>NC_141693.1:1184727940-1190577940 GCF_964263255.1 Lissotriton vulgaris | reverse complement strand
CCCTGTATGTCGGACGGGGATAGGTCCGCTTTGGATGCGCCTATAACGGTAGATGAAGTCGCTATCGCTATACGATCCCTTTGTTCGGGTAAGGCTATGGGGCTGAATGGTCTACCCATTGAGCTCTATAAGCTACGGCCTGATAAGATGGCGATCCATTTGCGCAATATGTTCATTGATGCCTTTGAGGCTGGTCTCCTCCCCCTTGATCAGCGTTTGGCCACTATAGTCTTCATCTACAAGGATGGTAAGCCTCGTGACCAATGCACTTCTTATCGCCCCATTTCTTTGCTCAATGGTGAGCCTAAGATCCTGGCTAAAGTGCTAGCGAATCGTTTGCTAATGGTGATCTGTGACCTGATCCATCTGGATCAGTCCGGTTTCATTCCCCATCGGAATACGGCGCTTAATCTTCGCAGACTCCACGGAGTTCTTGCGAGAGCTGGGACGCTGACCGAACCCGCCATCTTGGCCTCGCTGGATGCCACTATGGCCTTTGACACCATCGAGTGGCCTTATTTGTGGGCGGCCCTCTCGAAGTTTGGTTTTGGTCCTAACTTTATCGCCTGGGTGCAGCTCCTGTATGAACGTCCACTGGCCCAGGTGGTTGTTAATGGCAGAGTCTCTGGATCGTTCCCGCTTGGGCGTGGCACCCGACAGGGTTGCCCGCTCTCCCCCCTCCTCTTTGCTTTGGCATTGGAACCGTTGGCGGCATGGCTCCGGTGGGAGCCCTCAATTAAGGGGATCCAGTGGGCCCCGGATTTTGAGGATCGCATCTCGCTATACGCAGACGATATTCTCCTTTACTTCACTTCACCTCAGAAGTCCCTTAACATGCTCTTTGATGTCCTCACCTTCTTTGGGAAGAACTCGGGGCTCGTAATTAACTGGAATAAATCATGTATTTATGTTATAGCGGGGGTGCTGCCTCCGCTGCCCTGTGGATTCCCAATCCAGGTGGCGAAGACTGGGTTCAAATACTTGGGAATTTTCATTTCCCTGGACCCTTCTGTACGTTACGATCGCAATCTATATGTTCCTCTTCGGCGCCTTAAACTGGACGTCCAGCGGTGGCGCGGCTTGCCCTTGTCCCCACTGGGGCGTGCGGCTCTTTTTAAAATGATCTCCCTCCCTAGATTTTTATACGCCCTGCAGAATTTTTTTGACCCTGTTCCCTCTAGTTACTTTCGTGAGGTTGAAGGGCTCCAGAGGCAATTGATTTGGGACGGACCGGCTCGTATCTCCTTATCTAAACTCACTTTGCCATGGTATGACGGTGGCATAGCCCTTCTGGACATCAAACGCTACTACTGGGCCTCTCAGTTGAGCGCGGTCAACCATGTAACGTACTCCCTGGGCCCCGTCCCTGCCTTCGCCATGGACAAATTACTGTTGCCGGGCGGTAACTTCAACAGGGCTTTGTACTCGAAGGAGCCATTCTGACTTCTGACTGGACCTACAAAATGTGCTGTGCGTGCGTGGAGAGATGCGAATGTGGCTACGGGCTGGGGTGATAAGATGACGCGGCTGACTCCATTGTATGACTCTGAGAGGTTGGGCATCCTGTGGCGGTCGAAAGGGTTTGATAAGTGGGATACGATTGGCATTAGCAAGGTGGAGGATCTTTGGTCCAAGGGCACCGTTAAGTCCTTTGATGCCCTTAAGGTGGAGTACCAGCTCGACGACAAAGAGTATTTTCGATATCTTCAGGTGCGCCATGCTCTGGTCTCTGTGTTCCCTCCGGGGACGGAGATCCCCCAGTCCTCACCGCTCGAGGACCGTATTCTGGATGGCCATGTGCCTGACAGTACGATTTCCTTGATTTATAAAAAGCTCATCAATACTAGAGCTGATCTTCTTGTGCGGCTTCGGGCCTTCTGGAGTGCGGATGGCCTGGAATTAGATGACGAGGATTGGCAGATAGCGATCGCCTCCCCTTAAGAGGTGGCTATTCCAGCTCGCCTTTGTTTTGTGCAACTGAAGATCCTCCACCGAGTTTACATGACTGGTACGCGTCTGGTTCGAATGGGATACTCGATTGATGGGCTGTGTACGCGTGGTTGTGGCATGAGTGGCACCTTTCTACACATCATCTGGGAATGTCCGGTGGTATCCGTTTTCTGGTCCAGAGTGCATGACATTATGGGGCGGGTCACCGGGGTCTCTCTTTTGCCTGAGGCTCGTCGTTGCCTGCTCAATGTCTGGGAGCCTACGGACTGCACGGCCGCTCAGACCTTCTGGGTAACTCTTGGCAACATGGTTGCCAAGAGGGACATAGAGCAACTCTGGGGTTCTCATAGACCGCCTGGGATAACAGCCTGGAAGGAAAACATGGACTGGTGCATGTTTCGGGGGAAGACGGTCTATGAGGCTCGGGGTCGTCCCAGGAAGTGGGGTAGGATTTGGTCACAGTGGAATGCATATCGTGGAGATATCTGCACCCCTCCACTCGAGTATACTATTGAGGTTCCTTCGTCCCCGTAATTGACGTTCCTGAAGACTGACTAATAAAACCTCTTTGTGATCCTTTCACCATCCCCCCGCCCCTAGATATGAGTCACTAAATTCTTTGGAGTCTGATTTCCTCCTCCTCACCACCCCGAACACGAGGTATTGCTCCTACCATGTGAGTGTTTGTGATTATTTGTTACTTGTTTTCAACAAAATTATAAAAACGAAACCTGGTTGATCCTTTCTTTATTGTGTTTTGATGCCGGTGCACCGATAAGTTGCTATCTATGGTTTCAATGTAAAGCCTTGTTGTCTGGTATCCAGATGTTTCTTGTCATAGCGGCCGGCCCAATTGGGTTGTAGGCAGACGCTGTGTACTCTGCAATCTGAAAATAAAGGTTTAAAAAAAAACTATGCAAAATAAAAATAAACTTGAAACTTGAAACTTGCATTGCAATGAAGAATGAGTGTAGAGTTCAACTACAACTAGAGCAGGTTCCACAAGATGACAAAGGTGATGAGCATGCACCATCTTGATGATCTCCACCATTAAATCTGCTCATAAAAGGGAGCCTGCGACAGACAACACCATCCAGACATATGCAAAAGACTTTAACGTCAACAGTGATACAAGAATCGGCATTTCAGAAAATCTACTAGATTTCAACAGAGGATTCTCAGGAACAAAGAAGACTCTGAGGTTTGTGCAACCTCTTGCTTTGTGGAAGTATCTTGGTGATTTGTTCACCTTCCTCTAACCTCCTATTATTAGGATAGAAGCTGTTTATTGGAAACTATACATCCTCTGGGACGAGTTAAAGTCACACTTGCCCTTTTAATAATCTTTGGAAATTCTTCTTCGACCAAGAAGGTTGGATCTCTTTGTCTTTTTTTAAAAACAGAATTGTTTGTGACAGTCAATGGAAATCTTAGTCCTGATGATGATGGTGTAATTCTACAGTGGTGGAAACGCCGTTGATGCTTATGTGGCCAAAAATTAACGGAGGACACATCAATTTTGTACATGTTGTTCCTTTATTGTAAAATGTATGTTTTTCGTTTCCCACTTGTCTGGTTTGTGATATGTACTGTTTGTATACCAGCATCTTTGTCTTGAGCGTTATTGTCTTAACCGTTTTATAATATGTCATTTGCCGTCCTTTTATCCCCCCTGGTTATTCTGATATAGGGCGCCCTGGCCCTGCTAACTCTAATCATTCTGATCACATTCTTCCCAATCCTAACCAATGTGCTTCTGCCTCCTTGATCTGTGGTCTTAGCCCTCCTGTTTCTGATCCTTCTTTCCATTTGGTCTGTCTACCTGGGTCTGCTACTCCAGGCACGGCCATCCTTGTCCCTCAGGTCCTAGTTTGTGCTCTCAGGCCCTCTTAGCCAACCTTGTTATTATGGTCTAGGCTCTTCCTTTACTTTTACCCCCAGTCCTTTTGTTCCTTCAGGGCCTTATCCACTGGACCCAGGTGTCCATGTTCAACAACCTCCTGATCTTTCTCACCAAGTCCTGTTTTTCTTTGACCTGTTCCTCCTCATCTATTTGTTCCTGCTCCACTCTGGCATTGGTAACCCTGGTCCTCATTAATTAGGTCTTGCTGGGTCTTGTTCTTCTTGTCTTGGTCCTCGTGGCTTTATAACTCTGGTCATTTTAGGTTCTCTGACGTAGTACATTCAAGCCATTATTCTTCAACTGGCCTTCATCCTCCTCCTCCTACTTTTTTCGTTCTGAGCCCACTCCACAATGTCTTTAGTCAGGTGTAGTTTCCAAGCTTGTCACTCAGATTATTTAAAACATTTTTTTCGCTTCCAGGTTTCTTATTTTGAGACAGCACTGTCAAGGACAGAAAGGGGGTGCAATCGAGACATAACCTTGCCCACTTAAAATATAGCTAGCATTTTAAAAGTCAAAACTACCATTCCCAAGATACAATGTGTGGGTGAGTAAAATGTCAGTGTGGTTGAGGGGGTTACTCATGACATTAGGACAATAACTATCTATGCCTGAAACCTACTTTGCTGGGTGACTGATATAAAAAAGTGTGTTTATTCAGCAGACAGCTGAGTGAACTTCTCCTGTGAATTAACTAGATGTATACATGGCAGCAGACCCTGTTCAAGAGGGAGATTTTTAAAGCCAAAATTTACTTTATTTTAGATGTCACCCATCTAGAATAGTTTCTGTTTCAATGTTAATGTATAGGCCAAATAAATATACCCTATATTTTTCACTAGCTAAATATTTCCTGTTTTAAAATGTTGGCATGTATGCAAATGCATTACTTACCTGTGTCCTCCTTTCACTTCCCCATTACCACAGAATTTCCATTATTGCATGTTACTCAAAATACCTCCTACAAATGTCCCAAAGCAGTGTGCCCTCAAGTACCAATTGTCTACTGTAGGTAGCCCTCCCTTGGTTACTGTGATACCACACATTTCTCTGGATTCTCTGTTTGCTTCTGCTTGTTGACTACTGCTGTGTTGCCATGTCTAAAATGGTAAGCGAACACAGTTCTCTTAAATATAAGATTAAAGCTTGCACAAGCTATGCCTTACGAAGCCCAAAAACAGCCCTGCCCTCAAAAATCATCAAAAGGATGATCATGAACATTGAAAAAAAATACTAATGTTAAATGCTTTAAAACCATACTTATTATTCTTTGCAGACAGTCAAATGTTTGTAGACTCCAGCACAAAATATCAGTGTCATATCTTGAAGCTCCTAAAATAGAAGTTTGATTCCTATATTTCTTACTTGAATAAGAAAATAACAAGTGTTCTTATTCAAAATTGATATTGCTGTTTTTTCACTGTAAACAGCTTAGCTTAATTAATGCACTCACCTTTGTGCATACTATTGTACATTTGTATATGCACTTACTTTAAAATGATTTACACATTCTTCGTCGCCATTAGACGATGGCCACCCCCTTTACATTGTCTGGAGTCTTTCTTTTCTTCCTGGCCTGCTAAATAAAGTCCACCTTTATACTATAGATTCAGCCTCTTTCAAATAGTACAGCATACCTAATATTTTGTGTGTGGCTGGGTAAGCAGAATAGATGATGTATTATTTTTCCTGCCACTGGCTAGATATCAGAAATTATGTAATATTTGGCCTACATTTACATAAATAGCTACTTCCCTCTGGGATACATTGGGTTAATAGAGTTCACTTTACGGCCTGCATGTACATAAATCAGGTGTCTGACTCTGAGCTGCAGCAGGAATGCCCATCAGGATACAGCCCCTGCACTATTTTCTTCATATTAGCTTATTGTTAAACATGTACTGCCATTCTTCATTTACACCCCACCTCATCCCCCTCATAAAACTGGTGTGAATAATTGGATTACTGGTTGAGAGAGGTGAAACCCTACTCAAGCATTAACCACAATGCTTGTGAAGGTGAAGTCATCTGGTCACTCTAGACAGGGAAAAAGTCACAAGACGAACTACAGGGACCCATCTGGATCCACTGAATACAGTAGCCCACTGCTGGTTGCAAAGAGATGTGGAGTCCCATGTTGATGATGCCGCCACTGACAGGAGTCCTAGCGGACCTACCTTCTGGGGCACTTGCATCAGTCCATGGTCTTGCCGCCATCGACAAATGAATTTAGTGATCTTTTTCTGTAATTTAGTGAGTGGGATGTGCAGAAAGTGTAGTTCATCTGGCACTATTGAATCCTAGGAACCTCACACATTTTTTAATGTTAGAGACCTTGGAGAAACAAAATAGGTGTTACATATGGGACAAACACGATTCTCCTATGCATAATAACATACAAACATAAAATATTGAAAAAATACCTGTTTACTATTATTTACATATTTTTAAAAAGCGGAGTTCAGCAGCAAGTATCCTAACATCCTGTATTCCACCACTGCCGTCTGTAAAAACGATACCCTACTTATGTGTGTGTGGTGGGGTCATACTTCATGACGTAATGGTAGAATAGCTCTGATTGGAAGTTTTTTTAATGTGTGATTCGGTGTCATTCTGTGTCAGAGCTTCAGATCTAGTTCTACCTCCTAGAGTATGATTTGACGATTTTTGATTGGGTTGCTGACCTCCCAACCTCCAGAAAAAAATCACCATGTGAGGGGAGGTAACAAGGACAGGTGTGGGAATTTGAGAGGGTTCTGGACCTAGAGATCATTGCCTCCCCAGCCATTAAAGTGTTTCTGATGGGGCATGGCAATTGAGATGGGGCAAGGCTTTGTGCAGATGACTGACTGCCCATGAGCAAGTCTAAACCCCCTTAAAAGAAAAAAACAAGGTTTCAACGGGTGCTACTGAAGTTCTGGGGTGGTCGTAAAACACTTCTGCTCATCAGCTGTGGGCAGCCTCTTCACAATGAGGGTTGGAAACGGTCTCTGCATGGGCTTTCAATGTACATTGTATTCCACTATGTGATGATGGCACCTCACAGTGTAGTCGTGTGAAAGGAGCTAAGATTGTGTGACACACAGTGGTGCCATTTGAGTTGGCAGGTCTGAAGATCAATGCTGAAACCTGAATATGGAAGAGGGAAGCTGAACCAAAATCCGTTATTCTTTTATGGGTAGTCTTGGTGGCCTGATTGACCATTCTTGGCAATTCCTCTAAAAATTTATTTTTGAAATTCTACTGTCTTGGTTGCACTGACACAGGCATACTAATGTCATGATACGGGACTAACATTAACAATTTACAAGGATCTGCAGCAAACGGTTCCAATTTGCGATGACCATTTGGCATGGTGGGAGCCACTTGTGTTATGTTATGTTGTGTTAATAGTATTTATAAAGCGTGCAAAGACTGTTCTCTTGGTGCTTATCTGAAGGTTGCAAAACCAAGTTACTGCCATACTTGTTTACATAAGTGAGTTCTCAGTTTCCCCCAAAAGGGAGAAGCTCCTTTTCTTTCCTCAGGCTGTCCCGCAGCCCATTCTTGATCTGAGGTATCTGAAATGAAAATGCCTAGCTACCCAAGGTTGCTTTATAAAAGCGTGAATAGGTCAGTAAGATCACCTTAGAGGAACTTAGGCATTTCCTGGGCATGCAGTACCCCTGGCGTTTCTTAATGCGAACTGGCACAGTACCATACAGTGTCTTGTGCACAATGCACAAACCCTTAAGCATGGCCCATGGATGGCACCTAATCAAACCCCTGCCTTCTCTGTGGATTTTCTGATGTAGTTCCTCCCCTATTCCTACCTCTTCTCAAATGGCGGAGCCCATTAAGCAGAAAGTGTTATTTTGATTGTATTGGACACTACATCCCGATCTCCATTCTTGACTATGATTATTTATCAGGAGGGTAGACGATGGTGACAGGGGTGATTGGAAATTGATACAACAGGGTGGAAGGGGAGTCTTGAAACAGGATTTGTGGGCCAGGATGGAGAATTTAGGATGAAACCATGGAATACTGATGTGAGGTCTAGGACAAATGTTCCATAGGTTAACTTTCTGTGTGCAAGTTTTCATAGCCTGTATCTATGCCATCCAATTTTATTATGCAGATCTCACATCTGATATTGGAGCAATCTGATGAGCTCTGGGTTGTGATGTGGCATTCCTGACTCACAGTAAATTTGACCCTTTGACATCTGTGCTGAGAGAGATGGATGACACAGACAAGTTAGTCTAGCTCTTCTTTTATTTGCATACTCTCATTTTCTGTGTGATCAGCAAGTCCATGCACAGGATTTGTGAGTAATTTCAAGTAGCTGGTGAAATCTGTATCCTTATTTTACTTTCAGCCAAAAAAAAAGTTCAGCTGAAGACTTCCTGGTGGAGTTTGTGGATACAGCATATAGGTTTCTTTGTGAGCGTAGCCATTTGCATGATGTCCTTTGCAGTTGCAGGAGGGCAGGTATTCTCAGTGGAATGAAAATCCAACCAATCCTGGAGCTGCTCTCATCAGCGTGAGAGCAGCTCCAGGATTGGTGAAAGCAGGCTAACACAGCTCTCATTTTGAGACTGGGGCCTATGCCAGCAAACCCCTGGCTGTTTCTCAGCTGGGTTTTGTTGGGTCTACAGTATGCATGTTGGGATGGCCATGGTAGCCAACCAGCCAACCCGACATGCAAACTAATATGAGTAGCAGTAATCCTGCAATAGCAGGATTCAGCCCCACTCTCTGCCTCACGCTTGCGCTGTACACACCGCGAGCTGTGGTGGCAAAATAAAATGGCCTTTTTTTTTTTTTTGCCTGCTGCTCTTGTAGAGGAGCCGCTGCTGCTAAAACTGCTGGACAGATAATGGACAGTAGGAATAGAGCAAAAAATATAACTGTTACATCTGAACAGATTCCAGCTAAAAACAGAGAATTCCACCAGCTGGTCAAAAAGGAACAATAGTTCCTGATGACTATTAGGGCCCGATTCTGATGCGGGTTGGAAAGCATTCTGTAATAACTTGAAGGTACACTTCAATGATTGAAGATAAGTCTTTATTAACAGCTCCCGCCAGAACGTCACAGCCCTGGCCAGGTACATACAAAATGGCCGTGTCCCCAAGCCACCAACTGTCACCACTCATTACGCACCAACGGGCAGCACGAGACCTATGCCTCGCGCATCCCACACAGGGCGCGCGAGGCGTACTAGCTCACTACATATCTCCTTTCCCTAAAACAAAGAGGAAAGAAAGAAGAGACAGAAGAGAGGCAAACCAGAGAACAGGAAGAGGGCACAGAGGAAGGAGAAAGAATCAACATTGGTATCTAACCGGAATTCTGATCGCTCTAGTGCTCCTCCTCACCATTGAGGGTTGAGGAGAAGAAAGCTGAACACCGAGATCACTTGGAGGATTAACAGGTGAAACATTTTTAGCATCATTAGAACTCTGCGGATTGTTCTTAACATTTCTCACTTTTACCACCTTGTTAACATTCCACCAGTGCTGTCCATTAACCCGAACAGCAATTCCACACACTTTGTCCACCACTACAGTTTCACTCCTATACCTGCTCCAGATGGTGAGAATGGCTATCCCTGTCCTGGTGGAGCCAAGATTGGCCATTCCTGAGTGCAGGTGTTGCCAAACACTCCTACATCCATCGTTAAGGCCAAGGTATGCTCTGACCCCATGTTCCCCTCAGTGTCTAGCACCCTGCCCCACCAAATGTCTGGCAGCCCGCTGCTGCCCATGTCTTGGATAGGGACTGGAGTGTTTGTCTGTCCTGGATGGACCCAATTCTGGTGCATGCCTGCAACCTGTCCTGGAGGTCTCGAGGATCTCACTCTCGCTAGTGAGAGCAGACTAGTCTGACTCCCTCTGCACCCCGTCCTTATACACCAGGATTACCACTTTTTTGTCCTGCCGGTGAGTGCCCCGCTTAAGCGAAAAGGCTGGTATGAACCTGCATAGCCAGCAACCCTTCGTCTACCCTGCCGTAACTTAACCTATTATGTCACACACGTCGCCCTGTTGGGGCGCTCGTTGGACCCAGGTGGCTGAAGCAATTGCCCTAACCAAGAGCCTATACCATGTTGGGCAGCTATGGGACACTAATATTTTTCCTCTACATCCTTCTCTACCTAAAAATATTGTCTAAGCTCTCCTTCTCGATGCAGACTAACCCCCACTTAAATACTTCCTCAGGTCAATGATTGTGGACCAGAAATTAATATAAATAATTCTATTTATTCTGAAAACTATACTTCTTCTGTACAGTTTCCAACTGATGTTACAATTTCTAATAAGGTGGTGCAAGGTAGTATTATGGTTTAGGATGTTAATACACTAGATACGCCAGGTGGAGATATGTTTTGAAATACTTCAAAGAGTTGTCAAAGTACTTGAAAAGTTTAATGAATGTATTTTTTACCACTTAAGTATGTTTTGCAGCATATAATTTTCCAATGTACATGTTTGTCTTGTTAAATAACTAAAAGGAGGGACATGCTGTACCAGAATTATTAATGTATTTATTAACTATGTGTCTTGCTTAGGGTTAGGTAACATGATCAGTGTTCTAAATAGGTTTTATAATGTATGATTGTTATAATTCAGAGGACTACCGTTGATTGGGATGATTGCCAGCTGTAGAGACAGCACTTGTCATCCTTGCTGTTACTCCTCAGTGTGAGCTTTTATTCTCTGTAAATAAAAGAAGAAAGCCCATGTACTAGCCTCGTATTATGTTTTGAGCTGTACTCACTTATTTACACTGCGCTTTTAGTACATTGGTTGGTTTATTAAATTCTTTACTTGCAGCAAAATCCTGTTCACAAATGCCCGCCAGATTTTGTGACAAGTAATTCAAACATCTGGCTCTTCATTTACCGAGAAGGTTCAGCAGTGACACTTTATTGATCATGATAACAGGACCAGGCGTCCAAGGTATGAACTGTGAGGGTTTTTGCACAAAAGATATTACTTTAGAAATAACATGTTCACTGTATGAGATCCCAAATTATCTCACTCAGTTAACCATGAAGGCGAAAATTAACAAGCACTATTCACCAAGGCAGACAAAAGCAGTGAACTAAAGACAAACTCTTTCAAATTGCTATGCAAAATTATTCTTTAAAAAATTGGCAAACCTAAAAGACTCAGCAGGTTGGCCCGCATGGAAATTAGAAACTTCCTCACAGGCCGTTGCAGCCAGTCACATTTTCTCTAAAAGCCACATGGAAGAGGCATTATTCGGGTGAGATGATAGCTCTTTTGTGTGGCATGAGGGCCATGGCAGTGTTATTTTCACCCACATGCCAGCGTGAACATTGTTTTACTTTTTCTTATGCTCCTAATGTCCAAAATCAGGTTTTTGCTGACATAAATTGAAATTGAAATTTTACTGTCTTTCAATTTAAA
This sequence comes from Lissotriton vulgaris, assembly GCF_964263255.1. Taxonomy (NCBI): domain Eukaryota; kingdom Metazoa; phylum Chordata; class Amphibia; order Caudata; family Salamandridae; genus Lissotriton; species Lissotriton vulgaris. The sequence goes on along the minus strand of NC_141693.1, from coordinate 1,190,566,666 downwards.
ATGACGCCGCGATACACCGCATAATTGTTGTTGTTGCCTTTGCTCTAATAACTGTGAGCTTCCCATGGAAAGATTGAAGGTTTCCCAGTCTTTGTAACTAAGATGTCCTTAACCAAGGACAACCTATCAGTCCCAGACCGCTCAGTAAACAGTGTTACAATTCACGTCACCTGGATACATCTGAGGACCTCTAAATCCAATGTATTGGTCTTATGAGAAAATCCTTGAATATATTTCAAAGTAAAATGTTTCTTGTCACCTGTCGTTCTTGTCGCCTGTTGATCATTGATGCATAGCCTGCAAACTATGTACTTGTGTAGTATTGTGTGAAATCCTTTGTCTGCAGTCCTATAAAAGGACATTTTTTTCTCAACTTAACGGAACCCTCTTTCTCACTCTTAGAAGGCAGATCTATGCCGGATTTACTATTGAACTTTACTGAGTTCTTTGTACTTATAATCAGGATGCATTGAGGCTAACTTTACTTATGATATATTTTATGTTTTTTGCTTTACTAATTCTTTAAATAAGCCCTTAAAACTGTGGCAAGTGTCTATCCTTCTTACTGATAATTTGGCAAAGTTGTATATGTAATTATTTATCTGTAACCCAAAATTGATCTATTCGAAAGCATTCTAACACTCCTAGCCACGTTTTCACTATGAAAGTGGCATAAATAAATCAGGTAACATTCTGTGTACCGAGCGGCCGCTTTTACTCCTACAAAAAGGAAGTCTGCCAGGTAGATTGCCGACTTTGGAGCGGGGACCAAGGTTCGAGCCTCAGGGTCGCGTCCACCTCCTGTGATTCAGGGCAAATCACTCAATCTCCCCGTGCCTACCATAAATATAATGTATCCTTGTGTAACATAACTGATGTAACTCATGTAGGCGCTCCAATACTTTTGGGTCATGTTTGCGCTAAATAAATCTGCAAGAATATAATAATAAATAAAGTGTTATTTTAAATGTATATAGATGCATGACATGGTTACCTGATGACGCCAAGGACAAGTGTTCAGTCTTGGACTTTCCTTTGGCAACCTGTTTTTAGGATTGTTGGTTAAATTGGGTCAACTGAAGTAAATCAAGACTACAACACCCATAATGAACGTTTTTTCCCTTCCTTCCGCTTTCCTCTGGTCATTCCTCCGCAGAAGCGAGGTAAACACTTCCTGCAAGTACAAACATGTTAGGCTCATAACATACATTTTGAACGTTTTCTGCGATGTCTCCCCCTTGCATATTACCCCTAAACGCCCCGAATATGGTGAGACCCTCATTGGCCTGGGCAATTCTCAGTGCTGGCTCTGATATCCTTCTGACGTCCCGCACCGCCCGCCCTGGGTGCGGGCACCGAGAGAATTGATCCCCCTTGCACTTCTGCCCATGTTTCCCCAGTGCCTGTTTTGGAACTCTCACTTCCAATAACTCCTTCTAACTGCAGAGATCTAATCTGATGTACTAGGTGAAACGCTTAAGCGTGTTAAAGCAATATACTTTTTGGACTTTTGAAGACACTTTACTACATTAGAGCATGAACTTTGTTGTATGATTTGCATGCCAAATATTTTCAAGACTTCGCACGTGCTCGAGCTATTAGCCAGTGTTGATCCTTGCTCGCCTCTCGCTTGACTCCCCCTTTGAATTTTTTTTTTTTTGCCCTTCCCCCGCTAGGTAGAGAGGTTGTTCTATAGCTGTTTGATTCATTAACAACATGGAAGAGGAAAAGGGAAGTGGGGGTGAATTCCTGCCTTTCTTATGGTAAATTAAGTAGTAGAATCTTTGCTGATACACCCTGAGAGGTGCAACATGTGCTTGTTAGGTTTTTAATTGGGATGGAAAACTGGGAGGTCTCCAAAAGTGGTGTGGCCGCACATAAACTGGGATGGAAAACTGGGTGGTCTTCAAAAGTGGTGTGGGCTGTAATTCTGAGCTTAGCAAAGTGTGCCGCCCATCTGATATTTTGCTGCCTATGTCACTGCATCCAGATATATAATACAACAAGTAGCATTACACCTACAACTAGTCAGGGCTATTGGCCTTATCGTGGTTGTTTGCTGCATAATACAAATAGGCAACAACTATGGCATCATTGGTATAATATTTCGAATACTTCAGGTCTTAAATGGTAAGAAAGAGAGTGTGTGGGAGGAGGAGCCACCCCCATATACCCATAGCCCCGCCCCCCTACCCTGTCCCACGTGCTGCCCCCACCCTCCCCCCCCCCCCCCAGGTTGGGCTGGCTGTCTGCTGTCCTGTGCGATACTACGGGGCCTGCCCTCCTATGGGGTCCCCTGCAGGGAACACGGGCATCCTGAAAATGCTGCTCATTGATATAAATCAGTACCCACGTTAGTGCCTCCGCCCCATTCTTCCGTCATTCCCGCTGATGTCTCCATTTTGGGAGAAGAGGGCGACCTCTTCTGTGATACGAATGTGTGTGTGAAAGGTGTAGCGCTTTGAAGTTCAGACTCTGTCACACTGTCAGCACCTTCATCAGTGCCTCATGACACATACTTTCTTATTTGAAAGGATGGCAGCTGGTATGTACTCGGAAACAGAAAGGTGTTTTTGTGCTACAGATCCACTGCCCCTTCCCCCTCAAAAACAAATGCATGCCTGTAAAGCCAGTGGCGGATGGTGAGTTTTTAACATGGTGAGGCAGAAAAGTTGTTGAGTGCAAAGTCGTGAGTGAGCAAAGCAAACAAGCTCAACTGAAAATGTGGAAGTTACCCCACACGCAAGACATTTTGTGTGGATTCTCTCTTGTTACCAACTGCCACAAGCTGCACCCACTTACTGCCTTCTTTCTTGACTCCTCAGCCCTCAAACAAACCCTCCTGATTTCAAAATGTATCCCCACGTCAATGCGGTTCTCTGGATTGACCCAGACTGAGACAGCCCTTGAGCCTGAGAAAGGTATTCAGGAGAGTGCCAGATGTTGATAAGACACACAGGCTCAATCCACTTCAAATAATAGGTCAGGGTTGACCTGGTTTCCTTTCCAGCAGGGAGGTATCAAAGTAGGTGTTAACCAGCACATCAAATGTGGCTTTTATATTTGTTGCAGTGCCTTCTCATAGTGCTTATGTGTCTCCCTTTAGCACTGCACTACCCAAGAAACCTAGTGCCAAGCTCCAATCTCAGCATACGCTCTGTTTTTTTTACCTGCTTCTGCTGGCAGATTCCAGAACTCCTCAGTGCTCCACATTTGTCTCACTGACCCTTGAAAATCACCTGACAATAAAGCATCAAATCATCGACAGCTGCTCTACTGTCCAAGGGCAATGATATGCCAACATCACGGTCTTTGCCACAGAAGGGACACCACCGAGTGTATACTGCTGGCAGCAGACACAAAACATAAGCAGAATAATAGTACAGGCAATTTTAAAATGCTGTCCCTTGTTAAAAAGCATGCACCTTTAATACCAGCCACATCCGCAACATGTTTAAATAGCCTTTGTAAAACTATTTGTGACTATGGGCAAATCATAATCTCCTCGTACCTAAAAATGGATCTGTTATTGTGCAATGCAACTGGTGCTCATGCGAAGCACTCCAACATCTCTGTGCGGGAGTTCACTCTACATAACACTGCAGCACAAAATAAATAAATAGAAAACAAAAAAAAACACAAAGACACCGCTAGAAGACTTCCCCAACCACAGGAGATCCTCTGGAAATTAAAAAATCTCCCACCCTGCCAATACTGCCCACTTCACCTCCACTTCGCAGATACATACCCCTTGTATCCACAGCACACAGCCTGCTCCAGTAGAGCCAGATTGTGTTTATATATGAGCCAAGTGTGCCTGAAAGCACGAGGACGGCTTCGGAGACACCATATGCATAGAGGGCACTAAGACAGCCTGTGACCCAAGAAATCCAATGTATACAGCCTGCACGAGCCCTGTCATCCTGTGTACACACACCCCTGAACCACCCACCCCGTGTGCAGAGCACACACACAGCCCGCATTCGCCCATGGCATCCCATGTGCACAGCCTGTACGCAGCATGCACAGCCTGAGACATCCCGTCTAACAGCATGCACCACATGACACACATGCTACGCAATCCATTCCCATGCATGCACACTGTGCATACAGACAAAGAAATAATAACGTGTCTAATATGGCAAATGCACAGAACCATAACTTGCAGTCTACGGCACCCCTGAAGGAGAACTAGTACACCTTACTGTTCCTTTTCGGCACAAGGGAATTAAGTGATTCGCAAATAAGAGGTGAGACCACTTTCAAGCCTCATTGGGAATTGAAATATGTCCCAAGCCCCATTTGCATCGCAGAAAGGCATTTCCCAACTCTCAAAATGGATTTAGTATATTGCACCTCGCACTTTTCCATTCGCAATCCCTGTGATTTTGCGAAAAACGTTTTTACGACCGCGAAAAAACATTTACCTACAACCTAACATATGCACATTCCTACATTTCTAGTTTCTCCAATCTTAACGTTGTTTCTAAGGTTAAGTAATGCCGGTAGGACAATCTTTGACACCAGTGAGGGACAGTGCAGACACAAAATATGCATACAGTTGCAACTTGCACCTCTCTGAGGCGAAGATTTAAAAAATGGCTATAGAATTATGTACTGGGTAAAAGGGCGGCACCAAATATGTGGTGGCATTGGCCTGCATTTCTTTGATTAGTCATGATTTGTATGATCCGGAATAGCGGAAAACCAGCAGTTCCTTTTAGTTCAAGAAAGGACTAGGGTAGAAAACAAAACATCCCTGTAGATATTTTTCTAGGTCTTTACAGCAAAAAAGTCCCCAGAGTATTCAAAGGCATTCACTCAAGGCTTAATTAAATGTAATGCTGTGTGAAATAAAATCTTTAAATACTGCGGGGCAGATTTATGTTAACTGGCGCATCCCCAGGGATGCGCCAGTTAACATGCGCCACAGCTCCGCCAGCCATGGTGCGCCGCATTTATAATGCGGCGCACCATGGTGCAAAAATGGCACAGATGCGTGACGCATCTGTGCCGGAAATGTGTTGCATTGCTGGAGTTGCGTTGCAAGCGCGACGCAGCTCCAGCAAGGCTCGGGGGTGCCCCATTTTAACAATGCTGCGTCAAGACCTACGCCTGCTTCAAGCAGGCGCAGGCTTTTGACGCAGCATTGGCTTAAAAGTGACTGAGTGAAATCTCATAGATTTCACTCAGCATCTTTTGCAAGGCGCACCGGCCCGGCACGCCCACCCTGCGCCGGAACGCCCACAAGCGGCGCAGGGCTTTACAACTTGACGCATCTGCCTAGATGTGTCACGCTGTAAATCGTTCGTAGGGATGCACCACGTTTACGCCGCCTTGCGTGACGCAACAGCGGCGTAAACGTGGCGCAAGGGCCTCATAAATCTGCCCCTGCGCATTTAGCTGCGCTGCGTTGATTGAATGAGCGGGAAAACCAAAGCAGGTGATGTTCACTGACATGGGAGAGTGCAAAGGGCTCCTGCGCCAAACCCATATTAATGTTGGCCTTCTAAAGCCGCATGTAGTGACCCTAAAGGATGAAAGGCATCCGGTACTTAACTTATTTTATACAGCAAAGTAGAGCGCTCCCTGAAACTCCTCACTCTGTGCTTTGGAGGGCCCGGGCATGCTATGGTTGTCCTAGAACGGACACTGCTTCAAAGACTAGCAAACACAGGAGCGAGGTCGAAGCCACCACTCTAGGCCGCATCAAGGCCCAACAGCGCACTGGTGTTTTTTTGCTGGAACGGGCGAGGCGGTGGAGATCTTTACTCCTGGAGTCCCTTGCTGAAAATCATGTGCTCTGCAAAATCTTTACCCTGCCAGTCACGCGCAGTATTTATTTAATAAATCCAAGGCAGATTGCGGCTGGGAGAGGGAATATATTATCGACCCAGGTGGTGAGAGCTAGGGTCCCAGATTCTTCAAAGCAGAAGAGCCGCCGAGCCGCTGCCACTGTCTGCCATCTCAGCTGCCTAAGTATGCGGCGCCAGCGCAGCGCCAATGTTAGAATACATTTAGGCCCCGATGTAGGTAGCCCTTTACCGATCCGAATTGGCCGAAAATACCGATTTTCGACCGTTTCCGATCGGTAAAGGGCTACCGAGATGTAGGGGCACATTTTCGGTAATTTTACCGAATCGGTATCATTACCGAATCAGTAAATTTACCGATTCGGTAATATGTACCGAATCGGTAAAATAATTACCGATTCGGTAACATTTCCCGATTCGGTAAAATTACCGAAAATGCAATGTAGGTAGACAATGTACCTTCTGCACATGGCTTACAGAATCGGTATTTTACCATAGAATACAAATCCATGGTAAAATACCGATTCCGGTGTGCATGCACATGTGTGCATGCACACCTATGTCATGTGACAGGCAGACCTGCCCTTAGGGCAGGTATGCCTGCCACATGGCACCTGTGCCTGTTTTGGGGGTGCCAGAGGGTGTCAAAGTGACACCCCCTGCACCCTTGTGAATTCTTTAATTACCGATTCGGTAAATACCGAATCGGTAATGCCTAATCATTCCTATGGGCTTCAAAGCCCATAGGAATGAATGGGCATTACCGATTCGGTATTTACCGAATCGGTAATTAAAGAATTGCTAAGGATTCGGTATCGAATCCAGATGTTGGGACCTACATACCATTTACCGATTTTGAAATACCGAATCGGTAGGATTCGGTATTTCAAAATCGGTAAATGGGATTTACCTACATCGGGCCCTTAGAAACAAACATCAACTGAGACCTGCTGAGTGTGAAATAAAAAAAACTTACGTTATTATTCTTCCATACTGAGGAAGCGTGTAGAAGTACACACACACTAGTACAGTAGGCTCGACTCCACACACGGAGAGAAGAAGACACACACCGGTGGTGCAGGCCCGAACTGGCCGTTGAGGGCAACGGGCAATTCCCCGGTGGGCCGTATGGTTGGAGGCCGGTTTTGGGCCCCTGGGGCCGTTTTTGTTACAGGGCCATTATGCTGCAAAAACGGCCCCATAACAAAAACGGCCGAAAACCGGCCCTGTCACAGAGCGCGGTCGCACCTCTCCCCCCGTCCCCTCGCCTCCAGGAGGGGGGGGAGGGGGGACGGCCGAGCACTTTGCCAGGGCCGGTTCTGGTTCCCAGTCCGGCACAATTCCTTGACTCTACTCTCGTCGTCTCGTGACTGCCTATTCGACTTTCACTGGCGCGCCAGGAGCAGTCACCGCAGTGACGTGGTGCCGCCAGTGCAGAGAAATGGCCATTCACCACCGCCAGGCTCGCAGTGACTGCTCTCAGACAATCCTGGCGCTTCATTAGCAGCACCACTGCGCCAGGATTGGCTAAGAGCAGGGTTAGTGCCTGCCCATAATGAGACCCGTGTGCCCGGGTCCCTCGCAATCTGAATCGCTTTAGGGGAGGGAGGGGAAGGTGCTGTACCCTGTGCGCATGCGCAGGCCAGTACTAAAAACAATTAGCCCGAAAAATGACCTGCGCACACTGCAGCTGCGCTGTTAGTGTTGCTCTGTCAAACACTGCCGCAGCCCCGCCCCAACACCTTCCGCGATGTCGGGCTTGTCCCAGCCAGCTGATCTACCGTTGCCACAGAGAAGATTGCGAGGAGTGCGCTCACACTCAGAATTATTATTTTCATTTAATCCTGCCTGTGCACAGTGGCGGTCGTCCATGGCTAGTGGGGCAATGCCCCAACACCCCTAATGGACGCACCGCCACTGAGTCACCGCAGTGACGTGGTGCAGCCAGTGCAGTGAAATGGCCAATCACCACCGCCAGGCTCGCAGTGACTGCTCTCAGCCAATCCTGGCGCTGCATTAGCAGCACCACTGCGCCAGTATTGGCTAAGAGCAGGGTTAGTGCCTGCCCATAATGAGACCTGTGTGCCCGGGTCCCTCGCAATCTGATTCACTTTAGGGGAGGGAGGGGAAGGTGCTGTACCCTGTGCGCATGCGCAGGCCAGTACTAAAAACAACTAGCCCAAAAAATGACCTGCGCACACTGCAGCTGCGCTGTTAGTGTTGCTCTGTCAATCACTGCCGCAGCCCCGCCCCCCACACCTTCCGCGATGTCGGGTTTGTCCCAGCCAGCTGATCTACCGTTGCCGCAGAGAAGATTGCGAGGACTGCGCTCACACTCAGAATTATTATTTTCATTTAATCCTGCCTGTGCACAGTGGCGGTCGTCCATGGCTAGTGGGGCAACGCCCCAACGCCCCTAATGGACGCACCGCCACTGAGTCACCGCAGTGAAGTGGTGCAGCCAGTGCAGTGAAATGGCCAATCACCACCGCCAGGCTCGCAGTGACTGCTCTCAGCCAATCCTGGCGCTGCATTAGCAGCACCACTGCGCCAGTATTGGCTAAGAGCAGGGTTAGTGCCTGCCCATAATGAGACCCATGTGCCCGGGTCCCTCGCAATCTGATTTACTTTAGGGGAGGGAGGGGAAGGTGCTGTACCCTGTGCGCATGCGCAGGCCAGTACTAAAAACAACTAGCCCAAAAAATGACCTGCGCACACTGCAGCTGCGCTGTTAGTGTTGCTCTGTCAATCACTGCCGCAGACCCGCCCCCACACCTTCCGCGATGTCGGGTTTGTCCCAGCCAGCTGATCTACCGTTGCCGCAGAGAAGATTGCGAGGACTGCGCTCACACTCAGAAGTATTATTTTCATTTAATCCTGCCTGTGCACAGTGGCGGTCGTCCATGGCTAGTGGGGCAACGCCCCAACGCCCCTAATGGACGCACCGCAAAAGCTTCGATGTAAGGCAGTAAGGAAATCAAGGCACGTCTACCACTAATACAACTATACATCCACAGTGTGTTACATCCTCCATTGAAGTTAGGGGAAGCTGACATCTTTTCATTGCTAGGCTTACAAACAAAGCCCTGTACTGATTGACCGTACCTCCACGCTGACCTGCATGCCCATATTAGTTGAACGTCTGCATCCCAAGCTATTCTAAGAGCTGTAAAATACAACACCTGCATGTTTAAGGCTCTGGTCTTATTTACAGACATACATGACACCTCTAGCTGTGGCATAGCATTTCATTAGGCAGCAGTTATGTTGTATTCCTGAGAAGCTCTCTACTAAGCTAAGAATATCAGCACAAGGTGCTTGCAGGCTCGTTTATCATCCCAAATCCGTCAATATATGCTCTAACATTTCTATCACAGGTACTCGCTAACCCCTTTTGTGGTCATGTTTTCTCTTCCATGTCTACTGCTGGCACCCTTAATTCTCTGCATACAGTCTTAAACAATTCAAATGCTCTGGATTTAGCCTCCAGTATATTTCTGCCAAATAAGGAAACGTCATGATCCCCCTCCTGTAAAAAAGGGGCACTTCCACAGTCATTTCCGCACATCAAATTTTACTGTTGTGACCGTTTTGGAAGGGTCTTTCATTGCTGGCAGCAGGAATGACATATTTTTTAAACAAACAACATTTCCAAGTTTGCGGAGAACATTACAGTAGCACATCTTTTTTTTTGGGGGGGGGGGGGGGGGGGGGGGAGATTGCGCTATTTACTTCATAAAATGGAAGTTAAAGTGAGAGAGCGTGTTGGAAGGTTGCCTTTATCATTTTTTATGACAATTAATTATTTAATCTGGCCTCAACATTTTTTCAGTGTTTCAAATATGCCATTTTCAGAAAGCAAATTAACAGCACACTCGCTGTGAGAACACATAAAAAGGAACAAAATACACTTTACGTACAATAGGAGCTCTCCAAATGGAAAAACAATTTTTACTTTTGACACTAAAAAGCTTGCTATCATGTGTGCAGTTCGCACATATCTCTTTAGGATGAATCACAGACACATCGCTTCACTCCAACAATCACACATCACTCACTGATGTACACTCACATCTCTTTAGTTATTCACTTAAATTAGCTTCCGAAGGATTAGTTGCTAACAAAATACATCAATAAGCACTGGGGACAAGTGATATAAGATGAATGCTTCTTTTCATTCACCAGTGACCTCCATTCTATTCATAATATGCCGACATGATTATCTCTGTAGACAATGGACAATATATCAAGCCAGTCTCTATTGGAAATAACGAACATTACAAACTAGCAATAAGGCATTTACTCAAGAGTCTGTCACAAGCTGCTGTTGCCAAGCTAGTGAGCAGGCCAGATTTGTTTCATGTGGAATGTATCAGCAACTGGTTAACAAAGTCAGTTCAAACTACCATGAGACGATCACTAAAGGACCAAAAATGCGAGTGCGACTGACTCCAAAGTTAACGTACACTGGTATTGAGTGAACCGCCTCCCCCCAGAAGTAAAGAGGCCTTAAGTGGGCAAATTCATTGTCATGTTTAAACAGTTCTGTGCTTCTTGCTCACCCACTATCATCAGTTTGATGTGGTCCGGGATGCCCGCCACCCCTTCCACCACCAATCATAATGGTAGGAGACAGACACATTTTGAACTTTTGAAACCTTGCGACCCCCCCAGCCGTATTTATTAAAACATGAAACAAAATTTCAAACTTTAAATTAAAAACATTTATCATGTACAAAATTCAACTTTCCATTACACTTGATGAAGACCGGTATCCAGGCTAACCTTAACAAATCTCTAATACAAAGCTTTTCCTAATCGAGTCTAACATCATGCATTGCATACGAATTTTGTACATCCTATCATTAGGGGCCAACGCCAAGGTCTTAACCGGTGTCAGATCCCTATCAACAAATTTCCGCCCTCACGTGTGAGTGGCGCATGCGCAGAGGACTTTACCCTCGTAACCATCCGTAACTTCCCTTGTCATGGGGGCCCCCTTCCACTCGGCGCCATCTTAAGGACGTCCGAGTTCCCGTGCGGGGTAACCGTAAGAAGGACAGCGTGGACTCCCCCCCCTTTCCCCGCTCTACCTTCCGCCGGAGCGGATATCCGGCCCCCGGGAAATTCGTGGGAGGGTCATATGGCCGTCTCCCCCTGGGCGATCCCATCCGTAATGGGTGCCGCCCCCCGTGGGAGGGGCCAATGGCCGCCTCCCCCGTGCGCTCCCATCCATATTGGGTGGCGCCCCCACTAGGGACCTTGAAATCACTGCTCACCGATCATTACCTTACCGCCCGACCGAAGACTAAATAAATATTACAGTTAATGACCTACTAGTGGGAAAAAAACCTACGCATAATTTATACATTGCTAGAGATATCCCTCACTGCAACTCCCGCCCTTGTCGAGCGGATGTCCCAGAATAGTACTCCACATACTATCAACATTGCTACAAAGGAGAAAAAGGTCCTATAACAGAGGAACCATTCTATCACATACAGTTTATCATCATTCTACAAAGGAAAAAAGGCCTAGAGACAATTATTCTATTGCATACACAATCTTTAGAATCAATCTACAAAGGGAGAAAAGGCCTAGACAAGACGTTTATGCATCACAATCAATTGCAAATCACAACTTTGTTTACTCCCAAACTTCTGCAACAGGGGCTGATGGGTGGGTCAAAAAACTGCTGCTTGTTCCCTTGAGGGCTCACCAGCGACAAATGGTGCAGCCTTCAGAGCGCGGGAACAAGAGGACGCTTGCCTGGACCCCCGCGCCTTTTAACTTGCAGCGGGGGACGGGGCGGCATCCCCCTCCCACCCAAAAGTGCACGGACTTCCGGGCGGGTGTAAGGACATCCTTCTTAGGCAGCGGGGGCGTGCTCCAACCACACCACTTTGGGCATACCGGCCGGGGACACACCCCGCGCCTGCAAAGGTTTCCCAGACAGTCGGGGCACCCAGCCATACGTTCGGGTTGACCGAGAGGTCTTCCCTTTCCATATGGTCCGGGATGCCTGCCACCCCTTCCACCACCAATCCCAATGGTAGGAGACAGACACATTTTGAACTTTTGGAAGGCAGGGGGGCCTCGCGACCCCCCATCCGTATTTATTAATACATGAAACAAAATTTCAAACTTTAAATTAAAAAGTTTCATTTATCATGTACAAAATTCAACTTTCCATTACACTTGATGAAGACAGGTATCCAGGCTAACCTCAACAAATCTCTAATACAAAGATTTTCCTAACCGAGTCTAACATCATGACATCATGCATTGCATACGAATTTTGTACATCCTATCGTTAGGGGCCAACGGCAAGGTCTTAACCGGTGTCAGATCCCTATCAACAAATTTCAGCCCTCACGTGTGAGTGGCGCATGCGCAGAGGACTTTACCCTCGTAGCTATCCGTAACTTCCCTTGTCATGGGGGCCCCCTTCCACTCGGTGCCATCTTAAGGACGTCCGAGTTCCCGTGCGGGGTAACCGTAAGAAGGACAGCGTGGACTTCCCCCCTTTCCCTGCACTACCTTCCGCCGCAGCGGATATCCGGCCCCCGGGAAATTCGTGGGAGGGGGATATGGCCATCTCCCCCTGGGAGGGGCCTATGGCCATTTCCCCCTGGGCAATCCCATCCATAATGGTTGCCGCCCCCCCGTGGGAGGGGCCAATGGCCGCCTCCCCCGGGCGCTCCCATCCATAATGGGTGGCGCCCCCACTAGGGACCTTGAAATCACTGCTCACCGATCATGACCTTACCGCCCGACCGAAGACTAAATAAACACGACAGTTAATGACCTACTAGTGGGAAAAAAACCTATGCATAATTTATACAATGCTAGAGATATCCCCCACTGCTACTCCCGCCCTTGTAGAGCGGATGTCCCAGAATAGTACCCCACATACTATCAACATTGCTACAAAGGAGAAAAAGGTCCTATAACAGAGGAACCATTCTATCACATACAGTTTATCACCATTCTACAAAGAAAAAAAGGCCTAGAGACAATTATTCTATTGCATACACAATCTTTAGAATCAATCTACAAAGGGAGAAAAGGCCTAGACAAGACGTTTATGCATCACAATCAATTGCAAATCACAACTTTGTTTACACCCAAACTTCTGCAACAGGGGCTGGTGGGTGGGTCAAAAAACTGCTGCTTGTTCCCTTGAGGGCTCACCAGCAATGAGTGGTGCAGCCTTCAGAGCGCGGGAACAAGAGGACGCTTGCCTGGACCCCCGCGCCTTTTAACTTGCAGCGGGGGGCGGGGCAGCATCCCCCTCCCGCCCAAAAGTGCACGGACTTCCGGGCGGGTGTGAGGACATCCTTCTTAGGCAGCGGGGCGTGCTCCAACCACACCACTTTCGGCATACCGGCTGGGGACACGCCCCACGCCTGCAAAGGTTTCCCGGGCGGTTGGGGCACCCAGCCATACGTTCGGGGTGACCGAGAGGTCTTCCCTTGCCATATGGTCCGGGATGCCCGCCACCCCTTCCACCACCAATCCCAATGTTAGGAGACAGACACATTTTGAACTTTTGGAAGGCAGGGGGGCCTCGCGACCCCCCCGGCTGTATTTATTAAAACATGAAACAAAATTCAACTTTCCATTACACTTGATGAAGACAGGTATCCAGGCTAACCTTAACAAATCTCTAATACAAAGATTTTCCTAACCGAGTCTAACATCATGACATCATGCATTGCATACAAATTTTGTACATCCTATCGTTAGGGGCCAACGGCAATGTCTTAACCGGTGTCAGATCCCTATCAACAAATTTCCGCCCTCACGTGTGAGAGGCGCATGCGCAGAGGACTTTACCCTCGTAGCCATCTGTAACTTCCCTTGCCATGGAGGCTCCCTTCCACTCGGCGCCATCTTAAGGACGTCCGAGTTCCTGTGCGGGGTAACCGTAAGAAGGACAGCGTGGACTCCCCCCCTTTCCCCGCACTACCTTCCGCCGCAGCGGATATCCGGCCCCCGGAAAATTCGTGGGAGGGGCATATGGCTGTCTCCCCCTGGGAGGGGCCTATGGCCGTCTCCCCCTGGGCGATCCCATCCATAATGGGTGCCGCCCCGTGGGAGGGGCTAATGGCCGCCTCCCCCCGGGTGCTCCCATCCATAATGGGTGACGCCCCCACTAGGGACCTTGAAATCACTGCTCACCGATCATGACCTTAACGCCACAGGCCAGATAGTTGACCGACTATCTGGCCCCCCCAGAACTCCTATAGGTCATGTCTCCTCAATCCCACTAGCCAAGCTATCATGTCTCCTATCAATATGCCATTCCCCACCCTGGACAGGTGTACCCCATCGTCTGAATAACAGTGGTCCCCCCAGATGCACCCGTGAGGTATACTTTGAAGGTGGTTAGATCCAAACAACTTCTCCATTTTATTGTTGACCCTCTTTACCGAATGGTTCAACGCTGTTGTGGACAACCCACCCCTCCATACCCTCCTCGGAATCATGTGTGACCAAGCTATTGTGCACCCCGGGAGTGTCTTTGCTAACCAACTAACTGCTGAAAGTATGTGTTCGATTAAAGTACGTCTGCCCAACCTCACCAAGTCATTGCCCCCAATGTGCACTATGACTACTGATGGCGGTGACCTGTGCCGCCCTAACAATTCTTCCACAAAACTTTGCAGTCGGTCAATACACAAACCGCCCTTCCCATGGAAGGTCACCCTGAAACCATATTCCTCAGATTTGTGAATCGCATCACCTGCCCTGAATATGTCCGCGGCCCGTCTCACGTATGAGTGGCTCATGACCCAGACCACTTGTCTTCCATTCCTCGCTCCTGAAGTGGTGGCTAGCTGATACTGGGCCGGTCCCAATTTCCGCCCTGCATCACAGGCTCGTGAAACTGTAATCCAAACAAAAGACAACAAGCGTGAGTGTACTTCTCAAATAAATTACAACATGTGCAACCGCACATAACTTTTGAAACAGTCTGAAGACCATTGCCCCATCTGTTTAACATTGTCTGCCTGCAGACCCCCGGCAGTAGCTTCTGTAGCGGGCCCTATCCTGAATGAATGAGTTCCAAAATCACTCGGGTTCAAGCCCACAGCTGCAATCGTGATCGCCAGCACCCTTTGGAACTGAAACTTTGTTAACGGGGTGCCGTCAGCATGCCGCAGCAAGGCTACCCCCACATCATCACCCTTTGCTTTAGGTAGGTCTCAACGTGCATCACTGGATAACAGGGACTACCCGGAGTGCCCTGCAACACAATGCTACTCCCATGGGCCTCCTGGTCTGTCTTTGACCTGGCAATCGGGATCAGCAGGGAATCCCCCCTCACTTGCGTGTGGTCCCTGCGCAGACCCCCCTCGGTATCCCTTTTATTGGCAGCCACTAGTTCGCCTACCCGCAGGGCCCCATAGAATGCCAGTGCAAATGCTGCCCGGAATAGGACAACCTCACTAGGAGAGGAGCACGTCTCCCCTAGTTTAGCCAGCAAGGCGTTCAACCTGTCAAATCCTATCAGATGCCTGGTATCCATTTTGCACCCCTCTAAGCGCCGCCAGCCGCGCAGCGCCTTTTTGACTATAAAGGAGTCCGTCGGGTCCCTGATCCCTTGGAGCTGAGCCATAAACGATATGGCGGCCTTATAACGACTGGCGGTTGCTGCCGACCGGCCCTCCTCATGAAGTGCCAATAAAAAATTGGGTAAAGGACCCCTCCTGACCGCATATATGCTCCCATTCAGGGCCCAAAAAGCTGCAGTACGAGCGGAATGCCCCTTCATAAGCTTTCCTTGTCCTGGGCACTAAACTGGCTGCCACGAGGTTTTGTAGTCCGGGGCGCCGATTTGCCATAGCGCGTCGGGAAATGGCGCTGCCACTAGCTCCGCTGAGGCTAAACAATCCCTGAATGCCTGCATTTTGAAACGAGAGAGTGCATCAGCTGCATTATTCAGTACTCCCGGCACATGTTTTGCCCTGAATTGTACATTTAGCTTCAAGCATTTCAACACATTCTTTCAACAATCGCAATATCCACTTGTAGCGTGCTGCCTGCTGGTTAATGCACTCCACCACAGTCATGTTATCAGACCAGAATATCACCGAGTGGTTTCGGAACTCTTCTGGCCAGGCCGACAACGCTACCCAGATCGGGAATAACTCTAGGAAACCAATGTTGCTCGTCAAGCTACCTGCCTCCCACCATGCTGGCCACTTCTGGGCCGACCATCCGTTACCAAGCATCGCGCCAAACCCCACACTACCTGCAGAGTCGGTCCATAAACCTAACTCTGCTGACGAGGCCAGGGCTTTGCTCCAGACTACCCGGCCATTGAAATCCCCCAGGAATGCCAGTCAAATGAGCATGTCCTGGCGAACCTCTGCCGACAGTCTCGTGCGATGGTTGCCTTCTTTGAGGCCAACCATGGCCTGGGCAATGGATCGTGAGAAAGGGCGAGCCATCGGTATAACCCTCAGCGCAAAATTCAGCTGTCCCACTGTTTGCTGTAGTTGATGCAGTGTCACCTTGTCATTCCTAAGACATTGTAGCAAGGAGGCCCTGAATTTGGCGATCTTCTCTGCCGGCAGACGGAAGCAACCCTCCATGGAGTCTAGTTCAATACCCAGAAACTCCAGGGAGGTACTTGGCCCCACTGTCTTACCTGGTGCCAACGGAACCCCGAAATCCCGGATGAACACGCAAAATTCCTGCAATGCCCGTGCACAGTCCCGAGAGCCCGCCGGGCCGCGAAACAGGAAATCATCGAGATAATGCATCACATGTTGGTGCCCTGAGGCCCTCGAGAATGCCCACTCCAGGAATGAGCTAAACATTTCAAAGTAGGCACAAGAAATTGAACAACCCATCGGCATGCACATATCCATGTAGTACTTCCCCTGGAATGCGAAACCCAACAAGTGCTGATCCTGGGGATGCACCGGTAGTAACCTAAATATCAGATTTTGCTAACAGTGCCCCAGGGCATAGGCGATTCAACATGACCACTGCCTCATCGAACGATGCATACCTCACACTGCAAATGCCTCCATCGATTGCCTCATTGACGGAAGCCCCCATTGGCGCAGACAGATTATGTAGGAGCCTGAATTCGCCCGGCTCCTTCTTGGGAACTACCCCTAATGGGGAACACACAAAATTGGCAGCTGGTATTTCACCAAACGGTCCTGCAACCCGCCCCAAGCGAACCTCTTTTGCAATTTTTGTGGCGACCACAGTCGGGTTGTGCATAACGGACAGTTGGTTTCTGCATAAGGGGCACCCCGAAAATCACCCGCCGGGATCCTGAAGCCATACGAGAAGCTATCCCGCAGGATCCCGGCGGACACATGATCAGGGTATTTGCTCAGCCAGGGAGTCATAGCCAAAATATCCACGGGCGATTGCTTAGTCATCCGAGCCACCGTGTCAATCCTGCTTGGTACCCCCTTTTCCCCCAGTAACATTGCCTCTGGATCGGCATCTAGTTTCGGGGTGGGAGGTGTTACCACAACCTGCGCAGGCATGCCTGAACCTGCATGTTCCCTGCGGCCTACTACACGTCCCCTTGTTAAAACCCCAACATACCCCTCGCTTGTTCCCATTCCCGCCCGATCTAGACTGAGTTTCTCCCCCGTGGGCTGTTCGAAAGGGCTGTGGTTGTTTCTACCGAAAAGCCCTGAAACCATTCGTACTCGACCCTGTTCCTCCCGCCGAGCCTGGCGTGAACTGCGCATGCCATGCCATCCCAAGTCAACGATTCATTAAACTCTTTTGCTTTTCTAAACGACACATCGTACCCTTTCCAGGCGTCCCCCCCATATTTCTCATGGAAGCCCGTGATCCTGCTCTGGTAGCAAGCAAGGTCTCCCAACAATTCTGGTGTTCGCTCACCCATAATTGCCACAAACACAGAAAAAGCCCTGATCCAATTCATCATAGACTCCTCCACCCTGAATTCTGCCATTTTCGCCCTCCATTCACTGGGGTGCAACCATTCCTTCTGGGTTTTGGCATACTCTAATTCACGATTGTCCGTCAACAATGAAAACATATTAATATATTTGTTTGCCCACACCATCTCTTTCGTGGCCATCGGGACATGTTGTGCCAGGCATTCCCGCCTTGAAGGCACAGCGTCCTCCCCCATTATTCGGAGCGACCTCTTACTATTTTCCGTCGCACCTCCGGTCGTGTCCGTCGCCTTATTCTGGTTCTCGACCGCAGCCTTGTTCGTCACCTGCAGAGGAATAGAAGGCACGTTCCCTGCCCCAGAGCCCTTGCCCGCCTGAGCTGGTCGATAATTTGCCTGGCCTCCTCAGCTGGATCTTCCGCCGCCGCGGATCCCCCAGCTCCCTTCTTCAACCAAGGCAATACCGCGGCTAGATGCATCACCAGTTCAGGGGGTACTTGTTCCTTATCCAGTGGTGTGATAATCACAGGGATTGGCAATCCCCCATCCGGTGCGGGCACCGGGCTGGCCACTGGGGTTACTGGGACCAGCGGAACCTCCACCGGGACCGGGACCTCGCTAGGACCCTTTTTCTCTTTCTTCTTTTTCCCCTTGTTCCCCCCTGGAGTAACATTTGGCAAATCAGGCCCCACAATCCTCTTAGGTCTCCCTGAGGGCCCCGCCTGAGCTTCCACTTTCTTCTGGAGTTCCGCTAAGCTGCGACCCATTCGGTCCACCTTACCAAATTTCCTGTCCATTGCCGACACTTGGTTTACCAGTGTGGGAAGCATCCGTTCCATCTCGGAGCTCTTCCCATTCTTCTTTCCAGGCATATCCGACATTCTGTTTTCTCTCTGCCTGTTTTCCAGCAGCTCCTTGGATCCCAGATACGCCTCGACGACTGAAACAGAAAAAACAACGATTACCATGTTCAAAAAACTGCTGCTTGTTCCCTTGAGGGCTCACGAGCGACGAGTGGTGCAGCCTTCAGAGCGCGGGAACAAGAGGACGCTTGCCTGGACCCCCCACGCCTTTTAACTTGCAGCAGGGGGCTGTGCGGTATCCCCCTCCCGCCCAAAAGTGCACGGACTTCCAGGCGGGTGTGAGGACATCCTTCATAGGCGCCGGGGGCGTGCTCCAACCACACCACTTTGGGCATACCGGCCGGGGACACGCCCCACGCCTGCAAAGGTTTCCCGGGCGGTCGGGGCACCCAGCCATACGTTCGGGGTGACCAAGAGGTCTCCCTTTTCCATTAATAAGGCACAGAACGTGCTACCGAAGTGGTTTTAAGGCCGGAATGAGCTCTTGGAAGAACATGCAATGCAAATGTTCACACTCTCCCTTAAAAACTCTATAGCATCAGGAACCTGTGAGAACCTTGTCTAGACTGTTGGCATTCAGTATACAACGTACGAGGCAAACTGTAATACTAGCTATGGATGTTAATGTCCAACAATACAGAGACTTCGTATACACTGCAATTGTAATATCATTACTGGCACGTTATTGCATCGCTTTAGTACTTATTATTAATAACTTAATCGGAACCTAATGCATCTGCCAATGCTTGTGTTACTTACAGTTGATTTTCACCTATCTTTCATTATTTTAATGTTGCTAAAAAGGGTTACTCATGGTGAGTTTGTATTTCTCCAGATCAGATACTTTTAACATTATGATACCTACCTTTTAAAAGGGCCTCCCACTGCATGGCAACATGTCATGTGATTATGCACCAGATGATGAATTACATGTAACATTTGACAATTCTATAATTATGTGAAAAACACTTTGCCCGCACAATCACATAATTCCAGTGCCACTGACTATAATGTTGCTTTCTGTGACAAACTGGTCCACATAATGGTGTTCACATGACAACTGACTTGACTCTTAGTTCACTAATAGCACTGTCACCAGAGTGGGGGGGCTAGTTGTTCTAAGTTCAAGTTTAAAAACTATCACTTTTTATAAGTACTTCTCAGTGAAAAAAATTGACATTCTTCTGAAAGCTTCCACCTGTTATAGAATTATGAAGAGACTTTATCATATTTATGTGATGTATGTTGTATGTTTTACTTGCAAACAGTTCAAGGGCTCTGCTCATGAACAGCCTCTAACAGCCAGGCTAGGCCCTTGACTCAGTTCTGGTTCAGTTTGTCCTGTTAATTTGTTGGCTCATCCAACCTCTAGGCTATTATTCCAGCAGCCTGTGCAGTGTGCCAGCCTGTGGCCAAAGCACTTCAACAGCTGATTGTGGGACAGACTGGTAGGAAGGCGTAGCCTATGAACTGTGGGATTTCATTTTACTGTAACTCGTTTCTGTAAAGATTTGATTATGTAATCTATTTCAGTTAACGGAGAAAGAAGAGTACAATAAGAAACACATAACATGACATTACATTGGCACTAATCCCAATCTCTTCTAGGGTCACACTGTAACCTGGCAAACAAATGCTCCATGCTGGAACCTTGGGTGGATTTCTCTCTCATTCTTTGAAAAATATCCATTTCTTAACAAACAGTGATTTTCCAGTCTGCATGTATATGGTATTTTAGTAGTGCAACCATAGGCAAAATGCAGCAGATCAATGAACAAGATCCAAGATGAAATTTATGTCTGGAAACCAATGCTAAATCTTTGAGGTGCTTATTTAGTAATGTTTCACGCAACACAGGGCAGTGAAGTAGCTGCGCTTTTTTGAGTGAAAGAGCAGAACAGGGGCAGATTTTCAAAGATATTGTGCTTTGGAAATTGGATTGAAATATCTCACATGCAAGTTACAAAGTGAACCCTCACATCATCTCCCCGTTCACTCCCTATTCAACCTATTCCTCTCTCAGTTGCCTTTGCTCTATCTGTTACCTCCTCTCAGCTACCTTCCTGGTGAGATCTGGGAGATTTCACAGTGTTTTATATATATTTAATGGAAAAAGTCAAATAAAACAAGCTTTTGCAATGCAATAGATCTTGCATTACTGAAGGTTTGAGGTATTTGCATTGAAAATGATAATGTTAGTTAGATTTGATTTTTTATCAAAAAAATCTCAGCTGTAGAATAAGTAATAAAACAAAATCCATGAACCAGGGAAAGGGTACAGTAACATAGTTGGTTACTATGTATCCATGTGGAGTTGTCAAGGTACCGCTATCAGCCACATTATTTACTGCACCATTAATGCAATTATAAAAGAAAGATTGCAGCTAAGCATCCATTTTCATTGATTTTTATTGGAAGTGAGATTTTTTGTTAGTTTGCGTTCGCTAGCAAAAATCTCACTTCAAATCAAAAAAATGGGAACAGATGCACAGTTCCAAAATTACTTTTTATAATATAAGGGAGCACTACCTCATGTGGCTAATAGAGGTCCCTTTACAACTCAACAGAGACACCTACTAACAGCCTGTGGTACTGTGCCTTTTCGTTGCTTTGTGGAGTTTCTTTTATTACTTATACTACTGCTGGGATTTTTATGACAAAAATTAAAGTCTAACAAACATTATCATTTGCAACGCCAATAGGTTAAACTTTCACTAATGCGAGACCTACTGCACTTGCAAATGCTTGTTTAAAAAAGCAGCTCCTGTCTGCTGCTAGGCACAGAGCACAGTTGAAACTTTTAACTGTTACAACTTTTGTTATCACCTCACTTGTTGCCCAGCAACTTCCGTCAATGCTTACAAGCTTTAGTCTCAAAAAGCACAAGTATACTTGCTCTGCAGACTCCGGGCCTTATTTATGACGCCTCGAGATACTTCTGCGTGGCGGTAGCATCACTTTTTGTGATGCACCAGCAGCGTAAAAAATGCATCAAGTTGTGCCCTATTTACAATATGACGCATCTATACAGATGTGGCACTTTGTAAACCCCTGTGCCACATTATACTTGTACTAGGTATAATGTATGCAGGCTGGGCGTTACCCTACAAAAATCGACATAGAAGTGGAGTATTGAAATCTATACGATTTTAGGACTCTACTGCGTCCATATCTTATGCCTGCCTCACAGCAGGCGTAAGAATGACACAGGCCCTTTGACATGGGGCTTGCCCCACGTGAAAGCACACATTGCTGGAGTTGCGTCTGTTTTCAGACACACCCCATTAATTTGTCACTTTTGTGCCTAATAATAAGTCAGAAATATTGACGTATCTGTAACTCCTTGTGACATAGAGCGCCGTACAATAAATACGGCACAACCGTTCTGTTGCAAGGCGGGCGCAGTGAAAACTGTTACGTCACTGTTTTCACACAGCGATGCAACAGTTTTCATAAATGAGCCCCTCCAGATTTTTGTATTGGTAGAATGACCAGCCTGCTTCCTAGTGTGCTAGACCCCAGGTTTCTATTGGTATGTGACCTGCACTGTTCCAGAATTAAGGATTTTTGAAACCTGCAACCCATCATAGCATTGCAGTCCCAATAAGTGGTTTCATTTTACTTTTTACATTTGAACTAATATGTGTTTATGTTGCGCCTGTGGCATTACATAAATTCCAAGTGATCTGGTTGCTTAATTGTGTATATGAGTGACTTGCCAATGCCTCATTTATGATACTTTAGCCCCATTTCTGAGTTGAACGATACTGGCAGACTGCAAATTCCGCACTCTTAAATTCCAGTACCCTGAAGTAACACCTCACCAGTATAAACTTGAGACAAACCTTTGATCGGGAATACGTCTGCAGATCCCAAATTACTGGGCAGAATTCCACACAGTATTTGTTATTCAGAGGGGTCTAACATACACCTTTTGCACCTGCCCTGAGCAGCTGGTAAATCTGAGAATGATCTCCTGCATAGGATGGTGAGGTAGGGGGTGGTGGGAAGGCAGACCCCCCAGGATATAGCGGCATGGATTGGCAAATTTAGCGGCACAAAAATGAAAATTTAGCGGCACAAAAATGAAAATTTAGCGGCATTTAGCGGCATTTAGCGGCATTTTATTTTGGGTTTTATTCGACAACGAACACAGATATCTTACTGTTTGAGTTATTTGCCAACATGGAGCTATGTACATTTTGTTTATTTACAATTCAGCATGGGTTCTATCCTTTACCTTTCAAGTTTTCCGATAGCAAGGTCACAATATTTCACCAATCTGCAGAATTGCTGTACATCTTGACCCAGCACACACAATGCAGTCGCCTCATTAATAGTGTGTATCCCCAATTTTAAGAAACAGGGCCTTAATAAACTAATTCTGAGCCCTAATAAGAGGAGACACAGAGTTTAAGAGGGAATGATTCACAAGTATAGTTACAACCGCAATAATATTTACAGTGGATTGAGCCTTGTTATTTCCAGCTCACTCATACGTCTCCTGAGAGAAGGCAGAACCTGATTTGTATAAATGTAATTCTTTTCTCAGATTTTTCAAGGGACTCTTTGGCCATTTCCTTGAGGGAGATGTAGCTCTGATGACTGTTCCAATCTTTGTTAAGTCTTGAATCGTTTATAATTCTGGTAAGATTTGTGATGACATTTGTAATATGCATTTGTAAATCAGTACAACGCTACTTCCCTGAGAAATCCTTGAGCAGGCCTACTACAGATTTTTTTTCCCCAAACACTATTTCATGAAAAGTAAAATCGCCCATCCTAGTTTAATTAGTAAGCCTAAATTCCAATCTTAATTGACTGACTTGAACATTGTTGGAAGCCCCAAACCATATCAGACTGCGGTGGACAAGACTGTCTCCGGATCTTTTTTTAATTTAGAGCCATATGAATAGAAGCAATATCGAATAGATGTAAAGAATTTCGCTCTGAACAGTTCCAGGATAGACTCTACACATGGGCTACTTAATTAAAAATACATCTGGCGTAGTTAGTACTGCACGTAGTATGTCCTGTTTATCTCTGCCTTATATTGAATTGTGGCACGTTTTCCGGGGGCACACACACAGCCGCACCCAGGCAGTTCACAGGTCTTTCAAAGACCATTATTCATATTATGGCCCCTGCAGCGCCACTCTGCCTGTGCTTCGTTGTTGCTTCGCCCCTTCTAAGAGCCCCAGCAGCGCGACTCTGCCGAGGCGATAACATTCTGACCTCCTGCATTCTTCAAGGCACACCTTCAAAGAAAGAACAAAAGTTATCACTGGTAGAGGCATTTTCTGCCATTTGTCTTGCTAAAACCCACAGCTCATTAAGAAAATGAAAATTCATCCCCGTTATGAAGGTTAAATGGACTTTGCAAAGCGCAGGGCAGCGCGCGATCAAAGTTAAGCCAGCCAATTGAGTGCACCAAATTGAGCTTTAAACCCCTCAGAAATAAACAGTGTTGCTCTGTTTTCCGATGAGATTTTGCCCATTCCTGGGAGTAATCTGCTGCGTTTGCGATTTGATCGCATACATGAAGGACATGTCACTCAAAAGCAAACGAATCAGTACTTTCTGCCCATGATTTACTTACAGATTCACTTGGAAAGGGAAATGTGGAATACAGCAATCTTCCATCCTCAAACAAACGTGCGTCCGGGCTGAAACCTTCACACAATGGCGAAATCAGTCGGCTCTGATGTGATGCCTTATTTAGTTTACTTTCCTGTGACCCTTATCCCTGGCATTGCCTTCGTGTTGATGTATTTAGAGTTTTTGCCCTAAGCTAATTTTTACAATCTGTGAATACTCCCGCTTTCGTGTTCCCGGGCTGGGGACTGGAGAAGAGTCGTCGTGCCTGGTCTCCTTCCTGCTCTCCGCTCTCCTCGTGTCCGCTGCCGCTTCTCTCTCTCCCCCTGGTCTCCTTCCTGCTCTCCGCTCTCCTGCTGGTTGTGATGATTGGGCATTTAAGAAGCGTGAAACGGCGGATTTCGCGGCCGTTTGTGTAAATATCGCGGCACTTGCACAGATCGGCCGATTTCGCGATTTTTTTGCAAATCGCGAAATCGCGATAAGCTGGAGGGTCTGGGAAGGATAGCAATAGACTTTAATTGCCCCCTTACCCAAGTCAAAAAGGAAGATCATCCTGGAGTGATTCTGAAGTCATTTGATGACTTCAGCCAGGCTATCTCTGCAATTAACTGGGGATGTCATCCGAAGCCATCCTGAAGTCTGCCCACAGGGTTATTTATTTAAATGGGATGACTTTATCTAGAGTCATCAGAGAAACTACTCCAGGATTAGGGGCTGATTACTTCAG
The DNA here is from genome assembly GCF_964263255.1 of Lissotriton vulgaris. Taxonomy (NCBI): domain Eukaryota; kingdom Metazoa; phylum Chordata; class Amphibia; order Caudata; family Salamandridae; genus Lissotriton; species Lissotriton vulgaris. Next base: position 1,190,541,757 of record NC_141693.1, on the reverse strand, counting down.
TGGAAAAGATGTGATGAGCTTGAACTACTGCCGGATGATCCCATGCTGATTACAGGATTAGGGTGGATTACTCCAGGATGGGTCCCTGATTACTTCAGTTGAAAACATGTGATGACCTTGTACTACTCCAGAATGATCCCATGATGATTTCAGATTAGGCTGGATTACGTCAGGATGATCCTTGGAGTATTTCAGGATGGGGCTGTATTATTACAGAATCATTTTGTGATGACTTCAAAATGAGGCTGCATTACTCATGGATGATCCAAGGATAACTTTAGTGTGTGACTGGAACCGTACTAGTTGATTAATTAATAATGGGGATGTATTACCACAGGATGGGTTCTGGCTGTATTACTGCATGGCCGTGTCAATATGCAGAAGTATTGTTCTAGGATGACCTCCAGTATTAATGCTTGTTTGCCGTTCACAAGATGTTAAGAAATACAGTTTTATTATTTTGTTAGCAGAGCAAATAATGGTTACAAAAACAAGCATTGGCAAAGCCAATAGGTTTTGCCTTTTTGACCATGTGACTTGCCAATGTCTTTTGTCAATGGTCTGTAGTATTGGTTAAAATGAAAAAGAATTGGCAAAGCCAAATGGTCTGGCCTTTGCAAGAGCTATTGTATTTGCCAATATGTTTTAGCCATATTGTACACGAGCGTGGCTGTTCAGCACGGCTAAAAGTTAGTGGGGTAAAGAAGAGTTGCATGTTGAAAAGTGGCGTTAAGTGTTGCGTAGACTAGATTGTTGTGGAGTGGCATAAAGTGGAGTCGTGTAGGAGAGTGGAGTAAAGTGTTGTAGAATCGAGTGTCTGAGTGGTGTAGCATGGAGTAGAGCGGAGTAGTATGTTTTAGAATAGAGTGGACTAAAGTGGCATGGAGGGGGTTAGGTAGAGCGTTGTTGAGTAGTGTTGATGAGTGTTATAGCACGTAGTAGTGTTGTAGAGTGGAGTGGCAAAGAGTCGAGTAGAGCATCACCGAGTGGAATATCAAAGCTTATAGTGTGTTAAAGTGCAGTAGCCTAGATTGAAGCAGTGTAAAAAACAGTGGTGCAGAGTAACTGTAAGATATAGCGCTTAAAAGATGGAGGTATAGTATAAAAAATGAATCATAGTTTGGTGATAGCAGACCTTTAATGTAGGAAAAATCACCATATGGTACCCTAACTTCACTGTAGAATCATTTGCAATGAGAACAGCACCCTTGACACTAATAGGACTCCTTGTCTCAAAATGTGACTTCAATACAAGGCAAGGAGCCTACCTGACTCATAGCTTTATTTTAAGTCTGGTCTGTATAGATCATATATATATATATATATATATATACACACACACACACACACACACACACACACACATGACTTCATGATGGGGATGTATTACCTTAGGATTGGTTCTGGCTGTATTACTTACAGCATGACTATTTCAATATGCGGATGTATTGTTAATATATCTGGAAGAGTAATGTGTAAACCGTTGCCATACACAAGAAGTTAGGAAATCAGTAGTTTTGTAGTTTGTTTGCGGAACAGATTACTCCAACAAGCATTGGTAAACGCATTAGGTTTCACCTATGTGATCAATAATAGGCTGGTATTTTGTTGTGAGTTGTAGGTTGCTGAGTAGTTGTTCAATATGAGTTACAGAAACTGTTAAAGTGTTATGACTCATTTATGTACAAAAAGGCAAAATACTGTACTGTTACTAGTGGTTTAGTGCTGGTAAGCAATAGCAAACTTTTCAAAGAGGGAAGTAACAAAATTAATTGATGTAATAGCAATATTATGTGTTTAGTAAAGTTCTGACAACTTTTGGCCCGGTGCCACTGCACTGCTGCACCATTCAAATCATGCCCCTAATGCCTGCAAGGTAACATCACTTGTGACTGCTTCTTTAGTAGTTAAACATAGCAATATTTGATGTTAGAGGAGTTCTGACAACTTTTAGGCCCGGTGCCACTGGACCTGCTGCACCATTTAAATCATGACCCTATTGCCAGTAAGGTAGCTGCACTTGTGACTGCCTGTTTAGTAGTCAAATATTGCAATATTTGGTGTTTGGAGGGGTTCCTAGAGCTTTGGAACCCGGTGTCACTGCACCTGCTGCACCATTGAAATGATGACCCTGTTGCCTGCAAGCTAACTGCACTTGTGGTTGCCCGTTTAGGAATAACATATAGCAATACTTGGTGTTTAGTAGGGTGCCTGGAGCTTTTGGTCCTGATGACAATGCACCTGCTGCACTATTGAAATCGTGGCCCTAGTGCTTGCTAGATAACTGCACGTGTGACTGCCTGTTTAGTAATAAAATATAGCAATATTTGGTGTTTAGTGGAGAGTAGCGTGGCATTGAGTTCATTGGAGTAGAGTGCAGTCTTGCAGAGCGTCTAGTGGAGTGCAGCAGCACAGAGCAGAATAGTGGTGCAGAAAAGAGTGGTGAGACTTACGGCCACATGCATCAACCTATTTAGGAAGTGCAAACGGTGCGAATCGGTAAATTCGGCCGTTTGCGATTCCTAAATACGTTTTTGGGATGCATCATGCATTTTTGTGAAATTCGCTATTTTTAGCGATTTCCAAAAATGCGATTGCTTTTAAGGAATCGCAAATATGCGATTCCTTAAAAGCAATGCATGATTGTTTTCTAAATTGCGAATTCGCAATTAGGGGGTGCAAATTACCGCGAGGGTGAACCTCGTGGTAATTTGCGAAAAAGTATTAATATGCTCAAAATAGCATTTTAAACACTGTCATGTTACAGGCACACATGTCCTTAGGACATGTGTGTGTGAAACATGCACTTTAAAATACATTTCAGGGTGCAGGGGGGGTCCTTTGGACCCCCCCTGCACCAATGGAATGCATTAACATTTTGCGAAACGCTAATTGAAATTCACAAAATGTCAATGACTTCCCATTGATTCCTATGGGCCTTTTGGCCCATAGGAATCAATGGGAATTGCGAAATTGCAATTTAGAATTCGCATTATATTTGCGATTCGGTAAAAATTTCGATTTTTACCGAATCGCAAATATTATGCGATTAAAATCATGCATCTCATTTTGCGATTCCTTATTTGCAATTCCCTAAAAATTGCAAATAAGGAATCGCAAAACCTTACAATGATGCATGTGGCCGCAAGAGTGCAGTATCGTAGAGTTCAGTGGCAGAAAGTGCAGAGTAGACTGTTGTAGACTGCAGTGTTATATAGTAGAGTGGCGTAGAATACATTGGCATGAAATGCAGTGGTCTTAAGTTGTGAGTAGAGGGGCATTGAGAACAGTGGTAGCAGAGTGTTGGTGTCAGAGTGGAAGAGTAGAGTGGTGTTATCGAATAGAATGGCGAAGCGTAGAGTGATGTGGATTGGCATTGAGTTTTAGAGCAAACTCAGTCAACCATCCTTCTGAGATTGGAACATTGAGAAAGATAAAAGAGTGTAATAGTAACAACTGCAAGACATTGCTCTTAAAAGAAGGAAGTATAGTATAAAAAATGTATACTTGGGTGATAGACATTAAATGTAAGAAATCCCCATATGGTACCCTACAGCAGAATTATTTGCATTTTGAATGGCACCCTTGACACTAACAGGACTCCCTGCCACCAAATGTGATTTCAATACAAGGCAAGGAGCCTACCTGAATCAGTTATATTCTATTGCGGGCATTAACCAAGACCAGGGTTCTTCAAAGTCTGTACTAGAAGGCAAGATCCATGCTATATTTTTTTGCACCCCCCCCCCCCATTTAGATACATGTAGTTATATTACAAATCTGGCATTGTTCCAGCCCTCCATGACTGATTTTGAAGAACCCTGGACAAGACATTTAGAATTTATTAAAATTACATATGTGACCAAGACCCCCGAGAGAGGTCAAAACTTATCTTTTGTTGTGCCATTAAAACCGAGAACCTGCACCCTTACAACCGGAGTGGCTCGCTTATTCTCACCGATGAAGTGAAGATCCTGTGTGTGTGTGTATATATATATATATATATATATATATATATATATACATACATACATACATACATACATACATACACACACACACACACACTTCGCTACAGAGCCTTTCAGCCAACCCTTTTCATCTATTGGTCTATTATTGTGTAATTCGCATTTTCATCCATCCACTGCAGCATACAGCTTGGGACAGGACAGTGGGCCAGTCCACTACAGCCATTATCTAACTTTACTGCAAGTGGTGGCATTCTTAAGAGTCGGTGCCAATATGGAAAGCTTTACCTGTTTGGTGGCAAAAAAGAGGAAATAGGTAGGAGCTAAGATTCAGATGTGTGTAAAAAAAACGAGAAAGAGTTAGAACTATTGGCGTTGTAAATCTTTCCTACCTATGTGTTATGGATTAAAGTGGATGTATGTTTTGTGTAGTGGAATTGTGTTGTGGTGGAATAATGTTTTTTTTTGTAATTATCAAGTGTGGAATGGATGTGAGTGGAGTTGAATAGTGTGATATAGTGAAATTAAGCTGAGTGCAATTATGTGGAGTGTTTTATGCGGATTGTTATGTGGTATAGAGTGGATTTATGTGGTAATGAGAAGTGTGAAATTAGGTGGAGTTGAATTATGTGGTGTTGAATGGTATTATGTGGATTGTAATTATGTTGCGTGGTGTGGCTGTATGGATTGGCGTTGTATTGAGTGGGGCTGTATGGCTCAGAGTGGAGTAAATTGGAGTGCAGTTGTGAAGCATTGTGTGGAGTGCAGTTGGTTGAATTAGTGTTGCATAGAGCGGAGGCGTATTGTGTGGAGTAGTGGGTTGCGTGGGTGGCGCTGCGTTGTTTGGTGCTGGATGAAGTAGTGTAGTTGTGTAGAGTGGGATGACATTGTGCCGAATGCAGTTGGGTGGAGTTGTGTAGAGTAGAGTAAAGCAGAGTGACTGGTGTAAAACAGAGTGGTGGTAAGCTACAAGTACTGGTATCGAGTGTTCTAGCTTAAAGGAACAAATAGTGCCACAAACTGTCTAAGTAACATTACATGTAATAAGGAAAGTCCTTAAAAATAGGTGTAGTTCAAAGCCAATATTCTGAATACAAGATTTCTCGCAGAGACAGCGCACGCGTTGCCTCTGCAAGATATAAAAACATAAATGGGAGCGGTAGGAGGGAGAAGATATCAGAGCGGTAGCCAAAGACAGGGTACAGAAGGAATGAGAAGATTGAAGAGAACTGGTAACAGCAGAAATTGCAGTGCGAGAAGGGAGGATGAAGATAATTAAAAGTGGAAAGGGAATGAAAGGGAAACAGCAGACCCCAAGAGGAAACGTGAAAAGGGAGAAAAAGGAAAGTGGGCAAGAAAGGTGAGAAGTAGTTTCAGAGGGGAGAGTTGAAAGAAAGAGCACATAGAACAGAGCACTAAAGACTGGAACATTGGAAAGGAGCATGGTGAAATGGGAAGGAAGAATAAAAAATAGCGTGGAGATGGAGAAAGGACATATGCCTCCGTTTTATAATATGTATGTGTAGAAATAAAATAAAATTCAGGGAGGACAGGCCTATATCATTACTAGGCTTCACCTAATGCATCACTCTGTTGCCAGACACACAATCGAGATTCATTCCCTGTGACAGGGTTCTCTGCCATGAATAATATGTTTTACATTATTAGTTAACTGTCTCAGGGAAAAAATATAAAAACATCACCAGGAAAGGAAAAATAGGAAGAGAGAATTATGACGTTTTCATATTTTTTCCCTGAGCAAATTAACTAATACGGTAAAATACATAAAATGACAGAAACAGCTGTGGAATGACGACGTTAAAGGTTGATTAATGCTCTTTAAAATACTTTGCAGGGGTTTATTTGGGGCGCCATATTCTCCCAAAAGCCTGGAAATCCCCTTTGAGAAGACTCGTCAGAAGCTGTCTTCTTCGTGTTATGAGCCAGCCAATCGTCAGGTTTTAATGGGCAACTAAAACAGCTCATCCGATCTTAGCAAATTTTATGCAGAAGTACCTCAAGCACAACTTGGTTCGCAACTATTAAGTTATTTGCCCAGAATCACAGGAGCCAACGCTAGGACTCCATGTCGGGCCCTCCGTTTGAAAGTCAGCAGATGTGACCATTAGACCATACCAAAATCCCACATCCATTCTCTACCACTCATGCTTTTGTAAATAGAGTACAAAATGTATCTGTACCGATGTTGCGAAGAGAGCTCAGAAACACTGCCAATATTAAATTCCCACATTTAATGTCCAGCAGCATCCCAAAAGCCCACAAATTACGGGATCCTATTCTCATATCTCAGCAAAGACCCCACACACCGTTAAGTTCCCTGAGAGGCGGAATCCTACCTCCAGCTCTCTCACATAAAGCACTAAATTACAGTGATGCACAATAAAGAAAGGCGCGGGCTCCCGCCTTTTAAATAAAAGCGCGGCACTTACAGATCACCCAAAAGTGGAGGCGGCGATTAATCACACCCACCTTACTTCCAGTTCCCACGTCTCTCTCGCATCCCCAACCCCACCCAAAAATACCACCTAAATGCAGCAATGGTTTCTCTTTCCCTCTGAGCCCGATCCATTCTAAACACACGCCGGTGCAGAAACACGTTACTCTTCTCTCTCCACGGCCACGGACTGTACAACTCAACTTCCGCTTCCGGTCCAGCCAGGAACTGCTGCGGTATGGTTACCAGATTCCTACCAAAACGAGCCCAAATGTAGCGCTGTGTGCTGCTCTGAGGCTGGAGGGGCTGGGGCATTTATGCAGCCAGGAACTCCGGCCTGAGCTCCGAAATTCAGTGGTAATTAGTATTAATATTAGTAACTGTTTATAGTAAAATACACACTTTAACGATGTATGATTGCTGCTATATGCGTATGACGATATACTCAATAACTTGTTATAAACTTTTACAGCGCTCAGATAGGGTGACCAACTGGCATTGGTGCAAATTCAGGACGGTGAGTGTAGAAATTCAGGACAAATGGTCAAAATTCAGGACACAAATTCAGGACAGGAGGTCAAAATTCAGGACAATTGGATACGTTTTACAGACACATCAGAGGTCGCGCAATTGTATATAAGTATTTTTATGATTAACAAAACGTTTAATCGAATAAAAGATTTTGAATTGAATATAAGTAAGCTCAGCCATATCTAGACATATTCAGCCATTTGCAAACCTATCCATCGTGTATCCTTCCATCTTTCATTTCACTCATCCATCCCTTCATCCATCCTTTCACTCATCCATCCATTATCCATCCATCCGCCCTTTCACCCTATCCATCTGTAAACTCAGCCATTCACTCTTCTACCCATCCATCCATTCACTCATCCAGCGATTTACCCTTTCACCTTTCCAGCCATCCTTTCACCTACTCATCCATCCACCCAGTCACTGATCCTTCCACCCATCCACCCTTTCAGTCATCCATCATCCTCCCTTTCTCTCTCCATCGACTCTTTCACTTAGCAATGCTTCCTTCCATCCATCCATCCACCCCCCCTTCCTTCCTTCCATCCATCCATCCACCCACCCATCCATCCATCTACTTATCCGCTCATGAATCCATCCATTGATCATATCACTCATTCATCCTTTCTCTCATCCATTTATCCTTTCACTCTTTCACTGGTCTATTCATCATTTTGTCCATCTACCTTCCCTTTCACTCACTCATCCATCCTTACATCCACCCTTTCACTCATCCGTCCATCCAATCGCCCTTGCACTTATCAATTCATCAATCCATCCATCATTTCACTCATCCATCCTTTAACTCATCCATCCACCCTTTCACTCATCCATCCACCCTTTTACCCATCCAGCTACCCTTCCACCCATACATCCAGCTATTTCCGTTTTCTCTCTTCCATCCTTCCACTCACTCATCAATTCATCCATCCCCTCCCATTATCCATCTATTCAATCTTTCATTCATCCATTCACCCTTTCACTAATTCATCCAGCCATCCCTTCACTTACTCACTCACCCACCTTTTCATATTAATTTTGAGCTGAGCCTTTTTGAGAAGAGGCCCATCAAGAACTTCACCCTCGCTGCAGGAGCCGTTCCAGGATTGGGACAGAAGCCACCCAGGGCAGAGCCAGGATCCACCACAGGGGGGGACAGGAGCCACCACAGGCGGGGGTGGACTGGAGCCACAACATGGGGGGACAGTAGCCATCACAGGCGGGGGTGGACTGGAGCCACCACATAGGGGGACAAGAGCCATCACTGGAGGGGGAACAGGATCCACCAGGCTGGACACAGTGGTGGGTATGCAGTATTATAGTATCATCTTGGTCTCTTCCAGGGTGGGGGAGGGCTCCTTACCCCCTCCTGGATAAGACAACGAGAAGACAGGCTCTGTTTCCAAAATGTTAGTTTTGCCCCCCTCGCCCCACACTGATGTACAGTACTGAAAGGAGATACTCCAAGAGAACTGATTAAACTGATTGTCCTCCATACTTTGTTAATCAGTGTGAGTGTGATTGTGCCATTTCTCTATTGTATTACAATATAGACTGCATGTTTGAAGAATTGAGGTTTGTTAACAATTTAGTGACAGTAATTAAGGTCTGTGAAGTGAACCACGTGCTGCCTCCGTGTAATCAGGGCTGGTTCTAGGATGTTTGGAACCCTGGGCAGAAAGGGAATGTCTCACACCAATTGAAAATACAAGACGCATTCAGTGCTGTTTGCATCTGAATAGATGCCCCTGCTCCGAACCTGCAGCCCCTCCCTCTGTCACCTTCAAGCACCTCTTAACAGCTCATCAGGGCTGAAGGCGTGAGGGTTGCCATCCCGCTGTGCCTCGTCAATGCTGATGGGTATCTGAGCCTTTGTACTGCCTCGGAGTCTGTTACCCCGACCTCAGCAGCATCGCAGTCAAGAAGGGAGGTGAGGGCCAGCTGTGTCGGTTGTGCGACCAGACCAGTTAAAATTACGGACAAATGGCGTCCGTTAAACAATCCTTCACGGACAACGGACAGACGGCCAAAATTACGGACTGTCCGTGAAATTTACGGACGGTTGGTCACCCTACGCTCAGACGCTTGAAATGGCCCGGTCAGCGCTAGGGAAAACGGAAAATTAATGCATTTTTAGGCACGGTGGTATATGACTTGTTCTCTCCCTCAAAGGGCAACTCAACATTGTTCTCTCCTCAGACCGTACCCCTCTGTTTTTCCCGAGGGCGAGGCTGTACATGTTCACACACCCACCGCCCCCCCCCCCCCCCTATCCCCCTCCCGTCGCAGCATCACACACAGACTCATCCCTTCACTCCTTAAAAATTATCGCATTTCTGCCTCGGGAAGAGAAGTGAGCGATTCACATAAAAAGAAAAGAAGAAAAAAAAGAAACAAAAGGAGAACGAAGAACGGAGAAAAAAAAGAGACTCTTCTCCCCATCAGCTTAATTTTTTCGCCTGTTTCTGTATACATTCAAATTGACAACCTTGCTAATTGGATAAATGCAGTTCCCGTCATCATTGCTCCCCACTGTGCTGAGATAAGTTATACCACCCGTTTGAAGGTTAGGAAGTGCTATAAATTGTCTGTTTCGTGCACCTGCCACGATTTTTAAACAAGCATCGGCAATGCAACAGGTCTCGCATTTATGAGTTTGAGCTATTGACATTGCAAACGACAATGCCTTTTATTTTTGTTTTTAAAACATAAAAAAAGGCATTATCATTTACAAAGTCAATAGCTCTAACTCGCATAAATGCGAGACCTATTGTATTGAAAATGCTTGTTCTCTCTTTTGCTGAGGGTGAAACTCTGCGGATGAGGAAAATATGCACTGGGGCCCCAAAGGGCCACTGGCGCCAGAGAGGGGTCGGGGCAGAGAGCAGGGAGGAAAGGAAGCAGAAACCTAGGGCAGCGTGAAGGTGAATGTGACAGAAAGTGCAGGCGGCAGAGAGCATGTGAGGGACAGGACAGCGCACAATGAACCCTGAGGGTATAAAGGGTAGAGGCAGATATGAGAGATGTTTATAAAGGGTAGAGGCAGAGAACAGTGGGGCATAGAGGAGAGGTGAAAGAGTCCCCAGGGGTAGAACAGGCGCAGAGAACAGGGGGAGGGTAGACAGGACAGGGACAGTGAGCAGAGGCAGAGAGCACGTGATGGGACAATGTACAGTGAACCCAGAGGGTATAAATGGTGAAGGCTGAGAGCCAAGGGGCAGAAGGGAGAGGTGGGACCGACCCCGAGGGTAGAACTGGCACGGAGGACAGGGGCAGGGCAGACAGGACAAGGACAGTAATTAGAGGCAGAGAGCACGTGAAGGGACAGTGCACAGTGAACCCTGAGGGAATAAAGGGCGGAGGCAGAGAGGAGAGATGGAAGAGACCCCAAGGGTAAAACAGGCATGGAGGACAGTGGGAGGGCAGACAGGACAGGCACAGTGAGCAGAGAGAGAAGATGCAAGAGAGTCCGAGGGCAGAATAAACAAGGAGGAACAGGGAGGAGGGGGCAGTGAGCAGGGGGCAGAGATTGAAGGAGACAGATGGCGTAAGAGTGAATGTGACAAGTAACAGAGTGCACACAAAGGATAGAGGGCAGGGAGCACAAGGGCAGTGAGCAGGAGAGTACTGTCAGAAGTGAGGATAGAGCAGGGAGCACAAGAGTACTGCAAGACGTCAGGATAGGGCAGAGAGCACGAGAGTACAGTCCGAAGTTAGGATAGGGCAGAGAGCACAAGAATACTGTCAGAAGTTAGGATAGGGCTGAGAGCACGAGGGTACAGTCAGAAGTTAGAATACGGCAGAGAGCACAAGAGTACTGTGAGAAGTCAGGATAGGGCAGAGAGTACGAGAGTACTGTGAGAAGTCAGGATAGGGCAGAGAGCACAGAAAAGTGAGAGGTAGAAGTGAACGTGGGTGGAGAGGGAGAGGACAAAGGACAGAACTTGAAGACTGTGGGTAGACAGTATCGGAACACAGGATGGACAGAGACGAGTGAGGGCAGAGGCGACAACAGTAGGGGACACAATAATTGGGGCAGAGAGCCCCTCATTGCTCACCCGCTCCTGCCCTGGGGTATCTACAGCCCCTCACTGCTTACCAGATCCTGCCCTGGTGTATGTACCACACCTCGCTGCTCACCAGCTCCTGTTCCAGCGTATCTACAGCGCCTCACTGCTCATCAGCTCCTGCCTCCTGGGCTTCGCGGCGTTTGATGGCTGAAGGGCAAACGCAAGGCGGGCAGAGGGAGGAGAGAAGGTCTATGTGTAATAATGATAGCTATGTATTCAGGTGGCTTTACAATTTGAGCTAGCATATATAAAAATCAACTGTTTGCAAATAAACTGAATTTGTGTTTTGTTATCTGTATAGCACCCAGGCGTTCGAGCATCGAAGTCTCTGCTAATGCGTGCACTGTAGGACTATTTGCTGAGTTGAAAATGCAGTAATGTGTAAAGGGTGCTCATTATGCAGTAAAAAGGAGATTCTGAAATCTTCCATAGGGTTGGACGTCTCTAAAAATAAATAAACTAAAATGTTAAACATGTTCCTGAAGCAATCAACAAATCGTCTGCAAATTATCATGAACAAGTCTTTTTAATTAGAAAACTATGGGGCTAGTCAAGTAATCAGACAGTCAGTTTCAAACAATCCTAAAATCACCATTAGCAATGTATCTTGTGAAGTAATCAGGTACTCGGTTTCAAGTCATCCTCAAATCACCAGGAACAGCCACACCTTGTGGAGTCATTAGATAATCATTTGAACGTCATCCTGAAATCGTCAGGGTTAATCACATCTTGTGAAGTCATCAGATACTAATTTTTAAGTCATCTTCAAATCATCAGGCTCAGGTTTCTAAACTCTGCTGATGACTTTAAGAGCTGGATGATGTCTGATGATGTGAAAATGACTTTAGAGTAGTTGGATGATCATCCAATAACTCTGGGATGGCTTCTAAAGTAATCCTGTTTGACCTGGGTATGCCTTGCTTGAGGGGCAGGGGGACAGGAAATAGGCATTGTCTGCATTGCAGCCCTATCCTAATGCATTGTTACTGGACGTATTTTCCAGCTGGTAAACTATGGTCTGTTGTTTCAGCAAATGGTGACTCCAGGTGAGAGAACAACAGCCTACTCATGATTGAGTGGAGCAAATCCACCATTTGATTTCCACTTCATTCAATTCATGATCAGGTCCTTTGAGGGACAGTTTATCTCTCGGGGTGTAAGAAGGTGTGAAGATGAGGATCTAACAACGTCATGGAATTGTTTTCAATACTGTGGCAGCTTCATGACTGTGGTAGCGTTCTAGCGTTCCGCCTATCGGAACAGGAAGGGGAAATAGCGGAAGCGGAAGGCGGCCATTTTGTGTGTTAGCGCCGACCGCTAATGAGAAAGGTTGATTGTCCCGGCGCTCCGTGCGCATAATAAATTGTTCAATACTTCACCGTGTCTGCACTTGGTATTTCACATCATTACAAAATCTGGTAAGGTTTTTTTAGAAAATGAAATGGAAAAGCAAAAGCCAACCTCTAGCACCGCTGGAGACATTCTGAGGCAGCCACTATTCTCCAACTGCCACACACTCCGCATGAGTGCTTCAAATATTTATAGTTCAAAACGTATCCCTTAAGACATCACGATGATTACAAAAACGCTCCTGTTTCCCTGCAGCCTGAAATCCCACCCTAAGAGGCAGGCCTTCTGCTGACAAGGAGTGTCCAATGAGCTGCTTCTGGGCAGGGATTTCATTTACCTACCTAAGAATTGATTTAATTTTTACCATCCAATTTAGAGTTTTTGCCGCAGCTCCACCCAATCTGGTACATTTTAATTTATAAAACCATGCAACGCATTTCTGCCCTTATTTATTTAGCAAAATAATCATTTAAATAAAGCGCATCGTACAAATTTATAAGCTAAAATGTTGCTATTATACACAGACGTAACAAACATCTCCATAGCTGACCCCAACCATTGTGTCTGGATCTACTGTTCATTGGTGTCCTTATTGGTGCAAAAGTAAAGGAGCCTTTCAAAAGAAGCAGGGGCATGTTACTTTTTCCTAGCCTACTGCTGTGTTTGGTCTTAATATGAAAGGTACAAAGCCATTCAGAGGTGGGGACAATAACCCACTTGGATGGACAGTGCAATTAAGGGCTCTACGCCAGAAGCAGAGTGTGTTTAACTTTCTCTCCTGACTTCAGAACAAAAAACTCATATTCCAGCAAGACCAGTCTTTAAGGAGCTCATTGCAAGTCCCATTCTAAACCTGATGAGGCCATTAACAGTAGGTGCCAGTGTATTTAAAGATACAAGACTTGTGGTAAGTCCATTTTCATGTACACTTCACCCAGAAAGTACAGCCACTGATAATAGCTGAAATGATTGGGTGGCATATTGGGTTTAATGGGGCATTACTTGGGTGCTATACTCCTGATTTCTGAGTAATGACTCAATTCTGAGGGTATCCTCAGTCTACACCTTGGATTGCCCTGTAATTACTACACCCATGCCCCATGTGTAGGAAAATCCGAGGTGGGGGAGCCATTGTCATAATGATCTGAGTCTTGCCTCTGATGTGTGTGGAAGTGCAATAAACCTAAATCCTGTAGCAGGGTGTCCCTGAGATGATGAGGCATCATGGCTGACCTTTTTCCCCAGACCACAGTGCCCACAGCACATGTCAAGGTTTTCACTTCTTAGAGTTCAATAATCTACCTGAACAAGAGCTAATGGAAAGAGTATGAAATAGGGAGCAGAAATAATACACTGAGAAAGAGCCCGGTTAATACACATGAGAAACAGATGGAGACCATGAGGATGAGTGTAATTTAGAACAGAAAAGGTGGCAGGAAGGAGCACTATTGAGCTGTGCAGTGCAAGACAGATGAGGTAGTAGGTAGTTGAACTAAGATGTAGTAGGCTGAGTAGAGAGGTGAGATAAAGGGAGAGACAGAGTCTTGTAGGTGTGAATCATCTGATTAAAAAGAGTAGTAAGGAAAGCAAACGGAACATGAGTTAGCTGGGATGAAAGCTGGGAAAGATTATATTAAAAGGGAGTTATTGAATTAGCAGTCAGACAGAGTGGAGATGGAATCCGGAAAACGGATGTCAGAGAATGTTCGAGATATATTTAAGACAGGAATCATGGTGGTGAAGATGTAGCAGTGAGAAGATTAGGGACTTAGGGGGTAACTAAAGAGACTGTGATATGTACTTGTCAACGATTGACATGGGGGTTGTATGGTATTCAGCTGAGAGAACTCACGATTAGCAGGTCCTCGAGAAAATGGATAGAGAAGATAATGAGAGAGGTAGTTTTAGGAGGGAAACTGGGAAAGATGTAGGTGAAGGTGAGAGAGGGAGAGACAACTGTAATGATGGGGTTACATTTAAAAGGAAAATTCTGAACTTAAATGAGAGTAAAGGTTGTGCAGAGAGAGAGAACTTACAGATACAGTGGTGAGAGAATGAAAGGTAGATGTAATGGGAAATATGTGAGCATTGGTAACGAGAGGTGGCTGTGCAAGGGAACAGGTGATTGAGTTGTGAGAATAAGAGAGAGAGATAGAAAGTTAGATAGACCAGAATTACAGAAGTAAGATTAAGAGGGAAAGTGGAGAGAGCATCACAGGGCGATGTCTAAAATTGTTAATGTGGTTAGTATGACATGAAAAAGTGTAACTTGTTGGAAAATTAGATGAAAGGGAATAAGAAGATAGCCGATACCGAGGTGAGAGTGATCCTGAGGCAGAGTTGTTAGAGATTGAGATGGTGCATTAAAATGACGTGATAAGATAGTAAAGATATGAATGGCATATCTTTTAAAAACTTTTTTTACTAATCGTAGGGTTAATTCCTTTTGTGATGTACTTTCTATGACATAACCAGTTTCAAGGGTCATGAGGCATCTCTTCTAGGTAGACATCAAAGATCATATCATGTAACTTCTTCTGTTGTCATTGGTGTCAAAGGGAGTGTGATGTCACTTCCGCTATATGCATTATTTAGGTGAATTGACGTCCTTGATCTAGGGTTCCGCAGTCTGACTTTGTATTCGTTTCTGTATACTGGAGCGTTCCTAATTCTTTATTTCTTTATTGTAGATTTCCCACCTTGCCCCACTTTTTGTGTTTTACATGAGAATGTGACAGCCCTGTATCCCTACAATTGTTACCATCTTGTCATGGCATTGCCTCCTGCATCTGCCACGTTGTTATCTCTTAAAATGTACTCTGGCAGAAAGAGTGTGACATAAAAGCCACATACTTTGCGTGCCATTTCTTAAAAGAAATAAAGTTATTGTTGCTTTTGATCAAGTTCCTTAATCCTGCATTGATGGTGCGAGAGTGCCAGAAATATCGAGAATGATAACTAACATAACTAACCGTGCCCAGATAACGCAAGAGATGATGCAAAGTTTAAGGGTTTCAACATTGTCCGGAAAAGGCGACATTCCTTCATGAAAAAAATATATATAAGAAACAACTGATATTAAGTGCATTATTCTGGTTTATCATGAGGTTAGCAGTAGTTAATGCATTGCTAAGTTTATAAGGGCTTCGGAATATTCATTTTGTGATTTCCCAGATATTAAAATATCATTGGAGTAGGTCATACATTTGGAACTGCGCAGAGTCATATGTGTCACATGTGTGCAACAGATGGCATGATAAGGCTTTGCCACTTTTATCTAAATAGGCTCCTGTGAGTGGAAACAGCAGTCATGTATCTGAACAATTCTTCCAGGTCGAGCTGATGATATCCTTTGAGGAAAAGAACCAAGTCTTGGATTCTAGCAGCTAGGGGTGTCTCTTTCTCTGAATTACTAGATTTGGCTGGTGTATGTCAACACAGATTGCCTTTTTTTTAAACCAGAACAATCAGAGACACCCAAGGTGTTGGCTACATTACATGTCTAATTTTGTCTTGTTGGAGGAGGTTGTCCTTCTCAGTCTCACCTTCTTTCTGAATGTTGGGAGTATACCTCTGAAGCATTGAACTATTGGCTTGATGCTTTCATGTATGTGTAAATGCATCTCCTTATCTTTTAGCTTGTCCAGCCAATGGAAGACTAGAAAGAGCCTGGAGAAAGCAGGATTCTCTAACATGTCATTCTCTGCAGTAGGTCAACATAGAATTTGCAGTAGGCTAAGTTTGACTGCAGTTTGAAAATACAAAATAGTAATAAATGACACCAGTAAATAAGTTGACTCTACATTTCTATGCTTCTTAAGATAATAAGATGCAAACAACTCTTGCAGAGCAGTGGCTTGCCTGAGCTGTATGCAAACAGCTGGACAAAATTTGGCTGTGGCGAAATGCTTGTACCAATTTGTTAAGATCACTGTTTATACAACAATAACGGTGATTTCTGTATCAACTAAGAAAAAACATTTCTTGACATAAATGTCAATGTTCTACAATGTTGTCAGCTTTAGTGATAAGGTTGTTTCAAACAGAAACTGTCTTAGCACTTCAAGGTGCAATTCATTAGGAGGACTCATGAGAGTTACTGAATGATCTCTTTTCTGTCAATATTTTCCTCAAACACAACTGTGACTTGCATGATGTACCATTATGTCCCAACATATTCCATACTGTAGTTTTGAATATTCTTCAAAGTTCAGAGGCCACATCTCTACCCATCCAGGAAGCCTATTATTTGCTCCTGGAAGGCATTTCACACCTCACTTACACCTTATTCATGTCTAGTAAAGGCTGGGAGAGAGAACATCTAAATAGCCTTCAGGAACTTCAGGCAGGAATAAGATGGCTTTTAAAAGGTACTTTTCCTTAATATTTATAAAATATCAAACTTAACCATTGAATTGCATTTTCTTAACTATTTTGCTAGCTGTCCCCATTCCTAAAATTCAGTATTAGTATTTTAATCTGTACTCTAGTTGTGTAAATAGAACAGCTAGGCCTGCCATAGCGAAACTAGTTGGTTTGGGGGCCTTATCACTGTAGGGGATTGGTAACATTCATTTTTTATGTGTCCCACTTTTGAACACCATACACCCTACCGTGTGGGCTACAAAGCCTTCATGTGAGCTATTTACTGATATTAAAAGGAAGATTTTTATCCTTCAAAAATGATTATTTCAAAAGGTTGCACTGCAGGTTTTGTACTACAGCAGTAAAGCTACAGTGGTATGCCTGAAGTAATATTTTCTTTTGTCACACTAGTGAATGGCACAATAAGTGTTGCAGTCCATAGGTGACTGTGAACGTTTCACACCCTGGGTGTATTTCTGTCACCATACACTAAAGTCTTATAGAAAACGTCCATGCTCCATTCAGGAATGGGCTACTTCCTTCATGTTTCAGTGGTCACAGCACATGCACTGGTTTCTGGTTAGCAGTGCTGCAGAGTTCAAACACCAGCAATAAAGTAGAGTCCAGCAAAAAAGCAAACATCCAGGGGTGACCATGCCGAAAAGGGGGATCCGACACAGTATCTCTCTGTTCAGCTAACTGAATCACAACTAGCTACAAGCTGACACTTCAGTGCCTCTTCAGCATTGTGTCTCAAATTCACAATTGTTAACCCTAGCTTTTAGTTTGAGAAGTTCCACTTTAAAACTGTGCTTGAGTTACCTGTAGAAACGTGAAATATGTGTGTGTTCTGAACCAAGCAAAATGAATCAGCAGCTCCTTCTGCATACTTGATTCATGTTTAGAGTACATCAATTTTGATCTTAAAATGATTGCTACAGCGCGCCCATGTTGGGTCAAGACTCCATGATCTACCAGTGTTGAATGGAGAATGCACCCCAGCGATTTGGCATCTGTAGCTGCATGCGGAGTAGAGTTAAGATTAACTGTGAAAATAATGATGTGATATTCAGAGGAAGATAACACTGCAAGAGGAATGGCAGGCATAACATACTTCTACACCGACTGAAGTGGTAGAACTCACAGTGGCACATGTATCTGGAAGACTGCCTTGCTGATTGAAAAGGAAGGGTTACATCCCTAAATTGTTTAGATGAGACTGAAACATGTACACTGATGAGGTGAAACAGGAACAAACTGTGTCAAGTAATTACAGCGATCAGCAACATGCTGATCTGCTTTCAGATGACTGACTGACAGAATAAGATGGATGGTGTTAGCATGCCCCCTGATTTCTTCGTGTCCGTTCTACCAGTGAGGACCCGCCCACCTCCTTGCACTCCACATTTTAATGAGTGTGAATATCAGATACGTAATTGTTAATGTGTTAGTAGCACATGATGTGACAAAATTGTACACTTTTTCTGCCCAAAGGGGGGAGGCAACACCTAGCAAAAGCCCAGGTGAAATAGGCTAGCCTGGCCCGTCTATAGGGCTAACATGGTATTGTGCATAATGAACTGATGAAATACCTTGTTGAAAAGAGCTGTTGGAAAATGTGAATGACCCCTGCCCTCAATGGATGAGCGGAATGTGGGGTACTTAAAAGAAAGGAATTCACATAATGGAACGTTTGACTGATGTGATAGAGCATTCGCTTCCTCTGCTGGACTTAGACAACTTCGAAAATCGGATGTCTGAAGGTAGACCTGCGCATACCAGTGCTTTTAATTTCACAATCTATTCTGACCCTCCTGTTAGTCCTCACATCTTTTGGCGTGTTTCCCGTGGCTTTTTGCTTTCTGACCTCCCGGTTTTTACTCTGTTTTTGCTGGTTTTATGTCTGCGCACTTTCTCACTGCTGTTCAGTGTTAAAGTGCAAGTGCTCCTGTTGTAAATTGTGTTATGGAATGGTGTTTTGATGATTGGCATATTTGATTTACTGTTAAGTCCCTTGTAAAGTGCACTGAGTGTGCCAGGTCCTGTAAATCAAATGCTACTAGTGGGCCTGCAGTACTGACTGTGCCACCCACCCAAGCAGCCCTGAAAAGGGGTCTCAGATTTGCCACTGCAGTGTCTGCATGATGTTTGTAAACTGCCACGTCTACCTGGCAAGTGCACCCACTTGCCAGGCCCTAATCTTTCCTTTTCCTACATGTAAGTCACCCCTAGGGTAGGCTCAAGGTACCCCTGTGGTCAGGGTGCTGTGTATATTCAAGGTTGGATATGTACTGTTGTGTGTGACATGTCATGGTGGTGAAATAAAGAGTATTTCGTTTTTACACCACTGCAAGGCTGTATGTCCATTAGAAGTTCTTGATTGCTGGAAATGGAGCAATCATTACTTTCAGACACTGGGAGCTTCATGTTTTGCATCTCCCTATGTCTGAAAGCAATGCCATCTTCCTCAAGTGGCGGGGAGCCAACAGGGTACGCGAGGGCTTTAGGTTTTCCCTGGGGTCCCGTTGGAAGGTGGGTGCCTTGGGGGCTCCCACAGACAGATGGTCAGGCCAGGGGGCTAGAGCCCTGGAGCGGAATGCACAATAGTCAGGTGTTATGGGTAACTGGCGCTCATATAGTGTATAACATACGAATCTTAGCACTTAGAATTATATGGCTGGTGCATCCAAGTTTTTTAGGAGGTAACACCCTGCCCCCACTAATTTTCAACAAGGGTTGAAAAGTACAAGTAACACAAGGTCCCGGAGCACACAGAAAATACAATGCAATTTGCAAGATATCAAATCAGATTTTTGACTCCACAGTAATGTTGTATGTCATAGAAGTCTTTTATTCCTCAAAGTCCACTCCTTGAGCCAACGCGTTTCGCCTAGGTTCAAGACACCTACGGCTTCATCAAGGCTGGAAATAATGCAAAGAACTTATATTTGTAAACATGTCTTACATTTCTCGGTTCTTAAAACTAACCACCAATTTGACAGGCAGACCGTGTCAGGACTGTAAACCACCTAAGTGCAGCGTAGCCATACATGCTACTATTCAGAACATTAGTTTAGCGTGGATTGAACAGTTAGAGTCAGTGTTAAACAATACTATTTTAAATACTGGAACATGTGTAATTAATGGTGTCTAATAGTATGTAATAGACCCATGATGTACCATAATACATATATATTTTTTGAACAACCCAAGGGCTCGTGAGAAAAAACAAGTGCATCAAAATGATGCCAGTACCTTCACAAAGTCAGGATGTGCCCTGAAATCCCAAAAAATTCAAAGAAATCTAAAAAGTTCCTAACCAAATATTCAAGTGGCATGTAAGTAAAGATCTGGTGTGAAGATATAGCAGGAAACTGTGTCTTACCTTATCATGTGTCCCGTCCTGTGTGGATAACGTTGTCTGTCCGATACAAAACAAATATTTATAGAGTAGCTATATATTCCTGCTGCTGACTCCCATCTATTAACATTCCTGCCCAAAAATAAGTTATGTCCAAATTAATGGCTCCATATAAAATTCTGATGCCACATACGGAGTAAATATATCCTGTATGACTGTGGTCTGTATAGTGGAGTAACGGACGCTTACCTCCAATGATAAAGGCTAGGTAAGGAAATCCAAAACTAGTTAGCGGTCAGGTTTCCGTAGTGGCTTGTATCTCAAAGGTCCGAAAACTTAATATCCCTGCGAACCCAAATATAGGTAAGTGATTAGCCAATATCCTGTCACAGAGCAAAGGCTAATAGAGTCTACCCGTATCTATCATTAGGTACTCTATCCGATTCTTACCGTGTTCGGTTGCGGCTGCTGCTGGATCCGCGGCGTCCTGCCCGTGTGCAGGCAAGCGTGCACGGCTTCCGTGTATGCGCCACAATATGCGTGTACGTAGAAGTAGAAAGAGGACAAGTCATAGGTGTCTTGAACCTAGGTGAAACGCGTTGGCGCAAGGAGTAGACTTTGTGGAGTAAAAGACTTCTATGACATACAACATTACTGTGGAGTCAAAAAACTGATTTGATATCTTACAAATTGCATTGTATTTTCTGTGTGCTCCGGGACCTTGTGTTCCCTGGAGCCAAATTTCACCCAGAGGGAGGGCTGCACAGCCTCCTTTCCCATATGTAAATAGCCTGACCCCAGCAGATGAGGCCCTTGGGCCAAAATTGGGAAGGACCCCTCCCTAATAAAACAATAACAATTAAAAAAGTCAACCAGATAAGTCACCTGAGGTCCAACTCTCATCCACTTCTACTATGCAAGTATGTGTCCTTGTGCACTGCAACTTAGGGGATAAAGGGCCCTAGGCACCCAATTAGCCCTCCTGTTACTTCCAGTAAGTCCAACACAGTGGGTTTGCTTGGAGGTTTTCGGTGGCCATGCCCCCTTTCCCCTTCCACTCTGCAAATGGCCTACTAGTGCATTACTAGTTGGGGGATGAAGTCTCCTTGGCTCTCGAGGGTCCTTGGGGGCCAACCCCCACTCTTGTTCCCTACAGTAAGACTGACCCAGCTGGATTACTGAGAAGTAATCAGAGGCCACACACCCTTTCTGCACCACTCTAAAACACACCTTCTGGCACGCTACTGGTTGGGGGAAGATGTCCACTTTAGTCTTGAGGGTCTCAGCTGGGTGTAAAGCAAGCACAGGCCTCCAGTGCTCAAAGGAGCATCTAACCAGTGTGCTCCAGTCAATTCTTGTACTTCTTTCATGCTGCCTGAGCAGCATGAGAGCAGCGTTAGGATTGGTAGAGGGAAGCTGGGTGAGGCTTCACACAAACTTTAAAATAATCATTTACTGTTATAAAACATTATCAAGTGCATATAACAGTAATTAACAACAATTGGATTATACTTGCATAAAAATGTGTTACATACGTTTTTAAATTAACTAAGTGTGCAAAATATTATAAAATAAAAAATATATTTTATTTGCCTATATTTTTCAACATATATTTTAATTTAGCAAGACTTTAAATAGTTTAATTAATGTAATGTAACATTATTTCCTGTGTGCCAGGTTTTACTTTAAGTCCCTTCTTCCATTATTTTCAAAGGGAGGGTCTTGCAGTACCGGTGACTAGCCATGTGTGGTGCTGGACATACTCCATCTCTGAGCTGGAGTAGCTTTACTATTGATTTCAGTCAATCAATCAATACATTCTTTATTCGATCCATTAAAATACAGATCATAAAAGCACAGAAAAGACTGACAATAAACATAACAATCAAGTTCATAACTTGCAGAATCCATTACAAAATGTAAAAAACAATTCTCATGTAAACTAAAATTGCCTATACAATTCATAAATGGACATTGCTATTTAAAATTAAAAAGTGAAATAAATAAATAAAAACCTGCCATGTTTTTGGGCATATCTTGTGGGCCACATGCAAAACAATATATAGTTGGTCAGTGACATCACTGATGACATCTCAAATGACATCCCTGATGACATCATCTGATAACTGTGTGTTTCTATAAAGTTTAAATATGTATTATATATATATGCCAAGGTGTATTGAAGAATGAGTGGGTGTATAAGTGTTTGAATGGAGGATTTAGTAGGTGCATCACTGACTGTTTAAGTCAGTTATTACATGCGTCTTACTGAATACATGGGTTGGTGACTAAACTATGTGAATGTCTGTATCAGTATGTCTGTTTTTGAATAAGTTGCTCCATGGGGTTGTTAGTAGCTACATGAGTGTCTATATGGGTTATTGATTGGTTGCCAGAGCATTTGTATGGTTGCCTGAGTGTGTGTGTGGGTGCGTGGGAGGTGTGTGACTCTGTGCATACATGTTTGAGTGATTGATTCACTGGCTGTATGGAAACAATGGTGCATGGGGAAACAGCTGTATGGGTGGGTCAGTGTGTGTATGGGTATGTTACTGAGGGAATGGATGTCTCAGTGCTACATGTCCAAGTAACTACATATGTAAAAGACAGAGTATGTGAGAGTTGGAGTTTAAAAAAGAGAGTCAGTGATTGTGAGAGTGGCTTTATAGATGAGTGTCAGTGTCAGTGAATGTATAATAGAGTATTTATGTGTTTGCTTCTGTTTGAATAAGTAATCTGTTGTGTGTAAAACTCTATAGGTCAGTAAATGGAAGTTTGATTGATTCTTTGCATGACTGACTAGGTGTGTAAGTAACTCCATGAATGATTGACGCTGTTTGAGTGTCTGTATAGGTATATGAGTGCATATGATATTGTTGCATTGATGAATGACTGTATGTATGAGTAATTGTATGGGTGATTGAGTGTATGTATGTGTAGACCTAGGAATCAGTGAGTGCGTATGTAGTAACTGGTATTGGTGTGTTGATCGTTTCGAAAATGGTAGTCTGTATTGTACAGTGGGTGTATCAAAGGTTATATTAGACTGTGAGGAGGTGCATCACATTTTCACGTGGATGATGTCATCAGTGAGGTCATCTATGATGCCACTGACCATGTCATGAATGATGTAGTATGTGACATCATCAGCAGTGCATTGCGGGGGAGCGAGTTATAGTTAGCTCAACTAACTATAACGGCGGAATTTCTATGGTTTTGTACGAGTGAAATGTAAAACTAACTATAAAGTCCCTGAATCCTATGTTTTTTTCAGTGAATTTCAAAGGTTTTTTAAATTCTAATTTGTAACTATAACGTCCATGAAACCTATTTTTTTTAGTGAATTTCAATGGTTTTTTATATGCTAATTTCTAATTATATTCGTCTTAAACCTATAGTTTTTTCAGTGATTTTAAATCACTTCATTATGAACCTAGGGAAAACAGCCAATATCCACAGTTTTCCAGCAATAACTTCCACAAAACAAAATCGTCACAAATGAGAACTTCAACTAACAGTAAAACACGCTGAGCGCCAAAGGTACTACTAACTCAGTGCACCGTAAGTTATCACCACATGGCATTATTGAGGCAAAATTCACTAGACAAAAAGACATTGATCTGAGTGTGGCTCCCCCGGACCATGCATCATCGCAGGGTACGTACATGCTGAGTGCCAAAGGTACTAGTAAGTCAGTGCACCATAAGTCATCGCAGGGAAGAGTGAACAGTTTTATGTTAGCAGTGAGGCATACTATCACTTGAAAATCACCCAAAAAAACTTATATTATAAAAAGAACAGAAGAATCGAAGTAAATTAATGATTACAATCTGGTGATTTTGAAGATGTGGACATACAATATGTTGCAGATAACTCACTTGCTGTTGCTCCTTATGTCACGTCATATATTACCAAGTCTGAGAAGAAAGAATTAAAAAAAATGTAGGAGGAAATTTCACAGGAGAAGACACTTAGCAAAAAATTGTACAGGTTCAGCTTGAAGATGCTTTCACATCGAGAAATTGGATCCTACGAAACAACCCTGAAACCTACATATTTTGACAGTGTATTCCATAAATGATTCATCTTTTGTTCCATACACCTACACTGCGGTAAGAAAAGCACACAATTTAAATTGAGACATGTCTTATTTATTACAGAGAGAATTGTACTCTATGTCCTCGAACTTTCTAAAGAGGAAGTTACTAAAAACATTCCTCGATGTCTGTGTTGACTACTACACCTGAGAGGAGGAGAACATTAAGATGCCAGATGTGCTGTGGCAGAGATCGTACTTGCACCTTTCTTTATATCTGCACAAAGTTACCAATAAGTTATCACTGAAATTACAAATACGTCTGTGGAGTGGTCACTACAACCCTTTATGATAAAATATTTAGTGTGTAATTTGACATCTGCTGTCCTACCTGAACGTACCACAAGTCATGAACCCTTTACAATAGAATAATTTCTATATTATTTCATATCTGGTGCCCGTACCTTAGTACAGCACGAATCATTGACCCTTTATGATGGAATCTCTGTGTCTGATCCATTGATTACTGATGAACTTCTTGCAAGCACCAGCCATTCCCGGAGGGAAAGGCTTACAATAACCGCACACGCATCCACCACAGATGTCACTGCACATATGATAATAAAAAGCAGTTGAATGCATGTGCCCGTACCCAGTTCCACTATCTATCTGTGTCTATGTGTTCATTATGTATGCAACATGCTGCCCCTAGGCCCTACCACATTACATAGTGCTCTGGACAGTGTATACAATCATCTTACCTTTGACAGTGCGGGAAAACTTTAGTTATGTAACTTTGTCTCGGGCATTTTTCAAGTATGTACGTAGAGACTGCATTATTAGAGTACCTCAAGGAGAGTGTATAGTGAATTTGTAAGTGCGTGAAGATTGCTGCAGTGATTGTATAAGTACATATGTTGATGCAGCCTAACTCCAACAATGACCTTGTCTCTAATTGGCTGCCCTCCATCTGCCAAGAACTGAAACTTCAACTTTCCTTGGCCCCGTATTGCTACAGCTGCAACACTCCACTGAATTTGCAACCAACATTCATATCTACACAGATATGTCATGTCCACCATCATTCTTGTGTGGAACTATGGATGAATGTAGGATCAGTGATTTCCCCTACTTTACATGTTGGCCATATTGTTGGACTTGGCTCACAGAGTGACACTGACTTTTGCAACGCGGGTGATGGTAGCACTTCAACACGGACACCCGTATCCAGGGTTGTTAGATTTTTTAAGCTTTCCATAGTTCAAAGCCAACCAAAAAGTAGACCAAAGTAGCCCAATATTGCTACTTTGAGGAAGGAGGGGCAGGTACAGCGTCAAGCAGGCGTTCAATGCATTAGCATTGATGTTGCAGCAGTATTCCAAGTAAATATTTGTCTAATAAAGCGCTTCAACATACTACTTTGCGGGACCGTTGTATATATATTTATAATCTAGCAACTATCAGAAACCAAAATTTTACCACACAACCAGAAAAATATAGCCCAATTGTGCGTGAGCTAGCCCAATCTGACAACACTGATGCCACAGCCACTCCCTCACGGCTGGTATACACCTACAACACACCTATCCAGCACAGGCTTCACAGGACACTTGACCCTGCTAATATAAAAAACCGGGCGCAAAGGCTCTGCGCCATTTTAGAGTTTGAGTACGTGGCCTCACTTCTTACTGAGTTAGTAGCACCGCAAGCACTGAGCAGGTGTACAACCTGCGATGATGAAAGGTGCACTAGTATGTCGTCTGCCATGGCCATATCAAGACTCAGTAGCAAATGTGAGACCTATCACCTTGCATAATGGAGCTGCATGATGTGGAGGGTGCAGTGACCGTGAAAAGGTGAGCACTGAGGCCTTGGCACACAGCATTGGGCAGATAACTCTGGGCGGCGGAAGTGGATGGGGTACAGCACCCTGAATGCAGAACGATGGCAGAGCAATTTAGGCATACGCACTCATATATACTACCCCACAGCGTCAAATTGGTAACGCGAGTATTGATGGAATGCCTGAGGAGCCGGTGCTCACTTCCAACTATGAGCTCTCACAGCTCGTGGCTGTCTTGCATGACTTTGGAAATGTTATGTTTTGAATGTGAAAGCGTTGGAAGGTCGAAGTTAACAGGGGTTCAGTCATTCTTGCTTTATACTTCCTGCTTACAAAACATGTTCTGAGGATTAAACCACATCAAGAGAATTACCGTCTCTGTCTTTTCATTCCTGCATACTGGTCTTTACTACACGTACTATTTCTGTACTATCTTTCAGATGTGGGAACTTGAGGGTGCACTATGTCCTGGCACGTGGTAAGAGACACACAGGTGGCACAAAGGTGAGCTGCGAAGATTTTCTCCAGTGTCACTCTCTCACTCTTTCTCTCTCTCTCTTCTTTGATGGATGCATGACGCACAATCTTATCTTGCTTTTTATCTAACAGGCTCTGATTCACAAATTGATATCCCCCTCAAACACCACCAGAGCTAAACATGTGTACAACTTGTGATGATGCGTGGCCATCCTGGCAATCAACACCTAGGCCCCCATTAGGATGGCGGGCGGACTTTGCCTGCCCGCCATCCCGTCGTGGAAAGGGACAGCCCGCCATAAGGGCGGGGGTCCCTTGGGGGAAATTAGCATGCGCCCGCCACGGTGGCGTGCGCATCCTGTATTTTTAACACTTTGGCGGGTGGTGCAGAAAGCACCGCCCGGCGCATTGGTAAAAATACATGCAGTGCATTTCAAAGGAAAACGTGACAGTTACCGTGCGCTGCCTGCGACGTTGTTCTTTAAAATGCTGGGGGGTACCATAGGTACCCCCCATGTGCACCCCCCACCTCCCCGGAGTCCCTGGGGGCCCGCAACGGGCCCCCAAAGCAGACTCTGCATGCCTTTCCGTGGCAGAAAGGCTTTGGAAAATGCCTATACTATTATGGCTGGTGGTGTCTGATAGACACCCCCACCATAGAGAACCCTTTTCCGCACGGTCACAAGCGGAAAAGCGGTGGACGGTCTCTCCGTCCGCTGCGGACCACCCAGCCATAATAATATGACCGGGGGTCATTCAGGCACGGATGGCGGGCGGATTGCACCCGCCCGCCATCCTAATGAGGGCCCTAGTCTGAATTGTGAGCTCTGTTCACCGCGTGTACAGAGGCTGAGGAGGTTCCTCCGGCACATAATCGACTCTCTTCGACACACGCCGGTGGCGGAAGGTGAGCAGAGAGGCTTGTTTGCCCAGTGTATGGGCTACATCAGACTGGGGACCATAATATCAAGAACGGCAATAACATTATCACCGCTTTAGTGGAAAGAAACTGCATCTAAAAGGGTGATAAGTGGCTTGATAATATGCCCTTGAGAATTCTCATAGAAGCCCAGGTTCTGGTGTGAAGGACATCAAACCTGGGCTTCTATGGGAATTCACAAGTGCATATTATCAAGCCCCTTATCGTCACTTTTGCTGCAGTTTCCTGCCGCTAAAGTGGCGATAGTGCTATCGCCTTTCTTCAGAATATGGCCCTGTGTGCGCAGAGGCTGTTAGACACCTCTGGGCAGTGGAAGTGTTTGGGATGCAGCAGCCTGAGTGCCCAAAGCAGAAACAGTGAATTACGCGTGTACAGTTGTATATAGTCTGTTATTACTAACTCTATACTATCTTTCAGATAACTACACTTGAGGGTGCAGACATACCAGTGACACAAAGGTGAGCTGCAAAGATTTTCTCCAATGTAAACATTTCCTCTCCATCTCTCTTCTCTCTCTCTCACTTTCTTTATTTCTTTGTCTCTTCCTCTCTCTCGTTCTTTCTTTCTCTCACCTCCTCTCTCTTCCTCTCTCTCACACTGTTTGTCTCTCTTCCTTGTTTCTCACTCTTCTTATCTTTCTCTCTTCCTCTCTCTTTCCTTGTCTCTCTCTCTTCCTCTCTCTCACTCTTTCTCCCTCTCTCTTCTTCTCTCCCTCTCTCTCATACTCTTTCTCTCTCTCTCTTCCTCTCTTTCTCTCTGCCTTCTCTCTCTCTCTCTTTTCCCTCTCTCCTCTCTCACACAATTTCTCTCTTTCGCTTTTCCTTGTAGCTCTCTCTTTCTCTATCTCACTCTCTGTCTGTCTTCCTGTCTGTTTTACTCTTTCTTTCTGTCTTCCTCTTTCTCTTTCTCTTTTCTCTCTCTCTTCCTCTCTCTGTCACTCTTTCTCTCTCTCTTTTCTTCCTCTCTCTCACACTGTTTCTCTCTTTCTATCTTCCTTGTATCTAACTCTTCCTCTCTTTCTCTCTCCTTTGCTGGACTTATAACGCACCATCTTTTTTTTATTTTTGTCTTGCAGGCTGTGATTCACAAATTGTCGAGGGATGACATGCCATGGCTATACATACTTTTACTTGTTTTTGTTTTGTTTTAATACAATGGTTTTTATGTAAATCCATACATGACTAAGATTCTTATTTATCAAACCTCACAAGCATATCTTTTATTAAAACTGCAACACCAGGAGGGCATGGTTATCAGATAATGAAAATGGCCGCAGCTTAGGGAGGCTCTCTGATCCCTGAGTCAAGCCTGTTGATCCGTACACTGATCCAGCAGCTTTTCCCACCCCTGTCCTGGAGCTGATGTAGTGGAGGACGCAGGGCGTTGAGCGATCTGATCCTGGATTGAAAAGAACTGTTTCTGGTGACGCTGGCGGCGTGAGAAGAACTGCGGCCTGGTGCGGCGAGGTGAGCCGGGGCCTCAAGTTTGGAGACTGCCCGGCGGAACCCAATCGGAGTGTGGACAGCACAAAGGTGAAGGCGAGGGGCGGCTGGCAGCAAGCGTCGTCATTACTACAGACTCGCTCTACCTGCCTGTGTGATCCAGCAGTGCCCCGTGGGAGATCAGGTGTAGCGGTGAGTGCCGCGGAAGTGATTCCTGCCCACCGCTACACAAACTGTAAGCACTGGGCGGGAACAGGCGGAAAGAAGCAGAGCGGCCAACTGTGGCTTTGGAGAGGCATGGTGATCGGCGCCATTTTGCAGGCCTCGCTGATTTGAATGGGACATTGAAGTGCACAATTATGCACTGCCTGCGACGGGACTGAGTGTGAGTTTGACTAGCTGCAGCCACTTACAGTGCATAAGGACAGAAGTTGGAGAACAGGCATCGACGGACCTGGCGGAGCCCCCTGGCGAGCAGCAGTGAGTAGTGACTATACCCCGGGGCTGGGCACATACGCTCACAGGTTGACATAATGAGCGGCAGGAATGCAAAAGGCTCCAACCAGTTAAAACTTGACAAATATGCTTACGCCAAGACGCAGACGACGGCACTGGACAAAGAGACCACATCACCAAATGGCGCAAGTTCAGGCGAGGCGCAGGGGGTGACCCTGCAAGACATCATGGCGACCTTGAACAAGGTGGACTCCCGCATTGGGACCCTCGCTGTGGATCTGGCCTTAATTCGAGCCGATTTCAGCAAAATGTCTACTAAAATGCCGGAGGTGGAGACTGTCACAGCGACACTAACATCTGACACCACCACCCTCAAGCAACAGGTGAACCACCTTATGGCCGAAAATAAAATACTGACTGCAAAGCTGGAGGATCAGGAGGGGTGGTCGAGACGGAACAGCATCCGCCTTATTGGTGTACCGGAATGGTCGGGTAGTCTGGCCCTTAAACTATTCGTGGAAGATCTAATCACGAACCATCTTTAGCCACGAGGTTTGTCCAATTATTTTTCTGTTGAGCATGCGCATCAGGTCCCTGAAGGTAGGCCGAGGGCTGGGGCTCCTCTGCAACCTATTCTGGCCCGTATTTTTAATTTTCCGGACAGAGACGCGATATTACAGGCTGCTCGCACTGCTCCCAAGTTGAAGATAGACAATGTGGCCATCACGATTTTTCCGGACTACACCGCAGCCGTCACGAAACAGCGGAGAGGTAGCCACCCAATGGAAGACAATACATTTTCCAATCAGGAGTACATAATAGCCTCACCCGCATTGACTATTTCCTAACCACGGCAGACAGCCTGGCGGGAGTGGTAAATGTTGATATTCGCCCTAGGGGTATTTCTGATCATTCCCGATACTATTGACATACTCGAATAATCAGAAAATATGACACCAAATTTACCCTATATACCCGGGTTACTTGCTCATAATTGAAGTGTTGAAAGAAATTACTCGGGCAACATGGCACTACTTCCAAGAAAACGCCTCATCGGTTGGATCACCCAGTATTTTATGGGAGGCCTATAAAACTGTTGTACGTGGGCACGCTATAGCATCAGTCACAGGGTATAAGCAGGAAAAACAGGCAGAACTAGACACCATAGAATCTGAACTCGCTACAGCCACAGTTCGACATGCAGAACATTCATTGCCTCAATCCTCTCAGACTGTGCGTCTCAAGCAACGCGAGTTTTTGATGTACCAGAAAGAGATGGTTAACGCACGACTTCAGGCCACTCACCATAAGGTATACGAACTGGGTGATAAGGCGGGTAAATTACTAGCCTTGCGAGATAAAAAATAACAAGCAGACAGAACAATTGAGCAACTGCGCACTCCCACTGATTCCCTGGTGAATGCCCCACAGGACATTGTAGCTACCTTGGCCGACCATTTTGAACAATTATACACCTCCCGATCAGCTCTTTCGACAGAGGAGGCTCAAGATTATATTAAAGATATAGCTATGCAGGAACTAATGCCGGAGGCAGCACTACTGCTAGAAGCCGACCTATTGGTTAATGCACCACAGACAGCTATTGGCTCACTAACCTCAGGTAAAGCGGTGGGGCCAAACGGAAACCCCATCGAACTTTACAAAAGGACCGCTGATTTAACGGCCCTATTTTTAATAAATATGTTTAATGAAAGTCTTGAGGCCGGGTAACTGCCGCAAGATCAGCAGGTGGCCACAATAATAACAATCTATAAACCAGGCAAACCTCCCGAGGACTGCACCTCGTACCGCCCAATATTATTGCTCAACGCTGAAGCCAAGATTCTTTCCAAGTTTTTAGCGACGCGCTTAACCCGTTTACTGCGGCCATTATTTCGGCGCAGTGCGGGCGTTCTACGGAGTGGGCGGGGCCACGTCGGCCGTTGAACGTTCGCAGCACCAGCCAGGTAGTGCTCCGAATGTTCAGCGGCCAACGGCAGCATCAATGGGGTTAACCCCCCACCTATCGACTCTAATTCACCCAGATCAATCCGGGTTCATGCCGCAGAGAAGCACAGCTCTTAACCTAAGGCGATTGCAAGTGGTGATGGCTCGAAGGTCATTCATTCAGGAGCCTGCAGTCATTCTTTCACTGGATGCGAGCATGACGTTTGATGTGGTGGAGTGGCCTTATCATTTGCAGTTCTGCGACACCTGGCCTTCGGTACAAAGTTCTGTGCATGGATACGCCTGCTCTACACTAACCCACTTGCGCATATCGTTGCAAACGGCCATATATCGAGGGACTTCCCGCTTTCACGTGGGACACGACAGGGGTGTCCACTATCCCCATTATTATTTGCACTGGTTCTGGAACCGCTGGAGGCATGGATTAGATGGGAACCTCAAATCCGCGGGCTTTGGTGGACCAAAACTTGGGAAGACCGCATCTCATTGTATGCGGACGATGTGCTCCTATACATTACATCCCCTAAAAAATCCATTTTAGTGCTCCTCAATGTTTGTGAAATATTTGGTTGAGTGTTTGGGTATACCATTAATTAGTCTAAATCGGTTCTCATTGTTCTGAGGAGTCCACCGCCAGAGCTGCCCCGGAATTTTCTGCTGCTGATCACTGATGAGGCCTTCAAGAATTTGGGCATTTACGCGATACCTGAGTTTGACGACTTCTACCAGAAAAAATCTAAAGCCCCCATTAGAGCGATTCAAACGAGACACTGTATCTTGGCGTAACCTCCCCCTCATGATGTTGGGTAAGGCTGCCCTCTTTAAAATGATGACACTTCCCCGTTTTTTATATGTCTTAGAAAACACCCCGTTTACTGTCCCACTGCATACTTTAAGGCCATAGCGGCTGAAGTCCCCAGTTTACTATGGGGAAATAAGCCGGCACGCATTGCTCAAGACAAGCTTGTGCGAAGGTGGTATGATGGGGGATAGCCCCCGAAACATACAACTATATTACTGGGCAGCACATCTTAAAATAATTAATCAATGGATACATGCCCCCCAGGAACGAGCCGGCATTTCAGGCGGATAGGCAAGGGCTGGGAGAGGATGGAATGTTGTCGGCACTATATAGCAAACGTAGACCCCCCTCCCTGATTGGCCCAACATCACATATGGTTCACATATGGTATAGGCCGCAAGTTAGATTAAAATGCTCAAGGGTTATTACACAGATGACACCACTCTGGGACTTACAGCGGCTTGGGCGACTTAGGAACAGTAAGGGATTTAAGAACTGGGATACTATAGGTATTTCCACAGAAGGTGATTTTTGGAAGAAGGGAGCAGCGGCCGGTTTTGCTCACCTGGAGGCCCAATACGAACTGGCACAGACGGAGCAGTTTAGATATCTGCAAATTTGACACACGCTTCAGGCGATTTTAGCACCTGGTAATATCATACCTGAGGCTACTCCTCTGGAGGACAGACTCCTGACGGAACATATGAATAAAAGGGGAACATCTTTCATGTATCCTAAATTAGTTAATAATCTGACAGATCCAACGACAACGCTAAGACAAAAATGGTCCCGCGAACTGGGAGACTTCGATGAGTCAGAATGGCAAGAGGCACTATCATTGCCGCGTGAAGCTGCCATACCCTCACAGTACAACTCAAGGTGTTACATTGCACATACCACACTAGAAGACACTCCATAAAATAGGGAAAACTCCACACCAGTTCTGTCTGTGGAATTGTGGGGAGGTGGGCCCATTTCTTCACACTGTTTGGGATTGTCCACACATCGCGGCTTACTGTGCTAAAGTGATGCACACCATATCACAAACTGCGGAAATATCGATACTGCCACAATCAAAACGATGTATATTAAACGTGTGGGAGCCTAACAACCTCACCCACCAGGCGCAGGACTGGGTGACACTGGGAATGACATTAGCCAAACTTAATATTGCTATGTTGTGGGGGTCGGGAGAAACGCCTACAGTCCGGAAGTGGTGCAAGGACATGGACGAGGCCATGGTGGCCGAAAGGGCAGTCTTTATCCACCGTATATGTCCCCGAAAATGGGAGAAAGTATGGGGAGCATGGAATAAGTTTAGAGGTTATATCTGTGACCCACCTGAATTAGAGGTAGATGATGTGTCCATGTAATGCGATAGAAAAGTGAAGCGGTCTGGGACGGGAGTCACATGTAATGCTTATGGTAAAGTGGATGATGTTGAAATGTGTAGAGTTGCCGTATTTAACAGCTATGATTGCAGCCTTCTATGTGTATCTTATAAATGTATTTTGCCCTGATTTTCAAACTAATAAAAAGTTTTTTTTAATTAAAAAAAAATGCAACACCAGCCGATTTGTTAGGCTCCACATTTAAAAATGTTCCTGTCACATTTTGTTTGTGGAGGGTGAGAGGGTTGGCGGACAAGGAGATGCTGCTGGGGGATGTCGGAGTAGTGTTGGGTGTCCGACCTGCATCACCATTGCCTCCATTGCATCTCTTCTCAGAGACCTGCAAGCCGGTGGGCTACTCGTAAAAATGTGGGCCCGAGAAGTAGAGATGCGAGCCCACCAAAAGGTTTGCAGAGGGAGACTTGTGGGCCAAAGAAGGTTGGTGACGGTATGCTGGTGATGTGGGAAAAGGGTGTGTTACCTGCTGATGTGGGGAGATGCAGCGTGAAAGGGGTATGTCTCACATACAGAGCTCCGGTATGTTTCAGAAATGCCTCGGACAAATGCCAGCTGATAGACTGAATCACAAAATGGCTTTTCAATACTCATATAGTGAGACTTATGAACAGTCTGTACCCAGGCTCGCAGAGGGACAACTGCGGCCCGTCCGCTCAACTCACAGAGGCAGAACTACGAGCCGTCCGCTCCCAAAGGAAAAGCAGCATTGTAGCTCGTAGAGATACAGGCACAGCACCGTACTAGCTTGCAAAGGTAGAGAGCTGCAAGCCAACTGACTGGCTTCTAAAAACATATCTCCAAAGTAGTGATGTTGGGCACAGGGAACGTGAAAGGGTTATCTTCCTAGTAGTGTCCTGGAGTGGAAGTCGTGCTGCCTGGTGCTCACCTGTTTCTCCTTTATTGATAATAAATCTTAAACCTTTACTGCGTCCAAATCATCATTACACAGAGCTCCGCTATATTAAATTGCCCCCCGGAACCTTTCTTTTATATTTTCACTCGATGCGAAGCATAAGATGGCTGCTAACACTTCCTGGTTTCAAGTGTTAGCAGCCAATCCGAGGACACTTCCTACTTTGAAGAGTTAGCAGCCAATCAGAGGCAAGCTTGTGCTCGGGAATAAGGCACAAAGCAGATATAGATACTTTTTCCTTTAATATCTCAAAAACTACTGAACGGATTTACACCATTTCTACAAAAGCTCGTTTTCTAGACCCAGACCTATCACCCTGCCAAATTTTGCGTAATTCCATTCAACAGTTTGACCTGTCACCTTGTCTAAAGTTGAGAAAACACGTTTTCACACTCCCTTTTTCTCAGCCCCCCTTGCCCAATCTCCCCTAAACTTTCAAGATAGGAGCAGAAACTTTTTGAAAATTACATAAACAATCGTCAAACGACGCTAAAGTTATAAGCAGATGTAATGCTCAAGTAGGGGGGCCACGCAACCCCCCTCCCAACATGAGTGAAGCCCCAAGACTGTGGGGACCCAAGCGGGCACCCACAGCCCCAGTGAACCCAGCTATTATTTTTTAATAAATGCCCCTGGGACCTACCCATCCCGAGGTCTCATTAAAATAAAACACAAGAACCCACAACCCCAGCGCGAATTACGGCAATTTGTTTTTGTTTCTGAAAAAAAATGGGGGTCCCTGGGGATCCTTCAGGGACCACCTGACCAGGCCTAGGAGGTCAGGGTGTTTCTACTCTGCTCCTTCTAATATTTTATACCTTTGTTTCTCTGTTTTCTAGTGACTCGCTTCTACCGAGTCACAAGATGGCTGCCAACACTTGCTGGTTTGGAGTGTTGGCAGCCAATCACAGTAAAGCTCACACACTTGACTTTGGCTCCGCCCAGATATTGAAACTTTCATTTTTTTAATTTCTCAGCAACTACTGAACGGATTTACACCATTCAAAAAAAAAGTCGCTTTCTGATCCAAGTACTACCTTACTGCTAAATTTGAGGTAATTTTATTCAGTAGTTTTGGCTGTAGCCTTGCACAAAGTTTCCTACGGGAAAATTATTTTTTTACTATTATTTTTTCAATTTCTCAAAAACTACTGAACGTATTTACACCATTTTAAAAAAAGGTCGCTTTCTGAACCAAGCTCTACCTTTCTGCCAAATTTGGGGTAATTCTGTTCAACAGTTTGGGCTATAGCTCGTCGCTAAATTTCCTATGGAAATTTTAATTGAGAAAATGAGTTTTGGGACCCCCCTTTTTTCTCAGCCCCACTTGACGAATCACACCCAAACTTTCAGGATAGGAGCTGACCTGGATAGACTTTTTTTTAAGAATTTCAGAAAGGTTCGTCAAAAGACGCCAAAGTTATTAGCTAATCAAAAAATGCCAGTAGGTAATATATATATATATATATATATATATATATATATATATATATATATATATATATATATATATATATATATATATATATATATATATATATATATATATATATATATACATACATACATACATACATACATACATACATACATACATACATACATACATATATATATATATATATATATATATATATATATATATATACCATAAACTTCCAAGTTAGACGCGCACTCAGAGGTAAAGTGTACACAGTGTCGCTTTATTTGCTGTTACGCGTTTCGGAAGCCAAAACTCCCCTGCTTAGTGAGCAAGGGAGTTTTGGCTTCCGAAACGCGTAACAGCAAATAAAGCGACACTGTGTACACTTTACCTCTGAGTGCGCGTCTAACTTGGAAGTTTATGGTAAATAATTGACTGGCGGGGCTCTGCCAGCCGTGAACGCGCCACCGGACCGTGGGAGGTTCCGCCGCGAAAGAGCCTTGAGAAGTAAGCATATATATATATATATATATATGAACCAAGTAATCTTCAATAACCACACTCCTGTCGTGGACAAACGAAGACACGGACCCAAAGGCTGCAGTCAAGGAGATCTTTAATCAAAACCTCACTGGTTACGCGTTTCGAGCACCAAGTGCCCTTGTATATATATATATATATGTATATATATATATATACCAGGACAACTCAGCTGTGCTGAGCTATAGTGGTACTTACTAAATAAGAATACCCTCCCTTTATTATGGGTGGGGTCAGCTGATATGCAAGGATTGATTGTTTAGTATGATTCCTTTTCTTTCGATCAAAATGTGCCCTGGACATAATGATGTTGATCAATTTCTTTTTCGAGAACGTCCTACACGCAGTTTGATCCTTAAATAAGTCTGCTAGCCCAATAGCAGTCAGAGCTGATTTCTCAGCCATTTAATCTTATTGTTATTTTCCAGTTTAAAACTGTTTTATAATGATTTGTGTTAGATTTACAGTATCCCTAAGCCAAATACAAAACAACAATAATATTGGAGCTAGTCTGATTGTGTCTGACATATAGGCCAGTCCCAGTTCTATGTGTAAATTATAGTTTGAATAGGAAGATGGAAGGCGGACTAAGCTCTTAAAAAATCTGTCTTCAAGGATTTGGAAAGAGTCTGAGGGCCCCATACCTCATGACTGCTGATTTGATCTGTAACAGTGTATAATTACCCACAAATATTGCGTATAACATCTTCCATCTATGCATGCTTACCTATCTGTAGGTATGATTAGTTGCAGTATAGTTATGCTGATTACAAATGTTTGCATAAGTTTGCCATTACAAAATGGCGCCCGTGGTAGCTGGGAGAACTGTGGTCCTCTGTCGATGTCGACTGAGAGGTGTAACCTGTGTACCTTTGTAATCTATATCATGCACCGGTGTTTTGAGTGTAAATTACACACTGACGAAGGCCAAGAGCCGAAACGCGTCTGTGGCGCGCTTGTAGTAAATAAACTACTGTGCGAGATAAGGTACCCCCGAGTGCTGTCTATTATTCCTTGGGATTTCAAGGTGTTTGAGCGCAGTGTTACGCGGCGTCCTTCGAGCCGCCGACAGCACCCGCCCGCGAGTGCACAGAATCAACGAAGGAAAGGAGCGGCAAACTCATCTGTTTTCTGTGCACCGCCCAGCCGCCAGCCAGCAGGAGGGTCTATCGCGGATTGGTCTACCCCCGCTTTGGGAAGTACGAGCGGAGTCCTGGAGAACGTCGGCTTGCCGTGGTTCCTCGTTGGAGTCGTTCCGAAATCACCGAGACGGGTAAGCGGACCGCCGTCCGACTCAATTTTCCCTGCTACCGAAGCGTATCTCGCATGAGGGAACGAACGGAGGGAGCGGACATTTGGGCAGAGCGTCAGGGGGTTACCACTTTCTCACACAGACACCACAAGCAAGCCTGTAAAAACATTGCGCATGCACCACAATCTGCAAAGAAGCGCAATTGAAAAACCGGCAGCATGTTTTCGGAAACGGAACGCCGCACAGCGGCTAAAGACATGTTTAAACAACGCGAAAGGCGTGAGAGGGCCAATGAAGAAGTGCCAGCCACAGACCCACAGAATGTTAAAATCAAAGAAATGATGGTTAAACTTGAGAGATTGCACGAACGTGAAACACGGAAATGGTGGGAAGCCACAAGCCTCACCAGCTATGTCGAAGTAAAGAGAGTGCCGCGTGGGCTCAGGGTCCATACTGTACCATCGTATGAGAACCCTGACCCCCAGCTGCCATCGGATTGGGAATCACACACAGCCTCATACACGGAGGGGACTCTGAAAATACTAATTAAGTACGCCTGGAGTGACCGTGAGAAGGCATTGGAAGAAATAAGAATCTTGGAGGAGACATTGGAAGGGGAATCTGATCAAGAGTTAGTGCTTCAATTGAGAACGGATATGAAGATGCGCCTCACTAAGTACGAGCAGAAAATACGTACTAGGAAACAGGAGAAGTACGAAAGAGATGAGGACGACTACCGGCAAGGGCGTATTCTGACATACGCAAAAAAGTATGATGCCTCACGCCAAGCACTACAATTGAAAAGTACCCCAGCAACTGAACTCCTCACGTCTGAATCCGATGTAACGGAGAACGAATCCGGAGATGAGCAACAACAAACAACAAAGATATCAGCAAAAACACGGCAAAAACCTAGATCAACGCAAAACGACAGTGAAAAAACCCCTTTTCATCAAGAATACGATGTAATCAAGGGGACCTGGTTAAGAGGAGGCAAAACAAAACCACCGGACATGGCAGAACAACCGGAGAAGACAACAAAAAAACAAGGCGGACAAGGAGAGGAGGTGGGGGCAAGCGGCAGAGGAAAAGGAAGAGGCCGAGCCAAGCCCAACAATTGGAGCAATCGGACCCGGAGCAACAAGAACTAAGTCCGGCGGCAGTAACCACCAAGCAAAACCTGACGGTGGTCAACCTGACTAAAAGAACCTTAACCAATACCGAAACAAACTTACTTAGCCTCGGTCTGACATTTTGCCCCAGCACCCCCCTCGAATATACCCAAACCAGAATAGACCTCTGTAGATTTACACGTAAATTGAAGTTACATAAATACTTCAAACTACGACCCCACCTGAAAGAAAATGGAGGGATGGGGATCAGAGCAACAGTCACGGATGCCCTTACGGGCAGAGAAATCGAAGCTCTGGAAACTTTCGAAGAATTACGTGGAGAAGATCTTAGACAGGATCCATCTGGACCCGCTAATCGAGGTCAAAGAGCACTTGCATTGGGTATAGAACAAGATCGCGAAGAGAGTGGGTACAAACCCCCATCTACATTTGTCCCACAAATGCCTTGGGATGCGATCGACGCCTTTTCTGAAGCCATGACCCAAGAACTCATGCAATACAGAAAAACGAACCATCCTGTAAAGCACAACATTACAGAACAACAAAAAATGGCCCTCCAAAATCTTATGAAGGATGAGAATATCATCATCAAGCCTTCGGACAAAGGGGGCAATGTTGTGCTTCTTACCAGAGAATACTACAGATCCGAAGCCCTACGCCAATTAAACGACACTAAGTTCTACGTCAAATGCACCAATGATGTATACCTGGAGAGTATCCGGTGTTATGACAAACTAATAGGGGAATGGCACAACTGTAATATGCTGAGCAAAGATGAATTTCTCTATCTCCGGACAACCCAACCACTCACACCAACCTTCTACCACCTTCCAAAATTACATAAGGACAGTCTATCTCCCCCGGGCCGTCCCATTGTTTCTTCAATTGGAAGTCTCACTGAGAACATGTCCCGATTCATAGACAAATTCCTATTTCCCCTGGTACTGACTCTACCTTCATATGTACGGGACACCAAGGATTTTTTGAATCAAATAAGGAATGTGAACTGGGATTCAGACTGTCTATTGATTGTACTCGATATCACCAGCCTGTACACTGTTATTGATCATCAACAGGGCCTACAGGCTATCCAGCATTTTTTGAACTTGAGGCAATTGAGATTTGCAACTCACAGTGTTATGATTCTCGAGTTCATTGAATTTTGTTTGAACAGTAATATATTCCTATTTGAGGATCAATTGTTTAGACAAGTGTCTGGCACGGCGATGGGTACTTGCTTCGCTCCCAGCTACGTGAATCTTTTCGTGGGCTGGTGGGAGGAGCAAGTACCCAGGAGCTGTATGGTGGAGGGAGTGGAAGGGAGGACAGAGGGCTGGTTTAGGTACATTGACGACCTGTTTATTGTTTGGCGGGGCCCGTTGGTCACAGCACATGCCTTCATTGATGAACTGAATAAGAACACCTACAACCTACATTTTTCTGGGACAATTAGCGCAACATCAGCTGAATACTTAGATCTGAAAGTGTTTCCACAAGATCAGCAGATCCAAACCGCTCTCCATAGGAAAACTACTGCTGGCAATTCCACCCTTTTTGCCAGTAGTAGCCACCCTCCCCAATTGATCAGGAGCATTCCCTATGGAGAGCTTCTCAGGCTTCGCAGAAATTGTTCTAGATCAGAAGACTTTGAGGAAGCAGCCAACGAGTGTGTGACTCGGTTCAAAGTCAGAGGTTATGGTGAATCTCTGTTGAAGAAAACCTTGAACAAAGTAAGGACTATCCCCAGAGACTCCTTATTTGTTGCCAAACCTCCCCCAGAGAAAGCCGACAACAGCGCAGGGAAATTTAGGATAATAACCCCCTTTTCTGCAGGAGCTAACGACCTGAGATCCATGTTGCGAAAGAATTGGCACATCCTTAAGACAGACAGTACTATCAAGGATGACCTACCTGATCACCCACTGATCACCTTTAACAAAACTAGATCTCTTAGAGATCATTTGGTGACCAGTCACCTGGAGAGGCCGCTACCTAAA
The DNA here is from genome assembly GCF_964263255.1 of Lissotriton vulgaris. Taxonomy (NCBI): domain Eukaryota; kingdom Metazoa; phylum Chordata; class Amphibia; order Caudata; family Salamandridae; genus Lissotriton; species Lissotriton vulgaris. The sequence continues at coordinate 1,190,501,023 of NC_141693.1, read as the reverse complement.
AGTAATACCTTGAAATCCATGAGTGGCTTCTTCCCGTGTGGGAAATGTAAGGCGTGCGCCGGGAGCAAAAGAGTCCTTTCAGTGGACAATTATGAAACCGGCAAAAAACTGCACATAAAACAGTTCATCACCTGTAGCACTCCCCTGGCTGTTTATTGCTTGGTGTGTCCCTGCGGTCTCCGCTATATAGGGAGCACCATCAAAATGCTGAAATTGCGGATTCTAGAACACCTTAGAGCAATTGATAAAGCAGATCAGGCATACCCAGTTGCCCGGCATTTTGCCGAAAAACACAACAGGGACCGCAATCAGCTCCAGTACTTTGGTCTTGACATCATAAAAAGTAATGCTAGAGGAGGTGACCGTCTGCGACGATTACGCAGACTGGAGTCGCGCTATATCATTGATCTCTCCACTAAATGGCCCAAAGGGATGAACAGTGGGGAAGAAATGGTTGTACATTTAGGCAAATAGTAACGTAGCTGTTTCTATATTATAAAGTATTCTATTTCCGTCAGAATAATGGACTAGATGATGTATACTTTATCACTGTAGGGGTATGTGTGTGTGTACACACATATGACTAAACATTTATGTATGAATATGTGGGGGAGGTTAAGAAGATGAATTGACAAACTGCCTCCTGTGCTCACATGTAATTTTCAGAACGGTGAAGTTTTAATTTAAGATTTCATCTCATCCGCTGATTATTAGAGGTATTTGTATAGGACTCAAAGGTCTCTTTGTTTCCGAAGTCATTTGTTTAGTCAATAGTAATTTGATCACAATACACCACTGGCACTTCCTCATGGTTTTCCCTGGTACCCCTCACCCTTCGCACCATGTATGACATGTTTATGGTCTACTATTTAGTTATATATTTTGCATCACAGGTTACACATAGAGTAATCTCTCTTCGATTTTTTAGGGGACCATTGCCGATCCACGGCTATATGTAACAGTGTATAATTACCCACAAATATTGCGTATAACATCTTCCATCTATGCATGCTTACCTATCTGTAGGTATGATTAGTTGCAGTATAGTTATGCTGATTACAAATGTTTGCATAAGTTTGCCGTTACAAAATGGCGCCCGTGGTAGCTGGGAGAACTGTGGTCCTCTGTCGATGTCGACTGAGAGGTGTAACCTGTGTACCTTTGTAATCTATATCATGCACCGGTGTTTTGAGTGTAAATTACACACTGACGAAGGCCAAGAGCCGAAACGCGTCTGTGGCGCGCTTGTAGTAAATAAACTACTGTGCGAGATAAGGTACCCCCGAGTGCTGTCTATTATTCCTTGGGATTTCAAGGTGTTTGAGCGCAATATATATATATATATATATATATATATATATATATATATATATATATATATATATATATGGGTGGGGTCAGCTGATATGCAAGGATTGATTGTTTAGTATGATTCCTTTTCTTTCGATCAAAATGTGCCCTGGACATAATGATGTTGATCAATTTCTTTTTCAAGAACGTCCTACACGCAGTTTGATCCTTAAATAAGTCTGCTAGCCCAATAGCAGTCAGAGCTGATTTCTCAGCCATTTAATCTTATTGTTATTTTCCAGTTTAAAACTGTTTTATAATGATTTGTGTTAGATTTACAGTATCCCTAAGCCAAATACAAAACAACAATAATATTGGAGCTAGTCTGATTGTGTCTGACATATAGGCCAGTCCCAGTTCTATGTGTAAATTATAGTTTGAATAGGAAGATGGAAGGCGGACTAAGCTCTTAAAAAATCTGTCTTCAAGGATTTGGAAAGAGTCTGAGGGCCCCATACCTCATGACTGCTGATTTGATCTTATCCTATTGGGTCTCGAGGTCTTGCGCCCAACTTCTTAGCAACCAACATAATTGCTGTCAGACCCCTCTCCATACCTAGTCCCCTACCAAAGATGACAAGGTTTGATTTTTGTCGAACAGGACCCCCAGGTAGGGAAAGATATCTACCATTTATATTTTTCTGTATTCCATGTGAAAGCATAGGGGTCTGTGGTGGCTACCTGCCCATGCGATAATGACAAAGGATTTGGTTTAGTTAACCTTCAAATCCAGTAATGCCATAACAGACTCATATGTTATGTTATGTTATTTTATTTTGTAGTGCGCACAGCTACCCAACAAGGGTTTCCCAGTGCATGCCATAACAGAAGCTAGGAGAATATCTGAATTAACAATGTAGGTTAAAAAAGCAGGTTTTTAATTGTTTCCGGACAACGGGAAACCGCTTCTCCCTCCTCATCGCATCGGGTAAGGAATTCCATAAGGTTGGACCAAGTAGAGAAAAGGAGCGGCCTCCCATTCTCGACAGTTTAAATCTCGGGATTTCGAACAGTTCTCCTGATGATGAACGAAGCAGGCATCGGGGGTGGTACTCATGAACCAGATCTTGTAAATATTTGGGGGCAGAGCCGATCTTTATTCTGAACGTATAGCATAAGGCTTTAAATTTTATGCGATGTTCTACCTTGAGCCAATGCAGTTCTCTCAGGGCCTTTCCCTTGTTGGACATTCTGGGAAGGCCGCAGAGTAATCTAGCGGCACAATTTTGCACCACCTGAAGCTTACGTATTACCTCTCTGTTGGACCCCGGGAAGAGAATGTTACCGTAGTCCAGGTGAGATGTTATTATAGCCTTATAGCCTGCAATAGCGGGCTATACCGGCTATTAAAGGCCCGCTGAATCGGCGAGGGACTTCAACGAGACAGCGGGGCTTTAATTGCCGGTATAGCCCTGCTACGAAGGGCTATAAGGCTATTAGAACATTCTGCCACTAGAGGGCAGAATGTTCTAACAAATTAAACAAAGGGTTCTGGAAGCTCGAGGGGATATAAATCCCCTCGAGCTTCGAGAAGCCTTTGTAGAACATTGGAATGTTGCTTTGCGGGCCTTTACCGGCCCGTAGAAGCAGGGAGCACTCCATTGTCTGCAATGGAGCTCCCAACATTCCAATGTTCTAATAAAGCCTGGACAACTGTTCTTTGGGTGTCTACAGGGAGCATCCAGATAATTTTGTTTTAGCCATTTTAAGATGGTAAAACAGGTGTTTCATTGACAACTTATTGTCAAAGATAAAGCCTAGATTACGTGCCTGAGAGGAGGGTGTGGGTAAAGGTCCCATTTCAGCTGGTCAATGTTGTTATGAGTCGTTGGAGGGCTACTGCCGTTCTGGCAATCAGCACCACATCGTCAGCATAGGCCAATATTGGTAGGGAGCAGATGTTGAACACCAGAGCATCCGAGGATGAACCCAAAAGGGCTCCCTCTACCCCATTTTTGTATCTGGAGAAAAGAAATGGGGCAAAGAAGCAGCCCTGCATAACACCCTTGGCAATCTTGAAAGAGTGGGTGCACTCCCCGTTTTTGCCAAAATGAACACATGCGGTAAATAGGGAATATAATTGACAAATGAAAGTGATTATAGCAGGGTCGATTCCCATCGACTCCATTATATACCATAATTTAGAGTGGCTCACACAGTCAAATGCTGCTGATAGATCCATAAAGGCCTTATAGATCTTGCCACTCTGGTATATTTATCTATGCTTAAAGATAGATTCAAGCACTGATCTATTGTGCCCTGGCCTCTGTGGAACCCATACTGCACCTGCATTCAAATATTCTTCTCTTTTTCCCACCCTTCCAACCGATATAGGAGCAGTCTACCCATGAGCTTTGCAGTTGCGTCTAGCAGCAAAATGGGCCTATAGTTCTGCGGGTTTTTCCTGTCTCCTTTTTTATATATAGGGACAATTACACTGGTCTTCAATGAGGGCAGGGGATCAACTTTGGCTTTGCTGTTAAAGACATTAGTTATTAAAGGGGCCCACAGATCATGCTTTTCCTGAAAAAAATCTATTGTCACCTGGGGGTTTCTAGTTGGCAGAGGTAGGTACCTTTGACCACATAGGGACCCTTGCATCTAGTCAGGGTAAGGGGGTACACTCCTAAAATAACCCCGGCTCACCCAGTTGGTAGCTTAGCACAAGTAGACAGGTTAATTTCAGAGGCAGTGTCTAAAGCATTTGTGAACACATACAGTAACCCAGTGACAACACTACAGATGGACCCCACACAAATTGTGGTATAAAAATAAGTATATTTATATAGACCAAACACAAGCCCACAAATGACAAAAATCCACAATACTGTACTTTAAAAATGGTAGAAATAGGTTAGTTCTCTTTAGATGTAAAATGCAAACCTTTGAGTTTAATGTACCTTTGGATGTGTAATCTGTACAACAAAAGTGTTGCTGGGAAGGTGATGCGTCGGTTCCTTACATGCAAGAATGGTGATGCGTCGGGTCCCTACTGCTGCGTCAGGGGTGCTTTGGTTCTTCTCCGCGTGGGGAGGTCATGCGTCTGTTTCTTACTGCGCTTCCGTGGTGATGCGACCAGCAGCGCCGTGATGCTATGAAGATCCGGTGCAATGAAACAAAATGGCATCTTCTTCTTGATGCGACAACGATGCATGCACTCCCGACGCCAGTGCGGCTATTCACCCATTCTTCTGAGTCGTGACAGTCTATGCAACATGCTTCTCCAGTGATGCAACGGCGTCTGCAGCAACGACAACACTCTTCTTCAGTGATGCGATGTGCTTCGGTAATATGATGGTGACAGCGGCGGGACACTTCTCCGATGATGTGATGGCGTCTTCTGCAACGGCGACACACTTCTCCAGTGATGTGACGACAACGGCTGCGGTGGCAACATGCTTCTTCATCTTGAGTCACGCTTCCACCTCCCAGTGACACACAGTCTCTCAGAAGGCCCAGTTCAACAGGAGGCACTTGAATTCCCAGCAAGATAAGGCAGGGGATCTGGTTGGTGAAGTCTGTTGTCCCTGAGACTTCAGCAGGAGGCAAGCTCTATCTCAAGCCCTTGGAGATACTTTACAAGTTGATTTGAAAGTAGAACAAAGTCCTTTCTCCTTTCTTTGGGAGTCAGGCAACTACTGCAGGTCAATCCCCAAACAGCACTCAGCTTAGGGATAATCTACTCCTCAGTTTCTCTGGTTCCTCTCCTCAGCAAAGGTTCTTCTTGTTTCCCAAAAGTGATCTAAAGTTCTGGGGTCTGGGTCCCCATATTTATACTAGCAAATCCTTTGTCCTCTGAAGGCAAAGGGTCCTGTAACCATTCCAAACCAGTTCTGTGCAGTCCTGGAGCACTTGGTTGACAAGACTCCTTCTTTCCTTTGACAGTGTGGGCCAGGGACATCAAAGGCACCACAGGAGGTTGAGCCACCATTTTAGTAGGCAGGCACAGCCCTATTCAGGTCCCAGGTGCAACTCCTCCCACTAATCTACATGCAGATAGCTCTATTCAGCCCTGTGCTGACTCACACGGTCTCCTGGAATCCTCCAGCCCATGTCACTCAAACACCAGACAAGGAATACACAACCTAGCTGAGGCAGGCTCAGATAGTTTGGTAAGAAAATACCTACTTTCTAAAAGTGATATTTTCAAACAAAGAATTTAAAACCAACTTCCCTAAAATATTTATTTTATCTTTCTGAGTACAGGCATACTAAACTCAAATAGTATTATAAGATATTAAAATCAAGCTGCCCATTCTGGCCTATGCAGAACAGTTAGCCTTGCAATAGTGCAAAACGAAAATGGCTGTATTTAACTATCATGACATGCCACGCACATCAGGACATGTCCTACCTTTTACCTCAATGCACCCTGCCCTTGGGCCTACCATAGGGGTGACTAATATGCAGAAAATGGAAGGTTTAGGGACTGGCAATTGGGTGCATCTGCCCAGTCAACATGGCAGTACCAGACTGCACACAGGCTCTGCAATGGCAGACCTGACACACACTTTACAGGCTGCTTCTGTGGGTGGTACAATCAGTGCTGCAAGCCCACCAGCAGCATTTGATTTACAAGCCCTGGGCATATGCAGTGCATTGTACTAGGGTCTGACAAGTAAACCAAACCAGCCAATCATGGAGTCACTAATCCATACAACAATTTACAATAGGGAGAGCATATGCACTGATCAGCAGTGGTAAAGTGCCCAGAGTCATAAAACCAACAACAACAGGTCAGACAAAATACAGGAGGAAGGCAAAAAGTTCAGGGATGACTCCGCAAAAAGAGCCAAGTCCAACAGTACCCCATCAGAGCCCAGAGTCTTCCCAGCACTAGAGCAGCCAGCCCTCTTCTTACTTCTAATAGTGAAAAAGATATGTTTTAGAATATGTATTGGTTAGAGGTGTCACAGGGGGCCTACTGGAGGCAAAGATATGTCCAAAGTGTGCCACCCATGCTTCTTCACCTACATGAGTGTCCAATGTGGGATCCTTGGGAATTGTGTAAAAGAGGGCAGTAATTACCTTCCAGAAGTCTCTACTATTAACCGTAGCAGCTACATGATCAAGTTCAGCCCAAGCCTCCTCCCTCATATCCCTTTTTCTTTTCTTCCTTACTGTCTTATATTCCCTTTGTAATGACCTTATTTAGGCTACATTCCTAGGCTCATTTTTCAGGGCTTTGTTGAGAGCTGTTCGGGATTTTGTGCAGAGGGAGTCAAACCAGCTGGGTTTATAATGGGTGAGTGCCAGTTTTACTTTCCCTAACAGTTCTACAAACTGTGATATTAGTGATGCTGGGCTGGGCTCCAGTTCTAGGTAGTTGAAAATATTCTCCAATATATTCAGTATAATATCTGGGATAAATTTCAACTTATCAATTTGAGCCCACTTTAGTTGGTAACCATTAATTCTGGCCAGGGTTGGTTTTTCTATTTTCGGCAGCTGCACCTCTTTCCTGATAATCAAATTCAGCTGTGTAAATAAAATTGTGTGATCACTGAAACTCATAAATATATTATCTACATGGGTAACCTTATCACTAAAAAAGTTAGACACTAATATAATATCAATAGTGGATTCATGACCATTCCATCTGAAAGTTTTTCCTAAGTTTTCTGTTAATGAATTTGGCTTGTTGGCTATTGCCATATTCCTAGTGTATAACATCCTGTTTAGACTATTTCCTTATTCATTATGAGTAAAGTGATAGATGGGCTTTCACAGTATACCTTCTAAATGACAAATACAGTCTTGTTTATGCTTGCAGAGGTGTGCGTTAAAATCACCCACCCAAATAGTACTAAGTGCGCCATTATTGACATGCCTAGCAAGTTTTTCTATCTCCCTGTTCAGCTCGGCTACCATTAAGTTCATACTTGCCCTAAAACTATTATTATATTAGTTTATTAGCAGCCATGCACCCTCAATATCATACTCTGCCAGGAGCAGATCAGATTGGGCACTCTGGAATTCAAATGTCTTTATTTTTATTGGTAAGGTATTTGAGATTAGAGTTAGGTGGCCCCCTTTGGTCTACCGTACAAGGATGATGTTGCCTCTGTCTGGAATGAGCGGTAACCATGTATCAAAATACAATCTGTGGCCCATGTTTCTTGTTGACGAATGATATCCTGAGTTTGCCATTGTTTTTGCCAGTTCACATTGCCTACCTTTTGGCCAATACCAGCCACATTCCATGATGCTAATCTAATAGGTATGTAATGTGTAATGTTCTGTGTGTCACTAGGTTGTAATTTTGGAAAAGGTGATGGACGGAGTTTCTGAGTGAGGCAGAATACTCCTACCCAGTCAAGAGATCAGGGATTGATCCATCACCGTTTTTTTAGCTCACTGCACCATCCCAGCTCAGAACCTGGCTATATGCAAATTAGTCTGTTCCTGTCCCAGTGCATGATGGGAACAGGGCAAACCAAACTACCAAGCCAATTCTTATACTGGGAAGGAGACAAGCTTCCGGGGACTGGTTTCTGGCATTTCAGCCGTCGTCGGCCCGGCTTGCTTGATTCCTGATGGTGCAATGAGCTAGGGACTCACGTCTGAGTATACCCTCCCACACTTAGTGTGGATAAATTCAATTTTGGAAAAGGTGATGGACGGAGTTTCTGAATGATGCAGAATACTCCTACCCAGTCAAGAGATCAGGGCTTGATCCATCACCGTTTTTTTAGCTCACTGCACCATCCCAGCTCAGAACCTGGCTATATGCAAATTAGTCTGTTCCTGTCCCAGTGCATGATGGGAACAGGGCAAACCAAACTACCAAGCCAATTCTTATACTGGGAAGGAGACAAGCTTCCGGGGACCGGTTTTTGGCATTTCAGCCGTCGTCGGCCCAGCTTGCTTGAATCCTGATGGTGCAATGAGCTAGGGACTCACGTCTGAGTATACTCTCCCACACTTAGTGTGGATAAATTCAATTTTGGAAAAGGTGATGGACGGAGTTTCTGAATGATGCAGAATACTCCTACCCAGTCAAGAGATCAGGGCTTGATCCATCAGCGTTTTTTTTTAGCTCACTGCACCATCCCAGCTCAGAACCTGGCTATATGCAAATTAGTCTGTTCCTGTCCCAGTGCATGATGGGAACAGGGCAAACCAAACTACCAAGCCAATTCTTATACTGGGAAGGAGACAAGCTTCCGGGGACCGGTTTCTGGCATTTCAGCCGTCGTCGGCCCGGCTTGCTTGAATCCTGATGGTGCAATGAGCTAGGGACTCACGTCTGAGTATACCCTCACACACTTAGTGTGGATAAATTCACTAGTTTGTACACACCCCTGAATATCAACATACCAGCTTTTGATTTCTTCTGCAAATTCATTACCACCCAGGGGTAGTCAATTGCATGCTTCTAAGTCTGTCAAGGGGGCATATCTATTTTCCAATCTCAAACCCCAATGCACCCAAAATTCTATCCAAACGGTCTCCTATTGGACCATCCAGCTGAGGGCTTCTATGTTCATTTGTATGGAATGAGATGTGGCTATAGAAATACTCCAGAGGTAGGACAGAAATATATGTACTCTGGAGGGCTACTTTGTGTAGCTGATCTAGGATGGATCTAACTTCACATTTATTATTGAAATGAATTACTTCGCAGTCACCCAATATAGATGTTCTAGAAGTGCCCACCCACCCTACTTTCCTGGCCATGATAATCTGATTTGACAGATGGATTACCCCCCTCCAAAGTGGTTCAAATTCAAATATCTCGACAGCCAGTGTAAACATCTGTTCATTAGTTGAGTTGTTGATTCTCGCTGACCCTTCCGCAGGGTCAGTACGTTTTCCAAGACCATTGCAGGCGGGTAAGCCGCTGGTGGGAGATCCAGTATATGGTATGAATAAGAGTCCTTCCATGCCTTGTTTTCCTCTGGCCTCCGGAGCCTATCTCACCCTGAGTCCCCCAACATAGAGGATGTCAGTCTCTTTGGGGAAATGATAGAGTGTGAAGTCAACTTTAAGTCTTCAGTTGTCTTCACAGGGGATGCTATATATTGTGAGGGGGGACTATGTACTGGAGGCTGAGGGCCTGGGTCAGTAAGGTCAATGTAATGTAAGAACAGCACCACATTTGTGTGAATATGGTATGGATCACCTTCCCCTCTCTAGTTCCTTGCCTGCCATCATTGGGTGACAAGTTGTAAAGTATTTACACCCTGGTCCTTGAGGAAAGGCAGTGTCCCTTCAGTCTCAGTTAGTTTGAGGAGGAGAGGGTTCAATAAGAGTCTTAATGTATTTTTTACTTTTTTCCACCTGTCCTCATCGTTCACAGAAGGAAGTGGATCGCGGAGCGAAAGAGGGATGTTACTATCTTTCAAAACTGAGGTAGCCCTCGCTTTTGTCACTCGGGTAGTTCTACACTGCTTTTGTTTTTGTGCCCCACCACTCCTTCTTCTCTTAACTGGTGGTTTGTGGTTCTGCTAAGACTGAAGGGGGATGGGGGGCAGGCGTAGGTATTACGGGGATAGTGACTGTTAGTGCAGGAGTTTCGGGTCCCTACTAACCGGGTGGTCAAATGTGACTGATGATAAGGGACACTATCTGAGCTGACTCCCCCTAGAGAACCTGGCTTCTGAGGGGGGAGAGGGGGCAGAGGTTCCAGTGATAAATGTTGCTCTGTAAATTCAATCTCATGTAATAGGACACTCAATACCCTTGTTAAAAATGCAAAAAGAGCAATTGATGGGCAGAATGCTGAACAATGTCACACACTCACCCCAGAGAGCAGTACAGAGATCTGGCCCTAAATCCATAGTTTTTAGCTCACTATGCCATTCCAGTTTGGACCCAGCCTTATGAAAATCAGCCTTGACCCTGCGCCCAATGGGAACAGTCCAACCTGAACTGTCCGGTCAGTCCTCCCTGGACTGGAAACCAGCATCCTAGGACCGGTTTCGGGCTTTGAGCCCTCATCGGCCAGGATAGCTTGACTCCAGTGGCATGGAGAGCACTGGACCCATGTCTGGGCATACACATTCCACTCGGGGTGGCAAATGCAAATTGATGGACAGAATGCAGACTAATGTCATACATTCAGCCCAGTATAGAGATCTGGGCCTAAATCCATTGTTTTTAAAAATCCATCAAGAGTGTTTATTACCACTCTTCTTGTATGGTCATGTGTCCTCTTCCACGTAATCATTCCTCAAATTGATGCAGTCATGTATAATAAAAAAATTACCTCATGCCGATCGCAGTTGTTAGAGGGGGGCCCGGCCCAGCCTCCTCCAGGCTCTGACAGGTGTGGACGGGCCCGCCCTTTGCACGGCCCGTGGACGTCCTGCGCCACGGGACTGCTGGTGTTTTATGAGCGCGTGTGGTGTTGCAGAGGCTCACGGGACTCCGAGTCCCAAATGGTGCGCGGAAAGCAGGCTGCGGTATGGCTTGCTCCCCTGTGGACGTGGCGGATACACGGACCGTGGGAATGTTAGAGCTTTTTGAGCACGTGTAGTGTTGCAGGGGCTCAAGGGAGCTTAGTCACTAGCGGTGCATGGAATGAAGGCTGAGGCTCGGCTTGCTCCCCTGTGGTCATTGGCGTCTACACGAGCCGTGGGTCAGCTGGAGTTTTTTGTGCACGTGTGGTGCCGCAGGGCCTCACGGGGCTCTGAGTACCCAGTGGTGCATGGAATGCAGGCTGCGGCATGGCTTTCTCCCCTGTGGTCATTGGCAGCTACACAGACTGCGGGCAGCTGGTGATTTTTGGGTGCATGTGGAGTCCCAAAGGCTCACAGGAGTCTGAGTCCCCAGCTGTGCTCGGAATGCATGCTGCGGCACTGCTTGCCCCACTATGGTAGTTGCCAGCTACACGGGCTGCTGGGCTGCTGCCGCTTTTTTAGCGTGTGTGGTGTCGTAGGGGCTCACGGGACTCCGAGTCCCCAGCGGAGCATGGACTGCAGGCTGCGGCAAACCTTGCTCCTGTGTGGTCATTGGTGGCTATAGTCCTCTATAGCTCAAGTAACTTTAGAAGTGCAGTTTATGATTAGGAATCGGCTTCATCCTCCTTAATCCCCTCCCGCCTAGTAATAAATATGCCCATTTTTTCCAGCTACTCCCCCCAGTCCCACCCACATTTCTACGAAGTAGTACACTTACATATGTGAGGCTCTCCATACAAAAAAGAAAGAAGAGGTGTAGGTAGAAAAGTAAACTAGTGAGTTTGTGAACTATATTTTGCTGTAACTAGGTAGCAATAAGGTAGTACTACTTTCCGTACTACTAAATGCAGTTTGTGAATAAGGTCCTTTTATCTTGAACCAGTTCCCAATGGGTGAATGTTTTTCAAAAAAACTATGACCTGCAAAATGGTAAGACATATGAAAAGTGTAAAGCAAAATTCAGGAATTCAATTAAAGAGATTTCATGTATATAATAAAGGTTCTGCATGAGCCTGCTCATTTCGTCAAGTTGAAGGTTGTTTTCCTTGGAAGAATGGGATTGTCAGAATTCCATATTACATGGCAGAATGCATGCCCACGTTTCTGTGGCTGTATTGTGAACTTATTATTCTCTTTGTTCTAACTAAGTTAGATGACCCATCATGGGCATTTGTTTCACCATTAATGGAATGCATGTACAGGAAATCAGAAAGGTATGTGGCTGTGCTTGTCTGTCAATCAAAAGGTCAGAGACTTTACCCACCATGGTTTAGATGTCTCCCTCTTTCCAAAGAAAAACACTGATTTCAAGGCAAAACGGATGAGGACAAATATTACTAACAGTAAGACATTAAGCATTCTTAAATTCAAATTTTAACAGTAAGTATTCTTCAAATTCAAATTTTGCTGGACTGACAGAATTTAAATAATTAAAGGACAGTTAGCCACTAAACCCCTGGGGTCTCCAGACCTCCATGAACTCTTGCAGGCTTTGCCAGAGTGGCCAATATGAGCTTCTGTCCCCCTAGACTGCTGGCCCTCACTGCTAAAGTAAATCAGCTGTTTCGTCACAGCAATTCAATAATAATGAAGCCCAAAACATTCCAGATTGTCACGGGTAAGGTACAATCCTAAGATATCCGTCACATGGAGAACACTTTCCGTCAAACTGTTGGTCTACTCGCTTTGTTTTGAGCCAGGCCACCTGACATATTACCATAAGTGGAATCTCTACTTGTGGAAACTATTGACCAATGTCTCATTAGATACTGGGCTATTATTTTCTATATATCAGACTAGTCCCCTTATATTCAGGCCAGGCATGACAATGTAATCGTTTTCCTATTCGTGACTGCAGAATGACATATCTTCTACTAGGAATATTTTATAGACAGAGTTGTTTCCAATATTATTTTTTGAATTATGATATAGTCCTTTCAGAAGTTCCTATGTTCAAGCACTTGAGTAGGAATCCTTATTGTGAAGGTGCAGAGATTGCAGGCAAATATTTACCATCTCTTAAGTCACTAGACACTGCACATGCACACAGACATAATTTGACTGGTTCAATGTCAAATGTGAAAAATAAATTCTTGACTTTAGACAGGGTAGATCTAGAGTCCAAATCTGAAACTGATACAGATCTTAAGAGACACCACAGGAGGAGTGGTGAAGAAATTAAACATCAGATGAAGGGAAATTTCTTTGCCTTGTTCTTAGATTGCGATACAAAAGGGGATGATGGACGCAGCGTTTGAGCAAATAAAACACTCACCCCCAGTCAACTGATCTGGGTTTAATCCATCACAATTCTTTATCTCACTCCGCCACCCCAGTTCAGGCATGGCCATATGCTAATCAGTCTGACCCTATGCCTCATGGGAACAGTCCAGCTCGAACTGCCAAAGCCATGTCTTCCCTGGACCAGAAAGAAGCATCCTGGGACCGGTTTCTGGCATTTCAGCCATCATCAGCCAAGCTAGCTTGAATCCAGTGGCAAAGTGAGCAAGGGACTCATGTCTGAGCATACCCTGCCAATTTAGGGCGATCAAAGTGATACAAAAGGGGATGATGGACGGAGCATTTGAGCAAATCAAACACTCACCCCCAGTCAACTGATCTGGGTTTAATCCATCACCATTCTTTAGCTCACTCCACCACCCCAGTTCAGACATGGCCATATGCAAATCAGTCTGACCCTGTGCCTCATGGGAACAGTCCAGGCCATACTGCCAAAGCCATGTGATCCCTGGACCGGAAACAGGCATCCTGGGACGGGTTTCTGGCATTTCAGCCGTCATCAGCCAGGCTATCTTGAATCCAGTGCCAAAGTGAACAAGGGACTCATGTCTGAGCATACCCTGCCAACTTAGGGCGAATAAAGCAATACAAAAACGAAATTAAACATCAGGTGAAGGGAAACTTGCCTGCCTTGTTCTTAGATTGGTCTTAAATTGGCAACATAAGTAATAGGTGTATATACACATTGACCAGAATTATCTGGACCTGTTATTCATCGGTACAAGCACAAATATGAGCATATTTTCGAGGTGAGAGAGAAGAATGACCTTTTCTTGGAGGAACAGAATCCTGTGATTCCTGGAGTTTACTTTATTTGTGGACAGTATGCATATTTTAAATTGCCCCATGGATGGCATTGTACATGGTATCTTGGCATAGTTTTCACAAAGATTTACCATGAAGTACATTTTAGAGATCTTGTATGGGTTATGGAATCTAGAACTAGATGTAATGTTAGTGCAGTGGAAGCAGAAGGAGATATTTTTGGTGCCATAATCCCATCTGTAGAGGTAATCCTGAATGATTTTGAAATTAGTGAGCTGTCTACAGTAGTGGATACATTGGCGACTAATACCCCAAATTCTTTATTGCTTGTAAACACTGAGATGGTTGCGATTATATCTATGGTCTTGCAAAACAGACTTGCATTAAGCCTTTTAATCGCAAAAGAGTGTGAGTCTGCAAGATGTTACAAGTTTAGCAATGCTGTACCTACATCATAGATGAAAGTCAGGATCTGGAGAAATATCTCCGTAACATATCTGGGTTGACAAAGGATTTGAAAGAGTTAGAAGCAAGAGGAGCTTGGGAAGTTCTTGGAGTTTCAATAGGTACATGGTTTGGAAGCTTGGAAAGTGGAATTGTGGGCACCATTTTGAAACCTCTCTTGATGATTGCTCGTTGTACAATATTCCTACTTATGATCTTCTTTAAGGGATACAAGTATGCACAGGTTAGAGGGGGGGAGAAGAGGGCGAGAGCACATTTAGAGTTAGAGGAGAGTCAGAGTAAATATTATGATAACATGAAATGTCTAGGAGACTCTAGACAAAAGATGCTGAAGAACAAGTAGTTTAGGTGGGCTGTTTGATTATACCTGATTGTAATCTTTGATGGCTTGATTCGCCATCAGAGGGGGGACTAGAGCAGCATAATTTTGGCTCCATCTTTTGGTTTGGTTAGGCGAGGTCGCATGTTTACATATGGCCTCATGTATTGATGTGACTAATATTATTAATATGATATAGTGCACTTAAACAGACACAAAAAGCGACTTTATTGTGTAATCTTAACATATATATGTGTGTGTATTTTAACATTATCTTTACAGTAAAAAAGAATTGCAGTTCTCACAAATCTCAGCATGTGTGTGATTTGTATAATATTGTTAATTCAAATATATTTGCACACTCATTTGAATATTACTCTGCATATGTTTTATAACAGGAAATGTGTTGTAAATACGACACAGGGAACACAGCAAAGTGAAGAAGATGAATGTTTAATTTTCAAGTATAAAGGTAGGAAAACCCGACCGGCTGCACCGGGCAACAAACCGCCTCTAACGGCCCTACAGAGAATGCTCAGCTCATGACATCTGATCAATGTACACGAGCCCGAAACGAGCTCAGCGCGAGCCACAGGCTGGATTCACAGAAACATGCAAGATAAACATAACACATCTCCTTTCCTTTGACAACAAAATAAAAGCATTAAACATAGCAACATAAAGTGTAAATCAAAACATTCCATATGTGATTGTTGCGTTAGAATGATGCATGTACAATCTTAACTAATACATTGTATATTTTAACTATTACCACAAGAAACAAAACATATATTGTTATTCAAAGAATGGCGTATACAATTGGGCATGACAAATTTAACTGTTGTCACTATCCTACTCCTTTCTTTTCCTTTCAGACAAAATCTTTTAAATATGCTGGTGAATTTATTTTACGACTTGGTCTACTTTTCTTATTAACAACAACCCTCTTAAAATCTGGCTGCAACAAATCCAAAACTGTCCCCTTTTCTTTTTTTTGATATAGTGCAACCCTGCGGAGATTCCAAGTCTGACCATTTTGTAACCTAACATAGGGGGCCTATTAGGATGGCGGACGGACCTGCGTCCGTCCGCCACCCCAGAGTAGGAGGGACCGTCCACAGGGGCAGCGGCGGTCCCTCCGTGCAGATTAGGATGTGACTGCCACCCTGGCGGTCACATCCTGTATACTTAACATTGCGGCGGGTGCTGCTTGAAGCAGAACACGCCGCAATGTTAAAAAACCATGTTTTCCTTTGCGTGCACGAAGCTGCAGGCACCGCGTGGTGCCTGCCGCTTCATGCACGCAAAGCCCCCATATGCACCCCCCCACGCCTCCTCTTCACCCCTGGGGGCCCACAACTGGCCCCCAAAGAAAAGTCTGTATGCCTTTCCACGGCGGAAATGCCACAGTGGAAAGGCATAGGACTGCTGCCATCCTAACATGGCTGGCGGTGTCCGATAGACACCGCCAGCCATGTTAGAGTTTTTCCGCCGCCGTCGGAAGGCGACCGCGGCGGAAAAGCGGCGGACGGAAAAAAGATCCCCTATCCATCCTAATCTGGTGGGGGGTGTTTTTTCTGTCCGCAGCAGTTAATCCGCATCCTCCGGGCCAGCGGAAGCCACCGCTGGCCCGGAGGATGCGGATTAACCGCAATCCTAATGAGCCCCATATTTACTACTAACTGATTTAACTTAAAAAGGCCCCCTGAATTTATTAAACATACCATGATTTCCCCCAGGCTTCACCTTGACCAAGTCACCTTCAGAAATTTTTGAATTATTACATTTGCTAGTATTATGATTCACTCCTACTACTGCCTTCTGCAACCAAGTAGGAACTAAATTTGTACCAGCTGACCTCCCCCTCATAAGTTCAAAAGGTGTTTTAACCATGTTTTGATGTATCGTGGTTCGATATGCCCAAAGCATCTCTTTTATCTCTTTTTGAACTGAACAATTTGAAGCTAAAGAAAGTTGTATAGTGCCCTTAACTAATCTATTGATCCTTTCGCAAAGGCCATTTCCCTGTGGGTTGTACAATGAAGTGCGAAGATGTTTCAATCCCACATAATCAAAATAATCAAAATAAACTTCCATCTCCCTAGATGTAAGCTGAGTGCCGTTATCTGACAAAATCATGGAGGGAATCCCCTCTCGTCTAAAAATCTCATTAAGAACTTTAATAGTAGACTGTGTAGTAATGTTCTTCATGAATGCAACCTCTACCCATCTTGACATAGAATCTACTAACACCATAGCAAACTTTTCATTGTCAAGCAACTCATGAAAAGGACCTATAAATTCAATGCAAACTTTCTTCCATACACTATTCTCAGACAGAACTCATCCAAGTGAATGATTACTTGCACCTACTTGTAATCTTTTCTCTGATACCTTGCAAGGCTTGCATTGCTCCACCCAAGATTTTACCTGTGAGTCTATTCCCGGCCACCAGAAATTCTCTTTAATACGTTTTGCAGTGAGTGTTTGGCCCCAATGTCCTTCGTGAGCCAAGGCAATTATGCGAGGTCTAAGGGATTCCGGTGGTATATACGTTTCACCTCTCACCAAAATAGAATCTCCAAGCATTGAAATTTCACCTTGTAGTTGAACATAAGACCTGAGACTAGATGAAACCGTACTTTGTCTGGACACACCCTCCTTACACATCTTAACTAAACTGGCCATAATCTGGTCTTTTTTCATAGCCTCTATCCAGTCCTCTTTGATATTGAAATAGGAAAATCTCCTGTCAAATCCTCTAAGTAAGCAACCACATTCTCAGTTACTAATTCTCTTGATTCTGCCTTTGTGCATGGCAACCTTGACAAACAATCCACAACAGTGTTGTTCCAACCTGGTACATACTCCACATTGCACATAAAATCTTGCACACTGACCGCTAACCTGGCTAGTCTTCCCGAACAAATTTTGATACCTCCAGGGGCTAACACCCTCAACAAAAGTTTGTGATCAAGTATTCTACATCTATATTGTAACCATATAGGTATCAACAATTATGCATTTAAACATGTATTGAGATGCTTGTCAAACTATCTTGACCAACGGCCTTAAGCATTTGGATTTCTTAATGTTTAACCTTTGATGTGAACATTTCTTTTGGATGTATGTTTTTCTCTCCTGTGCAAATGCAGTCTTGTGATCTTATGAACAGAGAAGGTACATTGTATGAAAGAGATAGTGAGGTTCAGAAGGAGTATTTTTGCAAGGATGAGAAGCCTTAACGAACAAAGGGAGGACTATTGTCCCTGCGGAACGGGAAGATGGGAGTAATCCAAGGACGTTTCTGATGTGTCAACCAAAGTAAAGGAGCTTTAAGGGTAGCTGCCAAGTTTTACTGTTTAAAGGTGGAAAATAATGAAACATGATATGGGATTCTCAAACGTTCCTTTGCGAGTATAATTGATGATTACACTTCAGCTTTATTTAGATTTGTTTTAGACTTTGAGAGGTACAGATCTCTTGTGACATCTCTGTTGTGTGGCTTCATGCTATACAATATTATTCCTTTAGAGAATTTACACAGAGATTCTGCTATGCTGACACATTTCTTCTTTAATGGATTTAATTAGGGTTTCCCATCCATCACCAGTTGGAGTAGGTAAGCATAAGGAGATTTAGATTATCCTCATGCATAACATGCAAGAGGACCGCAAATTGAATATTGATCATGATCCTATTTTCAATATTTTGCATCACCATCATCAAATTTCTTGTATATTTCATGTTGCTGAGGCTAAACTTGATTCATTGTTTTGTCCTACCTATAGTAATCCTGCATTGTTATAATGTATTCCTGAGACTTGTGTATATCAGTCTGGCTTTGAATTTGTAATAAATCCATGCTTAATCCCATCTATCGACTCTGAGCTTTACTGAATGGTCAGGAGGATTACACTGTAATTGTAAAATTGTATTTGATCATAACTCCTTTTATTTCATCAGGCACCTGGAATGTTCCATTGAAGGGAGCAGGGACAGGGGGCCCAAATACTGTGCATTTGCTTGAGCTTAGTGTTGAGGATACCCAATTTGCCGGAAGGACCAGAGAGAAGCAAAGTTCCTGCCTTTATCCTGCAGGTTTCATTCTCTACTGCCCTGCCCCTCAGCCATAAACAGAGTGCTGAACATGGCTGTAGAGTCTCACAACAGCTCTCGGTGGAGAGCAGCTGCCCCACAATAGGAGGGGGCTGTGATGAGAGGATATGCCTGGGATTGAATTGAGGAACGTATAGCTGATATAGCCTACGCTGGTAAGCTAAATTCATATACAACTTGGAGAGCCTAAAAACAGCTATGATTGTTGAATTACTCACCGGATGACAGGGCCCAGTAGAGGAACTGAGGAAATAAGAGAAACTGGATTGTATCAAACGTGAGCCCTTCAACATGCTGTCTGTCACACATCAGAAAACCACCTATCCACTCTGTTGCAACTGTGCACAGTTTTTGTAAAGTGGTAAAGATTGTTTCACAATTTAATGCTTTGCTGATGTACTAAGATTAACATGCAACTCAAACATGTATTGCATTTGTTTTAACGTTTAAATTGATCATAGTTAGCGTAGGGTTATATTTTTAAATGGCTCATGATAGTAGCCACTTTGTTTCCTGAAATGTGAACCTTTACTTCAAGTCAAAAGATGAAGCAACATGAAAAATGTTTAATGCTTATTTTTCTCCTATTTCCCATATCCAAAAAATTATTTTGTTCTTTGAGATTGTGGTGGAATTTCTTAATTTAATGGCAGCCTGCAAGTCTTATCTGCTAGTCACACCCAAAGCTTGCTTGGGTGTGTTAAATGTTCATATATTTTAATGAGGCTGAAACTGTACCGTTTCTATCTTTGCTTGATTGGTTGGCTGTTTCAGAAATTATGTTGTCCTGATAATGTCAGAATGTCGTCATTTAAGAATGTGTGTGCAGCATTTATATTCAGATTCTATTCAGACTCTCTCTCGTACACTAGAGATTCAACACCTTCTGCCTGGCGTATCCACACATTTCCCTAAATTTCCCTTAGCTTTGCTGAATTGGACTTTTCCGTATGGGAGACTGAGTCTGCTTCACTTTATCTTGAGACAATCTGATAACATTTTCTCTTTGTGTTCATTATTTT
Source organism: Lissotriton vulgaris (assembly GCF_964263255.1). Classification (NCBI taxonomy): domain Eukaryota; kingdom Metazoa; phylum Chordata; class Amphibia; order Caudata; family Salamandridae; genus Lissotriton; species Lissotriton vulgaris. Next base: position 1,190,481,278 of record NC_141693.1, on the reverse strand, counting down.
GCTTTGCCTGAACTATATGGACTAGTGCATTCATGTATTAGCTTTTGATTTAGGAATAATTTGATGATTTCAACTTGTCTTCTTGCTAATCCTTTAATGAACTTTCATGGTTTGCAAATCGAATACTCACTGTCATCTTTGTGAGGCCTAATGTGCTTCACATTATTGAAATGTATTGATTGCAAAGTCAGCCTGGTCCGAACTAAGATCAATCACCTTGAGTGCAGCATGATTCTGAGTTTGCACTAGAAGGTTCCCCTGCGAAGTGCTGCACCACAGTCTTGCATTAACCTCTCTCCTGGATAGCAGATGTGATCCTCTTGGAGTCTGCAGGTCTTCAATTCACTACCTCAATCGCACAGCACTGGCATGGGCCGGAGCGAAAGGGACGCTCAGTGATTATGTCATTTGTTAAGACAGGGCACAGAGCCCTTCTCTGCCTGCCCTTTACTAACAGAGCAAGCTCACGACAGTGTTTACACACTGCAGAGGCATGCAAAGCCTCTTCAGTCATTGCACATATTAGAATTCCATGAAACGCCCTAATATTAGGTTTTTGGCAACCACCATTCAGCAGAGCATAGCTGTACAGTATTTGCAAACTGCAGAGATAGATTTAGACTGCACGGCAAATGAGCACTTTAGAATTCAGTGCAGTGCTCTGGGATTTGCTGATTTGCTGAGAAAGTGCCACTATTAGGCCACTTTCCTTATGAGAAAACCTCCAACTCCTGATGACCCACGTAGCTGTTCAGCCATGGGATTGGCTGTCATGAAGCAATGGCCATTTTAGGTCAAGGACAACCATTAGGGAGCCAATAAGAGAACGTAATATTTAGAGCAAGCGTACAGCTTCTGCCCCATCATAATGTGTACTCCTGGCTCCCAACATGGAGACGAAGCTAGTGCCCATCTTCTGGTGATTTTCACATAATTGTCTGATGACAGCTGCACTGCCAACTCCGACCATAAACGCAGGTACGTGTCAACACTTATAAATGTGCATGTTAAATCAAACTAACACACCTAAAGGAGACACCCACATAGCGCTTTTGAGAGAGACCCTACCGCCACTTCTTGCTCGTGAGGGGCATCCTGTGCTTCTGTGCTGCCAGTGGACCTCCCGCCTGCCTCCCGCCGCCCGTAGCATTCAACATCTCAGCGAGGGGTCGCAGTGCGGAGTGTGGGCGAGGGGCGGACTCCAAGTTCCAGGAGCCCTTGAGGCCGCAGCATCATCACCCGTCACAGCGCCAGGAGGCGCTTAAATTCAGCACCGGCCCCATTGAGCGGGGGAGACGTTCACCTCAAGGAGACACCCACATAGCGTTTTTGAGAGAGACCCTACTTGCTCGTGAGGGGTATCCTGTGCTTCTGTGCTGCCAGCGGACCTCCCGCCTGCCTCCCGCCGCCCGTCGCATTCAACATCTCAGCGAGGGGTCGCAGTGCGGAGTGTGGTGAGGGGCGGACTCCAAGTTCCAGGAGCCCTTAAGGCCGCAGCATCATCACCCGTCACAGCGCCAGGAGGCGCTTAAATTCAGCACCGGCCCCATTGAGCGGGGGAGACGTTCACCTAAAGGAGACACCCACATAGCGTTTTTGAGAGAGACCCTTCCGCCACTTCTTGCTCGTGAGGGGCATCCTGTGCTTCTGTGCTGCCAGCGGACCTCCCGCCTGCCTCCCGCCGCCCGTCGCATTCAACATCTCAGCGAGGGGTCACAGTGCGGAGTGTGGCGAGGGGCGGACTCCAAGGTCCAGGAGCCCTTGAGGCCGCAGCATCATCACCCGTCACAGCACCAGGAGGCGCTTAAATTCAGCACCGGCCCCGTCTCGCGGGACGCCGGGTGAAGCCCGGGCCAAGGGCGGGCCCGTTTTTGACCGAACTAGGCTGGGCTGGGCCCCCCCCCTTTTGTCCAACGCCTGGGGACCTAGTCATCATTCACTCCATCAGGACTCTGGACCTTGGACTGGTGAGACTGGGCAGGCTCAATCATTTGTAATAATTCTGTTTTTAATTGCATTGTCTTTCGTGTTTGCATCAGGCCTTACTCGTCTCTGTCCTCTAGTGGTCCCATATACCCTGCTAAACACTAGCCGTCAAAGAAATAGCTAGCCCCCATCAGGTGCTGTTAGAATCACCTGTCTGCTGATTTGTTGAATCCAATAATCACCTTCTTTACTTATAATCAGTAGTCATGACAAGAGGAAGCAGAAGCAAGACGGCCATGAACACTGCACAAATCACCGGCCCTTTAGACCACTTCATCTCTAGAACCAACGAGGTCATTGACCAAAGCATTATCCTGTTGGAGCGCAGGGTCTCCCAAGACCTGACAATAGCGAGAAGGTCATCATTGGGCCCGCTCGCTGCTGCTCAAACTCCAACTCAGCTGGGGTCAACTGTGCCTTTACTTCCGCCCTCCACCGCTACTGCAGAGATTCACACCGTCCCTAGCACAGTGGATCTCTCGGTTACTCAGCTTTCCCTCAATTCACAAACGACAGAAGATCTGGAAAAAACGCCAGATCTACTTCACTATCAAACACAAAACGATCATATTGAAGACCAATCTCTCGGGTGTAGAGAGGGAGCTATACCAAAACATGGAAAAAACACAAAAAACAAGAAGAAGAAAAATAATACCAATTCAGTTTCCATGAACATCATATCACCCACGCCTGACATCACCGAGCAAATCGCACATCAGTCAAAGAGAACCTCCAATCTTCCCATCCCTCCAACAGAAATGTTGGAAACAGCATCCAGCACGGGGGTGCAGGGGTCTTTTTGTAAAACTTGCACAGCCAACAACTCCCTCTTAGTAGGACTGGGGGAGCTTCTCAAACGTTATTTCCAACCTATGGGGAAAAGCCTCATGAATGTCGAAAAACAGCTAGCTAAGCTGACTGTTCAGCCATTCACGCAGAAAACCCTGGGTCCTAAGGAGGTGGGGGGGACAAGCAAAAATCCAATAAGATCCAAGGCAATCCACTTAATCTGGCCCCCCCTGCTAAAAAAACGCCCCAAACTGCAAAGACATCGAAAGAGCAGCCAAAGCCCCCGATACCCGAAGCTACGCCTCAGGCTCCCCCAAAAGCCAGACAAGTGCAGATGAATACACCTCAAAATGAGTCTCAGCCAACCCCTGTTGCATTAAAAGGTCGCTCACAAAAAGCCACCCCGATATTACCACCGAATGCAGCGGTGTCTCAGTCTACAGCGGGTGGTATGCAAGGAGCGAGACCCAGCGCCCCATACATCTGCCACCAGAGTCATCCCCCTATACTGTTGTACTCACAGGGGTGCCTGAATTGGCAGACAACATGGACGAACCATCTTGGTCACTCCAAAATAAAGTGCTACAATGGTTGGGTCTCAACAGACCACTCCATCCACACTCTGCGTGTAAAATTTCCACTGTACGCAGAGTCTCGTGGATTGGAGACACCAGGAAAAGCCTACAAGGTGATTGCATGATAGTCACCTGTGATGACCCATCCGCAGTTGATTACATCTGTTCATGGCCCTCTTTAGAGAAAAAGGGAGGGGTCGATGCTCTTCGCCTATCCTTTTTCTATCCATCTCCCAACATCCATGACCACGGAGCAACTTCGATCTGGGATCAAGGCTCGGACTGGTCTTGGAATCAGGTGGGCCGATAGAACAGACACAGGCCCAGGGTCTGGGAACCGACATACTGTCCCCCTAGAAGAGCTTATTTTAATACGGAGGGTTGGAGGGGGCTAACCACTAGAAACAGATATGAGTGTCTCGACATGGTCGATTGACCACGAGAGGCTCAAATCAGTTCCCCTAATAGCTCTCAGCCACGTTGCACAAGGATAGCGAGTAAACCTACAGGGAGCAACAGTACACACCCCATTGATCACACAAGCCAGCCCCCCTTATGCATTAACTCTGCTCTATTAGGTACATACGAACTCCCCACCCCTAGTCAGACTGCTTTTAACAATCACTTAGGTAACTTAGTTGATACGGATTCTAGTGGGGAAGATTCTCATAACTCTGAGATGCATAGGCTGAGAGTAAGTGCAAGTCCAATTGCCCAAACAAAAATCCCGATACAGGTAACAAGAACAGGCAATATTGCCTTAACATCCTGGAACATCGCAGGCCTTTCGAAAAATGCAAAGGATTCAACCTTCTTGTCCTTTATTAAGCACTTTGATTTAATCTGCATGCAGGAGTGTTGGGATCAAGAGGCAACCAATATCGAGGGGTACAGTACCCTCTTCTCAGCACCAAGCCTAGGGCAGCGGGGGAGGGGCTCAGGAGGTTTATGTACCTATCTGTCCAACTTGTCAAACCTGACAATAGAGAGAATAGATCACGGGGGGCCAGTGTATAGCAAGTCTAAACCTTGGCAAGGGTTTCTCTTCAGGGACAAGGGTGTGAGTTTCACGTTAATTAATTTATATAATAACTTCATACATAACGAGGGTGAGTTGCTCTTAGAGGATCTAAATAATTGTTTAAACAACGGGTCTAAGACGGCGGGTGGCATCCTCATAGTTGGGGACTTTAACTGCCATTTGTGTCCTCACAGTGGTGCTGACCGGTGTGGCATTTATAATCTAAAAGGTGAACCGAGCACCCACTTCGAGCACACCCCATTCGGTACCCACTTGAACCAACTTATGCACACCTGGGACTTAGGCTTTGTAAACGAACTATGTGAACCGATGGTTCCTTTTCAAACAACCTTCCATGGTAGGGGCCAGGGGACTATTATAGATTTCATGCTAATGTCCAACAGTAATCAGGCCATAGCACAGGACTTTGCGACAGAGGAAATGGCGATGAGTGACCACTTTCCAATCAGTGCTTACCTTACTACAGGCACCATGGCCACTAACGACAATAAATTATCTGAATCACTATACCGTCATTCCATCTCGTTGGCAAGCGGAAATGGGTATACGATCAAGTGGGCTAAGGTAGACCCTAAAAAATTCCTAAAGGAAGTGTTATCAGAGCACCTGGAGGAGATTATGATATGCTTAGAATCCTGTCCTGACCCGCATAAAATAAAAGTAGCCTACGACAGCATAGTAAACACTGTTAATACAAAACTAACAAAGAAGCAAAGCAATGGCGATAAAAGTAGCCAAATTACTGGGTGGTCTGACACTGCCTGTAGGAAGGCCCACACCGACCTTCTCCAAGCAATAAAAGCTAAACCTAAAATAACTGAGGTAGTGAGATCAGCCAGGGCAACATATAGACATGCCATCCAGAACCGGAAAAAAGAGATCAAAGCCCACGCCTGGGAGGCCCTGATTAAGGCTAGCTCCTTGCGTGATGGAGCCTCTTTTTGGAAAGAAGTCAATGCTCCTTTCTTCACAGATAGGAAAACTGACTTATTATAGGTAGTTATTGCAGAGGATACATGGGTCAGTTACTTTATAAGGCTCTATTCAAATGACGATTTGACCGCGGCTGGTCCCCCCGTGGCACATACTCACACTATCCTCCCCACACTTCCTATAGAGACATCCCCCAATGCTATATTCCCACTAGACATCACCTTCCTTCCACACGAGGTTGAGCAGGCCTTGAGAGAGAGCGCCAGTGGCAAAGCCCCAGGCCCAGATGGCATCCCCATAGACATTTTCAAGGAAAACATGGAGCTTTGGGCCCACCTCCTTTCAAACGTTTTAAACTCTTACAGCAAGTTAGGATTCCCGAGTACCTGGCAGGAAGCCATTGTAATTCCAATCTACAAGAAGGGAAATAGAGAGGACCCGAAATGTTATAGGCCCATATCGCTTCTCGACTCCCTGATGAAGGTAGCGGGTAGAGTCATTCTTACTAAATACAAACCTGGGCCACAATGAAAGGGGTATTGTCCAAATTCCAATACGGGTTCAAGAGCGGGCTAGGTACGGTAGAGCAGGGCCTCAACTTGGCATTGATTGCTAGCAAATACACTGTGGCAAAAAAAGGGAAACTCTATATGACGTTTGTCGACCTAAGCTCGGCGTTCGACTGCCTGAGTCACAACGTACTATGGAGCACCCTAAATGACCTGGGGATAGACCGAACTATACTAAATTCCTTTGTATTGTAGTGAATCCAAAAATGCTAATAAAAACTTATTAAACAAAAAAAACAACAAAAAAAAAGAATTATATAGAGATCCAGGGGCTTCGGTACGCTACGGTAAAAATGGTGAACGCTTCAAGAAATTTCACATTGGGAAGGGTGTGAGACAAGGATGTATACTAGCACCCTTCCTTTTTAACCTTTATATAAACAAAGTGGCTGACAATTTGTCTAGTCTGGAAGTGGATTTCCCCAAAATCAACGGTGCGTCGGTCCCGATCTTACTATATGCCGACGACGCCGTCATCATGTCTAGAACCCAGCTGGGCCTGCAGAAGGCTCTAAATGGCTTTTCCACCTTCATGGGCTCCAGAGGGCTAAAGATCAACGTGGGAAAAACGTACACGATGTGCTGCGCATCAAATCCGAATTCCAAACTAGCATGTAAAACTTTCGTAAACGGTACAAAGATAGACTTGACCAAAACTTTTTCTTATTTGGGCATTGTTTTTAACAACAGAGGCACTTGGACCACAGCCATCACTTCGCGCAACTTGGAGCACTCCCGCACCATTGGTGCGGTTAAACAGTTCGCCAAGAGATTGGGTGGCAAACCGGTTGATATCTTGTTGAAGGTCTACGCAGCCAAATGTGTCACTACTGCAATATAAGGGGCTGGTATCTGGGGGACAGGTGACTGCAACCAAATCCAACAAACTGAAAATGCATTTCTTAAGTACTTGCTAGCAGTCCCAAAATCGATATCCACTTCTGTCTGTCACAGTGAACTGGCCCGTGTACACATCATAGATCTAATTAAGATACGACCCATCATGTTGTGGTACAAAATTTGGACATCTGATGAAACATTCTTTAACAGAGAAGTGATACAGGACTGCATGAACTTAGCCACGGCCAGAAAGATCATATGGCTTCACTATGTAAAAAATTTTTTTAACTCCATTGGCCATCCAGAATTCTTTTTAACCCCTACCTCATGCTCTCTGACATCTAAAAACGTATTGAAGGAAATGTGTTTAGATCTGTTAGAAGACAGGCGATGGTATCTGGATGGTAATAAATCCTCCATCATTACTCATCGCCGTCTTCTCCATGGCCCAGAATTACATCCATACTTGGCACCTGAAACTTCCTGCTATACGCAGATGCTATTTAGCAGGATGAGGACTGATTGTTTTTATAGAATGATAACATTTCCTGTACCAAATGACTGGTCTGGCACATTAATAAACTGTCCATGTGACGATGTGTCCGCGCAGTCAAACATCCACAGCATTCTTTTCTGTAAGTACTACGAATGGGGAAGGAATACTTGTTACCCCTCCTAAAGTCCTGGGGCATCAGACAATGTAGAATTGCCCTTTTTAGACTGTACTTGCTACAAGATGAACCTACTAGAGTTGCCACTGCTAAATTTTTGAAGTTCATAATGAGATGCAGATCTACGATGGCCTAAATACTTAAAAGAAGGATAAAATCCACTCCAATGTGCGCTTTTTCTAGATATCTTTTGTATGAAATGTTTCTTCCGCAACGCCTTTTTAGTATTGTATTTTAATTTTCAAAAACATTTTTTTATAACTTTTTAATATGATTAAAAAAAAGTTGTACTTTTTATGTGCTTTTATTGTCTTTTAACAAAAAACCGAATAAAGCTATCTTTGACTTGACTTGACTTGAACTAACACACAATAAACTCACGAACATTAATTGATCAGGCTGCCATAATGCCTATGAAGTGGAGAAGTTGAGATTAAACATTCTCTCCATTACTAGCTGCAAACTGGGTGAACAGCAAGCTGACACTGGCATTCCTACTGTACACTCGTCTCCGAAAAAACTCCTCCCCCTGAGAGCTGTCAGTGTCCATTTTATGACTTCTTTCCTCCCTTTCATGATACACGGATATTCAAAAGTGAATTCTTTCAAGTAATAACCCACACAAAGAACTTGGTTACTTAGAGAGGAATGCATGCAGAACTGACTAGAGGACAGGAGATGAGGATGAGGGCAAGTGGGGCTTATTGGCCAGCATCATGCTGCACGACAGACAAGCAGCAATGTACACACATTTGCATCAAAAAGTGATACTACGCTTGGAGAGCATTTATTAACAGTGCTTGTTTCCTAGATACTTCTCCATTCCTGCCTCAGACTTTGACCTGGATCAGTACTTAACTTGTGCTGGCAGTTGCAGGTGGGACCAACCACAACATTAAGCAGCGGCTCCAGCAGGCTTATTAAAAATAATTGGGCACCAGCACTCATTCGTTTAAAAATTAAGGACAGAACTAGTTCCACATACACGGTGGTGCTTGCAAGCAAAGTTGTCCTGGTTGAGTGGGCCAAGAACAATGCACCTGCCGACAGCAGTCATGAAAGCGATGTGGCCCCACCTGCTGCCCCTCTTACTGCCCCTATTGTCGGGTAATGGCAACAGAAGAACCCAGGATGGCGAGTTTGACCTTATATCATATTTTGGTCCCTCTTGGCACAGTGATCCCCCTCTATACCACCACTCAGATCAGTACTGTAGGTGCTCGCCATTATATTTCCCATCAACTCTCTGGTGTTCCATGATTGAAGGAGTAGATGGTATGCTAAAAGAGTATTCTGTAGAGTGTAATCAATACAAGACCCCGAACAGTGCAAAGGAGAACCATATAAATATTGTGACCAGAGATAGGGCACGGCACGTCCTTTGCTCATCTAAATCTATATGTTAACCTCATTCTGTTGCAATCTGACTGCTGCAAATGGACACTGCGAAAAAGGCCGGGATCAAATGGCCCAACGAGTGTTACAGATGGCTGGGAAGTCCTGAGGGCTCTAATCGCCACCTGAGAGTTAGTGACATACTTAGGGCATGCACTAATGGCCAGCAGGAGATCCTGGTCAGGTGGGTTTCTGGACAAAGGCACTGCAGCACTATGTACCACGAGTTTCTGCTACACATGTCTCTTGCATTACGCACACTGAACAAGAGTGGCCCTTAAAGCCATGAGAACCTGGGCAATAAATGATTCTAAAAGACAACAGTGGCCACCACTGTTATCAGTAAGTAGTATCTTTGGATGGACAGGGAAGTCACTGTACTCATTCAATGTATATACAAGCAATGTACCGTACAATTAGCACATTTGCTCCGAAGAAATCTTTGATATGTAACAAAATTCACCAAGTAACTATTCTTCTCCAAAAACATCAAACTGCATCTATGCATTGTGTCTCCAGTGCTAGATAACCAATGAAGGACCAGTTTTGAGAACCAGAAATGCAAAGATTTTGAATTTGTGTATGTTTCTTAAACTTTATACCCTATATAAAGTTCCAATGGACTAATTATAGATTTTTGTGTCTTAGTCAATGGCGTTTTGACCCTCAAATGGGTACAGGGGTGTGATCACAATGCACTAATGTTAAATGCTTCCACATGATAAAGACTTTTTTAAAAGGAGAGGCTGTATCATATTTTAAAATTTCGACCCAGATTTACAGAGGTGACATAAAATGCAGCACAGCAACCCAAGTACCAAATCCCGCTCTCACCCAGAACTCTGCGGAATCTGGTGGAGTTTTTATGTAACTCTGTGGAATTCTGCAGAGCGGAAGTCCGCAAGTTCCGCCCATCCCTACTTAGTTTTTACACCTGCTTCAAAGTGGTGTTATTTTATTTTTTTTGCAAAACCATGGTTACTGGTCTTGGTAGACCAGGATTTTCATAAAAAACATGACAGTTATATGAGAATGCCCCATGTACCACCTATGGGATGCCCTCTTATTGCAGAGTAATGCTTTGAGCTGCTGTGCATTACTTTTAAAGCAAAAGACACACAGATGATGGACCGAATGCAGAGCAAATCAAACATTCACCCCAGTCAATAGATCTGGGTTAAATCCATCCCTCTTTTTGCTCACCATGCCACCCCAGTATAGACCCGGCTGTAAGCAAATCAGTCCTGACCCTGTGCCTCATGAGAACAGTCCAGCCCGAACTGCCCAGGCAGGTCCTCACTGGACCAGAAGCAAGCATCCTGGGACCCGTTTCGGGGCATCCCCCCGGATCAGCCAGGCTAGCTTGAATCCAGTGGCAGAAATGTAATGGGAGCAACAAAACGATGGATTTAGGCCCAGAGCTTTGTAATGGGGTTAATGTTTGACATGGTTCAACATTCTGTCCATCAATTGTTCTTTTTGCTATTGTCACCCCAAGTGGAACGGGCAAGCCAAGAATGTTGTGTCCTGTACTCTCCGTGCCACTGGAGTCAAGCTATCCTTGCTGAAGAGGGATGATACCATTGGGCGCAGGGTCAAGACTGATTTGCATATGGTTGGAATGGCATGGGAAGCAAAAAAACAATAGATTTAGGCCCGGATCTCTGACCTGGGGTGAATGTATGTCATTGTTCTGCATTCTGTCCATCAATTTTTCTTTATGCATTTGTCCCCCCGAGTGGGACGGGCATGCCCAGAAGTGGGTCCCATGTTCTCCATGCCACTGGAGTCAAGCTATCCTAGCTGATGGGGGTGAAACCCTGAAACCGGTCCAAGGAGGCTTGTGACAAGTCCAGGGAGGACCTGGCCTAGCAGTTTGGGCTGTACTGCTCCCATTGGGCGCAGGGTCAAGACTGATTTGCATTTGGTAGGGTTCAAACTGGGATGGCATGGAGAGCAAAAAAACAATCGATTAAGGCCCAGATCTCTGTACAGGGGTGAATGTATGACATTGTTCTGTATTCTGTCCATCAATTGTTCTTTGTGCATTACTTTGAGGCAGCTTTGCGCTGGAAAGTAATTGCAGAAAAAACATTTTGCGAAGGTCTGCATAACTTTTGTGATGCAAACCTGAAGTAAATCTGGGCTTTAGTTTGTTGCACCATATTCATGCCAAGCGTTTTCATGCCTTGACTCATTCATGGATTCTTAGAGCCCAGCCAGGCCCTTGGCTCTGCTCAGGCTTGTTTTTTCCTATTAACTAGCTAGTGTGCCCACCTCTATTTGCAACTCAGACTTAGAACATGGACAGTCAGCCACTTCCTAAAATAATTTGTAAAAATGGAGAACTGAAAACATGGAGGCTTGCCTATATGCAGCAATTTGACAACTATATCATCAAGACTTCTCATAGCAGAGAGGAAGAAGATTGCGAGTAGTTACATTGAAAGTAAGAGATACTAGTGCAAGGGCTCCAGGCCACAGTGATGTATGCAGTGTGGCTGGTGAAATTTTGAACTGGTGAGGCGTAACATTATTGTCGTACTGCACTGCGGGATGTTCAGGGTGGGTCTTTCCCTGAGAAAATTTTGAAAAAAGAGTGGACAAACGTTGCATTTTCAAGCAAATGTGAGGAAGCAGGAAGGTTAATAAAGCAATACGATTGAATTATTTATCATTTAAGAAATTGCTAATTTTTAGGAGCTGTAGAGGTGATGGAGATACATTGCTCCGGAATTATCTAGTCTTACCATTTTACAAAGTGTGCATGAACATTACAATAAAAAAATCTGAAACCTGTGGCCAAAAAAAAGATTATTGGTGTATGCTTTAAGGTATCAAGACTAAGGTATCAGAGCACTTTACATGAGCACTAGTTGCATTTCAGCGGGACACTTCATTTGTTAGGCACGGTGAGATAGAGTGATTTGCCCAGAATCACAGGATGTTTGAGACTCCGCCAGACTCTAACCCGGGCCCCGCTCTCCAGTGTCAAAGCCGGCCGCTCAGGCTTAGGGACAAATGGTGGCCTTTGGCCTAATTAGGAATCAAACTCCTAGTTATCTGTTTCTAAATATACGCTTGTAGCTTCCTTGAACTGGGTCTACAGAAAGCGTGCATGTCTTTATTGATGCCCTTTGCCACGAAACTTTTTTCACGTGTAGATCTAGAAATATAGATGACTGGTGGTATGGCATATTTATCCGTGAACCCAGGCAGTTCTCAATCTCTGTGTTTTCTGAACTTTATGATACCATATATAATGGCATGCTGTCTGCTTAAAAGTACATTCTATACTAAAAATGCATGTGGCTGAAAGAGTCGTATAGGAGAGAGGCTGCCTTATAAGTTCATTGATAAACCTTTAAAAGTACGACAAAATATCATGGTGTACGAACAGCTATGAAAAACTCACAAAATCCAACTGTTGTGATTTTTGTTTTGTTGAAATACAAGTATGCAAGATAAAGTTATTTTACATACATACCATTTTATTTTCTGCTTCTTGCTTTGCAAGAAAGCAGTGGAGCGGCGCTCTGCTGCCCTAATGGAGGAGCCGCCCCTGGATGTATGTTACTGAAACCATGAGTTGTCGGGAATTTACAAGAGCCACGTGGTATGTCACTGTCCAAATGCACTCATGTCTTGGTAGTTGTATCTGGGAGCCCTGAGTTAGGTCTGCTATGTCTGTGCTAGTTTTTTCTTCTTGTTCACATTTCACTAAGAGCTTTAAATTGTTCATATTTTTGAGGGCAAACTTAAATATATATATAGGAACTGGTTTACCAAAAATGTAGTAAATCTGCACCCATAGAAATACTCCTTGAATGGATGCAGATTTACAAGCCCCTTGCATCACTTTTGCGCTGTTGTCGCGTCACTTTTGTGAGTCAGCAGCGGCGTAAAAGTTGTGGCCCAATTACAATGTGACGCATGTAGGGAGATGCGTTGCATTGTAAAGCCCTGTGTGACATTAAACCTGCGTCAGGTACAATGTACGCAGGATGGGCGTTCCGACGCAGGAAAGTCTCGTAAAAGTGACGCTGTGAAATCTACAAGATTTCACTGCGTAACTTTTAGGATGCTACTGCCTCAAACCCTTACGACTGCTTGAAGCAGGCATAAGGAATGAAGCAGTGTATTGTCAATAGGCAGCAACACGCATTGCTGCAGTTGCATCGTGCTTGCAACACAACTCCAGCAATGCCTGACTTTTCCGTCAACAGATGCGTCAGAATTTCAGACGCATCTGTCAATCCTTGCGCCATGGTGCTCCGTATTGTAAATACGACAGTTAGAGGGGTGGGGACACCCAATAAACCCTTGTGAGCTTGGGCGATTGTAGACAATGTAAGGTTAAAGATACTCGCAAGGGACTTCGTTTCGAGCTAGCAACTTTCAGTATGAGAATCTATATTATAATAATTAGACTCATATTGATCTAATCAGAAAATTAGATCAATATGAGTCTGTAATTATTATATTATAGATTCTCATAATGAAAGTTGTTAGCTCGAAACAAAGTCCCTTGCCAGTATCTTTGACCTTACATTTTATTGTAAATACGGCGCATCCATGGTTACGCAAGGGTTTTGCATGATGACGCAGGGAAAGTGACGCATCTTTTTTTCTTTTCAACTCCGGGAACGCCCTTTGGAACAGTTCAACAATAAACTTGCATGGATCTTGTCATTCTTTACCCTCAGGGATTTGCATTAATCTTAGATTATTACGTCAAGAGCGATTTTCAAAATCAGCCATTTTCCAGAGTAAGTCCTCTTTATTGGCATTTAAAGTTTCAGTAACAGCCTTCTGTTTTACCAATTCATCCTCGATATTGGACACTCTAGTTTCAACCTCAGTAAATCTTTCCCCGAAGTCAGACTGTGACTTTGCAAGTCTCCGAATAGAACTTTGCAACTACCGACAAGAATTTTGAATTTTTTTGGCTATCTCGCTCCGTTTTGGCCGTATGGCTCAAGATTGTCTGATAGATCGTGGCTAAAGTAATGTTATCCGTCAGGTCTTCTTGACATCCTCCTCCTGCCCCCCTCTGTCATAGACGCGTCCCCTTCACCCCTCACTGTAATGGGGCTGTCTTCTATGTAAAAAAAAATGGGATTGGGAACGAGAGATTGAGCGTGCCCATAGATATCCATTCAATATTCAGCTTCGACCCGGGGAAAACGTCAGTAAACCTAGACCGTTTTTGGTGTCCTTTAACAGCTTTCGTGCTAGAGAAGACATATATTTGCATACTCGACCAAACAGTAAAGGCATGGGTAAAGGGTTTACTTTTTTTGCAACACCGGATTACAGTAGATATACAATGGACACTCGTTGACAGTTAAGACAATTTCAAAGAAAGGGGCCACAAGCCTATATCGGTAAACAGACATAATATCGATTCCAAAATATCGATTGGACAAAATATCGAGTACAAAATATGGACTGGACAAAATATAGACTAGACAAAATAAAGACAACAAAAATATCGAGTAATATCGACTAGAATAGCCAAAATAGCGAATCAAAAATATAGACTAGACATAATATAGACTAGATAAAAGATAGACCACAAAAATATCGAAAATAAGGTAAGTTATTAATATTTAATAATATTTGTGTAATATAAATCTGTAGCGGGTTGTGGGTTTATAGGGGAATAGGGTGGGAAGTAATTTAATTATGAATAATTAATCATGTAATTTATTTCTAATTGTTAAATAATTATTAATTGGTAATTAATTAAAATAGATTAATTGATAAATAAATATTTGTAAGTAAATAATTATCTGTAGCGGGTTGTGGGTTTATAGGGGAATAGGGTGGGGAGTAATTTAATTATAAATAATTAATTATGTACATTTAATCTAATTGTTAATTAAATAATAATTGGTAATTAATTAAAATATAATTGGTAATTAATTAAAAATGAATAATTGATAAATAATTAATTTTTAGTAATTTATTTTCTGTAGCGGGTTGTGTGTTTATAGGGGAATAGGGTGGGAAGTAATTTAATTTTAATTAAATAATTATGTTAATTATTTATATTTTTAAATTAATTATTAATTGGTAAATAATTAAAATATAATTGGAAATTAATTTAAAATAATTAATTGGGAATAGTAATTTTCACCCCTACGCTATCCAACGCTTTCCCTACTGTTGCACCCACTGGAGTTGGAATAGTAATTTTTACCCCTACGCTATCCGACGCTTTCCCTACTGTTGCACCCACTGGAGTGGGAATAGTAATTTTTACCCCTACGCTATCCAACGCTTTCCCTATTGTAGCATCCACTGGAGTGGGAATAGTAATTTTTACCCCTACGCTATCCAGCACTTTCCCTACTGTAGCACCCACTGGAGTGGGAATAGTAATTTTTACCCCTACGCTATCCAACGCTTTTCCTACTGTTGCACCCACTGGAGTGGGAATAGTAATTTTTACCCCTACGCTATCCAATGCTTTCCCTACTGTAGCACCCACTGGAGTGGGAATAGTAATTTTTACCCCTACGCTATCCAACCCTTTCCCCACTGTTGCACCCACTGGAGTGGGAATAGTAGTTTTGACCCCTACGCTATCCAACGCTTTCCCTACTGTTGCACCCACTGGAGTTGGAATAGTAATTTTTACCCCTATGCTATCCAACGCTTTCCCTACTGTTGCACCCACTGGAGTGGGAATAGTAATTTTTACCCCTTCGCTATCCAACGCTTTCCCTATTGTAGCATCCACTGGAGTGGGAATAGTAATTTTTACCCCTACGCTATCCAGCACTTTCCCTACTGTAGCACCCACTGGAGTGGGAATAGTAATTTTTACCCCTACGCTATCCAACGCTTTCCCTACTGTTGCACCCACTGGAGTGGGAATAGTAATTTTTACCCCTACGCTATCCAATGCTTTCCCTACTGTAGCACCCACTGGAGTGGCAATAGTAATGTTTACCCCTACGCTATCCAACGCTTTCCCCACTGTTGCACCCACTGGAGTGGGAATAGTAATTTTGACCCCTACGCTATCCAATGCTTTCCATACTGTAGCACCCACTGGAGTGGAAATAGTAATTTTTACCCCTACGCTATCCAACGCTTTCCCTACTGTAGCACCCACTGGAGTGAGAATTGTAATTTTTACCCCTACGCTATCCAGCGCTTTCCCTACTCTTACACTCTATGGAGTGGGAATAGTAATTTTTACCCCTACGCTATCCAATGATTTCCCTACTGTTGCACCCACTGGAGTGGTAATAGTAATTTTTACCCCTACACTATCCAACGCTTTCCCTACTGTTGCACCCACTGGAGTGGGAATAGTAAATGTTACCCCTACGCTATCCAACGCTTTCCCTACTCTTGTACCCACTGAAGTGGGAATAGTAATTTTTACCCCTACGCTATCCAACGCTTTCCCTACTGTTGCACCCACTGGAGTGGGAATAGTAATTTTTACCCCTACGCTATCCAATGCTTTCCCTACTGTAGCACCCACTGGAGTGGCAATAGTAATTTTTACCCCTACGCTATCCAACGCTTTCCCCACTGTTGCACCCACTGGAGTGGGAATAGTAATTTTGACCCCTACGCTATCCAATGCTTTCCATACTGTAGCACCCACTGGAGTGGAAATAGTAATTTTTACCCCTACGCTATCCAACGCTTTCCCTACTGTAGCACCCACTGGAGTGAGAATTGTAATTTTTACCCCTACGCTATCCAGCGCTTTCCCTACTCTTACACTCTATGGAGTGGGAATAGTAATTTTTACCCCTACGCTATCCAATGATTTCCCTACTGTTGCACCCACTGGAGTGGTAATAGTAATTTTTACCCCTACACTATCCAACGCTTTCCCTACTGTTGCACCCACTGGAGTGGGAATAGTAAATGTTACCCCTACGCTATCCAACGCTTTCCCTACTCTTGTACCCACTGAAGTGGGAATAGTAATTTTTACCCCTACGCTATCCAACGATCTCTTTAATGTAGCACCCACTGGAGTGGTTACATTAAATTTAAACCTTTTGCTATGCTACGGTAAATATATTCTATATGTTTTATTAATAACGTGTATTTATATATATATATATATATGTATTATTATTATTAATTTTTAAAGTTACATTAATTATGTAATAATGTTACATTTATTTAATAATTTTAACAATGTTTATATTAAATATATTTAATATTATAATAGTTTTAACTTATTTTAAAGACATAAAAAAACGATATTTTGACAGTCTATATTTTTAAGACTCGATATTTTAAACTCAATATTTTTGTACTTACCTTAGTGAAGATAGAAAGTCGATTTTATGTCCCTCGATATTTTTTCCTCGATATTATGGGAACTCGATATTTTGGTAGTAGATATTATTTCAGTGATCCGCCTATATTGTGAACCCGGCCAAACTGAAAGTCATCTATAAAGAGAACACACGATTTTTCACTAACGTTGCAGCCGCAAAGGGATATCTGCATGATATAAATGATTCTTAGACTATGGATTTTCATCAGTTGATATAGTTAACGGTTATATTCTCTTTGTGTGCTAAGTATAATAATGCAGAAAAACTGCTAAATAGGAATGTTGTTTATCTAATGGTACCCATTGGTATATGCTCGTAAGAATCTGAAAGTTTGGATAAGTTGCATATATAAAAGATGTATGAAATGTATGAGATGTAACCACAGGGAAGTGGCGGAGCTCAGCACCATCACCAGGACCAAGAGTCCGAAAGCCTCGGTAATGGAGGGGGGGAGGGGGGTGGGTGACTGGGCTAGGGGGTTGTTGGTGGAGGGGGGCACTGGGGTTAAAGGGGGAAAAAGCCACGTTGAGGTCAAATGGTAGCATAGAATCGATAAAAAAACACAGATCTAGTATTAAAGGATTTGTAAGGAGTAAGATGGGGTATACTAATGTAACAAATAATGTAAGTGGAGAAGGTAAACATGATGGGGAACTACTGTAATGGCTAAGAATATTAAAATATGCTCTTTTATTGTTTCGGGCCTCAACAATATCAATAAAAGGACGAGGATTGCATCTGAAATTCGATTTTTGAAGCCGGACATTCTATGTCTGCAGGAAACGCATCTCTCCTGGGAGAAAAGAGGCTTAGCATCTGATTTAGGGTATACTGTGTTGGCAGCATCTCAACAAACAAGTATGATTAGAGGGGTAATGATTTTGATAAGACCATGGTTAGGCACACTTGTAAAAAGCTTGACGGATAAATGGGGTAGATGGGTGATAGTTACACTAAATATAGGAGGCACTTATATAACGATATGCTCAATTTATGGATCTAATCTGGATGAGGGGGAAATATATGAATATTTAAATGTTGACCTTGCTGACTGGAGATGCCCCCTAGTTCTTTGTGGGGACTTAAACATTAACTTGGTGGCAGGGGAGGTAGATGTTGGGGTAGAGAATTATAAGGGGAGAAAGCCTCGTGTCTTTAAAGCACTATACAACTTAGTGAAGGACCATGCATTGGTTGATATTTGGTGTAAAAATCATCCTACTGCACCAGGATATACCTATTATTCTTCACCGCATAAGAAACTTGTCCGTTTGGACTACTTCTTCACTTCAGCCAATATTCAATCTAATATAAAGATTCAGATATGCCCCAGGGTAACATCGGATCATTCCCCACTGATAATAGAGGTAGCCCATGTAGGAGAAATGAAACAGAATAGGAACTTTACGTTTGACAGGAAACTATGCTTGGATGTACAATATAGAGAGGTCATGGTTAAATGGATCACAGAATTTATACAGAATAATATGGGCTCGGCTAATATTGAGATAATATGGGATACATGGAAAGCTCGTTTTAGAGGTGAATTAACGAGTTATGGATTTTATCATCAGAGTCTACAACGGGGAAAATGCAGGGCTTGTATGAACAGCTTTTTAAGGCTGAAGAACATTTAATCACAGAAATAGAGAAGGGGGATAATAATCTGACTAAAATTCATAAGTATGAGGGTTTAATTGCTAGACACCGTGCTAATATCACAGGAGTTTGGTGTGAGGAGATAGCTCGGAAATATTTAATATATAGAAGGTATATCCATGAGTACAGGGAAGCTATGGGTAGGGCTCTGGCCTTAAAATTAAAAATGAAGGAATCTACTCTCCAAATTGTAAAATTACAAGATAAAAACTGGACCATATTTGAAGATCCAGAGAAAATATTGGAAATACTGTATCAGTTCTACACAGAATTATACAGTAAACAGTCTAATTTATTTCCCGATATTTCTTTGCATGAAGTTACCTTTAACAAATTAACTGATCTTGAAAAAGTTGCGTTAGATCAACCCTTCTCAATGGAAGAATTGGAGAGAGCAGTTAAAAATACTCCTAATGGGAAGGCAGCTGACCCCGATTTTATTCTAGGCGAGTTGTATAAATGTTTTTTTAACCTCTAAAAACTCTTATGTTGGAGACTTTTAGAAGGGCACAATTGGGGAAAGCTCCACAGTCATGGGATGACGCTTCAATTGTTGTTTTTGCCAAAAATGGGAAACCCCCAGAACAGCCTGCTTCATATCGACCGATATCCGTACTAAACTGCAATAGTAAGATCTATTCGAAGATGCTAGCAAACCGTATGTCTAAGGTCATAACACCTTTAGTATCACTGATCCAGCAGGGGTTTATCCCAAACAGAGGAACCGTAGCCCATATTAACAAGGTGATTACTTTAATAGATATAGCAGAAACTGAGAAAAGAGATCTTGCGCTGTTATTACTTGACACTGAGAAAGCGTTCGATCGCGTAGAATGGGCATATTTGTGGGAAGTCATGAACAGAATGGGATTTGGTAAAAAAATGTTAAGAGCTATCAAGGTACTTTATCGATCACCTAATGCGAGAGTCGTAGCTATGGGCCGAAAATCGGAAAGGATAGTCATCACAAGAGGTACACGTCAGGGGTGTCCTTGTTCTCCACTTCTTTTTGTGCTATTTATAAATCCTTTTTAATTAAATTACTAGAGTCACCACATATTAAACCATTTTTTGTTTCTAATATACCTCATTCAATATTTGCGTATGGGGACGATATAGCTATCATTACTACTGATCCTGGGCAGGCAATGATAGAGATTGAACGCTTAGCCACTGATTTTGGAAATAGCTCCGGCTATAAACTGAATGCTGCAAAAACGCAGGTGCTGTGCACAGATAGCGTTCAATTTATTGATAATGGGGTACTTTCAGAAGTGACATTTTTAGGAATTATAATCAAATCACATACACGAGAGATAGTGGAAGTTAATTGGGTCAAGACAATACAACAAATTAAGCAATCCTTAGATAGGTGGGGGAGACTTCAATTCTCTATAATTGGGAGAGACCACATCATTAAGATGAATGTATTAGCCAAAATATTATATTTATACCGTAATATTCCCTTAGAAATACCCATATACTTAAACTTCAATCTCTATGTACTAAATTTTTATGGGCACCCGGGAAAACCAGGCGAGCTATGAAATGGTTAACACTCCCAATAGAGAGAGGTGGGCAGGGGATCCCGGATTTTTTGTTTTACTATTATGTATGTTTTCTACAAAGAATGAGAATTATACTGACTGGAGAACAAATTGAGGATCCTGCAGCGTCTCCCTCAATATTCTATTTATTATTGGGGGAACACTCAAAGGGATGTTTGCTAAAAGAGTTGGAAGGGAACTATTACAAGCATACCCGATTTAAGGTGATTGATTCAGCATATAAAGTGTGGAGAAAAGTTAAGAATATTATGAAGCTAGAGAAAATGATATACCATACCCCGCTTTTAGCAGAGAAGATAATTCCATCGATATTTTGGGACAATGTGGCGAAGGAATGGAGCAAGAAAGGGGTGGTAAGAATTGGAGACCTATATGAGACGGATGGAACATTTAGATCTTTTTCTGACATGAGCAGTAAATATCAAATACCCCAATCTTCTTTTTTTAAATATCTCCAACTTAGAGATTTTTGCTTAAAGAAATTAAAAAGACCTGCCTCTAATAAAGTAATAGAGGCAATTCAATCAAAGAAAAAGATCGGCCTGATATATCGGCTACTGTATAAGCCTGATGACTTGAATAAACATAGTATATACTGGCAGAATCAGCTGGAGGAAACTGATCTGAACATCGTAGATACCATCTCGATGGCTAAAGATATCTGTCTGTCAGCCAACATGAAAGCTCAGGTATATAAAACTATATTCAGATTATATTATACTCCCAAACGAATGGCCACATGGGGCCCAAAGTATGATTGAAAGTGTTTTTGGTGTGGAGGGGAAGAGGCAGATATTGTTCATATCTTTTACAACTGTCCTAAATTGATGTCTTTCATCTCAAGTATAGAAAGATGCATAACTGAAGTTATTCACTATCCTTTAAAAATATCCCCAGCACTTACGTTAACCGGGGGGAGACAATCTGTTAATGAAAATGCGGACTTGTGTAAATTCAAGAATTTTTTGTTTGTGGCAATGATTATAGCCCGGCTATGTATAGCCACCGAATGGCTACAACCCGAAGCACCTATGTTTGAATTTTGGAGAAGAAAATTATTCAATGTATATGAATTAGAATGGAATCTATACACTTTAAAAGGGGCAAGGAAAAAAAAGATTGGCTTATTGACATGGGGGCACTTAAAGAGTATATAGAGGAATAGCTTTATGAGTCATGTACTATGTAATGAACTAATTTAATTTTTCAAGCTGGATTTAATCAATTATATAAGAAGCTTCTGGATTTGTATATAAGGATATTGTGAATGTATAATGCTACCATTGACCCAACGTTGGCAATGAAAAAAATTCAAAAAAAAAAGGGAAAGTGACGCATCTCTACAGATGCATCACTTTCTTGTAAATCTGCCCCAATGTTTTTAGAATTCACAAACATTAACAGAAGGAGGCTTAGAAAGCTGCTCCAGTCTCAGGTTTCCAGGCAAACTACTGGAAAACAAACACCCAAAAGGTTAATGGAATAAACACTTACACATAGTCTAACCATTGGGAGGCACCCACTGTGCCACTCTAGGCAAAAACCATCTAATGTAAAGCAGTACTGACTATGTGTTATATCCTGCTCTTCCTCTATCTTTGTCCCTCCTTAGTGTTAGTGTCTGCTTGTCTATGTCATGTCTCTGTGATGTCATCCAGGATTCTACCTGTTGCTGTTCAAAGGATTTATCAGTTACCTGGAGGCTGAGCTGGAAGTTATCTGCTCCCCGTGGGGTTTCTTACCAGACTACATTTCTACTTTAATGCTGTACCTGACTATCTAATATACTACATGAACATTACAACAAGGACCCATCATCTTTATTTTACTGAATTCAACACTATGTTCCTCATGGAAAAAGTCCATCCCCAACCTTTCAGCCGACCCTGCAATCCGCTGCCTTTTTAGGTCAGTAATGTGAGACTTACATTCCCTAAATCTCACTGACTAAGCAACGCCTCTGCTGGCAACCAAGGGTACAAATTAACCACCGAATCCGGCAAGATTAGCTGTAAGTATCTATTCTAAGTCATTTTGTTAATTAACTCACAGATCCAATTATTATTCAAGTCTTCTGTATTAATAAACCTTAATTGATGGATCCATTTGGGAAAGACCCTGTGGTGGAATTACTTTCAAAGCTGTTTATTCATGTACAATTACAAGCACAATAAAAGAACACAGCTATGTAGCAACAGAGTTACTACATGCGGCAGGACATTTATTTTCACAGGGTTGCTACCATCCAAAGTATGGCGTAAAGGTGGGATAGCATTATCTTCTGGCTGTGGAGCTTTGTTACTAATGCAGTACATCTGCATATATCTGACACTGCAGTTTTGCAACACAACTCTAAACATGTACTAAGAAGAAAAATATTAGTTATGTTTAACAAAGCTGTTTTTTAATTTACATCAGTGATGAAAAATAAGTACCAAAAATGTACATTGATTAACAAAACATACTAACTGGATCAAAATCAATTTCCATGAATGTGCTAGCATTCATTAGCAATTGTAAGTCATTAGCAATGTTATTAAAAACTTATATATTTTATCATAAACGAACAAACCTTTCTCGTTTTATTTGAAATCACATCACAATGTTTTGACAAATGATCGCACTACAAGTTTGGTAACCATGCTAAATGTGGGGTCGTTTTAATTCTAACATTTTGTAATTTGATTAAATTCCTCGACAATGACTTCTTGCGAAGTTTCTGATTCGGGTACTTTAATTCTGAAATTGGATTGGTCCCAAGACAAGAGCCACCTCTTGCAGTGGAGGGGCCAGCGATCTTTTGCGTCTTGAGAGACAGCCCTGGCGGCAGCGAGAGTTGATGTCCGCGACTCTGCAGATCGCCATTTTACATTTTATGTAGACACTGAAGTGCAATTTCCGAAATGCGAAAGCGCGGAAGGAAAATCGAGACTGCTTCCTTGAGTCTGAAGGTAAGCTGTGGTATGATGGGTCTTGAATACACCTGTAAAAAATATAAGATGAGGTTCAGGAAACACATAATACAGTTTGCACTTTGAAAAGCATGTGGTGAGCGAAAACGATGGCCCCACTGGAGCAAAAAAATTAGAATCGCAATGTACGAAAGTGATACTGTGATTCCATAATGGGTTCGTTAATTATATTGCTCACTTCTTGACTCTTTGACATTCGTAAGGGAGAGATGACACATTGGCGTTTTTAGTGTGTTTGTTCTGCTCCCACGCCCCTCACTTTCGGTCCCAACACTACAGATTTAAAATGTGTCGGGGGTAGCACCCATTAATTTGTGTGAATACATTTATCTTCCAAGAAGTGTGTTTGAATTCATTTATCTTTCAAGCATTTTGTTTCCTTGAAATATATATTTAAATTCTATTTTGTAAATCTTTCTATACAGATAAAGATATGGACGTTTGCACGCATTGCTTGGTTGGCATGGGCTGTCTAGTGGAAGCAAAGTAACTGGGCCCTGTCACTAGGATGACATCTCTTGTCTGTCAGCTGCCCACAACATTCCTCAACGTCCTAGTCTACCTCTGACATATCAAAATTCACGACTTTTCTGAGACACACTCTGTTATATTGCTTCGCTCTGCATTGTGATTCTGCAAGTCCTAACACCAATAAGCATTACAAAAGTCAATAGGTTTGGTCCTTGTAAAGTGTATGCAAAGAAAGACATAATATGCAGAGACCCTCACTCACCCTGCTGCCCTAACATAAGCATGCCTCTGACAGTACACTCTCAAAACATGGTGGCTATTCTGCACTCACACAATCACACTACTCACACAAAGTTACACCGTTCACTAAGGATGAGAAGACTTGAGACAGAGGGTGGCAATGGAGGCACAGGTTGAGTTTCCGCTGCATCAGTCTACTAGTGCCAGTGGCATAGCAAGGTGGGTGTAGGGGGGGCGGCACAAGTTTTGGAGGCAGAAGCCACCAGCCTGCTCTTACCTGCGGCCATCGCAGGGCTGCATCAGAGGAAATCACCATCACCCCAATGCCCCCCACCTCCACCGTTCTTACACCTGGCCACGGGATGGCTAATACAGTCAATTAACTTTTTTTTACTATACCTGTTATTTTTTTCCTTATTGCATAAGAGAAAACCTTGAAATATGTGAGAATGTGTGATATACAAACATTTGTGTTGAGTTTGACTTAGTGACTGTTGGACTTGGCCATTTTGGCAGGTTCACCCCGAAACTTTTTGCGTTCTCCTAGCCTTTTTCTTTGACCTAGTGTTGGTGATTTTAGGCCTCTGCGCATTTTAGCACTGTGGTCCAGTCTAAGGTGTGTGCACTCTCCGTGTATGTGTGGTGAGACTTGCCTGCCCTCCCATGGGATTGCATGGGGGATATGTGTGTCCCTGGTAGTCCCAGGTATGAGAGGAGTGCAGGGGTGAATTTATTATATGCGAACATGTGAGAATAAATGCTGCACAATGGTGTGCGCAGATTTATGGTGACTGGTGGAGAAATGCCACTTTTAGAAGTTGGCATTTCTGTGTACCGTGTGTCTGCCTGCCTGATGTGAATTGTATGTCTGGCTTGTGATTGACAGGTGCTGGATGACGTGGGTGGCTCCAGGAGCTAGGATGGGTCTTCCCGGCGGTGAATAGTGAGATCTACATGTAGATGGGAGGGAGGAGTTGCACCTGGGACCTGAATACGACTGTGCCATCCATCCACAATGCTGGCTCCACTTCCTGTGGTGCGTCTGAGCACCTAGCCCCCACCTGATAATGGAGAGAGGAGCTGAGCACAACAAAGTGCTCTAAAGCTCCCCCAAACCAGTTGCATCTGTTTTTTCCCCCAGCCCTGTACAGTGTCACAGAGGGTTTTCCTAATGTAAATATAGGGGCTGTGTCCCAATAAAATTGTTCTGTACTTGGGTGCTGATTCCTGAGGGCGTGCTGCTGCTGGTTCCCAGGAGGACTTGCCTGGAGGGCTGCCTCCCTGGCCCAGCTATGCCCTGAAACCTTTTGCTCATTTCTCCCTATGGACCTTTAACCCCTTCGCTGCGGGGGTAATTCCCCCGCTGTGCTGGGGTGCGGAGGGCGCACAGAGCCCGCATGCTCATGACGAGCTGAGCTCGTCATGAGCTACAGTGCTCCTGTGCTCATGACGAGCTCAGCTCGTCACAGGTGCATTGGCTCCCGTGGAACACTCAGCACAGCAGGGGAATTCTCCCCGCACCTGAGCTTGGTTGCATACGGAGGAGGACGGGAGCCTACCCGTCTCCCTGAGTGCTGGTGTAGAGTCCCGGGTCCCAGGAGGGGGCCCGGGTGAAGGGCTGGGCTGCCGCAGCCCAAGGCAGGACTCCCGTAGTGAAGAGGGCGTCCATCGGGCAGCGAAGCACAGATGGAGAGAGAGAGTCCCGGAGAAGAGGTGGGGGCTCTCCTGGTGATCCCTCTGTGTCCACCGCATTGGAAGAAAGCAGAGACCAGAGCCACAGAGGATACCGGAGTCCTGCTACAGAGTCCCGGTGAGTGGTGGCTCCATGTTTTGTGCCCTTCGAGGCA
The DNA here is from genome assembly GCF_964263255.1 of Lissotriton vulgaris. NCBI lineage: Eukaryota > Metazoa > Chordata > Amphibia > Caudata > Salamandridae > Lissotriton > Lissotriton vulgaris. Next base: position 1,190,455,397 of record NC_141693.1, on the reverse strand, counting down.
CAGTGCCATTGCTACATTCCTGAGCGGCCCGTCTTGCAGCGGGCTGCTCCACTGTTTGGACATATTTATTTCCAGAGCCTAGATGGCTATAACGTGGCCACCATTTGTGTTTAAAGTCCCCGTGGGGACTTGGGTGGGTAATTTTTCTAGAAACCCGTGTGGCTCCAGCATGCCCTGATTCTTTGGACATAGGGCATTTGAGCCCCTTTCTGAGATGGCCAGATGGCCAGGGGGGACTGTTAGATTTATAGGGCGCCAGGCCCTAATGTGATGTGGTGCTAGGAAATGTAATGTATGTAGTACAATTATGCTCCCTGTGTTATACCTCTAAATGTGTTTTGTAAATATGAGGTTGGTTTGCATATTATGCTTTATGCTAGTGAGACTACGTTCTCTGTGATTTATCCCCTTAACTAGCAGCCCGTCCCGACCTTGTCCGGGAGCAACAGGCTTCCCCGACCCCCGACCGCCCGGACATTGCCCAGCAGCCCGGGCCCCCGCCCGGCCCGTCCCCCGCCTGCCCCGACCCCCACCAGCCCCGACCCCCGCCGCCCCGACATGGGTCCCCGTACCTCAGCCGCTGCTCCTCCCGCCTGTCCGCTGCTCACACTGCTGCTGGCCTGTCGGCTGCTCCTCACGTCACCGTTATTCCCCCACGCAATGTCTGCCGCTCCTCCCCGCGCTCCTGACGTGAGCACGCACGTCGCTGCCGGCGCTACTTCAGAGGGACTACTTTTTTTGATACTGTAAATTTTTTAAATAACGTTTTTAAAAAAAAATGTATATAGCCTATAACCATCTACACATCCTGACGATTCCAACGGTGTATCGGGTGTGTGGATTGGCGCTGTGGTTCCCAAGTTTATCCGCCTCAAAGGCTGAAAGTTCTTCCTTTATTATAGTAGTATAGATGTGAGTTACGCTTAGGAGGCTAGGGTCTAATGTGTTTTGACTTGTGAGAGGAGTGCATATTGTGCTTATGCTGGTTAGGTTGGCGCAGAATGTAATTCGCGCCTGATGGGATACTGTGCATAATGCAGTTTATGTTACAGGCTGATGCTAGGTACGGTGATTACCAGTGGTTACTAGTTTTACATTTATGATCTGTTTTACTTTTACTAAGTTCACTTTGTAATGGTTCTGACAGTGGTCCATGCAGCCCTGTCATGTGTAGATAATCCCTTGTAAATATTGCCCAGTGTCACTTGGCACATTTTATATTGTGTGATTACTATTGTAATGTGTTATGAGAATACAAAGGCTAGTTTTGATATAACCTTGTGTGGAGTTCCTTTTGTAGTGTGCCATCTTGTTGCTGTGTGCATGCTCAAATGCTTTACACATGGTCACCGGTATAAGCCTGACTGCTCGTGCCAAGCTACCAAGGGGGTGAAGCAGGAGTTATCGTTGGCTTGTAACTCCCTTACCCTGACTAGAGTGGTGGTTTCTGCCTGGCTTTGACGCAAGCCTTAGCCAACCAGAAATCCCATTTCTAACATTGATTGTCAGCAGTGAGTATAGGACTTGCGTTTGCGCAGTACCACAGTGACAACTGGCTGCACTACAAAACTCTGCATTTTAGATAGTCACATGTTGGGGGTTATTGTTTATGATTTTGTTTTCTCCTCAAGAGTGACATTTTTAAATGATGATTTCTGTGCTTTTATGTTTAGTTGTAGAAGAGAGAAAATGACATGGCGGGATGCCAGTAGGGTAGGAGGTTCCCATAGATAGGGAGTCCCTTGCTGGATCCAGCGCCCAATCCCTGTTCCTGTCCCCAGATGTGTGGGTAGATAAGAGGGAAGAGAGGGAGTGTGGATGAGAAATAGCTAGCTCGGGAGGGTGGTTATCCCCTGAGTGTAGTGTGAGTGTCTGGATTCCCCAGTAGGGTGGGATCCAGTGGTGGCAGCAAAAGTGTGTCCAGTGCGTGAAGTCCCATTCCCGTTCCCAGAGTATGGTTCCTGGTGCTCAGTAAGAGGGGTGCAGTTTGAGATTCAGGGGCAGTGAGGAACTGTCTCACCAGTCGGGGGGCCATGTGTTGATGAGTGATGTGTTGCATTGGATGAGTGGGTGTGAGTTCTTTTGGTGATAAGGCGCTTACACGGGAGGTGGACCTCTGGCGGTGTGCTGGAGGTCCTTCAGAGGTATTGGGGAGTGATTCCAAAAGTAGTGGCTTATGTATCTTCTTGTCCTGTGTGGAGGAAGAGGTTCAGTGTAGCCCAGCTAGGTCCCAGTAGAATGGGGCTTACATCCTGTCTCAGTGGGGAATGAGTGAGTGTGGGAAGAGGAGTCCCACGGTGGCCCGAAACTCCGTCTCAGGGCCCGGAGGGATCCTTAAGGGAGCGCCAGGTCGGGGGCCTAGGCTGTACTTGTAAGTCATTTGAGGCGGACTTTTCCATGTCTAGGGCACTTGGAGTGTCTGTAACAAGAGCTCTAGTGGTCCTGGTGTAGAAGAGTACCAATCATAAGTGGAGGGTGCAGAAGTCCTGTTTGATGGGTGAGAGGGGGAAAGAGTCCCCAGTGGGATAACCAGTGGGTCAGGGGCCAGCCTGAAGGGCAGAGCCACCAGTGAGTGACCATGGTGATGCCACTTCTGTCCTGGGGGATCTCTGCGCCCTGTCTGGTGGATGGGAGGTCGCGAGATTACAGCCAGGAAGACTGTCACACGACAAATTAGTTATGTGTCACCCTCAAGGGGGGCATGTGTGTTCCCCGTGAAGTCCTGGTTTACCAGGCATTTGACCGCCCAGAGTGCTTGATCCATTTGTGTGTCCTCTGGAGGTCGTCCCCCGAGGAAGGGAAGGCTAGGTATAGGTTCAGCCTGACTTGGAAGGCAGGGCATCTGTAATCAGTGTCCTGGCTGGGTTGCCTTCTAGGGTACACCTGTGAACACAAGTGGGGCCCATCTGAAAGGAGAGCGAACCGGTGTTTCCCAGAAGGGGTGGTGCAGGCCTCGCCGGCATCGTTAGGGTCCCTTGCTGAGTATGGTAGTACTACCCTGAGAGCAGGTGGGGCCTATCTTAAAGGAGAGGGACCCTGCTCTACAGTGGGAGGGTGCAGAACTCTGGAAGGGGGTGCAGAGGGCGGGAATCCTCGCCTCTGACCCCGGTGCATCCGGTGAATGAAGATCCCAGGTGGTAGACCAGTTGATGGAGAGAGGTCCTAAACTGGTGGGAGAGTTGTGTTTTGAAGGGTGTGGAACCCCAAAAGTAGAGGTAGGATGAGGCACTCTTGCCGTGACCTCTGGTCAGCCTGAGGGTGCAGACCCTAGGTTGAAGGATCAGTGGCAGTTTGGAACTACACTGAAAGGGAGAGTGGAGCATGGCTATTGTGGACCAGGCGTTACTGCCCCCCACTCTGTGGATTGGCAAGGACCTGTGACATCTGGATGGCCTAGGGCCCGGACCTGGCCATGGATGACTAGGGAGTACCAGTGGGGTATCCTAGTTGGGCCGGAGAATTCTCTTCTATAGGGAACCACGTGATTTCAGAGTGGCGTAGAACCGGAGTGTGTCCCTGAAGTTGCAGGCCTGCGTCCATGTTCTATCGCCCAAAGCAGGGAAGCCCATCAAGTGAGTGATTAGTCTGCCCTGCGTTTTGGCTGGAAGGGGGTTGAGTTGGACTTGACCCTTTTGGCAGGTTCACCCCGAAACTTTTTGCGTTCTCCTAGCCTTTTTCTGTAACCTAGTGTTGGTGATTTTAGGCCTCTGCACACTTTAGTACTGTGATCCAGTGTAAAGTGTGTGCGCTCTCCGTGTATGTGTGGTGAGACTGGCCTGCCCTCCCATAGGAATGCATGGGGGATATGTGTGTCCCTGGTAGTTCCTGGTATGAGAGGAGTGCATGGGCGAGTTTAGTATGTGCAAACACGTGAGAATAAATGCTGCACATTGGTGTGTGCAGATTTATGGTGACTGGTTCAGAAATGTCACTTTTAGAAGTTGGCATTTTTGTGTACTGTGTGTCTGCCTGCCTGATGTGAATTGCATGTCTGGCTTGTGATTTACAGGTGCTGGATGATGTGGGTGGCTCCAGGAGAAATAGGGAGATCTGCATGTAGATGGGAGGAAGGAGTTGCACCTGGGACCAGAATAGGACTGTGCCTTCCCTCCACAAAGCTGGCTCCACCTCCTGTGGTGTGTCTGAGCACCTAGCATCCCACCTGACAATGGAGAGAGGAGCTGAGCACAACAAAGTGCTCCAAAGCTCCCCCAAACTAGTTGCATTTGGTTTTTCCCCCAGCCCTGTGCTGTGTCACAAAGGGTTTTCCTAATATAAATATAGGGGCTGTGCCCCCATAAAATTGTTCTGTACATAGGCGCTGATTCCGGTGCGGCATGCTGCTGCTGTGGCCCTGTAGGACTTGCCAGGAGGGCTGCCTCCATGGGCCCAGCTGTGCCCTGGAACCTTTTGCGCATTTCTCCATAAGAGCCTTTAAGGACTTGTGCTCCCAGCGCCCTGTGAGCGCTATATTTACTGTCCACTTTGTTTTTAGGAAGGACCCTCTGCATATTGCTATTGCAGTGCTGAGCTGGAGCGCATCCTGAAGGAATACCGACATAAGGATTTCCCCATTCTGTCCAGGTATAGCGGGTGCCCACACTGCTTTGATGCTGCTTATTTGTACAATTATAGTGGCGGGTGCCCACCCCGATTATTTTTCTTTATTCACGGCAGGGTGCCCACCCCGTGTTCGTATGCCCCTTGAAATTGCTGCCACGCGCAACCTGGTTGTGGACACAGCCGGCGGACGGTAGGCAGACAAGTCTGTGTCCATGGGGGTGGGACTTACGGGGAAGGAAGAGAAGCCAACTGGACGTAGAGGAAAGCTTGGTTGCATACGGGGGAGGACAGGAGCCTTCCCCGCCACCCCGAGTGTTGGTGAAGAGTCCTGGGTCCCAGGAGGGGGCCCGGTTGAAGAGCTGTGCTCTCACAGCCCAAGGCGGGACTCCCGTAGTGAAGAGGGAGTCCGGTGGGCAGCGAAGCACAGATGGAGAGAGAGAGTCCTCAAGAAGAGGTGGGGGCTCTCCTCGTGATCCCGCTGTGTACGCCGCATTGGAAGACAGTAGAGACCAGAGCAACACAGGAGACCAGAGTACTGCTACAGAGTCCCGGTGAGTGGGGGCTCCCTGTTTTGTGCCCTACGAGGCACAGTGCCATTGCCACATTCCTGAGCGGCCCGTCTTGCAGTGGGCCGCTCCACCATTTGGGCATATTTATTTCCAGAGCCAAGATGGCTCCAACGTGGCCACCATTTATGTTCGTGGGGGCTTGGGGGCATAATTGTTCTAGAGCCCTGTGTGACTCCAGCCACCCTGACTCTTCAGACATAGGGCATTTCAGCCCCTTCCTGAGATGGCCAAATGGCCAAGAGGGACTGTTAGATTTATAGGGCGACAGGCCCTAATGTGATTTGGTGCTAGGAAATGTAATGTAGTACAATTATGCACCCTGTGTTATACCTCTAAATGTGTTTTATGATTATACGGTTGGTTTGCATATTATAGGTTATGCCAGTGAGACTATGTTCTCTGTGATTATGGCCTTAATGTGAGGTACGCTTAGGATGCTAGAGTCTAATGTGTTTAGACATGTGAGAGGTTTGCATAATGTGTTTATGTTGGTGAGGTTGGCGCAGAATGTAATTTGAACCTGATGTGATACTGTCCTTTTGTAGCGTGCCTGGGATGTTGTTGCTGTGTGCATGTGCACATGTTTTACTCATGGCCATCGGGAAAAGCCTGACTGCTCATGCCATGCTACCAAGGGGGTGAGCAGGGGTTATCTTTGGCGTATAACTCCCTTGCCCTGACTACAGTGGTGATTTCTGTCTGGCTTTGGCGCAAGCCTTAGCCAACCAGAAATCCCATTTCTAACAGTGACTATAATGTTACTCCACATATAATATTAGCTCACATATAAGGTGAACATGGCAACAGACTTGTCTCTTAGTTCACTAATAGTATTGTGCTTGAGGTGGGGGATTGGGCACTTTTAATAGATGTCTTTCCTGGCAATGATAACATCTGATGCACTAAGGTGAAACACTTGGTAGAGAAGTATACTTTTTTTGAATTATGAAGACACTTTATCATATTTTTACAAAATGTTTGTTGCACAAATTCCATGCATAATGCTCTCATGGCTGAGCTTGGGCTTGAGCTCTTAGATCCAAGACAGGCTCTTAGAGCCGAGACAGACCCTTGGCTCCCCTCACCCCGTTAATTTGTTGGTTCGCCCACCTCCACTACAGTACTGTGTATAACAGTTACTCAAAGTCCCCCTCTTTCAATATCTTGCTCTGGGAAGCAGCATCTTTTTTTTCCAAGATTTGACTGGTTTTCAGGATAATGTTTGGTTTTAATAAGGAAGAAGTGTGCATTAGTGACCCCAAGACGTGGTTTTAAAGATACTTGCTCATTATATGTCAGTATAAAATTAAGCAAACAGAACTCCCAAACATATTTTTATCAGTTCCAGTACTATGCCGTGAGATGTCATCATTGATGTAGTTTGAGATGTCATCAGTGATGTCATGAGTGATGTCACTGACCATGTCATGAGTGATAAAATATGTGACGTCATCAACAGTGCATTGTGGGCGCGCGAGTGATAGTTAGCTTAATTAACTATAACGGGGGAATTTCTATGGTTGTGTACAAGTGAAATGCCCAGCTAACTATTACGCCCCTGAAACCTATGGTTTTTTCAGTGAATTTCCAAAGTTTTTTAAATGCTAATTCCTAAATATAACGTGCCTGAAACCTATGGTTTTTCAGTGAATTTAAAAGGTTTTTTTAAATGCTAATTTGTTACCACACCTGTTGTTTGATTAATTTAGTTTTTGAATTTCCAAAGTTTTTTAAATGCTAATTCCTAACTATAACGTGCCTGAAACCTATGGTTTTTCAGTGAATGTAAAAGTTTTTTTTAAATGCTAATTTGTTACCACACCTGTTGTTTGATTAGTTTAGTTTTTGCGAGTTATTTACGCATGTCCATTCTGTGATGCAGGTTCCCTTTTCTTGCGTCTGATTCTTGTTTTGTGGCAACAAAATATATTCCAGAGTTGTAAGTTGTTTGATTATGGCATAGTAGATATATATAATAACTAGCTGTTTGTCAGTATTTAAACATTTGTATTTAGAAAAAAAGTGTTATTGGTTGGTTTTGCCTTTTTTCTGTAAGTCAGCAGCTTGTTTTCAGAAACAGACAGAATACAGCAAGCATTGCTCCTTTTCTTGCTCCTTTGAGCTCATGTACTGTGACTTTGTATACTGTAATATTGACACTGTACTTGACCTCAGAGGTGTTGGTGACCCGTCGGCTCGAAGACTAAGGATTTATACTTAACGTCACCAGCTTCTGGTTGTTACTCTGTTTCCCCCTTGGGATCATATACTGTGAATATGTATATTATAATATTAACAGTCATTGTGATATCCGAGGAGTTCATGACCCGTCGGCGTAAAGACGAAAGATTTATATGCAACGTCTGCAGCTTCTGGTTAAGTATGGGTGGAAAATTTGTTCCGCTCAAGGAATTTGTGGATTTTCCGCGATTTCACGATCCGCGAATGGCGCGAAATCGGGGCAAAATCCGCAAATTCGCAAGCGGGACAAATTTTGCTCAGGAAGCACTTACAGAGTTACAGCAGGTGCCCAAGTTGAAGCTAATTTCTTTGTAACCATTTACAAAATGGTTACACAGAAATTAACTTCAACTTGGGCACCTGCTGTAACCCTGTAAGTGCTTCCTGAGCGGCGCCTCGTTGCCTACTTGCAACTATTCTCTGACCCTGCTCTGACACTCGAAACAGGGTCAGAGAATAGTTACAAGTAGACAATGAGTAAGTATGAGCGGAAAATCCGTTCCGCTCGCGGATTTTGCGAATTTTCTGTAAATTTGCGATCCGCGAACTCCCGCGAATTTACCGAAAATTTGCAAATCCGCGAGCGGCGGATTATTCCGGGGGCAAAAGTTGAACCTGTTGTAACTATTTTAGGATGGCGCCGGCAAGCTGCCAGCGCCATCCTAAAATAGTTACTAAGTTAGCTTCAACAGGAAGCTCTAATAGATAAAATCGAGCAGGTGCTTGATTTTATCTATTAGAGCTTCCTGTTGAAGCTAATTTAGTAAGTATTTTAGGATGGCGCTGGCAGCTTGCCGGCGCCATCCTAAAATAGCTACAACATGCCCTTCCTGTAGTGTCGTCGAGGCAGGTGTGCCTTCTTCACAAATCAACTGTGGAAAATCAGCTGTGATGCTGGATAGAGGCTTTTGCATCCTTGACTTTCACGAGCACAATACCCGTGCTGTTCTTGTGACCAGGGGTTTCTTTCTCTGTATCTGCTGAACTGATCTTTCTCTGACCTTTTATACACACAAGAAGCATGTTGACCGCGCATGGTAGCCCTGCCCGTTTGGCCCCGCCCACACACTCGCGGTTGGCACCGTCTGCCCGCCATTCACCCACTATGATGGACAGCTCACTCAAGGGACCCCTGCGCCCGTAGGGGCGATTGCATAGTAACACACACATGGTCGCTCGAACTAGTTGATGCTCAAATTCAGTGACTCATTCATTAGCCCAAAAACAATCGTGAGCGTCGTCGAGGTTGGACAGGTGTGCCTTCTTCCTGACTCTACCGTGGAAAATAAGCTGTGATGCTGGATAGAGGCCTCACAAAAGGCATGTGCACTCGCATGGAAGCCCCGCCGCCGCCCCAAATCCGCGGATCCGCAAATCCGCAAAATCAGCGGATCGTGGATCCGCAAAATCCGCCCATGCTTAACAATGAGTCTCCGTTAACAGGAAGCACTTACAGATATAGATATGCCCGAGTTGAAGGTCAAATTCAGTAACTCCTTCCCGCCCTTTACACACTATGGTGGACAGTTCACTTGAGGGACCCCGGTGCCCTTCAGCGCGATGGCAAAGTTATTCAGCCCCAAAAAATTGTGCGCTTTGTCGAGGCTGTGCGGGTGTGCTTTCTCCCCATATCTACAGTCGAAAATTAGCTATGATGCTTGATGGAGGTCTTTGCATCCTTGACTTTCACGAGTGCAATCCCCGTGCAGTTCCTGTGACCGTGAGCTTCTTTCAACCCATCTGCTGCTCTGATCGGTGCCTAACCTTTTATACACACAAGAGGCATGTGAACTCGCAAAGAAGCCCCCCCGTTTGCCCCCCCACTCACTAGCGGTGTGCACCGTCTTCCTGCCTTTTACCCACTATGAGGGACAGCTCACTCGAGGGACCCCGGCGCCCTTCGGCGCGATGCCAAAGTTAATCAGCCCCAAAAAATTGTGGGCTTTGTCTAGGCTGGGCAGGTGGGCTTTCTCCCCATAACTACAGTCTAAAATTAGCTATGATGCTTGATGGAAGCCTTTGCATCCCTGACTTTCACAAGTGCAATCCCCGTGCAGTTCCTGTAACCAGTAGCTTCTTTCTCCTCATCTGCTGCTATGATCTGTGCCTGACCTTTTATACACACAAGAGGCATGTGATCTCGCAAAGAAGCCCCCCCGTTTGCCCCCCACACACTAGCTTTGTGCACCGTCTTCCCGCCCTTTACACACTATGATGGACAGCTCACTCGAGGGACCCTGACGCCTTTCGGTGCGATGGCAAAGTTACACACACATGGTCACTGGAGGCAACTCTTCTGGCCCTACGCAGCAGAATTGCAGTAAAAGCACTATACATTTGCCCAACGAGGTAGCACTTACTGATTAGCCAGTAGAAAGTACTCCAGTTAAGTATGGTGCAAAATCGCAAAAGAATCTGCGATTTTGCGGGGAAATTAGTGGATTGTTTTGCGATTTCGAACGAATTTGCGTACCGCTGATTCGCAAAATTCACCCATACTTACTTCTGGTATCTAACTCTGTTTCCCCCTTGGGATTATATAGTGAGAATATGTATAATATAATATTCAGAATATTATAATCTCAGAGGAGTTTATGACCAATCGCCGCGAAGATGAAAGATGACGAAGTCCCAGAAAAAAGAAGCTCTGAACATATTCACCACTGGAAAGTATTTTGTTATTGATCTTGTTTTGTATTCATAACTTTATTTTCCTTTTACTTTTTGTGTGGCATCAGTGACACTCTCTATATTGTAATAGTGAGTCATTTTGTCACAGAACAGGAATTGGAGATTTGTCAGCGCGAGGAGTAAACCATCTGAAATACAGCTCACTGACCTTTATAACTTACTTGATAAAATATTTTTACAGTGAGAATATTTTTCCAAATTGCAGTCTAAAAACGATAGGTTACATAGATACTTTCTTAGTGAATACCTTTGATAAACCCTACATTTCTGAATGATATTTTGTAATTTCTATTTTTCTCAGTTGCGGTTCATATTCACCTTCTTCCTCTATAGAATATATAGGACCAGTAGTGTATATTATTATACTATGATCCAATATATTCTTAAAAGAGTAAGTGATTTGTTAGCTGAGCAGTGAGCGACCTCTAAGCACTACAACAGAACGTTCCCGAATTCTGCAGAATAGAAATTGTAAAAAATTATAAAGAGTACATTTCTATGTAATATAAAGTAATTTGTGTTTAACTGTTTTTTACTTGTTATTGTTCTTGTGAACTGAGATGATGTAGTGCGGGAGTGTTTCTTGTAGCACTTATTTTCTACTTTATCTAAAAGTAACTCATGCCCTCTTATATTATCAATAATATGGGGCAACGCTTTTACAAACTATAGCAGAAAAAAGGGGGGGGTGGCCACGCTTAAGGGATATTTTATGAATTGCGTTTTTATTTGTCACACCTTTGATATTTACAGCATTAGTTTCCGAAGAAAGTTTATTTGTAATAAAAACGGTTTCAAACCTAGACTGAAATTTTTGTTGTGCAACCAAACCCCCCCCCGTCAGAAAAGTAAACATCACATTAAAATAAATAGTGCTCATGGGAAGTAACCCACCTGCAAACTTAATAAATAGAAGACCACAACACACTCTGTTATTTTTCCGCCGTGATTTGTACACCCCACGTCAATTATATAAATGGCCCTTAAAATATATAAAAACAATTATTACTTTCACAATCCCTGTTCACCACCTTGTGACCAATGTACGGAGTTAATTGTGTTCCTACCTTCCCCGCTACTACTTTGTTTTCCCGTAATCCATTGAAGTGCATCACAAAATGGTACTGAACATTGAACTGTTCCCAGCCAATAGTGAGCAAACTTGTACTCTGTACACTTTAGCCAAAAACATGTCCATGGTATTCCACAGAGGGGGGGAATCACTGTCAACACTTCTACTTTTAATTCTTCACAGCCAATGAACATTATGCTTGGGAAGGTCCTGCTTGGAACACATCAGTCAATCAAATGTCCTGCTACTCCGCACAGGGAGAGGAAATGGCTGGCAACACTTCTACTTTCAAGGGTTTACAGCCAATGAACATTAAGCTTGGGAAAGTCCTGCATGGAACACATCAGCCAATCAGATGTCCTTGCTACTCCACGCAGGGGGAGTGAATGGCTGGCAACACTTCTACTTTTAATTGTTCGCAGTCAATGAACATTAAGCTTGGGGAGGTACTGCTTGGAACACGTTACCTAATCAGATATCCCTGATGCTCCTCAGAGGGGGTGGAATGGCTGGCAACACTTCTACTTTTAATGGTTTACAACCAATGAACATTAAGCTTTGAAAGGTCCTGCTTGGAGCATGTCAGACAATCAGATGTCTTTGCTACTCCGCACAGGGGGAGGGAATGGCTGGCAACACTTCTAATTTTAATTGTTTGCAGCCAATGAACATTGAGCTCGTTGTTGGAACACCTCAGCCAATTAAACATTATTTTGTTCTGTGCACAGGAACTGAACATTCCCTCCCACATAATATTTCATTTCATCTAACAAAGTGACACTGTCTGTGATAAAAGTAAACACAGCATTATAATTAACTTTACTGAGCATTACATTAAAGGAAAGCTGCAATATGGTGCACTGTCATTTTCCCGATATGATTTCCGCAGCCTACTGAACATTGCCTTAATACCTCTCATTGTTGTTTTGTAGACGTGATTTCCACAGCCTACTCAATATTCACACTACCTGTGTGTGCACCCTACACACTGCTTGCCGCAATATGGCGCATTGTTTTCCCGACGGGATTTCCAAAGCCTATGCAACCTTACTTGTTGCCGCAATATGGTGCATTGTTTTCCTGACGGGATTTCCAGAGCCTTCCACAACCTTACTGCTTGCCGCAATACTGCACATTGTTTTCCCAATGGGCTTTCCAGAACGTACGCAACATTCAAACTCCCTGCCTCTGCACCGTACAAACTGCTTAAACTAAGACCACAGTGTTCCTACTATACCCTCTTATACACTTATTCTCTTTTTTCCCCCTACGCCTTTTAACTCAGTCACAAAATGGCTGCCAACAATTCCTAATTTCAACAGTTTGCAGCCAATGAGCCGCACGCTGGAGCTTGTAATGCCTCAGCCAATCAGATGTCAGAATTCTCAAATATCGATATCTGTTCATTTTGATATTTCTCTAAACTACTGAACAGACTTACCTCATTTAAACAGAAGCATGCTTTCTGGACCTAGACCTTTCTCCCTGCCCAAATTTGGCATAATTCCGTTAGGCACTGTGACCTGTAGCGTTGTCTAAAGTTTCCTATGGAAATTGCATGGAGAAACACGTTTTGGGACCCCCATTTTTTCTCAGCCCCCCTTTCTCAGCCTCCCCTTGACGAATCACCCCAAAACTTTCAACATAAGAGCTGATCTGAAAAGAGAAGTTTTTGGGGACATTTCGTAAACATTCGTCAAACGACGCCAAAGTTATAAGCAAATAAGAAACTGTTTTCCTGCGACCGCCAGTAGATAATATTAAAAAATAAATGTTATATATATATATATATATATATATATATATATATATATATATATATATTTATTCACTGAAAAAGCAAACGTTAAGGTAATGGAATAGTTAAGTGAATATGTCAGTGACAATTTTGTGTTGTGAACTAAAAAAAATAGATATTCACCAGTTACAGATAGCAGAGCTAACTATAGCTTGTGCCCTATCATGCACTGCATATGACCTCACATATTTCCTCACTTATGACAAGTTTCTATGACATCATTTATGAAACCACTGATGACATCTTGAATTACATTACTGATGACACCATCTAAGATTCTTTGGTACAAATTACTCTATAAACTACTATGGCATTAGAGGCATGGAAGTAAGTACAAAATAGCTCAAAACAATATAAAGCATCATTAATGCCATCACAGATTCAACTAGCTTAGCTGTAGCATGCATGTGTTTTGTGCAACATTTGCTCTTTACCATACACTTCATGAGTCCACTAGTTTACTGTCTGCAGCTTTCACATGGTGTAAACTTTAGAGATAGCCTATCTTCTGAATCTAAAGAAGCACATGTGCAAGGTTAGTACCTAGTGCATAGAGTTTTCTGTGTTATGTAGACATGTTCATGCTGATTAGACTCTGTCTAATACATAGGGCCTGATTAGGATGTCAGGCGGAAACCTTCCAACCAGAGGTCGGAAGCTTTCTGCTCGAAATGCTAGGATTAAAGTCTGGCTGCTGTTTTAGTATGACGGCAGTCGGAGTTAAACATGCGAAGGGGAGTTCGACATGTTTCTGATGACTCAGGCAGTCCTTCTGTAACACTGCTTAATCCTTAATGATGAAATTGACGCTGTCGGGATTATGATGTTGGTGTCCAACAGTCATTCCATTGCAGCCTTACTGCAATGGAAAGGCTGTTAGAAAGCAACATTGGGGGCCCTTTCCCTAGCCCTCCACATTTGGGCTTGAGCCCCACTAAACATCCCTGCATTGTGTGGCAGGCAGCTCATGGTGCTCGAAACACAGTGCAGGGATGTTTCAAAACATCAAATTTTTCAATGGATGCATGTGGTGGGGGCCTTTTCTGCCCGCAGCGCAATTTTACTTTGAAATCAGGATGCTTCCACCCACCCTATGGGTGGTTGAATCCAAATAATGCTATTGGAACCGCCAAACTGAGGTCAGGTGGGTCCCCATCAGCAATGGTCCATGTCCGACATTATAATTAGCCCCTTAGAATCTACTATGCAGAATCTTTTCTGTGTTGGAAACTCTTTCTGCAGAACCTAAACACTTGTGTGGAATATACTGGACACATACAAGATAGAGAAAGAACCTAGATGGTTTGATCATAGTTGTTCAGAGGCAAATAGGGCCCTATGTAAGGTTCTGTCCACCAAACCTAGGTGCCCAGTTGATATAAGAGCGGCAAGGAAGACATATAAAACCAAGACGGGTGAACGAAAGGCTACCCTACAGATGGAGCACTGGGAGGCTCTAGTTGATTCCGCAGGTGGGAAGAACAGAAAATGCTTTTGGTCCGCAGTTAGGAATATGCGCAATACGGGCCAACATTTGACAACAATTAGCTGCACCATTTCAATTGACATATGGGAGAACCATTTTTCTAAAATATATGCAGCACCTTTAGAAAAGGAATCCTGTCATACACCAGGAGAACTACGTTGTTTACAAATCACGCTACATGAGGTAGAAGTAGCTATCAAACAGAGCCTTGGCAACAAGGCACCTGGTCCTGATGGCCTCACTAGATATATTATCAATTGGAAGCCGTATCTTTGGGCCCCAATTTTATTAAATGTTTTTACCGTGTGCCCTTAGCTCCCATGCTCGACACCTGGTCAACCAGCATTATCGACCCGATCAATTACAGGCTGATTTCGCTGTTGGACAACACGCTGAAGATCCTGGGGAGGGTACTTTATAATAGGGTCTTGGAATGGAGAGAGGAAAGCGGGACATTGGATCTCTGCAAGATGGGATTTAGAAGTAAGGTCGGCACGGTCGAGCAGTGTTTGAATCTCAAATTAGTAATTGGTAAATACAACTTTGCTCGATCCTCACCGAGCTATCTAGCTTTCATGGACTTATCGTCCGCGTTTCATTTAGTTAACCGGGCAAAACTCTGGTCCATTCTCTCGGACTATGGATTAGACAAACCCCTGGTACACTTCCTAGCATTTTTACACACTGACCTTAATGCACAAGTAAGGATTGGACTGGGGGGGAAACCTCGGGCGCGATTAAGGTGGGACGAGGTGTTAGACAGGGGTGCGTTTTACGACCCCTGCTTTTTATTATTTACATTAATGGGCTGAGTAACTCCCTAAGACAGGCAACCCCAGATGTACCAAGATTCAAAAGAAAATTACTCCCAGCATAATGTTACGCAGACGATGCAGTCCTTATGGGCCGCACCCCTAACTCCCTGTGTATTCTGGTGAAAACCTTCATTGAATATATGGATAACCTTGACCTACGCGTGAATTTAAAAAAATCTTTTATTATGTTGTGTGGGCAAGGGAAGCGACAGCTCAACTCCATTTCAGTGGGGGCAACAGATTACATTCTACCTTCTCATTCCCATATTTAGGGATGGTCTTTGCTCTGAATGGCTTGCGGACTGGGCATTTGGCCCACTCCATGAGCAAGTTCTCATAGGCCATCAATGCAATCCTCAGTTTACCACGCCCGAGGAAAATAGGTGCCACTAAGGCCATTTAATTTTTTTTTAAATTGCAATGAGCCCCAGTAGTTACGTATGGGGCAGAGATATGGGGCCTAGCAAAAAACCATTGCATTCAATTAGAAGAAAATCGATTTTGCAGGAAAATCCTGGGTGCACCGTTTTCTACCTCTGAGTATATCTGCCACAGGGAACTTAATCTGCATATTATTTGTGATTTTATTGGGACAAGACCGCCGTCATTATGGCTATCCATTTGGAGGAATAACTCAGCCACCCTAACGCAAAATATTATAAGCGACTGGCTCAGTTGTGATAAAGGTATGGAGATTCCCTGGTTGTCAGGAGTCTATAAAAGCTTATGTAGTGTGGGCAAAGGCCATCTCTTCTTGGACTCCACTGGAATTGTGCCTAGTGATAAGAGGGAGCTACAACTTGCACTATATGCACTTTATAATTTAGAGAGGACAAAGAAGGCACTTAGTAAAACAACTGTGGTAGCATATATGAATAAGGAAATGTTTAGATATCCCTTACCTCTCTACCTTACTTTACCAATGACTAACTGGGAAAGATAGTTTTCGCCTAGCTGGAAATGTTAGAGTTTTGTTATGTTTTCCCTTGGGTTATTGTCCAAAGATGCACTGTAAACCCTCTCCCTGTGATGGAGTGAGCACACAAAATGACTTGCACTTTTTCTTCTTTTACAAATTTTACTTAAAATATGTTAAATGGTTATTAACTCCATACTTTAAAAAACACTGACCCCTCTCCTTGGGAGAATCATATCTGTTGTTGCTCTCTTTGGATACTGAAGAACTAGTTTTCCGCACTAGCACTTTCTTGAAACTTATCATCAGCACCCGTAAAATGATGGAAAACCCATGAATTGTTAGTTTGTCTTAATTGCCACAATAATTTGTTGTAAATTCAGAAAATTTGTGTAAAGTTTTTTAAATGGGATTTTATTTTATGATACTCTGTCACAGTGTGACTTTTATGAATTTTTTAAATTCGAATAAAGAATCTTGACTTGACTTGACTTGACTACTGGACACATACTAGACACAGGTTGTCAACTGTCTTCTGCACACAGTGTTCCTCTTCTATAAAAGGTTTATAATGTCTTCAGTAATTCTACACACCTATGATGCATTAAAAGCAAATGCATTCTGTAAACAATTACATCCATTAGTTGGCCAAAGGCTGTACAAAATTAGGTAGACACGTAATATGGTAGTTACCCACCACTATTGAAACTATAAAGCAAACTAGAACCTTTATTGGATAATGTACTCAGTGATGTCCTCAATGATGTTATTTGAGATGTCATCAGTGATGTCATAAAGGATGTCACAGAACATGTCATGAGTGTTGTAATATTTGAGGTCATAAGCAGAAGCCTGCAATTCCCACACGTCATGCGGGAAAATGCACGATGAAAGCAAAATAAAAAACACACCAAAACGAAAACAAACTGCGTAGCACCATGGATGCACCTGGACGGAGTGCAGAGGACAACCTGAACCCCACAAGCCCTACGGAGGACCATCCAGGAACCTAGTGTTTGGGGAAGGGCAAGGAGAAGGGGAAGAGGAAGACGGCGTTCAGCTAGCAGGAAGACTGGATCATCGTCACAGAGGTGACAGAACACTACCAACAACTGTTCATCACCTCCACTGCATCATTGGTAACACAAACAGAAATATGGCAGTCCATCGCTAATGACGTGAATGCAGTCAGAGCGTTGAGGAGGTCAAGAGGTGCTGGCCTGATGTGCAAAGACAAACCAAACAGAAACTCGCTGCCAACAGGATGGCAGCAAAGGCAACTGGAGGCAGAAGTCCTGCGCCACAAGAGGAGCTGGATGGGCTTGAGGAAATGGTGTGCTCAGTCATCAGGGTGGAGATGGTGCAAGGAGTCAAGAGCCCCGACACAGCTCGTCATGACCTGACCCAAAAGTAACAGGGTGAGTAACGACTAAGGACTGGGGGGACGGAGGGAGATGGGCTCAAAGGCAAACATGCACAATCAAGTGTAGTACACTGCACACCCACAATGAAAGTGGAACATGTCCCTGATACCCTTTGCACACTGCAGCACACATAGAAACACCAAGTAGTCCCCCATTCACAATGTGCACAAAGGAGCCCCCACCCAATCTCCAATCCCACAATTTACCCATGCACAAGTGCTGAATCCAGCAAAGCTGTGGCTCTGTGAGCCACACTGACAATGCAAGAGACACTGCATGACCGATAGCATGGCCTGCAGCTAAAATACATGGCAAGGTGCACAACAAAACACTAAGGTGGCACAGTGTGGATCACATCCTCAAAGTAGCAGGTCGCACTCTGACACATGCACATGCTCATACTACTACTAACGTCAACAAAAAAACGGCAGACAAACAATGCGCAAGAGTACAAAAAACGTACAAGAGCACAACTGAGCCAAGTTGCCCACACCTCAGCACCCGAAAAGCATGCAAGTCAAAGGCACACTGCCTCAAAGTGATGAGGGGCCACTAAATCAGAACTGCAGGGGCGACTCTCCCACAATGCATCACACACACATAACAATCACAGCACATCAACATTGATGACAATGTGTACAAAGTACAACACTTACTCCACAGGACAGTGGACACAACTGGTGCTGCTTGTGTGTAGAAACTGGCCAATCACATCTAGCATTGCATGTAACTGTGAGATGATAATGTACTAGTACAACCGCATATCCAACATTTAGTCGAAATCTCCACTGTCTCCCATCAAATAGCCAGCTTCTCCAAAACAGTCACAATGTACATTGTCATGCTGTCTGTCTGGAAACATGTACAATGCGTCAACGTACATGGAACACACTGTCAACCTGCATCTTCCCTTTATATTCCAGAGGGACAATCAACACCTCCTTCAGAGCAGATCCAACATCTCTTCAGTGATGATGAAGAGGACCCCCTGGTCATCTGCTCCGACACCTTCCATTGGATCCTATTCAGCCTCCACACCCCAACTCCAGGAGCAGATCAGCCCAGCTGCATTGAGTAGAGCCCACCCTCTGCACAGACCACACAGCAGGAAGCACACACCTCTACGGATGACTTACAGGACCCCCACGACCAACATATGCCATTCCAATGACGTGTGTTAGGGTGCCAGGAGAAGATGGATTAGCTGCTGCAGATGGAGTTTGACCATATGGGCAGCCGAACTAGATGCCATTCTTGGGTGTCTAAGTCCCATCAGGGACTACTTACAGTCCCTAACGGCCACCCACTGTCCACTCCATGCTCTCCAACAATCCTTGGGTGGCATCGCTGGGGCCATTACTCGTATACAAGAACTGTCTAGTCAGACACGGAGGACAATGGAGACCATGGAGACAATGCAGGCTGGAAGAATGGCTGCCACGGCTGAACACCAGTGAGGTGTAGCTGGGATCTTCCATGCCCTGCAGATCCTCATCTTACAGGTGACTGCTGCAGGAACTTTGACACACACATCTACGCCCCCTGATGAGTCATTGGCACACAGTGATGCAGCCCTACCTTAGCTCTCAGCTGAGCCCAAGAGCCTGCTCCTTGAGGAGTGTTTTGGTATTGGATACTATAATATTCACTGCACTCTAGAGTATCATCCCATAATGCTTTGAAGGGCCTTCCGTTGGGATTGTATTTTTGCCCATACCTGTGCTTGGGATGGTCCTAGGAGGATGGGACCACTCCCGAATCATTTCAGCAAGATGTGCTGTTTGTGTTCAAGGCATCTGCTTGGTCACCTCCCTACGTTAGGAAGGACCCCAAAATCATCACTTTGTTTTTTATTTTCACTTTTGTGAGATGACTATATGCTTGTTGTGAGATAACTACATGTATTTTAGCAAAGATAAAAACATGTTTTTACTAAAGTTATGTCAGATTTCTGTTTAAAACTTTTATTAATACACACAACGTAATTCATATAAAAACTCTGGAATAGGCTAATGCAACTACATTCCGTTGGTAAAACAATTTTACCTTCACTTGGTACAACGCATGTAACCAATTCACAAACGTGAGCTTTTAAAAATATCAGTCTATGAGAGAGGTGATGATTTTGAGGTCCCCCCTAACCTAGGGGGAGGACCAAGCAGGTGCCTTGTACACAAAGAGCATATCATGCTCAATGATTGTGGTGGTCCCATCCTCCTAGTACCACCCCAAGCAAAGTTATGGGCAAAACCAAAGGCCAGCAAAGCCTGCCCCTTGAGAAATATTTTGATATAGGATACTATAATATTCACTTCACCCTAAAATATTGTCCTATATTGCTTTGCGGAGCCTTTGGTTGGAATTGTATTTTTTGCCCATAACTGTGCTTAAGGTGGTCCTAGGAGGATAGGACCACCACCAATCGTTCAGCAGGATGTGCTCTTTGTGTTTAAGGCATCTGCTTGGTTCTCTCCCTTGGTTAGTGAGGACATCAAAATCCACACCTCTCACACTGCTTGCTATAGTTTCATTTTCACTTTTGTGAGATGATTATAAGCATGTTAGCATGTAATAATAGAGTTACTTGTTGGTTTACCAAGGTTATGTGAAGTTTCTGTTTTATTAATTGAGGTGACACGGACATGAATTGCAGAGCGGAATTCGGGGAGTTTTTTTAATCAATTTTCCAGATTTCCGTGTAGTGGTACTCCGCCAACTATGCCCACCCCTAGTTTGGATTCTACATTATTAAATAATGCAGTCACAAAAACTTTTAAATATTTGTTTCGACTTCCATCCAATGCATCGCCTGCTCAGATCAGGCTGGAATTTGGCCTCTGCAACCAAGAAATTGCAAGGATGAGTCAATATGTAAAGTATTCTGTGGCAAGAGATGCAACAGAATCAAAAGTCATCCTTTTATAAATATCTACAGATGGCTTTAAAAGAACTGTCAATTCGTGAGATCTGGGAAATGCCTCTAACCCCACAAGTTTTTAAGAAAATAATTAACGTATCAGTAAAACATCTATCTCTTCTGAAAGACAAAGAACTGTTTATTAAGCAATCGCATGCATGGATGACAGTGAATGAATATAAGAGTCTTAAAGTTCAACCATATCTAGAAATACCCTGGACAGTACAAACCAAAAATATATTCATGAAAGCAAGATTCAGCAACTTGCCAGGCTTAAAACATGCGATGCCTTGGCTGAGACCATCTACGCCGACTGTCTGCAGATTATGCAATTCATGGGAAGAAAATGTTATTCATTTGGTTTGCATATGTGTAGTAATGATGGCTGAAAGAAAGCGATATCTGAAAAACTGCTTCATTGATACAGGTGTTCGCAAATGTAGACATGCTATGGTAGTTTATTTTAGACCAATGGACATTATAATGAACGCAAATTTTACCAAATTTTTGATATTTGTAAAGAAAAAACTGGACGCCAGTGAGTCGAGCCCAGTACATTTTGAAGTTTTGAATAGCTAGGGATACATTTTGAACTATATCAATGAATTTGCACATAAGTAATGACATTTTAATGGACATTAACCATACTAAGTTTTATCTATATCTCTTGTAAAAATAACGTACTGAATTAATGTTTATAACATATTTTTTTGGTACTATTTGAGGAAATTGTCTGAATAAGATTATTAAGAATTTTAGACATATTTCATATGTTTTAAAGGGTGTGTATTAAAGTTTGTTGTAATTGTAAGATTTGTATTAATCATACAATACCATTTTACTTACTTACTTACTCCTTGCACGATCTCCCTCTCGCCTCTCTTTCTCTCTCTTGCGCTCTCTTTCTCTCTCTTTTTGTCTTCCCCCTCTCTTTTTCTCTCTTTCTCTCTTTTTTCCTCTCTCCGTCTCTTTCTCTCTCTTTCACTCTCTCACTCTCTCTCTTCCTCCCTCTCTTCCTCTCCCTCTCTCTCTCTTTCTCTGTCCATTAATGAGTGCATGACACAACTTCTTATCTTGGATTTTGTCTTGCAGGCTGTGATTTACAGATTGTCCTGGGATGATCCGCCATGACTCTTCCTAAGAGTTGTTGTTTGGAGTCACATATGAATGTGAGATTTTGTTTGGAATTTCAATGGTGAATGAATGATTCGCCTTTTTCTGAGCCCACATGAATGTTAATTGTTGTAATTGTACGACATCCGGCGAATTATTTTGTTCATGATTTTGTTAAGTTGATGTGCAATATTGTGGTCCGGGGGCTTGGGGGTGCCGGGGGGAGCTTGGGAGGGCCATGGGGGGGGTGGCGGTGGGTGTTGTGGCCCTCTTGGGTGTACAGGATGCATGTTTGTTGGCTCCATGGCATCTGTTGTTCTTCAGGTGTAGCTCTGGGCTGGACTCCCTTTTATGTTGCAGGTTGTAATCCAACTTTACACCAGGTAAGAGCAGGTGTTAAATCCATGCTGCTAACGTGTCTTATCACCTGTTATGTGGTCTTATCACCGATATGGCTGGTCGTTGAGAATGTTGTGGCGTGGTATTGTCCAGGCTTTCTTCAGGGAACGCCTACTCTACATCACATTAGCATTAGTTGCCGGGGTCATTTTTGGCGATGTATTTTGCGGCTGCTATCACTGGTAAACTGGTGATATGGGCTGTTGGCACCAGCTTGTGAATGGGGAGATATATTTATTGTGACTTTGGCTGCCATAAAGTGCCGATAACTTGGCGATAAGTCCTTGAGAATATGCCCCTTTTTATTTTAAAATTTGTGAAGGCTTGTTAATAGGGGACACTTTCGAAAAGATGGTTGATGGTTAGTAGGCTTTTAAAAAAACCTGGGTTATTTTATTCCTGATTGTGAAAAATTATAAAAGTCTGCTGGTGCTAGTCACAACTCATATTGGGAGATGTAAATGGTTTGTGTGGTTTGAGGTGCGTCCTTAGAAGTGTTAACTGCAGGTGTTACTGTTCAGTATATTTTGATCAGGTGTGTGTTGACGGACACATCTGCTTTTGGAAAACCCATCTGCAGGTGCTATCCTAAGTCAAGAGGATCCTTTATTCTCACTCTGTCAGCAGACAACTCAAAATATTGCCACATCAATTTTGGTGGAGTTGTATCAGGCTATGATGGACTGGGAGACTGATGACAGAGAAGTGAGCTTCCACTGATGGATAATTCTTCTGCATGGCGCACAGTGGTGCTTCATTCCAAGAGCTAAATCCAGCAGACTAACATTCATAAACCTGAGTGACAAACGACAAACCGGTCCCTCTGGGGCGGAGGAACAATGATCTATCTCCCAAACTTTGAATCAGGCCTTATATTACTTTGAGAAGCAGCTGTATAGAATTGACTTTGAAAGCTACAATTATGATTTTGTTGGGTCTGTCCTTTAAGAGTTTATTTTCAACACTTTTTTCCAACCAAAAGTTGGTGAACGTTTTTTTAACGTGTCCCAAATTTGAATGTATTTAATGTCTTACAAGGAATACAGTGTCTTTTGCCACCATTCGTTTACCAGCACCAGTAAAGCCATCCTTCTTATCATAGCCACTAAACTACGCCTTTAGCTGTGTAATGTGAATCATTTTTTCTATTTACTCCATTTCATACTGAAATGGTCCTGCTACTATTCTTTAAAGTAAATAAATAAATGAATACAGATACAATACAGAACTGTTAGGTCTTACCTACCAGTATTGACCAGTGGTTATATCTTCTATATATGCCTTCAACTACATACCCTCTAAATATCCTGTCAAATCTGTACTTGTAGAGTTCCAGAGTACTTAGAACCCCTCCTGTCAAATCATATCTCCATCATGCCCATTTGCCACTAATGTAAATGACCAAATGTGCTTTAAAACTCAACATTTCCCATAAATGCACATTAAACGACCTTAAACCATAGCACATATAAACCCAGAACTACTACCAATTATGAAACCAAAAAACTATCCACTGAAAGAGTTTCTGATGGATTTGGAGCATCAACCGGAAGGGGAGGATAAGAGTAATTTTTCCACTTCATGTACCCTTATGTCATCTGAGATAAGTGAACTTATACACAGATTTGCCTGGTGTTGCAGACAAGGAAGTGGTCATGATTCCAATCCATCTTCCCCTTTACACATTAGGATGTTTGTTCCTCAGCAAGGGACGAACATGAAATATACATAGACGGGGAACAAAATTCTTGGCAGAAGTGAAAAAACGTTTGAGTCAAGTTGAATAGGGGGAAGGTCAAGAAGCGGGACATCCTGGCCACCTTGAATCTAAAGACTGAAAAAGTTTGCACAAACATGCAAAAACACTTTTATAATCCAAGATAGCGGGAGTATCTCCGGAAGAAACTTTTAAAACATTGTTCTACAATATTTTTTAACTAAGGAGGAGATATAATTTTAGTGAAATATATTACATTTTGTATTATTATTTATCACGTGAAAATTGTAATAATTTTAACTCATTATGCAACAAACCTTTTTGACTATACATAGACTTTTCAGATAATGCACAGAGTAGAACGAGAAAGTAGTACATACCCTTTTTTAATTAACGTGTAGGCATTCGAATTAAAATCTTGTGGATCTGGAGACGCCACACATGTATCCAAAAATAACTCCAGGTCTGAGTCTGAACTGATGAGTGTAACCTGAAGGTACAATTCCTGGTTGAGGTCGACATAGTAAGGCGATTTGATGATGGGATTCAAGAACGACTTGGAGTCATAGAAAGAGAATCTCATGTTGAAGTCCGCATTTTGCCTCCTATTAACCTTAATTGTGTCGTTGGCATCATACATAACTTCCACAAACATATAGACAGGAATGTGGCAAGAGACCACTATGTTCAATTTCCTTTGGTGGATGATAACATTGCCCGGTGGGAATGCATTGATCATGTTGCTGTAGATAATTGTGTTATTGCCCACCTGAAAAAACACATAAAGGGGATTGAATGCTCCACACAGTTTCAATGATACAGCACACGCTGAACATTATCTGGGCAATGGTTCCCAGAATGAGAGGCATGTACAGGACTCAAAGTACTACCACAATGAATATTCTCAAAGAGATTACCCTTCACAAAAAAATCAGTTGTAACAACATAAATAATTAACTAAAAGTAAAGATTAAGGATGCATACTTTACAGTATTTCACTTTTTGTGGTTGCATTTGACTTTCTGTTCGTAATTGATAATGGTTGACACATATGTATAAGAACAATCAGATTGCATGGGGCACTTCTAATAGAGACACTTGAGGGTGACCCTGCAGAGCCAGCCAAGTCCAACAGGATGCTACTATGTCATCAAAGGCAACTTCAATGGTTTAATATGACTTTGCTAGTAAAAGAACAGGGATGAGTCCATTAGTTTGGTCATTTTGATAGGGAAAGAACACTGTGAATTTCACTGATGCATTTTTCAACCTTACTACACTGATATCTGCACCAAACTAGTTCGAAGCTAGAATAAATGTAATGAGATGTGCTGTAATGTGTATGTATTATGTCAGCAATTATCCTGTACTGATTAGTGTTTAGGTCTTGGCTGCAAATAGCTTTTAGCCATCAGATGAAGCCCTATTGTTTCTTATACATGACATTGAATTAGAGAGGGCTTTGGGTCATGTTGTGATGGGTTTGTTTTCTCTCTCACTGTATTGCTCCCGATTCAATGGCATTCCTCCTCACTGCTGTGTTTGACCCACCCATGAGCATTTTTGCCTCACAGTATTTTGACTGAATGATGAATCCTTCCCCAGCTGATAAGAGAAGGGCATACAAGAAAATATTTTCCCTCACGACCTCTCTCCATGTTCAGCCTATTCCCAATCCCTCTCTTTTGCAGTCAACCTTTCTAACCAATCACCAGTGTCTTCTTGTGGTGTAAGACAGCTATTCCCACCAAATCTCCAGGCTCATGGCATAAGAGGTGCTCCATGAGTTGGCATTGAGCTTCCAAGCCTCCTGACTGAATGGCCGGAGCTGATCTTTGTCTCTAAGTGCCTACAAACCGGTCGCATAATGAAATGTACTAATGTATCTAAGACACATTTAGCGGTTCTCAATAGGGTCACGAATGACCTGCCTGAGCAATATTCATGCGGCCAGTTGAAATGCGTTACCCATTGGTAATTGGCTTTTAATAATTCAACTTATTTTTTTATGAAGCCCATTTTCTTTAAAGGAAAGTGGGATGCATTACAAAAAGAGTAATCAGTGGTCCATGGGACCAGTGCCTGCTCTAAACGTTTTCACTGCCAGTTATAGAGGGGAAGAGGTCCCCTCTGCACCCCTACCCTTTGTGAGTGGCTTACCACCTACTTGAAGTAGGCGGTAAACTAATTCTGGTCGCAAAACAATTGTACATGCCCTTGTGACTCGCTATTAGGAAAGGAGACCCTTGGCATTCCCCTTCCTAATAGCAACTCACAAACCCTATTTTGGAATCAGTAATAGGTTACTGACTCGCAAAATAGGATTAGTAAATGTCAGAAGCCATTTTAGCAGTCGTAAATGGACCGATTCTGCATTTGCGACCACTAAAAACATTCATACATCGGCCCTTGGTTCACAAATTGGATATTCTAGTTTGCAAATGAAAATAGTACATCAGACTCTTAATGTGTTCAGTATATTAATATAATAAGGTCCACATATGAGCGCCCTAGTATCATATCGTCATTCAATGCAACTGACAATGCTACTCTGAGATTCTTATTGCTCAGCTGAGATAAATTAATTACATTTCGAGTTTCACTGCAAAAATGTCACATGCATATAGATTATGTTTCTTACTACACCAAATTCTTAATTTGTCTATATTTTTAGGCATTTCCCACTGCAATTATTGTCAGGTTTAACCTGCTGATATTTAGCTGTGTGCAACTGCTGGGGTATTGATTTTGCCAATAATCTCCTAATTGTAATGCGGATGGTAATAGCAGTTGACACACATATATTGCAATTAAACAGGGCAATTATAATCTTGGCTCATGATGAGAGAGCATAACAGGTAGCAATCATTTGGATAAACAAAACTTAGGTAAAGTGTATCTAGGACAACTCCTTGAATGAGGTATCCTTTTACAGATCCTTAGAGAGAGAGAAGTAAAATAAAAAAAATGACATAATAGAGATGTTTTGGTGGATTTCTAATGGGCGGCTCTTTTCTAGCCAGATAAGTCACAGAGAATCAAAGGATTTCCTTTATTACTTAAGTGATGCTTTGTGTACTGTCATTAAAGTGAGCTCAGGTGGATCACAAGGAAAATCACCACTCATGCAGTCACAACCAACCATGTAGCAGTAAAAATACAATCAGCTGTGATAATGAGTGATGGTGTTGGGTTGGCTGAATTGTCAAGGATTCACCCAGGAGTTGTCTTTGTTTTTAATAGCTGTTTGTTCTAGGGGACTGTATAATGGCTGTTGCCGTGTAGTATGTGGTTCAGATCAAAATTTACTGCCTGACCTGTAACTCTCCATGAACCAATTACCCATTTTACACGTCACTAGTTTTTTCTTTTTTTCACAGCTGTCACTGATTTCATTTTCTGGTCTTGAAAGTCAACAATGATAATAAAACGTGAGCAGACGGGTGAGAACCTACCAGCAGCTCCCTTGGTGGTGCTTAGTGAGGTACTTTCAGACCTCTCACGCATTTTTTTCATGTGCACTTACATATGGGGATATTAACGGGGGTGATTGACAAACATTTTAATTTGGACACTGAGGCTCGGTTATGAGTAGCATTTTTTAGAAGCTATTCTTTGGGAGGAGAGTTTACTACCTTGCCCGTGGGTCCTTGGAAAGATTATTGGTCCATGTCGAGAGGAGGTCTTTATTGATATATTGTCAACCAGCAGAAAAGCAGGTTCAATAAATCGTCATGTCCTGTCCATACACAAAAAATATCACCAATGAACTGTGATGTTGAAAAGGATTCTTTTGATGGATAAAGCGTTCCTCCATCCTAGCCGTGTACAACACGGCCAGCTCTGGAGCAAAGGGATACCCAATGGCAGTCCCTTTTACTTGCACAAAGAAATCTTCACCAAATTTGGCGTCAGTTTTTTTCAATGCAAATTGGACTAGCTCAATGATTAAACTAAATTGGAACTTGATAGGGGCTCGGTCTTGCATCCAAAAGCGCTTCTAAGGCTTTGAGTACATCCTCTTGAGGTATTTGAGTACAAAGAGGTGCAACATTTATGGTAACCAATCGCTAGGCTCTAGAACAGTACTCCAACCCTTCAATGTTAGTTATGACTTCCGTGGTAACCCTCAAATACAATGGAACTTGTTGCACATATGGCTTTAGAAACACATCAACGTATTTCGCAATAGATTCCAAAATTGAATCACATCCGGAAACTGTAGGGCGTCTTGGAGGAACTGCTTGATGTTTACGCAACTTAAGAAGTAGGTAGCGAACTGGTATTTGTGGATTTGCTTTCTTTAATAAATCATATTCTTTAGGTCCTATAAGACCCTCATCAAATTCCTATTTCAGTATTTGGCCAATCTCTTCTTGAATCTCTTTTGTGAGATCACCTTTGATTTGTCGATAAAATTCCTCATCTCTTACCTTCTCTTCTATAGTCCTCAGCCGACCAAATCACAGTAGTTCTCCCTTTATCTGCCTGCTTAATTACAATTGAAGTGTCATGTTCAGTCCTCCCAAGATGTACAACATAGGGGTTTGCAACCAGCGAGGACGCAAGGACAACAAGGAGGAGACTACGGCGAGGAGGAGGGCAGCCCGGATATGCCAGAGCAGGTAAGTGATTATCTCCTGTTCTGTTGGGTGTGGGCGCAGGGGCTAGCTATGCTATGCCATGGATTTGGAGTTTTGTCTGAACTCCGCGTTCCCAATGTACGCGTGGATGGCAAAACTCTGCAAACACCACTGGCGGAGCAGAGTTTACCACCCAGGCTTAGTCCTAACTATAACTACCTACTGGCGACATCTAGTAGGTAATATATATATATATATATATATATATATATATATATATATATATATATATATATATATATACACACACACACAGACACACAGACAAATACATACACGCCTACTACCTTAAATACACTTACCTTGCATTGTAAAGGCATGCTTTGTGAAGGCATTTCATTGTAAAGGCTATGCATGGTGAATGATGCTTTGTAAAGTCATGGGGGCATATTGCCAAGGTGGGCGAAATGTGATCATTGCGGTTTTAGCGGCCGTTTTCGGCAGCGACAGCTTGTAGGTGATAGCGGGCATTTAGGTGCCCACTTTGCATGTCAGCGATATTTATCGCTAATGACATGCAAAGTGGGCGTACCCAACCTGTTAGGGACTGAAAGCAGTTGCTAATGTCGCTATCGCCTATTAGCAAGGCAGGCATAGTGATGGAAATACTTGCGCTAAGCGCGAATATCTCCAAATACTAATGCCTGCTCCGACCAGTTCATAGCCATTATATCCAATGGGAGATGGATATGTCGTAGACCCTGTTAGTGATAATGCATGAATATCGCTGTATTCTCAGCGATATTCACGGATTTCGCCGCTATTGCCGGAAATATTATCGCTTTCAAGATAAACGTTGCTAATAGCACGTTATCTTAGCGATAATAGCCGGCGATGTGCGGTGATAAAAAAAATTGCCGCTAAGCCTATTTAGCGAAAAATATTGCTAGTTGTTGGTAATATGGCCCATAGTGTGGTAATACCTGCTTTGTAAAGGCTGTTTCCCTTCTTAGTTCTTTCTTGGGATAGGAACTGTGAATGATGTGGAGCCTACTTTACCCACACCATTAGGAGCTTCATGGCTCCCTCTCAGGTTGCCTTCTGGTGCACTGACCGACAATTAGTACAGCCCTGGAGTCGTGGTCCAACCCCAAACACCGTAGACACTGGTGATCAGAAGCAGATAACTGTCTGCCCCATTTCCCACAAAGCTTAAAATTGGTGAATTTGCTGTGGGACATGTTCCCTTTCTCTTTGGGATCATATTGCCCAAAAGAATAGACAATAAGTTAAAAAAGATGGTAAAAAAGTGATCAAAATAGCTATCTGAATCAGTGCTATTGATGCGGAAAGAAAGTAACTGATGCCATCATGCCAGGGTGATGCCTTTATAGGCACCACACACATCACTTCCAATGCGGACCCATTTGATGTGGGGCTAATTGACTCCAGCTAAAGGCATACAGAAGTTCTGCTCAAGATTTCCTGATCCAGTCTGATGTCTGGGCAATATTCGAAGGTGAGGAATCTGCAGTTAGTAATCTTTATCAGAAACCTTTTGTGCCAAGAAACGCACCTGCTTATTCCCTTCAGAGTATGTGAGTGTTCAGATTGGGAATGCTCTCTTAGCCCTTAACTACCACCAAGTTAATTTCTGGGCCCAATAGGGAGTCAGCCGGATTTACAGTGGTGAGATATTGAGACTGGAATAAACCATTTTGTTCATTATCTCCCCCAGAGATGGGTTCATGATTAATCAAGGTCCCGGGAATGGGAACTAACCAGTTAGAATGAGAATTACCAGGTCAAGAATTGCAGATATCCCCAGATTATAAGGACTTTTTAAAATACATTTACCTCCTGCTTTAAGCAGACAGTAAAGGGGGGAACAGGGGCCACAGCAAGTTCATGCTGACATCAGGGCAAGTTCCAAAACGTCTCAAATACGTCCTATACCATGCTGGGGTTCTGGTGGGGATTGGGCTCAGATAAGCCTTCTGTATACCCTGGAACTCCAGTGGTTTTACCAGAGCTTGTTTCACACCCTGTAAAATAGCCCTCATGTTCGCACACCCAATAAATCTGAGCGCAGGATCATCAGCCTTCTTGAAGCCACTAAGAGTGGTATCCTGACCAGAGGTACTGCTCCATTGAACTCAGAATTGACCACTTTGTGGTGGTAAAGGATGGTTTTATAGTATGTATATCATTGCAGAATCAAATCTTGGTGGAACTTGGGGATTAAATAATTGGTCCTTAGTAAGCCTTTCAAAGGTAGATAATACACGTTTGGTGGTAACACCAGTTATTTAAACACTACGAAACAACAAATATGTGGTAGTAGACATTATATCGAACATGGTGAGAAACACCGATGCAGAATCTGACTTGTTGCCATTAGATGTTTCCATCTGACGTTGGTATTTGATTTCTCCACTGTATAAACTACAAATCACTTTACTGTATTGCTTGATTGATTCAGGCACCCTTTTACAAAAGTAGATGATAAGCATATTTCAGATGAAATAAAATGTTTTTCAATTAATGCATCCACCACTAGTTAATCTTTTTTATTTCTTAATTACTTTACACTCTGAGCAGTCCACATATATGCCTTATCATTAAAAGCATCTAAGGCAAGTCACTTCATCTTCCGTTATTTCAGTTCTATTATTTTCTTCAGATGTGGACCCTAGGAAACAAATAGGCATTTTCGTGGTTATTTAGAGTATAGTGGAAGAGTGCATCTGCTACACAACGGAATTATTCTTGGGAAAACTTGTGCTCCCCTCCAAGCCAAATTAGAGATAGAAAACCCACTGAGGAATTCTTCAGTAAGCAATAGCATCAGTCCCTATGTCTATGCTCACTAGCCCTCAACATCATTATGTGGCCTCAGAAGCTCAAACATTAATACTGAACGCAGGCTCTGCATCCTTTTCAACATTTGTCCATATGCACAAATTGGGTACTTTTTGTGAGAAGGTTCATGCCCTTTGGCACTGGAGCTCAGTCGTGCAGATAGGCGACCACAAGCCAAATTCTTAGCTGTGATGGCTGCTGCTCTTGCACCTGTAGTTTTAACAAATTATTTTATGTGCAGTAGACCCAAATAATCATTGAAAAAGGTGCACAACTCCTTACAGGGCTTATACGCAGTGTGCTATACAGATATATGACTCAGTTCCCACTTCCTCACTTTGTAGCAAAATGCCTCAAGGCATCATAGCACTACAAAACAAATAACTGTGCAGCATTGCGGTGATAAGATTGTAGTTTACAGTGGACTGAAGCCAATCGCAGGTCTTGTAAGAGAGCTTGGCTTATTGTGCACCCATCCACTTTTCTTCTGTTTTCTAACTGCCAACCAGAGATGTAAACCAGAACTTTCCAAGTTGTTCATAATCCATTACCTTCTGCAGCCAGAAAGCGAGTGCTTCCCATCTGAAGCAACCGCAGTGTGCTTCTCTCCACCCACTCCGCTTCCACAGCAGACTTCTTCCGCAGCACCATGGAGTAAATGTTGCTCCTTCATACTTGCACCCCCTCGGTGCACTTCAAAACGATCCCACTCTGGGTTCATGGGGTGGTTGTGGGGCACAGACGTCTTGGTGCTGCCTAGCAGATCAGCAGCATTTACTGTCAGTGCCAAATTAAATGGCGAGTGACGCAACAACAAATCCCAGAGCAGGCATGAGAACCCTTCCTTACTGCACACTACAGACTGCACAAGGGAGGGCTGTGTCACGGCCGCTGGAATGCTAGGATCAGGCAAGCATTGCAGTAAAACGTCACTACGTGATGCGGGCAGAGGTTTTGGCCGACCTTCACATCTTAAGCATAGCATCTAGTGACAAAAACTCAGTCAACTACGTCCGCTGAGCGGAGTTCACCGCCCACCCCTAATACCCTGAAGGTAGAATGGATGTCCAGGAATGAGGTGAAGTTTGATTCCAGTGTGGTGTGCAGGAACGGAGGACTACTGAGAGCGATCTATATTCCTCGGTGTTAGACGGTTGCAGAATCTCCTGATATTCACAGTTGGAATCGAGAAGGTGTGAATGGTAAGTTGTGCGCTGTGGTATAACTGGAGCTGTGCAAAGTGACTGAGCCATTGTGCCAAAGAGCTGAGTGAAACAGGACCCAAGCTGCTGTGTCTAGGGATCAAGTGCCACATAACTGCTGCACCAAGAAGTAACCAACCATATTGTTACTTGAGCTGTAGATACTATACCCAGCCAGTGAGGCCACCCATGCCACACTTGCTGCCAAGAATCTAAGTGACTCATTCTGCAACCTTAGAACTACGCAGCCGGATGTACCTATATTGTGCACTGCAGCGACCCAGTGTTCTATTGAAATACCTTCAACTAAGTGACCAGCCTCAGAAGCAATGCAAGGAAGGCCTAACCCTGGTGACTGGCTCATGCTCAGCCCCAGAAGCAGGGGAGTGCTGAAGCCAGAAGGGAACAGGGCATCCACCAGAACTCTGCTTGATCAGCAGTCTCGCATCTATTCTTGGGTGAGTAACTGTTTACATATTAGGAAACTGTGCACTATCAGAAGTACTTATGAGCTAATTATATCTACATCATGCCTCAAAGGGAAGATCTAGCTGGGTTAGAGGATGAGACAAGGGACATAGAGGAGGGGGGCATCAATGGACTCTAGCTCCTGCATTCTAATGTGAACTCTGAATATAGCTGTGTGGGATTTAGTCCTAGTTTGTAATAAACATACTTTTCTTTTTGAGAGTTAAGTCCTGTGTTGGACAATCCATTTACATATCTCTGTATGTTGAGAGCTGAGCTTTATCACCCCACACTACTTTTCTGAGAAGCCTGAGACTTCTCTCCATCATTAACACTGAGATACAAGTACTGAAGGGGTTGTACAGCTCCTGCCTTCAGGAACACAGCTTCGGTTTGCAGAGCCATATTAGGACGAACCCTGAGACATCAGAGGGAAACCACTTCAATCCCTATGTTTGAGTCCCAGTAGACCCTTGTTGCCCAGTGGGCCCTAGAGTGAAGTGAGGGGATAGATTACTGTAACTTGGAGACTGAAACCTTTTATCAACGTACTTTATTGTCAAGCTCTGTGATAGAATTTAAAATACTAGTATTTGCTGCATCCTCAAGGCACTAGTCTCTCTGGCATTTCTAGCACTAAAAGGAGAGCCCATTTGCATTTAGTCATAATGACATTCAGAGATCCTTACTCTCGCTTCAGTTAGATCTCAATTCTTCTAAATGGAGTTTGAATGAATGAATGAATGAATGAATGAATGAATGAATGAATGGGATTCTATATCGCGCGACTTAGCCCGAAGACATCAAGGCGCCTAACAGAAAAGTTCAGAAAGTCAAATAAAAATAACTACAAGTATAACTACAAGTTTGTGTTTCTAATTTGTCATTGAAGTTCCCAGTTTATGTGACCCTCCTCACACTTGGTCATCTACTTGTGCCCAAATAAGATCTAACATCCCACACGAAAGCAAAATTCCAATTCATCCAACCATTCTGTGTTCGCTAATTGCAGCACAATTTGACTCCACCAGAGTTCCTTCGGCATTACCATGTGATAGGTGGACTCATGTGCATCAGTGAATGCTATGGGCATATTGTTTACAGAAAGACCACATTAAGCATGCGTTTCTCACCTCTTTAATGGTTCCACAATCATTGAATGAAATGTTAAATATGACAACTGTAGCTGTAATCTGTGGAAGACAGCTCTGGTCATTCAGGAACACATCTTCAGTATAGCCCAAAGATTCCAGATAGTGCCTTTTAATTGTGATAGACATCCGGTCTTTAGAACATTCCAGACCAACTAGAGATAAAGAAAGGGCATGAAGAAATATACAAACATAAATCTTTAATTTAATTGTTTGAAATAATTTCTGGTATTTTAATGTAACTCTGATTCCTATAAATCCAACTACTATTCTAACACTTGCTGAATAGTCTTTAGCAAAACAGCTCAGGCTACTTTGAAAACTGTAGTATTTGGTTAAAATAATGTGCACATCACTAGAGTGCGCACCCTTTAAATACATTTGGAAAATGGACTATGGACACGTGTGCTAAATAAGTACCAATACATTCTTACATAAATACATCACAAGAGTTTAATAGTTGTCTAGGAAAACCCAAAAAGTAGAATATTAGATTCATAGATTCCTTTGCAAATTAAGCATGCATGTGTTGGAAACCGGAAATCAAACAAACTTCAAACCGTGAGGTTGCATTGGTGCAGCAAATTCTCATTCAACACGTTTAAAATAAAAAATTGGGCACGCTAGTAGGTTTGGGCATTTTAGCTGAATATTTTATTTGTTGTTATGGCAGTAATGGTTGGATTAGAGAATAGTTGCTCTTAATTGCGCGCTGCAGGTAACAGAACCCCCCAGACCCTTTTTAGTAAATGTGGCACGCAACAAAGAAAACACATTGGAAGCCATTAAATCACAGTATGAGAAGGGAAAGGGACATGGCAAGGCTAAATCTAAGGTTCTCTGGGTGTGCAATAGATAGGGGAAAAAGCTAACTATACCAGCGTTTCAGTCAACAGGCTTTACATCTAGTAACAGTACAGATCTGAATGAGCATGGAAAAGTAGGATCAAAGCAGAGAACAACCGGTGATACTTCATAGTCCAATTGAACCAATCCCTTGGCATTCTCATTTGTATCCATCACAAATAAAGTGGCCTCGAGATATGCACCAAAACTGCCACATGTCAGGAGCAACAGTTCATTTTCCAATGGTCTCCGATTATAATTTGACAGTAAATTGTAGCTGAAGAGGGGGTTATCTTTTTCCCAGCAGAGGTTCATCTTCAGGGTGGAAGGGTCATGCCCCCCACCTTTTCCCCAACATAAATAGTGTCTGTCAGGCTGAAGAAAGATCAGCCTAATATATACTCTTTATATTTTGGTCAGGCAGTGCGGCAGGCGCCTGGCTGCCTGAGCTGACCATTGCCAGGCTGAAGATGTCACAGATACTGTGGGCATAACCTCTTCAGAGTAACAAAGCACCTCAAGGCCCTCTCCCTTATGATGAGGAGGAGCATCATTGATAATCTCGGGTCTGGTTGCTTCAGTTTTAAGCCTTGAAGTGCCCAGTGCTGAGTGTCTCTAGCTGACACCTCGTCACAGAGTTGAGTGGTTTCAGTAAATCTCACTGATTCCATCCCATTCTGTGCTGAGGTAAGGGCTGCCACTTCCTCTTATGGCTAACTTAAGGAGACGGCAGTCACAACCTTGCTGAAACCTCAGAGACTTCCCTCCAGAGATTCTGCAGAAGGTAAGTGTTAGATTTTTATTAAATGTTTGTTGTGGGGAAACAGCCTTTACAATGCGAGCATTACCACGCAATGCCTTTACCACACATCATTTACTGCGCATTGACATTACAACACAATGCCTTAACATGCCTTTACCACGCATATACCTTTACCACGCATGCCTTTACAATACAAGTTATGTGTATTTAAGGTTAGTAGGTAAGTATTTGTACATATATAAATACATATATGTATAATTGTTACCATCTTATGTACAGGACACCCGACATTTCCTCAGATTAATCAATAACGTAATCTGGGAAGAAAATATGCTACTTATGACATTAGATGTCAGTAGCCTGTATACATGTATACCACATGACCTTGGTTTAGAAGCCTTTGCCCATTACTTTAGGGACAGACCTGTTGGTTTTTTGAAACACACAGAGATGTTATTAACAATGATATCTCAGTGTCTAAAAAACAACTTTTTCATTTTTGATCATAGGATGTACTGTCAGTCCCTGGGGACCGCAATGGGAACCTGCTTCGCCCCCAGTTACGCTGGTCTTTACCTGGGCTGGTGGGAGGAGCAGGTGGCCAATAACATCAGTGCCTTTTCCCAAAACGTGGTCCTCTGGGCACGGTACATCGATAATATTTTTTGCATTTGGAAGGGGGATACTGTCACAGCTGAAAATTTTGTCAAAGAACTAAATGAGAATAACTTAAATCTTGCATTTACAAGCAGATAAACAAAGACAGAATAGAATTTCTGGATATAATAGTGAGAGCAAGAAACCAGAAATTAGAAAGTGAGCCATTCCGAAAGCACACAGCAGGAAATAGTATTTTGAGTGCTGCTATTTGCCATCCCAGGAATCTCATCAACAGTATCCCATACGGGGAGCTGTTGAGAGCTAGAAGAAATTGTAGCTCCAATGACACCTTCCAAAGAGAAGCTGAAATCATGCAAGAAAGATTTAAAGAGCAAGGATTCTCGCAAAAAACAGTAAAGGCAGGATATGAAAGAGTGAGCATAATCAACAGAGAGGACTTACTGGGTGTAAAAGAAGAGAGTGATAAGAATGAACCAGTGAGATTTATCACCACCTTCAACAATCAGACCAAAGAAGTGAGAAAATGTATAAGTAAATTTTGGCATGTACTAGGAACAGATACAACCATAAAAAACTGTATTGATGTTTGTCCCAGTATTACTTACAGGCGATGTCCAGCGTTACAGGACATACTTTGCAATAGTAACTTGCCATACGAAAAGAAAAAAAACATCTATCCAAGGCTTTTTCAAATGCTTCTCCTGGAAAGCGTGTAAATTTAGTAACAACTGTAAACAAATCACACTTTCAGGAAACCAGAAACCATTTATCATCTCGAAGCATTTAAATTGTGAGACAGAATTCTGTGTCTATGCCCTAATATGCCCCTGTAAATTGGTGTATATTGGCAGCACCATAAAGCCAGTAAAACTACGCATACTGGAGCACATGCGAGCTATCACCAATGACGATAAACAGTATCCCATCGCTTGCTACTTCCAAAAACATCATAAAGGAAATGTAAATTTGTTGCAATATTGTGCTCTAGATTCAATCCCAATATCTGAAAGGGGTGGAAACAGAGAACAAGAATTACGTAGGCTAGAGTCACGATTAATCATCAAATACGAAACTATGCAGCCAGGAGGGATCAATAAGGATGAGGAATTGGCAGTCCACCTAGGCTGAGAACTGCATTGTGTTTATCATATTATATGAAGGAAATTTTGCCTCTGTGTTGCTATTCAGAGTTTGTTAAGACATGTTTTTAAAGTGGTACTTGACCAATTTTAATTGATATGCACATTATTCACTTGTAGGAGACGGAGTGTTTTGCCCAGTATGAAGAAATTCTGAGCTTTGAAGGAACATTGAGAGAAACAAATCGTTTCAGCCCACATGGGCAGAAGTGTACAACCTATATATATTTTTTCCAATATGACAGTCAAACTAAGCCGTGATCTATACGCCCACTTGGGCAGAATTGTATAAAAGTTTGTAAATAGTACACCTTTCTGACAAAATACATGAATTGTGTGTCATCTAGAATTTACGCCCACTTGGGCTATGAGAACTACAATAATTTTCAATATCATGTGAAGTTTAGAGATTTTCTATCTCAAAATGTGATACGTTAATTTAAAACTGGTTATAAATGCATTTTTCATATGTAAAACAAATCATGGCGAAAATATGTAAATAATATAAGTATTGACTATGGATGTTTAGTTTAAAATACTGTTCTAACATGGCGACTCAGTATCCAAGAGAAAACAATGGGCTGAGTAAAATCCGTAGTCCTCTTTTTATGGTTTTACACTATATCACCTAAACACTGTGTGTTAGCAACCGACCCGTGACCAAGGAACCGGCTGGTTCCGAAACGCGTCGGGCAATGTTTGCAACTGCTGCATAAAGAATAAACTGCTTCACCTAAAAACTGGGGCTCGGCGTCTTTTCTTACTCGTACCGTAAGAGCTCTTTTGCTGGAATGTATGTATATATATATATATATATGTGTGTGTGTGTGTATGAGAGAGAGTTCCTGCAGCAGCCCATTCACATCCACTATGCAGGATCAGTGCGAGTTTTGAATATTCAAAAGGTTGGAATCATAGTATGTGATAAAGTATGTGACACCGAAAAGACTTGCACACATCTGTTTTGGATTTAAATGAAGTTTAATGATGCAATGAATTTCACCCACTCAGGGGCTTCGTCAAGCCCAGTATGAAAAAGGACCATCACCTTAAGATCGAGGGATGTCATGTGACTTTCATAGACATGGCAAATTTGGAAACAAACAGTAAAAGTGCATGTCATGTTACAGAAATACAACATAAATTATAATTATCTAGTTTTGTTTGTGCAAGCATCTGAAAATGAAGTCGTGTATAATACATAATAAAATATATTCCTTGTTACTGCATCAAAAAGTGAAGTCGTTGTCATTGCCTCAAAGTAAACATTACATTTCCCTTATACGAAACATACATTCAACGATGTTGCCAGGCAGGTTATGTTCTAATGCATGAAGCAAAACAAATGTTGTAAATACATGTACATCGTAATTTGTTAAAATGCTCAGTTCCTCTTTCTTTAATTAAATTGCAAGAGCAACCAGAGCTGGTCCTAAGCAGGATCGGAAATAGGGGGGAACCTTCTACATGAAAACCAAGTGGCTGGCAGAGCCTACACTCTCTATCATTGTGATGCACATAGGACCTGTCCCGGCTAGCATGCCATACCTCACAATAGTAATTGCGGACTCTAATGGTCAAATGCCAACGTAAATAATAGACTGCGGATGAAAGTGGTGTATCACAAAACCCAAACAATCAGGGGAAGGGACATAGGTCCTATTCATCCCATATAGGATAGTGACAGCAATATGGCTCACTGGGATCCTATTATGGAAGAAAAAAACAAAATGCACTTGAAGAAATAGAGGTAAAATTTAAAAAAGATATGTAATATTTCCAATATTTAGAAACATGTGCTGGTGCCACAGCCATATGGCACTTGCTAAGGCTATGGCACTAAATACTGTAGACCAAAATGTCTACCACAAATGTATCCCTCTAAATAAACTTACACCACACACAGAGAAATCTATGAAAATTATTTTGTCTCCACTACCAGGACAGCCCAAAATAAAGTTGGAAATGAAAATAGAGCATGTAAATTAATCAGATGAAAGGATAGGATATTAGGTGTTAGATCAATGGGGGAAACTCAGAAAGACCACAGGACTCAAGCCAGAAATCTATATCAGCCGATATGGACAGGTAATTCTTCGTCCTCATTGAGTCCTCCCAGGGATTTATCCCAAGTAGAAAAGTGTACTCTGACTCCAACAGCCTGAGTCTCTTCTCCCTGTCCCCTTCTCGTGCACTCTTCATGACCCTGTCAATGCCAAAATAAGACAAAAGATCAGCATTTTGATTATGTACTCTTGCCCAGTGCCTTACCACTGGGTAATTTACATCAACAGTCATAATGCCTCTATAGTGTTCCAAAACTCTTTTCTTCATTGGACAGAGGGCACTGCCCACATATTTGTAACGACATGGGCATAGCAAAACATACACAACAAAATCACTTCCATATGTGATGAATTTGTTAATGCAGCATTTTTGCCTGTAGGAAGTAGATAATCCCTTTAGTTGCTGCTCCCTTTATAGGCCTTGCACCATCTGCATTTGTACAAACTATTCTGTTCATGTAGCCAACCACCTTGTGTCTCCTGTGTATTTGTCGAATTGTGTACCAGGAAATCCCACAATGACTTAGATTTGCAGTATGTGACTAATGGGTTGCAGAGCATGGAGCTCCCAATTACCTGGTCAGATTTGACCAAATGTCATTGTCTATTCAGTACTTTTCTCATGTATCTGATTCACTGTTAAAAGTAGTAATCAGTCTAACAGTATGGGGATCTTGATATTTTTTCTATCTCTCAGTTAGAAGGCCCTCTCGTGTGACATGCACAGGTTTTTTACTAGCTGCTTTTAAGACCTTGTAGCGCTAGCCTCTTGCTCTGACTCAATATGTTGTGCGTCCCTCCTTTTCTTTATAAGCCTGCCCAGTGTTGCAATTGTGCCTGGCCCTAGGCAGTTCTCCGTAAGGGATGCTTCTTATAAGCATTTTTAGATGATGACTACCAGTGTGAAGAATGATGTTACCTGCCTTGCTCTTACTGAGAAGGC
Source organism: Lissotriton vulgaris (assembly GCF_964263255.1). Taxonomy (NCBI): domain Eukaryota; kingdom Metazoa; phylum Chordata; class Amphibia; order Caudata; family Salamandridae; genus Lissotriton; species Lissotriton vulgaris. Next base: position 1,190,415,032 of record NC_141693.1, on the reverse strand, counting down.
TGATCTCTATTTTGTTATCAATTACCTTGACAGATACCTCAAGGAAATCCAATTCCGTATCATGAATTCTATGTGTGAACTTCAGATTGAGTTCATTGCGATAAATGTGCAGCAGAAATTCTTGCAAAGTGTCTTTTGTGCCTTCCCATTTGATGAACAAGTCATCTATGAATCTAGTCCAGAAAGCAAAATGTTTGGTCCATCTCTTATTAGTGTTTACCCATACATGTTGCTCCTCTCACAATCCCATAAAGATGCATGCATAACTTAGAGCAAAGCAACTTCCCAACATAACCAATTGACAATACCAAACTTAATTGAAAATGAAGGAGTTGCTCTCCAAACAAAATGGTAACATTTCTAGTAGCATCATGGAATGATCAAATCTGTGTAAAGATTTATCATAGAAAAAATGTCTGCAAGCTTGTATTCCCAGATTATGATCAATACATATATTGAGGGATACAACATGCAAAGTGACCAAGGTGTAATCTCTTTGCTGGGTATGTCTGAAATTCTACAGATGAAGTTAGTGCTGTCCCTGCAATATGAGGGTAAAGCTAAAAAGTAAGGCAGGGTAAGTAGTAGTCAAAGTAAATGGAGGTTTGTTCCAATAAATTACTGTAAGCAGAAATGATAGGTCCTCCCTGTTTTTGTGCACTTAGGGCACATGTAAAATCAGGGTACCACAATCAATCAATCAATCAATCCGGAGTTTGTTAAAGTGCGACTACTCACCCGTAAGGGTCTCAAGGCGCTAGGGGTGGGTGGGGTGGGGGGGTGCAGGTTCCATTCCATCAAGGAGGGGGTCTGTCGAAGAGCCAGGTTTTGAGGTTTCTTTCGAAGATGGGGAGCGATGTTGTCTGTCTGAGGTGGAGCGGAAGGGCGTTCCATGCTTTGGCCGCGAGGAAGGAGAAGGAGCGGCCTCCTGATCTGGTATTTCTGGTGCGGGGGACCACGGCGCAGGAAAACTGGGCTGATTGTAGGGTCTTTTGGGTGCGTGGAATTTGAGCCGGCTGTTCTGGTATGCTGGTCCGGTGCCGTGGAGGGCCTTGTGTGCGTGGGTGAGCATCTTAAAGGTGATTCTCGCCTTGACGGGGAGCCAGTGGAGTGTGCGCAGGTGCTGGGAGATGTGGCAGTGTTTTGGCAGGTTGAGGACCAGTCTTGCGGTGGCGTTCTGGATGTTCTGTAGCTTGCGGATGAGGTTTTTGTTTATTCCGGCGTAGAGTGCGTTGCCGTAGTCGAGTCTGCTGGTGACCAGGGCGTGAGTGACTGTCTTTCGGTGTTCGAGGGGGATCCATTTGAAGGTCTTACAAAGGAGGCGGAGGGTGTGGAAGCAGGAAGATGAGACAGAGTTGATCAGGCGGTCCATTTTGAGCTCGGAGTCCAGGATGATTCCCAGGTTGCGTGCGTGGTCTGTGGCGGTTGACGGGTTTCCGAGGGCGGTGGGCCACCAGGTGTCGTCCAGGCATCGTGGTTTGGGCCCATGATGAGTACTTCTGTTTTGTTGGTGTTTAGTTGTAGGCAGCTGTTTTTCATCCATTTGGCGACGGCTTCCATGCCTTCTCGAAAGTTGCGTCTGGCGGTGTTGGGCTCGTTGGATAGGGAGAGGATGAGCTGGGTGTCGTCTGCGTATGACACGATGTTGAGTCCGTAGGTTCTGACGATGGGGGCAAGTGGAGCCATGTAGACGGTGAAGAGCGTCGGGCTGAGGGAGGAGCCCTGGGGGACTCCGCAGGTGGTAGGTGTGGGGTCCGAGAGGAAAGGGGGGAGTCTGACCCGCTGCGTCCTGCCGGAGAGGAAGGAGCAGATCCAGTTGAGGGCCTTGTCCTGGATTCCTGCATCGTAGAGTCTGCGTATTAGGGTGCGGTGGGAGACTGTCTTGAATGCCGCTGATAGGTCGAGGAGGATGAGGGCTACTGTTTCTCCTTTGTCCAGTAAGGTGCGGATGTCGTCTGTTGCGGCGAGGAGGGCGGGTTCCATACTGTGGTTTTTTCTGAAGCCGGATTGGGAGGAGTCGAGGATGTTGTGTTCTTCAATGAATGTGGCGAGTTGGCTGTTGATGGCTTTCTCGATGACTTTCACTGGGAAAGGGAGCAGGGAGATGGGTCTGTATTTTTTGAGGTCGGTGGGGTCCGCTGAGGGTTTCTTTAGGAGGGGGTTGACCTCGGCGTATTTCCAGTCGTCGGGGAACGAGGTGGTCGCCAGGAAGCGGTTGATGGTTTGGCGGGCCATGGGTACGATGGTGTTGGCGGCTCTGTTGAAGATGTGGTGGGGGCAGGGGTCCGTGGAGGCCCCTGAGTGGATTGCCTTCATTGTCTTCAGTGTGTCTTCGGTGGTGAGGGCTGTCCAGTCATCAATCACTGGTTTCCGGGTGTCGGGGTGGTTGGTGAGGGTTCAGTGTGTTGGTTGTCTTCGTCAAAGTTGTCCTAGATGCTCTTGATTTTGTGGTGGAAAAAGATGCTGAGTTTGTCGCAGAGGTCTTGTGAGGGAGGGATGTCGGTAGACTCGCTGGTGGGTTGGGCGAACTCCTTGATGATGCTGAAGAGATCCTTGCTGTTGTGTGCGTGGGTGGAGATTCTGTCTTCAATCAGGGTTTTTTACATGTAGAAATTGATGTTACTCTGTGCTAAGAAGGCCCGTCTCCTTCCACCGCCTGGGAAGTGTGTAATATGTGTCAAAGAAAGTGTTCTTTTTGCAGTCACTGGTATTGAGGAGCTGCCACTGTGCCTCCTTCAGATATTTGTTCACATCCCATGGTACCACATTTCACCCTTTGTCAGAAAGTTTGACAATGATATTGTGGTCTTTGGACAAAGTGTCCAGGGCTTGTTTCTGTCCCTTTGTGAAATTGGATGCAAAACTATTACCGGACTTCTTTCGTATTGTCATTAGATCCCTGGTGACCTCCTCATGAAATATACAGATGGAGTCATGGGGTCTGTTTGGATTACATGTTGATCAAGGTTTAAACTAATTTAGGCTTGTTCTGTCCTATTCCAGATTGAGTGATATAAAAAAGTCCCTTCTGAGATTCATTCAGTGTTTCCCACCTCTAAATCTAGCAGTGCCGCTAAACTAGGAATATCTCCTTTGCACAGTGTGTCAAAAGTAGTATCTCGAACCGGGGCAATTGCAGACACCGTTAAGTTAATATTTTTTGGAATTGTTTCATAAATATCTTCTTAAGTTTTAGTTTGCGTACAAAAAGAAAAATATCAATGTGTGTTCTGCAATACTCCTGGTTTGTTGGGGTACAGAAAGAAACGCCAAGTACTAGGAATGATTGCTCTTCTTCAGTGAGCACATGTGAAGTTAAATTGACAATAGTTAAATGGTTCTCACCCATTATTGTTTCCTTGTCTGCGCTGCGTTCTTCCCATGAGGCATGTTGTCCTTTGTTGTAGTGATTTCTGCCACCTCTTCTGACTTTTTTGCTCTTGCATTGTTTCCTCCTCTTCCTCTTGGTGATCTCTACCTCTATGTTGGGTATGATTGTAAAAAACAATATTCGTCCATGGTTGAAAAGGGGTGAATTCCCCTGGAGGAATTCTGTTATAATGTAACAAATTCGAAAACTGGTCCTCCATGTCTGAGGAGAAATTATCAAATTCTGATTCAGAGGTAATTAGTTCCTGCTGTTTTAGGGCTCCTCCTTACATGAACTTCCTTATTGCACCATCAACTGTTCTGGCAAAGGATAGGATACAGCCATTTGTATTATCCTGATTGTTTCTGAGAAACTAAATCTTTTACTTAAGATTAATTTCCTCCTCCTATTTTTCTTGTCTTGCCTCCATTTGAGGAAGAAAACTGTGAACCTCCTCTTGTTCAGGATGCTTATCCAGTAGTTTCTTCAATTTGGCAAGTTCTTGCATCAGCTGTGCTATTTCCAAGCTGTTGAATTTGGAGAGGAGCACGTTACAGCTATCAACTGTGACCATCCCTCCAAAGGTTGTGGATTTGGGTTGTAATAAGTTGAGGTAATTAGTATTCTCAGGCCATGAGGTACCCTGCCTACTTCGATATAATTGTCCAGAGACATCTCTTCCCAGCACCTATTGATTTCTTTCTTAAGCAGTCTCTCGTATTCCAACAAAATCTGTTTAATTATTTTTGTGGTCACTGGTTCTCCATGCCTTCCAGTAGCTGTGCATGGCTCCTGTCAGTCATCAAGGTCATTAAAAAGCGTGTGTGCTGCCTCTGTTATTTTCTTTTGCATTTCACTCATGTTGTTATCAAATAGGAGCAGTCTTTCCAACTTTCTCAAATTGTTATTTATTCAGTCTGATTTTAGTACAGTCATTTCACGGCAACAGTTTCCCAGCAGTGTAGACACAAAGATACAAATATCCAGGTTATGAAACAGTGCTCCGTGTAGGACAATACCCCTGGAGTATCCCTGCCTCTTCTGAAATCATGGTTGTTGCTGGCGTGTAATGTGAAGGTGCACACAGCAAAGACAGGCGGGCCAGCCGGCATACACCCCACGCCCTCCGGCGTAATTCTGTCCCAAACCCTTGCAGATCCACATGTTTGCCAGCAGATTCCTCTGAGTAAGGCTATCCACTGCAGGCCTTTCTGACAGTCAGAAGACGTCGACATCAGAAGCTGCTGCAGAGACAGGCACAATTTCACCTGTGAGCGAGTTCTGGCAGCAGCCCAGTTGCATCCACAGTGCGAGTTTACAGGTGCAGGACCTGTTTTGAAAATCCAAAAGATCAGAATCAAGATTGTAGCGTTTGTGCTTGGGCTAGTGCTAGAACAGCGGCCGCGTTACGCTAATAATTACAGGAGCTGAGGTTACTGTCTACACGTGGCTCCGACCGCTTGTCGTAGCCACGCCTCTTTATATATAGGCCCTGGCGCGTGACGTCACACTTCAGCGCAGGGACGCTCAGGGACGCGGGTCATCTAGACCGCAGCTTACGCGCCCCCGAACATTCCTTCTAACCTTTATCAAAATAAAACAATATAGGCATTACAATGAACCATAAAATGATGGATCTGTTACCAGTCTGTGAGTGTCCATTTCAGGCTTCAATCTACCAGGTAATCAGCCAGCTGGGAGGAGGGAGCCGGGTTTATCATCAGTCCATAACGGAGCTGTCCGCCGAGACACCACTGCCCCCAGTGTTCCCGAAGGGGGGGTGTCGGTCTCTCCGGCCAGAGAGGAGGGGCTCAGTGTCCTGTTCCCAGGAGTGGCTGTAGATGGAGAGGTGTCACAGTCCATCGGGCCTTCTTCCTCGGAGACGTACTGGTCCATCTCTGGCTCCTCTCTCTCTCCAGGTCGGGGGCTCTGGCTGGGCTGCACGGTCCTCAGGGACCCGCCCTGGTGGGCCCTCTTGAAGAATAATATGTCTCTGGTAACTGTTTCTGCTCCTCTTCTGGCTGTCACCATGGTGCCCGTTCGACGGGTAACTGTCCAGGGTTGGTGTTCGAATGGGAGTCTGAACTTGTTGCCTGGCTACCGTTCCTTGACATAGACTTGGTCCTTCAGCGTTATCATGGACTCACGGGCCCCTCTCCGTCTGCTGGCTTGCTCATTGGAGTGAGTTCGATTCGCCAGAGTCTTTTCTTTGCTGGCTTGCTCAGGAACCCATGTGAGATGGTTCGGGAGTGTGTCTTTCACTATTCAGCCAATGGGCAAAGCACTAGGCGTTGCCTCTGTTGTAACATGTGGGGTCATGCAATATTCTCTGAGGAAACTGTAAATTGCCTTTTCCAGAGGTGATCCATCTGCGAGGGCTATGCGGATGGTCTTGTTGAGCGTAAGCATGAACCTCTCTACTTCCCCGTTGGCCTGGGGCCATCGCGGGGTTATCTTGCGGTGATGGATCCCGCAGTTTTTGAGGTAGTCGGCGAATTCTTGACCTTGGAACGGAGGTCTGTTGTCAGTTTTGACTACATCGAAGATGCCGTGGGTGGCAATAGTTTTCTCGAACTTTGTGATGACTTCCGTGGCCGTTTGGCTTCCTACGATTTCTATCTCTGGATACTTGGTAAAGTCATCAATTATTACGAGCGTGTACCGCCCATCAGGGAGGTGTCCGAAGTCCGCACTTACGCACTCCCATGGCCTCTGGGGGTTGTCTTCAGTCAGGACTGGATGAGGGCGATCCGGCGGCCCTGCTGCCTGACACCAATTGCATGTCTCTTCCACCAGGGGGTCCATGCCTGGGAACCACACCTTGGCTCTCAGTCGGCTTTTGGTCTTCACCATACCTTGATGTCCTCTGTGAGCTAGCTCCACCGCTTGGTGGGTTAGGCTGCTGGGCCGGACTAGACGGGGACCTCATAGGATGCATCCTTGGCTGTCGAGAGACAGTTCCTCTTTGACTCTTAAGATGGACTCCAGGGTGGCCTTTGCCTGCGGAGTTCTTTTGCCCAGGGATTCCTGGATGGAGCATCAATTTCCTGACTGTATTGCATCGGCGATCAGTTGGAGGCATTCGTCACTCTATGATGCTTCAATGATAGACTCTAGGCTCATAGGTAGTGGTCGGGATCTTTCCTTCACCAGCCGGACATACTCCTTGTTTGTCCTCCGCTTCCTGTTTCTCTATCAGAGTGGCTTCCCGGGGTTGTCTTGACAGGTAGTCTGCGGGGTTTGTTGACCCTGCCTTGTACTCCACTCGGTAGTCATACCCCTGTAGCTGGAGTATCCACTTCTCGATTCTGGGAGGCGGTTTCGATACTGTGCCTTGGAACAGCGGCAGAAGAGGTTTGTGGTCCGTGGTTACCGTGAAGGGGTGGCTGTACATGTAGACGTGAAAATGTCAGCCGGCCCAATGTATGGCTATGGCCTCTCTTTCAATCTGCGAGTACCTCTGCTCCGTGTCTGTCAGCGAGCGACTGGCGTAGGTGATGGGTGCCCACTCCCCGTTGTTCTGACGTTGCGTTAGCACCGTTCCTAGCCCGAAGGAGCTGGCATCCACGGCTATGTTGGTGGACTTGTATGGGTCGAAGTACGAGAGGGTGGTGTCCACCGACAAGGCTGCCTTGGTGTCCCGGAATGATTTCTCTTGTTCTGGGCCCCATTGCCACGTGGTGGCTGATTTGGTCAGTTCCCAAAGTGGCTAGGTGAGGTTGGAGAGATCCTGAATGAAGCCACCACAGAAGTTCACCATCCCCAGGAAACTTCTAGCTTCTGACACATTCGTGGGGACCTTGGCTTCCTGGACGTCCTTCACTTTATCGGGATCAGGTGCCACTCCGTGATCTGAGAACGTGTACCCAAAGAAGCTGATTTTCCGCTGCAGGAATTGGCACTTCTCCTTGTGTAAGGTGAGACCGGATTCTTTGATCCGCTGTAGAACCCCCCGTAGTCTTTGGTGGTGCTCTTTAATTGACGTTGCATAGATGAGTAGATCATCACTCACATTCAGGACTCCCGGGAGCCCGCTAAGGACTTCGCGAATGATGTTCTGGAACACTTCCGCTGCACTCGAGATTTCAAAATTGAGGCGCCGATATCGTCTCAGTCCTACGTGGGTGGAGAAAGTAGTGATGTATCTTGAATCTGGGTGGAGCGGTAATTGATGATAGCCCGACCGGAGGTCTACTTTGGAGAACCACTTCTCCCCGTTGAGTTCGCCCAGGATATCGTCTATAGTGGGGGTCTGGTGCCGCTCTCTCTTCACCGCTGCGTTTGGGAGATGCATGTCAACACAGATGTGGACTTGTCCAGGCTGCTTGGGTTTTCGGGCCACTACTATGGGGGATACCCATGGAGTAGGTCCACTGACCTTTTCTATGATTCCTTGCTTCTCCAGTGTTTCAAGTTCATCTTCCATTTTCTTCCTTAAATGGAACGCAATGCGCCGATGCCTCAGTGCGACTGGTTGAACTGATGGGTCTATGTGGAGAGATGCTTCCTTCCCTTTTAGGCATCCGATGTCCTTGAACACGTCTTCAAACTCCTCCATGATGGTGACTAGTTCTTCCTCTAGTACTGCCAGAGCGTAGGATATGAGCTTTAGATCTTCTGCCCATTGACCACCTAGCAGCATGCCACTGCCTTCTTTCATGATGTAGATCGTGGTGGGCACTGTGGCCTCTTGGTTTCTTAATTCTGTCTTGAGGCATCCGATCAGAGGGATGGGTGTCTTCTGGCCGTATGCAAACATCCGGATCTTCGCCTCACGTAGCGGCGGTTTTGCCTGCAGTTGGTTGTATACGTTTGCCGCCATTAGCTCAATGGATGCCCCGTGTCGATTGTGGCTCTCACCTCCTGCTGGTTAATCATGATGCCGCATCTCGGGAGTCGCCGTTTCTTTCTTTTTGGTTGGTCATTGGCGTACACGCAGTGGACCGGATAGTCCTCCGTGTCATCGTCCATGTCTTCACTGTCTCTTTCTTCTCTCACCACATGTGCGGCTTCTTTATTGGCTTTCGTGGACCTGCATACTGCCGCAAAGTAGTTCATCCATCCGCATGCGTTACATTTCTTCTCTCTTGCTGGGCAGTCTTGCATGCGGTGTGGCTGGCCACCGCAATAACCACACTTCTTACTTTTGTCTGGTGGCTTCCTCCTGCCTGTTTGTTTCCCTTTCGGCCTCACCACGTTCACTTTTTCAGCTGTGTGGGCTTGTTCAAGTTTGATAGGTCTGTGTAGGGCCGACTCCAGGTGGGACGCTCTTGCCTGAGATAGTTCCTTATTTCGACCCAGTTTGAGGATATCCGCGAGGGGCTTGTCATCCTATTGGAGTATGGCTAAACGGAGTTTCGACGAGAAACAGCCTTGGAGGATCTGCCCCTGATCTCTTCCTGTTCGTCCCGGAACCTGCAGGAGTTGGCCAGTTCTTTTAGTCTGCCATGGAACGCGTCTAGGGATTCATTGGCCTCTTGTTTTGCTTGGTGGAATATGAACCGCTCATAATCCTTGCTCGCCATGGGTTCAAAGTAGGCGGTCAGAGCTGTGAGGAGCGTTTGGTATGTTTTCGGGTTGGCCTCCATTAGTGTTTTGTATATGCAATGTAGGTCCTTGCCACCAAGGTGAAGGAGCAGGGCTCTGCGCCTTTCCCTCGAAATTCCCGCTCCTTCGAAATATATCTGGAGGCGGTCTGTCCAATCCCTCCACCGTGGGGCGAGGGATGATGGGCCACTGTCAACTACGAACGGTTCAAGAGCGGGAATGGACGCCATTTTGGCACGTACGCGGTGCACTGTCGAGCTCTGCGGCACCTATGGGATGAGGCTGCAGTCCTGGGAATATTGGTTGTCCCTTGCAATGCCCGGCGCACTCTCCCTGCCTGGCTCTGAGGTCCTAGTGGCGATGTACGTAATTGCTGGCGCGGGACGGCTCTAGGCTGGGGTGGCGGCGTGGCGCGCTGTTCTCACCCCCTTTTTCGGCGTCGGATGCACCGTGACTGCCTCGCTTCGTTTCTCCGTTCGCTGGTGTGGGTTGAGCAGGGCTACTGTGCCTGTGGATTGGGCCTAGCAGCAATGAGCTCCCCTTGGCGTTCGCAGTGTGTAGAGACTGTGGTGCGACAATGGCTTTGTGCCGGTGAGAGGGTGGGTTTGTTAATACCCTCATCGCCAGTGTAGCGTTTGGGCTTGGGCTAGCGCTAGAACAGCCACCGCGTTACGCTAATAATTACAGGAGCAGAGGTTACTCTCTACACATGGCTCCGACTGCTTGTCGTAGCCAGGCCTCTTTATTTATAGCCCCCGGCGCGTGACGTCACGCGTCAGCGCAGGGACGCTCAGGGACGCGGGTCATCTAGACCGCAGCTTACGCGCCCCGAACACTGCACAGATATGTGACAAAGTTTGTGATACCAAAAAGACTCGCACACCTCTGTTTCAGATTCCAATCAAGTTTTATGAGGCAACGCGTTTAAACCACTCAGGGGCATCGTCACAGCCTTATGAAAAAACACTGCAACATCACCGTAAAAACGAAGGATGTCATGTGACCTTCATAGACATGGTAAGGTTGAAAACAAACAGTAAAAGTTCCAATGATGTTACATAAATTATAAATTATAATTGTTGCATTTTGTTTTTGCAAGCAACTGAAAATAAAATTGAATACAATATGCATAATTAATTATATTCTTGTTACTGTATCACAAAGAGAAATAATCACATTGCCACCAAGTAAACATTACATTTCCCTGGTACAAATAATGAAAGAAGCACTGTTGCCAGACAAATTATATTCTAATGCATAAAGCAAAATACATGCTGCGATCAGAGGAAAAAAGTAAATACATTGTACCTTGTTGAGCTGCATGATTCCCCATTCTTGAATTAAAAAGCAAGTGTTCTACTTCATGTATTAGAATATAACCTGCCTGGGAACACTGTTCATTGTTTAATTGATTTTTTGTATATATATATATATATATATATATATATATATATATATATATATATTACCTACTGGCGGTCGCCAGTAGGTATATATAGTTAGGATTTTTTTCCTATGGGATTTCTGAAAATTCTATGTCGAATAACTTTGGCGTTTGTGGACGGAATTGGCTGAAATTTTCAGGAAAATGGCACATTTTGTTTCTGAGCAGCCCCTGAAAATTTGGTGGGGGGTTCGTCAAGGGGGTGCCGAGAAAAAAGGGGGGTCCCAAAACGCGTTTTTCCCATTCATTTTTCCATAGGGCGGTTGGAATCACTTTTAGCTCGAACGGCTGAATGGATTTACATGACACTTGGCAAAATTGTAGATATAGTTTGCCCGACGTGCCTTCGCTATGTCTCAATATATGTGGTCCAATGGATTTTGAGAAATTAACGTTTTAAAAAACAGATATATCTGTGACAGCGCTCCGGTTAGCGCCCCGGTTCACGTACCTGACGCGTAACGGAACTTCGCGAAGTGAAGCTAATTGGCTCTCCGGTGTCTGTCAACATTCTAAACAGTCCGGATCGGCCGCCATCTTGTCTTTCGGTAGGATCGAGAGACAAGAGGTGGAGAAAAATGAAGGGGGAAATTAATGAAAGGGGGCAAGGTAGACCCCTCCTGACCCCCTAGGAATGATGTGGGGGCTATTAAAGTGTCCCGTGGGGCAAAAAATAAAAAAAATAACAATTTGATTTTTCGCGGTAGAAGCGCTACCCGGTACGCGAACCGGGTAGCTCACCGGTAGCGTAACGGGAGTTCGCCATTTTGTGTTTCGGTTGAATTTAATCACAAGATGGAGGAAAAACAATGTGGGAAATGGGTATAAGGGGGCACGGGAGACGTATCCTGACCCCCTAGGTTTTCTGAGGGTGGCTGAGGAGGCTCATATATGTCGAAACAAATTTTATTTACATTTTTCGCGCGGTTAGCTGCCGGTACGCAAACCGGGTAGCGAACCGGGAAGCGAACAAAAGTGAAAATTAGTGAAAAAAGGTACATTCGAAATTTTTAAAGAGTAATTATAGTTAAGGTAGCTCTGAAAAGAGCTTTTGGGTTCTGTGTAAGTTCTAGGTACTTATAAGTAGGTACCAATACACAGTCTTAAATTTTGTATGAAAACTCTGTTTCCCTCATCTGAGAAGTGCACACCATCTCCTCTGTAGATATCTTGCATGTAGTAACGCAAGTTATTGTAGATGGAGCCCATTCCATGGTCTCTCATATAAGCAGAAACAGACTTATTTACATGCTTCCTCGCTTTCTCAATTTGTGGACAAAATTGATTGGACCACCTCCATTTCTGTCTTTGGCATATATTGGAATATACCAAGGCAGTTTGAGGAAAATGTGCCTTCAATTGCTCAAAGGTGTCCTTTAAAAGCATTTCCAGACCTACCCCAGTCAAAGTGCCCAAATCATTTCCTCCACAGTGCACTATTATGAGGTCAGGGTTTGGAAAATGTAAAAAGGTTTTCACCAATGGTATCAATTGGTGACATCTCAATCCTCTTTGGACAATCCATTTGATTTCCACATTTTGTAAATTGAGGTTGTGTAAATTTCTGTTATCAGCATACCTGTGAGCCCAGTTGATGTAGCTATGTCCACGAATCCAGACAGAAAACATGGTGAGAGGAGGTTCTGCTGCAGTCAGATGAAGTGTGGGAATGAAATGGCAGTTGAAACAGTAGGAGTTTGTAAAGAGAAAAAACTGTGGAGTTTCAGTGCTAATGATTCACTAGCAGTGATTGGTGGATTTCCATTTCTGAAAACAGAAAGTTAGGGTGCATGGATGTGTTCTTTGAAATATGTAATTTGAATGGTTAAGAAAAAATGATTTAAAGAAACATTGCAGTGGATTAGCAGGTGATGAAATACAGCATGTCTGTGCCTTTGTTGGTTGCAGCCTCTGGAGTGCATACCCTTTGCTCTGCTAAAGAAAAATTGGTGTGTGTCTGAGACTGTTTTGAAATTCAAAAAGCATTTGCTAAGGTGAGAAAAAATTCATTTAATTTAGATAGAGACTAGTATAGTTTATGGAGAAAATAAGGAAGCCAGCTGTGCATTTAAAATGTTGTTTTGTGTCAACTGTTTTCATTATTTTTTCCAAAAAGATTTTGCTTATTTGACAAATTATTATTATAGATAATGTGAAGTATAGTACTGACAGGGTGTGCTTGTACATAGGAGCTGTGCTGTGTTTTCAAATTATCACCAGATAATAGTTTTAAAAAAAAAAGAAATGCTTTTCACATTTATGAGAAGGACAACATGGGGTGTGCTTTTTTAAATAAATATTTCACTTCCTAACATGAATATGGGAGAATATTTTGTTTGTTTGTTGGCTTAAAAACTAGTTTCTTGAAGTCTTTTAGGTTTCACAATATGTTCTGCAAGAGTTACATAGTCAACATGGGGACATATTTACAAGGCTTATGAGCCACATTCACGTAATTTTCCCCATTTTAAAAGTGACTTTAAAGGTGGTGCAAGGTCCTTGTAAATACACCCTCATGAGTGCTTTGCAAATTTAAGTCATTTTCCCCTGGTGCATGTGCCTTGTAAATACGCCCCTATGTGTGCTAGACAATTTTAAGGTACTTCTCCCATGAATCTGGGAGACTAATTTGCTTACATGATGTTTTCAAAAATCGTGCTAAGGTGAGAAAAGATTCATTTAATTTAGAAAGAGATTAGTATGCTTTTTGGAGAAAATAAGGAAGCCAGCTAGGGTGTGCTTGTACATAGGAGCTGTGCTGTGTTTTCAAATTATGACCAGAAAATCGTTTTTTAAAAAAAAGAAATACTTTTCACATTTATGAGAAGGACACCATGGGGTCTGCTTTTTTAAATAAATATTTCACTTCCCAACATGAATATGGGAGAATAATTTGCTTGTTTGTCGGTTTAAAAACTCCTTTCTTGAAGTCATTTATGTTTCACAATATGTACTGCTAGAGTTTCATAGTCACTATGATAATAATGATATACATTTAGGACTGTTTAGGGGGCATGGATATGCTGAGGCTTCTGTAATTGTCAAAGGCGGAGAATTATGTACATTGCACTGCTGCATACAGTCCTCACCTTCTGCGTACTCTTGGATATGCTAGACTATATCTGCTCAATGAGATACCTAAGCTGAAGAAACACAGGTGATGTGATTGTGAAATGAGCAAAAATATTTGCACGTTTTTCAATTACATCACCTGTGTTTCCTAACATTACTAATCACATTGTGCAGATGAGGTTTAGGCCTGTCCAGGGAGACAGAGGAGGTCTGGCCTTTGTTCAAGAGTGCAGTGGACATGACTCACTTCATCTGTAGGCCTGCACATGTTTTATCTCCTCTGTACTCTTCAACAAGTATAAATTTCATCTGCAACCCTGAGTAGGCCTCACCTCAAACAAACTTTTGTGACTGCAAGACCTGCCTTTTTGCTCCTGGATATTTCTTGGTTTTACCATGGCTGCCAGACAATCCAGCATACCTCTGGATAGGCCACACCTTATGCTGGTGCAAGGGCCTTGTAAATACGCCCTCATGTGTGCTTGGTAATTTTAAGACACTTCCCCCTGGTGCAAGGGCCGTGTAAATACGCCCTCATGTGTGCTTGGCCATTTCAAGTCACTTCCTCCTGGTGCAAGGGCCTGGTAAATACGCCCTCATGTGTGCTTGGCAATTTTAACTCACTTCCCCCTGGTGCAAGGGCATTGTAAATGCGCCCTCATGTCTGCTTGGCAATTTTAAGTCACTTTCCCCTGGTGCAAAGGCCTTGTAAATATGCCCCCTTGTGTGCTTGGCAATTTTAAGTTACTTCCCCCTGGTGCAAGGACCTTGTAAATACGCCCTCATGTCTGCTTGGCAATTTTAAGTCACTTTCCCCTGGTGCAAGGGCCTTGTAAATACGTCCCCATGTTTGCTTGGCAATTTTAAGTCACTTCCCCCTGGTGCAAGGGCCTTGTAAATACGTCCCCATGTGTGCGTGGCAATTTTAAGTCACTTCCCCCTGGTTCAAGGGCCTTGTAAATATGCGTTCATGTGTGCTTGGCAATTTTAAGTCAATAACAATAACATCAACAATGTCTGATGTGGAGCAATCTCTAGATGTGGAACAATTTCTAGATGAGGAACAATGTCTAGATGAGAAACAATCTCTAGATGTGGAACAATCTCTAGATGAGGAACAATCTGTAGATGTTTTTTTTTTTTTTTTTTAAATCTTTTTTATTGAATAGAGCAAAAGGTGAGCCAAAGGTACAAAACATGGCAAATTTTAGAATTCAAAAATCACACATTTCAACTAAATTTCGAATACATTTCTCAAATAGCAAGCAAGAGATAAAAAAAGTTAAAAAGTTAGAAGCAATATGCGGAGATAGAAGGAGGGTTCATCGTGATAGAAAAAGTCAGCCTATTGCAGAGTTAAACATTCCCCCCCAACCCCCTCCAGGGCATTAAGTACATCAGCAAAAACGTACAAAGCTGCAATAAAGTGCAAATGCAAAAGTACCAAAAGTACAAAAGAGTACTATCTTTAAAAGTGCAAAGTGCAATCCGATATGGAAAAAGGTGCTAGTACATGTAAATGTCCTGGAAATCAGATAATAGACTGTAAATGAGGAAACATCCCCTCACAATTCTCTTCACGAATCAACCTCCCTTTATTGCTTCTAGAGCCTCAAAATATTTCCAGTTCCTTTCAAATCTCCCAACAGCTCCCACTCTACCCGCATAAGCCCTTTCAAAATAACATATTCTCCTCATTTTAATGAACCATTTTAAGTGTAACGGAATCTCGCAGGACTTCCAGTTTTGAAGAATTAAGGAGCGAGCAACTGCGCAGGAAATAAATATAAATATCTCTTCTGCTTTATTAAACCTACTCCTATCTTTGGATATACCGAACAAGGCTACCTCTGCTGATGGTAAGATAGGTTTCCCAATAGCCTGTTCGATATCAGCAAATATTCCCTTCCAGAAAGTTTCTAACTGGTGGCAAGAAAAAAAAATATGATGCCATCCTCCCTGGCTACTAGCCATACATCTGAAGCATTTATTCTCAGTTCCGGGAAACATCCTTTCCAAAGCCTCCGGTGTATAATATGCTAACCAGCGAGACAGAAAGCACATCCTTTTATAGTTGGCAGCTCGCAATGATCTATTCCCCAACTCACAAATGACCTCCCAATCCTTTATGGAAAAGTTACATTGTGTAGCTAGATTTATTTTCTCAAGATTACTATCTACTAAAACATTTTGATTTGAACAATGAAGCATCTTATACCAGTAACCGATACCTACACTCATTCTATCATACAAGGCTGTTAATATGCTATTAGGGGGATTAAACAGGCCACTTATCTCTTTTCTGATAAAATCAGCAATCTGCATATATTCAAAAAAAGTCGGATGTAATGAACCATTTATTCTAGCGGTTACCTCCTGCCAACTAATTACCCTGTTTTGGATTACAAAATGTCTTAGCTCTCTGAAGCCACAAAGTTCCCAAGATCCAATATGATTCAGGCTTAGAGGGAGGCCTATTTGCATACATTCTTTCAAGCTTAGATAATGAGAGCTATTAGTGCCATATTTTCTGAAAAGGAGCGACATTCTTGAGGCATATTCTCTTAAAGTTTTGTATCTAGACCTCTTTGGGAGCCTTGCAATTTTTTAAAAAACTGGAATTTGAGAGTCTACCTCTTGTAGCATTCTTGTAAGAAAAAAATTATCTCTTGTTTGATTATTCCTCAATAATCCTGCCAATATATCAAGAAATGCAGCTTCATAGTAGGTCCTTAAATGGGGTAGAGCTAAGCCTCCTTGTTCAGCTGGAAGTTGTAATACTGGAAGTTTAACTCTTGAAGTTTTCTTTCCCCATATAAAGCCTCTCAGCATTGTTTCGAGTTCTTTAAAAAATGTTAAATTAATTTTAATGGGCACGTTACTGAACAAAAAAATAAGTAAAGGCAACACCGACATCTTGATTAAAGAGACCCTACCTATAATTATTAGTGGGAGAAGAAGCCAGTGATCTAAAAGGCTCTGAATTTTGTTCTTCGTCCTGATATAATTCATAGAATAGAGCATATCATATTCGGTGGTGACATATATGCCCAGATATCTAATTGGATCATCTCTTACAGCTTGGGCCTGTAGATCATCAGGGAGAAAAAGAGGATCAGTATTTAGTGCAAGAACCTCTGTTTTTTTTGGGATTTACTTTATACCCCCCTATCTTTTCATAATTATTGAACTCTCTCATCAAATTTTCAATATTTTCTTTTATGGGTGATAGATATAAAATAATATCGTCAGCAAACAACTTTAATTTGGACATGCCAACTGAAGGGGGCTGAATAGCCACGTTGTCCCTAATCCTAATCACTAAAGGTTCGATAAAAAAAGTAAAAAGCAACGGGGACAACGGGCAGCCCTGCCTTGTGCCCCTGTTTACCTTGATCTTACCAGCCTGTTTCATATTGATTATTACTTGGGCCGATGCTCCCTTATAGATGTTATAAAGCATCTTAATAATTGAGGCTGGAAAACCAAATTGACCGAGAGAGTAGAATAATGCAGCCCAATTCACTAAGTCAAACGCTTTTTCCACGTCCATCATCAATATACAGGCTGGGGTCGAATTAATATTAAAGTAGTCTAATGCTTGTATTAGGAACTCGGTGTTTGCTGACATATAGCGACCTGCAATAAACCCAGACTGGTCCTGATGAATGACCTCCTGAGCAGCAAAGACAAATCTCTCAGCCCATATCTTCATAAGGATTTTGTAATCCGAATTTAGAAGACTAATCGGTCTGTATGAATTAACATCATACTCATTTTTATCTTTTTTAAGAAAGCATATAATTGTAGATTCCTTAAACTCGGCAGGGACGTACCCGCCTAGCCTAATATAATTATATAACTTTTTTAAGGGAGTTGCTAATTCTCCAAAAAAAACCTTATAAAATTCTATTGGAAATCCGTCCTGACCGGAAGCTTTTCCCCCTGAGGTTGCCTTTATGCAGTTTTGAATTTCACTGGTATTTATTTCCAGACTAATTTGATTAATCCGACTTTCGGAGATTTTGGGGATTTGTATATCTGCAAAATAGTCCTGAATCATTGTATCCTCTACCTGGTATTCCGTAGAGTAGATTTTCTCAAAATGATCCAGGAAGATGTTTGAGATCTTGTCTCTATCCTCCTCCTCCAGCCCACTCTGGGGATCGCGAATTTTCCCTATCAGTGAGGACTCCTGCTTTTTTCTGGTAGAGTTAGCTAATAGTTTCCCTACCAACTGGCTGTCTTCATAGACCTTTTGTTGAAAGGCTTTCGAGCTGTTAATCTCTTCCACGACAAAATAATCCCGAAGAAGAGTTTTAGCCTGCTCTAGCTTGCTTGAATGATGTTGAAGCTGCAATGCATATTCCCTCTCTACATCTGCTTGAAGCATACCTATTTTTAACTTTCTTTCATTTGCCTTAGCGCTAGTATATGCAATAATCTGGGCGCGTGCTGAAGCTTTGAATCCGCCCCAAACAGAAAAGGGTTCAGCTGTATTGTCATTTATTACAAAGTATTGTATAATCCAATCTCTGAATTGTGAAACCCAGTCCTGGTTCTGTAAGAGGGTGCGGTCCAGCTGCCACCTGGGGCACGTCTCATCCACTCCTCCCAATTCTAATTCTAATTCAATTCTAGCGTGGTCTGAAAATGGATTGCATCCAATTACAGCTCTTAAAATCAAAAAAGATCTAGATATTAAAAAAAAATCTATTCTGGATGCAGTGCGGAACCGGTTGGAATAGCATGTGAAAGATTCAATTTCAGGATTTCTATATCGCCACGGATCTCTTAATTGATATTCACGTAAGAGTGCTTCAAAAAAACATTTTGTTTTGGGTTTTAGCTGTTTCTTTTTCTTGTTAGAAGTATCTCTTGACAGGTCTTGGATAAAATTAAAATCTCCTCCTAGAATTATCTGTCCTGGAACGCCCCTCAAAGATTCATAAATTTCTGACAGACCGGTAATATCGTCGTGGATGGGGCCATAATAGTTGACAAAATTTATAATTTTATTTTGCAGTTTGGCAGTCACCCAGATCCACCTGCCCTTAACGTCTCTATGGACCTGGAGAATTTCCCAGGCAAGATCCCTTGAGAAGTAAATAGCAACCCCTCTCTGGGCCACCCCTGCTGATGAGAAAAATACTTTAGAAAAGTAACTAGGAATAAACAACTTCGGACTATTAGACTTCAAATGAGTCTCCTGAAAGAAGACCACCTGAGGTCTAATAAACATTATCCATTTCAGCAATGCCCCATACTTCTGTTTGTTTAACATTCCATTAGCATTGATTGACAGGATATTACAAGTGTTACTTTTCATCTGAAAGAATATTTTATCACAGCTGCGTACCTATTAGCAAAACTAAAATCTGTAGATGTTGATTTAAAATTGTATAAAAGTTTTTTAAAACACCCTGTGTGAAGTTTTTTAAATATAACTGTGAAATAGAGTCTCAAAATTAGTTGAGATTAACATATAACAGAGCACAGGTCATATGTAGAAGCATTCCATTCCATTGCTACTATTTGAGATTTTTAAATTTGTCTATGTTGTTAAATTACTGTAGATCGAATTGACAACTAGTGTGTTAATTGTTTGCCTACTGTTATTGGTTTACTGTTTGGTAATAGTGGTTAATAACAATTTTTTAAAAATTTTCCACAGATTTAACTGAAGATCTTTTGAAAAATTTAAAAATGCCCTCAAGGCAGAGGAAACAAAAAGAAGCAAAGGGACTTACACTCCACCTTGGTAAAGATTTGCAGCAGTCCTCTACTATAAAATTGTTTCACGTCACTAAAAAAGCTCCGGGTAAGAAAATGAAATCATTTTTAAAAAGAATTTGCAGACAAAAAAATACCACTTTAGAACATGTTTTAGCGCAGAAGAAGAGAGACAATTTAAAGGAAAAGGAAAGGCCCGTCAAAAAAGTTTCTGCTAGAGCAGAAGATAACTCTGTGCATGGCAGTAGAAGGGAAAATCAGTTCAGGGACATTCGTAGGCGAATGTTCCGCAACAGGATAATTGTCAATTTGATGAAAAATATTAAGAAAGGCCAACAGAAAGTGGCATTTTATAAGAAAAAGAAAAATGTAGAGAAAATTATTGATCAGGCTTTTGAAATTAAGCTAAAGTTATTTATTTTGGTAATCAATAGAATTAGGAAACTAAACAAGGTAATTTATGATTTCAAATCAAATAGAAGATGGAAGAGAGTAGTTAATCGTAGTAATTTTTGTGAAGTTTTCTCAGGAGAATGGATGCATAGTTCAAGTTGTGAGGCATTTTTCAATGAGGAGAGTTACTTCCAGGACACTGATTTGGTGCATGCAGTTGACACCAGTGGTCGAGCTTATGAGGTGAAAGATGGTTGTCCGGTTGAAAAAGAAAAACTTGTGTCTGCAGATGCAGAAGAGGTGTTAGGTGATGAGATTTTAGGAAGACGTCCTAAGGGTCCAGTGTACACCTGGAAGTGTAGTAGTATTTGTAGTGTGCGACAGGATTCCATCAATTTGCTTTGTGATTTTGTTCGTACATTTAATAAGAAAAGTTTAAAACAGAAAATGAAGTTGTTGCAAGAGTTAGATCCTTGCAGAGTGAGAGAAGTAACAGGTTTGCATGGGCATTCACTGGCTTGTCTTTCCAGAAGAGTATGCCAGAGTGTTTTTCATCATTTCAGGATGCTAGCAGTGCATCATAATAAAATGAGGAAATTAGTGAGAATGTTGTATTATGCTAAGAGTCCAGCAATTATGCTTAAACAATTGAGCAGTGCTCTTTTGCATGGTTCAGAACTACATGTGAAGAATATTTGTGAAGAAATTGAGTTCTGTTACTTTGCTAGTAAAGAGAACAATGTTGAAATTGACCCAGTAGAAGAAGGTAATGTGGAAGAGAGTGTACAGATTTCTAATATAGATAAGTTTCACAAGGAAATTTCCATCTTTCAGGTGAAATCAAGTGAGAGGCCTAGTTTCACTTGTGTGTGTTGTCGACGGACTTATTATAAGAATCAGACTAAGTTAGTGGATTTATATGCAAAAAGTGAAATGGAAAACAATAGTGAATGGAAGGATTTTGCCACATACTTGATGGTAGAAAATTGTTTTGATTTGGGATCGGACCAACGTATGTGTACTTATTGTTTTAACAAAATAAACCAAAACCGGATGCCTGCTAGAGCGGTTTATAATAATCTGGAATTGGTTGACATTCCTTCTGAATTGAAGGATTTAAATACTGTGCATCCCTTTCAGGCTATTGTACGAATGGAGCCAAAGACAGGGAAATTGCCTCCATCAAATTTACAGAGAAGATTAAAGGGAAGAGTTCTTTATTTGCCTTTAGATTTGAAGAAAAATATTAATACAATTGGAGTAGAGAAAGTGGAAGAGGAACCTCTGGTTATCCTAGTTAATGGGGTTCCGACAAAGAGTAAGAAAATCTGGCAAGATTTAGTGGATGTTAGGAAAGTAAAAAAGGCAACATTGTATTTGATAAAAAAACAATGAGTACTACAAAAATGTATGTGTTGCAGAAGAGGAAGTAAGTGAAGAAGAAGACAGCAAATTGTGTTCTGGACAAATTGAGAAAGTAGAATCCTCTAAAAATGAAGAAATATATGAACATTATACTGTTCATCCTTTGCATTCCGAGGAAGTCATGGGGAATGCTATTGAGTTGTTTCAAATGAAACAAGCCAAAGGGAGTCCCATTAGTGTTTGGGAGAAAAGTTTGGAAGCTCGGTGTTTTCCACAGTTATTTCCCACAGGTCGAGGAGGACGGTATGATGAGCGACCTGATCAAAATCCTGCTTCTGAATACCGGACTTTAAGATTGTATGCAGAAGATCCTAGGTTTCGTCAATGCATTCCCTATTTGTTTCATCTACTGTTTGAAAGTGATCTGTCTGGACTGTCTTATGCAGTGAACCACATCCTGAAAAGTGGTGTACAACTACGAAATATCTCAGCAAGGGACTTTATGGATAAAGTCAATGTGCAAGACAGTATTTTGGATTCTCACCTAATTAATCTGATGGCATGTCAGCGTGGTACTAATGAGTATTGGTACCGTCGTCATGGTGACTTAAAATGTATGCTGAGGAACTTAGGAACTCCCACATGGTTCCTCACTCTCAGCTGTGCTGAGTATGGCTGGGAAGACTTACTTGAATTTCTACGAGAGGCAAATGGAAACATCGAAAATATTGAATTCAAGACACCCGGAGAACTGTGCTCTTTGGATCCAGTGAATGTATGCAGGTACTTCAATCATAGATTTGAAGCTATGATGTCTTTCATCACGAACAAGAAAAATCCACCTCTTGGAGAGGTGTTGGATTTCTTCTGGAGAAAGGAGTATCAAGCAAGATGTGCTCCTCATATACATATGCTGCTATGGATCAAAGATGCACCCAAATTTGGAACAGATCCGGATGACTTAGTGATGAATTTCATAGAACAGTATTCTACATGTGCTGTTCCAAAGACAAAGGAAGACAAAAGTCTAAGAGAACAAGTTTTATGGTTTCAAAGCCATCGTTGTGGAAAGTACCGTCGTCGTAAATTCAGAAACAAGAACAAGTACTATACAAAATGTCGTTTTGGATTTCCACGATCAATGATATCTAAAGGAAGAGTGAACAATTTGATGTCTTCGCTGCGACATAATGTGATGAGGAAATCACCCAAAAATACATACAATTTGAAAAGAAACGAAGAGTCCAAGAACATCAACGACTACAACCCAGTGATTTTGTCCATGTGGAATGCTAACATGGATATACAGTTTGTGGCTGACAACTGTATGGCTGTGTCTCGGTATGTGACGTCTTACATCACAAAAAAAGAAAAGACAGAACTCAAGGATATGTGGGAGGACATTTCCCATGAAAAGAGCCTCAGTAAGAAGTTGTACAGTTTCAGTCTGAAGATGTTGTTGCATCGAGAAATCGGAGCTTACGAATGTTCTGACCGGTTATCTTCAGCAAGTCTCTATGCCAAATCTAGGAGTATCATTTGGGCAAGTCTTGGTCTTGCTGCAACGCGTAATCGAGTTCTGAAACCTGTACGGGAAATTGAGTATTTGGCGGAGAAGGAGCCAAGCAGTACAGATATTTTGAAGACCAACATGTTGGATACATATTATCCAAATAGAAGCAGTCACCTGAACAATGTTTGTCTGTATGAGGTTCTACAAAATTACATTTTCAAGAGGAACATCAAAGAAGATATTGATAAAGGAGTGTATGCTGTAATTGGAAGTGAGGGATGTCTGGTCAAGCAAAGAAAATGTCTGTTGGTAAATCATCGAAAATTGGATTGCGAATCTCCAGAAAGAAAAGAGTTTTTCTATTTAGCTCTTTTGCAACTTTTCAAGCCTTGGCGTGCAGAAGAGGAACTGCTTGGAGATTTCCTCTGTTACGAAGACTCTTTCAATGCAGCCAAGGAGTCCATAGAATGTCCTGTTTTTCCAAAATATCTAGAAATTTTGAATGCAGAAATCGAGCAGGAAGCAACAATTGCAGCTGAGATTGCTAGAGACAGTTCTCAGGACAGTCAGAGTTCTGTTTCATTGAGTCAGGATCCACTAGGAGGACCAGTTATCGAAAATGAAGCTGCCAGTGCCATGATTGAAGTGGAAAGAGCCATGGCACATGCTCAGGAGGATGCGGTTAACTTAGAAGATTTGGAAAGACAACTCAACGTTGAGCAGAGGAAAATATATGACGAAGTTACCAGCCAAATTGATCATGGATTAAGTCATGAGAAGAAAGAGTGCTCATGTACGTCGTTGAAGCCTGTCCGACTGTACATGAGTGGAGAAGCAGTAACTGGAAAAAGTTTCCTCATTAAAGCAATTTCATGTTATCTGCAGAAAAGGACTGAGTCATCGCTGTCTTGTGTTGTCTCCGCTCCAACTGGACTGGCAGCACATAACATTAAAGGTATTACTTTGCATCGGCTACTGATGCTGCCAGTGGAGCATGATAACAAATTACAATACCACAAATTATCAGGAGATGCTTGTTGTGAAGTATCTAGAGTCCTGAAGAAGATGAAACTTCTTATCATTATCGAAGTAAGCATGGTTTCCAATGTCATGCTTGCCTTTGTGCATTTGAGAATGCAGGAAGTTCTTAAAACAGAGTATGATGTGTTATTTGGTGGCAAACACATCATTGTTTTTGGTGATCTTCTGCAGCTGACACCAGTGAAAGGACAACCAGTGTTTAAACTGCTTACACATGAAGATACCAGGAAGTGCCTAGGGAGCATTGGCAACGTTAATATATGGTTAAACTTCAATTATGCTGAGCTGCGTGAAAATATGCGTCAGGCGAAGGATGAAGATTACAAGAATATTCTACAAGATGTTAGAATCGGGAAAGTGACTGAGCGTGGGAAAGAAGCTTTACATGCACGATTACTGTCAAATTTGTATCCAGAAGAAGACGTTCTGCCAGAGAATATTTTTCAGAAAATTACTGGGAAGAAATCTGGAATATGTTTGATGCCAACTCTGCAAGAATGTTCCATCTTCAACAACAAAATGTTGAATTGAGAAAACTAAGAGATTGTGAAACTGGAAGCTATTGACAGAATAGAGCATATGGGAGCAACAATTATTTTGTCTGAGAATTTGAAATCTAAATTGGATTCATTAGAGAAGACTATATCTAAAACTGCTGGTTTTGAAAAGACTCTGAATGTGTGCTTAAATTGCCGTATCATTTTGAGAAGAAATTTACATGTTGAAAGAGGTCTGGTAAATGGATCAATGGGTAATGTTGTTGATTTTGAGAAATACAGAAAAAGAGATGGAATTGAATTTTTAAAAATTAAATTTGATGGCATTGAGGAAGTACAGCTAATTGGTCGCTGCACAGCTAGGTTTTTGCTTGTAAAAGAATTATATATTCGCCGTAAGCAATTTCCTGTTTGCTTGGCATATGCGGTGACAATCCATAAATCACAAGGCTTAAGTGTAGACAGTGCTTTGGTGAATATTGGCAGTTCTGTGTTCAATGAGAGTATGGCTTATGTAGCATTGTCACGAGTCAGAACTTTATCAGGTTTGTACTTGATTGAGTGTGATGTCACAAACATTTGTGCAGATCTAGATTGTGTTAAGGAATACAATAGGTTAAGAAGAGAGTATGCGCCACATTTGCCTCAATATTCTTTTTTGGAGAAATGTGTGGTAGGCCGGAAACGAAGAAATATCACTAATAGTAGGGAGGTTGTAGCAAAAAGACCAAAAGTCGATGAACCCAAAATTGTAAGCAGAAAGAAAATGAATTCTGTTGAAGATGTTGTTGGTTTTCAATTTGAAAATAGTTCTGGTGTCAACTGCTATGCTAATGTAGTGGTTAATGTTGTCTTTTCTCTAGAAACTTTAAAAGAACAGATTGTGATCAATTCGGATCAAAGTTTTTGCTGTTTGTTGAATTCTGTGTTAGAGAAATGTAGCACTGATAGAACAAGAGTAGAAAGTGTGTCTGAAATTCGAAATCTGTTAGACAAATGTTCAGGTCAAACACAATTCTCTCAAAATATTCAGCAAAATTGTCAGGAGTTTTTAATGTATATGCTTAATGTATTGCAAGATGAAGGTGTAGATGTAGATCATCTGTTTGGCCGTTCTTATCAATGGCAGCATGACTGCGAGAATTATACGTTATCAAGTCCTACTAGTGTAGACTCAGAAAGATTTATATCTTTAACTTTGCCTGACAGTAAATCAGTATCCTTCAATAAGCTAGTAAAAGCAGCCGATCAAAACATGGAGTGTAGGCAATGTAAGTCTGCAATGCTGTTCACATTATTTATACGAAGATATGGCCAGTATGTCATTTTAATGTTCCAACGATGTAGGCCTGATGGAACAAAATTGACAACTTTAATTAAAAATGTTGTGGCTTCTCAGTTGTCAATATCAGGAAGGACTTTTCTAACTGCAGCAATTATATATCATGAGGGTCCTTCAACAACATCAGGACAATACACAACTTATTTGAAGTCTGGAAATGGCTGGTCATTCTGCAATGATTCTGTTTTAACTTTCAAAAAAAGATTGCCTTTTTACCTTAAAAATTCTTACCTGGTGTTCTTAGAACCAAAATTTTAGGGAAGGAATCTCGGGATTTGTTCTGAGGAATTTCAAGAGGTTCTAATGGCTCCTACACTATATAGCCTTGTGGATAAGTGTAGTACAGAGCGAAAAATGTTTGTTTTAATAAGCTAATTCAAGCAGCAGATCAAAACAAGGAGTAGAGGTAATGTAAGTCTGCAATGCTGTCCACATTATTTATAGAAACTTATGGGTGAAATGTCATTTTACAATTCCAACTATATAAACCGGATGTAAATAAGTTGTCAAGTCTAATAAAAATGTTTTGGCTACACAGTCGTCGATTTCAGGAAGAACATTTGTAACTGCAGCTATTATATGATATGATGGTCCTTTGACAACATCAGGATATTACACAGCTTATTTGAAATGCAAAAAAGGCTGATCTTTCGGCAATGATTACCATTTGACTATGAAGCAATGTTGCCTTTTGACTTGTTTTCAGAAGTGAGAATTTAGGGTAGGTAACTGGACTATAATGATTCTAGGTGTTGATATAATTTAGTGTGCTGTTTTAAATTGCTTTGTATGTCACATTTTTGTTAAAACGATGGAGCTTATCTTTCAGAAAGTGGCGGGCAGAAAATATTAAGAGCACAACAGAGTATAAGCTGTTCATAGGACATCCTTTGACGTCATGGAAAGTAAGTTACTTTTGAGGAGATCTGATTTCTGATTGGTTATATTATATGGTTTTTTTAAACACAATCATTTTGATTGTGTTTATTTTTCCCCGCTGTTATATGATGAATACCTTCAAATCACTGTTTTTAGTGAAATTTGATATATTCTGAGAACAGCAAAAATAAACCATTTAATATGTATAATTAATTCTGTACTTTGAATTGTGATTTGTAATATGTACTCATCTTGTCTCATGCTCACTCATCTTTTACTACCCTCTATCAATTTTTAAATTTTTGTTCTTTCTTTCACAGATTGAAAGTATAAAAATAACAAGTGACTAAGTTAACGACAATTATAAGGTAAGTGTTTAGTACTCATTCCGTTACATCTCTATCACATTTAACTTTTATTAGTTCCACTGCTTCATTTCTTTAACCCTCAGTTTCCTGCCTTTGCTACTTCTCTCATTCCTTTTCTATTACTTACTTATTCTACTCCTTCCACTCCTTTTCTCAGTCCCTCTGTTCTCACAGTTCCTCACTCCTTTTCACTCAGTCCGTTTCTCTAACACAAACTGTCACTGTCTCTTCACTCTTTTACAAGTTGTTCTTTATGCTTTCTCTCTGTAGTTCATGCACAGTATCTTATTTTCATTTCTTTGCTGTTTCAATTATTCTTTTTCTATCACTTCTTCTTTTCTTCTTTCTGTTTTTTCTCTCTGTCATTCCACATGTTTTTATCTTATTCACTATGATACACCCTGTTTTAATCCTATTTACTAACACTCTCTTTTTTTTAACACCTTCCCTCAGGGTTGTTGTTTTAGTCCGGTTCTATCCCTACTTCTTATTCCACATCCTTTACTCTGTTTCTTTTTAATTTGAAGATTCACTCACATTCTCCAAGTAACTCTTGTTTATTATTCTTCTACACTCTTTTTTTCTTTCACTTGTTTTTCTATTTTCTTTTTCTCAATTTTTCCTGCTTACAACTTTTCTTTGTATAATTATCTATTATACAGTATCTTTGTGTTACTCCCTCTAGCTGTCTTTCTTTTAACATTATTCTCTCTGTCTTCTTCCCTTATACTCACTCTTCCTTTTTAAAATTTTTTTTTTGTTTCGCTTTCGGTTCGCGTACCGGGGCGCGAACCAGGAAGCGAACTTTTTAAAAAAAGAAGTTGCCAGAGTGCTAAACATTCTAGCATTTTTTTTACAAATGGGAGGTAGTTCTGAAAAGAACGTTTTTTAATTGTTTTTGTTGTTTTACATTTTTTTTATTATTTTTATGAACATTTTTTTTCTTTTTTTGTATTTTAAGAACGGTTTTATATTTTTTTGGATTTTTTGGGGGGGTAAACGAAAAACAGTCATTATAAAGGGCTCAACAGGAGCAACAAAAAAAAGATAATTTACTTTCGGGCCGTTTGGAACATTTATGATTTTCATAAGCTGTGTTAATGAGAGTTATACTTTTTTCCCCATAGGATATTAACTTGCCGCAAAAAATACAGGTATGCTTCATGTTACCAAAGTTCATTTGTATGTTTGGGACCGTCTCCCTCGCCTCTGGTCCAGTCACTGCCTGTTCAGCTGATGTACTGGCCACAGGAGGGGGGTTGTCCTGTAGGTCACGCACGTGTGTAGCACTGTAATTATTAGGGTGCCACCTCTCCATTTTGCGATGCATGGTGTAATTGCCATAGCTGTACTTTTTATCTGTTCCTCGGGATAGTTCTTTGTCACAGATCAAACATGTGACATAACGGGCATTAACTTTTTTTTGGCCCCGGGGATATGTGAAGAATTGCCAGATGTAATTTACTTTCACATGGGACCTCCTTGGTTCTTCTTGCAAAAACAGTCTGCTCACTTGCAAAAGCTGTATGTTCTGTAGGGGCAACTCAGGAATCTGGCCCTTCAGAGATGCGGCCTCTCTTTCTTTCTCTCGTTCTCTCTCTCCCTCTCTCTTTCCCTCTCTTTCTATCTATCTATCTATCTATCTATCTATCTATCTATCTATCTATCTATCTATCTATCTATCTCTCTCTCCCTCTCCCATGAACGACTGCATGGGTAACTTCGCTATGCAAGCGGCTCGGGAAGACGCAAAAATCCCCGCGAACACGCAAAACACCCCGCGAACACGCAAAAAACCCCGCGAACACGCAAAAAAACCAAAATCCGCAAATTCGCACAAATTTGCGAATTTCGCCCATGCTTACCCAGTAGGCATATGACAGACATGAACAGACTTGACATTGAGTTGAAATGCATGTGACATAATTTTTACACATGTTGGCTGGACAGACAGTATGTGGAACATCACACACACTTTATGAGAACAGGACGTAATGTATTTAACATGAATATTATGTTTCCTACACATTTGTTTAATTTACATGAATTCGAGTGTCTGTTTGGCC
Organism: Lissotriton vulgaris; assembly: GCF_964263255.1. Taxonomy (NCBI): domain Eukaryota; kingdom Metazoa; phylum Chordata; class Amphibia; order Caudata; family Salamandridae; genus Lissotriton; species Lissotriton vulgaris. The sequence continues at coordinate 1,190,386,402 of NC_141693.1, read as the reverse complement.
AGTAGGCATATGACAGACATGAACAGACTTGACATTAAGTTGAAATGCATGTAACATAAGTTTATTTGAACTTTCATTTAACTGTGCACAAGATACTATATCAATACTTGACGTATTTCATGTACTTTATGTATTACAACATTGACTATGTGTAAATTGTCCCATTCAATCATGGCGGCTCATTTTCAGTGCAAGGCCTATGCAGTCCTTCATCAATGTTTATACTTTACACGTGAACTGTTGACTGCCGAATGCTTTATTAATATGATTGTGGGCACTTTTCCATTTAACGTGATCAAGGCTTCTGGGAAGCCGAAACATGTTGTTTTGTGGATTAAAAACCCTTGGAATTTGAGCTGGTCTGTGGATTTTTCACTGAGACTGTACTGGATTGTTGCAAATTAACAGATTAATTACCGGCGTGCTCCGCCGGTGTTGTACGCCAATTCCCTCGGGGCAGCAGGAGGTCAGTAGGAGGGGTTTTTTTTGGATACGATATACGATATACGATATAGAGGACCATGTTTCCATAGAAAAAGCATTTTTTGGACTTGCCTATATCTTTGACGTAGGTTAACAAATCTTTGCAAAGATGACATATTGAGTCTTGTTGCACATCGAAAGTTACAGGGTGATCCGTCAAGCAGGCGCAGAGAAAAGGGTGTGTAAAAAAAGTTTGTTTTCCAATGTTAATTCCCTTAGGGCCTTTGAACACGACTATAGCTCGAAGCACTGAACGGAATGACACCAACTTTGACAGAAAGCTAGCCTTTGACTCACAGCTTGCACTTTTTGTTATTTGGTGTAACTCTGTTCTCTAGTTGTTAAGAAATTTAAGAAAATAAAGCTAGTGATATCTGCTGGCATGGTTATTTCGCAACAATTGTGTGATTAATCACAAAAGCGCATGCCAACATGAATACTGTGATTGGCTGGTCGCAATTTGTAGAGAAAGTTGTAGCTTCCACTTAATGAATTGGGGAACGGTTCCTGGGGCAGAAAATTAAAGACAAAGCTGATATAAGGAGTCAGAGTAGAAGTACTCTGACCCCAGGTGTAACATATGGGGACATTAATGACACAAGTTATGTGTCCAAAATAGTTTTTTTAAAACACGCACAATATTTGCAAATAGGGCATGACAACCAGTGCAGCTCCCCATGTAACATTGGGACAACATCGTGAATATTGCAGTGTCATACTGAATATGTGTGAGGAAATATATACACACACACCCAGTCTCAGTTTTACTTAGACACTCACACATCCACTTACAAACACTCATGCAGCCAGTGACAGACCCATTTAGAGACACATACACCCTGTCCTACTCCGAAAATAGGACACCCACTGACAGATCCACTCTGAGATGTCTGCACCCACTCACAGATCTACTTATTGTCTCATGCAACCACTGACAGATCCACTTACATACTCTCTCACAAACCCACTCAGACACTGATGTACTATCCACTGACAGACCCACTCAGAGACTTATGCATCCACGCACATACCCACTCAGAGACTCATGCACCAACTCAGTGACCCACTCAGACACTGACGCAGGCACTGAGAGACCCACTTAGACACTGATGCACCCACTCAAAGACTTAGACACTCACTAACAGACCCACTGAGGGAGTCAGACACCCACTCATTGACCCACTCAGACACTGATGCCCACACTCACAGACCCAGTCAGAGATTCAGACACCCACTGAGAGACCCACTCAGACACTCACGTACCCAGTCACAAGCCCACTCAAAGACTCACACACACACTTTAAGAATTATTAAAAGAGTCATGCCCTTGGTCAAACACCTACTCAAACATGACTGCACCCAGTCACAGACATAGTCCTATTCCTATCTAGTCACTCAGACACATACAGATATTTATGCACTCAGTCATAGACTAAGTGATATTGTCACGTAGTGACTGACACACCCCACTCAGAGACCCATGAATGCACTCAGAGAGCCACTCACTGACTAAAACACCCACTCAGCGACCTATCTTACAGTTATTTAGATATTAATGTATATAGAATGTGTTTTTGGTAATTAAATCTGCTATTGTTTTGCGTTTTCACAACGTACTTGCGGTCACATTTAAAGAATTGTAAAAAAAGATTATTCATAAAGAAACGTAATATTTAGGCCACCAGTGTGGCTCTGACAAGAGCCTTTGTGTTGATTGTGTATGTATGACATGTGTTTATATGAGAGCTACACATAAGACCAGATGCAGAGTTTCAGGTTGCTTAGAAACACTCTGTTGCCTTCATCGGTATAATGTACTCCATCACTTCTATAGATTCCATGCATATCAAAACACAGGTTGTTGTTGTAAATAGAGCCCATATTATGGTCTCCGAGAAATGCAGAAACTGCTATATTAACATGTTTCCAGGCTTTGTCAATTTATTGACAGAATTTATTAGACAACTTTCATATCTGTCTCTGCATGTTAGAGCACACCAACACAGTGTGAGGGAAAAGAGTCAATAATTCTGTAAAGGTATCCTTCATTAATATTTCCAGTCATACCCCACTGAGTGTACCTTGGTCATTGTAACCACAATGCAACATCATAAGGTTAGGAGGTTGGCAATCCATTATGTGTCAACCAAAGGCAGCAATTGATGACACTATAAGCCTCTCTAGCCAATCCATTTAATGTCCATATTAGGCAAATCCAAGACTCTGTCAATACCACTCTTCCTATCAACTTTTCTAGCCCAAAAGACATAACTATGGCTCACAATCCACACTTAAATTGTTTTCAAGTGATGCCACAGTAGCAAACAGGAGAAGCCTAGAGCTGAATGAGGCAGTTTTCCAAATGAAGGGCAGTTAAAATTGAGTTATTCTTCTGGTTTGAAAAGCACAGATTTTACCTGTTATATCAGGATCAACAAAATCCAAAAACACAAGGGAGAGGTCGTGGCAGAGGAAGACAGAGGGGACGAGGGAGAGGCCAATTCACAAACCCAAATCCAAGCGCAAAACCAGAAGAGCAAAGCACTCCAAGATATCCGTTGCGCAATCGCACTCTGACAAGAAAATGATGAACATAAAATCCACCGATCCAGGTCCTGATCTGATAATAAATCTATCAAACTATACTTTAACAACAACTGAAAAGAATCTACTCAACAAAGGGCTGACATTCAGCCCGGAAAAACATCATGACAGTGTGGAAACCAAAATAGATATGTACAAGTATATCCAGAAGTTAAAATTGAAAAAATTCTTTGCCAAATCATCGAAAAAAACAGGAGAAGATCCTAGTACCGACATCAGTCAGGAACAGAAAGGATATACTGTTTCAGACATCCCAGCACTAAAGGTAGCTTATGACTTGGCACATGATGAAAATGACATAACAATAACGGAGACACAAGTACTTAGAGAAATGGAAATTCCACACAATGTGCATCCTAAAACAACCTTTAAAAATCTATCAAAATTCTGTCCGGCATTACATCCTGGCAACAGAATTGATGCGTTTCAAGATCTGATCAATACTGAATTTGATAATATGACAAATACCAACAACCAGAAAAAAAGAAAATCTATCCTGGGGAGAACGCCAAGCGCTGAAGTCCTTGAAAGAAAACCTGAAAATCGAAAAAAAAGCCGGCCTATAAAGGTGGAAACATTGTGATTCTCAACAAAACAGACTACATAGAAGAAGCCTACCGACAACTGAACGATGTGAACAACTACACGAAATTGAAAGATAATCCTATGGCGAAGATGACAGTGACAATACATCAGCAAATAAAACACTGGCAGGAAAAGGGCTTACTTAATCAGGAAGAAACAAACTTCTTAACAGTCCACAATCCAATGACACCAACGATTTACTTTCTACCGAAAGTTCACAAGACTTTGTACAAACAACCGGCCCGGCCAATAATATAAAGCTGTGGATCACTATACGAAAATATTGCTTCATATGTGGACTATTTCCTAGCCCCGATTGTACCAACACTCAATTCCTTTATCAAGGATACTGGAGATTTTCTGCGTATCATCGTGGAAACTGAATGGCAACCCACATATCTATTAGCCACAATAGATGTGGTATCATTGTATACGTCTATTGAACACCAACTGGGCCTAGAAGCAGTCGCATATTTTCTCAAACAAAGACCAATCGGGGAACTCAATCATACAGCTATGCTTTTAGACATGATACAGACGTGTCTAACAAACAATGTGTTCCTCTTCAACAACGGAATATACTCTCAGAATCGTGGAACTGCTATGGGAGTTTCCTTCTCTCCAAGCTATGCTAATCTCACCATGGGATGGTGGGAGAAACACATAGCTTGGAGAGAAGAAAACGATCCATATACCACCAAAGTGGTCTTATGGCTGAGATTTATCGACGATAGCTTCCTTTTATGGAAAGGTACAAAGGAAGAGTTGCTCCAGTACATAATGATTCTGAAAACCAACAATGTGGGATTACAATTTACATTCAACATCCAAGAAAAGGAAATTGGAAAGGGGCGACCGAATCGGTCCCCCCGAACTTATGGCCGAGTGCCTCGATCCCCCCGGGAAGCCATTTTGGGCGGGAGGCGCGTCTCAGCTGGTATGCCCGAAGCGGCGTAGCTGGGGCGCGCTCGTTCCCGCCCTAGAGTGGGCTGGCCTAGACACCGACGCAGCCAGCCACGCCCTCAGGGGCAGGCAGGGGCGGGTATACGCCCGCCCTGAAGACGGATAAAAAGGGACGCAAGACCAGAAGACATCCTCTTGTTCTTGTGCTCTGAAGCTGCACCTCCTCGCTGCACGTGAGCTCGGGACAGAACGAAGAGCCAATTTTGAGCGTTTTAAATCTCTCTCTTTGTCTTTTAGATACTTCGTCGAAAGGATGCCCAAGAAAGGAGCAAAGAGAATGTCGACTGACCAGTTGGTTCGGGCACTCATGAAGGACATGTCCGAAATTAAGAAGCGGTTGGCGGAGCGAGACGGCGAGGAGGGATCGGGGCGTCCACCGGCCGGAGGGAAGCCAAAGAGGCCAAGAAGGGGGCCGGTCGGGGGAGACGTCCCGGTTCCCTGTTCCCCGCTCGAGGCGCCAGCCCCGGTACCGGCCCCGGTACCGGATGAGGGGAATCCGATTCCCGTGATAGTCACCCCGACGTCTGCCGGAGATATGCCTCCCGAGTTGGCGGCACAGTTAGCAGCATGGTTGGGGGACAGTAATGGGGGCGCCATGGCTACCGAAGCGCAAGCTCTCATAAAGCAGTTGCGCGAGAAACGAGATACAGCCAAGGTGCCCGCGCCGGATGCGGCGATAGACAAGCCACGAGGGACGGAAGCAGCGTCCGGTGCAGGTAAGCGGCCATTGCCGATTGCAAGGGATGAGTCAACACCCTCTCGTAGAGAAGGATTGGGGCAACATGTTCCTTTGCCAATAAAGGAAAAGATTTGGGCGGGGGAATACGTTAACATTTTCTCCCTGCTCGTTGATCACTATGAGGTCGAAACTGTTAAAGGTCAAAAGGATCTGATGCATCCGAGTGTTTGGCGCGCAAAAATGGCCGCCTTTAAAGTGAATGAAAATATTGGTAACTGGGGTAATGCTTGGGGAATTTTCACGGCAATTTTGGGGGAACGTAGGCCTGATTTGCTCCCTGAATTTCCAGTATATCAGTCACGAATTATGGGGTACTCGACATCACACCAAGGTAACCAATGGTTCTGTTATGACAACCTTTTCAGGAAAGCGATGGAGCATAACAAAAGTTTAACCTGGGACTGTTACGATTCTTTAACATGGAATAAGATGAAAGAGTCGGGAATGTTGAAAGTGCCATTGGTGGGGAGTGCTGTTAGTGAGTCCTCCCGCCAAAATGGGGGGACGCCCTTTCGGTCGGGTACGGGTACAGACGATTACCCGAGACCCGCCGGCAATACAGGGAAGAGGGGGTTCTGTTTCAATTTCAACAGAAGCAAATGTACTAGGCCCCCGGGATCTTGTAAGTTCAAACACGAATGTAGTGGTTGTGGGGCACCCCATCCTGAGTCCTCGTGCAGAGCCAAATCGGGTGAAAATGGGGGTAGAGGAAGCGCTAAACAGGTCTAATATAGTCCGAGGGGCGCCTTTACCAACCCCGATTGATACCCTGGCGATGATTCCCTGGCTCAGCGAATACCCAGATCGTACTTCTGCTGGGGTGCTACGAAACGGTTTTTCATATGGTTTCCGCATCCCGGTGGGTAGCTTTCAGGGTGTCGGGACGTGCAAAAATCAACTTTCCGTCTTGCAGCATACTACTGTAGTACGAGATAAGATCCGGAAAGAGGTTACCCGAGGTCGGGTTGCCGGCCCGTTTCCTGTCCCCCCGGTACCGAACTTTGTTTGTTCTCCTTTAGGGGTGGTCCCCAAGAAGGACCCGGGTGAGTTTCGATTGATTCACAATTTATCAGCCCCTCATGGCCTTTCTGTAAACGATGCAATTAATCCAGAAACTTGTTCGGTGCGGTACGCATCATTCGATGAGGCCGTAGCCATTTTGAATCGCCTGGGGCCCGGGACGCTGATGGCGAAATCAGATATCGAGTCAGCGTTCCGTTTGCTCCCGGTATACCCGGATGACCAACGTTTGTTGGGATTCATGTTTCAAGGTTTGTATTACATGGACAGGTGTATGCCAATGGGGTGCTCGATATCTTGTGCTTATTTCGAGAAATTCAGTAGTTTTCTGCAATGGGTTTACACGAAGAAAACAGGTTTTCGGAATGTGATGCATTACCTCGATGACTTTCTGTTCCTTGGGGCCGCTGGGGATGATGAATGTGCCCGGGCCTTGACTGAATTTTGTGTTTTAATGAATCAATTTGGCGTGCCGTTGGCACCAGGTAAAACTGTGGGTCCCACGACCTGCCTCGAGTTCCTCGGGATCGAGTTGGACTCTAGTGAGGGTTGTTTTCGTTTACCAGCTTCCAAAGTATCGAAATTCAAGACAGCCCTGCAAATGTGTATCACTGCATCTAAAGTTACGCTGCATCAATTGCAGCAATTGGTGGGGAAGTTGAATTTTGCCTTAAGGGTGATCCCGATGGCCCGCCCCTTCTCCCGTTCGATTGCACAGGCGATGGTCGGCCTAAAGGAGGGTCACCATCGCACGAGGTTATCGGCCGAGGTCCGCCAAGACATGCGTATTTGGTTAGCATTTTTGGCGGATTTCAATGGTCGAGTCGTCTGGAACAAACCGGCCTTGTCCTCTGAAGAGCTGGGTCTATGGACGGATTCAGCGGGAAGCATGGGTTTCGGCGCCATCTTCGGCACAAAATGGTCGGCACAAAAGTGGCCAACATGGTGGCACGATGAGGGGCTGACGAGTAATATTGCTTTCCTTGAGCTGTTTCCTATTTTGGTGGCCCTCAGATCCTGGCCCGATGGTTTCAAAAATCATTCTGTCATATTTTGGTCTGACAATATGACCGTTGTAGAATGCATTAATAGTCAGGCAGCACGTTGTAAAATGATTTTGAGGCTGCTTAAAGAAATTGTCTTACTGTGTATGCAACTGAACGTGGTATTCAGAGCAAAACATGTCCCGGGGGTGATGAATCAGGCTGCTGATGCACTGTCTCGTTTTCAAATGCAGGCTTTCTCGGGTTTCCTTCCCTCAGCGGACCCCGAGCCAGCACCCTTTCCCGAAGCTCTCTGGTCTCTCGGTGCCCCGAACTTCGTTACCTCGTGGGAGAGAGTCTAGCACCAAGGACGAGGAAGGCATACGAAGGGGCGTTTCGGGCTTATTTGGCCTTTTTGGGGACTGAGAGAGGGGGACTTTGGGGGCATGAGGATTGGGTAGTACATTTTCTGATGTCCTTGCGTAAGGCTGGGAAGTCGGTGGCTACAGCCCAGAGGCATCGTGCTGCCATCTCCTTTGTTGCCAGGGCTCATAATATCCAGGACCCGACAGCGTCTTTTGCTGTACAGAAAGCGCTGCGTGGGTGGCAACGCCTTGAGGGTCGCAGAGTAGATGAGAGGCGCCCGATAGGTCTGGATAGGTTGTCCCAGTTGCTGGCCACACTCCCCGACATATGCTCGTCTCAGTTCGAGGCCTGTTTGTTCCGAGCCGCTTTTACGCTTGCATTTCACGGGGCTATGAGGATAAGTGAGCTGGTGGCAAGGAGCAAGCGGGATGTGGCGGGGGGTTTGTGCCGGGAACACGTTCAGATCAGGGGTGAGACTATGACGGTATCCTTTGTCAAGTCAAAAACCGATCAAAGTGGGGTGGGAGACTGCATAGTTATTCGCAGGATTCCAGGGTCCTCCATGTGTCCGGTGAGGTGTTTAGAGGATTACCTAGCACAAAGGGTGGCATCATGGGGGGGGACAATGTTGAGACACGCGGACGCCACCCCACTGACAAAGTTTCAGTTTCAGCGGGTGCTCGCGATGTCAATTACCGCAGCAGGCTTGGACCCGGGTGAGTTTGGGACCCATTCCTTTCGGATAGGGGCTGCCACTGAAGCTGCAGCCAGGGGTCTTAATGTGGAACAAGTAAAACGAGTGGGGCGTTGGTCCTCCAATTGTTATAAGAGGTATGTGCGGTTGCACATGTTGTGAAGCTGTAACAATGTACTCACGCTTCTTGTCTTTTGTTTGGTTTTCAGTTACGCAAGCCTTCGAGGCGGGGCGGACTATGCAGCCGACCCAACACCGGGCCAGCGGTCAGACATCACCGGCTGTGAGAAAGGAGGTGTGGGTCGTGGGCCACTCATACGTGAGGCGTGCCGCAGACGTATTCAAAGCAGGTGACATGATTCACGTAGCTGGGGAATACGGGTACAGGATGTCCTTCTACGGAAGGGGCGGTCTCTGTATTGACCAGTTTCAAGCTTACTTTGAGGGTTTGTTAGGGCGGATGAGGTCACCGCCGTCTATAGTCATAGTACATTTAGGGGGCAATGATTTGGTCACCACCGGTAGACGACTTCTCCTGGAGGCAATGCTTTCCACCGTAAGTTGGTTGGCGAGGAAAGTTCCGGGGTGTATAATTGCGTGGTCTCATATGATCCCACGAAAAGTGTGGCGGGGGGCTATTTCGATCCCTGCTTTGAACCATTCTGTTAGGAAACTTAATAACAAAATGAGTAGGTTGTTCCGTTCCAGGACATTGCATTCTATCTCGCACGGTTGTATTAATGATGACAGTATGTATATGGGGGATGGTGTGCATTTGTCTCGGGTGGGAAATGAGTTACTCATAGGAGACTTCTTAGCATGGTTAAAAACGTTGGAACATGACCTTTAGCTAGGAGTTTTGGTGGGGGGCCCGGATAGCCGGTCAACTATCCGGGCCTGTGGCGGTAAGGTCATGATCGGTGAGCACTAATTAGTAGATCCCTATGAGTGGGCGTCACCCAACACGGATGGGAGCGCTCGGGAGAGGTGGCCATTGGCCCCTCAATGGGGAGGCGGTCCCTTCTAAGGATGGGTCGCCGGAAGTAAAGGAAAGGCGGTCAAGGCCCCTTCCTTTGTAGGAGGGGTTACAGCCCCCTCCTGGGGAATTTCCCGGGGCCAGTGACATCTGCGACGGCAGATGCGGTAAGTTGTGTGGGGTTGGGATAAGGGCCACGATACCTTCTAGATACCTCACACGAGTATTCGAACGACCTTTAACTGGCGTCGAGTTTTAGGTGCCCCCGTCAAGTCAAGGGAAATTGGTAGTAGTTGCACTTGAGGTACGCCTCCGTGCTGTCGCCCATCCCAAGTGGGAGGGGTAAGTCCGGTTAGGGATCTTGACACCGGTTATGACCTTGCCGTTGGCCCTTAAACGTTAGGTTGTACAATTTCAATATGTCAAGAAATGTTTTGTAGGTTGCTAGTTCGGCTAGGAGTACCTCTGTATTAGAGAATCTGTTAAGGTTAGCCAAACATCGCAATATGGTAATGAAATTGTACATAACATGAAACGTTTAATGTTTTAATTTTGTTTTAATAAATACGGCCGGGATGGTCACTCCATCCCACTTCCAAAAAACTTCAAGAACTGTTTCCGGTTTCACTCCTTTTGGGGATTGTGTTGAGAGGGGGTGGCGGGTATCTCGGCTATATGGAAAGGGGCGACCGAATCGGTCCCCCCGAACTTATGGCCGAGTGCCTCGATCCCCCCGGGAAGCCATTTTGGGCGGGAGGCGCGTCTCAGCTGGTATGCCCGAAGCGGCGTAGCTGGGGCGCGCTCGTTCCCGCCCTAGAGTGGGCTGGCCTAGACACCGACGCAGCCAGCCACGCCCTCAGGGGCAGGCAGGGGCGGGTATACGCCCGCCCTGAAGACGGATAAAAAGGGACGCAAGACCAGAAGACATCCTCTTGTTCTTGTGCTCTGAAGCTGCACCTCCTCGCTGCACGTGAGCTCGGGACAGAACGAAGAGCCAATTTTGACCCACCCACCAGCCCCTGAAGACAGCCAGTTGTGTATAATAAAGTTGATTAATTTTGTTTTTGTTTTCGTTTCCAGGTTGTAGTGCCATGTTGATTTTGAGTTAATAAAGAATGTTCGTTTTGAGTATGTTTGCCATTAAAGATATTCAGTTAGTGTCGAATTTTGATCTATGCTCTTTCGGTCATAGTGGCCAATGTATTCTTAGGTTAATTTGCACTGTCGTATTTATTTTGGTAGGCGGTAAGGTCATGATCGGTGAGCACTAATTAGTAGATCCCTATGAGTGGGCGTCACCCAACACGGATGGGAGCGCTCGGGAGAGGTGGCCATTGGCCCCTCAATGGGGAGGCGGTCCCTTCTAAGGATGGGTCGCCGGAAGTAAAGGAAAGGCGGTCAAGGCCCCTTCCTTTGTAGGAGGGGTTACAGCCCCCTCCTGGGGAATTTCCCGGGGCCAGTGACATCTGCAACGGCAGATGCGGTAAGTTGTGTGGGGTTGGGATAAGGGCCACGATACCTTCTAGATACCTCACACGAGTATTCGAACGACCTTTAACTGGCGTCGAGTTTTAGGTGCCCCCGTCAAGTCAAGGGAAATTGGTAGTAGTTGCACTTGAGGTACGCCTCCGTGCTGTCGCCCATCCCAAGTGGGAGGGGTAAGTCCGGTTAGGGATCTTGACACCGGTTATGACCTTGCCGTTGGCCCTTAAACGTTAGGTTGTACAATTTCAATATGTCAAGAAATGTTTTGTAGGTTGCTAGTTCGGCTAGGAGAACCTCTGTATTAGAGAATCTGTTAAGGTTAGCCAAACATCGCAATATGGTAATGAAATTGTACATAACATGAAACGTTTAATGTTTTAATTTTGTTTTAATAAATACGGCCGGGATGGTCACTCCATCCCACTTCCAAAAAACTTCAAGAACTGTTTCCGGTTTCACTCCTTTTGGGGATTGTGTTGAGAGGGGGTGGCGGGTATCTCGGCTATATGACTTTCTTGACACCAAGGTATATATAAAAGAGAACAAAATACATACGACCCTTTTCCGAAAAAAGACCTCCACCAACAGTATCCTCCATGGGACAAGTTTCCACCCTGTGTCTCTAAAGCAAAATGTACCCTATGGGGAATTTGTACGTATGAAACGTAATTGCTCGAAACCTATTGAAATGGAAGAAAAATTTGCAGAAACTGCACAACGGTTCTCACAGAGAGGATATAGTATGAAAACCATCAAACTGGGAGAGAAAAGAGCAAGAAAAAAGACAAGAACGGAAACTTTGATTGAAAAGAAGAAAGATCCAATAAAAGACATGGAGGATAAACCACGCCTCATCCTGACATACTCCAAGGAAAGTATACAAATCAGAAAAATGGTCACCAAATACTGGAGTGTGTTAAAAAAGGATCCAGACATTGGTAAAATGATTGGAGATGCACCATTAATTTCATTTAGAAAGGCACCATCTCGTGGAGACACCTTAGTCAACAGCCACTTTATAGACAAAAAAGAAGAATCATGGTTACAGAAAAGGCAAAAAGGATTTACAAAGTGCATATCATGCAAAGCGTGTAAGATCGGAAAAAATTAAAAATCCCTGAATGATCCTAAAGGCCAACCATTTGAAATCAAGAACAAGATAACATGTGAATCTCATTTTGTTGTGTATCTACTAGAATGTGACTGTGGCAAACGGTATATTGGTTCCACTATATGTGCTCTCAAAAAACAGATGTTGGAGCACATCAGAGCAATACAAAACAAAGATCAAACATATGCAAAGGCCAAACATCTGATGACTCATAAAAACAAAACTTGGCAAAATGTTAGATACTCAGGAATCGCAATGGTGCCAGAAAATGAAAGAGGAGGGAATCGTCTACAAAAACTAAGACGGTTGGAATCGAAACTGATAATAAGATTCAAGACCAAGGTCCCGATTGGTCTAAACGGGGACGAAGAACTGTATGTACATTTATAAACAAATTGAAGTACCTAAGGGAAAGACAATGTAATGACAAATATGAACTATGCCTTCACAATATATCTTCTATTCATAAAAAACGGTAGTGTAAAATATCCACAATAGGCGATTAAGGGAGTATGCATAAAATTGTTAGAATGACACATGAAATATTGGATAATAGGAATTTTCTGATTTGACCTTGCACAATCTGTTGTTCTTCGGAATACATTTTGGACTGAATTTACAATGAATGATGGGTCAAAATTGAGCTAAGGCATGCGATATTAATGTTTGACTTTTGGACTGCCTGTAAATTGAAATGTGTTTTTCATTATCAATTTCCTATACTAATACACAAGCCACAGAACAGACAAGAGTGATAAGCACTTAGCTATCACATGTATATATATATACATACATAGTAGAAGAATTTAAACCAATTCTTCTATTAAATGGGGCACTTAGCCCACTATCATTATAAAAGCCCAAACTATGCTTTAAGAATGTCGAGCGTAAATAAAACATGTGGCTTGACAACATGTAGAAGGAAAATGATAAAGGGTTTTAATGGAACTAAACACAAACTACCCCCCACACAATGCATCCTAATTGTTAAAGTGGCCAGGAGGGTATAAATATCAGAAAGTAAAAACGGACTTGTTACTACCGTGATCAGGAACATTTATTGTTCGAAACGCGTAGGTGAAGGAAGTTTTACTGAGCTGGATTAAATTGCTTTAATCATCCGAGAAGAGTGCGGGGTATTCTTTGAATTGCTTGGAAATATATATATATATATATATATATATATATATATACAGAAGCAGAATTCAGGTAAAGGAATCCAGACAAGCCCGTAGTTCACCCGAAAGGTATTTATTTGGCAAACACAAGAGTCGAGGGATAATGCGTTTCGAACAACAAGTTGTTCTTGATCACAACAAGCATCCGGAACTGTGCAATCATTGAAAATGGCATCTTGCACAGTGCGAGCTGCTCGAGTAGATTTGTACTCGAGCGGCAGCTTTCTTAACGCGAACTGGTAGTTTCTCATTGCGAGCTATCGTGAGCATGCGCAACCACTCGCAATAAGAAACCTGACCTCCCTGTGTTGAGAAACTCGCCTGGATGTCATTTTGCTTGCTCGCGGTCGCGAACATGACGTTGAGGACCGCGAACAAGCAAAAAATGACAGCTGCACTACGCTACGCTGCACTGCGCGTGTTCGCACTGCACTACGCTACGCTCGCGAGCGTAGCGTAGTGCTTCGCCCAGGGTTACTAAATATATATTTTTTCCACCTTTAATATCTCTAAAACTACTGAAACGGTGTACACCAAATCACAAAATGTGTACTTTCTGGACCAAGAGCTGGTTTTATTGCAAATATTGTGTATTTAAGTCCAGCAGTTCAGGCTGTAGTCGTGTTTGAAATCCCAATGGGAATTAACATGGGAAAAACGTGTTTTGGGACTCCATTTTTTTTCTCAATCCCCGCTTAAGGGATCACCCCATTTTTTACACAGCAACTGAACTGACTAAAGGATACATTTTGAAAATATCATAAAGCTTCGTCGAGCAACACAAAAGTTATTGGCAAAACAACAAACACTCTTACTATGGAAATTTCTCTGTAACAATGCCCTTATTCAAGTAACATCTTGGCGTTCTCACGGTTTCAAGTCTTCATTTATTGTCTGGACAGACAGGTTTTGCCTTTCTCAATGTCGGAAAACACTGAGAGTCTCACATTGTAAGTTCTTTATACACGGAAACACACTCCCAGTGGTCAAACCATTAACGTCACTGATAAAGTACCTCTAGTTGTTGCCTGGGTTGCCTGAGTCCAGACACTTTGAATGCTGTCAACGTAGTTTAATGGTAGCTAGCACTCCCCACAGTGGATATGAGGTCCACAATGCAGTGTAATCTGTTTTACGCCTGTTGATTTTATAGCATGCTTCAAAGCGGAAGCGTTTTCAAATACATTTCCGTTTACTCCCTCGATCAGCTGCTTCTTGCCATGTTAGAGATGTCACACCCCAAATGTTTGTTATAGGAACTGGCGCTTGTGCATTTAGTAATGTAGATTTGGTGCCAAGTGTGACTTCCATTTTTCCAGGCTGGCAACAGTTCTGGTAGTCCTCCTTTAACACTACCAACAAATGCCACTTCAGACTGCTGAACTCTTTTCAGACCAGGTGCGTCCTTGTCGTACAAGTGGCCGAACTTAGGACATTTCTCTGCAACAAAGCCCTCATTCAAGGAACATCTCAGAGCACTCGCGGTTTCAAATCTTCATTTATTTTCTGGACAGAAGCATTTTGGCGAGTATTTCGCCTTTCTCAATGGCGGAAACCACAGAGAGTGTCACATTGTAAATCTTTATACATGGAAACACATTCCCATTGGTCAAACCATTAAAGTCACTGATGACGTACCCCTAGGAGCCTAGGTTTCATGACTCCAGCCACGTTTGAATGCCGTGCACATGTCTTAATGGTAGGTAGCACTCCCCACAGTGGGTACACGTTCCACAATGTAGCATAATCTTTTGCATGCCTGTTGAGTTTATAGCATGCTTCAAAGCAGGAGCATTTTCAAATAAATGTCCGTTCATTCCCTCAATCGTCTGCTTCTTGCCAAGTTAGAGATGTCACACCGTAAACGTTTGGTGTAGTAACTGGTTCTTGTGCATTTAGTAATGTAGACTTGGTGCCAAGTCTGAATCCCCTTTTCCCAGGCTAGCATTTTTTCTCGGAGTACTCCTTTAACACTACCAACAAATGCCACTTCGTACCGCCGAACACTTTTCAGACCAGGTGCGTCATTGTCATACATGTGGCTGCATGAAGTAAATTTCTCAGCAACAACGCCCTCATTCAAGGAACATCTCGGAGCACTTGCGGTTTCCAATCTTCATTTATTTTCTGGACAGATGTGTTTCGGCCAGGATTTTGCTTTTGCCAATGTTGGAAACCACAGAGAATCTCATATTCTAAGTTCTTTATACACGGAAAACCATTCCCATTGGTCAAACTATTAAAGTCACTGACGATGTTCCCCTAATTGCCTGGGTTGCATGTCTCCAGACACGTTGAATGCCCTGCATGTGGTTTAATGGTAGATAGCACCCCCCACAGTGGGTACAAGTTCCACAATGTAACATAGTCTGTTTTTATTTAGGCAAATATATATATATATATAAATATACCCAGTGCGGGCAGGAACACTGCTATGTCCCGGAGGTGGGCACCCTGTGACATAGCTGGAGCCTGCCCTGGGGGATGGGGTCTCCCAGAGTCATTATTGGATTTGGAAGTGGGGCTGTCCAGCCCCTGTCCCATTTGGTTGCATGCCCAGGCCCTGGGGTCACTGAGGTGTAGTTGGCCCAGGAAGGGTAGCCTCGCAGCCTCCCTCCCGTTCAAAATATTGGTCATGCCCTGGGGGTGGGGATCCCCATGGCTGAAAGCAGCCGGGGAGTGGGGCTGTGTCAACCCCTTTGTCTCAAATTCATTACAAAAATATTCTCCAGGACCTGACCCACCCAGGGGGGCAATTAAAATACAAGCGCAGGAGACCCCACATGTTTTTAAATGTTTTTCTGGGATTCATGAATCCTCCACAAGTTCATGCCAAAAATTAAAAAAAAACATCCTGAGTCCCAAGATGGCTGCCAACACTCCCTGGTTGGCAGTCAATTAGATCGCACCATGAGATCCTTCTGATCCGTTGACGCTCTGCATCCCTAGATATTTATATATCTTTCTTCTTTAATAACGCCAAAAATATTGAATGGACTTATACCAAATTACAAAAAGGACTCTTTCTGGAGGAAGGGCTACTTTTCTGCCAAATTTGTGGAATTCTGTCCAGCGTTTCGGGCTGTAGTCATGTTCAAAATCACTAAGGGAAACTGCATGGGGATAATGCATTTTGGGAAGCCACTTTTCTTGGCCCCTGTATGATGAAGCACCCCAAAACATTCAAAACAGCAGCTGAAGTGAGTGGCAAACTATTTTTTTTAAATGTTTTGAAGATTCATCATACAGCAATACCTTATATTTACCATTGCATTGTAGAGGCATGCATGGTAAAGGTATATGCTTCGTAAAGGCATTACATTGTAAAGGCATTGATGTGTGGTAAAGGAATGTGTTGTATTGCAATACAACCTTAGTTGCATGCATGTATGTATGAATGCATGTGTGGATGTGACTGTGTGATGTGTATGGGCGTGTGTGCATGTGAATGCATGGGTGTGAGTGACTGTGCATGTGGGCAAGTGTGGCCGCGCCCCCACTTATGCTCAAATTACAGCCTTCCACTGTTTTTAGCTATCTCATTTATGTAGGATATTAGCTCTGGGAAGGGGATAGAATAAAGCCATCTGTAGCCCAGACATAAATGTAATATGGTGTATATGAACAAGCGCCAATGACTAAAGTATGTCTAGGTGTTTCTCTTAAACCAACAAGAGTAACTATTTATACACTTGGAACACGGATACTTAGTCTCAGAGTCAAGAAAGAGCACTGTAATTAAATAAATGGACATACTCTCTTTAACCCCTTCCACACTCATGACGAGCTGGGCTCGTCATGGTGTAGCCTCCTCGTACACTCATGACGAGCCCAGCTCGTCATGAAACAATGTAAAACAACAAATTCCAGCACAGATGGGGAAAACGCATAGCAGCCATGGAGTTAAGACGGTGGAAGGCCTTCTAAGTAGAGTACTTTCTGCAGAGAGTATATAGACGTGGTATGTTATCATTTTGAGGAAAATTAAATTACAATGAGTTCAATCAGGAGAGTAATACGACTGCACTGATAACCTCATGCATGAAATGGCCTCAATGCAATCAGGGAATCTATTATTGAAAAAAGTTTAAAACTTTAGAATCCAGAGCAGCAGTTGCACAAAATAGTGCTCATCATAATAATATCAGAACCATTCATCTTGCAGAGTGTATTGAGAGCAATGCTGCGAATATGATCAATTTCCTAGAGGTATGGATTAAAGAAAAGGGATCCCCAGAGGACCTGTCTCCTTATTATGCCTTGGAGCAATTTCAACATGTTCCTTCACTGTCCCCTGTGCCAGGAGTGGCTCCCTGTCCCATAGATTACACCAAGCACAGCAGATGAGAGACTAGTAGAATATTGATGAGATCGATGTAATGTGGGGCTATTTGTTGTGTAGGGCTCAAATTTAAGGTGGATATCCTGTTCGTAAGCTGCAGATGGTGTGCTGTAAGACTGGAAAGTGCCTCAATTAGTGTCTTCCCCGTGTTGTTGTTGGGCTTGTTATGCATGCTCGTGAGTTAGATGGTATCCAACTGGTTTGAATGGGTGTTGTTTGCTTCTGGACTTGTAGAACCAGAGGGTAGGTACGTGGTCATCTCTGGGAGGTAAGCATGATGCGACCTTGCTATTGTCAGAATCTATGCTTCACATACAAACCAGGGTGTTACTTGATGATCTGTCCAGGGCCTGGGTAACTTACCTGAGTCAGATCATTTTATTGGGTGAGGATTTTAACTAAATTGCAGATCCTGCACCTTCTCATTCACATCATCCCCTGGGAGATTCTCCAGTGACCTGGATGACTTGCATTATCTCTGCATGGCAGCATTACTGGGGACTGGTAGAGTCTTGGTGGTGATTTCACCCTGTGGCATGAGACTACTAGTTTAATTTAGGCTTGCATGAACTTTATGTTTTTATGCATCCCGACTGTCCATGGTGTGGTTAACGATATCGAAACAAGTGTTAGTCTCTCTGAATTCCGAGTGCAAGCGTCCCGTCATTCTGGTTTGGTATTTGTTGTCAGAGGCACTGGATGATCTGGTGTTTAGCAAAAAATCAGGAACCCAAAGTACTGGATTCAGAGACCTAGTTAGTATGTTATGGTCACTGCATGAATTATGTCAGTACATACCAGAAGAGGAAAGAAAAATGTCTTTCTAGAAAGCTTGAGTGCCTCACAGAAGTAGTGGTAAAATCAAGGTTTAGTGATAAGCATGGGGTCAGAATGCACTTTAGAGTTTTGATGTTTTTTAAAACCGAGTTATTATGAAAGTTTCTAGTGGCAAGCATGTGTACTTAAGCAGTATTCGAGGTACATTTCTTCTTCTTGAGGCGTAAATGTGGGGGAAATGAAAGGTGAATCATAGTGGGTGTTTATACTAATGATAGAAATCATAGATAAATGAGTTATGGAGAACATAGCATTGTTTCAATAATTCAAACTGAGAAAGTCATTTTGCGCATTTAGTCAGTGTATTGTATTTTTAACCTTGTATTTACTTATGGTCATTATTAATTTTTTTATAGATACCCCTGACGAAGGGTTGTCCCGAAATGCATTGGGTGTTTTAAATAAATCGTGACTTGTGGAAACACTTTGACTCTCCTGTGTTTATGTGAAAAACGAGAGTGCATAAAAGAATGAGTAAAATAAATTGAAGGAAAACTATGGATAAAAAGGATTAACCTAATCGAGTAAAAGTGGATGAAATGAAAAGTGTAATACGAATTTGATTTATTGGATTCATTGGCTGGAAATAGCTGTGCAGCTTGATATGGAGTCAGACTGGTTCCTTCCTGTTCGTTCTAATAATTGCAGCGCAATTGGGCGGAGCGCGGAGCAAGCTTGCACGCTGACAAAAGTTGAATTGGTGAAGACTCAGGAAGCAAAATTGAAATGGAGTAAACATCGGTGTGCATCTCACCACCATTGTCCTTTACATGAATGAATCTTCCGTCCAAAAACGGTGAGATTGCACCCACGATAAAACAGAGCATGGACAAGTGAAAGAAGTGGAATTAAAACATTTGGTGAACTTTGTGGATTACACAGGAGACTGGTTTCCTCGTCATTGATGTTTTTCACAACATATAATACAATAGATGATTCTTTGGACGATATTATTATTCGGTTTGCGATTATACTGATTAAATGTGTAGTTTCACGATGCAATGTTTTAAATTGACTTCGCCACTCACTGATTTAGAGTTACGTCGTTTTCAAATGTTAGAATATCCTCAAAGCATTCTGGGATACTGAGTACAACGAGGTGAGCAGTGTAAATGAGCGCTCGCACGTAGCAGCTGACTTTTGGCCCACTTAGCAATAATGATGTTGATAGTAGAGGAGGTGTTGAAGGGCATGTTTAACACTAATGAGTAGGATTCCGGTCCGTAATTTACCTGGTACACGATGACACGTGTTTGATCACTTGGGGGGAGATAGCGAGGTTAAAAGGAAGAGGAAGCAGAAATGATGAAAAGCAACACCAGCGCGATTGAGAGGCGTGCGGATGGCACGCCACGGAAAAATGATGAGATGGCACTGACAAGCCTGGAAAGAAGTGATATTTAGAAATGTTTGTAAGAAATAAAGAAGCAACAGTCACGGTAAGCGGAGTAGAAAGCTTGAGTGCCTCACAGAAGTAGTGGTAAAATCAAGGTTTAGTGATAAGCATGGGGTCAGAATGCACTTTAGAGTTTTGATGTTTTTTAAAACCGAGTTATTATGAAAGTTTCTAGTGGCAAGCATGTGTACTTAAGCAGTATTCGAGGTACATTTCTTCTTCTTGAGGCGTAAATGTGGGGGAAATGAAAGGTGAATCATAGTGGGTGTTTATACTAATGATAGAAATCATAGATAAATGAGTTATGGAGAACATAGCATTGTTTCAATAATTCAAACTGAGAAAGTCATTTTGCGCATTTAGTCAGTGTATTGTATTTTTAACCTTGTATTTACTTATGGTCATTATTAATTTTTTTATAGATACCCCTGACGAAGGGTTGTCCCGAAATGCATTGGGTGTTGTAAATAAATCGTGACTTGTGGAAACACTTTGACTCTCCTGTGTTTATGTGAAAAACGAGAGTGCATAAAAGAATGAGTAAAATAAATTGAAGGAAAACTATGGATAAAAAGGATTAACCTAATCGAGTAAAAGTGGATGAAATGAAAAGTGTAATACGAATTTGATTTATTGGATTCATTGGCTGGAAATAGCTGTGCAGCTTGATATGGAGTCAGACTGGTTCCTTCCTGTTCGTTCTTTCTAGAGTCCCCTCACTCACCGGGATTTCCCCACGGTGACAGGCTTCATCATTGGGGCCATCCCACTTCTCTACGAAAAGGGGCGTGCTGCAACTAGCGAACTACGCAGGAGCACTTTAATTGTGGATAGACTATGTGTGGTGTAAAGTGATGAGGTGGTGGAGTGGGTGTAAGTGAATTAAAAATACTGTGCTAGTGAGCCTCAACAAATTTATTTCGCTCCTAGTTTGGTATATTAAAATGGGGGTGACACTGCTATTTAACCTTAAATAGGTCTAAATCAGTGTTTCTGGTCAACATGTTTCAAGCTCCCCAGGCTTTTCGTCAGGACCATACAGGGACCAACCCTGTATATACCAGTCCTATATTCTAATGAATAGGATGAATGAAAATACTACTTCTAACGCTGTTAACTTTAAAACATGCGTGTTATACATACGATTGTACTTTCTCATTGTTTATGTATTGGTGCTTAATAGCACTTCATGGTCTCTGGTGGGGGCACGATCACCTCATGGAAACATTGTTCCTTATCGGCGAAACCGCAATGTGTTACCTACTCGTTCCCTTCCGAACCCATATGCAGTCCGGAGGGGAACGAGTAGGTAACACAGTGCGGTTTCGCCGATAAGGAACAATGTTTCCATGAGGTGATCCTGCCCCCACCAGAGACCATGAAGTGCTATTAAGCACCAATACATAAACAACGAGAAAGTACAATCGTATGTATAACACACATGTTTTAAAGTTAACAGCGTTAGAAGTAGTATTTTTCATTCATCATATTTATTAGAATATAGGAGTGGTATATACAGGGCTCGTCCCTGTATGGTCCTGATGAATAGCCTGGGGAGCTTGAAACATGTTGACCAGAAACACTGATTTAGCCCGATTTAAAGTTAAATAGCAGTGTCACCCCCATTTTAATATACCAAACTAGGAGCGAAATAAATTTGTTGAGGCCCACTAGCACGGTATTTTTAATTCACTTACACCCACTCCACCACCTCATCACTTTACACCACACATAGTCTATCCACAATAAAAGTGCTCCTGCGTAGTTCGCTAGTCGCAGCACGCCCCTTTTCGTAGAGAACTGGGATGGCCCCAATGATGAAGCATGTCTTCGTGGGGAAACCCCGGTGAGTGAGGGGACTCTAGAAAGACATTTTTCTTTCCTCTTCTGGTATGTACTGACATAATTCATGCAGTGAACATAACATACTAACTAGGTCTCTGAATCCAGTACTTTGGGATCCTGATTTTTTGCTACGTTTACTTGGAGGCCGACCTAGTTTTGTTTATCCTCCTTCTCCCTCTGTTCTTCTACTGATCTGGTGTTTAAAAATAATATTGGAGCGGCTATACATGCTAATTTTGCTGACAAGGCAGGGACAGCTATATCACCTTTAACTGAGTGGGATGCTTTTAAGACTGTGATTGGAGGCTTCTGCATTGCGAAAGTGATTTGGGTGCAGAGAACAGAGGTAGGCAAGGTAGAGACTCAGGAAAAGGGACTTTGGGACCTTGAACAATGGAAACCAGGTAATTCTACTCTTGAGTATCCATTGCTTGAGGCAAAGGAATTACTGGCAGCCCAAGTTGAGAGACTTCATTGCTTTGATGACAAAAAATAGACGACTCATGCTCATATAGAGGGTGATAAAACAGGTTTCCTTTTGACATGGCGTATGAATACGAATGCCAGGGGCTCCTTAATCTTGGAGTTAGACTCAGATGCAAGTGAAACTTTATATAGCCAAGCCACTATCAACAATAGATTCCGAGAGTACTATACATCCCTCTATACCCCAGCAACCAAGACACCAACTCAGGCTATTGAAAATGTTCTGCCCTGGACCCCCTGTGGGTTCTTTCACTGGAGGATGCAGATGATTTGGGGGGACATATAACTATACATGAAGCTAGCGCTGCCATTCAAAACATGGTGCAAAGTAAGGTTCCTGGAGCAGAAAACCTGTCTGTGGAGTTATTTATTGTGTTTGAAGACAACTTAACTCTACAACTAATAGAACTTTACTCTGCAGGTTGGAAGTCAGGTCATCTACCTGTGTCTACATCCCTCTCCTGGAGCCTGTGAGCCCACCCATGGATGTCAGAGCCTACTGGCCATTGTCCATGCTTAATGTGGACTATAAGTTGTTTGTTGAATTCTAGTGACCAGACTTCTGCCCCACATGCCCTCTTTGATTCATATAGTCCAAGCAGGTTTTCATTTCAGGGCGTAATACAGCGATTAATATCGGGAGACTCATTTTACTTCTGAATGATGATTTCTTGGATTAAATGGATGGCAGCTGTTATAGCAATAGACACTGAGAAGGCCTTTGATAGTCTAAGATGGGACTTCTTGTATCAAGTAATGGCTCGAATGGGGCTGAGTCTTAGGTTTATTATCTGGATTGTGCTTCTCTGCATGGGTCCCACGGCGGGGGTTCAGTTCGACAGAACCTCACGATGTGGGACATGGGGCTAGAAAAGAGTGTCCAATTTCCCCTTATTATATGCCATCGTAATGGAGCCTATGGGCAACTATGCTTGCACTTGAAGGTTTTATTATGGGCTGGAGGTCTGATGGCAATCCCATTTAGTGGCATTATATGCTGTTGATATGCTATTCTTTCTTGGGTATGTCTGAGAGGACTTACCAGGGCAAACGTTTTTGCTGCATCTCTGGCCTGCAAATTAATTGGCAGATATTCCGGCTGCTCCAGGATATAGAATCCTTGCCTTAGAACTGATAGGGGGACAGGTGGGCATAGGGTGGCACTAAACAAATTGCAGCACATTGTGGTGGAGGTTGGGCTGTCTGCTACTCATCTTGACTCCTATTACTTGGCTGCTAAGCTGCAGTGGTTAAACACATGGGTTTACTGTAGGATGAATCCAGTAGAGGGTGTCATTGGCTCACCGCCTGACTTGCAAGACTTATTTCAGGTCCTCTTGGTTCGCCAGTGGAGACTATCTGAGGCCTCTCAAGAGCTCCTAGTGATACAGCAGTACTGACAAATCTTCCTACAGCAATCCTGTGTCCAAGTGCCCTATTCATCCAATCTGCCACTAAAGTGGATGAATATAGTGGCTCACATACAAGTTTTGTTGGCGATAGAGCGGTGGGCTGACTATGGGATTAATCATGTAGGGGATTTGTACCAGGTTAAAGTATTGTTCATGTTTCAGGACCTTACTGAAGAATTTGGAACTCCTAGTGGCCAATTCTAGTTGCACAGGGCATTGGTCACAACAACTAGGAATCACTGAGCATGTCACACTCCAAGAGTGACAACTGCTCTGTACAATTGGGGGGTCGTGTAAAAGCGCTCATGTGCCTATATTATGCAATTCATGCTAACGTTCTTACTTTCCTTGCTGATCTGAAAGTGAAACGGGAGACGGACATAGAACTCCAGATTGCGGATATGGACTGGGGGAAGATGTTCGCATATACTCACTGTCTCTCAAAATGCCAGGTTAAAATGTATTACATTTTTTATTCTGCACTGAGTTTACCAAACCCCTGGCAAGATCAATAGGTTCTATGTGACTGCTGCTGTCAAATGTCCAAGATTTGTTGTGCAAAAATGGTTTATGTAGTATGGTCCTGCTCATCTTTAGCAGGATTCTGGAAGGTAGTAATGGACTGTGTTAATGAAATACCTTTATGAGCGATCACTTGTACACCCTTGGTCTGCCTCCTTGGGGGATATCCTAGTGCCAAAAAGAGGAAAAACAACTCTGGACTTACCAACGTGGCATTGATTCTGACAAAACAAGAAGTGACAATGCACGGGAAATCTGTGTGTGGTCCTCAAATGACCAGATGGTGAGAAGAACTGGTTAGATTGGCAGGTATGGAGAATGCTGTGTTCTTTCAGGAGTTGAAGACAGGGAGGGGAATAATTAGAAAGGCTAGGGCATGGAACTACCTTGTGGATTGCTTGTTGGCACCAGACGTTGACACAGATATGCCAAATAGCTCCCTCATTTCTCAGAAGGATCTAGTGGGTGGAATTAACTGACCTTGCATCTGTCATATTGGGTGGGATTTGGAACTACTGTGATGAATTTTGATGATGCGGGCCTTTGTGATACACTCTATATGACAGCTTGGCAAGGGATAACTGTGGGTAGGGGAGATAGTTGTTGTAGTTTGCTTGTTGAAAGCTGTAGTGGGCTAAGGGTACATTTTAACACATTTTGCAGTCGGACTGTACTTGCTTGCTTTTCATTTTCAACCTATTTATTATTTGTACTTGCTTGCTTGACATTTTTAAATCTATTTATTATGTGCTACTGCAGTGCTTTATTCATTATTGTAACATATCCTTGTAGCTATTGCTTGATGTTTTTATTGAAACAATAAACTTTGTTCAAAACCCAGGCTTAAATAAGTCAAGACATATTTAAAAATTGTCAGTTTAATAAAATAATTGTAAAAATGTTTTAAGGGCGTTGTGTTGTTTTTTTCCATTCGGGGGACACTGCATTAAAAGTTTGAAGATCACTGTCCTATGAGTACGGAGTCGCTTCACCAGCTGCAGTTTCCACTTTATCAGCGTAGAAACACTGATTGTATTGTATTTGTAAGACGCTAGAAGAGCAAGAGCATTGATCTGAAGCCAGACTAGACAGGGATGCCCAGTGATCGAGGTGAGATTACTTACTGCTGGGGTTACTGGCTATTCCAAGAATGTCTGCCTCCTGCAAGGGAACATCTGTTCACACATGGGCCAGAGTTATGAGTTAGAATGTATTTAACACATCTGATAATTATCGGATGCTTTAAATACCTCAAACTTTGGTAAATTTTGGCAGGTCTAGCCTGCTGAAATGTTACCAGAGGAAATGTGTACAGTATGTACCGGACAGTGAAGAATTTGGTCCATTAAACACCAAAACCCACATATTATTCTCCAGTAGCTCGAAATAGGTAGTTTATTGCACCTGATAAAGAATGCACCCCATGGTATAATTATTTACCATGGTATTGTTATTTATCATTATTTATCAAATGCACTAAATAGCACATATACTTGCACCCTTTTTTTTTCTTAAATGTTTTTATTAAACATAAACAAAAAATTACAATTAACAAGACCATTATGCCATGGACATCTGCAAAATAAAGTCTGCGAATGTGGTTTCCAGCAATACAGAATCATGAAGGAGTTAAACAAGTGGGCTCATGGTGCCTCAATGTCCTCATATGTTGGATCTATTTCTGGTGGTGTACAAATATCTCCTCGATAAGCATTCCAGACATCCCAGATCTTCCCCCATTTATGGGGCCTCCCTACGGCCACATAAACAGCTCTCTCCTGAAACATACACCATCAAGGCCTTCCAACCATTTCCCAATCTGGGGAGTGCGACTAGCACCCCAAAGTTGTGCGATATTACACTTAGCTATCATACAAGCGAGAGTGACTCAAAGCTTGCCATGACTCGTGAGGTCAGAAGGCTCCCATACGTTAAGTAAACAGCGCTGTGCTTCAAGTGCAATCTGTACACCCCACACCATCTCTCATTTTCTCATGGATCTTAGTCCAATGGTTATAAATCTCTGGGCACTCCCACAAAATATGCATAAAGGTACCAGTCATACCACAACCCCTACGGCAATCTGCATTTGAGGCGAGCCTCATGCGACACAACCCAGGGCCAGTGGTGTAGGACCGGTGAAGGATCCTAAGCTGCTCCAGCCGAAGTCTCATGGAGATCACCACTTCCCGGGGGAGGACACAGCCTCCACCCAATCCTCATCTTCCAAGACCAGACCATCTGCAACCCATTGTTCCCGGACTTTCACCAGGGGGTCTTCTGTGTGGTTGACCAACTTCTTGTAAACCAGGGAAATCGCCCTGGTGGGAAGATATCCATCCAGGATTCGATCCTCCAGTGGAGAAGCCTCCCGAGGCTTCAGATTGCGCGGGATGGCCGCCACCAGCGCATGTTTAATTTGCAAATAACGGTATCGCTCGCTCTCATTCAGGTGATGTCTGGCCTGCAATTCCTCAAAAGTCAATATCCCGTTCTTGCCCCATATATCATGGACCTGCGAGATACCGATCAGGTCCCAGCGATCGAAACCCTTAGACTTCCACAGGCTACTCAGAGCTTCTGAGTTCCATAATGGTGTGGACATAGTTATCTTGCCCTCACATTTAAGAGCATGGTTGGCCTCATGCTCGCCCGCACCGAAGCCGACGCCGGAACCAAAAGAGGAAACCTGCCTCGCCGAGCATACAAGATCCGGGTGTACTCACCCCCCGGCAACTGGCCACGATCCATGGCGAACCCGGGGTCAGCCGGGGAGCCATAAATCGCATGATTGATAGGAGGCAGCTAGGAGGCCCAATAATATTCTTAATACTGGGCAGTCCTATCCCACCGTCATACTAGGGCAACATCAGTTTGGATAGCGCGATCCGCGGCTTCCCGACCCAAAGAAGCTGACGCTGCAAAGATTCTATCTCATTAAAGTAGGAGGGGGGCACGGGATCAAAAAAGTTCTGCAAAACATATAAAAACCGAGGTAGCGCCATCATTTTAAACAGAACCGCCCGACCCAGTACGGAAAGCGGAGGTTCCTTCCGTTTTGCAATATCTCGGCGGAGTCTGGCCAGGGAAGGAACCAAATTAGCCCCGAAACGCGTCTTAGGATCCAGAGAGATGAAAATTCCAAGGTAGCGGAAGCGCACCAGTTCTATTTTAACCGGACAATTCTCCGACACACCAGGGGTTTCACCACTCAACACAAAGAGGACCGACTTCTTCCAATTAATGGTGAATCCCGAATATCTCCCATAGATCACCAAGATGTCCATAAAAACAATTAGGGACTGCCGGGGGGAGGTCAAATACATAAGGATATCATCCGCATATAGTGAAATTTTGTCCTCCCACTCCGGAGTCCACCGCAACCCTTTGATCGATCTATCCCATCGCACCCAAGATCCCATCGCACCCAAGCCGCAAGCGGCTCCAGGGCCAGGGCAAACAAAAGTGGAGAGAGGGGACATCCCTGACGGGTGCCCCTCCCTAGCTGAAAGTCACGGGACTTATGATTGTTCACCACAACCCGTGCCAACGGAGCCGAGTACAGGAGACGGATCCACCTTATAAATTCTGGACCAAACCTGAGCTTCTCCAGTACCGCAAAAAGATAAAACCATTCCACTCTGTCGAATGCCATAGTGGCGTCCAACGACAGAAGTACCGCAGGCTCATGAATGCAAGCGGAACCCACCACCACCCGGTGAAGTCTACGAATATTAAGAGCAGTGTTGCGGTGTGGCATAAAGCCGGATTGGTCCGGATGCATGAGCTCAGATATGACCTCCACCAACCGATTCGCTAGGAGCTTGGCCAGAATCTTAGGCTCTGCATTTAAGAGAGAAATTGGGCGGTAGGAGGAACAATCCAAATGAGGCTTTCCTTCTTTATAGATCACAATAATGTTTGCGATACGTTGGTCGTAAGGGAGTACGCCATTTTCACGGCTCTCGAGATACATAGCCTTCTGGAACGGAGCCAGGTGGTCCATATGAAGTTTATAGAGTTCAACAGGAATACCGTTCGGGCCCGAGGCTTTCCCAGAGTGAACTCCCCGGATTGACATCGCGACCTCATCGTTTGTTATATCAGAATACAAAACCTCCCTGTTCTCGGCCGATAAAACGGACATTGGGATGTCTCGGATGACCTCCGCATTCTCTTCCACCGTAAACAACCCTGCTGAAGTATAGACCTCCTCATAATAACGGGAAAACTCGTCCACTATGAGCTGTGGGTCCGTCGTGACCCCCGAGCCCGCAATCTGCAGCTCAGGCACAAGACGCGACCCCCAGTCACCCCTCTCCAACCATGAGATAAGTTTTCCGGCCTTGTCGCCGTGCTCCTAAATCCTGCTTTGGGTGTTAGCGTGTTGCTCCCTCACTCCATCACGCGGCAAGCGTTTGTACTCGTCTCGAAGGAAACCAAGGCGGTGAATATCCCCCGGGTCCCCAGTGCTGGAGACCTCTCTTTCCAAGGCAGATAGCTCCGCCTCCATCCTGTCAATTTCCGCCCTGCTCTTCTTCTTCTGCCCCGAGATTAAAGAGAGAGCCTCACCCCTGATTACAGTTTTATAGGCCTCCCAGACTGAGCAGTCCGAGTCAACAGTCCCTGCGTTCTCACGGAAGTAGCTATCAGTTACACGCACCAGCTCCTTTTGGGTAGCTGGGTCTCTCAACTGCCAGGCGCTAATAGGGGCGACCCTAGCTACATCGCCTGGAGCGACTTTCAGTTGCAGCCAGATCGGCGAGTGATCAGACACCCCACTGGCTAGATGACGTACCTCCTGAACAAACATCGTCTGCGACACAGGCATTAACACATAATCAATTCCGGAAAAAGAGTGGTGCGCTGCTGACACATGTGTGTACTCCAAGCCACCAGGGTGCCGGAGTCTCCACCCTTCGACCATGCCTGTACCAGTGACAAAATCTGAAAACCATCTACGAGAGGGCAGTAACACACGATGGGGAACCTATCCAGCTCCCCATCCATGACAGCATTGAAATCACCCCCTATTACCATGATGCCACTGGGTAGCGACAAGAACACCCTGCTAAGATCACGAAAGGTGTCTGTCTGCAGTGTGGGGGGAACATATACAGAAAGGAACGTGATCGTTCTACTCCCCTATAGTCCCGAGACGCCGATATAACGGCCTCGGGTATCGGACCAGGTAGCTTGTATAGTGAGCGGAAAGGAATTTTTAACCAGTATCCCCACCCCTCTGGAGCCCGAGGTGAAACTTGCATGAGCCATCAACTTATGCCCTCCTCTATTTAGCGCCATACATCTCTTCCTCATAAGATTAGTCTCCTGGACTAAGACCACATCCGGTGACCGGCGCCTGATCAACTGCCCCACCATGGCACGTTTGATCTTGTCTCCAAAGCCATCCATGCTCCAACTGAGAACGGACACTCCCAAGCCCAAACTAGCTGAAGCCATACTCATCCCCCGAAAATTCTGAAGCATACTGTGACATCCATTGCAAGCATTGGTCATAAACAAAAGACAAATCAACAAACAAAAGACCCCTCTACCCAACCCCCCAAACCCCCACCCTGCACCCCTGCATGCAACTTTTGCACATCCCCAACTAGCAGTGTGCCTGTCTCCCCAGAACTAACTATGTAATCTAAACGTAGGAAATGGAGGAGGACCTTACAACAGGCCACCAACCTCTACAATCCCAACCCGCCTACTAACCCCACCAACTATGCACATACGGAAAACCAAAAAATATTAACAAAGTCAGTGGGGAAAAAGGGATCGCCCCGAACAAACCAGCGCCCCCGCCACCGGAGTCAATTGACACAACCAAAAAGGGATCATTGTTCCTCGTTGTCCATCGGGGTGTCCCCCCCCCTTGTCCGGTCCCTGAACTCAGACCAGACAGTCTGGTGCAGCAACAGGATGATCAAAGAACCAAGCTTCGCCTTCGCGTTCTATCCGGAGGCGGGCAGGGAACAGCATAGAGTACTTGATTTCTGAGGCGCGCAACCTTCTCTTAATATCCATGATGCCATACCGCTGTTTCTGGACTGCCTGGGTAAAGTCAGGGAAAAATAGCAAGGACGCATTCTCTTATGCCAGAGGTCCAGAGGATCTTGGGGCCTGCAGAATAGTGTCTCGGTCCCGAAAGTTCAGAATGCGGACAATCATAGGACGAGGAGGAGCCCCCGTCTTCGGTCATCTGCAGGGGACTCTGTGGGCTCTTTCGACGGTAAAAAAGTTACTGAGGCCCTTAGGTTTTAGATGATTCAGAATGAGATCCTCCACAAACAGATCCGGGGCTTGTCTTTCCGATCTCTCCGGTACGCCAAGAATGCGGACGTTATTGCGCCTCGCACGTCCTTCATATTAGTCCAGCTTTCGGGCAAATTGTGTCCGAGACACCTTGAGTTCTCTCACCTCTCGCTGGAGTTCCGACACATCGTCCGTGAGACTCAATGTTTTGATCTCGAGTAACTTGACCTTCTCCGAGGTTTTAGTCAGGTCAGCTCGGATTAAGCCCACCTCGATAGTCACTGTGTCCAATTTGCAGTCCATCCTACCGAGGGAAGACTGGATCCCAGTGATCGCTGCCATCAGGTCTTTTAGTGTCGGGTCCGCTCCGGATGGGGCACCCTCCTGGCCACTCACTGGGGTGCGTTTCTCATCCACCTGGGAGCCCTTGGAGAAGCTATACTTTTCCAGTCTATTGGACTGAACCGGTCTGTTAGACCTGGATGATTTCGGAGGTAGCTTTTCGGGGTCCCCCTTGCCGCCATTATCAGATTCTGCACTGCCACCAACTCCGCCACCCGAGCTAGGTCTATGCTTTGCAAAGTCTATCGAAGCAATCATGCGTTGCTCTGTACTGGCAGAGGTGCACTGCGCAAGATTGTTCGAGAGGGGAGCCCCGAGGCCCCGTAGATGCAACACGACTTCCGAGGAACGAGTGCCACCGAGCACTTCCGGTTCCACTTGCCGTTGTTGTTGAACTCCAGAGCGGGCAGTGCCACACGCATGGTCCGGGTGGTGCTCCCAGTAGGCCCAAAAATTCCAGACGGTGGATTTAGGTCATTAGAGCACCCAAATCGATCGGAATTGCGCCCAGTGGCTCAGGTTCCAGTCCCCCGCCCGATGGTAGGGACGGGGCTCAGGATAATGTGCCGGATGTTAAGTCAGGATGTGGCGGCCAGCGGAGCTGATGCTCACACGGCCATCTTGGTCGCTGGCGCGGCTCCTCCCCATACTTGCACCCTTTAACACCCGACTCCACTTGCTTCCACGGTCCACCACGGGATTTCTCCCGATTGTTGTGGAGGGAGGAGCAGAGCTCCGAGTACATCCGGGCTAGAGGGGAGGAGGGGGCGAACCTCACCGGCAGCACCCTACAAAGGCTGCCACTCCGCACTCGCATAGCAGAGGCACGCAAAGTCAGAGCAGCGAGTGCTCTCACCGGTACCCTGCCACCTTTATTTTAAAATATTGTGATACCTTTGCTTTTTAAAAAAACTGTATTTGGGCGATTTTGGCTTTTAAAATACCAGCAACTTTTAAAACACCAGCAACTCACCCGCACTCCAACCTGCACCCTTTAACACCCGGCTCCCCGCGACTCCCTGGTCCCCCACGGGATTTCCTCCGATTGTTGTGGAGGGAGGAGCGGAGCTCTGAGCACTTCCGGGCTAGAGGGGAGGAGGGAGGGGACCTCACCGGCAACACCCCATTTAACCAGATGATCTTCACTACGCGCAGCGGACGCACGGAGCGGGCGCCCCATAGGCGCGCCAAAGGCAAGCCCGTCTGCGCTCGTCCGTGGCCGGCCGGGGCTAGGGGCCACCCCCCCTGTCCGGTCGCCCACCGTGTTAGGAAATACAGTTCACAACTCCTACTCAAATTGAAAAGGGATGTACTCCTGTCATGTCATTTTTCCTGGGACCCATCAGAACATCATACCACCTCCAGTCTGTGTGGGTTTCAATTTTTGCCTGCCCCATCAAACCAAACAAGACAATACTCCTTGTTCCTGCTTAACTGCAGGTCCCTTCCTATGCACGCCCTCGAAATCTCTTTACTAACAAAGGATTTAAAACCTGACATCCTCTTCCTCACAGAGACTTGGCTGCACGACTAATCAGAACCAGACCTTGTCCAAACCCTCCCCCAAGGATACCAAATTTTGCGCAATGACCGCAAAACAGGAAGGGTGGTGGATTGGCAATAATCCACAAAACTTGTTACGAAATAGGTTACATTCCCACCCCTGTCCCAGACAGTGAAAGTCTACCCCTCATGATAAAATTCAGTCCCACAAACACGTTTTCAGGAATACTTAAATACCGCCCCCCCGGATCACAAAGACAATTCCTCCCTGCACTCGCACCGATCATAGCAAACCTTGCCTACAGCCCTTCAAACTTCACTCTCCTAGGAGATCTTAACACTCACTTTGACGACCCAAACTATCCTAACGCCAGAGAAATAACCTCTAGTTTAGACACCCTCGAACTCTGACAACGAGTGCTCTTACCCACCCATCAAAAGGGCCACCTTCTTGACCCTATTTTCAGTAACTGCCCGAACCTACAAATTGGAAGGCCCTCTCCACTCCCCTGGACACACCACTTTCTTATCCCCCTCACGTGGACCGCCCCCAACTCCCACCTATTAAAATCCATAACAGCCCAAAAATCCCGAAACTGGTCAAAACTTCCCCAACCAGAATGGCTGGAGAGGCTTGAATCTACTAAATCGCCCATAACCTCCAGCCCCACAGAGGGGAATGAGAACTATAACACCTGGATCACTATATCCCTTGATCTGGTGCTCCCACTCAAAAACATCAACCCCAAACGCGGAATCACGACTGCCTCATGGTATACCACCGAACTACGGTAAACAAAACATAATTGTAAAAAGCTGGAGAGAAAATGGCGCATGGACTAGTCACCCACGAAATAATTGGCCTACAGAGTGGCAATCGAAACCCACAAAGCTTGCATCAAACTAGCGCAGGCGACGTACTTTGAGGAAAAAATTAATAAGGCAGCCTCTCAACTCAAGGAAATCTACCGGATAGCAAAATCCCTCCTCCAACTACCAGAGACTTCAAAAGAGTATGACAATGTCCGTGCCCACTGTGACAACCTAGCAGAATTCTTTCTCCGCAAAATCGAAATAATTAACTCTTCTTTCTCCCACCATGCCCCTCTGACCAGCTACTCTCGGGATCCCGCACCACTTCCCCCAGCCACACTTGAGCACTTCCCTCCTCTGGACCTCATCAAATTAGAGGCAATTATGCAGCAGGTAAAATCAGGCTCACCAAAAGACCCGGCACCCCCGCGCATCCTCCTCCCGATCCTCCATCACATCTCACCCACTATTCCGGACCCGCTCAATGCCTCCCTACACACTGGCACTGTCCCACCCCCCTGGAACTAAGCTATGGTAAGGCCCTCTTAAAAAAAACTACTTTAGATCAGAATAACCCCTCCAGCTACAGACCCATCTCCCTGTTACCCTGGCTCAGCAAACTCCTTGAAAAACATGTCATCTCAGTTGTGACAAACTTTCTGGAGTCAAATACTAGACTCGATCCATCTCAGATGGGCTTTCGACCCCTTCGTGGGACCGAAACGGCCCTGGTTGCAGTGACGGAGGAGGCAAGAAGGATCTTGGACAATGGAGGCTCAAGGGCCATCATTCTCCTTGACCTTAGTGCCGCCTTCGACACCGTAAACCACAACATCTTACTCCACCGACTCAACGGGTTGGGTATCGAGGGAATGGCAATCACCTGGCTTTGGTCCTTTCTCTCTGATCGCTCCTTCCAAGTATTCGAGAAAGAACACATCTCCCCCAGCAAACCCCTAAACTGTGGGGTGCCACAGGGATCCTCCCTAAGCCCCACCCTTTTTAATGTTTACATGAGCCCAATGGCTGAGGTCGTCCGCCCCTTGGAGTAAAAATTGTCACCTATGCGGACGACACACAGCTGGTAGTGGCTCTAGACCTCCCTTTTAATTCACACCATGGCCTATATAAATGCATGGAAGCAGTCACCCGCATAGATGACATCCTCCTGTTTAAAATGAAATGGGAAAAAAACAGAGCTTATGCTCCTTGGAAACACCATGGATAAGACCATAGATCCAATCTGGCCCCCCTGTCTGGGCCATCCCCCTCCACCCACAGAAGTAATCAAAAGCCTCAGCATTTGGCTGGATAAGTCAATCAATTTTAATCATCAGTCTGCCAAACTATCTGCCATCTGCTTTGGGCTCTTGAGACTACTGCGAAAAATTCTCCCTCTTCTCCCTTTTCACTCCAGACGAATTATGGTGCAAGGCCTTACTCTATCCCGTTTGGACTGTGGAAAACGCCCTATACCTCGGGGCTCCACAGTCCACCCTGAACAAACTACAAATTATCCAGAACTGCGCAGCCAGGACCCTTCTCCAAATCCCTTGTCGAACCTCAGTTAAAGGACCTCCACTGGCTCTCAGTAAAAGCAAGGATTTAATTCAAGGCTATGTGCATCGCCCACCGATCCTACTGGGGAACGGGTCCCACCATCAACCATACCCTTATAACCGCCTACCACCCTAACAGACACCTTAGATCGAGGGCTTCTTACCTCACCACAGTACCCCGAGTTAAGAAAGCCAGGTGCGGAGGTTGTTCACTTTCTTATAACATCGCCAAGATCTGGAACACGCTCCCCCTCACACTCAGATCAGAGGCCAGACTACTGACCTTCCGTAGACACCTGAAAACCTGGCTATTTAGCAAACCTGAGTAACTCTCTGCAGCTCTGTCTCTGCTCCGACCTTCTGCAGCGCTGGAACGCCTTAGGGTAGCCATCTCGCTATATAAATCGTCTTTTCATTTCATTTCAATTCATTTCAATCAGGCCATAAGACACTGTTACGACAAGCAACCATTTGCTATACTTGTCATTGAAATGCTGCTCTGACGTATTTCAGCCCCCTCAGAGATGTAGGGTCTATAATTGGTTAATTTTACATAAGGCTGGTCTCTGTCAGTGGTGGAAAAATGATCAAAAACAGTGATTGATATTAATGTTAGTGGCTGCAATAAATGCAAGCTCGTACCCATCTCACTTTCTAAATTAGATGATGTAAGTGTGATGGGTATGCACGTAGGTTGGTCTGTGCTAACTGTGCCATAGGACTCAAAGTGTAAATCACTGAAGAGGCTCAAAAAGCCTGGAAGTGATCTAGGGTTGCTTGTGTTACACATGAGAGGGGACCGACTTTGGCAGTTTGGGCTGAACTTTTTCTATAGGGAGAGTACCATGACTGATTTAGATATGGTTGGTCACTGCTATATTACATAGAGGGAAAACTGTGAAATAAAAGAATCCACAAATGTTAGTCTCTGACTGAGATTATTAGTTTAATGATTTTACCCACCTCTTTTGTTTCTTGCGAAGTGGGATACCCTAAGTGTAACGGGTATGCCCATATGTGCCCCATGTTCATATTCCTATAGGTTTTTTAAAGCTGTCTTCTCAGCAGAGGCAAATAAGGCATAAAAGTGACTGGGTTTGCTTGTGTCCCTTCTATAGAGGATCTTTCCTGACAGTCTGGTTCTGCTTTAGATACAAGGGTCTCTGTTTAGAGTCGTACTGTATTGTCGCAAAGTGTATAAACTACTCAAGAGTATGAAAGAAAATCTGTACCAAAAATAGTTATTTTCACCTACTCTATAAAACATAATCCTACACGCAAAGTAACTTTAATTTGCATGTGTATGCTATTTACAAACTGTTAAAATAAAAAAATCAGCTGACATCCAAGGCAAAACTGATAACGGATATTACTTCTGAAACATCAGCCTTGGTGTAATGAGAAAGTGCATGAGGCTGCAAGGTGGGACTTTGTCTCAGTACAATCCTAAAGGATTTGCATCATGGTTTGCAGGTATCCTAGAAAAGAGGGCCAATAGGGCATGCTCAGTCTCTGTCCCTCCTGACAAGGAGTTATGCTTGAAGAGCACTATCTGCAGCACAGGCTAGGGGTGAAATGGCATTGGGTTACTCTGGAGAGGGTTGAAACCGGAATGTCCGTCCATGTGCAGAGTAATGCCAGAAGAAGGGAAAGTCTGCAATTTTTCGGGCAAATAAACAGGGAGAGAACAAAAAAACTGTAGTCACAAGGGTTAGTAGAACCCCTGCCAGGAACTGCGGGAGACAGTAAAGAGTGAATAGCAGATGAAAAGTAGAGAGGCTCCACCAACAGAGTGAAAAATGCTTGAGGCTGCTGCACCATCGCAGTACAGCAGATCACCATCATAGATGCCATAGAGTAGTCTGATCTGCGTGGAACAGCTTCCTCGTTGTGACAGAGAGCTGGATCTGTTCTGAGTAGTTACAAACCTCTTTATCATTAAGGTGATTGTAGAGGGCAATGCAAATCGTTGTTTCAATAGATTTCCAATGGATTTACATGCAGACTCCCAGTGCAGTACTCAAACATCCCATGCAGCTCCCTGACAAAGATAACGGAGGTGGAGGGTTGCATGCAAAAGTCACCAATGTGTTCATAGTCATGTCTTAAAAAACATAAGATGCCAATGTAATTAAAACAGACTTTGAACATGAATGGAAGTATTGAGAGGTGACATTTATGTGCTTGCAGGGAGTGGAGTGAGTTTGGAAGATTTGATTTGATTTGATATTTATAAAGCGCAACAGTCATCCAAAGGTATCAAGGCGCTAGAGACCAGCCATGACTACCAAAACAAGTGGGAAAAAGATGAGAACTCCAACTAGCCGCTAGACTGTAAATACCCAAGTTTTAAGGGTCTTCCTGAAGGGAAGAAGAAGGGGGATAGATCTGAGAGCAAGGGGAAGAGAATTCCGAAGTTTGCTTGCTGCCACAGAGAATGCCCTGTCCCCCACTTCCTCCTTTTGGTTCTTCATACGGCCAGCTGCAATTGAACCATATAACGTAATGGTCTGCTAGAGGAATGCCAATTGAACATATTATTCAACATTGAGGGGTAGAAAGCATGCATTGATTTATGAACCATGCAAAGAGATTTAAAAACAATGCTCTGTTCAATGGGGAGCCAGTGCAGGCGCTCTAGCCCCTTCCAGGGGATTGTCTTTTCGGAATATCCAGAATGAGTCTTGCCAAAACGTTCTGTAGTACCTGGAGTTTGTGCTGCAGGCTTTTATTAGCAGCCAGGTACAAGGCATTACAGTTATCAAGTCTGGACATTACCAAGGTCAGTGATACCTGTATACGAGCTGGTCGTTTGATAAAAGGAAAGATTTTTTTTAACATTCTTATGAGCCAGGAGCATGTAGAGATGGTGCGATTCACTTGGATACTGAAGCTAAGTTCAATATCCATCAAGACACCAAGATTCCTAGCCTTTTCACTCGGGACAGGACAGCATCCCTGGGATTGAGGCCAGCAGCTACTGTTCCATTTGGATGTCTCAGGTCCAAATATCATCACTTCGGTTTTATCCGCATTAACCCCTTCGATGCTGATGATGAGCTCAGCTCGTCATCAGCCACGGGTGGCGTGTGCTGATGACGAGCTGAGCTCGCCATGTATCGCGGTAATTCGAAAAATGCCGCACAGCGCAAAAATCGCCGCAGCAGCGATGCGGTTAATTTTCAAAAAGTTAGCAGACATCCAGTCTGCCACTCTGGTCATGCATCTAGAAACATTTTATGACAGTGAGCGAGGCCCTTTAGGGATAGGAACCATAATCTTTGTATCAGCCATATATGACACCACCTTCAGTCCGAAAGAATGGATCACAGTAGCAAGGAGTGCCACATACAGATTGAAAAGAGTCTCAGGCTCAGAGATGATCCCTGCGGAGCTCCACAGGGTAGAACATAGGAGTCCGAGTGAAAGGATTTTAAATTCACCCTTTGGGATCTCCCTGTCGGAAATCAGGACAGGAGGGCTAGTGCTTGATGTGAGATGCCAAGACTCTGTAGTCTGTCCAGCAGCAAGGTATGAGAGATGGTGTCAAATGCTGCTGACAGATCCAGGAGGATTTGCACTACGCCCTGTACTTCATCCACTGTGCGCCTGATGCGAACAGTCAAAAACACTAATAGGGCAACCCAATATTCTAAAGGAACTGGGTATAATCAATAACACAGCACCAAATTGTTCATAAAAAATATCCTATCCAAATTGCATAGGTATAACTCCATATGTCAATTCATGTACGGCAACTCAAGTATATAGGGCTACCCAGTTTTTTTAACATGTGCTGTGGTTTCTGACACTTTTTCACAAAGTATATGGGCATTTATATACATAATTATAATGCAATGATTGATGATATTATTCACAAAGAAGTATCATATCGTTAACGTTTCTAACATAAAGAGGCAGAAGGTAAGATTGATGTTTTTATGTGTTTGGCGCACAGTATGGGGGTCCTGTGGTGAACTAAATTAGTTGCTTAAAAAAGGTTGTGGCTTTTCCTTTTAGGACCAGACGGCTTAAAAGTTTTAATTATCAGTCGTTATTGTGAATACTTTGGTTGATTTATTTACTTTAGCCGCGCGTGCATGTCAAAATGTGGCATGATCATTGGATTTTTGTCTAAAGATCTAGAGGTGTTTTTACACGTTTGGTACTTGTGGGGAGCTGATGGTG
Source organism: Lissotriton vulgaris (assembly GCF_964263255.1). NCBI lineage: Eukaryota > Metazoa > Chordata > Amphibia > Caudata > Salamandridae > Lissotriton > Lissotriton vulgaris. The sequence goes on along the minus strand of NC_141693.1, from coordinate 1,190,347,706 downwards.
TGTGGTATTTGTGTAAATATGCACTGTAAATATACACGTTATATCACTCAGTTTGGGGAGGGCAGACGCTACATATTATGTACTCAAGAGAATGTTTGTAAGCATGTCTGACTATATGGATGTTGTCTTATGATAGATTCATGGTGCAACACATGTCCTGATGATGGTCTCGAATAATTACAGTATGTGAGTCTGAAACGTCAAACGTATTGACACTTTTTTGTGAATATTATCATCAATCATTGCATTGTAATTATGTATATAAATGTTGAATAATGTCAGAAACCACTGCACATGTTAAACAAGCATTGACAATGCAATGGTCTCGGCATTGTTAAAGTTAGAGCTATTGGCATTGCTCATGACATTATTTTTATTTATGTTTTTAATTTTAAAACATAAATAAATGGCATTGTCATTTACAATGCCAATAGCTTAATCGCTCGCAAATGCGAGACCTATTGCATTTGCACCCACACAGAGCCACAGACACAAAGTCACCCACACACACACATACAGACGCACCCACTCAGTCATTCACACAGAGCCACCCACACAGACAGAGCCACCTACACATAGCCACCCACATGCACCCACACACACACAGAGCCACACGCACAGAGCCACACACACAGAGAGCCACACACACACCTCTCTGCCCAGGAACGCCCTAGGGAACAGAGGCATGAAAAACCAGATCACAAGCAGGGCACAAGCAGGGTACAGAGGCACAAAACTGGATCACATGCAAGCACAACCAATGAGGGGGGGGCAGGACAGCAAACACAAGCAACGAGGGGGGGCAGGACAGCAAGCACAACCAACGAGGGGGGTGGGGGGCAGGACAGCAAGCACAACCAACAGGGGGGACAGGACAGCAAGCACAACCAATGAGGGGATGGTCAGGAGAGCAAGCAGAACCAATGAGGGGGCAGGAGAGCAACACAAAAACCGGATCACAAGCAGGGCACAAATACCGGATCACAAGCAGGGCACAGAGGCACAAAAACCGGATCACAAGCAGGGAACAGAGGCACAAGCAGGGAACAGAGGCACAAGCAGGGAACAGGGGCACAAGCAGGGCACATACGCACAAGCAGGGTACAGAGGCACAAAAACCGGATCACATGCAGGTCACAGATGCACAAAAACCGGATCACAAGCAAACACAACCAACGAGGGGAGGGGGCAGGACAGCAAACACAACCAACGAGGGGGGAGGCAGGACAGCAAGCACAACCAACGAGGGGCGGCAGGACAGCAAGCACAACCAATGAGGGGGGTAGGACAGCAAGCATAACCAACGAGGGGGGGCAGGACAGCAACCACAACCAACGAGGTGGGGCAGGACAGCAAGCACAACCAACGAGGGGGGGGCAGGACTGCAATCACAACCAACGAGGGGGGAGGACAGCAAGCACAACCAACGGGGGCAGGACAGCAAGCACAACCAACGAGGGGGGAGCAAAACAGCAAGCACAAACAACAAGGGTGGGGGGGTCAGGAGAGCAAGCACAACCAACGAGGGGACAGGGGTGAAATACAAAACCCGGATCACAAGCAGGGCACAAAAACCGGATCACAAGCAGGGCACAGAGGCACAAAAACCGGATCACAAGCAGGGCACAGAGGCCCAAAAACCGGATCACAAGCAGGGCACAGAGGCACAAAAACTGGATCACAAGTAGGGCACAGAGGCACAACAAGCAACAAGGGGTCAGGGGAGCAAGCAGAACCAATGAGCAGGGCACAGAGGCACAAAAACTGGATCACAAGTAGGGCACAGAGGCACAACAAGCAACAAGGGGTCAGGGGAGCAAGCACAAGCAACGAGGGGTCAGGGGAGCAACTACAAGCAACGAGGGGTCAGGGGAGCAAGCACAAGCAACGAGGGGTCAGGGGAGCAAGCACAAGCAACGAGGGATCAGGGGAGCAAGCAAACGAACGAGGGAGCAGGAGAGCAAGCACGAGCAATGAGGGGGCAGGGAAGCGAGCACAGCGAGGGGGCAGACGCAAAACAAGGAGACAGAGGCAAGATGACTGGCACAATCAGGGTAAAGAGGCAAGAAAAGCGAGTACTCCCCGGAGGACTCAGCAGCTTTTCAACTTCTTCCGGCGGTGGTCGGGCAGAAATGGCATCACAAAAGCGGTGCCATTTTCGCATTCGGGGCGTGGTTTTTGCAGTTGAATGACGGATGACGTCACAGAGTAAAAAACTGCATAAACACGCCCCCGAATCCAAAAAAGATGGGGTTTGAATGGAGTTACGGCCCTTTCCTCCAATGGCTGGCCTCCTTTTAGGAAGCCAGCCAATTGAGAAGCGGGGCGGGTTCAAGCCCCGTACTAAGAGACATAAATTCTCGGCCGCGTGACACTGCTGCGCAGTGTACATTAGGCCGAGACCTAAAAAAATGGGTAGCAGTATATACTTGAATTGCCGTACATGAATGGACATATGGATTTATACCTATGCAATTTGAATGGGATGTTTTTTATGTATCTTATGAAAAACTAAAAAATATATTGGCTTTGTGATAATAGTCTCTTGAGTATTTTGGAATTTTGTTCACTGCTGTGACAAATTAGAATATTTAAAATAACGTGAAGTAATTCCTTCAGGAACAATTTGTTGCTGTGTTATTGATGTGAACAGTGGCTGGTATTAAAGCTGTTTCTGTTCCATGATGCCTCCTAGATCCAAACTGCAAATCATTGAACCATGATTCATGTTCTGCAGTTTCCATGAGCTGCCTATTAAGATGCAGTTTCGAGATCTTTGCAGGAGCAGGAAGCAAGGAGATAGGACGGTAGTTTTTTTACTATCCCTAGGATCAAGATTTTTTTAAAAGAGGTCTCATAATAGCCTGTTTCCAGATTTGGGGATAAATTCCAGATTGAATGATGTTATTCATGAATTTACAGAGGGGTTATGCTATAGTGTCAGCCACCATGTGGAGGAATGCAGGTGGACATGCCTCCATTGGAGAGCCTGAGTGCATTCTAATAAGACATTGTATGAGAAGGGGTGGTGTGAGACCCGAGAATTTAGAGAGGCCGCTATTATCGCCATCTGACAGGAGAGAGGCCTCTATGATAGGGCTTCTGACTGCCGGAGGTATAGTGGGTGTTTCGGGGTGAGAATGACGACTCTCCAATTTTTGCAGAGAGAATCTTGATTTACTTAAAGAAATACGGAGGCTAACTTTATGCAAATACTTTTATTTGCTGCCTGAACATGCAGCCCTTTAAAGAATGTAAGGACATCACAATAAATAGAACATTATCATCATAACAAGGAGACAGTGAACACTCTCAACGTCCTCTTGGGCTGCGATGACACAGATGTACAAAGTGGTATTCCAGCTACTCTTAAATATTGTTATCTGAGAAACAAAATCAAAAAACACTGTATAGTGAAAGAGATAAGGACAGGCTAAAATTGAATAGAAATTTATAACAATGCACAATACATTAAAATTCATAGAAATATAATATGACTATATTAAAGCTGAAGAATATTGTACCCAAACCTCTCAGGGAGAGGAGGGTGGCATAATGTTAGCCTCAGTATGTCTTTAATGAAACCAAGATTATCTCTGCATAAAATTGGAAAATCATCATTCCATTACAAGACCGGAGGCAACCATTATGCATGTTTGAAACCATGTTGAGCTACACTATTAACACGCTCTACTGGTCTCAAATAGAACTTTGAGAAGGTATTAGCATTAGACCTATCTTCAGCTTTAAGTATTTTGGACAGGGAACCGCCGGCCCAAAATAATTTGCTAGCCATTGCTCCGCTAGCAGAGTGAGCTCCCAATCTAGAGACATCCACATCAGTTTCATGCATATTTATGCAGACCGTTTAGCTAATGTGGCTGAAGAGACAGGTCTGAAAGGTCTAACATAAGACAAAAGAAGTCGATCAGTGTCAACAGGCCTAAAACTAGAAATGTTGCTTTCATAGCACTTCATACAATTTACAACACATAGTTTTTCACACTTTTGAAAAAAGGGATAGACAACAGATTCAGACATTGTTTTAGTTCTTCTCCAGATATCAAACTGAAAACCTTCCGAAGAATAAAACCTATCAGAAAGTTCCAAGGCCTTAATGTCTGAGGCCCTTCTAAAAGAAATCAGATATAAAAGAGTCACCAGTTTCATAGAGAACATTTTAAGGGAGAGTAAATTGTTGACAGGCCAGAAAAAGAAGAGATTAAAGATAAGGTTAACATCCCAAAGGTATTCGTAACAAGCCTTGGGAGGTCACCTTAGTCTAACACCCTTCATAACTCTTTTAATTAAGGACTTTCTACCAATAGCAAGGTTATTAATCAAAGCAAGGCCTGAAGAAATTGCTGATCTGTAAAACTTGATAGTTCTAAAGGAAAGACCTGACTCAAAAAGGTAGGCAAGGTAGTTGGCTACTTGTTGTAGAGAGTCCTGTACGGGATCCAGATCCCTTTCCACACACCAACAAGACCACTTTTTTCAAACACCTGTGTACCTCTTCCAAGTTCCTAGTGCCCATGAATCTCCCAAAAGGCTCTAAGCCTATCCTGGAAGCTCAGAATATCTGCTTGATCTCCTGAGATCCTCCAGACAAGAAGGTTCATCTTCCCTTCTAGAACCAAAGAATGTTCTTCTCAGTCCAGACCCTAGAGGAGGACTAAGGATGAGGGTATCAACCGTGGAAGGTCCACTGCTAAATCCATTACCCCGGGGAACTAATCCCTGGATTTCCCGAAGAGTGTTACAAGGATGATGGAACAGGACTCGAGTCTCACTTTCCACAGCAATCTCTGAATCATTGAGAGGGGGGAAAGGTGTAACCCTTGATTACCCCCCAAGATTGGAGAATAGCATCTATTCCTGACGCACCCGGGTCTGGTCTCCAACTGAAGTAACTCTGAACTTGGTGAGTTAGTCTGCTGGCGAGCAGGTCTAATTGAACTGGACCCCATAAGTCCTGAATCAGGGAAAAAATCTCCCTGAGAGAAATGTGTTGATACCAACAAAAATACCAGATCTGTTAGGCTATATCTGAAAGATTCTTGGATCTCGCGCCCCACCCCAGGTGATTTATATAGAAGACAGCTGAAAATTTGTCTCAGCGGATTAGGGTATTGGAGTTCTTTAAAAACTCTTTGAAGCTCATGAGTGCATTCAGAGCTGCCAACATCTCCAATGAATTTATATGAAGGGATTGTTCATCTAAGGACCACCTCCCACCGGTCTCTATGATGTTTAGGCGAGCACCCCAACCGTGGTTGCTTGCATCCGATTCTTGAGTAAAATCCTGAAGATTTCTGAAAAAAGCTTTCCCTTTCCAAGCTTGGAGGTTTTTCAACCACCAGTGAAGAGAGGGGAACTGAGTCTTCGTACCACAGGCCTTACTTCAAACCTAGTGTTTTTAATCTTTGTAAGCCTCTGTAATGAAGGGGACCGGGGAGATAGCTTGGATAGAGGATGATAGGAGACCTAGAATCCTGGCTGGATCTTTTAACCCCTTGCGTGCTGATGACATAACGGTTCCGTCATCAGCATCGGCTGAGCTGTGCTGATGACGGAACCGTTCCGTCATGACTCCGCCAGCGCAAGGCGGAGTCAGCACAGGCGGAAAATACGCCCCGCACGTAAGGGGTTAAGTGGATTAGATCGTTTGAAAGGATAAAGGAAACATGTTTTTTATGTTGGTAACCTTTTTCTGTGGAAGGATTAGGGTGGAAAGAATGGTATTTACCTGGAAACCAAGAAATTCTATCTCCTGAGTGGGGATCATGATAGACTTGTCTATATTTATGATGGAGCCCAGGTTCTGAAGGAGGTCTATGGTCATATGTAAATGTTCTTGAATTACCAATCTGTCTTGAAACATAATGAGGATATTGTCTAGGTAAATTATTAGACCAAACCCCCTTTCTCTTAGATAAGAGACCACTGGTCTCAGGACCTTGATGAAACATTAAGGTGCTGAGGAGAGGCTGAAGGGGAGACATTGGATCTGATAAAGGGTCACTTTCCAGGTAAAACAAAGGTACTTTTGACTGTCCTTGTCCATGGGTATCTTTAAATAGGCATCCTTGAGGTCCAGTTGTACTAGCCAATCCTTGGCTTGCAAAATGCCCCTCAAAAGATGGATACCCTCCCTCTTGAAGTGTCTGTACATAAGGAAGTTGTTCATATATTTTAGATTCATTACGGGACGCCAGCCTTTGTCCTTCTTTTTGCCTAGAAAGATGGTACTTAGTAAGCCCTTCGAAATCTCTGAAATAGGGATCCTTATAATGGCTCCTTTTACTAACATTTGGGAAATCTCCAATTCTATCAGATTAGAATTTTCCATGTCTGAAGTTATCTCCCTTGGAATCTTCTTTTGAAATGGCTTTTTCCAAAAATATATCGTAAACCCCACTACTGTTTCCAAATCCCATGGATCTTGAGCAATTTTTGACCAATTCTGTGCAAAAAATGTCAGTCTTCCTGCCACTTTTAAGGGAGAGGAAGTCTTCTGGCTTACCTTGGTAGGATTGATTGGTGGATCTGAATCTGCTTCCCCGAGATCTGGAACCCCTTCCTCTTTGAGGATAGAAGTTTGAGTTGGCGCGGTAGCCTCTATTAATTAAAGCGGTGTGAGCCTCTTTCATCTTGTGGGTAAAAATGGGACCTGTAAAAGGTACGACTGAAAGACTGTCCCCTTCTGTCATCCCTTCCAAAAACTGTGCGTCATCCAAAAACTCCGCGCCTGCTTGATTGGGCTCTACTGACGGCGTTGAAGGTGGACACATACTTGCTCAGGGATTGGTCAAAATAGTCCCCAAACAATAAGCCCTTTGGCGAGCTTCGGGTTCATTCTTAAAAGAACCACCTTTCTGCGCTCGGTAATGAGGCTGGCATTGGCATCACCAACTAAGTAAGTTGCTTGCTATAACCAACCTTTTAAAAGTTCAATATCGATCAGGGTACCATTGGTCCTTGCCTCTTCACCCATATTGAGAATCTTGGACAATGGGCCGAGAACGTTGAGCTGTTTGTCCTGGCACTGCTTCAGACATTTTTCGATCCTTTGTCTGGGATCCCTCCCAGATTTAAAGAGAAAGGTGATCAGTTCAGGATCTAAATGAGGGGTGTTGCAGATCTTGTCCTCCGAGGAGGGACGAAGGCACTTGTTTCGCATAAGGTTGCACGTATCCTTATCCAAGGGATTTCTCACTCTCAGAGAGAGATATTTCCCAATGGGGTCCATTGGCCAACATTCGGAGAAGCGAGGGTGGTGAATAGCAGTCGGATTCAACATTTCTCCACTGCTCCATTGCTAAATCCTCATAGTCTGTAATGAATCATCATTAATAACATTTGTACCGTAAAGGTTACCTTGATTTGTCATGCCGCTATGGACAACTCATCTCCCTGTCCAAAGATTTTGGGATCTCTGCTTTGTGCTGCCAAGAGCACCAACATCTATTGTAGCGTGAGGGCTACCAACATCAAATGCACGGGTAAGTGCCTCATTCATATGTTTCCTTTTCTCAGGAACTTTTCCTCTTTTTTTAGTGCCTGATGTAGAGGGAGAGTCTACGTCTGAAAGAGAGAAATAAATCTCGACAGGAGGCGTTTTTTTTCTTTTAGAAAAAGCTGCATCAACCGCTTCCCTGGCAGAAGTCGTAAGTTCTTCCCCAATTAATCTCTTTAGGTTATCACCCAGTAGTTCCTTAGGGGACTGTTGTGGATTGATAGTATCAGGATTCATTTTAATCATAAGTCAATCAGAGATATAGTCAAATATAAGAGTAAAATGCCCTTGTTCTCACAATGGTGGATGAGTCACACTTGAAAACATCAGTACACTTGCTTAAAAACTAATATCCTATTTGTCCCAATGAGGATAAAAAGTCTAAGCTCAAAATTAAGTATACTGAATGCCAACTAGATGGCATTTGTGCTATTTGCAAGTAATATTGCTTGGAAAGAGGCTCCGATGCTCCGACTTGAATAGCTACCGTTACGTGCTCGTGGAGAGGGCTGGGTAATTAGATGCCAAGCCGGAGGGAAGCGGTGCAATATTGAGGCATGGTGGCACGCTCTCACGTCTCCAAGCAGGTTACTAAGAGACGCGAAGGTCAAAAGCACGCAAGCTCCGGTTGCGTCTCTTTCTTTCTTATTTTATTACCGCCAGAACAAATAAAGCAAACAAAGCCAAATAGTGCTGTAAAGCCTTAGGCGCGCATAAAGCTGCAAGTTAGATGGAGCGATCAGAGTGCTCCTGTAAATGCTCTTGTAAATACCGGATACCAAATTACTTAGCTATTCTTTCCCACGATCATCAAAGTGATCGGAAGGGAAAGTAATTCAAGCCATTCCCTGCCATAAATTGGACAAGGGGAGATTGACCAGCTGAAAAGATAATTTTATAAACACAAGCCTATGACGAGACAAGGTAGAACAAAGGTCCTTTCTTATATTAAGTAAATACAGCTTACCAACTAACGTAATATATTTATAAGAAGTATCAAGGCATAAATAATTACAGTTAAGGAAAGTATGCCACAAATAAGAAAGGTGTTCTAATCTGTGTCAGAGCAGCATACAAAAGAGAAAGATGAGAGTCTTCAATGTCTCCTTGTTATGTTGATAATGTTCTATTTATTGTGATGTACTTACATTCTTTAAAGGGCTGCATGTTCGGGCAGCAAATAAAAGTATTTTTATAATGATAGCCTTCGGTCTTGTAATGAAATCAAATCCAGTTTGAAAGAAGGTGGCCAATTGGTTACAGGATATTTGTGATATTTCGGGTACTGCCATAGATTGGGAAGATGAGAGCTGTTGTACCTGCTGAACAGTTCTTTAGTGGATGTTTCATTATCAATTATACGCGTACAGTATGTGATTTATTTTCCACTAATGCATGTTTATTTTCCCTGACACTAGCTTTGTATTGTGTTCTGTCCTGTTAATCTCTAATCTCGTTCAGTGTGATGACAAACTTGTTTTAATTGTTTAAGTCTATTGTACTACCGTGGAGCCGAGGGGCGAAAATATTTCTGGGTATACGATTTAAGGGGTGCTACTATATCACCTGTAGATTCAGCCATGTAGCAAAGGCCTCCGCCGCAAGGTTAGAGTCCTCTTGAATGGTGCAGGGAATATTTTCTAAGATTTTAATCAGAGTGGAGGCAGAAATACCTTTCCATAATCCAAATTTACTAGAACAATGGGGGTCTCTGTTCCCTACTCAATGCTGGAGGAAGGAGTTTGAACCTTACAGCACAATGATCCAGCCAACAAATAGGTATTGTATGATGGAAGGCAATTTGTGGATCATTGGAAAAAATACCATCTAATGTGTGTCCAGTTGTGTGAGTTAGGGCTGTTACTAGTTGGGCAAACACCTTGCTATCAAGTGTTAGAATCTGAGTTGTCCCTCTCTTCTAGATAAAAATTAAAGTCCCCTAGTACTATTTATAAGTTCTCCACTAAAGCTGACTCTAGAAGCTGCTTAATCTGCTTAACAAATGGCATCCTGGGTCCTAGAGGTCTATAAATCAATACTCTAAATGCACTGAGAGAATGAGTTCAAAATTAGCAGCATCACACGTATGTGTATTCTGGTCTGACTTGATAATATATTTATATTGGGATTTGAAAACATTAGCTAAATCCCCCATCTATTCGGCCCACCCTCTCTACTCTTTGGATAGAATAGTCAGGTTCCATGTCCTCAACTAGAGTTCCAAACTCGATTCTCTGTTTGATGAGAGAGCGTGCATGAAGCAGCAGCCCCTTGGAACCCTCTTTTTATTATCTGGGGTAGTAACCAATGGAGTTATATAATTTTTCTTTCCATGGGCAACCACAGTGTTTGTTTTGGGGAGAAGAAGTAGTTACATATCATGCAAGCTTAAGTAGGATAATCCTGTCCACTCTCTGATGGAAATAAAACGCATGCGCATTGATTATGGTTCACAGTCTTTCGAATTTCTAGCAAAGTACACAGACGGGCTCGCCTTAGGTGTGCCTTAGGCGTGCCAGAGGCGCGTCCGCGTCGGCATGCACATTTAAAGAGGTACTAGCCAAAACACTAGACCGGAAGCTGACCCTCAAACTCCTCCCAACTTGGCAAGCTTAAGTGAGTTAAGCCCACCCAATGGGGTCTGCCTCCCTCTTCAAACAATCAAGCTGAAAGCACTTGCGCTGGAACGAAGAGGCAGCACTATTCCCCACATGGCAGCAACTACGCCAATAAAGTGAAATCACTGAGTGCAAATGAGCAAATAGACTGAATTAAAAACAAATTGAAACCATTTGCAGTAAAATTACGAGCGCTAGTCAGTGTAACCGCTTTTCAGGAGCTCCACAGTATAATGTGGAGATCAATGAAGGACAGACAAAAGGAGCAGGAAAGACTTTTAGGGAATCTCACAATCCTTAGAGATCATAAAAGGAGAAATGGAAGGACCTAGAAAATGTCTTGAAGAGCAATAGCATCTGCATCTGGACCCAAAACGACACGGAATGAGACAATATCCAATAACACAGTGCCAAGAGCAGATGATGTGCACATGTTTGTAGAATGCTTAGCGCTGAAAACCTTCTGGTATGTAAAAAATAGAATCATCAATCTGGACCCCCAGGGTTTCTACTCACACTCTTGAATGGCGCAAGCAGAATGGAAGCAAACTACTAATACATGTGGATCTGTTGGCTAACCACTTGATTTGCATGAAATGGATGGATCTGATCCCCGGGTGGTGGAAGAGATGGTTAATATGGTTATGAGATTTAGCCCACAGGATCCGGCTTGCCTCAGCAAAAAGAGAACTCTTTTTTAGCAACCTTCAATAGAATGGTTAAGATCAAAGAATTTGGTCCAAAGATTGTTCACTTGGCTGCCTCAAACTCGGGTAAATGTAGGTGTAGGGTCTCTTGTCTTGGGAGTATCCCTGTTTTGCTGCCTGGAGAGACTTGGACAGCAATGACATTGCAGCAGATGGTACGGCCAATCAGGGGTTGGTATAGTTAGAGACCAATGAGTAGAGCATGAACTGATGATGAGGACAATATCCAGGTTCATAACTACTTCACTACATTTACAGTAGGCCAGAGGCATTCCTCCATCTGGACAGACTGCAGGAATTTACTTAAGGGCCACTCAGCCAGTTCAATTGGACATCCTCATATGAGACCACTTTATGCAGGGCAAGATGCTATTTATTTTTCTTGTGTCGGGAGCAATTGTCCTACATCTCATGACAAGGGATCTACCAAGACTAGTGCACCATAACACAGTAAACCCACAGAGGTTTCTTATAATTGCAGAAACCCTTGCTTTAATCTTAAGTATGCTGACAAGATGGCTCAGTTAATTAAGTGTTGAATGATCAGTATTTCATTCTTTGGAAATCAATAAACTGCGTACCAATAATTTGCTGCCATGTATGATACCTAAAGGCAACAAAGCTGCTAGATTACATGATTAATAAAACCAAAGTATTTTTATTATTGCCTTCAATGCCAAATTGTTCACTGTATTATTAATGTTACTATTCATTAACCGTAGCGCATGGTGGTCATACCTGGATCTTACAAATCCTTTGAGCCCACATGTTTCTACTCCTATATTTCCATTTTGGCAGCTCTAACTTCTCAAAAGTTAAGCTTTAATGAGCAGAAATATTATCTCATTTTGAAAATGATGAATTCGCTAATACCGCTTATAAAAATCGAATTCTAGGCCATCATATTAACCCTCGGAAGAAGAAAGAAATGGTTCTTTACACTATGTTTACTATATGTGACTTTTGTTCAGTGTCATTGCTGAGCTAGAGGCGAAATGTTGTAACTTTGTTAATTAATGTATCTTCTTTGTCAATGCAAGTAAGATGTCAGTAAAAGCCATTCTGCATAATATCATAAAACTCTGCACTTCTGAATTCTCTCCTCTCCTCTTGAAAATGTCTTCTCTTTTCTCTAAAGCGTTAGGGCTTTCCTATCAATGCTATACAAACAACAATTGTGCATTCCACACATCTAACATAATTGAACCATATTTACCATTCTCTGGCTCTATTGGTGTGATTGTTGTACCTGTAATGAGAAGATGTCCAGTGTTATCAAAGCAAAGAAGATAAGAGTGCCATTTACAGGTGTCTTTAATCACATGATTTTAATTAACAAAGCACTTCTATGCATCCAATTCATTGGAATTAGAGCCAGTCAATCATTAGAATCTATTAAATAAAAAAGGCATTTCTAATCCTAAATCATTTAAGAAACAGTTGAGCAGCCGGAAATATTGTTCAAAATCAGTTGTAATTTCCCAGTTCTTCAGTGGCATAAGCCATCAGAATTGAATGTTTTTCACTTTCTGTGTGTTTGGGTATGATATTTTCCAATCTGGGAGTCACACTGATATAGATAAAATGAATTTTCATACATACAGTAACACCAGGGATGTAAGAAGGAGCAATTTTATCTAGTTTGACACTCTTGGGGCCACTCATCTTGGGGAGAATCTGTTCATGATCAGAGAAAGACTTAGGGCCTGATTTAACAGTTGGCGGATGGCCCCATCTCTGCCAGGGCAACATAGTAAATTATTCCTTTGTCCTGATAGAGTTGCTGACTGCCCAGCTTTGAAATGTCCACTGGCACAGCAGACATTTCATGCATTGACAGGCATTGCTGTCACAGCAGTTTATGCCTATGCATTTTAAATTTACGGACAGCTCAGTCAACATGACAGAGCCATACGTCAAATTTACATTTTTTTATTTTAATAAAGAAAATCCCAAAGCAAATTTTTTTAAAATAAAAATAAATCGTCTCCTATCCATGGGAGTTTTCTCCCGTGATGGGGGGATTGTGTTGCCCTTTCTGCCAGGTTTTTTCCTGACAGTGACGTGCATTGAAAAACAGAAATATCTCTGCCCATCTAAATTAGATGGGAGGACACACAGCCAAAACTCTGGCACGCCTTACTCCATTGAGCTGATAGAGGAATCTGACCACAGTGGAAATGGAGTAGTCTCCAACTTCATCAAACAATGGTGTACCCAAATTTAAATTGGGTGGGCAGACCATTATTTTGGTGGGGAAGGTACTCCATTGTCGATGTAACAGAGTTTGTTATGTGCTAGCATGAAAATTAGACATAAGTGTCAGCCTAGAGTGCCATCAGTTAAAATGAGACAAAGGTGAATGATTATTGAGGCAGGAAAGGATATCCCTTGCAAGGGTCATCTTTATTCACAAGATTATATTTAACAGAGCTGCCGAGTTTTCCATCTTGAACATCAAATAACCATGTTTCCTGATTGCTTTTATTGCTGCCCGTTAAAAATCCACCTCTTAGAAAACCTGGAATTTTAAAAGAATAACAATAAATTGCTCTTAGATCTTTCATTGAAACCCATTTAACAAATGGATTCCAAGGCCTTTCACAATAAGACATGTAGTTTCTTTACGTTTCTGTTGAATGTATTTTGCTACTTCTCTTGTACAAACCAACACAACTGTTGTGATTCTAGCCTTTCAAATTCCAAAACACTAAATGCAGTATTATTAGAGTAACACTGGGAAGGTAGGGTGACAGAAGCACACTTGAAGATATTAGAATAATAATTGGTGAAATCACAGATAATTAGAGTGACAAATGAATCCATTGCCCATATGTCAGAGCACATTGTCCTCCTGAAAAATCTTCTTGAGCACCTTCTGGAGGAGGGTATTTGGATGAAAATCAGATGGTTCCTTCAGCCAGTAGAAGTGTCCACCGCCAAGACTGCTTGGTAATGATTTAAAGTGCAAAACCTCAACCGGAAATCATCCACATGGCACGAAATCAAAAATGACTACATTATCCCTCTTGATGTGTTATGCCTAGTGACAGCTTCAGCTTCATATAGCATTTGTATGATCATCTTTCCGATTGCAGTTCTATAGGCCATTGACAGTGGGATCTTGATCCGCCTCTCAATCTTGCTTTTTAACTACGAAATTGCTTTGCTGTAGTTTGTCCTCAATAGTGTCAAGAGCACGGTTGGCTTAAAGGCTGAGAAATTTCATAGGGTCTGTGTTCTGTTCCAGGGAAAATCCTCAAAAAGTTATGAACACTCTCTGGATCGGATTAAGACTTGTCAGTGAACTGCACTGATAGAGGGTGATACTGTCTGTATATAGGGACACCAACAACCTGCAAAACGTATATCCAAGGGCATAATCAACATAGTGTTGTTTGAGTTTAACTGCCAAAAACTCAAGCACCAGCACAAATAAAATGGGTGATATGTCAAAATATTTTATTTCCAAGAAATCAATTCTTAAGAAATATTGCACGTTGCCCAATTAATTAATATAAATGATCATAAGTGTCATAAAAAACGTAGTGCACAGCACACATTTGAATCAATTTAACCAACACATTATTTTGAATTGTATCAATATAAGCATTTAAAATTTCCCAGCACTAAAACTCAATAGAAGGTGAACAACCAAAAATCCAAGATATATAAAAAATAAAGAAAATGCTAAATGAACCAGCAGCATGCACCTCATTATAAAGTGCAGTATGCATAGCAGCTTATGACAATCACATGGGGCTCTCCTAATCAACCATTATCAACTGCTTCAAACAGAAAGGCTTTTTGTTGGAGCCTTATAGCCATCAACACCAAATTGTATGTATACATAAGGCAGCTGATATGCCTACCCCCAAGCTTTGGTGAGTAACTATGCATGCTGCTTAGACTCCGAGGAACAGACTAAACACCATGGGTGCTGGCATTTTACTTGACAGTCTACCAAGCCCATCCAGGTCGTAGTGGACCCAATTGTCACTATGAAGCTTCATCTCAAGGCTTAGCAGGGCTCCGGATAAATTCCACTGCTGGAGTTTTCACCATAGTGTACCTCTTTCGACCCTATTGAATGCCGCTTGGAAGTAGCAAAAGCCACCTACCGACTCCATTGATTTTCTTGCGACTCCCCATTGGGAGAGAAAGTGGTCCATCATTTGAATGATTTGGTTTGAATCCTCCTTGCTCTACAGGGATCAGTCCAGTGTCAAAAGTCCAGGTACCTAGGTGTTTTAAGAATGTTTGAACAAAAAAGAATAGAGTGAATATCGAAGAGGGAAATCAGATGTTAGATAGCAGGCTTGTCCATTTTTCCCTTTTTATAAATGGGTTTCACTATGGCCCCATTCCATGGATCTGGAAGGATACCTGTTAATGTTCCATTGAAAGAACCCACTCAGAATTAGTTGGAAGACCCATGCTTGCTAAAATAGTAATCAGTTGAGGTCAATTTTATTGAATTGAAGACCTGTGTGGTGTCTGCACTTCTCAGCTTTCCTGTTTCTAATACGGTACAACGAATAGGGTAAACAAGTTGAAGGATATGACGCAGCCTGATATGAAGCCTGCCTGATTGAGGAGAGAAAGCTCCAGGAGCAGAGGAAGCAGTCAATTGGCTAGAGGTTTAGCCGATATTTTGGGGTGAGAAGAGCTTCCTACATAGTGGAGGAATGATTTTCTTGTTGTGTGATTCTTCGAAAAGGGGCAATAGATGGGGGAACAAGATATCAGAGTATTCCTTGTAAAAATTCTGCCGGCAGGCCATGCATTCCAGGGGCCTTTTCTGCACGGAGACAGCTGATCACTAATTGTATATCCTCATCCGAGAATGGTTGGTTCAGGTCTTTAATCACTCAGCGAGGCAATAGCTGTGTCATGGAAGTAATCAGTAAGCCAGGTGGTGGACTGATTTAAATGTGCGGCGCAAAGAGTTGAACAAAAGGATCACAATCCTTAATTAATTTAATCTGCTTTCCAGTAGAGGCGCCTGATAATCAAGAATTCATGTAATGTCATTACTAGTCCACGGTTTTCTCAACATATTAGTTAGTGTTCTGCTGCAACACTCTTTTCCATATTCCATATTTCCATGCCACTGCATATAGTCCTAGATATTCCACTTCACTGAAAGTCATTTCATTAATTGTTCACTGAATCTTCACCAGAGTCATAGACTCCTGCGATTGGGACCTACCATTTTCCAGCTCTTTGATTTCATATTCGAGGGAGCATTTTGATTTGAGAACCCTCCCTGTTTAGCACTATAAAGGCCTACCTCTGCATGAAGGCCTCCCACACTGTGCTAATCTCAGATACTGATCAGTTATTATTTTGAAAGTGTTCCCTAATTTCCTTTCTTTTGAACGAGCACATTGTCCCTTAAAGCGTCTGGTGAGGGTCTCCATATTTTAACAACCCTATTAACCCCTACCCGTGGGGCTAATTCCCCTGCTGTGCTAGGGGTAGGGGGGCGCACGCTGCACCGCGGTGCTCATGATGAGCTTGGCTCGTCATGCAGCACGGTGGCGCTGTGCTCATGACGAGCTGAGCTCGTCACGACCACGCCTGTTCCAATGGAATGCCCAGCACAGCAGGGGAATTATCCCCGCGTGGGCGAGGCGCAACAGTCATGACGAGCTCAGCTCGTCATGAGCACAGCGCAACCGTGCCACATGACGAGCTAAGCTCGTCATGAGCAAGGAACGGGTTAAAAACCCCAAAATATAAAATTCTATATACAAAAATGTAATGTTTTTTTTAAATAACATAAATATTACACATTGGAATCATTGTTATCAATTAACACACATAGCATCATTATAATTAAAATACCACACCAAAATAACAGCCAAAAATATTAGCATAAATATTACGAATTGTAATAATTATTATCAATAATGTTAGACCTGGTACCATTGGTGTGGGTCTCCCTTCCATTTTTGCTGTTGCCTTATGTACTTTTGCTGGTGTTAGATGCTTTGGGCACTGTGCCACTGCTATTCAGTGCCACAGTACAAGTGCTCCCTATTGTAAATTGATGTATTAATTTGTGTTTCCATGTTTGGCTATTTGGTTTACTTGTTAGACCCTAGTACAGTGTACTGAGTGTGCCCAGGGCATGTAAATCCAAATGCTGCTGGTGGGCTCGCAGCCTTGTAAAATGTGTCTAAGGTCTGCCATTGCAGAGCCTGCATGCAGTCTGGTACTGTCATGCTGACTGGGCAAGTGCACCCACTTGCCAGTCCCTAAACCTTCACTATTCTTCATATCAGTCACCCCTATGGTAGGCCAAAGGGCAGGGTGCATTGTAAGTATAAGGTAGGACAAGCCCTGATGTGTGTGGCATGTCCTAATAGTGAATTACAGCCATTTTCGTTTTTCACTGTTGCAAGGCTACCTGTTCTCCATAGGCCAGAATGGGCTGTTAGAATTATTACATGTTATAATCCTAACTGACTCAGAGAACATGATAGAAATTCGAGTTTAGTATGCCTGAACTCAGAATGATAAAATACATCTTTTAGTGAAGTTGGTTTTAACATTCTGTGTTTGCAAATACGACTTTTAGAAAGTAGGTATTTGCTCGTCTAACCTTTCAAGCCTGCCTCTGCTAGGTTGTGTATTCCTTTGTCTGGTTTTGTGAGTGACAGGGCTGGGGGATTCCAAGAGACAGGATGAGTCAGCCCAGTGGTGAATAGAGAGATCTGCCTCTAGATGGGAGGGAGGAGTTGCACCTGAACCTTGAATAGGGCTGTGCCTGCCTTCCACAATGCTGGGTCCACCTCCTGGGGAGTGGCTGATGTCTCTGCCCTGCACGCTGAAAGAAGATAAGGAGTCCGACTTGGTTTCCCCTCGTATCTTCCCCATGTACAGTGGAGGGCATTCCATCCCTGGGTGAAGCAAGATGGTGGCCGCTTAGTTGTGGCCGTAGCGATAGTGTGGTGAGGGCTGGTGAGCGGAGAGGAGCCTAAAGAGATGCCGGTCTGAGCTCCGAGATCGCACCATGTACCATTGCCCCTTTGTTCAGGTTTTTGCCGGGTCTGCTCGGTTTGCCTTGGAGGAAAAGCACAGCATGATCACATCGCTTTCCTGGCGTGGGCCGGCGTCTCGATTGCTGCGGGAGGTATCGGCTGTGCTGGTCGCTCTCTGTCCCTGCTTGAAGCGCCAGACGTTTGCCGGAGGGCGGAGCCGCGCGAGGAGGATTCAGCTCTGCTGGAGCTCCGGGCGCGGTACGAAGTGCTCCGTCAAGAAGCGTTCCACGTACCTTAGCGGGTCAGCAGCACAAAAGGGCGATCCTCGGGTGGATATGGCTCCAAAAATAAACCAAACGACGAAAGCGGCGGCGGCTGCAAAAAGGAGAAATCAGCGAGAGGAGAATTCTGCAAAAGCCGCAGGAGAAACCACACCAGCACAAGAGAATTTGAAAGGCAAGCAGCAGACTACAGCCCGGACCAGGAAGACCACAGCCATGATACCCGACATGTTTAATAAAGTCGGTAAGGAGAAGGAACAGGGGGGGTTGCCCCGGACTGCTACAGGGGAGATTTCAGCGGTTTCAGTGGAAAATATAGCCCCCGATAATGTGACTGATTCTCAGGTATTACTTTCACCTCAGGTGGGGCCAGATGACAAGTTAGAAGGCAATAGGGATGGGGCTTTGATGGAGGTGTCTCCTCTGTAGAAGAGCTAATGGCTGATGCTCAGGAGATTTTGAGTCCGCTAAAAACAGGAACAGGAACTTTGGTGGAAGTTCTGGAATAAGGTCAGAGCGACCATAAAGGTGGGGAGCAGCATATTCTCCTGGAGCAAGGAGATGAGGCTGGTGGAGGTGGGGATGGTGCTCATAGTGAAGCCTTCATTTCTGCATCGGATGGCGGGGAGTGGACCGAGGATGAAGAGGAGGGGGACTGTAGCTCCATTGGGGACTCAGAGAGCGACCCAGAAACAGAAAAACCGACCCCCGCAATGAAAGTACCCGGAGTGAGGGTAAAGGACCAGGGCGACCCACAAGGAAAATTACAGTTAGATCAGACCGCCCCTGCAAATGATAATGCAGATATTGAGTTGGCTCAAATGACTTTGCTAGAGGCAATCCATCTGGAAATATTTGCCCATAGGGAGGAAACCCGACAAGAAAATCGGAAATCACAGGCTGCGATGATAAAAATCAGGGGTGTTGTTAGAAAGCTAACTAAAGCATGTGCGAACACTGGTGATAGAGTGTCTAACCTTGAAGATAGAATTGTATCTACCGAAGCGGAAGGGGAGGTGACTGTCGCTAACGTGAACGCTCAAAGCTCTCAGGTTGTTGATATACAATGGAAGCTAGAAGCGATGGAGAACAGGCTCCGCCAGAACAATCTGAGGCTTTTGGGAATTCGGGAGGGGGCAGAGGGGTCTGATGTTAAGTCATTTACAATCAGACTTTTTGAAAAGGCATTCCTCGAGCTCACTAGTTGGAATTGGGCTTCAGAGATGCAGAGAGTTCACCGTAAGCCGTTCAAAGTCCACAGGAACTCAAAGGAAGGAGATAAACCTAGGGCGATTTTGATCATTTTTTCAGAAACTTTATCCTGCGCCAAGCAATTGCGGATCTAGCAAGATCAAATTCCAAAAGGATTTGTGATGGGTTTCAGTTTTTTATAAAACCAGACTTCTGCCAAGCAATGGTGGAGAGACGGTGGCGGTTAAGGTGTCTGATTAAACCCTTTCAAGACAAGAAGCTTCAGGCGTTCTTACTTAACCCGGCACAGTTGAAGATCATTAATGATGGGAAAACTCTATTTTTCTCCTCTAAGATTAAAGCAAAACAATACCTGGACTCCTTAGAAAAATAGGACTTAGGACACTTGATTGTATGTTCGCCCGATAGGGCTCTCTGACAAATCTATGGTGGTTCGATCATGAACGATGGTGTAGAAAAATGTTGGTCAGGAAACTCACCATTTATGTATCATTAGATGTTTGGGTGAATTTGGTTTGGCTTGACTCCAAGGTTTTGGGCAAACCGGGTTAGGTTAATCTCCTTGGTTCTCTGGTATGATATAGTGGGATCTGATTTAAACCAGCCTTCACTACACTTCGCAAACCATCACATGCACAGACTAGGTCAGTGCGCTTCACAGAGTAGGGAGGGTGGATGGAGGGGGGCAAGAGGGGCGGGTGGTGTTGTGTGTGGGTGTTCGTGGGGGAGAGGGAAAGGGAGGGGGGGGAGGGTGAGAAGGGGGTAAAAATTAAAAAAGGAGGGAATGGTGTAGAATTGGTAATGGACAAAGAATGCCAGCAAGGAAAAAGATGTCTGAACGTTTTTTTGGTATAGGTTGCTACACTCAATTTGATGGCATGCATTAATATTTGTACAATGAATGTGGGGGGATTAAACGATTGGAGAAAAAGACAGAAATTAGCATATGTGGTTAAACATAATAGAATAGATCTTCTCTGTTTGCAAGAGACCCACCTCCCTTGGTCTAAAAGAATTTTGCTTTTCATAAACGGATTTGAACTATTAGCCTGTACAACACAAACATCAACTATTAGGGGGGTTGCTATTTTAGGAAGGAAAAGTCTAGGGAAAGCTAGGAAAGTGAAAGTAGATAGTAATGGAAGATGGGTGATTATCGAGAATTGGGCCTTACTATTTGTACGGTATATGGCTCTAATGAGGATGATCCGGAAATTTACGATTTTCTAGAAACTGAGCATGCAAATTGTTCCTCTCCTTTGGTTTTCACAGGAGACTTAAATATCTCATCTGAATGGGGGACGGGTACACTGTATCAGGGGAGAAAGCCCAGAGTTTTTTAGGCGGTTCAAGCTATGTTAGATTCTCATGGGCTACAGGATGTATGGCGGGCTAAAGAGCCTTCAAATGCAGGATATACTTACTTTTCTAATCCAGCCCAGAAATATTCAAGATTGGATTATTTTTTTGTGTCTGTTTTAGAATCTGAAAAAGTTAAGATATGTAGACTCCCAAGGGTCATCTCAGATCATAACCCTCTGTTATTAAACTATGCTATAGGAGGGTTAGAACGGTCTAAAGCAAACTGGACGTTTGAAAGAAGGTTGTTGGCAGATAGTAGATTTGTTGATCATTTGAATATATGGGCTGAGGAATTTTTTGCGGCAAATAGATACAGCACATCTCGGAATGGGGTCTGGGAGGCTTTTAAAACCGCTTTGAGAGGAGAAACGATCAGCTCTGCCGCCAGGCTTAGAAGAGAAGATAGGAGCGAAGTAGAAAAACGAATGGATAAGTTGGTTAAGGCGGAAGAACAACATATAGAGGATATTGCTTCAGGTGGTAATAGTGAGGCTAGTCAGGGTGTCTTGCTGGCAGAAGGTGTTTACACAGAAAGCAATCGGGGAGTACCAATCCTCAAGGGCAAAGAGATACGAAACGGGAGAGCAAGCTGGCAGAGCACTTGCTCTTTGGATTAGACAGGAAAGATCAAAGAATGCGATTGTGTGTATAGATGAGGAAGGGGCAACATTTACTGAGATAAAGGATATTCTGTTGGTGTTTAAAAACTACTATCAGAAACTATATGAGGAAGATCCCTTCAATAACAATCAGGTGGAGGGATTTATCGACAATGGACCCTGTTTGGATGATGTAACAAGAACAGCCCTCGATAAGGATATTACGTTTGCAGAAGTTTTGTCTGCTCTGAGGGAGCTATCATCAGGGAAAGCATCTGGCCCTGATGGTCTCCCTTTGGAGGTGTATAAAGCAATGGAAAGTGAGATCGTTCCTCTCTTAGTAGATCTTAGTAGATCTATTTAATGGGATATTGTATTCGGGGGTGGTCCCGGACTCGTGGAAAGAAATTAATGTTATAGTTTTTCAAAAGAAAGGTAAACCAGCTGAGAAACTGGGGTCATACCGGCCTATATCCTTAATAAATGCAGATACTAAAATATATTCAAAAATCTGGGCGAAGAGGTTGGGCAGGATCATAGGTGGTCTCGTCTCCCCGTGGCAACATGGTTTTGTTCCTGGGCATGGTACGACAGATCATACTTGTAGAGCGATAACTTTGTTTGACGCCCAGGAAACCACGGGGGTGGAGATGGCCATGATTCTGCTCGACGCAGAAAAAGCTTTTGACCGGGTGGGGTGGAGCTTCCTTTGGGGTATTTTGTCTGGGAGAGGTTTTGGTCCGAATGTCATCAGGGCTATCAAGGCTATGTATATAGATCCAGTGGCAATAATTACGGTTATGGGGGAGAAGTCAGATAAGTTTAAGATAAGAAGAGGGACGCGACAGGGTTGTCCCTGCTCCCCCATACTTTTCGCTCTGTACATAGACCCTCTCATTCAGAAAATTTTAGAGTGCCCTAGAATCTCTCCAGTGATCTATAACGGCTATGAAAATAAAATCCTAGCCTACGCTGATGATCTGGCGGATATCACAACAAATCCACAGCAGGCACTTCCAGAATTGGTACAGATGGCTAAAGATTTCGGTCAAGGTTCTGGATATCTTTTAAATGAATCTAAAACCCAGATAATTTGCTCAAAGAATATACCAAGATCCGACTTAAGATATGTTGATTCCGCTATATATCTAGGGGTAAAGATCAATGCTTCAACGGGTAAGATAGTGGAAGAGAACTACCCCCCCCTAATTAAATCCATAGAGACAGAACTGAAAAGGATGGATGTTCTTCATCTTTCTCTGGTTTGGAGGGTAAATGTCTTAAACATGGTGATGTTTCCCAGGGTATTGTACCTATTTAGAGCCATTCCCCTATATATTGAGGAGAAAATTATGAAGCAACTCGAGTCTGCCTTTATTAGGTTCATATGGCAGTATGGTAAGGTTAGACGAACGACGACCCTTATGTCCCTTCCGAGGGAAAGGGGTGGGATGGCACTTCCCAACCTCAGACTGTATCACTGGTCTTTGTCTCCTGATCCAGATGTCAATTCTGTTTCAATGTGACGCTAGCTCGATTAATTTAGACATTCAGGGTCCCCCTCCAATCTTCAAACTGTTGATGGGGGGGGGAGCAATGGGCCTACTGTTGACGGAATTGGAATATAAGTTCTATAAGAAGGCACGATTTAAGACCCTATTGGGGGCATGGCAAGTATGGAAATCAATCTAAAAATTCTTTCATGTCCCTAAAATTAACCCTTCTCTTCTTTTGGAAAATTCGAGCCTTTTTCCTCAGCTAAGAAATGATAAGAACTTACAAATATGGAAGGGTTTTGGGGTTAAGACTATCGGAGACCTAATGGTAGGAGACAAGATAATTGGGTTCAAGGACATGCAAAGGAGATACGGTCTTCCTGTAAATCAGTGGCTTATTAATGGCCAAATCGCGTGCATCATACAGGCTTATAGGCCAAAACTGAAGCCCCTAGTATATTTCCCTGTGGTCGAGGTCATTGTAAGAGGATGCAGGAAGATAAAAGTGGTATATAATCTGCTGGTGTCCAGAATACAGGATGATGTAGGAAAAGTAGAAAGTGACTGGGCAATCAAATTGGAAAACCCGGATGTAGATCTGGACTTAGCATTATGGTTAAATAAAAAGATCTTTCGGGCTTCAAATTTGTGGGCTCAGCACTTTAAAACAGTTTTTAATCTGTATCATACACCGGCCAAATTATTTGCCTGGGGTGTCAGGAATGATGATTGCTGCCCGAGATGCAATAAGGGGCCAGCAGACTTATTGCATACGTTTTTTACTTCTGAGCGGCTGGCCCCTGTTCTGGATGGAATAACAACATTTTGGGAGGGGCTGCTAGGTCATAAGATCGATCTATCCCCAACATTGATGGTATTTGGCTCAGATTCTAAACTGGTTTTAACAGAGGATGAGGCTACTTTGGCTTTTATGTTGGTTGCTGTGCTCAGAATCTTGATCTCGGCCGGATGGAAGGATGTTACAGCCCCCTCTTTTCAGATGTGGATCTCTAGACTTTTAGGTATTTATAATATTGAGTCTTGTCTCTATGAACTTAAAGGTGCTAAAAAACGAGAGATGGGAAGACGATTATGGGCCCCGGTTAAGAAATGGCTGGAGGATAGAATAAGAACTTGAAATGTATTGTATTGTTATATTTATTGGTAGATCTTCTGTATCTCTTTTATCCCCACGTCATGTAATGTGTTTTTAGCTGCTTATATTTGAGTGATCATTTATTTGTATCAGATGATCTTATACCTTGCTTATGATTAATTATTTGTTTTGTCAAATGCGCCATGAACTTCAATAAAAATATAATAAAAAAAAAAGAAAGAAGATAAGGAGTCCTGTAAACAAAGTGCTCCAGGACTGTACATGCCTTTAACACTGCTGGCTCCACCTCCTGTGGGGCATCTAATGTTTCTGCCCTGCACTGTGAAAGGAAAGGAGAAGTCTGGGTAAACAGAGTGCTTCAGAACTGGGTTGGACTGGGTAAAGGCCCCTCTCCCCTCAGAGAATGAAAATAGATCACTTTGAACTATGAGAAGAAGAAACCTTTACTGAGGAGAGGAACCCGAAGAAACTGAGAAGAGACTATTCCCAAGCTGAAGTGCTGCTTGGGGGATTGGCCTGCAGTGGTTGCCTTACTGCCAAAGGAAGGAGAAAGGAACTTTGTGTACTTTGCTTTCAACTTGTGAAGGATCTCCAAGGGCTTGGAAAAGAGCTTGCCTCCTGCTGAAGTCTCAGGAACAACAGACTTCAACTCCCAGCTCCCCAGAGTTCTTTTGGAAGGGCCTGCTGAGGTTCTGGGCCTTTTGAGGATCTGTGTGTCGTAAGGAGCTGGAAGCGCGACTCATCAAGGAAGAAGCGTATCGCTGTGCCTACCGTCGCAACTGCGAAGGAGGGTGTCGCCGCTGCAGCAGTCGCATTGCACCACATTGAGAGAAGAATCTTGCAAAGAGGTTGGAGTGTGTCGCCGTCGCTGTGCCTGCCGTCGCAACTCCGAAGGAGGGTGTCGCCGCTGGAACTGTCGCACTGCACCGCATCGAAGAAAAGCACCTTCATCCCCCAGTAGCGCGCCGCCATTGGAGCTACTGCCGTCGCATCGTGGATGTGGCCACTGTAGTTGTCGCATTGCGCCGAAGCTTCACGCATCGTGGGAGAAGAGTGTCGTAGTTGGAACTGTTGCCGTTGCATCGCTGAATCAGGGTATCGCGTCTGCAGTCCACGCATCGAACTGAGAACTTCTCACATCCCCAGAGAAGCTTGCCGCATCTGGAAAGATCTCCACGTCTTTATTTATTTGTACTTGAACTTTGCCGCATTTCCCCCGCTGTGGCATTACTTGTTGTGGAAGCGCCACGCATCCTAAGGTACATTGACTAAGGGTGGGCACAAGACTACGCTCCGCCCACGGAGTGTACGTAGTGTTGCCTACTTTGCATTTTGCAAAGTAGGCGTAGTAGGCAACACTACGCACGCCCCGTGGACAGGGCGAAGTTGCCCGCCACCCGCCACCCTCCCGCGCCCCTCCCGCCCTCCTTTACGTAAGTAAATTTAAGTAATAAGTGCAGTAAAAGTAAATAAAAGCACTTACCTGGTCCGCGGCGTCCCGGGGCTCCCTCTTCTATTTTGCGCCGACTTCTCCCATCGAAATGCGCATGCGCGGCCGCCCGCGCATGCACATTTCTCAAGAAAGAGGGAGCCCCGGGATGCTGCGGACCAGGTAAGTGCTTTTATTTACTTTTACAGCACTTATTACTTACATTTATGTATGTAAAGGAGGGCCGGAGGGAGGCGGGAGGCGCGTAGTGGGGCTACGCAAAGCACGTGAGCGGATGTAGCATCATACTCACTTCACGTAGCGAGGCGTAGCCCCACTACGCCTACTACGCCCACCCTTAACATTGACGCAAGTGTTGCATCTTCAGAACTGAACCTAACTAAGCTAAATCTACCATCTTAAAGTAACAGTATTGTGTATTTGTGTTGTTTATGGTCTTGTGGTAACTCTATTTAAAGTATACTTATTTTTTATATAAAAACCTTGTGTGGTGTCCATCTGTAGTGTTGTCACCACTGGGTTACGCTATGTGGTCACAAATGCTTTACACACTTCCTCTGAGATAAGCCAGTCTGCTTGTGCCAAGCTACCAAGGGGGTGAGCAGGGGTTATTTTAGGAGTGTAATCCCCTTATCCTGACTAGAGGCAAGGGTCCCTATTTGTCACAAGTACCTACCTATGCCAACTAGAGACCCCCCAATCTAACAAATAACCACACATATTATTATTAATAAAATACCGCACTATAACCCGATAAACATAACAGCCATCCATTAAAATGTAACTAGAAATAAACAGTTTATCATATGAAATATTATCTTTTTGAATCAATTAATATTTTTTTAATTATGGTTACTTACATACCTCCCCCCTTTACTCTACAAACTAAACAAACAACACACACCTAACATATAACTTAACAAATATTACTTCACAATTAACATAATTATCAATTAGGTTATCAATAATAAAGTAATAATTCATTATCAATACATTATTATTTTATTAATTCCCACTCTGTGACCCCAAAAACCCCACAACCCAAACATAAAACTTAACTTAAAACATAAATGTACGATACAATATCAATAATTACTTTTTTATTAAATAATACAAACTTACAGAAAGTACATGTGCTGGGTACAAGATGCTACCTAGTTACCTAGTTTTGCAAATTCGTGAGCATCACACCCCAACTTATCATATGAAAAGTCTGGGAGGATTGACATTGGGAAGGGCCTATTTGAGACAGATGCATCTTTGGCCCTGTAATATCCTCATGTATTGTCTATAAAAGCTTGTTCAAAAAAATGTCCAGTTCTCTTACCTTTATGGGGCTTACCTTACCCGAGGTAGACTGAACAGAGTTTCCCTGACAACCCATCTTTACTGCCTTCGCTGTCACTGGAAAGATGGGGACTTGCATCACATCCTATGGGACTGTCTCTCACTGAATTGCTCCTGGTGAACGGTCCTAACAACAATAAATATGTCACCAACTATGATGGATGAGATTCGTGGCAGGCTGTAGCTCTTGGCATGTAGATGCTTTCCAACTGAATTGGAGTGACCGCCTGCTTTGCAAATCTTGCTCTACTGCTGTCCAAGAGGACACTCACATTACAGAGGCACACACAATTACCCTCTCTGGATGCATCATGGCTCTGCATGCTAGGGGGATGGATGGAAGCTTAAAGTATGGAAATCAGCAGCGAGGAATCAAGAGGAATAATCAAGCACTACATCTCGATGGAATGGGATGCCTGGGTGGTTCAGCTTCAAACCCGGATAGGAGATGACAAATAGGGAAATTCAGTGGAGTTACAAAAAAACTCAGCAGTAGTTACCAATCACTAGAAGTACAGCTCACGTTCCTCGCACCAGTCCTCTGACTCGCAGGAGACTCCACAAAAGTAGGCACCTCGTCATCAACAAGAGAATGGCATAACCCAACGGCAAGGAATTCTGGGCTAAAGTTCATCAGAGGAGGGAGCCGAGCAGTATCCAATAGTAATCGCCCTGTGGGAGCCACGTACAATACACATGAGGATGAATAATTGTTAACGCTTGCTGAGCAGAATGATGGCTTGGTAATTGCGCTCCCCTGAACCCGGCCAAGAATGGATTGTACCTAACAAATGCCACTCTCCTTCAGTTCTTCTTACTGTGCATCTCTGGGGGATGTCTAAGCTCCGTCCTACCAACTGCTGCTGTACGCACCTGTGCACTGTCAAAGTGAGCAGGCTGGGGATCCTCACTAGCACTGGCTCCCGAATGAGGGCAAGCTCAGGGGCTCTCTGAAGGCTCGGCAAAGGGTCATCACTCACCGGCAGAAGGGGGTTTGAATAGGCCCAGCTGGGAGGTGATGCTGCCCGCGGGTTCAATCAACATGCATGGCATGCATGCATGCATGGCAAGC
Source organism: Lissotriton vulgaris (assembly GCF_964263255.1). Lineage (NCBI taxonomy): Eukaryota > Metazoa > Chordata > Amphibia > Caudata > Salamandridae > Lissotriton > Lissotriton vulgaris. The sequence continues at coordinate 1,190,319,937 of NC_141693.1, read as the reverse complement.
CACCCAAGGCAGTGACCCGATAGCCACTTGATGGAACCCAGTAGGCCACAGCCTGCTATCACTGCTTCTACTCCTTGCCTTTGGCCTCACTGCAGACAGCGAAGCCCTGTCAGCCATTTATTGGGAGTGTCCGCTTCTGCTGATGCCATCGGGCCTCCAGGTCGCACCCAAACCTAATGGTCTTCTCTCTCCCATCTCCACTTCCTCAGTTACACTACTCTCAATATACCACAGCACCATCCGGAATTTCTCCTAACTTGAGCTGTTGATTACAGCCATTCAATTAGCACTCCCCGGCCCCATTAGACATCGACCCATTCACAATTCCCTAATGTGCCATCTGCCCCTTACATATTCACTTTAAAACCATATGTTTAGCACATAGAGCATTTAATAACAAGGGCCCAAGATTGATGCACTAAATACTACATCCTTTTAGACTAGGTAGATCCTTGAGATTGGCCTCATCCCATCAGGCTGTGGTCTCCAGAGTTCATAAAACCCAGCGTGGCAACTGCTCCTTTTGTTTTATGGCGTCCAAACTTTGGAATGTTGAGAAAGCTGCCGCTCGAGTAAAAACCTACTCGAGCGCCAGAAAAGGAAAGCCTGCACTGTTCATGGTGCTGTTAGCGATGAACGCACAGTGCGGACAAGCATCCAGCACTGTGCAATCACCGCAAACAGCATTTTTACATCAAACTCCGTCGCTCGAGGAGATCTGCGTAATGCAGCAGAGTTTTTTTACCACGCGAAACTCCGCGATCTCCTCCCAGGGATAGCCTTAAACAGGCAAATTTATTTCTAAATTTATATATAATTTTTAAAATTATGAAAAAAAATTACAATTAATAGTTTATTATTTTTTAGAGGTAATATAGATTAAATAATAGGTATGTGTTTAACAATTTTGAGTAAAGTTTATTTTTTATAGTTTTTAAAATATATATTACATTTAATTTCATTTTTAAATTAATTTTATTATTTAATCTATTTAAAATGTATTATTTCATTATATATATATATATATATATATATATATATATATATATATATATATATATATATATATATATATATATATATATATATATATATATATATATATGAGAAGCAGTTTTAACCCAGGCTGGTGTCGGCGCTCGATTGATGGCGAGGTGCAGTTTTCTACGACTGGGTTAGTCGTTACAACATCGCTCAGGGTTCCCAGCAGGGAAATGAAAACGCACTCACTCGTCTTAGTGTTAATTACAGCGGTTTATTTCTACGACCAGTACCCAGCGCATTTCGCTTCTTACAAACCTTGCTCACGGGTTAAATCCAGCGTTGTGTGGGTATCTTCATTTGCTTGGCAAGTTCATTTGGAATATATATATATATATATATATATATATATATATATATATATATATATATATATATATATATATATATATATATGAAACCAAAACCTTCCCTTTGCCAGAAAGGATCTATGCCCACGCAGGTAAGGTTTGGTACGTCCTTTTATTTCAGTGCACACATTCGATCGGCATGATGCATTTCAGCGTAATAGCCTTCCTCAGATGCCGTTTGTCTCGAAAAATAATTCACTGTCCACTTATGAAAGCACCTCACTTAGTTGTTGGAGACATTCCCACATGGTTGGGGGGCGGACGTTCAGAAGCATCTGAACTTCCCGCGCTGCAGAAACATAAGTAAGTACCTGTCCAAGTGGGCGGTGTCTGCAGCTGCCCCACTGAATCCTGGATCTTGGAGTGGAAGGAACAGCATCAAACCTCCTTACTTCCAACCGCAAGTCTCCACAGCGAGCAGAGGCACCCACCACTACAGTGAGTGTGAGTACCACCATGAAGTCCCAGTCCCGCACATTGCTGCTAGTAGGTTCGCTGCAGAGTGTGGTGGTTCGGTGTTTCACAAGCGCTTTGAGAGTCCACACACGATTGCCACTCATCGCCGAACTCTTTTTGGAAGGGGCTGTAAAGAGCTTGTGGCCACCTCTACAAATGAAACCAAAAACCTTCCCATTGCAGGGGGATTCACTGACAGAATATCAATGTAAAACATATAGATGAAAAAATATAGAATGCAAAAATATTGACTCCCTATACTTGAACAGGTAAGTACAAAAATATCAGAAAAAAATATTGATGTCAAAAATATAGTTGTAAAAATATCGAGTTATATATATATATATATACATATATATATATATCGCTCAGGGTTCCCAGCAGCCCAGGAAGAAGAGGCTATCGGCCTTGAAAAGCGTCAGCAAGAGGTAAAATTAATGGTGGAGTAAAGAGGCAGACTGCATTTTGAAACCTGATTGAGAGAACGCTGTTGTGTGCCCTCTCGTAGCTCTGGCACTTTGGCTTCAAAATCTACATGCGGCGGCCCGGCTGTGGGGAGGAGCACCATCGCTAGCTGTGGAATAATGTAATCACCAGCTAGCTGAGGCTGAGGAGTGAAACTATTCAACACCGTGTGCACAGTGTTCTACATGCTAATTAGTCTGCCGGCAAGCTCCGTCACCTACTACAGGATTTAAATGCGCAATGAAAGAAAAATAGACATTCGAACTTGCATCAAGAACTTCATGTCCCATCAGGCATCAAGAGACATTGAATATAAGACACGCCTAATAAGGGGCTTAAACCAACTAATAAAAATGGAAATTGAATTAATGAGAGGCTCGAATGCATTTCTCAAGCAGCCCAGGAAGAAGAGGCTATCGGCCATGAAACGCGTCGGCAAGAGGTAAAATTAATGGTGGAGTAAAGAGGCAGACTGCATTTTGAAACCCGAATGGGAGAACGCTGTCGTGTGCCCTCTCGTAGCTCTGGCACTTTGGTTTCTATATATATATATATATATATATATATATATATATATATATATATATATATATATATATATATATATATATATATATTTCTCACAAAGTGTCCTAAAGCATCGGGAGGGCACACAACTTCATTCTCTATAATAACAGCCTCGCTGCAACTCGCCTGTCATTCCCCAACAGTTCAACTGAAGCCGACCCGTTTCGAGGCATTCCGCCCCTTCTTCTTGGGCTGACAAGGATTCACTGCAGACTTCACCATTTTAAAACCTTTATTTAGTGCAGTGCTATTCGTTAATTCCTTAGTAGGTGCGGTGTCCAATGTCAATAATTTAAAACCAATTGATTCCTTAGTAGGATGGGGTTTTTGGCAGATGAGTCTTCTTTTAGCTTGAAAACGCCGTGCTTCGTGATTAGGAAGGGTTCCAAATCACAGCCTTTGCATCCGGTTGGTGAAAGTGGTGCTCAGGGCAGAATGCCTCGAAACGCGTCGGCTTCAGTTGAACTGTTATATGGCAAAAAACATTCCCTCATAGGAAGAAATCAGAGACCAGAGGGGTGTCCAGGGTCAAACAAACAGCTTTATTCCGCCAGGTTACAGTGGCGGCGAATGCATTTTGGCAGTAGTGCCTTCCTCAGCGCCCTGCGCTGTAACGAGTCCATCACCAGAGTGTTGTTTCCTGCTCGTAAGTACCTGTCAGCACTGGTGCCCCTCCCCTTGAAGCGATAGGCACACCTTTGGTAGTTCAGGAAGTGGCAGGGAACTACCAATCCCAGAGTGCACTGTGCCGGCGCTGCTGGGTCGGTTGCATAGGAGAGTGGGACAGACGGTAGGTCCGTGTTGACAAGCAGGAAAGAGGTGCGGGATTGCTCAGACCCCTTCAGAAGTCCGCGTCTGTGACCTTGGGTCCCCTCGTGTCGCTTGGCCAGTCCTTCCAGGTCCGCTGTTAGGTGGGGGCTGCCCTGTGGAGGCATCACTACCCTGCGAGGTCAAATACCTCAATCCATCCTTGCTAGCCTGAAATTGGCTGGCGGTCACCGGAGTTATCGTTACCACGATCAAAAACGCTGCAAGCATATATATATATATATATATATGCACATCACGTACAAATAGATCACACAATTCAAATAGTCCTCTTGCAATTCGGTATCTACTTCAAATCTCACCAGCTGGATGGCGCCTGCAGTGAGCTGGGGCTACAATCTAAGTACGTGGAGAGAGGCTATGACATCGCTGACCCCCTCTCAGACTATCTACAGATGCCCCCCCACCCCCTCCCCGGTTCTCTTCCCGAGGCGCAGCACTGCCGTTCAACCCCCTGTAGGGGAGGGCAGCCATAACGAAAGATTGGCATGCCCGTGACATGGGTACTGAGAGACTTTGTTCAGTGGGGGAGGGTCCCACACACTTTGTTTCACATCGCTACAGAAGTGTCTGTCCTGCCTGTATTTTGTATTGTTACTCAAAGTGAACCATGCTAGCCCTTCCCTTTCCTAATGCAATTCATGCCCTCTCACCTCACAAACCTCCGGTATGCCTGTCCCAGAAGCTTGATCTTAAGATGGCAAACCTTCCTGCAATCAAAGCGCGATCAACACTAACACCCAAAGGAGCACACGTTTTCCTCTCAGGATGGGGCTGGAGCCAGTGAGGGCTAGTCTTAATAACCGCTGGCTGTGGGGGACCCCAGTGGCTCCGGGGCCCTCCCATTCTGAGCTGTTGGCATGCTACAACCCCTCCCGCATCCTTCTGTAACCTCTATCCTCGTAGCCGATGTATCTATTCTAAACTGGTTTTCCCGAACGTTGATATCTGAGCAAACATGGCTGATGCCCGGTGGAGTTGCTAGACATCTAATGAGGAGATTGGCCCTGGTTTCCCCCTCGACCGTTGTTAGAAAGTGCCATCTTTCTTGCATTGGTATGCCCCCACTTTTTGCTGAACTGCTGATGTGCGTTGACTGAGTGTGCCCTGGGCTCCTGCCAACCAGGTACCCAGGGCTTGTGTTCCTTCCCTAAAGCTGTATTGGAACAAAACCCAATTGGCATCTCTGGCCACCTATTAACCCCTAGTAAATGGTACCCTAGGTGCCCAGGGCCTGGTGACCAGAGAAGACCCCTAAGGGCTGCAGCACTTATTGTTCCACCCTTAGGGGTCCTGTACCCTGATACCCACACACTGCTTTTGCAGGCTGAGTGTCTAGGTACAGAACTAAACAGAGAGTCAACATGGCACACATCCCTTTGTGCCATTCCCACAGAACCCACAGTCCTGGCATACTACAGTCACCCCTCTAGCGGGGTGCCCTATGCCAGTGGTGTGGGTACAGGTGCATAAGCTCTGTGCCCCTACAGTACACAGAGCCATTTCTGGGCACTGAAAGTGAAGTGATGCCATTAAGAGTATATGGTGCTGGGTGGTTGTCATTACGAACTCCACAGCACCATAATGGCTACCCTGAAGACTGACAAATTTGGTACCAAACTTCTCAGCACATTACACCTGAACTGATGCCAGTGTGGGATTTAATGTAAAATGCACCAGAGGGCATCTTAGAGATGCCCCCTGAAAACCTAACCTACAATCCACATCTGGTCTGAGTGGCTGCAGAGGCTGCCACACAGCAGACATGGTGCTGGACCCCCGGGTGGAGAGCCCCCGCACTCCTGGGCCTGCAACAATGCACATTCTGGGCGAGGTGCTAGGTCTCCTCTACCAGGATGGGCAGGGGGAAACTTCAAAGGCATGCCACCTCTGTGAGCTTCTTCAGACCATTTGCTGTACTCTGCAACTGACCTCCACCAGTTCTAACCCACACTCTGGTGGGAAGGCTGGCGGGAATCCCCACGTATGGAAGGTGGGTGTGCCAGCCTGTGCCAACCCCACCCCTTAGGTGGGAGAGGTGAGGTGAAGCACGACCCCGGGCTCTGGCCATCTTGAAGATGGGGAGCCTTGTCCAATAATAGCTAGGCTCCTGCCCCCCTCCCGCAGGAGAAGAGCAGGCTAGGGGGTGAACCCACCCCAGGACAGGAACCTATTGGTCCCTGCCCTTGCCATACCTGTAACGCCCCTAAATTTAGTATTTAGGGGCACCCTGAACCTTCCTTCCTCAGATCCGGATATGAAAAGAAGAAAGAAGATCAAGAAGAAGAAGACCCGCCGTGCAGCTGCTAACAACAGGACGACACCCACTGACTTGGGCCCAACCCTACCGGCCTGTCGATCCTGGAACCTGCTCCTGCTTAATCCCGGTGACTCCTGCGGACAGCAACCTTGGGACACCCGGAGGACCTGCCTGTCTTGACCCTCTTAAAGACTGGGACTCCCATAAGCAGAGGCTCTGCTTCAACAACCATCCCCTGGTGCCAGCGAGGAAACTCAAGACCTGCCCACTCTGCATCCGCCGAGTGTGGCCCATGCCCAAATGATCCAAGACCACAAGGACGTCCCCCCGGCAACTGGGACCCAATGTCCAGTGCCCAAAGACCCTCCTTGACGAACCAGACGACGCCTGCAGCCTCACAAGCAGGGACCCCTCCAACCATGACCAGCCGGGGTAAGATTTCCCGACACCCAAAGACACCGCTCCACCCGGCACCCTGCGACCCTCTGTGCCTCTCTTTGGGGTACTTACCTCTTCTCCAGGATCCCAATTTACCTTTTGAAGTGGTGGTCGCACCTGAAGAATCACCGTCCCCGAGTCTGCAGCCTTTGTTCCCTTTTTACCTTTCCCTTTTAATAACATTGAGCGACCGACGGCTCAAAGGCACCCTACACCCAGCCGCCCGAGTGCCCCTGGCAGCGCAACCTGTTCCCTATCCTACTTACCCATTTGCCCTGAGCAAGTGACCAGGAGCCCAGCTCCCACAGCCGCGTGGCCTGCTAGTCAGCAGCCACCAACCGGAGGCCCCCTGCCCCTCATTGGATAACATTGGACCTAACTACCTCTGCACCCAGCCGCCCCTGTGCCGCTGAGGGTGAACCAATTGTACCTACCTCACCCTGGGGGACCCCTGAGTCTATGCCAAGAACCCTGACTTACCCAGCCGAGTACTCACCTGGAAACCGGGAACTCACTTACCTGCCATTGGATAACATTGACTGGTTTGACTCGAAAAAATCTTCTATTTTTTTTAATTTTTTTTATTAGCAACACATAAGTACAAAACATACAAAAGGAAACAAACAAACAACAACAAAAAAAAAAAAAAGAAATTATTGCGAATGCATACGTTATAATCCTATAACAAGTTTGAACAAAAAGATCTAAATCATCACATTACACATTACAGAAACTTCATCCGCCATACACCAGCTTAAACATATGAAAAATATATATTCCAAGAGTGTTACACATCCATATCCAAATAAGACTAAACTGGACCCCAGATTTACAGGCCCAATTTCCGTTTGCGCCTGCCTTTGAGAGCATACAGACCGTACTCTATATTAAACTTTGCCAGAAACCTAGCCCTCCACGCCTCGAAAGATGGGGGGTCCTTTTGTAGCCAACATGAAGCTATACACAGCCTTACCACTGCTAAGGCTAGGAAAATTAAATATATAGCATTCCTAGGTACATTGTCTGCGTTTGCACCCATCTCTATACCTAGCAGAATCTGCATAGGCGATAAATCCATAGGAGATCCCAGAAAAGCCGTTAAAAATGTATCTATGTGCTCTAGTAATTGATTTAGTTGCGGACATGTACAGAAAATATGCATCAGATCTGCGTCTAGGTTGTCACATCGAAAACATTTCCCCTCCTGTCTGCCACCCCATTTAGCGATTTTGTGAGGTGTCAAATATAGATAACATATGGTTTTGTATTGTTGGGCAGACAAATTAGCAGACATAAATGATCGGCTAGCTAATGCAATAGAAGTCTAACCTGCTTTCCCATTTATGGCTGTGTACTTCCAAGTCATTAGGTTTTGTTTCTAACATAAGAGTATACAGTGCCCCAATTATTGCTGCCTTCCTGATAGCTTTTATAAGGGGATTAGTCTGTATATGCCACCGGGCGTTGAACAAATAATCTCTGATTTGTAAATATTTTAAAAGGTCCGCCCGGGGCACATGATATTGCTCACTAATCTGGTTAAACAATTTAAGACCCCCTTCTATATACAAATACCAGACCATTCTTATACCTTTACTCCGCCAATTATACACGGTCTTATCCCAAAATACACTCGGAAAAAAGGGCAGTAGCTGTTAATAGAGTATACCAATAGATTTTTTCAACCACAAACATTTTCTTAATGTCTTTCCACACTTTCCAATCAGCTGTCACTATTTTGAATCTCGTACGTTTGTAGTAGCTCCAGTCTAGGTTGATAAACAGACAGCTTTTTGCGATAGACCCCAACAGCATCTGATATATAGAAGGAGACTCAGCAACCTCTATTGGCCCTACCCCAGGGAGCAGTATATTCATATTCTGGAGCAAACTTGCGTAATAGGAAAGAGTGAAGTCCGGCACAGACCACCACCCAACAGCTCTAGGTAACACCATGTATCGCATTGCTCTGCGGACTTTCCCGTGTGACCATATAAAGTTCAAACATATTGACTCTAATTGTGCCAAATGAGTGCGCGGTACCTCCAATGGTACACATCTAAGCAAATAATGAATTTTTGGCAAAATCATCATCTTCAAAACATTACATCTGCCAACTAGTGACAAACGCGAACATTCGCAATGATCTAGTTGCCTGCGCACCCCATGTAACAGCTTCCGCCAATTAGCATCAACCAACACAGATGCAGAAGTCCTGATTAACACTCCTAAGTATGTTACCTCCTGTAATGCCAGTGGATCGTTAAAACCACCTACATTGAGGCGCAAGATTGCGTTTTGGCTGTATTTAACTTATACCCTGATACAGACCCGTATTCTACGGCAAGATGTTCTATCTCCTGCATCGTTGCCGCAGGTTTAGGAGAAACCACAGCAACATCATCCGCATAAGCGAAAACACGGTATTGTTGCTGCTGGACAATTACAGGCTGTATCTGCGGACTGTTGCCAACATTTTAAAAAAAGGATCAATATATAACGAAAATAATATTGGGAACAGGGACAGCCCTGTTTAGTACCCCGCGTAATAGCCACTTCTTTTGATTCGAGGCCCATGGTGCATATCTTGGCGATGGGTTGACAATATAACGTTTGTATTGCTGTAATGCATTGTTGTCCAAATCCACGATGTCGCATCACTTTCTATAAGAAGCACCAAGAGACTCGATCAAAAGCCTTCTCGGCGTCTAATAAAATGAGGCTCAGCGGGTCTCCGGTGCTATTAGCATGATCTAATATGGCTATATCTCTATTAACATGATTTGTAGTGCCCCAATTAGGGATAAAACCATGTTGTCTGAAGGACACAAGTGGCGTAATTACAGTGGCTATCCTTGTGGCCAAAATCTTTGAATACATTTTACCATCCGTATTCAATAAGGATATGGGGCGGTACGAAAAAAAAATCTTCTAAGTGTGAAGTTTTGAAAACTTAAAATATTCCGATAAAATCAACTGAATTCCGAAGTACTCACCTGTGATCAGGAGAGAAGCCAGTACTGCATCTTGTAGCCCAGTACTGACCCGCAAAAGTAATCCTAGTCGGGTTTACTAGTAACTTGAATTTTTCTCCATAGGAATCCATTGTGTGCTTTTCTGTGAAATTTCTTCTGTCTACTTTTGAAAACTTTTAATATTCTTTAAAAATCGTACCAAATACTGAAACATAATTACTTACCAGTTTTAAGATGAGAGCCCATTGCTGGACCTAGGAGCCCAGTACTGGATTACAAAGGTAACGAGATCGTACTTTAACTGCAACCTGAATTTTCTCCCATTGGATAACATTGCCAGTTTTTCATTGAAAAGTTTCCAAGTGTGAACTTTTAAAAAAGCTTTATATTCCTTAAAAATCACTGCAATAACAAAAATGTTGTTACTAAACTGTTTTCAGCTTAGATCCCAGGACTGAACCTAGCGTCCAGTCCTGAAACTACCAGAGTAATCTACAAAGTAATCAGCTGTATTTATATAGAAAAACCCATTGAGCTCAATGCTAAATTGTGTTTAGAATTGTGTTGCCTACTGCAACCCCTGTACCTATTGTGTTTTCAAAATGTATTGCCTTTCTGCAAAGTGCAAAGTCAGCGCTATATAAACCTTTTTAGATATACCTTCTAATGCAAAAATCCTCTGGTTTTGCGCTCTGATACCTCCGGGTCTAGCCAGCGGTATATTACCTTCTCAGCTCAAATCAAATAAAGTGATATCTGGTTTTTCTGAATGCTGAGACCTGAGGAACATGGCTGATGCCCTGTGGAACTGCTAGACAGCTAATGAGGAGATTGGCCCTGGTTTCCCCCTTGACCGTCACCTACCCAGCCAGACATTGGGCACAGTTCCTCGTAGTCTCCCCACTATTACTCCTTCCTCCCCTCACTCCTAAGAATTTGTGAATCATTGTTTATGTGTACTGTATCTTACTATGCTCTTGTATCTGATGTAACTCTTAACGCAATGATCCTAAATGTAAAGCGCTCTGATACACTCATAGGTCTGGTTTGCCCTATATAAAACTTTATAAATAAATAAAATATTTGTTGATGGAACACAGATCCTCACTATGTTTGGGACGCGATTCTATGAGGCCGCAATGCATCCTCTGTTGGATCATCAGGCAGGTCATGCAGGCCAAGAGGTAGTGACTACACTTATCGTGTACCTCCTCCCAGACCCGGTATCAGTGTCTAGAGCACATAGATTTGGACTGGTTAGTCCCTTAGATAATTCACCAGAGGTTCCCAGATATCTTTCTACCTATTATGCAAAACTCTGCCACACACGTAAAAGAGACCCTTCTGACATAGCTGCCTATTTCGAAGACACTGCCCTTGGGTGGATCAGCGATTCACGCAGAGAATTCCTATCTGCCCTTCTTGAAGAGGACGAGATCTGGGCTGCAATAATGGGTCTGCGATCCCGAAAATCCCGGGGACCTGATGGTCTGTCGTGGACTTTATAAATGCTATATAGACGAATTAGATCTATTTCTTAAACAGCTATTTGATAAAACCAGAAATATTGGGACTTTATCTATAACCATGAGACAGGCATGATTATATCCTTACTCAAGCCGAACAAAGAGGCCAGTAGCTAGCTGTGAGTCCAACAGGCTTCTATTGCTCATCAAATGTGACACAAATATCCAAGCCAAAGTTGTTGCACACTGGTTGACGTTGCTGATGGAGGGACTGGTCGTCCCGGATCTGGCAGGTTTCATCCCCGGCAGGGCCACATCCCATAACTTGCGCAAAACATTTGCGTTGCTCCATGACATAGATCCAGAGATCAGAGCAGCAGGTATTTTCCTGGATGCCACAAAAGCTTTTGATTCGCTGGAATAGGATTACATGTTTGTAATTCTGGGTAGGATAGGACTCCCCCAGCCCTTCCTGGCATGGATAGGGCTGCTATACGCCCAACCTGAAGCTATTATACAGATTAATTGGCTATACTCCCCTCCAATCCCCATTATGCGATCAACACAACAAGAAAGCCCTTTATCCCCGCTGCTATTTGCCCTCACCATAGAACCTCTCATGGCCAAAATACGACAACTCTACAGAGAGTGTGCCATACCATATCCCACAAAGCAGAGATTAATATCGCTGTACGCAGATGATGTCACTCTTTATTTACGGGAGCTACAGACTAGCATTAGCCTGATTCTGCGGGAGTTCATCAGATTCGGTGCATTCTCCGGGATAGGAATTAACTGGAGCAAAACGAAAGCGTTTCCACTCATGCCTAACACGGTTCAATTCACCCCCGATTTCCCTTGAAAATGACGTGAAACCGGAAAAAAATATTTAGGTGTGACAATAACCTTACCTAAGCAAGAAATGCTCTGTGTGAACTATGGCACTGCCATTGACACCATTACTAACAGGGTGACCTGTTGGATCAGAATGCCATTTTCTCTGGCTGCAAGGGTAACCCTAATGAAATGAGTATGCTACCTAAATTGCTATATTTATGTATTAATATACCCTATAACCCAGGGCACCCTTTTTTCGACACCCTCCGGTCACTTCTCATCAGACTCACATGGGAGGCTGGCGCACCATGAAATAAAAAAATATTTAAAAGGAGTTCGAAAAACAGCCATTTGTGACAACATTTTTATTTGTAACTTCTTATCACAGTGACTGATTTGCAAAAGAAATTTACCATTACACCCACTAACCAGTCTGGTTGTGGGGCTATATAGGGTTTCGAGGTTCCCCAAGAACCCAAAGTACCCAGATCCAATTTCTGAACTACAACCTACAATTGGATTTCATTGTGTACCGGGTATAGAGCAGTTTATATGGTGAAATGAAAAGAGTGAAAACTGGGCTTTAAGGAAACCTATGTATTTCTGAAATAGGCACCAGATAGAGTTTATGAGCAGTGTTTATTCACACATCTCTGAATTTGTGCTACTACCATGTGATTCAGAGGGCATTTATCAAAATGTCTTCTTTCTTACACATTACCTTACATTTCAAAGGCACAAATGCCAAGAAATACATTTGGTAATAAAAAATGTTCTACTATTCTGTATTTAGAAATGTCATCTGGAAAATCTGGCATCCTACTTGTGCGGTTAGACATATAGTTCATTAAAGAAAAGGGTCCTAAACACCACATGGACACAGCACATTTTTTACACTAAAAACTATGCCTTTTTTCAAATATGCAGCTGTGAATTTTGTGCCCTAGCTCAGTAGGCACCAATGGAAACCTAGCAAACCTGTACATTTTTTAAAACTCCCACTAGATTTTATACCCAGAAACCTTTGCAAACCTCAATCATTGACTAAAAAATCCAAATGTTCCTGATATTTCTGTGAGGAAATGTTCTGGAATCTGTGGGAAGACACAAATTTCCTTCCACCCTGTATTTGCCGAAGTGTCCAGATAAAGATGGCACCTGTAGATAGAGATAGTGCCCGCAACAGGAAAGGCCTCAAAACACAACCTGGACACATTACATTTTCCAACTGAAAACAAAACCTTTTTTTGCAATCAGCTAGCTGAGGATTTTTGGCTCTAGATCAGCTGGCATCTAAGTAAACATAGCAAACCTGTAATTTTTTTGTTTAATTAGACACCTGGGGCCAAGCATATTACAAGTTTCCTCACCACCAGAGGACTTGTGTCAGTTCTCACGCCATGTAACTGCTGGTGGTGAGGAAACAAAGGGGGCCCAGCAGGGCCCCCCCTTGCCTTGTGCATGGGGTACATGTAATGCCCTTCATGTGTGCATGCATTCCTATTCCTGCATGGCATAGACTGCACAGCCCATACCATGCAGGAACATGTATTGGTGGTCCCACGCCTGTGCAGTTCTAATGCTCACATATGAGCCTCTCACTGCACTGACGTGGTACCTGCCCAGTTGCCTTCTCTTTTGTAAGTAAGTATGTTTACTGGTATTGTGTGTTAGAGTTAAAGTTGACTAAAATACGTTTTGCCATAGGAAAGCCAAAATGAAATGAAATGTCAGTGCAGGCTTTTGAGAGTGTTCCATTTGTTGTTGCTGCTGGTGTAGCAGTATGCTCTAAGACATGAGCATAACTTATTTACCTGTTTATAAGAGTGTGAAGTAGCATGATAAACATAAACAGCCAGAGCAAAAATGTATTATTTACTGTATTTTCTGTCCAATAATGTTCCTACTTTCAATATTCTCCAAATATTTCAGTTCTCTTTGCAGCACCAGTGCTCCAATTAGTCTGCTCTATTTTATACTAATCTTCACTTTCTGTGTCAGGCTCTTTGGTATAAAGATTGAATTTAGCCATTCATTTAAACAACGTTTTCTATGTCAGGCCATGTTTTTTTTAGCATTCATTCATCTTCATGTCTGCCACATCATCTCTTTCTAATTCTTCCCAGGAGGTGTTTTGTATTGGCTTTAAAAGAAGAACAGAAACACATTACAGGTCTGTTTCCACATGACTCAATAGCTGTCATTCAAGTTGGCTTATGTGTTGGAGGCGTCTATTTAGTTTACTCAGGTCCAAAATACTCACTTATTTGTTCCTGTCCCGTTGGAATCATTTCGGTAGTTTGTTCTGGAGGGGTAAAGTCAATAAAAAGATAATTGTCATGGTATGGAAATAAGGATCTTGTTATTATAAAAGTGAAAACACACCCATATGTTATTACATTTAATTCAAATCGTTTTACACATACGTAAAGTACACCGAGAAGAGTTGCAGTCAGCATGCAAGGTTCATAAAAACAATCATTATGTTGAGTGACAGAAAAAGGAAGACTGAAAGCCACTGATGACAATCTTTACAGAGTGTGTTGTTGCTTCTGCTCTAGCACAAAAAATCCACTCCTTTTTATCAATGATATCCTCAGTTAATAATGGATCAACAAGGAGAGACTCTATCCATTTCACAATTGTAGCATATCACTTTCATTTTCAAAGTTGTTTCATTGAGAATAGTAAATGTGAGCCCACAAGTTCATACATTTCATTTTGATTCTTCTTACTACTGTAGTTAATTGATTCATGGGACAAAAAATGTAATTGGGATCTCCCCATTGTTAATTAACCCCTTCAGCCCTTATGATGAGCTCAGCCCGTCATGAGGCACAGTGGAGCTGTGCTCGTGATGAGCTGAGCTTGTCATAACTGCTGCGGAACGCCCATGCTGGGCCAATTCCCCTACAGTGCGGGCGTTCTATGAGGGTGGGCGGAGTCATGACGAGCTCAGCTCGTGGTGAGCACAGCTCCACTGTGCAGAATGACGAGCTGTGCTCATCACAAGCACCTCGGCGCCGCGCGCGGCCCTCCCTCCCTCCGCACCGTGAGGGAATTAGCCCAGCATGGAAGGTAGCGATCATACTGTAAAGCTTTCCTCAAGTGCACTCCCTTTGGAGTGTTTTCTATAAGTGGGAGTGTTTTTAGGAAGGAGAAATAAACCACAATGGAGTCTGTCAACAATTTCTTCATGCATTTGTGCTACTTACAACTCCTGTGTGCTGCTGTGCAATGCTGTGATGTTTAATATTGCTTCGTAGTGTTTCTCTGTGAATCAGCTAGCATTGCTACAGTGAAATTAGCTTTTGGCTATTAGTCACAGTATAGGCATATTACCATGTATAATTAATTAAAATCATTACAGTAAAATCAACAATGAAACAATTTCTTGTATATAAAAAAATACTTAAAAAGCTAAATTTAAAAGCTAGTGTTAAAATCAGGACTGTGATTGGTTACATCATTTACTAGCATTAAATATTTTGTTCAAATGACTGAGACCCGCATGATTGTCCATTCCCCAACTTATGTGCCTTGGAGTTAATCTGTTGCAGGTGAGCGCATAAGCTACTCTGTTTGGTGCATTAAGTATCTTACTAGGTGTATTGCTTTCTTGGAAGGGGATGTGCAAATGGGACACGGTCAATGGAGCTGCGTAGATGGATCCCGTCCACTGTGGCCCACAGCTTTTAAGGCCAGCCTGATTTGGTGGTTGAATTTCTCCAGTCTTGCCAGGATCATTGTGCTGGTATTAGACAGACATAATGCTGATGCTTCGCTACAAGACTTTATATTCATGCTGAGCCGAATTGGGCGCAGCAGTCGCCAGCGGTCATTGCTGAGGTTTGGGCAGCAACAGAGAAGGTGCAGCCAGGATTCCTTCTTGTAGGTGCACAATCTGCAAGTTATAGATTCCCCATTTCGAGCCCAAACGGGATTGAAATCAGCTATCTCCAGCATGGTCAGCCTCATGTATAAAATGTTGCTTCGGGTCTGAATTGTGAGGGACTCACTTAAGTAGGGTTGTGCTGTTCCTGCCCTGTATAAGTCATTTAGTGGGACCAAGTGCGGGCTTCGGCGAAGAGATTTGTAGTCAAGGTCAAAGGAAGTTTTGCGCACTTGTCTATTAATGACTTTCTTCCATGCGCTCAGGGGGATGTCCTGCCTCGGCATACATTCTTCCTCGATCTTCAAGACTCGTATTGCCTTTCCCAGACTTGTGTGCCATTCCAAGCCTGGACACTCGAAGATAGATCTCAAATGATATTTTAGAGAGTTGGCTTTATAGTCTCCCCCTGACATATCAGGTCATATCAGGTTTGGTCTTGCAAGGCCGAGCTCCAGTCTTAGCCTAGTTTTTCTTGCCGGTTTTGGTATTTGTAGCACCGATTTATATGCCTTAGCCTGGGCAAGATTGAGAAGAGTATCCAGATTTCCCGGGGAAGGCTAAGTGGCCATAGCTGATTGCTGGAAGGAGTTTTGCTCTAAGGGCTATCAGAATAGGGCTGGCGGAAGGGCTAGTCAGGTTCTGCATGGATGACCTTGTTGGCTTTAGAGCTCTGCTGGTTTATATGAATATTCGCCTTGGCCCGTTCCGTGAACCAGACCCCTAGGTATTTGTATGAAGCCACCGAGCTAATTAGATCGTTTCCCAGTTGCCACTGTGCTTTCTTTTTCCGTTGGTAGGGCCCAAAGATGATGACCTTGGTTTTCCCTTGGTTAACTGTCAAGTTGTTTGCGATGTTAAAGCTGTTTAGAGCATTTAATGCTCTTTGTAGTCCCACCTTCGTATGGTCCAGTATGACTGTATCATAGGCATACTGAAGAACAGGAAGCCTCACGATTCCTAATCTTGGGGCTATTAGGCTGGCACCTTTTAGTGCCTCTCCCAGGTCCGCCGTATATAAGTTGAAGAGGAGAAGTGTGGCTCAAGTGGTTGGAGCGGCAGAACCTGATGCAGAGGTCTGTCCCGGACCAGGGTTCAATTCCCCGCCTCGGCGGGTCTTGAGCTCAAAATTTCCCCAGACCTGACAATTCTCGCCTCGGTGCCTATTCCAATCATGAAGTCCCACTCTATAACTCTGGGGAATAGCTTGCTTAATCTCCACCACGGCCCCTCGCAGCGGGATGCCTGGCTTTCACCTTGGGGATGCCCAGTAATGGGTTATCTCGCAGGGGAATACCAGGACGGGTTCCCTAAGCAAGAGCTGGGATGCTTTCGGTCAGCCATGCGCTCTACAAATCAAATTTCATTTCATTTCAAGAGGGTGTGGACCAAAACGCACCCTTGCTTCAGCCCGTTCTCTACGCTTATTTTGGGGGAGACTGTACGGGCACTTGTTTTGACCCTCACCCAGGTGTCCTCGTGTAATGACCTTATTGCCTTCAAAAGAGTTGGAGGGATGCCCCACTTTTCTAATTTCCACCATAATGGTTTTCTGACTAATTTGTCGAAGGCGGTGCTATAATCCACGAAGCATGTGTGCAGAATTGAAATCTATATTTTTTACTGTCCAGCCGGACAGAATTTAATAGTATAAATATTCATACTGTTAGTATGGGATCATCATCAGGACTTATAAATACATGCCTCGATATCAAGCGAAATTACAGGGTCGTCAAATTTAAAATAACTGGTGAAAGCCGGCATGGAGAACATGCTCCACCGCGATGGAGCCTGTTCTCCATGCCGGCTTTCACCTGGTATCACCCAGACCGACAACCCGGCAACAGACTGTTGTTTGGGACCTGTTTTTCATCTGCAATAAATTTAAACAGTCCCTATTTGCTTCAGTTATTTTAAATTTGACGACCCTGTTATTTCGCTTGATATCGAGGCATGTATTTATAAGTCCTGATAATGATCCCATACTAACAGGGATCGAAACGTCGTCGACAATATACACTTGATGATTTATATATTGTATTGAAAAAGATCACGCAAAGTGTATTTTTATCATCATCTGTCCCAAAATTAAAGTATTTACAGACTGCCCTTTCCTTTTGCCTTATATGTATGTCATATATTTTCACATATGTGATAGCAGGACACAGGATGTATCCCGCTGTGTAATTGCTTTCCATCTTTTGTCATATATATGAATATTTATACTATTAAATTCTGTCCGGCTGGACAGTAAAAAAATATAGATTTCCATTTTGGTCTATATTCATTCTGGTTATCGTATTCTTGTTAATGTTTGGGACCACTGTCTTCTGAAACATTACACTCCCAAAGGTCCCAGACCAATTGCTACTTTTGGGTTCCCTTGTTCCCTGAAACAATAATCCTCGAAGCAGCAAAAGAGTGGAAGGTGGTTCTTCAATGTTGCCTGGGCTGAGATGTGTGCGAGCGCCAAGACATTGTCCATTGTTGATGCCTGGGTCCTAAAGCCTGCCTGGTACATGGGTATTATGTTTCTCTCTTCTTTTTCTAGATCGTTCAATAGTAGGCGAGCGTAAGCCTTGGCTTCCAGATCTAACAGGGTGATGAGCCTGTAGTTTGACGGCTTTAGGCGATCTCCTTTTTTGAAGATTGGGACAAGTATGGAGCCCCTCCAGGACTCAGCAGTTGTTGCTGTGGAAAAGGTGTAGTTGAAGAGCGGAGTCAGGAGTTTGGCCCAGAACTCCGGTGCCTGTTTGAAGACCGGAGCTGGAATCCTGTTAGGCCCCGGGGCCCGTCATTCCTCATGCTCTTAATGGTTTTGATGACCTGTTGGGTATTTACCCAAGTTGGAAGGGTATCATCTACGACAGCCGGGGATCTGCTTCCTATCGGGGCCATGTCTGGGCACGGAATTGGAACTCCTGGTTTTGTGCCGCTTAGTTGCAGTTGCGCCGACTCTGCAAACTCCACTTTATCACCTGGTGGGGCTTCCTCGTTGGAAGCTGTTACATATAGCTGCTTCACGTGTTGTATCCAGTCCTTTTCTGAAACCCCATTTTCTCGTAATGGACCTCGGTTGCTCAGCTGATTTATATATCTCCAGAGTCATGCTGAGTTCTTATGTTTAAGCGGTCAGAAGACCTTGAGCCACTTGCTTTCCGTGTCAGCTTTTTTGTGTTCCCAGACCTTCTTCCTGAGGGAAGCCCTCAGTGAGGCAAACAATGCTCCCTCGGTTTAGGGGCATCCTCTTTTCTTGTCTGCAAGTGCTTTGCGCAACTGTCTTTTGTGGTCACGTATATCCTGTGGGAGGGTACTTCCTGGTCTATGTGGCCGGTTTATTCTAGGGTTTTGGGGTTTGGGGTTCCCAAGCTTGAATTGTAGATCCTCTATTATATTATCCCATCCTTTTATGAGTGAGGGCTCGCTCAATAAGCTGCCTTCCTGTGCCTGGTTCAGCCATATTTGAAGTGTGCTGTTGATCTTTTCTGACCACTTAATCCTCCGCAGGGCGCTATGCTTCTCCTCCCCACTTGACTTCCCGATGGATTGGTAGACGATGGTGGGCAGTACGTCCAGCTGGAATGCTTCTCTTAGTGGCCTATGGTCGCTTTCCTTCCTGTCTTCCACTTCGAATTCATCCATTCTGGCCGCCAGCTCTTCGCTGATCATGATGTATTCTATTTTTGAGACATCCCGGAATGTGGGCTTGGACTGCCAGCCGTTCGAGCAGGATCTCTTCAGTTCGTTGGTGGATATCAGCTTGTGATTGTTGAGAAAATCGTGCAAGGAGGCTGCCCTGCCCAAGCCCCCGGAAGATGTTTCGGTTTTGTCCAGATTTTTCAGGTTGAAGTCCTCAGCAATGATGACCTGGAATGTTTTGTGCTTGTTTAGCAGATCTTCTAGTTTCTGTGCCAGTGCCTCCAGCTGGACTTTCATTAAGGTCTGTGCAGGGTTGATGTAACAGTTTATTACCAGTAGACTCGTTGGCTGTTTATTGAGACTCAAGCCTCTTATCTGTACAGCTTGCAAACCAGGGAAGTTCAAGTTGATAGAGGTGACTGTGAGTGCGCTCTCATGCTTTATAAAGATGGATAGACCGCCGGCTGGACGACCGAAGATATTCCTTTTTACGGCTGGTATTTGATGTTCGTAGTACCCTGCCAGAGGAGTGGTGGACAAGGCTCACATTTTCTGGAAACAGATTATGTCTCCGCTTTCTAGAAACTGCTTCTGGGTTTTGTTTTTACCGATTTTGCTGATCCCTGCTATGTTCCAAGATATTATGTTTAATTGCGGCTTTGACGTTGATCCCGGCTCAGCGTCACCTCTGGCAGGCTGGAGTTTGTCCTGGTTAGGAATGCTGTATACTCCTTCTTGCGTGTCCCTTTTGGTCAGGGGGGGATGGGGTGCAGATAACCCATTGGTTATTTTGACAGGAAATTCTAATGCCCATTGATACCATTTTCCCGTCTGGTGTCTGTCTTTGGGGCCCGGACTGTTTATCCCATGCAGTACCGACCAAGTGGCCTTTCTCCCTCTTTCGGGGGCCAGTACATGTGGATATTTTGGATTCTGCAAGATCCGAACTTCAATGCCCCATTCGGCAAATCGGGTGGTGTTGTTCACGACAGCTTGTTGTATTGCTTTGTTCTTCAATCCCACCACTGAGGAGTCACAATTTCACCCATTCTATGTCGCCAGTGCCTGTCTTGTCTAGGGTGTCCAGGTGTTTAAACAGGCGTAGGATGTTACTCTGGTTCAGGATGTCATGGTTTCCCGTGCTCGAGAATCTCGGTGTGAAAACCACCTCGTAGACAACTTCTAATGGAGCCGGCGTTTGTGCTCTTTCTTTCTTTTCTATAGCAAGCACTGCTAAAGTTGGCTCTTTGTTTGAACTTCCTTGATGGCTTGAAGGAGAGCTTCCTTGAGGCCTTACGTTTTGGCCGCAGTTCATCCGAGTAGCAGGCTGGATCTGCGTGTTTGGGTTTAACTAGTTTAAGATGATCCCTTGCTGCTTCTTTGTTGCCAGAGTTATCTGAGATGGCGGTTCTATAGTAAGTAAGTGTTTTCCGACGGTTGAGTGGATATCAGTGAGGTGATTTTGCCTCTCTGGTGACTTTTGACCATTCGGGTTGGAGCTCCTTGATGGGATTATTTATTTGAGTTGGGCTTCCGTTATCGAGGAGACCGGGGAGGCCCTGTTACCCCAGTTTTTGTCTGTAAATATTGGGTACAGCTGGGTTGCTTTTGTGCCCGGTTTTGGGGGCGGTTGATTGATTTTCAATAGCTGGGTTTGTCTCACTTTTAGCTTTGTTTTTTTCTGTTGTTTCTTTAGCTTCTTTTTTGCTCTCCTTGATAATGGTAGTTCTTGCATATCTGTTGTAAGTGAGCTATGCTCCTGCTGGACTGTTCCGGTAACATCGCAGGCCCCGAAATTTGGGCTTTGTAGGTTTTTAGATGCTTTTAGGCTACTGTCTAGTGTGTTGTTCGCAAGCTCTTCGCTTTTGCCGTTGTCGGCGGTGTTCTGCTGTCCAAGTGGGACCGTAGGGTGCTGTGTTTCCCTGGAGATGGAACTATTGTGCTTCTCCCCTTCTTCTTGGTTGTTGCGAGTCGGAACTGCCATGCTCCCTTTCGCTAGTTCCACTATATCTGCTAGGACCTCGGGAAGGCAGGCCCATTTCTCAATGAGCGTAGAGCAGCGACGGGAACAATCGCCCCGTTGGAAGAACGCAAGTTCGGAGATCCTATCGTCAAGGGCCTCCACCTTGGAGCTTATATCTGCTAAGCTGCCTGCAATTGCTTGTAGGAGATCTATTTGCACTTCCATCTTCGTTGATTGCCATAGAAGAGCTTTGTTGGTGGCGCTATTAGTCTCCATCAAGAATGATTTCTCTGGAGTCATGTCCGCACTGCTATTACAAGCGAGATAGAGCGATGTTGTGTTAGGGGCCCATGGGGACGTAAAAGGCCATGACAAGTTTGGAGTTAGGTCGAGGGTTTGTTCGATCTTTTGTGCCAGACTATGGAGAAGTGAAATTGTAGAATCCCCTGCCGCTAGGGCCGGGCTGTCAGGCTGGGGCGCCGTTGATTTGGAATATTTGGGTTCATCTTGGGGGTCGCTTTTCCCTGTGGTCTGAAGATGTGGGCCAAAGTCATTGGTCTGATGGATTTGGGCTGTTGTCCATACTGTATGGCCTCCTGTGGGTGTTGCTGTTTCGATGGTTTTGCTGATTGTAATGTCCAGCCCGTTGTCTGTGGGCGGAGGTAGAGTTCCACCCCTGGGTTGGCCTACAGATTGCGTTGGATAGGGCTGTTCTTGGGCTTCGCTGGCCGTTTCCTGGTCAGTCCTATGTGTTTCTCGTGTGACAGTCTCATCCTTAGATTTACTGGTAGAGGGAGACAAAAGTCTGCTGTGGTGGTTAGTGCTGTTTTCTCGGGCTGGGCGTGGAACATCAGGGGAAGCGCCCTAGTTAGTATTTTGGTTGCTGCTTAGGGGATCTATTTTCTTGAGAAATTTTCTGATCGAAACCCTTTGATCTACCTCTTGCGGTTTTTCATTTAGGCTGTCAGTAAGTGATTTGCTCCTCGTGACTGTGGTTAGTGGCGGATTGGTCGGCGGTTGCATCTTGAGGCTTTTTTCCGGGGTCATAAGTGATCGCCCTTCTTTTTGAGGCCCATGTGACCAGGGTCATTCGGGGGTTTTGCTTCCCTCTGGCTGGCAGCTGCACTGAGTCAAGGACCCAGCCTCTGATGCCCTCCGTAGACTGTTGATTTATTGTCGGGCTCTCAGGTCTGTCCCTGTCCACTCTCTCCCCTCTTGCTTTGTGGGGGAAGAGGGGGTCTATCCATTCTCATTTTGGGGAGGTACTTGGTGAGGATAGCGGGGATGGATGGGTGCTCCCTGTCCCTCGCTCTCACCTCGGTCAGTGGGATGGCAGATCTACCTGGGAGTGGTGAGGGTAAACGTGGCTCGCAATACAAGGCACTGTGGGCTCCCAGCCTTGACAATCCTGGCTTAGGCTGCCTCTTGATACTTGTTGCTGTAGGCGCTGTGCTTGCTGCCAAAGAGCCACTCGCGGCTGCTGCCGCGTCCTGCAGGGGCTCACGGCTCCAGCCGTACCCAAAGCGCCACTCGCGGCCGCTGCTGCGTCCAGCAGGCGCTCGCGGCTCCGGCCGCAGCCTGTGCACCCCTCACGGCTGTTATCGCGATTTAGCCGCGCCCAGAACACAGCACAGGTTCCCACTGTGCCCGGGATATTTTTCGGCAGGGGGATTGCCTCAGCGCCTCAATCCGCAGCCAGGCGCTGCAGTTGGCGGCGTCCTCTGCATCTTCCTCGCCTCGTCTCGCAGCTCGTTGCTCCACAGCGCCACCTCTCGACTCTCCAATAAGCCTTTAACCTGTTGAAGGGTTTATTCTGACATTTTTATTAGGGGGTTTTACACTGTTACAGCCAAGCTACAATGGGAGGTCTCAGGTTATGTTTGGTCTACCATTGGTCTTGATTGCACAACAGGTGGTGCAATCAACTCGTGGAATTTCACTTCCAGAACTGGGTCCATGGTAGACCATTTGCCACTGACTTAAACACAAATTATATATGACCTTTGAGTATACTAATTCAGCCATGCTATAATATGGAGCAGAGTGACTTTAAAGCTGTTTAGCAGGGGTCTTGCACACAGCCCGAAAGACAGAAAAGGCAAACATCTGGTGGTAAACCACACAAAATATGGTCCTTTCTACAAGAAGAATTTTTTTCTTTGCTGTCAGAATTTCCTCAGCTCCATATTATTGCCTCATTTTTATTTCCTTGTGATTATACTTACCTTTTTCATAAATTATGCTACGAAATTTAAAGTAGTCTCAATTTGATCTTTTTTTTCTAAGTTTAACAGTTCCAAAGACTTTTTAGATGTCTGCACAATAGCATTCTGCAATATTTGAAAAGCTTCCATATTATATATTGGTTCCCAATACTAATTTTAATACTATGGCCCTAATGACTAATGACCCAGTGCTTCTGAGGAAATTATCACACCCAGTTACATCCGATATTTGGAGGTTCAAATTTTCCAGGATTATGAGATATTACTTGAAAAAAGGGCTTGATGTAGATCGAGGCGGATGAGTACTGCCTTACCATGGTGATGGATATCCCTTTTGCTAAAATATAAATTCTATAGAATATAATGGGATTTATATTTAGGTGCAATGGATATCTTTCTCCATTGTGCGGAGTAATTGATCCCCCGATAAACACTAAATCCTCATCTAAATAGGAATTTCTATGTTGATTTTAGTAATTTGTACACCAATATCATATATTGTGGTATTTACAGGGACTTTTTCCCCATCAAATTTTGGAAGGCGAGACATGCCTAAACATAATGAGTGAATCCTTTAAGAATGACGATTTTATGATATTCCGTAATTACTGGGTGTGGAATACTGTGCCCTTGATATACAACTAACCACTTTAAAAACAACTGTTTGTACTGGGGTATCTTAATCTGGGTCACCGATAAACAAGCCCAATATTTTTCATTCAAATGTATGTAATTACTGTTCATTTGAGTTAATTAATTTTTAATCATCTACATTTGTAGAAAAAAAAGCATTGTCTTCCAAAATGTTAACTATTGCCAAATGCAAAATACAAACCAAAAGTTCCCCTGGTCATTATAATTTGGTGATTATTTCACTTATAATAACTTGAATTTAATCACAAACTATGTGTTGCCTTTTTCTCTTTGTATATTCTATTATTAAATACAATTTTTGTAAATAATATAAATCCATGCACTAATATAGGATGGTAAATCCATCTCTCATGTTTTCTTGTGATTGAAATAGAAAGTATCACGTACCGTTAGAACTATGTACAGAGACTCAAAGGTGCATGTGCAGAGCGGTAAGTAGTGGGTGCATGTGCAGAGCGGTAAGTAGTGGGTGCCACAGCAGACATGCTGCATGTCCCTCGTCAGTGATAGATTTGGATCAAGGGCTGCATGGGCAATGCAACTGTAGTCCACACACCTAATTCGAACTAGGCCAAGCAAAGGTAGACATGCACTGGGGAAGGCATGTACATGCATCATGAGACATATGAGTGAAAATAGTGACTGGTGGACGTGGCCCTTTTTGCAGGGCCATCTCTAAACCTTGTGCCTTTCTCCTAGCCTTTTCTCTGACATGGTGTTGGTGGTTTTAGGCCTCTGGGCACTTTAGCACTGCTGTCCAGTGTAACGTGTGTGTCCTCTCTGTGTTACATATGGTAAGATTGGTCTACACCTGTTTTAGTCTATTTAATTTACCTGTCAGTCCCTTGTTAAGTGGTATCTCATATACCCAAGGTTGGTAATTTAAATGCTACTGGTGGGCTTGCAGCACTGATTGCGCCACCCACCAAAGTAGCTTTGCAAACCTTTCTCAGGCATCTGCCACTGCAGGGCCTGTGTTTGCAGTGTTACTGCTGCTGTGATGTGGCACCTAAAGTGTGTGCCATGTCTGTGACCCCCCCTTTTACTGCATGTCAGTCACCCCTAAGGTAGGCCCTAGCTAGCCCTATCGGCAGGGTGCATTGTAGGTAAAAGATAGGGCATGTACCTTAAGTGTGTGACATGTCCTGGTAGTGACAAACAGTCATTTTGGTTTCTCACTACTGTGGGCTGCCTTCTCATAGGAATGCATTGGGGAATCCCTGATGCGTGTTTCAGTGGTAATTCCTGATGAGAGGAGCAGCGTGGTCAAGTTTAGTATATTTGGAATGGTAATAATAAATGCTGTGCAATGGTGTGATCAAATTTATTATAACTATTTTAGAAATGCCACTTTTATAAGTTGGCATTTCTGTGTGCTATGTATCTGCCTGCCTGATGTGAATTTCATGCCTGACTTTTGAGTGACAGGGGCTGGAAGGTGTGTGTGGCTCCAGGAGGGGCAGTGTGAGTCAGCACTAGGCTGAATGGGACATCTGCAATTGGAGTAGTGGGAGGAGTAGTCCCCTGACCCTGAAAAGGATTGTGCCTGCCCTGTACAATGCTGGCTCCGCCCCCTGTGGTGTGTCTAATCACCAAGCCCCCACCTGACAAAGGGGAAGAGGAGCATGGTAAACAGAGTGCTCCAATTCCCCCCGGAACCAGTTTTTTCTGGTTTCCCCAATCCCTGTACTGCAGACAAAGGAGAATATGTATATAAATATAGGGGCTGTGCCCCCATGATGTTGTGCTGTTCCTGGACTTGTTGGGGTCTCTCTGTTTCTGGGGGCCCAGAAGGAGCCACCACAGGAGCTTGCCTCCAGACTGGAGGCCCCTGTGTGCTGGCATCCCTGGGCCCAGCTACATGCCATGGACCTAAGGACTGTTTATACCTTGTGAGCGCTATCTTTTTATTGCCCAAAAGAAGAGGAGCACGTGTGACTTGTAGCGCTGAGCTGCAACAAGTTTGGAGGGAATCCCGACGTGGGGATCCCCCACCATTGATGCCAGGAGAACGGGTGCCCACCCTACATTTTGCTTGCTGAGCGGGAGCCTACCCACACTCTGACTATTGAAATTGCGGGTGCCCACCCTGCATTTGGTGCTGTCCTAGTGGCTGCCCAACCCGCGTTTGGTGTTTTGTTGGCAGGTGCCCATCCCGTTTATGTGGTTATTCCTAAAGAGGGTGCCCACCCCTAATTGCTGATTATCTGGTGGGTGCCCACCCCGCTTGAGTGCTTATTAAGCGGGTGCCTACCCCTCTGTGATGATGTATGCAGGCGGGAGCCCACCCTGCACTTCGCCGCAAGGAGGAATCACCAATGTGACTCGGAAATCAGGCAGCCTTGCTGGTTGTGGGTGGGGCCTCACGCCATGCAGGAAGCTCTGAGGAATCTTGGAGGCAGGGCTCCCGCAGCTGCAGTGTGAGCCATGTGTGTCGTTCCTGTCGAAACGGGACTCCTTTGAGTATGGAAGAGCCCCACGGTGTACCTGGAAGGGACCGGAGTGCCGGACCAGCCGCAAGAGAAGATGGAGCCTTCACGTGTAACCAAGTGAATGGGGCTTGAAGTTGCCTAGCGCGGGTGCCCCCCTGAAAAAGGGGGGCAAAAGAAGAGTCATGTTGGGGCTCCTCAAGGCAAATTGTCGGTGCCTGGAGCCCGGATGTGCCATGCTGAGTTCTTTTGGGAGGGGCACTAGCCATTAAGTGGCCACAGTGGAGGCTCAGTAGGCAAAATGGTACCAGCACCATTTATCCCCTCAGGGTACAGTGAGTGCCTGTGCCTACCTTTCTTTTCACATGAAAAAACAACAGTTGATGGACAGAATGCAGAACAATGTCATACATTCACCCCAGTACAGAGATCTGGGCCTAAATTCATAGTTTTTTTGCTCACCATGCCATTCCAGTTCGAACCCAGCCAAATGCAAGTCAGTCTTGACCTTGTGCCCCATGGGAAGAGTCCATCCCAAACTGCCAAGCTAGGTCCTCCCTGGACTGGAAACAAGCATCCTAGGACTGGTTTTGGGCTTTCAGTCCTCATCAGCAAGGATAGCTTGATTCCAGTGGCATGGATAGCACAGTACTCACGTCTGAGCATACCCATCCCACTCGGGGTGACAAATGCAAAAACAACAGTTGATAAACAGAATGCAGAAAAATGTCATACATTCACCCCAGTACAGAGATCTGGGCCTAAATCCATCATTTTTTTGCTCACCATGCCATTCCAGTTTGACCCCAGCCATATGCAAATTAGTCATGACCCTATGCCCCATGGGAACAGTCCATCACGAACTTCCAAGCAAGGTCCTCCCTGGACTGGAAACAAGCATCCTAGGACCGGTTTCGAGCTTTCAGCCTTCATCAGCCAGGATAACTTGATTCCAGTGGCATGGAGAGCATCGGACTTGCGTCTGAGCATACCCGACCCAATCGGGGTGACAAATGCAAAAACAACAGTTGATGGACAGAATGCAGAACAATGTCATACATTCACCCAGGTTAGAGATCTGGGCCGAAATTCATTGTTTTTTTGCTCACCATGCCATTCCAGTTTGAACTCAGCCATATGCCAATCAGTCTTGACCCTGTGCCCCATGGGAACAGTCCAGCCCGAACTACCAAGCCAGCTCCTCCCTGGACTGGAATCAAGCATCCTATGACCAGTTCCGGGCTTTCAGCCCTCATTAGCAAGGATAGCTTGATTCCAGTGGCATGGAGAGCACGGGACTTACGTCTGAGCATGCCTGTCCCAATCAGGGTGACAAATGCAAAAACAACACTTGATGGACAGAATGCAGAATAATGTCATACATTCACCCCAGTACAGAGATCTGGGCCTAAATACATTGCTTATTTGCTCACCATGCCATTCCATTTTGAACCCTGCCATATGCAAATCAGTGTTGACCCTGTTCCCCATGGGAAAAGTTCAGCCCAAACTGCCAAGCCATGTCCTCCCTGGACTGGAAACAAGCATCCTAGGACTGGTTTTGGGCTTTCAGTCCTCATCAGCCAGGATAGCTTGCTTCCAGTGGCATGGAGAGCACAGGACTCACGTCTGAGCATACCCGTCCCACTCGGGGTGACAAATGCAAAAACAACAGTTAATGGATAGAATGCAGAACAATGTCATACATTCACCCCAGTACAGAGATCTGGGCTTAAATCCATCGTTTTTTGCTCACCATGCCATTACAGTTTGAACCAAGCCATATGCAAATCAGTCTTGACCCTGTGCCCCATGGGAACAATCCAGAGGGAAATGCCAAACCAGGTACTCCCTGGACTGGAAACAAGCATCCTAGGACCAGTTTTGGTCTTTTAGCCCTCGTCAGCCAGGATAGCTTGATTCCAGTGGCATGGAGAGCCCGGGACTCACGTTTGAGCATACCCGTCCCACTCGGTTTGACAAATGAAAAAAACAACAGTTGATGGACAGAATGCAGAACAATATCATACATTCACCCCAGTAAAGATGTCTGGGCCTAAATCCATCATGTCTTTGCTCACCATGCCTTTCCAGTTTGAACCCAGCCATATGCAAATCTGTCTTGACTCTGTACCCCATGGAAACACTCTAACCCCAACTGCCAAGCCAGTCATCCCTAGACTGGAAACAAGCATCCTAGGACTGTTTTCGGTCTTTCAACCCTCATCAGCCAGGATAGCTTGCTTCCAGTGGCATGGAGAGCACAGGACTCACGTCTGAGCATACCCGTCCCACTCGGGGTGACAAATGCAAAAATAACAGTAGATGGACAGGCTGCAGAACAATGTCATATATTCACCCCAGTACAGAGACTTGGGCCTGAATCCTTCGTTTTTTTGCTCACCATGCCATTCTAGTTTGAACCCAGCCGAATGCAAATTAATTGTGACCTATGCCCCATGGGAACAGTCCAGCCGAACTACCAATCCAGCTCTTCACTGGACTGGAAACAAGCATCCTATGACCGGTTTCGGGCTTTCAGCCTTCATCAGCCAGGATAGCTTGATTCCAGTGGCATGGAGAGCACGGGATTCACGCCTGAGCATACCCGTCCCATTTGGGGTGACAAATGCAAAAACAACAGTTGATGGACAGAATGCAGAACAATGTCATACATTCACCCAAGTACAGAGATCTGGGCCTAAATCCATTGTTTATTTGCTCACCATGCCATTCCAGTTTAAACCCAGCAATATGTAAATCAGTCTTGACCCTGTGCCCCATGGGGACAGTTCAGCCTGAACTGCCAAGCCAGGTCCCCCCCGGACTGGAAACAAGCATCCTAGGACTGGTTTTGGGCTTTCAGCCCTCTTCAGCCAAGATAGCTTGATTCCACTGGCATGGAGAGTACAGGACTCACGTCTGAGAATACCCGTAACACTAGGGGTGATAATTGCTAAACAACAGTTGATGGAGAGAATGCAGAACAAGTTCATACATTCACCCGAGTACAGAGATCTGGGCCTAAATCCATCGTTTTTTTGCTCACCATGAAATTCCAGTTTGAACCCAGCCATATGCAAATCAGTCTTGACCCTGTGCCCCATGGGAACCGCCCAGCCCTAACTGCCAAGCCAGGTCCTCCCTGGACTAGAAACAAGCATCCTAGGACTTTTTTCGGTCTTTCAACCCTTATCAGCCAGGATAGCTTGATTCCAGTGGCATGGAGAGCACTGGACTCTCGTCTGAGCATACCCGTCCCACTCGGGGTGACAAATGCAAAAACAACAGTTGATGAACAGAATGCAGAACAATGTCATACATTCACCCCAGTACAGAGACCTGGGCCTAAATCCTTTGTTTTTTTGCTCACCGTGCCATTCCAGTTTGAACCCAGCCAAATGCAAATTAATTGTGACCCTGTGCCCCATGGGAAAAGTCTTGCCGAACTACCAAGCCAGCTCCTCCCTGGACTGGAAGCAAGCATCCTATGACCGGTTTCGGGCTTTCAGCTCTCATTAGCCAGGATAGCTTGATTCCAGTTGCATGGAGAGCATGGGACTCACGTCTGAGCATACCCGTCCCATTTGGGGTGACAAATGCAAAAACAACAGTTGATGGACAGAATGCAGAACAATGTCATACATTCACCCAAGTACAGAGATCTGGGCCTAAATCCATTGTTTATTTGCTCACCATGCCATTCCAGTTTGAACCCAGCCATATGCAAATCCGTCTTGACCCTGTGCCCCATGGGAACAGTCCAGCCCAAACTACCAAGCCAGGTCCTCCCCGGACTGGAAACAAGCATCCTAGGACTGGTATTGGGCTTTCAGCCCTCATCAGCCAGGATAGCTTGATTCCAGTGGCATGGAGAGCACTGGACTCACGTCTGAGCATACCCGTCCCACTCGGGGTGACAATTGCAAAAACAACAGTAGATGGACAGAATGAAGAACAATGTCATACATTCACCCCAGTACAGAGATCTGGGCCTAAATCCTTCGTTTTTAGCTCACCATGCCATTACAGTTTGAACCCAGCCATATGCAAATCAATCTTGACCCTGTGCCCCATGGGAACAATCCAGCCGGAACTGCCAAGCCAGGTCATCCCTGGACTGGAAACACACATCCTAGGACCGGTTTCGGTCTTTCAGCCCTCGTCAGCCAGGATAGCTTGATTCCAGTGGCATGGAGAACACAGGACTCACGTCTGATCATACCCGTAACACTAGGGGTGATAATTGCAAAACAACAGTTGATGGACCGAATGCAGAACAATGTCATACATTCACCCCAGTACATAGATCTGGGCCTAAATCCATTGTTTTTTTGTTCACCATGCCATTCAAGTTTGAACTCAGCCATATGCAAATTAGTCGTGACCCTTTGCCCCATTGGAACAGTCCAGCCGAACTACCAAGCCAGCTACTCCCTGGACTGGAAACAAGCATCCTAGGACCGGTTTTAGGATTTCAGCCTTCATCAGCCAGGATAGCTTGATTCCAATGGCATGGAGAGCAAGGGACTAACGTCTGAGCATACCTTTCCCAATAGGGGTGACAAATGCAAAAACAACAGTTCATGGACAGGATGCAGAACAATGTCATACATTCACCCCAGTACAGAGATCTGGGTCTAAATCCATTGTTTATTTGCTCACCATGCCATTCCAATTTAAACCCAGCCATATGCAAATCAGTCTTGACCCTTTGCCCCATAGGAACAGTCCATCCCAAACTGCCAAGCCAATTCCTCCCTGGACTGGAAACAAGCATCCTAGGACTAGTTTTAGGCTTTCAGCCCTCATCAGCCAGGATAGCTTGATTCCAGTGGCATGGAGAGCACGGGACTCACGTCTAAACTTACCCGTCCCAATCGGGGTGACAAATGCAAAAACAACAGTTGATAGACAGAATGCAGAACAATGTCATACATTCACCCCAGTACAGAGATCTGGGCCTAAATACATTGTGTATTTGCTCACCATGCCATTCCAGTTTGAACCCTGCCATATGCAATTGAGTCTTGACCCTGTGCCCCATGGGAAAAGTACAGCCCAAACTGCCAAGCCAGGTCCTCCCTGGACTGGAAACAAGCATCCTAGGACTGGTTTTGGGCTTTCAGCCCTCATCAGCCAGGATAGCTTGATTCCAGTGGCATGGAGAGCACAGGAATCACGTCTGAGCATACCCATCCCACTCGGGGTGACAAATGCAAAAACAACAGTTGATGGACAGAATGCAGAACAATATCATACAATAACCCCAGTACAGAGACCTGGGCCTAAATCCTTCGTTTTTAGCTCACCA
This sequence comes from Lissotriton vulgaris, assembly GCF_964263255.1. Classification (NCBI taxonomy): domain Eukaryota; kingdom Metazoa; phylum Chordata; class Amphibia; order Caudata; family Salamandridae; genus Lissotriton; species Lissotriton vulgaris. The sequence goes on along the minus strand of NC_141693.1, from coordinate 1,190,288,138 downwards.
TGTCTTTACAGTTTGAACCTAGCCATATGAAAATCAGTCTTGACCCTGTGCCCCATGGGAACAATCCAGCCGGAACTGCCAAGCCAGGTACTCCCTGGACTGGAAACAAGCATCCTATGACCGGTTTCTGGCTTTCAGCCCTCATTAGCCAGGATAGCTTGATTCCAGTTGCATGGAGAGCCTGGGACTCACGTCTGAGCATACCCGTCCCACTCGGGGTGACAATTGCAAAAACAACAGTAGATGGACAGAATGAAGAACAATGTCATACATTCAACTCAGTATAGAGATCTGGGCCTAAATCGTTTTTTTGCTCACCATGCCATTCCAGTGTGAACCCAGCCATATGCAAATCAGTCTTGACCCTGTGACCCATGGAAACATTCCAGCCCGAACTACCAAGCAAGGTCCTCCCTGGACTGGAAAAAAGCATCCAAGGACCGGTTTTGGGCTTTCAACCTTCATCAGCCAGGATAGCTTGGTTCTGGTGGCATGGAGAGCACAGGACTCACGTCTGAGCATACCCGTCCCAATCGGGGTGACAAATGCAAAAACAAGAGTTGATGGACAGAATGCAGAAAATGTCATACATTCACCCCAGTACAGAGATCTGGGCCTAAATCCATTGTTTTTTGCTCACCATACCATTGCAGTTTGAACCCAGCCATATGCAAATCAGTCTTGACCCGGTGCCCCATGGGAACAATCCAGAGGGAAAGGCCAAACCATGTCCTCCCTGGACTGGAAACAAGCATCCTAGGACCAGTTTCGGTCTTTCAGCCCTCGTCAGCCAGGATAGCTTGATTCCAGTGGCATGGAGAGCACGGGACTCACGTCTGAGCAAACCCATCCCACTCGGTGTGTCAAATACAAAAACAACAGTTGATGGACAGAATGCAGAACAATATCATACATTCACCCCAGTAAAGATGTCTGGGCCTAAATCCATCATTTCTTTGCTCACCATGCCTTTCCAGTTTGAACCCAGCCATATGCAAATCAGTCTTGACTCTGTACCCCATGGGAACAGTCTAGCCCGAACTGCCAATCCAGGTCATCCCTGGACTGGAAACAAGCATCCTAGGACTGTTTTCGGTCTTTCAACCCTCCTCAGCCAGGATAGCTTGATTCCAGTGGCATGGAGAGTAGCGGACTCACGTCTGAGCATACCCGTAACACTAGGGGTGATAATTGCAAAACAACAGTTGATAGACAGAATGCAGAACAATGTCATACATTCACCCCAGTAAAGAGATCTGGGCCTAAACCCATCGTTTTTTTGCTTACCATGCCATTCCAGTTTGAACCCAGCCATATGCAAATTAATTGTGACTCTGTGCCCCATGGGAATAGTCCAGCCCGAACTTCCAAGCCAGGTCCTCCCTGGATTGGAAAAAAGCATCCTAGGACCGGTTTCGGGCTTTCAGCCCTCATCAGCCAGGATACCTTGATTCCAGTGGCATGGAGAGCACGGGGCTCACGTCTGAGCATACCCATCCCACTCCGGGTGACAATTGCAAAAACAACAGTTGATGGACAGAATGCAGAACAATGTCATAAATTCACCCCAGTGCAGAGATCTGGGCCTAAAACCATAGTTTTTTTGTTCCCAATGAAAAACCAGTTTTAACCCAGCCATATGCAAATCAGTCTTGACCCTTTACCCCATGGGAACAGTCCAGCCCTAACTGCCATGCCCAGTCCTCCCTGGACTGGAAAGAAGCATCCTAGGACTGGTTTTGGGCTTTCAGCCCTTGTCAGCCAGGATAGCTTGATTCCAGTGGCATGGAGAGCGCGGGACTCACGTCTGAGCATACCCGTCCCACTCGGGGGGACAAATGCAAAAACAACAGTTGATGGACAGAATGCAGAACAATGTCATACAGTCACCCAGGTCAGAGATCTGGGCTGAAATTCATCGTTTTTTTGCTCACATGCCATTCCAGTTTGAACTCAGCCATATGCAAATCAGTCTTGACCCTGTGCCCCATGGGAACAGTCCAGCCCGAACTACCAAGCCAGCTCCTCCCTGGACTGGGAACACGCATCCTATGACCGGTTTCGGGCTTTCAGCCCTCATTAGCCAGGATAGCTTGATTCCAGTGGCATGGAGAGCCCGGGACTCACGTCTGAGCATACCAGTCCCACTCGGGGAGACAAAATCCAAAAACAACAGTTGATGGACATAATGCAGAACAATGTTATACATTCATCCCAGTACAGAGATCTGGGCCTAAATCCATTATTTATTTGCTCACCATGCAATTCCAGTTTGAACCCAGCCATATGCAAATCAGTCTTGAACCTGTCCCCCATGGGAACAGTCCAGCCCAAACTGCCAAGCCAGGTCCTCCCCGGACTGGAAACAAGCATCCTAGGACTGGTTTTGGGCTTTCAGCTCTCATCAGCCAGGATAGCTTGATTCCAGTGGCATGGAGAGCACAGGACTCACCTCTTAGCATACCCTTCCCACTCCGGGTGACAATTGCAAAAACAATAGTTGATGGACAGAATGCAGAACAATGTCATACGGCTACCCCAGTACAGAGATCTGGGCCTAAATCCATTGTTTATTTGCTCACCATACCATTGCAGTTTGAACCCAGCCATATGCAAATCAGTCTTGACCCGGTGCCCCATGGGAACAATCCAGAGGGAAAGGCCGAACCATGTCCTCCCTGGAATGGAAACAAGCATCCTAGGACCAGTTTCAGTCTTTCAGCCCTCGTCAGCCAGGATAGCTAGATTCCAGTGGCATGGAGAGCACGGGACTCACGTCTGAGCATACCCGTCCCACTCGTGGTGACAAATGAAAAAACAACAGTTGATGGACAGAATGCAGAACAATATCATACATTCACCCCAGTAAAGATGGCTGGGCCTAAATCCATCATTTCTATGCTCACCATGCCTTTCCAGTTTGAACCCAGCCATATGCAAATCAGTCTTGACTCTGTACCCCATGGGAACAGTCTAACCTAAACTGCCAAGCCAGGTCATCCCTGGACTGGAAAAAATCATCCTAGGACTGTTTTTGGTCTTTCAACCCTCATCGGCCAGGATATATTGATTCCAGTGGCATGGAGAGTACAGGACTCATGTCTGAGCATACCCGTAACACCAGGGGTGATAATTGCAAAACAACATTTGATGGACAGAATGAAGAACAATGTCATACATTCACCCCAGTACAGAGATCTGGGCCTAAATCCTTCGTTTTTAGCTCACCATGCCATTACAGTTTGAACCCAGCCATATGCAAATCAGTCTTGACCCTGTGCCCCATGGGAACAATCCAGCCGGAACTACCTAGCCAAGTCCTCCCTGAACTGGAAAAAAGCATCCAAGGACCGGTTTTGGGCTTTCAGCCTTCATCAGCCAGGATAGCTTGATTCCAGTGGCATGGAGAGCACAGGACTCACCTCTTAGCATACCCTTCCCACTCCGGGTGACAATTGCAAAAACAATAGTTGATGGACAGAATGCAGAACAATGTCATACGGCCACCCCAGTACAGAGATCTGGGCCTAAATCCATTGTTTATTTGCTCACCATACCATTGCAGTTTGAACCCAGCCATATGCAAATCAGTCTTGACCCGGTGCCCCATGCGAACAATCCAGAGGGAAAGGCTGAACCATGTCCTCCCTGGACTGGAAACAAGCATCCTAGGACCAGTTTCAGTCTTTCAGCCCTCGTCAGCCCGGATAGCTTGATTCCAGTGGCATGGAGAGCACGGGACTCACGTCTGAGCATACCCGTCCCACTCGTGGTGACAAATGAAAAAACAACAGTTGATGGACAGAATGCAGAACAATATCATACATTCACCCCAGTAAAGATGGCTGGGCCTAAATCCATCATTTCATTTCTTTGCTCACCATGCCTTTCCAGTTTGAACCCAGCCATATGCAAATCAGTCTTGACTCTGTACCCCATGGGAACAGTCTAACCTAAACTGCCAAGCCAGGTCATCCCTGGACTGGAAAAAGCATCCTAGGACTATTTTTGGTCTTTCAACCCTCATCGGCCAGGATATATTGATTCCAGTGGCATGGAGAGTACAGGACTCATGTCTGAGCATACCCGTAACACTAGGGGTGATAATTGCAAAACAACATTTGATGGACAGAATGAAGAACAATGTCATACATTCACCCCAGTACAGAGATCTGGGACTAAATCCATGTTTTTTTTGCTCACAATGCCATTCCAGTTTTTTACCCAGCCATATGCAAATCAGTCTTGACCCGGTGCCCCATGCGAGCAGTCCAGCCCAAACTACCAAGCCAGGTCCTCCCTGGACTGGAAACAAGCATCCTAGGACTGTTTTTGGGCTTTCAGCCCTCATCAGCCAGGATAGCTTGATTCCAGTGGCATGGAGAGCACAGGACTAACATTTGAGCATACCCGTCCCAATAGGGGTGACAAATGCAAAAACAACACTTGATGGACAGAATGAAGAACAATGTCATACATTCACCTCAGTACAGAGATCTGGGCCTAAATCTATCGTTTTTTTGCTCACCATGCCATTCCAGTGTGAACCCAGCCATTTGCAAATCAGTCTTGACCCTGTGCCCCAAGGAAACATTCCAGCCCGAACTACCAAGCCAGGTCCTCCCTGGACTGGAAAAAAGCATCCAAGGACCGGTTTTGGGCTTTCAGCCTTCATTGGCTAGGATAGCTTGATTCCAGTGGCATGGAGCGCACAGGACTCACGTCTGAGCATACCTGTCACAATCGGGGTGACAAATGCAAAAACAACAGTTGATGGACAGAATGCAGAACAATGTCATACATTCACCCTAATACAGAGATCTGGGCCTAAATCCATTGTTTTTTGCTCACCATACCATTGCAGTTTGAACTCAGCCATATGCAAATCAGTCTTGACCCTGTGCCCCATGGGAACAATCCAGCCGGAACTGCCAAGCCAGGTCCTCCCTGGACTGGAAACACACATCCTAGGACCGGTTTCGGTCTTTCAGCCCTCGTTAGCCAGGATAGCTTGATTCCAGTGGCATGGAGAGTACAGGGCTCACGTCTGAGCATACCCATCCCACTCCGGGTGACAATTGCAAAAACAATAGTTGATGGACAGAATGCAGAACAATGTCATACATTCACCCCAGTGCAGAGATCTGGGCCTAAATCCATAGTTTTTTTGCTCACCATGAAATTCCAGTTTGAACCCAGCCTTATGCAAATCAGTCTTGACCCTTTGCCCTATGGGGACAGTCCAGCCCTAACTGCCATTGCAGGTCCTCCTTGGACTGGAAACAAGCATCCTAGGACTGGTTTTGGGCTTTCAGCCCTTGTCAGCCAGGATAGCTTGATTCCAGTGGCATGGAGAGTACAGGGCTCACGTCTGAGCATACCCATCCCACTCCGGGTGACAATTGCAAAAACAATAGTTGATGGACAGAATGCAGAACAATGTCATACATTCACCCCAGTGCAGAGATCTGGGCCTAAATCCATAGTTTTTTTGCTCACCATGCCATTCCAGTTTGAACTCAGCCATATGCAAATCAGTCTTGACCCTGTGCCCCAGGGGAACAGTCCAGCCCGAACTACCAAGCCAGCTCCTCCCTGGACTGGAAACACGCATCCTATGACCGGTTTCGGGCTTTCAGCCCTCATTAGCCAGGATAGCTTGATTCCAGTGGCATGGAGAGCGCGGGACTCACGTCTGAGCATACCAGTCCCACTCGGGGTGACAAAATCCAAAAACAACAGTTGATGGACATAATGCAGAACAATGTCATACATTCACCCCAGTACAGAGATCTGGGCCTAAATCCATTGTTTATTTGCTCACCATGCCATTCCAGTTTGAACCCAGCCATATGCAAATCAGTCTTGAACCTGTCCCCCATGGGAACAGTCCAGCCCAAACTGCCAAGCCAGGTCCTCCCCGGACTGGAAACTAGCATCCTAGGACCGGTTTTGGGCTTTCAGCCCTCATCAGCCAGGATAGCTTGTTTCCAGTGGCATGGAGAGCACAGGACTCACGTCTGAGCATCCCCGTCCCACTCGGGGTGACAAATGCAAAAACAACAGTTGATGGACAGAATGCAGAACAATGTCATACATTCACCCCAGTACAGAGATCTGGGCCTAAATCCATCGTTTTTTTGCTCACCATGCTATTACAGTTCGAACCCAGCCATATGCAAATCAGTCTTGACCCTGTGCCCCATGGGAACAGTCCGGCCCGAACTGCCAAGCCAGGTCCTCCCTGGACTGGGAAAAAGCATCCTAGGACCGGATATGGGCTTTCAGCCCTCATCAGCCAGGATAGCTTGATTCCAGTGGCATGGAGAGCACGGGACTCACGTCTGAGCATACCCATCCCACTAAGGGTGACAAATGCAAAAACAGCAGTTGATGGACAGAATGCAGAACAATGTCATACATTTACCCCAGTACAGATGTGTGCCTAAATCCATTGTTTCTTTGCTCCCCATGCCTTTCCAGTTTGAACCCAGGCATATACAAATCAGTTGTGACGCTGTGCCCCATGTGAACAGTCTAGCCTGAACTGCCAAGCCAGTTCATCCCTGGACTGTAAACAAGCATCCTAGGTCTGTTTTCGGGCTTTCAACCCTCATCAGCCAGGATAGCTTGATTTTTGTGGCATGGAGAGGAGAGGACTCACGTCTAAGCATACCCGTAACACTAGGGGTGATAATTGCAAAACAACAGTTGATGGACAGAATGCAGAACAATTTCACACATTCACCCCAGTACAGAGAGGTGGGCCTAAATCCATAGTTTTTTTGCTCACCATGCCATTCCAGTTTGAACCCAGCCATATGCAAATCAGTCTTGACCCTGTGCCCCAGGGGCACAGTCCAGCCGTAACTGCCAAGCCAGGTCCTCCCTGGACTGGGAACAAGCATCCTAGTATCGTTTCGGACTTTCAGCCCTCATCAGCCCTCATCAGCCAGCTTAGCTTGATTCCAGTGGCATGGAGAGCAGGAGACTCATGTCTGAGCATGCCCGTACCACTCGGGGTGACTATTGCAAAAACAATAGTTGATGGACAGAATGCAGAACAATGTCATACAGTCACGCCAGTGCAGATATCTGGGCCTAAATCCATCACTTTTTGGCTTACCATGCCATTCCAGTTTTAACCCAGCCATATGCAAATCAGTCTTGACCCTGTGCCTGAAAACAAGCATCCTAGGACTGGTTTTGGGCTTTCAGCCCTCATTAGCCAAGATAGCTTGATTCCAGTGGCATAGAGAGCACAGGACTCACGTCTGAGCATACCCGTCCCACTCGGGGTGACAAATGCAAAAACAACAGTTGATGGACAGAATGCAGAACAATGTCATACGTTCACCCCAGTACAGAGATCTGGGCCTAAATACATCTTTGTTTTTGCTCACCATGCCATTCCAGTTTGAACGCAGCCATATGCAAATCAGTCTTGACCCTGTGCCCCATGGGTACAGTCCAGCCCGAACTGCCAAGCCTAAGTCCTCCCTGGACTGGGAAAAAGCATCCTAGGACCGGTTTGGGCTTGGAGGGCATGGGACTTTAACTTTATTTTCACAGCTGCGCCACACCAGAGTGGGCAGCTGCGCCAAGGGGAGCACTTTTCATTGTTAGAGAGTACCAGAAAGGGGCTCCGGCGGTACAATGGTGCCTGGGCTGATTTCTTTTGCCCAGCTTCACAGCACCAGAGTGGGCAGTTGCAACGTTGGCCACATTTGTTTTAGAGAGTCCCAGTGGGTGCTCCAGAGGGCACAGTGAGTGCCAATGCCTACATCTTTCTTCACAGCTGCACCGAAATTAGTGGCAGCTGCAACGTTAAGGCCAGCACAATGGCGCACTTTCGATGGTGCTGCAATGGCAGCCCAAACCCTGACATTATGGACATAGGGCATTTGAGCCTTCTGAGAAAGCCAGTTGGCCAGGGGGACAGTTAGGTTGATAGGGTGCCAGGCTCTAAAGTGATTTATGTGGTACCTAAGAAATGTAATTCATGCACCCTGATTTATGCCTCTGATGTTTATGTTTAGGAGGTTATTCCCTAATCTGAGGTTTATGTTTATGAGGTCATTGCCTAATGTGATTTATGATTATGAGGTTATTGCATATTGATGTTTATGTTTAGGAGGTTATTCCTTAATCTGAGGTTTAGATGTATGAGGTTATTGCCGAATGTGATTTCTGCTTATGAGGTCATTGCATAATGTGGTTTATGCCATTGAGGTTATTGTCTAATGTGTTTTGGCTTATGAAGTTGACGCAAACTGTATTTTACGCATGATTTGAAACTAATTGCATAATATGATTTATGTTTCAGGATTTAATGCTGACTACAGTGTTTTGCCAGCAATTACTGGTTGTGTTCTACATTTACTATTCGTGCTTGTGATGGTTCTGACAGTGACCCAATTAGCCCTGTCATGTGTATATACTCCCTTGTAAATATTGCCTTGTGCCAGTTGGCACAGCGTATATTTTGTGATTACTATTCTAATGTGTTTATTACAATACAAAGGCTATTTTTATATATAAGCAAAACCAAAGGGGATGATGGATGGAGTGCTGAACATTGCAAGCACTCACCCCCAGTCAACTGATCTTGGTTTAATCCATCATCATTCTTTATCTCACTCCGCCACCCCAGTTCAGACATGGCCATATGCAAATCAGTCTGACCCTGTGCCTCATGGGAACAGTCCAGCCCGAACTGCCAAGCCATGTCTTCCCTGGACCGGAAACAAGCATCCTGGGACCGGTTTCTGGCTAATTAGCCGTCATCAGCCAGACTAGCTTGAATCCAGTGGCAAAGTGGGCAAGGGACCCACGTCTGGGCATACCCTGCCAACTTAGGGCGAACCAAGCAAAACCAAACATATAACTTGGGTGGAGTTCTATTTGTGGTGTGCCTAGTGTGTTGCTGCTGCTTTGTGTGTTGCGCAAATCAAATCAAATCAGGTGTTTGTTAAGTGCGACTACTCACCCATAAGGGTCTCAAGGCGCTAGGGGTGTGGGGGGGGCGGGGGTATGCAGGTTCCAGTCCATCAAGAAGGGGGTCTGTCAAAGAGCCAGGTTTTAAGGTTTCTTGCAAAGATAGAGAGCGCTGTTATCTGTCTGCGGTGGAGCGGAAGGTCGTTCCAGGCACTGGCCGCGCAGAAGGAGAAGGAGCGGCCTCCTGATCTGGTCTTTATGGTGCGGGGGCCATGGCGTAGGAGAGCTGGGCTAATCGTAGGGTTCTTTGGGGTACATGGTATTTGAGTTTGCTGTTCAAGTATGCTGGTCCGGTGTTTTGGAGGGCCTTGTAAGCGTGATGAGAATCTTGAAGGTGACTCTAGCTTCGAAGGGGAACCAGTGGAGTGTGCGCAGGGGCTGGGAGATGTGTCAGTGGCTAGGCAGGTTGAGGACCAGTCTTGCGGCGGCATTTTTGATGTTCTGTAGCTTGTGGGTGAGGTTTTTGTTCATTCCAGCATAGAATGTGTTGCCGTGGTCGAGCCTGCTGGTGACCATGGTTTGAGTGACGGTCTTTCTGTGTTCCAGGAGGATCCATTTGAAGGTCTTACATAGGAGGCGGAGGGTGTGGAAGCAGGAGGACGAGACGGAGTTGATCTGGTGGTCCATTTTGACCTCTGAGTCCAGGATGATTCCCAGGTTGCGTGCGACGTCCGTGGGGGTGGGTGGGCTTCTGAGGGCAGGTGGCCACCAGGTGTCGCTCCAGGCATCTGGGGTTGGGCCCATGAAGAGTACTTCCGTTTTGTTTGTGTTTAGTTGTAGGCAGCCGTTTTTCATCCATTTGGCGATAGCTTCCATGCCTTCTGTGTAAAGCGCAAGCGCTTTACACATTGCATCTGGGATAAGCCTGACTGCTCATGCCAAGCTACAAAGGGGGTGAGTAGGGGTTGTCTTCAGCGTGTAACTCCCTTGCCCTGACTAGAATGGTGGTGTCTGCCTTGCTTAGGCGCAAGCATTAGACAACCGGAAATCCCATTTCTAACAGTGACTTTGTGAACTGAACTGTCTTAGGTGCTGAGCGAAAATGAACATTTATAACTTATCATATGCAGTGCTAGAATGATGCAGCGTCGCGATGCATGAACTAAAAAAGCCAGACATGTTCAACATGCATTGATAGTTTAAAATGTATGTATGGCATATGTAATGCGCATTCAAAGCTAAAAGTACATTTACGCTGTTAACCATATAGGTTTGGCACTAGATGTGCCATGCACCACTAAGCACCCACAGTGTGTAGAATCTGATTGCATTAGGTGGGGGGTAAACTCCACTATGCCGCGGTTTACAATGCTTTTGCTGAACTCTGCTCACCAAGGGAAGCACAGAGAGGGTAAAACTGTGCAAACTCTGCCGTTGGAGCAGAGTTTACAGCCTACTTCCAATGTCAGCCTTTTGACAAGCTTTGGGATATTAACTTATATGTGCAATAATAATTACCCACACTGTAGGACCAAGCATTGCTTCTGAAGATAACCACATGAAATTAAGCTGTGACCTATGGTGCGCATGATCCCATTGTCTGCTTCATCATGTTTACAGCTTTAATGATTTTCTGGATCTTTAACACAGGATGTGTAATGTTTCGTCACATTTCAAAGTTGTTTTTCAAAGACAGCTTGTGAAAATATATATTCTCTCAATATGGTAAATAAATACACCTTAAAGGAAAATGTGTTGATGATCTGCTGCATAATCCTCATTTAAATTACCCTGGGGCGTGTAAGATAAATCTGGATGTTTTGTTTCATCAGATAGTACTTGTGATACCTAATCCAAAGTTATGTATGCGCTTTGAGGTGCTGGACTTGGCTGAAATGACTAGATAAGATATTTATTTGAAACTGATAAACATTTATTTTGCTTATCTGAAGTCTGCAAAGTATATGTTTACTGCATCAGACTTTCATTACTCCATTATTTGATATTGCTACCACATAGAAATCCTAAATGAAATGCTTTTCAAGCCTGCTGATGTACTCTGATTGTTTCATCAACTCTTTCTCTTTAGGCCCTCCCATTTTAAACGCTTTTTTGGTTATTTTAGGTAGTTCGTGCTTAGGCCTCCATATCATTTTTCTACATGACTTATCCCCACCAAATTTGTTTCCTTTTTTAACATCATCCTTGGAATCTCAAAGGTAGCCACAATTTGCGGATTCTTATGGAGGTGGCTATGAAAATATAGCAACATTTTGGGTGTTTGGGGAAAAATAGGAAACACGTGCTTAGCAGAAAATTGCATTAAAGAAAGTGTGCTTGTGTTAAAATCACAGTTTTCCATTTTCCTGACAATCATGAACAGGCAGAGCCGAGTCCCAAAAAAATACATTGACCTACAGTTTTGAAAACTGCACACACAGGGGAATCCAGGTGGTGTGACGTGTGTGACCACCATTAGGTTGTATCCTCAGAAACCTTTGCAATCCTCAAACTGTGACTAAAAACACATATTTTCCTAATATTTCTGTGACTAAATCTTCTGGAATCTGTAGGAAGACACACATTTCCTACCAACAAGTATTCCCTGAAGTGTCCTGATAAAGATGCCACCTGTAGATAGAGATAGTGCCGGCAGCAGAAAAGGCCTCAAAAACACAACAAGGACATATTACATTTTCCAACTGAAAACTAACCCTTTTTTTGCAATGCGGCTAGTTGAGGATGTATGGCCCTTGATCAGCTGGCACCTAAGGATGCCTAGTAAACATGTACATTTTTTTAAACTAGGCATCTGATGCCAACCATATTACAGGTTGGCTCACCACCAGAGGGCTCATGTCAATTCTCATGCCATGAAATTGCTGGAGGTGAGGAAATAAATGACTTGTGCTTGGGGTTGCATGCAGTGCCCTCCATGTGTGCATGCACCCCTGTTCCTGCATGGCATAGACAGCATAGTCCAAACCATGCAGGAATGTGCATTGGCTGTCCCACGGCTGTGCATTTCTAAGGCTCACATAATAGCCTTTGTGCTGCACTGCTGTAGGACCAGCATTGTTGCCTTCTCTTTTGTAAGTATATTTACTGGTGGTGTGTGTTAGTAAATTTTGGATTAAAATCTATTTTGCCATAAGAAAGCCAAAATGAAAGAAAATGCCAGTGCTTGCTTTTGAGAGTGTTCCATTTGTTGTTGTTGCTGCTGGTGTAGAAGCATGCTTTAAGATATGAGTATACCTTATCTACCTGTTCATAGGAGTGTGAAGTAGCATGATAAACAGCAAGATCACAAGTCAATCATTGATTATATTCTATGTCCAAATATGTTCCCACTTTCAATATTCTCCAAATATTTCAGTTCTCTATGCAGCATCAGTGCTCCATTTAGTCTTCTCTATTTAATACTAATCTTCACTTTCTGTGTCAAGCTCTTTACTATAAACATTGAATTTAGCCATTCATTCAAACAACATTTCACATGTCAGGCCATTTCTTTTGCATTCCTTTTCGTGTCTGTCACATTATCTATTTCTATTCTACCCAGGAGGTGTTTCGGAATTGGCTTTATATGAAGAACAGAAACACATTTCCGGCATGTTTCCACTTGGCCAAATAGCTGTCATTCCAGTCAATTTATGTTTTGGATAAATGTTTGGGTGGAAATTACTGGGCCTCGGTGCTACAATTGTGAGGACCCAATTGTGTTGTGGCACATTCCTCGCCAAAGGCTTCACACAAGAGCCATTGTAAGGGTAAGTATAGAGGAAAAGTGGAGGACTGTGCCCTCACGTTTTGTCAGAAGTGATCCGAAAATGAAATACAGACGTTCTTTGAATGTTTTATGTGCATAGTTTTTATTTCATGTTACATCTGTGGATAAAGAACAGCCGACACTGGTTTCGCCCTGGTGATCTATAGGCCGTGGGCTTTTTCAGGGCAAGGGTCTGGTGTTGGCGTAGGTCAAGATCATGGTACTAAGAGGTGAGTCAGAGGTGAATCCCATGCTCGCCATGCCACTGGAATCAAGCTATCCTGGCTGACGAGGGCTGAAAGCCTGAAACCGGTCCTAGGATGCTTGTTTCCAGTCCAGGCAGGGTCAAGACTGATTTGCATATGGCTGGGTTCAAACTGGAATGGCATGGTGATCAAAAAAACAATGGATGTAGGCCCAGATCTCTGTACTGGGGTAAATGTATAACATTGTCCTGCATTCTGTCCATCAACTGTTGTTTTTGCCTTAAGAGATGCTGGCATGAGACAGTAAATTGCATTGCTTTCAGTTCAGATTCATCACATCAGTGGCTGATCTCTATTGTAGGTACATATCAAAGGTTGCCTGCTCTTTTGTAAATATTTTTTAAGATGTTGTGTGATAGCAACAATTGGATGGAAAACACATGTGCCGTAAGAAAGTCAAAGTGAAATGCGCTGCAAGTGCTGGTTTTTGAAAATGATCCAGTTGTGGCTACTGCTACTGGTGCACCTGTAGGCTTTAAGACTTAAGCGTACCTTATCAACCTGTTAATAAGGGTGTAAGGTAGCATGATACAAAACAAGAATCACTCATCAATTATATTTTCTGTCCAATTATATGTTCCTCCTACTTTCAATATTATCCAAATAGGTCAGTTCTATATGCTGCACCAGTGCTCCATATATTTTTCTCAATGTAATACCTACCTTTACTTTTAGGGGCTCGTTACTATAAACTTTGAATTTAGCCTATATAAGCAATGTTTCATGTTCCAGGCCATTTCTTTGACATTCATTCATCTTCCTGTCTGTTACATCATTTTTCTAATTCTTCCCTGTAGGTATATGGCTTAGACTTTAAATGACGAAGAGCAATAAGGCATTTCTGCTCTGTTTTCACATGCCCGATACCTGTCATCCCACTTAGTTAATGTTTTGGAGGCATAGTTTACTCGGTTCCACAATACTCACCAGTTTGTTCCTGTCCAATTGGCACCTTTGGAGTGGTGTGTTCTGGAGTGAATAAGTAAAAAATGAGAATTTAAAATAGATTTGAAAGAATTATGTTAGCATAGAAGGGAAACACATTTAATTCAGACAGTGTGTACACATACACAGAGACGACAGAGAAGAGTTGCAATTAGCATACGAGCTTCATAAACAGAATCAATATATTTTGGTGGCAAAAAAGGGAAGACTGAGAGTATCAGCTGAAAATCTTTGCTATTTTTGTTATTGCTTCTAATCTTACATAAAAGGCTGTCCTCCATTTAGTGAATAATAATATTAATTATCACTAGGCAAAGAGCTCCCGCCATTTCCTATTTGTACTCAATGAATTTTTTTCAAAGTTGTGTCAGTGAGGAAGGTGAAGGGAAGTGCATGTGTTCCTACTTCACAGTTTGGTTCTTTGATTTCATGTAGGTAATAGATCCATGAGGACAAATGTCATTGGATTCTCTCCGCGTTCATTTAATGGTCACCTCTAGTGCTCTCCCTTTGGAACCGTTTCCATAAGGGGTTGTTTTTTTCAGAATGGAGAATTAGCCACAAGGTTGTCTGACAGCAAGTACTTCATTTGTATTGCTGCTTGCAGCTCCCGGTTGATTCTGTACTATCGTGTGACTTTCGACAATATTCTGTATTTTTTAGTTAAGTATGTCTTCAGTGAGTGTGATTTTTAGGAACTTGTTGATTATTTATACTTTTTATTTACTGTTCAATAACTGTATAACGTAGCATCCTCATACCTTTAATAACAATTTCTTGTAAAAATACATTGGTCCTTTATCTGGCCTAATGGTTATGCAATCACAGCATTATTAAATTTGTAGACAGAAAGCATACAATGTCATTTAAGATAAACCATGGTTTGGTTGAATCAAAAAGAGAGGACTGTAGGTGTCCTCTCCTCACCCAGTGGGTGTCCATTTACCATGCCGACTTCTCTTTCTTACATCCTTTGCCTTCCTGCATTTTCCTTTGCTCACTGTTGCGTGTTTTCATTTTCACCTATTTCTCCCTCTAATTCTTTTTTTTGCCTGTCACAATTTTATGTCCCTGATTCCCTCTTAGTACAGTGGCAGCTGTTTCACATTGTTTCAGAGATGTTATAGTTAGTCAATCGTACAACACCAGAGAAATTCAGCCGCTATAGTTAGTTCAGCTAACTATAACTCGCGCCCCCGCAATGCACTGCTGATGGTGTCACATATTACATAATTCATGACATGGTCAGTGACATCACTGATGAAATCACTGATGACATCTCAAATGACATCACTGATGACATCACTGATGACATCATCCATGTGATAATCTGATGTACCTCCTCATACCCTAATATAACCTTTGATACATCCACTCTACAATACAGACTACCATTTTCAAAACCATAGAAACACCAACACCAGTTAGTACATACCCACTCACTAATTCTTAGGTCTACACACACATCCACTCATTCACCCATACAGTCACTAATACATGCAGTCAACCATCAATACTGAGTGCCTCTTTCTGGGTATGGACTGTTTAGTGGCCAAGCGAGTCTAAGCCCATAAGAAACATCCAGCAAAACGCAGTCATTACATCGCACTGCTTTTACAACACAACAGTTACAACTCAACTGCCTTTACATCACATGCCACTACAACGCATGCCATTACAATGCATCTGACTACACCGTATGCCATTACAACGCATACCATTACAATGCATGCCATTACAACGCATCATAAGGTAAGTAATGGAGATTTTTTAGTTTTAAGGTGGGTAAGGGTTTTGCTATCCAACACTTTCCCTACTGTTGCACTCACTTGAGTGGGATTAGTAATGTTTACCCCTCCGCTATCTAACACTTTTCCTACTGTTGCACTCATTGGAATGGGAATAGTAATTTTTACTCCTACACTATACAACACTTACCCTACTGTTGGACTCACTGGAGTGGGAATCATAATTTTTACCCTTCTGCTATCCAACACTTTCCCTACTGTTGCACTCACTGGAGTCTTCTATCCAACACATTCCGTACTGTTGCACTCACTGGAGTGTGAAGTAATTTTTACGCTTACACTATCCAACAGTTACCCTACTTTTGCACTCACTGGAGTGGAAATTGTAATTTTACCCCTACACTATCCAACACTTACTCTACTGTTGCCCTAAAAGTATTATGCATTGTAAAGGTATGCGTTGTAATTGAATGCATTGTAATGGTAGTTTTAAAAAATGCGCTGTAATGGCATGTGTTGTAAAATCATACGATGTAATGGTGTTTGCGATGTAAAACCCGCTTTGTAAAAGCATGTGTTGAAATTGTTTGCTTTGTAATGTCATATATTCTAGCCCATCTCTGGAAGCAGACAAGATCTCCATCCTTACTGACATGGCACACCAGAATTAGTTGGTGTGCACAGCTAGAAAAACCCATATAATGAGGTATGTGGATGTCCTCATAAACATAAGTAAGTGTGGGGGAATTGGTGGGCTTATTACAGTGTCCCCTCATGAGTGGGAAAAGTTATATGCGGACTATTATACCTGTAGCTGTGTATCTGTACAACCATACTTCTCTCTCTCTTTTGTATGTAATACCATTAATGCATGTATGATGCTCACGGTATTGTTAATTTCAAAGTAAAATAAAGTTGGTTATAAATAAAAAATATAAAAAATCTCCATACTGGATGATCCAACCACTAGTGCCTGAAGGGAATGCATTTAGGACCCTGTCAAGGTCACAAGTCGGACACCATTTATTGAGATATCAGCAGCCTGCTGGGCCAAATCATCAGCATGTAGAGACCCCTCCAATGACAGCAAAGCACTCTTCTGCCAACATCAGGAAGCAGATGTTTATTTATAACAAAAGTGATCCTTGCCTTGGTCCGAGATCTTGGTCAGGCAGCCATTGTTTATGTGTAATAGATAGCTCTGTCGTCATATGTACTAAACAAATAACGACATTTCTACAATGTATGCATTAACCTTGTATCTGATGTGTCATGATTTTGTGAAATTGCTAGTTAGCCATCATAGCTGCATGAAGACATTCCTCTGCTGCATGTATGTTAATTTTCCTTGTAGACATGCTATTTGTTTATGCATCTGATAAGAAATACGGTGGATGGTCTGCTTATCTGGAACTGGAGTGGATGTGCATTGGTCTGTAATAAAAGAAGCTGTTCTTTACAGACATTTATCAGCAATAATAAATATTTCAACCCAAGAACCCCCTCTTAGCACATTAGTCTCAGGGTAGCTAGGCAGTGCAGACCGAGGTTTACTCAGAGGAGGAGCTATCTTATAGAAATACAAACCCTGAGAACACCAAATAACACTAAATGAATCACAATCCACTCTGCGGTCTTTCTTATAAAGAAGGAAAAACACTTTATAATCCAAACTAGTAAATACTATTCACAAATGTGCCAACATATCTAGAGGAGCAGATGGAAAAGTCTATGGTGACTCTCTCTAAAGGACTTCACAATCAACCGGGGGACACACACTAAAAACAGGTCCTACAGGACAGGTAATTACCCTAAATATACTGTGTAGCCTCTTCGCAGGAGGTACCTTTAGTAGTTTGCAAACCAGCAAGCCCTAAACCCTAGAAGCCCACCTTTCCCCTACCACACACACACATGCTGAACACAATATTATGGGGTGTAGTCAATAAACGCCAAGCCTAGTGGCTTTATCAGATTGTCACTACAACCATAACAACTAGGCAAATGACATCAACATACTATGCAATCAACATGAAAACATTTCTGGACAGTACTACCTTACATTGACAATCAATACTATGTGTGACAATTCACTATTATCACTGTGATTGTAAATACAGTATGCAACATTCAAAATAATGCCTGTATGAGTCTTTTTCTACTTTAGTACTGGCTGCCAAGTACTGCTAGAACACATAAACATTTCTACATTCAAGAACCACAAGATTAAGAGCCCCAGCTTGAGGAGTGTTTCAAAAAGTCTATTAAAGTCAATGGTCTGGAAGACAGGATGACTTTTCGGGTTTTCGAATGAAGCTCCCATGGGGGCCTGTACACCCCTGGCAGCACACAGAGCAAGTACCAAATAATTAGTGAAGCCCCTGCTTTCCTAGAGCAAAACAGAAGGAAATATCCACATTTAGGTGGCCTCAGTGTACTCTCAGGCATACCCATGACTTGCCTTTGGGCGTTTACTTTTTGATGCAGCCATGCAAGCCTTGCCAATTTCTTATATTTTCTTTAATAGAACTCAACACAGATTTAGTTCTTCTTGGTGACCTAACCAAAAATGGACACCCAGAGCACTTTTCCTGCGGACCTCGAGGAAGCCTTCATGGTATTGGCTACTCCTGAACCTGTCAGAGATAACTGGCAGCCAAAATGCAATCCAACTCATCCTTCACTCTTGTGCATGATTAGAGTGGGTGGGACTGTAAAGATGGGTGTCTCTCACCCTACCCACACATGGACATGAAGGGCATGGTGGCATACCCAGCGATATTCCTGGGGCTCAGGCCCTCTTGGGAGCTTTGATAAATGGAGCTGCTGGGATAGCATACACTATCCCAGCAGCTCAATTTATGTGTATACTGAGAGGGTCCAAAACCAGGTCCACTAATTTAGCATTCAGTATCCTACCAGATGAAATTCATTAAGAGTGAAGAGCATAGACCATTAAGGAGTGTTGATGGACTGAGGAATGAGATGGGGGCTACTGTTGAGCAAATAGAGACTATGAGCCAGAAAGAGGGGAGAGCAAGCCATTACCTGTGACTATTTTGTTTAAATTGGGTCACATCCCCAAAATGCAGTGGACTTATTTGAACACTGATGGACAATTCTGTCAGCCAGTGCCTAAAGCCAGATGACCC
The DNA here is from genome assembly GCF_964263255.1 of Lissotriton vulgaris. Lineage (NCBI taxonomy): Eukaryota > Metazoa > Chordata > Amphibia > Caudata > Salamandridae > Lissotriton > Lissotriton vulgaris. The sequence continues at coordinate 1,190,269,321 of NC_141693.1, read as the reverse complement.
AGAGAATCCAATGGCAGAAAGGGCCTCCAGAAGCTCCTTTCTCTGTCTGTATGCATATTTATTGGATATGTTGTGTGTCTAGTGTATGTTGTGCCATATGTGGTGGGTTTTCGTGATGATTTGAGATCTCACCAGGTAGCTAAAGCTATCTGCAGTCAAGACCTACAAATGGCTACCTATTTTGGTGGCCTAGTCAGGTGTTAATTTATTTCCTATCTCCTTCTAAAAGTTGCTGTAAAATATATTAAAGTGACATTGAGAAATAGCTACCTGTAATGTGACTACATTGTTAGTTGATGATTCCTTCTTGTCACCTTGAGTAAAATAGTTTTACATTGCATGGCACAAGTGAAAGGCTTGTTTCTTTTCAATAAAAAACACACACATCACTAGTAAAATATCCACTGAAGTGGAGCGAGACAAGTACATGGTGTCAGAATTATCAGAGTAGCAACACATTCGGAGGCCTTTTAAAATTCAAAACCTATGTTTTGCCCCCAATTATTTTCACTTAGGGTGTTTATAGGGGATCATTCATTGTAAAATGTTTTTTTTAATGCTCTGGTTCTGTGATTCAAAATTCATGACTTTGGACACAGCACACCCAGTAACAAGAGCAGGACTTCTATAATAATCAGACTTCCTGCTGGGTTCACTGTTTATTGAAATGAAAGGTGATATTCCACAACATAAAAGTTTTCCTTTTTCTTCGCAGCAGTAGGCAGATCCACAGTTTATAAAGAGCAGGAGATGAGACCCTAATATGTGATACTGTTGCTCACAGCTTTGTTGAGAAAAACTAAGGGTGAATAAGATATTCTTGAACCATCTTCTATTGCTTGAGAGTAGGTAGAAAATGTGTCCATGTGTTCCAGTCTTAGGGACTTCTACTACTCTTTTCTGTACTTATAGGCTTCTCTTCCCACATTGCTGGTCCAAGGAGGGAAACAGCGTTTACAACGCTGTCTCCACAAAGCAGTAACTTTGCAATGTGGTTGTTACAACGACCGTGTTGTTACTACGCATCCCATTACATCGTAATTCGTATCAACGACTTGATGTGGGGGGCGTGCAACAACAGGGAATGTGTTGGATTTTAAATCCAACATCGTGCCTACTGTTGCACAAACTGGTGTAGGAATAGTAATTAATACTATTTCTAAGTCCAGCGTGCCCCCTACAGCAAGTTGTTGATACAACTTGCGATGTAATAGCATGCGTGGTAACAACGCAGTCATTTTAACAACCGCGTTCTAAACGCTTGCGTTGCAACATCACATATTCGTACAGGGACAATTCCTTTCATTTTAACAGTGCCCTCTACAAAATTTGTTTTCAATCATTCAAACTCACACATGCTACTCATCAGGGAGAGTGAAAAGGTTGAAAATCCCCACAAAAGAGTAAGATATGTAGCAACTCTTCATACATCCATCAAGGGGGAAGAAGCACAGTGTGAGAAGGGTCACATGCAAGTTTGCAACCAAAAGCTTAGCAGATGGCAGAGAGTAGTCTAGTCCTTTTGAACATCCACCATTTTACAACAAATCAAGTCATACAGTGAAAAGACTGTGGAGGCTAGAAAAAGTAGTCCATCTGGAATCAGAAACACTACATAATGCTCAGAATGATGTGATGTGGAAAATTAGGTAAAACAATGTTGACCTGGAAATCTTTGCATTCTACTGCATGGAATGAAAGAGCAACATCTGCTCCATAAATACAATCCCAGGATTGGAAATTAAATGATGGAAAATGACTATACACAATTTGAGTTAAAGCTTTCATTCAGTATTGTGCAAGTGTTGGATTGTGGAGCTAAGCACAAACAGCAATTGTCAGTGCCTTTAGGCTTGTAATCATACCTTCACCACAAATGTGTTTTTTATAGTAAAAGAGATTATTTTCTAAATATGCTTTAGTGTATTATAAGCAAGTCAAACATTAACCTCACCTTTACTGTGTTTTTTAATGTGTATATACATAGATGTCAACGTAGCAAAATGTCAGGGGTAGCAGAAGTTACAGTACATGCCACGTGACCAGAGCCTAATATCACAGGGAGTGACATCAGATTAACTTAGACCTGATGAAATCACAGAACGTGACATCAGCTTCATTTTGAGCCCCCCGATGAAGACACAAGAAGAGACATCACAGGAAGCGACATCACACAAACCTTGACCTGATGACATCATAGAAGTGACATCACATGCCCCTTGAAACCCCCATAAAATTAAAGGAAGTATAATTGCATGACCTTAGACTATCATATGAATTTATTCTTCTAAATGTGAGTTACTTACATCACACACAGAGGCTGGAAAATCTCTACAGATACAAAAGAAGTACCCTATAAACAGAAATACTTCAAATACTATTGAAAATGCAGCTGCATACAATGTATCAGATAGAATCTTCAGATATAAGATAATGTAGCATCAATTAAGAACTTATCAAATAGTTTACTGCAAAGGAAAATAGACTAGTCAAGTTAAAATCAGCTATTATGAATATCAAATAACATAAAATGGGAAGGTTGATGAGCCTATAAAGTTCAAAACAAGTTCACTTTATCATTTGTTGCAGAAACTGAGAGTGCTTGCTACCTCTGAACCATTCCAGATTTAGTCCACTGAGCGTCACCCCTTTAGCGTTTCATACATCTCATACAATATTATGTTTTTTGCATCATCATTCATTCATTCGAAATGCATGCTATTAAACTTTCTCTGGTACATTTTCTACACCTTACCCTTTGTCAGACACTGGCCCACAGTTTTTGTATGTGCTGTCCCACCACCCTTAGTCTCTTCAACAAATATGGTTCCTCAAAAGCAGATCAGAATTAAAGAGGGTATAACATAGGTGTGCCTGATAGGTAATCTTGTGCTGCACATACCTTACCAGCAACAAATAATTTCTCTAACAGCCAGAAAGCCCAAGGCATGAATGCTTGCTTAACAAATGCAGCAGATGTTATAGTCCACATTTAAAAATAACTCCATTAATCACTGCTCCTAAAGCAAAACTTTCCACATGTTCAAAATCCCACAAACACACATACAGAGACGAGGAATAATATTTTTGTGACTCAGTGTTTAGGATATGTCACACAAGGCTAAGGAGACTACAAGGTGTAGGATTCACATGCCACTCATACTGGTAGGCACTTTTTGAGATTGCTTGATTTGGAGAAGCACACTCTCAGGATTGAGAACAGAGCACAATGGTTAGGGTTGGCTTTAATAATAAGAATGTCATCATCATCATCAAAGCGTTATTTCGATATACAGAATATCATAAAAGCACTTAAAAATATAAAACCACAATTCATAAGCATTACATTTTTTAAAAAAAGTACATTACAGTAAAACCATTAATATTTCAATAAATAGTATTAAAAACATATTAAACATTAGCAGCTTTGTGGGTTTTTAAGAAAAAAGTAAAAAATTTCAACTAATACTAAAGTCATCTAGAAGTCCTCGATCTAATCAGCCAGGCCCAGCTCAGAAATGTGGCCACCCCACACACTAAGGTTGTACTAGTGTCAGCCTTAAGTATTCTAAGTGCAGAGGAATGATCCCTGGTTCCAAGCAGTAAACACACTGGTTTTAGCCATTTCTGTCTGGGTTTTACATAGGCTGGACATACAAAGCAGACATGAGGGATGTTTACAGTGACACCTTCACAAATTGGGCTGCCAGGTGAGGTTTTCTTGCACGTATAATCACGGAGGGGGAGGTTTCCCAGCCTAAACTGGATAAAAAGGGTTCTGTCTCTTGGTTTCATGATGACATCCAGGTAAGGCTCCAAACGAGGCTTTAATTTATTGTGCATAAACGCCTCAGTCAGCCTGCCTTGGTTTGGGTCCCTTAGTTCTTTTTCGTCAACCCATTTCCAGTAGGCTCGTTTAGTTTCATCCTTGTATAAAGAAACCTCAAGCTCCCAATCAGTTGGCAGGCCAGATTCAAGCAAGAGCTTCTTTATATTACGAATCAAGCTAATTTTGTGAGCACCATAAAGATTAATAATTTCTTTCAAGTCATCTAAATACTTTGAGAGCTCAGGGGTCCGCCATAACCTAGCCCAGTATAAAAGAGGACGTAACCTAGCTAAATCCTTAATGGAACGGCGACCCAGATCGCTCAGTAATGGTTTGATGGGGGTACCCCTTGGTAGCGATGCCAGCTCCCTAAAGAACTTATTCTCGGAGGTGATCAGGGCGTCAACACAATCAAAGCCCCACAGCTCTGCACCATAAAGGGCGCAGCCTACAGCTTTTGCAGCGTATATCCAGGGCAGGAGCGATGGGCTTAGAGATGGATGTGGGATGTTCTCGTCCTAATGCTCCGACTACCCTTTTGTGATTTAATACCATTTTATCGATGCGAGGCTGCCACTTTAAATTATGTGAATCTAATACCCAGGTAGTCAAATTCGTTTACGCGTTCTAGTGACACCCCATCTAAGGAGAGGGTGGATCTGGAAGCCTTGCTTGGGTTGAGATAAAGAAGTTTGGTTTTTGAGGTATTTATGACAAGGCCCCTGCGCTCACAAAACAGAAAAAAATGGTCCAACAGCTTTTGCAGACCCACGGCGTGTCATCTGCAAAAAGGAGGGCGGGCACTTTGTCACCCGCCAAGACCTCTGCATCATCGTTTATTTCGAGCAGAAAGGAGACCCCACCATTCACAAATAGCGTTAAGAGTGTCGGGGCTAACACGCAGCCCGACGTACCCCTCGATTCACAGGTATTCTGTCAGTTTTCTGCTCTTGAGATCCCCATCTAATGTGGGCGTAGGTTCCATCATGCATGCATGCCAGGAGATTCAGGATTGGTAGGGGAATCCCCATCTCCTCCAATATCGGCCAAAGGCGTTCTCGGGGGACCAGGTCAAAGGCGGTCTTTAAGTCAATAAATGCCAAATAAAGACCGCCTTTGCCAATGGTAACCACCTTCCAATGAAGGAGTAGCAACCTAAATGCTTGATCAACCGTACCTGTGCATGCCCTGAAGCCAGCCTGAAAGGGTGAGATGATGTTGTTCTCCTCTGCCCAAGAGAGAATTCTCTCCAGGAGGACCCTGCCAACCAATTTCTGCCCAGCGTCTATAAGGCTAATTGGGCGGTAGTTGGCAGGGTCCTCCCTATGGCCCTTCTTGTAGATAGGGATCACCTCAGCCACCTTCCATGAATTGGGAACAGGTGAGCCTGCTAATAGCGCATTTGTCAGATTTGTGAAGTAAGCGGCCCAACCATCAGAGTTAGCTTTGAAAAGGTCACCCGGCACACTGTCCTGCCCTGGGGCTTTAGCAGGTACAATTTTAGCTATTGCCATCAGAACCTCTTTTTTATCAACTCTAATAGGAGCATCCTGCCGAGAACCATCATCCAGTGCACCGCTCAAATGCCCCGGGGCTCCAGGCAGTGCATTACCACCATAGAGTTTACTGAAGTGTTCAAACCATTCACTGTCTGTGATATGATTGGGGATTTGATTCGAATCACAGCCATTCGTTTTTCTGACTAGTACCCAGAATAAATTACCATTCTTAGTTTTACTAGCATCTCTAAGGCTTTCCCAATGGGATTCTTCCCACTCCCTTTTGGCAATTGTTATAGCTTGTCTGTAATGCAGTCTGGCCAGCCGGACAGATACTGGATTGCGAGATTTAATGGCAGTAATTAAATTATTTTTCGTTCTTATGCAGGTACCATCAAAACATTTCTGAACTGGTTTGATGGTTGTCAAGCTCTTTTTACCTGGAACCATGAACAGTTTGCCAATTTGATCCATAGTAACAGTGTAAATGGCTTCTACCTCTGCGGGCCCTGCCGCATCATTACATATTCCAGATAGCCTTAATGACTGCTCACTGAGGATTCCATTCAACGCACTAAATCTAGGTTCATCCATGCAGAACTTAGGCCACTTGAGAAATCTATTACAGTTGGAAGGTATACTTTGCTTAGTTATTAGCCCCCCACTATTTAAAGAGGTATGTTCCTTTCTCTGCCACAGGTTCACCAAAACAAGGGCCCGGGGGTTATGGTCACTCTCCACAGATGTTATGATGAGCATGTCTACCACTGACTTCCAAGCTCTCCTGTCTACCATTATATAGTCAATCCTGCTCTCACACAATACTCTATTGTATGTATTTGCCCCCTGGGCATCGGAGACAGTACGACCGTTCACAGCTCTAAGAATGTATTTCTACCCAAGTAAACTTTTCATAGCAACATCAACATAGAAAGACTGGGAAAAAAACACAACTTTCTAACCTGCACAATGCAGCTTTCATGCAGCTCTCAGATGGCAGTTCATAGCTCACTGTGCTAGATTATGAATGTTATTTATGAACTACACAGTAACAACAGAATATCTGTGAAAAAAGCAGTAACCTACTGAGCTATCCACATAAAATATTGTTCTTTGATATGCATGGTACACATTCTTTGCAGCAGGCACGTGGACCCTCTGCTCTACGGTACATAAGTGAAAACTGCCACTAGACAAAAGTCCAATCTCTCTCCAGCAGCTACATTAATCATCAGAGTTAACTTAATACGTTTGTTGTTGCCAGAAAAATGCTGACTATACAAGGAATGTTTTAGTTCTTCTACCACAGCTACACTACTACAAAACTGTAAAGGATAAGTTTCGGTACTGAAGAGGAACATATTTAGAGGTGTAGGCTCATTTGGAGCACTGACCCCTGGCGCTATGCCAGTTCATGCTCATGTCATCCAAGGACAAGGCCAGAGCCTTCAACACACTCCCTCTACACATAGCAGAAGAACCACTTCTATTTGGTGCTGTGTTATATACACACATATTTAGTTTGTGTAACAATTTAATTTTTCCCACAATTATACTAAATGTCAGTAAAATTACAGAATGAGTGAAAGTTCAGTGTGCAGCCATACCTTGTTTCCAAAAGTTTAGAGCTACCTGCATTGGGACTGGTACACCGAGAATATAAAGCCTTGCAACACATTTTCGAGCCCATATTCCACATTATATATGGATTATTATATAATATTATATATATAATATACATTTGGACGATTGTTGCCTTCAGAGAAGTCGATTTACAAAAGGGGGTGGTGATGAACAGAGTGTCTGAATTGAGCAGACCACTCTTACCCAGTCCAAAGATCAGGGCTTGATCCATCACCGTTATTTATCTCACTGCCCCATCCCAGCTCAGAACCTGGCTATATGCAAATCAGTCTGTCCCTGGCCCAGTGCATCATGGGAACAGGGCAGACTAAACTACCAAGCCAATTCTTTACCAGAAAGGAGACAAGCTACCGGGGACCGGTTTCTGGCATTTCAGCCTCTTCGGCCCGGCTTGCTTGAATCCTGATGGAGCAGTGAGAAAGGGACTCATGTCTGAGTATACCCTGCCACACCTATAGTGGCCAAAATCGATTTACAAAAGGGGGTGGGGATGAACAGAGTGTCTGAATTGAGCAGACCACTCTTACCCAGTCCAAAGATCAGGGCTTGATCCATCACCGTTATTTATCTCACTGCCCCATCCCAGCTCAGAACCTGGCTATATGCAAATCAGTCTGTCCCTGGCCCAGTGCATCATGGGAACAGGGCAGACTAAACTACCAAGCCAATTCTTTACCAGAAAGGAGACAAGCTACCGGGGACCGGTTGCTGGCATTTCAGCCTCTTCGGCCCGGCTTGCTTGAATCCTGATGGAGCAGTGAGAAAGGGACTCATGTCTGAGTATACCCTGCCACACCTATAGTGGCCAAAATCGATTTACAAAAGGGGGTGGTGATGAACAGAGTGTCTGAATTGAGCAGACCACTCTTACCCAGTCCAAAGATCAGGGCTTGATCCATCACCGTTATTTATCTCACTGCCCCATCCCAGCTCAGAACCTGGCTATATGCAAATCAGTCTGTCCCTGGCCCAGTGCATCATGGGAACAGGGCAGACTAAACTACCAAGCCAATTCTTTACCAGAAAGGAGACAAGCTACCGGGGACCGGTTTCTGGCATTTCAGCCTCTTCGGCCCGGCTTGCTTGAATCCTGATGGAGCAGTGAGAAAGGGACTCATGTCTGAGTATACCCTGCCACACCTATAGTGGCCAAAATCGATTTACAAAAGGGGGTGGTGATGAACAGAGTGTCTGAATTGAGCAGACCACTCTTACCCAGTCCAAAGATCAGGGCTTGATCCATCACCGTTATTTATCTCACTGCCCCATCCCAGCTCAGAACCTGGCTATATGCAAATCAGTCTGTCCCTGGCCCAGTGCATCATGGGAACAGGGCAGACTAAACTACCAAGCCAATTCTTTACCAGAAAGGAGACAAGCTACCGGGGACCGGTTTCTGGCATTTCAGCCTCTTCGGCCCGGCTTGCTTGAATCCTGATGGAGCAGTGAGAAAGGGACTCATGTCTGAGTATACCCTGCCACACCTATAGTGGCCAAAATCGATTTACAAAAGGGGGTGGTGATGAACAGAGTGTCTGAATTGAGCAGACCACTCTTACCCAGTCCAAAGATCAGGGCTTGATCCATCACCGTTATTTATCTCACTGCCCCATCCCAGCTCAGAACCTGGCTATATGCAAATCAGTCTGTCCCTGGCCCAGTGCATCATGGGAACAGGGCAGACTAAACTACCAAGCCAATTCTTTACCAGAAAGGAGACAAGCTACCGGGGACCGGTTTCTGGCATTTCAGCCTCTTCGGCCCGGCTTGCTTGAATCCTGATGGAGCAGTGAGAAAGGGACTCATGTCTGAGTATACCCTGCCACACCTATAGTGGCCAAAATCGATTTACAAAAGGGGGTGGTGATGAACAGAGTGTCTGAATTGAGCAGACCACTCTTACCCAGTCCAAAGATCAGGGCTTGATCCATCACCGTTATTTATCTCACTGCCCCATCCCAGCTCAGAACCTGGCTATATGCAAATCAGTCTGTCCCTGGCCCAGTGCATCATGGGAACAGGGCAGACTAAACTACCAAGCCAATTCTTTACCAGAAAGGAGACAAGCTACCGGGGACCGGTTTCTGGCATTTCAGCCTCTTCGGCCCGGCTTGCTTGAATCCTGATGGAGCAGTGAGAAAGGGACTCATGTCTGAGTATACCCTGCCACACCTATAGTGGCCAAAATCGATTTACAAAAGGGGGTGGTGATGAACAGAGTGTCTGAATTGAGCAGACCACTCTTACCCAGTCCAAAGATCAGGGCTTGATCCATCACCGTTATTTATCTCACTGCCCCATCCCAGCTCAGAACCTGGCTATATGCAAATCAGTCTGTCCCTGGCCCAGTGCATCATGGGAACAGGGCAGACTAAACTACCAAGCCAATTCTTTACCAGAAAGGAGACAAGCTACCGGGGACCGGTTTCTGGCATTTCAGCCTCTTCGGCCCGGCTTGCTTGAATCCTGATGGAGCAGTGAGAAAGGGACTCAAGTCTGAGTATACCCTGCCACACCTATAGTGGCCAAAATCGATTTACAAAAGGGGGTGGTGATGAACAGAGTGTCTGAATTGAGCAGACCACTCTTACCCAGTCCAAAGATCAGGGCTTGATCCATCACCGTTATTTATCTCACTGCCCCATCCCAGCTCAGAACCTGGCTATATGCAAGCAGGATTCAAGCAAGCCGGGCCGAAGAGGCTGAAATGCCAGAAACCGGTCCCCGGTAGCTTGTTTCCTTCCCAGTGTAAGAATTGGCTTTTGTAGTTTGGTTTGCCCTGTTCCCATCATGCACTGGGACAGGAACAGACTAATTTGCATACAGTCAGGTTCTGAAACTGGGATGGTGCAGTGAGCTAAAAAACGGTGTTGGATCTAGCCCTGATCTCTTGACTGGGTGAGAGTATTCTGTTTAATTCAGAGACTCTGTCCCTCACCACCCCTTGTTGTAAATATTTTTGTCCACCCTAAGCGTGGAAGGGTATACTCAGATGTGAGTCCCTTGCTCATTGCACCATCAGGATTCAAGCAAGCCGGGCCGAAGAGGCTGAAATGCCAGAAACCGGTCCCCGGTAGCTTGTTTCCTTCCCAGTGTAAGAATTGGCTTTTGTAGTTTGGTTTGCCCTGTTCCCATCATGCACTGGGACAGGAACAGACTAATTTGCATACAGTCAGGTTCTGAAACTGGGATGGTGCAGTGAGCTAAAAAACGGTGTTGGATCTAGCCCTGATCTCTTGACTGGGTGAGAGTATTCTGTTTAATTCAGAGACTCTGTCCCTCACCACCCCTTGTTGTAAATATTTTTGTCCACCCTAAGCGTGGAAGGGTATACTCAGATGTGAGTCCCTTGCTCATTGCACCATCAGGATTCAAGCAAGCCGGGCCGAAGAGGCTGAAATGCCAGAAACCGGTCCCCGGTAGCTTGTTTCCTTCCCAGTGTAAGAATTGGCTTTTGTAGTTTGGTTTGCCCTGTTCCCATCATGCACTGGGACAGGAACAGACTAATTTGCATACAGTCAGGTTCTGAAACTGGGATGGTGCAGTGAGCTAAAAAACGGTGTTGGATCTAGCCCTGATCTCTTGACTGGGTGAGAGTATTCTGTTTAATTCAGAGACTCTGTCCCTCACCACCCCTTGTTGTAAATATTTTTGTCCACCCTAAGCGTGGAAGGGTATACTCAGATGTGAGTCCCTTGCTCATTGCACCATCAGGATTCAAGCAAGCCGGGCCGAAGAGGCTGAAATGCCAGAAACCGGTCCCCGGTAGCTTGTTTCCTTCCCAGTGTAAGAATTGGCTTTTGTAGTTTGGTTTGCCCTGTTCCCATCATGCACTGGGACAGGAACAGACTAATTTGCATACAGTCAGGTTCTGAAACTGGGATGGTGCAGTGAGCTAAAAAACGGTGTTGGATCTAGCCCTGATCTCTTGACTGGGTGAGAGTATTCTGTTTAATTCAGAGACTCTGTCCCTCACCACCCCTTGTTGTAAATATTTTTGTCCACCCTAAGCGTGGAAGGGTATACTCAGATGTGAGTCCCTTGCTCATTGCACCATCAGGATTCAAGCAAGCCGGGCCGAAGAGGCTGAAATGCCAGAAACCGGTCCCCGGTAGCTTGTTTCCTTCCCAGTGTAAGAATTGGCTTTTGTAGTTTGGTTTGCCCTGTTCCCATCATGCACTGGGACAGGAACAGACTAATTTGCATACAGTCAGGTTCTGAAACTGGGATGGTGCAGTGAGCTAAAAAACGGTGTTGGATCTAGCCCTGATCTCTTGACTGGGTGAGAGTATTCTGTTTAATTCAGAGACTCTGTCCCTCACCACCCCTTGTTGTAAATATTTTTGTCCACCCTAAGCGTGGAAGGGTATACTCAGATGTGAGTCCCTTGCTCATTGCACCATCAGGATTCAAGCAAGCCGGGCCGAAGAGGCTGAAATGCCAGAAACCGGTCCCCGGTAGCTTGTTTCCTTCCCATTGTAAGAATTGGCTTTTGTAGTTTGGTTTGCCCTGTTCCCATCATGCACTGGGACAGGAACAGACTAATTTGCATACAGTCAGGTTCTGAAACTGGGATGGTGCAGTGAGCTAAAAAACGGTGTTGGATCTAGCCCTGATCTCTTGACTGGGTGAGAGTATTCTGTTTAATTCAGAGACTCTGTCCCTCACCACCCCTTGTAAATATTTTTGTCCACCCTAAGCGTGGAAGGGTATACTCAGATGTGAGTCCCTTGCTCATTGCACCATCAGGATTCAAGCAAGCCGGGCCGAAGAGGCTGAAATGCCAGAAACCGGTCCCCGGTAGCTTGTTTCCTTCCCAGTGTAAGAATTGGCTTTTGTAGTTTGGTTTGCCCTGTTCCCATCATGCACTGGGACAGGAACAGACTAATTTGCATACAGTCAGGTTCTGAAACTGGGATGGTGCAGTGAGCTAAAAAACGGTGTTGGATCTAGCCCTGATCTCTTGACTGGGTGAGAGTATTCTGTTTAATTCAGAGACTCTGTCCCTCACCACCCCTTGTTGTAAATATTTTTGTCCACCCTAAGCGTGGAAGGGTATACTCAGATGTGAGTCCCTTGCTCATTGCACCATCAGGATTCAAGCAAGCCGGGCCGAAGAGGCTGAAATGCCAGAAACCGGTCCCCGGTAGCTTGTTTCCTTCCCAGTGTAAGAATTGGCTTTTGTAGTTTGGTTTGCCCTGTTCCCATCATGCACTGGGACAGGAACAGACTAATTTGCATACAGTCAGGTTCTGAAACTGGGATGGTGCAGTGAGCTAAAAAACGGTGTTGGATCTAGCCCTGATCTCTTGACTGGGTGAGAGTATTCTGTTTAATTCAGAGACTCTGTCCCTCACCACCCCTTGTTGTAAATATTTTTGTCCACCCTAAGCGTGGAAGGGTATACTCAGATGTGAGTCCCTTGCTCATTGCACCATCAGGATTCAAGCAAGCCGGGCCGAAGAGGCTGAAATGCCAGAAACCGGTCCCCGGTAGCTTGTTTCCTTCCCAGTGTAAGAATTGGCTTTTGTAGTTTGGTTTGCCCTGTTCCCATCATGCACTGGGACAGGAACAGACTAATTTGCATACAGTCAGGTTCTGAAACTGGGATGGTGCAGTGAGCTAAAAAACGGTGTTGGATCTAGCCCTGATCTCTTGACTGGGTGAGAGTATTCTGTTTAATTCAGAGACTCTGTCCCTCACCACCCCTTGTTGTAAATATTTTTGTCCACCCTAAGCGTGGAAGGGTATACTCAGATGTGAGTCCCTTGCTCATTGCACCATCAGGATTCAAGCAAGCCGGGCCGAAGAGGCTGAAATGCCAGAAACCAGTCCCCGGTAGCTTGTTTCCTTCCCAGTGTAAGAATTGGCTTTTGTAGTTTGGTTTGCCCTGTTCCCATCATGCACTGGGACAGGAACAGACTAATTTGCATACAGTCAGGTTCTGAAACTGGGATGGTGCAGTGAGCTAAAAAACGGTGTTGGATCTAGCCCTGATCTCTTGACTGGGTGAGAGTATTCTGTTTAATTCAGAGACTCTGTCCCTCACCACCCCTTGTTGTAAATATTTTTGTCCACCCTAAGCGTGGAAGGGTATACTCAGATGTGAGTCCCTTGCTCATTGCACCATCAGGATTCAAGCAAGCCGGGCCGAAGAGGCTGAAATGCCAGAAACCGGTCCCCGGTAGCTTGTTTCCTTCCCAGTGTAAGAATTGGCTTTTGTAGTTTGGTTTGCCCTGTTCCCATCATGCACTGGGACAGGAACAGACTAATTTGCATACAGTCAGGTTCTGAAACTGGGATGGTGCAGTGAGCTAAAAAACGGTGTTGGATCTAGCCCTGATCTCTTGACTGGGTGAGAGTATTCTGTTTAATTCAGAGACTCTGTCCCTCACCACCCCTTGTTGTAAATATGCCTTCAGAGAAGTGGCTTAAGTGGTTAAGCCACTTCTCTGAAGGCAACAATCGTCCCAATGTTCATGTTTGTGTAAGTACGCAAATGATGGAATGGAACTAAAACCTTTGCACAGGCCTAGTGCTACTTTCAATTTGTCGGGTTGCTCTGGTGGAAAACTCAGATCATTTATCAGTTGTCATTTATAGGTATATATCTTTGTTATGTTATGTTAAAATTATTTATAGAGCGCACTTTCACCAGGCGGTTTCATGGTGCTGTGAACAGGCAACAGCAGATGAGTGAAAGGTGGGCATAGCGTTACTCGTAAGCCTGACAAAACAACTGGGTTTTCAGAAGGGATCTGAAGTGGGTGTAAGATGTAGTTAATCTAGATTCCAGGGGGAGTGAGTTCCAGAAGTGGGGGGCAAGAAAAGAGAATCTAAGACCACAGTGGTAAGCAAGGCCAAGTCGGAGGAGTGAAGATCGCGGGAAGAGAGATAGCGGTGGATCAGAGAGGAAATGAAAGCTGGGCTAAAACCGGCCAATGCTTTAAAAGTGATGCAGTCTAATTTGAATTTGCAGCGTTTGGCCACCGGGAGCCAGTGACGGCTCTTCAACAGGGGACAAACATGGTGGTGGCTCGGTTGGTGAAAGATGAGCATAGCAAACTGGTTTTGTACCAGTTGCAGACGACGGAGCTGGTAGGCAGGAATGCCAACGTAAAGTGAGTTGGCATAGTCAATGCGGGAGATGACCAGGGCCAAAAGAGCAAGGGTTAGGGCCTGCGTGGTTAAGAATCTAGAGATCTTTCGAATTCTACGAAGGTGGAAAAAGCAGGATGACACAACTGCGCTAATCAGAGGCTTCATGGATAGCTCTTTGCAGATTATAACCCCCAGGCTTTTTGCAGATTCTGCAGGACAGTGAGGAGTGCTTAGGAGGGGGGGCCAGAAGTTTGAGTTCCATGGGTTAGAGGGGCCTCCAGTCAGGATCAGCTCAGTCTTGTCGGGGTTGAGTTTTAATTGATTGGCCACCATCCAATCGCTAATGAGGCACATGGTGGACTGGAAGTTGTTGATTGAGTAGTCAGAAGAGTCAATGTCAAACACCAGCTGGATGTCGTCAGCGACCTTACTTTCACACAAGGACCACATTAGGGGAGTCAGATACAGGTTAAAAAGAAGGGGAGAGAGAGAGGATCCCTGGGGAACACCACAGGTCAGCCTAACTTTCTCAGCAGAGAAGTTGGAAAGGCGGACGGCCTGGTGTCGGTTACTGAGGAAGGAGGAAATCCACCTTAGAGCCAACCCCTGGACGCAAGCGTCGCTGACACGGCCGATAAGATGTTATGGTCGACCGTGTCAAAGGCATCCGACAAATCCAGAAGTACCAAGGCCTGACTGATGTTATGGTCTGCCCCCCTCCTCAGTTCATCCATGATGGAGAGAATGACTAGCTCGGTAGAATGTGCTGGCCTAATACCTGCTTGTTGGGAGTCATGGAACTGTGAATGTTCAATGAAGGAGCTGAGGAAATGGATCACATGAGCTTCAAGCAGTTTGCTGAGGTAAGGTAGGAGCGAGATGCAGTGAAAATTACTCATCAGAGAAGGGTCGGCATTAGGTTTTTTCAGGATGGGGACGACTTCAGCTATCTTAAAGGAGTCCGGACAGAGCCTAATCTGAGAGAGTTGTTAAGGAGTGCAAGTGGGGGGTTAGGGCAGGTGGCAAAGAATTCTTGTAAGATGTGGGATGGGCAGCAATCTGTGGGGGAGCCTGATCCAACCTTTTTAATAGAGCAATAAACTAATACCTAGATATTGGGGGTATTTTGTCCACCACCTGGGGTTTTTTAAAAGTGATAACAGAGGTAGTAGAGGATGTGGGAAAAGGAACGCTGCTTTTAATTGTGGTAATCTTCTCCGTGAAGTATAGGTTAAGGGAATCACAGAGTGGTTGAGAGGGGAGGGGCTTAACTATTACTCTGTCCGTGTGTGACAGCTCCTCAACTATAAAGAATATGTCTTTGGTCTTAGTAGGAGAATTGGTCATTTTCAGGGAGAAATATGTAGTTTTGGCCTGGAGAATTCATTTTTTGTAGTCTTTTAACAGCGTGATATACCAATCTTTTTTCCCTGGGGCATAGTCTCGTCTCCAGCTTCGCTCAGCTTGCCTGAGTGTCAGTTTCTTATTTTTTAGTTCGTCCGAGAAGCAGCGCTGGGCGTCATGGGGACGCTTAAGTTTCGTCCTCCTAAAAGATGCAACGATGTTGCTGGCTGATTCAAGCCAATGTTTAATGCTGGTAGCCTGATTATCTAAGGAGTCCTGTTCGATAGGAGACAAGGCATTAAGTAAGGTGCAGAACTCGTTGAAGTTGGCCTGGCTCCAGTTTCTTGCCGAATGGTTCCTTGTGAGGGCCTGTTTTATGTGGTGAGCGCAGGCCAGTGAGAATGTAATAATGTGGTGGTCGGACCAAGGGCACGGAGAGATTAGGGGTTGGGTAATTTCCAGGTTGGAGGTCAAAACTTGGTCTAGGACATGTCCCTTGATATGTGTAGCGGACTGTATAGGCTGAGTGCAGTTCATACCGGATAGGAGGTCTGTGAAATCTGAGGAGCTGGTGCTCTCCTTAGCATCCGCGGCCAATAGTTAAAGTCACCAACAATCTGGATTTTGGCGTTGTTGATGACTAATTGGGAGAGCATTTCGCCAAACAGTAGGGGAAAACAGGGCATGTAATGAGGGGGGCAGTAAACAAGGGCGCAGATAAAAGGGGACTGGGAGGATTTGAATTTAAAAATGAGGCTGTCAACTGAGGGTATGCCAGTGATATTTAAGGCAGTAAACCTGAGTGGATGATGAATTATACCAGCAACCCCACCTCCCGGCTTCCCTGAAGGCCTGTTGGCTTGGAGGATGTAGTAGCCTGAGTGCACTGCCGTGAGAATATCCAGTACTGACTCCGTAGTAAGCCAAGTTTCCATTACCAGAAGTATGTCAGGTTTGTCTGAGTCAAGTAGCTGGACTATTTCTAGTTAATGTTTTACCAGTGAGCAGGTGTTTATGTAGCTGACTACCAGGGTGCTATTAGTTATGCCCAGGGGTGGGGGGGGCTATGGGACCTGGTGGATTGGCGGGGTTGGTAGAGAGGTTATTTACAGAAGGAAGGGAAAGCGATCCTTGGGTTAAAGACCCCTAAAGAATGCAAATGGGCTTGGGTGACGGAGCTAAGAGGCCAATTATCATGGAGATGTGTCAGTTCAGTCGCCGTGTGAGAGATTAAATGGGCACAGTTACTTGCCCCTTGCCCCAGACGGGCTTGCATTTGGCACGCCTTCTGTGCACCGGCACCGGCAGCTAGTAGTAGTAAAGTTAGGACTCCTAACTTTTAGACTCCTAAATGCTTTCTGTGAATACCAAAAGTCTTAAAATTAGGATTTCTCTCAACTTCACTACTACTAAACTGAGAAAAATCCAAATTTTAAGACTTTCGGTATTCACAGAAGGCATTTAGAAGTCCTAAAGTTAGGATTCCTAACTTTACGACTACTAAATTGAGAAAAATCCTAACTTTAAGACTTTCGGTATTCACAGAAGGCATTTTAGGAGTCCTAAAGTTAGGACTCCTAACTTCTGTGAATACCGAAATGAGTAAGTGCCTTCTGTGAATACCAAAATGAGTAAGTGCCTTCTATGAATACCAAAATGGTAGTAAGTTTAGGATTTTGTCTTAAGTTAGTTCTGTGAATCGGGCCCAAGATCAATATAGAGAACACATTAAAAATATAGGGGCAGATTTACAACTTCTGGCGCATCTCTGCTAATCAGCAGAGATGCGCCA
This sequence comes from Lissotriton vulgaris, assembly GCF_964263255.1. Taxonomy (NCBI): domain Eukaryota; kingdom Metazoa; phylum Chordata; class Amphibia; order Caudata; family Salamandridae; genus Lissotriton; species Lissotriton vulgaris. Next base: position 1,190,252,112 of record NC_141693.1, on the reverse strand, counting down.
GAACAGTTGTGACACGCCAAACCACCCGTGCTCCACCACTGATGCGCCGCATTTAAAATGCGGCGCATGGTGGCGCACGATTGGAAAGATGTGTGTCGCATCCCCCGGAGGAAAGGCGGCGCATCGCTGGAGTTGTGTTGAAAGCGTGACGCAGCTCCAGCAAGGCTCGGGGTGCCCTATGCCTATCATGCTGCGTCAATCCTTAAGCCTGCTTCAAGCAGGCGCAGGGTTTTGACGCAGCATGGCCCTAGAAGTGACTGAGTAAAATCTTGTATATTTCACTCAGCAACTTTTCCGAGGCGTTCCTGCGCTGGAACACCCCCCCATGCCGAACGCAAAGGCCTTTACAACGTGATGCATCTCCCTAGATTGGTCATGTTGTAAATACCCTGCAGCATGGCCCTGGCTTTGCACCGCCGCTGCGTCACAAAAGTGTCAGTGCAAATCTGTAGGAAGGGCATTCCAGATGTTAGGAGCATTACCTGAGAAGAAACGAGATTGTGAGGCTTTCTTTTTTAGCAGAGGGGGGACGAGGAGGAGAGTGTTGGTGCTTCTCATTGGACTGGAGCAGCACGCTTTTTTGAGTTAACTGGAGAGGTAGATCGGGGACTTTAGATGAAGGGCTTTGTGTGTAATGCAGGCAATTTTGTAGGCGGATCTGCCTTCAAAAGGAAGCCATTTAGGTACTTTAAGGGCAGGAGAGACGAAGCCAAAGCGCTTACAGTCTGTTATATGCCTGGCTGCAAGGTTGAGTATAGTTTTGAGGGGGGCAAGGTGGACTTTGGGGGTTCCGGAGAGGATAGCGTTACCGTAGTCAATTGTTAAGAGGACTAGAGATTGGACTACTGATTTGAAATCTTCAGCAGGAATGAAGGGTTTTATTTTTTTGAGCTGATGGAGCGTGAAAAGTGCTCCTTTAACTGAGTTTTTTTACATGGGAATTGAGAGTTAGCTTGTTGTCAATGGTTATGCCCTGAGATTTAACTAATTTGGATAAGGAGAGTGGGCAGTTGAGGCCATTAAGGTCAGAGATCCATGTTCGGATCGGGAGTGAATCGTTTTTAGGGGAGAAAAGAATAATTTCAGTTTTATTAGGGTTGAGTTTGAGATGGTTGGAGTGGAACCAGGATTGGATCTTAGTCAGGGTGTTGTTTAGGTGCAAGACATCGGAGTGGGTTTGAATTTTGTAGTATAGTTGTGTGTCATCGACATATAGGTGGTAGTTGATTCTGGCTTGTTTTAGCATGACAGTGAGAGGTTCCATAACGAGGTTGAAGAGAGCTGGAGAGAGAATAGAACCTTGGGGGACAGAGAGAGAGACATGAGTGGGGTTAGAGAGACAGTTTGGGATTTTGATTTGCTGAGTTCACTGTCGGAAATAGGAAGTGAACCAGTTAAGGTCAGAGCCATTAAAGCTGAAGCAACATTTGAGTATATTAAGTAAGGTTGTGTGGTTGACTTTATCAAATGCAGCAGTGAGGTCGAGGAGAATGAGTAGGCAGGACTCACCCTTATCCAGGGCGTGGTGGATATCATCATTGATTTTTACCAGTGCAGTTTCAGTGCTACAGCCTTTACGGAAACCGGATTGTAAAGAGTCAGGAAGGTTGAAAGTGTCAATGTGCTTATCAAGTTGGAGTAGGGCATATTTTTCAAGGGCTTTGGAAAGGAGGGGGGGTTAGAGATAGGGCAGAGGTTATTAGGGTCATCAGGGTCGGCTTAAGGGTTTCTGAGAATGGGAATGATTTATCTGAGTTTGAGGGAGACAGGGACACACCCCAAGGTAAGGAAGGAGTTGATAATATTGGTCAAGTATGGGACAATGACATGTTTAAGATGTTGGACAAGATTAGAAGGGAGAGGGTCATTTGTGTGAGATGACGGTTTTAATTCAGACAAGATGTTAGAGACCTCGAGTTAGGAGACAGGGTGGAAATTAAAACAACGCTTTGTTTTTAAGTTGTTGGTGGGGGAGTTGGTTTCAGGTGAGGTTGAGGTAGGAAGGTGTGGGGAGGAAACGAGGGGCAGAATTAATAAGGGGGTGGTAATGGAGTAGTGTCAGAGGTATCTTGATGGTTGAAAGAACACAGACTGCCACAGTTCATGCTTAAAGGTGGTTGAGGCTTTTCTGCTTGCTGGTAAAATCTTTTTAAATATTAGCATTTTGGATTTTAAATATTTGCACTCTTAAAAAACTGCACTGCATTACTTTTACGATTGCCTACTTGATTAGAATGGGCATCGGGTTCAGGCACTTACTTGTACGCCCATGCCCCACGGTCTGTCACGGCAAGTGCTGATTGTACGGAGGGGGCGGAAGGCGCGTTCTGCACGCACTAGCTCAGCACGCACTCACTTCTGCCAGGAGACTGTGACGGGAATGAGCGGGCTACTTGTTGGAGCCCAGAAACCATAAGCCCCATGCTGATACGGACGCGCAGCGGACGCGCGTGGTGCCCCAAAGGCAAGCCCGTTTGAGCCCGTCCACGTCTGGCCCGGGCCTAGGGCCGAAACCCCTGTCCAATTTCATGATGACACACCCAGGATGGTTTATAGCAGTTCAGAACTCATGGAGCTGCGAATTACCCAGAGTTGCGCTATCTTTTACCCTATGCTAGAATCTAAACACTGCTCGAGCTGCTCACTGACTTTTACATGCACTACATGTGGAGCAGTAGCCAACCATTGCCAGCAGGTCAGAACCAGACAACACACACTAATTAAAGCAGCCTTGCTAAATACCAGGTCGCTGGTAAAACATAATACTGAAGTAGCCAATCTGATTGACACGCATGATCTTGATATACTGTTCATTACGGAGACCTGGGCTGACAAATCCTCAGACATTGATAGAGCTCTCGCAGTCCCAGGAGGCTATTCCATCCACTGGGTTGATAGACAGGGGAAACGCAGGGGAGGGATAGCCATCATCAGTAAAGATGAATATCAAGTGCGCTGTGTGGAGGGAAAAAAAACCAAGATTGGGAGGCCTTACCGTTCAAAATCAGCATTACTAAAAATTTCACTTTTGATGGCCTCTTGCTGTATAGACCTCCCACGGCAAAAAAACACCATATCGCAAGCATTAGGCCCGGCTCTTGAATCCAGCATAATTTGAGCAGAGTACACCATACTAGCAGACGTTAATATACATCTTGAAAAGGCCTCATTTAGAAACATAATACTTATTACAGAGGCTATGGCAAGTTGTAGCCTGACTCAATTAGTCCACCAAGGAACACACTCCTCTGGCCATACGCTGGACGGGATTTTTTCTTCTAACTCTAAAATCAACATAGAGGAAATCATCCCGGTACCCTGGTAAGACCACAAAGTTGTCAAATTCACTCTAACTATAGAACACACCAAACCTTTAATGGCTCCTCAGGGTAAGCATTTTACCTACCAGGAATGGGACAACATTGACATCAGTACGGCTGCGCCAGGGTTGGACTAAATAATTGGATTAAATCGGCCATTCTTGTAGTCACCCCCTAAAAAAGGAAAAGCCCCAGGAGGAAGAATGCCTCTGAGCCTTGGTTCTCAGAGAAACTATGGGCCTCATTAGGATGGCGGGCGGACTTTGTCCGCCCGCCATCCTAGCGGTAAACGGGACCGTCTGCCTTAAGGGCGGGGGTCCCGGGGGTGACATTAGGATGTGCCCGCCACAGTGGCGGGCACATCCTGTACTTTTAGCATTGTAGCGGGCGGGGCTCTCTGCACCGCCCGCCACAATGCTAAAAATGCATTGCAGCATTTGCATAATGAAAGCGGCAGGCACCGCGCGGTGCCTGTCGCTTTCATTATGCAAGTGCAGGGGGGTAACATAGGTACCCCCCGTGTGTACCCCCCTACTGTGCTTCACTCTGGGGGCCGGCAGGGGGCCCGCAGAGTGAAGTCTGCCTGCCTTTCCGTGGCAGCATTGCCGCCACAGAAAGGCATTGTAAAATGCCCATAATAATATGGCTGGAGGTGTCTGATAGACACCGCCTCCATATTATTCCTTTTCAGCCCCGGCCGCAAGGCGACCAAGGGGCGACCGCCAAGGTCGTCCCCGCCATACTAATATATCGGGGGAAAACTAGGTATGATGGCGGGTGGATTGCCCCCGTCTGGCTGGCGGTCGCCACCGCCAGCCTGGCGGGGGCAATCCGCCGGCCATCATAATGGACCCCTAAGACTTCAAAAACAAAAAAGTCATCATGCCTGGCACATAAGGCTATCCACGGGTCAGGTCCCCATTTTCTGAAACATAATCTTAGACATTATGACCCACGAGGACTACTGCTACTTGAAACCCCCAGATTCAAACAACTTAGATGGGGGGGGAGAAGTTTTGTTCTGCACACAGCAAAGATCAGATACCAGTGGTAATAAAGAATAGCCCATCACTGCTATCCTTCATGGCTCTTCTCAAATAACTCATCCAAACTAACCATTAGCGTTCTGATCCTACCTACCTTTTTAACATTACTGGCAGTCTTAAGTCATTTTTAGCGCCAAGATGCCCTCGGGCAATCGTGCGGTTCGGAAATATGATAATCAAATCAAATCTAATCAAATCAAAGAGATCTGAATTTGAATGAAAGAATGATCTGTCTTGGCAATTTCTTCAGAGAAGAAGTTATCAATTTCTTCACATTTGATAGTGGAGCCGTAAGCTTGAGGGAGAAAGTTTGATTTGTAACAATGTTGCACAGTTCTCTAGGCCTATTTTTGGCACAAGTGAGTTGCAAACAGAAAAAGCCTTTTCATAAAAGATGTGCTTCTTGTAGGAAGATCTGCCTGCTCTGAGGAGGGCAAGATGGGAGGGAGAAGGGTGTAGTCTCCATGTTCTTTCAGTTATTCTAAGACCACGTCTTTCTTTGTTGAGGTCTGAGTTGAACCAAGATTTGGCAGGGGGGTACCATAGGTACCCCCAGTGTGCACCCCCCTACTGTGCTTCACTCTGGCGGCCGGCAGGGGGCCCCCAGAGTGAAGTCTTCCTGCCTTTCCGTGGCATCATTGCCGCCACAGAAAGGCATTGTAAAATGCCCATAATAATATGGCTGGAGGTGTCTGATAGACACCGCCTCCATATTATTCCTTTTCAGCCCCGGCCGCAAGGCGACCAGGGGCGACCGCCAAGGTCCCCCCCGCCATACTAGTATGGTGGGGGAAAAACGAGGGATGATGGCGGGTGGATTGCCCCCGCCAGGCTGGCGGTAGCCACCGCCAGCCTGGCGGGGGCAATCCGCCGGCCATCATAATGGACCCCTAAGACTTCAAAAACAAAAAAGTAATCATGCCTGGCACATAAGGCTATCCACCGGTCAGGTCCCCATTTTCTGAAACATAATCTTAGACATTATGACCCACCGAGGACTACTGCTACTTGAAACCCCCAGATTCAAACAACTTAGATGGGGGGGAGAAGTTTTGTTCTGCACACAGCAAAGATCAGATACCAGTGGTAATAAAGAATAGCCCATCACTGCTATCCTTCATGGCTCTTCTCAAATAACTCATCCAAACTAACCATTAGCGTTCTGATCCTACCTACCTTTTTAACATTACTGGCAGTCTTAAGTCATTTTTAGCGCCAAGATGCCCTCCGGCAATCGTGCGGTTTGGAAATATGATAATCAAATCAAATCTAATCAAATCAAAGAGATCTGAATTTGAATGAAAGAATGATCTGTATTGGCAATTTCTTCAGAGAAGAAGTTATCAATTTCTTCACATTTGATAGTGGAGCCCTAAGCTTGAGGGAGGAAGTTTGATTTGTAACAATGTTGCACAGTTCTCTAGGCCTATTTTTGGCACAAGTGAGTTGCAAACAGAAAAAGGATGCCTTTTCATAAAAAATGTGCTTCTTGTAGGAAGATCTGCCAGCTCTGAGGAGGGCAAGATGGGAGGGAGAAGGGTGTAGTCTCCATGTTCTTTCAGTTATTCTAAGACCACGTCTTTCTTTGTTGAGGTCTGAGTTGAACCAAGATTTGGAAGGGATTCTTTTTGTTTTTAGTTTAGGCGGGGCAATTTGATCTAAAACCCCTGGGACAGAATTATTGAAATACTCAGTGAGCTCATTGGCGTTTAGAGAAATAGGGGTGAGACAAAGTTGTGCTTGGAGTTTGGACTCTAATACGCCTGGGGGATAAGAATAAAGTTTTTAGTCAATTTCATGGTTTTGGTGTTTTTAGATGGGGGGATCGGGGAAGAGGGGGAGATTGTGAACAGAATGAGGTGATGGTATGACCAGTCAATATGGATGATGTTGGAAAGGGAGGCCAAGGCATTGTTTGTAATGATGACATCAAGAATGGTGCATTTAGAGTGGGTTGGGGAAAGACAGAGTTGTTTGAGGTTGTTAGTCTCTAGAAGATTAGAGAGGTTAACTGAGGGGTTCTCCGGTTCATTTCAAAGGACATTGAGATCTCCAAGGAAGAGATTTTTTAGAGTTGGAGAGAGAGGATTGAGTAAGAAGGTGGGATAATTCATCTACAGAGAAAAAAATGTTGTGTAGGCGAATCGGGGGAGAACATTGGACTTTAAGTTCAGCACCAACCTATTCAATAGTTGAGTAGTCAGTATTCTTGGCAAGAGAGAGTTGGAGTTGGTTTTTAAAGATTATATCTATTCCACCCCCTTTCCACACTGGTCTGCCCTTTCTGATGGTAGAGTAACTGGAGGGAGCAGAGTAGGTCAAGGATGGGTGTTGAGTGATCGTTGCCATGTTTCCGTGAGTAAGGCTCAGGGTGGTTTCAGCTATTATGGAAGCATGACAAACCGCTGAATGGCAGTTAACAAGCATAGAGGTTAGAGGATTAGGGTTACTTTTGGAGGGAGAGCGCGAATGGATGGTGGAACGTGTGGGGAGTCTGGAGGAGCTGGGAGAGAGGGGGATTATGCTAGTCTCCAGAATAACTGGAATAAAAGCGTGAGGAAGGGAGAGATCCTTAAGCTATGTTGTAGAAAGGGAAGAGTTGCAAAGGTCAGAGAGGTCAGAGTCAGAGAGATCATTCAATGTGCGGTGAGGCCTAAGAGTACGGCTGGCGAGGGAAGTAGTTCTCCAGTGTTTGGGATTAGGGAACTTTTGCAAGCCAGAGTAGGGAGAAGTAGAACAAACGTGGGGGGTCCTGGCATTATGGCATTTGAGTTTTTTGTAATACTCTCTAAGTAGAGAGAGTTCGGTCATTAAGGTAGACATATTTCGGTCAATGTTGATAAGTGTTTGGGTAAGAAGGGTGAGCGTGGACACGGTTGGGGCTGGGGTGGTGAAGGGGAGCTAGTGTTTAGGGAGGGAGAGGGGCCAGGTGTAGGGGAGAGAAGGGAATTCATGTTGAGGGATGGAAGGGGGGCCTGGAGGAGGACAAGGCACTGAAAGAGGTAGGAGAAAGGGATTGAGGAGAACGGGAGAGGTTGAGATGGGTGTGGGGAGAAGTAACATCAGAGTTAGGTGAAGGAGTGTAGTTTAGAAAGGGAAAACTTGGGAAAGGGAGGGGAATAGAGTTAAGAGCCATGAAGGGGGTTTGCGTGGCATGGCAGGGGTAAGAAGTGGGGTTGGGAGTTGGAGGGCATAGGTAATTAAAGGGCGTGAGAGTTGAGTTATTAGAGAGCGTGAGAGTTGGGAAGATCTAGAGTGTGTTGGAGATGTCATGAGGGGGATTCAAGAGAGAGTGAGTGATTAGATATAGAGGCAGATGAAGGGGATTGAGGAGAAGAGGAGAGGTTGAGACGGGTGTGGGGAGAAGCACCATCAAAGTTTGGGGTAGGAGTGTGCTTTTGAGGAAGAAGAGTAGGGGAAAGTGGGAGAATAGAGGGAAGAGCCATATGGAGGGCTCGGGTGGTAGGGGAGGGGTTAGAAATGGGGTTAGGAGTTGGAAGGCATTGGTTATTAGAGGGCATGAGAGTTAGGTTATCAGAAAGCATGAGAGTTGGGGAGATATAGATAGTGAGTGAGTGATTAGATGTAGAGGAAAGGGAGACATTGTTAAGATCTGAGTTGTCTGGGGAAGATGTGTTACAGTAGGGATAGAAGGGAAGAACACAGGGGGATTTTGTGGTGGTGTAGGTGTGGGGTTTGGAGAAGAATTGGATAGTTGGAAGGACAAGGTGCTAAAATGAAGTTCGAAAATGGTGAGGTGATGTTCAGAGGCTTGTATGAGGATATTTCCAGTTTTGAAAATGGAGATGTCGATATCCCAGGGAAAGGCTGGAGATGGAGAGGCGGATAGCTTGAATCCGTAAGGGATTTTGCACGTTCTCGTGACTGGGAGGTGGCGTAAGAAGATGCTCTTCCTTTTTAGAGGGGCGCTTGGAGTAGAAGCTATAATTGTTTTTTATAGGGGAGGAGAGGCTGTGGTAGTTATCTACAATTAAAGTTTCAGGGTGACGGATCAATGTTATATGCTTAAAATGTTTCTTTGCATTTTTTGAAAGTTTGGGAGGGTAAGGAATGGTCCAAGAGTTGGGGCCATGTCTGGTTAGTAGAGGCATTGAGTGGCGATGATGAGAGGGGGGAGAGATGGGAGGGGAGTGATATAAAGAGATAGGGCGGAAACAGTGAATAAGGGGTAATGGGATAGCTGTAAGAGGGGGATATGCGCCAGCAGGGAATTGGAGGAAACAATTACCTAGTACAAAGCAAGACAGGGCAGGAGGAAGGACAGTAGTGATGCGTACATTTCCGATAGGTTACCATACAGAAGGGTGTAACAGTTCAGTAGAGCAACAGATTAATTCACAAGTTTTACCACTGTGAAAGATTTCCTAGTAGCAGACAAAAAAACATATCATAGTCAGCGTATGTTGAGGAGTCAGAACAGGTAGGTTCTGTGAAATTTCAAGGGGCGAGTGATGGCTTGGGATAGAATTTTGTTGGTAGATTCTCAGTACATGAGTAGAAGGGGTTCAACTCGAAACGTTGGATGAGGAGATGCGGACAGCAGCAGTAGCTCTGAGGGAGATTAGTTGAGAAGTACAGAGGGACAATAGTGACCCTGTAAAGGATCCAAGTATAGCACATGTACAGTATTACAAATGGTACTTGAAAATGTAAGTTTAGCCTGTACTTACATTTGTTGAGGAGTTCACCCTGACTGCAAAGTCTCCGCACATATAAGTACATCATTTAGTAGTAAATGTGGGAGCGACACAGGGGAATGAATGGGATAAGAGACAGACTTACAACTAAAGTGGTTAGCATTAGGTAGTAGTAAGATGGATTTAGAGAGGGCCAGGTACAGTTTTCGGGAAGAATGTCACTCTGCCACATAAGAATAAGCCACTTTGGGGTTGGAGACATGTAATGTATACTTTTGTAGCAAGCCTGCACCTGAAGTTACACTTGGATTTCGTGAATAGTGAAAGCAGTAAACTTAGCTATATTTTCTCAAAAGTGTAACTTGCCTTTGTGAACCATGCCCAAACACTTTAAGATGGCATTTTGATTTCAGTACCAGTACTTTATTTTACTTTACAATCAAGTCAATTTCCAAACAGCCTTGTCAATGCTCATTTCACAATTGTGCCTTATACTTATTTTTTAAGGTTATGTTTCACTAGATGCAGAGCTCACAAGGAGGAGATCAAGGCGAATCGAAGGGTGAGACGCCTTGATGAAAGTGTGATAACAGGGTCCACCCGTTCAATGTCACTATGTTGTGAAGATATCCTACATAAAAATCATTGTAAGAGGTGATCTATTTATTGTAGATTTGAATTCAAGCTTACTACACATTTCTGAGAGTGCATGTGACATTTTCAGGTACTGGCAAAAGCCATAATGGCCCACATTGGCATGAAGTAAAGATAGCTGAAACATGTTGACAATAAAAAAAAAATAGATACGTGAGACTACTTATGTCTCAAAACTATCCACATACAAATACAAAACACTTCTACCCACAGGTCTAAACTATTGAATACAAACACAAGAGACCTGAAGAAGCGTGATCACTGACCTCTCTAACTCTAACAGACTGTGAAAGAGAAAAAATACATTCTCTTGAAAACAAGTTTTTGAAGTCCTTATCAAAGGAACAGATTCCAATCACTCACAATGGTCCTTTTAAATCTTGCTCAAGACCCTCATTTGTAGAATTCCTTAATGGTTGGGAGGCCTTGTGTCAATTTTATAATCACTTGCCCTTTCGCTTTCACAAAAAAACTGCTCCACTGTAACTCAAGTGTTGAAGCACACACTGGAGGTATTCAGCACGTATGGTGGAAACTCAATGATGAAGCATGTCACCAGCTAGGTTGGTGAGTGAAGTTCTTTAAAAAAACCCTAGTGTTTCCCCTTTTCGCTTTTTGAGCAGGAGACCCCTCAGTAACATTTGTTGGGTTGGTAGCAAGCTCATTCCCTTTGTTTGGTTGCGTTTTATGGTATACATTCCATAATCAATAAATCATTTAAATTAAAACAAAATTGGTTAAGCAGGAAATTATGTTTAAATTAGAAACACTTAACTGTTTTCATCAGGTGATGGCCATTTGAACGCCCTGGGTTTTATTACTGTTGAGAAAGACATACAAATATAGTTGTTATTGCTTGAAAAAAGCTGTACATATGGTATGACATGTTCTTAGTAGATTTAGTAGATATGACAGTAATCTTTCCTTAGACATACCTTATTTTTCCATCTTTTACTCACATGCTATGCTTTGAGAATTTTGCATTTAAGCAAACAAAGTCTTTTAGTAGGCATAAAAATGGGTGTTAAGGTAGTCGAGAACTGAGTGAAGGGAGTGGCTCAAGCCATGCCCTTTGCTCAGTGCCCTCTGGGCACAGCTGAACACCTACTGCTATGAGTATGGTGGTTGGGTAGTTGGCAAAGATTTAGCAACGAGGACTCTTAGAGCAGTTGACATCTGCACCCCTGCCCCACAGCCTGCAGGGAACAGTAAAAAACTTTGTCTGGTGGGTTCCCTGTGTAGGGGATGAAAGCATCACAACAAGCAAGTAATTTGTATTGTTCTGATACTGGCTCTAGTTATATTGATTCCAAAATAATGTGTTTTATTTAGCTTGCAAGGCTGTATATAGTCAGCTGCAGGTGGTGGTGCTATCTGAAGGGCAAATACGTACATTTCTATTGAAGCTTGTGAGGAGGAAAAGAAGAGTAAACCTGGAGTTCCTATCTGTTCCTTTCTCCCTAATTGCTGGGGTGCTGTGTTATATACACACACATTTAGTATGTGTATAAACTGATATTTGCCCTCAATTACACTAATTGTCAGAAAAACTACAGACTGGGTGAAAGGTCATTGGGTAGCCATGCTTTGTTTCCAAAAGTCTCAAGAAGATGGCATTGGAACTGGTTCACAGGGAATATTAAGTCTTGCAACACATTTTCAAGCCCATCTTCTAAATTATGTTTTCCACTTAATCCACTTCTCTGAAGCAACCATTTTTCAGGTACCGGCCTAGTGCTACTCTGAATTTGTTGGGTGTTCTGTTGGAAAATTAAGAACATTTATCAGTTGTTATTTATAGGTATATGTTTTAAGCCTTGTGAGTTTGATCATCAGTGTAATAGGGGGAATAGATTTACTAGTATCAGTGCATTAATTCTACTAGCGTAGCAGTGGCCTCCTCTCCCCTCTACGTGGGGTGTACGGGGCGGGCGCTGCTGGAATTGCCAGCACCCACTGCTATTACATAAGCCAGCCGTTGCCACAGGCGCCAAACTGTCAAACTACGCCACTGGTTAATTCTATACATTTGTCATGGGCAATGGACATGTGGCACGATTGAAGCATTTTTGTTTTTGTGTAAAACAAGTGAGTGTGAGTGTTTCCAAAAAATTTGCTAAATATATGTACACCAAGGTGTATTGATGAATCAGTGGGTGTATGAGTGCCTGTATGGATGACTTAGTGGGTGTGTGACTGACTGCATAAGTGAGTAATTATACATGTCTCAGTGAATGTATAGGTGAGTGACTAATGTGTGTGAATGTCTGTATCAGTCTGTCACTAGGTGTGTAAGTGGCTGCATGGGTTGGTGAGTAGGTACATGAGTTGCTATATGTAAATGTAAATGTAAATGTACAGGAATTTATATAGCGCAAATCACCGAGCGGTTTCTAAGCGATTGCTTAGGGAACCCGTCCTGGTATTCCCCTGTGAGATAACCCCAGCAGGGTATCCACAAGGTGAAAGCCAGGCATCCCGCCGCGAGGGGCCATTGTGGAGATTAAGCAAGCTATTGCCCAGAGTCGCAGAGTGTGAACCCGTGAATCAAGTAGGCACCGGAGCGAAAATTATCGAGTCCATGGACATTTTAGGACTCAAGTCCCCGCCGAGCCGGGAATTGAACCCTGGTCCCGGGCTGACCTCTGCTTCCAGGTCTGCCCGGGACCACACTTCTCCATTTATCCGTTATTGATTGGCTGTCCGTATGTGTGGGTGGGTGAGGGAATGTGCAATACCTTCATCGTTGATTGAGTGGGTGAATCACTGGCTGTATGGGTTCATGAGTTAATCTGAAAGAAGATGTATGTGTGAGTGAGTATGTGTATGGCTATGTCAGTGAGTGAATTGCTGTGTCAGTGGTATAAGGGTGAGTAAATGCATGTGTGACAGGCAGTAAAGGTAAGTGTTGGAGTATACATAAGTGACTGTATGTGTGAGCGAGTGATTGTGAGAGTGGTTATGTGGGTGAGTGTGTGCTTGTGTCAGTGACTGTGGAGAAGTGTGGCTCAATCATTAAAGCGGCAGACCCTGATGCAGAGGTCTAGCCCGGGACCAGCGTTCAATTCCCCGCCTCGGCGGGTCTTGGGCTCAAAAATTCCACTGACCTGATAATTCTCGCCTCGGTGCCTATTCCAATCATGGAGTCCCATTCTGCAACTCTGGGCAATAGCTTGCTTAATCTCCACAACGGCCCCCACAACGCTAAGGATGCCTGGCCTCCACCTTGGGGGTGCCCAGGAGTAGACGCCTCACAGGGAAAGCCAGGATGGGTTCCACAGCGGTATTCGTACAAGCGCCTTGAGACCCTTGCGGGTGAGTAGTGCGCTATACAAGTATCAATTTACATTTACATTTACTGTATGGATGAGTAAGTATGTGTTAATATCTGTATGAATAAGGGAGTTGTTGTGTGTCTATCTGCATAGGTGAGTAAGTGGCTGTGTGATTGACTCTATGGGTGAGTGATTAGCTCTATGAGTGTCTGAAAGTGTATGAGTGGCTGTGTGGGTGTATGAGTGGATATGTCAATGGCTGTATTAGTGAGTGGATGAATGGCTGCATGGGTGAGAGAGTGGATGGGTGTATAGAGCTATGAATCAGTGGTTGGGTATGAAAGTACTGGCATGAGTGTGTCAATGGTTTCGGTAATGTTAGTGCGAAAGTTGGAGTGGGTGTATGAAAGGTTAAATGAGTGTGTGAGTGGCTGCATCAGAGATTCTGTGGATGCTGTCATCAGTGATGTGCCAATGATGTCATTTGAGATGTCATCAGTGATGTCACAGACCATGTCCTGATGGATGTAATGTGTGAGGTCATAAGCAGTGCATTGCAGTGGCGCGAGTTATAGTTAGCTCAGCTTATGAGTGAAACCTGAGCCTAGCAATAATGTCCCTGGTACCTTTGTTTTTATCAGTGAATTTATAAGGTTTTTATAAATGCTAATCCCTAACTATAACGTCCATATAACCTTTGTTTTTTTCTATGAGTTTTTATGGTTTTGTATGTTGTCATGTTTGCAGAGTGGTGGAGAAAGGGGTTGTGGCCTATGACCAGCTATGAGTAATCCCAATGTGTAGGACCTACAGAAAGTTCCAAGAGGGATTTTTGGCCCCCAAAGTCCATCACCATCCAAGAGGACTTTATTCCCCAACCAGTAGTGCACCAGTAGACACCATTGCAGAGTGGTGGAGATGGGGGCATGGCCTCCAATGACCTCTCAGCAACCCTGCTGTGTGGGACTTACAGGAGATCGTAGGAGGGGCTGTTTGGCTGATGTCCTCAGCAGTCAAAGGGAACCACATCCCCCAACTAGTAGTGTGCCAAGTGATGTGTTTGCAGAGTGGTGGAGAAAGGGGGCGTTCAAATACCTCTAAGCAATCATGCTGTGTGAGATTTACTGAGGGTAGAGGAGGTGTAGTTATATATGCATATATATATTTACATATATATATGTATGTATCAGTGTGTGTGTGTATATATATGTGTATATATAGTCATGATTGACTCGCACTAAACTGAAAAATAATGCGCTACACTGGGCACTAAGCAAAACTAAATCGTCCGTATGTCTTTGAGTGTGTGAATGCACGTTGGAGTGGTAATTGTACATATTATATATATATATATATATATATATATATATATATATATATATATATATATATATATATATACATTCACTGAAAAAAACATAGGTTTCACACCAGTTATAGTTAGGAATTAGCATTTAAAAAACCTATTAAATTCACTGAAAAAACCATAGGTTTCACACCAGTTATAGTTACCTGGAAATTTTACTGACATAAAACCATTGAAATTCCCACGTTATAGTTAGTTGGACTCACTATAACTTGCGCGTGCAATGCACTGCTGATGACGTCACATATTACATCACTCATGACATGGTCAGTGACATCAAAGAATAAAAAAAACATTTCTTTTCAGAACTACCTCCTATTTATATAAAATGACTTACATTTTTAAACTCTGCCCTTCTCTTTTCTCCCCGGTGCGCTCCCCAGTGCGCTCCCCGGTGCGCGGGGCCCTTTTATAGCCCCCACATGAAACCTAGGGGGTCAGGGGGGTCTACTCTGCCCCCTAATTGTCTTTTCCCCCTTTGTTTTAGCCACCTCTTGTGTCTCGATCCTACCGAGACACAAGATGGCGGCCGCTCCGGACCGTTTGGAATGTTTACAGACACCCGAAAGCCAATCAGCTTTCCATGCGCATGTCGCGTAGCGCGCCCGGAGCGCTCCCCGGAGAGAGTACCGGGGCGCGCTTACACATATATATATTTTTTTGAACCTAAATTACTCAAAATCCACTGGAGCACATATCTTGAGACATCGCAAAGGCACATCGGGCTACCAGTCCCTAAAATTTTGCCAAGATTGGTGGAAATCCATTCAGCCGTTCGGGTTAAAAGTGAGGTCGAACGCCCTACGGAAATTAACATGGGGAAAACGCGTTTTGGGACCCCCCTTTTATCTCGGCCCCCGCTTGACGCATCCCCCCCAAACTTTCAGGGAAGGACCGGAGCTCGAAGAGGCCATTTTGAGGACATTTTAATGCAGATTCGTCAACCAGAGCCAAAGTTATTCCAAATAGAATTTTGAGATTTAACATTGAAAAAAATCCTAACTATAACTACTATACATATATATATATATATATATATATATATATATATATATATATATATATATATATATATATATATATATATATATATATATATATATATATATATATTTTCAAAACACAAGGAGTTGCCCCCAAGGACTAGCCGCCACACAGGTAGGTTTGATACTTCGTTTTATTTTCAGGAAGCTGCAATGAAGTCCGCCTGCTGCCTCGCAAGCACTGCCTGACGCGTTTCGTGCCGATATGCACTTTATCGAAGGCAAGTTCATAGTAGCAGCGCAAAGCATGTCGGGCACAAATTTAAATCAGGATACACGCCCAGTGGCTTCAGGCTACGCCTGCTGGTACCTGTAGTTTCCGATAGGTATTCCTCCAGTGAGCTGCTTGTGCACTGTCTATGAGCAATTAAAATCCCCAGTGGGTTAGCGCAGACACCCTGCTTTCTTCATTGCCGAGTAATGCTTTCCGAAACGACCTCCTGTTATTCCGCTGGTAACTCATCCTTACGTCACCACAGGGCCGCTCACATGCGGCGGGGCTCAGTCCACGGCCGGGCCAGCCGTACCAAATTTTCAAAACACAAGGAGTTGCCCCCAAGGACTAGCCGCCACACAGGTAGGTTTGATACTTCGTTT
Source organism: Lissotriton vulgaris (assembly GCF_964263255.1). Taxonomy (NCBI): domain Eukaryota; kingdom Metazoa; phylum Chordata; class Amphibia; order Caudata; family Salamandridae; genus Lissotriton; species Lissotriton vulgaris. The sequence continues at coordinate 1,190,236,153 of NC_141693.1, read as the reverse complement.
TATTTTCAGGAAGCTGCAATGAAGTCCGCCTGCTGCCTCGCAAGCACTGCCTGACGCGTTTCGTGCCGATATGCACTTTATCGAAGGCAAGTTCATAGTAGCAGCGCAAAGCATGTCGGGCACAAATTTAAATCAGGATACACGCCCAGTGGCTTCAGGCTACGCCTGCTGGTACCTGTAGTTTCCGATAGGTATTCCTCCAGTGAGCTGCTTGTGCACTGTCTATGAGCAATTAAAATCCCCAGTGGGTTAGCGCAGACACCCTGCTTTCTTCATTGCCGAGTAATGCTTTCCGAAACGACCTCCTGTTATTCCGCTGGTAACTCATCCTTACGTCACCACAGGGCCGCTCACATGCGGCGGGGCTCAGTCCACGGCCGGGCCAGCCGTACCAAATTTTCAAAACACAAGGAGTTGCCCCCAAGGACTAGCCGCCACACAGGTAGGTTTGATACTTCGTTTTATTTTCAGGAAGCTGCAATGAAGTCCGCCTGCTGCCTCGCAAGCACTGCCTGACGCGTTTCGTGCCGATATGCACTTTATCGAAGGCAAGTTCATAGTAGCAGCGCAAAGCATGTCGGGCACAAATTAAAATCAGGATACACGCCCAGTGGCTTCAGGCTACGCCTGCTGGTACCTGTAGTTTCCGATAGGTATTCCTCCAGTGAGCTGCTTGTGCACTGTCTATGAGCAATTAAAATCCCCAGTGGGTTAGCGCAGACACCCTGCTTTCTTCATTGCCGAGTAATGCTTTCCGAAACGACCTCCTGTTATTCCGCTGGTAACTCATCCTTACGTCACCACAGGGCCGCTCACATGCGGCGGGGCTCAGTCCACGGCCGGGCCAGCCGTACCAAATTTTCAAAACACAAGGAGTTGCCCCCAAGGACTAGCCGCCACACAGGTAGGTTTGATACTTCGTTTTATTTTCAGGAAGCTGCAATGAAGTCCGCCTGCTGCCTCGCAAGCACTGCCTGACGCGTTTCGTGCCGATATGCACTTTATCGAAGGCAAGTTCATAGTAGCAGCGCAAAGCATGTCGGGCACAAATTTAAATCAGGATACACGCCCAGTGGCTTCAGGCTACGCCTGCTGGTACCTGTAGTTTCCGATAGGTATTCCTCCAGTGAGCTGCTTGTGCACTGTCTATGAGCGCTAACCCACTGGGGATTTTAATTGCTCATAGACAGTGCACAAGTGCACAAGCAGCTCACTGGAGGAATATATATATATATAGATATAGATATATAGATATATATTGCTCAAGATTCCCGCCAGGGAAATGAAAACGCACTCTCTCGTCTCGTTAAGTTTACAGCGGTTTATTCATCAACCAAAACCCAACGCGTTTCGCTTCTTGCAAAGCTTCTGCACGGGATGTTGAGCCAGTTTCTAAGTCCTTCTTTTAACACTGAAGCACATGTGACTTCCTGTGTTACAAGTAGATGCATGCTGGTTGATGTAGTCTCCACTACATCCTCTTCACCAGGGTGCTCAATTTTGTGTCCTTGTAAATTTTGAAAAAGAATTTTGTGAAACCCCTGTTGCTGTATCTGTTGATGGCGGAGGGCTTTTTCTGCCATCAATACTGCTATGATTGTCCACTTGAAACAGGTGAGCTACACTGCCAGCATGGTGGTTAGTGGATCTGCCAATATTTAAAAGAATTATCTCTATTACCCTTCTCTAAATGACCTTCAAAGTCTTGGCTTTAGCAGGCGGAATTGTTGATCTATAAAATCGATTTTGAATAAAAATCCCATAGAAATATTCCTCATATCCACAGTTGAAAAACTTTACGGAATCACACATAAGCTGGAAGAACTGGTATACTTGACAGATGGAGCCATTAATAACATAGGAGAATGTCAAATGTAACATTAAAGGACATGTAATATCAAAATATCAAAATAATGACAAGCTTAATTACCTGGACGTTTTTTTGTTGTTGTTGAAGTGGTTCCTGTTATTGCTCCTGCTGTTGGTAAATATATATTTTTAAAGACAGAAGTATAGCACTATGTTATAGTTACTCATAGATTGAAGTACAACTATGCTCAGTAAGAGGTACAATTAAACAGTGAGTTCATATGTGTGACATCCACCTATCCCATTTGTGTTCTAATATTCACAAGTCACAACAATTCTGTCAGGATATTGCCACTACATTCATTCATCATTTCCATCACATCATTTGCTCTTTGTTCTTCTCATCAAGTGTTGCTTTATAGGCTTCACTTGAGAAGGAATTTGACTTACTTGGTCTGTTTCTCTACGTATCAGTAACTGTCATTCCTTCCTTGTAGCATACATGTGATATCGTCTATAGAATGTCAAACAATTCTTAAAAACATCCAAAGGACATCCAGTCCTGTTGGTACAATGTAACTGGTTGATGCTGGAAACATGCTAGCTGATTCTGGACAGATGCAATCAGTGAAATGTTATGGAAATTGACATAAATGTTAAATTATCATCCCTGTTCTATGATTCTATGAATAAAGTTAATATTTTTGTTTATTCTATAATTTTATTTTTGTACCACAACTAAGCACTAAACATAAAGTAGTATTTCAAATAGTCAAAAGATGAACAAAAAACAAATATGGTAACGGTGCATCAAAAAAAGGATAATTCAACTTCACAGAGAGGGAAAAATCAGCTTCTATAGTATGTTTGACAAGCACACACACATACAAACAGACCCCAATGTATCTAAATATATATATTTCTACACAAGCAGTGTGTAAAATTGGAAAAGAATAAGGCTCAACTCTGTCCTTCAGTAATCCTCGATAAATGTCTCTTTAAAATGTATCCCAAATTCTAACCCTTCTGAAATTGCTCCTCTTTGTTGCCTTCATCAGTGTTAGGTCTTCTGTATTACACACTTTTACAAATGTTTCACCCAGAATGTCCTACGATTTATTGTACTGATTTTGATAACCCGGATTTTTTGCATCTAACCTAATGCTGCATTCAATATTTATCTGATATGCTTTGTTACAGTGGTGCCTAGACATACGTTAGACAAATCCCAATAATAAATAGTACTTAAATAATCAAATGTAATACTTTGTGGCTGATAACGATTATGTACAGAGCGTTTAAATTTGAATATAAACAACGAAAGCCTGCAGCGGGTGGAACAGCTGTCTTCTTTATAGAGCCTCACGATGAGACTCCTTCTGTGACTAGTCATAGCAGATTTGAGGCAGATTCTTAGAGGCTCATGGGTCGTATACTTGACTAAAGTTCAGGGCGCTGCATTCAGAAAGAATGTGCTGAGGAATTCAAACCTGAAATTGTAAACGGCACACTTGTTGGTCTGTCTTTATCTCATCAGTGGCAGCTCTTGCTGACTCCCTGAACGCATATGTCATTGGTTTCCATTACAAGCCTAATGATGCTGATCTTTGCAGCCTGTTAGTGAAGCTTGGAAAAACACTTTCATCATAAAAAAGAAAAAAACTGATAGGAAGTTTAAAAATTCCTTTGTTTTTGAAAGTGTTCCAGTTGTTGTTGCAGTTAGTGTAGCTGTATGCTTTATGACCGGTGCATACTTTTAACTACTGGTTCATATTAATGTGAATAAGCAAGATACACAGTGAGGGGTAAAAACAATCATCTATTGCTTATATATAATGTTTTCTTCTTTTCAGTATTCTTCAAACATTTCAGTTCTTGCTCCTACCCAAGTGCTGCATTGGTTGTCTGGATTCAACACTAATCTTTTCTTTCTAATACAGGCTCATTATTTTGACCCAACTATAAATATGTTTCTTCATGTGTCAGGCCATTCCTTTACCAATCACTCATCTTCCTGTCTATCATGCCATCTCTCTCTATTTCCTCCAGGCAGTGGGTCTGCATTGGCTTCACACAAAGAGCAAAAAAACTAAGAAAACATACCTGTTAGGTCCTGTCCTCTTGACACATTTTGAATGGTTGTTTCTGGAAAAATAAACGCAATAATAAGTCAGAGAATTTGACACAGATTTAAACAAACTATCTGGATTTTTGTTCAAGCTTACGTTATGAACAAAAAGGCTCATACAAACAATCATTATATTAGGCGGTAGAAAAAGTGAGTGTGAGATTCACAGCTGAACTCCCTTGCTGTGTAAAGTTGGTGCTCCTCTTCTGGCATTAAAGGCTCCATTCTATGAGTAGGTGGTTGTTCTGGCTGCTCACTGCTGGAGCACCTTGCCCTGGCAGCAAGTAAAATGTTATAGGGACTTTGGAATGACACCAGCTACTTTTAAATATAAACTGTGAGCCAGAAAAAAAAAGCATGCAGCGCAGAGCAGCATCCAAAGAGCCTGCCCTTCATTGCATGACAAGGATGCAGCAGGAACGCTGTGCCTCTTACTTTCACAAATATATTTTGGGATCTTTTCCATATTTGAGCGAGACCAACTGAATTGACAAATATAAAATATTAAATTGATATATATATATCTATTGCTTTTTTGCAAGCTACCTGATGTTAGAAAGAATTTACATCTCTCATTTCATTCCTGGTCGAATACTATATGAGCAAATCACTGACCTGATAGAGCACGTGTCTCCCACCATAAAACCTCATTAAAAACGTCTTTTGGCCACCTTTAACCCATTTGTTTATCAAGAAAATCTCTTCACATTCAGCCCACAAGTTTGCAAGATTACGTTTTTGATGCACTATAAAACACTTTATAATACTATCTTTATTTTTCTACTAATATATATTATATTTCAACTATTCTTCCTTTAATACTTTCTCAAATATGTATGCGTATAATTTTATAGTTAAACTCTTCATATTTGATAAAGTTTACCAATCCTGCTCTATTTGTTGGCTATATTTCAATTGTTCCCTCTATGTTTTATAATTTTTTACATCTTCTAGATCATTTTTGTAAACCTTTCAGGATGCAAATTTGAAATCATTGGTTGATAAACATTTTGGGGTCTCATACTAGTTTGACAGTCCTGGATCAGGCCACCACACTGCGCCCCTGCTCCAGGACTGCCAAACAGAGGCACCGGCCGCCTCTCAGATTATGAGTACTTTTGTAGTCCGGCGAGTGGTCCTTTGGCGTTCCCATAGCAGTGCCTTATAAAAATCACTGCAATGGGAACGGCAAAGTCTGTTCCAGCACAGCATGGAAAGGGGGTGCATGTACACAGTGTGGCATACCTTGTGCCCCCCTGCATGTATCCCACGGGCCTGACACAACAGGAGGCTCTGTAGAGACCCCTTTGTTTCCTCATCACCAGCATTTTTATGGCGGGCTCATTGCCATGAAACTGCTGGGAGTGAGAAAGAACATAATATACTTGGAGGTGCAGACTCAAGACTGCCATGCCATTGCCCTGAATCGTGTTTCTCGGGTTGTGGTGGTCTCACTACGGTGGTGGGACCACTGGGCAGCGGTCTCCACACCTCCACCACACGTTCAGTGATCCAACTCATAATCAGGCCCTTTGTGATTTATATTTTATAAAATGTTTTATCTTCACTAATAGTAAATTCCAGAAAAAGTAACTTTTTTCCATACTATTATTGTTTTATTGACATTATCAATGTTGTCAATTCTATTGACAACCTTAATAACATTATTAAACATTAAAAAGAACACTAGTGATCACTGAAAAATGACTGAACTTGATTTGAATCTCACTGCAATGGTGCTTAGGCTAGATAAAGTAAACAGGCTTGACCCAGTTGTTCTTTTTTACGTGGGATTTAGTCTTGCTAGTGTCGCTACTTCTTGAGTATAAAAGAATCCACTCCATTTTGTGAATCAGAACCGCAGTTATACTGGCCGAAGAGTGAGAAACTTTAGCCATTTCCAAATTCTAGTCTATGACTTTCTTTTTCAAAGTTCTTTTAGTGACAAAGGTAAAAGGGAACCAGCAAGTTCCAACATTTCAATTTGATTCTTTGTGTTACTGTATAAAATAGATTCATGAGACCAAAATATCAGATCCTCTACATGTTCAATTCAGAACAATTTAATTCTCCCCTCTAGTGTACTTTCTTCAGAGCATTTTCTATAACTGGTTAAGTTATCAGGAGGGAGAAATGAACCAAACAGGGAGTCTGTCAGCAATTGCTACAATATTTTCTAAATGTTAAATTTCTCTGTGATGTCCCCTGTGAGTAAGGTAAAATGGAGCCCCTAAGTTCAAATACTTTATTTGGATTCTTTGCATGTCATGTGGATTCATGAGAACAACACGTCATTTGGTTTCTTCCCATGTTTAGTTCATGATAATTTAATGCTCTGCTCTAGTGCTTTCGCTATAGAGAGTTTCTATAAGTGGTTGTGTTTGAAGAAGGGAAATATGAACGAAATAGGGAGTTCATCAGCAATTGTTACAAGTATCTCTAAATATGTAATTTATCTGTGTTGCCCCAAGTGCTCCATATCTTTTTTTCCCCACTGAACACTAATCGTTACTTCCTCTTACTCGCTCTTTACTATAAACATTGTATGTATCTGTTCATATAAGTAATGAGTTCCAAAATAATCACTAATATCTTCTTGTTTCATTGGCAAATTTTGGGTAGTTTGTTATGGAGGGATAAAGTAAATAAAAAGAGATTTTGACATTGATTCGAAATAATGATCTTGGTAACAGAAAAAGGAAAACACATTTAAGTGATTGCATTTAATTTATATAATGCTTATATGGCTGAGATACCCGCCACCCCCTCTCAACACAATCCCCAAGGATGGGAAACCGGAAACAGTTCTGAAGTTTTTAGAAGACGGGAGGGAGTGACCCTCCCGGCCGTATTTATTAAAATATGAAACAAAATTAAAACATTAAATCAACAGTTTCATATTATGTACAATTTCATTACCACATTGCGATGTTTGGCTAACCTTAACATATCCTCTAATACAAAGGTTCTCCTAGCCGAACTAACATCCTACCAAACATTTACTTAACTTTTGAAATTGTACATCCTAACGTTTAAGGGCCAACGGCAAGGTCGTAACCGGTGTCAAGATCCCTAACCCAGACATATCCCCCTCACTTGTGAGGGGCGGCACGGAGGCATACCTCAAGTGCAAATACCAATTTCCCTTGACTTGACGGGGGCCCCAATAAAACTCAACGCCACTTAAAGGTCGTACGAGGACTCGTGTGAGGTATCTAGAAGGTAGCGTAGACCCCCCCCCAAACCCCACACAACTTACCACATCTGCCGTCGCAGACGTCCTGGCCCCGGGAAATTCCCCAGGAGGGGGCTGTAACCCCTCCTACCCATGAAGGGGCCTTGACCGCCTTCCCTTTCCTTTCGGCGACCCATCCTTAGAAGGGACCGCCTCCCCGTTGAGGGGCCAATGGCCACCTCCCCCGAGCGCCCCCATCCGTAATGGGTGACGCCCACTCATAGGGATCTTCCAATTAGTGGTCACCGATCATGACCTTACCGCCCGACCAAAATAAATACGACAATGATAACTAAATAACTAAAGACTAAATATAACAGACAGTAGCAACAACAACTTTATTCAAAGCATGCTTACTGATGAACACTAAAGCAGAATTACTTTATTTGCAAAACATAACACAAATCGATCATTCTTTATTGCATACTCAAAATCTTCACGATAATACCACAACCTGTAAACGAAAATCAGAATTATCCATCAAACTTTATTTAAAACCACTCGCTGTCTTCAGGGGCTGGTGGGTGGGTCAAAATTGGCTCTTCGTTCCGTCTCGAGCTCACGTGCCGCGAGGAGGTGCAGCTTCAGAGCACAGGAACAAGAGGATGCTTTCTGGTCTTGTTCCTCCTTTTATCCGTCTTCAGGGCGGGCGTAAACCCGCCCCTGCCTGCCCCAAGGGCGTGGCCAGCCGCGTCAGTGTCTAGGCCAACACACTCTAGGGCGGGAAAAGGCGCGCCCCGGCTACGCCGCTTCGGGCATACCAGCCAAGACTCGCCTCCCGCCCAAGATGGCTTCCCGGGGGGATCGTGGTACTCTGCCATACGTTCGGGGGGACCGATTGGTCGCCCCTTTCCATATGGCTGAGATACCCGCCACCCCCTCTCACACAATCCCCAAGGATGGGAAACCGGAAACAGTTCTGAAGTTTTTGGAAGACGGGAGGGAGTGACCCTCCCGGCCGTATTTATTAAAATATGAAACAAAATTAAAACATTAAATCAACAGTTTCATATTATGTACAATTTCATTACCACATTGCGATGTTTGGCTAACCTTAACATATCCTCTAATACAAAGGTTCTCCTAGCCGAACTAACATCCTACCAAACATTTACTTAACTTTTGAAATTGTACATCCTAACGTTTAAGGGCCAACGGCAAGGTCGTAACCGGTGTCAAGATCCCTAACCCAGACATATCCCCCTCACTTGTGAGGGGCGGCACGGAGGCATACCTCAAGTGCAACTACCAATTTCCCTTGACTTGACGGGGGCCCCAATAAAACTCGACGCCACTTAAAGGTCGTACGAGGACTCGTGTGAGGTATCTAGAAGGTAGCGTAGACCCCCCCCAAACCCCACACAACTTACCACATCTGCCGTCGCAGACGTCCTGGCCCCGGGAAATTCCCCAGGAGGGGGCTGTAACCCCTCCTACCCATGAAGGGGCCTTGACCGCCTTCCCTTTCCTTTCGGCGACCCATCCTTAGAAGGGACCGCCTCCCCGTTGAGGGGCCAATGGCCACCTCCCCCGAGCGCCCCCATCCGTAATGGGTGACGCCCACTCATAGGGATCTTCCAATTAGTGCTCACCGATCATGACCTTACCGCCACAGGTCCGGATAGTTGACCGGCTATCCGGACCCCCCACCACACTCCTACCTAAAGGTCATGTTTTAACGCCTTCAGCCAAGCTATGAAGTCTCCTATGAGTAACTCATTCCCCATCCGAGACAAATGAACACCATCCCCCAAGTACATACTGTCATCATTAATACACCCATGCGAGATAGAATGCAGTGCATTGGAACGGAACAACCTACTCACTTTGTTATTAATTTTTCTCACAGAATGATTTAAAGCAGAAACAGAAAAAGCCCCCCGCCAGACTTTTCGTGGGATCATATGGGACCACGCAATTGTGCACCCTGGAACTCTCCTCGCTAACCAACTTACAGTGGAAAGCATCGCCTCCAGGAGAAGTCGTCTACCAGTGGTGACCAAATCATTGCCCCCAAGATGTACTATGACTACAGACGGCAGTGACCTCGTCCGCCCTAGCAAACCCTCGAAAAATGATTGAAACTGGTCAATACAGAGACCGCCCTTTCCGTAGAAGGACACACTGTACCCGTATTCCCCAGCCACGTGCACCATGTCACCTGCCTTGAATACGTCCGCGGCACGCCTCACGTATGAGTGGCCCACGACCCACACCTCCTTTTTCACAGCCGGTGATGTCTGACCGCTGGCCCGGTGTTGGGTCGACTGCATAGTCCGCCCCGCCTCGTAGGCTTGCGTAACTGAAAACCAAACAAAACAAGAAGCGTGAGTACATCATTACAGCTTCACAACATGTGCAAACGCACATACCTTTTATAACAATTGGAGGACCAACGCCCCACACGTTTAACTTGTTCCACATTCAGACCCCTGGCTGTAGCCTCTGTAGCAGCCCCTATCCGAAAGGAATGGGTCCCAAACTCGCCCGGGTTCAAGCCCGCAGCTGTAATCGACATCGCAAGCACCCGCTGAAACTGAAACCTTGTCAGTGGGGTGGCGTCCGCGTGTCTCAACAAGGTCCCCCCCCATGATGCCACCCTTCGTGTTAAATAATCCTCTAAACACTTCACTGGGCACATGGACGACCCGGGAATCCTGCGTATAATTATGCAGTCACCCATCCCACTCTGATCGGTCTTGGACCTCACAAACGAGACAGTCATTGTCTCCCCTCTGAACTGAAAGTGCTCTGCGCACAGCCCTCCCGTCACATCCTGCTTGTTCCTCGCCACTAATTCGCTTACCCGCATAGCCCCATGAAATGCCAGCGTAAAAGCGGCTCGGAATAACACTGTCTCAAACTGAGATGAACATGTTGTAGGGAGTCTGGATAATAACTGGGCCAACCTATCCAAACCTATCGGGCGCCTCTCATCTACTCTGCGACCCTCAAGGCGTTGCCACCCACGTAGCGCTTTTTGCACAACGAAAGACGCTGTCGGGTCCTGGATCCCATGAGCCCTAGCAACAAAGGAAATGGCAGCCCGATGCCTCTGGGCCGTGGCCACCGATTTCCCTGCCAGATGTAACGACATCAGAAAGTTCACTACCCATTCCTCCTGGCCCCAAAGCTCCTCCCTAGCAGTCCCCAAAAAAGCTAAATAGGACCGGAACGCCCCTTCATATGCCTTCCTCGTCCTGGGTGCTAAACTCTCTCCCATGAGGTTACGAAGTTCGGGGCACCGAGAGACCAGAGAGCTTCGGGAAAGGGTGCTGGCTCCGGGTCCGCTGTGGGAAGAAAACCCCAGAAGGCCTGCATACGAAAACGAGAAAGGGCATCAGCCGCCTGGTTCATTACCCCCGGGACATGTCTTGCTTTGAATAGCACATTCAATTGCATACACAGTAATACGATTTCCTTGAGCAGTCTCAAAATCCATTTGCATCGTGCTGCCTGGCTATTGATACACTCAACCACGGTCATATTGTCAGACCAAAATACCACAGAGTGATCTCTGAACCCTTCGGGCCACGTTCTCAGGGCCACCAAAATGGGGAAAAGTTCCAGGAAAGCAATGTTACTTGTCAGTCCACTGTTATGCCACCATGCCGGCCATTTTTGTGCAGACCATCGAGTGCCGAAAATGGCACCAAAACCCATGCTCCCTGCCGAATCTGTCCACAGCCCCAGCTCCTCAGAGGACACGGCCGGTTTGTTCCAGACGACTCGACCATTGAAATCCGCCAGAAATGCCAACCAAATGCGCATGTCCTGGCGGACCTCTGCCGAGAGCCTTGTGCGATGATGGCCCTCCTTCAGTCCGACCATGGCTTGAGCGATCGAACGGGAAAAAGGGCGGGCCATTGGTATAACTCTTAGGGCAAAATTCAACTGTCCCACTAACTGCTGTAATTGATGCAGCTTAACCTTAGATTCACTCATACACATTTGCAGGGATGCCCTGAACTTTAACACTTTATCACCTGGCAAACGGAAACAACCTTCTCCGGAGTCTAACTCGATCCCCAGAAACTCGAGGCAAGTCGAAGGACCCGCCGTCTTACCTGGTGCTAATGGCACGCCAAACTGATTCATTAAAACACAAAATGCAGCCAAAGCTTGCCCACATTCCGGATCCCCGGCTGCCCCCAGGAACAAAAAATCATCGAGATAATGCATCACTTGTTGGAAACCCGTCTTCTTAGTGAAGACCCATTGTAGGAAACTACTGAATTTCTCGAAATAGGCACAAGATATAGAGCATCCCATCGGCATACACCTATCCATGTAATACTGACCCTGAAACATGAATCCCAGGAGACGCTGATCGTCTGGATGTACCGGGAGCAACCGGAACGCTGACTCGATATCAGATTTTGCCATCAGCGCACCGGGCCCCAGGCGATTCAAAATGGCTACGGCCTCATCGAAGGATGCTTACCGCACCGAACACATTTCCGGGTCTATCGCTTCGTTTACAGAAAGACCACGTGGGGCTGACAAATTATGTATCAGCCGAAACTCACCCGGGTCCTTCTTGGGGACCACTCCTAAAGGCGAACAAACAAAGTTAGCAACCGGGGGTACACTAAACGGACCGGCGACTCGACCTCGAGTAATCTCCTTCCGGATCTTTTCCTGTACCACGGTCGTATGCTGCAAGACCGATATCTGATTTTTGCATTTTTCCACACCCTGAAAGTCCCCCACTGGGATGCGGAAACCATATGAAAACCCGTTCCGCACCACCCCAGCGGAAGCACGATCCGGGTATTCACTGAGCCAGGGAATCATTGCCAAGGTATCAATCGGGGTAGGTAAAGGCGCCCCTCAGACTATGTTAGACCTGTTTGGCACCTCCTCTACCCCCGTTATCACCCGTTTTGGCTCTGCACGTGGACTCAGGATGGGATGATTGCCCACACCCACTACATTTGTGTCTAAATTTGCACGACCCCTGGGGCCTAGTACATTTACCCCTGTTAAAATTCCAACAAACCCCCTTTTTACCTGCATTACCGGTAGGCCTCGAGTGATTGTCGGTACCCGTACCTGATCGAAAGGGTGTCCCCGCATACTGACGGGAGGATTCGCCCACGTTACTCCCTACCAATGGCAATTTCAACATACCAGTATCCTTCATTTTGGACCAGGACACAGAATCATAACAATCCCAAGTTAAGTTTTTATCATGTTCTTTTGCTTTTCTGAAAATATTATCATAGCAGAACCAATGATTACCCTCGTGTGATACAGAGTACCCCATGATCCGTGACTGATAAATCGGCAATTCGGGTAGCAATTCGGGCCTTCGTTCTCCCAAGATCGATGTGAAAACCCCCCACGCCTTTCCCCAATTGCCAATGTTTTCATTTACCTTAAAGGCGGCCATCTTTGCGCGCCAAACACTCGGATGCATGAGGTCCTTCTGGCCTTTAACATGCTCCATCTCATAATGATCAGTAAGCAACGAGAAGATGTTTACATACTCCCCTGCCCATATCTTTTCTTTAATAGCTAAAGGGACATGCTGACCCAACTTCTCCCTTCGAGAGGGTGCCGACTCCTCCCTCGCAATCGGCAATGGCCGCTTACCTGAACCGGACACTGTGTCTGTGACTGAAACCGTCCCCTGTGGCTTCTCTACGGCCGCAGCCGGCGTGGATACCCTCGCTGCTTCCCGTGTTTCACGCAGTTGCTTCATCAACACCTGCGCGTCAACAGCCGTGGCGCCCTCGCTACCTTTACCCACGCTGCTAATTGTGCTGCCAGCTCGGGCGGCATATCTTCCCCGGACACGGGGGTGACCACAACGGGAATCGGATTCCCTTCCTCCGGCACGGGAGTGGATGCTTCGAGCGGGACACTGGGACCCGGGATATCTCCCCCAGCTGCTCCCCTCCTGGGCCTCTTGCCTTTTCCTCCCGGGGCTGCTCCCACCAAAGGACGTTTCGGCCCCCCTTCCTCGTCTTTATCCATTCGTCTCTTTCATGAGAACACGCAGCATCTGGTCGGTAGTCATTCGCTTTCCCGCCTTCTTCGGCATTCTCCAACAGAGTATCTGGAAAACAAACAAGAACGATTACAACGCTCAAAATTGGCTCTTCGTTCCGTCTCGAGCTCACGTGCCACGAGGAGGTGCAACTTCAGAGCACAGGAACAAGAGGATGCTTTCTGGTCTTGTTCCTCCTTTTATCCGTCTTCAGGGCGGGCGTAAACCCGCCCCTGCCTGCCCCAAGGGCGTGGCCAGCCGCGTCAGTGTCTAGGCCAACACACTCTAGGGCGGGAAAAGGCGCGCCCCGGCTACGCCGCTTCGGGCATACCAGCCGAGACTCGCCTCCCGCCCAAGATGGCTTCCCGGGGGGATCGTGGTACTCTGCCATACGTTCGGGGGGACCGATTGGTCGCCCCTTTCCACACATGCACAAAGAACATTTAGAATTGTTGCAATCGGTGTACGTGGTTAATAAAATCAACCATTTTTTGAGTGTCAGCAAAACGAAGACTGGCATTGGAATCTTTCCAAGCTTAACTCATTGGATGAGTTTTATATAGCGTGAACTAGACCCGAGATATCGGGAATCAGACCGCTTTACATGAGCGCAAGCTGTGTTACAGATGGACACATTCATTTTTGTTAGGCACGGGGAAGATTAATTGATTTGCCCAGCATCATGGGATGTTGAGCGTCCTTTCCGATACTCAAACTCATTTTCCCAGCTTCAAGGTCGACAGCTCGAACCGTAAGGCTACTCCTCTCCCCTAATTTAATCCTCTCCTATAGTGCTCTCTGTTTGGAGAATTTTTATAAGTAGTTATGTTTTCAGAATGGAGAAATTAATCAAATAGGGAATCTGTCAGCAATTGCTACAATATTCTTTAAATATTTAATTTCTTAGTGATGCACTCAGTGCTTCATATTTTCTTTTCCATTGAACATCAATCCTTACTTCTTCTTACTTGGTCTTTCTTACTAATATTGAATATATCATGCCATATAAGTAATGTTTCAGTTGTCAGGCCATTTCCTTAGAATACATGGATCGTCTGGTCTGCCACAAAATTTTTCTTTTTAATTTGACTCAGGAGGTGTTTTGTATTGACTTCCCATTAAGAGCACAAATGCGTTTCTGGTCTATTTCCACATGGCCCAGTAGCTGTCATCCCATTTGATTTATGTTTAGAAAGCATATATTCAGTTTACTGAGTTCCAAAATACTCACCAATTTGACTCCCCTCTATTTTTTATATTGGTTCTTTAATTATCTATTTCCTTTTCAAAGTTGCAACAGTGAGAAAGGTAAAAGGGAGCCCCCAAGTTCATACATTTCATTTTGTTTCTTTGCATTTCATTATTTATGTACTCATGAGAACAAAAGTAAGTTTAGTTAAGGATAATTTAATGTTCTCCTCTAGTGGACTCTCTTAAGAAGGTTTCTATGAGTGACTATGTTTTCAGAAGGAAGAAATGAACCAACTAGGGTGCCTGTCAGCATTTATTACCATATTACCATATTACTAAATATTTAATTTCACTGCTGCACCCCGTGCTCCATATTTTCTTCTCCATTGAACACTAAACCCTACTTCCACATACTGAATCTTTACTATAAATATTGAATGTATCTGTGCATATAAGTAATGTTTTATATGTCAGGACATTCATTTAGCATTCATTGATCTTCTTGGCTGCCATATAATTTTTTTCTAATTCTTCCCAGGAGGTGTTTTTATTGGCTTTAAAGTAGGAGCAACAAGTAAAGTGGTGTCTATCCTGTGTCCACATGGCCCAGGAGCTGTCCTTCTTTATGTTTTAAAGGCATATATTGAGTTTACCAAGCTCCAAAATACTCACCAATATGTTCCTGTCCCGTTGGAATATTTTGGGTGGTTTGTTCTGGAAAGATGAAGTCAATAAAGAGAGATTTTGACATTGATTCAAAATAACAAAAAAAGGAAAACACATTTAAGTGATTTCATTTATTTCATATCATGTTTATACATACACAAAGAGCACAGAGAATTGTAGCAATCAGATACAAGGTTCATAAAATCAACCATTTATTGGATGTCAGCAAAAGGAAGACTGCGAGTCAAAGCAGAAAATCATTGGTATGTATGCTGTTTCTTCTACTCTGTTATAAAGTACTCCACTCTAATTTGTGAATCAGAACCTGAATTATCACTGGGCGAAGAGATAAAGACTCCTGATATACCCTAATTGTAGTCTATCCCTTTCCTTTTCAAAGTTGCGTCAGTGAGAAAGGTGAAAAAGAACCCTCAAGTTCCAACATTTCATTTTAATTATTTGTATTAATGTAACTAATGTATTCATGAGATGAAACTCACTGTATTCTTTCCATGCTAAATTCATGACAGTTTAATACTCTCCTCTAGCCTTCTCAGTTTTTCCAGAGATTTATAAAAGTAGGTATATTTTGAGAATGGAGAAATAAATCGAAGTGTGAGTCTTTCAGCAATTGCTACAATAATCTCCAATTATATTTCATTTCTTTCTGCTGCACCCAGTGCTCCATATTTTCTTTTTGATTGAAGACTAATCCTTACTTGTTCTTACTTTAGCTTTACTATGAACATTGAATTTATCTTTCAATATAAGTAATTTTTTATTTATTTGGTCATCTCTTTAGCACTCAGTGATTGTCCTGTCTGCACATCATCTATTTCAAATTTTTCTCAGGATGTGTTGTGGATTGAATTCACATTAAAAGCAAGAATGTGTTTCTGGCCTATTTCGGCATGGCCCAGTAGCTGTCATACCATTCGATTTATGTTTTGAAAGCATCAATTGAGTCTACTGAGTTGCAAAATACTCACCAATTTCATCCTGTCCCGTTGCCACATTTTGAGTGGTTTGCTCTGTAGAGATAAAGTAAAAAAATAGTTTAACATAAATGAAAATATTGATGTTGCTAACAGAAAAAGGAAAACACATATACATTGCTGCACTTAATTCAGATAAAATGTGCACATACATAAAGAACACAGAGAAGTGTTGCAATCAGCATAAATGTTTAAACAAAAGCTTCTGTTATTTCAATGACAGAAAAGGGAAGACTGAGAGCCAAAGCAGAAAATCATTGGCACGCTCATTGTTGCTTCTGATCTAGTCTATAAGACTCCCGGCTATTTTTAATATCAGAACCTCAATTTTCTATGAAGGGCGAGAAAAAAACTGAACACGTTTCCAAATTTTAGCCTGTCTCTTTTATTCTCAAAGTTTTAACAGTGAAAAAGGTAAATGGAATCCCCCAAGTACATCCATTTTATTTTGATTCTTTGCATTACAATATTTAATGTACTCATATGAAAAAAAATTGGATTCTTTCCATGTTTAGTTAACAATAATTCAATGCTTACTCTAGTGCTCTCTCTTTGGAGAATTTCTATAAGTGGTTGT
Organism: Lissotriton vulgaris; assembly: GCF_964263255.1. Classification (NCBI taxonomy): domain Eukaryota; kingdom Metazoa; phylum Chordata; class Amphibia; order Caudata; family Salamandridae; genus Lissotriton; species Lissotriton vulgaris. The sequence goes on along the minus strand of NC_141693.1, from coordinate 1,190,219,557 downwards.
GTTTCAAGAATGGAGGAATTAACCAAATAGGGTGTTTTTCAAAAATTGCTACCAGATTTTCTAAATATTTCATTTCTTTGTGCTGCACCTAGTGTACCATATATTCTCCTACTTTGAACACTAATCATTACTTCCTCTTACTGGATCTTTACTATAAACATTGAACGTATCTGTGCATATGAGTAATGTTTTATTTGTCAGGCCATTTGTTTATTATTAATTGATCTTCTAGGCTGTCACATCATCTCTTTCTCATTCTCTCCAGGAGGTGTTTCATTGGGTTAAAAGTAGGAGCTAAAAGTAGCGTGTTTCCTGTTTCCACATGGCGTATTAGACATCCTCCCACTTGGTTTTGATTTAAACGCATAGTTTGAGTTTACAGAGTTTCAAAATACTCACCAATATGTTCCTGTCCCGTTGGAATATTTTGGGTGGTTTGTTCTGGAGAGATAAAGTCAATAAAAAGAGATTTCGACATTGTTCAAAATAATGATCTTGTTGAAAGAAAAAAAAAACATATTTATGTGATTCCATTTAGTTCATATAATGTTTATATATACACAAAGAGCATAGAGAATTGTTACAATCAGATACAAGGTTCATAAAAATCATCCATTTTTGAGTGTCAGCAAAAGAAAGACTGAGAGCCATAGCAGAAAATCATTGGTATGTATGCTGTTTCTTCTGCTCTGGTATAAATTACTTCACTCATATTTGTGAATTAGAACATTTATTATCACTGGATGAAGGTATAAAGACTCCAGATATATCCTAATTGTAGTCTATCACTTTCCTTTTCAAAGTTGTGTCAGTGTTAAAGGTGAAAGAGAACCCTCAAGTTCCTATATTTCATTTTAATTATTTGTATAAATGTAACTAATGTATTCATGAGACCAAAATGTCATTGGATTCTTTCCATACTTTATTCATGACAGTTTAATTCTCTTCTCTAGCCCTCTCACTTTTTGTAGAGATTTCTAAAAGTAGGCATATTTTCAGAAGGGAGATGAATCAAATTGTGAGTCTGTCAGCAATTGCTACAATATTCTGCAATTATATTTCATTTCTTTCTGCTGCAACAAGTGCTCCGTATTTTCTTTTCTATTGAATAGTAATCCTTCCTGTTTCTTACTTTGGCTTTACAATGAACATTGAATGTATCTTTCAATATAAGTAATGTTTCATTTATTTGGTCATCTCTTTAGCATTCATTGATCGTCCTGTCTGCACATCATCTATTTTAAATTTATCTCAGGATGTGTTTTGGATTGAATTCACATTAAAAGCAAAAATGTGTTTCTGGCATATTTCGGCATGGCCCAGTAGCTGTCATACCATTCGATTTATATTTTGAAAGCATCAATTGAGTCTACTGAGTTGCAAAATACTCACCAATTTCATCCTGTCCCGTTGCCACATTTTGAGTGGTTTGCTCTGTAGAGATAAATTCAATAAAAAGAGAATTTAACATAAATGAAAATATTGATGTTGCTAGTAGAAAAAGAAAATAATACATTGCTGCACTTAATTCAAATACAATTTGCACATACACAAATAACACAGAGAAGTGTTGCAATCAACAGAAAAGTTTAAACAAAAACTACTGTTATTTGAATGACAGAAAAGGGAAGACTGAGAGCCAAAGCAGAAAATCATTGATATGCTCATTGTTGCTTCTGATCTAGTCTAAAAGACTCCCCACTATTTTTAATATCAGAACCTTAATTATCTATGAAGGGCAAGAAAAAAACTGCAGACGTTTCCAAATTTTAGTCTGTCTCTTTTTTTCTCAAAGTTTTAACAGTGAAAAAGGTAAAAGGGATCCCCCAAGTTTATACATTTCATTTTGATTCTTTGCATTACAATATTTAATGTACTCATATGAAAAAAAATCATTGGATTATTTGCATGTTTAGTTAACAATAATTCAATGCTTACTCTAGTTCTCTCTTTGGAGAGTTTCTATAAGTGGTTGTGTTTCAAGAAGGAATGAATTACCCAAATAGGGTGTTTTTCAGAAATTGCTACCAGATTTTATAAATATTTCATTTATTTGTGCTGCACCTATTGATCCATATATTCTTCTACTTTGAACACTAATCCTTACCTCCTCTTACAGGATCTTTACTATAAACATTGAGCGTATCTGTGCATATGAGTAATGTTTCTTTTGTCAGGCCATTTGTTTATCATTCATTGATCTTCTAGGCTGTCACATCATCTCTTTCTTATTCTCGCCAAGAGGTGTTTTAATCGGTTTTAAAGAAGGAGCAAAAAGTAGTGTGTATCCTGTTTCCACATGGCGTATTAGGTGTCCTCCCACTTGGTTTGGATTTAAACACATAGATTGAGTTTACAGAGTTTCAAAATACTCACCAATATGTTCCTGTCCCGTTGGAATATTTTGGGTGGTTTGTTCTGGAGTGATAAAATCAATAAAAAGATATTTTGACATTGTTCAAAATAATGATCTTGTTAATAGAAAAAAGAAAACATATTTAAGTGATTCCATTTAGTTCATATAATGTTTACAAATACACAAAGAGCACAGAGAATTGTGCAATCAGATACAACGTTCATAAAATCATCGATTTTTGAGTGTCAGCAAAAGAAAGACTGAGAGCCATAGCAGAAAATCATTGGTACGTATGCTGTTGCTTCTGCTCTGGTATAAAGAACTCCACTCAAATTTGTGAATCAGAACATTTATTATCACTGGATGAAGGTATAAAGACTCCAGATATATCCTAATTGTAGTCTTTCACTTTCCTTTTCAAAGTTGCATCAGTGTTAAAGGTGAAAGAGAACCCTCAAGTTTCTACATTTCATTTTAATTATTTGTATAAATGTAACTAATGTATTCATGAGACCAAAATGTCATTGGATTCTCTCCATGCTTAATTCATGATAGTTTAATACGCTCCCCTAGCCCTCTTTGTTTTTCTAGAGATTTCTAAAAGTAGGTATGTTTTGAGAATGGAGAAATGAATCAAATTGAATTTCTGTCAGCAATTGCTAAAATATTCTCCAATTATATTGCTTTTCTTTCAGCTGCACCCAGTGCTCCATATTTTCTTTTCTATTGAAGACTAATCCTTACTTGTTCTTACTTTGGCATTACTATGAACATTGAATGTATCTTTCTATATAAGTAATGTTTGATTTATTTGGTCATCTCTTTGGCATTCATTGATCGTCCTGTCTGCACATCATCTATTATAAGTTTTAAAAGCAAAAATGTGTTTCTCGCCTATTTCGGCATGGCCCAGTAGCTGTCATATCATTCAATATATGTTTTGAAAGCATCAATTGAGTCTACTGAGTTGCAAAATACTCACCAATTTCATCCTGTCCCGTTGCCACATTTTGAGAAGTTTGCTCTAGAGAGATAAAGACAATAAAAAGAGAATTTAATTTAAATGAAAATATTGATGTTGCTAATCGAAAAAGGAAAACTCATATACATTGCTGAAATTAATTCAAATACAATTTGCACATACACAAATAACACAGATAAGTGTTGCAATCAGCATAAAAGTTTAAACAAAAGCTACTGTTATTTGAATGACAGGGAAGGGAAGACTAAGCGCTAAAGCAGAAAATCATTGGTACGCTCATTGTTGCTTCTGATCTAGTCTAAAAGACTCCCAGCTATTTTTAATATCAGTACCGTAATTATCTATGAAAGGCGGTAAAAAAACTGCAGACATCCACATTTTAGTCTGTCTCTTTTATATGGCCGAGATACCCGCCACCCCCTCTCAACACAATCCCCAAAAGGAGGGAAACCGGAAACAGTTCTTGAAGTTTTTGGAAGTGGGATGGAGTGACCATCCCGGCCGTATTTATTAAAACAAAATTAAAACATTAAACGTTTCATGTTATGTACAATTTCATTACCATATTGCGATGTTTGGCTAACCTTAACAGATTCTCTAATACAGAGGTTCTCCTAGCCGAACTAGCAACCTACAAAACATTTCTTGACATATTGAAATTGTACAACCTAACGTTTAAGGGCCAACGGCAAGGTCATAACCGGTGTCAAGATCCCTAACCAGACTTACCCCTCCCACTTGGGATGGGCGACAGCACGGAGGCGTACCTCAAGTGCAACTACTACCAATTTCCCTTGACTTGACGGGGGCACCTAAAACTCGACGCCAGTTAAAGGTCGTTCGAATACTCGTGTGAGGTATCTAGAAGGTATCGTGGACCTTATCCCAACCCCACACAACTTACCGCATCTGCCGTCGCAGATGTCACTGGCCCCGGGAAATTCCCCAGGAGGGGGCTGTAACCCCTCCTACAAAGGAAGGGGCCTTGACCGCCTTTCCTTTACTTCCGGCGACCCATCCTTAGAAGGGACCGCCTCCCCATTGAGGGGCCAATGGCCACCTCTCCCGAGCGCTCCCATCCGTGTTGGGTGACGCCCACTCATAGGGATCTACAAATTAGTGCTCACCGATCATGACCTTACCGCCTACCAAAATAAATACGACAGTGCAAATTAACCTAAGAATACATTGGCCACTATGACCGAAAGAGCATGCATCAAAATTCAACCCTAAACTGAATATCTTTAATGGCAAACATACTCAAAACGACCATTCTTTATTAACTCAAAATCAACATGGTACTACAACCTGTAAACGAAAACAGAAATAAACTTAATCAACTTTATTATACACAACTGGCTGTCTTCAGGGGCTGGTGGGTGGGTCAAAATTGGCTCTTCGTTCTGTCCCGAGCTCACGTGCAGCGAGGAGGTGCAGCTTCAGAGCACAAGAACAAGAGGATGTCTTCTGGTCTTGCGTCCCTTTTTATCCGTCTTCAGGGCGGGCGTATACCCGCCCCTGCCTGCCCCTGAGGGCGTGGCTGGCTGCGTCGGTGTCTAGGCCAGCCCACTCTAGGGCGGGAACGAGCGCGCCCCGGCTACGCCGCTTCGGGCATACCAGCTGAGACGCGCCTCCCGCCCAAAAATGGCTTCCCGGGGGGATCGAGGCACTCGGCCATACGTTCGGGGGGACCAAGTCGGTCGCCCCTTTCCATATGGCCGAGATACCCGCCACCCCCTCTCAACACAATCCCCAAAAGGAGGGAAACCGGAAACAGTTCTTGAAGTTTTTGGAAGTGGGATGGAGTGACCATCCCGGCCGTATTTATTAAAACAAAATTAAAACATTAAACGTTTCATGTTATGTACAATTTCATTACCATATTGCGATGTTTGGCTAACCTTAACAGATTCTCTAATACAGAGGTTCTCCTAGCCGAACTAGCAACCTACAAAACATTTCTTGACATATTGAAATTGTACAACCTAACGTTTAAGGGCCAACGGCAAGGTCATAACCGGTGTCAAGATCCCTAACCAGACTTACCCCTCCCACTTGGGATGGGCGACAGCACGGAGGCGTACCTCAAGTGCAACTACTACCAATTTCCCTTGACTTGACGGGGGCACCTAAAACTCGACGCCAGTTAAAGGTCGTTCGAATACTCGTGTGAGGTATCTAGAAGGTATCGTGGACCTTATCCCAACCCCACACAACTTACCGCATCTGCCGTCGCAGATGTCACTGGCCCCGGGAAATTCCCCAGGAGGGGGCTGTAACCCCTCCTACAAAGGAAGGGGCCTTGACCGCCTTTCCTTTACTTCCGGCGACCCATCCTTAGAAGGGACCGCCTCCCCATTGAGGGGCCAATGGCCACCTCTCCCGAGCGCTCCCATCCGTGTTGGGTGACGCCCACTCATAGGGATCTACTAATTAGTGCTCACCGATCATGACCTTACCGCCACAGGCCCGGATAGTTGACCGGCTATCCGGGCCCCCCACAAAACTCCTAGCTAAAGGTCATGTTCCAACGTTTTTAACCATGCTAAGAAGTCTCCTATGAGTAACTCATTTCCCACCCGAGACAAATGCACACCATCCCCCAGATACATACTGTCATCATTAATACAACCGTGCGAGATAGAATGCAATGTCCTGGAACGGAACAACCTACTCATTTTGTTATTAAGTTTCGTAACAGAATGGTTCAAAGCAGGGATCGAAATAGCCCCCCGCCACACTTTTCGTGGGATCATATGAGACCACGCAATTATGCACCCCGGAACTTTCCTCGCCAACCAACTTACAGTGGAAAGCATTGCCTCCAGGAGAAGTCGTCTACCGGTGGTGACCAAATCATTGCCCCCTAAATGTACTATGACTATAGACGGCGGTGACCTCATCCGCCCTAACAAACCCTCAAAGAATGCCTGAAACTGGTCAATACAGAGACCGCCCCTTCCGTAGAAGGACATCCTGTACCCGTATTCCCCAGCTACGTGAATCATGTCACCTGCTTCGAATACGTCTGCGGCACGCCTCACGTATGAGTGGCCCACGACCCACACCTCCTTTCTCACAGCCGGTGATGTCTGACCGCTGGCCCGGTGTTGGGTCGATTGCATAGTCCGCCCCGTCTCGAAGGCTTGCGTAACTGAAAACCAAACAAAAGACAAGAAGCGTGAGTACATTATTACAGCTTCACAACATGTGCAACCGCACATACCTCTTATAACAATTGGAGGACCAACGCCCCACTCGTTTTACTTGTTCCACATTAAGACCCCTGGCTGTAGCTTCAGTGGCAGCCCCTATCCGAAAGGAATGGGTCCCAAACTCACCCGGGTCCAAGCCCGCTGCAGTAATTGACATCGCGAGCACCCGCTGAAACTGAAACTTCGTCAGCGGGGTGGCGTCCGCGTGTCTCAACAATGTCCCTCCCCATGATGCCACCCTTCGTGCTAGGTAATCTTCTAAACACTTCACCGGACACATGGGGGACCCTGGAATCCTGCGAATGACTATGCAGTCTCCCACCCCACCTTGATCGGTTTTTGACTTAACAAAGGATACAGTCATCGTCTCACCCCTGATCTGAACGTGTTCCCGGCACAAACCCCCCACCACATCCTGTTTGTTCCTTGCCACCAGCTCACCTATCCTCATCGCCCCGTGAAATGCAAGCGTAAAAGCAGCTCGGAACAAGCAGGCCTCGAACTGAGACGAGCATGTGGCGGGGAGTGTGGCCAGCAACTGGGCCAACCTATCCAGACCTATCGGGCGCCTCTCATCTACTCTGCGACCCTCAAGGCGTTGCCACCCACGTAGCGCTTTCTGTACCTCGAAAGACGCTGTCGGGTCCTGGATATTATGAGCCCTGGCAACAAAGGAAATGGCAGCACGATGCCTCTGGGCTGTAGCCACCGACTTCCCAGCCCTACGCAAGGACATCAGAAAATGTACTACCCAATCCTCGTGCCCCCAAAGCCCCCCTCTCTCAGTCCCCAAAAAGGCTAAATAGGCCCGAAACGCCCCTTCGTATGCCTTCCTCGTCCTTGGTGCTAGACTCTCTCCCACGAGGTAACGAAGTTCGGGGCACCGAGAGACCAGAGAGCTTCGGGAAAGGGTGCTGGCTCTGGGTCCGCTGAGGGAAGGAAACCCAAGAAAGCCTGTATTTGAAAACGAGACAGTGCATCAGCAGCCTGATTCATCACCCCCGGGACATGTTTTGCTCTGAATACCACGTTCAGTTGCATACACAGTAAGACAATTTCTTTAAGCAGCCTTAAAATCATTTTACAACGTGCTGCCTGACTATTGATGCATTCTACAACGGTCATATTATCAGACCAAAATATGACAGAGTGATTTTTGAATCCATCGGGCCAGGTTCTGAGGGTCACCAAGATGGGAAACAGTTCAAGGAAAGCAATGTTACTCGTCAGCCCCCCTTCATGCCACCATGTTGGCCACCTTTGTGCCGACCATTTTGTGCCGAAGATGGCGCCGAAACCCATGCTTCCCGCTGAATCCGTCCATAGACCAAGCTCTTCAGAGGACAAGGCCGGTTTGTTCCAGACGACTCGACCATTGAAATCCGCCAAAAATGCTAACCAAATACGCATGTCCTGGCGGACCTCGGCCGATAATCTCGTGCGATGGTGACCCTCTTTTAGGCCGACCATCGCCTGGGCAATTGAACGGGAGAAGGGGCGGGCCATCGGGATTACCCTCAGGGCAAAATTCAACTTCCCCACCAATTGCTGCAATTGATGCAGCGTAACTTTAGATGCAATAATACACATTTGCAGGGCTGCCCTGAATTTCGACACTTTGGCAGCTGGTAAACGAAAACAACCCTCACTAGAGTCCAACTCGATCCCGAGAAACTCGAGGCAAGTCGTGGGACCCACAGTTTTACCTGGTGCCAATGGCACGCCAAATTGATTCATTAAAACACAAAATTCAGTCAAGGCCCGGGCACATTCATCATCCCCAGCGGCCCCAAGGAACAGAAAGTCATCGAGGTAATGCATCACATTTCGAAAACCCGTTTTCTTCGTGTAAACCCATTGTAGAAAACTACTGAATTTCTCGAAATATGCACAAGATATAGAGCACCCCATCGGCATACACCTATCCATGTAATACGAACCTTGAAACATGAATCCCAAAAGCCGTTGGTCTTCCGGGTATACCGGGAGCAAACGGAACGCTGACTCGATATCTGATTTCGCCATCAGCGTCCCGGGCCCCAGGCGATTCAAAATGGCTACGGCCTCATCGAATGATGCGTACCGCACCGAACATATCTCTGGATCAATTGCGTCGTTCACAGAAAGGCCATGAGGCACTGATAAATTGTGAATCAATCGAAACTCACCTGGGTCCTTCTTGGGGACCACCCCTAAAGGCGAACAAACAAAATTCTGTACCGGGGGAACACTAAACGGGCCGGCAACCCGACCTCGGGTAACCTCTTTCCGGATCTTATCCTGTACTACAGTCGTATGCTGCAAGACGGAAAGTTGGTTTTTGCACGACCCGACACCCTGAAAGTTCCCCACCGGGATGCGGAAACCATATGAAAAACCGTTTCGTAGCACCCCAGCTGAAGTACGATCTGGGTATTCACTGAGCCAGGGAATCATCGCCAGGGTATCAATCGGGGTTGGTAAAGGCGCCCCTCGGACTATATTAGACCTGTTTGGCGCCCCCTCTACCCCCATTTTCACCCGATTTGGCTCTGCACGAGGACTCAGGATGGGGTGCCCCACAACCACTACATTCGTGTTTGAATTTACAAGATCCCGGGGGCCTAGTACATTTACTTCTGTTGAAATTGAAACAGAAACCCCTCTTCCCTGTATTGCCGGCGGGTCTTGGGTAATCGTCTGTACCTGTACCCGACCGAAAGGGCGTCCCCCCATTTTGGCGGGAGGATTCACCAACAGTACTCCCCACCAACGGCACTTTCAACATCCCCGACTCTTTCATCTTATTCCATGTCAAAGAATCGTAACAGTCCCAGGTTAAACTTTTGTTATGCTCCATCGCTTTCCTGAAAAGGTTGTCATAACAGAACCATTGGTTACCTTGGTGCGATGTCGAGTACCCCATAATTCGTGACTGATATACTGGAAATTCAGGGAGCAATTCAGGCCTACGTTCCCCCAAAATTGACGTAAAAATTCCCCAAGCATTACCCCAGTTGCCAATATTCTCATTCACTTTAAAGGCGGCCATTTTTGCGCGCCAAACACTTGGATGCATCAGATCCTTTTGGCCCTTAACAGTTTCAACCTCATAATGATCAACGAGCAAGGAGAAAATGTTTACGTATTCCCCCGCCCAAATCTTTTCCTTTATTGCCAAAGGAACATGTTGCCCCAACTTTTCTCTACGAGAGGGTGTTGACTCATCCCTTGCGATCGGCAATGGCCGCTTACCTGCACCGGACGCTGCCTCCGCCACTCGTGGCTTGTCTATCACCGCATCCGACGCGGGCACCTTGGCTGTATCACGTTTCTCGCGCAACTGTTTAATGAGTGCTTGCGCTTCGGCAGCCGTGGCGCCCTCGCTACTGTCCCCCAACCACGCCGCTAACTGTGCCGCCAACTCGGGAGGCATGTCTTCAGTGGATGTCGGGGTAACTACTACAGGAATCGGATTCCCCTCCTTCGGTACCGGGGCCAGTACCGGGGCTGGCGCCTCGAGCGGGGAACAGGGAACCGGGACGTCTCCCCCGACCGGCCCCCTTCTCGGCCTCTTTGGCTTCCCTCCGGCCGGTGGACGCCCCGATCCCTCCTCGCCGTCTCGCTCCGCCAACCGCTTCTTAATTTCGGACATGTCCTTCATGAGGGCCCGAACCAACTGGTCAGTCGACATTCTCTTCGCGCCTTTCTTGGGCATCTTTTCAGACGAAGTATCTAGAAGACAAAAAGAGAGATTAAAACGCTCAAAATTGGCTCTTCGTTCTGTCCCGAGCTCACGTGCAGCGAGGAGGTGCAGCTTCAGAGCACAAGAACAAGAGGATGTCTTCTGGTCTTGCGTCCCTTTTTATCCGTCTTCAGGGCGGGCGTATACCCGCCCCTGCCTGCCCCTGAGGGCGTGGCTGGCTGCGTCGGTGTCTAGGCCAGCCCACTCTAGGGCGGGAACGAGCGCGCCCCGGCTACGCCGCTTCGGGCATACCAGCTGAGACGCGCCTCCCGCCCAAAAATGGCTTCCCGGGGGGATCGAGGCACTCGGCCATACGTTCGGGGGGACCGAGTCGGTCGCCCCTTTCCATTCTCAAAGTTTTAACAGTGAAAAAGGTAAAAGTGATCCCCCAAGTTCATACATTTTATTTTGATTATTTGCATTACAATATTTAATGTACTCATATGAAAAAACATCATTGGATTCTTTCCATGTTTAGTTAATGATAATTCAATGCTCACTCTAGTGCTCTCTCTTTGGAGAGTCTCTATAAGTGTCTGTGTTTCAAGAAGGGAGGAATTAACCAAATAGGGAGTTTGTCAGAAATTGCTATCAGATTTTCTAAATATTTCATTTCTTTTTGCTGCACCTAGTGATCTATATTTTCTTCTCCATCAAACACTAAATCGTACTTCCTCTTACTGAAGCTTTACTATAAATAGTGAACGTAACTGTTCATATAAGTAATGTTTTCTTTATTTGTCAGGCCATTTGTTTAGCATTCCTTGATCTTCTATGCTGTCACATCATCTCTTTCTGATTCTTCCCAGGAGGTTTTTTATTGGATTTAAAGTAGGAGAAAAAAGTAGTGTGTATCCTGTTTCCCCATGGCCTATTAGGCGTCCTCCCTCTTGGTTTTGATTTAAATGCATATATTGAGTTTACAGAGTTCAAACTACTCACCAATATGTTCCTGTCCCGTTGGAATATTTTGGGTGGTTTGTTCTGGAGAGATAAAGTCAATAAAAAGAGATGTTTACATTGTTTCAAAATAATGATCTTTTTAATAGAAAAAAGAAAACAAATTTAAGTGATTCCATTTAGTTCATATAATGTTTATGTATACAAAAGAGCACAGAGAATTGTTGCAATCAGATACAAGGTTCATAAAATCATCCATTTTTGAGTGTCAGCAAAAGGAAGACTGAGAGCCAAAGCAGAAAATCATTGGTACGTATGCTGTTACTTCTGCTCTGGTATAAAGTACTCCACTCGAATTTGTGAATCAGAACCTTTATTATCACTGGATGAAGAGATAAAGACTCCAGATATATCCTAATTCTAGGCTATCACTTACCTTTTCAAAGTTGCGTCCGTGTTAAAGGTGAAAGAGAACCCTCAAGTTCCTACATTTCATTTTAGTTATTCGTATAAATGTAACTAATGTATTCATGAGACCAACATGTCATTGCATTCTTTCCCTACTTAATTCATGACAGTTTAATACTCTCCTCTAGCCCTCTCACTTTTTCTAGAGATTTCTAAAAGTAGGTATATTTTCAGAATGGAGAAATGAATCAAATTGTAAGTCTGTCAGCAGCTGCTAAAATATTCTCCAATTATATTTCATTTCTTTCTGCTGCACCCAGTGCTCCATATTTTCTTTTCCATTGAAGACTAATCCTTACTTGTTCTTACTTTGGCTTTACTATGAATATAAGTAATGTTTTATTTAATTGATCATCTCTTTAGCATTCATTGATTATCCTGTCTGCACATCATCTATTTCAAATTTTTCTCAGGATTTGTTTTGGATTGATTTCACATTTTAAAAGCAAAAATGTGTTTCTGGCCTATTTCGGCATGGCCCAGTAGCTGTCATACCATTCAATATATGTTTTGAAAGCATCAATTGAGTCTACTGAGTTGCAAAATACTCACCAATTTCATCCTGTCCCGTTGCCACATTTTGAGTAGTTTGCTCTGGAGAGATAAAGACAATAAAAAGAGAATTTAACATAAATGAATATATTGATGTTGCTAATCGAAAACGGAAAACACATATATATTGCTGCAATTAATTTAAACAAAATTTACACATACACAAATAACACAGAGAAGTGTTGCAATCAGCATAAAATTTTAAACAAAAACTACTGTTATTTGAATGACAAAAAAGGGAAGACTGAGAGCCAAAGCAGAAAATCATTGATACGCTCATTGTTGCTTCTGATCTAGTCTAAAAGACTCCCCACTATTTTTAATATCAGAACCTTAATTCTCTATGAAGGGCAAGAAAAAAACTGCAGACGTTTCAAAATTTTAGTCTGTCTCTTTTTTTCTCAAAGTTTTAACAGTGAAAAAGGTAAAAGGGATCCCCCAAGTTTATTCATTTCATTTTGATTCTTTGCATCACAATATTTAATGTGCTCATATGAAAAAAAATCATTAGATTATTTCCATGTTTGGTTAACAATAATTCAATGCTTACTCTAGTTCTCTCTTTGGAGAGTTTCTATAAGTGGTTGTGTTTCAAGAAGGGATGAATTACCCAAATAGGGTGTTTTTCAGAAATTGCTACCAGATTTTATAAATATTTCATTTATTTGTGCTGCACCTAGTGATCCATATATTCTTCTACTTTGAACACTAATCCTTACCTCCTCTTACAGGATCTTTACTATAAACATTGAACGTATCTGTGCATATGAGTAATGTTTCTTTTGTCAGGCCATTTGTTAATCATTCTTTGATCTTCTAGGCTGTCACATCATCTCTTTCTTATTCTCCCCAAGGGGTGTTTTAATCGGTTTTAAAGAAGGAACAAAAAGTAGTGTGTATCCTGTTTCCACATGGCGTATTAGGTGTCCTCCCACTTGGTTTGGATTAAAACACATAGATTGAGTTTACAGAGTTTTAAAATACTCACCAATATGTTCCTGTCCCGTTGGAATATTTTGGGTGGTTTGTTCTGGAGAGATAAAGTCAATAAAAAAAGATTTTGAAATTTTTCAAAATAATGATCTTGTTAATAGAAAAAAGAAAACATATTTAAGTGATTCCATTTAGTTCATATAATGTTTATATATACACAAAGAGCACAGAGAATTGTTGCAATCAGATACAAGGTTCATAAAATCATCCATTATTGAGAGTCAGCAAAAGAAAGACTGAGAGCCATAGCAGAAAATCATTGGTACGTATGCTGTTGCTTCTGCTCTGGTATAAAGTACTCACCTCACATTTGTGAATCAGAACATTTATTATCACTGGATGAAGGTATAAAGACTCCAGATATATCCTAATTGTAGTCTATCACTTTCCTTTTCAAAGTTGCGTCAGTGTTAAAGGTGAAAGAGAACCCTCAAGTTCCTACAGTTCATTTTAATTATTTGTATAAATGTAACTAATGTATTCATGAGACCAAAATGTCATTGGATTCTTTCCATGCTTAATTCATGATAGTTTAATACTCTCCCCTAGCCCTCTCAGTTTTTCTAGAGATTTCTAAAAGTAGGTATATTTTCAGAATGGAGAAATGAATCAAATTGTAATTCTCTCAGCAATTGCTAAAATATTCTCCAATTATATTTCATTTCTTTCTGCTGCACCCAGTGCTCCATATTTTCTTTTCCATTGAAGACTAATCCTTACTTGTTCTTACTTTGGCATTACTATGAACATTGAATTTATCTTTCAATATGAGTAATGTTTGATTTATTTGGTCATCTCCTTGGCATTCATTGATCGTCCTGTCTGCACATCATCTATTATAAATTTTAAAAGCAAAAATGTGTTTCTGACCTATTTCGGCATGGCCCAGTAGCTGTCATACCATTCGATTTATGTTTTGAAAGCATCAATTGAGTCTACTGAGTTGCAAAATACTCACCAATTTCATCCTGTCCCGTTGCTACATTTTCAGTGGTTTGCTCTGGAGAGATAAAGTCAATAAAAAGAGAATTTAACATAAATGAAAATATTGATGTTGCTAATTGAAAATGGAAAACTCATATACATTGCTGAAATTAATTCAAATAACATTTGCACATACACAAATAACACAGAGAAGTGTTGCAATCAGCATAAAAGTTTAAACAAAAACTACTGTTATTTGAATGACAGAAAAGGGAAGACTGAGCGCCAAAGCAGAAAATCATTGGTACGCTCAATGTTGCTTCTGATCTACTCTAAAAGACTCCCAGCTATTTTTAATATCAGTACCTTAATTATCTATGAAGGGCGGGGAAAAAACTGCAGACTTCCAAATTTTAGTCTGTCTCTTTTATTCTCAAAGTTTTAACAGTGAAAAAGGTAAAAGGGATCCCCCAAGTTCATACATTTTATTTTGATTCTTTGCATTACAATATTTAATGTAGTCATATGAAAATAAATCATTGGACTCTTTCCATGTGTAGTTAATGATAGTTCAATGCTCACTCTAGTGCTCTCTCCTTGAAGAGTCTCTATAAGTGGTTGTGTTTCAAGAAGGGAGGAATTAACCAAATAGGGAGTTTGTCAGAAGTTGCTACCAGATTTTCTAAATATTTCATTTCTTTTTGCTGCACCTAGTGATCTATATTTTCTTCTCCATCAAACACTAACTCTTACTTTCTCTTACTGGATCTTTACTATAAATATTGAACGTAACTGTTCATATAAGCATTGTTTTCTTTATTTGTCAGGCCATTTGTTTAGCATTCCTTGATCTTCTATGCTGTCACATCGACTCTTTCTGATTCTTCTCAGTAGGTTTTTTAATGGCTTTAAAGTAGGAGCCAAAAGTATTGTGTATCCTGTTTCCACATGGCCTATTAGGCTTCCTCACACTTGGATTTGATTTAAATGTATAGATTGAGTTTTCAGAGTTTCAAACTACTCACCAATATGTTCCTGTCCCGTTGGAATATTTTGGGTGGTTTGTTCTGGAGAGATAAAGTCAATAAAAAGAGATGTTTACATTGATTCATATTAATGATCTTGTTAATAGAAAAAAGAAAACAAATTTAAGTGATTCCATTTAGTTCATATAATGTTTATGTATACACAAAGAGCACAGAGAATTGTTGCAATCAGATACAAGGTTCATAAAATCATCCATTTTTGAGTGTCAGCAAAAGGAAGACTGAGAGCCAAAGCAGAAAATCATTGGTATGTATGCTGTTGCTTCTGCTCTGGTATAAAGTACTCCACCCACATTTGTGAATCAGACCCTTTATTATTACTGGATAAAGAGATAGAGACTCCATATATATCCTAATTGTAGTCTATCACTTTCCTTTTCAAAGTTGCATCAGTGAGAAAGGTGAAAGAGAACCCTCAAGTTCCTACATTTCATTTTAATGATTCGTATAAATGTAACTAATGTATTCATGAGACCAACCTGTCATTGGATTCTTTCCATACTTAATTCATGACAGTTTAATACTCTCCTCTAGCCCTCTCACTTTTTCTAGAGATTTCTAAAAGTAGGTATATTTTCAGAATGGAGAAATGAATCAAATTGTA
The DNA here is from genome assembly GCF_964263255.1 of Lissotriton vulgaris. NCBI lineage: Eukaryota > Metazoa > Chordata > Amphibia > Caudata > Salamandridae > Lissotriton > Lissotriton vulgaris. Next base: position 1,190,203,793 of record NC_141693.1, on the reverse strand, counting down.
AGTCTGTCAGCAATTGCTAAAATATTCTCCAATTATATTTCATTTCTTTCTGCTGTACCCAGTGCTCCATATTTTCTTTTCCATTGAAGACTAATCCTTACTTGTTCTTACTTTGGCTTTACTATGAATATAAGTAATGTTTTATTTAATTGGTCATCTCTTTAGCATTCATTGATCATCCTGTCTGCACATTATCTATTTCAAATTGTTCTCAGGATTTGTTTTGGATTGAATTCACATTAAAAGCAAAAATGTGTTTCTGGCCTATTTCGGCATGGCCCAGTAGCTGTCATACCATTCAATATATGTTTTGAAAGCATCAATTGAGTCTACTGAGTTGCAAAATACTCACCAATTTCATCCTGTCCCGTTGCCACATTTTGAGTAGTTTGCTCTGGAGAGATAAAGACAATAAAAAGAGAATTTAACATAAATGAAAATATCGATGTTGCTAATCGAAAAAACGGAAAACACATATATATTGCTGCAATTAATTCAAATAAAATTTGCACATACACAAATAACACAGAGAAGTGTTGCAATCAGCATAAAAGTTTAAACAAAAACGACTGTTATTTGAATGACAGAAGAGGGAAGACCGAGCGCCAAAGCAGAAAATCATTGGTACTCTCATTGTTGCTTCTGATCTAGTCTAAAAGACACCCCGCTATTTTTAATATCAGTACCTTAATTATCTATGAAGGGCAGGAAATAAAACTTCAGACGTTTTCAAATTTTAGTCTGTCTCTTTTATTCTTAAAGTTTTAGCAGTGAAAAAGGTGAAATGGGTCCCCCGAGTTCAAACATTTTATTTTGATTCTTTGCATTACAACATTTAATGTAGTCATATGAAAATAAATCATTGGACTCTTTCCATGTGTAGTTAATGATAGTTCAATGCTCACTCTAGTGCTCTCTTTGGAGAGGCCGTATAAGTGGTTTTGTTTCAAGAAGGGAGGAATTAACCAAATAGGGAGTTTGTCAGAAATTGATACCAGATTTTCTAAATATTTAATTTCATTGTGCTGCACCTAGTGATCCATATTTTCTTCTCCATCAAACACTAAATCTTACTTCCTCTTACTGGATCTTTACTATAAATATTAAACATAACTGTTCATATAAGTAATGTTTTATTTATTTGTCAGGCCATTTGTTTAGCATTCCTTGATCTTCTATGCTGTCACATCATCTCTTTCTAATTCATCCCAGGAGGTGTTTTTATTGGCTTTAAAGTAGGAACAAAAAGTACTGTGTCTCCTGTTTCCACATGGCCTATTAGGCATCCTCCCACTTGGTTTTGAATTAAACGCATGAATTGAGTTTACTGAGTTTCAAAATACTCACCAATATGTTCCTGTCCCGTTGGAATATTTTGGGTGGTTTGTTCTGGAGAGATAAAATCAATAAAAAGAGATGTTTACATTGATTCAAAATAATGATCTTGTTAATAGAAAGAAGAAAACACATTTAAGTGATTTCATTTAGTTCATATAATGTTTATATATACACAAAGAGCACAGAGAATTGTTGCAATGAGATACAAGGTTCACAAAATCATCCATTTTTGAGTGTCAGCAAAAGAAAGACTGAGAGCATAGCAGAAAATCATTGGTACCTATGCTGTTGCTTCTGCTCTGGTATAAAGTACTCCACTCAAATTTGTGAATCAGAACCTTTATTATCACTGGATAAAGGTATAAAGACTCCAGATATATCCTAATTGTAGTCTATGACTTTCCTTTTCAAAGTTGCGTCAGTGTTAAAGGTGAAAGAAAACCCTCAAGTTCCTACATATAATTTTAATTATTTGTATAAATGTAACTAATGTATTCATGAGACCAAAATGTCATTGGAGTCTTTCCATGCTTAATTCAGGACAGTTTAATACTCTCCCCTAGCCCTTTCAGTTTTTCTAGAGATTTCTAAAAGTAGGTATATTTTCAGAATGGAGAAATGATTTAAATTGTAAGTCTGTCTGCAATTGCTACAAGATTCTCCAATTATATTTCATTTCTTTCTGCTGGACCCTGTGCTCCATATTTTCTTTTCCATTGAAGACTAATCCTTACTTGTTCTTACTTTGGGATTACTATGAACATTGCATTTATCTTTCAATATAAGTAATGTTTTATTTATTTGGTCATCTCTTTAGCATTCATTGATCGTCCTGTCTGCACATCATCTATTTCAAATTTTTCTCAGGATGTGTTTTGGACTGAATTCACATTAAAAGCAAAAATGTATTTCTGACCTATTTCGGCATGGCCCAGTTGCTGTCATACCATTCGATTTATGTTTTGAAAGCATCAATTGAGCCTAGTGAGTCGTAAAATACTCACCAATTTCATCCTGTCCTGTTGCCATATTTTGAGTGGTTTGCTCTGGAGAGATAAAGTCAATAAAAAGAGAATTTAACTTAAATGAAAATATTGATGTTGCTAATCGAAAAAGGAAAACTCATATACATTGATGAAATTAATTCAAATAAAATTTGCACATACACAAATAACACAGATAAGTGTTGCAATCAGCATAAAAGTTTAAACAAAGCTTCTGTTATTTGAATGACAGAAAAGGGAAGACTAAGCGCTAAAGCAGAAAATCATTAATACGCTCATTGTTGCTTCTGATCTAGTCTAAAAGACTCCCAGCTATTTTTAATATCAGTACCGTAATTATCTATGAAAGGCGGGAAAAAAACTGTAGACATCCACATTTTAGTCTGTCTCTTTTATTCTCAAAGTTTTAACAGTGAAAAAGGTAAAAGGGATCCCCCAAGTTCATACATTTTATTTTGATTATTTGCATTACAATATTTAATGTACTCATATGAAAAAACATCATTGGATGCTTTCCATGTTTAGTTAATGATAATTCAATGCTCACTCTAGTGCTCTCTCTTTGGAGAGTCTCAATAAGTGGTTGTGTTTCAAGAAGGGAGGAATTAACCAAATAGGGAGTTTGTCAGAAATTGCTATCAGATTTTCTGAATATTTCATTTCTTTTTGCTGCACCTAGTGATCTATATTTTCTTCTCCATGAAACACTAAATCGTACTTCCTCTTACTGAAGCTTTACTATAAATAGTGAACGTAACTGTTCATATATGTAATGTTTTCTTTATTTGTCAGGCCATTTGTTTAGCATTCCTTGATCTTCTATGCTGTCACATCATCTCTTTCTGATTCTTCCCAGGAGGTTTTTTATTGGATTTAAAGTAGGAGAAAAAAGTAGTGTGTATCCTGTTTCTCCATGGCCTATTAGGCCTCCTCCCTCTTGGTTTTGATTTAAATGCATATATTGAGTTTACAGAGTTTCAACTACTCACCAATATGTTCCTGTCCCGTTGGAATATTTTGGGTGGTTTGTTCTGGAGAGAAAAAGTCAATAAAAAGAGATGTTTACATTGATTCAAAATAATGATCTTTTTAATAGAAAAAAGTAAACAAATTTAAGTGATTCCAATTAGTTCATATAATGTTTATGTATACACAAAGAGCACAGAGAACTGTTGCAATCAGATACAAGGTTCATAAAATCATCCATTTTTGAGTGTCAGCAAAAGGAAGACTGAGAGCCAAAGCAGAAAATCATTGGTACATATGCTGTTACTTCTGCTCTGGTATAAAGTACTCCACTCGAATTTGTGAATCGGAACCTTTATTATAACTGGATGAAGAGATAAAGACTCCAGATATATCCTAATTCTAGTCTATCACTTACCTTTTCAAAGTTGCGTCCGTGTTAAAGGTGAAAGAGAACCCTCAAGTTCCTACATTTCATTTTAATTATTCGTATAAATGTAACTAATGTATTCATGAGACCAACATGTCATTGGATTCTTTCCATACTTAATTCATGACAGTTTAATACTCTCATCTAGCCCTCTCACTTTTTCTAGAGATTTCTAAAAGTAGGTATATTTTCAGAATGGAGAAATGAATCAAATTGTAAGTCTGTCAGCAATTGCTAAAATATTCTCCAATTATATTTCATTTCTTTCTGCTGTACCCAGTGCTCCATATTTTCTTTTCCATTGAAGACTAATCCTTACTTGTTCTTACGTTGGCTTTACTATGAATATAAGTAATGTTTTATTTAATTGATCATCTCTTTAGCATTCATTGATTATCCTGTCTGCAAATCATCTATTTCAAATTTTTCTCAGGATTTGTTTTGGATTGATTTCACATTTTAAAAGCAAAAATGTGTTTCTGGCCTATTATGGCATGGCCCAGTAGCTGTCATACCATTCAATATATGTTTTGAAAGCATCAATTGAGTCTACTGAGTTGCAAAATACTCACCAATTTCATCCTGTCCCGTTGCCAAATTTTGAGTAGTTTGCTCTAGAGAGATAAAGACAATAAAAAGAGAATTTAACATAAAAGAAAATATTGATGTTGCTAATCAAAAACGGAAAACACATATACATTGCTGCAATTAATTCAAACAAAATTTGCACATACACAAATAACACAGAGAAGTGTTGTAATCAGCATAAAAGTTTAAACAAAAACTACTGTTTTTTGAATGACAGAAAAGGGATGACTGAGAACCAAAGCAGAAAATCATTAATAAGCTCATTGTTGCTTCTTATCTAGTCTAAAAGACTCCCCACTATTTTTAATATCAGAACCTTAATTATCTATGAAGGGCAAGAAAAAAACTGCAGACGTTTCTAAATTTTAGTCTGTCTCTTTTTTTCTCAAAGTTTTAACAGTGAAAAAGGTAAAAGGGATCCCCCAAGTTTATTCATTTCAGTTTGATTCTTTGTATCACAATATTTAATGTACTCATATGAAAAAAAATCATTGGATTATTTCCATGTTTGGTTAACAATAATTCAATGCTTACTCTAGTTCTCTCTTTGGAGAGTTTCTATAAGTGGTTGTGTTTCAAGAAGGGATGAATTACCCAAAAAGGGTGTTTTTCAGAAATTGCTACCAGATTTTATAAATATTTCATTTATTTGTGCTGCACCTAGTGATCCATATATTCTTCTACTTGGAACACTAATCCTTACCTCCTCTTACAGGATCTTTACTATAAACACTGAGCGTATCTGTGCATATGAGTAATGTTTCTTTTGTCAGGCCATTTGTTTATCATTCATTGATCTTCTAGGCTGTCACATCACCTCTTTCTTATTCTCCCCAAGGGGTGTTTTAATCGGTTTTAAAAAAGGAGCAAAAAGTAGTGTGTATCCTGTTTCCACATGGCGTATTAGGTGTCCTCCCACTTGGTTTGGATTTAAACACATAGATTGAGTTTACAGAGTTTTCAAATACTCACCAATATGTTCCTGTCCCGTTGGAATATTTTGGGTGGTTTGTTCTGGAGAGATAAAGTCAATAAAAAAAGATTTTGACATTTTTCAAAATAATGATCTTGTTAATTGAAAAAAGAAAACATATTTAAGTGATTCCATTTAGTTCATATAATGTTTATATATACACAAAGAACACAGAGAATTGTTGCAATCAGATACAAGGTTCATAAAATCATCCATTTTTGAGTGTCAGCAAAAGAAAGACTGAGAGCCATAGCAGAAAATCATTGGTAAGTATGCTGTTGCTTCTGCTCTGGTATAAAGTACTCACCTCAAATTTGTGAATCAGAACATTTATTACCACTGGATGAAGGTATAAAGACTCCAGATATATCCTAATTGTAGTCTATCACTTTCCTTTTCAAAGTTGCGTCAGTGTTAAAGGTGAAAGAGAACCCTCAAGTTCCTACATTTCATTTTAATTATTTGCATAAATGTAACTAATGTATTCATGAGACCAAAATGTCATTGGATTCTTTCCACGCTTAATTCATGATAGATTAATACTCTCAGTTTTTCTAGAGATTTCTAAAAGTAGGTATATTTTCAGAATGGAGAAATGAATCAAATTGTAATTCCTTCAGCAATTGCTAAAATATTCTCCAATTATATTTCATTTCTTTCTGCTGCACCCAGTGCTCCATATTTTCTTTTCCATTGAAGACTAATCCTTACTTGTTCTTACTTTGGCATTACTATGAACATTGAATTTATCTTTCAATATAAGTAATATTTGATTTATTTGGTCATCTCTTTGGCATTCATTGATCGTCCTGTCTGCACATCATCTATTATAAATTTTAAAAGCAAAAATGTGTTTCTGACCTATTTCTGCATGGCCCAGTAGCTGTCATACCATTCGATTTATGTTTTGAAAGCATCAATTGAGTCTACTGAGTTGTAAAATACTCACCAATTTCATCCTGTCCCGTTGCTACATTTTCAGTGGTTTGCTCTGGAGAGATAAAGTCAATAAAACGAGAATTTAACATAAATGAAAATATTGATGTTGCTAATTGAAAAAGGAAAACTCATAAACATTGCTGAAATTAATTCAAATAAAATTTGCACATACACAAATAACACAGAGAAGTGTTGCAATCAGCATAAAAGTTTAAACAAAAACTACTGTTATTTGAATGACAGAAAAGGAAAGACTGAGCGCCAAAGCAGAAAATCATTGATACGCTCATTGTTGCTTCTGATCTACTCTAAAAGACTCCTAGCTATTTTTAATATGAGTACCTTCATTATCTATGAAGGGCGGGGAAAAAACTGCAGACATCCAAATTTTAGTCTGTCTCTTTTATTCTCAAAGTTTTAACAGTGAAAAAGGTAAAAGGGATCCCCCAAGTTCATACATTTTATTTTGATTCTTTGCATTACAATATTTAATGTACTCTTATGAAAAAAAATCATTGGATTCTTTCCATGTTTAGTTATTGATAATTCAAGGCTCATTCTAGTGCTCTCTCTTTGAAGAGTCTCTATAAGTGGTTGTGTTTCAAGATGGGAGGAATTAACCAAATAGGGAGTTTGTCAGAAGTTGCTACCAGATTTTCTAAATATTTCATTTCTTTTTGCTGCACCTAGTGATTTATATTTTCTTCTCCATCAAACACTAAATCTTACTTTCTCTTACTGGATCTTTACTATAAATATTGAACGTAACTGTTCATATAAGCAATGTTTTCTTTATTTGTCAGGCCATTTGTTTAGAATTCCTTGATCTTCTATGCTGTCACATCATCTCTTTCTGATTCTTCCCAGTAGGTTTTTTAATGGCTTTAAAGTAGGAGCCAAAAGTATTGTGTATCCTGTTTCCACATGGCATATTAGGCGTCCTCCCACTTGGTTTTGATTTAAATGCATAGATTGAGTTTACAGAGTTTCAAACTACTCACCAATATGTTCCTGTCCCGTTGGAATATTTTGGGTGGTTTGTTCTGGAGAGATAAAGTCAATAAAAAGAGATGTTTACATTGATTCATAATAATGATCTTGTTAATAGAAAAAAGAAAACAAATTTAAGTGATTCCATTTAGTTCATATAATGTTTATGTATACACAAAGAGCACAGAGAATGGAAAGGGGCGACCATTCGGTCACCCCGAACGTATGGCCGAGTACCACAAGCCCCCCGGGCAGCCATTTTTTGGGCGGGAGGCGAGCCTCGGCTGGTATGCCCGAAGCGGCGTAGCCGGGGCGCGCTGTTTCCCGCCCTCGAGTGGGCTGGCCTAGACACTGACGCGGCTGGCCACGCCCTAAGGGCAGGCAGGGGCGGGTTTTACGCCCGCCCTGAAGACGGATAAAAGGAGCAGCAAGCCAAGAACGCATCCTCTTGTTCCTGTGCTCTGAAGCTGCACCCCCTCGCTGCACGTGAGCTCGAGACGGAACGAAGAGCCAATTTTGAACCCACCCACCAGCCCCTGAGGACAGCCAGTTGTTTTGAATAAAGTTTTGATATGGTAATGCTATTTCTTGCAGGTTGTGGTGATTGTCGTGTTATTCTTAGTATGCAATAAAGAATGGTCAGCTACAATATGTTCTTCAAATAAAGTAATTCTGCACGAAGTATTGATCAGTAATCGTACGTGAAATGGTTTATGGTTGTTTCTTAATTGTGTTATTAGTTAAATTGTCGTATTTATTTTTGGTCGGGCGGTAAGGTCATGATCGGTGAGCACTAATTAGTAGATCCCTATGAGTGGGCGTCACCCATTACGGATGGGAGCGCTCGAGGGAGGTGGCCATTGGCCCCTCAACGGGTAGGCGGTCCCTTCTAAGGATGGGACGCCGAAAGGAAAGGAAAGGCGGTCAAGGCCCCTTCCTGGGTAGGAGGGGCTACAGCCCCCTCCTGGGGAATTTCCCGGGGCCAGGATATCTGCGACGGCAGATGTGGTAAGTTGTGTGGGGTTTGGGAGGGGGTCTACGCTACCTTCTAGATACCTCACACGAGTCCTCGAACGACCTTTAAGTGGCGTCGAGTTTATTGGGGCCCCCGTCAAGTCAAGGGAAATTGGTAGTTGCACTTGAGGTACACCTCTGTGCGGTCGCCCCTCACAAGTGAGGGGGATTTTCGGGTTTAGGGATCTTGACACCGGTTACGACCTTGCCGTTGGCCCTTAAACGTTAGGATGTACAATTTCAAAATTTCAAGTTAATGTTTTGTAGGATGTTAGTTCGGCTAGGAGAACCTTTGTATTAGAGAATATGTTAAGGTTAGCCAAACATCGCAATGTGGTGATGAAATTGTACATAATATGAAACTGTTATTTAATGTTTTAATTTTGTTTCATATTTTAATAAATACGGCCGGGCAGGGTAACTCCCTTCCCGCCTTCCAAAAGTTCAAGAACTGTTTCCGGTTTCCCATCCTTGGGGAGTGTGTTGAGAGGGGGTGGCGGGTATCGCGGCCATATTGTTGCAATCAGATACAAGGTTCATAAAATCATCCATTTTTGAGTGTCAGCAAAAGGAAGACTGAAAGCCAAAGCAGAAAATCATTGGTATGTATGCTGTTGCTTCTGCTCTGGTATAAAGTACTCCACCCACACTTGTGAATCAGACCCTTTATTATTACTGGATAAAGAGATAAAGACTCCAGATATATCCTAATCATAGTCTATCACTTTCCTTTTCAAAGTTGCATCAGTGAGAAAGGTGAAAGAGAACCCTCAAGTTCCTACATTTCTTTTTAATTATTCGTATAAATGTAACTAATGTATTCATGAGACCAACCTGTCATTGGATTCTTTCCATACTTAATTCATGACAGTTTAATACTCTCCTCTAGCCCTCTCGCTTTTTCTAGAGATTTCTAAAAGTAGGTATATTTTCAGAATGGAGAAATGAATCAAATTGTAAGTCTGTCAGCAATTGCTAAAATATTCTCCAATTATATTTCATTTCTTTCTGCTGTACCCAGTGCTCCATATTTTATTTTCCATTGAAGACTAATCCTTACTTGTTCTTACTTTGGCTTTACTATGAATATAAGTGATGTTTTCGTTAATTAGTCATCTCTTTAGCATTCATTGATTATCCTGTCTGCACATCATCTATTTCAAATGTTTCTCAGGATGTGTTTTGGACTGAATTCACAATAAAAGCAAAAATGTGTTTCTGACCTATTTCGGCATGGCCCAGTAGCTGTCATACCATTCGGTTTATGTTTTGAAAGCATCAATTGAGCCTAGTGAGTTGTAAAATACTCACCAATTTCATCCTGTCCTGTTGCCACATTTTGAGTGGTTTGCTCTGGAGAGATAAAGTCAATAAAAAGAGAATTTAACATAAATGAAAATATTGAAGTTGCTAATCGAAAAAGGAAAACTCATATACATTGCTGAAATTATTTCAAATAAAATTTGCACATACACAAATAAAACAGAGAAGTGTTGCAATCAGCATAAAAGTTTAAACAAAAGCTACTGTTATTTGAATGACAGAAAAGGGAAGACTAAGCGCTAAAGCAGAAAATCATTGGTACGCTCATTGTTGCTTCTGATCTAGTCTAAAAGACTCCAAGCTATTTTTAATATCAGTACCTTAATTATCTATGAAAGGCGGGAAAAAAACTGCAGACATCCAAATTTTAGTCTGTCTCTTTTATTCTCAAAGTTTTAACAGTGAAAAAGGTAAAAGGGATCCCCCAAGTTCATACATTTTATTTTGATTCTTTGCATTACAATATTTAATGTACTCATATGAAAAAAGATCATTGGATTCTTTCCATGTTTAGTTAATGATAAGTCAATGCTCACTCTAGTGCTCTCTCTTTGGAGAGTCTCTATAAGTGGCTGTGTTTCAAGAAGGGAGGAATTAACCAAATAGGGAGTTTGTCAGAAATTGCTATCAGATTTTCTAAATATTTCATTTCTTTTTGCTGCACCTAGTGATCTATATTTTCTTCTCCATCAAAACCTAAATTGTACTTCCTCTTACTGAAGCTTTACTATAAATAGTGAACGTAACTGTTCATATAAGTAATGTTTTCTTTATTTGTCAGGCCATTTTTTTAGCATTCCTTGATCTTCTATGCTGTCACATCATCTCTTTCTGATTCTTCCCTGGAGGTTTTTTATTGGCTTTAAAGTAGGAGAAAAAAGTAGTGTGTATCCTGTTTCCCCATGGCCTATTAGGTATCCTCCCTCTTGGTTTTGATTTAAATGAATATATTGAGTTTACAGAGTTTCAACTACTCACCAATATGTTCCTGTCCCGTTGGAATATTTTGGGTGGTTTGTTCTGGAGAGATAAAGTCAATAAAAAGAGATGTTTACATTGATTCAAAATAATGATCTTTTTAATAGAAAAAAGAAAACAAATTTAAGTGATTCCATTTAGTTCATATAATGTTTATGTATACACAAAGAGCACAGAGAATTGTTGCAATCAGATACAAGGTTCATAAAATCATCCATTTTTGAGTGTCAGCAAAAGGAAGACTGAGAGCCAAAGCAGAAAATCATTGGTACGTATGCTGTTACTTCTGCTCTGGTATAAAGTACTCCACTCTAATTTATGATTTAGAACCTTTATTATCACTGGATGAAGAGATAAAGACTCCAGATATATCCTAATTCTAGTCTATCACTTACCTTTTCAAAGTTGCTTCCGTGTTAAAGGTGAAAGAGAACCCTCAAGTTCCTACATTCCATTTTAATTATTCGTATAAATGTAACTAATGTATTCCTGAGACCACATGTCATTGGATTCTTTCCATACTTAATTCATGACAGTTTAATACTCTACTCTAGCCCTCTCACTTTTTCTAGAGATTTCTAAAAGTAGGTATATTTTCAGAATGGAGAAATGAATCAAATTGTAAGTCTGTCAGCAATTGCCAAAATGTTCTCCAATTATATTTCATTTCTTTCTACTGTACCCAGTGCTCCATACTTTCTTTTCCATTGAAGACTAATCCTTACTTGTTCTTACTTTGGCTTTACTATGAATATAAGTAATGTTTTATTTAATTGATCATGACTTTAGCAGTCATTGGTTATCCTGTCTGCACATCATCTATTTCAAATTTTTCTCAGGATTTGTTTTGGATTGAATTCACATTTTAAAAGCAAAAATGCGCTTCTAGCCTATTTTGGCATGGCCCAGTAGCTGTCATACCATTCAATATATGTTTTGAAAGCATCAATTGAGTCTACTGAGTTGCAAAATACTCACCAATTTCATCCTGTCCCGTTGCCACATTTTGAGTAGTTTGCTCTGGAGAGATAAAGACAATAAAAAGAGAATTTAAAATAAATGAAAATATTGATGTTGCTAATCGAAAACGGAAAACACATATATATTGCTTCAATTAATTCAAACAAAATTTGCACATACACAAATAACACAGAGAAGTGTTGCAATCAGCATAAAAGTTTAAACAAAAACTACTTTTATTTGAATGACAGAAAAGGGAAGACTGAGAGCCAAAGCAGAAAATCATTGATACGCTCATTGTTGCTTCTGATCTAGTCTAAAAGACTCCCCACTATTTTTAATAACAGAACCTTAATTATCTATGAAGGGCAAGAAAAAAACTGCAGACATTTCTAAATTTTAGTCTGTCTCTTTTTTTCTCAAAGTTTTAACAGTGAAAAAGGTAAAAGGGATCCCCCCAAGTTTATTAATTTCATTTTGATTCTTTGCATCACAATATTTAATGTACTCATATGAAAAATAAATCATTGGATTATTTCCATGTTTGGTTAACAATAATTTAATGCTCACTCTAGTTCTCTCTTTGGAGAGTTTCTATAAGTGGTTGTGTTTCAAGAAGGGATGAATTACCCAAATAGGGTGTTTTTCAGAAATTGCTACCAGATTTTATAAATATTTCATTTATTTGTGCTGCACCTAGTGATCCATATATTCTTCTACTTTGAACACTAATCTTTACCTCCTCTTACAGGATCTTTACTATAAACATTGAACGTATCTGTGCATATGAGTAATGTTTCTTTTGTCAGGCCATTTGTTTATCATTCATTGATCTTCTAGGGTGTCACGTCATCTCTTTCTTATTCTCCCCAAGGGGTGTTTTAATCGGTTTTAAAGAAGGAGCAAAAAGTAGTGTGTATCCTGTTTCCACATGGCGTATTAGGTGTCCTCCCACTTGGTTTGGATTTAAACACATAGATTGAGTTTACAGAGTTTTAAAATACTCACCAATATGTTCCTGTCCCGTTGGAATATTTTGGGTGGTTTGTTCTTGAGAGATAAATTCAATAAAAAAAGATTTTGACATTTTTCAAAATAATGATCTTGTTAATAGGAAAAAAGAAAACATATTTAAGTGATTCTATTTAGTTCATATAATGTTTATATATACACAAAGAGCACAGAGAATTGTTGCAATCAGATACAAGGTTCATAAAATCATCCATTTTTGAGTGTCAGCAAAAGAAAGACTGGGAGCCATAGCAGAAAATCATTGGTACGTATGCTGTTGCTTCGGCTCTGGTATAAAGTACTCACCTCAAATTTGTGAATCAGAACATTTATTATCACTGGATGAAGGTATAAAGACTCCAGATATATCCTAATTGTAGTCTATCACTTTCCTTTTCAAAGTTGCGTCAGTGTTAAAGGTGAAAGAGAAACCTCAAGTTCCTACATTTCATTTTAATTATTTGTATAAATGTAACTAATGTATTCATGAGACCAAAATGAAATTGGATTCTTTCCATGCTTAATTCATGATAGTTTAATACTCTCCCCTAGCCCTCTCAGTTTTTCTAGAGATTTCTAAAAGTAGGTATATTTTCAGAATGGAGAAATGAATCAAATTGTAATTCTCTCAGCAATTGCTAAAATATTCTCCAATTATATTTCATTTCTTTCTGCTGCACCCAGTGCTCCATATTTTCTTTTCCATTGAAGACTAATCCTTACTTGTTTTACTTTGGCATTACTATGAACATTGAATTTATCTTTCAATATAAGTAATGTTTGATTTATTTGGTCATCTCTTTGGCATTCATTGATCGTCCTGTCTGCACATCAGCTGTTATAAATTTTAAAAGCAAAAATGTGTTTCTGACCTATTTCGGCATGGCCCAGTAGCTGTCATACCATTCGATTTATGTTTTGAAAGCATCAATTGAGTCTACTGAGTTGTAAAATACTCACCAATTACATCCTGTCCCGTTACTACATTTTCAGTGGTGTGCTCTGGAGAGATAAAGTCAATAAAAAGAGAATTTAACATCAATGAAAATATTGATGTTGCTAATTGAAAAAGGAAAACTGATATACATTGCTGAAATTAATTCAAATAAAATTTGCACATACACAAATAACACAGAGAAGTGTTGCAATCAGCATAAAAGTTTAAACAAAAACTACTGTTATTTGAATGACAGAAAAGGGAAGACTGGGCGCCAAAGCAGAAAATCATTGGTACGCTCATTGTTGCCTCTGATCTACTCTAAAAGACTCCCAGCAATTTTAATATCAGTACCTTAATTATCTATGAAGGGTGGGAAAAAAACTGCAGACATCCAAATTTTAGTCTGTCACTTTTATTCTCAAAGTTTCAACAGTGAAAAAGGTAAAAGGGATCCCCCAAGTTCATACATTTTATTTTGATTCTTTGCATTACAATATTTAATGTACTCTTATGAAAAAAAATCATTGGATTCTTTCCATGTTTAGTTATTGATAATTCAATGCTCATTCTAGTGCTCTCTCTTTGAAGAGTCTCTATAAGTGGTTGTGTTTCAAGAAGGGAGGAATTAACCAAAAAGGGAGTTTGTCAGAAGTTGCTACCAGATTTTCTAAACATTTCATTTCTTTTTGCTGCACCTAGTGATCTATATTTTCTTCTCCATCAAACACTAAATCTTACTTTCTCTTACTGGATATTTACTATAAATATTGAACGTAACTGTTCATATAAGCAATGTTTTCTTTATTTGTCAGGCCATTAGTTTAGCATTCCTTGATCTTCTATGCTGTCACATCATCTCTTTCTGATTCTTCCCAGGAGGTTTTGTATTGGCTTTGAAGTAGGAGCCAAAAGTATTTTGTATCCTGTTTCCACATGGCCTATTAGGCGTCCTCCCACTTGGTTTTGATTTAAATGCATAGATTGAATTTACAGAGTTTCAAACTACTCACCAATATGTTCCTGTCCCGTTGGAATATTTTGGGTGGTTTGTTCTGGAGAGATAAAGTCAATAAAAAGAGATGTTTACATTGATTCATAATAATGACCTTGTTAATAGAAAAAAGAAAACAAATTTAAGTGATTCGATTTAGTTCATATGATGTTTATATATACAGAAAGAGCACAAAGAATTGTTGCAATCAGATACAAGGTTCATAAAATCATCCATTTTTGAGTGTCAGCAAAAGGAAGACTGAGAGCCAAAGCAGAAAATCATTGGTATGTATGCTGTTGCTTCTGCTCTGGTATAAAGTACTCCACCCACATTTGTGAATCAGAACCTTTATTATTACTGGATAAAGAGATAAAGACTCCAGATATATCCTAATTGTAGTCTATCACTTTCCTTTTCAAAGTTGTGTCAGTGTTATAGGTGAAAGAAAACCCTCAAGTTCCTACATACCATTTTAATTATTCGTATAAATGTAACTAATGTATTCATGAGACCACATGTCATTGGATTCTTTCCATACTTAATTCATGACAGTTTAATACTCTCCTCTAGCCCTCTTACTTTTTCCAGAGATTTCTAAAAGTAGGTATATTTTCAGAATGGAGAAATGAATCAAATTGTAAGTCTGTCAGCAATTGCTAAAATATTCTCCAATTATATTTCATTTCTTTCTGCTGTACCCAATGCTCCATATTTTCTTTTCCATTGAAGACTAATCCTTACTTGTTCTTACTTTGGCTTTACTATGAATATAAGTAATGTTTTATTTAATTGGTCATCTCTTTAGCATTCATTGATTATCCTGTCTGCACATCATCTATTTCAAATCTTTCTCAGGATTTGTTTTGGATTGAATTCACATTAAAAGCAAAAATGTGTTTCTGGCCTATTTCGGCATGGCCCAGTAGCTGTCATACCATTCAATATATGTTTTGAAAGCATCAATTGAGTCTACTGAGTTACAAAATACTCACCAATTTCATCCTGTCCCGTTGCCACATTTTGAGTAGTTTGCTCTGGAAAGATAAAGACAATAAAAAGAGAATTTAACATAAATGAAAATATTAATGTTGCTAATCGAAAAAACGGAAAACACATATATATTGCTGCAATTAATTCAAATAAAATTTGTACATACACAAATAACACAGAGAAGTGTTGCAATCAGCATAAAAGTTTAAACAAAAACTACTGTTATTTGAATGACAGAAAAGGGAAGACTGAGCGCCAAAGCATAAAATCATTGGTACTCTCATTGTTGCTTCTGATCTAGTCTAAAAGACACCCCACTATTTTTAATATCGGTACCTTAATTATCTATGAAGGGCAGGAAATAAAACTGCAGACGTTTTCACATTTTAGTCTATCTCTTTTATTCTTAAAGTTTTAACAGTGAAAAAGGTGAAATGGATCCCCCGAGTTCATACATTTTATTTTGATTCTTTGCATTACAATATTTAATGTAGTCATATAAAAAAAAATCATTGGACTCTTTCCATGTTTAGTTAATGATAGTTCAATGCTCACTCTAGTGCTCTCTTTGGAGAGGCCGTATAAGTGGTTTTGTTTCAAGAAGGGAGGAATTAACCAAATAGGGAGTTTGTCAGAAATTGATACCAGATTTTCTAAATATTTAATTTCATTGTGTTGCACCTAGTGATCCATATTTTCTTCTCCATCGAACACTAAATCTTACTACCTCTTACTGGATCTTTACTATAAATATTAAACGTAACTGTTCAGATAAGTAATGTTTTATTTATTTGTCAGGCCATTTGTTTAGCATTAATTGATCTTCTATGCTGTCACATCATCTCTTTCTAATTCATCCCAGGAGGTGTTTTTATTGGCTTTAAAGTAGGAACAAAAAGTAGTGTGTCTCCTGTTTCCACATGGCCTATTAGGCGTCCTCCCACTTGGTTTTGATTTAAACACATGAATTGAGTTTACTGAGTTTCAAAATACTCACCAATATGTTCCTGTCCCGTTGGAATATTTTGGGTTGTTTGTTCTGGAGAGATAAAATCAATAAAAAGAGATGTTTATATTGATTCAAAATAATGATCTTGTTAATAGAAGAAAGAAAACACATTTAAGTGATTCCATTTAGTTCATATAATGTTTATATATACACAAAGAAAACAGAGAATTGTTGCAATCAGATACAAGGTTCATAAAATCATCCATTTTTGAGTGTCAGTAAAGGAAAGACTGAGAGCATAGCAGAAAATCATTGGTACCTATGCTGTTGCTTCTGCTCTGGTATAAAGTACTCCACTCAAATTCGTGAATCAGAACCTTTATTATCACTGGATAAAGGTATAAAGACTCCAGATATATCCTAATTGTAGTCTATCACTTTCCTTTTCAAAGTTGCGTCAGTGTTATAGGTGAAAGAAAACCCTCAAGTTCCTACATTTCATTTTAATTATTTGTATAAATGTAAATAATGTATTCATGAGACCAAAATGTCATTGGAGTCTTTCCATGCTTAATTCAGGACAGTTTAACCCCTTCCATGCTGATGACAGCCCCCAGGCGTCATGCACTACAGTGCTCGTGTGCTGCTGACGGCTGGGGGCCGTCATGACCGCACCCGTGCTGAAATCTTCAGCACAGGAGCAGAATCGGCCCAGCATGGAAGGGGTTAAAACTCTCCCCTAGCCCTCTCAGTTTTCTAGAGATTTCTAAAAGTAGGTATATTTTCAGAATGGAGAAATGAATCAAATTGTAAGTCTGTCAGCAATTGCTACAAGATTCTCCAATTATATTTCATTTCTTTCTGCTGCAACCAGTGCTCCATATTTTCTTTTCCATTGAAGACTAATCCTTACTTGTTCTTACTTTGGGATTACTATGAACATTGCATTTATCTTTCAATATAAGTAATGTTTTATTTATTTGGTCATCTCTTTAGCATTCATTGATCGTCCTGTCTGCACATTATCTATTTCAAATTTTACTCAGGATGTGTTTTGGACTGAATTCACATTAAAAGCAAAAATGTGTTTCTGACCTATTTCAGCATGGCCCAGTAGCTGTCATACCATTCGATTTATGTTTAGAAAGCATCAATTGAGCCTACTGAGTTGTAAAATACTCACCAATTTCATCCTGTCCTGTTGCCACATTTTGAGTGGTTTGCTCTGGAGAGATAAAGTCAATAAAAAGAGAATTTAACATAAATGAAAATATTGATGTTGCTAATCAAAAAAGGAAAACTCATATACATTGCTGAAATGAATTCAAATAAAATTTGCACACACACAAATAACACAGAGAAGTGTTGCAATCAGCATAAAAGTTTAAACAAAAGCTACTGTTATTTGAATGACAGAAAATGGAAGACTAAGCGCTAAAGCAGAAAATCATTAGTACGCTCATTGTTGCTTCTGATCTAGTCTAAAAGACTCCCAGCTATTTTTAATATCAGTACCTTAATTATCTATGAAAGGCGGGAAAAAAACTGCAGACATCCAAATTTTAGTCTGTCTCTTTTTTTCTCAAAGTTTTAACAGTGAAAAAAGTAAAAGGGATCCCTCAAGTTTATTCATTTAATTTTGATTCTTTGCATCACAATATTTAATGTACTCATATGAAAAAAAAAATCATTGGATTATTTCCATGTATGGTTAACAATAATTCAATGCTTACTCTAGTTCTCTCTTTGGAGAGTTTCTATAAGTGGTTGTGTTTCAAGAAGGGAGGAATTAACCAAATAGGGAGTTTGTCAGAAATTGCTATCAGATTTTCTAAATATTTCATTTCTTTTTGCTGCACCTAGTGATCTATATTTTCTTCTCCATCAAAAACTAAATCGTACTTCCTCTTACTGAAGCTTTACTATTAATAGTGAACGTAACTGTTCTTATAAGTAATGCTTTCTTTATTTGTCTGGCCATTTGTTTAGCATTCCTTGATCTTCTATGCTGTCACATCATATCTTTCTGATTCTTCCCAGGAGGTTTTTTATTAGCTTTAATGTAGGAAAAAAAAGTAGTGTGTATCCTGTTTCCCCATGGCCTATTAGGCGTCCTCCCTCTTGGTTTTGATTTAAATGCATATATTGAGTTTACAGAGTTTCAACTACTCACCAATATGTTCCTGTCCCGTTGGAATATTTTGGCTGGTTTGTTCTGGAGAGAAAAAGTCAATAAAAAGAGATGTTTACATTGATTCAAAATAATGATCTTTTTAATAGAAAAAAGAAAACAAATTTAAGTGATTCCATTTAGTTCATATAATGTTTATGTATACACAAAGAGCACAGAGAATTGTTGCAATCAGATACAAGGTTCATAAAATCATCCATTCTTGAGTGTCAGCAAAAGGAAGACTGAGAGCCAAAGCAGAAAATCATTGGTACGTATGCTGTTACTTCTGCTCTGGTATAAAGTAGTCCACTCGAATTTGTGAATCAGAACCTTTATTATCACTGGATGAAGAGATAAAGACTCCAGATATATCCTAATTCTAGTCTATCACTTACCTTTTCAAAGTTGCGTCCGTGTTAAAGGTGAAAGAGAACCCTCAAGTTCCTACATTTCATTTTAATTATTCGTATAAATGTAACTAATGTATTCATGATACCAACATGTCATTGGATTTTTTCCATACTTAATTCATGACAGTTTAATACTCTCCTCTAGCCCTCTCACTTTTTCTAGAGATTTCTAAAAGTAGGTATATTTTCAGAATGGAGAAATGAATCAAATTGTAAGTCTGTCAGCAATTGCTAAAATGTTCTCCAATTATATTTCATTTTTTTCTGCTGTACCCAGTGCTCCATATTTTCTTTTCCATTGAAGACTAATCCTTACTTGTTCTTACTTTGGCTTTACTATGAATATAAGTAATGTTTTATTTAATTGATCATCTCTTTAGCATTCATTGATTATCCTGTCTGCACATCATCTATTTCAAATTTTTCTCAGGATTTGTTTTGGATTGAATTCACATTTTAAAAGCAAAAATGCGCTTCTAGCCTATTTTGGCATGGCCCAGTAGCTGTCATACCATTCAATATATGTTTTGAAAGCATCAATTGAGTCTACTGAGTTGCAAAATACTCACCAATTTCATCCTGTCCCGTTGCCACATTTTGAGTAGTTTGCTCTGGAGAGATAAAGACAATAAAAAGAGAATTTAAAATAAATGAAAATATTGATGTTGCTAATCGAAAACGGAAAACACATATATATTGCTTCAATTAATTCAAACAAAATTTGCACATACACAAATAACACAGAGAAGTGTTGCAATCAGCATAAAAGTTTAAACAAAAACTACTTTTATTTGAATGACAGAAAAGGGAAGACTGAGAGCCAAAGCAGAAAATCATTGATACGCTCATTGTTGCTTCTGATCTAGTCTAAAAGACTCCCCACTATTTTTAATAACAGAACCTTAATTATCTATGAAGGGCAAGAAAAAAACTGCAGACATTTCTAAATTTTAGTCTGTCTCTTTTTTTCTCAAAGTTTTAACAGTGAAAAAGGTAAAAGGGATCCCCCCAAGTTTATTAATTTCATTTTGATTCTTTGCATCACAATATTTAATGTACTCATATGAAAAATAAATCATTGGATTATTTCCATGTTTGGTTAACAATAATTTAATGCTCACTCTAGTTCTCTCTTTGGAGAGTTTCTATAAGTGGTTGTGTTTCAAGAAGGGATGAATTACCCAAATAGGGTGTTTTTCAGAAATTGCTACCAGATTTTATAAATATTTCATTTATTTGTGCTGCACCTAGTGATCCATATATTCTTCTACTTTGAACACTAATCTTTACCTCCTCTTACAGGATCTTTACTATAAACATTGAACGTATCTGTGCATATGAGTAATGTTTCTTTTGTCAGGCCATTTGTTTATCATTCATTGATCTTCTAGGGTGTCACGTCATCTCTTTCTTATTCTCCCCAAGGGGTGTTTTAATCGGTTTTAAAGAAGGAGCAAAAAGTAGTGTGTATCCTGTTTCCACATGGCGTATTAGGTGTCCTCCCACTTGGTTTGGATTTAAACACATAGATTGAGTTTACAGAGTTTTAAAATACTCACCAATATGTTCCTGTCCCGTTGGAATATTTTGGGTGGTTTGTTCTTGAGAGATAAATTCAATAAAAAAAGATTTTGACATTTTTCAAAATAATGATCTTGTTAATAGGAAAAAAGAAAACATATTTAAGTGATTCTATTTAGTTCATATAATGTTTATATATACACAAAGAGCACAGAGAATTGTTGCAATCAGATACAAGGTTCATAAAATCATCCATTTTTGAGTGTCAGCAAAAGAAAGACTGGGAGCCATAGCAGAAAATCATTGGTACGTATGCTGTTGCTTCGGCTCTGGTATAAAGTACTCACCTCAAATTTGTGAATCAGAACATTTATTATCACTGGATGAAGGTATAAAGACTCCAGATATATCCTAATTGTAGTCTATCACTTTCCTTTTCAAAGTTGCGTCAGTGTTAAAGGTGAAAGAGAAACCTCAAGTTCCTACATTTCATTTTAATTATTTGTATAAATGTAACTAATGTATTCATGAGACCAAAATGAAATTGGATTCTTTCCATGCTTAATTCATGATAGTTTAATACTCTCCCCTAGCCCTCTCAGTTTTTCTAGAGATTTCTAAAAGTAGGTATATTTTCAGAATGGAGAAATGAATCAAATTGTAATTCTCTCAGCAATTGCTAAAATATTCTCCAATTATATTTCATTTCTTTCTGCTGCACCCAGTGCTCCATATTTTCTTTTCCATTGAAGACTAATCCTTACTTGTTTTACTTTGGCATTACTATGAACATTGAATTTATCTTTCAATATAAGTAATGTTTGATTTATTTGGTCATCTCTTTGGCATTCATTGATCGTCCTGTCTGCACATCAGCTGTTATAAATTTTAAAAGCAAAAATGTGTTTCTGACCTATTTCGGCATGGCCCAGTAGCTGTCATACCATTCGATTTATGTTTTGAAAGCATCAATTGAGTCTACTGAGTTGTAAAATACTCACCAATTACATCCTGTCCCGTTACTACATTTTCAGTG
Source organism: Lissotriton vulgaris (assembly GCF_964263255.1). NCBI lineage: Eukaryota > Metazoa > Chordata > Amphibia > Caudata > Salamandridae > Lissotriton > Lissotriton vulgaris. The sequence goes on along the minus strand of NC_141693.1, from coordinate 1,190,182,266 downwards.
GTGTGCTCTGGAGAGATAAAGTCAATAAAAAGAGAATTTAACATCAATGAAAATATTGATGTTGCTAATTGAAAAAGGAAAACTGATATACATTGCTGAAATTAATTCAAATAAAATTTGCACATACACAAATAACACAGAGAAGTGTTGCAATCAGCATAAAAGTTTAAACAAAAACTACTGTTATTTGAATGACAGAAAAGGGAAGACTGGGCGCCAAAGCAGAAAATCATTGGTACGCTCATTGTTGCCTCTGATCTACTCTAAAAGACTCCCAGCAATTTTAATATCAGTACCTTAATTATCTATGAAGGGTGGGAAAAAAACTGCAGACATCCAAATTTTAGTCTGTCACTTTTATTCTCAAAGTTTCAACAGTGAAAAAGGTAAAAGGGATCCCCCAAGTTCATACATTTTATTTTGATTCTTTGCATTACAATATTTAATGTACTCTTATGAAAAAAAATCATTGGATTCTTTCCATGTTTAGTTATTGATAATTCAATGCTCATTCTAGTGCTCTCTCTTTGAAGAGTCTCTATAAGTGGTTGTGTTTCAAGAAGGGAGGAATTAACCAAAAAGGGAGTTTGTCAGAAGTTGCTACCAGATTTTCTAAACATTTCATTTCTTTTTGCTGCACCTAGTGATCTATATTTTCTTCTCCATCAAACACTAAATCTTACTTTCTCTTACTGGATATTTACTATAAATATTGAACGTAACTGTTCATATAAGCAATGTTTTCTTTATTTGTCAGGCCATTAGTTTAGCATTCCTTGATCTTCTATGCTGTCACATCATCTCTTTCTGATTCTTCCCAGGAGGTTTTGTATTGGCTTTGAAGTAGGAGCCAAAAGTATTTTGTATCCTGTTTCCACATGGCCTATTAGGCGTCCTCCCACTTGGTTTTGATTTAAATGCATAGATTGAATTTACAGAGTTTCAAACTACTCACCAATATGTTCCTGTCCCGTTGGAATATTTTGGGTGGTTTGTTCTGGAGAGATAAAGTCAATAAAAAGAGATGTTTACATTGATTCATAATAATGACCTTGTTAATAGAAAAAAGAAAACAAATTTAAGTGATTCGATTTAGTTCATATGATGTTTATATATACAGAAAGAGCACAAAGAATTGTTGCAATCAGATACAAGGTTCATAAAATCATCCATTTTTGAGTGTCAGCAAAAGGAAGACTGAGAGCCAAAGCAGAAAATCATTGGTATGTATGCTGTTGCTTCTGCTCTGGTATAAAGTACTCCACCCACATTTGTGAATCAGAACCTTTATTATTACTGGATAAAGAGATAAAGACTCCAGATATATCCTAATTGTAGTCTATCACTTTCCTTTTCAAAGTTGTGTCAGTGTTATAGGTGAAAGAAAACCCTCAAGTTCCTACATACCATTTTAATTATTCGTATAAATGTAACTAATGTATTCATGAGACCACATGTCATTGGATTCTTTCCATACTTAATTCATGACAGTTTAATACTCTCCTCTAGCCCTCTTACTTTTTCCAGAGATTTCTAAAAGTAGGTATATTTTCAGAATGGAGAAATGAATCAAATTGTAAGTCTGTCAGCAATTGCTAAAATATTCTCCAATTATATTTCATTTCTTTCTGCTGTACCCAATGCTCCATATTTTCTTTTCCATTGAAGACTAATCCTTACTTGTTCTTACTTTGGCTTTACTATGAATATAAGTAATGTTTTATTTAATTGGTCATCTCTTTAGCATTCATTGATTATCCTGTCTGCACATCATCTATGTCAAATCTTTCTCAGGATTTGTTTTGGATTGAATTCACATTAAAAGCAAAAATGTGTTTCTGGCCTATTTCGGCATGGCCCAGTAGCTGTCATACCATTCAATATATGTTTTGAAAGCATCAATTGAGTCTACTGAGTTACAAAATACTCACCAATTTCATCCTGTCCCGTTGCCACATTTTGAGTAGTTTGCTCTGGAAAGATAAAGACAATAAAAAGAGAATTTAACATAAATGAAAATATTAATGTTGCTAATCGAAAAAACGGAAAACACATATATATTGCTGCAATTAATTCAAATAAAATTTGTACATACACAAATAACACAGAGAAGTGTTGCAATCAGCATAAAAGTTTAAACAAAAACTACTGTTATTTGAATGACAGAAAAGGGAAGACTGAGCGCCAAAGCATAAAATCATTGGTACTCTCATTGTTGCTTCTGATCTAGTCTAAAAGACACCCCACTATTTTTAATATCGGTACCTTAATTATCTATGAAGGGCAGGAAATAAAACTGCAGACGTTTTCACATTTTAGTCTATCTCTTTTATTCTTAAAGTTTTAACAGTGAAAAAGGTGAAATGGATCCCCCGAGTTCATACATTTTATTTTGATTCTTTGCATTACAATATTTAATGTAGTCATATAAAAAAAAATCATTGGACTCTTTCCATGTTTAGTTAATGATAGTTCAATGCTCACTCTAGTGCTCTCTTTGGAGAGGCCGTATAAGTGGTTTTGTTTCAAGAAGGGAGGAATTAACCAAATAGGGAGTTTGTCAGAAATTGATACCAGATTTTCTAAATATTTAATTTCATTGTGTTGCACCTAGTGATCCATATTTTCTTCTCCATCGAACACTAAATCTTACTACCTCTTACTGGATCTTTACTATAAATATTAAACGTAACTGTTCAGATAAGTAATGTTTTATTTATTTGTCAGGCCATTTGTTTAGCATTAATTGATCTTCTATGCTGTCACATCATCTCTTTCTAATTCATCCCAGGAGGTGTTTTTATTGGCTTTAAAGTAGGAACAAAAAGTAGTGTGTCTCCTGTTTCCACATGGCCTATTAGGCGTCCTCCCACTTGGTTTTGATTTAAACACATGAATTGAGTTTACTGAGTTTCAAAATACTCACCAATATGTTCCTGTCCCGTTGGAATATTTTGGGTTGTTTGTTCTGGAGAGATAAAATCAATAAAAAGAGATGTTTATATTGATTCAAAATAATGATCTTGTTAATAGAAGAAAGAAAACACATTTAAGTGATTCCATTTAGTTCATATAATGTTTATATATACACAAAGAAAACAGAGAATTGTTGCAATCAGATACAAGGTTCATAAAATCATCCATTTTTGAGTGTCAGTAAAGGAAAGACTGAGAGCATAGCAGAAAATCATTGGTACCTATGCTGTTGCTTCTGCTCTGGTATAAAGTACTCCACTCAAATTCGTGAATCAGAACCTTTATTATCACTGGATAAAGGTATAAAGACTCCAGATATATCCTAATTGTAGTCTATCACTTTCCTTTTCAAAGTTGCGTCAGTGTTATAGGTGAAAGAAAACCCTCAAGTTCCTACATTTCATTTTAATTATTTGTATAAATGTAAATAATGTATTCATGAGACCAAAATGTCATTGGAGTCTTTCCATGCTTAATTCAGGACAGTTTAACCCCTTCCATGCTGATGACAGCCCCCAGGCGTCATGCACTACAGTGCTCGTGTGCTGCTGACGGCTGGGGGCCGTCATGACCGCACCCGTGCTGAAATCTTCAGCACAGGAGCAGAATCGGCCCAGCATGGAAGGGGTTAAAACTCTCCCCTAGCCCTCTCAGTTTTCTAGAGATTTCTAAAAGTAGGTATATTTTCAGAATGGAGAAATGAATCAAATTGTAAGTCTGTCAGCAATTGCTACAAGATTCTCCAATTATATTTCATTTCTTTCTGCTGCAACCAGTGCTCCATATTTTCTTTTCCATTGAAGACTAATCCTTACTTGTTCTTACTTTGGGATTACTATGAACATTGCATTTATCTTTCAATATAAGTAATGTTTTATTTATTTGGTCATCTCTTTAGCATTCATTGATCGTCCTGTCTGCACATTATCTATTTCAAATTTTACTCAGGATGTGTTTTGGACTGAATTCACATTAAAAGCAAAAATGTGTTTCTGACCTATTTCAGCATGGCCCAGTAGCTGTCATACCATTCGATTTATGTTTAGAAAGCATCAATTGAGCCTACTGAGTTGTAAAATACTCACCAATTTCATCCTGTCCTGTTGCCACATTTTGAGTGGTTTGCTCTGGAGAGATAAAGTCAATAAAAAGAGAATTTAACATAAATGAAAATATTGATGTTGCTAATCAAAAAAGGAAAACTCATATACATTGCTGAAATGAATTCAAATAAAATTTGCACACACACAAATAACACAGAGAAGTGTTGCAATCAGCATAAAAGTTTAAACAAAAGCTACTGTTATTTGAATGACAGAAAATGGAAGACTAAGCGCTAAAGCAGAAAATCATTAGTACGCTCATTGTTGCTTCTGATCTAGTCTAAAAGACTCCCAGCTATTTTTAATATCAGTACCTTAATTATCTATGAAAGGCGGGAAAAAAACTGCAGACATCCAAATTTTAGTCTGTCTCTTTTTTTCTCAAAGTTTTAACAGTGAAAAAAGTAAAAGGGATCCCTCAAGTTTATTCATTTAATTTTGATTCTTTGCATCACAATATTTAATGTACTCATATGAAAAAAAAAATCATTGGATTATTTCCATGTATGGTTAACAATAATTCAATGCTTACTCTAGTTCTCTCTTTGGAGAGTTTCTATAAGTGGTTGTGTTTCAAGAAGGGAGGAATTAACCAAATAGGGAGTTTGTCAGAAATTGCTATCAGATTTTCTAAATATTTCATTTCTTTTTGCTGCACCTAGTGATCTATATTTTCTTCTCCATCAAAAACTAAATCGTACTTCCTCTTACTGAAGCTTTACTATTAATAGTGAACGTAACTGTTCTTATAAGTAATGCTTTCTTTATTTGTCTGGCCATTTGTTTAGCATTCCTTGATCTTCTATGCTGTCACATCATATCTTTCTGATTCTTCCCAGGAGGTTTTTTATTAGCTTTAATGTAGGAAAAAAAAGTAGTGTGTATCCTGTTTCCCCATGGCCTATTAGGCGTCCTCCCTCTTGGTTTTGATTTAAATGCATATATTGAGTTTACAGAGTTTCAACTACTCACCAATATGTTCCTGTCCCGTTGGAATATTTTGGCTGGTTTGTTCTGGAGAGAAAAAGTCAATAAAAAGAGATGTTTACATTGATTCAAAATAATGATCTTTTTAATAGAAAAAAGAAAACAAATTTAAGTGATTCCATTTAGTTCATATAATGTTTATGTATACACAAAGAGCACAGAGAATTGTTGCAATCAGATACAAGGTTCATAAAATCATCCATTCTTGAGTGTCAGCAAAAGGAAGACTGAGAGCCAAAGCAGAAAATCATTGGTACGTATGCTGTTACTTCTGCTCTGGTATAAAGTAGTCCACTCGAATTTGTGAATCAGAACCTTTATTATCACTGGATGAAGAGATAAAGACTCCAGATATATCCTAATTCTAGTCTATCACTTACCTTTTCAAAGTTGCGTCCGTGTTAAAGGTGAAAGAGAACCCTCAAGTTCCTACATTTCATTTTAATTATTCGTATAAATGTAACTAATGTATTCATGATACCAACATGTCATTGGATTTTTTCCATACTTAATTCATGACAGTTTAATACTCTCCTCTAGCCCTCTCACTTTTTCTAGAGATTTCTAAAAGTAGGTATATTTTCAGAATGGAGAAATGAATCAAATTGTAAGTCTGTCAGCAATTGCTAAAATGTTCTCCAATTATATTTCATTTTTTTCTGCTGTACCCAGTGCTCCATATTTTCTTTTCCATTGAAGACTAATCCTTACTTGTTCTTACTTTGGCTTTACTATGAATATAAGTAATGTTTTATTTAATTGATCATCTCTTTAGCATTCATTGATTATCCTGTCTGCACATCATCTATTTCAAATTTTTCTCAGGATTTGTTTTGGATTGAATTCACATTTTAAAAGCAAAAATGTGTTTCTAGCCTATTTCGGCATGGCCCAGTAGCTGTCATACCATTCAATATATGTTTTGAAAGCATCAATTGAGTACAGAGTTGCAAAATACTCACCAATTTCATCCTGTCCCGTTGCCACATTTTGAGTAGTTTGCTCTGGAGAGATAAAGACAATAAAAAGAGAATTTAACATAAATGAAAATATTGATGTTGCTAATCGAAAACGGAAAACACATATATATTGCTGCAATTAATTCAAAGAAAATTTGAACATACACAAATAACACAGAGAAGTGTTGCAATCAGCATAAAAGTTTAAACAAAAACTACTGTTATTTGAATGACAAAAAAGGGAAGACTGAGAGCCAAAGCAGAAAATCATTGATACGCTCATTGTTGCTTCTGATCTAGTCTAAAAGACTCCCCACTATTTTTAATATCAGAACCCTAATTATCTATGAAGGGCAAGAAAAAAACTGCAGACATTTCTAAATTTTAGTCTGTCTGTTTTTTTTTTTCTCAAAGTTTTAACAGTGAAAAAAGTAAAAGGGATCCCTCAAGTTTATTCATTTAATTTTGATTCTTTGCATCACAATATTTAATGTACTCATATGAAAAAAAAAATCATTGGATTATTTCCATGTATGGTTAACAATAATTCAATGCTTACTCTAGTTCTCTCTTTGGAGAGTTTCTATAAGTGGTTGTGTTTCAAGAAGGGAGGAATTAACCAAATAGGGAGTTTGTCAGAAATTGCTATCAGATTTTCTAAATATTTCATTTCTTTTTGCTGCACCTAGTGATCTATATTTTCTTCCCCATCAAAAACTAAATCGTACTTCCTCTTACTGAAGCTTTACTATAAATAGTGAACGTAACTGTTCATATAAGTAATGTTTTCTTTATTTGTCTGGCCATTTGTTTAGCATTCCTTGATCTTCTATGCTGTCACATCATATCTTTCTGATTCTTCCCAGGAGGTTTTTTATTAGCTTTAAAGTAGGAAAAAAAAGTAGTGTGTATCCTGTTTTCCCATGGCCTATTAGGCGTCCTCCCTCTTGGTTTTGATTTAAATGCATATATTGAGTTTACAGAGTTTCAACTACTCACCAATATGTTCCTGTCCCGTTGGAATATTTTGGCTGGTTTGTTCTGGAGAGAAAAAGTCAATAAAAAGAGATGTTTACATTGATTCAAAATAATGATCTTTTTAATAGAAAAAAGAAAACAAATGTAAGTGATTCCATTTAGTTCATATAATGTTTATGTATACACAAAGAGCACAGAGAATTGTTGCAATCAGATACAAGGTTCATAAAATCATCCATTCTTGAGTGTCAGCAAAAGGAAGACTGAGAGCCAAAGCAGAAAATCATTGGTACGTATGCTGTTACTTCTGCTCTGGTATAAAGTAGTCCACTCGAATTTGTGAATCAGAACCTTTATTATCACTGGATGAAGAGATAAAGACTCCAGATATATCCTAATTCTAGTCTATCACTTACCTTTTCAAAGTTGCGTCCGTGTTAAAGGTGAAAGAGAACCCTCAAGTTCCTACATTTCATTTTAATTATTCGTATAAATGTAACTAATGTATTCATGATACCAACATGTCATTGGATTTTTTCCATACTTAATTCATGACAGTTTAATACTCTCCTCTAGCCCTCTCACTTTTTCTAGAGATTTCTAAAAGTAGGTATATTTTCAGAATGGAGAAATGAATCAAATTGTAAGTCTGTCAGCAATTGCTAAAATATTCTCCAATTATATTTCATTTCTTTCTGCTGTACCCAGTGCTCCATATTTTCTTTTCCATTGAAGACTTATCCTTACTTGTTCTTACTTTGGCTTTACTATGAATATAAGTAATGTTTTATTTAATTGATCATCTCTTTAGCATTCATTGATTATCCTGTCTGCACATCATCTATTTCAAATTTTTCTCAGGATTTGTTTTGTATTGAATTCACATTTTAAAAGCAAAAATGTGTTTCTAGCCTATTTCGGCATGGCCCAGTAGCTGTCATACCATTCAATATATGTTTTGAAAGCATCAATTGAGTCTACTGAGTTGCAAAATACTCACCAATTTCATCCTGTCCCGTTGCCACATTTTGAGTAGTTTGCTCTGGAGAGATAAAGACAATAAAAAGAGAATTTAACATAAATGAAAATATTGATGTTGCTAATCGAAAACGGAAAACACATATATATTGCTGCAATTAATTCAAACAAAATTTGCACATACACAAATAACACAGAGACGTGTTGCAATCAGCATAAAAGTTTAAACAAAAACTACTGTTATTTGAATGACAGAAAAGGGAAGACTGAGAGCCAAAGCAGAAAATCATTGATACGCTCATTGTTGCTTCTGATCTAGTCTAAAAGACACCCCACTATTTTTAATATCAGAACCCTAATTATCTATGAAGGGCAAGAAAAAAACTGCAGACATTTCTAAATTCTAGTCTGTCTCTTTTTTTCTCAAAGTTTTAACAGTGAAAAAAGTAAAAGGGATCCCTCAAGTTTATTCATTTCATTTTGATTCTTTGCATCACAATATTTAATGTACTCATATGAAAAAAAAAATCATTGGATTATTTCCATGTATGGTTAACAATAATTCAATGCTTACTCTAGTTCTCTCTTTAGAGAGTTTCTATAAGTGGTTGTGTTTCAAGAAGGGATGAATTACCCAAATAGGGTGTTTTTCAGAAATTGCTACCAGATTTTATAAATATTTCATTTATTTGTGCTGCACCTAGTGATCCATATATTCTTCTACTTTGAACACTAATCCTTACCTCCTCTTACAGGATCTTTACTATAAACATTGAACGTATCTGTGCATATGAGTAATGTTTCTTTTGTCAGGCCATTTGTTTATCATTCATTGATCTTCTAGGCTGTCACATCATCTCTTTCTTATTCTCCCCAAGGGGTGTTTTAATCGGTTTTAAAGAAGGAGCAAAAAGTAGTGTGTATCCTGTTTCCATATGGCGTATTAGGTGTCCTCCCACTTGGTTTGGATTTAAACACATAGATTGAGTTTACAGAGTTTTAAAATACTCACCAATATGTTCCTGTCCCGTTGGAATATTTTGGGTGGTATGTTCTGGAGAGATAAAGTCAATAAAAAAAGATTTTGACATTTTTCAAAATAATGATCTTGTTAATAGATAAAAGAAAACATATTTAAGTGATTCCATTTAGTTCATATAATGTTTATATATACACAAAGAGCACAGAGAATTGTTGCAATCAGATACAAGGTTCATAAAATCATCCATTTTTGAGTGTCAGCAAAAGAAAGACTGAGAGCCATAGCAGAAAATCATTGGTACGTATGCTGTTGCTTCTGCTCTGGTATAACGTATTCACCTCAAATTTGTGAATCAGCACATTTATTATCACTGGATGAAGGTATAAAGACTCCAGATATATCCTAATTGTAGTCTATCACTTTCCTTTTCAAAGTTCCGTCAGTGTTAAAGGTGAAAGAGAACCCTCACGTTCCTGCATTTCATTTTAATTATTTGTATAAATGTAACTAATGTATTCATGAGACCAAAATGTCATTGGATTCTTTCCATGCTTAATTCATGACAGTTTAATACTCTCCCCTAGCCCTCTCAGTTTTTCTAGAGATTTCTAAAAGTAGGTATATTTTCAGAATGGAGAAATGAATCAAATTGTAATTCTCTCAGCAATTGCTAAAATATTCTCCAATTATATTTCATTTCTTTCTGCTGCACCCAGTGCTCCATATTTTCTTTTCCATTGAAGACTAATTCTTACTTGTTCTTACTTTGGCATTACTATGAACATTGAATTTATCTTTCAATATAAGTAATGTTTGATTTATTTGGTCATCTCTTTGGCATTCATTGATCGTCCTGTCTGCACATCATCTATTATAAATTTTAAAAGCAAAAATGTGTTTCTGACCTATTTCGGCATGGCCCAGTAGCTGTCATACCATTCGATTTATGTTTTGAAAGCAACAATTGAGTCTACTGAGTTGTAAAATGCTCACCAATTTCATCCTGTCCCGTTGCTACATTTTCAGTGGTTTGCTCTGGAGAGATAAAGTCAATAAAAAGAGAATTTAACATAAATGAAAATATTGTTGTTGCTAATTGAAAAAGGAAAACTCATATACATTGCTGAAATTAATTCAAATAAAATTTGCACATACACAAATAACACAGAGAAGTGTTGCAATCAGCATAAAAGTTTAAACAAAAACTACTGTTATTTGAATGACAGAAAAGGGAAGACTGAGCGCCAAAGCAAAAAATCATTGGTACGCTCATTGTTGCTTCTGATCTACTCTAAAAGACTCCCAGCTCTTTTTAATATCAGTACCTTAATTATCTATGAAGGGTGGGAAAAAAACTGCAGACGTCAAAATTTTAGTCTGTCTCTTTTATTCTCAAAGTTTTAACAGTGAAAAAGGTCAAAGGGATCCCCCAAGTTCATACATTTTATTTTGATTCTTTGCATTACAATATTTAATGTACTCTTATGAAAAAAAATCCTTGGATTCTTTCCATGTTTAGTTATTGATAATTCAATGCTCATTCTAGTGCTCTCTCTTTGAAGAGTCTCTATAAGTGGTTGTGTTTCAAGAAGGGAGGAATTAACCAAAAAGGGAGTTTGTCAGAAGTTGCTACCAGATTTTCTAAATATTTCATTTCTTTTTGCTGCACCTAGTGATCTATATTTTCTTCTCCATCAAACACTAAATCTTACTTTCTCTTACTGGATCTTTACTATAAATATTGAACGTAACTGTTCATATAAGCAATGTTTTCTTTATTTGTCAGGCCATTTGTTTAGCATTCCTTGATCTTCTATGCTGTCACATCATCTCCTTCCGATTCTTCCCAGGAGGTTTTTTATTGGCTTTAAAGTAGGAGCCAAAAGTATTGTGTATACTGTTTCCACATGGCCTATTATGCGTCCTCCCACTTGGTTTTGATTTAAATGCATAGATTGAGTTTACAGAGTTTCAAACTACTCACCAATATGTTCCTGTCCCGTTGGAATATTTTGGGTGGTTTGTTCTGGAGAGATAAAGTCAATAAAAAGAGATGTTTACATTGATTCATAATAATGATCTTGTTAATAGAAAAAAGAAAACAAATTTAAGTGATTCCATTTAGTTCATATAATGTTATATATACACAAAGAGCACAGAGAATTGTTGCAATCAGATACAAGGTTCATAAAATCATCCATTTTTGAGTGTCAGTAAAAAAAAGACTGAGAGCATAGCAGAAAATCATTGGTACCTATGCTGTTGCTTCTGCTCTGGTATAAAGTACTCCACTCAAATTCGTGAATCAGAACCTTTATTATCACTGGATAAAGGTATAAAGACTTCAGATATATCCTAATTGTAGTCTATCACTTTCCTTTTCAAAGTTGTGTCAGTGTTATAGGTGAAAGAAAACCCTCAAGTTCCTACATTCAATTTTAATTATTTGTATAAATGTAACTAATGTATTCATGAGACCAAAATGTCATTGGAGTCTTTCCATGCTTAATTCAGGACAGTTTAATACTCTGCCCTAGCCCTCTCAGTTTTCTAGAGATTTCTAAAAGTAGGTATATTTTCAGAATGGAGAAATGAATCAAACTGTAAGTCTGTCAGCAATTGCTACAGGATTCTCATATTATATTTCATTTCTTTCTGCTGCAACCATTGCTCCATATTACTATGAACATTGCATTTATCTTTCAATATAAGTAATGTTTTATTTATTTGGTCATCTCTTTAGCATTCATTGATCGTCCTGTCTGCACATCATCTATTTCAAATTTTACTCAGGATGTGTTTTGGACTGAATTCCCATTAAAAGCAAAAATGTGTTTCTGACCTATTTCGGCATGGCCCAGTAGCTGTCATACCATTCAATTTATGTTTAGAAAGCATCAATTGAGCCTACTGAGTTGTAAAATACTCACCAATTTCATCCTGTCCTGTTGCCACATTTTGAGTGGTTTGCTCTGGAGAGATAAAGTCAATAAAAAGAGAATTTAACATAAATGAAAATATTGATGTTGCTAATCGAAAAAGGAAAACTCATATACATTGCTGAAATGAATTCAAATAAAATTTGCACATACACAAATAACACAGAGAAGTGTTGCAATCAGCATAAAAGTTTAAACAAAAGCTACTGTTATTTGAATGACAGAAAATGGAAGACTAAGCGCTAAAGCAGAAAATCAGTAGTACGCTCATTGTTGCTTCTGATCTAGTCTAAAAGCCTCCCAGCTATTTTTAATATCAGTACCTTAATTATCTATGAAGGGTGGGAAAAAAACTGCAGACGTCCAAATTTTAGTCTGTCTCTTTTATTCTCAAAGTTTTAACAGTGAAAAAGGTCAAAGGGATCCCCCAAGTTCATACATTTTATTTTGATTCTTTGCATTACAATATTTAATGTACTCTTATGAAAAAAAATCATTGGATTCTTTCCATGTTTAGTTATTGATAATTCAATGCTCATTCTAGTGCTCTCTCTTTGAAGAGTCTCTATAAGTGGTTGTGTTTCAAGAAGGGAGGAATTAACCAAAAAGGGAGTTTGTCAGAAGTTGCTACCAGATTTTCTAAATATTTCATTTCTTTTTGCTGCACCTAGTGATCTATATTTTCTTCTCCATCAAACACTAAATCTTACTTTCTCTTACTGGATCTTTACTATAAATATTGAACGTAACTGTTCATATAAGCAATGTTTTCTTTATTTGTCAGGCCATTTGTTTAGCATTCCTTGATCTTCTATGCTGTCACATAATCTCCTTCCGATTCTTCCCAGGAGGTTTTTTATTGGCTTTAAAGTAGGAGCCAAAAGTATTGTGTATACTGTTTCCACATGGCCTATTATGCGTCCTCCCACTTGGTTTTGATTTAAATGCATAGATTGAGTTTACAGAGTTTCAAACTACTCACCAATATGTTCCTGTCCCGTTGGAATATTTTGGGTGGTTTGTTCTGGAGAGATAAAGTCAATAAAAAGAGATGTTTACATTGATTCATAATAATGATCTTGTTAATAGAAAAAAGAAAACAAATTTAAGTGATTCCATTTAGTTCATATAATGTTATATATACACAAAGAGCACAGAGAATTGTTGCAATCAGATACAAGGTTCATAAAATCATCCATTTTTGAGTGTCAGTAAAGGAAAGACTGAGAGCATAGCAGAAAATCATTGGTACCTATGCTGTTGCTTCTGCTCTGGTATAAAGTACTCCACTCAAATTCGTGAATCAGAACCTTTATTATCACTGGATAAAGGTATAAAGACTCCAGATATATCCTAATTGTAGTCTATCGCTTTCCTTTTCAAAGTTGTGTCAGTGTTATAGGTGAAAGAAAACCCTCAAGTTCCTACATTTCATTTTAATTATTTGTATAAATGTAACTAATGTATTCATGAGACCAAAATGTCATTGGAGTCTTTCCATCCTTAATTCAGGACAGTTTAATACTCTCCCCTAGCCCTCTCAGTTTTCTAGAGATTTCTAAAAGTAGGTATAGTTTCAGAATGGAGAAATGAATCAAACTGTAAGTCTGTCAGCAATTGCTACAAGATTCTCATATTATATTTCATTTCTTTCTGCTGCAACCATTGCTCCATATTACTATGAACATGGAAGGGGGCGACCAACTCGGTCCCCCCGAACTTATGGCAGAGTGCCTCGATCCCCCCGGGAAGCCATTTTTGGGCGGGGGGCGCGTCTCGGCTGGTATGCCCGAAGCGGCGTAGCTGGGGCGCGCCCGTTCCCGCCCTAGAGTGGGCTGGCCTAGACACTGACGCAGCCAGCCACGCCCTCGGGGCAGGCAGGGGCGGGTATACGCCCGCCCTGAAGACGGATAAAAAGGGACGCAAGACCAGAAGACATCCTCTTGTTCTTGTGCCCTGAAGCTGCACCTCCTCGCTGCACGTGAGCTCGGGACAGAACGAAGAGCCAATTTTGACCCACCCACCAGCCCCTGAAGACAGCCAGTTGTTTGTAATAAAGTTGATTAATTTTGCTTCCATTTCGTTTACAGGTTGTGGAGTCATGTTGATGTTGAGTATAATAAAGAATAGTCGGTTTGAGTACGTTTTGCCATTAAAGAGATTCAGATATAGTGTTGAATTTTAAGCATGCTTTTTCGGTCATAGTGGGCAATGTATTCTTAGGTTTTGTTAGCACTGTCTCTGTTAGCACTGTCGTATTTATTTTGGTAGGCGGTAAGGTCATGATCGGTGAGCACTAATTGGTAGATCCCTATGAGTGGGCGTCACCCAACACGGATGGGAGCGCTCGGGAGAGGTGGCCATTGGCCCCTCAATGGGGAGGCGGTCCCTTCTAAGGATGGGTCGCCGGAAGTAAGGGAAAAGGCGGTCAAGGCCCCTTCCTTTGTAGGAGGGGTTACAGCCCCCTCCTGGGGAATTTCCCGGAGCCAGTGACATCTGCGACGGCAGATGCGGTAAGTTGTGTGGGGTTGGGATAAGGTCTACGATACCTTCTAGATACCTCACACGAGTATTCGGACGACCTTTAACTGGCGTCGAGTCTTTAGGTGCCCCCGTCAAGTCAAGGGAAATTGGTAGTAGTTGCACTTGAGGTACGCCTCCGTGCTGTCGCCCCTCCCAAGTGGGAGGGGTAAGTCGGGTTAGGGATCTTGACACCGGTTATGACCTTGCCGTTGGCCCTTAAACGTTAGGATGTACAATTTCAATATGTCAAGAAAATGTTTGTAGGATGCTAGTTCGGCTAGGAGAACCTCTGTATTAGAGAATCTGTTAAGGATAGCCAAACATCGTAATGTGGTAATGAAATTGTACATAACATGAAACGTTTAATGTTTTTAATTTTGTTTTAATAAATACGGCCGGGATGGTCACTCCATCCCACTTCCAAAAACTTCAAGAACTGTTTCCGGTTTCCCTCCTTTTGGGGATTGTGTTGAGAGGGGGTGGCGGGTATCTCGGCCATATTGCATTTATCTTTCAATATAAGTAATGTTTTATTTTTTTGGTCATCTCTTTAGCATTCATTGATCGTCCTGTCTGCACATCATCTATTTCAAATTTTACTCAGGATGTGTTTTGGACTGAATTCCCATTAAAAGCAAAAATGTGTTTCTGACCTATTTCGGCATGGCCCAGTAGCTGTCATACCATTCAATTTATGTTTAGAAAGCATCAATTGAGCCTACTGAGTTGTAAAATACTCACCAATTTCATCCTGTGCTGTTGCCACATTTTGAGTGGTTTGCTCTGGAGAGATAAAGTCAATAAAAAGAGAATTTAACATAAATGAAAATATTGATGTTGCTAATTGAAAAAGGAAAACTCATATACATTGCTGAAATGAATTCAAATAAAATTTGCACATACACAAATAACACAGAGTGTTGCAATCAGCATAAAAGTTTAAACAAAAGCAACTGTTATTTGAATGACAGAAAATGGAAGACTAAGCGCCAAAGCAGAAAATCATTAGTACGCTCATTGTCGCTTCTGATCTAGTCTAAAAGCCTCCCAGCTATTTTTAATATCAGTACCTTAATTATCAATGAAAGGCGGGAAAAAAACTGCAGACATCCAAATTTTAGTCTGTCTGTCTCTTTTATTCTCAAAGTTTTAACAGTGAAAAAGGTAAAAGGGATCCCCCAAGTTCATACATTTTATTTTGATTCTTTGCATTACAATATTTAATGTACTCATATGAAAAAAATCAATGGATTCTTTCCATGTTTAGTTAATGATAATTCAATGCTCACTCTAGTGCTCTCTCTTTGGAGAGTCTCTATAAGTGGTTGTGTTTCAAGAAGGGAGGAATTAACCAAATAGGGAGTTTGTCAGAAATTGATACCAGATTTTCTAAATATTTTATTTCTTTGTGCTGCACCTAGTGATCCATATTTTCTTCTCCATTAAACACTAAGGACCCAATTAGGATGGCGGGCGGGCTTTGCCCGCCCGCCATCCTATCGGAATTCTGGACCGCCTGCCCTAAGGGCGGGGGTCCTGCATGCAGCATTAGGATGTGCCCGCCACTGTGGCGGGCACAACCTGTATTTTTAGTGTTGTGGCGGGCGGAGCTCTGTGCTCCGCCCGCCACAATACTAAAAACGCTGTGCAGCATTTACATAATCAAAGCGGCAGGCACCGCGCGGTGCCTACCGCTTTGATTATGTAAATGCAGGGGGGTACCACAGGTACCCCCCCATGTGCCACCCCCCTTTGGCCTTCACTCTGGGGGCCCACAGGGGCCCATTGTAATAATGTGGGCTGTGTCTGACAGACACCGCCTGCATGTTACTCGTTTGCTGCCCAGGCCGCAAGGCGACCGGGGCGGAAAAGTGGCGGGCGGTGTTTTGCTCCGCCGTGGTCCCCCCCACCATTCTAATATGGCGGGGGGAAATACAGGGAAGGAGGCGGGCAGATTTCCCCCGCCAGGCTGGCGGTGACTACCGCCAGCCTGGGGGGGCAATCGGCCCGCCATCCTAATGGGGCCCATAATCTTACTTCCTCTTACTGGATCTTAACTATAAATATTGAACGTAATTGTTCATATAAGTAATGTTTTCTTTATTTGTCAGGCCATTTGTTTAGCATTCCTTGATCTTCTATGCTGTCACATCATCTCTTTATAATTCTTCCAAGGAGGTGTTTTTATTGGCTTTAAAGTAGGAGCAAAAGATAGTGTGTATCCTGTTTCAACATGGCCTATTAGGCGTCCTCCCACTTGGTTTTGATTTAAATGCATAGATTGAGTTTACAGAGTTTCAAACTACTCACCAATATGTTCCTGTCCCGTTGGAATATTTTGGGTGGTTTGTTCTGGAGAGATAAAGTCAATAAAAAGAGATTTTTACATTGATTCAAAATGATTTTGTTAATAGAAAAAAGAAAACACATTAAAGTGATTCCATATAGTTCATATAATGTTTATATATACACAAAGAGCACAGGGAATTGCTGCAATCAGATACAAGGTTCATAAAATCATCCATTTTTGAGTGTCAGCAAAAGGAAGACTGAGAGCCAAAGCAGAAAATCATTGGTACGTATGCTGTTGCGTCTGCTCTGGTATAAAGTAATCCACACAAATTTGTGAATCAGAACCTTTATTATTACTGGATGAAGAGATAAAGACTCCAGATATATCCTAATTGTAGTCTATCACTTTCCTTTTCAAAGTTGCGTCAGTGAGAAAGGTGAAAGAGAACCCTCAAGTTCCTATATTTCATTTTAATTATTTGTATAAATGTAACTAATGTATTCATGAGACCAAAATGTAATTGGATTCTTTCCATACTTTATTCATGACAGTTTAATACTCTCCTCTAGCCCTATCACTTTTTCTGGAGATTTCTAAAAGTAGGCATATTTTCAGAATGGAGAAATGAATCAAATTGTGAGACTGTCAGCAATTGCTACAGTATTCTCTAATTATATTTCATTTCTTTCTGCTGCAACCAGTGCTCCATATTTTCTTTTCCATTGAATACTAATCCTTACTTCTTCTTACTTTGGCTTTACAATGAACATTAAATGTATCTTTCAATATAAGTAATGTTTTATTTATTTGGTCATCTCTTTAGCATTCATTGATCGTCCTGTCTGCACATCATCTATTTCAAATTTATGTCAGGATGTGTTTTGGATTGAATTCACATTAAAAGCAAAAATGTGTTTCTGCCATATTTCGGCATGGCCCAGTAGCTGTCAGCCCATTCGATTTATATTTTGAAAGCATCAATTGAGTCTACTGAGTTGCAAAATACTCACCAATTTCATCCTGTCCCGTTGCCACATTTTGAGTGGTTTGCTCTGGAGAGATAAAGTCAATAAAAAGAGAATTTACCATGAATGAAAATATTGATGTTGCTAATAGAGAAAGGAAAATACATATACATTGCTGCACTTAATTCAAATAAAATTTACACATACACAAATACAATCAGTATAAAAGTTTAAACAAAAACTACTGTTATTTGAAAGACAGAAAAGGGAAGACTGCCAGCCAAAGCAGAAAATCATTGTTAAGCTCATTGTTGTTTCTGATCTAGTCTAAAAGACTCCCCGCTATTTTTATTATCAGAACCTTAGTTATCTATGAAGGGCCAACAAAATAAATTGCAGACGTTTCCAAATTTTGTTCACCCCCCTGCGTCAAAATCCCTCTGTACCCCCTCACAAGATCTTTGTAATGGATTATCTGATTTTTTTCAAGAAAAAATAGTTAAGCTCTCCTCTTCCTTTGCAACGACTCTGGACCACCTCAACGATCATTTTTGTCCCTCCTCCTCTTGCTCTTTTAATTCTTTCACTGAGCTTACTCCTGGCAAGGGGCGACCAATCGGTCCCCCCGAACGTATGGCAGAGTACCACGATCCCCCCGGGAAGCCATCTTGGGCGGGAGGCGAGTCTCGGCTGGTATGCCCGAAGCGGCGTAGCCGGGGCGCGCCTTTTCCCGCCCTAGAGTGGGTTGGCCTAGACACTGACGCGGCTGGCCACGCCCTTGGGGCAGGCAGGGGCGGGTTTACGCCCGCCCTGAAGACGGATAAAAGGAGGAACAAGACCGGAAAGCATCCTCTTGTTCCTGTGCTCTGAAGCTGCACCTCCTCGCTGCACGTGAGCTCGAGACGGAACGAAGAGCCATTTTTGAGCGTTGTAATCTTTCTCGTTTGTTTTACAGATACTCTGTCGGAGAATGCCGAAGAAGGCGGGAAAGCGTATGACTACCGAACAGATGCTGCGGGTTCTCATGAAAGAGATGACCGACCTAAAGAGGCGGATGGATAAAAACGAGGAAGGGGGCCCGAAACGTCCTTTGGAGGGAACGGCCCCGGGAGGAAAAGGCAAGAGGCCCAGGAGAGGAGCAGCTGGGGGAGATACCCCGGGTCCCAGTGCCCCGCTCGAAGCATCCACTCCTGTGCCGGAGGAAGGGAATCCGATTCCCGTGGTGGTCACCCCCGTGTCCGGGGAAGACATGCCGCCCGAGCTGGCAGCACAAGTAGCAGCGTGGTTGGGTAAAAGTAGCAAGGGCGCCACGGCTGTCGACGCGCAAGTGTTAATGAAGCAACTGCAGGAAACTCGTGAAGCAGCGAAGGTATCCACGCCGGCTGCGGCCGTAGAGAAGCCACAGGGGACGGTTTTAGTCGCAGAGACAGCGTCCAGTTCAGGTAAGCGGCCATTGCCGATTGCGAGGGAAGAGTCGGCTCCCTCTCGAAGGGAGAGGTTGGGTCAGCATGTTCCTTTAGCTATTAAAGAAAAGATATGGGCAGGGGAATATGTAAACATCTTCTCGTTGCTTACTGATCATTATGAGATGGAGCATGTTAAAGGTCAGAAGGATCTCATGCATCCGAGTGTTTGGCGCGCAAAGATGGCCGCCTTTAAGGTTAATGAAAACGTTGGCAATTGGGGCAAGGCATGGGGAATTTTCACGTCGATCTTGGGAGAACGGAGGCCCGAATTGCTACCCGAGTTGCCGAGTTATCAGTCAAGGATCATGGGGTACTCGGTATCACACGAGGGTAATCATTGGTTTTGCTATGATAATCTTTTCAGAAAAGCAAAAGAACATGATAAAAACTTAACTTGGGATTGTTATGATTCTGTGTCCTGGTCCAAAATGAAGGAGACTGGTATGTTGAAAGTGCCATTAGTAGGGAGTAATGTGGGCGAATCCTCCCGTCAGTATGCGGGGACGCCTTTTCGATCAGGTACGGGTACCGACAATCACTCGAGGCCTACCGGTAATACGGGTAAAAAGGGGGTTTGTTGGAATTTTAACAGGAGTAAATGTACTAGGCCCCAGGGATCGTGCAAATTTAAACACGAATGTAGTGGGTGTGGGCAATCATCCCATCCTGAGTCCACGTGCAGAGCCAAAACGGGTGATAACGGGGGTAGAGGAGGTGCCAAACAGGTCTAACATAGTCCGAGGGGCGCCTTTACCTACCCCGATTGATACCTTGGCAATGATTCCCTGGCTCAGTGAATACCCGGATCGTGCTTCCGCTGGGGTGTTGCGGAATGGGTTTTCATATGGTTTCCGCATCCCAGTGGGGGACTTTCAGGGTGTGGAAAAATGTAAAAATCAGATATCGGTCTTGCAGCATACGACCGTGGTACAGGAAAAGATCCGGAAGGAGGTTACTCGAGGTCGAGTCGCCGGTCCGTTTAGTGTACCCCCGGTGGCTAACTTTGTCTGTTCGCCTTTAGGAGTGGTCCCCAAGAAGGACCCGGGTGAGTTTCGGCTGATACATAATTTGTCAGCCCCACGTGGTCTTTCCGTAAACGAAGCGATAGACCCGGAAATGTGTTCGGTACGGTACGCATCTTTCGATGAGGCCGTGGTCATTTTGAATCGCCTGGGGCCCGGGACGCTGATGGCAAAATCTGATATCGAGTCAGCGTTCCGGTTGCTCCCGGTACATCCAGACGATCAGCGTCTACTGGGTTTCATGTTTCAGGGTCAGTATTATATGGATAGATGTATGCCGATGGGATGCTCAATTTCTTGTGCCTATTTCGAGAAATTCTGTAGTTTTCTACAATGGGTCTTCACAAAGAAGACGGGTTTTCAACATGTGATGCATTATCTCGATGATTTTTTGTTCCTGGGGGCAGCCGGGGATCCGGAATGTGGGCAAGCTTTGGCTGCATTTTGTGTTTTAATGAATCAGTTTGGCGTGCCATTGGCACCAGGTAAGACGGTGGGTCCTTCGACTTGCCTCGAGTTTCTGGGGATCGAGTTAGACTCCGGAGAAGGTTGTTTCCGTTTACCAAGTGATAAAGTGTTAAAGTTCAGGGCATCCCTGCAAATGTGTTTGAGTGAAGCTAAGGTTAAGCTGCATCAGTTACAGCAGTTAGTGGGCCAGTTGAATTTTGCCCTGAGAGTTATACCTATGGCCCGCCCCTTTTCCCGTTCGATCGCTCAAGCCATGGTCGGATTGAAGGAGGGCCATCATCGCACGAGGCTCTCGGCCGAGGTCCGCCAGGACATGCGCATTTGGTTGGCATTTCTGGCAGATTTCAATGGTCGAGTCGTCTGGAATAAACCAGCCGTGTCCTCTGAGGAGCTGGGGCTGTGGACAGATTCTGCAGGGAGTGTAGGTTTTGGTGCCATTTTCGGTGCTCGATGGTCTGCACAAAAATGGCCGGCATGGTGGCATAACAGTGGACTGACAAGTAACATTGCTTTCCTGGAACTTTTCCCCATTTTCGTGGCCCTGAGAACGTGGCCCGAAGGGTTCAGAGATCACTCTGTGGTATTTTGGTCTGACAATATGACCGTGGTTGAGTGTATCAATAGTCAGGCAGCACGATGCAAATGGGTTTTGAGGCTGCTCAAGGAAATTGTATTACTGTGTATGCAACTGAATGTGTTGTTCAAAGCAATACATGTCCCTGGGGTAATGAACCAGGCGGCTGATGCCCTTTCTCGTTTTCGTATGCAGGCCTTCTGGGGTTTTCTGCCCACAGCGGACCCGGAGCCGGCACCCTTTCCCGAAGCTCTTTGGTCTCTCGGTGCCCCGAACTTCGTAACCTCGTGGGAAAGAGTTTAGCACCCAGGACGAGGAAGGCATATGAAGGGGCGTTCCGGTCCTATTTAGCCTTTTTGGGGACTGCTAGAGAGGAGCTTTGGGGCCAGGAGGAAGGGGTTGTGAACTTTCTGATGTCATTACATCTGGCAGGGAAAACGGTGGCCACGGCCCAGAGGCATCGGGCTGCCATTTCCTTTGTTGCTAGGGCTCATGGGATCCAGGACCCGACAGCGTCTTTCGTTGTGCAAAAAGCGCTACGTGGGTGGCAACGCCTTGAGGGTCGCAGAGTAGATGAGAGGCGCCCGATAGGTTTGGGTAGGTTGGCCCAGTTATTATCCAGACTCCCTACAACATGTTCGTCTCAGTTTGAGACAGTGTTATTCCGAGCCGCTTTTACGCTGGCATTTCATGGGGCTATGCGGGTAAGCGAATTAGTGGCAAGGAACAAGCAGGATGTGACGGGAGGACTGTGCGCAGAGCACGTTCAGATCAGAGGGGAGACGATGACTGTCTCGTTTGTGAGGTCCAAAACCGACCAGAGTGGGATGGGTGAATGCATAATTATACGCAGGACTCCCGGGTCGTCCATGTGCCCAGTGAAGTGTTTAGAGGATTATTTAACACAAAGGGTGGCATCATGGGGGGGGACCTTGTTGAGACACGCGGACGCCACCCCACTGACAAGGTTTCAGTTTCAGCGGGTGCTTGCGATGTCGATTACAGCTGCGGGCTTGAACCCGGGTGAATTTGGGACCCATTCCTTTCGGATAGGGGCTGCTACAGAGGCTACAGCCAGGGGTCTGAATGTGGAACAAGTTAAACGTGTGGGGCGTTGGTCCTCCAATTGTTATAAAAGGTATGTGCGTTTGCACATGTTATGAAGCCGTAATGATGTACTCACGCTTCTTGTTTCTGTTTGGTTTTCAGTTACGCAAGCCTACGAGGCGGGGCGGACTATGCAGTCGACCCAACACCGGGCCAGCGGTCAGACATCACCGGCTGTTAAAAAGGAGGTGTGGGTCGTGGGCCACTCATACGTGAGGCGTGCCGCGGACGTATTCAAGGCAGGTGACATGGTGCACGTGGCTGGGGAATACGGGTACAGGGTGTCCTTCTACGGAAAGGGCGGTCTCTGTATTGACCAGTTCCAATCATTTTTCGAGGGTTTGCTAGGGCGGACGAGGTCACCGCCGTCTGTAGTCATAGTACATCTTGGGGGCAATGATTTGGTCACCACTGGTAGACAACTTCTCCTGGAAGCGATGCTTTCCACTGTAAGTTGGTTAGCGAGGAGAGTTCCAGGGTGCACGATTGCATGGTCCCATATGATCCCACGGAAAGTGTGGCGGGGGGCCTTTTCGGTTTCTGCTTTAAATCACTCGGTGAGAAAAATTAATAACAAAGTAAGTAGGTTGTTCCGTTCCAATGCACTGCATTCTATCGTGCATGGATGTATTAATGATGACAGTATGTACTTGGGGGATGGTGTTCATTTGTCTCGGATGGGAAATGAGTTACTCATAGGAGACTTCATAGCTTGGCTGAAGACGTTAAACATGACCTTTAGGTAGGAGTGTGGTGGGGGGTCCGGATAGCCGGTCAACTATCCGGACCTGTGGCGGTAAGGTCATGATCGGTGAGCACTAATTGGAAGATCCCTATGAGTGGGCGTCACCCATTACGGATGGGGGCGCTCGGGGGAGGTGGCCATTGGCCCCTCAACGGGGAGGCGGTCCCTTCTAAGGATGGGTCGCCGAAAGGAAAGGGAAGGCGGTCAAGGCCCCTTCATGGGTAGGAGGGGTTACAGCCCCCTCCTGGGGAATTTCCCGGGGCCAGTACGTCTGCGACGGCAGATGTGGTAAGTTGTGTGGGGTTTGGGGGGGGGTCTACGCTACCTTCTAGATACCTCACACGAGTCCTCGTACGACCTTTAAGTGGCGTCGAGTTTTATTGGGGCCCCCGTCAAGTCAAGGGAAATTGGTAGTTGCACTTGAGGTAAGCCTCCGTGCCGCCCCTCACAAGTGAGGGGGATATGTCTGGGTTAGGGATCTTGACACCGGTTACGACCTTGCCGTTGGCCCTTAAACGTTAGGATGTACAATTTCAAAAGTTAAGTAAATGTTTGGTAGGATGTTAGTTCGGCTAGGAGAACCTTTGTACTAGAGGATATGTTAAGGTTAGCCAAACATCGCAATGTGGTAATGAAATTGTACATAATATGAAACTGTTTATTTTAATGTTTTAATTTTGTTTCATATTTTAATAAATACGGCCCGGGAGGGTCACTCCCTCCCGTCTCCAAAAACTTCAGAACTGTTTCCGGTTTCCCATCCTTGGGGATTGTGTTGAGAGGGGGTGGCGGGTATCTCAGCCATATGGCAAGGGGCGACCAATCGGTCCCCCCGAACGTATGGCAGAGTACCACGATCCCCCCGGGAAGCCATCTTGGGCGGGAGGCGAGTCTCGGCTGGTATGCCCGAAGCGGCGTAGCCGGGGCGCGCCTTTTCCCGCCCTAGAGTGGGTTGGCCTAGACACTGACGCGGCTGGCCACGCCCTTGGGGTAGGCAGGGGCGGGTTTACGCCCGCCCTGAAGACGGATAAAAGGAGGAACAAGACCGGAAAGCATCCTCTTGTTCCTGTGCTCTGAAGCTGCACCTCCTCGCTGCACGTGAGCTCGAGACGGAACGAAGAGCCATTTTTGACCCACCCACCAGCCCCTGAAGACAGCGAGTGGTTTTAAATAAAGTTTGATTGATAATTCTGATTTTCGTTTACAGGTTGCGGTATTATCGTGAAGATTTTGAGTATGCAATAAAGGATGATCGTTTTGTGTTATGTTTTGCAAATAAAGTAATTCTGCTTTAGTGTTCATCAGTAGGCATGCTTTGAATAAAGTTGTTGTTGCTACTGTTTGTTATATTTAGTCTTTAGTTATTTAGTTATCATTGTCGTATTTATTTTGGTCGGGCGGTAAGGTCATGATCGGTGAGCACTAATTGGAAGATCCCTATGAGTGGGCGTCACCCATTACGGATGGGGGCGCTCGGGGGAGGTGGCCATTGGCCCCTCAACGGGGAGGCGGTCCCTTCTAAGGATGGGTCACCGAAAGGAAAGGGAAGGCGGTCAAGGCCCCTTCATGGGTAGGAGGGGTTACAGCCCCCTCCTGGGGAATTTCCCGGGGCCAGTACGTCTGCGACGGCAGATGTGGTAAGTTGTGTGGGGTTTGGGGGGGTCTACGCTACCTTCTAGATACCTCACACGAGTCCTCGTACGACCTTTAAGTGGCGTCGAGTTTTATTGGGGCCCCCGTCAAGTCAAGGGAAATTGGTAGTTGCACTTGAGGTAAGCCTCCGTGCCGCCCCTCACAAGTGAGGGGGAAATGTCTGGGTTAGGGATCTTGACACCGGTTACGACCTTGCCGTTGGCCCTTAAACGTTAGGATGTACAATTTCAAAAGTTAAGTAAATGTTTGGTAGGATGTTAGTTCGGCTAGGAGAACCTTTGTACTAGAGGATATGTTAAGGTTAGCCAAACATCGCAATGTGGTAATGAAATTGTACATAATATGAAACTGTTTATTTTAATGTTTTAATTTTGTTTCATATTTTAATAAATACGGCCCGGGAGGGTCACTCCCTCCCGTCTCCAAAAACTTCAGAACTGTTTCCGGTTTCCCATCCTTGGGGATTGTGTTGAGAGGGGGTGGCGGGTATCTCAGCCATATGACCTTGCGTTAGCTTTGCTACGCAATGTTAAGTCTGGTTCCCCTCTGGACCCTGTCCCGGCCAAAGTCATGGGCGTTCTTGCCCCTATTCTAGTGAACCCGTTTCTTTCCATCTGGAATTCCTCTCTGTCACATGGTCATTTTCCCTCAGTTTGGAAACAGGCTAGGCTTGTCCCCATATTGAAAAAACCTAGTGCCGACCCCTTACTTTTTAGCAACTATCGTCCCATCTCGCTCCTGCCTAAACCTGCTAAGATTTTGGAGAAGGTGGTACAGAAACAAGTGGCGGAGTACCTAGAGTCTAACCAGCTGCTTCATGACTCTCAGTCCGGCTTTAGGTCCGGTTTTAGCACTGAGACCGCACTGCTGGAAGTCTCTGAAATTATCAGGGAATCAGTGGATAGGGGCGAGGAGGCCATGTTGGTCCTCCTCGACCTATCCGCTGCTTTTGATACTGTCTCCCATAAAATACTTACCACCCGCCCTCAACAGCTAGGGGTTGGTGGGACAGTGCTGGCATGGATCACCTCTTTTCTGTCTAGCCGCTCTCAAAGGGTTATGATGCACCCTTTTGAATCCGAGGACAAACCTCTCCTGTGTGGAGTGCCCCAGGGCTCTGCTTTGAGTCCACTACTATTTAATGTTTATGTGGCTCCTTTGGCCAAAGTAGTGGAGTCATGGGGGGTCAGGGTGGTCTCCTATGCTGATGATACTCAGCTTATTTTTTCATTCCGAGACCATTCTGACTCCCTCTTCTCCAATTTTAGAAACTGCCTTGGAAACATCTGTACCTGGATGTCAGCTAATCATCTTGCCCTGAACACCGACAAAACGGAGGTTCTTTTCTTTAGTAAGAAATCTCCCCCTCCTGCAATCCTTTGGTGGCCTCCCATCTTGAATCCCCCTCCCTCTCCGGTGCAGGCAGCTCGCAATCTTGGCTTCATTTTTGACAATTCTTTGTCTGGAAGTGTTCAAGTCAACAAAGTAGTAGGGTCCTGTTTCTCCAAACTACGTATGCCTTGGAAAATCTTTCCCTTCCTCCCTCAATCTTCTCGTAAAACTGTGGTTCAGGCTCTCATCACTACCCACTTAGACTATGCCAACAGTCTATATGCAGGTGCTCCCCTTTACCTCATTGATCGTCTGCAAATAGTCCAAAATGCGGCCGCCCGGCTGATCGGTAACATCCCTGCCCGTACTTCAGTCAGAGCCTATCGGCAAGAGCTCCACTGGCTCCCCATTCTACGACGCATTGATTTCAAAATACTGATCCTGACTTTTCGGGCAATACATGGAATCGGCCCGTTTTACTTGAGAAAGCGTCTCAAAATCTCTGCCTCAGTCAGACATCTCAGATCCAACAACCTGCGTCTGCTGATGGTTCCTAGATTCAAGCTGTCTCGGACTGGCGGCAGATCCTTTACCGTCATTGCCGCCAAGCTCTGGAACGGTCTCCCCCTTGACCTCAGGTTTTGCGAATCTGAACCTATCTTTCGTCGCAAACTCAAAACCTGGTTGTTCACCAAGCAGTAGGATCGGACACGATCAATTGTGCTTTTACTAGTCCATCCTTTTGATTTGATTCTGGTCTCTCTTTATGGGGTTAATCATGTAATTTTAGCGCCGGGACACCTCCGTCGGAGGTAGCTGTGCGCTCTATAAGCTTCAAATAAATAAAATAAAAATAAATAAATAAAAATTTTAGTCTGTCTCTTTTTTTCTCAAAGTTTTACAGCGAAAAAAGTAAAAGAGATCCCCCAAGTTCATACATTTTATTTTGATTCTTTGCATTACAATATTTAATGTACTCTTATGAAAGAAAATCATTGGATTCTTTCCATGTTTAGTTAACAATAATTCAATGCTTACTCTAGTGTTTTCTCTTTGGAGAGTTTCTATAAGTGGCTGTGTTTCAAGAAGGGAGGAATTAACCAAATAGGGGTGATTTTTTAAGAAATTGCTACCAGATTTTCTAAATATTTCATTTATTTGTGCTACACCTAGTATTCCATATATTCTTCTACTTTGAACACTAATGCTTACCTCCTCTTACTGGATCTTTACTATAAACATTGAACGTATCTGTGCATATGAGTAATGTTTTATTTGTCAGCCCATTTGTTTATCATTTATTGATGTTTTATGCTGTCACACATCTCTTTCTAATTCTTCCCAGGAGGTGTTTTTATTTGCTTTAAAGTAGGAGAAAAAAGTAGTGTGTATCCTGTTTCCACATGGCCTATCAGGCATCCTCCCACTTGGTTTTGATTTAAACGCATAGGTTGAGTTTACAGACTTTTTAAAATACTTACCAATTTGTTCCTGTCCCGTTGGAATATTTTGGGTGGTTTGTTCTGGAGAGATAAAATCAATAAAAAAGATTATGACATTGTTTCAAAATAATGATCTTGTTAATTGAAAAAAGAAAACACATTTAAGTGATTCCATTTAGTTCATTTAATGTTTATATATACACAAAGAGCACAGAGAATTGTTGCAATCAGATACAAGGTTCATAAAATCATCCATTTTTGAGTGTCAGCAAAAGGAAGACTCAGAGCCAAAGCAGAAAATCATTGGTACGTATGCTGTTACTTCTGCTCTGGTATAAAGTACTCCACTCGAATTTGTGAATCAGAACCTTTATTATCACTGGATGAAGAGATAAAGACTCCAGATATATCCTACTTCTAGTCTATCACTTTCCTTTTCAAAGTTGCGTCCGTGTTAAAGGTGAAAGAGAACCCTCAAGTTCCTACATTTCATTTTAACATTTGTATAAATGTAACTAATGTATTCATGAGATCAAAATGTCATTCGATTCTTTCCATGCTTGATTCATGACAGTTTAATACTCTCCTCTAGCCCTCTCAGTTTTTCTAGAGATTTCTAAAAGTAGGTATATTTTCAGAATGGAGAAATGAATCAAATTGTAAGTCTGTCAGCAATTGCTAAAATATTCTCCAATTATATTTCATTTCTTTCTGCTGTACCCAGTGCTCCATAATTTCTTTTCCATTGAACACTAATCCTTTCTTGTTCTTACTTTGGCTTTACTATGAATATAAGTAATGTTTTATTTAATTGGCCATCTCTTTAGCATTCATTGATTATCCTGTCTGCACATCAACGATTTCAAATTTTTCTCAGGATTTGTTTTGGATTGAATTCATATTAAAAGCAAAAATGTGTTTCTGGCCTATTTTGGCATGGTCCAGTAGCTGTCATACCATTCAATTTATGTTTTGAAAGCATCAATTGAGTCTACTGAGTTGCAAAATACTCACCAATTTCATCCTGTCCTGTTGCCACATTTTGAGTAGTTTGCTCTGGAGAGATAAAGTCAATAAAAAGAGAATTTAACATAAATAAAAATATTGATGTTGCTAATCGAAAAAGGAAAACACATATACATTGCTGCAATTAATTCAAATCCAATTTGCACATACACAAATAACACAGAGAAGTGTTGCAATCAGCATAAAAGTTTAAGAAAACAACTACTGTTATTTGAATGACAGAAAAGGGAAGACTGAAAGCCAAAGCAGAAAACCATTGGTACGCTCATTGTTGCTTCTGATCTAGTCTAAAAGACACCCTGCTATTTTTAATATCAGTACCTTAATTATCTGTGAAGGGCAGGAAAAAAACTGCAGACCTTTTCATATTTTAGTCTGTCTCTTTTATTCTCAAAGTTTTAACAATGAAAAAAGGAAAATGGATTCCCCAAGTTCATACATTTTATTTTGATTCATTGCATTACAATATTTAATGTACTCATATGAAAAAAAATCATTGGATTCTTTCCATGTTTATTTAATGATAATTCAATGCTCACTCTAGTGCTCTCTCTTTGGAGAGTCCCTGTAAGTGGTTTTGTTTCAAGAAGGGAGGAATTAAGCAAATAGGGAGTTTGTCAGAAATTGATACCAGATTTTCTAAATATTTCATTTTTTTGTGCTGCACCTAGTGATCCATATTTTCTTCTCCATCGAACACTAAATCTTACTTCGTCTTACTGGATCTTTACTATAAATATTAAACGTAACTGTTCATATAAGTAATGTTTTATTTATTTGTCAGGCCATTTGTTTAGCATTCCTTGATTTTCTATGCTGTCACATCATCTCTTTCTAATTCTTCCCAGGAGGTGTTTTTATTAGTTTTAAAGTAGGAGCAAAAAGTAGTGTGTCTCCTGTCTGTTTCCACATGGCCTATTAGGCATCGTCCCACTTGGGCTTGATTTAAATGCATAAATTGACTTTACAGAGTTTCAAAATACTCACCAATATGTTCCTGTCCCGTTGGAATATTTTGGGTGGTTTGTTCTGGAGAGATAAAATCAATAATAAGAGATGTTTACATTGATTCAAAATAATGATCTTGTTAATTGAAAAAAGAAAACACAT
The DNA here is from genome assembly GCF_964263255.1 of Lissotriton vulgaris. Lineage (NCBI taxonomy): Eukaryota > Metazoa > Chordata > Amphibia > Caudata > Salamandridae > Lissotriton > Lissotriton vulgaris. Next base: position 1,190,152,638 of record NC_141693.1, on the reverse strand, counting down.
TTAAGTGATTCCATTTAGTTCATTTAATGTTTATATATACACAAAGAGCACAGAGAATTGTTGCAATCAGATACAAGGTTCATAAAATTATCCATTTTTGAGTGTCAGCAAAAGGAAGACTGAGAGCCAATGCAGAAAATCATTGGCACGTATGCTGTTACTTCTGCTCTGGTATAAAGTACTCCACTCGAATTTGTGAATCAGAACCTTTATTATTACTGGATGAAGAGATAAAGACTCCAGATATATCCTAATTCTAGTCTATCACTTTCCATTTCAAAGTTGCGTCAGTGTTAAAGGTGAAAGAGAACCCTCAAGTTCCTACATTTCATTTTAATATTTGCATAAATGTAACTAATGTATTCATGATACCAAAATGTCATTAGATTCTTTCCATGCTTAATTCATGACAGTTTAATACTCTCCTCTAGCCCTCTCAGTTTTTCTAGAGATTTCTAAAAGTAGGTATATTTTCAGAATGGAGAAATGAATCAAATTGTAAGCCTGTCAGCAATTGCTAAAATATTCTCCAATTATATTTCATTTCTTTCTGCTGTACCCAGTGCTCCATAATTTCTTTTCCATTGAACACTAATCCTTTCTTGTTCTTACTTTGGCTTTACTATGAATATAAGTAATGTTTTATTTAATTGGCCATCTCTTTAGCATTCATTGAATATCCTGTCTGCACATCAACGATTTCAAATTTTTCTCAGGATTTTTTTGGGATTGAATTCATATTAAAAGCAAAAATATGTTTCCGGCCTATTTTGGCATGGCCCAATAGCTGCCATACCATTCGATTTATGTTTTGAAAGCATCAATTGAGTCTACTGAGTTGCAAAATACTCACCAATTTCATCCTGTCCCGTTGCCTCATTTTGAGTAGTTTGCTCTGGAGAGATAAAGTCAATAAAAAGAGAATTTAACATAAATGAACATATTGATGTTGCTAATCGAAAAAGGAAAACACATATACATTGCTGCAATTAATTCAAATACAATTTGCACATACACAAATAACACAGAGAAGTGTTGCAATCAGTATAAATGTTTACACAAAAACTACTGTTATTTGAATGACAGAAAAGGGATGAATGAAAGCCAAAGCAGAAAATCATTGGTACGCTCATTGTTGCTTCCAATCTAGTCTAAAAGACTTCCCGCTATTTTTATTATCAGACCCTCAGTTATCTTTGAAGGGCGATTAAAAAAACTGCAGACGTTTCCAATTTTTAGTCTGTCTCTTTTTTTCTCAAAGTTTTAACAGCGAAAAAGGTAAAAGGGATCCCCCAAGTTCATACATTTTATTTTGATTCTTTGCATTACAATATTTATTGTACTCACATGAAAAAACATCTTTGGATTCTTTCCATGTTTAGTTAACAATAATTCAATGCTTACTCTAGTGCTCTCTCTTTGGAGAGTTTCTATAAGTGGTTGTGTTTCAAGAAGGGAGGAATTAACCAAATAGGGTGTTTTTCAGAAATTGCTACCAGATCTAAATATTTCATATATTTGTGCTGCCCCTAGTGATCCATATATTCTTCGACTTTGAACACTAATCCTTACTTCCTCTTACTGGATCTTTACTATAAACATTGAACGTAACTGTTCATATAAGTAATGTTTTATTTATTTGGCAGGCCATTTGTTTAGCATTCATTGATCTTCTATGCTGTCACATCATCTCTTGGAAAGGGGAGACCACTCGGTCACCCCGAACTTATGGCCTGGTGCCCCGATCCCCCGGGAAACCGTTACGGGCGGGGGGCTGTCCCGGCCGGTATGCCCATAGCGGCGTGGTCGGAGCATGCCCCCGCCGCCTAAAAGCATTGTCCTAAACACCCGCCCGGAAGTCCGTGCACCTATGGGCGGGATGGGGGCGCGGCCCCGCCTTCCCGCTGCAGGATAAAGGCGGGGGAATCCAGGGAAGCGTCCTCTTGTTCCTGCGCTCTGAAGGCTGCACCACTCGTCGCTCGTGAGCCCTCAAGGGAACAAGCTGCAGTTTTTTGAACGAGTAATCGTTGTTTTTTCTGTTTCAGTCATCAAGGCATAGCTGGAGTTCGAGTCACCTCTGGGTATCAGGCAGAGAGAAAGCAGAACGCGGAAATGCCTGGCAAGAAGAGTGGAAAGAGCTCCGAGATGGAACTAATGCTGCGCACACTGGTGAACCAAGTGTAGGTGATGGACAGGAAATTTGGTAAAGTAGACCAGCTGGGTTGCGGCCTAGCGGCCCTCCGGAAAACAAGTAGAGGCCCAAGCAGGGCCCTCAGGGCGACCTAAGAGGATCGTGGGGCCTGCTCTGCCAAACATTACCCCAGGGGGGATAAAGGGAAAAGAGGAAAGGGAAAGCGGGTCCTAGTGAGGCCCCAGTCCCGATGGAGGTCCCGATGGTCCCGGTAGCACCAGCGACCAGCCCGGTACCTGCACCGGATGGGGGTTTGCACATCCCTGTGGTTATCACACTGCTGGATAACGACCAAATGCCTCCCGAACTAGCGATTCAGTTGGCCGCTGTGTTACCCTGGTTGAAAAAGGGAGCAGGGGGATCCGCGGTCGTGGAAGACTAGGCAGATTATCGAGCAGCTAAGGCAGACAAGGGGTGCTGGGACATCGAACGTGTCTTCTATTCCCCCACAGGTGGCGAATCTGGTTGCGTGAGAAAACCGGAATAAGTCGACGGACACGGCTGGAGGTGCTGCGGAAGCCGGTAAGAGATCACTCCCAATGATGGGGGAGGGCGCGATACCATCAAGGCGGGAAAGCTTGGTGCAACACATTCCTATGGCAACCAAGGAACTGGGGTGGGCTAATAAGTATATAAATATGTTTTCATTGTTGACTGATAATCGAGAGTTAGAATATGCCAAGACTCAGAAGGATTTATGGCACCCCAGTGTATGGCGGGCAAAGATGGCAGAATTCAGAGTCGAAGAGTCCATGATGAACTGAATCAGGGCTTTTTCGATTTTTGTAGCAATTATCGCAGAACGCACACCTGAACTGTTGAGTGACCTGGCTTGCTACCAGAGCAGGATTACGGGTTTCCATGAAAAGTATGGTGGAGAGGAATGGAAAGGGTATGACATGGCTTTTAGAAAAGCGAAAGAGTTTAATGAGTCATTGACTTGGGATTGTTTGGATACTGTATCATGGAATGCGCAGTTCATGACGGGATCAGCGGGTGGATCAGGGTCGAGCCCAAATGGCTCCAGGGCCTTTCAACAGAAACATTCTCAGCCCTTTCGACCGACCTACGGGGGGGGGAGTCTCAGCCTAGATCGGGCAGGAACGGAAATAAGCGGGGAGTGTGTTGGGGTTTCAACAAAGGTACATGTAGCAGGCCGCAAGGAACGTGTAGGTTCAGGCATGCGTGCTCGAGTTGTGGTAACACCTCCCACCCCAAAACTAACTGCTGATCCAGAGCCAATGGTACCGGAGGGAAAGGGGGCACTAAGCAGGATTGATACGGTGCAGCGGAAGGCCAAACAATCGCCAGTAGATATTCTGGCTTTGACCCCGTGGCTGAACAAATACCCTGATCATGTGTCTGGTGGGATCCTGCGAGATGGCTTCACGTATGGCTTCAGGATCCCGGCGGGCGATTTTCGGGGGGCCCCCTCATGTAAGAAACAACTATCAGTTCAGCACAACCCGGCGGTTGCCGCCACGAAGATCGCCAAAGAGGTTGGCTTGGGGCAGGTTGCAGGACCTTTTTGTGACCCACCAACGGCCGATTTTGTGTGTTCTCCACTAGGGGTAGTGCCTAAAAAGGACCCGGGGGAATACAGGCTCATCCATAATTTGTCGGCACCAAGGGGGGCTTCCGTCAATGAGGCGATCGATCCAGACATTTGCAGTGTGAGGTACGCATCTTTCGATGACGCAGTAGTAATGTTGAATCGCTTAGGCCCCGGTGCATTGTTGGCAAAATCAGATATTGAATCTGCATTTAGGTTGCTTTCGGTGCATCCCCAAGATCAGCGTTTGCTGGGTTTTACATTTCAGGGGAAATATTACATGGATATGTGCATACCAATGGGTTGTTCAATTTTGTGTGCCTATTTTGAAATGTTTAGCTCATTCCTTGAGTGGGTGTTCTCGAAGGCCACAGGGCACCAACATGTGATGCATTATCTTGATGACTTCCTGTTTCTCGGCCCAGCGGGCTCTCGGGACTGTGCACAGGCATTGCAGGACTTCTGCGTGCTCATGCGGGGTTTCGGGGTACCATTGGCGCCGGGAAAGACGGTGGGGACGACTACCACCCTGGAGTTTCTGGGTATTGAACTAGACTCCGTGGAGTGTTGCTTCCGCTTGCCGGCGGAAAAGATTGCCAAATTCAGGGCTTCCTTGTTGCAGTGTCTCCGAAACGAGAAGGTGACACTGCACCAATTACAGCAAACAGTAGGTCAGCTTAACTTTGCATTAAGGGTTATGCCGATGGCTCGCCCTTTCTCACGTTCTATTGCCCAGGCTATGGTTGGCCTCAAGGAGGGGCACCATCGCACGAGACTGTCGGCAGAGGTTCGCCAGGACATGCTCATTTGGCTGGCATTTCTGGCGGATTTCAACGGCCGAGTGGTGTGGAGCAAACCCCCGGCCTCGTCTGTTGAACTAGGCTTATGGACAGACTCTGCGGGCAGCGTGGGGTATGGGGCAATCCTCGGAAACCGTTGGTCGGCCCAAAGATGGCCAGCATGGTGGGAAACCAGCGGTTTGACGAATAACATTGGTTTCCTAGAGCTATTCCCCATCTGGGTTGCTCTGTCGGCATGGCCGGAGGAGTTCAGGGACCGCTCTGTGGTATTTTGGTCCGATAACATGACTGTGGTTGAGTGCATTAATCAGCAGGCAGCACGCTGCAAATGGATATTGCGATAGCTGAAAGAAATTGTGTTGAAATGTTTGAGATTAAACATACAATTCAGGGCAAAACATGTGCCGGGTGTACTGAATAATGCTGCTGATGCGCTCTCTCGTTTCAAAATGCAGGCTTTCAGGGAGTGTTAACCCTCAGCGGAGCTAGTGGCAGCGCCATTTCCCGAAGCATTATGGCAAATCGGCGCCCAGGACTACAAAACCTTGTGGCAGCCAGTTTAGCGCCCAAGACAAGGAAAGCTTATGAAGGGGCGTTCCGCACGTACTGCGCCTTTTTGGGTCCGACATGGGAGCATAGTTGGGGTCAGGAGGGGTCCTTTACCCAATTCTTAGTGGCACTCCATGAGGAGGGCCGGTCGGCGGCAACCGCCAGACGGTATAAGGCCGCCATATCATTTATGGCTCAGCTCCATGGTATCCGGGACCCGATAGGATTTGAGAGATTGACCTCCTTGTTGGCCAAACTGGAGGAGACATGCTCCTCACCTAGCGAGGTAGTTGTATTCCGGGCAGCGTTCTCCTTGGCTTTTTATGGGGCCCTGCGGGTGAGCGAACTAGTGACTGCTAACAAAAGAGACACGGAGGGGGGTCTGCACAGAGATCACATCCAGGTGAGGGGGGGATTCTCTGCTGATCACAATAGCCAGGGCAAATACGGATCAGGAGGCCCATGGGAATAGCATTGTGTTGCAGCTCGCTCCAGGTAGTCCCTGTTGTCCAGTGAGGCATGTTGAGGCCTACCTAAGACAGAGGTTGACAACGTGGGGGGGGGCCTTGCTACGGCACCCTGTTAACGAAGTTTCAGTTTCAGAGGGTGCTGGCAATCACGATTGCAGCTGCGGGCTTCAACCCGAGTGATTTTGGGACCCATTCATTCAGGATAGGGGCCGCAACAGAAGCAACGGCCGGGGGTCTGCGGGTAGACAATGTTAAACAATTAGGCCGCTGTCCTCGAATTGTTTCAAACAGTACGTGCGGCTGCACCTGTTGTAATTTACTGAAGAAGTGCATTCACGCTTGTTGTCTTTTGTTTGGATTAACGTTTCACGAGCCTGTGACGCAGGGCAGAAATTGGGACCGGCCCAGTGTCAGTTAACCACCACTTCAGGAACAAGGAATGGAAGACGAGTGGTCTGGGTCATGGGCCACTCATACGTGAGGCGTGCCGGGGACATATTCAAGACAGGTGATGCGATCCACACATCTGAGGAATATGGTTTCAGGGTGTCCTTCCATGGGAAGGGCGGCCTGTGTATTGACCGACTGCAAAGTTTTGTGGAAGAATTATTAGGGCGGCACAGGTCACCGCCATCTGTAGTCATAATCCACATTGGGGGCAATGACTTGGTAAGGTTGGGCAGACAAGCTTTAATCGAGCACATACTTTCTGCAGTTAGTTGGTTAGCAAAGACGCTCCCGGGATGTAAAATAGCTTGGTCTCACATGATTCCGTGGAAGGTATGGCAGGGTGGTCGGTCCACAACAGCGTTGAACCATTCGGTAAAGAGGGTCAACAATAAAATGGAGAAATTGTTTCGCTCTGATCATCTTCAAAGCATATCTCATGGGTGCATCTGGGGCGACCACTGTTATTCAAATGATGGGGTTCACCTGTCCAGGGAGGGGAATGACTTATTGATAGGGGAAATGATAGCCTGGCTAGTGGGGTTGAGGAGACATGACCTATAGGAGGTGTGGGGGGGCCAGAAAGTCGGTCAACTATCTGGCCTGTGGCGGTAAGGTCATGATCGGTGAGCAGTGATTTCAAGGTCCCTAGGGGGGGCGCCACCCAATACGGATGGGAGCGCCTGGGGGGAAGCCGCCATTGGCCCCTCCCACGGGGGCCGGCACCCATTACGGATGGGTTGCCATGGGGGAGACGGCCATAGGCCCCTCCCAGGGGGAGACGGTTATATGCCCCTCCCAGAATTTCCCTGGGGCCGATATCCGGCTACGGCGGAAGAGAGTGCGGGGAAAGGGGGGAGTACACAATATCCTTCTTACGGATACCCCGCACGGGAATTTGGACGACCTTAAGATGGTGTCGAGTGAAAGGGGGCCCCCACGACAAGGGAAGTTACAGTTGGCTACGAGGGTAAAGTCCTCTGCGCATGCGCCACTCACACGTGAGGGCGGGAATTTGGTGATAGGGACCTAACACCGGTTAAGACCTTGACATTGGCCCCTAGGGTGGAAATCATTGTATTAAAGATATTTGTTAAGGTTAGCCTGAATACCTGTCTTCATCAAATGTAATGGAAGTTGAATTTGTACATGATACATGAAACGTTTTAATTTAAAGTTTTACATTTTGTTTCATATTTTAATAAATACGGCCGGGGGGGTCGTGAGGCCCCCCTGCCTTCCAAAAGTTCAAACAGTGTCTGTTTACTCGCATTGGGATTGGTGGTGGAAGGGGTGGTGGGCATCCCGGCCCATATGGAAAGGGGAGACCACTCGGTCACCCCAAACTTATGGCCGGGTGCCCCGATCCCCCGGGAAACTGTTACGGGCAGTGGGCATGTCCCGGCCAGTATGCCCATAGCGGCGTGGTCGGAGCACGCCCCCGCCGCCTAAAAGGGTTGTCCTAAACACCCGCCCGGAAGTCCGTGCACCTATGGGCGGGATGGGGGCACGGCTCCGCCTTCCCGCTGCAGGATAATGGTGCGGGAATCCAAAGAAGCATCCTCTTGTTCCTGCGCTCTGAAGGCTGCACCACTCGTCGCTCGTGAGCCCTCAAGGGAACAAGCTGCGGTTTTTTGACCCACCCACCAGCCCCTGTTGCAGAAATTTGGGAGTAAACAAAGTTCTAAGTTGCAATTTGATTGTAATAAAACAATTCTTGTGGAAATCGTTGCCTTCATCTTAAGTCGATGCCAAAAGTATGCATGTAACTGAATACTTGCTTATAGGCCTTTTTTCCTTTGTAGAAATGTTAGGTAATGTATGCAATAAAAACGATTCTGTGCTATAGGACCTTCCTTCCTTTGTAGCAATGTTAAAGTCATTGGATATATCGAGCTGTACGTTAAGAGTATTTTTTGAGCAACAGTGGTCCCATGCATTAACAATAAATATAGACACAGTGGAACTATATTGAGTATTGTGATTTGTCCAGCCGGACAGGGATCACTCATTTTTACTTGTAAAAGGTTTCAACAAGGAATTACCTTACATTCAAGAGAGTGGGACACAAGCCTGTGCCCAAACATTTACTAATTGGCAAAGTGAAGGAAATAGGAAAGGCAGAAGGGAGAGAGTTTTTTAGGCAAAGAGTGAGAGATTACTGAGAATTGATGAATGACAGAAATTCAATGACACCATTATAAGTATAGCACAATCGTTATTAAATATGGTGTCTAAACAAGTCGACGGCGTTTCGATCCCTTAACAACAATACATGGGATCATCATCAGGACAATCATTAAAGCCTACAGAATTTTACACAGTAGCCTGTAGCACGAACAGAGTCAGAGGGCTCAATTAATTCCAAGTATTTAGTAACAATGGCTTGCTGTACAGGGTTTTGCACCCACAGGGCCTTCTTGTCATGTACAAAAGGTGTACTAGGTAAAGGCAAGTTACACAGAAGTATAATCGTGGTATCACCAGGGTTCCAAGGCGGGTGTGAAATGCCAATATGTGGCGTCCGAGTCCAGTTACGTTAGGATGATATTTCCGTGATTCGTAGGGAAACAATGACTGCGCTGTATTTCGCGCTTATAAACAATGGCCAGTACGGCGGGGTTCACAAGCACAGTGCCTGGAAACCAATAGGGGTGGCGCCAACAATGGGGCGCGTGTATACGAGCCAAAAAATGAAGGCTTCGTGTGAGGACCCTGGAGTGTGTCCTAAACACCCGCCCGGAAGTCCGTGCACCTATGGGCGGGATGGGGCCCGGCCCCGCCTTCCCGCTTCAGGATAAAGGTGCGGGAATCCAGGGAAGTCTCCTCTTGTTCCTGCGCTCTGAAGGCTGCACCACTCGTCGCTCGTGAGCCCTCAAAGGAACAAGCTGCGGTTTTTTGACCCACCCACCAGCCCCTGTTGCAGAAATTTGGGAGTAAACAAAGTTCTAAGTTGCAATTTGATTGTAATAAAACAATTCTTGTGGAAATCGTTGCCTTCATCTTAAGTCGATGCCAACAGTATGCATGGAACTGAATACTTGCTTATAGGCCTTTTTTCCTTTGTAGAAATGTTAGGGAATGTATGCAATAAAAACGATTCTGTGCTATAGGACCTTCCTTCCTTTGTAGCAATGTTAAAGTCATTGGATATATCGAGCTGTACGTTAAGAGTAAGCATAGGTTTTTTCTCCCTAGTAGGTAACTAATTGTCGTGTTTATTTAGTCTTCGGTCGGGCGATAAGGTCATGATCTGTGAGCAGTGATTTCAAGGTCCCTAGGGGGGAGCCACCCATTACGGATGGGAGCGCCTGGGGGAGGCCGCCATTGGCCCCTCCCACGTGGGGGGGCACCCATTACGGATGGGTCGCCCAGGGGGAGACGGCCATAGGTCCCTCCCAGGGGGAGACGGTTATATGCCCCTCCCAGAATTTCCCAGGGGCCGGATATCCGCTACGGCGGAAGAGAGTGCGGGGAAAGGGGGAGAGTACACGCTGTCCTTCTTACGGATACCCCGCACAGGAACCCGGACGACCTTAAGATGGCGTAGAGTGAAAGAGGGCCCCCACGACAAGGGAAGTTACAGTTGGCTACGAGGGTAAAGTCCTCTGCGCATGCGCCACTCACACGTGAGGGCGGGAATTTGGTGATAGGGACCTGACACCGGTTAAGACCTTGCCGTCGGCCCCTAACGTTAGGATGTACAAATTCATATGCAATGTATTATGTCATGATGTTAGACTCGGTTAGGAAATCTTTGTATTAGAGATTTGTTAAGGTTAGCCTGAATACCTGTCTTCATCAAATGTAATGAAAGTTGAATTTGTACATGATACGTTTTAATTTAAAGTTTTAAATTTTGTTTCATATTTTAATAAATATGGCCGGGGGGGTCGTGAGGCCCGCCTGCCTTCCAAAAGTTCAAACTGTGTCTGTCTACTCCCATTGGGATTGGTGGTGGAAGGGGTGGCGGGCACCCCGGCCCATATTCTAATTCTTCCCAGGAGATCTTTTTATTGGCTTTAAAGTAGGAGCAAAATGTAGTGTCTATACTGTTTCCACATGGCCTATTAGGCGTCCTCCCACTTGGTTTTGATTTAAATGCATAGATTACATTTACAAAGATTCAAAATACTCACCAATATGTTCCTGTCCCGTTGGAATATTTTGGGTGGTTTGTTCTGGAGAGATAAAGTTAATAAAAAAAGATTTTTACATTGATTCAAAATAATGATCTTATTAATAGAAAAAAGAAAACACATTTAAGTGAATCCATTAGTTTATATAATGTTTATATATACACAAAGAGCCCAGAGAATTGTTGCAATCAGATATAAGGTTTATAAAATCATCCATTTTTGAGTGTCAGCAAAAGGAAGACTGAGAGCCAAAGCAGAAAATCATTGGTACGTATGCTGTTGCTTCTTCTCTGGTATAAAGTACTCCACTCAAATTTGTGAATCAGAACCTTTATTATTACTGGATGAAGAGATAAAGACTCCAGATATATCCTAATTGTAGTCTATCACTTTCCTTTTCAAAGTTGCATCATTGAGAAAGGTGAAAAAGAACCCTCAAGTTCCTACATTTCATTTTATTTTTTGTATAAATGTAACTAATGTATTCATGAGACCAAAATGTCATTGGCTTCTTTCAATACTTAAAACATGACAGTTTAATACTCTCCTCTGGACCTCTCAGTTTTTCTAGAGATATCTAAAAGTAGATATATTTTCAGAATGGAGAATTGAATAAAATTGTGAGTCTGTCAGCAATTGCTAGTTTATTCTCCAATTATATTTAATTTCTTTCTGCTGTAGCCAGTGCTCCATATTTTATTTTCCTTTGAATACTAATCCTTACTTGTTCTTACTTTGGATTTACAATGAACATTGAATATATCTTTCAATATAAGTAATATTTTATTTATTTGGTCATCTCTTGAGCATTCATTGATCGTCCTGTCTGCACATCATCTATTTCAAATTTATCTCAGGATGTGTTTTGGATTGAATTCACATTAGAAGAAAGAATGTGTTTCTGCCCAGTAGCTGTCATGCCATTCGATTTATGGTTTGAAAGCATCAATTGAGTCTACTGAGTTGCAAAACACTCACCAATTTCATCCTGTCCCGTTGCCACATTTTGAGTGGTTTGCTCTGGAGAGATAAAGTCAATAAAAAGAGAATTTAACGTGAATGAAAATATTAATGTTGCTAATCGAAAAAGGAAAACACATATACATTGCTGCAATTAAATCAAATAACATTTGCACATACACAAATAACACAGAGAAGTGTTGCAATCAGCATAAAAGTTTAAACAAAATCTACCGTTATTTGAATGACAGAAAACGGAAGACTGAGCGCCAAAGCAGAAAATCATTGGTACGCTCATTGTTGCTTCTGATCTAGTCTAAAAGACTCCCCGCTATTTTTAATATCAGAACCTTAATTATCTATGAAGGGTGAGAAAAAAAACTGCAGACGTTTCCAAATTTTAGTCTGTCTCTTTTATTCTCAAAGTTTTAACAGTGAAAAAAGTAAAAGGGATCCCCAAGTTCATACATTTTATTTTTATTCTTTGCATTACAATATTTAATGTACTCATATGAAAAAAAATCATTGGATTCATTCCATGTTTAGTTAACGATAATTCAATGCTCAATCTAGTGCTCTCTCTTTGGAGAGTTCCTATAAGTGGTTGTGTTTCAAGAAGAGAGGAATTAACTAAATAGGGAGTTTGTCAGAAACTGCTACCAGATTTTCTAAATATTTCATTTATTTTTGCTGCACCTAGTGATCCATATATTCTTCTACTTTGAACAATAATACTTACTTCCTCTTACTGGCTCTTTACTAAAAACATAGAACATATCTGTGCACATGAGTAATGTAGGAGAGTAGGGTCTGCTATCCTATGGTCACCCCAAATTTTTGCTTTTTGCTTCACTGGTTTATGACTTAATGTGGTTGTAGGCCACATTAAGACCCACATCCTGCTGTTCTCTCTCTAAATTAATGCCGATGCACTCTAGGTGCATTATGAATTGGATCTGGTTCACCTTATAGGCCCCTGTAACAGTGTACCCCAGGTACCCAGGGCATAGGTGTATCCAAGGCATACCAGGGGCTGCAGCATGTATTATGCCACCCCTGGCCTGGCCTCCATATTTGACATAACTGGCAGATTAATCAGCTGGGGTAAGCTGGTGTAATCACCTCTTACTTAGGTATAGTATATCTATATCTAACATATCTGGACACATGTTAACCTATAAGCCACTCCTATAAGGCCTCGACAATCTGGAGGCAGAGTGCTTGGTTTCATGTTAGGCGGTGCTCTGGCATGAGCTGAGCCTGTCTGCTGCTGTCGGGAGCAACTCCCTTAGCTGTTATGTGATATTGCCATACCATATACTCTTAAGTGCATTATAATCCTCACGGTTACTTGCTAACTTTGGTTTGGCTTTATCAAAACATGTAGAGTAAGATGTAATACGAATTGGAATACCACCCCCTCGCCAATTCTGTCGACGGGGGTAGCATTCCACCCTTCTAGAGGGACACGACATGTACATAACCTGAACCCCGGTTAAAGTTAAATCGAGCCTCAGCATCACAAAATGGATGCTGCCACCACAGACACAAGTCTGACCTCCTGCTGCTGGGAGTCCTTCCATCAAGGGAGGCATGGACAAAGGGTTCCCTGCCTTGGGAGGTGTGAGCACCACCCCAGACAGGATTTTGTGTATTGGGTAGGACAGGGGTGAATAGAATGAGACATGCCTGGGGCACACAAGGTGTCCCTGTGCATAAGCCAGTCCAAACCGGTGCTGGAGCTTTCCAGGCCCAGTCCTGGCAAGGAGCTTGATAAAGGAAAGGGGGTGTAACCAATCCCCTTCCTTGTCCCACCCAGAGGAGGGACCTAGCAGGTGATCCGGCCCCTAAATTTGGAATAAGACCAGGAGCTGTGTCCCAAGACTTCAGATCATCCTGAACTCGACTTGAAACTCAGAAGAAAACTGGACTTCGACATTCTCAAAGTCCGATCCACAGTACCTGAAAAGAAGCGATCCGTGGAGGCATCGAGAGACGTGGGACCGGCCATCTTGGAAGATCCACAAGGAGCCGACTGCGCAGCACCCGAGGCACCCTCGATTCTGTGCTTTGGGGTTTGAGAAGCTCCACCACCGAGCAGCATCTGCACCGAAGATCAGCCCCTCAGCACCTCCACGATCTTCATGGGTCCCTTTTGCATTTTGCCACTCAACGAGTCATCCCGGTTACTGGCCGGTTGGCTAGTGGCCATCTTGCCGATGAAATCCAACATCAACACCGCTGGTCTGGTTTCTCCAGACTGGCCCTCGCTCCTGTATTAAGGAGCAGCCCCTCTGACCTTGCTGCTCCGAGTGAGAAGCTTGCATCGTTTCCTGCATGGCTTGCATTAGCCAAGGCTTGTTTGCTCCAGTCAAGAAGCCGACACTGCCATCAGCTAGAGCCTTTGTGGGACAGCTCGTGATCGATGCCTGGACATCCGCTACCTCTTCGTGTCCACTTGGCTGCAGAGACAATCTTCACTTCTTCGCCTGTTTGCACCCGACATCGCCTGGTTCCCTCCTGGGTCCATGTTAGTCACTGGCTAGTGGCTTTGAACATTGTCACCTCTGCTTTCAAGTCTTCACCTCTTCCGATCCACCCTTGGATCCACCGGAACTCTCCTCGACGACCCGCCTGCAGCATCTTTATCTACAGGCTCCATAGACCAGCGTGACGAAACCCGTCACACTTTAAGACATATGCACCCGCTTCCTGTGGGTGAGGTAACCCTGGTACTCCAGTGCTCCTGTGTAGCAATACACCTCTAGTGTCTATGTTGTAAGTTACTAGGTTCTAGGTCTATCGGAAGGTTCAGTTTTCAGTATCTTTGTAACTTTTATGCACCATTGACTTTGCATTGGTGCAAGCGTGTGCTTTAAGCGCTGCACCCGAGTCCCACGGGCCTTTCCTGACTTCATCACTGCTAGTCCTGAACAGCTCCAGCGATTCCCCAGCCCCTAGACCTACTTCCTTTTCAATTAGTGATACTTATACCACTATTTTAGTATATGGTTTTAGTGACCTCTAGGGCCTATCCATATTGTGCAACTTTTGTATATTTAAACAGTGTTTTGTTTTAACGCATTTGCTTCTGTGCTCATAAAGAGTATAGGGGATATTTGTAGTAAATAAATATATATATATTTTCAATATATATCTGTGTGGTGTCCTTTCACTTGGTATTCAAGGGGATTGTGTATGGTAAAACAGCTTGCTTCACATGCCTTTACAGAGTTTAGCCTAAGACTGCTTTGTCCACGCTACCGCTAGGATAGCTGGTTTATAAAGTTGACTTACAACCAATCATCATAAGGGTTGCTTAGCATGGTACAAGGTGATCACTAGAACTAGTGAGCATCATATACCAGGCCAACTTCTCACATTTGTGAGCAGCGGTTGGGATTTGAGCTTGCTGTTGTTTTACCATTACAATCTTTGAAAATATAATTTGAAAGATCATACAGGTACCTGCTAGGTACATATAAAACAAGACTAGTATACTTAAGTTCTACTAAACTTAGTTGTTGTAGAGGATAGGAAGTAGCACACCCTGACTACAACTACTAGATAGGTTTAGTAGGTAAACACCAGTGAAGGTAGATTGCAACATATCCACCCACACTAGAGCAATGTCTGGAGCAGAGGGGTCCACTGGACCTGCCCCTGTTGAGAGTGACCCTCCAAGGGTACCATCCAAATTTGCTATGTTAAACTTTAAAGAACGGAGGCAGCTGTGTACCTTAAGAGGTCTCAAGACGGGTCCAACCCCTACCACAGACCACCTCAGAGAGCTTTTAGACCAGTCTGAAGCTCTAAAGACCTCCAAAGCAGACCCCACAGGGAATGTGGAAGGAGGCTCTCCCACTGAAGATGATAATTCTGATACCCCTGTCCCTGTTGTCCAGATAGATGAGGAAGACCAGACCACTGGAGATACTCAGCCTGAGGATGAGGTGGAGGAAGAGACAGAAGGGGAGAGCAGTGATTCTTATGATGGTAGAAATAGTCAGGTGCCAGCCAGAGGGCTTAGCCAGGCTAACTTAAGCCTATTTGGGACTTAGTCAGGGTTAAACCCATTCAGACCCCCAAGTGGACTTAACCGGGAGCAAAGGAGGAGGAGGAATCACTCAGGTGAATCCAACACCTCCCAAGCTTGTAGAGGTTCTCATGGTCACTCCAGAAGGAGGTTGACAACCCCTAAGAGGAGGGGACATGAGGCCAAAAGGAGAGAGGCTGAGCTTAGGACCCAGAAGAAAGAAGTAGAAGTTGCCATGGCCCAAGAGAAACTTGCTAGAGCAAGACAGCCTAGAGAGAGTGGATTAGGATCCACTGGTGGCAACACTATCCCCAAGGATAAAGACAGGTCCTATGACAATAGAAACCTGAGTAAGATTGTGCCGGCCTACAAAGCTGGGGATGACATCCACAAATGGATGACTGCACTTGAGAGAGCCTGCAGAGTACAGCAGATCCCTCAGGAGCAGTGGGCAGCAATCTTGTGGCTCTCCTTTGAAGGTAGAGGCTGAGACAGACTCCTCACAATTAGTGATGGGGATACTAGAAACTACCTGGTCCTGAAGAGTGCTCTGATAGATGGGTTAAGCTTAACCACTGAACAATACAAGTTGATGTTCAGAGAGACCCAGAAGACACAGACTCAGGACTGGTCTGAATTTGTTGAATGTGCCACTAAGGCTCTGAAGGTCTGGTTGCTGGGAAGTAAGGTTACAGACTATGAAGGATTGTACAATTTACTTATGAGAGAACCCATTTTAAATAATTGTCAGAACCAGCAGCTACATCAACACTTGGTTAACTCAGATCTGACCTCTCCCCAAGAATTGGGAAAGAGGGCAGAGAAATGGGTTAGAACCAGGGTTAAGCAAACGAACCAGAACCAGGGTGGTGACCAAAAGAAAACAGACCAGAAGGGTGGGGAGCAGAAAGATAAAGACCAGAAGTCTTCAACAGGGCCCCAAACTAATACAGAGGGTGGGTCCCAAACTTACAAGAAGAAGAAGAAAGAAGGTCAAAGAAAACCCTGGTGTAGTACCTGTAAAAACACCTCTCACTGGACCAGTGAGTGTAAAAAGGGTGGAGCCCCCAACACTGCAGCCCCTAAGGCACCTGCACCCACTAGTACAGTTGGCAGTGTTGGTCCACAAACTAAGGGGGTAGTGGGTATCACCTTGGGAACTGAGGGAGAGTCTGGCCTTGCCAGAACCCCTACATAGGCTGTTATGATTTGTGATGGGGACATCGATTTGCCCCCTACTATAAGCCCCAGTAATCTGGGCAAGTACAGAGAGACACCTTTGATTAATGAAAAAGTGGCTCAAGCATACAGGGACACATGTGCCAGTGTCACTATGGTGACACCTAGCTTTGTGGACCCTGGACAATACATACCAGGTGATAATTACCTGGTGACCAATGCCAGCAATGTCACTACTACACATAGTGTGGCAATTGTTAATTTCTCCTGAGGAGGGGTAACTGGCCTAAAAAGAGTTGTGGTTAGTGAACATCTCCTGGTTGAATGTTTGTTGGGCAATGACCTGGAGAGCTCTCTATGGTCAGAAGTTGAGTACAGGACTCATGCAGAGATGTTATGGATATCATCACATGTCCTTGCTGTGACTAGGTCACAGGCCAAAAAGTGCCTCTCTGAACCTCAGGTCTTGGATCCTGGAACAATGGACCAAGCACCTACCTAGAAGAAGAATAGGAGGGTAAAGGCTGTGCCTTCCTACCTGCCTACAAGTGAGGATCAGCCTTCCCAGGAAGATGATCTTGAGACCTCTGAAGGAACTGTCCCTGAAGAACTTGAACCTGATCAGGTTGAGTTTCTGGGGTCAGGGGGACCTTCTAGGGCATACTTGGGGCAGGCTCAGTTAACCTGTCCTTCCCTTGAACCCCTCAGACAGCAGGCTGCTGCTGAGGCTGCTGGGAATGCTCAAGGTACGCATAAAGTATATTGGGATGATGGGCTCCTTAATTCAGAGGGTAGAGACCCCAAGCCTGGTACAACCAGGAGGTTGATTATACCTCTGCAATTTAGGGGCTTCCTTATAACCTTGGCCCATGATATTCCTTTAGCAGGACACCTAGGCCCGAATAAGACTTGGGACAGGTTTGTCCCTCACTTTTACTGGCCTCACATGTCTGAAGACACCAAGGAGTTTTGTCGCTCCTGTGTAGCCTGCCAAGCCAGTGGTAAAGCAGGTGGCACAACAAAGGCCCCCCTGATACCACTACCTGTGGTGGGGGTTCCCTTTGAAAGAGTTGGGATTGATATTGTAGGTCCAATGGATCCCCCTACAGCATCTGGGCACAGATTCATACTGGTGGTCGTGGACCATGCCACCAGGTACCCAGAGGCAATTCCCCTTAGGACTACAACAGCTCCTGTTGTGGCCAGGGCCTTACTTGGAGTTTTCTCCAGAGTGGGGTTTCCTAAGGAGGTAGTATCTGATAGAGATTCCAACTTCATGTCAGGACACTTACCAGCTACGTGGAAGGAATGTAGTGTCAACTACAAGTTCACCACTCCTTATCATCCACAATGCAATGGGTTTGTTGAAAGGTTCAACAAGACCCTGAAGGGTATGATCAAAGGATTACCTGAAAAGCTCAGGTGAAGATGGCACATCCTTCTACCCTGCCTTCTGTTTGCTTACAGAGAGGTCCCACAAAAGGGTGTTGGCTTCAGCCCCTTTGAATTGTTGTTTGGGCATCCTGTGAGAGGACCCCTATGTTTAGTGAGGGAAGGATGGGAGTTACCTCTCAGAAAGCCCAAGCAAGACATAGTGGACTATGTACTTGGTCTCCGCTCCAGGATGGCTGAGTATATGGAGAAGGCATCCAAAAACCTTGAGGCCAGCCAATAATTACAAAAAGCTTGGCATGACCAAAAGGCTGTCTTGACTGAGTACCAGCCTGGACAGAAAGTATGGGTGTTGGAGCCAGTGGCCCCAGCAGCACTCCAGGACAAATGGTCTGGACCCCATACCATTGTTGAAAAGAAGGGAGAGGTTACCTACTTGGTGGACCTAGGAACTCCCAGGAGCCCCCACAGGGTGCTCCATGTCAGCAGATTGAAGGCATATGTTGACAGGGCAGACATGGGCTTGCTCATGGCTACAGATGAGGGGCAGGAGGAAGAGAGTGACCCTCTCCCAGACCTGTTAACTCAGAACCCTGAAGATGGCTCAGTTGATAGTGTGGCCTTAGATGGCAGCCTCACTGAACATCAGCAAAATGACTGCAGACAAGTTTTACAGTCATATAGACATATGTTCTCCTTGACACCCAGTCAGACTAACTGGTGTACCCATGTGGTGGACACTGGTGACAGGCTTACTGTGAAAAGCAAGATTTACAGGCAACCTGACCATGTCAGGTACTGTATAAAGACTGAGGTGCAAAAGATGCTGGAATTAGGTGTTATGGAGCCTTCAGAGAGCCCCTGGGCTAGCCCAGTGGTTCTGGTCCCCAAACCTCACATCAAAGAGGGAAAGAGAGAGATGAGGTTCTGTGTGGATTACAGAGGACTCAATGCTGTCACCAGGACAGATACACACCCTATTCCAAGGGCAGATGAGCTCATAGACAAGTTGGCTTCTGCCAAATATTTGAGCACATTTGATCTGACAGCTGGCTATTGGAAAAACAGGTTAGCTGACGAATCCAAAGCCCAAACTGCATTTTCTACCCCAGGAGGTCATTACCAATTTGTAGTGATGCCCTCTGGTTTGAAAAATGCACCTGCCACCTTCCAAAGGTTGGTGAATCAAGTCCTTACTGGGTTGGATGACTTTTGTGCAGCATATCTGGATGATATTGCTATCTTCAGCTCCACCTGGGAGGATCACCTGGTCCACCTGAAGGAAGTGCTAGAGGCTCTGCAAAAGGCAGGCCTCACTATCAAGTCTACAACGTGCCAGATAGGGCAGAGTAAGGTTGTGTACTTGGGCGACCTTGTAGGTGGAGGCCAAGTTCAACCTCTGGAGAGTAAGATCCAGACCATCAAGGACTGGTCCCCTCCAACTACCCAAACTCAGGTCAGAGCGTTCTTGGGCCTCACTGGGTACTACAGGAAGTTTGTTAAGAACTATGGGTCCATTGTGACTCCTCTTAATGATCTGACATCCAAAAAGATGCCCAAAAAGGTTCAGTGGACAGTAAACTGTCAAAAGGCATTTGATGACCTGACGAAGGCCATGTGCTCTGCACCTATCCTGAAGAGTCCTGACTACTCAAGAGAGTTCATTGTCCAAACAGATGCTTCTGAGTTGGGAGTGGGAGCTGTGCTTTCAAAACTTAATGTAGATGGTCAAGACCAGCCCATTGCTTTTATTAGCAGAAGGCTGACCCCCAGAGAGAAACGTTGCTCAGCCATTGAGAGGGAGGCCTTTGCTGTGGTCTGGGCCCTGAAGAAGTTGAGCCTATACTTGTTTGGCACTCACTTCAAGATTCAGACCGACCTTAAGCCCCTCTTATGGCTTAATAAGATGAAGGGTGAAAACCCCAAACTACTCAGGTGGTCGATTTCCCTACAGGTAATGGACTTTACAGTGGAGCACCGCCCAAAGACTGACCATGGTAATGCAGATGGTCCCTCCAGGGACTTCCATGAACATGAAGACACAACTGGTCAAGGTTAGTCTAATGTCCTTGCGTTTGGGGGGAGGTTGTGTAGGAGAGTAGGGTCTGCTATCCTATGGTCACCCCAAATTTTTGCTTTTTGCTTCACTGGTTTATGACTTAATGTGGCTGTGGGCCTGCTAATCAGACCCACAGCCTGCTGTTCTCTCTCTAAATTAATGCCAATGCACTCTAGGTGCAATATGAATTGGATCTAGTTCACCTTATAGGCCCCTGTAACAGTGTACCCCAGGTACCCAGGGCATAGGTGTATCCAAGGCCTACAAGAGGCTGCAGCATGCATTATGCCACCCCTGGCCTGGCCTCCATATTTGACACAACTGGCTGATTAATCAGCTGGGGTAAGCTGGTGTAATCACCTCTTACTTAGGTATAGTATATCTATATCTAACATATCTGGACACATGTTAACTTATAAGCCAATCCTATGGAAGGCCTCGACAATCCTGGAGGCAGAGTGCTTGGTTTCATGTAAGACGGTGCTCTGGCACGAGCTGAGCCTGTCTGCAGCTGTCGGGAACAACTCCCTTAGCTGTTCCGGGATATTGCCATACCATATACTCTTAAGTGAATTATAATCCTCGCGGTTACTTGCTAACTTTGGTTTGGCTTTATCAAAACATGTCAAGTAAGGTGTCATACGAATTGGAATACTACCCCCTCGCCAATTCTGGCGACGGGGGTAGCATTCCACCCTTCTAGAAGGATACAACATGTACATAACCTGAACCCGGGTTAAAGTTAACTTGAGCCTCAGCATCACAAAATGGATGCTGCCACCACAGACACAAGTCTGACCTCCTGCTGCTGGGAGTCCTTCCAGCGAGGGAGGCCTGGACAAAGGGTTTCCTGCCTTGGGAGGTGCGAGCACCACCTAAGACAGGATTTTGTGTATTGGGTAGGACAGGGCTGCATAGAACAAAACATGCCTGGGGCACACAAGGTGTCCCTGTGCATAAGCCAGTCCAAACTGGTGCTGAGGCTTTCCAGCCCCAGTCCTGGTGCGGAGCTGGACAAAGGAAAGGGGGTGAAACCACTCCCCTTCCTGGTCCCACCTAGAGGATGGACCTAGCAGGTGATCCAGCCCCTAGATTTGGAAAAAGAGTAGGAGCTGTGTCCCAAGACTTCAGATCATCCTGAACTCGACTTGAAACTAAGAAGACAACTGGACTTCGACATTCTGCTGCACAGAAGACTGAAGAGCATCTCCCTTGTGGCCAAGGAGTGACCACCCTGTGAATACAGGCACCATCCAGCAACTCGATGTCTGCTTTGCCACCACCTCCCGCCGGAGCTCGAGCCCAGAGCCTGACAAGACCCAGATTCCCAGACATCTCAAAGCCCGATCCACAGTCCCTGAAAAGAAGAGACCCATGGAGGCACCGAGAGACGTGGGACCGGCCATCGTGGAAGATCCATGAGGAGCTGACTGGGCAGCACTCGAGGGACCCTCGATGCTGTGCTTTGGGGTTTGAGAAGCCCCACCACCGAGCAGCATCTGCACCAAAGATCAGCCCCCCAGCTTCTCCACAATCTGCGTGGGGCCCTTTTGCATTTTGCCACTTGACGCTTCATCCCGGTTACTGGCCCGTTGGCTAGTGGCCATCTTGGTGATGTAATCCGACATCAACACCGCTGGTCTGGTTACTCTAGACTGGCCCTCGCTCCTGTAGGAGCAGCACCTCTGACCTTGCTGGTCTGAGTGAGAAGCTTGCATTGTTTCCTGCGTGGCTTGCATTAGCCAAGGCCTGTTTGCTCCAATCTAGAAGCCGACACCGCCATCAGCTAGAGCCTTCGTGCGACAGCTCGTGATCGACGCCTGGATGTCCTCAACCTCTTGATGTCCACGTGGCTGCAGAGACAATCTTCTCTTCTTCTCCTGTTTGCACCCAACATGGCCTGGTTCCACGGTAGTCACTGGCTAGTGGCTTAGAACATTGTCCCCTCTGCTTTCAGGTCTTCACCTCTTCAGATCCACCCTTGGATCCACCAGAACTCTCCTCGACAACCCGCCTGCAGCATCTTCATCTACAGGCTCCATAGACCAGCACGACGAAACCCGACACACTTTGAGACATATGCACCCTCTTCCTGTGGGTGAGGTAACCCTGGCACTCCGGTGCTCCTGTGTAGCAATACACCTCTAGTGTCTATGTTCCAAGTTGCTAGGTTCTAGGTCATCCGGAAGGTTCCCTTTTCTGTAACTTTGTAACTTTTTACGCACCATTGACTTTGCATTGGTGCATGCGTGTGCTTTAAGCGCTGCACCAGAGTCCCGCAGGCCTTTCCCGACTTCATCACTGCTAGTCCCGAACAGCTCCAGCGATTCCCCAGGCCCTATGCCTACTTCCTTTCCGATTAGTGATACTTATACCACTATTTTAGTATATGGTTTTAGTGGCACCTAGGGCCTATCCATATTGTGCAACTTTTGTATATTTAAACAGTGTTTTTTTTAACGCATTTGCTTCTGTGCTCATAAAGAGTATAGGGGATATTTGTAGTAAATAAATATATATATATATTTTCAATATATATCTGTGTGGTGTTCTTTCATTTGGTATTCAAGGGGATTGTGTATCGTAAAACAGCTTGCTTCTTATGCCTTTACAGAGTTTAGCCTAAGACTGCTTTGTCCACACTACCTCTAGGATAGCTGGTCTATAAGGTTGACTTACAACCAATCATCATAAGGGTTGCTTGGCATGGTACAAGGTGATCACTAGAACTAGTGAGCATCATATACCAGGCCAACTTCACACAAGTAATGTTTTAATTGTCAGGCCATTTGTTTAGCATTCATTGATCTTCTATGCTGTCACATCATCTCTTTCTAATTCTTCCCAGGAGGTGTTATTATTGGCTTTAAAGTAGGAGCAAAAAGTAGTGTGTATCCTGTTTCCACATGGTCTATTAGGCGTCTCCCCACGTGGGTGCTCATTAGGATGGCGGACCGACCTGCGTCCATCCGCCACCCCAGAGGAGGAGGGAGGGACCGTCCGCAGGGGCAGCGGCGGTCCCTCCAGTGCAATTAGGATGTGACCACCACCCTGACGGTCACATCCTCAATATTTACCATTGCAGCAGGAGCTCCATATTGTCCTCTCTATTTAACATTGGTCTTTATTTTTTCTTACAGGCTGTTTAGTATAAGCATTGAATGTCCATATAAGAAAGCTTTCGTTTCTCTGGCCTTTTCTGTAGCATTTATCCATCTTCCTATCTGTAACTTCATCTCTTTCTTTTTCTTCCCATGAGGTGTTTTGTATAGGCCTTACTAGAAGAGAAAAAGACATTACTGTCCCGTTTTCATATGCCCCAATGGCTGTAAACCCTGTTTTATATTTTGAGGGCATATATTGAGTTTTTTTCTTAGTTCCAAAATGCAACTCTGTTCCTGTTCCGTTGACACAATGTGAGTGGTTTGTTCTTGAGAGATAAACCCAATAAAAAGAGAATTTTGCATGGATTCAAAATAATCATGGTGTTAATGTAGAATAGAAAACACATTTATTTTATTGCATCCATACTGGATAAAGTTTACACTTATACTTCTGCTCTGGCATAAAAAACCCAATTCCAAGTTATGAATCAGAACCTCAATTATTAAAAGAAATAGGAAGGGAAACTCACGCACTTTCTTAATTGTACTCTATGACTTTATTTTTTAAAGTTGGTTCAGTGACAAAGGTAAAAGGGAGCCCACAAGTTCCTAATTTTCATTTTCCTTCTTTTTAATACTGTATGTTATGGATTCATGGGACCGGCATGTCGGTAGATTCTCTCCATGTTTAATTCATGACAATTTAATGCTCCTCTCTAGTGCACTTGGTTTGGAGCATTTGCTATAAGTGACTGTGTTTATTAAGTAAGAAATTAGTCACAAGAGCATCTATCAGCTATAACTTCAAGTAAATTGCTACCTGCGACCATAGTTGGCTGCTGTATAAGATTGTGCTTTTCAACAATCAACTGAAATTTAGTTTCAAATCAAGTATGTCTACAGGTGGTAAGAGTTTTAGGGGCAGATGCATCACACATTTTTCTCCTCGCAGAATCAGCCCGTTTGCAATTGCAACAATTGTGTTTGTGATGCATCAAACATAATTTTGTGATTTGGTAACCTGTTAAAGAATTGCAAAATGGGTTTGTGATGCGCTATTTGGAGGGCGCGCGTTTAGGGCATCCCTTCCAAATATCGAATCCTAACAGTATGCATAAATGTTTTGTGACCTTGAATGCGGTCGCAAAACATTTGCATATTCCCACCTACTTAAAGTAGGTGGTAAGACATTCACAAATGGTAAGGTGTCCCCAAGGGACCCCTTCCCCTTTGTGAATGTTTGTAAAACCATTTTCAAGTGCAGGCAGTGTTCCCACAGACCACTGCCTGTTCTTAAAAAATGTAAAGCCTCTTGTTTTCCTTTAAGGAAAAAGTGGTGCTTTACAATAAAATGATTGCTTTATTTAACAGCAATCACAGACATTGTGGTCTGCTGATCTCAGAAGGCCACCATCCCTGTGATTTTTGCAAATCCTAGGGAGTTACAAATTGCAACCTACTTTATTAATATTCATGAGGTAGGTCATATGCGACCCTTTAGGAACCGCAGAAAGTGTACTGCACACTTTCATGCATGCCGATTTGCGATTCCTTAATTGCAAATTGCAAAGATTCGCAGTTATGGAATCACAAAACATTTTTTGATGCATATGGCTCTTAGTAACTTGTTGAACATTATACTTTTAATTACTGTTCATTACCTGTAAAACATGTAGCAGCCTCAAACCTTTTAAAACAATTTTAGTCAGGTTTCAAATTCTGCTCATTAGTCAGACCCCCCAGGATTTCTCGATGTACAAAAAATCGCAAAATCTGCACTTTTGTGAAAATGGAATTATTTTTACAAATGTGCCCACAAAATATGTGAAAAAAACCCTAAAAAAACATTCACCCTCTCTTTACTTGCTCTATCCTGCCACTGAAGTAAAGAGAGTGTGAGCAACAGGCCCGCGGGCAGCAGAGGTGTTAAATGCCTCTGCTGCCTGCCTTTGAAATACAGCTAGCCCCCTCCTGAGCAGTTAGCCTGCCGCCTCACATGCTTGTGTTCTCTGCGGACTAACCCCTAACCTCCCGCATCTCATATTGTTTGTTTACCAATCCCTCAAACTTCTTTGCTACCACCTCACCCCTCCCAGCCCTTCACCCCTGCTGCCCTGCAAGTAAAAGTTGTCTGATGCCAAAAAGAGCAGGTTTCACATTGTAATCTGCTCTCTTTGGTATGAGACACACTCCAGTTCCAGGCTCTGCGATGCTGGAGACTCTGTAAAGTTACAGACTCTAACATAGCACAGTCTCCAGCAGTGACAGAGCACAAGCCTTAGGCATTTTTGTGTTGGGCAATTTTTGAAGGTTTTTGGGCCGCAAATTTAGCTTTTTTGCCACTCAAAGCTGCAGAATCCTTGGGGGTCTGTTTGGTCATGCAATGTAAAGAAAGAAATACGTTTTTTTCTGGATGAAAATTGTTTAATTTCTGAAATGCAACATTGTCTAGAATTAATTGCATTCTTAATTTGACTAATCAAATTGATAACTATAAAATGTTAGATTGCTTTATTTCGATTGATTTTTGGCAAGCCACCTAATGTTAGATGGATTTCTGAGCTCTCATCTCTTTCCTAGTAGAATATTATATGAGCAAATCACAGAACTGATAGAGTACATGTGTCTTCCACCTAATAGCTCATTAAAAGAAACATCTTTTGGTCATTCTTAACCAATTTGTTATCAAGAAAATCTATATCTATTCACCCCTCTTGATGACGTTTTTTATTCTCTATGAAATACATCTTAACACTATCTTCAATTTTACTAACATTTAATAGGTTTTTATTATCCTTCTCTTAATACTTTCCCAAATATGTATGTATATGATTTTATACCTAAACTCTTTGTATTTTCTCAAGTTTCTCCATCTATCTCTCCTATGTTTCCTCAATTGTTTGCTATTTTTTCATCAAAAGCATCTTTCAGATTAATTTTAAAAAATATTCACAATGTGTATTTTAAATAATTTGTTTTCAAACATTTTGTGGATTTGGAAATGTTTAATTTTTACTAATTGTAAATTCTAGAAATGGCAAGTTGTTTTTCATATTCTTGAAATTGTCATCTAATTGTGTTTACCTCACTGATGCTGTTAATCCTTTAGAAAAACCTTGCTAACATTTTTAAACAAGCAAAATAACCCTAGTGATTCATGAAAGAGAAGAACACCCCAGCCATTGGGAGTAAGATCGAAGAGATCAAAATCTCTCTCTGCCTAGTGGTGAGAATTGGGTTATTTAGCCCTCCTAGCCACCTTACAACTTCCTCTAAGGTGGTATTATGTGACCCAGAGTATAGCTCTTCATAATAATTAAGGAAGATCTTAGCAATTTCTTGGGGATGTAAAGTAGCTCTTGCTCTGACTGGGTCTGGTATTTTTTTTTACACACAGTTGGTATTAGGCCAATTATATCCCTATATGGTCACTCTCCTAATACCTTTTTTGTAAAACTGAGTTGTAATTCAGGTTTTCCTTAGATGTAAAACAAAATCCTGAAGATTATAGCACTAGTTAACTTAATTTTACCTTCCTGAGTAGGTGAGAATAAATGTTTGCCTCTGCCGGACTTAATTCCTTTTGTAACTGCAATCTTTCTTCATTTTCCTTCTTCCTCTTATAGGTCCTATAAGTGATCACTTTGTCTCTAAAAAAAGGCCTCTAAGGCATCCCATACTGAGAATTCAGATGTTGTATTGATATTTTGTTTTAAAAACTCCTCTTATGTCAGGCACATTTGAATAACCCACTGCTCATCAATTATTAGGGATTAATCAAAAATCCTCCTGCTCCTAGTCTTTCTTTAGGTTGTTATTTTAAAATTGCCTGTGATTACTGCATGATCTAAGAAACGATTCTCAATTATTTCTGATTAATTTTTTAGAAGTGCATGGGAGATAAGAAACAACTCAATACAGTAAGACGAGAGGAAACATTCTGAATGATGTGTATACTTCCTCTTGCATGGATATTCATCTCTCCAACTATCAACCAAGGCAATGTTGCACATTAAACACTGCAAAAGCTTTTTCTAATTATGTTTTGTCTTCAGTTTATGGACCAATGAAGATTGATCAATATGTTAAAATTGACGCCTATCAGTGAAAACCCAGATTGTGCTGTTGCAAAATCATAGCAAAGTTTCAGGTTAATCCCCATTGGATCGAGAGTAGTTCACCATATTAATTAGCTGCTCTGAAATCCTCACCTGTACACATAACCACCTACCACTATGGTCTCCAAGAAACATTGTAATTTCACACTGTAAATTCTTAGCGACTAACAATGCTACACCGTTGATGGCTGCACTAGATGAAGCATAAAACTTGTGCTGGATGAAACTTGGAGTTTTCCCAATTGGGGTACCTTCCTGATATTGTGTCTCTTGTATTCAAATTATATTTGCTTGTAATGATCTAAACCAGGACAACATTGATTGACACTTCACTCTGTCGTTGAACCCAATAACATTGATCGTTATGATCTTTAGAGACCTATATAATATATCTCAAATTGAGTGGGTACTTAATGCATTTTCCCAGACCATGTTTTCACACTCTAATATTACTGCCACATTTTTTCCCTAGTGCTCCTACCCCAGCCTCTTCCACCCTCCCTTGAACCCCCTTTAATTCTGGAATCCACCCAGTTTGAGGTTCATTGAGCGGTTCCCCTCCCCTGCTCCTAACATGTCCCACTAGCCTAACCTCCCTTTCAATCAATCAATCAATCACTGCATTTCTAAAGCGCGCTACATACCCGTTAGGGTCTCAAGGTGCTGGGGGGGGGCTGCTACTAATTTCAGAGCCAGGTCTTGAGAAGTTTCCTGAAGGCCGGTAGGGAGAGCGTTCCAGGTCTTTGCGGCTCACTCTACCTTGTGCCCCCCAACCCTGAATAGGGGTGCTGTGACATGGCACCCAAGGCAGTTGAGTGGGTGGATGGCAACCATGAGGCACATTGACTATAGTGCCAGAACAACCTTTATGTAATAGACATTGCACGTGATCAATAAAAAGACAAAGGAAAACAACAAAGGGAACCTAGAAACTTATATTGTGGTGCTATCCCGTGTTCCCTTCCACTTGGTGCTTTAGAGATTGAAGAAATATCTGGGCTAATTTGATAGACTGGAAAATGTATGCCCTCTCCTTAAATAGAACTTTCAGCTTAGATTGCTGAATTATAACCACGGGGCACAAAGCTGTTGAAAAGAAAATAATCATGCCTCAGAATTCCTTCTGGCACAGTGTTGAAAATGCAGACATGTCTGAGACTAGGTTAAATAATAAATTGTCAAGAGTCTTGTTGGACTTGGCCCTTTTTGGCAGGTTCACCCCCAAACATTTTGCCTTAAGCTCTGTCATGGGGTGGTAGTGGTTTTAGGCCTCTAGGCACTGTAGCACTGTGGTCCAGTGTAAAGTGCGTGGGCTCTCTGTGTACATGTGGTGAGATGCTCCTGCCCTCCAATAAGAATGCATAGGTGATAAGTGTGTCCATGGTAATTCCTGGTAGGAGAGGAGTGCAGGGTCGAGTTTAGTGGTATGAACTCGTGAGGATAAATGCTGCGCAATGGTGTGCGCAGATTTATGGTGACTGGTGGAGAAACGCCACTTTTAGAAGTCGGCATTTCTGTGTGCTATGTGTCTGCCTGCCTGATGTGAATTGCATGTCTGGCTTGTGATTGACATGAGCTGGGAGGTGTGGGTGGCTCCAGGACAGGGCAGGGTGAGTCAGCGCTGAGGTGAATGGGACACCTGGAATATGAGAGGTGGAAGGGGTAATCCCCTGACTCTGAATAGGATGGTGCTTGCCCTAGAGAATCCTGGCTCCGCCTCCCTGTGGTGTGTCTGATAGTGAGCCCCCACCTGAAAAAGGGGAAGAGGAGCTTCTAAAACCAAGTGCTCCAACTTCTCCACTGAACCAGTTGCATCTGGTTCTCCCATGCCCTGCACTTTAGACAAAGAAGAAAGGGTGAATAAAAGAAGGAGCTGTGATCCCATAAGGTTGTTCCGTACTCTGGTTTGCTGATCCTGCTGGGCGTGCTGCTGCTGGGGCCCGGGGGGGCTGCCAGGAGGGCTTGCCTCCCTGGGCCCTGCATTGCCCTTTCATTTCTAAGGACCTCCAGGACTTCTTGTGCTCTTAGCGCCTTGTGAGCGCTGTGCTGGATTTTCCTATTTGCCCCAAGGAGAAGGAGCACGAGGGCTCCTCAGGCTGGGCTGCTCGACTTAATGGGGAAAATCCCGGTGTGAGGGAGTCCCTCATATTGCCCTGAGCGGCGGGTGCCCACCCCACTTATTAGGCTATTCAATGGTGGATGCCCACCCCACAAGGTCGCTTGGTATTTATTTTCCATGGCGGGTGCCCACCCCTTGTTTCACCGCCATGGCCCGATTGGCCGAACAGGAAATCAGGCAGCATGAAGCCTGGTGTGTGGTGGGACTTCCGCCTCACCAAGGAAAGCCCCGCCCGCTGGAGACGCGAGGGACAGAGAGTGCAGCTGGAGCCTCGCGGGCTCCACAGTGAAGTCCCGGGTCCCAGAAGAGGGCCTGGGTGAAGAAGACACGAGGGAGAGAGAGTGTAGCAGGAGCCTTGCGGGCTCCACAGTAAAGTGCCGGGTCCCAGGAGGGGGCCCGGGTGAAGAAGAGGCGACACGGCTCCAGCGCAAGGGAGCAGAGTCTGCCCCCGCCACGTCGGGAGCCAGAGAGTCTGTGAGTGACGGCTCTTCGTGTTAGTGCCTGTTGGAGGCACAGATTCTGAGCATCCCCGTCTGGCAGCGGGCCGCTCCAACGTGAGGGCACAGAGGTGCCCGGCCTATAGCTTGTTCATCCCAGCTGCCCCACTCGCAGAGGGCAGCTGCACCGAGGGGGTGATTGCCGGTGAAAGAGCCCCTGAGGTCCCCAGTGACTTGAGGGCATATCGAGGCACATTGTCGGTGCTTGGGCCATCCCGTCAGAGAGCAGGATGCCCCAACAATGGGGGCATGTTTTAGAGCCCCGTTGGGGTCCAGAGGGCACAGAGGTGCCGGGCCCCCCTTTCTGAAAATAGGGTCACAGCTGCGCTGCACCAGCGTGGGCAGCTGCCGCGAAAGGGGCACAATTGATTCAGAGTCCCAGAGTGGGACAGGAGGCACAGTGGTACCAGGCCTTCACTTGATCCACAGCTGCGCAGCACTTGGTGCCAGCTGCAACGTTTAAGCTACAGTTCTTTGGGGCATTGTGAGAGGTAGGAGTGAGTTGCACTCCTCTGCCCCAGCACAATGGTGCACGTGGGAATTAGGCTGCATGGGCAGCAGCCCGGACATTCTGGACACAGGGCATATAAGCCCCTTTGAGAAGGCCAAATGGCCAGGGGGTCCGTGATTCATGTGATATTAGGAGATGTGATGCTCTACATTGATTCATGCCTCTAAATGCATTTGGGGATGAAATTATGCACGTAATGTGTTTATGCTAGTGAGATTATTTCCTACAGTGAGTATACTCCTAATGTGAGTGATGCTTAGGTGGTTAGGGTCTAAGATGTTAGACTGATGAGGTTGGCGTACAATGGATTTGGCTCCTAATATGATTCTGTGCATAATGTGGTTTATGTGACATGATGATGCTGAGAACAGTGGTTACCAGTGATTATACTAGTTGTACATTTATGATATGTCTTACTTGTACTAAGTTCACTTTGTGATGGTTCTGACTGTGGTCCAGTAGGCCCTGCTAGGTGTAAATAATACCTTATAAATATGACCTAGTGCCAGGTGGCACGATGTGTATTATGTGATTACTATTCTAATGTGTTAAGAGAATACAAAGGTTATTTTTGATAGAACCGGGTGTGGAGTTCTTTTTGTGGTGTGCCTGGGATGTTGTTCCGTGCATGCGCAAACGCTTCACACATGGCCTCCGGGATAAGCCTGACTGCTCGTGCCGAGCTACCAAGGGGGTGAGCAAGGGTTATCTTTGCCGTGTAACTCCCTTGCCCTGATTAGAGTGGTGGTTTCTGCCTGGCTTTGACGCAAGCTTTAGCCAACCAGAAATCCCATTTCTAACAAGTCTAGTATACCTTGTCTCAAAAGGCACATGCCAATATCCTTTCCTTAATTCTAAAGTCACCAAAGTTTACAATGATAGTTCGCGAGTAATTGGCATTGGGATGCTGGACATCTGGAACACAATGAGCCTGTGTGATTGTAAGATCGATCTTCTGTGGTAGTACTTCGGGACATACATATTTAGAAGTTAGGTCTGATGCAACAGTTACCACTGATTGACCATTTTCACATCCTTCGGGCACTACTATTATATGTAGATTAGATCTTCGTGACTAATTTTCTGCATCTTTGACCTTGATTTGAAGTTCCGCCAACTCAGTTTGTAATTTGGAGACTTGGACCATTTGCCATGGAAAGCTGTTTTAAAGATTTGAAATCCGCTGCTCTGCGTGCAAGATGCGTGACGTAAGCTGTTGAATATGACATTGAATCGAACACAGCTGTGACACATCTTCTTGAGATATTTCCATATTTTTTTAATTCCATTAAGATTTGTTGTAACAGAATGTTTGTAGAATCTGATTGTGCTTCAACTTTCCCCATGTTTTGAATTCGAGGTGAAATTGCCCGTGGTGGAGACCTCCTGCTTAGTACATTGGTTGTTGTTGGGGCCTCAATAGTGACCTCCAAAGCGGTGGTGAACAAGTAGGAATCCACAACTAAGCTTGTAGTCGTCTCACTGAGAGAAATTTCACCCTGCCTCTCAGAACTTGCAATTTCCCTAAATGCTGTGGAACAGGTAAATTTGTGCTGTTCCTCCGCATTTAAAGCTTGCAAATAAGGGATATGGTGACTGCTGTTTGCCTCCAGAAGGAGCCACCACTAGAAATACTTCATTTATAGCTAATGTACTTATCCCGATAGCTCCACGAGAAGCAGGATTTGCTGCATGAGAGGGGGTCTATAATATTGCTAATTTCCATAGCTGACACCAAAACCAAGAAAGATACTGGTTCTTTAATCACATGTTAGTCATCCAACTTCCCCTTGAGCAAAGAGTTTTCCAAGTTGCCTGATTGCCCAGGCACCTCAACGGGGGGACAACTCCTAGGTTCTCCGTAAAACAGATTGAACTTAATTTCCTTATTGGAAGGAATTTTATTGTGATTATTTACACTGCAGATAGAATTAACTACTGCCCGGCTTTTAGCAGAAATATTTCTGGAGATGCTCTTCATGGTACAGTAAAGTAGGGCTATGCGAGTATCATGTGAGTGGATGCAAGCCACATCTATACCTAGATAGGAGCCTCCGTGCCCACCTACCTGTCCTCGTCTGAGAAGCATGGCCTAAAGCCTGCCCCTACCCCAGTACCAGCTCAAATGTTCTTAGTGCAGATAACGATAGCCTCTGTAACTCTGTATAAATAACAATCTGAATATAGACTGAAAACTCTTAAATCATGTCTGGCACTGCGTATCGCAAACTAAATGCACTGTGAGTTAGTTTAAAAGTTCTGAAAATCAAAATATTAGTGGTCTGCGCACCTGCTAGTTAGGGCATATGGCAAGTTAAGCACAGAATTTCTGATACAAAAAAACTGCTTCTGGCCTGTATAGGCAAGATCTTAAACCAAAGTGCTTCCAGGCTGCATTTTTTAACTGCAGCTCTCAGAACAATGAAAAGGCCTCCTCAAGTGTTCTGAGGCACATCCAGCCCTGCACAAGTTTTCCCCCGAAGCACTATTGTAATCCACCGGAAGCCAGCCATCTACAGAAGTGCAAAGCCATGCAGAATGCCTTCCTATACAAACTGTGACTCCCATCGCGTCTGGGACATCAATCAAAGCCGGCCACGGAGGGTTGCAAGAAGGGAGTCAACCATCCTGAAAGCCATAAATACTGCATTACCTCCAGGTCCCTTATGTCCTCGTCCCATTCATAACAACCTGGAGATAACCATCTCTGACAGAAAAAACCAAGAATAATGCTGGGACCCTAATGCTGCCCCTCCCACTGGGAGTACATAAGCAGTACTGTTCTGTCGACACAATGGGCGTGGTGTGCTGGTGCTGCTCCTTCAGGGCTGGAGTGGGGGTGCTTCTCTTCTCCACTTGCCCGGCTGCCTAGCTGTGTGGGTGTGGGGTTTCTCTGGGCTTTCTCCTGGCCTGCTGGGCTTGCTGGGAGTGTGTCCCTGTTGGAGCCGGTGTCCTGCTTGGCTCCCCGGCCCTTTGTGGCTGGGACTTGGTTTCCCGGGTTTCTTCCAGGTCGCATGCTCCTCTTCTCGAGCCTGGCCGGGTGGGATGTGCAGCGTTTGATGTATTCCTGCCGGTCTTCTGGTGTACTGATCGATTGGGGTGGGGGCCTTGTTCCTGGGGTTGGCCCCCGCTCCAGGTGAGTCCCGCTTTCTGGGTTTTCGTTTCCTTCTTGCTGTGTGTTCAGTCTCTTCTCTCCCACAGGGTGGCAGGCTGTCTGTGCTGGTCAGAGGTAGGGTTTTCGTGTTTCGCTTCCTTCGGTGAACGCATCGCTGTCTAGGTGGTGATGGCGCCAGCAGGAGAGTGATGTCTCTACCATGGAGCTGGTTGTGGGTTCGATTTTGGGCTCAGTGAGTTACACAGTGGACTTTACTGATTGTTCCTGCTTTAACAAGTGGTGGTGGGGTACTTGTTGTGCTGGTGGCCCCCGCTCTGGGTGTTTTTGCTCCTTTTTCTTTCAGGAGCCTCTATGAACACCGCTGGCACTGGAGCTGACCCTGGGTTCTACCTCAGGTTTGGGGAGGTGTTTGGGAGCGGTTTTTTGACTGGGGTGCTATCTTCCTAGTGGGGGTTACGTGTCCTGTGCTCATTCCTTCCTTCTTTTTTCCTGCAGTTGCTCCAGATTCTGGCCCTGCCCCCACCTGCAGAGTGCAGAAAGGGGGGTTGCAGCTTTTTCAGTGATACTGGCGGCCCTGGGACGGGTGGCGTGGACGGATCGGCACCTGCTGCTGCCTATTCCTCTTCTCTGGCTGGAGATGGCCACTCGAGCACTGTGGTTCTGGGTTCGGAGCTCGATGTCAGCGCAGATTCCTGTGATTCCACTCACTTGGGATGCGTGGTGGGAGTTCCTGTTGCTGCTGCGGGCCTTCTCTCTTTGGGTCGCTGCTCCTGGCCACGCGTGCTTCTGCCATTTCTTTTGGGGCACTGTCGGGGGGGTTCTCCTTTCTGTTGAGTTAGTTTGTTGGTTCTCTGTACTATTGGCATTCGCACTTTCTGTTTTGTGGCCTGACCCTGGCTGCCTTGGGTTCCTGTCGCTGCTTTGGTGGCAGGTTCCTTTTTCGCTGGCTCTGTTTGTGCCTGCTCTTGGGGTTCCCTGTGTTGTTGGGGTCTCCATGCCTGATTGCTTGCGCCAAGCCCTCTGCTGCTTTCCCTTGGGTAGGTGTCACCTCTCGCTTCTTCAGAGGCGGTCTGTTGGGGTCACTTCTGGTCCCCCCTGCTCCAGGCTCCTCCGTGGCTGCCTGCCCCCAGCTGGTGGTGGGACAGTGTTCCTGCTCCTTTGGGGGCTGCGAGGGAGGGTCCTATTGGCTCCCCTGGGTTCCTGTTGTCCTGCCGGGGTTTCCCCACTTTTCTTTGCTGCCCCTATGCGTCCCTGCTTCTCTGGGTGTTGAGGGTTAGGGTGTTGTGGCCTGGCCTTGGGTGTGCTGGGTCCGTCTGTCTGCCCGCCCTTTCTCAGGGGGCCTTGCCTCCCCTGCGGGCAGACTGTTAAGTTGTGGCTTCTTCTCCACTTGGGTGTGCTGGGTGTTCACCTCCGCTTCCTGGATTCGGCGTGGTTGGTCGGGGTTTGGTGCATGGGGGCTCCTGGTTCCTGGCTTTGCTCCTCCCATCCCTTGGGCTTTGCCTGGTTCCTCTTGGGGCTTCCTGGTGTCATGCCTGGTTCTCTCTGGGGTGCTCTGCCCCCTCTGCCTGTGCTGTGGGTTGGCCTCTCTGTGTTCTAGGATTGCTCGTGCTGCCTCATGTGTGGCTGTTCTGTTCTCCTTTGCTCCGGCCTGGAGCTTCGGGTGTTTGTCCATGGAACTTCTTTGCGCTTGGGTTGCTTCAGGTGTCTGGCTGGTTGGTTCTGCCTCCGGCTGCTTGCCTCATCCTTTTTGGGTGCTTCTGTTTTTGGTTGCACCTGCCCTGGCACTCACTGTGCTTGCCTTTGGCTTATTTCAGTGTTTCTTGGCCGCCCCTCCTGGTTCTGCTGACGTTCCTGCTCTCGACTGGTCTCTGGGGTTCCACTTGGTCGGGTCTGGTTTGTTCCTGGTTGGGGCCACCTGGGGGTGCCTGGTGGGGGCTTCTCAGGCTGGTGTGGTTGGGCGCATGCTCTTCCTTTCTGTGGAGTTCCCCCTGGGGTGTATTTCCGGTGGCGGTTTGCCTTTTGGTCCCTGAAGTTCGCGCCACTGCTGTTTGGCCTCAGCTGTCTTTTGCTGCTGCCATGTCCTTGGCGTGGCACCTGTTTCCCCTCTTCTGTTCTGCAGTTCTCCCGGTTTGGGGTCTGTCTGCTCTCCGGGTGCATTTGCTTCCTGGGGGTCCTGGTCTCGTCTGGTTCCCGTCGTGGGTGCCTGGCTGGGTGTCTGCTGGGCTTTCCTGCTCATGTGTGTTTTGAGCAACTTTTGGTCGCCTTTTTTGGCTCTGGGTCCTTGCCTGTGCTCTCTTTGTGTTGCCTGGTGGGGCGCTGTGCAGTTTGTGGCCGCATCCTGGGGGGTCCTTCTGGACCTGCTCCTGCTGGTGGTTATCTTCCCGGGCTTGATTCGCTTTTGTTGGGCCTGTGTGGGGTTCTGGTGTTTGATGCTTCTGGGTTGGCTTGTCCTGGGTTGCCTCCTTTTGCTCTGGGTCTGCCGGCTTTCTGCTGGTTCGGGGTGGCCTAGGACTGTGCCTCCTTGGGTTTCTGGCTGTGCTGTCGTCTTTCAGGCAGCTCTGGGGTGTGTTTTGCTCATCGTTCCTGGTTCTTTCCTGGTTCTGGTGTCCTGGCTCGCTCCTGTCTTCTCTTGCTTCCCCGGACTTTCTTCTCGCTGTGTGTCTGTTTGGGTGCTCCCCCCTTCTCTGGTTGGGGAGCGTTTCTGTGGTTTTCCTCTTGCCTCTGGGGGGTTCACCCTCCTGGCTGCCCTTTGCTTTGGTCTGGGCGCTGTGTGGGCTCCTTCCGAGGGTCCGAGTGTTGGTTGGGCCTGCGGGCCTACTGCATCAGCAGGTTGCTTGGCTCTGGTCCTGGCTTCCTGGTTCCTTTTGCGTTTGGTACCCTGGTTTGAGCTGTTTTCTTGGCTCCTCTCCGGCGTTGCTGGGGTCGAGCCTTGTGAGCTTTTGGTCTGGCTGCTGTTTGCCCAGGGGCCATTTTTTTCCACTGTTCCTACCCTTGCTGTGTGCTTGGCCTTGGTGTGGGGTGCCTGTGCGGTCCTCCGTCATGTTGGCACCTGTTTTTTTCTTTCCTCTGTGGTTCGGTGGATTCCTGCCTGGTTGTTTCCTGGTTTGGGGACTGCTGGGAGGTCCGGGTTGCCCAGGTCTCCCTTCCTGCCTTGTTTTTCCCTCCCTTTTGGGGTTGGGGTTTTTGGGGGTAGTGGCCGGTGGCCCTGTCCCCGCCCTTGTTGGGCTTGTTCATTGTTGGTTTCCGGTCTTGGTTGATCTCTCCTTTGTTAGTCGGCTTTCGGCTGGTTCTTCTTTCTGGGGGCGTCTCTGGCCTGTGGCCTTTGGGTTGGCCTCCTCTGCCCCTGCTGTTCTGGGTTTGGTGGCCTTCCAGGTTTGGTTTGTGGCCTCTTTCCCTTTGAGGTTTTTGGCCTCCTGGGGTTTCGGGTCTCTGTCTCCTTCCCTGTCCTTTTCGGTTTGGTTGGGATCTCACTCCTGTTCGGTCCCTGGGCTCTTGCTGCGGCTCCTCCCTCTGGGCTGGGTGCTCGGTGGTTGTCGTTTGGTGGCCCTGGGGGTGCTGTTTTTTCTATCCTGGTTCCTGGGCCTCCTCAGAGGGGTTTGGTTAGCTTTCTCCTCTGGGCTCTCTGGGGCCTGGTCCCCTCTTTCCTTGTTGGACTGGGTGCTAGTACCTGCGCTCTGTTGGCCGATCTTGGCTTCTTTCTTTGGCCTTCTTCGGGCAGTCATGGTTTGCTCTGTGTCTGTGTGGCTGCTGGGTCCTGTGTGCCTTCCTGGTGGTTCTTGGCTGGGCGGCCTTGTCCGGTGGGTTTCTTGGGCGTGTCCTTTGGGTCTTGGTCCTGGTTGTCCTGTCTCCGGTTTCTCTGGTTGGTGGCCTCCTTTTGGGGCCCTGGCCTTCTGTCTTTTCTGGGTTGTCTCCAGTCATTGTTTGGTCCCTGCTGTCCTGTTCTGGGTTGCAGGCCAGTTGCTTCCTAGTCTCTCTTTTCCTCCCTTCTCGGTGCTCCCTTGGGTTGCTGCTTTTATGGGGGTTTCCTGGGTGTCCTTGTGGGTTCAGAAGGCCGATTTGCTGCTTTGGGATTCTCCACTTTGTTTTGAATGTGATGAGGACATAAGGGACCTAGGGTAATGCTCTATTACTTACCTATAAGCGTCATTACTCCGGGTCCCGTTGTCCTCGTCCTCTTCATGCACCCCTCCCTCCCTCCCGGACGTCCGTCCTTCCTGTATGGGCTTGGTTGTACAGGTGGGATGCTGGGTAAGTACTGCTTATGTACTCTCTGTGGGAGGGGCAGTATTAGGGTGAGGTTCCGTGATTCTGAACCCGTTCAATAAAGGTCGAAGTATTGTGACAATTTTGGTACCAGCGAACCGAAAATGACAAGTGCAGTATGTACGAGTGTTTTCGTCATGTTCGATTGATGGATTCACTGCGTATTCAGGGATTTCGTTCCGAACCTTCGGGTTACATTTTGTGTACGGCAGCCATTTTGTGGTTGCTCTCACATAGGCCGATGACTACGGCCGAGCGAGTCTTTGGGACACGTACACCTTTAGCTGACTTCTAGATGACCAGAGCGAACTGACTCCATTGCCCGAAGCTAAACTTGTTCAGCCAGTTCCTTGTTCGGCAGCTGGTCAGATAGAGATCAAAGAGCAGGACATTGCTGAGTTTATGGTACACGCACATACCCTTCTATCTTGCTTCTCATCTGTTTCTGTTCCTTCTTTTATGGTCTATTTATGGTTTGGGTTGAGGGCTTTTAATTATGGGTTTGTCCGGCCTGTCCGAGCAAGAATGTTGGGTTTTCCTTGTAATTGATGGTGGGCTGGACAACTGAAAGTGGGCTTGTCGTTATGCGATACCTTTTGACATGTCACTGTGTGATTGGACAGTTTGTAAGTAATTGATGCTAGTCAGGAATGTGATTTTTGCATAAAAGACGATGTCTCGCAATACGAAAATTGTACAGTCTCTGACGAACCACCCGTGTCGTGCTTCGTAGACTTCTGTTCCTGGTTGCAGCCAATAAATTTGATCTTTGACGTCACCGAGAGGTATCCCGTGTCTCTGTATTCTAAGACAGGTGAACCCGAAGACATTTGGCGTGCCCCTGGCGCCGCTGGGTTCTAAAACCCGGTTCTTCAAGGGTTTCCAGCATTCCTCTTGTTTTTTTCTGTTTGAATATGGTTATCTCCACTTTGTTATGAATGGGACGAGGACAACGGGGACCGGAGTAATGAACATTACCGGTAAGTAATAGAGCATTGAGAGTCGCCCTGCTTTACGGTAACTGCTTATTCAAAGTGAAGCAGCACAGCCCTCCTGCAACACAATGTCGACGTCGTCAGCTGCCCGACCCACCCTGCCTTCAGCCAAAGAGCATGGCAGTAGCTCATGTGACCTTCAAAAAATCATTATTTCATCTGTGGACAGAAAGCATCCAATGTCCTTTAGGGTAAACCATGATTTGACTGAATTGAAGAGAGAGATGAGTATGCGTTTTTTACACATAATGTGATTTTCCTTTCCACATCCTGTCTCTTTCCATCTACATTGCCTTTTTTTCTCATCACTGTGAACTTGAAACCCATATTCACTTTTCTCTCAGGCTTCCTCTAAGCTCCTGTATTTTCCTTCTCTCACGGTCCAACACTTTCTTTTCTCATATGTTCCCTCTTCTGTTCTTTTTAAGCTACCACTATTTTATATTTCTGATTCTCTCTTTGTATCATTTCTCTCTAATCAACTATTAGTCTCATGCTGTGACTTTTCCTATTTCTATTAATTTACCATCTTTTTGCTGCCCTCGTTCACCCTCCTGCAACTGTCTGCCAGATTCTGAGGGGCCCAGCAAAGGAAGATAAAGGTGTTTGGCATTTT
The DNA here is from genome assembly GCF_964263255.1 of Lissotriton vulgaris. NCBI lineage: Eukaryota > Metazoa > Chordata > Amphibia > Caudata > Salamandridae > Lissotriton > Lissotriton vulgaris. The sequence continues at coordinate 1,190,113,526 of NC_141693.1, read as the reverse complement.
AAAAATTCTCCCAACAACAAATTAAATGTGCATGAGAATAATAGAACAAAAGAAGAAAGCAGGTATGCTATGTCTTCTATGTGTTATATGATGGACAATGTTAAGCATTTTAGTCGGATTTATTATTGCCTAAAGCCTAAGGAACCAGTGTATGTAAAAAGGGTATACAGAAAATGTAGATTTCTGCATTGCTGACTAAACATAAACTAGATGTTTTTATTATTTACAAAATAGTTTATTATTACACATAGAAAGACACCTCATACATAGGTTTCCTGGCACAGTAATACCCAGTCCTAAAACCTGTTAAAGTCTGACTCCCTGAATGCAGAATTGTTTCAATTATAAACCTGCTCACAGTGGGAATGACAGCTATTTAATCAAAAGTTCATTATGTGTATCTTCACATGGAAAAGATTTTTCACCCATAGAGAAAGGTCTTAACCTGCATTACAGGTAAGTATGGGGTTGATCCGCTCGATTTCCCATCTTGGAACATGTGTTACTCCGGTTTTAGGCTGGACTGGCTTTCCTGCTATTAGTAGGTTGGAAAACAGTGGGATTTCAGTTTTTGAAAGATCACAAGCATATATTTTGATGGATGTTAAGAAATGTATGAGGCAAAGCACTCCTTGTAACACCCACTTTTCACTGTTTCTGTGGCAAGAATTCTCTACACTTGTGGCAGATACATCTGGGGTAGTATAATGATTTACACATTCAGGTGTCCTTTTGTGAACATCTGCTAGAAGTACATGTATTTTCAAATATAAATTGATGTCTATAGCCAGAATATACTTTTATGATTGGGACTTTTTTTACCCAATGTGCTCTAGTTATTTAAATTATGTAAATACATCTATACACCCATAGTAAACTATTCATATTGCACAACAAACACATTGCATCCACTATATTGACCTATATATACTTAAATTGATGAGTATGTGGTTAGCTATATCAATTATTTGTTGGTCAATGATTATGAAGCTCGATATAGTGCTATTCAGCCTGGCACTCCTCTAATGTACTAATTTACAGTTAGTGTTGGTTTAAATAGCGCACCTATAACCACACAAACCATATAACTATCTGTCATTTCTTTTTACCCATTTCCTCACTGGTTCTTCCTTGTCTGCTACTTTCTCATGGCAGTGTAGGAAATATGGTTATTAGTTAAGGGGTGACTACCCACCTTGAGTAACAACCACAATCCTTGTCAAGATGAAAACTTAAAGTTACTAAATAATCTGAGCTCAACCCTGTGATAGTTTTGACACAAAGCGGACAGGCTTAACTCATGTCAAAGTGTCAAGTATTTATGCAGCACACAAACAGAGCCTCCGAACACAATGAAATATTAGTCCCAAATAAATTAGAAAAATAGCAGCAACAAAATGAACTACTAATTCTGGTCAGCTAGTTGCGATGGACTGGGACCTTTCCATGATTTGAGGACAACTTCAATGGAGCACTGGTCAGATATAGGAATCAACTTTGACCCATTTAGGGCTTTTAACTTTGCATTTATTCTAAAAATAATGGAAGTCCAACATTTTTGAGGTAAGGCAGCAGGCTATTGCCCAAGAGGGCTCTATGGGTTCAGATAGCTGCTGGAAACAGTGCCTGTGAAGCTGATGTTTTTGGGTGGGAAAGCTCAGAGTAAGAGAAATGTGAACTTTTCACCCAGGGAAGATCCCTTGCCTTTGGAACACTTTTTACAACTTTGCCCAGTATAGAATTCAATGTCTTTGCTTTTTTTGCGCTTGGAATCCTTCAGTGGAGCAAAGCTGCAGTCTATAGCCAAAGATGGCTCCACAAGGCACAAGGCAAAAAACCTTCTATGCTAGGTCCCACTGAATCAGATTTGCTGCTGCAGAGAAACTCCAAGTAGGGAAAACCTGAAACTTCAGCCCAGAGGCAACACACTTTGGTCAGATAGGCGTGGCAGGATTCTCGTGGTCCCCTGGAGGTCTTGACATTGAAAACGTTTCTAAATCCCTGTTTTTGAAGGGTGGTAGGAGAAGTCCAGCCAGACACCGCCCAGGGCTCCTGGGCCTCAGGAACAGCAGTGCCAGCATTTATTCTAGTAGACACTGACATCAGGAGCTCAAGCAGGTCCAGTTGGAACTGGTCAACAGGGCAGTTGCAGGAAATGTCTCATAGAATTGGTGGAATTTTGGCTACTCGGCATTACACTTGAAATGTGGAGTCCCAGCAAAATTCCAGCAATCACAATAAAATGGAAACATTTTTCATGGGAGGCTCCAGAAGGGTAAGTTAGTGAGAGAGATTTAGTGCCACCTAGTGTGTTTTCTGCAGGCTGTCATAGCGGTTTGGGTCAGAAGACTGCTGCTCGAGTAGAACATTTACTCGGGCAGCAGAAAAATACACCTCAAGTAGCTGGGCCCTAGGTGAACTGTGCAGTGCCGTTTGTGCTGATTTATTAGCATGGAATGCACTAATGGTGTTAAATCACAGCATGAGTAAAGTGACATGCTTATTTATGCCCATGGTGGAACTCGGCTGAATTTAGTTGAGTTTTTATTTAACCCAGGTGAATTACACAGAGTCAAATTGTGTGAGTTCCACCTACCCCTAGTCTCTTGTAGCTTTATGTGCATTAGAAGCTTGAACAGGAGGTCATATGTCCCTTGAAGTCCACTTCTTTGTCCTGGGAGAAGAGGGAGCAAGTCCAGTCTTTCAGGGCACATCTCTTGTTACATACAGCAGGTCTAGTCTTCTTCTGTTGTTCCTCAGGTCTAGAAAGTGTACTGAAAACGGCACCAAGAGATGCCACAGTTATGCCTGGCACTAGCTAGCTGCTGGGTGTGAGTCCTGGCTGATTCCTAACCAATGAGGGTAAAAGTTCACAGGAGTAATCCTTCACACATGTAGTTGTCCCTGTTTGCACATCTGCAAAAAACACAATGCTTCTATCAGCCTAAATCCAAGATTGTGAAACCCTTCTACTCTTGCGGAGAGTCTGTGTGCCCACTCAGAGGGATGGCCAAATTGATTAGCAGCCTCTCCACTCTGGTCACTCCAAGTCAGTTATGAGGGCAGCTCCCCTCCCACTGGGATTGGTGCCTGCTTTACTGGGGGGATAACAAAACAAGTGGCCTGTCCATGTGATATCTGCCTGTGATAGGGGAGTCCCTTTGAAGTAAATTACATTAGTGGGCATAGCCCACATGGTCAAGCTGCCAGAGGAAGGAAACACCTTCCGACATACAGGCCTATATCTCTGGTATAAGAGCAATTTGAACACCTTATAAGGACTCGAGAACTTAGAGGCTTGCAGTGAGAGCTAATGCAATTTTACTCCCATACACTTTTGGCAAGGAAACTTTCTAAACGTTACATTTCCTTAATATTTATCAAAGCCTGACTTCACAATAAAAATTGGCCTATTGCTAAATACATTACATAATGTTGAAACATATTTTTAGCTAGACCTTACCCTGAGGTAGCAGAATTCATATTTAGTATTTCATCACTGAATTTCGCTATGGGCCAGCCAGACCTACAGTGAAAAAAGCTTTTGGGTGCTAGTTACTTTAAGGACATGTTAACATTACATTTCTACATGCCCTAACTGTATTACCATGCATCCTGCCTTGTGGGGCACGTAGGGCTGGCTTATTAATATAAAAAACTAAGCCTTTGATCTGTCAAAAAGATTTATTTTGACAATTTAAATTGCCATTTTTAAACTAATACAGTCAGGCTACAATGGTAGGTCCAAGCACCAAAGATATGCAATGTTCGTCTCTCGAAAAGTGACAATACAGGATATGAATCTCCCGATATGCTGTGATGGCGTCTCGTTCAGTTAGTAGAATTGATTCTACTAACTGAACCGGATGCCATCACAGCATATCAGGAGATACATATCCTGTATTGTCACTTTTTGAGAGACGAACATTGCATATCTTGGGTGCTCGGATCTTCTTTAATTTTTGAAATTTGACTCCATTATACGTAATCAGGAGAATCACTATCTATGTATAAATATTTTCTGTATTATTGACCTGTTTGCACATGCAAGAGCTACACCACAAAAGAACCTTTGATACATATCAATGCAATATCAAGACCTGAAGAAGTCCCTTTGAGGACGAAACGCGTTGACAGTCTTGAGTTTTAAGAAGTTGTCTATGGAATAAAAGAATAAAATCAACTATTTCTACAATCTACCGACCATTGTTCTTTTCATTTGGGAAGACTCCAATATATTTCTCTAATTTTTTGATATGGACAATAAATTGCCTTTTCTAAGAACCTACCTGTAAGTGCAGGGCCATTAGTGTTTTAAATTTAGCTTAGTGGTTTGTATACCAATTTTCTTGGGATGTATGTAGGTCACATCCTAGGTCCATTGCACCTAGCTCTTAGCTATAATCACAGCTGCGAAAAGGTATAACGACTGGTGCAGGAATCTCTTGCCCTGACCTGCCTCTCTTTGTGTTTCAACAATGGTAGGTCCGAAGTCATGTTTGCTCTGCCACTGTAATGGATAGCACAATACTCCTGCAGTAAACTAGTAGCATTTAACTTCCAGACCGGGATACACTTTGTACTAAATGATAGGGACTTGCAAGCAAGTTAAATATGCCAATTAACCCCTTAACTGCTAATGCTTTTCCAACTCAGTGCTGAGTCTTTTTAGGTTATTTAGGGTACATCCACATAGACTATGTTCACCAATTTGTACTCTTTGTTCCCAACATCATGAGGATTCTACTAAATGTTAGTGGATTGACCTTGAGGGGACCAAGAAAATAGCTGAAATATAGCTAAATCTTGCTTTTTTGGGACAAATGGAAATAAACTGCTGCACAATATTTTCTCTAAAAATGGCATCAACAAAATGTTTGCTGTGCTAAAATTACCATTTTACCATGGTTTTGACATTTTACTAAGGGGTAGGCCATTTTTCCTGATGTACTATCAACCTACTTCCATTCTATGGATGATCTTAGAAAGCTAAATTTTGGGGGAAAGTGTACCATGATCGGATTTAAGTAAATGTTCATTTGTGTATATTCCTCAAAGATTCAAATAGAAACTAACTGTTGAACTAAAACAAATATCGAAAATGAGTAGGAAAAAAGTCATTTGTGACAACATGTTCATAATCGATTACAAAGGAAATACACCATTACATTCAACAGACCTTTCTGGTATCCGCAATATACAGGGCTTGCAGATTTACTATGTGATACCCATAATCAACAAATGAGCTGCATCTTAAAATCATGTTTATATTTTGCAGACTATTTTGGAGCACCGTAGCATGGTACAACTGGGTAGCATGTGCAAGCAGGGAGGGTGGATGTTAAGCAAGGAATCAAGTAAGTAAGGGTGTTCTCTTGTTGCCTGCTCTTGGTTCCCGTGGTGCCTCTTTGCTGCCGCCGCATTTCTGCACTCTCCTGATTACGCCTGGTGGGACGATGGTCCCAGGGGCTACGCTGCTACTGCTGCGCCATCCGCGCTACTTCAACCCTTCACACTCTGGGGTGGACTGCAATACCCAGAGTGCACCACTGTTCTACACACCTACCGCAAGTGAGGGGGAGGAAGGGCCAACGTGCTCATAGCGCAGCCTCTCCCCCATGGCGCGGGTGTTCTTTTGCCCGCTCTTGGTTCCTGTGGTGCCTCTTAGCTGCCGCTGCATTTCTGCAATCTCCTGATTACCCCTGGTGGGACGAGGGTCCCAGGGGATTAGCAGCTACAGCTGCACCATCTGCGCATATTCGACCCTTCACACTCTGGGGTGGACTACAACCGCAGAGTGCACCACTGTTCTACATAACTGCCGCAAGTGTGGGGGAGGAGGGGGCAACAAGCTCAAAGCGCACCCTCTCCCCCCATGGCGCGAGTATTCTCTTGCCTGCTCTTGGTTACAGTGGTGCCTCTTTGCTGCGGCCGCATTTCTGCCATCTTCTGATTACCCCTGGTGGGACGAGGGTCCCAGGGGCTACGCTGCTACTGCTGCGCCATCCTCGCTATTTCGACCCTTCACACTCTGGGGTGTAATCCAACCCCAGAGTGCACCGCTGTTCTACACACCTGGCCCGAGTTAGGGGGAGGCGGGCCAATGCACTCTTAGTGCAGCCTCTCTCACTGCGACGCGGGACGCGTGCGGCACGCAGCCCGGTCGAAGCCCGAACCAAGGGCGGGCCCGTCTGTGCCCATCCGGGACCGTTAGAGGCTGGGCCGGGCTACGCGTCTGACATCTCTCACCATTCGTTTTCTGCAGGGCGAGTGCTCTGCAACGCACATAGCATTGTCAAGACAATTCCTGCTGGGGTACCGGAGTGCACGTCGCACCTTGTGCCTGCCCCCTGGACTTTGTCATCTTTTCTAGACTTTTCCCACGTAACCCTGGAATCTTGGGGCCCATCTTAGCCCGTTAGAGGAAGCATACAATTGATCTGGTTGAATAACATTACATGTAAGATATAACTATATTCAGGGGGGTCTAATCAAGATCGCAGATATGAGTAAAAGGAAAATGAGCCAGATAACCAAAGCAGCTAATAATAATCCGAAATTAGCCGGCCAAACATCACTGCTGACTTATCGATCTGGTGATATGGGGGACAGAGAAGAACAAATAATTACAGTAGAGGAGACGATTACCAAACAAGCACTCTGAATATTTCTACCCCCTCCCTAAACGAGAACTTAGGTACACAGGGAAGATTGAATGGGTGCATACAGGAATTTTCCGATCACAGAGGTGAGCGATCAAGATGTGGATTCTCAACCACCCCCGAACGTATTAAGAATCTAGGTGTGAACGAGGACGTGCTAATCACGGAGCTTGCAGGAAAGAGCACGATAGACCGGCCCAAAAAACTATTATCTAAGAAAAGGAAACCCCCTGTATATAAACCATCTGCACATAGAAGTCAGGGCAGTATAGGAAAAGTAACATTGAACACGCTAAACGAGGGACAAACATTGGCCTTAGACAATATATCCCAAAAAATTGATGAAATGTATGCCCATATGATAGGAGCACTAGGGAAACAAACTGATAGAGTGGCGATTCTAGAGGGCTATCTAAATGGAAGAAATAAAACCGCTGCAGGGGTAACGAGTATCCAAGGCAATGGGAATTTATCTAATTTAAATGTATGAAAAATCTCAAGTGGGTCTAATGGCATGAACCCTTCTGCTACCCCAGTTTTAGATCAGGTATCCAGACCGTTTTTCAAAAAATCATTCCGAGTTCGAAAAGAGCAGCTGGGAAAATCTGGACACAAAATACAGGATGCAGGAAAAAACATTAATCCAGGTAGTAGTTCAAGGGCAACATTAACAATCCCAGTGGCTGATCGATTAGACCTACCCCCGGCGGCCACACCCTACATTGTAATCCTGGCCAATGTCCCGAAGATGCTTACATCAGGGCAGGAAACATGGGAAGAACTGCGCAATAAATCATTGCACTGGTTAGGACAATACACTGACCTTAGTGAAGCACTGTTTAAAACTTTTAAATTGGCAAGACGGGTCATGTGGGTAAGAAAAGAACGTAAAATCCTAGAGGGTGATTGTATAGTCTTAACATTCAGTGACCCCAGATTAGTGCGTACAATCTTGAACAGGAAAGGGAACTCATCTTTTAATTACAGTGAAATAAATGTCTTACCATTGGGAGCTTTTTATCCCCCTTCACCCACATACCCGCAAAGAAATCTAACTAGGAATCTGAGCAAGGATACAATTAGACCGTGCCAATCCAAAATCGATTTGAATTACTAGGGTCGATGGAAGACTTAGATTGACCACAAGCAAAGTATAGGAGGAGGAGTGGGTTAAGGAGGGAGACAAGGTCTTTGACAGAGGATAATACCTCGGTGCACAGGGGTATGATCAAAATATTATACAGGTGAAAGCGAGACATCCTATATTGAACACTGAAGACAGCCGGGTGGGGGGGGGACACATTGGAGGATGTAATTGAAAAGCAACATACTAATGAACACAGACTTAATAAAGAAGCAATCCCGAGAAAGATAGGGAGTACGTTAGGAGATAGTACGACTGTAGCGGATTTAGGGATAGGAAATAAGAAGCCGGAAACAATTAAAATGTGTAAAATAGTATCTTGGAATATTGCAGGGCTTTCGTCCAGGGTGAGAGACCCCTTGTGGTTAACATTCATAGAGGACTATTCCATAGTGTGCCTACAAGAAACGTGGTTAACTGAAGAAATACATATAAATGGCTTTTGTACCGTCCATACACCTGCCAGTTTTATTAGGATGGGCCGTAACAAAGGGGGTTTATGTACTTATGTATCTAATACGGAGGGAAATAAATATGAAGCTTGAGAATGGGTCTGAGTTCTATCAGATATTGTCAGTGAGCATTGGGGGAGAAAAGGGTAGTTTTAATACATTTTCATAATAACATCCCAAAAACTCTAATCACAAAGTTCCTAGCGGATTTATGTCAAATGCTGAGACACATAGTAGAACATTTGCTGGGGGATATGTGTATCATATGGGTTGGGGATTTTAACTGTTCCCAATGTCCATGTGGCCAATAGGGCATTTGTGCCCTAGGCAAAAACAAGGAAGGCACACTAACCCATTTCTCTCACACAACTACGGGGGATTTGTTGAATGAAATAACCTTCCAATATGACTTGGGCTATGCAAATGAATTATGCATACCCCCTATATCCTTTGAGCCCACTGTTAATGGGAGGGGGGTAAATTAGTAATTGATTTTGTTCTTATGTCAAATAGGTACTCCTGTAAGGTCTGTACCTGTAAAGCATGCAAAATAGCGATGAGTGATCATTACCCGATGAGGTTAGACCTCTATGTAAATGTAAATGTATTGGCATTTATATAGCGCACTACTTACCCGTAGGGTCCCAAGGCGCTTCGACCACTGCGAAACCCTTCCTGGCTTCCCTGAGAGATGGTCCCTTAATGGGTATCTCCAGGGTGAGACCAGGCATCCCCGGCGGTCTGGTGGGGCCGTTAGTGAAGATGAGGCAAGCTAATGCCCAGAGTTGCCCAGTGTGATCGCTGATCAGAGTGGGCACCGAGGCGAGAGAATTATCGAGTCCGCTGACCCTGGTCCAGAAACCTGCCGCGCCGGGAATCGAACCCTGGTCCCGGGCCGTCCTCTGCTCTCGGGTCTGCCGCCTCTAACCAGTGAGCCACACTACTTCACTATGTAGAGGAGACACAAAATCTTCCAAAGTGAAAGAAACAACGTATAATTGTAAAATAAATCTTGCATTGATAAATGGATATACTTTAAACTGGGCTAAAGTGGACCCCACGGTATTCCTTGAAACCCTAGTGTATAAGATGAACGGGGATTTTAAAATCTGTCTATCGCAGACAGGCAATGATGTACAAATCTTTGAAGCCTTCCTTAGGATAACAGAGGAAATATGAAATGTACTTATAAGGGAGCATAAACAGAGCGTGAATAAGGCACAGGACTGGTTTAACAGGGAATGCACCAAAGCCCATGCCCATTTAATGAAAGTCCTAAAAACTGAAATTAGAAGTAAAGAAGAGGTGAGACTGACCAGAATAGATTACCAACCAGCAATAAAAAAGCGAAAGATACAACTGAAAATGGAGGCATGGCAGGCTTTGCACCTGGCATGTATAACTTAGGATAATACTGGTATTTGGAAGGCAGTTAATGCTCCCTTTTTTGCAAATAAGGAAACTGATATTATTGAAGTAGTAATCACTGAAGACAAATGGGTCAATTTCTTTAAGGACCTTTATAAGGATGAAGTTTTAAATAAGAGCGAGGGAATTGTTGCTGCAGTAGAGGGAGATGCTAACGCACATCTCACATCCTTTCCCCTGGATATTGTAATCTCCCAGGAAGAAGTTTTAATGGCCATTAACAAGAGTGTAGCAGGAAAAGCTCCAGGACCTGACTTTGTCCCCGTGGATGTATACAAGTCTAATATTAAACTATGGGACCCGCTCCTAACAAATGTTCTAAATAGTTGTAACCAGCATGGGTTCATCCCCAGATGCAATTGTGATCCCTATTTTTAAAAAGGGAGATAGAAATGAACCTAGTTGCTATCGCCCAATCTCTTTATTGGATAAACTCATGAAAGTTGCCGGGATGGTTATCTTAAACAAATGCCAACTTTGGGTAGAAGAGATAGGCTTATTATCCAAATTTCAATATAGGTTTCGGGCAGGGTAGGGAACAACTGTACAGGGAGTAAACCTAGCATTAAATATAGGCAAATACTGATTAGCAAAAAGGGGAAAGCTCTTCTTGACGTTTGTAGACTTAAGCTCAGCCTTTGATTGTGTAAATAATGACAAACTATGGAGTACATTAAGAGAGATGGATGTTGATCCCAATTTGCTACTATTCATTAAGGAATGGAACAGGGGAGCGGGGCGAGGGTTCGGTATTGGAAACAGGGAAAGCTCAACTAAATTTAGTATAGAAAGGGGGTAAAATAAGGATGTATACTCGCCCCTTTTTTGTTTCCCCTATACATAAACAGCGTAGGACTTTATTTGACAGAACACAGGCAGGATTACCCAATCATTAAGAATACCCCTGTTCCCATTTTATTGTATGTTACCAAATTCACTACCTACATGAAAGATAGAGGATTAAAAGTAAATATAAGTAAGACCTATACCATGAGCTGTGGGGTAAAGAAAAGCAAAATATATAACATTTTAATTGAAAAGAAAAAAATAGACAATATAGATAGATTCTCTTATCTGGTAATCAATTTTGATAAGTCGGTTCACGGACAGCGACCATGAATGTGAGAAAAATATCTTACTCCAGTGCAATAGGTGCAGTGCTTAATTTCTCCCAAAAAATTGGGTGGCAGACCAATCCCAGAGCTATTAAACATTTACAAATCTAAATGCATATCTACTGATATATATGGGGCAGGGCTCTGGGGAATAGCGGATGTCCAACAAATTCAACGCTATGAAAACCTTTTTTTTGCATTATCTTTTAGCAATCCATGGTTATACTGCTACATTTGTATGCCATAGGGAACTTGGTTTGTTCTTATATATCTGATAACATCAAAGTAAATCCCCTTTTATTGTGGCATAATGTGTGGACTTCCGCCGAGACTGGTTTTAATAGAGACGTATTTGAGGATTGTCTCAAACTAGACGGGGTAGCCAGCATACCATGGAATAATTATGTAAAAAAACTATTGTATGATATTGGCCATCCCGAATACTTTGATTTCCCAAATTGCTTGGAAAGATATCGAGAACAATTCTGAAAGTAAATTGTTTAAATCACCTTAGAACAAGCGTTGGCTTTCAGAAAAAGTGAAGAAATCAGTTATGGAGAATCACTTGATGCTGCAATGCCAAGGTACACAACCCTATCTTTTACAGGTTCAGAGTATCTTTTCCCACATGCTTTTAACACAGTTTTGCCGTGGGTCCTTTTCTAGAATGGTTACCTTACCAGAAACAAATATTGGTATAGAAATCTGTCACTATGCCCGTGTGATGATATTTCCACAAAATCCACTCTACACTGCAAGTTTTTTCTGTAAATACTATGACTTACCAAGGAGAAGGCGTTTGACTCCTATTCTAAAGAAGTGGGGACATAGACAATGTAGAATAGCATTTCTGAGGTTACAAACCCTAGAAATTGAACAGATAATTATGGCTACTTCTTCTTTTTTTAAAGCTATTATCAGATATAGGAATACTATGTATTAATCTGTTTTTTAGCATTCTTTGTTCGTGTTAAAGATTTCTTTTTTAAATATCATGAGCTGCTTTTATAAATTTTACAAATTTGGTAATACAGTATTAAGATGTGTAATATAAATGTGTTTGTTATTCTGTACTGTGCTTTTATGGTTTTTAAGGTACAAAAATCTAATAAAGCAGATTTGATTTGAAGTAGAATTTACACACCACCCTCTGGGCCTGGGAATTGGTCCCCCAGCTACAGACCACCTCAGAGGAGCATGAGGAAAATGAGGGAACCCAACAAGGGAAGTGGGCAATGGATAACTTGTCTCATAAATGGATCCTCTTGTGTACCTTCCAAGGCAGGAAGGGATGAGGACTTCAAGAGTCTAAGTGCTAGCCATATGCCAAATGGAATACAGAAACATGTAGTCAGTGGGGGAACTTCAGGACAATCTAGCAGCTATAGGAGAATGATATGGCACTGGAGAAAAGGGAAATTGATGTAAGAGGGAAAAGAAGACAACATTGGGACTTGTGTAGTTCAATGGAGATGGTGCCATCATAGATAAGGTACACAGAAATAGGTCACACACACCACACTTGCGCAAGAGGGTGGTGCCTAGGCAACATTGATAAATGGTTCACTGCCTATGAGACGGCATTGAAAATGCAGGAATTTGCAACACAGCAAAAGGGTGAATTGGGGGTTGATGTCTATACTGGGGATGCATACCCTCCCAACGAGGTAAACGATTCATACACTCACATGAAGGATGCGCCATTCCAGAAGTTTGATCTCACTCAGTAAGAATGCCATAAGAAGTTTTGAGATGCACACAGTGGGTCACAAGGTTGATTTTGTAGATGTCTCATTGAAAGCACTGAAGGGCTGGGTAAAGGGCAATACAGTAAACACTTATAATGGGCTATACAATTTAGTTATGTAGGAGCACTTCATGAGTAATTGTTCTTCAGAGTTTCAATAGCATCTACTGGATTCCTTGATGACTGACCACAGACAGTCTGTTATGGCAGCTGATGTGTGCCTATGTACTTGGGTGTCTAAAAAGTTGCAGATCGGTCATCCCAAGAAAAGGGTATCTAGCCATCAGCAAGAAAAGGAGGGGAGGGGAGGAACAAGGATAAAAAGAAGGTATTCTCTCTGGGCCCCAGAAGGCTGAGAGGAAAAGAGATTTACTAACAGCTACCAAAAAGGGGAAAACAACCTGTGACTTCTCAAAGGCAGCTAGGGATGTGTTTGATAGTCATCGGCCTAGCTACAAGATGAGATACTGTATCTGTTCCAAGGATCTCCCTACCTGTTGGCAGTACCAAGGGATTGCAGGCATAGAAATTAGGCTGGAAGCTGACCCACGGAAATGAAGCATTGGAATGAAGGTGCATTAGTGTTCATGGGTGGGTTGGATATAGAAGCCCTGGTTGCCTTATCTCCCAGCATCATGAAGTACAGACAATGGCTAACAATCAATGGAACCAGAGTTAAAGCTTTGACGGACACAGGAACCCGGATGATCGTTGTGATGGAAAAGTGAGTGTCCCCAGAACAGATCATCCCATATGTCCTTCATAGGATCACCTTGGAGGGGGTTGGGGTGTCTGACCCAAAGAAGGTAGCTGTAATCCCTGCCATACCTGTGGTATATCTGTTGGTCAATGATCTGGAAACCTCTGCTTGGGCAAATGTGGTGCAAATGTCCCAGGCTGAAATGTTGGGTCTGCCTGAGTGGGAGTATTTTTTTATGTGGCCCCAGGCAGCCTGTTGAGGAAGTCAGGGGATCCAGGAGTCTTAAACAATAACCCCAGTTTCTGCACTCAAGAGGGAGGTCAAAGGGCATAGGAAATTAACCTAAAAAATTCCCACAGCCTAGAAGAAGTCTGACCCAAAGGGAAAGTAGCCTAAAAGTAAAGGAGAATCCATCCTGGAACCTGCCATAACACTCAGAGTTGCTAGAGGCAGAAGACCCCTCTCAGGAGCAGGTCTGCAAAGCATAAAGAGAGTTCACACCTCTTGAACGCCATCAGCGCTACACCGAGCCACACGAGCAAGGAGATACCAATTGGAACTATAGAATCTACTGGAAAGATGATATCTTGTACATTGAGGCTAAATACTCTAAACCTGGGCTAGCTAGGAGACTGATATTACCTCAGTACTGTATGGCCTTCTTATTGAACCTGATCATGCAATCCCCTTATCTGGGCACCAGGGGCAGTCTAAGATTTAGAACTGGTTGGTTAACCACTTCTACTGACCCCCAGGTGTAAAACAATGCAAAGAAATTCTGTCACTTTTGCCTAAACTGCCAAGCCAGTGACAGGACAGAGGGCAGGCCAAAGCTCCCCTAATACATGAGCAGTAGTGGGGACTCCCTTCGAGATGGTAGGGGGTTAGGATTGTTTGACCCTTAAACCCCTAAGCAGTCTCACGGAACAGGTTTATCCTTGTGGCAGTAGATTATGGCTCTAGGTACCCTGAGACCATACCTCTGAAGATGGTAACTGTGCCCATTGTGGTTGGGGCCCTGCTTGGAATCTTTACAAGAGTGGGTTTCTTCAAAGGGGCAATTTCAGACTAGAATACATGTCATGTCTGCATTTATAAATGCCATTTGGGATTAGCATGGGGTGACTTCCAACACCTTATCACCCCAAACCAATGGGCTGGTTAAAAGAGTCAGCAGAACCGTAAAAGGCATGAAAATGGGTTTAACTAAAAAAGATGGAACACCTTGTTACTATGCCTTCTGTTTGCCTACAGAGAAGTACCCAAAAGGGTGTGGGCTCCAGCCCCTTTGAGCTTGTGTATGGGTAACCTGTCAGAGGTCCTTCGTACATGACAAAGGGTAACACAGAAACCTAGAGGTCAGGCTAGAGATGATCAAACAATAGTATGAGAAGATGGGCATAATTAGTAGAATGCCAAACCAGGCCAAAAGAGTGATTTGTGGAGCCTGTGGCTTCCACTCCCATCCAGGCCAAGAGGACCGGGCCTTACTCTGTACTATGAAGGGTGAGTAAGGCTGTTTATGTGGTGGACCTTCCTACCCCCCAGACACACCCAGAGGGTGATCCACGTCAACCACCTAAAGCCTCATTTTGACAGTGCAGATATGACCATGTTGATGGTGACAGGTGAGAGGAAGAAGAGAATGAGCACCTCCAGAATCCGGGATCCCAAAACCCCACGGACAGCTCATTTAAGGCTCTCCCATACTCTGACAGAGCAGCAGCAGAAGGACTGTCACTATTTTTGTGTTTTATTTATTTGATTCAGACCTCAACTGAGGTCAACAAATACCGATAAAAAATTATTGGTTTTGAGTTTAAAATAATTAAAATAGTAAAACATTTAAAACACACTATAAAATGGAAAAGTAATAATGTTTGTTCGCCCACTTATAAACCTTTAATAAAATTAAGTAAAATCTTGAGATTGTGTGTTTTTCCTTTAGAACAGCATCAGAAATCTTTTTGAAAACAAGTTATGGCATACAAATTCATTGACTGGAGAGTTACACAATGAAATTAAATCTTGGGCCGGGAGAGCATTATACTTTAATTGGATTGGAATTATATATTGTCGTCTCGCCACTACTATACTCGCATTAGGGCAGATTAATAAAACGTGGAGCAAATCTTGTCAGCCTCCTTTGCACAATTCACATATGCCTTTGGAGTTATTTGTACCATCCCACCTAGCTAGGAATGTTGCTAAAGTGAGTATACGCAGACGTAAAAGTAGAATACAACACCTTAGCCTGTGCTCTAGTTGAAATCGTAAATAGGGAGCATAGGTTTTAAATTCTATATTTTCTGCAAACGCTTTATAATGCTTCAATTGAATGCAGTGCTCTTTATCTAATTCATAGCTAATTCTAGGGGCCAGATGTTTTAAAAACAGTTTCAAGAGCACTGGAGACCACTCCTGTAAAAGTGCAACAGTGCATTGTGAGACATCAAAGGCTTTTAACATATTCCTATTAAAGGTATACCCAGACGCTACCTCTCTAAAGGTCTACAGATTTAACAAATATCTTAAGGTGTCTGGCACTGCATGTAATAGGTTGTACGCCTACCTAATGATAATAGCAATTGCTCGAGTAGAAATTCCCGTTATAGACTGTGACCGACTGCAACACTTTTACCAATTTTCGGAGTATGGTTCCCTCCTTTACTTTTATAGTTTGCCATGTTTTAATTTGTGTGTATTCCATGGCATATGACAGGATCAGAGGGATTTTCATGCCATAATCCTCCAACAGTGGTATAAAATGTATATTTCCCGTATAGTGATACAGTCTCTGTAGAGCCCCAACGTGGGATTCTGCCTTCCGACTTAAGTGTTGGAGGTGGGCTGTATCTTTTAAGTTATGAGTGAAAACACGGGCCAAATATACATACTATTTTACTGTCTCAATTGGTTCACCTCCTAATGACCATATATAAGATAAAGGTTTCCCTCTACCGCTGAAAGGGAGTGCTTTAGTTTTAGTAATATTTGGCACCAGAACATTTTCAGTTGCATATTGATTTAATTCATTCAGGTTTCTTTGCAGGCCTATCAGGGTACGATCGAGTATGATGATATCATCGGCGTACATTAAACAGTGTATGTCAACTTGTGCTAATTTCGGAGGGTAGTTTTTAATTTAGGAGAGACGCCCAGGTACATCGCTAATATAGATAGAGATTATAGCTAATAAGCATCCCTGTTTCAGCCCATTCATCGTGGGGAAAATTTTGGTTAGACCTTTTTCTCCCCCAATTTGGACTCTACACCATGTTGATGTATGATGGAAAATTATTATTATTTAAAAGATCTTTAGGAATCCCCAAATTTGCCAATTTTCTCCGTAGGGTCGATCTATCTACTCTATCGAAAGCAGTCGAAAAATTAATAAAAACACAATATAAAGTTTGAGCATTTAAGGTAACATACTTGTCAAGTACTGTTTGGAGTGCAGCGATATTATCCAATGTTGAATGCTTTGGGCGAAACCCATCCTGAAACATAGGGATCACTTTTCTTGAAAAAGCCCAATCTTTTAAGTGTTCCAAGAAACAAGCTGCAAAGATTTTACCAGTGGCGAGAAGAGCTATTTGTCTGTAGTTTGCAGGATTCGTTCTTGCGCCGTTTTTTAGGAACAACAACACTCCCCGGCCAAGATTCTGGTATTTCCCCCGTTTTCAAACAATGTTGGAAGAGTGGGACTAAAAATTTACCCCAGTCGTCTGCGTTTTTTTAACACATTGGCTGCTCGAATTATTCCCCTGCTGTGCTGGACCATAATGGAAATGAGTGTGGTCATGACGAGCTCAGCTCGTCATGAGCACACGAGCACTGTGCCTCATGGCGAGCTGAGCTCGTCATGAGCACCGAAGGGGTTAAAAAACTTTAATTGGGATCTTGTCTGGTCCCATGGCTGCAGATGACCTGGCAGGGGATATCAGAGTAGAGATTTGTGTGGCTGAGATTTCCATTGGTTCCTGCTTGCATTGGCTCTTAAACGCTTCACACTGTCTGGGGAAGATCAGGTGTGGTGGTTAGGTTTATAAAGCCTTTTAATATACTTTTCCCAGTCAGATGATGATACTGGTGTGGCTTGAGCAGATTTCCGTATTCCCATTTGTGCAGAGATTATGTTCCAAAATGTTTTAGTATTTTTGTGTTTTACTGCTATTTAAATGTCGACCCAGACACGATCTCTTAGAGCTTGTCTTTCTCCTTTTTCCGTTGGTGAAGTTTTTTCAGTTTCCTTATTTCTCCTTGTCTTATGACATAGAAAGAACAAACTTGAATTCTAGTCAATTTATTTAGTTGTCGAGAAATATTATCGACTTTTTTTCCTTTTTGACGTGTTTTAACCCCTCGCTGTGTTTCCTTGGAGAGAAGCAACTACCGACTGTATGGTAGCTTCAAATTTGTTTATAGGATTGTCTACTTTACTCACGGATGTTAACAGAACTTGGGGGATTATATGATTTATTTTACTGATTGTTTTGGTATTCCAATGTGATTTATGACTGCCCGTCGTTCCAAAGAACGGAGTGACCACAAAGAAGTATGCTGTGTGAAGACGTCAATACCTACAGAGGGTAATACGTGATCGCTTCTGTGGGTATATTGGGTGGAAAATGATTGGACCTTCGAAAATAGGTCTAAACTACAGATAAAATAATATATGATTGAGGAATTAGGGAGACCCAGTCTGGTGTATTCCGCCGGAATGTCACCATTGATTCTCCTGTTTATCATAACGTGGTTAATTGCTTCAATAGATGACAAGAACATTTTCCCCATTTTATCTGCATTCATCTTTTCAGGGAAAACTGCAGTTGGTATTTGTTGGACTTGGCTTTTCCCCTGAAATTTTTCGCTTTTGCCCCCCTAATTTGAAAATGTCTCCCCATGAGATTAAACCTGTATAGGCCATGAGTGGTGTGAGACACCTTGTTAATATGTGAAGTCATGTAATGGTGTGAGCACTTGTAAGTTCCCCTCATTGTAAAATACACCTGACTGAAATGTACTGAGTTTAAAATGGATGCCATGGCCATGGGTTTTGCCACCTGACTGGCATAGGTCAGCGGTCTAGATAATATTACCCAGCCACCCCTAGCTTATGGAGGGAAAGCCTGGCACCCAGGGGGCTCATCCCCTCCCCTTAAGCCAGTTTAGGCCAGCTTTGCCAAAATTCTAGAAGGTTCTGGCACTGCCTGGGAGGAGGGTATAAGTAAGGGGGATGTGCCACCAGAGAGTCAGTCAGAGGTGGGACAAGAAAGAGAGGGGACCTGCTGCGAGGTGCTACCGCCACATGGGCCTGTGAGCCTAGAACCCCCCCCCCCCTCTTCTGTCCCCACGGGCCCCTGACAAGGGAGGGCCCTTACCCAGGTCACTGACGCTGTTCGGGTAACACACTAGCACTGCGTGAAGAAGCGCCCAGGAGGTGAGGAGTGTGCCCCTGAGGCTGACTGTGGAACTGTGCGCCCCCCTGTGAGGTGTGCTGCCAGGTGCTGTGCGGCAATAGGACTGTTTTGGGGAGGTTGATGCCCCCAAGGAAGCTGTGGCCCCCTGTGGAAGCTCTGCCGCTGTAAGGCACTGCCTGTCAAGCGCTATAATTGGGAAGAAGCGCTGTGTGAAGTTAAGCGCTGATCTGAACTGTACAGCTGGGGAAGCGCTATAATTATGAAGTGCTAGAAACTCGAACTGTGCCCTGCATAGCACTGTGTGTTGATGCGCTGGAGAAGTGCTAAATTCCTGCCCCCTCCGCATGGCCTGAGAAAGGAGCTGAGAGCTGTGGGCAGAGGGAGGAGCAGTGCACTGTGAATAGCCCCATCTGCGGAGGAGAATCGCGCAGTGTGGCCCGAGGGCACTGTGAGGGGAATCGAGCTGGATGAGCCTACCCTTGTTTTGGCGCGCTGTCTACCATAAAATTAATTAATTAAAAAGGGAGCCTACGACTTACTGCCGCCGAGGAGACTGTGGCGCTGCTGGAAGATTGCGCCTCGTTGTCGCCGATCTCACCGCCGCGGCCTGGCATTTGAGGGACCCCCCCACTGCTGTGGGCATCATCGTGGCAGCCCCCGGTGCCAGGAGAGGGCCGCCGACGTGAGGTGAGAGCCGCGCTAGGCCCTGAAGCCGTCAGGTCCCCCATCACGTGACGGGGGCGCAGCAGGGGCTTCGAGGCATATTGTCGGGGCCTGCCCTACCGCCAAGGAGGGCCTGAACTGCCGGTGAGTGTGGGCGGCATTAGACTGTGAGGAGGGTGGAGAGGGCAGCGGGGCACAGGGTCGGTGCTCGCCCCCCCCTCCCCAACTGGCCGGAACTCAGTGGGCCTTTAATTCTTGGACGTAGGGTCCCAGAACACAGGGATTCCGAAGGTGGACCTGTGATGGTGGGGCATTAAGGGCGCCTGTTAGGTTCTGTGGTTCTTGCCCTACATGCCAGTGTAGAGTGCCTTAGGGAGTCCATTAGAGGTCCTAGTGCAGGGTGTGGATGCCTATGCTCCCCCCCTGGTTTTGCACCTAATGTAGGGGCCGGATGGGGCCTGTGGAAAATTTGATACAGGCCTGGTCCATATGGTATTGATGCCAATGCACTGCCGGATGTTTGGGGTTGCAGGTTGGGGGCTAAGGAGTCATGTTCCCCAGGTTACCTTTGATGCCTAGTGTGTATACCTAAGGTTTTATTCAATGCAAGGCGCCTACTTACCTGATGTGGTCTGTGATCTTCCCGGCCTAATGTGGTGTTGCCGGTTGCTATTGTTATTGATGGCCCTGGAAGAGTTAAAGCATCACAAGCTCCACCTGATGTTTTATGCACACAGGTTAGGGGTGGAGTAAAACCCTGATGCGCCCTTTGACTACAGGTGTCCTGCCCCTATGCTGGCCTGACGTGTCATTCCAGGCCCCTGGTTACCTACCATGTTAATGAGCAATCCATTGCTGATTTATTACAGGTGTTCCTGACTGTTGGGATTTACTGTGATGCCCTGAAGTTTTCCTTTGCAGGGGTTGGGTTGGGTTGGAGTTAAACTGCTAAGGATGAGAGCCTGAGTTGGCCCCGCAATTGTGACCCCAGGTTTAATGAGAATGTAAACATTTGTCTTTATTTTCGGCTATGGATTTACAGACTCAGCCCTTATTTCCCATGTAAATAATCCCCCCTTGATACACTTGGCTCTGGTGCCAGTTGGCGCCGTGTTATGATACCACTGTTGATGCATTTTTGCCTTGCAGGTTGGAGATACTAAACTTCTTAATTTTCCAACTCAAACTGGTGTCCTGCCTCTTTTGTGGTGTGCCTGGTGTGTTGACTGTGGGTACTGCGTGAGTGCTTCACATGTCCTCCGTAGTTTGGCCTGCCCGCTTGGTTCCATGCTACCCCCTTGGAGATTTGGTAACCGCATTTCTTACATTATTGAACAGGCTACTTCCTATGGAGATTTCCCCATGTTATTAAGTAATGCATTTGAAATCTTTCCATTGAAGCCCCCAGCCATTATCATCATAGGATATCCCCTTACTTCTAAGATGAATTCAATTTTCTTGAATGTTTTAGTCAAGATATGATCTTTTGAGATTCCTGGCTGGAAATAAATATAAAAAGTAAGAGATTAGATGGAGGCTCCATTCTTTCTTTCCGGCACGTAATGCTAAGGCATTGAACATTTGGTAGTGAGAGCTCAAGTTCTTCCTTGTCCCAGTCTATCTCCTCTCTCAGTAATATTGCTAGGCCTCCTTTTGCATGGCCTCTTCTAGAGGCATCTGCTATTTTAGCATCACAAAGTATTCTTTTTGAGAGAAAGTCGTCAAGGACCATGTTTCTTGCAGTAACACTATGGAAGGAAAACTTTCCAGAATAAAAAGCATTTTGTCAGTTGTCTTTCCTGCGATGTTCCAAGACACTATTGATTGTCTATCGCTAAAAAGGTAATTTCAATTCCTTGCCTGACATATTCCCGTTCTGAGATCCCCCTATCCAAGCCCAGGAATTTTCATCCGATAGAGGCTTTTGCTTTGAGTCCGAGCCATTCCAGATTCTCCAAACTCCATCTTTTATAGAGATCAGCAAAGAGCTGTCTCGCACGGACTTCCTTTTTTTGCCTTCTGTGCACTGCTGGTTAAAGGTATCGTTAGTGCTGTCTATATTTACTTTATCGTCTCTCAGCTGATCACAGGTGGAGCTGGGCTTTTTAGCTACGGCGATATCAAAATCATTTATATAAAGAATGTCTTGTTCTTTAATTATAATAGCTGGAATTACATTTGACCAGAACTCTACACGAGCCACTGAGCAGGTCGATTTGTCAGGAAAAGAGACTAATTTTATTTCTCCTGTAGTTAATGATTGGAGTAGTCTAATTTTGCATAACAGTTAGACTATTCCCACGTGGTTTAAATGACAATTGCCGCTGGGAAATCCATCTGTAAATTCTAAGAAGTTTGAGACTGGGCATTCGGAGTCATTCTAGAAGTCCTGATAGCTATGTTTATCTTCTGTAGTACGTCCATTCGATTTAAAAAATGTTGTTGAAAAATGTTGTGCTAGCGGATTTAAGACTTTTGTGTCTTTTATTTTGATTAGAGGAATTTTGGGGGGTGACAGCAGACAGGTATTTAGTGATCTGTTACTACTGTCTTTGACATGATAATTTTCTTCCCCTTCTTCCTCTACTGGGCCTGCTTGGAGAAATTTTTCTTTTTGCAGTGTACTTTTCGAAATTCTCCGTTTACCTCTTTTCTTTGTCAGCTTCTTCTTATTGATTTGCCTGATCTTGTGTTTCTCCTTTTTATTTATTTTATTCCAGGTTCCAATTGTAATGATTGGTTCCGGGTTGGGGCTTCCCCTGTCTCTCTCCCGACTATTATTCAAGGAGGGGAGAGATCAGTTTTTTGTTTTTTTACTTGAAAAATTGGAAATGAAGATATGGGGTTTTGAGTGGCTTTCTCTTTTACAATTCCTGGGCAAGGATCTTTGAATTTTTTTCAGAGGAATATATTTCATCACCATTCGGGCAATTAGATTTTTGATTCTGTTTTATTTGGTTGTAACACTTCTGAGTTTGCTTTTGCTTTGCCCCGTTTTCTTGCAATGAGGAAATACTAGAGACTGGGAGTTTTAAGAGATGTTTGTCTTTTCTTCCTATGTCATACTGTGAAATAAGAGATTGCGAATGAGCTATTTGAACAGGTTGATTAAGTTGAGTCAATAGTTTTTTCCTTTTTTTATCTACAAGATACAAGGATTCCTGTTTGGGTTTCCATTATCTGATCCGAGTTTTCCAAGTTCTTTTCCAAGAGTGTGAATATGGAATCCATAATTCTCTGCATTGACAGAATGGTACTTGATACAGGATCTTGTCTGTGTCCTGATTGCGGCATAATAAACAACAGGAACTCAAAGGATTGTGAGAAGTTATGTTCCATCACTAGCAGATTACTCGGTGTACTAGATAATATTTGAACTGGCTGTTTTTGAGGCTCTTTTGTTTCAATATGACAAGGAGAGATGACATTGAGGTCTGGAAGAGTGAAATCTGTTGCTGCAATTTGACCGAGGCCCTCCTGGATTTCTGTTTTAACAAGAAGCCCTGGGAGCTCTTTCATGGGAAGAAGATCCACGGTCTCCTTAAACTTTTGGGACAATGCTAAATCTTGGGTTTTTGAGGGGTCCGACAGTTGAGCATTTTGGAGAGCTACATCCATGAGTAGTGGAGGATTGAAGACTAAGGGCCCGATGTAGGTAAGTAGAATTTACCGATTCAAAAATACCGAATTTTACGGATTCGGTCTTTACAAATTGGTAAATGCTATGTAGGTATTTTTAACAAAATAATTACCGAATCGGTAACATCCGGTAATTACCGAATCGGTATTTACCAATTCGGTAATTGCCATTGATTCCTATGGGCCTTAAGGCCCCTAGGAACCAATGGTAATTAGCGAATCGGTAAATACTGATTCGGTAAAATTACTAATTTTACAAGGGGGACAGGGTGTCACTTTGATACCCTGTTGCACCCCTGATTCAGGCTTGTGTGCCATGTGATACACATACATGCCCTTAGGGCATGTATGTGTGCCACATGGCACATGTGTACATGCACAGATGTGCATGTACACAGGAATTCGTTATTTACCATCAAATAGTATTTGATGTTAAATAACAAATTCTTAAGGCCCTGTGGCAGTTTTTAGTGCCACCTACATGTCAAATTACCGATTCGGTAAATTCACAGAATCGGTAAATACTGATTCGGTAAATTTACAGAATCGGTAAATGCAGATTCGGTAAATATACAGAATCTGTAATTTTTTAGCCCCCTAACTCCAAATACCGGTCGGTAATGGCCGAAATCGGCCGTTACCGACTGGTATTTGCCATCCTACATCTGGCCCTTAGCTCTCTATTCTTATACCAGCTGTTTCTTTATCTGTAGTTACAAGTTGCTCTAGCTGGTCCTCCTGAGGAGATTTGTTAGGGATAGTTGTAGGTTTTAATGTAGATATAGGTGAGAAAAAGTGTGTTATTAGAGATTTCTCTGTTGGTGTCGGTGCTCCGTGTTTCAGACATTATGCGGATGCTCTTATCATTGACTGATACTCATGCTGTGCCCTTTTTTTTCATATGATTAGAGCGGGACTGCAACCTTTTATAGACCATACTGCTTTGTTGCCGAGTAAAGACCAGAGTTAAACTTGATTGAGATGTCTGCCTCCAGTTGTGGCTTCAGAGAGGATAGATGAAAGGAAAGCAGGTCAAATCTTCTCCTGAAATATTTCTGTGGCGTTGATTTAGTCTTACTGAGGCAGCAATCCAGAGGTCCGAAGGTTCAGAGAGATGGAAAAATATCTTAGGGGGAGCACTGGGGGGGCCTGAGTGCGGGCGTTCAGGAGCAACACAGGCCGCTGTGACTTCCGGCCGCTCTCTGCAACTATGGGTACGCTGTCACGGTTGTTGGTACGTGTCACGCCCAGCTGCCAAAAAACTCTTCCTTGCCACCTCCCCCACCAGCTTGCTGCTTTCGGGTACCATTAGATGCCTTTTGGGACCCCCCCCCCCCTCTCGGTCTCCGGGCAGCTTTGAGCAACTCTCCAAGCTAAAGTCTCCAGGCCCCAAGTCGCTTTATCCTACACAGGCCAGGGAAGCTCCCCTTGACCATGGCCACAACCAGTAATGTAGGTTTGCTGTCCTGGTCAGGCAGGCACAGGTGAGCATGGGGGGTACAAGGAGCACGGGGGCCTGGGGGAGTACAGAGTATAGAGTGGGTTCCAAGGGTTTTCAACGAAGAACTCATTCACCGAATTCAGACGCCAGCGACCGGCATCCAGCAGCTCACGGCGGCAGCCTTACAGCGGTAGCTCACAGTACTTGGTCATGGACAGAAGCGTTCGACCGCGGCCCCCACAGCACGCAGGTGATCTGTCGGTTGGTCAATCTGCTGTACTGTCGCCGAATACTGTGTGGTGTAATCAGCCGGCGATCAGCTGGAGCGGTGGCGCTAGCAGTTCGAGAGCAATCAGGAGAGTTTTTTGTTGTACTCCCACTCTACTCCTGCTCCTGCTTCCGCTCTGCTGCTGCTTGGCTGCGGACTGAACTAAAACAAGACTGTCACTAGTTGCTGAGGCAGTTTGCTGTTCTGTTAACCCTGATGCCTGGTCTTATCCATTGGTATGTGCATGACAGCGAAACCGGTAACAACTTTCCTGTCAAATACGAGATAGGTTGTCAGAGAAAGAGAGGGCAAGCATCACAGAAGAAGTAGCCATGATGTTGTTCCTGGGGGTGGGCACAGAACTGAGGCTCTGTGTGGCTTACAGGCAGCTCAAGATGAGCTTGTTGACTTATTAAGGGCAGTGAAGCACCATAGTATGTTTAATCTAACTTCTGGGTGCTGGCAGATTTCCCTAACTGAAGATGCGAAGAAGAAATCTGAATTCTCCAATCCTGATGACCGTGCTTAGTTTAGGGTACTGCCCTTTAGGCTAAAGAATGCTTCTGTCACCTTCATGTTTTTTTAGGCTTTTAGAATTTTTAACGCAACCAAGCTTGATGATCTTGCATACATTAGCTCTACCTGGCAGGACCACTTGTCCCACCTCTGGGAAATGCGTCATGCACTGCAAGAGGCAGGTCTGACTATCAAAGCAAACAAATGCCAGAAAGGGCAGGAATCTGTCATGTACCAAGTCGCCAGTGAACATCTTGCAGCCTCTCCATCTTCAGATCCAGATCATGAATAAATGGGAGTCTCCTAAAACTCAGATTAAACAAAAAATCGTACGTGGACTGACTGGTACTATCTGAGGTTAGGTTTGTTTAGTATTATGGTACCATTGTGACCTTACAGAGCTAGCTTCTAAGAAGCAACCTAAGAAAGTCATATGGATGAGGAGTCTCAGAGGGCCTTTGAAACTCTGAATGAGGCATTCTGCACTACACCAGTACTCAAGAAGGAAGGTGTTTTTTTCAAAACAGATTCTTTTGAACATGGCATGGTGTGGCATTATCCCAGCTGAATGATAAGGGACATGATCCGTGATGAAACTAGGACCCTGCCTGTTTGAGACTCCTTTCAGAGGTTAAACTGACCGCAGACGTTTCAGGTGGCTAATGCAGATGAGGGGGGAATCCAAAATTGTTGAGGTGGTCCATATCACTACAGAGAATGGACTTTACAGTTGAAGCTGACCATGCAAATACAGATGAGTTTCTTAGGTTCTTCCACTTTGACAATGAAAACTGCCAAGGGAATGGCTTAGTTGCTCCTCCCCTTTCATTTGTGGTGGCTGCAGTGGGAATAAGTGTCTCTTCTGTATGGCCACACACTATTTTGGACTGACATTGTTGGTTTTCAAAATCTGCACACTGGAGCACTACTGTCCAGCTCCTAGTATATGTGCTCTGACTATTAAAACATGGGAAAATTGGCTTACTCCTAAATTGGCATATTTAACTTCTCAGATGTATGCCTGCATGCAAACCTGCCAAAATAACCCTACTTTAAAGTATCAAATAAGTCATAACTTTAATAGGCCTTGTGGCCTACAAGGTCTGTTGGCTGGTATTTACATGCAGCACAATCCCAAATTAAATTTTGGCTCTACCTACAGAGACTTGCCTCCTCAGGTCTAGGCCTGGGTGGAATTTCAATTATGACAGAGTAATTGGAGTAATTTTAGTAATTCCATGTTACACTTTGGCATAGAATTACCACAAATTACGCCATTACTCCTCCTCCTATAACTAAGAGTAATTTAGGGGGAAAATCCTAAAGCAAGAGCACATTTAGCAAGCGCAAGTGGCAGCTCCCACTAGCTATTTGTATTATCCTGCATTTAGCCCTTTTTCTTAGCGGAAAATGCATCCTCATGTCCATTTTGGATGCAAGGGGGTATTTGTGCACTAAGAAATAGCCTGAAATGCAGATTCAAGCATAATCTCATGGAATATTTAGGTAACTCTTTGTGAGTACGCTACATTGAAATACACAAGTTATGCAGACTCCTACCCAAAAGGGGTTTTTACAATAAAGGTCTATAGCTGCCCTTTGAGAAAAACAAAGATTCTGAAGAAAATCATAACCCTACTATCTCCCGTTTGGGACAAGCTATTGGAGTAATTGAATTGATAGTCTATTTTTAATGGTTATCAAAAATCCAACTCAATGGTGAAGTTGGATTTTTTAATGGACCTGGGTGAAATTTAAATTACGTGATGCAAGTTTCCTAATATCTGCTTGTTACTGAAGGATCCTGAAACAAATTATGTCATTATGCGACTTCATATGATTATTCAGCATTCACTGTAAACATTTAGGATGCATGCACAAGACTAACAAAACAGGAGCAGCTGTTGTTTTAGGTGCTTTAATTTAAATGTGGTCTTGTATGTGAGGATGCAATTGGCACTACAATTTATCTTGAAGTAATAGATTTACATTTCTTGTTATTATGCATAATTTGAAGTAATTTTGCTGAATTACTGTAATTTCTCAAAGGTAGATTATACTAATTTCACCCTCCCCTAATCTTTAATAAATATTTAGGGAAAGTGTCTATTTAAAAGTCACACGTTATCTGCCTGAGCCTTCAACTGGCTAATTAGCACTGGACTGCTTATAGATGGCCCTGCCAGTATATGAATCAATGAAGTCTGCAAACTTCTCCCAGAGCAGGAAGACCTCCATGTGAGGTATGTGATGGATAGCAACTCAAAAATTACAGCTGGGGAAGGTCAAGTAGTTTAATTATCTTTAAAAGGACCAAAGGTGATGCCTGCCCATTCATAGTTAAGTGTGAAGGGAGGCCAGGGGAAGGAAAGTCTTTTGTTTCATAGGCTCATTGATGCTACTTTAACACCGCCCAGTGCGATGGCGAGCTGGTTCCAGAACAATTTGTGATGGCTGAGGAGGAGTGGATAGCTCATTACCCTAAACACACCTCTGGCTGGCTCACAAACTCCCTTCATTGACTTCAATTTTTTGCCATGTTTGATTTGCCTCATAACAGTGCACTGTAGGATAGTTTACAGTGAGGCAAAACAGCATTTGCTGCAAAGGTGAAGCAGTGCCCCCTGGAAATTTTTCCTCATTTGTTAGGGAGTGTGCAGGAGTCACCCTTGCCCACCGGCTAGAGATACCTACTAAGTGTGTAACCCACACATAGCTCCTTAGAACACTCTCCCAACCTACAGAAAAAATACGAGGACTGTATCTGCTGTTTGAGACCTGTGTATGACCTGAAGGGCTGGACATGCTCCCATTTTTTCCAAGGACTCAGAAGTGGGCTCCAAAGGCCAGGTGACTGTGTGGCTACAGGGACACAACATGCTGCAAGCTGACTTTTTTTTGGATTGTTTAGCTGACCAGAGGCAACTGGAACTTAACTGGATCCTGCTGGCAGCCTCAGTTGGAGTGAACCCAGATCTCTAAGTGTTTTCCTGAGGTCCTGGGAGCCTTAGAAGTTAGAAACAGAAAATGTAAGACTTAGAAAATATTTGGACTTGCTAGACCTCCGGGGCGTCAGTGGGACCTAGAGGCAATGTGTCTGACTATGAAGCGTCTTAGTCACATACATCTTAAAAGGACTAAGTCCAAAGATAGAAATGGTGCAAAAAGTTTCCAGCACACCCAAGTACTTCATCAGCTGCAAAATTTCTTCTGCTAAAATCTTTGCCAGTCAAAACCAATGGTTTTGTTCAGCAGGCATCTGGCGTAGACTTTAGCAGATACAGCCTGCAACCTTGCCCTACTGAATGATTTTGACTTCTATTTCATAGACTAAGCCCCTGATTTACAGTTTGGTGAAAGGGCATTCCATCACAAATGTAACAGACTCTTGTCCATCTCATTACAAGTGCATTATATCATAAACACTTGTAATAAGGCAGACTGGTTAGCTGTCACATTTGTGATGAAGCATCCTTCCATCAAACTCTAAATCAGGGCCTTAGTCAGAAGGCACTCTTTGCCTTACATTTTTAACTATTCATATCTTATTTTCCCCTGGTTGGATTTTTGTTGTTTTTACGTCATTGTATTCACTAATGTATTTCTCTATGCTTCTAAATTGGTTATGTGTTTTTTTTATTGTGTTTTGTTTTAATTTTTGATTTCTTTTCTTACTGATAAATACTTCATACATTGTGTTAAGTTAAGCCTGTTTGAGTTGTGCCATAGCTACTAGAGGAATGTGCCCAGGTTTAATTTAGTGAAACCATATTTTGTAGCTTTATTCCTATTGTTGGATACTCATCCACTGCATCAAATGATACATTTTCTTAAATTTTAACTGTTAATTAACCAACAACAACTGTACATTAAAAGGTGACAGCCTCAAAGCTATGTGGCTATACCATGATTTTCTCTGTGGACAGTAAGGATGGATAATCCATGTTGTTGATTAATTTACAAGAGATGTGAGTAGATGTTCTCTCTCCACGTCTTAAATGCTTGTCTTCTCTCATCCTCCAATTTTTTCATCTAACTTGCTTTTTCTTCTTTTGTCTATAAACTTCCAAACCATACACACTTTTCCAAAATCCAGACCATCCAGACGATTCGGTTGTGGGAGGCTCCTAATACTTAGACCCAATTCAGAGCTTGTCTCTGCCTCACTTGGTATTACAGGAGGTTTTTAAAGGAGTATGGTACCATTGTGCCACCACTGACAAGGCTCACTTCCATGAAACAGCCCGAAAACGTTATTATAAAGGCAAGATGCATATATTTTAAAAGGTTTGACATGTGTTTTCTAACTTCAAATGAACAGACAGTTAAACCCCTGCATTTTTTTTTACTTTGAAGAGGCTAGCAGCTCATTGGCAAGTACAGATTTACACTCTGACAAACTCAGCAGTGCAAACTTCTGAAAGGGAGTACTAAAGTTGATACTTCAAGGTATCAAAATAATTGTTGCCTTAAACCCGGCTTAATGTTCAAGTTGAATTTAAGGTAACGTTTGCACAAATATTGGCCCTGTTTAGGTTGCTGGCCATTAGACAGCCTTTTGCCCTCCTGGTGGAAGATGTAAATGACGCTCAGAAAGAAACACAAAGTGCCTGCTGCTGGAAGAGCATGCAGGGTGTTAGCCTAAAAGACGAGTCTCAAAGGGAATACCGCTTTGAAGGGCGAATGATAGTCATATATGAGAGGAGCTGCCCTTTTGTTTTTGTATATAGGGTGACATTGGGGACAAAAAGCGAAAAGCATGGCAACACTGTTTTTCACATGGCTGTGTAAACCTCATGTAACCATACCTCTGGAATTGGCTAGAGAGCTCCACACACCAAGAGATGGGTTCTGCCATGATTGAGGGCAGAAGGAGGCATTCTGAGCCAGCAGGATGCCACACTTCACAGGAATTCATTTCTAGGCTGGCGGGGACCTGGTAGTCCATTGGCTATTAGTTGCTACATCCACTGAGGACAGAACTGCGTGTAAAAGATATACCCTTGGCACCCAGACCTAAGATCACATCTGTACTGGAGAGAGGACCGAAGAAGGACTGCAGTGCTGGTCCATTGAAACAGAAGGGGAAGCTGCATCAAAGACTAGATTGTACCTGCTGCTCCTTGTGCTAGCAAAGAGAAGACTGTCAAGCAATCAACCAGGGCTTTATAAAGTGCAACTACTCACCCAAGAGGGTCTCCAGATGCTAAAGGGGGGGGTCAGCTCCGTAGCATGCTGGGTCCATCTGAAGAGCCAGGTCTTGAGATCTTTCCTGTACTGGGGCAGGGTGTGGTTTGCCAGAGGCAGAGGGGGTGGCCAGAAGAGAGAAGGAGAAGAGACTGTGCCTGTGGTGCCCTGTTTAGGGAAAAAACACACCCCATGTCCCAGATGGATTTTGTGTCTTCTAAAGTCAGTTGTATGATTTCCTGCTACAGGGCAAGCTACAGGCTGAAGAAGCATGCCTTGGGGGCTGTTAGCCAGCAACACCTGACTGGCACTGCCGACCAAAGTGTAGGCTGGGAAACCAAGACCCAACCCTCAGAAGTTGCACTCGAGTTCACTGGACTGGGAGAGTCCTCAGAGTGCAGTTTAGATGCCCAGAGAGAAGTTACAGGTAATTAAAGGGAACCATTGATTTGCTGTAACCAGAGAACAATAGGGCAATGGCAGCTGTTTTTTGGCTGCACTGCACCTGGACGTCTAGGGCCATCATCCCCTGTGGCCTGTGGACTGAGGGGTAACTCTAGGAAGACCCCATCACCAGCTCAGCATCCTCAACATCCCTGAGAATCTTCTGCATCCTTATTCCTTGCATGGGACCAAACCATTAAAGTTTATGGCGATACGCCCATGGAGCTTGGAACTGGACTGGAAACTGCTTTTGCTGATAGGTAACTATTCAACTGAACCCTATTATTCCCTGTGACTAGGCCCCTCCTGAGTTGGTCATCCCAACTGTGCCAAAGTTGTTGTTTACAGTTTTACAAAATTTTGGACAGTTTCCTTGCTATAACGGTCTATGGCAATGATTTATTGCACTGAGTGAAAATCTGTGATTTATTGTCCATATCTTTGGAACGTTTGGGTAGATTTCTACAGTTGTGGTGTCTATTTAAAGACAAAGATACAACCTATTTTAATAAATTGGTACCAAATGTTATTGTGTTGTGTTTTATTCAACAATTTTAGTACTTCTTAAGGCTTTACACAGGTTACTTTGACACAGGATGACTGTTCAGTGCCACAGCTTCCCAGAGATGTGCAAAGGTTTTTCATTTGAACCTGACTGGACCCAAAACAGATTTTTCTCTTTATAACATGGTGGGATTACACAACCATACTATATCATAAACCCCTTCCCTCACATTACCAGAAAGCAAATTATGCACATGTAGCCAGTCCGCATTTTTTGAGGACTGATATTGCAGATTTTTTGAGGTATGTAGAGTAGGGTACTGCAGCCCTACTCCCTATTTGGCATATTTAACTTTTCAGTAAGGCCATAGTGAATGAAGCAGGATAATACACCAATAACATGGAAACTCAAATGTCACCTATAGACTGCGACAACTATTGTGCCATTTGCTAGAATAACAAGGAAAACATGGCTTTAGGCCTTTAGGTGTAACTTGACTCCTGCAGCTTTTAATCCTGCTGGAGATCTGTCTATATATACTATTTGATAGGAAAATATGTATTAAGGCATCCCAAGGTAGGGCTGGTAGCATACATGGTAGGGTGGCTGATATTTAAAATTGGAACATGTAAAAAATGCATGTTTGAATATTCCTACAGGGACTGGACTCCTAAAGCTATTTAGATCATTAGGGTGGTAGCATTAAAGTATAATTAATGTATTAATACTGTACGTTTGATATAAAAAAAACTACAGAAACTATTCAAACTCTGTTTTTAATATTTATGAAAAATGCAATTACCTCATACAGCATTTATAAAAAAGACTGATAGGATAAATGTCAGATTGTGGTGTAGTATCACATCTGCCTAACTCTAAATGAGGTCCTCAGAGTGAGAGTAGATATCTTAACTGGGAAAAGGTGTGAAAAATGTCTGCCTGATGAGAGGAGTTACAAGGCTGTAAAATGTGAATTTTGCCTCTCAGAGCTTTTCCTGTCAAAACCGTTTGATCCTAAAGTATACAAAAAAAAATGCAAACAAATATATAAAAAAGGATTTTGCTTGGCAGTTTGGGCTGCATTATTCCTAATGGAGCAGGGTCAAGACTGATGTGCAAATGTCTGTGTCTAATCTGAGGTGGCATGGTGGGAAATGAACGATGGGTTAGAACACTACCCTGAGAGATTGCCAGTGGTTAGACTTATTGCAAGTATCCTCTCATCACCTTTTGTGTGTTTGATGCACTGCTCTAAGTGGCCAAGGGTATGCCCCGATGTGGATCTCTTCTTCACTGTACCACTGATATCAAGCTACACCTGACTGAAGAGCCCCAATCAGGGCGAAGCCAGTCCTGGGTTGCTTGTGTTCCGGTTGAGGGAGGAGCTGGCTTGGCACTTCATGCTGGACTATTCCGAATGGAGTAGGGTCAAGACTAATTTGCATGTGGGTGGGTCTAATCTGAGATGGCACAATTGGCAAAAGAATGATGGGCTTAATGCTATCCAAGCAATGGCTGGTTGTTAGACTCATAGCAAGCATCCTCCCATCACCTCATGTGTGTTTTATGTACCTCCCTAAGTGGCCATGGGTATGTCCAAGTGTGGGTCCCTTGCTCACTGTGGCACAACAACCAAGCTACACCTGACTAAAGAACCCCATCCAGGGTAAAAGTGGTCTTGGGATGTTTGTGTTCCATTTCAGAGAGGGCCTGGATTGGCAGTTCAGGTTGGACTGCTTATATTGGGATAGGGTCAAGATGAATTGATATGGTTGGGTCTAATCTGATCTGGCATAGTGGGCAAAAGAACTATGGCCTGGAATGCTACCCTGAAAGACTGACAGTGGTTAGACAGTCTTCAACCATGCCCAGCAGAAGAAATGTGACTTCCTTAAACAAAACAAGTCAGAAAAAAATCTTTGACCATTATGTCCCACTTGGTGTATCTGATCTCTGTTCCATCGTGGTCAGCATGACATTGCACCTACATCCCAGCCAACCATAATTAGTGATTTCTTATTGGTTTGTTACTTTTTCTTTGCACTTTTTGCCTTAAACATGCAACAATACAAATCCCCATGCATCCTGATTAGATTTTAGTTGCTTTGGTATCAATTCTCTTATTAGAATTATCTTTTGTTTAAAAAAAACATTATTATGAGATTCCTATTGTGTTTTGGAGAGTAGAATAACTTAACCAGCTTACAAAGGGAATCCTGTAGAAGGGTTGAGGGGATGAAGGGTGCTCATTGCCTTAAACATACACCCCTAGCTTTTCTACAAGATTCTTCCAGGGACAGAAATAAAATTACATCCTTGATATGACTGAGAATGGTGCAGTGTGGCATAATTTGCAGTGACAAAAAAAGAGAATATGCTGAGTTGAAAGTAGTGGTAAGTGAGTTAGCCAACTCCCCCATCTGACAAATGAATTAAGCAAAATAAGTACCTCACCACTAGTCCCTCAGAACACTTTCTGAACAAATGGAAGAACCTGTGATTGTTAGCCTTATGGAGACATGAATTGCTGAACTTCTCCCACTATCTCTCCAGACTAAGACTCCAAGAGTCAGTTAGTAAACCTCATGTGTGGCATTAGGGACATAACAAGTTGTAAAAGGTCATTTTACTAGAGTAACTAGTAGACCAGTTACAACTGGGCTTGGACTGGATGTGGATGGAAACCTATTCAGGAGTGTATCCTAGCCCCTAACTCCTGCCCCCTAGGTCATGGAAGTCTTGAAAGTAGCTGATAGGAGCTTCTCCCAGAAAGTTTGAAAAGTTAGGATTTAGAACATGTTGGGACTTGCAAGACCTCTGGAGTTTTGGCAGGATCTTGTGACAAATAGGCCTGATCAACTTCAGGCTTGCCTCACTGGAAGATCTAGGTCCTGGTCATCTGCAAACCAATCCAATCCAATCCGAAGACTTTATTCGGATGACAACGTATCCATAAAAGTAGAAAATATACAAGATAAAAACACATTAGAAAAAATGAAATTGCGTGTCAAATTCATAATGTGGCAAAATGCGGTAAACATGGGTAAAGTGCATATTTTGGATAGCAAAATACGAGTAACTTCATAGGTCGCATATAGATTTCCTATCCCCCGTAGCTACTCTCAAAAAATTGCCAATGCGCAAGATCAGTTCAACATTATCCAATTTGAGTATACAGTTGAGATCATTAGTTTAATTAATAGGTGACAGTTTAAAAAAATAGAATTAACTGCCATTTTGGATATTTCATATAATATTTACAGAAGAATAAAAAGTGTAAAAGTGTTTGGCAGCTATGACCATCAGGTAGTCAAGTTTTGCAATATACCCAGAGGGAAAGCAAAGCAAATATTTTACAGTCCCAGCTCTGAGATGGAAGAGGAGGCCTCTCTCCCATTGGGACATTGGTAATACAGTGTAACTAGGTAGACGGTATTCAGGATACTCAATGGGTATAAATTTGGCAACAGTTTGTTTCTTAGATTCCCTTTCTTGTCTCCCTGCGATATAAAGTGCATACAGTGCTGACTTTAAAACCTTTTTATCCACTGTTGCAGTTGTGTTCGAATACAAAAACAGTCTACCAAAATGAACGCTTTCCAAACTCTTAACGACCCCAGCAAGCCATGTAATATCCAATCCTTTCTCGCAGCGAAAGAATCATCTGTTACATTCCTTGTGAGAAATGCTTCGTGGTTCTTCATTATAGCTAGCCAGGACAGTGCGGGTGTGCCCTTATGAAATCTTTGATGTATCCTAATTTTAGTTCACTGTGGCATATATACAGGGGGGTTGAGATTGGAGCACCAAAGAGTTTTCTGCAAAATCTATTTTCCTATGATTGGATGCAAGAACATTTGGCAATACCCCATACCTCTGCCCCATAGTTAGCTATTGGTACACACTGAGTCTTAAAAATCTTTAAAATGGCTGGATTTATCCATTATCTTTTAGGACGTGGGAGACTGAGGATTGAATTAATGGCCCACAAGAACACATTTTTACAATACGCCATGTGTTCACACCAGGTACCGTTCGCAGTGAAGACCATCCCCAGATAAGGAAAAGTAACAGTAGAGGTTAATTTTTGGTCACCCACAGAGATAACATTTATAGGATATTTCCTTGGCCCACAGGACATTATGAATATATTTTTTAAATTCGTGCATAAATCTAGACCGGACATACAATCTGTAAATCCTCAAACTAAAGTGCATAGTGCATTTGATGTGCAGCCAATTAAAACCGCATTGTCTGAGTATAAGATGCACAAGGAGAGTTTTGCCTTAAATTCTGGGGACATCATTGATTAGTGTAATCAGTGATTTATGTAAATTGTTTATATAAATGATAAAAAGGAGGGGGGGCAGAACATACCCTTGCCTGACCCCCTCTACCTATACTGATATCATTGGACACCTCTCCCCCGCCACCAATCCTGACCCGCGCTTTCAGGTCCGTATGAAGGTAGACCTGTTAACAAAATCAAAAGCTGATGTCAGGTCCATAAAAGCTGAATAAATTGGCGAGTGCTGAGCAATGATGTACCTCCCTACGATCAAATTAAGATTTAAACATTGTTCATTTGTGCCAACTTTACCCCTAAAGCCTAGATGCATTGTTCTAAAATGTGATTGTCCTCTGCCCAGCTTAAACATTTTGTATATAAAACTCTGCATAAGATTTTAACGTTATCTATAAGGGAGATCGGTCTATAACAGCTAGGTTGTGTGTGATCACCCTTTTTAATAATTCGAGCAATGGTGCTAGTGGACCATGTCTTTGGCAATGGGCCGTTAGTTAAATGGCAGTACAAAATATATCCCCATTATTTTTTACTCGCAGCATTGATGAGCGCATCCAAGTGCTCACTTAATAACTGTTCGTTCCTATTAGCAATGGCCCTCTTACATGTCAACCTTAAGGACTTGACCAGTACGTTACACCTTGGGTTGTGAGATAAGGCATTACAGAGCTTCTTGTTGGCAACTGAGCACTCCCGATTGAACCATCTAGGTTCACTTTGTGCTATAGCAATAGGTTTGGACAGCAAGGATTTAACAGCTCCACAAAGTTTGGTAAAGGCAATGATTGCCTCAGGGTGTGGATCCAGGGCCTCCAAACAGATATAAGACTCAGGTTTTCCCGAACCTTAGTACTGAATAGGTCAGCATTATTAATGCCTCGCCATACCAGTCTAAGGTATCTGTAGATGGTAATGGATCCCTAGCACCACATTCCATCTGGGACATTGGAACTGGCGACAATCGTAATGATATTTGTATTGGGTTGTGGTCCCTAAAGTTTGTGACCTTAGTTTTGGTTTTCAGCAGGCTAACTGCTGGGGAAACAAAGACATAGTCAATTGTGGATGAACAGCCCCTTCCTCTAAATGTCGGTTCGGGGGGAGGCATTATCTTTTGTAATTGCTGCAATCTCCATAACATTGGTTAAATTGTGGTTATTCAGGTGGTCCATTAACTCTCTACCCCTATTACATGTTTGTCCGCTGCTATGTGAATATTTAGTTGCCCATGGTTGAGATAACTTAGCATTAAACTCACCCTCTAGGCAGATTCCTACTGACTTTAAAAGGGTCTTTGGATTTTTCAATATATGCAATAAAATTAAAGACATTTATAAAATTCATAGTTGGAACAGAATGAAAATCATTACTTTAAAAATTGATTAGCAAAATGGAAATTCTCCGATTAAACAATATGCCTTGGAAGTTGTTATTGTCTGTGCGTACAGTTTTTCTACTACCCTGTGTCGCAATATTAACCCAGATTGATAAGCTGCCAAATGGTCGACCGTTTTTGGGTGTTGTTGCTAAAATATTATGGCATTCAAACTCCTCAATATGCAAATCTTGGGTGGCCCAAGTTTCCTGGAATAAAAGGAGATCTTGGTCTCTAATAAATTGTAACCTATCAGGTTGATGAAGATTACAGTACAGCCCTGCCATGTTCCAACTTAAGATGCGGAGGTCTGAGAGAGCTGGGGCCTTCACTCGCTGTGGGGAATAATAAACCTAGTTGCAGGCAGGGGCTGGAGTAATCTATTAACAGGATCAGTACTTTCCCCAGGAGTCGATAGTCAACCTTGGGTATCTGATCCAGACAGGACCTGGAACATATTGGGGGTGGTAATTACAGGGAACTTGTTGCAGCAGGAGCCGTGACTTGGTTTCTAAGAGTACCAATGGGGTAGTGCGCATATATTAGTACTATTGGTTGTTGTGAGTTTGCATCCCCTTAGTAGGTGTCTCACCAAGGAAAGTCTGCGAAAATGAATTATGATACAGTCCCCTTCGATATTCTTTGAAGGTGCACTGACCCACCCAACCCTACGTGTCATAATAATATCCTTTATTTCATATAGTTGAAACCTTCTGTGCCTTGATAGCCAGTCCCCACATTTATTGAATAGCTGGTCCCATGACTCATGCTGATCCCTCTTTAAGGTTGGTACCCCTGCCAGTACCAGCACATACGGGCAAGCAGCAGGCGGCAAACTCAAAACATCTTGATTTGCCACCAGGGGTTGGTACTTGGAGTGACTGGGACATTACTACTCGGGGTACTAAGCAACCTATTCTGATCTAAGCCACTGGACCTAGGAACCCATTAGCGCCAACCCTAGTGGGGTGGATATTTGGGACAATTATAGGTTACGGGGTGGGTAGGTACCATGTCTATCTTGGGGCAATTGAGGACAACCCCTGAATTGATAGTATGTCATGCTCAAGGGGCTTACGAGAGCAATAGCTCTGGCAGTATGTGGCAGTGTTTCAGGGTTTGGAATGCACATTACTACGCCTTCTCTGTCGCTGGCCCGCACCCGCCATCCGCCACCCTTGTCAACAACTACCATTTGTACCTTTCCCATCAATTGACCTCACCCCCTATTAGTGTAGCCAGGTTATCTGGGTGGCTCTGTAATAAAACAAACTTTTTATCAAAAAGTTCAGTGATTTGTTTAGTCGCCAACGCAGCAGCAATGGTGCCGACAGTGTTCCCATAGTTCTCAAAACAAGGTACTGCTTCAGTCTGTTTGCTGATAGAGCATCTCAGTTTCACAGTCTGTGTAGGCACAGGGGAATCAAGGGCTTCAACTGTACCAATACTTGATAATGGCTGTATCCAGGTAGAGGGACATGTTGGGTAGGAGCGGGGACACTGCAAGTAGGCTGATTTATTACAAATAGGTTACCCAGACCCAGTCTTCCTTTTCCGTTTAGTGACAGGGATTCCCACTGATGTGGTAGTATTGATGTCAGATTGTGGCTCAGCTTCCTCAGTTAAATCCTGCCTACTTAGACTCCCACTTACAATTGGAGATTGATGAGTCCCAGTACCCTCGGGCTGCAGTGGGAGCAGGTTTTCAGTGTGATCTGATGATGTGCCTATAAAGATTGTAATGTCGGTCCGTCTCTCAATACCCATAGACAATCGCCTCTCCGTGAGCTCAGTTTCGCTTGAAGCAATGCTGACAGACCATTCAAGCATGATGTCAATACTGGCAGTTATTGTTCGTGGTGGTTGTGGTGTAGCACGTTTCCCCATAGTAACTACTCAGAGGTAGCAGTGCGATATCAACTGCAGGCTTTTTTCACGGTAGATGGAGCACTCACCCATATTGTCGCCGACTTCCAATGCTGCTTTAAAGAGGGGTGGCCCAGCCCGGCCTTGTCTGGCCTCAGACGGGTGCAGACGGGCCTGCCCTTGGCCTGGTCTTGCTCCAGACATGCCAGCGCGCATCCCACGCTGCGGGAGCCCGCAAAGAGCTTTAGCACCTTTAGGGGCTGACCGGTGATGTGGGCAGCGTGCGATGTTGGGACCGGTAGTATTTATTCCTCCTCTCCTTTCCCCCACTGATGCCTGGCAGCAAAAAAACAGCATTGAGAAAACAGGCTTCCTGCTCTGCGGGAGCCGACAAAGAGCTTTAAAGCACCTACAGGCACTGACCGGTGACGTGGGCCGTGTGTAATGCTAGGACCGGTAGTCCTAGTCCTCCTCTCCTTTCCCCCACTGATGGCTGTCAGCAACAAGTGGCTGTGACAAAACAGGCTTCCCATGCTGCTGGAGCCCGCGAAGCCCTTCAAAGCACCTCCGGGCACTGACCGGTGACGTGAGCTGCGTGCAATGCTGGGACCGGTAGTCCTGGTCCTCTTCTCCTTATCCCCACTGATGGCTGGCTGCAACAAGCGGTGGTGAGAAAACGGGCTTCCCGCGCTGCGGAAGCCCGCAAAGAGCTTTAAATTGCCTACGGGCACTGACCGGTGACGTGGGCCACGTGCAATGCTAGGACTGGTAGTCCTGGTCCTCCTCTCCTTTCCCCCACTGATGTCTGCCAGCAACAAGTGGCTGTGACAAAACAGGCTTCCCACGCTGCGGGAGCCCGTGAAGACCTTTAAAGCTCCTCCGGGCGCTGACATGTGACGAGGTCTCATGCAATGCTGGGATCGGTAGTCCTGGTCTTCCTCTCCTTTCCCCCACTGATGGCTGGCTGTAACAAGCGGCGGTGACAAAACGGGCTTCCTGCATTGCGCGAGCCCGTGAAGAGCTTTAAAGTGCCTCCGGGCACTGACCAGTGACGTGGGCCGTGTGCGATGCTGGGACCGGTAGTGCCCACACCGCCAGCGCTCGCTCCACACTGCGCACGTTAACACTTACATATCAAGGAAACTCATGAGACATATTTGTGGGAAAGCGGTGATGCAGGTTTATTTCGCACAACAAGTAGCTGATAAGGTGGGTCATCTTACAGGCGATCCAATGCGGCAGCCCCTCGCTGACCCGCATGCCTAAGGAGCCATCTTGCACGGTGAGTCGATGCTCTGACGGTGCAGTAAATTATCACTTTATTTCGTTCTACTCCCGCCCCCCCTGTCAGGGCGGAGCGATGAGGCACACCCCCGGTCGGTTCAGGCCCCCCGACCGCCGGAAGGACTAACGGGACGCCGACGCTGTTTCCTGGAACCCCCTCGGCTCCAGGTTCTTGGCTCAGGCACCCTTACTGTGCCAGGCAGAGGTATTTAGACTGTATCCTTCGTATCCTTCTGCCGCAGAGGTAC
Source organism: Lissotriton vulgaris (assembly GCF_964263255.1). Taxonomy (NCBI): domain Eukaryota; kingdom Metazoa; phylum Chordata; class Amphibia; order Caudata; family Salamandridae; genus Lissotriton; species Lissotriton vulgaris. The sequence continues at coordinate 1,190,073,113 of NC_141693.1, read as the reverse complement.
CCCTACTGTCCATCTGCTTCCAGATCGCCCTGTGACTCCGCCACAGCTCTGGAGGAGGCCCCCGTCGATGACAGAGCCCCCCCACCCACCTAGCTACTTCAACTCGCTGTTTCGTACCACTTGTACCCAGGAGGGATATGTTCACCCCCAGTCCAGACAGTGTACCCAACCTAAGAGCATTCTTACCAGGCAACAATTTTAAAGCCCGCAGATGGTGCGGCACGTGTAATTCGGGCGCCATCAGGGAAGCCTCTCTTAAGCCCATGTGGAACATTACCACAGTATTCCGCCTCCAATTGTACTTTGTTTCTCTTGTAACCTGCCCCTTCTCACCTTTCCCCTCTGAATGCAGCTAGCTACCTCATGTATTTGTTTACCTGGTGGCGTTACTTGTCCCCGCACATCACATTCAGGATCTATTACAGAGGCACCCTTCCACTTGGACCCACCATTGCCGTTGTAACCCTTTAATTTAAGCCCATTATTCAGATGCTTAAGCCTGATAGTGACTCTTAGTACCCTTCACCACACCACTGTGGAGATTTCTTAGAACAGTTCTTAGGACACGCCCCTAGTTACATAAGCCGCACCTCTGGTGGGGATTGCTTAGATACGGTTCTTAGGCCACGCCCTTAGTTACAAGCCACACCTCTTACAGAGATTCCTTCTCTCCAAGCCAAGTGGTGGGCTTGTGCAAGACCTGACTAGTGCTGTAATAATCATGACAGTGAATGTCCTGGCAACTCACTGCAAGATCGTTATGTGAGTTTGGTTAGAGCACGCACTAGCAGATGCCCGTAATCGACAAATGTCATTCCCAGTTCCCTGTTGTATTGCAGTATTTCACCTCTAATTACACTTAATTACCCACTTACGCAAGCATAGACCATGTATAATGTGCATATTACTTAAAAACGCTCTACCATCTCAATTAGGAAAAGTGGTGATGTAAAATTCGGCTGCACTTATATGTAGAGTAATCCAGTCAAAAGCATGTCTCTTAATCCCTGTGGAGTGTTTGCCATTTACTGCAGTATTATCCTTGTATCTGCGTTTCGTACTCCTTTGTAACATTCGCCCGCCACTTTTCTCTGGTAACACACTGTTTGCAACCTCTCCCCTGCTGTTAGACTTCAATACTTGCACAAGTTCACCATTGCCTACGTATCGTTTGTTCTTGTGTTTGAGTGTCTAGCATATTTTGCAGTATTTCCCTCCAATTGCATTTTGTTACTCCTGTGACCTGCACACTGGTCAATCATTTCCCCTTGTAATGCACTGTTTGCCACCTCATGAATTTGTTTGCTCACAATTGTCACTTTTACATATCTAACTAACGTCTGCTTTGTAAGTTTACCTATTATTTACTGTTCCGATTGTGCAGCGCTCTCAGTCGTCCAAGCAGTTCTTGCGGCTTAGGGGGGGCTCAAACAGGCAGAAGTGTAACCCCCGTAATGCCGTGTGATGCAATACAGACCTATTGTGATAGACAGGAAAGTTCAATTTACATCAGTAAATGTTGAAAACTTTCAATGGCGTGGTAAGTCCGGAGGAGCCGTTGGCTGGGACCAGACTCGAGACATCGGGTATCACGCACTTTACCTGGGCACCCGTCTTGTGACCTGAAGGCGCATTGCGCGTGGCCGCCGGTATGACAGCGCTCCCCCGAATTTAGTGTTTGGAAGGACCGAATTATATACCCGCAGGGAGATTGACTCATCTGACCTTTTCCGCTAATCCACCGCATATCTATGAGGCTGCCACGTTGTACTACTTGCTGAGGCCTAGGAAATGCAACATGATTAAATGAAGTCTAGGCCACCACAACCCACCTTGTTCCTAGAATCGATCAGGTTTATTCCTCACTTCAAATAATAGTCGAACACCTACAAGGGCATGGTGCGAGCCATTATGGATTGGGAAAGATATTAAAATTACCAACCTTAGTAGGCTGGAATGCTGAGCCGGCCTAGCTAGTACTCGAACCTGTGCAGACTCCTCCTTGCAGTGAATGTCCTGGCAACTCACTGCAAAATCGTTATTTGACCTTTGTTAGAGCACGCGCTAGCAGATGCCCGAAACCGGCGACCAGTTCTCAGTTTAAAGTGTTTTTCATTATTGCAGTGTTCTTCTCTCTTGACCCACTGTTTGCTATTTCTCACGTGTTTTTTACCTTTGCACTTGCCCGAGTGCCATCATTGCCTACGTAAAGTTTGTTCTTGTGCCTGGGTGTCTGGTATGTATTGCGTACTATACCTATTGAGCCCCACTCAAGGTGGCGTTTGCCGACCATGCATGGCATAATCGATTTTGCTGCACTCCCTTCGTCCGCCAAAATAATAGCAGTAATGTCCGCTACTGGTGTTCGGAGCATTTATAATTGCCCCAGTTTGAAATTTAACACTCGGGAAATTCGCTTTCAAGTTCTTCACAGATGTGGACTGTTTTTTGCCCCACACTAACAGTCGTCTGGCCTTTGTGATCATGTCTAACAGGGGTGATTGAGGTCAGAAAGATCGTACCCACCGCTTGTGTGCTTAAGTACAGCCTGGGTAGCTGTTTTGTCCCAGGCGGAAGTGCCTGCCTACAGTTCTCGTGGATTATATGTTGAGAGAATCGATTGGTTAGTATGAAAACAAAACATTTGGAACACTACACCTTTGCTGGCGCTAACTCTGTCTGCAAAGACAAGCCAAGGCAGTTCAATATGGCAATGGCTTATTTACCTGGACACTCCCTTGTTTGTCATTAGTTCTAACCCCGATGCCGGGGTGTCTACGCCAGTCCGCATCTGCCAAATTCCGAGTTGCTATGTGTGACCTTTTATACTTTGAGTGTAATTCTGAGTGACAGTTCAATAACTATGAGTGACGCTCTCTCGCACGTAAAGTCAAGCAAAGAAGTTGGGGGAAACAGCCGCTGCTCAGCAAGGATCGAAATCTGCTCCTTATGGCTTGTGCCATAGCGTATACACTACACTGTTCGCAGGCTTGCCTATTCACACAACATTCCCACATATGTAGTATTTATTTTGACTGCGGAACAAGTTAACCCCTGGTCTTTCAACGGGTAACGTGCCAGCATGCCTTTTGTTCAACTTACTGGAGTAATTGCAATGACCTGTACATAGCTGTCGAAGTTTAAGACTAGGTATGTGTGACCTAATCGTATATCCAGCTATTTCCGTGTGACATATAAATGTCTTATGCCTAGCACTTACCGCATGTTAGGAAAACAAGGACTGAATAGACATACATCGGCAGTTGTGCCTATTTAGTAAGGTGGTGAACTCTTTTGTGGTAATTTGAACCAAGCATATCGTAAGTACTTTAAAATAATGATTAACATAAAACGTTACTGGAGTTTCCTCTGCGAATACCTGCGTGTCCCCCGGGGAGCCACAAGCAGCCTGTGAGTTCTGAAATCAGACTGAAACCCGGAGTTTACACTCACTTTCACAATCCATAAATACATACAAGCCTCCCATGTATAATCATGCGCAACCTGCGTGCGTATGCTTGACCATGACAATATTACTACATGTATGCAACATGGGTGTAGTAGAGATATAGGGATAAATTCATCGAACAAATTATTGCAAAGTCCCATGCACAAAAGAGGGACAAACACAGCACTGTGCATCTGTCATAGTTTTATGTCCTGGCCAATCACTGCAAGGTCATTACCTGGAATGGTTATAGCATGACCTGGCAGATACACCCAGCACTCCCCATCCTATGTGCGTGCCATTATTCAGTCTTATCCTTGCACCCGTGTGTGGTACTCTTTTGTAACTTGCCCACATCACTTCGCTTCTACCCAACTGCCGTTTGCCTTTGTTACTCGCATAAGTGACATTTTTTCCCTCATGCTTAGGTCTGCTTTTATACGTTTTTTACCTGTCATTCTCTGTTCCTATTGTGCAGCGCTCTCACGCCATCGAGTAGAGTCTGCGCTATATAAAAAACTCCTAAATAAATGTACGAGGGTGACCTCCAGCAATCAAAAGACTACCCCACTCGGGACGACGTGTACGCCGGCCGTGCGGGCAAGTGGCTGAGCCTCCTTCTAAAGCCCTTAGTGTTCAGGATCTAACCCAACCTAGTTGTCGGGTGTGTCTCCACTTACGAGAGGACCTTCGCGTCCCTGCTCCTGAGGTGGTGCAGCTACTCCTTGCGACGTGTTGCAAGCGTTATCTGAAGATTGCTTCGGAGGAATGAATCACCATACCCCAACTCGACATCCCTAGAGGACAGAACGGCAGTTTTAAAACCCTTTCTCTTCCCAAGAGTCATTTATGTGCCAAGAAACTGGACTCTGACCACGGGCACATCACCCCGGTTGGACATAGCAGAGTGTTTACCTCCCGCAGATGTCACGCGCAGCGCCATGCCCTCGGCTGCTGCACCTTTACTATCACCCGTCCGGTGCGGAGCCAACAATGCTTGTGATGGCGGGGGTGACGCTCCCCGACCCCGGGTATCCGATGAGACTAGGCCAATATCTGTACCATGCAACAATAAACCGAGTCATTTGTACGACCTTTAGGGGGAATTTCGGTCCCTTGAAAACTGACTGTTGCTTATTTTTATAAGCATCACAGACATGGGTCTGCACTGCATGCTGCTTATTTTTTGCCCGATATGTACCCATACAAAATTATCAAGATGCGAAATTCTAATCCCGTGAATTGTGCATTTGTGCCATGCCTTAGTTGCCCTCGGGTCTGGGGAGAATGCCGTCGGGTTTGGAGCCAACATAGAGAGCCAGTATTCCAACTAAGACTCTGGTCGGGTATTCACAATCACGGGATGTGCGACCGTACTCTCACAAAGTTATAGAACGCCAGAAGCCTGGGCACGTGGTGGCTGTGAAAGGCTGCATAGCAACCCAAGTGAGAACAGCTTTGAAAAGGCAAGAACTCCCCTCGCCGGGCATGAAAGAAGGCAATGGGGTGCGGCGCTAGGAAAGCTGGCACGACAAGCCGCACGCAAATCACAAATGAAAATGCTGCACTCCACCGTAGGCAGAGGGCACCAGGAATGACGCCACACTGCACGCAGCCACAGCCTACGAAGTTGTGTATTTTTTAAAGTGATTCCAGCGAGCGTCGCGTGTAAATGCAGCGAGGGCGTGCAACCGCCATTAAATTGGAAGCGCGAAATATATGTTAATGTTAACAGCTGATCTGTTGTGTACCTCCCCTCACGGGCGCCTCACATTTGCGGGGCCCCCTAGTCAGATTTGGAAATGCCGCTACACACCAGGGAACCAGAAAGCCTCTGCATGCAATCTGCAGCATTAGGCATCCACTCAAACATGGTGAGCAGCCATAGAAACGTGAGCCCAAGGCAAAACAATGCCAACTAAATACACGAAACCAAGGCACAGAGGCATGGAGGAATTTACCTAATTCATGCAATGCCTTAAAGCAGCAAATATCCGACTCAACAGTTCACTTTTCAGCCTCTACTTGCGTTGAACGCCGGGTAGCGGAATGAAGAGTTCTTTGTATCATGAATGTGTCAGCAGCCCGGCAAGGGATTTAATTTGATACATTGAACCTAGCTCTTAGACAAGGCCTCTATTCAGCCTGTTAGGAACATGAACTGCCACAAATAGTCAGAGAGTTCGGGAGGCGTCCGCACATAGTTATGGAGCAATATCATACTGACATTTATGAAGGCACCTTTTCGTTTGCATGGAAAATGGCCTTGCCTTTTTAAAACATATCCTTTGTTTTGTCCCAAAATGTTAATCATTGGAAACACTCTGGAGAAATGCACAATCTGCCTCCGTGCAATGCGATGTGTAACTACGAAGGAGTGCATCGGAACGGTAGGGTGTTAAAATATCGATAACAAAAATATAGCTGACATAAATATAGTTGCAAAAATATCGTTTACAAAAATATCGACACCCTATACTTAAACAGGTAAGTACATAAATATCGACTCCAAAATATCGTTGTAATTAATATAGATGTAAAAAATATCGACTTTTTAAAATAATTAAAATTACATTAAATAATAAATAAATATAAGTACTATTAACAAAATACATTACATTACTTTTATTTTATAACTATTTCAAACAAATTTACTACACTTTTTAATTATAAACTTAATAAATGTGGACATATAAATTAATTTTACACATTACTTTATATAACAACAATAATACATATATATAATTAAAATACCCCTTTACCCAAAAACCCAAAACTGACCCTGAACCCTAAAAATACCCCTTTACCCAAAAACATTTTCACTAAAAAAATCCTGTACACACACCTAAAATTAATTAAAAAATTAACATAATTAATGACATAATTATTATTCAATTAACTAATTAAAATTAATTAACTATTATTTATTACACTATTTATATTTATTTAAAACATTAATTAATCTATTATTTCATTATATTTAAAAACCCCTTTACCCAAAAACTGAAAACTGACCCTGAACCCAAAAAATACCCCTTTACCCAAAAACCTAAAAACTGACCCTGAACCCTAAAAATACTCCTTTACCCAAAAACTAAAAACTGACCCTGAACCCTAAAAATACCCCTTTACCCAAAAACTGAAAACTGACCCTGAACCCTAAAAATACCCCTTTACCCAAAAACTGAAAACTGACCCTGAACCCTAAAAATACTCCTTTACCCAAAAACTAAAAACTGACCCTGAACCCTAAAAATACCCCTTTACCCAAAAACTGAAAACTGACCCTGAACCCTAAAAATACCCCTTTACCCAAAAACTGAAAACTGACCCTGAACCCTAAAAATACCCCTTTACCCAAAAACTGAAAACTGACCCTGAACCCTAAAAATACCCCTTTACCCAAAAACTGAAAACTGACCCTGAACCCTAAAAATACCCCTTTACCCAAAAACTGAAAACTGACCCTGAACCCTAAAAATACCCCTTTACCCAAAAACTGAAAACTGACCCTGAACCCTAAAAATACCCCTTTACCCAAAAACTGAAAACTGACCCTGAACCCTAAAAATACCCCTTTACCCAAAAACATTTTCACTAAAAAAATCCTGTACACACACCTAAAAATAATTAAAAAATTAACATAATTAATTACATATTTATTATTCAATTAACTAATTGAAATTAATTAACTATTATTTATTACACTATTTATATTCATTTAAAACATTAATTAATGTATTATTTCATTATATTTAAATTACTTCCCACCCTACTCCCCTATAAACCCACAACCCGCTACGGAACTATTAATACTAAATTCAACTGAAAATACATTATTAAATAATAATATACTACTAAAAATACTACTTTGACTAAAAATAATCATTAAAAACACTACATTACTTATAATTATTTAAAAAACGATATTATTGTAAACTATGTTTTTGTAAACGATATTTATTACAACTATATTAATGTTAACGATATTACTTACCTGTCTGTCGATATTTTGGTCAGACGATATTTTTGTCATCGATATTTCTTCCTGTAGATATTTTTGCGGCGATATTTATGTTAGGCGATATTTTTGCGGCGATATTCCTGCTCTGTACCCATCGGAACCAATCACCGCAGCCCGACCTCGACGGCGCGAAACTGAGCCGGACCGAACAGGAGGGGGATCCAGCTAACCACCCCCAGATCACCCCTCCTGCGACTCTCCAACCCAGCAACGGAACGATGAAGAAAAGTCGCACCAATGCCCATGTTCGCATTCCGACTCCAGCGACCAGCCGCCGACTGTATTACCGGGGAACCAAGTGTTTCTCGTAAACATCTGGAGGCCGCGCGCGACGCAGACGTACTGCCCCTATCACATGGACGTCCCAGAAACACCATCCCGCCACCAAGCAGCCCGCACTGGGACCCGAGTCCCCTAGCTAAACGCAAGCTAGCCATGTCCTGAAAGTCATCCGTGGGCCTTAGCCAGTAAGCATGGCTTTTATACCTCCGCAGGGTGCTAGAAGCCGAACCCGAGACCCAGTTGCCCAATAGCACGTGAGCGCCCCGCCACCAAGCAGCCCGCACTGGGACCCGAGTCCCCTAGCTAAACGCAAGCTAGCCATGTACTGAAAGTCATCCGTGGGCCTTAGCCAGTAAGCATGGCTTTTATACCTCCGCAGGGTGCTAGAAGCCGAACCCGAGACCCAGTTGCCCAATAGCACGTGAGCGCCCCATCGATTCTTTTTGGCACCAACTGTGCGGTCGGCCTCTTGCCGCATCTGAGACACTCACAGAAGCAGCGGGAACCCTCGTAGTAGCTCAGGATCTAAAATTCCTACTCGGTATCACAACAAATGCAAAACGCAACAAGCGTAACAAATTTCTGGATCTGGCACTTAGGCCTGGCTAAACACAAACTGGCCCTGTCCCGAGAGTCATCCGTGGGCCTTAGCATGCAAGCATGGCTTTTGGACCTCCGCCGAGTGCTATTAGCCAACCCGAGACCCAGTTGCCCAATAACACGTGAGCGCCCCCCGTTGATTCTTTTTCGGCGCCAAAAGTGCGGTCGGCCTCTGCCCGAGTTCCTGCATTTCACGCACCACCGCAACCCATGCATCAACAATCCCGGTGCATTCTTACTTCATGCGCAGGCAAAAGGTTTCGTGGGAAGCCGCACCACAAACAAATCATTGCCGTTTAGGTCTGGCGACAGTAGCCCTTCGCATCTCAGCAGCCTCGCTCGAGTGTGGAGCAACGCTTCCTCCCGCAAGCCAGAATCCCGCCATGCCCGTGAAACCACCCCGGTGCATACCAAATCATGTGCAGCCTAAAAGTGTCAAGGGACGCCACACAGCCCCACAAATCGATGCATGTTAGCGAACATCTACCAAAACCCCATTGTGATTTCATTACTTTGCTCGCTGACTGAAACGCACCATAGGTCATTTATCCAAGCTGCACAAGCCCCATCGAGAACACCGTCCGCGATGAGGCCCAGGCCAAGTCCCGCTCACACCCAACCTGCCAGAATCCCGCAATGCCCGCAACACAACCTTGGGGCCTACCCACATCAAGCACAGCCCAAAACTTTCGATGGACACCACATATCCAAACAAATCAATGCCTATTCGACGAACTTACGTTAAAACACGTTTAATCGCCATTGCTCAATCCCTACTGCTGACTGTACCGTGATAATCCCACGATGCCCGCTAAACAAAGACCCGGCCCGGCCTATCCCGCCGCTCAATCAGAACCCGTCCCGCCACTACCAACCCCCCCCAGTGGACGCACCACTGGGCCCCATCGACCTGGTCATGCCAGGGACAGGGCCAGGGGGAGGCCTCGTAGTGACCAAATACCTTCTATCTTCCGACGGATTCACCGACGCACAACAGCGCAGAGCAGCCCAAGGCACAGACGGGGCAGGAAAGACCGAGCAACGTGCTGGGCCTGCTATAAAAAACCCCCGGGAACGCCCCCAGCCTAGGAGCGCCCTCCCATTGGCCGTTAGCGAGGAGGGGGGTTGATGCGCTGAAAGCTCCTCTCGCGCGTCGTGTGGTACTAAGACGCTGTCTCACCCATGCTCCCCTTCGTGTCGCGCGGCCAGCGGCATAGTCCTGGTCCTCCTCTCCTTTCCCCCACTGATGGGCAGCAGCAACAAGTGGCGGTGACAAAATGGGATTTCTCGTCAGCTGCAAACAGTCATTTCTGACTGGCAATCTTGCTTGATGCTTTTTGTCTTATAATTTTGAAATTTCCTATCTCAGATACCCTGAGTCGAATTAAGTAATTTTGATGTCCTTTTCATTATTACAATGTTCATAATTGCTATAAATTATTAGTGGAATTTTTTTCGTACCTTGCTTTGACTTTTTAACTTTCTTAGAGCTTTGATGATATGAGTACTTATTGATTGGGTAGAATCTACATCCTCCCAAATTAACAACCTATTTTAATACAAACTCCTTGAATTCCTCCACATGTAAAAGTAGTGTTTCATGTGTTCATCTTCCAGTTTATTACATCATCACTCTGTAGCTCTTTCTAGGATGTGTTCTGTATTGGCTTTACATAAATAGCAACAGATATTTGTGACCTGTTTCTGCATGCTACAATAGCTGCCATCTCACGTTTGAAGGAATTCATGAAGTGCCCTCGGTTACAAAATACTCACCAGTTATGTCCTGTCCTGTTGGCAAATTTTGAATGGCTGGTTCTGGAGAGATAATATGAATACAAAATCAGAGAGTAAGAAAGAGATTCAAAATGACCATTTTGTTATGATAAAAGAGGGAAATGTATTTATTTTATTGTATTAAATTTAAATAGTATTCGCAACTACATAATATACACAATGGAGCAATTCAATAAGCATGTAAGGTTCATAAAATCAATCATTATATTAAGTGGCATGAAAAGGAAGTGATATATATATATATACCCAGATTAGAAACCCTTACTGTATGTTCTGTCACTGCTGCAATGATATTAAAAGGATCCACACCCAATTTTGTAAAGTAGATCTTCAGTGACAACAGAAAGAAGACAGAGACCCCAGCCATTCAATTGACGTGTATGATGTCCTTTTGTCACAATTGTGTCAGTGATGAAGATAAATTAAACCCTACCAGTTTCCATATTTTTGATTTAGATTTATTTTAGTTCTGTAGTGTATGAATTTAGGACTCTAAAATGTCATCGGTTACATTTTGAAGTTGTTATCCCCATTTTTGTGGATTTATGCTCCTGTTTTGTTTAACTCTGCACACTGGGGTACTGCTGTTCACGTCCTATGTATGCCCTCGGATGTCTGACACTGGGTAAAATTGGCTAAGCCCCAATTGGTAAATGTAACTTTCCAGCGATTCCATACTATATGGTGTAGGAAAACATACCTGTTATCATAGTTTGTGATAAAGCAAGCCTAGATAAGAGATGTCTTGTGATAATAAACTGACCTTCAACTTCTTGGGCCTTATTTATGAAGGCCTTGCGTCAGTTTTGCGCTGCCGGTGCGTCACTTTTTGTGACGCACCAGCGGTGTAAAAAATGCACCCCGTTGCGCCATATTTAAAAAGTGACGCATCTAGGTAGATGCGTCACTTTTTAAACCCCTGCGCCACATCATACCTGCGTCAGGTATAATGTATGCAGAGGAGGCGTTCCCCCCGCGAAAAGCCTCGTAATAGTGACGCAGTGAAATCTATGAAATTTCACTGCGTCACTTTTAGGATGCCGTTGCGTCAAAATCTTGCGCCTGCCTCACAGCAGGCGTAAGACTGATGCAAGCCCTTTCACATGGGGCTTTACCCATGTGAAAGGACGCAGTGCTGGAGTTGCGTCACTTTTGTGACACACTCCAGCAATGCGTCACTTTTGCGCTTACAGATACGTCAGAAATACTGACGTATCTGTAACTCCTTGCGACATGATGCGTCATACATTAAATATGACGCATCAGGAATGTCGTAAGGAGTGCGCAGTGAAAAGTGACGCATCGCTGTTTTCACGCAGCGATGCGTCACTTTTCATAAATGAGGCCCCTTGGTTTTAACCTCAGTAGAGTAGGAAGCTGGCCCCTGAATCATTTTAGAGTGGTTGAGTGGAAAGGGAAGGCTCATTACCATAAACAGGTCCCTAAGTATGCCACAAGCTCTTTCAATGAACAGGACATTTTGTTTCATATAAATGTGTTTTTACTTTGCATATTACCAATACACACATACACATACAATATCATCACTGTTATTGCCTGATGAGCGACCATACATCTAAACATTGATTGCAACGGGATAACTCTAAAGGTGTACTCAACAAAGACAACAACAATGAAATTAAAAGAAAAACAAAAACAAAAACACTGAACAAAGGTCTCCCATAGCACACACAAATGTATTGACAGTATCTGTCCAGCTGTGATTTTGATAATGACTCAATATGATGGATTGATGATCCAACACCACCCTTTAGTCAATAGTTCCCCTAAATTGGACCCAGGCCAATCATATTTTGAAGTGTTTCTGTGGGAAGCCTTGTGCCTCATAGCTCACCCCTTCGAACATCCTTTATACGTCCTAGCCCTGCCTCTACTTAGCTATGCTGGAGGAGGGGGTGTTGAGCTCATCAAATTAGTGCTATATGTCACTTGGTGATGATCATGGAAATCACTAGAAGGAGTTTCTGATATCTAGAGAGGTCAAGCTCCTCACGTATATGTAATATAGCTAAACACGGGTCTAAGGTAATCTGAGAGCTGAGTACCTCATTGCATACCTCACTATGGCCCTCCAGAATTCCTGTAGAAGGGCACAATGCCAAATTGTTTGAAACACGTCTCCCACTGCAGTGCGACATCCCAAGCACTAGGGCAATGAGTCACATTTAATGTACCGTACTTATTCTCTTGTGTTGTAAATCTGATGTAAGAATTTAAATTGCACCAATCAGAATTATTTAGCCATAATGGAAATTTCTCTTGGGGCTGCTAGTGTCTCTTTCTATTCTACATCTTCAAGAGGACACACATCCACTTTTCATGCCTCTCTCAGTTTGAAAATTATGCATGGAATATATTGTTATGATTTTAAATGTAATTGATTACATTTTGAAGATGTTAACCCATTTTTGTGGATTTATGCTCCAGTTTTTCATAACTCCACACACTAGGGTTCTGCTGTCCATGCCTCGTGTATGCCCTCGGACTTCTGACGCTTGGTAAAATTAATTCATTCTCAATTAGAAAATGTTACTTTCTAGTGATTCCATACTATATGGTGAAGGGAAATATACCCGTCTTTCATAGCTTAGTGATAAAGCAAGCCCAGAGAAGAGGGGTATTTTGATACCAAATTGCTCTTCAACTTCCTCAGTAAAGTAAGGAGATGGCCCCTGAATCAGTGGACAATGGTTGAGTGGAGATGGACTGCTTATTAGCTTAAAGATGTTTCCTTTGATTGCAACAAGCTCCTTCCACTTTGTGCGACGTAAGATATGCCAATCATTGGTTGTGAGAAGGTGCTTTATTAATTTACAAACATAAATCAGACGTGGAGAATTAACCCATGAGGTACAGGGTCAGACTGATTTGCATATGGCCATGTCTGAACTGGGGTGGCAGAGTGGGCTAAAGAACGGTGATGGATTAAACCCAGATCTGTTGACTGGGTGTGAGTGTTTGATTGGTTCAGATGCTCCGTCGATCACCACCCCCTCTTGTTCCTCTTGGAGAATTAACATGCATCTTATATTGTAATGACACTGCATTAAAATTTGCAAAATTTAAGTGCACAGACATACTTGTTAATGTAGTCCTTGAGACTTGCTACAAGCAACTTGCTAACAAGTGGTTTGAATAAAATATTAAACAAAATGCACAAAATTCTTGAAAGGCTGACCTCAACCTAACCTTGTCTTTTAGAAGAAAGATTGCTTAAAACTCTGTAAACAGATTCAGTTACCATTGAAAGGAATGCTGTAGTCATGATACATCTTTCTTTTTCTGATATAATGAAAAAACATCCTAATATAGAACATTATGAATTATCTTAACTGTGAGTTAGTAACGGAGATAGAACAATCTATGATTAACTACTCTGTACCATAACCCAGTTTAGAGATTTTCAGTAGCAATATAAAGCCAGTGTATGTGTGATCACAACAATTTTGTGACTTTATTTATATTGAATAACTAAAGAAGTGTGGTGTGCATTCCTATATAAGAGGAATTCTAGAATAATTATACATAAGTTTTATATGCCATTACTAAATGTGAGTGCTATCTGACTGAAGGTGCTGCTTGATATGTAAATGACAAATCAATAAAGTTGTGGACGTTACTCAGGCTATCAATGTCAAAAATGTATGTGGTGTGTTGAGCCTAAATATATATATATATATATATATATATATATATATATATATATATATATATATATATATATATATATATATATATATATATATTTAGGCTCAACACACCACATACATTTTTATATATATATATATATATATATATATATATATATATATATATATATATATATATATATGTATAAGCAAATATATATATATATATATATGTATAAGCAAATGTCCCAATGGTGAGAGGAGCTCCGTAGCTGGTGCCGGCGGCGAGGTTCAGGACACCCTCGCAAAATACCTCTCAGCAAGATCGTTTCAATAAAGAAACACGCCGCACACTACTCCATAGGTTAGATTCTTAAGTTTATTTTCTGTAGGATCCCCACCTACGCATTTCGGACAACAATCTGTCCCTGGTCACGGTACAAACATTAGTCCATCATTACTTTCCACATTTTATACTTGTAGTCACCACTTGGCAATTAAGGTGCATTGTGGGCACAGTAGTTTTATGGATTGGTTTCTCCAAAGTCATGCAAAGTAATAGCCGGATCCCAGCACTTTCACGACCCAAATTTTACTCACTTATTTGATTTGAATAATGAAACGCCATGACGCTAATTAAGGTCCGCGGACTGTTAGTGATGTGGCTAGATTTGCTCACATCTAAAAGCGCCAATTTCATGTGCATTTTAATTCAGTAGTGGACTAAGTGTCCTTATTATCAATGAGGGCTAAGTGCCTGTGAGTATACGTTGAGTCGCTACATGCTGTAGATCAACAGTGATTACGATGCATGAATAATTAAAAAACAAAATCTTTTACTGCTTGTCACAAACGTTGAATTCAAGGTACTAGGCTTGATAAACACAGAAACTACTTCTTTGCTACAGTTTTACTTTTCTTCATATCCCACGAGAGTTATGGACTGCAGTAATTTTTTGGTCAAAAGAATTTTGATACAGGAAACAAACTTATAAATGTACATAAAGTTCCTCGTCTGCGTTGAGACCCCAAGGGCTTCTTGTTTTGAATCTAATTATTAATTTCGACTCAAGCCTTCTCAAGTTAGTTACTCTGTCCCCACCTCTCTCATTGTCACCAACCAACGCTATTCCTGAATACTGCATATCTTTCCAGGTTTTGCCTGGATGTGAGTTCAGGTGTTTTGCTGTTGCGTACGTTTGGTCATTGTTCTGGATTGCTCTTGTATGTTCAAGAATTCTCTTCTTCAAAGGGCAAATAGTCGAGCCAATATACTTTTTTCCACAGAAACATTGAATTTGATATACTACAAATTGTGAGTCACACGTGATTTTATTCCGGATATCGAAAGTCCTGCCCCTGGGATCCGTGAGTGATTTCAAATTTCGGCCAATCTTACAAGCTTTGCATGTCATGCATTTGCTGAAACCCAATTGTCTCTTTTCCAACCAACTTGGAGTTCTTATTTGTTTAAAATGGCTGTTGACTAGAGTATCACGAATTGATGGTGCTTTGCGATATGTTACAAGCGGATTATCGCCGATTGTACTGCCTATATCATTGTCTTTCTTTAACACGTTCCAGTATTTTTGCAGGACTCGCTTGATGTTATAGCTCTCCTTTGAGTATGTTAATACTAGTCGCGGTTGATCATATGGCTGAGATACCCGCCACCCCCTCTCAACACAATCCCCAAGGATGGGAAACCGGAAACAGTTCTGAAGTTTTTTGGAGACGGGAGGGAGTGACCCTCCCGGGCCGTATTTATTAAATATGAAACAAAATTAAAACATTAAATCAACAGTTTCATATTATGTACAATTTCATTACCACATTGCGATGTTTGGCTAACCTTAACATATCCTCTAATACAAAGGTTCTCCTAGCCGAACTAACATCCTACCAAACATTTACTTAACTTTTGAAATTGTACATCCTAACGTTTAAGGGCCAACGGCAAGGTCGTAACCGGTGTCAAGATCCCTAACCCAGACATATCCCCCTCACTTGAGAAGGGCGGCACGGAGGCATACCTCAAGTGCAACTACCAATTTCCCTTGACTTGACGGGGGCCCCAATAAAACTCGACGCCACTTAAAGGTCGTACGAGGACTCGTGTGAGGTATCTAGAAGGTAGCGTAGACCCCCCCCCGAACCCCACACAACTTACCACATCTGCCGTCGCAGACGTCCTGGCCCCGGGAAATTCCCCAGGAGGGGGCTGTAACCCCTCCTACCCATGAAGGGGCCTTGACCGCCTTCCTTTCCTTTCGGCGACCCATCCTTAGAAGGGACCGCCTCCCCGTTGAGGGGCCAATGGCCACCTCCCCCGAGCGCCCCCATCCGTAATGGGTGACGCCCACTCATAGGGATCTTCCAATTAGTGCTCACCGATCATGACCTTACCGCCCGACAAAAATAAATACGACAATGATAACTAAATACCTAACGACTAAATATAACAGGCCGTATCAACAACAACTTTATTCAAAGCATGCTTACTGATGAACACTAAAGCACCATTACTTTATTTGCAAAACATAACACAAATCGATCATTCTTTATTGCATACTCAAATTCTGCACGATAATACCACAACCTGTAAACGAAACTCAGACTTATCCATCAAACTTTATTCAAAACCACTCGCTGTCTTCAGGGGCTGGTGGGTGGGTCAAAATTGGCTCTTCGTTCCGTCTCGAGCTCACGTGCAGCGAGGAGGTGCAGCTTCAGAGCACAGGAACAAGAGGATACTTTCTGGTATCGTTCCTCCTTTTATCCGTCTTCAGGGCGGGCGTAAACCTGCCCCTGCCTGCCCTTAGGGCGTGGCCAGCCGCGTCAGTGTCTAGGCCAACCCACTCTAGGGCGGGAAAAGGCGCGCCCCGGCTACGCCGCTTTGGGCATACCAGCCGAGACTCGCCTCCCACCCAAGATAGCTTCCCGGGGGGATCGTGGTACTCTGCCATACGTTCGGGGGGACCGATTGGTCGCCCCTTTCCATATGGCTGAGATACCCGCCACCCCCTCTCAACACAATCCCCAAGGATGGGAAACCGGAAACAGTTCTGAAGTTTTTTGGAGACGGGAGGGAGTGACCCTCCCGGGCCGTATTTATTAAATATGAAACAAAATTAAAACATTAAATCAACAGTTTCATATTATGTACAATTTCATTACCACATTGCGATGTTTGGCTAACCTTAACATATCCTCTAATACAAAGGTTCTCCTAGCCGAACTAACATCCTACCAAACATTTACTTAACTTTTGAAATTGTACATCCTAACGTTTAAGGGCCAACGGCAAGGTCGTAACCGGTGTCAAGATCCCTAACCCAGACATATCCCCCTCACTTGAGAAGGGCGGCACGGAGGCATACCTCAAGTGCAACTACCAATTTCCCTTGACTTGACGGGGGCCCCAATAAAACTCGACGCCACTTAAAGGTCGTACGAGGACTCGTGTGAGGTATCTAGAAGGTAGCGTAGACCCCCCCCGAACCCCACACAACTTACCACATCTGCCGTCGCAGACGTCCTGGCCCCGGGAAATTCCCCAGGAGGGGGCTGTAACCCCTCCTACCCATGAAGGGGCCTTGACCGCCTTCCCTTTCCTTTCGGCGACCCATCCTTAGAAGGGACCGCCTCCCCGTTGAGGGGCCAATGGCCACCTCCCCCGAGCGCCCCCATCCGTAATGGGTGACGCCCACTCATAGGGATCTTCCAATTAGTGCTCACCGATCATGACCTTACCGCCACAGGTCCGGATAGTTGACCGGCTATCCGGACCCCCCACCATACTCCTACCTAAAGGTCATGTTTTAACGTCTTCAGCCAAGCTATGAAGTCTCCTATGAGTAACTCATTCCCCATCCGAGACAAATGAACACCGTCCCCCAAGTACATACTGTCATCATTAATACATCCATGCGCGATAGAATGCAGTGCATTGGAACGGAACAACCTACTTACTTTGTTATTAATTTTCCTCACAGAGTGATTTAAAGCAGAGACAGAAAAAGCCCCCCGCCACACTTTTCGTGGGATCATATGGGACCACCCAATTGTGCACCCTGGAACTCTCCTCGCTAACCAACTTACAGTGGAAAGCATCGCCTCCAGGAGAAGTCGTCTACCAGTGGTGACCAAATCATTGCCCCCGAGATGTACTATGACTACAGACGGCGGTGACCTCGTCCGCCCTAGCAAACCCTCGAAAAAAGATTGAAACTGGTCAATACAGAGACCGCCCTTTCCGTAGAAGGACACACTGTACCCGTATTCCCCAGCCACGTGCACCATGTCACCTGCCTTGAATACGTCCGCGGCACGCCTCACGTATGAGTGGCCCACGACCCACACCTCCTTTTTAACAGCCGGTGATGTCTGACCGCTGGCCCGGTGTTGGGTCGACTGCATAGTCCGCCCCGCCTCGTAGGCTTGCGTAACTGAAAACCAAACAAAAACAAGAAGCGTGAGTACATCATTACAGCTTCACAACATGTGCAAACGCACATACCTTTTATAACAGTTGGAGGACCAACGCCCCACACGTTTAATTTGTTCCACATTCAGACCCCTGGCTGTAGCCTCTGTAGCAGCCCCTATCCGAAAGGAATGGGTCCCAAACTGGCCCGGGTTCAAGCCCGCAGCTGTAATTGACATCGCAAGCACCCGCTGAAACTGAAACCTTGTCAGTGGGGTGGCGTCTGCGTGTCTCAACAAGGTCCCCCCCCATGATGCCACCCTTTGTGTCAAGTAATCCTCTAAACACTTCACTGGGCACATGGACGACCCGGGAATCCTGTGTATAATTATGCCGTCGCCCATCCCGCTTTGATCGGTCTTGGACCTTACAAACAAGACCGTCATCGTCTCCCCTCTGATTTGAACGTGCTCTGCGCACAACCCTCCCCTAACATCCTGCTTGTTCCTCGCCACTAATTCGCTTACCCGCATAGCTCCATGAAATGCTAGCGTAAAAGCAGCTCGGAATAACACTGTCTCAAAGTGAGATGAACATGTTGTAGGGAGTCTGGATAATAACTGGGCCAACCTATCCAAACCTATCGGGCGCCTCTCGTCTACTCTGCTACCCTCAAGGCATTGCCACCCTCGTAGCGCTTTTTGCACAGTGAAAGACGCTGTCGGGTCCTGTATCCCGTGAGCCCTAGCAACAAAAGAAATGGCAGCCCGATGCCTCTGGGCCGTGGCCACCGATTTCCCTGCCCGATGTAAAGACATCAAAAAATTCACTACCCATTCCTCCTGTCCCCAAAGCTCCCCTCTAGCAGTCCCCAAAAAGGCTAAATAGGAAAGGAACGCCCCTTCATATGCCTTCCTCGTCCTGGGTGCTAAACTCTCCTCCACGAGGTTACGAAGCTCGGGGCACCGAGAGACCAGAGAGCTTCGGGAAAGGGTGCAGGCTCCGGGTCCGCTGTGGGAAGGAAACCCCAGAAAGCCTGCATACGAAAACGAGAAAGGGCATCAGCCACCTGGTTCATTATCCCCGGGACATGTCTCGCTTTGAATAGTACATTCAATTGCATACATAATAATACAATTTCCTTGAGCAGTCTCAAAATCCATTTGCATCGTGCTGCCTGGCTATTGATACACTCAACCACGGTCATATTGTCAGACCAGAATACCACAGAGTGATCTCTGAACCCTTCAGGCCACGTTCTCAGGGCCACCAAAATGGGGAAGAGTTCCAGGAAGGCAATGTTACTCGTGAGCCCACTGTCTCGCCACCATGCTGGCCATTTTTGTGCAGACCATCGAGTACCGAAAATGGCACCAAAACCTATACTCCCTGCCGAATCTGTCCATAGCCCCAGTTCCTCGGAGGACACGGCTGGTTTGTTCCAGACGACTCGACCATTGAAATCCGCCAGAAATGCCAACCAAATGCGCATGTCCTGGCGGACCTCGGCCGAGAGCCTTGTGCGATGATGGCCCTCCTTCAGTCCGACCATGGCTTGAGCAATCGAACGGGAAAAGGGGCGGGCCATTGGTATAACTCTTAGGGCAAAATTCAACTGCCCCACTAACTGCTGTAGCTGATGCAGTTTAACCTTAGTTTCACTCATACACATTTGCAGGGATGCCCTGAATTTTAACACTTTATCACCTGGTAAACGAAACAACCTTCTCTGGAGTCTAACTCGATCCCCAGAAACTCGAGGCAGGTCGAAGGACCCACCGTCTTACCTGGTGCCAATGGCACGCCAAACTGATTCATTAAAACACAAAATGCATCCAAAGCTTGCCCACATTCCGAATCCCCGGCTGCCCCCAGGAACAAAAAATCATCAAGATAATGCATAACATGTTGAAAACCCGTCTTCCTAGTAAAGACCCATTGTAGGAAACAACTGAATTTCTCGAAATAGGCACAAGAAATAGAGCATCCCATCGGCATACACCTATCCATGTAATACTGTCCCTGAAACGTGAAACCCAGTAGCCGCTGATCGTCTGTATGTACCGGGAGCAACCGGAACGCTGACTCGATATCAGATTTTGCCATCAGCGCACCGGGCCCCAGGCGATTCAAAATGGCCACGGCCTCATCAAAAGATGCGTACCGTACCGAACATATTTCTGGGTCTATCGCTTCATTTACGGAAAGACCACGTGGGGCTGACAAATTATGTATCAGCCGAAACTCACCCGGGTCCTTCTTGGGGACCACTCCTAAAGGCGAACAAACAAAGTTAGCCACCGGGGGTACACTAAACGGACCAGCGACTCGACCTCGAGTAACCTCCTTCCGGATCTTTTCCTGTACCACGGTCGTATGCTGCAAGACCGATATCTGATTTTTGCATCTTTCCACACCCTGAAAGTCCCCTACTGGGATGCGGAAACCATATGAAAACCCGTTCCGCAACACCCCAGCAGAAGCACGATCCGGGTATTCACTGAGCCAGGGAATCATCGCCAAGGTATCAATCGGGGTAGGTAAAGGCGCCCCTCGGACTATGTTAGACCTGTTTGGCGCCTCCTCTACCCCCGATATCACCCGTTTTGGCTCTGCACGTGGACTCAGGATGGGATGATTGCCCACACCCACTACATTCGTGTTTAAACTTGCACGATCCCTGGGGCCTAGTACATTTACCCCTGTTAAAATTCCAACACACCCCCTTTTTACCTGTATTACCGGTAGGCCTCGAGTGATTGTCGGTACCCGTACCTGATCGAAAGGGCGTCCCCGCATACTGACGGGAGGATTCGCCCACATTACTCCCTACCAATGGCACTTTCAACATACCAGTCTCCTTCATTTTGGACCAGGACACAGAGTCATAACAATCCCAAGTTAAGTTTTTATCATGTTCTTTTGCTTTTCTGAAAAGATTATCATAGCAAAACCAATGATTACCCTCGTGTGATACCGAGTACCCCATGATCCGTGACTGATAACTCGGCAATTCGGGTAGCAATTCGGGCCTCCGTTCACCCAAGATCGATGTGAAAATCCCCCATGCCTTGCCCCAATTGCCAATGTTTTCATTAACCTTAAAGGCGGCCATCTTTGCGCGCCAAACACTCGGATGCATGAGATCCTTCTGACTTTTAACATGCTCCATCTCATAATGATCAGTAAGCAACGAGAAGATGTTTACATATTCCCCTGCCCATATATTTTCTTTAATAGCTAAAGGAACATGCTGACCCAACCTCTCCCTTCGAGAGGGTGCCGACTCTTCCCTCGCAATCGGCAATGGCCGCTTACCTGAACTGGGCGCTGTCTCTGCGACTGAAACCGTCCCCTGAGGCTTCCCTACAGCCGCGGCCGGCGTGGGTACCCTCGCTGCTTCACGAGTTTCCCGCAGTTGCTTCATCAACACCTGCGCGTCTTCAGCCGTGGCGCCCTCGCTACTTTTACCCAACCACGCTGCTAATTGTGCTGCCAGCTCGGGCGGCATATCTTCCTCGGACACGGGGGTGACCACCACGGGAATCGGATTCCCTTCCTCCGGCACAGGAGTGGGTGCTTCGAGCGGGACACTGGGACCCGGGGTATCTCCCCCAGCTGCTCCTCTCCTGGGCCTCTTGCCTTTTCCACCCGGGGCCGTACCCTCCAAAGGACGTTTCGGGCCTCCTTCCTCATTTTTATCCATCCGCCTCTTTAGGTCGGTCATCTCCTTCATGAGAACACGCAGCATCTGTTCGGTAGTCATTCGCTTTCCCGCCTTCTTCGGCATTCTCCTACAGAGTATCTGCAAAACAAACGAGAAAGATTACAACGCTCAAAATTGGCTCTTCGTTCCGTCTCGAGCTCACGTGCAGCGAGGAGGTGCAGCTTCAGAGCACAGGAACAAGAGGATACTTTCTGGTCTCGTTCCTCCTTTTATCCGTCTTCAGGGCGGGCGTAAACCTGCCCCTGCCTGCCCTTAGGGCGTGGCCAGCCGCGTCAGTGTCTAGGCCAACCCACTCTAGGGCGGGAAAAGGCGCGCCCCGGCTACGCCGCTTCGGGCATACCAGCCGAGACTCGCCTCCCGCCCAAGATGGCTTCCCGGGGGGATCGTGGTACTCTGCCATACGTTCGGGGGGACCGATTGGTCGCCCCTTTCCATTTCCTTCATTATGTTCAATTGGACTTTGTTTTGTTATCAGTGTTTCTGATCTGGTCTTGGCTCTTGCTTTTTGTTCTCCTTTGATTATGTCAGCATGTTTGTATCCACGCTCGGAGAATCGGTCTTTTGTCTCTTTAAATTTATTCTCCATTTCGGTTTCTTCCGAGCAATTCCTTTTCATTCTGATAAATTCCCCATAAGGGATGCTCTTTTTTAGTGAGGTGGGATGGAAGCTGCTTCCATGTAAGACACTATTGGTTGAGGTCGCTTTTCTGAATACAGTTGTTTCCAGTCTATTATTCTTGACATAGACTTTGGTATCAAGAAATTCTATTTCTTCTTTCTGTATATTAGACGTAAACTGTAGTCCAACTTCATTCTCATTGAGGATTGTAATGTATTCTACCAGTTTCTGTTTGGTTCCCTTCCAGAGGAGGAACAGATCGTCTATGAATCTTAGCCATATAACCACATCCGTGGTATATGGCTCGTTTTCTTCTCTCCAAGCTATGTGTTTCTCCCACCATCCCATGGTGAGGTTCGCATAGCTTGGAGAGAAAGAAACACCCATGGCACATCCACAGGTTTGTCTGTATACTTTTTTATCAAAAGTGAAAACATTATTGTCTAGGCAGAAGGTCATCATATCAATTACCATGTTGGTATGTCGTAATTCTGATATTGGTCTCTGACCCAGAAAGTACTTGGTTGCTGTCAGTCCAATGTCCCGCTGAATAGAAGTATATAGCGAGACAACATCTATTGTTGCTAGCCAGTAATCAGGTTGCCAGTTCACTCCCATGATGACTCTCAGGAAGTCCCCAGTATCTTTAATGTAGGAGCTTAAAGTTGGAACCAGGGGTGCCAGAAAGTAGTCCACGTATGAAGAAACATTTTCACACAATGAGCCACAGCTTATATATATATATATATATATATATATATATATATATATATATATATATATATATATATATATATATATATATATATATATATATATATATATATATATATATATATATATATATATATATATATATATATATATATATATATATATATATATATATGTGTGTGTGTGTGTAACGTTAATAGTCTTGTGTATATCTTTGTGTGTGATTAATTTGTGTTCTATTTTGCATGGTAAATCCTTGGGTTGATTCTATAGTGAGGCATATTTGTATATAGTGTAGTAGAGATTTTTCATCTGCAATTTGATATCATAACTCTAAATTTGGGGTAAGATGGCCACCAGACAGGAGCTCCTCTAATGAGTTCCGGGTTGGGGATCACCAGAAACGGTCGATATCCCCATTTCACCCTTCCACCCATCACCCTCCTGCCCACCAACATCCCTGAAATTACAGTCCCACTCTAATGTGAGTCGAACCCCTGGAACAGAAGACCTCCGGACGCTGGTGGAGGGGGATGCCGGGCGATGCACTGAGGACTGCCGGGAGCCCCATGGATCTTCCAACCTTGGGCTGGAGCCTCCCGCTGCATAGGACAGCACCATCTGACTTGGTAGGCCGCGTGGTGAGCACATTAGGTGCCCTGTTCTTAATCGGCTGACTTCTCCGGGCCACCGGGACCTTCAGGAAAGGAGCGTTGAGCGCGGTGAAGGTGGACAGCGTGGTGGACCCAGCAGAAGCCCCGACAACACCAGAGCAACTTCGAGATCCCACAACAACTTCAGAGTGGTGAGGGAGGCTGGTATGCGGCTCCGTTTCCCCTGGAGCCAGGAACCTGGTGAGTCACTGCTTGCCGAACGCCCTGCCCACGCCTCTCACAAGGGGGCGCTGGCTGTCTGCGCAGAGAGCCCTCCTCTCCCTCATCCCGGGAAATCAGTAAACAGCGGACCGTCCCAATCCACCCTGGAGCCGCTAATCATAATTCAAAACAACAGTTGATGGACTGAATGCAGAACAATGTCATACATTCACCCCCGTACAGAGATCTGGGCCTAAATCCATCGTTTTTTTGCACTCCACACCACCCCAGTTCAGACATGGCCATAGGCAAATCATCTTTGACCCTGTGCCTCATGGGATCAGTCCAGCCCGAATTGCCAAGCCATGTCTTTCCCTGACCGGAATCAAGCATCCTGCGACCGGTTTCTGGCTATCAGCCGTCTTCAGCCAGGATAGATTGACTCCAGTGGTGTGGAGAGCATGAGACAAACAACTCTTTCACTGATCACCTCTTGGAAATCACGACAACAAAGATTTCCTCCAATGCCACTGAGGTTTCAACATGCACTGGAATGACGCTAAAGATCCCTACGTCAACACCATCAAAGACCTTTTAACCGACCAAGCCCTGACTCAAGCCTGCTCTATGCCAACCCATTCAAAAGAAGCCATCCTTGAGTGGATCATTTCTAAGGATTCCGCAGTCAAGAATATCTCCATAGACCCTTGTGACTGGTCGGACCATCACTATATCTCTGTCATTTTACCTGGGACCCGCAAGACAAAGTCGTCTCAGCCGGTGATTCCCAAACGCTGCACCAGAGACACTAAGAACCTAGACCTTATGAAACTTGAGGCTCGCTGCAAATCTGACCTACCTCCCCCCGCACATAACCAAGGCCAGCGATCTCAATGAGCACTACTCGTTGTCCATTTCAAACATTCTCAATGACCTTGCCTCTCCAAAACTAAAGGAACACAAATCAAAGACCGAAACCCTTGGTTCACTGGCTCCCTCAACATGGAGAGGAGATCCCTACGGCATTCTGAAAAAAACTAAAGACAACACTCCTCTGCAACGCATCTAAAACCTCTCTGCAAGCCTAGAAACGCCTACAACAAGCACATCATCAATTGCAAAAAAGAATATTTCAGATCAGAATTGGGGAACACCAAGAATAGACCCCAAAAGCTCTTTGAACTGGTCAAATTCCAATCTAATAAACTGGCAAAAACACCAAAAGAATACCCCCGATCGCTAATATCGTCAGATAAATTCTCTTGCTTCTTTGCTGATAAAATCACAGCATTAGGAATTGAACTCAGTACCACCACCTACCCCCGACTCCCTCCTGTCCTGCCCCATTCTTCCATACCTACCATCCTGGCCTCTCCTAAAAACCAAGCCCGCTGGACTGACTTCGAATACTATAATGAAGACTCCATCTCAAATATCCTCTCTACCTTAAAACCAAATAACCACTTCAATGACCCGCTACCTTCCAACTGCCTAGCTGCTGCCTCCAAATCCATCGTTCTTTGCTGGACTGCAATTATCAACGCCTCTCTCCAGCAGGGCTTGATTCCGGAGCCTTTGAAAGCCAGCCAAGTCCTCCCCATCTTGAAAAAACCTTCACTGTACCCAGCCTCCCCAGACAATTTCAGACCTATCTCCAATATCCCGCTATAAGCCAAAGTATTGGAGAAGTGTGTACAACAGCAACTAAGTCAGCACATCAACAACTTCCACCTACTTGATGACTTCCAATCCTGATTCAGACTAGGGCACAGCACTGACCAAGCCCTAGACCACGGCAAAACCTGCCTTCTAATCCTCCTTGATTTATCCTCCGCCTTCGATACGGTCAACCATGAAAAACTACTTAAACGCCTCAAACTCAGGATGGGTCTGGATGGCGTGGTACTAGAATGGTTCAGGTCCTTCCTCCACAACCACTCTCAGAGATTCCTCATCAACGGCAAATTATCAGTTCCCACCCCGGTCACGGTCGGAGTCCCCCAAGTCTCAACCCTGTCCCCCACCCTCTTTAATCTTTACCTAGAGCCACTCACCGAAGTTCTCCGTTCCGCCAACATCTCCTACCATATGTATGCGGACGACACCCAAATATACATCAACATCTCTTCACTCAATGAGATCCTCTCACTGAATGAGACCCTGAAACTAACTGTCCAATGGCTAGTCAATAACCAACTCACACCTAATGCAAAGAAAACCGAATTTCTCCTAATCTCCCCTTCAAAAGCCAACCCGGAGATTCAGATATGGATCAAGGCCATCACAGCCCTGAACTGCCCACTGACCATTGTGGACTCTTCAAAATCCTTGGGCATAATCCTCGACTGTAACCTGAATATGAGAGACCACATTAACTTGATGGCTAAAGCAGCCAGATTCCACTTGAGCTACCTTTGGAAGCTGACACCTTTCCTCAATGCTCCGGACTTAAAAATGGCAGTTCAAGCACTAGTCATCTCTAGACTGGAATACGGCTGTTCCACCCTCACAGGATTACCCAAGATCTCCTTAGCACCTTCATACATAAAAGAGAGAAAGCAAGCATTGGCATTTACTCAGACTAGCATAACACTTGAAAACATACACTTCATGCATACATGTCCATAAATGTTACAGTTCACATAGAAACCATTAAAAATATAACATGAGGTATATTTTACTTGGTGAGAAAGGAAAGCACGCCTATTAAAAATGCATTTCTTTTGTCATGACCTTTTCTTTTAATATTTTGTGTTTCAAATGAATGAGTTTCCTGATTAATAATTTCTTTTCTTGCAGCTGATGTAATGTTCCCCCATAGATTATTGTTTAGTTAAAATGCATTTTGCTTCATAAGGTTAGGAAATGTAGGGAAACCATGAGAAAGAAGACTTGAACTAGAAATGTCCCATGTGAAGTTAGATTTATTGACAGATGTAGCAAACTTAATGATAAAGCCTGTGTGGATGACTGAAGATGTGTGAGACCCAGAGGGAAGTATTTGCTCACAGGAGCATTCTAAATTCCCATTGGAGGAAAAGGAAAAGGGAGGATAAGGAAAATACTTTATCCACTCAATCATACCCATCCTCTGTGCACCACGGTTTGCTGATTGCAGTTTGCTACAGCTACTGCGTATTTAAAGACTCTCTCGCCTACTCTATCAGACCAACTTTATGCCCATAACCCATTGCTGATTTGCATTTGCTACAGCCAATGCTTATTTACCCTATGCTGCTTAGAAATTCTACTGAGTCTTTTGAACCTGTCTTTATGGGAAGAATTGCAGTTATTGAATATTGATTTTGAGCGTTATGCTCTATTCTCACTCTTACCTCACACTTTTGAACTCTTTGGGCGTCATTTACTACTACAACGCATCCAAAATGCCTCGGCACAACTGATCCTCGATGTACCACGCCATGGCCACATCACTCCCCACCTGAGAAACCTGCACTGGCTCCCCGTCAAAAAGAGGATATCCTTCAAGCTCACCCACACACAAGGCACTGCACAAGACCGGCCCAGACTACCTCAACAGATGGCTCTCCTTCTACCCCCAACCGCCAGCTACGCACCGCCGACCTCTCACTCGCCACCGTTGTGTGCATCTGAAGAACAACCACCGGTTGGAGATCCTTCTCCCACCTTGCTGCCAAGACATGGAACACCCTCCCACAGAGCCTACGACAGACCCAAGACCTGCTGACCTTCATGAGGTTACTCAAGGCCTGGCTGTTCGATCAGTAGCACACACCCCCAGTGCCTTGAGATCCTCACAGGTGTGTAGTGCGCTTTACAAATGATTGATTTACGAGGCCCTAGCAGCACTTTTGCACCACCAGAGTGCCACTTTTTTTACTCTCTGGTGGCTCAATGTGCCGCAGCATATTTACATGGCCACGCAAGCCATTTTACATACCTCTTTATGGCCTTGTAAATATGTGCTCCTTTCATGCAGAACACTGCATGCAAGGGGCATTCAATGGGTGCTGCTATGGATGTTCCCATGCAGCAACCATGGAATCTGAAGCATTTTCAGATTTACGAGTCATCGTAAACCTGGGAATGCATCAGATTCCTATGCTTCTCCAGGGGAGGCGCAGGAATGGTTCAACAACTAGAAATACTTCAATTTCTCCTCGTTTTCTTCCTCTTTCTATGCGTGCTGCACTCTCATTATTGACTGAACTTAGAAATTGCATTGGAATTGTGATTTATATGATTATAACTTTCCATCTCAGAAATTAACTGCAATGGTCTGTGGCCAGGGAGGATGGGTTATTGTCTATCAGGAAAGAGAACAATCTCTCACAGTCTTTGGTAGCTGAGGTTAGATTTAGACATCCTGAGACTAAGAGCTATAACATAATTGTTAAAGTTTGACTAAAGCCTGAGTCCTAAAGCCCAATGTCCAGAACTTAAAGACTGACAAGGTGCGCTTACAAAGGGGGTGCTCTTTTGGAGGTGTGAGTATTAATAGGGAGATTTATTGATGGGGTTTATTTGTGGATTGTGTTTATTGGTTACTGTTGTTGATTTATTGGGAAGTTTTGAAGTAAAGAGAAAGAGAAGTGCCAGAATAAGACTATAAGGTCAGCACGTAATTATGCAGAAGCTAGATGGCATGAACACAAAAGAGGTGGAGGAAAGCCACATTTGAGGAATCTAATTTTTACCAAGCCCTTACAACTGATAATCCTGAGAAGCAGAAAAAGGATAAGAAACAAGCTAAGGAGATTGAGGATGATAAAACTCCTGCAATAGACAGTGATTCAGGAATGAAATCTTGGATGCATTGTTAGCTGAGTGTCCCCACAGTGCACAGACAGAATATTGAATGCAAATATCGACCTACCATAAAATTGAGTTGCAAATATCATAAAGCAAGAATATCAACTGCAAGAATATCGTGGCCCAGAATATCGACAGTAAGGTAAGAAATATCGTTTTTTTTAAATTGAAGTCAGTAATATCGTTAGTAAAAATATTGTTGCTTATAATATCAATGTTTATATTAGTGTGGTGTATTTTAGTATGTGTTATAAAAGTTTGTGATTACATTTTTTGTGTAAGTATTGCTTATTTTCATGTATGTGTGAATTTTTTTTGTTACATTTTGCGTTTTACTTCCGTAGCGGGTTTTCGGTTTATAGGGGAATAGGGTGGGAAGTAATTGAATTATAATAAATTAAATATTATTTTTATTTGAAATAAATGTAGCATTTTAGTTTCGCAGTGGGCTGTGGGATTATTGGGGAATAGGATGAGAAGTAATTTAATTAAAATAAGGTAATTAATAATTGTTATTTATTAGTATTTATAAACAATTATGAAATTACTTAATTAATAATTCATTATTAATTTTTGTTAATTAATTCATTTATTGGTAATTATGTTAATTGTGTTATATATTTTCGGGAGTGGTTTGTGGGTTCATAGGGGAGTAGGGTGTGAAGTAATTTGATTATAATAAGGTAATTAATAATTGGTATTCATTCTTATTAATACATAATTATTATTAATTCATTATTAATTGGTTATTAATTATTATTAATTCATTAATTGGTAATTATGTTAATTGTGCTGTAGTTTTTTGCGGCGGGTTGTGGGTTTATAGGGGAATAGGGTGGGAAGTAATTTAATTATAATTCATTAATTAATATTTGTTATGAATCACTATTTATGTATTTGATATTAATCTGCCCGTCATCCTACCGGTTTTGTTTGGACCGCCCGCCAGAAGGGCGGGGGTTTAGTGGGGGCTGTCAGGATGTGCCCACCACAGTGGCGGGCACATCCTGCATTTCTACCATTGATGCGGGTGGTGCTCTCAACAACGCCCGCCACAATGCTAGAAATGCATTTCAGCATTTGCATGATTAAAGCGGCAGGCACCGCATGGTGCCTGCCGCTTTGTTTATGCAAATGAAGGGGGGTACCACAGGTACCCCCCATGTGAATAACCCACCCCTCCTTCACTCTGGGGGCCCGCAGCGGGTCCCCAGAGTGAATACCGCATGCCTTTCCATGGCAGCATCGCCGCCACGGAAAGGCATCTCCCTAAGCCCATTGTAATATGGCTGGTGGTGTCTAATAGACACCGCCAACATATTAAACATTTTCCGGCCCGGCCGCAAAGTGGCGGGCGGTGTTTTGCTCTGCCGTGTTCCCACCGCCATTCTAATATGGCGGGGCAAATACAGGGAAGGATGTCAGGGGGCCTGGCGGGGGCAATCTGCCCGACATCCTAATGGACCCCCTAGTGTGGTAAATACGTATTAATAATTAGTTATTTATGGGTTATTAATTGTTATCAATTTATTGTTAATTGGGTTAGTTGTCTCATTTTTAGCAGTGGGTTGTGGGTTGAAAGAGGAGTAGGGTAGGAAGTAATTTAATTTTAATACATTTCAAAATATTTTTTATACAATATTTATTTAATGTTTTATAGTGTTAATTATGTGAATTCATGTATTAATACTTATTTATAAATTGCTTGTTAATTGTTATTAATTGAGTAATTTATTGTTAATTAATTATGTTAATTGTGTCATGTTTTACGGCATTGGTGGTGTCATCTATAGAAATATATGGTGTGAGGTAAATTATTTTTAAATAATTAATAGTTTGTTAATTAATGCTAATTAATTTGCTGGAGTGGGAATAGTAATTTTTACCCCTCCGCTATCCAACACTTTCCTTACTGTTGCACTCCCTAGAGTGGGAATAGTAAATTATTTCCCTCCGCTATCCAACACTTTTCCTTTCTGTTGCACTCACTGTAGTGGGAATAGTAATTTTTACAACTACCCTATCCAACACTTTCTCTACTGTTGCAGTAATTGCAGCAGGAATAGTAAATTTTTACCCTTATACTATTCAACAATTTTCCTACTGTTACACTGAATAGAGTGCAAAATGTAGATTTGAAAATGTATAAATATTATAGTATTTTATTTTATAATAGCATGCTTTTATTATTTCAATTTGTAAAGCTTTATTCGACAATTGTCATAAAAGCATCCTTCCTAACCCTAATACAATAAATACTATATTTAAAAATAATTTTAAAACACATATTAAACATTTTGACAGCCGAATATTACATGATAAATACTATAAAGTTAAAATTCGATTAGTTTCTATAAAAAAGAACAATTCATACAATGCAATAGGATAATTTGGTAGAACAACACTAATTCATAATATATTCACATTTGACTTTAAAGTGCGTGTGCGTATTGACCATGCCCAGGCAAGAAATTTAGCTACGGCAACTACAAGAGGTGTGGAGCAATCCGTTTCAAGTATTCTCAAGGCTGTTGATTGACTACGTGTGCCGATATTTTGGCACACTGGCTTCAGCCATTTACGTCTAGGGGTAGCGTATAGTGGACAACAAAACAGCAGATGGGAAATATGTTCAATTTGGTCCTTACAAAAATAGCAATGGTCATCCCACATGGGAGACCAATGTTTTTTGAATGCATTTACTGGTAAGGTTCCAATGCGGAATTGGAAATACAATTTCCTGTCGTGAGGGCGTTCTATAATATCCCAGTATATTTCACAGGACGGATACATTTTAATGTCCCAGAAGCGAGTTGTCAATGCTGATTGGGAACCTTTACAAAACGTTACTGCGTACACCATTTCCCAGTACAATTCTTTCAATTTTGTTTTCGATGGAAAGCTAGCCACATCATAGTTTCCCCATAGATGATCCAATTTTAACAATACAAGGAGCCCCTTGAGTTCTTTTAGCCATTTGATACAATGGAAACGGTCAAACTCAACGACATCCTTCAAAGCTTCAGCATAATGGCCCAGCTCTGGGGTCACCATCAAGCGCCTCCAGTATAGGAGTGGCCGTAGTCTAGCTATATCCTCAATATTTTTCTTGCCAAGGTCCAATTTCAGAGGGAGCATGGGTGTGCTTTGTGGGACCATAACAAGCCCTCGCAGAAACCTGTTTTCTGCACATCCTAACTCTCTCAGATTTGAAAACCCCCACAGTTCAGACCCATACAAGCAGGCACCTAATACTTTCATATTGTATATCTCTAGTGCAGATTTAACCGGCTTTGTTAGTGATTTGCGATGTTTCAGTGCTACTGCACCAGCAAGCTGGTTAAACTTTAATAGAGTATTATCAATATGCGATTGCCACTTCATGTTTCCTTGCATGGTGATGCCTAAATAGGTAAAAGCGTCCACTTTCTCTAGAGGGGTACCTTTATATTTGATTACTCCTTTGAAAGAGGACTGATAGTTTAGGCACATGAATTTAGTTTTAGTGGTATTCAGTTCAAGTCCTCTACTATCACAGAATTCCCCAAAGGCGTCAACCACTTTCTGGAGACCGCTCGGAGTGCGTGAAAGTAGGAGCGTATCGTCCGCGAACATTAGAACTGGGACGTGGCGACCTGCTATAATTGGGGCGTCACTTGGGGATTTCATTAGATGGTCAACAATTCCGTTAATGTAAATTGAAAATAGTGTTGGAGCTAGCACACAGCCTTGTCTAACTCCTCGCTCTACTGGGAAGGGATCTGTGGCTTCACCTTGCTTGCCCCATCTAATTTTGGCAAAGTTATTGTCATGGAGGCGGACAAGGAGGGTAATGAGTTCCTGGCTTAGACCTACATCAGCCAGGGTCTGCCACAATTTTTCTCTGGGGACTAGGTCGAAGGCTGCTTTTAGGTCTACAAAGACAGCGTACAACGATCCCTTTTTGAGTGTGACATTTCTCCAGCAAATTGTTAAGAAATAGAGAACTTGGTCAACACTACTAGTCAGTGGGCGAAACCCTGCTTGATATGGGGATAGTATATTTTTGTCGTCAATCCATTGTTGTAACTTGTTCTGGACTAGTCGACCCATCAATTTTTGCGCTGTGTCTATGAGACTAATTGGTCTGTAGTTTTGGGCTAGTGTTTTGTCTCCTTTTTTAAATATGGGGATTATTTCTGCTCCCTTCCATGAGTGGGGCACTTCCCCCCCCATTGCCACAGCATTAGCCAGCATTTGGAAATATGAACACCACGCATTCCGGTAGGACAAAAATACGTCGGCCGGGATGCCATCCATGCCTGGCGCTTTTCCTCCTGCTATGCCATCCAATGCTTTAGTTACTTCGTTCTCATCGAATATTTGGTTTTTAAAGAAAATAGATGGCGGAGGTTGAACAGAAGCATGGACCGGGTTGCGGGCATACTGTGGTTTAAAAAACTCAGTCCATTTATTAATGGGGACATTATTTTGTGGTTGGGCAGCTAATCCTCCCCTCTCCCATTTTACTATAGCCCAAAAGCGCTTGGAATCCTTGGCAGCGCAAGCTTCCTTCAATTCCTGCCACCCTTCTTCATCCCAACGTTTCTTGGCCCTTTTTTGGGCTTGTCTGTATGCATCTCTTGCTCTCCTAATTGCTATTGCATTGCTTGTTTTTAGCTCTAAACTCAAATTAAGTCGTGCCAATCTGCAACTTTTGTCATACCAACCTTGCCTCTGTTGGGTTTTACTCTCTTTACTAGGATCTACTCTTTTGATAAAAAAACTTTGCAATTTAGAAAAAAGTTTGTCATGGGCCTCCATCATGTAGTCTTGGAAGCTAGGCATCCCTTGTTTGGACTTGATATTGTTTACTTCATTTACTACTAACACTTTAAGAGCCTCTAATTTTACATTGTCTTTTATCATCATTCTCCATTTGAGGTGGCGCTGGTTGTTGGAACATACTACATCCTGCGTCACCATTCCATTGTCATTAGAATGCGGTGAGGGCTTACAGTGGAAAAAAAAGGTTAGTTTTAGGGGATTATGGTCGCTTTCTAGTCTAGGTTCTACAACCATGTCTAGCATTTTGCTCCAAAATTTTACATCTATTAATATATAATCAATTCTACTAGATGAGCGCCCATTATCAAACGTATTATTACCTACTAGATCGGATGGCGAGCGCCCATTTGCCGCTCTCAACCCTCTGGCTAAGCAGAGACTTTGTAACTGAATTGCCACATTACTCCATTTTTTAATGGCAGGCAAATCCAACTGGGGGATTCCCCACTTGGCATCCTCTTCCTCAGACAAAATCCTGTCCTCCTCACCCAGGGGCTCATAAGTTACATTGAAGTCACCACCTACTACTATTTGATTTTGGGGTGGTAATAGTTCTATGTTCTGTTCTAAAACTGCTAAAGTATTAGAAGATTGACCCCTAGCCACTCCCCTGGCGTAAACGTTAAAAATGCTGAGCTCCTGGCCGTTATCCCATCTGACAGTAAGGGCCATAATGTCATTTGATGGTATTGATAGTTGTGTTATGATGACATTTAGGGATTGTCGTACCCATATTAACAAGCCTCCGGAAGGACGTCCCAGGCGGTTTCTAGTTGCTGGGATGTGATAATTTAAATATCCCACTTTGAATGTTGGGGTAAGAGACCAGGTTTCTTGCAGCATAATAATGTCGTGCTGGTTAATATATTCAGCCCATTCCAGAGTGTTTATCTTGCTTGCTATGCCTGCAATATTCCATGATACAAGGGATGGTATATTAGTTTTACATTGATCTAATAACTGATCTTCTTTCTGATCGCTTACATCGGTTGGCACTTCTAATAAAGATTTTTTTCCCTCCCTTGAGATAATCTTGGTCTCTTTTGCCCCAGTAGCACACATATAAACTTCGGTTGCTATCTTTAGCTCATTTGAAGCGGGGTTATTACATGCCAAGTGTGGTGATTTCTGTTTCTCTATATTCGGGTTGACCAGATTAGAGCAGTTTATGTTTCCATCTCCTACATGTTTTTGCTGCATCGGCCTGATATGAGAGACTAGATCGTGGCTTTCGAGTCAATCACATTCGTTTAAATCAGATAAAGCCGAGAAGCAGTTTTCCAAATTTAACCCCCAGTCACCGCTAGGCCCACCCCTAGCCCTTCTAGATCCAACCACTGACCACTTGGTTCTAAGGATACTTGGTTTTGCTAGTAGGCCTCTTCTACTGTAGAAGAAGTCTAGCGTTAACGGGACTATTTCTGCCGTTCTGCGTTGGGGTGGAAGAATATTTTGTAGGATGTCTGGCAATACATCTGGACCCTTCAGATTTAGTACCACACAATCCCCGACAAATTTCTTGGGTTTGGACCCTATCCACGTTACTCTTCTTGCTGTTAACAAATCTTCAGACAACTTTTCTTTACCCCAAGGAGTTGCTTGGATATTATTGCCTAACCACTGCAATGATTTATTTAGAAGGGAGTCTGGAGTCTCAATCTGATCTTTTCTCAATTGTGGGACATTAGCAAGTACTAAAACTAGAGGCGACGCTTCCACTATCAGCTCTACAGGATTTGATTCAGGGTGGGAGTCAGCTATAAAACCATTCTCTTGTGTTGGTGAGGGAACTACAACAGTGGGGTTGGTAAGATCACTTTTGGCACTAATAGCACCAGTCTGCGTTGGTGCAGATGTAGCTTTTACATTCTCAATCATATTTTCCTGAAGCTCATCTATTTTGTTTATGATCGAGTTCGGAATATCCCCCATATTATCGTTTGCTGTTTTTAATAAGGACTCCAGTTTATGTACTTTGTCGGACAAGTGATCTATTTTGGATATAAGTGGTTTAATTATTCGTACAATCCTAGATTCTAACATGCCCATAAATTTGTTCGATAGCAAGTCATCCCAATCTATAGTGCTACTCCCTTCCTCTGTTATGTCATCAATTACATTTTTGTATTTAGTGTTAGGCGGAGTTGATGGTTTTTTACTATTCGATCGTAGTCCTGGTCTTTTAGAGGGAACTTTAGTGGACCTCTTAACTGCTCTTGGAGCAGGGACTGGCGTTGGTGGGGTGATACTGCCATCAACTAACACTAAATCATTACAGTGCAGGTTGGATTCGTCTCCCGTTAGTGATTCAGTATTTGTAACAGGTTGTAAAACATTTATAGAAGCATTTAGTGCTGAACAAGCAACGTTTTCCACGTTTTCAGCATCACTTGGGTTCGTAGCTTCTATGTCCAGATCGATTAAACAAGACACTTCTGTTTGAGCGCAGGGAGGGGAATCATTAAGCCCTAAGGAGGACCTCCGATCATTAATTATTTTTGTCACCCTGTGTACTAGGTAGTTCTCCATGGTATTGGCAGGGGTAATAGGTGTTTTCTGCTTTGACATGGTTAATCAAGAAGGCAGAATAAGAGTAGCTAAATAGCCCCTGCGCGTATACACAGTCAGTAGCAAGTAAACACTGCGGCAAATAACTCACGGTGCAACAGATGTTAGTGTCCTGGTCCAGTCCAGTCGTGGCCAGTCTTGGACTGTCTTAGACTGTCCGCCCTTTGTCCGGGCTTAGTCCGGGCGTCCCGCTCGCGTCCCGCGACGCGGAGGACGGCGGGATTTTCTAGCGCCTCCGGGCGCGATGACCCCTGGATGTTGTTCCGGGTCGCTGGGCAGGCTGGGTGTTGTAGTTTCCCTCCGCTCAGCGGCCGCGAGAGGGACTCGAGCGGCGGCGGGAGGGAAACCTGGACGAGGCGAGGTCGAGGGCTCAGTCAGTCCAATGCTCCGTGGCAAGGTAGGGCAGCTTTCTGGCACAACACCCGCTCCACCGAGGATGGCGGGATTTTCTAGCGCCTCCGGGCGCGATGACCCCTGGATGTTGTTCCGGGTCGCTGGGCAGGCTGGGTGTTGTAGTTTCCCTCCGCTCAGCGGCCGCGAGAGGGACTCGAGCGGCGGCGGGAGGGAAACCTGGACGAGGCGAGGTCGAGGGCTCAGTCAGTCCAATGCTCCGTGGCAAGGTAGGGCAGCTTTCTGGCACAACACCCGCTCCACCGAGGACGGCGGGATTTTCTAGCGCCTCCGGGCGCGATGACCCCTGGATGTTGTTCCGGGTCGCTGGGCAGGCTGGGTGTTGTAGTTTCCCTCCGCTCAGCGGCCGCGAGAGGGACTCGAGCGGCGGCGGGAGGGAAACCTGGACGAGGCAAGGTCGAGGGCTCAGTCAGTCCAATGCTCCGTGGCAAGGTAGGGCAGCTTTCTGGCACAACACCCGCTCCACCGAGGACGGCGGGATTTTCTAGCGCCTCCGGGCGCGATGACCCCTGGATGTTGTTCCGGGTCGCTGGGCAGGCTGGGTGTTGTAGTTTCCCTCCGCTCAGCGGCCGCGAGAAGGACTCGAGCGGCGGCGGGAGGGAAACCTGGACGAGGCGAGGTCGAGGGCTCAGTCAGTCCAATGCTCCGTGGCAAGGTAGGGCAGCTTTCTGGCACAACACCCGCTCCACCGAGGACGGCGGGATTTTCTAGCGCCTCCGGGCGCGATGACCCCTGGATGTTGTTCCGGGTCGCTGGGCAGGCTGGGTGTTGTAGTTTCCCTCCGCTCAGCGGCCGCGAGAGGGACTCGAGCGGCGGCGGGAGGGAAACCTGGACGAGGCGAGGTCGAGGGCTCAGTCAGTCCAATGCTCCGTGGCAAGGTAGGGCAGCTTTCTGGCACAACACCCGCTCCACCGAGGACGGCGGGATTTTCTAGCGCCTCCGGGCGCGATGACCCCTGGATGTTGTTCCGGGTCGCTGGGCAGGCTGGGTGTTGTAGTTTCCCTCCGCTCAGCGGCCGCGAGAGGGACTCGAGCGGCGGCGGGAGGGAAACCTGGACGAGGCGAGGTCGAGGGCTCAGTCAGTCCAATGCTCCGTGGCAAGGTAGGGCAGCTTTCTGGCACAACACCCGCTCCACCGAGGACGGCGGGATTTTCTAGCGCCTCCGGGCGCGATGACCCCTGGATGTTGTTCCGGGTCGCTGGGCAGGCTGGGTGTTGTAGTTTCCCTCCGCTCAGCGGCCGCGAGAGGGACTCGAGCGGCGGCGGGAGGGAAACCTGGACGAGGCGAGGTCGAGGGCTCAGTCAGTCCAATGCTCCGTGGCAAGGTAGGGCAGCTTTCTGGCACAACACCCGCTCCACCGAGGACGGCGGGATTTTCTAGCGCCTCCGGGCGCGATGACCCCTGGATGTTGTTCCGGGTCGCTGGGCAGGCTGGGTGTTGTAGTTTCCCTCCGCTCAGCGGCCGCGAGAGGGACTCGAGCGGCGGCTGGAGGGAAACCTGGACGAGGCGAGGTCGAGGGCTCAGTCAGTCCAATGCTCCGTGGCAAGGTAGGGCAGCTTTCTGGCACTTTTATTATGATATTTTATGTTATAGGTGTATATATATATATATATATATATATATATATGTATGTATATATATATATATATATATATATATATATATATATATATATATATATATATATATATATATATATATATATATATATACATATATATAATCCTCCGTTCTGCTCCTCCACAGACTTACTCGGACACAACACGCTGCTCGTGAAGATAATTTATTGCAGGAAACAACGCGTTTCAGCTCTCGCCTTGTTCACGTTAACAAGTACGTTAACGAGTAGTTGGTAAGCAGCCTAAAGTTGTTTAGGGTGATTACCAACTACTCGAATGCAGCAAAGAGCCTTAAGGAAATCATCCAGTCCAATTGGAGTATTCTTAAATCTGATGTAGTTATCGGCCGAGATATCCCTCCCCACCCCCCCTTGACTTTCCGCAAAACCAGATCTCTTAAGGATCATCTGGTTAAAAGCCATCTGCCACCTATCCAAAGGAGTATTCAGGGGCTATCAGGTTTTTACCCTTGGAGCAAATGCAAGGCGTGTGACGATAGCAGTAAAACCATATCGTACACAATACCTGGACGCAAAGATCCTGTAAATATTTCTAAATTCATGAAATGTAATACCTCATTTGTGGTTTACTGTCTGGTCTGCCCATGTGGCTTAAGGTATGTGGGCAGTACCATACATGCTGCCAAAATATGGATATTAGAATATCAGAGAGCCATTCAGAACAATGATAGCAATTACCAGGTTGCACAACATTTCCAGTTGCACCATATTAGCAATCGTAAACTGCTTAGGTATTTAGACCATGTGGTTCGAGACTCACGAGGCGGTGACAGGGAAAGACGTCTCAGAAGACTAGAGTCTTGTTATATCATAGATCTGGCCACCAAAGTCCCTATGGGATTGAATATGGGGGAGGAACCTAGGGTACACTTGTAGATATGTATATAGTATTATTTTTAGGCTTGGAGTGGAGAACTATGGGCGAGCCGTCTCTGGTTTTCGGCACACAACAGTACGCATATGTCTGTCCACTCGGGGTACTGGAGCGTGGGATTCTTGGTTACTATGCCTTTTGATCTCTGTAATGAACATCTCAGGCCCATCCAGGGCTATATTTCTCGATTGCTAGTCTATATGTAGCAAGTGAAAACTTATATATGAGATGTTTCACAATATTGTGGTCCTATACTAACGGATGGGACAGAATATATTTTCGTGTTCTTTAATTAACCAACAATTCTTTGGCCCAGTGGACCCGATTACGAACAGTGATGCTCTGAAATGTTTGAGTTGTGTAAATATGTTATATGCAATTCTGTTGATCGATCGGCAATTTGCCCAACAGGCACGTAGGCAATGATGAATTTAGCTGTTAATTCAATTTTGTGAGAACGCAGAAACAGATATCACATTTCATTTCATTTTATCAAGTGCAAGTGCAAGTTGATCTACTGTTGATTCAATTGTGTATGGAATGCTTTATTGAAAATTGGCAGATAGCAATGCTATGCCTGATTCTAAGATGGCGCCCTGTCGTGACACCACCCATGTGACCTTATGATGATGTTTATTTATTGGAGTTGGCGGTCGCCTCACACTGATGAAGGCGTACCACTGAAACGCAATTGTGTTGAATACTTTGTGCCTAATAAATCCGAAAGACGATTTACACCCCCCCCGTGAGCCGTGAGTGCTGTTTTTCTTGGATCTTTACATTTTACGCAAGCTTGCTGTCGCGTTTCCAGCACCCGCTACCGAGTGCACTGGTGCAGCGGCAGGGACCAGGAGCATTGCAATATATATATATATATATATATATATATATATATATATTCACTGAAAAAACATAGGTTTCAGGCCTTATATATTTAGGAATTAGCATTTATAAAACCTTTGAAATTCACTGAAAAAACCATAGGTTTCAGCCTTATATATGTAGGAATTAGCATTTATAAAACCTTTGAAATTCACTGAAAAAACCATAGGTTTCAGGCCTTATATAGTTAGGAATTAGCATTTAAAAAACCTTTGAAATTCACTCAAAAAACTATAAGTTTTAGGGATGTTATAGTTAGCTGGACATTTCACTCATACAAAACCATTGGAATTGCTCCTATATAATGAGTTGTACTAACTATATTTCGTGCACCAGCAATCCACTGCTGATGATGTCACATATTAGATCATTCATGACATGGTCAGTGTCATCACTGATGACATCTCAAATGACATCACTGATGACATCATCCAGTGAATGTGATTTGCTTCGTTATTTAAATATGCATTATATGTATAGCAATTTGCATTGAAGAATGAGTGGATATATATAAATAAATATTTTGATGGAGGATTTAGTAGCAGTGTAATTGACTGTTTACTTGACCAATGTATAGTGTCTCACTAAATATAGTGGATAGTGACTAAACTGAGTGAATATCTGTATCACTTTGTCAGAGGGCTATCATTATTTTTATTGTCGAAGTGGACCCTGTTTCAAAGTCTTTTATTCTTGGGTTACGTTCCCCACCGTAGATAAGAATGATACATTTGTTTCATGAATGTACCAGAGCTGCTGTTCCAGTGGCTTATCATCCTTATGCATTACTTCAAGTTCCATTGACAGCCTGGGAGCATACCATTTGGTTTAATGTCACCGTTCCTCACTCTGTTACTGCTTTTGTGATGGGCCCTCTATCAATTGATGGGGCCACTTGGCCTGTGTTGGCTGGTTTTACACCACATCCAATTTATCTTAAGCTTACACTCACAGAGGTATGTCAGTTACATAGATCATTGATTCACACACACAGAAGTGTCATATAGTTTATGTTGCGTGACATTCATGTGGCTCCAGGTGGAGCTGCTCACCCGGCACCAGGACACGGCGGTGGTCTGGTGATTAGTCCCGTCATGATTAACTCGGTGATGGGCAAACATCCTCAAAACCATGATGACATGCTAAATATGGCTTTCACACAGATTTGAGCAACTTGAAGCTGTTTTTCCACACATAACTCCTGTTGAAAAACACAGGATCCTTACAATGATTTGGGCGAGTGGTCTGCATCCCGGTTTAGCCGACTACACCATTTGGGGGAAGGTGTTTGCTTCAGTGAACACCCTGTAATTTGGCACCCCCTCCATGAGCGTTCTACTGAGTGTTCTGAAAAGAGTACAGGATGAACACGGGGCTGGTCCAGCCCTGGATTGGAGGATGAAGTTAGTGGGAATGTTCCCTAATGTCTCCAATATGATTCTGGCCATTATTAAAGGTGAACGAGTTTGCTTACAAGTACGTCAATGAATAGTGGCTGTGGCCGAAGTGGATTGGCAGCGACAGTTGCCAATTATTATTGCAGATGTTTATACTCTTGAGGTTGCAATAGCTTGGGGATTCGACCATTTACACAGGCACAAAGTAAGCCCCCTCCTGAAAAGGAGGGTAATCCAGTCTTTCCTAAAAAGGCTTGGAACAAGATGCAGCGGCAGCAACAACATAAGCCTGGTTCACATGCAGGTTCCCATCCACCTGCCACTTCTGAGCGAAGATACGATTTGTGGGATTGCACTAAAATTTAGACGCCCAAGAGGTTCCAGATACCTAATCCACCTTCTCGTAGTTCCTTTCAGGAATCATCGGATCAACAGTTTGGCTGGTGTCACAAACTAAGACCAAACCACTGGAGTCGATGCTGTACCCAACGCCCACCAACCAATGTACCACCCGAAGGTATGAACACTTCAAGGCAGCACACCAGCACGAGGGAAAGGGGAAGTGGAAAAAAGAGAGCAAGACTGCCTGGCGTCATTGTTGAATGTTGAGCACACAATGGAACAGCTGAGTCGCGTGTTGTGCCTGTAGTGGGAATATAATATTTTTAAACAAACATATAAACTTACATTACTTTAGAATTCAAATTATATTTCTAACCCACTATTACCTATTTTGTCAAGGCCTTAGCTGCTCTCTGATGAGAACTGTATTTGAAGATGTATATCGGTATCTGTAATAACAAGAAACTACACTTACTCTACTTAACTACTATGACCGTAAAGAATATTGCTATTTCCTAAACCTCTCAAAAATACAGCTCTGCAGTTGTCTGGTATCCTTGAACTAATGGATTCTTTGTATCGAACAGAAAATATTATCGTTGGCTAGTAAAGACTCTAGTCCTCTAAACATTTAAACAAGAAATTGCCAATTGCAGCCTCAAATTGGAGAATACACCTCTCACCACTGCTGCGCCGGAGCTAGATACAATGTTGCCTAAACTGAACTGCAGTCCTGGTTCATGCTTGAGCCAAAGATGCGGCGTTGAAATCCCACGTTGCGCATGCGTTCTTCAGAAGAAAACTCATTATGAAAATGGTAACGGTACTGGAAGAATGAAGACGTGACACGCGTTAGCGCTTAATTACCAATACCAACTATACTCGGAAAATTCAAATGACTGAACCAAAAACGCAATACGGAGAACCTTATTCCGTGCGTTGAAGGTTGAAGTGCGCAGTCTTTTTTCAAATTGGGCATTATAAGCACTCGGGTGCGTGTGAGACAAAAAGACTAGAACTCTAATCTTTTGTCTGTGTGAATGCTAGTCTTCGCCATATTGGATTTCGGCAGAGTTAAAATCCACCGTTTAAGGAAAAGTCTAGTCATCTTTAATTTGCTTCTCTTGTGCGAGACTCTCTTATTAGTATCGAACCCTTTTTTTCTCTGTTTCTGCACTGGAATGGTTTGACAGGTTGTGACAGCTGGGGAGAACATCAGAATCGCAGACAAGGCAAGTCGGCGCAAGCTAGATGTGATCCGCAGCACCAGTTTGATCTAAAAGTCAAGCAGGAGACACCTGAGAGGTTCAAGGTTCCTGATCCTCATTCTTCTCATTCCTTTCAGGAATCGTCAGATCAACAATTCAGTGGGGGGGATGTCTAGCGCTAGCTAGACATGACCCGCAGTGTTAGTTTGATCTAAAAGTCAAGCGGGAGGAACCAGCTAAATATCGACTCCAATTTCAGAAGAAAAAAGTTGCTGCTTTGACTGCAAAGTATGCCTTAGCTGGGGAGAACCCTGCTCCTTGACAGGAGTTGTGCGGTAGCCCTCCTCAACAGTGTGACGGAGGTTACCATAGTGCGGCCGACACTCCACCAGCATTTGGAGGCAAAAGCAACTGACACTTTTATTATAGTAGAGATAGATGATACTCAAATTGCTCCTCCTGATAGGCTTCATGAAGTAATCCACCAAACTGAGGGTGATATTAAACGCCTGATTAAAGCAGTCTTTTGGGAAAATCTCACTTCTTCCTATGATATTTCATTGGCGGAGATCGATTGGCCTCCCCTTTTGTCCTAGCTTTCTCTAGAGGGGAAGGTGTTATTCTACCCAACTATTCACAATACGTTTCTGATGACAATAAAGTGACTTATGCCTCTAAGTGGGCTTCATCCTTAGCCCGTCATTATACCGTAATCAGGCAGGTTGGGACAAGTATTACCAGATTCATGATTCCTTTGCATTTTACACCTCAGCCCCAACCACAGTATCAAATCAAGCGAGACACTAAAGCATCCGTAAGAGACATCTTGAAATATCAGGGTGTGATTGAATCCTGTGTTTCATCAGTGAATAATCCTCTTTTTCCGATATTGAAACTGGACGGTTCATATCGTACAGATTTCGATTACAGACATTTGAACAGTCTTGTTCCTACCTTTGCCATTCAGAACACACATAGCTCTGTTAGTGAACAACATGGTTTGAAAAAAGTAAGAAACCACTTTGGGTATTTCCA
The DNA here is from genome assembly GCF_964263255.1 of Lissotriton vulgaris. Taxonomy (NCBI): domain Eukaryota; kingdom Metazoa; phylum Chordata; class Amphibia; order Caudata; family Salamandridae; genus Lissotriton; species Lissotriton vulgaris. The sequence goes on along the minus strand of NC_141693.1, from coordinate 1,190,029,034 downwards.
ACTGTTTCTTCAGCCACTCCTTGGCTCCCAAGAGCAGTGATTTAATGGCATTCAGTGTGCTGGTCAATCAGCGCTGATATGCGAGATTGCCTATGGGCTATAACAACAGCCCTGGTGTGATTGCGACACGCATAGTGTCCCTTTGCATGAAATTGACCCCAATGCCTTCTCGTACGTCGGTGACATATACTTGGCAAATGATGACCTACAGCTGCATCTCTTACGTGTGGACCGCATTATAACACATTTTGCAAACTTTGGTTACAAATTCAATTTTGGTAAATCTCACATCACCTTCTTGGCAGTTCTTTTTCTTGATTACAAACTCAATAATAAAGGTAGGGGGTTGGCCCCCCACTTTCTGGAGAAATATGCTCAATTGCATCCTCCACCTACATTTTAAAAATTGCAGTCTTTGCTGCGTTTTTTTAATTTTGGGAGGACATACATTCCTGATTATGCCAAGTGCATCAAACCTCTTTACTCATTGATACAACCTTCTTTTTCGTCTTTCAGTTGGCTTCCAGAACACACTGCAATTCTTCAGTCTCTGCAGCCTGATCTGCTTGGACCAACTTCTTGTTAACACAAGACAATTCTACAAAATTGGTCATAAAGATTGTACTAGGAGAGTTAGGTTTTATTTACTTGACGTTCAATAAAGCGGACACTGTCCCCATTGCTTTCAAATCGCATCTGTATACTCCAGATGAGCTGCGTTTCTCTTCCAGAGAAAATATTTTACCAGCTCTCCAAATGCTGATTCTGAAGGAATGCTCTCTGGCTCAGGGAAAACACATTTTCAGGGTTCACCTGTTCTTGCTTTAGAAGTAGTCACAAAGGCTAGCATCCCAAATTCCGACGACTTGCATTCATGTTGGAAACAATGGGCTTGTTCTTTGATGTCGGCTGATGTCAGTTTTATCTTTGCATCTTCTTTGCAAACACAGGAGACTTTACAAAATTAACATGTTAATCCTCCGCCTTTATCGTTACTCCCTTTTGATCAGTACAAATGCATTATTTACACAGATGGGTCTGCACAGCCAGCCATTGGTTCTAAACATGCTTATTCTGAGGTCTGGGTAATTGTGGCAGGTTTGATTGTTGATTGCACACACAATCTCTTGGGGACTACACGGCTCAATTGGCATTGCTACGTGCGTTGGTTTTGACTAAGGGTGGGCGGCAAATTCTGTTCCGCTCGCGGAACTTGCAAAATTTCGGCATTTCCGTGTTTCGCGCAGAACGGGGAAATGTCTAAACTTACGCGATCCGCAGCTGAGCGGAATTCGGGGGCATGAGGAATTAATTAAACCTCACCAGGAAGCACTTATGGATATAAATAAGGCAGGAGCCTGGGTTGAAGCTCAAATTCTGTACCAGCAAAACCTTGTGAGCTCGGTGAAGAAGAAAGGCCTCTGCCTCACCACACGTCTTGCTTGAGATGCTCTGATAGAGTTGCTCACTGCACATCGCTCTGCGAAGGCCGACCCGGGTGATGGAATTGCCATGGCAACTATGCTCTGATCAATTTAAAGTACAGGTGGAGCTAGGCGAGAGATAGTGAGAGGTACATAGCTCAGAAGCATGAACCTAGCCTCGCAAAGAACCTTTTCTCATCATCTTTTTATCTTTGACTGATCCAGGGTACCACAAAATATGGTAATGCCTTCGAGCTGATGGATATCGGCATGTACTAACTTTTCTATTTCAGGCTGTTGTTTGTCACAAAGGCACCCACAGCTCTCCATCCCTGACCCAGTACCTGTGCATTATATATAATCGTTATGTGATGAACTGCACGACAATACATGGTTCATAGCGATGAGAGCCATGGAAGTAGGTGTCCCCACCAGAAACCGCACGTCGTTATACACTGCTTACTGCACAGCTGTGGCACATGACATCTCTTGTACATCTTCATTAGGAATGCTAGATTCACAGAGACGAAAGTATCTTCAAAACAGAGATTCCGGTGTCGGCAGGAAATTATTAGTCTGTACTGTGTTGCACACTAAAGACTGACAGCGCGACCGCCTAAAGTTCAAGGCCTAGAGTAAACATATGGAAGGGTAGCACGCTCTACAAATCACATATGGATTAAATTCATCAGTGCAGATGTACATTATTTTAAATGTTCGTCATTTATGATATTTTTGTTGTCTACAGGTCTGCGCATCATATTTCTCTTCATAATTATATCAAATCCAACCAAGGCCATAAAAAGATTATTTTGTGTTAACAATTACACTGCAAAACTCCAGATGTAAATTAAGTTTGGCCGGCCCCCAGACTCCATCGAAACCAAACCTGACACAAATGACTAACTGGGGACTTATAAACACACAGCTCCGCAAGTGGCAAGAACTGCACACTACACAACTAATTAGTTTCTGATAAGCAAATGTAGCCTTTTCATTTGCATTTCATGCTGTTAATCAGCAGTTAGTTGAGCAGTAATTAGGATGGAGGGAAATATATAATGCACATTTCCAATTAGCAGTAAGATATCCCTGCAGCAGGTCTACTAGAATACAAGACATAGGTTTATTAGGGGGGTATTAACTCGGCAATTTGTCAAAATAATATATGCAGTCAACATTTTGTCTAGATCTTCGTATGGTAGGGGACTCTGCTGGGCCTAGCATTTTAAATAAAATAAATCAGAAAATAACATATTCAGCATCGATAAGAAACAATATAAATTTCTGGCACGATGCTCTCTCCGCCCCTGAGACCCTGCATAGATTACAATGGGCGCAACAAGAAATCTCCGTGAGCATCCGAAATTCTGCGTGCTCGCAGAGATTTCTTGCCGTTTCATAGAATTTTGCGAAAGGCAACTCCAAAAATTCCACCCACCCCTAGTTTTGGCTCTCGAGTTTGCTGATCCAGACGTTCCTACACTTGTGTGCGATTCATTTCACTGTGTACAATCCTTCAATGACAATTTGTTCTTCTTGTCACAAAATGATTTTCATGATTCTAGAGGTAGCGCAATTAAGCATGAAAAGCTTTGGGTCCAAGTTGCTGCTCTTAAGGAACGTTTGCCACTTGAATATGTTATTTATACATTGGGCTATCAACCTGTGGGAGAGCATTCTGTTGGTACTTCGGTGGCTGATGAGGCAGCCAAACCTGCAGTGGCCACTTGTTCAGTAGCAGAGGGCACTAGGTCTATAACGAAAATTGATAATTACATTTTAGTGGCTATCGCTGCGACGAAGGAGGGAACAGTGTTTCCCCATGTTACACATATCATTTGTCATCTGATCAAATTCCATTTATGTCTATTCCATCCATTGAGGATTGGCTGATTCCCAACAAGGACCACAGAATTTCTTTAATATTGGCTGCACATGAAGGCGTTGCTTCTACAAATGCCAGAGTGACAGCGACTATTTCTCTTTTACAGCAACGTTTCTGGTGGTTTGACTTATACCAACAGGCACGTAAATATGTTCTTTTCTGTGACATTTCTCAACAGATTAAGCCTTCCACTGTTTCAAATCAACCCCACACTCAACTCCACATTTTAAATCAATTGTTTGGTTGTATTTATCTTGATCACTGTGGTTATTTAACATCTGATAATACTTTTAAGAATATTTTAGTTGCAGTGGGCTCATGCACTAAATTCCTTTGGGTTTGGCCACAACATTAGTGTTGACACTCAATCTGTTATAAAAGATTTGCGTGTCTTTGCCTGTGGCACCTTCCGTTCAGCTTTTGCTTCTAACGCATACCGTGATGTGATGAAGTCACTGAGGGTGCAGGTGCAATTCTCGTCTCTATATTGGTCTGAGGGAAATTCTGTTGTGGAGCGGATGGAACAAGACTTAAAGCAATCATTAACAGCTAGAGCATTAGGTCCTGGCAGGGCTGGCTGACTCATCTTTACAGAGTCCAACTTGCACTCAATAATCTCCCAGGAAGATCTCTAGGTGGGCGGACCCCATACGAAATGCTCTTTGACATTCAAATGTTTGTGACAGACCTTGATGGTCTAGACATTGTGCTGACTGCCACAACATTTGACATAGATAACCATTGTGCTGTTTTACAGGAACATAAAATAGCTTGTGATGCACGAGCGAAATCCCATTTGCCCTCTTCCACGGATGCAGCGGTGCTCATTCCAGTTTCTGACTGGCTTCCTAAAGTTGTAGATCTGGTCTGAGAGAAGGTGGAGAATAAGAAAGAATTTGGTCCATCATACCATGCACCAGTCAGAGTCCTTGGTTTAAAAGACACCCATACTGTGATGCTGCCTCCTTTGCCTGGTCATAAGGAGGATAGTTACATTGTAATTGAACATGTCAAGCTACACCATATGGCCGATACTGAATAGTATGCCTCCAAGCATTTCTCGCCAGAATCTCTCACTGTATCTGATGGCTTCTGTTTCCTTGAATAATCCCCAACTAATGGAAGGGGAGATTTGTTGCCAACTGTGGATACCTAGTATGCTTCTCCTCCGGCTGAGGTTATAATTGACATTCATTAAGGTACAATACGTTCACCTTCCAATGAAGAGCAACCTCTGTTGTTTCAGCTGCGGTCCAGAGGTCACTATATGGACAGTAATAGCTTTTCTTCTGATTCATCTTCGTTGTCATCGTAAGAGATGGTGCCCCTACACGTACCAGTCTTTTCTTCTCCTGGTTCAAAAAGACTTACCAGAACCCGCCCTGGAAATGTGTTTAGATAGTGCTGACGATGGTGTTCCTCTTCATGTGGATTGGGCTCATTACTGTGTTTTTCCTTTTGATGAATGGCCATTACTTACCTGAATGCTCTGCTTTGAACTTGGTTGATGGAGTTATGGCCCCACACACTTCATCTCATAAAATGAAACAAGATCAAGCCCTAGTTAATATTTCAGTATTCCCAGTTGTTGATGGCATTGTTTAACATAAAGTGCCATTCGATATCCATGTCCCGACCGAAACTTTGAACATATTTTGCGTTTCATTAGGAGATGTGGTTTTGTCTAATATACACTCTGATGACTGGGATACTCAAGCTGTTCATTCATTGTTCTCTGATTTGAAATATTATACTGCTTTTGACACTGAAGATTTGTGTTTTAATTATGCAAAGTACGCTGATTTATTCTGTTATCAACACTATGGGCATAATTTTTTACACAAGACCAATACTCAGAGACCATTTTGTAATTATAGCCAGCAGGAAGATATTCCTACACTGTTAAAGGGAAGCTTCAAGACCCAAAGTAGTAAATGTATGTATTTTATTGGCTATAATCTTTCTGACCCTCTGTCTTATTTTTTTCAAATTAACGATACCCAACCGAACCAAATGAATGCTGACCCACACTAAATTAGTTTACTCCTTGTCCTTTGTAAATGATTTAGCAGTAAAAGGTTATGAGTACTGAAAGAACACATTTGATTTACAGTCTGTTTGGGGTACTAGAGACTGGCAGGTGCAGGGCACTGAGTCATTGTATCGTGCATGTCTTAAACCATCTCAGCTCATATTTTTAAATAGGACAGTACAACAGACTATTTGTTTTGGTTTATACAATTGCAGACTTGGCTGTCATGTTTAAGAATGCGGTACAAAAGGGGGTGGTGATGGACGGAGCATCTGAATCAATCAAACACTCACACCCAGTCAAAAGATCTGGCTTTAATCCATCACCGTTCTTTAGCCCACTCTGCCACCCCAGTTCAGATATGGCTATATGCTATCTGTCCATCACCTGTTGTTTTTTGCATTTGTCACCCCGAGTGAGACGGGTATGCTCAGACGTGAGTCCCGTGCTCTCCATGCCACTGGAATAAAGCTATCCAGGCTGATGAGGGCTGTAAGCCCAAAACCGGTCCTTGGATGCTTGTTTCCAGTCCAGGGAGGACCTGGCTTGGCAGTTCGGGCTGGACTGATCCCATGGGGCACAGGGTCAAGACTGATTTGCATATGGCTGGGTTCAAACTGGAATAGCATGGTGAGCAAAAAAACGATGGATTTAGGCCCAGATCTCAGTACTGGGTTGAATGTATGACATTGTTCTGCATTCTGTCCATCACCTGTTGTTTTTTGCATTTGTCACCCCGAGTGAGACGGGTATGCTCAGACGTGAGTCCTGTGCTCTCCATGCCACTGGAATCAAGCTATCCAGGCTGATGAGGACCTGGCTTGGCATTTCGGGCTGGACTGTTCCCATGGGGCACAGGGTCAAGACTGATTTGCATATGGCTGGGTTCAAACTGGAATGGCATGGTGAGCAAAAAAAAAAACGATGGATTTAGGCCTGATCTATGTACTGGGTTGAAAGTATGACATTGTTCTGCATTCTGTCCATCACCTGTTGTTTTTTACATTCGTCATGTTTAAGAATGGCACACTTTTTTTGCCAAATAAATTTATTTTAATTTCTGAACAATTCTTACCGCGAGCATTACCGGTGATCAATAAGATTGGCACACTTAACTCTTCTACTATTGACCCCTTGGGATGGTTACTCTGGCCAACAACCTCCAATGTGTGTTTTTTGAATACCACAAGGTTTTGCAGAAAGTAGGCCTGACCCTTGTTTCCCACATTGCCATACATATTCTATGGGTACATTGTGTCAGCAATAATTGGAGCATTCCACACTGTCATCTACCTATTCAGTTCCTCAGCTGTCTGGTTGAGTTGAAATCCTGGGATCCCCACCAAAGGCAGGACTGGGTTGTAGCTCAAGGTTGGGCAGACATTTTCCAGGCCAACTTTCAAGCACCTCCAATTGGTTTATAGCGGATGGTGATGCTCCATTTCAATTAGCCTTTTGCTATTAGGCTGTTCCCTATCAATTGACTTTCTTTCTGTAAAGGGATAGTATACTGCCCCTGCTGTATTTTGTCCACCAGGATTCCAATGCTGGCTAGATGTGCCCCATCTAGAAAATGTGCGCCCCATTCCATTGAAGTTGGCTAGCTAGGTGATATAGCTCAAAGACTGGTGCATCTAGGTCATCCTCAGTTTATGGGAATAATATCTTACTCAAAGTCACGTTTTGCTTGTCTGTACCCCAATAACATCAAACAGTAATAAATCCAGTGCCCTCAAAAATGGTCTAAATATGCATAGTGCAGAGTAGTACAGTGACATAGCAAAAATTGAAGTATTATCATTTTAAACCGGTGCTAGGTTGCCCGTAACAAACAAGATCAACGTTTTCCAGAACACCACACAACTTTTCACAGCCATCAATGACTTGCCTGAGTTCCATTTAATCAGTTCAGTTTCTATTTGGTAGCTCTTCACAACCAAATTTCTGAATAAGCAGAGCTAACATGCTAGGCCCATATTTTGCAATGAGAGGGGCTCTGTGGAAGGGTTTGGGTTGACAGGGAACATGCACATTTTAGCCCAATTCACTCAGAGGTCTGACAACTGTCTGAATTTGTTGGTAGTACGAAACATGCTGTCCAATCCCACATGGCCATTTCGTAGTTGCAGAAGTAGGTTATCAACAGAGATTGAAATGTCATGCATGTCATCAATCAGAGTAATGCCACTCACCTTGCTCTCTGCCATGACCATGCTAGCTAAAGATTCTATCACCAAGGCTAGAACTATGTGGTAAAAAGGGCATGCCTGATGTGTGCCGTCGCATACTCTGAACAAGGAAGAAATTATGTTGTCTGTATAGACAGGGGTTTGTCAGTGGAGGGGCTGATTCACAGAACTAATATGACATAAAATCATAAACTTACTACTTTTGGTATTCACAGAAGGCATTTAGTGGTAGTAAAGTTAGGACTCCTAACTTTACTACTACTAAACTGAGACAAAATCCTAACTTTACGACTTTCGGTAATCACAAAAAGCATTTAGTAGTAGTAAAGTTAGGAGTCCTAACTTTACTACTACTAAATGCCTTCTGTGAATACCAAAAGTAGTAAGTTTAAGATTTTATCTCGGTTTAGTAGTAGTAAAGTTAGGAGTCCTAACGTTACTACTACTAAATGCCGTATGGGAATACCAAAATTAGTTCTGTGAATCTGCCTCAGAGGGTTTTGGATTCCTTAACTAGGTTGATCATCATCAGCATTGGGCACTACTGCATTTGGAGCATTTCCTCGAGCACTCTGTAGAGCGGCTTGATGTTCAGCAGTAGTACATGCGCCTCAATGAACCTTTTGTGGTCCAAGTGGATCAGCAGTGATTGCATGGGATATAATATTTTTGTTACGTTTTTTAAGGCTTTTCTTACCAAAGTTTAGTAGGAAAAAGGGGCCTGTGGTAGGAAACTTTCTAGTGGAACAATCAGAGAAGCCTTAATTGTTCCTTTTCCCAACACAAGAAAACACCTCTTGGGTTGGGAAAGGGACCAATTAAGGATTCAATGAGTGAAACACAGGGATACCCCCTTCAAAGAGGTGTAGAGTACATTTGCAGTAAGCGTGAGGCCAATAGGTCAGAGCAAGTCCGGTAAAAGTTCATGGGTGGGCCATTGTATCCCAGGGTTTTCCAAAGCCATGTTTTTAATGATTTCATTCAATTTTGTCTGCAATATTGGTTAGTTCAATTTCGTCTGATACCCATGCAGTCAATGCATTTTTATCGAGGTAGGAGTTAACGTCAGTCTGTGACACTGTGTCTGCCTTCCTATACAAGCCAAGAAACATCACATTTAACTCATTCTGGGTAAACAGAACATTCCCCTGATTGTCACAAATCTGTGCAATGGGAGAGTTCCTTTGTTTCAGTTTAGTCAACCATGAATGTAGTCACCCTCCTTTGTCCTCATTAGAGTAAACACTAAGGCCCTAATTACGCTTGTGGTGGTCTGAGGACTTCCAGACTCCTGTGGGTGTAATGGTGGCGGTCCAGCCACCTCTACACCAGTGGTCCAACCACCCAATTAGTACTTAGGCAGTCAGACCGCCATTGCACCACTACAGCTGCCTGGGAACTGCCATTTTCTGGTGGTCCCATGGTGGTCTGAGGGCTGCAATATGCTTGTTGGTACCTTGAGGCACCGCCAAGCAGATTTGGACTTTCCTCAGCACCAGCACTGTCATGGAGGTTATTCCTCGATGAAAGGGCTGGTGGTGAGGAAAGATTCTTGCCGCTGTGTACAGGGGTGCATACAAGGTGCATGGTGCATTTTTTCCTGTGCAGGAATGTGCACTGGTGTTCCCGTGGTGTGCTGTTTCAGGCTCACAATGAGCCTTTTAAACAGCACTGCCTCATGACCCTCACATCGCTTACCCACCATACTACAAAAAACTTGTAATCTGGCAGGCGGGTGTAACTATTGGCGGGACAGTGGCACAGCTGTAGGAAGACACCTGCCCTCATGCCACCAAATGTTGTAATCAGGACGTAAGTGTAGTTGTAATTGGGGCACCATAGTTTCTCAAGTTCTGCTATAGATTTCTCTTTGTTTGGATGGCAGGTGCGATTACCACATTGGGTCCCCAGACACTACCAATTCTAATATATAAAGGGATTTTTTAGTTTGTTCTTCATGGAGTCATGCGTTTCTGGACCCCTGTTGCTGTTCTAATACAGTGACCTACAATTTATAACTTTGAAAACCTCCCACTCAAATATAGTATTGTTAGAACTCACAGCATTAGGGTGGTCTACCCCCAACTTTATTCCTGCCTCCCTTTGACCTTGTTTTAGCTGGCTTCAGGACTCTGCACTCTAACCAGTGCTAAAGTACTTCTGCTCATTCATCTAAACATGGTAATATTAGTTTATCCCAAAAAGGCATATTTAATTTACTTATAAGTCCCTAGTCAAGTGCACTACATGTGTTAATTAAATGCTATTATTGGGCCTGCAGCACTGATTGTGCCACCCACATAAGTAGATCCTTGACCATGCCTCAGGTCTGACACTGCAGAGCATGTTTCACATTGCCATGTCAACCTGGCAGGTGAACCCACTTGTCAGGCCTAAAACTTACATATGTATACATATATGTCATCCCTTAAGTTGTGCTTGCATAACCCACAGGGCAGAGTGTAGTGTATTTAAAAGGCATAAGTTGGTAGTATAAACTCCCAATTTCATGTTTTCATTACTGCAAGGCCTTTCCCTCCCATAGAACAACATTGGGATTACCTTATTAAATCTTTTAAGTGTATCTCCCAATTGTGAAGAGATAGACTTTTTACGTTTAGTGTCACTGAATTCACAATTTAATATCACAACTTTTGGGGAATTTGGATTTTAAATTCCAGTTGAACAGATGCTACTTTTAGAAAGTTGGCATTTAGCTACTTTAGCCATTTGGTGTGTTCTGCCCGTCTCTGGAATACATGTCTGAGGTAGGTGACAGCTGGCTATCTACTTTCCAGTCATACACAAGGGAAGGGTAGGTGTGCCTGAGTGGTCATCTGTATTCAAATGGGTCATACTAAGCAGGATGGGAGGGAGGAGCAGACACTTACACCTGAAAGGGCTGCGTCCTGTAACCACACAAGTGATTGATTGGCCCCCCACTAGTGTGTCTGGAGCTAGGGCTGAAAAGGAAAGACTGTGCCCTTCAAAGATGGTCTTTGATGTTTTCTCCTCTTCAAAGGCACCAATGGGTATCTGGACCTATGGCAGTACCAAATCAGTACACTTATGGACCTGTGACTTCTCTGCCAGGAAGAGGAACTTCTATCCAGCTGAAAGGACTGCTACTCTACTGGATTGCTGCATTGCTGGACTACTGCTTTGCTGATCTCCCACCTTGCTATGCTGCCCTGCTACCTCCTGCTCTCCTGTCTGGGTGAGGAGGACTGGGCTTGTATTACTTGAACCCCGAGTGACTCCAAGTGCTTGCTGGCTTGCCTCTTGTTCCCAAGTCCCAAAATTCATATCTTGATTTCTACTTTATTGATTTTTTTTTTTTAAATAATTTTTATTGTAGACATACCTGTACAGGCCATTACACGCATTACAGTAGCATCATAAGTATCAGCAGATATATAATACATTTCTTCAATCAGTACACAGCCGTTCGGCCCACAACCCGGGGGTTGGGCGGCGTTGAAGCCTCTGCACATCCATGCCTGACGTTCCATACAGAGGAGTGGTTAGTGTCCGGATTAAGTGTATGTCTACTTTTATAGTCCTACTAAACTACGCGCTAATCCCCAACTCCCCTTCCCCGCGCTAACCCATAAACTCCCCCCCCCACCCCGCACACCATCACCCGCCTAAGGCTACGCTATTACCATCCCTGGGTTGCTAGCTTCATGCTCCCCATATTCCTGCTGTTCCTGGGGCCTCAACTCGCCTCCTCTGTGCCCTCCACTCCGGGAATCTCCTCCTCTGTGTCAGCTTCGCTATCCCTGAGTGCCTGCACCATTACTTCCCATGCGGTCGCAGTGTCAGCCGCTGTCTGGTTAGGGGTCCTGCGCGCAAGTTGGTATCTATGTGTGCTGTCAGCCGAGGCCCATTTCAGAAACTCCTGCCGCCACCTCCGTGGAGTAGGCCCCAGCCTTGCCTTCCAGTTCTTGGTAATCTCTCTCTTAGCTATCACCAGTCCCATGTCGATGAACTTACTCGTGAGCTTATTTTTGGGGGTGTGGGGAAACCAGTGCAAAAGACATTCGGCCGGTCCGTACTCTATCGATCGTTCAGTCACCTCATTCAGTACCTCCCCTACTTCTCGCCAATAGTTCTGTAGGACCGGGCACGCCCATAGCATGTGTACTAACTCAGCCCCCTCTTCCGGGCACCGGGGGCAGGCTGCTGTGTCATCGCCAAAATACCGCCTGATTCTTCCTGGGGTCATGTACGCCCTATGCAACACATAGTAGTGGATCAGCTGGAACCTGGCGTTCCTTGTGCTGTTGCGAGCCCTGCGGACAAGTTGTGCCCAGGTCATGTCCGGTATGTCCCTATTCAGATCCGCCTCCCATTTGGCTTTTAGGGATGTGAGAGGAGGGATATTCTCCCTAACCATTCGATTATACAGGCATGTAACCGCCTTAATCGTGCCCGCCGCCATCATGGTGTATTGGCACGCCGCTGCCGTCTCGGGTTCCCCAAGCCCCGTGTCCCAGTGGGCGTGCATCGCCCTGGATACCGCTGCGTGCAGCAGAAATCCCCCTCTCGGGATACCGAAGCGGTCTATTAACTCCTGGAACGGGAGCAGTGCTCCACTTTCAAAGAGGTCCCCAACCACCTGTATTCCCGCTTCCTCCCATTCCTGCAGGCTCGACCAGTCGCCGCCATGTGGTAGTGCCGTCAGCATGGCCAGTGGTATCTCAGGCGCGTAAGGGCGCTGGGTACCCTCTCTCTTCTGGGTCCGGTTCCAGCATTGACGGTACGTGCGCTGTTCCAGCGACAAATCCCGACTGTCCAACCGCTGCTGGAGGGTTATGTACGCCAGGACGTGCCTGGGCGTTCCCCGCGAGCTTTCATCCTCTGGGCCCCGAAATACCCTCGCTACCTCCTGCGTGAATACCTGTAATTGGGCCGCTAGGTAATAGAGCTCAAAGTCTGGCACCGCCAGCCCCCCCTCATCCTTCGGGCGAGAGAGTGTGGCCAGCGCTACTCTGCACCGTCCCGCTCCCCAAATGGAGGATGTGATTTGAGATTTAAGGAGCTTAAAGAAGGAGCCAGGTATCCAGATTGGGAGCGTCCGGAAATAGTACAGTAATCTCGGTAGGGCTACCATCTTTAGTAGGGAAATCCGGCCCGCTACTGATAGTGGTAATGTGGACCAGAAGGACATACAGCCCTTCAGTCCACGCACACATCGTCCCAGGTTGCCCTCAAGTAAGTCTTCCGGCTTATGGTAGATGTGGACCCCCAGGTATTTCATGCAGGTGGGGTTCCAAGTCGCCTCCGACTGATGTTGCGGCTGGGCAGTGCCCTCCATCAGCGGGTACAAGCTTGTCTTGGGCCAGTTGACCCGCAGGCCTGACATCTCTCCGAAGCTCTCAAGTAGAGCTTCCGCCCTCCTTAGGTCCTCACCACCGTCGCAGAGGAATAGTAATAAGTCGTCGGCATACAGTGAGATGAAATGATGTCTGTCACGGGTCCGTACTCCGCGGGTGTGCCGCCCCGTTTGGGCCGCAGCCGCCAGTGGCTCAATAGCCAGTGCAAAAAGGAGCGGTGATAGGGAGCAGCCCTGTCGAGTGCCCCGCTCCACCGGGTATCGGAGGGACACCGCTGGTCCTACCCTCACTCTCGCAATCGCTTCCGCGTAAAGGACCTTAGTCCAGTGGATATAGCCAGCTCCCAGGCCGAAACGCTCCATGACAGCATAGAGGTAGTCCCACTCGAGGCTGTCGAAGGCCTTTTCAATATCAACCGACAGGACCAGCTCCGTCCCTGTCCCCACGGTCAGCCCGTCCATGATACGGATGAGCCGTCTGATATTAGCCGTGGTGTTGCGTTTCGGTATAAAACCGTTTTGGTCGTCATGTACCAGCCCCACCATGTGAGGCAGGAGCCTCGCCGCTAGAATGGAGCTCAGGATTTTATAGTCTGCGGTGAGCATAGAGAGCGGTCTATATGACGCAGGGTCATCACTCTCCCGGCCGGGCTTCAGCAGTGGGACCACTAATGCCTCCCTCATCGACTGCGGTAGTCGACCCAACGCCTTGGCCTCTTTATAAACAGTCTGGAGATGCGGTGCCAGTATGTCTAGATATCTGTTATAGAACTCTATGGGGAGTCCGTCTATCCCCGGCGATTTGTTCCTTGCCATACGCCTCACCGCTGATCGTATCTCACCCACGTCAATGTCCGACCCCAAGTCCTTCGCCTGCTCAGCCTCTATCCGGCATAGGGGCAGATCAGCCAGGAAGGGATCCACCAGTCCTGCCCTGTCTCCCGGGGCACTCTTGTACAGGCCCTCGTAATATTTCCGGAAAACGTCGACTATGCCTAGTTGAGTTTGTTGTACCACGCCCGTCATATCCCGCAGCTGGAGTATGGGAGCGCATCGCCTGGAGGGGTTCGAGAGCCACGCTAGGAGGGTGCCCACCTTATCGCCATCAACATGGGAGCGTAATACATACCGCTTGTAGTCAAAGGCTCGAAGTCTCTCCACCTCAACGGCTACCGCCTCCCTGGCCAAACAGAGAGATTCCTGAAGTTCCGGCCGTCCAGGCCGCCTCCTCTCCGCCTCCCTCAGTCCAGCATCTGCCTTCGCCAAATCGCCCAGCAGTACCTTCCGCACGCCTACATAATCTCTAATACAGATGCCCCTCACCACTACCTTGAAGGCATCCCACTCCGTCGCCCTTGACGTTGCTGTCCCTACGTTCTCCGCGAAATACGAGGTCACGCCTTCCGCTAGGGCCTCCCCGAAGAGGGGGTCCTCCAGAGTCTCAGGCCGTAGTTTCCAGAGCGGAACCCTGGGCTTCTCCGCCACCCACGCCAGCCGGATCAGGAGCGGGTTGTGGTCTGAGATTGTCCTCGTTAGGTACTCTGAGCTAGTGACGCACGGTAGCACCTCCCGGGAGCAAAGTATGGCGTCCAAACGGACATGCAGGTCATGGAGCCCTGAGAAAAATGAGTAATCCCGATCAGTCGGGTGTTGCCCTCTCCAAACGTCTATGAGTCCCCAGCACTCCTGCCAATCCCTCCTCCCCCTAGAGAGCCTGTGTACCGGGGAGTCACGAAGGGGGGGGTGAGACCTGTCCAGCAAGGGGTCGGCAATGGAGTTAAAGTCACCCCCCAGCAGGACCGGGCCCGCAAGGGGGTGGGCCAGCGTCCCTGACAGTGTAGCTAGGAAAGCTAATTGGTCCGTGTTCGGGGCATAGATGCTAGCCAATACTACATCTCTACCTTCAAGCTTCCCCTCCACCACCACATATCTCCCTTCCTGGTCAATCCATTGACGTAAGAGTTGGAAAGGCGTGCCTGCCCTAATCCATATGAGCACCCCTCGCGCATAGGCCGAATAGTTGGTGTGATAAACCTGTCCCCGCCATCTCCTTTGTAGGGCCACCCCCTCCTGTTTTGTGAGATGCGTCTCCTGCAGCAGCGCGATGTGTACTCCCCTCCGTACTAAGTAGGCATGCACTTTGTGTCTGCGTTGCATAGTGTGTAGGCCCCGGACATTCCAGGTAATACAAGTCAAACCATTTACATTAGCCATTATCCCAGTGACCCGGTCGAAACCCTCCCTCCAGGTCCAGCCCGTTGGCGGTGATGGTGCCCCCTCTGTAAGAAACAAAACTCCCCAACAGCCCTGCCCATGGTATACCCAGGGTCAACAATATCAAAAAAAGCAAACAATCCCCAACTGTGGGACCCCCCCCCCTCCCCCAGAACAGGCCCCAATATCGAAATACCAGTCCCCATCCAAACTCCCGTACCTGATGACCCAGGTCTCAACTACACAGCCGTAGCTGTGGGTGCCTTAAGGGCCTACGGAGCACGGCCTTGTCCAGAGGGAGGCTGCGCCGCCCATCTCCACCCTCCCTCCCCAGTTCCTCATGGTCCCTCCGCCCTGAGCCCCGCCATGTGCCCCGGCCCCTACTATGTGCGGAGGCAGCGATCCCCCCTCCCGGTTCCCCAAGCATTACCCATTCTACATCGATAGTAGTTCATATGTTGAGGATCTCATCCGCCGTCTGCGGTGTCACCAGCGGCCCCTCCGTGCGGTTTATCCCCGACAAGTCCGACTCCGATCCAGAGGCCGAAACATGAGTGTCCGAGTCTGTGGCCCCTCTAGAACCGGGACCTTCTGCTCGGCCGAGCTTCCCCACCTCCAGCAGCGCCGCCTGTCGTTCCGCCTCAGTTTGAGAGGCCGATGGGCCCAGCTGCCCCCGTCCCCGTTTCCAGAGTCTTTTCGATTTCCGCAGCTGCTTGGGCGAGCGTTCCCGCTCTTTCTCTCGCTCCTCTCTCACCCTGGCTCCGTCAGTCCCGGCCTTGTACGTCTCCCACCAGTCCCAAGCTTCCGCTGAAGTCGCGAAGAAGATCGCCTTGTCATCCACTACCACTCGTAGCCTGGTTGGGAAAAGCAAGGAGTAGGGAATCCCTTCAGTCCGCAATTCCCTCTTGATCGTGAGGAAGGAGGCTCGCTGTTTCTGCGTTTCGAAGGTGAAGTCCGGAAAGAGTGTAACTCTACTGTTCGCAATCTGGAAGGGGCCATCCTCACGAGCCCTCCGCAGGAGCAGATCTCTGTCCTTGTGGTGTAGCAGCTTGGCTATGATCGGTCTGGGTGGGAGCCCGGGTTTGGGTGGTCCTGAGGGGACCCTGTGGGCCCGCTCCAGAGTGAAGAATGGCGAAAGTCCTTCCGGCGCCACCACCGTCTTCAGCCATTCCTCCATGTAGGCAATCATGTCACCCGTCCCCTCCGTCTCCGGCACACCTACGATCCGTACGTTGCTGCGTCGGTTTCTATTTTCCGCGTCCTCCGCCCGCCTCTCTAGGGTGCTTATGCGGTCCAAGGCCTCCGTCAGCTTACTCTCCATCGCCTTGTGAGCCGGCGCCATGACCCCGATCACCACCTCAGCCTCCTCGACCCTGTCTTTCAGTTTGTCGTGGTCCGCCCGGAGTAGGCCCAGCCCCGACGCCACCTGCGCTATGTCGTTGTGGAGCGCATCCCTGGTGGTCGTTATGGCGTCCAGTATTCGGTCCTGCAATCGCTGCAGGTCTGTCTGCTCCGCAGGGCCCCCCTCCACTGCGTTTGATGTTGCCGCCTCCTCCGCCTTGGTCCTCGGCTTCCCCATCGTGGCCGGCTCGCCGCTCTCGCTCTCCCCGTCTGCTTGCTGACCCCGGGCCTCGGCCACGTGGACCACCCCTGTGCGCTTCGGGGCCTCGCTGTTCGTCTACTGCGCCCCAGTGTGAGCGTTCGTTGCTGTGTCCGGCCCCTGGGTACTGTGGGGTATCGTTCACTCCCCCTCCGAGGCGGCTTGGTGGGCCGGATGTCAAAGGCCCTTCTCTGCCTCTTGGGATCCTTCCTTATGTCCCCATAGGTTGTGTGTGCCACTGCCGCGGGGGCGAGGGGGGCCCAGGATGCGCTGCCGCGCGCACCGTCTCCCACGGATCCCCTCTCTCTGGGTGGCCCCCGCTCACCTGCTGGGTCGGCCGGTGCCTGGGGCCGGGTCGGGCCTCCGGTTCTCGTCTGCACGGCAAGGGGCCGCTAGGAGGCCACGTCCGCTCCGACCTCCTCCGATGGCGCCGCACACCGCAGCCGGTCGCTGAGGAGCAATCCTCGCCGTGTGGGGTCCGTCGCTGCCGGCGATCGCGCCTCCACCATGCACGCCGGCAGTGCGTCCCTCTGGTAGTCCGCCGCCTCTTAAGGCTCCGCTGCGGCCGCCATCTTGCTCGGCGCCATTCTCCCCATCGCTCCAGAGGCCGCCGCGATCGGCGGTCGTTCTTGGGTCTGCGACGTCGCCGGCTGCCCAGATCTCGCCCGAGCAGTCACCGCCGGGCTATCAATTGGCGCCGGGGCACACACGGGCTCCACGGCCCCTTGATCAGGATTCCTGTGGGGAAGAGGCGCGGAGCTCCGGGCTCACGCCGGCATTTCCCTCGGCGCTCAAGCCACGCCCCCTTCTACTTTATTGATTGCTGTTGTTTTGGTATTGTTTTGGGTATTAAATGTGTTGTATGAAGTGTTGAACAAATACATTGCACTTTCCCCTTAGGTTAAATCTGAGGGTGAGCACAGGATAATTTAGGTAGTGTTGTGACCTATTCTGACTAGGATTGTACATCCTGCTTGAACAAGGTGCATACCTCTCCTAAGCAGAAACCCCAGTTTCTAGCAGGTGTTAGATGTAGTGCCTTCATTTTCCCAAACATTATATTGTATTGCAGTTCTTAAGGATCCTTTAAAGGCCCTGTGCTCCATGTTAGTGCTCTGAAATATACAGGGAGGAATTTTCATGTGTTGTCTCTTCCCATGTCACACCGATCAATAGGGGATTGCGATCAGGTCCAATATGTACGTCTGTATCAGGGAATAGAATGAGTGTTCAAGAATACTAGCACAAAGTCACCTTCATGTATCTACAAGTTCTTAATTCACAGTCTAAGTGATCAGTACCCTGGCAACCCTTTCTACGGTGCTGCCTTACAATGGCAGTGTGAGTGATCTAGGACTGTATCAAGCACACAATTGTATCATATTAAAAAGAATTTGGTTCACTCGGGTGAAAGGAAATTTAAAGAAATCACCAGGGTAAGCAAAAAGAATTACTGTATGTAATATACATATTCCCTTGCCAAATAACTGAGAACACATAAGTGCTTAATTTGAGCCGGTGGTTTCTGGTGATCAGCAACAGCACTTTATTGTCAACACCGGCACATGTGAAAGCTGTCACATGGTGGTCCTGTTTGTGTAATTCGGCGATGAGCGGAACAAAACATGTTTATTAGTATATTATGCATTAAAAATAGGCAGTACCTGCTGTCCAAGCCATTCTTTTAGCTTTGGGGGCCTCAAACAGTTTTAATTGTAATACTTGTAGCAGTGTAATGGCTTGTAGTTCTGCAGGTACTCTCATTGGCAGTACTGAAAGTGGCAAATGGTGGTTCAAGTGGCAATGGCCCTGGCACATATTTTCTTACTCATTAAGCACTGCAACACACTATAGTTAATTGCAAAAAGATGTATTGTTAAATATGCATAATACTCATCTCAAAGAATTGCAAAAGTCTAATCAAAGAAACAAAATAAAATTACAGTGAATACAGAATTCTGGTGCATTCAAAGGAAACTGATATGAAATACAAGAGAATAGGATGCAAATGAAAGTAATACATAACAATATCCAATAATCAATTTGAAAATATCCAATTGTAACAAAAGGTATTCAAATAGACTCATACAGTCTATGAAAAAGCTAGGATCAGCCGCTCACTTTAATATGTCAGGTGATCGTCTGTTAAGGATTGGATGATGCCTGATCAAACAAAAACTGGAATTTGGAAAGACCCAGCCCAGCCCATTATGACCATTTTAGGCAATGTGCAGAGAGGATCTTGTGTGAATTTTATATTTGCGGGCATTACAGGATCTTTCAGGAGTATGAGTTGGAAGCAAAGATCACAGATGTCATCTGCAGTTTGTTCTCTGTACGTATCTCTTTGTAGTAACACCTATCTTTCACCGCACAATAAACTCTAAGAATAAAAACTAGGTTTTGCAGTACTAGTAGGAGTCACCCATTGGCACAAAATTGACATTCATAAGCAATAAAAATTTTGTTTGGCACATCGCAAAAAGACATATATATTTCTAAATCATTGTGTGAATGTCAACACAAAGTAGGATACAGTGCATAATGGCTAGTGAGCAACAAGTGACAAGAAAGGATGTCTCCTTAAACATACTATGGCTACCGATTTCTCACCTGTGAACTATGCGCATGGCTTTAGATTTTGACTAATTTAAAAAGAAGTGTAATATCATGCAAAGGCGGAAATTAATTACATTTGATGAGAATAAGAAAAATCCAAAAAGTGCAAATTCACAAGTACCAATCATTCTTTCAAGACATTCATCTGCTAAGCACATAGACTTTAGTTACCTGATTGGGTTGCTTTATTTGACAGTGATTTTGCTGGTGTGCAGACATTTTCTAAAAGAGAAGCAATGCAACATGGTTTCATTGTTTTATAAAGTGAAAGATATAAAATCAAATAAATCATAAAATAGGTGCTACATATACCTATCCCATCTTTCTTTCAATCGTTTGCAAACATTTGACGGGCCTGAATTAGGGTTTGGCAGGCAACCCGACATCCGTCAGAGTTGGATGGGATAATATATCCACCATGACAAACTACCGCTTGCCTAGTTTAGAGATCACCACCTGCCTAGCAGTGATCTTCGGCATCTGTAGAGATACTGCTGCAACATTAGGTTCTTTGAAGGTGCCAAAAGTTAGATTGACAGCCACCAGTGGATTTGATGGCTGTCCCCAAAGGTTTTTATGTTTACAAAATAAATAACTAATGGTCCCCATACCAAGGGAGATTGTCATTATTTTAATTTTTCTGTTCATGACCACTGAAATAGGGTAGGTGATGTGTTTCCCTTATTCCAATGAGCAACATTCCATTAGGCTGTTGGAGTAAACTTTTCAGCAACAGAGTCAATGGGGGCTCCACCACCAGAAATCAGATGTACCACCTGAATCTAAAAAAGGCGGGAGTGATGGGGCAGGACTCGTAGAAAAGAGACTTGCTAGGAAGCAATCCTCTCATTTAACTGTTAATATTGTATTAACCACGTATTGTGTAAATTAACACGCACAATTCACAGAACTAACTTAAGACAAAATCCTAAACTTACTACCATTTTCGTATTCACAGAAGGCGCTTACTCATTTTGGTATTTACAGAAGACACTTACTCATTTCGGTATTCACAGAAGTTAGGAGTCCTAACTTTTGGACTCCTAAATGCCTTCTATGAATACCGAAAGTCTTAAAGCTAGGATTTTTCTCAGTTTAGTAGTAGTAAAGTTAGGATTCCTAACTTTAGTACTCCTAAAAGCCTTCTGTGAATACCAAAAATCTTAAAATTAGGATTGTTCTCAATTTAGTAGTAGTAAAGTTAGGACTCCTAACTTTAGGACTCCTAAATGCCTTCTGTGAATACCAAAAGTCTTAAAATTAGGATTGCCTACGTGTTTTACTAATAAGTAACTCGACTGAAATTGTGAAGTGGCTGCTAAGGGGAAATCTTTATTGCGCATGCGTCAACTGTACCTAAGCAGTATGATGAGCAGTCGCTTGGAGGGAATTTCTTGCGCCTGCTTTGCTGAAACTAACACAAGCTATTTTACGAATGCTAGTGCGGGAAGAGCATTAATAAATGAATGGTATTAGAGCAGAGATAGGTGGAACGAAGTGAAACCATTTTATCTTAAATGTATTATTTGTCTTTCTGACTTTCCTATTAGTATGCATATGGGCCTCTCGTACGAATCCAGAGTCTGTAACCCACCGGACCTCCGCACATGCATGGTGTAATTGAGCCAGAAGAAGTGATGTGACTTTTGAACATAGTCCAAGGACGCAAAAGATACATACCCTGGGAACCAGCTCCAAAGTCCTCTCAATGAATGGGAACACATGAAAATTATACTTTTTGTTGTATAAGATGTGAATACGGGCGGGAAAAAAGATTTGTCAATAAACGTTAAGGGGTGGGATCATTGAACAATTGCCTGATAGACTAAGATGAAAAAAAAATTGACACGTCTCTCAAGAGATATGGTAGTCTAGTAACTTGACCACCTACATATCGCAATTCCTTTTAACCTTAGTGCCTAAACTATCCAGAATAAATAACTTTTTTTTGATTAGACACTATTTTTAGTCTATTCCTTCACATATATTCTTTTGATCTCTGGACACTTCTACTTGTACCAGAGGTAGCCTCAGGTGAGGCAGGCACCCAGAACGTCAATCGATCACCCGATGAATACGCCATGGCTCCTGATGGGGCGGAGAAAAGATACACCGCAAACGACAATACCAGGATGTCTATGAGGGTTTTCGAATACAAACCAATGGTTTTGTAGAAGCAAGTGTCCATTCTATTTTTGATTATTGATAAGATGAAAAATAAGCATGGTTTGATGATCATCCCCCTTGTAGTTAGTAATATTACGATATTGAAACATTAATGGGAGGTACATGAATATTGTAAGGTATAATTGAGTTAGTCTTAGCTAGATAGAGAGTGCATCAGACCGGGACGCTGTCCGAGTGAACTGGAGAAGGAGATTTGAGGAATGCTGCAGAGCTCGGGATGCTGTCAGAGTGACGAGAGATGTTGATGAAGAATCGAATGCAGAACCATTTATCCTAAAATAATTTACTTAGAAGAAGACCGCTGAAGAATCTCGAGGAGGAAGAGAGTGTCAGAGAGGGGTGCTATACAAGCGTCGGTGGTAGGGAGGTCATCTATCCTGTCCTGAAGCCTTTGTCGCCTGATATTTCCCGATGGACCCTTCCCAGCTCCATGGCCAGGGGGTTCGTTTTCACACCATCCTAGGTAAATATATATATTCTGTATGTGCCTATGTTCTTTTCTCTCTATCCTCTCCTTTCTGAGCATAAGTCACTGCAAGATATAAAGTATGAGTGTGATTGATTGATTAATTGAATCTTCCTTCCTCTGATTGACAGAGACTGTACTGTACTTTGTAAGTGGTTCACATGAAATTGATTAGATAAAGATTTAAAATATTTCCAGAGTCTGTTGTCATTTCATAAATGTAATAAGATCATTTATATTATTTCACAATCAACTAGTTCAACTAATGGCCCATTGACCAGAGGAAATAACTTTTTGATCAGTGAAAGATTAGTTAAGAATAAGAGGTGACTAATCTTGAAATGGTAGAAAATCATAAACTTTGACTCCAGCCTTATTGCCAGGTTGTGTGAGTGGGTTTATGGGACCAGGTGAGTATATGGTATTAAAGTACCTGTTGCTGGTGAGCCGCTGGATCAGTTTTCTGGTAGCAGAGCTATGGTTATTATTGACTAGTTTGGTGATAAATATAGATTTTTGATTATTGATTTATGTTTAACAAAAAGAGTTAGTGTCCCATTTTATGTTGTCCGGAAAATTCCCCAGGGAAAATGAATAGTGGGTGGTGATAGAGCCACTGCAGTGAGGTTACTCGTCTGTTGGAATAGCACTGAGAATCTACGCAGGGCCGGCAGTGATAAACTAGGGACTATTTCTTATGTAAGTTCACTGTGAATGAAAGCAAAATGGTTTGCTGGTGAAACTTTAGCCTTATATCACCTAGAAAGGGTAACACTGAAGGAGTAACAGGTTCTCTTGGGCTTGAAGGAAGGGTAAACGGAAGGTTTTACTCGCAGTGTATGAGGAGCAATTCTGAGTCTCCAGAATAATTCAAATTCTATCCTTCGTTTAGTGGAACAGCCAGAGTAGCGAATGTTTCAACGTTGTTACTAACGGAAATTAGTTAAAGAAAGAGTAAAAGAAATAAAATAAGTTTTTGTATTACCTTGTGAAGGGAGGGTCAGTTGCCGGAGTTGCACTGACTTCACAGAGAGCCACGCAGTGATAGGTTGAAACAGCGGGCGTGTGACTGATGCAAATTGTAAAGGAGGGGTCTGTAGTAACGAGCAGACTGACAACATTGAAAAGGCCGCTCTGGCATTGGTCATATCATGAGCGCAAGCCACAATCTGATTGGATAATTTAGTGAAAGCTGCTTTTAGATTGGTTGGTTAAAATTTGTATGCTTGTTTCACATTTGCCTTTTTGTGCTAGTTGCCCTGATAGAAAAGCTCGAGGATTTGCAGATTATTGTTTTATGTATCGAGTGTCTAGTTTGTATGGAGAAAAGAGAAAAATGACATTTATAAAGAAAATTAAGAATTTCTTTAAGAAAGATAAACCTGTATTGACTAGAGAAGGAATTTCTTTTCAGCTGACTAAAACGCTTGATTCATTTATCATGATGGAGAGAGGATATCATACATGTGTATGGATGAAAAATTCGATCGAATACACAAAAGATGATGGTGTTTTAGCTTTTCCTGCACATGGTACCTTTAATGGAAGAATTTAGCAGAATTTGAGGATGCAGAAGAATGATTTAGATCCCAGACCTAGTATGTGCGCAGTATGAGGCATTAGAAGAAAGGCAGACTGAGTCATATGAACAAGAGAAAAATCGTAGTGGAAGATATATGGGTCACTTTCGTAGGTATTTGCGGGAGACACGTGAAGGTCAGCTGAAGCAATGGAATAAAGCAATGGTATCAGAAAGTTTATACCGAGTCTTAGTGACTGAGGAACAATCAGGGAGTAAGTGTAAAGAAAAATTAAAACATATGAACCCAACAGGATATGGTGAATCAGAAGATGAGTTGCTAGAGGACATTTTAACAAAAAAAATCACCGTACCAAGAAGGGCCAAGTAGAGTTACCCCAAGTGCATCTGTATTGGGAAGACACTTGATTCCACAAATTTTACTTGATCCAACAGTTAATAGGGAACTTCAAGACAGGGAAAAAGAACCTTTAAATAAACATAGAGAATTAATTCAGAAAATATGCAATTGAATTTGAACCCTTAAGCATTGACAATACCAGTAACTATAGGTCCTATTGTTCCATTGTATGGAGACAAAGCAAATTGCCGTAAACCACCAGCTGTATTAGCTCCCTTAAGTAACCCAAGAAAAGAAACTGTGATAATAGATGATCAAGCCAGTGAGTGCGTTTCAGTAATTTCATTAATGGAATTACCGATAAGACACTCAGTAAGTAAAACCCAAAAGAAGAGATACTCTCAGTAGTTCAAAAGAAGGAAGGTCAGTAGTATCCTCTGGAACCAAAAGTGCAACAGCAGTAACTCCAGAAGATTTGGGGAGATGGGCACAGGGAATAGAAAAATAGAGTACACCCCCTAAAATATTAGATATTTACAAACTGAAAGTAGATTTGGAAGAGATGATAGCTGGAAATATGGGAATAGAAAGATTGAATACTTATAATGAGGAAGAGTTGTTGTTAATTTGTAGAAATATAACCGGAAATGCAAGACTATTTCATGAGAAGTTGACAGAACTTCCCTCTGAGATGGGGATTAAGATAGGAAGATCATAAGTGCTACAGAAACCATATCGAGGGGAATTTACTGACAAAGATTTAGAAAATATGAATATGTATGGAAAGAAGTTACAGGTAAAGGAGTTGTTGAGTATTTTGCAAAAGTGGGGAGACATTGACAGGTGGAGAACAAGGTGGACAAGGAAAAAGGAGGAAGCACAGGCAAAGGAAGAGTCAACTGCATATCTGTTAAAAGAGGCAGGGAAAGAAGAAATATTGTGTCCTGTGAGAGAGGTACCTGGTGGTGGATATGTTCATGTTTCATGGATTCGACAAGATATTTTGTCATTTACAAATGATTTCCCTAAATTGAGAGCTAAACCAGTTGCATGGTACAAACAGGTTGAGAGGTTTGTGAAGGTTTCGAAGGTTTTGTTGAAAGACTTGTATGGTCTATGATTTATGGACAGAATGTAAGATCACAGTTGATTGGCCAAGTGAAGAGTATCCACGAAATGCAAAAACAGGAGCACCCTCAGATGATGTGGTGAAGAAATATCACCAAGTAACTACTTTCATGAAAGGGAAAATTCCTCCTAAAGAAACAGATTGGGCAAAGATAGACAGAACGACCTGAGAGCCAAATGAATCTGTCCATGCATATTATGAATGATTGCTGCAGGTGTTCAAACAGTATAGTGGCTTTGAGAACAAAGGTGATAAGGATATGGGTCATTTTGTGTATCGGTTTGTGTACGGCCTTAAACCAGAAATTAGTCAGATGATACAACAACAACACGTGTTGGCAGTGAAAGCCCTTAGATGATATTTCAAAATATATGAAATTGAGGCAAGACATTAAGATTCAAAAGAGAAAATGTTGTGGGCACAAGTGAACTTGGTAGATCAACAGGAACTTAAGTTGAATAGTCAGATTGATGGTCAGCTGAAAGAACAAAATCAGAGTGATTATGTGGCGAGTGGTGGTAAATCAAGAGTACGAATGTGTAGAGAGAAAGCAAAGTAGAGGTTTCCTTGTCATGGGTGTGGAAAGCTTGTACATTGAAAAAACGAGTGTAAGAATATTCAAATAATAATGGGCCAACCCAAAATTTAAATCCACAGATGCAGAATAAGGTGCTTATGAATCAGCCGCAGCTGGTGGTTAATCAGCAGTGTCAGGTGTCACCTGCCCCTATGCCAAATTTTGTGAACCAGCCAAAGTACAGTGTGGACGCCATATTTCAAGGAGGAAGTAATAAGAACAATTCTGTGATTTAACAATACCTTTTCCTGAATTATCATGAAAGTGAAGAGGAACAATGACGGTGCCTGAGGGGGGAGGAAGAGGAGTGCGTAGTTGGTGCATCCTTGCCGGTAGATCAACGAGGTCCATTTATTGGTGGGAAAGTGGAAAGCAATTATATCACTTTTCTGTTGGATACTGGTGCTACCAGTTCTACTGTGAGAACAACAGACATCCCAAACCTACCCCTCTCGGGAGAAGCAATCCAAGTAGTTGGAGTTTTGAATCAACAGATTAGAACACCAATTACCGAACCTATGGAGGTGCATATTGAAAATTTTAAAGACATGTGTAAATTCATTGTCGGCGATTCCAGTCTAGTGAATTTACTAGGAAGAGATTTACTGTGCAAAATGAACTGCACAATTTATTGTACACCGGATGGTGTTGCACTTCAAACCCCTGATGAAGATATGGTATACAAGATAATGTTAGCTAAACAAGGCACAGAAATAGATGAGGTGTATTCTTTGATGACAAAATATGACTTACCAGAAGAGCTGAAAACAACTGTGAATCCAGAAATATGGGATTTCACAGGAAAAGAAATAGGGCTAATGGCAAATGTAGACCCAGTGAAAGAAGCTGCGGTTTACCCCAAGACCAGACAATACAAAATGAGTCCGGAAGTGAAAGCAGGAGTGGCTTCTGAAATTGACTGTATGATTAAACAGGGCATTTTGAAAGAAATAATGAGTAGTCCTTGTAATTTGCCTGCAATAGGACTTAAAAGGGCTAGTGGAAAATACAGGATAGTGCAGGATTTGAGAAGAAATTATAAAATTGTAGTGCCTTGTTGTCCTGTGGTGCCAAATCCAACAGTGATTCTTTATCAGATCCCTTGAAATGCAGGCTGGTTTGCCGTAATTGATTTGTGCCAAGCCTTCTTCTCAATTCCTTAACATCCGGACAGCCAGTATCTTTTTTTGTTTAAATTTGAATATCGTATATTGGCATGGAACCGAGTTCCTTAAGGGTACACAGAAATTCCCTCACTTTTTTATCAAATACTGAAAAAGTGTTTAGAGAAGTTAGTTATGCTTAGAGATTCAGTTTTAGTGCAATATATCGATGACGTACTTGTAGGATCGAAATCCACAGAAGACTGTGTTACTAATGCCACTGCATTACTAAATCGTTTGGTTGAGGGAGGACACAAAGTGTGCCCAGAAAAATAAAAATTTTGCCTAACAGGAGTCAAATACTTGGGTCCCCAAATAGAGTGAGGAAAGTGACCACTGAGAGAATTTAAATAATTAAGCAAATGCAGTTACCACAAACACAAAGAGAAATCAGAATGTTTCTCTGAGTGGTGGGGTATTCTCGACAATGGATTGTAGGTTTTTCAGTACTAGCAAAACAATTGATTCAGATAACACGGAAAAGGGTGAAGCATTCAATAGTGTGGGATGATGAAAGTGTGGAAGCATTTATAAAATTGCAAAATTGTCGTTGTGAGGCCCCTGTATTAGGTATGCCTCATTATTCGAATTAATTTGCACTGTTTTGTTATGAAAGAGAAGGATGTGTACTCTCAGTTCTAACCCAAAGACATGGATTAAGCCGACATCCAATTGCATTTTTTTTATGCTATTTTGGATCCTGTGGCTTCAGCAATACCTGGCTGCTTAAAAGCAGTAGCTGCTACCTGTAGGAGCCAGAATAAAGTGAGTCAATTGTGATGGGACATCCAGTGAAAGTTTATGTTCCACATTCAGTCGAGATTCTGTTAACAAGAACTCAAACACAGCATCATACTCCTAGTCGGATGGCTAAGTATGAAAGAATAATTTTGGGAGCAGAAAATGTGACAGTAATCAGGTGCACTATGAGGAACCCTGCAACTCTATTGCCAGACTCAAGTTGTGAGGAAGTGAAAGATGAAGCAGAACATGATTGCTTAGATGTATTCTGAAATGTGTACTAAGCCCCGCCTGACATACAGGAAGAGCCTCTGAAAGAGCCAGACCATGAACTATTTGTTGTTGGTTCTCACTCAAAAGGGGATAGTGATGTACCGCTTTTGGCCGCCATAAGTGTGGCAGGGTATGCTCAGACGTGAGTCCTTTGCCACTTTGCCACTGGATTCAAGCAAGCCGGGCTGAAGACGGCTGGAATGCCAGAAACCGGTCCTCGGAAGCTTGTTTCCAGTCCAGGGAAGACATGGCTTTGCAGTTCGGGCCGGACTGTTCCTATGAGGCACAGGGTCAGACTGATTTGCATATAGCCATGTCTGAACTGGGGTGGCAGAGTGGGCTAAAGAATGGTGATGGATTAAACCCAGATCTTTTGACTGGGTGCAAGTGCTTGAATGATTCAGATGCTCCATCCATCACCACCCCCTTTTGTACCGGTTCTCACTCAAGACTTGAAAGTGGAGGACTAAGTGCAGCTTAAGCTGTTTGCAAAAATCTGTGATTATTGAATCATCCTGTTTACGGGGAGTAAGGTCTGCACAGGTAGCTGAATTGATAGCTTTAATAAAAGCATGCAAAATTGGGAAAAATTGGAAAGTGACCATATTTACTGATAGTTAATATGGTTACGGGGTTGTGCATGACTTTGGCAAGCTTTGGTTGCAGAGGGTATTACTGACTTCTTCAGGGTCCCCTATTCGAAATGGGAAATTTGCGAAAGAACTGTTGGAAGCAATACAAATGCCAAAAGAAAAAGCGGTGGTCAAATGTGCTGCTCACCAGTCAGGAAATGACTATGTAGCGGCTGGTAATCGATATGCTGACTAGATTACTCAATACTGTGCGAAAAATAATATGGCACTAAACAAAAAGGTTGAAACACGTGGAATCAGCTGCCAACTTATGCTATTCTCAGCTTTCGAAACATGGGATGAGGTGAGACAAATACAGGATAAGGTGGAAGTAAGTAAGAAGGAAAACTGGATCAAATCAGGCTGTGAAAAGAGGGTAGAAGATGATATATGGGTATATTCTGATGGCAGACCAGTCATGCCAGACTGTTTGCTCTCTCAGTTTGAAAATATATATATTGGAGACACTCATGTAGGCAGGGACGCTATGATCAGACTATTTATACAAGATTGGTATAACCCAAGGTTTAGGGTAGTCACAGAGAGTCTTTGCCAGAGATACTTAGTATCCCAACAAATAAACCCAGGCAGGAAGACAGTGGTCAGTTGGGGAAAAATTGGAAAGGCAGAAGGACCACTGCTAAGATTACAGCTTGACTTTATCGAGTTACCAAAATGCAGGGGAATGAAGTACGTCCTTGTCATAGTGTGTTTGCTTTCACGATGGGTGGCGGCAAACCCCACTAGGTGAAATGACAGTATAACAGTTGCCAAATTGTTGTTAAGAGAATTAATTCCGTGCTTTGGTTTTCCAGTAACTTTGGAATCAGATAGAGGACCTCATTTTAATAATGAAGTCGTTTGAATAATTGAACAAAAACTGCACTGTGCATACCGCCCAGAGGCTTCTGGAGTGGTAGAGCAATTGAATGGCACGATCAAGTCAAGACTGGCAAAGGTTTTGTGCATCCACATCACTAGATTGGCCAGATGCATTGCCATAATATTAATGGGACTCAGAAGTATTCCTGACAGAAACACAGGATTGAGTCCCAGTGAAATTCCTATGGAAAGGGCAATGAAACAAGCATTTATACCAGGACATACATTACTGAATATTACTGATGATCTGGTATTTGATTATTGCAATAGATTGTCTGACCTAGTGCGTTCTGTCTCTCACCAGGTTGGAAAAAATGCAGTTGCCAGGCAGCCGGCTCAGTCGCATGATTTGAATCCTGGAGACTGGGTGGTAGTTAAGAAGCTCACCAGAAAGTCATGCCTAACACCCAGGTGGGATGATCCACGGCAAGTCATACTGGCCACTACTACAGCAGTGATGTGTGCAGGTTTGCCCAATTGGATCCATGCCAGCCACAATAAAGAATTCCAGCCCCTGCTGAAAAGGGACCACAACTGACTAGAACAGTTGAGGCTGCTGAAGGTTGTACAGTCAAAGAATCTAGAGGAACAGATTCTGAAGGGACTGACAAAGGACAACCGAGCACAAGTCAGGAGGACTGAATACCAGCGGTCGACATACCTGAGGTAGTTAATAAAACAAGAAGTAGAACAAGATTAGAAAGACAAGAAACTAGTGAGGATCAGATAGTTATAGAAGAACACGCTCAGTAGAAAGAGAACAAAGCTACTGGAGACCCTGAGCAGGACCAGACAGGGACAGAAGAACATACTCAGGTAAACAAATCAGTCAAAACCCCTGAATAGGGGCAGACAGGTAAAGAAGAACACGTTCAGGCAGCAGAAGAACCAATTGTAGTAAAACCTGAATAGGAACAGTTAGGAGAAGAAGAACAAGTTTGGGTTGAAGAAGAACAGTCTGAAAGGATACCCGAACCGGAACACTTAGAGGAAGAAGAACAAGTTCAGGCAGAAGAAGCCACAATAACAAGACCTGAACAAGGACAGATAGAGAGCGATACTGAGAAAAGGAAAAATCAGATTGTGCCACAACATAATGAAAATAAAAGAGCTCTTGAGAAAGGCAGATAAGGCGAAAGTCCAGTGCAAGTTAAAAGGGTTTGAAAAGGTAATCATTGGCCAGGCTGTGTCAAAAGGCTAAAATATCATATGAGAAAAGTAAATGAAAACCCAGAACAAGTGAATGAGGTTATTAGTCAAACTCAGTTGGACAGTAAATTGCCCAAATCATTCAGAGAAGTCCAAGACTGACAGTCTTGAACAATAAGTTCAAGGGTCCTGGATGGACCTATGTAAGACTAGAATAATTTGAGAATATAGATTTAAATGAAGAGGCAGATGAAGGAGTAACTGCAGAAGAGATTGACGAAGGGGAAGTGAGGCCTCCTTGAAGTACTAAAGATTCTGATGCATAACTAAAGAAAAAAAGAGAAATCTTCTTAAGTCAAAATGGCTAAAGACAGAGTTACTGAAAAACCAATACGGAACTGTACAAAGAAATGCTGTAGGGTTTGCATATGTAGTATTTTATTAGTGATCTTATTATGGCTATTTCTAAAAATAGCAGTACCTTATCTTATGATAACAGACAAAAAGAATGACACAGACACTAAAGACAGCTACTATGAGAGGAGATAAAGTAGAATTAGAAGCAACAGATGAGGTAGACCTACTTCACAAAATAACAGATAATGACACATCTTTAAATGTATTTACAAAATTATTGTTTCAGTACGTAGACATAATGGAGATTAGTGATTGTTACCTTTGTATGAAATTACCAGCTTCAGTAGCAGGAGTCACATACCATTATTTGCCTTTAACGTATAGTATTTCATGTAGCATATTTTTAAGTTTATTTTTGGAACAGGAAACCTTCAATATTATTATTCAATCTAGATGTAGTACTTACAGAAATTCATATTCGAAAGAATATGAATCCAGTGCTCAGTAGCCTAGATGCACAGTTTATGGGTGAATTTTTTCTTAACAATGAAGTCATTAGATATAGTGAAGGCACATAGGAATAACTTTACATGTTCATTACGTGAAGAAGAGAAAGTGTTTTTGAATTTAGTTGAAGAAAGAAGACAGGATTTCCAAAGGAAAGCTGCTAAACAGAAAACCCATGTGCCATCGTGGGCTGAGAAAGAGGGAATTTATACAACTGGCAGAGTTCATCTTGGGATGTCCCTAGACTTTGTAAAGTACAGGCAAAACCTGCCTCCATAGATTAAAAACAGACTATAAAAACGTATTTATTGGTTCCAGTGAATGTGAACATAACAACCTGATTTTAGGATGTTGGGGACTAAAACAGAACGCGGCTGCTCGGTTACTCCGTAACGTTCCCAGGAGAACATCTGCCTCTCTCGCACTCTGTGACCTTCACTGGCTCAAAATCCCGAGCTGAATTAAATTAAAGCTCTCTGTCCCATTTTTAAGATCAAACAAGGCTTAGCTCCCAAATATCTTCAGGGCCTTATCCAGGCCTATAAACCAAGCCAAACTCTGAGATCCTCAGGGAATGGTGATGTTTCCGTTCCCAGATTTAGGCTAGCAAAAATGGGAGGCCGCTCCTTTGCCCACCTGGGTCCTAAATTTTGGAACACTCTTCCTGTGACCCTGAAAACAGAAACCAATCTTTTTCGCTTCTGAAAGGGACTGAAAATTTGTCTCTTACAGCAGTAAATAGAAGTTCCTGCCAGGAAATCAACATGCAAGCTCTTCTTCTTCAGTCTGTCCCTTAGCGCCGGGAAACCCACTGCGGGTAGAACTAACACGAAGAATGAATGCTAGTTTTTCAGAAATAATAGGTGACATATTTAGTGCATTGATCGTCTTTGAACCGATACTGCTGGAGGTTTCTTGATGATTAATACAGAAATGGTTGCAATTTGGTCTATGGTTTTGCAAAATCGACTTGTGCTTGATATATTGTTGGCAAAAGGAGGAGGAGTCTGTAAAATGTTGAAAGTGCAACATTGTTGCACTTACATTCCTGATAAAAGTAAAGAAATTATAGGTTATATTATGTATTTATTTATTTATTTATTTATTTAAGAGGTTTTATATAGTGCGGCTGGACCCAAGAGTATCAAAGCGCTTTGCAAGGTAGGTAGACATATTAAGATATAATATACAATTGACAGTATGCAGAAAAATTCACAAAAAATAAAAGATTGCATTGAATGAGTGAAGGGGCAAAGAAACAAAGGGATAATAAGAGGGATAAAGGGTGTTGAAATTAGGGAGAGAAGGGGGAGCAGAGACGGGGAGTGGAAAAATGGAAGGAGGGAGAGGGGATGGGTATATTAGAGCGGTAATGAGTGGGGTCAGAGTCAGTAACATTAGGAACCCCGATATTTGTTGAGGAGAAGTACTTTGAGTCTTTTTTGAAGAGAGGATACGAGGGGTTGTAGCAAAGGTCTTTGGGGAGAGAATCCCAAATTGTCGGAGCAAAACCAGAGAATGCACGAGATTGGGTCTTTTTACATTTTAGTCTGGGAGGGATCAGGACAAGGGTGTTAGTGCTCCTCAGGGACCTGGAGCACCCTGCTTTTTGTAGTTTGCATGAAAAGTAAGAGGGGGTGTTTTGGTGAAGAGCTTTGTGCGTGATACAAACAATCTTATAGATGGATCGTCCTTCAACTGGAAGCCAGTTTAGGTTTTTGAGGACAGAAGAGATGTGGTCAAATCTTTTACAATCAGAAATAAGACTGGCAGCTAGGTTGAGAACAGATTTACTTGGTGCTAGGTGGACTTTTGGGGTGCCAGCAAGAGTGTTGTTGCCATAGTCGATCCTGGAAAGGACAAGAGATTGGACAATGTTTTTGAAATCATCAGCTGGAATAAAAGGTTTAATTTTTTTGAGGTGATGAAGGGTAAAAAGAGCACTTTTGGCTGCATTTTTAATGTGGGGTATGAGATTAGGATTCTGGTCTATGCTGATGCCTAGGGATATGACAGTATTAGAGGTGGAGAGGGTGCAATTGAGTGCTTTGATTACTTATTACAACAATAATAAATAAAAAACTGAGCCTCACAAGCTATGTCTCTTCCAGTCAGCGATTCAATCCAATAATTGATTGTAGGCTGCAATTTTGCTTGCAGAACTTTTAAAAAGGGGTCAAGCGTTAGGTCTGGTAACATCTTTTTCAGAGGTTTTAGTGCTAAGTAAGTAATGGCTCCCTTCCTTCGCAGGGAGTCCAGCTGTGGCTTGAAGGAGTTTTTATGATCTAGCAACACGCCTAGATATTTATAATTTACTTGGTCAAGACGTTTACTGGCCAGATACCAGTTAGGATTTGCCTTCTTGTGATGATTTACTGCCAACATTTTTGATTTTTGAAGTTTGGTTTTTAGAGTATTCCGTTACGAGAATTCTTAGGTTGCTTCAAGAAGGTGTTAGAGTCCAATGGGTGTCCGACTATTCAGAACTAAATCATCGCCATATAGCAGGTTCTTCAATATCTCACCCCCCAGCTTCGGCCCATGCGAAAGGCAGCTATTCAATTCCCCTGTTAGATCCGCCAAAAAAAGGCTGAAAAGCAAGGGGGCAAGGACGCATCCTTGCTTTAAGCCCTTTGTAGTGGCGATTCTACTTGAAAGATGGTTCCCAGCTCCTAATTTAATTCTGATCGACATGTTAGTGTGCAGTTGAATGAGTTGATCCAAGAGGGGTGGTGGTATCCCCCAGCTGTCCAACTTTTGCCAGAGCTTGGTGCGATCTACGTGGTCAAAATCTGCTGAATAGTCTATGAAGCAGAGGTATAGAGGATACTTGCCCTGCTTTGCAGCGTCCATGAGCATAGTCATGGCCATGATATTGGTCATTGTGCCGTGCCCTTGGCGGAAGCCTGTTTAGGTGATGGGTATTATGTGGTACGTGGAAGTCCAACTGGTAAATTCGTTTACAATGATCCACGCAAAAAAAATTGGCCTCTGTATGTAGAAGGGCTTTCAGTTGATAGTTGTTAAGGGCAGACCTCGCTCCTTGCTTGTATATTGGGCTGATGATTGAGCCTCTCCATGAGTCAGGAAATACTGTAGTTCTTAAAGCATGTCCTAAAACTGGAACCAATGCATTGCTCCAAAATTCGGGGTCTTGTTTGTACAACATTGGTGGTATACCGTCAGGGCAGGGTGCACCCGCCCGTCTGCCTCTAGCAATTTGTTTCCTTATTGCTGTAGCCAGGGGGCCATTTTGCTTGTCATCTGCACTTAATAGGCAGTGAGGTCCTAGTGGAAGGGCCGTCTGCTGGTGTGTAGGATTGGGTAGTCCGCTGTCGTCTACACTTGGGCAGTGTTGCTTTGTTTCTGCCCTTATAGAATTATTGGTGCAAGCATTAGCCAAATCAACAAGATTAGTTTTTTGTTTGGGATGTACATAAACATTTATTATTACTATGTCCTGTTTGAGCTGATTTAGATTAAGCATTATTTTTACTGCCTGGATGCAGTTTGGGGTGTTATATATATTGTTACGGGAAGAAACTCTCTTATTTCGGTAATTGAAGCTAGAAGCAGTAAGCTTCCCGAACGGTGGCCGAAGACAGATCCCTAGATAGCCGGGAGTGAGTAGGAGGTATAACCTTGCAGATTGAAAGGCTGATCTTCCCAGGTCTCCTGAAGCAAAAATATGTCAAAGGTTTTGAAATCATTTTAAATTTCCTGGTCACTCGTTTTAGATGCTAAGCCATTAATATTCCAGACACATGTGGAGGTTCCTTCTCGTTCCATCTGAGATGGATGTGCTACGACCTTCTGTTGTCAATTTGGGCATACAGATGTTATTAATTGCTGAGTGCCAGTCCAGTTGTTACTTGTTGGAGGGTGTGATGGAACAGATTGGCCTTGAGTCGGTAATAGGGCGGTTGTCAGGTTGGCCTCAATCGTTGTGCCTAATGTTCTGCTCCTTGTTCCTTTCAGAACTAAGGGGGTTGTCAGGCTTGAATTGTTTATGTCTGAACTAAGAAAAGTTGTTGGATATGATGGCTTTTCAGATGGATTTTAAAACTATCCCCCAGTTTTGAAATCTAACACTTTCCCTGAGAATTCTATCCGCAGCCGCTGAGGTTCACCATCTATTCACCATTTGGTCGCTTCGAGGTTCTGACCGGTGGTGGCTGGCAAGAATTCAATAAGTCAGCAGTTTCGATGTTAGGTAGAGATGTGACGGAATGTTAGAGTCGTAAGATGTTCCCTCTGTTAATGCATGTCCATACGGCCTTGTGATTTATATTGGGGAAGGAATAATATAGTGTCGATCTCTTATGCCGTATTCAAGTCTTGACCTTAAAGGTGTGTGATGCCACCGCTAGTTGCTGTGTGAGCAAATATTTCCTGGGTATGATGCTGTGGACTAATACTGTTGTATGCTGTGTGGATGAGGAGCTCATTATAAGGAGGATATGCTTCAGTTGTTTCTTGATTGCTACCGTTATGTGATATTGGCAGTTGGTCAAAAGTGAGTTCAGCTGTGTAGTGCAAGCTGAAGTCTTGCTCCTGATGTTGACTTGAAGGCAGTGAGCTCTCGTTGCGAGCATCCTGAATATCTGAGCCTGACTTCAAACTTGTCTCTTGTGTTCCTTCAGTGAGTGCCTGTCTATCTAAGGTGGTTGTTGGAGGCTCTTGCCTTGGGTTAAAGCGTACTGTGTTCTTACACTGAAAGTCATGCCTTAAGAAGGAGATACTGTCAGATGATTTCCCAGGTAGTTTGCAATTGTCCTCTGGTTTGTTTCTAGCACTCACTGAGGGGCAAGAGCTCATTTGTTGTGCCCTTGTGGCATTGATCTTGTGGTCCAGGCCCTTTTGCCTTCAACAAGCGCTGGAACTACTGAGATTGGAGTTTCGTCGCCTGTTGGGTCAGTTGCGGCTGAACCTGGCTGGAGATGGATAGCAGGATGTTGGACCTGGATTGTTTGTTTCTTGTTCCTGCCTTTCCTTTTTTGCTTACAACCAAGTTTTGTTGATAAGTCGTTTTTGTTTGGCAGCCCGTTTTTTGTGCTTTGCGAGGGACTGCTTCCTCCTGGTAAACTATCACTGCTTGATGGTGGCTGCCCCGTTAGTTGTGGGCCCAATATTTTTTCGTCTACCATCAAATTATCATTGCAATCTGTGCTCTGAATTGTCGCTGTTAATTTCAGGACGGTCAAAAAATCGCCCAATATCATCGGGAGTGTTAGTAGTTTGTCCACTATTGGGGCACCGGAACATTCTTGTTGCATGGGTGGCGTTTGGAAGGCCGCTTGTTGCCCTCTCTTTATTAGGCCACCCAACTTCCTATCAATCCCTGAAGTAAATTCAGCTAAAGTTTGAAGAACTGTGAGCTGGAGATCCAGCTTGTGAGATTGGTATTGCAATGCTGTAGTAGAATATTGCATGGTACTTAATAGCGATTCCGAGATTAGATTTGTATTATTGTAAGTAGTTTTGCTTTTTTTTGTCTGTGCTATTTTTGAGAGTTTATTGGGGTCATGACTGTAAGAGGCAATTAGTTCCTCTCACTCTTGAGTAGCTAGGAAGAAATATCGCTGGTGGAAGCTGGCAGATCTTCATTAAAGGGCAGCTGTCCTTGCCCTGAGAGGGACGTTTTGTTGAGTTTACCATTGGAACTGCCATTTGTTTTGCCAGGTGGCAGTAGACCTGGCCCAGGCATTGTGTTGTCGGAGCTAGTAGGTGGTGAAAGTTGAAGGGAAGAGTCTCTTTTGTTGTGATTCTAAAGATGCTATTTCCCTTTTGTTATGATCCTCCAACTGGTCTGCTGCCAGTGAGAGGCGTTGATGGAGCTTTAAAGCAGGTTCCGTGTCAGGCCTCGTTAGTAGTCCTAAAAATTCAGCATCCTCGCTTAAATTAGTCTGAGCAGTGTGAGTGGAGAATTGAAGGGGCTGAACATCTGGGCCTGATATTGGTTCCCCTTGCAGCTGAGATTTTAGGGCTGCAGACTCTAGTAGGACCTTTGTTGACCTAAATATGTGAAAGTCCAGGGTGACATTTTGATTGTTGCGTGAACTAGCCAGTAGAAAATTTTTTGAGGGGGTGAGCAGCTCGTTATTACTGTCCTTCTGTTAAGCAAGTTGTTGAGTTCCGGTTGGTCACTTGCACACCACCCTATCAAGCTCCTTAATTAGGCTTTCTACATTTATTTAATCAGCTGCTTGCGTTGCACCATTCCTTTCTTCATAGATGTTTTGCGAGAACGACTCTTCCTCCCTAGAGTTCCCCTTGAGATTGCTTTGAGGGCTTGTTTGAAGTCTACCATCAGAATTAATCTGTACAGCAATTTCCTTCGACGTAGTTAGATGTGATTTCTGATCAAGGTTGTGCAGTACTAAGGGTAAGAGAGGAGATTGCAGCCCTTCTATGGTGGCACATGTTGAGAATATTACTGTTCCTGGATCTTTCAGGAAGAAAAGTTTTGTGTATATTTTCGTTTGAAAGAGGCAAGGGTTTCTCCTTAGTGGCAACCCCTCTTCACTGATTAGATCCTCTGGACCCGGCCCCATTGTGTCTATGTTGTCCCCTGCTGCTGCGGCTACTTTTTGAAATTCACTGCCTTCCTGAGGTAAAAGGGCACTGTTGTTTACAGAGTTGTAGAGTAAGCTGCTGTGGGGACTGTGAATACTGAGAGTCGTATTGGCCGGGAAACTGTTTTGCATGTCAACAGGCATATCGTGAAGCTTTCCACGCTTTATCTTAAAATTATCAGGGGTACGGTCCAGTGGGCTGATGTCATCCTGCCCCCTCTTCCCCTCATTATTTTGTTTGGTTGGTTTAGATTGTAATTTTGGTTTCATTGTGATTTTTTCTTACTCTGTCCGATCTCATGGCTCCCCGCCTTGATGTCCGCCTTTATGACCAACTTGTCAGCTTAAGTTATTAATATGGGTTGTGTAAGGCTATGGGGCTAAGGGCTACTGTGCCTGGAACGACCCCCCCTAAAGGGAGCTAAGCACAAGTGTGCAGAACGCAGCTGGATGACTGAGACTGCTGGAACTGCTGGAGTTTTAGGGTTCAGGATTCAGGCACAGCGCAAGAGCCAGTGCTGCAGATTTTAGGTTTCAGTTCCAAGTCGTTAAAAACTACGAAGGATGTAAAATTCACTGCAAAATGCTGAAGAACTATACCAGGAGCTCCAAGGTGATATACTGGTGCGGCTAAAGGGTCGTTGGTGGTGGAAAAGGGGGGTAGACAGCAGTTGTGGGGGCAACCGGGGCTCTCGAAGCAGATTCGCAGGCTGCACCTGATCTAATCAGGCCACCTCCGCGATGCTGCCAAGGACCATACTCACTGAACTCACTGCAGCCGCCGCACTAGAGGCAGCTGCGCTTGCTGGTGACCATCCCACGCTGATACTTACTGTGACCCTTCCAAGTGTGCCCCGGTAATCATGTAGTACGGTTGTCAGGATCTGTCAAGGAGGTTGGTAAAGGAGCCGGTACGGGGTGGACTAATGCGAACTCTTTCGCTGACGTGGACAACCCTTTCAATCCTGCTCCTTGGCTCTTTGGCTCGCTCTTACTGCTGCCACATGCTGCACACCACTGTGCACCTCTCCCCCTTGCCTGCTTCGCCTCAAGCTGCACCGGTGAACCCAACTATTGAAGCGAAGCAGACGGCAGCAAGGGGCAGCAAGGGGCCACGCTCTATGAACTCCTCGGGGGCTCAGGGGGGGCTCAGCAGGGTGAAGTCTGCCTGCAAAAAGCGAAGGGAGCAAAGCCCAGCTCCTCACTCCTCGCTCAAAGTCGGCGGTTGACTGGCGGTTGACTTACGAGTGCAATCTCAAAAACTGGTCTGGGATAGGGCATATTAGGTTTACCGATCCATATGTTTAGGCCACCAAGGATGCATAGGTGGGAGTGTAGAGTCAGAAGGGTAGAAAATGTGTCTAGAAATGTGTCTAAGAATGTTCTAAGAGGAAGGAAGCTACGGGAGAAAGCTGGTGTAGGTTTGCATTTGGTGATAAGGGCCTCAAAACATTATATGGAAACATATGTAGCTTTGGTGAGATTTATTGTTTCCTTGAATGGAACAGCTAGTCCACCTCCTCTTTTTTCTATGCAATACTGTGTGAGAGTTTGATAGCCTGGGAGAACAGGTTTGTGCAGCATTGAAGCCCTGTCATCTGCCAACCATGATTCGTTTATGAAGAGCAAGCCAGGTTGTGTGTCTGTGAGTAGGTGAGCTTGTTCTTAGAAAGGGATCAAGCATTTATTAGTTGGAAGTTTAGAGATTGTGTTTTGGTAGTTGTGTAAATCTGTTTGCTGGAAGAGCGAGTAGATTCCTTTGGGCTTGTAGTAGGTAAACTATTGGTAATATTTTTTACTATATTGGAATAGTAATAGTATTTGTCTTTATCTGTATCCTCTTCCAACAACCTTAGAAGACATTTTGTCGGGTCTATGTATGCATCACTCAAGCCATGTCAACTGCCAACCATGATTCGGTTATGAAGAGCAAGTCAGGTTGTTTGTCAGTGAGTAGGTAATAAATGTGGTACTTGTTTTTAGAAAAGGATTGTGCATTTAGTAGTAGGCAGTTTAGAGATTGTGTTTTGGTGGTTGTGTAAATGTATTTGCTGGAAGAGCGAGTAGTATCCTTTGGGTGTGTATTAGGTATTATATTGGTGATATTGTTAACTGTATTGGAATAGCAATAGTGTTTGCCTATATCAGTATCCTTTTCCAACAGCCTTTGAACACATTTTGTTGGCTCTGTGTGTGCAGGTCTTGAGATATGGTGGAGAGTGAGATGGTTGGGTGATCAGTTGTTTTCTTGATTAATAGAAAAGGAGATGCAAAGTGTTGAACAAGGGCGTGCTGTTTATGTTGTTTGTGAATGTTGAGGGTGTAAAGTGCATATGTGAAGGGGGAGGGGGAACAAATGGGTCATGTTTCGAGGCTCTTAATTGTACAATGGAGGAAAGGTGAGTAAATAGGCATTGTTTATTGGAGTAATTTGTGATTGGTGATGTAACTGTATGGAAATGTGTGTGCAAAGTTGGTTTAGGATGTACATTATCTTTGTGAGCAAAAAGGAGGGAGCGAATGTTTCTATTTTGTGATGGAATGTAGTAGGAAATTGTGTGTGTGCTATATTGAGTATTTGCTGAGTCAAATGTGATATTGGTGTAGTGAATTTATGTGTAGGATTTGGATCTAAAGTAGTGGTGGAGAGTGTATGTTGAAGGGGATAGGGGTGGTGATGTGTGTAGGAGAAGAGAGTATGTGGTGTTTTAGTGGGGATGAAGAGGGATTATTAGTGTTTTGAATTTATGTGATAACATGAACAGCTGGTATTTAGGAGTGAAGTGAAGTGTAAGAGTGTTTGTGTGTTTTCGATAAAAGAGGAGGGGCTGTTGTTGGAGGTGATATGAAAGAGGATTGAGTAAAGGGTTGTGGTGCTAGAATGAGGCCTGTTAGGAGTAGGCAGATAGTAGAGCTGTTTCTGTGTATGAAAAGAGAGAGTGTTTGAGAGTACTAGTGTTATGTGTGTTTTCTGTTGTGTTGATGATGTATGTGTTTGACATTGGTATAAAGCAGAGAAGTGATTTGTGTGACATTAAAGGTACTATTGAGTTGCAGCTGGTGTGAAAATGTATATAGATTTGTTTTATGGTGTTTTGTAGTTTGTTGATAGTCTGAATTGTGGATTGAGTATGTTTGCTGTGCATGAGTAGTGTGAATTTGATGAGAATGTGTATGTATGTTTAATAATGTGGATGGGTTCTGGTGGTAGCAGGTAATTTACAAAAAATTTATTTATGGCCCTAGGTTCGACCTCGCCAAACAGGCAACTGTCCATGTCCTCTCCAGCGTTATTCTCTACACCCGGACTGAGACGCCCAGAGCCTTAAGGTTAAATAGCCTTAGTTATCAGGTGACCTTTCTCCAAAAGGAACCCTAGCCTTAATGCTAAACAATCAGAACAGTAGCCCTAAAGCCTAGTGCAAATGAGACCCAGGTCCTAATAATGAATCACAGCCCTAGCGCTAGCAACCAATAAAGACCTAGGCCATAAGTCCTAGGTCGCATGGAAACCCTAGCCCTATCAGCCAATCAGAACCTAATTCCTAAGCTCTGTCACCACTACCCAGTCACAGCCCTTGTGCTAGCAACCAATCAAAAAACCCAAACTCTAAGCCCTAGATCCAATAGAACAATAGCCCTATCAGAACTCAAACCCTAAACCCTAGATCCAATAGAAGTCATTGCCCCAGGAACCAATCAGAACATGGCAACAAAAAATAAGTAATCTATTTTTGAGCAGGTCAACTTAAACTTAAGAGGCTGTGCAAGGTCTCAGGGGAAGGAACACACTTTGCTGAGTGGCCCACTCCCCAAGCCGTATGCAGCCCCAGGGACCCTATCTTCAGGGCCTACCTATAAAATAGGTGGGTGCCCTGGTGGCCACCCAAAACACCCAAAAACAACACTTCAGGGGCTGTGGTGGAGGCCTGGGAACCAAATGCCACAGCCAGCTCCCATCATGGTGCTGGAGCTGGGATTGCTATATTGCATTTTTGAATCTCCCTCAATAAGGAAGCAAACACAAAGTCTTCTCACAGCGGGCAGGCGCTTTAAAAATATTGCCACCAGCTGGGAGCAGAGTGTCTCTCGAACCCAGTCATCCAGATATACAAATATCTTTTTACTTTAATTTCCCAAAAACTACTAAACTGACACCAAGTCACAAAAAGCACAATTTGTGTACCAAGATATAGCTTCCTGACAAATTTGGTATAATTTTGTTCAACAAAGTTTGCAGTAGACCTGCCTAAAAAGTCTCTTGCACAGTGGTCTTGCATTTTTGAACCTCCCTGTTTTTTTGGCCCTTGCTTGAAGGATTACCTTGAAACTCTCCATGTACAAACTAGTCAAAACTTTCACTTTTTGGGACAGGTTCATGGAGATTTGTCAAACAGGGTAAAAGTTATGTGCAACACAAAAAACGCATTTCCTATGAAAATGATGCCCTAGCTATAACTACTGAATGGCAACTCCCACCCAGTAATATATGGATATATTTATATATGCATATGTATATCACTGAACGTTAAAGTGAAGATCAGATCATAAGTTACGTTGAAAAATAACATCTAAAACTTCACTAAAAAAAGAAAGGTTTAAGTGACATTATAGTTAGGTGTTGAGATGGTGCGCAACATTTACAACGCACGCGTTACCACGACCTACCATTACCACGCGGTTGTAACAACGAAAGTTGTTACAACGCATTGCGCTGGGGGGCGCTCGAGGATAGTAAATCATTTAATTTACTATCCCAACACCTTCCCTACTATCCACGGGGACTGGTGTTGGAATAGTAAATTAAATGTTTTCAATTTGCGCCCCCCCAACGCAAGTCGATGTATCGACTTGCGTTGTTACAACCGCGTTGTAATGGCAGGTCGTTGTAACGCGCGCATGGTAACGACATATATCCGTTGAGATATGCTAAAAACAGAAATGTAAACGCAAAAAGACTCAGAAATGCACCTGCTATAGTTTGCTGAGCTAACTATAATTTGCGCCTTCCATGGACTGCTTATATCTCATGTATCACATCATTCATGACATGCTAAATGACATCATTTTAAGGTGCTCTCATGTGATGAGACAACTGCCTGGGATTGCGAGATGCAATTTGGCACATGCATTGTTATCTTTTTTTTGCCCAGCTTAGATCAAAGTGTAATGCTGTATGTTTAATTATTTGAAGTGCTAAATCAGTGCACACTTCTGGGCTATACATTTTCCCAAGGTTTGGTGGTGGTAGCGTTCGGGGATGGTAATATTTTAATGCCCAATTTTAATCCAAGCATTTAATGATTGGACAAGTTTCTACAATGAAAAGTATATTGCAGCTTTTGGTTCCCATCCCTGCTTTTCAAGTAGCTGGCTTAGTTGCAGCACAAGCCATTGGCAGAGCTGTTTGTGGGTGCTAAAATAGGAACAACAAGAATTGTTTTAGATGAGTGCTGAGGTACATTAACTGATTTGTGTGAGGCATCCACGATTTAAGGTACTCTTTTTCAGCAGGCCTAGCTGGGTCCCTGTAGCTGGCCAGCACTTTATTGCGGTCGGTCTGAACTTGTGACTTTGTCCTGGTCTAGCAGAACCAGATATCCACAGTTGGTGTTTTGTGCTAATTCACACTATTTTCACTGAAATTTTTAAACTTGCATAGCTCCGATTTTACTGATTGGATTTTTTTCTGATCATTGACACAATATCGAAACCTAAAATATTGTTAAACAGAAATAGCATGTCAAAAATATCAATCACAAAAATATTGTTGTTCTATACATATAATGTTGATTTTTTTATTGTTTTACACTGTGTGTGTGTGTGTGTGTGTATAAGTGAGTGATTAGGTGTCTCAGTGAATGTATGGCTAAATGACTGTTTGTGTGAATGTCGGTTTCAATCAGTCAGTTGGTGTCTAAGTGGCTGTGTGGGTATGTGAGTGGGTACATGAGTGGCTCTATTGGTCAGTGATTGGTTGTCTGAGTACATGTATGGTTGTCCGAGTGTCTGTGAGGGTGGGTGTAGGGTGTGTGTGATTGCCTATATAGATGAGTGAGTGGATTAGTCGGTGGCTGTATGGGTTGGTGAGTGCATGTGTGAGGGGCTTTTTGGGTCTGTGGATGTGTGTATGTTTGCCTTTTTGTCATATGTGTTATGATTTCTTTATTAAAACATAGACAGCTTTTCTAATTTGGCGTGACATTTTTTCCTATGTTGTGTTTTCATTTTATTACTGCTTGGAGTGCTGCATACATACTTTATAAATTGCCTCCAAATCAAGCCTGCTGCCCTGTCCCATGCTACCTGGGGGTTGAGCGCAGATTAATTTGGGGTTAGCTTGTGCCTCATCCTGACAAGGATTGTAGTTCCTGCTTGAGAAGGGTTTCATAATTCTCAACAGGTAGCCCAATGTCTTACACTCCACATCCCCAAAACCTAACTATTCACTTCCGGTTCATTAAGTTAATTTTTGATTTGTTGAATAAGAACCCTGACTGGCAATTAAAGTGTCCGCAA
Organism: Lissotriton vulgaris; assembly: GCF_964263255.1. NCBI lineage: Eukaryota > Metazoa > Chordata > Amphibia > Caudata > Salamandridae > Lissotriton > Lissotriton vulgaris. The sequence goes on along the minus strand of NC_141693.1, from coordinate 1,189,984,693 downwards.
AAAAGGGAGTCATCGGATAATCCGACTTCTGTAGGTCAGTTAATGCAGGTCGGCCAGCAGTTGATGTTGCTCCTTACCATAAATCCTTAAATTAGTGTACTATGTGGGAAAGCATATTTGTGTGATCACAGTGAAAGAAAGCAATGTATTCTATGGATAAATATAAAATTGAAATATCTGTGTCTGTTTGTTTTGCGACGTTATACTGGGTGTCGGGAAAGTTTGGTTTTGCCCCATGGCACAATGATCTATTTGTGCAAAAAAGATATTGTTATAGTATAGTTGGCCATTGAACAGTGTGCAATATTTCGGTATCACCAAGTAAATATTTACCAATGTGTCAAAATAAGCTGCATCTAAAGCAAGAAATATACTTCGCATCTGTGCTGAAAATGGATTATGAAGGATATGTAAAAGCCAACCAGTACACTAATCAAAACAAACTATGTGAAGCCAAGCTGTATATGAATTTAAAACTTAAAACGTTATTACAAATGGATTGTAAAGCATGCCCAGCTGCTGTGGGGCTGTCTATGACATTGGAAATGTTTGTAATAAGTGTTCACGTGAGGTACCACATTGAGCTGAAGAAAAAAGGGGAGAATGGAAAAATTCTGAGCAGCTTTTAATGCAGCAACGAAAGCTTTTCAGTTGAACAGCTGATGATACAATGTAGAGACATGTAGAATGTGCCCAGGAGAATGTTTCTCCAATAATGAGACCCCAAGCACCACCCCGACTAGGCCAGCAGCCTAATCAGAGTGTGTGCGTGATCAGCTATCTCACGAGGACATCCTTATTATTTATGTTAGTTCTGCCCTATTTCTTGTAAAAGCCTAAAATTAGGGCAAAATAGCATCCGTACAGGACAATTCAAACCTTAACAGTCAAGAAGCAAGAATTCGGGACGTTCTGTGAAAAATAGGGACAGATGGCCACGCTACCTTGATTTGAAATTGTTGGACACTTATTTTAGCAATTTGATTCGCTAATGGGGGTTAATTTTATTTTGATGCCTGGGCCTATTTTCTCCCCCAGTCCGACCCTGTGAGTAACATATTGACTTATCATTTCAAAGCTGTGGTCGCTAGTGTTTCCGATATGCGAGTCTCATTTTTATTGGGAGGTTGAGTGCTCACCCTGCATGCGCAATGTTCTCCCTTGGCATCGAATAGGCCTTTTTGTCGAGAGGCTTTTGTTCGGCATGTGCTGTACTATGCAAGGCCTATCTTTGTTAAAATAGCGACCCGGGCGTAATCAGATTTGGTGCCCTCCACGGCATTGCTGTCCTTCTTAGCTGATTGCCTCCTGAGTGCCGCAATGTGTTGCCACTGCAACTTGCAATTCAGAATAACGACAGGCAACCTGCACTTACTACAACATTTATGGTGCGTCTCTGTGTTGCTCTTGGGATATTTCTTTCATTCATGGCACAGTCTCAGCAGTAGGCGCACTACACACTGAGCTACCTTACTCACTGTTGGTGAAATACATATGTATGTTTATCTTTTTCCAAAGCACACCTTTCCTTTGAGATTGTGGGTGTTATGCTCTTGTTTTATTAAACATTTTGGGCCCTCTTTACTCGTGACTATGGCCTACTTACTGTGGCAGGCGCACAACCTTTCAGCTCACTCACTCAATGGATATTTCTTTCATTCATTGCACTCTCGCAGCAGCAGGCGGTCTACCTACTTAGCACCTTGCTCACTGGTGGCGCAATGTATATGTAGGTATATCTTTTTTTAAGCACACATAGATCATTGACATTTTATTAAAGAGTTTGAGCCCTGTATGCATTCCCACTGCCCCCTCACACTCCATATCGCTTCTCTGTACTGCCTGCTCACACATGCTGCCTTCTTTTACTTCCTCTTGCTGTACACCCGTCCACCTCTCTGAGTGCCCCTCTCATTCATCTCGGTGTTGCTCTCACTTATATTTGAAAACTGGAAGATGTGCACAGCCCACCTCTTTCCTTGCTTTTTCCATCTGCTCACACACCTCTCTTGGTCCGCTGCCCATCCTCGTTGCCCCGCTATCTATTGGTGGGTGGTCATTGCCTCTCTGAACACCTGTCTTACTTTGAGGTTAATAAGGTTTCTTTGGGCAGGGCAACCTCTCTCTCTCTCACATATACTTTCGCACTTCTCTCTTTCACACACTCTTCCTACCTCTCTTGTGTGGTTGACTTCAGGTTCACGAGCACAGTTTATTTCCCATGTCTTTTCAAGCTTTCTGTCCCTCAATCCCACGTTCTCCTCCTCCTGTCAATATTTATATTAATCTCCTCCTCCTGTCAATATATATATATATGTGAATAAAATATTCCCATGTTAGCCTTCGGAGCTAGTTTTCTACAATGAAGAAAAACGAAACTGGCAGATGTTACCTCACCAGTGAATATAAAACATCTTTTGTAATGCCCTTGCTTATAGTTACATGGTATTCTACCCCTGGGGCACCTAAAATAGTTCTTAGGGGTGCCACATGAAAAAATAAGATAGTTTGAGACTTTGTAAGCACCTTTAATTCCCAAATCAAATTAGCATATCAATCTAAAATAAAGGCAGCATGAAAAGCAGTGCAGCGCTGCCTATAAAAATGACAACAGACAACATAATAGTGCACACTTAGTGCATTGTCTACTGGACCTCTAAACCTTCATGCCCTTTTATATTCTATGGACTTACAGTAAGGCTTTCAGTACCAATTGTAATTACACCTAATTACCATATACGTTTTATCAGAGCACAGGCCTTTGATCTCGTTAGCAGAGACCACAGCACAGTTGGAGTCAGAAAACCAGCATATAGTAGTCAAAATGGGAGCAAAAAGTGGAGGGGATTCTGAAAGCAAGTCTCAACCCGCCTGCAAAGAGATCTCTAATCCCTCCTCAAAGTGCAAGCAGGTTGCTGCATACACAGTGAAACATGGAGGAGCTTTGAAGAATTTCACTTGAATGAACTGCCCCAGGGGAAGCACAAGCACATACCTATTTAAAGGTGTGCTATGGCATAAACAGCAAGAGTGAAAGCGGCTGGCTAGGTGGCTTTGAAGTGAGAGATTTGAAAAAGTATGTTTGACCAAGCAGGGTAAATGGCCAATATTCTGTAGCAAGTTTGAAAAGACCAACTTCTGGGTGAGTGCTGAGGCACTGGGTGACATCAAGATGTGGCAACCTGGAGAGCAGACTCCTGTTTTGTTTGCACAAAGACAAAGGATTGCTTAACTTTATTAAAAGATGATAAATATTAATGCAAACACTTAATGAAAAAAAAGATTTGCCCATCACTCACGAAACAAATGTCTGCGTCTGAAAAAAATTGTGTGGTGACCCAAACCATGAGTGCCAGGACATCAAGTGAATGCCAATCCTCGAAGAGGTATGACCCTAAGCCTCTTTCTGAATTTTGCATGTAGTATAGTGTGTTTTGTATGGTGCCGGTAGTGGTGGCAGGATGTGTTTCTTGATAGCTAATACCTTCTGTTATATGACCTAAAACGCTATGGGGCTTATTACGATGTTGGTCGGGATTGCCTCCAACTGACACCGTCTCAGACTCTGAACCGGCCGACCTCCGGTCAGCAATTCTGACAACCTGATTACGCTGGGACTGAACACAGTTCGGTCGCATACTCACTTTTCTCTATGGGTGCTTGTGTCACAGCCGTAAACCGGCTGTAATATAGACTCCTATGGAGAAATGGGTGTGTGTTTAAAACCCTGCACCCTGTGACAGGCACCCCATGATGCCTGCCACACAGTGCAGGGTTTTACCTAGGCGCACCCTAGTTACCCACTGAACCACCAACCGTAGACCGCGGAGGTAAGTGTGCCTTGCTGGGGGCTTCCAAAGTTGCTTTCCGACAGCCTTTCCAAGCTAGAAAACCCTCCATGGAAAGGTTGTGGGAAACCAACATCGTAATCCTGATTGTGGAAATGCCGTCCATAGGGGATTATGGTGTGGTTCTGACCAGCTGGAAGACTCCGACTGCCGGCACCGCAATCAGGCGGTCGGACTGCAACCCGACCGTGTCGGTCAGAAAGCCTCTGACTGCGGAAGTAAAGCTTCTGACTAGCAGTCGGAGACTTTCCATCCGCCATCATAATCGGCCCCCATATACTTATAGCTCTGAGTGAACAATGAAAGTTACTAATCAATAAACAGTTATCAGCTGGGTATTTTGTGCTATTGCGAAAACAAATGAAGACAAGAAAATAACCAGAATGCCATTTTACTATGACTATATGTTTGGTGGTTTGGGAAAAGCGTAGAAAACACAATCATTTTGCATGCAAAGATAAAAATGAGCTACAACTTACCAGATGTTTCAGGAATTATATCTGCAGGAAGACAGAAAAAGTTGTGTTAGAATATGAAACATTTTATTAGGATGTTAACTATTTAATTGCTAAGAGACTTCCACTCCATTCAAAGCACTTTCTGACATTTGAGAGAGATGATTCATGGGCCTCCACAGTTTATTTCCCAGAAATGGTAGCCAGGCAAAACGAATATCCTATTTTTCCCACATACTTGGGATTATAAAGATATCATGGTTTGTATTTTGCTCTTAAGAGTCTGTGAATATAGCAAACATAGGACAAACTGGTGCTAAAAAAATTAAAAGTCTCCAGAATTCTGTGTGTTTTTACTATAAATTGCTGTGCTACAATTGCCCATGTCCCAGGTTTTTGAAAGAAGCAGAGAGCGAAATCAAATGAATTTCAAAAATAATTTAATTAGAAGAAGCTTACATTTATTTTTCTTCTTCTTTGTATATTTCCCCACTGGTAATGCATGAATTGAATACCATGCATCCCATGAACCGACCTTTTTGAGAAAATGGTTTAATCAAGGTTTGCCAAATGTTGGTTTGGAAAAGTCCCTCACATTGTAATAGAAATGTACTCCTGCCCAGAGTTACCCAGCTGCAGTGATATCTGGATCTTTTATAACAAGTGGTATCATGGCCGAAGATGGCTCATGCCTGTGTGCCATGATCTAGGCCTGATAAGTTAAGGGATGCCTTCAAGGGGTTTGTTTAACTAGATATTTCACAAGTTTTAGAAAAAATTAATAACAGGCCTAAGTTAATGTTGGCCTAAGCTCAGCAGTAGCAAATATTAGTAATAGTCAGGTCACTTTAAAAATTTACAGTGAAACAATCTTCTAACAGTTATTGAAACAAAATTGAATTAAGACTTACAAATTACAAAGAAGCACAGAAACCGGTGTGTATATAGAAAAATATATTCACTTTATATATTTGAGAGGGTACTGAAGAGTATATAAACAATGTGACAAGAAGGAAATAGTTTAGAACCACAACACCTTCACTGTAACATTTTGTAACACTTTTCTTCTTTGTTAAAATTAAATACAAGACTGATAGAATAAAAAGCGTGGGTCAACGTTTCGGTCTCTTATCTTTTCAATACTGAGACCATCTTCAGGACAGTACATATATACAAGAGTTGACCCCAATAACAGTAAAATAAAGCATAACACATAATTACTGCTCAATTCTAATTCATTACATAGTAAAACAACTGGACAAACTGTGCAAACAAATGTTTAGATTTCAAAAAGAATCTATATGTTAAGAAAACTTTTAGGCATTTAATGAACCAGCATTTATTTCTCTTATTCACTCAGTATTTCTCACATTCAGAGTGATTACATTTGTCAACTTATATACACTGTATCAACATGGTAAACTTATTTCATTTGATCTCAAGAAGTCCCCTTCTGTATCAACATGGTAAACTTATTTCATTTGATCTCAAGAAGTCTCCTTCTTGAGATCAAATGAAATAAGTTTACCATGTTGATACAGTGTATAAAAGTTGACAAATGTAATCACTCTAAATGTGAGAAATACTGAGTGAATAGGAGAAATAAATGCTGGTTCATTAAATGCCTATTGAACACCTTTGTTGGCAATCATATTATCCATTTCAAATATTCAAAATATATAATTCATAAAAATTTTTAGATTTACCTCACAAATTATTTGATTCCGACTAGGAGATTGAGGATACTCATTTTCCCCACTTTTGACGATCTAGAATAAGATCACTTAAAGGAATGGGATGATAATCTGTACGCATCATCATTTACAATGATGAATATTTTGATCAAAAATGCGGCCAGAAAAATTGAGAAATTAAGACATAAAATATCTGATTTAGAAGGATAAATTAAGGAGATGAATTTACCTGAACTTACATACAAAAATTATACCATCTTAAAAGATAAATCGCCATCAACTCCAAATTAAGGACAAGAAATTGAGCAAATTAAGCAGAGATGAACGTGATTATTCCCAGGGTAGGGTTTTTACTTTTGCGAAAGGTTATGATGAGGTCTCTAAACCCAAACCAGTAGGGGTCCCCCCACCACCAAGTGACTTAAGTTCTACCAACAATAGTAGATCTAGTGTATCATCAATTGAGGAACCAGGGCCCCAAGGGGCAGTAGGGGGGGCTCCATTAAAGAGTTCTTCTTTTTGCGAGGAATTGCAACAAATCAAAAGTGGGCGAAGGAAGTTACACACAGAACCAGAAGGGGGCGGAAACACAGGCGCTATAAGGATGGGCACCAGGAGCCAAAACAAAATCAGGAATTAGATCAGGAATCAATGTCAGAAGGCGAATTAGAGGTTATCAATCTCTCTAATATGGAACTTAATGCTTTTGAACTGTCTGTGTTAAAGAAAGGTCTCTCTTATTGTCCAATGAATATGTGTGATTATACTGATCTGGAAATAGATTTGTATAAAATTTGCAAGGATTCTCAAAGTGAAAAGTTTTTTTTCAATGTTTGACAAAGATATACATAAAAAATAGCATAATAAAAATCTTGAAATGACAATTGCGGATTTGAACAGTGTTCATTTGTTGTTATCATTGTCGGAAGGTTCTCAGTTAGACATTGATGATGTGGCAGACTTATGTAATGTTACCACCGATTACATTTGCACTAGCGGTGTAAGGAACAAATCTAAATTTGTAGCACAGGGGGCACAATTCATGGCTATTGATTTATTTGTTAAGAAAACTATGGAGGAATTTCATCATATACAGGATAGACAACTTGGAAACAAATGGCATAATGATAATTTGGTTCAAGGTGAACGTGCGGCATTACGGGATTTGGCAAATGAAAATGCAATAGTAATTCTCGAAGCAGATAAGGGGGGAATCATAGTGGTCATGGACAGGACTAAATATATTAAAGAAATAAACAGACAGTTGGATGATTCCACGTGTTATACTAAAGTAATGGGCAACCAGATACAGGAAATTACTCGACAGATCAATGATAGGTTGTATAGTTGGAAGGAGGAGGGATTGATAGACAAGGCAGAGTATAAATATTTAAGAGTGGACCATCCCACCTCCCCTTTCATATATACTTTACCAAAAGTACATAAATCAAAAGTGGACCCGCCTGGAAGGCCTACTGTGTCTAGTATTGGGGGTCCAATGGAACATCTGTCACAATTTGTTGACAGTTTCTTGAAACCTCTTGTGGTCAATCTTCCCTTTTATATCCGTGATACGATGGACATCTTGAACATACATCAGGATTTTAAATGGGAAGAGGGGATGCTATTGGTAACATTACAAGTGGTGGGTTTATACACTTGCATCAATAACTACAGAAGCGAAGAGGCATTAAGAAATCATTTGAGCAGTAGAAGTGCGAATTTGAGACAGCATTCTAACATGTTATTGGAGATGAGCAAATTGATTTTAACTAACAATTATTTTCTGTTTGAAGATAATTGGTATCATCAGACAAGGGTTACAGCTATGGGTCCAGGTTTGCTCCCTATTATGCCAACCACTTTATGGGGTGGTTTGAAAGGGAGCACGCCTGGGGCCGCTCAGCCTCAAAGTGGACAGATTTGGTCCTTTTTTGAGCTAGATTTTTTGATGACATCATACTAATTTGGAGAGGTTCGGTGGCAGACTTACAGGAATATCTGGATTTTTTAAATGCCAATGATTTTAATGTTACATTGACAATGAATCGTAGTGACAAGCAAATTGAGTATTTAGATGTGGTATTGATGGCGCAAGGTGACAGGATCAATAGTAAATTGTTTAGAAAAATCATGGCCACTAATTCTATACTGCTGGCTAACAGCTTTCATCCTGCTTCAGTGATCTCTGGAATCCCCTATGGAGAAATGGTTCGGGTGAGAAGAAATTGTAGTGGTGAAAGGGATTTCAATTCGAAACTAGAGAATTTACATAACAGGCTGAGGAAGAGGGGTTATCAAACTAATAAATTGGCTATAGCTAAGGATCGCATCTGACTCAGAAAATCAGGTCAGGAACAGAAAGGAAGATTACATTTATAACAACTTACTGTGCCCAAAAATACCTGATAAGGAAAGCACTTGGCAAAAACTGGGATTTACTCAAGGGGGTACCTGGTTTGACCGCCTTAGTATGGGACAAACCTACTTTGACTTACAAGAGGGGGATGACGATCAAAGAAAAAATAACCAGGAATTATGTTCGATGACCTGATAGAATAGTTTCTTTAAACTGGTTACCACCACCCCCTAAGGGATTCTACACCTGTGGTTCGTGCAATATTTGTGATATTGGAATGAACAGGACAAAATGTTTCCAGTATAATAGTGGCAAGCGGCATTGGATGAAAGAATTCATTAATTTCAAAATCGTGGGCGTAATTTATGCCATAGTGTGTTATTGCAACAAGGTGTACATTGGAAGTACAAAACGGAATTTAAAAACAAGAATCCAGGAACATAGGAGAGCAGTACTTAATCAGGATAACAGGTCACCCCTATATGTACACATGGAACAACACCACAGCAATAGACAAGAATTCAGATTCCATGGAATACAAAAAGTAGAACAGACTTTTAGAGGAGGAGACTGGGAGTTAAGGATCAGACAGAAGGAAGCAAGATGGATTTCTAAATTTAGAACTGTAACAGAAGGTTTGAATACAGATTCAGAACTACATTATTTTTTGTCATGAGTATGTAATGGCCGTGTATCATGTTTAAATCCCACATGGAGGGTTAATGGAGGGTACTGATGTGATGATTTCCTTATATGCTCCCTTAGCATTTTATCATGTCAAAGGATCTTTTCAAAATTACAATGGGATGTGCATCCAAGGTAGTTACAGGCTTTTTAAATGAGCATCTAAACAATTAACAAGGAGATGTTCAAATACTTAATATATCTATCGGGATCAATGGGGAGGTAACAGAGAATTATCGTTTGTGGGCTTTTGAAGTTGTGCTCAGGAAAACACAGAGGAATCCTTTATTGAATAGATATCAAATTTCAGGTCAGACAGGATCAATAATCATTGAAATAGGAAGTGACGAAAATGACTGTAATAAGAAAAACACTGATGGTGGATCATGAACACTTATCGGGTTCTAAAGACCAGTAACATGGTGTTATGATCATTATGAAGGTGCTTTGGGAGCTGGGGAATGGTTGATATATGGTGCTTTCGCTATGCGCGGACAATGGAAGTGCTTGACACGCAAATGTGGAAATATGCGGTCTAGATAGGGACCTGGACTTGAATTTAACACATAGATGTGTGTATGCTCGACAAGGATTGGTCGATAGAAACTACAGGATATGAGGGTGTACTGACAGGAAACAGAACAGCAGTGAGCCGGGACTAATTTGCGATACACGTGAATTTGTTCTGGCTCAATGGTGATTGGCCATCATTGCTTTTTATGGATAGGCACGATTGACAAGCGATTGAGGAACAACCTGTACAATACGTTTTCATCAATTTTGGTAAGATACTAGTAATGCAGGAAAGAGATAAGATGATGGGTTTCTGATATTAGCATTAAAAATCTAAATGTATTATTATTCTTTTTCTAGTTTTAAAGGAAGTGTTGAGGATAACAGTTGCTAGGAGCTCTACTAATGATTATTTGGAAGTGAAGAAACAGGTGTTATATGATTCTTCCGAGATTATAGCACAAGGTGAACTGGAGTGTAGATGCATTACATTACACGTTGGGAGATTGATGCTCATGCTGGTTGTACATGTTTTGTTCACTTACTACAACAACCTTCCATGTCGGAATCAAATAATTTGTGGGGTAAATCTAAAAAATCTTATGAATTATATATTCTGAATATTTGAAATGGATAATAGGATTGGCAACAAGGGTGTTCAATAGGCAGGGTGGTATTCTTACAAGACGCATATGAGTTACTTTATCAGGATACATAGTTTTGTGGACTTTATGATAACAGAGGATTTGTCAGTACTTTTGTAAGTTGTATTAACTAATGAAACACTAATGGAATGTTTTTGATGATGAATCTGTGTACAGTTTCATTTATTGTTTCTTTATTTTACTTTTCTCTCATTTACAGCCCTGATGATGTTCCAGTTGGGGACGAAACGCTTTGGCTGTTAATTTGCTAATCTTGATTCTCATGTAAATTTATGTTATATTGTCTGGAAGCTGACTGGACAGAATATACACACCAGAATAAAAGAAAAATCAGAAGTTGATCTTCATTTGTGTTGATATATAATTACATACAATATTGACATTTGAAAGTGTATGAATAATGTTGTTTTTGTATTAGTGTACATAGGTCAGGACGGTGTACCTTGTGAAGGTTGAGTGTGGACGCAGAGCTTTTTATGCTATTATTATACTGGTGTGGAAATGAAGCCTTGGTGCACACCTAAAGACCCAACACCGTCATAGTTTGGTTAAGATACAGTTTAACGTTGTCATGGAGGTGGGGCCTCCTGCCCCACACAGTTGAAGTTCTGTTGCTTGATGCTTAGCTCACCCTTCGCCTCCCTCAGAATGGATGGGGGGACGGGAGAGAGTATGTTGTTACAGAGCACACTATTATGTATTTATGACTGTGGTAGCACTGCATGAAAGCTTGCATGCATGTCTTTACATGGCGTGCTCTTATGTATGTGTGCCTGTGAAGGCAGTGCATAGAGTCTTTCAAGCATGTCCTACACTGCTAGCTTGTTGCTCCTGAAAAAGTAGATGTTGATGTATGCAATGAAACATATGTGCTTGAAAACAAAACCAAATCACTGTTGTTGAAATGAGCAATTATGACCTCTCAATCAACCTAGAGTCAGAAATACGTATTCAGGCAGGCCCTGTGACATAGGCCCGAGGCAACTGATTGACACATCACCGGTGGGTTGGCACGTAACAGGCAGGACGAAACGTGCAAACAGGAAAAACCCAGATAAATCCCACAGATAGGCAGAGATACCACAATGGTCTGGGGAGATTGGGCCAAATAAACCACACAATAAAGTTAGATGCAATATGAAGTTAGGAACACTCAGCCAATCAGGACACAGCACACACAATGATAACACACTCTCCATACTGGGCATCTGGACACGTAGCCCACTGGCCCGCATCGTGTCCATGCAATGTCGAGACTCACTTTCATTTGTTGTCAGGTGGAACTAATTTATGGCTTCATGTCTAGGCCCACATTCCTCTTCCTAAAAAGGTTTGATTAAATGTTTTTCGATGCTCCAAGACATGTATATAATGTAGCTCAAATCAATTGTAGTTTGAGATAGTCTTCAGACTTTGACTCAGTAACTGTTCTCCCCACCCAGATGGATTCCCGTCTGCACAGCAAGGAAGGTAAGCAGATGCCATAATTTATTAAAAGTTCTGCTGCATCAGTAGGGCAGAGATATGTCCTGAAGGTGCAAACAATGGGTAAGAGAGTACATCTGATCCTTAGTGCCAGCATTTGACATATGGCAAATTAACAAGAAATGCAAAAATGTAACTTTAGAGCCCTGCCACAGTCAGAAATCTAACATATTGCCTATCTTATGTGTCTGACCTGAGTAGTCACGAGGCAGCCTCAGAGGTGATCCCACAGAGGTCACCTTTGTGTGTTTTTGTGTTTGTCAGCACTCTAGAGAAGGTAAAGGTTGTTAGCAACTTGGACCACTGAGCGAAGCACAGATGGGATGCTTGTCACCTGGGTTTGATACAGGGGTGAGGCCTCACTGCTTTTTCCACTGGGTGTGATACAGGGCAAGCATCTCAATTTAATCATTTAGTCTTAAAGGGTTTTCCCAGTGCTACAGATTTATCAACACTGTTGGTATCTGAAAGAAGTGAGGAGTGTTGTTTGATTGGATTGCTGAGCATGATGCAGATAGTACACCTGTCCCCTGTGTGTGAAATATGGTATAATTCAGATATTTGGTAAAATGTGGACCTTGGGGATCAGGTGTAGCTTGTGCTTGGCCAAGAAGGGCCTGGAGTGGGATGTTGTTCCACTATTCCCCCTAAATTGCTGTTATCTTTGTTCATGGGCCGATATGGACAGACTATCGGGCTCACTTAGTCCAGTGTATGACGAAGAGCTTCCCCTCATCATTGGGTAACATGTGCTAGGGAGCAGGCTTGAGTATTTTTTTTAACATAGTCATTGTTTTTTCACTGTCAAATTTTTTCTCTCTTTTTCTTCTTTGTGGTGATTAATTGATGCATTCTTGATGCTGTGGTGCTGGTAAATTGCTACAACCACATATCTGTCTTAAGTGTTATGTTTTGTCAAATAACTCAATGTGCTAATGAAGGCGCCACTATTTCTTACAATCAGTATTTCATATCTAGCTACTTTCCTATTGAATTCACACTTTTGAACCGACAATTGCACTTCTTTCAGGCTGTGACCCTTCATAAACATTTTTTGTTTGTGTTTGTGAAACGTTTATCCTGCTGCATCTATGTAAAGCATTGAGCTCATAGAAGTAGTCATAAACAGTAATCCCTGTGGGCCGATTCACAGAACTAATTTAAGACAAAATCCTAACCTTACTACTTTTGGTATTTACAGAAGGCATTTAGTAGTCTTAAGTTAGGATTTTGTCTTAAGCTAGGATTTTGTCTTAAATTAGGATTTTGTCCTAAATTAGGATTGTGTCTTAAATTAGGATGTTGTCCTAAATTAGGATGTTGTCTTAAATTAGGATTTTGTTTTAAGTTAGGATTTTTTCTCTTAAATTAGGATTTTCTCTTAAATTAGGATTTTGTCCTAAAATAGGATTTTGTCTAAATTAGAATTTTGTCCTAAATTAGGAGTTTGTCTTAAATTAGGTTTTTATCTTAAGTTAGGATTTTGTCTTAAGTTAGGATTTTGTCGTAAATTAGAATTGTGTCTTAAGTTAGGATTTTGTCTTAAGTTAGGATGTTGTCCTAAATTTGGATTTTGTCTTAAATTAGGATTTTGTCTTAAATTAAACTTAAGACAAACTTAAGCAAAACTTAAGTTTAACTTAAAACAAAATCCTAACTGAAGACAAAATCCTAATTTAAGACAAAATTCTAATTTAGGACAAAATCCTAATTTAGACAACATCTTAACTGTTAACCAAAAGTAGTAGGTTTAGGAATTAATTCTGTGAATCGGGCCCTGCGTATATATTTCCTCAGGATCAGCTAAGATTTAATTCCGAGAAGCTAGAGTTCATCGGTCTCCTAAAAAGTCCCCAAATATCATGGAGTCGCTGCTAAAGCACATACAAACTGGGTTGCCCACACAGGTATAAAAACATAGCAAGTATTGCCACAAATGGCACACACACACTAAGGTACATGCGTTCCCCTGGCCTGAGGGGGAAACCTTCGATATCATCATAATCAAATATCCCCCCTCCTCTCCAAGAACCAGACAAGCTGCAGAGTTGACACGGGTCAGTCTTGGATCTGGTGGGAAATGCACAAACTCCCACACATACCTTGTACTGTCAGCAAACCAACGGTCCAAGGAAGAACCCACTGTAACAGCGTGAGTGAATAACGCACCTTACAGCTTCCTATTTGACACAGGGATGACATAGTCGTCTTTAAGGGAAGGGATCATTCCCTATCCAAAGACTCGGTCTTTGGACAAAGGTTCTCGGGCATGGCAATGAGGATCCCCTTCCCAGTAACCCTGGAGATAGACTTGAGAGGAAGCTGTGTAAAGGGGCGGATATTATATTACTCCTTATCCGGACTAATCTTTTAGGGTGAGACTTAATAGCAAACTAAATATGGCCATTCATTTCTCAGAACATAGGACAATGACCTGCTCAGTTCCTGGGTTTACCCCATCAAGATGTCTTTTAACCTATCCACAGTGCACAGACAGGCTGATAAGGGCATTAGCCACTGACCTGACGATCTTCACTAATACTGAATTGACAAAGATTGTTAAAGCACCAGAACTGCTGGGTCGGAAGCGATAGCTGCCCTTTGAATTTATGTTCCGCCGTATGGTCATCATGATTTGGAACCCCGGAAGGAGGTGCTGTTTTGCTGTGAAACCATCAAGTAACGGCCAAATAAGGGGTACTGCTTCCCACTGACCAAGCAAGTGCTATGTGGGCATGTATCATTTTTGTTACGACCTTTTACTGCATAAGGAAGGTAACCAATAACCAGCTGCTCAGAGAGTGTCGCAGAGCCTCATAAATCATCTTTGCTGACCTGATGACGGTTAGGGTGGAGCTGCAGAATAGAGCCCCATTGCCCATGGTAGTATTAGCAACCTGGCAAGAGCAAGACCTGTCAGCAGTACCAGCACATCTATGGGCCAAGGGCCCCTATGATGTGGGGCTCATCAATACCGTCAAACCAGTAAAGGTAACCCTGCAAGAATGGGCCATTCCGCTCCAGGTACACCATTACCGACTCTCCAAAGAAGCTAATGAGGGCATAGCACCAACAATTCAAGCACTAATTGTTCAGGAGGTCCTCCACAGGGGGATCTTGCTGTGCAACACCCTGAGTTTTCTAGTCAAAATGAATAAAGGAGGGACCTTTTGGAGGACTTGTGCCCCCTCAATGACATCACAGTCCCAGCATTCCCTCTAGTGTCAGACTTCTTCATCATATTGATGAACATACCCGCAGACGCCTGTTATTTTTCAGTGATAGACATCAGCAGCTCATTCCTTAGCATTTTGCTGCAACCTGACAGTCAGTACCTGACTGGGTTCACCTTCTGAAGGGTTCAGCTGCTATACCGGAGACTTCCACAATGGTACTGTGTACCCCTCAGTATCTTCAATAGAATATTGAGGAAGGATCTTACTAACTTCCAATTGAACAGCACACAGTATGCTGACAACATCTTGATATGCAGACCTTCCGAGGACCTATGTCAGCAGGGCACAATAGCCCCCCTGACTGCATTTGCAGAGAGTGGAGAAGGGGAAATTGCAGTATATACAACAAGAGGTTAGTTATTTGGGCCAAGTCTCAGAGGTCAGTCGGTGGATCACGCTAGAATTTGCAGATTCCATCAGGGCTATGCCACCACCAAAATCAAAAAAGGGTATGCAAATGTTTTTAGGACTATGCCAATATGTCTGGCAGTGGGCCTTTGACTACAGTGTGCTTATTTCCCCCTCGCTCAAAGCCATGAAAAAGGCAAAGACTGTCTACGAGAAACTAGCATGGATGCCTGAGATGCACCAAGCCTTTGGCAAGCTTAAAACAGAGGTAACGCACTCCTCCATGTTAGGAACGCCCAATTATAAGAAACAATTCCTCTTATTCCGCCAGAGCCAAGGGCAAGTCATGTCAGCCTTCCTAACACAAAAGTACCCCCTAAGGCACACACCCCTTGTGTATTACAGAGGGCTCTTAGACTCAGTCATGCAGGGTAAATTCTTATGTTAGCAGGCACTAGCTGCAGCATCCTTTCCCATTAACAAAAGCACCTCCATTGTGATAGGGGGTACCCCTGACACTGTATGCAGAGCATTCAGTGTTTGCAGTCATCTAAAAGACCAGGAAAACAATGACTACACAATGGGTTTCAGGGTACAAACTAATGCACTCTAGGCCTTCTCTAAAAACAGTCCAGTGCCACGTAGGGAACCCAGGCACTTTCCTAGCCCATGAGGTTTAGAAGGGGGAGGAGATCCATGACTGCGCAACATACACTCCAGAGGGGATTAGCCAGGCAGGGGAGGATCCATATTAGATAGTAAGGCAATGTTCATCAATGGGTCTTTCACAATAGACCAAGAGACAGCAGTAAGACAAACAGGGGCAGTTGTAGCAATAGCTAGTAGCCACACACCATCAGAGACAGTGCAAGTAACAGAGTGCTAATTCTCCTCCACCTCTCAGCACACCCAAAGCTCAGGAAAACCAGCAACCATCTACTCCGATTCAGGATACGTCACCACAACAGTGCACTCTAGCATAGGAAAGTGGCGATGGCAAGGGCTTCTGAAATCAGGTGGCACCCCTGTACCCCCACAGGGACCTCCTAGAGTTACTGACTAATGCACTGACTCTGCCTGAATGCGTAGCCATGGTAAAATGTGCCGCTAATTCTAGGGGCAAAGACTTCCTATCTCAGGGAATGCACTAGCAGACCAAATTGCGAAAAGGGAAACTTACAGAATGATTAAATAGACAGACGTACTCACTTTACAGCAGGCACTAGAAACAAAACTACCACAAGACAAGCTGTAAGTAGAGACAGCAGGGTTATATTTGATGGAGTTACGGGAATCTGCATTGCCTGACGAAAGAGACCAATGGTTAGCCCGGGGCTGCACGGAGACTGCACATGACCTTATATACCAACAAATACCCACACGGAAACCTGCCATGCCACTGAGCCTTGTTAACATAGCTTTACCTCGATTGCACCTACCAACACACGCAGCAAAAGACAACATTATAGTGGAGCTGCACCACGACTGGTTTATTCCTAAGCTAACCCAAGCAGTAACCATGTTTTCAAATGCATGCACTGTCAGCCAATAATACTCACCCAAACCTACACTCAAGGTTGTGTCATCTGCTATTCGCAGACCAATGGGGCCCTTTAAGGTGCTACACATTGACTTTATTATTATGATTGATCGATGTGCCAACTATTGATTCCTAATTGTGCTGATCTGCGCATACTACCGGTAGGTTGAATCTGGCCCTTGCGTACATACACTGAGACACCAAGGCAGCCGCAACGTTGTTTGTCATCCAATTAGACAACGGAAGGCATTTTGTTAGCTCCATGTTCAATCACATCTACACCCTTTTAGGTATAACACACAAGCTAGCCTCCGTATATCACTCTCAAATCAACAGCATTGTTGAGAGACTTAACGGGCTGGTAAAAAATAAATCAAGGAAAGTCTATGCAAGCCTGCATAAGAAATGGCACCACTGTCTGCCCCTAGCCTTGTTCTCACCACTGAATACGCCCAACAGCAATCACCATCTTACACCACACCAAATTGTAACAGGTAGACTGATGGGAACACCCTACCCAAAACCACAGACCGAATTAAGCAATGATATGAGCTCACAGGCACTAGGGGATGAATTGCATGTGTGTCTCTCTGAATTAAACAAGACCATTAAATTCCTATCTCAACCGGTCAACCATCAGCACTCTAAATGGTGCAATGTCAAGCTACAGTATCAAACACCTGAACCTTGGCAGGAAGTATATATCTGCAATTTTGTAAGGAAATTGAAGCAGGCCAAGTTTAAAGGACCCGTTTGCAACTCCTACCACCACAAGGTGGAGGGAGGAGAGGCACGTGTCCACCTCTCTGATGTGCAGCTGAAACCATCCATGGCAACCCAACCCATGACATTTTTACGTAAACTTTCTATCAGACTGTTTGAACTCTTCCAAAAAAAAAGAAACCACCAGAGGACTACATACATCTTTCCTAGATCCATCCCTAAGACCTGTAACGTTCTATAAGTTATGCCTAGTAAAATGGAGTCACCCCTTCATTTGCACAGCACTTGCATGGAGACCTCTCCCATGTCACTTATAATTACACTGAACCCAACACTAGTATTCCACATGCACTACACAGCTCACTCTTACACAACACATGGTATAAGCACATGACCGCAGTGGACGCCCAGACATCAGCCAGGTCATATTACATTTGTTTATTGATACCACATGCAGAAGGCACGGACAGGCTTTACTTGTCCCAAGATATAGCCCACAAAAAAGCCTTCTCCATCTGTACCTATGTAGGATTAGGGCCAGGAAGCAACCCAACAGAGTAGAACCCCATAGAGTAGTAGTGAACATGCCCTGTTATGAGACCAATCCGACAGCACAGTACCTTTTCACTGAGCCTAGCAAGTTAGAGAGGATGTGCAGGAGGGGCACCATAGGGGAGGATACTATTTGGCCCGAAACTTTACAGAAAAGAGATTCTCAGAGGTAGTAAAGCAACCACACTGGTGAACAAACACATTCAATCCTGCTTCCTTCTGCCGTCCAAGGGTGACCCTTATTAATAGCAAATGGATGGCAGACATGAAATCTCACCTCAATGATACAAAGGAAAAAGATTCTCATAGGGGAGAATTAAATACTAGCATAGACAACCAATGTTAGGAAATATGGGATACTGAGATAGATAGGTACACATGGTTGGAAGAGTAGGAGCAACCCCTAATTGTATGGAAACATAGACTGTATTCCTTGTGTTCCAGAGGTAAAGGAACAATCCGCTCAGCATGAATGAGAACTATGGCACGATACTGCACCTACCAGACATACAATGGTACAACTCCACACTGATGGATGCCTACTGGCAGTGCAGTAAATTTGCCTACACCCAGCTCATCCCCGGCTGGGCCTTTGCTCTCTGGTCATCATACACAGCCCTACTCTGTTCGTTCCTGGAGAAGATCTGTCAGAATTGTACCAACATCTGCTACAGAAGAAGACAACTCTGTTGCATCAGGCTCAAGGGAAAATAACTGCTGGTTATTTTGGCAGGGCTCCTTTCAAGAACATTCTGGAAGAATTCATACTGTTTTCATTGATCCTGTAACTGCTTTCCGAGCCGGAGCGCTGGGCTAAACCAACTGTTCCTGTTTTGCCAAACGCTTCTTGTCCTTATTTTTCAAAGTAAATTCACATTCAAGCAACACGTTGTGCCAGTGTCAGCAGAACATGGAGGCCTGCCCATGGTTTTTCACACGGTGTGCTGTTATGTATGTATGCCTAAAGGAGCAGTATATGGAAAGCTACACATAATCTTTGCATGCATCGTTAAGGAAGCGTGAATGCCTGGAAGTTGTACAGTGCATGAGACCTGTGGGTCCAGATTGGAAACCCCAGAGCTGACTGGAGGAACATGTGGGGCTAGAGGATCCCCCCCCCCCAGACAGGTTAGTGGATTTTTGTGTTCCTGAGAGCTGAGATTAGGGTGGGACACACACTGGAGGAACTAACAGCCAGGCTTTTAACTATACTTCAAATGGGGATCTTTGATCCTGAAAGAGTTCACTGGTCAAGTCGGCCTAGGCATGGCTTAAGAAGATGCTTAGGACTGATAAGGGAACTATAAAGAGTTGGACTGGAGCCCTTTGATAACCTTTTCAAGTGCATATCACTAGGCTGGCATGCAGTTGTGAATCTCTAGTTTCTCTCTTGGCCTGTGTTTGTGCCTATCCAGATAGGATAATGGCCTGATGTTATAGACTGCTCTGGAGTAAGAGCACTTCAAAATGGTCGACTCCTAGAACACAGAGACACTAAATCACATTTGTGTCCGTAAATGGATTATAAAAAGGGGAGCTTGAGACTCAAATTGTCAAACGAAAGCTCTACAGCAGTATGGAGCAGCTAAGCAGGAGTTCTGCCTGTTGTGGCCGGGGCTCGAAACGAAGGGTCTACCAATCTCTCATTTTGGATGAGAGAACATGATGAATGAAAATCAAGACCAGCTTCTGCTTCACCAAAGGAACTTTTAAAGAGAAGGAGATCTCCTGAAGAGTGAGGTCCAGTGGGGATCCTGTTGAGTTGGTAACAGAAATAGAGTGTGAGATTCAGGTTGATAAGGATCACTGCACCAATCAGTCTGTCTGCCAGTGTGCATTATTGTGACCCCCATATGCAATTTGGGGTCTGTAGTGAGGAATGAAGGTCTTCGCCCTTGGTGCCATGCTGTGACATGAGAACAGCCGAGCACCTATTATCGGTTATGTTGCAATTCTGTGATCCTCGACAATTGAGTGCTTAATAATTATAATGCACAAATAGCCTTTCATGTCATTGGTATGTTGTTTTGCCTTGGATTGCATCATGGAAATGAGTGTTTTCGCAGGGATCTATCATTAGGTAAGGTCACCCCTTCATGAACAACAATGCAACATAATGTTGCCCCCCTTTTTCCCACTCAATGGTAAAATGTTGTTTCCGCCTGACTCTTGCCCCCTAGATACCGGGACCTGAGAGTTTGGAGTCGTTTGTACTTCCTTCACCAAAAGCGGAGGTGTCCCTGCCGCCACAGCGGATTTGTCTTTGCCGCCGTTTCCATTGAATAAGTGCACTTTGATATGTCGATAGGTAAGATCCTCAACTTGACAACAAATATACGGAGCAGTCCTCTCCCACTCAGTGCTAACCCCCTTTCCACCCTATTTTCGTTTCGCAGATGACGCGACTTGAGAGCTAGCGGCTGCTCAAATTCATTTTTTGAATAGCGGAATTACCTCCACTCTCCCTGGTACCTTTAACGAGACTAGGTAAGGGCGTCCGCTTAGATTAAGTTCCTCTCTGTTGATAGTAATTTACATCATGATATCACAGTCAGTGGTAATCACGGTCTTCCCGATTCCCACTTTTTTAGAATATTGGACCATCGGGGCAGCTTCCCATATTAAATCTGAAACTCTCTACGACTGTGCACCCTGTTCTGCGTCTGCCTCACGAGCAGGTGAGCTTGGTTATTAACACTGATGCTTCTTTTATAATCTGGATACATTTTTGATATTAGTTTTCCAATGTGAACGATGTATTTTTCAGGAATGCTCCTTTAAGACATCGTAATATTTGGACGGTAGTCTTAGTTTTCCAACCAAACCCTCCCTGTCTTTGGAATCACGGATGGTTAGGTAAGCTGTCCTCTTTCACAATTAAAAAATCTCAAACAATCTCATACTCTCTGTGCATTTTCAGAATGTACTGTATTTCGGTCTCCCCTTCCAGCGAGCGGTCATAACTCTTTTGATTAATATGTTTGACTCCAGATAAGGAGGCTCCACCTTTTCTAAGGGCACAGACATAGGCTTTTGCTTGGTTAATGTGTCCATAAGCCCAAGACTGTGATTTAAACTATATATGTGTTTATTCCACTGAGGTCTACATTGTCCTTTTGCTATAATCCTCTGTTTCTCTGTTATGTGAGTTTCTCTAAAATTAAATTAGTTGCTATGTGACGTACCCACAATGTCGAGTGATCTCTTTTGAGACCTCCCTGTTTTCTGACTAAAGATATCCTTTCCTTACCCTTAGGGGGATCGCCCTCTCCTTCCCTTCCCTCTCTGTCCTGAAGAAGACCCTCCCAGCAAGGGATACTTTCCCTGCACCTCACTTTGGGTCGAAACGTAGACCTCTACTCCACTCACCAGCCTCTACCGCTAGCATGATGCATACAGCTGTCTTAGAAGCATGGTGTTCATAAAGTCTACTGAACTGATTTATACTTTGTATGTGACCCTGGGATCAGGAGATCACCCAAAGGTTTTTGTTGGGATCTTTAAAATAATTGTGTAAATTGCTTTCTTCCCTTTCTTGATTCAAGATTGTAAGATTGTGTGTATATTCTCACTTATATGTCCCACCTTCCCTGCCCCCCCTTTCCCCTCCCTTTGTACATGGGCACTTATTTATAACAATTTTTCACTAAATGTATTCTAATGCATAGCCATTTATTATGGTCCTCAGTACACTGTGAATAAAAACTTTGTACATCATTTTTGGTCTTATGTATGTACGTATAAATGTGCTACTATTTGCTATAGATCTTTCTTTCCCCAGTCCGGGACCATTCTGTTGCTATGCATATCCATGCAACTGACAGAGCAAAAAGGAAAATTGAGCTTTTGTTTATAGAAATAGATTGATTATATTAGAAAAGGGAGTCAGTTGAATCAAGATATCGATCTCAGTTCATAAATTCTAGCCACAAAACATCATAAAGGGTAGGGCACAATGTAGATACTTGAACCTAATATGCTAGCTAAGCCTCACAACGAGGACACCTAGCACCCTTTTAACATCCCAATTTGATTAACCAAGCTGGGATCTAGTAGAATCTGTAAATTATTTTATAATATTGCATGTTAATTACGGAGGAAATTAAGAGGGGGATACTCTGTTCCAAGGGTGGGTGCATCAGGTTACCAATGACTATAATATTTAGATTATTTGCCCAAAACGCTGCCTATATTTCTATGTCACTGGGGCTCAGATTATTAAAGAAGTCATAGGCAGTTTGGATTCTATAATCATTGTATGTCTTTTAAGACCTCTGTAAGAAATTGAGTTAATGGTTATAGGGGTGCAAGCCCCACTTAGGCAACAAACACATTCCCTGTCAGGGTGAACCACAAAGTCACTAAATTATCCAGTACTTAACCCCATCGCCGCAGGGCTAATTTCCCCGCAGCGCGGGGGCCGCCCGTGGCGCCGCGATGCTGATGACAAGCTTGGCTCGTCATGCAGCACGGTGGCACTGTGCTGTTGACTAGTTGAGCTCGTCATGGCCCGCCCGCTCAATGGAACGCCCAGCACAGCAGGGTAATAATCCCCGCATGGGTGTTCCGCGGAGGCCATGACGAGCTGAGCTCGTCATCAGCACAGCGCCACTGTGCTGCATGACGAGCTGAGCTCGTCATCAGCATGCAAAAGGTTAATATTCTTGTGGCTTGGCACAAAAGCAGTCAAGTTTAACTATAAGGCAAAGTGTAAAGTATTTATACAACACATAAACAGTAATACAATGAAAACATAACGCAAGACTGAGTAAATTATCAAAAATAAAATTATTCCGGAACAACAAAGAAAACAACCAGCAGAATCAGAGATATAACATATTAAATTTTTTAGTGCAATGGTGCCTAAACAAAGCACCACTTGTGGTCATATGATTGTGCTAGACAAGGGAAAATCACAAGTTTAGGCTGGTTGCGATGGAGCAGAGGCCAGATACAGGAACTAGGTTAATTCCAGTGAAAAGCAACCTACTTAGTCCAGTGTGAAGAGTTCTGTTCCCTGTGGGAGAGGCCTCATGGAGGGGGCTGAGCACAGCGGATGGTCAAGCATCACGGATAGTTGAAAATGAGAGAAAGGATTTGAAGGGTGTCAGGAAGATTGGCGCTCAGCAGGTACCCAGTGTGTAGGTGGTGCTAAATTAATTTTGTCCGGTGCAAACAGGTCAGGGTTCACAATCCATATGTGTGGAGTGAAAATTGTTTAATAGTTCAGAATGGATCAGTACATACAAGAGCAAGTAGCCGACACGTGTTTCGCCACACCGTGTGCGGGTAATGACTCATCAGGGCTGTACATGAAAAGCGGCCTTGAGTCAAAAGGAAAGGCGCGCCTAGCGAGGTTGGTAAACTGGGTGAGATGGTAGGGGAGGGAAAGTGACTCCCTTGGTGAGGAAAATAAATATCACAGGCACGTTTCAGGATGCGTCTGTCCTATTCAGAGTGCTAAAGTAGAGAGCATAGCACGGATATGTGCTAACAGCAAAACTCTTCATCACGGATAGTTGTTGCTGTAGCTTGAGTTGGCACGCATTATAATTGCTGTTGTGCAACGTGCAGGTCTTGCGTTGCAAGTGTTGCTGTTGGTCACTCGATGGCGGGTCATCCAGTAAGGCAGAAGAGCGTTGCCCCACTGCCAAGAGCAGCAAAGAATGTTTAAAATAAAATGATAATAATTTAATGTTATAATCTTTTTATTTTATCCTCCTGCTAAAGCAGTGCATGAGGAGGCGGGGCAGCAGGGAAGAGGTGGTAGAACACTCCTGTGTGCAATGACTGTTTGGTTGGCCCTCTTGAGCCGCCCAAACCAGTCATGCGCACTTCCCTATGCATTACAGCCTGTATGAAGAACATGCCCACCCTCCAGCCCTAGTATCACATTGCTCGGCCCAATCACAGTGCTCCATTGGAACATAGCGATTGGTTTGGGGAGGGAGCCTGGCTGCCTGCTTCCTGTTCCGACCTGGAGCCGGACATAGGTGAGCAGGAGAGAAGACGCATGACCTAGTAGCGGCAAGGTAAGTATTATTTATTAAAAAGCAGCCAGTGCCCTCCCACCCCATGTGCCCGCCCGCCCGCACCCACGAGCCGTGCCGGCTGTCCCTGCAGTCACTTTCAATGCAAATAACAGGACTCAGTTGAGCTTTGCATTGACAGTCATCGTGGATAACAGGTTTTTTATGTGAACCGGCCCTTTCATGGTCACAAGTAACCTTAATTTCAAGATTTTCACCATTTCTTTATGATGAATATCCTCTAGGACCATCATGTGATACTCTTAGGCATCAGGACCTCACTGTAGTAGAGGCCAGCAGGTGGCTCAGGCAGGATCAGTTGCTGTTCCAGACAGGTCTAGTTGAAGAACGTCAGCTGGGCAGCAGTAGGGATGTCTATGAAGCTTGTTGTGTACCTGTAGTTCACACAGAAGATCAGCAAACTGACCCTGGGAGTCACTTTGTTTAGCCTTGTATGGAGGTAAGCAGGTCCAATCTTTCAGTTCAGACAGCTTGGAAATCCTTCAAGCATGAAGACTGTCCTCTGGAATAAAAGTAGACCTTATTCTTTAATTTACACAGGGCCAAGACAGGTTTAATGAAAGGCTCCAATATTTATACCTGGTGCCAGCCTTTGTGTGGGGGGACCCCCTGTTATACCCCCACATCTGGTCCTGGAATTTTCTTCTCCTTCCCCTGTCAAGACTCTAAACTGTCTGGGGGTTAAACAAGGCAGGTCAGACCTAGTATCAGTTTCCTTTGTATGTGTAGGAGTAAAATCCCTCTACAGTGTAAGTGGAGCTTGGTATGGACCCTTCCCAGTCACCCTGCCAGGATGGCCCATCTTTTCCACCATTCATCCCCGTTTGTGTTACTGTCTGGAAAAAATACAAAAACCCCAACAGTAGAGCCATTCTCAGTCATGACCCAGGATACTGGCACCATTAGTTGGGCCAAGAAAAGGCCAACTTTCTAAAAGTGGTAATTTCACAACTCTAACTTGAAATCCAACTTAAAGAGAATTTTAAATGTCAATTCATTTAGGTATGAATAGTACATCTGTATCTTCTCCAGACAGAAATATAACACATACGAAATGCAATAAGATGACCCAGGCTAGTTCAGTGGGAGAGATAGGCCTTATAATGGTAAAAATTGAATTTTATGCGGTATTCAGTGCAAGGACATGTTCAACTTAATACAACAAACGAACCTACAGCCGACTATAGGCTGAGCACATCAATCGTATAGTCCCATAAAATATTAGGTCCTATGCCAGCCAACCACAGGACCTGCAGCAGCTCGGTCCCACTGGCAATCCAGAGACGAAATTCAATACATAAGTGGAGGCAGCACCAGGGATGGAGTCACAGACCGGTCACTTAATTTCAAAAGTTCTTTATTATTCTTCATAAAAAACACTGAACAACAGCCAACGCGTTTCGTTCCTATGAAAGGAACTTCCTCAGGGCAAAATATGTAGACTTGTTGAATGGACCCAAAATTATGGCCTTGGACATGTTAATCTAAATCCTATTATCTAGCATGAAATCCAGGACCTCTAAAGTATCTGTACATGGTCGATGTTCAATTATCTTTTGTGCAGGCAATCTCTTCAAGCCCAACTACACCCAGCCTGTGTCCAAAAACCATAAATTTCGAAGAACAGCGGCCCGGAGATGGAATTGTAGTTGGCAAACTATATCTTGGTATGATAGTCCCGCAGTATACGTGGCCACTTTAAGTCATAGTCAAAGTTTAATTGCGACGAATTTAAAAGTAGTAATCGACAGGAGAAACAAATGAAGATACAGGAATCCTCACCATACAAATAGTCTTCACTATGTGTCCTTTGTATTATATCCAAAAGAGATCTTGATGCATCTCAAATGTCGAAATCTTCCTGTCCTCCTGCGCAGAATAACGAACCCCGCAAACCAAAATATCAGGAGCCTGCATGTTCAACTTAACCATTCATGTCCTACTTGGTAAATGCAATGCCTTCTGCCCAATGAGGCTTCATGGCCGAACTTGGGGTTGACCTATCAGTATTAAAAAGGATGGTTTAGGCCTGGCAAAAGTTTATTTTTCCAGGTCGAAATGGCAGTTTACATCTGCACACACAGGCTGCAGTGGCATGCCTGAGACATGTTTGAATAGGCTTCTTTAGTGAATCGCACAATGGGTGCTGCATGCCCACTAGCAGCAGTTCATTTACAGGCCCCGGGTACATACTGTACCATTTTCGAGGGATTTACAAGTAAGTCAAATGAACTAATCAGGTGTAGGCCACTTTGACCAGGCTGCGCCAACCTGGTAAACATGCATAACCTGGGATAAAGTGCACAGAGTCCTAAAACCACCAAAAAAAAAACACCAAATAGGAGGTGTGAAAGTAAATGGTTTGGGGGTGAACCTGCAGACATGGCCAGGTCCAACAAGCGCTATCAGTGGTAGATACTGCTGACTATCTAGCCAAAATCTTTGTGCAATTGTCAATAGTTGGACATTGCAAGAAACTCAAAAGGGGCCCCAACCTCTGAGATCAGTAAAAATCAATTGTCAAAAGATGGATTGGTAATGGGGTATCTCAGTAAAAATTAATAGGAGTTTTTGAATAAGAAACATCTAAGAATACCTGCCATACATGCCAACAAAAGTAAATTCTGAAAAATTTACAAAAAAGCATAAAGTAAGGGCTGGAAAGACACATCATCACATGGGTAAACCTGTGGGTTGTTGCTAAATAGTTAATTCCCAAGCAGAAAGCTTAGTAATCACCAAATAGTTCCAGCCCTATAGTGGACTCAAAGGGACCTTTTCCACCGAGTTGAATGGAGATCTAAATAAAAGGTAGTATGGCTAATTCCCCTAACATGAATATAATCCTTAACAGAGGGCTTTTGTAATTCATCCCTTAACCTCTCGGTTCTGCTAAACTCCAAAAAAAGTAAGCTTGACAATTTGTTTATTCTTCTTAAAAAGGGGCTCTGGAATATCAAAAAAATGCAGATGGCCAATCTTACAAAATGAATCCTTCAGATAAGCAAGCCACTGAAGCCGAAGTCCATTCTTACAAGCTTGACATTCCTTAATAATCTCCCTGTTCAGGCCTGTCTCCTGAGAGACCAAATAGACACCCAAAGCATCAAGGGTTATAGACACACTAGACCCGAAACATACTGCAATGATAACTCTGTGGGAAAAATATAGTGTGAGCAGGCTTGTGTGACCGAAAGGAGTCTCTTGCAGACTCAATTTTCTCCTCAAGCTGGAGCAATGATGGATTAAAGCAGCCCCACATTCCAGCCCAATATAAAGCAGCTGGAAGACACTTACCGGCATATTCTCAAGGAGTTATCGCCGAGTTATCGGCACTTTATCGCAGCCAAAGTCGCGATAAATGTATCTCCCCATTCACAAGCTGGTGCTAACAGCCCATAGCACCACTTTACCTGCAATAGCAGCCCCAAAAAACAGCGCCACAGATGACCCAGGCAACTATCGCTAATGAGATGCAGAGTAGGCGTTCTTGTGCAAAAAGCTGCGACAACACCACTCCGCAACATTCTTATCGACCAACCAAATTAGCGATAAGAGCACAAAACATGCGATAAGGTGCCTTAGCAGTAGGAAATTAACACCTACTCTGACCTGTTGTAAAATCGGACCACAGCCTGCACCAGAAAAGGGAGCCCAGTCAACAGCCACACCTGAAGATCCACAGATGCCATGGAGCCACTGATCATGCAGCTGGGAGCCCCAACAGGGCCACAACACCCACCGCCATCACCCCCAGGACCCCACCTTCCCAGGCACCCCCCGGTCAAAGACATGCCACTTCAACTACACGGAATCATTTACCAAATAATCTGCATGATGTTGCACAATCACATATAGTGACCTGCATGTGTTGTCAGAAAAATGAGCATCACACATTCACCTTTGAATTAACAAATGAAAATGTATTCAAATAAACACAGAACAGAAATGAAGACACATGACGGATCTCCTCAGGACAATCTGTAGGTCACAAAATTCCAGATGGGAAGGTGTGCCTTGCGCACATCAAAGGACAGAGAGAGCATGAAGGAGAGAGTGATAGAGAAAGAGAGAAAGAGAGGGAGAGAGAAAGACGGAAAGAGGGGTAGAGGGAGAAAGATGGAAAGAGAGAGAGATAGACGTACAGAGAGGGGGAGATAGACACAGAGAAAGAAGAGAGGGACAGGGAGAGAGAGTGCCTACACTGCGCACCCAGTCCTCACTGCTCACCTGCTGACACCAGTGTGTCTCCAACCACGTGCTGGTATGTAGTGCTGTTCACCAGGTCCCACATCTGAAACAGATCCGTCATCTGAACCAGAGTCCAGACACATGAATGACAGAGTACATACAATTGTACACAACAGCATCGCCTGTCCGCCCCTACACACCCAGGCAGCTGCACCCGAACCCCTCCCGCAGCCCAGTGGGGCATGCCCGCACCTGCCCACCCAGGCAGCTGCACCCCAGCCCCTCCTGCCACCCAGTGGGGCATGCCCGCCCCTGCACACCCAGGCCTCGGTTCACAACTTGCGCCACTGGCGTGTCGTAATGATGGCCTACCACATGCCGGTGCAAGCCCAGGGCCCTCGAACATGGCATCCTCCACATTATGAAGCCCCACTCTGCAGACCACCAGGTCCCACATTTTATTCTGGTTCTTGACTTCGCCGTGGCAGAGGACATACCAGTGCACCTGGCATCATCGCAGGCTGAACACCCTCTCAGCCCTCGATGTGCCACTAAATCTATGATCTGGGAGGCAACGACATGTGATGGACGGCCCGCCCTGCCCCCTGGCTCTGGCAAGCACTGTGTTCCAGCAGGGCACACGAATCCTGAGCGGATCGGACCGCGGGGACGGAGCATCATCACAGGCTGCACACCCGTTCAGCACTTAAGGTGCCCCTACCTTAGAGCACCCAAAGTCACCATCCCATGGCAGTGTGCCTGTGCGGGTCCTGGGAAATGGGATACTGCAGGGCCTTAGGTCCTCATGCCTACATGAACACCACACGGATACACCCAGATTAAGAGTGAAAATGGCGTAGAGCACGTGCACCCGGCCCTTTTTATTGGCAGGGTCACATGTCTTGTGACGTGTGTGCTGGATGGGTGTGGTGTGGGTGTAAACCAGCTGTGGAAGTGGTTGTGGCATGCTGACAATTAGACCTGTGATCAGCAGATCACTACAGTGAAGACCTGGACATATAGTGTTGTCCCTCCCCCTGTGAGCGTAAGAGGAGTGGACTGGCATGGAGTATGCCAGTCCAGCGTAAGGCTTTGAACAATGACCCCAGGGCTCTGGGCGTGGTTCCGTACTGGGCAAGAAAGTAACTAATGCGTGTGTCCCTGTTGTGTCCGCGCCACCCGGACCGCATTCGGCAATGTGTCACCTTGTGACCCAAGTCCAATGACATGAGCCACATGGACGTAAGGGGGAATCAATGACCTTACATTCATCCATACTTCCACACTTGAAAGACCATAGCCATGACCCATCTGTGTGATTATGAATGTTTGATGCACGTTCAGTGGAGTGTTGCATCTGGAGCAGTACAGGGCAATGCAAACCCCACATGACGATGTTGGCCCATGGAGGTCCAGCCAGAGTCCTTCAGGGAATGACAAGTCCAAAGGAAGAGAAAGATTCAGTCCGCAGTCTGATTGCTGTGTCATTGGCCATCAAATAGCATATTGCAGTCCATGTCGAGGTCCAAGGTGAGTGTCGCAGAGTGCATTGGGGGACAGTTGAAGGTGATGATGCAGAGGGCAGAACCAAGCCGAAACAGGCCCTATGGCGGAGATGAATGCTACTGCGTCCTTCTTACCATGAGGGCGTATTCATCCGCATCTTTGTCCTCTGCTGTTGCATGTGCCTCACGTGTGGGTGGTGGTGTTCTGTCTCCTGCACTGTGTGGCAGTGACACCTCAGGGGCTGGAGGTGGGATGTCTGCTGCACTGTGTGGCACTGATACTTCAGGGGGTGTAGATGTGGATGTAGTGGTAGGAGCAGCATGCATCAGCGCCAGGCCTTGTGGCAGCAATGCCATGAGGATGGTCTTGAGGTCATTGAGGAACCCAGCTACCACTCGCTGGTGTGCAGCCATAGCAGCCGCTCGTTCCGAATTTGCGCTCTCCATGGTCTCCATTAACCTCCGCATGTTTCCCAACACCCATGTGACATCGCTAGAGCCACTCTGACTGGACTCTGAGTCAGGGCTACAGCGATGTCAGCCATTGTCCGTTGGAGAGCATGGAGCGGACTGTGGATGTCCGTTAGGGACTGAGAGTGGTCCCTGATGGAACTTAGACACCCACGTCGGGCATCTAGTTTGTCTGCCATGCGTTCAAAGCTCACCTGCACCTGTTCAGCCAGATTCTCCTGGCACCCAACACAAGGCTTTGGAAGGCCATGAGTTCTTTGTGGGGGTCCTGGGAGGCACTGCCTGCTGTGGGGTCTGTGCAGGGTGTGGGGTCTCCTCGTAGCAGCTGGGCTGCCCTGCTCCTGGAGGTGGGGTGGGGAGGCTTTTCACGAGCTGTTGGAGGGCGGCGGAGTCGAATCTGTGTTGGTCCTCATCATCATCAGAGAAGAGAGGTTTGGCCAGCGCTGCAGGAGGTGTTGATTTTCCCTCTGCTATACGAAGGCGAGGTGCAGATTAACAATATGTCCACATGTATGTAGTCACATTGTACATGTTCCAATACAGTCTGCATGCCTATTTGATGGGGGACAGTGGACATTTCGACAACATGACATATGTGTGTTTGTACTTGTACATTGTCAGCTCACATATCCCTGCAATGCCAAATGTGACCAGCCAGTGTCTACACCCAGTTGGTACCAGATGTGTCCTGTGTTCTGTTGTGGACGTGTGGAGTTTGTACCACATTGTTGTCAGTGTTGATGTACTCTGCATGTTATGCGTGTGTGCTGCATTTCGGGTGAGTCGCCCCTGCAGATCTTTATTTGCTGCCCCTTATCCCTTTCATGTGGTGTGCCTTTGACTTCTGTGCTTATGCAGTGATGAGTTGTGGCATACTTGGATACGTTGTCTCTTGGTGGGAGTTGGGGTCTGGGGCATGGTTTGTCCGCAGATGTGCTTGACTCAATTTTGCATGTGTGCCATTGTGCCCATCTCCACCCATCCCCAGTCCCTGGTGGTTACTCACCCTGGTGCTATTGTGTCTGGTCATGTTGAGCAGTGTCCTGCCACCGTCTCCCCACTGATGACTGTGGACACCATATCGTCCAGCTCCTCCTGTGGTGCAGGACTCCCACCTCCAATCTGCATTGCTGCCTTCCGGTGGTTGGTGAGTTTCCGCTTGGTTTTGCACTTGACATCATTCCAGAGCCTCTTGACCTCTTACATTGTCCTCTTCAGCACTCCGACTGCATTCATCTTGTCCACAATGGACTGCCATAGTCCATTTTTAGTTGCCTATGAAAGTGGAGGTGGCAAACATTTGTTGATGGTGTTCTACCACCTCCGTTATCAGGATCCTGTTTTCCTGCTCACTGAAGTGCTTCTTTCTACTCTTCTTCTCCTTGCCCTTCCCTGACCCAGAGGTCCCAGGCTGGTCCTCCGGGGGGCTTTTCGGCGGTTCTGGTTCTCCCCGTACTGTCTCGGGCAATGTCCATTGTGCTTTGCTGTTGTTTGGCATTTGTTTTTCTGTTTTTTTTTACTTTTATTGTGATTTTTCCTGCCTGGCGCATGTGAATTGCAGGCCTGTCGCTGGTTTTTGCAGATTTTTGTATCGCGATTGGCCTCATCGCAGCTTTTTTTGCATTTGTGTTTTGCATTTTTGCGGCATCGCGTTGGTTTTAATGCTGTCATTTGATGCACTATCGCGCAACTCTAGCATGGTTCCGCCGTGTTGTGAATACTTATTTAATTTTCCTGAGATAGACTGCGATGTTGCAAGTTGCGTTAAGCTAATTTTGCAATATTTATCACAAGTTCTTGAGAATATCCCCCTTAGCTTTATAGAGAGTAGAGGCAGCATAGAATTGCAGCCTTGGTACTGCAGAAGGTCAAGTATTGCACCTGCAGATTGAGACATCTTCAGACTAGCGCTTTGAACTTGAGTACACCAAGTGCCTAAAGAGTTGAAACATATACTTAGGTATGGGAAACTATTAACTCCTTTTAACAAATTACCACCAAAGGGTAAATTAACCCCTTCGAGGCTAATGACGAGCTGGCCTCGTCATGGCGCTTACCTGCCGTGCGCGGATGACAAGGCCAGCTCGTCATGAAATAAAGGAAAACATAAAAACTCAGCACAGGACGGGAAAACGCCTAGCA
This sequence comes from Lissotriton vulgaris, assembly GCF_964263255.1. Lineage (NCBI taxonomy): Eukaryota > Metazoa > Chordata > Amphibia > Caudata > Salamandridae > Lissotriton > Lissotriton vulgaris. The sequence goes on along the minus strand of NC_141693.1, from coordinate 1,189,952,232 downwards.
GCCATGGGGTTAAAAATGTTAATTTTGCCTGGGCCACAAGTCATAACATGAGGCTTGCTGAAGTTAGTGACTAGCTGCAATTCTCCCATAACAGATACAAAGGACCTTACAAGTTTTTCAACAGCATTCTGTGTACGGGCCATAAAAACTGCATCATTCGCATATAATAATGTTGGAATGAGGGTCTTCCCCATCAACCAAACATCAACGGAAGCATTAGCTAGACAAGGGATAAGGTTAATGATGTATAAAGTAAATAATAGTGTGGACAGGATATCACCCTGAAGTACCACCTAAGATAAATCTTCTGATAAATAGGTGAAAAAGGTCCCTAGGTTGTTAGCTATAAGAAAAACAAGAAAAGGCTCAGGTGCCAACAAGGAACAACATAACCACCATTAGAAAAAGATGGCAGGGCAATCTGCCGACAGGGGAAACCACTTTTACATTCGGAGCATCCTGTTACCGCTAGTCACCCCAGTCAGTTACTTGGATGCAGCTCTTCTTGAAAACCGAGGGCAAATTATGCATGGAAAAATATATAGTAAATAGTGAAAACGCAACCCGCCCTCTGAAGTTTGGCACTGGGGAATCATCTTTCCCAAAAATCTGGATGACGTTAACAAGATCATGCACTGCTATATAAGATGCTAGCTGAACACCACTGCAGTCTGAGCCTGCAGCATGGTCCATTACAGACACGCCCCATACTCACAGTATTGAGCCATAGCCTGGCGTAAAAAACACCTCATATAATACAGTTTGGTTGTTCCTCCCTTCCATACCTCTGGACCTTGAGTTCCTCTATAAAAGCAAACAATTTAGCAAACTTATCACGGGAAGAGGTAGTACAATGATTGTTATAAAAATGTAAAAGGGAAACGTAAAAAGAACTTCTAGTGGCCTTGATCAGCACAGTCTGTAGAGCAGAGCAGTTGGTATACAATTCAGCTACTGGAATATTAAGCAACAAATGAATCCAATTGAGAAAGTGCTCTTAGCTCGAACATGAGAAGTGGAAGTGGTGGCAACAGATAAGCATGCAAATCCATCACAAGTTACAGGGCATTTAGCCCAGGACTAATAGACATCAAGCAATCCAGATCAGTAATCTTGGAGCTAAAAACCTGCTATATTTTATCTAATCAGTGAAAAAAAGGAGGGAACCAAAGAACAGAGGGGCATATTACCAACAACTAGCGATAATTTTTGTCTCTAACTTGTTTAGAGACAAAAATTATCGCCGCACATCGGCGATTTTTAACGCAGATAAACCTTGCTATTAGCAAGGTTTATCGCAAATGCGATAAAAAACGGCCGCAATGCATGAATATCGCTGAAAAGTCAGCGATATTCATGCATTATCGAGCAAATGCTCTTAGCCATGTTATCCACCTCCCATTGGATAACATGGCTAAGAACTGCTCAGGGCAGGTGTTAGCTTTTGGAGATATTCCCGCTTAGCGCGAATATCTCCAAAAGTTGGTAATAGGAGATAGCGATGTTAGGGACTGTTTCCAGTAGCTAACATCTTGGCACGCCCACTTTGCATGTCATTAGTGATAAACCCCCTTGATAATATACCCCAGAGTGCCCTGGTGCTATCTGCTAAGGCACCTCTCAGGCCCGCGCTGATTTACCTCTGAAGAAGTAGTAACAGGAACAGGCTTTGCTATGTCCATCAAAGGAGAAGTAAATAGTCAATCAATTTGGAAGCAACTCAAGAGAACTGCATAACGATCAGGCTTGGGCGTAGTTTGCAGAGTTTTGCTACGAGGAACTCTGTGAAGTTACAAAAAAAACTCTGCAGAGTTCCTCAAGTGAGGGAGTGCAATTTGAACTGCCATTTGCGCTGGTCTTCCTGGTGCTCAGGTACAAATTCTACCCAAGTGGCAGCTAGTGCGAGCTGGGAGAAAGCTGCGCTACACTACACAAAGCAGAGTTTTCTGCACTTTGGCAGCTACACGGATCACGAAATGCAGAAAACTCTGCAAACTCCATGAACGGAGCGGAGGTCACTGCTCAGGCCTAATAACAATTATCTAAAGGGATGCCATTTGATAACATAACGTGTAATTGTAAAGCACACATTCACACAGGAGGGCATCTTAGAGCTGAATAACTGATGTTTATTGTTACCCAACTCAATGATACTCATTTTATCGACCACAGAAGGATGAAAGATTGAGTGGACCCACTGGGATTTAAACCTGTGACAATGAGGTCAAATGCAGGCCCCTATGATGGATGCATTAGTCCACTAAGCTACCAGGCCCTTCGATGAGTGAATAAGTTTAGCATATTCACCCGTGGCAACAAGCGTGTTATGGTTATGTCATATGGTTACTACGTTTCTATATATTGTGTTAAGTTAGCATGAGCTTATTAAATGTTTAAACGCAATATTTTCTTCCAGCTTGAGTTTGCACACGACACCTAATTGTTATTGTAGCTTTCAACCTAGACGAAAGATGTGATTTATTTGAGAATAATATGTTATTGCTCTAGTATCAGTCGTGCTTGGTACACTTGGTACAACTGTCTGTACACCGAGAACTGCACACTCTAAGAATAACCTAACACAAGGTTGCTGAAGGCCTGATCCTCGCACCACGTTAGACATAACACAAATAATGTTGCTGCCAACATTGGGCTCTACGCGGGTTTAAGATACAGTTACAGGGAATGAATCAACACACTTGATGCTTCGCATGCAGAGAGCTGGTAGCTGTTGATGTGATCTCCTCCTACTGAGAATTAGAGGTATGGGTCCGCCCTGCTAGAACCCAGATGAGACCTTCTTAGATATAATATAATATGCTAATTAGGGTGCGCGAAATATAGGTGATACAGAATTCTATAGATTTTTGCATCATAACATGCTATCACCTTTTGCTTATTATGGATTAGTGACTATGCTGCTAACTTATAATATGTATGTTGATATTATACAAGATACTGCGTTTGAGAATGTTGCATTGAAAAATAAACATTTCAAACTTGCACGTGTGTTCTTTGCCTCCCAGTTTCGGTTTGGAATGATTATATAACGAAAGAGTGTTCATGTGTTCCACGATACCTGAGGTATTCTAAGTTCATGTTCTGGATTGTCTAAGTCATTGGTAAGTTATTACTACCGATGAGACACTGTAGCTAGCTTGGTAAGGGGATTTCTGAAACAAAGGTGAGTTTTGGGTCATCCTAATTCACCCAGGTTCTAGATCTCTGTGCACAGTTCTGTGGGAGAACGGAAACCCTGCTACATGGCACCCCAACACGAGTCCGGGTGATAAACACCGGATTCTTACACTAAGTTTGCCGAAAGATTTGGCACCTGAACTTGTTGACTGTGAGACCTGGGGTAAGACTTTTGCAGCGGTCTATTCGAGGTGCTATGGCTCTCCGTCTGTGTCCAATCTAGGTGGGGTCCTTAAACGTGTTCAAGACGAACACGGACCGGAGTCGGCTGTTGAATTGGGTATGCGCCTGTGTGGCTCCTTTGATGTAGTTTGCGATCTGATCCTTGCGAATGTCAAGGGGGATGCAGTGAACTTTCAGGTTGCTAACGCATTGGCGTTGGTTCCCGAGGCCGAACGATCCCCGACGGTTGGCAAGGATAATTGTGGCTGCTTACAAAACGGTTGGCTGCAATGCCATGGGGGTTAAAGCTTTTCCTGATAAGGAGAAGAAGCAGCCCCAGGGTCAGACATCGGAAACTAGTGGTCAACAAAAGTCCAAAAAACCAAATTGGCCTAAAAAGCAGAATCAGGGTAAGCAACAACAACAACAAACACAGGTTTCTGCTCCTGCTACTCCGTTGCCTGCGCAGTCGGATCATGTTTATGATTTGCGCGACCGCGCGATGATTAAGTCGCCTGAGAGGTTTCAGGCATCTGACCAACGCTCTCCTCGTTCATTTCAGGACTCATCAGCTCCGTCAACCGGTGGTGGAGGGGGCGGCAGGGGCCGGGGTGGCCAGCCAGGACGTGGTCAGCCCCGCCCGCGAAACAGTGGAGAGCAGCAGGGAGGCTCTACGCCCAAGAGACCACAGTTTGCCACAAAGAAAGTCGCCGCCCCGACAGCGCATCGTTATGCCCCAGATAGTGAGAGCGCGGCTTCGGAATCTGACGTGGGCTCTGACCTTGCTGGACAGCGCAGCGGAGATTACCATGGTGAGAGAGGCCCTCCGTCCACTGTTGAAGGTGACAGCGACTGATACTTATGTTGTGATTGAAACTGCTGATACGCATGTTGTTCCCCCTGAACGTCTTTTTGAAATTGTCCTGTTAATTGAAGGTGACATGCAGCGAACTGTAAAAGGGGTATTTTGGGAAAATCTCTCGTCTACGTATGACATTTTGCTTTCGGAGGCTGACAGGCCCCCACCTTTTGTTCTCGCAGCTCCGCGAGAGTAGGAGGTAATCCTGCCCAGTTTCGCGCACACTGTGCCGAGGGTGGAAGCGCTGCATTTTGCAGAAGAGTGGGCTCTGGCGCTTGCGCCGGCTGTGTACCGTAATCAGTGTGGCTGGGATAAATTGTCACCAAGCCACGAGATTCCTTTACGGTCTCAGCCACAGCCTCAACCTCAATATCCCATACGGCGTGAAGCCAAAGCTTCAGTCGCGGCTATCCTTGAACAATTGGAATATCAAGGTGTAATTGAAACGTGTGTGTCACCGATGAATAACCCCCTTTTTACTGTGAACAAGCCGGACAGCTCATATCGTTTGGTTTTGGATTATAGGCATTTGAACTCGCATTGCCGTAACTGCGCAGTACAGAATACTCATGGCTCTGCGTTAGTGAATAGTCTTGAGCGTAAACGGTTCAAAACCACGCTTGACATTTCCAATGGCTTTTATGCCCATAGACTAGATGGTCTAAGTTCCCAATGGACCAGTTTTACATGCGGCGGTGTGCAAAAAATGTTTCGGCGACTCCCAATGGGCTACAAGAACAGTCCTGGAGTATTCTCCGCCCGCATTGTCTCTCTTCTGGAGGGCTTCGTCCCAGTTGCTTGTTCGTATGTGGATGACATTTATCTCACAGACGACGATCTTTGGGAGCATCTGTGTCGAGTAAATAGCATAATTTGTAACTTTGCTGACATAGGTTACAAGTTTAACTTTGCAAAGTCGCACATTGCAGAGTACACAGTGTTGTTTCTAGGTTACGAGCTTAACAACGAAGGGAAGGGTTTAGCACCCCACTTCCTGGAGAAATGCGCACAGTTGCGTTCTCCGACAACACTGAAAAAATTACAATCTCTGCTGGGCTTTTTGAATTTTGGGAGGACTTACATTCCGGAATATGCCCAGCGTATCAAGCCTTTGTATGCTTTGATACAACCATCTTTTTCCAAATCATGCTGCCTGCCTGAGCATTCAGCCATTCTACAATCTTTGCGGGCTGATTTGCTCGCTTCTGAATACTTACAGACTCGTGATAACCAGACCAACCTGGTGATAAGAATTATCCCTGGGGCGGTGGGGTTCACGTACCTGACTTTTAATGAAGGAGATACAGTACCTAGTGCTTACAAGTCACACTTGTACACTTCGGCTGAATTGCGTTTTTCCACAGTGGAGAAGGTTTTAACGGCTGTACAGATGGCGATTCTTAAGGAACGTGCCCTGTCACAAGGAAAACGCATGTTGGTTGTTACCCCGAGTCCTGCCTTAGAGGCGGTTACGAAAGCCAGTGTACCTAATTCCAAAGCTTTGCACCCTCGGCGGATTCAATGGGCTGCGTCCTTGACGTCCCAGGATGTCACGTTTATTTTTGACGCCACTTTACGGTCGCAGGAGTATTTACAGTATGAATTTGTTCATCCTGCTCCATTAGCAATGCGGCCGTTGGAGGATTTCCATTGCAACATTTACACTGATGGTTCGGCGCAGGTTGCGCATGGCTCTAAACATGCCTACGTTTCCTCTTGCGCCATTGCGGTCGGTGCCATGGTGAAAGATGAGTTCAAGTCCAGTGTCGTGCACATGCAGACACTTGGGGACTGCACCGCACAAATAGCAGAGCTTCGTGCTCTGATGCTTGCATTGGAGTACGCAGATCCTAGTGTGACGACTTTGATCGTAAGTGACTCTTACTACTGTGTCCAGTCTTACAATGAAAACTTGTTCTTTTGGATTCAGAATGAATTTCGTGATTCCAAAGGTAGCACAATAAAACATAAAATGATCTGGGTCCGAGTGGCAGAACATAAAGAGAAGTTGCCACTCGTGTTTGTGATTCATACTCTCGGTCATCAGCGCGTGGGGGTCCACGCTGTTGGCAATTCGCTTGCTGATGAAGCAGCGAAGTCAGCGGTATCAAAATACTTAGTTGCAGCAGTCACGAGGTCCAAAAGCAAAATAGATGATGACATCTTGGCAGCAGTTGCTGCAACGGAGAAGGGAAGTAAATATCCTGCGGGGTTTCCTTCTAAGTACACATACCACTTAAGTCCCGATAAGGTTCCTTATGTGAAAATACCTGATGTTGGCGAACGTCTAGTTCCCAACTCGGATCGCAGGGCTGCTTTGATGTGGCGTCTGCGCATGCGGGCGTCTCAGCCACTGTAACTCAGCTACAACAAAGATTCTGGTGGCGGGGACTGTACAAACAGACGCGCGATTATGTTCTTCAATGTGACATTTGCCAGCAGATTAAGCCTTCAACTGCTGAAAGTCCGCCTCAGACACGGTTGTATATCTCGAATAAACCGCTTGGATGCGTTTATTTGGATCACTGTGGTCCATTTTCTTCTGATACTGCATACAAGTACATCTTAGTAGCAGTAGATTCATGCACACGCTTTGTGTGGGTATGGCCACATCGGAGCGCTGATTCACGTACTGTCATTAAGGATTTGCGTGTCTTTGTGGGAATATTTGCCTGTGGTACTTTCCATTCGAATCAGGGTCCGGCTTTCGCCTCTAAGGCGTATAAGGATGCTATGGTTTCGATGGGGGTCCAAGTCAAGTTTTCGAGTCCCTACAGACCTGAGGGTAACAGTGTAGTTGAACGAATGAACCGCGACTTAAAGCAATCTTTGACAGCTCGAGTTATAGGCACGGGCAGAAACTGGTTAGCCCACCTCATAGGCGTGCAGCGTGCGCTTAATAATCTCCCTAGAAGGTCTCTGGGTGGGCGGACCCCATACGAAATGCTCTTTGGTATCAAGATGTATGTCCCTGACCTCGATGGGCTGAACAGCAAGGCCCAGGCCACGGCCTTTGACGTAGATGAACATTGCAAAGTTTTACAGAATCTACAAAAGACCAGAGACAGTCTTGCAAAGGAACATTTGCCCTCCACATCGGATGACGCGTTGCAGATCCCGGTAGTTGGCTGGCTACCCCAAGTTGGAGAACTGGTTCGAGAGAAGATCGATAACAAGAAAGAGTTTGGTCCCTCATATCGTGCACCGGTTCGAGTTCTTGGAGTGAAGGGCACAAGAACAGTCATTTTACCTCCACTTCCAGGTCGTAAAGAAAACAGATTTATTTCTATTGACAATGTCAAGACACACAGGGTGGCCGATTCTTCATAGCATGACACCGGCTTTATCCTGTCCTTCCATGGTGAGGCACTCTGTGCTGGCAATAAGATCTGGTGCAGAACAGGAGGTGTCCCTCGAGATGCCTGCCATATCCAGTCCTTTATTAAATACTTTTCCTGTTACTAACATTGATGAGCTGAACTACACTTATCCTGCTGATTTATCGATGCCTGATATACAGACCCGTTTGGCAGACCAATCCAGATTCTCTTTTGACTCTGTTTCGGAACTTTCAAAGAAACCCTCAAATATTTCAAAATATGCCAAGTTATTTAAAAAACATTTTTTGATTCCACCGTTGACATACATTTGGTTGATCCTATTTTCATTTTACCTTTTTATGTCAATTGGTTTTGTGTTTTATTTTTTCCGCCTGATCGATGGTCACTACGTTAAAGAAAGAACAGGAATTCGGTAATTGAATGGAACATTGGCCCCTCTTTCCTCTTCACATTCAGCGCACAGACTGAAACGAAACTTAAATACAGTCAACATTACTGCTTGGCCTGTCCTTGATGGGATTGTGTGGGATGCGGTTAGGTTTCAGATACATGGGCCCACTGAAGTGATTAATGTTCCAAATGTGCTTAGAGTAAACATGGGAGATGTGATTAAACAAAATATACGTTCTGATGATTGGGATATTCAGGCCGTAGAAACATTATTGTCTGATTTGAAGTATTATGCTGCCTTCGATGCTGAGGATCTGTATTCAGATTCTACTAATTATGGTGATTTGTTTTGTTTTCAACACTATGGTATTCATTTTTTACATAAGACAAATTCCAGGAGGTTGCTGTAAATTATACACAATGGGAACATTGCCCTGCTCCATTAGGTGGCAGCTCCAATACGTTTCTGAAAAAATACACTTATTTTACAGACTTTAATCAATCTAATCCCGAGCCATTTTATTTCAAAATGACAGAAAAGTCCATGTCCAAAGTTAGACTTACCGATACAAAATTGCTGTATTCGAAGTCCTTTCTAGACAGGTTAGCTGTAGATGGCTACGAGTTTTGGAAAGGAACAATTGACCTTAAATCGGTTTGGGGTACCAAAGATTGGCAGGCACAAGGCACTGAGGCTTTGCACCGTGCATGTCTCGTCCCGAATCACATGTTGTTTTTAAATTCATCCATTTTCCAAACAACATGCTTTGGATTGGCTACTTCTAAAAAATTAAATACACCGACCATCCCAGATTTAGAGGAATATTCAGGTTGGGGTAATTTTACTGATTTGTCCATTCATGATTTGCATGCTCTTTTGCACAATTCGTCCTTTAACCTTTCCAGTTTGGATTCCAAGGGTTGGCTGATGTGGCAGAAGAGTGCTGATTCTTGCCAACGCCGTTTTCTGGGTTTGGCTGAAGGGTTCACAGAAGTCAGACCCGATCCCCGTTTTGAAGAAGACTATACTGTCACAACTTATTCTGTGGGGAAGCTGTGTCAAAATTGGTTACAACATTCCACATTAGCTGCAGTTAAACTACATCTGTCTCAATTAAATGATAATGTGGATTTGAATGATTTTATAAAAGGCCCAGCTAAAGGTAGATCTAAACGATGGCTGTATGCGATTTACAATGAAATTTGGAAAGTTTCCCAAATTGAGGCTGCTAAACGCCTGAGAGCTATTGATCAAGCAAATTTAGAAAAGGTGCTTGCAGTCGTCGATAACAGTATTAACACGCTTTCTTCCCGAATTTGCACTTTGAACAATGTTGTGTCTTCTGTTGTTGACATTGTACATGATGAAGTGTCCGTGTTATATCATGGTCAAAATCAATTGCGTTCTGTGATGCAGTTTGCTTGGACACTACAGACTTTGAAGTCTGGTCGAGTGCCTTGGAATTTTATGAACGTCTCATCACTATTTGCCCCATTTAATTTGACTGAAAAACAGCGTATGCTATCAATGAGAGATGCATCATTTTCTATGTTACACATTGAAAAATTAGAATCCTTGCCCTTTTCTGTGGCTGAGGTGACTACTGCTACATGGCTTATCCATGGTGTTATTACCTTACCTTTTACTCTGTATAAATTTACAAATTGTATGAAATATATGGCTATAGGGCGATATGAACCATTAGGCAGTGCTTTCTTACATGAGACATGGTCTTTACCATACACTTACAGATGCTTAAAAGAGGGAAATGAAGTGAATATGAATGGTGAAGAATGTACACAGTCGCCTGACCGCTCACTAATATGCAGACACATCCAGTTGCATGGTTCTTGTAATCAGGACAAACCTAATTTGGCCTGTGTTTTGAAAGGGACACCAGTTCCTGCAATAGTTCCCACGTTCACTTTATTGTCCAACGGTAGTTATTTACTTTTGAATAACGATCTGTGTTGTGGGTTACAGGCCGGTATCGCTTATGTGGTAACCGTTTCAGAGAGGGTGGTTTGCTGCAAGAATGTGTTATATCCACCCACGCATGTTAATTCAGATGTTTCAATTTGGCCATGAATACCAACCTTGAAAGCTGAGTTCAATGGTTTAGGCCGTATAAGAGCCCTATTGTCTCAAAAGCAGGTGGCCCTGAGCTCTGCCCGCGAAACTTATGTCCTTCACATAGCAAACACACGCACAGAGGTGCAGGCACTTTTAAGTACTGATGTGCCGTTTCATTTCTCCGAGCTGGTTCATCAAATCTTCAATGCCTCCTCCACAACAGGCCTGGCTCATTTTTTTAAAATGGTTAGCAGTGGTCTCGTGACTACATTTGAAAAAGTATTTGGTATTATCCCTGCGTTCTTTCATTCTATATTCGCTAGCCTGTTTGGCGGATTTCCTGTTTTGCTGGCTTTGGCTGCAGGCGTTCTGGTGATATTTTACTTTATAAAACATGGATGCCCATCCTGCGCAAGGAAACGCTCAGCCCCTACTGATGCAGTTTTGCAACCGGATGCTTGATTACTATGGCTCCTTGCCGCTTGCGACTTTAAGCACGGCTTTTGGATTATCGTTCAGATTTTCCTATTTCACATGTGTCCAGCCCGTGTTTCATTGCCTGAGCTGTGATTTAAACTGGGCCATTGATTTGTGTCTCTGTTTACCGACTTCTCCTGACGTCGATTTTGATCAGCTGATGAACCCCGTAGTGGCTCACGAGTTGGTCTGTTCTGGCGAAAGGGTTATGGCTGTGGCAGCGATGCATGGACTAATGGGTCAGTGGGACATATTTGCAGCGGCGCATGACTTTCTGGCACATAGTGTTCTCGAGAACCCACTGAGTTGTCCTCTGATGTTGCTAGAGGAATCGGTATTGGAGGAGCACGTATGTTCTTTCCCATTGCTTAATTGGATGGCTGAACTGTTTTCGGATGATGACAGTGATTTCATGTTGGAAGCTGTAGCTACCTATTTTGCATATTCATTCAACCCATGAGTGACTTTGAAGACTTTCATTATTATGGCACATGACTTTTTAGTAATTCTGAATGGTGCCTTTTTCAATACGAACATTCGATTTTCATATGTTCTGGGCCAATGAACTGAGAGTAGGCCTTAAGTTCGACTTTTATATTTTGTGTGGCCACTATAGGCATTCATACATATTTTTGTTTTTAAATTTTACATACATTTGCATACATTTAGCTTGGCTCAATATCATTGAACTCTGCTTTCATGTTTTACCTTTCATGTGGTATTAGCTTGTGTTTTCTCCTTTTTAAACCGTCCTCGGATCATTGGGGGGGGTGTCATATGGTTACTACGTTTCTATATATTGTGTTAAGTTAGCATGAGCTTATTAAATGTTTAAACGCAATATTTTCTTCCAGCTTGAGTTTGCACACGACACCTAATTGTTATTGTAGCTTTCAACCTAGACGAAAGATGTGATTTATTTGAGAATAATATGTTATTGCTCTAGTATCAGTCGTGCTTGGTACACTTGGTACAACTGTCTGTACACCGAGAACTGCACACTCTAAGAATAACCTAACACAAGGTTGCTGAAGGCCTGATCCTCGCACCACGTTAGACATAACACAAATAATGTTGCTGCCAACATTGGGCTCTACGCGGGTTTAAGATACAGTTACAGGGAATGAATCAACACACTTGATGCTTCGCATGCATAGAGCTGGTAGCTGTTGATGTAATCTCCTCCTACTGAGAATTAGAGGTATGGGTCAGCCCTGCTAGAACCCAGATGAGACCTTCTTAGATATAATATATTATGCTAATTAGGGTGCGCGAAATATAGGTGACACAGAATTCTATAGATTTTTGCATCATAACATGCTATCACCTTTTGCTTATTATGGATTAGTGACTATGCTGCTAACTCTGATTTTTATAATATGTATGTTGATATTATACAAGATTCTGCGTTTGAGAATGTTGCATTGAAAAATAAACATTTCAAACTTGCACGTGTGTTCTTTGCCTCCCAGTTTCGGTTTGGAATGATTATATAACGAAAGAGTGTTCATGTGTTCCACGATACCTGAGGTATTCTAAGTTCATGTTCTGGATTGTCTAAGTCATTGGTAAGTTATTACTACCGATGAGACACTGTAGCTAGCTTGGTAAGGGGATTTCTGAAACAAAGGTGAGTTTTGGGTCATCCTAATTCACCCAGGTTCTAGATCTCTGTGCACAGTTCTGTGGGAGAACGGAAACCCTGCTACAGTTACAATGATTACTTTGTAACCCAATAGACCCTGGGGGTACTTGGATGCACAAAGAGTTGGGACAGCCTAAGATAAACTGACCTTTATAGAAATAACTCACTGAATATGGCTTTCATTATGTGCATGGTCAAAATAGGAGGCCAACAGCCTGCAAAGCACAGCAGGGCACCTAAAATTGGTCCTGTGGCAAACATACTTTTTCCACTCCCCCTTGTGTTTTTACAGGGATGGCACCCTGCTGTTAGACAGCCACCTGACTTGTAGTCAGGTGAAGCCTCACTAGTGCCAACTTTAGGCTTGTTCCTTACTGGGACAGAAGACGTTTTACTCACTGGAACTCACTATAAGAGTGGCTCACCTTTCCTCTTCTTTTCCTTCTCTTTTGAGACCCCAGTTTCCTAACTGTAGGGACTTACTCCCCATGATCTTTAGGTTGAGGGGTAGCCCGGGGTGAACTCCCCACTTAGTATCAGATCAACCTTTGGGAGGTAATTGCCCAGGACACAATCTAAGGGGAGGTCAGAACAAACTAGCACCTTATACCAGTCAAAGGTACCCGCCCTCTCCAGGGGGACTAAGGCTACAGGTTTGGTTGTGACCTCACCTGTGGCTACCCTGACTAATCTTGTCTTGCCTGGCTCATATTGTTTTTTAGACACCAATCTGTCACTCATTAGGGTGTGACTGACACATGTGTGTCACAGGCCAATGGCGGGATCCCATTCACCTGAATGGAGTGGAGTGGAAGTGCCTACTCCCACCCTCAGGGCTCACCAGCCTACAATCTGGACCTGTCTCCCGGCACAGTGCTATGAGGACCTACTCATCTAAGGAGTCCTCCTCTATGGCTACACTGGACGGCACAGTGCTAACTACCTTATTGAAACAGGCAGGGTCATCCCTGAAGGGACCTGACTGCTAACAGTCAAAGCCAACCCTGTTGTCCAAGTACTTTTTCAGCCCTGGGTCCCCCTTCCTCGATGATCTGAGTGGGGGTGGGATCTGTTCTCCTCCTTTTTTAGGAGTCCTAACTTTACTACTACTAAATGTCTTCTGTGAATACCAATAGTAGTACGTTTAGGATTTTATCCCAGATTTGTTCTGTGATTCGGCCGCTGTGAGTTTAGTCAGGTTAGACAGATGAAGCTCCATGGTATCCCAGGTTTTAGCTCACTTATAAAAACAGCAAATCTGAGATAGAATAATTTAGAAACATTTAAAATGAATTAAAAACAGTTTAGCCTTCATTTTAAAAAATTGAAAATAATTTTTTAATCTAAGTCAATTTTCTGGATTCTTAAAGATCTTCACCAAATTACTGTGTGGTGTAGTTTATACATTAGTACTGTCCTCAACCCTGAATACTAAATGTTGAACAGTGGTTTATTAGTAGGGGTAAGTAGGTACCTACCACTAGTAATAAGGCCAGAGTCACAATATAAGTTCCAGTCAAGCTCTCAATAAATTATTCCTTTGCTCAACCCTTGGTAGCTGGGTGCAAGTAGGCAGTCTTACTTAACTTAGGAGACAGGTGTGTAAAGCAGTGTTGAGGGGATTCTGCACATGCACAGAACTAAGCGCAGGTTCCCAAAACTGGCTAGCTATTGTCTCTCATTCGTTCTCCTGCATAATCACAAAGCTACAAATGATTAGACAACCCAGAACACAAAACTCCTGACTCTCTCAGCACTTGTGGTAGGAAGACATAACCGTTCGCTCACCCACTCGTACTTCTCCACAAAAATAATTGACAGAGTCACTGTAATAGTGCAAAATCTTTATTTTAACTGTCACGCTCTATAATGCAGTATACAACCCACTACCAGCAGCGAAATGCATTAACTCAGAACAACAACATCATATACAGACAGTGGAAAGAGGACTATAAGGCCTAACCACCCTCTCCTTGGAAAGGTTGAGTTTTATTATATAAAGGAAGATCTCCGGGCTTTGTCAGCAGACCCCATACCCTATGGCCTAGATGGAAGTTTTACATCATAGGAACAGCATGGCTCTTCTCACTAGAAAAGTCTCTCTCCAAGTGTGCCTTTCAACAACATGCAGCCCCATAAAGCACGAGTTTCCAGAAGTGCAGCTGCGTTTAGCATGTTTTGTCTAGGTGCTAGGGACTGACCAGAACAGAATAACAATGGGCAATGTTTATCGACCTTGCACATTGTGGTCGGACTAAACTCCAGGAACCAGCAGAGAACGCATAAAGCTGACTGTTCTCATGTGAAGGGCACGAACAGAGTTTTGCAAAATAAAGTCATGTAGTAGCGTGCCCCAAGCAGCATAATGGCAGCAGAGCACAGGTTAACTTAGCAATGTTGACAAGGACCCTAATGGCCTTATAACAGCATTTATAAACACCAATACATTAAATAAGTAAGACACAACACACAATAAACTTTCAACTTTAATTTATGAAATAGGGAAATACCAAATGACTAATATCCAATGTAGGGAACTGGAGATATGAATCTTTTATCAATAAACACTTTCTAGTGCCTAAAAAGAGAAAGCCCCTACAAGGGGCACCTGATCATGCTGGACCCAATACAGAGTCAGATTGGGAGGCCAACCGCAATAGAACATTGAGCAGGAGGACTTGGTCAAGTTTTTTTCTTCGCACTTAGTCATTTTTAACTCAATGTCGAGCGAGGCTCCTTGACAGGCCGGGTTTCAAGTCGTTGAGGGCGGCTTGGTTCAGCGTGAGGCCTTGACAAATTCTGGCTGTCTTGAGCCCTGGTACCTTCAGCTGGATGAGCCTGAAATCCAGACATGGTTGCGGTTTGACATCAGCGGCTTGACTCTCATTGACGGGTTGGCCACCTTAAGAAGCCTTTTACAAAAATTCCTCCAATCGTCTCCAATCTTCTGGATCTCTTTTCCGAAAGTCCTCTTTGGACCTCCAATTGTCCATAACATAAATCCAAGGGTCTAGAAGCTGTGATTTGGTCCTTGGGATGTTGGGACTACTTTTCCTTGCATGCACCTGGCCAAATCCTTAAAAGTCCTCTAGACGCGGTCCAGCTGGGCTCTTTTTGGTGGAGATGATGCGGGTAGAGCTCTTTTAACCTGTTGCTTTTAGGGAGTCCACTTCCCCACTTCTTGAGGCAAGGCAAAGTCCCTAGGACTGTAGTTCAATACTTTAGGGTTTAGGCCAGGCTTCCAGCAGGGCGGTCCTTCTTCGCTTTGTAGTTTCAGGCAGGAATCTGAGTTGCTTCACCCACATCCTGCCTTTTGCTCCGCAGTTGCAGAGCTCCTCCAACCAGATGCTTCCTTTGTCTCTGCTCTGGCCACCTCACACCTCAGTAAACCTGCTTGGCTCAGCCTGGCAATGGCTTGCTAATCTGAGAAGTGCTGCTGGAAGGCTGGATTTTGGCTGATCAGAAAATGTTGTTTTATCACTTTTTTTCTGTGATAGTTCTAATAAATCTAATGTTAACAAGTTGTTGGATGTATTCTAACTTCCATTTTCATACTATATATTATGTTTTTAGCCTACTTCTATCACCAGTTACACTTTATTAAAGTATTCCAATGTGAGCTTATAGAGCCAATATGCTGCAGTGGGGAGAAATGAAAATGGTAGTTTTTCTCTCAACAGGACATATAAAACATATTTGAAAATATCCTTGTTTATCGTTACAAGGCACCCTGGTGCCCCTCGTGGAGACTGCAAGAGTGACCTACATGTAAACATAAGGTAGTTTAAGACTTTGAAATTATCTATTATTCTAAAGTCAAATTTGTATATAACTTTATTTTAAAAGCAACCTGCAAAGCAGGGCTGCCTTCACAATGACAACAGGCAACACGACAGTGCACACTTAAGTGCATTAAATATAATGGGCCTCTAAGTCTTCATGCCCTACCATATACTAGGGACTTACTGGGTAGGTTGTTAGTACCAATTGCAATTACACCTAATTACCATGTACTTTTAATCTGAGCACCGGGCCTGAGTCTGGTCAGCAGAGCCCTGGGCACAATCAGAGTCAGATAACCCGAATCTAGTAGTGTGGGGGGGGGGGGGGCACTGCAAACAAGTCCTGGTTTCTCACAGGTAGGTGTTCTTTAGAGGTAATTTCGAGTGTTGGCATGCAATTGTTGGATACTTTTTTAGACATTCCTACTGCAATGACATTCAGGTTTGGGAGAAGGGAATGCAAATCAAATAAATCGTTATTAATATGAGGTTTTGGCAACTCATTGATGTAATGTGTGGCCCGATTCATGAAATTGTTTTAAATCAAGTAAGGAGGAAAAATTACAAAAAAAGTTTTGATGAAGAAGAAGCAGACTGGTCAGCAGAATATGGGGGGAAATAAAGAAAGCCAAAAGCGAGACGGAATCAGAGAAATTTTAGGAGATGGAATTAGTTCAATAATGAGATGAAGGCCACAACGTGAAATGTTATATTTGTTCAAATGGTTTGATTTGCCATTTTGAATCACTCTACCTTGTAGGGAAGCCAATCACTCACTCTGCTGAATGAGGAAAAGAAGGCGGATGACAATATGATGCATATGAGATGAATGTCAATTCTTGCCTTTCTGTTGGAAACTAGAATTTACAGTTTTAAGACAAATAAAGCACTAGGCCCAGATACAGTACTTATGGACCTATAGCGGGTGTTTATCAAAGCTTTGGTCACCGATTCTGCAAAAGGTGTTTAATGCTTATCACAGGGAGAACTCCCCCTTCCTGCATTTGGCTGTTATCATTCCTTTGTTCAGGGCAGCAAAAAGGACCTGGTCTAATTGTAGACTAATTTCTGTGTTAGATGGGGTTTGTCAGTTGTTCAGAAGAGTGTAGTTAGTTTGCCTCAAAACTGGATTGATACTGCAAAAATAATATTTGATGTACAGTGTGGATTCAGGAACAGATTGAGTACTGTTGACCAGGCATGTGACTGTGTAGGCCTTGCACTAAATACATTGTTATCAAGAAGATGCAATTATATATGCTGTATATTGATTTGAAATCAGCTTTTGATTTGGTCAAAATAAGGGAAGGTCAACTGTGTAGTATTGGGGACAAAGTCCTGGTAACTTTGGTGGAAAGGATGCTATTTTGCACTTTTTGCTGTTTTGCACAAAGACTGTGGAGCCACCTGTGAGGTTATTATTCCCACTTTAAAAGTATAAGGAATCAAAAGTGCCATTTCTGTCATCATCTGTTATAGTTCATTGGACATAAACATTTGTAATGCAGTAGCAACATATTGTGGCAATATTGATGCATGGGAAAGAAGAGTATACAGTGATGATTTGAGGGTCATTGGTAGAGAGCTTTTAATTTATTTAATCTAGGTTGTTAAATTAAGTGCATATAATTATGATTGTTTTTATAAATGTTTCATATTTTTTTGTATTGTTATGGCATTACCTGAAAACAGTTAACAGTAAGCAGATAACATCTTAATTTGGGGAGGGAAGAGGACCATTCTAGATTGCTTTGCATGAATGGTTGAATTATTACTCCAGAGAAATTCAGTTTGTCTTACCTAGTGATCCTTGTGAGAACACATTTCTTGCTCTGACTATTATGGTTCTATGATTCTACACCACATTATTCTGAAAACCCACTGAACAAACAACAATGCACAGGTATTCAAGTCACAGTCTGAAGAACCTTAATGGTAATTTACATTTCAGCCATTGTTCATGTGTAAGCGAGAACATATTGGTCAATGGACCTTTTGAGTGAGCTCTGTAAAAGTACATAAGCAATCAAGAAAATGGGCTTAGGTTGTCCAAGAGATCATCTTCTAATACCTAGATATACGTCCAATTATGATGTACGCTTACTGTTTGTGAGCAAACATAGTGTTGTGTTTCTTGAAAAGAAAGAACTAACACCAAAGACTTGTATTTGCTTTTAAATGATGTCAGAACATGCATGACACAGTAGTGAAAGCAGCTCTTCCAACTAAAAGACCTCATACATTGTGCAGACAATTGGGCCTTCCACCAATCATTGGCCATTTTAAATGTGGGCAGTGTAGTGAATGCAAGTACGATATAGATGAGCCTTAACAGATTTAAAGTGCCTTAAGAAAATAAATTGCAATTCTTCCAGTATATTTTGTAGGCACTACTTTTACCTTGCAACCATATCTATACTGGAACTGCTAACAAAAACTAAAAGCAATGGTATTGAAACATCACTACAGATTTAAATGCAGCACATTGTGAGTATTTCTTGGTGAACACTACAAGGAATATGGATATACCTCACACGATCTGCATTGGAAAGATGGTGAGCAGATTACACTCAACCCACATAGCGGAAGATATTTGAATGGAGCGACCATAAAAGCGAAATTATTTTTGAGTGTTAAAAATCTTATTTCACAACTCAGAACCGAATAAATTAACATCCCATGTTTTATTTAGTCTCAACTATTTGGTAAGTGAAAGGTTTTCACTGTGACAATAATTCAACTTTTTACCAAAATATTATAGGATTGTATTCATATTTGTTGGTTTATGATGTCTTCTTAACTGGTACACAGCCATTTTGTCTAACTTAGGAAATATTATGATTTTTTTTGCACACTATGTCTACTAGTGTGGGAATCCATTTGCTATTAGGAATCATTAACAAGGTTTTTTCGTGCTCTATCTACTAATACCACTACTTAGATTTTTCATTATCCATAGTAATATTTTCATTTGTATAAAATGTGTGACCTTAAATTAATTAGCGACAGCCAATCTAGGCCTTTTTCCATTTCTTCAAATAATGTGAAAAACAGCAGTGGGCCATATTATGTTGTCGGTCAGTAAGCCTCCGACCGCTTGTCGAGGCTTACCGACCAACATCCTTTGTTTACATTCTGACCGCAAATTATAATGTTGCCGATCAGAATGTAAACCAGCCAGTCAAACCAACTGCTTCCAACGGGCTCAAGGAGCCCATCCGCTTGTCGGAAGCCACACATTATTCCTAACTGATGGCGTTTCTGTCTTCGGGATTATGATGTTGGTTTCTGAATGTGCCTTTGGGGGCCCCTAACAGGTCCCCCCTCCCTCCAAGGGCTATAGTTGTCAGCCTGGGTCAATCAAGGTCCCCCCTAAAGATCCCTGTACTATATGGCAGGCATCATGAGGTGCCTGCCACATGGTGCTGGGATGGTCACAAACTCGCATTTCTCTATGAGAGATTGTGCTGTGGGCAGTTACTGCCCGCACCCCAAGCTCCCATAGAGAATTAGGAGTTTGCGACCGCAGCATGCACATCCTAATTGCAGTTTTGCAACCGCTGACTGGAGGTCAGTCGGTTCCACATCCGCAAGGATTTCGGTTTGAGGGAACTCCAGCCGACATCATAGTGAGCACGAGTGTAGTTAGTATATACTCTTTTTCCCACAGTCTTTCTTCACCGTCTAATATAGTCGGTTACCAAGAAATGTTTTGATATTTTACTTTGTGTGAGAAATCAGGACCTGTTTGTAATGTCCCTCCACTCCCTCCCCCCCCATTTTGACTGCTAGGGGCCGTTTTTCTGACTCAAACTGTGCCCTGCGCTTTGCTAATCAGATCCAGGGTCTGTGATCTGATTAAAAGTATATGGTAAATATTAAGTGTAATTACAATTGGTACTTACAGCCTAGATGTAAGTCCCTAGTATATAATAAAGCATGGAGGTTTGGAGGCCCCGTAGACATAACGTAAAAGACACACAGATGATGGACAGAATGCTGAGCAAATAAAACATTCACCCCAGTTAACAGATCTGGGTTAAATCCATCATTTCTGTTGCTCACCATGCCACCCCAGTTTAGGCCCAGCCATATGTAAATCAGTACTGACCCTGTGCCTCATGGGAACAGTCCAGCCCGAACTGCAAAGCCAGGTCCTCCCTGGACTAGTAACAAGCAACCCGGGACCATTTTTGGGGCATCACCCCTCATTAGCCAGGCTAGCTTGAATCCAGTGACACAGTTTCAGCACTCCATCCATCATCTTATTGTGTTTACCCAGTAGACTTAATGCACTTAATTGTGCTTTGCCTATGTTCCCAAATGTCATTTTGAAGGCAGCACTGCTTTTTAGGCTGCCTCTACAATATATTTATTTGCAAATTCGACTTTGGATTTAAATGTACTTCCAAAGTCTCAAACTAACTTATTTTTACATTCATACATATTTTTAGTCATCCCTAAGGTTTCACCTAGGTGCCCCAGAGGAGGATGCCTTGTAACTATAAGCAGAAACATTATAAAAGATGTTTTAAAAGCCCTGGTGAGGTAAAAAATGCCAATTTTGTTTTTCGCAATTGTAGAAAACTAGCACCATATACTAACATCAGAATTTTTTATTCAAGTATAAATATTGACAGGAGCGAGCTAGAAATATCATTGAAAGACTTAAATAGGTAGAATTAAACTAACAACTTGCCATTGTAAGATGTGTAATAATTATTGCATAAAATAAGTTATAGAACTTTCTTTTCTGTAAGCCAAAATCCTGCCTTACTGGAGGCCCACAGTAATGAATGTCAATTACCGAATCGGTAATTACCGATTCGGTACAATTGCGAAAAAGTCAAGGGTGGCAGGGTGTCACTTTGACACCCTGTTGCACCCCTGATTAGTGCTTGTGTGCACATGTGGCACACATAAATGCCTTAAGGGCATATATGTCTGTCACATGGCACAGGTGTAAATGCACACGTTTGCTAATAGTTGGTGGTAAATAATGAATCCTTAAAGCCCAGAAGCACTCTTTGTAGTGCTTCCTACATTTCATTTACTGATTCTGTAAATATCGAATGGGTAAATGAGTATTCGGTAAATACCGAATCCGTAAATACCGATTCGTTATTTACCGAATCGGTAAATGTGCCTCCTACATAGGAAGTCTATTACCGGTCGGTAACGGCCGATTTTGGCCGTTACCGACCGGTAATAGCCTTCCTACATCTGGCCCTTGGACATGTGCGTTGTGGGAATTGTAGTTCCAACATTCCAAGGACCATGTCAGAGATTTTAGATTCTTCAATTGGTGTTTTGGACACTTTGAACCCACAAGAGGAACCTCAGGATGAAGTTTCAAAAGTTTGGAGAAACTTTTGGAAAGAGCTCAATAAGGTGACTGACCCATCGACGATATTCAAGCTACTGTTGTTGAATCGCAACCTTGCCTGGATTTCAGGTTCATCCCACTGAAAGCTCTGAAGCTCAAGACTTCCAGGATTTAACCTAGGCTGCGCGCTAAGCCAAGCCACCTTCACCGAATTGAAACCCGGACTGAAGAGGAGCTTCACTCGACATCGAAAGAAAATCCTTCGGGAAAATTTCTAAGTGCGAACGTAAAATGTTGACTGAGGTCTCCCGACCAGAACTTCATCACAGTTGCCCTCAAACTTTGACTTTCTTCCAGTCAAGTGCTACCAGATGTTCCCAAATTTGTTCTTTTAGTCGGAGAACTCACTCAAAATCAAGTCCCTCTGCTTTGGTGTTGAAAATAAAGATTGTCTGCCGCTTAGTTCTGACAGTACCTCTCAACAAGATACCGATACCTTCACTTCAGATAATGCACCTGTTCATTCTCTGCATTCCCTAGATGGTTCTCCAATAATCACTTCATGTGATTTGGACTCGTGAATTTCTGGTCATCCCAATTGTACTCAAGGTTTTTAAGAGGGTATCACAAAGCTGCCCTCTCACTTCTTATCATATGATGTCACACAAGAGCCACCCAAGGAACAACCATATAGATTGTTATCTGAAACATCCTAAACTAATTGAATCCAGAGTGGCTTTAACCTGTGGATAGCCAGCCCATAATAATGTTCCAGGAAACATGGGAAATTGAAATCATACATAGGCTGGGATTTACCACCTATTTTATCCGTGCACGCCCTTCTACAGCAGGGCAACCTTCAGGAGGGTTGATCATCTGCGTCAAGATTTTAATAAATTGGAAAAAAACACCTCTCCAACTTGATTCTCCTGACATATTAGAATTAAGCTTAACAGGTTTGTGCGGACTGAGGATCAATCTCTATTTAGTCTACAATCATCCTCTACCACACAATAAGAAGTCCCCAACTCTTAATATACTAGACTGCCAGCTTCTGAACCTTACATCCAAGTCACACTTCATGAAAGGCAGTTATTTCAATGTTACCATTGAACCTTGAGAGAGCATACATTGTGGAGCAGGGGAGGAAGGCAAATCTTGGGGCATTCCGCTGATTGAACCCCATTTGTACCTTCAGTTGTGGGTGCTGCCCAATCATGTGTCCCTACTTCAATTAGAAAGGCTGGGTAAGACTACAAGCCCATCCCTAAATCAAGAAAGGGCAACTAGTTAGCTGATTTGCTCAGATCTTTAGGAGGCTAAAAATGTCAAACACATGTCCTCTTTTTATCACATAATTACATACAGCTGTAGACAGGGTAGTCGACCAAAGACCACTCCGTCCAACCAACTGTATGGGTCTCCCCTTTTGAGGACCTTCATTCCACCCCCTGTACAACAGAGGATCCCTCAACCCCATGTTCGTCCTCCTTGCTTGACACTATGGAAAAAAGATCCATGATGCCCACAAAGTCTATGTTCTTCTCTATGGGTGAGACCCAGACTGTTATTAAGTCACTAAAAATAGGAGAAGGAACAAGATCCCAGGATCTCCTTTCTAGCATTATTTGAAATTGTGGCTCCACTATATAAATGTATTATCGAAAGCAATTGTCAATGGGGAGAGATGCCTGATACATGGTGTGGTACTGAAATCATTCCTATTTATAAAAAGTGGAACAGAGCTGCACTGGGTAACTACAGATGTGTAAGCCTAGTGGATAATTTGCTAAATATTTTCACTAGACTTGTCCCAAATAAACTATACCAGTGGATGTCAGACAACATTTTATCTCCTTATCAAGCCGGATTTAGGACCAAAGTGGGCAAAATTGATCACATTTTTCACTTATTTCCTGGTAGTATGTACCTAGTTTCAAAGGTCATTTGTAATTTGTATTTGTTGATGTGAGATCTACTTTTGATTTGGTAGCAAAGTATCTATTGTGGAACTCTCTTGAGTCAATGGCTCTACCTACTTCAGTCCTTTATTAAATTACACGAGAATAATTGTGCTCAGGTTCATTTGGGCACATAGAGGAAGTTAACTGAGCGTAAACCAGCACTCTACTCAAATAATGTTTTCACTTTCTTGCTGAATTTTAGACATGACTTCCCCAAACTTAGGACCTTACTTTTATTTTGGCAGTTCTCCTGTGGCATCACCACTGCTCTGTCTGCAGAAGGACTGCAAATGCAGTTATGCACCAGCCCGCTGAATTCAGAATTGGATACAGGTCAGGCAGGAAGTACTGC
Source organism: Lissotriton vulgaris (assembly GCF_964263255.1). Taxonomy (NCBI): domain Eukaryota; kingdom Metazoa; phylum Chordata; class Amphibia; order Caudata; family Salamandridae; genus Lissotriton; species Lissotriton vulgaris. The sequence continues at coordinate 1,189,928,662 of NC_141693.1, read as the reverse complement.
AGCAGTCTCATGGTAATGACAGTCAGAAAGCCAGTCCTATGTAGGTGACATGAGCTTAGCAAACAAGATGCTCTAACCCATGAAAAAAATCTTGCAATCATACACTCATTCAAAGCAGAGGTAGCTCAGCTCAACATTGGAAAGGTGACGCAAAAGTGGCGTAAGGGGCTTGTAAGTCTGCCCCTAATGCTTTGTGATGTGTTATTATTGTTTGATGGACTGCATGTTGGGGCAGCAATAAAGGATTACTGCATAATGTTAGCCTCTGTTAATTTGAGAGCAGCCATTTTCCTTGCAGACTCCAGTGGTGCTGTTTATGCTCTAAGTATAAGGGTTCTGAAAAAAAGAATTCCTCCAATTTGTCTAAGATTGGCATTGAGAAATAAAGTGGTTTATACGTTGGGGTATATTTGTGGCCATCACAAGTAATAAAGTGACTATCTTTTTAACTTATCAAAAATGTGGAAAGTATTTAAAAGAATCAAAACAACTACAATGTTTAAAACACAATACAATAACATTCCATACCAATTCATAAAGAGTGAGAGAACTATAATACGCAAAATGCACCAAAATGACAACAATCCAACAAGGGATATGATATGATATATGATATGATTTTTTTTTAAATTAAAGTGAAAGTTATGCCGAAAATCGAGAGACCACAAGAGTTGTGATGTACTAGGACCTATGGGTGAATTTAGCCAACCATGATGTAGTGTGAGTAAGATACAGCAATTAGGTTGTCCCCACTAGGGCCTGAAAGTAGGGAACTTTGAAAAAAAGTCTAGGACCCAATCTGAAAAGAGCCCTTGCAGCTTTAGATAGAAAAACTCGCCTCCACAAAAGACAAACCTGAACTCTAATCTGAGGCTGTGGGACTGCCATTTAAATATGTTTCACAGTCTGTATCCTTGAAGCTCTGAAGCAAACAATTTCAAAATGTTACCAAATTTCTTTTAATACCCAAACAACCAGAGGTGTACTCTGCCAAAGCTCCAAGATGTCAGAGGGAGAACGTAGAGACTTTCCAGGAGCCATGCAGTGGGCAGCAACACAGTTCAGGCAAGGTCCAGTTGCCACTGGTCAGCTGGTATTCTTCACAGGAATTTCCTCTTCAGCTTTGTGTTCCTGGAGCCTTGTAGAGCCTTCTGCCCTTGGGTTTTAAGGGGAGTTGGGTCCAATCTCCTCAGGTCCTTCTCACAGGTCACAGATGGCAAGTGCTACAGGTTCAGGTTACCTGATTTCCTTTCGCAAGTCCAGCAGTGTCCTAATAAAGGTGCCATGGAATGCCACATTTGTGTTTGGTACCGGCTAGTGGGTGGGGATAACTCTTGGGTACTCCGCAACCAGTATGTAAAGGTTTGTGTGGGCAACCCTACCCACCTTTTCAATAGTTTCTATTTGCCTTACTGCAAACAGGCCCAAAATATCATGTGCCAGGACATTCAGAAGATTGGGATGGTCTTTGACCACACTATTCTTGGGCTCTGAGTGTGTGTTGGAGTGTCATATTGAAATCATCACTGGCCTCTTCTATCTAACACCTACATCTAGGTTGAAGCAGTACTGTACCCACAAGAAACATAGAGACAGAAGTCTGGTAGGAAAAGAGCAGGGCTACCCAGAAAACAGACAGGAGATACACAAAAATTGTGTCGCCACCCTGTTCTCTCCCTTTTTATCTGTGAGCATGTGTTACATGTGGCTCAACAGACCTGTCAAACAGGGTCTAACAGTGATTCGTCATCAGGAAGCCCACAGCCCCCACTCTGAATATTTTGTAAAGTACAGTGGAGTCATCTCTGCCTATTCAGGTCAGCCTATTGTTTGTTCCAAGGAGATGTTCCACATCTCTTTCCCATCCATTCCCTGACATCAACACAAGCTGGGAGCATGCAGAGTCTTATGCTAATTAGCTATCTGCCAGTTCAGGCAGGTAAAGGGTTGCTTTCTGAAATTATGTATTCTGAATATTTATTAACAATCTGTCTTCACCATCAAATTGCATTTTAATGACTATTAAAATAGTGGGCTAATTATTGTTGTAGCTTGTCCCATTCCCAATATAGCATTATTAGTATTTAAATCTCTATGCTGGGTTTCAAAATTACACAACAAGCCTGTCACACTGAAAATAGATGTTGTGAATTGTCATTGTAAGGACATGGTAATAATAATTTTCAACACATCTCACTCTTAAATACCATGCACCCTACTTTGTGGAATATAGGGTTTACATAGGACGTACTTACTAATAATTAAAAGAGAGGTTTTTATCTGTTAAAAAGGGTTATTCTAAAGGATCACAATGCAGGTTTTTAAACTGCAGCAGTCAATCTACAATGGTAGGCCTCAAGTCCTGTTTTCCTATGTCTCATGGATGGCACAATAAGTGTTGCTGTTCAATGGTGAGATTTAACATTCCATGGAAGATTGCCACACAACACACTATGTACGCCCTTAAAGAAAAGATCCATAAGCCAATCAGGCATTAGCTAATTTCTACTTGTAGTAAGGGCAAAAGTACATACACTAGGCACTGTAGAGCAGTGGCCCAAATGTGCAGAGTCTAAAACTCAGCATGGAATAGGGTGATCATGCAAGAAGGGCATTTTCTTACACTTTGTGATCTATTTATTAATGTATTAGCAGTTTTTAGATCTTGCCTGAGCCAGCGCATGCGCTGCTCTTTGAGACATTTAGTAAGTGGGTTTTGAAAGTGCTACCACAGGCTTTTGCTGGCCTGAAGCTTGCGGCTATTCGCACAGCCGCCATCTGTTTTTCCTCCGACACGGGTCATTAAGTGCATCTCAATCGCTTTCACGGAAGAGTGACCAATGCTTGTCTATTTATTGCTCGTGTTTAACTCTGCCTCTGTGACAGACATCTTGACAGGGGCAACGTCGGCCTTGGCAAGCCTCAACATGTGCCGTTTACTTTGCCACCCCTTGCATATTTTTTGTGAGTTCTCGTTTCACATGTGTAATTTCTCTGGAACAATTGTTGCGGTTTATTTATCCAAAATAACATGAGGAAGCAATCTCTGTCAGAGGCGATTAGATCGCTGCCCCCACCACAGCCCATCCCTGTAAAGCAGGTGCATGTGCAGCGTGCAGATTTCTTTTGCTAATTGTATTGCCTGTGGTAAACGCTAACCAGGCCAGACAAGTGGAACCACAAAGTTCAAGAAATACAATACAGCCACTTCTCTCAGAACAGAAGCAGAGTCCAGGCCAGCGAGCGACACGCTCGCCTCTTAAACTAAACACGCTCCTCGGGTGACCACAAAATATTGCTTGCTTCGCAGGCCGCAATCACTTTTAGTAATTACTAGAGCAAAACAACGAAACACTATCATGATTCCAACATGTTTTTAAAAGAAACATGAGTACAGTACTTTGTTGAAAGTGACGTTCGGCGTGGACAGCACATTTGCAGTTGGTAAGGAAATGCTACTTTTATCATTTTCAACCAGCCTTTCAAAATGCGCTCAGTGTTTTCCCTTAACAGTTACACATTTCATGAAAAAATGACTTTTTGATGAAATATTTACCATGATTTGATTAACACAAATGCAAACTACAGAAATAAAAATCTTTAAAATGAGCATATCGACGCACGCAGATTGGTTCTCGTGTATCTGGTACAATGGACTTGCCTGACAAACCACTTTTATCTGACAGTACACACATCTGACTGGGACTTTTATAAAGCTCTAGGGTTAAAAAGAAAGGAGTTACCCATAAATATAAAATACGATATATAAGTTAAACAACTTGAGATTGTTTCCTGGCTTTAAAAAATGCTGTTGTCCCTACCATTGGAAGGCTAGGTCATGAAGGGTGGCGCATATCGCAGCAGTCTGTCAGCCTCCTTCCATACATGTCACCTGACCTGCTATGGCAGAGCCTGACTGTCGTTCTCCCTACTTTTTTGTTACTAAAAAATATACACCTGTGCTTTTGTCACAATCATGAAGTGTACATGTTGTCCTTTTCTATGCAATAGAAAGTTAAAGCCTCACCTACATTTAAATATAAAACTTTCCTTAAACAAAATGTTGTAGAGTTGGCATCCATGTGGTTCCAAGGTGTGCTTTACCAAAAGTTTAAAGGGGCCTTCAAGCGGAGAGAAAAAAACAATTCTCATACACACATCGGACATTTCCTACCATTGACCAACAGTTAGTAGTCTATAATGTTGCTTTATTGGATTATGTCAGCTGGGGCTTTGAGATGTATTGGGACATTATCCACAGGATACCCCCTTTAAGAACAAACACTGGCAAAGCCAATAGGTCTTATGTTTGAGTGCCACTAGTCGGCCAATGCTTTTTGTTCATGATGTACAGCATTGGCAAAAATGCAAATGCTGTATAACATGAAACAAGCATTGGCATAGCCAGTAGGTCTCGCTTTTGGGACCTCATCAGTGTTTAGCCATGCAACAGTTGATGTTGTTGCACCAAGGATATTGTGCAGCATAACTAAATACTTATAAGGTCCCAAAAGCGAGACCTGTTGGCTATGCCAATGCTTGTCTATACTGCTGACAAGATATAGCAGTTGACTTGGCACTTCATAGAAGAACGATTTGCCAGTTATAGGTTACAGGTGTAGAACAGCATATAATATCACAGCCACTGGGTTAAAACCAAAAACAACAGGTCGAATTTAGATATGGATGCTTAACACAATCTTGATACATAGCACTAAGACGATGTCATTTCTAAGTGCTGATTTCGGAACCTAAAATGTAACTCAGTGGGACACCTACCAATAATTTTGTGATACCATATATAATATAAAAAAGACTAAGGGGCAGATTTATGAGGCCGTTGCGCCTCTTTGCGCCGCAATTGCGTCACTTTATTTGATGCAACTGTGGCGCAAACAATGCGCCCTATTTACAACGTGACGCCTCTACAAGAGGCGTCACGTTGTAAAGCACTGCACCATAAGGAGGCGTTCCTGCGCATGGGGGGGCGTTCCTGCGCAGGAACGCCTCCTGAAAGTGGCTGAGTGAAATCTATGAGATTTCACTCAGTCACTTTCAGGGCAATGCTGCGCCAAAACCCTGCGCCTGCTTGAAGCAGGCGTAGGTCTTGACGCAGCATTGTGCCCATGGTGTACCCCCGAGCCTTGCTGGAGCTACGTTGTGCTTGCGACGCAACTCCAGCAATGCGCCACATTTCCGGCACAGATGCGTCACGCATCTGTGCCGTTTTTGCACCATGGTGCGCCGCATTATAAATGCGGCGCACCATGGTTGGCGGAGCTGTGGCGCACTGTGGCGCATGTTAACTGGCGCATCCCTGGGGATGCGCCAGTTAACATAAATCTGCCCCACAGTGAGGAAATGGAGATTAGTCTAAACTTAGAAGCAGGCTTCCTCGCATTTGCCCTGTGAGGAAAGCCTTTAATGCTTTTTAACAAGAAAGGACCCCCAGAGCTTTGCTGGAGCTGCGTTGCGCTTGCGACACAACTCCAGCAATGCGCCGCTTTTACGGCACAGATGCGTCACGCATCTGTGCCGTTTTTGCCCATTGGTGCGCCGCATTGTAAATGCGACGCATCAATGGTGGCGGAGGCATGGCGCACAATAAGTGGCGCATCCCTGCTGATATGCAGGGATGCGCCACTTATTATAAATCTGCCCCTTAATTTGAACAGTGGAATAGCGCTCAGAGGGTTGTAAGGTTCCAACATTTCTAACAGTTGTATTTGTTTTAAATTCAGAAGAGTCCTGGAAGTTCTTCCCTAAGTCCTTGCACGGACACAAATATTAAATGGGAGGCACTGCCACCCTCTACAGCCCCAACATTCCGCACGAGCGTAGAGGTTTACCGAAAGCCAGAAGAAGCGCCCCTGGGAGCAGCTCTGGCATCGACCAAGGCTACACGTGCCAAGTGATCAAAGACCGAGCCCAATGATTTACTAAACAATGAATGCCTTGTTGACGCACACCTCTCTCGAGCTATTCATTTGCAACAGTGTAAACCAATGTGCCTGGTCGGATGGTTGCCCGGGGCATGGCACACGGATCATTACCCAGAATGTAGTTCGAAATGTACCATTAATTAATGTTTTGCTGCCTAATGATCCAAAGAGGATGAGCAGGAAACAATTGAACGTGTTCAGCCTGTGTTAAAGACTGCTCTTTGGCAGCCGTGAAACAAATTACCTCCTCCTAAATGCACTCTATGCGCCTGAAATTATTAAATTTAACTCCCCTAAGGTACAGGTCACGGGGTCATCTATGTTTATAGGTCCTTCCCGGATTCCCAATTTTTTGAAGAGTAGTTGGGCTGAAGATGAGAAGCGGAGAAGAACCTGTATATATTTTTGGGCAAGAGCGCACACAGTATAGCAGGCGGTGCAAGGCCGACCGAGAACAGGAGTAAGGGAGATGTTTATAATGGCAGAAGTGCGGCGAGATGTGGAGAAGTATGAAACCAGTTGCTCTGCCCGTCACACGTCAAACGAACGCTCACAGAGAAGTGAGGAAAAGATGCATACAAAATGGAGAAAGAAATGAAAAAAATACATAGACATGAGCAGTCAGTGGAGAGGGATGGAGTTAGGAGCAGCGTGGGTTCTGTGGCTCATTTCAGCCCGCTTTTGACCTGTCACAACGAGCATGGCCTGTGTGAGGAGCACAATCACACAAGGGATTCAAAGCAGAACGGAAGCAAAGTACATGACCAGGAGCAGGGGAAGTAATCATGGAAGAAAGGATCTAAGGTAAGATAAAGAATGAAAGAATAGAGCTGTGCTTGAATAGTGAGAAAGCCACTCAATGTAGATCTACAACCCTATTTAGTAGGACACGCTGCACATTGGGCGTTGTGTTGATGCCAATGACAGGGTTAACATTCAAGTGGAGAATACTAATTTTAACTGCATGAAAATAGTAAAAGGCATTTCCAGAACGGGCAGAATTAAAACATGTGTGTAGCTTGTTTGATGCACACATTTTCAAAAGATGCTCTACACCTTTAAGCCAAGCGAACTTGTCATTTCTGGAGTATCAATGAAGGTGGCCGTGGTGTCCCATTGTAATTAGCCCTGCCACTACCAGCCTAGCAGTGCCGGCAGCTTATGGGCTTTGGGTGGGATCAAACAGGAAAAGTGGTATGGACAGGAGTGATGGCCTGCAATAACTGAGGTCATTGCAAGGATCTAGGGTTGGTGAGGTGGAGTTAGGCAGTGACAGAAGAAGGGGAGCAGTGAGTGAGTGGGAAGTACAAATGAAATGATGGCAGTGGGGCTAGCAATAGAGAAGAAGTGACTGAGAAGAACAGGTATGGGGGAAGGGAGCACTGATAGGCGCTTGGTAGTGATGGGAGAGGTGGTCATTGACAGGAGAGTTTTTTCGTTATTGTAGTGAGAAAGGTTGACAGAGACAGGTGAAAGGAGGATGGGGACAGGAGAGAGATGGGCAGTGATTGGAGAGTAGGGCAGTGGCAGGAGAAATTAAACTGACTGAAAGAGGTGGAAAGTGACTAAAGAGGTGGATAGTTTTCGGATACAGGGGGCAGTTATGGCAAAGTTGGCTATTGCAGAGGACAGTAGGAAGAGATATGTCGCATGAGGCCTGGTTAAGGCTGTACCAGGGCTATGTGGTCCAGTGACAGGACAGGGAAGAGACATTTTGATGATATAGAAAGTATTTGTAAGACACAGCAAAGGATTCCGTCCAGCACCGCCCAGTACAATCCCAACTGTGCAAATAATAAACTTCCTCCCTCTCAGCACCACAGACACTCCCCATCATCATCTCCTCCATCCCTTAGGTCAAAATTTGACGACAGCCCAACCCAAAAACATTTTTCTCAGGAGTTGGGGGCAGGGGTAGGGGTGTTAAGGGGCGGGACGGGAGGTCTCCTTCAGATGACGGCATCAGCCTGAGGCACGTTGGCCGAGCCATTCAGGGAGGAGAGTTATTTGAAGCTCGATCTCAACCATCAACCACACATGCTAATTTACAGCTATTAAACAATCATATGTGCCAATAAGAGATCTGATTCTGAACCCATCAGCAAAACTAGCCCATCACCAACCACAAACAAGGAAATTGCAGAATCCTGTATTTTATTTAATATGAGTTATTATAAAAGCATACACTTGTATATGCGCCCAGTCTCTGACCTAATAATAATGTCATAAAAAAGTACACAAGGAATGCAAAAAAAGGTGCAGGCGCAGGTATTGGTCATCAGTTATCGGTAGGAAGACCTAACCTATGGACGGTGGGATCTTAAATTGCACATAGAGATAGAATGCAACATTCATTCTCTTCACAATCATCCACCAAATCAAAACAGATGCAAACATTGTGATATAATTCTGAGGGCCCCAACGTGTTCACAACTTACTCCAAGAGTCTAGAAGCACCAAGATGGTCCTTGAAAGTTTTGAACTTAAATTCCCACAATCCACTTGGGCAAAACCATTACAAATCCAGTAGAGTCACTTCATACTGGGGATTCTTGTTGGTGATAATTCAGGTGAGTTCTGATAACCTGTAGCTTACAGGTAGTAGTACACTCTTTAGTCCTTTTGAATCATGTTAGGTCTGCACGGCTGTAGTTCCCAATTGTGTAGCAGGTGCAGTCAGTCAGAGTGTAGGGCCTGGATGGTGCAAATCAAATTTCCAGCATGAACCCTTCTTCTGGTTTCAAGCAGAAGATCTGAGAGGCACTGCCCCTCTAAGATACTTACTCAGCTTTCTCTTGGGAAACACAGGAATGCACTCCCGAACAATGTGGTGCAGGAAAACACCTCAGAGCATGACAATTTCCTCCAAAGTGTGGCACTATGGTCTCCCAGAGAAAACTGTTCTTCCAGAATTCAATATGGCTGAAGTCTCAGCAGAGAGACAGAAACTAGCTAAACCAACCTCCAGGATGGTGCATCTCCATAGTTTCCCTCCCCTGGCATCTACACATATCTTTCTTGAGCCTACCATCTGGCAGGGTTAACAGGAGATGGGTGTAACTGGACCTGGCTTCTTCTGTCTGTCCTCGTCTTTCTTCAAAGATCATGGCTTACAACCCCTCCTCCTTGCTCTGGCATTCCTGTGCAGCAGAACCCTCTCTTCCAAAGATGGCCCCTTACCCCAGGTGCCTTTCATCACCTCATCAAAGCAGTCAAGATAATCCACTTAACTCTTCTTCCTTTGAAGATCATGGTTTACAACCCCTCCTCCTTGCTCTGGCATTCATGTGCAGTAGAACCCTCTACTCCAAGGATGGCTCCTCCCCCCAGGTGCCTCTTATCACCTCATCAAAGCAGCATCCACTTAACTCTGACCAATCAGGGCAGAGCAGTGGAAGGCTGAATTTTTGCTTACAGGCAAGAAAGTCTGATACTTATGTTTTGTACATTTTAGGATAAATTCAACCACAACATGTTGTTGGATTAATCAATGCCATTATCCTAAGTCATTGAATGATACGTTCTTCCATCCCTAGGGTAAGTTACTAATTAATAATGTATTGCCCTGTTGTCCTATGTGGCTGTGGATCTGCAATGGGGAAAATGAACAGGGCAATTTCCCCATCACCAGGCTTCTAAACCATCTTTTATAAGGACCCTGGTTATATCTACAGGACCCCCACCCCTGGAACACCTAGGGGAGAATTTAGGGATTCTGAATATGTAACATTATTGTAGATCCTCACTTCACAGTGCCCCTAGCACAAAATTCGATTTTGGGAAACACTTTCCTACAACGGGGGAAGTGAAATGTATAATTTTGCTATCCCCAAGGCAATTAAAAAATATTTTATAAGGGTTCTCCTTATAGGTACTTGGTTCCCCTCCCCGGAGACACCTAGGGCAGACCCTGGGGTGTACCTAAAATACCAATATATTGTAGGTTATCAATTTTTAATTCCCCTTACACCAACATCTTTTTAGGGCACAATTACAGGCTCTCAGAAGTGCACACATACATGTGCAGAAAGGGATGCTGGCCTCAAAACTGCCATGCCCTATTATATACTAGGGTCTTATAGGTAGTTTTAATCCCCCTTCCCAATTATGTACTAGGGCCTTATACAGGATGTCATGCCAGTCATAGCAGTACCCTTACCCAAAGTGTACCCTAGTGTATGTAGGTGTTTTCACTGTGTTCTAAATGTGTTTTCACCGTTGCACTGGTCCTGGGCCTGTCTAGCATACCACAGGGCACTCATAGAGTCAGAAAACCAGCATCTAGGGGTCTCAAATCGAGCACAAATTGTGGGGACATTACAAACAGGTCCTGATTTCCAACACACACCCTTTGTTTACTTCCAGAAGAATTTAAGAAGGTACTCTTCCAATTCCAAAATTGCACAAAAAATAGTACCTGCTAGTCATCATAGTGTTCACGATATTAGGGCATTGTTATGTAGGGCTTCAACAGAGCGAGAGAGAGCTTCTATGGTTTAATCCAGGGTCTCAAAGTCATACCTCCTTGCTATAAGTTCACAATAGTTGATTACAAAACTAGTTATCAATTGTTTTGATGTGATAAGTGCCTTCCAGGCCACGTGACAGGACTCTCTGAGAGCCTTTCAGTGCAACCCTGCTTGTCTGCTTTGGCTGAAAGCAGAAAGCACTGTTGTAAGATGGGGATGGAAGGCAGGCATAGTAGTGGGTTGTGGTTTACCCCTTAACTACTGGGCCTTAACCTCCCCCCACCCAGCTGAGCCCATTTTGCATATTTAGGGTGGTTCATGCTTGGGCATTCTTAACTTTTTGTCCACATAAGGTGTCCATGTCAAATTTGCATCCTTTTTTTAAACAAAATTCTGGGGCTTCTAAAGGTAACTGGGGTTTCTGTATTCCCCTGGAGTGGATCAAGAAAATGGCCAAAATATAGCATAATTGTGTTTGTTTTGGGAAAAATAGGAAAAAAGTGATCTGATTAAAATTGTTTTTTTCTCTCCTAAAAATGACACAACGAACGATTTGCTGTGCTAAAGTCACTGGGCCCGATTCACAAAGGCAATCTGAGACAAAAGTCTAACTTTTACACGTTATCCGGCCTGAGCTAGAGAGTATGGCCCAAGCTGGAGAATACAGATTGTACAGTCCAGTTGCGGAAATTCCGGTCTGACCGCGGACCTAAAGATATGACTTGTAAATGACCTCTGTGAAAACCAAAAGTCATAAAGTTAGACTTTTGTCTCAGATTGCCTTTGTGAATCAAGCCCACCACCTTTCCAGCTTTCAGGACCATGCAGAGCTGAATCAAAAAAACACATTTTTACCACAATTTTGGCCTTTTGACAAGATTCTAAATTCATAAGTGTCAGATATATTCATCAAGGCATTCTCAAAGAAATTGACTGTTGAAATAAAGAAATATCGAAAATGAGTAGGAAAAGAGAGACATTTGTGATAATGTTTTCATCTCCAATGTTATGTCATGATGGCTGATTTACAAAAGCAATCTACTATTAGGCTTGCTAAACCCCTTTTGGTTGTGAGCGTATATAAGATTTGTAGGCTTCTCAAGGAACTGAAGTGCCCAGAGCCCACAACTGAGCTGTACTGTACAATGGCTTTTCATTGTGTACTGAGTATAGACCAATTCATATGGTGAAATGTGTAGAGTGAAGACTAGGTATCAAGGTAACCTCTGTATTTGTGAAATGGGCATATGATATGGAGTTTAGGAGCAGTGGTTATTTGTACTTCTCTGAATTTGTGGGTACCCGTACGAGCATATGGTTTAGGTGGTATTTTTTTAAATACCTTCTTTCCTGGCTTACATTTGGATGACACAAATATTTCAAAATCAAATTGGCAGTATAAAATATTCTACTCTCTTATGCTCCCGTTTTCTTTCTGATAAAAATGGTTCCTCACTTGTGTGGGTAGGCCTAGTGCCCATGACAGGAATGGATATGTCACATTCCACTCAAAATTAATCCGTTTTGGGCCAGTGGATTGTGGGCCCTAACTCAGGAGGCACCTAGGGAAAACTAGTAAACCAGCACATTTTTAAAACCTAGGGGGCAGATTTGCGAACCCCTTGCGACACTTTTGCGCTGCTGTTGCGTCAAGTTTTTTTTTTTGTCCTCATACATGCCACCAGAAAATAACCACTCTAGATGGGATCTCTCTGGGCCACTAGCACAAACCGATTTTGATTCCGCCCCAGGATTAAGTGCTTAGGCCTACAGAGGTCACCCAGAGGTAGGCTGTCTCCTTGTCCAACTCCCATTACCGTTGGCATTATACCTTGCCCCTTGGGAGGACCAGACCACAAACCTCTGGCATAATCATTGGACTCTTTAATTATCGGACCATTCTTTCAATGCAGACCAGACCTAGGGAAAACTAGTAAACCAGCACATTTTTTAAAAACTGGGGGGCAGATTTGCGAACCCCTTGCGACACTTTTGCGCCGCTGTTGCGTCAAGTTTGTGACACAGAGAAAGCATAAAAAATACGGCCAATTTACAACGAGACACATCTAGGAAGATACATTACATTGTAAAGCCCTGCATCACATTATACCTGCGTCAGGAATAATGTATGGAGGGTGGGTGTTCCACCGCAGCAAAGTCTCGTAAAAGTGATGCAGTGAAATCTACAAGATTTCACTGCGTCACTTCTAGGACGCCACTGGGTCAAAACCTTATGCCTGTTTGAAGCAGGCATTAGGAGTGATGCAATGTAGTGGGAATAGGCCTCAAAATGCATTGATGGAGTTGCATCGTGCTTATGACACAACTCCAGCAATGCGTGGCGTTTGACCCAGCAGATGCATCAGAATTTCTGATGCATCTGTTAATCCTTGCACCATGGTGCGCTGTATTATAAATATGGCGAATCCATGGTGGTGCAAAGGTTTCTCAAGGTGGCACAGGGAAAGTGACGCATCTCTACAGATGTGTCACTTTCTTGAAAATCTGCCCCTGGATGCCTGAAGGAATCCAGGGTGCAGTGGCTTGGGTAGCCCTCATCAAGTTGTTTCACCCAGAATACCTTGCAAACCTCAAACTTTGACTAAACAAACACATTTTCCTCACATTTCTGTGATGGATAGTTCTGGAATGTGAGGAGAGCCACTAACTTCCTTCCACCCTACATTCCCTTAAGTCTTCTGATAAAAATGATACCTCATTAGTATTGGTAGCCGGAGTGCCAATGTTATAAAATGGCCTAAAATGCAACTATGATACATCAAAGGTTTCCACTAAAAATATTTTTTGCAAACTGGGTTGCTGTGGATATTGGGCCCTAACTGAGGTGCCACCTAGGGACACCTGGCAAACCTATACATTTTTAAAAACATGACCTCAGTTGGATCCGTTCCCGTCCAGGGCATTAGGCCCAACCACACAAGTGGCACAGCAGTGGGGCAACGATAGGTAGTAGGGATTTTGTGGTTTCCCACAGATTCCTGAAGTTTCCACCACAGAAATGTAGTGAAAATGTGTGTTTTCAGGTATAGTTTGAGGTATTATAGGTAATAAAACCTTGGGGGATTCACACAAGGCACACCGCCCTGAAATCCGCTTGCTGTCTACTTTTAAAAAATGTCTGTGGTTAGTAGGTGTCCATGCATGGAGGGCGAATATGGCCAAAAATTCTTCAATTATCCCTATTGATGATCTCTCTGCCTATACTTTAGGGCATTTTCTGTCAAGGTCTTGTAGCCTACACAAACAAGTGAGGTTCCATTTTTATAAGGAGACTTGGAGGTATTCTGTGTGGTAGGAAATTGGTGGCTACCCACAGATTCCAGATGCCTTCCTCACAGAAATGTGAGCAAAATTCATGTTTTTAGTGAAAGCTAGAGAATTGCAGGGCATTGTGGGTAAGAAAATAAATGGTGTGGGATACATGCAAAGCACACCACCATGGACTCCCCTCGATGTCTAGTTTTCATAACTGGCTGGGTCTGGTAGGGTTTTCCAGGTGACAGCATAGCCAAGCCAAGCCCAAAAAGTGCTGCTTTCCCGGCCCATATGTAAAAACAACACCCAAAATACTCAATTGTCCTCTTACTTGCCATTGGGATGAGCGTCTTTAGTCTGCAGGGGAGCTGAAAGACTGTTGAGGTTTCAGGGTTGAAGGTGGGGCCTGATGTTAGGATGGGCAAGACCCACCCTAATATTTTATTAAAATATTTACTACTGACACACTGTGGTCTTCTGCCCCCTCAAAAAGCAGATCAAGGGTAACTACCCTCATCAGCCCCCAGTGGGCAGAAAGATGGTTGTGCCATTTACTCAGAGGTGGCCATCCCCAAGCTGGACAGCCCCAATATCAAAACAAAAAAACCCTGCTGTTTAGTGGGCTTTTTGCCCTCCCAGTGGGCAGATTAGGGGTAATATCCCCCATCTTCCCCTTGTGGAGCAGAAAGACTGTTGCTCCATTTAAGTGGTGTGGGGGCAAAGACATGCCAATGGTGGGAAGCCTCCATGTGTATATATATTTTTGTAAACAAAACATTCCCTAATGTCCAGTAGGCTTACTCCTCCCTATGGGCAGATTGAGAGTAATTAACCCTATCTGCCACCCAGGGGGGTCAGAAACACTGTTTCCTAATTTACTTGGGGTAGGGGGCGGGCATGGCCAAGCCCATGCTGAGTAGATCCTACCCCATTTTTTTAATTTAATAGAATCCCTGGTGTCTAGTGGACTTTCTGCAAATCGGGGTTAATTACACCATATGCTCCCCCCCCTATATTGTATTTTTAAAGAAAGTGTCATTGGCATCTAGTGGGGTTTCTGGCATCTCCATGGGGCAGATAGGTAGTAATTTCCCTTATCTGCCTGTCTAATAGGCAGAAAGGCTGTTGTCCCACTTATTTGGGGCGAGGGCATGGCCTTCCATGCTGGTCTGCTCCCGCACTTTCATTTACAAAAAATATCCCTGGCGTCTAGCTGACTTTCTGCGCCCCCCTCATATGGGGACAGATCAGAGAAAATTACCCCAATCTGCCCACGAGGACAGAAATACTGTTTCCCAATTTAGTTGGGGTGAGGGCATAGCCATGCCCACGGTGGGCAGTCCCTACCCCTATATTTATATACAACTATAAAATCCTTGGTGTCTGGTAGGCTTTCTGACCACCAGGCGTGCTAATGGGGTAATTTCTCACAGACAGAACAGGGACAGAAAGACTGAAATCTAAAAATTGCTAAGAGGGAGAACAAGCCATTGCCCGAGGGCATCGTCCCCCTATTACTTGTAGCTAGTGGGTGGATCCCTGCTTGGTGATCACTCTCCTGTGGGGATCCTTAAGGAGGAACCTAATGGGTAGAGGTAACATTGGAAAGGGGTGATTCAGTCCTTTTCAACAATACTTCTCACAGGAAAATCAGTACTTTCTTAGCAGTTTGAGGGGGGGGGAAACAGAGAGGACTGTGGCCACACTCAAGAGGTTAAGGGTAGCAGGTAAGATATTCATTTTTCACGTTTGCATTATAACTTTCCCATTATCCTCTTCCACTTGTGCAGTAGTTGCAGACAGGGGCAGATGACATTGTGGGGCATACAGAACTTAAAATTATAAAAAGATAAAAAATTAATTACAGGGATGTTTTTCACTTCAGAGTTCTGAGTGACATCATAAACAACTCAGGCTTCGCTCTTGCTGTCTATTTGACGTCATTCAGTACCTCTCAGTGAAACACAACGCCATAATTCACTGTTACCCATTTATAATTCTATGTTATATATATTTCTAATCCCCTTTTACCATTGTGAAAAGGGTTTCCTAAAAGTGATAATCCACTACTAGTAAATCATAGCAGTGGTTAACAAAACTCATAAACCACCAATGTAACACACTAGAGTTGCACTACATCACACACCGGACAGTTGGCTATGGTTACAAGTAAAACAACTGTCACGTTTCTGCATCAGACACTATGAACTTTACACTTTTCAAATAGAGAAAAGGGCAAACCTCCACACCTTTACCTACTGCCTGCTGAAAACGAGAAAGCCCAATACTTCATAGTGATTCACGTAGTCTCACTGCATAGGAAGGCTTTAAAAAACAGGAAGTTGCCAAAGATCAAACAAAGCATCCCCTGGTGTGCCTCCTCACCCTACATGGTAAATAGGAGAAACTGTGGAAGATGTATCTCACAGTGCATACCTACATTTCTTCACTCTGCACAGTCAGGCCTCAAGCAAGAGGCCAAACAAAAGAAAATATATTATTTACTAAAGGAAACCATTTTGTACCTTTGCAAAATCATATAAGATGCCTGAACAAAAGTCAACAATATGCTGGTAATATAGGACTGTTATAAAAAGACAGTATAAATTAATTATTTAAAGAAAAAAATGCATCCATACTTTAACCTATAAAAAAGAACAAACTGTAAGCAGAATCTTCAACTACCTTAAATAAATAGCCCAATGCAATTGAACTTGCTGTGTTACAAAATATTACTACATATCCCAACTACTTTGTTGCCACAAAAGTAAAAAAACTGTATAAAAAACAAAAAAGGACACCTAAATTTCAGATTAGAGATGCTCAGTTAAAAAAAGTGTTTATTTCAAAATTATTAGTTGCATTTTTTTTTCTTTACAACTAGAACAGAGCAGCAAAAATGAAATAAACTTACTGGTAAAAATTAAGTATAATTTTCCAGCATTTTTCATACTTGGATTGGGTTATCACGTTAAAAAAAATTATTTCATGATAGTGAAAGATTATTAGAAACACATATAACATAAAATATAGATGAGTAGCCATCCTTTATGGGGATGTGTTTTTTACCCAAAGGTGCTGAGTTACATAGACAATTCAAGTTTCACTCGTGTTGTCTATGACCTCACTTAGAACCACTTGGTAAAAAACATCCCATTAACTGATGGCTACCAATCTATATTTCTATATGTTATGCATGGCTCCGGCTGAGAGCCTCTATCTTTACTCAATATTCTAAATATGGTAACTCACTGCTGTGATGTAGGAACAGTTGATAGCAAAACTTGTTACCCATTTTTGCAACGTCATAAAGACTTTCCTTGCTAAGCTGATAGGGCTTTCTGAGAGCCTGTCAGTGCAGTGCTGCTTGTAGAAAGCACAGCTGCAGGAGGG
Organism: Lissotriton vulgaris; assembly: GCF_964263255.1. Lineage (NCBI taxonomy): Eukaryota > Metazoa > Chordata > Amphibia > Caudata > Salamandridae > Lissotriton > Lissotriton vulgaris. The sequence continues at coordinate 1,189,911,582 of NC_141693.1, read as the reverse complement.
TGGAAGAAAGCAGGGAAGGTGGTTAAGGATTACATGTAGGGTGTTTGATTTTGATTTTAGGGAGGAGAGGCCATGTTATGTTTGATCGCCATTACTCCTCTACACTTGTGTGGCAGTTGAAAGCAGGGGCAGATGATTTTGGGGGCCATACATACATACAATTATGGATGGGTAAAAAGTTAATTAGCAGAATGCTTTTCACATTGGGTTCTGAGTGACATCACAGTCAACTCGAGCTACGTTCTCATTGTTTATTTGATGTTACTGAGAACTCCTCAATGAAAAACATCCCCCTAAATCACTGTTTCCCATCTATATTTCTATATACAGTCCACTGTCAAGGGCTACCCTGGTTTTACAAGGTCCTGAATGCAAGTTAAATAGCAAGGCAGAGCAACTTTAACAAATGGTACAGCTCAAGGCAGAGGGCTAAAAGGCGTTCAGAATATTCCACCCCGAAGGGTAGGTACAAAAGACAGAAAGACAGGGGTAAACGTTGGAATGTTCCGATAGGATCAGATAAATTCAGTTGTGCCACCTTATTTCTTTCAACTGATAAAACACATTATCTGCCTTTTTTCATTTTTGACAAACAATGTTAATTATTAGCAGACTTGGGGCATCCAGACTTGATTATTATATAGTACTCTACTTGGACTTACCAGCTGGATCACATGGTAAGCTACAACTCATCGAGAATGCTGCAGAAAGATTGATCCTGAACATTATGGATTTTGATTTTATCTTGCAAGTGTTAGTGACACTTCACTGGTTGCCTCAAAGACAAAGGGTGAAGTTTGAATCACTAGTTTGATTCACATACTAGATTTTGTACTAAGTAAAGTAGTAGTACTTCCTACTACAAAATTAAATTTGCAAACAGATGAATGTAAATCTCAGCTTATCCTTCTTCTACCTTTTCTATGGCAAGATCCTCACAGATGTAAGTTTACTACATAGTACTAAATGTAGGAGGAACAAAAGGGAGTAGCTGGGAAAAAAGGCACACTACTAAATGGGAGAGGTTTAGGGAGCACTAGAGAGGGGTTTAGAGAGGGGTATAGAGTATTTTAAGATGGGACATGCACCCACTCACAAAAGAGTAACACCTTTGCTATTCACAAACTTCACTTCTAAAATTACAACAGAAAAAAGATCAAAAACATTAGTAATTGAACTTCAGCTCAGAGCTGGAGTAAGTCCAGATCTGGACATGGAAAACCACTGATATTACAATACAGTACTATCGAAAATAATGGAGGTAGGGGCTTAAAATAAAAACCATTAGGAAATATTCTCAAATTAAATTAATATATATAAATCTTTTAAATAGGTGTATGGATTTAATTTAATTAATTTTAATTTGGGATTAAAATCCCTAGCAAGCTACTAACCTCTGACATGTGTGCTAGCTCAATGAAGATCTACTCTGCCTCAAATTCTAAAGGTTCCTACTAACTGTTCTACCAGTGACCTTCCACTAAATCTGCTTCCTTCTGGTATATACTCCATCTCAAGAATTGCAGGTTTCTAATCCGTCGTGCAATTTTGTTGAGAACCATCTATAAAAAAACATGTATATTAGAAATCTAAAACAGCCATGTGATTGCTAATCTATACACAGCATTATTGTTTACCTTATGTCACCAATGTGAATAACGTATGAACTTTATGACAATGCTTGAAAAATATATTTTTAGGGCAAGAGAAAAAAAATGATACTAAATAAGCCTGAGCTTGCATAGGACCTTACCTGAACCTTTGAGCAATCCGGAGATCACCAGCAGAACCAACACGTAAGCCTGTATGCCTGCCATCCTGAGCTCGAATTGGAACAGCAGAGGAAGGAGCCTCATATTTATACCCAGTGATAAAAACAAGAGGCTCTTTCCTCAGGAGGAGTGTCTTAGAGGCGTATCTGAGTAAGGGAACCAACTCAGTGAGGAGGTGCCTGAAAGATGTTACGGGCTGAGGAGAATGGGAGTGGCCTGAATGAGGGTGAGAGGTCTTTTGCAGGGGGGAAATCCTAGCAATGGGGGGGCGTCAGAGATATCATGATCTGATACTGGAGGAGATCCTGTCAGCAAAAAAAATATATGTTGCAAAAAGGGGAAAGGGCTGAACTAGCACATGGTCTAGCATAGCATAAAAGGCCTGCATTGTACTCATTCACATCCTGGGTATATGGTATATGGCAAAGAGTACAGCCGGTGTGTTGTTGGTTTATAGCACTCAAATTATGGCTGTTCATCAAAAGATTTGGTCCTTTTTTCTTGCTTGCATTCTGGTTCTGGGAAATCTCATTATGGCTCTGTTAAGTAGACAAGTTGTGTAAAAACTGAGACCTCATCTAAAGGGGAAGATGTAATCTAGTAGTTTAAGTCCAAATTGTAAATATGTGCAAAATAGAAGCAATCAGCAGTGCTAATTGTCCTTTCTCACTAAAGTGTACTATGTTGCCACACCACACACATTACGTTAGCTTCATCCAGGACGTTTAGACTAGTCACAAAGGTAATATATACCTGTGATTAAGTTGCACATGTAATTTTACTATTCCACTTTTGAGTAACTTTACTAATTTTGGCTATTCACCATTTATAGGCTCGATTCACAAAAGACATTTTGTAGTACATTAAGAAGTACTACTTATGTACTACTTATCTACTGCAAAATGCAGTTCACAAACCTATGAGTGTAATGTCCACCTACATTCCAACATTAGAAAATGATGGAGGTGGGAACGTACAACAAAACCCCGTATGCTAATGTTAAAATACATATTTTAAACTTTTTAAACATAAAATAAATGTAATTTAATGCTAACAATTATCAACCAATGCAATCTATTAATATATACTAAAATACTGTACAGTAATTTTTATTAAAATGTAATTAAATTAATTTAAATTAATTCTCTACATCACCCACCATTTTTATTACATTATAAAAATATATGTTGTACTGTAGCTGAGATTTATTTTTACCATTTTAGAAAAATATTTTTTATTTATTTTGATTGTTAAGAATAATTTCATTTTAAATTAAAATTAAGGTAATAGTGTGCAAAGATTTTTATTAAACAAGTAAATATATGCAGGTATTTAACATTAATATTTGTAATATTTCACATAATATTTTACTACCTTTTTTTGCCAAGTTTACTAAACCTTTTTAATGTTTCTCCCTGTACTTTACAACAGGGTGCTGAGCTGAGTTAGGCAGCCTTCCTCTTTGGGTTGCTGAGGATGAAGGAGAACTAAAAGACATGTTAGACCACTTCCAGCATTCAAACGAGTGGTAGGGTTATAGAAAGGTATTAATCACTATACACTGTTCAGAATTTGTCAATTTGACCGAAATATTATCCCTGAGCGTTTTAAAGTGGAATACTGTTTGGACGTAAAAGTCTGGTAAGTTTTGCTTTTTCTTTGTGTATTAGGGTTAGGAGGTCAAGCAGTAGGAGAGAGCAGACGTGATCTTTGATTGGCAAGCAGCTGTCAGGCAGGCATGTCAAGACTCAGATAGAAAAGAATGAAGGTACAGTTGGAATGACTGCTAGGCCTGGTAGCGAACAAAACGAATGCATTGAGACCAGACTGGAGTGGATAAGTAGATTTACGGTCAAGGAGGTGGTTAGGATTCTTTATTCGCTGGGAGGAGGTTTACATATTACATGCAACGATTGAAGACTCTACTATTTTGTATGACTAATAGACTGAGAAAGTGAATTGCCTGAGGTTACCCCAGCACTACATAAATCAATCTTCCATTAAGCTGAGGATAGGTCTGTGTTAGGCCTCACAGTATTCCCGAAGGAGTTGCACCCTGCTTTGTTTGTTGAACATAAGGGGTGATTATGTTAGCAGTGAACCCGCCACCGGCAGCCTGCCGGTGGCGGGTTCACTGCTATCTTGCGGCCATTCTCCGCCCTCCAGATAAGGATGGCCGGCAGAGTGCCGGCAGACGGAAAGCCCGTCCACCACAGGTCCGACACGGACAACTGTTACAATTGCCTGTCGGACCTAGCCAGCATACCACATTAGGATGCTGCATGCCGCCAGCCTTTGAATGGTGGTTCTCCTTGGCGTGATTGCATTTGGGGGCCCGTCTCGGGCCCCCCTTGTGCAGGTGCAATGCAATTGTGCACTTGGGGGACATCTATTGTACCCCCTACAGTTCCCTGCACCAGGTGGCAGGCACCACATGGTCCCTGATACGTAGCGCAGGGAAATGCACAATACACAGTGGCAGTCACATTATAATTGCATGTGCGGAACCGCCGCCATATGGGCTGGTGCTCCCGATTCCAGTGATGATGGCGGATGGACTTAAGTCTGTCCACTATTATAATGACCCCCATAATTTGTGCTTGGATTGCCAGCAAAGGTACCGGTGTAGACTCCTTGGTTATGTTTTAGGTGGGAAAGTTACTTTAACATTAAACTGTGCCTATCTCCACCCTTTTAGGCGATAAAGCCCTGCTGTATTGTCCCAGATATGAAAATCTTTACTGGACACTGCCCTCTTCCATTAATTCTAAATCATGGCATCAACTGGAGTGGAGTGCCCTGGAACAACGGGCACACACAGCCATCAGGAGTTTGACAAATTATGGAATTGTTCATTGTTTCCAAAGACCGGATGCACTCAGTCGAGCATGATCTTGCATATGGTACCCAAGAAAGCAGTTCATCAGAGCCAGACACAGCACGGCCTCGTCATACAGAACGAGGACTACAGCATATTGCAGGAGACCCCAATATATAAACCGAAAGGATGAGCCTGAGATCGGAAATGTCATCATCACTTTGTAGAAGTCGCTCCTTTCGAACATGCTCACTCACAAATATAAGTTCGTAATTCAAATGTTATCATGAATTGACAGATTATGTTATATTTTATCTGCATATAAATAAAGTACTTTGCACGCTATAAGCTTTCTTCCAGTTATCAATTCTACTTGCATGATCTATTCGCCAATTCCTCATTTTAATTTGAGCTTGATTTATCATTGTTGTGTAATCTTATTTGATTGAGATCTGTTAGTGAAATTTTTAGATATCTCGTATTACACAATTTGCTGTTCTCCCTCACACCCCTGAACACTGATTAATTTATTTATCTTGACTTTCAATATGAAAAAGCATACACAAGCATACAATTGTTAAGTTACTCTTGTGATAGTGGGCCCGATTTACTGAGGTTATTCCGTGTCCACAGACAGACTGAAGGATTTCATTTTTGGCTGTCCTTTCCTCTCTGGTTAAGGTTAGTATTAAAAGTGAATAAGAAAATTAGACTCTCGTTTCCTGGCTACAGACTAACTTTATGGCTGTTCTATTCAACGGAAAATCTTTAGTAAACAAGGCTTACCATTGTTTTTACTAGATCAATTTACCAGTAAAAGTCCAAACCTCATGGAAACTTTGAAAACGTAACCTTTCCCTCTTGTTTGCTGGTACACCTAGGTCCTATAGGTAGTCACGCTTTGCCAGATCGCCGATTAATGTGGTGTCCGAAAAGACGTGGCGGTCAAGGAACCAGCTATATCATACATCATAGGTTCTGTAGTTTTTACTGTAGTCATGTTGCCTTATATGCCAACTTCAAGTGTGACTCTCCCGTGACATCGGAGCTGTTACTTAGACTTAGGGCTTAGGGCCTGCATCCTCTAAGCTCACGCAGTCCATGAATCCCCTGTAATAATGTTCAAAATAAATATGTGGTTAAAACGACTGTTTGACTTGTTCTTCTGTGGGATATGTTAATGGAGTTTAAGATACCCGTCTCGTTGAGGCTACAGAAATCGATTGAAAAGGTTGGCAAAGTATACTGTTCATACCATTATATTAGCTTACTCTTGTGGTGCAATTATATTAACATTCGTTGTTGTAATTTTACTCTACTTGCTGGTTATTGATTTTGCATTTGCTATTGCTATGTTTAATCAATTGTATTGTTGGTCCTTGTCTCTTAATGTTGAGGTCTGAGGAATATTGTAGGAACCTTTTTCTAATGAGAAAAACTAATAATCCATTTGCATCACTTTGGGCCAGATGTACGACCAGCTTGCAATTAGCGCTCAATTGCGAGTCACAATTTGAAATGTACAACAGGGTCAGAGACACTGATTGCGACTCCCACTGGGGTCGCCAAATGGCGAGGATCATGAATATTATTGAGCCACTCGAAATTTGCGACCCCATCAGGAATAGCTTGTCCTTCCCAGGATGGTGGCTTGCTGGGCTCAGCAGACCTCCATGTCTGAGACTGCTTCTCAATAAAGCAGTGTTTCATTTTTTTTAAATGCAGCCCATTTTTTTATTAAAAGAAAATGGGATGCATTTTTAAAAAAAAATTACTTTTTTGTTTCATTTTTTAAGGGCAGGTAGTGGTCCCTGGGACTTCTGCCTGCCCTTAAAAAATATTTTTAGAGCCAGTCCCCTGGGGACCCCTTCCCATTTGCGACTCCATTGCCGCCCTTTTGAAGAGGGAGGCGAATTGCGAGTGTTTTACGACCACAATTGTGGTCGAAAAACATTCAAACATAGCTAGAGAACCGTTATTAGGAAGGGAACACTCCATCCTATTAGCGAGTCGCAAAACACTATTTTGCGAGTCACAAAATAGTGTTTGTATATGGCCATGTAGGTTTTTGATTGCAAAACGGGCCGCTAACCTTTGCGCACGCAAAAACTGGTCATACATCTGGCAACTAGTTTCTTATGAAATATGGAATATGAAAACGCTACTGCGATCAAGACAGACATGGGAAAACGTATTTAATGCTAAAATGCTTGGCTTCCTGGTTAAGAAATGAAACTGGCTGAGAAATGTTAAAAAATATGAAAGCTGTCACTGTATGTGATGAGGCCAACTTCTTTTTCATTTGCTAACTAGCAACACATTTGTGAAATAAATGTGTTCTCTTTTGTATTTAAAGATTGTTATCCATTGCGTAGGATTTATTTCTTTAAATTGACAGTAATAACTAATATCAGATGATTTATGAGAAATATTTGTGGTAGATATTGTTTTCCTTCTCTTCCCTCTGGTTTTTGCTTTGACAGGAAATAAGTCCCTCAGTTAGTTTGACCGGCAAGAAGGGTTTGCCCCATTACACAACACACAAACATCAAACACAGCGCTCAAGGATTTGTCTTGTTTTTGCTCCTGCACAAGTTCTGCAATATGGCGCCTGTTTTCTAAGAGCATACACAGGTTTACAGAGACGTTCATAAAACCTTGCAGGTAGTAAATGCCAAGCCTCTGAGTGCAATTGGAAGGCTGACCATGTCTAAACCAGGTCTTATCCTCTTTTTTCACACCGTTCTTGGCTTTCACATGTTAGAATTTAAAAGGATAACTCAGGATATCCGATAGTTCACAAAAAATAATATCTGACAAAACAGCATTGCTGTTTTCTTAGATAATGATTTAATAATAACTTTGTTAAGATTTTGAGCGACCTCTTATTGTGAAGGAATTGGTAATAGCAGATATATGCCCCCTCAGGATTATGAGACCTACAGTAATACCATGGATCTGTTTAGTTTCCCCTTGTAGATACTGCCTGCTAAACATTCCACTGAGAGGTTGAAGTTCAGGGGCAATATTAGAGCACCTGTAAATCCTGTCAGCTACCTCTCCCCACACCAGAGCTGCTCATACCCCTGATATCAGTAAATGTGCAGGGAAGAAATAACAGAGAGAAAACACTTGTAAAACACACTTAAGTCTTTCTAATGAATGTTTAGGAACGGCCACCCTTGTACATGAGCCAGGTGCAGGATTCCTGCACTGGATCCCCTTCCATAATGTGCTCCCAACATGCAAGTCGATGCCCCCACTGAAACGACTTTCAAGGAGAGAGACAACTGGGATTATTTTTTTTATCTGTTTTTATTGACTTTTGGGTTACCTGTACAGTACAGGGGACATATTCTTAGAACTGCCCGTGCATTAGATCATGCATCAATAGTGAAAATATACAACTGGTACATAGAGTCGAGCATTTCATGTATAAATGGGGCACCTAATGCACCCGGATGTGCAGAGTCCAGTATTTAGCTCAGTCCATGGATAATAGAGGATGCAACCCCGTGCTAACATGGTTCCATTAGCCCAGTGCATAAAGTCTTTCAGATGGGTCATTAAGGACTTCCGAACAGATATCATATAATGAAAACAGTCTTAATCAACAACCACAACATAAACCAACGCTAGTGCAAGTACCCCCCCCTTCGCCACCCACCACCCCCCCAACCCGCCACCTCATGCTAGTCTGGCTGTTACTCTCCTACAGCGACGCCCTCTGTGATCACCTTCGTTGACCATTCGGAGTTGCTAATGTACTTAGAACACCACGGCTGCACGTGAGCCTGGCCCACATCCCCTACTCTGTCCCTTCATCCCTCCCCACATGTTGTCCCTCTGGGCATGTTTCCGCAGTTTGCTGAAGTGTTTGGAGCAGTACCTCCCACTAAGCAGCTATGGGTTCCTTCCTCAGTCCCAGGGTCTCTTCCCTGCCCTGGCCCATGCAATGAGCGAGTGTCTCCATGCTCCTGTGTTAGCAGGGTCATGCTCCTTCCACTTCTTGGTGAGAAGTCGCTTTGCGACCACTAACCCCAGGTCAAGGAACCGGGATGTTACTTTTGTGGCCGGGGTCCTACGGAAATGATGCAGTAGGTAGACAATTCAGTCAAGGGGTATGTCGTGCCCCATGCTGACGTGTAGCAACTCGCTGATTGTGTTCCAGTAGGTGTCAGGATCGGGGTTCCTTTGCGCCTACCTAATGCTGAAAACTACAACTCCCATGAGCCTTCACTGTGGGACGGTACTTAACGTCATCACGTGCTGAAGCGAATGCCCGTTATTCTGTTTGTTTCCTGATTCTGGTGTTGGTGTCCATGTGAGCAGGTCCCTCGTTTCTCGCTGGCTTCCTGGAAAGAGTCTTAGTTTCCTGTCCTTTGGCTCCATCTCACTCCGAGGTTGGTGAGTGAACACCGAGCGGCGTTGCCCTTCTCGTAGTAACGGAACGCATTGCGTTGGCTGACCACGCGCTACCGTTTACACCTTAGGTTCTCTTGCTGCTTCCTGATTTACAGTGTTTTCCAGCACGGCAGCGCTTGGGGTCATAACGGAACGCTGTGTGTCCGCGGACCACGCGTTACCATTTAGAACACTGTTACCTTTTGGTTACGTTGCAGAACATAGTGGCATGCTTCCATTCGACGTCAGACTCAGATCTTTGTAGAGACTCCACGACCCTCTGTTGCTTCACTAGTGTATCTTCGACCGATGAGACTCTCTCTTCAACTTCAACCACCCTCGTGGTTACTTCAGCACAAGTTTTGACCAGCCGTCTCACGGTGTTCTGTAATTTCCTTACTGCTCCTTGTGTGCGTAAGCCTTCCGCTTTTGTCTCGGTTCGATGAGCCATGATAGTCTTATAGATTAAGCCGAGGGTGATTGAGCCCTCTTCCAGCTCCTCTTCCAGCTCCTCCTCCAGGTTCAACTGCGTAACCTGCTGGATTTGATCCTGCTGTACTCCCTCCGTAGAGTCAGTTATTTTCTTCACTGTAGTCGGTAAGGCGGACCGGTCAGGCTGGTCAAGCTCGTCTCCTTCAAAGTCATCTGGTAAATCCCCCCAGTCCCCTAGATTACTGGAGCTATCTAACTCATGCTTCTTATCTGACAAGTTCGTTAAATCTGACATAGAATAGAATTTTCCATCAGATTCCAGTTCGACAGTTTTGTAAGCTGAATCTAGCATTGTTTCAGATTCTTTCTGCAGAGGATCGTTTGTTTTGTTTGGTGGCATTGCTACAACCACTGTAGTCTCTTTGGTCTTCAAGGTTCGCCTTTTATCAAATATAGCTGCAACCGTCTTCTGCTTGAGAGGTGTCTCTTGGGCCAGAGGCTGGTGTGCCGCTGAGTTGCGATATTGACTTTGGATGTCTCCTAGGGCACCTTGTGTCGCCAATGATTGGTTGCTTGAGGCTAGCACCGTATCTTCAGACGCTGTACTCTCCACTTGCTTACTGATAGCTCCCCAGTCTTAATCTTTGCAGCACTCCCCTTAGCCTTAGGATCAATGCTAGTAGCACTTGTAGCACTTATAGAGCTTGTAGGAACCGGATTCAGTTCTCCAGACGCTAATGCCCCAACTGGCATTTCAACTGCTGCCACTCCCTTGTTCCTGGCAGAGCCCCTACCCTTTGGCGCCATCTCATAGGCTAAGCGTTAACTCAAAGCAGACTGTTCCTTCCTTAAAGCTTGTTGCCAAGTCTCTGTTATACCACTCCCTTATGCAACAGCTATCGCCAGTACTACTATTAAATAATGAAACGCTTTAGATGTAAAAAACTACTAGTCCCAGAATGCACCAAGCTGGCTTACTTGTTTTTCGCTGACTCTTCGTCTGTTGCAAAGTGGTATTGTGTCCTTTTTTGCCTTGGCAGTCCAGAACAATCTGTAGTCAGGAAGGCACTTCAGGAAAGTCTGCAGCAACAATGTATGTCTCAATCTCAGGATCAAAAAAAAGAAAACGTGGAGCTTCAGTACCGACGGGTAAAAAAAGTAAAGTATTGCGAGAAACAAGGCTCTTATATTTCTTCCTCCTGTACTCGTTTGCCACAGCTTGCAAAAAGATGCCGTTGTAGGATCTGCTATGTGTCGTCTGTGGCGTCTATGTCAGGCTCTGCAGGAGCACACTGTGGGTCAGTACAGGGGCCACGACCTGATAACCTCCCTTCACCTCCGGGCGATAACGGCTCCCAGGACCTCTTTTTAGGAGCGTAAAATAGCCGCCTCTCACACCATGGAGCGCAGGATACGGGAGCGCCTAGAATCCGATGCAGTCAGAGGAAAAACCAGCGTGTGGACACCTCAGGTAGGAAAGCTGAACAGGAGTACAGGACTAGCACCTCACACGGCCACAGTTGCGGCCTCCATCTTGCCATCTGGTACTAAGATCTGAGTCTGACGTCGAATGGAAGCTTACAGATCTTGAGAATCGGGCACGCCGTAACAACTTACGGGTGCTAGGAATTGAAGAATCGAAGGAGGGAGCAGACCCACACAAATTTGTTGTACAGCTATTCAAGCAAGCTTTCCCCGAATTAACTGCCTGGAACTGGGATGTTGAAATAATCCGTGCTCATAGATTCCCTTTTGTGTTGAGAAATCGGGGCAAGGAAGGTCAAAGTCGTCAGAATCTCTACCCAAGGGCTATTCTAATTTGCCTGAATAATTACTTGCTACGTGAGGCCATATACGATTTAGCAAGGCCGGAGAAGAAAAGAGCTACTATGGGTTGTGAGTTTTTCGTTCGCCCAGACTTTTGCCCAATGACTGTCAAAGAACGTTGGCAAATGCGAAAATTAATTGCTCCTTTTCAAGAAGCAGGAGCACAGGTTTTCCTGCTTAATCCTTCTAAGCTAAAAGTTATTGTAAATGGGAAAGCGAGGTTCTTTACATCATGCAATTCAGCACAGGATTACTTAAAGGAGATGGCTGAGCATACTAAAAGATAGATATTACATTATATAGCGATCACTTTGTTCAGAGGGAATCTTCTGTGTTGAGTGGGCCTGATTTGCCAGCTGAGTGGTTCACCGCTTGTTTTTTTTTTTTTCTTAGCTCATGTTTATAAGTGCCTATCTTTTTTCCAGTGAACTCTGCTTCTAAATTTTGCTATTCAAATGCTTAGCTTTGATGTAATGGGGTACCTTGGAATTCTCATCTCTACGACTAAGACATTAGGATGGGCATAGAGGTTGATTGCAATGATCAGGCTATGAAGGCTATGAAGGTTAATAGCCTATAACTGTGTGGTGGGTTTTCTCTTGTTCTTGATTCTGGAAAACCCATTTTCTTGTTTGTGGTACCTATTACTATTTGGGAATTTTTAGAGAAGGAAGTATGGTGTAAGAAGTAGAGGGGAAAAGGAATGGCACAGGTGTAGGTAGGGAGGCTGACGGGGGGGGCGCGGTCATAGCATCTCAACATCACTGAGGACTTGATCCTTAAGCCTCACTTTGGGTGGTGGGGGTGTGGGGGGGGGGGGAAGAAATGGGGGTGGGGGAAGGAGGGTTCAAGGGGGGGAGGGGACTGGGGGGAAAAAAACAAAAAGAGTGTGTGTTTGCATTGCAGAAATGGTATTACAGTTTGAGTTTAAGCACATTATTTTCTGGCTTCTGATTTTTTCTTATTCTGATGGGGCAGGATAAATTGGCTGTTTGTACATGGAATGTATGCGGCCTTAATGATAGGAAAAAGCGAGCTCTCTTTGCTAAAATTGTTCATGTGATGCAGACAGATATCCTTTGTATACAGGAAATGCATGTACCTTGGGGGAAGCGGGATCTTCTCAGATTGGCTGGCTATGAGCTCCTTATTTGCTCCAAACAGACTTCTATGATTAGAGGGGTCGCTATATTTATGAAACGGGGATTAGGTTCCTGTAAAAGAACATTGGGGGACAGAATGGGTAGGTGGACCATAGCTTAAGTCTGTATATCTGGTAAACTTTTAACGATTTGCAATGTATATGGGTCGAATTTAGATGATCCGGAGGTGGTGCAACAGCTAGATGTGGAATTGGCAGCTTGGCCTACTCCACTTTTAGTATGTGGGGATATGAACATTAATGCTCTAAGTGACTTCGATTTAGCTACAGATTCAAAATATGTGGGTAGAAAGCCAAAAGTGTTCAAAGCGCTAAAGTCCTTCCTCCAGGAGCATGGTTTGGTTGACCTATGGTACTTGCATAATAGGATGCAAGATGGGTTCACATATCACTCTATTCCCCATAACAAAAATGTTAGGTTAGACTATGTTTTTCTCTCAGAGCAGATGGCAATTGCTTCTACTATTTCCTGTTTCCCACGACTCATATCAGATCATAACCCATTAATAGCAGAATGTGGATGGCCTCGAACTAGGAAACCCCCTAGGGAGTGGACGTTCGAAAGAAAGCTGTTTTATGATGACGAATATCGGGGCCATATTAAAAAGTGGATAGCACAGTTCCTAGAGATAAATATTGGGTCGGCATCTGATCAAATAGTATGGGACACACTGAAGGCTGGACTACGGGGGGAGACTAAAAGCTTCACCTCATATAGATGGAAGTCTGAGCAAGAGCAGATGCGTAGGCGTGTTGAGGAGTTAAGAGAGGGAGAGATTCAACTAACTCTGAATATCAAGAATGGTTATGAGACCCAGCAGAGTCAACAAAAAGTAGCAATTTTGAAAGCCCAAGTATTAGAGTCATTTGGAAAAGATCTAGCTTTGAAGTACTTACAATATCGTACAGAGATGTTTGAGTTTGGGGAGAATTCTGGTAGGGTCTTAGCCAAGAGACTCCGACAGCGTACTATACAGAGTCAGGTATTAAAAATCCAGGATCAACATGGAATAATATATGATACACAAGAGGAAGTTAATAGAGTCTTCCTGGATTTTTACTCCTCCCTGTATACGGAAGATAGGGACGATATCCCCGGGTTGGTTGCTGAGAGGGCTATGGAGGAGTTCTTTAATGGTGTTGAGACAGTTAAAATTTCTCAAGAACAGGCTGAAGTTTTGGGTTCCCCTATCCAAATGGAAGAATTGGAGTTAGCAGTTAAATCTTTAGCTAATGGTAAGGCCTGTGGCCCAGATGCTGTCCCATTGGAATTTTACAAAATTTATTTCGATGATATTAAACCGTTTTTTCTTGAGGTCCTTAGAGCAGCGCAGAAGGGCATAGTGCCGGAATCATGGCGAAATGCAACTATAGTTCTGTTCAAGAAAAAAGGGAAACCAGAGTTGCTCCAGGCATCATTTAGGCCGATATCATTAATCAATGGCAATTCGAAAGTTTATTCTAAAATTCTGGCTTGTCGACTGGCGCAAGTGATCACTCCATTGGTCTCCATGTATCAGCATGGATTCATTCCAGGCAGAGACACAGCGGACCATGTTAGGCGTTCTATTGCATTGTTAGACTGGGCTCATGTTACAAAATCGCCCCTCGGGTTGATCCTGTTGGACGCCGAGAAGGCGTTCGACAGGCTCTCCTGGAGGTTTTTATGGGCAGTACTTAGATGGAAGGGGTTTCCAGATGGATTTATACATGCAGTTTCTGCTATGTATCTTTCCCCAAGGGCCCAACTTCGCATCTCAGGGCAACAGACTAGCTTCTTTTCCATCGCCAGGGGCACACGGCAGGGGTGTCCTTGTTCACCCCTGTTGTTCGCCCTATATATAGATCCGTTTCTCTCTAAGATCCTGGCTAATCAGGCTATAGTCCCAATTAGGGCTGGGGACATCTCTTATAACCTGTTAGCTTATGCTGATGACATAGTTGTGATAACATCTGACATCCAATCTGCATTTCTGGCATTGAAGGAATTAGCCAAACAGTTTGGAGCAGTGTCGGGCTATAAGCTCAATGTTTCAAAAACGCAGGTGGTTCAGACTCCCGATATGCCTATATCCGATGCCCCAGTGGTTTCTGAAGCTATGTACTTAGGGGTGCGGATAAGTTCTACAGTTGATAGGATTCCAGAACTGAATATCCTCCCAATGATAGAAGCAGTTAACACCAAATTGGAGAGACTTGACAACCTACATCTATCGTTATATGGCCGCTGTAGTGTCCTGAAAATGATAGTCCTCCTGAAATTTTTATATTTGTTTAGAACCGTTCCTTTGTTATTTTCTCAAAACAGCTTGGTTAAGGCAGAGAGGATTTGCAGTAGGTTTTTGTGGGGATATAGACGACCACGACGAGCAGCTAAGTGGATGTATCTTCCTCGAGATCGGGGGGCTGGGCGGTTCCCAGCCTAGTTATCTATTATTGGGCAGCTATGTTACAAACTATGGGAGTATTGATATGTGGCGATAGGGCGCATGTACCTATATCCAATCAACCTACTATATATGAGATAGGGCTAGGTGAAGCTGCTAAGGGTATACTGTTGGAAATTTTGGAGCCTAGCTACTACAAAAGGACACGCTTCAAAGTATTGATTGCTGCGTGCTCTATCTGGCGGAAGATTAGGAAGAAATTAGATATTCCGAATTTGAACTTCTATACGCCATTTAAAAGTAGTAGAGTGTTTCCTAGTATATTTCAAGACCATGTAATGCTTGGCTGGCGTAGGAAGGGTGTCTATATGCTGGGCGACCTGGTAGAAGATAGGCTAATCTTAGTATACAGTGATATTAGGAATAAGTATAAACTACCCCCGCGCGATTTCTTTAAATATTTACAAATACAAAGATTTGTGCATAAACAACTGAAGACCTCATCAGTTATTCTTGATAAGTTACCAATTATTGAGATGATTCTGAAAAGAAGTAGAATAGGGGCACTTTATCAATATATAGTGTCAACTTTTCCGGACGACTTATTAGTACAAAGTGCCAAGTGGGAAGCCAAATTAGGTCGGACAGGTATTGACTTAGCCCTGGTATTGGAACTTGCTAGTAAGGTCATCGCATCAGGTTCATTAAAGTCACAAAGCTATATGGCTATGTTAGACCTGTACTATACACCAATGAAGATCGCAAAATGGGGGGCTAGTAAGGGCATTACTTGTGCTCGCTGCCATTCATCGACCGCAGACATAATACATATGTTCTATGCCTGCCCAGTACTTGTAGGGTTTTTTGATGATATTGAGCATTTTATCAATTCCATACTTAAGATAAGCTGCTCAGTGACTCCTGCATTAGTAATATTCGGGGTTGATGTGGGCAATAGCTTAGCTGGTACCCATTCATTCTACAAATTAGCTCTGCTATTCATTGCTATGTCCCAGGCACGTCTATGTATCACCTCTCAGTGGTTATCTGCTGAAGCCCCGACGTTTGCACAATGGCAAGCAAGACTGTTAGCCCTCCATCGGCTAGAATTTTCTGTGGTTTCGGGCAAAGGGGGGAGGAGCCGGTTATTGGCAACTAGAATCTGGGCACCGGTGGCTGAATGGGTTGGCTAAAGATTTATTGCGTTACTGGGTATTGGTTGATGTATGTCTTTTTCCTTTAGGAATATTGTTTATTATCCCCTTGTCGATATCGATTTTTTATGTTTTAAAACTGCCACTTTAGTATTCATCATCTGATCATTTATATGGATGTGCAAAGCTATTTTTCAAAAATGTTTTTTTTTACTTTATGTTTAAAACCTACTCTGCAATGTGTATTGTAATGAAAAAAAAAAAAAAAAAGAACATAGTGGCATTACTACATGTTGCCGTGACATCGGATTCTTCTTTATTGATTGCGGAACGCAGTGTGTATCCTGCCACGCGTTGCCGTGTATGATTAATCATTCTACGTTTGTAGCAGAGTAAGGTGTGTTTGGTGACCACTTACTGCCGTGTATCATTGGATGATTCTTTTCTTCATTAGTACTGCGGAGAGCAGTGGTGGCTACTACGTTCTGCCGTGTGTATCACAAACTTCATTGGAATGAACTACGTGTTCTTTGAACTAGACGGAATATGACTACACAATATTCCAGGAACTAGGAACCCTGATACAGTCAAAAGAGTATAGGAAGTCTTTGCTCTTGCTGAATTACTTTTGGTTTTATGAAGGCCAGAAAGTCTCAACTATTAGTGAAAAGAAAAAAACAGAAGTTTCTTTGTTCAGGAGTTGAGAACTGGGCTGCTACATTTTCTGTTTCATTCCTTGAACTGCTGCTTTGCTTGCTGGCTCATTGTTTTAGGTGTGTCTATGGTTCTTCAGACAGGTTCCTCATAGCGAGAATTTATGAGAGTAGCTGTTAACCTATATGCCTTGTATAACATTGTATTTTGTTCTTGTGTCTTTCAGAGCCTTTGTCCCTGCAGTTCCTTCCCCTTCCCTTTTTTTCCCTCGCCTAATAATTCGAATTCCCTGTATTCTAAGATCAGGGAGTTGGTAACATTTGGAGGTGGACCCCAAATAGCAACAACCTGATCCTGTGGAGCGTATTCCTGACAGAATATTGCACTCACGAATTGTGCTCCACCCGATCCGGTGGTTTTGGGGACCATGGCCACTATGGATGATGTCCTTCAGGCTTTGGTATTGGTGCATCAGGAATTGATTTCCTGAAAAGCTGAGACAGCTGCTTTGTGTGAAAAGGTAGATAAATTAACTAGAAACCACTGCTGCTCCACAAATCCAGGTCACAGTACCCCCTCCTATACCCTTGTCAAATCCTGAGAGGTATTCAGGTGACCCGATAAGGACTCAGTTTTTGTTAACACAAATCATGATGCATTTTTCTGGCAAGCCTTCCTCTTTCTCTTCTAATCATTCACGAGTAGCTTTCGTAATTTCATATTTGAGTGGTGACGCAGCCAATTGGGCAGTATCATTGGTACGGCATGACGATGCCATCTTATCTGATTGGACTGCATTCTGTACCGAATTTGAAAAGGTATTCGATAGAAGGGCCACCACCTTTAGCGCTGACAAAGAGCTTTTGGAATTAAGATTGTAGATCTTAGTTGCAGGGAACATATCACATATGAACAAAACCCTCAAGTTATAGCGTTATTGAACTCACACTGTATAGCGACGGCAGTGGAGAAGGTGGTGTTCCTGCCTCAGTACTATCAAGAGTACCAGGATGTTTTTAGCTAAACTATGGCGGAGCAGTTACCTCTACATAGGGAATATGATTGTCGTATTGATCTGGTGGACGGAGCCATAATTCCCACTTGTAGAGTTTATGCTTTATCCGTCCCAGAAACAAAACACCTAAAGGATTATTTAGAACACTATGTCAGAATAGGCTTTATCAGACCTTCCCGCTTGCCCTCAGGTTCTTCTTTGTTTTTTATCTCGAAAGCGAATGGTGAACTGAGGGCATGCGTGGATTACCGCAAGCTCAACAAGATCACTATTCGGAATCAATATCCTTTACCCCTCATTACAGTATTACTGGATCAGGTTTGTAATGCAAAGATATACACGAGACTCGACCTCCGAGGGGCATACCATTTGGTTCGCATCACGGCAGGGGACGAGTGGAAGACCGCATTTAAGACTCATTATGGCTTGTATGAATACCTTGTCATGCCTTTTGGGCTGTGCAACGCCCCTGCCGCGTTCCAGTTTTTTCTGAATGATGTGCTGAGAGAGTACATAGACATCTGTGTAGTGGTGTATATAGATGATATCTTGATCTACTCTGGGGAGGTTGACAAACACACATCTCAGGTCATCATGGTGCTCCAGAAGTTGAGGGAACATAAATTGTACTGCAAGTTGAGCAAGGGCGAGTTTGGAGTGATATCCGTTGAATTTCTGGGAGTTATGCTACACCCGGAGGGTTTGAGTATGTCAGATCGTAAAGTTTTAGCAGTCTAAGAATGGCCCACACCCAAGACTGTGAACGAAGTACAGAGCTTCTAAGGATTTGCTAACTACTATAGATGATTTATAGTGCGTTTTTCTCAGTTGCCAGTGCATCTGACATGTCTGCTCCGAAAGGGAGCGTTTTTTTGTTGGTCACTTGAGGCTGATCACGCCTTTGTGTGTTTGAAGGATGCATTCACCTCTGCTCCAGTGTTGGCTCATCCAAAGCCCGAGTTGCCATTTATTGTTGAAGCGGATGCTTCCGATGAAGCAATCGGGGCCATTCTATCACAAAGAGAATCAGAGACCGGACAACTACACCCAGTGGCCTACCTGTCTGGAAAATTGAACCCTGTTGAAAAGAACTTTACGATTTCTGAAAAAGAACTTTTAGTGGTAAAGAGAGCTTTCCAGGAATGGAGACAATACCTTTGGGGGGCTGAATTAAGCATGGGCGAATTTTGCGAATTTGCAGATTTTTTTTGTGTTCGCAAGGGTTTCTGCCAGTTCGCGAGGGTTTGGTACCAGTTCGCAATTGTGAACTTACTTGTCGGCTCGCAACGGTCGCAACTATGTTGTTTCTACGTCTGGTTCATCATCACAGGTTCCCAGCACCCTCTGTTTCACCACTGCCACCCTCTGTTTCACCCATGCCACCCTCTGTTACATCAATGCCACCCTCTGGTTCATCATCACTGTAGATTATGGGGGGGAAAAGCAAGCACACCTGCCCTGCTTCAACTGACATGAATTAATTTGGGTTTAGTTTATTAATGTGTCACTGTTTTAAAATTCCAGGTCTGGCACCTGCTTCCTTATCAGTAATTTGCTTTCTGTTGCAGTGCAATTTTTTTTCCAGGACCTTTGTGGCCTACTTGTAGCTATTCTATGAGCCTGCTGTGAGGTCAGAGCAGGGTCATACAATTGTTGCAACTAGCAACTGAACTCTGGAGGGGCCCCAGTCAGGAAGCACTAAAGGGAATGGTTACTAATGATGAGTTTGAACTCTTGCACCTGCTGAGTGCTTTCAGTTTTGCAAAACTCGTTTTTCTGCAATTTCGCAGGATTCGCGGGGCGCGAACACACGCGAGATCGGATTCGGAAGCCGTGAATTTGTGCGAATATGCGATTTGTTTTTTTGCGGCGTGTTAGTTCGCAAGGTTTTGTGCGTTTTCGCGAGCCACTTTTTAGCGCAAGGCGCGAAGTTACCCTCGCGGTCGTTCAAGGGCGCGGCCATCTTGTTTGCATGACGTATTTCCGTTTCCGGGCGCGAAGTGTAATCTCGCAAAGTGTGCGGCTCGCCAGTACAATTTCGCGAGTGTTCACGAGGAAAATCTCTCGCGAACTTACCCGCGCGGTCGTGAACGGGCGCGGCCATCTTGTTTCTCATTCATTGCTATGGTTCTGGGCATGCTTTTGGTATCTTCTCTGTATCTCTGCCATCCTTTGCTTGTTTGAAGTTTTTTTTGATCTATTTTACATATTATCTATCTCTCTATTTTTCTTGCTCTATATTTTTGTGTTTTCTGCTACTTTTGGTTAATTTTAAACTACTTTTTTCAACTCTTTACTTTTCTTCTCTTCCCTATTCTATTTTCTTTATTATTTTGCTTCCTTTCTGCCCAGACCATGGTGAAGTGAGCCGGGAAGCATCCCGAGAAGGGGAAGGGTCCCACACCCCGTGCCCGGCTCCCGTGCGGGCGTTTTGAGGGGGGAGCAGGTCATACCCCGGGAGATCTTTAGCCCGGAGGAGGTGGCCGCACTATTTTTTATGTTCAGCGCCGCCTCCCCAGGACCATCATGGCAGGCGGCAGGATCGGTGTTGGGTACGGGATCCGGGAGCACCGGAAGCGGTGGGAGAAGGTGTGCCGGGCCATGTACCACCACTCTCGGGTCCGGTGCACCTACAACCAGGCCACCCACCGCTGGACGGATGTCCTGGACCGTGAACGAGATCTGCTCGACCTGCTTGGCCTTGAGATCCCCGGGCTTGGTGAGTAGTAGTAGCTATTTCTTTACTACTCTGTTTTCTCCTGCTCTGTGTGTTATTATATTGCAAATTTTTGTTTTTTACCAAGAGCAATAATGCTGCTCATTACATTGTAGGTAAATTATATTTCAAAATCTTCTGTGCATTTCAGGTGCACTGCTCTCCTTCTCAGTAGTGTTGCTACTATGCTCATTTGTTTTCAATTTTGTGTTCATTTCATTGGCCTGTGAAATTATGCATGAGTGTAGTTTAAAGAACTGCATAATGCTAGACACTAAGGGTCAGATTTTTAATTACTGGCGCATCTCTGCAAAGTAGCAGGGATGCGCCAGTAATTGTGCGCCACGTCACCACCACCCATGGTGCGCCGTACTTACAATGCGGCGCACCATGGGCCCAAAACGTCATCAAAGCGTTACGCATCTGTGCCGTAAAGGCGGCGCATTGCTGGAGTTGCGTCGCAACGATGGCGCAGCTCCATCAATGCTCTGGGGTGCCCTATCTCCCCAATGCTGTGTCAAGCCGTACGTCTGCTTCAAGCAGGCGCAGGGTTTGAGTCACGCATCATTGTCGTTAAAGTGAGTGATTGAAATCTTGTAGATTTCCCTCAGCCACTTTTAGGATGCGTTCCTCCGCAGGAACGCCCTCCCCCGTGCCGGAACGCCCCCTGATGGCGCAGGGCTTTACAACATGATGCATCTCCCATATGCGTCACGTTGTTAATATACGCCGCACCATTGCGCCTCTTTTGTTCTGCCGCTACGTCACAAAAGTCACGCAACAATGGAGCAAAAGAGCCGCAAGGGGCTTCTAAATCAGCCCCTACAGACTCAAGTCCAGTCCTTCCTTTGTACACATGGTGATAAGAAGAAATATTGGTGGTGGATTGATAGTTTGAGTATTTTAATGACTGGTTAATGTAGTAGGAAACTTCAGTGTTGTCGCTGATCTGCAATCACAATGGACTTTGTCTGTCACTTCGCTTGCTGCGGACTGCTGCCTGCCAATCCTAGGCAAACCTTTTTAGTACTTTGTTTAGTGAGTTACATAAGAAGTTTCCAATTTGACGGTCTGCAAATCAAGCAATACTAATAACGTAGTAGACCACATGAGATCGGTCAATAATATATCCCGTGGAATAGTTATCTATTTGCTATTTCACCAAAATATTTTGTTATTGTTCTTTTGAAATGTTTGATTTGGTTGACAAATATCATCCATGTTTTCTGGTCTTTCATTCTTTCATGTTGTACATCAGCTCCCCCCAGGGGCAAGAGGACACAGGAGGAGGAGGAGGGTGCTGTTCAGGATGCAGGCCAGGATCGGGCAGGCGAGGGCTCCTTTGCTGGCCCCAGTAAGTTTTAATTTTAATATAGAGTACTTATTTTTTCCTAGCGTTCCTCATTCGATTTTTTCTAAATCGTCTTTGATCTTCTTGTAGACTGGATCTAAATTCTTATCCTGCCTTGACTATGACTTCCTGTGGTATTACTAGATTATTCTTATTAGTCTGTCTGTGTAGCTAACTAAGATTGCACATTTGGCAATTCCATTGGACTCCCATTCTAGTCAGCAATAGCTCTATGCACTGAGTGCAGTCCTCTGGGATTGTCCATAATGTCTTTTCAAGTCTTCTAAATGTTTATGCTTTGACAATTGCCAACAATAAAAAGGTGAATGACCACCAAGAAAGAATAAGATACTACTTTACTTTTGGTTTGGATAGTAGGACAATCCATTCTACTACTGTTGCAGGGACAAATCTTCACAAACAGAACTATGGACACTAAATAATGCATTGCTTAGCTTATCAATTATAATAGGTGCTGTTAGACTTTCCACATACCTCAGTGATAACAGACTTTGTAGTTGAACCCCCAATCTCCTTACTGACTAGATAGTGTGGCAGAGTCATTTAGCTCCCAAAGTCACTGATGATTGATCCCCAATGATGTCAGAGGCACGGACTCATGCTTGTAAAAATTCCAAAACCTTTAGCTTATCCACTCTAGTCTGGAGGACCAAATACCACAGAGTC
Organism: Lissotriton vulgaris; assembly: GCF_964263255.1. Lineage (NCBI taxonomy): Eukaryota > Metazoa > Chordata > Amphibia > Caudata > Salamandridae > Lissotriton > Lissotriton vulgaris. The sequence continues at coordinate 1,189,889,203 of NC_141693.1, read as the reverse complement.
TATTTAAGTTTAAAAGCTTTATTAAAAGTAAACACATTTATTAAAATCAAGTTTGTCATAAAAGTAAACGTTTAACTGAAAATGGAAAAGTGCTTAGTGCTGACGATTAATTGGACACATTTCTTGTGGTCGAGCCGAGCTCTCACCTGGTTTGAACTTGATCCTGCTCGTGTTCTTAGAAGTCAAGCTTCTGTCTGTTAGGAGAAAAAGTGGTGTGTGTTAAAAATAAAAAGCAAACATGCATCAGTTGTGCCAAAAAGTGCAGCAAGACAACAGCCTTCCCTGGAAAAAGGGACATTTTTACTTTAGAGTAGACAGTCACAAATTATTACATTGTATTCTGTTTTTTTCACATTTCTTTCTTCCTCCTAGACCAAATATTATATAGTAGTGAGTGGTGTATTCTAACATTATTAAATGTACTTTGTAGGTGGAACATCTGGAGGCGTGGCCAGCACGGAGGTGGTGGCATTGGACAAGGGGAACAACTCTGGGGAGGAGGCGGTGGAAGTGCCGGACAATCCTGTGAGGGATAGCACGGTGGTGGCGGGCAGAGGTAAGCTATTTATTCCTTACTTATTGAGATTGAAGACTGCAGAGTGTGCTTTCTGCACGGGTGTATTATAAATCAACCAGGTAGTAGCCTCCTCTAAATGTACTTCGACTTAGCTGTGAAGTTTTTGGCGAGAAGAATCCCAATCAGATCTGAGATGAACTTGATGGATGAGATGAACGAAAAGCGAAAGAAGGGTGGAAGTAAGTGTGGAAGGACGAGAAATGTAATGATGACTGGCAAAGAAGAATGATATGTGTTTTTGCTTGGTCCCCGAGGTGGCTGGGAAGTAAAGAATATGGTATGGTGCATGGCTGGGTGAATGATGAAGCAAGGATGGGTGGAAGGAGAACAGCCTGGGTGGGTGAAACAGAAACTGTATCTGTGCATATACTTTGAATGGATGGATGCCTGGATCATGGTACTCTCTGACTCTTAGATAGCATATGTGTATCTAGAGAGAGTAGACGGTCACTGGATGAACTAAGTGTTACTTTGAAGAGCATGTAACACCACACCCGCACGTCCGTTCCGGTGTAGGAAAGGCAAGGAAAAGAAGTTGTAATTTTGTCCAAATACTACCATGAATAGTAGCAGTAGTTTGTATTGCAACTGCAAGCACAGCATATATCCGGTTATTACGGTGGACACTCCCTACCTCTCTTAATAACTTTAGTTTAGTAGTAGTACTTCATTCATGTGTGGGTGTATCACTGTTCACTCAATAATAAGCAAAGCACCTAAAGTCATCCCATATGTCATCAAATACATCCCATGTGAAGTGATAGATAATCATATTATTTAGCTTCTTCATTTTCCTTTTCTAATACTCATTTGCACTATAGGGTGAAAGCTAAATTAATTAAGCAGTTGCCCTTTTAACAGAGTATTCTCAGTGCCACCCGTAATAGAAAAGTAAGAGCTTCACCACCTGCATGTACTGGACCGGTAAAGTAACGCAAGTATGTCTCACTCATCATGGTGTGCGTCTGTTTTTCTCGGGTGCAAGTTCATTGCGCTGGCATTATGCTGGCTTGCATAAGATAACGTACCAATTTTCCTAAACAAGAGAGAAGAAGAGGAATAAGACTGGTGTACTGTCATAGTCGACTGTAATGGAAGTCCATAGTGCTCGTAGAATTTGTTCCTTAAACTCCCACTAATGTTAGAGCAAGGATGAAGAAGTCGGAGGTTACATAGATACTGTCCTCAATAGTTATGTACTGTGCTTTCAATTTGCTACTTGTACTGTGACACAACTTTCTGCTCAATCATTTTGTGTTAATCTTAAGGAGCATTCGTTACAGACTATGTCTTTCTTTCTTCATATAGTTGCTCCTTCCAAATCAAAGAGACCATCAAGAAGGAGGGAGCTGACTCGAATGGCCTGGCAACGGAGGCTGGATGCCACTGTCGCCGAATATCGGCGGCTGGTGGCCCTGGAGGAGGAGGTGACGCAGTCTACCGGTACAACAACAACATCTACTGGGACAGCTGCATCCTCCTCCCTGCCCCCACGGGCTGCCAGCCAGCGCAGTGCTCCAGCGGTACGGAGCCGGGCTACCAAAGCCAACCGCCACCGCCGAGCAGCAAAGACAGCAGCTGCCACCCACAGGATTTGCAAGGCACGCCAGCGCCGCTTATGCCTCAGAGTGTGCTACCTGGAGCAGGAGGTCCTAAGCTATAAGAACTTGGTGGAGGGCCTCCGCTTCGACCATGCCACCCTCCGCAAGGAACATGATGCCCTGGCCGCTAAAGTCAACAGCACCCTGCCGTAGTGTCCCTTGCCCCTTTTTTAGAGACTTTTGGGAGGTGGGAATTGGGAGTTGTTTTTTTTTGGGACTTGGGACTTTTGAAGGACAATCGTTGGGGTTAGGGAGGGTCTTGCAGGAGATTATTTTGTTAGGGCTATAAAAATATACTTTTTGAAACTTTATCTGACCATACCTGTTTTTTACTGCTTTTGAGTCTGGTGGGTGGGGGTTTAACAGTAAGTTTGTTTTCCTGAATAGTCCTAGGACTTTAATAGTACTACCGTCAATCTCTTGTCTCTCCTAATACTCCATTATACTACCTCCAACCAAACGCTTATCTTACCTGTAATTTGTGTTTGAAAGGAGGCTAGGCCCAGGGCTGGCTCCACGGGAAATGGCGATTAAGGTTGGCAATCCAGGGCGGATGAAATTTCCTCCTCATTGCGGTGGTACTAGTGGTGTGACACAGTGGCAGTTGCATGCCTATGGAAAAAAAGAAAATGAAACCTGGTTTGTCCTTACTGTAGCATTACAACGGTACGATAGAGAATATAGCAGGTGACAGTATACTAGAACAGTGCCACAATGTAGCCTAACAAATGGTAAAGTATTGATAGTATAACTTGTACTTTTGTTGGATTTCTTTGACATTGGCTACTACTACAAGAAATAGTACTGAAGCTGAGTAAGTCTAGAATATATCCTCAGATTCCTTCACCAGCCTGTTGCTATGACCTTATCCTCCCCAGCAAGTGTGTGGAATTATTGATGTCATTTAGTCACACATCAAGCAAAACCACACAGCCCGGGGGAAGAGGGTTAGGGTTTGTAAAATGGATGGGAATGGGGGTTTCTTTTTGGGTAGGTTTTGTTGAGAGAAAAAAAAAGCACAGCATGGACAAACAATAATTGAACATAAAGAAACTTTTGGGTACAAAGCTAACCATAAATCTTTTACGTGACATAAAGGAAGTGCATGCACTACTGAATGCATTGTTACTGAAAAGTAAGTAGTACTTTCGACAACCGTGAATGACAGAATGCAACAGTACAGGGCTACATTAAATTAGGTTTAAAAAATAGCCGAAGTAAAACCTATAGAATGGCTGAAGGGATCAATTTAGAAGCAGAGAGAGATCCAAGAAATGCAGTCACACTCATAGAAGAAAACAATGGATACTGTATCTGTATGTTGTTGTAGTTGTCCTTTTGAATTTGGTAAGTAAGTTGCATGCAGCAAACTATCCTCTTATTAGCGGCACTCCTCCATTCCAGCTGACGCTTCGTCCATCAATGTTGGTGACCAGAAGACACCCTGTCCACTGCCTGCCTGGCGGATGCTTAATTGCAGCTCGCTAATGTGAAGCCTGACTCCATCCTTTTTTTCCCATTGCACAGACTGAAACCCGGCCTGTAATTATTGAACGAAAAACAGGAAGTGATATAATATTACAACACCACTGATAAATAAATATAAGGTATGTACGCTGTGTAGTGCAAAAAGTCACACTTTGATTTTCCTAATAGACAGTACAATATTTTTGAAAGTGCGTACTCTGAGTCACCTTTTGAAGGATAAATAAGTATGGGCAAATTAATTTAGCGTATCTTTCCCCTCAAGCTAGGTGTACTGTAAACTGTGTTTTAGAACAAAATTAGACCTTCCCAGCAGTGCTCTCACCCAGACCCTTACTAAAGCCAGTCGCAAAAATGTAGAAGACCCCCAATCAGATCTCAAAAAACGAGGCCTAGCAGAAAACTGGTGACAAAACGTACTTTGAAAGTAAAAGTTGGCCCAAATACCCCCTTACCCACCGTGGATTGTATTCAAACCACTTGCAAGCAAGCAAAAGTATCCATAGCCAGCATCGCTCCAAGACTCGAAACCCCCCCACCCAAACACATGCAATAGAAATACTGCTAACCCTAATGAGCCCTAAGTTAAGAATATTGGCAAAGACTTTCTTTAACTATGCCAAATCCCCCCTTTCCCACCATGGATTTTCTTCAAATGACTTGCAACCAAAATTACACATTCTCACGAGTGCTCTAAGACCCCAGAACTCAGTTGCAAAAATCTAGAACACCCCGAAACACATGCAATCCTGCTGCTAGGGCTAACCCTAACGAACCCTAAGTTACAAAAAGTGCCAAAAGGCTTTTCCTTATGGATTTTGTCCCAACCACTTCTATCCGGTATTAGACCTTCCCAGGAATGCCCAAGACCCGCCAACCCACCCGCCAAAAAGCACAACACCCCCAAACAGCCAAAAAGGAAAATCTCATACTTACAATATTTCTCGGCCTTCGGTCCAAACGCGCTGTGCAGCTAGGTCATAACTCCCGTTTTCCACCACAGATATCCTGAAAAGCAAATGCAATCAAGATTAGACTGTCCCAGCAGTGCTCCCAGACCCCAAAACTCACCCACAAACACCCGGAACCCCCCCAAAGATCACCTCAAAGGCAAGCAAGTCAGCAAAAACACAAAAGAATTTCCGCCTCCGATTTGGTCCAAACCACTTTTATCCGGTATTAGAGCTTCCCAGCAATGGCCCCAGAGCTGTAAACCAATAAGAAAACTAGTAGAAGACCCCCAAACAGCCAAAAAGCAAAAGTACAAAAATGGGGACTTAGTCATTTTCTTGCCAATTTCCCAAATCACTCCGCGCGCGCTCTGCAGCTAGGCCCTAACTCCCCTCTGCCACCATGGATTTGCTTCAAACCTCTTGCAAACTAAAGTATCCATAGCCAGCAGTGCTCCCAGACCCCAAAACCAACCCACAAACACCAAGAAGCCCCCCAAACAGGCCCCCAAAAATGCTACATTGAGCAAAATGTCAGAAATAGCAAAAAAAAATTCAGCATGGATTTTGTCCCAACCACTTCTATCCGGTATTAGACCTTCCCAGAAATGCCCCAAGACCCGCCAACCCACCTGCCAAAAAGCACAAAACACCCCCAAACAGCCAAAAAGGAAAATCTCATACTTACAATATTTCTCGGCCTTCGGTTCAAACGCGCTGTGCAGCTAGGTCATAACTCCCGTTTTCCACCACGGATTTTCTGAAAAGCAAATGCAATCAAGATTAGACTGTCCCAGCAGTGCTCACAGACCCCAAAATTCACCCACAAACACCCGGAACCCCCCTAAAGAGCACCTCAAAGGCAAGCAAGTCAGCAAAAACACACAAAAAATTCCGCCTCCCATTTGGTCCAAACCACTTGTATCCGGTATTAGAGCTTCCCAGCAATGGCCCCAGAGCCGTCAACCCAGGAGAAAACTAGTAGAAGACCCCCAAACAGCCAAAAAGCAAAAGTACAAAAATGGGGACTTAGTCATTTTCTTGCCAATTTCCCAAATCACTCCGCGCGCGCTCTGCAGCTAGGCCCTAACTCCCCTCTGCCACCATGGATTTGCTTCAAACCTCTTGTAAACTAAAGTATCCATAGCCAGCAGTGCTCCCAGACCCCGAAACCAACCCACAAACACCAGGAAGCCCCCCAAACAGGCCCCCAAAAATGCTACATTAAGCAAAATGTCAGAAATAGCAACAAAAAAAAATCACCGTGGATTTTGTCCCAACCACTTCTATCCGGTATTAGACCTTCCCAGGAATGCCCCAAGACCCGCCAACCCACCCGCCAAAAAGCACAACACCCCCAAACAGCCAAAAAGGAAAATCTCATACTTACAATATTTCTCGGTCTTCGGTCCAAACGCGCTGTGAAACTAGGCCATAACTCCCGTTTTCCACCACGGATTTCCTGAAAAGCAAATGCAATCAAGATTAGACTGTCCCAGCAGTGCTCCCAGACCCCAAAACTCACCCACAAACACCCGGAATCCCCCCAAAGAGCACCTCAAAGGCAAGCAAGTCAGCAAAAACACAAACAAATTTCAGCCTCCGATTTGGTCCAAACCACTTTTATCCGGTATTAGAGCTTCCCAGCAATGGCCCCAGAGCCGTCAACTCGCCCGCAAAGAAGTAGACCACCCCCACAAGTGCTGAGTCTTTCTTAATTGGGCGTAATACAGCCCTCTGCTTTGATGGAAATAGGAGTCTGGAGGAGGAGGATAGAGGAGCATGTTCTTCTGAACTTGTGAACCTGAGGAATGCAGACTGCGGCACCTTCAAATCAATAAGCAAACAAGTGAAGACAGTTCTGCTGATGGGCTTGTTTTTGTGATTAGGTGATTAAAGTTTGAATTATATTAACTGTGCACAACAAAGAAAGACAGACACACAGGAATAAAAGTGAATAAGGACGAAAAAGAAAGTTATTGATTCATTGTCTCATTTTCAGGGCTCGGTGTCAGGGTCCAGGAATAAGAATAAGGCTTCGTCATCATACTCTGCGAATTCAGGCAGGGTGAGCTCAGTGTCACCTAACAGAGAAGAAATTCCCTCATCTACGTTGCTGTCCACCTCGTCTTCATCCGGCGTGCTTTCTCGTACTTTGTAATCTGGTGGTATGAGGTGCTGATTCATCTTGATCATTGTTAACCTCTCCACATTTTTAGGCGAGAGGCGGCTCCGTTTGGGAGTTACAATGCCACCAGCAGCACTGAAAACATGTTCAGAAGACACGCTTGCGAGTGGGCAAGACAAGTAGTTTAAAGTCAGGTTGGAGAGCTGTGGCCACAATTCTTTTTTCCCATGCCAATACGTCAATGGGTCAGCATTAACATAGACCTCTGTTGAGTCATTCAGATAGTCCTGCACCATCGACTCAAGGTCCTCCTCCAAGGTTCCTCCACTTTGCTTAGCTGTTGCTGTGACCTTTTGAGAACCAAACCCAAGCAGAGTTAGCCAATCCTCTTCAGCATCCAATGTTACTGTTGTGTCTGGTGCAGATGATCCGGTTGCCGGTGTCTTTAACGGCTGAGATGTCACTTGTGCCACAGCCACAGGTGCAGAAGTGGATTGTTTTGACTGGGGATGGCCTACTGATGCTGATGTACTGCCTTTTCCTTCAATGAGCTGCCGTTCTCTTTCAAACCTCTTGGCTGACAAGGCTAGCCAACGTTTGTACTTTGTAACATCTTCATCAGCAAAAGGAAAGAATGCTCGGCCTGCCAGCGCCTTTTTGTACCGTGGATCCAGAATAGTAGCACAAATGTAATGCTGTTCTGAGTGGATCATTTTAAGACGTTCATCACCTTGTAGGCGCTTTAATAATTTCTCCGCCAAAACAAAAGGGTCCTGGTTTTTTTCATTTTTTTGAAACACAGAAGACACCGCCTTCAGTTGGTGCTCCAGCATGTACAACAATGGGATAGCTTTTCCCAAATTACAGCCCTCCTTGCTGACTGCACGCGTGAAGAACTCAAAAGGATGAAGCATGTCTGTCAGGCTTTTAACTAGCTCCCATTGCGCCACATTCATACTCAGGTCCTTGTGAGCTGTACCCTGTTTTAAGAAATAGTGATCGAGTACCGTATACTGCTCATACAGATGCTCAAGCATGTAGAAGGTTGAGTTCCAACGTGTTGCCACCTCCTGGATGAGTGCTTTCACTGGCATTCGACTTTCATGTAGCAGGCTCCTCAGATGCTTCCGGGCCCTAAAAGAATGGCTGAAATGGTTGCACATTTTTCGGCAGGTGTCCACTACCTCGTACGCTGGACTGTCTTTATCACTCAAGAATTTTTTAACAACCAGGTTTATACAGTGCGCCAAACACGGCACTCTGAAATAGTGACCCAGCTCCATTGCCTTAACTACATTGGTGCCATTATCCGTGGAAACATAACCAATCTGGCATTTTTTTGGGGACAGCCAGTGAAGGAACTTTGTGTTAAACTCATCCAAAATGTTTTGTGCTGTGTGACGTTTCTCCAAGCCAAACATGGCTAGTGTTGCATGTTTCCGAGCAGCTTTAAAAACTTGGCCTGGGTCAACACCTGCGTTTAGCTTTGCTTTAACCCCTGAAAAAGAGACCCAGTGTGCAGTGATGCACATGTAATCAGCGCCTGCGCCACTGGTCCACATGTCTGTTGTCAGATGTATAGTGTGAACAGCACTCTTCTGCAAAGCTGCCCCAATCACCTCCAGCACATCTTCATGTAGTGCTGGAACGCAACTCTGGCAAAATAGAACTGGCTAGGAACCTTCCATTTAGGGCAGAGCGCTGCCACTAATTCTAGAAAACCAACCCCTTCTACAAAAGAAAAAGGGAGAAGGTCCAGAGCTAGCATTTTAGCCAGCTTAGTGTTATACAGACGCGTCAGTGGGTGGTTGCGTTCATATTGCGCTTCTGTAAACAACATCTTTTTAATGTTGCCCTGGACCAAGCATTTACGGGATGATGATGATGATGATGATTTCTTCGACCCAGTTACGCTCGCTGATGAACTTTTTCTCATTGGTGTCTCACTCTCTCCCACACTCTTAGTGTGGCTCACATGGGGTGTGCTGCTGACAGGGGTACTGGGTGTAAGTGAAGTGTTTGACACGTCTTCTTCCTCCTCGTCATCATCAGATGAAACATCAACATTTTCATTACGTGCAATTCGGGCTTCCTCGATCGCCTGTAGGTGCGCAAACCATTTGACAGCGTGCTTTCTTTCAAGATGACCTCTCTGGCCTCCGGTACCATAGTTGGAACCAAACTTACCATGACTAACTGCCAACTTACAAATGCTACAAATGGCGAGGTTTTCCTTTTTTGGGCAAACACTAAAGAAGTCCCAAACTGCGGACTTGAAATGTTTTTGGGGGCCGGAGGAGGCGGCGATACTGGTGGTGGTGGTCCTGCTGCTAATGCCAGATGAAGTGGAGGATGTGGATTGCCGAACTTCAGTACGTTCTGCACTTTCACCACCACTAATTGAGGTCGAGGTGGATGGAGGTCCCTTCTGGCGAGTAAGAAATATGGAAGCGGTAGGTGTTGGTGTACTAGTTAACTCCAATGATTGTGGTGTTTCTTCCATTGCGTCCTCGTCAACAACATCATCACGCTCAGCAGCTTCTCGGGCTAGGGTCAAAATGTCTGTTTGCTGCATGCCCGCTGGGGCGCAGTGACCTTTATGATGACTGGGTCGTCGTCGTGAGAGCCTTCATCAGCAGCAGTATCCGCCACTTCTTGTTGAGCCTCATCACACTCCATAACTATGAGTTTTTCGACGAACTTCCTTTTACGCTTAAGTACCTTTGTCAGATCATGGTGTGCCTCACTCTCAGACGGCAGTGGTGCTGGTTCCTAATTGTGATCCGTATCATCAGAAGGAGGTGTGCTTGAAGAAGATGTAGACCTCACCCTCCTTGATCTCTTCCTTGCTAGGGGTGTGGAAGACAATGAATGATCATCAGGAGGAGTGGCTTCCTCAAATGATACCTCGTCTTGATTGTCAATTTCCTGATGTGCCCCTACTTCGGGAGGAACAACTATTGTGGGGACTTGTGACCCTCCATGCACCGCTGCTTGCACATCTCCTTGCGCTGCCTCTCCTTCCACATGTACTTGGGCTTGTACTTGCACATGTGGTTGTTGTTGCGGCTGTGGTTGTTTAACACTCGTCAGATGAGTTACAACAACCTGTGTTGATTCAGGGACATTGCTGCTACTTTCTTGCGATGAGCCAACATCACTGGTCGATGGTGATTGAACAACTAGACTAAGTGCCTCTGCAGCACTCAAGGGCTTGGACTTAAGTTGGCGTGGTGGTGGTGGTGGCACTGAGCCCAATGGAGCGTGGGTGCTGCTCCCAGCTTGGTCCCCAGCAGATCCCGCTGCTGCTGCAGGCGTACTTTTTTTTTTACTCCCAAAAAACGTGGCGGGCGGCACACCAGTCTCCTTGGTAACTTGCTTCTTCTGCTCCTTACTGGCAACTTTCTTGCTAGAGGAGCTACAGGGAACTTTTTTTGGGGCCATCTTCTTGAGAGCAGGTCAGAACAGCAGGCCGCAGTTGCACGAGTTGCAGAGTTGTCTGTGGCCAGACGTGACGTCGCGTGACGTTATGCTGCACACACACACCGCTGCAGGACTTCTTCCTGGCACTGGTGGTTCTCTTGAGTCTTGTGCACCTAAAAGCAATGGAAGACAGAGGAACATCAGTTCAGTTATACACCCCAAAAAAATCGAAAAAACACAGAAAAATCAGCACAATCCCATGTCCTCCATGATGTTTAAATTCAAGACACCCCACAGAAAGACTAGGCACATGCACCACTCACTACCCCTGGTGAAAAGGCCACAACAACAGCCCAAAAAACGAAAATCACAGAAAAATCAGCACAATCCCAAGCCATCCATAATGTTTAAATTCAAGACACCCCACAGAAAGACTAGGCCTATGCACCACTCAGTACCCCTGGGCATAAAGGTTGAATGCTAGGCAAAATGGTTGCAGACCTAAGAACACTGACTGCATTCAAAATGGCCCCCTCCCATCCAGCACATGGCCAGGGCCTGTAGCAGCACTCAAAATGGCCCCCACCCACATGGCCTGTCCCCATGAACACCCCAAAAAATCGAAAAACACAGAAAAATCAACACAATCCCATGCCATCCAGGCCCTCCATGATGTTTAAATTCAAGCCACCCCACAGAAAGACTAGGCACATGCACCACTCACTACCCCTGGTGAAAAGGCCACAAAAACATCCCAAAAAAACGAAAATCACAGAAAAATCAGCACAATCCCAAGCCCTCCATGATGTTTAAATTCAAGACACCCCACAGAAAGACTAGGCCTATGCACCACTCAGTACCCCTGGGCATAATGGTTGAAAGCTATGTAAAATGGTTGCAGACCTAAGAACACTGCCTGCATTCAAAATGGCCCTCTCCCTCCCAGCACATGGCCAGGGCCTGTAGCAGCACTCAAAATGGCCCCCACCCACATGGCCTGTCCCCATGAACACCCCAAAAAATCGAGAAACACAGAAAAATCACCACAATCCCATGTCATCCAGGCCCTCCATGATGTTTAAATTCAAGACACCCCACAGAAAGACTAGGCACATGCACCACTCACTACCCCTGGTGAAAAGGCCACAACAACAGCCCAAAAAAACGAAAATCACAGACAAATCAGCACAATCCCAAGCCCTCTATGATGTTTAAATTCAAGACACCTCACAGAAAGACTAGGCCTATGCACCACTCAGTACCCCTAGGCATAAAGGTTGAAAGCTAGGCAAAATGGTTGCAGACCTAAGAACACTGCCTGCATTCAAAATGCCCCCCTCCCTCCCAGCACATGGCCAGGGCCTGTAGCAGCACTCAAAATGGCCCCCACCTACATAGCCTGTCCCCATGAACACCCCAAAAAATTGAAAAACACAGAAAAATCAGCACAATCCCATGCCATCCAGGCCCTCCATGATGTTTAAATTCAAGACACCCCACAGAAAGACTAGGCACATGCACCACTCACTACCCCTGGTGAAAAGGCCACAACAACAGCCCAAAAAAACGAAAATCACAGAAAAATAAACACAATCCCAAGCCATCCAGGCCCTCCATGATGTTTTTAATAAAGAGACCCCACAGAAAGACTCAGTCCACCCACCACTGAGTACCCCTGGGCAAAAGGCCCCAACAACAGCCCAAAAATCGAAAATTACAAAATTGTAGTTGCAGCAACTGTAATGCCCCAAAGAAACTTACTTGTGAAATTTCTAATCCAAAAGTGATCCAAAGAAAGTCAAAAAGGCCTCAAATCCAAATATCCAGCAGCATCCACAAAAAGTAATCCTTCTAGGTGAAGAATCCGAATGAAAGTGATCAGCAAATGAAGAAAGCACTGGGAGGAGCCTGCTGGACAGAAAAGGGGAAGTTGGAGACTGTGGGGCACTTCCTTCTCCCCCCCCCCCCAAAAATGGACTCCTTGCAAAAAAAAGTGCAGGCAAATGTCAACTTGAGGAGTTATTCTGATAAAAATCATCATTTTCAGAAGGTTTATGCTGCTTGCTGGTGGATTTCTTGTGCAGAATTTCAAATTTTGTATTTTCACGAGTGCGAGATTGTTGCTGCCCACCGCATGTACGGGTTCGCGATTGCGAACTCCCGCGATACGTGATCATGGCGTACTCGCGTTGACAAACTCTCGCTGTGCAAGGTGGCGAGCGCGATGACGTAATCGCGGTCGCCAAAGTCCCGCGGGATCTCGCAGCAAGATCCAAAATGGCGCAGCACTCGCAAAATATCGAGAAAAACAACTCGGCAAACGCTGAATGATGGTAAGTGAACGCCGCGCGCCGCAAAATTGTATCACCAAGAAAAAAAAATCCGCTGCGTGCAAATTTGTGGATTTTCGGTAAATTTGCGAGAGTTCGGGATTTCCGAATTTACCGAAAATCCGCAAAATCCGCGAGCGGAACGGATTTTCCGCCCATGCTTAGGCTGAATACCCCATTACGGTGTATTCAGATCACCGTAATCTTCAGTATATGCAGACAGACAGACATCTGACCCAACATCAGATGAGATGGATACTATTCTTTGCTCAATACAGCTTTGTCATCACCTTCAGACCTGGTTGTGAGAACAGGAAGGCAGATGCTCTGTCCAGACAAGAAGAGGGGAATCCCTCTACTACTCCGAAGGTGGTTTGTGTCCTGAGCGCGGAGAACTTCCTAGAGAAGATAAGGAACACTAAAACAATACCTCTTTGGGATTCTTGGCTGCTAAGAACAATCTACAATCCATAAAACAGGTATTGCCTTTTGTCAACAATCAGTTGTTTTTACCCTTCATCGCCTTACACTTGGTACAGAGACACTTTTGGAAGTTAACACTGAGAAAAGATGGTACATCATGGGTGGCTCAATGTGATGTTTGTGCAAGATCTAAAAATGATAGTGGAAGGAGGAGAGGTAAACTGATGCCCATGCCGACGCCTAGAAGACCCTCGTTTCATTGGTCCCTACGTCATAATAAAGAAAGTGAACCCTGTGGCTTTCAAGTTGAAGTTACCTGCTAGTCTTCGTATACACCCTGTTTTCCACTGTAGCCTTCTGAAACCTGCTTTATCTTGTGTACGGAGAGCCACCCCTCTGGTTATTGTGGATGGTGGTGAAGAGTACGAGGTGAAGTGCATAAGAGATTCACGGTGGAGGCGTGGTGTTCTGTGGTATTTATTGCATGGAAAGGGTATTTGGCTGAGAATGACTCTTGGGAGCCTAGTCACAATGTGCATGCTCCTGCTGCTGTACGTCGCTTTCATGTGCGATTCCCGGCCAAGCCAGGTCCTAGGAGGCGCTGAGGAGGAGGACCTACTGGCAGGATCAGGGTTCCTTCGCACCTACCTAATGCTGAAAACTACAACTCCCATGAGCCTTCACTGTGGGAGGTACTTAACGTCATCACGCGCTGAAGCGAATGCACGTTATTCCGTTTGTTTCCTGATTCTGGTGTTGGTGTCCATGTGAGTAGGTCCCTCGTTTCTCGCTGGCTCCCTGGAAAGAGTCTTAGTTTCCTGTCCTTTGGCTCCATCTCACTTTGAGGTTGGTGAGTGAACACCGAGCGGCGTTGCCCTTCTCGTAGTAATGGAACGCTGTGTGTCGGCCGACCACGCGTTACCGTTTTCACCTTAGGTTCTCTTGCTGCTCACTGATTTACACTGTTTTCCAGCCTGGCTGCGCTTGGGGGCATAACGGAACGCTGTGTGTTGGCGGACCACGCTTTACCGTTTAGAACACTGTTACCTCTTGGTTACGTTGCGGAACATAGTGGTATTACTACATGTTGCCGTGACATCGGATTCTTCTTTATTGATTGCGGAACGCAGTGTGTATCCTGCCACGCGTTGCTGTGTATGATTAATCATTCTACGTTTGTAGCGGAGTAAGGTGTGTTTGGTGACCACTTACTGCCGTGTATCCTTGGATGATTCTTTTCTTCATTAATACTGCGGACAACAGTGGTGGCTACTAAGTTCTGCCGTGTGTATCACAAACTTCATTGGAATGAACTACGTGTCCTTTGAACTAGACGGAATATGACTGTACAATATTCCAGGAAGTAGGAACCCTGATACAGTCAAAAGAGTATAGGAAGTCTTTGCTCTTGCTTAATTACTTTTGGTTTTATGAAGGCCAGAAAGTCTCAACTATTAGTGAAAATAAAAAACAGAAGTTTCTTTGTTGAGAACTGGGGTGCTACGTTTTCTGTTTCATTTCTTGAACTGCTGCTTTGCTAGCTGGCTCATTGTTTAAGGTGTGTCTATGGTTCTTCAGACAGGTTCCTCATAGCGAGAATTTATGAGAGTAGCTGTTAACCTATATGCCTTGTATAACATTGTATTTTGTTCTTGTGTCTTTCAGAGCCTTTGTCCCTGCAGTTCCTACCCCTTCCCTTTTTTCCCTCGCCTAATGATTCGAATTCCCTGTATTCTAAGATCAGGGAGTTGGTAACATTTGGAGGTGGACCCCAAATAGCAACAACCGGATCCTGTGGAGCATATTCCTGACAGTAGGTGCGTAGTTTGTGGCAACTCCATAGCATGTGGATTAGACCAGCCCCGGGTTCGTCACATCTAGGGCGCAATGCATTGGTCCGGTGAAAGTACCTATTGATCATCTCAGGTGTAAGGTATGCCCTATGCACAATGAACAGCTATATTTGTCAGAGCCTCCTGTTTCTGGGAATGTGCACTTAGCTCTTCAATACCCGCTCCCAGTCCTTGTCCTCTAGCGGCCTCCCCAGATCTAGTTCCCAATTGCGTCGAAGGGGCTCCAAGGTAACAGCCGCGTGAGCGTGCAGTGACGCCGCAAACCAACGGATTAGGTGCCGGCCTCGCCCCATTAGAGACAACTGCAATTATGGTGATTTAACCAAGGCACAGTCTTTTATTTCACATAGACACATAGTATCAGTGAGTAATGATAACCATATTTAAGCAGACATCATTGTTCTGAGAATACAGGATACTAGATCAGCAAACCAGCTCAAAGATTGTTCAACGAATACCACAGTTGTCTCCGCTTTCCATTAGAGCTCAACACTCCAGAATGCATAGTCCCAGAAGGCCCCTTTTCCTTATCCATCGCCTATGCCTTCAACCAAGGGCTTCCAGGAGATTATTGGCAAGCATAACTGAGTAGGAACTTTCTGTCCATTCCACAGATAGATGGGCAATACCTGCACTTCCATATCAACGCAAACACCAGGGCACCACTTTGCGCTCCGTCCTTGCTGGGGTACCTGTCATCAGGCAACCCTCCCAAAATATTTAACTTCAGGCTTAGTGCTCACACAAATTAATACCAATCCAAGGTAGCCCCCTTTAAATTTTGCTCGAAATTCTGCAGATTCCGCCTTCCTCCAAGAATGGGTGGGTGGGTATATGATCTAGTATATTGAAAACTCTACTCTTTCAATAGATCTATCTGCCGCTCTAATTGGTCTATGGTACTGTTGTTGTGTCCTTCTTTCTACTTCAGTCTATCCCTTGCGCCGGGAAACCCACTGCGGGTAGCTGTTGCGCATTATAAATTCAAATAAATAAATAAATAAACGGCGGAGAGAAAAAAAGGCTGAACCCTCACCTCTTGATGCCTTAAATGCTCCCAACCCTGGCACCTCCTGATGACGTCACGGCCCCTTTAGTGCGAAACAGACAGGGAACTCCACACTATGGGTACTTATGGCGACCCTCAGCTATTTGCAGGGGGCGCCTGTCTAATTTCACAAGACTTACAGGCTCAAATGCGAAAATGTTTTCTCACATTTTTAGTAAAATGTATGACTTTCATGGAAATCTTAAAAAGTCAATGAGCACACTTGAGGAGCTGCAGTACCTAGGGATTCTCGTGTAGACACCTATTTACTCATATGGAAATATTAATCGTGCCAAAATGTCACCCAAGGAGTATTTGCATCTTTTAAGCTTTTTTTTCATTCTCAGTGGAAAAATGTATTTGGCATTACTATCCTAAATCAGCCTTATTCGTACCCCTCACAGCAACGAAATTCAGGACATTTTCTGATCTTAGAGACATCATGCACAGGCTTGAATAATAACCAAAAAGCTTCTTGGAGTTAATCTACCTTTGTTACTTTGCCCACCCTGGGGGATGCACAAATTCGCTTCTAATACCTGAATTGCTCTCACTGAAATGTTACTGTTGTGGCAGAAGTTTCATGTGCTAAATAACTTTTATTAGCTCAAATTTACACTATTGCAGAGTATCTGTATCAGGGAAGGTAATTTGCACCCTAATGTAGGTGTTTATGCACCTAAGTGAAGCGTAAGTGAGCAACCACTTCTGTGAGTCAGGCATTCAGATAAAGCTGATTTTTTAGCTCTTGTATATTGCGTTAATTGAAAAGGTTTCCTTTAAGAGACGAGCTTGCACAAATGGACGATGCCAAGAGCTTGACCCGAAACGTGGAAAAGATGGATATTCAATCAAATTACTCTCCAGTGATGGGAGTGTGGGTCTGGGTTAAGGTGTCCTGGAGCGCTGGGCAGAAGCAGACATTTGTCATTATACTGAGTGCCATTGTGCATTATCCATTGTTTTCTGCAGGCTCTGACAGGACGGACTCAGCCAGGCATATCATTAGAACGCTAATGCACAAGATACTCATTACACCACTTCATGTCTCGATATTCACAAGGTGACATGGGCCCCTTGCTGCCACCTTTAGTTTATTTGATCTATAGCATGGCTTCTTCATTTCCTTGCAGATCTCAACACACTTGACAATTTACTTCCAATTTCATGTCCTATCATGGACACATCAAGGAACTGGAAGGGGCTCACTCTTGTTGATCAACACACACTGTGTTGGTAGCTTCGCTTGTTATTTTTCTACATGCGTGTTCATTAAGACTCTGGACTTGGCTTCCTTCTATTCTCTTTGTCCCTAATTTGTATCTGCAAGTTTTATATTATATGTTTGCTGTTAGGTATATGTTACATTATTTTATCATTTATTTACCTTTGTAAGTTTTGCCATTGAATGTTCTCTGGTTAAGTATGCACGCATGTATTTTCTGTTACCTGGCAACATTACTTAGCAACATAGAATGCAGTATATTTCTGTGATCATGGCACACCCGCATCCTTTTCCTTTCCTTTCCTTTTTAATTAATTGCATAAAGATTTAGTTTAGCACAGTAAAAAAAAGAGAAAAAATAATTGCATGAATATGTACCCATTTTCATTCTCACTTCTACAATCCTGTTATTAAATTCATTGCATACTTTGACCCAGATTTATCAAGTCTCTCCACCAGTACGACGTCACAAAATGTGACAGAAACCAGCGCAAACTGTTGAAAAACTATTTATCATGCAGCACAAATCTTGATGTGTGCTGAAAAGTAGACCAACAGCAAACCAAAGTAGCATTTTGCATTACTTGGCGGAACTTTCCATCAAGGGGTGTCCCATGGATGATACATGGGTATTGCCGTGCAACCACCCACGGTTTTCGACATAAATCTGTGTCTACTAAAATAGAAGAAAGGGCTTTGCACCGAAACAGATGTGCCTTTTTAAGGTGGAGAAAAGTGTTCCTTCCTCTGAACATTTTCCAACTTTGCATGTGTGCTGAACTGTGCAGCACATATGGACACATGGACATGTTTTATACTATGTCTAAACATAGATTTTTTTGTTGTTGCTGGAAAGGTACCCTTCCAGGACTAGCCCTGTGCTAAAGATCAGATACACACTGTAGCAATATAGTTCGAGGGCATGTATGTGGAGCAAAGCAGCCTAAAGTGTGCCAACTCAGGGGGAGTGAATACATGAGAAACATCTTAATAGATATTGTTTTATAATTGCTGGTATATAGCACTTACTGCTCCTGGCAAGGCGTTGAAGCACTTTACAGCAAGTAGCATGCTACTCCAGTACCCAGGGATAGTGGTAATTCAATGGGTATTGGAATTAGGCCTGGGCTCCAAAGGGACACATTGCAAGGATTTACTTCAGTTTTCTTTATGGCAGATTAAATTAATCGAATTAGGTTTTGATTATTAGTGTGGACTGTATGAGTACATACAAGTGTTTGATGAGACGAATAGCTAGTCTAGGAGAGGTTAAGCATTGTTAGGTTTCAGGGATGTTTTCAAAGGAGAGATTGTGATCTAGGAAATGAGGTGTGGGCAGTTTGCAGACATTCAGTAATAGAGAACAAGGCAGACAGGTATGCGAATTATAGTGGACAATGCTTAGAGAGAGAGGAGACATATGAATTATGGAAGGCAGAAAAAGGGTCACTTGGAAGAACAAAAAGAGAAAGAACAATCAAAAATGCATTGCTGTCCTCATGTTGCCCAAACTCTGTCTTCATGCTGATAATCTCTCACCCAGGCAGTTGCACCCCATAGCATATGTCCCGAGCTATGCCCTCCTCCCGTGGTTTCTTCCACCTCTGATCTCATGCTTATATACACTCTCCCAGCCCAGGGTCATGCATATCCCACATCTGTCCCTTGCTTATATTCTTCTATGCCCACATACGTATTATTCCGACTTTGTTGATGTCCTCTTCTGCTGCCTTTATGCTAATATCCCACTAAAATATATGCCCCTCCATCAGTGCCTATTAGGGTGTTCTTATGTCCAGCTACGAGTGTTTGTGCTTACAAGGGAATCCAAGAAGAGGTCAAAGCATCTAATATTCTATTACAGGTGGCCACAAGGGCTTGAAACATGTTTTGATATACTCTAAAGGGGGTAGAGGGTGCCCTCATTTTCACAGCTTATTGATAGGCCACATATTCAGAGACAGTGTTGGACTTTATGAGTTGGTTTTATGCAGTGCCTCTAACCACAGTTCCTCCCATTGAAAGTTTTGTTATCAAAGTGTGCTGACTTCAGAAGTATGGAAAGCTGACTTGGCCTTGCCGTTGTGACCCCTGACGTCATTAGTAAGAATTTAACTTGAATCTTTTTTAGCATATATAAAGCAAAGACTGCTTCTTCACTGTCTGAGAGCTGGGAACCAGGACTAGGTTGGCTGAGGGAGCAGAGGAATAAATATGGGATTCTCAAATCCCTGTAAAAATGCCTGTCTCCAATTTCTTTGTAATCAGAGACCTGGATGCACCCAGTCAGCGATTATCAGGAAAAGACGTTAGAAGTCAACCATAATAAAGGTGTGTTACCGTTACAACGGAACTTTTACAACGTAATGCTGTTACAACGCAGCTATTACATCGCAAATACCATTACAATGCATGCCATTACAACGCATGGCATTACATAGCAGATGGTATTACAACGCATACCATTACATCGTAAGTATTGGTAAGTATTTAATTTTTTTTTTTTATTTTATTTAATATGTTATTATTGATTTAATTATTATTAATTATAAAAAAATATTTATTTCGTTTTTAAATATTATAAATTAAATATATTAATTTAAGTATTTTTTAAAATAAGTATGAGTATAGGAGTATATGTTTTGGGGTACTGATGTATATGTTTTGGGGTGTTTGGGTATTTTTAGGTTTTAGGGCAGTGTTTGGGTTTTGGGGTACAGGGGTGTTTTTAGGTTTTAGGGCAGGGTTTGGGTTTTGGGGTACAGGGGTGTTTTTAGGTTTTAGGGTAGGGTTTGGGTTTTGGGGTACAGGGGTGTTTTTAGGTTTTAGGGCAGGGTTTGGGTTTTGGGGTACAGGGGTGTTTTTAGGTTTTAGGGCAGGGTTTGGGTTTTGGGGTACAGGGGTGTTTTTAGGTTTTAGGGTAGCGTTTGGGTTTTGGGGTACAGGGGTGTTTTTAGGTTTTAGGGTAGGGTTTGGGTTTTGGGGTACAGGGGTGTTTTTAGGTTTTAGGGCAGGGTTTGGGTTTTGGGGTACAGGGGTGTTTTTAGGTTTTAGGGTAGGGTTTGGGTTTTGGGGTACAGGGGTGTTTTTAGGTTTTAGGGCAGGGTTTGGGTTTTGGGGTACAGGGGTGTTTTTAGGTTTTAGGGCAGGGTTTGGGTTTTGGGGTACAGGGGTGTTTTTAGGTTTTAGGGCAGGGTTTGGGTTTTGGGGTACAGGGGTGTTTTTAGGTTTTAGGGCAGGGTTTGGGTTTTGGGGTACAGGGGTGTTTTTAGGTTTTAGGGCAGGGTTTGGGTTTTGGGGTACAGGGGTGTTTTTAGGTTTTAGGGCAGGGTTTGGGTTTTGGGGTACAGGGGTATTACGACTTTATATAAATTAAATTAATTAAATTAATTTTATTTAATTTAATTAAATTAATAACAATATTTACAATTATTAATTTAATTGTATTAATAAACGATTACAATTAAATTATAATATTAAAAAATGTTTAATTAATTAAATTCTTTTAATTTTATTAAATATAATTATATTATGTATTATTTATAACTTAATTAAATTATAATTATATTTATTGTAATTAATTGCATTATATTATTTTCTATTTATAAATTTTTTATATATCATTAATTATATTATTTTAAATATATTAAATTAATATATTATTAATTTAAATGTATTAATAAACGATTATAATTAAATTATATTATTTAAAAATGTTTAATTAATTAAATTCTTTTAATTTTATTAATTATAATTATATTATGTATTATTTATAACTTAATTAAATTATAATTATATTTATTGTAATTAATTACATTATATTATTTTCTATTTATAAATTTTTAATATATCATTAATTATATTATTTTAAATTACTATAATTAAATTAATTACTGTTTTAATAATGTTATATTATTTTTATTATTTTAAATTAATTTAATTAACTTTATTACATTTTTTAAAATAAAGATATACTTACCAATACTTACGATGTAATGGTATGCGTTGTAATACCATCTGCTATGTAATGCCATGCGTTGTAATGGCATGCATTGTAATGGTATTTGCGATGTAAAAATCGCGTTGTAACGGAACGCGTTGTAAAACATCGCGTTGTACTGACACCAATCCATAATAAATTATTACAGTCACGTTCTGACATCACAATGCCTGCTGCCAGAGCCATCAGCTGAAGTAAAAGGCAGATCAGATCTCAGAGCAGTTGTTAAAAACAAGGAAAATCAAACATTGCATTTCTTTCCTCTGCTAACTGTTTCTAGCTTACAATGACAAGAAGAAAAAATGAGTCTGTTATGCGCTCTTTAGATAATTATTAAAAAGTTAAAATCTTTCTTAATGTTTCTACATATTCTTAGGTGCGGTAGTATTGTTTGTTCCTAACACCTTCGCTGCTAGGCCTCCCCCCACCCCCGTGCTAAGCCTTTTTTTGGCTATTTGGGGTAATTTTTTGACCAAATAAGGTATCCACGCCAAATTTGCGTACTTTACTTATAACATCATGGGGATTTTAAAGGTAACCATGGTTTGGTTATTCCCCTATAGGAGACCAAGAAATTAGCCAGAATATAGCAACATTCTGCTTTTTGGCTGGGAAATGGGAAAAAGTGCTGCAGAAGAAAGTGTCTGCTTTTTCCCTGCAAACGGCATCAACAAAGGGTTTGTGATGCTGAAATCACCATCTTCCCAGCTTTCAGGCACTGACAGACTTTAGCCAGAGAACTAACAATGTTCACACAGTTTTGGCATTTTACTGGGACATAGCCTATTTTATCTATTTTTGTGTGCTTTCAACCTCCTTCCAGTTCATGGTAGGAATGGGTATAAGAGCAATGATGGATCCTGGAATGCTATTTTCGCAGATTATTGATAAGCTGTACATTTCAGATAAGTAGACAAAATGTTGAATTCAGCAAGGGCTCATTGTGTAGATCCTTCAAGGTTTTTGTTATAGAAACTAACAGCTGAAAATAGGAAACATTTTAAATTTGTTAAAAAATAGCCATGTGTGCCAATGTTTTCACCTGTAACTTCTTTCAAGTATAACTGATATTTGAAAGCAATATACTGTGGCATACGCTGGACCCTTCTGGTTGTGGGGATATATAGAACTTGTAGGCTCACCAAGAACCTGAGGAACCCAGAGCCAATAACTGAGCAGTGTCTTGCAATTGTTTTTTATTGTGTACTGGGTATAAAGCAATTCATTTGGGAAAATAAAAACAGTGAACAATCGGTATGAAAGACACCTATGTATTTCCGAAATGGGAACAAAATATAGAGTTTAGAAAGAGTAACTATTTGCACATCTACAAAATTGTGGGTACCCATTCTAGCATGTGAATAATAGGACATTTCTCAATGTGACTTCTTTTTTACACATTGTCTTACATTTGGAAGGCAGATGTGCATCGCAAGTCAATAGGTAATAACAGTTGTCCTACAATTCTGTGTTCCCGTAAGTCTCCCAATAGAAAATGGTACCTCACTACTAGTGTGGGTAGGCCTAGAGCCCACGACAGGAAATGACCAAAAACACAACATCCGTCTTCGACCTTGTTATAATAACTGGCAGTGAAGTTCGTTCTCGCCTTTGATTGTTTTAATGTTACAGATTCAGTAATACATTATTAGCACTTGAGTAGTGACTACAGTCTGTCGTTTATTTTTATATATTACTCACAGTCGTAGTCCTTCGGTGCTCTCACCTTCTGTATGCTTGACATTTGAACCCACCTATGAGTTCAACAACTAACTCAGCTGAAATCATTTAGCATTACTCGGGTCATAGGGTTCCAGGTCATAAAGTATAAATAACGGGCCTTAGCGCCATTCGGTTCAAACGTTCCCAGAAGCCGCCTCGCTCCCAGATTCGCTAGATTTGCAACCAAGTTTATCCTGGTAAGTACTGACACTGCACTTCAACATTTTCAGTCAATTTGTAGTCTGTGACTGAACAGTCGCTTAAATAATGACTGATTACTCATTTATTCCTTGTTGCAGTAACTTGACGAGACTAGGAAGAACTTTGTATCAAGAGGGCTTCTCATTTTATTGCCATTCGTGAACTATTTAAAGCTCACTAGGTATGTTTAATGCCCTTGTTGCATTTCGAAAGATATTTTAAACTGTGTAATATCAGGATACATGTTTATGACCTGCATGTTTCCATTTATTGTCTGCAGGTCTCTAGATATGATTAAATAAACGATCTGGGGAGCGAGTGCCTAAGTATAACAGATTGGATCAGGTATCTACGTAAATAGTTCCTCTAAATCAGTGAGTTATCGTCTCCAACTGATTATTTCCGCATACTTATGTTTATACTGCGTATCTTATCTTTAGGACACCAATCAGTGTTGAAGTGCACATATGTCAATGCCAGAAACAGAAGGCACGAGGGTAGTTTGAACAAACCAGGTACCAGCTGGTTACTCGTTCTAGATTATAAGCTACAAGTCTACCTCATTGAAGGATAGTGTAGCTAATCAGACATTGTTTCGTTTCCCATTTACAGACCTGCTCTGCATCAAAATAAATCCTTCAAAAGAAGTTCACTTGTGGATTTCCAAACCACTGTGCAGGAAACGTGCTGTGTTTTTTGAAAAAGTATTTTGTTTACTTTTTTGAAGCGTTCATTATTTAAATATAGGAAGGAACAGGTACCTTCATTATAACATCTTTTTATATAGAATTAAAAGCACCGCCGCCGTTAGCCTGGATTAGTGTGATTTACGGTCTATTCGCAACATTAGGTAAATAAAAATGGTTGCAAACTTCACCATCATTAAGACCCTTAACATGTAAAACTCAGTCTAAAATAATCAAATTGTGGCGCTTTGTTTCAGCTTTCTGTCCTGTCCCCCTTTTCATCGGTACAAGAAATCACTCATCTATTGGTAATCACTCCACGACAAGGTGTCCAGTCAGAGTGTATAAGTATGGTAGTTGAAAACAGTGGGGATTTAATTAGCCATCGATAAGATGAAAAAATCTAACTGTTGCCATTTGGCTGATTTTTAAGGTTTCATGCGGCCTTATGGATCCGATATGGATTAAATAAAGTAATACCATGGCTCTTTGTTTTAACACAATTGTACATCATGCCCATCCTTTATTTATTTTATCACTGTATTGAGAAACATTGGGTCATTACGCTGTTAGTAATTGAACCTCCCCTGTTTTTCCACCCTCCTCTTACCTTATAGCTGAGTCCTTGTCCATTTGAAATGCACAAAGAAATGAAAGCCCTTACCTAGGGCACAGTTGAGAAATGTAAACCTGTTTAGAAAGAAGATGTTGCTCTGATGTTGTAGGTTGAATGTATTAATGTTTCCCATTCCTTATGAGATTTTGTATATTGACATATTTGTGGATCTAAAACATGTTACATTTTGTTTAGCTCTGTTCTCTCCTTTCTCTTTCCTAATGTTTAGGACACACGTGGCTACTCCAGAAGAAGGCGCTGGTCGCCGAAACACACGTAGAGAATTAATTTTTATGCCACTTTTTAAATTGTGATTAATTTTTATTGTGTATTGATTGTTTACTGTGGATTTATTATCTACTATTTTAATGACAAATATTTTTTTCAATTTTCCGATCTGAATTATGCATGTTTTGTGATTGATTCTTTTAATATGGTCAACAATAAAAATTGAATTTAGACCTACTTATATTACTTCTTCTTTTATATTTACTTTATTGAAACAAAAAAGGTTTTTGGTTTAAGTGCCTTGGTTGTTACCTCTCATGCCAAAAACACAACATGAACACACCATATTTTTACAGTGAAAACTGAACTTTTTTTGGCAAAGTGTCTACCTGTGGATTTTGAACCCTAGCTCAGCCGGCACCTAGGGAAACCTAGCAAACCTATACATGTTTTAAAACTAGACACCAAGGGAAATCTAGTATGGGGTGACTTGAGTGGTTCTCACGAGGTTCTGTTACCCAGAATCCCTTGTTAACCTCAAAC
The DNA here is from genome assembly GCF_964263255.1 of Lissotriton vulgaris. Classification (NCBI taxonomy): domain Eukaryota; kingdom Metazoa; phylum Chordata; class Amphibia; order Caudata; family Salamandridae; genus Lissotriton; species Lissotriton vulgaris. The sequence continues at coordinate 1,189,864,164 of NC_141693.1, read as the reverse complement.
TTTGTAAATAAAACCAACACATTTTCCTCACATTTCAGTGATGGAAAGTTCTGGAATGTGCGTGGATTCACAAAATCCCACCCCCCATTCCCCAAAGTCTTCATATAAACATGGTACCTCACCTGTGTGGGTAGGCTTAGTGCCCGCAGCAGGAAATGGTACAAAACGTAACGTGGACACACCATATTTTTACAGTGAAAACTGACACTTTTTTTGCAAAGTGCCTCGCTGTAGATTTTTAACCCTAGCTCTGCCGGCACCTAGGGAACTTTAGCAAACCTATACATTATTGAACACTAGACACCAAGGGGAATCCAGGAAGGGGTGACTTGTGAGGCTTTCGCCAGGTTCTGTTACCTAGAGTCCCTTGCAAACCTCAAACTTTATAAAAAAACACATTTTGCCAACATTTCTGTGACGGAAAGTTCTGGAATCTGTGTTTGTCTACAAACTTCCACCCACCCAGCATTTTCCCAAGTCTCCCGATAAAAATGGTATCTCACGCAGATTCTAGAACTTTCCATCACAGAAATGTGGGTAAAATTAGTTTTCTTGATAAAGTTTGAGGTTTAGAACGGATTCTGGGTAACAAAACCTGGTGAGAGCCACACAAGTCACCACATCCTGGATTCCCCTTGGTGTCTAGTTTTCAAAAATATATAGGTTTACTAAGTTTCTCTAGGTGCCAACAGAGCAATCTACAGCTAGACACTTTGCAAAAAGGGGTCAGTTTCACTGTAAAAATGTGGTGTGTCCATGTTAAGTTTTGGGAGTTTCCTGTTGCGGTCACTAGGCCTACCCACACAAGTGAGGTGCCATTTTTATCGGGAGGCTTTGGGAAATGTGGACTGGGTGGAAGTTTGTGGGCCAACGCAAATTGCATAACTTTACATCACAGAAATGTGGAGAAAATGTTTTTTTTTTACAAAGTTTGAGGTTTTAGTGTCCCTGTACTTATGACGGAATGGTTCCGTCATGAGCACCGGAGCACTAGTGCTCATGGCGGAACCATTCCGTCATGAGCACCAAAAGGGTTAATGGCTCATATTGAACTGTTTCTGATATTTTTTTGCAACAAATATCCAATATTTTAATGTGTTTCATTTTGCACTAGAGGTGCTATTTTTGTTCTTGATATTTGCAAACATGCTCTCTCTTTCTTATGAAAGACATACGTACTAAAACAAGTGGTTGAGGGAAAGGTGATTGGGTGACCATGCATGATATGTGATAAAGTACCCCCTTACTAAATGACAAGGATATTGCAAGTCCCCTAGGAGTTCCATAACCTTAAAAAAGAAACTCAGCCCATTCGGCATCATTCCTCTATATAGTTATGGAACTTCTCAGTGGCTTGCAATATCTCTTTGATGAATGGCAGGGGTTATTTTATCACTTATATAATGAGTTTGAATCCATGGTTCTCATGCCATTTAATTCTGCAGTACTACCTGAAAAATGCTTTCATCAGAGTATCCAAAAAGAAAAATCATGTTCTCTCATTTATTCAGTAAAATAGACTTAATTGCTCGTATTCTCACAAATATAAACAAAATTCACAGTGGCTTTGTTTAATTCATCAAATAAATCTATGCAAAACAAAACATAGCTATCCCAACAGTTCACGTGAGGTCACAGGGCTCACATTCTTACCATGAAGCCCATATGTGACAATGAAGAAATATCGTTAATTCTTGACATTTATTTTGCCACAATATCATACAACACTCATAAATGGTCACATGTCATGACCGGCACTTCAGTCCTCCCCTTTTAGCCAAAAGCACTTTGAACGCTGGATTTATTTTTTAGCCAATCCTTAAAAATAGTTACAAGAGAATCTAAAAGTCTCATTTTGCAACGTGCTATTTAGTAAAATACAAGGACAGTCTGAAGGTGTTCACTAGAAATGTAACTACCTGTGACTACCTAACACGTTTGATTATATTTACCAATTTGAAAATTCTAATTATACCTTTTAAAAGGCAAGTACTATAAATGACTGCCAATATGCTATTGGTAGTCTTGACACACTAAATCTGTTTGCAGCATTATCATTGATGCAAAGTGATGGAATGAGTTTTTTTGGGTTATTTAGCTGTTGTTTTTATGGCTGAGATACCCGCCACCCGCTCTCAACACACTCCCCAAGAATTGGGAACCGGAAACAGTTCTGAGCTTTTGGAAGGCGGGAGGGAGTTACCCTCCCGGCCGTATTTATTAAAATATGAAACAAAATCAAAACATTAAAATAACAGTTTCATATCATGTACAATTTCATATCCACATTACGATGTTTGGCTAACCTTAACACATATCTAATACAAAGGTTCTCCTAGCCGATACTAACATCCTTACAAAAATGCATTTCACATTGAAATTGTATATCCTAACGTTAAGGGCCAACGGCAAGGTCATAACCGGTGTCAGATCCCTAAACCAGAACTCCCCCCTCACTTGTGAGGGGCGGCCGCACAGAGGTCTGCACCTCATGTGCCATACCAATTTCCCTTGTCTTGACGGGGGCCCCTGTTAACTCGACGCCATTTACGTGGTCGTCCGAGGACTCGTATGAGGTGTCTAGAAGGTAGCGTAGACCCCCCTCCCCACCCCACACAACTTACCACATCTGCCGTCGCAGATGTCCTGGCCCCGGGAAATTCCCAGGAGGGGCCCGTAGCCCCTCCTATCCTGGGAGGGGCCTTGACCGCCTTCCCTTTCCTTTAGGCGTCCCGTCCTTTAGAAGGGACCGCCTCCCCGTTGAGGGGCCAATGGCCACCTCCCCCCGGGCGCTCCCATCCGTAATGGGTGACGCCCCCCCCTAGGGATCTTCCAATGACTGCTCACCGATCATGACCTTACCGCCCGACCAAATAAATACGACAAGATTAACTAAGGAGAAAAGGACATTCTTACTTTAAACAGCTCAAGTATCAACCCTCTGAAAAATTACTAATCACTCTAATGCAAGTCTTTAATAAAGCATACTGCAAAGAATTATCCACTTTATTGCAACGGAATCACCAACTTTATTCAGAAACAACCTGCAAGAAAACAACAACTACGTAAACTGACTTTAAACCACAACAACTTGCAGTCTTCAGGGGATGGTGGGTGGGTTCAAAATTGGCTCTTCGTTCCGTCTCGAGCTCACGTGCAGCGAGGAGGTGCATCTTCTGAGCACAGGAACAAGAGGATGCTTCCTTGGATCGTTGCTCCTTTTATTCTTCTTTGGGCGGGCGTAAACCCGCCTCCTCCCACCTCTAGGGGCGTGGCTGACGGCTTCAGTGTCTAGGACAACCCACTCTTGGGCGGGAAAAAGCGCGCCCCGGCTACGCCGCTTCGGGCATACCAGCCAAGACGCGCCTCCCGCCCAAAATGGCTTCCCGGGGGGATCGGGGTACTCCACCATACGTTCGGGGGGACCGAGTGGTCGCCCCTTTCCATATGGCTGAGATACCCGCCACCCCCTCTCAACACACTCCCCAAGAATTGGGAACCGGAAACAGTTCTGAGCTTTTGGAAGGCGGGAGGGAGTTACCCTCCCGGCCGTATTTATTAAAATATGAAACAAAATCAAAACATTAAAATAACAGTTTCATATCATGTACAATTTCATATCCACATTACGATGTTTGGCTAACCTTAACACATATCTAATACAAAGGTTCTCCTAGCCGATACTAACATCCTTACAAAAATGCATTTCACATTGAAATTGTATATCCTAACGTTAAGGGCCAACGGCAAGGTCATAACCGGTGTCAGATCCCTAAACCAGAACTCCCCCCTCACTTGTGAGGGGCGGCAGCACAGAGGTCTGCACCTCATGTGCCATACCAATTTCCCTTGTCTTGACGGGGGCCCCTGTTAACTCGACGCCATTTACGTGGTCGTCCGAGGACTCGTGTGAGGTGTCTAGAAGGTAGCGTAGACCCCCCTCCCCACTCCACACAACTTACCACATCTGCCGTCGCAGATGTCCTGGCCCCGGGAAATTCCCAGGAGGGGCCCATAGCCCCTCCTATCCTGGGAGGGGCCTTGACCGCCTTCCCTTTCCTTTAGGCGTCCCGTCCTTTAGAAGGGACCGCCTCCCCGTTGAGGGGCCAATGGCCACCTCCCCCCGGGCGCTCCCATCCGTAATGGGTGACGCCCCCCCCTAGGGATCTTCCAATGACTGCTCACCGATCATGACCTTACCGCCACAGGCCGGATAGTTGACCGGCTATCCGGACCCCCCACAAAAACTCCTACCTAAAGGTCATGCTGTAAACTCCTTAATCAGGCTACGAGGTCTCCTATGAGTAAGGAATTCCCCACCTGGGACAGATGTACCCCATCCTCTAGATACATATTGTCCCCCCTGATACAACCATGAGGAATCGAATGCAATGTACTGGTACGGAACAGTCTACCCAGCTTGTTATTCACCTTTTTCACAGAATGATTTAACGCAGACACTGAATTAGCCCCCCGCCACACTTTCCGTGGAATCATATGGGACCATGCAATCGTGCACCCTGGAACTCTTCTCGCCAACCAACTTACTGTGGATAGTATCGCCTCGAGAATCAGTCGTCTACCAGTGGTCACCAAATCATTGCCCCCAAGATGAACTATGAGTATAGATGGCGGTGACCTTGTCCGCCCTAACAAACCCTCGAAAAAATGCTGAAACTGGTCAATACAGAGCCCGCCCCTTCCGTAGAAGGTCACCCTGTACCTGCATTCCCCAGCCATGTGAATCATGTCACCTGCTTTGAATACGTCCGCAGCACGCCTCACGTATGAGTGGCCCACGACCCACACCACTCTTTCCTCAGCCGGTGATCTCTGACCGCTGGTTCCCAGGTGTCGGGTCGACTGCACAGTCCGCCCCGCCTCGTAGGTTTGCGAAACTGTAACCAAACAAAAACAAGAAGCGTGAGTACATAATATCAGCTTCACAACATGTGCAACCGCACGTACCTTTTGGAACAATTCGAGGACCAACGCCCCAACTGTTTCACTTTTTCCACACTCAGACCCCTGGCTGTAGCCTCTGTAGCAGCCCCTATCCGGAAGGAATGAGTCCCAAACTCGCCCGGGTTCAAACCCGCGGCCGAAATTGCCATTGCAAACACCCGCTGGAACTGAAACCTTGTCAGTGGGGTGGCATCTGCGTGCCTCAGCAATGTCCCCCCCATGATGCCGCCCTCTGCGCCAAATACTCCTCAACGCATGCCACCGGGCACATGGGAGATCCGGGAATCCGCTGGACTACTACACTGTCCCCGATCGCCCCCCTGATCGGTCTTGGACCTGACAAACGAGACAATCATCGTCTCCCCTTTTACTTGAATGTGCTCTCGGCACAAACCACCCCCCGTATCCTGCTTGTTTCTTGCCACCAGTTCGCTTACCCGCATGGCCCCATGGAATGCTAATGCAAAAGCGGCCCGGAATAACACTGTTTCCGACTGGGATGAACACGTTGCAGGGAGTACGGATAGTAACAGGGCCAACCTATCCAGACCTATCGGGTGCCTTTCATCTACTCTGCGACCCTCAAGGCGTTGCCACCCACGCAGCGCTTTCTGTACTATGAAAGACGCTGTAGGATCCTGGATACCATGGGCCCGTGCCATGAAGGAAATGGCGGCCCGATGCCTCTGGGCCGTAGCCACCGATTTGCCTGCCCTGCGTAATGACAGTAAAAACTCTATGACAAATTCCTCCTGGCCCCAAAGCTCCCTCCTAGCAGAACCCAAAAAGGACCAATAGGTACGGAACGCCCCTTCATATGCCTTCCTTGTCCTGGGTGCTAAACTCTCTCCCACGAGGTTTTGTAGTTCGGGGCACCGAGAGACCAGAGAGCTTCGGGGAATGGTGCCGCCACCGGGTCCGCTGTGGGCAGAAAACCCCAGAAGGCCTGCATACGGAAACGAGAAAGCGCATCAGCAGCCTGATTCAGCACCCCTGGCACATGCCTTGCTCTAAAGAGCACGTTCAATTGCATACATAGTAAAACAATTTCTTTGAGCAACCTCAGAATCCATTTACATCGTGCTGCCTGACTATTGATACACTCAACCACAGTCATGTTATCAGACCAGAACACCACAGAGGGATCCCTAAACCCCTCAGGCCATGTTTTCAAAGCCACCAGAATAGGGAACAGTTCGAGAAAAGCAATGTTACTTGTAAGTCCACACTCGTGCCACCATGACGGCCATGTTTGCGCCGACCAGTGGTTGCCAAATATGGCGCCAAAGCCTATACTCCCCGCCGAATCTGTCCACAGCCCCAACTCGTCGGAGGACACCGCCGGCTTGGTCCAGACAACCCGACCATTGAAATCCGCCAGGAATGCCAACCAAATGCGCATGTCCTGGCGAATCTCAGCTGAGGGCCTCGTGCGGTGGTGCCCCTCTTTAAGACCGACCATGGCTTGTGCAATCGAGCGGGAAAGGGGCCGGCCATTGGCATTATCCTAAGGGCAAAATTCAACTGACCCACAGTCTGCTGTAATTGATGCAAGTTCACCTTAATTTCTCTAATGCATGCCTCAAGCGAAGCCCTGAATTTCCGCACCTTTTCTTCTGGCAACCGGAAACAACCTTCTTCGGAATCGAGCTCTATTCCAAGAAACTCGAGCGAAGTTGATGGCCCCACAGTTTTGCCTGGCGCCAATGGCTCTTCGTTCCGTCTCGAGCTCACGTGCAGCGAGGAGGTGCAGCTTCTGAGCACAGGAACAAGAGGATGCTTCCTTGGATCGTTGCTCCTTTTATTCTTCTTTGGGCGGGCGTAAACCCGCCTCCTCCCGCCTCTAGGGGCGTGGCTGACGGCTTCAGTGTCTAGGACAACCCACTCTTGGGCGGGAAAAAGCGAGCCCCGGCTACGCCGCTTCGGGCATACCAGCCGAGACGCGCCTCCCGCCCAAAATGGCTTCCCGGGGGGATCGGGGTACTCCACCATACGTTCGGGGGGACCGAGTGGTCGCCCCTTTCCATTCACCAGTTAACAGCCGGGACTTGACTAGAAAAATACATAGTTAGAGGCACATTATAGAGTGGCTCAAAGCACTGTTTTGCTTCACTTAAATCGCAACAGCACTATTTTCCACAGTTTTATTATGTTACTTAATGCGCTACATGGTCACAGCCTGGCCAACCTCGAGACATCAGTTTAAATTCCTCCTATGATTTTGAACACTACTCCTATAGAGCGATTCTGGTCGCAGGTGACAGACACATAATTACTGGTCTGCGATACACTTAACAGAAACACTCGCCCATTATAGCAGTAGACATTCAGCATATATAAAACAGCACCAGTCTGTGCAATTCTTAATACAACAGCATTAATTATCCACACACTTTACATAAAAAAGCACAAGATATGTTTTTTCCAAGGGGCAAATTTTCCCAGTGTTCTATAAAGTGGGACAAACATCTTCCTCCAAGAATACTTGCTCAGACGTCTTTGAATGTGGGGGTGTTAAAACAGGGTTAGAATACCTGAGAAATAGATACCAGGAAACAAGACCAAGCAATAGCGATAATTATCGCTATTGCTTGGTTAGAGACAAAAATTTACCGCTGAGCTGCAGTGATTTTTACCGCAAATAAACCTTGGTATTACCAAGGTTTATCGCAAATGCGATAAAAATCGCCGCAATGCATGAATATCGCTGGAAAGTCAGCGATATTCATGCATTACCGAGCTAATGCTCTTAGCCATGTTATCCACCTCCCATTGGATATCATGGCTAAGAACTGCTCAGGGCAGGTGTTAGCTTTTGGAGATATTCGCGCTTAGCGCGAATATCTCCAAAAGTTGGTAATAGGAGATAGCAATGTTAGCGACTTTTTTCAGTCGCTAACATCTTGGCACGCCCACTTTGCATGTCGTTAGTGATAAATATCACTGACATGCAAAGTGGGGCCCAAGATGGTCACTATCTCCTACTAGCGGTCGCTAACTGGTGTTAGCAACAGCTAGGTAATTGGGAGATAATTTTATCTCCGCTTTCTTGCCTTTTAAAGCCAAAAAAGCGGAGATAAACCCCCTTGATAATATGCCCCAAGATGCCTACAGACATTTAACATGGAATTGATCCAGCGCTACACTTAATCAGGTATCAATACTCAATGACATTTCACACAAATGGCCCATACACATACACCCAACTCATGAAATCCCTGTTGCTCTGGGGGTCAAGTTTTAATGATTTGAACAATTGTTTACTTTACAGGTCGATATCTTACATTTCTAAATACATAACTAAACCTGTATATCAATTCTCTTTCCTCTGGTCGATGGACCAATTAGTTGAGAAGTTAATGATAATAATAGTACTATCTAACTATCTACTTAGCTAAATAATCAAAGACTCTGTAAGATTAACAAAGTTTATCGTATGATAATGTGACAAATTAATGCTCATCACATAAAGGTTACAAATGCAAACAAAATCTCACAAAAGGGAGAAAAAGACATCAGCAAAATGCAAACAGTGTCATACTCATCAATGAACGATATGCATATGAAGGAGTAGATAGATGAAGAGACATACGTTTCAGAGACAAAAGTACATTAGCAAATTATATTTATGCAAAGTACGAATCATGAAGATATACTAACCCAAAGGATCAGAGAAATAACACCCCCTGACCAAGGAGGTCGTGGGGTTCCCCTGCAATAGTCAGGTGACTAAGATTTCAGGATACATGAACGGGACAGGGACAGGGACAGGAACAGCTAGGCCTCTCTGCTAAACCAACAGACAGCGATGAATCACCCCTCTAACTCTCCTCTCTCTGCTCACCTCCGCACTGCATCAACCTACAAAAAAAAGCCTCCTAAAGGCACCCGAGTTATCCCCTAATACCTACATGTCCAACCCAAAATAGTTGAAACTATTCATAAAACTCAGCTTCTCATTGGATAGTTTAGGGGATGTTCAATCACACCATCAAATAATAATAATAACAATAATAATAATAATAAGCAAGCTTATAAAGCACATGGTTACACTCTCTAGTGTGTCCCCGCGCTGCGGCCAAAACTCTCCCGGAGCAATAATGTGATATAGCTTAGAGAAAAACCTATGGGCGGCAGAGCCATGTTTTCAGTTCTTTCCGAAAGAGTGTTTCCGATGGTTCCTTACGGAGAGCAAGGGGGGGGGGTAATTCCAGCGTTTAGCAGCCAGATAGCGGAAGGATCGACCACCCATTCTGGAGTGGTGTGGCTCACTGGTTAGAGGCGGCAGACCCGAAAGCAGAGAACAGCCCAGGACCAGGGTTCAATTCCCGACGCGGCTGGGTCGTGGACCAGGGTCAGCGGACTCGATAATTCTCGCCTCAGTGCCTACTCTAACCAGGGATCACACTCGGCAACTCTGGGCATTAGCTTGCCTCATCTCTACAATGGCCCCCCACATTCGCCGGGGATGCCTTGTTTCACCTTGGAGATACCCAATAGGGACCATCTCACAGGGATAGCCAGGACGGGTTCCCCAGCGGTCTACAGCACCACGACGCCTCAGGGCAGCAGTGCGCTTTACAAGAACACATACATTACATTACATTCTTGCTTTTTTGTAACCGGGATTTTGACCTGTCCAGTCCCCAAGGATCTCAGATGCCGGGTTGGATTTTAGGGGGACAGTAGATTATGTAGATAGCTTGGTTCTTTCCCCTGCAGAATGTGGTGACTAACACACAGGGCCTTAAAAAGTATTCTCTCCCTCACCGGGAGCCAATGAAGGGCAGCGAGGGCATTCTTGAAGGAAGCTCGCCTGAGCAGCATCAGAACAAGGCGGGCCACATCGTTCTGAATGCATTAAAGTCTCTTCAGACACTTGCTCCCAGGTATAGAGCATTTCCGCAGTTCATGTGGAAAGTTAATAGCACATGGACTAGGGTTTTCCTAGCTGCCACAGGAAGCATATCTAAGGTCTTCTGAAGACCTTTCATTACTCCAAAACACTTACCGGCCACAATTCTAGTGTGATTCTTAAAGGAGAGCTTGGCATCCAGCCACATCCTCAAGTTCTTAACCTGATTGCTGGTGGAGTAGGTCGGGCCCAGAGTCTGCGGCCACCAAGATGAGGACCAGATCGAGGGAGCTTTTCCCACCACTAGAACCTAGGTTTTACTGCCATTTATTTTAAACAGTGACTCGTCATCCAGGATGCCAGCTCCTGTCCCATCATGATCACATTCATATTTCTATAGTCTACTTGGATCTTACATTGTTCGCACGACGTGATCCTAGACTTGTTTGTTTGTGAAAATTTATGTAACTATTTCATCATTTCACATGAGTCTTTCAGCTACGTCTGCGGAAGAGGTCTTGGGTCCCATGGCCAGTCATGTCTTTTGGCAGACAAACAGTGTTTCCCGTAGCTGATCAACCTTGACTTTTCATGCTCTACTGCAGCGCTCAGCTTTTCGGTCTATTTATCTGGTTATTCATTCTCTCTCCAGCCCTCTCTATCATGTCAATTTTCAGAAAATGCAGACTCACTATGACGAATAAAACATAAGCATGCATTAATTACATGGAGATGCACTTGTCACTGTTTACCATCCACCTTTGCAATATCCCATGTTAATATTTTTCTTTAGCACTCCTTGAATCCTTCAATTGCCACAGCTATTCCTGAGGGCTACCAAATGGTTAGGAAAGACCGTTTGAGTGGTTAGGGTGGAGGTATAGTTATTATTTTTAAAAACCTTTACTCCTGTGTGCTCCCCCTATGGAAGATATTGTTGGTGCAGAAACTTTGCGGTTTCATTTGGTGATATCCCCCCATCAATCTATGGCCGGCATACTTGCATATCGGCCGCCGGGCTGCCCAGGCGTGTTTCATGAAGCCATCAGTAATGTTGCTGCCTCTTTTACGTTAAAACATAAACATTGCTTGATATTAGGGGATTCAATGTTCATATGGACAAAATCAACAACCCAGATATTATAAGTCCAATGGATGCTCAGAATATTTTTAATCTGACCCCCTATTTTCAAGCACTAACCCAAGAAAAGGGCCATATTCTCGATCAGGTCTTCTCCACAAGGGACTTAGATGTCTCCCACCTCTCGCCCTCTGGTATGGTCAGACCATTCTCTGCTGGAGTTTAGAGTCCAGCGTGAAATTGCACCCTTAAACATTCAGGGCAAGCCCCATATGGGTAGCTTTAGACCGTACCACCGTATCACTCCTGAAGATGTAATGGGGGCCCTTGAGTCCCACCCACTTTCTCTGAGTGGAACTGTGGAAGATGATGTGACTGCTTTGGATACCTGGCTACTGCTCCTTGCGGCAGAGCTGGCCCCTCACTCTGCCCACCCGGCTAACTCTTCCTGTGTCTCTGCCGCCTGGTTCACTCCCACTCTGAAAGCAAGTAGGAGTGAGCATGACATGGCGGAAGAACTTTGAGTTAAGGGAGAAAATTGCATATAAACTGGCACTCAAGTCCCATCACAAACTCATTCTAGAGGAGAAAAAATCCTTCTTCTCATCGAGAATAGATGCAGTGGGAAATACCAATAAAGCGATTTTCAAAATAATAAAGGAATTCACTTCCCCCAAGGCAATAACCAGGACCTTCACCCCCTCTGCACCTTGGGTGGAACAGATGGCCACTTTTTCTGCTGAGAAGATCAGGGAAGTTCAGGACACCTTTTCTACCTCCGCTGGGGTAAATAATATTGACAGGGACTCTACATCCTCCCTCCTGTCTCACTGCTCCTCTCCTTACAGAGTTCCCTCCTATGCTACTGGCAACCTCATTAAGCATTTTGAAGAACCTGAAATCAGGTGCCCCATCCGATTCCTGCCCTGCGTCTATTCTGGCAGCTATAGATATGCCTATAAATTCCTATGTTAATCAGGTATTGAACACCTCCTTGCAGCCGGGGTGTGTTCCCTGTAAGTGGAAGGAAACAAATATACTTCCCCTTCTGAAAAAACCTAACATGGATCCTGGGATGCCTGCTAACTATAGGCCCATATCTCTTTTACCTGCCTTCGCCAAAGTATTGGAAAAATATGTCCATTCCGTTTTTAGAGACAAACAATGTTCTGCACCAGAGTAAATCAGGGTTCCGCTCAAAGTTTAGCACCGAAATGGCACTCCTGGAAATGTCAGAGTCCATTAAGGCCGTTTTGGATAGAGGCGGAAAGGCTATGTTGATATTGTTGGATCTCTCTGCAGCCTTTGATACCGTCCCTCATAGCCGACTCCTATTGAGACTCCGGGAGTCTGGCTTTGGAGGGACGGTACTCAAATGGTTTGCCTCTTTTCTGTCAGGTCGCAAACAGACCGTCTGGACCCCCCCATTCTCCGCCCTCATTCCCTCTCTAGAGTTAGGGGTTCCTCAGGGCTCAAACCTCAGCCCTACTTTATTCAACTTGTACATGTCTCCTCTCGTGAGCTTAGTCGAGTCTCATGGGGCTAAAATAGTATCGCATGCCGACGATACTCAACTACTTTTCACATGCGACAAAGATTCAAAGTTTGAGGAAGAAGCTATTAAGACCTGTCTTTCGACAGAGTTTTCTTGGTTTCAACAAAATTACCTTAAACGCAACTCCAACAAGTCTGAAATCATTTTCTTTGGTGGCCCATCAAACAACTTGTGGCAGAGTTGGTGGCCTCTGGATATGCTTCCTCCCGCTAACGCTGTATTATCCATAAAAAATCCAGGGGTAAAATTGGACAACTCTTTGAGTATGAAGCTACAGGTTTAGGCTGTAGCCGGCCAGTGTTTTGGTTTCCTGAAAATACTTAAACAATTCTTGCCTCTCCTTCAGATCCCACACAGGAAAACTGAGGTTGAGGCCCTGATTGGCTCCAGGCTGGATTATAAAAATATACTATATCTTGGCCTCCCAAAATACCTCCTAACCTGCCTTTAGGTTGTGTAATATGCAGCGGCCAGGGCTATTCTTTTACTTGGCCCGAGGACCCGGATGTCGGAACATCTGAGCTCTCTTCACTGGCTGCCGATCCGCAAGCGGATACAGTTTAAGGCCTTGGTTCTGGCTTTTAAGACTTTGTATGGCTCTGGGGCTCCTTATTTAAGGAAGAGAGTTCAATTCTACTACCCTCGCCGCTCTCTTTGCTCCACCTCATTGGCGTTAGTGTGCACTCCAGTTGTCAAGCGCTCCCGAATAGGAGGACGCTCTTTTCAGTTCCAAGTGGCTAAGCTATGGAACAATTTACCACCTGCTCTGAGACTTTTACAGCATCTGCTTCGCTTCTGGAAGGCTCTTAAGACATGGTTATTTCAGCAATAACTGAGCTCTTTGCCTTCCCTTTTTCTCTTTTTCCCCTGTCTGGTTAGTTTTCACTCACCTAGCGCCGGGACACTCAGTACAGTAGCTGTGCGCTCTATAAAACCCCCATTAATATAACATAACAAAGCTTTAAGTAAAAGAGGTATTATTTATTATTATTTTTAAAATGAGATGCAAAAAGTGAAATGAGGCCTAGTCATGCATTAATTTTGTTTCTTTTGAAGCGCAGTGTAAAATGCGGTCTAGTTCTTTCATGCATTAGTTCCAATTAGTGCACGCATGTGCAAACCGGTTTCCTGTGTACTTCATGTGATTTGAATGTTAGTCTCCACTGCACACTGCTAGTAAGTATTACTGGGCAGTCAATTTCAGCAGGTTTCTTTTTTACAAAAACTTGCTCCATTAATCCACTCTCTGATGGCTTTTTGGAGCCAGCAAAAAAAATGCCCACCATAGTAAGTGCCCTCCTTATTTATCTAAAGTTCAGTATTCTTTTCTCTTTTTATCAATGTTCCGTCTAAATCTTATATCTTTTCATAGTAGTCGCCTTTCAAATTTTCTAGTTCTATCTCATCTCTTTTTCTCTTACTTGCTCTTCGTTTGTTATTTGATTCAGTCATATCTTTTATTCCATGTCTACACTTACAACATTTATATATTGTTATTATTACAAAGGCTACTAAAGCTACTGTAATGATTGGCATTAATATTCTTCTTAACAAGCTACTTCCAAAGGTAGATAACCATTTACCTACAGAAGAGAAACTCTTACCAAGTATCTCCCAGACACCGTCAACCTCCAGTTGGGTCAAATCTTCAAGTAATTACGTAATATTCCTAATAAATCCCTCAATACCTTTACTTTTGTCAGGGATATAAGTGCAGCAGTGTTGAATTTTCAACATGCCACAGAATCCACCCTCTTTTGCCATTAAGATATCAAGGGCAAGTCGATTTTGCAAAAACCATTGATCTGATTGCAACCGTTTCGGTGTCAATCATCAAGAACCCGCCAGCAGGATCTGTTGATAAACGATCAGCCACAGTGGACAATTGTCTTACTTTATGTCAGTTCCGAACGATTCCAACTGATGGTATTAGCGCACCAAAAATGTCACCTATTATTTCTGAGAAACTCGCTCTCTTTTTACGTGTTAGTCCTTGTTTTATTTATTGATTCTGTTATTATTTCTATCTACATGGTAGACTTTTGGGAAAACAATTGCAAAATAACAATTATCATACCAATGTGCAGGCAGCCTGTAATAGGATTTCTTTCCACACACATAGCAGACTCCTGGGAAAACAGGATCAGGTCCACCCGTCAATCCCCATCCTCCACTAATTTTGAAAGCATGCTCACACTCACTAGTACCAATGAAAAAATTATTATAGTTAGTTTTTAGTCTAAGCAAACAGATTTTCCTTTTTTGATGCCAATCCAGGGACAATGCAGTGTATGTCTTTCCTCTTGAAAAGCCCACGGTGGTACCTGTAACTTCTGATCAGCAGCTTTTCTTTGGCAACTTTTTCTTCTATCTTCTACCATTTCTATGAACACCTGTCCTTCAACCCGCTAACTACATGTTAGATTATGTTTATAAGCATATTCTATATCTAGTGTCTTGGTAATATGGAAAAATTCTCTCATATAACGTGCACTTTTACTACTTAAACCCTTGGGCAGCTCCTTTATAACAGGCATTTCTGAAAATACTAAATCTATATTGGAATAATGATACCCCAGCTTCCCCGTAACGTAAAAGAGACTCGTTAAAACACTACACAATATATTATATGTTAAAGGTAGGTGATGATAGGTCACCCCCTCTGAAGCAGGCAAAGGTAATTGCATGCAAACGTAACAATCACTCACATTCATTGTGTTAACATATCCATACAACAATTTAGTAAAAACATTTAACGAGAAATCACTAATTGATTTATCATGACGGAAAATACTTCCATCTATTTGTTCTATGTTAGTATTAGAGGTGTCTTTAGTAACATCACTCGCTCACTCACTTATTACATCATTAGTATTGTTTCCGTTATTAGCTACCATTAGAATAGGTAGAATGACATAAATGTTAGAAAAAAGACACTACATAAGCAAGCTTTAATACATCTACGTTTTAGACTAGATTTTGGATGTTCAGTCACTGTTGCTTTGGCCATTTTATATTATATCAAAAATATAAAAATCTATAAAATCTAAATCCATAAAACTCTAATTTTGCTCAAAAAGTTCTGAAAAATAGTGTCATCCTACACTTCAAGCCTTTCTTCTTTACTCCCTTCTTTTCTTAAGCGCCGCCTTTGATACGGTCAGCTATGCCACCTTGCTAAACCGTCTCCGGGACATCGGAGTCTCAGGCGGCGCTCTAAGGTGGTTCGACTCCTTCCTGTCCGACAGATCTTTTCAGATCTTCGACGGCGACTCCTTGAGTCCTGTGTTATTCAATTTCTACATGAGACCACTGGCTGGGATCGTCGAACCGTACGGCATCAAAATTGTGTCGTACGCCGACGATACTCAGTTAGTGGTATCACTGGCTCAAGAGAACATCAGTCAACCCCAGGGAGGCTTGCTGAGCTGCCTAGCGGACGTTAAGGAGTGGATGACCAGCTCCTCCCTTAAACTAAACGGAGAAAAAACAGAGCTCATGCTTCTAGGCCCAGCCTCGCCAATACCTTTCATCTCCTTGTGGCCCCAAGCTCTGGGCACTCCCCCAACCCCCAAGGAAAGCGTCAAGAGCCTAGGAGTGTGGCTGGACAGGAAGCTTTCCTTTTCCACCCAGGCCACTAAGCTGTCCGCCACCTGCTTTGGCATCCTCAAAACTCTGAGGAAAGTCCTTCCACTTCTGCCTCTAGAAGCCAAGAAAGTGGCAGTACAAGGCCTCATCCAGTCCCGCCTGGACTCAAACAATGCCCTATATGTAGGGGCTCCTGAGATGACTCTCCGGAAACTGCAGGTGGTGCAAAACTGCGCCGCATGCACCCTGCTGCAGATTCCACGAGCCCAGTCAGCTAGACCTGCATTAAAAAGTCTTCACTGGTTGCCAGTCAAGCACAGAGTGGCATTCAAGGCGCTGTGTATTGCGCACCGGGCCTTTTGGAAAACAGGACCCGCAATCAACAGCAACCTTGTCATCCCTATCATCCAAATAGGAACCTCCGCTCCACTGAGGCTTTCCTGGCAGTGGTTCCTAGAGTGAAGAGAGCCAGATCCGGGGGCAGGCTGTTCTCACTGAATACCGCTAAACTCTGGAACACCCTCCCCCTCTCACTCCGTTCCAACCCGGACCTGCTCTCATTCCGTAAAAAGCTGAAGACTTTATTATTTGCCAAAGCCTCCGAGCTCTAATCCGGCACTCGGCTTGTCTCTCCGTTTCTCACCTTAGCGCTTGGACGCCCCTGGGCAGCAACCGCGCTCAATGAATCTATTTCAATTCTATTCTATTCTAAGTCTTCTGAGTCTTTCAATTGATTTTGACTGACAAAATTGCAACTTTGTTTTTCACAGTTCTTTTAAGGTGCTTTCAATTTGCTTTCGTCAATTTTCTCAGTGTCAGTACTGTTTTTTTCCTCACTTGGACCTGTACTGTCAATTTCTTCTAAAACTATATATGTCCATTCTGGTGGTGTGTATTTTTTGCTTAGAATTCTTACTTTCTTTGTTTTTCGTACTAAATCTTCTCCTGACTCTTCCTGTTCTGTTTGACCTAAGACCTCATTATTTGTTCTGGTCTTTTCTTTGACCTTCTCCTCACAAGAGTGTATTTAAGTCTTTTTACTCCACTTCGCCAATTGGCACCTTTTCTTGCCTCCTTAGCTTGAACTGCTTCTTCACCTTCCTTCTCTGGCACACAGGTTCTTTTTCTTGTATCATGCCTGTACTAACAGCATAAACGTGGTTGCCACTACTCGCGGCAGGAATGGTTGGCAAAACATCGAGAACACTCAACACGCATGCGCGGAGGTTAGCGCATGCGTGAAACAAGTATGAAGTCCATCCTCACTGTTTAGAGAACGCTTCGCGTTCCTTCCAGTTTCGGAGTTTCAGCATTGCTTCCGGATCACGGTGGTGGCGTTTGCGGGTCTCGTTGGGTTCAGCTATCGGCGTCTCCATTCCCTCACGAATCTCGTTCTGCTAGCTGTTTCAGGTATTCTTGCCCTGGATTCTGGGTGCAGATGTACGTTCTTTGTAAGAGGCTATAGCAGTTTGCCTTTGGATCCGTTTATCTTGCTTGACCTTAGTATTGGAACTTGTGTTTGGCCGGTTATTGTTTATTTAGCAGGAACGTTTCTGGTTTAGAGCGATTAGCTCTCTTATTATTTAATGGGCTCAGTGTATATTGAAGACCCAAGATTGTTTATACGTCCCTGAATACCCCCACACAGGTAAAATAGGGCTGTGTATACATACATATAGAGAGACATATAGAGAGACATGGCTAGTGTGGTTTAACAACAGTAATTCATTTTGCATATTGTTTTGTAGGGTGTACACAGTATCATTACCCTCTATTTTCTCTTGTGGAGACAACAGGAGAATATTGACAACCTTCAAACATTCCCTCACTCAGGTAACCACAGGTCCCTCCAGCTATAATAACCCTTATATAGAGTATTCACCAAGGTTCATATTATATACTTACCTTACAGGGTGTCCCCAGCATTCTTTTCCCTATTTACCTCTGTTCTGTGGAGTGAACAGGACATTGGTGATCTCCAAGAATATACATACATCTAGCATAACGAACAGGTAGTCTCATGCACCATTCTCCCTCATATAATCATAACAGACCTGTAAGGATTGATATTAACCTATATTCATTGTCTTTTAGGAAAAGGTTAATAGAAGCCTTCCTGTTCCTTGAGCAGACTACCTTACCTACTGTGTACGAAGACTCTGTGTTTCCCCTCCTTACCTTGTTTTTTTTCCCTGCTTTCCCCACACTGGCATCACTTCTTGTTACCAGTATCTATATATCTTGTTGCAGAGTGAACCGGTGAGGGGGAGTTGTGGACTGTGCTTCAATTCCATGGTACTTCCGAGGCAACCTCAAGCTTGGCACTTCTTTGATTGGTTGTTCTTCTTGACCTTCATAGGCTTCCCTTTTTTCTGTTTCAACAGCAATCTCACGAGATCCAGTAGCTTGTGCGCACTCTACTTGACTTGTGCTTGGCTGTTCATCATCTGTTTGTTCTTCAGAATCTGTCACTCTGTTTTCTTTCTTTTCTGTTTTTCCTTGCCTAAAACTGATAAACTTAAAAAAAAAAAAAAGAATCTGTCACTCTAGAAGATTCACACTAAGCGTGGGCCTAAAATCCATTTCGTTCGCGGAATTTGCGGATTTTTGGCAAATTGGCGGTCCGCGAATCGATCGAATTTGCCCAAGAATCCGCAAATTCGCAAGCTGTGGATTTTTTTGCTTGGTCGCTCTTGAAAAATACAATATGGCGGGCGTGGCGTTGACTTACCGTGATTCTGAGTCCGCAAAGTTCTTTTTCTCCTGGTTTGCATGTGCTGCGCCATTTTGGATCTTGCTGCGTGATCGCGCGGGAGTTTTTCCAACGTAATTACGTCATCGTGGCTCACCATGTTGCACAGCGAGAGTTTGACAACGCGAGTAGTTCATAAGAGCCCGCGATTACGCATTGCAGGAGTAAACAATGACCAACACGTAGATGCGGCGCGCAGCTGACTTCCGGTGGGAGATTTGAACAGCTCGCTTTCCCGAAATTGCAAATATTGCAATTCTGCACAAGAAATCCACCGGAGGAAGCATAAACCTTCTAAAAATGATGATTTTCATCAGAATAACTCCTCAGATTGATATTTGGCTGCACTTTTTGGTGCAAGGAGTCCATTTTTTTTTGGGGGGGGGGGAAGGAAAGGCCCCTTAATCTTCAACTTCCTGTTCCTGTCCAGCAGGCTCCTCCCAGTGCTTTGTCCATGTCCTGGTCACTTTTGATTTGGATCTGGAGCTGGAAGGAACACTTTTTGTGGCTGCTTCTGAATATTTGTATTTGAGGACTTTTTGGACTTTGGAGTTTGGGTCACTTTTGGACTTGAGATTTTACAAGTAAGTTGGTGTTGTTTGTTTGGGGCATTGTAGTTGCTGCAACTACAGTTTTAAAAATGTTCACACTTAAAAAAAATATATATTGTGGGTAGCCACTGGATCCAGTAGGCCCAGGGTTAGTTATGGGTGCATGATACTGTTTCTGTGATTTGTTTTTTAACTTAATTCTCATTTATGTCATGAAATTTTAGCTCACTGTTATATGTTGATTTTTTTTTTATTTTAGGGTGCCTGTAAAGCCTCACTAGCCAGTAGGCCCAGGGGTAGTGCGTGGTGCATGGACAAGTCTTTCTGTGGGGTGTCTTGAAATTAAACATCATTGAGGGCATGGATGGCATTAGATTGTGGTGATTGTTATGTGTTTTCAACTTTATGGGGTGTTGTTGGGGCCTGGCAATGTGGCTGGGGGCCATTTTGAGGCCTGGTACAGGCAGGGCCTGGCCATGTGGTGGGGTCAAGGGGCCATTTTGAAGCCAGGCAGTGTGCTCAGGCCTGCACCCCATTTGCATTGCTTTCAACCATTATGCCCAGGGGTAGTCAGTGGTGCATGGACCTAGTCTTTCTGTGGGGTGTCTTGAATTTAAACATCAGTGAGGGCATGGATGGCATTGGATTGTGGTGATTTCTGTGCGTTGTTCGACTTTTTGGGGTGTTGTTGGGGCCTGGCCATGTGGGTGGGGCCAATTTTGAGGCCTGGTACAGGACGGGCTTGGCCATGTGGTGAGGGTCAAGGGGCCATTTTGAAGCCAGGCAGTGTGCTCAGGACTGCACCCAGTTTGCCTTGCTTTCACCCATTATGCCCAGGGGTAGTGAGTCGTGCCTGCACCAAGTCTTTCTGTGGGGTGTCTTGAATGTAAACATCATTTAGGGCATGGATGGCATTGGATTGTGGTGATTTTTTGTGTGTTTTTCGACTTTTTGGGGGTGTTGTTGTGGTCTGGCCATGTGGGTGGGGGCCCTTTTGAGGCCTGGTCCAGGCAGGGCTTCGACATGTTGCTGGGGGTCAAGGATCCATTTTGAAGCCAGGCAGTGTGCTCAGGCCTGCACCCAGTTTGCCTTGCTTTCACCCATTATGCCCAGGGGTAGGGAGTCGTGCCTGCACCAAGTCTTTCTGTGGGATGTCTTGAATTTAAACATCATTGAGGGTATGGATGGTATTGGATTGTGGTGATTTTTGTGTGTTTCTAGACTTTTTGGGGGTGTTGCTGTGGCCTGGCCATGTGGGTGGGGGCCAATTTGAGGCCTGGTCCAGTCAGGGCTTGACCATGTTGCTGGGGGTCAAGGATCCATTTTGAAGCCAGGCAGTGTGCTCAGGCCTGCACCCAGTTTGCCTTGCTTTCACCCATTATGCCCAGGGGTAGTGAGTCGTGCCTGTACCAAGTCTTTCTGTGGGTTTCTTGAATTTAAACATCATTGAGGGCATGGATGGCATTGGATTACGGTGATTTTCGTGTTTTTTTCGACTTTTTGGGGGTGTTGTTGTGGTCTGGCCAAGTGGGTGGGGGCCATTTTGAGGCCTGGTTCAGGCAGGTCCTGGCCATGTTGTTGGGGGTCAAGGATCCATTTTGAAGCCAGGCAGTCTGCTCAGGCCTGCACCCAGTTTGCCTTGATTTCACCCATTATGCCCAGGGGTAGTGAGTCGTGCCTGCACCAAGTCTTTCTGTGGGGTGTCTTGAATGTAAACATCATTGCGGGCATGGATGGCATTGGATTGTGTTGATTTATGTGTGTTTTTCGACTTTTTGGGGGTGTTGTTGTGGCCTGGCCATGTGGGTGGGGGCCATTTCGAGGCCTGGTCCAGGCGGGGCCTGGCCATGTTGCTGGGGGTCAAGGGTCCATTTTGAAGCCAGGCAGTGTGCTCAGGCCTGCACCCAGTTTGCCTTGCTTTGACCCAATATGCCCAGGGGTAGTGAGTGCTGCATGGACCAAGTCTTTCTGTGGGGTGTCTTGAACTTAAACATCATTGAGGGCATGGATGGCATTGGATTGTGGTGATTTTTGTGTGTTTTTCGACTTTTGGGGGTGTTGTTGGAGCCTGGCCATGTGGTTGGGGGCCATTTTGAGGCCTGGTCCAGGACCTGGCCATGTGGGTGGTGGTCTAGGGGCCATTTTGAAGCCAGACATTGTGCGTTGTGCCTTAGGCCTGCATCCAGTCTGCCATGCTTTCATCCATTATGCCCAGGGGTACTCAGTGGTGATGGACCAAATATTTCTGTGGGGTGTCTTGAATGTAAATATCATTGAGGGCATGGATGGCATTGGATTGTGGTGATTTGTGTGCGTTTTTCGACATTTTGGGGGTGTTGTTGTGGCCTGGCCATATGGGTGGGGGCCATTTTGAGGCCTGGTCCAGGCAGGGCCGGCCATGTTGCTGGGGGTCAAGGGTCGATTTTGAAGCCAGGCAGTGTGCTCAGGCCTGCACCCAGTTTGCCTTGCTTTCAACCATTATGCCCAGGGGTAGTGAGTCGTGCCTGCACCAAGTCTTTCTGTGGGGTGTCTTGAATGTAAACATCATTGAGGGCATGGATGGCATTGGATTGTGGTGATTTGTGTGCGTTTTCCGACATTTTGGGGGTGTTGTTGTGGCCTGGCCATGTGGGTGGGGCCCATTTCGAGGCCTGGTCCAGGCGGGGCATGGCGATGTTGCTGGGGGTCAAGGGTCCATTTTGAAGCCAGGCAGTGTTCTCAGGCCTGCACCCAGTTTGCCTTGCTTTCACCCATTATGCCCAGGGGTAGTGAGTGCTGCATGGACCAAGTCTTTCAGTGGGGTGTCTTGAACTTAACCATCATTGTGGGCATGGATGGCATTGGATTGTGGTGATTTTTGTGTGTTTTTCGACTTTTGGGGGTGTTGTTGGGGCCTGGCCATGTGGTTGGGGGCCATTTTAGAGGCCTGGCCATGTGGGTGGTGGTCTAGGGGCCATTTTGAAGCCAGGCAGTGTGCTTTGTGCCATAGGCCTGCACTCAGTCTGCCATGATTTCATCGATTATGCTCAGGGGTACTCAGTGGTGCATGGACCAAGTATTTCTGTGGGGTGTCTTGAATGTAACATCATTGAGGGCATGGATGGCATTGGATTGTGGTGATTTTTGTGTGTTTTTCGACTTTTTGGGGGTGTTGTGGTGGCCTGGCCATGTTGGTGAGGGCCATTTTGAGGCCTGGTCCAGGCAGGGCCTGGCCATGTTGCTGGGGGTCAAGGGTCCATTTTGAAGCCAGGCAGTGTGCTCAGGCCTCCACCCAGTTTGCCTTGCTTTCACCCATTATGCCCAGGGGTAGTGAGTCGTGCATGCACCAAGTCTTTCTGTGGGGTGTCTTGAATTTAAACATCATTGAGGGCATGGATGGCATTGGATTGTGGTGATTTTTGTGTGTTTTTCGACTTTTTGGGGGTGTTGTTGCGGCCTGGCCATGTGGGTGTGGGTCATTTCAAGGCCTGGTCCAGGCGGGGCATGGCCATGTTGCTGGGGGTCAAGGGGCCGTTTTGAAGCCAGGCAGTGTGCTCATGCCTGCACCCAGTTTGCTTTGCTTTCACCAATTATGCCCAGGGGTAGTGAGTGCTGCATGGACCAAGTCTTTCAGTGGGGTGTCTTGAACTTAAACATCATTGTGGGCATGGATGGCATTGGATTGTGGTGATTTTTTTGTGTTTTTCTTTTACTTTTGGAGGTGTTGTTGGGGCCAGGGCATGTGGGTGGAGGCCATTTTGAGGCCTGGTCCAGGGCCTGGCCATGTGGGTGGTGGTCTAGGTGCCATTTTGAAGCCAGGCATTGTGCTTTGTGCCATAGGCCTGCACCCAGTCAGCCATGCTTTCATCCATTATGCCCTGGGGTACTCATTGGTGCAATGACCAAGTGTTTGGGGTGTCTTGAATGTAAACACCATTGAGGGCATGGATGGCATTGGATTGTGGTGATTTTTGTGTGGTTTTGTTCGACTTTTTTGGGGTGTTGTTTGGGCCAGGCCATGTGGGTTGGGGCCATTTTGAGGCCTGGTACAGGCAGGGCCTGGCCATATGGTGGGGGTCAAGGGGCCATTTTGAAGCCAGGCAGTGTGCTTTGTGCCATAGGCCTGCACCCGGTCTGCCATGCATTCATCCATTATGCCCAGGAGTACTCATTGGTGCATGGAAAATATATTTCTGTGGGGTGTCTTGAATGTAAACTTTATTGAGGGTATGGAGGGCATTGGATTGTGGTTATTTTTGTGTGTTTTTTTCGACTTTTTGGGGTGTTGTTGGGGCCTGGCCATGTGGGTTGGGGCCATTTTGAGCCTGGTCCAGGGCCTGGCCATGTGGGTGGTGGTCTAGGGGCCATTTTGAAGCCAGGCAGTGTGCTTTGTGCCAAAGGCCTGCACCCAGTCTGCCATGCTTTCATCCATTATGCCCAGGGGTACTCAAGGGTGCATGAAACAAACAACCCTCTCTGTGTGGTCTCTCTTCTATTAATGTAAACATCCTTTTTTCATTAAAAATAAATGTGCAATTTTTATTTGTGGTCTTTCCATTTTGGGGTGTGTGTAGTAATAAATGCCTACTTGCAAACTATTAATTGAAGCGCGACATATGCAACATTTATTTGACTGATGTTCCTCTGGCTTCGTTTGCTTTTAGGTGCACAAAGACGAATCAGCCTCATTTTTCGTCATCAGTGCCAGGAAGAAGTCCTGCTGCGGTGTGTGCAGCACAACGTCACGTGTGGCCACAGACAACTCTGCAATTCGTGCAACTGCGGCCTGATGTTCTGACATCTGAAGAAGATGGGCCCAAAAAAAGGTGCCCATAGCTGCTCTAGCAAGAAAGTTGCCAGTAAGAAGGAGCAGAAGAAGCAAGTGGCGCCACTTACCAAGGAGACTGGTGTGCCGACCGCCGCAACTACACCTGCAGCAGCAATGGGGTCTGCCGGGGACCAGGCTGGGAGCAGCACCTCCGCTTCATTGGGCTCATTGCCACCACCACGCCAATTTAGGCCCAAGTACATGAGTGCTGCAGAGGCAGTCCCTTACTTGTTCAATCACCATCGACCAGTGATGTTGGCTCATCGCAAGAAAGTAGCATCCAATCAACACAGGTTGTAACTCATCTGCTGAGTGTTCAACCACCACAGCCGCAAGAACAACCACAGGTGCAGAAAGTAGAAGTCCAAGTACATGTGCAAGGAGAGGCGCAAGGAGACGCGCAAGGAGAGGCGCAAAGGGGAGGTGCAAGGAGATGCGCAGGGAGAGGTACATGGAGAGGCGCAACTAGAGGCGGATGGAGCGGCACAAGTGCCCACAATGCTTGTTCCTCCAGAAGTATGGGAACATCAGGAAATCGACATTCACGCCGAGGTATCATCTGAGGAAGCCACTCCTCCTGATGATTCATTGTCTTCCAGGTCCCCAGCAAGAAAAAGATCAAGGAGAGATACTACAAGTTCTTCTTCAATCCCCCTTCTTTCTGATGACCTTAATGTTGATTGGAACCCAGCACAAACAGCAATGCATTCTGAGTCTGAGAGTGAGGCACACAATGAGCCGACAAAGGTATCTAAGTCTAAAAGGAAGGTTCCCGCAAAGCTTTTAATTATGAGTGAGGACGACGAACAAGAAGTGGTGTATTCTGCTGAACAATCTGACGATGACCCAGTCTTCACAGACGTGACTCCAGCCACAGCGGGCATGCAGCAATCAGACATTTCTACCTTATCCCGAAATGCTGCTGAACGGGATGTGGGTGGCGTGGAACTGGTACCACCACCAACGCAGTTAACTAGTACACCAACACCACCTACAGCTTCCATATTTTCTCGTCAGAAGGTCTGGCATGGACCTCCATCCAGCATTAACTCCATTACCTCAAGTAGTGGTGCTGTAATAAGTGCACAACACAGTAAATTTCATCAACGCCTATCCTCCACTTCATCTGGCATTGAAAGTGAACGTAGCACCTTCACCACCAGCAGACATTTCCAATCCCCAGTTTGGGACTTCTTTAGTGTTAGCCAAAAGCAGGAAAACATGGCCATTTGTTCCATTTGTTAGTCGTGGTAAGCTTGGTACCAACTATGGTCCGGAGGCCAGAGAGGTCATCTCTTAAAACACCACCCTTTCATTTGGGAGCTGCACCTAAAGAAGATCCAGGAGGGAGCCAAAAGTAAAACAAATCCTAATGTATCCTTTGATATTGCATCTGATGATGATGCAGAGGGGTCTATTGTGCAGGGTGGGGGGGCTGAAGAAGCGACAGACATTTTTTCAGGTACACCCAGTACCCCTGGCAGCAGCACACCCTCTACCCCTGCAACATTTGTGAGGCACACTAAGAGTCTGGGAGAGACACCAATGCAAAAAAGTAAACCAATGAGCCTAACTGGGTTCCAGCCATCAGCATCATCATCCCATAAAATGCACCAGCCCACCATTAGAAGCATGCTTTGGTTGGATGTGCCATTTGAATGCAACCACCCAACGGCGCGTCTGTATAACGCAAAGCTGGCTAAAATGCTAGCGCTGGACCTTCTCCCTTTTTCTTTCGTGGAAGGGGTGGGTTTTCTAGAATTTGTGGCAACAGTCTGCCCTAAATGGAAGGTTCCTAGCCGGTCCTATTTCGAAAGAGTTGCGGTTCCAGCACTACATGAAGATGTGCTGGAGGAGATTGGAGCAGCTTTGCAGAAGAGTGCTCTTCACACTATACACCTGACATAGACATGTGGACCAGTTGCCAAGCCCTTGATTACATGTGCATCACTGCGCACTGGGTCTCTTTTTCAGGGTTTAGAGCAAAGATAAGCGCAGGTGTTGACCAGGACAACGTTTTTCAAGCTACTCAGAAACATGCAACAGTAGCCATGTTTGCCATGGAGAAATCTCATACTGCAGTAAACATTTTGGATGAGTTTAACACAAAGGTCTTTCAATGGCTGTCTCCAAGAAAGCGCATGATTGGTTATGTTTCCACAGATAATGGCAACAATGTAGTTAAGGCCATGCAGCAAGGTCAATATTTCAAAGTGCCGTGTTTGGCACACTGTATAAACCTGGTTGTGCAAGATTTCTTGAAAAAAGAAAATACAGTCAGCAAGTTACTGACCACCTGCCAAAGAATCTGCACACATTTCAGCCATTCTTTTAAGGCCCGGAATGAGCTGAAGCGCATGCAACATGAACGTAGACTGCCAGTCAAAAGACTCATCCAGGAGGTGGTAACACGTTGGAACTCAACCTTCTACATGCTTGAGCGCCTGTCTGAGCAGTGGGTGGTAATAAATCAGTATGTCTTTGAACTCGGTTCTACTATGAAAGACATGTGGCTAGAGTTGGAGGACTGGAAGCTAGTTAAAAGCCTGATACACATGCTTCGTACTATTGAGGTCTTCACGTGTGAAGTCAGCAGGGAGGACTGTACTTTGGGCAAAGCTATCCCATTGTTGCGCATGCTAGAGGAACAACTAAAGGCGGTGTGTTCAACATTCATAGATGATACTGCGAAGCAAGACACATATCAGTTGGCGAGATCTTATTAAGCCGCCTAGTTGGTAATCAAAGGCTTCAAAACATACATACAGAACAACATTACATTTGTGCCACTATTCTGGATCCACGGTACAAAAAGGCAGTGGCCAGCAAAGCATTCAATCCTTTTGATGAAGCTGATGTTACAAAGTACAAACATTGGCTAGCTGTGGCAGCCACTCGGTTTGAAAGAGAGCGGTAGCAAATTGAAGGAAGCAGCAGTAGCATTACTGAATCAGCAGGCCATCCGGCGTCAAGGTCCACTTCTAAATCTGTGACCGGAATGAGTCACTTTCCCTCTCAGCCGTTAACAACACCAGCAACCGTATCATCATCCTCACCTGCACCAGGCCCAGCCATAATATTGTCGGAAGCGGATTGGCTAACTCAGCAAGGGTTTGCTCGTTCCATAGATGCAACGGCCACAGAACAAGGTACGCAAAGTGGAGTAACCCTGGAGAATCTTCAGTCGATGGTGCAGGCTTATCTGGATGACCCAACAGAGGTCTATGTTAATCAGAACCCATTGGTGTATTGGCATGGGCAAAGGCATCTATGGCAACAGATCACCAACCTGGCTATAAATTACTTGTCTTGCCCACTCACAAGTGTGGCTTCTGAACGTGTTTTCAGTGCTGCTGGTGGCATTGTAACTTCAAAAAGGAGCCACCTCTCGGCCAAAAATGTGGAAAGATTAACAATGATCAAGATGAATCAGCACTTCATGCCACCAGATTACAACATTTGTGAATGCACGGTGGAAGAAGAGGGTACCGACTTAGATGAGGGAAGTTCTTCTCTGTTACCTGACCTACTCCCGTCTCAATTTGCAGAGTTTGAGGACGAGCTCTACTTCCCTGACACCGTGCCCTGAAAATGACTTTCTTTCTTTTTTGCCCTTGTTCACTTTTATTCCTGTGTGTCTTTCTTTGTTTTGCAACGTTTACCAGGACACAACTTTAATCACCTAATCACAACAACAAGCCCATCAGCAGAACTGTCTTCACTTATTTCCTTATTGATTTGAAGGTGCTGCAGTCTGCATTCCTCAGGTTCACAAGTTCACAAGAACTCAGTCACGCTCCTTTATCCTCCTCCTCCAGACTCCTTCCATTTCCCTCAAAGCAGATGGCTGGATTACGCACAATGAAGAAAGAACTTTGTCTTCGTAGTCGAGTCACCTCAAGTGGAACTGGAATTAATGAGTCCACATTAATGATGGCTGACACAATTACATCTGAAATTGACACAAGAGGCTGCCCTGTGGGACTTCACTTCCAGAAGAAGATGCAGACAAAAAGTGGAACAGGTAATGACTGAATTATGAGAAGATGGCATGCAGTGGACTTCAATGGCTGTCTGGCTCTGATGGAAGCAAGCAATTGCTGTGTGTTTGTTGTGCATGAAATGAATCTCTTCTGTTATTATGTAATCTTTTACACACTTAAAGTAACTAAAGTCTACTATGCTTTTTTTACCTTGTTTAATTGAAATTTGATTTCAACTGTAGGGCCCACTACGTTGCGTTTTACAGTATGTTAAATGTCCTTCGACTCACTGTTTGCCAATATACCAAGTTAAATAATATATATTTTTTCTTTACAGTCACTCGCTGGGATGGATGGCTCATCATTGTCGGTTTACGGTTGAAGTATGTCCAAATCGTGAGTGGCAAACAGGTAAACCAGTCAACAACAACTACTACAGCAGAACTACATGTTTGTCTAGTCGTGGTGGAGTGGTCGAGCCAGTGTAGTGTTGTTATGCCATGTAGAGTCCAGACTGCAGTTCATTTAACATTAGGGCTATGTTGCTTGCTGAAGTTGCTGCATACAAGTAGATATGCTGCAAGGGTGAAAAAAACAGAAAACAATCACAGCCTCCTAGAGGTGGAAGGGCAGGCCTCTGCGAGGTAGCAGTATAGCATGTTTTTGTGGGCCTGTTTGGGGGTCTTCTAGAGTTTTGTGACTGGATCGAGGGGTCTGGAGCACTCGTGGGAAGGTCTAATTTTGGTTGCAAGTGGTTTGAAGAAAATCCACGGTGAGAAAGGGGAGTTAGGGCCTAGCTGCAGAGCACGCATGCATTGATTTGGAAACTAGGCCTACATTTTTCTAAGTGTCACTTTTTCCACTTTTGCTTTTTGCCTGGTTGGGGGTGTTCTACTTTTTTGTGGGTGGGTTGCCGGGTCTGGGGGCATTGCTTGGAAGTTCTAATATCGGACGCAAGTGGCTTGGAGAAAATCCATGGTGAAAAAGTTTTTCCGTTTTTGCTCACTTGCCTGTTTTTGGGGGGCTGTTTGGGGGGCTTCTAGGTTATTGGGGTGGGTTTTGGGATCTGGGAGCACTGCTGGCAAAGTCTAATTTTGATTGCATTTGTTTTTCTGAAAATCCATGGTGGAAAAGGGGAGTTAGGGCCTAGCTGCAGAGAGCATTTGGATAGAATTGAAGGTAGACCCAAAAGTGTCACATTTTCCATTTTTGCTTTTTGCCTGTTTGAATGTGTTCTACTTTTTTGCGGGTGGGTTAACAGCTGTGGGGGCATTGCTGGGAAGGTCTAAGATCGGAATCAAGTGTTTTGGAAAAAATTCATGGTGAAAAAGTTTTTCACTTTTTGCTCACTTTCGTGTTTTCGGGGGGCTGTTTGGGTGGGTTCCTGATGTTTGGGGGGGGGTTGGGGGGTCTTGGAGCAATGCTGGGTATGCCTAATTTTGGTTGCAAGTGGTTGAAGAAAATCCATGGTGTGAAAGGGGAGGTAGGGCCTAGCTGCAGCGCGCGCATGGAAGGATCTGTGAACTAGGCCTGAAATGTTCTGTCACATTTTCCATTTTTGCTTTTTGCCTGTTTGGGGGTGTATTACTTTTTTGTGGGTGGGTTGACGGCTCTGGGGGCATTGCTGGGAAGGTCTAATATTGGAATAAAGTGTTTTGGATAAAATCCACGGTGAAAAAGTTTTTCACTTTTCGCTCACTTTCGTGTTTTCGGGGGGCTGTTTGGGGGGTTCCTGGTGTTTGGATGGGGGTTGGGGGGTCTTGGAGCAATGCTGGGCATGCTTAATTTTGGTTGCTCGTGGTTTGAAGAAAATCCATGGTGGGAAAGGGGAGTTAGGGCCTAGCTTCAGAGCGCGCATGGAGTGATCTGGGAACTGGGCCTGAATTGTCCTGTGTCACATTTTCCATTTTTGGATTTTGCCTGTTTTTGGGGTGTTCTACTTTTTTTGCGGGTGGGTTGATTGCTCTGGGAGCATTGCTGGGAAGGTCTAATATCCAAATCAAGTGTTTTAGATAAAATCCATGGTGAAAAAGTTTTTCACTTTTCTGACTTTCCGCTCACTTTCGTGTTTTCGGGGGGCTGTTTGGGGGGTTCCTTGTGTTTGGGGCGGGGGGTTGGGAGGTCTTGGAGCAATGCTGTGCATGCCTAATTTTGGTTGCAAGTGGTTTGAAGAAAATCCATGGTGGGAAAGGGGAGTTAGGGCCTAGCTGCAGAGCGTGCATGGAGTGATCTGGGAACTAGGCCTGAAATGTTCTAAGTGTCACATTTTCCATTTTAGTTTTTTTCCTGTTTGGGGGTGTTCTACTTTTTTGTGGGTGGGTTGTCGGGTCTGGGGGCATTGCTGGGAAGTTCTAATATCGGACGCAAGTGGTTTGGAGAAAATCCATGGTGAAAAAGTGTTTCCGTTTTTGCTCACTTGCCTGTTTTTGGGGGGCTGTTTGGGGGGCTTCTGGGTTATTGGGGGTGGGTTTTGGCATCTGGGAACAGTCTAATTTTGATTGCATTTGTTTTACAGAAAATCCATGGTGACAAAGGGGAGTTAGGGCCTAGCTGCAGAGCGCATTTGAACTGAATTGAAGTAGACCCGAAATTTTCTAAATGTGAATTTTTGCATTTTTGCTTTTTGCCTGTTTGGGGTGTTCTGCTCTTTTGTGGGTGGGTTGGCGGCTCTGGGGACATTGCTTGGAAGGTCTAATATCGGAATCAAGTGTTTTAGTTAAAATCCATGGTGAAAAAGTTTTTCACTTTTCTGACTTTTCGCACACTTTCGTGTTTTCGGGGGCACTTTGGGGGGTACCTGGTGTTTGGGGGGTTGGGGGTAATGGAGCAATGCTGGGCATACCTAATTTTGGTTGCAAGTGGTTTGAAAAAAATCCATGGTGGGAAAGGGGAGTTAGGGCCTAGCTGCAGAGCGCGCATGGAGTGATCTGGGAACTAGGCCTGAAATGTTCAAAGTGTCACATCTTCCATTTTCGCTTTTTGCCTGTTTGGGTGTGTTCTACTTTTTTGCGGGTGGGTTAACAGTAACCCTGGGCGGAGTTCGCGGAGTGGGGCTTCGCGGAGCTACGCGAAGTGGGCGAGAAACTACGCTACACCCACCTCCGCACTCCGCGTAGCCCCACTCCGCAAAACCACTGGCCGCCAGCCCCGCCACCCGCCTCCCTCCCGCCCTCCCTAAATACTTTAAAATAAAGGAACGCAATAATTTTAAAAGCACTTACCTTGCCGCCGCGTTCCCCGGGGCTCCTTATCTTCCGTCTTCCGTATTTTTCAATAATGCGCATGCGCGGGCGGCCGCGCATGCGCATTTTCTCGTGAAAATGCGCATGCGCGGCTGCCCGCGCATGTGCATTATTGAAAAATACGGAAGACGGAAGATAAGGAGCCCCGGGGAACGCGGCGGCCAGCGGCGGCAAGGTAAGTGCTTTTAAAATTATTGCGTTCCTTTATTTTAAAGTATTTAGGGAGGGCGGGAGGGAGGCGGGTGGCGGCCAGCTACGCTCCGTCTGCGGAGCGTGCGTAGTGCCGCCTGGCTCCGCCAGCTCCGCAAAATGCGGAGTAGGCGGCACTACGCACAGTCCGCAGACGGAGCGTAGCTGGCCGTCCACCGCTAGTTAACAGCTCTGGGGGCATTTCCTGGGAAGGTCTAATATCAGAATCAAGTGTTTTGGAAAAAATCCATGGTGAAAACGTTTTTAACTTTTCTGACTTTTCTCTCACTTTCGTGTTTTCGGGGGGCTGTTTGGGGGTTCCTGGTGTTTGGATGGGGGTTGGGGGTCTAGGAGCAATGCTGGGCATGCCTAATTTTGGTTGCAAGTGGTTGGGAACTAAGCCTGAATTGGTCTGTGTCACATTTTCCATTTTTGCTTTTTGCCTGTTTTTGGGGTGTTCTACTTTTTTGCGGGTGGGTTGACGGATCTGGGGGCATTGCTGGAAGGTCTAATATCGGAATCAAGTGTTTTAGTTAAAATCCATGGTGAAAAAGATTTTCACTTTTCGGACTTTTCGCACACTTTCGTGTTTTCGGGGGCACTTTGGGGGGTACCTGGTGTTTGGGGGGGTTAGGGGTAATGGAGCAATGCTGGGCATACCTAATTTTGGTTGCAAGTGGTTTGAAAAAAATCCATGGTGGGAAAGGGGAGTTAGGGCCTAGCTGCAGAGCGCGCATGGAGTGATCTGGGAACTAGGCCTGAAATGTTCACAGTGTCACATTTTCCATTTTTGCTTTTTGCCTGTTTGGGTGTGTTCTACTTTTTTGCGGGTGGGTTAACAGCTCTGGGGGCATTTCCTGGGAAGGTCTAATATCGGAATCAAGTGTTTTGGAAAAAACTCCATGGTGAAAAAGTTTTTCACTTTTCGGACTTTTCTCTCACTTTCGTGTTTTCGGGGGGCTGTTTGGGGGTTCCTGGTGTTTGGATGGGGGTTGGGGGGTCTAGGAGCAATGCTGGGCATGCCTAATTTTGGTTGCAAGTGGCTGGGAACTAGGCCTGAATTGGTCTGTGTCACATTTTCCATTTTTGCTTTTTGCCTGTTTTTGGGGTGTTCTACTTTTTTGCGGGTGGGTTGACGGATCTGGGGGCATTGCTGGGTAGGCCTAATATCCGAACCATGGTGAAAATTTTTCACTTTTTTCGGACTCTTCGCTCACTTTCGTGTTTTTGGGGGGCTGTTTGGGGGGGTTCCTGGTGTTTGAGGGGGGTGTTGGGGGGTCTTGGAGCAATGCTGGGCATGCCTAATTTTGGTTGCATTTTCCATTTTTGCTTTTTGCCTGTTTGGGGGTGTTCTACTTTTTTGCAGGTGGGTTGACGCTCTGGGGGCATTGCTGGGAAGGTCTAATATCAGAATCAAGTGTTTTGGATAAAATCTATGGTGAAAAAGGGGGGTTAGGGCCTGGGCTTAGGATTAGGGTTAGGGTTCTAAAATCGCAGTTTACACTTTACACCTAGCTTGAGGGGAAAGATCTGCAAATTTTGCCCACACTAATTTATCCTTGAAAAGGAGACTCAAGCGTACGCACTTTCAAAATGATGCTTGTATGTTTTGTATCACTGTCGACTCTGAAACTGAAAGTGTTATTTTTGCACTACACAGCGTACCTCATATTTTTTTTCTCTGTGGTGTTTTAATATCACTTCCTGTTTTTTGATCAAAAATTACAGGCCGGCTTTTACCCTGTGCAATGGCAAAAAGGATGACCTCAGGCTTAGCGACCCACAATTTAGCATCCACCAGGCAGGCAGTGGACAAGGTGTCTTCTGGTCCCCAACATTCATTGGCGGAGTGTCAGATGGAATGGAGGAGTACCGCGAAAAAGAGGCATGGCTGGATGCATGAAACTTCCCAAATTCAACAGGACAACTACAACAACATACAGTTACAGTATCCACCTTTATTTCTACTTATCTTTTAGGTAATGTTATTGCTGTGAACTTCTGTGAGTGTGACTCTGTGCATTTGTTTGCTCTCTGCTTCAATTCATCCCTCCAGCCATTGTATACTTTTTTCTTTGCGTTTTTTTAAACTCATTTAATGTACTAAGTGGTTCTTCTCTCTGAGGGCAGATAGGCAAGTGAAATTGCGTAATTACTGCAGCCCTGTACTGTCACATTGTTTCTTCATAGTTAGTACATTGTAGAAAGTACTACTTACTTTACAGTAACCTATCCACTTAGCAAACAACTTCATGCATGCAGTAGTGCATGCACTTCCTTTATGTCCCTTAAAAGATTTATGGATAGCTTCGTATCCAAAGATTTGTTTATCTTCATTTGTTGTTTGTCCATGCTGTGTTTTTTTTTCTCTCTCCACAAAACTTTCCCCACAAACCCCATTCCCATCCAAGTTTCAAACCCTAACCCTCTTCCCCCGGGCTGTGTGGTTTTCATTGAGGTGTGAGTAAATTACAACAATAATTCCACACACTTGTTGGGGAGGATAAGGTCAAAGCAACAGAAAATATCCTCCTCCTACATGTGGCGAATGATTACGCTGCTGTGCCCTTCACCTTCAATATTATTTCTTGTAGTAGACAAAGCCAAACTCCACGCAAATATTATACTTTGGAAACTTTAGCATTTGTTAGGCTAAATTATAGCACTCTTCTTGTGTACTATGCTATCTATCGTACTGTTGTACTTATCCGCTCAGGCCACTCAAGGTTTCATTTTCTTTTTTTTCATATGCTGCTACTGCCACTGTGTACCACCACTACCACCACAACGATACAATTTCATCCGCCCAGGATTGCCAACCTTCATCGCCAGTTGACATGCAGCCAGCCCTGTGCCTAGCCCTAGGCCTATTCTCAAACACGAATCACAGGTAAGATAAGCGTTTGGGGGGAAGGAAGAATAACGGAGTAGGAGGAGAGAGGAAAGACTGACGATAGTACTACTAAAGTAGTAGGACACTTGAATTCACTAACTCTGTGAGTGTCACTTACTTTTGTAAACATGTGGGCAATTACTTAGACAATTTGAATCAAGCAGCCAGTTAAGTTTCAGGAAAACAAACGAACAGTTAACCCCTCCCGCCCCCCGCAAAACAGTAAAAGCGCGTATGCAATGTTTAAGTTAACCCCAAAGAAAGTCAGTGAAAAAGTCCCCAAAGTCCAAGAAAGAACCCAACACCCAATTCCCCCCCCCCTCCCCACAATTCTTTAAAAAAGGGGCAAGGGACAGTCTCTCCTCCTTTGGCCAGGTGGGCCCGTTGCTCCCAGTGGAGGTTCTTTTTTGAGCAGGCTCTTCATCTCCTGCTCCTCAAGGTTGGACACCCTGAGGGTTAGGCGGTGGATGCAGGCCTTGCACCTGCTGTGGGGGGCAGCTGATTTTTTGGCTGCTTGGCGGTAGCGGGTGGCTGCGGTACCACAGCTCCGTACCACTGGAGGCTTGCACTGACTGGCTGACCCAGGGAGCGAGGAGGAGGATGCAGCTGTCGCGGGGGATGTTGTGGTGGACTGCAACCGTGTGTTCTCCTCCTCCTGGGCCACCTGCCGCTGATATTCAGCGACAATCACCTCCAGCTTCCTTTGCCGGGCCCGTCTAGCCAGCTCCTTCCGTGTCAGTTTGGAAGGAGCATCTATATGAAGAAAGAAAGACATACTGTAACCAATGCTCTTCAAGATTAACACAAAATAAATCAGCAGCAAGTTGTGTCACAGTAGAACTAGCAACTTGCAAGCACAGTACATAACATTTGTGGCCTGTATCTATCTAACCTCCCATTTCGTCAGCCTCTGCTCTAACATTAGTGGGAGTTTCAGGAATAAATTCTACGAGCACTATATGGACTCACTACATTAGAGTTGACTATGACAGTACACCAGTCTTATTCTTCTTCTTCTCTTTTGTTTAGTGAAATTGGTACGTAAACTTCTGGAAGCTGGCATAATGCCAGCACAGTCAACTTGCACCCGAGAAAAACAGACGCAAGCCATGATGACACAGACTTGCGTTACTGTACCAGTCCAGTACATGCAGGTGGTGAAGCTCTTACGTTTCTATTACAGGTGGCACTGAGAATACTCTGTTACAAGGGCTACTGCTTAATTAATTTAACTTTCACCCTACAGTGCCAATGACTACTAGAAAAGGAAAATGAAGAAGATAAATAATATGATTATCTGTCCCTTCACAGGATATTTCCTTACATATGGTATGACTTTAGGTGCTTTGTTTTTTATTTTTGTGAACACTGATAGGCCACACATGAATGACAGAGTTGTACTAAAATTATCAACAGAGGTAGTGAGTGGCCCCCGTAATTGCCGGATATATGCTGTGCTTGCAATACAAACTACCGCTACTGTTCATGGTAGTATTCGAAAAAATTACAACTTCTTTTCCTTGCCTTTGCTACATTGGAACAGACGTGCGGGTGCGGTGTTACATGCTCTTCAGATTAATAATAATCTAGTAGTACCACAGGGAGTCATAGTAGAGGCAGGATTAGAATTTAGAAAGAGTCTACAAGAAGATCAAAGACGATTTAGAAAAAATCGAATGAGGAACGTTAGGAAAAAATAGGTGCTGTAAAAGATAGGGAAGTATAATTATTAATATTAACAGGAAATTTACTGGTGCCAACAGAGGAGCCCACGCCAGACCGATCCTGGCCTCCTGATCTTGTCCCTTCTCCGCCGGCGCCGCTAACTCCTCCTGTGTCCCCTTGCCCCTTGGGGTTGCTGATGTAGAACATGAAAGAAAGACACTAACATGGATGATTGTTGTCAACCAAATCAAACATTTCAAAAAAACAATAACAAACAATTGCACTAAATTTAGTGACCTATCTGATGTGGTCTACTAGGATATTAGTATTGCTGGATTCGCGGACCGTCTACTTGGAAAGTTATGTAACTCACTAAACCAACTACAAAAAGGTTCGACTAGGACTGGCAGGCAGCACTCAGCAGCACGCAAAGTGACAGACACAGTCCATTGTGATTGCAGACCAGTGAGAAGTTGAACACTAAAAAGTTTCCTACTAAATAACCAGTCATTATATACTCAAACTATCAATCCACCACCACTATCCCTTCTTAGTGGCAGGAGTACAAAGGAAGGACTGGACTTGAGTCTCTAGGGGCAGATTTATAAGCCCCTTGCGGCTCTTTTGCTCCGTCGTTGCGTGACTCTTGTGACGCAGCGGCAGCGCAAAAGAGGCGCCATGGTGTGGGGTATATTAACATTGTGACGCATCTGGGAGCTGCATCACGTTGTAAAGCCCTGCGCCATCAGGGGGCGTTTCGGCGCAAGGGTGGGCCTCCTAAAAGTGGCTGAGTGAAATCTACAATATTTCACTCAGTCACTTTTAGGCCAATTCTTGTGTCAAAACCCTGTGCCTGCTTGAAGCAGACATACGGCTTGTGACGCAACTCCAGCAATGCGTGACGCATCTGTGTCGTTTTTGCCCCATGGTGCGCTGCATTTTAAATGCGGCGCACCACGGGTGGTGGAGGCGTGGCGTACAATTACTGGCCCATCCCTGCTAATTTGCAGGGATGCGCCAGTAATTGTAAATCTGCCCCTCAGTGTCTAGCATTACGCAGTTCTGTAAAGTACACTCATACATGATCACTCAGGCCAATGAAATGAGCACAAAATCGAAAACAAGTAAGCATAGTAGCACCGCCACTGAGTAGGCGAGCAGTGCACCTGCAATGCAATCACAGAAGATTTTGAAACATAATTTATCTACAATGTAATCAGCAGCATTATTGCTCTTCGGAAAAAACAAACATTTGCAATATAATAAAATAGAGCAGGAGAAAACAGAGTAGTGATTAAATAGCTACTACTACTCACCAAGCCCAGGGATGTTGACGCCTAGCAGGTCGAGCAGGTCGTGTTCACGGTCCAGGATATCGGACCACCGGTGCGTTGCCTGGCTGTAGGTGTGCCGGCCCCGAGACTGCCGATACATGGCCCGGCACACCTTCCCCCACAGCTGCCGACGCTCCCGGAGCCCGTACCCGCCAGCGATCCTGCTGCGATGGTCTTGTGGAGGCGGCGCTGGACATAAAAAAATCAGTGTGGCCACCTCCTCCGCGCTAAAGATCTCCCGGGCTATGACTTGCTCCCCCCTTTAATCGCCCGCATGGGAGACGGGTACTGGGTGCGGGACCCTTCCCCTTCTCCTTCCTGGCTCCCTTTGCCATGGTCCTGGACAGGAATGGAAATAATAAATAGAAAAGAGAATAGGGAAAAAGTAAATAAAAGAAGAGGTAAAAAAAGTAGTTTTAAAGTAACCAAAAGTAGAAGAAAACACAAAATATAGATCTCGAAAAATAGAGGGATAGATAATAAGTAAAAAAGATTTTAAAAAACTTCAAACAAACAATGGATGGCAAAGATTGAAGCTGGATAGAAAAAGCATGCCCAGAACCATAGCAATAAATGAAAAACAGGCTGGCTGCACCCATTGAGGACCGCGTGGGTAAGTGTGCGCAATATTTCCCCCGCAACTATGCAAAAACACACGCAAACTCAGAATAGCGCGACGCACACAACGCGAGATTGCCAATAGTGCCCGGAAAAGGAAATACGCAACGTGCAAAAGATGGCCGCGCCCATGTACGACCGCATGGGTAACTTCACGGTCGGTGCGCTGCAAGCCACCCGCAAATACGCAAAAAACCCTGCGAACACGGAAAAAAAGAAATCCGCAAATTCGCACGAATTCGCGAATTTTGCGGATTGCAAATTTGATTTCGCATGAATTTGCGGAACGCGAATTTGCAAATTTCGCCCATACTTAATTCACACACTTCAGCTTCTGGTTTTTGGTTTATCAGTTGCTGCTCTTCTTGTCTTTCAAGCAGACTAGGGACTCATCTGGTATGGCTCACATGAATCCAATTTGGCAAACCACCACACTTCACTGCTGTTGTTGTCACCAGAATCACTTGGTAAGGTCCATTCAACCTGGGTTCTAAACACGATTTCTTCATGTGTTTTTTTATGAGAACCCACTCTCCAGGACCCATATCATGAGCTTGATTCAGCTGTGTTGTAATGACATTTTCCCCAACCTGATGAGACACTGAACACACCAGATCAGCCAATCCTCTGCAATAATCAAGCACTAGATCATCAGATATATTCATCAGTTTGTTCGCTGGTACAAATGCTTGTCTCATTGCTCTTGCCATCAAGATTTCATTGGACTCAATCACGTCTTTTTGTCAGGAGGGCATCTAAGACTCCGCAATATGAGAGGTAAGCGTCAGGCCATCTCAGTGTTGTGGATGCACACACCTTTCCTAACTTAGATTTTATTGTGCGATTGATCTGCTCAACCACTCCAGATGCTTCAGGTCGATAGGCACAATGATGCTTCTGCTCAATTTGTAATGCTATGCAAATCATCCAAATTATCTCATTATTAAATTGTGTTCCTCTATTTGTTTTTAAAGTGACTGGAAATCCAAATCTTGCAATCAGCTCTCTTAAAAGTAGTTTTGCGACAGTGAGACTATCGTTCCTTCTCGTTGGATTGACTTCCAACCAGCAAGAGAACAAGCAAACAATAACCAACACATATTTCAACCAATAACATGGGGGGAGTTCAATGAAATCCAATTGGAGTTGGATAAATGGTCCTGCTGCCTTTCCAATTTGTCCCCAATTAACAACTGTCTTCCTTCCTGGATTTTGCTGTTGACAGGTGACACACCTCTGGCATACCCTCTCTGCCATGACCCTAAATGTTTGGGTATACCATGACTGCTTGAAGAGCCTGATCATTGCATCTCTTCCAACATGTGCAATTTCATGGTATGACCTTGCCATCTGGGAAAGAAAACAATTTGGCATGACAGGTTTTTTCTCTATATAAACTCGTCCTCTACTCTCTTTCTGCAACCTGAATTTATCCAAATTTCTTTTTCCTCATCACTTGCTTCTTCATGCAACTGTCTAATTTCATTCCAAGTTTAAAGTGAAGAAGAGAACATTTATTTATGGTAATAAAATGTCATGCACAGAAACGCGCTACGTGGTCTGCGTATCTGTTGCCCTTCGTCACATATTCATCTCCTGACTTATGTGCAAACATTTGACCACTGCAATCTTTTTGGGAAATTGCAAATCATCCAATAAATCTTTCACAGTTTTGCTGTTATTTATTGGGGATACTGAGGAAGTCAGAAATCCCCTTTGCATCCAATCGTGGACCACCCCAAACCCATATTGACTATCAGTAAATATGGTTACCCTCAAGCTTTTGGCAATGTTGCACGCTCTAATCAGGGCTATCAATTCAGCAATTTGGGCAGTGTTTACCCCTTTTAGACAGGATGCTTCTAAAACCTCCGCTATGATGCAAACAGCATAGGCAGAACACAATTCACCTTTCTCATTTCTTAAACATGATCCATCTACAAACATCTCACAGTCTGATCCTTCTAGTGGTATGTCCTCAATGTCAGGCCTGGATTTTTTGGCACAATTCTGTCACATCCAAACAATTGTGATCCGCTTCCCCTCTCACTTCCTCACAACATGAATTCAGCAACAGGAATGCTGGATTTATAGTTGTGCACCTTACCACAGTCACATTTTCAGCACCCAAGATCACTCTTTCGTACCTAGTCAGCACACTATAGGTCATATATTGCGTCCTCGTTCGTGTCAAAAGAATCTCAACCAAATGTGGCACATATACTTCGATTGGATTTCCCATCACAATCGCGTCACTCTGTACCAGACTTACACAGCAGCTTCTGCTTTCAAACAGCCTGGCAACGCTGTAGCCACTGAATCCAAAGTAACAGAAAAATATGCTACCGGACGTCGGGCCTTTCTATGTTTCTGAGTTAAGACTGAAAGTGCATACCCATCTCTTTTACAGTAGTGCAGCGCAAAATCCTTTGCATAATCTGGCATTGCCAATGCAGGTGCTTGACAAAGACTGTTTTGTAATTTAGCAAAAGCTTCCATGCATTCATCATCCAAAACAATCGGATCTTTCACGTCTTTTCATGTCAACCTCTGTAGAGGTTTTACAATCTGTGAGAAACCACTGATCCACTGTCTGCAATATCCAACCATTCCCAAAAACATTCAAACTTCTCTCTGGGTTTTACGTGGGCTCATTTGCTTAATCACACTAATGTGTTCTGGTGTAACCTTTCTGACTCCTTTTCCATTTTGTGTCCTAGGTACTGGACTTCCGGTTTGCAAAATTTCAATTTTGCTGGTGACACCTTTTGTCCACCTTCTGCCAAATGGTTCAGTAAGGCAATGATATCTGTCACACATGCCTCTCGTGTTTTTATTCCAATAATAGGTCATCAATGCACTGAACTAAAACTGAATTTTCTGGCATGATTAAAGTGTCCAAACACCTTTACAGAATCTGATTAAAAATTGAAGGACTCTCTGTGTACCCTTGAGGAATGCGGCACCATGCCAAAACACAGTCTCCAAACTGGAATGCAAACAAATATTGGCTTTTCGGATGTAATGGAGTCAAGAAAAATGCGTGGCACAAATCAATCACTATGTACCATTCAGCCTCGAAGGGAATTTGTTAAAGGATCACTGCTGGATTTGGCACTCCTGGACAACAGGGTATTACAATTTTATTAATTTTTCTTAAATCCTGCACTAGTTTGTATTTTCCAGTGGGCTTCTTAATTCCTATAAAAGCTGAATTACAAGGACTGCTCAAAATTTCTTTTAGAATTCCCTGTTCAATCATTTGGTCAATCACCAGAGTGACTCCTGCAATTACTTCCGGACTCATTTTATACTGAGGTGTGTTTGGATATAAATAGCACCCTCTTTCACCATAATCTCAATTGGATCTACACGTGTCATTAGACCAATCTCCTTTCCTGTAAAATCCCATACATCTGACCTTACTGCAATTTTTAATTCTTCTGGTAAATTCTCTTCTGTGAGAAGTGAAATAAACTCATCCACTTCTGTCCCTTGCTTCGCTAATATCATCTTGCATGTGACATCATCATCAGGTGTCTGAAATGCAATACCATCTGGCGTACAATAGATGGTACAATTCATTTTACACAGTAAATCTCTTCCCAAAAGATTTACAGTGCACGAGTCACATACCTCAAAACGATGTATGTCTCTGAAACTCCCAATATGAACTTGTATTGGATTTGTGACTGTTGTTCTAATATGCATATTCGAGACTCCTACAACTTGGTTAGTTTCTCCAGAGACGGGTAGGTTTGGAATTTCTGCTGCTCTCACACTAGAACGGGTAGCACCAGTGTCCACTAGGAATGTAATATCATTACCTTCCACCTTTCCGTCAATAATATGGACCTGACTGATCTACTGCTAAAATGCGCCAAGCAGACACTTTTCCTCCCCCCTCAGGCGCCGTCATTGAGATGAGTCTGAATTACTCTCATTGCACTGCAACCAGTATTGCAGAACCATTTGCACATTTTGATTCTTACCAACTTGATCACCTCCGTGAAATCTAGTGTACCTACCTACTGTACCTCTGCACTTGAGCATTCACATTATTTGGCATAGGAGCTTGTGGCACCTGTAACTGTGGAGCAACTACCTGATGCTGTTGATTCACTACCACCTCATTCTGCATCTGTGTATTTAAATTTGGATTTTCCCCTTTATTTTTTTTAGAAGATGTACACTCATTCTTACAATGTCCGTACTTTCAGCATGCATGACAAGGACATTTCTTCTTTGCCTCCTCTCTACTCATTTTACCTCTACCTCTACCTCCACTGGGTACCTGACCAATTTGATTCTGGCCATACATCTGGGAACCACTGTTTCCTTCTTGCTGCTCTTCTACCTTCACTTGTGCCCACATCATTTTCTCTTTTAACTTTTTATTTCTCGCTTCAATATCATCATCACTACAATATTTCGCATAACCCAACATTTTGTCAATTGCTTTGCTCTACCAGCAGATCAAATGCTGCTGAATTACGTACTAATCCTTGGTTTCTATCCAAACACAAAATGATGCACAAAATGTCCCATACCTTTGTCTCCTATATTTTCAAACTCGCTGTACTGTTTGAATATCTGCAATAACCTTTCATAGTTGGCATGTACTGACTCTTTTGGTTCTTGGGTTGTCCTTTCTATCTTAACCTAATCTGTTCCCTTAGGGGAAGTTTTCCCTTTCAAATAATTGATTACCTGATTATACTTTTTCATTACCACATCTGATGGTACACCTGTTTCAGGATCTCTAGGATATTCCTCTTTTGGCCATTCGACAGTGATCTTACACTCTGTCCACAAATCAACTGGAACAACAATATCAAATAAACCATCTTGATCATTTAATAAAACCTTTGAAATTTTTACAAACCTTTCTACTTGTTTTTGCCACTCAACTGGTTTTTACCTTAACCTGGGAAAATCATTTGTAAAAGATAATATATCCTGTCTTGTTGAAGGAACAAGAACATATCCACCACCTGGAACTTCTCTCATCAGACATGCCTTTTGTACTTGTCCTACCTCTCTCAACGGAAAACAAAGACACTCCTTTGCCAGCTGCCACTTCTTTCTTTTTCGTCCATCTACCTTTCCATCGTTCTACATCTCCCTATTTTTTCAAAATATTAATCAACTCGTTTATCTGTAATCTTTTTCCAGACGCATTCAAACTTTCCAAAACCTTATCAGTA
Organism: Lissotriton vulgaris; assembly: GCF_964263255.1. Classification (NCBI taxonomy): domain Eukaryota; kingdom Metazoa; phylum Chordata; class Amphibia; order Caudata; family Salamandridae; genus Lissotriton; species Lissotriton vulgaris. The sequence continues at coordinate 1,189,820,879 of NC_141693.1, read as the reverse complement.
AAATCCATACTGTATGTTTTCTGCAACACCTTTGACTTTCCTATGTCTACTCCATATTCACTTGCAGCCTCCACTATTTTATCATGAATATTTCTCACTCTCCAAGTAATATTTTTACACAAAAACAACAGCTCTTCATCTCTGTAAGTCCCCAGTCTATCTGGACGTATTGTACCAATAATCATCTCTTCCAAATCTACTCTCAATTGACTCACATTTCTACTCTGTGGTTGAGGTTTTGGTTTTTCCATTCCCTTTATCCAATCATCTTACTCATCTGGTGAAGGCCCTACTGAACTCTCTGTAATTGGAGTGACACTCGGCCCGATTTTACTCGGATCTATTTGTATACTCTCTGCGGGGTTTCAGTTATCGTCTCAGAGACCGGAATATCTAACAACAAAGTATTCCTGTCAGCCGGTCTATCCTAACCCCTCTACCATCACCATTTCACTCCTTACACTACTCCTTGGAACTGCCAACATATGTACCTTTGATACATTCAGTTTTTCTTCACACAATGTAATTCTGGGACTGATGGGTACTGGTACCGTCAGTGCTTCCTCATTTAAACTTAACTGATTTATTTTCCCGCTCTGTTCTTCTCTTGACTTATTCAACATATCTTTTCCACTTTCTCGTACTACTTTAGTTATTTTTGGGACTTATGGAATTAATTAACGGGGTTCCCCATTAGCTGTGCATTTGAAGTCACTTCACCTGAAGTTTCTTGATATGGCGGAGGTTTTTTGGTCAAAATGTCATCTAACAACTTATCATCAGAGTCGTTTGGGTCATAGCCTAATCTCGAAGTCTCTACATTATTCTTTTTCTCTTTACATGTACTTCCTGTCTGGTCTTCTGCAACTAAAACTGGGTACAAACCCTCAGTTACCACAGATCTCTTCCATCTTTTCATTTTATCTTCTCTTCTCTCAAAAGGATATATAGTCATTATATTTCTGTGTCTCCTACCACCTCGATATTTCTCTCTTTCAAATGCTTCTACTTCCCATTCCTCTAGCGCTTCATACTGTGTAGGTCTGAGATTTGGCTTTAGAGAATTCATCTTATCTCTCAACTTCGTAAAATCTTTACATTAAACGAACCATGCTGCGGAAAAGCTATAACACCATCATACTTTGTATATTCCAGCCAATTCCCCAACAAAGTACACGTATGGTATCCTCGCTTCAACATCATAAAGAAAGCAGGCATTCTTGGAGGTGGAATAGGAATGTCGTTTCTCGTCACTATTAGTTTGTCCTTTTAAAATAAATTCTTTATTTTCTTAAACAACTTCATTTTCCAACTCTTTACGCTAATGTATCTCAGCAGAACAAACAAGGAAACCTTTCTGTAATTCCACTCATTCTATTTGTCAATTCTTTTCCTATACCAGCGCAACTCACACCAACTGAGCAACCAGAGCTCCACCACGTAAGCAATGTCTCAACCAATACAAATGCGGTTCACGTAAGTCAACCATTCACAGCTCCCTAAACGTCCTCGATCTGACCAATAGCAGCGCGTTTTTTTCTGACGTCAGTATTACTCCTTCTACTGACCCACCCTTTACAAAATAGTATGGCAGCAGATTGGTAATCAAATTCTTGTTAGAAACAACACAAAACAATGCTACTTTGTCTGCTCCACTAAATAAAGAGATAGTCTTCACTTTTCAAAGAGAAATTCTTTCACTACAAGTAAAACAACAACCAGCGCTATTTTACACCTAAACAAGCTACAGGTGGACTTGGTACTCCTCCTGCCAATGCTAGTACCAAGGCTAAAAACCTAGGTATCATTGTTGACAATGAGTTAACCTTTGGGCCTCAAATTGCGTGTCTTTCGGGGAAATGCTTTGGAATCCTGCGGATGCTCAGGAAATTCCTCCCCTTGATTTCGGTGAACCATCGAAGGGTCATAGTCCAAGCACTTGTCGGGTCGCGTTTGGACTATGCAAATGCCCTCTATCTGGGACTCCCAAAATATCTGATAAGGAGACTGCAGGTAGTCCAAAATTCAGCCGCTAGGGCTATTTATGGACTCCCCAGACGAGCTAGTGCCTCTAACTTGTTGAAGGAGCTGCACTGGCTCCCTATAGCCAAGAGGGTTCTCTTCAAAAGCCTGACGCTAACCTATAAGGCTCTTCATGACTCAGGCCCTAGGTATATTAGAAAGCGCCTTGCTTTTTACAAGCCGAGCAGAGCTCTGCGATCTGCCTCCTTGTCTAAAATGGTTGTTCCATCCATCAAGCGAACCAGACAAGGTGGGCGTTCCTTCCACTACCTGGCTCCGCGCGCTTGGAATGAACTTCCTATTGTTCTTAGACAGGCCCCCAGTCTGTTGTCTTTTAGAAAGGCATTAAAAACCTGGCTTTTTACTAGTTAATTTTGCTGTTCCTTTTTTTGCAGTTATGTTCCTTTCCATTAAAGGACTTCTTCGCCAAAGCGCCGGGACACTCCGACTGGAGTAGCCATTGCGCTATAGAAGAGCCCAATTAACATAACATAGCATAACAGGGATAAGGCCAAAGTTTCACAAGAGGACTTTTATTTTAGTTTTGGAAGTGGACCGTTCGTTATTTCAGACACTCTACTTACATACAAAATTGTCCCTATTTATAACACCTACAGCCTTCAGCCATACGGTATTATCACAACAGACAAAGTACTTCTGCAGTGTGATAACTTATCCACACTCTTCTTCTGCCTACTTCAGGCTAACTTCCATTCCCGGGATTCCTCAAGTATCTCCTTACCTGAACTTCTAGGCAACATAGAACAGGATGCTAACTTTTCATGTTAAGAAAATATAATCAATAATCATTAACAAACTAATCAATATTTAAACCGTCCTCTGCGACCAGAAAACTGATCCAGTGCTACACTTAATCAGGGATCAATACTCAATAACATTTCATAGAAATGGCTCATACACATTCACCAAACTCATGAAATCCCTGTTGCGCTGGGAGTCAAGGTTTAATGACGTGAACAATTGTTTTCTTTACAGGTTCATATCTAACATTTCTGTTTTTTAACAACAGATTTCATTGAACTTTCATCATACCAGAGGGGCAGAGCCCAGCAAGCAAAGCACAGCTGAAATGCATAAGAGAAAATCTCTGGGTACTGTATAAAACCCCCCCTATAGTCTGCAGAACATCAGCCCAGGAAAAACACCTATCCCCCCACCCCCCAGGATCGCACCATACATACTTCGGGAACATCACATGTAAAAGTCAAAGGAATTCCCAGCCACATCTTTTTAGTAGTGATACATTAAACAGGTCAATTGTTCACCACCAGTAAGTAAGTAAGTAATATTTTATTTGTACATGATTAATTGGGTGGGAGGATAGGGGTTTTTCCTGGTCTGATGTTCTGCAGACTATAGGGGGGGTGTTATACAGTACCCAGAGATTTTCTCTTATGCATTTCACCACCAGTCATTCTATAGGGTCCCGGGTGGCAGTCTGAGACATTGAAGGCAGATCTATCCCCCATGTACTTGGTCCACTGAGACCAAATCTTCCCATGCTTCTGTGGACACCCCCTCACCTGGAACACTACAATCTCTGCTAATATGCTCCTATCCAGGGCCTTTTTCCATTTAGTTATACCAGGCGAGGACGCGTCCTTCCAGTGCTGTGCTATGTCCCGCTTAGCCAATGTGAGACCCAAAAACAAAATGTGTCTATTATACCTGTTCCCCCGATGTCTTCTGTGCTGTGTAAGAGCGCCAATCTATGGTCCGACGGGATATCCCACGCCAGAACACGCCCAAGCAAGACAACACGCTAGACCAGAAGAGCTGCAGTGCCCTGCAACTCCACACCGTATGTAGGAACGATCCCTCGTCTGCACGACAGCGGAGACAGATAGGGGACTGGATTGCCCCCATTTTCCAAAGACTTAGATGCATGTAGTATACCCTATGGAGTATCTAAATTAGATTAGCCTATATCTGGTAGAGACGGCTGTAAGGGGTGGCAAGTCCGCCTCCCAAGCCTCCCGGGTTTGGTGAATAGTAGTTTTGGAATGTGTAGTGAGTGTTTGGTAGATTTGCTGGATTTTGTGAGCCCCCAGATCCCCCATCAGTAGGCGACCCTCCAGCGGGTGGAACTCCGGTAGCGACTCTAGCTGCTGAATCAGAGGATTCAGTGCATGACGGAGCTGCAAATAGCGACGGGACTGCAATTTATGAAGGTCAAAATCCACCTGTAGCCTTTGAAAGGATTTAAGAGTGGTCCCCTGCATAATGTAACCAAGTGTGAATATACCGATATCGTCCCACCTACAAAATCCCACAAGTGACGAGACAGGCCGAAGATACGTTCCCCACCAGAGGGGAGTGGGGTCGTCAACCTACCCCAAAAACCCGTTGACCTAACCACTATCCGGCAAGCCGGGGGAAACACCTCCAGGGAAAAGCTACTATATAGGAGATGGAGCAGCGGGGTACCTGCCATGGCTAACTGCTCTACGGCGTAGGCCTGATCTGTCTGGGAACCATACCACCACTCATTGATCACCAAGAGGTGCGAGGCCCAGTAGTATGCGCGGACGTCTGCCGCTGTGAAACCACCACAATACGTGGACTGTATACATGTTGCGAGCGTCACACGGATCGCGCCCCCTTGCCAGAGGAATCTTTTCAGAAGTGCATTGAGTAGGAGAAACTATGACCGGGGATAGGGTACGGGTAGTTCTGGAGCCTGTAGAGTAAGCGCAGCAGAGACACCATTTTAAAAATTACGGACCTGCCGAACAACCATAGGGGTAGTTGGGAATATCTAACATTACTAAATACATAACTAAAGCTGTATATATGAACTCTCTTTCCTCTGGTTGATGGACTCATTAGTTGAGAAGTTGATGGTAATAGTATCTAACTATCTAGTTAGCTAAATAATCACAGACTCTCTGTAAGATTAACAAAGTTTATCGTAGAATAATGTGAAAAATTAAGTCTCATCACATACAGGTTATAAATGCAAACAAAGAATCTCACAAAAGGGAAAAAAAGACATCAGCAAAATGCAAACAGTGTCATACTCATCAATGAGCTATATGCATATGAAGGAGTGGATAGATGAAGAGACATAAGTTTCAGAGGCAAAAATAAATTTGCAAAATATACTTATGCAAAGTAAGAATCAAAGGATCAGAGAAATAACACCCGATGACCAAGGAGGTAGTGGGAGTCCCCTGAAATAGAGTCAGGGAACAAAGATTTCAGGATACACGAACGGAACAGGGACAGGAACAGCTAGGCCTCTCTGCAAAACTAACGGACAGTGACAAATCACCCCTCCACGCTACAGCAATGACAGTTCATGACGAGTGTGTCCACGAAGCTACAGCCATGACGGTCCATGACACCTGGCCATCTCCTCTCCCTACAGAGACAACCATCCGCGACACAAAGACTTCTTCTCGCTACCTCCTCAATGCCAATGGAACTATTTGCATGTGACTTTCAAGGTAACTTTTCAGCTGTACTAAGTTGGTCCCTATCACCAACCCACACTGCATTAGGGTCAGCTTCAACGTGAGACTTTCCCCTGCCCTAGCGCATCCAGATGAGAGTTATTGGCACTTTGTGCAATTAGGCATTATTTCCCTAAAAACTTTAAAATTATATATATATATCTGGTTCTGCTGTTTGGATTTGTGTCATTCTGTTATAATAATATTAATAAAATTTTACTCAACTTTTCTAGCTTGAATTTTTCTTGACTTGTTTTTTTAGGGCTGGGCGGAATTTGCGGAGTCCCACTATGTGTAATTTCGCAGAGTTGCAAAAAAACTCGTCCACGCTATGCAGAGTTCCGCGTTCAGGCAGAATTTGCCAGGGCGCCCCTTTGCCGATGAGTTGGGAATGCAAAATGCATCCACACACTCAAAAATCAAGCGGGAATGATGCTACGCTGTCCTGAAGTGTGCTCAAGTTCTAAATCACGGGCACAGCACTACGCGGTCCACATGGACTCAGCCATCTTGTTTTTCTACTCTCTGTTATGGTGCTGTGCCTGATTTTTATTCTCTGATTAATCTTTGTCATTTTTTTCCTTTATTACTTTTGTACCTATAATTTTTGCTTTTTACAATAGCGTGCGTCGTTGTATTTGTGTATTTTTTGTTTTTGCTTACATTTTGATGTGTTTTGTGACTTTTTTGCCCTCTACTTTTTTCCCTATTTCTTTCATCTTTACTTTCATTTCCTTTCCCGTCTTAGTTTGATGGATTCCCCCACCCTGCGCCATTGCAAAAGGGTGGCTTCCATGCGGGCAGCGCCTCCCCCCAGGTTCGCAGCCCCGGGTGATCTTTGGAAAATAGGATGCGGCAGCACTAGTTTTTTTGTGCAGAGACATCTCCCCCTCTATGCTTGAAGCAGGCAGATGGCCTGGTAGTGGCTACTCCCTGCGGGAGCGTGGCCGGCACTGGGGGATGGTGCGCCGGTGGGGTGGCTCCACAGAGAGGCCCGGCGCACTGCCCAGCAGATGAGGCACTGCTGGGTTGACCTTCTCAACAAGGAACAGGACCTGCTTGACCTGCTAGTTTCCGAGACTAGGTGAGTATTTTTTTTTGTGTTTGTGTTCTACAATGCTAAAAAATAAATCTGAATAGTATGCTGCTCACATTCAGAGGTAGGCTATGTGTTTAGTAAAGTTTACGCCGGTATAATATAATTATTGTGTGATCCGGTTTCAACGTTCTGCAAGGCAGGTTCAGCCACCTAATCACATTCTTCAGGCACTCACTTTGGTTGATTAATAAAGAAGCCATTGTTTCTTCTGTCACTGTAGTGAATCAATGAGTATCATGTTCTTTCTGTGACTTTGTTTATGTAGCACATACAGTTCCAGGTTATTCATTTAATTGAATTCACAGTGATGATGTGAAGTATGTATGTATACATTGCAAAAAAAGGAGAGTGAGTTGGCTCATCAAGGATGTTAAGAAATGGGAATAGAATAAAATCAAAGATCATTAACTGTAATATGTAGTTTTTGTTTAGGAGATTTTGCAGTTTGCTTTTCATAAAACATTTTGTGGCGATTATTATCAGAATCACTAATCTATTTTTATTTACCTTCTTAACCCTTTCTGTGCTCATGACGGAATGGTTCCATCATGAACACCGGTGCTCCTCTGCTCATGACGGAACCATTCTCATATGAGGACAGAGGCAGGAAATTCCTCTGCTGTAAACAGCAGAGGGGTTTCCATTTTTTTGTGCCTCAGGAGGTGGATTTTTTTTGTGCTTCTGGAGGTGGAGCTTCCCCAACCTCCAGAGGCCCCCAACATGTTTTCAATCTAATGACAATCAAGTGCATGGCGAGCTGCCATCATTAGATTGAAAACGAAACGGAAACTTAATTTCAGTTTTAGTGTTTCAGTGCTCTTGGGGCTATCTCAGCCCCCCAAGCATAAAACACTTGGGAGCGGTATCGTTGGAAAGGGGAGAATATCTGCTTGGGGAACCACCCACTAGGGAACAGGGAAGGGAGAGCAGCCCCTTGGGCAAGGGTCTTTGCTCCCCTCATATTTTTGGAGTTAAAGTCAGTCTGAATTCTGTCTTTCTGCCCCCCCGCCGGGTGGCAGAAAGTCCACTAGAACCAGGGATTTTTTTTTTCTATGGAAATTAGGGGTGGGGGCTAACCCAATATGGGCACGCCAATGCCCCCACCTCTCCCCCCAGAAAATTCCAGTCTTTCTGCCCCCCAAAGTAAGAATAGGTCTTTCTGCCCTCCCCAGGGGGCAAATGGGGGCAATAGCCCCTGATCTGCCCCGAATGCCCACTAGTCACCAGGGATTTTTATTCTTTCAAACTTTGGGTGGGGCTGCTCAGAATGGGCATGCCAATGCCCTGACCCCCACAAAAAATGCCACAGTCTTTCTGCCCCTCCTTAGGAGGCAGATAGGGGCAGTAGACTGTGATCTGCCCCCCCCCCCCGGAGGGGGCAGAGAGCCTACCAGCAGGCAGTGATTATGCTGGCTTTTTTTAAATGTAGGGGTGGGGGGCTGCCCAGAATGGGCATCTCAATGTCGCCACCCACGCAAACAAAATAGCCAGTCTTTATGCCCCTCTTGGGATCATATTGGGGCAATAGCCCCCGATTTCCCCCTCCCCAAGGCGGTAGAAAGCCCAATAGGCACAGACTTTTTTGTGGAATGTGCCTAATTCTGAATTTTCCGTTCTAGCGCAGCTAGCACCCAAGGAAACCTACTAAACCCACACATTTCTGAAAACTATACACCCGGGAATCCAGGGAGGTATGTCTTGCATGGATCCCTCAAAGTTTTCTTTCCCAGAATCCCCTACAAACCTCAAATTTAGTTGAAAAAATCACTTTTTCCACACATTTTTGTGTGGGAAAGTTGTGGCATCACGGGCTGACACAAATTTCCTATCACCCAGAATTCCAAGAGGTCTCCTGATAAAAATGGTGCCTCACTCGTGTGAGAGGCCCAAGTACCTGTGACAGGCAAGAGCCTAAAACGTATTGAGGCAACATCAAAATTGCCTATCATAAAACGACCTGGTTTTGCAAGGGGGGTCACCTGGGTTTTTGGCCCCGTGTTCGGCGGCCAGCTAGGGAAACCTACCAAACCCACACATTTCTGAAAACTAGACACTCGGGGAATTCGAGGGAGATATGTCTTGCATGGATCCCCCATTGTTTTCTTACCCAGAATCCCTTGCAAACCTCAAATTTAGCTGAAAAATTCATTTTTTTCCACACATTTTTGTGTGGGAAAGTTGTGGCATCACCAGGCTGACACAAATTTCCTACCACCCAGTGTTTCCCTAGATCTACCAATAGAAATGGTGCCTCACTCGTGTGGGAGGCCCAAGTACCGGTGACAGGCAAGGGTCCAAAACGTATTGAGGCAACATAAAAACTGCCTATCGCAAAACAACATTGTTTTGCAAGGGGGGGTCACCTGGCTTTTTGGCCCCGTGTTCAGCGGCCAGCTAGGGAAACCTACCAAACCCACACATTTCTGAAAACTAGACGCCCGGGGATTCTAGGGAGGTATGGCTTGCATGGATCCCCCAAGGTTTTCTTAACCAGAGTCCCACTGCAAACCTCAAATTTAGATGAAAAAATCATTTTTTTCAACACTTTTTCTGTGGGAAAGTTGTGGCATCACCAGGCAAGGGCCCAAAACGTATTGAGGTGACATCAAAATTGCCTATCACAAAACGGCCTGGTTTTGCAAGGGGGGTCACCTGGGCTTTTTACCCCATGCTTGAAGGCCAGCTAGGGAAGCTTACCAAACCCACACATTTCTGAAAACTAGATACCCAGAGAATTATAGGGAGGTATTGCTTGCATGGATCCCAAAACGTTTTCTTACCCAGAATCCCCTGCAACCTCAAATTTAGCTGAAAAATTCCCTTTTTCCATACATTTCTGTGTGGGAAAGTTGTGGCATCACCGGGCTGACACATATTTCCACTACCCAGTGTTCCCCCAGGTCTTCCGATAAAATTGGTGCCTCACTCGTGTGGGAGGCCCAAGTACCCGTGACAGGCAAGGGCCCAAAACATATTGGGGCTGATGCTCCTGTTGTTGTTGTTATTCTTGGTGTTTATGGTGGTTTTGGCTGCGGTGAGCCACCCGCACTGCCCTCAGGCTCTGAAGTTGAACTTGAACGCTGACCTGCAGTACTTGTTGTGGCCTGGAGGAGCTGGCCTCCAATTCCCTGCCTTTTATTTTTCTAGCTGATTGTCTTGTACAGCTATTCAAGTTTTGTAGCTGGCAACATCCCGGTCTGAAAAAGGAATAAAGGTTTGCAATATTGGTTTGTACCATGGATCAAGAATTGTGGCACAAATGTAATGGTTGAATGACACAATGCCTCTTTGCAACCTTTTATTTTCAGATATGTGAAGGGTTAAGCTCTTCACCAACTCATATGCTTCCTTTTTTCCTCCACACCTGCGTACATTTCAGACACCACTTTCAGCTGTTCCTGTAGCATGCGCAAAAATGGGATAGCTTAACCCATAGTACAGTCCTCCTTGTTGACTTCACGTGTGAAGACCTCGAAAGGAAGTAGCATCTCTGTCAGGCATTTAACTAGGGCCCATTTGTCCAGCTCAATGATCATTCCTTTCACAGTAGCATCTTCTCTTTGCATGACATTTTCTTTGATTGGTCTGTACTGCTCGAACAGATGTTCAAGTATGTATTAAGTTGAGTTCCAACATGTTGGCACCTACTGGATGAGCGCATTAACTGGCTTTCTATCATCACGTTGAATGATCCTCAGCTGCTTCTGGGTTTGAAAGAATGGCTAAAATGTGTGTTGATTCATCTGCAGGTGGTCAGTAAGTTGCTGACTCAGTCTTTTTTTTTCTGAAAGTCTTGAAAAATTATGTTAATGCAGTGTGCCTTACACAGGTCCCTGAAACAGCCACCATCGGCCATGGCCTTAACTATATTACTGCCATTTTCCGTGGCAACAGAACCAATGTTAAGCCCTCTTGGCCACAGCCATTCAAAGACCTTGCTGTCAAAGTCTTCCAAAATGTTTGCAGCAGTATGTTTTTTCTCCATGGCAAACATGGCTACAGTTGCATGTTTACGAGCGGCATTAAAAATCTCAGCAGTGTCAACACCTGCAGATATCTTTTCTCTAACCCCCACAAAAGAGATCCAGTGTGCAGTGATGCACATGTAATCAGTGGCTTGGCAACTGGTCCACATGTCCGTTGTCAGGTGGAAAGTGTGAACAGCACGCTGCTGCAAAGCTTGTCCAAGCAATTCCAGCACGTCGTGATGTAGTGCTGGAACAGCAACTCTGATGAAAAATGATTGTCCGGGAACCTCCCATTTCAGGCAGATGGCTGCCACAAATTCAAGAAAACCCAACACTTCCATAAAAGTAAAAGGGAGGAGGTCCAGCACTAACATTTTAGCCAACTTCACGTTGCACAAACGTGCCGTTGGGTGGTTGCATTGGTACTGCCCCTCTGACCTTAACATGCTGATAATGGTAGCCTGGATTTTTTTATTTTCTGGTGCCAATGATGCAGGCATCTTCTTGACACCAGGGGCCTCATTAGGATAGCGGGCGGAAAATCACCCCAACCGCCATGGAGGAGGAAAACAACCACCCACCAAGCCCGCGGATAAACCGGCGGCCAAATTATGATGAACCGCCACAAAAGACCGACCGCGGCGGTAGTGGCCCTACCAAAACTGCCCGACGCGGGTGTTGAGGTCTGAAATACCGACCGCGGCGGTCGGAAAAGCAGCAGAAAATCAACAACCCGCCCCAAGGAACGCGGAGACACCACACGGGAAATTAGGATATCCCCGAGTGTCCTGCGGTCGGAACCGCTGTTCCCGACCGCCTCGGTTGCACACAGGAGTGAATGGGAGAGATAGCTGAAGAGCGCCAGCATAGCCACCGCAGCGGACTGAACATAAAAAACATGGCGGACAATTTCAAAACACCGCAGTGATGCCAAACATTGCACAAATCAAAGTAGCCATGCCCCCCCCCAAAAAACACATACAAATAAAAATAAATAATGCAAATTAAAATATAAAAGCACAGGACCAGTCCCACAACACACCTGACAGCCAAATTCTACTTGGACACACCCACACAGCTGAGTAAAAAAACAACACCTTCACTGACCACAATCCTTTGCCAAACTCCAGAAGAGAAGGCCATACACCACATTTGACACGAGAGGCAAAAGAGCACAGCACACACACACATCCACCACCACTATCACTACCACCATCACACCAGCACCAACAATCCCCAGCACACAACACACCTCACACACCAACAACACAACCCCCAGCCACACACCTGCACCCACAAACACTTCAACCACCACAAACCATGACATCACAAAAAATGCCTAAATTCACAGAGAGTGAGTTGACAGTCATGGTCAATGAGATTGTGAGAGAAGAGCCACAACTGTTTGGTAGCCTGGTCCAACAGACACCATTAGCCACGAGGACACAAATGTGGGAAAGGATAGTCCAAAGGGTCAATGCTGTAGGGATCACCCCAAGATCCAAGAAGGAGATCATGAAGCGGTGGCATGATCTCAAGAGGGTGGTCAAAGAGAAGAGGAGCAAGAACTGGCATCTGGCGAACGTGACTGGCAGTGGCCCTCCCATCCCACCGAAAACATTCACACCATGGGAGGAGAAGGTGCTTGCCATACTGCATACTGAGAGTCTCACAGGAGTAGCGGGGGGAACAGAGGCTGGTAAGTACAAACAAATGGCAACCAACACACTGAGAACTACTCCCTTGCACAACCCAAACCCCATTACACTGTCCACCACACCCAACAGTTAGCTAGCCATCTTGCATAGGAGGCCTGTATGGGGGAGGGAGGTCTGTACAACAATTCACACCATACCCCCTCTACCACAGCCTACCAAAATGTACAACCCCCCTTACACCACCCAGAAGCATGTGTCAGCCATTGCACTGTTCAACAAACAGACTTACAGGTAGGTATCCATCTTGTATTAGAGCACTGTTAGGGGGTGGGAGGCCTGTATCACTACTCCGAGCATGCCCCCTGTCCCACACTCCAGGAACATGGAGGCCTCCCCCACCCAGGAGCATGTGTCAGCCATTGCACTGTTCAACAGACTTACAGGTAGGTATCCATCTTGTATTGGAGCACTGTTTGGGGGTGGGAGGCCTGTATCACTACTCCCAGCATGCCCCCTGTCCTACACTCCAGGAGCATGGAGGCCTCCCCTGTCGTGCCCAGGCGATGGCACTAGGACCCTGTGGATACAGGGTGGGGGACAGGGGACACCGAACACCACATCCGGTCAGGGGAGGGGACAGGGGTCACTAAGAATCAGGACCTCGGGGTTAGCGGTCGCAGGAAGACTGTACTGCATATGTGTGCATCTACAAAAGAATAAAGGTACCTGCCAAATGTACATTGCGTCCTGAGTGTGTTCCCGGGCTAGGGAACACGACATCTGGCGACGAAGGTGCGGGATCGGGACCCACCTACGAGCAAACATTGCGATTTTAAACCAGGAGCCCACCCTGGATCGCATCGTGACGAGAAGAAGAAGGAAGTGACATTAATAGAAGTGCAGCGACGTGGGAGCCCACCCCAAGCACTGCAGGGAGAAGACCAAGCAAACCGGGAAGCGCAGAGAAAAAGCGCAAAGACTGAAAGGAATCGGGGCGAGCTCTTGCAAGAGTCTCGGCGGCCATCTTAGAAACAGGCGCGAGAGCCAATGAGAGCAGAGAATAAACGGGCGGCCATTTTTAAATCAGGCAGCGCCCCGATTAGACAGGAAACAACGCAAGAACAACGGCGGCCATTTTAAAATCAGGCGCGAGAGCCAATAGAAAGCGAGGAATAGCGGGCGGCCATTTTGAGGCCAGGCAAAGCACGAAAAAAGCACCAAAAGGTGCAGAAAAGACAGAACAATAGAATGAAAGGCAAAAAGAAGTCACAGAAGTGACCAGAAGGGGCAGAAAAGGAGGAAATAAAGAAAAAAAAGGGCAAATAAAAGAAAAAAAGAGAAGTGAAAAGAAATAACTATATAAATAAAAGGAGACACAAAGAATAAAGGGCCAATAAAGAAAAAGAATGGCAGACCCAAAACCGAGCGCACAATACAGGAGACCACTACCATTTAGTTTCAATGAACCACAAACTGGAATAAGATGGGAAAAGTGGGTCAGACGATTTGAGAACTACGTGGAAGCGACAGATGTAACGACAGCCAAGAAACGAGGGCTATTTCTAAACTTGGTAGGGGATGAAGTGGAACACCACCTAGTGACATTGCCAAAAGAAGAGATTGACACATATGACAAGCTAATGAAATGTCTAACAAACAAATGTTACCCCCAGAGAAATGTTGATTTTGAACGATACACCTTCATGATCGCATTCCAACAAGCAGATGAATCTCTGGATGAGTTTGCAACAAGACTGGGGAAACTAGTAACCCATTGTGAGTTTGACAAATTAGACAATGAGCAGGCGATAAGGTTGCGAATCATCGAAGGCTGTCTTGACATCGACTTCCGCACAAGAAAACTAAAAGAATCAATATCACTGGAAAGCATACTGGCGCTAGGAAGGGCGGAAGCAAGAGCGACAGCGCATGCAAAGGAAATGGAACGAGGAAAAGCTAGAGGCGCAGAGCAGATACAACGAATGACAAACAACAACCGCCCAGGGGGCTGGAGAAAAGAAAAGAGTGAACAAACGGCGAGGAAGCAGCCAGAAGGAACATGCTACTGGTGCGGACTAGAGTTCCCGCACAGAGGCCCATGCCCGGCTTTTGGCCAGACCTGCAGAAAATGCAATGGAAGAGACCACTATGCCAGCGTATGCCAAGGGAGGCAATTTAGAAGTGACCGAGGAAGACCAGGAAGAACAAGGATGCCAATAACAAAAAACATCAGGCATTTTGAGGCAGGGGCAAGAAGCTCATCAATAGAGTCGGAAGAAGGGGAAGAAGAAGAAAAAACTGAACGACTGCATCTCATGACAGACGCCACCACAGAGTCAGAAACGGAAGAGGAAGACAAAGAAAGAATATGCCTGATAGACAAAAAGACAATAAAGAAAACAGAATCGGTGAACATAAAGGTGGGGCCACATGAAGCAGAATTTGTCCTGGATAGCGGTGCAACATGCAACATCATGTGCATCTCTGAATATGAGAAAATGAAGATAAAGCCAGTTCTAAGACCATCTCGGGTCAGAGTATTCACGTGGGGGGCCAAAAGACCAGTGACAAATATGGGAAAATTCAAAGAAGAACTGGCATACAAAGGTCAATGGACAACAGAAGAGATACATGTTGTCCCGGCACCATGCCTGCTGAGCAATATCACGGCTCAAGTAATGGGTCGAATGGCAATGACATACAACATGTCAGAAAAAAAGAACATTCTAAGAGAATACCCCAAGCTACTACAAGGACTAGGAAAGCTGAAAGGCCGACAAATCACACTGCACATCGACGAGACAGTGAGGCCGGTCACACAGCACCACAGAAGAGTGCCAATACATCTACAGCCACAGGTAGAAGAAGAACTTGAAGCACTGCTAAAGCAGGACATAATAAAGCCGGTCGAAGAACCAACGCCCTGGGTGTCACCAATTGTGGCTGTTCCTAAGAAAGAATCATCCAAAATAAGAATATGTGTGGACATGAGGATACCAAACAAGGCCATTGAACGTGAATGACATCCTGGGCCACACTTGGACGACATGATCAGTTGTCTCACAGGCACAAGGAGTTTCTCTGAACTGCATTTGTGTAAAGGATACCACCAACTAGAACTGGACCCCCAATCTCAGTATATCACAACATTTTCCACCCACCTAAGTCTGTTTAGATACCAACGTCTGAGCTTTGGGATCTCATCAGCCGCAGAGATATTTCAAGAAACAATAAGACAAATAATAAGGCCAGTAAAAAACAGCTTAAACTATAGCGATGACATTTTAGTATTTGGCAAGTCAGACGAAGAACATTATAAAGCTCTAAGAGAAGTGTGCTCACACCTTGAGCAATCTGGTCTGACACTGAACGAAGATAAGTGCGCGCTGGGGAGAAATGAGCTGGTTTTCTTCGGCCACATCTTCTCAAAGAAAGGAATGCGGCCGGATCATAGCAAGGTGGAGACACTGGAAAGAGCAAAGAAGCCAGAGGATGTAGCAGAAGTAAGGTCATTCCTTGGCCTAGCAAGCTACTGCGCAAGGTACATAAAAGACTTTGCCACCATAGGCGCACCATTAACAGAGCTGACAAAGCAAGGACAGAGTTTCTTGTGGACCAATGAATGCAGCAAAGCGTTCAAAGAAATAAGACAGGCCGTGACAGCAGTGGATCACCTAGCAACTTCGATCCAAGACTGCACCAAATTAACAGTAGACGCGAGTCCAGTGGGACTAGAAGCAATACTGGCGCAGCACCAACCAGGGAGGGACTCGCCATGAAACATAGTGGCATATGGAAGCAAGAGACTGTCGGAGGTTGAAAAGGGATACTCACAACCAGAAAAGGAGAGTTTGGCAGTGGTGTGGGCCTGCGAACATTACCATATTTTTTTCTACGGGAAAGCATTCACCATTATAACAGATCATCAGGCACTCACAACAATCTACGGAAACCCAAACGCAAAGATACCGCCCAGGATAGAGAGGTGGGGAATCAGGCTCATGGACTACAACTTTAAGATCATCCACAAACCGGGAAAGGAACACAACCCGGCGGACTATGTGTCGCGACATCCCCTGCCACAAGCTACACAGGCGACAACAATGGCAGAAGAATATCTCAACTTTGCGTTGAAGCTCAGCACACCTCAAACAATAACAGTAGAAGAGCTAGAACGTGAAACAAAACAGGATGACACCTTGCAGGAGATCATGAAGATTACTAAGAAGCAACGATGGAGGCATATAAGTGGCAGCACCAGCGTGGAAAGAGGTGTGGACAAAGAAGAGCTACTGGCGTTCAAAAGGATAAATGAAGAACTGTCGGAGTGTGAAAATGGAATCATAATGAGAGGCACAAGAATAGTAATGCCCAGGACACTGAGGAGAAGAACAGTAGAGCTGGCACATGAATCACACAGGGGAATGGTGGCAACTAAGAAAATGCTGCGAGAAAAGGTGTGGTTCCCAGGACTGGACAATATGGTGGAAGAAATAGTGACACACTGTCACATGTGTCAGATAACAGGACCTCCGTCAAAGCCAGAACCACTGCAAATGTCCCAACTACCAACGGCAGTGTGGACAGAGTTGGCAGCAGATTCTATGAGCCCCTGGAAACAGGAAGCTACCTGTTGGTCATCATTGATGAGTACTCAAGGTTCCCCATAGTGAGACCAGTATCATCAACATCAGCCGCCGCAACACTGCCAGTATTAGATGACGTCTTGCAGCATGGGGCTCACCACAAACACTGAAGACGGACAACGGCCCACCATTCTCCGGTGAAGAGTTCAAGAGATTCATGTCATACTTGGGAATAAACCACAGGAGAATCACACCACTGTGGCCGCAGGCGAATGGGATGGCAGAACGGTTCATTAGAACAATCAAAAAAGCGATACAGAGGGCAAAGCTGACACAAATATCAACTGGACAAGCACTGTGTCAAGTACTAAGGGACTATCGAAATACC
The DNA here is from genome assembly GCF_964263255.1 of Lissotriton vulgaris. Taxonomy (NCBI): domain Eukaryota; kingdom Metazoa; phylum Chordata; class Amphibia; order Caudata; family Salamandridae; genus Lissotriton; species Lissotriton vulgaris. Next base: position 1,189,803,682 of record NC_141693.1, on the reverse strand, counting down.
CCTCACAGCTCCACGGGAAGGTGCCCAGCCGAGCTGGTACTAGGGCGCTCCAGCAGAACAAGACTACCCCAAATAAATGAAGCAGAAAAAATGGGACATAAAGAGATCGCTGCAAGAGACAAAGACCAGAAAGAGAAGATGAAGGACCCACGCAGACCAACAACGGCATGCGACAAGCACCAAAATAAAAGAAGGGGACACCGTGCTTGTGATGCAGCGACAGGCGAGAAAGTCAGACAGCGCTTTCTCAAAGGATCCTCTAACAGTGACAGAGGTAAATGGACCAATGGTCACCGCATCAGTAGGCCGATACCACATTACAAGAAACAGCTCCCACTTCAAGGAACTGAGAACAAAAGAAGAAGATACACCAAAACAAGAGCAAGACGGGGACACACCACAAGCAGAGTCCCCAACGGACGTCAGAGAACAGCGACCAAGAAGAGAATGCGAAAAGACAAAGAGACTGATCGAAGATATATGAAGAGACTGGGACATAGAGACTAACATGTCAGGAGAGTGACTATCTCTCTCTCTCGCTCTCTCCCTCTCTCTCTCTCTCTCTCTCTCTCTCTCTCTCTTTCACTCTCTCTTCCTCTCTCTCTCTCTCTCTCTCTTTCTCTCTCTCTCTCTCTCTCTCTCTCTCACTCGCTACTTTCTCACTATCACCAGTCAAGGGACACATGTCCAGAAAATGTTTGTTCAGAACAAGGGGGGAGATGTTGTGTCCAGAGGATGGCACTAGGACCCTGTGGATACAGGGTGGGGGACAGGGGACACCAGACACCACATCCGGTCAGGGGAGGGGACAGGGGTCACTAAGAATCAGGACCTCGGGGTTAGCTGTCGCAGGAAGACTGTACTGCATATGTGTGCATCTACAAAAGAATAAAGGTACCTGCCAAATGTACATCTCGTCCTGAGTGTGTTCCTGGGCTAAGGAACACGACATCCTCCACCCTGATGCATGTGTCAGCCATTGCACTGTTCAACAAACAGACTTACAGGTAGGTATCCATCTTGTATTGGAACACTGTTTGGGGTGGGAGGTCTGTATCACTACTCCCCGCATGCCTCCTGGCCCACACTCCAGCAACATGGAGGCCTCCCCCACCCAGGAGCATGTGTCAGCCATTGCACTGTTCAACAGACTTACAGGTAGGTATCCATCTTGTATTGGAACACTGTTTGGGGGTGGGAGGCCTGTATCACTACTCATAGCATGTCCCCTGTCCCACACTCCAGGAGCATGGAGGCCTCCCCCACCCAGGAGCATGTGTCAGCCATTGCACTGTTCAACAAACAGACTTACAGGTAGGTAGCCATCGTAACTCTTCCTGATGTGTGTCTGTGAGACCTGCATCCCTACACAAAGCAACCATTTCATGCAATGCATCGACACCTGACGTGAATGAGTAAATGATGTACCTCTGCACTATGAAATTACACACAGTGTTGCCATCAATAATACTAGTGGAGACTTCATATTTGTGTAGTGTACAGACAGTCAATGAAACACAGATGATACAATACTTGCACAGTGCACAACACTGACCATTCCCCATCTAATCCACAGGTGATGAAGAACTCACTGCTGAGGACCAGAACATCGACCAGCAGAGCCAGGCTCCACCCCCGGTAAATGGACTCTCAGATGTTGACTCCCAGGACAGTTTGCACGATGAGCTCCGGCCCGGCCCATCTGGTGTGCCACAGACCCAGAGGTCCCAGGACCCCATCCTCCCCACCACCATGTCTGCTGCACCAACAACAGCTCAGCTGACCCCTGCAGTCATGGTCTCTGCCTCCACCACCACCACCACTACCACCACCACCACCAGTACCACCAGTACCACCTGCAGCACCCCCCCTATCCCAGGGGATGACCAGGCCACACCAGCAACTGTGGAGGGCAGGGAGAGTGTGCGTGGACCCTGAGTGGCGAGGAAACAGGACCGTGGCAGCAGGGCAGGTGGGAGGGCCAGGGTAACCACCAGACCTCGGGAGGAGTGGACACCATCCCTGGATCACTTCACCAGAGTTGTGGAGGCATACTAAGAGGTCCAAGGTCAAAGTGGCCGTTTTGATGAACTATTAAGGGAGCTCATACTGCTGATGAGGTCCAGACAGATGGTGAACCTAATGGGCTAGCAAGTGGCGTTGCAGAGGGACAGGCCTGTGTCCCAAACAACACAACAGCCCCCTCCTGTTGTGCCGCAGGATGACAGTGCACCATCCTCCCCTGCGCCAACATAGAGGGACGAGTCCCCTGACGCCGCTGGCCAGTCAGCAGACCCCCACCGCTAAAAAGATCAAGGGGGTGTCCAAAGAAGAGCCTGGGAGTCTCTGGAGGCAAAGCACCTGCCACATGCCAGTCACAGAGCCAGCCCTGATGGCAACCCTCTCCCCCACTACATTGACTGTTTGGACTGTCTTTCCACATATTTCCTTGGCAATGGCACTTGTCTGTTGGACTGGGTCACCACATCCATGTGGTGTCTACTCTTGCATCTCAATGACCATGACTGTCAACTCACTGCTCATTCCCCACCTTCATGTAAATATTCACGCACAAATCACATGTCCACTTTACTAATAAAATACCGTACGCACCAGATTTTACGCAGTATCTTCTTTAGGACAACATTTTCAGTTCTGACAATGTCCATGATGTGTCCAAATGATGTACTGTATGTAGGGCAGGATTATTCAGAAGCACCTAGGGAGACACAACAGAACCACAGTCACTGGTGTCATTGTGGCATCACAGACAGAACACTACACAAAACATACACAAGACACTACTGGCATACAGGACAATGGGCTGCAGGGGTGAACAAATTGAGGCCAGCATACGTCCCCATATGGAACGTCAATGTCACATTAACCACACACAGGTGACTGTACGTGTGCCTGTCTGTTACATCTGCGCATAGCCATTCACAACAACAGTAACCACACCAGACAATGTACACATCGTACGTCCTCACCCACCTGCAAGTGAAGTAGCGGTCGATGAGCTGTTGGCACAGGTCACTTCCTTCCTCCTCTCTACTGTCCTCATCACTGGACTCAGATCCTTGAACAGGTGGTGGCCTTCGTTCCGCATCATCGTCCAGGAGCAGGGGGATCCCCTTGTGGATGGCCAGGTTGTGCAGAATACAGCATGCCACAACGATCTTGCATACCTTCCCAGGCGAGTATGCCAGTGCACCTCCTGTCCTGTCAAGACAGCGGAATCTTGACTTCAGCATGCCAAAAGTCAGCTCAATTACACGTCGGGTCCTGCCATGGGCCTCATTGTACTGGATGTCAGCCCGTGTCCTGGGATTCCTCAGCAGGCTTAACAGCCATGGCCTACTGGGATATGCAGAGTCTCCTGTGAATGGCAAACACCCATTGCATTGTTGCCCAGCCAGAGTGCAGCAGGTAACACACAGCATGCAACATCAGAAGACATACTCACCCACAATCCAAGCATGCTCGGGATGCAGATTTTCCATCATCCGGGGCACCATGCTGTTCCTCATGACGTACAAATCATGTGCAGAGCCAGGAAATCTTGCACACACATGAGAAATGGTCATGTCCGCAAGGCACACCACCTGCACATTGATAGAATGATAATGTTTACGATTTCTATTAATGTGCTCTGTTGCCTGTGGTGGCACCAGACCTACATGGGTGCAATCGATGGCACCAACAACATGTGGAATGCGCCCAAGAGGATAGAAGTCACCCTTTACACCGGCCAATTCAGCTCCCCTAGGAAAATGAATATAGCGATTCCTATGGAGCATCATGGCTGCAAGAACATCCTTCAGCACCTGGCTGAACATGGGCTGCGACATCCCTCCAGCACTGGCGACGGTCTACTGGAAGGAACCAGTTGCAAAAAAGTGGAAGGCTGCCATCACTCTGTATGTGGGTATGAATGTAGTTGGATAGTGACGGCGAGCCTGCAGGTGGGGCTCCAAAAGATCACACAGGATCTTCAGTGTTGGTCTGTCCAGTCGGAATTTCAGAATTATTGCAACATTCTCCATGTCCTCCAGCACTGTCAGGTGATGTAGGGGATTTGGCCTCCTCCTAGTTGAGATATAAATTTGAAAAGGTCAGTGACAACCATCATGAGATACCATCAACGATGTCATGGAAATACAAAGACTGCCTGAGAGTTGCATAGCACACCAGGTTACATGGGTGGCCTTTTGATACACACAGAGGGCACACCTCTCCACTAACAATACACAAGTGCCACAAACACATTGGTGAATGTGAATGCACACATACTGAACCACACATGTCACTTGTGCACGCCAGGTGCTGTGACATCCGTTATTGTGTCTGAAACTACCATGACTGTATCATAGCCATATGCTGTACCTGTCACACCTCAATACCTCATGTAAAGTCTGCACACATCCATCCACACATTCATCACAGTAGCAGGAAAACTTACAGTTGTGTGCATGAGCTGATGTGAAAGCACCAGTCTGGTACGAAACCATACAGTGACACAAGCCTTTTCAAGGTCAGCACTGACCCACAACACATTGATTTCTTCAACATCATTGACATCAGATCAAGAGTGTCAAGCATCATCAACCATCGATTGCATAACTAACATGGCAGGGAACACAGACCAAAGTGTGTCACACAGAACGTGCGTACACCTGTGGATGACATGGAAGAATGGCATTGTGTGTACAAGGATGTGCCCTTCACCATGTTGCTGCTGGGTACTGACCCAGTGTTCACGATGGACATAGTCATTTAAAGTAATGAAAATGGCGGTAGCTACCGCCTGGCCCCGGCGGTGTGACACCAGCACCACCCCATTCACAAGTGCGTTAGCCATTGGAATGGAGACATGTGTAGATTGGGGTGGGCATGCTCCGCTGCATGAATCGTGGTAGCTACCGCCTGGCCCCGGCGGTGTGACATCAGCACCACCCCCTTCACAAGTGCGGTAGCCATTGGCATGGAGACATGTGTAGATGGCGGTGGACATGCTACGCCGCATGAATCGCAGCAGCTACTGCCTGGCCCCGGCGGTGTGACACCAGCACCACCCCCTTCACAAGTGCGGTAGCCATTGGCATGGAGACATGTGTAGATTGCGGTGGGCATGCTCCACCACATGAATCGCGGTAGCTACCGCCTGGCCCCGGTGGTGTGACACCAGCACCACCCCCTTCACAAGTGTGGTAGCCATTGCCATGGAGACATGTGTAGATGGCAGTGGGCATGCACCGCCACCGTGGAGGTGGTCATTGGATACATTTGAATGATGCACCATCGCGGTAGCGCACCCCGGGCACCCGCAGTGCGTCTTCGCCATGGAGCATTGCCTACAGCCAATGGCAGTGATGATCGCGGTGGCATGATGCAGATTTGAAAATCGCAGAAGGTGTGCACCACCACCGCGGAGGCGGTCATTGGATACTTTTGAATGATGCACCATCGCGGTAGCGCACCCCGGGCACCCGCGTTGCGTCTCCGCCATGGAGCATTGCCTACAGCCGATGGCAGCGATGATCGCGGTGGCATGATGCAGATTTGAAAATCGCGGAAGGTGTGCACCGCCTCAGCGGAGGCAGTCATTGGATGCTTTTGAAAGAGGCAGACCTGGACAACCAATTGTAGCAGCTTTTCTGCTTCCAAACGACCCCAGGGGGCTATAAATCTGTGGGAGTGAGCCTCACATTTCCACTGCTCACAGAGCCTGCTGCCTGGGACCCTCTCCTGCTGCTGCCTGAAGAGCCTGCTGTCTGGGACCCTCTCCTGCTGCTGTCTGAAGAGCCTGCTGCCTGGGACCCCTCACCACTCACTTCCACCACAGGTGTTCCATGTCCACAGGGATGGCAAGGACAGAGAAGATCTGTGACAGTCCATTTACAAATGAGGAGCTGGAGGTCCTTGTGGACGAGGTGCTGGCACAGTACCCAAGGCTGTTTGGTGGTGCCAATGTAGTGATAAGTTTCCATAAAGGTAACTGTAGGGCAGGAGGGTGTCAGACGTGTAGTTGTGCAGCTGCAGTATATGCCTGAGGGTGTGGGGTTGTGTACGACACCGACAGAAAAGCTGTCTCCAGGGCGAGGGAGTTTGTGGGTGTCCCAATGTCACTCTTTTCCATGCCTGTACTTGTATGTGTGAGTGGGGTGTGTTACATTGTCAGTGGATTCAGAGTAGCGGGGACACCAGAGAGGCGCGTAGGTAGAACGATCCCGTTGTTCAGCGAAACTAATATGTTTCACCGCTGAGCAAGCCTTCCCTCTGCCCCCACGAAGTCCTTGAGACCCGCAATAGGAGTCTTTTTTTCCTCGCCTACTTTAGGTTTTTGAGGCGGCCTATTGCAGATTTTAGCAACAAGGCCACAGGAATCTAGGACTGGATACACGTTAGGGTGTGTAGACCATCCATTTTCCTTTTTACTGGTCCTGACGAAAACCTGGGATTTACCATTTACAGGTAGAAACATGTAGACCTTTTAATCACTTTGACATAGATACTCTCGTTCATTATTACCCTTTAGTATCTCCACTTTGTTTTTAACATTGTCCAGTAGCTTATGAATAAAGTTTCCTTCAAAGAGTTATACCAGGACAATTTGTATCATCACTTTTTGCACTATCACTCAAAAAACCAGCTCCACTGTATTCAGGTGTTGCAGCACACCCTGATGGCACTTGGCCATCAGGGTGGACCCCGATGATGAAGCATGTCACCAACCAGGGTGGTGAGTGAGGGGTTTCCAACAAAAGGATCATTTCCTTTCTGTTTTTCTGACATCCCATTCAGAATCTTTTCCAAGGTCCTTGTGGGGTTACTCCTCTTTTGTTTATTCTACCTGTGTTACAGTGTCAGCCATACAGAGCCACTGGATGTTAGCCATGTAGGTGCCAGGACAGTAATTGCTTGTGTGAATGTTTCAGTGTGCCCCTGTAGTCTAAGTCAGTGTGACCCACAGAGTAGGTTCAGTGGCTGCCCACCCAAACGATAAAACATCACCAGACTCACATGCTCCTGTTCCTTCACACTGAATAGTAGATATGCCCTATCTGTGCCCTGTATAATTCCAGACTTAAACACTTCAGTCGATGCATATTGTGTTGAGGCATCCTGCATTTGTGAGATTATCATGGAGCCTAACTGCCCAAATGTGTGCGTGCAATCACAATTGTTTTGGCCATTCAGAGTGCCATTGTGAGGGGTCACCCAGTTTTGGAGGGAGGGAGGTTACAATGAGTCCTGAGTCTGGGTCTTGCCACTGTACTGATAGATGTTGTTATCTGACATTGTGTGACTGTTTGTTTACCCTTCTTTTCTCTCATACCTGCAGCTCAAAGTACACCAGCGTAAGGCCCTGTGGAGGGCCATTGTAGTAAAGGTGCGAGCCCTAGGGGTTTCCAACAGACGACGCACCCACTGTCACAAGAGGTGGGACGACATCAGCCGGCTGGCAAAGCAAGTGGCAAAGATGACCTTGGGGATGCTACCACACACAGGACGATTGGCACGGTGCAGCATGACTCCACTGATGGGCCGCATACTGGCAGTGACTCATCCAGACCTGGATACACGTCTGAAGGAGCATCAGCAGCAAGGCAGGGGTGGTGAGTATCTCGGGAGGGTGACTTTAGCTGGGAGTGGATGCATGTGTACAGGGCCTGTGGCAGCGGTGACCCATGTGATGTGCGTGTGTTGCTATGCTGTGCTGTTTGATATGAGTGGCTACTGTGATGTGTGCTTGTATGAGGCATTGGACCACCCTGGCCTTACTGGGCTGATCCTCCCTGCTGTTCTTTCTCATTGCCAGATGTGTTAGGCTCCACATGGTCATTCATCATTGGGATAGTGTGGGGAATCTATATTGTGGTGAACTGCAGTGTCATCTTCATGAGTGTGACTTCATGTATGCCTACTCTGCATGCACCATGATGGTTGAGGCCAACACATCTGACAACAATGTGACCGAGATTACCACATGGTGCTTGCTATGGCCTACTTGGTATTGTGGCATGTAATGTCATAATAGGTGTGTGTGCTGTCCCCTCTTGTTCCCTGAAGGTCTGTCAGTGGTAATAAGTGTTGTACCCACATCATGTCTCTAGGGCAGGTCAAGTTGGGGGGTGGCACTGCATCTACGGGAAGGGTGTAGTGCTGTGTGGCATCAACATGCCTCACTCCTGGCAGTTATTCTGCATTACAGGCACTGTTGTGGTCTATGTTGTGTGTTGCTGCACAGTGATTGCAGTAAGTGGTGGTTACCATGTAGATTTGGGCCTCTCCTGTACTGCATTGATTAGAATTCGTATGATCAGATGATTACACTTACACAACCCTGTATCTCTCTCTCATGCAGATTCACAAGATACCACGGAGGAACATGAGCCAGAAACCAGTGGTGGCGAGAGTAGCACTACAGCTACAGCGGAGGCAAGTGACACAGAGCCCACCAGCGCATCTGAGGGGGACCGAAGTATGCAGGAGGAATCTGTGGCTGAGATACAGAGTAGCACATCATCTGATGCCAGCGGGGATGCATCCATGTTGGCAGGCACAGGGGATGGGGAGTCTGCATCATCATCTACCAACCAGCGGCCAATTCCCAGCCTCCCATCCACTTCCACTGGGGCTGCCCGTATCCGTGTCACTAGGAGGGGACAAGTCACATTCACACCTGCACCGCTGCCCCTGCACCTGTCCCCTCTGCTGCACTCAGTGCAGAGTGTGTTGAGCTCCTGTGCCAGCTTTGTGTGAGCCAGACCGCCCTGCTCAATGCCTTCAGTGACCATGACGAGAAATTCGGCCAGGTGGTTGCATACATGGAGGGCATACACTCTGTTGTAGGTGGGCTACACCGTACAGTCCAGGCGTTGTCATCCACAGTCACGTCAGCCCTTCAACAGACACATGGTCCCATTGCAGCTCAGGTGCCTTTGTCCACGCCCAAGTAAGTGGCCACATCAGATGACAGTGACCACGATTCGCCTGTGTCAACAAAAAGGTACAGCACAAGGAGCACACAACAGACACAAGCTCCACACTCCCGCCCACAGACACCATCCCCACTGAAGAGCATGTCCACCCCAGAATGCACAGACAAGAGCCAGTCAGGAAAGAGCAAGGCCAGAAGACCAATCAGACAGACATCAAGCTCACATGCCGCTGAGCCATCACCAGCAATAGACTTCCCTGGCACTAGAACTTCAGACAAAGCTACCCATGCAGTGTCTGTGCCCACTAAGTAGGTGTTGCATATCAGGGGTACACCTAGGAAGAGCATAGGGACACATCCACCCACCACATCTACCCCAATTCCATGACCATTGCTGCAGGTGGAGGAGGGCACTGTGGAGACCACCCCTGGCAAGAAATAAAAGGAGGGCACTGTAGGGGGTACACCTGGCATAAAGGCAAAGAAGGGCACTGTAGGGGATACACCAAGCAAGAAGGAAAAGGAGGGCACTGTAGGGGATACACCTAGCAAGAAGGCAAAGGAGGGCACTGTAGGGGATACACCTAGCAAGAAGGCAAAGGAGGGCACTGTAGGGGATACACCTAGCAAGAAAGCAAAGGAGGGCACTGTAGTGACCAGCCTTGGCAAGATATCAAAGGTGGGCACTGTAGGGGGTACACCTGGCAAAGAGGTGAATGTGGTCTAGAGGCTTAGCCAGACCAAGCGTTCCGTGAGATCCAGCACATCTCCAGAGGTGATGCCAGTATCTGCACCTGATTTGGGACAGTTGGGGTGTGTGCCAGTTGTGTCATCACCACTTCCGATCAACCCCAAGACAGGGAAGCCATTTCATATTCCCAAAAAGTGGAAGGGCACCCCTCCTATCTCTCCCACCCATACTGTGTCAGAGGTCTGCATGACTCCACCTCCACGTGCCACTATGCCACCTGGTCCACACAGCCCTCCAGCTTGCAAAGCCACTGTTAGCACCAAATCACCTGGGGCTCTGTCAACACAGTCAAGTGGGCCTGCTGTCCCCAACACACAGACAGGTACAAGTCCGCATGACAGCCAGGAGTGAGTTGACATCCCCTCATATGCCTGTGCTTCATACAGGTGTGCTAGTCCTGAACATTTTTTTGCATATGGGTGTGTTGCTGGCCTTGTTGCTCTGCTGTGTTGGCCTCTCCCCTGCCATGGACACTGGCCCTGTTGCTCTGCTGTGCTGTACTCTCCCCTATGCAGCCCTTATGTACTTGCTGGCTCGCCTGCCATGGACACTGGCCCTGTTGCCCTGCTGTGTTGGCCTCTCCCCTGCCATGGACACTGGCCCTGTTGCTCTGCTGTGAAGGCCTCTCCCCTGCCATGGACACAGGCCCTGTTGCTCTGCTGTGCTGTACTCTCCCCTGCCATGGACACTGGCCCTGTTGCTCTGCTGTGCTGTACTCTCCCCTATGCAGCCTCTCATGTACTTGCTGGCTCACCTGCCATGGACACTGACCCTGTTGCTCTGCTGTGTTGGCCTCTCACCTGCCATGGACACTGGTCCTGTTGCTTTGCTGTGTTGGTCTCTGACCTGTGCTATGGACACTGGCCTTCCCGTTTGTGTTACACCTGTGCATATTATCTTGACTGTGTACATCATTTTGTGCCTTGCTGTTGTCTAATATTGTTCTACTGCTACATCTGTGCAATATGTGAATAAATACAGTTACTTCTGTTCTGTGTTTTGTCAGTGTCTTGCTGATTAAAGTTCTTTTTGTGTTTGCATTTGATTGGCTGTGCCCCATGCTCTACGTATCACTTCTACATTGCAAGGCTCTTTGCAGGCATCATCTTTTTATACAGGTGTGACAGGGTCTTCAGTCCATTCTGACCCTGATTATGGTGTGATCTGTGATGGCTATTTTACCTGCCATGCAGTTATCTTCTTAGTGATTTGCTATTGTTGGATACACTGTTCACATGTCAGGTTGTGGGACACTGCCAGCACAGGGGGTGATGCTGTGCTAAGGTTTTGGAGCAGGTTGGGATATGTCATGATGTATGTGTGTGGATTCCTTTATGTGTGCACAGCCGTGTATGTGTATGGTCATCTTGTGTTGGCCCTTAGTTGTGTGGTCTTGGGTGTAGCAGATGTGTGCAGTGTGAAGGGTGTAAGTTTGTAGTGGATGTATGTGTGCCCCTGTATTGTGAGAGACACACATGTGTCACCCAGGAGTTGTATGCCTGTTGTTTGTTTTGTTTTGCCCTGTGTAGAAGATTGTATGCACTTGTGTGAGCTGTTTGTAGTACACTGTTCTGTGTGTTGGTGTGTCCATGCAGTTGTGTGTGACTCCTCCTAGTTGTTTTTGTAAGTTTGAAGTGTGCAAAGTGTGTGAGTTGCACATCAGTGTTGTGTTTGAGTGATTCTCAATGTGTCTTGGGTGTGTTTGTGTAGACTGTGTTGTCTTGCTGCTCCACACTGGCATTGTTTTTGTGTTTGCGATGCATTGCAGGCACATGGCATGGTGTGTGTGGTGTTACACCATCCTCTATGTGTGCCACTTTTGCATTGCCATTGTGTGTTTTCCCTCCCTCTATTTGTGGTTGGGACATCCATTACATGTCTGCTACTGGCATGCAGGGTATTTCACTTTGATGTCAGCTGCCCCCATGGTTTTCATGTGTGTGTGCCTCCCCATTACTTCATTTGTGAGCTTGTGCTTTGTGGTGCAGTTCTTGGGCTATAAGTGTTGTTCCACTCTGGACATTGCCACAATGGTGTATGTGTGCTGTCCTTGTGCTATTAGTCATTCTGTGGTGGTCATGTGCACTTCAGCTGTGTGTGCTGCCCGGTGCTCTGGTGGTGGTGGATTGGATCTTGTGTCCCGGAGTGGTGCATGTGTAGTTGTTGTGTTGGATGTGTTGGTGTTGGATGTGGTATTGGTTCAGTTCCTGGGTGTGCTGTAGTATTTGTGCAATGCTGAATTGTGATGTGTGTGATGTGGTTGTGTTGATTATGTGTGTGTGTGGCTGTTGAGCTTGTTCTGCACACACTGCTTATTGATCCAGCAGTGCTGTGTGTCTGTAGCCAGAGCATTGCCTGATGTGCATTCCCTGATGCCTTGTGGTGTTTGTTGATTGGTGTTTGATGTGCAGCTGTGCTAGGTTTGAGGTGGCAGTGTGTGTTTGTCCAGATGCACTTCTTGTGTGATTTTTATTTTGTTCCTGAGTGATGATTTTGTGTACTCCTGTTGTGTCTGTGCTCCCATTGCTTTTCCCCAGTTGGGAGTACAGGGTATGTCTGTTTTTGTTGGAGTTCAGTATGTGTTCCTGTAGTGTTTGTGTGTTGTTCTTGTGCAGGCATTTGTTGAGGCATCCCTGTGTGTGTGCTGTGTTTGTGGCTACACCCAGGGTGTGTGTTTGTTTGTCTGTGTATGTGCTGGAATGGATTGTGAGCCTTCAGTGTGTGTGGCACTGGTGTTGTGTGTTCCTTGTCAGCCACTGCTGCAGTGGCTGTCTCCCTGGTTGTGTGTTGTGTGGTGCAGGGTGTGTATTGTGCTTGCTTGTTGCAGTGCTTGTTGGTGCGCATGGGAGTGCACGGGATGGGCACCTGGCCTGTGATTTGATGGGGTGTGTTGCAATGTGGTTTGTGGTGGTGTGGCCCTGTGGTGTTTGTGCCCTGCCCATGCCTCGGAGTGGCCCTGCCTTCTGCATAGTGCGCATGTGTCAACCGCGGCGGTGACGTGACCGGGAGCGGGACGTTGCTGCCGGTTGGTGGACAATGTGTGTCCCGGATGCTGAGGGGTGCCATGTTGTCAGGTGAGTGATGTGTGGGTGCCCTTGTGGATGTGTTGTGACCCCCAGCAGGGTGTCAGTGTGGTGATTGGACCCTGTGTCGGCCTGTGTGTTGTGTGTTGCATTTTTGTAGTTGCGTACCTGCGGCGGCGTCCGCAGCGGCCCATCTGACGATAGTGTTGTAGGAGGAACATCAACGGGTGCATAAGGAGGGCTGGGTTCATGGCGGTCGGGTCCGGGTCTCGGCTATCTCGCTCCGCTGTCGAGTTTCCGCCTGCTTAAACTGGGCGGTGTTTCCACTGCGGTCCGTCGATTTGTTTGGGCCATCCTAATTTGTTGAGCGGGCGGATGTCATTCCGCACGGCGGAGAGTCTCGATTGGCTCACACCGCCGCGGTGGCGGGCGCACTTTGATTGCGGAGCTCACACTGCCCGGCAGCACAGAGTGACACGGCAGGGCACAGGGCTCCAGTTTATGCTGCCACTCCTGGGTCCCGCGCCGCAGCAGCTCGCGGAACGGCAGGCAGCATGGCACAATACGGCCCGGCACAATAGGAGCACAATAGGAGCACGGTGGAACGTTGGAAGCGGGTACGGCACTCTTGCAGCGGCACTCCCAGAGGCTCCCAGCTCCCTGCTCCCTCGACACAGGCCGCTCTCAGCTCTCAGCTCAGCTCAGCTCAGCGCTCAAATGGAGTGATACATCCTTCCTCGAAAACCTTCACTAAAAGGGCTGCATCTCTTTTGTTGTGGTATCTGTTGGCTACCCTACCTAACTGGGGCGTGTTAATGGGGGATCTGACTAACCGGAAACCACTACTTTTAAATTTGCCCCCAGACCTTGAGTCTTCTTCTTTTCTTTCTTCTCCCCATACTGTTTGCCATGCCTCCAACCTGACTCTGGGTGTCCCCCCTGCATCCTGAACTTATGTGCTGGAATTTGCAAGACGCACCCCATGTGCATTTATTGGTTTTGTATTTCCAACAGATAGCGGCTGGCCAGCTGGGGGGTTGGGATTTCCTGACCTCCTGTGTACTAGTATTTTGTGGATGAACCCTGACACATCCTCCTCATTCCATTCCATTTCAGGGTGTGTCTGCATTTTCACTCTAAAACCTTTAAAGTACTCTAACCAGACATCCACTGGTAATTGTCTATGCGTCCCGTGGGTTTTTGCTTCATACAGCCAGGGGCCTGTTGCACAGTGGGGAAACTTTTCTACAATAATGCATATCATAATACTGAATTCATCCAACCAATTGTCAAAATTTCTTTTTCTCCCTCCTATCTTCCTCTTTCTTATCGCACACGGTTAAGTCCAAACCTTTTAACTGTATTTCTAATGATGAAAAATGTAAATAAATTATTTTCTCCACATCCTTTCCTTCACTGCTAGCGGGATGAGGCTTGCCAAACTGGTCGCTTTAGTATTCATAGATGGGTGCCGTGGTGATGGCCTGCATATGCTTCTGGAGCTTGTACCACCTGCACTGGGTTGCCTCACATGCTTGTGCTGTCCCAGGCTGCCAGGGGGGACACAAGTCCTCCACGTGTACCCTGTCCCCTAGTCTGGCTGTTAAACCGGCCTAAACTGCTGACTTCCTTGGCATGCCCATCCTGCTAGCCGTAAGCACCCTGTATCCGACAGGTGCCATGGAAGCGGGTCCATCTTCTTGCGCCCCTTCTTCACCCCCCTCTTTGGTTCTTTCCCTGAAGGTCTCTGACGCTTCATGATTGCTGGTGGATAGTTGGTGTCCACTGGTCCCTCCTTTTGCTGACTGCTTGGCCCTTTGTCCCCATCCAGATGTGGCTTCAGCCAACTCCTACCATGTATCAGTTGCTGCAGCTCTCCCAATTCCCTTAGTTGGACACCTGTGTTCTGGCTCTCCATGTTCCTGCTCTGCAGTGGCCAGGTGGGGGTGACTGTGAGGGCTTGTGCCCTGTGTTTTTCTGCTGCAGGGGCTGAGTCGCTTCACCCTCAGATCGGGCTGTCCCCAGCCCCTTGTGGAGCTCCCTAAAGCACTCCTGGCCTTCTTTCTAATTTTGCGAGGGCCTGGACCAATCGCCTGTGCTTCCTGCTGTGTCAGCTGGGTCATGTCACACTAGAATTGTGCTATCCCCTGTCCCTGTGAGGGGTTCAGTGTGGTGCTACCGCTCTATTTATACACTGAACTCCGCAGATCTAATCTTGACAAAAGCTTGGCAGCTGTATGAGTGAAACCTTTCCACAAGTTCCCCAAAATGCTTGCCAAATGGATTTGGACTATTTTTTGTGGGGGAGTTTTATATAGCATGAACTTGCTTCTCAGCCTTGGGAATCTTAATATCTCCTGTGAAAACTTCAGCCAGCTTGTTACTTCATCCCTAGCTGGCCCCATGTGCTGTACCTTTAAATTCTTGATTCTCCTGGGCAAGGCACTCCAGTGGAGAGGTGGGGCTTCGTTGAGCCTATTCCCTTCCTCCAGTGCTATGCGCCTGTCCGGGATCCCCACACACCACCTCGCTGCTCAAAAGGCTGCCCACTCCACTGGTGTCCCCTGCTGCATTATACCTCCTCACTACCCTGTGGCCGCTTGGCTGGGAATCAGGCACGCGGATTCACTGCTTCAATGATCGGCCTCATCGCAGTCGTCCACCGCAGCAGCTTGCCTCTTGGCTGCTCTTCTGTGGCTTGGCTCCACAAGTGGGAGGGTGTGGTGACCGTACCTCAGTAACCTCAGCTGGATCATCTGCTGTCGCTCCAAAGAGGAAGGAGCGGCGTTCTCTACAGCCAAACCCGGGTGTGCGCTGTGTACTGCTGCTTTAGGCCGACGATGCTGGACCGGCGGCGGGGCACCTGGTAGGGCCTCAGCCAACCTCCACGCCGCAGTATGTGCCCTTGTAGGATCTCCCCCACAAAGGAAGTGTCCTCTGCTCGTAGTAGTCTCTCGTAAGGCCTTTAGAAATTCAGAAATTGTAGTGCGAACCTTAACCTTAACAACAGAGATTTTACACTGCGATACAATCACAATGTGGTTGTTACAATGCCCGAGTTATTACAAAGCAGTGCCATTAAAATGACTTGCGCTAGATGGCGCTCTAGACTAAGGAATAGTATGATTTACTATTCCAACACCTTCCCTACTGTTGCACACACTGGAGTTGGAATAGTAAATCATACTATTCCTAAGTCCAGCGCACCATCTAGCGCAAGACGTTGTAACATCTTGCTTTGTAATGACACTGCGTTGTAACTACACAGTCATTGTAATGACCACCTTGTGAATGTATTGCGGTGTAAAATCTGCATTGTTATGTACTATATTCGTGGTGGGGAGGCTGTGTCCTTATACCTCCCTCCCCACTGTACCATCTGATCAGAAACAGTGTCCCCCCCCATTAGGGGGTTTCAAGTTCACCTGGCTCCCCCATTTCCCAGGTATTTTTTTTGCCCCTTTTGTTGCACATTTTTTTGGGGGGTGGGTGCGGGGAGTGTTACTTCTTTTTTCCCTTGGGGACGCCGCAGCTGCCCAAACTGTTATTTTAGGGTCTCCGGAGGTTGCTATGGCGTTGGGCCGTGAGGACCCCTTCAGGGGCGGACTCTGCAAAAACAGCTCCAGTGATATGCAAGCTAAAAAAGCCCAAACCAACAAGCAGGCAGCCACTGCAGAAGTTTTGCCTTTACCAGTCACCAAATGCAAAAAGAACAATTGATGAACAGAATGTTGAACAATGTCAAACAGTCACCCCAGTACAGAGATCTGGGCCCAAATCCACAGTTGTTTGCTCTGGTTGCCATTCCAGTTAAATCCCAGCCATATGAAACTCAGTCTTGACCCTGCTTCCCATGAGAACAGTCCAGCCCGAACTGCCAAGCCAAGTCCTCTCTGGACCGCAACAAGCATTGTGTGACCGAGTTTGTGGTTTCACCCCTCAACAGCAAGGCTAGCTTGACTCCAGTAGCATAGAGAGAATGGGACCCACGTCTGGGCATACCTATCCCACTCAGGGTGATAAATGCAAAAAGAACAATTGATGGACAGAATGTTGAGCAATGTCAAACATCCAACCCAGTTGTGAGATCTGGGCCTAAATCCATTGTTTCTTTACTCCTCATACCATTCCAGTTTCAACCTAGCCATCTACAAATCAGTCTTGATCTTGCTACCCATGGAAACAGTCCAGCCTGAACTGCCATACCTGGTCCTCCATGGTCCAGAAACAAGCATTGTAGAACCGGTTTCAGGGTTTCACCCTTCATCAGCCAGACTAGCTTGATTCCAGTGGCATGGAGAGCACAGGACCCACATCTTGGCATACCCATCCCACTCAGGGTGACAAATGCAAAAAAAAATTGATGGACAGAATGCTGAACAATGTGAAACATTTACCCCAGTACAGAGATGTGGGACTAAATCCATTGTTTTTTGGTCCCCATGCCATTACAATTTGAATCCAGCCATATGCAAATCAGTCTTGACCTTGCTCCCCATGGGAACATTCCAGCCTGAACTGCCAGGCCAGGTCCTCCCTGGACCGGAAACAAGAATCCTGTGACCTGTTTTGTGGTTTCACCCCTCATCAGCCAGGCTAGCTTCACTCCAGTGGCATGGAGAGCATGGGATCCACGTTTGGGCATACCCATCCCCCTTGGGGTGACAAATGCAAAAAGAACAATTGCTGGTCAGAATGTTGAACAATGTCAAACATTCACCCCAGTAATGAGATCCGGGCCTACATCCATAGTGTTTAGCTTTTGCTCCCTATGGTATTCCAGTTTAAACCCAGCCATATGCAAATCAGGCTTCACCCTGCTCCCCATTGGAACAGTCAAGCACTTCAGGCTGGACTGTTCCCATGAGGAATAGGGTCGAGACTGATTTGCATAGAGCTGGGTCCAAATGGGGTGGTGTGGTGAGCAAAAGGAAGATGGATTAACCCAGATCCTTGTGACTGGTGGTGAATTGTTGCATTGTTCATCATTCCTTCCATCATTTGTTCCCTTTGCTACCAGTCCCCAGGTGCATAAAAGCACCAAACTGAGATAGCCCAAGTCTGCACCTGTGTCTGCCGGACCCAGGAGTGCTATCAGAATCCAGATTCCTTGTACTCAAGGGACCCTAGCCCCCACCTAAGGATTTTGTCCTCGGCTGGTCTGGTATTGCCAAATAATTAACTGTTTGCAAAAAACGTGGCAAAAATATGAATTGTCAAAAGACTGGTGGCCAACGCCAGACCTATTTGCTCTGCCAATGCTTATTTTGCAATTCTGACTTTTCCCGAAAGCTGGAAATAGAATGGCCATGGCACAGCAAACCTTTGATTGATGACGTTTTAGGGGAAAAAATACTTTCTTGCACAGCACATTTCCAATTCTTCCCAAAAACCCAAAAGTTTGCAATATTTTGGTTATTTTTTTTGTCCCACTTGGGGATTCCACATACCTTGATACCTCTGAATTCCCCAGCATATGGGAACAAGCATTTGCAATGCAATAGGTCTCGCCTTAGGAAAGTTTGAGCTATTGGTATTGTAAATGACAATTTTTTTAATTTATGTGTTGGTTTTGAAAATACCGAAATTAATAGCGTTGTCATTTACAATGCCAATAGTTTTAATTTTCGCAAATATGACACCTATAGCATTTGTAATGCAATATGTGTTGTATTTACGTGACTTAGATGTGATATTACACATAACAATGGCTTCTAATTTTTGTGACATTTGTAATAAAGCTTGAAACATTGAGAGAACATATTTGAACCAGTTGTTGTTGAATGGTTGCACAGATTGATGCTGTGGTGGCGCTGAATGATGTGGTGGCGACAAGTGATGCTGTGGCTTTCAGTGATGCTTTGGTAGCGTATAGTGATGTTGTGGTGCCCCTGAGTGATGCTGTGGTGGTGCTGAGTGATGCTGTGGTGATGCGATAGATAGATAGAGTGACTGCGATAGATAGATAGAGTGAGTGCGATAGATAGATAGAGTGAGTGCGATAGATAGATAGAGTGAGGGTGATAGATAGATAGACAGACAGACAGACAGACAGACAGACAGACAGACAGACAGACAGACAGACAGACAGACAGAGTGAGGGCGATAGACAGATAGACAGACAGACAGACAGACAGATCTGGATGCGGCTTGCCGGACTTCGGATGCACGCAGCATGACAACGCGACTGTGACATTATGAATACATTTTTAAGTCTAAATAACCACAAACAAGCCCATTGCCCACCCCCCACCCCAATAAAAAAAGAACAGCACAAGCTGGGTGTGATAGTATAAAGAAACAGTCCTACCTGGTCCCAGTCCTGGCTCCTTGCCAAGTGTGCACGGTTTCCTGATGGCAGCACAGCATGGCGGGAACTTTGGTTTTACTTTCCGAGTGAAAGCCGCGTTAGATGCCGCCGAAGGACAGGGTCGTAATCAGTGGCTAAGGCGCGTAGTCCTTTGCTCTTACTTTAGTAGCCGTTAGTATTACCCGCTCGGCCAGAAGTGTTACCAGATACGATTGACTGCCATGTTTATTTGTATAATTAATAAATGCCTAATGTACGTTCGTCCTGCCTGCAGATAGTTATGTAAATCACAAAGATTACAAGTTCTCAGAGAATGGCAAAGTGGCAAAGAGGTGACAACAGCGAAGTAGATTATATCCTGCTCCGCCAAAAGTTTAACCAGAGATGAATGCTGCCATGTTCTTAAGTAATTAATTGATTCATGCACATCCCGTCCTGCCTGCAGCCTATTAAATAAATTAAGATTCCTGGGAAATGATATGGTGAGTAGCTTATCAGGCAGTCCAATACACTAGTTATGGTGATAGATAGAGTGAGGGCGACAGATAGATAGATAGATAGATAGCTAGATAGATAGAGTGAGGGCGATTGATAAAGTGTATTTATGTTGCATGAGAAGAGTGTAATTATGTGGCGTGTAATTATGTGGCACTGAGTGGTAATATGGGGAGTGTATGTTGTATTCAGTAGAGTGTAATTTTGTGGCGTGTAATTATCTGGCACTGAGTGGTATTTGGAGTGTTTGTTAGCATTGAGTGCAGTGTAATTATGTTGCATATAATTATGTGGCACTGAGTGGTATTATGGGGAGGTTATGTTGTATTCAGTAGAGTGTAATTGTGTGCCGTGTAATTATGTGGCACTGAGTGGTATTATTTGGAGTGTATGTTCCATTGCAGAGTGTGTGAGGGTGCAGAGTGTGAGGGTGCAGAGTGTGAGGGTGCAGAGTGTGTGTGAGTGTGCAGAGTGTGTGTGAGGGTGCAGTGTGTGTGTGAGGGTGCAGAGTGTGTGAGGGTGCAGAGTGTGTCAGGGCAAGGGGAGACAGAGAAGATAGAGAAAGTGAGGCTGGGAGTCGATTTGTTGGGAGGGAGAGTCCAGGGCACAACGCATGCCTTAAAACAAGGCTCTCTCGTTATGCCGCTGGCTTCTAAAGTGTTAATTGCAGTCTTAATTTCTCCCCTATTGATTAACCTTTCTTCTGTCCTCCTTACCTCTTTATCCTTAGAAGGAGTAAGGTGAAGAGCATTGATCACTGAAGCGTGCGGGCGCCTCAGTTCTACCTAATAGTGTATTTTTTTAGTATCTCCCCAAGTTTACCCTATGTATTTAAACGATGTGTTTGTCGAATATTTGCGTGGAGTGGGGCAGATTTGTAACGTGTTTATTCATCAACATCCCCTTCTCATTTAACGGCATATGGGAAACATCACTGTGTAACTTCTGCCTCTGTTTGTGTTCCACCTTACAACCAATCACAGCCGGGAAGACCCGGAACCCAGCTCAGACATTCGCGGAACGTGCGCTCTTATCTTCTCACTACAGAAAACAACTGTGTTAGATCAAGTATGCAACTACAAGAGAAGAATCACCCTAGTTTCATGTGACAGAGGTCACAAAAGTATATTTTGCAAATGTACCTGAAAAGCACTGAATATATGAGAGACAGAGCGAAGGAAAGGGAGAAGGGTGAGGGAGAGAGAAAGAGAAGGAAGGGGGAGGGAGAGTGAGGTAGGGATGGGATGCAAGAGGGTGAGAGAGAGAAGGAAGGGGAGAGAGAGAGAGGAGAGGGAGGGAAGAGGGAGAGAGAGAGAAAGAAGGGCCGAGAGATGGAGGGAGAGAAGAGAGAAGGGGAGAGGGAGCAAGAGAGAGGGAAGGGGAGAGGGAGCAAGAGAGAGAGAAGGAAGGGGCAAGAGAGGGTGAAGAGAGGGGAGGTAAGAAGGAGGGAGAGAAAGAGAGAGAGGGGAGGGAGGGAGGAGAGGGGGAGAAAGAAAGAGAGAAGGAAGAGAGCGAGAGAGTGAGGGAAGGAGGGGCGGGAAGAGGGAATGGGAGTGGGAGAAGGAGCAAGAGAGAGAGAGGGTGAGAAAGAATAGAGGGGGGGTCTAAAAAATGACTCTCCATCAGAAAATACTTAGAAGGTCCCAAAAGCGAGACCTGGTGGGCTATTCCAATGCTTGTTTTGTTTGCAGTGGGAAGAGGCTCAGAGGAAGCAGCGATGGAGGAGCTGGGTGTTGGGGATGTAAGCAAATGGTGGAAAAAAGCATTTGGTTGGAAGAGTAAGATAGAGAAGGGGGGGCAGGGATGTGAATGGGCAAGCAGCAGATGGCGAGGAAAGACCAAAACCAGAACTGCAGAGGAGCACACAAACTGTCCCTGAGGTGAAGCCTGGCATAGAACTCTACCATGTTTTGTCACAATCATCATCTAAAGTGAGTCTGTTGTGGTTTGAGCTGTTCAAAGGTGGTGAATGCGTGAGCACTTCCTGAAATAAACTGTTATCGTCTGTTGTGACAGTGTGTACACGGCGACAGTGCAGGAGCAGCAACAGTCACCAACTTCCAGGGCATTCGGAAGCTTTCACACTAGCAGGGTGCAACACTCATTCATCTCGCAGATGGTTGACGCAGTTTGCTCAGGGTGGAGGAGCAGCTCTGACACCCTACATTTTGCATACGAGTCCCCGAGGGGTCTAAAAATGGCCTAACTCTTGGAAAGCGCCTGCAGTAAACACGACACGTAAAAAAACACTCACAAAATTAAATCTGCCATTCTACGGTGAAAAGCAATGAGCACTGAAGTTTACGTGGGACGGCATGGACCGTTTTATAAGAGTGTGAGCTCCTGCAGGAAGGTGCAGCGACCCCATGGGCGCTGTGCACGTGTGACAAACCATTCGTCACAGCCGGTCAAAGAACAAGGCTGTTAATGAGGGGAAAGACGAAGCGGTTCGAGTCAATGAGGGATATGCTGCAGGAGGGGTGAGAGAAACTGCGTGGGAGTCCAGCGCGGCCACGCTAATTCAACAAGCCATACACATGAGAAATATGCATTTAATTGATATAAATGCTATTGATTTACATAGTGGTTATCCTTAAAAGGTGTCATGGATCCCAACCCTCGTTGGACACCCTTCTTGCATGAAAGTAAAAAACAAGTTATGTTGGGGAGAGCAATATGTATAGCTATGCTAACTTTACTGAGCCAACACTCCGATTATCCAGGAGTTCCAGCTCCCATGCAACAAAGCTCGCTCTGCCCTCAGACAAAAGAGGAAAAAAAAGCGCTACATTGGTTGCCACATGGACCTTTCTGGCCCACACCCAAAATATAGCACTTCTGAAAAATTAATAAACAGATTTAGACATTAATGCATCAAAAAAGTATTCAGCAAAGCTTTACGATAGAGTAAAATCTCCATACCTTAAAACAATACTTTTTACTCTTGCAAAGAATAATAATAAAGGAACCGGGCAAACCGGATAAATGGAAAAAAAGCACTAGTGTGGGAAGGGGAAAACGAAGGAACACAGACTACAGAGAAAACGGGAGACACCTTGGTGACTGGAGACAGAGAGGGCCGCGAAGGAGGGGGAAAGATAAGGCAGCTGGAGACGTTGAGTGAGGAGACCAGAAACGAAAGAATAAATAAAGGTGCTTCACCATGCTGTTTGAAAAAAAATCATAACCGTTGGCATCTGGTTGAACAGATTATAAAAAGTGGTATGTAAATATACATTTTTTATTTAAACTACTGATTTCCAGACATAGGCTGCCGACACCGCCTTGGCTGAAAGGACAAAGTTGCTTCCCAGCCGAATGCGTTTGAAATGCATCAACACCTTGCTTCTGAAAGACAACCACTGAAGCCGCCCGCAAGTCTGTAGTGGTGTGAAACGCCAAGTCTGGGTGTGAAACGTCCCAATAGTTAGTAGATGTGTTTGAATGGGAGTCTGAAGTGGCACAATAAAGTGAAATGTTGCCCCCTTGTAAAGATGGTTATCATAGAGAGAAAGTTTAAATCTTGCTTTGATTAACTTTCACATGTAGGTGCTGTTTAAACAAGTTTCTTACGGAGATAAGAATGATGTACAAAGATTCCATTCTGTTTGCGCTGTAAAACGCAGCAGCCACAGGTACAAACTAGAAAGCACAGGAAAGGCAGGAAAAGCAAAGCAGATGGCCGAGTGTTCACACGCACGTGCACGCAAGCTTGTAGCCAACCAGCAAAGCTGGGTAGCACTTTTGAGAACCCCTTTTACAACATTAAACAAGCCTGAATCGACTCTCCCACAACTTGAAGTATTACCTTCCACAGCTCTGCTACTCAGAACGGCCAACGTGAAGCGAACCATCCTCCCAATTCGGACCTGCGCCAGCGGATCCCGTTACTAAACCAAGCGAAGGATAATGACGTGAGCATGCACCTCAGCTGTACGTGAGCAAGTCACGCCGTGAGCATGCACATGGACGTCTAGGGAGCTCGTCATCACCTTCTGCGTCGCCTGCTGTTGCCGAGCCTGAGCCGCTAACCCTGCACACCTAGGGGGAAGGACCGGCCTCGAGAGCAGCGGGGGACTCCTGAGTCAGCCCGGTGAGTAGGGGGGGGACGTGTAAATACTGTGTTTTTGGTGCATCAGGGTAGCGAGACAGGAGATGGGCACTTCGAGTGTGTGGATGCACGTGTGTGACTGTGTGTGTGCGTGAGTAGGTGGGTGGGTGGGTGGGGGGGTGAGGGTGTGTGTATGCAGTGTGTGTACCTGCGTGTGTGTATGCAGTGTGTGTGTATGCAGAGTGTGTGTGTGTGCGCGGAACTGAGAGAGGCATGGCTGACTGAGATCGGAGATGTGCACGGCTGGGGGGCGGGGCCAGGGGGCGCGTTCACGATGTGTAATCGGCGCTCGTGGCCAGATCTAGGTCGCTTGAAAAGGAACTTGGTAGCAATAGGTCGAGAGCTCGACCTAAAAAGGACATACATTTGTCCTGGACTGCTTCTGTGGAAAAAAATTATGAAAGCTTAAGCACAAACTACCCTAATTATCAAAAAAGGGCTCAGCCTGAAAAGTGGGGAGAGGAAGAAGAATCATCACCTAAGGGGCTGTGCATTCATGCACACACTCAGCAGCAATCTTGGAACGAATTGTTTTCCATTTGACATTACCTGACAACGCTATTGTTTGTGCCGGTGCTTGTGATGCAATTCAACCATTACTAGAAAAGCAAGAGTGGAAGCAGTGGGGCAGGTTCTGCATGTTGGTGGGGGCACAGTGACAACAAGGGAGACGAATAATCTGGAGAACAAGGAAAACATTACCACAGAGAACTAAAAGCCCCGTTCTATAGCAAAAGCCACAGTAAAAAAAACATTAGAAAAGCCATGTAGCTGTCCACAAAACACCATGGCATTAAGGGCCTTTCACCCAACCAATGGAATTCTTTTTTAAAAATGCCAAAAGCAAATGGCTGAAGAGAACAAGCCAAAATTCCACTCTCCCTGTACTGAATGTGTATGTGTTATGTATCTTGTATTGTACTGGGTAATATAAAATCTCTGAAAAGCAAGAGGTACAAACATTATTTAACTGCGATCTAACTGTTCCATAGTCACAAATACTATATACACTTACTATTCAGTAAAAACCTAATAGGCATATGCATAAAAAGTTCCTAACAGTAATTGTACTTATTTCTCATTCTTCTTTATTTTAAACAAGTACTTGAAAAAACAAGAAGAAGATAGCTGGCATGTTTGGAAATACTGTTTCCACATACCATACAGCACAAAGTGGAATACTATTTTTACAGCCAATGTTGCAGTACACAAACGGTCTGATGTAGAGCCTTGGGAATATGGTGTCCTGTCCGCCAACCTGACAGTCTACCCGCTGTGTCATGTTTCTGCCAGTGATGCCCCTGGTGGCTCTGCTGATGGAAATCTTGAACCAACCGCCCAAAGGACTTGGGGCTGTCAATGAAAGTACATTAGCTTTTTTACCATATTTAGAGTGGATGGACGTATGTACTTTTTTCCTTTTTCAAAACCACAGTCCTACAGAGAATAAAAACCACATAAAAATGACCCCATACCGTGGAAGAAAGCTCCCAGGATGTCAGAGTCGCTCACTTTTTAGTTTTACGAGAACAAAAATCTCCCACTGTGGTGGCCACTATGTAGCAGTGGCTCTTCTGAAGAGATCTTCCA
The DNA here is from genome assembly GCF_964263255.1 of Lissotriton vulgaris. NCBI lineage: Eukaryota > Metazoa > Chordata > Amphibia > Caudata > Salamandridae > Lissotriton > Lissotriton vulgaris. Next base: position 1,189,778,458 of record NC_141693.1, on the reverse strand, counting down.
TAGGCCAGCAGAGATCTCTAAATATGGCAGGTGGTAGTCCACTGGACCGAAAACGGTATTATCTCTGCTCCTCTGGTGGACAGCAAGCTGCCCACCAACCTCTAAATTTGACCCAAAGTTATACTTAAAATGCTTTCAAGAAGCAAAACAATTGTAAAGCTAATTTTAAGTGAGATTTAATGTGTCATTGTAAGTAGCTTTTTCGAGTGTAAGACTTTTGTGTTGCCTGTAGGTGATTGCATGATGCATGGAGAGTAAAGAGCTGCAGCGGTATCATGTCTGAGTTGATGTGTTACGTGTACATGGTAGAATTACACTTTGCCATGGATTCAGTGGGTGGGAATGTGTATGGAGTATGTAGACAATTGCTGCTTCAGGGCTGTTGCCCACCTATAACCGAGTGAGGAAGGTGGTCACTCACATTGATACAAAATGAAACTAGTAATGAAATTGGAGGAACTTTCAGTAACAGAAACCCCAAAGAGTATACAGACGAAGAAATGAGTTCCTCAGGTCATCAAACCTATAGCTAAAATCTGCCCAGTTGTATATGATAGCATAGCTACAAATAAGGGCCTAACCGAGCAAACAAATAGCGTAGAGAGTAGACATGAGTGACTGTATGTGTGAGTGAATATGAGAATGGCTATATAGATTAATGCATGCTTCTGTCAGTGAATGTATAGCTGAGTATGGTTTAATATTTGTATGAATAAATAAGCATAGTTGGCCCCTAAGGACCCTCGGCATCGAAGGAGACTTTATCCTCCAACCAAGAGCATGCCAGGAGGCGCTTTTGCAGAGTAGTGGAAAAAGGAGTCTGGGCCTCCGGTGAGTTTCTGGTTTTGTCTTTTTTTGTATGTTAGGAAGGGGGCCTGTGTGGAACCCCTTCTCTCACACCCTTTTGGGCCACAAGGACCACATGCCTTCGGCCCTGACCCATTTAAAAAAAAAAACATTATTAACAAGGGAATGGGGCCTTCCCAGGTAGATTTAAGCCCCAGTCACCCCATACCCCGGGGCCTGGCCATTTTTTTATTTAAATAAAAAATATATTGGGGCCCCCCTCCTGGGCCATTTTCAGCCCCGGAGACCCCATCCCTTGGGGCTTGGCCAACTCATTGGGGACCGCCGGAGAGCCTCAAGGCCCCCATTTTTTTTTTTATATTTAAAGACCTTTATTGCACAAGTTTTCAGTTACACAGCTTTTATAGCCTACAACCCATGAGGGCCGGCAGCATAGGGTGGCAATCAGATGAAATGCGATTTAGATAACACAGCCTTCTGGTCGACATCCCTGGGGTCCGGCGGCATAGTCAAGTCAAGTCAAGTCATAAAATTTATATAGCGCACTACATACCCGGAGGGTTTCAAGGCGCTTGGGGAGGGGAGGGGGACTAGACATCCCTAGGGAGGGGGATTATTTGTCAAATATCCACGTTTTAAGTTGTTTTCTGAACGCTAGGTGATTCTGGGTGAGGCGAAGGTAAGCGGGGAGTGAGTTCCATGTTTTGGCAGCCAGGTATGAGAAGGATCTGCCTCCCATGGTGGTTTTGTTGATGCGAGGGACAGTGGCGAGTGCTTGGCTGGAAGAGCGAAGTTGGCGGGAGGGGGTGTAGAAGGACATTCGAGAGTTGAGGCAATCTGGTCCGATGTCGTAGAGTGATTTGTGTGCGTGGGTAAGCAGTCGGAAAGTAATCCTCTTATTGACGGGTAGCCAGTGGAGGTCTTTAAGGTGGCCGGAGATGTGTTCATTGCGTGGGATGTCTAGTATGAGCCTGGCTGAGGCGTTTTGGATTCGTTGTAGTTTCTTCTGGAGTTTGGCGGTGGTACCTGCGTAGAGGGTGTTTCCGTAGTCCAGACGGCTCGTGACCAGAGCATGGGTGACTGTTTTCCTTGTTTCGGTGGGGATCCAGCGAAATGTTTTTCTGAGCATGCGAAGGATGTTGAAGCAGGATGAGGATACGGCGCTGACTTGTCTGTTCATTGAAAGTGAAGAGTCCAGGATGACGCCAAGGTTCCGTGCGTGGTCTGTCGGGATGGGTGCTTTTCCGAGGGCTTCCGGCCACCAGGAGTCGTCCCATGCAGAGGGGGATTTACCTAAGATGAGGACTTCCGTTTTGTCTGAGTTCAGTTTCAGACGGCTTTGTTTCATCCATTCGGCGACTTCTTTCATTCCTTCGTGTAGGTTAGTTTTGGCGGTGCTGGGGTCCTTGGTGAGAGAAAGGATCAGTTGAGTGTCATCCGCGTAAGAGATGATGTTGAGGTTGTGTTGGCGGGCGATGGTCGCGAGGGGGCTCATGTATACGTTGAAGAGGGTGGGGCTGAGTGAGGATCCTTGTGGTACGCCGCAGATGATTTCGGAGGCCTCGGACTTGAATGGTGGGAGGCGGACTCTCTGGGTTCTTCCGGAGAGGAACGAGGTGATCCATTCCAGTGCCTTTCCTTGGATTCCGATGTTTCTGAGGCGCTGTAAAAGGGTGCTGTGGCAGACTGTGTCGAAGGCTGCAGAGAGGTCGAGGAGGATGAGGGCGACTGTGTCTCCATTGTCCAGTAGAGTTCGAATGTCGTCTGTTGCTGCGATGAGGGCGGTCTCAGTGCTGTGTTTTGCTCGGAAGCCAGATTGTGAGGAGTCGAGGGATTTGTTGGCTTCGAGGAAGGCGGCGAGCTGGTTGTTGACGGCTTTCTCGATGACTTTGGCCGGGAATGGAAGAAGTGAGATGGGGCGGTAGTTTTTGAGTTCGGTGGGGTCTGCTGTTGGTTTTTTCAGAAGGGCGGTGATTTCAGCGTGTTTCCAGTCTTCTGGGAAGGTAGCGGAGTTGAAGGAGTAGTTGATGACGTCTCGGAGGTGCGGAGCTATGACGGAGTCTGCTTTGTTGAAGATGTGGTGAGGGCATGGGTCTGTGGGGGATCCAGAGTGGATGGAATTCATCAGGCGGATGGTGTCCTTAGTGGTGATTGGGTTCCAGGCGTTAAGGGTGTTAACGGGGGGAAGATAGTCAGCTGATGGTAGGGTGGGTTGGCTTCCGGGTTGGTTGTCAAAGCTGTTGTGGATGTCCGCAATCTTGTTGTGGAAAAAAGAGGCTAGGGAGTCGCAGAGGGTTTGAGAGGGGGTGATGTCGTTGGAGTTGGCCGAGGGGTTGGAAAATTCCTTGACGATGTTGAAAAGTTCCTTGCTGTTGTGGGCGTTGTTGTCGAGTCGATCCTTGAATGCTGTTTTTTTGGCTTTTCGGATCAATTGGTGGTGAGTACGGATGGCGTTTTTGAAGGCGACCTTGTTGCTGGTGGATGAGTCTTTTTTCCAGGCCTTTTCAAGGGAGCGGCATAGTTTCTTGGATTTCTTGAGGTCCTCGTTGAACCATGAGGCCTTCTTGATTTTGTGTTGGCGTTTTTTCAGTGGTGCTAAGGTGTCTGCGGTGTTGGATAACCAAAGGGTGAGGTTGGAGGCGGCTTCGTTGGCTTTAAAAGAGAGGGCTGGGGAGGTTTGAAGGAGCGATGAGGAGATCTGTTCCGTGGTGATTTTGTTCCAGTTTCTTTGTAGAGTTGGTTGGAGGTGGATGATGGGTTTCGGCTTGTTGTAGGTGAAGTGGACGCAGCTGTGGTCAGTCCAGAGGAGCTCCGTAGTGTGGTTGAAAGAGACATGGTTGCTAGAGGTGAAGATGGGGTCAAGTGTGTGACCTGCGATGTGGGTGGGGGAGGTGACCAGTTGTTTAAGTCCGAGGTTGGCGAGGTTGTCCAACAGGGTGGCGGTGTTGCGGTCGTTGATCTTCTCAAGGTGGAAGTTCAGGTCTCCCAGGAGGATGTAGTCTTTGGAGGGGAGCGCGTGTGGGGTGATGAAGTCCGTGATGTCTTCACTGAATTTTGCGCGGGGTCCTGGTGGTCTGTAGAGGAGGGTGCCTCTGAGTGTGGTCTTGGGGTCGATGTGGATTTGGAAGTGGAGGTGTTCGGAGTTGGCGAGGTTGGCGTCGGAGCTGGTTGAGATGCGGATTGATTTCTTGTGGACGATAGCGATTCCTCCTCCTGTTTGGTCGGTGCGGTCTTTGCGTGTAATTTTATAGTCGTCAGGGATAGCGATGGCGATGTCGGGTGCGGAGGAGGCGTTCATCCATGTTTCCGTTAGGAAGGCGACGTCTGGAGAGATGGTGTCTAGTAGGTTCCAAAGGTCAATGGCGTGCCTGTGGACCGAGCGGGTGTTGAGAAGGATGCATTGTAGGTGATTGGGGTCGGGAATCTGTGGTGTGGTCGGATCGAAGACGTTGACGGTGCCGCTGAATTTGCAGGAGAGGCAGGAGAACGGTCCATGGGTGCGTCCAGGAGCGGCTTGGATGCAGTTGGGGGCGCGGCCGGGGTTAAGGGCTAGGAGGGTGGCGGCATCGTAGGTAATGCGGGGGGCTGGGGAGCGCGAGGGGCAGGGGGTCTGGCGCTGGGCGCGGTCCAGGCGCGGACGGGCGTAGACGGGCTTACCTTTGGCGCACCTTCGGCGCGGATTGGGCGCGAATGCTGCGCGTGGACGCTGCACGCGGGAAGAGCTGTCATATATGGATAGTGGGAAGGGGAGGGGCGAGGGCGTCTCAGCTGGGAGGCGGGGCGGGCTTCTGACGACGACGACAGACAACAAACAAAATGGAGGCGGAGGGGGGGAGTACAGCCAAACACGCAAAGCACAGTGAAAACAATTCCTAAAATGCACTTTAACAATGCAGGCAAGCGGAGCGCCGATCTGGCAGGTAGCAATCACAGACAATGTTGAATTATGACAAATAAAGCGGTACAGCGCGCAAAACAGTCCCAATTCGCCACAATAAGCTATGTAAAGCGCGAGTGAGCCCAGCAGCGGTCAGGCAGGCGGCAGGCACAGAAAGGAATCACTTTTACAGGGGCAAAGCGCTGAAAACGAGGCAAAGCGCTAGAAACGATACCAGGTCTTGCAGGGGACGCTGGGGAGCGACTACTCAGCTCGAGGGAGGAGAGCAAGTTGTATAATATATATATATGCAGACATCTCATGGTAAATAGTATGTCTAATAAGCAGGCCTGTGGGTTTTTTATTTTTGTTTAATCTCTTTGTGCTGCTGTAGATGTTCCGATATGTCTCTGCTGTCCGTGCCAGAACTGGTGTTGGGGGAACCAACAGTTGTGCATCCGGGATATCGTCATAGTGGTTACAGGTGTTTGATGGTATAGCTCACTATGGCAAGAAAGGGGTCACATGGGGTCGGTGGTGTCTAACAGGGACTGCCTTGACCCTGGTCGTTGTGTCTAGTGATCTGTCGTATGTGTAGTCCCCCAGTAACAGCTGTATATGTATGGGTATTGATGGCAAAAAGCATCGCCTTGGTTCGGGTGTTTAAGTCCGGAAGGGTGCTTATCCCAGTCGTGCCACGCAGACCGTGTGTGGTGGGGGTTGCATTATGTCTCTACGGCGAGATTGTGTAGTGGCTGTTGGGACTTAGTGTCCAGCGGTGTAATGATAGCGTGTGGACTGTTGTAGTCTATAGCAATAGAAGGCCTGGTCTGAGAACTCGACCAGTAGGGTAACAAATATATGAACCAGAACAGTAGGAGGACTGCAGCAGGGAAAGAGAGCGAAAGCGTTAGTGTCAGTCAGTGGGTTAGGGGGGGGCGGATGTCTCGGCTGTGGCGAGGGGGGTCAGCGGGTCCTAGTTCGAATGCGGCAGGACAGCAGTTTGAGTGTGTGGGGGTCTCAGTCGGGGTTCGTGGCTATCCTCTCCAAGGCGCATCTAGGTCAATGATCGTAATCCGGCCGTGTGTCCCGGGCCCTGCGCTTTGAAAGCGTGACAGGCCCGAGAGAGGGAAATCAGTCTGCCCTCGGCAACTAAGTGTGTGGTGTGGGCTATAGGGCTAATAGCGTAAGTGCGGGGGCATTATGATTCCAGTATGCATGGCATTACGGGACGGTGGGAGCTCCAGTGGTGGTTCTGGTGTGACGATGTCCAGTAGAGGGTGGGGGAGATGGTTAGTGTGGTGGTGTCTCTCAGTGTTTTGTGGCACTGTAGAGGTTTAGGGTGAGTCAGTTCAGGTTATCCCCTGCTCCAGACAGGTTTGTTGAAAGGATTTGAGGAGATCGTCCCAGAGTTGTACATTGGGGAATTTCCGGAGGCCCGCTGTTTCCTTTCGGAGGAGCACTATGCTCTCCGCCCGCGCCTAATTAGTGAAGGACGTATACCAGTGTCTGACATGTGGGGGGGCGCTGGCTTTCCAGTGTTTGGTAAGCAAGCGTTTAGCTGTGATCAGGCCCATGTCCCAGAACCGTGTAGGTACTTTATTCAGTTTCGTGCATTTCTAGAGTCCCAGGATGCAGGCCTCCCATGTGCGCGGTACGTCTTCGTCAGTACTTTGTGCGAGTAGCGATGTGACCTCATCCCAGTATAATTGAATACTAGGGCACTGCCAAAGAATATGAAGGATATCTGCTCCTATCAGGGAACACCTCTGACAGGCAGTGTCAGGTGTATCCAGGTGCAAGGAATAGGCTCCCGACTTGGACCAGTTGACTCGCAGTCCCGACATGCTCTCGAAAGTTCGGAAAATGTCAGCTATAGATCCAGGGATGTTGGTTAAATCCTTGACATACAGTAGCAGGTAATCTGCATACAGTGAGATCGTATGAATGCCATCGGCCATTGGGATTCCCCACTCATCTCCTCGTGTCCGAAGAATTGTGGTCAGGGGCTCCATGGCCAAGGAAAACAGCAGGGGGGATAGGGGGCAGCCTTGTCTGGTACCCCTCCGTACACGGATAGCGTCAGAGAGCAGTTTGCCGGTGCGGACACGTACCGTAGGCCTTTGGTAGAGTAGGTCCACCATGCTCTCATAGTCACCTCCCAGCTCGAATTTTTCCATCACCGCCCTCAGGTACGGCCACTCCACGGAATCGAATGCTTTCTCGAGGTCCAACACTAAACACCCGGCACGTGGCCAACGTTGGACAGCATATTCCTGCAAACGGAACAGGCGACGGATGTTTTAAGAGGTGTGTCTTGCTGGGACGAAGCCATTCTGATCGTGATGTACTAGATGTGGGACCATAGGGGCCAGTCGCTGGGCCAGCGTGGAGGCAAGTATTTTGTAGTCCATGTTCAAGAGGGCCAGGGGGCAATACGAGCCCACTTGCGTGCCATCCCTGCCAGGTTTAGGTATGGATATTAAGTTGGCTTCATTGAGCATGGGAGGCAGGGAGGAGTCTTCCGTAGCCGCAGTGTTCCATTTCAGGAGCTCTGGGATAAGTATGTCCAAGCCAGCCTTATAAAATTCGGCCCGTAGCCCGTCAGGGCCAGGGGCCTTGCCATTGGACAACTGGAAGATGGCTTCGTGGAGCTCTTCCGGTATAAGCGGGGCTCCAAGCTCGTCTTGTTGAGCCTCGGTCAGCTGTGTCATCGGAAGGGGGTAAAGATACCCCGCTATGTCAAGGAAGTGGGTCGTGGAGCCGAGAGCGATATAGGGCATTGTAGTGGGCCGCAAACGCTTCATGGATGTGGCGTTGCGAGTACAGCAGTCCCCTCTCATCTACCTGTATCGCCGCCACTGGGGCTGCGCGGTCTTCTCGTGAAATCAGCCAGGCCAATAATTTGCCAGGCCTATCGCTTTGGTGGTGTGTTCGTGCTGAATGGGCGGCTTAGTTGATACTGCGCAATCGTTCTAGGAGGCACGTGTGTTCTGCCTGAGCCTCCGCCTGTGGGCTATGAGCGCCATTAATTGCGTCTTGTTCCTGACTAAGTAGGCCGGTCTCTAGCCGTGTTAGGTCACTCTCTAATTGTTTCAGCATGTGTCCCTGTGTGCCCAGGCAATGTCCGCGAATCACGGCCTTAAAGGCGTCTCATTCTAGCTGGGTGGAGGATGCTGCATCAAAGTTTTCCTCAAAGTATTAGGCTGTTTGCCTGAGAAGTGAGTCTCGGAAGGCCGCGTCTACCAACAGCGCTGGTTGGAGCCGCCAGGTGGGGATGGGGGGGTGTGGTCGCTCCCAAGCAATGGTCAGGAAATGTGGGTTTTGGTCTGAGTGCGTGCGGCCCATGTATCGTGTGTCCGTGACTAGTGGGAGAAGTTTGACAGTCACCATGAATCTGTCCAGCCGCACATGCAGGTCATGCGCGCCTGAGTAGTAGGAGTATTCCTATGTCGTGGGGTTGTGAGTCCGCCAAGCATCATGTAGATGCCACTGCGTAGCCCAGCTGAGTAGCGCCTTCATGGCAGTGTGGGTCGATGTGCCATCCTGGGGTGGGGAGGAGCGGTCTAGTGTCGCATCTAGTATGCAATTGTAATCACCCCCCAATATCCATGGGGCCGCGTGCCAAGTCACCATTGTCGTGGAGAGGTGCGTGAGGAAACCGCCCTGGTCAGTGTTTGGGGAGTATATGGAAGCCAGTACCACTTGTTGCCCATCTAGTCTGCCCTGAGCCACCACATACCTGCCTTCAGGGTCTATATGCGTGTCCGCAACTGCCCAGGGGGTCCCAGGGTGGACCCACAGGAGAGCACCGCGCGCAAAGGAAGAGTATGCTGTGGCGTACAGCTGCCCGCGCCATTTGCGGTGTAGCGCTCGCACCTCTGCCTTGTTCAGGTGTGTTTCCTGTAGTAGTGCTATGTGTATCTTGTGATGTTTCAAGTAGGAGTAGATCTGGTATCGTCTTGCCGGTGTGTGCATACACCTGACATTCCAGGTACAGATCTGGATTTCAGCCATGATCATTGCTTGCCAGCCGTGCCCAGTTCAGCAGATGGAGTTCTCCCCTGGCATTCCGATCTCAATCTCACCTCCTGACCACCTCCAACTGCCAACACAATATACATTGACCTCTCTGTGTGTGAATGGGTAGGGAAGAAAGGGGGTACATAAAGCCAAGAAAAGGCATCATAACAGTCAAGTCAAGTCAAGTCAAAGATTTATATAGCGCGCTACATACCCGGAGGGTCTCATGGCGCTTGAAGAAGGGTGGGGAATTACTTGTCGAATATCCAAGTTTTAAGTTGCTTTCTGAATGCTAGGTGGTTCTGAGTGAGACGAAGGTGAGTGGGGAGTGAGTTCCAGGTTTTAGCTGCGAGGTAGGAGAAGGATCTACCTCCCATGGTGGTTTTATTGATGCGAGGTACGGTAGCAAGCGCTTGGTTGGAGGATCGTAGTTGGCGGGAGGGGGTGTAGAAGGAAAGTCGTGTGTTGAGGCATTCGGGTCCAAGTTCGTAAAGTGCTTTGTGTGCGTGGGTTAGGAGGCGGAAAGTAATCCTCTTATTGACGGGGAGCCAGTGGAGGTTTTTCAGGTGATTAGAGATGTGGTCTTTATGTGGGATGTCTAGTATGAGTCTGGCTTATGCGTACTGGATGCGTTGGAGTTTATTCTGGAGTTTTGCAGTGATACCGGCGTATAGGGTGTTTCCGTAGTCCAGGCGGCTGGTGACCAGTGCATGGGTGACCGTTTTTCTGGTTTCGGTGGGGATCCAGCGAAATGTTTTTTTGAGCATGCGAAGAATGTTGAAGCAAGATGATGAAACGGCGTTGACTTGTCTGTTCATAGAGAGCGAGGAGTGAGGACAGTAAATGCCAATAGGAAGGTAGCGCAACATGCCTCCGCCCAAACACTCAAGTGAGCTAAAGTGAACTATACAGTTCTAGGGGGTGTCAATTGGTTGGTGCTGCTAAATTCAAGTTGAGAATATTGCTCATGAAGTGAGTGTCTCCTCACCCGGGCCAAGCGGAGAAGCTGTGGTCGACAGGCGGAGTTAGGCGGCTGCCCGCCCAAAACAGCGGAAAAAGATCTGTCCATTGCCAGATGGTGAGGAGATAGTCCGCTAGGGGGCCCCGCTTGTAGTAGGACCAGCACTTGGATCATCGGCTTGCTTCTGGGTTCAAGGGCATGGGGCCCCTCCAGTGCAGACGCTAGGGTTGTGTGTGCATAGCAAAATGTTACTCACTGCGTCTCGTCGCCACTCGAGTCCTAGGAACAGGGGAATCTGCACAGTAGTCAGGTCTGCAAATCGCTCACCTCACGGCGAGCCAGTGTCCCATCCCCATGGCCGCACTGATTCCGTGTCATGAGGAGGGGAAGTTCCTGGGAACCTCTCTGCCGAGAAGGTCCACGGTTTGCGGCGTGACACTTGGGGGGTTTGCAGACTGCTGGGAGTCCGGTATCCCATCTCGGGAATGCGGCCGGGCTGGCATTGAGGGCAAAGGATGGAGTCGGGGAGTTGCTGATTTCAGTGACTTTGCGCAGCGCGTCTTGCTGTTCCTGTAGGATCAGGTCTGCCGGTGGAGAGTAAGTCGGCGTCTCCTGGTTGCGGGGAGGTGTGGGTGTCCTGCGCCTGCGGCGCCGCCTCGACTCTCTTGTGCGTGATGTTGTGGTGGATCTCTGTGCTCTTCCAGGCGTCCCAGCCATTCCCCTATCCAGCCAGGTCTCAACTTCCTCGGGGTAGTGAAGAAGTGCGTCTTGTCCTGCACTACTACTCGGCGAGTACTTGATGTCCGCCTGTCGTAGTCACCTCTTCACCTCCAGGAAGGAGTGCCGTTGTCTTTGCACTTGTACAGTATAATCGGGGAAAAACATCACTGTGGCATTGTCTATCTGGATGGCACCAAGTTTCCTGGATTCCCGCAGAATCGTGTCACGATCTCTGTAGTTGAGGACACATAGAATTAGAGGTCTGGGGTGGGAGCCAGGAGGAAGGGGTCTCGTGGGCACCCTGTGTGCATGTTCCACTACGAAGTGAGGTGACAACACGCTCCCTCCGGAAGCAGGTCTCACAGCCAGTCTTGTACTCATCGAGTGGGGTCCGCCCCTTCCCATTTTTCCGGGATGCCTACCAAACGGATGTTGTTTCTTCGTGCCCTTCCTTCCGCATCCTCAGCCTGTTCCTCCAAAAACTCCACCCGGTTATGCAGGTCTCGGATGTGTTTGTCTGCTTGGTTCACTGTGGGCTCCAGTGCTGCCACCGCTCCCTCCAAGGTCGCAGTGGGATCCTGTAGCTTCTTGTGATCGGCCTTGAGATGGGTCAAGTCAATCGCCACACTGTCGATCTTGGTTTCTAGGGAGGTGCGAGTCTGTTGAAGAGATTCTTCCAGCCGTACCATGACGGCCAGCACATTGTCCAGTTTTGATGTCACCTGTTCCGCGTCCATCCTGGGCGTTCATTTGGGCAGTTTCCCCTTCGTCGACGTGCCTCCGGTTCTGGTCCGTGTTTTCACTCCCCCAGACATGGGCCAGTTGAGGCAGTTATACAGGTCCTGTGTGCAATAGTGGCAACTCCGAACTCGGCGCCGGGGGTGGCGGTTGTGTGGTCTTCCGAAAGCCTTGTGTTCACGAGTAAGGGTGGGCTTAGTTCGCATAGTAGCGCTACGCGAAGCTACGCGAAGTGCACTTCGCACTATGCGAACTTCACGTAGCACTACGCGAGCTGCGTAGTAGCATGTTCGCACTGTGCAAGATGTGTTTTCAATGATTGCACAGTGCGGACAAGCATCCGGCACTGTGCAATCATTGAAAACGGCATCTTGCACAGTGCAAGCTGTAGTTTTCTGCTGCTCGAGTAGATTATTACTCTAGCTGCAGCTTTCTCAACGCGAACTGGTAGTTTCTCATTGAGAGCGGTCGCGAGCATGCACAACCACTCACAATGAGAAACCTTACCTCCCTGCGTTGAGAATCTCGCTGGGATGTAATTTTGCTTGCTCGCGGTCGCGAACATGATGTTCAGGACCGCAAACAAGCAAAAAATGAGCGCTGCACTATGCTACGCTGCACTACGCATGTTCGCACTGTCCTACGTGCAGCTCGCGTAGTGCGAAGTTGCGCAAACTTTGCAAACTCCGCGAGCATAGCGTAGTGCTTTGCCCAGGCCTAGTAAACATCATGGAGGGCTTGGATGGCATTGGATTGTAGTGATTTCTGTGTGTTTTTCGATTTTTTGACTGTTGTTGTGGCCTTTTGCCCAGGGGTACTCAGTGGTGCATGGACTGAGTCGTTCTGTGGGGTCTCTTTAATGTAAACATCATGGAGGGCATGGATGGCATTGGATTGTGGTGATTTTTGTGTGTTTTTCGATTTCTTGGGGTGTTGATGGGGCATGGCAATGTGGGTAGGGGCCATTTTGAGGACTGGTACAGGCAGGGCCTGGCAATGTGGGGGGGGGGGGTCAAGGGGCCATTTTGAAGCCAGGCAGTGTGCTTTGTGCCATAGGCCTGCATACAATATGCCTTGCTTTCATCCATTATGCCCAGGGTTACTCAGTGGTGCATGGGCCTATACTTTCTGTGGGGTGTCTTGAATGTAAACATCATCGAGGGCATGGATGGCATTGGATTGTGGTGATTTGTATGTGTTTTTTATTTTTGGGAGTGGTGTTGGGGCCTGTCTATGTGGGTGGGGGCCATTTTGAGGCCTGGTCCAGGCAGGGCCTGGCCATGTGGGTGGGGGTCTAGGGGCCATTTTCAAGCCAGGCAGGGTGCTTTGTTGTGCCATAGGCCTGCACCCAGTCTGCCATGCTTTCATCCATTATGCCCAGGGGTACTTAGTGGTGCATGGACTGAGTCTTTCTGTGGGGTGTCTTGAATTTCAACATGATTGAGGGCATGGATGGCATTGGATTGTGGTGATTTTTGTGTGTTTTTCGATGTTTTGGCTGTTGTTGGGGCCTTTTGCCCAGGGGTACTCAGTGGTGCATGGACTGAGTCTTTCTGTGGGGTCTCTTTAATGTACACATCATGGAGGGCATGGATGGCATTGGATTGGGGTGCCTTTTGTGTGTTTTTCGATTTTTTGGCTGTTGTTGGGGCTTTTTGCCCAGGGGTACTCAGTGGTGCATGGACTGAGTCGTTCTGTGGGGTCTCTTTAATGTAAACATTAAGGGTGGGCGTAGTTTGCGTAGTAGCGTTACGCAAAGCTACGCGAAGTGCACTTCGTACTACGCGAACTTCACGTAGCACTACGCGAGCTGCGTAGTAGCATGTTCGCACTGTGCAAGATGTGTTTTCAATGATTGCACAGTGCGGACAAGCATCCGGCACTATGCAATCATTGAAAACGGCATCTTGCACAGTGCGAGCTGTAGTTTTCTGCTGCTCGAGTAGATTGTTACTCGAGCTGCAGCTTTCCCAACGCAAACTGGTAGTTTCTCATTGAGAGCGGTCGCGAGCATGCACAACCACTCACAATGAGAAACCTTATCTCCCTGCATTGAGAATCTCGCCGGGATGTAATTTTGCTTGCTCTCGGTCGCGAACATGACGTTCAGGACCGCGAACACGCAAAAAATGAGTGCTGCACTACGCTACGCTGCACTACGCATGTTCGCACTGTGCTACGTGCAGCTCGCCTAGTGCGAAGTTGCCAAACTTCGCAAACTCCGCGAGCATAGCGTAGTGCTTCGCCCAGGCCTATTCACGAGCACAGCCCGGGCCTCAAAGAGGTTTCAACGTCTGTGGCAGCACTTAGCCTGTGTGGTCTTACGTCTGTTGGGCTATCCGGGGTGCGGACGCCCCAATACGTGTACTCTCCGTCCGGTGCTTGCCGCTTCTCTCCACCAGTGTAATGCTCCTAGGGGAGCGAGTGTCCAGTCGGGGAGTTCGCTACGCCTATCTCCCAACGGGACCATTAAGAAAATGGGGTAACCCACAAGGTATGGACCTGGGTATATTGCGATATAAATGAACAGTGGTCCTAGACCTATTGATTACATAAGTTGACTCAATCAATCATCATTTCTTATTTTCTGACATTCAGGAGCACTGCAAACGAATCTGCTCAAATTAAATCAATGCTCTTAGTGGATTAGAGAGATAACAAGCCACTACAAACAAAGGCAGAGATACAATGTATTTAATTAATTGTCTCATCTTTTTGAGTTCATTTTGTACAAATAATGTATTATTACAATGAGTAAAAAAAGCAGTTGCCCAAACAGAGCGTGCAAAAAGGAGAGTGATCAGGGTGTTAGGTGAATAAGAAAGGAGAAAGAATTCACAGTAGTAATCATAACAGTTTCACATTACTTATCAAACAATAACGATAATATAATTCTTGCCGTATTGAGTACCTGGCCAAACACAAATTACTTGAATGACCATTACAAGAAATATTTCATAGGGTCATTCATGCCCACAATATGCACTATGTAAGGTCAAAACTAATGGTCCACGGTAAGTAATGATAGCGTTGACGTTTCGACTCCACTTAAGGCCAACCGGTCATTTGAACCTGGGGCATGCGAGTCTTCATCAGGACAAGATAAAAGCAGGGCAACCAAGGGGTATCAAAGACCCTGTAAGGAGATAGAGAGATTATTACCCAATTGTAGTGGCAATAGTAATTAATTCAAAACAGCCCATGAAGGGACGGGGTATATGCTTACCCTATGGTGGAGAAGCAGCGAGGTGAAGATCCTCGATCAGTACTTTCTATTTGGTCTCCTATAAGACAGATTTATACAATACATCTAGATTTGATCAATACCAGATGTGTAATCTTCCATCTAGGGTTATAAAGGAATTTAATTTTACCTTAATGATAAAGGACTCAATCCTCAAGTCTATAGGGTAGGCACAGTATTTCATATATGTGCCATTATCACGGTCGTACCTAAAGAATGAAGAATTGGCAACATCAGTTCATTGACCTGCCATAGTATCAATCAAGGAAGTTGGAGATAAATTCTCAACTGTTACCTTAATCGAATTCACTTTCTTTTCAGGTACATCCAAAAAACGCTCCTGCCAACAGAGTCCAGGTAGCTGCACGAGCACAGTAACTATATTTGTGGCAGAACAAATTAATCGAAAAAGCACCATTCCTCCCAGGGCCCGCCGAACTCACGGGGGGTGCAACCGAAAAGCGGAGGTGGAACCGCTTGAACGATCAACAAACACACAGCAACTTCAGTGTACACTCGGGGCATTAGGGGGCTTTGTCATATCCGCAGACGCGTTTCTGGCTTCTGCCTTCATCAGTGCGGAAAAGCCGTCGATGATTAGCCACAGTCTTTTGAACAGTCCTGCCATTTAATAGGTGTATCCTTGGCCAATGAACTGCCCGCGATGGGGCGTCTTCATTTCCGTTGTTTCTTGCCAATCACAATGTTCATGGCTCACCCATCGTTGAGATTAAATGACAGCTGCATCTACTGTGACCCTGTGTCCCCTCGCCTGTCGCTCCACACCTGTGAGTGCCCCACGCATTAGAGAGACACTCCTGCTTTGTCTAAGCAACGACCTCACTCGGTCGACAGTATCTGTTAGCGGCATTTCTGGCAGCCCAAATTAATCGAAAAAACACCATTCCACCCAGGGCCAGCCGAACTCACGGCGGGTGCAACCGAAAAGCGGAGGTGGTACCGCTTAAAAGATCAACAAACACACAGCAACTTCGGTGCACACTCGGGCATTAGGGGGATTTGTCATATCCGCAGACGCGTTTCTGGCTTCTGCCTTCATGAGTGCGGAAAAGCCGTCGATGATTAGCCACAGTCTTTTGAACAGTATTGCCATTTAATAGGTGTGTCCTTGGCCAATGAACGGCCCGCGATGGGGCGTCTTCATTTCCGTTGTTTCTTGCCAATCGCAATGTTCATGGCGCACCCATCGTTGAGATTAAATGACAGCTGCATCTGCTGTGACCCTGTGTCCCCTCGCCTGCCGCTCCACACCTGTGAGTGCCCCACGCATTAGAGAGACACTCCAGCTTTGTCTAAGCATTGACCTCACTCGGTCGACAGTATCTGTTAGCGGCATTTCTGGCAGCCCAAATTAATCGAAAAAAAAACATTCCACCCAGGGCCAGCCGAACTCACGGCGGGTGCAACAGGAAAGCGCAGGTGGAACCGCTTAAAAGATCAACAAACACACGGCAACTTCGGTGCACACTCAGGGCATTAGGGGGCTTTGTCATATCCGCAGACGCGTTTCTGGCTTCTGCCTTCATCAGTGCGGAAAAGCCGTCGATGTTTAGCCACAGTCTTTTGAACAGTCCTGCCATTTAATATGTGTATCCTTGGCCAATGAACGGCCCGCAATGGGGCGTCTTCATTTCCGTTGTTTCTTGCCAATCGCAATGTTCATGGTGCACCCATTGTTGAGATTAAATGACAGCTGCATCTGCTGTGACCCTGTGTCCCCTCGCCTGCCGCTCCACACCTGTGAGTGCCCCACGCATTAGAGTGAAACTCCTGCTTTGTGTAAGCAACGACCTCACTCGGTCGACAGTATCTGTTAGCGGCATTTCTGGCAGACCAAATTAATCGAAAAAACACCATTCCACCCAGGGCCAGCCGAACTCACGGGGGGGTGCAACCGAAAAGCGGAGGTGGAACCGCTTAAAAGATCAACAAACACACGGCAACTTCGGTGTACACTCTGGGAATTAGGGAGCTTTGTCATATCCGCAGACGCGTTTCTGACTTCTGCCTTCATCAGTGCGGAAAAGCCGTCGATGATTAGCCACAGTCTTTTGAACAGTCCTGCCATTTAATAGGTGTATCCTTGGCCAATGAACTGCCCGCGATGGGGCGTCTTCATTTCCGTTGTTTCTTGCCAATCGCAATGTTCATGGCGCACCCATCGTTGAGATTAAATGACAGCTGCATCTACTGTGACCCTGTGTCCCCTCGCCTGCCGCTCCACACCTGTGAGTGCCCCACGCATTAGAGAGACACTCCTGCTTTGTCTAAGCAACGACCTCACTCGGTCGACAGTATCTGTTAGCGGCATTTCTGGCAGCCCAAAATTAATCGAAAAAACCACCATTCCACCCAGGGCCAGCCGAACTCACGGCGGGTGCAACCGAAAAGCGGAGGTGGTACCGCTTAAAAGATCAACAAACACACAGCAACTTCGGTGCACACTCGGGCATTAGGGGGCTTTGTCATATCCGCAGACGCGTTTCTGGCTTCTGCCTTCATGAGTGCGGAAAAGCCGTCGATGATTAGCCACAGTCTTTTGAACAGTATTGCCATTTAATAGGTGTGTCCTTGGCCAATGAACGGCCCGCGATGGGGCGTCTTCATTTCCGTTGTTTCTTGCCAATCGCAATGTTCATCGTGCACCCATCGTTGAGATTAAATGACAGCTGCATCTGCTGTGACCCTGTGTCCCCACGCCTGCCGCTCCACACCTGTGAGTGCCCCACGCATTAGAGAGACACTCCAGCTTTGTCTAAGCATCGACCTCACTCGGTCGACAGTATCTGTTAGCGGCGTTTCTGGCAGCCCAAATTAATCGAAAAAAAACCATTCCACCCAGGGCCAGCCGAACTCACGACGGGTGCAACAGGAAAGCGCAGGTGGAACCGCTTAAAAGATCAACAAACACACGGCAACTTCGGTGCACACTCAGGGCATTAGGGGGCTTTGTCATATCTGCAGACGCGTTTCTGGCTTCTGCCTTCATCAGTGCGGAAAAGCCGTCGATGATTAGCCACAGTCTTTTGAACAGTCCTGCCATTTAATATGTGTATCCTTGGCCAATGAACGGCCCGCAATGGGGCGTCTTCATTTCCGTTGTTTCTTGCCAATCGCAATGTTCATGGCGCACCCATTGTTGAGATTAAATGGCAGCTGCATCTGCTGTGACCCTGTTTCCCCTCGCCTGCCGCTCCACACCTGTGAGTGCCTCACGCATTAGAGAGAAACTCCTGCTTTGTGTAAGCAACGACCTCACTCGGTCGACAGTATCTGTTAGCGGCATTTCTGGCAGACCAAATTAATCGAAAAAACACCATTCCACCCAGGGCCAGCCGAACTCACGGGGGGGTGCAACCGAAAAAGCGGAGGTGGAACCGCTTAAAAGATCAACAAACACACGGCAACTTTGGTGTACACTCTGGGAATTAGGGAGGTTTGTCATATCCGCAGACGCGTTTCTGACTTCTGCCTTCATCAGTGCGGAAAAGCCGTCGATGATTAGCCACAGTCTTTTGAACAGTCCTGCCATTTAATAGGTGTATCCTTGGACAATAAACGGCCCGCAATGGGGCGTCTTCATTTCCGTTGTTTCTTGCCATTCGCACTGTTCATGACGCACCCATCTTTGAGATTAAATGACAGCTGCATCTGCTGTGACCCTGTGTCCCCTCGCCTGCCGCTCCACACCTGTGAGTGCCCCATGCATTAGAGAGACACTCCTGCTTTGTCTAAGCAACGACCTCACTCGGTCGACAGTATCTGTTAGCGGCATTTCTGGCAGCCCAAATTAATCGAAAAAAACACCATTCCACCCAAGGCCAGCCGAACTCAAGGCAGGTGCAATCGAAAAGCGGAGGTGGAACCGCTTAAAAGATCAACAAACACACAGTCACTTCGGTGAACACTCGGGGCATTAGGGGGCTTTGTCATATCCGCAGACGCGTTTCTGGCTTCTGCCTTCTGCCTTCATGAGTGCGGAAAAGCCATAGATGATTAGCCACAGTCTTTTGAACAGTATTGCCATTTAATAGGTGTACCCTTGGCCAATGAATGGCCCGCGATGGGACGTCTTCATTTCCGTTGTTTCTTGCCAATCGCAATGTTCATGGCGCACCTATCGTTGAGATTAAATGACAGCTGCATCTGCTGTGACCCTGTGTCCCCTCGCCTGCCGCTCCACACCTGTGAGTGCCCACGCATTAGAGAGACACTCCAGCTTTGTCTAAGCATCGACCTCACTCGGTCGACAGTATCTGTTAGCGGCATTTCTGGCTGCCCAAATTAATCGAAAAAACACCATTCCACCCAGGGCCAGCCAAACTCACGGCGGGTGCAACCGGAAAGTGCAGGTGGAACCGCTTCAAAGATCAACAAACACACGGCAACTTCGGTGCACACTCGGGGCATTAGGGGGCTTTGTCATATTCGCAGACGCGTTTCTGGCTTCTGCCTTCATCAGTGCGGAAAAGCCGTTGATGATTAGCCACAGTCTTTTGAACAGTCCTGCCATTTAATATGTGTTTCCTTGGCCAATGAATTGCCCGCGATGGGGCGTCTTCATTTCCGTTGTTTCTTGCCAATCGCAATGTTGATGGCGCACCCATCGTTGAGATTAAATGACAGCTGCATCTGCTGTGACCCTGTGTCCCCTTGCCTGCCGCTCTACACCTGTGAGTGCCCCACGCATTAGAGAGACACTCCTGCTTTGTCTAAGCAACAACCTCACTCGGTCGACAGTATCTGTTAGCGGCATTTCTGGCAGCCCAAATTAATGGAAAAAGCACCATGCCACCCAGGGCCAGCCGAACTTACGGCGGGTGCAACCGAAAAGTGGAGGTGGAACCGCTTAAAAGATCAACAAACACACGGCAACTTCGGTGCACACTCGGGGCATTAGGGGGCTTTGTCATATCCGCAGACACGTTTGTGGCTTCTGCCTTCATCAGTGCGGAAAAGCCGTCGATGATTAGCCACAGTCTTTTGAACAGTATTGCCATTTAATAGGTGTTTCCTTGGCCAATGAATGGCCCGCGATGGGACGTCTTCATTTCCGTTGTTTCTTGGCAGTCGCAATGTTCATGGCGCACCCATCGTTGAGATTAAATGACAGCTGCATCTGCTGTGACCCTGTGTCCCCTTGCCTGCCGCTCTACACCTGTGAGTGCCCCACGCATTAGAGAGACACTCCTGCTTTGTCTAAGCAACAACCTCACTCGGTCGACAGTATCTGTTAGCGGCATTTCTGGCAGCCCAAATTAATGGAAAAAGCACCATGCCACCCAGGGCCAGCCGAACTTACGGCGGGTGCAACCGAAAAGTGGAGGTGGAACCGCTTAAAAGATCAACAAACACACGGCAACTTCGGTGCACACTCGGGGCATTAGGGGGCTTTGTCATATCCGCAGACACGTTTCTGGCTTCTGCCTTCATCAGTGCGGAAAAGCCGTCGATGATTAGCCACAGTCTTTTGAACAGTATTGCCATTTAATAGGTGTTTCCTTGGCCAATGAATGGCCCGCGATGGGACGTCTTCATTTCCGTTGTTTCTTGGCAGTCGCAATGTTCATGGCGCACCCATCGTTGAGATTAAATGACAGCTGCATCTGCTGTGACCCTGTGTACCCTCGCCTGCCGCTCTACACCTGTGAGTGCCCCACGCATTAGAGAGACACTCCTGCTTTGTCTAAGCAACGACCTCACTCGGTCGACAGTATCTGTTAGCGGCGTTTCTGACAGCCCAAATTAATCGAAAAAACACCATTCCACCCAGGGCCAGCCGAACTCACGGCGGGTGCAACCGAAAAGCGGAGGTCGAACCGCTTAAAAGATCAACAAACACACGGCAACTTCGGTGCACACTCGGGGCATTAGGGGGCTTTGTCATATCCGCAGACGCGTTCCTGGCTTCTGCCTTCATTAGTGCGGAAAAGCCGTTGATGATTAGCCACAGTCTTTTGAACAGTCCTGCCATTTAATAGGTGTATCTTTGGCCAATGAATGGCCCGTGATGCGGCGTCTTCATTTCCGTTGTTTCTTGCCAATCGCAATGTTCATGGCGCACCCATCGTTGAGATTAAATGACAGCTGCATCTGCTGTGAACCCGAATAAGTAAAAACGAGGCATAGATACAAAAATCAAATGTTTATTTTTTCAAATTGGGAATGTGTTTTTTTTATTTCCCCATAAAGCAATCTGGACTTCAGTATTGATTGGCACACTCTAAACGTCATTTTGAGTAAGAAGTAATCTGCTCCCAATTGCTTCCCAATTCTTACTTCCGGTCGAAGTAAGAAGTAATCTGTCCCAATGGATGACTGAAATAATATTGAATATAAAAATATAGACATACAAAAATATCGAGGATAAAATATCGACTACAAAAATATCGAATTCCTATCTACAAACAGGTAAGTACAAAAATATCGAATTAAAAATATTGTTTAAAAATAATATAGTTAGTCAAAAAAAATGTAAATGTCAAAAGTAATTTAAAATAAATGAAATATTAAAAATAATGAACTAAAAAATACTTAAAACTCCTTAAACAACATTAAAATGATAAAATAATTATTTAAGCTAAAAAAACATACCATTGTATTTTTTAAAACATATATATATATATATATATATATATATATTCACATCCTACTAATAAAAAACATACAATATTTTTATCATACGGTAGCAGGAGGGTAAAATTTACTATTACCACTCCAGTGAGTGCAACAGTAGGGAAAGCGTTGGGTAGCGTAGGGGTAAAAATTACTATTACCACTCCAGTGAGTGCAACAGTAGGGACAGCATCGGATAGCATAGGGGTAAAAATTACTATTCCCACTCCAGTGAGTGCAACAGTAGAGAAAGTATATATTTAATATAATATTAAAAATAAATTAAATATCAATACCAATAAAAAAAATAATTAAATGTAAATACCAATTTAAAATAATATAATAATTAATCAATTAAAAAAAATATTAATTATTAAAATTCATTAACTATTAATACAAATAAATTACCAATTTATTCAAAATAAATACCAATATATACATTAAAATATTGAATTAATTATAATTAAGTTACTTCCCACCCTATTCCCCTATAAACCCACAACCCGCTACAGAAAATAAATTAATAAAATTCACATAATTATCAATTAATCAAATTATAAAAATGAATTAACAATTAAAAAATAATTAATTACCAATTAAAAATTAATTAACAATGTATTCAAAAGAAATACCAATAAATGAATTGACATATTTAATTAATTACAATTAAATTACTTCCCACCCTATTCCCCTATAAACCCACAACCCACTACATAACTAAAATGCAAAATTAAATTAAAAATAATTAATAATTTCTAAAAATTAATATTTTATTTAATATAATTACATTACTTCCCACTCTATTCCCCTATAAACCCACAACCCGCTACAGAATTAAATTACGCAAAAATTAAATAACATAAAATTCATTACTTAAAATAAATTACAAAAAAATATACACTTTTCATACATATACTAACATACAAAACTTGGGCCCCAAAGTATTTAGAACTTTGAGGGTTCACACCCCTCACTAGAATGTATGATTCAGAAATTAGAGTATATATATTTTTATTAACATATAGTGGAGTAAAATGAACAGTGTCAGGCTACATGAGTCTTAAGTAGCACAATGATAATACTGTGAAGTCAACATTCTATGACAGTGTAGGTTCGAGCCGCGCTCAGGTACGTATGAAGGCAATAATTTTTTTATTATACTTTTTAAAAAGATGATAAACCCTTTACATAGAGTATCAAAATATATATTATAGAAGTAACAACAATGAAAAGGTTTTTTGTTATGTTCAAGCTTAAATACACTCGGGAATGTATGTTTGTGTTTAAAAAGAAGGTCTCCCAAAGAAAAAAAGAGTCCGCACGTGAGAACAGATGAGAACAATTAAAGCGGTTCAGGCTATAAATAGAGTAGAAGGGGATATGTAATTCAGATGCCCTTTTGAACCACATGTGAAGACGATAGTATGGAAAGGAACAACGGTGAGTGGACGCTAGGCTCAATAATCTTTGAGTACAACCCTGGTGGGTCTTTTTATCTAATGAAGCTTAGGACTTTGAATTTCACAATGTTAACAGTGAGAGCTTGTCCATGAGCTCCATAAAGAGGGCGGGCTGTTTTTTCAATTTAGAATCATGAGGAACGTTTTAGTCATTAAAAGGAAATATGTTATTTTAATGAGAAGTCTGGTATTGCAGAGCATTGTTGCTTTGTCTGGTCACAACATGCGTAAGATTGCAAATCAGCTGATTAGTTTCTTCAATTGAGTATCCCATTGATAACTACATTGGGTAAGAGACACAGCTATAAAGAAAAAGGAAATTTCAAACAGGAGTTGTGGTAACTCCTGGTTCCAATTGATTATAGTAAGAAATAGACTGGAACAATTTGATTTGAGAATCCCCCCCCCCTCACAGATAGAGCAGGTTCAGATGAACCATAAAGTATAATATAAAAGTTTTTATGACATGGTTAGAATATATATCAGGTTCTTAGTGAGACTATAACTCATCTCGTATTAATTCACAGACCTGTAGCAAGGGGAATTCATGATTACTACTTACAAATCAGTGTGACGTGTGACTACCGTAATGGATATTTGAACAAGTTGAATAAAGTGATTTCACTTCAGGTGAGAATCCCTACCGAAAGATTTAAATAGTTTAAAATATAATAGAACTTGCCATATATTTGAATTTTGTAATATAAATCGATTCTAATAGATACTTTTCCTTAAAGATATTATATATGTGCTTAAGTTTTTTAAATGAAGGTTATTTGTCAAGATGTATATTGAATAATTTTTTTTTATTAATGTTACTATTTAATATATATATATATATATATATATATATATATATATATATATATATATATATATATATATGTATGTATGTATGTATATATATATATATATATATATATATATATATATAAAATGATATTTTGTTCAACTATATGATACTGATATTTCTGTACTTTCCATTATAATTATAGGATGCCAATATTTTTGACATCGATATTTATGACATAATATTTTGGTAAGGGGATAGTTTAGATGTCAATATTCTGTCAGGGAACCCACTCATGACAGAGTGACAACACTGATGACATCTCAAATGACATCATCTACAGAATGTCTGATGCACCCACTCATACCCCACATAACCTTTCATGCACCCACTGCCACTTCCACACTACCATTCTCAAACCCAGTCACACACCCATACCAGTACTTACACAGCCACTCCGTGATTCTTAGGACTACACACACATCCACTCAATCACCCATACAGCCTCTCATACACCTACTCATTAATACAGCCACTGACATATTCACACATACACCTGTACAGCCACTCATACACTGAGCAAGTCACCCATAGAGCTACTTGCATACCTGCCCACTCACCCATATAGTCAATCACATGGCCACTTACTCACCCATATACTTACACACACAACCACTAACTTACTCATACAGATACTAACACATACTCACTCACCTAAACAGTCACTGACACAAGCACACAGTCCCCCATGTTATGTTAATAAAATGTATTGAGCGCACAAATACCCGGAGGTTCCTTGGCACTCTATATAGCCACTTTCACAATCACTCACTCACCCATACAGTCACTCATATACCCCAACACTCCCCTATTCTACCTTTCACATATGTAGTTACTCATCCTTATACCTTTGACACATTCACTCACTCACCAACACAGCCATATAATACACACTAACTCACCAATACTGCCTTTCTCACACATACCCACTAACCCATACAGCCAGCAGTCACAAACCCCCTCACCCACCCACAAAGACACTCAAACCCCCATACAGGTACGCAGACAACCAATCACTCACCCATACAGCCACTCACACACCAATACAGTCACTTAGATACCAACTGAACAACTGATACTGACATTCACACATCCAGTCACTCACCCATAAATACTGAGACACCTAATCTCTCACTTATATAGTCAGTGTTGCACTCACTGAATATTCTGTACCGACACTCATATACCCACTGATTCACCAATATACCTTCATGTATATATAACACTCATAAACTATTTAAAAACACTCACACTCACACTTTTCTGATGCTGGAACCCAACTTCGGATCTGAAGATACTTGAACCTAGACTCTCCATTTTGTTTTATTTTGAAAACTCTCCTAAGAAATCATCAGATTGCCCACAAATCAATCCTCCCACCTTTCCAGTCCAGCCTTCCTTAATGCCCCAGTTAGTGTGTCCTTCGTTCATTCCTGTGGGAGAGTCCCAAATAGGAGCCATGTTACTATAATACTTCCATTTCAATCTTCTTCTGATCTTACACCAAGTTTCTACCGCTCCTCTTAAAATCTTCAGTCTAACTTTTTTGAAGTATCTACGATCTGCATACTTCATCATAAATCCTGAAGCCCCTCCTTTTATATCTTTTAGCAGTCCTGTAAACAGCTTCCCAATTTCTGAATTTGAAGGCCTATCTAAAAGCATCCTATTATTCTTGAGCTGAAATGCCCATGCATATAGTTGTAAGCCTGGAAGAGTCAGGCCCCCTTTCTCCCTCCTCCTCTTCCGCAGTTTTTTCCATGATATTCGGGGTCCTTTTGCTGCTCAGATCAAAGTACCAATCTTACCCTGTAATTTCACAAGCCTACTTCTTTAAACGGCAGAGGTATAGCGTTAAAAAGAAAAGTCAATTATGTTAATAAAATAATTTTCACTAAATGTACTCTACCAAAGATAGTCAGGAGTAGGTGCATCCAACTTGTCATAAGATCACATATTTCTTTTTTCACCCTATTTAAGTTAGTTTGTGCTAGCTTATTGATATCATGAGTCACTCTCACTCCCAGATATCTCATTTCAGTTGTGATTTTTTCAGCCCCTTCATCTAAGTTCCATGCCATTATCTCAAATTTACCCCTATTTATCTCATACCCAGATACTCTCCTGATTTCTTCTGCGGTTTTTACTACATGCTGCATCATCTTCCCAAGATCAGCTGTATATATCAGCAGGTCATCAGCATATAGTGCCAGTTTCTTAACCCATTTGTTACATTGAAAAGATATTATCCCCGGCTCTGCCCTCAATTTTTTTGCCAGTGGTTCCATATATAAATTGAATAATAGTGGGGATAACAGACACCCTTGTCTTCTCCCTCTCCTTATGGCAAATGCTGATGTTAATTCTCCATTCACCAAAACTCTTGCCTTTGGTGACTTGTAAAAACCCACAATTATTCGGCAAAATGAGTCACATAAATTAGCAGTTTCCATGACAGATGCCAGAAAAGCCTAGTTCAGACGATCAGATGCCTTGGTGGCATCCAAGGCTATAACTGCTAAAGGTGTATCATTCGTAACCACCAAATCTATTGCCCCAATCAGGGAGTAAGTTAACTCATGTAGTGCCCTTCCTTGCATAAAGCCTTTCTGGTCTTCGTGTACCAAATTTTCCATTAGGACCATGAGTCTGTCTGCTATATTTTTTGAGAAAATCTTGTAGTTACAGTTTAAAAGCGACACTGGCCTATACGAGTCACATCTATTTTTGCTCTTGCCTGGTTTTAAGATTAGAGAGATTGTAGCCTCTGATCAGGTTTCTGGTTGGGATATCCCTTGCATAAATAGCTCATTAAATAACATAGTCAGGATTGGGATCAACAACTCTTTCAGTGTGCTGTATACTTCCAAGGGCACACTGTCTGGCCCAGGTGCTTTCCCTTGCTTTGCCCTTCTTCAGTACCTGCTCCACCTCACCCTCCCCCTCCTGAATTTGAGTATTCAATAGAACAGTTTTTTCATCTTCCAATGCGCTGACTCACCCCCCCTAAGCCACCTATTTCTCTCTTCTTCTGAGTACCAAAATAATTATAGAAAACCTCTTCAACCTCTTTTCTGTTGGTTACCAGTATTCTGACATTTAATCTCTTGTATTAAGTTTTTCTTCTGATCTTTTTTTGTCTGCCAAGACAGCAGTTTCCCACAATTTCCCCCATATTCAAATTGTGTTAGCTTGCTTGTCTCCCACCTCTCTCTCTCTCTCTTATCTAAAATACCGGCAAGTTTAATTTCGGTCAATTCAGTCTGTCTAGACTCTCTCTGGATGCTGTTAGCCAAATCTCCTTCTAATATTCTTATCTTTTCCTCCACTTCTCTTATCTCTTATCAAAAGCCTCTCCTCTTCCCAACCGCATAATTTATTAGCTTCCCCCTCAAGTAAGCTTTCTACGAGTCCCAGACCACCCCTGCCGGAATTCATCTGTATCCTCCTTTAATCTCCTTACAATTTCCTTATCTAATAGCAGGGTGTGGTCTAGCGTCCATCTGGGGAGGGGACTATCTTCCTTGAGTCCGATCTCCAAAAGGATTGCCGAGAGATCTGACAAGTGTACCCCGGTATGTGTAATACTCCTGACTTGTTCCCTCAAACCTAAAACTAGCAAAATATAGTCTAACCTCGACTGGGGAAGATATTTCTTATTTATGTACGTATATCCTCTTTTATCCCCCATCCTCCATCTCCAACTATCATATAATCCCAATTGCTTCATAATGAATTTTATCTGCCCCTTCATTTTTTGGTTCGCCCCTACTCTACTACCAGCTGATCTATCCAAAGCACTGTCCAATGCCACAATAAAATCACCCGCCCAAATATTTTTGTCTAAGGACCAAGATAACTCCGCTAATAGCTCTTGCAATGGTACTATATCATCCAATGGTACTGGGCAATCTGCTTAGATTTAACCCCAGCCTGATGTGGCCCTCGGGCATGGGCACCCCACCGGCTCCAAAATCAGAGATCAAGAGCCTGGGCATCTGGCTGGATCAGGAACTGAATTTCAGGACACAGGCCAGGAAGACAGCAGTGACCTGCTTCGGCCTACTCAAAATGGCCCGAAAAATCCTCCCTCTTCTCCCACCCCTAGCAAAAAAGGTTCTGGTACAATCCCCTATACTCTCCAGACTGGATTACGGGAACGCACTTTACCTGGGCTCTCCCGCCTCAGTCATTTCCAAACTTCACCTAGTCCAAAACAGTGCCGCCAGACTCCTTACGGGAACACCCATTAGACAATTAGCAAAACCCTCAATTCGCTCCCTCCACTGGCTCCCAGTGCAAGAACGCATCAGATTTAAAACTCTATGCATTGCACACCAAACGTTGTCAGGGACCGCCCCTCCATCAATTCAACATTGATCCACCCATACAAAGCAAACAGAAAACTTCGGTCAGATGAACTGCGCTTTGCTGAAGTGCCCAGAATAAAGAGGGCCAGAAGCTGCAGACGGCTTTTCTCCTACAATGCCGCCAAGCTCTGGAACTCCCTGCCACTCTACCTACGCACAACCACCAATCACCTGACCTTCCGTAAACATCTCAAGACTCTGCTGTTTCTTTGAGCCTCGCTCTCCATCCATGTTGGCCCTTAGCGCTGGGACACTCCCGGGTATCCATGTGCTCTATAAATGTCTTTTCATTTCATTTAATTTCATTTCCACATTAGGCCCATAATATTCTGCTAACATGAAGTCATGTCCCCTCACTTTCAATTTAGCTGTAACCCATCTGCCACATGTGTCTGAGTTACTCTGTATAATAGAGATATTTGGGTCTTGTTTTACTAATATTGCCACTCCTTTGGTTACAATAGTTTGCTTAGTGCACACCATTTGTTTCACCCATTTTTGGGACTTAAATATTTCTTTACACTCATTCTCTGACAAATGCGTCTCCAGAAGTACACAAATCTGGGCATTACAATCTTTTATGTACTGGAGGATACGCTCTCGTCTTGGCCTCACCCTTAACCTGTTAATATTCCAGGATAAGATCTTCAGACTCAATCTCTGTCTCTCTCCCATATTTCTGGCTTAGAAAACTTATTAACTAGCGCATCTGAGACTTCAGAGGAATTTTTTTCTTTTTTCCCTAATGTTCCCCACCCAGTGACCCCTACCCTTTCGCCTCACCCCCCCTTGGAGAACCTTTCCCCCCTTCTACTAGCCTAATCCTAGGCCTAAGGGTTTTAACCAGGTGTGTTTCCTATCTCTACCTTAAATCTAATTTTACATTTTCGCCACTATTTTTATTGCTCTTCCTATTTCGCTACCTAATGTATCTATTAAGAATGTATTTACATGTCTATTTACATGCATCTTGCTATTCATCATTACTTTTAGCACCGCCAGGAATTTCATCTGCACAGAGGCTCCTAACTCTTTCACCTGGTCCATTCTCTTTCCCAACTCCCATTGTCTATTAGAGGTAATGAAGGAAACATCTGACCTAATTTCAAAGGATATTCCATCTACCTTTATGGTTTTCATTATCAGGGCTCGAGATAATACCTTCTCTTTTAAAAAGTAAGCAAGAAA
This sequence comes from Lissotriton vulgaris, assembly GCF_964263255.1. Classification (NCBI taxonomy): domain Eukaryota; kingdom Metazoa; phylum Chordata; class Amphibia; order Caudata; family Salamandridae; genus Lissotriton; species Lissotriton vulgaris. The sequence continues at coordinate 1,189,749,584 of NC_141693.1, read as the reverse complement.
GTTTACCAGAATCCTCCTAGGTTTACTTCTGTTTAGATTAAGCCTGAAAGGATCCTTATGTACTCTCTGGATGTCCCTCCCCAACTCTTGCTCAGTCTCTTCTAAATGAAGCCCTGTTTTCAAAACCTTAACTATCAGACCTTTTAGATCTTCTCCCTCTGCTCCTTCTGGCACATCTAAAATACGTAATTTTTTTCTCCTTTGGTTGTTCTCCACGCCCATGTTCCCACAATCTCAAGACTTTTATTTCTTCTTCATTTATCTGTATCTTACCCTTGAGTTCATTCCACTGTCTCCTCCAAGACTGTTGTTCTTCCTGTAAGATCATCCAATTTTTTTTCTAACACCCCACAAGCTGTTTTAATGTCTTTTTGATTCCCTTCAGACACCTCAAACCAACTTCTAATCTCGGACGTAACTGTTGCTATCTGATCACCCAGGACTGCTCCCTCCGTGCTGACTTCTTGCCCCTTCCCACTTTGAATCTTATCTTTACTTTCTTTTGTTTTCAATTTCTGACCTAGTTAAGTTCTTCTGTCCCCCATTCCTTGGTTCTTACATCTTGCTCTGACAATGGGTGAGTGGTGGAGCTACCTCTTTTCTTTTCTTTATCTTTTCCTGCAATATTGTATATCTGTTAGGACTACACATGTCACTCCATTCACCCATTGATTTCTCCATTTCATAATCTATCTGTCCCTCCATACTCCTATCCTACTTACCCATCTCACTACTTATCGTCCTCCCTTCCCTTAGTCTTAGTGTCCTAGGTAGCACCTTAAAAAGGTCCTAAGTGAGGGAGTAACCTTCACCTTCACTTTCTGGGATTTGTTCATACAATATTTTGTCAGCCCCTCTTGCTTCACTACTCTTTGTTCTCTTTTTATAGGGATTCTTACTAATTGATTGTTAAACTCTGGACATTCTCTTTTCTCCTCTCCTTCACCTACTTTGCCTCCTCTTCCACCCCCTCTTTCCCCTGTATTTGGCCCCTGCTCTGCCGAGGTCTTATCCATCTTCGCACTCCTTAATGAATATATTCTTTGTCCCGCTTGCTTAGGCTCACTATAATGAGAGGTTTCTTCTTTTTGTTTTAAATGTAACTTTTTTCTCTTGCCGGTCAGACCCTTTTTGGGATTCTTTTCCACCTCTTCCTGTAGTCTTAAATTCTGCTGTGGGACCTGATCTCCCCGTACCTTCTGGACTTTCTATAACCACCTCTCCAATTACTCTAGTTTGAGTTTTTGGGCTGCCCCCACCCCCTCCTCCTCGGCTGGGAATTCTTGCTGCCTCTTTTCTCCCCCTTTTCACTTCCAGCATGGCTCTAAACCACTGCTGCTTGCTGCCTCCTCCGTCTGCTGTGAATGCTTTTGCCTTCGCACCCTACTGTCTTTAAATATGCTTGTAAATATGCTTGTAAAAGATAAGGAAGGGGGTTGAAGGGGGTCTACGCAAATTCCAAACCCACTTTCGTGTTTGAGATCCTTTTGTCTGAACTCACGGTCCACCGTTTCTCCACTTGATTCAACTTTGTCCCGGCTTTGATTCTAACTCTTCGGCATACAAGTCTTGGAAGTGTGCGTTCACCGTAATCCATGTTCCTGGCTCCCATTCCAGCTCTGACTCTGGCTTGCTTCACCAGAGGAATTCCCAAAATTGTTGCGGCGATCTATATCATCACTAAATTCATACCACACGGTTTACCATCTTTCCATCTCCGCGCACCTCGCCTCAATACTCGGTAGTTGACAGGAAAAACACCCGATTTCGAACACACCTGGAGGAGCTACCGCGTCCCGCCTCTAGCTGACCGCCATGTTCTCCCGGGGTGTAAACAACATCAAGCCCACTTATCTCTTGCCTTTAGAGAGAGAGCATCTCAGAACGAGCTCTTTCTTTGCGATACTTACTTTATGCTACTTGACCCATTAATGGTAGAGAGACTTCTTAGGAAGACTCCATGCACTGACACCTTTCTCACTTTCCACTGAAGATCCTTAACAGAGACGTCACCCCAAAGCTAGAGTACAGATAGATTTAATGTTCTTTACTCATCAACCCACAAGGCAGGGGAGCTTTGACTCATGCTCCTGCGTTTCCTGGATCGTACGTATTGAATTAATAGTTCTGTTCATGCTGCAACATCGAAATTGGATGCATAGATTTGGCTTCATGCTAATTCCTTTGTATTTCTACACCCTTATGTTGAGGTGTCTTTATGTCCAGTTACTTTTTACATTGTAATAAATTAATTAACCATATTTAGTTGTCCATGGATTATTATGCAGCAAAAGACAACTGTTAGCTAGTTGGTTGTGTACTAACAATTTTTTCCCTTTTACACTTTTATGCTGCGAAAAAGAACTATTGTTTTGCATCTTTAGAATGGGTCTAGAGCTAATGGATCTGGCCCTTTCATCTGCAATAATACCCATATGGCTGTCTAAATGTGCATGCCAGTGGTTGTAGAAAGACTTCAGTGCCTGTGTTTGGCAATACAGATCTAAATAGGTGTGAATGCAACTACCTTTGAGTCTGCTGAATGTAGTAATAGTTTCTGGTGAGTGACTCAATCTAAACATGCTTCTGTAGCTGTCGCAAAAGCTTAAACAGAGGCTTTATGTTTTTCTGATCATATATGTCAGTTGCTTTTGGAAAGTTATACTCGTGCATACTGAAACTTGGATTTAAGACTTGACAGATAGCCTTTACATGGCTAACAAAGCGTCAAGTAAAATTGCACTCAAGGGAAGTATATTACAAGCTTCACCATGTTTGTAATATTATTTCTCCACATAAATGAGCTTGGGTCAGTATTTGCCAACATATCTGCGAAATTGTAGGTGTACATCTGTAACAGTGCCAGTGCCAAAACCATCAATAAATTCCAAACAAGACGCTCACATCAGCTGCTTTCTTGAAAGTTTTGGGGTGATCCGTTAAGCGGGGGCAAAAACCCGGGGGCATCGTGGAAATGGAGGAGGTGGTGCACGGCCCCCCCCTCCTTAGGCTATTTAAAGCCCTCAGGAACCGCCACCTTCCCAGGGCAGTAATGTCATTATATGCAGGGGAGCCTCATGCCTCCCCGCTTCCCAGTGGATCTCTACCTCCCAGGGTACATGCATTAATTAATAAATAAAACAAACAATGGGGAGAAGGCCCTACAGCCTCCCTCACACCTCTGTGGTCCTCCAGCTCCCAAGCGCTAAAATCAAAATGGAACGGTTCGCGTAGCCCCCTTCCTGGAGGCCCACATGGCTCTGGGCATCCCCAGGGCCAGCTCCAGCAATGTCCTTAGGTGTCCACGCCTAGCACATTGCAGTTTGCTATGGTTGGCAGGAGCCACAGCAAATACATGCTCTGATTTCAGCATGCAAGGACACAAAATGCTTTTGCGTGCTGAAAGTGGAGCATTTGTCTGCTTTCCTGCCTGCTGTGAAGTGAGTCTACAAATCCCTCCATGACGCAGGACCAGCATATCTTAACCACTGATTCTCATTACACCTACCCACCAGACACCTCCACTCTGCCTAAAATGCCCTAGCTACCGGCCCACTGATCCACAAGACTGAACCCGAGTAAGGTTCTTCTGCTATCTGGCTTCAAGACCTGGAACACTCTACTTCTCCACCTCAGGGAATCCCCATCACTGACTCAATCAAGGAAGGTTCTTAAGACCTGGCTCTTCGACTGAAACCCAGCGCCCAGACCGATCAGCAGCCTCCCCCTTAGTGCCAGGAGACCATTAATGGCGAGTAGCAGCGCTTTACAAACCCCAAATTTGACTGATTGATTGAGCAAAAAGGGAAACAGTCACATTACTGTGGGATCCATTGAGCAGCATATTCAGCTGTACCGTTGGTCTCATAGCAATGCTGGCCCTCGCAGGAGCCGGGGAGCCGGCAGGGATCGCGAGGACCTTTAGGCTCCCCTGTGAGCCCCAACAAAGTGGCCTGGCCTGGCCACTGCAGATGCAGTCCCTGGGGTAATATAGGCCCAGGAAAGGGACCTGCACGGGCCCCTTCACCTTTTAATTTTTTTTATTAGGCCTAGCCCTGGGGATCGGGTTTCCGAGGCTGAAATTAGCCTGGGGAACACTTGAGATGTTATCAGTCATGTCATCAGTGATGTAACTGACCATGTCAAGAGTGATGTAATGAGTGAGGTCATAAGCGGTGCATTGTGAGCTCTCAAGTTATTTTTAGCTCATATAACTATAACTGCTGAATTTCTCTGATTTGATTGGTGAAATCTGGCCTAACTATAACATCCCTATAACCTTTATTTCAGTGAAATTCTAAGTTTTTCTTAATTCCATTTAATTACTATAACATCCCTATAACCTTTGGTTTTTCAATATATATATATATTTGTCCAAGTAGCGGGTTGCACTCGAGCCTGTGTGCGCCTTCCCCAAAGCGTTTGTTGGTATGGACAGTTGTGTGTTTGTAATAGGCCCAAAGCGTTTCGGAAATTTATTTTCCTCATCAGGGGCCAGCAGTAAAGTGCATGACATCTACCATCTCCCTAGATGAAAACACACATTGTGCTTATGGCAGATGTAGTACATATGTCCTTGATGGATACACTTTCAAATTACTGCTCGTTCCAAAGGCTCTAACATGAGCCCCAAACAACACTCCTGTCCTCACCCATCGCGCAGCTCCACATAGGCGACTCCTAAAAGAGAGAGTCACGTGGCCCCGTTTCCCGGGGTGATGCAACCCAGCGGCAGGACCGCCGCTAATGTATTATGCTCCATGGGGTTGTCCAAGTAGCGGGTTGCACTCAAGCCTGCGTGGGCCTTCCCCAAAGCATTTGTTGGTATGGACAGTTGCGTGTTTGTAATAGGCCCAATGCGTTTCGGAAATTTATTTTCCTCATCAGGGGCCAGCGGTAAAGTGCACAACATCTACCATCTCCATAGATGAAAACACACATTGTGCTTATGGGAGATGTAGACCATATGTCCTCGATGGATGCAACATTCTATTTGGAGTAACTTTGGCGCTGGTTGACGAATCTTTGCCGAATTCTCCAAGAAGATGGGGCGCTCCGATCCTATCCTGAAAGTTTCGGGGTGTTTCGTCAAGAGGGGGCCTAGAAAAAAGCGGGATCCCAAAACGTGTTTTCCCCATGCAATTTTTCATAGAGACCTTTAAGCACGGCTACAGCCCGAACTGTTGAACGGAATTACACCAAATTTGGCAAAAAGGTAAAGTTAGGTTCACAGATTACGCTTTTTGTTAAATGGTGTAAATCTGTGCAGTAGTTCCTGGGAAAATCATAAGTAAAATCATAGATATATCTATGGACGAAGTAGGGTGCGCTTATCATGCGAGTACCCTTACGAGCACGAGCTGCATGCTAATTGGCTGTCAACTGTCTGTCAACACTCTAAACCAGAAAGTGTTGGCAGCCATCTTGTATCTCTGTAGAACCGAGGCACAAAAAAACTGAAAAACAAGTACGCAAAAGACGCAAAGGGGGCAGGGTAGAAACACCCCGACCCACTTTGCCTGCTCAGGGGGTCCCACAAGGACCCCAAAACCCCAAACATTATTACATATTTTTTTTTTTTTGCTGGATGCGCGTAGGATACGCTTATCCCGCGAAAACCCCCCCGAAACCTGCTGTATTTGAAATTAACCCCCGGGGGGGGGAATCTCGGGGCAAAGTATTTAATTATAATGGGGGCCCAGAGGGGCACCCAGCCCCGGGTACTGCCACCCCCAGAGCTTTAATGTTAGTGAGCCCCCCGTAGCCCCGGGGACCGCCACCCCTGGGGCTTCTTTTTTTTATAATAATGGGGGGCTTAGCGGGGCCCCCCATCTCCGGGGACCGCCATCCCGTGGGGATTAACATTATGTATATGTGGGGCTTACGCCCCCCCACACGCCCAAGGGACGCCACCTACCCGGGGCACTAAATGTTTAAATTGAGGGGTCTGTGACGGATCGCCCAGCCCCGGGGACCACCACCCCCTGCGGCTTTTAAATGTTGGGAGGGGGGCCGAACGGCCCCCCGCCTGGAGCCTTGTGGTGGCCCTGGGGATTGTCACCCACCACTGCCGGCTCCTGCAGTGTCCTGGGGTGCCTACCCCCGGGGCACTGTAGTTTGCTATGGTAGGACGGGAGCCTCCCAGCTCCCGCCCAGGAAACCTGCTCTCTCTTCCAAAAACCAAAGACTATTGCTTTTCAACATGGGGAGCAGCATGTTAGCTGCTCCCCATGTAGAAAAGCAATGCCGGCTACCACAGGACCGTTAGGGGATTGGGGCCCCCCCACATTCCCCAACGAGAGGCCAGGCCCTGGGGGATGGGTTTCTAGGGGCCAAAAGAGGCCCAGGAGCAGGGCCACATGGCCCACTCCCCGAATTTTTTTTTAAGTGATGCCCCCGGGGGTGGGGTCCCCGGGGCCATAAATGGCCTATGGAGGGGGGCAAGGCAGCCCCCTCCTATAAAAATACTTTTTTTTTTAAAAAGGCCATGCCCCGGGGGATGGGGTCCCTGGGGCCGATAATGGCCTCTGGAGGGCGGCCACGCGGCCCCCTTCCTTAATTTTTTATTTAAAAAAATGAATTATGGGGCAGACCCTGGGGGATAGGGTCCCCAGAGCCCAAAAAATTGAAAAAGTAAGAGGGGCTACTTAGCCCTCTTCTTAAAAAAAAAGAAAAGACTGGCATCGCGCCGGAGGCCACGCCTCCTCATTGCACCGCTCTGCAAACGCGCCCCCTGGCGCGTTTGCAGAGGGGGAAAGAATTCCCCTTGAATACTGGGGTTCCCTGGGGGCCAACAATCCCACCAGGAACCTCTAGTGTGCGCCAGGGGGCTGCGTTGCAGAGTTGTGTTCTGAGGCCACGTCCCTTTTTACACCTCTCTGCAACGCAGCTCTGTGGTGCTTACTGGAGGTAGCTGGTGGGTTAGTTTCACCCCAGGTACCGTCAGTATTCAAGGGGAGTTAATCCCCCAACTTAAAATGCGCTATGGGGCGCGTTTGCACAGTGGGGAAGGGAGGGGGCGGAGCCTGAGTTCACACCTGTGCAAACACACCCTGTGGCGCGGTTTAAGTTGGGGAATTAATTCCTTGTCAATCCTGAGGGTCCCTGGGGGCCAACTAGCCCACCAGGTACCTCCAGTAAGCGCCACGGAGCTGCGTTGAAGAGTGTTGTAAAAAGGGGCATGGCCTTCCAACCCTTCTATGCAACGCAGCCTCCTGGGGCATACTGGAGGTACCTGGTGGGCTAGTTGGCCCCCAGGGACCTACAGGAGTGAGGAGGAATTCATTCTTTAACTTAAAACGTGCCACGGGGCGTGTTTGCAGACATGTCTCCTCAGCCCTCGCCCCCTTCCTTCACCACTATGCAAACACGCCCGTGGCCCGTTTTCAGCTGGGTGAAAAAAGTCCCCTTTCAATCCTGAGGGCTCCAGGGGGCCAACTAGCCCACCAGGTGCTTCCAGTAAGTGCCACTGCGCTGTGTTGCAGAAATGTGGTCTAGGCCATGCCCCTTTTTACATCTCTCTGCTACGCAGCTCTGTGGTGCTTACTGGATGTACCTAGTGGGCTAGTTGGACCCTAGAGACCCTCAGGATTGAAGGAGAAATATTTCCCCACTGATCCTGAAAGGTCATTTTAACCGTACTTACCAGTAACTTCAATTTCCTTCCATAGGATATCATTGCCTGCTTTTTGCTGAAAAAGATGAGAAGTTGTTGATTTTTGAAACTTACAAATATTCCTCTAAAATCAGCCGAACTACGAATTCCGATTTACTCACCTGTTATCAGGAGAGACCTCAGTGCTGCATCTTTGAGCCCAGTATTGATCCTGAAAAGTAATTCTAACCGTACTTACCAGTAACTTCAATTTCCTTCCATAGGCTAACATTGACTGGTTTCACATGGAAATTCTTTTGTGTGGAGTTTGGGAACTTTAAAATATTCATATAAAATCAGCAGAACTACGAATTCCAATTTACTCACCTGTTATAAGGAGAGACCTCAGTGCTGCATCTTTCAGGCCACTACTGATCCTGAAAAGTAATTCTAACCGTACTTACATTAACTTGAATTTCCTTCCATAGGATATCATTGCCTGCTATATAAAATATATATAAATTAAAAAAATATATATAAAAACAAATATTACAATTTGAATATATATATATATATATTTTTTATTGTTTTTTATTTTGTAACAACATAGCAATTAGGACAGTTCTGCATAGGACTGTTACATCAGGTATAGAAGCACAATAGCGGGCCTTTCGCAATTACATTCAATTTGAAATCACAGGTATTAAACATGACATTGTAAACACATCGCTTCATCAGCCATACATCCAAGTAGTTATCATTAGTCTAGCTCCTCATTGTCCCTATCGGTTCTTGGTGGTTCACTGATGTTACCCCTGAATGTGTTCCACTCACCCCATATCTTACCCCATTTGCTTGGCAACCACGATCGGTGACACTGCAGAGCCCCAAAGCCTGGCGACATTGCGTTTTGCCATCAGCATGCCCAACATCACCCAGTCCTGCTGCCGGTGGTTCAAGTCATTTGGCTCCCATACATTTAGTAAGCATCGCCGAGGCTCCAGCAGCAGGGAGATGCCTATTGCTTGAGAAATCGTGAGTATCACTGCTGTCCAGTACATTGATATGAACCTACACTCCCAGATAGTGTGGAAAAAAATCCCCTCTTCCCCGCAATTACGTAGGCGGAATTTAAGCACAGCTCTTCCTATCTTGTGTAGGATTGGTCTGGTATAGTACGTACGATGCAATATTTTGAGTTAGATCAGTTTTAGTCTAGAGGGGATCGCCGCTTCACGTGGAGAGGCAAGGGCCTCCTGCCATTCAAAGTGATCAAGTGGGCCCACCTCCTCAGACCAGTGTTGTTTCAGGGTGGTTGTAACGTCCGCTTTCTGTATGTGAGGGAAGTGGCCCTTTCCTGCATGTGTTCGGTCAAGAGCCTGTCCTCGAGAGGGGTGGATTCCCCAAGGACAGTGCCAGCCGGTATAGCCGATTGAAGCGCATGCCTAACTTGAAGGTATCTAAATATCTCTGTTTGTGACATTTCATATTGTGTTTGTAGATGGGCGAAGTCTACCACCTTACCCTTCTTCCATAAATCTCCTACCACTGAAATACCAATGTTATTCCAGGCCTGGAATCCCTTACTATTTCGGAGGAAACCCAGCCTGCTTGAATCCCACAGTGGTGTCATTTGGGTGATGGTTCTCAAACATTTGAGTCGCCTTTTGGCCCGGTACCAAATCTGCTGCGTTGGGCCTATCAAGTCTGAAGGTGGATGGGGGCTGTATAGATTGACAAGCAGTCCCCTGCCTTCCAAAGAGTGTCTGTCAGCAAGGTACGTAGGTTCAGTTTGCGGGGCATGTAACCAAAAATTATTCTGCTTAAGATGTGCTGCCCAGTAGTAGAGTTCTACATTTGGTAGTGCAATTTCCCCATCGTACCAACTTCTCGTCAATTTATCTTGCGCTATTCGGGGCGGCCCTCCACACCACAGCAGGTGGGATATTGATGACGCAATCGTTTTCAAGTACCGTGCAGGGACCAAGGAGGGAGTATTTTCAAGAACGTAAAGAAAGCGGGGGAGAGCCATCATTTTATACAAAGCTGCCTTTCCTAGGAGCGTGAGAGGGAGAGTCTGCCATACCTTCAGGTCACGTTTGAAATGGTCCAATAGGGGACTGAGATTTAGACTGTAGAATTTATCGGGGTCTGGCGTTATATAGATACCCAGGTATTTGAATGCAGTTGTGGTAGCCCTTAATGGGCAGGTCAATGGTAGAGTAGGCGGCGGACCAGAAAGGATAAACAGGATGCATTTATTCCAGTTAATCTTGTATGCTGATACTCTACCGAACTTTTCACACACATTCAGTAGTTCAACAATTGATTTTTTCAGGGAGGTGAGATACAGAAGGATATCGTCCGCATATAGGGATATACGATCCTCCCATATGTCAGTCCACCGGAGCCCCTTGATGGAGGGTTCCCATCTGATCCAGATCGCAAGTGGTTCCAGGATCAGTGCGAATAGGAACGGAGACAGAGGGCATCCCTGTCTTGTGCCTCGGCCAAGTGGGAAATCTCGTGAAATGTGTCCATTTGCGACAACATGCGCTAGTGGCTTAGTGTACAGCAAACTAACCCAGGCGCAAACTTTGGGACCAAATCCCATATGTTGGAGCACTGCAAACAAGTAGGGTCATTCGACTGTGTCGAATGCCATAGTGGCGTCTAGAGAGAGGATGACAGCAGGGTCTTTGAGATAGGGGGCACGTGCAAGAACCGCATGAAGCGTTGGAGGTTAAGGGCCGTTCTCCGATGTGGCATGCAGCCAGATTGGTCCGGGTGCACTAATGTCGCTAGGTGAGGCGTGAGTCGCAACGCTAGCAATTTAGCGATGATCTTAGGCTCCGCGTTAATGAGTGAAATCGGACGGTATGAGGCACAGTCTGTCTCAGGCCTGCCAGGTTTGTGGATTGCAACAATCGTGGCTAGCCGTTGATCTCGTGGCAGCTCTCCTAATTCCAGACTGTCAGAGATCATACTAAGGAAGAAGGGAGCTGTCGATTGTATCAGTCTCTTGTGCATTTCAACTGGAAGCCCATTCGGCCCCAGTGCTTTGCCAGACGCTAAGGCATAGGTAGCTGTCTGCACTTCATCAGTGGTAATGTCGGCCTCTAAGAGGAACGCTGCCTCCGAGGAGTGCTTGGGTATTGATAGATCCTTAATATATTCATATGCCTCAGCAGTCGAGTAGGCTGCCCGGGGAGCATAGATTTGTTCATAGTGGTCAGCTAGGAGATTGACTATACCATCTGGGTCGGAAATCGGGGAGCCTGTAGGAGAGGTTAGTTGTGGAATGACTCTCTCTTTTCGATCTAGCCAGGCCAGCATTTTCCCTGCCTTATCTCCCAGTTCATACACCCTGTGTCTAGTGGCTTGTATCTTGGTTAGCGCTATTTCTCTCTGGTGGGCCAAAAGTTCTGTTTGTTTTTAGTCAAACCGCACAGGCGGCTCACGGAGATGGGTGGGCCTCCTGCTCTTCAATGGCTACGGTAAGTTCAGCCTCGAGGCTGTCCAGTTCCGCCTGACGCTTCCGTTTGTGTCCCAGAATGGATGCCATAGCTTGTCCCCGGTGGACCACTATATACGTCTCCCAGAGCATACTGGGTGAGTCCACCGAACTCTGGCTTTCTTGGAAGAATTGTTTAGTGGTACGTGCGAGGGTTGACTGAATGGGTGGAATCTGGAGGAAGCTAGTATGTACCGGGAACATGCGCCTTCAGCAGACCTGATGATGGGTGTATTTAAGCATTATTGGGGAGTGATCTGATATGCCTCTGGGGCGGATAGTGTCCTCCCCTATACCCTGCAGTGCATCTGATGACACCAGGAAATAATCGATACGTGTGAGAGATTTATGTACTGCTGAGTAGAAGGTGTACCGTGTCTCATTCGGGTGCTTGAATCTCCGGCTGTCTGTAAGCCCTAGGGCGTCTATGAGACCGAGAAGACGTCGCCCACTCTGAGTTTCAGGCCTAGTAGGGCATCTGTCCAGTAAGCCATCTACTATGTCATTGAAGTCTCCCCCCATTAGGACTGTCGCCTCTGGGAGTGTCAATAGAAACGCCGTAAGAGCTGAATGGGTTTGTGTATGGAGTGCAGGCGGTATGTATACAGAGACCAAATTGAATAACCTTCCTTCCCAGCGACAGGTCAGCGCCGCGAAGCGGCCCTGTTCGTCAACTCGTGTTTGCTGCATCGCTAATGGGAAGTTTTTCCTAATAAGAATCCCCCTACCCCTGGAGCCCGAGGAGAAGTCTGCATGGGCCACCATCTGGTAACCCCATCTATCCATAGCTGGAACCGCAGACCCAACCAGGTGTGTCTGTTGCAGAAAGACCACCGCAGGGCCACAGCCTTTCAGGTATAACAGTAATAGGCCTCTTTTCACTTTATTTCCCAAGCACCTGACATTCCAGGTGAGTAGGGTGGGAGTTGTCCGATGAGCCTGCGGCTCATGCGAAGCAGCTTCAGCCATTATCTATAGTAAGGTACATCCAATATTCAACATTGCAGGTGACCCACCAATTATTGTGTGCAGTGAGGTGGACCAAGAATCCAGAGATGCGTGTGGCCCATAGCGCCAAAGTGTCGTCCCACAGTGCTGTCAGGACCAGAGTGAGTTGAACAAACAAACAAGAAACAGTCGCATACTTAACAAAAGCTGTAGCATAAGTTACATTCCCATCCCGCATCCCACCCACCGTCCCTGCCTCCCTGCCAGGCGAACCTACAACTGCCCGCCACCCCAACTTTGCAGAGTGCTTTATTTTCCCTCCCAGAACTGCAATACTTGCGTGTCGGGGGAGAGTCCTTTGAGGCAGCAGCCTTTTGGAGTCCCTTCGGCCTCCCCCAGTCCAGAACTTCAAGGCAGCTCAATTGTCAGCGTTCATAGTGCCGTACTTTCTAGTCTAAAGTATTGTCTGTAGCTTGGTCAGCCCTACTCTTCTTCAGGATGTAGATCACGGTGGGACTCTTGATTCCCGGGGCCCATATCTGCTGGGGAGTCTACCCCCTCTCAGCGGCTTTGCGATCCCGGTCTCCGGTCCTTTTTGTTCGCTGGACGCCATCCCTCAAGCCATTCGAGGGTCGTCTCTGGCGTGTCGAAGAACCATGTTTTCCCTTCAGCCATTACCCTCAGCCTGGCTAGAAATAGCATGGAATATGGCAATTCTTGCAGTTTTTTAACCTCAAAGAAACTATGACATCTCCGAGAGATGGCTGAAGTATAATCCGGAAAGAAGGAGAGTGGTCGAGTTCAAGATCCGAACTGGGAGGGAGATCCTTGCCGCTTGCAAAATGGCGTCGCGATCCCTAAAGTTGAAAAGACGTGCCAGTACAGGTCTCGGAGGCGCCCCCGGTTTCGGCCTTCCACCAGGCACTCTATGAGCGGGCTCGACTGAAAAGAAGTGTGAGAGTCCCTTAGGCTGTAACTTAGTTTTATCAGGTCTTCAACATAAAGGTCCATTGCCTGGGTCCCTTCCAATTCCGGAATGCCTATAATACTGACGTTGTTCCATCTAGCGCGCCCTTCCTGGTCATCCAGTTTGTCCGTAAGCAGCTTGTTATCATTTTCCAGGCGGCCACTGATACTTGGAGGTCTGAGGTGTCTTGGACCATTGATTTTGCCACTATCTCCGCATCTTTCACTCTGTCCACCATTGTGTGGAGGTCCGCCCGCAGCAGGGATACATCCGTAGAGATCGTTCCGACCGTCGTCTGGACATTTGCTAGTGCCTTCATGATGTCCTCTAATGTTACCTTTTCCCTTCGTCACGCTCCTGTGCTTTGCCATGAGGCGGTGTTGTATGCGATCCCTTTTCGTATGCATACTTGTCCAAATTCGCCTGGCCAGTCTGGTTTCTGGGCCCTCTGCCCGCCATTTCACCGTGGGCTGTAGGGTGCGTACCAGTTGTGAACTCAGTGGAGCTACTGGGTAAACCGAAAACACGCTCTCAATATTCTCACCGTCCCAGTCCCTAGATGTTGTAGTGGGGTGGAGGCGAGAGGGTTCGCGAGAGGGTGAGTCGATTGGCCAGAGTCGATGGCGAGGCCGGAAAGATGTCTCTCGCAAGGCAGAGAGTCCAATGGATGACGTTGGCTGATTTTCTGCCACTCGCAGCAGGGTCCCGCCAGCCAGGGAGGCAATCACAGGAAGGAGCAGAGGTCGTAGGAGCATTGTGCAGTGTGCGCCGTTGTCTATGAGGCCGCCGCTGGCCTCTGTAACCAACTGAGTCTCCGGTCTCAAAGGCTCCACCAGGCCTCTCACAGTCCGGCGTGGATAACTTCTGCAGCGGGCTTCGGTTTAGAAGCGCAGGGGCATCGATGTGTGCCGCTCGGGTTCCGACGGCGGAGGAGCCCCTCGGGAAGCCCCAATTTAGCAGATCAATGTGCGGATTGATGTTTGAGGGCTGCTGTTACTCCGGAGCTCTCGGACTAGGCGGCCATTTTCCACGGCCGGTAGCCATGCCCCCCCCAATTTCAATATTTGTAAAAACATTTTTTTTCCAATTTATATTAAAAATATGTAGTGTAATTTAACAATAAAATATCTAAAAATAAATAGTTTAAAACAATGTAGTAAATCAGTATAAAAAATATAACAATTAATACATTTAAAAATTTTCATTTAAAAAAACCTTTGAAATTCACTGAAAAAACCATAGGTTTTAGGCACGTATGAATGCTGCAGCCAGAGTGGTGGTGGGTCTGCCTAGGCGGTGTTCGGTCTCCAGTGCACGGCAATCGCTATACTGGCTGCCTGTTGGTCAGAGGATCAAATTTAAGGTGCTATGCCTGGCTTTTAAAATCTTAAAAGGTAGGGCTCCTCAAATCCTGGCGAACCTTCTGACCCCTTATGTTCCTGTGCGTTCCTTGAGATCGATGGGTCAGAATCTGTCGGTGGTCCCACGCTTCAGGCTGAGTCGAATTGGCGGCCGCTCCTTTCGAGTAGTGGCCGTGAAGTTGTGGAACTCCCTTCCCGCTGAGATTCGAGCACTGGATGATCATCTCCAGTTTAGACGGGCCAATAAAACTTTTCTCTTTGCTTAAAATTCCTGATTGAGTCTCTTTTTATGCTGTGTTGTGTTCACCCTCTCATTGCGCCAGGACGCCCCTTTGCTGGGGCATCTATGCACGGTATAAAAACAATTAACATAACATAACATAACATAACGTTATAGTTAGGAATTAGCATTTAAAAAACCTTGCAAATTCACTGAAAAAAACATAGGTTTCACACACATTATAGTTAGGAATTAGCATTTAAAAAACCTTAAAAATTCCCTTAAATGTTATAGTTAGCTGGACATTTCAGTCATACAAAACCATTGAAATTCCCCTGTTATAGTTAGTTCAGCTAACTATAACTTGCACTCCCGCAATCCACTGCTGATAGCGTCACATATTACATCACTCATGACATGGTCAGTGACATCACTGATGACATCATCCTTGTGAAAGAGTGGCAGACCTCCTCTCACCCTAATATAACCTTTGATACACACATTGAAAAATAGAAACAAAAATTTTCAAAACAATGGACATACCAATACCAGTTAGAACAACCTATTCAGTAATTCGAAAATCTACATACACATTCACTCATTCACCAACAGTTCTATATAGTCACTCATACATGTACACACTCATCATATGTACTCATACACCTATTCATCCTGTTACACACCTACACTCATACATAGAGTTAGTCACACACATACTCAAACATACAAATAAACTATCAAACATCCATTTACTTGCATATACATATATACACACCACTACACTTACTTCTACAGAAACATACACATACTTACTCTCTTAAACAACCACTTATAGAAACACATACTCATTTATACAGGAACTCTTCCGATCTCTCACTCTCATATATGCTCACTTATATACATCAATACTCACATATACTAGTTTAAAACATATGTACTTACACATAAAGACACTATAGACAGTCATTCACTCACTAACACATCCATACACACACTCATCCACCCATACAGGCCTGCACACATGCTCTCTGCAAAACACATACAAACAGTGAGTCACTCATTCATGCATCTATGTGCTAAGTAATATCCCCCACCGAACCATACAGACACTCATACTGATACTAAAAAAAACAACTAATAACCCATATACACACTCATGTAGCTACTCACCAACCCATGCAGCCACTTATACACTAATACATGTATTCACTAAGATCCATTTAACCCATTCCATGCTAATGACGAGCTCAGCTCGTCATGAGGTGCGGTTGAGCTGTACTCATGACGAGCTGAGCACGTCACGGCCGTTGGAACGTTCGTGCGCCGGGATAATTTCCCCGCTGTGCTGAACGTTCGAAAAACGGGTATGGCCGTGACAAGCTCAGCTAGTCATGAGTGCAGCTCCGCTGTGCCTCATGATGAGCTGAGCTCGTCACCAGCATGGCTGCGCCGAGCGCGGCCCCCCTCCTCCCCGCACAGGAGGTGAAAAACCCCCGCAGGGAAGGGGTTTATAAGTCAGTTGTACAATCAATTTTGCAAAAAAAAAACATCCATTTAGACACTTATTTACCCATTTATTCTTCCATCGAATTTAGATATACATATTTAAAAAATATTTATTTTTCAGAAAGACACACATTCACTGGAAGATGTCATCAGTGATGTCATTTGAGATGCCATCAGTGACGTCATGAGTGATGTCACTGACCATGTCATGAGTGATGTAATGTGTGACGTCATCAGCAGTGGATTGCAGAGGCGCGAGTTATAGTTAGCTGAACTAACTATAACAGGGGAATTTGAATGGTTTATATGACTGAATTGCCCAGCTAACTATAACATGTGTGAAACCTACGTTTTTTTCAGTTAATTTCTAAGGTTTTTTAAATGCTAATTCCTAACTATAACGTGTGTGAAACCTATGGTTTTTTCAGTGGAAAAAAATATATATTTATATATTCACTGAAAAAAACATAGGTTTTACAGACGTTATGGTTAGGAATGAGCTTTTAAAAAACCTTTGAAATTCAATAAAAAAACATAGGTTTCAGGGACGTTATAGTTAGTTGGACATTTGACTCATATAAAACCAGAGAAATTCACCCCTTATAGTTAGTTGAGCTAACTATAACTCGTGCGCCCGCAATGCACTGCTGATGATGTCACATATTACATCACTCATGACATGGTCATTGACATCACTGATGACATCACTCATGACATCTCAAATGACATCACTGATGACATCACTGATGACATCATCCAGTGAATGTGTGTTTCTGTAAAGTTTAAATATTTTTCATATATATCTATGCCAATGTGTGTTGAAGAATGAGTGGATTCACAAGTGCCTGAAGGAATTATTTAGTAGGTGTGTGACTGACTGTATAAGTAAGTGATTCTTACTGAATGCATGGGTTACTGACTAAACTGAGTGAAAGTCTGTATTAGTCTCCAAGTTGGTGTGTAAGCGGCTGCATGGGTTTGTGAGTAGCTACATGAGTGTCTATATAGATTATTGATTTGTTGTCTGAGTATCTGTATGGGTGC
Organism: Lissotriton vulgaris; assembly: GCF_964263255.1. Classification (NCBI taxonomy): domain Eukaryota; kingdom Metazoa; phylum Chordata; class Amphibia; order Caudata; family Salamandridae; genus Lissotriton; species Lissotriton vulgaris. The sequence goes on along the minus strand of NC_141693.1, from coordinate 1,189,732,430 downwards.
CTGAATGTCTATGGGGGTGGGTGGGGTGTGTGTGACTCTGTGCATAGATGTCTGAGGGGGTGAATCACCAGTTGTATGGATTCAAAAGTGCATCTGGGATGGGCTGGAGTTAGTTTGTGTACGGGTGTGTTGATGAGTGAATGAATGTCTCAGTAGTATATGTGTGAGTAACTACATATGTTTTAAGGCAGTAAATGTGCATGTTGGAGTATATAAATGACTATACGTGAGAGTAAGTTATTTGAGGAGTGGGTGTATAAATGAGGTTCTGCTTTTGATTGTATGTTTTAGTAGTCGCATAAATAAGTGATGTGGTGTGTGTATAAATAACTGAGTTAGTGTGTATAAACGTATACATGAGTAAATTTATTTTATTTATTTATTGAAGTTTTGTATAGTGCTAGCTGGACCCGAGGGTATCAGAGCACTTCACAACAAATACAAATAAGCATCCAAAAGACAGTGAGGATGGAAAGCAGGGCAGGGGGCACAGGGGGGAAGTAAAAGTCTGTACAATAACAACATGAGCGCACTCCAGAGCGGAGATCGAGAGCGAGTCATCCGGCTCTGGGATCATAGAGATCATGGCCTTTCAAAGTCAAAAGTGGAGTTCTCGTCACGATCCAGAATGCTCAAGGAAGAGGGCTTTGCGTAGCATCTTGAATTTCGGGAAGGAGGCGGTCATTCTGATATGGGGGGGATGGAGTTCCATATCTTGGGAGCATTACCCGCAAAGGACTTACTAGATGTTTTGTGTTCCTGTGATTTGAGAGGAATGAGTAGGAGCGTGTTGGAGCTTCTGAGGTTCCTAGACAGACCGGCCCTTTTGAGTTTCTTGGCCAGACATTCTGGTTTGCCTGTAGGCTTTGTGAGTGAGGCAAGCTGTACGGAAGTTTCAGGTCTGTCGTGGGGAGGAAGGGTTTCAGTTTGTAGAGAAGTTTCAGGTTAATGAAAGCACTTTTGGCAGTTTTTGAGATGTGTTCTTTCATGTCCAGTTTGGGGTTAAGAGTGATCCCTAGGGATTTTACGGAGTTTGTAGGAACAAGAGGAACATTAAGAGCGTTTAAGGCTTTGAGCCATTCTTGTACTAGGGGGTTTTCATCTTTATTCGAGATGAGGAGAACTTCTGTTTTTTCTTCATTAAATTTGAGGTGGTTGGTTGAGAGCCAATGTTGAACCTCAGTGAGTGTGTCGTTCAGTCTGTGGATGTCTGCGATCGAAGTGGTTTCCAGATAGAGTTGTGTGTCATCCACGTAGAGGTGGAAGGGGATGTTGGACTTCCTTAGAATTGATGTGAGGGGCTCCATGTAGATGTTGAAAAGGTGTGGCGAGAGTACTGACCCATGTGGGACTCCTCTACTGATGGGGAGGGGGTCCCATTCGAAGCTTTTAATTTTGATTCTTTGTGTGCGGTTGTCGAGAAAGGAGGAGAACCATTTTAGAACCGTCTATTCCAAACCCACTCTCTCTTGGAGGACATTAAGTAGCAGGGTATGATCAACTGTGTCAAACGCAGCCGAGAGGTCTAAGAGGATGAGAAGGCTACATTGGTTGGAGTCGAGCGACATGTGTAGATCATCCAGGACATTTAGGATTGCGGTTTCTGTGCTGCAGCCTTTTCTGAACCCTGATTGGTGTGGGTCGAGAAGATTCCTGTTCTCTAGGTGATGGGTTAGCTGACATAGCACACATCTTTCCAGATTTTTTGATAAGAGCGGAAGGTTCGAAACTGGTCTGAAGTTATTCATGTCCTTGGGGTCAAGGCCGGGTTTTTTTAGGAGTGGCGTGACTTGACCTAGTTTAAGGCAGTCAGGGATGGAGCCCTCGCTCAAAGAGCTGTTGATTATCTTGGCCCAAATAGGGGCTAGAGTGAGCTTCAGGTCTTTGGTCAGTCTCGGGGGAAGCTGATCAAGGGAGTGTGACGAGGGTTGTGCGGTGGCTATGAGATTGCTTATCACTTCAACCTGGATAGGCCGGAAGTAAGACCAGCGAATGGCTGCGGTTGCTGGCCTGATGTGGGTAGTTGCAGTGGGGTGGGACTCTGTGTGGGAGGAGGGCAAAGCGCTGAGTGATCAATCAATTTTGGCAATTTTTTCGTTGAAAAAGCTGGCAAAGTCGTCACATTGGGATTTGGACGCTGCCATGATGTCTATCACTGGAATGGAGGTTTGGTTCCTGATGATGTTGAAGAGTTTTTGGGGTGTTTTTTAGCATTGTCTAGAGCGGAACAGAAAAAGGATGACTTTTTGCACTTGATATGATTATAGTAGATTTTGTGAGCTGCCTTGAGTTGGTCCCGGTTGAGGGAGGTGGGGTTGTTCCTCCAGGTTCTTTCCATGACTCTTAGGTGTCTTCTTTCTTCGTTAATGTCTGTGGAGAACCAAGTCCTGGAGGGGATGCTTCTGTTTTTTTTAGTTTCCGAGGTGCCAGCTGACGAGCTCCAGGTTGGAATGGTAAAGCGAGGTGAGTTCCGTGGTTGAGAGGAGTTCCGTTGAGTTCGGGAGGAGTGAGCTAAGACCATCTTCTAGCTTGTCAGGGGGGCTCTCGATATGTTTCTGACCCACTTGGGGGAGGTTTGAGTAGGTGGGAGGGAAAGAACCGAATGATTGATATGAAAGAGAATGGCGTGATGGTCTGACCAGTCCACCAGGATGATGTGGTCAATCGAAATTGTCTTTTTATCCATGATGATTGCATCTAGGATTGCTCCTCCATGGTGGGTTTCCTCTGAGCAGTGCTGGATCATATCATAGTCTTGCAGAAGGGTGGTGAGAGATTGGACGAGTGGGTTTTTGGTTTCATTCCATCTTACGTTGAGGTCGCCCAGAATTATTCTGAAGTTGCTGTTGGGAGCGGCTTGAGTGATCAAATCCTTCAGCTGAGCGCCAAATTGGATGGAGTTGCCCGGAGGAAGATAAAGGAGAAGGCATTGAAGTGGACTGTGGTGGGGCGAATTGAGGTTGACTGGGAGGCATTCAAAGCGGTTATAAAGGAAGGAGGGGGATTCAGTGATGGAGATGTCACTTTTGTGGATAATTGCTATTCCGCCCCCTTTGTGTACGGGCCTGTCTTTGTGGATAATTGAGAAACAGTGTGCTCATGATGGGAAGGGATAGAGTGTTTAGTCATGTGTCAGTGATGAAGGGTACATCCAGGTCATGGGAGAGAATGGTTTCAGCTATTTTTGTTGCATGTTTGACGGCGGATCGACAATTGATGAGCATACAGTTAATGGGGGGTCTACATTCGAGTTCGGGTTGATGACTTGAATAGAATTTAAATTTGAATTTAAAATTATTTATTAAGCGCACGTACGCCAGCGGCTTCATGGCGCTACAACTTACAGAAAACAGGGAAAACTGGCCAATGTAAAGTAGAGCAATTCAGACTATGGGAGGAACAGTTAATTAAAGGCTTTAGAAAACAAAAGAGTCTTAAGTTGTTTTCTGAACTGTGAATAAAGAGTCAAGGTTCTGAGCTCGGGGGGCAGGGAATTCCAGAGGAGTGGAGCAAGGGTCGCAAATTTCGAACCGCCCCATTTCTTCCTCCGAAAGCACGGGACCGTAAGAAGGGCCTGGGTGGATGAGCGGAGGTCTCTAGTGGGGACATAGGGAGTGATCTCGGAAGAGATGAAGGCCGGTGCCGTGCCCAGTCTCGCTTGGAAGGTGATAGAGGCCAGCTTGAACTGGACACGTTCACGAACGGGGAGCCAATGTAAAGATTTAAGAAGGGGGGTGACATGGTGGAATTTTGGTAGTTTGAACACCAGGCGCGCCGCCTGGTTCTGGATCTGTTGCAACCGCCTAAGACTATATGCAGGTATACTGGCATATAGGGCGTTGCCGTAATCCAGGCAGGAGATGACCATCGCCAGGGTGATCAGTTTCAGGGCGTGAAAAGAAAAAAAACGGGACACCTTGCGTATAGTACGCAGTGAGAGAAAGGAAGAGGACACCACAGAACTGACCCGGGAGTGAAGAGTGAGTTGAGAATTGAGCTTGATACCTAAAGTTTTTACTGAGGAAGAGGGGACAGGTGGGGAACCAAGGGAAGAGGGCCAGAACAGAGAAGACCAGGGGCTGGATGAACCACCCGTCAACACCAGCTCGGTCTTATCTGGGTTGAGTTTTAGATGGTTGTGGTTCATCCAGTCTCGGATGTGGGTCATGGTAGATTGGAAATTAGAGATAGAAGACGGAGAAGAGGACAGATCAAAAACGAGTTGGAGGTCGTCAGCATAGTTATATACTGCGACCTCCATCTGCTGTAAAGAAAAAATAAGTGGGGCAATGTAAAGATTGAATAAGAGGGGAGAAAGAGAGGAACCCTGGGGGACCCCGCACTGAACTTTCCGGAAATCCGCAGTAAAGTCACCCAGGCGAACAGCCTGGGTGCGGTCCCTCAGGAAGGAGGATAACCAGACCAGTGCAGTGCCTCCGATCCCCACTGCCCTGACACGGGAGAGTAAGATGGTATAATCGACCGTGTCAAAGGCGGCTGAGAGATCAAGCAGGACCAAGGCCTGGGTCTTGTTGGTATTCATTCCCTCCCTGAGGTTGTCAAGGACCGAAAGTACCACGGACTCCGTAGAGTGTGTGGGGCGGAAACCGGCCTGGCGGGGGGCTAAGACCCCATACATCTCCACAAAAGTGCTCAAGGTGCGGGTGACGTGGCGCTCGAGCACCTTTGCTAAGAATGGCAAGAGGGAGATTGGACGGTAGTTGGCCGGGACCGAGGGGTCCGCGCCGGGTTTCTTAAGGATGGGGACAATAATTGCAGTTTTCAGTGGGGTGGGCACCACACCCTGAGAGAGTGAGCTGTTAAGGAGGTGGAGAGGGGGATCAGAGCATGAAGAGAAAATATGGCGGAGAATGTGGGAGGGACAGGGATCAAGAGGGGAACCAGATTTGACCAAAAGAATTATCGAGGTAAGGCATTCCTTAGTCAGCAGAGGAAAAGCGTCAAGTTGTCCCCTAGGGGGGGGACACTGAGGGTCCACAAACGTAGGAGAGGGAGGAGGAATGTTGGCCTTGATGGTAGAAATTTTTTGGATGAAAAAATTATTGAGGGAGTGACAGAGTTCAGGTGAAGGAGTGGGTTTCAGTGTGGTTCTGTCAGAGAATGCCAGGTTGTGCACAATCAAAAAGATTACTTTCGATTGGTTCTCTGTGGCGAGGATTTTGGAGGAGAAATAAGCTGTTTTTGCCCCTAAGATGGCCTGCTTATACTGGGCCAAGATGTTAATAAACTCCAGTCTCAATAGGGGGCAATAGTTTCTCCTCCAGGCACGCTCAGCTCTGCGTACAGCTAATTTAGTGGCCTTGAGGTCCTCATTAAACCACAGGTTGGCATCCTTCTCCCGCTTAGACGTAACCTGCTTGAGTGGGGCAATAGAGTCGCAGCCAGAGGTAAGCCACTGGTTGATGGAAGCGACTTGGGAAAGAGTAGATAGCCCCTGTAATGAGGGGTAGGAGGCAGTAAGTAAGTCAGAGAGGTTGCCTGGGTCTACTCGTCCCCAGGCCCGAGCCCAAACATTTTTAGGAAGTGAGGGTTTGACCGGGGGGTATAAGGGAAGGGCAAAAGAGATCAAATGATGGTCCGACCAGGTGCAGGGCGAAATAGAAACAGAATTTACAGGGCAGTTCAAGGACCAAATCTGGTCTAACAAATGTCCTTTAGCATGGGTGGGGGAGTGGATGTGGGGTGTAAAATTAAAAGATTGGAGGGTTTCTGAAAATTCCATTGAAGAAGAACACTCTGCAGGGTCTGACGGCCAAAAGTTGAAATCACCCAAGAGCAGGATGGAAGTGTTGTTAATCGCAATTGTGGCTAATACTTCCAGGAAGGTAGGGAGAAACAATGAGGGCGATTGGGGGGGACGGTAGATAAGTAAGCAGGTAAGAGGAGGGGAGGTGGAAGTGGTACGAATGGCCAGGTACTCGGTCGTGGCAATATCGGGCAGAGGGAGAATTTGAAAAGGCAAATCTGCTCGGGCAATAAGCGCTACACCTCTCCCAGCCCTGCCGTTAGGGCGGTCCGAGCGTAAGGCGTAGTATGAAGCTGGTAAGGTAGCCAGAAGGGCGGGGAGGGAATCATCACGAAACCAAGTTTCTGTGAGAAACAGCAGGTCTGGAGCATGAAGGTCCAACAGCACCAATAGCTCATGTGAGTGAGCTACGGCGGACCGGGTATTAAGATAACAAGCTGTGAGAGTTTTTATGGGTGCAGGATTGGTAGTACCCCTCATAGGATTGGTGGGAACGTGGTGAGGGGGAGGGGGAACGTGAGAGGGGACAAGCCAAGTAAAGAAATACGGGAACGGATGGCAGCAGTTAAAGACCAAGGACCCTGTAGGCTAAGAAGATCTGCTGGGGAGTAGGTGAGCAAATGGGCAGAGTGACGTGCCCCTAGCCCCGGCAGGCCGCGGACGGGCGCAGACGGGCTTGACTTGTGCGCGACTTCGGCGCGAAGTCGGCGCTCCCGCTGCGCTCGTCCGCTGCGCTCGTCCGCTGCGCTTGCTCCAGGTTGCCATATGTATCTAGTTGCCGTGAGCCACTAGACCGCTGACCTGCACGGTGGAGAGGCAGGGCGGAAGTGGAGCAGGGCCAGGCAGGAAGTGTCGCTCGTGGGCTGACCCTCCGCTCAAACGGCACACAGCCTGGGCGGACCGGGGTCAAGAGCGAGAAAGATGGAGGTAGGTTCCCCAAAAACTAAATGTTAGTGCAGGCACAATGCTCTCAGTCAGCATGAAGGCGATAAAAAAATAACTAACATAATTGCACCCGCAAGAGCGCAGCGCTGTAATCTGAAATAAAGGCTTTAAAAATATACCGAGTGCACAGCACCGCTATCGGTCAGCAGGGCTGAGCAATTCAAAATGCAGTAAGATCAGAGATCAGAGTAGTGTGGGAGCGCGCGAATAGCCTGCCACCTCTGTGATCTGTAGGAGTTGTCTGGGCGCGGGGGAAAGCAGGGACCAACAAATACCTGGAATACTGCAGAAGAGAAGGGAGAAGGGTATAGGGGTTGTGCTTGTGCTGGCTGGTTAGGGGGGTTTGTAAGAAGCAATGAGGGAGCTCACTTCGTGGGAGAAAGGGAGGGAAAGGTTCTTCTAGGACTGTCAGCTCGTGACTCAGTCCGGGGTTTGGTGAGTGGAGGCTGGGAGCCTGGGGGGCAGGGACCCGATAGGGGGCCAAGAGTCATTCCTAATGGGAGGCGGATGGAGCTGGGGTGGTGCAACGTGAGGGGAGGGTAGCGGAAGTTTCTCTAGGGAGGATAAGGTTTCCTTCATGCCCAAAATTAGGGTTGCGATCTGAGTTTCTAGAAAGTCCAGGCGTTGCGTCAGCTTAAGTGCTGGGGGGGGGGGGGGTGAAACTGAGCCTTGAGTGTGAGGGTCATTGGGGCAAGATGTTGTTAGGGGGGGGAGTAGGAGTTGGAGGGTCCGGTTCCGGTTTAGAGTTCGATTGTGAGAGGACTAGAGAGGGAGAGGGGCTTTGGGGTGAGTTACTGTTAGATGGTATAACAGGGGTGGGAGGAACTGAATCGGGTTTCGAGTTCGGATGAGTGAGGGCTAGAGAGCGGGAGGGGCTTTGGGGCGAGTTACTGTTAGGGGGATAACAGGGGTGGGAGGATCTGATTCGGGATTCAAGTTCGGATGGGCGGGGAATTGAGAGGGAAGAAGGTTGCGGTCCTTTGGGGGTGGTGGTTGTCTTCACTAAGGGGGACGGAGTGAGCAAGAGGAGTGGGGGTTGGCGCAGGGGGCTTTGACTCTGAGTTGCTAGGTGGTCTGGGATCTCTATGGGCTAGAGCCTGAGAACCAGGAGTGCTTTGGGAGACGTTGGGGGTCTGTTGGGTAGGAGGGGGTGGCAGAGTTCTAGAAGGATGGGTGAAAGGGGAGGAGGTCGGGGATGGAAGGTAGAGGGGGTGGGGCTGGGGGAGACGAATGACTGGTGATGTGATTAAGCACGGGGAATGGGATCGTTGAGGTGATGGAAGCATGCTCTGCGGATTATGAGTTTGAAAGGAGCCACGGGGGGAGGTGCGCGGCTATTGAGGGTAGTGAGCAGTAGCCGTCTTTAGAGAGGGGAAGAGGAAGTCAAAGAACTCTAGGTTTTCATCTTTAACCTGAATTAGAATGGTGACGTTCCAGACGATGGTGATAGAGATGCCTCCGGACACGGACTGTAGGTTCAGGGGGGAGATAGTTAGTTTCCGGTTGTGCTCTGTGAAGGTGGTTTTGGAGACAGGGAGGAGTGAGTTAAAGATGGTGACCCATACGTCAGGCTTGGTGGTGTGGAAAATGAAGTCAGTTTTTCTCTGCCCTCTCGCTGAGCAGTGGTAGGTGTCCACAATTAGAGTTTCGGGAGTGTGACTGTATGTATAGGTGTATGAGTGCATTTTATAGTACGGAATTGATGAGTAACTGCATGTATAAGTGACTGGATGTGTGTGTAGACCTAGGAAATAGTGGGTGGTATGTAGTACATGGCATTGTTGTGTGTATGGTTTCAAAAATAGTAGTCTGTAGTTTAGAGTGGGTGTATCAAAGTTTATATTAGGGCATCAGTATGTGCATCAGATTATCACGTGGATGATGTCATCAGTGATGTTATTTGGGATGTCCTCAGTGATGTCACTGACCATGTCATGAGTGATGTAATATGTGACATCATCAGCAGTGCATTGCGGGCGCGCGTGTTATAGTTAGCTCAACTAACTATAACAGGCAAATTTCTCTGGTTTTATATGAGTCAAATGTCTAACTAACTATAACGTTCCTGAAACCTATGTTTTTTTTAGTGAATTTCAAAGTTTTTTAAATGCTAATTCCTAACTACAACTAAGTATGGACGAATTTTGCGGATCTGTGATCCGCAAATTCACGCCAAATCGGCAAATAAATCCACGAAAAATGTGCAAACTCGCATTTCCCTCTGTCTACAGTGGCTAATCACTGATCAGTAAGTGCTACCCCGTTGGGTAAATGTATAGTGCTTTTCCTACACTGCAGCTGCGTAAAGGGCCAGAAGATTTGTCTTCATTGACCATGTATGCCTGTAACATTGCCACTGCGCCAAAAGGCACCGAGGTCCCATGAGTGAGCTGTCCATCATAGTGAGGTAAGGGTGGGAAGACGTTTCATACCGCTAGTGTGTGGTGTGCTGGGCCAAACGGGCGGGGCCTCTATGCGTGGTCACATGCCGCTTGTATAAAGGGTTAGAGAGCGAGCAGGGCATAATATGAGGAGAAAGTAGCCTCCTGGTCACTGGAAATACTCGGGGATCACGCCCGAGAAACTCATGGATGCAAAGACCTCCCTCAAGTATTACAGCAGAGATAGGGATAAAGCACACTTGCCCAGCCTAGACCGTGCTCACTAATGTTTTGGGCTGATTACAACGTTACTGAATTTGAGCTTCAACTCAGGCATCTGCTTTATTTATATCTGTAAGTGCTTCCTGTTGAGGTTTGATTTTTGTGACAGGAGCCTCGTGTCAGAATTAATCCTGCCCTGCACATTTATCCACGAAGATGCCACCGTTTTGTGCAATACCTCTACTCAACTGGAGTACTTTCTAGTGGCTAATCAGTAAGTGCTACCTCGGTGGGTAAATGTATAGTGCTTTTCCTACACTGCAGCTGCGTAAAGGGCCAGAAGATTTGCCTCCAGTGACCGTGTGTGCCTGTAACTTTGGTCCCTTGAGTGAGCTGGCCATATAAAATTAAAAAAATCCACCCGCGAGCGAATTTGCGCTGTGTTCAGCAATTTCGCGAGATTCGCAGATCGCAGAAATTGCAGAAAATCCGCAAATTTCGCAAGCTGAACGGGTTCAGTAGGGCGATGTACATATGTTCAGCGCTTTGATTTGCCCACTTGGGCACTATGTTCTTGTACAAATCATCACTACAATCCTAGGGCGGAATGTTGGGTGTGCATTGAATATTGGACTTATATTTGCTCTTCACAATTCTACCTGGATCTGTCACATTGCTATTATTTAAGCGTTTTGACATACTAAGATGGCCGACACATTTACCATCGTGTTGTGTATACCTGCAAAACAGTCCTTTTTCTATGTTATTTGCACTTGTTTGTAGATTTAAACTGATGTTTGTGTGGCGAGATGGTAAGCGTGATCAAGGCTTCATCGCCGAAACGCGTTGTTATTGCCATTAAATCTATTATATTTGCACAGAAGAGGTGTCCGGGCTATCATTTCAAACAGATTTGATTTGTGAAAAAAAAAAATATATATATGTATATATATATATATTTTTTTTTAATTTGGAGTCCTGTAACGGTAGTTTACCAAGCTCCAACAGCACACAAATCCTATCTGCCATATTGCTAAACTCGTAAATAATGCGCATTTCGTATCCGATGGGTTCGTGGCACAGCATCCCGCATAACATCATAGTATGAGGTCGCGCCAGCTGCTACTTTGGTATGCGACGGGTATGCAGTACCAAGCTGGTAAATATATTTTCTCAAAATCGTGTCGGGTGGGGCCTCCTTGCGAGCTCGATGCGCGATTGCCATGTGACCTTAAAAAAGAGCATTTGATTGGTTCAGAACATTTCCCATTGTAACAGTTGGAGGACCCCACCCATGTAAGTCATTCTCTCTACAGCGTATGATGAGACACCTCTTCTGCTTAGAGAGCTTTTTTGAATTTTTTTTTGCTGTGTACACATATTTTATACTACACACAACATGCAACAATCATCTTCATCAATATTCAGGGTGTGTACAGGAGCCTTCCACGTGTGATGGCCATGCATCTGAAACGTTACATCAAAAAACCAATGTGTGTTACACGATGCCCCTGGTGTGTGTGGGCATTATTCTGCTGCCTTTTGGTCTGGGTATTGGTAGCTCAAATGGGTATAATCAGCCACGAGCAGAGAGCACATCCTAGATAACATGTGACAAACAGTAAAGAGTAATGTGTAGATTTGTTATGCAGTATACTCTGTTGTCAGGCTTTACCAGTTTAGTAGTGTGTCATATGTGAGACTTTCAGATTCACATTTGACATGCATTGCTTGACTGTAATGAGCGTTATCACTGTGTATGACGTAGCCTCACTGCTGATCCTCCCTCCATCCAAGCACATTCACATGTGTGTGCTTCGCGATAGCAACAATTTTAATAATACCGCACACCATTGACATGTGTGTCTGCGCATATCCACAAGCTTGACAACTACATGTGATGTTGCCCATTCAATGTTTTCGGACAGCATCTGTCAGAGAGTGTACCTGAATTCCTTTGAATCCGTGGGAGCAGGTGACCAGAAGGTTCTTGCTAGGTGATAATTTCCCAACTCCCCTACACCCCTGTACCCAGAGAACTCTGAGCCCAGGAATGAAAGGGAAAGGGGAAGTGGATAACAAACAGAGAGACTGCCACACAAATAATCTTCTTTTACTCTTCATTCAGGAAGAACATCTCCTGTAAAAAGTAAGCAAAACATTACTACAGTTCCCCACTACACTCGGGCACTATCACCTTACTCTCTATTTATAATCTAATTTCAAGTACCTGAATGTGTGCGGACTTTTGCCCCTCTCTATAAATGAGACTGGAAGGTGGTAGTCCAGATAGGAAGGATTGAATCCAGTTAAGAGTTGAGTTCAGACAGTTCTGGAAGTATCAACCACTGCTGCAGAATTCACGGTGGTATAATACTGTATAATTAATATGCATATCAAAGTATACACTACTATACTTGATGTCATCTAGGCTCAGGAAGGATGAAGAACAATTGCTGCTTGATCAAACTCCACACATGAGTCTCTAGCTCTTTAAAGTCAAAGTAACTCTCAAACGCAGTTGATTGTCTGTCACAGTCATTTAGCAAAAACACCTACGCTGTAGTTCATCTGCCTCAGAAGAATTACGAATTCAAGTGCGAGTTCTGAGTGCCTTGAATAACACTCGCACGGAAGGTTCACCGGAGAATACTGGATACTGAACAGGAACAGCGTAGAATAGAATTCTTACCTCCCTCAAGCAGACAAACGTCCCAAAAGAAGTAGCGTCCTACCAGGACCTTGAAGCAAGGTAACTGCGCAGCTGCCGAAGAGGAATATCAGGACCAGGAAAGGTAAGCGCTCACAGAACAACTAAGGACTTATGCGCTAGGGACTGTTGAGGGATTAGACTTTCTCAAGACATGAATAGGACGGACTGGACTAATACGAAAAGACGCGCTCAAAAGGAAGCGTCCTTTCCTCAGGAAAATGACCGTTGAAGTGCGCCGAGAGAAAGGCACGAGCGCACAAAATGGCCGCCAAAGAAAGACTAGAGCGTTAAAGCAACTAGTCAGTGGCACAATCAGGAAGTGTATCTTTGCATCTAGATTGAGCAACTATCTGCCTCCAATGACAAGCAGAGAGCGTGTGGTTGGAACCTGACTTGACTTTATACCGGAGTCTTGGGGCAGAACTTTTCACAACCCGCTGGGACCTGACAGTACCCCCCACTAAAGCCCCCTCTCTAGGCTTCTGGGGATGTGTCTTGTGAAACTCAGCTACCAACCGCGGGGCGTGAACATTCTTGCTAGGTTCCAATGATCGATCTTCAGGACCGAAACCCTTCCAATCTACAAGGTAGAACAAAGTGTTTCTTCTCAATTTGGAGTCCAAAATTCTCTTAACCTCAAATCCTCGGCAGATTCGACTTGAACTGGAGCAGGAGGATGGGAACGTCGAAAATTTGGGGGATTGCGTTTAATCAAGGAAACATGAAAGGTAGGATGAATCTTCATAGACTTGGGAAGAGCCAACCTCACACTGACAGGATTTACCATGTCCACTACTGGATATGGACCCACAAATCGCCACAATGGCCAGGCAGGAAATGAACAACGTCCAGGTCTGTGGAATAATTATTCACACCTCTACGCTGACCTGGCGTACGCAAGCCCAGCCCACTTTGAGTACGTATAAATAGGATAACGACGACGCCACATGTCCCAGTTCTTCCACACTGCCTCAGGTGATATGGCCACATCCACCTCACATATCACAATGCATAATAAAAAAAGGGATCCATGAGGTGTACACCATCCTGGCAATCAAAACTCGCTTTGAATTGTGAACCCTGCTGGCCGTCGTGTTTGGACACACAACATGACAGCAGGTGAGCAGTGGGGCCTGGGTACACAGGGGCTGCAATTGACCATGGTGCGGTGGGAGGGGTGGGGTTCATCAGCCTGGGTGCCCAGGTGCCAACAAGCGATGTTGCTGTGCGTAATGATGTGACCTCTGACCTCATTCAGTCACATCTCTGTCTCATTTTAAGGACCTGCTGGACCGTACTGTAGGCCTGAACCAGCGGGCAGCGCTGCCCTACAGACACGTGACGTTGGCTTTTGGAGCACTGTAGTGAGCTGATTACTAAGTGTACATGCACTACACCACATTACATGTATGTATGTATGTATTGTACACTTATATAGCGCGGGCTGTCACCCAGAGGGTATCCTGGCGCTTTGACTCCACTAAACCAGATCCGCGGCCACCACATTATGCTGTTCTAGGAAAAAGGTGGGTTTTCAAACCTTTTTTAAAGGATGGCAAATCCTTCATACTCCGCAAAGAGAGAGGGAGGGAGTTCCAGAGTTTGGCGGCTGAGTATTTAAAGGAACTGCCGCCCATTCGTGCTCTCCGAACTCTCGGAACCACCGCCAGACATGCCAAGGAAGAGCGAAGCTGTCTTGCTGGATGGTACCGCAAAAAGAGTTTCTGCAACAAGACAGGTCCTTGGTCATGCAGTGCCTTAAAGGCCAGGCAGGCAGCTTTGAAGCAGATTCGTTGTTGGACAGGTAGCCAATGAAGATCTTTTAGTGCTAGGGAGGAGGAAGCCGCGCGAGGCCTAGATAGAGCAAGCTTCGCTACCATGTTCTGACCACGCTGCAGCCGACTAAGTAGAGTAGTAGGTCCGCCCAGGAGTAAGGCGTTGCAATAATCAATCCTACTTAGGATAATGTTGCGCACCACCTCCGGCCTAGTTTGCGCAGGGAGAAGTGGAAGAATTTTTCGCAGAGTGTGTAATAGCAGCATACAAGTGGAAATGGTCTTGTTAACGAATCCATCCATCTGCAGATTGGGGATGAACAAAACTCCCAGATTGCGGGCTGAATCCGCCGCCACCACTGTGCCCATAGCGGATGATGGCCAAAAATCAACTGGTAGAGGGCGCGGGGTATGATCAGATGAGCAATATAGTACCTCCGTTTTTTAGCCATTAAACTGGAGAGAATTAGTTCTCAGCCAGTCGGCCCTAGCAGACATACAGAGTTGAAAAGTCTCTTTAGACACAGCGTCTTCTCCTTCAAGGGAAAAGATGAGCTGAGTATCATCAGCGTAATTAATCACTGAGATACCAAAGGACTTAATAAGACTGATCAGTGGGCGAAGATACAGATTAAATAGGATTGGGCTGATCACTGAGCCCTGGGGTACACCTTGCCCTACTCTCTTAATCCCAGACTTAAAAGGAGGTAGCGCTACCACCTGATGTCTATTCTGCAGATAAGAGTTAAGCCAGTCCAGTGCCAATTCCGCTACCCCAATCTCCTCCAGCCGACTGATAAGGATGGGGTGGCTGACCGTGTCAAAAGCGGCCGACATGTCAAGCAGCACTAGAAAGGCTGCCTGACCGGCGTCGACCCTTGATCGTAAATCATCCAACACGACCGCCAGCGCCGACTCCATACTGTGCGCTGGACGGAAGCCAAACTGAGCCACATCCAAACAGATGTTCTTTTCCAGAAAGCTGGATAGAGACTGGGTCACCAATTTTTAAATGATCTTAACAGGAAAGGGGAGCAGCGTTATAGGCCGAAAATTAGCCGGGCAGATTGGATCAAGTGTAGGTTTCTTCAGGAGTGGAGAAACCACTGCCAGCTTCCAGCACTCCGGCATCATGGCAGTGCTAAAGGACTGGAGGCAGATGGAGTAGTGAGGGCGGAAGAGCTTACATGCGCACATGCGCACATTATGCTTCTAGCATGCACTCTGTTCCTTTGTATGTGAACGTTGGCATAACATATTCTTATTTAATCTTGTGTATTCTCGTGCACTCCAGCTCCTCTTTGAACTACGATTACCACTAACAGTTGGTAGATCGAACTTCAAGAAGGAAGGATGCACTCAACTGGTGTTCTCTATTAAGCTTACCTACCTTTCTTTTTCGCTTGGACATGGCACACATACTTATGTTTCTTTTTTGTCTTGCAGGTTTTGTACGCTGCTTCCGGAGGAGTCCCACCCACTTATTTCATGTTATACTGTTGTTTGAATAAAGTTGTTTTTCCATTTATTTGTGTTGTTTTAATAAAGGTTATTTTTCCAATAAAAAGGTGAGTGTATGGGTGTTCTTTTTCTGACAACAGTTGTCTCTAGTTTATTGTGAAAATCGGCCGTTGATAGGAGGTTATGAAGGAAAACATTTGTAATTTTGCAGTGCACTTACCAAATATAAACCAACAAACTATTACATAAATGAAGCCTGGGTAATTCTACAACCTCAAGGGTTCTATCAGTGTATCACTTTATAACACCATGAGTACTGCCCGTGGGATTACAGAACCAATAAGGCAGCGCCTATGGCCACCGAGGCTTCAGGGACTGGCGATGCCCACTCTGCATATTTAAGTAAAGCCCCGGAGTGTGGCGATCCCCGGACTTCAGTTGACCTCGAAACCCCCAAACAATTAGTCAACAATACCCGCGGAGGTGGCGATCCCCTAGGCTGCAAAACGTCTCTGTGCCCTCCTGCGCATAATTTACATCTGAGTGTAAGATCCCCAGTGCTTCAGAGACCTCGTAATATAATAATAGGATTGGCCCCCGAACATTACCCACCAGGGTGCTCATTTAAATGAACGGGTGAGACCCCAATTAATTTTTTCTCCATTTTTACCATCCGGATCCGCTTTATTGAAGCGATACAAGGTTTTCCTCCTCTCGCTTCGAGGCAAACAAAGATTTGCTATCACAAGGTGGAAGCCATGCTCCCGCCCTGTAATCGCAAACATAAATGTCCCGTGGATGCACACCCCGGGACATTGTATGAGCTGCGCCTGGGAGGTGGCGTTCCATAGGGCCATGATGCATAGGTTACTGCATAACTACAGAATTAGTATAAACACATACTAACACTACTTGTAGATGTGTAGTATGCCGACCAGAGTGTAGTGAAGTGGCAGAGGTAGCCCAAAAGAAAAAAATAGAAATCCTACCAGAGGTTGGATGACATAGTTCAATGAGCCGACAACCCAGGGATGACTAGAAACAGCTTCACAAAGAAAACGGATCTTCAGCAGAACACAAGGAAGCTTGAAATATTGGTGAGTGCTGCCTTCTTTTTACCTTCTCCCACTTGTTGACAAATTTATGTATTGAAGAGGCAGACAGCAGTGAATCCGATAAGTTGATCTATTGCAGGAAAACAAGACAGCATAAACAGACACCAACAGGAGCAGACTGCAAGGCAACAGTCTTCTCCAGCACCGTGTACAAATCCCCAAGATTCCCCTCATGACAGCCCTACATTCTAACCTTACATACTTAGGGCCCGATTCACAGAACTAAGTTAAGACATAATCCTAAACTTAACACTTACTCATTTTGGTATTCACAGAAGGCATTTACTCATTTTGAGTATTCACAGAAGTTAGGAGTCCTAACTTTAGGACTCCTAAATGCCTTCTGTGAATACTAAAAGTTTTAAAGTTAGGATTTTTCTCAGTTTAGGAGTAGTAAAGTTTGGACTCCTAACTTTAGGACTCCTAAATGCCTTCTGTGGATACCAAAAGTCTTAAAGTTAAGATTCTTCTCAGTTTAGGAGTAGTAAAGGTAGGATTATAACCTTAGGACTCCTAAAGGCCTTCTGTGAATACCAAAAGTCTTAAAGTTAGGATTTTTTTCAGTTTAGGACTCCTAACTTTAGAACTCCTAAACTGATAAAAATGCCCTCTTGCCGTAGTCATGGTTAGGATACTTGGCCTCCACATACACGGACTGAATGCACCCATGAAATGCTTATCACTAATGTGTTTTCTCACTGACTCAGAATGTGATGTTTACTTTCTATATAGACGCACATACTGAAGATGGACTGGCCAAGGGTGAAGTCTCGCTGGTTCAACATACAGTATTTCTCATCTGGGCCCAGTAAAAGTGGGGGAGTAGCCATATTGCCAACCACAAATATCCAAGGGCAAATCAGGCAGTCTTAAGCAGAGCTCACTGGGAGAATACTCTCCTTGCAAAACACCCTCAACACCTACTCCTTAATCCTTGCCTCACTTATAGGCACACAACGACAAACAAGAGCTATTTATCATGAATGCACTATGTCTTATCACTTCCTCTGTAGATACCACCATCATAGTGGGTGGAGACTTTAACCTTGTACCTGACACTGTGCTGGATAGATCGGCTCAATGTGATGGTTACAAGATGTAGGCATCACTCATGCGTGGACGAACAAGCACCCTTAATCTAATGACTACACATTTTTCTTCATCTTCCTCCAAGCATATGCATTCATACATATTCCCTAGTCTCCCCTTGTGTCATGGCAGCAAACAAACACTCTGAAATAGGAGGGCTGATGTTTTGTCATCATTACCCCGTGTTAGTCTTCATCATGTCCCCTATTTGGCTACGTCATGGGCATCTGGCTGCTGAATAATGCCCTCTTATCACATGATTACACTCTTCAGGAGATCAAGGAAGCAATTCGACTTTTCCTCCAGGCAAATGACACACCGAACACCCGCATTTCTCTCCTTTAAGAGACCTTGAAGGCAGTTATCAGAGGTACTTTCAAAAGAAGGGGGGACCCCACATCAATACAAGGCAGGTAGACGGGGAACAAAACAGAGTATCAAAGCAGAAAAGAACCTGCCTGAAGGATAATAAGAATGGCCTAGGATAGGTCCAAAAATTACATGTCACTCTGAACCCAAGAGGATATCTCACAGACACATAGCAAAGGGAATTTTATCAAAAGACACATAATTGTACATTATGACAATTCATTTTTTTCTTTCATTTTCATTAGACAGTTTATGATTATAAATATACAATAAAAAAATCAGAGTAGAATAGCATAAGTTCTAAACAGGGCCCATATTCTCGTAGTTAATATCACCAACACACACACAAACATTCATAATCATTCATACTTCACTTCATAGTTGCCACAGATGTATAAGATGGACAAGGGACAGAATGGTATACAGTCCCAAAAAGGTTTTTTGTAGGTTCCAGGAATGGAACAAGCGCCGACGCGCGTTTCGGTGTATAGCCGCAGTCGGGCTACACCTTCATCAGGGCGGAGGGAAGTTGGGGCAAGAGGCGAGATGTGGGCCACAGACGATAGAGGGTTATCTGTTGAGGTAATATATTATAATAACATTAGTTCAGTGAGCATCCAGAAAGGGGTTAAGAGTGGTTAAGTTTCAAACAATAAGAGCACATATTTACTGCAAGGTAGGGTAATAGTTAACATCCAGGAGTTTCAATGATCAAAAGGCCAGCATACACATAATACCCCCACACACAACTGGGACCTCGTAATATAGGGTAGCTTGTTAGAATATTAGAATTACCTTAGATAGATAGAGGTATCGTTGAGCGACGGTACCCTGCTCGCTAAGGGGTCTGTAACACTGGTAGTTTTTTTGTTGTTATCAGCACGGGATGAGGCTGGGGGGTATCAGGTAGTGTTTAGTTTCCAAAATCAAGAGGTCTGATGAAACTGAGATCAGAAAAATAAGGGGGAAAGTAGAAGGTTAGAGATGGGGGTAAGGCAACAGGGTGGATGAATTCAGGGGATCCATAGGGGGATAGAAGACCCCCATACCAAGGAGTTTAAATCGGATAGATAAGGAATACGCTAAACGCTCATATTATAGAGCCATAGAGAAACGGATGATAGCACGGGGAAGGGAGAGGTTTAAATTGGTGGGGAGGTGTCCGACACTTACCTCTAGGGTTACACTATGGGTACCCTCCTAGGTTGGAGGAGGGAATAGCACGAGGGGGAAGAATGCCCGTTCCTCTCTGAGTCTCCCGGAGAAGAGAATTAGTGCTGTAGGAGGCGTCTCCTAAATAGGAGAGATAAATAAAATGGCTACGCAGTCAGGGGCTGGCTCTCATGGGGTAGAACATCAGGGGAGCGGGGCTTGTAAGGTAAATAATTGGGCATCTTACCTGCTTATTCGGTATGGTTCCAACTGCATTTTAGGAGATAGACGCCATCTCTAGGTCCGTGGCGGTGATTTCACGCGGAGGAAGGACGGGGAGAAGAGTGCCCGTTCCTCTCTAAGGGCTCCCGAAGGAGACAGTGGGTGGTGGGAGCAACGTCTCCTATATAGGGGAAACAAATAGGACGATGGTAAGGTCTGGAGCAGACTCTTGCCGAGTCAAACGCCGGTAGGGTGATACCCAAAGGATCGATACCACGGCGTCGAGATAGGAGATGGGGCATCTTACCTGTTTTTTAGGAGGAAAAGCGTTTCTCCGGGAGTCGAGTCAACCGCTCGCAGGGGGCCAGATCAAGAAATAGGGAAAGGCTCAGGGGAACTATTAGTGCGGCCGCCGGGGTCATAACCCGGACAGGATCTCGCGAGCTTTCAGTGAATCAGAGTATGGAGTGAACAGCTAGTACATGGCAGATATCGGACAAGAGAGGGAAACTAGCGCGGCCATATTGGAATATCGGGGATAAAACTGGGCTAGGGGGAAAGATTATTTTAAAAGCGAGTTTATATCTGAATCCATTTTTAGGGTGGATAATGGTGGGAAATAAATAAGAAGAAAAGAATAGACGTGCACAGGAATTTGTATATACAGAGTTTCAAAGTATGTGTCAAAAAAACGAATACGAAAGATGCAACTAACGCGTGCTGAAGGTTAATCACATGAGTTCAGAATCTCCCTAAACTCAAGCACGCTTATCTGAGATGGATGTTTTTGCTCCTCGAGAAGGGGGCCAGTCAAAAACAGGAGGGTTCACAGGAGCTGGATATGTTGCTGAGGGTCTCAACACCCTTAAAAGTATAGAGAAAACAGAGAAATCCAGCAAATGGCAGACATATAAACATTGAGGCCCACTGGGGCCGGAATAGATAGTCTAGATAAGGGCATTGGTCCAGGGACATTCCTCATTAAGTCCGTTCGTGTTATCAGAGGTACATCCATAGCAATTTCCGCTAAGTTTACTAGGCTCAAAAAAACAAATACTCTGCACTAGAGGAGGAAGAGACACACCTCAAACATGTCCACAAGCACTCTTCTCCTCAGATTCTGGAGCATCTCATCTCTCCATATGCCCCCACACGGTCTCTGAGGTCCTCAGGATTACTCCTGGCTACAGTTCCGCGCTTCAAGAGGTCTAGGACCGGCGGCCGCTCCTTTAGAGTGCTTACTGCTAGACTATGGAACTCTCTTCCCGTCCAGATCCGGGCGATTGACGGACTCTTGGCTTTCAGGAAGGCTGTTAAAACTTTCCTCTTTACTTTAGATTCCTAGTGTTGTTGTGTTTATGTCCCTGGTATTGCTTTTGTCCGGTTTTCTGTCCTGTTAGCGCCAGGACGCCCCTTTGCTGGGGCATCTGTGCGCTCTACAAATCCAGATAACATAACATAACATAACATTCAGGATCTTGTGGAATACTCAGGCAACTGGCGCAGGCCCGTAAACAGCTTAAGTATCGAGACAGAGTGGAATATGCCCTCCTCCGATTAAAACAAAACATTCTGTGCAGGAGGGAATAAGGCAGTATGGCTCCTCCCTTACAAGCTGTAAGCTTGTGTCCACAAGAGTAGAATTTCAGAGATTCACACAAAGTACGGCGGTCCTCCACAGGGATGCTTAGATTACGCAAGCTATCAAAGAATTCTATGCCAACCTCGACACTGCCTAAGTGGCAGAACCTTTAGATATGGCTGATTATTTCACTGGCACACAAGTAACGCATCTGCCAGAGGCAGAGGGCCAGTCCCTGCAGGCAGATATCCACCTGGGTGAAGTTCTCTCTGCCATTGCCCAGCTGCAACCTGAAAAAGCCCTGGGGGGATGGATTTACCCCAAGCTTTTACAAAATGTTTGCTGCCAAGCTGGCCCCACTCCTTATGCCCCTCTGTAACTCTTTTGCTGAAATGAGTACTCTCTCTGACACCATGACAGAGGCAGCAATCTCTCTGATTGTCAAACCTGGGAAGGACCCCAAACAGTGCTTATATTACTGGCCCACTTCACTCTTGAATGTGAACGCCAAATTATTCATGGTCATTGTTAGAAATTGGGGGGATATTTACAAAGAAGTGGCGGAGTGAGGTGTTAGCCATCATGGCTTAACAGCTCACTTCACCACTTCTGAAAAGCATGGCTGCACCATATATACAAGGATATGGCCCAGCCTTACGTTTCCCCTGCTCTGGCACCACTACACTTAGCAGTGTAGCGCCAACGCAGGCCCCCCTGAGTCATAGTGCAAGGGTGTCTGCGTGCAGGGGAAGATTGTGTATGTACAGGAAGGTCCCCCTTCCTGCACATAAACAATCTTGAAATGCCATTTTGTTACTTCTATATCTACTGCTTAGTGCAGCACACATGGAATTTACAAAATGTAATTTAAAAAAAACTGTTTATGTGTAGTAAGGGTCACCTTCCTGAACATAAAGAATCCAAGGCGTTTTGCTTTTTCCATGTGTGCTGTACAAGGCAGCACACATGTAAAAAGCAAAAGCGAGGTAAAATAAAGCATTTCTCCTTATTTCGCCAAATTAAGACCAGGTTTTCCAAGTTCTAAAGTTTTGGGCTGCCTCCTATTTACACTGCCCTTCTAAACAGGGGCTGTGTCAATATCAATGGGTGTTGTGGTGGAACACCCACCGCAACCTCACACAGCTCACCCCTTTCACGCTAAGGATAGAGAGAAATGGGGCCTTATTTACAAGGCAGTGTTAAGCCAAGTTATGTGGCTTAACGCTGCCTTGTAAATAAGACAAAGACCCTATCAACACAGAAATGTCATAAAAAGTGGCCGTAGGGGCTTGTAAATATGACCTGGGTCTTTAGATAGTAGAGGTTTGTTGTCTCTCTTATTTGGGACCACAATCCATTTCAGGGTGATCCAGATACATACCATAAATTATCTTGTGCTTACCCATTGGCAGTTGGGCACAGAGCAGTCCGGCTTAACTTAACCTCTTCGCTGCTGATGACGAGCTCAGCTCGTCATCAGCCACGGTGGTCGTGTGCGGATGACGAGCTGAGCTCATCATGTAACGCAGCTTTTTCAAATTTGACGCACGCAGCGATGCGGTTAAGAAGCAATGTGTGAAGTATTTGTGTAATGCTTAAATTACAGTAACCTAACGAAATCCCCTAAAAAGACTCCACACGGGTTTAGAACAATAAATAATATTTATCTAAACAAAACAAGACCAACATGACCAAAATCTAATAGGTAGGAGTTGAGATATGAATTTTTAAACTATATTTGCAACCACAGTGCTTAAAAGTCACTAATGGTTTTGTAGAGGTTGGTAACAGTCATACTAGACAGTAGTAATACGCCAATGATCCCTCGGGAGCCATACCAATAGATTTGCCCCTAAAGGCGATGGAACAGCA
Source organism: Lissotriton vulgaris (assembly GCF_964263255.1). NCBI lineage: Eukaryota > Metazoa > Chordata > Amphibia > Caudata > Salamandridae > Lissotriton > Lissotriton vulgaris. The sequence goes on along the minus strand of NC_141693.1, from coordinate 1,189,709,765 downwards.
GGCCCACCAGTCCCTTCTGTTCAATAAATTTTTTCAGTTGCTTGGACAAATCTTACCGTCACAGCTGCCCATGAGGGAGTGTGGGCGTGCTACAGGTACCCTGCAGGTCCCGCAGTACCCAATACCTTAATGGCGGAAATACGGATGAAGCTAGTCCTAAATGGATACTCCGAGGCACGGCACGGACTGCTGTTGTGTAGGTAGGGCCCTCGTCGTTGAGTCTGTTAGCGGAGGGCTATGGGTGTGGCACACTCGCAGAGTTGGTTCTTTCTTGTTGGCAGCTGACAAACCTCGCAGTCAGGACTGCATCATTAAACCAAGCCAGGGTAACCCAGACAACACATTGCTGGGGGGCTTACCCACGTTGCAGCAGCAGTTTCAAGAAGGAATTCAGTGACTCCGACCAGTACGCAGATACGATGCGCTGCTCTTAATTGACTCGGGAAGGGATGCAGTAACCTAGCTCAGTGTGCAGATATGTAGGGTTGCTCCTGGACGACCTCATTGTCATGAGTAGGATGAGCCCCAGGAGTTTATGCACTGGCCCTCCTCCTTCGGAAGCAAAAATAACCTCACTGTAGGTCTGGGGAAGAGAGACGAGATAGGCCCCTTTAAAGATCCCTGTTCCTTTGGGCAGGGGGAATGGTCACGGAAAGACTTCAGCAGGAACCGGAAGAAAAGATTGCGGCAAATATGAGTTCGGCATCTTGAATCATCAAGAACTAGATTGCGGATCTGGTGGGCAAGACAGGGAAGACTCTGAGATTAAGGACAGAGCCAGAGCAGGTGACAGCCACAAGATCAAGGATGACGTTGCTGTATCGAGGAATCCACCAGAGTCGAACGCAGACGACCCAAAATCTCTCAAAGCAGAGAGATGCTGGCTGGACTCTGATACCTGCCATGCTCTGGGAGGAGTGTGGCTTTTGCAGGGGCATAACCGCTTGAGGGTCTGGGGAAGGTTGATAAAAAAAGACGGAAAAGCCTCGTAATCATCTTGAGCACTTTATTGTGGCACAGTATATTTTTGCCACTGCTTCACAGCACCAGCGTTCCTTCATTTTCATAGCTGAGTCTTAGAGAGACCACTTTCTTTTGATCGTGATAACTGCGTCTAACGACTCGCATGTCACTGTGGTGGGGGTGTTAGGTTATACCAGTAGAAAACTGATTACTTACCTGCCCTTATTTCCACTCTATCGAGAGAAAACCAGCAACGAATACCAAAGACTGGTTCATATGAAAGATTGTTGTGCCTGAAGGACCACAAGAGAAACAGTCGTCCTGGCCGCATTAATGATTAAGTGTATATATATCAATTCCAAGAGAGTGATAACCCAAGTACCTCATCTCTAGAGTGTTTTTGAGAGCAAATGTTTCCAAAAAAAGCTCAAACTAATCTGCTGGTCAGACTCAAAGCGCAGAGGCCAGTTGCTGTGTCAGAAAAAAAGCTCTTTGATATCCCGATACTTCGTGAACAGGGGGCTATTCAGATGTGAGTGTGAACCTACCTCTCCCACTTCCTGCCCAGGAAAGGTATCAGAATGCAGATAAATGCAAATGAGTCCTCTGTAGTACTCCGCCCTTCCTGTGTTTGTGGCTGTCTAGCAGAAATGCACAAAGTGTAGCTGTCACCCAGCCCAGATGTGTATTGGAGACTGGCTACAGGCACACAGAGCAAAGCTCAGAGCAAAGAAATGTCCACTTTCTAAAAGTGCCTTCAAGGGATTTTATTCAGGCATATGAAATCATTACTTCACAATATCACTTAGAGTGCCCAAATAGTGGCCTCAAACACATGAATTCTCAGAATGAATCTGTACAGTCAAAAACAAATAGATCGAAACTGAAATGGGTGTATTCTTTTTTTATAGCATTTTATAAACAAATAAATCAAATTTAAGGGTACAAAAATATTCTCATTTACAGGAGTGACGGAGATTTAAAATCATTTAGTAAAGTATGTACTTGTCACTCGTATAAATTACCCATTTCAAATGCCTGTTTACAAAGAAATTCCATCAGGGAATTGCGATTCTCCTATTACCATGACTAGAGAATCTGGATTTCATTAAAGACACGGAGGCTAACATTATGCATATCCTCTTTTAAATGCGGCTCCATCAGATAAGTTCCTTACTTTTATTCTTCTCTTACTGGTTTCTTAATTATTCCTTAATAGCTATGTCTGGTTGGCTAATGCCTTTTTAGAATTCCCTCCCACAGCAACAGGGCAAGCTTTCCAGGCCTGGCAAGATACAAACTGTAGAAGAGTAGGCAACCTGTTTGATTACACAGATCTACTGGATTTCCCACAAATCCAAAAGGGTTATGTTTGTTTTACCACTCGAAGAAACCTGGTGTTAAAGTGCAGTCATGCACTGGGTCGCTCAATGCATGACCACATTCAGGAAATGGTTGATCACCATACGAGAAGACAAATGCCTACTCTCAGACATTTACACCTTCCTCAGCAAAGCTCACAACCCCATGAAGTACCAAGCCCAATAGAGGTGGGAGGTAGAACTGGAATGCTCATGCAGGCCCAAAGAAAAGGAGCGACATCCTTTACAGAACATGAATCTCATCATGGAGTGACACAGAACAGGCAGCATTGCTCACAGTTGTGTAATAATGATATTTGTGAAAGGTGGCAAAATGGAAAGCTGGCAACATAGATACCTGTTGGTGCAATATCAACAAAACATGTGCCTTAACACTCCCACTGTGGTGATGCACCAAATTCAAATATTATCGGGAAGTTGTGCTCAGGGACATAAAACGATATATTGACATGGACTTACCAGCCTTTACATACTATGAGGATTGCCACGCAACGCAACTCCAGCAATGTGTCACTTTTACGGCACAGATGCGTCACGCATCTCTGCCGTTTTCACCCCATGGTGCGCCGCATTGTAAATGCGGCGCATCCATAATGGCGGAGCTGTGGCGCACAATAACTGATTTGCAGGGATACACCAGTTATTGTAAATATGCCCCCAAATATTTTGTACTCACGCGGATTTAGAAAAACTGCAAAAGCAGACAATGTGAGTGTCAAGAAATGGGCACTGAAGAGGTCTAATAAGTCCCCTTGTTGATTGCTCATGAAAAGCACAGCTCATCCTAGTAGCCATGACACCACCCTTTGCAGAAAATATATATAAAAGGTGTTGTGTCACCTTGTGAAGGTCCCAGGTAGAAGGAAAACCAAACAAAGGGTTTTCAATCTTGTGGCTCTTGATAGAACATGAAAATAATAGTCAATAAATTTGCCAGAAGCAAAAATGTGTTACAAATATCAAGTGGGCAAAAAAGTGACAAATAATAAGGCAATACCTGTATTGAGACACATCTTCCTCTCGTGATTGCACTGCTAATATACGATGCATAAAGGAACTAACATCACAGGAAAAAAAAGTGCTACACATCTTAGATTTGGCACCTCAAATAATGTCCTATAGACCAACCTACCTCCGGGGTAGGGCTTGTTATAAGTCTTGTCCATGCCCCTTTCCAGAAAGTAACAGGGTATTTGGTAAACAAAGAACCCATGTTTGGCAACAGTATTTAATTTGAACCATAGGTTGCAGGTGTGGTCCACAACACTCATTTTTGGGATGATGGCTTATGTTTTCACCCGCAGACTTCAACCCAGAACAAGACAAGAAAGGCAGGATAGGGGGAAAGAAGGAGGCAGAGATGGATGAAAAAACATTGATTAAGGGGGAAAGCAGAGATGAAAAAAGAATTTTGTGTCAAGGTGAAATAAAGATGCATAGAGTGTGTGGTGGTGGATGAAAGAGGCATGAGGTGAAATCATGAGTATTCAACCTCCCTACATAACTCCAATATTTGGCAGGTCTGAAGGAGGTCTTTTGAGAGAAACTCTAGGGTCCGGCATCTATTCTTTTACAAATAAAGCACTGTTTGATATTATTTATTCTGCCTGTGATTTCAGAGTCATGACTATCTTTCATAGTAGGAACTCCAGAAAGCTATGCCAGTCCCTTCCATGTTATTGTGAGCGCGAGAACCCTCCATGCAGCATGGCTCCTCATTCAGGAGCCTAGTGCACTGTTCTTTAACAAGCATCAAGTGCACTTCTTCCCTTCTCGTTCGTGGATGTAATAGTGAGCAGTTTCAAACAGGTTCACAGAATCCTTGGCACAATGCCAATGGCATTAAGTTCAACTTGCTCCTTTGCTGAGCCTCTGCTGCTGACTCTATTGTATAACGTCATGTTTGAGATAGGGACAAAAGGATATGATCTCAAACCATAAGTGGATACAGGACACTATGGCTCCTTCTCACAACAAGCAATTCAAGGCATTCATGGTGTAACACTAAGGGAACTATAACGATCTCAGTCATAAAGCCTCCAACCTTAGGTCAGAGACTTTACGCCAAGATCGTCGGTTTCTATTCTGTCGGGCTTATTACAATACAGCTGGTCGGAATTGAAACCGGACGGTCATTCTGGCTGGCTTCCGACGGGTTGAATGAGCCTGTGGGCCAGTTGGAACTGGCCCATAATCCATATGGATGGCGTTTTACGCAGTCCAGATTACGATGCACGGTTTCAGGCAGGCTTTCCATGCTGGGCTTTCCGATGTGGAAAGCATGTTTGGGGGCCCCTAGCAGAGCCCCCTTCTGTTTTTGTCCAACAGTTGGGAGTTGATGGGGCACCGATGTTGCCCCCTTTTTGATCACTGCACCTTGAGGTACCTGCCACGGTTTGCAGGGATTAGCCCAGCCTCCCATTTCCACATGGGAGCTTGTACTACTGCCTGTTTACGGTTGTGTAGAAATCCACATGAGGCAAAGTTGTAGAGCAAAGGTTGTTTAATGAGTTAGCAGTTAAAGAACAACCATCTAGTCATGTCGTGGTCAGGGCCAGAGTGCTCCCAACATAGAATGCACTCAGTGAACACAACAGCATTCTGAAGAGCCATAGTAACAGATCTCAAGGAATACACATAGGTAGGAATACAATATCAAGAGCATAAAATACACAGAATATTACATCACCTCCCTTTCTTAAAAGAATAAAATAAATAAAAAAACGAAACAAAAGAAAAAAAAACAGAAACAAAAATTATTCTCTGAACCTCAAAGGTCTATTCACAGTGCGAGAACTCTTCCTAACACCAAATTCAGAGGAAGGAGTTTTGGTGGGAAAAGAATTAGTGGAGGATTTTTCAGAGAGAGACGAGGTAGAAGATCCTTTAGAGACAACAGAGGAGTTACTGATGACCTTAGCAACTCTGTTTAAATTCCACCAGAAACCTCCCTCAACTTGTACAGCATTACCCACAATCTTAACAACTTTTACAGGAGGACCAAACTTGCTTTCTCCTTTATGTACATGTACAGACTTCCTAATTCTCACACAGTCCCCAACCTCCAAAACACTCTCTTTCGTACCTTTCCTTACATAAAAATTTTCTTTTTGCTTGGACTGGGCGAGCAAAACATTGCTCTTTACAATGGACATGAGACTCGAGACATCAGAGGTAGACTTCATCCACTTAGACATCCATCCAGGACAAAACGACGTGTTAGGCTTGCGACCTCTCATTAACTCAAAAGGAGAGACCTTAGTGGAGGAATGAGGAGTAGTCCTATAAAACCAAATCATGCTCTTCAAAGCTTTGCTGACCTCAACATTACTACTCCTAGCCCACTTCACACAGTCTCCCACAACTCTGTTCATCCTCTCAACAAGGCCATTCCCTTGAGGATGATAAAGGGAACTCTTGACATGCTTAACTCCTGATTTGGATAGAAAATCATCAAACTCATGACTCACAAATTGCTTCCCATTGTCGGAAACCAACACTTCAGGAAAACCTTCCCTACTCCAAACATCACACAAGAATTCAATGACAGTCTTAGTATCAGCATCTTTTACCAACTTAAATTCTGGCCACTTAGAAGCATAGTCAACTAAGACTAATATTAATTTAGAACACCCACTCAGAACAGAATAAGGTCCCATCAGATCGATACCGAGTTTAGCCCAAGGACGATCAGGGCACTCAACTGGCATAAGAGGAGGAACCCAGGTTTTGAGACTCTTATCTGAAGATTTACAGATACAACAGTCCGCAACAAAAAGATCGATATCCGAATCCATAGCAGGCCACCAGAACACGTCACGAATTCTGCGCTTAGTGAGAGAACAACCCAAATGACCCTCATGGGCTTTCACAATGATGTCCTTCCTAAATGCAAAAGGAGGAATGATTTTGTCATTATGCAGTAAAATGCCATCTTCAATAGAGATTTCATGTCCAACCTTGGAAAAGGGTTGAAGGGAAGCGGACAAAACCTTCTCACGCGGCCAACCCACCTTGACAAAATTGCAAACATCCTGAAGAACACTGTCTTCTTCAAAAGCCTTTCTCCACTCTGCTTCAGAGCAAACCCGTAATTCAGGGATGTCTACACAAGCAACTAAACAATCGTCACAGTCTTCTTCAATAAGATTGGAAAAGGAGATATCAACATCATCATCACAAACAGGAGGTGGAAACCGGGACAAAAAATCTGCCCTCACGTTTTTTCCACCAGCAATAAACACAACATCAAAATTATATTGTAAAAGCCTAGTCACCATTCTCAAAATTCTAGGTGTGCAACACTTGGTAACACCACCACCCAAAATGTTAACCAAAGGTTTATGATCGGTTTGAAGCAAGAAACGCCTACCCCAAATGAATGGTCTGAACTTCTCAATAGCCCATGTACAAGCTAAGAGCTCCTTTTCTATCACGGAGTATTGAATTTCAGCAGATCTCAAAACCCTGGATGCAAAACTGATAGTTCTTTCAATCCCACACTCCTTTTGCGTTAAAGTGGCAGCAAGGCCAACACGACTTGCATCAACAGTCAAACAACACGACAAAGCAGGGTCAAATGGCTTAAGGACAGAATCAGACGTCAAAGATAGTTTGACTTCTTCAAAAGCCTTAACGCATTCCTCACACCAAACAAACTTAACGCCCTTTTTCAAGAGGTTACTAATGGGACGTACAATGGTCGCGTAATGAGGAATGAACCTGGCGTAGTATTCACAAATACCAAGAAGGGACTTCACACCAGTTTTGGCAGACGGAATCGGAGCCGTAGAAATCGCGTCTAAGAGCCCAGGTCTAGGCTTTATACCATCCTGTGTCAAAATGTGACCAAGATACTCAACTTCGGTACACATAAACTTACACTTTTCCAATTTCAAAACAACACCATGATCTTGGAACAAACTTAACACATTATCAAGGACAGAATCATGAGAGGAAACATCCTTGCCAAAAATCAACACATCATCTTGAAAAACTGTCACTCCCTTAACACCTTCCAAGATATTGCTCATAACTCGCTGAAAAACCGACGCAGCCGAAGCTAAACCGAAAGGCATGCGTCGATACTGAAAGGTGCCCAAAGGAGAGATGAAAGCAGTCAGATGACGGGACTCAGGATGCAGCTCGACCTGGTGGTAAGCACTGGCTAAATCTAGTTTAGTGAAAAACTTAGCACCTTTAGTAGCTGCAAACAGGTCATTAATTCGGGGAAGAGGGTGAGAATCAACCCAAATACCTTTGTTGACAGAGCGAAGGTCAACACAGACCCTAAGTTTGCCATACCTTTTACGAGCTACGACTAAAGGCGAAAGCCAAAGAGAGGACTCTGCAGGTTCTATCACACCATTCTCACACAGCATTTCAAGTTCTTTTTTCAAATCGTCTCTGACGCTGAAGGGAACACCCCGAAGTTTATGTTTAACAGGTGTTGAACCCTCTTTAACAATAATCTTGTGTTTGAATCCTTTTATCTTACCCAATTTTGAACTAAAAACAGAAGGAAATTTGCATTTAAACATTTGTAAATAGTCAGAGCAGGTATCAATAATAACTTGTTCCTTAGCACCAGGCTTAAGTGTCATACCGAAGAGACCTTGATGAAACCAGCCCAAAATATTGAGCCCTTTGATAGCGACATAAATTTTCCCTCTAATCTTCCTCCCCTGAAAACACAAAATGTCTTCAAAAAAACCAAGAAGACTAATTTTCCTTCCTTCGTATGACACAGGAGCACGGTCTGGAGGAAGAAGAGGTTGTGAATTATTCCAAGTATTGTCAAACAGTTCTTTATCAATCATGGTGATTTTAGCACCAGAATCCACAAGAAGCTTCAAAATCTTGTTACCAACAGCAATATCAATGATAGGGTCGACACAGGAATCGGGATCACCTTCAATGATGGGTTCTTCTGAGCAATCGGTAACGACTCCAATAGTTATTTCAGATTCTGAGGAAGAATCAGAATCAAGAACACCAACTACAGGTTTGTTGACATTTTTCTTGTTTTTCAATTTTAAGCAAACTTTTGCAAAGTGTCCTACCTTTTTACAGTAATTGCAAACTACACTAGAAGCAGGACAAGAAGAACCTTTTTGGTGTGAGGGATTACCACACCTAATGCACATTTGAAAATAGGACGAAGACTCTGACTTATTCAAAGCCTTTCCTTTAGTAAAATTGGAGATAGGTTTCCTTTTAACGAGTCTGGAAGACAAATTTAAACTTAAAGCATTTATAGGTTCAATAACTTTGTCTTCTAGTTCTTTGAGAGACACCATAGACGTTTCTACACTCTTAGCTAACTTAATCGTGTTGTCTAAGGAAGGATCGCTCATAGCTAATAACTTTTGTCTGATATTTTTATCCTTGCAATGACAAACAAATTGATCCCTGATAAGCTGGTCATTGAAGTTTTCAAATTTACAATCAGATGCTAATCTCCGCAAGATAGAGATATAAGTATCAATATCTTCAGAATCAGTTTGTTTCCTCTTAAAGAAAGTGTGTCTGCGAACCATTAAGTTAGGTTGTTTGTCAAAACGAATCTTAAGTTTCTGGACAGTATCATTATAATCATCAGAAACAACGCCCTCAATAACAGGTAAATCTGGGAGATGTTTGAAGACAGACCTGCCTTCAAAACCCAGGGAGTGTAGAAGTAGGCATTTTTTCCTTTCAGGGCGAAATCTAGATGCACCAATGGCTCCTAAGTAATTATCAAAGGCATCATGCCAAACTTCCCATCTAATAGGAGGTTCACCAGGAGTTTCTAAAAAGGCTGGAGGAGGATTGACAGATTGCAGGGTAGACATAACTGAAAAAGCAGAATAATAAAAAAATAAATAACAATATGTGAAAAACACAGCAATAAATGATGAAAGTGAAAAGCTTGTGCACATCAATGATGAATAGCAATAACAGGAGGTAAGTTGATCAAAACATAGAGTTTGAAAATGTAACTATGAGACTTAAATACTGTATCACACTTGTAGTAAATGGATAATGGGAGTAACTTACATAAGCAGTGAATAAATAAACAATTGTGCACAAAGAGAAGTTTAAGGAAAAAAAAATGTCACACTTGTTGAAGTTTGAGAATGTCACACTTGTCGTCCTGGTGTAAAGAAGAGAAGAGAGGAGCTGTGCGCATCAGCGATGAATCCAGAGCAAACACGTCTTTAAATGGAGTGAGCTGTGCGCATCAGCGATACGCAGCGTGAGTTGTGCGCACTAGCGGTAATGAGGAGAAACTGGTAGATAAGCTGTGCGCATCAGCGATAAGTAGCGTGAGCTGTGCGCATTAGCGGTGACTGGTTGCTAAGAGATGTAAACGTGATGTAAACGTCACAGAACAAAACAGCAAGAGACCAATCCGGAGTGTACGAACAATCATCCAATAGGAAAAAGGTTAACAGCAACGTTATGCGTGATGATGCACCACACGCTGTGAGACGTGGTGATGTAGCACGCTGTTATGACGCTGCTAAAGAAACGAGGATGACGGAACAGAGAAGCCGAAGCACGAGAGGTAAGGCTCGAGCAGGCTCTCAGTATTGTTGTTCAAAATACACAGTTAACGGTCGAGATGAAAAGAGAGACTTCAAATGTCATAAAAACAATATTTCAAAGCAGAATAAAAGCTTCGAAATAAAATCGGAATAAACCCAAAGACGTCACCTTTCCCAGGCAGGAAAACAAAAGTCAAACACACAGACATAGAAGTCTCACAGTTTTTGGCGAAGCTCAGGTTAAAGCAGACCTGGTAGAAAATTGAGGTTCTTATGTCTTCTGTCTTCTGTCTCCTTCAGCGAGGTCTGGTGTTGACAATGTCAAATGGGCAGTACTTTGATGCTCAAAACGGCACAGGGTCAGTAAAGGAGATGAGGATCTCTCTATATTCTTGATAGCAGAAAGCTTTGCAGGTCCCAAGGAGATCACATATGTTGAGCACGCATCGTCGCCAGTAAAATTATGTAGAAATCCACGGGAGGCAAAGTTGTAGAGCAAAGGTTGTTTAATGAGTTAGCAGTTAAAGAACAACCATCTAGTCATGTCGTGGTCAGGGCCAGAGTGCTCCCAACATAGAATGCACTCAGTGAACACAACAGCATTCTGAAGAGCCATAGTAACAGAACTCAAGGAATACACATAGGTAGGAATACAATATCAAGAGCATAAAATACACAGAATATTACAGGTTGTAACACATGCTCCCATAGGGAAATGTGGGAATGTGACCGCAGCATCATAATTAGGCGTCGGGAATGCCGACCAGAGGTCGGTCGGTCCCATTTCTGCCACGGCGTTGGTCATAGGAAACTCCACCCAAAATTGCAATAAGCCTCTAAATGTGAGACACAAAAGAGAAGCATCATGATCATCATCATAGCTCTTACTAAAAACCAATAAATCCAAAAATTAAAGTTTGCTCAGAGAAAAACATGTAGTGAGACAACTTCTATTCATGCCTTGGTTCTGAGGGCAGTTCCAGCTAAGAGAGTAGCGAGTTCTGCAGATGCTAATGATGCGTGTTTAGTTTCTACTACACATCACAGAGGATGTGTGTCTCTCCCCCTCTTTTACTGAACATCCGAGAGCATTGGAATTGGAATTGTTGTAGTTCTTCGTGTTAAACGTTAGAGGATATCATAACATTTTATAGACATTATTATTAATTACAAAATTTGTAAATTGGTAGCAACGATTACATACAATATTGCTTTGGACCCTACAAGGTACTAGTGATTGACAAGTAAATGATGTCTACAATAAGGGAACAAAAGCAAGGGGGCTCTCTTAGGGTTTATATTTCAGTCATGGAAGTGAGAACAGGACATTGTCTGTCTAGACTTACGTTTCAAGTCTTTGAAGCTGTACGAAAAATGGAAATAAAATGGGGCATGCATTGTTTGGTTTGTCTTTCACATTTAAAAGACCAGGTTATCCTTTGTGTAGAGAACGCCTACAGCACGTTCAGTAGGAGGGGATGGTATGACGTGCCTTGCTTCATACAAAAATACGATTGTTTGTTCGTTGAACTAATCTATTTAAAGTTGCTGGTGTCATGAAAGTGCCTGGAAAAGAACAGTAGTTCCGACTTTTTTAGAGTTATGGTGGGTGGTTACGTAGGACATCTTCGTTTTACATATTTTTTTTAATGAAAATCGCATTTCATGGCTGTTGATGAGGACGAACGACTGTATTGCATGAGATTTGTTTTTTTTATGTTGAGATTGCATTTTATTCATAGCTCATAAAATGAAATTTCTCTTCAAATGTGGCCACCCAGGCTTACATAACTTAAATGTTAAAATATAAAACCTCAAAGGCCTGTTTTGGAAGTTGGAGGTTTTGGGACCTCTGAGAAATAGGGTGGATGGCTTGTCTTTCTTAGCTGGATTTACCAGCAGAAGCACTTGTCTGTCGGTCGGTCCACCCCATGGCCACCAGGTCACAGTAGCAGCACCCCATTTAGGGCAGGACGATTTTCAGTGGGTTTACCTGTCTGTGACTACCATACAAAGTCTAGGAGTCCCAGACATGGAATGGAACTCAAACAATACTCCGTATGTGCAGCGCGAAATCTCTACCTCTATTGATATTTAGCCGTTTGTTTCTTTAAAACACAAATCAAATACCAAGTAAGAAAAGAAAATAGTGCCTGCTCTGGTATCATTTGTGCCTTTAGGGCATCAGCAAATCAAGTGGATGCTTTGAAGTTACAAAGATCCTCTCCAGGCATGGGGGGATCTGTAGATTTGTCATGTGGCAGTGTTGGAAATGGGGTAGCATGGTGCAGAGCGGGCAGGCCCAACTCCAGAGGAAATGTGTAAAGCATCCACGCAGCACACACAGACGACACACTTGCCACACTACAAAAAGAGATCACACCAGTTTAGGTGAAAAACAGCATATGTATTATGCACAACACAGCAAGAAGTAATCACAGGGGTGAACACAGCACCAACTGTCACCTGGTAGTCATGTACAGAAGGGGACTATTTTCAGGGCAGGGTCACTCAGGCCGCTGCCAGAAGCATCATAAGAGTATGTGGAATAAAGGTAGGTGCAAGGAACAGATGTAGAGTCCAGCAGCTGTAGCTTTAGGGGAAAAACACTTTCAGCATGGCTGTAACAAACAACATTAGCACCACATTATTGTCATCAGGCCTAAACTTGGGCTATAAATCACATTAGCATGACGCATTAGGCAGGAACATCCCATTAGCATCAATAATGAACGTAGAGCAGCCCGTACCTACTGGCAAGGTCAGGAACTTAGCCGTGTCTCACGGTAGGCCTCAATCGCTGTGTGAGCAGGCCTGAAACAGCAACCCCTCAACACCTCCTTAGACATAGAGACACAAGCTTTGTAGACTCATTAGTCAGCGACACCTTAAATCAGGCCCCTTATGCATTAAACCTTCTTAGTATTAGGTATAATCAGGTGAGCACCAAAACATGTCCGTCAGGGTAAATCACATGAGCATGAATACACCATCCCTAGACATCACTTACATTATGCATACCCGCGTTAGCAGGACCTTGGGCATACCATTAGCATAAACATCGCATTATGCATCATAACAGCAGGGCAAACACAGTAGCACTTGGAACATCGTGCCTTATCATTGGGCACAATCATGGGCATCAATCACCTCCTGAATTTGCATGAAAAACACAACAGCATAAACATGTGAGCATAAGGGCTTATTATGCACAACAACCTTCAGTGTAAGGGCATCTACCTATTTGCATAAATCCTGGGGCATCTCATTGGGTAATAATCATAGGCACAAGAACACCGTATATACCAGACCAGCCTAAGCCCCCTTACCATGAAGGCGTCATCATGAGCAACAGAAGGGCATTGGCATGCAGCATCTCACATGAGGCATGCGGGCATGAACGACAATTAGCATGGGGGCAATACTGTCACTAGGCATTAATCACAATGTGCATAGATCAGCCTCACTGCATTGGACATCAGCATAAACCTTAGCAGCACTGCAATAAGCATAAAAGTGTTAGCATTGAGACATTAGCATAAATGCACTAGGATCACCACATTAGCGTAAGTCACATTATGAGGAGGAATAAAACATTGACAGCCATGCAGTCATTGAGGGAAAGCAGCACACATTTTAAGTGCCATCAGCCTTGCAGGTTAGCCTTTGGCGCCACAGCGCCTGGGGAAAATGGAGTCCCTCTTCTGGACTCTGCAATTAAGAGTGCCCCACAATGTTGAAGCTGCCTGCTGTCAACCAAGCAGGCAGGGGGAATCCCACACACCAGGATTCCCTCGTACCGCTTTAGAATCTCAGTGCTGCAGATGTCCGCTCCTCTTCTCCTGGGCACAGTTGTAGCGCCTTGGCAGCAAGCAGAGCACAGTCAATGCGAATAAGGCACTCTGGCAGCACCACAATGCAGCACACATGCAGGGGAATTGAAATATAGCGCTTTGACAGCACAGCGCTGCAGGCCTCAGCTCCTCTTCCTCTGGCACCCTGAATATAGCACTTACGATGTGCTCAGTCCCACCAGGGGCTTCAGGGATGACAGGTAACGCTCCTCACCAGCAAAGCGAATATAGCGCTCACGAAGCACTAGGTAGCTGCCACAGATTAAGGATTCCACCTAAGGACATAGGGTCCACGCTCCTCTCTCCTCACTGGCCATTTGCATATAGCGCTTGGGCAGTACAGCGCTAGAGTGCAGGCAGGGAGAGGGTACAGGCAGTCCACATGGATGGCTCAGGAGGCGCTAGGTCCCACCAGCAGACTCAGGGACAACAGGTCGTGCTCCACACCTCCTTCTGGGTGCAGTCAAAGGTGCTCCTTGGCAATCAGGTAAAGCACTCTTCTTTTCCAGGCGCTATGGAGCAGTCAGGGCCCAGTGGTAGTGCTCACGAGGCGCTAGGGCATTAGAGCAGGCAGGCAGTGCTAGGCCAGGTCAGCGGTCAGTGGGTACTTATCAGTACAGGACAGCAGCTCCTCACAACCATCATCCCCTGTAACGTGGCACTTCTCCTGGTATAGCAGCCTGAACTCAAGCAGGGGCCTATCACTGGCCCTGTGGACAGTGGAGGGGTACAGATGGGCTCAGGGGCCAGCACACAGGCCCATGCGGCGGCACCCCCGCAAAGCAGATCCCCTCATTCTCAAGTCCACGCTCTGACTGAGCACATTGCATCTCTACTGCTCCAACATATCCCAGAAAGGCTGGAAGCTTCTAGAAGGTCCTTGGCAGTTCCAGCCTCACTGTCACTGGAGGAAGTGTAGAGCACCTTGTCAATTCAAACACTAGAACACCAACCCACCTCAGGCAGCGGCACAAGCAGACAGAAATGTCGTCCATTTTAAAAGTGAGATTTCTGCAATGGTAAAAGTACACTAGACCGCCAACCCACTGCAGGCAGGCGGCACAAAGCACACAGCAACAGCATCCATTTTAAAAGTGACATTTCTCCACAGCTGATTCAGAAAAGGGGGTGGTGATGAACAGAGTGTCTGAATTAAGCAGACCACTCTTACCCAGTCCAAAGATCAGGGCTTGATCCATCACCGTTTTTCAGCTCACTGCACCATCCCAGCTCAGAACTTGGCTATATGCAAATTAGTCTGACCCTGGCCCAGTGCATCATGGGAACAGGGCAGACCAAACTACCAAGCCAATTCTTATACTGGGAAGGAAACAAGCTACCGGGGACCGGTTTCTGGCATTTCAGCCGTCTTCGGCCCGGCTTGCTTGAATCCTGATGGTGCAATGAGCTAGGGACTCACATCTGAGTATACCCTTCCACGCTTATGGTGGACAAAAATGATTCAGAAAAGGGGGTGGTGATGAACAGAGTGTCTGAATTAAGCAGACCACTCTTACCCAGTCCAAAGATCAGGGCTTGATCCATCACCGTTTTTGAGCTCACTGCACCATCCCAGCTCAGAACTTGGCTATATGCAAATTAGTCTGACCCTGGCCCAGTGCATCATGGGAACAGGGCAGACCAAACTACCAAGCCAATTCTTATACTGGGAAGGAAACAAGCTACCGGGGACCGGTTTCTGGCATTTCAGCCGTCTTCGGCCCGGCTTGCTTGAATCCTGATGGTGCAATGAGCTAGGGACTCACATCTGAGTATACCCTTCCACGCTTATGGTGGAAAAAAATGATTCAGAAAAGGGGGTGGTGATGAACAGAGTGTCTGAATTAAGCAGACCACTCTTACCCAGTCCAAAGATCAGGGCTTGATCCATCACCGTTTTTCAGCTCACTGCACCATCCCAGCTCAGAACTTGGCTATATGCAAATTAGTCTGACCCTGGCCCAGTGCATCATGGGAACAGGGCAGACCAAACTACCAAGCCAATTCTTATACTGGGAAGGAAACAAGCTACCGGGGACTGGTTTCTGGCATTTCAGCCGTCTTCTGCCCGGCTTGCTTGAATCCTGATGGTTTAGAAAAGGGGGTGGTGATGAACAGAGTGTCTGAATTGAGCAGACCACTCTTACCCAGTCCAAAGATCAGGGCTTGATCCATCACCGTTATTTATCTCACTGCCCCACCCCGGCTCAGAACTTGGCTATATGCAAATTAGTCTGACCCTGGCCCAGTGCATCATGGGAACAGGGCAGACCAAACTACCAAGCCAATTCTTATACTGGGAAGGAAACAAGCTACCGGGGACTGGTTTCTGGCATTTCAGCCGTCTTCTGCCCGGCTTGCTTGAATCCTGATGGTTTAGAAAAGGGGGTGGTGATGAACAGAGTGTCTGAATTGAGCAGACCACTCTTACCCAGTCCAAAGATCAGGGCTTGATCCATCACCGTTATTTATCTCACTGCCCCACCCCGGCTCAGAACCTGGCTATATGCAAATCAGTCTGTCCCTGGCCCAGTGCATCATGGGAACAGGGCAGACTAAACTACCAAGCTAATTCTTCACCAGAAAGGAGACAAGCTACCGGGGACCGGTTTCTGGCATTTCAGCCGTCTTCGGCCCGGCTTGCTTGAATCCTGATGGAGCAGTGAGAAAGGGACTCATGTCTGAGTATACCCTGCCACACCTATAGTGGCCAAAAACGATTTAGAAAAGGGGGTGGTGATGAACAGAGTGTCTGAATTGAGCAGACCACTCTTACCCAGTCCAAAGATCAGGGCTTGATCCATCACCGTTATTTATCTCACTGCCCCACCCCGGCTCAGAACCTGGCTATATGCAAATCAGTCTGTCCCTGGCCCAGTGCATCATGGGAACAGGGCAGACTAAACTACCAAGCCAATTCTTCACCAGAAAGGAGACAAGCTACCGGGGACCGGTTTCTGGCATTTCAGCCGTCTTCGGCCCGGCTTGCTTGAATCCTGATGGAGCAGTGAGAAAGGGACTCATGTCTGAGTATACCCTGCCACACCTATAGTGGCCAAAAACGATTTAGAAAAGGGGGTGGTGATGAACAGAGTGTCTGAATTGAGCAGACCACTCTTACCCAGTCCAAAGATCAGGGCTTGATCCATCACCGTTATTTATCTCACTGCCCCACCCCGGCTCAGAACCTGGCTATATGCAAATCAGTCTGTCCCTGGCCCAGTGCATCATGGGAACAGGGCAGACTAAACTACCAAGCCAATTCTTCACCAGAAAGGAGACAAGCTACCGGGGACCGGTTTCTGGCATTTCAGCCGTCTTCGGCCCGGCTTGCTTGAATCCTGATGGAGCAGTGAGAAAGGGACTCATGTCTGAGTATACCCTGCCACACCTATAGTGGCCAAAAACGATTTAGAAAAGGGGTGGTGATGAACAGAGTGTCTGAATTGAGCAGACCACTCTTACCCAGTCCAAAGATCAGGGCTTGATCCATCACCGTTATTTATCTCACTGCCCCACCCCGGCTCAGAACCTGGCTATATGCAAATCAGTCTGTCCCTGGCCCAGTGCATCATGGGAACAGGGCAGACTAAACTACCAAGCCAATTCTTCACCAGAAAGGAGACAAGCTACCGGGGACCGGTTTCTGGCATTTCAGCCGTCTTCGGCCCGGCTTGCTTGAATCCTGATGGAGCAGTGAGAAAGGGACTCATGTCTGAGTATACCCTGCCACACCTATAGTGGCCAAAAACGATTTAGAAAAGGGGGTGGTGATGAACAGAGTGTCTGAATTGAGCAGACCACTCTTACCCAGTCCAAAGATCAGGGCTTGATCCATCACCGTTATTTATCTCACTGCCCCACCCCGGCTCAGAACCTGGCTATATGCAAATCAGTCTGTCCCTGGCCCAGTGCATCATGGGAACAGGGCAGACTAAACTACCAAGCCAATTCTTCACCAGAAAGGAGACAAGCTACCGGGGACCGGTTTCTGGCATTTCAGCCGTCTTCGGCCCGGCTTGCTTGAATCCTGATGGAGCAGTGAGAAAGGGACTCATGTCTGAGTATACCCTGCCACACCTATAGTGGCCAAAAACGATTTAGAAAAGGGGGTGGTGATGAACAGAGTGTCTGAATTGAGCAGACCACTCTTACCCAGTCCAAAGATCAGGGCTTGATCCATCACCGTTATTTATCTCACTGCCCCACCCCGGCTCAGAACCTGGCTATATGCAAATCAGTCTGTCCCTGGCCCAGTGCATCATGGGAACAGGGCAGACTAAACTACCAAGCCAATTCTTCACCAGAAAGGAGACAAGCTACCGGGGACCGGTTTCTGGCATTTCAGCCGTCTTCGGCCCGGCTTGCTTGAATCCTGATGGAGCAGTGAGAAAGGGACTCATGTCTGAGTATACCCTGCCACACCTATAGTGGCCAAAAACGATTTAGAAAAGGGGGTGGTGATGAACAGAGTGTCTGAATTGAGCAGACCACTCTTACCCAGTCCAAAGATCAGGGCTTGATCCATCACCGTTATTTATCTCACTGCCCCACCCCGGCTCAGAACCTGGCTATATGCAAATCAGTCTGTCCCTGGCCCAGTGCATCATGGGAACAGGGCAGACTAAACTACCAAGCCAATTCTTCACCAGAAAGGAGACAAGCTACCGGGGACCGGTTTCTGGCATTTCAGCCGTCTTCGGCCCGGCTTGGTGCAATGAGCTAGGGACTCACATCTGAGAGTGCCCCACAATGTTGAAGCTGCCTGCTGTCAACCAAGCAGGCAGGGGGAATCCCACACGCCGGGATTTCCTCGTACCGCTTTAGAATCTCGGTGCTGCAGACGTCCGCTCCTCTTCTCCTGGGCACAGTTGTAGCGCCTTGGCAGCAAGCAGAGCACAGTCAATGCGAATAAGGCACTCTGGCAGCACCACAATGCAGCACACATGCAGGGGAATTGAAATATAGCGCTTTGACAGCCCAGCGCTGCAGGCCTCAGCTCCTCTTCCTCTGGCACCCTGAATATAGCACTTACGATGTGCTCAGTCCCACCAGGGGCTTCAGGGATGACAGGTAACGCTCCTCACCAGCAAAGCGAATATAGCGCTCACGAAGCACTAGGTAGCTGCCACAGATTAAGGATTCCACCTAAGGACATAGGGTCCACGCTCCTCTCTCCTCAGTGGCCATTTGCATATAGCGCTTGGGCAGTACAGTGCTAGAGTGCAGGCAGGGAGAGGGTACAGGCAGTCCACATGGATAGCTCAGGAGGCGCTAGGTCCCACCAGCAGACTCAGGGACAACAGGTCGCGCTCCTCACCTCCTTCTGGGTGCAGTCAAAGGTGCTCCTTGGCAATCAGGTAAAGCACTCTTCTTTTCCAGGCGCTATGGAGCAGTCAGGGCCCAGTGGTAGTGCTCACGAGGCGCTAGGGCATGAGAGCAGGCAGGCAGTGCTAGGCCAGGTCAGCGGTCAGTGGGTACTTATCAGTACAGGACAGCAGCTCCTCGCAACCATCATACCCTGTAACGTGGCACTTCTCCTGGTACAGCAGCCTGAACTCAAGCAGGGGCCTATCACTGGCCCTGTGGACAGTGGAGGGGTACAGATGGGCTCAGGGGCCAGCACACAGGCCCATGCGGCGGCACCCCCGCAAAGCAGATCCCCTCATTCTCAAGTCCACGCTCTGACTGAGCACATTGCATCTCTACTGCTCCAACATATCCCAGAAAGGCTGGAAGCTTCTAGAAGGTCCTTGGCAGTTCCAGCCTCACTGTCACTGGAGGAAGTGTAGAGCACCTTGTCAATTCAAACACTAGAACACCAACCCACCTCAGGCAGCGGCACAAGCAGACAGAAATGGCGTCCATTTTAAAAGTGAGATTTCTGCAATGGTAAAAGTACACTAGACCGCCAACCCACTGCAGGCAGGCGGCACAAAGCACACAGCAACAGCATCCATTTTAAAAGTGACATTTCTCCACAGCAGCTCAAATAAATCTGCGCACGCCATTGCACAGCATGTGTCACTGCATCTCACACCACACATGGCCTATACATTCCTCTACCATGGGGGAGACATCCTCAAATAGGGGGGTTAAAAGCGAAAAAATGCAGGAAAAAGGGCCAAGTCCAACAGGCAGGCTAGTGGAAGTCATGGCCTTCGTAGACAAGGAAGGCTACTGTGCCACATACCCAGATCCTAATTGCCCACTAAGCTATTACTACAATCATCTTGTACTGGTAAGTTCGCAGACATAGGGCGAGCCCCCCAGATTTACAATACTATCCCCAACATTACCCTAGGATTGCCGTTCTGGTTTTGTGTATTCGCCGGGTGTATGCTAGTTGGAGACTGGAGGAGCGGAGGTGTCTGGAAGGTTTGTGGAAATTAATGCAGGTGTTCAGGTAGGCAGAGAATGTGTTGTGGAATGCTTTGTAGGTGTGGTTGAGGAGTTTGAAGTCTGAAATAGGAAGCCAGTGGAGTTCCCTAAGGTGTGATGTGATATGGGTCCGGCATGGAGGTTGAGGACTAGTCTGGCTGCTGCGGTTAGCACAGTTCTGGAAACCTTGTTGGTTATTCTTGTGCACAGGGTGCTCTAGTCTTCTGGCGATGAGGGGTTGGGTGATCAGTTTAGGCATGTTGTGTGCTAGTTACTGGAAGATGTTCTTCAGCAACCTTAGTGTGTTGAAGCAGAATGCAGCCACTGTGTTGACTTGGGCGGTCATGTCCATTTTGTTTACTATAATTATACAGAGGTTTCTTGCTTGTGAACAGGGAATGGGGTGAGTCTGAGGTCTTTGGGCCATGGGTGGAGTCCCATGGTGAGGTATCTTTCCTGGAGACCACCACTTCAGTCTCATCCAAGTTCAGTTTGAAGTAGTTACATTTCATGCAGGTGGCCACTTTGATCATGCATGTGGTAAACTTAATCTTAGTGTTAGGTGTTTTGTCTGAGAGGGACAGTATCAATTTGAAAGCACCTTTTTCCACTTCCACATTCCTGGTACTCCAAGTGTTTGCAGTGCTTCTTTGTCATTCTGAGGTCATCTGTGTACTGCTGGCTTGTGTTCCAGATTTTGCTGTGTGGCTCTATTCCTTATGAGTCAGATTGTCAGTGAAGTTAGTGATCCACTTCTTGAAGTTTTCAAAGTCATGTGCCAGGATGCCCGTGGGTACTAGTTTTTTGTCTTGGAAGACGGACGTCCAATACACATTTGTTAGGTTTTTCCAAGGTTATTGTAATAGGCCCACTGTGAGGGCTATTTTGTGTTGATGGATTTTGATTGTGAAACTGATTATGGCGTTATCGGCCCAGGTGAAGGGCCTTGGTGTGTTGATTGTGATGTTATTGAACGACGTGAAGATGGGATTCAGGAAGTGTCTGCTTTTTGTTGATGGGCTCTGTGTCATGTTGGGATAGTCTCAGGTTTCTGAGGCTGTTGAGAAGAACGGCTAAGTTGGGGTCTGTCTGGTCTTATATTTCAAAAAGGAGGTCTCCTAAGAGGCTGAAAGCACTGGCGTCAAGGACTAGGGAGGGCAATGAAGGCCGTAATGTAGCTATCATAGTTGGCTCAGGCTGCCTTGGGGGCAGTAGACTAGGGTTCCACCCAAAAGACCATTTGCTGTGATTCCTATTTTTAAGTTGAGGTGTTCCATACAATTTTATTTAAGGCTTCGGAGGAGGCAGTTTAGCTGAAAGTGTCTTTATCGACGGTATTGATTCCTCCTCTGGGCTTCTTTGGGCAGCTTTGCCTGGTGATCTTGTATTTGGAGAGGATGGCTGCAGCGATGTCCAGCATTGAAGCTGTAGTTATCCATATTTCCCTGAGGAAGCGGAGATCCGTGGCAACATTGTCCAGCACTTCCCAGATCTCCATGGCATGCCTGCTGAGGCAGCGGGTGTTGAAGAGCAGGCATGGTATTGGTGTGTGCAAGGGGTACATGTGTGACATGTGTGTTTGCTGGTGAGTAGTTGACTGTTTGTGAGGTTGGGTGTTGTTTATGTGTTCTTGGTTGGAGTTGTTGGAGCTGTAGTGGTGATGAAGCGAAATAGGGAGAAGATGAATGGTCCTTCCATATTGTGCAGTGTGGTGCACCAGCAGAGGGTGTTTCACTGTCCGGGATTCAGGGCATGAAAGAGAGCAGTAGGGTAGTGGTGGGTTGGAGGAGGGCCAGGCTTTCTAGTGCTGGTTGTGGTCCAGGTGCAGACATGCTTACCTTTGGCACACCAGAGGTGCGTCTGCTGTATGCGGCTGGGTTTATGTAGATCCTAGGAAGGAGGGAGGAGAGCAGGGAGCTGTGGGACACTGAAAAAGAGCCTGCTGGCAGAGAGGGAGAGAAAAGGCATGCAGAGCGAGAGAATTGGCACAAAGAGCAAGAGCATTGGCACAAAAGTCAGAAAGAGCAAGGTGAGAGAGAGAGAAAGAAAGAAAAAAGAGAAAGAGAGAGGTAAGGTAAGGGCCTCGTGGCACTGGATTAAGCATGGGCGAATTTTGCGGATCTCGTGTTCGCGAATTTTGCGGATTTGCGAACTCGCAATCCGCAAAATCCGCGAATTCCCGCGAATTTGCGGATTTTTTTTTTTTGTGTTCGCCCGTGTTTCTGCCAGTTCGCGAGGGTTTTTACAATTTCGCAATTTGCGAACTTACCTGTCGGGTCGCAAGTTTTGCGAACTTGTTGTTTCTACGTGTCCAGCCTGTTTGGGACACTCTTCTTCATCACTGCCACTCTCTGTCACCACTGCCACTCTCTGACTACTCATGCCACCCTCTGGCCCACCCATGCCACCCTCTGTTTCATCACCACACCCTCTGGTTGTCCAGTGTACATTATTTTCGGCAAAGCAAAGCACACCTTCCCTGCCTCAAGTGACCTGAATTAATTTGGGGCTGATTAATGTGTCACAGAATATTTTTTTAGCTGGCACCTGCTTCCTTAGTGCGCCCTGATTAGTGATCTTTTGCACTTGCTAAGTGCTTTCATTGTTGCAAAATTAGTTACAACACCTGCCCTGCCCCAACTGACAATAATGAATTAGGGGCTGATTAATGGATTTTAACTTCCAGCCTGGCTCCTGCTTGTCTCCCTTAGCTGTAATTCAGGACCTTTGTGGCATATGTGTAACTATTCTGAGGTTCAGAGCAGGGTCACATAATAGTTGCAACTGGCAACTGAACTCTGGAGGGGCCCCTCAGGAAGCACTACAGGAAATGGCTACTAATGATGAGCCTGAACTTTTGAACCTGGTAAGTAGTTTCAGTTTTGCTAAGATCGTATTTCTGCAATTTAGCACTTATTCGCGGGGCGCGAAGTTGTACTGGGAAGCCGCGAACTCACGCGAACAGTGCGAGCAGTGCGAGCAAAATCCGCTGCTCGCGGATTTGCGGATTTTGCGGGAGATTCGCGAATCTCGCGGATTGCGAATTTCCCGAAAATCCGCAAAATCCGCGAGCGGAACGGATTTTCCGCCCATACTTACACTGGATCCTGGTCTGCTAGGGCCTTAACCAGATGGAGGACTGGTCACAGGTAAGTCTAGTGTGGTTGGGACTATGCATCTGCTTTCTGGGATACCTGCTGTATTTTTTGCCACTGTATTTCTGCCTTTCTCTTATTCCTTCTTTCCCCCTTTTGTGTTGTCTCTCTCTCTCTTCTGGGTCAAAGTATAATGAGGAAAAATAAGTGCTGCTGCCCAAAAGTGCAGATGGACCCCACCTACAACTACCTGATCAAATTCAGCACTGGGCAATGGATGTTTGGGAGCATACAGAGAGTAATCTGGGAACATGTATCTAAAACCAAACCCCCTCAGGCTCAAAAATATGAAAACAATGGTATGAAGATGAATAGCATGACATAGGAACAGGAATTGAGGCGTTAAAACTAAGCATATGCCAGCGAAAATATTGACGACCACAAGAGTAATCACAGGCTACTCCTAAACAGCAAAGCTTATGCAAATGTGGGCACCCTAGCAGATCCAGAAGCAAATACTATGCAACCTGTACATCAGGAAGAAGTATTCACTTGCCACCATGCTTGGGGAACCCAATGCACCAGACTGGTCAATGTCCTGAGTATATTGCTGGAAGACTACTATGTCAGAGAAGATGTAAGTACCACGGCTAATCTATCCCTCACAATGCTTCATCATAAGTGCCATGCACAGTACTTGTATGAGTAATTCGTCCTCTGCATGACACATTTTGCAGTTCCACTGCACTTTATGAGTTTGGAACTTTGTTCTATGACATTTAGGTAGGGTATCTGGGAAAACTGTAGGACTGTGTAAACAAACAATTGTTCAAAGTGAGGGCTGTCATCTGGTATATTTGCATCTGCCAAGCAGGGGAAATTGTAACCATATATGTAAGTGCATGTATTACCACCTTTTTGCACTTGTTGTTCTGCCTTTTTCTTTGTTGATATTTCTCAACTCATTCAGCCTAAGCAAATTCATAACTGGCATTTTCTTACACCCAACCATCAATATTCACTCAATTGAGTACTTCTTTAACTCTCCTTCCACCAATGCAACATTTCCTTTGCCGTAAGTATTAAGAATGATCTGCCTATGAGTCACATGCAATTGCCAAGAAAACACAGAGTAAATAGTTTCTGTTGGACCTCGCTGTAGGGTCATCTCTGAATTGATTTCCTTTTTCCCTCCATTTTTTGCTGAATTCATTTTTGTTGGCATTAGGACTATGTGCACTTTACCACTGCTGACCATTGCTAAAGTGCTTGTGCTCACTCCCCTAAAACATGGTTACATTGGTCTATACCCGATTGTCATATTTAATTTACCTGTAAGTATCTTGTAGATTGATATACCACATACCCAGGGCCTGTAAATTAAATGCTACCAGTGGGACTGCACCACTTATTGTGCCACCCACTTAAGTAGCACCTTGAAACATGTCCCAGGCCTCTCTCTGCAGCCTGAATGCAGTTTTAAATTGCCATGTCGACTAGGCATTCAAGCCCCCTTTCCATTCCTAAACTACCCTTTTATTAAGTATTAATCACACTTAGAGTAGGTAATAGGCAGCTCATAGGGCAGGGTGCTGTGTAGTTACAAATTTGGACATGTACTTTTAATTTTTATATATCCAGATAGTGAAAAACTCCTAAATTCACATTTCTCTACTGTGAGGCCTACCCCGCCCATAAAATAATATTGGTAATTATTAATGCATTTAGTAAACTGTAATTCCTAACTGGGAGTCGAAATATATATCATATTTGGTAGGTATGTCAATGTAATTATAACCATCTTGAATGGTAAAGCTGGATTTCTTATTAGAATTTAGAAAAATCCACTTTTAGAAAATATGCATTTTTTTGCACTTAGCCCTTTCTTGTATCACCTAGTTTACATTTAAACTTTGTGAAGTCCTCCCAGACTGTCACACAATAGAGGCATTAGATGTGCCTCAATGGGCCATCTGCTGGCAGGGTGAGTGCATAGCTGAGCACAGCCCTAATTATACCTGGATTGCCTGTGATCTGCCTTCATACAAAGGAGCCTAAAGACCCTGGATTGTCACTGCAGTCAGCTTTGAGCCAGTGCAAAGGAGTGTGTATATTCCATGCACTTCAAAGAACTTTCCAGAAGCTTTCTCTACCTTCCAGATGAAGGGCACCATTGTAATAAAATAGGACCTTCAGACCAACTCTTCAGTTCACTACTGGACCTGTGGGAGGACTCTCAGAGGATTGCCTGCTCCTGTGAACTACTGTGCAATTTGCAACACTGCTGCTGGTACTAGAAGGAATGATTTGGTGCAGGGAGCATGTCTTGAACCCTCAGAGGCTAGTCCTGCTGTTGAGCCCTGCATCTTCACTTGAATCCAGGACTCCCGGAAGTGACTCCAAGGGCTAGTTTTCTGGCCTCCTGTACTCAGATACAAGGATTTAAAAGGCTTCCACCATTGCGATCCTGCACCTGGACCCAGTCTGATGAAGTCCTGAACCCCCAAGAGGTGTCCTACCAGACCTGAAACCTTCTTTGTGGTACTCAAGGTGCCCAAATGGCCAAAAACCAAAATTGAGGGCTGGAACAATTTTTGTCCCAAATGTGGCCTGAGGACCAGGAGGAGACCGGAACTTAACTGCTTGCCTATCTGCCCGAGGTGCATCATCGGAATTCCCTAAAATCTGTAATTTGGAGAATATGTAGGCTAGCTAGATCAAGCTCATGGTGTCCCTTGGAACCCCATCGCCTGTATTCTGTGATCTTGGCTAGTCTGCCCTGCGGTTACTTCAGCGCTTTATTACTTTTCCTGCTATGTTTACCACCTTTTTACCTGGTAAGTATGGAGGACTGCTTGCCTGGTTAGTCTGTTCTATACCTTCTAGTTTCAAGTAGGATCTCTAACTCTCCCGGGCTTTGTATTTATCTGTCCGCTTAGCATCCTCGCCTTGAAGTATGGACAGGGGAAGGCATCTTTCAGCCCATAATCGCCGGTGGACCTTAGAATTGTTTTGTGTGCATCGGGATTGCTGTTAATCTTGGTTATCCATGTTTCTTTTACCCTCCTTGTTTGTTCCCTGGCTAGTTATTTTGCCTTGAAGCCTTAGTTCCAACTGCCTCTTGTATGTATGCCCCCCTTCTAGAACTCTGTGGAGCTGTCATTCATGCTATTCAGCGCCCACGGACTACGGGAAAATACTGCTGTGTTTTCCTCTTGTACATCAAGTATGTTTACCATTGTATATATGTACCTATGATCTTAACTTTCATCTTCTTTGCACGTTTGCTAAATGCTGTGCACAGTGGGGTATTTGAAAAATCATGTACATCTTGTTTTCTTTACTCCAGTGATGGCATCTCTTCTTCATCTACATCGCTTGTCCAAGAATAGTTTTTTCTTGTCTTGATGCATGTTAGTCCAGTTATATGCATTTTCTTTCAAGCTCAATCTGGTTTGTTGTGTTCTTATTGAATTGTACTACAGCGTTTACATCTGCTTCTGTTGTTCCCGCAGATTCACGTTCTGTGAGCTTGCTCCCCCACATATCCGGTGGTTGCTCCAATCGATTTCAGATGGCCCCCCAAGTATCTGCAAATATGTTCTCACCCTGAAGAAGGAACTGTGTATAAATTTGTGTGTTCCGAAACGCGCATAGGCGTTTTCCAGTTTAGTTTCTTTTGGTGTATTGTAGCTTCATTGTATTAGTGTATGGTGTGTTTTTCTTGTGTTTGAATTATTGTTACCCACTAAATGTTGGTGTTGTATATGTAGTGTTCTGTATTTAGCCTTGTTTTTTAAATTATGGGCCTCTGCTTGTGTATTTGTAGCGATTTCAAGCACCATGATTCCCCGTAGAGCAGGGTATCATGAATACCGCAGCACTACATCTCCCAGAACGCCATGGGTTCTGGCAGTCCGGAGATTGCAAACGGCTGCCTGTACATAAGTGCCTCCCAGGAAGAAGAGGGTGCTTGTCAATCCTTCCCGATCCCTTGACTGAGCCTGTTGCTGTTCGTGTATCACAGAGACCTGGTTCCGTGGACGCTTTCCTTCCAGCTGCTCGAGGACGACGCTGCTGGGTTCCGCGGACGCTTTCCTTCCCGTTGTTTGAGGAGGACACCGCTGGGTTCCGCGGCCGCTTTCCTTCCCGCTGTTTGAGGACGATGCCGCTGGGTTCCGTGTACGCTTTCCTTCCCGCTGTTCAAGGACGACGCCGCTGGGTTCCGTGGACGCTTTCCTTCCCGCTGTGCGAGGTAGGATCTAGTTTGATAGCGCGGCCGTGCTATCAAGAATGCTCATTTCATTTCGTACATTTACTTTTACCTTCCTTGAAGCCTTCCTTTGCGGAAGGAATTTACCACTCGACAAATAGACATTGCTTTTCTCTGAAGTGACTTTAACTTCTCTTTGTACCCATGAAAATATTCAAGACACTCAGAGAACATTGCCTTCCTCTATTTAGGCAGTTGTTCTGTAGCTGTGATTTAAACAGCAGAGGATAGTTGCTGGGTAATTCGTGCAACAGACCGTGTTACCGTGGGGCGGTTCCAAGCCCAAACACTGCTGAGCTTCTAGTAAGTGTTCTATGAACTAGTCTTGTCTGAATCTTTATGGGTCAGCCTATTGTCCTATTAAACCAACTCTCCTTTTTTCTCAATAGTTGCTCTGTGTCAAGAAGAATCCCATACCTTAGACCAGACCTAGACGGGTGCCCTATCAGGAGTGTTTTTTCTTATTTTGTCCCCTTCCCTTTTCCCCGGAGTGCGGCCTGTCCTAATTGTGTTCCTCACATTGGGGGAGTTGGCATTTAAGGGAACTGGGAGGCTTCTCTTCAAGCTGTGGTCCCTGCTTGCAAGAAAGAAAAAGGTTAGTGGCATGTGCGTTTCTATTTTGGGCTACTAATTTTCTGGTAAACCTTGACAGTATTGTTAGCATTGTTTGGAGAAAGTAAAGCAACTTTTAAATGTATATTTATGTGATGATCTTATCTATTTTTGATACTGATAAAATGTAAATGCATAAAATGTTGTGATGCTCTATGTTCTGCGGGACAACTATCTATATAGCTTGGATGAATCACCCAGAATAGTATAACCGTTTGGAGGAAGATTTTGTTACTTAACCCTTGGATTTAAAACATAAACCTTGCAAAAATTGAGGTCAGAGTAATTTAGAAAAATAAATGAGACAATTAGTATGAGTAAAAATCAAAAATCCTAAACCATTTTTGCACTAGGTCAATTTAGACAATTGTTCATTGTCAAACCTAGATTCTGAATGGTGTTACTGGATCTCACCACTGGGCACCAAATTTAGGGAAGTCGGTTATCAATAGGCGCAGGGATTCATTCTCAGCTACTAATAAAACTACAATCAATAATAGGTCCAGTCGAGTGTCGGTAAATTAAACCCTGGTCAACTCTTGGTAGCTTTGCAAACGAGCAGTCAGATTTAACTTAGGAGACAGGTATGTGTAACATATTTAATATTGCCAAAGCAGTAAATACATAAAAGACACAACACAATTCAAATCCAGAACTAATTTACAAAAAAAGATAATGTTTTTATCTACAAAACGACACCAAAACAAGAAAAATCTAATGTAGAGAACCGGACATATGAATTTTTAAAAGTTAAATAAACAATTGGCATTCTAGCTCTAAAAAGCTTATGCACCTCTAACAGCTATCTGGTTGGGCTGGACCGGGACAAAGTTAAAGTTTTAGGTTGACCATGATGGAGCATAGGTCGCATAATCTGAGGGCTAGTTGACGTTCAAAAGTTTTCCTTCTGACTTAGTCTTTTTCTTACAAGTCCTCGGTTACCGGGTTGCGGAGTCCTTTTCGACAATAGTGGCTGCTGTACATCAATGCTTCAGTGACCTCTGGAAGTCTTTGTCCTTGACATCAATGGCGATGAACTCCAGATCTTTCAGTGGAACAAACCTCTGTGGTCAGGCCAACTTGTGAGTCGACAACAGGGGCTTGACCATGACTTCAAACCTGTTAACTCCTGTAGGTTTTTTAAAAACCTTTGCAGAAATTTTCCAAACTTTGAAATCTTGTTTGTTCTGAGTTTGCTTGGGGAAAATACGTGTTCACTAGCTGAGGGCAAAGGATCAGAGACTCAGGCTTGCCTCTTGGGGGCTAGGACTCAATTTCTCACCTCCTACAGTCCAGGAAAATTCAAGGTGCCACTGGTCAGCTGGGGTGATCCTCTCTTTGGCTTTGCAGGTGACTTCTTCCATATCTATTGTACTGTGCTTGTTGCTGATGGGGGAGTCTACTCCTTTCTCATTGAGGCAGGCACAGTTCTCTCTTGGTGGAGCCTTGTCAGGCACAGCTCTTTCTTGGTGGATTCTTGTGGGTGCAGCAGGTCTTTCCGAGTGTAGGACTTCTGTGATTAAATTTGAGGGTTCAGCAGGGCAGTCCTTCTTCTTCTTTTGCTCCAGAAAGTGTTCTGGTGAGCTCCTGAATCTTTTCCATGTTTATGCTCCATTCTGGGATGGCAGGAAGGGGGGGGGGGGCACAATCTCAAATAGCAACCTCCCTCTGTTTTGACCACTTCCTGCACAGTGTGACATTATTTTGACCCACTCTGCACTATTCTCCCAAAAATCAAAATGGAATGGATACATTCTCTCCTTACTGTGTGTGTCTGTGTAAACCAATGCAAAGATGTGGCCAGCAACTGACTGCATTCCACTTCAAGCCCCTCTCCTAATCTAATTAGGGGGTCTCTTCTGGTTAGGGATCAAGGAATTTGGGGTTATAGAATGTACAGCCTTTTCTTTGTCCCATCTTCAGTCTCCAGATATCACAGAGTCCCAACTGGGCCATTATTTGTTTGATGAACATTGACATTTTTGGGTTAACACAAGCTCTGCTACATGAAGTCCTATCTACAGTATGATCTAAAACTGCCTTAAAATCTCCAGCCATGATAACTTGATCAGAAGAGTCCACTAATTCCTCTAGTAGATCACCTAAAGGGGAGACATTGTCCTGATTGTGGCCATAATATCCCACTAGGGTAAAAGCATGACCTGAAACCTTCACCTTGACCACTAACCATCTTCCGGCTTTGTCCGAGATGTGGTTATTAAAACAAATGGTTCTGTCGGGTGAAAACCAAAAGTGATTTATAGAATACTGTTACTGTATTTGAGGACCCCCCTCTTAAGACAACACAATTCAGAACCTCACAATTAATGACTCGAGGTCTTATTCATTGCATTTTCATATTTATATGAATTAAAGTCATTCAATTATTTCATGTAATACAGAAAACAGTTATTCTTTTCAAGGCCATAACTGATGGTTGTCTCGAGATTTTTCAATGTTTCTTTAAGTTTTATAAATCCTAGAGGTCAATGGCCTGTTGTGGGATGTCGACGTTTCGACCCTTCTGCACCTGTGTCTAAGGTCGCAGTAATAGCCTTGAAAAGAATAACTGTGTATATATGTATATATTGATTGTATAGATTTGTATCTCTCACTGTACATATATAAAACATTTTTTACTACTTGAGCACTATTCACTACTGTCACTATTTTTGCACAAAACTCACGTTGACAGTCTTTTTTCTGTATTACATGAAATAATTGAATGTCTTCAATTCATATAAATATGAAAATGCAATGAATAAGACCTCGAGTCATTATTTGTGAGGTTCTGAATTGTGTTGTCTTAAGAGGGGGGTACTCAAATACAGTAACAGTATTCTATAAATCACTTTTGGTTTTCACCCGACAGAACCATTTGTTTTATTAACCATTAACTACCCAGATTCTGAGGGACACAGGGTTACCACTTTTTCTTTAAATATTGTCCGAGATGTGAGCATCAAAAACCACTTGCGACCCTCTCTTTACTAAGATCGCAAACCCTTTTAACTGCAGATTGCGATGTACAAGCTACTTGGGAGATCCAGTTTTGGTATTTAAAGAGATCCAAGCCCTCCTTCTTTGGTAAGTGAGTCTCCAGCAGTATAATAATCTAGGCTGGACAATCTTTTAGGTATTGTATGATTTTGGCCCTCCTCCCTCGTACCCTAAGACCGTTAACATTCCATGAAAGAATGTTTATTACCTCCCTTCATTCTCATCCATCTTTCTTGAAGGTATAAAACCCCACACAAGGAAAAAGCAAAACTAATCGATACTGAAAATAGTTTAGAGGCTCTAGAGGACCATTATTTTTTATTTTTCCCACTGCTCTCCACCCTGTGCTCCCCCAAACTCCCCACTCCGTGGATAACCCTCCCCTGCTTCTACATGGCTCAAGGCCATATGGGTGCCCCCCTCGGAACGTGCGTGTAAGAAAAAGTGAATTTAGAATTATTTCCACTATAGTATGAGTTCGCCTATAAATTTGCTTATTATTAATAGTGACCTGATTCAATTTCATTTATATTTTCAACAAAGGAGACTAGAGGGTCAAACGCTATGGTTGCCTCCTGTTCCGGCGCCATGTTGGCCAGAGAAAAGCTTGCCTCCTTTGCCAAACCCTCGCCAGGCTGCCTCACCCCGCCTTCTCTTGCATTTCACATGGGGCCAGTTTTGGACTTTGGAAGAAATTTTAATTCCAAAGGTGAATTTGGACATTTTTTTATTTTAAATCCAGCCCATCTGGGGCAAGGTGGGGAAGTCGACAGATGGCAGAATAGGTAAAATGAAATAAAAAAATGAATACATTCACTTACCTTGAACTGGCCACATCGCTGACTCTGCCCCACCCCCACTGCTCTTACCTGAACCAGTAGTGCATAAGTACCAATCTTACAATGTTTTTAATTAAGCTGTAGGAAAGTAAGTAATAAGATGGCTGCTGTGCATGTGCACGCATGCATAGCCGTTGTCTTCTATCCATTTCCTTAAAAATAAGTAACGTAAGCTGCCTTCTGTGCTTGAATGCGAATGCTCTGGAAAACACATTTGGCAAATGAACAAGATGGCTACCATGCTTGCAGGCACATGTATATCTGAAAACTTTAAACACATTTGCCAACCATAGCATCTCTAAAATTGCTTCTGCAATAATTTTTTTGTCATGCTAACATTGCTCATAGGATGTGCCAGTCTTTGAAAGTGAAGAACACTGGGTTTGGGGCTCGAGTTTTTTTTGCTGCACGTGAACACCTTCTTCCAGTTATAAGGAGGTCAGACAAGTCTCCTGCTTGAATTCCTGGTTTGAACTCTTTTTAATCTGATCAATACTAGAGACTTATGTGTCCTTCCGACTTCCTTGCTTTGGTGGACGTGAGCATCTTGTTTTCAAACCAGTCAGTGAAAATCCTTCTTACGTTGGCACCAGAAGGATTCTTTTCAGAAAAATGATATCCAGAGATAGTTGATTCTTCAACTTCGTGAAAGGCTAAGTGTTTCACTTTCATAGGAACTTGGGTGTAGACCGGGCTTGCAGAACTAGTTAACGCCTCATACACCAGCCTCTAGGGGTATCTCTTGCTAAATAATACCCTAGAAGACACGCTATATAATATATTTAAAACAAAGCACAGCAGTACAATTTTGGCAAAAACCTTTCTTCAACTAGAATGTGAACACACAGCTGTTGCTCCTTATTCTATTTTGGAGGGTGGCACATGAAACAATAGACTCCCTAAAAAATGGAGGACATGCAAGGGTAAGGAACCGACAGCTATAAGTGGAGAGTGGGCTCCTGACACAAGTTACACCTTCTTACACCCACTTCCAAGGGTTATTGGATCGAAGTGCAAATTAATAGCCTGCAATGGAAAAATTCTCCCAGAAGATGCACTACACAATATATTTAGAATACAGTAGAGTAGCGAGATTTCAGGATAAACCTTTCTTCAACTGGAGCGTGGACGTGAAGCTGTTGCTTTTTACTAGTATTCAGAAGTTTCCCTCACCGAAATGAAAGAAAACTGTGATTTTAGATTTCATGCGCATTCTAGGTTTAGAAAGTTAGTGGGAGTCAAGCAAATCACACCACCGCAGGCGCCTCTTGGTGCCTAGTTTTCAGAACAAACTCAGTTTGGTATCTTTTCCTCCATGGTGGCTGAGCCCTGGGTGTCCTAAGCCACTCACTTGAAGTCCAATGCTGTTCCTCTGGGGAGACCATAGGACCCAACATCACCGGGACCTGGACTGAGTGCAGTGGCAATAGTGACAGCACTGCACCAAGGATG
Organism: Lissotriton vulgaris; assembly: GCF_964263255.1. Lineage (NCBI taxonomy): Eukaryota > Metazoa > Chordata > Amphibia > Caudata > Salamandridae > Lissotriton > Lissotriton vulgaris. The sequence continues at coordinate 1,189,676,385 of NC_141693.1, read as the reverse complement.
ATCCCAAGGGGATGAGGGATTGGAGGGAGAAAGATAAAACACAAACCACGCTGGACCACTGAACGTCTTTTCTTCAGGCCGGTGTGTTAGGTTCGAGGGCAGAGATCCAGGATGTGCTGTGGCTCGGATCATTTGTGCTACCTGCACCTGGAAAATTAAGACACTAAGGGCCCGAAGTAGGTTGTCAAATACCGGTCGGTAACAGTGAAATTCAGTAAATTTCACCGTTAACGGCTGGTATTTGGCCATTCCTGATGTTGGTAAGGAATCGGTAATAAGGAATCGGTAAATACCGATTCCTTAATACCGATTCCTTATTGCCCTTGCATTTAAGGAATCGGTAATACAGATTCCTTAAATGCAATGTAGGAAGCACTTTAAAGAGTGTTTTGGGCCTTTGGAATTCTGTAATGACCACCAACTTCATGTTGGTGGCAATTACTGATTTCCTTAAAAAAACAAATTTTTGCTTTTTTTTTTTAAGTGCCATGTAGCACACATCCATGCCCTAATGGCATGGCAGTGTGCCACATGTGCATACATGCACTTTTCAGGGGTGCAACAGGGTGTCCAAAGGACACCCTGGAACCCTTGAAATACCTCCCAGTATAACCGATTCGGTAATACCGAATCAGTAATACCGAATGTCTTCACATTCATTCCTATGGGCCTCCAAGCCCATAGGAATGAACGGATAGGTATTCCTTATTACTGATTCGGTTACAGCGAATTTACCAAATTTTTACCTACATCTGAAATACCAATTTCTTAATACTGAATCTGTAAAATTCGGCTAAGTGCAATCTACAGGAAATGTTACGCAGTTCGGAAGGGCACAATTTACAAGAACACCCAATGGCCAAAACTCATGGGAGTAAGAAGGTGTTAAACACAATCTCCATCAGACTTTATTCTAGACAATCCTCAGTGAATTAACAACCATCACCTAGGAAAGGTCAAGTAACAGAGTAGGAGATTTGCCTTGACATTTTACCAATCTCAAATGCATGTAAGCTTGTACTTCACAGCTCCAGTACACTAGTATATAAATTGACACTAATTCCAAAGGTGACCTCAGTTTTATAACACTACTGTTCATAAAGTCTTTCTGAGCAGTCTGTAGCGAAGTTCAATGATTGATTGCATAAATGGCGATTGCGATTGCCAACTTGAAACGTTTTCCACAATTGTCTATGGCCTGAAGTTCCAATAAGCGTTGCTTTAGAAAAAGCTGCCTCAAACCAATATATCATGTGGTTGTCTTTCTGGACAAGATTTACTGACAAATTCTTTGTTTTTTCTACGCGCTTAATTAAAAAATGGTAGTTACCATAAAATTGCTATATGGTCGTAAATTGCGGGAACCGAGGGATACCTGTTTTAATGTTTATCTCCTTTTCTCTTGCAGGAATCATAAGGAGCAAACACTCCAAAAGATGCTGAGGAATTCAGGTCACGTTGCAGACAAAATGGTAGGCATGGCTGGGAGGCTGGAGATGACAGGAGCTTGGGGCAGGAGGGAGAGATTCCGGAAGACTGCTGCTGCGAGGAAAACGGTCAGCTGACTGCCATGTGAACCCATAGAACAGGTTAGCAGCAAGACAAACTGAAGCCAAGCACCCAGTGTCTGTACAGGATTCCTTAAATAGTCTTAACTTGGAACACACTAGAAAGTCACATGGAGAGTGTGGCTGCAGGTGCTAACATCTGCAGTTAAAAAGCATGTGATGTGGACGCGCAGTTTTTGTATGGAATGGCTGTTTTTGGCACATGTGCTTTGTGTGGCTACAAATGGAAAGGCGTTTTAATACAAAAAGGATTTACAATACAGAAACGCATTGTGCGTACCAATTGCCAACAGAGATAGGGTATCTTGCTTGGTCAGTGTGTAACATCATGTTTTAACATGCCATGCTCATAATAATGAACAAGAACAAGACTGAATAGCAGTGAAACACCACATCAGAAGTAACTGAAACAGCATTTACCACAATGCCAGGGGCGAACCTTGCTGGGAGGTGAAGCGGTGTGCTCCCACCCCTGTTCCTTTTTAATAGTACTCCTGTGAGTCATTGAGCTGACGAGCTCGTGGATGAAGCACCCGCATGCCTGAGAGAGGTACCTGACCTGAGAATGATGTTGGCAGCCTACTCAGCAACCCCCAAATTATAAAGACTGTAATCTCTACTGATGACGTTTAAAGAACAAGAAGCACATGTCTAGAGATCAGCACTATTTGCGCCAACTGTGGCAAAATACTTCAACACTCTTGTAGCAAGCAAGTAACTGAAACTGCATTTACCACAATGCCAGGGGCGAACCTTGCTGGGAGGTGAAGCAGTGTGCATCCACCTCTGGTCCTGTTTAATAGTACTCCCGTGAGTCATTGAGCTGACGAGCTCATGGATGAAGCACCTGCATGAGTGCGAGAGGTACCTGACCTGAGAAAGATGTTGGCAGCCTACTCAGCAAACCCCAAATTTCAAAGACTGTAATCTCTACTGAGGATGGTTAAAGAACCGGAAACACGTGTCTAGAGATCAGCACTATCTGCCCTAACTGTGGCAAAACAGTGCAAAACTCTTGAAACATGCAAGTAACCGAAAATGCATTTACCACAATGCCAGGGGCGAACCTTGCTGGGAGGTGAAGTGGTGTGCCCCCACCCCTGTTCCTGTTTAATAGTACTCCCATGAGTCATTGAGCTGACGAGCTAGTGGGTGAATCACCCGCATGCCTGTGAGAGGTACCTGACCTGAGAAAGATGTTGGCAGCCTGCTCAGCAAACCCTAAATTTCAAAGACTGTAATCTCTACAGATGACGGTCAAAGAACCGGAAACACGTGTCTAGAGATCATCACAATCTGCGCCAACTGTGGCAAAACACTTCAATACTCTTGAAGCAAGCAAGCAACCAAAACTGCATTTACCACAATGCCAGGGGCGAACTTTGCTGGGAGGTGAAGCGGTGTGCTCCCACCCCTGTTCCTGTTTAATAGTACTCCCGTGAGTCATTGAGCTGACAAGCTCGTGGATGAAGCTCCCGCATGCCTGTGAGAGGTACCTGACCTGAGAAAGATGTTGGCAGCCTAGTCAGCAAACCTCAAATTTCAAATACTGTAATCTCTACTGATGACGGTAAGTAGAGAACAAAAATCAAGAAAACAGGAGTATACCTTCACCATAGAAAATGACCAATAACGAGAATATAGGTGTTATCTAAAGGTAATGCAATATTCCTTCCATAATAAGCAAAATACAAGGAAACCTCATAAAACTGTGTTATCCCTGTCACCATAGAGAAGCAAATAGATTAATGACCAGTGAAAATGGGAATACGTGCTTCTAGAGCTTACCGTCAAAGTAATGGAATGTAACCATATGGAATGTAGACAATATATATGGATGGAATATAATGGTCTGTATGAACTCTGAAAAGAAGAAATGGATAATATGAACTCCACTAGAAGGATATGTCATGAATAATATATTCAGCTACTAAATATCACAACCTGATGTATTTAATTACCTCCAGTAATATCATAAGGCGCTTGAGCCCAAGCTGCCTGAAGTAGAGTCAAAGCTTAGGTTAAAGGAATTATCTAATAAAAATGAAAAATAAAATACAGAAAAGAGGTGTATTATTGCAGACAAACTTGATTCTTTACTTTTCCAAGAGGGTACAAGATCAACATATAAGTAAGTCTGTCTGTAAATGCAGTCACTGTGTCACCAATGGACAATCAGCCCTTCTCTACTGAGGAATAAGATAACACAATGAGGTACCTCATATTGTTGCAATATTTGGAAGACAGTCATGGATAGTCCTTGATGATCCCTGCCCTACCATCTCGCTCTATGAAAAGGAATTGTATGAGACCATTAAGTGTAAAGTCAACCCACATTGAATTTGTTCTAAGAGTACAAGATAAGTATACCCCTAGAATATGTATCTAGGTCCCTCGCACCTTTGACGGGCCCATTGGGATGAAAATAGCATCAACAATACTTTAACGTGGGCTCGTGTAGTTAGAGTATCATGTTGATACTGTTAGATTCAGATATGTAATAGTGTGAGAGATTCTAAGCCTCACATCTGCATCATGGTATTATTAGATTGTCAACGAGAAACAGGTGCTTTATCTATTTCAAAGTACCCAATTACTTGACTGCACTAAGTAAATTACTGTGGGGTCAATTATAAAATAATTTTGCTCTTTGACAAAAATCAAAATTATCACTTACTGGTGGGTTTCAGCAAGAAGAACGTGGTGATCATTCGGGCAGAAACATGTTTAGTGTCCACCCGAGATTATGAAACTGGACGCTGCGCGATGACGTCATGACGCTTTGCGGCGTCGAACGTCTAGAAAGCTAATCCTGCTATGGATAGTAAGGATAAAGAATGAAAATAGAAACAAGACATTCGGCGAAAGTTTGAAAGAGAGTGCGCTCATAAGACACCATAAGATATCACCTATATAGTTCCTAAGGATGAGCATAAAGGTAACATGAAGCTGCCCTACTAGGACAAGTGAGGTCATATAACACATAATAATGGTCTATATATCATATAGTTGGGAAATGAGCAGATATGTTCATTTACTTTCAAATCTCTTCTCCTTTTGTCCTCAGGCAGTTACCAAGTTGGAAATATTTGGGAGAAGGGACCCAGTGCTCAAAATTGGCAGAAGTGGATAGTGCCATAATGTAACAAGGAGATGCAAGCCCCATAGGTGCCAGTACTATGGTACTGAGACAGAATTTAAAAGGCGGCGTCCGGCACATGTAGACTCAGTGGGGCGGTTCCAAGCCCAAACACTGCTGAGCTTCTAGTAAGTGTTCTATGAACTAGTCTTGTCTGAATCTTTATGGGTCAGCCTATTGTCCTATTAAACCAACTCTCCTTTTTTCTCAATAGTTGCTCTGTGTCAAGAAGAATCCCATACCTTAGACCAGACCTAGACGGGTGCCCTATCAGGAGTGTTTTTTCTTATTTTGTCCCCTTCCCTTTTCCCCGGAGTGCGGCCTGTCCTAATTGTGTTCCTCACATTGGGGGAGTTGGCATTTAAGGGAACTGGGAGGCTTCTCTTCAAGCTGTGGTCCCTGCTTGCAAGAAAGAAAAAGGTTAGTGGCATGTGCGTTTCTATTTTGGGCTACTAATTTTCTGGTAAACCTTGACAGTATTGTTAGCATTGTTTGGAGAAAGTAAAGCAACTTTTAAATGTATATTTATGTGATGATCTTATCTATTTTTGATACTGATAAAATGTAAATGCATAAAATGTTGTGATGCTCTATGTTCTGCGGGACAACTATCTATATAGCTTGGATGAATCACCCAGAATAGTATAACCGTTTGGAGGAAGATTTTGTTACTTAACCCTTGGATTTAAAACATAAACCTTGCAAAAATTGAGGTCAGAGTAATTTAGAAAAATAAATGAGAAAATTAGTATGAGTAAAAATCAAAAATCCTAAACCATTTTTGCACTAGGTCAATTTAGACAATTGTTCATTGTCAAACCTAGATTCTGAATGGTGTTACTGGATCTCACCACTGGGCACCAAATTTAGGGAAGTCGGTTATCAATAGGCGCAGGGATTCATTCTCAGCTACTAATAACACTACAATCAATAATAGGTCCAGTCGAGTGTCGGTAAATTAAACCCTGGTCAACTCTTGGTAGCTTTGCAAACGAGCAGTCAGATTTAACTTAGGAGACAGGTATGTGTAACATATTTAATATTGCCAAAGCAGTAAATACATAAAAGACACAACACAATTCAAATCCAGAACTAATTTACAAAAAAAGATAATGTTTTTATCTACAAAACGACACCAAAACAAGAAAAATCTAATGTAGGGAACCGGACATATGAATTTTTAAAAGTTAAATAAACAATTGGCATTCTAGCTCTAAAAAGCTTATGCACCTCTAACAGCTATCTGGTTGGGCTGGACCGGGACAAAGTTAAAGTTTTAGGTTGACCATGATGGAGCATAGGTCGCATAATCTGAGGGCTAGTTGACGTTCAAAAGTTTTCCTTCTGACTTAGTCTTTTTCTTACAAGTCCTCGGTTACCGGGTTGCGGAGTCCTTTTCGACAATAGTGGCTGCTGTACATCAATGCTTCAGTGACCTCTGGAAGTCTTTGTCCTTGACATCAATGGCGATGAACTCCAGATCTTTCAGTGGAACAAACCTCTGTGGTCAGGCCAACTTGTGAGTCGACAACAGGGGCTTGACCATGACTTCAAACCTGTTAACTCCTGTAGGTTTTTCAAAAACCTTTGCAGAAATTTTCCAAACTTTGAAATCTTGTTTGTTCTGAGTTTGCTTGGGGAAAATACGTGTTCACTAGCTGAGGGCAAAGGATCAGAGACTCAGGCTTGCCTCTTGGGGGCTAGGACTCAATTTCTCACCTCCTACAGTCCAGGAAAATTCAAGGTGCCACTGGTCAGCTGGGGTGATCCTCTCTTTGGCTTTGCAGGTGACTTCTTCCATATCTATTATACTGTGCTTGTTGCTGATGGGGGAGTCTACTCCTTTCTCATTGAGGCAGGCACAGTTCTCTCTTGGTGGAGCCTTGTCTGGCACAGCTCTTTCTTGGTGGAGCCTTGTGGGTGCAGCAGGTCTTTCCGAGTGTAGGACTTCTGTGATTCAATTTGAGGGTTCAGCAGGGCAGTCCTTCTTCTTCTTTTGCTCCAGAAAGTGTTCTGGTGAGCTCCTGAATCTTTTCCATGTTTATGCTCCATTCTGGGATGGCAGGAAGGGGGGGGGCACAATCTCAAATAGCAACCTCCCTCTGTTTTGACCACTTCCTGCACAGTGTGACATTATTTTGACCCACTCTGCACTATTCTCCCAAAAATCAAAATGGAATGGATACAATCTCTCCTTACTGTGTGTGTCTGTGTAAACCAATGCAAAGATGTGGCCAGCAACTGACTGCATTCCACTTCAACCCCCTCTCCTAATCTAATTAGGGGGTCTCTTCTGGTTAGGGATCAAGGAATTTGGGGTTATAGAATGTACAGCCTTTTCTTTGTCCCACCTTCAGTCTCCAGATATCACAGAGTCCCAACTGTGTAATTATTTGTTTGATGAACATTGACATTTTTGGGTTAACACAAGCTCTGCTACATGAAGTCCTATCTACAGTATGATCTAAAACTGCCTTAAAATCTCCAGCCATGATAACTTGATCAGAAGAGTCCACTAATTCCTCTAGTAGATCACCTAAAGGGGAGACATTGTCCTGATTGTGGCCATAATATCCCACTAGGGTAAAAGCATGACCTGAAAGCTTCACCTTGACCACTAACCATCTTCCGGCTTTGTCCGAGATGTGGTTATTAAAACAAATGGTTCTGTCGGGTGAAAACCAAAAGTGATTTATAGAATACTGTTACTGTATTTGAGGACCCCCCTCTTAAGACAACACAATTCAGAACCTCACAATTAATGACTCGAGGTCTTATTCATTGCATTTTCATATTTATATGAATTAAAGTCATTCAATTATTTCATGTAATACAGAAAACAGTTATTCTTTTCAAGGCCATAACTGATGGTTGTCTCGAGATTTTTCAATGTTTCTTTAAGTTTTATAAATCCTAGAGGTCAATGGCCTGTTGTGGGATGTCGACGTTTCGACCCTTCTGCACCTGTGTCTAAGGTCGCAGTAATAGCCTTGAAAAGAATAACTGTGTATATATGTATATATTGATTGTATAGATTTGTATCTCTCACTGTACATATATAAAACATTTTTTACTACTTGAGCACTATTCACTACTGTCACTATTTTTGCACAAAACTCACGTTGACAGTCTTTTTTCTGTATTACATGAAATAATTGAATGTCTTCAATTCATATAAATATGAAAATGCAATGAATAAGACCTCGAGTCATATATTTAAAACAAAGCACAGCAGTACAATTTTGGCAAAAACTCTTCTTCAACTAGAATGTGAACACACAGCTGTTGCTCCTTATTCTATTTTGGAGGGTGGCACATGAAACAATAGACTCCCTAAAAAATGGAGGACATGCAAGGGTAAGGAACCGACAGCTATAAGTGGAGAGTGGGCTCCTGACACAAGTTACACCTTCTTACACCCACTTCCAAGGGTTATTGGATCGAAGTGCAAATCAATAGCCTGCAATGGAAAAATTCTCCCAGAAGATGCACTACACAATATATTTAGAATACAGTAGAGTAGCGAGATTTCAGGATAAACCTTTCTTCAACTGGAGCGTGGACGTGAAGCTGTTGCTTTTTACTAGTGTTCAGAAGTTTCCCTCACCGAAATGAAAGAAAACTGTGATTTTAGATTTCATGCGCATTCTAGGTTTAGAAAGTTAGTGGGAGTCAAGCAAATCACACCACCGCAGGCGCCTCTTGGTGCCTAGTTTTCAGAACAAACTCCGTTTGGTATCTTTTCCTCCATGGTGGCTGAGCCCTGGGTGTCCTAAGCCACTCACTTGAAGTCCAATGCTGTTCCTCTGGGGAGACCATAGGACCCAACATCACCGGGACCTGGACTGAGGTCAGTGGCAATAGTGACAGCACTGCACCAAGGACGATCCCAAGGGGATGAGGGATTGGAGGGAGAAAGATAAAACACAAACCACGCTGGACCACTGAACGTCTTTTCTTCAGGCCGGTGTGTTAGGTTCGAGTGCAGAGATCCAGGATGTGCTGTGGCTCGGATCATTTGTGCTACCTGTACCTGGAAAATTAAGACACTAAGGGCCCGAAGTAGGTTGTCAAATACCGGTCGGTAACAGTGAAATTCAGTAAATTTCACCGTTAACGGCTGGTATTTGGCCATTCCTGATGTTGGTAAGGAGTCGGTAATAAGGAATCGGTAAATACCGATTCCTTAATACCGATTCCTTATTGCCCTTGCATTTAAGGAATCGGTAATACAGATTCCTTAAATGCAATGTAGGAAGCACTTTAAAGAGTGTTTTGGGCCTTTGGAATTCTGTAATGACCACCAACTTCATGTTGGTGGCAATTACTGATTTCCTTAAAAAAACGAATTTTTGCTTTTTTTTTTAAGTGCCATGTAGCACACATCCATGCCCTAAGGGCATGGCTGTGTGCCACATGTGCATACATGCACTTTTCAGGGGTGCAACAGGGTGTCCAAAGGACACCCTGGAACCCTTGAAATACCTCCCGGTATAACCGATTCGGTAATACCGAATCAGTAATACCGAATGTCTTCACATTCATTCCTATGGGCCTCCAAGCCCATAGGAATGAACGGATAGGTATATCTTATTACTGATTCGGTTACAGCGAATTTACCAAATTTTTACCTACATCTGAAATACCAATTTCTTAATACTGAATCTGTAAAATTCGGCTAAGTGCAATCTACAGGAAATATTACGCAGTTCGGAAGGGCACAATTTACAAGAACACCCAATGGCCAAAACTCATGGGAGTAAGAAGGTGTTAAACACAATCTCCATCAGACTTTATTCTAGACAATCCTCAGTGAATTAACAACCATCACCTAGGAAAGGTCAAGTAACAGAGTAGGAGATTTGCCTTGACATTTTACCAATCTCAAATGCATGTAAGCTTGTAGTTCACAGTTCCAGTACACTAGTATATAAATTGACACTAATTCCAAAGGTGATCTCAGTTTTATAACACTACTGTTCATAAAGTCTTTCTGAGCAGTCTGTAGCGAAGTTCAATGATTGATTGCATAAATGGCGATTGCCAACTTGAAACGTTTTCCACAATTGTCTATGGCCTGAAGTTCCAATAAGCGTTGCATTAGAAAAAGCTGCCTCAAACCAATATATCATGTGGTTGTCTTTCTGGACAAGAATTACTGACAAATTCTTTGTTTTTTCTACGCGGTTAATTAAAAAATGGTAGTTACCATAAAGTTGCTATATGGTCGTAAATTGCGGGAACCGAGGGATACCTGTTTTAATGTTTATCTCCTTTTCTCTTGCAGGAATCATAAGGAGCAAACACTCCAAAAGATGCTGAGGAATTCAGGTCACATTGCAGACAAAATGGTAGGCATGGCTGGGAGGCTGGAGATGACAGGAGCTTGGGGCAGGAGGGAGAGATTCCGGAAGACTGCTGCTGCGAGGAAAACGGTCAGCTGACTGCCATGTGAACCCATAGAACAGGTTAGCAGCAAGACAAACTGAAGCCAAGCACCCAGTGTCTGTACAGGATTCCTTAAATAGTCTTAACTTGGAACACACTAGAAAGTCACATGGAGAGTGTGGCTGCAGGTGCTAACATCTGCAGTTAAAAAGCATGTGATGTGGAAGCGCAGTTTTTGTATGGAATGGCTGTTTTTGGCACATGTGCTTTGTGTGGCTACAAATGGAAAGGCGATTTAATACAAAAAGGATTTACAATACAGAAACGCATTGTGCGTACCAATTGCCAACAGAGATAGGGTATCTTGCTTGGTCAGTGTGTAACATCATGTTTTAACATGCCATGCTCATAATAATGAACAAGAACAAGACTGAATAGCAGTGAAACACCACATCAGAAGTAACTGAAACAGCATTTACCACAATGCCAGGGGCGAACCTTGCTGGGAGGTGAAGCGGTGTGCTCCCACCCCTGTTCCTTTTTAATAGTACTCCTGTGAGTCATTGAGCTGACGAGCTCGTGGATGAAGCACCCGCATGCCTGAGAGAGGTACCTGACCTGAGAATGATGTTGGCAGCCTACTCAGCAACCCCCAAATTATAAAGACTGTAATCTCTACTGATGACGTTTAAAGAACAAGAAGCACATGTCTAGAGATCAGCACTATTTGCGCCAACTGTGGCAAAATACTTCAACACTCTTGTAGCAAGCAAGTAACTGAAACTGCATTTACCACAATGCCAGGGGCGAACCTTGCTGGGAGGTGAAGCAGTGTGCATCCACCTCTGGTCCTGTTTAATAGTACTCCCGTGAGTCATTGAGCTGACGAGCTCGTGGATGAAGCACCCGCATGAGTGTGAGAGGTACCTGACCTGAGAAAGATGTTGGCAGCCTACTCAGCAAACCCCAAATTTCAAAGACTGTAATCTCTACTGAGGATGGTTAAAGAACCGGAAACACGTGTCTAGAGATCAGCACTATCTGCCCTAACTGTGGCAAAACAGTGCAAAACTCTTGAAACATGCAAGTAACCGAAAATGCATTTACCACAATGCCAGGGGCGAACCTTGCTGGGAGGTGAAGTGGTGTGCCCCCACCCCTGTTCCTGTTTAATAGTACTCCCATGAGTCATTGAGCTGACGAGCTAGTGGGTGAAGCACCCACATGCCTGTGAGAGGTACCTGACCTGAGAAAGATGTTGGCAGCCTGCTCAGCAAACCCTAAATTTCAAAGACTGTAATCTCTACAGATGACGGTCAAAGAACCGGAAACACGTGTCTAGAGATCATCACAATCTGCGCCAACTGTGGCAAAACACTTCAACACTCTTGAAGCAAGCAAGCAACCAAAACTGCATTTACCACAATGCCAGGGGCGAACTTTGCTGGGAGGTGAAGCGGTGTGCTCCCACCCCTGTTCCTGTTTAATAGTACTCCCGTGAGTCATTGAGCTGACAAGCTCGTGGATGAAGCTCCCGCATGCCTGTGAGAGGTACCTGACCTGAGAAAGATGTTGGCAGCCTAGTCAGCAAACCTCAAATTTCAAATACTGTAATCTCTACTGATGACGGTAAGTAGAGAACAAAAATCAAGAAAACAGGAGTATACCTTCACCATAGAAAATGACCAATAACGAGAATATAGGTGTTATCTAAAGGTAATGCAATATTCCTTCCATAAAAAGCAAAATACAAGGAAACCTCATAAAACTGTGTTATCCCTGTCACCGTAGAGAAGCGAATAGATTAATGACCAGTGAAAATGGGAATACGTGCTTCTAGAGCTTACCGTCAAAGTAATGGAATGTAACCATATGGAATGTAGACAATATATATGGATGGAATATAATGGTCTGTATGAACTCTGAAAAGAAGAAAAGGATAATATGAACTCCACTAGAAGGATATGTCATGAATAATATATTCAGCTACTAAATATCACAACCTGATGTATTTAATTACCTCCAGTAATATCATAAGGCGCTTGAGCCCAAGCTGCCTGAAGTAGAGTCAAAGCTTAGGTTAAAGGAATTATCTAATAAAAATGAAAAATAAAATACAGAAAAGAGGTGTATTATTGCAGACAAACTTGATTCTTTACTTTTCCAAGAGGGTACAAGATCAACATATAAGTAAGTCTGTCTGTAAATGCAGTCACTGTGTCACCAATGGACAATCAGCCCTTCTCCACTGAGGAATAAGATAACACAATGAGGTACCTCATATTGTTGCAATATTTGGAAGACAGTCATGGATAGTCCTTGATGATCCCTGACCTACCATCTCGCTCTATGAAAAGGAATTGTATGAGACCATTAAGTGTAAAGTCAACCCACATTGAATTTGTTCTAAGAGTACAAGATAAGTATACCCCTAGAATATGTATCTAGGTCCCTCGCACCTTTGACGGGCCCATTGGGATGAAAATAGCATCAACAATACTTTAACGTGGGCTCGTGTAGTTAGAGTATCATGTTGATACTGTTAGATTCAGATATGTAATAGTGTGGAAGATTCTAAGCCTCACATCTGCATCATGGTATTATTAGATTGTCAACGAGAAACAGGTGCTTTATCTATTTCAAAGTACCCAATTACTTGACTGCACTAAGTAAATTACTGTGGGGTCAATTATAAAATAATTTTGCTCTTTGACAAAAATCAAAATTATCACTTACTGGTGGGTTTCAGCAAGAAGAACGTGGTGATCAATCGGGCAGAAACGTGTTTAGTGTCCACCCGAGATTATGAAACTGGACGTTGCGCGATGACGTCATGACGCTTTGCGGCGTCAAACGTCTAGAAAGCTAATCCTGCTATGGATAGTAAGGATAAAGAATGAAAATAGAAACAAGACATTCGGCGAAAGTTTGAAAGAGAGTGCGCTCATAAGACACCATAAGATAACACCTATATAGTTCCTAAGGATGAGCATAAAGGTAACATGAAGCTGCCCTACTAGGACAAGTGAGGTCATATAACACATAATAATGGTCTATATCTCATATAGTTGGGAAATGAGCAGATATGTTCATTTACTTTCAAATCTCTTCTCCTTTTGTCCTCAGGCAGTTACCAAGTTGGAAATATTTGGGAGAAGGGACCCAGTGCTCAAAATTGGCAGAAGTGGATAGTGCCATAATGTAACAAGGAGATGCAAGCCCCATAGGTGCCAGTACTATGGTACTGAGACAGAATTTAAAAGGCGGCGTCCGGCACATGTAGACTCAGTGAGGCGGGGTAAGAGGGAAAGTCGACAGATGATGGAAATGTATAATTAAATAAATAAATATTACCTATTCCGTCGCCTGTAAGAGTGGGCGTAAAATCCGTTTCGCGGGCGAATTTGCGGATTTTCCTTGATTTCGAGATCTGCGAAACTCGCAAAATCGCGGTAAAATCCGCGAATCAGCGGGGACGAATTTTCAGCCAAGCAAGGGTTACAGCAGCAGGTGCCAAAGTTGAACCTAATTTCTTTGTAACCTTTTACAAAAGGGTTACAAACAAATTAACTTCAACTTGGACACCTGCTGCTAATTGCTTCCTGGCGCCTTGTTGCCTACTTGCAACTATTCTCTGACCCTGCTCTGACCCTTGAAGCAGGGTCAGAGAATAGTTACAAGTAGGCAACGAGGCACCTGTCCAAGGAATTAAACCTCATCAGGAAGCACTTACAGATATAAAAAACAGGAAGAAGGGAGAGGATGGCAAATACACCCATTTTGAGTTGTCAGGAGGGGTTAAACTAAAAGAGACCTTTACAGCACAATTTTCCTATGCATTTTGCTAAAAATAAAAAGCTGTATGTTCTGTAGGGGCAACTCAGGAATCTGGCCCTTCAGAGATCCGGCCTCTCTTTCTTTCTCTCGTTCTCTCTCTCCCTCTCTCTTTCCCTCTCTTTCGCTCTATATCTATCTATCTATCTATCTATCTATCTATCTATCTATCTATCTATCTATCTATCTATCTATCTATCTATCTATCTATCTCTCTCTCCCTCTCCCATAAACGACTGCATGGGTAACTTCGCTATGCAAGCGGCTCGCGAAGACGTAAAAAGCCCTGCGAACACGCAAAAAACCCCACGAACACGCAAAAAAAACAAAAATCCGCAAATTCGCACAAATTCGCGAATTTTGCAGATCGCAAATTCGCAAATCCGCAAATTCGCGGATCGCGAATTCGCAAAATTCACCCATGCTTAGTCGCCTGTCGGGTCCTCCTCCACCCGCCCCAAAACGTCCCAACGCGCTTACCTGTACCAGCTGACGCTGCCTGGTGATGGTGAAATTGCTCATTGCTGTTTCCCCATTGTAGATGCCTAGTCTCATATGATAACATTACAATAGTTGATGAATGCATAACCATCACTAGGAATTAAAGAACATGTCATTTAAAGACTTAGGATAATCCAACAATATGCTCTATGCTACTGTTGACTTTATCCTAAAATACAGAGAAAATAAGTTATAAGACGTTCTTGTCAGTAAGCAAAATTCAGCCTTCTTCTCTCACTGCTCAGAGTTAACAGGGTTAGCCAGGCTCCTTTGATGAAGTGATAAGTGACCCACCCATAGAGAGGCTATCTGATGAAGAGAGCTTTGCTACACAGGAATGCTAGAGAAGGGGGGATGGGTCGTAAAGCATGGAGCTTTAAAGGGAGTTAGGACAGGTAGGGAAGGCCAGGTCCATCTACCCCCAGCCCTCAGAACCAGCCAGATTACAGGCTTAATGAAGGAATTCGCAGATGGTAGGGGAATGAACGGTCTGAAAATGAGCCACACTGGAGGTTAGTTAACTAGTTCTTGCTCCTCTGCTGCAAATTCAGCCATACTGAACTACGGAAGAATAGTGCTTTCTGGGAGATGATTATGCCACACTTTGGAGGAATTGGTCATACTCTGGGTTGTTGTCCTGTACCTCATTGGACAAGAGTGCTCTCCTGCTTGATCCCAGAGAACACTGAATACATTTATTCTCCAGGGCTGAAAATCTGCCCTGTAACAAAACCGGCCAAAAACCGGCCCTTGCAAAGAGCTCGGCGACACCCCCAGCCCCCTGTGGGGGGTGGGGGTTGCGGCTGAGCACTTTGCCAGGGCCGGTTTAAGTTCTCAGTCCGGCCCTGGCCATCAAACCTCTCCACTACAATGTCAGGGGGTAAAATCTCAAAATTAAATGCTTCACAAAGTTTTTCCTTATAATATTGTTTTGAAATCATGGTCCATGGCAATCCTGAATCTGCCAGAGGTTGAACTCTACCCCTGCGACTTCCACTGTACACATGGGCACTTTCTTGATCGACATATCCTCGGTGTCATTTAAGTTAGATACTTTCTCTACAATGGATACCACAAAACCTTTGTTGTTCTCAGCACCAGGCAACATTCATACTTATATGTACTGTCACATCTTTCTGATGTGGAAGATACTTTACATGTGTTTGTGGTGCACCTCTCCTTTGATCCTTGCACACACTCTGCAATGTGTCCCATTCTCCTGCATTTTCTGCACTCCTTATTTAATGCTGGACACCCCCATCAGGTGTCATATGTGTTCTACTACCCCACCTATAACAAACTCCAGCTCTATCACCCCAGTCAAATTTTCTTAAACCCCTATTGTTACTCATGCAAGATGTATTCAATCCTGAACTTGAAGCTTCATTGCGCTGATTGTCTAAACGTTTCATTGTACATACTGCTACCTTTACTGACCTGGGAGGTCACCTTTGGGGATTCTGGACTGTCGCAGCCCGAGCGCTGCTCCCCTGTTGCCACCGGACCTTCAGACCCTGCAGCCTGCCGCTTCTCGATCACCGCGGCGAGGCGGCAGATCGGGAACTACACTTCCCAGCACCCCTTGCGCCCAGGAAGGCGCGCATCCTGCATCCTGTCCCGCCCCCGGAGGTGCGCTTAAGGCCAGCGCGAGCCCCGGGGGAGCGGGGTACCTGTTACCTTTACTGACCTGGGAGGTCACCTTTGGGGATTCTGGACTGCCGCAGCCCGAGCGCTGCTCCCCTGTTGCCACCGGACCTTCAGACCCTGCTGCCTGCTGCTTCCCGATCACCGCGGCGAGGTGGCAGATAGGGAACTACACTTCCCAGCACCCCTTGTGCCCAGGAAGGCGCGAATCCTGCATCCTGTCCCGCCCCCGGAGGTGCACTTAAGGCCAGCGCGAGCCCCCGCGTCGCGGGACCGCGCGTGGGCTAAGCCCAAGCAAAGGGCGGGCCCTCTGTGGCCCTCGGAGGCACGAGGAGGACGGGATGGGCCACCCCCCTGTCATTTCTATCGAAGAGGTACTGTGATTCCGCTTACCATTTCTATCGACCTACTTTGGCGATTCGTATCATACCATGTCTATCTGGGAGGAGCTGAATGCTCTGTGCGGAACTAAATATATCCCTGACTTTTTACCCACCATAAGCATAGCCACCAATCCAGATGATGTAAACGCCACCCTGCAGATGTCACCCCTTTGCCCTAATAAACCCCAATCTCCAGCCAAAGCAAGACCGGGTGGGCTCAACACTAAGAGAAAGATCGATGATGCCATTGTAAACGGGAAGCCAGCCAAAACTCCAAAACTATGCTCCAGTCCCTCTTATCCCCACTCCAACCCTAGCGATGTGTCGGGGGATATGGAGCATGGAAAAATGGAAAGCCGCCCATCATCCCCTCAACCAACTTTATTGGCCCAGCTTGAGCTTTTATTAACCTCCTTAATTTCACCACTGGTGGAAAAAATTAACGATTTGGGGGACAGGTTATCTAGCATTGAACTGATAATCAAAACGCACATTCCATCAAGAACCAAACCAGTATTATCAGATGCTCCTATTCCCCTCACTGTCCCGGAAAAACCCAAGCCGAATTCCCGCAGGAATGCACATTCACAAACCATACCGTCTGTACAAACAAACTATATTGAGGCTAAACCTGAGCCTGTTAGAATGCCACAAATTAATTTACCCCCCGAAGCCGCCCCTTATGTGACTGTTGTCTCTGGGATCCCACCACTAACTCCCGGAAAACTTGAAACACGTCAAGATCTATTAAATAAGGCTATGTTTTGTTTACAGACCAATAGACCTCTGCCACCTGACCTAGATGGGGGGATTCTAAGCGTTAGGAGGGTGGGGTGGTTGGGCACTTTGCCAAAAGCCATCCCAGGGGACTTGGTGCTAATTAGATTCAAGCACAGGAAAATAGTCCCTTATTTACGATCCTGCAAGTATAAAGAGGGGGATGGCCCAATTCGTATCTGGGATTTACATGACTTTTATCCGAGCATTCCACCGACCCAGTTACCAGGACCAGCAGTAAAGAACTACAATGTTTGGGGCGGGGGACTCCGTGCATCTCATTGCCCCTAGCTTACTAGCTGCCAACAGGTTCGAACCTTCATAGACCACTGGGGAATTTTTTATAATACAAACAACCGCAAAGGTGCACCACAAGTAATGTAACAAATGTAATGATAATGATATATCTTGGAGATGTTGGAGTTCTTCTTCAAATCCTTTATTTTCAAAACATTTAGTCAAACAAAAACAGCCGACGCGTTTCGTCCCAACCTGGGACTTCTTCAGGGCTTTAGGATAGTCGGACGTCGCATGCGTGGGAGAAGTACAAAAGCGTAGTCTTGGGATCTCCTTGCCAGCTACAGTAAATCCTATAAATTTGGTTCTTCCTGACGCTGTAAATATTGTTGTATGAATGCTAGCGAGCAATGGCAATACAGATTTCTTGATAATTCTTCAGAGGTATGATGGAGGAGTGCCACCTTCCTGAAAGGACTATTTCAGTCCATGTGCTGAATTAGAAGTATCAATGGTGTTGGACTGGAGGTCCTGTAGGTCCTATGGAGGAGGGTGTGGGCACTGTATCCCAGCAGGCCGTTGTAGTCAAAAACGGCCGGCGCCCATCCACTTCCCTCGTCCTGACCGACACCCGCAGCGACGTCGTGGGTTTTATATATTGCATGGGGGATAGATAGTCAGGTGCTTAGTCTAGTAAGGGTCCATCATCTTTGTAGTTTCTGCCTTCATAGACCACTGCTTGATGATTCTCCCTAGATTCCTATTCCACTAAATAGCACTGAATGTACGATTCTTCCTTATTTCTATATGTGCTTCTTTTGATAGGGAGTTGTTCTATATTGATTAGCTGACTTGTTTTATCAATTTAATCATGTTTTTAATGTAATGAAATTTCGATGTATTTATCTATGCTTTACTGTTGCTTTTATGGTTTTAAATCAAAAATCGAATAAAGCTAATCTGAATCTACTGCTTCACTTTTTTCTGTCTTATTGTTCACATTCCTTACATTGTGTATCCGCTTTTCAGACTGTTCCAAAGCCTTAGCTGTAGAAATAGCTTCCGAAAGCTTTGGATCACCCATTACCCATAGTTGTTCTTGTGTTTTTTTTTTGTTTTTAACGTGAACAATAATCTGATCATCTCATCACACATATTTCTAATATTGCATTGCATGCATAGAGATCTTAATGCAGTAAAAAAGTCATCAAAAGATTAATTTTCATTTTGTACCCTGGTGTAAAATGTAAACCTATTGAGAGCGATGTTTGTGGTAGGCTTGAATCTCTGCTCCATTCTTCGCAGAGCTTCTTTAAACACTGGCATCAACATCACCCTCTGCAGATATTACTTGTGGTAAAGCTCTAAAAATAACTTGTCGTTTGGATCCCAAGCAATTTAAAAAGATACTTACAGCTGTGTGATGCATTAGAACAACCAGAATGATGTTTGCATGCAGGATAGGAGAGCTCGCAGAGACATACTGTGTACACAGACGTACTACATAAAAGGGTTAATATTGCAAAATCATTGACAAAACGTCCTTTCTCTTGTCTGCTTTCTTTTAGTTTGCTTTTCTCAGTTTGGTTAATATACTGAAGTAAATCCTAAGAAATGCATTTATTTTTTTATTTAGTGGGTTCTTAATCACTATGGAGCAGAAATTTACCAGTGATTTCTAAGAAGGTTTTCTATTTGTTGAAATTATCATTTTTCTTAATTTCACTCGCAGTTAGTGGTGAGAGAATGTGACCAGGATGCACAAGAATTCACCCGATATGCCTCCTTCTTTCAGGGCTGATTGCAAAGTGCATCAATCCACTGAGTGGTAATTGTCAGGTGTGGTTATGAGAACCACAATAAAATTACATTGTGTTTCGATAAAACAGTTTGTATAAATACTCCAGACTCACATTATCCACTTGTGGATTTCACTGTTGCAATGGTTCTGATTTAATAAGAGGGTCGCTCTGCCTGCTAGAGACAGCGGTAGTGTGCGCCAATGTAGTACATCCCTATGAAGCCTCTCCAGCTGGGGGGTTTAGATTCTTTTCCAGAAACAGCCATTGATTCCATACCACCTGAATCCCCAAATATTTAAAACCCTTCCTAGCCACTGGTGCTGTGCGCTGCACCGGTAGTCTCAGGGGTGGTGCCTGCCAGCGGAAACACCACTGACTTTTCCCAATTTATAGTGTAGCCCGAATAGCTCCCAAACAAATTGAAGAGATGTAGCAACCTGGCAATTGAGTAGTAGGGCCTTGCGAGATGCAGCAAAATATTGTCAGCGTATAACGATATATAATCTTCCGATCCTCCCAGTGCCTCAATACCCCAAACTATAGGGTTCCTCCTGATCCAGTGCGCCAAGGTCTCCAAAGCTAACCCAAATAGTAGAGGCGACAGAGGGCATCCCTGTCTCGTAACTCTTCGCCAGTGAAACTGTCACGACAACACGCCATTGACTCGCACCTGCGCCATCGGGTCTTGATAGAGGAGCTGCACCCAGTTGCAAAAATTCAGGCCAAAACCCAACTTTGCCAGCACGGCAAACAGATACGGCCTTCAATACTGTCGAAGGCCATGGATGTGTCTACCTCCTCAGTGACCGAGTCGAGCTTTGGCTCTAAAGTTCCTGGAAGCTCCGTTATCGCAGGCAAAATATCTATCAACGAGGGGTCCGACGCAGAGTCCTCCCTTTAATGCCCAGGCGCTTCCCCCGTAGCACTTTCTTTAGTGCGCCCCATTCGGCTGCCCCCCAGCAGTGCACCCACCTGGAAAAGCTCACTGCTGCCAACTGTTGTGACGGATATCGCTCTGGCGCACACTGATTATCGCGTGCTTCACTGTCTTGCCTTCTTGTCAATGTGGTTCGATCAGCCCACTCTTGTCCCTTTTGTGTGCCCTTTCTAGTAATCCCATGTTATAATTGCTGGGCTTGGTTCTGCTATTTGTTCCTGAACCCACTCAATGCCCCCAGCATCTGCTTCTGGCGTAGTCCGGTATCCAGTGGTGGAGTTTTCTAATGATGCCACACTGAGCGCCTGGGTGCACTGTTCTTCTTTCCCTGGATGCTGGTTATTCAAGCCACACGCCACTCAAGAGCATTCAAGGCTGTCGTCCCCTCCTGCACATGCAATCACATGCTACCTTGGCTCACACCTTCTCCTGCTTATGCACTTCTACAAGCCCTAGGCGGGCCCCAGGGTCCAGGGGAGCCACATTGCATTAGCTCCAAGCTCTCTGATTTGGCCACCACCTCTGCAGCTGTATTACACATCACCCTCAGGGAGCCTGCTCCTCTCTATCAGGCCCTTGTGCTCCTGTGACTTGGCCTCGCTCAGGCTTCTTCTGCAGGCTCACGCCCGCCTCTGCCAATTTCGCAACCTTCACTGTGTTAGACCGTGGCATACCAGGGGGAACAGATGCAGTGGGCCGGCGCAGCATGCAGAGCTGACCCGATCAGACAGTGCACACTTGTGCCCTACCTTAAGTCATGGCTGGCCTTGCGCACAATCTCAGTGGGCCCGCTCCTCAATAGGTTCTTGGGCTGCCACTGTGAAGAGCCCACACTCAGGCCTCGTTCCAGGGCCAACGCCCGCTTCTGCTACTCCTACAATAATTTCTGACTCTGGCCGCTTCACACCAGGGGGAAGGGATACGATGAGGGATTGCACACCACCCACCACTGCGACGCTCTCCTGCTCTCTACCTTCTATTGCGGTGGGCCTCTCACACAGTCACAGTGGGCCCGCAGTGTAGAGCATTTGTTTCACTGCGCCTCTTCAATGGCGTGCACGCGGACTGTCTTGCTGAGTCTGGGGTCATAGGCAAGTGGGTGGGGCCTCACCGCTCACTCTCCACCGTCTCACCGCATTCCTTTCAGCCTTCCGGTCTTGTCCCCTGGTCTCCAGATCATCTCTCACCTGCATGCTCCTGTTGCAATCAAATCATCTTGCCTTGCTCTGGCCCAACCTGCTGACGATGAGTACTCCGCTCTGTGGCTTTCTTTTCGACTACCGAAGGTCCCCGGTACACCGCTTGCACCCAGACCAATCCTCCACCAAAAAATGCACCTAACGTGCTGGTTTATGATGAATATAACGGGGCAGTCACTTTGTTGCTAACACAGCTCTCTCACAGAGCTGCCATCTCAGCCGGCTGCTGGCCACGCCCCCTCTTTCATCATTAGATTTGACCCAGAATAAAACAAAGAAAGCATAATAGAGGGAAAGAATAAGGAAGAGATAACAATAAAAGGCAATGATTAAGGGATAGAGCAGAAAAGAAAAAAGAATGTTTAAGAATGAAATCAAGGGGCAGGGAGTGTGTGGTGATGACGAAAGAGTCATAAGGGTGAAAGAGCCGGGTTCCATGTTCTATATCCGCTCTGGAACCTCAGGTTGATGGTTCTTTTTATCAGCATGAAAGCGTGGAGGGGAGAGAAATCGTTAGCCAAGAAATCATTGCAGTTCCAATTTACTATGACTCCTAAGAATCACAGACTCCCAATTAAGTTTAGTTAATTTATTACAAAGCCAACACATACAGGCATTTCAAGGTAAGGGTTTAGAAATACACTGGAACTAATACAAAGCCAAATCTACAAATGAAGTTAAGGTGGTGCAACATGCACAAGATGATCGAGAATCACGATACAAAAGATGACTGAGCAGTCATCAAGATTCCTCTTCATTTGAAATTTGTGGGTATAAAGCATTAATATGTCCCTACACTACTACTAGTGGGACATCCTTATATAGCATTTCCCAAACCAAGATCCGTCAAGAAGTCCGCGTGTGAAGTCTTCCTAAGAAGAACCATCACATCGGTTGGTTCAAGTAGCATAAAGCTACAGAGCTTTTTCTAAGATGCTCTTTCTCTTTCAAGGCAAGGCAGGAGTTCCCGGACACTTCCCCAAGTTATGATACAACAAGAACACAGGTAGTATCCCATGGTGATTTGCAACATAACACCATCCATTCGGGCCACCTCCTTGTAGGTAACTTTCCATCAGGCAGCGATGCTCCCAAACTTTGGCGAGATGACCATGATTCCCAGGCTTGGTCAGATAAGAAAGTACAACAGTTCTCCATTTTCAGTATCAACGGGATGACAAAGACCTGGGGGAAATCTATATTAGTTCAAATATTTAAAAAAGGGGACCGTAATAACCCCGGATGCTACCGGCCCATTTCGCTACTGGACTCCATGGTAAAAGTAGCTGGCCAAGTCATATTGGAGCGCCTCCATTTATAGGTAGAAGATAGATAGGTCCTATCAGATATAGAGTATGGTTTTCAAGAGGGATTGGAACAATTGAGCAGAGTGTAAACCTTGCTCTACTTGTGGGAAAAAATGTCAGAGTAAAGAATGGTACCTTGTTTTTGGCATTTGTGGACCTCACAGCGGCTTTCGACTCTGTGAGACACGACAGACTGTGGGAGATACTTGGAGTTGCAGGGGTGGATCCTCATATTATCCTTTTTTATGGTACTTGTATAGTGGTGCCTTAGCTAATGTGCGCTTTGGTATAGGGGATGTGCGCACAGCCTCTTTTCCTGTTAGAAGAGGGGTCAGGCAATGTTGTGTACTGACCTCTTTCTTTTTAATTTGTATATTAATGGGTTGGAACAAGCATGGCTCAGGAATAATCAGGATTTCCTCTTAGTAGGTGGCCAACCCATACCTGCTCTCCTTTATGGGGACGAAGCAGTACTTACGTCTAGAACTCAAATTGGTCTTCAGAGGGTCCTGGACAGTTTTACAGACTTCGTGAGGATCTAGGTCTCTCAATGAATAAATCGAAGACATACATTATGAATTGCGGTGGGAGAAGCAAAAGGTCAAGGGGCATGTATATGGATGGGCAGAATTTAGCTACAACCAAAAGCTTCTCTTACCTTGGTATTCTATTTAATCAAGGTGATGCATGGGCTCAAGCAATATCTACAAAAAAATGGGTGTTTGCAAAGACAACAGTTGCCCTCACCTCCTTCTCCAAGAAACCCCCAGCAGAGCTCATTCAGCTTCATAAAGGCAAACGTAATACAACAGCAATGTATGGGGCGGGAGTTTGGTGTTTTGCTAATGTTCACCCAATCCAAGTAGTGGAAAATTAATTTTTAAGATATTCCTTTATCACTCACAGCTAAAACCTCTTCCTATGCCTGCCATGACGAGCTAGGTCTTCTGTTCTTCTCGGATCTCATAAAACTTGAACCCATCCTGTTGTGGAACACGATTTGGCTAAAGGAGCAAACCAAGCTAATTAGAGAGATACTACAAGATTGCCTTAAATTAGAGGGGTTTTTAAAAATTCCTTGGGTTAGGTACGTGAGTAATTTTATGAACGCTCTTGGGCACGCTGAATATTTTACAGACCCAAACTCTACGCAAGAAATCCCCAGAAAGAAATTAAGAAAGGAGGGTCTCCAGCTCCTGGATACAATAAGAATGTCAGAAGAGATTCTTAAGCCCAGTGTAAAACACCACCAGTTAATTTTAACCTCTTTTGCCATTAAACCATATTTAACATTTGTACCGTGTGATTTTTACAGGCGGCTTTTGACTAGGGTCAGGCTGGGAAATGTTCATAGATTGTGTGTTATAACCAAGCTGAGCAGTCTACCATACACTCAGTTTTATTTGTACATTTTATATAGCTTTAAGGAAAGTATGGATTCTTCCTCTTTTAAAACAACAGGGGCTAAGGCAATTTCGCCTGGCCTAGGTCAAACTTCGGGGCAGATTTATGATAACTGGCGCATCCCCAGGGATGAGCCAGTTATTTTGCGCCGCTGCTCCGCCACCCATGGTGCGCCGCATTTACAATGCGGCGCACCATGGGGTAAAAACGGCACAGATGCGTGACGCATCTGTGCCGTAAAGGTGCCACATTGCTGGAGTTGCATCGGAAGCGCGACGCAGTTCCAGCAAGGCTCGGGGGTGCCCCATCTTGACAATGCTGCGTCAAGACCTACGCCTGCTTCAAGCAGGCACAGGGTTTTGACGCAGCATTGGCCTGAAAGTGACTGAGTGAAATCTTATAGATTTCACTCAGCCACTTTTGGGAGGCGCACCTGCACCGGAACTCCGACCCTGCGCCGGAACGCCCACAAGTGGCGCAGGGCTTTACAACGTGATGCATCTGCCTAGATGGGTCACGTTGTAAATGGGTCGTAGGGATGCGCCACGTTTACGCCGCAGTTGCGTTACGCAAACGTGGCGCATTCCCAACATAAATCTGCCCCTTCA
Organism: Lissotriton vulgaris; assembly: GCF_964263255.1. Taxonomy (NCBI): domain Eukaryota; kingdom Metazoa; phylum Chordata; class Amphibia; order Caudata; family Salamandridae; genus Lissotriton; species Lissotriton vulgaris. Next base: position 1,189,651,657 of record NC_141693.1, on the reverse strand, counting down.
TCTCTTGGAGAACGAACATGTAGCTTGGTGCATAGTTCTTGAAGAAAGTACTGCATTTGGAAAAAACTTTGGAAAAGTTTGGAAAAACTCTATCATGTGAATGAATTATAATCAAATAGGCATTTGCTATTTTTTAGATTAATTCCTATCGTTGCTGGTTTTACCTTCATATTGAAATCTATATCCTATTTGTTTACGTGTAATATTAGGAATTGTTTGCATTTTTCATGACATTTTTGTGCTTTTATTAGTGTAAAAAAATTGCAGTCGAATAAAGCTTTCCTTGACCTTGACCAGTATCAACGCTCAATGTATCCTCTTCTCCCTAACCCTAACCCTAACTCCTAAAACAAAGACATATAAAAGATCACATAGATCACATATAAATCACATATAAAAGAAACAGTTTTACTATGCACTTCTAAACTAACACGTTACATAGGCACATCTAAAACTTGAATAATTATCAGCAACTTATACAATTTCTACACATAAAGCTTTTCAACTAAACCCATGTTAATTCAACCTCAGTCTTTGCAGGTTAACATGAAAATATCCCTAACAATTCATGTTATTACCGTTCACGTTCTAATATCCCACGTTAATACAACAAAAGAATACATGCGGGTGTGAACTACTTTGGATTATAATGCACCCCTACAATTGAAGGAGTAAAATTTGCACTACATCAAGGTAGAATCAAAAGTATTCAGCCACCTTATTTGGACACAACATTTAACAGAGCTAATGGTGTTCTCCAGAGGTTAACTTTAGACACTTGCACATATTCATTTGCAAATGTAGCACTTTTTGGTATCTTTGTTCTGCCTTGAAATCCAGAGTACTGCCACCACCTTTTTTACCTGGCCCTCCAGGCAGCTAACTCGTCCCCCTCTGTTACCGAGAGAGTGGAGAGTCCAGGCAACATCAGTGCTCAGCCATGTACTGAGCACGGTGCTTTTAAAATGCTGTTTGGCAGCGTAAAGGGCATTCATTCTCTTCTTTATTGTGAACAACCAAATGTGTGACACAAAAGACAAACAGAAACAATTGTGGAAACAATTGCAGAAGTGACGACAACATAGAATGAAATGTAAGCTGAACATGTCTTTTAATCATGCCAATCATCATAGCTTCTACATATATTTAATGAATAGAAAAGTGAAAAACGCTGAGCCTTGCTTTCAACTTTTTGAGGTTAGTTCCAAAAATGAAAGTCACTTAAGAGGGTAGTGCACTCTACAGATTTTCTTAGTTTTCACTACACATATTCGGTGACAATCAGCTGACAAGTAAATAATACCTTCAATATGGGAAGAGAAAGCAGGGGGTCCCTCTTGGGGTCTGTAGTTTTGGCAAAGAAGTAAGAAAAGGACATTGGTGGGGCACATAACATTCAAGTCATGGGCAGCCTTTTGTTTCAAGTAATTTGACTCTGTACGAAGAATGGAAATAAAATGGGTCATGCATTGTTTTGATGTTTCCTTCATACTTAAATGAACAGCTTATCCTTTGTGTACAGAGCGCCTGGAGCATATACAATATTCAGATAAACTTTGATAGGTAAAGGGGGAAGAGGGATGGTTTGACAAGCCTTGCTTCTTAGAAAACACGCTTTTTGTTCATCGAAGTCATATATTTGTATTTGTGTCAGGAAAGTAACTTGAAGAGAACAGAGATTTCTGAGAAATGTAGTTTTATGGACAGTGCCGACACATCCGTTTTGCAGGTACATTAACAATGCCTTATATTTTTAATCAATAGCCCCCTATCTGCCCAGACAGCCCAGTGGGGGTTGCCCAGAATGGTCATGCTAATGTCCCCCCCAAAATGTCTTTCTGCCCCCCCTTGGAGGTAGGTTGGGGCAATAGCCCCTCATCTCCCCCCCCCCCGCAGCAGGGGAGGAGAAAGTCCACTATGTTATGTTTATTGGCATGTGAGGCATGCCCCATAGGCAAGGCTTGCTTCCTTTTTTTTAGGAAAACATTTTGTTTTTTTTTCAGTGATATTTTTTGTCTCATCTGCCCCCAAGCAAGTGCAGAAAAAACACTAGAAACCAGGGAAGGTTTGTGTGTGAACTGGAGTATGTCTGCCGGTCTACACGTACTGAGCTATGGCTGGTATTGTCCCGGCAGTGTGTCTGGACTTGAACTTTTTTAATGGTGTGTGTGTGGACTTGCACCTGATGACTGTGTGTGTAGATTGGCGCTTGCCTAATGATGTGCTTTGAGTTGTGCTTAGCAGGTGGTGTACGTGGACTGGTCCTTGCATGATGGTGCGCATGGATGGTTCTTGGCTGGTGGTGTGCATGTATGTTGCTTGGCAGGCAGAGTACATAATTGGCACTTGGATGGCAGTGTGCATGGATTGTGCTTGGCTGACTGTGTGCATGGATGGCGCTTGGGTGTCGGTGTGCGTGGATGATACTTGGCGGGTGGTGTGCATTGATGGTGTTGTGCGTAAACTGATTCTAGACTGTAGATGTAGCTTACAAGGATCCCCCGTTTGTCTTATCCAGAATCTCCTCTAAACCTCGAATTTACATAAAAAGGTATATTTTCCTCATATTTCTGTGTGGGAAAGTTGTAGGATCACCCCGCAGGCACAAATTTCCTACCACCCAACAATCCCCTTGGTCTCCAAAGGAAAATGATACCTCATTCGTGTGGGTGCCCAAAATAGCTTCAATCTCTACACGTTTTTGGCCCTTACATGTTGCAGGCACTTGGCCCATCCACACAAGTATGGTATCATTTTTACTGGGAGACTGAGGGGAATGCTGAGTGGTAGTAAATTCGTGCCGTGCGGTGATTGCACAAGTTTTCCGCACAAATATTAGAGGAAAATTTGACATTTTAGCTAAATTTGAAGAGTGCAGCGGATTCTGGGAAGGAAAATGTTAGGTGATCACCCTAAGCCACACCTCCCTGGACTCCCACGGGTATCTAGTTTTCAGAAATGTCTGAGTTTTTTAGGTTCCCCTAGATGTCTGCAAGCTTGAGACCAAAAACACTGAGCTCACCTATTTATCACAAGACAACATGGTTTTTTAAGGGGGTCACCTGAGGTTTTGGTCCGGGGCTCGGCAGCCATCTAGGGAAACCTACAAAACCCAGACATTTATCAAAACTAGACACACAGGGCGTCCAGGGAGTGGATCTCCCAATAATTTCCTGCACAAAATCCTCTGCAAATTTAGCTAAAGAAATCACATTATCCTCACTATTCTGTGCGGGAACGTTTTGTAATCACTCGGCTACCATGAATTTCCTACCAGCAAGCATTCCTCCAGGTCTCCCGATAAAAATGGAGCCTCACTTGTGTGGGTAGGCCTAGTGTCCGTGACAAGAAATCACCCAAAACATACTGTGGAGACTTCAAAAATATCTATCTCAAAATTACCTGGTTTTGAGCTGGAGTCATTTGTGTTTTTGGACCAGGGCTCAGCAGCCATCCATGGAAACCTACCAAACCTGAACATTTCTGAAAACTAGACACCTAGGGGAGTCCAGGGAGGTGCCCCTTGCATGGATCTTGCAACACTTTACTACCCAGAATCCCCTGCAAACCTCAAATTTAACAAAAAAAATCAAATTTTTCCCACATTTCTGTGTGGGGGTCACCGCTCCGGCACACATTTCCTATCGCATCACTAGCTGATATTGCAAGGGAGTCATTTGCATTTTTAGTCCTGGGCTCAGCTGCCATCTAGGGAAACCTACCTAACCCAGACATTTCTGAAAACTGGACACTCAGGGGACTCCAGGTAGGTGCTGCTTGCATGGATCTCCCAACATTTCCCTACCCTCAATGCCCTGCAAACCTCAAATTTAGCAAAAAAAATCTAATTTTTCCACATTTCTGTGTGGGGGTCACCGCTCCGGCACAAATTTCCTACCACCCAGTGTTCCCCTCAGTCTCTCACTAAAATGATACTTCACAATTGTGGGTGGACCAAAAGCCTGCGACTGAGAAGGGGCAAAAACACAGAGATTGAGAGGATAGCACAGAGAGCTCTAAGGCGCAGAGCTCGGGCCCAAAAACACAGGTAACCCCCTTGCAAAACCAGGTCATTTTGTGATTGATAATTTTGATACCTCCACAAAACGTTTTGGGCCCTCCCTGTTGCAGGTACTTGATCAACCAACACAAGTGAAGTACCATTTTTATCCAGACTCCTAACAGAATGCTGGGTGGTAGGAAATGTGTGGCATCCCAGTGATCCCACAACTTTCCCACATATAAGAGTTAGGAAAACGTAATTCTTTTAGCTGTATTTGAGGTTTGCAGGGGATTCTGGGCAGGGAAATGTTGGGAAACCCATGCAAGCCACACCTCCCTGGACTCCCCTGGGAGTCTAGTTTTCAGAAGTGTCAGGGTTTGATAGGTTTCACTAGATAGCCACCAAGACCGGGACCAAAAAACAGGTGACTCCTAATTTTGATGTCTCCACAGTATGTTTTGGGCCATTTACTGTCACGAGCACTAGAGCACACACTTAAGTGAGATAAAATATCGATCTGGGGGGCCTAGGGGAACGCTGGGTGGAAGGAAATTTGTGGCGGCCTGGTGATTCCCACAACTTTCCCACACAGAAAAGTGAGGAAAACGTTATTTTTTTCAGCTACATTTGAGTTTTGCATGGGATTCTGGGTAGGAACATTTTGGGAGATCCATGCAAGACACACTTACCTGGACTTCCGTGGACTTTTAAAATATCTGGGTTTGGTACATTTTGTTAGATGATCGCCAAGCTGGGGAACAAAAACGCAGGTGTCTCCCTCACAAAACCAACAGTTTTTGTGTTCAATAACTTTGAAGTCCCCAGAGTACGTTTTGGGGTGTTTCCTGTAACGGGCACTAGGCCTAAGCACTAACAACAAAGAACTACCTGTCCCAGTAGATGTAAATAAGGCCCTAGATGGGGGTCCTTAGATAAACACGCTGTCAGCAGAGCAATATAATTGCAAGGAAAATTAGTCACACCACATGATACAAAAATACAAAATGTATTTTGTTTTTAATAAATATTTCAAAGCAATATCATATTTAGCATAATACATATAAAGGCATCACAAGAAGAGAATAAATCCAAATATATCTTCCCAAACTCCTCTCTCAAACTGCACATTCATTCCTTCATATTTATCACCACTCAACACACAACTTCAAGGCTCAATCACATACTTAATCACAATCCTACAAGCACACATAATAGGTCAACTCCACAAGATGGTCCTGAGACCAGGTGATAATGCTCATCATGGTAAAGGGGTTAAGGGTAGGTATCAACGAGGTTCCCCTTCACACAAAAAATCCAATGCGAGTTTCGGTGTGTGGCCCCAGCCAGGGCTACACCGTCTTCAGGGTGAAAAATAAAGATAGAGAGAGGGTTGGAAACGCAATAAGACAGTATATAAGAACTGTAATTAATGTTTACTCCGCATCGTTTGTTCCTGTTATGATGTAGTCCTCAGGATCGGTTTGTTGATTGGTATGCCCACCTCTAGATCGAGCCAACGCCTGAATTGCGGTAATGGCGCAGAGCATTGACAGGATCAAGCGAGGGGATAATAGAACAGATCAGGGAAGGAAAGGAAGGGGACAGCAGGGAGGGAGATCTGAAAGACATAAACAGAGCACACACATAAGACTAGGTTTCTATGCCATGGACACAACAATACTCTTGGAACTACTGTAAGGAGATATACCTGTAAAGGAATATTTAAACCTTGTAGATGTGTAGAGGCAACATAGGGTCTGATGCGGTGAAACTATATTAATGCAAAAGACAGGAAAACGTGATATACTACATGACATATCATACAATGTATCATCTACACGTCCTGATTTACATGAAATAGGAAAATACCTAAGTAACTCTCTACTAAGCTTCACAGGGGAAGAGTGTATCCTACACCTCCTGATCCCCTGTTAAATAGAAGAGGTACATACACAGTAAACACTTTAAAATATTGTAATCACGTTGCATCTTATAGATGAAAATATAGTTCAAATGATATCAAACAAAGAATACTCCTGGAACTCTTGGCGATTCCAAACACCCAACTAATGCCTCTTAGCTGGGTACGAGGCGGAATCTCAATGTACAAAAGGAGCAACCTTGAATGTACTTAGAGCTACCCCAAAAGGCTGCTAATGCAAAACAGAGAATACACCGTTGGCCGAAAATGCCAACCGAGCCAATTTCATTTATAACCAAGCCTCAAAACCAGTACCACGATAACAGCCGTTATTGCGGAAACCCAAAGTATCTAGGAAATCAACAAATCAGCGATCCGCTGTGAAGGGCTGTGGTGCAAGCACCCTTACCACACCGGACAGCCGAGTCCTCAATCCTGAACAAGCTCACGGACCGGAATACCTGACACCGATCCCCGGCCGCCACTCTCCTTAAATGCTGTCCTCGTGAGAACGCAACGCGCCGCTAAGGATCTCGGGAAATATAGTTCCGGCCCAGGGCATGCCGGGAGACGTAGTTCGAGTATGCCGCGATCTTGACAGTACATCCCTCTCGCAACAGCGGGGGTCATGGACCAGGCTTCGCGGGGCATCACCGATTCAAAGCAGACACCAACACGGGGGCATGAATACCCAGAGCAGGTTCCCACGAATTTTCCTCAGGCCCATACCCCTTCCATGACACCAGATACCACAACTTACTCCTCCGATATTTGGAATCCAGAATTCGGCGGACCACATACTCCAACTCACCCCGTATCAACAAGGGGGGAGGACGATGCTGGCCCTTGGACAATGAAGGTTTCAACAAAGAGACATGAAACACCGGATGGATGCGTAGATGAGAAGGGAGTTTTAGTTTCACCGCCACTGGGTTACAACGTGAAGACCCACGATGAAATCCACCGATATCCGATCCCAAGGGATCGTTGGAGTAGGGAGAGGCTGCAACAACCCCTGTGGACGAGAGTGGTCGGACTTCATCCTTGCACATTGAGCACAGGCGGACACCCATCGCCCAACATCAGGTCTCACGGAAGGCCACCAGAACTGGCGCAGTACACGCTCCAGGGTCTTGGCAAAACCAAGATGACCCGCACTTGGCGACTCATGGCACCAGACGTAGACCCGCTTCGTCAAGGCCAACGTAAGCACCAATAACCTGTTACGAAACATCTGCAGGCCCCCATGCAACCTCCATTCCTGATGACTACTAAGCCAGGCCTTCCAAACGAAGGAGTCCACCCCTTTCTTGACATCCCTCAAGAATGTATCAGGCTGCAAAACACACACCACTCTGTCCGGAGCAACAATGCTAGCCTCGGCCTTCTCCTCATAAGTAGTAACCGTCGACTGGCGAGTGAGTGCATCCGCCTTCCGATTGGCAGTACCAGGGCGGAACGTGATGACGAAATTGAACCCAGAGAAAAACATCATCCACCTGAGCTGTCCAGGTGAGAGATGACGTGCAGCAGACATGAATTGTAAATTCCTATGGTCGGAATAAACAGTGACCACATGCCGGGCTCCCATGAGGAAGTGCCGCCTTTCCTGAAAAGAGTCCTGAATGGCCAACAACTCTTTTTTGGCGATGTGGTAGTACATTTCTGCCAGATTCAGCTTGCGAGACATATATGCCACCGGGTGCAACCGACACGTATCCGCATGGCGTTGAGATAGGATAGCCCCGATCTCACATCCGAGGCTTCTGCCTCCATGACATAGGGCTTGTCCGGATCAGGGTGGGCCAACACAGGAGCTGATACAAAAGCGTCTTTGAGAGTTGTGAAAGCGGATTGCGCTTCCTCAGACCATACGAATCCCTTCGCTTTCCTCAGCAGCTGAGTGATAGGCGCCACCAACCGAGAGAACTGATTGATGAAACGTCTGTAAAAATTGCCAAAGCCGATGAAACACTGTACATCACGTACATTACATGGAACAGGCCAATTCCTCACAGCCGCTACCTTCCGTTCAGCCATCTCCTGGCCTTCAGGACTCAGCATTACCCCCAAAAACTCCACCACACGAACATGAAAGTCACACTTAAGTCACACTAAGTTTACAGTAAAGATTGTTTGCCTGCAAAATGGTAAGCACATTTGCCACGTGTTGACAGTGCAAATCCTCTGAGTTCGAGTAAACCAAAATATCATCTATATAGACGATCACATATCGGTCCAAGATGTCACGGAACACATCATTTAGAAAGAATTGAAAGGCCGCAGGGGCATTACAGAGACCAAAGGGCATCACTATGTATTCGAAGAGTCCGTATCTGGTCTTGAATGCCGTCTTCCATTCATCCCCGCTACGCATGCGGACCAGATGATATGCTCCCTTTAAATCAAGTTTAGTGAACACAGTAGCCTTTTTCACCTGCTCCAGCAAAACACTAATCAAGGGTAGAGGATACCTGTCATTAACAGTAATAGCATTAAGAGCCCTAAAGTCAACACACGCGTGCAGCTCGCCATTTGCTTTTGGTATAAAAAAAAGAGGTGAGGCGGCTGGGGATTTGGATGGACGTATAAAACCTAGACCTAACAATTTCTCCAAATACTCTCGGAGGTGTAGGTTCTCTGGTTCCGTCAGAGCATAAATCCGCCCACAGGGTATCGCAGCTCCTGGGACCAGATCAATCTGGCAGTCATACTGTCTATGGGGAGGGAGCTCCTCAGCCTGCACCTCATTGAACCCCTTGCCAAAGGACTGATACTCAGCAGGAAGTTGAACGTATTTTTCTGCGGCGATGGCAATACAAGACCCACCAGATAAGGCTTGAGCAGGTTTTATATATCCCTTATGACAATGATTCATACAATACTCGGAACCCATATGAACGGTTCTAGTGTCCCAATTTATACTAGGGTTATGCTTCTCTAACCAAGGTAAACCAAAGATTATACCATATTGAGAAGCCCTGATAACACCAAATGTAAGAAACTCAGAGTGTGTGTCCCCTAGTAATACCTCAATTTCTTCTGTTTCATAGCTAATGGGACCCATACTAAGCTTCCTCCCATCCACAGCATATACTTCTTCAGGCCTCTCTTTTTGCACAAGAGTTATTCCCATGCGTTGGGCTTCTTGTATATCAATGAACATGCCTGTGGCCTCTGAATCCACCATAGCTGATGTTACTACTGATTCCCCGGCCAGCATTAACACAATGGACACAAACAGATGATTCGTCACCTTTTTCAATCTGCCACTTAATGAAGGGACATATTTAGGACTCCAAGAAACCCCTTCCCATTTCCCAGAGTCCATTAGTTTTCCGTCACCTTTTCTGTATCCGCAGAGGCCACTCGGTTACCTCGGAAACGGTTTGTTTTGGGTTTTACTGGGCATTCTCTCACATAGTGACCCTTTTTTCTGCAATATAAACAAAGGCCCTGTTTGCGCCTTGATTCTCTCTCGGCTGGTGTCAAAGCTGATCTCACAGCCCCTATTTCCATAGGTTCAGAAGAGGAAGGCTGATTCCCTTCCTTGGTGACATGTTTCTCAACCCATGGTTTCCTCCGATTTTCCCCTTTCCTCTCACCTAGTCGATGGTCTGGCCGCAGGGCCAAATTAATCAAACCTTCACATGTGGTGGGTTGAGGATCGATTTGTGCTATAACATCTTTAAGTTCATCGTTCAAGCCTTGATGAAACAGGGATGCTTGCTTATTTTCGGGCCATGTGGTTTCTGTCACTAAACGCCTGAAGGCATTCAAATATGTAACCAAATCTTTTTTACCTTGCCGTAATTCAAACAGTTCCCTATCAGCTGTATAGAAATCAGCCCTTCTGTCAAACACTCTAAGGATTTCTGTTTTAAAGGCTTCCCAGTCATGCAACAAGGGATCATTGCGATTATCCAATGGGACCGCCCACTGAGCAGCATTACCAGCTAGATAGGATATCAGAAAGGCCACCTTGGCCTGATTAGTAGGGAACGATCTAGGCTTACAAGAATAATGTAACGCTATCTGAGTGAGGAACACCTGAACTTTGTCTGAATCCCCATGAAAACGCTCAGGCGACGCTAATGGAACAGACACTGGCATCTCCACCACCACAGGCTGAAGCGGAGGAGCGGTCCCTGCATCAAAAGGATTGCGCTGAACGACATCCACACGGGCCCTCAAGTCAGCAGTCTCTAACCCAGACGCAGCTACCTCCAACTGTAAAGCACCCAGAGCCTCTATCACATCATCCAACGTGGCCATACCAGCACAACCCGACCGGGAGGACTAGAATATGTGGGTCGGGTATTCTGTTATGATGTAGTCCTCAGGATCGGATTGTTGATTGGTATGCCCACCTCTAGATCGAGCCAACGCCTGAATTGCCGTAATGGCGCAGAGCATTGACAGGATCAAGCGAGGGGATAATAGAACAGATCAGGGAAGGGAAGGAAGGGGACAGCAGGGAGGGAGATCTGAAAGACATAAACAGAGCACACACATAAGACTAGGTTTCTATGCCATGGACACAACAATACTTTTGGAACTACTGTAAGGAGATATACCTGTAAAGGAATATTTAAACCTTGTAGATGTGTAGAGGCAACATAGGGTTTGATGCGGTGAAACTATATTAACGCAAAAGACAGGTAAACGTGATATACTACATGACATATCATACAATGTATCATCTACACGTCCTGATTTACATGAAATAGGAACATACCTAAGTAACTCTCTACTAAGCTTCACAGGGGAAGAGTGCATCCTACACCTCCTGATCCCCTGTTAAATAGAAGAGGTACATACACAGTAAACACCTTAAAATATTGTAATCACGTTGCACCTTATAGATGAAAATATAGTTCAAATGATATCAAACAAAGAACACTCCTGGAACTCTTGGCGATTCCAAACACCCAACTAATGCCTCTTAGCTGGGTACGAGGCGGAATATCAATGTACAAAAGGAGCAACCTTGAATGTACTCAGAGCTACCCCAAAAGGCTGCTAATGCAAAACAGAGAATACATCGTTGGCCGAAAATGCCAACCGAGCCAATTCCATTTATAACCAAGTCTTAAAACCAGTACCACGATAACAGCCGTTATCGCGGAAACCCAAAGTATCTAGGAAATCAACAAAACAGCGATTCGCTGTGAAGGGCTGTGGTGCAAGCACCCTTACCACACCGGACAGCCGAGTCCTCAATCTTGAACAAGCTCACGGACCGGAATACCCGACACCGATCCCCGGCCGCCATTCTCCTTAAATGTTGTTCTTGTAAGAACGCAACGCGCCGCTAAGGATCTCGGGAATTGTAGTTCTGGCCCAGGGCATGCCGGGAGACGTAGTTCGAGTACGCCGCGATCTTGACAGTTCCGCAGACTTTGACCCCGCATACCATTACTCCGCGAGGTCTTTGACCTCGCATACCATTACTCCGCATTTTTTCACAACGCGTGTGCATTTACCACGCATGCCTTTAAAACGAATTACGTTGTAATGGCATGCATGGTAAATGCACTCGCGTTGTGAAAAAAACCCAGACTTTATGAAGATGGAACCAGGAGGAGAGTGGAACCACGACGAGAGAGAGGTAAGGGGGTTTAGGTTTATTTTTTTGGGGTGGGGAGTCGTGCTGGGGTAGTGATTGTGTAGTGTTGTGGTGGTTGTGTAGTGTAGGGTCGTGCCGGGGGTAGTATTATAGGGTTTAGGGTAGTGTTGTAGAGTTTGTGTAGTTTAGGGTCATGCTGGGGTAGTGTTTTACGGTATAGGGTAGTGTTGTAGTGTGTGAGTAGTGTAGGGTCATGCTGGGGGTAGTGTTTTAGGGTTTAGGGTAGTGTAGTGTAGGGTCATGCTGCAGGTAGTGTTTTAGGGTTTAGGGTAGTGTTGTAGTGTTTGTGTAGTGTAGGGTCATGCTGGGGGTAGTGTTTTTGGGTTTAGGGTAGTGTGGTAGTGTTCGTGTAGTGTAGGGTCATGCTAGGGGTAGTGCTTTAGGGTTTAGAGTAGTTTTGTAGTGTTTGTGTAGTGTAGGATCATGCTGGGGGTAGTGTTTTAGGGTTTAGGGTAGTGTTGTATTGTTTGTGTAGTGTAGGGTCATGCTGGGGGTAGTGTTTTAGGGTTTAGGATAGTGTTGTAGTGTTTGTGTATTGTAGGGTCATGCATGGGTAGTGTTGTAGGGTTTAGGGTAGTGTTGTAGTGTTTGTGTAGTGTAGGGTCATGCTGGGTTGTAGTGTTTTAGGGTTTAGGGTAGTGTTGTAGTGTTTGTGTAGGGTCATGCTGGGGTTAGTGTATTAAGGTAGTGTTGTAGTATTGGTGTAGGGAAGTAAAGTGCTTTATGGTAGTGTTGCGGGGTCTTTCTGGGTAGTGTAAATGTAGGAAAAGGACTGTGTGTTAAGGGTGGGTGGTTCTGGGGTACTACATTGGAGTGTAGGGTAGGGTATGGTAGGGTAGGGCACTCTTACTTACCTTTAAAACTTTTACAACGAGTATACCTTTAACATGCATGCCTTTGCATTGTAAAGGCATGCGTGGTAAAGGCATATTCGTTGTAAAAGTTTTCATTGTGTTAATTTGGGGAGTGATAGTATTTGCGGAATAATTTTTGCGGAGTGCTGGTATGCGCGGTATTTGTATGCGGAATAACGTCACATATTCTATAAGAACACATACTTTCAAACATGGTGACTGATTTTTCCTTTTAAGAAAAAAATTATTAAATAACTTTACGATAGTTGTACATATTTAATATGCTCTCGGACAGCCATCATATAATCCATCATATAAAAAGTCAAAAACTAAGAACACTGGAAAGGTGCAAACATCATGGTTCATACAACACCCATATAGTATGGGACAATCTCACAAGCACATGGAAAAAGAAAACATAAGTAATCTAAGAATGAGATTTCAAGCACTGAGCTTTTAAATGTGCACTATAGTGTTAAAGAGAAATATCAATGCGTGGTCAGAGAAAAAAACAGAAACAAAGCACATTGTGTACCATCACCAAACCCTTGGGTGAAATCGAAAAAGTAAGAAGTGAAGATAAAAAACTTAATAGGATATACAGCCAGATTCATCAAAGGAAATTTAGGCCCATAGGAATGAATGGGGAGTAATTCCTTATTTGCGATTCGCAATTAGCGAATCGCAAATAAGGAAGCTGTAGAAATCGCAATAAATATTGCGATTTCTACATGAATCCCGTTTTGCGAGTCTTTAATAGCGATTCCTTAATAATCGTGGTTAAGGACTCGCAAAACATGACAATGTTGAATCTGGGGGATAATCTCTAAACTGCACCTACAAAGGGTAGGGAATTAGAAATCCAAACGCCTGGAGGGGGGCGCAACATAGGAGGCACCAGGCAGGTTGCCTCACTAAATGCCGGGAAAGCACTCTCTGTTTTGAATAAGCGGGAAGAATAAAAGGAAAAATTACTAAGAGGAACTCAGGAAAAACTGGAAAAGAAACAGAAGAATAAGGAGACAAAAAGAGGAACAAGATGGGGAAGGATGAGAGGAGGGGGAAAAGAGGGGAAAGAAGGGAAAAGAGGGGTGGGAAAGGAGAAAAGAGGGGTGGGAAAAGAGAAAAGGGGAGCAGGAAAAGAGGGAAAAGGAGGGGAAAAAAAGAAAAAAAATAGGAAAGAATGGGATGAGAAGGAAACAGAGATGAAAGAAAAAATGGGAGAAAGAAAAGAAAAAGTAAAGGGGATTTTCTTTGAAAGATGAATGGGGTTTGTAGTGTCCTGATGGACACGGTCTAGTTGTTTACATGATGCAACCCACACTTTACACCCACCCACCACTGGTGTCACGAGTCACGTGACCCAGTTAATAAAAGGGGGCGAGCGCTCGTGCTCGAGGCCAGTTTACCAAGCTAATACCCTGTGTCAGCGTCTCCATGCTCACCGTAATGCGGGCTCTGTGCCCAACACTACACTGGCGACGAGGGTGGCTGTACCCCGGCGTGCTACAGCCAAAGAAGAAAGGGGAGATAATGCTGCCCGCCTAGCGGCACCTCCTACTACGAACTGCGCCAACCGCCGAGAGGCCCGCGGGGCATGCGCTGAGCCCCGGGCCAATATACTAATGTGGAGGTGACTGGGAGCCCACCCCGCACCTCTCAAATCTTGCCCACGGAGTGCCCAATGAGATAAGCGGACCGGCCAGAGCCCACCTGCACCGGCCGCAATTGTGTGACCCCGCTGCGAGGAGTCCCTGCCACGCGGAGCCCACCCGCGTGGCAGAAAAGACCAGTAGGCTGGAGGTGAGCCCGGGCGCCGAGAAGTGCCTGGGGGGCAGCACAAGCCCGAAGCGACCCCCCCTTATGACTGGATATTAAGCGGAGCCCACCCGCATGGCCATGGCGCCCTGCTGAGCGCGAGGCGGCCGAAAACAAACCCATAGTGAAGCAAGGCCAGCGGAGCCCACCCGCGGCCTGCCTGCAGCGTCCCCCGTCCCCGCTGTGCAGCGTATATGCAGTGAGGCTGCGGCGGCGGGGTGAACGATCTTCAAAACAAAGTGCGCGCAGCGTGTGGAGAGCTGCCGGGTGGAAACTTAGTGCAAGCAGAGCCCACCCGCGGCCTGCTGGCAGTGGCCCCAAACAGAATAAGGCCAGCAAAGAACCACTGCAACTAAATGACCCTTCGTCCATCTCCGTGCAGCGACCCTGCTACCCCAGAGCAAGGCATAGCCCCGCCGTCTGCGCTCCCTGCGGTGGCTACACTGAGGACACACTGCGACGACACCAGCTCTGAGTGTCACGCTACACCCAACACCACTCCCTACTCCAGGAGGCATCTGCAGCAGCACCGCACGACCACACATGGCCCCCAGCCATCTCCCTGCCCGCGCGAGGACTGAGCGAGGCTGGCAGGCAGGGAGGGCGAAGTAAAAGTAAAATATGGCCGCCGACAACAAAAGCAAATGTGCCCATACCTCCTAGGCCCCGGCAGAAGCATGGAAAGGCTGCAAGCCGCCAGCACCGATAAAGCTGAAAAAAAAACGGCAAATGCAGTGATGCAAGCTGCCAGAATGCACCCAGCAGGAATTCCAAATGGCCTGCATACTCTGCAAGAGACCGGCGTCTCTTTGTCCCCTCCACGCCAGGGACACTGAAAGGCTCACCCTCCATCAGCACAGCACTCAAGTCGCGCTTGTGCCCTACTGCCTCAAGCTAAGAAAAAAAAAGGATTAAAAAGGATGTGACTTACCTGGGAAGAGGTGGTGTCCAGTCCTGCTCCAGACGAATGTGTTAAGCAGTGACTCCTACACAGTCCACGAAAAGCAGGTCCTGCAAGCTCGGACAGAGAACAACACGGGAAGAAAGTCACAAAGAAAAAGAAGCTGCTGCTGAAGAAAAGCCTAATCCTACACTGCCATCTAGCGGACACTGAGTGGTACTGCGCCTAAAGCAGCAAACAAACCCAAGACAATCCAAAGAAAGGATTACTAGTGGAAAGCAAGCCTGCAGCGACGCGAACGGCGACTGCGACCCACACTCACTGCTGAGGAGAAGCGTGGTGACACCTGGTGGCCAAAGGTGCTCACCGCAACCGCAGTGAAGAGAACAGCATCACGAGGCACAGTCGTGGGGATTCAAGACTGTCTACCGCAAGCAGCAAGGTTCAGGGGCAAACGATGGAAGCGCACCGGTGTACCCAGGACGCGGATGGTACACACTAGTGCCTGAGAGCGAGGAAGCCACACCCAAAGCACTAGAAGATGTGCGCAGCAAGAACCCAAGTACTTGAAGAAGCTGAAGTGTGGCACGCACGTAGAGTAGCACGATGATGCCATAGAAGATAAAGAAGCGCAAGGAACAACACAACGCTACACTGAAGATGTACCACGGACGGTACGAAGAGAAGCAAAAACTTGCAACCGTCACGCACAAGGACAAGCAGGGGAAGAGTGACGCAAGGTCACTATGCAACCAGTAGAGGCGAAGAAACCACGCACGGTCAACGCCCCAAGAAACACAAAAGCCTCACTGTGTGAGAGAACATGCCCAGCGAAGAGAAGGTCCAAGGAATGGTGACTTAACCCTCCGAAGACAGCGAAGCACATGAAGAGTGTTGACAAAAGCGCACCAACCCTAAAGCCTTGCAACGGAAAAAGAACAGTGATCACACAGATCATCGGAAGCATCCATGAAGAAAACCGAATACGCAAAGGACACACCAAGCCAGAAGTGCACAGGAGGTCGCGCCAGTGAACCTGACTGCACAGTCAGCACCCAGGAAACCTCTCTACACAGAAACACTACTGAACGCAGTATGGAGATCACACACATCTCCACCGCCACAGCGAAGCCCTGCAACAGGCCGAAGACCACCAGCGGTGTCCTCCCTCTAAATGCCTCAAGATGGAGTCAGCAGTGGCCCCACAACAGGCAAGAGAGGAGTCGCACACCCCACGTGGCAGGCCGCCACAGCACCATGCGCTCCAACGAACAGCGACACAAGACCAGACGTCACTTTGTCCAGCAAGCAAGGAGCTTTTCACCATGTGACCAGTCCAGACAAACATGCCAGAGTAAATGCACAAGCCGGCGCCATGACAGCGCCGCCTCGAGGTCCAAACGCAACGCCCTCGAAAAAAAAAAAGAAGAGTGACAGCCCTGTCACCCCGAAGACCGGATCAGCACAGGTGGGCTGATCAAGCCAACAAAGGGAGAAGACCGGGGACTCACAGCCAGCCAAGAAACACACCCTGACACGCCAGACAGCCACCAAGGTGGACCGACGTCCCAGGATACAGCTCCATGGATGAACCAAACATATGCCGCAGCAAGCACAGTCCACGTCTCATCCCAACGCTTCCCCAGGCGGCCGTCTATTCCCAAGCGTCGGCAGTCTGAGTCAATCGGCATCTCTGTTCCTGTCCGCAGATGCCACGGGCGAAGATCAACACTGAGTGCCCGCCCTCTCACCGCCTCAAGATGGAGTCGGCAGTTGCCCTACAATAGGCAAGGGAAGAACCGTACACTCTACGTGTCAAGCCGCCACCTAAGGTCAACATCAGCAAAGAGGAGGCACATGGCTGCCAAATCTCTCCGGACATCCAACACTCCCAGCAAGTCACCAACACCTGTCATCCTGAGCCTCTACATGGCTGGCAACCACCATCACCCCAGCCATCAGCACCTGTACCAATCAACACCACTGCCAGAGACCGGCAGTGTGGACTGGCAAGAGGCTCAAGAAGTTCAAGTTAGACGTGGTCCGCAAACAGGGAACTAACGAACTTCGACACCCTCAAGAACCAGAAGTAAAACCATTAACAGGATAAGGTTGCGGTGACTGGTCCTGTCACAGAGTGGAAAAGGAGACAGTGTCCTAGAGCCAAGACAAGACCAGAGGGAAAAGGCCGGAGTGCACGCCGCTCGGAGAAGCCTGGCAGGAGGACAAGAGCAGCGAGATGACCAGACCACGTCGCAAAAAGGAAAGAGAAAAAGAAAGGAGTCATGTGGCACAACGCCATCAACTACAACAACACCCAGAAAGGTGAGGAGAGGTGCGACAATTCTGCACAACCACCAAAAGAGGAGGTGACATGTGCCACAACATCGAATACAAGGGCTTACAAGTCAAAGGGAACATCGGTAGCACTTGGCGAGGAACAGGCCTCTACCTACAAGTTCTCTGACAACCCGTCGACTGCAGGAAGACACAGGCTGGACTAATGGCAGCACCCACCTTTGGGATTGAGTGGAAGCCTGGATGCGGAGAGTGCTCAGACGTCCGGCAGAAGGAAAACTGACCACTCCACACCAGCCCGTGGATATCCAAGGGGCAAAGGCCTCAGGGACACCTGTGGCAGAGGGTCCCGACACGAGAGATGGATCCGTCGCCGTCTACCCTGCAAGTCCCAGGAAGAAGGGGAACTTGTGCGCAAAGGAAAGAGTTAACAACCACCCTCCAGGCAGTGCTACAGAAAATGGTAGTAATCTCATCGCCTCCTCCATTCACACTGAGTTGTGGAGTTGGAGCAACGCTGCAGAGAACACCCTGCCCAGCGGAAACCTGAAGAAGAGGGCCTCCGGGACATCTTGTGGCAGGAGAATACCCGCGAGAGGGGCATCCCAGTGGAAGGGGTGCCTTTCAACCTCTCCCTCCTTTGCAAAATGAAACCAAGCTGCCCACAGTGAAGAAACCTGATGGACCAGTATTAGACAACCTCCATCAAGTCCACCATCTGGTCGTCCTATTCAGCGTCACCCCGAAAGCAAGATCTCAATGGACTGAAGAAGATGCTGCCATGGTGCAAGTCCAGAAGAGCACGCCCACTGAAGACCTGGACGCCGAGCCCAAGAGATCGTTTCAGCTGAAAGTTTCCACCGTCGTCATCTAGCAAGCAGCTGAAGAGACTCCTTCTAAAGTTATAAGATTGCATATTTTTGTATTTTTCCTCCCACAGGTTCGGGCTTTGTTTTGTCTCAACTTTTATTAAAGTTGGGGAGGAATGTAGTGTCCTGCTCAACACTGGTCTTGTTGTTTACATGATGTAACCCACACTTTACACAAACCCACCACTGGCGTCACGAGTCACGTGATCCAGTTAATAAAAGGGGCAGAGTGCTCGTGCTCGAGGCCAGTTTACCAAGCTAATACCCTGTGTCAGCGTCTCCATGCTCACCGTAATGCGGGCCTAGTGCCCAACACTACTGGGCCGTCTACGATGGAATAATGTAAAGACGATACCTACCTAGTGAGTTCCAGAGGATTCCTATATGGAGCACAATCATAAAATAGGATATCTATTTTTGTTGTTGTTAGAGGCAGGCAGCAACACGAGCCTTGAATCAGGAACCATGGGCCTGCTGCAAATCAGGGTGTTTAGCCCTCCGGTCTGTGGATTCTAGGAAACAAAAGAGATATGCTTCAAATATCGAACCGGAGGGAGGAGGAGGTCCCTTAGCTCATATCAGTGCCCACCTCTCATGGAGAGACCCGTGCTGGCTAGAGTGGGCACTCGGTCCGTGAGACATAAAAAACAATATGGTGGCTGCGTTATGCTAGGGAGAAGGGGTACAGGGACACCAATCTCCGCTAGAAAAAGAGAAGAGGTAGATCTCCCCCGCAAGGCTTTTAAAAAGTATATTCAAACAATCCACCCCTTTCTGGAAGGCGAAAACCCAAGTACTGGAGATCGAGTAGGTTGGTCAAAAATTATGGGTCAGATAATTCAAAAACCCAGGGCTCCAAGGTACCCCAACACATAGCACACAGTTGGGAGACTTACCGGGTTTTCTTAACACAGCCCATTCAGCGATCTCAGAGCAACTCGTCGGGTTCCTCACTTCCAACTTGATAGATGCAGCATGAGAAGGCTGATGGAGTGACGTCCGTTTAAATCCAAGACAGCTCCGCCCTCACCATGATGAGGCGAGAGAAAAGATGCTAATAGAAAGAGGACAGAAAGCCTCCATATACTGAAATGGAAAGGTGCAGCCCTTCATATCGTGGGCACAGGAGGACAAATCCCCCAAATTACATGACCGGAAAGGGCGTCATGTAAAGACACAGATGGACGCCGGCAGAGACACGCAATGACAGTACCCCACTCAAAGGGATCATAAATTGAAATTCACCCAATAGCTAAACAACGACATATACAATGCACCATCACTAGTCAAGGAAATAAACGAAATCAAGGCATGAGACAAAACAAAACACAAGTTCATAATAAAAAAAAAATAATAATAAAAACGCGGACCGGAAGGCACAGGAATATAAGCCAATAAGAGATCCATTTTGAGATTATCAGCCAAGAAAAAGTCACACGGAGTGCCCAAAGGCCATACAACAACAAAGGTGTCCAAGGGCAAAAGGCCGGAGAGGAAATGTTGAAAAATCAGACCTACTGGCATTCTTCATCAAAAAAGGGTGAAAGACGGAAAGGGAGCTAAGGACTAATACCTGACCCGATCGCCCTATCAATAGAGAGAGTCAAAAACTGGGTCAGGTGATAGCATTCTCTCAGGGGCAGCTCTCATTCAGACCCTTACTTACTGCATTAAGGAGAAAGATCCAGAAAACTTCTCTCTTTTTCCTCACATTCTGGGGGTCCTGGCCTGGGTGGGCTACTATCTTTTCCAATATAGACCATTTAAGGTCTCCTTCAGTGTGTTTTTTGTCGAGCCAATGATTAACCAGGGGGGCTGAGGTTTTCCCAATACAAATATTGGATTTATGCTCCCCTATCCTAGTACAAATCTCCCGGCCCGTTTCTCCAACATACAGGAGACTGCATGGGCAGAGGATGATGTACACAACATTGGATGTGCAACAGTTGGTCATCTTAGTGAGAGAGACTATCCGTTCAGTGATCTCAATTTTATCACCCACTAAGGCATTAGGGCAGGTCTGGCAATTACCACATCGGTGGTTGCCTTTGATGGGGCCGGTACCACATATTGCAGTCGGTTTGGGTACTGGTGAGTCCTGTAGTTTGCCTTTCACTTTTGAATGCAAAGGTGGGTTTGGGGAGATGGTCCTCCCCATTGCCTAAATTTAATCAGTGCCAACAGGAATTGATGGTCTGCCTCAGTTTGTGGTTGATGTGCGAGTGCCTGGTCACACATACTAATTTTTCCAAAGGAATCTTATCTTTGGAGAGGGACATTGTCTCTCGATTGAAATATCGGGCCCGTTTGAAGGACTCCTGTATTAGTCTACGGGGATAGCCGCAGTGGGACAGTTTCTCTTTAAGGGTATCAGCCTGTCGAAGAAAATTTGTCAAGTCGGAACAGTTCCTTCAAATTCGAAGGAACTGACTAAAGGGGATACTATCCAGCTGACACCGAGGATGGAAGCTGCCATACTGCAGCAAGGCGTTTCTAGCAGTTGGCTTGGTGTAAAGTAACACATAGATCTCCATGTGTCGATGTTCTATCCAGATGTCAAAAAATTCCACGTTATGGTTACTGGAGTGGGCAGTGAATTTCAAATTACAATCAGCAGCATTTATCCAAAGAATACATTCCTTGAGTGAGTCCTGGTCCCCCTTCCATATGTAGAAAATATCATCAATATATCGGGACCAGGCCCGAACATTTTCATGGAAGGGGGCCATCTCGTTATAGATGTTGGTCAAATTGTCCCATGTAAAGGCACGCTATGCTGGGGGCAAATGGAGCCCCCATGTTTACACCCTTAATTTGTTTATAAAAACAGTTATTAAATTCAAAGTAGTTTTCGGAGAGAACGACCTCAAGACATTGCAGGGTAAATGGGGCATTGCTGATCTCTGGTTCTGCCAATAGGATTTCCTCCACTACGTGCAGGGCTCTCTCATGCAGAATATTAGTATAGAGAGACTCAAGGTCACAAGTGACTAAGAGCTCTCTATCTTCATGGTAGGGGGTCCCTTCTACCTTGGCAATAAAGTTGTCAGTGTCCTTGAAAATTACTCCAAGTTGTTGACCAAAGGTTGGAGAAAATGGTCTACAAATTTGGATAACGGCTCAGTTGCCGATCCAATAGTTGATACGATGGGCCTCAGAGGAGGTTCCTGGGGGTTCTTATGGGTCTTCGGAACCCCATAAATAATGGGCATCCGAGTAAAGCTAGGGGTGAGGAATTCAGCTTCCTTAGTACAAATGAAACCTGCTTCCACAGCTTGTTGAACCTTCAATAGAATGCAGCGTTTCAGGCTAGGTTCAGGGTTAATCATGATCTTTTTATAATGTTCTCTGGCTGAAAGTAGGAGTTCCATTTTTTAAACATAGGTGGGGATGTCAAAAATAACGATACCCCCTCCTTTGTCGCAAGGTTTGATAGCCAGATGTTTATTCTCACTCAAGGATGTCAAGGTACTAAACTCCTCACTGGGGAGGTTCCCACGGGGTCTGGGCACATATCTGATGATCTTCTCAATTTGTTAGGTGACCGCTTTCTCAAACATACCCACCCACCTCAGGTCACAAGATGTCAAGAGACGGTGTAAAATCAGATGGAGGCTTCAAACCTGAGATGTTATCAGCAGTATCCAGGAAGTGTCAGGGTTTGATAGGTTTCACTAGATGGCCACCAAGCCAGGGACCAAAAAACAGGTGACTCCTAATTTTGAAGTCTCCACAGTGTGTTTTGGGCCATTTACTGTCACGAGCATTAGACCCACACACTTAAGTGAGATAAAATATTGATCTGGGGGGCCTCGGGGAACGCTGGGTGGAAGGAAATTTGTGGCGGCCTGGTGATTCCCACAACTTTCCCACACAGAAAAGTGAGGAAAACGTTATTTTTTTTAGCTACATTTGAGTTTTGCAGGGAATAGGGTAGGAAAATGTTGGGAGATCCATGCAAGACACACTTCCCTGGACTCCCCTGGACTTTTTAAATATCTGGGTTTGGTACATTTTGGTAGATGACCGCCAAGCTGGGGAACAAAAACGCAGGTGTCTCCCTCACAAAACCAACAGTTTTTGTGTTCAATAACTTTGAAGTCTCCACAGTACGTTTTGGGGTGTTTCCTGTCATGGGCACTAGGCCTACCCACACAAGTGAGGTACCATTTTGAGTGCGAGACTTGGGGGAGTGGTGGGTGGGTGGAAGTTTATGGCTAAACAGATGTTTCCATCACAGAAATATGAGGAAAATTTGTTTTTATGGCCTAAGTTTGAGGTTTGCAAGAGATTATGGTAACAGAACCTGGTGAGAACCACACAAGCCACCTCATCCTGGGTCCTGAATTCCCCTGGGTGTCTTGTTTTAAAAAATGTACAGGTTTGCTAGGTTTTCTAAGGTGCTGGCTGAGCTAGTGTTCAAAATCCACAGCTAGGCACATTGCAAGAAAAGGCTCTGTTTTCACTGGAAAAATGTGATGAGCCCACATTGCATTTTGGGCCGTTTTCTGTCAGGGGCACTAGGCCTACCCACACAAGTCAGGTACCATTTTTATCAGGAGACTTGGGGAAATACAGAACAGTAGAAACATTCTATTATTAATTCTTTTCTATGCATTTCTGCCTTCCAAATGTAAGACAACGTGTAAAGAATTTGTAATTTTGAAAAATGTCCTCTAATTCATATGCTAGTATGGGTATCTACAATTTGGGAGACATGCAAATAGCTTCCACTTCTAAACTCTATATTTTGTTCCCATTCCTGAGATATATAGGTGTCTTGTATAGGTGTCCTATTTTTTACTCTTTATTTTTCACTCTTTATATTTTACCACATGAATTGCTATATACCCCGTACACAATGAAAAACCATCGCAGGATGCTGCTCAGTTATTGGCTCTTGGTTCCTCAGGTTCTTGGTGAACCTACAAGTCCTATATATCCCCACATGCTTTAAAAAATCTTCCATACTTAGAAGAAGTTACAGGTGGAAACGTTGGCACAAATGTGTGTTCTTTTTCAACTCAATTTCAATATTTTTTTATTTCAACTGTTAGTTTCTATAGGAAAATCTACACAAATAACCCTTTGCTAAATTCAAACTTTTGCCTACTTTTTGGAAAAGAATAGACTTCCAGGATCCATTTTTACTTTCACACTAATTTCTACCACTAACTGGAAGGCGGTTGAAAGCACAAAAAAAGGAAAAAAGGCAATGTTGCAGCAAAATTCAAAAACTGTGTAAAAAACTTTGGTTTTCTGACAAAAATCTGCCTGTTCCTGAATGCTGGGACGATAGTGATTTTAGCATTACAAGCCCTTTGTTGATACCATTTACATGGAAACAATGTGATGCTTTATCCTGCAACGCTGAGTACCTTTAGATTCTTAGGATGTTAGATGAAAAGGACACTAATTTGCCGTGAATACCTTATGCAGGCAAAATTTTATGGGGGCCTGTCAGAAATGGGAGCTCTGGTTGGCTAAGGTTTGCGCCAAAGCCAGGCAGAGACCACCACTCTAGTCAGGGCAAGGGAGTTACACACCAAAGATGACCCCTGCTCACCCCCTTGGTAGCTTGGCATGAGCAGTCAGGCTTATCCCTGAGGCCATGTGTAAAGTGTTTGTGCACGCACACAGCAACAACATCCCAGGCACACCACAAAAGAAACTCCACACAAGGCTATATCAAAAATAGCCTTTGTATTCTCATAACACATTAGAATAGTACTCACATAATATACATTGGGCCACCTGCCACTAGGTCATATCTACAAGGGATTATTTACACCTGGCAGGGCCCACTGGACCACTGTCAGAACCATCCCAAAGTGAACTTAGTACAAGTAAGACAAATCATAAATGTACAACCAGTAATCACTGGTAACCACTGTACTCAGCATCTGCCTGTAACATAAACCACATTATGCACAGTATCACATTAGGCGCCAAACACATTGTATGCCAACCTCATCAGTCTAACATTCTAGACCCTAACCTCCTAAACATCAATCACATTAGAGGTATACTCACAGTAGGAAATAATCTCACTGGCATAAACACATTACGCAAACATTCTCATACCCAAACGCATTTAGGGGCATGAATCACAGTAAAGCATCACATTTCCTAATATCACGTAAATCACTGACCCCCTGGCCAACTCACCTTCCAAAAGGGGCTCAAACACCCTGTGTCCAGAATGTCAGGGCTGCTGCCTATGCAGCAGAATCCAAAGGGCCCCATTGTGCTAGGGCAAAGGAGTGCATCTCACTCCTTTCTCAAAGCCTGCCCCCAAAGAACTGTGGCCTAAACGTTTCATCTGGCACTAAGTGCTGCGCAGCTGTGGATCAAGTGAAGGCCTTGTCACCACTGTGCCACCGGTCCCACTCAGGGACTCTGAATCCATTGTGCCCGCTGGTGCGGCGCAGCTGTAGCACTTAAATGCGGGCATGGGTACCTCCGTGCCCTCGGGGTACCCACTGGGACTCTGTAGCAAGGGGAATGCGCCAATATGATGCAGCTCTCTGCATTGGTGCGGCATAGCTGGGATCAAATAAATAGGCCCTGGCACAACTGTGCCCTCGGGGCTTCATTAGGGCTCTCAACATGAAATCACCCCCTTGGTGCAGCTGTCCTCTGCGAGCGAAGCAACTGGGGTGAACAAAGCTATGTGGCCCGGGCACCTCTGTGCCCTCACATTGGAGCAGCCCGCTGCCAGACGGGGCCACTCAGACTATGTGCCGTGCACCGGCACTAACACAAACAACCACCACAGAGCCCCACTCACCAGCTGGGGCAGGACTCCACCGGACCTCGCTCTCCTCGCTGGCACTCGGCTCTTTGATTCACCCAGGCCCCCTCCTGGGACCGTGGACTTCCATGTGGAGCCCGCGAGGCTCCGGGTGCCTCCCACTTCCTCTCAGGTTGTCGGTGATCTCAGGTGAGCCCCCACTCCTCCACTTGGGTCACCGGGGCTCCCAACAGCTCACAGGAACACTGGGCAGCCACAGGACATCGCTTGGCCGACTCCTCTCTCCAATGGGGGTGTGGGCAGGACTTCCCTCGCAAAACCGGAAGTCCCGCATGCCGCCAGGCACCATGTTGCCTGACTTCCTCCCGGCCGGGCCGTGATCTCTGTCTTCGGTGCACCCGGGGCGGAACCTGCAAAAGGCAAAAAACCCGGGGTGGGCACCCGCTTTATCACTTGAACAAAGCGGCTATGTAGGGTGGGCACCCACTGTTTTACATATAAAAAGAAAAAAGCGGGGTGGGCTCCCGCCGCTCTACGCACCACGGGGAAATTCCTCACAACGGGATTCCCTCTTCCAGGGCTCCAGTACTGCGCTGCGAAGCCCACATGTTCTCCTCTTCCTTGGGGCAAAAGAAGAATCCAGTATAGCGCTCACGAGGCGCTGGCACAAGAAGTCCTTAGGAATAAAGGGGCAATGCAGGGCCAAGGGTGGCAAGCCCTCCAGGCAGCCACCCCCCCGGGCCCCATCAAGAGGCACGCCCCAGCAGGATCAGCACCACAGAACTGTACAACCTTATGGGGTCACAGACCCTTCTTTTATACACCCACTCTTCTTTGTGCCACAGCACAGGGCTTGGGCATACCAGTCAGAACTGGTTTATGGGGGATGTGGAGCACTTTGTTTGCCAAGCTCCTCTTCCCCTTTGTCAGGTGGGGGATTGCTATCAGATACACCACAGGGGGGCAGAGCCAGCATTCACTAGGGAAGCACCATCCTATTCAGAGTCAGGGGTTCCCCTACCACCACTCTTACTCCAGGTGTCCCGTTCAGTTCAGCGCTGACTCACCCCGCCCCTCCTGAAGCCACTCAGACCTCTCAGCTCCTGTCAATCAAAGGCCAGACAGGCAGGCAGACACACAGCACACAGAAATGCCAACTTCTAAAAGTGATACAAAAGGGGATGATGGACGGAGATTTTGAGCAAATTAAACACTCGCCCCCAGTCAACTGATCTGGGTTTAATCCATCACCATTCTTTAGCTCACTCTGCCACCCCAGTTCAGACATGGCCATATGCAAATCAGTCTGACCCTGTGCCTCATGGGAACAGTCCAGTACAAACTGCCAAGCCATGTCTTCCCTGGACCGGAAACAAGCATCCTGGGATGGTTTCGGATTCATAATCCTCATCAGCCAGGCTATCTTGAATCCAGTAGCAGGTGAGTAAGGGACTTACGTCTGAGCATACCCTGCCAACTTAGGGCGAACAAAGCGAAATAAAAGGGGATGATGGATGGAGCATTTGAGCAAATCAAACACTCACCCCCAGTCAACTGATCTGGCTTTAATCCATCACCATTCTTTAGCTCACTCCACCTCCCCAGTTCAGACATGGCCATATGCAAATCAGTCTCATGCCTCATGGGAACAGTCCAGCCCAAACTGCCAAGCCATGTCTTCCCTGGACTGGAAACATGCATCCTGGGACCGGTTTCGGATTCATAATCCTCATCAGCATTTCTCCACCAGTCACCACAAATCTGCACTCACACCATTGTGCAGCATTTATCCTCACCAGCTCATACATACTAAACTTGACCGTGCACTACCCTCATACCAGGAATTACCATAGACACACTTATCCCCAATGCATTCCTATGGGAGGGCAGGCGCACACACTTTACACTGGGCCACAGTGCTAAAGTGGAAAAGCAAACCCTATGCACACACATTTGATATCAAAGTAAACGTAGGTAGTGAGACATGCAACAAGAAATACAAGTAAAGCTGCAGAAAATAGTAATTTACAGAACAGAAAAGGTAGTCTTCAGTTCTTTAATTTTCATGTACTCAACAGTAGCCAGCCGACACGTGTTTCATCGCTTACGCGAATCTTCAGGGCTCAAAAATTGACTGCGTATAAGTCGAAGGTCGCTCTGCCGGTGATACTTCCGACCCGGTGGGGCCCTTGACCAGTTCAAGCAAGAATGAGGAAGTAGAGACGGCACTGCC
The DNA here is from genome assembly GCF_964263255.1 of Lissotriton vulgaris. Taxonomy (NCBI): domain Eukaryota; kingdom Metazoa; phylum Chordata; class Amphibia; order Caudata; family Salamandridae; genus Lissotriton; species Lissotriton vulgaris. The sequence goes on along the minus strand of NC_141693.1, from coordinate 1,189,624,377 downwards.
GAAAAGTGTGATCGGACAGGAATCCCAGGAGCTCTTTAGATTAACCATTAGTGGAGCGGATAACCCCAATCTACCATCCAGTTCAGTGAATCAAAGAGGGGGAAAGAGTAGAGAGAGTATATAGCTCTAAGTCCCTCTTTTTTCTCGTGCGTTCAGATAGGCGAAGTGCGCGCTGTTGGTGGAGCTCCCGGGTCACTGTGTTCCTGGTTGTGGACCATAGTGCTAAAGTGCTCAGAAGCCTTAAATCACCAACACCAGGTGACAGAAAAAGGCTAGGAGAATTCAAATAGTTTCGGGGTGAACCTGCCAAAAGGACCAAGTCCAACAGGGCCTAAGAGCGAACTACCCCAAAAGCCCAAAAAAGGTTTAGCACAGGGAGGGGAAGGCTTAGCAGCATAGGGGTTAGAGAAACACATTTTCAGCATTTTTTTTAAATCATCCAATATCCTGATAGGAGAGAAAATGAAAGGTTAGACTGTTCCAATGATGGGGGGGCTAGGTAAAAAAAATGAACAACCTCTGTACGTGGTAGTATGTATGCAACGTGGGTTCAAAAGCGCTTTATCCTATGACCTCAAGTCTCTGCCCCGGCAGTACAGTGAAAGCAGAGTGCAAAGATATGACAAAACCAAAAGGTACTCTATGAATAAGGCACATTACTTTGAACAGATTACTCTTTCTTACAGTTAGTCAATGTAAAGTTCTAAAAGTGGGTTTAGAAGATAAACAGGAGGAAAGTTATAGACTAAATGGGCAGGTGTATTTTGTATCACCTGTAGTTTGGAGAGTAGCGCCTCATTATCCTCTACCAAAATTGTTTTCCCATGGTCCAGTTGACTCGTTATGACGGCCTGGAACGTTGTTTTCTTGGAGCTTTTTGGAAACCAAGAGAACACTTTCCTAAGCAGTCGAAAAGTGCCAAAACAGGAAACGCAAATGGAAGTCACCTGTTCCTCCTTGAAGAGCTTATTGTCGACCAGAAAATCTAGATTTTTACCACTCGCTTAGGGCAGGAAGTTGTACCAAGTTTTGTTTAGCCATCAGTCTAATGACCACAATTCGTGTACCTTCCCAAACAAGATGATTTATGTCTTTCCTCCATTGAGTTATAAACCACTCAGACTCATCCAAGATGCCAACTTAACTATATAAACCATAAATCTGGTTTGGAGGCTTCTGGGTATTGTCCTCTTAAAATCAGAAATTCCGTGTCAACTGCATATGATATTATTCAAGTTCCACATTATTTGTCAGTCTTCGCAAGCGGGCCACATAAATGTTAAAAAAGGTATAACTTTGAGAGGACACTTGAGGTAGCCCATGATTAATTAAAACTGTCCTAGATTTGAAAGGGTGGATCACAACCATCTGCATTCTCTCAGGCAGGAAATACCTGAGCCATGGTAGGTCCTCAGCCTACAGACCTTTATTATACAGCCTCTGAATAAGGAGGACATGGGAGAACATATCGAAGGCTACTGACAGATCTAATAATACCAGCATGGCTGGGGTGCCTTTGTTCAGCAAGGTCCTAGTAAATTGATAACTGCCAAAAGTGTTGCCTCCATGCTGTAAACTGTTCTAAAGCTGAATTGTGATGGATCCAATATGCAATTATCCTCCAGCTATTTTGAGAGATGTGTATTTATTGATCTCTTCAAGACCTTACTAAGACGTGGGAGAAGCGAAATCGGTCAATGGCTTGCAGAATGGGTCAGCATTAGCTTTCTTGGGGATAGGGAAGATGAATTCTAACTTCCAGGCCTTTGGCATCTTGGCATCGTCCATGGATAATTTAAATAGTTCTGTGATATGTGGAATCAGTAGGGAAGACAAAGAAGAGCATATGTCCACTGGACAGCAGGCTTTTGGTGAACCAAATTGTACTTTCCTTGAAATTTCTCTCACCTGTTCCTGAGTGATTACATCAACCCTTCCCAGCAGGCCAAGGGTGTTAGATTGCAGTGCCTTATAATTTACTAATTTATCAGGGCTCTCAGCCTGATACCAAAACTATTGATATTTTCTGGAAATCTTTTTCTCAAAGTGACTAGCAAGCAACTCACATAAAACTTCTTAGGTAGGTATCACAAATCTGCAGGCCCCCAGCTTTGCAAATTCATTTAGAACTTTAAATAATTCCCTTGCTGAATTACCTGATTGCTCAATCTTCAAGATATTATATTCCTTCTGTATGTCCCCTAATCTATCAATGGTATTTTAGAGAGCTGCTTTCTATGCTTTCTGTCCTGAGGGAATTTATTCCTAAACCACTTTTTTTACTAAGTGTTTTTTCACGTCTAAGCTCAACTGTATAGCAGGGTGCTTGTTGTTTAGTATGTATACTATTACAGACTGTTGAAGGAGCCAATAAATGACAAGCTTCCATTAGGGTGTTATGGTAGCTGGCAAGTACCTCATTAATGTAATCACTTTTCTGTATATCTGGTATTTGGAGAGCAATCTCAACATTCTTGAGATTTACCTTCCTGTAAGGTATTATTGATCCTATACTTTCCTTTCTCTTCCAGCCAATAACATGGTACACAGCTAACTCAAAGCCATTCAAAAGCACTCTGTCCTTATTAAAGGCTTAGGGCTGTCAATTTTCAGATGTGAGTAGCAAAGTAAATCCAGGATGTGGCCTGCAATATGGTTTGGTCTCCAACCTCAGCTTGCATGTGGCTCATTTCATTGTCTGATAATCCTTTTCATGATAGTTGAAATCACCACATAATAAAAAAATTAATCTGTCATACGTCTTCCACTTTCTCAGAAGGAACTGCGTGTTTAATGGACAACATACATGTCAGGATTGTGCCAGAATGATTCTGTGCACACCCTCAGGATATGTTGGCCTGCAGTCCTGCTAGTAATCAGAAAAGGGAAAAACAATGCTCCTCTACTAAGTTTCAAACTGTTATAACTCAATAAATCAATATCATGAATCAGACACATTCAATAGATCCTAATTGCATGATACATATTTGGTTTCTATTATACACATACTTAAATTCATGTTTGGCACGAGCTCCCTATCATTCTACAAATATCTAAAAACCATACTCATACATCAAAACATCCAAACACATTCATTCAAAAAGACAAACATCCAATCTTTTTTCTAAATCAATGCTTAGAATCCCATATTAAATAACAAAAGGGAATTGCCAGTACTGATAACACAGCAGTAACATGAATTCAGACACAGTACTTGAGAAAATATTCAAGACTGGGGGCTAGTCAATAGCTTTTATTCTTATTTATGATTTTATCAAGGAAAACTTTTTTTCATATTCAAAAAGCAAACATATAAAACATATTTGTCAAAAAGTCAAAAAAGGGGGGGAGTCATTCATCATATCAAACATATCACAACCATACAACATGCAATCATTCATGGGGAGAAGGGGGTACACTAGATCAGAGAGCTACAAAAGTTACCAAAACATGCAATATTTACAATATAATACCAAACATGAGACAAGAAAAGCCAACGTCTGCAAGACACTTAGACAATATTTTCATTTGGTGTTTAGTCAAATATATCGTACATTCCTATGGTCAAGTATCAAAAGTACTTTGTAAATCATTAGAAAAGGATAATGTACACAAGTTAGTGATAAGCAACAATAATCATGACATTAACGCTTATCACTAAGGCAGACAGTAATATGGCTGGGGCCTACGCGTTTCGAATCCCATTGACTTGTGGGGATTCTCTTCAGGGCCTTTGGTATTCTCTGCATAAATAAAGAAGAAAGGGAGGGGGGGAGGAAACAAGAATTAGAAAAGACTCAGACAGGCATAGTTAGTTTAATCACAGGATCAACATCAGTCACATCACTCAGTTACCACCCTTTTCTCCACAGACTTACCACTAGGCAAAGATGCAAAGGGCATAGGGGCCTCAAATGTCTAGTATGGGGTGTTCCAGAATCTGAAAAAGTTTGTATAATGAAGTCAGCAGGTTGGGGGGGTGGACAAGCGGTCAATTAAAGGAAGGTCGCAATTATTACTTACCTTCTCTATTTAAGATGGAATAGTCTCAGAGTAGGGATCAGTTGACACAATTTAGGCGGAAATGAACCTGTAAGGGGGAAAAATGTGGAATATATCAAAACGGAATTTCTGATTGGGTTTAGTGCACTACCGGTTTTTTGGAGAGAATCTCACCTAATTGAGTTCTGGTGGAGGACGCCGTGTGTGCTGTCGCCGGGCGTGTTCACTTGCTAGAAACGTCTTGAAAAAATGAAAAGTGGGCTTTAGAATGTAACAAACCATAAAAAACAGGTATGGCCAAAGTCAGAAAAAATGTAAATCTTTACCGGGATTCGTCAGAAAAGATATATCTTTTTAGGAGAGAGATATAGTTGCAATTATTCAGGGGAACCCTGTCGGTTGGGAACGTGCGAAACGGCGCACATCTGGAAAGATAATACACACAATTAGCAGCTAGCATGCACTATTGTTCGGAAAACAGGTTTAAATGAAAGCGGCAGCTTACCGCAATGACAAGTCACATGCGTGTAACCGCGATCGGCAGGTCACGGAAATATTTCAATTCAGGGCGCCTTTAAACAAAAAATAAGTGAACGCGTGAGTGATTTGTACTCGTTATAAATCACAACGAGATCCGAAAGGTTAAAAGAAGCTGAGGGCTTACCGGCATATCTATTTCGCGCAGTCAGCAGTAGTTTATAGTAAACTAAAAGGAAAACGGAAGCATAAGTGGGGAACTAAGTTTAGACCTTTTTGAAAAAACAGATAACGTTACTGAGCGGTTTTTCAGGCTGAAGTACTTACAGATACAAATCCGAGTGGAACTTTAGATTCGGCGGCGTCTGGGACAGCACTACACACTGGCTCATGCGCAGTAGCAGGCCAAGGCTCAAATACTCTGCCTATATACCTGGACCCTGAGCAGCAAGGCCGCCCTCTCAGAGGCCAAGGTTGCCAATTTTCAACCTTTCCAAAAAAGTTTTGACACCGGATGAGGAAAGTGTTCTGGCAAAAGGGTTGTCATTCGTACCTTCTAAAAGAACCGACTTCGTAAAAATGAAGTCTGAGTTCATTGAATTTTGTAGAAAATTACGTTTGACCTTGTTTTTTAGTGAAAACCTTACTACCCAGCCTTTAGAGGTCACAGGCCTTAGAAATAAGTCCACTTTTTGCCCCCCAGCCAATAAAGTTCCGAAAAACCTTTTGACTTTTGAGAAAGGCGTATTGTCTGCAATATCGGCTATGGAAAAAGAGAAAAAATACATCAGGTTTAATACCACTAAAAAAGAGATGACGGCTTTAAATAACCTTAAAACTGATAACACGGTTATAATCAAGCAGGCCGATAAAGGCGGGGCAATCGTGGTGTGGGATATCCATGACTACACCACTGAAGTATTGAAACAGCTACAAGACACCGCCTGTTACCGTAAGATAAATAAAGATCCCACCAGTGACCTACAGAATGAACTTTTTGCAATTGTGCAAGAGGGTTTCGACCTAGGTTTCGTCGGTCCTAAAGAAGTTGAATATCTGAAAAACAAACATCCTAAAGTCCCTATGTTTTATGTATTGCCAAAAATACACAAAGATCCAGACCATCCACCAGGCAGACCCATCGTGGCAGGGTGTGGTTCTGTATTAGAGCCAGCAGCGAAATATGTAGATTGCTTTCTCAAAGATTTCATGATTGAGGTCAGATCCTATCTTCAGGACACCACTGACTTCATTAAAAAACTAGAAAACATCGATTTCAGTGAAGGCAGGGACAGACGTTACTGCACTATATACACAGATCCCTCAAGATGAGGCTGTAGCAGTACTTACTCACTTCCTTGATTCTAGGCCCAGACCTATGCGGGTGCCCACTAAATTCATAGTGGACTTGGCAACATTCGTCTTAAAAAAGAATTACTTCTGCTTTAATGGTGAATTTTACTACCAAGTCAAAGGGGTGGCCATGGGCCGCCCCTTTGCTCCAGAATTGGCAGTACTGTTTATGGCCATGTATGAGAACGCGTACATCTACAATAATAACCCTTTCTCTCAATACATCGGAACATGGCTCCGTTTTATTGATGATGTTTTTATGACATGGAAAGGTGATGGTGACACTCTAAACCACTTTTACCAATGGCTTAATGCCAGAACGGCTGACATAAAATTTAGCATTTCTGAATCTACCAGCAGGATTGCGTTCCTAGACGTGGAGGTCTTTCCAGCTGAAGGGAAGCTAGCGACCACCCTGTACACCAAACCTACGGATCGGAACAAGTCTCTTATGTTTAACAGCAACCACCCCAGAAATTTAAAAGAAAATCTCCCTTATGGGCAGTTTCTGCGAGTCCGCAGAAACTGTACCTTCAAAGAGGACTTCAAACAACACTCTGAAAACCTCACATCCAAGTTATGTGAGAGGGGTTATCCTAAGAAACTTGTAAAATCCTGCATGAAAAGAGCTCAATGGACCCCACGTGAAATACTTCTAGAACGTAAATCCAAACCTGCTTTAGAAAAGCAGGTATGTGTCACAACCTATTGCCCTAATGCCAACCGGCTAAAAAGGGTTATAAAACAAAACTGGCATTTGGTAAAGAACCTTGATGCAAGTCTTGCAAACGAGCCTTTATTTGCTTTCAAGAAAGAAAATAATATTGCGAACCACATAGTTCGAGCAGCTATGCCTGTTTCCAAACCGCAAACTTTACGCCAAATGATGGGTATGCCACCCATCCTTGGACACCACAAATGTGGAAACTGCTTATGCTGTGAATCAACTATGGAAGGTTCTCTGTTCCAGCATAATGGAGTGTCATGGAAGCATGACACTGTGAGTAACTGCAAGAGCAAATATGTTGTATATGGCATTATATGCCCATGCCACTTGCTATATATAGGCAAAACTAATCAAGAAATCCGCCAACGGATCTCGCAACATAAATCGAGGATCAAAAGGAAAGTTGAAAATGCCCCTTTGGTGCAACATTGGACGCGATTGCAGCATACAGTGAGTGACCTCAAGTGGACAGTAATTTCTAAAATAGAAAGAAATCCCAGAGGAGGTGATTTGAACTTGACATTGTCAAAACGTGAGGCTTTCCTTATAGTTAAGTTTGATACAGCTGTATCTGGGCTTAATGAATTAAGTGAAATTTTCAAATTGTAATTTTCTGTTGTGTGCCAATTATCATCACAGTGAGTGACCACGGTGTCACATTTCCTTCACCCTGGCCACTACCCGTGTTATTCCAACACTTGTGAGATACATCTCACTCCGGTCCGTAGTTTATGTTTATTTTCATTCCACTCTAAATCCGGTCCGGATTTTCCCTGCAACCTTGGCCTCTGAGAGGGCGGCCTTGCTGCTCAGGGTCCAGGTATATAGGCAGAGTATTTGAGCCTTGGCCTGCTACTGCGCATGAGCCAGTGTGTAGTGCTGTCCCAGACGCCGCCGAATCTAAAGTTCCACTCGGATTTGTATCTGTAAGTACTTCAGCCTGAAAATCCGCTCAGTAACGTTATCTGTTTTTTCAAAAAGGTCTAAACTTAGTTCCCCACTTATGCTTCCGTTTTCCTTTTAGTTTACTATAAACTACTGCTGACTGCGCGAAATAGATATGCCGGTAAGCCCTCAGCTTCTTTTAACCTTTCGGATCTCGTTGTGATTTATAACGAGTACAAATCACTCACGCGTTCACTTATTTTTTGTTTAAAGGCGCCCTGAATTGAAATATTTCCGTGACCTGCCGATCGCGGTTACACGCATGTGACTTGTCATTGCGGTAAGCTGCCGCTTTCATTTAAACCTGTTTTCCGAACAATAGTGCATGCTAGCTGCTAATTGTGTGTATTATCTTTCCAGATGAGCGCCGTTTCGCACGTTCCCAACCGACAGGGTTCCCCTGAATAATTGCAACTATATCTCTCTCCTAAAAAGATATATCTTTTCTGACGAATCCCAGTAAAGATTTACATTTTTTCTGACTTTGGCCATACCTGTTTTTTATGGTTTGTTACATTCTAAAGCCCACTTTTCATTTTTTCAAGACGTTTCTAGCAAGTGAACACGCCCGGCGACAGCACACACGGCATCCTCCACCAGAACTCAATTAGGTGAGATTCTCTCCAAAAAACCGGTAGTGCACTAAACCCAATCAGAAATTCCGTTTTGATATATTCCTCATTTTTCCCCCTTACAGGTTCATTTCCGCCTAAATTGTGTCAACTGATCCCTACTCTGAGACTATTCCATCTTAAATAGAGAAGGTAAGTAATAATTGCGACCTTCCTTTAATTGACCGCTTGTCCACCCCCCCAACCTGCTGACTTCATTATACAAACTTCTTCAGATTCTGGAACACCCCATACTAGACATTTGAGGCCCCTATGCCCTTTGCATCTTTGCCTAGTGGTAAGTCTGTGGAGAAAAGGGTGGTAACCGAGTGATGTGACTGATGTTGATCCTGTGATTAAACTAACTATGCCTGTCTGAGTCTTTTCTAATTCTTGTTTCCTCCCCCCCTCCCTTTCTTCTTTATTTATGCAGAGAATACCAAAGGCCCTGAAGAGAATCCCCACAAGTCAATGGGATTCGAAACGCGTAGGCCCCAGCCATATTACTGTCTGCCTTAGTGATAAGCGTTAATGTCATGATTATTGTTGCTAATCACTAACTTGTGTACATTATCCTTTTCTAATGATTTACAAAGTACTTTTGATACTTGACCATAGGAATGTACGTTATATTTGACTAAACACCAAATGAAAATATTGTCTAAGTGTCTTGCAGACGTTGGCTTTTCTTGTCTCATGTTTGGTATTATATTGTAAATATTGCATGTTTTGGTAACTTTTGTAGCTCTCTGATCTAGTGTACCCCCTTCTCCCCATGAATGATTGCATGTTGTATGGTTGTGATATGTTTGATATGATGAATGACTCCCCCCCTTTTTTGACTTTTTGACAAATATGTTTTATATGTTTTCTTTTTGAATATGAAAAAAAGTTTTCCTTGATAAAATCATAAATAAGAATAAAAGCTATTGACTAGCCCCCAGTCTTGAATATTTTCTCAAGTACTGTGTCTGAATTCATGTTACTGCTGTGTTATCAGTACTGGCAATTCCCTTTTGTTATTTACTATGACGGCTCAGCCATACTGATTAGAGCCAACCCTTAGTTGCTTATTAGAATCCCATATTGGCATTGCTTCAGTTCATTGATCAATAATATATAATACAGATGTCAATTAACATTCAACAAAATGGCTACAATATACGTTTTTTCGTTTAAGAGTTTTATATAGCGCAAACTTGACCGGAAGATATCAGGTATCGGAGCGCTTGATAAGCAGTTTCATTACAGATGGACACATTTTTTTATTAGGCACAGGGAGATTGAGTGATTTGCCCACAATCACAAGATGTTGAGCGTTGTTGCTGTGACTTGAACCCGGTTCCCCAGCTTCGAGGTCGACCACTCTAGCAGTAAGTCTGTATCCTCTTCCCATGTCCATACTTGCATCTTTTGATACATATCATCCACATAAATCACTGACATCAATGATTCGTTTTTAACAACTAATCAACAAAAACGTTGTGCCGATGTGCGTTTCAGTGAAAAATAATATGGATTTGTCATGCTTGGCCACAGTTAAACGCCTATTGGCCAAAGGGGAGTGCATTCCCAAACAGAACACAACATTCACACTACACGCAGTGATCACGTGCTCCCCATGACTGACAGCTAGATACATACACACTGGTTCACATTGGGTCGCCACAAAGTCGATGGCCAGCTGTGCTCCCTTATGTTAAATTTATGGTTCATAACTAGACCCAGATTTACGAGCTCTACAAGAATGTGTAACCGGTTTATTGTACTTCAAGAACAGTATTTAATGCTGGCCAAAAGTTCTGAAAATCGAGACAGTCATGTGACAGGACTCTGTTGCTGCTCTCCCAGCCACTGCGTTTAATTAAACCAACTTGTTCCTGTTTTGCCAAACGCCTCTTGTCTTTTAATTTTTCAAGGTAAATTCGTAGCAAAGCAACATTTTGGCGAGCCAGATATGAGAGTTTGGTTTATCAAGCCCAACTGCAACTGAAGGACAGGGAGCCCTGTAGGAATGGATTCACAAGACTGGTGAGCAGACACCTTTAATAATTTAAAAGGTTTGCTGAATCCACGGGATGGAGGTCTGTCCGGAGGCCGTCGTCCTAGAGTGAAAACAGCTGACCCTTAGTCCCAGCAAGTGGCTTGTAGCAAACTAGGACCACCACGTAGATAACTTTTTACCTAATTAGCATGCTCGAAAAGGTGAAGGTAGTTTATAGTTAGCTTGAATTACTGGGCATTCCACAGATGGTACACATAGACCCTGGGTGTGATATAGGGTCACTGATTTATTTTCTTTGCTTGGACCGCTGGGCGTTACACAGATGATACATATAGGCGCTGGGTGAGATATAGGGTCAATTATTTATTTTCTTTGTTTGGATTGCTGGGTGTCACACAGATAGTACAAAGAGCCCCTGGGTGTGATATAGGGTCACCACCTTGATTTAATTTTTTAGTATAAAGGAATTTTCTTAGAGACTGTTAGTTTCTAACCACTGAATGTGACTGAAGGAAGTGAAAATCGGGTTTTTATGAATGGACCACTGAGCATCACACAGATGGTACGCATGACCCCTACGCGTGATATAGGGTGTAATTTGGATGTTAGGCAAATAAGGTGTAGCTTGTGTCTGGACAGGGAGGGCCGATAATTATCAGGTTTTTCAATATTCTCTGTGAAATTCATTGCTATTTTTGTCCCTGAGCAATACTGACAGACTACAGGGTTTACTTAGCTCAGTCAGACAGGTATGGTGTCCTGCTGGTAACAGACGAAGCAAGTGTAATGTGGTAATGAGTTATCTTCATTGTGCCCAGCCTCAGTATGCGGGAGGTAACTGATGATCAATTGTTTGGCGAATGCCCAGGGGTCTCAGAGATTTTCTTTGTCAATCCCATCAATTTTAGGGTGGAATTGCAGATTGAGGCCCGGTTGCGCCTGGCAGTGCTCACAACGTGGCAGGAACAAGATTTGGCCATGGTCTCACAACAACTGTGGGCCAAGGTACCTTACGATGTAGGGCTCATCAACACTGCTGATCCGTAAAGAATAACATTATGGGAATGAGCCTTCCTGCAGTGGGTGCATCAATACCTGCACCCAAAGAGGCAGATGAAGGCATAGCACCCACGTTCTAGACACTAGTGGACCAAGAAGTCCTCCACATAAGAGTCTCCCACTGTAGTACTCAGATCTTCTCCTGGTTCAGAACCTGCACTCCCTTCAATGACATTGTGGTACCAGAGTTCACAGTGGTACCAGACCCTTCTGTCATACTGGCAGTTACTTTTCTGTGATAGATATAAAAAAGGCGTTCTTCTGCACCCTGACAGTCATTAACATACTGCATTCACCTTCCGCAGGGTTCAGCTGCTATACCGGAGACTGCCACAAGGGCACAGTGAATCCCCTAGTATTTTAAACAGAATACTGAGAAAGGATCTCACCAACTTCCAATCAAGCAGCACCCTTATACAATATGCTGATGACATCTAGGTCTGCAGTCCCTTTGAAGATCTATGTCACCAAGAAACGATAGCCCTACAATCCTAACTTGTCACAAGATGATACAAAGTGGAAAGGAGCAATATGTACAACAGGAGCTTAGTTTTCTGGGTCAATTCATTCCAGCAACCAGTTAGTGGATTACGCCAGAATGTGCTGACTCAATCAGGGATTTGCCGCCACCAAAAACGAACAAGTATTTGCAATGCAATCGGTCTAGCATTTGCGAGAGTTTGAGCTTTTGAAATTGTAAATGACAATGCCTTTTATTTATGTGTTTTAAAAACCTGCAAGCGGTGCATAAAAACGCGCTTCGTACTTATAGTCATTGCTTACACGAAGCAAGGCTAGCAGTGACTGTGCCTCTTTTACTGCTAGCCTTAGCCTTGCTTCTCGTAAGCAATGACTATAAGTACGTAGTGCGTGTTTATGCACCGCTTGCAGGATTTCAAATCACATAAATAAAAGTAATTATTATTTACCATGCCAATAGCTCAAACTCTCTCTAATGTGAGACCTATTGCATTGCAAATGCTTGTTTCTTTTAAAAATGTAATTCAGGAACAAGTAGCTTGGTGATAAGTGTTGAGATTTCTCTATTAATATGAGCACCACTCGAGTGGGACTTAAGGTATCACTTTTACTCATTACACTGATGTTTTGTCCAGGACAGTGTCCCTTATATTTATAAATCAATGGGGTGTTCTGCACCACTCACTACCGCCCATGGAGAGTGAGACGTTTAGTTCCTTATTAAAGGAGCATTTTAAAAAGACTTTGAACATTTTAAATCACAAATGTTGTGGGCTTTGTCACAAATGCAAATCGCTGAAACCTGGGGGAAGAGAGGGGGCACAAAGCCAAAGCCTGCGAAAAGAACTCTAAACTGTGGACCACTAGCCTGTAGGATGGAGAGCTGCTCCACATAAGTGTGAGTTGGTATAAACCTACTGAATGTGGCCAGAGAAGCCCAGCCAGAGAGGATGCTGCCTGTACCCTTTAGTGTCTGTGAGAAGCAAATAATGCCCTAGGACAGCAAGGGTCATAACAACATCATGTTCTTCAACAAACACAAATGTGATCACAGTTTTACACAAACCGATAAACAGGGCCACTGAAATTATGCTATGTAACCTAAAATGTAGTTTTCAATTAATGACCCAGCCCCGAAGAATCAATGCTCATACATGCATGCGTCATGCACTGCATTTACTTTAAGTTTTTGTACGGAGACTGATTCAAATTTTGATTTTACTTAAAACGCAGTTTTAATATTGATTTCATAAGTTACTGTATTCATCAGGTTTTTATAATATGAGCAATAAATGATTCTTCAACAGCAGCTGAATTTGAAATTAATAAAGACTCTATTGAAAACAAAAAAACTGAGATGGGCACTTTGGTGCTAAGTAAAGTTAGCTAGGGAAACAGACAGGAGAGGCTGGCTGACAAAGACTGATTTGATAATTTAATGTTTTAATTATCGCATTTTTTAACACCATCAAAATGTTGCAAATCCTTTCACTACATTCTTTAATTACTTGTTTTATTGACACTATTTTGTTCGTTTTTACATTAATATCTACTCATATATTCTAGTCTAGATTAGGGCATCCATTTTTCATAAAGTCTTTTAAATATACAATGTGGGTTTCTTGTTTGTGTCCATCCATGGAGGAATAAAGTTTCAGAATCAACAATAAAAATACTCCTCTATTGCCACGTTACTAATTGCTGCCTTATGTGCACCATCCTCAAATAAGTGTGTGAAGGTTCTCATGTCCTGGCACAGGTTGGTAAATTGGCTAGCCCTGCACTTTGCCAAAAGGTTTAGAGTACTTAAAATAGTGCACTATTTGCCTGTAATGCTGCAAAAATACTAAGTATGGGCTGAAAATCCATTACGTTCACGGAATTTGTGAATTTTTGACAATTTCGCAGTACGGGAATTGCACAAACAGTCAAAAAATAGTCAAAAATTTTTACTTGGTCGCGCTTCAAAAATACAATCTTGCGCGCGCGGCGTTGACTTACTGTGATTCTGAGTTCGCCGAGTTGTTTTTCCTCTCGGTTTGCATGCGCTGCGCCATTTTGGATCTGGCTGCGTGATCGCGCGAGACTTTTCGACCGTGAGTACGTCATAGCGGCACACCATCTTGCACTGCGAGAGTTGAAGAACGCGACTACGTCACAAAGGCCCGCAATCGCGCATAGCGGGAGTAAACAATTGCGAACATGTAGATGCGACGCACAGCTCTTATGCGGCGGGAGATTTGAACAGCTCGCCTTCCCGAACTTGCAAAAATTGCAATTCTGCACAAGAAATGTACCGCACACAGCATAAACCTTCTGAAAATGATGATTTGGATCAGAATAAGTCCTCAGATTGACATTTGGCTGCACGTTTTTGTGCAAGGAGTCCATTTTTGGGGGGGTGGGAGAGGAAGGAAGTGGCCCAGAGTCTCGAACTTCCTGTTCCTGTCCAGCAGGCACCTCCCAGTGCTTTGTCCACTTTTCATTTGAATCTGGAGCTGGAAGGATTACTTTTTGTGGCTGCTGCTGGATATTTGGATTTGAGGACTTTTTGTTTGGATCACTTTTGAATTACTTTTGGATTTGAGATTTTACAAGTAAGTTGGTGTTGTTTGTTTTGGGCATTGCAGTTGCTGCAAAAAACAATTTTTAAACTTTTTCACAACTTTAAAAAATATATATTTTGGGTAGGCACAGTATCCTATAGGCCCAGGGTTATTCATGGGTGCATGATAGAACTGTTCCTGTGAGTTTTGTAGCACTTAAATATCATTTATGTCATGGAATTGATTAGGTCACTGTTATATGTGGATTTAATTTTTTATTTTGGGGTGTGTGTAAAGCTCAGTAGGCCCAGGGGTAGTCAGTGGTGCATGGACTAAGTCTTTCTGTGGGGTGTCTTGAATTTAAACATCATTTAGGGCATGGATGGCATTGGCTTGGGGCGATTTTATGTGTGTTTTTTGCTTTTTTGGGGTGTTGTTGGGGCCTGGCCATGTGGGTGGGGGCCATTTTGAGGCCTGGTCCAGGCAGGGCCTTTCCATGTGGGTGGGGGTCAAGGGGCCATTTTGAAGCCAATCAGTGTGCTTTGTGCCATAGGACTGCACCCAGTATGCCTTGCTTTCATCCATTATTCCCAGGGGTATTCAGTGGTGCATGGACCAAGTCTTTCTGTGGGATGTATTAAATTTTAACATCATTTAGGGCATGGATGGCATTGGTTTGGGGTGATTTTTTGTGTTTTTTGCTTTTTTGGGGTGTTGTTGGAGCCTGGCCATGTGGGTGGGGGCCGTTTAGAGGCCTGGTCCAGGCAGGGCCTGGCCATGTGGGTGGGGGTCAAGGGGTCATTTTGAAGCCAGGCAGTGTGCTTTGTGCCATAGGCCTGCTGCACCCACTATGCCTTGCTTTCATCCATTATGCCCAGAGGTAGTCAGTGGTGAATGGATCAAGTCATTCGGTGGGGTGTCTTGAATTTAAACATCATTTAGGACATGGATGGCATTGAATTGAGGAGATTTTGTGTGTGTTAGAGTGTGTTAGAGGGGTTAGAGACAAGATGTATGCAGGTGTTGACACTGACACAATTTTTCAAGCTAGTCGGAAAGATGAAACAGTAGCCATGTTTGCCATGGAAAAATGTCATACTGCAGCAAACATTTTGGAGGAGTTCAAAAGTAAGGTCTTTAAATGGCTGCATCCAAGAAAGCACATGATTGGTTATGTTTCCACAGATAATGGCAGTAATATAGTTAGGGCCATGCATGATGGTGGCTACTTCAGAGTGCTGTGTCTTTGAAAAAAGAAAACAAAGTCAGCAAGTTACTGACCACCTGCCGAAGAATCTGCACACATTTCAGCCATTCTTTTAAGGCCGGAAGCAGCTGAGGATCATGCAACGTGCCCGTAGAGTGCCAGTAAAAGGACTCATCCAGGAGGTGGCAACACGTTGGAACTCAACCTTCTACATGCTTGAGCGTCTGTTTGAGCAGTGCTTGGTAATCAATGAGTATGTCTTTGCACGTGGTTCTTCTATGAAAGACATGAGGCTAGAGTTAAAGGAATGGAACCTAGTTAAAAGCCTGACAGACATGCTTTGTCCTCTTGAGGTCTTAACGCGTGAAGTCAGCAGGGAGGACTGTACTTTGGGCAAAGCTATCCCATTGTTGCGCATGTTAGAGCACCAACTGAAGGCGGTGTCTTCAATGTTCAAAGATGAAATTGACAAGCAAGACTCATATCAGTTGGCAGAGAGCTTATTAACCCGCCTATTTGACAATGAAAGGCTTAAAAAAATACAGACAGAACAACATTACATTTGTGCCACTATTCTGGATCCACGTTACAAAAAGGCAGTGTCCAGCAATGCATTCATTCCTTTTAATGAAGAAGTTCTTTCAAAGTACAAACATTGGCTAGCTGGGTCAGCCTCTCGGTTTCAAAAAGTGCGGCAGGAAACTGAAGGAACCGACAGAAGTACTACTGAATCAGCAAGCCATCCGGCGTCAAGGTCCACTTCTGTGGCCGACGACAGTCACTTTCCCTCACAGCCACTACCGACACCAGCAACCGTATCATCATCCCCACCTGCAACAGGCCTAGCCATCATGGTGTCGGAAGCGGATTGTATAACTCATCAAGGGTTTGCTCGTTCCAGTGTTGATGCAAATGCCTCAGATGGTATGCAAAGTTCAGCAGCACCCCTGGATAACCTTGAGTGGATGGTGCAGGCCTATCTGGATGACCCAACAGAGGTCTACATTGATAATAACCCATTGCTGTATTGGTATGGGAAAAGGGGTCAATGGCCACTGATCACCAAGCTGGCTCTAAATTATTTGTCTTTCCCACTCGCAAGCATGTCTTCTGAACATGTTTTCAGTGCTGCTGGTGCCATTGTAACTTCAAAAAGGACCCGCCTCTCGCCCAAAAGTGTGGCGAGGTTAACAATGTTCAAGATGAATCAGCACTTCATACCACCAGATTACAAAATATGTGAATCCACGCAGGAGGAAGAGGACACCGACTTAGGTGACAGAAGTTCTACTCTGTTAGCTGACCTACTCCCATCACAATTCACAGAGTTTGAGAAAGAGCTTTACTTCCCTGACACCGAGGCCTGAAAATGACTTCCTTCCTTATTCACTTTCATTCCTGTGTGTCTATCTTTGCTTTGCAACTTTTACCAAAACAAAACTCTAATCACAACAAACCCATCAGCAGCACTGTCTTCATCCTATTTCATTTCCTTATTGATTTGAAGGTGCCGCTGTCTGCATTCCTGAGGTTCACAAGTTCACAACTCAGTCATGCTCCTCTATCCTCCTCCTCCAGACTCCCCCTATCCATTTCCCTCAAGGCAGATGGCTTGATTATGCAGAATCAAGAAACTTTGGCTTCGTAGAAGAGTCCCCTCAAGTGGGACTGGAATTACTGACTACATGCTGATTGCTTACAGTTACTTCTGAAATTGACAGGAGAGGCTGCCCTGTGGGCCTTCTCTTTAAGAACAAGATGCGGACAAAAAGTGGAACAGGTAATGAATAATGAGAAGATGGCATGCAGTGGACAGCAATGGCTGTCTGGCTCTGATGAAAGCAATTGACGTTTGTTTGTTGTGCATGAAATTAATTATATGTCTTCTGTTATTATTTAATCTTTTACAAACTAAATGTAACTCAAGTCTACTCTGTTTTTTTACCTTGTTTAATTCAAATTGTACTTCAACTGCAGGGGCCACTACGTTGCATTTTCCAATATGCAAAATGTCCTTGGACTCACTGTTTGCCAATATACCATGATGATGATGAGTGTTGATGATCAAAGTTAAATAATATAATTTTTCTTTACAGTCACTCACTGGGACAATGGATCATCATCGTCGGTTTACAGAAGAACTATGGCCATTTCAGGAGTGGCAAACAGGTAAACCAGTCAACAACAACTACTACAGCAGAACTACATGTCTGTCTAGTCGTGGTATGGAGTGGTCGAGCCAGTGTAGTGTTGTTATGCCAGAGTCCAGACAGCAGTTCATGTAAAATTGCGGCTATGTGGCGTGCAGCATACAATTAGATATCCTTTGTCTGTCTGTGTCAAAGAGGTATGCTACATCAGGTTGCTTCACTCAGTGGTGCCTTCCTTGACTGTCTGCATGGCCCTGGCCTGCTGTGTGCTAATTACTATCCTTGAAAAGGAGACTCAGAGTACGCACTTTAGAAATGATGCTTGTATGTAATACTGTCGCCTCTGAAACTGAAAGTGTTATTTTTGCACTACACAGCGTACCGTATATTTTTATCTCCGTGGTGTTTTAATATCACTTCCTGTTTTTCCATCAACAATTACAAGGCGGCTTTTACCCTGTGCGATGGGAAAACGATTAACTCAGGCTTACCATTAGCGATCCGCAATTCAGCATCCACCAGCCAGGCAGTGGACAGTGTGTCTGGTCACCAAGATTGATCGACGGAGCATCAGATGGAATGGAGGATTTTTTTCCTCCATTCCATCTGATTCTTTTAAATAATGTTATTGTTGTGAACTTTTATGAGTGTGACACTGTGCATTTGTTTGCTCTCTGCTTCAAATTCATCCCTTCAGCTATTTTATAAGTTTATTTGCTATTTTTAAAACTAATTAAATGTACTAATAAGTGTTTATTCTCTCTGAGGGCAGATAGGATCTTCATAGTTAGTAAGTTGTAGAAAGTACTACTTTTCAGTAACCTAACCATTCATTTAGCAAAC
This sequence comes from Lissotriton vulgaris, assembly GCF_964263255.1. Taxonomy (NCBI): domain Eukaryota; kingdom Metazoa; phylum Chordata; class Amphibia; order Caudata; family Salamandridae; genus Lissotriton; species Lissotriton vulgaris. Next base: position 1,189,605,972 of record NC_141693.1, on the reverse strand, counting down.
AACTTCATGCATGCAGTAGTGCATGCACTCCCTTAATGTCCCTTAAAAGATTTATGGATATCTTCGTATCCAAAGATTTGTTTATCTTCATTTGTTGTTTGTCTATGCTGTTTTTTTCCTCTCTCCACAACACTTTCCCAAAAAACCCCATTCCCATCCAATTTTCAAACCCTAATGCTTTTCCCCTGAGCTGCAAGGTTTTCATTGAAGTGTGACTAAATGACAACAATAATTCTACACACTTGCTGGTGACGATAAGGTCAAAGCAACAGAAAAATCATTCAAATGAGAATTTAATGTGCGCCATCATGGATTGATCATCAACAACATCCTCTTCCTACACGTGACGAATCAAATGCTTACGCTTTACCTTCAACACTATTTCTCATAGTAGTCATACTCCACGCAACTAGTACTTATATTTTGAATACTTTAGCACTGCTTAGGCTACAATTTATGGCACTGTTCCCTACCGTACTATCTATCGTACTGTTCTAATGCCAAGTTAAGTCAAGTCAAGAGATTTATATAGCGCGCTACATACCCAGAGGGTCTCAAGGCGCTTGAGGAGGGTGGGGAGTTACTTGTCGAATATCCAGGTTTTAAGTTGCTTTCTGAATGTAAGGTGGTTCTGAGTGAGGCGAAGGTGAGTGGGAAGTGAGTTCCAGGTTTTAGCTGCCTGGTAGGAGAAGGATCTGCCTCCCATGGTGGTTTTGTTGATGCGAGGTACAGTTGCAAGGGCTTGGTTGGAGGATCGTAGGTGGCGGGAGGGGGTGTAGAAGGAAAGTCGTGAGTTGAGGCATTCGGGTCCAAGTTCGTAGAGTGCTTTGTGTGCGTGAGTTAGGAGGCGGAAAGTAATCCTCTTGTTAACGGGGAGCCAGTGGAGGTTTTTCAGGTGTCCAGAGATGTGGTCTTTACGTGGGATGTCTAGTATGAGTCTGGCTGACGCGTTCTGGATGCGTTGGAGTTTTTTCTGGAGTTTTGCGGTGGTACCGGCGTATAGGGTGTTTCCGTAGTCCAGGCGGCTCATGACCAGTGCGTGGGTGACCGTTTTTCTAGTTTCGGTGGGGATCCAGCGGAATGTTTTTTTGAGCATGCGAAGAATATTGAAGCAAGAAGATGAGATGTCTGTTCATAGAAAGTGAGGAGTCCAGGATGACACCTAAGTTCTGTGCGTGGTCCATCGGGATGGGTGCTTTTCCAAGGGCCTCTGGCCACCAAGAGTCACCCCAGGCGGAGGGGGAGGTACCAAGGATGAGGACTTCAGTTTTGTCGGAGTTCAGTTTTAGACGGCTGTACTTCATCCACTCGGCTACTTCTTTCATTCCTTCATGTAGGTTGGTTTTGGCGGTGTTGGGGTCTTTGGTGAGTGATAGTATCAGTTGAGTGTCATCAGCGTAGGAGATGATGTTGAGGTTGTGTTGGCGTGCGATGGCGCGAGGGGGCTCATATATACGTTGAAGAGGGTGGGACTGAGTGAAGATCCTTGTGGCACGCCGCAGATGACTTCGGTAGCTTCTGATTTGAATGGTGGAAGGCGGACTCTCTGAGTTCTTCCGGCAAGGAACGAGGTGATCCATTCCAGTGCTTTTCCTTGGACTCCGATGTTTCTGAGGCGTTGTATTAAGGTGCTATGACAAACTGTGTCAAAGGCTGTGGAGAGGTCGAGGAGGATGAGGGCGACTGTGTCTCCGTTGTCTAGCAGAGTTCGAATGTCGTCAGTTGCTGCGATGAGTGCGGTCTCAGTGCTGTGTTTGGCACGGAAGCCGGACTGTGAGGAGTCGAGGGATTTGTTGGTTTCGAGGAAGGCGGCGAGCTGGTTGTTGACAGCTTTCTCGATGACTTTGGCCGGGAAAGGAAGGAGCGAGATAGGGCGGTAGTTTTTGAGTTCAGTGGGGTCAGCTGTGGGTTTCTTCAGAAGGGCGCTGAGTTCGGCATGTTTCCAACTTTCCGGGAAGATAGCGGAGTTGAGGGAGCAGTTGATGACGTCTCGGAGGTGCGGTGCTATAATGGAGTCTGCTTTGTTAAAAATGTGGTGAGGGCATGGGTCTGTGGGGGATCCTGAGTGGATGGAGTTAATCAGGCGGATGGTGTCCTCAGTGGAGATTGGGTTCCAGTCATTGAGGATGTTCAAGGGGGGTGGGGGTCCTGCAGAGGGTTGGGTGGGTTGGTCTTCGGGTCGGTTGTCGAAGCTGTTGTGGATGTCTGCAATCTTGTTGTGGAAGAATGAGGCTAGGGAGTCGCAGAGGGCTTGAGAGGGGGTGATGTCGTTGGAGTTGGCTGAGTGGTTGGTAAATTCCTTGACGATGTTGAATAATTCCTTGCTGTTGTGGGCGTTGTTATTTAGTCGGTCCTTGAAAGCGGCTTTCTTGGCATTCCTGATCAGTTGGTGGTGTATACGGGTGGCGTTTTTGAAGGAGTCTTTGGTGCTGGTGTTTGGGTCTTTTTTCCAGGCCTTCTCAAGGGAGCGACAGAGTTTCTTTGATTTCTTAAGATCATCGTTGAACCAGGAGGCCTTCTTGCTGCCTAGTTTGATTTGACGTTTTTTCAACGGTGCTAGGATGTCGGCGCTGTTGGATAGCCATTGGGTGAGGTTAATGGCTCTCAAACCAGGTGCTCAGAGGAAATTCACAAGTGCTTGAATGATCTGCAAGGCAGAGTACGCTCCCCTGCCTCCAAAGCACACCTAGAGGTCCAGTATACTGGTAGTGACTCTCCCAGGCCACTCAACCTCTTTCTTTGGCAGGAGAAGGTTCTATTTGTAGGACAGTGCCCTTTTCGCCATGGGAACCCCCACGTTTAGCCTGGTATTTGATGTGATTTAGACTGAAAGTGCACTAAGTTCCTGCTAACCAGGTCACCAGTGCCAGATCTCTTTCTTAAAACTATGCTATTGTTTCTCCTATTAGTGATACCTTTAGTACCCTCTGAAAGTCCCTAGAAAAATGGACCCTCTGGCATCTAGAGCCATATGTACTAGAGGTTTCCTAAGGGCTGCAGTACGATTTGTGCCAACCTAAGAGACCCCTCACTAAACCTAGGCAAGACTGCCATTGCAGCCTGTGTGTTTTGGTGCAGCACCAAAAGTGAAAACACCATGTGTGCCATGTCCCCTAACCCTGAATGTAATATTTGTAAGTCATCCCTATAGCAGCCTTACAGCCCTAAGGCAGAGTGCCTTATATTACATGTGAGGATATAGTTGACTGAACATATATAAATCTGTGCTGGTAAGTTCCATTGTGACCAGTACAAATAATCAGGGAAACCATTTTAAAAGATGTGCTGGACATTGGTGAAAACCAGTTCCCCAGCTACATGATGGCTTCAGTGAAAAGAGGGATATTTGGTATCAAATATTTCATATTAATAAACCCACACTGAGGACAGTTTTGGAGTTAGTGATACATCCACCCAGAGGGCACCTTAGAGATGCCCCCCTGAAAACCCACCAGCTTCTGGTGCTGACTGGCTGGCTTTTGTCAGCCTGCCACCAGAGACGAGACCAGCAACCAAGTTTCTTGGGCAGGGGGTGGTTTCACCTCCTCCCACATGATGACCTGCAGATTAACATTCCAAGGCAGGGGAGCTTCTAAGCACCTATCGCCATTGGTGTGATCTGGTTTCTTTCACAGGAGAAGAAGCTGACCTCCTTTGTCCAGATTCATTTGGCACCTGGACAGGTGGGAAAATTATCTGGTAAGATAGGCGTGTCCATCATCAGGCTAACACCACCCCTATGGTGGGCTACCTGAGGTGGAGGCGACTTTTCAAAGTTAGTCATATTAGTGATGGAAACATCAGGAATTCTGGGACAGGATTATGAACACCTACTAACACCACATCGATGACATTTCATCCGTCCAGGATTCCATTCCCAACCTTAATCGCCATATGCCATGCAGCCAGCCCTGTGCCAAGCCCTATTCTCAAAGACGAAACACAGGTAAGATAAGCATTTTGGGGAGGTAGAATAATGGCCTAGGACTCGGAGGAGAGGGGAGACTGACAGTAGTACTAGTAAAGTAGTAGTAAAGCAATTGAATTCACTAACTCTGTTAGTGGCACTTTTGTATAATTTTGGACGTTTAGATAATTCATGCTGGTAAGTTTGAGGAAACCAAACATACAGTAACACCCGCCCACCACCACTCAAAATAATATGAACGCGTATACTATGTTTAAATATGTAAACTAAATAAAGAAATATATTTTCCTTAACAAAAATAAACTATTCAAAAGACCCAACTCACCCTCCTTCCTAACCCCAACCAATGTCCAAATGTCCCTCAAAAAGTCCCTCTGAATCCCCAACGCCCAATTCCCCCCCCCCAACAGTCTTTAAAAAAAGGGCAAGGGACAGTCACTTCCGGCTGTGTCCTGTGGACAGGTGGTCCTGCATCTCTTTCCGGAGGTCCTGGAGCTGGCGCTTCAGCTTCTCAACTGAGCTCCAGGTAGTTTACTCTCTGGCAGAGACGGCGCTGACGTGCCATCCAGGCTCTGGGGGGCAGCTGCTGGTGTCTTTGATGCTCTGCAGCGGCGTCGGGAGGCTGTCGGACCACTGGAGGCTACTGGCTGGTGGACCCAGGGGCACTGGAGGAGGATGCAGCTGTTGCCGTCTCCTCCTCCTGCTCCAGAGTCACCAGCCACCGATACTCGGCACAAATGGTCTCCAGCTTCCAGGCCCTGGCCCGGACAGCCGTCTCCTTCCGGCTCAGTTTTATTAATGGAGCATCTATGAAGAAAGAAAGAAAAATAGAGTCTGTAAGCAATACTCTTTAACATTAACACAAAATAATTCAACAGATAGTTGTCTCACAGTAACACGAGCAACTTGCAAGCACAGTATAACATTTTGGTATGTATCTTTCCACCGTCTTTGTAGGCCTGTAACATTAGTGGGAGTTTCAGGAATTCTACTAGCAGCTCAACTGGACAAACTTTCCTTTTTCTCAACAACAAACTAACACCCTTTTTATTTTATTTGGTAAACCACCATCTTGACTTGCATTTTAGTTTCACCAAAATGATATTTTGCAATGCACATCACACATGCATTTTCTCATTCACCAACACAGGCAGTCATATTTTCTTTCTCCTCCAACCATCCTTGCTTCAAGCAGCCATGCATCTGATTCCTTCCTATCAGCCACCTCTGCCTGCATTCAAAAACAAGTATAATTCTTTACAGTCATAAATGTTACGACTCGCGCGTCCTTCCTTACACCCTTCTTTTCCTTTTCGTTCATCACATCCCTCAAGTTCATCTGATATGACTTGGCTTCACGATAAAAGTTTCCCAGCTGAGTTGAAGTCAAATAGAGGGGGCCATTGATTACTCCAGAACTACCGCTGCTAATGCTATGTCTTCTCCGTGGTTGGCAAAAATGTAGTTCTGGATTAGTAACTGTTCTTAACAGTACAGTGTACTTGTACTAGTGTACTGTCTACTGTACAGTACATCATACACTCCTTTGCGAGCCTACTCTAAAATTTCAATAAGTAAGGAGTATAATAACTTAGCACCGTTCGCCGCTGCTGAGCCATCCCCCACAGCAGCTCCTCCTGGTGGCACTTGTGGCGCCGCCGCATCACCTCCTGGAGTGGACGCCTCCGCGCTGCTGGCCCCGGCACTGGTGGTCGTAGTAGGTGCTGCATCCGATGTTGTGACGCCTAGAAAAAAACATGTCATATTTTTAGATGCCATACACCACCCCCTATTTCATCTCGTAATGGGAGAAAATGTTAATACATAACCGATTTTTAATTATTGGGAATGAAAAAAAGTGACGGTTTAGGGGAGGGTGTTAACCTTTTATATGCTTAGCCATTAGTTTACATGCTACACTTTTTGGCACAACTGATGAATGCTTGCTTTTTAACGTGCACCATTTGTCTAATTACAGACAGAAGATTCCATTGCCCTTCTGCCAACAAGAGCTTTTCAATTTTCACCACCTACTCCTCATCACCACCAGTACTTGAAGTTCAAACAAGGTGAGGGCTCCCGCACAGTTATTATAATAATTAGATGTGTTAAGTTGAAGTATATTCTAGGGAAGGGTGTTTAAACTTTAACGTCATCTATCACCACTGCTCGCTGGGAATACTGCGCTATTAAAAATAAAGACATTGTTTTTTTATTTCTTATTTGAAAATAAAACTTTAAAACTAAAAAACAATGTGTGGTTTGTGTTCACAAGTGAGTGAGTGGAAGGGTTTGCACTAGTGCACTTTGCAGATATGCTTCCGTGACTCTGATAGGTCAGGATTCGGCGGTAGTCTTCTTCTTCTGTTCTTCTGGGTCGTATAATCATTGGTCAGTCACACTAGATAGTCAGTCAGAGGATTGGGGGTTCAAGTTCTGTTCGGACTGAGGTATGTGGAAAGTCAAACAGCACCTATCATCAACAATGTCCTATTTCTCTTGTCCATACTTCTGTATGTGCAGAATAGTTCCTGAAACACTAGCGGTATGGTATGTGCTCCTATTAAAGCAAAAAAGCCAACTACTAGCTAATTCTTGTTGGACATTGACATTTTGTTGTTGGAAATTGTCAAAGCACTTATATTAAGAAGACTGGAATAGACAGCAAGGGCAACCTAGAGGACTGCACTCAGTGCGTAGAGCTATTGCTGGATCAGAGTGTTATTTAACACCGTTTGCGACTGGGCAAGCTTAGCTACCTACACAGACCGAATCATAATAATAGTAAATAGTAGTAGCATAGAGAGTGATAATAGAGGCAGGATAAGAACGTAGAAACAGTCTACAGGAAGATCAAAGACTATTTAAAAAAATAGAATTAGGAAACAGATTGGAATGAATAGGGGCTGTAAAAGTTAGGGAAGTATACTTATTAATATTAACAACAGAACAAATTACTGGGGCCAGCAGAAGAGACCTCGGAGGATCGATCCTGCCCACCTTGTTCCACCGGCGTCTCTGTCTTCCTCTTGCCCCTGGGAGGTGCTGATGATCGTGAAATAAACACAAACATGGATGATTGTTTTTTTGAAATATTTGATTTCTTTGACCACAATCTAAAATTATCTCGGGGAAACAAATTACCAACAATTGCACTACATGAATTGACCTATCTGATCTGCTCAACTAGGAGGATAGTAAAGTATTGCTGGATTCGCAGACCGTCTACTTGGAAAGTTATGTAAATCACTAACTAAGCCAACCAACAACAAAAAGAATCTACTACGACTGCAAGCACTCAGAAGCATGCAACGTGACAGACACAGTCCGTCATCATGATTGCAGACCACTAAAAAATGTCCTACTACTAAATAACAAGTCCTAATATACTCGACCTATCAATCCACCAGTATCTCTTCTTAGTGGCAGCAGGAGTACTAAAAGGACTAGACTTTAGTCTCTAGTCTCTCTAGCATTACGCAGTTCTGTAAAGTACTACACTCATACATAATCAGGCCAAATGAGCACAAAGTTGCAAACAAGTAAGCATAGTAGCAACACCACTGAGCAGGCGAGCACCTGCAATCACAGAAGCTATTTAAACATTAGTTTACCTGCAATGTAATCAAATCGACAGCATTCTTCCTCTTCTGGAAAACCATATATTAACAATATAATACAGAGCAGAAGAAAACATAGTAGTTATTAAATAGCTACTCACCAAGCCCAGGGATCTCAATGCCTAGCAGGTCGAGCAGGTTCTGCTCCCGGTCAAGGAGGTCCGACCACCGGTGCATCACCTGCAGGGAGGTACGCCGGACCCCCGACTCCCTAAACATGGCCCGGCACACCTTAGCCCAGAGCTGGCGACGCTGCCGGAGGCCATACCCTGCACCTGGCCTGCTGCGACGGTCTTCGGGAGATGGCGCGGCACAAATAAGATAAGTGCGGCCACCTCCACCGCGCCGAAGATCTCCCTAGCCAAGACTTCCTCCCCCTTAAATGCCCACAAGGGAGCCGGGTACGGGGTGCGTGGGACCCTTCCCCTTCATATTCTTCCCGGCTCCCTTTGCCAGGGTCCTGGAAAGGAAAATAAAATAAAATAGGAAAGAAAGAATAAGGATTAAGTAAATAAAAGGAAAGAGTTAAAAAAAGTAGTTTTAAAGTATTCAAAAGTAGAAAAAAAACACAAAATGTAGATGTAGAAAAATAAAGAGATAAATAATGAGTAAAAAAAATTAAAACAAAGTTCAAAGAAACAAAGGATTGCAAAGATTAAGGGAGGATAGAAAAAGCATGCCCAGAACCATAGCAATGAATGAAAAACAAGATGGCCGCGCCCATTTGGACCGCTAGGGTAAGTTTGCGTGATATTTCCTGCACATAGGAAATGCACATCGCGAGCATGCAACTGGCGCCCGGAAACAGAAATACGCAATGCGAACACTGAAAACAAGATGGCCATGCGCATGTATGACCGCATGGGTAACATTCACAGTCGCTGCCTGAAAAAAACCCTGCGAACACGCAAAGCGCCCCGCAAACACGCAAAAATTTAAAAATCCGCAAATTTGCGGAATTTGCGTACATACAACAAATTTGCTTTCGTGCGAATTTGCATACCACAAATTCGCTAATTTCGCCCATACTTAAAAAATTCATCAATATCGCCTCCAGAAGACACCTTCATTGGCTCATGAGAAAGTAATAGAGGCACAATCGGCTGGTTTATATCAATGGTGCAATTCAAATTTCTAGTTAGCTGTGCAATAAAATATTCATCATGTTTCCATTGAACGTTTGCATTCATATGGACAGATTTTCCATATGTAAACTCCCCTTTACATGTGTTCTGAGGGGCAGTAGCATATTGTGGTCAATAGGGAAAGCACTTCCATCTGATGTAGTACTCTACTCCAATTTTCTTACCTTCAAACAAGTCTTTCCTATTTAAACTTCACTAAGGACACTAGCACTTGCAGAAATATTCATATTAATCACTTGATAAATCCCCACATATCTCTTACTGTTTTTTAGTTTTAGGAAAAGCGTATTTTTTTTAATGTTTTGCAGCACAAGAGATTATGGCGCACCTAGGTGACACAGGTGGCTGAACTTTTAGGCACTATAGATAAGCAAGCCCTCACGTGCTACCCACCACACGCATTTTAAGTAGCTGTGTTGTCACTTGCTATCCTTAGCTACATTCCCAGACGTATACAGGCTCTACCTACTTTGCGTAAAGGGAGGATATATCAATATAAATGTTTTAGATATTCCCAGAATTTGTTATACAGCACCATTCACAATGTCAGACATAATTAAGACACAGAATGTCACATGTGTAGAGTGATGGACGAGGTATGAGATGCCATCAGTAGTAGGCAGTCTTGGTATATTCATTAGGTGCGTACTATGGCCACTATAAATGAGGAAATATCACAATGGAAATCACAAGACGCTTTCTGCTTCTCATGTGAGCAGAGACCTCAAATCACCTATTGTCATTACCTACTTTACTTCCAATTCCTTGTTTACCTGCTGTTAGTGTAGAATCCCTCTTCTGAAGGTGCTGGGGTAGCAAGAGGGATTATTATGCTTGCAGTATGGTCCCGCCTCACCCCGGCATGTGCCACCTGCCATCTCTGTCTTGGCACAATACAATACTAATCCCTCATTCCCTCACTTTTTCCCAGGGGGTTTGCACCACTTCTGCAGTCTTTAATTAGGCACCACATAATCATTGTTGGGAGCAAATTGAGAACACCCATCAGCTTTAGTGTCAGATGAGCAACAGATCAATCTCCTGCGATATCGTTAAAAGTGGTTTAAATTCCCATGAAGACAAGGAAATCAAAGATCTTCCCAACTGTCGGTGGCTAACACATGGACACAGGGTTGTCGAACTGCGACAGAAAATAGACCCCGACACCAATACAATACTGCCCACCATTGGCGAATGAGATAGCTTAAAAAAATATTCATGATAAAGTGTGGCCATGTCAACTTAAAACATCCCATAATCAGTACAAATAGGGTCAGGTCAAAGGCGTATGATGGGTTTTCCAACCCAATATAATATGAAACAGACCGAGAGTTGCATGAAACAGGGGGCTTATATCCAACACTACACAAAATCATATAAAATGCTGCCACCATGTTTAATTTGAGCACAGATTCTCCTAAAATAAAAATGTGTGTATAGAACATAGGAAAGGTGGGGCTGCCATGCTTAAAGATAAAGCTTGGTAACCCACATTGTGAAAAAATGTTAGCAAAGTAAACAAGGTCGACATCCAAAAGTGAAAAAAGGCTAAAGCAAGCCCAACCTCCCTTAAAAGGAAGCCCAACTCCAACCAAACATCTTACCAAAAGAAGCCCAACTAATGATCAAAATCAAAAATTGCAAAAAAAGGCCACAAATAATACAAGCAGTAGGAAGAAGAATGTTATATTTAAATGCAAGCAGCTAGGGCACTGAAGCTGTACACAGACAATCAGTAACAGAGCAGGAATACAAGAAAAATATAGTCCCCTAAAGAACAGATAAAGAACCATTAAGGAATGAGACAGTACTAAGTCCCTGCACAGTGGGAGGAACCGAAGAGAGAAAGGAGTGACAAAGAGACAGGACTGACCACTAGCAATCAAGGATTTTTCAAGGACACTGACATAGACAAATGAAAAGCAATGGCAAGATGGGGATGGAATTGACACCCACACACTGATTACAGCAGGTCTCAATGAGACAGCACATGCACTGTCCAGCTCAACCTAAAAAGGGTATGTAAAGGTTTTTAGGCCTGGTCAACTATGTCTGACAGTGGATCTTTGACGATGGCACACTCATTGCCCCCTTGCTCGGGCCATGAAAAGGCCAAAACAGGCCATGAGGAGCTGCCATGGACACCTGAGATCCAGGAAACTTTCAACAAGCTGAAGCAGAAATATTGCAATCCCCCGTGTTAGGAACCCCAGACTATGAAAAGGAGTTCTTTCTATTCAGCCATAGTGACGGACATGTCATGATGGCTGTCCTAACACAAACGTACCCCTGGGACACAAGCCCCTTCTTTATTACAGAAGGCTTTTGGACTCCGTTAAGCAGGGTCATTTACCGTGCAAGCTAGCCCTGGCAGAAGCAATCTTTGCTGTGGATAAAAGCACCTCCATCGTGATGGGGGCACCACTGACTCTGTATGAGGAGCATTCAGGGCTTGCAGTCATACAGAAAGGCAAAAGTGATGGAGCGAGGTGGCAAAGCAACATTTTGTGCACCCCTCGTGAAATTAATGTCCCATAACGTTAACATTTACTGATGGAGTGTTGTGGTGAAATTAACCAAGTTTAGTATAAGATGCAGACATATATACACATGGGAATACTAATTTTGCCTGCATGAAGCAATATAATTAAATAATTTGTATTGTTATTGTGATGTGAACTAATCCACAGCTTAAATATAAACGAATGCAGCATGCATGTGCTTACTGTACACGTTTTTGTGCTAGAAAGTCGTCGATATGTAAGTATAAAACGCATTTATGTGGCTTGTCTGCTAGGTAATAAGTAATGGGGAAACCTTTGCAAAGGGGGAGGTAAACAGAAGGGCTTTAGTTCTATATTTAACATGAATTTGTGTTTGTTTCTACGATAGTTCCAAAAGACACCTCTGAGGCCTGGCGAAAACATGGCTGCTCTGGTAAACTGCGAGCGAGTGCTGGACTGCGCATGCGCGCCCAAGGCCTGCAAGTGAGAGTGATCTGCCTGTGCTTGGATGGGAAGTTTAAGGCTGCAGTACCCTGGAAGTTAGGATGCTTGCCAAAATATGAACATTTAACTTTGCCGAACGTGAGAAATTATGTGAGAGTTACCAATCAAGGATGTGCCTAGGCCAAAGACTGTCCTAAACAATGAGTCCCTTAGTAAAATGCTGAATCACAGTGAAAGCGATGTTGTAATGGTGAGGAGACACTCACCCACCCCAAATTTGTCCAATCAGAACCCAAATTGGTGATGCTAGATGCTTTTTAGATAGATTAAATTAGAGAATTAGTGTATAAAAACCCCTGATTTTGCTTCGAAATATGCTCTTTCGATTTTCATTTGGACATGCTGCCCGACTGATGATCGATTCCTGGATGTAAGACTCTTTGAAATATTTCTTGTTTTCTTTGCAGGACTGAAGGATAAGATGAGGGCGTTAGTTAGGGACACTAGTAGAGATTGAATTTGGGACTATCTATTCTTTGCTAAACTTCCCACTGAACTTTGAAATAAATGTCTAATTTCCGAGCTTTGAATAAAATGATCAATTTTGAAATAAAGTTTGTTTACAATTACTTAGAATAAAGAAATTAATAAATGCCTAAATGTCAGACATGCAAAAAAGTTTGCTTTTAATGAAAATTAGATAAATGGAGAGTTAAAGCTGGTCCTGGATTTTACTATGCCTATTTTTCTTACTAGCAGATCCATTGCCACTATGGTGGTGTGTCTGAATAAAATTGACATTTGTTGAAAAACCATGGTAAATCGTTTGAAACTTCAGGTGTAATTAATAAATAGTTAAAATAGGATTAGACACTCCACCAATGTTGCAGCATTACTTCTTTGTGTTTCACCTATCCCTGAAGTAGAGTTAAAGTGATAATAGAGACAAATGCAGTGTTATGGGCCCCACTGGTGAATGAATACGTGACTGGGAATTTCAAAGAAATGGTGATGTTGGTTTAGAAAGTATTCCTGGAGTACCACTGCATTAGTTATTAGCTTGGTAGCAGAGTATAGGTTGCTATGGAAATAGCTAGGATCATGTATCGAGTCATATAAGGATTTATGTACAGAACTATGATTAACATCTGTTGAGTTTGTATTGCGTTATATGTAGTCCTGAAAAGGCTTCCGAGGATGTGCGAAGCTGGTGTCTCTGACTGCAGGCAGCGAATGTGTGGCTAGTGAAGTCGCACATCGCATAGTCTGTTTCAAAAGGTAGTATTGTTGCATACTACAGTGGTATCTGCGCATATCACAGGTGGTGTTGTCGCACATCACTGGCTTAGGGACCGTAGGTGTGAAAGGATAAATGTATAGCGAGGACAGTCTATGACGTCAAAAGTGTCACGCAAGGATTGGTCCTCATGACCAAGACAGAGTAAAGGTTAATTGGTGCATCACAAAAAGCAGCGAAGCTATTGGTTAAGCACTAGAGAGATGTATTCTGTTCTGATTGGTGCGTTAGTGTGAACCGCGCTGTGATAGGTTGGTGTTGCGGAACAGCAAAAAGGAAGTAGGCAATCTTTTAGAAAGGCAGAAATTTTGCAGAAAAATTGATTATTATTATTACGAACAGGAGAAACAGAAACCTTCATGGTTAATGAAACTGAAAAATGCATTTGTCAAGGATAAGGCGATAGTTAAAACAGAGGGAAAATTGCTTCCTCCGCCGAAAACGCCTGCGTCCTATATGTCATCAAAATATGGTTACCATACGTGGGTTTGGTTAGAGAATTGGGTAACATATACTAGTGAAGATGGTGCATTAGCTTTCTCCGTAGAAGAATATTTAATGTGGTTGTGTTGCAAAATCTGAGAAAGCGAATGATGAATCTTGAACCGAGACCCAGACCGACCCAATTTGAAGCTTTAGTTGAATGGGAAGATGAGATGCATGAGATGGAACGGGAGAGATTGGTTGGATCTTTTGGTCCAAAAGACAGACCTTATGGACTATGGGGAGAAACGCATGAGAGTAAAATGCGTAGGTGGAGGAATGCCGACATGTGCGATGGCATGTCGCCTGTTAGACTCGTAGATGAATATGAAGGGCGAAAATGTACAGAAAAGAAGAAGAATCTAGAAACAAATCAGGGTGACAGTGAAACAGAGGATGTTGTATTGGAGGAGATATTAAATAGGAGACCGCCTCCATAGCAGCCTAGTTCTTTATGGACTACGGCAAATGCTTCACCAGCAAAAGACAAAATTAGTGAAACCCCAAAATGATATGCAGATTTCAGAGAGGTACCAGATAGAGTAGAGGTGAGATATTCTCCAAATGCTTCAACGTCAGAACCAAGATATACACTTACTCCTAAGCAAGATGAGGAGAGGAGAAGTGTGAGTGAGAGTAGAGTGATTAGATGAGATGAAGAACAAGCTCATACTGCTGAAAGCAGTAGACTAAACAGACGAGATGAAGAACGAATTAATACTGCTGAAAACAATAGAAGAAATAGATAAGATGAAGAGCAAGCTAGTACGGCTGAATATATAAGATCAACCATTGAACTGACCGAAAAGATTCAAGAGCTTACTAAAAATATGGAAGCTCTAACAGTCCCAGTAACGATTGGACCTGTAATTCCAGTGTTCGAAAATCAGAAAATAAAAGTGCTGAGTTTAACAATCCCTTTACAGCAGAGTTCGCAAAGAGTAAAAGAGAATATTTATCCAGATTTGTCAGAAATCAGATGGACAAGTAACATGACTCCGCTTGAGTTAACCTATAATCAGAGTATGCCTTGAGGATATGCAATGGGAGCAGAATCAGGTTCAGGGACTCCCGAAAGAAATTCAGAATGGATACAAACCAGACCCCAATGAGTTCGCCAGATCAAGAAATAAGTGATTGGATCAGAACCATAAAATTAAAAGAAAATGAACCTAGAGTATTAGACGTGGCTAGATTAAAAGTTGACATGGAAGAGCTAATCATTGGTACAATTGGGACAGACAGAATAAAATCTTACCAGGAGGATGAGTTAATGTTTATCTGTAAAAGCATTACCTGGAGAACAAAATCTCTGCATGATCAGTTGGAAGCTTGTGCGAGTGAAATGGATGTGGATTTTAGAAAGTTTAAATCATTGCAAAAATCGTACAGAGTAGATTTTACCGAGAAAGACATTGAGAACATGAACACAGCTGGAAGGATAACTCAGATAAAAGACTTAATTTTGCTGCTCAGAAAATGAGGGGATGTGAGTAAATGGAGGGTGAAATGGTCAATGAAAAGTGAAGAGAACAGCAATAAATCTACTTTGGCATTTCCAGTCAGAGAAATGGAGACAGTAATTCAGGAGTTTCTTTTGAGAGAAATACAAGGAGGAGGGTATGTGCATGTTCCATGGAGCAGATAGGACATATTGGGCCCGATGTAGGTAATTCTAATTTACCACTTCTAAAATACCGAATCTTACCGATTCGGTATTTAAGAAGTGGTAAATTAGAGGGAGGGAAATGTAGGTAATTCAGAATCGGTAAATACCGAATCGGTAAGATTCGGTATTTACCGATTCTGTAAATACCGAATCGGTATCTCCCATTGATGCCTATGGGCCTTCAAGCCCATAGGAATCAATATGGAATACTGAATCCGTATTTACCGATTCGGTAAATTCCGAATTTTGCAAGGGTGCAGGGGATGTCACTTTGACACCCTCTGGCACCCCAATTCAGGACTTGTGTGCCATGTGGCACACAGACATGCCCTAAGGGCATGTCGGTGTGTGACATTGCACAGGTGTGCATGCACAGATGTGCATGCACACATGTATTCGGTATTTTACCGCCCAATAGGATTGGGTGGTAAAATACAGAATCTGACTGGCCTTAGTCCCACCTACATATGGAAGTTACCGAATCGGCAAAAATACAGATTCGGTATTTTACCAATTCGGTAAATTTACTGAATCGGTAAAATAGGCCCCCTACATCAGGAATGACCATTTACCCTTTACAAATGATTTCCCCAGATTGAGAGAGAAACCAGTAAAATGGTATTGGCAGGTAGAGAGATTTGTAAAAGTGTCAAAAGTTTTATGGATTGATTTGGATGGATTGTTTGACATAGTTGTCCCAGCAGATTCATGGACAGAATGCAAAACAGCTGTAGAATGGCCGAGGGAAGAATACCAACGTGATAAAATAACAGGTGCTCCATCTCCTGATGTGATGCAAAAGTACGAACAAGTGATAGTGTGGCTCAAAAATAAAATACCTTCAAAAGAAACTGATTGAGTGAAGATAGACAGGACCACACAAGAGCCGAGGGAATCTGTGCATTAATTTTATGAGAGATTTCTGTTAGTTTTTAAGCAGTATAGCGGTTATGAGGAACTAAGTGAAAAGGATATGAGCCATTTTGTATATAGATTTGTGTATGGCTTGAGACCAGAAATTGCAGACATGATTAGACATAGCATGATAGGATGGCAGTGGAGCTCAGTTGACAAAGTATTGAGACAGGCGAAATATTCCAGTGAAGAGATTGATGCGAAGCAGAAAAAGCTGAAAGAGAAAGCCATGTGGGCACAAGTGAAAGTAGCGGAACAACAAGTGGCGTCAATGGGGAGCAAGAATGCAGGGAATCAAGAAAATTTTAAGGGTAAACCAAAATTGGTAGGGAATATTGAAGAACTCAAGAAGAAGTTTCCGTGTCATAATTGCGGCAGGATTGGACACTGGAAGAAAGAGTGTAAGTATCCACCAAAGGTTAATTCCGAACATGCTCCATTGATTCCGCAGGTGCAGACTGAGGTAATTCAGCAGCAGCAGCAACAGATAGTTACTCAGCACAGTCAGGAGGCACAACCGCCACTCCCATACTGTGTAAATTAGCAGAAATACAGAGCAGAGACAGGATTCTGCGGAGGTGAACAGGTAAACAGAGTGCCTAGATGATGATGATGATTTGAGCCTTGTATAGCACAACTTTGCCCAAAGGCGTCAAGGCGCTGCAGATGGAAAGAAAAAAGCTGAGTGTAAAGATGAGGAGGAATGCCGGCTAGAGGTAGGCTTCCCTGAAGAGCCAGGTCTTCAAGGCCTTCTGGAACTGAAAATGAGAGGATTGATCCCTAAATTCCACAGGAAGGGCGTTCCACATCCTTGGAACAAGGGAGAAAAAAGCCCTCCCACCCCATCTTGCCTTCAGAATTCTGTGAACAGAAAAAAGGTTTTTGTTCGCTGAGCGAAGGTCCCTACCGGGGACATAGAGGGACACAAGGTCTTCTGCCCCAAGCCCATGAAGGGCGCGATGGGTGAGGCACAAAGCCTTAAAGTCAATCCTGGCTTGCATAGGGAGCCAGAGCAGATTTTTCCTAATGGCTGAGCCTGATGAACGCCTAGGAGCGTCAACGACGAACCTTGTGGCCGCGTTTTGCACAATTTGGAGATGCTGAACAAGTTGTTTGGTAATTCCTAAATAAAGTACATTGTAATAGTCCAGGCGGGAGGCTATGAGGGCTACCGTGACCTGTTTACGGGCTTCGATCAACAGGTAATGTATGATTTTCCTCAGGATTTGCAAAACCCCACAGCAGGTTGAGGCCGTTCTGCTGACCTGCTTGTTGAAGGAAAGCGAGGAGTCATAGATAACGCCCAGATTCCGAGCTGACTGAGTGGGTGTGGGGCAAGCACCGAGAGCAGAGGGCCACCAGTCTGCAGACCAAATCTCCTGCTTTCCTCCAAAAATTATCACCTCCGTTTTCTCCCCGTTAAGTTTGAGGTAATTTCTTACCATTCACTCTGCGACTGCCTTCATACAAGCTTTAAAATCCAGGGCAGTGATGTCAGCGGTATGTGAGATGGAGACCAAGATCTGGGTGTCGTCAGAGTAGGATACGACTTCCAGACCAAAGGATCTGACAAGCCTGGCCAAAGGTGTTACATACATATTGAAGAGTGTGGGGCTCAGGGACAAACCCTGAGGAACCCCACACTGCACAGGCTTGACGGGGAGAGGTGGTCGCCCAACTTGACCCTCTGTTCGCGCTGAGTCAGAAAAGATGTTAAAAGGCTAAGCGCTGGTCCGTCCACTATTATCTCCCCCAAACGTCCAGCCAAAATGGCAGGGTACAGAGTGTCGAATGTGGCTGTAAGGTCGAGCAGGACCAGCAGGGTAGCCTGGCCACTGTCGACCTTAGAACGTATGTTATTAGAGACAACTGTCAGGGCGGACTCGGTGCTATGGGCTTTACGGAAACCGTGTTGGGACGGGTCAAGAAGGTTGGCGTGATCTAAAAAGGCGCTCAGATGGATATTTTCGCTGGGGCAGGGAGCAGGGAGATGGGGCAAAAATTCTTAAGAATGCCAGGGTCTAACGTGGGTTTCTTAAGGAGGTGCTTAACGATGGCCAATGTCCAAGGCTTCGGGGAAACTCCCTCAAGGATTGCCTGATTGATCACCTCTAGAAAGGGAGGAAGTAGGACATCCCTGCATTCCTTAAAAATTTTAAGAGGGCAGGGGTCAAGAGGAGATCATGACTTCAGGTTGACCAGATGCAGTTTAAATTGTTCTGAGGTAAGCAGGGGGAAGTTAGTAAGATAACCACCCTGCGGTGTAACGGAGGTTGCAGCTGCTGAAAAAGTCTCCAGGTCAGAGGGGAGCACTAGGTCATGATTAAGGGATTCTAGGCCCGAGTAAATGTCCGTGATTTTCTCATGGAAATAGGTGGAAATTTGATCACAAAGGTCCTGTGAGGCCTCAATAGGGTCAGGATATTGAAGGGCACACAGAGAATCCACAATTTTAAATAGCTCCCGAGGGGAGCTAAGGGAGGCGGTGATCTTGGTGAAATAGGATTTCTTTTCTACCAGCAACGCAGCTTTGTACTCCTTGAGCAGTCTCTTGAGGATGTCTTTTTCAAGGGGGTCAAGGTGAAGTCTCCAGAGCCTCTCCTGCTTTCTGCGGACCTGCCTGAGCACTCTAAGAGTGTCTGAGAACCTGGGTGCTGTGGGGTGTTTCCTTGCAGCATAGTACTGCTTCAGTGGGGACAGAGTATCCACAGCTTTAGAAATAGCATTGTGGAGGGCAAGGGCCGAGGTGTCAGTTCCCCTAGTAGGAAGAGGCATAGGACTGGACAGAAAATGGGCCAGGGTTTCATTGTTTATTCCCTGAAAATTTCTCTTTATTTCCCATCTGCTAGAGTTTTCGTGCACAGCATTGGTAAGAGGGAAGGAAAAGTCAAAAGGGACGGCTAGGTGATCTGACCAAGACAGAGGAAGGGGGGTCCCTATTCTTATTCTAGGGTCATTGTGAAAAACCCCATCCAACGTGTGTCCCGTGGAGTGGGTAGGCCCTATCACTGTTTGTGTTAGCCCAAGTCATGGAGTCCAACAAGTGGGTAGTACCTCTGGAGGTGTCATCCTCGAGATGAAAATTTAAATCCCCTAGGATAGTTAAATTAGGCCTATCCATGTAGGGTTCCAGCACTTGTGATAGGTCATGGCTGAAACTAGACCTGGGGCCCGGTGGCCTGTAGATCAGGATGCCCGCAAAGGAGATAGTAGGGACGGGGCTAAGGACAAAGTACATGGCCTGGAAAGACACTACAGGGAGATGTTCGATATGGCATTTTATCGCTGTTCTGTGAAGTATTCCTAATCCCCCCCCTCTCCGGACCTGTCTATCCATTCTGGCCAGGGAATATCTCTCGGGAATGGCATTTAAAAGTTCCGGCCCAGAGCAATCGGAGGCCCGGGTCTTAGTAACAAATGCCCATGCAGGGTTTCTTTCCGAGATAAAGTCCCTAAAAGCAAAGTTATTTTTAACTAGGGACCTAGCGTTAATGAGGTACCCAGCCTCAATGATCGGCAGGAGGGACTCAGTTTTCTCAGCCCTAAAGTGTTTATGGCAGGGCATAAGGCGAGGCAAGGTGGTTTTTCTCTCAAAGCAGTGGCACAAGGGAGTATCTAGAAGCAATTCCGGGGTGAGCATGTGGTGACAGCTCTTAACGGGGGGTTTGAGTGCAGTTAGCATCTGTGAGTCGTAGTAGAAGCTAACCTGGCCATAGTTGACTAGTCGAACAGCCGTCCCGGCCCCCGGCGCCTCCATGGCGCTGACGGGCGCAGACGGGCAGGACTCTGGCAGGACTCCAGCACAGGTCCGGCACATCCACTGGTCGTGTCCGCTGCGCGGAGACATGTCCGTCCCCTTTCATGAGCAGCTAGAGCGTGTCAGAGCACTTGCACCCACCCAATATGGCCGCTATGAATCTTCGCCTGCCCGGGACAAAACTACTCAGCATCAACACTCGGTTGACAGTGGCCCAGGTAGCGAGGAGATGGGGAGAGGTGGTAGCAGGTTAAAAGCTTAATAAATCAAGCCAGAGTTGCAAGTATTAAAAACAAGAGAATAGCGACACAGCAACCTCCCGGCTTCCGCCTCAGGAGGGAAATAATCACACAGCAGAATCGAGCGCAGGCTCAGGAATGCCCCTTTTATGCACAGCTAGAGCGCGTCAGAGCGCTTGCACCCACCCAATATGGCCGCTATGAATCTTCGCCTGCCCGGGACCAAACTATTCAGCGTCAACACTCGGCTGAGAGTGGCCCAGGTAGCGAGGAGATGGGGAGAGGTGGTAGCAGGTTAAAAGCTTACTAAATCAAGCCAGAGTTACAAGTATTAAAAACAAGAGAATAGTGACACAGCAACCTCCCGGCTTCCGCCTCAGGAGGGAAATAATCACACAGCAGAATCGAGCGCAGGCTCAGGAATGCCCCTTTTATGCGCAGCTAAAGCGCGTCGAAGCGCTTGCACCCACCCAATATGGCCGCTATGAATCTTCGCCTGCCCGGGACCAAACTATTCAGTTTCAACACTCGGCTGGGAGTAGCCCAGGTAGCGAGGAGATGGGGAGAGGTGGTAACAGGTTAAAAGCTTACTAAATCAAGCCAGAGTTACAAGTATTAAAAACAAGAGAACAGCGACACAGCAACCTCCCGGCTTCCGCCTCAGGAGGGAAATAATCACACAGCAGAATGTGAGTTCACAGTATTGGTTGCAAGAGGAAGCTGGGAGTGATTCGGATGAAGGTATATGACAGTGCCTGAGAGAGGAAGAAGAGTGTGTGCTTGGAGCCAACACAAAAATATAGAGCTAGAAAAATAGAGGGATAGATAATAAGTAAAATAGATTAAAAAAAACTTCAAACAAGCAAAGGATGGCAGAGATTGACAGAGGATACAGAAAGCATGCCCAGAACTATAGCAATGAAGGAAAAACAAGATGGCCACGCCCGTTCAAGACCGCATGGGTAAGTTCGCGCGAGATTTTCCTCGCGATCACACGCAAACTTGTACTAGCAAGCCGCACACTTTGCGAGATTACACATAGCGCCCGGAAACGGAATTACGTCACGCAAACAAAATGGCCGCGCCTGTGAACGACCGTGAGGGTAACTGCACGCCGTTGCGCTACAAGCGACTCGTTAAAACGCTCAAAACCTTGCGAACTAACACGCCGCAAAAAAACAAAACGCATATTCGCACAAATTCGCGGCTTCCAAATTCAATCTCGCGCAAATTCGCACTCCGCGAATCCCACGAAATTGCAGAAAAACTATTTTTGCAAAACTGAAAGCACTCAGCAGGTGCAAAAGTTCAACCTCATCATTAGTAACCATTCCCTGTAGTGCTTCCTGAGGGCCCCCTCAAGAGTTCAGTTGCCTACTTTCAACTATTCTATGACCCTGCTCTGACCCTCACAGCAGGCTCAGAGAATAGCTACAAGTAGACCACAAAGGTCCTGTGAAAAAAAATTGCACTGCAACAGAAAGCAATTATAGATAAGGAAGCAGGTGCCAGACTCAGTGACACATTAATCAACCCCAAATTAATTCATGTCAGTTGAAGCAGGGCAGGTGTGCTGCCTTTTCCCCCCATAATCTACAGTGATTAACCAGAGGGTGGCAGTGATGTACCAGAGGGTGACAGTGATGTACCAGAGGGTGGCATGGGTGAACCAGAGGGTGGCAGTGGTGTACCAGAGGGTGACAGTGATGTACCAGAGGGTGGCATGGGTGAACCAGAGGGTGGCAGTGGTGAAACAGAGGGTGCTGTGATGAACCAGAGGTATAAACAACATAGTCGGAACCGTTGCGACCCGACAAGTAAGTTCGCGTTTGCGAACTGGTACAAAACCCTTGCGAACTGGCAGAAACCCTTGCGAACACAAAAAAAAGAAAAAATCCGCAAATTTGCGAGAGTTTGCGGATTTTGCGGATTGCGAATTCGTGAATACGCAAATTCGCGAATCGCGAATTTGCAAAATTTGCCCATGCTTACTTTTTTCCCTCTCATAATGTAAAAGGATATAAATTAATCATATGCAAATGAAAAAAGACACCACACAGTTTACTTTGCTATGGAACTTCTACATAAGAAGACCTCTGATTTCCTGGTCAAGCTAACATTTATTGTACTTATCTCTCTAGCTGTTGCTGTATATTCAACTACAAAACACCCCAGTAAGTACTGTATGTGCCTTGAGCGGAAACCCTTGTGTATGGGCATGTCAGTAATGATTGTTTGTTGGTACTGGACACACTGGCTTCAAAATGTATTCATCTGAATGCATAAAGGAAGTAATCTTTGTACTTTTGGGTCTGGCACTAACCACTTTCCAACTCGAAAGGCCAGGTTTGAGGGATTATCAATCAATCAGAATTTATAAAGTGTGTAAAAAAATCACCGGTGAGGGTCTCAATATGCTGGAGTTGTTAGCTGCTTTGCGGTGCACTGTTCATTCAAACAACCTCTGAAATGAGGGACATACAAGGAGAAGCAGTAAAAATTAGGGTAAAAGCAGGAGAAAGCACTCTGAAAAATAGGGAGAATGGCATAGAAAGCAGTACAAAATAAGGCAAAAATATGAGAAAGCACTCAGTAAAACGGAGGCAAGGAAAGATAAAACAGTAAAATACGAGGCAAAAAACAGGAGACTCAGGAAAACAAGTAAGAGAAGGAGAAAACAGAATGGGGCAAAAGCAGGAAAAATGAAAATGAAAAATGGGGGGAAGAAATGAGAAAACAGTAAAAAAAAAATGGGGCAAAAGCAGGAGAAAGCCATCAGAAAAACAAGGGAAAGGAAGGAGAAAGCAGTAAAAAAAAGAGCCAAAAGCTTGAGAATGGACTCAGAAAAATGGGGGAAAGGACAGAGAAAGCAGTGAAAAATGAGGCAAAAGCAGGAGAAAGTACTCAGAAAAATGGGGATAAGGAAGGAGGAAGCAGTGAAAAAAGGAGGTAAAAGCAGGAGAAAGCCCTTAGAAAAACAGCGAAAAGGAAGGACAAAACATTAAAAAAAAACAAGCAACAATCAGGGGAAAGCACTCAGAAATCAAGGAGGAAGAAGAAAAGTATATCAGCACAGGAGAACTATGATCCACTGGCCTGCATTAGATTGTTCATGGGCTATTAGAGTCCAAACAAAAATAAACATATTTTATATTTCACCTACATCCTAATGGAGAACCTGTTGTCTCTTTCAGAACCCACTTGTAAAACATTGCTATTATATCCTTAGCAATACTTTTATAACGTACATTGTATTTGGGCTGGCCATTTGCAGATTCAGATAATTATTAACAGGTTGGTGTCTCTGGAAAACTGACTTGGCTGTTGTGCACTAATGATTGGGTAGACTGAAAACATTGTACTTCATTGCTCACATGAAAGCTCATAATCCAATAGAAACTCATTATGTGTTTGATGTTATGCTCTTGATAAATGGCCTTCCACTGATGAAGAGCACAATTATTCATACCTGACATAGAATGTGCATTCAATTGTAGCTCTAGAAACATGCTTATCCACTTTCAGTCTATTACTTATATCTCCTTTAGTCTTTTGAAGTGTGTAGTATATGTGCTGGATGTTCAGTTCCTCGATGCAGCCAAAATGACAGGTTTGTAACTCCGACCCTAGTAATAGTTAAGAGTCTAATTTGAAAACCTGAATGTATGACCATGAAAGTCTCTTGTCTGATTGAGCAATATTTATTGACCCTTACTTTTCGATTGCTAATTCAGCCTTAGAGCCCGATGTAGCAGGATCTAGCGATCATCAAGCCCTCTCCCGTGTTGAATGCCTGAGCCAAAATTTAGAACCTTTAACCAGAGAATTGGCCTTTTAATGGCTGGTAGAGCCCGCTATGGAGGGCACTAGGGCTAATAGAACATTCCTTCCCTAGAGGTCATAATGTTTTCATTTGTAAAACAAAGGCTTCACAGAGCCCTTGGTGGTTGAAATCCCCTCGTGCTCCATAAGGCCTTAGTTCACAGCAACAGCTGTGAACAAACATTGGAATGTTTCTGATCCAGACTTCTACCAAGCATTAAAAGACTGGAGCTACACTATTGGAGCTCCCAACATTCCAATGTTCTAAATCTTCAGATAGTCCTGATCAGAAATTGTCACAAATTATAGAGATAGGGTGATGGGATGCCAATTATTGTAAATTCTTAATGTGTGGCCTCTATCTTATATGTACTCCAATTTTTATAGCATGGTGTTTAGATTTGCTATCCTCTTGAACTCTGAATACTGCATTGGTGCTTTGATTTCTGGCTCACATTGACATTTTACACAGTTTTGAATTGAACATACTTGGACATCAAAATCTAAATTTCTATGGTAGTGGTCTTGTGTCTTGATAAGATGTCTTAGATGATTGTTATTCAAGGGGACAAAGAGATTCAATAAATGTTTCTGGCACCTCCTTGCATACTTAATATGTCTCATTATAATGATCCTTGCGTTTCATTAAAAACAAGTGTACAAAATAAGTTACACGAAGCTGAAAATGCATAATTGTGGCTTCATCTGGCTTTTTACAAAAGCAGATTAAATTGGCACCAGTAGGACAAACACAAGTTGAGGTGATATTCATCTCTCAGTTCTGGAAAGGGGTAGCAAAATTGGGTTTTCAGAGGCAGTTTTTCATTGAAAATGTTTGTCACATTCATTAATTTGGATATTTGAAGGTACTCAGTCATTTTTTGTATGTGTTTCCCTACTTTAAAAGCACTTGCACACCCACTTTAAAATGGTTGTAGTAAGTGAACAATTTGTATGGTAATACCCTAAAAAAAATATGCCGTTCCTCAGAATGAATATATTGTTTTCCATTTTGTTTGAAATTGGGTGGCTAGGGGGAACAGGTATGCACCCTGTCCAAAAAGGTATCACAACCATTGGCATGGTAAGTTAAATACTAAAAGATAACCTGTGCTCATCCTCTGGTAGCTTGGCACAGACCAATCAGGTGCATCTAAAGAGGCAATTTGTAAAGTATTTGTGCAAATTACACACACACAGTACCGCAATTAAAACACCACAAACCTACATCACACAGGTTTAAGAAAACAGAGAATAATTTTATGTTTATGTCTATTTTTCTTATAAAGCGCACGAAAACTGAATTGTCTTGGCGCAGAAAAGTGTAGGAGAAGGAATACAGTGAGAAGGTTTGTGACCTATGTAGATGTAAAAAAACAGGTTTTCAAATTCTTCCTGAAAATCTTGAGATTTGGCTGACATCTCAAGGATATCGGTAGTTTATTCCAGAGTATAGTTGCACAGTGTGTTATGGCTCGACCGCCCCATCTGGCTCTTTTAGTTTTTGCAGTATTTATTAGTCCTTGAGTAGCCGATCTCAATGCTCATGAGGGAGCATGGGCTGTAAAAAGCTTCTGAAACTCAATTGGACTTCCTCCAGTTAGTGCTTTATGCACCAGTGTTAACGCTTTAAATTCAGTACGTTGTTTGATGGGGAGCCAATGCAGTGATCTTATTCCGGCTGATGTCGATTGTCCTCTGCGCAACCCCAAAAGAAGTCTGGCACCTGCGTTTTACAACAATTGCAATATTTGTAACTGAAATTTATCGATACCCAGGAACAATGCATTCGCATAGTCCAGCTTTGATAGAAAAAGTGCTACCATCACAGTTTTCTGGAGTACTTGGGGAATAAAAGGAAAAAAAAATTGCAATACTTTTAAAAGAAAAAAGCTAGATGAGACAAGGCTGTTAACCTGGGCACCAAAGTTCAGTTTGTTATAAAAAATAACTCCCAGATTTCTAGCCTTGTCAATAGGATGAGGGCATTCTCCAGTCTCCACCGGCCACCAGGTTTGATTACAGATAGATGGCCCTGTACCAAACTCCATCACCTCGTTTTTTTCTGTATTTATTTTAAAATAGTTCTGGGTCATCCACCTCATGATGTCAGTAGGGCAGGCATGAAATCTGCCTGCTGTGACTTCTGGCTTGTCGGTGACGGAGATGATAAGCTGAGAGTCGTCGGCATATGCTAGTGGTCCAAAACCATGTTTCTTAACTAAACTGGCCAAGGGGGCGATGTACAGATTGAAAAGAATTGGAGACAGCGCAGATCCTTGAGGCACTCCACAAAGCAAATGAAAGCTCTCGGACTGTATGCCATCCCAAAACACCTTTTGTTCTCTCGCCTCCAGGCAAAAGGACATTAGGGATAGAGTGGTCCCTTCCACTTCAGTCTCCCTCAGCCGCTGCAACAAAACCACATGGTTTACGGTATCAAAAGCGGCAGAGAGATCAAGAAGTACTAGGACCCCCCTTTTCCCACCGTCCACTGTTTTACGGATCTCCTCAGCTGCAAGAATCAGTGCTGACTCAGTGGAATGACGTGGACGAAACCTGTGCTGTGAACTATCAAGTATGCTGTTTGCATCAAAGTACTCTGTTAATTCTCTATTCAGTTGATTTTCCAGTACTTGTGCCATGATCGGGAGGCCAGCTATTGGTCTATAATTTTTGTACTCATTAGGATCTGAATTAGATTTTTTCAATAAAGGTCGAATAGCTGCCTTTTTCCAGACAGTTGGGTATATACCACTGGTTATAACTTGGTTCAAAATAGGTGTAAGTTTTTCACCAATTTTCTGAGCTGCTTGATGTATAATGGAGGGGGGGCAGGGGTCAGTGGGTGCACCTGATTTTATGGACAGAAGTAACTTTTGCACCTCCTTATTATTCATGGGGTGGAAACCAGGTAGTCTGCATTGTGGGCTAATGTTAGATGTTAATATATTTTGGCAAGTTGGCAAATTTGGGAAGTTGTTATAAATCTCGCGCACCTTCTCTTGGAAGTAGTTTGCCACTGTATTACATAGCTTTTGATCGGTCTTAAATCTCTTATCTTGCTGTGGTTTAGCTAGCAGATTGACCGTTCTAAACAATTCCCTAGCAGATTTGCCTGCCTCTTTTTTTTTCACGGTAAAGAATTGTTTCTTTGTAGAAACAATTGCTTCTTTATAGCGTGCCACGGTCATATTATAGATGTCTTTTTTTAAGATGTCAAAGTTCTGCCACCATCGGCGTTCTGCTCTCCTACATTCTGTTTAAAAAAAAATTAATTCTGAAGTATACCAAGGAGAGGATGTTTTTACTTTGTTTTTAATGAGAAAAACAAGTACAAATCAACATAAATCCAACATAAATCCAATAAGTAGAACCGTTGCTATAAACTATAGTGCTAAGGGTTACTTGAGGTGATGATAGACCGTAGTGAATCCAAAGTTGAGGTCAACTGCAATGGAAGGCCTGCTGGCTACAGCACTCACACAGCTCCTGTTGACAAAGTACTTTGGCTGGAGCAAGCGTCGAAGACAAAGGCTCGATGTGGGGAGCAGAGGAGGCGATGTGTTGTCGTCAAATCTGTGGATGCAGGTGATGCATCTATTCCGATCAACTCTAACAGAGAAGGATTTTCCGTTGATCCCCTTACGATGCAGGCACTTTTTTGTTGTAGAATCTCAAAGTCGGGTCCTGCATAGTAGTCGAGCCGTGCAGAGATGATGTCGGATAGGAATTTCATCCGTGTCGAAGGACACTGTGTCAATTCCGATTGCTTCAAATTTATCACTGCATTGAATTTGAAGCAAAACAGCTGCTTCTAAGGCCCATGACTGGGTTGACCCTAGGGATGGGCAGAAAATATTGAGTTTACCTCTGTGGAATTCCGCAGAGTTACATTAAAACTCTGCAAGATTACATGGAGTACCGCCCCCTCCTTGGGAGCCAGAGAATAGTATGGGATGCTGATGGCGAAACTGATGGAGAGTATGAATAGTCTATGCTAGCAGTGAGGAGAGAGTGTTGCTGTTTCCATTGCCTCGCCTTCCTGCGCTGTGCTTCACTCAAATGCAAAAACAACAGTTGATGGACAGAATGCAGAACAATGTTATACATTCACCCCAGTACAGAGATCCGGGCCTAAATCCATCGTTTTTTGCACTCCACACCACCACATGCAAATCAGTCTTGACCCTGTGCCTTATAGGAACAGTCCAGCCCAAACTGCCAAGCCATGTCTTTACTGGACCAGAATCAAGCATCCTAGTACCTGTTTCTGGCTATCAGCCCTCTTCAGCCAGGATAGCTTGACTCCAGTGGCGTGGAGAGCAAGGCCCT
Organism: Lissotriton vulgaris; assembly: GCF_964263255.1. Taxonomy (NCBI): domain Eukaryota; kingdom Metazoa; phylum Chordata; class Amphibia; order Caudata; family Salamandridae; genus Lissotriton; species Lissotriton vulgaris. Next base: position 1,189,577,814 of record NC_141693.1, on the reverse strand, counting down.
CACGTCTGAGCATGCCCATCCCACTCAGGGTGACAAATGCAAAAACAACAGTTGATGGACAGAATGCAGAACAATGTCATACATACACCCCAGTACAGAGATCTGGGCCTAAATCCATCGGATTCTGTCCAGGAAGAAGCACTGAATCTGCCCTCCTCGCCATCTGGGATGACCTAAAGAATACAGTTGACCGCAACGGGGTTGCTGCGCTACTCCTCTTGGACCTCTCAGCTGCCTTAGAGGGAACTGCTCTAGACTGGATCGAGTCCTACCTTTGAAACAGAACCAATGTCATCCATACCCCACCTTGCTCTTCCAAACCGTACTCAACAAAAGCAGGGGTCCCTCAAGGTTTTATCATCTCGCCCATGCTTTTCAACATCTACATGAAGTCTTTACCAGAACTGATCAATAAATTTCACTTCACGTCCTACAACTATGCAGATGACACGCAAATACTCCTTCGACTGGAATGCCCTAAAAACATTGGAAAATCACCAATTTTCAGCTGTCTCAGAGCCGCGTATCAGTGGATGACTTGGAGCCATCTCATATTGAATGCTTCAAAAACTGAAATTCTCACGTGTGGCGATTGGAAAAATTACAACCCGCTTGCCGCATGGCCTGATGAACTGGAATCACTGCCTAAAGTATCGAAGGAAGTAAGAAACTTTGTAATGACCATGGACTCCAAGCTGTGGATGAATGCCCAAGTGGATAAACTAGCAAGATCAAGCTTTGCTACTATAAAAATTCTGCAACAAATTTTCCCTCATTTGGGATTTCCACACAAGGTCCAAGTTTCCATCTCTCTTGTTTTATCCAAATTCAATTATGCCAATAGCCTCTACCACGGATCACGTTTAACGACCATGAAAAGACTACAACAGATTCAGAACTCGGCTGCCAGACTACTCTTACATATCAAACCACGAGACCACATCTCCCCTGCCTTGAAAGCCCTGCATTGGTTACAGGTTGCCAGAAGATCCACATTCAAGCTGCTTTGTATTACCCACAAAGCAATACATGGAACAGGACCACTCTTCATCAGGAATAAAATCACCAAACACATTCAACAAAGGAACAGCCACTCTAAAGGAGCATCTCGCCTCAAAATCCCACCATACAAGAAAAAAAACATGGGTGGCACATCCTTCTCTGTTCAAGGAGCCAAACTATGGAACTATTTCCCCCCAACATAAGATCCACAACCACCTTATCTTCAGAAAACTACTCAAGATTTGGCTCTTCCCCACATAAGCACCATACGCAAACAGAAATTTACAGCATATCCCTCTCTATATAAGCATTTGTTTTCACTATAGATATGTACCTATCTTTGTGTATTACTTTATAAAACATGTAAAATAATTATGTTGTGAAGAGAAAAGAAAAAATAATAATAATAATAATAAATAAATAAAAATCATCTGTGGTCTACATGTACATACTTCCATTGTGCTTCTATGTACCTTCCATGTGCTTGGATCTGTGTGTCTGTTATTTTTTCTCCTGATAAAGCATATCCAATGCACTACCCTATTTCTCATCTTGGGCCTCGATCAATATATATTCATTCTAAATATACTTCCTTCCTTTATCTGTCTATATACTTTCAATGTACGTATGGATCTATATATTTATCACTTTCTTCTAATTTAGTATTTCCAATTCACTACCCTATTTCTCAGCCTATACTTCGCTCAATATATCTTCTAGCCCAACCTTCTGACTCATTTCAAACTTTTTTCTACTACTCCTTCCAATGCACTACCCTATCTCTCATCCTATACATCTATCAATACATCCTCTACATCCACTCTCTCATTTATCCCAAACCCCATATCACTACTATGATTACCAAAATAAGCCTTTCTAGACTCTCTCCTGCTCTACCACTACTTGCATCATCTGACACCTCTTTTTGCGATACCGATCCCCTAAAACAAACCTTTCTAAACTCTTCCTTCTGACTCCTCCCCTCCAAAACTCCTTTTTACTCATCCAACAGCTTCTTCCTACTACCAAGACCTACAAAAAAATAAAAATTCTTCACTCTTATCCCTCCACTATCCTTTTCAATCAAAAATTAACAGACTAACATCTTCACTTTTCAAATTCTATATTCAACTATACTAATATACTGCCCAAATAACTAATAACATATATACTACTCAAATTACTTCATATTTATACTATACTAACTTTCAACACTAATCCTTTATGGGTTCCAGAGTGGCATGCTACTCGCCAGAAAAGCGCTTCAACACCCATCAGGGGTAACAAGTGCTATATGGATGCAAATATTTCTTCCCCTTTTATCCCTCCGCTATCCTTCCCATTCCAGGTAACAGACTAATATCCAACACAGAAATTACCTCATATTTCACCATATTAATTCACCAGTAATCCTTTATAGGCTTCATGAATAGCGTGCGTCAACAAGTGATAAATAAATACAAACCTTTGTCCTCCTCTATCTTTCTGCTATCATTCCAAATCCAAATAACTGACTAACCTATCCACCACTTAAAATGTACTTGCATGTTTCACTATATTAATTTAACACTAATCCTCTATGGGTCCCGGAGTAGCGTGATTCCCGCCGAAAAAGCGCTTTCACGCCTTGTCAGGGGTAGTAAGCGCAAAATAAATACAATTACAATACAATACAATACATACTATCTGTCCTCATATTTTCACTGCACATCATACCACATAATTACACTACACACAACCTACATCTACTGAACTCCAAGAAACACTATTAAAACACTTTTACATTTACAATGCCAATAGCTCTAACTCGCAAATGCAAAACTTATTACATTGCAAATGCTTCTTTCACTAGTAATCACGTTTGCAGAGAGGTGAAGAAAGGGGGCTAGGTGTTCCACAGCGTAGGAGTTAGAGGAGGTACCAGGACGGCTTCTTGGCCCCCAAAGTCCCTCAGGAAAAATTGGACTTCATTCCCAAACCCGTAGTGTGCCAGGAGGCGCGTTTGCAGAGTGGTGGAGAAAAGGGGGCATGGCCTACCAAGACCTCTTAGTAATCCCACTGTGTGGGATTTAATAGAGGTAACAGGAGTGGTAGTTGGCCCCCAAGGAGAACCTTGGGAGCAAACTACCCATCCTATTACGTTCAGTAAGCCCCACACTGCAGCATTGGTAAGTTCTCATAGGAGGCCATGCCCCCTTTGCCCACTAGTCTGCAAAAGCACTACCTGGTGTGCTCTTCAATGGGGATTAAAGTCCCCGTCACTGCTGTCAGTGGTTAGAGGACAACTAGCCTACCTGTTACCTCCAGTAAGCCCCACACAGGTGGATTGCTGAGCGGTGGACACAGGCTACACCCCCTTTGTTCACCACCCTGCAAATGTGCATCCTGGCGTGCTGTTGGTTGGGGGATTAAGTCCCATTGCCTCCTGAGAGTTTCTGGGGGCCAACTAGCCTCCTGTTACCTCCAGTAAGCCTCACATAGCTGGATTTCTAAGAGTGGTCTGACACCACATCCCCTTTTCACACCACTCTACAAATGCGCTCCTGGCGCATTGCTGCTTGGGGAATGAAGTCCACTTCGGTCCTGAGGACCTCATTGCCCAACCAGAAGTGTGCCAAGAGGCACATTTGCAGAGTGGTGTAAAAAGGGGCGTGGCCTCGTACCACCTTTCAGCAATCCCACTGTGTGGGGCTTACTGTAGGTACCTGGTGGGATAGTTGACCCCTAAGGACCCTTAGATTCCAGGGGACATAATCTCCCAACCCATAACCCAGGAGGCGCTTTTGCATAGTGGTGCAGGGAGGGGGTGGGGCCTCCAGCGAGATGCTGGCTTCTGCTTTTGTTTTTTATTAGAAGTGGTGCTGCGTAGGCCCCCTTCTCTTAATATTTTGTGGGCCCTGGGGAGCCAATTCCCTGGGCCTGTGCCTCATTTTTTTAATTTTGTTTTATTTTATTACTGGAGGGGGCCGCTTGGCCCCACTTCCCTGGGCCACTTTTGGCCAGGGGGACCCCCTCCCCCGAGTACTGGCCTTGTTTATTTAAAAATATATATATATTATTTCTGATGGGAGGGGGAGCCGCATGGTCCCCCTTCCCTGGGCCTTTTTTGGCCTCAAAAACCCTATTCCCCTAGGCCTGCACGGCATTTTTAAAATATAGTTTAGGAGGGGGTTGTGTGACCCCCTCCTGTGGCTAATTGTGGGCCCGGGGACCCCATCACCTGGGGCCCAGGATTATTTAAAAAAATATATAATAATAAATGAATAAAACATGGAGGGGGCCAAGTGGCCACCCTCACTGGCCACTTCTGGCCCTGGGCCTGGCCAGCCTTTTTTTTGTTCTTTGGATGGGGCCGCGTGGTCCCCCCTCCTGAGGCCAATTATGACCCTGGGAACCCCATCACCTGGGGCCTGGATTTACATTGTGGACCACGGGGGAGCCCAAAATCTCCTGCAATCCCAGCCAGCTCACTGCCTCTTGCGGGACCCGGCATTGCTTTTGGACAAGGGGAGCTGCAAACATGCAGTTCCCCTTGTCCAAAAAGCAATACTGCTTTGCATCGTGGAAGCAAGAGCATGTTTCCTACTTTCGCTTCCACAAAGCAAAGCAGAAGTTTGCGTGGACTTGGCAGGAGCAGTGCTCCTGCCCTGCCATTGCAAACTGCAATGCTCCGGGAGTGGGCACCCCAGGACATTGCTGGAGCTAGCCCTAGAGGATGGCGGTACCCAGGGCCATGAAGGGCTCCTGGAGGGGGTCCATGCGACCCCCCTCCCGTCAGTATTAAAGCCCCACGGGGGTAGTGGTCCCCAGGGGTTTGCTACAGACCCCCTGTATTTCAATACTTAGAGCCCCGGAGAGGTGTGGGTCCCTGGAGCAGTGTGGGGGTGCTCGAGCCAACCCTCACTTACTATTTGTTATAGCCCCGGTGAGGTGGCAGTTCCCAGGGTTTGGGGGGCCCATGAGGCCCCTAACATATAATTAATCAAAGACCCAGGGAGTTGGCAGTCACTGGGGCTTGGGGGGGCGTGAGGCCCCCACACATAATTAAGCAAAGCCCTGGGGAGTTGGCGGTCCCCAGGGCTTGGGAGGTGCCACGAGGCCCCCCAAATATCTGAATGCCCCGGGAGATGGCGGTCCCTGGGGCACTGTAGGGGGCAGGAGCCATCCCACACATTTTATTAAAAACCCCAGGGAGCTGGCAGTCCCTGGAGCTGCGGGGCCCACGCGCCCTGCATATATGTAACATATTGCCCCTGGAACCTGGCTCACCTGAAGGCTCATTTAAACAAAGAGCTGGAGACTGCACTTCGTTTATTTTTATTTTCTCAGCAGGATTCACAAACCCAGTGCTAATTCTGCTGTTTTATATTGGCAAATCAAAAAACGCTTTTCCGATGAAAACTAGGTCCTAACTATAACTACCTACTGGCAACCACCAGTAGTTATTATATTTTAATATATTTTTTTATTTTACAGAATTTTATATAGCGCAAACTTGACCCGGTATCGGTATCAGAGAGCTTTACATAGAACCAGTTGCGTTACATGAGGACTCATTCATTTTTTTTTGCTAGGCATGGGGAGATTAAGTGATTTGCCCAGAATCACAGGAGGTTCAGAGTCAATGCTGAGACTCAAACCTGGTTATATACACATATATATCTCCAAACCTGCCCCTCCCAATGATACAGGACTGACCTAGCACAGATTCCCATAGCAGCTGTTTATTCAAGCAATGCAGGCTGCAGGTAATGAGTTTCAACAGCAAAACTGGCCTGGTTCACACAGCGGCCACCATTACAAGTTCATTTATATATGCTACTGCAACACTACATATGACCAGTAGACATAGAAGAGTAATACCCATGTGGCTTCCTTCATACACATGTATAAATACATATAGATAAAAAAATTATTTGCCAATGTTGCATGAAATTAAAATTAAAATGTATTACAAGTGCATTTTAAACCAGTGCCATACTCGTGAATAATCCAGAAAAGTGAGGACCTCTGGTAAAAGATTAACAACTAGTGTCGGATCCTCATGTCAGACCCCGGACACGGGCAAAATAACTGGGTAAAAGCCTACATACAATGCTGAATTTTTAAACTTTAAAGGCAGAAGAAAATCCTTTTGATAACAGGGCATAGTTTCATTTTAATTGTACTGAGCAAGCAGTTCTTCGTAATAGCATATTTTCATGGCGCCTGATCCCTTTAAAAACATTGGCAGAGGGAGGAGAAGAGTATTGTTTTGTGGAGAGTTTCGTCCAGCATTGTGCGAAGTACCAAGGGCCTCATTTATCACTTTTTGCCGTAGGGAAGCGCAGCAGGCCTTCCTGCTGCGCTTCCCTACGGCAAAAGAAAAGGGCAGAAATGCGCCGTATCTATAAGATACTACTATAAAAAACAAGGGAACCCACTAGGTAGGCAAGGACCTGGGGTATCAATTTTACGAAAAACAATGGCCCTTGACACAAAGATAGAAGGGTATAATAATTATAGGCCACAATGTGCACTATAATAGCAAAAAAAGTCCAACCGGACTTGCAAAATTTATTCAATAATTCATATAACCAGTTTGAAAAGGAGCAATAAAACAGTGGGACACAGTCCTGTATCCTCAAAGCTTACACAGACTCAGGGACAATACAGACATATACAAATACATCAGGCATGTAAACGAGAAATGGAGCAAGAAGGGGACTCGGTAATATACTTGCTTCACATATGTGGGGAACAAAACATATTATGCACATAATAGTGAACTAGTGTTAAGCCACATATCATGTCGACGGCGTTTCGATCCTTTCATGGATAACGGATCATCATCAGGACTACCATTGTTTGCCTGATAAAAGCATCAAGACGGAGAATTGGACACGGTAATTCCAATGGTGCTCGGGCGGACGTGGTCACGGCTAATTAACCGAGGTGCGTCAGGGCGCTTGTACCTGAGTCAACAATAGAGCAGCTGTGCATTGAACATAGGATAGCTACAACTGAAGACTGGATATCTAGAAGAAAGCTGCGTGGGTCGTGAATTGACCTAAAACATCACAGGATCGGGCGACTGTATGCAGATCATGGATTGCTGGGCGTCCTGTGGTCTGCAGCGTGGGTCTTGTGGTGACCAGAGTGGCAGCACTAGAAGGGATAATACATGATCACTTCTGAATGGTTGAGGGGTAGCGCTTGTGGAGTTAATGTGAGGTCGTGAGTGGGAATCCAATTGAGTGATGGACCCGTAACTTCAGCAAAGAATTACGCTGAGTCGGTACCTTCGTCCGTAGTAGAACGACATGGAGGCGTCCCGGTGCACAATCGCGACCTCACATTAACTCCACAAGCGCTACCCCTCAACCATTCAGAAGTGATCATGTATTATCCCTTCTAGCGCTGCCACTCTGGTCACCACAAGACCCACGCTGCAGACCACAGGACGCCCAGCAATCCATGATCTGCATACAGTTGCCCGATCCCGTGATGTTTTAGGTCAATTCACGACTCACGCAGCTTTCTTCTAGATATCCAGTCTTCAGTTGTAGCTATCCTATGTGCAATGCACAGCTGCTCTATTGTTGACTCAGGTACAAGCGCCGTGACGCACCTCGGTTAATTAGCCGTGACCACGTCCGCCCGAGCACCTTTGGAATTACTGTGTCCAATTCTCCGTCTTGATGCTTTTATCAGGCAAACAATGGTAGTCCTGATGATGATCCGTTATCCATGAAAGGATCAAAACGCCGTCGACATGATATGTGGGCTTAACACTAGTTCACTATTATGTGCATAATATGTTTTGCTCCCCACATATGTGAAGCAAGTATATTACAGAGTCCCCTTCTTGCTCCATTTCTCGTTTACATGCCTGATGTATTTGTATATGTCTGTATTGTCCCTGAGTCTGTGTAAGCTTTGAGGATACAGGACTGTGTCCCACTGTTTTATTGCTCCTTTTCAAACTGGTTATATGAATTATTGAATACATTTTGCAAGTCCGGCTAGACTTTTTTTGCTATTATAGTGCACATTGTGGCCTATAATTATTATACCCTTCTATCTTTGTGTCAAAGGTATCTATAAGATACGGCGCATTCCTGTCCTTTTCCCCGGCGCACGATGGGCTGCCTGCACCAGCGCAGGCACCCTTGCACAATGGTGCAAGGGTGCCTGCGTTGCGGGGAAGACTATTTTTGTACAGGAAGGGAAAATAATCACAAGAGGCTTTTCCTCTTTCCATGTGTGCTGCAGAATGCAGCACACATAGAAAAAGGAAATACGAGGAGAAATAAAGACATTTCTCCCTGTTGCGCCTCCCTTACGCCTCCCCTGGGGAGGCGTAAGCTTTTGGCACTGCTTCAGAGTTACGATTTCTGGTAAATCTAGGGCAGTGTCAAAAGGCCATGGATGTTGCTGGGAACGCCCCCAGCAACACCCATTGCACGCCCCTTTAACGCAGAACACTGCGTTAAAGGGACTGATATTTATCAGGCAGCAGTACGCCACAAAAACTGGCGTACTGCTGCCTGATAAATACCACGCAGGCTTCTGCGCCACGGAACTTCATGAAAAGTGAAGTTCCGATGGCGCAAGGGGCCTCATAAATGAGGCCCCCAGAGTTTATTCCTCGCAGTGCAGTTAATCCCATGAGCCTTTCAGTGCTTATAAATTCCTCATGGGGCATCTTTTTCTTAATATAATGAAAGGGTCCGTGCTTCTGATGTGAGCTTCCTCCTCTTGTGTGCTAGACACTTGATTTACCACCCTACAAACTGAAAAGGCACTGCGCATTAAGGGGCAGATTTATGTTAACTGGCGCATCCCCAGGGATGCGCCAGTTAACGTGCGCCACAGCTCCGCTACCCATGGTGCGCCGCATTTATAATGCGGCGCACCATGGTGCAAAAATGGCACAGATGCGTGACGCATCTGTGCCGGAAATGTGACGCATTGCTGGAGTTGCGTCGCAAGCGCGACGCAGCTCCAGCAAGGATCGGGGGTACACCATGTGCACAATGCTGCGTCAAGACCTACGCCTGCTTCAAGCAGGCACAAGGTTTTGACGCAGCATTGCCCTGAAAGTGACTGAGTGAAATCTCATAGATTTCACTCAGCCACTTTCAGGAGGCGTTCCTGCGCAGGAAGGCCCCCCCCCTGCGCAGGAACGCCTCCTTATGGCGCAGTGCTTTACTACGTGACGCATCTCCTAGATGCGTCACGTTGTAAATAGGGCCCATTGTTTGCGCCGCAGTTGCGTCAAATAAAGTGACGCAATTGCGGCGCAAAGAGGCGCAACGGCCTCATAAATCTGCCCCCTAATCTCTGTGCTCTTCTCAACTGCAAAATCCTCCCTGTTCTGCAATCTTCCAACCTGTTGTCCCTTGTAAGCTGTAAATACTCGGGTTCCATTCAAGCAGCTTGAATGCTGCATCCCCTCTCCTAGTTGCAAAAATGTCCTTCTCATCTAAAGACTCGGGCGTTTTTCCACACTTCGGCCGCAGGTTCCATTCCAGCATAGGGGGCTCCACAGCTGTACTTTCATACAAGACTCCATTGATTTGCTGCTCGCCACGGTACACCTGAACGAGGGGGGTGTCAGTTTCCAGGATCAGCTTACTGGTTAACACATAAAACTCCAAACCTGCCCCTTCCAAAGAAACAGGACAGACACAGCACGGATTCCCATTGCAGCTGTTTATTCGCACAATGGAGGTTGCAGGTAATGCGTTTTAGGTTGAGATACTGGGCTTGTTCACGGATGTACGTCATTACCACGCACACTTTTACAACGCGTTCCATTACAACGCGGTTGTAACAACGCAAGTCGTTACAACGACTTGCGTTGGGGGGGACGCAAATTAAAAAAATTTTATTTACTATTCTAACACCAGTACCCGTGGATAGTAGTGAAGGTGTTGGGATAGTAAATTAAATGATTTACTATCCTTGAGCGCCCCCCAGCGCAATTCGTTGTAACAACTTTCGTTGTTATGACCGCGTCGTAATGGAACGGCATTGTAACGGTTGCGTTGTAAACGTTGCATACCTTGTTCACACACCAGGCGTCATTACAAGTTCATTTATATATGCTACTGAAACATTGCATGTGACCAATAGACATAGAAGAGTAATACTGTTATATCCTGGCTTTGATGGTATTCATGCATTCTCTTGCTCAGCCAGTGGAATGTTCATTCAATGATGTGTTTCAGAAAGTTGGGAGCCTGAGATGTCATTTGAGAAGGGCTGAGCAGCATACTGACTGCTCCTAGTGGGGTCTTGTATTGAATTTAACTGGACGACTTGTAACTATCTACTAATAAACTTCTAAAGTCCTTCTACACGTCTGGACTAAGTTACTACAATTTTTGGCGCCGATCTTTAAAAGAACCTACAACTTGCACCTCTTCAAGCTACTTTCAACTTAAACTACATACTTAACATTAACTGAAGCTAAGTTTCTACATTCAACTGGCACCCTTGACCCCACCAGTGACCTCCCATCGGTTGCCCTCAACGCAAAGTTTCAGTTCCATTCTACGCAGCACAGTCTGTTCAACTTTAAGAGCTGCTCATCTTCTAAAGGCTATCAGCTCTCATGAGTGCATCTCTAAGTTTCAGACAAAGCCTACTTCTAATGGTGCTGAGCCTTCTGTGAGGGTAAGCCTATGTCTGCGCACTGTCTGTTTAAGTAGTTTGTGCTCAAGTTTGTGCCATTTCCTACTGTTTCTGCCGTTGGAGTGGAGAAGAAGTGTACTATTGTACCTGTGCACCAGTCACTGATCTGAATGACTGTGCCCTCATTTGGATGCCTGCACACCGTCCTGTGCTTCTACAAGGAGAATGTTTTCCTGTCTTGCTGCCTGCCTGTCTTGGAGGAAGTCTGCCTCTTCTGCTATTTTGGCGCTGTTCCCCCCCAATGGACACTTCCCTAGAAGTGTGTACCGTCCTGCGCGCTACTTTGGAGGTGCCTGAAGTATGATTTTACTTGATTCCTGTTTATAGAACGTGAGCACAACAAAGTGTGCAGACAATCACACACTTACATCTGTAGGAATTTGTCACCCATGATCTTATGTGCCTATCGTAAGTCCTCCTTACTTATTTAGTTTTATGCTCATTTGTGCCATTGCGGTTGAACTGCTTCTGTCATTTTTCATATACTGCTCGAGCGCACTAACAGTCTGCACAGGATATATGATGTTACCACTCATACTTTTACAACGCATACTTTTACAACGCATTATTTTACAATGAATACTATTACCACGCAATATAGTGTTTTTAATGAAAAAGTACCATTACAACGATTTCCTTTAAAACGCATACCATTATAACGCAAATATATTTTTTTATAAATAAAACCTGGCACGGGATGCAGGGAAAATAGGGGTTTTGGGTGGGGAAGTGTATTAAAATGTTGTAAAAAAACTGAACGTAATGTTACGAAATGCAAATGTTTTTTTATAATTAATACTCAAGTATTAAAATTAATACCCGAGTATTAAAATTAATACTACTATTATTTAAAAATGACATACTTTACCAAGTCGCCGATTTACAGAAATTAATATTTTTGATAAATATTTAACAAAGATAACAATATATTTTCACATACACAGAGTCGCCATTTTAAACTATGTACTATCAATATTTGTCCTTCTACTCTTTTCATGAAACAACGATACTTTCAAAATGGATGCCAAAACGGAACAAGAAATACTATACAACACTTTTTGAAACGAAATATTAAATTAATACTTTCCACATTAAATAAAAGATTATTTAAAAACGGTGTATTTTTTACTAAAAACGATGACCCTGACTAAAACTTATAAATACAAGCAAGACACCATTTTTAAATCAATTGATTATCAACTCCCTGAGTGACCAGACATCATAAGCTGACCCTCTGACCCCTTCAACGTGATAACAGCCGTAGCCTACTTTGAAGCATTTTTCACAGAAATACAAGTAAGTTTGTGAAACGAACAAAATAAATGTTAGCTTAAACCTTTTAAACGCTGAAAATAATAATTATATCTTACTTTTTAAAAAAAATAAAACAGTATTAAGCTTTACAGATACGAAATACCTACATATATCACTAAAAATGCCAACAACAATTTAACCCGACTAATATGTAAACGAAATAGTTTGAACATTTAAATTAAAATCGAAACAAAAGTTAAATGTAATTTTCGATTAAAGTGACACATTTTTTTTTTTAAAGAAACACTCCTACAAAGTGTGTCGAAAAAACCACCTTTGCAAAAAAAGCATTTTCTTAAAAGAACCACACTTCTCTACAACATTTTTTTACAGGTACTTTTAAACTATTTTTGAAAAATCATTTATTATTATTTTACACATCAAAACATTTAATAATGCATACCTTTTAATTCCTATTTTTCCATAGAAAAAAAGGACGACTAAACAAAAAATTTACTATATTGAAAAACAAACGTCTCGTTAAAAACAGGGTAAATATGTTTTTCATTAAATAAATGTATAAAAAACAAGTGAAAGGGAAGGATAGTAAAGGAAATAAATTACTGTTCTAACTTCATCATAATGCAGCAGTCGGAAAAGTGTGAGATGATGTACAAAAATCAAATATTATTTCAACACCAACAAGGTGCAGCTGAAAGGAAAGGGTGGGATGGTGTAGAGATAACAATTACTAAATCAACTCCAGGAAGGAACAGCATAAGAAAAAGTGATGGATATTATAGGTGTTGCAATTAGTATTCTATCAGCCTTATTCATGAAGCCAAAATCGGCTCGCAAAGGGCCAGATTCTGAGAATCTGGCCCTTTGGGAGTGCGATTTTTGCATTTGGGATTCATCATCCCAAATGCAAAAATCGCTAATTGCGATCTCGCAATTTTGCGAGGAATTACATTTAAGGAATCTCTATTTGAGATTCCTTAAATGCAATTCATCAATTCATCATCCAATTTTGTTTTGCGAATTCGCAATTTCTGGCCGCAATTTACCACGAGGTCAGACCAAATTGCGAAAACTCAGAAAAATGTTTTCAAATGCATTTTTCTGAGTTGCATGTTACACACACACATGTCCTTTGGACATGTGTGTGTGCAACACCTGTGTAAAATTTCATTTGAGGGGTGCTACAGGGTGTCCTTTGGACACCCCTGGCACCCTTTAAATCGCTTTCTTTTTTGCGATTAGCAAATTGCTAATCGCAAATAAGGAATACTCCCCATTCATTCCTATGGGCCTTTTGGCCCATAGGAATGAAAGGCGAGTTATTCCATATTTGCAAATAGCAATTTGCAAATCGCAAATAAGGATTATGCAGGAATCGCATTTCTTTATGCAATTTCTACATGAATCCCGTTTTGCGAGTCCTTAATAGCGATTCGCTATGAATCGCTATAAGGGGCTCGCAAAACGGGAGAATGATGAATCAGGCTGTTAATCCAGTAAGGTGAGGCAGTAGGGAAAGGGTGAGATATTTTCAGAACACTAAATTAAATGTAACTAAAACAGAATAATGTTGTCACTTTTCACTGCATCGCAAACATTGAAATCAATAATAACATTACATATTTTTATACATTTTTTAGATACTGAAAGTGATCTTCAACAGCCCTCTGACCAAAAGAAAAACCCGAAAGAGCAAACAACAAAGAAAGCCATCAAAAATCCAGAACCACGTCCAAAATCCGGACAAAGAAATATACATCAACATTAAAAGGTAATTGAAAGTAAAGTTGACCCCAAATAGCATACCTAAGTAGTCTGCAAGACAAATAGTAAAATTTCAATGTTATATCACTCAAATATGTCGCAAAAAATTTCAAATATTGTAGGACACAGTAAAAGTAAAAATTACTATTCTTACTCAATAAGTGTGCAATACATGTATGGATGTTAATTACTAATCTAACCCCATTAGATGCATTAGTAGGGTGAATGCTGAATACTTCAGGGATGTCACTTACTATTCTAACTGCAGGAAGGTGCATCAGTATGATAAGTGCTGGATAGTGTAGGGGTGTTATTTGCTATTGTAACTCCAAGAAGATGCATCAGTAAAGGAAAGTCTGGATAGTGTTGGAGTGGACTTACTATCCTCACTGCATGAAGGTACAACAGTTGGATAAGTGCAGGATAGTGTAAAGGTATTGTAACTCAAGGAAGGTGTAGCAGTAGGGAAAGAACAGAATAATGAAGGGGTATTAATTACTATTCTAAATCCAGAAAAGTGCTGCAGTAAGGAAAGTGCAGGATAATGAAGGGGTATAAATTACTATTCTAACTCCAGGAAAATGCTGCAGTAGAGAAAGTGCTGGATAGTGTAGGGGTATCAATCACTATTCTAACTCCAGGAAAGTGCTGCAGTAGGGAAAGTGCTGGATAGTGTGGGGGGTATCAATAACTATTCTAACTCCAGGTAAGTGCTGCAGTAGGGAAAGTGCTGGATAGTGTGGGGGTATCAATCACTATTCTAACTCCAGGTAAGTGCTGCAGTAGGGAAAGTGCTGGATAATGTAGGGGTATCAATTACTATTCTAACTCCAGGAAAGTGCTGCAGCAGGGAAAGTGCTGGATAGTGTGGGGGTGTCAATTACTATTCTAACTCCAGATAAGTGCTGCAGTAGGGAAAGTGCAGGATAATGAAAGAGTATCAATTACTATTCTAACTCCATGAAGGTGCTGCAGTAGGGAAAATGCTGGATAGTGTAGGGGTATCAATTACTATTCTAACTCCAGGAAAGTGCTGCAGTAGGGAAAGTGCTGGATAGTGTAGGGGTATCAATTACTATTCTAACTCCAGGAAAGTGCTGCAGTAGGGAAAGTGCTGGATAGTGTTGGGGTATCAATCACTATTCTAACTCCAGGAAAGTGCTGCAGTAGGGAAAGTGCTGGATAGTGTGGGGGTATCAATCACTATTCTAACTCCAGGAAAGTGCTGCAGTAGGGAAAGTGCTGGATAGTGTGGGGGGTATCAATAACTATTCTAACTCCAGGTAAGTGCTGCAGTAGGGAAAGTGCTGGATAGTGTGGGGGTATCAATCACTATTCTAACTCCAGGTAAGTGCTGCAGTAGGGAAAGTGCTGGATAGTGTGGGGGTATCAATCACTATTCTAACTCCAGGAAAGTGCTGCAGTAGGGAAAGTGCTGGATAATGTGGGGGTATCAATTACTATTCTAACTCCAGGTAAGTGCTGCAGTAGGGAAAGTGCTGGATAGTGTGGGGCTATCAATAACTATTTTAACTCCAGGTAAGTGCTGCAGTAGGGAAAGTGCTGGATAGCGTGGGGGTATCAATCACTATTCTAACTCCAGGAAAGTGCTGCAGTAGGGAAAGTGCTGGATAATGTGGGGGTATCAATTACTATTTTAACTCCAGGTAAGTGCTGCAGTAGGGAAAGTGCTGGATAATGTAGGGGTATCAATTACTATTCTAACTCCAGGAAAGTGCTGCAGTAGGGAAAGTGCTGGATAGTGTTGGGGTATCAATCACTATTCTAACTCCAGGAAAGTGCTGCAGTAGGGAAAGTGCTGGATAGTAAGGGGGTATCAATCACTATTCTAACTCCAGGAAAGTGCTGCAGTAGGGAAAGTGCTGGATAGTGTGGGGGGTATCAATAACTATTCTAACTCCAGGTAAGTGCTGCAGTAGGGAAAGTGCTGGATAGTGTGGGGGTATCAATCACTATTCTAACTCCAGGTAAGTGCTGCAGTAGGGAAAGTGCTGGATAATGTAGGGGTATCAATTACTATTCTAACTCCAGGAAAGTGCTGCAGTAGGGAAAGTGCTGGATAGTGTGGGGTTATCAATTACTATTCTAACTCCAGATAAGTGCTGCAGTAGGGAAAGTGCAGGATAATGAAAGAGTATCAATTACTATTCTAACTCCATGAAGGTGCTGCAGTAGGGAAAATGCTGGATAGTGTAGGGGTATCAATTACTATTCTAACTCCAGGAAAGTGCTGCAGTAGGGAAAGTGCTGGATAGTGTAGGGGTATCAATTACTATTCTAACTCCAGGAAAGTGCTGCAGTAGGGAATATGCTGGATAGTGTTGGGGTATCAATCACTATTCTAACTCCAGGAAAGTGCTGCAGTAGGGAAAGTGCTGGATAGTGTGGGGGTATCAATCGCTATTCTAACTCCAGGAAAGTGCTGCAGTAGGGAAAGTGCTGGATAGTGTGGGGGGTATCAATCACTATTCTAACTCCAGGTAAGTGCTGCAGTAGGGAAAGTGCTGGATAATGTAGGGGTATCAATTACTATTCTAACTCCAGGAAAGTGCTGCAGTAGGGAAAGTGCTGGATAGTGTAGGGTTATCAATTACTATTCTAACTCCAGGAAAGTGCTGCAGTAGGGAAAGTGTTAGTTTCTTTTTATAAACTTAAAGTAAACAAATGCACAAACTTAATGAAAAAAAAAATCCTTGCAGATAATGTCTACTCAACCCACAGCAAAGTACATCAAATCCAGAAAAGGAAACAGACTTTTAAATCATGCAGGTTACATTTATTGTAAGGAAAGGATAAGTTTCTAGTCTTAGTCCAAGTAAAAACTGCATTAAGGAAAGTCTGAAAGAGTTTAAGGGGTTTTCAATTACCATGGTAACATCATATATCCCAATTACTAGTCTTAGTCCAAGTAGATACTTGGACTCAAAGAAAAAGGCTGCAGTTTGTAAAGTGTGAGTGACTCTACAAATTGCACAAAAATATGCATAATATGATTTTTCTATCCATTTCAAAATGTCGTAGAAAAAAGAATGCTCATTTTCCTTTGTTTTTTTTATCTATAATTTCAAAATTATCCAGTTCTAAACACAAACCAAAGAGAAAAACAAGAAGATCAGCAAACAAAATTAAACAAGATAAAATAATTTCCAAAAACAGCAATCCAAGACAACCAAAGAACAGCACGAACAAAAGGTATTTGAAAAAAACACACCTTATTTTTAAACATAGCAACAAGCAAGTATCCTGAAATACCCATTGATACATCTAAACATAGTTCACACGAAAAATAAAATACAGTGCTGCTGTAGGGAAAGTGCAAGATAGTGTAGGGGTATCAATCACTATTCTAACTCCAGGAAAGTGCTGCAGTAGGGAAAGTGTGGGATAGTGTGGGGGTTTCAATAACTATTCTAACTCCAGGTAAGTGCTGCAGTAGGAAAAGTGCTGGATAGTGTGGGGGTATCAATAACTATTTTAACTCCAGGTTAAGTGCTGCAGTAGGGAAAGTGCTGGATAGCGTGGGGGTATCAATCACTATTCTAAATCCAGGAAAGTGCTGCAGTAGGGAAAGTGCTGGATAATGTGGGGGTATCAATTACTATTCTAACTCCAGGTAAGTGCTGCAGTAGGGAAAGTGCTGGATAGTGTAGGGGTATCAATTACTATTCTAACTCCAGGAAAGTGCTGCAGTAGGGAAAGTGCTGGATAGTGTTGGGGTATCAATCACTATTCTAACTCCAGGAAAGTGCTGCAGTAGGGAAAGTGCTGGATAGTGTGGGGGGTATCAATAACTATTCTAACTCCAGGTAACTGCTGCAGTAGGGAAAGTGCTGGATAGTGTGGGGGTATCAATCACTATTCTAACTCCAGGTAAGTGCTGCAGTAGGGAAAGTGCTTGATAATGTAGGGGTATCAATTACTATTCTAACTCCAGGAAAGTGCTGCAGTAGGGAAAGTGCTGGATAGTGTGGGGGTGTCAATTACTATTCTAACTCCAGATAAGTGCTGCAGTAGGGAAAGTGCAGGATAATGAAAGAGTATCAATTACTATTCTAACTCCATGAAGGTGCTGCAGTAGGGAAAATGCTGGATAGTGTAGGGGTATCAATTACTATTCTAACTCCAGGAAAGTGCTGCAGTAGGGAAAGTGCTGGATAGTGTAGGGGTATCAATTACTATTCTAACTCCAGGAAAGTGCTGCAGTAGGGAAAGTGCTGGATAGTGTTGGGGTATCAATCACTATTCTAACTCCAGGAAAGTGCTGCAGTAGGGAAAGTGCTGGATAGTGTGGGGGTATCAATCACTATTCTAACTCCAGGAAAGTGCTGCAGTAGGGAAAGTGCTGGATAGTGTGGGGGTATCAATAACTATTCTAACTCCAGGTAAGTGCTGCAGTAGGGAAAGTGCTGGATAGTGTGGGGGTATCAATCACTATTCTAACTCCAGGTAAGTGCTGCAGTAGGGAAAGTGCTGGATAGTGTGGGGGTATCAATCACTATTCTAACTCCAGGAAAGTGCTGCAGTAGGGAAAGTGCTGGATAATGTGGGGGTATCAATTACTATTCTAACTCCAGGTAAGTGCTGCAGTAGGGAAAGTGCTGGATAGTGTGGGGGTATCAATAACTATTTTAACTCCAGGTAAGTGCTGCAGTAGGGAAAGTGCTGGATAGCGTGGGGGTATCAATCACTATTCTAACTCCAGGAAAGTGCTGCAGTAGGGAAAGTGCTGGATAATGTGGGGGTATCAATTACTATTCTAACTCCAGGTAAGTGCTGCAGTAGGGAAAGTGCTGGATAATGTAGGGGTATCAATTACTATTCTAACTCCAGGAAAGTGCTGCAGTAGGGAAAGTGCTGGATAGTGTTGGGGTATCAATCACTATTCTAACTCCAGGAAAGTGCTGCAGTAGGGAAAGTGCTGGATAGTGTGGGGGTATCAATCACTATTCTAACTCCAGGAAAGTGCTGCAGTAGGGAAAGTGCTGGATAGTGTGGGGGGTATCAATAACTATTCTAACTCCAGGTAAGTGCTGCAGTAGGGAAAGTGCTGGATAGTGTGGGGGTATCAATCACTATTCTAACTCCAGGTAAGTGCTGCAGTAGGGAAAGTGCTGGATAATGTAGGGGTATCAATTACTATTCTAACTCCAGGAAAGTGCTGCAGTAGGGAAAGTGCTGGATAGTGTGGGGTTATCAATTACTATTCTAACTCCAGATAAGTGCTGCAGTAGGGAAAGTGCAGGATAATGAAAGAGTATCAATTACTATTCTAACTCCATGAAGGTGCTGCAGTAGGGAAAATGCTGGATAGTGTAGGGGTATCAATTACTATTCTAACTCCAGGAAAGTGCTGCAGTAGGGAAAGTGCTGGATAGTGTAGGGGTATCAATTACTATTCTAACTCCAGGAAAGTGCTGCAGTAGGGAATATGCTGGATAGTGTTGGGGTATCAATCACTATTCTAACTCCAGGAAAGTGCTGCAGTAGGGAAAGTGCTGGATAGTGTGGGGGTATCAATCGCTATTCTAACTCCAGGAAAGTGCTGCAGTAGGGAAAGTGCTGGATAGTGTGGGGGGTATCAATCACTATTCTAACTCCAGGTAAGTGCTGCAGTAGGGAAAGTGCTGGATAATGTAGGGGTATCAATTACTATTCTAACTCCAGGAAAGTGCTGCAGTAGGGAAAGTGCTGGATAGTGTAGGGTTATCAATTACTATTCTAACTCCAGGAAAGTGCTTCAGTAGGGAAAGTGTTAGTTTCTTTTTATAAACTTAAAGTAAACAAATGCACAAACTTAATAAAAAAAAAATCCTTGCAGATAATGTCTACTCAACCCACAGCAAAGTACATCAAATCCAGAAAAGGAAACAGACTTTTAAATCATGCAGGTTACATTTATTGTAAGGAAAGGATAAGTTTCCCTAGAAATCATTGGAGGTGCGTGCAATACTTTTCAACCCGTTGCAGCGGCAGAGCGGTTACGGTTGATGATATCATTATAAAAACAATCGACCATAACCACTCTGCCTCTGCAATGGAGGTTAATGTCAGAGAAACTGTAAATGAAATGAAGGTACTTGCAAGCACCTCCAATGGTTCTACAGGATCCATTTTACGAGAGGTTGCTCAGCATGTACCTAGTCATGTAGCTAGTAATATGCCTACTATACATAATTTGAGACGAATTATTCAACATCAAAAGCAGGCAAGTAATACCCAAACAAATACACCTCATACCTTTTCTGACATAGTTATTCCTCACGAACTCACTATTTCTTTTGCTGATGAACCTTTCCTTCTGCATAATAATGAAAACCCTCAAAAACGTATATTAATTTTTAGTACACCCCGCAACCTTGTAAAACTTATAACTAGTGGAATTTGGATGATGGATGGGACGTTTAAAAGTACGCCCCATCCATTCACCTAAATTTATACTATACATGCAAAAATTAACAATAGTGTGATCCCCCTAGTATATAGTTTGCTGCCTGATAAGACTTCGGCAACCTACACTGAACTTTTAACAGTTATAAAATCAAAAACAAACCAAAGCCCTAGGAAAATTAATATTGATTTTGAATTGATCATGATCAATGTGATCACCAAAACGTACACGGATACTCAAATTCAGGGGTGTTTTTTCCATTTTTCTCAGGCATTCTGGCGTAAGTTACAAAAAACACCCCTAGTTACAGAATACTCCTCAGACAGTAAACTACAGGTAGAATTAAAAAAACTAACTGCTCTTTGTTTTGTCCCTCCCGAAAGTGTAGACGAGTACTACACTGCCATTACAGAGTCTGATTATTACATTGCAAATGAGGAAAAATTGGCACCCATTCTAAATTATATGGAAGACACATAGATTGGACACCTAAGCAGATCGGGTCGCAGGAGGAAGCCACGTTTCCATGTGGAGTGGTGGAACTGTTATTCGAGTTGCTTACAGGGAGAGGCAAAAACAAATAATGCTATTGAGGGATGGCATAACTCCTTCAACCATATAATTGGTAAACCCCACCCTAATTTCTACTCTTTTTTGGAATCTTTGAAGAAGGAGCAAAGTTTTCAGGAAATGAGAATTTCCCAAACTCTTACAGGTAGTCTAAACTCATGAATAACTCAAAAAACAAAGGCAATGTCAGAGAGACTATTGGCACTTTTACAACAGTTTACGTTGTGTGTGGCTCTAGATTACCTGAAAAATCTAGCTAACATTCTTAGTTTTTAATTATCTTTAACACATTACTTTCCTGCTTTGCTCAAAATGTATATCCTCTCTAAATTTAATTGGCTATTACATGTTTCTAAATTTTTAAATTAAAAAAATAAAGTCGGGTCTCCTTACCTTTAGTTGTCTTCTATTTTCTTTTTTCTTCTTTTTTCAACTTTAAAAAACCCTTAGTTGCAAATCAATCCAAAAAAACAAATATTCCAAGTTTTTTCTTCTTTCCCTTTTGTTTTAAAAATAATCCACTCTTCTTTAAATTTTTCAGACTTTTGATTTATAAAGAAATGCATTTTTGAAAAATAGTTAAAATCTTCTGTTCTTCTCTTTTCACTAAAATTGTTCCAAAAAAAGCTTCTTCAAATGAGTAAGCATGTCTTTCAAAAATATATTCTTTACTGAAAATATGTTGTACAAAAAATAATTTAATTACAAAAGCAAAAAAGTAATCCATCTTTTTTCAGATTGGATTGTTTAAATTCACCCATCTCCTTTAGCATATTCTAGAAGGCCACAACATAATTTTAAATCCAAAAAATGTTGTGGAGATCCTTTTTTTCTTTACTTTTCTTTTACCAATAAATCACATTCCATTTGCATTTTCCTGCAAATTTTTTCCAAAACATCAAAATATTTTCAAAAAGTGAAAAAAAATCCTTCTCGATTTGGAAGAGATATTTATTTTAAAACACAATACCTTATGCATCTTCCTTCACTCCACGACATTACTATTTTGTCACAAATATCTTATTAAAACGCAATGAACCATATAATTTTGGTTTAAATTATGCCAAAAAATTCACATACCATTTTCATAGTCCACTTGTAAAAGTTTTTTTTCAAAAAAACTCCATTTGTAAACAAACATTTTCATGTATCTTCAATATTTCATTTATCAAAGTACAACGTTATAACAGTACTATAATTTAAAACATCTTTATATTCCTACTCTGTACATTACGTCAAATTATTAACATTTCACTCTGAACTCTGCTTATTGTCATCTAAAGACAAAAAGGATAACTCTCCTAAATATTTCCAACAAAATACCAATACATTTTTTTGGTAAACCTTAAGTCGAAGAAACCTACAAATCCCTTTCAAACCACGTGATCTCTCTAAACTTTGTTAAACAACACAATTCCCCAAAAAATTATCCTTACCCAAAAAACTTTATAATACAACTGTTTACTTTCAAAGAAGCTTTTTTCAACAATTATCTAACCTCTTTTTTCTCTTTCTTAAGTGAAACAAAAACAATCGATAAATTAAAAAATGCATTTTTTTACATTTCTTCCATAGCGATAACATAAGTTAAAAACATAAACATCTTATCTCATTTTGTGAAATAATGACAACTTTTTCAAAACAGGATAAACATTTCTCATTTTTTTCCCCCAGACCCGACATAGGCATACTCTGGCTGTACGATTAGCGACATGCTTTTTTACGCACATTACATCATTTACGTATATAGCAACCTCTCCTTATCCTTCCCTAACAATATATGTATACCTTTTTTAATTAAGTACTTAAAATAAAGTTTAAAATGTTTCCTACCTGGACGCAGATCAGCTTCCAGCTGCTTCCACCTTGGATACTCTTCAAAATGGCCGCTTACGCTCACGTTTACGTCGTTACGTAATTGGATGCTGCTATGATAAAAAAGGGACTATTTTATTTATTAATATTTATTAAATTGTTTTTAATTTTTTTCATAATGTTTCTCTTATATTAAAAAAATTGAAAAATATGTAATAAAATCAAAATAATACTAACACATTTTCTATGTGTTTAAAATAAAAAAATAAAACATTTGAAACAATATTATCGTCTTTTTATTGTTTTCAATTTAACAGGCATTACTTCTTTTTCTTATTATATATTTTGTAAATTTATATATTTGTCTCCTTACCTGTTTTCTGTTTCCATTTCCCTTCTTTATATCTTCTTTCTTCTTCTTTCCAACATTTTTTTTCTGTTCCGCGGGACTCATAGCATCTAACATGAAAATAAAAGAAGGACAATGTTTGCCATTGGATTCAATGATAAAACGTGGGAACCAAATCTTTCATTAATTTTATCTATAACATTCTTTTTGTAAAAATGTATTTATATTTGTTTATAAAACTTATATGATCCATTTACATAAATATGTATAAATTTAAAAAATGTTAATCGAACCATTTTTTTAATTTTAAATAAACCCAAAATAATCATTTTATAAAAATGTTAACTTTAATAATAATAATAATAATATTAATAATTAATTACTTGAAAAAAATTGACTAAAAAAACTGTTTAAAATAACTCTTTAATTATTTTGACCATTGCCTTTTATAAATAATAAAGTTTATTTTAATTAATATATGTTAAAAAATAAATAAAAGAAAAATATATATTTCTCAAAAATAATACTAGTTATACATATTTACATAATAATATAAATTTATTGATCTTCAATACATTTATACTATTATTTAAAAATACTTTAAAAAAGACTCTAGTATAAATATTCAATCAAAATAAAATGAAAAATAAGAAATAATACACTAGTATAAATTTTTCTGCAAATACTAAAGTTTATTAAATGGCTTTATTTTTTATTAAAAATTACCAAAGTATTTTTTGTAATATTTAGTATCATTAATATTTAATATTATTTTAGATGTCATATATTTAAAATAATAATACTTCTAAAAACACTCTAAAAATAATATTTAAACTAAAAAAAAGAGTAATTACTAATAATACTCTAGTATTAATTTTTACATATAATGCGTTGTAAAGGTACATGCGTTGTAGAGGTACTTGCGTTGTAATAGTATGCGTTGTAAACGTATGCGTGGTAAAAGTCTTTACGTTGTAAAAGATGCGTGGTAATGGTATTGCGTGGTAAAAGATGCGTTGTAACAGTTGTATACCGTCTGCACACGCTTCTCACCGTCATTTCTGCTGCCTTTTTTTTCATGATGTTTCCTGCATGTAGAGCTACGTTCTTTCTTCTGCATTCCAGCATGGATGACGAGGCTGGAGCCACCCGTCGCGCCGTCGCGATGCTCCATTTTGTCTGGCACCACTGGAGCTCTATGACTTTCAATTGTGATTTTTCTTTGCCAACACCATCACGTCATCTCAACATCACTCCATCTCAGTTCCAGTCAGTTACTACGCCGATTTCATTTTGGCATTGTCAGGTGGGAATCTACTACAAGGGATTTTCGACATTGTTTCTACACGGCCGCATGATATTCACATGTTTTGTCAACAAATGTCTTATAGTGTGTTTGATGCAAACTTTCCTGGAACTATCTGAACACCATTGTTGAGGTTTGTCGAAGCGACAATGTTTTAATGTGATGTACATTGTCTTATTTTCTTCTTTGTGACTCAAAGCATTTTTGTTGCTTCCTCAAGTACAGTTTAGGATTGCCCAATTCTATGGGTTGCTATCTTGTGTTCACGCAGCTATGATTTTTCTTCACTCACTGCTCTGTCTTATGCTGCCATCTAGTGTCTATCCTCACATTATCAGCTTTAGTGACTATTCCTCACATTATGAACTTTAAGTTACATGGCCAATCCTACAGTGTATATTAATGCTCAGTGACCTTTTAATAGTGTGAC
Source organism: Lissotriton vulgaris (assembly GCF_964263255.1). Classification (NCBI taxonomy): domain Eukaryota; kingdom Metazoa; phylum Chordata; class Amphibia; order Caudata; family Salamandridae; genus Lissotriton; species Lissotriton vulgaris. Next base: position 1,189,553,213 of record NC_141693.1, on the reverse strand, counting down.
AAGTCAAATTGTGGACCTCTGGGCTTTTTTTTTTTGTTTCTAGTGAACAGTGTTAATTATCTCTTTCTAACAAGTGTGTTAATACAGTCACACAGTGCACAATCTTTACCTTAACACACAGTGCGCAATCTTTACCTCAACATGAGGTGTCTCGCAGGTATTTTAGTCCCGTCATTGCCATGCACATTCTCACATTATTTTCTCTTTCTAACTAGTGTTTTAGTCCTGTCACACAGAGCACAATCTGTACCTTAACGTCAAGTGTCTCACAATGGTTTAGTCCTTTTATTACAGTGCACATTTTCCTTACTTTCACATGTGGTGTATCTTAAGGGTTCTTGCCCTTCTACTGGTTCGCAACAATGACCTCTACATGAGTTGTCTTACATGGGTTACATTCACATCCTTACGGTGCACATCATGTTTGCCTCTACATGAGCAGTCTCACATGGGTTACATTCCCGTCTGCTCAGTGCACAAGAAGCTACCTCCAGGGAATTTCGTCCTTTACAGTGCCCACAATGTCATGGGTTCCTACCCACATATTTGGGTTCCTACCTGAAAAGCTAACATTTTGTGTTGCTTTAGTGCAGAGTGTGGAAGCCCCACACTAGTTGTCCATACACAGACACTTCTCATCTTATTTGATTACCCTACATAGGAAGTGTTTGGGGAAAACCCTTTTGTGTACAACTCCAGTCTCATTACCTTCACACAGGGTATTTAGTCTGATTACCAATTTATTTTCTCAAATTTATGTTGTCTTGTTTACAGCTTTCAATTGGTATTCAATGTCATCATTTGTGATATTAAGATTTTAATTTATGAGAAGTATGTGTGATTCATTTTAATTGTCTCACTATTTCCTATTACAGCCCTGTTTTCATTTTCACATTTTTATTGGTGTCATCTGTGGAATCTGGATTCTATTCTTCTTTGTTTTTCTCTGTCTTTCTATTACTGTGGTGTTCTTCTGTTCATTGGAGGTTTTCTTCTCCTACTTTTTGTCAGTGTCTGGTATGACTTGTCTCTTTTTATGCATGCCTGGCCAGCAAGTATATCTTGAGGTAGTCACTTGGTATTTTCTCTTTGTGTTATTGTTGTTGAGAGGAAAAGAGGATGGTATTCTCACCATGTCTTTCTTCTCTGTTTTCTTCACTTATATTTTCACTTTTGTTTTATTAGTTCTTTTCTCTCAATGGTTTGCGATGTTTCTAATTTACTCCTTATCTTTTCTTTCTCTTGGCTTTCTTTCTCTTTTCTTTCTTTATTGTTTTATATGGAAGGAAAGGGGATGTGTTATATCCTGGCTTTGATGGTGTTCATGCAATCTCTTGCTCTGCCAGTGTTCATCCAATTATGTGTTTCAGAATGTTGGGAGCCAGACATGTCAGTTAAGAAGGGCTGAGCAGCATACTGGCTGCTCCTGGTGGGGTCTTGTATTGGATTTAACTAGATGACTTGTAACTATCTACTAATAAACATCTACAGATCCTCTACTTATCTGGACTAAGTTACTACAAATACCCATGTGGCTGTCTTCATATACATGTATAAATACATATATATAACAAACATCGTTTGCCAATGTTGCATAAAATTAAAATTGAAACTTCATACAAGTACATTTAGAACCAGTGTCACACTCATGAATAATCCAGAAAAGTGAGGACCTCTGGTAAAATACCAACGACCAGTGTCGGATCCTGATGTCTGAACCCCCTACACAGGCAAATTAACTGGGTAAAATCCCACATACAATGCTGAATTTAAAAATGTTAAAGGCACAGGAAAATCCTTTTGATAACATGGCATAGTTTCTTTTCAATGGCACTGAACAAGCAGTTCTTCGTAATAGCATATTCTTTTGGCGCACCAATCCCTTTTAAAACATTGGCAGGGGGAGGAGAAGAGTATTGTTTTGTGGAGAGTTTTGTCCACCATTTCGCGAAGTACCCAGAGTTCATTCCTCGTAGTGCAGTTAATCCTCTGACCGTTTCAGTGCTTATAAATTCCTCATTGGGCATCTGTTTCCCAATATAATGAGACGGTCCATGCTTCTGATGTAAGCTTCCTCCTCTCATTTGCTAGTCACTTGATTTACCACCACACAAACTGAAAAAGGACTGCACTTTAAATCTCTGTGCTGTTCTCCACTGCATAATCCTCGATGTTCTGCAATCTTCCAACCCGTTGTCCAATATATATGTGTGTGTTTATATATGTATGTATATATATGTGTGTGTGTGTATAGACATTTAAGAGTACATATGTGCATGTGTATAGCTGTGAGGTGAATGGTTTGAGAAATGTTCTGGATAAAAACTAAAGATAGTGGTGATGAAAATATTCATTAAGTAAATTACGTAAAGAAAAATAGCTTTCAGTGACTACTCAACCTTGGGCCATGTATATTCTGTTCAGAAAAAATGTAACATCACTACAAAAATGCAACCAGTAGTTGTCCCCAGACTTTATTCAGGGGCCAACACTGGTTACTACAAACTCTTTTGATTGCTAGCTCAGTGATCAAGAACACAAATTAATGATTCAGTTCCAAGTTGTTATTGTTATTCTAATTGGAGAGCGACAGGTACCTTGATGTCAGCACTTATGTTTTTATATGAACAACGTGCTACTGATATTGCAATTTTGTTTCTTTTTTTCGTCTCATAATGTAAAAGGATATAAATTATTCATATGCAAATGAAAAAAGAAACCACACAGTGTGCTTACTTTGCTACGGAACTCTTACAGTAAGTAGGTCTCTGCTTTCTAGGTCAAGCTAACATTTATTGTATTTATCTCTCTAGCTGTTGCTGTATCTTCAACTACAAAACACCCCAGTAAGTGCTGCACTTGCCTTGAGCGGAAACCCTTGTGTATGGGCATGTCAGTAATTATTGTTTTTCTTGGTTTTTTTGGTCCTCATATGTAACAACTTGCAAAGGTATAATATCAGGTATTGATATGTGGTTCTAACATCCCAAGCACGCAGCCTACTGGGCAAAGTCATTCCTGATATTCCTTTCTGCTCCATTACGAGAGATTGTAGGATGACCCACCCACTCTCTCTCTGGAGGTGAGTGTCTTAATCCCTGAACCTAAAAATCTCAGTATGTGATTGATTCGGGTGCAAATGTAGCTAATGGCTCCCAGGTTCGTACTTGTTTTGGTGACCCACTTAAGCATTCCAGTCTGCCAATGATACCCACTTAATACAGATTTCCCAGTTTGCTATAATTATCAAGATGAGCAAGAGATGTTCTTTCATCTTCCTACCTCTTCCCACTAGATCATCATCTTCAAAAACCCCAAATGTTATCAGTGGTAGGCTTACCTCAATTCTTCTTTCCTTAAGGGTAGTCAAAGCCTTACCCACATCCTGCCAGTAAACTTAAATTGCTGGGCATTGCCAAAACATATGAATATCGCCTATTTTCTCCTTTTGCACTTCTGGCTATGCATAATGGTATCTCCTACTTTAGACAGTTTCATGGGAGACCAATAAACCCTATGGGAAACAAACAGATGATTTTTTCCTAATGAAGCATATCTAACAAAAGAACAAAGGATAACAAAGATACTTGCCACAAGCATGATATGTCTACTGTCAGTAGTAATTCCTTCCATCTGCCTTCTGGGAGGGTGTTAGGGCTGTCTTCTGCTTGAATCAGCATTCAGTGGCAGGTTGAGATTTCTTTCTTTTGCTAATTGGTGTCACAGATTTTCTTCACCCAGTCCATGGAACAGCCTGCCTCTGGCTGTTCACGTGCCCAACTTGTTAATTGCAAGTACTTAAACCTTTATAACGTGTTGTTAGTTTTTTGGAAAATAAGTTCCCATGAAATTGAATTCTCTTCCCCCAACAGGTTCCCCCATTTTTCTATAGCGATAGTGGTGATGAAAATATGCATTAAGTAAATTACGTAAAGAAAAAGATCTTTCAGCGACTACCCAATTCTTGGGACAACAGGGACGTGGTCAGAAAAATTTGAGACATGAAAAGAGACAAATATGCAGTTAGACTTCTCACCCAACATTTAAATCAGAATTTGTGTCATTGAAACATGACTACTGACTTGGCAGGACCCCTTACACAACTAGGGGTTGAGTCTTCCAACCACTCAGGCATGTATATTCTGTTTAGAAAAAATTTAACATGCACTTCAAAAATGCGTGCTTATTTTGCTATGGAACTTTTACATTAAGTAGATCTCTGCTTTCTAGGTGAAGCTAACATTTATTGTATGTATCTCTCCAGCTGTTGCTGTATCTTCATCTACAAAACACGCCAGTAAGTGCATGTGCCTTGAGCGGAAACCCTTGTGTATGGGCATGTCAGTAATGATTGGTTTTTTTGTGGTCTTTTGGTCCTCATATGCGACAACTTGCAAAGGTATAGTATCAGGTATTGATGTGCGGTCCTGACATCCCAAGCACGCAGCCGCAGCCTGCCGGACAAAGTCATTCCTGATATACCTTTCTGCTCCATTACGAGAGGTTGTGGGATCACCCACTCAGTCTCTCTCTGGAAGTGAGTGTCTTAATCCTTGTACCTGAAAGTCTCAGTATGTGATTGATTCAGGCGCAAATGTAGCTAATGACTTCCAGGTTCGTGTTTCTTTTGGTGACCCACTTAAACAATCTAGTCTGCCAATGCGTTTAGCTGATATTAACCATTCCGTACAAAAGGGGGAAATGGGTGATACCAACTTAATACAGATTTCCCTGCATGCTATAGTTATCAAGGTGAGCACGAGTTGTTATTTCATCTTCCTAACTCTTCCCACTAGATCATCATCTTCTAAAACCCCAAATATTATCGGTGGCTTACCTCAATTCTTCTTTCCATAAGGGTAGTCAAAGCCTTACCCACATCCTGCCAGTAGAATTGAATTGCTGGTCATTGCCAAAACATATGAATATCATCTGCTTTCTCCTTCTCGCACTTCAGGCAATGCTTGATAGTATCTCCTACTTTAAAGTGTTTCATGGGGGCCAATATACCCTTTGGGAAACAAATAGATGATTTCTTATTAATGGAGCATATCTAACAAAAGATCAAAGGTTAGGCATAGATACTTGCCACAAGGGTGATACGTTTACTATCGGTAGTACTTCCTTCCATCTGCCTTCTGGGAGGGTGTTAGGGCCGTCTTTGGCTTGAATCAGCATCCAGTACCAGGTCCTTTGAAATTGTATTCTCTTCCCCCATTTTCCCATTCCTGCCTCAATGAGTGGAATGGCCAATGCATCCAATAAGCATGGTGGGGTTCCAGGGGATTTCAAAATTGGAGCCCGGTGACAATAATAGGAAATTCAGAGAATTTTCCTAACCTGTATCCCCAGCTTACATGCTGCAGTTAAAACCTTGAGTCGCACCCTCTTGAAGTATTTGGGGTGTCCAAATTTAAAGAGAAAGTTACTGCTCTCTTATGCCAAATCTTTGGTAACAGAGTTTTAAAATGCTTTAATTGGAAATACCAGCAGTACATTTGAAAATCTGGGAAGGCCACCCCACCATCTGTTTTCTATTTACGCTACTTATTCCATGCAATTCTAACGGCCTTATTTGCCCAAATAAAACTGCTCACTTCACCCTGTAACTTTCTCATCCACTTTACCTCAAAATGCAGTGGTAATGCATTAAACAGGAAAGTACATTTTGGAAGGAGCATACTTTTGATGAGGTTAGTTCTGCTGAGGTGGGACCATAGTTTTAGGAGCTTTCTGGTTTCTTTCGTGATTTTAACCCAGTTTATTTCAGCCATGATATCCATACCTTTAGTCACTTGCACACCTAAATATCTGATCTCCATCTTTTCTTGTTTTTTCAGAGTAATATCTAGTGGTATATTCCATGCCATGATCTCAGTTGTCTCTTCGTTGTCTAAATATCCCAATACTTTCCCAAAATCTATTAAAATATCCATGATGATGAGATATGTCCCTAACAGGTCTTTTGTGTAGATCACTAGATCATACAAGGCCTCTTTCCTCATCCATTCTTGATACTGAAATGGTAAGATTCGCTGTTCCTGCCTAATTCTCCTGGCTAAGGGTTCAATATATAGGTTTAACAGTAATGGGGATAGGGGGCAACTTTGCCTGGTGCCTCTACCTATCTCCACCACAGGTGTAAGAGTGCCATTAACCAGGATTCTTGCCTTAGGGGATCTGTATATATTTTGGATTGCATGTAAAAAATGATTACCTACTCATTATGGCTAAGGGAAGTTGTCAGTGGCAAGGTCGATTGCACATACCAAATCATGTACATGCTCGTGTAGGTGTCTATTTACCATCAATCCCTTTTGGGAGGTGTTGATCTGCTCTCCCAACACTACACCCAATCTTTTGGCCAGAATGCATGTAAACAGCGAGTAGTCAATGTTAAATAGTGAAATCAGCCGATATGATTTAAATTTTTTAGGACTTTTATTAGGTTCAAGAATTATTGTGATTGTAGCCTCATTCCAAGTGTCAGGGATAGGGATATTATCCCCATATGTAAGATTTAATAAGAAGGTCAGCTCTGGATCTATTTCTTCCAATAAGGCCTTATATATCTCAGATGGGATACCATCTGGGCCTGGCACTTTCCCCTCTTTTAAATGTTTAATTGCTTCAAGAACTTCCTCAAGACTTATTTCCTTATTTAGATGTTCTACTTTGTTTTTAGTATGTTTTGAAGGTGGGTCTAAAGTAAGCCAACTGTCAACCTGGGAGTCTTATGCTAGGCAATCTTCCCTATACAATTTCGAAAAAGGTGGTAAAAGCCCTCCCTATGTCTTGATCATTTTGGCACCTTTCCCCAATTTGCTCCACTGCCACCCCTTTGATTGTGTTTCTAGTCAGTGTTCCTATTGCCATCCACGTCAATAACTTACCACAGCCGTGCCCATATTCATAATGTGCTAACTGGCTAACATTCCATTTTTGTTGAATTGTGTCGTCTAGGTGATTTGTTATTATTTTCTTTGCATCATCTATTTGATTTTGAATTCTTATAAAATCTCCAGGGTCGGCTGTTTTATTCAGATCCGTGAGCCGGGTAGCTTTTACCCTCTCTTGCTCCGCTATTTTTTGCTTGGCTTCCCTTCGCCTGTATGCTGCATAACTTATCAATCTTCCACGCAAGAAGGCCTTACATGTACCCCTAATTGTCCGTGGATGGGCGGAAGTCTTATTTATATTAATGAACTCTGTGGTGCCTTTTTTTAAGGTCTTTATAATATTTAGATCTTTTAAAACGGATCTATAATCGGATATATCATTGTTTAGAGTTAACTCTAATCTTACTGCAGAATGGTCTGACAAGTGTTCAGGTTGGTGGCCGATTGTCTCAACTTTGTTACTTAACCTGTTGTCAATAGGAAAATACTCTATGCGAGAAGCAGAACTATATTTCTTATTGCTATATGTGTAACTTTTCTTACTTCCAGCCTTACGTCTCCAAGGTTCTATCAACCCCATATTCTTCATTACATTTTGTATGGCGTTTCTCATTTTTGGTGTGTTGGTTGTTGGTCAGGAGGAAGATTTATTTAGAACAGGATTGAGTAATGAGTCACCAGCCATTATAATGATATTTTCAATCTTTAGCAATAGTTGAAACAGATCCTGTAAGGTGGAAGGATCGTCTATATTAGGGCCATAATAGGTGACCAGGGAATATTTAATGTTGGTGATATGCATGATGGCTATCAGCCATCTACATTTGGGATCTGCCGCGACCTCTAATAGTTTGGCCCATGCTGTATTTCTGGTTAAAATTGCATCCCCTTTACATTACAATTTTGATTTGTGCATTCATACTGGCTTATACACCTCTGCCCTTTAGTAATTTCTAACCACTCAGCCTGCTAAAGGTTTGTCTCTTGTATCATCAGTATATCATTGTTTGATTGTTTTAAAAAAGAATTCTCCTTCTCCTGGCCGGCACCCTCAACCCATTTACATTCCAATTTAATATCCTCAAGCTGTGGGTATTATTAACGGCATTCAACTTCAGGGGTGCACCTTTTCTTTGAGCCTCTTAACCTTAACATATTTGCCACACATAAGGACCTTAATTTTTTTTCCTCTGCTCCCCACCACCCAAGTGAGATATTTAATTGAGGAACATGGCGGCCAGTTACCAACGGACTGCTGCTGACTCACCTCTCCGGGACGCCAAGATGCACCGGGCCAAGCCTAGCCTAGCCTCGCCTAGCCGCTGCGCCGGAAAGTTCTACTGAGCTGCAGGCACGGTCTCGGGCTGCCATATGGGAAGGAAAGCCTGCAGTTGTTAAAGGGAGTGGAAGCGCAGAGAAACCCTTGATGCGAGCGTATCACAGCTTGCCTCCTCTGGGGAACAGTGGTAACTGGGCGCATTGGTGCTACGCCGGGACCAGCATGCTGCAGCACAGTCCCACCACCGGGTCGCTGACAGCAGTGTCAGCACAAGTCTGAGAGTGCGCCAGCCACTACATCCCCATCACAAACCACTACACCTCACTACACTGAATCCTTGTTCTTTTTTGCATCTTATGTGCCCCAAAAGTACTCCTCTGCCAGGTGGGAAGGAGAAGGAACATGGGAAACCACACAGGAACGCCAGAAAAGCGTAGAAGACTTGATTTTCGTCATCTGAAGAAGGGAAGTTACGTTGGATTTCAACACTGGACTTTCTAAGGGGGGCCTTGGTGTATACCTCCCAAAAATCTTCCCTAAAACTGCACCCACTCCACCACTCACTACTTCACCCCAACCCCCCAAGCTGCTTTTCTAGTTAAAGAGCCACTTCCTGAGCACAAGAAATAGAGCGGAGAGAATTCGAAGCTCCTATCAGAGCACCCGAATAGGAAAGTTAAAATCCCAAACTCACTGAGATGCTTTTTTAAAGTACAAGGAGAGAGGGGGGGACTCTTTCCCCAGAGAGACTAGTACACCTTTTGTCCTTACTCATGCAGACACTCTCGGAGGAATGGTACTTCAAAAACATGATCATAGAGAGCAGGAGAAGCTCCCCTATCCAACTATTCCCAGGTTTTGGAGGGAGGTATAATGCTCCTGGAACTCATAGGAGAGGTTGAATTAGGGGCACCTATACCAGTGATAGAGGAAGACATCTTTCCCCACCTATAGAACAAGACACAGGAGCCTTACTGCATTCACTTTCCGAGGAGATTAGAACTAGATTCTCACTCTCTGAGGCAAATCCCACAAAAATATGTGATATGTGCGAGAGCCTGCAAAATAAACTTACTGGTCTAACGGAAAGAATAGTGAACCTAGAGGTAATTCTCGAGACTGTGCGGGAGGAGAAAGCAGGGAACAGCAGAAAAATTGCGGACCTTAAGACAAGTGGGAAATTACTCCAGGAAAAGGTAGAAGCATTAGAAAACCATTCCAGGAGAAACAATCTAGAGATCCTAAATATTCCTGAGGGTAATGAAGGAGGCGATTTAAAAGAGTTTGTGATAGCTCTGATAAAAGAATTCATACTATCTGTCAGGACACTAGACCTACATCAGGATATACAAAGAGTACAGAGGGACCTGTACATGAAGAATCCCAGCATAACGTAGCTCAGAAGGGTACTGATACATTTTAATAGATTTGGTGGGTAGGTATGTATACTGATTATTGTTTATCTGGCTTTGTGAATTTTGGAAGTAGGTTTCTCCATGTACACGCATTGTCTTAATGGAACTCCTTTGCACTGAATGCAAGGCATGAAAATACATTTCTCAGATGCAGAAGGGAGTTAAAATTCCACAGATTCAGTATAATATATATGGTAAGCCTTTCAAATCGCTGCCCCATTGCCTACTTGTTTGCCATTGGCCTGCTGGTTGAATGCCTAAAACCAGTTTTTTAACTGTCAAGGTAAATATTCAGACTGAACTCATTGCTAAGATTTTCCAATATGTTATCAACCTTTATGTTTGTATATGTTGATGACTAAAATATAAGAGACATCTAATTATGTTATCGTTTCATAGGGCAACATCTTTTCTCTGGACACCATGTCCAAAGTTTCTATGTCCCTGCCACCATAGTGATGAGTAGAAGCACTAACGGAATATCTCTGGTATATGAAGGAGTTATTGTATTTATGAGTTCACATTTTCCAGTATTATGTGGTGATTTCATTTGCAGGCCATTTCAGGCATTTACTCTCAGTTGTTCTGCTGTCTTATTGTTTCAGCAAAAAGTTGTCAACAAATTAGGTTCCTATGAATACGGGGTGCCTCCATACTACTGGAGACACCTGTTTTCAAGTCATGGACTTTTTACTTTAAGAACCTCAAGATTTATGAAACTTTTAGTCTTGGTTCCCAGTAAGGAAATCATTGAAGACAATTATCAGAGCACAGTGAATATAAGAGATAAGCTTCAGATTAACATATTTAATTTTGACTTTCAGAGTTACTCCCTCTAATATATATTTTTGTTATATATATATTGTGGCCAAGCAGGTAGCATATCTACTATTGTTTCTTTTCACTTCTATGTGGTGTTCCCCAGAAATCAGTTCTTTAAAAAAATATGTGCATTCATGTGTGAGTCCACTGGCACATTAAATTCAGTTTTTGGGCAGGTATGATAATAACAGACTCAAAGAAGGTAGTTCAAGTTACAATTGCCAACAAGTTTCACGCTCCTCCAATTTCAGAATTACCCCACATTTAGTGGCAGGTGACCTGCTAGATTTACCATGACAGAGCTTCAGATGACTCTTCCATAGAAACTCATTAGTTTGTGGCCCATTGGGCACAGGACATAAGTTCTTATGAATGCCAGCACTTGGAGGTACAGGGCAAAGAACAACAAATGTTCCCCCTACTTGCACCAGGAGAACTCCCTGTAGTGAAGGGACAATTCCTTTTACTACATTAAACCACCACTTTGCTGTGTCAAGTACAATGAAAAGATGGCTCGCCTTGAAATATTTCTTTACCGCAATGGCTTCTGCTATATCTGATGGAGATTTTCAGTGAAAATTAACCACACAGTGGGAAACCTCTATACTGCGGGCTAGCTTTCAGAGTGCAGCCGAAGACCGGCACCAAGAGTGCAGCCGAAGACCGGCAGCATTGCAGACTACTAGCTCAACTACAAATTAATCTCTCAATGATGAAATTAGAAAACACATGTAGAGACTGCAATGAACAATTACCAGTGTTGCTTATTAGCTATTTATTCCTGACTGTGTTACAAAAGACTCCAAGAAATTAGTCGCCTAACTGTTTTCACTGCAGCCATGCTGTTGATCTGAACTTACCAAAGGTGTCACTATACAAAATGCAGTCACTAGAAAGCATGCTGGAACATCAGCCTAAATATCTTCAGCATTGACCTTCCTTCCTGTGTTTGCCCTTTATCTGCATTTTAAATCTAGAAATTGATATTGTGCTTACTAATATTATCAACATACCTCACCCCTTTTGAGTGCTTCAGTTTATATTGTCCTAATGTGGGAGCAATGTGTGTTCTCCTACAACCGGACCCCGGATGTCTAAGACGACAACCAAGACGAGAGAGAGCCGAAGATCTAACTGACCACTCTGCCATGGAAGAGAAAACGTTAGCTAGGGAAGAAGCAACTAAATCTGGAGCCCTGGAAGAGAAAATAACTGCATCTAGGGCCGTGAAAAATAAAAAGACAAAGCATAGAAGAAAAAAGGCTGACTCTAGAACAGAAGAAATTTGCCAGAAGGAACTGGACATGAAAGTCAGGAGGGTCACGTGGCCAGTGAAGGTTGTGGCAGTTTTAGATTAGAGGAGGTAAAAGGGTGCACATCCCCTAAGAATCAATGTCCAGATTTGTTGTGGGTGATGATATTGGCTAGTGGGGGTGAGTCTCTGGAAGCATATGCCCACTTCTTTGATGGATACCCTACTGGCCCTAGGTAAGTAGGACATCGTACAGTATATCCTCATGAAGGAAGCCCTTGTTGCTAAACATGGTTTAACGCAGTATTGCTTAAGGTATAGGGAGAGCCAGAAACTGTTTCACCAGACTTGGGTAGTTTTAATGGATTACTCTGTTAAATCATTAGATTGATTGGGTGAAGTGCTGCAAAGTAAGTGACAATGATTTACTGTTCAATCTGATCGAATGTCTGACAAAATATCGACAGATAAAAAGATCGACCTACAGAAATATCGACACAGAAATATCGAAGACAAAAATATCAAAGTCCTATCTACATAAAAGTAAGTACAAAAATATCGAGAAAAAAAATATTGTTGTCAAAAATATTGATGTTAAAAATTACCTTTTTGTTAAAATATTTTAATAATAATGTAAACATCAGTAAATAATATATATAATTATATATATATATACATATATATATATATATATAAATATTAAAACATATTTAAAAAATAATGATTAATACATATAATGTTAAAATTAATGAAACATCTACATATAAATTAATATATATACTGACTCCACATATTGCAACATAGGGAAACCATTGGACAGTATCAGGGTAAAAGTTACTATTCCCACACCTGAGAGTGCAACAGTAGGGAAAGCGTTGGGGTAAAAATTACTATTCCAACTCCAGTGAGTTCAACAGTAGGGAAAGTGTTGGATAGCACAGGGGTAAAAATTACTATTCCAACTCCAGTGAGTGCAACAGTAGGGAAAGCGTTGGATAGCGTATGGGTAAAAATTACTATTCCAACTCCAGTGAGTGCAACAGTAGGGAAAGCGTTGGATAGTGTAGGGGTAAAAATCACTATTCAGACTCCAGAGAGTGCAACAGTATGGAAAGCATTGGATAGCGTAGGGGTAAAAATTACTATTCCAACTCCAGAGAGTGCAACTGTAGGGAAAGCATTGGACAGCCTAGGGATAAAAATTAATATTCCAACTCCAGTGAGTGCAATAGTAGGGAGAGTGTTGGATAGCGTAGGAATTAAATTAACATAATTATCAATAAAATATTTTTTATAAAATAAATAATATATTAATAATTATTTAACAAAATGTATTAGAAAATACCTTTAAAATTAAATTAATATTTACTTAAATGCCATTAAATTACTTCCCACCCTATTCCCCTATAAACCCACAACCCGCTCTGATACTAAAACGCAAAAAAAGATACAAAAATTACTATTTTCTAAACATTTATTACATATATTTAAAAATAATGAAAAAAACATTTAAAAAATGTTAAACTTACAAGTAAAATACATACTAAATACATAACACTAAAAAATCGATAATATTTACAATTATATTTTTGCTCACAATATTATTTACTTCGATATTACTTACTTCGATATTAAATAAATCGATATTACTTACCTTGCAGTCGATATTCTGTTCAACTACATTCTTGACTTTGATATTCTGTCCCTACGATATTAAAAACTTGATATTAGTGTAGGTTGATATTAAAATTTAAATATTTATAACTGCACACCAATCTGATCATGAGAGAGCTCATGTTCAGTAATTGTTTTGCAGAACTGCTTCAACATCTGACCAGTTCAAAGATCATTGTTCCCAGAGAGCTTACATAGGAGGCTGACCTCTGTGTTAGTACAAGGTGTATGGGATCCCCACCAACAGAAGGAAGAGGGAAATAGGGAAAATGAAAAGGAGTTCTCTAATGTCTACAAAAGAGTTCTCAGGGGAAGGAATCATAATCAACTCCTCAGCAGAAGAGGGTGGAATGGGAAGGCATCCCCAGGTTACCTCCGGCCCAAGTGCAATGCCTCTCACCAGTATCTGCACTTTAAGAGGGATGTCTTATATCTCCGCAGGAAATAGGCCCTGACTGGTGGGCTTATCTCTGAAAATGCCCAGTTAGCTCTTGGGGGTAGTGCAGAGTTTAAGCTAGTGCCCTAGTGGCCCTGGGTAACAATGAGATGGTGCAAAGGGCTCACATGCTTCACAATACTAAAAGAATTAGCAGTGGGTCACCATCAATGTTAAGATGGTGGATTCTCTGATTGGCACAGAAGCCAGTATGACTACTGTTTAGTGTCACCTGGTGTTCTCAGAGAAGGCAGTCCCTGATGTAGTTTACCATGTTCTTACATCAGACAACATAGTAAGCCAATTTCCAATGGCTCTAATCCCATGGGGGGATCTCAGTTTCCTTAAAGGTAGCTGTGAGTACAACCATGCTTGTTGACTGTCTTTTGGGGTAAAGTCTCACAAGGACATGTTGGGATGGCCTGAGTGAGTGTGCCTGACCACACTGCCTATGGCATCCTGACAGGGGAGTCAGAAGGACCTGGCGTCTTTACAAATGGTCTTGGTGCCGGCAAAGAAGAGGAAGAGCATGGGACGTGGGAAACCTACTCCAGAAGATCCGATATTCTGGGTGAAGGCTGATCTAGAGGGTGATGCTCAGAATCTACAGTGGGAGTAATTGTTGCTCTGGGAGAACTCGCTGAGTTAGCTGGGTGACAAATTGAAGGGATGTCATCACAGATGGAGTTTTACACAAGGAAGAGAATGTGTCCTACTCTTGAGGGTCTACTGTGGTGGGCTATGCACTGCAGTGGTTTCTAAACAGGATGGCAGGATGGTGCAGCCCCTCTATGTCTAAAAACCACTGCAGATTAAACTTTAGTATGCAGTGATTTTTAAACAGAGAACGACTGCTCTGTCTTCCAGCTCTCTTTAGAAACAACTGAATTTAATCACCAGTGGAGCAGCAGAATTTAAGTAATTCCATGTCCGAATAGAAACACTGATTTACCCCATTCCTCTGATTCTGCAGTTGGTATTATTAATTCCACCCATGCGTAGTTATAGTTAGGTGAACTGACCATAACTTGCATCCCTGGCATGCGTTGCTTGTGATTTTATTTATGAAATCAGTCATGATATGTTAAATGACATCCCTAATAACATCTCAAGTGATATCACTAATAAGGTCACTGATGACATCCATTGGTACTGCTGTTGACATTAGCTGCGAGGCTGAGGTCTTTCTTTAGTTAGTAAGACACTCTACTTTATAGAGGAATCAGACACTGAGCATGCATTTATCTCAACAGGGTGGTATTATATTTCCTAATCTAGTCACTAGAGCTATTTGGCAGCATTTATATAGTAAGATGCTTGAATTTATATATAGCACTTCACAGCCCAGATGAGGTGCCAAAGCATATTTGCTGAGGGTAGCACCATACTGTGTGGGATGGAAGAGTCTATGTCTCTCACAAAGGCTCAGTATTGTTCTGATGCCCATCATCAAAACCAGAATTGTGATCTGATCTTATTTTTGTCATTGCAACTTTGCATGTGCAGAGGTGAAAGGAGGAACTAGATAATACACAGGCTTCTTGAAGTTAGATTTTGGATTTATAGTACTTACAGGAATGAATCTTGCCTAATGTAGGAAGTGTATTGGCGTTGTGTGTCTATGGATGAGTTTCCTTATCTGGTAACAACTAGCATGTCCCCGCGCTTTCGCATTAATTGGAGCAAGAAGCAATAAGGGAGCCTGCTCATTTGGTTGGGATTTGTTGAGTGTGGTTCTGTGGCTTTTTGACTTTCTAGCTATGTTAAGTGAAACTGTCCGCTCATAGTGGATCGTTTTTTGAAAAGTCAAGTCTTCACTGCCTCGTCAGTGTTGCTGATTGTAGGGACTAAGGGATTCCGCTGATGTATTTCTTTCTCATTTGGGAGAATTGTCTGCTGGGGTGGCAATTTGAAGCAGAGGTTTATCTTCTGCACACATACTTTTTGTATGCTTTGGTAAAACAAAGGCTCTTGGATCTGTAGGTGATGCGGGGTTTTAAGGCTTAGCATCTGACATTACGATACACTTGAATGACTGATGAGATGTGATAACATAAATGGATATGTAGAAGTTGTCTTGCTGCTTTGTTTCAGAATCTTTGCAGTTTTCAGTGGCCTCTAAGTAGACTCCATTTGCACAATCAGCACAACAGGATAAGGAAGATGGTTGCCTGATATTCTGCTTGCAACCTAGATGTTGAGAGATCCACCATATTAGTTATTCAGTGCACAGTGCACTTCGTGTTATGTAGGGTCTGGTGTAGAGTTTAATGGACAGGTTACTCTGTCACAAATGTGACAATATTCTGCCTCCCTTATTGCAGGTGCATTATATTCAACGGCACTGGTAATGCGGCAGATGGGATATCCATCATGTTAGTGAGGGAGTAACCCATCTGACAAACTCTAAAAAAGGACCCTTAGTTCACTTGCAGCACCAGGAATAGCTTGGAGACTATGATTGGTCCAAACTTTCTTACCTCTGTGGTGATTGCTGGTGGTGCCCAGATATGTGGGTCAATATAGTCTTTGGGTTTATTTCTTCCATTCTCTGAAAGTTAGGATCCTTGTTTTTGACAAGTAAAGTTTAAGATAATTTCTCAACATTGCTTAGTTGGTCTCTCAAATGTAATGTTTCTAAGCTCTCTGGGTCCTTCTGGTTGTCAACATTTCAGATATTCCCAGTGTTGTCAGCATAGTATTACTATGCTAAAATGAAAGGCTTGATGAATCTCAGTATGGGTTGAGGTAGATATTGTACTGGTGATGTGATTTAGTCTTGAAGTACACTAATGTCAATGCTAAGACAAAGTGATATGAACGGGTCTTAAGAATGAAGGTGGGCCTGCCAGAGGGACAGGATGAGATCCTGTCAAGAATATTTTTCTTTGTGCCAGGTTTATCGAGTCTCACTAGAGAAAAATTGTGATTTATTGCAGACATTGCATTAGACAGGTCCCGTAGTAGTCCTGCAACTCCATTGCTGTCTATGGTTGTCTTTAGTTCATCCAGTGCAGTTTCTTACCTCTTTGGGCATAACTAAATGTGTTCTATAAAAGTGGCTTGTTTTCCTACAAAATGTTACAGACCTAATAAAATGCTACTCTATCAGTTTGAATAAGGATAGGGCATTCAAGCTTGGCAGGTAGTTGACACACCCATCTCAAGGATTACTCGTGTGGTGTTTACTTTGAGATAAGAGGGAAAGGTTTTGACATGATATGAAGTAGTTGTTAATGGTCATAGCTGGATATGTAACAATCATGATGAGCTAGATACTCTTGAATAGTTGTATCAGACAGCAGCAGAAGGAAAGCTGCGAGGTCCTTAACCCAGATAGTGGATTTGGGATATGAAGAGTTTCTTGGAGAAAGGATAGGTTTCAATGTCTCTTGGCTGGAGAACACTTTTTAATCCTGGGATTTGTGAGCTGAAGGGTGCGCTTTTTATTCTCAGGCATTGTTCGAACTGCTTTGATTTCACCACAAGTTGGTCTGTGATGGAATTAAAGAAAACTGGAGACTGTGATTTGTACTCCACTTTACAGAATTTAGTATGGATCTTTTGAAGGTTCTTAGTAATGCATTTGGCATATGCGTTGTGATTACATTGAAGAGTAATGTTTTTAGTGAATTCTGTTTTCAGTGTCTTGAAACTTGTATTGAGTCAAAGAGTTTTATGATGATGGTTTGAGTGTATGAATATATCAAAAAGAATGCACTGTTAAAAGCTTTGAAGAACAATTGCATAACTGATTCACTTCTGTTAATTGGTTAGGGTAAATCTACAAAGAGGTGAGCTTTCAGTGCAGAGACTTAGACTCATATGCATGAACACATTTTCCTGCAGACATAGAATGGGCAAGACCATTTGATGCATCTGGCCCTTAGAGTATGTTGTTCTGTAATTGTTGCGCATCAAGAAAAGGGGGCACCACAATAGCCTACAGGTAACAGGATATAGAAGTTACAGAAAAAAGACTAATAAGTGTCTCAAAAAAAATTCTGTGAGGAATATTGTTTTGCTGTCATATGCATTGAGGTAAGTGCTACCGAATGGCAGGTGGTGGGTGTGGGTTTAGTGCTGAGAATAGTGACATTAAGAGCCTTTGATTTTGATGTGATGATTCTTGAGAGTGGGACATTAGATTGGTTACACCAGATACCCTTATTGTACAGGATGCTGAAATTAGGATTGTTCAAGGGGCTATCTCAAATGGCATCTAGCAATGCACCTGTAAAATCCCATCTTTTTGGAATTTCACTGTAGTTCAGCCGGAATCCAAATACCAAGATTAGCAGCTGACTACGAGGGATTTGAAGTCTGTCATTACAATGCCTTTAACTAAAAGGGTTTGTAACAATTGCGTAAAATAATGACTAGACCTTCTCTGGCTTTCATCATATGATTTCATGTCAGGTCTCTATACCCAAGAAGAATGACTTCATGCACGACTAGTGATGCATTTTCTCCTAACAAGGAGTGAAAATCCTGAGTAGGTCTGGTTGTGTGTCTGAATTCGGAGTGCACCCTGATCCCTCAAGTGGCGCGGGGACCTCGATCCGAGCAACGGCAGGGGAAGTGAGCTGTGCGGTGTTGCTTCGGTGGGAGCCCACCAGGACACGTAACAGTGCCTACGGACCGTCGAGAAGAGCTGTACGGGACACTCCGGACCCGCCTTGAATTCCTATGACACCAGGAACCACACGATCTTGTGCAGCTGCATTGATCACCCCCTGCTGCATAACACTGCCCACGAGTGACTCCCTACAGCACTGGAAAGTCAAATCTATTGGGCGCTGGTAGCGGTCTTAGTGGTGAGTGGCTGTGGCCGGACTTCTAAACTCCGGGTCGGGGTTTTAGCGACCTATACAGCTCAGGACACGGCGGATGCTGCGAGGCAGACTCCCCTGATCAACACAGGCACAAATGGCAGGAGCATGATCACTATAATTAAGATGCCTGCTGCAGCATGTGCACAGGTAAAGGAAAACCCCTCGCTGCCCAATCGATCGTAGCCAGTTGCATGGCAAATTCACTACCCCTTAAATATTGAAAACTGACCTTCGCATCCATTTTGAGCTCCTAGATATATTTTACTGACAGTCCCTGCAAAATGGCAGCCATCGGCTCTCCATGCTAAGAAGCTGGCAATGGAAAGAGGACTGCGAACGGGAGACAAACAAAGGACTACAGTTACTAGCTGAGCCACTCTCGACCAAGTGGCGGCCATCTTGGAATGGCTCTGTACATCTATAGTTTTTAATGATCATCCTGATGGGTTTAGATTAATATAGGGAATTTAATTATTTTCTTACCCCCTATACAATTTTTTTAATACTTTCCCCCTTAATGGGCATGGACATGCAGGAATAAGAGGATAGTAAAAGACGCCAACAAGGACCACAGCAAGGCTTGTAGATGTGCTGAATATGCAATAGACTAAAGGATACAGCTAAGTGAGTGTTGCTACTGCAGGACCACCCTGTAGTGTTGTATACCTATCTTCAGCATCCACGCACTAATGACCCGAAGCCTGGTAAACACCTCCCAATTGCGTGGATGGTTCGCTCTGGACTACAGTTACCACAGACAGAGGCATGGAATGCGATGCTGCACGGTACCCACCTATTGCCGAGATAACTTACCACTTAATCTTGACACTGGACTTAACGACTCTGTGACCCCATCTGAGCTATGGGCTCATTTAGTCTAACATCCTGGGCCCCCACAATGTACTGCTCTACCACTACCGATATGCAAGAACTGTACTGCTTCTCAGCCCCCTGTTACTACAGCCCCCCGCATTCCCTCTATTCCTCTTTTGGTGACTTGTTTCTTCTGTGTTTGACTATGCAACTGTAACTATTGTAACCTTGTTTTTCCCTGACTGCCGAGACCTGAGCAACATGGCTGATGCCCGGTGGAGCTGCTAGACAGCTATAGAGGAGATCCACCCTGGCTCACCACCTCGGCTGTCACCTACCAAGCCGGACATTGGACACTGTTCTAACCGTCTCGTCGATGTAAACCGTAACTAATGTAACCTTGTTTTTCCCCAAACGCTGAGACCTGTGCAACATGGCTGATGCCCGGTGGAGTTGCTAGATAGCTATAGAGGAGATCTGCCCTGGCTCACCACCTCAGCCGTTACCTACCCAGCCGGACATTGGCCTCTGTTGGCCCCGTCTCCCTGCCATGTCTCCTTCCTCCCCCTCCCTTCGAAGAATTACTCTATGTTTTACTATGCTCTGGTAACGGATGTAATTTGTAACTTGTAATGCTATGATTCCTCATGTAAAGCGCTCTGATACCTTCGGGTCTAGCCAGCGCTATATAATACTCTTCAAATAAAATAAAATAAATAATCAGGTTTTTTCCATTGAGCAACTGTAGATAATTAGGTGGCTTGGACTATATTGTATGTGGGGAAGGAGTAGGAGGGGTGCAGATGAGAAAGAAAAGGTAGAGATAGAAAGGGTGGCCAAGAGTTTTGGAGAGTAGAATGGAACAGAGTTTGTGTAAGTGATAAGTTCAGGGACAAGGGGGGCCATTCCAGCTGCTGGAAGTGTCAGGAATATCAGGGCGGCTTGCGGTCTAGGGCCCGCCCCACGGCATGAGTTATGCTCGAGGTATTTGTGTGGGAAAGTTCACAGTTTTCCCTCCAGGGGGCGCTGGTGGTTTGCTTGCACAACCTACAGTAACATATGTTGATGCATATAATGATGTGTGATGTAAATGTACTTGGAACATGCTCTTTATACCCCTTAGTTCGCCTAATGCGTGAGATTTGACTGTCTCACGCGAAATGAGTGAGGTTTGGCAACCTCACGCGAGATGCGTGAGGTTTGGCAAGCGGTATTGAAAACCTCACGCGAAATGCGTGAGAAACGGCAAGCGGTCGCGTTTAACATCGGGCGTAGCCACGTTAACGTGCGTGACCACGCCCAGACCTCTTTGCTCACTATTCTAGAGATCTTGAGGGTGTAGCAGCGTCTCCCTGTAGCTCTGAGTGGAGTTCAGAGTTTTGGAAGCATTTTCTTGGACTTTGCTTCTGGAAGTGGTTGGCAATCCTTTTGAAGGTCCTTTGGGAAGGCGCAACCTGCTGTGGAGGCATTTGGGAATCCTTTGCAGTACCAGTAAGTTGGATATCTGAGGCTTAGGTTTCTTCGGCCACGCCCTGTGTATCAGTAGAGTAGGTCGTACTCTACAGGTAGGACATTTTAAGCTATTTTCTGCGCCAATATTTAAAGTCCATTATAGTAAACTTATTTAAAAGTGTTTTTGAGTCTTTTATCTGCGCAAATTACACATTCTTTGTTCTCTGTGAAATAATTCTCTGAGAGCTTAGGCTCTAACTTGTTGGGTCTTTTTCTTATGGTTTCTTTGGTCGCAATCCATAACTGTCGCAGTACGAATTGACATTACAAAAGAAAGAATTATATTGTTAAAGAAAGAATTTTCAAGTGAAGGTTTTGACCTTGAGATTATTTATGTAAAGACTGCACTAGAGATTATTCATGTAAAAGTTTATGTTTTACTAGGCGAAGAGACATTTTTGACTGTCATTGTAAAGTGGTTATTTACAAGAAAGGTGTCATTCTGTCAGTGTTGAATCTGAGACCCAAATGTGTTTTCTTTTGATGCTTAATTTAAAGGAATGATTTCATATATGTTAATTTGGAGTTAAACCCAGGTTAAAGACAAAAGGTCTTTTATTGAGGGGTGAAATTTTAGTTCTTTAAGCTGTTGCAGAGTTCTTAGAATATCGGTATAGATTTGCAACACTAACTTTTCCTTTTCAGATCTCCTTCCCTGCTGTTCCCTACCCAACTCCCCTGACTAACTTTTCCTTTTCAGATCTCCTTCCCTGCTGATCCTTTCCCAACACCCTTTTCCCCTCGCTTGATCACTTCAATATTCTGTGTATTTACTACAATCAGAATTGGAGGTATCGAGAGGTGGGCCCCTATATCAACTCGACAGATCCTGAGGAAGACCTCGTCTGACAGAATAGTGAGCCCACGAATTCTTTTCCTCCTGATCTGTCGGAGTTGCTATAATGGCCACCTTAGATGATTTAATGGCGGTAATTGTAAAAATGCAAACTGATCTAAATGAAACCATGAATGCAACTGCGTTATTGGCTGAGAAAGTGGATAACATTCAACTTCAGAATACACCATTGCCTGATGAAGTTCAGGATACAGGTTCAAGAGCTCCCACTAATATCTCTGTTACTGTACCCCCGCAAATTCCTTTAGCATCCCCAGAACGTTTTACTGGAGATCCTTCTAAGGTGCAAACCTTCTTGACACAAATTGAGTTGCACTTTTCTTGCAGGCCTGCAGCCTTTCCCACTCCTCAATCTAGGATTGCGTTCCTTATATCCTACCTGTCTGGAGATGCCGCTACTTGGGCGGTTCCGTTGGTCAGACAGGATAGTGCCTTATTATATAACTGGAGACGTTTTGTAGGGGAATTTGAAAAGGTGTTTGATAGGCGAACTGTAACTTTATCTGCAGACAGGGAATTATTGCAATTAAGACAAGGAAACAGAGACCTTATTTCTTATTTGTCCCATTTTAACAGACTGGTGGCCGAAACCTCTTGGCCAGAAGAAAAGAGAGCTGCTCTTTTTTATCAGGGTTTGCGGGATGAGTTGAAAGATGTTCTTGCACAAATTGATCCACAACCAACTGCATGTTCGGATTTGATTAATCTAACCTTACGACTGGATCATCGGCTCTCTGAAAGAAGGTCAGATAAAAGAAAGAGCGAGAAGCCAAATTGGAAGAATGAACCTAGATCTCGGACTCAACTATCTTACTCCGAATCCAGTTCAGAACCAATGGAGATCGGAGCTCTTAGACAACGATTATCTAAGGAAGAAAAAGAAACCAGACGCAAAAATGGACAATGTCTTTACTGTGGTCGCAAAGGACATTTCGTGAAGGATTGCTTGATGAAGCCAAAAACTAAGTCCTTCAGTGCAAACAAGGCGGCAATCCTAGAAAAAACAGATCAAACGTCGGAAAACTAGTTTGCCCGAGATGTTTAGAAGGGGATCTCTTGGGTACCATCGCTTACCCTTCCATAAACTCTTGTGTGTCCAATTACAAAGCTCATTTCAGGTTAGCAATACAAATTCAAGTAACTCTTAAGATTTGGCAAATGGAAGTTTTAATTGACTCTGGTGCTACTGGGAACTTTGTTGATCTAGACACTGTACAGAGACTAAGTATCATTTGCGAGAAAAAAGAAACTCCAGAAATTGTCCAAGCAGTCGATGGGAAGGTTTTGTCCGGAGGGCCAGTTACAATGCAAACCTCAAAAGTGGTTATGATCTGTGAGGATTCAAAGAAACAAAGACATTTAGAAGAAGTGCAATTCGATGTGATCCAAGCTCCTCAATATGGGTTTATTTTGGGCATGCCTTGGCTCTGCTTGCATAATCCTCTAATCGATTGGCAAAAAAGAGAACTTGTATTCCTCTCAGAGTTTTGTCAGTCATCTTGTTTAAAAATCTTGGAACCAATTGTAAGTAAAATCGCAACTGCAGAAGAAAAAGATACAATTTTACCCAAAGCATACAGAGAATTTCAGGAGGTGTTTAGTGAAGAGAAAGCAGCAAAACTTCCACCTCATCGAAGCTATGATTGTCAGATTGATCTTCTGCCAGGATCATGTGTACCCAATTGTAGAATTTACGCATTATCAGAAAAAGAAAACCAACATTTGAGAGACTATCTAGACCAATATCTAGAAAATGGTTTTATCCGCCCTTCTAAGTCTCCAGCTGCCTCCCCTTTGTTTTTTATTCCAAAAGCGAATGGGGAATTAAGAACTTGCATCGACTATAGGGCGCTGAATAAAATAACCATCAAAAATAAATATCCATTGCCGTTAATCCCTGTCCTTTTGGATCAAGTCAAGACAGCAGTGATTTATACCAAACTTGATCTCAGAGGGGCTTATCACTTGGTACGAATCCGACAAGGAGACGAGTGGAAGACTGCATTCAAAACTCGATATGGTCTGTTTGAATACTTGGTAATGCCATTCGGTCTCTGTAACGCCCCAGCAGCATTCCAATTCTTCCTCAATGATGTCTTACGAGAATTTTTAGATCTATTTGTTATCGTCTATATCGATGATATTTTAATCTACTCAAACTCTGTGGAAGAACATGAAGGCCATGTAAAACAAGTTTTGAAAACCCTACAAAAACATAATTTGTATTGTAAACTAACAAAATGTGACTTTCATGTATTTGAAGTGGAATTTTTAGGTGTCCTACTCACCCCAACAGGAATGAAAATGACTGATCGAAAGATCCAAGCAGTAGCTGAGTGGCCTATTCCAACTTCAGTCTGGGATGTACAATGTTTTTTGGGTTTTGCAAACTTTTACCGTCGATTTATTGATCACTTTTCTGCAGTAGTAGCTCCTATCACAAGATTACTGAGAAAAAAGGTAAAATTTGAATGGTCTTCCGAGGCAAATGATGCATTTCAGAAACTAAAAAAGGCGTTCACAGCAGCTCCAATTTTAATGCACCCGGATGTTAAAGAACCTTTCATAATTGAAGCAGATGCGTCAGATGTGGCAATTGCAGCTATTCTTTCTCAAAGGCATCCTAAAACTGGTCAAATGCATCCGGTGGCATACATGTCACGAAAATTGAACTCAGCCGAACAAAACTATATCATCGCAGAAAAAGAGTTACTTGCTATCCTAGAAGCCTTCAGAGAATGGAGACACTACATCATGGGAGCTAAATTCACGGTAACCGTTTACACGGATCATAGGAATTTGCAATTTATGAGCTCAGCCAGAATGTTGACACCCAGACAGCTAAGATGGATGATGTTTTTTGCAGAATACGATTTCGTAGTAACTTATCGTCCTGGTCAAGACAACAAGAAAGCTGATGCTCTTTCTAGGAAAGATTCTTCTTTGCACAGGTTCGAAGGAGATCCACAAGCGATCATAAGCCCAGATAAAGTACTTTGTTTGATATCAGCCGATCAATTTCTAGAGAAAATACACGAAAGCTTCTCTCCTAATCAATGGAAAAAATGGGAGAATAAGGAAGAGAATCAAACTATCAAAGAGGGATTACCATTTCATGGAAGGCAAATCTATCTACCAACCAAAGAACTACAAAGAACTGTTTTCAGTTGGTTACATTCTCATCCAATGGCAGGACATCCGGGTCCGAGGAAGACAGTGGAGAAAATACAAAGATTATTCTGGTGGCCAACTCTGCAGAAAGATGTGACTCAAATGGCTCAAAACTGTGAAACTTGTGCAAGATTCAAAACGGATCACAGTAAACCAAAAGGTCTGTTGCAAGTGCTACCCACTCCAACCAGACCTTGGGAACATATTTCCTTGGACTTCATTACAAATCTTCCGCAAAATAGTCAACATTCAGTTATCTTGGTAGTTGTAGACAGTTTAACAAAGTACGCACATTTCATAGCTTGTAAACAATTGCCTACAGCTGGACAGTTAGCGCAAATCTTTCTAAAAAATATCGTGAAACTACATGGACTGCCTTCAGTATTGATATCGGATCGAGGTTCTCAGTTTTCATCCAAGTTCTGGCAACAATGGTGTCAATGTCTACAGATCACGTCAAATATGTCAACCAGTCATCATCCTCAAACGGATGGTCAAACCGAACGATTAAATCAAACCCTGAAGCAATATTTGCGATGCTATGTAACAGATTCAAAAGAGTCTTGGTTGGATTTGCTATGGTTTGCTGAGATAGCCTATAACTCATCGCCTCATTCTTCTACAGGATCCTCTCCTTTTGAGGCCCTATATGGCTATATACCAAAAACAATTCCTCTAAATCTGCCCAAAGAAGAGACCAATGCACCCGCAGTTCAAGAGACAGTGCAAATTATGCAGAACATTCATCAGAAAATTCACAAAAGGCTATTACAAAGTAAAGAGAAATACAAGCAGCAATATGATAAGCGTCATCGAGCAGGACCAATGTATTCTTCTGGAGATAAGGTGTGGTTATCCACTAAGAACTTACAATTTAAACACAAAAACATGTTTCGTCCCAAATTCATTGGTCCATATTCAGTGATCCGTCAAGTTAATCCAGTGACATACAAATTGCAACTTCCCAAGAACTTGCGGATTCATCCTGTATTTCATACGTCATTGTTAAAGCCAGCTAGACAAGGTGTAACCCCCAAACCTGCACCGATCCTGATTCAGGGCAATTGGGAGTATGAGGTGCAGAAGATATTGGATTCTAAACGCAGAGGCACGAAACTATGGTATCTGGTTTCCTGGAAAGGTTACGGTTCTGAGAATGATTCTTGGGAACCGGCAGAACATGTTCATGCTCCTCGGTTGTTACGCAGATTCCACCTCCTTCATCCTTCTAAGCCGGGCCCTAGACCGCTCTTGGGAGGGGGAGGTACTGTCAGGAATATCAGGGCGGCTTGCGGTCTAGGGCCCGCCCCACGGCATGAGTTATGCTCGAGGTATTTGTGTGGGAAAGTTCACAGTTTTCCCTCCAGGGGGCGCTGGTGGTTCGCTTGCACAACCTACAGTAACATATGTTGATGCATATAATGATGTGTGATGTAAATGTACTTGGAACATGCTCTTTATACCCCTTAGTTCGCCTAATGCGTGAGATTTGACTGTCTCACGCGAAATGAGTGAGGTTTGGCAACCTCACGCGAGATGCGTGAGGTTTGGCAAGCGGTATTGAAAACCTCACGCGAAATGCGTGAGAAACGGCAAGCGGTCGCGTTTACCATCGGGCGTAGCCACGTTAACGTGCGTGACCACGCCCAGACCTCTTTGCTCACTATTCTAGAGATCTTGAGGGTGTAGCAGCGTCTCCCTGTAGCTCTGAGTGGAGTTCAGAGTTTTGGAAGCATTTTCTTGGACTTTGCTTCTGGAAGTGGTTGGCAATCCTTTTGAAGGTCCTTTGGGAAGGCGCAACCTGCTGTGGAGGCATTTGGGAATCCTTTGCAGTACCAGTAAGTTGGATATCTGAGGCTTAGGTTTCTTCGGCCACGCCCTGTGTATCAGTAGAGTAGGTCGTGCTCTACAGGTAGGACATTTTAAGCTATTTTCTGCGCCAATATTTAAAGTCCATTATAGTAAACTTATTTAAAAGTGTTTTTGAGTCTTTTATCTGCGCAAATTACACATTCTTTGTTCTCTGTGAAATAATTCTCTGAGAGCTTAGGCTCTAACTTGTTGGGTCTTTTTCTTATGGTTTCTTTGGTCGCAATCCATAACTGTCGCAGTACGAATTGACATTACAAAAGAAAGAATTATATTGTTAAAGAAAGAATTTTCAAGTGAAGCTTTTGAACTTGAGATTATTTATGTAAAGACTGCACTAGAGATTATTCATGTAAAAGTTTATGTTTTACTAGGCGAAGAGACATTTTTGACTGTCATTGTAAAGTGGTTATTTACAAGAAAGGTGTCATTCTGTCAGTGTTGAATCTGAGACCCAAATGTGTTTTCTTTTGATGCTTAATTTAAAGGAATGATTTCATATATGTTAATTTGGAGTTAAACCCAGGTTAAAGACAAAAGGTCTTTTATTGAGGGGTGAAATTTTAGTTCTTTAAGCTGTTGCAGAGTTCTTAGAATATCGGTATAGATTTGCAACACTAACTTTTCCTTTTCAGATCTCCTTCCCTGCTGTTCCCTACCCAACTCCCCTGACTAACTTTTCCTTTTCAGATCTCCTTCCCTGCTGATCCTTTCCCAACACCCTTTTCCCCTCGCTTGATCACTTCAATATTCTGTGTATTTACTACAATCAGAATTGGAGGTATCGAGAGGTGGGCCCCTATATCAACTCGACAGATCCTGAGGAAGACCTCGTCTGACAGGAAGAGACAGGGTATGGACTTTAGTAAGCTAAAAGAGGGTAGCAAGTCAGTATAGTGACCTCATTTTAATAGACGGGAAAGCACATGAGGAATTGGTAACGAAAAGGGCCCAGGATAAGAAGTAAGAGAATGAGTGATGGTAGTATCTGAAGACATGCAGTTTCAGTGATTCTGAAGAAGGTTGTATGGATGTTAGAAGCTGACTGAGGAGGGATTCCTGAGGCTGGACAGGAAATAGTGTTACAGTTAGAAAAAAGAGATATTGGAAAAACTAAAGATGTGTTAGTGGTGGACAGGTAAGGTACAGGTGAGGTGAGGGAGGAAACGGCAGTGAAAGGAAAGGAAGGATATTAGAGGAAGATGTAACCGGATTAAAAAAGGATATAGAAGTTGGAAAGATGGACGAGCAGAGGTTACAGAGAAGGAGGGACAGAGAAGTTTGTGAAGAAATGAGGAGTAATATATAGTGGGGTTAGCGAGAATGGGAAGGGTAAACGAATGGGAAATATATTAGGAAGTTTGAACAGAAGGGGAGTGCAATGGAAAGAAATTAGGATACAGGGCTGGTGATCCAGTGTTATGCTGGGGGAATGATCAAATGGGATTGAGGAAAAACAAGCGTAATTTGAGAAGCTATAAGAGAAGACTATGGCTAGCCTGCTGTGGGAAACATTGTGAGTAGGGATGGCAGGTAGTTTGGACAACATTGAAAACATAATAGCCCGGCACACTTTATATAGAACTTGTAGTAGAGTCAAAAAATTCAAAGGATTTTGTTCCATAGATGAGTCGATGTTCAAATTCAACTTATTCTTTATTTTTCATTCTTTAAAAACTTTTGAGAGCACTTTTGAAACTGCTCTCAAAAGTTTTTAAAGAATGAAAAATAAAGAATAAGTTGAATTTGAGCATCGACTCGTCTATGGAACAAAATCCTTTGAATTTTTTGACTCTACTACAAGTTCTATATAAAGTGTGCCGGGCTATCATGTTTTCATATTTTGTTGAATGCTAGGTTCTATGAATCAGCTTCTAAATAGGAAGTATAGGGAATTGTGCTTCCAGCCCATGGTCTGCACCTTTTCTTGTAACTAACACTAATAGGGATTACAGTACTAGTGCGGGCGATTTATGCTTCGATTCCCATTTCTTTGTCCTTCTGTCTGTTTGGACTACATTGCTGCTGTTGAGTGAGTAAGACCCTGCATGGTAGGCCTGAAGGAATTGTTCCTCCAAGGGAAGTTTACTTCTTCCCTCATTCTCTTTTCTGCAGTCAATTTAATTTCTTAAAATCTTCTGTGTCTTTTCCCTTCCATCTTTCCTCTTTTGCATCCTTTTTTCCACCCCTCTTTTGCGATCTCACATCATAAAATAGATTGTATCGAAAATAAACTTGTGTCCGTAGTGTGCTGTTATTCAAATCATGCAGTCATTATGGAACTTTAGCAATGTCACTTATTATGATGTTATCAGTGTGAAAGTCAGGTAAAATGTCATGATGTCACTTCCTTTGATGTCATTAAGGTCAAAGGGCACATTTTGCCTCTTCTGAAACCACTGACATTTTGTTTATTGACGCCCACACTCTTTTGCTGAACTATAGTCAGAGTCTCCTGCAACTAAGGGAGTGCTGTGGTAGGACCCTGCTACATTCCTCATCACAGGACATAGGTGGCTTGTTGAAGACTTGTTGTATACTTATGTTTACAAATATACATATAGCCTATCAGCAACCACTTCAGCAACATAGAAGGACTTCATAAAAAAAGGCAATGCATGTGTTGTTGACATGCTTATCTTTAAATCACCGTATATAATTGTGATATTTTTTTCCTTTCATTCAGATTATATGAGCCCAATGGTACAGCAACTAGATGGCCATCCCGCTACACAGATACAGGGACCTTTGTAATTTGGAAACCGCTTATGCAATGGTGCGCCCTGTATCCCAGCTGGCACTCCATCTTTAACATACATGTCACCAGCAACCAGAGACCCACACGTGTGGTGTGTGCAAATCTGAATTATGAACCCCTTGGAAAAGCCACACCCTTTATGTTTCCCCACAGACATTTCATCAGGTAAAGCTATTGAAAACTCCAGTTCTGAAATTGAGAAGAAACAGTATCACAAACACTGGGAGATGAGACACTAATACCTTTAAGAATACCCATTTCTCTGTGAATTCCACATCCTGACACTCTGATACACCTGTGTCAGTAATTCAGGTGCAGAATTATTGATGTAGGGTTAGCTCACCACTTGAAATGGAGCCCTTGGTGTCTTTCTTTATTTTATTTATTTATTTATTGGGCTTTTAAAGCGCGACAGCTACCCAAAAAGGGTTTCCCGGCGCTGATGAGATAATAAGCAAATGAGCAGCTCACAATACTCTGATAAGAGGCAGGAGCAAGTTACTGATTGAAAAGCCAGGTCTTTATGCCTCTACGAAAGTGAACATAGCAGGATTCAATGCGTAAATTCAGAGGGAGGGAATTCCAAAGCTTAGGGCCCAGAAGGGAGAAGGACCTTCCCCCGATCCTGCCGCGACGCACTTTGGGCACACTGAAAAGGCCTTGAGATGAGGATCTCATGCAGCGGGCAGGCGTGTAGATGTGAACGAGGGATTGTAAGTATCTTGGGACATTGCCCCATTTGATTCTATGCATAAGACTAAGTGTCTTAAATTTAACTCTGCTTTCAACTCTTAGCCAATGGAGTGTCTTAAGATGGCCAGAGATACGTTCCATTCTATGACACTTACAAAGCAATCTTGCAGCGGCATTTTGCACAAGTTGAAGGCGTCTCATGACAGCCTGTGATGACCCCAAGTAGAGGGCATTTCCATAGTCTAAACGGGAGGTGATTAGGGCGTTTACCACAGACTTCTGTGTACAGACAAATTGCAATAGCACTGGGCTCCGCCGTTCAGAACATTCTAATACATTGGCGGACCACCACGGTTCCATCCATCACGGGCTGGCTACATAGATTGTGGCATGTCCTGGGAATGGAAAAACAATCACTGATGATGGCCGGGGAGGTAGAGCAATTTGGGGAGTTGTGGCAGCCCTTCCATGCATTACTGGTCACCGAATTTAGGGAGCTGACCTGTCTGAGGTACTTGAGGCTCTTGAGATTGACACCACCGCTAGACTTCACTGCTCAATAACCGTGAACTAGATAGAGATAGGGGATAGTGGGGGGGGGGCTGAGCTCAGAAGGTTTAGCTAGACAGGACACTGGACGGGGGTACTGGGAGGGGGGCGGGTGAGGAAATAGAAATTTTTAAGTAGCCAATGTGTCCCCCACTCGCACCCCAACCATGCACCCGTGCTCCATGTATGTCGTGTAATTTCCTTCCCGTGCCTGCCATGAAGACGCATATGCATTTGCGTCCATTGTTAACATGTCAGTTATTCAGTTCTCCAAGAAAACCACGTTAATTTGGCTTTTAGGCCTATGGTGCCAACGTCTTTACATGGTGCACTTTTAAATATTGCAAAGCACACGTTCTTCACGTTTCCTGGCTCAGTCGAGCCAGGCCCTTAATTGAGGCTCCGAGTCTCTTCTGCCTCTGAAAGCTACAGTTTAGTTATGCATCCCTGACCTCTACCTTACTTCCTGCTCAGGCGAGCGGTGCCTGGCTCGGCCTGGCCTGCCTGCCAAGATGGTATTTTGCCTACAAGTTATCTGCTCAGCCTCCGCAAAAACACATTCCAGTTCAGTGAAATAGGTAAACAAATTCCAGCCTGCGGAGCAAAGGGCCCAGCTTTCCTGTCTCCTTGCACGTAATTTTCTGCACCCGTTACCATGGTAGACCCATGGCCCCCGCGCTTTGCATGAAGAACTATAGACACGCACTAGCATTCAGTATTGAACGGTCTCTGCCCGAGAGACCTTTTACTTCAGACAACACATCCTCCAAACATAAGATATCAGATATGTTATAGGTGCAGGTCGTTCTGACACCCCAGACACCAGACTCCTCTACTAGTGCTAAAGTCAAGCCCCCCAGCTCTCCCCAGTTACACGTCATGCTTAGTTGCGCACGCATCCAGGACAAAGGTTTCTGCTGACCCTGCAGAATCTCTCTATGCATCCACCCACCTATGACACTTCTGTGACGTTTCCAGTACACACCTCCGTGTACGCCCCTGTACACGCCTTCTTTTACGCACATGTGTTCTTATCTTCTCTCTTTTCACTTGTTACGCCTACTGTATTCATTTCCATTATACAGTTTTACTATATATAATGTGTAATGTTAATAAAATGTTGAATATCCCTTCCTGAACCTTAGTGGTGATGGAACCTGATGTCCAGTATCTCGAGATACTTAATTAAAGCCCGTATGACTCAGATACCACGGACTCTGCCTCTCATTTTTGAGCTATCTTCATTGTCATGTAATGTATAGAAAAATAGTCCGGTAAATTTATTTACCACATAATCTGGCACCCGAAAAGGGACCCCTCCCCCTCCCCACGCGCCGGCGATGTAACGCAGGCCCCTGACCCCTTCTACAGCCGTGACGGACTCCAGTGCACACCTGCGGGTTTTCCTGCTATCTCCCTCAGGCCCACGGAGGAGACGGAGACTGCGGTCCGGCATCCAGACGAGGCGGTGAGGAATGCGGAGGATCCCGACCAGAGCCCAAGCCGAGAGAGCAAGGTCCGAGGTATCTGGAAGCCCACCTGTTCCGAAGCGCATGCGTAGTAGCAGTCCGACGCCGTAGCAGTCCAGTCCAGTCCAGTCCAGTGTCGAGTTTCCGAGGCCTTCAGTTCTGTTTTCCCGGTGAGTACCGTTGCTGGGGAGCATCTAGACGGGTTCATTAATTTGTGCCCGGTCAAGACGGGTCTGGGTACACAGATCCGGTCAAGACGTGTTCACTTAGGTGGATACGGTATGACGTGTCTCTTTATGGGACCGGTATGTCTGTACTGTTTTAGCAGTGCATCTAGTGATCCAGTATTCTAGTATTCCAGTATTGTTTCTCGAGATTTTCAGAATTTATGTTTTTCAATGTACCAGGTAGTATTCAGTATGAACATGTTTTAATGTGTTTAATGTCGTGGTATGAATGATTGTTTGCTATTCATTACTGTGTTTATTGTGTTTTGCGCTCAAGTAAATTCAAATATGCCGCTGTTTTTTCGAAATTACGTCAGATAGGAACTAGGAAAGGGATACTCGAAGAAGCAGTTCCTGTCCCTCCTAGGGACACTCCCGGACATTTTATGTACCACAAGCATGGCTTAGATGCCATACTGTACTTAGACTTGTGGGCTGATTACACCAAGGATCTGGAAGAGAAGTATAGATGGCCTGTCTCAGGGACATGGGAGGCTGATTGCATCATGAGAGTAGAAGAAGCACTTTGGAAAAAGAAAGCCAGACAATCCCAGAAAGATGCCATAGAATTATGGCATAAAGAATCGCATAGAAGAACAGAGAAAGAACTTAGAAAAGCAGAGAAACACAGACAAGATTCAGAAAAAGTCCAAGAAAAAGAACTACTAGAAGAAGGTGAACGAGTTAGAGCAGAACAATTAGACCGACAAAGAAATGCCCTTATGAAAGGCATGTATCCCCTTCTTGCCGAGGGTCTACCTAAGGCCACCTCGGAAGTACCCAGTAATTTACCGCCATCATTGGTTCCAAAGAAACTCCGGCATAAACAGACCGGACACAGTCTCAGAATATGCCAATACAAATCCTCCTCGAAATATTACTCCCCCCAACCCTGCTCACGACACTACACCCTCTACTGTTCCTCCTGCCACTGGTCCTGGCAATCCCTTTACGCCAGCAACCCAGGACCAACCTACTACTACTACACCTACTTTACCAGCTCCATTACCACCACCAGCACATCCAGTAATAGTTGACGATTACACTTCAAGAGGAGCAGCAGGAGGTACTGCTATCACCCCGCCTCAAGTAAAACGAATAACATTAAGAGAAGCAGCATTACAACGTACACCAAAAGTGACTACATACGCCGCCCTTAAACAGTACCTCACTGATTGCAGATATGATCTTGTACCAGGTGAAGACCATATGATACTACATTCAATACGTCTACGACGTGTTACAAATTATTTGGCAACTATGCCAGAGATGCGGGAACATTTAGACAACATATATCATTTTATTGGAACGGGGGAGAGATCAGAAAGTATTCAAGAGGCCATGGCACATAACAAGGTGGAGACTCAAAATATGATCTTACAGTTTTTGATAAATTGTTTGATAAGGGAACTAGACCAGCCTGGTTTTAATCAGGAGGAAATGAAGGTTCTGATGAAATGGAGTGACAACATAGACGATGGCAAACATAGTAAACAGGCTTGTATAGAAGCCATGTACAGAAAGATTCATAAGGTAATTTTAGACATACACGAAAGGGAAAGAGCAGAGAAAGAGGCCGATAGAGAGGTTGATGATGTAGTTTCAGAAGACGACGACATACAAATTGAAAACCCCGGTAACCCAGATAAAATAGCGTACGTAGGTAGGGCAAGGCCCTTTGACAAACCCATACGCCTAGAAAGCAAGAAACGTTTTCCTTCTCCCATACCAGAACAATGTTCTCTTGAGCATCTATTCCAAGCCACTGATAAAGTCCTGAAACAACGAATAGGTTATAGTGAACTTAGCACCATGCATGAACAGGAACTAGCCCGTCCGCAGTACAATGGGCT
The DNA here is from genome assembly GCF_964263255.1 of Lissotriton vulgaris. NCBI lineage: Eukaryota > Metazoa > Chordata > Amphibia > Caudata > Salamandridae > Lissotriton > Lissotriton vulgaris. Next base: position 1,189,518,831 of record NC_141693.1, on the reverse strand, counting down.
GGCAATACTAACGTATATAAAGATGATTCAGTAGCGCAAACATTTTTTAACCTTTCCCCAGACGAACAGCGATTAGCTGGTATGTACATGATTCAACATCTGATTACATTGTATGAAAGTCAGCATTCGATCCAGGTCCCCTATATAATATATTGGACGAGTTACTCCTAGGTAGATGGAGAGGCCTAGGTACCGATTTAATTAATGTCATTCTAGAACAGCGACACAAGTACAGAACTTTCCTGACTCCACATTTTGTTCCCGTTCCACCCCCAGCACGAAAAACTTTTTACATAGACAGACAGAATCCTTTACGAGAAGTTCATCCAGTCCGCAGGGCAGATGATACGCTGGAACGAGTATTCGTATACACACCCTTAATGAAAATGGAATTATTGGAAATGAAAAAATTAGTACCCTTTCACGATAAAGATCCAACAGGGTTTCACCGTGAATTAAAAGACATGCTCCACATGGGGGAGTATACGTATCCCGATATCCTTAAAATGTTGAAAGTTCTGTTGCCTGCTGGCATTTATGAAAAACTTAAAGAAAAAGAATGGGAGGTGGGAGATAAAAAGATTGTTTGGGCAGAATTAGAAGATGAATAGAATACGCGAGTCCCTGGTACTGGTCTTGGGGACAAAGCCAAAGCATTACCAGGATTATTAGTACAGGTCTTGCCGAGGTTACTGACAACTAAAAAGGAAGACTGGGATGCAATCTCAGCCTGCAAACAGAAACAAGATGAAGACACTAGCAATTTTTATTCCAGATTCGAGAAATGTTTTATTATTAATAGCGGTCTGAAGACAAGTAGTGAATCGTACCCACATCTTTTTGTGACCAAATTAGTAGAGAATTCCTTACCACAAGTTAAAAATAGAGTACTAAAGGTAGAGAGTACCTGGCAAGCTAATACCCCTTCCCAAATGTTACAAATGTTACAGTACCATCAAAACCGAATTAGAGAAGAACATGAACACGAACAGAGACGTATTAAAGACACAAAAATGAAAGTACTAGTTGCTCAGTCTGTCCCAGCTGATGGTCAGAAGAGGGGGGACGGCATTGTCCAGTCATCCTGCAGCTCCTGTTAAAAGGAACTGCAACTACTGTAAACAGCCAGGTCACTATATAAATGAATGTACTGTCCTGAAATACAATATCGCTACAGGCAAAACGAAAGAAAGACCGCGTCCACCTAGACAAGAACATGTTCCACAAAATATTCCGCAGAACACGCAACCTCCACAGAATCCACAACAGACAGTAGCTGTACCCCAGCCTCAACCTATTGCTGCCACACAACATGTTACGCAACAAATGTACCAGTATGCACAGTCAGACTACCCAGATTACCAGCAGTACTCATGAAACAGCCTAGAGAGGGAGGTTGGCTTGCCCCTTATCGAGGTTCCTGTAGATCAAGAGGGTCCCTATGTACATAGTCAGGTATTAGGGAAAGACAGAAAATTTTTGATTGACACAGGGGCGAGCAGAACTACCATCAGTCATGACGAGGTTCCGGGGGCTCCCCTCTCAGGCTCACAGAATGTTTCCCTGGGATTTTCAGGAAAGCCTATTGTTAATGAAGTGTCAAAACCAGTTCCCCTAGGAATTGGTCCGTTATCCCGTACTACAGACTTGTTGCTTACGAAGTCATGCCCTGAAAATCTGCTTGGTATTAAAACGTTGAAAGCACTAGGTGCAGTGATTTGTTGTTCTCCGGAAGGAGTGAGATTGTTTTTACGTGATTTTAAAGGTCATTATGTGTTGAGAGATTTCGATCCAAGACTTCAAAATGTTCCACAGCATTTATGGGCACAAGGCCCGACTGATGTAGGTTGTATGCACATTACACCATACCGTGTTACCCTCAAACAAGGAGTTGTACTACCCCGAATCCGACAATATAAGTTACCACCTGATGCTGTAGTGGCTTTACTGAAAATTGTTGACGAGCTCATTGCACAAGGAGTGGTTGTAGAAACCGACTCCAATGTATGTAATTCCCCGATCATTCCAATTCTTAAACGAACTGACCCAAATTCACCACCGGTCTACAGATTGGTGATTGATCTTCGTGAATTAAATAAATGCATCATTCCGCAGTACCCTGTGGTCCCCGATATTTCATCTTTATTGACTGCTATTGACTCAGAAGCGGTGTTCTTTACTGTAATCGATCTCAAGAATGCCTTCTTTAGTGTCCCCATTCACCCGGAAAGCCAATACCTTTTCGGGTTCTGTTTAAATGGCCGAAGCTTTAAATTTGCACGTGCTCCTCAAGGATTCACAGAAAGCCCTAGTATCTATAGCCAAGCTTTAAAACGACAACTTGACAGTATTCACATGCCTACTGACACTGCCCTACTCCAATATGTTGATGATCTGTTAATTACAGCACGGACCGAACGTGACTGCGAACGTGCATCACTGACTGTCTTATATTTCTTGGCCGAAAAGGGGCACAAGGTGTCCCCTTCCAAGCTACAATTCTGTGCCCAGCAAGTGGTATACCTTGGACACTTGCTGTCCAAGAGGGGTAGGCAGTTGACACCTGACCGTATCCAGTTAATCGCACATCTTCCACAGCCCAAGACACAAAAGGAAGTACGGGCCTTCATTGGCCTCACTTCTTACTGCAGACAATGGATTCCCCAGTACGCATATCTAGCAAAGCCACTCATACAGTTGACAACGCAGGAGGCAGCAACTTCGACTGTCCTCCCTTGGACTCAGGAACATACACAAGCTTTTGACGAACTAAAGAAAGCCTTGTGTCAAGCACTTGTTTTAGCGACACCATTTTACAGCAAACCTTTTACACTTTTTGTTACTGAACGCGATGGCACAGCATTATCTGTTCTGACACAAGATCAAGCAGGAAAACACAAGCCTTGTGCTTATTTTTCTAGTACATTGGATCCAGTAGCCCAGGCTCTGCCTGCGTGCCTGAAATCAGTTGCAGCAACAGCTCTAGCTATCAGACAAAGCGACTCAATAGTGTTAGGACATCCCCTGACAGTACAGGTTCCACATTCCGTGGAAGTCCTCCTAAACAGGACACAGACTCAGCACTTGACCATAGCACGATTGACAGGATATGAATTGACACTGTTTCAGCCACACATAGAGATCAGACGTTGCAACACATTAAACCCTGCTACATTGTTACCGTCAAGCACAACAGACCCTACACCACATGACTGTGTGGAAGTCATTGACACAATTACGAAACCAAGACAAGACTTGACAGACATTGCCTTACCCGATCCGGACCTGACACTTTATGTGGATGGTTCATGTATGAGAACGAGTACAGGAGAATTAGTGGCCGCATATGCAGTGACCACTGAAACTGAAGTCATAGAAACACATCGTATTGACACACTGTCTGCTCAAGCAGCAGAGCTCATCGCTCTGACCCAAGCCTGTATACGAGCCAAGAACCTGAAAGTAAACATATACACAGATTCACAGTATGCATTCGGAGTCGTACACGACTTCGGCGTTCTCTGGCAAGAGGGCAAGAGAGAGGTTTTTTTACCTCCCACGGAGCCAAGATACAGCATGGTCCCCTCATTCAAGCTCTGTTAGAAGCAATACATTTGCCTACAGCCATAGCCATCATGAAGTGCAAAGCACATACTAAAGTCACAGACACTATTTCCCAGGGTAACGACCTGGCAGATCGAACAGCTAAACTCACAGCTCAGACTCAAACCGACATACCGACTGACATGACAAAGACTGAAGTAACTCCACTGACACGTTGCATGACAGTCAGGGATCCCACACAAGATGTACTCGACATACAGACACATGCCACTCCGGACGAAATCAAGAAATGGACTGAACAAGGAGGGATCCAGACAGACCAGGGATGGTTGACGAAGGGAAAAGCCACATGCTTTCTCCCCGACTCTATGGTTCAAGTTATCATTAATACAGCACATAGTCCAGCACACTTAGGAGAGAAAGCCATGCTAGACAGTATCCAGAATATTTGGTTCAACAAACATTTACAAGCAGCAGCAAAACAGAAAGTGCGTACCTGCATGATCTGTTGTCAGTTCAATCCAGGCAAAGGCATTCCCGTGGAACAAGGTGGATTTCATCCTCCTGACCATCCTTTTGAAGTCCTCCAGATGGATTATATCCAGATGGACAGATGCAGAGGATTCAAGTATGTCCTCGTAGTTGTATGTGCCCTTTCCCGATGGACAAAAGCTTACCCAGTCCCAGATTACACTGCTGTAACCACTGCCAAGCAGCTGGTTCGTGAATTTTTCCCGCGATACGGCTTGCCCCGTGTCGTGTACTCAGATAATGGACAGCCATTCTCGTCCGAACTCATGAAACGGGTATCACTCCTGTTAGGATACCAGTGGAAATTTCTTTGTGTACGATACCCTGAAGCAGCAGGTCTCGTTGAGAGACATAATCAGACCCTGAAAACACGGTTAGCGAAAGTCTGTGCAGAAAAAGGTGTAGATTGGATGGTAGCCTTGCCGGTTGCCCTCTTTTACATGCGAATGGTAGCTCATTCCAGAACAGGGCTATCCCCGTACGAAGTGGTCTTTGGCAGACCACCGAATATGTGGGGGACGCCTATGCCGCGTAAAATTACTGATGTTAACTGTAATATGCTGACAGATTACCTGGCCTCCTTGATGTCTGCTCTACTATCTTGTCGTTCACAGGTCGCGGCTGCCTTCCCGGACAACACCCAAGTGAAACCGCATGAAATCGTTCCTGGAGAATATGTACATATCCGTAACTTTGACCGTTCAAGCCCTCTGGAGCCCAGGTGGAAGGAACCAAAACTGGTGTTGATGACCACGAGGACCGCAGTAAAGATCGAAGGCCGGAAAGGCTGGATCCATTCCAGCCACATAAAACGCTTTCATGGACTGAAACCAGAGACTTCTCCCAAGGACTGCCCCGTTTCCGACACAGACTCTAAAGTCCCCCTGTTAGAGAAAACTCCGCAACAGGAGTATAAATTAAAATTGAGGTCTAGTAAGTCAGACAGCGTTTAATTGTTTAAGTCCCCCTCGGGTGAAGCGGTTAGACAGGTTTCTGACATGTATGAGATAGACCCCAATAGTCAGAGAGATAGACAGAAAGTCAAGAAAATGAAATACTGTAAAGATCTGCGAAGCAGATGCAGCATAACATTACTTTTTATGTTTTTTATGAGTATTACGATCATATGTATAAGCTGGACGTTACATATTTTCTTCCCTCTTGGTTCACATGTACACTTTTCTTCCAATGACACCATCAAGCACACTTTCAGTGACCTGCCCCCTCATGAGCTGTCCTATCGTTTAGCACTGCGCAACAACACTTTTATCCGTATGTTACACCATTCACATCAGACCAGCAATGCTACGAATTGCTGGGTATGCGGACGACTCCCTCCCTATCAGAAATACAAGGGAGCTCTGCCCCTCTATCCTTATCCTTTTACACATAATGGTTCATGCGGTGCATGGTTTACTTTAATGTCCTCTTTAGACAGTGAGTCCAAAGTTTCCCAAGGCAATTGGATATGGGGAAATCTGAATACAGTTATGAATAAAGCATGTTTCCCAGACAAGGACGGCCTTCCCCAAAGGACAGGGACCAATCTAGAAAATGAAGTATACGGATTAGGAAACTTTACCCTCAATCTCATGATTCTGAACGTTCAATCCGAGACTAATTCGGATTTGCCGTTTATAACAGTTTTACCAGTAACAGGCGAATTATGCATTAGAAAGAATGGTTCAGTACATCTAGGACACAGTGATTGTAATACTGTGGTCGAATTTAGTGATAAAGGAAAGTCTACTTTCAAAGCTTCCCGCCATTCTTATTTTATTTGTGGTCAGACAGCTTATGTACGTCTGCCCTTAGATTGGGATGGAACGTGTTACATTGCGTTCCTATTACCACCTGTTTTTCTAGCCCCACCTGATTATCATTGAAATTCACATCTTGTGCATATAAGACATAGAAGGGAGATCAAGTCCCCAATTGTCGATCAGACTGAGACAACATAGGAACAATATACAGATTTCAATAAAGGATTCTTTTTCTTTGTAGGTCCTGTCCAAAACAGTAAACTGATACGCAAATTGACCAGAACTTTGGAAGCAGTAGTGAATGAGACTACTTCTGCTTTAGGTAACTTGACCGAAGAGCAGTCTGCTATGAGACTTGTTGTTCTTCAAAACCGCCTTGTCCTTGACGTCATCCTGGCCGATAGGGGCGGGGCTTGTAGAGTGATCGGATCTAGTTGTTGTGTGTTTATTCCTAATAACGCACCGTCAGTATACAAAGCCATTACAAGGCTTCATGAGATAGCTCACCTGATACATCAGAACCCAGGCACCTGGACATGGTCCGGCTGGCTCTGGAGTGTGATATCAGCCTGGGGATGGAAAGTACTGTCATTCCTAGGAATAATACTGCTCACAGTATTCAGTTGTTGTCTCTGTCTGCAATGTGGGCCAGCGATTTGCGGCTTGTGCGCCACGTCTTGTATTCCCCGCCAAGTTCACGTTCCCGTTCCCGAATGAAGAAAGATGAGCAAATGATGTTATATGAACAGATAGATGGTCTCATGAAAATAGATATATCCTGAAGGGCGCAGTAGGGGCCAAGGAGGAAATGAGGAAATAGAAATTTTTAGGTAGCCAATGTGTCCCCCACTCGCACCCCAACAATGCACCCGTGCTCCATGTATGTCGTGTAATTTCCTTCCCGTGCCTGCCATGAAGACGCATATGCATTTGCGTCCATTGTTAACATGTCAGTTATTCAGTTCTCCAAGAAAACCACGTGAATTTGGCTTTTAGGCCTATGGTGCCAACGTCTTTACATGGTGCACTTTTAAATATCGCAAAGCACACGTTCTTCACGTTTCCTGGCTCAGTCGAGCCAGGCCCTTAATTGAGGCTCCGAGTCTCTTCTGCCTCTGAAAGCTACAGTTTAGGTATGCATCCCTGACCTCTACCTTACTTCCTGCTCAGGCGAGCGGTGCCTGGCTCGGCCTGGCCTGCCTGCCAAGATGGTATTTTGCCTACAAGTTATCTGCTCAGCCTCCGCAAAAACACATTCCAGTTCAGTGAAATAGGTAAACATATTCCAGCCTGCGGAGCAAAGGGCCCAGCTTTCCTGTCTCCTTGCACGTAATTTACTGCGCCCGTTACCATGGTAGACCCATGGCCCCCGCACTTTGCATGAAGAACTATAGACACGCACTAGCATTCAGTATTGAACGGCCTCTGCCCGAGAGACCTTTTACTTCAGACAACACATCCTCCAAACATAAGATATCAGATATGTTATAGGTGCAGGTCGTTCTGACACCCCAGACACCAGACTCCTCTACTAGTGCTAAAGTCAAGCCCCCCAGCCCTCCCCAGTTACACGTCATGCTTAGTTGCGCACGCATCCAGGACAAAGGTTTCTGCTGACCCTGCAGAATCTCTCTATGCATCCACCCACCTATGACACTTCTGTGACGTTTCCAGTACACACCTCCGTGTATGCCCCTGTACACGCCTTCTTTTATGCACATGTGTTCTTATCTTCTCTCTTTTCACTTGTTACGCCTACTGTATTTATTTCCATTATACAGTTTTACTATATATAATGTGTGATGTTAATAAAATGTTGTATATCCCTTCCTGAACCTTAGTTGTGATGGAACCTGATGTCCAGTATCTCGAGATACTTAATTAAAGCCTGTATGACTCAGATACCACGGACTCTGCCTCTCATTTTTGAGCTATCTTTATTGTCATGTAATGTATAGAAAAATAGTCCGGTAAATTTATTTACCACAAGGGAGCAAGAGAGGGGTGGGGGGAGTTGGGAGGGAACTGTTTCTTTAAAAGGGGAAGGGCACGGACACTTTATTTCTACCTCAGGGTGTTATTTAATGTAATGTTGACGGACGCGAAGCCCACGCAGCCTCTACCGCATTTGCGGGACACGTAGCATTTTCTTGTAGATGGGCTCCAGAGATTGCAGCACAATGTCATTGCTTGAATGTCTTTCCTTTTGCTCTGTGTACCCTTTCAATAAAATACATTAAACATAAAAGGCTTGCGCCTTGTTCTTGCCTTTTCAGGGTACTATGACGTTTTAGGAGTAATTGGAGGGCATATTGCATAAATTGTATAAGGAGAAAAAGCACTGTTCTTCCTTTATGCAGCCCTCCGCTGCATCTATTTTTTCCATACCTAAGTATTATTTGAAACCTCTTTCTCATCTGCAGTTTTCCATGGGCCATGGGAGGTGCTCTTCTGGTTGAGGTCGGGATAGGAAGACCAAGTCCCCCCCATCAGAAACCTAGTTCCTGACTACATGGCTGTGGCTCCCAGATTCTATGTAGGTGGCATGGCTGCAGTACTCTTCCGATGTGTGGATTCTAGACACAGTGCGTCAGGGATATGTAATTGAATTTACGGAGCCTCCTCAGGATTCAAGGATTTGTCTGACTCCTTGGCCATCCTGTCAGGCAAATTGGTCAGAGCTGTCTCTGAGGATGGAGTTTCTCTTGAAGAAGTTGATGATTCAAGCCTTTCCTCCTCTGGAAGCAGGGAGAGGGTTTTACTCCCCGATTTTTGGGGAGTGACTGGGAGGTTCCGACTGGTCATCGACTTGTAAGCTCTGAACAAGTTTGTGGTTCATCTGCCCTTCTGGATGGAGACTCTTCAGTGAGTGATCCCGTTGGTATTCCTGGTCCATTTCTTGTGCACCCTCAATCTCCTGGACACATACTATCATGCTCTTGTATGTTCCTGAGGTTTTGCCTTCAGGATCGTCCTTTCCAGATTCAGGTCCGGCCTTTTGGCCTGAGGTCATCCCCATGGGTGTTCACCAAGGTGATGGCACAGTTGGTGGCTTCCTTGCATCTTCACGGGGTCCAAGTTTATCCATACCTGAACAATTGGTTGACCCATTCTCCCTCTTGAGATCAATTGTTGGTGGATTGGAAAAGTGCTATTTTCGGCATTGCAAGGTCATGGGTTTCTCCTGAATCGTTCCAAATGTCAACTGGAGCCCTTGCAAGACTTGAATTTCATCAAGGTGGTTCTGCACCGATTTGAACAAGTGTTCCTGCCTCTTTCTCAGGCTGTGACCTTGGATTTACTTGCTTGGATGTTCTTGGCAGGGGCTCTTTTCTGGTCCGTCTCTGGTTTAAGCTTCTGGGTCTCATGGCTGCAACAGTGTTTACAGCAGAATGGACTCAGTTCAATCTCAGGCCTCTGTGGTTGTATCTGTTGGCCATTTGGAATCTGTTGTCCCGCAATCTGGTTCCTCTGGTTCAAGTGTCTCCATCCATCCTCCCTGCCCTGGTGGATGGTGTAGGACTATCTTTCTCAGGGTCTGCAGTTGCAGCTCTCTCCACCAGCAGTCCACATGACAGATGCCAGTGCTTTGAGCTGCTGAGCAACATTGGATTCTGGGTCACTTAAGGGTCGTTGGTCCCTTCCGGAGGGTCGGCATTCATAAAATAGGACGCAGTTGACTGCAGTATCACAGGCTGTGATGGGTTTCCGCTGTCTGTTGTTGGGGTGCAATGTGGTGGTCTGTTAGGACAAAATGGTGTTAATGTTAATGTTATTCAGAATTTGTCAAGCGCACGGGCACCCAGAGGTTTCATGGCGCTAGTGGTGAGGAGAGATGACAACACAGTTACCTAACCGGACGCTTTCTTGTCAGTGGCCTACCTGAATCAGCATGGGGGCTCCAGGTCCAAGTCTCTGAATGCAGTTGTGAATCCACTGTTTTGTTGGGTGGAAGGGAATCTATTGTTTCTCTCGGCTGTTCATATTCGGAATGTGGACAATGGTGTGGCAGATGCCCTCAGTCATTATTTCCCCACCTCCCATGAGGTGTCCCTGACTCCAGTGGCTTTTCAGCTTGTGTGCAGAAAATTTGGTCTTCCCTATCTCGATGTCTTTGCTCCCCGGAAGAATGCTCAGCTGTCCTGGTTCTGCTTCTGTGTTTGACAATGTGTGGATACTCTGACCATTCCTTGACCATCGCACCTGCTGTATGCTTTTCCCCCATTGGCACTGATCCCCTGGATTGTGGCTCAGCTGGATTGCGAGTGAAGGGAGGAGGTGGTTCCATTTTGGCTTCGTCCTTCTTGGTTCCCAACTGTGAAGCTGTTGGCTGTGCAGGGTCCCTGGTTACTTCCTTGCTTTCTGTCTGCCATGTGGTAATCTCAGATGTTGTCTCTTCCAAGGCTGCAGCTGTCAGTGTCGAAGTTTAGAGGCAGGGGTGGCAGCATAGAGGTTTCCCTGAACATTTAGCTTTGGCCCTGCAACAGTCTCATAAGCCTTCCACTTTCCTGTGGGCGTCATTGGGGGAATCTCCAACACTGGTGTTGGACTCTGAATTTGTCGCCTCTGGATTGCTCTTTGCCAGAGTTGCTTCAGTTTCTCTAGGAGGGCTTTGAGAAGCGGTTTTCTGTTTACACTTTGCAGGCTCAGTGGGCCACAATTAAGGCTTTCCGTTCGCGTTCGGGGAATTTGTCTGATGTGGAGGGTTTGGTCCCTTGATTGCTGTGGAGTTTCTCTATAGCCCACCCTGTGGTACAGCTGTCCATTCCCTTTTGTGACCTTCCCCTGGTTGTGTTGGCTCTTGTGGCTCCTCCATTTGAGCCTTTGTCTGAGGTGGCCTCAAATTTAGGTCCTTGAAGGTGGTTTTTCTGGAGGCCATTACTTCAGCTCGGCACCTTGGGGAAATGAAGGCTCTGATGGCTCAGGAGCTGTTTTTGTCTTTTTCGGGCAATGAGGTAGTCCTCCAGTTGGATTTGGACTTTGTCACCAAAGTTTCCTCTCAGTTCCAGTGCACCCAGAAATTGGTGTTACCTGCTTTGTGCGCATACCAGGAGTTTGCCAATGATCCTCCTTGAACTTTACTTGATGTCTGCAGGGCTTTGCATGTATATCTTGATTGTACATGTTCCTTTAGGAAGTCAGATTCCCTGTTTGCCTCCTTTGAGGTGGACACTCATGGAGGGAAGGCTTCTTCTTCTTCCATTGGTCGCTGGTTAAAGCAGTTCATTATGTTTGCTTATTCTCTTTTGGGTGCCCCTCCTTTGGCAGGTGTTTACGGGCCTTCTACCCAGGGGGTGGCAGCTTCTTGGGCTGAGGTTCAGGGTGTCCCTGTCCGAGATATATAGGTGAGTCACTTGGGCTTCCTCTAATACTTTTGTCAGGCAATATTGGATCCAAAATTTGCTGGTGAATGATGCTAATTTCGATTTGGGGGTACTGAGTGCTGTGTGCCCCTGAATTCTTGTTCTGATTGTTTCAAGAAATCACTGGGTTTTTGTTGTACATAAATTAAGTAAGCAGCAGGACATGTCTTCCAGTAGTTAAGTTGGATTTATTAAGTTACAAAGAATAAGATAAGACAGCAGAGCACAAAGCCTCACAGCTGACCAGACCAACTGCCAGGGCTAGAATCCCAACACACCAGATAGAACACAGCTAGGTAAGAAGATAGAAACACAAAGAAAGGACTAAAGAAACCAAGAAGCCATATAAAGCTAAGTATGAATTTACAACACATCTTCCCCCCTTACAAACACAAAGAAAGCACTAAAGAAACCAAGAAGCCATATAAATCTAAGTATGAATTTACAACAGTTTTGCTGTCTGTTTGTGTTCTGGTGGTTTGTTGTTGATGAATGCCAATGTTTGCTTAGGTATGCTCGCTTCGTCATGAATGGGGCGAGGACAATGGGACCAGGAGTAATGAAGATTACCAGTACGTAATAGGGAATTATACCTTAATTGCTGATGCAGTAGTAGAGAATGTATATTTTCTATGGATCATTCATCGCTGGTATAATAGAGGGAAATGTATGTATTCTATATCATATTATTGTGGAAACAGTAATGCATAAATGCATCTAGTCACTTTCTTTGTGGGGGCAGCAATGGGGAATTGGGCAGTAAAAGTTCAGAGACTCAGGATTGCCTAGCAGTGTGGAGTTATCTGTATTCAGATATTCAATATCAGTTTAGCCTGTTGCAGAGCTATATTTTTCAAAAATGTGGCAGGCAGAGAGATTCAAGGCACTATTGTGTTGTGCTACAATGTTACTGTGATTTCTGTGTTGCCTTCTGTTTTTACTGATTTCTGTTGTGCTCAGTAATATTATTTGAGGGGTCCTTGCGTTTTTATTTTTGAAAAATAGCCTAATCTGAGATTTAGTTTTTAAAAATAAACATGGCCTCCATCAGGCGAAAGGAGTACTTTACTTTGCACATAGCTGGAATGTTCTGGAACATAGTGCCATGTGCACTAAGTGGTTCAGTGCAATCAGTTTTTTTTCTACATAATTGAGTATTTACCTCACCTAGGACTTAATCCACTATATACTGATTTTCCAGATGTCAGCAAAAAAATCCAGCGCACAGAATATAGCACTGCTGGTTTATGGAGGCTTGGAGTCTGAAATACAGACAAAATTGAAAATCATTTTACTTTGTGAAGAAAGTGCTACATCCCACGGAGAACATGCAAACAGAACTTCCTCTATCATAACAATATAATATTATGAATAAAAATGATGTTGTGTAGTCTGTTGATACAGCCTTTTCTCAAGCAACCAGAGAAATGTATGTTACCATACAATGCGATAACCAGCCACAGCCCTGGTACAGATTTCTACTGTTCTGTGCACGGGTAGCGCAATAGCCGTGACTATCTTTGTAGAGGGTTCTGATTTAAAGTACTTTTGCAAGTGGGGCGGCAGTCTGTCTAGGCTGCTGTTCTGGACGAAAGGGTCCTAATACAGTTGTCTGCTACTCTCAGCAAGCATGATCAAGTGCACAGGTGTACGGCCATATTGCAGTAATTTATGTAATATCTCGTTTTGATGTTCATTCTTGCTTATATCAAAATTGGCTTAATTACATTTCAAAGTAGTCCAGAGGAAAAATAGGAGCATTTAGTTGAGGAACTGCATGATATCTTGATTTTATAATCAACGGCAGTAATATGCAATACTTTCCCTCCTAATAGGTACTCTACACTCGACAGCCAAAACCCCCGGTAAGTTAAGCACCTAGAGAATTAATCATGTCAAGATCAGATGTAAGTTTTCTTTGACCTTAAATCTAAGGAATGTAAAGTACATAATCTACAATTCTGATTTGACAGGCCATTAGAAAAACTTTAACAAAGCCACCTTTGTCGGGGTCTTCGGATACTCTACAGACACAACACGTGGTCTGTGCATGAGCAAACTTTGATGGTTAACTCTGTAATCGTGTGCATATATTCCTCTGACTTAGCTTAAGAAGGTGGTCATGATCATAGCACACTGAACACACTTGCCTGCCCTACAGGCCAAGATAACACTCTGCCAGTAGGTGGGCACAAAGAGAAACACATGCCCACTCTCAGAATAAACCCCTGGGGTTGGACTAATGCTACCCAATGTGTGGTCGACATTAAGCACCTCCTGCCTGCTCTGGTTTTCTCTGTGTGTACTTGCACAATACAAGGAATGAGGGAAAGCTCAATTTTTAATGTATTGTCAGTAGAAGAGAACATGCACATTTGTTTGTATAAAACTGCACCCCACACTAAAAATGTTATCTTTGCAAAGGAAGAGCATCTGGTATAACATGTCACATGATAATAATGCCAATGTCTGCAATGGAGTGCCATCAGTTATAATCTATATTTTCATACTAAGCAGTAACAATATAATGTTAATTTACTTCCTAACAGATTTGTTAGGTTCAACGCCCAAATCCTCTAAATAAGTGCTGCTTGCAGTACATAAATCAATTCAATAGCATTTAAAGATATCCCAGGACTGAACATTAAGTAAAGCAAAGCACAGGCTGTTAACAGGATTGCTTCTCTGAAATCTGATTGGGTATATACATTTAGTCCTTTCAGACATGATAGTTTATGTCTATAAGTTGGTTCGGCAAGCTGACAATGTATACAATTGTAGAGGGAGGTGGGGAACCACTCCCTGGCATACCAGCAAACAATTGGTCAAAAAGCATTATCAGGAATGCAATGTATACTAACACTCATTTGAGCTGTAAGTATTTTGTTGTCACCATTCCTGGTTCAGCCTGTGTTGTGTATCTCTCGACATGTGTTTCAGAATATTTGTCCTACTTCAGTAGAGAAGTACAACTGTGGGGTGCTGGAAATGCTGTTCACACCCTTTTCGATGTTAAAAGTCTTCAGCTTTCACCTCTGTTGAAGGTCAAAGGCAAGCATCCTGGAAAAAGTGTCTAGAGATACAGAGCACTGACTACTCCAACAATTCTGAAAACTAAAGCCGTTCAAATGAAGTTAATATTATGCAATGTATTTACCACCATGCATTTGGGCAAATTGTGTGCTGGTATGCAGTGGCATAACATAACTTAAGGCCCCCCGCCCCACACAATCAACATCGATGGGGCAACAATGCTCTGAACCCAGTCAAGAGCTCTCGAGCCCCTCCATCTGTGCACAGTACCTGAGGGGCCTATTGTTACACCACTGATGGTATGCCAGCCAGGGTGATCCCTACTCCCTTGTTTTGACTGTACACAGTTGTGCTCTACCATACTTGGGGGTTGACACTTTCACGCTACTTTGACTGTAGTCTACATTGGGGATTTGGAGTTTGTGTATGCCCACTGTACAAATCAGAGGCAGTGGGCTTGAATCCAGATATGAAGAACTGACACTCGGTGCTATTGTGCATCTGCAAGGGAGGATCTGCACAACAAACCCAGCCTGCTGTGTCATTTAAATAGAAGAGAGAAATTAGGTGAGAAGGGAATCAGCGATTGAGAGAAGCCAGTGTAGTTTACGTCATGGCAAGAGACTTATTTAGATGTCTCCCCAGTCTTATGTAACCAATAAAATATCTGTCTCCCCAGTTTATGTAATCAGCAAAATATCTAATAGAGTTCATTTGTTGTCATGTTTACAGAGCCATTCTTCTAACTTTTAATGGATTAACAGGAACCACTGTGACAGGAAATCCTGCCAATGCAGTGGATGTCATCTTGCCAGAGGGATTCTCTAATTCGGTAGGCAGGTACTCCCTCAGGCCAGTGGAATGCCACTGCACTATGTGATTCTGAGGTAGCTGTATTTTTTATGTAATTAAAATTAAGGATCTACCACACTTATTGTTCATTCCACTATATACTGTATAATTGACAGAAGTTGAAAACAACCCAGTGCCCTTTATATAGAACTGCAGTTCTATGCAGGCATAAACCCTGAATAACCGAAATACAGAAGGAATGAACAATTATTTGACTTGTGGAGAAAGTGATAAACCCAGCTAAGAATACATGAACAAAATTCAACTACCATACTAATATTATGGATAACATTTGTGTTTTGTAGGGTCTTGATGTAGCATTTCTGTAGCAAACAGAGATTTAGATTTTACCATACAATACTATAACCAGCCACATCCCTGGTTCAAAGCTCTACTAATCTATGCCAGGGAAGCGCAATAGCAGTTTGTAGAGGGTTCTTATTTACAATCCTTTCGCAGGGGATACAGGGATCTGTCTATGCTGCTGTTCTGAACAAAAGCGCCCTAATACAGTTGTCTGCTACTCTCAGTAAGCATGATCAAGTGCATAAGTGTACTCACGTATTACAGTGATTCATATAAAATCTCGTTTTGATGCTCATTCTTATCTAACATTGGTTTTATTATATTACAACGTAGTACAAAAGCAAGGTAGGAGAATTTAGTTGCTGGACTACATTTATCTTGATTTTATAATCAATGGCAGTAATAAGTAATACTTTCCCTCCTAATAGGTGATCTGCACTCGACAGCCAAAACCGCTGGTAAGTGCAGCACCTAGAGAATGACTGATGTCAAGAACAGATGTAAGTTCTCTTTGGGCTTAAATCTAAGGAATGTTAAGT
Source organism: Lissotriton vulgaris (assembly GCF_964263255.1). Lineage (NCBI taxonomy): Eukaryota > Metazoa > Chordata > Amphibia > Caudata > Salamandridae > Lissotriton > Lissotriton vulgaris. The sequence continues at coordinate 1,189,502,880 of NC_141693.1, read as the reverse complement.
GCATAATCTAGAATACTGATTTGACAGGCCATTAGAAATACTTGAACAAAGACAAGTGAAGTTCCTGGCTGTATCCACCTTTGTAGGGGTTGTCAGATACTCCACAGACACAAGGTGTGGTCTGTGTATGAGAAAACCTTGATAGTTATCTCTTTAATCGCATGCAGAGTTTGTGCATATGTTTCCTTGACTTAACTTTAGAAGGGGATCATGATCATAGAACACTAACACACTTACCTGATCTACAGTACAAGAGAACACTCTATCGTTAGGTGGGCAGGAATAAGGACATATGCCCACTCTCAAATTAACCCCCTGGAGTTGTGTAATGCTACCCCATGTGCTGTAGATATTAAGCACCTCCTACCTGCTCTAGTTTTCTCTGGCTGTACTTACTACTTCCGCCCTAAGGAATGCAAAAAGAAAAATCCTATGGGGCATCACGCAAGTCACTATGAATGAGGAAAAGCTAATTTGTGAATGCTTTCTCCATAGAAGGGAACATGCACATTTGTTTGTACAAAAGATATCTGTGATAGAAAATTTCACCCCACACAAAATGTGTTCTCTTTGCATAGGAATAGCACCTGGTAAAACAAGATAATATTGGCAATATCTGCAATAGAGTACCATCTGTTATAATTTATATTTTTATTCAAATCAGTAACATAATAATGCCACTTTACTTCCTAACAGATTTGTTACGCTCAACGCTCAAACTCTCTGGTAAGTGCTGCATAAAGTGAATAAAACAGTTTAAGAACATTTTAAAGTTGTTCCAGGACTGAACTTTAAGTAAGGAGACGCACAGGCTGTCGATAGGATTGAGTCTCTAAAATCTGACTGGTTATAATCATTTAGTACTGGAAGAAATAATAGTGAATGTCTATAAGTTGGTTTGGCAAGCTAACAGTTTACACAATTGTAGAAGGAGGAGGGGCCACACTGCCTGGCTTACCAACAGACAATTAGCCAAAAAGCATTATGGCAAATGCAGTGTATGCTAACACTCACTTGAGTTGAAAGTCTTTAGTTCTCACCATTCCTGGTGCTGCCAGTGTTGTGTATCTCTCAATACGTGCTTCAGAATATTTGTCCTACTTCAGTAGGCAAGTTAAACAGGGGTGCTGAAAATGCTGCTCAAACACTTCCCTGGGTTTTGCACCACTCACACAGCATAGGTCAGCACAAACAAAAACCAATCAGCCAATCACAGAAGGAGGAGGCAGCACACTGTCTGACATTCCAGCTGTCTGACATTCCAGCACACAACTCACCCAGAGACGATGTGGTAAATTCAGTAAATGCTGACACTCACTTGAGTTAAAAGTCTTCAGCTTTCACCATTGTTGAAGGGCAAGCATCCCAACAACGTGTCCTGAGATACACAGCACAGACTGCATCAGCAATAGTAAACACTAAAGTCACTCAATTATATAATCAGTGAAATATCTATTAGAGTTCATTTATTGTTCTGAAAAACCTATATCATGTAGAACAGAGTATAAAGAATGAGTAAAATCTGAACAAAATGAAAATAGAGAACAACAATGAACCCAAAACGGTAGTGTAGACTATGAGCCCAATTGAGAGTTTAGCAGTGAGAGTATACTGTCGTAAAGGTAAGAAAGTACCCTCTCCGCCAACTGAAAGTCCTCTCGCCTCATTTAGCAGGACCTTCAGTATGTAGACAATAGAGACTACTCCATCTCTGTTGCCGAAATGCACCTCAGATGGCTTGACATAGTAAGGGCTATAAGAGGTTTAGCCAATTTTCCATCCACTCTATTTACTGTATGCAATGGAATAGCAAGATATCACCGCCAGTCACCACCAGGTAAAGCATGGCAATTAAAGGCATCGCAGACTGCAAAATGCCCCTTATGCTGTGGGAGAACATTTCCATTTTGAGGGGGTCATTGTTTTTTTATTTATTTTGAAAACAAAAGCCTATTTTAGGATTTATTATTTGAAAACGAAAAAAATAATGAAAGTTTGCAGGAAGGCTATGTCATGTTTACAGAGTCATCCATCAAACTTTTAATGATTTAACAGGAACCACTGTGACGATAAACCCTGCCAATGCAAAACAAGCATTTGCAATGCAATAGGTCTCGCATTAGGAAAGTTTGAGCTATGGGTATTGTAAATGACACATTTTTTGTTTATGTGTTGTTTTTGAAAACAGCTAAATTAATACCTTTGTCATTTACAATGCCAATAGTTTTAACTTTTGCAAATGTGACACCTATAGCATTTGAAATGCAAATTGTGTTGTATTTACGTGACTTAGATATATTGATATTACAAATAACAATGGCTTTTATTTTTTTTTAAATAATTAATACTTAAATAAAAGGTATTGTAATTTATAATGGCAATAGCTTAAACTTTTGTAAATAACTTTTTATTTATGCAGCATAATATCCTTTGTGCAACTATATCAACTGTTGTGTGGCTAAACACTTATAAGGTCCCAAATGCAAAACCTATTGCGCTATTTTATATGTATGTGCCCACAACAGTAAACGCTACATAAATGTGTGCTTATTTAAAGCTGTGTTAGGGGAAGGAGGGCTAACATGGCGGACAGGCTGAGGGGTGAGCACATGTAGCAGGAGTTTTACTATAAGTCTGAGGGTGGCACTGAACCCTGTTTGCACACACGATGGCAAGGTGTTTATTAAATAACAGGTATAGTTGTTCAGAAGACCCTACATAAACACACAATGTTTTGTATAAGCTAAAAAGTTGCATAAAAAAGTAGACGCAAAATAATTCTGTAGTTACTTAAAGACAGAATAGGGGTAGAACGCCTAACATGGCGGCTAATAAAGATAACATGGCTACCAGGCTGAAAAATGAGCACATTTATAAAAATGTATTTAAGGGTGTCACAGAGCCCTGTTTACACAAACTAGGTCGAGGTGTTTTGTAAATAACTTTAATGGTTCAAAAGACCCTACATTAACATATAATAGTCCTGCATTAACACGAGTTCCCTTTATTGTACTTCTGTCCTTTATTTAAAAGCACATTATATGGTAAAAAATGTGTCCGCAAACAATACAAACTAATATTGTATCTTTTAAAAAGTACAGACTTTTGTTTAATCCAAAACATTAGAATTCGGCGTAAAATAATTAATCTTAGAGGACAAACTTTAATTAAAGCAGATGTCTGTGTGTGGCTTTTTTTTCTCTCTTGTGCCTTGGGTTTGTTTCCTTTAAACATGTGAATTCCCCTAAACATTCCTTAAGCAGGATGGCTCTGTCGAGATTGCCCCTGTCGCGCCGGCTGTCTGTTTCCAACGGAGCAGAAGGAGCTGAAGAAGCAGGATGCACGTGCTGTTTCTGAAAATGAGGTGTTACTGAAAGAGGAGGGCTCTGTTGGCCTGTTGGCATAGTGGCGCCTGTTGCCTGTTCTCAGCTAACAGTTGCTAATTAAGCATTGTAGCTGTGGAACTGAAACACTGACACCGAAATGTGCATTAAAAGAGAGTAAAACATTTATTTAAAAAAGTTAGCCTAAACACACAATTTCTTTAACCTTAGTTTGACAAAAAATTAAACTGCTACAACTAATCACGCGCAAAAGTTCAATTAAATTCCAGAACAAATGCCTGAACAGAAGGAGGACAGGTAGCTGTTTAATTTTTTTGCAAAGTATGTCTAATCTTCAGCGTTTGCTAATTGGCTGACATTTTCACTCTCCTCCCTCTGATCCGGCTTTTAATACCCACATAATTGTGTAGCGTTTCCTTTTTTTAATTCCATTATTGTGCTTAAACAAAATACATGATGCAATGACCATGACATAACAGCGGCTTTGTGCAAATAAAGAAAGTGACATTAAATGCGACGGTGAGAGGACACAACTACAAGCTGACAACAAGAAAGAGGGGCGGGTTAGGAAAGGGAGAGTTATAGTTAAAAAAAATTACAATTTACATCCACATTAAATAAAATATTTGTTTTCCACCTTTAAAAATGGAACACTTGACATTGCTCAATCGGATGCAGCAAATGTGAGGACGCAAAGTAAACATGGCCAGTGGGCGGGTGGAAGCATGCTCTGTGCGGAAGGCAGGTAGAAGGCAGATACAAGTAAGGACAGGACGAACAGTGATTCATTTAACAGTTGGTATAGACATTGCATCAGGGCACAAGTTAGTGGTGATGCTGCATGTAATTGAATTTTTTTAACAAAGCGCTTAACTGCGGTCCTAATCTTTGCGTGCGTTTGTATATTAACCATTTGAGTTGATTTGGTGAATGAATGAAGGTGTGAAGAGGGGTATATCATAAGAGCTGTTTTGTATTTGTTTTGTGTGACAGGAGCATTTTTATAAAAGAAAAAGTTGACCTCTATAACAGGTAAGTGTAGGACGAGTGTTATTAAAAGCCATATAATAATCGAAAAAAGAAAAGGAAACACTACACAATTATGTGGTTATTAAAAGCTGGGTCAGAGGGAGGGGAGTGAAAATGGTAGCCACTTTGCAAACGCAATAATAGAAAGGTAAATTAAATGCGAGGTGAGAAAAAAGAGAGTGAAGACAGCGGCCAGGCAAACGGGGGTGTGAAGGCAAAACGAGTTAAGACAGCGGCCGTGTTTGCAAAAAAGTAAAATAGTTGTGCAAATAAAGAAAGTGACATTAAATGCGAGGGTAAGAGGACACACTACAAGCTGACAACAACAAAGAGGCGCGGGTTAGGAAAGGGAGAGTTACAGTAAGAAATGTTAACAAGCAATGTCCTGACCAAATAGCAGTGGAGTGGGAGAGGTGAGGGGTGAGCCATGGGGAGATTAAGGGACAGAAGGCAAGCGGCCGTGAAGTGCAGGCGGGGGGTGGGGAGCAGAGCCTTGAAGAGCCAGAGTGAGTGAAGTGAATAATTAGGGGAGGAGAACTGGCAGGCTGATAGGCAGAAGGCTCAGGCAAGCTCGTGCACGAGGCGTGCACTTCCCAAAATCCGCTGGAGAGCCCCTGGGCTTAAGTATGGTTTGGCTGCATTAGGGCTCTTTTCCTATTCCTGTGGAATAGAAAAGGGGCGAGCCCTAAAAAAGGGCAACCCAATCCACCTTATACTGAATAATTGGCAGATGTCAGCAAAAACAATCTAGTGGCCTGAATATAGAACTGCTGTACGACACAGGCATGGAGCCTTAATTACGGAATCTCAAAAGGAATTACAAATAATTTGACTTGTGAAGAAAGTGCTGAATCCCGAGGAGAATATCTAAACAAAATTTCCCCTACCATACCGATAATATTGATAACATTTATGTTGTGTAGTTTCTTGATATAGCCTCTCTAGCAAACATTTCATTTGATTTCACCATACAGTGCTATAGCCTGCCCCAGCTATGGTTCAGATCTCTGCTGTTCTGAACAAGGGTAGCGCAATAACTGTGATCATCTTTGTAGAGTGTTTTAATCTACAGTTCTTTTCTTTGTGTGTGTGGTGGGATCTGTTTAGGCTGCCTTTCGAAACAAAAGGGACTAATCATACTGCTGAGGTTTATATGAAATCTTATTTTGATGTTCATTCTTCCTTAACTGAAAACTTGCGCAATTACATTACAAAGTGGCACAAAGGGAAGATGAGAACATTTAGTTGGTGAACTGTATTTTTCTTAATTTTTATAATTATTGTTTGTTATAAGCACCATTTGTAGTCCTTATAGGTACTCTACCCCCGACAGCCAAAAACCCTGGTAAGTGCATCACATAGAGAGAAAATCATTTCAAGAACAAATTTATGTTCTCATTGGGCTTGAATATTAGAAGAGTAGAGTGCATAATCTAGAAAACATCTGATTTTGACAGACCATCAGAAAAACTTGAACAAATACAAGTGAGGTTCCTGACTGTAGTCTTATTTTTAGGGGTCTTCAGATACTTCAGAGATACAGGGCATGGTCTGTGTGTGAGCAAACATTATAGATTGGACCTGGAATTACAAGCAGGGTTTGTGCATATATTACCCTGACTTCACTTTAGCCGGGGATCATGGTCATAACACACTTACGCACTTTACCCTACAGGACAAAACAACAGTCTGAGGGTAGGTGGGGAGGAAGAGGGACACATCAAGCTCCCTCACAGTGTAACCCCCTACATTTGGATTAATGCTGCCCAATGTGTGCTACACATTAGGCACCCCCTGCATAACTAGGTTTTCTCTGTATGTACTTCGACATTCGACAATAAGGAAACACAAAAGGCAGAAAGTGAACTCATTTATACACATTGGCGTCTGGTGACATTTGAAAGTGGTGTGGGGTAAAAGTTGTGGCTGAGTGCACTGTGATGAGCTTGCGTAATGAATGCGCCATACCAGCATAAGGGGAAATCAGGTGGTTTATCACTCTGATAATTTTTTTTAAATACGTTGGGCATGTTTGAGAAACCAAGAAGGTCAATAAAGTAATGGTGAAAGTGTAGTTAAATAGGTTACCAAAGTAGAGAGTAAGGGTTTTCGTCCAAAGTAGCTGGACGGGGAATACTCCTGATCCCCTGATCAAGGAACTGTTACAAACAAAAGGAGGAGTACCACCCGATGAGGGAAGAGAGAAGAGAAGGCTTTGTTCCTGACAAGGGAGTATTATTCCTTTGTAAGTAAACCCCTCACTCACCACCTAGTGGTGACTTGCTTCATCATCGGGGCCCACCCAAGTGGCCTAGCGTCACTTGGGTGTGCTTCAACACCTGGTTTACAGTGGAGCAGGTAGTGAAGTGTGGGGTGCACAAAAAACAGTGTAAATGTTAAAATTGTCCTGGTCAACACTTCAATATTATCTTTAATAAAAAGGTTGTTGGACAAAATTAAAACGTAAGGTGAGATACTGGCAGGGGAGTTACGGCCTGTGTATCTCTACTATGTGATGGTCGACATGTTTCTACCTTAAGGGGTAATCCCCGGTATTCCTCAGGACCAAAAACAAGGAAGTGGGAGGTGTGGGTCCCCTAAAAGACTCACCCTGTCCTAACTCCTTGGTCTTCCAGAAGACAAAACTGTATCTCTGGGAATTCACTCCTTAGGTTTAGGAGATGAAAAAAAACCTAGGGAAGGAAAGAAGTAAAGGGAGTAATTACTATCCTGTTACGATGCGCAGTGTTTTTAGGTGAAAAAAACGTCGTGCAGATATCCTTTCGTTCCACAGTGGTGAATGGAAACGGTGCCTTCTCAGGTAGAGGGCGTGTCTACTTATACAGTGAGAGCGTGCTCATATTGGTGAGGGTGCGCTATAGTAATTGTATACCTATGGACTGGTAGTTGTAGGAGCATGCGTATCTTTTTGGGGCAGCATGCTTATATATGAGACAACAAGCAATGGCGCGTTGTTATTAGCGTTTATCAGCGTGAAATTGTGCTGCGCTTAAAATAATCCATTCGGAAGGATATGCCAGTAAATCCTGCTTAGGATGTGAACAAAAAGACATACAAGACTCTAACAAACACAAAACAGATAAGGATGCACGGAGCTGAGCTCAACAGAATCAGGGCTTACTTTAAAAGTGCTCGAGGTGGACTTCATCAAGCTAGGGGTAGGCACTTCACGTTTTATCAACGTATTCTTTGTGAAGAAATAAGAAGCTTGTAAGTCACTGCATGGGTTAACCTTATGGGCGTGTGCTCAAGGAATTGCATCGGCCCCTAGGGGAGGGAGGGAAATCTACTTACAGTTGGTCGTGAAGGGTGGAGGCATGTAGCCTACGTCTACCGTCCGCCGCTCGGTTAGAACTGACTGGGCGAGCGCGGGGTAGATATCCCTGGGAAAACCCGCTTCCGGGGTAGGTCATGTGACGCTACGTGGTCCGGTGGGCGGGGGGTTGCCATAGAGCTATCAGGACGCTGCTGATGCGTGTTGGACGAGAGGTCTGCGCATGCGTGAGGTTGTCATGGGGGCCTATAGACGCTGCGCATGCGGGTTGGGTTGATGGCAGCGCCAGCGTCGGGAAAATATGACCCGCTTGGGAATTAGAGTGGTAGGGTGTTGCGATCAATGCTTTTCGCGGGTGGGGAAGGTATGGCAGAGGCCTTGAAATGTCAAGGCCTGTCAAAAATCTATGCAGAATGGGGGCACGTATATGCGTGGATCTCATTGGTTATGATGAGATTGCAAAAATAGTAATATTCAGGGGAGCACGAAAAAGGCAGGGAAACAGCAGTGCTGGGCAAGACTGTGCTAGTGGAGGTATAGCTGAACCCCGGGCTGGTGTGGTTCATAGTGCCCATGATATATCGAATAAGGGGTTCATTTGGTTGTTTTGCCTGGGCTAAAACAGGGCTAGTTTATTGCCATTGTCAAGGCACCAAAGATTAATGTGGACTGTGATTTAGTGGCCACACCAGTGGTGTCATCTGCCTGAATAGCCGCAAAGTCTGTGTTTTCCAACTGTTGGACAATATAGCTACTTGTAATCTAGCATTCACTTAAGGAGTTCAAATTGTATCGTTTTAGAGGTGCCCTTAAAAACTGTAGCACTTGCCATTTACCTATGATCGCTATTAAAGCTACAAGGCCTCTGAATACACCTACATTTTTGGAACATTCAGATTCATCATGTCCCCGTAAAGCAAGTTCAAGAACTTCACATACCTTCAACCACACCACCGAACCCCACTGGACCGACCACCACTGCATCCACTTCACCTTCAGGAAGCCTACCACGTACCACCGCACCCGACAGATGCCTCGACGCTGCTGGAGCAAAGTCACCGAAGACCAGCTAACCACCACCCTCGCTCAGATCCCACCCGCTTATTCCACCAACCCGGATACCGCCGCCCTCAACCTCAGACAATGGATGGACAACTGCACCAACACCCTCGCCCTGCTCAAGACACCCTTCAACAGCCACACCAGCATGAAAGCCACCTGGTTCAACGAAGACCTCCAGGCCTCCAAAGAACCTGCCGAAAACTGGAGAACTGGCTCCGCGAACGAACACCGGACAGCTAAGCAGACCACAAGAACCCCACTCGCAGACACCATCAACTCTTCAGAGCCACCAAGAGGGCCTCATTAAAAGACCGCCTAGATAACAACGCACACAACAGCAAAGAGCTCTTCAACATCATGAAGGAACTCTCAAACCCCAGCTCCAACACCAACGACATCCCACCCTCGCTAGACCTGTGCGACTCACTGGCCACTTACTTCCACCGCAAGATCGCCAACATCCACAACAGCTTCAACGCCACGACCGCCCGACAACCACCGCCCCCACAACCACCACCCGCACCAACCGCCTGCTCTCCTGGACTAGCATCAACAACGAGGACACCAGCAAGATCATGAACACCATTCACTCCGGATCACCGTTAGACCCATTTCCTCATCACATCTTCAACAAAGCCTGCACAGCCATTGCACACCATCTCCAGAAAGTAATCAACATTTCCATCGAGATAGCAACCTTTCCGGAAACCGGGAAGCACGCTGAGATCAACGCCTTACTCAAGAAAACCAAGGCGAACCCCAAGGACCTCAAGAACCTCCGACCCACCTCTCTTCTCCGATTCCCGGAGAAGGTCACCGAGAAAATCAATAACAAACAACTGACCAGCTGCCTCGAGGAGAACAGCATCCTGGACCCATCCCAGTCCGGGTTCTGCAGCAACCACAGCACTGAAACCACCTTCATTGCTGCCACCAATGACATCAGGACCCTGCTTGACAATGGGGAAACAGTCGCCCTCATCCTCCTGGATCTGTCAGCCGCCTTCAACACAGTCTGCCACCGCACACTAAGAACACGCCTACATGACACCAGAATCTAAGAGAAGGCCCTGGACTGGACCACATCTTCCTCTCCGACAGAACGCAGAGAGTCTGCCTTCCCCCCTTCCGCTACAATACCACCAAGATCATCTGCGGCGTACCCCAGGTCTCTTCCCTCAGCCTGACGCTGTTGAACATCTACATGGCACCCCATGCCCATGTCACCCGACAGCATGACCTCAACATCATCTCCGACGCCGACAACTCCCAGCTGATCCTCTCCCTCACCAGAGACCCTCACACCGCCAAAACCAACCTCCACGAAGGAATGAAGGCCGTCGCCGAATGGATGAATGGATGAGGAACAGCCTGCTGAAGCTGAACCCTGACAAGATGGAGGTCCTCATCCTCAGCTCCAACTCTTCAGCCTGGGACAACTCCTGGTTGCCAACAACACTAAGAACAGCCCTACACCCTCCAACCACACACGCAACCTAGGGGTCATCCTCAACTCCACCCACTCCATGACTAAGCAGATCATCGCCGTCTCCTCTTCCTGCTTCAACACCCTCCTCTTCCTGCTTCAACACCCTATGCATGATCTGCAAGTGGGTCACCACCAAAACTAGAATAACAGTCACCCAGGCCCTCATCACCAGCAGGCTGGACTACGGAAACGCCCTCTATGCTGGAACGTTGGCCAAGCTCCTGCGACGATTGCAACGCATCCAGAATGCCTCGGCACGTCTGATCCTCGACATCTCCTGCCACAGCCACATCACACCCCACCTGAGAGACCTGCGCTGGCGCCCCATCAGCAAGAGGATAACCTTCAAGCTCCTCATCGACGCAGACAAAGCTCTCCATAACACCGGCCCATCATACCTCAACAGACGACTCAGCTTCAACACGCCCACCCGCCAGCTCCACTCCGCCAGCCTCGCCTAGCCACAGTCCCCCGCATCTGACGAATGACAGCCGGCGGCTGATCCTTCTCCCACCTCGCCACCAAGACCTGGAACACCCTCCCCACCAACCTATGGCAGACCTCAGACCTACTGGCCTTCAGAAGACTCATCAAGACCTGGCTCTTCGACCAGTAGCAGCACCCCCCACCCCCCAGCACCTTGAGACCCTCACGGGTATGTTGTGCACTTTATAAGTGTCCTGATTGATTGATTGATTGACACAACCGAATACAATCACTTATTTTTTATAGTTAATGTCTATTCCTATTGACTGCTTCATTGAGTTTCTTTATTGATATGCGGTATACATCGTTTATGTGGGCTTTGATTGGTGTGTCCCCCAAAATTCCCAGTTGCGCCAGGTTTTTAAATACTCCCTGTAAGCCAATTAACTTTTGTGTACTAGGTGTGTGAAAATGTACATTTGTATGTCTTACCCCTCTCAGGGGCAGTTCTTTCATAGTTTTAAGTCTGGCCAGTCAGGTCCTAATGGTTTTATATTTAGTTTCCCTTCATGTTTCATTCCAATGCTCTACTGTATTCATGGTGTTTTACCAATAATAAAGTTACCTGTCAATAATCAAAGTACAATGCATATAGTTTGGTGCAAAAACATAAATAATATTGTGGCATAAATGCATATCTTGTATATTATCAGACTATATTTCCACAGCGCCCCTTTGCACAACATGACTGTACATATTAGTTGCTGAAGGCCCTTAAACAGACATATAGCTTATTGCTATATTTGGGTATATAAATAGTACTAATGAGGTACAACGAATGCACAGACAGTGTTACCAAGTTTAACAAAGACAAAATAATGAAGAACTACTGTTCCAAAATGAGCCTATTATGCTGCATAGTTTGCATTGTCTTGCTGCATAATTTGGCCCTCTCCTGCCGTATAATTCCAATGTCCCTGATTATGTTATACAGACAAATGACAAGAATTAAAGTATTTATTCTGTCACATTACAGTCAGTGACAGTGTTTGTTGTAGCGCAAGCAAGCTAATAGCTGCACTGTACAGTCATAGTTGCTGTGACACAGCATACATACCTGCTAACTCACTGGTGCCATTGCATGGAACCTGTTAACATTCTGTAAGTCCCAAACAGAATCATACTGAGGGTTAGGAGCATATTCATTCCAAAGCCTCTGAAGCTAGTACTGGTTTACATGGCGCATGAAATACACAGAGGTGTAGTAACCCGAGGAAAATACCTACAGGAAAGGGAGAATGTTCACGGCTCCCCACTGTGCGGAGAGTAACATCAAAAGTGCAAACAAGCTGATTCTGGTAGAATTATCAAACTCATCAAGAAAGACAATAGACCAGCATTCAAAAGCCGTGAATTTGAAATATTAAGGGACTAAATGAACATTTGCCATCAGAAGATAACACAGCTGTGCCAACAAGCCAATCCTATGATCAAGGGGTCATGGGGACACTAAGGATAGCACCAATAGACCCCACATCGTTCCAGCTACAGTGAGCATAGTGGACGACCCTACACAGTACAACAGGCACCTGACCAGCTGACCTGGTATTTAGAATGAAGGTCTAGACGAGGATCCCAATGAGGACCCCCTTCTAGAGGACTGGCAACTTCACCTTGATGACAGTGCACAGTGAGAAAAGATAAATATATGTGTGGAAAGGCTTTGGTGAGCTAAATAAAGACTTTTTTGCAAGAAGTACTCCCCTGATATCCTAATCGTTTTCAGCGATTAATGTATTGGATGGATAATGACTAACCAGTGATGAGAAGTCCCTATGTGAAGCTTCGAATGGTATGCCACTAGGAAGTGGAAAAGGAGGCAAGTCCTTTTGTTTTATATACCCTCAAACACCCTAGTGGTGTAATGCTTCATCAACAGGTCACCCTGACACCTAAAAGTCAGTGTGGGCTAAACCATGTTTCAAGGAGCTCTTAGAGAAATATTTGGCCAGGGGAAAAAAGATAAAAAATCCACAAGCAGATCCTGGTTTCAAGTTAGTAACTTGACGGAAGCAGACAAAATAGGTCACTTCTCTCCCTCTCCATTCAAATGATAGCCTGTTGGCGGCGTTAATTAAATTACATTCCTTGAATTCTTGGATTTTCTTCTCCGACCGGCTGGTGGATGAATGAATTTCTGTCTTGATTCAGACCACAACTGTCAGGTGTGGTTCTCCTTGTGCGGCATTCATTTGGATCCTACACCATTCATTCCATAGGATTCACATCATTAATTGCGGCTGTCAACTTTTGCTCATCTACCCCCATCCTGATGCAGACCTGCCCTTGACGCACAATAAGCTGCACTAATTCCTAGGGTTGAAACGTCAACGTTGCAGTCACACTAGTCCACCCAGTTTCTCAGGCCTCACACAAAGTCATTTTTTGGGCTTGCATTCATGCACTGAGAAGATTGGACAGTACAACATTACTGCTTTTATGTGTTACCTTTTTTGTATAATTCATGTATAGCACTTTTTCACTTATCACCACAAAGTCCCTTTTTGCACTTTAATCACTTTATTACCCAGCGTCATATTGTTTGATGGACAGCCATGTTCATTAATTTATGTACATAATATCAATATAATACAAAGAGCCATTTTTTACCAAAAAATAATTGTCCTTGAGGTGTGTTCAAGCATTATGGTTTGGTTCTCTAAATAGTGACCATGAACAAAATTGTATATGTTCTTCACAAAAATGTAATGTTGTGGATACATTGATTTCATTGAACAAAGCAATTGACTTTTTCAAGACAGAACCACTTCTTTATATATCATATATACCCTGGTTCTGAGGGACACAGGGTCACCCCATTTTGTATAATATCATTGTATGGGGTGCAGATTTACAGTCCTTTTGCATGTGGGGTGGGGGCTGTCTGGCAGCTGTTCTGAACAAAAGGGTCATAACACAGTTGTCTGCTACTCTCAGCAAGCATGATCAAGTGCATATGTGTATATACATACTACAGTGATTCTTGTGAAACCTCCTCTTGATGTTCATTCTTGCATATCAAAAATTGGCTTGATTACATTACAAAGTTGTACAAAGGCAAAATAAGTGCATTTAGTTGAGGAGCTACAGTTATCTTGATTTTATAATCAATGGCAGTAATAAGTAATACCTTTTCTCCTAATAGGTACTCTGCCCCTGACAGCCAAAAACCCAGGTAAGTGCAGCACCTAGAGAATGAATCATATTTGGGAACAGATGCAAGTTCTCCTTGGGCTTAAATCTAAGGAGAGTAGAGTGCATAATCTAGAATTCTGATTTTGACAGGCCATTAGAAAAACTTCAAGAAAGACAGGTGAAGTTCTGGGCTGTGGCCACCTTTGTAGGGGTCTTCAGATACTCCACACACACAAGGTGTGGTCTGTGCAGGAGGAAACCTTGATGGTTAAGTCTGTAATCATGGGAAGGGTTTGGGAATATATTCCAATGACTTTGCTTTAGAAGGGGATCATGATCATAGCACACTAACACACCTGTCTGCCCTACAGGGCAAGGAACAGTCTGTGTGTAGGTGGGCAGGAAGAGGGTCACATGCCCACTCTGCCCTCAGTGGTTGGACTATCTGTACCCAGGTGTGGCTCGTGCAGGCAAGAGTGTGGGGCAGTGACTCGACACATGACGACGAGGGAAAATTAAATATGTATTTAATTTTCCCACATCGTCGTCTGTCAAGTCCCCCTCCACCCCTTCCCACCGATCTTTCCTGCACGGGTCGCTCCTGATGCTACCTCATGTGTGACAGACATTAAGGACCTCCTGTCTTGTATGGTTTTCTCTTGGTGGTCTTCCACAATAAAGAAACGCAGAAGGCCGAGAGAAAGCTCCTCATTTCAAAGGGGCATCACACGAACACTAAAAATGAAGTAAAGCTAATGCACATTTGTTTGCACAAAAGAGTTTTGTGATAGAAAATTTCACCCACACTAAAAATGTTATCTTTACATTGGAAGAGCACCTGGTATAGAAAGTTACAAGATAATAAGGGCAATGTCTGCAATAGAGTGCCATCTGTTATAATTTATCTTTTCATGCAAAGCATTAACAATATAATGTTCCTTTACTCCCTAACTGGTTTGATAGGTTCAACACCCAAACCCTCTGGTAAGTGATGCATACAGTGAATACATCAATCCAAGAACATTTTAGAAATGTCCCAGGAATGAACTTTAAGTAGAGACTAGCACAGGCTGTGGACAGGATTGGGTCTCTGAAAGTTGATTGAGTATATTAATTTACCACTTGTAGACATGACAGTGCATATCTATAAATTGGTTCATAAAGCGGATGCTGTACACAGTAGTGGTAGGAGGAGGGGGCAACTGCCTGGCATACCAGCACACAAATGTCCCAAAGCATTATGGCAAATGCGGTGTATACTAACACTCACTTGAGTTGAAAGTCTTTAGTTTTCACTATTCCAGGTGCAGCCAGTGTTGTGTATCTCTCAATACGTTTCAGGACATTTCTACTACTTCAGCAGACAAGTAAATATGGGAATACTAGAACTGCTGCTCACACCCTTCTCAGGTTCCTGCACCACTCAAACAGTGTAGGTCAGACCCAATAACTTACCATGCAGCCACAATCACAGAAGGAGGAAGGGAGCAAACTGCCTTGCAAACCCACCCAGATTCATTGTGGGAAATGCAGTATAAGATTACACTATTTTGAGTTGAAAGTCTTCAGCTTTCACCATTGTTGAAGGACAAGCATCCTGAAAACGTGTCTAGAGATACACAGCACTGACTGCACCAACAATGATGAACACTAAAGACGTTCTATTAAAGTGAATGTTATGAAGCAAAGCACTTAACACAATGCATTTGACCAATTTGTGTACTGGCATGCAGTGACATAACATCATTTGAGGGACCTTCGTGCAATGTCCAAGAAAGAGCCTCAAAAGTTCAGGACCCTGTCAAGAGCACTCAAGCCAGGGGCCCTCCTCCCCTGCACAGTATCAGAGGGGGCTGCGGGGGCTATTTTTACGCCACTGCTGATATGCAAGGCAGTTTAATCCCTGCTCCCTTGATTTGACTGTACACAGTTGTGTTCAGCCATATTTGTTGGTCGATAGAGTCACCCTACTTTTACTGTAGTCCACATTGGGCATTTGGTGTGAGTGCATGCCCACTGTACAAATCAGAGGCCGTGGGCCTGAATCCAGATATACAGCATTGACACTCAGCGCCATTGTGTGTATCTGCAAGGGAGGATCTGCACAACAAACCCAGCCTGCTCTGTCATTTTATATCAGACCATAAGTCATTTGAATAGAAGTGAGAAAGGGAGTGAGGTGATATTAAATGAGGCAAGATGGAATCAGCGATTAAATGAAGCCTGTGCAGTTTACATCATGACAAGAGACATATTTAGCCGTCTCTCCAGGTTTAAGGAATCAGTAAAATATCTGTCTGCCCAGGCTTATGTAATCAGTAAAATATCTGTCTCCAGAGGCTGATTTAGTTAGTAAAATATCTAATAGAGGTAATTTATTCTATTGAAAAAACTTTATCATTTAGAATGGAATGCAAAGAATTACTAAAATCAAGTCATAATAAAAAAGGAGTACAACAATGAACCCAAACTATGGTGTAGACTATGGGCTCAATTTAGAGTTTGACAGAGAAGGTACTCTGTTGTAAAGGTGACGAAGTACCCTCTCCGCCAAACTGAAAGGCCGCTCACCTCACTCAGAGTAAGGGCTATCGGAAGGGTTTGCCAATTGCCTATCCACCCTATTTACAGTGTGCAATTAAATAGCAAGATTTCATTGTCCGTCACCACCAGGCAGAACCTGGTGGGAAGAGGCAGTGAAGACTGCAAAATGCCCCATACTCAGTGGGAGAATATTTCCATAATGATGGACATTGCTTTTTCATTTTTGAAAACAAAATCCTTCTTTAGAATTTAATTTTTGAAAATTAAAAAAACAATGAAAGTTTACAGGAAGGCCATGTCGTGTTTACAGAGCCATCAATCAAACTTTCAATGAATTACAGAAACCACTGTGATAGTGAATCCTGCCAATGCAAGAGGTGCCCACTGGCCAGAGGGCAGCTCTAAATTCAGCTGGCAGGCCAGTGGAGTACTTTACCTAGCTCCGAGCTGGCATGCTCATGAACATAGCAAGGGCCACTGCACCATGTGATTCTGAGTTAGCTGTATTTTCTACATAATGAAAGATCTACCACACTTACTACTTAATCCACCATATACTGAATATTTGGCAGATTTCAGCAAAATCAATCATGTGCCCTGAATATAGAACTACTGTTCAATGCAGGCTAGGGCCTGAATTACGGAAATACAGACGGAATGAAAAATAAATTGACTTGTTGGAAAAGTGCTAAATTCCTAGAATACCCAAACAAAATTTCTTCCACCAGACCGATATTATGGATAACATTTGTGTTGTGTAGTCTCTTGATATAGCCTATCTCTAGCAAACAGAGAATTTGATTTTACCATATAATGCTATACCCAGCTATAACCCAGCCATGACCCTGTTTCAGATCTCTACTGTTTGGTGGAAGGATAGCGCAATAGGTGTGATCATCTTTGTAGGTTGTTCTGATTTACAGTTTTTGCGTGTGTGTGTGGGTGGGCACGTTCTGTCTAGGCTCTTATTCTGAACAAAAGGGACCTAATACAGTTGTCTGCTACTCTCAGTAAGCATAATCAAGTGTATAAGTGTACTTCCGTATTGCAGTGATTCATGTAAAATATTGTTTTGATGTTCATTCTTGCTTATCTAAAAATTGGCCTAATTACATTATGTTGTGTTATGTTATAGTATTTTTGTATAGCGCCTATCACCGCCGGTCTCTAAGCGCTCACACAGAAAAGGAACATAACCTGCTGTCTCCTAGATCACTTCGCCGGCTGCCCCAGTTAGGGCGAAGATGTTGACTTTTTAAACAGATGAGTCTTCAAGTTCTTCCTGAAGGACAGTAGCTGCGAGTCTTCCTTCAGGCTGGCCGGTAGCTCGCTCCACAATTGCGGGAGAAGTACAGAAAGAGCCCAGCCCCCTTTAGAATTTAACTAGAATTTAACCTGAATCTGGGTTGGATCAGATTGGAGGCCTTACCCGAACGCAAGGTTCTGCTGGAATGTACTTCCTCAGGCGCTGTTTAATGTATTCTGGGGATTTGCCGAAGATTGCCTTGTGAGCGATGCAAAGACACCTAAACTGCACTCTGAACTTAACAGGCAGCCAGTGCAGCTTCCGGAGAAGAGGGGTTGCATGCAAGTTCCTAGGTAGGGAATAGATCAGCCTGGCCGCATCGTTCTGCACCACCTGCAGTTTCCTCAACAACTTCTGCTGCAGGCCAAGGTATAAAGCATTTCCATAATCCAGCCTCGAGATGACTGTGGCGGGCACAATGGACTGCAGAATGGGGGCTGATAGAATAGGTGCTAACTTTCACAGTTGCCTCAGCCCCCCCGTGCAGGACCACACTACCGCCGAGACTTGAGGGGCCATGGAAAGGTCTGCATCAATCTTTAGCCCCAGGCTTTTGACCACCCTACCAGGAGTAGGTGTTGTACCCAGTTCTGGGGGCCAGAACAGATTGCACCAGGGATTAACTCGGTTTGTGATGACCAGCACCTCTGTTTTTTCAGCGTTGACTTTCAGAAGGTTATTGGTCATCTAATTTACAGTGAATCGGAGCAAATTCCTTACCTATTCCTGTGCTTCCCTTGTATCTTCCAGCAAGACCAATAGCTGGCTATCGTCAGCATGGTTAAAAGTTTGACAATTCCTATGCATTAACTCCTCCACCAGGGGTTGTAAGTAAATATTAAAGAGCAGGGGAGAAAGTGCGGACCCCTGGGGTACGCCCCAGGTCACATCACTTGCCTCAGATAACTGGTCTCTCAGCTGCACCCTCTGAGTTCGACCCATCAGAAAAGATTTAAGCCACTTGAGCGCTTGTCCTGTTATTCCCAGCTTTGCGATACGGTCCTGCAAGATGGCATGGCTGACCGTATTGAATGCCGCTGACAAGTCCAATAGAATCAGGGCACAAGGTTGTTTGTTGTCCGCCCTGATTCTCAGCTCATCAGTGACAGTGGCCATTACTAGTTCTGTGCTGTGTTGGGGCCGTAAGCCCGCCTACCTGGCATGGAGTAAACCTTGTTCCTCCAAGTAGCTAGCCAGTGTGTTCAGGGCATGTTTTTCCAGGATTTTGCCCAGAAATGGCAGTTGCGAACTAGGCCTATAGTTCTTTAGAGCTGTGGTGTCTGCTCCTGATTTTTTTAAGAGTGGAGAGACCCTAGCTTCCTTCAGCTGGACTGGGAGATAGCCCGCCTCTAATGAATCCTTCAGTAGGCTCAACAGCTGAGTTTGAATGCCAGGCAGGGCCATTTGAAAGATTCTCGGGGGCATGGATCCGTGCTGGAACCTGACTTGACTTGGCTGACAAGCACGGTCAAGCTCTCCTCGTCAATACATGGGAAACTGTTCAACGTCCCTATCGACTCCTGACTAGCAGGGCAAGATGACAGCAGAGGTTCAGCTGGGATCTCCGTGATATCCCTAATAATGTCCTGTACTTTCTGAAGAAAGAACCTCTGAAAGGTGTCACAGTCGGGTTGGCATCAAACCACGGTGCTCCCTTTCCTTTTGCTCTGGTCTTCTCCAGCCGCTCAGGGGCCAGATTGTCCAAAGCAGCACGGATCCAGGCCATAAGGGCAGTAGTATCGGAGTCTAGGTTTGTCTCCCTCATCTTAGGAAGTGGAGTGGAAAGCAGCGTAGAAAGTAAAGAGTCTGCCTCTATCTTCTTCCAAGACCGGACCTTTCTCCACAATTGACTGGACACTGCAGGTGAGGGGTCTCCTGGAACCCAGCACCTGATCAGGAAATGGTCTGACCATATACAGGGACTAACCTAAATTATTTCTGTCTGGGATATGGAGGACCAGATTAAGTCTAGTCTATGGCCCTTCACATGCGTAGGTCCCACTATTAGTTGCTGTAAATTAAGCGAGGAAAGATTATTTTCAAACTCTACCTCTGTGAGGTCTCTAGGTACCTTATCCCAGTGGTAGTTGAAGTCCCCTACTACCATAAGGGATTTATATCTGGAGCCCAAATCCGTCAAGAGCTACTGGAAGGCGTCATTAAAATCTGGCGAGCTCTGTGGTGGGCGGTACACTACCAGTAACATAATACAGGAGGATTTAAGTGAGATTTTTATCCCCAGGAGCTCCGCACAGTCACAGTTTTCAGCTACGACCTGTGTTATCTTGAGACGTTTTTTAAATAAAATGGCGACCCCCCCCTCGACAGTCATTGGGGCGATTATACCATAGCGCGTCAAATTCGGGAGGCAATGCCGCCAGTATATCCGGCGTAGATGAAGAACCTAGCCAGGTCTCCGTAAGGGCAAGGATATCAATCTCCCCATCGGCAAGGAGTGAAAAGACCTCCAAATAGTGCTTTTGCAAGGAACGCGTGTTCAGCGGCGCTATTTTTAGCCCTCGGGACCTAAGGGGGTGTGACGAACTGCTAGATCGTCTGGGTTCGCCTTCTCCCTGCAGCAAAGCTTCTTCCCGGAGCTTGGCTAGTATTGGAGTGTCTAGCCCCGTATTACCTGTCCTAAGAGCCCAAAGGGTATCCATAGAATATATATGAGGCAAATGAAGGGTACTGGCCCCTGGGCCCGTCCTGGCGCGGATGGGCGCAGACGGGCTTTCCTCTGGCGCTCCTCCGGCACGCCGCTGCGCACGTGCGCTGCACACTTGCATTCTAGTCCTTTAAATGGTGTATGGCAAAGGGTACACGGAAAGATTAGAGCGCTACCCCCAGAGGCGTCTTGGGAGCGTCTTTGAGCCCACACCCAAGATGGCGGTCGGGAATGAGGCGGCGCGAATTTCACCCAAGTGGTGAGTCGTGTTAATTACTATTAATGTGCAGGCAATGCGAACATGGGGGGAGTAAGGAGAATGAAATTAAAAATGAGGTTCCGATTTATGAAAAGAAATTCACATTACAAGTCCAATTTTAAAAAGGAGCAAAGTGCTCCGACAATGTTTAAAAATGAAGCAGTAATTCAAAAGCGGCAGCGTGACAATCCAATTACAAAGTAGTACAAAGGCAAGATAAAAGCATTCAGTTGAGGAACTGCATTTATCTTGAATTTATAATCATCATAGTAATAAGTAATACTTTCCCTCCTAATAGGTACTCATGTCATGGGATTTTAATGACAATGTCTGCAATGGAGTGCCATGGGTTATAATGAATATGTTCATTCAAAGCAGTAATGATATAATGTTACTTTACTTCTTTACAGGTTTGTTAGCTTCAACGCCCAAACCCTCCGGTAAGTGCTGCATATAGAAAATAAATCAATTCAAGAACGTTTTAAAGATGACCCAGGCAAGAACTTTAAGTAGAGACAACCACAGGCTGTTAACAGGATTGCGTCTCTGAAAGCTGATTTAGTATATACATTTAGCATTTGCAGACACGATAGTGCACGTCTATAAGTTGGTTCTGAAAGCTGACACCATATGCAGTTGTAAAAAGAGGAGTTGGCACACTGCCTGCCATACAGTACACAATTGTCCCAGAAGAATTATGGGAAATGCAGTGTATATTAACACTCACTTTAGTCTTTAGTTTTCACTGTGCTGGTGCAGCCAGTGTTGTGTATCTCTCAACTCGTTTTCCAGGATATTTGTCCTACTTTCGTGGACAAGTAAAACTGAGGGGTGCTAGAAATGCTACTCACACCCATCTCTGGGCTCTGCCCCACTCACAGAGCATTGGTAGCCCTAACAACTCACCAACTAGCCAATCAGAAAAGGAGGAGGGAGTAAACTGACTGGCATATCAGCACACAACTAACTCTGATGCAGTGTGGTAAATGCAGTATATAATTACACTCGCTTGAATTGAAAGTCTTCGGCTTTCACCATTGTTGAAGGACAAACATCCTTGAAAACATGTCTTTTGATACACAGCAGTGACTTCACCATCAATGGTGAACATTAAAGATGTTCAAATGAAGTGAATGTCATGAAGCAATGCATTTAACTCCTTTGCTACCAGGCCTATACACCCACCTGTGCCTTGACTTTTTTTGGGCTATATGGCACAGTTTGCGTTTAGGCCCCCATAACCTTTTGTCCACATAAGGTATCCACGATAAATGTCTGTCCCTTTTTCCAACATTCCAAGAATTCTAAAGCTACTCAGGGTTTGTGGATTCCCCTAGAGAGGACCGAGGAATTAGCCTAAACACAGACACATTTGCGTTTTTTGGGAAAAGATGTGTAAAATGTGCTGCAGAAGAAAGTGTCTGTTTTGTTTCCCTACGACCGGTATCAACAAAGGGTATGTGGTAATAAAATCACCATCTTCCAAAACAGGCATTTCTCAGAAAACCAAACTTCTTCGCATTTCACTGAGAATTAGCCTATTTCTCCTATTTTTGTACTTTCAAACTCCTTCCAGTTAGTGGTAAAAAATTGGTATGAAAACAATATGGACAGCTATATAAGTCTGAAAAGTAGGCAAAATTATAAATAGAGCAAAGTGTAGTGTGTGTTGATCCTTCAAGGTTTTCCTATATAAAGTAACAGTTGGAAAAATACAATATTGAAATTGAGTTGGGAAAAACAGCCATCTGTGCCTCCATTTTCACCTGTACCATTTTCTAACTATGGCATATTTATTAAAGCAATATACCCTTCTATTCACTGGACCCTCCTGGTTGCAGGGATATATAGGGCGTGTGGATTCACCATGAACCTGAGGTACGCACAGCCAATAACTTAGATGAGTTTTGCAATGGGTTTTCATTGTATACCAGATATACAGCAAATCCTTTAGAAAAATATAAGGAGTGAAAATTAGGTATCAAGGAAACCAATGTATTTCTGAATTGGGAACAAGATAAGGAGTTTAGAAGCACTGGTTATCTGCATATATTTGAATTTGTAGGTACCCATACTTCAAGATGACTTCTTTTTACACACTTTCTTACATTTGGAAGGCAGAAATCCATAGAGAGACAATTGGTAATACCATGTGTTCTACTATTCTGTGTTTCCCCAAGTCTACAGAAAAAAATTATACCAAGCTTGTGAGGTTAAGCCGAAGCCCACATAACCAAATGGCCCAAAATGCAACATAAACGCATCACATTTTTCCACTGAAAACGGATCCTTTTTTTGGAATTTGATTAGCTGTGGATTATTGGCCCTAGCTCAGCTGGCATCTAGTGAAACCTTGCAAACCTGTACATTTTTAAAACCTGAACATGCAGTGGAATCCAGAATGGTGTGACTTGTGTGGCTCTCACCAGGTTATATTACCTAAAATCCCTTGCAAACCTCAATCTTTGTCAAAAAAACTATTTTTTCCTATATTTCTGTGATGGAAAGTTCTGGAGGAATCTTTGAGGAGCCACTAACTTCCACCCTTCCAGCATTCTCTCAAGTCTCCCAAAAAATGGTACCTCAGTTGTGTAAGTAGGCCAGGTGACTGCGAGAGGAAACAGCCCAAAACGCAACATGGAAACACTAAATCTTTCGAGTAAAAACTAACCCTTTTTTTACAGTGTGCCTAGCTGTGAATTTTGGGCCCTACCTCAGCCGCCACCAAGGCAAACCTAGCAAACCTGTACATTTTTTTAAATTAGACACCGAGGGTAACTCCAGATGTGTGTGATTTATTTAGCTACATTTGAGATTTGCTGGGGATTCTTGGTAGGAAAATGTCAGCCACACCTCCATGGATTCCACTGGTGTCTAGTTTTCAGAAATGTTTGGGTTTGTTAGCTTTCCATAGATGCCTGCAGAGCCAGAGACCAAAAACACACGTGACTCTGTTGGAAAACCAGGTTGTTTTGTGATGGATAATTTTGAAGTCTCCAAAATAGGTTTTGGGCCCTTCCCTGTTGCGGGCACTTGGCCCACTCACACAAGTGAGGTAAGACTTTATTGGGAGACCTCGGGGAACACTGGGTGGTAGGAAATCTGTGGTTCTTTTCTGGAAGAATATGGCACAGTAATACAAGGAATATTTTGACTTTAGTCGAATTTTGAGGTTTGCTGTGAATTGTGGTTGGAAAACTTGTTGGGATCAATGAGTGCACACCATCCTGTACTCCCCTGGGTTATTCGTTTATGAAAATAACTAGAATTTATAGATTTTACCTAGAGACAATATACACCTTGGCAGAGAAAGATAAAACAGACAAATACTACTTCCCATCCATCTATTTGTCACGTACATACACATACTGTTTGAATTTGGCACAAGGGTGAGTGAAATGTTCAAAATGCATATTTGTTTGACAATGGATTTCACAAAAATTAAATACACTGTTAATAACTGAAAGTTCTGAGATCTGAACCAATGACTCACAGTTTTTTGAGCTGCAAAAGCAGGGAAAGGCACCAACCTCTTTACAGGCCATTCACACTCCTTTCATACATGACACAAACAAGATCATTCACACTGCAGCACATTACAACACTCACATCAATAGACAATGTAGAGATAATGTACACCCTGGAAGAAAAAAACAGGTAAGACAACTATTACTTCACACTCATCTATCCTCAAGTACACACACATACTAGTTGGATTTGCCACAAGGGTAAGCGAAGGTTCAGAGCCTAAAATGTTAATAACAAAAGATTTCACAAAAATGATATGCACTGTTAAAAATTGAAAGGTCGAAAACCTGAACCATTGATTCACAGCTCATGAGGTGTAAAGCTGTGGCAAGGCAACAAACTCTTTACAGGCCATTCAGACACCTTTCATATGTCATACATACATGACCATTCACACTGCCAGCCATGGGCCCAACACATTACAACACTCATATCAACAGACTGACAAAGCAATCACATTGGCTGGTGGTTGACATAGTATGTGCTTTGGCGTTAGGCTAGCAGGGACTAACAGCAAGTCACTACGTACACACTGTCAGCCAAACGCTAGTCTATGCACACTATCAGCCAAGAAGCAGTATATATACACTGCCAGCCAAGTGCTAGCCCACACAATCATCCAACTAAACACCAGTCCATGCCCACAGCCAGCCAAGCGTTAGTCCATGCACAACGCCAGCCAAACATCAGTCCACTCACACAGCCAGCCAAGCACCAATCCACACACACCCCCATACATAAAAGTACTCTACGTATAAAATGTGACCTTTGTTAAAAAGCTCTCTACCAGGTTCCCACGTAATTTTTTCAGCAACTCCAAAAGTGGACGGAACCCAGAGGGGTCAATACTAGAATTGCTACCCATTTAGACTGTGAAATTATAGACAGTCCAGTACTACTCTCAGACAGCATATACATGCCCTCTAGGTAGGAATGCACTGCTTAAAAAACGGTCAGCTCTTAAACAGGACGAAAGACTCAGTAAGCCTAAAACCATCCGATCTGCCCTTTGGAGAGGTGAAACTATCAAAACAATTAGGGGAGGGGGAGCGACCCTTGAACTTCCAGGTATGTCGCTCCCCCTGCTCTGCGGCGCCACCAGTGCCAGTGCCATCCTCCTGCTGCCGCCTCGCCATGCAGTCTCATGCTCCTGGTGCCCCCTGCACCTTGGTTTGCTGTCCTCCGCCACCGCTGCTGCCTACGTGCCTGGTACCCCTGCCACTGTGTGCCTGCGCCCCCTGCCCTTTCTTGATTCTGTACCCCCGTTGCTGTGTACTTGTGCCCCCTGCCCTAACTTTTTTCCCCTGCTGCTGTGTGCATTTTCCTGCAGCTGCCTCCCCTGCGGCCCCGACCCCTGTGCCCAATCGCTGCCTTGGCAACCCACCTCCCGCTTCCCAGCTGATCCTCCCTCCCCACCTCCCCTTAAATGTGCGGCCGCGCAGCGGGCATGCCGCTGGCGCACCGAAAGCGCGCCTAAGGCAAGCCCGTCTGCACCCGTCCACGCCTGGACCGTGCCCAGAGACCGGACCAACGGAGTCGGAGGAGGAATTGCCATCATCCACAAGAACTCCAGCAAGGTCTCCACAAACACCAACAACACCCTCACCACCACCGAATACATGCACTTCAAGATCCGCACTGACCCCAAGACCACCCTCAGAGGCAACCTCGTCTACAGACCACCCGGCCCACGTCCCCAATTCTGCAGCTCTATCACCGACTTCATCAACACGCACGCACAGACCTCCACCGACTACATCCTGCTCGGCGACCTGAACTACCATCTGGAAAACAACA
This sequence comes from Lissotriton vulgaris, assembly GCF_964263255.1. NCBI lineage: Eukaryota > Metazoa > Chordata > Amphibia > Caudata > Salamandridae > Lissotriton > Lissotriton vulgaris. Next base: position 1,189,476,941 of record NC_141693.1, on the reverse strand, counting down.
ACAGCAGCAACTCCTCCACCTTGGTCGACAACCTCACCACCCTCGAACTGAAACAGAACGTCACCTCCCCGACCCACATCGTTGGCCACACGCTCAATGCCATCTTCTTCTCCAGCAGCCACGCTTCTAAGCTCACCTGGACCGACCACCACTGCGTCCACTTGACCTTCCGGAAACCCGTCACACATCACCGCACCCTACAGAACCCCCGCTGACGCTGGGGCAAAGTCACCAAGGAACTACTAGAAACACACCTAGCACCCAGCCCACCGACTAGCCCCACCGATCCCGAGGATGGGGCCCACGGCCTCAGACTCTGGATGGAAGACTGCGCCAACACCTTAGCCCCAGTAAGACAACCCACCAACAGAGACACCAGCCAGAGAGCCAGCTGGTTCACCCCGGAGCTCCTGGCCTCCGAGCGCACCTGCCGGAAACTTGAAAACATTTGGCTCAACAACAGAACGCCCGGCAACCACGCAGCCCACAAAGACGCCATTAGCAACCATCACCACCTCATCAGGACCACCAAAAGAGCCTTGTTCAAAGACCGCCTCGACAACAACGCCCACAACAACAAAGAGCTCTTCAACATCTTGAAAGAATCTCCAATCTTAGCTCTTGCTCCAACAACATCCCGCCGTCGCAAGCCCTGTGCGACACCCTCGCTGCCTTCTTCCACCGCAAGATCACCGACTTCCACAACAGCTTCAACCCCGGGCTGAACCCTACTGACCCCGCCACGACGAACACTTCGAATAACACCGACCACGACCTCCTTACCACATGGACCAACGTGAGCACCAAAGACATAATCAAGACCATGAGCACCATCCACTCAGGCTCCCTGTCTGATCCTCTTCCCCACCACATCATCAACAAAGCCGACAGCCTCATTGCACCCCACCTGCGTAACGTCATCAACCTCTCCTTCGAGACCGCGACCATCCCTAAGAGCTGGAAGCACACCGAGATCAACGCCTCACTGAAGAAACCCAAGGCTGACCCAAGCGACCTCAAGAACTTCCGGCCCATCTCCCTGCTTCCGTTCCCAGCGAAAGTCCTCGTAAAGATCGTCAACACCCAGCTCACCCGCTACCTAAAAAACAACAGCATCCTGGACCCCTCCCAGTCAGGCTTCCGCAGCAACCACAGCACCAAGACCGCCCTCATTGCCGCCACAGACGACATCATAATCCTACTCTACAACCGCAAGACAGCAGCCCTCATCCTCTTGGACCTCTCCGCCGCCTTCGACACAGTCTGCCACCACACACTATGCACACGCCTCTACGACGCAAGGATCTGAGGCAAGGCCCTGGATTGGACCACCTCCTTCCTCTCCGACAGAACCCAAAGAGTCCGCCTCCTCCCGTTCCCAATCCGGAACCACCAAAACCGTCTGCGGTGTCCCGCAGGGATCATCCCTCAGCCCGACGCTGTTCAACGTCTACATGGCTCCACTCGCTCGCATCACCAGACTACACGACCTCAACATAATCTCCTATGCCGACGACACCCAGCTGATCCTCTCCCTCACCAAGGACCCCCTCACTGCCAAATCCAACCTTCACCAGGATATGAAGGCCGTCGCCGATTGGATGGAGGCAAGCCGGCTCAAGCTGAACACGGACAAGACGGAGATCCGCCTCCTTGGGCCCAACCTCTCAGCCTGGGATGATTCCTGGTGCCCAGCATCACTGGGAACCCACCCCCCGGTACCTACCAACCACGCATGCAACCTAGGAGTCATCCTCGACTCAAAGCTCAGCATGACCAACCAAGTCAACGCAGTCTCCTCCTCCTGCTTCCGCACCCTCCGTATGTTCCGCAAGATCTACAGATGGACCCCAGTGGACACACGAAAAACCGTCACCCACTCCCTCGTCAGCAGTCGACTCGACTATGGAAATGCCCTCTACGCCGGAGCCCCGTCCATACTCATCAGCAGACTCCAAAGAATCCAGAACGCCTCCGCACGCCTGGTCCTAGACTTCCCACACCGAGACCACAACACCCCTCACCTGAGAGACCTGCACTGACTCCCCGTCGACAAAAGAATCACTTTCAAACTCATGATCCATGCACACAAGGCACTCCACAAGACCGGCCCAGCCTATCTCAACAATAGACTCTCCTTCTACGTACCCAATAGGAAACTCCGCTCTGCCGACCTGTCCCTGGCCGCCGTCCCGCGCATCCACAGAACCACTTCCGGGGGCAGATCCTTTTCCCACTGCGCCGCCAAGACCTGGAACACCCTCCCCCTCCACCTTCGACAGACCGCAGACCTCCCGGCCTTCAGGAGACTGCTCAAGACCTGGCTCTTCGACCACTAGCAGCAGCGCCTCCCCCACTCCCCCCAGGCCTTGAGACCCTTGCAGGTAAGTAGTGCGCTTTACAAATCCACTGATTGATTGATTGATTTAATTATCCCACAAGGGGAGAATCCTTCCTCACAAGAAATCACAATTTAAGAAATGCAAAGCCAAGCATGCCTCTGGGTTTAAGGCACCCATGGAGGCACGCCAACTTTCTTAGTTCACATGAAAGTGCACATGTGCCCTGGGGGCATACGTGCATTTCATGCTACAATAACAATATGAATTTTAATGGCTTTTTTTGCACAAAGTTACCATCTACTTGAAGTTGATTGCATTTTCTAAATGCCCAAAAGATATCTAGGAAATGCTTTCTACATGTGCATTAGGAATAAAGAAAATGTAATCCCTATTTGTGATTCCTTAAATCACTGTCACAATTTGCGATTTCTACAGTGTAGAAATCGTATACTGCGACCGGTTTTAGCACTTTTTACATCTGGAAAGGGAACCTATCATTTCTTAGCGGGCGAAATAGGGATTCTACTCATTAAGAAGTGCAAAATAGCTTCGTACATCTGACCCTTACTACTTAATCCACCGTATACTGAATAATTGGCAGATGTCAGCAAAAACATTCCCTGGGGATGCGCCAGTTATTGTAAATCTGCCCCTATACATTTAGCCAACGAGGGAGCACTTACTGATTAGACAGTAGAAAGTACTCCAGTTGAGTAGAGGTATTGCACAAAAAGTTGGCATCTTCGTGGACAAACACGCAGGGCGGGATTCATTCTGCCCCCTGTTAGACTCGTTTTTTGTGCCCTTCTGCCCTCTGTTAGACTAGTTTTTCCCTTGTTTTTCTGCCCTTCTGCCCTCTGTTAGACTTGTTTTTCCGCCCTTCTGCCCCCTGTTAGACTCGTTTTTTGTGCCGTTCTGCCCTCTGTTAGACTCATTTTTCCCTTGTTTTTCTGCCCTTCTGCCCTCTGTTAGACTTTTTTTGTGCCCTTCTGCCCTCTGTTATTCCCTTGTTTTGTTGCCCTTCTGCCCTCTCTTAGACTCGTTTTTTGTGCCCTTCTGCCCTCTGTTAGACTCGTTTTTGTGCCTTTCTGCCCTGTTAGACTCGTTTTTTGTGCCCTTTTGCCCTCTGTTAGACTCGTTTTCCCTTGTTTTTCTGCCCTACTGTCCTCTGTTAGACTGGTTTATGGTGCCCTTCTGCCCTCTGCATCACCACATCATCACTCAGCGCTACCCCAGCACCACTCAGCACCACCACAGCACCACTCAGCACCACCACAGCATCACTCAGAACTACCACAGCATCACTCAGCACCACCCCATTATCACTCAGCACCACCACAGCACCACTCAGCACCACCACAGAATCACTCAGCACCACCACAGCACCACTCAGCACCACCACAGCATCACTCAGCACCATCACAGCACCACTCAGCACCACCACAGCACCACTCAGCGCTACCACAGCATCACTCAGCGCCACCACAGCATCACTCAGTGACACCACATTATCACTCAGCACCACACAGCACCACTCAGCACCACCACAGCATCACTCAGAACTACCACAGCATCACTCAGCACCACCACATTATCACTCAGCACCACCACAGCACCACCAGAGCATCACTCAGCACCACCACAGCATCACTCAGCACCCCCACAGCATCACTCAGCACCAACACAGCATCACTCAGCACCACCACAGCACCAATCAGCACCACTCAGCACCACCACAGCATTACTCAGCACCACCACAGCATCACTCAGCACCACCACAGCACCACTCAGCACCACCACAGCATCACTCAGCATCACCACAGCACCACTCAGCACCACCACAGCACCACTCAGCGCTACAACAGCATCACTCAGCGCTACAACAGCATCACTCAGCGCCACCACAGCATCAATCAGCGCCACCACATTATCACTCAGCACCACACAGCACCACTCAGCACCACCACAGCATCACTCAGAACTACCACAGCATCACTCAGCACCACCACATTATCACTCAGCACCACCACAGCACCACTCAGCACCACCACAGCATCACTTAGCACCACCACAGCATCACTCAGCACCACCACAGCATCACTCAGCACCACCACAGCACCAATCAGCACCACCACAGCACCACTCAGCGCCACCACAGCATCACTCAGCACCACCACAGCATCACTCAGCACCACCACATTATCACTCAGCACCACACAGCACCACTTAGCACCACCACAGCATCACTCAGCACCACCACAGCATCACTCAGCACCACCACAGCACCACTCAGCACCACCCGAGCATCCCTCAGCACCATCCCAGTATCACTCAGCACCACCACAGCACCACTCAGCATCACCACAGCACCACTCAGCACCATTCAACAACAACTGGTTCAAATATGTTCTCTCAATGATTCAAACTTTATTACAAATGTCACAAAAAGATGTTAATATTTCAATTCTGTTCTTGGATTTTTATCACAATAAAATACACTGAACATAATATTCACAAAAGTTATTTACAAGAGTTTAAGCTATTGGCATTATAAATTAAAATCACTTTTATTTAAGTATTAATTATTTAAAAAAATGAAAAGCCATTGTAATTTGTAATATCAATACAGCTAAGTCACGTAAATACAAAACATGTTGCATTACAAATGCTATAGGTGTCACATTTGCGAAAGTTATAACTATTGGCATTGTAAATGACAAAGCTATTAATTTAGCTATTTTCAAAACCAACACATAAATAAAAAAAATTGTCATTTACAAGACCAATAGCTCAAACTTTCCTAGTGCGAGACCTATTGCATTGCAAATGCTTGTTTTTATATCTGTCAGTTCTTCCTGTTGAGGTTTAATTTTCGTGACAGGCACCTCATTGCCTACTTGTAACTATTCTCTGACCCTGCTTCAAGGGTCAGAGCAGGGTCAGAGAATAGTTGCAAGTAGGCAACGAGGCAGTAGCAGGTGCCCAAGTTGAAGTTAATTTCTTTGTAACCCTTTAGTAAAAGGTTACAACAAATTAGCTTAAACTTTTGCACTAGCTGCTGTAACCCTGTAAGTGCTTGGCTGAAAATGTGTCCCCACTGATTCACGGATTTTACCGCAATTTCCCGAGATTCGCGGATCGCGAAATCGCTGAAAATCCGCAAATTCCGCGAGCGGAACGAATTTTCAGCCCATGCTTATACATCACTTAAGTAAAATGTCAAAATATTATACCATCAATTTTCTTATTTTGCGTTGTTGGGTTGTGGGGGTGCAAGAGCAGCAAAGGAGTTTGGGTTCTGTACTATTGGATCTTAGTCCAAAAATTATGTAGTAAAGTTTATCAGACTTTACCAGATTCTAAAAATAAAAATATACCATACTGTAGTAGTGGCAACAAAAGACGAGGCCGGCTGATCGGAGGTTTCTCTTGGGGCGTGGAATGAGATTCAGATGTTGAGGTATTGGGGTGCGGTGTTGTGGAGGGCTTTGTATTTGTGTGTGAGCAGTCTGAAGGTTATTCATCTTTCATTGGGGAGCCAGTGGCGGTCGCGGAGGTGTTGGGTGATGGGATCGTGATGTGGGATATCGAGGATATGTCTGGTTGCGGCATTCTGAACGGTCTGTAGTTTGCAGAAGAGTTTTTAGTTGATTCCGGCTTATAGGGCATTGCCGTAGTCCATTTTGCTGGTGATGAGTACGACATGGGTGCCAATTTTCCTATAGTCTGTAGTATCTACTTGAACATCTTGCAAAGTATGCGGAGGATGTAGAAGCATATGCAGGATACAGTGTAGTGGTGCGTGACCTTTATTCCATTAAAGCGTAGACGGCAGCAACGGATCACCATCACGCACCACTGCACTGGGGCTGCCTCTTTACCTAACCCGATAGATACTAGGCTACCCAGGACGGAGACGGCCCATAAACCACCAGAACCTCCTCGAGGGGAGATGACCCCTGCGGCAGTCTAGAGCGGTGCCAAAAACAAGAAACCCCCTTAGGAGTCTTAGCCCCAGCTCCCAATACTGTGAGGGGACCACCTGACCCTAACATGGCCACCAACAAAGACACTAGCTCACAAATTAAGATGACATGAAGACCATCAGATGATGGTCGAGGGGGCTCTAGTTTATGTACAATGGTGCCTGGAGTCATTTAATTCAAGAGAAAATGAAAACTTACATTTTAATTTCTTTCACATCCTTGAGTACAAGCTTCATAAACCAACCTTTGTTCCGCTCCTTAAGTGGTTAAGTGGCTGAACACAACTGGTGCCAATCTTCACGTAGATCATCATGGGGCCGCCTGACCCCAACTTGACCGTCCACTTAGACACCAGCTCATAACTCAAGGAGGTCTGTGCCCCTGTCTGATTCATCCAGGAGACCTCACTCCTGAATAAAACTCCCCAAGAGGAACGCAAGTAAGGAGATGCCCGGCTGACCTCCTGGCCTGGAAGTACTGCGCAAGACTGAGATTGCCGACACAGAACAAATTCCCTTCAACCCAGCAACTCCAGGTTAGGGGGGACCCTCATCTTGTTACGCATCCACAAATGAGGGAGCCTAAGGCTTCATCACCCAAAGAACACCAACGTCCCGCCTCTAGAGGGGTCTTCAGACCTCACCTCTAACTCCCCCAACGTCTACCCAGCCAATCAGCTCCCCCCGGCACAACACTCTCCCTCCTCCACACACCTATTCACTGGTCCTCCTTTTCCCCCATCAAGGAAGCAGAGATAGTCAATCTGATCGCCTCTGCCAAACCCTCATCCCCCTCTCCAGATCAGCTGCCCACGAGCCTGGCTAAATACCTGAAGCTTACCTTAGCCCCAATTTGGTGCAAGATCATCAATAGCTCACTGAGCTTGGGAATCATTCCAGATTGCCTCAAAGTAGGGCAAGTCACGCCGCTACTAAAAAAAACAGGGCTAGACACTGAGGGTATGAACAACTTTAGAGCTGTATCGAACATTCCTCTTTTATCCAAAATTCTGGAAAGATGTGTTCTTTCACAGCTAACCCAACACCTGAAGAATATCAAGCTCCTAGACCTACACCAATCGGGATTCAGAAAGGGATGCAGCACCCAAATTGCACTCCTAAATGTCATAGACGATCTACACAAGTAACTCGACTCAGACCAATGCAGCCTTCTCATTCTCCTAGACGTATCGGCCGCTTTCGATACAGTTGATCACACCCTGCTCCTCAAAGTCCTCCATGAAGAGGGGGCATTGAAATGACAGTACTAAACTGGTTCTCCTCTTTTCTTCACAACCGCACACAAAGAATAACATTTAATAACTTTAAATCTAACCCCCTTACCATCAACAGAGGAGTTCCACAAGGGTCTTTACTTTCTCCCCAACTTTTCAACATTTACATGGAACGCCTCACCACACTTCTCAGGAACTCCAACATCCCCTTCCACCTCTATGCAGATGACCCACACCTTTATCTGGAAACCACCTCGATTAAAGAGATACACAGACTAAATGTCACGCTCAAAGAGGTCCAACATTGGCTCACATTGAACCACCTTAAACTCAACCAAGAGAAAACAGAAGTTCTCCTCATCTCCAACAGAGACGAAAACTCCCAAATTCAGGAATGGCGCAAAGCCATTAACGCCCTCAATGGTGCTCTCACGCCAACGGACTCAGTGAAATCCCTAGGTATTATCCTTGACCCCACATTGGACATTAAAAAACACATCTCAAAATCCGCCAAAAGTGCGTTCCTAAATCTGAACCTTCTATACAAAATAAAACCCTTCCTCCCCCGAAAGCTTTTCAACAGACCACCCAGGCACTGGTGCTCTCTAGAAATGTTTATGGAATCGCAGCCCTGACCGGGACAGCAAAATCTCACCTAGGTCCCCTGATTACAACCTTCAATGCCGCAGCAAGAATGGTCACAGGAACTCAGAAATTCGACCACATATCGCCAGCACTCAAGGAACTTAAGTGGCTCCCTATTGAACAACGAGCCAGCTTCCGAACAGCCTGTCTCAAGCACAAAGCCCTGCACACAGGTAAACCAGAATACCTGGCCGCCAAACTCAAAAGGGCCGGCCAGTCCAGGAACCTCAGAAGTTCCAACACGCTTCTACTCATCCCACTGAAATCGTGGAAGCACAAAACCACAAATAAATCCTTAGCGGGAAATACACCCAATATCTGGAACTCCATCCCCCCCCACATCAGAACGACCACCTCCTTCCCGAAATTCAAAATCCTACTCAAAGCCCTCTTCCTAGAGCACTCTCGAACGTAACGAGAAATCCACAAGATACTCTGGAAAGTCTAACTAACTCCTCTTCTTAAAACCCCTCAACCTCACCCCTCTTGCTCGACCTTAAGATCTGTTTTGTAACTATGTCTATAATTCTCTTAAGTTTGTAAGTTGCTATTTTGTCTTTGCCAAAAATTGCTCATAATTGTACCTGTTGTGAGCACTCTGATACCCTCGGGTCCAGCTAGCGCTATACAAAACTTCTAAATAAATAAATAAGTATGATTCATGGGTTGCGTGCATGGTCTATTGGGGTGGGAGGGTTTCCGAGGATGGGAGGCCACCAGGTGTTGTCCCATGCAGAGGGGGTGAAGATGAGGTTGAGGACTTCTGTTTTCTCAGAGTTTAGCTTCAGGCAGCTGTTGCTTATCCAGGTTGCGATAGCCTTTATCTGTTCTTGGAAAATGCACCTGGTGATGTTGGGTTCCTCGGTGAGGGAGAGGATGAGATGTGTGTCATCGGCGTAGAAAACAATATTGAGCCCATGATTTCTGATGATGTTTGCGAGGGGGGCATGTAAAAGTTGAAGAGTGTGGGGCTGAGGGAGGACCACTGGGGTACTCTGAATCTGATCTCTGTCAGTTCTGAGAGGAAGGGCGGGAGTCTTATTCTCTGTGTTCTGCCTGTTAGAAAAGATTGTATCCAGTCTAAGGTGTTTGCTTGGATGCCAGTGTCGTGGAGTCTGATGGCTAGTGTGCAGTGGGAGACAATGTCAAAGGCTGCTGATAGGTCCAGGAGGATGGGGGCTGCCGAGTGATCTTGGTTGAGAAGGGCACGGATGTCGTCGGTGGCAGCAAGGAGGGCAGTCTCAATGCTGTGGTTGCTCCTTAATCCGTATTGAGCGGTGTCTAGGATTCTGCTGGTTTCTATGAAGTGTGGTAGCTGGGTGTTGACGTCCTTTTCAATGACTTTGGTGGCAAAAGCAAGCAGTGAGATGGGCCTGATGTTATTGAGGTCCGTGGGTTCTGCGAGGGCTCCTTTAGGTGAAGGTTGACTTCAGCATGGTTCCAGTTGTCGGGAAATGTGGTGGTCTTGAGGGAGCAGTTGATAGTTCGGCATAGCTCTGGTGCGATGGTGGTGGCTGCCCTGTGGAAGATGTGTGGTGGGCATGGGTCAGAAGGTTCTCCGGAGTGGATGCTTTTCAGTGTCTTTAACCCTTTCGATGCTGATGACGAGCTGGGCTCGTCATGGTGCACAGTGGTTGTGTGCTGATGACGAGCCCAGCTCGTCATGAGCCCCACCCTCGGGGGAAGCGCTGGCGCTCCCCCCGAGGGTCTGCGATCTTGTTCTGCAGTACGGGGATGGCAGCGGAAGAGTTCCAGCTGGCCCCCCCGCCCCTCCCCATGGGAATCCCTGATGACGTCAGCGCGCTCAGCGCGCACAGCGCGCGCTGACATCATCAGGGATTCCCAGGCGCTCGGGAAGCCATTTGCTTTCTGGGCGTCCAGCATCAAGGTGGGTTTCTCGTGTCTGGCGGGGGTTTGGGGCCGCAAAGAGGCATCAGGGGAGAGGAAAGAGATTTTCCTTTCCCCTGATGTCTCTTTGCAGGGCATTTCTGCCTCACGATCGCGCACAGCGTCGCGATCGTGCGGCTGAAATGCCCCCACTAGCACCAGGGATTGAAAATTTAGCTTTTCGGAAGCGACCCCTTGGGCAAGGGTCGCTTCCAGGTGGGCAGCCATTTTATTTTCGATTTTCTGCTCCCCCTGGGGGCAAGTAGGCCTGTTATTTCATCCGTTTTGCCCCCAGGGGGGGCAGAAATAAACCACTGGCACCAGGGATTTTTTGTTAGGGCAATGTTTGTTTTGGGAAGCGAACCCTTGGGTAAGGGTCGCTTCCAGGGGGCCTTGATTTTGTTGTTTATTTTACAGAAAATGCCCACTCGCACCAGGGATTTTGAAATTAGCTTTTAGGAAGCAACCCCTTGGGCAAGGGTCGCTTCCAGGTGGACACACACATATTTATTGATTTTCGGCCCGTTTTTTTGGCAGTTTTGCCCCCAGGGGGGCAGAATTTTCCCACTACCACCAGGGATTTTTGTTGGGGCAATGTGTTTGTTTCAGGAAGCGGCCCCTTGGGTAAGGGTTGCTTCCAGGTGGCCATATTTATGTTTATATTTTTCTGCGCCCCCTGGGGGCAAATCAGCCCGTTTTTTTTTGCCGTTTTGACCCCAGGGGAGGCAGAAAATGCCCACAAGCACCAGGGATTGTAAGTTTAGTTTTATGAAGCAACCCCTTGGGCAAGGGTCGCTTCCAGGTGGGCTGTGATAATCTTTTTGTTTTTCAGCAGCCCCCCCCCCCCCCCGGGGGCAAATCGGCCCGCTTTTTCAGGCGTTTTGCCCCCAGGTGGGGGAAATTCCCCACTAGCACCAGGGATCTGTTTTGGGGCAATGTATATGTTTTGGAAGCGACCCCTTGGGCAAGGGCATCTTCCTGGTGGCAAGTAATTATGTTTTTTTAATTTCTGCCCCCCGTTGGGGCAAATCGGAGTGGTGTTTGCCTGGCGGTGTGTGTGTAGTGGTGCTTGGCTGGATCGTGTGCGTGGAGTGGTACTTGGCTGTCTCTGCACAGAGTGGTGCTTGGCTGGTGGTGTGTGTGGAGTGGAGCTTGGCTGGATGGTGTGCATGGAGTGGTGCTTGGCTGGCGGTGTGCGTGGAGTGGTGCTTGGCTGCCGGTGTGCGTGGAGTGGCGCTTGGCTGGCGGTGTGCGTGGAGTGGCACTTGGCTGGATGGTGTGCGTGGAGTGGTACTTGGCTGGATGGTGTGCCTGGAGTGGTACTTGGCTGTCTGTACATGGAGTGGTGCTTTGCTTGCGGTGTGTGTGGAGTGGCGCTTGGCTGGCGGTGTGCGTGGAGTGGCGCTTGGCTTGCGGTGTGCGTGGAGTGGTGCTTGGCTGGCGGGGTGCGTGGAGTGGCGCTTGGCTGGCGGTGTGCGTGGAGTGGTATTGGCTGTCTGTGCACGGAGTGGTGCTTGGCTGGATGGTGTGCGTGGAGTGGTGCTTGTCTGGCGGTGTGCGTGGAGTGGCGCTTGTCTGGCGGTGTGCGTGGAGTGGCGCTTGGCTTGCGGTGTGGTGCTTGGCTGGCGGTGTGTGTGGAGTGGCGCTTGGCTGTCTGTGCACAGAAAGTTGCTTGGCTGGCGGTGTGTTTGGAATGGCGCTTGGCTGGATGGTGTGCGTGGAGTGGTGCTTGGCTGGCGGTGTGCGTGGAGTGGTGCTTGGCTGGCGGTGTGCGTGGAGTGGCGCTTGGCTGGCAGTGTGCGTGGAGTGGCACTTGGCTGGATGGTGTGCGTGGAGTGGTACTTGGCTGGATGGTGTGCATGGAGTGGTACTTGGCTGTCTGTGCACGGAGTGGTGCTTTGCTTGCGGTGTGTGTGGAGTGGCGCGTGGCTTGCGGGGTGCGTGGAGTGGTGCTTGGCTGGCGGTGTGTGTGGAGTGGCGCTTGGCTGGTGGTGTGCGTGGAGTGCGTGGAGTGGTACTTGGCTGTCTGTGCACGGAGTGGTGCTTGGCTGGTGGTGTGTGTGGAGTGGCGTTTGGCTGGATGGTGTGCGTGGAGTGGTTCTTGGCTGTCTGTGCACGGAATGCTGCTTGGCTGGCTGTCTGTGCACGGAGTGCTGCTTGGGTGGCGGTGTGTGTGGAGTGGTGCTTGGCTGGCGGTGTGTGTGGAGTGGTGTCTGGATTTAGGTGTGGTGCTTGGCTGGCGGTGTGTGTGGAGTGGCGCATGGCTGGATGGTGTGCATGGAGTGGTACTTGGCTGTGTGTGCATGGAGTGCTGCTTGGCTGGCGGTGTATGTGGAGTGGCGCATGGCTTGCGGTGTGCGTGGAGTGGTGCTTGGCTGGCGGGGTGCGTGGAGTGGCGCTTGGCTGGCGGTGTGCGTGGAGTGGTATTGGCTGTCTGTGCACGGAGTGCTGCTTGGCTGGATGGTGTGCGTGGAGTGGTGCTTGTCTGGCGGTGTGCGTGGAGTGGCGCTTGTCTGGCGGTGTGCGTGGAGTGGCGCTTGGCTTGCGGTGTGGTGCTTGGCTGGCGTTGTGTGTGGAGTGGCGCTTGGCTGTCTGTGCACAGAAAGGTGCTTGGCTGGCGGTGTGTTTGGAATGGCGCTTGGCTGGATGGTGTGCGTGGAGTGGTGCTTGGCTGGCGGTGTACGTGGAGTGGTGCTTGGCTGGCGGTGTGCGTGGAGTGGCGCTTGGCTGGCAGTGTGCGTGGAGTGGCACTTGGCTGGATGGTGTGCGTGGAGTGGTACTTGGCTGGATGGTGTGCATGGAGTGGTACTTGGCTGTCTGTGCACGGAGTGGTGCTTTGCTTGCGGTGTGTGTGGAGTGGCGCGTGGCTTGCGGTGTGCGTGGAGTGGTGCTTGGCTGGCGGTGTGTGTGGAGTGGCGCTTGGCTGGTGGTGTGCGTGGAGTGCGTGGAGTGGTACTTGGCTGTCTGTGCACGGAGTGGTGCTTGGCTGGTGGTGTGTGTGGAGTGGCGTTTGGCTGGATGGTGTGCGTGGAGTGGTTCTTGGCTGTCTGTGCACGGAATGCTGCTTGGCTGGCTGTCTGTGCACGGAGTGCTGCTTGGGTGGCGGTGTGTGTGGAGTGGTGCTTGGCTGGCGGTGTGCGTGGAGTGGTGCCTGGATTTAGGTGTGGTGCTTGGCTGGCGGTGTGTGTGGCGTGGCGCATGGCTGGATGGTGTGCATGGAGTGGTACTTGGCTGTGTGTGCATGGAGTGCTGCTTGGCTGGCGGTGTATGTGGAGTGGTGCATGGCTGGATGGTGTGCGTTGAGTGGTACTTGGCTGTCTGTGCACAGAGTGGTGCTTGGCTGGCGGTGTGTGTGGAGTGGCGCTTGGCTGGATGGTGTGCGTGGAGTGGCGCTTGGCTGGATGGTGTGCGTGGAGTGGCGCTTGGCTGGCGGTGTGCATGGAGTGGCGCTTGGCTGGATGGTGTGCGTGGAGTGGTACTTGGCTGGATGGTGTGCGTGGAGTGGTACTTGGCTGTCTGTGCACGGAGTGGTGCTTTGTTTGCGGTGTGTGTGGAGTGGCGCTTGGCTTGCGGTGTGCCTGGAGTGGTGCTTGGCTGGCGGTGTGTGTGGAGTGGCGCTTGGCTGGTGGTGTGCGTGGAGTGCGTGGAGTGGTACTTGGCTGTCTGTGCACGGAGTGGTGCTTGGCTGGTGGTGTGTGTGGAGTGGCGTTTGGCTGGATGGTGTGCGTGGAGTGGTTCTTGGCTGTCTGTGCATGGAATGCTGCTTGGCTGGCTGTCTGTGCACGGAGTGCTGCTTGGGTGGCGGTGTGTGTGGAGTGGGGCTTGGCTGGCGGTGTGCGTGGAGTGGTGCCTGGCTTTAGGTGTGGTGCTTGGCTGGTGGTGTGTGTGGAGTGGCGCATGGCTGGATGGTGTGCATGGAGTGGTACTTGGCTGTTGTGCATGGAGTGCTGCTTGGCTGGCGGTGTATGTGGAGTGGCGAATGGCTGGATGGTGTGCGTTGAGTGGTACTTGGCTGTCTGTGCACGGAGTGGTGCTTGGCTGGCGGTGTGTGTGGAGTGGCGCTTGGCTGGATGGTGTGCGTGGAGTGGCGCTTGGCTGGCGGTGTGCATGGAGTGGCGCTTGGCTGGATGGTGTGTGTGGAGTGGTACTTGGCTGGATGGTGTGCGTGGAGTGGTACTTGGCTGTCTGTGCACAGAGTGGTGCTTTGCTTGCGGTGTGTGTGGAGTGGCGCTTGGCTTGCGGTGTGCGTGGAGTGGTGCTTAGCTTGCGGTGTGCGTGGAGTGGTGCTTGGCTTGCGGTGTGCGTGGAGTGGCGCTTGGCTTGCGGTGTGCGTGCAGTGGTGCTTGGCTGGCGGTGTGCGTGGAGTGGTACTTGGCTGTCTGTGCACAGAGTGCTGCTTGGCTGGCAGTGTGTGTGGAGTGGCGCTTGGCTGGATGGTGTGCATGGAGTGGTGCTTGGCTGGTGGTGTGCATGGAGTGGTGCTTGGCTGGCGGTGTGCCTGGAGTGGCGCTTGGCTGGCGGTGTGTGTGGAGTGGTGCTTGGCTGGCGGTGTGCGTGGAGTGGCGCTTGGCTGGATGGTGTGTGTGGAGTGGTACTTGGCTGGATGGTGTGCGTGGAGTGGTACTTGGCTGTCTTTGCACGGAGTGCTGCTTAGCTGGCGGTGTGTGTGGAGTGGTGGTTGGCTGGCGGTGTCGTGGAGTGGTGCTTGGCTGGTGGTGTGGTGCTTGGCTGGCGGTGTGTGTGGAGTGGTGCTTGGCTGGATGGTGTGCGTGGAGTGGTTCTTGGCTGTCTGTGCACGGAGTGCTGCTTGGCTGGCTGTCTGTGCACGGAGTGCTGCTTGGCTGGATGGTGTGCGTGGAGTGGCGTTTGGCTGGATGGTGTGCGTGGAGTGATACTTTGCTGGATGGTGTGCGTGGAGTGATACTTGGCTGTCTGTGCACGGAGTGGTGCTTGGCTGGCGGTGTGTGTGGAGTGGTACTTAGCTGTCGGTGTGCGCTGAGTGGTGTTTGGCTGGCGGTGTGCATGGTCTGGTGCTTGGATGGTGGTGTGGGTGGACTGGCGCTCGGCTGGCGGTGTGTGAGTACCTACTTTCTGTTGGTCACTACACACACTGCTAGTTGAGTGACACTCTACTCAGTCCATCATTTTGTGTAGTTGCTCTGGCAGATATGTGGGTGTGTGAAAGTGATGGGCCCTTGAATGGCGCTGTCTGCTGGTGTGAGTGTTGTAATGTGATGGGTCAGCGGCTGGTGGTGTGAATGTTTTGTATGTGTCACACGTACGAAAGGTGTATGAATGTCCTTACTGCCCCCCTGTGATGGGGGTACTGGTAGGAGCAAAAGACCGACTGGCACCAAAGGGGTCAGGCAGTAAAATAAATTCAAATAATTAACCAGTGTCTTGATGTTAAACCTCATCTAATCCCAATTGGTCTAAGCCCTATTTAATGGCCCATCTGTGCGAATGTAAATTTGGGGGGCAAATTTGTGTGTTGTTTTTTTAATTGTTATATTGTTTGTGAAATGTGGTAGTAATTTTTTTTATCTTCTCTATTTTTGTCTTGTTCCAGGCTTTTGCTGTTTGGATTGTTGTAGGTTGCGGGCCTGTTACTGCTGGTTTTGCAGCTTGTGTAGTTGCTTGTGCTTGGTAAGTGAATGTATTTTGTACTACTTTCCCTTGATGTTTGTCTTTTTGAAAAAGGTTGTACTTATAGCAGTTTGTGTGGCTCTGTGGTTTTTTTTTTCTTCAGCATTAGTGTTTGATGTGCAGTTTGTTTTCTAATCTGTTTTTTTTTCTTTCTAGTGGGATACCATTTCTTTTTGCTGTGTCTCAGCAGAGTAGGTGCTGGTGAGTGTAGCTGTATTTGGTAAGAGTGAAATTGTTTTGGATTGTATTGATCTTTGTGTGAAAGCCTTACCTTGTTTACTTCTTACTTTGCACAGTGTAGGTTGTTGTTCACTTGTGTGTGCTGTCTTCTTGCTTTGTAAGGATAATGGCTAGTCCCAGGATTACTGCTCAGCAGGTTCTTGGTTTGCTTTTTGAGTCTTCCTCTGACCATGGTTCAGAGACTGAGTCCGATTCGGACCTAGAGGTAGGGGCAGAAGATTCAGGCAGTGAGTTTTCTCTTTGCCTGGAATCATCATCATCGGATGATGAATCTTCTTCTAGTGCTGATGAAGTGCCTATGGTGGCGGAGGACATTGGTGTGCCGGTAGTGGGCCAAGAGGCATCTGTGCTGCTTCCTAGGGCTGCAAGGTTTCCTTTCTTTTTACGTCGGCATGAGGCAGGTGGGCTGCAGCCTGCGCCCAAAAGGCTTCACATTGCTGTGGTGCGCCAAGAGGCATCTGGTGCTGTTAGGCTTCCTATTGTTGTAGAGCGGCAAGATGCATCAGGGCCTGATTTGTTTCCCGGTGGTGTAGTGCAGCAAGAAGCTTCTCAGGCTGCTGGGCTTCCCGTTGGTGAAGTGCAGCAAGAGGCATTTGGGGCTGTTAGGCTTCCCATTGTAGAGCGGCAAGATGCATCTGGGCCTGATTTGTTTCCCGGTGGTGTAGTGCAGCAAGAAGCTTCTCAGGCTGCTGGGCTTCCGGTTGGTGTAATGCTGCAAGAGCCTTCTGGGGATGCTATGTTTTCTGTTGGTGTTGTGCAGCCAGAAGTATCTGTGGCTGTTAGGCTTCCTGTTAGTGTACAGCAGCAAGTGGCTTCTGGGCTGCAGGCTGGGGTGGCTGCTCCCCCCGTTGATGGGATGGCCTCTGGGTTCCCCCTGGCATGGTGCATCTGGCATTGCCAGAGTTCACTGGTGTTCCTGGGTGTAGAGTGAATACTGAGACTTTTCTGCCAATACATTTTTTTCAGTTGTTTATGGACGATGTGTTTTTGCAAGAGATTGTTGAGCAAACCAATTAGTATGCAGAACAGTTTTTGAGGGACAACAGTGCCAGTCTTAAGCCCCATTCTAGAGCTAACCAGTGGACTCCCACAAATGTTGAAGAGATGAAGAAGTTTTTGGGATTAACTTTTTTGATGGGCTTGCTAAGGAAGCCATCAATGTCTTCATATTGGTCCACTAGTCCCTTGATGACAACAGCTATATTTCCAGCAGTCATAAGTCGTGATCGGTTTTTGCTTCTTCTTCTGATGATGCATTTTGTTGATAATGGTTTAGCCTTGGCACGCGATCACCCTGATTGTGACCGTCTGTCCTGGAAAATAAATTGCAGTGGATGAGTCTTTGCTATTGTTCAAGGGCCGCTTGGTTTTTAGGCAATACATTCCTAGTAAGAGGGCACTCTATGGAATCAAACTGTATATTTTGCGTGACAGTGAGACTGGATATGTCTACAATTTCAGGGTGTACACTGGTAAGGAGTCCAGCATTAACCCTCCTGGTTGTCCTTCCACTTTTGGAGTGACTGAGAAAATTGTGTGGGAACTAGGTAGAGTATTATTTAACAAAGACCACCATGTGTATGTAGATAACTTCTACACTGGTGTGCGGTTGTTCAAGGAGTTGGACAAAGTGGGCACTGTTGCTTGTGGCACAATGCGCAGTAACCGTAAAGGTTTCCAAAAGGAACTTGTTTGCAAAAGGCTTGTGCAGGGACAGTCTAGTGCATTGCGATGTGGGGAGCTTCTAGCTGTGAAGTTTTCAGACAAGAGAGATGTGTACATGCTGACTACTATCCACGATGAAAGTACTGAACCTGTGCCTGTTTGGGGTCAGGCTGCTGAAGTGCGCAAACCTGTGTGCATTTTAGCTTACAATAAGTACATGGGTGGTGTTGACAGAGTAGATCAGAGGTTGGAACCTTATGATGCTGTTCGAAAGGCTTACATTTGGTACAAGAAGTTGGCTTTCCATCTTTTCCATTTGGCATCCTTTAATGCTTTTGTTGTGTTCAAGAAGTCTTGTCCTGAGTCGAATATGCCTTTTGTTAAGTTTCAGGAGTCTATATTAGGCAGCCTTGTACTAGTGGAGCAGGCAAGTGTTCCTAGATTTGGAGTGGTGGAGGATGTGGGAAAAAACAAACAAACACGGAATCAGTGGCGCAAAATACCAGGAGTCAGAAACCCTAGTTATCAACATATCTAAGTACAACATGACAACCAATGAAATACAAACTCTACAAAAGGGTTCATCATACGTACCCACGTACCATTCCAATCTATTGGAGACTAAAGTTTGTTTATACAAATTCCTCAGATCCCTAAGGTTACGGCATTTCTTCTCAAATATTGTAGAGACACCCACACCATCTCGAGGGAATGTATTAATGGGTTTAAGAACCAAAAGCAAATTCACCCCACCAGTAAGTCACAAAGTGCTTGATGCATACGAAAAAGTTGTAACTAAAGAAATAGAAGACATTTTCAAAAAACCAAGATAAAAACAAACCAACCTTTCTCAAAAAGACAAACAAACACTACAAAACTTGGCCAATAATGAACAGATAACGATTCGACAAGCAGACAAAGGTGGTGCCCTCATCATCATGGACACTGAGTACTATGAATGAGAAGTGGACATACACGTCCAAGACCAAGAGATTTACATGGAGATGGAAACAGATCCGACCAAGGAATTCGAATTTTTTTTATTCAACATCATTGAAAAAGCAATAACAATGGGCGTGATAGGCCAAAAAGAAAAAGATTATCTTTTGAGAACAAACCCTGCAATACCGTATATATACATGATACCTAAAATTCATAAGCATGCCACCAAACCGCCACTACGACCAATTGTATCCACAGTGGGATCAATACATGAGCCAATTGGAAAGTTCATTGACAGACATCTACAGAACATCGTCCAGAAATCTACCACGTATGTGAAAGACACCACCCACTTTTTAAACATTCTTGAGGAATACAAAAGTAATTTCACTAAAGATATGATTATGGCCACGATAGATGTGAAGTCATTGTACACTTCCATACCGCACAATCTGGGTATGACCGCCATCGAGAGTTTTTTGGTAAATGAAGAAAAGAGTGAGGATCTAAAGGATTCATAATGGAGCTCATCCACTTCACTCTGTTCCACAGCTACTTCACATGGAAAGACAAGTTCTACGTACAATCATCTGGAACATCGATGGGAAATTGTGCAGCTCCCACATATGCTAACACGTTCATGCATAGATTTGAACTCGACCACATACTAACCAACAAATTTGGCCCAACAATCTAATCCTTTATAAACGATATATTGACGATATATTTGTATTATGGAAAGGAACAACAGACACTTTACAAACTGCCCTACGACAACTCAATGACATCAATGAAAGAATCCAGTTTACTTTCTGCATCAACAAAGACAGAATCTCTTTCCTGGACGTATCCATTTCAAACTATGAAGGAGAATTAACCACCAGCGTCTTCACCAAAACCACAGATAGAAATAATTTACTACACTACAAAAGCTTCCATCAACCATCCCTAAAAAAGCACTTACCGTTCTCACAACTGATCAGGATTAAGAGAATTGCATCAACGGCAGAATTGTACAACAAACACAAACAAGAAACCTTACTCAAGTTCAAAAACAGAGGATATCCCGACTCCATTCTGGAAGCAGCTGCAGAAAGAGCAGATAAACTACAGAGACAACATCTGTTATCCACACAAGTAAAACCCGAGGAACAAAGAACTGTATTTGTCTCGAAATTCTCAACTAGAAGTTTTTCCATCAAAAAAACCATAGTAAAACATTGGCCACTTCTGGCCCTTGAAGAAGATTTCAAAGGATCATTCAGTAAACTTCCCATATTTGCATACGAGAGGACAGGAAATCTCAAGGAACTAATCAAAACAACACAACACAAAGAAACAGATACATACAAAGGTACTGTCCCTTGTCACAACTGTGGAAATTGTTCAGCAATAATCAAGGGGAACATGATCAATCACCCCACAAAAGGTACACCAATCAAACTCAAAGTATCAGGCACATGTGATACCAGCAACGTTGTATACTTGTTGAGATGCCCGTGCGGCCTGTCATAAGTGGGGAAAACCCAGAGAAAAATAAAAACCAGACTGGTCGAACACAAAAGTAACATCAGGCTAAAAAACCTAAAACCCACAGTGGCGATGCACTTCAACGAAGCAAAACATAATCCATCACAATTAAAATTTTGCATCTTGAAAAAAGTTGAGAATTTGCCAGGAAGAGACAATAACAATTACCTGCTATGGAGAGAAACGTTCTGGATTAATTTCTTGTGCACTCTACACCCGAAAGGGTTAAATGAATGGATTGAACTCAGTTGCTTCTTATAAATTACACCCTAATTTGAATTGACTTTGTAGGGTGCGAGGCACTCATCATGATCGAAGTTGATATGTACAGTCCTTTTTACGCATTAATTTTCAGGCAACATGTATTATTTCAAGCAACACGCATGTACTTATTTGGCCATTGTAATTACCATGATCATTTGATATCATGTTCCTCGAAATATTGTATACGCACAAAATTTGTTTGTTGTTTTTACATTTATCTTTTGTTCCTAGCCACCACACGTCATACACTTTGCAGTCACCACGAGAATTTACACGTAATAGATTAGGGGGCACCACATACTCTAAGTAATGGGACATCACGACGTAATATGACGTAACACGTCATATACATTGGAAGGCAGGAAGTAAACAACAGAGTTTTACCCGTCCCACGTGACCGGCATAAATAACCATAGACATCGCACGGAAAGAGCATCTTACGCCAACCGGCGATTATTGGGAAACCACACGAATCTCGCATACGGTAAGAGACTGACAGCATACCCTGGGGGGAGGGAAGAAAACGCCTTCATCACGCGTCTATCACGCTCTAGGTTACAAGCCGTGTCCACTTTGTATTTTCGTTACAGCTCACAGACCAGCTCACAACCATAAAGGGTACAGGTTAGTCATTCGGAAGTTTTCATTGACACAAACATGCTCTCTTTCACAAATGCCAGGGTTATAAGGTGACACTACATTTTAAGTTCTCGCACGTTTTTCATGCAGAGGGAATGTGATGACTACGATATAATTGCAATATGGTTATCTGAATGAATTGTGTGCTTTAATCATGTCTGGTACATTATTAGTAAAGGAACGTATTTTTTACAGATAAAAAGTCCCCTGAGGAAGAGCTGTGTAGCTCGAAATGCATCGGGCAATATAAACAGTGATACACTATCATGATAATCGGTGAACTATCTAAGGAATAAGAAAATGGAAAACTGACAATTTCATGATAATTAAATGAAATGAACAGATGAATAACTGAGTGGAAAAAGTTTTTTTCGAATAACCAATGAAACAAATATGTTCACTTTTACATGAAAGTCAAGAGAGTGCGGATGTGAATGTGTATCTTGAGGTTCAAGAAACACGCATTGACATTTATACTTGACCCTGTGACTCAGAAGGGTACTCACATCAAGCACCAACCACACTTCAGAAACCTGGTTTATAAAAGCTTTTACTGTCAAAAATACTACAGTGCGGAGTCATAGTTCCATTTGGTTCGAACATTTAGTATCTGAGCACACCGACTACTCGCACCGTCATCATGCAATTTGAGGAAATAGCTCACACCACAACAATAAGAGCTGAAACACTAGTGTTTAACGAAGATGATATGAATAGGATATATTCACTGATAGAGGAATCTGAGGAAATACGTCCAGGTACCGGAACAAGGGAAGCAAATATTAAACAACTACTGTACATGTCAAAAAAGATCATGAACCAACGATTACACGCAAGTACACTAATAAAATACCACAAATCACAGCGAATTCCACGTGGATTAAGGATATCACTGAAGTCTACGTTATGCAAAAACAACGCAAGATTCACCGAGAGATGGTACGCAATACTGAATAAATGCTCGTTGGATCTCATATTGCTGATAGTGGAAGAACTAGCAAAAGTATTAGAGGATTTGACCAAGGAAATTAACCTTTTAAAAGACGACCTAAACAAAATGGTAACTAAAGAGGAATGGGATCAGATACTAATAGACACCACCAAAAAAGTAGAGGAATACACCAAAGAAATAAATGATCGCAAATTAAGGAAATTCAAAAGGGACACCACCGATTACCGCCTAGGAGAGGTATACACATGGGCTGACATTTACGCTAGAAGGAGACAGCAAAGACCAAGCAATGATAAATCTTCTGATGAAACATCATCTGATGACTCTCAACAAAGAAGGGGATTCTTTGACAACAGAAGATCACGAAATGCCCCAAGTGGCAGACAAACTCACAGTACGGAATCAACAACACCTAGTACTTCTGGAACATCTACCACCCAATCTACATCAGATCAAGTACCTTTTTTAGAGAAAGGCCCTGGACCCCAAATAGAACCCGGAGGGGGAAAAAAACAAACAAACACGGAATCAGTGGCGCAAAATACCAGGAGTCAGAAACCCTAGTTATCAACATATCTAAGTACAACATGACAACCAATGAAATACAAACTCTACAAAAGGGTTCATCATACGTACCCACGTACCATTCCAATCTATTGGAGACTAAAGTTTGTTTATACAAATTCCTCAGATCCTAAGGTTACGGCATTTCTTCTCAAATATTGTAGAGACACCCACACCATCTCGAGGGAATGTATTAATGGGTTTAAGAACCAAAAGCAAATTCACCCCACCAGTAAGTCACAAAGTGCTTGATGCATACGAAAAAGTCGTAACTAAAGAAATAGAAGACATTTTCAAAAAACCAAGATCAAAACAAACCAACCTTTCTCAAAAAGACAAACAAACACTACAAAACTTGGCCAATAATGAACAGATAACGATTCGACAAGCAGACAAAGGTGGTGCCCTCATCATCATGGACACTGAGTACTATGAACGAGAAGTGGACATACACGTCCAAGACCAAGAGATTTACATGGAGATGGAAACAGATCCGACCAAGGAATTCGAAAAAAATTTATTCAACATCATTGAAAAAGCAATAACAATGGGCGTGATAGGCCAAAAAGAAAAAGATTATCTTTTGAGAACAAACCCTGCAATACCGTATATATACATGATACCTAAAATTCATAAGCATGCCACCAAACCGCCACTACGACCAATTGTATCCACAGTGGGATCAATACATGAGCCAATTGGAAAGTTCATTGACAGACATCTACAGAACATCATCCAGAAATCTACCACGTATGTGAAAGACACCACCCACTTTTTAAACATTCTTGAGGAACACAAAAGTAATTTCACTAAAGATATGATTATGGCCACGATAGATGTGAAGTCATTGTACACTTCCATACCGCACAATCTGGGTATGACCGCCATCAAGAGTTTTTTGGTAAATGAAGAAAAGAGTGAGGATCTAAAGGTATTCATAATGGAGCTCATCCACTTCACTCTGTTCCACAGCTACTTCACATGGAAAGACAAGTTCTACGTACAATCATCTGGAACATCGATGGGAAATTGTGCAGCTCCCACATATGCTAACACGTTCATGCATAGATTCGAACTCGACCACATACTAAACCAACAAATTTGGTCCAACAATCTAATCCTTTATAAACGATATATTGACGATATATTTGTATTATGGAAAGGAACAACAGGCACTTTACAAACTGCCCTACGACAACTCAATGACATTAATGAAAGAATCCAGTTTACTTTCTGCATCAACAAAGACAGAATCTCTTTCCTGGACGTATCCATTTCAAACTATGAAGGAGAATTAACCACCAGCGTCTTCACCAAAACCACAGATAGAAATAATTTACTACACTACAAAAGCTTCCATCAACCATCCCTAAAAAAGCACTTACCATTCTCACAACTGATCAGGATTAAGAGAATTGCATCAACGGCAGAATTGTACAACAAACACAAACAAGAAACCTTACTCAAGTTCAAAAACAGAGGATATCCTGACTGCATTCTGGAAGCAGCTGCAGAAAGAGCAGATAAACTACAGAGACAACATCTGTTATCCACACAAGTAAAACCCGAGGAACAAAGAACTGTATTTGTCTCGAAATTCTCAACTAGAAGTTTTTCCATCAAAAAAACCATAGTAAAACATTGGCCACTACTGGCCCTTGAAGAAGATTTCAAAGGATCATTCAGTAAACTTCCCATATTTGCATACGAGAGGACAAGAAATCTCAAGGAACTAATCAAAACAACACAACACAAAGAAACAGATACATACAAAGGTACTGTCCCTTGTCACAACTGTGGAAATTGTTCAGCAATAATCAAGGGGAATGTGATCAATCACCCCACAAAAGGTACACCAATCAAACTCAAAGTATCAGGCACATGTGACACCAGCAATGTTGTATACTTGTTGAGATGCCCGTGCGGCCTGTCATTCGTGGGGAAAACCCAGAGAAAAATAAAAACCAGACTGGTCGAACACAAAAGTAACATCAGGCTAAAAAACCTAAAATCCACAGTGGCGATGCACTTCAACGAAGCAAAACATAATCCATCACATTTAAAATTTTGCATCTTGGAAAAAGTTGAGAATTTGCCAGGAAGAGACAATAACAATTACCTGCTACGGAGAGAAACGTTCTGGATTAATTTCTTGTGCACTCTACACCCGAAAGGGTTAAACGAACGGATTGAACTCAGTTGCTTCTTATAAATTACACCCTAATTTGAATTGACTTTGTAGGGTGCGAGGCACTCATCATGATCGAAGTTGATATGTACAGTCCTTTTTACGCATTAATTTTCAGGCAACATGTATTATTTCAAGCAACACGCATGTACTTATTTGGCCATTGTAATTACCATGATCATTTGCTATCATGTTCCTCGAAATATTGTATACGCACAAAATGTGTTTGTTGTTTTTACATTTATCTTTTGTTCCTAGCCACCACACGTCATACACTTTGCAGTCACCACGAGAATTTACACGTAATAGATTAGGGGGCACCACATACTCTAAGTAATGGGACATCACGACGTAATATGACGTAACACGTCATATACGTTGGAAGGCAGGAAGTAAACAACAGAGTTTTACCCGTCCCACGTGACCGGCATAAATAACCATAGACATCGCACGGAAAGAGCGTCGCACGCCAACCGGCGATTATTGGGAAACCACACGAATCTCGCATACGGTAAGAGACTGACAGCATACCCCGGGGGGAGGGAAGAAAACGCCTTCATCACGCGTCTATCACGCTCTAGGTTACAAGCCGTGTCCACTTTGTATTTTCGTTACAGCTCACAGACCAGCTCACAACCATAAAGGGTACAGGTTAGTCATTCGGAAGTTTTCATTGACACAAACATGCTCTCTTTCACAAATGCCAGGGTTATAAGGTGACACTCCATTTTAAGTTCTCGCACGTTTTTCATGCAGAGGGAATGTGATGACTACGATATAATTGCAATATGGTTATCTGAATGAATTGTGTGCTTTAATCATGTCTGGTACATTATTAGTAAAGGAACGTATTTTTTACAGATAAAAAGTCCCCTGAGGAAGAGCTGTGTAGCTCGAAATGCATCGGGCAATATAAACAGTGATACACTATCATGATAATCGGTGAACTATCTAAGGAATAAGAAAATGGAAAACTGACAATTTCATGATAATTAAATGAAATGAACAGATGAATAACTGAGTGGAAAAAGTTTTTTTCGAATAACCAATGAAACAAATATGTTCACTTTTACATGAAAGTCAAGAGAGTGCGGATGTGAATGTGTATCTTGAGGTTCAAGAAACACGCATTGACATTTATACTTGACCCTGTGACTCAGAAGGGTACTCACATCAAGCACCAACCACACTTCAGAAACCTGGTTTATAAAAGCTTTTACTGTCAAAAATACTAGAGTGCGGAGTCGTAGTTCCATTTGGTTCGAATAGATTGAAAGATCGCCACTTTGCTGAATTAATTCCTCCCACTAGCGCAAAAGACTTTCCGACTAGAAGATGCAGAGTCTGTTGGCGCAGAGGCGTGCGGAAGGAGTCTTGTATGTACTGCCCTGACTGTCCTTCTAAGCCTGGATTGTGTCTGTCAGCTTGTTTTAAATCATACCACACGAAAAAGACGTTTTGGGAGTTTTAATGGGCTGTAAAGTGAATTGCCTGGTCTGTATTCTGTAAAAAAATTTGGTTTGTTTCATGATAGGTATTTCCATTTGTTTAGTGTTTTTTTGAAAAGAAGAATTCTAAATGTGATTGTGGTGTGTGCAGGCTGGTGCTTGGATGGCGGTGTGCGTGGACTGGTGCTTGGCTGGAGGTGTGTGGACTGGTGCCTCCCTGGCAGAGTGCATGGTTTGGTGTTTTGCGGGTGGTGTGTGTGGATTTTTGTTTGGCAGGCGGAGTGCATGGTTAGGTGCTTGGCTGGCAGTGTGAGTGGATGGTGCTTGGCTGGTGGAGTGCAAGGATTGGTGCTTGGCTGGTGGTGTGTGTGCACTGGTGGTTGGCTGGTGGGCTGCGTGGACTGGTGCTTGGCTGATGGTGTGTATGCAGTGGTGCTTGGCTGGCGGTGTGTGTGGAGTGGTGTTTGGCTGGCGGTGTGTGTGGAGTGGTGCTTGGCTGGATGGTGTGCGTGGAGTGGTACTTGGCTGTCTGTGCAAGGAGTGCTGCTTGGCTGGCGGTGTGTGTGGAGTGGCACATGGCTGGATGGTGTGCGTGGAGTGGTACTTGGCTGTCTGTGCACGGATTGGTGCTTGGCTGGCGGTGTGCGTGGAGTGGCGCTTGGCTTGCGGTGTGCGTGGAGTGGTTCTTGGCTGGCGGTGTGCGTGGAGTGGTACTTGGCTGTCGGTGTGCGCTGAGTGGTGTTTGGCTGGCGGTGTGCATGGTCTGGTGCTTGGATGGTGGTGTGGGTGGTCTGGCGCTCGGCTGGCGGTGTGTGAGTACTAACTTTCTGTTGGCCACTACACACACTGCTAGTTGAGTGACACTCTACGCAGTCCATCATTTTGTGTAGTTGCTGTGGCAGATATGTGGCCGTGTGAAAGTGATGGGCCCTTGGATGGCGCTGTCTGCTGGTGTGAGTGTTGTAATGTGATGGGTCCGCGGCTGGCGGTGTGAATGTTTTGTATGTGTCACACGTACGAAAGGTGTATGAATGGCCTGTAAAGAGGTTGGTGCCTTGACGTGGCTTTACAGCTCACGAGCTGTGAGTCAGTGGTTCAGTTTATCATACTTTCAATTATACGCAGTGTATTTCATTTTTGTGAAATTACTTGCAAATAAAATTGTATGTACTGAATCATCACTCATCCTCGTGCCAAATCCAACCAGTATGTGTGTGTGCTTGCGGTTTAGATGGCTGTCCAGTAATATATATATTTTTTTTCCCTTTCAGAAGTAGGGTGTACCTTGTCCCTTTTTGTGAATGTTGTAATGTATTGCTTTTCCTTCCGGATGGTGTCAATGGTCTGGTGTGTATCAGATATGAAAGGTGCGTGAATGGCCTGTAAAACGATGGGTGCCTTGTTGTGGCTTTACAGCTCACGAGTTGGGAGTCACTGGTTCGGTTTTATGCATTTATTTATTGACAGAGCATTTCATTTTTTGAAATATCTTGTTAATAACATTTTATGTACTGAACCATCACTCGCCCTCTTGCCAAATTCAACCTGTATATGTGTGTCTTTGAGGAAAAGATAGCTGTGCTTGAATGTTTGACTTTTGAGAAAGTCTGTTAAGGTGTACATTATAGCTATAAATAACTTACTAAATTTAGATATCATTGATAAACCATGGGAGTATATGGTCATGTCTTTCTGGTGTATTTTTTTTTTATCCACAATCTCCTGCAAACTTGAAAATGTCTCACAATTGCCATGAAATAGTGTTCCAAGAATTGCACGCTCTCAAATTGAAAACTTAATTCTTTCAAAACAATTTCAATTTTGCAAGGGGGTTCCCATGACTTTTTGGCCCAGTGGTCGTCGTGTATCTTTGGAAACAACCAAACCCAAACAGTTCTGAAAACTAGACACCCGGGGGAGTCCAGGGAGGTATGGCATGCGTGGGTCCCCCAATGTTTTCCTACCCAGAAATCCCTGCAAACCATAAATTTAGGTTAAAAAAACAGTTTTCCATAAATTTTTGTGTGGGATCTCTGTGTCGGCACAAATGTCCTACCACCCAGCATTCCCCTTGATCTCCCGAGTAAAATGATACCTCACTTGTGTGGGTGGGCCAAAGGCCTGTGACTGGGGTGGGATGCTTAATTTGTCGAACCTAAATAGTACATTTTTAAAAATTCATTTTTAGCTTGTTCTGTTTTGGGGCACCCACACAAGTGAGGTTTCATTTTACTCGGGAGAACAAGGGGAACGCTGGGTGGTAGGACATTTTTGCTGTCACGGAGATCCCACGCAAAAAAGTTTGGAAAAGTGATTATTTTACCTGATTTTAAGGTTTGCAAGGTGTTCTGGGTAGGAAAACGTTGGGGGAACCACGCATGCCATACCTCCCTGGACTCCCCCGGGTGTCTAGTTTTAAGAACTGTTTGGGATTGGACGTTTCCAAAGATGCCCGCCGAGCCCCGGTCCAAAAACTCAGTACCCCCCCAAAAAAAGAAGGTAATGTTGCTATTGGTTATTTTAATTTCTCCACCGTACGATTTGGACCTTTTCCTGTTGCAGCCAATATGCCTACCCACGCTAGTGAGGTACCATTTTTATCAGGAGACCAGGGGGAACGCTGGGTAGGTGGAAATTTGTTGATCCACGCAGATTCCGGAACTTTCCACCACAGAAATGTGAGGAAAATGTGTTTTTTTTTCAATTTCTTAGCTTTGCAAGGGATTCTGGGTAACAGAAACTGGGGGTAGGCAGTCGAGTCACCCCCATCCTGAATTCCCCTGGGTGTCTACCTTTCAAAAATATATAGGTTTGCTAGGTTTCCCTAGGTGCCGGCAGAGCTAGGGTTCAAAAACAAAAGGTAGCCTCTTTGCACAAAAAGGGCACAATTTCACTGCAAAATTGAGTTGTGACCACGTTGTGTTTTGTGCTGTTTCCTGTCGCAGGCACTAGGCAGACCCAGGCAAGTGAGGTAGCATTTCTTTGGGGAGACCTAGGGAAACGCTGGGTGGGTGGAAATGTGTTGATCCACGCAGATTCCAGAACTTTCCTCCAAAGAAATGTGAGGAAAATGTGTTTTTTTGTCAAATTCTTTACTTTGCAAGGGATTCTGGGTAACAGAACCTGGGGTTAGGCAGTCGAGTCACCCCATCCTGAATTCCTCTGGGTGTCTAGTTTTCAGAAATGTATAGGTTTGCTAGGTTTCCCTATGTGCCGGCAGAGCTAGGGTTCAAAAACAAAAGGTAGTCTCTTTGCCCAAAAAGGGCACGATTTCACTGCAAAATTGAGTTGTGACCACGTTGCATGTTGAGCTGTTTCCTGTCGCAGGCACTAGGCAGACCCAGGCAAGTGAGGTAGCATTTTTTTCAGGAGACCTGGGGGAATGCTGGGTGGGTGGAAATGTGTTGATCCACGCAGATTCCGGAACTTTCCACCACAGAAATGTGAGGAAAATGTGTTTTTTTCCAATTTCTTAGCTTTGCAAGGGATTCTGGGTAACATAACCTCGGGGTAGGCAGTCGACTCACCCCATCCTGAATTCCCCTGGGTGTCTAGTTTTTAAAAATGTATAGGTTTTCTAGGTTTCCCTAGGTGCCGGCAGAGCTAGGGTTCAAAAACAAAAGGTAGTCTCTTTGCACAAAAAGGGCACAATCTCACTGCAAAATTGAGTTGTGCCCACGTTGTGTTTTGCGCTGTTTCCTGTCGCAGGCACTAGGCAGACCCAGGGAAGTGAGGTAGCATTTCTTTCGGGAGACCTAGGGAAAGGCTGGGTGGGTCGAAATTTGTTGATCCACGCAGATTCCAGAACTTTCCTCCACAGAAATGTGAGGAAAATGTGTTTTTTTGTCAAATTCTTTACTTTGCAAGGGATTCTGGGTAACAGAACCTGGGGTTAGGCAGTCGAGTCACCCCATCCTGAATTCCTCTGGGTGTCTAGTTTTCAGAAATGTATAGGTTTGCTATGTTTCCCTATGTGCCGGCAGAGCTAGGGTTCAAAAACAAAAGGTAGTCTCTTTGCCCAAAAAGGGCACGATTTCACTGCAAAATTGAGTTGTGACCACGTTGCATTTTGCGCTGTTTCCTGTCGCAGGCACTAGGCAGACCCAGGCACGTGAGGTAGCATTTTTTTCAGGAGACCTGGGGGAATGCTGGGTGGGTGGAAATGTGTTGATCCACGCAGATTCCGGAACTTTCCACCACAGAAATGTGAGGAAAATGTGGTTTTTTTCCAATTTCCTAGCTTTGCAAGGGATTCTGGGTAACAGAACCTGGGGGTAGGCAGTCGAGTCACCCCTTCCTGAATGTCCCTGGGTGTCTACTTTTCAAAAATATATAGGTTTGCAAGGTTTCTCTAGGTGCCGGCAGAGCTAGGGTTCAAAAACAAAAGGTAGTCTCTGTGCCCAAAAAGGGTACAATTTCACTGCAAAATTGAGTTGCGACCACGTTGCGTTTTGCGCTGTTTCCTGTCGCAGGCACTAGGCAGACCCAGGCAAGTGAGGTAGCATTTTTTTTGGGAGACCTGGGGAAACGCTGGGTGGGTGGAAATTTGTTGATCCACACAGATTCCAGAACTTTCCACCACAGAAATGTGAGGAAAATGTGTTTTTCTTTCCAATTTCTCAACTTTGCAAGGGATTCTGGGTAACAGAACCTGGGTGTAGGCATTCGACTCACCCCATCCTGAATTCCCCTGGGTGGCTAGTTTTTAAAAATGTATAGGTTTTCTAGGTTTCTCTAGGTGCCAGCAGAGCTAGGGTTCAAAAACTAAAGGTAGTCTCTTTGCCCAAAAAGTGCACAATTTCACTGAAAAATTGAGTTGTGACCACGTTGCGTTTTGCGCTGTTTCCTGCCGCAGCCACTATGCCTACCCACACAAGTGAGGTACCATTTTTTTGGGTGACCTGGGGGAACGCTGGGTGGGTAGAAATTTGTTGATCCACTCAGATTCCAGAACTTTCCTCCACAGAAATGTGAGGAAAATGTTTTTTTTTGTCAAATTCTTTGCTTTGCAAGGGATTCTGGGTAACACAACCTGATGGTAGGCAGTCTAGTCACCCCATCCTGAATTTCCCTCGGTGTCTAGTTTTCAAAAATATAGAGGTTTGTTAGGTTTCCCTAGGTGCTGGCAGAGCTAGGGCTCAAAAACAAAAGGTAGTCTTTTTGTCCAAAAAGGGCAAGATTTCACTGGGAAATTGAGGTGCGACCACATTGCGTTTTGCGCTGTTTCCTGTCGCAGCCACTATGCCTACCCACGCAAGTGAGGTACCATTTTTTTTGGGTGACCTGGGGGAACGCTGGGTGGTTGGAAATTTGTTGATCCACGCAGATTCCGGAACTTTCCACCACAGAAATGTGAGGAAAATGCTTTTTTTTCCAATTTCTTTGCTTTGCAAGGGATTCTGGGTAAGAGAACCTGGGGGTAGGCAGTCGAGTCACCCCATCCTGAATTCCCCTGGGTGTCTAGTGTTTAAAAATATAGAGGTTTGCTAGGTTTCCCTAGGTGCTGGTAGAGCTAGGGCTCAAAAACAAAAGGTAGTCTTTTGTCAAAAAAGGGCAAGATTTCACTGGGAAATTGAGGTGCGACCAAGTTGCGTTTTACGCTGTTTCATGTCGCAGCCACTATGCCTACCCACGCAAGTGAGGTACCAATTTTTTGGGGTGACCTGGGGGAACGCTGGGTGGGTAGAAATTTGTTGATCCACGCAGTTTCCTGAACTTTCCACCACAGAAATGTGAGGAAAATGTGTTTTTTTAATCAAATGTTTAGCTTTGCAAGGGATTCTGTGTAACAAAACCTGGGGGTAGGCAGACGAGTCACCTGATCCTGAATTCCCCAGGGTGTCTAGTTTTCAAAAATGTAGAGGTTTGCTAGGTTTCCCTAGGTGCGGGCAGAGCTAGGGCTCAAAAACAAAAGGTAGTCTTTTTGTCCAAAAAGGGCAAGATTTCACTGGGAAATTGAGGTGCGACCATGTTGCGTTTTGCGCAGTTTCATGTCGCAGCCACTATGCCTACCCACCCAAGGGAGGTACCATTTTTTTTGGGAGACCTGGGGAAACGCTGGGTGGGTGGAAATTTGTTGATCCACGCAGATTCCTGAACTTTCCACCACAGAAATGTGAGGAAAATGTGGTTTTTTTATCAAATGTTTAGCTTTGCAAGGGATTCTGGGTAACAAAACCTGAGGTTAGGCAGACGAGTCACCCCATCCTACATTACCCTTGGTGTCTAGTTTTCAAAAATGTATAGGTTTGCTAGGTTTCACTAGGTGCTGGCAGAGCTAGGGCTCAAAAACTAAAGGTAGTCTCTTTGTCCAAAAAGCGCAAGATTTCACTGGGAAATTGAGGTGCGACCAGGTTGCGTTTTGAGCTGTTTTGTGTCGCAGCCACTATGCCTACCCACACAAGTGAGGTACCATTTTTCTGGGGAGAACTGGGGGAATGCTGGGTCGGTGGAAATTTGTTGATCCACGCAGTTTTCTGAACTTTCCACCACAGAAATGTGAGGAAAATGTGTTTTTTTCTCAAATTTTTTGCTTTGCAAGGGATTCTGGGTAACAAAACCTGGGGGTAGGCAGACGAGTCACCCCATCCTGAATTTCCCTGGGTGTCTAGTTTTCAAAAATGTATAGGTTTGCTAGGTTTCCCTAGGTGCTGGCAGAGCTAGGGCTCAAAAACAAAAGGTTGTCTCTTTGTCCAAAAAGCGCAAGATTTCACTGGGAAATTGAGGTGCGACCAGGTTGTGTTTTGCTCTCTTTCATGTCGCAGCCACTATGCCTACCCACGCAAGTGGGGTACCATTTTTTTTGGGAGACCTGGGGGAAAGCTGGGTGGGTAGAAATGTGTTGATCCACGCAGATTCCAAACTTTCCACCAAAGAAATGTGAGGAAATGCGTTTTTTTTGTCAAATTCTTTGCTTTGCAAGGGATTCTGGGTAGCAAAACCTGGTGGTAGGCAGTCGAGTCACCCCATCCTGAATTTCCCTGGGTGTCTACTTTTCAAAAATGTATAGTTTTGCTAGGTTTCCCTAGGTGCTGGCAGAGCTAGGACTCAAAATCAAAAGGTAGTCTCTTTGTCCAAAAAGCACAAGATTTCACTGGGAAATTGAGGTGCAACCACGTTGCATTTTGCGCTGTTTCGTGTCGCAGCCACTATGCCTACCCACCCAAGTGAGGTACCATTTTTTTCAGGAGACCTGGTATAACGCTGGGTGGGTAGAAATTTGTTGATCCACGCAGATTCCAGAACTTTTCACCACAGAAATGTGAGGAAAATGTGTTTTTTTTGTCAAAATCTTAGATTTGCAAGGGATTCTGGGTAACAAAACCTGATGGTAGGCTGTCGACTCACCCCATCCTAAATTCCCCTGGGTGTCTTCTTTTCAAAGATGTATAGGTTTGCTAGGTTTCCCTAGGTGCCAACAGAGCTAGGGTGCAAAAACTACAGGTAGGCACTTTCCATAAAATGGTCAATTTGTAACTGCAAAATTGAGGTGTGACCACGTTGCATTTTGTGCCGTTTCCTATCGCAGGCACAAGGCCGACCCACACAAGTGAGGTACCGTTTTTATCGGGAGACTTCGGGTAATTCAGATTTGTAAATCAACTGTTATTACCAATTGAGCTTTCATGCATTTCTCCCTTTCAATGACAGACATTGTGTAAAAAAAAATGTTTTTGAAAAATGACCAATAATTCTCAAGCTAGTATGAGTATTCCCAATTTTGAAAATGTGCAATTATATACTGTTTCTGAACTCTATATTTTGTACCCAATTCAGAAATGCATAGGTGTCTTTCATACAGATTTTTCCATGTATACATTTTCCAAGACAAAGTGCTCTATACCCAGTAAATGAAAAAATACCATTGCAAGTTGCTGCTCAGTTTTTGGATGTGGGTTCGTCGGGTTCTTGGTGAAACTACAAGTCCTATATATCCCCACAACCAGGAAGGTCTAACAAATGTAACGATATATTGCTTTCTAAGAGCTGTCAAGATTAGAAAAAGTTATAGGTGAAAACGTTGAGACAAAAGGCTGTTTTTTTCAACAAATTTTCAATTATTCCAAAATGTAACTGTTAGTTTCTATAAAGAAACCTTCATGGATTTAGACAAATGACCCCTTTCTGAATTTCAAATTTTGTCTACATTTCGAAAATGTACAGCTTTATAGGATCCATTATTGCTTTCAAACTCTTTTCTACCATTAACTGGAAGGAGGTGGAAAGCTCTAAAAATAGCAAAAATAGGCTATGTCCCAGAAAAATTCCAAAACTGTGTGAAAATGTTGGTTCTCTGACAAAAGAATGTCATTCCCTAAAAGCTGAGAAAACGGAGATTTCAGCCCCACAAACACTTTATTGATAACATTTTCAGGGAAAAACCCAGAGGCTTTCATTTGCAGCCCGTTTTTCCAATTTTTCGGAAAAAAACAAAACATTTACTATATTTTGGTTAATTTCTGGGACCCCTCCAAGGGAATTCACAAACCCTGGGTGCCTTTGAAATCCACATGATGTTGGAAGAAAAGGACGCAAATTTGGCGTGGATACCTTATGTGGTCAAAAAGTTACAGGGGCCTAAGCGCGCACTACCCCAAATCACCAAAAAAGGGCTCAGCACAGGAGGGGAAAAGGCCTAGCAGCGAAGGGGTTAAGGTGTCTTGTGTAGTGAGAGTGGTCCAGGTGAGCAGGGTCTGTTGGGTGGCATCGTTGGAGGTAGGAGTAGAGGCGGTACTGTGGTCATGGTCATTGAAGTTTCGCTGTTGGGTTTGGACAATTCCTGTAAAATGGGGAAGAGTTAATTGGAGTTGTGGGCATTGGAGAGGATTCTGTCTTGAGTGAAGTTTTTCTTCATTTCTTTGATTAGTTGGTGGTGTGCTGTGGTGGCCGTTTTGGAGCAGATCATGCTTCCTGGGTTTTGCTGTTTCTCCACGTCTTCTCCAGCCATCGGCAGGAGCGCTTGGATTCTTGGGGATCCATGGTGAGACAGTTGGCTTTCTTGTTGTGTTGTCTCCTGGTGTTCTGGAGGAGGGTGAGAATGTTGGCGCAGTTGGTGATCCATAGGTGGAGGTTGTTTGCTGCTGTGTTGTGGTTAGTGGTAGTTAGGGGTGGAGTGTAGGTGAGGACGGAGGTAAGATGCTGTTAGAGGGAGTGTTAAGAGCAAGGATGTAGGATGCAAACAGAATTGTAACTCAGTAAAATGTAAATACCCGCTAATACACAGTACACATATTTCAAAATATAGCATATGTTAGACATGAAAAAAAGGAACACTTTCCACATGTTTGTAGGCTTTAAAAATGAATCCGTAGAATTTAGTGCACAATTGTCAAAGCAAATGTAGGGGATATTGCTATGGAAATGGGGTTTATATTTTAATGACTACTGCAGCATTCATTAGTAAAATATTTGGGACAATATGCCTAAAATGCACCTGCAGTTACATACTGCACTCCTACCATTTTTACGCTGAATGGGTGTAGGCTGTTGCATATTTGCAAAACGTGACATAGCACACATACCTGCTAACCCCCTGGTGCCATCCCATGGAATCTGTTAACATTCTGCAAGTCCACAGCAGCATCATTCTGAGGAGCATAAGCATAATCATTCCAAAACCTCTGATGCAACAACTGGTTTACGTGACACATGAAGGACACAGCATAGTCCTCTAAACGTCCAGTGCCTCACAACAATGTATCACTAATCCAAGAAGCCAGCGGACATCTGTAAATTAAGGGGCATGGCATCCATCAGACAAAAGGAGTACTTTACTTTGCTCATAGCTGGCATGTTCTGGAACATGGACGGGGTCAGTGCACTATGTGGTTCAGCGCAATCTGTTTTTTTCTACATCATTAAGTATTTACCACACTTAGGGCCAGATGTAGGTAGGCCGAAAATACCGAATTTCAGCCGTTACCGACCAGAATTGGCTCCTTAAGATGTATGAGTCCAAAAAACACCGAGTCGGTAAATACGAGTCGGTATTTTACCGAATTGGAATTGACCGAATTCTTATTTTCCGAATTCTTAAATGTCGATTTCTAATTTACCAAATTCTTATTTACCGAACCGGTAAATAAGAAATGATAAAAAATGACCATTGCGATGTAGGAAACCTCAAAAATAATGAATTTCATGAAATTCGGTATTTAAGAGTCATATTTTCCATGGAGTGAAAGCAGATGCTAACCAGGTGCAGGCTATAAAAAAGGACCCAAAATGCAACAGTTTGCCCAGAATGGTGGCATTCTACGTCATAGCAAGGCGGCTACGGCTACAGGCTGCAGGAGAGAGGGGCTGGAGAAGGGAGGAGCAAGTCTTCAGGCAGAGGATTACGCTTTTCCAACTCACTGAGCCAGAGATATTGCAAAGGTACAGGCTTCACCCCCACACCATCCTGGACTTGATCAGGGTCCTGCACCCAGTCCTGCAGCACCCAACACCAAGGGCGCACGCCATCCCACCCCGTGTGCAGGTGCCTTGTAGCCTACACCTGCTTGCATCTGGGAGTTACCAGAGTGTGACTGCTGTGGTAGGTGGGGTGTCCCCGAGCTGCCTGTCCCGTTTCATGAGGAAATTCCTGGAGGCCATGATGCAGAGAATGCATCATTACATTACCTTCCCTGACACACATGCGGAACTGGTGAAGACCAAAACTGATTTCTATCAACTGGCACACTTCCCTCACATCATAGGCTGTATAGATGGCACCCACATCCCAACCTGCCCACCTGCAGCCACAGAATACATATACAGGAACTGGAAGTCAACACATTCAATCAATGTGCAGGTGATATGCAACGCTAGCAACATCATAACAGACATCGTGGCAAAATTCCCTGGGAACACCCACGACTCCTACATATTCCAGAACAGTGGGATCTACACACGTCTTGCTGCTGGAGATTTTGGGGAAGGATACCTGCTAGGTAACTAACTGTGACAAACCCTGACAGTTACTGCAGATGAATGTATAATGAGTATGTAACTAATGGCACTCTCTTTTCCACCTAGGCAATAGCGCCTATGCTGTGCGGTCCTTCGTGTTCACCCCCTACAAGGAGTGAGAGGCGTTACAATGTGGCACATAGAGCAACACGCAGCGTTGTAGAACACACTTTAGGACTTCTAAAAAGCAGGTTCCGCTGCCTCCACAACAGCGGAGGTGCACGGCAGTACACTCCCATCATCTGCTGTAAGATCATTGCGACCTGTGCCATGCTGCACAACCTTGCCACCAAGTAAGGCACAGAAGTGGAAATGACATATCATGAGGACATTTATGATGGTACTGAACAGCCAGAGCCCTATGCAGCAGGAACAGCGCAAGCCACAGATGGGAGACTGAGACGGGCAAAGATCACAAGCAGCTATTTCTAAGTCAGTAAGGAGACACAGCTGGGCTTTGTACTTGAATTACATAGTTTAATGGGTACTACAGCAATTTAATGATAGCACACCATGCTACTTCAATGTCTAAATACCCCACTGTGTGGTCACAGGTTACCTCACCGTGACATGTCCTGTGGGTTGTGGGCATCATCATTGTTTGCGCCCACGCACAACAGTGCGGGATGCACGAGGCTGGGTGGCAATGGTGGCAGTGGAGCCTGGGTCAACTGATTGGCACCTGCTGCTTCTTCGAATGTCAGGAATAGGAGTGCTACAGCTACTCCTGCTGGTGGAGCCTTCAGTGTCCCCGACACCTGTGTCCCCAGCAGTGGCTGCTTGGTTTGTAAGTAGTAGTTCCATAGCAGAGGTTACTCTCCCCATCCCCCTAGACAAATCCGTGCAGCAGTGCACAATGCCATTTTGCATAGCGAAAGAGCACCGACATAGCAGGGAGGTTGATGTGGCAAGCCGGTTCATGGCCTTGGTGGGTTGCCGCATGCACTGTCGATCCTGGCGCCTCTCTGTGTGGTCGGAATGTAGTTTCTCACAGAGAGCAATCATGCACTGTGACATGTCCTTCATTCTCTTTGCCATGGAGCCAATCCCCCTGTCAATGTTGCCCATCCTGATATTCAAGTTGCGCACCTGTCTATGTACTGCTAATATGCCCTTTGCTTGCAGGCTCTGGACTTTGACCATAGTGGCCTCCAGACCACAGAAGACCTCCTCTCCATCATGAGCATCGCCTCTCCCCATACCCTTCGGCATCTGGCACCGGTACGCACACCTCCAGATGCGGTCTGCTGCCCAGCGTTGTCTGCCTCAAGTCGATCTGTTTGTGTGTCACCCTCCCCATCATCCTCATTGTACGTCTTCAGAATCCCGAGAGGGGGCACATCATGCCTCCTTGGCCTTACCAGTACAGATGACACTGTAGTTGGTATGGGGGTGAGGGCTGGTAGTTCCAACTGTTGTGAGGCAAACAGCAGAGGTGACAGAGGCTGTGGTGTGGTGGGTCGCTCTAGTATTGTTGCTGCCTGCACTGTGGGTGTGGTTGGCGGAACAGTGCTTTGCCCTGCACTTCTGGCTGCGTCCTCACTCCTCTCCGTTGACGGTGCCCTCTCCTCCCTTTCCTGCGCTGTACTGCGCGATGACTCTCCTATGGACAGATATGAACATTGGCTCAGTGATGATGTACACCTGTGTGTCATTATTAAATCACATTCCTGTCACACAATGTTATAGTCCTCGGCTGCTTATGGATGTAGTGTGTGGCATGCCTTGCTGTTTTCTGTGATGACTGTGTTGATGTATGTTTCTATGACTACGTCTCCCATGATGCATTGCAGGTAAATCCTAAAACCTGTACTGGAGTGTAATCCACACAACCACATTGGGGAAGGGAGACAGGGATGGGGGTGGGGATTGATATCCATGCAGCCTACCTTGTTTTTTTGGAACTCTGGCTGAGCTGTCAGCATCCCCTATCCCATGGACACTCTCTGGCTCCAGGGTGGACTCCACCATCATCTCCAGGTCTGTTAATGCAGGTGCACGGTTCCTTCCTACACCTGTGTCACAGGCTTCTTTTTTGTGGGCAGCCAGCTTTTTTTTGGAAATGATCCGAAGATCATACCACCTTTTTTTTAGGTCATCAATGTCCCTGGTTGTGACCCCAATGGCATTCACCTTGGACTGGATCCCCAGCCAGGTGTTCCTTTTAACAGACTCAGCAACATGCAGAGACTGCTTGCCAAAGAGCTGGGTTTGGTGTCTCACAACCTCCTCCACCAGCACCTGAAGTTCAGCTGTGCTGAATTTAAGTTTCCTTTTGCGCTCAGCTCCATCCTTCTGAGCATCCTGGGACTCCATTGTGCAGCTCAGCTCAGCCCTGGGCAGCCTGTTCCTCAGTGTCTCACTGCTCTCAATGCTGTTCTATTGCTCTGCACCTGCATGGGAGCGGCCACTTCCTGGTAGCGGGGTGGGATAGATGCATTTGATTGGTTTGTTCCTCTGTTGCTTTGTTGTGGGGTGTGGTGAGTGTTCCTGATTGATTGACAGGCTCAATTGGGTGTATTTTGTATTTCCGATTCGGTATTTACCGATTCGGTAAATACCGATTCGGTAAATACCAATTCGGTAATTCCCATTCATTCCTATGGGCCTGGAGACCAATAGGGTTGAATGGGTGTTACCGAATCGGTATTTACCGAATCGGTAAATACCGAATCGGTAAATACCGAAAAGGATTATCCGAATTTTACTGAATCAGTATTTTTTACCGCTTTTTTCCTACATCCCATTTTCCGAATCTAAAATACCGAATCGTTAAAATTCGGTATTTGGGATTACCTACATCTGGCCCTTACTACTTAATCCACCAACTACTGAAATGGCAGATATCAGCAAAACAAAACCCAGTGCCCTGAATATAACACTGCCGTTTTATGGAGGCGAAGAGTCTGAATGACAGAAATACAGATGGAATTAAAAATCATTTTAGAGAAAGTGGTATATTTCAATGAGAATACACAAACAGAACTTCCTTTATCATATTAATATTATGGATAACATTTATCTTGTGTAGTCTCTTGATATAGCCTATCTCTAGCAAACAGAGAATTAGATGTTACCATATAATGCTGTAACCAGCCACAGCCCTAGTTCAGAGCTCTACTGTTCTGTGCCAGGGTAGCACAATAGCCATGTTTATCTTTGTAGAGCATGGGTACTCACAAACTTTCTCTCGGGGGCCAAATTTACAGTGTGGTTTGTGTCCGAGGGCTGCACTGGTGGGGGTGGGGTCAGTGGGGGGCGGGGTAGAGCAACAAAACAAATTGTGACCATGAGGTTGAACACAGGTCCCGCAGCAGACGCCTTCGTCCACTGAGCTACCAGATCCGGCATTCACACCTCTCTCTCTCTCTCTCTCTCTCTCTCTCTCTCTCTCTCTCTCTCTCTCTCTCTGACTCCCTCCCTCTATCTATCTCTCTCCGCCTCCCTCCCTCCATCCCTCTATCTCCCTCTCTCCCTCCCCGGTCTCTCTCTGTCTCACTCACTCTGACTGTCTCACTCCCTCTCACTCCCTCTCACTCCCTCTCACTCCCTCTCTTTCCCTATCTCACCCTCATTCTGACTGTCTCACTCCCTCTATCCTTCCCTTTTCCTTCATCTCCTTCCCTCTCCCTCCCCTTCATTCTCCCTCCCTCTCCTCCCTCTTCCTCCCTCTCCCTTCCCTCTCCATTCCTCTCCTTCCCTCCCTCAATCCCCTTCCCCTCACTCCCCTTCCCCCTATTCCCCCTCTCCCTCCCTCCCTCCCCTTCCCTCACTTCCTCCCTCCCTTTCCCTCACCCCTCCCTCCCCTTCCCTCACTCCCCTTCCCTCACTCCCTCCCCTTCCCTCATTCCCTCACTACTTCCCTCACTCCCCTTCCCCCACTCACCTTCCCTCACTCTCCTTCCCCCTATTCCCCCTCTCCCTCCCTTACACCCCTTCCCTCACTCCCCTTCCCTCACTCCCTCCCCTTCCCTTACACCCTCACTCCCTTCCCTCAGTCCCCTTCCCTCACTCCCTTCCCTCATTCCCTTCCCTCATTCCCTTCCCTCATTCCCCTTCTCTCACTCCCTTCCCTCACTCCCTTCCCTCACTCCCCTTCCCTCACTCCCTCACTCCCCTTCCCTCACTCCCTCCCTCATTCCCCTTCCCTCATTCCCCCTTCCCTCATTCCCCCTTCCCTCATTCCCCCTTCCCTCACTCCCTCCCTCACTCCCCTCCCTCACTC
The DNA here is from genome assembly GCF_964263255.1 of Lissotriton vulgaris. Classification (NCBI taxonomy): domain Eukaryota; kingdom Metazoa; phylum Chordata; class Amphibia; order Caudata; family Salamandridae; genus Lissotriton; species Lissotriton vulgaris. The sequence continues at coordinate 1,189,435,591 of NC_141693.1, read as the reverse complement.
CCCTTCCCTCACTCCCCTTCCCTCACTCCCTTCCCTCGCTCCCTTTCCTCACTCCCCTTCCCTTACTCCCCTTCCCTCACTCCCTTCCCTCACTCCCTTCCCTCACTCCCCTTCCCTCACTCCCTCACTTCCCTTCCATCACTCCCCTTCCCTCACTCCCTCCCTCATTCCCTTCCCTCACTCCCCTTCCCTCACTCCCCCCTTCCCTCACTCCTTCCCTCATTCCCCTTCCCCCACTCCCCTTCCCTCACTGTGCCTCCCACACTCCGTCGCCCTCATCCCTCTGTCACCCTCATCCCTCTATCGCCCTCCTCCCTCTGTCTGTCTGTCTCCCTTTTCCTGTCTCCATTTCTCTGTCTCCATTTCCCTCCCTCTGTCTCTGTCCCTCTACCTCCCTCTGTCACCCCACCCTGCCTGTGTCACCCGGGCTGAGACACCTTCCCCAGCCTGCTTTCCCAGCGCGCACAGACACACAGCCCCACCCAAGCATGTCACAGGTCTTCAAAAAGACCATTTGCTTGTGAATGGGGCATTGCTGTATTTCACACCCTCTTGGCGCCCCTGCAGCTCCTCTCTGGCTTCGCAGGAATAAATTGCCTGCCCCCACAGAACAGCAGAGTGTTTGCAGACAGTCTTTGTAAACACAGGTACTATGTCTCATGGTCCGCGGGCCGCCACGGAAGGCTTGCCGGGCCGCTGCTGGCCAGCGGGCCATACTATGAGTACCCGTGTTGTAGAGGGTTCTTTTTACAGTACTTTTGCTAATGGACGAGGGTCTGCCTAGGCTGCTGTCTGAACAAAAGGGTCCTAATACAGTTACTCCCATCAAGTATGATCAAGTGCATAAGTGTACTGCCATATTGCAGTGATTCATGTAAAATCTATTTTTGATGTTCATTCATGCTTAATTTCATTACAAAGTAGTGCACAGGCAAGATAGGAGCATTTAGTTGAAGACTGCATTTATTTTAATGTTATGATCAATGACAGTAATAAGTAATACTTTCCCTCCTAATAGGTACTCTGCCACCAACAGCCAAAACCCCTAGTAAGTGTAGAACCTAGAGAATAAATCAAGTCAAGAACAGATATAAGTTCACTTTGGGCTTTAATCTAAGTAAAGTAGAGTACATAATTTAGAATTCTGATTGGCCAGGCCATTACAAAATCTGAACAAGCCACCTTTGTGGGGTCTTCAGATGCTCTACAGACACAAGATGTGGTCTGTGGATCAGAAAACCTTGATGGTTTTCTCTTTAAACAGAGGCAAGGTCTGTGCATATATTGTATTTGTTTATAACTTGATTTAAAAAGGTCCAATTGACTCTGTCAAATGCTTTAGCTGCGTCAAAGGTGATTATGGTGAGGGTTTTCTTTCCGCTGATGGCTATTTCTATAGACGCGAACAACTCGTGTGTAATTTCGTGTATTTGTCTTCCTTTTATGAAGCCCTTCTGATCATTATTAATCCATTTTGGAATTACAGCGGCTAACCTCCTTGTTATAACTTGCGTGAAGATTTTATAGTCGCTGTTCAGCAGTGAAATCGAACTTTGGACATATGGTAGGGGAAATATACAACAGCCCGAAAGCAAAAATTCTAGTTAACGGAAATCTAACCAACAACATCGAGATACAAAGAGGGACTAGACAGGGGTGCCCACTGTCCCCACTTCTATTCAATCTTTATATTGAACCACTTGCATGTATGCTGAGAAGTCATCCTCAAATAACTCCTTTTAAACATCAAAACTGGGAAAAAAAGTCGCACTATATGCAGACGATCTGATGATATTCACAGATAATTTCGAAAACTCTAAAGAGGCAATAGAAAATACAATACAAAATTTTGGTAAAGTGTCAGGTTACTTAACAAACCAAACAAAAACGGAAGCCATGAGTTGGAATTCACATACCATTACTCCATATAACAAGAATATAATAAAATACCTGGGAATACATCTCGTTAAAGAACTGGAAAAAGTCCCCCATCTAAATCTGAATAGAGTCCTTAAAGACTCAAGGAGACTGCTCAAAGTATGGAAAGGCCTTCCATTGACCTTCCTGGGAAAATCTAACATTATAAAAATGATAATTTTACCGAAATTTACATACCTATTCAATACCATCCCGTTAGAATTCAAGAAAAACGAGCTAAAGAAAACCTCTGTTTTAACGTTTTTGTACCGTCACTGCCCCATATATGTTATCTGATCGGGGAGTTTCCCTTTTTAGGTTTCGTATCCAAACAGGATTCTCCTTTTCCTTTGTCTTTTCCAATAATTCTTTTTCGACAGTGGGGGAGATAGCCTACTCGGCTACTCAGCGGAAATCATTTCCGCTAGAATTATTGTTATCACATTAATCATTGGATTTTGGATTTGGAGACCATGTTTAGTATGTTAATTAATTGTTTGGATATATTGTTCCCATATTGCCCAGAATTCTAACTTCTTACTTGCTTTCTCTTTCCTATCTAATTTATTAGTTTTTATAATTGAATTTAGCCAATTTGTTTATATCCATATTCAGTAATAGCCCATGCAGTCCAAAGCACAGCAAGGCTACTCCCATCGACTCCTAGAAAGCACAACGCGTTCTTTAAACAAACCAAGCCTCCAGCAGCCCGGGAAATCCCCCCCTACTTTTGTTTTGATTTGAACAAGAACTCCTGGAGTCCAGAAGGAACTGTTAGTTCTTAGTGACGTCTTATGTCCAACCTTACGTCAAACTCGGCACCTTTCAGGTATAAATATACCAACAGTTGCCTTAAGCAAACACACGGTGGTTTGGAGCAGAACAGCCATCTTCTTGCCCGAGAGCCCAGCGGATGCGAGTGCCCATGGAAGCCGCCCCTCCCGTTTGACGCACTGAGAGAGACGGTGTCTTTTTCTCCAGCCGAGAAAATCCAGCTCCGGTGTTTCCAGCCTACCCTTGCGGGTTGCTGGGAGACCGAGTCCTGAGGAAAGAGATACCAGACCTCCCACATTCTATTACCAAGGTACAGAGCTGACTAAACCCTTAGGAGAATTCTTGATGCAGATCCTTGGCAAAACAATCTTAACAAACTTAACTTAAACTGATACTTACTTACTCCTTCCCAAGTATTAGGCTTAGGTCAGGTACACCGCGGTAGGCTTAGTTAGAAGCACCAGTTGAGTACGTTAGTCAAATGTTTTTATGTATGTATATATTTTATCCATTTTAAAGTATCATATGGCTAAGAAACCATATCAATGCTTTTACAGTATTATTTCATAATACTACTTTTACTGTACGCACTTTACTTTATGATAAGTATTGCAATTGTGGCAATTCATTTCTCTTGCATGAGAAAGAAGACTGCTCAATAAATAACACCTTTTATTGAAAACGCCCGTCTCTCTATTTCTCTGCACTCTGGTGAAACTAAGTATGCACGGTTGACTGAGTGAAATCGCTGCCTATTGTTTTCACACGACTCTAGAGATACACTCTTATTCTGAGGGAGCAAAGTTGTCATGTTTATGCGGTTGTCAGAAACTGAATCCCTTCTTGTCTGAATCAGGGAGGTTCAACCCTCCCTATTCATTCAAGAAAGTTTCTAGGGACCTCTGAGCTAACTGGCGCAAACCTAAATTAAGTTTAACATAGTCAGTAGAGACCTAGAGACCTGAGTTCTACGTCTACACTGCTGTTTATGTTATTCCAATGCGCAGAGCCTATTGGGAAAATAGGAACTACACTACAAAAGTAGTAACTATATATTGGTAATTTAATTCCTTACAGGTTGCAGGAAAAGGAGGGAGCACACTGCCAGGGATACCAGCACACAATTGTACCAGAAGCATTATGGTAGCTGCTGTATATACTAACACTCACTTGAGTTGAAAGTCTTTAGTTTTCACCATTCCTGGTGCTGACAGTGTTGCATATCTCTTGACACTTGTTTCAGGATATTAGTCCTACTACAGTAGACAAGTAAAACTGGGGGTGCTAGAAATGCTGCTCACACCCTTCTCAGGTTTCTGCACCACTTGTGAAACATAGGTCAGCCCCAACAAATCACCAAGCAGCTAATCACAGAAGGGGGAGGGAGCACACTGCCTGCCATACCAGCACATAATTCACACAAATACATTGTGGTAAATGTAGTATATGATTACACTCACTTGAGTTGAAAGGCCTCAGCTTTCACCATTGTTGAAGGACAAGCATCCTGAAAAATGTGTCTCGCTATACACAGCACTGAATGCACTAGCAATGGTGAAAACTAAAGACGTTCAATTGAAGTGAATGTTATGAAGCAAAGCATTTAACACAACACATTTGGGCAAACTGTGTGCTGCTTTGCAGTGCCATGGCATAACTTGAGGGTCACCCCTGCAACGTACATAGCATCCAGTCAAGTGTTCTCAGGTCAGGGCCCCTCTGTCCATGCAGATTGCTGGAGGGGGCCACTGCATTGTGTGTGCTGCAGGGGCTATTCAAAGGCCATTGCTGATGTGCCAGACAGTGTGACCCCTCAACCCTTGCTTTGACTGTTCACAGTTGTGCTCAGCCACACTTGGGAATTGATACTTTCACCCTACTTTGACTGTAGTCCACATTGGGGATTTGGAGTTGGTTAATGCCCACTGTACAAATCCGAGGCAGTGGGCCTAAATCCAGATATACAGCACTGACACTCAGTGCTATTGTGTGCAACTGCAAGGGAGGATCTGCACAACAAATCCAGCCTGCCGTGTCATTTCATAACAGACCTCAAGTCCTTTAAATAGAAGCGAGAAAGGGGGCGAGTTGATGTCAAATTTGGTGAGAAGGGAATCAGTGATTGAGGCAAGCCTGTGTAGTTTAGAACATGGCAAGAGACATATTTAGCCATCTCCCTATGCTTATGTGATCAATAAAATATCTGTCTCCTGAGGCTTATGTAATTAGCAAAATATTTAATAGAGTTCATTTATTATTTTGAAAAACCAATATCATTCAGAACATAATGTAAACAATAAGTAAAATGAGATCAAAATGAAAATAGAGTACAACAATTAACTGTGGTGTAAACCATGGACCCAATTTTGGGTTTGGCAGAGAGGGTATCCTGTTGTAATGGTGACGAAGTAGCATCTCCATCAAATTGAAGGTCCACGCACCTCATTTAGAGACAGTAGGACCTTCAGTATGCTGACCATGGAGACCGCTCCGTCTCTGCTGCCGACATACATCTCAAATGGCCTGACAGATGAAGGGCTAATGGAGGTTTTGCCATTGGTCCATCCACTCTATTTACAGTGTGTAATGAAATAGGAAGATTTCACTGTCAGTAACCACCAGGTAAATCCTACTGGTAAGAGGCAGTGAAGACTGCAAAATGCCCAATACACTGTGGAAAAAAATTCAACAGTGAGGGGTTCAATGCTTTTTTATTTGTAAAAACAAGAGCCTACTTTATGATACACATTTTGAAAATCAAAAAATATTGATAGATTGCAGGAAGGCTATGTCACGTTTACAGAGCCATCCTTCAAACTTTGAATGAATTAACAGGAACCACTGTGTCGGTAAATGCTGCCAATGCAAGAAATACCAAATGGCCAGATGGTATTTCTAAATTTGATGGGCAGGTACCCCTGCAGGACAGTGTAGGGCTTTACTTTGCTCACAGCTGGCAGTTCAGAAATATACTTACTACTTAATCCACCATATGCTGAATAATTGGCAGATGTCAGCAGTGCCCAGATTAGAGAACTGATGTTCTATGCAGGCTCATAGCCTGAATTACGGAAATACAGAATAAATGAAAAATAACTTGTGGAGAAAGTGCTAAATCCCGAGGGGAAACCCACCAAAATGACCTCTACCATACCAATATTATGGATAACATTTATGTTGTGTAGGCTCTAAGCATGGGCGAATTTTACGAATTTGGGATCCGCGAATTTGCGGATTTGCGAATTCGCGATCCGCAAAATTCGCAAATTTGTGCAAATTTGCGGATTTTTGTTTTTTTGCATGTTCGCTGGGTTTTTTGCGTGTTCGCAGGGTTTTTTGCGTGTTCGCTGGGATTTTTGCGTCTTCGCGAGCCGCTTGCATAGCGAAGTTACCCATGCAGTCGTTTATGGGAGAGGGAGAGAGAGAGATAGATAGATAGATAGATAGATAGATAGATAGATAGATAGATAGATAGATAGATAGATAGATAGATAGATAGATAGATAGATAGATAGATAGATAGATAGAAAGAGAGAGAAAGAGAGGGAATGAGAGAGGGAGAGAGAGAACAAGAGAAAGATAGAGAGGCCGGATCTCTGAAGGGCCAGATTCCTGAGTTGCCCCTACAGAACATACAGCTTTTTATTTTTAGCAAAATGCATATGAAAATTGTGCTGTAAAGGTCTCTTTTAGTTTAACCCCTCCTGACAACTCAAAATGGGTGTATTTGCCATCCTCTCCCTTCTTCCTGTTTTTTATATCTGTAAGTGCTTCCTGATGAGGTTTAATCCTTGGACAGGTGCCTCATTGCCTACTTGTAACTATTCTCTGACCCTGCTTCAAGGGTCAGAGCAGGGTCAGAGAATAGTTGCAAGTAGGCAACGAGGCGCCAGGAAGCAATTAGCAGCAGGTGTCCAAGTTGAAGTTAATTTGTTTGTAAACCTTTTGTAAAAGCTTACAAAGAAATTAGGTTCAACTTTTGCACCTGCTGCTGTAACCCTTGCTTGGCTGAAAATTCGTCCCCGCTGATCGCGAAATCGCGGAAAATCCGCAAATTCACCCGCAAAACGGATTTTACGCCCACCCTTAGTAGGCTCTTGATATAGCCTTTCTCTAGCAAACAGAGAATTTGATTTTACCACACAATGCTATAACCAGAGATATCCCTGGTTTAGATCTCTGTTGCTCTGGGGAAAAGGGCAGTGCAATAGCCATTATCATCTTTGTAGTGTGTTCTAAATTCCAGTTCTTTTTTGGGTGTGGGGAGGTGGTCTGTCTAGGCTGCTGTTCTAAAGGAAAGGGAACTAATGCAATGTTCTCCAACTCTCCACAATCATGTTGAAGTACATAATTACACTTTCGTATTGCAGAAATTAATTTAACCACTTGGCCGCGGCGGTAATTCCGCTGCGGCGCTGGGGGGGAGTGGGGAGCATGGCTCGTGACGGAACCAAGCGGTCATGAGCCATGGGCACGCTGTGCTCATGACGGCGTGGTTCCGTAGCGACTCCGCCCACTCACTAGTTCGCCCGCACAGGTGGGGAATCAGTGCCATGTGAGCGGAGCAGCAGCAGCATGACGGAACCACGCTGTCATGAGCACAAAGCGCCCGTGGCTCATGATGGCGTGGTTCCGTCATGATCAGGGAAGGGGTTAAAATCTTATTTTGATGTTCATTCTTGCTTAGCTGAAAAATGGCTCAATTACATTACAAAGTAGCACAGAGGCAGGATAGGAGCATTTGGTGGATAATTAATGGTTGTAATAAGCAATATTTGTCCTCCTAATAGGTACTCTACCACCGACAGCCAAAGCCCCTGGTAAGTGCAGCACAAAGAAAATGAAATTGAGAATGTGGCACAATGGCTTTGGCGGTTGACCTCAGAGATGGAGAACCGCCTTTGAGTGTCAGCAGGGATCTCAACATCACCTTATCTTCCTGTGCCTAACAAAATGAATGTCTGTCTGTAACATAACTGGTACCCGCGTAAAGAACTCTGATTCCTTTTGGTCGAGTGTGAGCTATAGAAAACTAAATAGAATAAATCATATTAAGTACAGATTTATTTTCTAATTCGGGTTAATTCTAGGGAGAGTAGAGGGCATAATCTAGAATAATTCTGATTTTGACAGGCCATTAGAAAAACTTGAACAAGGATAAGTGAGTTCCTGACTGTAACCATTTCGGGAGGGGTCTTAAGATACTCCACAGACACAGGGCGTGGTCTGTGCAAGCAAACCGTGTAGGTTGACCATGGGATCATGGGTAGGGCAAGAGAAGAGACTGTGGGTAGGTGGGAGGAAGAGGGATACACCATGCCGCCTCACAGACTAACACCTTGGTGTTGGACTAATGCTACACCATGTGTTACAGGCAGTAAACAACTCCTGCCTGATCTCGTTTTCTCTATGTGTATTTGTTCAATAAGAAAACACAGAAGGCTGAAAGAAAGCTTCTCATTTTTATGGGGCATCCCACGAGTCACTGCAAATGAGGAAACGCGAATTTTTATGTATGCATTGTCAGTAGAAGAGTACATGCACTTTTGTTTGTACAAAAGGGATTTGTGAGGGTAAATTGTACCTGACACTAAAAATGGTGGGCCTTATTTATGAAGGCCTTGCGCCGCCGGTGCGTCACTTTTAACATGGGAAAAAGTGACGCACCGGTGGCACAAGGCTTTCATAAATGAGGCCGGTATCTTTACATAAAAAGAGCACCTGGTATAACATGTCACAGGCCAATATTGTCAGTGTCTGTGATGGAGTGCCACCTGTTATAATTTATATTTTCATGCAAAGATGTAATAATATAGTGTTATTTTAATTCCTAACAGGTTTGTTAGGTTCAACGCCTAAACCCTCTGGCAAGTGCCGCATTCAGGTAATAAATTAATTCAGGAACATTTTGAAGATGTCCCAGGACTGAACTTTAAGTAGAGACTAGCACAGACTGTGGACAGGATTGAGTCTCTGAAATCTGTTTGGGTATATTCATTCAGTATTTGCAAACATGATAGTGCATGTCTATCAGTTGGTTCGGCAAGTTGACACCGTACACAGTTGTAGATGGAGGAGGGGGCACACTGCCGGGAATACCAGCACACAACTGGCCCAGAAGCATTCAGTGAAATTTGCTGTATATTAACACTCACTTTAGTTGAACGTTTTTAGTTTATCACTATTCCTGGTGCAGCCAGTGTTGGGTATCTCCCAACACGTGTTTCTGGATATTTGTCCTACTGCAGTATACAAGAAAAACTAGGTGGTGCGGGGGGGATGCTGCGTACGCCCTTCTCAGATTTCTGCACCATTCACAGAGTGTAGGTGCATCCCAGACTTCGTCGGCCCAACAACTCACCAAGGAGTCAGTCACATAAGGAGAAGGGATCACCCTTCCTGACATATCATAACACAATTCACCCGGATGTATTGTGGTAAATGCAGTATATGATTACACTTACTTGAGTCGAAAATCTTCAGCTTTCACCATTGTTGAAGGGCAAGCATATTGAAAAACGTGTCTAGAGATACACATCACTGACTGGGGAAAGGGCCACTAAAACGCGACTTTTTCCACGCATGCATTACAACGCATGCAGGGTTACAACAAATAGCCTATACCAGGCATACCTTTAGTACAAGATACGTAGAGGAGGCATGTGTGTTAAAGGAAAAAAAAAAAGGGGACATAAAAATAAAAACAGGTATAAAAAAGAGGGCTTGGGGGGCACCCCTAAAAAAAAAACACCTGTTTTTGTCGTTTTAAGATAAAGAAAAAAAAGTTGTGGAGGCAATTGGCGTTTTTAGAGGAAATGAAAAGACACTTCTGCTTCCTCTTAACGACATGCAACGTCACCTCGGAAGATCATGGAAAGAAGAGGTAAAGGGGAATGTGGGGGTGGTGTTGCGCAGGGGTAAATTTAAAGGGTAAATTTTTAGGGTTAATTTGAAGGGATCGGAGATATCCTTTAACATGTAAATGCCATTAACATGCATGGTTTAACAACGAAAATCACTGTAAAAGTATGCATGCAAAATGCATTTTCGTGGTAAAGAAAATGCGTGGTGATGGCATTCGCATTGTAACACATGCATGGTAAAGCCATGCGTTACAACGGAATGCCTTGTAAAGTCATACAACCCACTGACTGCCTTTACAATGGTGAACACTAAAGATGTACAAATGAAGTGAATGTTATGAATCACTGCATTTAACACAATACATTTGGGCAAATTGTGGCTGGTATGCCAGACTGTGTGATCCCTCTTCCCTTGTTTTAATATACACAGTTGTGTTCAGCTATATTCGGATAAAGGGTGCATCCCACAACACGGGGACTGCAGGCTTATTGTTACGCCACTATTGGTATGCAAGGCAGTGTGATCCCTCCTCGCTTGTTCTAACTGTACAAAGTTGTGTTCGGCCATATTTGTTGGTCGGTACTTTCACTCTATTTTGACTGTTGTCCATATCGGGGATTTGGAGTTGGTGCATGCCCACTGAAGAAATCTGAGAAAGTGGCGCTGAATCCAGATATACAGCACTGACAATCAATGTGCATCTTCAAGGAAGGATCCGCACAACAAACCCAGCTTGCTCTGTCATTTTATATCAGACCTCAAGTCCTTTAAATGGAAGCTAGAAGTGGGGTGTGTTGATGTGAAATCAGGTAAGGAGGAAATCAACGATCAAGAGAAGCCAGTGTAGTTTACGTCATGGGAAGAGACATATTTATTCATCTCCCCAGGCTTATGTAATCTTTAAAATATCTGTCAATCCAGGCTTATGTGATCAGCAAAATATCTGTCTCTTCAGGTTTATGTAATTAGTAAAATATCTAATAGAGTTCTTTTATTGTATTGAAAAACCTATATCATATAGAACGGAATGTGAAGAATAAGTAAAATCAGCTCATAATGAAAATAGAGAACAACATTTAACCCTCAACTGTGGTGTAGACTCTGATCCCAGTTTAAAGTTTAGCAGGGGGATATCCCGTCATGAAGGTGACAAAGTACCCTATCCGCCAATCTAAAGGTCAGCTTGCCTCATTTAGAGACAGTAGGAATTCAAAATGTTGACAACCGTGACCACTCCATCTCTGCTCCCAACATATACCTCAGATGGCCTAACAGGCTAATGACTAGTGGAGGTTTTGTCAATTGTTGTGTGCGATGAAATAGCAAGATTTCACTGCCAGTCACCACCAGGTAAAACCTGGTGTTAAGACTCATTGAAGACTGCAAAATGCCCTGTACGCCATGGGAGACAATTTCCGTGGTAAGGGGCCATTGCTTTTTTATTTTTGACAACAAAAGCCTACTTTATAATTTAATTCTGGAAAATGGAAAAAATCAATGAAAGTTTGCAGGAAAGCTATGTCATATTGACAGAGCCATCCTTCAAATATTCATTGAATTGACAGGAACCACTGTGACGGTGAATCATGCCAATGCAAGAGATGCCCGATGGCTTAATCGCATCTATACATTTGGTGGGAAAATACTCCCTCAGGCCAGTGGAGTACTTTACTTTGCTTAGAGCTGGCATGTTCATGAAAATAGCAAGGGCAAGGCCAAAGAGGTAGCTGTATTTTCTTCTTAATTAAGGATCTACCCCACTTACGACTTAATCCACCATATACTTAACAATTGACACATGTCATAAAAAAACAATCCAGTTCCCTGAATATGGAACTGCTGTTCATGCAGGCTAGGGCCTGAATTGCAGAAATAGAGAAGAAATGAAGAAAAATGTGACTTGTGGAAAAAGTGCTAAATCCTGAAACGAATACCCAAACATAATTTCATTACCATACCAATATTATGGATAACTTGTATGTCATGTGGTCTCTTGATAGAGCCTTTTTTCTAGCAAACAGAGAATTAGATTTGACCATACAATGCTATAACCAGTCACAGTCCTGTTTAAGACCTCTACTGCTCTGGTCAAGGGTAGCACAATAGCCATGATCATCTCTGTGGAGTGTTCAGATTTACAGGTAATTTTTGCAAGTGTATGGGTAGTGTCTGGCTAGGCTGCTGTTCTAAACAAAAGGGACAACGTATAATTGTCTATTACTCTTAGCAATCATTATCAAGTACATAATTGCACTTTCATATTGCAGATTCATAATAAATCTTGTTTTGATGATTATTCTTGCTTAACTGAAAACATGCCTCAATGACATTACAAAGTAGAACAAAGGCAAGATGAGAGAATTAAGTTGATTAACTGATTTATTCTTAATTTTATAATTAGTGTCTTTAATAGGCAATATGTTTCTTTTTAATAGGTGCTCTACCCGCAACAGCTAAAAACCCAGGTAAGTGCAGAACATACAGATTAAATCATATCAAGAACATATTTATTTTCTCATTGGGGTTAAATCTAAGGAGAGTAGATTGCATATTCCAGAATAATTCCGATTTTAACAAGTCATTATAAAAACCTGAACAAAGACAAGGGAGGTTCCTGACTGTAGCCATCTTTGTAGGGGTCTTCAGATATGTTACACAAACAGGGCATGGTCTGTGTGTGAGCAAACCATGTTGGCCCTGGAATTGCAGCCAGGTTTGTGCGTATATTTCCGTAACTTTGCTTTAGAAGGGGATTATGCTAATAGCACACAAACACACTAGCCTACCCTAAAGGACAAGAGAACAGTCTGTGGGTAAGTGGAGGAAAAAAGGGACACATCATACCCCCTCCCAGAGTTAACCCCTCGGGTTGGGCTAATGCTACCCCATGTCTTCTAGACATTAACTATCTCCTGTCTGTCCTGTTTTTTTCTGTGTTTACTCGGCAATAAGGAAACATAGTCCAAAGGGACACTCCTCATTTATAGGCAGTGGCAGCTGGTGAAATGTGAAAGTGGTGAGGGGTAAAGGTTGTGGCTGAGTGCATTGTGGTGAGCGAGTCCGCATGAATGGCATAAGGGGAGTTCAGGAGGGGTTCACCCCCAAAATTATTTTGAAAAAAGTGTGGGCAATTGGTGCATTTTCAAGCAAATTTGAGAAAGCAAGAAGGTTAAAGTAATTGTGAAAGTGTAGTTATGACACCAATAAGGAGATCACATATGATATTAACATAGCCAGCTGATCATTCAAAATAACCACAGAACCTCATAATAGTCTTTGAGATAACAATGTGAGAACCTGACAGCTTTATTTATTGATATACCTTTAGAAATTAAATCTACTGAGGTAATACAAGCTATAGTGATTTGTCGCATTGGACACAGTGACATAGCAAAGAATAAACATTAAAGGGCCGTAGGGCATTCTACAAGGCACTGTGGGGCAGATTTATGTTAACTGGCGCATCCCGAGGGATGCGCCAGTTAACATGCGCCACAGTGCGCCACAGCTACGCCACCCATGGTGCGCCACATTTATGATGCGGCGCACCATGGGGCAAAAACGGCACAGATGCGTGACGCATCTGTGCCGTAAAAGTGACGCATTGCTGGAGTTGCGCCGCAAGCGCGACGCAGCTCCAGCAATGCTCTGGGGGGGCCTATTCTTTCAATGCTGCCTCAAGCCTTACGCCTGCTTCAAGCAGGCGCAGGGTTTTGACGCAGCATTGCCCTGAAAGTGACTGAGTGAAATCTCATAGATTTCACTCAGCCACTTTCAGGAGGCGTTCCTGCGCAGGAACGCCCCCCCTGCGCAGGAACGCCTCCTCATGGCGCAGTGCTGTACAACGTGACGGCTCTCCTAGATGCATCACGTTGTAAATAGGGCGCAAGGATGCGCCACATTTCCGCGCCGTTGCGTCACGCAACGGCGGCGTAAACGTGGCGCAAGCCCTTCATAAATCTGCCCCTGTATGTCTATTTGATAGCAACTAACAGCAAAGTAAACATGAGACAGATTGGAATCAGGCATACACCAGTGACTTCAGTGTCTCCACTATCTGTGCAGCAGAGGAGGAACAGCTGAGCAGGTCACAAACTAAAAGCATTCAAGAAATATTAGGATTAACATAATGCTCTCTTTTTGTAGACAAAATCAGCATAGCTATTTTTAATAGCTGCAAAACATTTCAATGACTACAGTCTAGTATTCTCTTAACAATGCCTCTCCATATATAAAGCATTTGGGGCCAGATGTAGGTAATTGAAATCCAAAGAGAGGGGCTTGTTGTAACCCAAAGGGAAATCGAGCACCAATATACTATCAAGTAAAGAAAAATGTTTTCCCTATGGGAGATCCAATAATCTCAAATCCAAACGGAGTTCAGAGACCTATCTCACTCAGTCCACATTACTCATTCATTCACCAACATATAGCTCGGGGAACACTCACCAGAAGGAAAAAACAATTTTATATAAAAATAACAATCTTGTGCATCAAAACGGGTATCCTTCCTGCTTCATTTTGCTCGATTTCAAATGGTGATCTGACTGACGCCTGTGAAGCACTCCAGAAATACGAGCCGTCCATTAAAATAAGCCAAGAGCGTAAAGTACCCGGGTGCAACAAGACAACTAAGATATACAGACCACCCTTAAAAAACAGAAACAGAAGCAGGAAGGATATCCTTTTTGATGCACAAGATTGTTGCCACATAAGAATATCTTGAGGATTTCAAATGAACAAATGAAAACGAGTGTAGAAATTTGAATAACACCGCATTTGATACCTTCCATCGTTTTTAAACACTGAGTATTTTGGGAAAGCGGGAAATCGTGAAATTTCTAATAACGACCCCAGATAGATAAATAATTGATACAATTCACCAAGATGCATTTGCATGGGTGATATACAGAGTGTGGAGAAAACCATTGATACTGTCCTGAGGAAGGAGGCTATAATCATTCAAGGCTTCCGAAACGCGTCAACGCAATTATAAATTGTTAAATTTGGTGTTGCCAACAAACATATTGGTTATAAGGAAAGAAAATCCTTCCCAGTGTTGTCAAACAGGGGTCCGAATTGACAAGATTAAGATAAATACCAATGTCTTTTCCAACTTTTTCTCCATTTCCACATCAGGTGGTTTTTATTGCATATTGAATGTGTTTTTAATTTAGAATTGCATAGGAATTCATATGTTTTTTATTGAAATAAAATTTATATTTTTATATAAAATTGTTTTTTCCTTCTGGTGAGTGTTCCCCGAGCTATATGTTGGTGAATGAATGAGTAATCTGGACTGAGTGAGATAGGTCTCTGAACTCCGTTTGGATTTGAGATTATTGGATCTCCCATAGGGAAAACATTTTTCTTTACCAGATGTAGGTAATCCATATTTACCAATTCTAAAATACCGAATTTTACCGATTTGGTATTTTAGAATCGGTAAATGGGATGTAGGTATTCATTTGGTAAGTATTACAGAGTCAGTAAGATTCAGTAAACATCGAATCAGTATTTACCGATTCGGTAATTCCCATTCATTCCTATGGGCATGGAGGCCCATAGGAATGAATGGGAATTACCGAATTGGTAAATACCGATTCGGTAAAAGGGGGAACACATTGAAGGGTGGCAGGGTGTTGCACCCCTGATTAGTGTATGGGTGCACATGTGACACACATACATGCCCTAAGGACGTGTATGTCTGCCATATGGCACTGTAATACATTTCAAACAATTGCTAATTTTGGGGTTTTCGATATTTACCACCAACTTGTAGTTGGTGGTAAACAACGAATCCTAAAATGGGCAAGCACTCATTTGAGTGCTCCCTACATTTAGGATTCGATAATTTACCGAATCGGTATTTGAGAATTCGGTAATTTACTGATTCCTTAAATTACCGATTTGGTAAATTACCGAACCCTTAATTTAGGCCCCTACATTGGAAAAGCCTAATACGGACGGTAACGGCCGAATTTCTGTAATTTCGTCCGTTACCGACCGGTATTAGGCTACCTACATCTGGCCCTTAGTCTTTCCTCAGTCATGGTGTTCCTCAGGAATGTCTTGATTCTGTTTAAAGTGGAAAAACATTATTCTGACTCTGCTTTTGTCAATCGAGTGGTAATTACTATTTTTAAAAAAGCCACTCTCTCTGTAGGTAACTTTTCCATATTAGGATTTTGAATTAAACCAAGCAAAAAACATGGCACCAGTGGCCTCCCGATACACATGCATTACGTACAGTACAGTTAATTCAGTTGTTAGATCCTCTTTTTTGACCATAGGATAAGCTTCCACAGCCTCATTCAGGGTTTGATCAATGAAGCAAATGTCATATTTTCAAAAACGATCCCTCTTTAGTAATGTTGTACTCCACAAATGCTTTGGAAAGCAAAAACTTTATTTTGCATGCACAACTATAGTGTCACATATCTCCTATGCAATTTGGACCAGACTGCTGATGCTTTTTCTGTGTTTTGAGAAACTAGAATCGTTTAGCAGTCAATCACTTCCCTGACTTTGTTTGTGCAAACTGACTGGTAACTCTTTGCACAAAAAAGTATCTTTTTTGTAGGCTTGTAACTAGATGTATGATGTCAACATGAGGCATTATTTCATGAAAGAAAAAAAAATAACTGAAACTCTCTGTCTTGTAGTGTTCTAGCAAAGCCAGGGGCCTAATTCTGACTTTTGAATTAAAAGTCATCATCGGCTTCTATGGTGTTTAAACATTTCCCAAGATGAACCCAATATTGGAATATTAGGTTGATTGTACATTTGTGAAAGTTCTAATACGTTGGGGATCCCTTTGGAAGCCCTCTGGCCACAATGTCCTGAAGTACTTTCCTTCTTTTTGGGGAATGAGAGAAAAATGCTGACATGCCTCCTACATCCAAAAAGAATGTTTTTGCCTCACAGATCTTTTCTATTGTATGTTTCATAATAAGATTAAGTTGGAGGCCATAACAATGAACATAATGGGCATTAGGATATACATTTCTGATTATTTTTCTACTCCATCAAATATTCCACTCATTACTAAAGCACCATCATAAGCTTTGTTCAATAAGTTTTTTGTTTTTGAGGCTGCTCAGAAAGAATCCAATTCATTGTATGATGTATAGCTTCAATAATGGTTTCTGCACTAGTCTCCTAAATTTGTAAAATCATTGAACCTCTCCACAACTTTACTGTCATGGTCAAGGCGCTGAAACATTAATTCGGACTGTGTTTTATTACCATGTCAGTGGTGTCACCAGCCTAAATAGTCACATTGTCTGTGTGTTTTTCAACTGTTGGAGTTTGTTTTGATTCATTTTAGAGGTACCCTTAAGACTGTAGCATTTGTTAAAATGTGCCTCCTTTTCACTGTCTATGCTTGCTGTTAAATCTACAAGGCCTGTGAATATACCTGAATTTAAGGAACTTTCAGATTTATCATGCCCTAGTAAGGGCAATACAAAAGCACAACAAAAATGAATACAATCATTTATTTTTGAGAGTATGTGCCTATTCCTATTATCTGCTTGATTTTGTTTCTTTATTAATTTGCAGTATGTGTTACTTATGTGGGCTTCAATCAGTGTGTCTCCCCACATTCTCAGTCTTGTCAAGTTTGCCATATGGAGTCTCGTGTGTGTATGCTTCTTTATTTTATCCCAAAATATCCCCCCACACCGTCAAGTTATCTGGGTTAAATCCATCCTCAGGTCCTCCCTCGAGCAGAAACAAGTATCCTTGTACAGGTTTCATGGTATCATCCCTCATCAGTTAGGCCAGGTTGAATCCAGTGGCACAGTGAGCCTAGGTCAGGCGTGGCCCAGGCTGAATAAGAAAAATATAGTGTTGAGTGTTGACACCGTTTACATTTATTATGTTTACATTTAATGGAGGGACAAAATATTACTGGGGTAACGCCCAATCACCCTAAGACAGAAACCTCTCCTGTTTATATGGATCATCGTACAAGTCACTACAAGTGTGGAAAATCTCCTTTTTTAATGCATGGGCAGAAGAAGGAAACATGCACATTTGTTTGTACAAAAGGGATCTGTAAATGAAAATTGCACGCCAACCCAAAAATGTTATCATTGGATAGGAAGAGCACCTGGTTTAACATGTCATGGGATAATAATGAAATTGAATGAAATGAAATTGAGTTTTATAAAGCGCACTTCTACCCTGAGGCCTCGTAGCGCTAAGGACGGGTGGGCGGGGACAGCACTAGGCAATGCAATTAGTGAAAGAGGAAGGTTTTCAGCAGTTTGCGAAATGTTAGTAGATCTAATTCGCTACGCAAAGAAAGGGGCAGGGAGTTCCAACAGGAGGCAGTATTCCAGGAGAAGGAACAACACCCCCATCTAGCTCGTTTTATTTTCCGCAATACTGCATGAAACGTTGTGCTAGAACGCAGATTCTTATAGGGGTGGTAAGGGTCACTAAGGAACAGATCATAGCAGGGCCTGCGTGCCACATAGCTTTGTGGGCTGTGCACATCGCTTTGAATTGAATCCTGTCCTGTATTGGCAGTCAGTGGAGCCTTTTCAAAGAGGCAGATCGTGAGTGTCTCCGAGGTAGCCTCAACAACAAGCATGCCGCTGTGTTCTGAGTCACCGGAAGCTTTTTGATGGTGGTCGCCTGGGCACCCAGATACAGGGCATTCCCATAATCTAGACGGGACAGGATAAGAGCCTGCACCATGATCCTACGGGCCTGGAAAGAGAGAAGGGGCCACATTTTCCTCAACATTCATCAGGCCGAAACAGGTGGAAGAGAGCTTGGCAGCTTGATGATTGAAGCAAAGGATGCTATCCAGCCAAACTCCGAGACTCTTGATCTGGTCTTTATGCTCGGGTAGAGTGCCCATACAAGACGGCCAGTCTAAGGTTGCCCTGGGTGCCGGGGACTTGCCCAGGAACAACAGTTCTGTCTTGTCCCTGTTTAACTTTAGATGTGAGAGTGCCATCCCGTCAGCTACTGCTTCAAGGCACCTGCCCAGAGTGCTAGATGATCCTGCGGGTTGGTTGAAGGCAACCACCAGTTTGGAATCATCTGCATAGGTAACAATTTCTATGCCGAAAGGACGGACTATCCCCGCCAAAGGCTCCTTATAAATATTAAATAGGGTAGGACTCAGGGAAGACCCCTGAGGAACCCCGCAGCAGGAGGGGCATACTTTGGATTGAGTGGCACCCTCCGAGACCTGGAAAAAGCGTTTTTCCAAAAAAGATTGCAGCCAGGTGAGAGCCAGCCCGTCACTTCCAGTTGTTTTAGACGTGAGAGCAAGATGTTATGATCCACCGTGTCGAAGGCGGCACTGAGGTCCAACAAAATAATTGCTGCTGTGCTGCCTTGGTCCAGATACCTCCGAGCACACTCTGTCACTATCAAGAGGGCCGCCTCTGTCCCGACCTTCGGGTGGAAACCTGCTTGAGAATGACAATTTCTGCGATGGGTTGCATTGTGTTATAATTTATAACTTCATAGGAAGGGGTAACAATATAATGCTGTTTTTCTTCTTCACTGGTGTGTTAGGCTCAACGCCCAAACCCTCAGGTAAGTTCAGCATACAGGAAATAAATAAATTCAAGAACCTTTTAAAAATGTTCAAGGACTGAACTTTAAGTAGGGACAAGCACAGGCTGTCGACATAAAGGGTCTCTGAAATCTCATTATCTATATTCATTTAACACTTACAAATACATCTGTGCATGTCTATACATTGGATCATAAGCTGAGACTGAACACTGTGTATATGGAGGAGGAAGCACCCTGCCTGGCATACCAGCACATGACTAGCCCACAAGCATTATGGAAAAAGCTGTGTATAATAACACTCACTTGAGATGAAAGTCTTTAGTTTTCACCATTGCTGGTGCAGCTACTGCTGTGAATCTCTCGACATGTGTTTCAGTATATTTGACCTACTTTAGTAGACAAGAAAAGCTGCTGGGTGCTGGAAATGCTGCTTATGTCCTTCTCATATTTCCGCACCACTTGCCGAGCGTAGGTGAATCCCAGGTCTTGTCAGCCCAACAGCTCACCAAGGAGCCAATCACAGAAGGAAGAGGCATAACCCTGCCAGTCATACCATTACACAATACACACACATGCGTTGCTGCAAATGCAGTATATGATTACACTCACTTGAGTTGAAAGTTTTCAGTTCTTAACATTGTTGAAGGACAAGCATCCCGAAAACCATGTCTTGAGATACACAGTACTGACTGCACCAAAAATGGTGAACATTAAAGGCTTTAAATTGAAGTGAGTGTTATGAATCTCTGCATTTAACACAACGCATTTGGGATAATTGTGGCTCGTAGGCCAGGGAGTGTGATCCCTTTTCCCTTGTTTTTACTTTGCACAGTTGTGTTCAGCCATATTTGGAACTAGGGGGCTCCTGCACACCGGGCACTGCGGGCCTATTGTCATGCCCCTGCTGGTATGCCAGGCAGTGTGATTCCTCCTCCCTTGTTTTGACTGTACACCGTTGTGTTGAGCCATATTAGTTGGTCGATACCTTCACCCTACTTTGACTTCAGTCAATATTGGTGATTTGTTGCTGGTGCCTGCCCAGTGTACAGTTCTGAGGCAGGTGACTTGAATCCAGATTTACTGCATTGACACTTAGTGCCATTGTGCACATCTGCAAAGGGAGGATCTGTACAACAAACCCAGTTTGCTCTGTCATTTTATATCAGACCTCAAGTCATCTAAATAGAACAATAGGGGGTTGAGTTGATGCGAAGTTGGGTGAGGAGGTAATCAGGGATAGAAAGACGCCTGTGTAGTTTATGTCATGGTAAGAGACATATTTAGCCATCTACCAAGGCTTATATAATCAGTAAACTATCTTTCTCTCCAGGCCTATACAATCAGCAAAATATCGAATAGAGTACATTTGTTATATTGAAAAACCTATATCATTAAAACACATTGTAGAGAACAAGTAAAATCAGATCATAATTAAAATGGTGTACAACAATCAATCGAAAACGGTGGTGTAGACTATGGGCCCAATTTTAAGATTGAAAGAGAGGGTACTCCATTGTAAGGGTGATGAAGTACCCTCTCAGCCAAACAGAAGGTCCACTCACCTCATTTATAGACAGGAGGGCATTCAGTATGTTGACAATGGAGACCACTCCACCACTCCATCTCTGCTGCTGACATACACCTTGAATGGCCTGACAGAGATAGGGATGTCAGAGGTTTGGCCAATTTTCCATCCAGTGTATTTAGAGTAGGCGAGGAAATAGCAAGATTTCACTGTCAGTCATCACCAGGTGAAACCTGGGTGTTAAGGGTAGTGAAACTGCAAAATGCCTTGAATGCTTTACGAGAAAATTCCCATTGTGAAGTGGTCTTTGCTCTTTTTATTTTAGAAAACAAAAGCCCACTTTGGGATTTAGTTTTTGAAAATAAAAATAAAACATTGAATGTTTGCTGGAAGTCTCTTTAATGTTGACAGAGCCGCCCATCAAACTTTCAGTCCATTACCAGGAACCAGCATAACGTTAAACCTGCCAATTCAATAGATGTCTGTTGGCCATCAGACATCTCTAAATCCTGTGGGCATGAACTCCCTCAGGCATTGTACCTGGCCTGATCTTTTTTATGTGTACTTTCACAATTCTGAAAAGCTGAAGGCCGAATGGAAGCTCATTTTTTCTCTGGGGAATTGCACAAGAAACTACAAATGAGGAAAATCTGTCTTCTGAATGTATAGGTAGAAGAAGAGAACATCCCATATGTTTGTACAAAAGAACTCTTTGATATTTCAGTTTCATCAACTTTTATTCGATTATAGGTTTGTATAATCATAAAAAGTACATCTTAAAAAGAGAAATTAAACATACAGCAGAAAGATAAAATCAGTAAGCATTAGGTCACAGAACTTGCGTCACTGTACAAAAAAGTAAAAATGGGGTACTGTTTCTACATTTTGGGGTGGATACAGATTTAGGTGGAAACTTTGCGACGGGTTGATATTACTATTTTGAGAAAGGTCGCTATCAGTTTGGCTTCATGTGGGGATTTCAGGGATTGTAAAAGGGAGAGTGCTGGATATGATTGTCTAAGACCGCTTGATCGGAGGATGGGAAAAATCCATGTTTTTCTTGCCAGTCTGTAGTATTTACAAAAAAGGACGACATGTATCGTGGATTGTGCAGAGACTCCGTCGCAAGGACATCTCGTCAGATTTCGGGACCAGTTCTTCATTTCTGGGAATGTGACCAGACGGTAGAAAAGATCAAACCGGAGTCTTGTAATTAGGAACTTTTCATAGTTTGAGAGGAAATATGTCAGGTACGGCTGGATGAGTTTCCCTGTCTGCAACATACAAGTTTTTTCGTTTTGTATTTTAGTGATCTCTGCTTGGTTGCGGAGTTCCCTTAGATGGCCCATACATAATTCCTTCAGCTGCTTCTTTGAGATGTCTTCGATTGAGGGGGGTTCGAGGAAGTAGTGCTCGCAGTCAAGATCTACAAAAAAATTGTGAATGTAATTAAGCCACGGTATTTTCCTCCAGTACGCTAGGCCAAGACAGTCAGTAATGAGGGAACGGGTGATGTGACTTTCCGGGTTGCACCATATACGCTGCCACAGTAGGGTAGGCTGGCATCGTATGGTGTCAATCATATATTCCATACCAAGCTCCCGATGCGAAGCTAGAATCAGGGAGCTTTGGGGGAGAGCTAGAATGTATTTGATAAAGGCGTTCTCAGTAACCTGAAGTTGGTCAATACATCCATAGCCCCAGATGCCTGCTCCATAAATAGCCGTACTGTGGCATTTTGCGTAGTATATCGTTAACAGTTCCGCTGGGGCTGGTTTGCCTAGTTTCCTTGAGAAAGCACTTAGTGCTGATACAGCATGGCGAAAATTAAGATTTCTGGCTTCCACTGCCTTACGCCAGGACATTGTGTCATCCACTAGAATGCCCAAGTATGGGTACACCGAGGTTTTTTCTAATCTGCTGTTGTTGATGTATATGGGCTTGGTGACTCCTGGCCTTGATCCGATGGTCATTGTAAAAGTTTTTTTGATATTAACTTTTAGGCCCAGTGAGTCCATAAAAGTCACATATTTATTTAACTGTCGCTGGAGTTGATTAGAAGTCCGTGCCAGGATGACAGAGTCGTCGGCATACAGAAGAATAGGTATCGGGCGGTGATCTATCTGCGGGAGGTCCTGGCTCCCTTCCAACATAGCCTGTTCAAGCCCATTTGTGTATAGGTTGAACAGGAAGGGAGCCAGTACACATCCCTGCCTTACTCCTCTTGATATTTTAAAGGGACGTGATAGTTCACCGCCGGTGCCAAAACAAACTCGACCTTCTGCGTTGGTGTATAACTCTCTCAGGAAGGCTAGTATAGGTGGGTCCACTCCGAGGTGTGCCAGGATCTGCCATAGCTTTGCATGCTGTACGCAATTGAACGCCGCGCTTAAGTCTACGTAGACCAGGAAGATGTTGCCTCCTTTAGCGCGCGCGTACTTTCCAGCCAGAAGGACGAGGTTTAGGGCCTGTTCCACCGTTCCGAGCCCCTTCTGGAAACCGTATTGCAGGTCAGTGATGATGTTATTCTCCCGGGCCCAAGATTGTAATCGGTCCAGGAGTATTCGACCTGCAATCTTGCCCGTGGAGTCCAGAAGGGAGATCGGTCTGTAGCACGCAGGGTCGTTACGGTCCCCTTTTTTAAAGATGGGCAATAGTGTAGATGTTGACCATGAGCGAAAGAGACCGGTTGAGGCGACTGCAGCCATGACCCGTGTAATTATTTTTGACCAGTAGTCAACGTTGTGTAGGAACAAGTCCATGGGGACCCCGTCTGGGCCGGGGGCCTTGCCTGTTTTTGAGGCCTTGATTGCCTTTCTGACCTCGTTGAGGGTAAAGCGTAGCTTGATTGGATAGATCTTACTCTTAGCTGGTTCAGGTTCCTGTGTTTGAAATGTTGGAACGGCATCCGATGGTATTCCAAAAATTTTTGAAAAGTGGGAGACCCAGTCATCCTCAGTTATTGCCACATCGAGGTGGTCTGGGTCGCTGATGTTGGCCAGGAGAGGTGATCTTATGGTCTGCCAGAAGGCAGTGCTATCTTTCCTTGATGCACTGTCATGTAGTCGAAGCCATAGATCTTGCTTTATCTGTTTTTTACGTTTTTTCCGAGCTGTATTGTAAATTTTCCTCCATTGTGAGATTATTTGAGGGTCTCTCGGTTGCTGTCTTAGGGCTTCTTTGAGAGATGTAAGGGCCTTCCGACAGGCAGTATTGAACCATCTCGTGGTAGGAAGTCTGCGCTTGTTCTTTGTGTTGATGAATAGCTCGTCCCTTATTGCTTCCTGGATGTTATAAAAAGAGGTGACAATTAATTCTGGGGATGCCTCGGGGGACAGACAGTTCGTTAACCAGAGGTGTGTTTTTTCAAGAACCCTCTGTGTTATTTCTTCCGGGTCGATCTTTGTCCATTTAATTGCGAACCCGTTCAGCTTCTTCATAGCCAGCGATTGTTGATCAAGGGAACTACCTTTTAAAGGGAGTGTCCCAGCTTGCTTCATGACAATTTCCACACTAAGAGGATAGTGGTCGCTGATTGGATTAGACCCTGTTTTGTAGTTTCTTAGTTGCCCTTTATAAGAGTTTGAGGCTAAAATATAGTCGATGGTTGACAGACAGCCTCGCCCGTGAAAGGTGGGTAGAAAGTCCTGCTCCGGGTTAACTAGTTCATTTACAAAGTCAAGGTCTAGGGTGAAAAGGATTTCATTTAGTTTGTTACCACCCGGCGTGTGCACGAAGTGGGGGATGGGATTTCCAAGTTCATTCTGTAGCCCGCAGTTCCCATTTTTGTGGTTTGGGCACAATGTGAAATTAAAATCGCCTCCCCAAATGAAGTAAAATGTGGAATTGTTATTTGTTTTTTGAAGTGAGGCTAAATTTGCTGCCATTTCGTCTAGGTGTAAGCAGCATTCCAGAGTGCCAGAGTTATTGTAGTAATTTATGAATATGTATAAGTTTCGATTCGATACTGTTAACTGTGTAACTTGTATAATTTGAAAGATGGGTGTTTCCTTTAACAGTTTCACGGTGAGAGGAAGGGTATTGGAAAAGTAGGTCACAAGTCCACCTTTTGGTCTGCCCATGCTACTAGGTACTGCTTTGGTGAAAAAAGTTTTAATCCCGTTAGATGAAGTGGTGTTATACACCAAGTCTCTTGCAGGCACAGTATATGTTGACTCCTTGCTGTGTCTAGCCATGAGGGGCAAGTTATTTTTGTAGTTAAGCCTGCAACGTTCCAGTATGCAATGGCCAAGCTCAGGGTTGATGGTTCCTTCGCGGTTGCAGATGTTAACGGGTTATTAGTAATGGCTGCGGCTTGTTCATGGCACATTCCCGAATTAAAAACAGCTTCTGCTGGAGGGATGGTAGGCGGAGTCTTTTTTGGGGGTTTTGATAGTACCTGAGGAGAATGGAAAGTTTTTTCGGTTTTGATGGAGAGGATATTATATGATTCCTGCAGTGTGGTTTCGTGTCTAATATGTGTAAACTCTGGGGATATTGTATGCTGCTTAGCATTTACTGTTTGCGGAATAGTATTGGATTTATAATGGGTAGGTTTGTCCCGGATTGGTCAGTCGACCATTTCGAGACAATCAAAACGGTTTTGGGTTGGAAGGCCCTGCCATCCTTCGTAGGTTTGATAAGGTCTGTCTTGCCAATAGGGCCTCTGGCGTTCTCTGGGCCTTTCTCTCGGTCCACCCCTGCCTGTATAGTCGTATGAATATTCCATCTACTTCCATGGCACTTGGTACCATGACTCCTGGTTCCATGGTTCTTTAGGGAGCTGGTGCCATGCCCAGGGTGGAGGATTACGCTGTTGTTTAGCTGGGGGGTAAAAGAAGGAAAGATGTCTAGCATCGATCCCTCCTTTTTTGTCGAGCTGAGGCCAGGCACAGATATAGTCTACTGTTGAGGGATCTCTGCATGTTACAATGATGCAGTCTCTGCGGATTGTTTTTGTCGTTTTGCCTATCCAGGCTACCCTGCGGGTTGTTGTGATCCCTCCCGATAGGTGGGATTCGAGAGGTCTATTAATGCTTAACCACTGCATGGCTTTGTTTTTGAGTGACCATGCAGTTTCTGGTGTGTCGTCTGTTAGCTCTGGCACTCCTGTGAGAACTATTGCGTAGGGTGTGGCTTCTGGAGGCAAGTGGGCAGGACGTCTTGTTGGAGGTTTTTTGGGTGTGTTTTTGGGAGTCTTTTGAGGGGGCAGTGGTTTCGATGGAAAAGTTTTGGGCCTTTTTTCTGAACTGGCTCTACTGGTGTCTGAATTTGTTGCTGGGCCTGGGGTGTCTATCATGACTGAATCTGCATTTACTGTTTGTTGATTGGTTATAGCAGGTGGTTTCTCTTTCTGAGGGTGGGATGGTTTGACTGCAGGTTTAGGAAGTGTGATGTTTTGTTTGGGGTTTTTCTGTGCTAGGGACGTAGGGTTTGTGTGGTTAGCTGTTTTCTGCGTGTGTGCTTGATTCTGTTTTTTGGGTGGCTGCGAGATGTTACGCTGCCCCTTTGTTTCTATACGGGTGTTTGTATCTAGAAGGGTAGCCGAAATTATGGTTAGTTGGGCTTCGAGATTCCTAATGCTGAGTTGAATGGGCTTTAAGTATTGATATAACAAGTCTTTTGTTGTGGTAAGAACTTGCGAGGTGATTCTGCATGTTTTACATTGGTTTTCAGTATGATCATTTGAAATTGCCTTGTGTGTTAGGTTAGTTACTGGGAGAAGTAGTGTGCTATGAGACATTGTAGAATTGGAATGAGTTATTGCGTGTTCAGAACACGGTACACTGGTAAATTCTTCATTGTTTACTGGGTGTGTTTTTGGAATTGCTCCTTCCCTTTCACCTTGCTGGAGCAGGTTTTCGTTTGATTGGGCGTCCCCCTGAGTTTGACAACCAGCTAGATCAGGGTTTTTTTCCAAGTCGTCAAATGTTATGGAGAGGTCTGACTCAGACTGTGTAACTGACAGGTCTACTATCGACGGGACTGTGTTTAAATCTGGTACTGACAGAGTCACTGGAAGAGAACAGTTTTGTGTGTTGAGATTGATGGGAGAGGTGGCGTTTGTTATAGCGCCTAATGACGAACGCTTCGCGTTGGCGCTCATGAGATCTAATGATACTCTCTTCTCCATCAGGGCTATGCTCTGGTTTATAGTCTCATGGACCCGCGAGATGAATAGGTCGATAGGGCCTGTGACTTGTGCTACCTCCTGCGCGTGTTTGGATTTTGACTTTGAGGTGCTCCTTGTTTTTGGTGGCATGTTTATAGGTTTGTTGCTGGTTCAGTGATGAAAGAGAGATGGCCCGGTCCGGACTCTATCGGGCACTAACGGGCAACAACGGGCCCGCCCTTGGCCCGGGCTTCGCCCCGGGCTGCGACCCGCGCGCGTCCCACGATGCGCGTTGTAGCCCTTGCTTATGAGTGTGTGAGGAGAGGGTGGGGCACTGGGAGGGGGCGCGGCACCCTCGGGAAGAGGAAACAGCTGATGTCAGTAGCGCTGTACCTCGCAGTCCCGGGGCCGCGCCTCTCGCCTCCTCTGCGGCCTCGCGGTTGTTTACTCCTTCCTCGGCGGCACACTGGACTTTGGCAGAAGGTCTGCTACTCCGGTAGCAAGTGGCAGGTAGGCAGGAAAATGCTGGCAATACCTCTGTATGCGAGCGGCTCCCGCGGAGCGGGGGCCGCAAGAGGTTATGTACGCCTTGGGGGCGGGGCACTGGGAGGGGGCGCGGCACCCTCGGGAAGAGGAAACAGCTGATGTCAGTAGCGCTGTACCTCGCAGTCCCGGGGCCGCGCCTCTCGCCTCCTCTGCGGCCTCGCGGTTGTTTACTCCTTCCTCGGCGGCACACTGGACTTTGGCAGAAGGTCTGCTACTCCGGTAGCAAGTGGCAGGTAGGCAGGAAAATGCTGGCAATACCTCTGTATGCGAGCGGCTCCCGCGGAGCGGGGGCCGCGAGAGGTTATGTACGCCTTGGGGGCGGGGCACTGGGAGGGTGCGCGGCACCCTCGGGAAGAGGAAAGAGCTGATGTCAGTAGCGCTGTACCTCGCAGTCCCGGGGCCGCGCCTCTCGCCTCCTCTGCGGCCTCGCGGTTGTTTACTCCTTCCTCGGCGGCACACTGGACTTTGGCAGAAGGTCTGCTACTCCGGTAGCAAGTAGGCAGGAAAATGCTGGCAATACCTCTGTATGCGAGCGGCAAACTCTTTGATATAAATTGTACTCAATGCCCAAAAAGTAATCTTTTCATAGGAGTAGCATCTGATACAACATATCACAGGATAATAATGGAAACGTCCGCAATAGAGATCAGTGAGTTATAATATTTTTATATAAAGCAATAGCGAACTAATGCTATTTTTCTTCTAAAGACGTTTGCTAGGCTCAACACCCAAATCCTCTGGTAAGTACAGTGAACAAATCAATCCAAGAACTTTTTTAAGATCTGCCGGTACTAAATTTTAAGTAGAAACAAGGGCAGGCTGTTGACAGGATTAATTGAGTCTCTGTATTCTACGTCACTGCAAGAGACATTGTGTAGTGGTCACCCCAGGCCTTTGTAATCAGTATAATATCTAATAGAGGTAATTTGTTGCATTGAAATCCTGTACAATGTGGAACAGAGTGACAAAAAACAAGTAAAATCAATTCATAATGAAAACTGAGGCAAATGTTGTCACAGGTTTTAGCCAACCCGCCTTTACAAAAGGGCTACAAAAATGATTTACTCGTGGTTGCCTAATATTGTCCATATTGCATTTTTAAAAAGCAAGGAGTTTCTAGAAACAAAATTCATATTCACACTTTGAATGGGCTTACCGTCTCAAGTTTAGCTCTTTAGAAACAGTTCATATACATTTAGTGAATTACACATTAAAGCATTTGCTTCTCCTTTCTTAATAATAATCTATTGCCTCAGCAATAGCACATATTTCACCGGTATTGAACACAGCATTTAGTAAAAAAGCTTTTTGTTAGAGTATTTTTGGACAAACAAAAAAAATGTCCCAGATGATTTAATAGTCTGGTGACACAAGCAACACATTCAGATTGAATAGGACCTTGCAAGTTAACCACCTGAGAGTTGTAGAATTCGAGAATAAAACAACTGTAACCTTAAGGGTTCATAATTAACCTTAGAAGATAGATTTTAATAGACCTGGCAGCCTTATGGTGGTTTTAGCCTAACTTTTTGCCTGCCTCTCTCCATTTTTCTGATCTCGTTTTGGCTCTCTTTAGGACGTTGCACACTCGAACACAGCTAAAAATGTCTAAGGTGCTTGTGCTCTCTCCCCTAAGCATGGTAATATTGGTTCATCTCCTACTGGCATATTCTATTTACTTATAGGTCCATGGTAAAGAGCACTCCTTGTTCCCAGGGCCTGTAAATGAAATGCTACTAATGGGCCTGCAGCACTGATTGAGCAATCAATATATGTTGCCCCTCAACCATGTGTCAGGCCTGCCTCTATAGAGCCTCTGTGTGCAGTTTCTCACTGCCATTTCGACCTGGCAAGTAAACCCTCTTGTCAGGCCTAAACCTTCCTTTTTCATACATATATGTCACCTCTAAGGTAGATTCTGTATAAGCACAGGGCAGGGTGCAGTATATTGAAAAGACAGGGTAGTTACCTTTAAATTTAACATGTCTAGGTAGTGAAAAACTCCTAATTTCATGTTTCACTACTGAAAGGCCTTTCTCTCCCATAGGATAACATTAGTATTACCTTATTACAAGTGTAACTCCCAATTATGAAGAGGTGGAATTTTCAAGTATAGTCACTGTCATTGAACTCACAATTTAAAATCCCGAATAAGGGTGAAGTTGGATTTAAAATTCCAGTTTAGCAAATGCCACTTTAAGAAAGTTACAAAAACCTATAGGGGTTAAGCCAAAAGGACCGGGGCCAGATAGGGCTATTCAAAATTCAGAACACAAGACAATGAACCTGGCTCTGTACTACCGTACACTCCTACTACTCATGGAGCAACTAACAGGTAACTCTTTTGTCTGTCTGAATGGAATTTTTATTAGACCATTCTTGTTTCTTTAAAATGTAATCAAAACAATTTTTTGGGGACTGAAAAAGAAACATAGACATCAAATTCACACATGAATTTACATGTATATACAATTCACAATAACATTCACTTAAAGACAAAAATGGACTTAGAAACTCTGAAAATAATATTAGCAATAGCTTGCAACGTGACAAAATCAGCAAATGAATTCATACATTAATATGATACAAAACACATTTTTAGAAAAATTTACATCATATACAAAATTTAGTAATAAACATGAACATATCCAATGTTATGAACCACATATTTTATTCCAGCTCCAGCGTCAAAAGTGTGTCTGAATAATGTATGAATACTTTATCCAATAGTTTCCTTCAATGCTCGCCGCATTCAGAATTAACTAAATGCCTCCCAAAATGCCAACACTTTTCAAGACGCAGGGGAATTGTATTAGACTAAGAAGATAGAACTTCTCCGTAAAGATAAAAAATGAGTCAGGATGCGCACAAAGCTGAAGCAAATATATGCCATCAAACATGTATATATGTATATAGTAGGATAGTTTTTTGTACTCTCAGGGCAATTTCCCTTTTGTTTTTAATCACGATCTTGTAAATATTGAAACACTGTATTTTTTTGTAATCTTGTATGATTAGGAC
This sequence comes from Lissotriton vulgaris, assembly GCF_964263255.1. NCBI lineage: Eukaryota > Metazoa > Chordata > Amphibia > Caudata > Salamandridae > Lissotriton > Lissotriton vulgaris. Next base: position 1,189,405,286 of record NC_141693.1, on the reverse strand, counting down.
AACACACTGACACTGATATGTATTCTTATGTATTTTTTGTTTGCATAGGTACACTTGGAAAATTCATCATGGCTTCCTGATGAAGGCTAATAGCCGAAACGCGCGTAGTAATCTTTAGCCATGTTTTTAGATTAAAATGTTAGTTGGATAAATACCCAAAACAAAGTCTCCGTACAATGAATTGTAATGTAATTTACTGTAACCTAAAAAGAACAAACCTGTCCAACATTATGTATATGTAGATTATATATCACAAATATATAGGAGACAAAAACGTATGTATTTTAGACCATTATCAAATAAAATAAATATATATTTTTGTACCCATGCATATTGTTAACATATAGTTATTACTGTCTGATGTCAGTTCATGTCCATATGATGTCCTTGTTCCTAATTTCCTGTTTTTCCAATTGATTCACATATCCCGAATTAGGAACTGTAGTCGGGGATACCCCCTTTTTTCTTCCACACATTATCTCCACAGCCTGTCTGTGCGGGGGTAAACTTAGTTTGTTTGTTTTTTATACCCTTCCCACATCTAGTACTGCACACCCTGATACCTACTTTGCGCATCCGCCTCACTGGCTCCATCACTGGTCAGTCCTGTTGTTTCTCCCTCTTTCACTCGCACTCTACTTCCATCAGCAGAACACACCCCCCCTCTTTATAAAACCTTTTTTCTTTTTCCCCCCCTCTTGTTCTCCACCCCCACCATGGACAAACGACTCACTTTCGGGTTTTCTGATGAAGTGATTGTCTCCATGGTGGGAGATCTAGCCACAACAGAAAACCCAGTTAGCAAAAATTTACAAAACAACACTGAATAGATGTGTACTTTGATCTATAAATAAAGGTTTTCCAAAAAAAAAAAAAACAATTCTTCATGCCGCATAATAACTAGATTAGGTTAGTTAATTTATTACAATGCCAAAAATAACTGGACATAGACAGACACCTCAGCACGAGGGTATAAAAATAGAACTGAATTAGCATGTAGCCAAATCTACGTATTCAATTTCGACAACGTAGCAAGCAGGAAGTAGGATGCAGAGAATCAAGAAGCATAAGTGCAAGTTTTCCTGCATAGAGGGTTGATGAATATGAAGCATAAATCGATCCCTACTCTAGCTCAAGGATGACATCTATACATAAGCATTTTCAATGGAAAGAGAAAAAGGTGTCAGTGTGTGAAGTCTTCCTAAAAAGGTCCCCGACCATCAATGGTTCAAGTAGCATAAAGTCACTAGCAATATAAAGCGCTTATTTGAAGATGCTCTCTATCTGAGGTTAAGAAAGAAGTGAGGACCTTTCCCTAATTTCAACAAACAGTTATCCAAGGTAATATTTCCCATGATACACTTCACATCATTCCATACATTCTGGGTTCTGTTCGAGATGTATTTTTCCATGATGATGTGCATGAGCCTTCATTGCATCAAGTTGTACTTGGTTCCCATGCCTTCCCGAATGTGAAACCGTCTCTGTCATTATCACCTCCAACCCGTGTAATTGTAACTTCTTCTCTGCTTGCCTAGCTCGTTAAAACAAAGACATTATAATTCCTAAATAATGCATACTTGACCTGCAATGGAAACGTGAGAAAGAACAGGATCTGCAATGCATATCAAATTCAACCATTAATTCTAAAGCAAGAGTTTCCCAGGACTTGCCTTTCAGGCCTATGACTTTGGCTAACCTAAGATGTGTCTCTTTCAACAAAACAATTGCTTAACCATTATTAGCATTTCAATTAATAAATGTACCTACTAATTAGAAAACATCAATTGTCGAGCACATTTAATAAGTGAGTAGTATCAGCTTCACAGCACGAGTTTCACATGCTAGTTTTCTGCTAGTTACATCTCATTCCTTTTGTTAATTCTCCATGACATTTATCCATAAACTAAAGCACGTCACGTAAAAGCGTTCATATTTTTAAAATTCCAATACCTCTTGTTAACATATTTTACACGATTATATGCAGATGCGTTCTACACATGATTATAATGCACCCCCACAATTTAAATGAGATTTCCGCTTCATCGGCTGCATATGGGTCAAAATGGTTGGAGTGGTGCGAGCTAAGGGGGTGCTTAATTTTGTATTGGCTCCAAGTATGTGCAGTCTTAATTTTTTCTGTTGACTGCCTCTGTTCAGCAGTGTTAGAAGCAGCAGCTTGTGAGCACGGGAATCTAGGGAGAGTGCAGAGACAATGGTAGGCTGCATGGTATTCTGTAGAGAGTCAGGCCTCAGAGTTAACAGTCCGTCCATCCACATCATGAACTTGGACACTGCACTCATTTGAGAGGGCTGCAAATGACTGACTCTTGGCACATTATACAAACATGGTCAGCAAATAAAATCACTAAAGTGCAAATAGGGGAGTAGCCAGAAAAACGTAAATCCCCACACATGGACCTGCACCATGAATAGGTGCAACAAAATGGTTTCTCCCCATCAGGCTATCCTTTCTCTTTTCACTCTCCTCTATGAGCACTCTCTTTCTTTAATCTACTCCTTTTTCTCTCGCCCACCTCTTCCTATGTTTTCTTTCACCTTCTGCATCTTCTTCATTTAACACCTCTTCCCTTCTCCTTTTGTCTTACCCTCCTTTTCTACTCATCTCTGTCCTGCCTGCCTCCATTCTCTAACCTACTGCCCCTTCTTCTCTCACCTCTCCTTTCTTGCCTTGCTCAGTCTCTTACTTCAAATCACGTGTTTCTCTCTCCCTATCTCTTATTGATCTCTCTATTCTATTTTCTCTCTTCTCGTTTCTCAGCTCTAACTCCTCTGCCCCTTTTTCTCTTTCTTTCCCTCACACCCATCCTTTTGGCTTTGTTCTTCCCTCCCACTCTGCTGCTTCCCTTTTTTCTCCCTCTCTGTCTCCCCTTATTTCTGAACAGCTGAAATAACAGTAAATATGTTTTAGCCAATGGGGTACCTCTGATTTGTGCCATTTGTTTACATAATGGACTAAAAATAAATGCAGTAAATAAACAAAAGCTATACATTAGACAAAAAAGGCATGTTTGGTATGCTTCTTCCATAAGGGTGAAAAGTAATATAAATACCCCGTGGCTGAAAAATATGTCTTAAAAGGCATAAATGCTGTTCTAGCACTTCTAAAATGATCGTTATGCATGTCTGGTTTTAAAAAATGAATGACATAGTTTCTGCAGTCTTAAAAGGCTGTTAGGAAAGCAGTTTTCGGCCTTATTTGAATTATAAATTACATTAAATACTTTTAGCATTTAGACCAGACATATTTTGATCATAAGAGAACCAAATTTGAAGTATGTATAGCAGTCTTCTCCCATGGAAACTGACCGGTGTAAATTCCACTCCCCCTCCTCCGGCTCTTGATGCCGTTCAGTGTCAGTCCTTAGCGGATTATTTTATAAACAAAGTGGATCTTATTTACGATCATCTTTCTACACCTCCAGAGACCACTTTCACCGCCCCTATTACGGTCCAGGAATTGGTGAATACCACCACTGATGCATTAATTACTACCTGGCAGCCTCTAGATGCCACTTCTTTTGTGTCCTGTTTAAACAGTGTGCGATCTGGTTCCCCACTGGATGTTCTCCCGGCCAAAATATTAAAACAATTGGATCCCCTTACTCACCCCATCCTTATTAAACTACTAAATACCTCTTTGAGCGAGGCCCAGGTCCCCCAACCTTGGAAACACGCCATGGTGGTACCTTTACTAAAAAAATCGGGTGCTGACTCTTCCAATCCTGCCAACTTTCGCCCGATATCTCTGTTGCCAATCTTTTCGAAGATATTGGAGAGACATATAAATTCCCAGCTTTCTAAACTGGTCGAAAACACCGCATTTCTCCATCCGTCTCAGTCGGGTTTCCGGCCTAGGCACTCAACTGAGACAGCGCTCCTGGGGGTAACAGAGAGTCTGAGGCACGGTGTCGACCAAGGTAACACCATGGCGCTCATCCTGTTGGATTTGAGCGCAGCGTTCGACACCGTATTACATTCCATCCTCATTGACTCTCTGAAGTCTCTAGGTGTGGCTGGCCAGGCCTTGGCCTGGCTGGTGTCTTTCATCAATGACCGAAGCTTTCAAGTGTTCTCTCCTAAAGCAGCTTCCACCATCTGTCCATCTACCCGCGGCGTTCCCCAAGGCTCAATCCTTAGTCCTTTATTATTTAATATTTATGCTAAATTCTTGGCATCTATTGTTGAACAGGCTGGGCTAACCCTGTTTTCCTACTCAGATGACACCCAGATTGTCTTCTCCCTATCAGGGAGAGACGAGAACAACATCTCCGCACTCAAGTCAGGCCTCACTCTCGTGGCCGACTGGATGCAGAGAAACTGTCTCAAACTGAATGGGGAGAAGACAGAGGTGGTCATCCTGGGTCCGAATAAAAATCTCTGGGGTCCCCGCCATTGGCCCATCGAACTGGGTAATGCGTCAATACCATCCATCGCAGTTCGTAACCTGGGTGTCATTATAGACGACAGGTTAACTATGAGAAAACAGGCCACTAAGGTTGCTGCCATCTGCTTTTCAACGCTGCGGTGGCTTCATAAGATCCTGTGGATGCTTCCACTCTCCTCCCGCAGAACCGTAGTCCAGGCGCTTGTAACATCACGCCTGGACTATGGTAACATTCTTTACTTGGGCGCAGATAAAGCCACCTTACAGGTGTTGCAGGTAGTGCAAAATGCGGCTGCGCGCCTGTTAAAAAACATTCCCAGACGCACTTCAGCCAAGGCCGCCTTACGTGACCTTCATTGGTTGAGCATCCCTGAACGTATCAAATTTAAGGCACTCTGTTATATGTTCAAGGTCTAGCAGGGTAGTGCCCCAGCCTACCTCCAAGGGCTGATAACACCCTATAGACCCCTACGTCCACTAAGGTCATCGGACATGGGAAACTTCACTATGCCAAGATGGAAGCTGACAAAAATGGGAGGTCGTTCCTTTTCTACTCTGGGCCCCAAATACTGGAACTCCCTCCCACTGGCTCTAAAACTAGAGACCAATTTGCTTCGCTTCCGTAAGGATTTGAAGACATTGCTTTTTACTCAACGTGCCCAATAGTCTGCTGTGGCTCAAGTTAGGTGAAACTGCCTCCTTTCTTCTACAGTCTATCCCTAGCGCCTGGAAACCCATTGTGGGTAGCTGTGCGCGATATAAGCTTAAATTAAAAAAATAAAAAATAATGGACAAATCATTCCAGCAAGTCACATTATTAATGGAGAGGATGGAGAGAAAGGCAGCTATAGCCTTTCAAGTTCTACTGCTAAACACATCTTTCAACCAGTGGTACTGGAACACTAAGCTGGAAGTAGGGTTTCCTATCCTGTGGCCTAGCTATAATGTCCCAATAGGGCTCCAGGGACGGGGAAATCTTCGCTACCAAGAAGCGACCTTCTAGGGAGGTGGGATCTGCATCATTCCAGTTTCGACGTGCTACCATTTCCCAATACCTTGTTTTTATGGTGTCTTTAGTTGGGAATTGGGCCAGCTCTGCGTTCTCCCATAACCCCTTCGTGCCCATTTTTTCCAGTGATCTACACAAGTCCTTTAGCCAGCCTATCTTATGGAATTTGTCAATTTTGATTACATCCAGGAAGCCCCTCGCATAATGCGCAAGTTCGGGAGTAACCCAAATGCGCCTCCAATATAAAATAGGTTGTAACCTAGCCATATCAGATATGGCTTTCCTGCCCAAGTCATAACGCAGTGGCTTCATGGGTGTACTTTTAGGGAGGCCAAAAAGGTTTCGCAGGAATTTGTTTTTGGCAAGCGTTAGTGGGGCCAAGTTGTCATAGCCCCATAGCTCGGCACCGTAAAGCGCTGCGCCGAGAGCTTTGGTCTCATACACCTGGAGTGCTGGCAAGATTGGTTTAGTCAAAGATTTTTTGTGATCAGCACTTATGGCCCCCGTATTTTTGACGGAGTTTAAGGGCCGCCATTTCTGTGTGCTTCCCCCATTTTACTCCCTTTGCTATGTGGATTCCCAGGTAAACAAAATCCGAGATCATTTCCACCCTTGTCTGCACATCACCTGTAGGAAACATGTCCATCTGTGCAGCCCTAAACTAAACACCTATCCTCCTGTTATGCGTTTTCCACAGTGTTTCTTTCCACCATTGCTGGCAACCCGTCCCAACCGGCCATTTGTTGACAACCACCCACCTCATATACAGGTACCCTTTCATCAAAACTACTTCACCGTTGTCACATAACCCCACATTTAACAAATAGCATATGCTTATCTACATTTTGCATTAAGTTCTCACTACAGTGAAGAACCTCTCTATGAAGCTATAAAAGAGCTACAGCATTAAAACCTCAATAATATACTAGAGGACACTGCAGCCACAGTTTTTAGTAAGCACACATTTGATTTACCTAATTATACATTTCCCTTCATATGTTTGTTTGCAACCTTCCCAACACCCCATTTCATTTCTTCAATCACTACCTCCAACCTTTCCTATGGCTCCATCATTCACGTTCCCGGTTCAGTTTTGGTTCTTCTGAGACCTTACCCTATGTATCTCCTAAACTGTCAGGACACAATGTGAATTTATTGACCTCTATGGAGAACGTAGACTCTGTATTAGACTAAGATGATAGAACTTCTCCGTAAAGATAAAAAATGAGTCAGGATGCGCACAAAGTTGAAGCAAATATATGCCATCAAACATGTATATATGTATATAGTAGGATAGTTTTTTGTACTCTCAGGGCAATTTCCCTTTTGTTTTTAATCACGATCTTGTAAATATTGAAACACTGTATTTTTTTGTAATCTTGTATGATTAGGACAACACACTGACACTGATATGTATTCTTATGTATTTTTTGTTTGCATAGGTACACTTGGAAAATTCATCATGGCTTCCTGATGAAGGCTAATAGCGGAAACGCGCGTAGTAATCTTTAGCCATGTTTTTAGATTAAAATGTTAGTTGGATAAATACCCAAAACAAAGTCTCCATACAATGAATTGTAATGTAATTTACTGTAACCTAAAAAGAACAAACCTATACAACATTATGTATATGTAGATTATATATCACAAATATATAGGAGACAAAAACGTATGTATTTTAGACCATTATCAAATAAAATAAATATATATTTTTGTACCATGCATATTGTTAACATATAGTTATTACTGTCTGATGTCAGTTCATGCCCATATGATGTCCTTGTTCCTAATTTCCTGTTTTTCCAATTGATTCACATATCCCGAATTAGGAACTGTAGTCGGGGATACCCCCTTTTTCTTCCACACATTATCTCCACAGCCTGTCTGTGCGGGGGTTAACTTAGTTTTTTGTTTTTTTTATACCCTTCCCACATCTAGTACTGCACACCCTGATACCTACTTTGCGCATCCGCCTCACTGGCTCCATCACTGGTCAGTCCTGTCGTTTCTCCCTCTTTCACTCGCACTCTACTTCCATCAGCAGAACACGCCCCCTCCTCTTTATAAAACCTTTTTTCTTTTCCCCCCCCTCTTGTTCTCCACCCCCACCATGGACAAACTACTCACTTTCGTGTTTTCTGATGAAGTGTTTGTCTCCATGGTGGGAGATCTAGCCACAACAGAAAACCCAGTTAGCAAAAATTTACAAAACAACACTGAATACCAGCAACTGTTAGCTTTAAAGAAAAAAACAAAAAGAATAGAGCTACACAGTCACTTTATGCTCCAATACCTTAAAGCAGGAGTTATTCCTCAAGGTTTACAAGTCAAGAACATCCCTGGACTGTTTGTGCAAATACGTAGATTCCTAGAAAGATGGTCCCTCATAGCAAATAGATGCTCAAGGGACCTCATGATGCTGATTGTAGAAACAGCTAAGCATCTAGTTGAAGCCCTCCTATTAGAAATAACTGACCTCGAACTCAAACTTAAAAACAGCTCAGCGGTAGAAGATGCAGTAAAAAAATGTGAAGATATGGAACAAGAAATGCAATCATATAGTGACTATCTTCTAAAGAGAGGTTGAAGTATCAAAAAAGCCACATAGATGGAGCGAAACAACTAGTGGAACTCAAACCCTATTTGGGTGGAGAAGAAAGCCCTCACACACCGACCTAGTCAGTGTCATGCTTCATCATTGGCCCCATCGAAGAGGCATAGTGCCTCTTCGATGTGCTGCGACGCCAGAAGACTGCGGAGCTGGTTGTGTGAGATGGGCGTGTTGTGAGGTAAATTAAAGGTAAAAAGTGTCTAAAGGGCATCTACAAAAAAGTTTAATGGATGATCCCTAGGACACAGTTAAAAGGTTTATGTGTCTGAATTTAGTGCCACAGGTAATGGATGGTTAATTGAGAACTAATCAGTCAACATGTTTCAGCCTTAAGGGTGGTTTCAATTTACCTAGGCATTCGTCAGGACGGAAATAACCCCCGGCGGTGTGGACTCTCTAATCGTCCACCCTGACCTGGGGACTTGAAAGTGAAAAATTAATAAAAAGCGATAAAGTGCATCAAAAAGGGTGGAAGAGCGGGATGCTCATTCCAAAAATACTCCTAGTTATTCAGTGCATCGGGCCTGTTGAAAACCTTGCATTGGCTTCCAATCCGGAAACGGATCGCCTTTAAGGCTCTGACTCTGGCCTATAAAGCTCTTCACGCTGTGGGAGCAAAGTATCTTCAAAAGAGACTGGTCTTCTATCAACCGACTCGGTCTTTGAGGTCGGAATCCTTGTTTCTGGCGGTTGTTCCGCGTGTGAAGAGAGCTCGCCTGGGAGGCCGCTCTTTTGGACTACTGGCGCCACAGTTGTGGAACTCTCTGCCGCTCACTCTGCGGGGAGCTACCAGCCTACTTGCTTTTAGAAAAGGCCTTAAAACCTGGCTGTTTACCCAGTAGCCTGCTTTTCCTGTATGTTTTTGTTTGGCCTTCTGTCCTTTTCTTTTTAACGGTGTTATGTTATTGTGTTGCAGCCCTCCTTTTCCAAAAAGCGCCGGGACACTCTTTTTGAGTAGCCGCGCGCTATACAAAAGAATAAATAACATAACATAACATAACATAACATATCAGCACTTTAAAATATGGCGCCAACTGCCCCATGGGTCTCGGGAGGGGGGTTGAAGCATCCCTGGCACATCGCCCTCAGCACTCGCAACCCGCTTATACACCTGGTATTTTCTCAAACCGGACCCCGTCCGGTTTGAGAAAATACCAGGTGTATAAGCGGGTTGCGAGTGCTGAGGGCGATGTGCCAGGGATGCTCCAACCCCCCTCCCGTGACCCATGGTGCAGTTAGCGCCATATTTTAAAGTGCTGATACACTCCATAACTAGGAGTATTTTTGGAATGAGCATCCCGCTCTTCCACCCTTTTTGATGCACTTTATCTCTTTTTATTAATTTTTCACTTTCAAGTCCCCAGGTCAGGGTGGACGATTAGAGAGTCCATACCGCCGGGGTTTATTTCCGTCCTGACAAATGCCTAGGTAAATTGAAACCACCCTTAAGGCTGAAACATGTTGACTGATTAGTTCTGAATTAACCATCCATTACCTGTGGCACTAAATTCAGACACATAAACCTTTTAACTGTGTCCTAGGGATCATCCATTAAACTTTTTTGTAGATACCCTTTAGACACTTTTTACCTTTAATTTACCTCACAACACACCTATCTCACACAACCAGCTCCGCAGTCTTCTGGTGTCGCAGCACATCGAAGAGGCACTCGGCCTCTTCGATGGGGCCCAATGATGAAGCATGACACTGACTAGGTCGGTGTGTGAGGGCTTTCTTCTCCACCCAAATAAAGTGTGAGTTCCACTAATGGTTTCGCTCCATCTATGTGGCTTTTTTGATACTTCAACCTCTCTTATCTTGTTTACTTGCATTAAACCGGGGATCAAGAGAGTGTTCCTGAGTTTCCCTGTCTCTCCCTTTGTTATTTTGTATCTTCTAAAGAGGAAAATGGACAAACTGAAAAAAGATGTCCAATATTTTAGCAAAGAAAAGGTTTACCCTTACCTTGCAGACAATTACTATCAGCCAGAACCGCTAGGTGAGACATCTAACACACCTAATCAACAATACATGCCTAAGAAAGTAACCACCTTCTCAGATACCTCGGGGTCTGACAATGAAGGCACTAATAGTGATACCGATCCAGGCTCACACCAGAGAGGAGGCTACAATAGAGGTAATAGGCCGTTTTTATCCAGGCGAGGGAATGCACAGGGACGGTGGAAACCCAGATACCAGTCCAGATTCAGAGGCAATTTCCAACAGCACAATCAACATTATCCTCCAGCTCCCAATCCGCAATACCCTGGACCACTGATGCATGCCTACCCTCCACCTCAGAACTACCAGGAAGCTCCTACCATGTACCCCAATCCAAATCAATATCTAGTGACTCGACATGCACAATATTGGCGCGACTAGAGGAAATTCCCATTTTCAATCTAAGTAGCAATTCGCAAAATCCAGCCACTGAAAAGCTACTTACTAATGGTCTCTCCTTTGTTCCACATTGTAATATCAACAAATTTGAGCTCTTCAAAGATCTCATGAGCTTTTTTAGAAAGATTAGACTTCATGACTTCTTTGAACAAGCCGATCAAGACACAGAGGCCAGTACTAACTTATCAGGTCTAAAACCTATATCTACCTTCTTACCCTCATTGGAACAAGTGTCCCCAGAAATAGCCATATTTGAACATGTAGTATTTAACAAACTAACAGCCGCCACTTAATACATACCGTCCCCTAATTTCAACATCACACATGATGAACATCAAGCATTAGCAGCACTTAAGATAAATAAAGATATTACCATCAAATGCTGCGACAAAGGCGGTGGTATTGTGGTGTTAGACACTGAACAATACAAACTAAATATGAAGAAACTTCTACATAACGAAGCTCATTACATCCCGATTAGAAAAGACTCCACCAAAAGAGTTCAGTCTACCATTCTTGCCTTAACCACCAAGGCACTCAATGATGACGTCATCTGTGAAAAAAAATGGCAATTTCTTAATGTCCATCAACCTAAAATGGCAGCAATATATGGAGTCCCGAAGATCCATAAAAATAGCCATGATCCCCCCTATAGACCCATAGTCACGACCATCGGGTCTATTACTGAGCCCTTATCCAAATACATTGATACCATTTTAAGGCCACACATCCCCAAAATTTCTTCACACATAAAAGACACTAGGGATATTATCAACATAGTAGAAACATTGCCCTTCAATCCAGAGGTGCAATGGATGGTCACTATGGACATAGAGGCCTTATACTCAAATATCCCCCAATCAGGAGCAATTACAGCTGTCTCCTGGTTCATAGACACTAATGAAATAGACTGCCCGAAAACATTCATTCTAGACTGTCTGAGAATAGTCTTATCGGAGAACACTTTCGATTTCAATGGCTCACTCTATCAGCAGACGAAAGGCGCAAGTATGGGGGCTTCGTGGGTGCCCACAGTAGCCAACATATATATGGCCGAATATGAATCAAAGTTCATCTATAATAACATTGCCCCTTTTAGTGAGTCTGTTACATCTTGGTCTCGCTATATAGATGATGTTTTCTTTATTTGGACCTCAGAAACAGAATCTCTCTCCACCTTTGTGTCTTGGCTGAATTTATATGATCAGAACATTCATTTTGCTGCTACATCCAGCCAAACACAGGTAGAATTTTTGGACATCAATATAATCAGCAAAGACAACCATCTCAATGTAGATTTGTATGTGAAGCCAACAGCTCGCAATACACTTTTACATTACACCAGTTATCATCCGAAGACCCAAAAATCCAGTATTCCATTCGGCCAATTCCTCCGAGTCCAAAGGAACTGTTCCTCACTAGCAGACTTTGACAAAAGAGCGGCAGAGATGAAAAATAAATTCATTTCCTGAGGCTACCCCAAACGTCTAGTCCGCGATTCCTACAAAAGAGCCAGGTTCTTTGATAGGCAACATCTGTTAACACCACAAATCAAAGAAACAAACTCCAAGATGGTCTTTGTGACAAGGCATTCAACTATGAATGCGAAACTCCAACACATAGTCCTTGCAAACTGGCATATATTGAATGCCACAAAATCCAAGGAAAATCAGCTACCCAAACCAGTCTTTGCATATAGGAAAAATAAGAACCTCAAGGACTTGGTTGTAGGGTCAAGAATGGAATCAAAAAACACCGTCCCCACACAAAGATCTTTAACTGGCATGACCCCTGTCGTGGGCAATTTTAAATGCCTTACATGCACAGACTGTGACTTTGCCATAGAAACCAAAGAATGGACCTTCAACAATAGACCTCTACTATCTCAAACTTTGACGAACGGCAAAACCACAAATGTGGTCTACCTACTGTTATGCCCTTGTGATTTAGAGTACGTAGGTGAAACCGCTCGAATGATGTCAACACGTTTGTCCGAACACAGATCGGCCATCCGAACGGGGAAAATCCAAGCCCCACTGGTTAAACACTATATGGAGACCAAACACAATCCCAATGATATACGTTGGTTCATCTTAGAAAAAATCCGAAAATCCTCAGGTACACAAAGCACTCAGGTACGAAAATGTAGAGAAGTGTACTGGATTTTCACTTTGGACACTTATATCAAAGGGCTGAATAACGAAATACCTTGGGATCAAGTCCTCGAGTATAATCATAGCTAATTCAGTGATGTATTAGTGGTACTGCACCCCCCAAAGTTTCACACTTTTGGAACAAAAATTTTCAATTCATATACTAATATCAACATCCCCAGCCCCCTAGAAACTACACTCATGGAGCCTCCAGGCCATTCAATTAAACTCTGTCCTTAATAAATCTAATTTGTGATCACAGCCACACACTGTAAAGATAACTTCACATCTGCGTGAATCCCATTGGCTGTGCAATACATTCGAATCAGACATAAACATACTCAATAGGACCACTACCATTAGCTTCGCCATACTATAAACCCGTTCCAAGATGTCCGCCATCCAAGCTGAAACTCGTCAGTAAAATCCGACCCGTTTTTTTGTACTTCAGGGTCACAAGAGCCTTGGCCCGGCCCCCAAGTAGGTCTGATTGCGCGCGCATTCTGACCATAAAATCACCATCAACTTCCCGGTGCTTTCTCTTTACTCGGACTGTCAATCCAGACGCCAGATGAGCAGACCCCAACATCAGAACACACGCGGGACCCTTTAATCAGGTATTTACTCGTCCCTACTCCCATAGGCACCTGTTTAAGAGCTAAACTATCAAGTCGTCTCACACAACCCATCTTTAATTTTTGTCCGCACTTCGATTTTGCCCCTAGATAATCCTGCCATAGGGTTTTCAACTTTACTCAACACATTGATTGAAGAACCAGATAAATAGATCCCATTATCGGAAGACGCGGCGGACCCCCTGAACAGGTACTGACCCTTTTCCGTTCGTTTCAGACATCCCACCCTCCTTTCAGTAAAGCCACCATGTCTGCACACATAGGTGTTCTTTAAACTTCCTCAAAACTTCTGTCTTTATCCATAGAAAAAATTTGAGTCTATTGCTTTTGGAATATCTACACTTATGGTCCCTGAGACATCTAAAAAAACAGAATAAGGTAGATGGTTTTTTTACAACTTATAAAACGCTGCCTTTTTGGAATTTGGATTCGCCCTAATCCCCAGTCTGATTATTGGCTTCCATTCCAATCCATTGTCACTTCCCTTTGTAGCCTTCATCGCACAGAGGCACAGCAACTGTTAATCCTTCAGAAGACTATTTCCAATAGAATCCAGCGTCTCGCCCTTCAGGTACCTTCAAAATTTCTTTCAGAGCCTGATTGTAGAATCAATTACTCGATTTTTCCCTCCACCAGCATGTCTGCACGTCACCGGTAGGAAACATGTCCATCTGTGCAGCCCTAAACTAAACACCTATCTTCGTGTTTTGCGTTTTCCACAGTGTTTCTGTCCACTATTGCTGGCAAACCGTACCAACCGGCCATTTGTTGACAACCACCCACCTCATATACAGGTACCCTTTCATCAAAATTACTTCACCGTTGTCCTATAACCCCACATTTAACAAATAGCATATGCTTATCTACATTTTGTATTATGTTCTCACTACAGTGAAGAGCCTCTCTAAGAAGCTATAAAAGCGCTACAGCATTAAACCTCAATAATATACTAGAGGACACTGCAGCCGCAGTTTTTGGTAAGCACACATTTCATTTACCTAATTATACATTTCCCTTCATATGTTTGTTTGCAACCTTCCCAACAACCCGTTTCATTTCTTCAATCACTACCCCCAACCTTTCCTATAGCTCCATCATTCATGTTCCCGGTTCAGTTTTGGTTCTTCTGAGACCTCACCCTATGTATCTCCTAAACTGTCAGGACACAATGTGAATTTATTGACCTCCATGGAGAACTTAGACTCTGTATTAGACTAAGAAGATAGAACTTCTCCGTAAAGATAAAAAATGAGTCAGGATGCGCACAAAGTTGAAGCAAATATATGCCATCAAACATGTATATATGTATATAGTAGGATAGTTTTATGTACTCTCAGGGCAATTTCCCTTTTGTTTTTAATTACGATCTTGTAAATATTGAAACACTGTATGGTTTTGTAATCTTGTATGATTAGGACAACACACTGACACTGATATGTATTCTTATGTATTTTTTGTTTGCATAGGTACACTTGGAAAATTCATCATGGCTTCCTGATGAAGGCTAATAGCCGAAACGCGCGTAGTAATCTTTAGCCATGTTTTTAGATTAAAATGTTAGTTGGATAAATACCCAAAACAAAGTCTCCGTACAATGAATTGTAATGTAATTTACTGTAACCTAAAAAGAACAAACCTGTACAACATTATGTATATGTAGATTATATATCACAAATATATAGGAGACAAAAACGTATGTATTTTAGACCATTATCAAATAAAATAAATATATATTTTTGTACCATGCATATTGTTAACCTATAGTTATTACTGTCTGATGTCAGTTCATATGTCCATATGATGTCCTTGTTCCTAATTTCCTGTTTTTCCAATTGATTCACATATCCCAAATTAGGAACTGTAGTCGGGGATACCCCCTTTTTCTTCCACACATTATCTCCACAGCCTGTCTGTGCGGGTGTTAACTTAGTTTGTTTTGTTTTTTATACCCTTCCCACATCTAGTACTGCACACCCTGATACCTACTTTGCGCATCCGCCTCACTGGCTCCATCAATGGTCAGTCCTATTGTTTCTCCCTCTTTCACTCGCACTCTACTTCCATCAGCAGAACACACCCCCCTTCTTTATAAAACATTTTTTCTTTTTCCCACCCTCTTGTTCTCCACCCCCACCATGGACAAACTACTCACTTTCGGGTTTTCTGATGAAGTGTTTGTCTCCATGGTGGGAGATCTAGCCACAACAGAAAACCCAGTTAGCAAAAATTTACAAAACAACACTGAATAGCCGTGTACTTTGATCTATAAATAAAGGTTTTCCCAAAAAAAAAAAAACAATTCTTCATGCCGCATAATAACTAGATTAGGTTAGTTAATTTATTACAACGCCAAAAATAACTGGACATAGACAGACACCTCAGCACGAGGGTATAAAAATAGAACTGAATTAGCATGTAGCCAAATCTACGTATCCAATTTTGACAACGTAGCAAGCAGGAAGTAGGATGCAGAGAATCAAGAAGCATAAGTGCAAGTTTTCCTGCATAGAGGGTTGATGAATATGAAGCATAAATCGATCCCTACTCTAGCTCAAGGAAGACATCTATACATAAGCATTTTCAATGGAAAGAGAACAAGGTGTCAGTGTGTGAAGTCTTCCTAAAAAGGCCCCCGACCATCAATGGGTCAAGTAGCATAAAGTCACTAGCAATAGAAAGAGCTTATTTGAAGATGCTCTCTATCTGAGGTTAAGAAAGAAGTGAGGACCTTTCCCTAATTTCAACAAACAGTTATCCAAGGTAATATTTCCCATGATACACTTCACATCATTCCATACATTCTGGGTTCTGTTCGAGTGTATTTTTCCATGATGATGTGCATGAGCCTTCATTGCATCAAGTTGTCCTTGGTTCCCATGCCTTCTCGAATGTGAAACCGTCTCTGTCATTATCACCTCCAACCCGTGTAATTGTAACTTCTTCTCTGCTTGCCTAGCTCGTTAAAACAAAGACATTATAATTCCTAAAGAATGCATACTTGACCTGCAATGGAAACGTGAGAAAGAACAGGATCTGCAATGCATATCAAATTCAACCATTAATTCTAAAGCAAGAGTTTCCCAGGACTTGCCTTTCAGGCCTATGACTTTGGCTAACCTAAGATGTGTCTCTTTCAACAAAACAATTGCTTAACCATTATTAGCATTTCAATTAATAAATGTACCTACTAATTAGAAAACATCAATTGTCGAGCACATTTAATAAGTGAGTAGTATCAGCTTCACAGCACGAGTTTCACATGCTAAAGTTTTCTGCTAGTTACATCTCATTCCTTTTGTTAATTCTCCATGACATTTATCCATAAACTAAAGCACGTCACGTAAAAGCGTTCATATTTTTAAAATTCTAATACCTCATGTTAACATATTTTACACGATTATATGCAGATGCGTTCTACACATGATTATAATGTACCCCCACAATTTAAATGAGATTTCCGCTTCATCAGCTGCATATGGGTCAAAATGGTTGGAGTGGTGCGAGCTAAGGGGGTGCTTAATTTTGTATTGGCTCCAAGTATGTGCAGTCTTAATTATTTCTGTTAATTGCCTCTGTTCAGCAGTGTTAGTAGCAGCAGCTTGTGAGCACGGGAATCTAGGGAGAGTGCAGAGACAATGGTAGGCTGCATGGTATTCTGTAGAGAGTCAGGCCTCAGAGTTAACAGTGCGTCAATCCACATCATGAACTTGGACACTGCACTCATTTGAGAGGGCTGCAAATGACTGACTCTTGGCACATTATACAAACATGGTCAGCAAATAAAATCACTAAAGTGTAAATAGGGGAGTAGCCAGAAAAACGTAAATCCCCACACATGGACCTGCACCATGAATAGCTACAACAAAATGGTTTCTCCCCATCAGGCTATCCTTTCTCTTTTCACTCTCCTCTATGAGCACTCTCTTTCTTTAATCTACTCCTTTTTCTCTCGCCCACCTCTCCCTATGTTTTCTTTCACCTTCTGCATCTTCTTCATTTAACACCTCTTCCCTTCTCCTTTTGTCTTACCCTCCTTTTCTACTCATCTCTGTCCTGCCTGCCTCCATTCTATAACCTGCTGCCCCTTCTTCTCTCACCTCTCCTTTCTTGTCTTGCTCAGTCTCTTACTTCAAATCACGTGTTTCTCTCTCCCTATCTCTTATTGATCTCTCTATTCTATTTTCTCTCTTCTCGTTTCTCAGCTCTAACTCCTCTGCCCCTTTTTCTCTTTCTTTCCCTCACACACATCCTTTTGGCTTTGTTCTTCCCTCCCACTCTGCTGCTTCCCTTTTTTCTCCCTCTCTGTCTCCCCTTATTTCTGAACAGCTGAAATAACAGTAAATATGTTTTAGCCAATTGGGTACCTCTGATTTGTGCCATTTGTTTACATAATGGACTAAAAATAAATGCAGTAAATAAACAAAAGCTATACATTAGACAAAAAAGGCATGTTTTGTATGCTTCTTCCATAAGGGTGAAAAGTAATATAAATACCCTGTGGCTGAAAAATATGTCTTAAAAGGCATAAATGCTGTTCTAGCACTTCTAAAATGATCGTTATGCATGTCTGGTTTTAAAAAATGAATGACATAGTTTCTGCAGTCTTAAAAGCCTGTTAGGAAAGCAGTTTTCGGCCTTATTTGAATTATAAATTACATTAAATACTTTTAGCATTTAGACCAGACATATTTTGATCATAAGAGAACCAAATTTGAAGTATGTATAGCAGTCTTCCCCCATGGACAAATCATTCCAGCAAGTCACATTATTAATGGAGAGGAGGGAGAGAAAGGCAGCTATAGCCTTTTAAGTTCTACTGCTAAACACATCTTTCAACCAGTGGTGCTGGAACACTAAGCTGGAAGTAGGGTTTCCTATCCTGTGGCCTAGCTATAATGTCCCAATAGGGCTCCAGGGACGGGGAAATCTTCGCTACCAAGAAGCGACCTTCTAGGGAGGTGGGATCTGCATCATTCCAGTTTCGACGTGCTACCATTTCCCAATACCTTTTTTTTATGGTGTCTTTAGTTGGGAATTGGGCCAGCTCTGCGTTCTCCCATAACCCCTTCGTGCCCATTTTTTCCAGTGATCTACACAAGTCCTTTAGCCAGCCTATCTTATGGAATTTGTCAATTTTGATTACATCCAGGAAGCCCCTCGCATAATGCGCAAGTTCGGGAGTAACCCAAATGCGCCTCCAATATAAAATAGGTTGTAACCTAGCCATATCAGATATGGCTTTCCTGCCCAAGTCATAACGCAGTGACTTCATGGGTGTACTTTTAGGGAGGCCAAAAAGGTTTCGCAGGAATTTGTTTTTGGCAAGCGTTAGTGGGGCCAAGTTGTCATAGCCCCATAGCTCGGCACCGTAAAGCGCTGCGCCAAGAGCTTTGGTCTCATACACCTGGAGTGCTGGCAAGATTGGTTTAGTCAAAGATTTTTTGTGTTCAGCACTTATGGCCCCGTATTTTTGACGGAGTTTAAGGGCCGCCATTTCTGTGTGCTTCCCCCATTTTACTCCCTTTGCTATGTGGATTCCCAGGTAAACAAAATCCGAGACCATTTCCACCCTTGTCTGCACATCACCTGTAGGAAACATGTCCATCTGTTCAGCCCTAAACTAAACACCTATCCTCCTGTTATGCGTTTTCCACAGTGTTTCTTTCCAGCATTGCTGGCAACACGTCCCATCCGGCCATTTTTTGACAACTACCCACCTCATATACAGGTACCCTTTCATCAAAACTACTTCACCGTTGTCATATAACCCCACATTTAACAAATAGCATATGCATATCTATATTTTGCATTATGTTCTCACTACAGTGAAGAACCTCTCTATGAAGCTATAAAAGAGCTACAGCATTAAAACCTCAATATTATACTAGAGGACACTGCAGCCACAGTTTTTAGTAAGCACACATTTCATTTACCTAATTATACATTTCCCTTCATATGTTTGTTTGCAACCTTCCCAACACCCCGTTTCATTTCTTCAATCACTACCTCCAACCTTTCCTATGGCTCCATCATTCATGTTCCCGGTTCAGTTTTGGTTCTTCTGAGACCTTACCCTATGTATCTCCTAAACTGTCAGGACACAATGTGAATTTATTGACCTCTATGGAGAACGTAGACTCTGTATTAGACTAAGAAGATAAAAAATTAGTCAGGATGCGCACAAAGTTGAAGCAAATATATGCCATCAAACATGTATATATGTATATAGTAGGATAGTTTTTTGTACTCTCAGGGCAATTTCCCTTTTGTTTTTAATTACGATCTTGTAAATATTGAACCACTGTATGTTTTTGTAATCTTGTATGATTAGGACAACACAATGACACTGATATGTATTCTTATGTATTTTTTGTTTGCATAGGTACACTTGGAAAATTCATCATGGCTTCCTGATGAAGGCTAATAGCCGAAACGCGCGTAGTAATCTTTAGCCATGTTTTTAGATTAAAATGTTAGTTGGATAAATACCCAAAACAAAGTCTCCGTACAATGAATTGTAATGTAATGTACTGTAACCTAAAAAGAACAAACCTGTACCACATTATGTATATGTAGATTATATATCACAAATATATAGGAGACAAAAACGTATGTATTTTAGACCATTATCAAATAAAATAAATATATAGTTTTGTACCATGCATATTGTTAACATATAGTTATTACTGTCTGATGTCAGTTCATGTCCATATGATATCCTTGTTCCTAATTTCCTGTTTTTCCAATTCATTTCCACCCTTTGGCCATCCATAAAGAAGTTCCCTTTGAAGCTAGCGTGGGGATTAAATAGCATGAGCTTCGTTTTAGCTACGTTTACTTCAAGCCCACGATCAACACAAAAACCCTCAAAAATCTTCAAAGCATGCTGCAGACCACTAGGGGTTTTAGATATAATGAGCGTGTCGTCTGCAAATAATAAAATTGGCGTTTTCACTCCATCCAGAGTGGGAGCGTCTACAGAACCAGACAACATATGCTCCACTACACCGTTAATATACAATGAGAAGAGCTAGGGGCCATGGCGCAGCCTTGGCGTACACCCCGTTCTACTTGGGACTCAGCCGTGACTTGCCCATGGCTCCCCCACTGGATTTTAGCGTGGTTTGACTTGTGTAGTCTCAACGCTAGTGATAGAATTTCCAGCGACATTCCCATGTTGGCTAGCACTTTCCATAGCAGGGATCGGGGGACTAGATCGAAGGCTGCTTGAAGGTCGATGAAAGCAGCATAGAGGCTGCATTTCCCCAGCTGCACTACCTTCCAATGGAGCAATATAAACCGAAATATCTGGTCTCTGGTACTGGTTAGCTTGCGAAAGCCAGCTTGTAAGGAGACAAGACATTATTTTCTTCTACCCAGACCATGATTTTCGCTAGGATCATTTTACCTATCACCTTTTGCACTGTGTCTATTAAAAAAGGTTCACCAATTCAGAGGTATACTAGTTTTTAAACAATAAAAATTTGATAAAACAAATTCAGTCAGGGCTATTATGAGTAACTGATCTCTTGGCATTATTCCGAGCAGCTGCTTCCAGGAATCTTGCAACACCAAACATTACCCGGGTACTACTTAATAGTTGCAAATAGGTCAAAGCGGGTCTAACTTGTACAAACCCTGCCTCCCTCAGTAACGGTTTAAAAAAAGTTTTCCTGATTTCAGCGTAATGCTCACAAAACATGATAAAATGCATCGTATCTTGGATAGAGAAGTTGTCACAACTACAGGGTAGAGAAGTTTCCGGTTTACCCCAGACTGGAAAATGGCCTAACGATAAGTGGATTAAATTGAACCTAAATCGGATTAGGAGGTGCCGATGAAACGGGATTGTGACAATTTTTAAATAGATTCTAATGACAATGATGTTAATAAAGCATAATTAGCACTAGCACAAGGTTTCATCAGTTCCCGTTCCTCACGCTCCAGAGCTAACATACCCATGGCATTCTTCTTTGTCCAGTATATGTCTTCCTTTTTAACCTCATAGCTGCTATTAAACATTCCTCCCCAGTGCTGCGCTGTCCATTAGAACTAGTGCTGAATGGACGTTCAATGGTCGTGCGCAGCACTGGGGAGGTAGTGCTGCCGTCGGCCAATGCACCGAGGCAGCACTTAAGGGGTTAATGAGCTCTGGGGACAGATAAATTTCAGGGTGTCCGAGTTTTAAAAACATTTCCTTTATGTAAATTAGCCAGGGTACCCTATCTACCCTCTCTAGACCATTACAATCTCTCAAAATCAGATGGTTCAGTGAAATCTCTTGGTTCAGCCAAGTCTTAATCCAACTAATCAGAGGGGCGACCTTCAGTTGATCGCTCACATATCCCAACCCCAATTCAGAATGGATAGAAATTGTGGGAGTAGATTGGGGGACCGCCAACAGGGATCATTGAAATTTATTCTCGGCAACCTGTATCTTTTCCTGAGGTATATAGCCCCATAAGGAGGCACCATATGAGGCTATTGCCAAGCATTTTGATTTATACACATTTAAAAGTTCCTGCATAGGTCTCGCCCCCAGCCACTTTGCAAAGCCCATAAGTGCAATTGTTGACCTAGCAACAGCGTTCGACTTTAACTTCTGCTGAGGGCCCCATGTACCTCTTTTATCGAATAAAACCCCAAGATATGTAAATACAGGTACCCTTGAGATTTCTACACCATTACAAATAAACCGTTTAAGATTTTGCCCCCTTGGGCGTTTACCCACAATCATAACATGAGACTTGGGGTTATTGACCTTCAAATCTAAAGAGCCCATAAAAGTCCTAAAGGAATCCAATAACCTCTGGAGACCAAGGCCCGTCCTAGCCAACAACACTGCATCGTCCACGTACAGGAGGACCGGTATTACAGAACCTCCTATACGCGGAACGTCCAGTGAGGCGCCCTCCAAGTTCTTGTCTAGGGCATTAATATACAAGGTAAAAAGAAGGGGCGCCAGGATGCAGCCCTGCCTGATGCCCCACCTCGAGCTAAAATGACTGGTGCAGCCCCCCTCCCTGGTAACCCTGATTGATGCTAAAAGCCCTTGATGAAGAGCAGCTAAAAAGTTTACTAAAGATGGGTCAATCCCTATGCTTAATAAAATAGCCCAAAGCTTCGCCCTGTTCACCAGATCAAAGGCCAAAGAAAGGTCAATGAATCCCAAGTAGAGCAACCCTTCCTTAGCCTGGGTGTATTTACTACATCACCGAGCTCATTAGTACTGTGAAAAATCTAAGTGTCACACAAAGATCAAGGGGCATATTTACAGGAAAATGACACAGCGCAGCACTGCAAGTGTGCCTGCTTTGCATGGATGAATATTTATGTGCAGGAAGGGACACCTTCATGCACAAAGAATAATTGACTCATAGTTTTTCCTCTTTTTATGTCTGTAGCACACATTGAAAGAGGAAAAACTATGAGTAATAAAGGGGGGTCTCCTCTTTGCACCAGTCTACACCTCCCATGAGAAGGGGTTATAATCTGATGCATTCCCAGGTTTATGAAACATGAAAATCTGGGAATGCACCAGATTCCATGAGTGCTGAGTTGCAAAACCCACAGCAACACCCATGGAATGCCCCCTTCATGCAGAGTAATGTGTGAATGTGGGCCTGTTTACAAGGCAATGAGATTCCACATAAGGATGGCTTTGCGTGGCCCTGTTAATATGGACCAGCTCTCTGCGCCACTGGAGCGCCAAATAAGTGTAGAAAACGAGCCTTACTTATTCAGTAAGGGTCTGGTATGTGGCTGGTGGTGGGTTTTGGAGCACACTGTCACATATACTATTAACCCTTTTGATGCTGATGACGGGCTTAGCTAGTCATCAGCCACGGGTGGCGTGTGCTGATGACGAGCTGAGCTCGTCATGTAACGCGGCTTTTAAAAAAAAGCCGCACAGCGCAAAAATCGCCGCAGCAGCGATGCGGTTAAAGAATGGTGTGGTCTGCACAACTTGGCTCAGCAGTATTCACTTCAACTGTTGATTCACTGAACTCAGGTGCTTTAGGAAAAGAGGATTTAATGAGTACAGTACCCCAATCTTCATCTGTATCTGATAGAAATCTAGCTGCAGAGGTGGCAGGCTCCTCGGCCCCTGTACTAGAGATGGATACGGAAACAGAAGGAGTGATGAAGATGTCCGTAAAAGACATGCTAAACTTAATATTGGATGAACTAAGAGAGATCAAGAGATCACAAAACGTGGAGCTGTCTGCAATCCATCAGAGGTTGGATAAAATGGATAAAATTGAAGAGCTAGTGTCCACTTTTCCAGCTCGTCTAACTGAGGCAGAGGAAAGGATTTCCTCTCTTGAGGATCAAATGGTTGCAGTAAAGAAAGAAACTGTAGACGTATCCAAAACTTCTAGGGCTCTTGAGAATAAGCTGGATGATTTGGAGAATTACAATAGAAGATCCAACCTACGCATAGTGGGGGTCCCCAAAGGAATTGAGGGGTCAGATATGCTTCAATGGGTTTCTACATTTCTCCAACAGGGGGTGATTCCGGAACACAAAGGAGATTTAACGATCACCAGAGCTCACCGAGTTCCTGCACACCTCCCCTCGAACTCCACGCTACCTCGGACTATCCTCATTAACTTTGCCGATCTTAGGGTTAAGGAGCAAATTCTATCCAGAGCAATTCGACAGAGACAGTTTCCGGTGAATGCCACAGTGAAATGCCGGATTTTCTCAGATATGTCTGCAGCTGCAGCAAGACGAAGGAAAGAATTCGTTAAAATTCTTCATCTTTTCAAAGCCCATGGGGCACAAGCAATGATAGCTCAGCAGTCAAAACTTAGAGTGCTCTTTAAAGGTAAATTCTATATGCTATCAGATGTAGAGGCAGCACAGGAGCTATTACATGGAATTCAAAATGGCTAAATTCGGACATAAGATAAACTACTTGCATGAGATATTTGGATTTTCTTTTTAATCATTTTTTTCTCTCCACTGGATGATGTATTTCATACACTATGTGGGGGTGGGGGTAGGATAGGGCAGGAAGGTTGAAGAGGTGTATCAACACGACACCTCAAATGGAAGGGAGAGGTTCCTGTGGCGTGCGTGGGAGGAGGGAGGTAGAGCGAGGAGGGTGCCACAGATGGAGGAAGAGGGAGGGGGGTGAAAATAGTAAAAAAATACAGTTCTTGGCACAATTCTATTTTCTATGTTCACTTTTTGGTTTGCTTGCTGAAGATAAAAGTAGTTTTTTTGATGGACTCAGAACCGAGTGTACTTTGTTTAAAAAAAAAAGGGTATGATATGCAAAGAGGGAGTAATCTTTTTAGAAAACTTTAGTAAACACTATTAGAATGATTAAAAATGGTATAAAAATTGTTTCGTTCAACGTGAACGGTCTCAATAATAAAAATAAATGCGGGCAATAGAGAAATGGGTCTTAACTGAAAATCCTGCAGTTATTCTCTTTCAAGAAACACACATCCCTCTTTCAAAAGTTGACAATTTTTCTATGTTTAAAGGGTGGGCCTCGTATCGGGGGTTCTCCTTTTTTTCTGAGTCACGAAGGGGAGTAGCACTATTCATTAATAAGAATATGGAGTTAGAGATTTTGCAATCCAAGGCAGGGAGCCGGGGTCGATGGTGTTGGGCAACATGTAAATTCAAGAATAGGCCTTCCCCTATCACATTTGTAAGCTTTTATGCTCCAATTAACGATAAGTCGAAAATCTATGAGGAAATGTTTCAGTCTCTTTTGTTGGTTGGAGGAGATATTGTGATTGGGGGGGACTTTAATATACTTATGGACCTGAACTTAGATTCTAGCACGGGTGGTAAAAAACAATTGAAACCTAAAGCATTTAAGTCCATTTCGAATAACGTAAGGACTTTAGATCTTGTTGATCCGTGGCGATCTATAAATCCCCATAAAAGAGAGTATACTTGTTGGTCGGGAAGACATAGGTCATTTTCTCGTATCGATTTTTTCCTGACCTCCTCAAAATTCAAGAATAGCTATCAAAGAATTCTACATAACGGCTTTTCCGACCATGCATTGTTAATATTAGAATTGATGTTTGAGGAGAGCACAAATGCGGTAAAACGCTGGGTGTTTAATAAATCATACCTGGCTGATGTAACATGGGTGACCCTATTGAAAAATGAGATTAATGACTTTATTGAACGAAATATGGGAACTGCTCCTATTCATGTGGTATGGGACTCACTTAAGGCGTTTATCCGGGGGATTGCTATTGGAAGGGATGCGCGGGAATCAGCTGCTTTTAGCTATACAAAGAATTTACTACAGAAGAATATCCAGGATCTGGTAGAACAAATGTATCATAATCCATCTGCTAGGCTAAACAATGAATTAAATGCTGCAAAACGTGAACTGAGCTCACATTATTTTGAAAGAAGTGAGGAAATTTTCTGTAGGCAAGCCCAAAAAACATACGAACACAGCAATTTTACGGGTAAATTTCTGGCATGGCAGGTCAAAGAACAAGCGGCAGCTAATCTAATTTATTCTCTTAAATCTCCAATTAATGATACTGATACCTCAGATGCAGCAGAGATAGGACAGATTATGTTGTCTCATTACGAGAAAATTTATACTTCGTACCATATTACGGATCAAAACAGATTAAACAATTTTTTAGACAAGCATAATCTTCCCACTCTCTCTCAGATGGACCAAGCAGCAATGGCACCTTCATTTTCGGAGGATGAACTAAAAGCTGTAGTTAAATCTCTGCCACATGGTTAGGCATGTGGACCAGACGGTTTCCCTGCAGAATTCTTTGTTATATTTTTCACCTCCCTATCTAAACTATTACTTTTATTATCCATTTCCATGTTGGATGGTGGCTCAATCCCACCAGCATTCTATGATGGGACTGTGGTTAGTTTTTTGAAAAAAGGGAAGGAAGCAAATGATCCTAACTCATATAGACCCATTACTTTGCTAAATTCGGACTATAAAATCATTACTAAATTACTTTCATTACGTTTTAATCATATTTCTTCGCAACTGATTCATTCAGACCAAAATGGATTTATTTCAGGTCGACAACTCATCACCAATACTCACTATTTGGTTGAGGCCTTAGATTATTTTGAAACATGTAAGGTGCCGGCTTTAGTTTTTCTTTTAGATGCAGAAAAGGCTTTTGATTTGGTGGTCTGGGATACACTTTTTTTTATTTTACAATTTGTTGGAATCCCCTCACAAATTATAACCTTAGTCAAAAATCTGTATCACGGTGCAAAAGCCCATGTGCTTATTAACAAATCCATGGTGGGTTCAATTTCAGTGCAAAGAGGGACAAGGCAGGGATGTCCATTGTCCCCTGTTCTCTTTGCCTTCTTCATAGAACCACTGGCGGCGGCAATCCGGAATTCTATAGATATCCTTCCACCTATGGCCTCTATGGATAAAATCAAATTATATGCAGATGACATAATGCTTCTTCTTAAACCAGAGATGCATTCACAAGCACGGGCTCTTTCTGTTTTTGCTGAATTTGAAGCACTTGGAGGGTATCGAATCAATAGGAGGAAAACCGAGATTTTAATCTGTGGTAGTATAAACCCCGAATTACACCCGGATTTTCAAAACTGCATTAATAATAGACCCAAAAGATATTTGGGTGTCTATTTTATGCCATCTGTAAGTGAATTGTACTTTTTGAATTTTGAACCCTTAATAAAAAAAGTTCGCGATCTGTTTTCACGATGGAATACCCTACCTTTGTCCATTCTAGGCCGGGTGGCATTAATTAAGATGTCGGTTCTCCCCCTATTTCATTTTTTGTTTTCCACTATCCCATGTTCATTACCGGGCTTTTTCTTTTCGAAAATTGAATCGATGTTCTCAGCTTTTGTCTGGGCTAAAAAGACACCTCGAATTGCTATATATACTCTATATGAAGAAAAAGAACAAGGAGGTCTCGGTCTCCCAAACCTTAGAGATTACTACTTTGCTTATTTTGCACAGTATCTCTCAAGATTCAAACATCCAATGTCAAGTCAAGTACTGTTTATAAATTTCTTTTTTGAAACAATATGCAAAGAAGCCAAAATCTCTTCTCCATTACCCATACCTAAATCTCCTAAACTAGTCCGATACAAGGTTTTAAATTGGTTTTTTTAAAAACGAGATGCCATGTTGAAGAGATACTCACTTTCTCTCTTTAGTTTAAAAACTCCATTTAGTGATGCTATTTTAGGTTTGGGTATTAAAATGGGGCCAGAAATTATACAAAATTGGGTCAGACTGGGGTTTACATCACTACTGAATTTCGTGGAAAATGAAGCTTGGCTAACTCCTACCAAGATGCTTTTTCTAACTGGGGGAAATTTTCTTCTTATGGGTTCTTATAATCTACTATATAAAGTTTTTGTTCAAATTGACTTAGTACAGATCAGTCAAGCCTCAGATTTATCCAATGATCTCTTTTGGTCTTCACTATTCATGAAACCAGGAAAATGGAGAAGAGTCCTAGCACAGAGTAGAGAGGAGGATCTGAGTACTAAAGCAACTAAAAAATGGCAGAAACATGAAAGTCTCTACTTAACAGTCAATATGTGGAAAACATTAAATAAGTTTAATTTCTCGGTATTGAGAGGCGCTAACTGGAGGCGAATGCTGTTTTTTAGTAAATGGCTGCTATATTATACACCTGCAGTCATTGCCAGAATGTTTAGTAATTCATCTCCCATCTGTTTTAGATGTTCTCGACCAGATTTGGCTAATTGGTCTCACATAGTAGCTTTATGCCCCCGAATTGGGGCCTTCTGGGAGGGCATTTTTTCTTTGCTTTCACTTGATATGCAATGTACGATTATTAATTATGAAAGACTGATTATATTTGGTTTTGATCCAGAACTTAATCTGGTTGAGTCACTAGCAAAACTGGTATATATTATTGTAGCGGTGGCCAGATCACTGATTCTTAAGTATTGGAAAACAGATGTAGTACCCTCTTTGGATGAATGGTATGAGAAAATGAAGAGAGTAAGGAAAAGTGAATTTGAATATGCACAAAGGATTGGGGGACTCCGTAAATTTGAAAAAATATGGGGGACGTATTTTGATTAAATCTCTATGTATGTTTTTGATATGAAATTTCTTCTTTCAGGCTTTATTCTTTCTTGAGATGATGCTATATTGTTGTATTTTTTTTTTCTATTTGTTCTTCAGCTTATCATTCTGTTTTTTGGATTTTCTGTAATGATTGTTATGAATGAACTGTCAAGAACTGAATAAAAACATTTAAAAAAAAAAAAGTGGTAGCACGCTGTATAGACAGCACATTCTACTTTGAAATGGCCACTTATTGTACAGGCATTTCACTGATAAATCTGTATAGCACACACATGATAATGTGTGGAAATAGAGTTTCAGCAAATCTTTGTCATTAACATAACACCAATTAATTGATTTCTTTAGTGGGTATTGAAATCTCTGTTTCCGCTGCACTTTAAAAGGGCTATAAAAGAAAGTATTTTTTGTTTATCATGACTGCTGATGCATATGGAAATATTTGTACAGTTCATTTACGGGTATTTACATTTAGTTGTGTGTTTAAAAAAATGACATCCTAGAGCATTTCCTTTCACACCGGGAAAGTTGTCAATGTGTTCTCCCTTTGCAGTCACAGAAAAGCAATCATCAAGGTACACATTAAAAGAATAAACATCAATTTGAGAGAAGACATAGCCTTACATTTGACCTCGGTCTCTAAAAATACAGCAAATGTGACAAGATAAAACTAACATTTTCATAGCTGCCATGTTTTCAGAAAGTAATGTGTGACATTTCCACTGTTTCAATGCACTTATGAGTGACATTCAACGTCTAAATGGGTCTAAATGCGTGATACTTAGAGTGACACTTTTGCGCAAATTACACCAACAATTAAATGCATTAAAAAATATCAGTATGAGAAATTAAACTCTTGTGAGCAATAAGAAGCTCCAAAAAGAACTCTAAAGTGCATCTTCCAGGTTATATTCCAGATTATTTTATGAAGTTACCTAAAGATGAAAGACCACCAAAAGAGTTATAGAAAAGGTTGCACTTTAGGCCAATCGCCTCAATTGCACAATTGTGCTGTACTCACGCACTTGTGTCACAACCAGAAGTAACTACTCCTCTCTGCAGTGCTAGGCCGAGCCAGGGAGTGCGTCTTTGGCCTGCATTCTGCAAGAGGGCAAGTGAACTCACAGGGGAGGTGCCACTGTAGGCTGAGCTGCTGAAGGTGTGGCTGCCTGCTGTTTCACAGTGGGCTGGTGCTGACTAAGGCCTGGTTTCATACTTTCTTGCCTAGTTGCTGCACACGCAATGCAGGTGAGCTCTGTGGCCGTACTAGGGGGCATATTATCAACCACCAGCGATAATTATCGCAGGCCGTACAAAGCGATAGAAATATTATCGCTAGCTATCGCTGAATATCATCGCCTTGATAAAGCTATATTTACCACGCATAGCGCTATGGCGATAATATTTCAGCGATAGCGGTGTTTTTAATGGAACATCGCTGGTTTTCCAGCGATTTTCCATTGAAAACAGCAATAAAATTGCTGATACAACCCTGTGGTCGTATCAGCATAATCCATTCCCAAGTATGCCTTCATGAGGCATTTAAGAGACGTTAAAATCCTGAGTTAAGGCTGAGGTAGCACGATTTTTTTAATCGCTGCACCTCCTTGTTAATATCGCAAAGTTGCCTTCACGATGTTACCGTGTTTTTTTCACAGCCAAGCCTTCTTGGCATCTCATTAGCGATGCGAGGCTGTGAAAAAACGGGCTCTACATCAAAGAAACACGTGCTAGCGTGTCCTTGATTATATTGTGAAATAATTATTGCTGATTTTCGCCCAAAAACAGACGCTAAAGCGCAACAATTATATTGCCAGCCCTTGCTAATATGCTTGTCATCGTTGTCCAACCAAGTAATGGAGTCACTGGCAGACAGGGTTGCCACCTGTACGGGTTTCTACTGGCATCACCTGTATTTTAATATCCCGGCTGCTGCAAACATTTACAAAATCACCTAAAGCCGCTATTTTGAGCCTTTATCTGAACATAGGTCCAACAGCAACTGTAAATAGAAAGCCCCTTTAATTGTGTGCTAGAATTGGCTAATAATCCATGACTAATAAAGTAAAAGAAGACCGAAAAGTCATATTACAAAGATTGCATATGTTTTCGTTTTTGGTCCTATTTAGTATCATAGACTGACCTTGCAGACTATTAAAATAACAACAACCGGTCAGTGTTTTTCTCCTGGAAAGGTGGCAGCTCTAGTGGCAGACCTGCGATGACGTTTAATTGTGCACCCACGTCAGGTCAGACCCCCTAAACATTCCCCGAGGTGAGGGCAGGCTTACTGGAAAGTTGTTGTCACAGTCCAGCACTTATGCACTCTGGATCTTCTATTTTGACGTTCTAATGAACACCCCTTATAGACTAAAACTACGTAGCTCAGGAGAGCAGGAACTCAGGCCTGAGTTGCTCTAGCAAGTTTCTGAGTTTTTTATTGAAGACTCAGCATCCAAAGTTATCGTGCTTTTGCGCATGGAATGTTACTCAAAATTATGTTCTGCGCTCTGGAGGAGCATGCAATGTTCACCTTTCCATTTCTAAGTATGTATTCATTTAGCTCACTTCAATTGAAGGACTGCCATTGGTGACAGCATAGATGTGAGTGGCAGGACAGGTATTTTTACTTGTCACTTGCCTCTCCGTTTTAGGTCTCACCTTAGACAATGTACGGCCGTTCGCTTTTGTGTCTATTACTCCTTGAAACACATCTAACAAGCATTTGCAATGCAATAGGTCTCGCATTATTTAAGTTTGAGCTGTTAGCATTGTAAATGGCAATGTTTTTTGCTTTATGCTATAGTTATTTTATTTACATAAAAAGCTACATATAAAGTATTTGTTGTTAAAGTTATTTATGCAGTATCTAAATTTAGTTTGCATAAAAGAGTACAAGAATATCTTAGGAAAAAAGTCAAACATTTTAATGGTAATTGACCAAATGTTCATTTGTACATTTTAATTTCAAAGAGGTAAGTGTAAACATCAGAAATATATTGATATGCCTAAGGCTACTCAACCCCGCAACCACAAAAAGAGCACCTTGAGATTGTTAAACCGAGCCCAGTACACTCACATTCGATACCTGGACTCACTACACAATATACTTCTTTTTTGTATAATATATCAAGAGCCATCTTCCTACAATCGCATCGTTAACGGAGAAGCATAATATGTAAAGCCATCATCATTACAAAAACAACCAACAGCAGCTAATCCGTTAGCATATTATTTTTAAACTCATTATTATGAATTGTTCAACGTATGGGTCACACTTAAGTGCATCTTGGGACTGGGAAATAGGCACGCTACCAGCGATAGTTCAAATTGTTGATGAATCCACACTACAGGCCAGCTCTATATGAGCCACTAATACTGGAGTTAGGCCTTCATTGCATCTTGATGGGACCACTAGTAGAGCTGCCAATTTAGAAAATGTCCTGTTGTTGCAGAAAGCATTCTTTTCATATCTAACTAGGTTCAGTCACTAAAGTTATTACCTGGTGTTTATGTGCTGCATAGTCCGTTGAGCCGAGTAGCTTTCAGCCAACATCAAATCTTTTGTTTCAGAAACAAACTAAAAATGCATCCCTTACTTTACGACCATGCACTGCCCGGGCATGGACACACACGTACTGTGTGCCCTCAGTCGAGGACTGTGCCAGCCGCGCCCCCTCCCCTCCCGCAAGGCAGCATTGTGAAAGAAACACATAAATCCCCAGTCCTCAAGTGTGACGTTCAAGCATTTTTTTACTACCATGGTTTACAATTCAGAGAAGGGCTAGGGGGCTGAGGAGTGGCCGGCAGGGCTGAGGAATGGACTAGTGCACGAAGCATGTTGGCTCCGGGGCCAGGCGGAGTGGGAGGGGGCCGCCCGCTGTCACTTACCGAGCAGCAGCAGCTTCAGCTCCCGGCGGGCGTCCCGCTTGTCCCTGCGGAGCTGCCGTTCGATCTCGTCGTTGATCCGCCGGGCTTCCTTCGCCTCCTCGCTCAGGCAGCACGCCATGATGGACTCCAGAGTCATTTTTTCTCCCGACATCCCACCCAGCAGCAGCCACCACCTCCGCTACCACCACCACCCAAAAAAAACAGCGAGAAGCCCCCGGCCCCCGGCCCCCACACACATACCACCGTCTTGCTTTTTTTCCTCAGGCAAACGGAACATCGCCGCCGGCCTGCGACCAGGAAGTCAGGCAGGCCGGGCGGGACAACCGGAAACAGGAAGTAGGAGAGCGGGAGCCTACCCCGCCTCCCACGGAAGAGCTGCGGCTGTTTGGAGCACCAGAGCAGGCAGGAGCCTACCCTGCGCCCCGGTGCCGAAGGAGGGAGGAAGAGTCCTGCTGCCGGGCCCTGCAGCTGCTGATGAGAGGAGAGCCGCCGCACGAAGGAAGCCGGTGAGTGGGGCATGTGTGTGTGTGCGCGCGCGTGCGGGGGCGGGGGCTGTGTATATGTGTGAGCGTGCGTGTGTGTATGTGTGTTGGAGTCTGTGTGTATGCGTGTGTGTGTGACTGTGGGGGGGAGGGGGTGTGTGTGTAGGTGCGGCGGCGAGGGGGGGAGGGGGGGTGTGAGTAGGTCCGGCGGTGGCGGCGGCGGCAACGAGGGGGGGGGAGGGGGTGTGTGTGTAGGTCCGGCGACGGGGTGTGTGTGTGTGTGCGTGCCTGTGTATGCGTGTGCCTGTGCCTGTGTATGCGTGTGGCTGTGCGCATGCGTGAATGTGGATGCGCGTGCAGGCAGCTGAATCCAGCCGGGGAGAAGCGCGTGACAGTTTCTTGTCCGTCATTCCCCCGTGTCAGCTCGCTATAGTTCTCCACCTGGACCGCATCCTTCGGATGCGTGTTCCAGGCTCGACCTAAAAAGGGCTTAGAGGCTACCTTTTCTTTACCATTGGTCGGTTCCTTCGTCACTTTCATTTCGTTTGTTTTCATTCGTTAGCAACTAGTTTAAATTGTCCTGTCAGTCCTCTGTAACCAGGTACATCATTCCATCCATGTGTAACATAGGTGATGATCTTCTATATGTTTTATGATTATCTTCTATATGTACAGAAGGATGTTTGCGGTGCTGGACATGGCCATTGAAACCCAAGAATACATTTTGATTCCTTGCATATGAATAGCTCCGGGTAAAATATAAATGACGTCGTCATGGTTTGCGTAATTTCAGGAATATCGCTTAATGCGTTTCATGTAAAATTTACAAAATAATGCTGATTGCGCTGCTATTCACAGCACAACTGTATTGTGGGAACGATTTGAAGAACCAACAGACAAGACGTTGATGCTTACTGCAATTGTGTTTTTTACACCATTTTTGTAGTGTGAAATTTGTTTATTTATATGAAGAGTTTTATATAGCGCTGGCTAGACCCGGAGGTATCAGAACGCTTTGCATGAGGATCAGTGAGTTACAGGTTACAAAAATTACATTGGTTACAGTTACAGTTACAAGTATAGGCATAAAAGAAAAACATGAGATTATACAATAACATAGGTTATTAGCACGTTGCATAGCCAAGACACGTCTTATGGGGAATGGAAAGTAGAGGGGGAAAGGTAAACAGGAATGCAGATAGAGTTAGGCAGAGCAGAAGGGGGAAAGTACTTCAGGGGCAACAAAGCAGTCAAAGAGAAAGACAGACAAAACCGCGAAGAACCGTTGAAAACACTGTCCGATGTCCGGCTGGGTGGTTGACGGCCGAGGGGGTGAACTAGAGCCAAACTCCTCTATAGCTGCAGAAGACAGCTCAACCGGGAAACGACCAATGGTACTAGAGCTCCGCAGTAAGAACAAACAGTTTTGATTTTCACCCATGGGGCATCATCATAGGTCAATCGAAGGCATTGGTCCTGGTGTAACTGGGAAGCAACATCCGCCTCGTCCTATAGCTAGCCCAATGAGAGGAGAGGTGGAAGAGACAGATCCAAAGTCAGCAGGTCTTTCCCATTCCCAGAAGCAGCAGTGAGTGTTGGACTTTTGTGCACGAAAAACCTTTAGTTCTTCCATTGAAGCCTGAAGGTCCCCCTTTAACTCTGTGCACAGATACATTGTAAATATTTTCAGGGAAGCCAACAGGTCTTCCTTGGTCAGTGCCATGCTGGCTCCGTCAGACCCTTGTTCAGGCACCTGTTTCTTTTCTCTACGGGAGTGAAGAATTGGGACACCTTTGTCAGTCCCTGCTAGGAGTCACCCGACCCCACTGCTGACTTGGGCATCTGGGCATTGCAGCACTTCTCCATTGGAGGCCCATTGTGCACCTTATTATTATTGTTAAATGAGTGCACCCTACTCCTCCCGGTATCTTCACTGGAGCGATCTTTCACTCTCTGCTTTATTGGCTTATGGCAGCACCAGCTTAGTTATCTCAAATCCTGCAGCGCAAAGCACACTATATTCCTGCGGTACAGGTAATCTATTCCGGCTGCTGTCGTTTCACTCAGGTATCTCATCCACCTCACGCTCACCTCTTCATTTTTGCCAAGTCACTTCTAGCCCTCCACTGCATCTCTTCATGATTGCAGGCGCTAGGATCAAACAACCGGTGATCTCATTTCAACCACAGCCAGGCCTGCACTCACCCCGCTGCCCGTTCACCTCACGCTGCGGAGCCTTATTTCCTCGAGACAGTTGGGCTCACCAGTGCCAGCCACTCCAACGGTTGATTGGCTCCTACCTCTCTCTGGACCGATTTGTCTGTTCAAGAGGGTACAGTAGCCACACTTCATGCGCAGTAGCATAAAGTCTCCATCTGCCGCCATCACCGTAGGGGGACACAGTACCAGCTCTCTCCCCTTGATTACTTCAGAGCCAGACAACCCACAGTTCACAGCTGCTCTCCTTTCGCAGCCCAGTCAGGCCACATGGGGCACTGAGGGTACCTCCGTGCATGCCAGTGAGTTGCTCCTCAAACTTCTCCTCCAATGTCAGGGGACAAACACCTCACCAGCAGGGTTTTTCAGTTGCAGCTCCCCCAACCAGTGATATCAAAAGGGCTGTTGTGCTCCGTTCACCAGGGGTGCCTCTGGTCAGGCGCATCATAAAGTCAGGCGCATTTCATAATTAAGAGTATGATTGTTGAGCACTGATACAGATCGCCATTACATTTAACAGATTCACGTCACTTGGGCAGCTCTTTGGGTGGCAGCCTTGACCTTGAGACCGAAGAACACTCAGTGAACAAGACCTCTTTTCTATCAGTGAATACAGACAAGTGTGACTGCATCTGCCTTTTGCATGCCACCACCCTTCTCTTGAATTGGAGGTCCCTCCCAAAGTAGCAGGGAACCGGCTGGGACCATGGGGGCATTTTGGCTCCCCCCACGGTCCCCAACATTATATTTGAGCCCCCGGGGAAAGTGTCCCCGGGATTATAAAAATTAATTATAGAGGCTATTTTTTTTTAAGGTAGATTTACCGTACGCGTACCATGCACGTACCTACGACGTACGGTGCGAAGTCTGTAAGTCGTCCCGTAAGTGTCAGGCAGGCACTTACACATCCAGTTAAACTCCCAAAAAAACACTGCTGTACCCACCACTCATATAGCCAGTCAGTGACTGAGACGCTCAGTCACACACCCATAAAACCATTTACACACCCATTTACTACATACAAAAACTCACATAGTTATTCACACACCCATAGAGACACTGTCACAGCTACTCACATAGCCTATATAGCCATTCATGAACCCAGCACTCAGACAGTCAGTTACACACACTCAGTTATGTTCCCCGCTGCCCACCAATAAAGCCACTCATATACCTATTTACAAACCACACAGCCACTCACACACTGAGTCAGACAGTGACAGCAGCATTTACACATCTACTCACACACCCACAGAGCACTTACATATCCATCACTAACAGAGCAACTGGCACACACAGTTACACACCTAAACACCCACTAACACAGCCAGTTATAAATCCATACAGCTACGTGCATCTGAGGAAACTCATACACTCATGCACATACACTCATGCACATATCCACTCAACCACTCACACACCCAGTCACCCACCCATACAACTACTCACATACTGTATTTATTGCTTGTTAAGCGCATACCCCTTTATACACCCATAATCAGATACTTAAACAGCCTCTTACACACAACCACATCTGTAGCTACTTGCTTGCATGTAGTATGTGATGTAATGTAAAGTTAAATATATTCCATATTTGCTTTTCAAATATATGCGGCGGATCTTGCGTGTTTTTTTACAGGCAAGATCAAACTCATCCAGGACTCCTTTCTATCGAGTGGACCGGTCACGTTGCCGGTGCCCGAGGCGGGTACGCCTTCCCCAGTCACGCAGGGCGCCATATTGGCTGAGTTTCCATCTCTGTCAGCCTCCGCCTCCCTAGCGCTCATGAGCAACTTAAAATCTGGGTCTCCGCTTGACCCCTGCCCAGCTAAGCTCCTGGGTAAATTGGCGGAGGTGGTTAATCCGCTGGCTCACCCTCTTCTCAACCTTTCGTTGAGTTCAGGAGAGGTGCCGCCAGCATGGAAGCAGGCAATGGTCATCCCGTTGCTTAAAAAGCCGGGACTTGACCCGAAAGCCCCAGCCAATTACAGGCCAATTTCGCTGCTGCCGGCTTTTGTAAAAATCTTGGAAAAGCACGTTCAGTCGGTGCTCTCCAATTTTCTGGAGTCCCATGAGATCTTACACGACTCCCAGTCAGGCTTCCGTTCAAACCGCAGCACCGAGACCGCGCTCCTGGAGGTTTCGGAAACCATTAAAGGGGTGCTGGATTCCGGGGGCAAAGTCATGCTGGTGTTGTTGGACTTGTCGGCGGCTTTTGACACCGTCCCCCATGAGGGCCTGCTCGCAAGACTCTTTGAGATTGGCCTGCGGGGGACGGTGCTCAAATGGTTTTCTTCCTTCTTGGCCGGCCGCCGGCAAACGATCTGGACATCATCTGACACCGCTGTAATGCCGCCTTTGGGAGTCGGGGTCCCTCAGGGCTCTATATTGAGCCCGACCCTCTTTAATATCTATATGGCCCCTTTGGCGGCGGTGGCGGAGTCATTTGGTGCCCGGATTGTGCCGTATGCCGACGACACCCAGCTCCTCTTCTTATGTGAGAGGGGTGCTGACTTTGACGGGGAGAGTATCCAGAATTGCCTTGGGGCTGTGTTCGCATGGTTCCAACTGCACAGCCTCAAGTGCAATTCCGATAAATCGGAGGTACTCTTCTTTGGGTGCGATACGGAGCCCAGTTGGCAGGCCTGGTGGCCCATCGATATGTTCCCTCCGTCCGGCTCTTCTCCCATGGCTAAAAACTTGGGGGTTAAGATGGACAAGGGGCTGACGATGAAAGCCCAGATCCTGGGGGTAACCGGCACCTGCTTCGGCCTGCTAAAAATGTTGCGGAAGCTTCTGCCTCTCTTGTCCGAGGAGCACAAGAGGCTGACGGTGCAGGCCCTGATAGGCTCCAGGTTGGATTATGCCAACAGTCTGTACTTGGGCCTGCCAGAGTATTTGCTGCAGAGGCTTCAAGTTGCACAGAACGCGGCGGCCAGGGCCATCTTTGGCCTAAGTAGACGCACCAGCGCCTCTGGGTTGCTGGTGACGCTACACTGGCTACCCATCCGCAAACGGATTGCCTTTAAGGCTCTGACCTTGGCCTATAAAGCTCTCCATGCTGTGGGAGCTAAACATCTTCAAAAGAGACTTACTTTTTACCACCCTACTCGCTCGTTGAGGTCGGATTCTCTACTTCTTGCGGCTGTTCCGCGCGTGAAGAGGGCTCGCCTAGGGGGCCGCTCCTTCAGTCTGCTGGCTCCACAGATGTGGAATTCATTACCGCTCCCTTTGCGGGGGGCGACTACTCTTCTTGATTTTAGAAGAGGCCTTAAAACCTGGCTGTTTTCTCAATAGGTTCGCCAGTCGCTCCGTTTTTTTCTGTTGACCTCTTAACTGTTTTTATCTGTGTTGTGTTATTCTGAATGTGTTATTCTTGAAACCTGTTCACCTTACCTAAAGCGCCGGGATACTCTTTTTGAGTAACCGTTGCGCTATACAAAAAAATAAATAACATAACATAACATAACATATTTAAAAAGTAATGGGAGGTGGAATGGTCCAGTGAAGGAAAAATTAACAACTATTCTTTTTAATAGCATCCATAAGCTGGGCAACATATTCTATTTTAGTGCAACGGGCATACGGCATCTGCCACAATGTGTCACCATTTCTTGCAGTTTTATTGAAACAGAGGGAGTGGTATGTGATTTGAGGGGAGAGGATGTAGGCTCACAGCTAGAGCTGTTGACTTTGAAACTGGCGAACCGAGTTTGAGTCTCGGCAACGACGCTCAACATCCTGTGATTCTAGGGAAATCACTTAATCTCCCCTTTCCTAACAAAAACAAATGTGCGCTATTGTAATGAAACTGGTGCCATGTAAAGCGCTCTGATACCCGATATCTTCGGGTGTAGTTTACGCTATATAAAACTCTAAAAAAAAACATTGGCAAACTGAAATGTTGCTTACCTCCCTTTCCTCTTTCCTCTATTTTGCATTTTTTGAGTACGGTTGTTCCACACTCTTGATGTGGTTGCTGCTATTTTTTGTCTAACAATACCTAACAGTATTTCTATAATTATATAGTGTTTTTATTGCACACTGGCCTTAAATATGTATTATACAACTTCTTAGGAACGTTGCATGTATTCAATGTGCACATTCTAAGATGACTGGCGATGGTTTGCAGTCCATGTGATGATGGGAACTTTGTGTAGTTTGCTTGCGTTTATGCCTTTATGTGCACCGTCGCTTGTTGCCCTCCACGATGTGATCAAGACCTCAAGTCAGTCGAAATGCATAATTCAGTTCCAAGGAGTAAAACTTTCAACCACCGACTTGTGCTTTGAGTGAGAATTAATTTTGTGAAAGTGGATATTTACCCCCAGCACAATCTGCTAGCACCATGCTCCACCCCTCATGGGTCTTAGGCTCCAGGAGGAGCTTCTTCGCTTGTGGATATATTTACATGATGTCGGACAATGCAAAATAAAGGAACTTAGAACTGGAGATTACTGGTGTCTGCATCTGGTCTTTTTGAATGAATTGAGTACAGGGGGTATATATATTACCTACTGGCGGTCGCCAGTAGGTAGTTATAGTTAGGACCTAGTTTCCATAGGAAATCCGCAACATTTTATTTGGAATAACTTTGGCGCCGGTCGATGAATCTTCGTGAAATTCTCCAAGAAAATGGCCTGCTCTGCTTCACTCCTTCCCTGAAAGTTTCGGGGTGATTCATGAAGCGGGGGCTGGGAAAAAAGGGTACCATAAAATGTACGATTATGAGCCTGAGCTGCATGCTGATTGGCTGTCTACCGAGGCATAAGAAAGCAGTGAAAGAACCGCAAAAAACACGCGAAGGGTGCAGGGTAGAAACATCCTGACCCCCTAGGCCTGCTCAGGGTTTTTTTGTTTTATGTAAATCGCGGTGTACGCGTATGGCAGGCGTACGCGGTGAAAAAAAACTAAGCCCGCTTTATTGTTAATTAGCTTTAACTGTATGCATGCGGGGAGCTCATGGCCCCCCCCCCCCCACCCCCGGGACATTTTTTTATTAAAAACACCTGTGTGGGGGGCCCAAGCCCCCCCAAACGCCCGGGTACCGCCACCTCCCCGGGGATGTAATATAGAAAATAGGGGGGTCCGTGATGGACCCCCCAGCCCCGAAGACCACCACCCCCCGGGGTTTTTGAATGTTGGGAGGGAGGTCGGCGAAATCAGGACGGATGTCGAGATGTGGACTTGCAGATCCTGTTGATGTGCTTGCTTGAACTGGTGGAATCTCCTCCCTGACTCTGGTGCATGCAGCACAGGTAAAATTTACAGGGTGTAGGTTTTTGACATGCCTCAGCGTGCTTGCAGTCCCGAAGGAATAATGCTTGTTCGGATTCCCTCTAGAGAGCACAACAGAGCAGATTTTACAGGTCACTTTTACAGCATTTACCTTTTTTTCACCCTCTGGAAACGATTTTTTTTCCAAATTAGTGCCTCCTTTCTTTTTGTGGGTGGATCTTCTGCCACAAATTCTTCTTTCAGGGGTGTTCTGAAGTGGATTCTTGCTGGGCAGCCATAATAAAGCAATGAAGACACAGCTCCTTCACAAAAAGGTGTTCCATCAATGAAAGTCAAAGAAGAATGATTAAAATGGGTGGGGTCTTTCAACAGTTGGAATAGGAAGGGTTATGAACCAATCAAACATGTTCTTTTAAAGTCTGGCTTTGCGTACGCTTACGGGGCTCTTACGATGCGAGTACGTACGACG
The DNA here is from genome assembly GCF_964263255.1 of Lissotriton vulgaris. Taxonomy (NCBI): domain Eukaryota; kingdom Metazoa; phylum Chordata; class Amphibia; order Caudata; family Salamandridae; genus Lissotriton; species Lissotriton vulgaris. Next base: position 1,189,364,691 of record NC_141693.1, on the reverse strand, counting down.
TACCGCCGCGATTTGCGTAATTGCTTTTAAAAGTAATATACGCTTATTAAAAGTTAAAAAAAAATATTTTTATGATTATCCCAGATAATGTCTTCCCTTAATATTTACATTAAATACATAAATATATATTTTTAAACAATTAGAAACATTCACGCAGTACGCGTACGGAGCGCCGCACAAACGTACATGATATCACGAGGAAGCGCCGATGCGACGTGTAACGTCAAAACGTATTTGTAACGTATGCGCGGGTACGCGCAGAGTCTGATTAGCCATACAAAGTTATATTACGGTGAGAGGAGGTCTGCCACTCTTTCACAAGGATGATATCATCAGTGATGTCATTTGAGATGTCATCAGTGATGTCATAAGTGAAGTCACTGACCATGTCATGAGTGATGTAATATGTGACGTCATCAGCAGTGCATTGCGGGCGCACAAGTTATAGTTAGCAGAACTTACTATAACGGGGGAATTTCAATGGTTTTGTATGAGTGAAATGTCCAGCTAACTATAACATGTGTGAAACCTATGTTTTTTTTCAGTGAATTTCTAAGGTTTTTTAAATGCTAATTCCTAACTATAACATGTGTGAAACCTATGTTTTTTTCAGTGAATATATATATATATATGTTGAAAGGCTGTATGGGTGAGAGGGTGTTTGAGAGGCTGTATAGGCAAATAAGTGGGTGTGTACTAGCTGTATGGCTGAGTGTGTGGCTTTGTGAGTTGCTGTATGGGTGAGTGACTAGTTTTATTAGTAGCTGAATGGGTGAGTGAGTGGTTGTGTGAGTGCTGTATGAGTGAGTGGCTGTGTGTGTGAGTGACTCTATGGAGCAGTGAGTGATTGTGTGAGCACTTCTATGGGTGTGTGAATGGTTGTATGTGTACCTGATTGGCATACTAGAGGTTGTATGTGGGTAAGAATGGGTGTTTGAGTGATTCTATGGATGATGTCATCAGTGATGTCATTTGAGATGTCATCAGTGATATCATCAGTGATATCACTGACCATGCCGTGAATGATGTAATATGTGAGGTCATAAGCTGCGCATTGTGGGAGCATTAGGCATAGTTAACTCAGGTAACTATAACTTTTGAATTTCTACAGTTTTCTATGAGTGAAATCTGAGCCTAGCTATCACGTTATAAACGTTGTTTTTGTCTGAATTTCCAAGGTGTTTTTTAAATCTATTTCCTAACTATAAAGTGCCTGTACATTTTGGATTTTTAAGTAAATTTGTATGTTTTTTAAAATTGTATTTCCAAACTGTAACCGCTAACATTTGACAGTACGTGTGTGAGAGAGCAAATTAGTGTCTCAGTGTGTGTAAGAATATCTAAGTAGATTTGTAAGTGGGTGTGAGAGAGTATGAGTGGGGCTGTAATTGGATGTGTTGGTAAACTCACCTCTGCCGGCAGAGCAGTTTATCAGCAAAGTCTCCTCTAGACTTCATTCCCCAGCCACTAGTGCACCAGGAGGCCCCTGTGCGGAGTGGTTGTAAAAGTGGGTGGGGCTTCTAATAACATCTCAGTAAATCAGCACTGGGGGACCTACCAGCTGTGACAATAGCCGTTCTTGGACCCCAATGTAACTCAGCAGTCAAGGGAACTTCATCGCCCAACCAGTAGTACAGCAGGAGGCCCCTGTGCCCAGTGGTTGAGAAAGGGATGGGGCTCTGACCACATTTCTGTAATCCATCTGTGGGGTCTTACTTCGACCAACCATAGGGGTTCTTGGACCCCAACAACCCTCAGCAGCCAAGGGGACTTCATCACCCAGCCAGATGTTCCCCAGAGGCCCCTCTGCAGAGTGGTTGAGAAGGGGAGGCTCCGTTGACATTTCACTAACTTGGCTGTTTGAGATATATTATTGGCAACAATAGGGGTTCTTGGCCCCGAACAACCCTCAGCAGCCAAGGGGACTTCATCACCCAACTAGTAGTGCACCAGGGAGATCCTTGAAGAGTGGTTGAGAAAGGGGACAGGGCCTCCGGCGATGTCTTAGCAATCCAGCTGTGTGGGACTTACCTTTGGCAACAATAGGGGTTCTTGCCCCCCAATGACACACAGCAGGCAAGGGGACTTCATCCTTTAACTAATAGTGCACCAGGAGGCCTCTATGCAGAGTGGTTGAGAAATGGGGTGGGCCTCCGAATACATCTAAGCAATCCCACTATTGTGGACTTACTTGTTGCAACAATGAGGGCTCTTGACCCCCAACGACCCTCTTCAATAAAGGGGACTTTATCTCCCAAGCAGTAGTGCACCACAAGGCCCCTTTGCAGAGTGGTTGGGAAAGGGGATGGGGCTTCCTCAAATATCTCAGTTATCCCGCTGTGGGGACTTACTTGCTGCGACAATAGCAGTTCTAGACCCCCAATGGGGGGGGTCAAGAACTGCTAAGGATACTTCATCACCCATTCAGTAGTACACTAGAAGTCCCCTGTGGTTGAGAAAGGGATGGGACTCTGACCATGACTCAGCAATCCCTCTGTGGGGACTTACTTGTAGCAACAATAGGGATTATTTTCCCCCACAAAGACCCTCAGGAGCCTAGGGAACTTCATACCCCAACCAGTAGTTTACCAGGAGACCCCAGTAGAGAATAGTTGAGAAAAAGGGTGGTGCCTCCGATGGCGTCTCATTAATCCAGCTGTGAGGAACTTACTTGTGGCAACGATAGGGGTTCTTCACCCCCAACTACCCTCAGTAGCCAATGGGACTTCATCCGTCAACCAGTAGTGTACCAAGAGGCCCCTGTGTAGAGTGGTTGAGAAAGGGGGTGGGGCCTCCAACTACATCTCTGCAATCCTGCTGTAAGGGTCTTACTTGACACAGTAATAAGGGTTATTGGCCCCCAATAACTGTCAGCAGCCAAAGGCCTTCACCTGCCAACCAGTAGTGCACCAGGAGGCCCCTGTGTGGAGTTTTTGAAAAAGGGGCAGGGCCTCTAAAGCAATTCTCACAAAGCTCATTTCTGAACTTTATTTTGCCTCATTCTGCCACTTCTACATTTAATCTGCCTCTTTCTGCTCATTTCCCCTTTTTATCTTGCCTGTTTCTGCTAATTTCTGACCTTTATGTTGCCTCTTTGTGCTCATTTCTCACCTTTATATTGCCTTTTTCTGTTTATTTCACACCTTCATTTAACTTCCTTCTGCTCATTTCTCATCTTTTTTGCCTCTTTCTCCTCATTGCTGACTTAATTTTGGCCCTTTCTGGCTGTGTCTCACCTTTATCATCTCTCATTCTGCTAATTTCTGACCTCTATTCTGCCTCTTTCTGCTCATTGCTCACCTTCATCTTGCCTCTTTCTGCTCATTTCTGAACTTTATTTTGCCTTTTTGTGCGCTTTCACATCTTTATTTTACCTCCTTTTGATCACTTCTCACAACTATTTTGCCTCTTTCTGCTCATTGCTGACCTTCATTTTGCCTCTTTCTGCTCGTTTCTCACCCTTATCATCTGTCCTTATGCTAGTTTTTGACCTCTATTCTTCCTCTTTTTGCTTGTTTCTCAGTTATCTTTCCTCGTTCTGCTCATAGCTGACCTTTATTTTTCCTGTTTCTGCCAGCTTCAGACCTTTATTCTGCCTCTTGCTGCTAGTTTCTGACTCTATTTTGCTTCCTTCTGCTCATTTCTGAACTTTAATCTGCCTGTTCTGCTAATTTCTTACCTTTTTTCTACCTTTTTCTGCTCAGTGCTGAACTTTAGTCTTCCTCTTTTTGCTATTTCTGAGAAGGAGGGGGGCTGCATGGCCCCCCTCCTTCTCTTTGCACGGACTGCCTCGGGTAGGTGGGACAGTGCAGGACTCCTCCTTAAAAAAACATAAAGCCTTGGAGAGGTGGTGGTGTCAGGTGCGCCGGGGGGATCCGCAGTCTGTTCTAAAATTAAGTTAACCCCAGGACGGTTTTGGTCCCTGGAGCACGAGGGGGCCTTTACAGCCCCCTAAGCACTTTTTCAAAAGCCCCAGGAAGGTGGTGGTTCACAGGGTTCACTGGGGTCTTTGAGGCCCAACACAAATCAATTAATTGGAAGCCCCGGGGAGGTGGTGGTCCCTGGACCATTTTCAATTCACTGGAGGTGAGCCCTGTGTGCCCATCTCCATTTTTTTATTAATACCTGGATGCCCCCCGACAGCAACTTGCCCACGTGGAGCCTATTATGAAAGCAAGTTCTGGATCGTGATGTCATTAGTGATATCCTTTGAGATATCATCAGTAAAGTCACTGACCATGTCATGAGTGATATAATATGTGAGGTCATGTGCAGTGCATTGTGGGGGCGTAAGTTAGAGTTATGGATGGTAATTATAACTGATAAATTTCTATTGTTTTGTGCAATTAAATTCAGTACTTAACTATAACTTCCCTGTAACTTGTTTATATTACAGTGAATTTAGAGATTCTTTAATTTTGGTGCGTAGATGCGTGGATTCCCGTTTAAGGATCTTCATCCCTCAATATATATTTGTTCCCCCTTTAATATCTATAAAACTACTAAAACAGTGTACACCAAATCACAAAATGCGTACTTTCTGGACCAAGAGCTGGTTTTATTGCAAATATTGTGTATTTAAGTCCAGCAGTTCAGGCTGTAGTTATGTTCAAAATCCCAATGGGAATTAACATGGAAAAAACGTGTTTTGGGACTCCATTTTTTCTCAATCCCCACTTAAGGGATCACCCCATTTTTAACACAGCAACTGAACTGACTAAAGTATACATTTAGAAAATATCATGAAGCTTAGTCAAGCAGCACAAAGGTCATTGACAAAACAACAAACACTGTTTCTATGGAAATTTCTCTGAAACAATGCCCTTATTCAAGGAACATCTTGGAGCTCTCACGGTTTCAAGTCTTCATTTATTTTCTGTACAGACAGGTTTTGCCTTTCTCAATGTCGGAAACCACTGAGACTCTCACATTGTAAGTTTTCTATACACGGAAACACATTCCCAGTGGTCAAACCATTAATCACTGATAAAGTACCTCTAGTTGCCTGGGTTGCATGACTCCAGACACTTTGAATGCTGTGAATGTGGTTTAATGGTAGCTAGCACTCCCCAAAGTGGATACAATTCCACAATGCAGAGTAATCTGTTGTATGCTCGTTGATTTTATAGCATGCTTCAGAGCGGAAGTGTTTTAGAGAAAAAATCTGTTTACTCCCTTGATCGGCTGCTTCTTGCCAAATTAGAGATGTCACACCCCAAACATTTGTTATAGGAACTGGCGCTTGTGCATTTATAGTTTAGATTTGGTGCCAAGTGTGACTCCCATTTTCCCAGGCTGGCAACAGTTCTGGTAGTCCTCCTTTAACACTACCAACAAATACCACTTCAGACTGCCGAACACTTTTCAGACCAGGTGCGTCCTTGTCGTACAAGTGGCTGAAGTAGTAAATTTCTCTACAACAAAGCTTTCATTCAAGGAACACCTCGGAGCACTCGGGGTTTCAAATCTTCATTTATTTTCTGGACAGATGGATTTTGGTGAGGATTTCGCCTTTCTCAATGCCAGAAACCACAGTGAGTGTCACATTGTAATTCTTTATACATGGAAACACATTCCCACTGATCTAACCTTTAAAGTCACTGATGACGTACCCCATGTAGCCTAGGTCACGTGATTCCAGCCATGTTTGAATGCTGTGCACATGGTTTAATGGTAGCTAGCTCTCCCCACAGTCGGTACATGTTTCACAATGTAGCGTAATCTGTTTTATGCCTGTTGATTTTATAGCATGCTTCAAAGCAGGAGCATTTTGAAATAAATGTCCTTTCACTCCCTCGATCGTCCGCTACTTGCCAAGTTAGAGATGTCACACCCTAAACATTTGGTATAGTTACTGGCGCTTGTGCATTTAGTAATGTAGACTTGGTGCCAAATCTGAATCTCCTTTTCCCGCTAGCAATGGCTCTGGGAGTCTTCCTTTAACACTACCAACAAATGGTAATGATAACGTTCCCCTAGTTGCCTGGGTTGCATGACTCCAGACACTTTGAATGCTGTGCATGTGGTTTAATGGTAGAAAGCACTCCGCACAGTGGGTGCAAGTTCCTTAATACAGAGTAGTCTATTTTATGTATTTATGCAAACATATATATAAATATACCCAGTGCGGGCAGGGAAACTGCTATGTCCCTGAGGTGGGCACCCTGTGACATAGCTGGAGCCTGCCCTGGGGGATGGGGTCTCCCAGAGTTATTAATGGCTTTGAAGTGGGACTGTCCAGCTCCTGTCCCATTTGGTGGCATGCCCAGGCCCTGGGGTCACAGGGGTGTAGTCGGCCCAGGAAGAGTACCTACGCAGCCTCCCTCCCGTTCAAAATATTGGTGATACTCCGGGGGTGGCCATCCCCATAGCTGAAAACAGCCAGGGAGTGGGGCTGTGTCCACCCCTTTGCCTCAGATTTGTTAAAAAAAATTTCTCCGGGACCTGGTCTACAAAGGGGGCCAAATAAAATACAAGTGCTGAGTCCCGAGCCCCAAGATGGCTGCCAACACTCCCTGGTTGAAGTGTTGGCAGCCAATCAGATACCACCATGAGATCCTTCAGATCTGTTGACCCTCTGCATCCCTAGAAATTTATATATCTTTCTTCTTTAATAACACCAATAATACTGAAAGGATTTACACCAAATTACAAAAAGAACTCTTTCTGGGGGAAGGGCTAGCTTTCTGCCAAATTTGTGTAATTCCGTCTAGCGTTTCGGGCTGTAGTCATGTTCAATATCTTTAAGGGAAACTGCGTTGGAAAAATTCATTTTGGGAAGCCCCTTTTCTTGGCCCCTGTTTGATGAAGCACCCCAAAACTTTCAAAACAGCAGCTGTAGTGAGTGGCAAACTAGTTTTGAACATTTTGTGAAGATTCATCATACAGCTACACCATATATTTATCTTTGCATTGTAGAGGCATGTATGGTAAAGGTATATGCTTGGTAAAGGCATTGCATTCTAAAGGCATTGATGTGTGGTAAAGGTATGCGTTGAATTGCAATATAACCTTAGTTGCATGCATGTTTGTATGAAGGCATGTGTGGATGTAAGTGTGTGATGTATATGTGCGTGTGTGCATGTGAATGCATGGGTGTGAGTGACTGTGCATGTGGGCAAATTTGGCCCTGCCCCCCACTTATGCTCAAATTACAGCCTGCCACTGTTTTTACCTATCTCATTTATGTAGGATACTAGCTCTGGGAAGGAGATAGAATAAAGCCATCAGTAGCCCAGACCTAAAATGTAATATAGTGTATATGAACAAGTGCCAATGACTAAAGTATGTCTAGGTGTTTCTCTGAAACCAACAAGAGTAACTATTTATACACTTGGTACATAGATACTTAAACTCAGAGTCAAGAAAGAGCACTGTGAATAAATAAATGGATATACTCCCTTTAAGAAGGTGGAAGGCCTTCTAAATAGAGTACTTGCTGCAAAGAGTATATAGACGTGGCATGTTCTCATTTTGAGGAAAATTAAATTACAATGAGTATCACTCAGGAGAGTAATACGACTGCACTGATAACCTCATGCCTGAAATGGCCTCAATGTAATCCAAGGAATCTATTATCGAAAAAAGTTTAAAACTTTAGAATCCAGAGCAGTAGTCGCACAAATTAGTACTTGTCATAATAATATCAGAATCATTCATCTTGCAAAGTGTATTGAGAGCAATGCTGCGAATATGATCAATTTCGTAGAGGCATGGATTAAAGAAAAGGTAGCCCCAGAGGGCATCCCTCCTTATTATGCCTTCGAGCAAGTTCATCCTGTTCCTTCACTGTCCACTCTGCCAGGACTGGCTCCCTGTCTCATAGATTACTCCAGGTACGGCAGATGAGAGACTAGTAGAATATTGATGAGATTGATGTAATGTGGGGGTATTTGCTCACCCAATGATCCCGCTCCTCACCGTATCTTGTTCTCTGCTACCCAAATTATTCTCCCTACTCTACTAAAAGTACTTAATGCCTCAATCTCCACAAGTACTGTCCCGGCGGCTTGGAAACAGGCCATGGTGCGTGCTCTTGTCATGAAACCTAATTAGGACACTAAGAATCTTAATAAAGTACATAAATGGCCAAATAACAGCTTTTCTTGAAAACAATCAGTTGCTTGATCCTTCGCAAACTGGTTTCCGACCCAAACATGGGACGGAGATGCTCTGCTGGCAGTCACGGAGGAATCCAGGAAAATCTTGGATCGAGGAGGATCAGTGGCAGTCATCCTCCTCGATCTAAGCGCGGCATTTGATACAGTTAACCATGGCATCCTCCTGCAGCGTCTTCTGGATACTGGAATATCTGGCAGAGCTCTGGACTGGCTCAAATCTTACTTGAGCAACAGAGCCTTCCAGGTCTATGAAGGTAACACCATTTCCTCCAGCAAACCTCTGAGCTGTGGAGTCCCATAGGGTTCATCATTGAGCCCGACTTTATTCAACGTCTACATGGGATTAAGATCGTTACTTACGCGGACGATACTCAGCTGATGGTCTCTCTGGCTCAAGAGGGCGGCTCCGCAGCCGAGGTGGATCTTGCTGGGTGTTTGGAGAAGGTGAAAAGTTGGATGACTAAGTCTTGTCTCAAACTCAATGGAGACAAGACTGAGCTCATGTTACTGGGTCGGCTCGCGCCAGCGTCTATCGATGCGGTCTGGCCAACATGCCTGGGCCCTCCATCGGCACCTAGGGATACCATCAAGAGCCTTGGCATCTGGCTAGATAGGTCTCTGTTATTTGACCATCAGGCAACTAGACTATCTGCCACCTGATTCGGTATCCTTAGTGTTATAAGAAAGATTCTTCCTCTGCTCCCTTTTGTAGCAAAACAGACTGTGATACAGGGCCTGATTCAATCCCGTTTGGATTTCGGGAATGCCCCATATCTGAGAGAACCTGATTTTACCCTGCGTAAATTACAAGTAATACAAAACTGTGCTGCCCCAACGCTACTACAAATCCCTCGTAGTTCATCTGTCAAGTCCGGGCTAAAAAGCCTACTCTGGCTCCCCGTTTGGGAAAGAATCAGTTTTAAATCCCTTTGTATCGCCCACCAGGCTTTCTGGTCCACGGGCCCAGCTATTAACCACTCCCTGATCAACCCATACCAAACTGTCAGACAGTTGTGCTCAACCCATGCCACTCTGGCCACAGTACCCAAAATAAATAGAACTAGAGCGGGTGGCTGTGCTTTCTCTTTCAACGTGCAAAAAACACAGTTGATGGACAGAATGCAGAACAATGACTTACATTCACCCCAGTACAAAGATCTGGGCCTAAATCCATCGTTTTTTTGCACTCCACACCACCCTAGGTCAGACAATGGCTATATGCAAATCAGCCTTGACCCTGTGCCTCATGGGAACAGTCCAGCCCGAACTACCAAGCCATGTCTTTCCTAGACCGGAATCAAGCATCCAAGGGCCGGTTTCTGGCTATCAGCCTTCTTCAGCCGGGATAGCTTGACTCCAGTGATGTGGAGAGCCTGGGACTTACGTCTGAGCATACCCAGCCCACTCAGGTTGAAAATTGCAAAAAACACAGTTGATGGACAGAATGCAGAACAATGTCTTACATTCACCCCAGTACAAAGATCTGGGCCTAAATCCATCGTTTTTTTGCACTCCACACCACCCTAGGTCAGACAATGGCTATATGCAAATCAGACTTGACCCTGTGCCTCATGGGAACAGTCCAGCTGGAACCACCAAGCCAAGTCTTTCCTAGACCGGAATCAAGCATCAAGGACCAGTTTCTGGCTATCAGCCTTCTTCAGCCTGGATAGCTTGACTCCAGTGATGTGGAGAGCCTGGGACTCACGTCTGAGCATACCCAGCCCACTCGGGGTGAAAATTGCAAAAAACACAGTTGTTGGACAGAATGCAGAACAATGTCTCACATTCACCCCAGTACAAAGATCTGGGCCTAAATCCATCGTTTATTTGCACTCCACACCACCCTAGGTCAGACAATGGCTATGTGCAAATCAGCCTTGACCCTGTGCCTCATGGGATCAGTCCAGCCCGAACTACCAAGCCATGTCTTTCCTAGACCGGAATCAAGCATCCAAGGACCGGTTTCTGGCTATCAGCCTTCTTCAGCCTGGATAGCTTGACTCCAGTGATGTGTAGAGCCTGGGACTCACGTCTGAGCATACCCAGCCCACTCGGGGTGAAAATTGCAAAAAACACAGTTGATGGACAGAATGCAGAATAATATCTTACATTCACCCCAGTACAAAGATCTGGGCCTAAATCCATCGTTTTTTTGCACTCCACACCACCCTAGGTCAGACAATGGCTATATGCAAATCAACCTTGACCCTGTGCCTCATGGGAACAGTCCAGCCCGAACTACCAAGCCATGTCTTTCCTAGACCGGAATCAAGCATCCAAGGACCGGTTTCTGGCTATCAGCCTTCTTCAGCCTGGAGAGCTTGACTCCAGTGATGTGGAGAGCCTGGGACTCACGTCTGAGCATACCCAGCCCACTCGGGGTAAAAATTGCAAAAAACACAGTTGATGGACAGAATGCAGAACAATGTCTTACATTCACCCCAGTACAAAGATCTGGGCCTAGATCCAGCGTTTTTTTGCACTCCACACCACCCTAGGTCACACTCAGACAATGGCTATATGCAAATCAGCATTGACCCTGTGCCTCATGGGAACATTCCAGCCCGAACTACCAAGCCAGGTCTTTCCTAGACTGGAATCAAGCATCAAACGACCGGTTTCTGGCTATCAGCCTTCTTCAGCCTGGATAGCTTGACTCCAGTGATGTGGAGAGCCTGGGACTCACGTCTGAGCATACCCAGCCCACTCGGGGTGAAAATTGCAAAAAACACAGTTGATGGACAGAATGCAGAACAATGTCTTACATTCACCCCAGTACAAAGATCTGGGCCTAAATCCATCGTTTTTTTGCACTCCACACCACCCTATTTCAGACAATGGCTATATGCAAATCAGCCTTGACCCTGTGCCTCATGGGAACAGTCGAGCCCGAACTACCAAGCCATGTCTTTCCTAGACCGGAATCAAGCATCCAAGGACCGGTTTCTGGCTATCAGCCTTCTTCTTCAGCTTGGATAGCTTGACTCCAGTGATGTGGAGAGCCTGGGACTCACGTCTGAGCATACCCTGCCTACTCGGGGTGAAAATTGCAAAAACACAGTTGAGGGACAGAATGCAGAACAATGTTTTACATTCACCCCAGTACAAAGATCTGGGCCTAAATCCATCGTTTTTTTGCACTCCACACCACCCTAGGTCAGACAATGGCTATATGCAAATCAGCCTTGACCCTGTGCCTCATGGGAACAGTTCAGCCCGGACCACCAAGCCATGTCTTTCCTAGACCGGAATCAAGCATCCAAGGATGGGTTTCTGGCTATCAGCCTTCTTCAGCCTGGATAGCTTGACTCCAGTGATGTGGAGAGCCTGGGACTCACGTCTGAGCATACCCAGCCCACTCGGGGTGAAAATTGCAAAAAACACAGTTTCAACATGGCCAAGCTGTGGAACGCTCTCCCTCAATACCTAAGGTCCAGCCCAGAACTCACCTCCTTTCGAAAGCAATTAAAAAAGTTTCTGTTCAATAAATAATATGTTTACTAGTCTTAATATTTGCCGCAACCGCTCCTCTCGTTGCTCAGTCATAGAGCTTGGACGCCCCAGGGCAGCTACGTGCGCTTTACAAAAACCATTTTCATTTCATTTCATTTCATTTGTTGTGTAGGGCTCAAATTTAAGGTGGGTATCCTGTTCGTAAGCTGCAGATGATGTGCTGTAAGATTGAAAAGTGCCTCAATTTTTGAATTCCCCGTGTTGTTGTTGGGCTTGTTATGCATGCTCGTGAGTTAGATTGTATCCAATTGGTTTGCATGTGTGTTGTTTGCTTCTGGACTTGTAGAACCAAAGGGTAGGTACATGGTCATCTCTGTGAGGTTGGCATGATGCAACCTTGCTATTGTCAGAATCTGTGCTTCAAATACAAACCAGTGGGGTTTCTTGATGATCTGTCCAAGGCCTTTGTCAACTTACCCAAGTTAGATCATTTTACTGGGTGGGGATTTTAACTAAATTGCAGATCCTGCACCTTATCATTCACATCAACCCCTGGGAGATTCTCCAGTGACCTGGATGACTCGCATTTTCTCTGCATGGCAGCAGCACTGGGGACTGGTGGACTCTTGGTGGTGATTTCACCGTGTCGCATGAGACTACTAGTTTAATTTAGGCTTGCATGAACTTTATAATCAGTTTGATACTTTTTTATGCATCCCGACTGTTCATGGTGTGGTTCACGATATAGAATGTTTGTACAAAACTGTTTCAGATCACAAACCAGTGTTAGTCTCTCTGAATTCAGAGCACGAGCGTCCCTGCATTCTGGTTTGGCATTTGTTGGTGGAGGCACTGGATGATCTGGTGTTCAAAAATAATATTGGAGAGGCTATAAGTGCCTATTTTTCTGACAAGGCAGGGACAGCTATATCTCCTTTGACTGAGTGGGATGCTTTTAAGACTGTGATCGGAGGCTTCTGTATTGCAAAAGTGATTGGGGTGCAAAGAACAGAGGTAGGCGAGGTAGAGACTCAGGAAAAGGTACTTTGGGACCTTGAACAATGGAAACTAGGTAATTCAGTTCTTGAGTATCCATTGCTTGAGGAAAAGGAATTACTGGCAGCCCAAGTTGAGAGACTTCATTGCTTTGATGGCAAGAAATAGCTGACTCATGCTCATATAGAGTGTGATAAAACAGGTTTCCTTTTGGCATGGCGTATGATTACGAATGCCAGGGGTTTCCTAATCTTGGAGTTAGACTCAGATTCAGGTGCTAGTTGGAAGCTGTAGTGGGCTAAGGGTACATTTTAATACGTTTTGCAGTCGGACTGTACTTGCTTGCTTGTCATTTTTAACCTATTTATTATTTGTACTTGCTTGCTTGATATTTTGAAATGTATTTATTATGTGCGACTGCAGTGCTCTATTCATTATTGTAACATATCCTCGTAGCTATTGCTTGATGTTTTTTTTTGAAACAACAAACTGTGTTCAAAACCCAGGCTTAAATAAGTCTAGACATATCTAAAAATTGTCAGTTTAATAAAATAATTGTAAAAATGTTTGAAGGGCGTTGTGGTTTTTTTTTCATTCAGGGGACACAGCATTAAAAGTTTAAAAAACACTGTCCTATGAGGACGGAGCCTCTTCGCCAGCTGCAGTTTCCACTTTATCAGCGTGGAAACATTGATTGTATTGTATTTGTAAGTCGCTAGAAGAGCTAGAGCATTGATCTGAAGCCAGACCAGACATGGATGCTCAGTGATTGAGGTGGGATTACTTAATGCTGGGGTTACTGGCTATTCCAAGAATGTCTGCCTCCTGCAAGGGAACTTCTGTTCACACATGGGCCAGAGTTATGAGTCAGAAGGTATTTAACACATCTGATAATTAGCAAATGCTTTAAATAACTCAAACTTTGGTACATTTTGGCAGGTCTAACCTGGTGAAATGTTAAGAGGAAATGTGTACAGTATGTACCGTACGGTGAGGAATTTGGTCCATTAAACACCAAAACCCATATATTATTCTAGCTCGAAATAGATGCTGTTTATCGCACCCGATAAAGAACGCACCCCATGGTATAATTATTTACCGTGGTATTGTTATTTATCATTGTTTATCAGGTGCACTAAATAGCATATATACTTGCAATCAGGCCATAAGACACTGTTAGACAAGCAAACATTTGCAATATTTGGCATTGAAATGCAGAGCAGAGTTAACTTGACAAGGAGTGGGATATGGAATGTGGGCAACGATCCATCCATTTAGTGTCCCATGGCTGCTCTGACGTATTCCAGCCCCCTCTGAGATGTAGGACCTATAATTAGTTAATTTTACATAAGGCTGGTCTCTGTCAGTGGCGGATAAATGAGCAAAAACAGTGATTGATTGGAATGTCGGTGGCTGAAATAAATGCAAGCTTGTACTCATCTCACTTTTGAAATTAGGTGATGTAAGTATGATGGGTATGCACGTAGGTGGGTCTGTGCAAACTGTGCCATAGGATTCAAAGTGTAAATCACTGAGGAGGCTCAAAAAGGCTGGAAGTGCTTGTGTTCCACAGAGGGGGACTTTAGCAGTTTGGGCTGTACTGTTTCCATAGGGACAGTACCATGACTGATTTAGATATGGTTGGTCACTGCTATATTACATAGAGGTAAAATTGTGAAATCAAAGAATCCACACATTTTAGTCACTGGCTGCGATTATTAGTTTAATGATTTCACCCATCTCTATTTTTCTTGCTAAGGGAGACACCCTAAGTGTAACGGGTATGCCCATATGTGCCCCATGTTCATTTTTCTACAGGTTTCAAGCTGTCTTCTCAGCAGAGGCGAGCAAGGCACAAAAGTGCCTGGGTTTGATTGTGTCCCTTCTGTAGAGGATCTTTCCTGACAGTCTGGTTCTGCTTTACATACAAGGGTCTCTGTTTAGAGTCGTACTGTTTTGTCGTAAAGTGTATAAACTCCTCAAGAGTATGAAAGAACATCTGTACCAAAAATAGTTATTTTCACATTTTCTATAAAACATAATCCTACATGCAAAGTAACTTTAATTTGCATGAGTATGCTATTTCCAAACTGCTAGAGCAAGTTGAAATAAAAAAAATCAGCTGACATCCAAGGCAAAAATGATAACGGATATTACTTCTGAAACATCAGCCTTGGTGTAATGAGAAAGGGCATGAGGCTGCAAGGTGGGACTTTGTCTCAGTACAATCCTAAAGGATTTGCATCATGGTTTCCAGGTATCCTAGGAAAGGGGGTCAATAGGGCATGATCAGTCTCTGTCCCTCCTGACAAAGAGTTATGCTTGAAGAGCACCATCTGCAGCACAGGCTAGCGGTGAAATAGCATTGGGTTACTCTGGAGAGGGTTGAAACAGGAATGTCCGTCCATGTGCAGAGTAATGCCAGAAGAAGGGAAAGTCTGCAATTTTCGGGCAAAAAAACAGGGAGAGAACAAAACAATCTGTAGTCACAAGGGTTAGTAGAACCCCTGCCTTGAACTGCGGGGGACAGTAAAGAGTAAATAGTAGCTGAAAAGTAGAAAGGCTCTGAAAAAAGAGTGAACACTGCTTGAGCCTGCTGCACCATCGCAGTGCAGCAGATCACCATCACAGATGACATACAGTAGTCTGATCTACGTGGAACAGCTTCCTCATAGTTACAGAGAGCTGGATCTGTTCTGAGTAGTTACAGACCTCTTTATCATTGTGGTGATTGTAGATGGCAAGGTAAATCATTGTTTAATTAGATTCCTATGGATTTACACGCAGACTCCCTGTGCAGTACTCAAACATCCCATGCAGCACCCTGACAAAGTTAACGGAGGGGGAGGGTTACATGCAAAAGTCACGAATGTGCTGATAGGTATGTCTTGAAAAACATAAGATGCCAATGTAATTCAAATAGACTTTAAACATGAATGGAAGTCTTGAGAGGTGACATTTATGTGCTTGCAGGGAGTGGAGTTACTTTGGGAGATTTGATTTGATATTTATAAAGTGCAACAGTCACCCAAAGGCATCAAGGCGCAAGACACCAGCCACAACTACCAAAGCAAGTGGAAAAAAGATTAGAATTCCAACTAGCAGCTAGACTGTAAATAACCACGTTTTGAAGATCTCCCTGAAGGGAAGAAGAAGGGGAATAGATCTGAGAGCAAGGGGAAGAGAATTCCAAAGTTTGCTTGCTGCCACATAGTCCCCCCACTTTCTACTTTTGGTTCTTGGTACAGCCAGCTTCAATTGAAGTGTAGAACGTATTGGTCTGCTAGAGGAATGCCAATTGAACATAGTCTTCAACCTTGAGGGGTAGAAAGCATCCATCAATTTACGAACCATGCAAAGAGATTTAAAAACAATGCTCTGTTCGATGGGGAACCAGTGCAGGCGCTCTAGCCCTTTCCTGGCCCATTGTCTTCTGGGAATATCCAGAATGAGTCTTGCCAAAGCATTCTGCAGTACCTGCAGTTTGTGCTGCAGGCTTTTATTAGCAGCCAGGTACAAGGCATTACAGTTATCAAGTCTGGACATTAACAAAGCCAGTGCTACCTGTATCCGAGCTGGTCATTGGATCAAAGGAAAGACTTTTTTTAACATCTTATGAGCCAGGAGCATGTTGAGATGGTGCGATTCACTTGGATACTGAAGCTAAGTTTAATATCCATCAAGACACCAAGATTCTTAGCCTTTTCACTCAGGACAGGACAGCATCCCAGGGATTGAGGCCAGCAGTTACTGTTCCACTTGGATGTCCCAGGTCAAAATATCATCACTTCGGTTTTATCCCCATTAAGTTTCAAAAAGTTAGCAGACATCCAGTCTGCCACTCTGGTCATTCATCTGGAAACATTTTCTGACAGTGAGCAAGGCCCTTTAGGGATAGTAACCACAATCTTTGTATCAGCTGTATATGACACCACCTCCAGTCCCAAAGAATGGATCACAGTTGCAAGGAGTGCAACATACAGATTGAAAAGAGTATCAGGCTCAGAGATGATCCCTGCGGAACTCCACATGGTAGAACATTGGATTCCGAGTGAAAAGATTTTAAATTCACCCGATTTGAGCCTAGCATTTTCTAGCTCTTTGATTTCAGATTCGAGAGAACAATTTGATTTTAGAACCCTCCCTGTTCAGCACTACAAAGGCCTAGCAGCTCTGGATGAAGGCCTCCCATACTGTGCCAATCTCAGATATTGATCAGTTATTGGTTTGAAAGTGTTCCCTAATTTCCTGTCTTTGGACAGAGCACATTGTCCTTTAAAACGTCTGGTGAGAGTCTACATATTTTAACAACCCTATTAAAAAGCCAAAAATATAAAATTCTAAATACAAAAATGAAATGTCTTTTTTTTAAATAACATAAATATTACACATTGTAATAATCTTTATCAATCAACACAAATATTATTATTAAAATACCACACTATATTCCCACAAAAATAACAACCAAAAATAAATAACATAAATATTACAAATTGTAATAATTATTATCAATTACCACAAATATTATTATTATTAAAATACCACACTATATTCCTATAAACATAGCAGCCATCAATTAAAATATAATAGAAATCAACAGAGTTTAAATTATGAAATAATACCTTTTTGAATCAATTATTCATTTTGTATTTATGGTTACTTAAAGACCTCCCCCCTTTACTCTACAAATTAAACAAACAACACACACCTAAAATATAACTTAACAAATATAAGTTCACAATTAACATATTTATCAATTAGGCAATTAATAATAAAGTAATAATTCATTATCAATACCTTATTTCTTGATCAATTCCCACTCAGTGACCCCACAAACCCCACAACCCAAACCTAAAACTTAACTTAAAAAATAAATGTACTACACAATAGCAATAATTAATTATCGGGTAAATAATTAAAACTTACAGAAAGTACATGCCATGTGCTGGGTACAAGATGCTACTGAGTTACCTGGTTATGCAACTTCCTGAGAAGCATCCCCCCACTTACCTCACAAAATTATGAAAAGTCTGGAAGGATTGACATTGGGAAGGGCCTATTTGAGTCAGATGGGTCTTTGGCCATGTAATATCCTCACTTATTGTTCAGAAAAGCTAGTTTAAAAAAATGTCCAGTTCTCTATCCTTTATCTGACTTACCTTACCCGAGTCAGACTAAACAGAATTTCCCCGACAGCTCATCTTTCCTGCTTTTGCTGTCACTGGGAAGAGGTGGGCCTGCATCACATCCTATGGGACTGTCTCTCACTGAATTGCTCCTGCTGAACGGTCCCTAACAACAATTAATATATCACCAACTATGATGGATGAGATTCGTGGCAGGCTGTAGCTCTTGGCATGTAGATGCTTTCCAACTGAATTGGAGTGACAGCCCGTTTTGCAAATCTTGCTCTAGTGCTATCCAAGAGGGCACTCACATTACAGAGGCACACACAATTACCCTCTCTGGATCCAGCCTGGCTCTGCATGCTAGCGGGATGGTTGGAAGCTTAAAGTATGGAAATTAACAGCGAGGAATCAAGAGCAATACCCAAGCACTACATCTCAATGGAATGGGATGCTTGGATGGTTCAGCTTCAAACAGGTATAGGAGATGGCAAATAGGGAAATTCCGTGGAGTTACAAAAAAACTCAGCGAGATTCCACAGTGTTTTGCCCACCAGTAGATACCAATCTCTAAATGTACAGCTCACGTTCCTCGCACCAGGCCTCTGACTCGTTGGAGATGTGAACTGTAGCAGTGAACGCTAATGGCCTGGATATCCATCAAGAGCACTTTACGGCGATGTTAGCAACTAATTAACTAATACAATCAGCCCGAGACTCCACAAAAGTAAGCACCTAGCCATCAACAAGAGAATGGCATAACCCATCGGCAAGGAAATCCAGGCTAAAGTTCATCAGACGAGGGAGCCGAGCAGTTTCCAATGGTGATCGCCTTGTGGGGGGCAAGTACAATACACATGAGGATGAATAATTAAGACTGCCAGTTTGTGGAACTGCGATCTACTCACTCAACACCTGGGCTAGAGCACACAGTGTTTATACTCCTCATCATTCTAAATGCAAACTTCCAGCTATTTATGGATCGTAAAATATCAGCCTTCATCTCATTTTAGGCCTTCACCATTTTGAGCATATTTGAAAAATAAGGAATGGGGCAGTCAAGCAGGATGTCTAGGATCACACAAGATGCACACTGAAGCTGGTAGACCAGATTAGTTGTTAACGCTTGCTGAGCAGAATGATGGCTTGGTAATTGCGCTCCGCTGAACCCGGCCAATTGAATTGATTCTACCTAACAAATGCCACTCTCCTTCAGTTCTTCTTACTGCGTCTCTGGGGGATGCCTAAGCTCCGTCCTACCACCTGCTGCTCTGCTCACCTGTGCACTGTGAAAGTGAGCAATGGGGATCCTCACTAGCACTGGCTCCTGAATGAGGGCAAGCTCAGGGGCTCTCTGAGGCTCTGCATAATGGCAAACCACCTAAGGCAGTGACCCAATAGCCACTTGATGGAACCCACCAGTAGGCCACAGCTTGGTATCACTGCTTCTACTCCTTGCCTTTAGCCTCACTGCTGCCGGCAAAGCCCTATCAGCCATTTATTGGGAGTGTCCGCTTCTGCTGATGTCATCGGGTCTCCAGGTCGCACCCATACCTAATGTTCTTCTCCCTCCCATCTCTACTGCCTCAGTTACACTACTCTCAATATACCACAGCACCATCCGAGAATTCTCCTAACTTGATCTGTTGATTACAGCCATGCAATTAGCACTAACCGTCCCCATTACCGATCAACCCATTCACAATTCCCTTATGTGCCATCTGCCCCTTACATATTCACTTTAAAACCTTATATAGAGCACATAAAGCATTTAAAAACAAGGACCCAAGATTAATGCACTAAATACTACAACCTTTTAGACCAGGTAGATCCTTGAGATTGGCCTCATCCCATGAGGCTGTGGTCTCCAGAGTTCGTAAAATCCAGCGTGGCAACTGCTCCTTTTATTTTATGGTGTCCAAACTTTGGAATGTTGAGAAAGCTGCCGCTCGAGTAAAAATCTACTCAAGCGGCAGAAAAGGAAAGCCTGCACTGTGCATAGTAACGTTCGTGATAAACGCACAATGCGGACAATCATCCAGCACTGTGCAATCACCGCATTTTATTTCAAACTCCACCGCTTGAGGAGATCCGCGTAGTGCAGCAGAGTTTTTTTAACAAGCGAAACAGGCAAATTTATTTGTAAACTTATATATCATTTTGAAATTATGAAAAAAAATTACAATTAATAGTTTATTCACTTTTTAGAGTAAATATAGCTTAATTATTATGTATGTGTTTAACTTTTTTTAGTAAAGTTTATTTGTTATAGTTTTTAAAATGGATATTTGTTGGAAAACGAGGCAGCATCTGTGAGGCCTGCACAAATATGACTACATTTGTCCTTCACTGGGAACCAAACACCCTAATTGACTCCCAGAGGGTAGCATTGCAGAGCAGTCTGAGGCTTACTCAGGGGAGGTGGAGTGGGCTAGTAATCGCCATTTGTAAGTGTGCAGAAATAACTCTCAATAATTGATTGTCCAGTCTGTACCTTGCTTTTTAAAAGTTTAGTTTAGTTTAGTTTAGTTTGTATAGCGCAAACAGCTACCCAACAAAGGGTTTCCCGGCGCTTGTGATTCAGTGTAGAGAGAAGGACCGCTGGCTTAGATGTTAAACAGCCAGGTTTTAATGGCTTTTCTGAATCTGATGTAATTAGCCTCTGAGCGCACAGATTGTGGCATGGAGTTCCACAGAGAGGGACCAAGGTAGGCAAAGGATCTGCCTCCCATACGTGATAGTCTGATTTTGGGCACAGCAAATTTGTTCGCTGTTGCAGATCTCAGCGTCCTAAATGGACGGTAGCGTTGTACCAGACTTTGCAGATATTTAGGAGCTTTGTTTGCAGAGATTTTATGCATAAAGCATAGTGATTTAAATTTAATTCTATTCTCAATTTTTAGCCAGTGCAATTCACGTATGAGTTTGGTAGTGGGTGCATGGATAGGGATTTTACCTAGCAGTCTTGCAGCAGCATTCTGCACAGTTTGTAGTTTGCGAACTGTGGCTTTGTTGGACCCTAAGTATAATACATTGGCATAATCCAATCTAGATGTTATTAGGGCGTTAATGACAGTTCTTTTAGTATGATCTGGTAGCATCCAGCAGATTTTCTTTAGCCACTTCAAGATGACGAAGCAGGTGGCTGATGTTTTTATGGCCTGCTGGTGCATATTGAGTGTGTCATCAACAACAAAGCCAAGGTTTCGGGCCTGATTGGATGGAATCGGAGGAGGGCCCATTTCCTGGGGCCAATGTTGAGGTCCCCAGAGTTCTTTGTTTTTTCCTAGGATTATAAGTTCGGTTTTTTCACCGTTTAATTTTAGGAAATTATTTTTCATCCATCCAGCGATTTTTGTAAGCCCTATTCTCAGGGTGGAAGGATCATTATTGCCTGTTGGTGGAAGGGAAAAGAGAAGCTGAGAGTCATCAGCATAGGAGAACATTATCAGTCCGGTATCCTTAGCTATTTTGGCAAGAGGGCTCATATATAAATTAAAAAGTAATGGACTTAAAATAGAGCCTTGAGGGACTCCATGTTTAAAAGTGTATGTATCAGAGTACACGGAATTTGAGAAAATTTGAAAGGTTCTATTTTCAAGTAAGGATGTGATCCAATTTAAGGCAGGGCCACAGATGCCCATTGAACGAAGAGTTTTTATTAGTACCGCATGTGAAACAGTGTCAAATGCGGCACTAAGGTCTAAAAGCACCAGTGCCACTGTTTCACCCTTGTCTATCATTGAACGAATATTTTCTGTTACACCTAGGAGCGTGGTTTCTGTTGAAAAACCTGCTCGGAAGCCGGATTGATGGGAAGGTAACAGGTCATGTGTCATTATATAATTTGAAAGACAGCGATGGACATGCTTTTCTAGGATTTTTGCAAAAATAGGTAGGAGAGATATTGGTCGGAAATTTGCGGGAACCTTCGGATCAGCATTGGCTTTTTTTAGAAGGGGGTGGATCATGGCGTGCTTCCATTCCTGTGGGACGTACTCTTCTTGCAAGGATTTATTTAAAAGGTCTGTGATGGTAGATAAGGCTTTCTTACTAAGTAATTTTAAAATGGAACAGGGTAACGGATCTCGTGGCGAACCTGATTTTATCGTATTTAGAAGTTCGATGACAATGTCAACGTTGAGTGTTGGCCAAGTACTCAAGGAAGGGGTAGGGGGTTTATCAGAAGGGGTGGCATAATTGGTCTCTTCACTGTCTGATCTGTTATCATCACTACTGTCATAATGATCTTCCTCATAATTGTCCTGATTAAGTTGGATAGTCTGATAGATTTTATCAACTTTGTCAACAAAAAATGCGGCAAGTTGATTACATTGAGTTTTATTTAGATCAGGTGGAGTTGGTGAGGTATTTGAGCCGGCTAACTCTTTGACTGTTTTGAAAAGTGTTTTAGCTTGATTTAAAGCTGCAGTGATTTTTGAGCAGACAAAGTTGGCTTTTTCTTTACTGCACAGCTTTTGGTATTGATTTAATTGATTTTTGTATTCATTTTTTGCCTCAACTGAGTAGGACTTTCTCCATTGACGCTCAGCGTTCTTACATTTGGTTTTTTCATACTTTAGAGAGTCGTTGAACCACGGAGCGGGTGGACGTTGGTAAATGCCTTTTAGCTTAGTGTGAGGAAGACAGGAGTCAATGGCTGTTAAAAGCCATGATTGAACAGAGATTGATAGATTTTGTACTCCTGAAATGGTGCATGGTGTCGTGTCTTCTAGTAAGGTGTTAAGAATGTTAATGTCTAGCTTTTTCCATTTTCTCACCATGGCAGGCCGCGCCATAGGAGGGATTTTGGATGTTGGCATTTGAAAGGAGAATTTAATGGGAAAGTGGTCTGACCAAGGGATAGGTAGAGCTGGGAAAGTGTTTAAGTTCTGAATATTAGAAAAAATTGGGTCCAATAAGTGACCTGCAGAATGAGTAGGGCCAGAATTTTTAAGACTTAGATTGAGGGACATGAAGTCATCAATAAGTTCAGTGGCCTTGGAGCAATGCTCGTTATCCAGGTGAAGGTTCAGATCACCAATAACTGTAAAATTGGTAGTGTTCATAATGAAAGGGCCTAGAAGTTCTGAAATGTTATTTAACCAATTTGAAGCAGCACCAGGTGGACGGTAGATAAGGGCACCGAAAAAGGTGAAATTAGGTGAGAGTATAATTTTGAAGGTGGCGCCTTCACATCCAGGACATGGGAGGTTAAGAAACTCACAGGTGTAGACTTTTTTAAAAATAACAGCTATGCCACCACCAGTTTTATTTATTCTGTCAAGGCGGATAATCGCATATGAGTCTGGGAGGGCCATGGCCACATCCGGTCCAGAGCTTGCATGGAGCCAGGTTTCAGTGATGAACAATGCATCAGGGGCTTCGTCCAGTAGGAAATTAAAAATTTCAGTTTTATGTCTGGGCAGAGAGCGGCAGTTCAAACTAAAGAAAGTAAATATTTTAGAGTTGGATTTAATGCATGTAGAATTGGTTTGGGTCTCAAGCCTTTTAATTCTAACAGCATTCGTTGTTAGTGAGCAGCCGTAACAGATGTTATGTTGTCGGTTAAGGTCTAAAAGACAGCAATCTGGTTGCCTAAGTGTCCTTAAAGCTAAGAGTTGCTTTGTACTATATTTTAGTGTAGGGGAAACAATAGTACCACTAATTGTCTGGTTATTAGCACATACCGATAAAGTTGGCTGGGGAGTAGGAGTCATGGCCGCTGGACGCGTCAGTGACGCAGACGGGCGCAGACGGGCGCAGACGGGCGCAGACGGGCGCAGACGGGCTGACTCAGGCGTGACTCCGGCGCTGATGCAGGCGCGTCCACAAATCGCGTCCGCAATCGCGGAGAGTTCACGTGTCCTTAAATAGTGGTGGCTAGAGCGCTGTTAGGCTCATGCCCCTACCTAAGATGTCCGCCGTATTTTGAGACCTTGCAGGTGAGAGATCGGTGTTCAGCCCGAAAATCGGCTGTCACCGACTAAGTGCAGGCTCACGTTCTATTTAATGCAAATATTAGGCTAGTGCTGACAGGTAGGTGAATTAAAAAGCCTCGTTTTTAAAAATGCTCGTTTTCAGCAATATAGCACAATAAAACACAAAATAAGGTGCAGTCCAACTACCTCCCGGCTATTTCGCCTCAAGAGGGGTCCAAAGGTTATGGCATACAAAGAATCTCGCGTTCTTTACATTGGGGCTCCTTAAATAGTGGTGGCTAGAGCGCTGTTAGGCTCATGCCCCTACCTAAGATGTCCGCCGTATTTTGAGACCTTGCAGGTGAGAGATCGGTGTTCAGCCCGAAAATCGGCTGTCACCGACTAAGTGCAGGCTCACGTTCTATTTAATGCAAATATTAGGCTAGTGCTGACAGGTAGGTGAATTAAAAAGCCTCGTTTTAAAAAATGCTCGTTTTCAGCAATATAGCACAATAAAACACAAAATAAGGTGCAGTCCAACTACCTCCCGGCTATTTCGCCTCAAGAGGGGTCCAAAGGTTATGGCATACAAAGAATGCCATAGAAAGTAAGGGTTCATTTATTAAACACACACACTACTCAATACTATGCACCAATTTACAAATATGCATAAGCTGTTGGAATTACATTGGGACATTGCATAACACTCCACCCCTCCCGGTGGAGGGTGGGGTCTAGTACCACCACTCCCATGTATGCACATCATCTTGCCCCCAATGCAATTAGTTGAACATAACCTGGCGCGAGGGACCTGCGCACTGGCACCATCCCAGAGGCGTCCCCTCATTACCTCAACAAGCATTAAACAGGGGTACACATGCCATGGTGACACATGACCCTGATTAAGCATCTCCTACTGACCATAAAGTATGCACCTCTACATCGTAAGGGCTAACAGTATGGGTTCTTCACCTAAATGCAGCAGCAAGAATACATGTGTATGCACACCTTAGAATGACAGTACTCATAACATTTGGATATCATTAAAAATGCGTTGCAATTACAGCCCCTAAAGGCATCACAAATGATCACAGGATTCGGTAAATACAGTCAGACACCCTAGCAGGAGTGTCTAGCTACTTAAAACCACCTTGCTGATGACATCACCTTCCAAAGTGTGAAATTCAGTCCCTCTAAAAAGAAATAACCATGAGTAAATGCATTTCATTGTAATTACAACATTCCAACTCCAGGAGATGCCCTTCCCAAGACATCTCCAACTCAGCTCTTCAATCTTTGATGCACTTCTCAATGCACCCCCAGCTATAGAACAAAAAGTTCCAGCCTAGGAGGTGATGCAATCTTCGATGAGTGTTGAGGAGTTATTCCTTTCAAATCCTCAAGAAACCTAGGGTGGGACTTATCTTTTTGCTGGGGGTGAGACTGCGCTTCTCCAGCAGCTCCCCCAGCACATGTTCACACTCAAGTATGACCTTCTCCTCTGGGGCCCACCTAAACGCCAAAAACGATCCATTCCCGATGCCTTGCAAGGCATTATGGGGCGCTTCAAGATTCTGCTCCTGAATAACAGATGAGCGGCTCGCCCGCTGTGCCGAGGAGAGCCGCTGGTGCTTCACCACTTTCTGGGGCCTCAGTAGGGGGCCCGGTCCCACCTGGACCCCCAGGTGAGCGCTGACGGCTCGGGGAGCCAATCCCCGGCAGCTCCTCCTCTTTTCCGAGGTCTATTTTCACCCGGGCCCTTCACACCACTGAATGTCTTCCTCGGGGACTCCGGTCCCACCAGTGACCCCCGCATGCCTTCCTCATTGGAGTTTCAAAAACACAATAGAGCCACCCAATAATCCCCGAGGGACTGGGTATCGTCATTGAAGGGCAGCCCGGGGAGCCCAGCCCCAGCTGCCCCCGCCGGCTCCCCGCGCGGCCAGCACTCTTCTGTGATGCCACAGGAGCAGGCAGTCCTCTTCTGGTCCGCCCGCTCCGGCGGGCAGACGCGAGTCAGCTTACCCAGTTCCGCGGGTCTTCAGGGGAGTGCGATGGACCTACCCTGGCCTACTCCACATTCGGGGCCCAGGGATGGGGTCCTGGGCCCCCCTATATCTTCGGAGGGGAGTCGCGACAGCACCCCCCATCCTGGCACTTCGGTGCCAGGGATGGAGTCCCGGGCCCCCGGACATCTTCGAGGGGGCGCAACAGCGCTCCCCCCATCCTGGCACTCTGGGAATGGGCCGCCGGCAGCGGAGCCCTGCACGCTTTGTCATCAGTCTTCCTAGGGGTCTAAGGTCGCCCCTTCTGGGGGGCTTATCTCAGCCTCTGGGGGTCCGATCTTCCCCATTTCTGCATCTTCTTGCTCCTGGTGGCTTCCCCGAGCCACTGAGAACACTCTCCTTCGCTGTACGGGTCTCTAAGAGGGTGCATTCTGCAGGGAGCGATCTTCACTGGCTACCTGCACCTCTCTTCTCCATGCGCAGAGGCCCCTGCTTCTGCGCACCAGTACTGGGCTCTTCTCCTGGTACTGTTAGGGGCCTGGGGAGAATCAGGGGGGTCCTCCTTCCAACTGCACATTGCCAGACTCCATCACCTTCCACCTCAGCAGACCACAACCCGGAGAGAGCTTCTCTTCCAGTACAAGTACTTTTTAAACGTTGAGTAGGGGGCTGGCAGGAAGTCTCTGTGTGTCCTATCAAACAGCGACACATCAATTCTCTGCCCCTGCTCCCTCCTTCTTGTCCAGTCTCTGGGATGTTCTTGTGTCTCTGGCCACATGGCTCCCTTTCCCCCAGTGCTGCCTTAACCTTGCTTCAACTTGGTGCCTGGCACCCAGCGACAGCGGTTGATGGATTGGCTTGTAGCTCCACCTATCTCCCTTCCTTGTATTGGAGGGAAGATTTTCACTCAGGGAAGAAAGGGCATTAATCTAACCTACCAGGGCCAGCCCGCAGCCAGGGACTCAGAGAAATATGACATTTCTGGACGACCTAAAAGCAGTCCAAATATGACTTTGGACTCTGCAAAACGCTTCTTTTCACATCCGCTACACTGGACTTTCGTGCATGTCTGGAATCTGTAGATCTTGTGGAAGTCATTCTAGCCATGGGTTCCACCTCCCCATAAGGGAATAATGAAGTGAAAAACACAGTAAAACACACTGACTTTCCCTGGCATGTTTCCTTCCAGTGTATAAAGCCGATTCCATGTCACCACTCAATTCTGCATAAGTCCTGCCACACCATTCAATTTGTACCTACTGGACTGCGCATGCTAGGAATCTCCCCAGTGCTGCCCCTTCACGTGTGCACACGCATTTACACATGTGTCTGCATGTAACCAGCGCGGTACCCCATACTCCAGCTGCTGCGCAGCGGCCTAGTCAAGCCAGGGGGACACCAGTAAAATCTCCATGCAGTCTCCTTCATTATGAGTTCACTGTGGGTGAGTCCAAGATTATGAGGCTCCCCCACAGTAAAAGCTCAACAATTAGGTGCTCAAAAAGCAAAAAATCCTAGTGTCAGAACCACCTTCTAACATTAAAATTAATTTGATTATTTAATATATTTAATATTTATTATTTCAATATATATATATATATATATATATATATATATATATATATATATATATATATATATATATATATATATATATATATTCACTGAAAAAAACATAGGTTTCATCCATGTTATAGTTAGCTGTGCATTTCTCTCATACAAAACCATTGAAATTCCTCCATTTTAGTTAGTGCACTGCTGATGACGTCACATATTACATAACTCATGACATGGTCAGTGACATCACTCATGACATCTCAAATGATATCACTGATGACATCATCCAGTGAATAGGTGTCTTTCTGAAAAAGAAAGATTTTTTATATATGTATATCTAAAGGTCGATGGAAAAATAAATGGGTAAATAAGTGTCTAAATAATTGTTTTTTTTGTAAAATTGATTGTATAACTGACTTATTAAGTGTATCTTACTGAATACATGTATTAGCGAGTAATGTTTAAATATATAAATATCTATATCAGTGTTTTTTAAATGCTAATTCCTAACTATAACGTGGCTGAAACCTATGGTTTTTTCAGTGAATTTCTAAGGTTTTTTAAATACTAATTCCTAACTATAACGTGCCTGAAACCTATGGTTTTTTCAATGAATTTCAAAGGTTTTGTAAATAATAATTTATAAATATATTAATTATGATGTCTTTCTTTTTATACTAATTTCTTATATTTTTAATATAAATATGTATATGTATTTTATTTTTTAGATTATATTTCATATTCTTATTATAAAATACTAACAAAACTAAAGTGCAAAATATTTTTGGGATTAATTATTGCTTGATTCCGATTGCAAGCATAGCACAACTCCACCAAAGCTCTCGGGCCGTATGCTCACAATGCTGTATCAATCCTAACACCTGCTTCAAGCATATGCAAGGTTTTGACGCAGCATAAGCTCAAAAGTAATTGAATGAAATGTTATACATTTCACTCATATTTAACAACAAGGGGTGGTGATGAACAGAGTTTCTGAATTAAGCAGAATACTCTCACCCAGCCAAGAGATCAGGGTTAGATCCAACACCTGGCCACTATAGGTGTGGCAGGGTATACTCAGACATGAGTCCCTTGCTCACTGCACCATCAGGATTCAAGTAAGCCGGGCTGACGACGACGGCTGAAATGCCAGAAACCGGTCCCCGGAAGCTTGTCTCCTTTCCAGTGAAGTATTGGCTTGCTAGTCTGGTCTGCCCTGTTCCCATGATGCACTGGGCTAGGGACAGACTAATTTGCATGTAGCCAGGTTCTGAGCTGGGATGGTGCAGTGAGCTAAAAAACGGTGATGGATGAAGCCCTGATCTTTGGACTGGGTAAGAGTGGTCTGCTTAATTCAGACACTCTGTTCATCACCACCCCCTTTTCTGAATCGTTTTTGGCCACTATAGGTGTGGCAGGGTATACTCAGACATGAGTCCCTTGCTCACTGCACCATCAGGATTCAAGCAAGCCGGGCCGATGACGGCTGAAATGCCAGAAACTGGTCCCCGGAAGCTTGTCTCCTTTCCAGTGAAGAAATGGCTTGGTAGTCTGGTCTGCCCTGTTCCCATGATGCACTGGGCCAGGGACAGACTAATTTGTATGTAGCCATGTTCTGAGCTGGGATGGTGCAGTGAGCTAAAAAATGGTGATGGATGAAGCCCTGATCTTTGGACTGGGTAAGAGTGGTCTGCTTAATTCAGACACTCTGTTCATCACCACCCCCTTTTCTGATACATTTCTCTCAGGCACTTTTAGGAGGCGTTGCTGCATCCCCTCCTGCACAGGAAAGCCTCCTTCTGGCGCAGGGCTTTACAATGTAATGCACCCTCCAGATGCATCACATTCTTAATACAACACATCATGGAATATCTTTTGCACCACCGCTGTGACACAAAAGTGATGCAACGGCTGTGAGGCAAAATGGGATTGTAAATCCGCCCCTCACACATAGAAATTCACCCAGACAGTTTCACTAGCAGCGCAAAGTGAAGCACAGACTTGTAACATATTTATCTACATATGTTACATTCAAGAGCTTTGGACATACTACAGTATACTACAGGTAAACACCTTAAAGATTTATGCTGTCGAACTTCCTAATAGTTCTGCACTTTCATATTCTCCATACACTAGTAGTATATTCATTCATTCATTTATAAACTACACATTCATTCTGACAAACATATAAACACTAGCATAGAAATATAGTTCTTTCTTTGACCACTGAAGGTAGTTCTAAAAAGAACTGTTTTTTTCTGTTTTTACTTTTCATTTTTTTTTGTTTTTTCTCAACAATTTTTTTATGAAACTAAAAACAATTGAACTGGAACCCAAAAAGTATCAAACAGGAACAAAAGACTGAAAAAAGAAAAAAAAAACTAATGTCGAGGACAGCGATGCTCCCGCATCCTGCATTTCTTCAGATCAATAGACTGCTCCCTATAACACAAAAGTCTATCGCAATGAATGCATACAATTTTAACGTCTGCAAAATCAAGATCAATTTGTGGGTGTGGACTGCTTCCTGAAAATTCTGCTGCAGTAGTTGATGTGCTTGGTGCAGAAGCAGGTGGGTTCTCCTGCAACTTCCGTCTTGCAGCTCGAGCAAAGTTATTGGTGTGCAAGTTCTTCACATGTCGCACCATATTTGCTGTGCCAAAGTAGTATTTTTTAGATGGATCACCCCTTGTAGGAGTTGTTTGGAAAATTTTACAGGTTACTTTTGGAGCATTAACCTTTTTTTGCCCTTCTGGAAAAGTAAAAAATTGCCAAATTAGAGCTTCTTTCCTCTTCTTTGGAGGTTCTTCAGGAATGAAGCCTCCCTCTGAAGAACTGCTGGAAGATGAGTCCATTGCTCTTATAATGATCTTCCTTCTAGTTGAAAAAATTGTCAGAAGAAATGATTCTTCTTAGAAAGTCAAAGTCGAATGATTATGATGGGACGGAACCTTAAACAGTTACAATAGGAAAAGTTATGAACCAATCAAATCTCTCCTTTTAAAGTCACATGACTTTACGTACGCTTATGATGCGCTTCTACAGCTGTTTTGATAACAGTACGCATGATGTTCTACCGCGATTTGTGTAATTGTTTTTAAAAGCAATATATGATTGTTAAAACTGTAAAAAAAATATGTTCATAGTTATCCCAAATAATATCTTCCCTTAGTATGTACAATAAATACATAAATATATGTTTTTAACCATGTAGAAACATTGGCGCCTTTCGCGCACAGGGCGCCGTTCATGAAGTCACAATTAAACTTTGATGCAACGCGTAACATCAAACCATATTTGTACTCTATGCGCGGGTACACGCTGATTATGATTAGCAGTACATGTATGGTGTGATCACCCTCTCAGTTACAAATCAGAGCACAGGGCGCGCTAACTAGAATGATTAGAAGTGGTCACTCATTGGAGATCTGATTCTGGGCCTGCTTCTGCGCACATAATAACACCACCCCCATCTCTCTCTGTTGTTAATTGTTGGTGCACACACTCACACTTGCACATAGGCGGTGCACGCGCTCCCACACTGCCCACATGCCACCACCTGGCATGCTTGCTATCACTAAGCCTGGAAACGAATACATTAGCCAATGCGATGTCCCCCAAGGCCATCATTCTTATAGACCGCGAAAACGCTACCAATGATGCTCCTGGGCTTGGTTTGCTCAGCCCCCGGGGTTCCCATATAATCCAAACACTGACATGAGCACGCTCTCTTTTGTTTCCTTGTGGGCGTTCTCAACTTCAATTCAGCTTTCCTTCTACATTAAGGACAGTATTGTATTCTTCCTTGCTTTCTTTAAGGCAGAGACTATTATACTGTGTCCTCAGATTCTGTTATCTGTGACTAAATAGCATTCTTCGATCTTTGTCTCAACAACTGCCTTCAATCTACACAGCGGACAGCTGAGTTAACAACACAAATTCAGCTTTCCTTCTACATTAAAGACACCATTGTATTCAGCTTCACTTTCCTTAAGACAGACACAATTATACTGCGTCCACAGATACTGTTCACTTTCCCAACTTGCCTTGACAGATCTTTCTGTCAACAACTACCTTCAATCTACACAGAGGACAGCTGGGTTCACAACTTCAATTCAGCTTTCCTTTTACATTAAGGACAGCATTGTATTCAGCCTTGCTTTCCTTATGGCTGAGACACTTATACTGTGTCCTCAGGTTATGCAAACAGTGACAAAATAGCTTTCATCGATCTTTGTGTCAACAACTGCCTTCAATCTGCACTGGAGACAGCTGGCTTCACAATTTTAATTCAGCTTTCCTTCTACATTAAGGAGACCATTGTATTGAGTTTTACTTTCCTTAAGACAGACACAATTATACTGCGTCCACAGATACTGTTAACTTGTATAACTTGCATTGACAGATCTTTCTGTCAACAACTACCTTCAATCTACATTTCGGATAGCTGGGTTCACAACTTCAATTCAGTTTTCCTTCTACATTAAGGACAGCATTGTATTCAGCCTTGCTTTCCTTAAGGCAGAGACAATTATACTGTGTCCTCAGGTTAGGCAAACAGTGACAAAATACCTTTCATCGATCTTTGTGTCAACAACTGCCTTCAATCTACACTGCAGACAGCTGGGTTCACAACTTGAATTCAGCTTTCCTTCTCCATAAAGCACAACATTGCATTCAGCCTTCCTTTCTTTAAGGCAGAGACAATCATACTGTGTCCTCACATTCTGTTAACTGTACAAAATAGCATTCATCGATCATTGTGTCAACAACTGCCTTCAATCTACACTGCGGACAGCTGCGTTCAGACCTTCAATGTAGCTTTCCTTCTACATTAAGGAAAGCATTACATTCAATATTGTTTTCCTTAACGCAGATACAATTCTACTCTGTCCTAAGATTCTGTTAACTGTACAAAATACCATTCATCAATGTTTCTATCGATTAGTACCTTCAATCTACATTACAGACAGCAGGGTTCACAACTTCAATTCAGTTTTCCATGTACATTTCTCTTCACTATGTGTGCTGAGAACTCCCTTCAATCAATTCTGCGCTCAGTAGACTTCACAACTAGATACCAAGAGCGCCAGCACTACAGAAAACAATCAATACAATCTTGATTTACTTAAAATACAGACCATTGCATAATTTCCTCACATTTTCTTAATCTTTGAACACTAGGAAATTCAGCCTTCATTGATTTAATGCATACAAAATTCTACTATATGTGTTTCACATTTTGTTTAAATAAGTAACAAAAGGGGGCGTGGCCAAGATGGCGGCGTGAGCAGACGTGTGATTCCACTGCTCCCGCCGAGGGCCGATTTATAGCACCGGTTCTGGCACACCGGGGCCCACAGAACTGGGTCCGTGGACTGTCGGAATCGCGGACACAGCAGAACGGGTCCGGAGAGCTCACCAGGCGAGAGGCATCGCGCGCACCGGGGTGCCTAAAGCTCGGAGATCGTGAGGTGCCCATCCCCCACGGAGTTGAGAGCCAGGCCCGGCTCTGAGCGGAGGAGTGGAAGCCGAGCTGAAGTTTCCAAGGCCCCAGGCTCGGCGGGCTAAGGCAGCTGATACCCTACTCCTTGGGCGATCGCAAGTGTGCCGCATCAAGGCCCGCAGCAGCGGCCAGGAAAGAACAGAGTGAGGTCCCGTGGCCTCGGAGACCCGGGGAGCTGTCGAGCTGCAAAGTGGCGACGAGAGACCCGGGGATTGGGAGAGAAGGCCGGTGGTGCAGCGGCGGCGGCCCGGAGTGTGGCCAGCGTGCGGTGGTCCCTGGCGACCGACCGGAGGGACTGGAGACCACGAGGCGGCGGAGTGCGCCCAGGAAGGAGTGAGCACCATCAAAGAACAGGCCTGTCCAGGGGTGTGGGTGGCAACTCGACGGAGACGCATGAGGCCCGTGTCCCGCTTCTCCGGAGAGGACCGCACGCCGTTTGAGGGTGCCTGTGGATGCCGGAGTCACTCACCCCGGCGGTGTGGCAGGCCATTTGGTGACTGGAGTCTGCGGCCACTGCTTCAGTGAGACTAGGGTCAGGCGCCCACCAGTCTGAGAGCTGTGATGAGGTGAGGAAGACACCGCGGGGGCCGACTGCGGCTGTGACAGGATTGCCCGGAGGAGTGTGTGGTCCTTTCGGGGGTGAGTGGAAGTGGCCGGTTGCCCCAGGGGTTGCACGGGCTGGCGCGGGAGGTCAAAATTCGAGTGCTGGCCAGATGAAGAGAGGCGAACACGCCAGACTTGGCGGGCTGTGGGCATTGACACTGCAGCAGACCTGAGTCGCCCTGCAGGTTCAGCAGGGAGGAGGTCCTAGCCTACAGCTAAAGGGCGCAGAGCTGCCGGGCAGAACACTTACCAAGGTCAAGGGATGTCGGCTGGCAGGGCGCCCGCGGCAAAACGGTGAGAGAACTCTTTGCGAAAACGCAGACCCCCCCACATAAAGACACTGCGTTTTCAGGCCCGAAGAAAATGGAGCAGAGCACGGACAGCGGATCAGAGCCCATCATGAAGGCATTTCTAGAATCCCTTTTTACATCCCTACGGGATGACATTCAAAGCTTCAAGGCAGAATTTGCCTGCAAAATTAAGGAAGTGCAGTGTGAGATGGACGGCATAGGGGAACGAGTGGCAGACCTTAAGACCAAAAGTGACAATAAAGATACTGAACTGGCGGCCCTGCAGAAAGAAATCATCCGCCTACATGACCAACAGGTGGACCTTCAGCTTCACATGGAGTACCTGGAGAATCGCTCTAGACGCCACAACATTCGTATTTGCAATGTTGCCATGTCCGAGGCCACTCAATACACATTCCGCTATGCTAGGGAGCTTTTCAATCACGTGCTGGGGCGGCCATTAGACTCGACCCTCCAACTCGACAGGGCACATAGGACGGGGCCACCCCCGGACATACTGGTGTGTGTCCAGGACTATCGCACCATTCTGGAGTTGGAAGATGTTTCAAGATGGCATAGGCATAGTACTTAGTAATAAATTGTGACTGTTTGTCAATATTTAAACGTTTATTTGTAGAAAAAAATGTTATTGCATGTTTTTCCCTTTTTATCTGTAACGTCAGTAGCTTGTTCCTAGAAACAGATATATTATAACACATATTATTCCTTTTCTGGCTCCTTTTACCTTATATATAGTGACTTTTTATATTATAATATTGATACTGAACTTCACTCGAGAGGTGGTGCTAACCCGTCGACGCAAATCCTAAACATTTACAATCAACGTGACAATGATACACTTGTTATTATGTTTTCCCCTAGAGATCACATACTG
Source organism: Lissotriton vulgaris (assembly GCF_964263255.1). Lineage (NCBI taxonomy): Eukaryota > Metazoa > Chordata > Amphibia > Caudata > Salamandridae > Lissotriton > Lissotriton vulgaris. The sequence continues at coordinate 1,189,330,215 of NC_141693.1, read as the reverse complement.
TTAATATGTATATTATAACATTAACAGTCTTAGTGATCCTAGTGGAATTCACAATCCGTCGTCACAAACAGTAACGATAAGTAAGCAACGTTACCGGCTTGCGGCTTTCAGTCTATTTTCCCCTTGTGATTAAATGCTGTGAGAATATTTTCATATTATTATTCTCAACGTTATGATCTCAGAGGAGTTTATGACCCGTCGTCACGAAGATCTAATTTTTTCAACTCGGGGGGGAAAGAAGTTCAGTAAATAATTACCACTCAAAACTATTTCATTATGGATGTTCTGTTAAATACATAACTTTATTTTCCTTTTCTTTTTACTGCAACAATGGTATCAATCGTTATATTATAATAGATTGTCCTATTGCTACAGAAGAGGAATGGGAGATTTTTCAGCGCCATCTGTAATATAATTATCAAATATTTATAAAAACTTGATCAGATATTTTTATATATATTAAAATATAGCTATCATGCATACTTTGTTACTTTAAATATTTAATAAACCCTACATTTCTGAATATTATTTTCTAATTTCTATTCTTATTTGCGATTCCTATTCACCTTCTCCCTAAAGAATATATAGGACCTGTACTCTATATTATAAGAGTAACATTCTATATATTCTTTGGTATGTGATTTATTAGCGGAACAGTCTGCAACTTGTAAACTATGACAGCATGTTTCTGAATTGTACAGAATACACATTTAAAAAATAATAATGCATGCATTTCTATGTAATATGAAACAATTTAGATTTTACTGTTTTACTGGTTCTCTCGATCTGAGATAATTTATTGCGGGAGTGTTTGTTGTAACACTTCTATTCTACTTTATCTAAAAGTAACTGAAGCCCTCTTACATCAACAAGAATGTGGGGCAACACTTTTACAAACTGTAGCACAAAAATGAACTATATAGCTACGCTCGCTTGGGGACCGGAGAGCGGACGGAAGGGAGCCGCCTCCATCGCCCTTAGTGCACCGCATGTTCATGGGGCACCCGGTGCTAAATCCTTTGTAGACCACCCAAATCTTTTAAAGGGCTTTTGATATATCGTCCCCCAGGCCCCAAAGCGGATTTCCTGGGAACTATTCATGCTGGGCTTGAGCTTAGTTTGCATTCAAAATCCTTTACAGTTTTAGGAGAAATGAATTTTCATCTAGAAAAAATGCAAGATAGAGACACTGAGGAAATGCTGGATCTAACGTCGGAATATGGGCTTAACCAGCTGATCCAGGGTACCACACATACGGCAGGCCATACGCTTGATGGTCTGTTTACCAACGATCTGGCCTCTCTAACATGACCACCCTTCCGCTGATTTGGTCGGACCTTGAAGCGATCCTTTTTAAATATAAACAGTTAGCTGGTAATAATTCAAATAAGGAGAAACCAAAGATTACAAGCAGGGCCTGGCATAAAATAGACCATACTACCTTGGTCCATGAACTTGGTGGCAGCGAACTGGAGGTGGAAAGGGATGTTGATCTGGCAGCTAAAAAATACACTCATTGGCTGGAAACTATCTTTGCGAAACTAGCCCCTAATACTGTAATCAATAAAAACAGACAAACACCCTCGGCCCCTTGGTTCTCTGAAGCCTTAAGGATAGATAAACAAGCTTGCAGAAGAAAAGAAAGAACCTGGCGGAAAAATGATGACTCTATAGAACAAAATAGATATAAAACTATGATCTCTGCCTTCAAGAAAAAGTTGGTTGTAGAGAAAAGTCACTACTACACATCTAAGATTGAAAACGCTAGTGGGTCTAGCAAAGAGCTTTTCCGCACAATGAAAAATTTAACCACAGTAAAACAAGATGACCCTATTATTCTTAACCAAGAATTTTGTGACGCCCTGGCATCTTCTTTTAAATCTAAGGTGGAACATATCTATGAACAATTCACCCATTCAATTGCAGAGGATAAAGCATTTGGCTCCTCTCCATTCTGAATATTTTTATGGGTTTAATTTCTCACTGACCTCCTCAGCTCAAATCAGTGATTTAATAACCATGAGCAAGTCGGGATCTCCAGAAGATCCTTGCCCTCTTAACATTTTAAAAACTGTTAATAATCTTATTGGCCCTCATCTCACTATAATATTTTACCAAATGATAGAGCAGGGAGTCTTCCCCACTGAATGGAAAAATGCTTGTATACTCCCCCTGTTAAAAAAAAAAGCAATTTGGATGCCTTGGATACCGCAAATTACCGTCCAATCTCAATAATTCCTCTTCCTGCTAAGATAATCAAAAAGATCATAAATGCCGAACTGTCCGATTTTATGACCACCAATCAAGTTCTTGATCACAGCCAGTTTGGCTTCAGAGCAAGTCACAGTACGGAGTCTGCTCTGCTCAAAATAACAAGGAAATTTGAGTATCATTGGACATTGGAGGGTCGGCAGCCTTGGTGCTGTTGGACCTGTCCGCTGCATTTGATGTGGTGGATCACTCTCTTTTGATCCATTGTTTGAGAGAGATTGAAATAGGAGGTAAAGCCCTTGCCCTGCTGACTTCATTCTTATCTGGGAGAACTCAGTCAGTACATCTGGGAAAATTTCGGTTGGCATCTTTCACTCTTCCATGTGGGGTCCCACAGGGCTCATCGTTGAGCCCTACACTCTTTAATATTTATGTAGCTGTGCTGGCGTCTTTGATTAGAAGTTTTAATCTTATCCCAACTTCCTATGCTGATGACACTCAGTTGGTGATTTCTACAGTGAACAAGGATATTGATCACTCTCTTAATCTCTATGATGTCCCTTAGTCATTGGATGAGCACTCATTGTTTAAAGCTGAATTCTAATAAAACAGAGGTGATAATATTTGGAAATCTCTTCCCCCCATGGTTGCCAGTTTGGTGGCCAGACAGTCTTTGAAGCCCGATCATGCCAGTGGATAAAGCTAGGAATCTCGGGGTTATTATAGATGGAAAGTTCAACTTTAAAAAACAAGTCTCTAAGGTAGTGTCCCTCATTTTGGATGATAAAAACCATCAGGAAAGTGCTGCCATATATATCCAAATCATGCTGAAAATCTCTAGTAACCTCTTTAGTGTTGAATAATCTTGATTACTGCAATAGTTTGTATGTCAAGGTTCAATCAACCTTACTGAAGAAACTGCAGGCAGTGCAAAATGCGGCCACAAGACTGATATTGGATATTCCAAAATTCCAATCAGTCAGAACTGCAATCAGAAAGCTTAATTGGCTGCCTGTCTGTCAAAGGATAACATTTAAGAGCCTCTGCATTGCTCATAGAGCATTATACAAACAGGGGCCGAAGTTTCTGGAGGACCTGTTTAGATGGTATACTCCAAACAGAGTGTTGTGTTCAGCTAATACCTACCTTATGCAGCCATCTAGCTACAAAAACATGAACTGGGGTGGAAGGAGTTTCACCTTTAATACCATCAAGGAATGGAATTCTCTCTCGCCGTATCTTAGTAAAATCACTCATCATCTAGAATTTAGGAAACAACTGAAGACTAGGTTATTCTAGTAGCAGTTTTTCTCAGCACCACTATTTTTGAGTCCGCTTAGTGCCAAGACACCTGCGGTTATTTGTGCGCTGTATAAATTCCATTAACATTAGCATTAACGTTAACGCTTAAGTGATATCTTATGAAATTCCATTTTTAATTGTCACCCCTTTCATATATACTGCAACAGTTTCTTTAGAAAGTTTATTTGTATTTGCTTAATAAATACAGTTTCAAACTTAGACTGAATTTTTTGCTGTGCAACCACACCTTCCCATCATGAAAGTAAACACCACATTATAAGTAAATAGTAGTACTAAGAAGTATGTCACCTACAAACTTGATAAAAGAAAACAGCGCAAAACACTCATTTTTCCGCCATCAATTATACACCACACAGCAATTATATTAAATGGCCCAGAAACATATATACCAAATTGTTTACCTCATAATTCCTCTCCACCACCTTATGGGAACTGTACACAGTGGTATTGCACCGTTACAACGCAACTTTTACAATGGAAGTCTATTACAACGCAACTTTTACAACGCTGGTTCCATTACATCGCATGTCTTTACAGCGCATGACATTACATAGCAGATGCTATCACAACGCATGCCATTACAACGTAAGTATAGGTAAGTATATATTTTTTTTATTTTATTTCATATTATTTAATTTATTTAATTAATATTAATTATAAATAAATATATTTATTTATGTTTTTTAATATTATAAATCAAATATATTTATTTTAGTAATTTTAAAAATAAGTAAGAGTATAGGAGTATATGTTTTGGGGTACTGAGGTATATGTTTTGGTGTGTTGGGGTATTTTTAGGTTTTAGGGTTGGGTTTGGTTTTTGGGGTACAGGGGTATTTTTAGGTTTTAGGGCTAGGTTTGGTTTTTGGGGTACAGGGGTATTTTTAGGTTTTAGGGCTAGGTTTGGTTTTTGGGGGTAAAAGGGTATTTTTAGGTTTTAGGGCTGGGTTTGGTTTTTGGGGTACAGGGGTATTTTTAGGTTGTAGGGCGGGGTTTGGTTTTTGGGGTACAGGGGTATTTTTAGGTTTTAGGGGTGGGTTTGGTTTTTGGGGTAGAGGTGTATTTTTAGGTTTTGGGGCTGGGTTTGGTTTTTGGGGTACAGGGGTATTTTTAGGTTTTAGGGCTGGGTTTGGTTTTTGGGGTACAGGGGTATTTTTAGGTTTTAGGGCTGGGTTTGGTTTTTGGGGTAGAGGGGTATTTTTAGGTTTTGGGGCTGGGTTTGGTTTTTGGGGTACAGGGGTATTTTTAGGTTTTAGGGCTAGGTTTGTTTTTTGGGGTACGGGGTAGTTTTAGGTTTTAGGGCTAGGTTTAGTTTTTGGGGTACAGGGGTATTTTTAGGTTTTAGGGCTGGGTTTGGTTTTTGGGGTACAGGGGTATTTTTAGGGTTCACTTTTTTAAACTCGACTTTAAATAAATTAAATTAATTAAATTAATTAAATTAAATTAAATTAATTATATTATTTACAATAATACATTAATTAAATTCAAATAATTAAATTAAATTAATTACATTTTTAAAATTAATAACATTTATTAAATTAAATTATATTATTTACAATTTATAAATTAATTAAATTACATTAATTAAATTAAATTACATTAATTATTATTTCTAATTTAATAAAATTAAATTAATTATAGAAAATTAAATTATATTATTTACAATTTCAAAAATAAATAAATTAAATTAATTAAAATAAATTAAATATATTAATTTAATTACACATTTAATATTAATTAAATTACAATAATTAAATTAATTAAAAACATTTTTTTTCATTAATTATATTTAAATTAATTAAATTAAATTAATAAAATTAACTTTATTACATTTTTTAAAAAAAGATATACTTACCTATACTTACGTTGTAATGGCATGCGTTGTAATAGTATCTGCTATGTAATGACATGCTTTGTAAAGGCATGCATTGTAATGGATCCTGCGTTGTAAAAATTGCGATGTAACGGTCTGCATTGTAAAATAACGCGTTGTAACGTCATGCATCCGTACACTGTTAACAGTTTTCCTAACCTACCCTCTACTACTTTCTTTCCCCATACTCCTTTGGAAAATGCATCACAATATCACTGACAACAGTGAACCGTACCCACCAAATAAGGAGCAAACTTGTGTTCGGAACTCTTTAGCTAATAAAATGTCGATGTTCTCCAAAGACGAGCAAGGAATGACTGCTAAGCCTTCTACTTTTAATACTTTACAGCCAATGAACATTAAACTTCGTAAAGTCCCGCTTGGAGCACGTTACCCTAATACTCCCCGAACAGGAACTTTTTCTACGACTAACGGTTCCTATGAAAAAAAAATTTATAAATCTCCAGCACAGTAAGTATTTCAATTAGCAACATATTGTGGTGAACTTCAAACCTCTGAATTCACACAACTGATCCATGAACTGTTTATTTTATTTATTTATTTATTTGTATATTTGTAGAGCGCAACCTATCACCCAGAGGGCATCGTGGCGCTTTGAACTTCGGCGGAAACACCACTCACTGCTCAGACAATTTTCGGAAACAACTGTTATTATAGTAATAGGCAGAAAAGTAGTGGCTGTACAAAAAAAAAGTTATATTTCCCTTGGATTCTCTACAAGACAGAAACAAAACCAAAATACTACATTTGCAACACCTTTGCACAGTTTTCTTAAATAAAAAGAGGCCCCGGAGGTGGGGAGGGGGGAGGGAATCGAGTGGAGGAGAAAGCGGTCCCTGGAACTCCAGGGGGCCATGAGTCCCCCGTATACATATAGTTAAACATCCGGGGGTAGCGATCCCCACGCAGGGGAGACCCTCTAGGCCCCCCATTATAAAAAACATATTAAGAGAAGACATTATCTGGGATAATCATAAAAAAAGTTTTTTAAGACTGTAAAAAAGCGTATATTAATTTCAAAATCAATTACGGAAATATCGCATGTACATCGTAAGAGTAAAGATAGTTTGAAGAATTATACATTTTATAAAACAATATAGCACTACACACTAAAGAAGAAAAGTCAACACAATTATTGACCCCTCTCCCAACATTTAAAATCCCCTGGGGGAGGTGATAAATTAATCGAGACTGAATACGTTAGTACAGCCTACTGTGCTTACACTACCAGAAAAACACAACAGTACAAAGCCCAGATTTCCATTGTAGTGATTTCTTAGTTGCAGGTCTAGTTGTCAGATCGACACACACTCTCTCATGGCTGGTATACACCCACATCACACCTATCCAGCACATCCGTCACTACACACATGACCCTATGTATAAAAAAAGACGGGGCGCACGTGTTCTACGCCCTTTTAGAGTTCTTCCCAAAGCACCGAACAAGGGGCCCACTACAACATGCGTGGCCTCTTTGGTCACTGAGTTAGTGGTGCCCGAAGCACTGAGCGGGTGAAGAACCTGCGATGATGATGATGGGAGCACGAGTATGTCATTAGCCATGGAGATATCAAGACTCGGCACCATATATGAGACTTCTTTGTTGGAGATCGGAACTGCCTCATGAAGAAGGAGTCTTTTCCATGAAAAGGTGAGCAGTGAGGCCGAGAGTATGCATCGGAAGGAGGCAAAGGGTTGTAGCTGACTACATACAAAAATGCGACTTAGCATTTTAGACGAACGCACTCCTACATAATGTATTAATTTACATGTTTAATTTTTTTCCCCAATAGCAGTAACGTTTTTATAATCGCTGAAATGTCCGGAATATATTCACAATACAAACAGTTCGTAGAAATCTGACAATTAAACGTCTATAAAAGCGCAATATTATCTAACTCCAAATTAATAAAGCAAGAATTACCAATCATAACATCTTTCTTTTAATATCATTTAGATGTACAGCTTCAGGATGGATTATGTAACACGGACAACGGCAATAGCACAAGGTGAGCAAACAAGCTTGTTTCTGAAACAACAACAAGTTATCTGTCAAAGGAGAGAATATGTAGTATGCAGCAGGCGCAAAAAAAACACTGGGCTAATGGGGCATCAGCAAGGATGAGATAGATTCCTAGGCCCACACACACTCGCACCCAAGTACGTGACAGGTCTTTTAAAGACATTTTGCTTGTTAATGAGGCTTTGGTAATCCACCCCCGCTTACAGCCCCTGCAGCTCCACTCTTCTTTTTAATTGAAATAAAGCCCCCACCCCAAATTTTTTCTAGCCCCCCCACCCCTGATATTTTTGACGCAGTAGGCACTTTCATATAGACACCACTTGATCGCGGCACTATAACAGAACTGAAATGTACTAGGCACACTGCACACGTAAAACTGTAGTTTTACCTTCATTTGTGAAAGGAGACAGTGGGTACTATGCAGCAGTTTCACTGTCTAAAATGTATAATTACCTCCGAACAATGCCAACAGATAGGGTACAACAGTCTGACAAACAGATCTACAAGCTTATTACGCCACTTTTGTGTCACTTTTAACATGGGAAAAGTGACGCAAGCAGCTTTTAAATCTACATCTGACTTTTCAAGTAAAAATCTCAACTCCAGCCTCTGCGAGACAGTTTTAATGTTGTTTTCTCTCTCTTTCTCGCTCTCTCTCACTCTCTGTGACATCATTTCCCTTTATCTTTTAAAATTATAGACACTGCTGTCTGCTTTGACGTCTAGAACAACAGTTGAACTCAAGTTATGAACTCTGGTGGCCGCAGTGTTTATACAACGGTAAGCATAGAGGCCTAGATATACAATGCCTTCATTACAATGCATTTGAAGTAAGTCGGCATATTTACAATACCGTTCTGCCACTTTTGTGTCAGTAACGCAGTTGGCACTTCCATATAGACACCACTTGATCGCGGCACTATAACAAAACTGAAATGTACTAGGCACACTGCACATGTAAAACTGTAGTTTTACCTTCATTTGTGAAAGGAAACATTGGGTAGTATGCAGCAGCTTCACTGTCTAAAATGTATAATTACCTCCGAACACTGCCAACAGATAGGTTACAACAGTCTGACAAACAGATCTACAAGCTTATTATGCCACTTTTGTGCCACTTTTACCATGGATAAAGTGACGCAAGCAGCTTGTAAATCTACGTCTGACTTTTCAAGAAAAAATCTCAACTCCAGACTCTGCGAGATAGTTTAATGTTGTTTTCTCTCTCTTTCTCTCTCTCACTCTCTGTGACATTCCGTAAAATCCGCCCATTCCTAATCATTTCTCTTTCTCTTTTAAAGTTATAGAAAATGCTGTCTGCTTTCACATGTAAAAGCAAAGAAGTCTTTAAGTTTTGAATTCCAATGGCTGCAGTGTTTATACAACGGTAAGCACAGAGGCCTAGGTATACAAAGCCTTCATTACAATGCATTAGAAATAAGTTGGTGTATTTACAATCCCGTTGTGCCACTCTTGTGTCACTGATGCAGTAGGCACTTCCATATAGACACCACTTGAACTCAGCACTACGCACGTAAAATCATACTGTTACCTTGACTTGTAATGCTTGATCTCATTTACTCACATCTACATAATTCTAAACTCTATTTTTCTTTTTTCTTTTGCAGATTACCAATCCAACGTCCTTTGGAGTCCACTTCACAATTTGTTCATAGTATTGTTTTTTTAAAGTTATGTTTCTAGTTTTTAGTTATCATTAAGTTTTGTTTACAGTTATTCTTTTAATAAAAGTTAATTAAAAAAAAATTACATACTTCTTTTTTTTGTGGGGGGGTTGACGGTCCACAATAACAATAATATTTATAATGTTGATTTACTATAGTAAGATGTTAAAGAGTAAGATTGAAAAGTACTGACTTATATTTTCTCTACTACAACAAGGTAAAGAAATCAAACTAATACGAAACAATGTGTACCACATTTACAAACCTCTTGCAACATTTTCCCATGCAAACCTACCACCCTACAAGATTAAGTTTGGGCCTCAATGACACCCCTCAAAACACGGAAACAATCACCCCACAAAAATTTCTATATTGTATGAGAGGGGCTGCGTGCCCTCCGCCTGGTGCCCTGGATTCCACCATGCCCAGACCCTGTTCCTGCAGTGTCCTGGGGGGAAACAGCCATTACAACGCTGTCATAACCACGTGTGATCGTCACCACGAAGCCATTAGCACGCATATGGCGTTACCAAGCATGCCTTTACCACGCATGCTTTTACAACTAGTAAACATTTACCACACATGATAAACGCATAATCTTAATAACATCTTTGTGTTGACGATCATGCGTTGTAATGGCTCTGGCTTCCGTCCTTCAAATCAGTTTTTAGGTATACGTGTGACCAAGTCATAAGATGGGAAGCCAAGGACAAACACTGTGGTGTCTGTGCCAGGAAATCTCATGGATCTTAGAGAAGATAAGCAGAGAGTAAAATGAAAGTAACAAGTATAATAAAAATAATGGAGAAAAACTACTAAAATGGCGGTGGACGGAATATGTAATCAACGTTTCGTGCCTCGACATTACATTTCAAATAAACATAGATACATTATGTTTATTATTAATATATTACAAAAGTATAGCAGCGGAGAACACACACGGCCCGGGAAAAGAAAGCTGTAAATTTATTACCTGAAATGAGGAGAGGCTTGCTTGGCGAACTTGAAGAAAACGAAAAAAACGTGGGCTTGGAAACGAGGCTGCGCATGCGTAGAGAGTACAACTGATGCACAAAAAAAACCATGAAAGTTTTACATACTATCATAGAAATATAGATTTTTTTTGACCAGTAAAGTTAGTCCTTAAAAATAACTTTTTTCTTTTTTTTTTTAGCCCCAATGCCCCCACGATCGCAGATGGCTCCCCGCGTCCTTCGTGAGCCTGCATTGCTTTATCAGAGACATCACCTTATATGCTACTCTCTCTTTCAGAAAACAATCTGCTTTCTTGAAAGAGAGAACAGATTAACTTGCTCTCTTTTTCAAATAGGAAAGTGGTTTCCCGTGGTAAAGTGAAAGTGTCGATGGTACCGCCCTACCTTACCAAACAGCAGTGTCCCGGAAGTATGCACCCCGAGACACTGCAAGAACCGACCCAGGGTGATGGTGGACCCCAGGGCCACCAAGGGTTCCAGGAGGGGGGCAGCGCTCCCCCTCCCAACATTAAAAAACCCCGGGGAGTGCAGGTACCCGGGGCTGGAAGGTCATTTTACATATTACTGCCCCAGGAAGGTGGCGGTCCCCGCGACGTGTAAGGGGAGAGAGAGAGGGAGAGCTACACACCTTAAAAAAAAAATAAAAAAAAAAAGCCTTGTCGGGGATGACCGTCCCCAAGACTGAGGGGAAGAAGATATTAACCCCCCCGCATTCTACAAAATAAAACTACAGAGGGGTGGAGTTCCCCGGTGCTCGGGGCACTTTACAAGCCCCCCACCATGAAAAATATTAGCCCCGAAATGTGCCCCCCGGGACCTAATGAATAAAACAGGCTTCTATTTTTTATTTCCCTTTCCCACCACGTATGTATACCATACGCGTACATCCCAATTTTTTATTTAAAAAAAATAAAAATTGAGCCTAAAGATCCATGTACGACCCCCTGAGCAAGCCTCGAGGGTCAGGATGTTTCTACCCTGCCCCCTTTCCTTATTTCTCAACTTTGTTTTACTGTTTTCTTATGAGTCCCTTCTAGCGAGGAACAAGATGGCTGCCAAAACTTCCTGGTTTGGTGTGTTCACGCACAGTTGACAGCCATTCAGCATGCAGCTCGTTCTCGTAATTTCCGTACGCGTGCTGTACTCCGTCTCTAGATAGCGCTATGATTTTACTGGTATTTTCTAAGGAACTACTGAACGGATTTACACCATTTAACAGAAAGCACAATCTGCAACCCGAACTCTACCTCTCTGCCAAATCAGGTGTAATTCCTTTTAGCCGTTCGGGCTGTAGTCCTGGCTAAAGGTCCCTATGGAAAATTGCATGGGAAAAACACGTTTTGGGACCCGCCTTTTTCTCAGCCCCCACTTGATGAATCACCCCCAAACTTTCAGGAAAGGAGCGTAACCGAGCATGCCATTTTCTTGGAGAAATTTGCGAAGATTCGTCCACTGACGCCAAAGTTATTCCAAATAGAATGTTGTGGATTTCCTATGGAAAGTAGGTCCTAACTATAACTACCTATTGGCGACCGCCAGTAGTTAATAAATTGATATTTTTACAACTATATTTTTGACATCGATATTTGTTTCTGATATTTTTGTACGTACCTGTTTAAGTATGGGGAGTCAATATTCTTTCATTCTATATTTTTTCATCTATATGTTTTACATTGATATTCTGTCAGTGAACCCCTCTGCCATGTATATATATATATATTCACTGAAAAAACCATAGGTTATAGACCATATATAGTTAGGAATTAGCATTTACAAAACCTTATTTTACTCACACAAAACCATTGAAATTCGCATATATAGTTAGTTGCACTAACTATATATCGCGCACCCGCAATCCACTGCTGATCATGTCACATATTACATCATTCATGACATGGTCAGTGACATCACTGATGACATCACTGATGACATCTCAAATGACATCACTGATGACATCACTGATGACAACGTCCAGTGACTGTATGTTTCTGTAAAGTTAAAATATGTCTTACATATTGAAGAATGAGTGGATGTATAAGTGTCTGGATGAAGGATTTAGTAGGTGCATGACTGACTGTATGAGTGAGTGATTAAATATGTTTCACCGAGTGCATGGGTTAGTGACTAAACTGTCTTAATTTGTGCATCATTATGTCTGTTGTTCTGTAAACTGCTGCATGTGTTGATCAGTAGCTATATGAGTAACTATATGGGTTATTGATTGGTTGCCCAAGTATTTGTATGGGAGACTGAGTGTGTGTGTGTGGGTGGCTGGGAGGTGTATGACTCTGTGCATAGATGTGTGAGCAGTTGATTCACTAGATGTATGGGTTCAAAAGTGCATGTGGAAACCGCTGTATGGGCGGTTAACTGTGTGCATGAGTGTATTGGTGAGTGAATGGATATCTCAGTGCTACATGTCAAAGTAAGTACATATGTAAAACACAGTACATGTGAGAGTTGACATATATAAATAACTGTGCATAAGAGCCAGTGAATGTGTGAGTGGCTGTATGGATCATTGTGAACTTGTATCAGGGATTGTATAAGAGAGTAAATATGTGTTAGTATATGTTTGAATAAGTAAGGTGTGTATAACTGTATAGTTGAGGAAATGGAGGTGTGATTGATTCTTTGCATGACTGACTAGGTGTGTGAGTAACTCCATGGATGAGTGACAGTCTGTGAGTGTCTGTTTACACTGAGTGTATCTAAGGTTATATTAGAGTCTGAAGAGGTTCATCTTATTATCACATAAATGATGTCATCAGTGATGTGATCAGTAATGGCAAATGAGATGTCATCAGTGATGTCATCAGTGATGTCATTTGAGATGTCATCAGTGATGTCATCAGTGATGTCATTTGAGATGTCATCAGTGATGTCATTAGTGATGTCATTTGAGATGTCATCAGTGATGTCATCAGTGATGTCATTTGAGATGTCATCAGTGATGTCATCAGTGATGTCACTGACCATGTCATGAATGATGTAATATGTGACATGATCAGCAGTGGATTGCGGGTGCGCGATATTTAGTTAGTGCAACTAACTATATATGCGAATTTCAATGGTTTTGTGTGAGTAAAATAAGGTTTTGTAAATGCTAATTCCTAACTATATATGGTCTATAACCTATGGTTTTTTCAGTGAATTTTCAAGGTTTTGTAAATGCTAATTCCTAACTAAGGGGGTCATTAGGATTGCGGTTTTTCCGCATCCTCGGGCCGGCGGAAGCCACCGCTGGCCCCGAGGATGCGGAAAAACCGCAGCGGACTGACCAAGGACCCACCGCCACATTAGGATGGCTGGTGGGTCCTGGTTTCCGTCCGCAGCTTTTCCGCCGCGGCTGGCTTACAACCGCGGCGGAAAAGCTCTGATATGGTGACGGTGTCTCTCAGACACCGTCCGCCATATCAGGATGGGATTTTAAAGGTGCCCTTGCGGCGGGTTTTCCGCCGTGGAAAAGCATACGGATCTTCACCTAGGGGGCCCGTTGCGGGCCCCCTAGGTGAAGGGGGGGTGGGGGGTGCACATGGGGGGTACCTATGGTACCCCCCTGCATTTGAATGCAGAAAGCGGCAGGCACCGCGCGGTGCCTGCCTCTTTCTGCATGCAAATGCAATGCGTGCATTTTTAACATTGCCGCGGGTGCAGTTTGAAGCTGCACTCGCGGCAATGTTAAAAATAGAGGATGTGACCGCCAGGGTGGCGGTCACATCCTAATCGCACAGGAGGGGACTCCGCAGCCCATGCGGACGTCCCCTCCTCCTCAATGATCGCGGACGGACGCAAGTCCGTCCGCGATCATAATCGGCCCCTATATATGGTCTATAACCTATGGTTTTTTCAGTGAATATATATATATATATATATATATATGTATATATATATATATATATATATATATATATATATATATATATATATATATATATATATATATATATTTATATATATAACATTTCTATGGCAAAATGAAACCCCTCATTTTGTTCCTTTGCAAATTAAATGTTTTAAGTGTTAACACGTTATTCCAATCAAGATGACTTCAGGTGTGCCATACTTTTGTCATAAGTAAGACTGTTAGCGCTCTAGTTGTTCTTTAGAACACTCTGGGACATTCTGTCACTGGGCTATAGTTGGGCTACATCTGGCTGATATTTGGGCTACATTTGTTTTTTTTTGTCTCTGGTGGCCATCTTTGGGCTACATTGGGCTACATTGGGCTACATTAGGGCTCTAACATATATATAGCCCAATGTAGCCCAATATATATTTTTCAAAGTTAATTTTCGTAAAAACCACTGGAGCATATATCTTGAGACATAGCAAAGGCACATCGGGCTACCAGTCCCTACAATTTTGCCAAGTTTTGTGGAAATCTATTCAGCCGTTCGAGCTAAAAGTGAGTCCAACCGCCCTATGGAAAACTCAATGTTAAAAACATGTTTTGGGACCCCCCTTTTTTCTCAAACCCCGCTTGAGGAAACCCCCCCAAACTTTCAGGGGACGCTCAGAAACAGAATGTGCCATTTTCCTGAAAATTTCAGCCAATTCCGTCCTTAAACGCCAAAGTTATTCAACATAGAATTTTCAGAAATCCCTTTTCAAAAAAATCCTAACTATATATACCTACTGGCGACCGCCAGTAGGTAATATATAACATTTCTATGGCAAAATGAAACCCCTCATTTTGTTCCTTTTCAAATTAAATGTTTTAAGTGTTAACACTTTAATCCAATCAAGATGACTTCAGGTGTGCCATACTTTTGTCATAAGTAAGACTGTTAGCGCTCTAGTTGTTCTTTAGAACACTCTGGGACATTCTGTCACTGGGCTATAGTTGGGCTACACCTGGCTGATATTTGGGGTACATTTGTTTTTTTTTGTCTCTGGTGGCCATCTTTGGGCTACATTGGGCTACATTGGGCTACATTTGGGCTCTAACATATATATAGCCCAATGTAGCCCAATATATATTTTTCAAAGTTAATTTTCGTAAAAACCACTGGAGCATATATCTTGAGACATAGCAAAGGCACATCGGGCTACCAGTCCCTACAATTTTGCCAAGTTTTGTGGAAATCCATTCAGCCGTTCGAGCTAAAAGTGAGTCCAACCGCCCTATGGAAAACTCAATGTTAAAAACACGTTTTGGGACCCCCCTTTTTTCTCGGCCCCCGCTTGACGAAACCCACCCAAACTTTCAGGAGACGCTCATAGACAAAATGTGCCATTTTCCTGAAAATTTCAGCCAATTCCGTCCGTCAACGCCAAAGTTATTTAACATAGAATTTTCAGAAATCCCTATTCAAAAAAATCCTAACTATATATACCTACTGGCGACCGCCAGTAGGTAATATATGAAGTTAGTCAAGACTAAGGCCCCCACTGCTAATTAGGATGCGACCGTGACCCCGGAGGTTGCATTCCACATCTGTGACATTGCAGTGGGCAGTACTGTATGCAGCACCCCAGCAGGATGTATGAAGTTACAACGCATACTTTTACCTCGCATGCCTTTACAACGCGGTTTTTACATTGCATGCCTTTAAAACGCATAGTGCTTTGGGGCGCTGGATAGTGAATACTTTAATTTACTATTCCAACTCCAGTCCCCGTGGATAGTAGGGAAGGTGTTGGATAGTAAATTAAACCTATTCCCTGTCCTAGAGCGCCCCCAGCGCAATGTGTTGTAATGGTTTGCGTTGTAAAAGTTGTGTCATAAAGGCACTGCGTTGTAAAAGTTGCATTGTAAAGGTTGTTTACCCCCGCAGCAATGCCAAAGAGGCATTTTGTGCATTGCCATGCATAACGTGATAGGCACCATGCATTACCTGCCACCTTGTGCATGGCAATGTATGGTACCCCCCAGTGCAGCCACCCACACCCCACCCCTAGGGCCCCCAACAGGCCCCCAAAGTCATTCCCTGCATGCTTTTCCATGGCGGAGTCTCCGCCATGGAAAGGCAACCTCACTGCAGTCACCATATTGTGTGCCTTTTCCGCACAGCAGGTAATCGTGATGATTGCGTGCTGGCGGAATAGTGGCGGACGGCCATTCGGGCGGTGGCGATCCGCACACCTTCATAATGACCCCTAAGGCTCAACTGTGACTTTCTGGCCTTTCTGAGAAATTTAGATGTACCTAACCCTTCTCAACTTGTTCCACTTTGCTGCCTCCATCAAGGTCAGGTCTTCTGTATTGCTCAATTTTACTAGTATTTCACTCAGAACGTCCTACAATCTATATTGCTAATTTGAAGAAGCTCAATTTTTGCATCTAACTTAATGATGCATTCTACATTTATTTGACATGCTTTATTGACCTGATATCTAGATCTTCATTAACCAAAACCAAAAATGTATAGTACTTAAATAATTATTAAGTTCACCAAGCAGCAGATCTCCCAGGAAGTGCGCAGAGGATGTATCACCCTGGCAGAGCCAGCGATCTGCTTTTCACCAACCTTGTCTCATTCCCTTCTTAATAGTCACTTCCTTAGTGCGAGCCATGCCTCTTCCCCTCCTCCTCTCTTATATTTCAGTCCCTTCTCTTTTCTTGTACAAACGTTCGTAATTTCCACAGCCTAACGTAGACTGCCCAGGGTAGCCCCTGCCCTGGGAGGAAATATATTTGACACCTTCTCTTCTGCTCCTGTATAAAGTGAAGCAGCAGGAGGGCTTTTAATATTCACAGTTCAAATATTGTGATACTAATAAAATTGTATTTTATATGCACCTCTTCCACAGCAGCACACCTCCGAGTGACCCTGGCAGACACTGCACACTAAAGCACACAAGGAAAAAGAAGGGAGGGCGCTGGTCAAGCGCAGACAGGTCAAGGGTCTCGGGGGCAACCTAGATGCAGAATTGTGGGCCTGCATCCAAGCACAATATCGTGAAAGCTGGGCCTTTCTGGAAGAAGAATCCCAGACCAGCAGCTGCCCCAGAACATGTCTGGGCAACAGAACTATGTGCAGAGACTCACAGGTGCATGTGTGGAGCTGCAAGTAGCGGTGTGCCACAGGCAGACATGCTGCATGTCTCTCGTCAGTGACAGATTTGAAACAAGGCCTGCATGGGCAATGCAACTGTAGAACACACATCTAATTTTAACTAGGCCAAGCACAGTTAGACATGCACTGGGGAAGGCATACATGCATCATGAGGCATACGAGTAAAAATGGTGACTTTGGGAACCAAACTGTCTTCAGGTGCTGAGCAGAAATGAACATGTATAATTAATTGTGTGCAGTGCAAGAATAATGGATGCTTCAGGATTGAGGCTCCCTGTTTTTCATTTTTACTAATTTTTACAGATAAATACAGACAGAAAACTATTTATTTTCCTGTCTGTATTTATTTTTAAATGTGGATAAAAACGGGAAGTGGGTTGTTTTTGAGTGATTCTAAATGATATCAGTCATGACTGTTGGGCCAATAGTTGTGCCGATTGACAGGCAAGCGGATTACAAAAATAAAGGAAATTTAATTAAGAGCCTTAAGCAGCAGTAGATTTGCACAACCTTGATGCTAAAATTTGCATGATTTCTTATAAGTGCATATGTTATCATCGGAGTGTGTATATATCACTGAAACCTGAAAGGCGGTCAGGCACAAGTGTACTTTAAGTGGTTAAATAAATGCAGAAATATACACATTTCAGCTTAATTTTTTCACAAAACCAAAAATAAATATGGATAAATACTGGTAAAATTAGCAAAAAATAAATATGGATAAATACAGACGGAAATGACAAAAATGTAAATACCATAAAATAGGGAGCCCTATTCATGATGCATGCACTCAGCCAGATATATACAACATGCATTGATAGATGGACATGTAGTATGGAATGTGTAATGTGCATTCACAACTAGAAGTGCATTTTACTGTTAACCATATAGGTTTGGCGCTAGATATGCCATCCACCGCTAAACACCCACAGAGTGTAGAATCTCATTTTATAAGGTTTTAAGGGGGGGTAAACTCCACCACGCCCCAGTTATCAATGTTTTTGCTGAAATCCGCGTTCTACGTAGACCACGGAGTGGGAAAAGCTGTGCGAACTCTGCCAGTGGAGCGGAGTTTACAGCTGACTTCTAATGTCAGCCTTTTGACAAGCGTTGGGATAATAATTTCTATTACAATAAAAATTACCCACACTGTAGAACCAAGCATTGCTTCTGAAGATAACTACATGAAATTAAGCTGTGACCTAATGTGCACATGATCCCATTCTATGCTTCAGTATGTTTACAGCTTTAATTCTTATTTGGTACTTTAACATTGATGTGTAATGTCCCATCACATCTCAAAGTTACTTTTCAAAGGCAGCTCGTGAGAATATATTTTCTCAATATGATAAATAAATACGCCTTAAAGGAAAAGTTGTTGATGACCTGCATGCATAATCCTCATTTTAAATTCGCCTGAGGCGTGTAAGGTAAATCTGGATGTTTTGATTTATCAGATAAAGCTTGTGATACCTAATCCAAAGGAATTTATGCGCCTTGACATGCTGTAGTAAACTGAAATGACTAGATATTATAGTTAATTAAAACTGGAAAACTTTTATTTTGCTTTTCTGAGATGTGCAAAGTCAATGTTTACTGCTTCAGACTTTCATACTCGATTATCTACATGTGGATGTACTATGGCTATCACATAGAAATGCTTTACAAGCCTGCTGATGAACTCTGGTTGTTTATTTAAATCTTTTTATTTAGTACCCCACCCATGTTGAACCCTTTTTTTGTTATTTGGGGTCGTTCGTGCTTAGGCCTCTATAACGTTTTTTCACATAACTTATATCTACCAAGTTTGTTTCCTTTTTTTACATCCTCCTGGGAATCTCAAAGGTACCCAGGATTTGTCGATTCATATGGAGGCGACTATGAAAATAACCAAAATATATCAACATTTTGGGGGTTTCTGGAAAAATAGGAAACAAGTGCCTAACAGAAATATGTCGGTTTTTTTCCTAAAAATTGTATCAAAGAAAGGTTGCTTGTGTTAAAATCACAATTTTGCATTTTACAGACTATCTTGAACATGCAGAGATAAATAAATAAAAAAATATTGACCACAGTTCTGACATTTTCCAAAGAGGTACCCCATTTTTCATATGTTTTGACCCTTCAACCTACTTCCAGTTTGTGATAGAAACCAGTGTCAAGTCAAATAACTTTATTTCGATTCCATAAAGGAGTCATAAAAGTATACACTAATATAAAATACATAGATTGTCATAAAAACCACAATACATATTTGCATATTAAGGATTTACAATACATTAAAAATAACCTTAATCATGTATATGGAAAGAACATAAAGTGCAAAGTTAATTTCATCAACAGGCCAACAGAAGAAACATTTGTGGATAGTTTACCTTGGGTAGAAGTCGTATAAGTCCCAGACGGATATGGGGCTGTCTCCTTTTTGGGGTGGGTAGGATAGTAGAAGGGGGACAATGTTCCTATGTCTAAATTTTACTAGGACCAGATCCCCACTAATATCTTTGGTTAGAGACCCTAGCCAGCCCACCCTCCTAACACTCATGATACCTCCGTCATGATTGGGTGCAAGTGGTCTGTTTTTGGAAAGCCAGAATATGACCTTGTTTAGAAGCTCCTGATGGCTTTCCAATTTCCCATGGCAGGGTGCCGGTATTCCTGATATAACAAGAACAAATGGGGCAGCTTCAGGGGGCAAGTGTATTGGTGCTGCTCTACATGGATCCGCTCTGGCAGCAGTATGTCTATTAAACCCAAGTTTAGGAGCGGCTTTGGTTATAACAGGTTTTTTAGGAAGCTGTGGAGAAGTTTGGGCATGTTTGCTTAGGTTAATAGGCAGGGAACCTTTTGCGGTATCGAATATGTCAGAACCATTCGGTATTGCCTTCTTGGGGATGGACGGAGAAATAGTTGTAGTATTTATCTCTTTTGTTATAGAGATAGCCGGAGGGGCTCTTTCCCAGGTAGATGGATCATTAGTAAGTGGTGGGAGGTTGGCTAAAATGATCCTCTCAATGCCCGTTATTCTATCACCCAGGGCATGAATTTTTCCTATCAGTGGTGATACGATAGAATTAAACAATAACTCTATCTTAGACAGTAGAAGTACTTGGTCTACATAGGTCCCACTCTCCGCCGTGATTAAGGGGGGGTTGGTGACTGGCGATATAGGACCAGCACACGATTTTGGTGTGTGTAAATGATTTCCACTTTCAATCCTAATAGGGGAAAAAATGCTGTTGCTTTTAACAGGGGATGGGGATGCCACTGGGGCATACTTAGTGCTGCATAAAGAATTTATTTCCTCCCAAAAAGATAAATTCTGGGAACTAGCAGGGTTCAATGGGGGAGATTGCCTGATGTCTATCAGTTGTCGCGACTCGTTCACGTCTTCACAAAGAGTAAATAGTGATCGATTGGTCCCAGTGAAGTTCAGGGTCCCCTGGCCTGGGTCAAGTATGAGAGAAGATTTCTTATTGGACCCCTTACGTGCCATAGTGCAACCTTCTAAAAACCGCTTTCAGGAAAAGGATACACTGACCAGGGAGTAGTGAGGGTGTAGTTCAAGCAATGTACTACCTCTGGTTGAGATACCAAGGGGGGTGGCCCGTCCCGTCCTACTCGGGCCTTAGAGGGCCCGCCCTTACACCCGCGCGCGTCCCGTGGGACTGGAACGATATGTGGATTATTAGGACAAAGAGGCGGGGCCAGCCGGGGAAGAGTACCAGCTGTTGATGATAAGAGGGAATGCTGGTACTCGCAGTCCCTGGCCGCCGCACCCGCTGATTTCCCACAGCAAAACAATGTCAGCAAGGAGGTCCCCCACAGAGGAGCAATGTCAGGAATAGCAGTCCAGTTGGGCAGGTATTTTTCCTCTGGACCTTCCCCTGGTCCCTGTCATGGCAAGCCTCGAGCCGCGAGTCGCCCCCACAAAGCGGGGGCGCCGAGAAGTTATTGCAAAAGGCAGCAAGCTGGAGGCCACTAGAGGAGGGCAGTCCGCAAAAATAATACGTAAAGCCCACTCACCAACAAACTTCCTTTTCTTCCCGCACTTTGCCACAGGGGGGGCAGGGATAAAGCAAAGCAGCAAGGGGGATGGGAGACGTAGTCCACCTGCACCGTAGTCACCACACAACAGCTTTTATCATTACGAGCAAAAAGCTAGAAATCTCAAAAATCGGCCTCTGCAGAGAAAAAGCAAATGTCTGATCCAAAGCGCGCTGCAGTGTCAGTAGAGAAAACCAAGTCTCTTAGGGCGTGAAAAGCATGCTGCCATCATTGTGAGGAGGAACACCGTCTTCAGAATTGACAACTCAAGTCCGCACCCGTTGAGTCCGTCACTCGTTGGAGCCGCCAAATCTATCACCTCCTGCAAGAGCCCCGCATCACAGGATCTCCCGTGATTGTCACCGTGAATGCCTCAAGGAGAAGTTCCACAACGGCCCGGCAACACAGAAGGCCGCCAGTGCAGCTGCAGCCACCCGCAGGTCTGTCCCTCGTTAGAGCCGCCGAATCTATCAGCAACGCAAGAACCCCCGCATCGCAGGGTGTCCCGAGAATGTCCAGTGAATGCCTCGAAGAAAAGCTCAACAACGGCCCAGCAACACAGATAGCCGTCTGGACTTGTCTGTAACTCCCTATCACCACTGACCGTATCTACGACTACTCTGCTACTCCACCCGACCAGCCCAGCGTACGAACCAACATCTCTCTGGAGACCCCACACCCTCGTATCAGCAGTACTTTAAAAAGAAATATAAAAGTGCGGGGACTGATTCTTTAGAGTACGTTTTCAGACTATCTTGAACATGCAGAGATAAATAAATAAAAAAATATTGACCACAGTTCTGACATTTTCCAAAGAGGTACCCCATTTTTCATATGTTTTGACCCTTCAACCTACTTCCAGTTTGTGATAGAAACCAGTGTAAAAACCCATGCGTGATCAGGAAAAGTTATGTATCTGAAAAGTAAAATTCCCAACTTTAGCAGAGGCTCATTTGTGTAGATCCCTCAAGGTTTTTTTCCCAACCAAACTAACTGTTGAAATAAAAAAATACATATATAATTTTATGTATATATATATATATATATATATATATATATATATATATATATATATATATATATATATATATATATATATATATATATATATATGTTTTTTATAACTGTATAAGTTTATTTAACAAGTTTATTTAACGCATATCAATACTGCATTACAGCATATATATATAAATATAAATATTGTAAATAATATGTATATATCATGAATTTTATTTATTTATGAGATAATATATATATTTTTCCTCAGGATGTTCTGATTGTATATAGAATACTCAATGAATTAGGTGTATATTCTGTGTAGAATTTTTTTTTGAATGTCAAGATTAGGGCACTGTGCCTTATATTTTTACAAACTAAGATAAAAACACAACTGCTTGATGACGGACAGAATGAGAGACATTAAGGAGTTAAGGTGGGCGGATTGCTTTTCTAAGAATCCGCCCCTTGGTGATTCAGAAATGCCATAAGTACCCTTTTTGATGTCCAGTAACGTATCATGTGATCAAGCCTCTGGCTAGAGGCGAAACGCGTCATGCAGGACAGCTTGGGTGTTAATAACTTTTGGATGGAATAAAACACTTACTTTTTGCACAAGAACCGGGTCTGGCTTGTTCGTTTTAAACCAGTTGGAGCAGAGGAACTGGGATGCAGGCAGCATCCAGCGATACAAAGTCTTCATTACCTACTGGCGATAGCCAGTAGGTATATATAGTTAGGATTTTTTTCCTATGGGATTTTTGAAAATTCTATGTCGAATAACTTTGGCGTTTGAAGACAGAATTGGCTGAAATTTGCAGGAAAATGGAACATTTTGTTTCTGAGCAGCCCCTGAAAATTTGGGGGGGTTTCGTCAAGGGGGGGCCGAGAAAAAAGGGGGGTCCCAAAACGTGTTTTTCCCATGCAATTTTCCATAGGGCGGTTGGCCTCACTTTTAGCCTGAACGGCTGAATGGATTTACACCAAACTTGGCAAAATTGTAGGGACTGGTAGCCCGATGTGCCTTTGCTATGTCTCAAGATATAGGCTCCATTGGTTTTTACGAAAATTAACTTTGAAAAATATATATTGGGCTACATTGGGCTATATATATGTTGGAGCCCAAATGTAGCCCAATGTAGCCCAATGTAGCCCAATGTAGCCCAAAGATGGCCACCAGAGACAAAAAAAACAAATGTAGCCCAAATATCAGCCAGATGTAGCCCAACTATAGCCCAATGACAGAATGTCCCAGAGAGTTCTAAAGAACAACTAGAGTGCTAACAGTCCTGCTTATTACAAAGGTATGGCACACCTGAAGCCATCTTGATTGGAATAATGTGGTAACTCTTAAAACATTTAATTTAAAAAGGAACAAAATGAGGGGGTTCATTTTACCATAGAAAGTATGATTAGCGAATATATGACAAAATCCCGCATACCATCAGTCCGCAAAAAAAATCCCGCATGTACTATTAGGCTGCAAAATAAAATAACGAAAACTTTTAGAACGAATATGCCTTTAGCATACACTAAACAACTAAACTACCCTAAACCCTAAAACACTACCCCCAGCATGACCCTACGCTACACAAACAGTACAACACTACCCTAAATCCTAAAACACTACCCCCAGCATGACCCTACACTACACAAACACTACAACACTACCCTAAACCCTAAAACACTACCCCCAGCATGACCCTACACTACGCAAACACTACAACACTACCCAAAACCCTAAAACACTACACCCCAGCATGACCCTACACTACGCAAACACTACAACACTACCCTAAACCCTAAAACACTACCCCCAGCATGACCCTACACTACACAAACACTACAACACAACCCTAAACCCTAAAACACTACCCCTAGCATGACCCTACACTACGCAAACACTACAACACAACCCTAAACCCTAAAACACTAGCCCCAGCATGACCCTACACTACGCAAACACTACAACACTACCCTAAACCCTAAAACACTACCCCCAGCATGACCCTACACTACGCAAACACTACAACACTACCCAAAACCCTAAAACACTACACCCCAGCATGACCCTACACTATGCAAACACTACAACACTACCCTAAACCCTAAAACACTACCCCCAGCATGACCCTACACTACGCAAACACTACAACACTACCCAAAACCCTAAAACACTACACCCCAGCATGACCTTACACTACACAAACACTACAACACTACCCTAAACCCTAAAACACTACCCCCAGCATGACCCTACACTACGCAAACACTACAACACTACCCTAAACCCTAAAACACTGCCCCTAGCATGACCCTACACTACGCAAACACTACAACACTACCCTAAACCCTAAAACACTACCCCCAGCATGACCCTACACTACGCAAACACTACAACACTACCCAAAACCCTAAAACACTACCCCCAGCATGACCCTACACTACGCAAACACTACAACACTACCCAAAACCCTAAAACACTACCCCCCAGCATGACCCTACACTACGCAAACACTACAACACTACCCAAAACCTTAAAACACTACCCCCAGCATGACCCTACACTACGCAAACACTACAACACTACCCAAAACCCTAAAACACTACCCCCAGCATGACCCTACACTACGCAAACACTACAACACTACCCAAAACCCTAAAACACTACACCCCAGCATGACCCTACACTACGCAAACACTACAACACTACCCAAAACCCTAAAACACTACCCCCAGCATGACCCTACACTACGCAAACACTACAACACTACCCAAAACCCTAAAACACAACCCCCAGCATGACCCTACACTACGCAAACACTACAACACTACCCTAAACCCTAAAATACTACACCGCAGCATGACCCTACACTACGCAAACACTACAACACTACCCAAAACCCTAAAACACTACCCCCAGCATGACCCTACACTACGCAAACACTACAACACAACCCTAAACCCTAAAACACTAGCCCCAGCATGACCCTACACTACGCAAACACTACAACACTACCCTAAACCCTAAAACACTACCCCCAGCATGACCCTACACTACGCAAACACTACAACACAACCCTAAACCCTAAAACACTACCCCCAGCATGACCCTACACTAAACAACCACCACAACTCTACACTACACTAACACAACACTACACTACACAACACTACACTACACTACACAATCACTAACCCACGAAAAAATTAACACAAACCCACTTACCTCTCTCGTCATCGTGGTTTTCACAACGCAAATGCATTTACCATACATGCCTTTAAAACGTAATTCTTTGTAAAGGCATGCGCGATAAATGCACATGCGTTTTGAAAAAATGCGGGATAATGGTATGCGAGGTCAATGACCTTGCGGGATAATGGTATGCGGACTGAAAGTCTGCGGGATAAAAAATGCGGGAAAATGGCTGCAAACCATGATTAGCAGCAGACTTCCCTGGTGAGCACTAGCTTTACTACAGTGATCTAATGAGCAACTAGAGTGCTAACATTCAGAATTTATGGCAAATGTGTGACACATCTGAATGCCTTCTTGATAGAACCAAAGTAAACAAGCATTGAAAATGCAATAGATCTCGCCCTCGTTTAAGTTAAAGCCATTCTGTTTGTAATGAGGTGGCTTTTTAGCTTTGCTTTTATTAGTGTTTTTAAAACTTTCATGTAAATAACATGCATATGTATGCATATATGTATATGTATGCATGCATTTATATTCATATAGATATGCAGATTATATATGTTTATATATGTATATTACCTACTGGCGATAGCCAGTGGGTATATATAGTTAGGATTTTTTCTCTATGGGATTTCTGAAAATTCTATGTCTAATAACTTTGGCGTTTGTGGACGGAATTGGCTGACATTTTCAGGAAAATGGCACAGTTTGTTTCTGAGCAGCCCCTGAAAATTTGGGGGGTTTCGTCAAGGGGGGGCCGAGAAAAAAGGGAAGTCCCAAAACGCGTTTTTCCCATTAATTTTTCCATAGGGCGGTTGGACTCACTTTTAGCTCGAACGGCTGAATAGATTTACATGAAACTTGGCAAAATTGTAGATATGGTTTGCCCGACGTGCCTTTGCTATGTCTCAAAGTATGTGCTCCAGTGGATTTTGAGAAATTAACGTTTAAAAAAATATATATATCTGTGACAGCACTCCGGTTAGCGCCCCGGTTCGCGTACCTGACGCGTAACGGAACTTCGCGAAGCGAAGCTGATTGGCTCTCCGGTGTCTGTCAACATTCTAAACAGTCCGGAGCGGCCGCCATCTTGTCTCTCGGTACGATCGAGAGACAAGATGTGTTGAAAAATGAAGGGGGAAATGAAGGAAAGGGGGCAAGGTAGACCACTCCTGACCCCCCAGGATTGATGAGGGGGATATTAAAGTGCCCCGCGGGGCAATACATAAAAAAAAATTTTTTGGGGCGATTTTACGCCGTAGAGGCGCGTCCCGGTACGCGAACCGGGCAGCGAACCGGGCAACTCACCGGGCAGCTAACCGGGCAGCTAACCGGCAGCGTAGCTGTCAACATTGTAAACAGTCCGGAGCGGCTGCCATCTTGTCTCTCGGTAAGTTCGAGAGACAAGATGTGGTGAAAAAAGAAGGGGGAAATGAAGGAAAGGGGGCAAGGTAAACCCCTCCTGACCCCCTAGGATTGATGAGGGGGATATTAAAGTCCCCCGCGATTTTTCGCGGTAGAGGCGCTTCCCGGTACACGAACCGGGCAGCTAACCGGCAGCGTAACGGGAGTCCGCCATCTTGTGTTTTTGGAGCGTCCGGTTCGCGTACCGGGTAGCGTCCTGGTAAGCGTAACAAGGGGAAAACCAAGAGAAACAGTAAAAAAAAAATTAAGGGAATAGATTTCCAGCAAACTTGGCAAAATTGTTGGGACTGTTTGTTTGATGTGCCTTTGCAAGGCCTCAAGATATGTGCACGTGTGGATTTTGTCTAATTAAGGTTAAAAAAAATATATATATCTGTAAGCGTGCTCCGGCACGCTTACGTTACAGGTTTTGTTTGCGCTGCAGAGCCGATACGTCACGGTTATGCAACGCGTCATGAGGCATCTCACGTGGCTACGTGATACGTCACGTAATAAAGAATATATTTTACAGCTATAGATATTAGCTTTTAAAAAACCAATGAAATTCACTGAAAAAACCATAGGTTATAGACCATATATAGTTAGGAATTTGCATTTACAAAACCTTGAAAATTCACTGAAAAAACCATAGGTTAGAGACCATATATAGTTAGCTGGACATTTTATTGACATAAAACCAATGAAATTCCATATATAGTTAGTTGCACTAACTATATATCGCGCACCCGCAATCCACTGCTGATGATGTCACATATTACATCATTCATGACATGGTCAGTGACATCACTGATGACATCACTGATGACATCTCAAATGACATCACTGATGACATCACTGATGACATCTCAAATGACATCACTGATGACATCATGACACACCAATACCAGTTACTACATACGCACTCACTGATTCCTACGTCTACATACACATTCACTCATTCACCCATACAATCACTCATACATACAGTCACTCATTATTACAACACTATCATATGCACTCATACACCTATGCAGACACTCACACACTGCCACTCATCCATGGAGTTACTCACACACCTAGTCAGTCCTGTAAAGAATCAATCACACTTCCATTTCCTCATCTATACAGTTAAACACAGAACACCATACTTCAGTGACATCACTGATGACATCACTGATGACATCTCAAATGACATCACTGATGACATCTCAAATGACATCACTGATGACATCATGACACACCAATACCAGTTACTACATACGCACTCACTGATTCCTACGTCTACACACACATTCACTCATTCACCCATACAATCACTCATACATACAGTCACTCATTATTACAACACTATCATATGCACTCATACACCTAGTCAGTCCTGTGAAGAATCAATCACACTTCGATTTCCTCATCTATACAGTTAAACACAGAACACCATACTTTTCACACATATACTAACACATACTTACTCTCTTATACAATCACTGATACAAGTACACATTGATATGCACAGAGTCACACACCTCCCAGCCAGCCATACACACACTCAGTCTTCCATACATCCACTCATTCTTCAATATGTAAAACATATTTAAACTTTACAAAAACACACAGACACAAGAAGATGTCATCAGTGATGTCATTTGAGATGTCATCAGTGATGTCATCAGTGATGTCATTTGAGATGTCATCAGTGATGTCATCAGTGATGTCACTGACCATGTCATGAATGATGTAATATGTGACATCATCAGCAGTGGATTGCGGGTGCGCGATATATAGTTAGTGCAACTAACTATATATGGAATTTCATTGGTTTTATGTCAATAAAATGTCCAGCTAACTATATATGGTCTCTAACCTATGGTTTTTTCAGTGAATTTTCAAGGTTTTGTAAATGCAAATTCCTAACTATATATGGTCTATAACCTATGGTTTTTTCAGTGAATATATATATATATATATATGTTTTTTATAACTGTATAAGTTTATTTAACAAGTTCATTTAACGCACATCAATACTGCATTACAGCATATATATATATATATATATATATATATATATATATATATATATATATATATATATATATATATATTCAATGAAAAAACCATTGGTTTTAGGCCATATATAGTTAGGGATTTGCATTTACAAAACCTTATTTTACTCGCATAAAACCATTGAAATTCCATATATAGTTATAAGCGCTAACTATATATCGCGCACCCGCAATCCACTGCTGATGATGTCACATATTACATCATTCATGACATGGTTAGTGACATCACTGATGACATCACTGATGACATCTCAAATGACATCACTGATAAAATCACTGATGACAACATCCAGTGACTGTATGTTTCTGTAAAGTTAAAATATCTCTTACATATTGAAGAATGAGTGGATATATAAGTGTCTGGATGAAGGATTTAGTAGGTGCATGACTGACTGTATGAGTGAGTGATTAAATGTGTCTCACTGAGTGCATGGGTTAGTGACTAAACTGTCTTAATTTGTGCATCATTATGTCTGTTGTTCTGTAAACTGTTGCATGTGTTGATAAGTAGCTATATGAGTAACTATATGGGTTATTGATTGGTTGCCCAAGTATTTGTATGGGATACTGAGTGTGTGTGTGGGTGGCTGAGAGGTGTATGACTCTGTGCATAGATGTGTGAGCAGTTGATTCACTAGATGTATGGTTTCAAAAGTGCATGTGGAAACAGCTGTATGGGCGGTTGACTGTGTGCATGAGTGCATTGGTGAGTGAATGGATATCTCAGTGCTACATGTCAAAGTAAGTACATATGTAAAACACAGTACATGTGAGAGTTGACATATATAAATAACTGTGCATAAGAGCCAGTGAATGTGTGAGTGGCTGTATGGATCATTGTGAACTTGTATCAGGGATTGTATAATAGAGTAAATATGTGTTAGTATATGTTTGAATAAGTAAAGTTTGTATAACTGTATAGTTGAGGAAATGGAGGTGTGATTGATTCTTTGCATGACTGACTAGGTGTGTGAGTAACTCCATGGATGAGTGACAGTCTGTGAGTGTCTGTTTACACTGATTGTATCTAAGGTTATATTAGAGTCTGAAGAGGTTCATCGTATTATCACATGAATGATATCATCAGTGATGTTATCAGTCATGTCAAATGAGATGTTTTCAGTGATGTCATCAGTGATGTCATTTGAGATGTCATCAGTGATGTCATCAGTGATGTCACTAACCATGTCATGAATGATGTAATATGTGACATCATCAGCAGTGGATTGCGGGTGAGCGATATATAGTTAGCGCTTATAACTATATATGGAATTTCAATGGTTTTATGCGAGTAAAATAAGGTTTTGTAAATGCAAATCCCTAACTATATATGGCCTAAAACCAATGGTTTTTTCATTGAATTTTCAAGGTTTTGTAAATGCAAATTCCTAACTATATATCCACTATAACCTATGGTTTTTTCTGTGAATTTCATTGGTTTTTTAATAGCAAATATGAAAAGCTTTAAAATGTCAAGTACGTGATAGATAAAAACATTTTCGTATTTATGCACGCTGATGTGCTTTGAACGCTGCACCCCCCCCCTCCCCTCTTTTGTCTTAGTAGTACTCTCTCTTTGCAGATAGTGAACGGTAGTTAACGCAAGCCTTTGCCCCCGTTGTAATCCGTCGTGCCTGCTTGTCTCTCCATTTGATTGATTGTTGTCCAAGCATTTACTGTTTTAGAATTGGTTCTCTTTGGATCATTCTCTATTTACAAACAAGCACAAAGTCGCAATACTCTGTTTAGTCTTTGCAGATAGTGAAAAATCGTGTAAAAAAATAAAAGTAATCGAGCAAAATCAGTAGGCCACTAATTGGATCTCTTTTTGACCTCGCTAAAATAGAAATATTAGGAACAACCCTTCATGAGAAATACGAAAATAGTGAGATGAACTGAGCTCCACACCATGAGGGCTGCAAGACAGCTCGGCTCCATCACCCATCCCGCACAAAATAATGACAAACCCTATGCAAATATTAAAAATATAGACAACACACCAGCAAAGAAACAGGGTAAAACATTTTATTAAAAAACTATTTACATAACATTGGTTTATAAGATGATGTCAGTAGTGGACCGATGTGTGAATAGATCGAAAGCAGCACAAGGCTCCAAGATCCGGATGGCAAGCTCCTGGATGTTGGGTGCCATAGTTCAGAGTTCTGAGTTTGAGCCTTTTTCAATGCCTGTGCTTTGTTGAATCAAAATGGCGGCTTGACACAAAGCTGACTCAAGCGTTGCTACTGATGCTAAGCAGACCAAAACTGGTTTTCAGTTTGTACATTTTTCTAGATTTTTCAATCCAAGTTTGGTTGACTTTGTAGAACGATGGCTTCAAATTTTCAACATACGGTGTGGTGGCGCTGACTGGGAGGGGGCGCTTCGCTCCTGCCCCCTCCCCAAGTAAGATTTTCATACGTGAAAGTACGTTAATGGTTTTGGTCCCTGAGTTGCTTCGATGTCACTGCCATTCTCAAATAGCATAAGTTCTGGATGTTGGGTGCCATAGTTAAGAGTTCTGAGCAGTGCTTGTAACACTGTCTGAAGCTTATTTCCACCTACTGCAGCTTCACTATTCTCAAAGTAAGTGAGTGTCGTTTGTGGACCTGACTGCATTAGAAAACAATGTGATATGTTACCTTCCTAAACAGCTTGACGGAGGCCCCTGAGGGGCGGTGTGATGGCCATGGACTCGGATAAGACGCTTGGCTCCGACACCCTCCCCAAGTCTTATAGCACTGGTGTAGCCTGAGATCGCCCCCGACATAGGCGGCCGGCTCCCGGGGTCCGGCGGAACTTTTTGCCTTTTGATGACTCTTCAATTCTGGACCTTGTCCCACAATCCGTTTCACCTGAAGACAAGCTGTAGTGGGGCGCCCCTTTACCGTTTTAGTTGCCATTCCGCCCGCTTTTGCTACACTGTGCCTCTTCCGCCATTCAGCTGTTTACCGCCCGCTCTTGCGACTACAGCGTCTCGCTCACCATGTAGTTGAGTTGCTCCCGCTCTTGCGGTGCAGCGATAGGCGGCTGCCACATGGCTCTCAAAATGGCGGCCGGCTCTTCGGTTTTGGGCCTGGTCCACTAAAATGGCCCTGGGACACATTGGAACTCGGACGCTTCCCTGATAGGGCTTGGGTCCCATTCTCGAAAAGCGTCCCCTCAGCCGTGAAGATTCTACAAAAGTCTTGGGGGCCTCCGACTCCCGCAGGCTTCTGGTGGGGAGCGGCTGCCATGATTGCTCGTGGAATGGCCACGACGGAGCTACGAGATGGTAGTGGTCTCATGCTGACGCCAGCTTTAGTCTGAAACATCCAGAAACACTGTAGACTACCAATTCGATCAGTTCCGGTAGCGCCCCAACATGACCCGGAAGAGAAGAACTTGCCCTCCCCTCTTTGACTGATGGTTCTTGTTGCCTGTCCCCTCTGTTGTCATTTAACAGAACTTTTTGGACTGCTGAAAGGGGTTGTGTTCTGAACGCTGGTTGGTGGAGACATTTTGACTATATTCTTGACCTACGTTGTCGCGTAATGCGTTATATGACACGCCGCGTTAGCGCACCCGGAAGTGATCCGAGGCGCAGCGCGTAACGTAAGCATAACAGGTCATGTGACTTGTTAATAAAACTTTTCATTGGTTCATTTTACTTTTGTTAATTTAATGATGAAAAGCTTGGTCATATGACCTAAAAATTACGCTTTTTATTGTTTTCGAATATTTTTTTTTCAAACATATGTTATAATATTCCAGGCTAATGTACTTTCCCGGAAAATTTACAACTGTCTTGCAAGTATAGTCATAGTCAAAATCCTTTATTCGACTGTCAGAAAAGCAGTCATAAAAGCACAAAAATACAATATTATACAATTCATGCAGTAAACATTGCATTGCAAGTAAAATATATTCCTTTTTCGAGAAAAAGGGCGTTTCTTCCTTCCATGACGGAACCGTTGAGTAAAAGAGATTCGGCCTGCTGTCTTAGTCGCCGATACGCCTGATTATCAGATTCTTATCGATCACTTTATGTTGCAGACATGAAAAACACAACTGCCCTTGACCATTTATCTTTACTGCGTTCCTACATATTATACCTTTTATCCGTCATGTAATTGGACTGCTTTATTTCACTTGCCTTTTACTGATTCGAAAACAGTGACTAAAAGTAAAAACTTTACCAATGTAAATACTACTACCGTGTTTTGTTTTAAAAACCTTTATTGTGAAAATGTCAGTATACAAATACGGGCCTATAACCACGTGGGCCGGCCACGGAGCAAACTGAAATCGTATATGATGAGGAGACATTTACACTGTAGAGGAACGTAACGAGCGGGCCATTAGGTTGCAAGAACTAAGGTGTCTAACAGTTGCGGAATCGGTGGACATACATTTTGTAATTAAAATAGGACAGGGCCACTTACAATAACATTTTCTAGATATACATTTGCGGGCAAGGAGTTACGAGTCCCATTTATACCGGCGCCATTTTGGGCGAGGCCGGGCAGGTCCAAGATATAGTCAAAATGTCTCCACCAACCATCGGCCAGACCAGAACCCCTTTCGGCCCTTTATGCTACAAGATGGTGTCTTCCATTCAGAAAATATTGTTGGCAGCATTTTGAAAGGAAACAGAAACAGCCGTTCTCCTAGTGAGTTTCACATTGTTACATTTAGGAAGAATGTTGAAGAGTAGTATGTGGAAAATCTGAAGCCATTTTTCTACAAACTCTTAATCAGACTTGGATGGAAAAAAAAAACATGAAGAATGTACAAACTGAAAACCAATTTTTGTCTGTATAGCATCAACAGTAACGCTTGAGTCAGCTTTGTGTCAAGCCGCCATTTTCATTCAATCAATAGCGTCCCCCTGCACACATTCAGGGACCTGGTCGTGTCTTCAGATGAAACGGATTGTAGGAAAAGAAGCAGAAAGGAAAAGGCAAAAAGTTCCGCCGGACCTCGGGAGCCGGCCGCCTATGTCATGTGCGACCTTTGGCCACACAAGGGCAATAGTGAAGCTGCAGCAGATGCAAATAAGCTTCAGACAATCTTACAAGCACTGCTCAGAAATCTCAACTGAGGCACTCAACATCCAGGACTTGCCATTCGAATCTTGGCGCCTTGTGCTGGTTCCGACCTATTCACACATCGGTCCTGGATCTCGGCGCGTTCGACTCACTGTACCGCAACAGTGACCGCAATTCAGCTGGACAAGCCGCCATTTTCATTCACTCAATAGCGTCCCCCTACACACATTCAGGGACCTGGTCGTGTCTTCAGATGAAACGGATTGTAGGAAAAGAAGCAGAAAGGAAAAGGAAAAAAGTTCCGCTGAACACCACCTTGGGCAATAGTGAAGCTGCAAAAGGTGCAAATAAGCTTCAGACAGTCTTCAACTTACTCTGATTCTTATAATAAACTTCAGATAGTCTTACAAGCACTGCTCAGAACTCTCAACTGAGGCACTCAACATCCAGGACTTGCCGTTCGGATCTTGGCGCCTTGTGCTGGTTCCGACCTATTCACACATCGGTCCACTACTGACATCACCTCATAAGCCAACGGGGCACCCCACGCCGACTTTCGGCGCAGCATTGTAGGATGGCCACACCAGTGCGGCAACTTGCTGGACACAACATCGGGGCCATCCAGATCTCGGCGCGTTGGACTCACTGTACCGCAACAGTGACCGCAACTCAGCTGGACACGCCGTCTTTCGGCGCAGCATTGTAGGATGGCCACACCAGTGCGGCAATTTGCTGGACACCACCTCGGTGCCATCCGGATCTCGGCGCGTTCGAGTCACTGTACCGCAACAGTGACCGCAATTCAGCTGGACACGCCGTCTTTCGGCGCAGCATTGTAGGATGGCCACACCAGTGCGGCAATTTGCTGGACACCACCTCGGTGCCATCCGGATCTCGGCGCGTTCGAGTCACTGTACCGCAACAGTGACCGCAACTCAGCTGGACACGCCGTCTTTCGGCGCAGCATTGTAGGATGGCCACACCAGTGCGGCAATTTGCTGGATACCACCTCGGTGCCATCCGGATCTCGGCGCGTTGTGCTGCCTTCGGCCTATTCGCACATCGGTCCGCTACTGACGCCGCCTCACGTGCCAACGGATTTTCTACGCTTTTTGTAGCCCTATGCCGCATAACAGGTCATGTGACTTGTTTATAAAACTTTTCATTGGTTCATTTTACTTTTGGTTTCCTAAAGATGGAAGGCTTGGTCATATGACCTAAAAATAACTTTTCATTGGTTTAGAACATTTTTTTTTCCCAAACGATGAAAGCCCCACCTTGTTTCTGGATCATTCAGACTGAAGCTGGCGTCAGCATGAGAGCACCACCATCTCGTGGCTCCGTCGTGGTCATTCCGCGAGCAATCATGGCAGCCGCTCCCCACCGGAAGCCTGCGGGAGTCGGGGGCCCCCAAAACTTTTGTAGAATCTTCACGGCTGAGGGGACGCTTTTCGAGAATGGAGCCCAAGCCCTAGCAGGCAAGCGTCCGAGTTCCAAGGTGTCCCAGGGCCATTTCAGTGGACCAGGCCCAAAACCGAGGAGCCGTCCGCCATTTTAAGAGCCATGTGGCAGCCGCCTATCGCTGCACTGCAAGAGTGGAAGCAACTCAACAACATGGTGAGCGAGACGCTGTAGCCGCAAAAGCGAGCGCAACTCAGCTAGATGGCCGCCACCTGGGGAAGCCCGTTCACGCCGCCTCCCCCACCCCCGGGCCGCCGCACGCCAATTTTCGGAGCAGCATTGTAGGATACCAAAACCAGTGCGGCAGTTTACTGGACATCACCTGGGTGCCTGTCGTACATGTTGTGTCAGCCATGTGACACTGGACATAGTCCCATCAACATCTCAACGCGTTCTGCTGCCTTGGGACTATTCGCACAACAGACCGCTACTGACAAGGCCTCACCCCGCACCACCCGGGACGCCCCACGCTGTTTTTCTGTGCTGCATTGTAGGATCCCAAAACCAGTGCGGCACCCAGGCGACATCACCTGGGTGCCGTCCAGAACTCTGCACGTTGTGCTGCCTTGGGACTATTCGCACAAAAGACAGCTTCTAACCATTGTTGCTTTTTGTGTTGAAAAATGTTTAAATGTTTTTAGTTTTTGTTCCTTTCGTTATAGTTAATAGTTAATAAAGTTTTATAATCTTACTTTGTTGGAGTGTTATCTATTTTTTTAAAAACGGGTGAATGGGGCCTTGAATCGGGTTATTGTCATGTGTGGGCTTTGGAAGTGTGCTGCTGCAGGATCGGACATTTCAAACTCAAATGCACGTTCTTTTTCTTACCTTTCCGAAGCATGGAGCGCAATAGCAGGCAGAGAAAGGGTGATGCACGTGTTGAACACTACCTGACCTGGCAAGTTGCTGGCAGTGCCCCCCCGCCCGCTCCTGAAAGAGGGCACACACACACCGCCGCCCCGAGTACTTCACAAATCTTTTTTAAGACCATGCGCTTGTTCATGAGGCTTAAATGGTTTATCACCTCTTCTAGAACCCCTGCATCGACCCTCTGACGTTTCCTGGAAAAATTACCATGTAACACAATACCAAGCCCTGTCAGCTGAAACCCCCAAGGAATCGCGGGGCATATTATCAAGGGGGTTTATCTCCGCTTTTTTGGCTTTAAAAGCCAAGAAAGCGGAGATAAAAATATCTCCCTATTACCAAGCTGTCGCTAACACCAGTTAGTGACAGCTAAAAGGAGAAAGCGACCATCTTGGGCCCCGCTTTGCATGTCAGTGATACTTATCACTAATGACATGCAAAGCGGGCGTGCCAAGATGTTAGCGACTGGAAACAGTCCCTAACATCGCTATCTCCTATTACCAACTTTTGGAGATATTCGCGCTAAGAGCGAATATCTCCAAAATCTAACACTTGCCCTGAGCAGTTCTTAGCCATGTTATCCAATGGGAGGTGGATAACATGGCTAGGAGCATTTGCTCGATAATACATGAATATCGCTGACTTTTCTGCGATAATAGCAAGGTTTATCTGCGATAAAAATCGCCGATGTGCGGCGATAATTTTTGTCTCTAAACAAATAAGAGACAAAAATTATCGCTAGTTGTTCGTAATATGCCCCCGAGTTTTTGCTTGCAGAAATCGGGAGGCGGGAGACTAGCACTGAAATCAGTAGTCACACGCCTGAATCGGGAGGGTTGGCATGTCTGAATTCTCTACAGCTGGGGCCATAAACTACATCCGCAGGGGTAGGTGATAGCCTAGGTCCGGCCTGGACAATCGGACACAGAGGAAGAGGAGTGTCAGAGGGTGCGGTAGTGAATAGGGTGAAAGAGAGGTGTCGGGAGGGCACAGGGTGTGATTCTCAGAGAAGAGCAGCGCAGATGGGGGGAAGTATATGGCCCATGCATGAGAGACAGAGCGGGGATGGCCAGTGCGTGGGGGAGATGCTTGCGAGGGTGGGAAGCCATGCTGAGGATCGGCGGCGTGCAGAGAGTGGGCCTGGTCAAGGCATCTAAAATGGCTGCCGTGCACAACAAAATTGTGGCATTGGACAAAAAGGCAAGATGGCGCAGACAATGTTTTTCAATAAGGATTCATTTATAACAAAATATTTACTCGCAGTGACAAAATGGTGCTCAACACTTCCTGATTTCCATCAAATCGAACGTTAACAAACGTCACGCAGCAAAAAAAAAAAAAAAAAAAAAAAAAAGCTCACGCACAGAGCAGTTTTTAACCATGTTATCCAATGGAAGGTGGATAACACGGCTAAGAGCATTTGCTGGATAATGCATGAATATCGCTGACTTTTCAACGATACTCATGCATTGTGGCCGATGTGCGGCGATAATTTTTATCTCTAAACAATTAAAACGAAGCACAAAATGGCGAATTCCCGTTTCGCTACCAGTTTGCGGCCCAGTTCGCGGCCCGTGAAGCGCTTCTACCGTGAAAAATCATTTTTTTTTTCTTTTCCCCACGGGACCCTTTAATAACCCCAACAACATTCCTAGGGGGTCAAGAGGGGGATACCTTGCCCCCTTTCATTAAATTCCCCTTTCGTTTTTCACCTCTTCTTCTCTCTCGATCCTACCGAGAGACAAGATGGCGGCCGCTCCGGACTGTTTAGAATGTTGACAGACACCGGAGAGCCAATCAGCTTTCTGCACGCAAAGTTCCGAAACGCGAAAAGTAAGCGGACCGGATCGCTGCCCGGAGCGCTGTTACAGATATATATCTTGATTTAAACGTTAATTTCTCAAAATCCACTGAAGCACATATATTGAGACCTAGCAAAGGCACATCAGGCTAACAGTCCCTACAATTTTGCCAAGTTTCGTGCAAATCCATTCAGCCGTTCGAGCTAAAAGTGAGTCCAACCGCCCTATGGAAAACTCAATGCAAAAAACGCGTTTTGGGACCCCCCTTTTTTCTCAGCCCCCCCTTGACGAAACCCCACCAAATTTTCAGGGGCTGCTCAGAAACAGAATGTGCCATTTTCCTGAAAATTTCAGCCGATTCCATCCACAAACGCCAAAGTTATTAGACATAGAATTTTCAGAAATCCCATAGGGAAAAAATCCTAACTATATATACCTACTGGCGATAGCCAGTAGGTAATATATATATACATATATATATATATATATATGCTGTAATGCATATATATATATATATATATATGTATATGAAAGCTCTCTCCCTCCCGGTCCCGGGTGGAAAATAACGACAGCACACGTGGGAATTTCGTTGTTAGCAGTCTTTACTCGCACAGACGCGTTTCGGAAGCAACGCTCCCTTCCTCAATGTTTACACCGTAATGCGCGACCTGGCGCCATTTTATTTCAACATTACAGACAACACGTGTTGGTGGGTGTAGAGAGAGGACTGACGCAAGAGCGCCATTTTGCTAGTACAAACAGTCCCTGTATTAGCATGCATGAAATTAAATGTCACATTTCATTTGTGATTGTTAATGTCAAATAAAGCATTTATAAAACCCTCATATATTGTAACGAGGAATTTACAACATAATTGTGCCGTGGATCGGCAGGTAACTCTCTCCTTAGTACAGTGGGTAATGGACAGTAATCTCGCCGTGGATCGGCTTGTGGCAACTCGAAGGTTGCCATTTAAATTTCCATTGACCCCGTGTCCAAATTCAATCCCCCACAGTGTTGAATGAAAATTATCAAAATTATTAGAAAAGTTGCTAAGAATAGAACCATAATCCAGAAGTTACCAAGAGTACTAAACAATTGTCAAATACGTGGTGCCATGATAGTGAAAAAGCTCTTAATTCATCCTAAAGCACACTTATTCACAGAAGAACACATATTTTGAAAACCGAAATCCTTAAGCTGTAATAACATCAAGATAGTCCTCACTTCGGATACTGCAGTATTGACATTTAGCTCCCTAAATGCACAGTAAGTTCCTCCCCACTGTTGAGTCCCAGGGGGGCCTTTGTCTGGCAGTCTATAATATAACGGGATTCTAACCTACGAAGTTTCTGTAGTTTATCCCCACCCCTTATGTTTTCAGAAATTGCATCCAAGCAGAAGTATTGTAACAAATTCCTGTCGCCCTTATGTTTGATTGAAAAATGTCTTGCGACAGGGTATGTGAAGTCTCTGTTGACTATGGCTCGCATATGTTCTAGGATACGCAGTTTCACGGGGTTAATAGTACTGCCAATGTATCTAAGCCCGCAAGGGCAGAGGAGGCAATAGACTGCAAATGGGGAAGTGCAGGTAAGGAATTGATTGATCTTCTTTTTCTTTTTGCAACCCACAAGTTCGTAAGAAAGAACCCTTTTACTGTTGGCACAGGCCTTGCATCGGCCACAAGGGAAGAACCCTTTTGCATCTCTCAATTTCCCTGTACGTGTGGGGATTGGTGACAGGTGACTATGTACCAAAGTGTCCCTCAACGAACGTGCCCTTCTAAAAGTAATTAAGGGATTTGCAGGGATATCATTCCCAATGATATTGTCTTTCTGCAATATATGCCAATGTCTTTTCAGGATGTTCCTCAATTGTTGACAGTCTTGGGAATATGGTGTTATCATCCTGAATTTATCTGCATCATTAGTGGGTTTATGTTTCTTAACAAACAAAGTCTGTCTGGGTTGTGTCCTTACTCTGTCTAGGGTGTTACATAACATCTGCTTGTTGTACCCCCTGGCCTCGAATCTATTGATACTTTCCCAGGCTGCTAGTTCAAAATCTTCATTTGTGGAGCAGTTCCTTTTCAACCGCAGAAGCTCACCATAAGGTATACTCCTGATGAGCTTCTGGGGATGATTGCTTGACGCGTGTAGCGTGCTATTCCCTGCTGTGGGCTTCCTATAGAGGGAGGTTCGAATGTTATTGTCCACGACTTCAATCTTTAGATCTAGGTAAACCGCCTCACTCACACTTGCATGGCCAGTGAAAATGAGGTTACAGTTGTTATCATTTAACACTTTGACATATTCCCAAGCAGTCTCTATTGAACCATTCCAGACTATGCACAAATCGTCGATATAACGATACCATGAGACGATACAGTCTGACCACTGTTTTCTGTCGGGACCCCAGGCTTCCTGCTCCTCCCACCAGCCCACGAATAAATTCGCGTAGCTGGGGGCGAAGCAGGAACCCATGGCGGTACCGGACAGCTGTCTAAACAAATCATCCTGAAATAAAAAGATGTTATTAAATAAGCAGAATGCGATTAGCTCCATCAACATAACATTATGTTGGGCATATTTCAGTGGTCTTTTCCCTAGGAAATACTTGATCGCCTGCATTCCATGTGCATGTTCAATGCTCGTATAGAGACCTGTGATGTCAAGGGTCAATAGACAATAGCCTGGTTGCCATTCAATTGATTCGATCTTTTGGATAAAGTCAGCAGTGTCTCGGATATAGGACTTTAGACTCAAAACCATCTCAAACAGGAAATAGTCCAGAAATTTGGATAGATTCTCGGTTAGGCTGCCCATGGATGAAATAATTGGGCGCCCAGGTGGTTTGTCCATCCTCTTATGTACTTTGGGTAAGTAATAAAAGGTGGGGGTGATGGGATGTGTTGTTTTCAAGAAGAGATACTCTTCAGTGTCAAGCATCTGTTTATCATGCCATTTTTTAAGTAGTCCATGCAGTTCTTCAATACTGGACTGGTATCTTTGCTTAGTAGTCAATTCGTAACAAGACTTGTCCTGCAACTGACGCATTGCTTCTTGGACGTACTCTGCTCGTGAGAGAATGACGACATTGCCTCCTTTATCTGAAGGTTTGCAGATTATTGATGTGTCATCCACCAGTATCTTTATGGCCATTCGTTGTTTGGCAGTTAGGTTGTGCTGACGTCCGCAGGGTTTTTTATGTGTACGCATGCGTCTGAGATCCCTTATTACCAGCTCTGAGAAAGTGTCAATCATATCGGTTTGTGTTGGAGGAACAAACCTAGATTTTAATTTGAGTCCACTAGTGGGAGCCTCTTGTTCGATATCCACAGCCTGTAATCTCTGAGTCAGGCTGTCCGATGGTGCGGGTATCGTGTCTGCTGTGCTCTCCAGACGTAATTCTTCCAATAGTTCCAAAGTGGTCAACTCATTCACTTTCAGTAGGTCAGTATCTTTGTACCGGGATCGGATTATTTTGGCTTCATCCATTGTTGGTTTGGTTTTAAAGAATTTATGCAGGCGAAGTCTTCTGACGAATTGGAATAGGTCGATCCTTGTCTGTGTATATTCGAGGTTACTGTCCGGGCAAAAGGTTAGTCCCAATTTAAGGACTGATTCCTCTGATGGTGAAAGTACCCTTTCTGAGAGATTAATGATAGTAAGATTATCCTTTGTAGTATCCTTAGTAGTTTCTGAGTCTACCATCTGGATCCCCTTTTGGGTCGCGTCCTGCGCGCACGGGGCGCCGCATCCGTTGCTCTTCCTCTTCCTCTGCCACTTGCGACCGCCCCGTCTGGTTTTCCTTCTTGGTCTTCTGGGGGTTTGTTCTTCCCCCCCCTCAGCCAGGTTAAGCGCATCACTTGTACCTCCGTTTGAAAAGGGGTATCCTCAGTCTGTGGCAGAACTCCAGTGTCATCTCCAGACTGTTCACCTTCAGTGACCTCAGATTCTGATGTATATATATATACCCAAGATGTCTCTTCCAGCAGAAAGAAACAGGCAGCACACGGGGCTCGTGGAACATCAACCTTTTATTCTCTGTTCAGACCATGGGCATGACGCGTTTCGGGGGTTTTTCCTTTATCAAATGCCCCCCTGGTCGACTTGTGTCTCTGTTGCCTGCAGTTCAAAGTTAATTTCAAATGTCCGTCCCACCTTCTGAAGTAGTGTGGGTTGCCTGACAACCACGGCATGGAGTCGCCTCTGCCTTTGGTAGTAAACTGCATTTCCCAGCATGCAGCAGTGTAAGCATGCCGGCGGCGATACCAATTACCGGCTCGATTTTCTTGGTGGGTCAACAGCCGGTGTGCCATGTCGTCCGCCGGGAGCTGTAGCAATTGTTCTGGGCTCAGGTGATGATTTTCCACATGCCTCTCCCCCTTCCTCGCACTTCAGACTGTCCTGGAAAAGGAAACGCCAATGAAGTAGGGGCGTAGCTCCATACAGGTATGGACTGTATTTACAGCATTGTCCATTACAGGCTTGATGCGGGGTAGTCAGAGGGTCTTCCATGTCACGACCCCCATTAGACACTTGCGGGGGGTGCACACCTTGCGTGGGGTTGAGCACGAGTGCTAAACACTGGCGACACGCTGAATTTACCCAAGATGTCTCTTCCAGAAGAAAGAAACAGGCAGCACACGGGGCTCGTGGAACATCAACCTTTTATTCTCTGTTCAGACCTTGGGCTAGACGATAAATATATATATATATATATATATATATATATATACACTCCAACCAGAAAATTCGTGCAGCGCCTTCGCACGAAGCCCAGTACGCAGACACAGGTGAATAAGTCCACAGCCAGTCTTACTTCGATATTCTTCTTTCTTTATTGCATGATAAAGTGCAGAGGTGCAACAAACTGCCAAACACGCTGAATTTACCCAAGATGTCTCTTCCAGAAGAAAGAAACAGGCAGCACACGGGGCTCGTGGAACATCAACCTTTTATTCTCTGTTCAGACCATGGGCTAGACGATAAATATATATATATATATATATATATATATATATATATATATATATATATATATATATATATATATATATATATATATATATATATATATATATATATATATATATATATATATATATATATATATATATATATACACATCACGGACAAGTAGCTCACACATTTCAAATAGTCCTCTTGCAATTCGGTATCTACTTCAAATCTCACCTGCAGTGAGCTGGTGCTGCAATCCGAGTACGTTGAACAGAGGCTATGACATCGCTGACCCCCTCTCAGACTATCTACATAGGCCCCCCACCCCTTCCCCCGTTCTCTTCCTGATGCCGTTCAGCCCCCTGCAGGGGAGGGCTGCCATAACAGAAGACTGGCGTGCCCGCGACATGGCTACAGAGAGACTTTGATCAGTGGGGGAGGGGCCCACACACTGTGTTTCACATCGCTACAGAACTCCGTCCTACCTGTATTTTGTATGGTTACTCAAAGTTAACCATGTTAGACCTTCCCTTGCCTAATGCAATTCATGCCCTCTCACCTCACAAATCTCCGGTATGCCTGTCCCAGAAGCATGATCTTAAGATGGCAGACCTTCCTGCAATCAAAGCGCGA
This sequence comes from Lissotriton vulgaris, assembly GCF_964263255.1. NCBI lineage: Eukaryota > Metazoa > Chordata > Amphibia > Caudata > Salamandridae > Lissotriton > Lissotriton vulgaris. Next base: position 1,189,286,596 of record NC_141693.1, on the reverse strand, counting down.
TCAACACTAACACCCAGAGGAGCACCCGTTTCCCTGCCAGGATGGGGCTCTGGCCAGTCAGGGCCAGTCCTAATCACCGCCGTGGGGGACCCCTGTGGCTCCGGGGCCCTCCCATTCTGAGCTGTTGGCGCACTACAACCCCTCCCGCGTCCTTCTGTTACCTCTATCCTTGTAGCCTATGTATCTATTCTAAACTGGTTTCCTGAACATTGAGACCTGAGCAACATGGCTGATACCCGGTGGAGTTGCTAGACAAATAATGAGTAGATTTGCCCTGGTTTCCCCCTTGACCGTCACCTACCCAGCCGGACATCGGACACAGTTCTTCCTCATCTTCCTGTTATGGCTCCTTCCTCCCCTCTTTTCCTCCAAATTCTCTCATCCTTCTGTTTGTTGACTGTACCATACTACACTATTGTAATTGATGTAATTTGTAATGCAATGTTCCTCTTGTATAGCGTGCTGATACCTCCAGGTCTAGCCAGCGCTATATAAACCTTTTTAGATATACATTGTAATGCAACAATCCTCTGGTTTTGCACTCTGATACATCCGGGTCTAGCCAGTGCTATATAACCTTCTCAACTCAAAAAAAATAAACTAAAATCTAGTTTTCCTGAATGCTGAGACCTGTGGAACATGGCTGATGCCCAGTGGAGCGGCTAGACAGCTGATGAGGATATTGGCCCTGCTTTCCCCCTTGACCGTCAACAACCCAGCCGGACATTGGGCACAGTTCCTCATAGTCTTCCCCGCTATTACTCCTTCCTCCCCTCTCTCCGACGAATTTTGTGAATATTTGTTTATGTGACTGTATCTTACTATGCTCTTCTATCTAATGTAACTCCTAATGCAACAATCCTAAATGTAAAGCGCCCTGATACCCTCTTGGGTCTGGTTCGCCCTATATAAAACTTTATAAATGAATAAATAAAATATTTGTTGTTGGAACACAGTTCCTCACTATGTTTGGGATGAGATTCTATGGGGCCGTATTACATCCTCTGTTGGATCATCAGGCAGGTCATGCAGGCAAGAGGTAGTGACTACACTTATCGTGTCCCTCCTCCCAGACGCAAGGGTTCAATCTTGCATGCCCAGACCTGGTATCTGTGTCGAGAGCATATAGATTCAGACTGGTTGGTCCCTTAGATAATTCACCAGAGGTTCCCAGATATCTTTCTACCTATTATGCAAAACTCTATCACACACGTAAAAGAGACCTGACATAGCTGCCTATTTTGAAGACACTGCCCTTGGGTGGATCAGCGATTCACACGAGAACTCCTATCTGCTCTTCTTGGAGAGGGCGAGATCCGGGCAGCAATAATGGGTTTGCGATCCCGAAAAGCCCAGGGACCTGATGGTCTGCCAGTGGACTTTTATAAATGCTATATAGACAAATTAGATGTATTTCTTAAACAGCTATTTGATGAAGCCAGGAATAGTGGGACTTTACCTATAACCATGAGACCGGCATGATCATATCCTTACTCAAGCCGAACAAAGAGGCCAGTAGCTAGCTGTGAGTCCTACAGGCCTCTATTGCTCATCAACTGTGACATCAAGATCCTGGCCAAAGTTGTTCCATACAGGTTGACATTGCTGATGGAGGGACTGGTCCTCTCCGATCCGGCAGGTTTCATCCCCGGCATGCCACATCCCATAACTTGCGCACAACATTTGCGTTTACTCCATGACATAGATCCAGAGATCAGAGCAGCAGGTATATTCCTGGAGGCCACAAACGCTTTTGATTCCCTGGAATGGGATTACATGTTTGCAATTCTGGGTAGGATGGGATACCCGAGCCCTTCCTTACATGGATAGGGCTGCTATACACCCAACCTGAAGGTTTTATACAGATTAATGGCCTATACTCCCCTCCGGTTCCCATTATGCAGTCAACACAACAAGGATGCCCTTTATCCCCGCTGCTATTCGCCCTCGCCATAGAACCTCTCGTGGTCAAAATACGACAACAGTACAGGGAGTATGCCATACCATATCCCACACAGCAGAGACTAATATCGCTGTACGCAGATGATGTCACTCTTTATTTACGGGAGCCACAGACTAGCATTAGCCCAATTCTGCGGGAGTTCATCAGATTCGGTGCATTCTCCAGGATAGGAATTAATTGGAGCAAAACAGAAACCTTTCCACTCATGCCTAACAAGGTTCAGTTCACCCCCGATTTCCCTTTGAAATGGTGTGAAAACGAAAAAAAAGTATTTAGGCATGACAATAACCTGAACTAAGGAAGAAAAGCTCTGTGTGAACTATGGCACTGCCATTGACACCATTACTAACTGGGTGACCTGTCTGATCACAATGCCATTTTCTCTGGCTGCAAGGGTAGCCATAATGAAAATGAATATACTACCTAAATTGCTATATTTATTTATTAATAAAACCTATAACCCAGGGCGCCCTTTTTTTGGCACCCTCCGGTCAGTTCTCATCAGGCTAACATGGGGGGCTGGCGCACCATGAAATAAAAAAAATATTTAAAAGGTGTTTGAAAACACAGCCATTTGTGACAAAAAATGTATTTGTAACTTCTTATCACAATGGCTGATTTACAAAATAAATTTACCATTACACCCACTAACCATTCTGGTTGTGGGGCTATATAGGGTTTACAGGTTCCCCAAGAACCCAAATTACCCAGAGCCAACTACTGAACTACAACCTACAATTGGATGTCATTGTGTACCGGGTAAAGTGCAGTTCATATGGTAGAGGGAAAACTGGGCTTTAAAGAAACCTATGTATTTCTGAAATAGGCACCAGATACAGAGTTTATGAGCAGTATTTATTCACACATCTCTGAATTTGTCCTACTACCATGTGATTCAGAGGGCATTTATCAAAATGTCTTCTTTCTTACACATTGCTTTATATTTCAAAAGCACAAATGCCCAGAAATACATTTGGTAATAACAAATGTTCTACTATTCTGTATTTTGAAATGTCTCCTGGAAAATCAGGCATCCTTCTTGTGCAGTTAGGCCTAGAGTTAAAAAAAGGGCCCTAAACACAACATGGACACAGCACATTTCTTACACTAAAAAATATCGCTTTTTCCAATTTCTGCAGCTGTGCATTTGTGCCCTAGATCAGCAGGCACCAATGGAAAGCTAGCAAACCTGTACATTTTTGAAAACTCCCACTAGGTTTTATACCCAGAAACCTTTGCAAACCTCACTCGTTGACAAAAAAATCCAAATGGTCCTGATATTTCTGTGAAGAAATCTTCTGGAATCTGTGGGAAGACCCACATTTCCTTCCACCCTGTATTTCCCGAAGTGTCCAGATAAAGATGGCACCTGTAGATAGAGATAGTGCCCGCTACAGGAAAGGCCTCAAAAACACAGCCTGGACACATTACATTTTCCAACTGGAAACAAAACCTTTATTTCCAATCAGCAAGCTGAGCATTTTTGGCACTAGCTCAGCTGGCACCTAAGTAAACCCAGCAAACCTTTTTTTTTTAATTAGTCACCTGGGGCCAAGCATATTACAAGTTTCCTCACCACCAGAGGACTCATGTCAGTTCTCATGCCATGAAACTGCTGGTGGTTTGGAGACAAAGGGGGCCTGCAGGGCCCCCTCTTACCTTGTGCATGGGGTACATGTAGTACCCTTCATGTGTGCATGCATCCCTATTCCTGCATATGCAAAAACAATAGTTGATGGACAGAATGCAGAACAATGTCATACATTCACCCCAGTACAGAGATCTGGGCCTAAATCCATCATTTTTTTGCATTCCACACCACCCCAGTTCAGACATGGCCATATGCAAATCAGCCTTGACCCTGTGCCTCATGTGAACAGTCCAGCCCGCACTGCCAAGCCATGTCTTTCCTCGACCGGAATCAAGCATCCTAGGACCGGTTTCTGGCTATCAGCCGACTTCAGCCACGATAGCTTGACTCCAGTGGTGTAGAGAGCATGGGACTAACGTCTGAGCATACCCATCCCACTTGGGGTAACAAATGCAAAAACAACAGTTGATGGACAGAATGCAGAACAATGTCATACATTCACCACAGTACAGAGATCTGGACCTAATCCATCGTTTTTTTGCACTCCACACCACCCCAGTTCAGTCAAGGCCATATGAAAATCAGCCTTGACCCAGTGCCTCATGGGAACAGTCCAGCCCGAACTGACAAGTCATGTCTTTCCTGGACTGGAATCAAGCATCCTAGGACTGGTTTCTGGCTATCAGCCATCTTCAGCCAGGATAGCTTGACACCAGTGGTGTGAAGAGCATGGGACTCACGTCTGAGCATACCCATCGCCCTCGGGGTAACAAATGCAAAAACAACAGTTGATGGACAGAATGCAGAACAATGTCATACATTCACCCCAGTACAGAGATCTCGGCCTAAATCCATCGCTTTTTTGCACTCCACACCACCCCAGTTCAGAGATGGCCATATGCAAATCAGCCTTGACCGTGTGCCTCATGGGAATAGTCCAGCCCGAACTGCCAAGCCATGTCTTTCCTGGACCGGAATCAAGCATCCTAGGACCGGTTTCTGACTATCAGCCGTCTTCAGCCACGATAGCTTGACTCCAGTGGTGTGGAGAGCATGGGACTCACGTCTGAGCATACCCATCCCACTTGGGGTAACAAATGCAAAAACAACAGTTGATGGACAGAATGCAGAACAATGTCATACATTCACCCGAGTACAGAGATCTGGGCCTAAATCCATCGTTTTTTTGCACTCCACACCACCCCAGTTCAGACATGGCCATATGCAAATCAGGCTTTACCCTGTGCCTCATGGGAACAGTCCAGACCATCCTAGGATGCTTGATTCCGGTCCAGGGAAGACATGGCATGGCAGTTCGGGCTGGACTGTTCCCATGAGGTACAGGGTTAAGACTGATTTGCATATGGCCATGTCTGAACTGGGGTAGTGTGGTGAGCAAAATAACGGTGGATTAAATCCAGATCTGTGACTGGGGGTGAGTATTTTGCCATTGTGCAACATTCCGTCAATCAATTGTTGTTTTTGCATTTGTCACCCCGAGTGGGACGGGTATGCTCAGACGTGAGTCCCGTGCTTTTAATGCCACTGGAATCAAGCTATCCTGGCTGAAGACGGCTGATAGCCAGAAACCGGTCCTGGGATGCTTGATTCCGGTCCAGGGAAGATATGGCTTGGCAGTTCGGGCTGGACAGTTCCCATGAGGCACAGGGTCAAGACTGATTTGCATACGGCCATGTCTGAACTCAGGTGGTGTGGTGAGAAAAACGACGATGGATTAAATTCACTGGAGGTGAATGTTTTGCCATTGTATAACATTCCGTCCATCAATTGTTGTTTTTGCATTTGTCACCCCTATTCCTGCATGGCATAGACTGCACAGCCCATGCCATGCAGGAACGTGTATCGGTGGTCCCACGCCTGTGCAGTTCTAATGCTCACATATGAGCCTCTGACTGCACTGACGTGGTACCAGCCCAGTTGCCTTCACTTTTGTAAGTATGTTTACTGGAATTGTGTGTTAGTAAAAGTTGAATAAAATACTTTTTGCCATAAGAAAGCCATAATTAAATTAAATGTCAGTGCAGGCTTTTGAGAGTGTTCTATTTGTTGTTGCTGCTGGTGTAGCAGTATGATTTAAGAAGTGAGCATAACTTATCTACCTGTTTATAAGAGTGTGAAGTAGCATGATATACATAAACAGCAAGAGCAAAAATTTAATATTTATTGTTTTTTCTGTCCAACAATGTTCCTACTTTCAATATTCTCCACATATTTCAGTTCTCTTTGCAGCACCCGTGCTCCATTTAGTCCGCTCTGTGTAATACTAATCTTTACTTTCTGTGTCAGGCTCTTTGGTATAAAGATTGAATTTAGCCATTCATTTAAACAACGTTTTATATGACAGGCCATGATTTTTTTGCATTCATTCATCTTTGTGTCTGCCACATCATCTCTTTCTAATTCTTCCCAGGAGGTGTTTTGTATTGGCTTTAAATGAAGAACAGAAACAAATTTCTCGTCTGTTTCCACATGGCTCAATAGCTGTCATTCCAGTTGGCTTATATGTTGGAGGTGTCTATTTAGTTTACACAGTTCCAAAATCTTCACTTATTTGTTCCTGTCCCGTTGGCATCATTTCAGTAGTTTGTTCTGAAGGGATAAATTCAATAAAAAGAGAATTGTCATGGTATGGAAATAATAATCTTGTTATAAAAAAAGTGAAAACACACCTCTATGTTAATACATTTAATTCATATCGTTTTACACATACGTAAAGTACAGGGAGAAGAGCTGCAATCAGCATGCATTGTTCATAAAAACAATCATTATGTTGAATGACAGAAAAAGGAAGACTGAAAGCCACTGCTGACAATCTTTACAGAGTGTGTTGTTGCTTCTGCTCTAGCACAAAATAATCCACTCCTTTTTATCAATGATATCCTCAGTTAATAATGGATCAACAATTAGAGACTCAATCCATTTCTGAATTGTAGCATATCACTTTCATTTTCAAAGTTGTTTCATTGAGGATAGTAAAATGGAGCCCACAAGTTCATACATTTCATTTTGATTCTTCTTACTACTGTAGTCAATTGATTCATGGGACACAAATTTAATTGGAATCTCCCCATTGTTAATTTACCCCTTCGGCCCTTATGACGAGCTCAGCTCGTCATGAGGCACAGTGGAGCTGTGCTCATGAAGAGCTGAGCTCGTCATAACTGCTGCGGAATGCCCACGCGGGCTAATTCTCCTCCTGTGCGGGCATTCCATGGGAGTAGGCGGAGTCGTGACGAGCTCAGCTCCTCATGAGCACAGCTCCACTGTGCAGCATGACAAGCTGGGCTCGTCACAAGCAACGTGGTGCCATGAGCGGCCCTCCCCCCCGCCACACCGGGGGGGACTTAGCCCCGCATAGAAGTTAGTAATCATACTATAAAGCTACCCTCAAGTGCACTCCCTTTGGAATGTATTCTATAAGTGGGAGTGTTTTTAGGGAGGAGAAATGAACCACAAGGGAGTCTGTCAACAATATCTTCATGCATTTTTGCTACTTGCAACTCCTGTGTGCTGCTGTGCAATGCTGTGATGTTTAATATTGCTTCCTAGTGTTTTTCTGTGGATCAGCCAGCATTACTACAGTGAAATTAGCTTTTTGCTATTAGTCACAGTATAGGCATATTATCATTAGATTTCTACAGTCCCTAATTTAAATACTATGCAATTGAGGTGACGTATTAATATTTAAAAATAAGCCTGTAACATGCTGAAGGGTTTATTTTGCCATGTTGATTAGAGGTTTTTACACTGTTACAGTTGAGCTACAATGGTAGGTATGAGGTTATGTTTGGATTGCCATTAGTCTCAATTGCACAATAGGTGGTGCAATCAACTTGTGGAATTTCACATCCAGAACTGGGTCCATGGTGTACCATTTGCCACTGACTTAAACACAAGTTACATATGACCTTTGAGTATACTAATTCGGCCATGCTATAATATGGAGCAGAGTGACTTTACAGCTGTTTAGCAGGGGTTTTGCACACAGCTGAAAAGACAGAAAAGGCAAACATCTGGTGGTAAATCAACAAAATATGGTCCTTTCTACAAGAAGTATGCTTTTCTTTATTGTCAGAATTTCCTCAGCTCCATATTCTTGCCTCATTTTTATTTCCTTGTGATTATACTTACCTTTTTCATAAATTATGGTAAAAAATTTAAAGTAGTCTCCATGTGATCCATTTTTTCAAAGTTTAACAGTTCCAAAGATTGTTTATATGTCTGCACAATATCATTCTGCAATATTTGAAAAGCTTCCATATTATATATTGGTTCCCAATACTACTTTTAACACTATGGCCCTGGATAAACTTAAATCTGGAGAGACCTGTCCCTACTCTCTCTCTTAGATCTTCCCAAGAGACGAAAATGCCTTCATTCAACAGATCTCCCCACACTGTAATCCCAGCGTCTCTCAGATTTAAGTATATCCAGATAAAAAGCTGGGTACAAGCCCAGTGCAGCCGTAATACATCATTGGGTAAGGGTAGTAACCTGGAGGAACAGCTTGTTGTGAGATCCGTGGGGAAAAGAGAGGTCTCAGTGTGGTATTGGGCAATCCAGGAGGAAGTGGATGGGGTCTTCAAGCTTGCAGATGAGTTAAGGGGAGAGCAAATGGATATACAGTGTTATCTCGTATTGCAGGACCCATTTAAAACCCTTTATAGAGTAGTTAAACCTGCTTGGTTGAAGCGGAACCATCTGTTTACTGCTCATAGAGCGTATTTTTCCCCTCTTAGGTTATCAACATTTTTGAAAGGGAAAATTTGTAATAAATGTGGGTTGGTTGAAGCATCAGATATACATATGTTTAAGGATTGCCCCTCCATTTGGCTCTTTCGGGAAAATGTGCGGGAGAGCATTTTGAAAGTACCAATACATATAGATCTGCCCCTGATAATCTCGGCCTTAATGGTAACATCGTAAGACCTGCTAGATCTTTGGTATTCTATGCAATTTTAATGGCCAGGAGACAAATCTGCAAGTATTGGATAGATCCAGCCCCACCAAACCACTCAGAATGGTTAATCTTACTATTTGAAGTATCCAAGATGGACATGGCTAGATCATGCAGTAAAAAAAAAAAGACACATTTTTAGACCTGTTGATTCAATGGAAGTAGAGTGCCCGTTTTTTTTGTTTTTTTCCGGGTCCTATGATTATGCCTTTTTGAATACTCTGCTGACTATCTTATGCTCACAGGCTATTGATATGGTCCATTAGGTTTGTTATAGACCTAGTTGGAGTAAACCCAACCTCACCCCCTGGCACCCTCCCGACCTATAAAACGTACCTTTGCCCGAGTCTGTATAAGAATGCTAAAGACTCCTGAGCTCAATCAGTAAAATTACGAATAGGCGGGTGGATTAATCAGGAGGGTTGAAGGCAAATGAGGAGGAAAAAAACACTATGGCCCTAATAACTAGTGTCCTAGTGCTTATTAGGTAATTATTACACCCAGTTTTATAAGATAATACTATAAAAAAGGGCCTGATGTAGATCTCAGCGGATGAGCAGCTCCATCACAATGGTAATGGATATCCCTTTTGCTAAAATATAAATTCTATAGAATATAATGGGATTTATATTGAGGTGGAATGGATATCTGTCACCATTGTGACGGAGTAATCCATCCACTGAGATCTATATCAAGCACTAAATCCCCATCATAATTGGAATTTTTATGTTGATTTTAGTAATTTGTACACCAATATCATATAGTGTGGTATTTACAGGGACTTTTTCCCCATCAAATTTTGGAAGGCGAGACATGCCTAAACATAATGAGTGAATCCTTTAAGAATGCCAATTTTATGATACTCTGTAATTACTGGGTGTGGAAAACTGTGCCCTTGATATACAACTAACCACTTTAAAAACAACGGTTTGTACTGGGGTACTTTAATCTGGGTCACCGATAAACAAACCCAATATTTTCCATTCCAATGTATGTAATTACTGTTCATTTGATTTAATTAATTTTTAATCATCTACATTAGTAGTAAAAAAGCATTGTCTTCCAAAATGTTAACTACTGCCAAATGCAAAACCTATACCAAAAGTTCCTCTGGTCATTATAATTTGGTAATAATTTCACTTATAATAACTTGAATTTAATCACAAACTATTTGTTGCATTTTTCTCATTATACATTCTTTAAATTGCCAGAATATTATTTTTAAAATACATTTATCAAATGCACTTTTTGTAAATAATATAAATCCATGCGCTAATATAGGATGTTAAACCCATCTCTCATGTTTTCTTGTGATTGTAATAGAAAGTATCTTGTACCGTTAGAACAATCTACAGAGACTCAAAGGAGCATGTGCAGAGCGGTAAGTAGTGGGTGCCACAGCAGGCATGTTGCATGTCCCTCTTCAGTGACAGATTTGGACCAACGGCTGCATGGGGAATGCAACTGTAGAACACACATCTAATTCGAACTAGGCCAAGCAAAGGTAGACATGTACTGGGGAAGGCATGTACATGCTTCATGAGGCATTTCAGTAGAAAATAGTGACTGCTGGACTTGGCCCTTTTTGCAGGGTCATCTCTAAACCTTTTGCCTTTCTTCTAGGCTTTTCTCTGACATGATGTTGGTGGTTTTAGGCCTCTGGGCACTTTAGTACTGCTGTGCAGTGTAAAGTGCGTGCTTTCTCTGTGGTACATATGGTAAGATTGGTCTAAACCTGTTTGGTCTAGTTTATTTACCTGTCAGTCCCTTGTAAAGTGGTATCTCATATACCCATGGTTGGTAACGTAAATGCTACTGGAGGGCTTGCAGCGCTGATTGCACCACCCACCAAAGTAGCTTTGCAAACCTGTCTCAGGCCTCTGCCACTGCAGGGCCTGTGTGCGCAGTGTTACTGCCGCTATGACGTGAGGTAGGGTGTTAAAATATCGATAACAAAAATATAGCTGACATAAATATAGTTGCAAAAATATCGTTTACAAAAATATCGACACCCTATACTTAAACAGGTAAGTACATAAATATCGACTCCAAAATATCGTTGTAATTAATATAGATGTAAAAAATATCGACTTTTTAAAATAATTAAAATTACATTAAATAATAAATAAATATAAGTACTATTAACAAAATACATTACATTACTTTTATTTTATAACTATTTCAAACAAATTTACTACACTTTTTAATTATAAACTTAATAAATGTGGACATATAAATTAATTTTACACATTACTTTATATAACAACAATAATACATATATATAATTAAAATACCCCTTTACCCAAAAACCCAAAACTGACCCTGAACCCTAAAAATACCCCTTTACCCAAAAACATTTTCACTAAAAAAATCCTGTACACACACCTAAAATTAATTAAAAAATTAACATAATTAATGACATAATTATTATTCAATTAACTAATTAAAATTAATTAACTATTATTTATTACACTATTTATATTTATTTAAAACATTAATTAATCTATTATTTCATTATATTTAAAAACCCCTTTACCCAAAAACTGAAAACTGACCCTGAACCCAAAAAATACCCCTTTACCCAAAAACCTAAAAACTGACCCTGAACCCTAAAAATACTCCTTTACCCAAAAACTAAAAACTGACCCTGAACCCTAAAAATACCCCTTTACCCAAAAACTGAAAACTGACCCTGAACCCTAAAAATACCCCTTTACCCAAAAACTGAAAACTGACCCTGAACCCTAAAAATACCCCTTTACCCAAAAACTGAAAACTGACCCTGAACCCTAAAAATACCCCTTTACCCAAAAACTGAAAACTGACCCTGAACCCTAAAAATACTCCTTTACCCAAAAACTAAAAACTGACCCTGAACCCTAAAAATACCCCTTTACCCAAAAACTGAAAACTGACCCTGAACCCTAAAAATACCCCTTTACCCAAAAACTGAAAACTGACCCTGAACCCTAAAAATACCCCTTTACCCAAAAACTGAAAACTGACCCTGAACCCTAAAAATACCCCTTTACCCAAAAACTGAAAACTGACCCTGAACCCTAAAAATACCCCTTTACCCAAAAACTGAAAACTGACCCTGAACCCTAAAAATACCCCTTTACCCAAAAACTGAAAACTGACCCTGAACCCTAAAAATACCCCTTTACCCAAAAACATTTTCACTAAAAAAATCCTGTACACACACCTAAAAATAATTAAAAAATTAACATAATTAATTACATATTTATTATTCAATTAACTAATTGAAATTAATTAACTATTATTTATTACACTATTTATATTCATTTAAAACATTAATTAATGTATTATTTCATTATATTTAAATTACTTCCCACCCTACTCCCCTATAAACCCACAACCCGCTACGGAACTATTAATACTAAATTCAACTGAAAATACATTATTAAATAATAATATACTACTAAAAATACTACTTTGACTAAAAATAATCATTAAAAACACTACATTACTTATAATTATTTAAAAAACGATATTATTGTAAACTATGTTTTTGTAAACGATATTTATTACAACTATATTAATGTTAACGATATTACTTACCTGTCTGTCGATATTTTGGTCAGACGATATTTTTGTCATCGATATTTCTTCCTGTAGATATTTTTGCGGCGATATTTATGTTAGGCGATATTTTTGCGGCGATATTCCTGCTCTGTACCATGACGTGACACCTAAAGTGTGTGCCATGTCTGTGACACCCCTTTTACTGCATGACCCCCTTTTATTGCATGCCAGTCTCCCCTAAGGTAGGCCCTAGCTAGCCCTATGGGCAGGGTGCATTGTAGGTAAAAGATAGGACATGTACCTTAAGTGTGTGACATGTCCTGGTAGTGCCAAACAGTCATTTTGGTTTCTCACTACTGTGGGTCTGCCCTCCCTTAGGAATGCATTGGAGATTCCCTGATACATGTTTCAGTGGTAATTCCTGATAGGAGAGGAGCAGTGTGGTTAAGTTTAGTGTATTTGGAATGGTAATAATAAATGCTGTGCAATGGTGTGCGCAGATTTATTATAACTATTTTAGAAATGCCACTTTTAGAAGTTGGCATTTCTGCGTGCTATGTGTCTGCCTGCCTGATGTGAATTGCATGTCTGGCTTTTGAGTGACAGGGGATGGGAGGTGTGTGTGGCTCCAGGAGGGGCAGTGTGAGTCAGCACTACGCTGAATGGGACTTCTACATTGGGAGAAGTGGGATGAGTAGTCGCCTGACCCCGAATAGGATTGTGCCTGCCCTGTACAGTGCTGGCTCCGCCCCCTGTGGTGTGTCTGATCACAGAGCTCCCACCTGACAAAGGGGAAGAGGAGCCTGGTAAACAGAGCACTCCAATTTCCCCCTGAACCAGTTTTTGCTGGTTTCCCCAATCCCTGTACTAAAGACAAAGGAGAATATGTATATAAAAATAGGGGCTGTGACCCCTTGATGTGGTGCTGTTCCTGGACTTGTTGGGGTCTTTCTGTTTCTGGGGGCCCAGAAGGAGCCACCACAGGAGCTTGCGTCCAGGATGGAGGGCCCTGTGTGCTGGCCTCCCTGGGCCCAGCTATGCCCCATGTACCTAAGGACTTTTAGCACCTTGTGAATGCTATCTTTTTATTGCCCAAAAGAAGAGGAGCATGTGTGACTTAGAGCGCTGAGCTGCAACTTGTTTGGAGGGAATCCCGACATGGGGATCCCCCCACCATTACGCCAGGAGAGCGGGTGCCCACCCTGCATTTTGCTTGCTGGGCGGGAGTCTACCCGCTTTCTGACGATTAAAATTGCGGATGCCTACCCCGCATTTGGTGCTGTCCTAGCAGGTGCCCAACCCTCGTTTGGTGTTTTGTTGGTGGGTGCCCACCCCGCCTATGTGGTTATTCCTAAAGCGGGTACCTACTCCTCATTGCTGATTATCTGGTGGGTGCCCACCCCGCTTGAGTGCTTATTTAGCGGGTGCCCACCCCTCTGTGGTGATGTATGCAGGCGGGAGCCCACCCCGCACATTGCCTCAAGTAGGAATCAAGAACGTGACCCGGAAGTCAGGCAGCCTTGCCTGGCTGTGGGTGGGGCCTCGCACCATGTAGGAAGCACTAAGGACTCTTGGAGGCAGGGCTCCTGCAGCTGCAGTGTGAGCCCTGTGTGTCGTGCCCGTCGAAACGAGACTCCAGTGAGTATGGGAGAGCCCCATGGTGTGCCTGGAGGGGACCGGAGTGCGGGAGCAGCCGCGAGAAAAGACGGGCCCTCCATGTGTATCCAGGTGAGTGGGGCTTGAAGTTGCCTAGTGTGGGTGCCTCCCCCTGCAAAAGTCGGGCACCAGAGTCATGTTGGGGCTCCCCAAGGCAAATTGTCGGTGCCTGGAGCCCGGATGTGCCGTGCTGAGTTCTTTTGGGAGGGGCACTTGCCATTTAGGGGCCCCAGTGGGGGCTCAGTAGGCAAAATGATGCCAGCACAATTTTTCCCCTCAGGGTACAGTGAGTGCCCATGCCTACCTTTAGTTTCACATGCAAAAACAACAATTGATGGACAGAATGCAGAACAATTTAATACATTCACCCCAATACTGAGATCTTGGCCTAAATCCATCGTTTGTTTGCTCACCATGCCCTTCCAATTTGAACCCAGCCATATGCAAATCAGTCTTGACCCACTGCCCCATGGGAACAGTCTATCCCAAACTGCCAAGCCAGGTCCTCCCTGGAATGGAAACAAGCATCCTAGGACCGGTTTTGGGCTTTCACCCCTCATCAGCCAGGATAGCTTGATTCCAGTGGCATGGAGAGCGTGGGACTCACGTCTGAGCATACCCTGTCCCACTAGGGGTGACAATTGCAAAAACAACAGTTGATGGACAGAGTGCAGAACAATGTCATACATTCACCCCAGTACAGATATCTGGGCCTAAATCCATCGTTTTTTTGCTCACCATGCCATTCCAGTTTGAACCCAGTCATATGCAAATCATTCTTGACCCTGTGCCCCATGGGAATAAGCATGGGCGGAAAATCCATTCCGCTCATGGATTTTGCGGATTTTTGGTAAATTTGCAATCCGCAAACTCTCGCAAATTTACCGAAAATCCGCAAATTCGCACGCAGCGAATTTGTTTGCTTGGTGATACAATATTGCGGCGTGCGGCGTTCACTTACCGTCATTCAGCGTTTGCCGAGTTGTTTTTCTCGATATTTCTGCGCCATTTTGGATCTTGCTGCGGGATCCCGCGGGAGTTTGGCGACGCATCGTGAGAGTTCGCAATTGCGAACATGTAGATGCGGCGGGCAACAACAATCTTGCACTCGCGAAATTACAAAATTTGCAATTCTGCACAAGAAATCCACTAGCAAGCAGCATAAACCTTCTGAAAATGATGATTTTTATCGGAATAACTCCTCAGGTTGACATTTGCCTGCACTTTTTGGATTTGAGGCCTTTTTGACTTTCTTTGGATCTCTTTGGATTAGAAATCAACTTTCACAAGTAAGTTTGTTTAGGGCATTACAGTTGCTGTTCTGCAGAAAAACAAGTTTTGCAAAACTGAAAGCACTCAGCAGGTGCAAAAGTTCACTCATCATTAGTAACCATTCCCTGTCGTGCTTCCTGAGGGGCCCCTCCAGAGTTCAGTTGCCTATGTTTGTTTGGGGCATTACAGTTGCTGTTCTGCAGAAAAACGAGTTTTGCAAAACTGAAAGCACTCAGTCAGCAGGTGCGAAAGTTCAAACTCATCATTAGTAACCATTCCCTGTAGTGCTTCCTCCAGAGTTCAGTTGCCTACTTGCAACTATTCTATGACCCTGCTCTGACCCTCACAGCAGGCTCATAGAATAGCTACAAGTAGGCCACAAAGGTCCTGGAAAAAAAATTGCACTGCAACAGAAAGCAAATTACAGATAATAAAGCAGGTGCCAGACAGGTAGTTTAAATTCAGTGACACATTAATCAACCCCAAATTAATTCATGTCAGTTGAAGCAGGGCAGGTGTGCTTGCTTTCCCCCCCATAATCTACAGTGATGAATCAGAGGGTGGCAGTGATGTACCAGAGGGTGGCTTGGGTGAATCAGAGGGTGGCAGTGGTGAAACAGAGGGTGCTGTGATTGAACCTGTGATGATGAACCTGACTGGAGAGCACTCTGCCGGGGACTTACTTGTTTTGCCTGTCATCCCACAGCTCGCGGAACCCGCTCCGCGGGCCCCGCATCGCGCTGTGTGATCCTCTGCAGCCCGGAGTTTGGAGGAACAGCTGGGGGAGTCTACTGTCGGGGCTGCGAGCGGCGAGCGCTCAGGAGGGACTTCAACTCCCAGGAGCGCCTGCCTGCCCAGAGGACCAACACCTGGGCCGCTCTCCCCGACCCCTCCCACCCTTCCACCGACCGTTTTTAAACAGCATTTCCCTGTGGGCGAGTGGGACGCTTTGCTGACTGGAGAGCACTCTGCCGGGGACTTACTTGTTTTGCCTGTCATCCCACAGCTCGCGGAACCCGCTCCGCGGGCCCCGCATCGCGCTGTGTGATCCTCTGCAGCCCGGAGTTTGGAGGAACAGCTGGGGGAGTCTACTGTCGGGGCTGCGAGCGGCGAGCGCTCAGGAGGGACTTCAACTCCCAGGAGCGCCTGCCTGCCCAGAGGACCAACACCTGGGCCGCTCTCCCCGACCCCTCCCACCCCTTCCACCTCTTGCTACATTAATCCAATACTACTCCCGCAGCGCGGGAGAGCGCGCGGGAGAAGCCCGGGACAAGGGCGGGACCGTCTGTGGCCGTCCGGGGCCGCAGGAGGCCGGGCAGGGCCACCCATCTAACATTTATTCTTTCCTAACTGTGTTTTTTATCTGGTTTTAATATTTGGTATTATTTTATCTTGAGGTATATATCATGTATATTCATTAATTGCTTATTGAGACCCGTGAAATTCTAGATTCTTGTTAACTTTCTTTACAAACATGCCCCTAAGGTCGGGTAAAGAAAGACAGGTTCAGGTTTCCACTTCTAATGGCACCTTCACCGGGACTATTGACCAATTCTTCACACGTTCTACTGCCGTTTTGGAAAAGGAGATAGCCTTGGTTGAAAAGCGACTTTCGCTTGATATTATTACGGGTAAACGTTCCTCACTTGGTAAGATTAGTGCGGACGTCCCCCCTGTCCCACTTACATTGCTGACTACAAATAGTAACGATATTAATGCGGAGTCGTTATTGTTAACTGCTCCCGATAACTATTCTGTGGAGGTAGTGGGGACAAACCAAGAAAGCGTCTATAACACTGCACAAGGCAACCTATCGAATGGTGGGACTACCGTTTTAGACCTGGTTAGTGAGAAATCGGGCCTTTCGGACTCGCATAATCTTAATGTCAGTATTGAACATATGGACTCCACTTTCAGCTCACAACATATATCTCCCCATAATCGTGGGAAGCGTAAAAGGGTAGATTCACCAAATATTGATGTACAAACTGAGGGTGCGGAAAACTTTATATTATCATCTCCCCCGCAGCCACCTAATACTAATCTGACTGTCCATTCTGAGGAATGTAATCCTACAATTAACATCTCTGAAGAAATCTTCCTGGCCAAGACTGAGTTACTACTTAAATCGCTTCTTTTACCACTTTTTGAAAGGACTAGATTGTTAAATGATAAAATGGATGCCTTAGACAAATTGGTTAAAGATAATATAGTGTCATCGAATAAAATCCTTGCTGGCCTAGTACCAAAAGGATTGAATTCCCTTGCCCCTCCCACTAATATGCCTACTACCACGGCCAATAATAACATAGGGACCAATAGTAATCATGGTAATAATAGTAAAAATACCTCCAAAGTGGGGTTATCTATCTCCAAATCAGCACAAAATAAAACTGCACCAGTTCCCAAAAAAGTAACCTTGGTGAATTCAACTGGGCTAAAATCTGCTGTAAATTCGCAGAATCTGAGAAACCCTACTCCTACACAGAATAAGGCTTCAAGTCATCACCCCAAATTTATCCCAAAGAAGCAGTGTGTGAATCTCCCTCCGGAATCAGTGCCGTATACTATTATTTTAACTGGTGTGGCTCCCCTTAGTAGTGGCACGAGAGAAACACACAAGGATCTTTACAATAAGGTCATATTTTGGCTTAATAAAAACCGTCCGCTTCCCCCTGATCTTAAACCTGAAATCCTTAATGTAAGGAGGGTGGACTGGGTAGGCTTTGAGAAAAAAGACCTTGAGGGTGACTGTGTGGTTATTAGTTTTAGAGACCCATGGGTTGCTGAATTAATCGGTAGGGAAGCAAGATTTGGACGAGTTGGAGATGTGCAAACACTATCACTGCATTATTTTTATCCTACCTTATATGCCACTAGACCTCAATCCCCAATCCACCACAATAGAAGGGATAGGTTTAGAGGCAGATTTCAATCTGAAACTCCGATCTATCCAATGTTTTATCCTCGCCTCGCAAATCGGTTTGCACCATTGTCTGGGCTAGAAGGTGTAGATTGACAAAATGCTGATTCTTTAGATATTGTGGTACCTGAAGTTGTAGTAACCCAGTCCCCAAATAATTTGAAAATCCCTGGAATGGAGATTGCTTTAGGATCCATTAATGTAATACAGAGGGAGGTAGAAAGGGATATACACCCTAACTGTACACCTAGCCCTCTGAATATTGTAGAAACTATGAGTCCAATGGTACCCATGGGAGAGAATCCACCTCATATTCTGACAGTCTTATCATGGAATGTAGCGGGATTGAGGGGGAAATTGTCAGAGGCTGAGTGGTGCTCCTTTATAGATTTACACGATATAATTGTTCTGCAGGAAAGTTGGTCTACAGAGCCTATTTATCGAGTTGGCTATCTTAACTATTATAAACCTGCCTGCAAAGGACTGAAGGGACGTCCATCGGGTGGCTTGGTCATTTGGATAAAACAATCCTTAGCCTTTGCAATAACAGTCCACCCTACTGTGAGTAATGATGTTCTGGCTTTGAAATTATGTGGTGTAAATAAACAGGTTTTTTTCCTTATTAATATTTATGCAAGAGGGTTACCAGGAGGGAAGCCCGCGAGTGTGATAGCTGAACTGGATTCTGTATTAAACAGTATTAGTAGAGATAAATGTGTTATGGTGGCAGGTGATTTTAATTGTTCTTTTGAACCTTTTCCTAGCCTTGTCGATGGGGGTTATGGGGAGATTGACCAGTTATGGAATATCCCCCAATTAACTATTCCTCCAGTTAAGAAAGTCACTGAGGCTGCTATGCAGTGGTTAGGTCTGTGCCTTGACTGGAATTTGCGTGCAGCAAATGGTAGGTCCAAATCAGATACAATGGGAATGGTCACATTTGATAATTCCCTGCACTCTAGTCGCATTGACTATTTTCTGTTAAGACTAGAATATTGGAAATTATTGGAGGATATGGTGGTGGTCACGAGACCTGAAAGTGATCACAATCCCCTGGTCGTCAAGCTATTATCACAGGAGGGTTTGTTTTTGGATCCTGCAACTAGCATCTATACAGCAGAGGCTGGTCTTACGAATGACTGTAGAAGGGTAAGATGGGCCAGGTTACTAGATAACCCCTCTATTATCAATAAGGTTGCCGATGAGGTCAAAATTGCAACAAACCTGATAGTACCCTTATTAGAAGAAGGAATCTTACCTGATCAAATTGGGGTGATTCACGAGTCTCTTTTTAATAAAATTAAATCTTTTTTTATTGAACCAGTTAAAGGAAGGATAATAGTGCAATCCAAGTCTAAGTGGTACGACAAGTCTTGTCGAGCCGCCCATAGCTCTTTGTTATCTGCTATTAAATCTAAAATAGCCAGGGATATAAGGTTGGCTAGGGCAAACTACAGGAAAATACTTAAAGAGGCCAAAACTAGATGGGATGACCAGCGTTGGTTGGATTTATACCAGGCAAGTACCTCATCCAACCAAACAAAATTCTGGGAGGTTGTTAAATGGGGTGGGACGGGTGATATGCATGTTCCTGTTAATTATATTCCAGCTGAGCAATGGGTCAAGCATTATGAGGCACAGTTTAGTGTCGCGGAACGGATCTCCCTTAATAATAGGGAAGATGCCAGCGTACAGTTCCCTGTGCCATCTTATGATCCCATTGTTTTTACCAACTCAGAAGCTATCACCGCCCTTAATCAAGTGCAGAACGGTAAAGCCCCAGGTATGGACTGCATTCCTGCGGACCTTTTTAAATATGATCAATTGCATTGGGTCCCGTATATAACTCTTCTGGCAAATGCAATAGCTAGAGGGACTGAGATTCCCATCTCATGGAAAGGGGCAGAGATTCTGCCCGTGTTTAAAAAAGGGGACAGAACAGATGCAGGGAACTATAGACCCATCAGTCTTATTGATGCCCTTCAAAAGGTTGTAGCTCGAATGTTGTTAGGAAAAATTCACACTTGGATGTCTGAAGCAGACATTCTGTCTCCTATGCAGGCGGGTTTTAGGGAATACACTAGCACAGTTGACCAGATATTAAGATTTGTTATGATTTTCTGGAAAACTGTATTCCTGAGAGGTGGCACGATATATGCTGCATTTGTGGACCTCAAATCAGCATTCGATTTGGTCCCAAGAGCAAAGATGTGGTCAGCCCTGAGAAGGATGGGTGTGCCTGCCGCACTCCTTGATCTCACAATCAGGATGCATGAGGGAAATTTTGCCAGGGTTAGATGGGGGCGGCAGGGTCAGGTCACAGACACCTTCCCCGTGACACGTGGAGTGAGGCAGGGCTGTGTCCTGGCTCCTACCCTGTTTATACTCTTTATCAACCAGGTGGTGAAGTTTCTCACAGACACTCCGACTGACGCCCCTTCCTTAGGTGGGACTAAATTTCCTCTTTTAATATTTGCTGACGATACACTCATACTGGCTAAAACTCAGAAGGGCCTGCAAGTGGCTATAAATAAATTTGTGGACTTCTGTACTGAGAATGACCTGGAAATTAACATCAATAAAACTAAGTTCATGGTCTTGACAAAAAATAAACTGAAGAGGGGGTATGTTACCATGAATGGGTCTAGTTTGGAGCAGGTTGAAGCTATGACATACCTTGGGGTTTCAATCGACTATAGATTAAGATGGAAAGAACAAGTGGCTGCGCTTAGTTTGAAATTTGCTCGCCTGTCCGGTTGTTTAGTGAAGGAGCAGCGATGCTCTCTCACTAAAAGAGTTTTACCGGCTCTTAAAATCTATAGCGCCAAAATTAGTTCAGCGATTTTATATGGGGCTGATATTTGGGGCTATGTGGACCTGTCTGTTTTAGATAGGATTCAGAGCAAATTCCTTCGAAACCTTGTCAGCCTGCCCCCTTCAACACCAGTCCTACCATTATTAATGGATATGGGCCTGTATTCCATCAAACTCCAAGCCCTCTACAGGATGGTAGCTCTGTGGAGGCGCATATGGTCTACACCAGAACTTGCCATGTTTGCCCGAGAAATACATGATGTGAGAATGCAGCAGGGGGCCGGTGACATACCGTGGTTTAAGCAAATTAAGACCGCTTTGATCAAAATGGGTCTCCCTTTGCTCTGGTCCGAGCCGGGCTCTAATACCTTCCCTACAAAAAAAGACTTCAAGCTGCTTTTCTGGTCAACGGTAAAAGTAGATCATGTTGTTCTAATGGAGAAACAGAACTTGACAGGTCAGTTTCTGCTTCATAAAATAGTCCCTCACATAGAGAACTACTGGGATGTTATTCCTAAAACTTTAGATAGAAAATTATACCATCAGTTTCGTGTAGGAACACTCCCTTTGAGGGCTTTTACTAATGGTTGGCAGAAGACAGAATCATCCCTTTGCCCCTGTTGTACCGTTTGCAGAGAAACATTGGGTCACTTTTTATTTGTATGTACAGCTTACAGCGACCCACGATGTAAATGGTTGAAACCAGTATGTTCCAGACTTAATACCCGAGTAAGTAGCGAAGCTTTGCACATTCTGAGAACAAATACTGCCGAATGGCTATCCATTGGAATGGCTAAATTTCTTGGATGGGCTTGGCTAATCAGGATCAAGTCAGTTCGAAACTTATCGTCTTGAATAATTTTGTATAGTATGCATCTGCAATATACTATGGTCTGTCCAGAACTGATGTCCAGTTTTCTTACATATACAAATGTATACTTGTAAGTTTTTCCTTGTATATTTTTAGTAATTTTTTCCTTTTTGACGTCTATTAATGTATGTTTAATTGGGAATTTTAATCTAAACAATTACTGTTACTTTTTATTTGCTTGTTAGTATTGCTTTGATATTTTGAGATTTTGTCAAATTAATTTGTATTGATTGTTTTGTATGTGTGTCTTTTATGAATAACAATTCGCAATAAAGACGTTAAAAACTGAAAAAACTGAAACTGAACCAGACGTAGAAACAACAAAGTCGCAACCGTTGCGAGCCGACAAGTAAGTTCGCAATTGCGAACTGGTACAAAACCCTCGCAAACTGGCAGAAACCCTTGCGAACACAAAAAAAATCCGCAAATTTGTGAGAATTCGCGGATTTTGCGGATTGTGAGTTTGCAAATACGCAAATTCGCAAATGCCAGATTCGCAAAATTCGCCCATGCTTACATGGGAACAGTCCAGCCTGAACTGCCAAGTCAGGTACTCCCTGGACTGGAAACAAGCATCCTAGGACCGGTTTCGTGCTTTCAGCCCTCATCAGCCAGGATAGCTTGATTCCAGTGGCATGGAGAGCACGGGACTCACGTCTGAGCATACCCGTCCCACTCGGGGTGACAATTGCAAAAACAACAGTTGATGGACAGAATGCAGAACAATGTCATACATTCACCCCAGTACAGAGATTTGGGCCTAAATCCATAGTTTTTTTGCTCACTGTGCCATTCCAGTTTGAACCCCGCCATATGCAAATCAGTCTTGACCCTGTGCACCATGGGAACAGTCCAGCCCGAACGGCCAAGCCAGGTCCTCCCTGGACTGGAAACTAGCATCCTAGGACCGGTTTCAGGCTTTCACCCCTCATCAGCCAGGATAGCTTGATTCCAGTGGCATGGAGAGCACGGGACTCACGTCTGAGCATACCCGTCCCACTCGGGTGACAATTGCAAAAACAACTGTTGATGGGCAGAATGCAGAACAATGTCATACATTCACCCCAGTACAGAGATCTGGGCCTAAATCCATCGTTATTTTGCGCACCATGCCATTCCAGTTTGAACCCAGCCATATGCAAATCAGTCTTAACCCGGTGACCCATGGGAACAGTCCAGCCCAAACTGCCAAGCCAGGTCCTCCCTGGACTGGAAAAAAGCATCCTGCTTCATCATGTTTACAGCTTTAATGATTTTCTGGATCTTTAACACAGATTTGTAATGTCTCGTCAAATTTCAAAGTTGTTTTTCAAAGACAGCTTGTGAAAATATATATTCTCTCAATATGGGAAATAAATACACCTTAAAGGAAAATGTGTTGATGATCTGCTGCATAATCCTCATTTAAATTCCCCTAAGGGGTGTAAGGTAAATCTGGATGTTTTGTTTCATCAGATAAATCTTGTGATACCTAATCCAAATTAATGTATGCACCTTGACGTGCTGGACTTGGCTGAAATGACTGGATAAGATATTTAGTTGAAACTGAAAAACATTTATTTTGCTCATCTGAGATGTGCAAAGTAAATGTTTACTGCATCAGACTTTCATTAATCCATTATCTACATGTGTATGTGATATGGCTACCATATAGAAATCCTAAATGATATGCTTTTCAAGCCTGCTGATGTACTCTGATTGATTCATCAACTCTTGCTCTTTAGGCCCTCCCATGTTGAAAGCTTTTTTGGTTATTTTAGATAGTTCGTGCTTAGGCCTCCATATCATTTTTCTACATAACTTATCGCAGCCAAATTTGTGTCCTTTTTTTACATCATCCTAGGAATCCCAAAGGTAGCCACAATTTGTGGATTCCAATGGAGGTGGCTATGAATATAAACAAAATATAGCAACATTTTGGGGGTTTTGGGAAAAATAGGAAACAAGTGCTTAACAGACAAACGTAATTTTTTTCCCTAAAAATTGCATCATAGAAAGTTTGCTTGTGTTAAAATCACAGCTTTCCATTTTCCTGACAATCATGAACATGCAGAGCTGAGTCCCAAAAAATGCATTTACCTACAGTTTTGAAAACTGCACACACAGAGGAATCTAAGTGGGATGACTTGTGTGGCTCCCACTAGGTTTTATACTCAGAAACCTTTGCAATCCTCAAACTGTGACTAAAAAGCACATATTTTCCTAATATTTCTTTGACTAAATCTTCTGGAATCTGTGGGAAGACACAAATTTCCTATCACCCAGTATTCCCCAAAGTGTCCAAATAAAGATGCCACCTGTAGATAGAGATAGTGCCAGCAGCAGGAAAGGCCTCAAAAACACAACATGGACATATTAAATTTTCCAACTGAAAACTAACCCTTTTTTTGCAATGCAGCTAGTTGAGGATTTATGGGCCTTGACCAGCTGGCACCTAAGGATACCTAGTAAACATGTACATTTTTTGAAACTAGGCATCCGGGGCCAAGCATATTACAATTTGGCTCACATAATAGCCTTTGTGCTGCACTGCTGTGGGACCAGCATTGCTGCCTTCTCTTGTGTAAGTATATTTACTGGTGTTGTGTGTTAGTACATTTTGGATCGAAAGCTATTTTGCCATAAAAAAGCCAAAATGAAATAAAAAGCCAGTGCTTGCTTTTGAGAGTGTTCCATTTGTTGTTGCTGCTGCTTGTGAAGAAGTATGCTTTAAGATATGAGTACACCTTATCTACCTGTCCATAAGAGAGTGAAGTAGCATGAGAAACAGCAAGAGCACAATTCAATCATTGATTATATTCTCTGTCCAAATATGTTCCCACTTTCAATATTCTCCAAATACTTCAGTTCTCTATGCAGCACCAGTGCTCCATTTAGTCTTCTCTATTTAATACTAATCTTTAGTATAAACATTGAATTTAGCCATTAATTCAAACAACATTTCATATGTCAGGCCATTTCTATAGCATTAATTCCTCTTGGTGTCTGTCACATTATCTATTTCTAATTCTACCCAGGAGGTGTTTCGGATTTGGCTTTAAATGAAGAACAGAAACTCATTTCCGGTCTGTTTCCACTTGGCCAAATAGCTGTCATTCCAGTCGGCTTATGTTTTGGAGGCAGCTATTGAGTGTACTCATTTCCAAAATACTCACTAATTTCTTCTTGCCCCGTTGACATATTTTCAGTAGTTTGTTCTGGAGAGATAAAGTCAATAAAAAGAGAATTGTCATGGATTGGGAACTATGATCTTGTTACTATGAAAGGGAAACACACATTTATGTTATTCCATTTAATTCAGATAGTTTTACACATACAGAAAGAACACAGAGAAGAGTTGCAATCAGCATGCACGGTTCATAAAAACAATCATTATGTGAAGTGACAGAAAAAGGAAGACTGAAAGCCACAGCTAGAAATCTTTACAGAGTGTGTTGTTGCTTCTGCTCTAGCATAAAATAATGCACTCCATTTTACCAATCAGATCCTCAGTTAATACTGAAAGAGCAAGGAGAGACTACATGTATTTATTATTGTAGCCTATCACGTTCCTTTTCAAAGTTGTGTCAATGTGAATAGTGAAAGCCAAACAAGTTCCTACATTTCATTTTGATTGTTCTTTCTACTGTAGTTAATATGGCTGAGATACCCGCCACCCCCTCTCAACACAATCCCCAAGAATTGGGAAACCGGAAACAGTTCTGAACTTTTGGAAGGCGGGAGGGAGTTACCCTCCCGGCCGTATTTATTAAAATATGAAACAAAATCAAAAAACATTAAAATAACAGTTTCATATCATGTACAATTTCATATCCACATTACGATGTTTGGCTAACCTTAACACATATCTAATACAAAGGTTCTCCTAGCCGATACTAACATCCTTACAAAATGCATTTCAAATTGAAATTGTACATCCTAACGTTAAGGGCCAACGGCAAGGTCGTAACCGGTGTCAGATCCCTAAACCAGAACTCCCCCCTCACTTGTGAGGGGCGGCCGCACAGAGGACTGCACCTCATGTGCCATACCAATTTCCCTTGTCTTGACGGGGGCCCCTGTTAACTCGACGCCATCTACGTGGTCGTCCGAGGACTCGTGTGAGGTGTCTAGAAGGTAGCGTAGACCCCCCTCCCCACCCCACACAACTTACCACATCTGCCGTCGCAGATGTCCTGGCCCCGGGAAATTCCCAGGAGGGGCCCGTAGCCCCTCCTATCCAGGGAGGGGCCTTGACCGCCTTCCCTTTCCTTTAGGCGTCCCGTCCTTTAGAAGGGACCGCCTCCCCGTTGAGGGGCCAATGGCCACCTCCCCCCGGGCGCTCCCATCCGTAATGGGTGACACCCCCCCCTAGGGATCTTCCAATGACTGCTCACCGATCATGACCTTACCGCCCGACCAAACAATAAATACGACAAGATTAATTACTAAAGAGAAAAAGACATTCCTACTTTAAACAGATCAAGTATAAACCCTCTAAAACATTACTAATCACTCTGATGCAAGTCTTTAATAAAGCATACTGCAAAGAATTATCCACTTTATTGCAACCGAATCACAAACTTTATTCTGAAACAACCTGCAAGAAAACAACTACTACGTAAAATGACTTTATACCAAAACAACTTGCTGTCTTCAGGGGATGGTGGGTGGGTTCAAAATTGGCTCTTCGTTCTGTCTCGAGCTCACGTGCAGCGAGGAGGTGCAGCTTCAGAGCACAGGAACAAGAGGATGCTTCCTTGGATTGTCGCTCCTTTTATTCTTCTTTGGGTGGGCGTAAACCCGCCTCCTCCTGCCTCCAGGGGCGTGGCTGACGGCTTCAGTGTCTAGGACAACCCACTCTTGGGCGGGAAAAAGCGCGCCCCGGCTACGCCGCTTTGGGCATACCAGCCGAGACGCGCCTCCCGCCCAAAATGGCTTCCCGGGGGGATCGGGGTACTCCACCATACGTTCGGGGGAACCGAGTGGTCGCCCCTTTCCATATGGCTGAGATACCCGCCACCCCCTCTCAACACAATCCCCAAGAATTGGGAAACCGGAAACAGTTCTGAACTTTTGGAAGGCGGGAGGGAGTTACCCTCCCGGCCGTATTTATTAAAATATGAAACAAAATCAAAAAACATTAAAATAACAGTTTCATATAATGTACAATTTCATATCCACATTACGATGTTTGGCTAACCTTAACACATATCTAATACAAAGGTTCTCCTAGCCGATACTAACATCCTTACAAAATGCATTTCAAATTGAAATTGTACATCCTAACGTTAAGGGCCAACGGCAAGGTCGTAACCGGTGTCAGATCCCTAAACCAGAACTCCCCCCTCACTTGTGAGGGGTGGCCGCACAGAGGACTGCACCTCATGTGCCATACCAATTTTCCTTGTCTTGACGGGGGCCCCTGTTAACTCGACGCCATCTACGTGGTCGTCCGAGGACTCGTGTGAGGTGTCTAGAAGGTAGCGTAGACCCCCCTCCCCACCCCACACAACTTACCACATCTGCCGTCGCAGATGTCCTGGCCCCGGGAAATTCCCAGGAGGGGCCCGTAGCCCCTCCTATCCAGGGAGGGGCCTTGACCGCCTTCCCTTTCCTTTAGGCGTCCCGTCCTTTAGAAGGGACCGCCTCCCCGTTGAGGGGCCAATGGCCACCTCCCCCCGGGCGCTCCCATCCGTAATGGGTGACGCCCCCCCCCTAGGGATCTTCCAATGACTGCTCACCGATCATGACCTTACCGCCACAGGCCGAATAGTTGACCGGCTATCCGGACCCCCACAAAACTCCTACGTAAAGGTCATGCTGTAAACTCCTTAACCAGGCTACGAGGTCTCCTATGAGTAAGGAATTCCCCACCGGGACAAATGGACCCCATCTTCTAGATACATATTGTCCCCCCTGATACAACCATGAGGAATCGAATGCAATGTACTGGTACGGAACAGTCTACCCAGCTTGTTATTCACCTTTTTCACAGAATGATTTAATGCAGACACTGAATTAGCCCCCCCGCCACACTTTTCGTGGAATCATATGGGACCATGCAATCGTGCACCCTGGAACTCTTCTCGCCAACCAACTTACTGTGGATAGTATCGCCTCGAGAAGTAGTCGTCTACCAGTGGTCACCAAATCATTGCCCCCAAGATGTACTATGAGTATAGATGGCGGTGACCTTGTCCGCCCTAACAAACCCTCGAGAAAATGTTGAAACTGGTCAATACAGAGCCCGCCCCTTCCGTAGAAGGTCACCCTGTACCCGTATTCCCCAGCTGCGTGAATCATGTCACCTGCTTTGAATACGTCCGCGGCACGCCTCACGTATGAGTGGCCCACGACCCACACCACTCTTTCCTCAGCCGGTGATCTCTGACCGCTGGTTCCCAGGTGTCGGGTCGACTGCACAGTCCGCCCCGCCTCGTAGGTTTGCGAAACTGTAACCAAACAAAGACAAGAAGCGTGAGTACATGATAATAGCTTCACAACATGTGCAACCGCACATACCTTTTGTAACAATTCGAGGACCAACGCCCCAACTGTTTCACTTTTTCCACACTCAGACCCCTGGCTGTAGCCTCTGTAGCAGCCCCTATCCGGAAGGAATGAGTCCCAAACTCGCCCGGGTTCAAGCCCGCGGCCGAAATTGCCATTGCAAGCACCCGCTGGAACTGAAACCTTGTCAGTGGGGTGGCATCTGCGTGCCTCAGCAATGTCCCCCCCCATGATGCCGCCCTCTGCGCCAAATACTCCTCAACGCATGCAACCGGGCACATGGGAGATCCGGGAATCCGCTGGACTACTACACTGTCCCCGATCGCCCCCTGATCGGTCTTGGACCTGACAAACGAGACAATCATCGTTTCCCCTTTCACTTGAATGTGCTCTCGGCACAAACCACCCCCCATATCCTGCTTGTTTCTTGCCACCAGTTCGCTTACCCGCATAGCCCCATGGAATGCTAATGCAAAAGCGGCCTGGAATAACACTGTTTCCGACTGGGATGAACATGTTGCAGGGAGTACGGACAGTAACAGGGCCAACCTATCCAGACCTATCGGGTGCCTTTCATCTATTCTGCGACCCTCAAGGCGTTGCCACCCACGCAGCGCTTTCTGTACTACGAAAGACGCTGTAGGATCCTGGATACCATGGGCCCGCGCCATGAAGGAAATGGCGGCCCGATGCCTCTGGGCCGTAGCCACCGATTTGCCTGCCCTGCGTAATGACAGTAAAAACTCTATGACAAATTCTTCCTGGCCCCAAAGCTCCCTCCTAGCAGAACCCAAAAAGGACCAATAGGAACGGAACGCCCCTTCATATGCCTTCCTTGTCCTGGGTGCTAAACTCTCTCCCACGAGGTTTTGTAGTTCAGGGCACCGAGAGACCAGAGAGCTTCGGGAAATGGTGCCGCCACCGGGTCCGCTGTGGGCAGAAAACCCCAGAAGGCCTGCATACGGAAACGAGAAAGCGCATCAGCAGCCTGATTCAGCACCCCTGGCACATGCCTCGCTCTAAAGAGCACGTTCAATTGCATACATAGTAAAACAATTTCTTTGAGCAACCTCAGAATCCATTTACATCGTGCTGCCTGACTATTGATACACTCAACCACGGTCATGTTATCAGACCAGAACACCACAGAGTGATCCCTAAACCCCTCAGGCCATGTTTTCAAAGCCACCAGAATAGGGAACAGTTCGAGAAAAGCAATGTTACTTGTAATCCCACACTTGTGCCACCATGGCGGCCACCTTTGAGCCGTCCAGTGATTGCCAAATATGGCGCCATAGCCTATACTGCCCGCCGAATCTGTCCACAGCCCCAACTCCTCGGAGGACACCGCCGGCTTGGTCCAGACAACCCGACCATTGAAATCCGCCAGGAATGCCAACCAAATGCGCATGTCCTGGCGAATCTCTGCCGAGAGCCTCGTGCGGTGGTGCCCCTCTTTAAGACCGACCATGGCTTGTGCAATCGAGCGGGAAAAAGGGCGGCCCATTGGCATTATCCTAAGGGCAAAATTCAACTGACCCACAGTCTGTTGCAATTGATGCAAGTTCACCTTAGTTTCCCTAATGCATGCCTCAAGCGAGGCCCTGAATTTCCGCACCTTTTCTTCTGGCAACCGGAAGCAACCTTCTTCGGAATCGAGCTCTATTCCAAGAAACTCGAGCGAAGTTGATGGCCCCACAGTCTTACATGGCGCCAATGGCACACCAAACTGCCTCATCAGATCACAAAATTCTTTTAAAGCCTGTGCACATTCTGTATCCCCGGCAGCCCCCAGGAACAGAAAATCGTCAAGGTAATGCATAACATGCTGAAACCCCGTCATTCTTGTGAATGCCCATTGCAGGAAACAACTGAATTTCTCAAAATAAGCACAAGATATGGAACAGCCCATTGGCATACATTTATCCATGTAATAGCGCCCCTGAAACATAAAGCCCAGGAGACGCTGATCGTCTGGGTGTACCGGGAGCAACCGGAACGCTGACTCGATGTCTGATTTGGCCATCAGCGCTCCGGGCCCCAGGCGATTCAACATGGCGACTACATCATCGAAGGATGCTTACCGCACCGAACAAACCTCCGGGTCTATCGCATCATTAACTGACAGACCTCTCGGAGCTGACAAATTATGTATCAGTCTAAACTCACCCGGGTCCTTCTTGGGGACCACTCCCAAGGGTGAACAAACAAAATTAGGAACTGGTGGCATGTCGAATGGTCCCGCAACCCGACCCCGGGCCACCTCTTTCCCAATCTTCGCTTGCACCACCGCCGTATTATGCAGGACCGATAGTTGGTTCCTACAATGCGCTTTACCCTGAAAATTCCCCACCGGGATGCGGAAACCATAGGAAAAACCGTCTCGCAACACCCCAGCGGAGACATGATCCGGGTATTCACTGAGCCAAGGAATCATTGCCATGGTATCAACTGGTGTAGGTAAAGGCGCCCCTCGGACTATGTCAGACCTGTTTGGCGCTTCCCCTACTTCCGTTATCACCCGTTTTGGCTCTGCACATGGTCTCGGGATGCGAGGACTGTCCACACCCCCCACAGTCGTGCCTAAACTTGCATGACCCCTGGGGCCTCGTACACTTTCCCCTGTTAAAGTTCCAGCATACCCCTTTCTTACCTGCATTGCCATTCGACCTTGGGTGATGCTCATTACTTGCCCCCGCCCGAAAGGGCGCCCCAGATGAATGGCGGGAAAACTCACCCCCGCCCCCCCCAACAATGGCGCCTTTAACATGCCTGAGTTCTCCATTTTTTGCCAAGAAATGGAGTCGTAACAATCCCACGTCAGGCACGTGTCGAACTCCTTGGCCTTGCGAAAAATATTATCATAGCAAAACCACTCATTGCCCGCATATGTCTGAGAAAATTCCATAATACGTGTCTGGTACACATGTAACTCGGCCAACAGTTCAGGTCTCCGTTCCCCCATAATTGAAGTGAATATGCCAAATGCTCTGCCCCAATTACCTATCGTCTCATCGACTCTAAAAGCGGCCATTTTGGCACGCCAAACACTCGGATGCATAAGCTCTTTCTGGACTTTCACATGCTCAATCTCGTAATGATCAGTTAGCAAGGAAAACATGTTTACATATTTCTCAGCCCATATCCGTTCTTTGATTTCCATCGGGATATGCTGAGCCAATTTCTCCCTTCTTGAGGGTACCGACCCCTTCCCCGCAATCGGCATTAGCTGCTTACCTGAGCTAGAAGCTGTAACCGCCGTTGCTGCCGAACTCGTGCCAGCTGCTGGTTGACCTACTGGAGCCTGCGGGGAAACAAACGGACAAGGTGGTCTCGCGGCCTCCCGTGACTGCCGCAACTGCCTCATTAATTGCTTGGCCTCCTCGGCCGTGTCCCCCGGAGCCACGGAACCCCCGCTGCTAGTACCCAACCATGCCGCCAGCTGGGCGGCCAACTCTGGGGGCATGTCCCCATCGTTCACTGGGGTAACCACCACGGGGATCCGCTGGCCCTCGGCGGGAGCCGGAGCGGGAATCTCCGCTGGCCTAGGAGGGCTCGCCGGGGGAGCCTCCGGAACTGGGACCTCGTCCTCATTTGCCCCATTCCTGGCCCTCTTCCTTCTTCCGGCTGGGACCTCCGCCGGGTTGGATCTTTTCGGCCTTCCCGCACCGTCCCTGGCCGCCATTTTTCTCTTCATCTCTGCCATGTCTTTCACCAACATCCGGAGCATTTGGTCGGTGCTGACCTTCTTTGCGACTCTCTTGCCCGGCATTTTCCCCACGTAGGTGAAAGGTCCTGGACGCGATTTGCAGTGCTAGAAGAGCAAAGAGAGAAATTACAAATTTCAAAATTGGCTCTTCGTTCCGTCTCGAGCTCACGTGCAGCGAGGAGGTGCAGCTTCAGAGCACAGGAACAAGAGGATGCTTCCTTGGATTGTCGCTCCTTTTATTCTTCTTTGGGCGGGCGTAAACCCGCCTCCTCCTGCCTCCAGGGGCGTGGCTGACGGCTTCAGTGTCTAGGACAACCCACTCTTGGGCGGGAAAAAGCGCGCCCCGGCTACGCCGCTTTGGGCATACCAGCCGAGACGCGCCTCCCGCCCAAAATGGCTTCCCGGGGGGATCGGGGTACTCCACCATACGTTCGAGGGGACCGAGTGGTCGCCCCTTTCCATGAATTCATGAGACAAAAATATCACTGGATGCTCCCCATGTTAAATTCATTATAATGTAAAGTTAGTGCAATCCTTTTAGAGTGTTTTCTATAAGTGGGAGTGTTTTTAAAAGGTGGAAATGAACCACATGTATTTTGCTAGTTGTATCTCCTATTTGCTGCTGTGCTATGCTGTGATATTTAATATTGTTTCCTAGTGTTTCTCTGTGGGTCAGCCAGCCTTCCTACAGTGAAATTAGCTTTTGGGTACTAGTCACAGTATAAGCATGATAACATTAATTTGTTACTGGCCCTAATTTGAATATTCTGCAACCTACCTAGTGGGCGACATAGACGTGACCTAATTATTTTTAAAATTCAGCCTTTAACCTGTTGAATAGGGTTTTTTACACTATTACAATGGTAGGTCTGAGTCTATGTTTGCTATAGCATTGGACTCAATTGCACAATAGGTGGTGTAGTCAACTCGTGGAATCTCACTCCCAGAACTGGGTCCATGGTGTATCATATGCCATTGACTTAAATACAAATTACATATGACCTTTAAGAGTATACTAATTCAACCCAGCTGTAATGCGAAAGAGTCACTTTACAGCTAGTTAGCAGGCGTCATGAGCACTGCGTTCTACAGCTCTGAAAGACAGAAAAGGCAAACATCTGGTGGTACACCACACAAAATATGGTCCTTTTTTACAAGAAGTATGCTTTTCTGTGCTGGCAGAATTGTCATCATCTCCATATGCTTGCCTTAGTTTTGGTTAATTGTGATTATTCTTACCTTTTTTGTATTTTTTGTATTTTTTTAAAGTAGTCTTCATGTAATCCTTTTTCCCTAAATTTAACAGTTACACAGACTTTTTTATATTTCTGCACAGTATCATTCTACAGTATTTTAAATTGACTTCTGTATTATATATTGGTTTCAACACAAATGTTAACACTATGGTCCTCATTTCTTGTGTCCCAGTGCGTGTGAGGTAATTATTACACGTAGCAAAATCCCATATTCTGAGGTTCAGACTTTTCAGGATTATTTGATATTACTAGAAAAAAAGGGCCTGATGTAGATGTCGGCAGATGGGCTACTCTGACACCACAATGATGGATATCCCATTTTGTCAAAATATAAATCTGATAGAATATAATGGTATTTATATTTCGGTAGAATATATTGTGACGGAGTAACCCATCCACTGAGATCTAAATCAGGCCCTAAATCCCCATCTAAATAGGAATTCTTATGTTGATTTTAGTGGTTTGTACACCAAAATTCATATAGTATGGTATTTACAGGGACTTTTCCCCCATCAAATTTTGGAAGGCGAGACATGCCAACATATAATGGGTGAATCCGTTGAGAATGCTGATTTTATGATACACTGTAATTACTGGGAGTGGGAAAACTGTGCCAGTGATATACAACTGACCGCTTTGAAAGCAACTGTACTGGGCTAACTTAGTCTTGGTCACTGATAAGCAAGCCCAATGTCTTGCATTCAAATGTATGTAATTACTGTTCATTTGATTTAATACATTTTCAATAATCTACATTTTGTAGAATTGTATTTTTTATTATAGTCTTCCAAAATGTTAACTACTGCCAAATACAAAACCTAAACTAAAAATTCCTCTGCTCATTATAATTAGTTCACTTATATCAACAAAAAGACATTTATTAAAAAATGTTTTTGTAAATAATAGAAATCCATGTACTAATATGGTAAGTTAAACCCATCTCTCACGTTTTCTTGTGTTTGAATATAAAGCATATCGTTAGATAATGAAAGTTAAACACATTCATTTCTTTTCTTTTTTTAATGTGTCTATCTATGAACTAACGGATTATTTTTTTGTTATTTTTATGATAATCATCAGCATATTCATAGCTCTGATTCATATTTCTAAAAACATACTCCACAACTGTTATTTTTATTAATATAGAAGCACCTTTTCAAATTGTGGATATTATAGAAATAATACACAAACAAACATACACTCCCCATCACACACACACATAAGCTCCACTGTATGTATATATGTATTTTATTGCACCTAACTTAATGCTACAATCTATTATTATCTGACATGCTCTGTTGCCTCTGCATCTAGATCGGCATTTAAAAAATGTATGATCCCCATAGGATCCACAAAAATGGTTACCCATGGGCTCATCACTAGCAGACTCGACTACGGAAATGCACTCTATGCCAGCGGCAACCAGAAACAGTTCAAGAAACTACATAAAATCCAAAACACCCGCAGCCGGACTGGTCATGAATATCCCCCACCACAGTCACCTCACGCAACACCTCTGACAATTCCACTGGTTCCCAGTCAACAAGAGAATCATCTTCAAGCTCCTCACACAGTTTCGGGGTTTCACCCCTCTTCAGCCAGGATAGGTTGAATCCAGTGGCACAGTGAGCCTGGGACCCACGTCTGGGCATACCCGGCGTACTTAGGTTGAGAAAGCAATAAACCCACAATTGACGCCCAGTCAAGAGATCTGGGTTAAATCCATCATTCTTTTACTCACCATGCCACCCCAGTTTAGACCTTCCCATATGCAAATCAGTCTTGACCCTGTGCCTCATGGGAACAGTCCAGCCCGAACTGCCAAGCCAGGACCTCCCTGAACCGGATATACGCATCCTAGGACCGGTTTCGTGCTTTCAGCCCTCATCAGCCAGGATAGCTTGATTCCAGTGGCATGGAGAGCACGGATGCTTCTTTCCAGTCCAGGGAGGACTTGGCTTGGCAATTCGGGCTGGACTGTTCCCATGGGGCACAGGGTCAAGACTGATTTGCATATGGCTGGGTTCACACTGGAATGGCATGGTGAGCATGAAAACAGTGGATTTAGGCCCAGATCTCTGTACTGGGGTGAATGTATGACATTGTTCTGCATTCTGTCCATCAACTGTTGTTTTTACCTTAAGGGATGCTGGCATGAGACAATAAATTGCAGAGCTTTCAGTTCGGATTTATCACATCAGTGGCTGATCTCTATTGTAGGTACATAGCATACTAGGACCGGTTTCGGGGTTTCACCCATTGTCAGCTAGGATAGCTTGAATTCAGTGGCATAGAGAGCCCAGGACCAACGTCTGGGCATACCCGCCGCGCTTAGAGCAAGAAAGCAAAAGGCACACAATTGTGAGCAAAACAACGATGGATTTTAGGCCCAGTTCTCTGTACTGGAGTGAATGTATGACATTGTTCTGCATTCTGTCCATCAACTGTTGTTTTTGCATTATTCACCCCGAGTAAGACGGGTATGCTCAGATGTGAGTCCCGTGCTCTCCATGCCACTGGAATCAAGCTATTCTGGCTGATGAGGGCTAAAAGCTCGAAACCGGTCCTAGGATGCTTGTTTCCAGTCCAGGTAGGACCTGGCTTGGCAGTTCGGGCTGGACTGTTCCCATGGGGCACTGTGTCAATACTGATTTGCATATGGCTGTGTTCAAACTGGAATGGCATGGTGAGCAAAAAAACAATGGATTTAGGCTCAGATCTCTGTATGCAAATCAGTTTTAACTCTGTGCCTCATGGGAACAGTCCAGCCTGAACTGCCAAGCCAGGTCCTCCCTGGACCGGAAAGAAGCATCCTAGGACCGGTTTTGGGATTTCACCCCTCTTCAGCCAGGATACCTTGAATCCAGTGACACAGTGAGCCCCGGACCCACGTCTGGGCATTCCCGGCGCACTTAGGGCGAGAAAGCAAAAGACAATTGTGAGCAAAAAAACTTATGGATTTAGGCCCAGATCTCTGTACTGGAGTGAATGTATGACATTGTTCTGCATTCTGTCCATCAACTGTTGTTTTTGCCTTAAGGGATGCTGTCATGAGACAGTAAATTGCAGAGCTTTCAGTTCTGATATATCACATCAGTGGCTGATCTCTGCTGTAGGTACATATCAAAGGCTGCCTGCTTTTTTGTAAATATTTTTGACGATGTTGTGTGATAGCAACGCTTGGATAGAAAACATATGTGCTGTAAGAAAATCAAAGTGAAATGCTCTGAAAGAGCTGTTTCTTGAAAATGATCCAGTTGTGGCTGCTGCTACTGGTGTATCTGTATGCTTTAAGACTTGAGCGTACCGTATCAACCTGGTGAGAGGTAGCATGATACAAAGCAAGAATCCCTCATCAATTATATTTTCTGTCCAATTATATGTTTCTCCTACTTTCAATATTATCCAATTAGGTCAGTTCTCTGTGCTGCAGCAGTGTTCCATATATTTTTCTCAATGTAATACCTACCTTTTCTTTTAGGGGCTCTTTACTATAAACTTTGAATTTTAGCCTATATAAACAATGTGCCAGGCCATTTCTTTGACATTCATTCATCTTCCGGTCTGTCACATCATTTTTCTAATTCTTCCCTGTAGGTATTTGTCATACGCTTTAAATGACGAAGAGCAACAAGGCATTTCTGCTCTGTTTTCACATGCCCCGATACCTGTCATCCCACTTAGGTAATGCTTTAGAGACATAGTTTACTCGGTTCCACAATACTCACCAGTTTGTTCCTGTCCTATTGGCACATTTGGAGTAGTGTGTTCTGGAGAGAAGTAAAAAAAGGAGAATTTAAAATAGATTTGAATAGATTTGAAAAAATTATATTAGCATAGAAGGAAAACACATTTAATTCAGATAGTGTTTACACATACACAGAGAATAAAGAGAAGAGTTGCAATCAGAATACTAGATTCATAAACAGAATCATTATATTTGGGTGGCAGGAAAAGGAAGACTGAGAGTAACAGCTGAAAATCTTTGCAATTAAGGTATTGCTTCTCTTCTGGCATTAAAGGTTTTCCTCCATTTAGTGGATCATAATCTTAATTATCACTAGACAAAGAGGTCCAGCCATTTCCTATTTGTACTCAATGACTTTTTTTCAAAGTTGTGTCAGTGAGGAAGGTGAAGGGAAGAGCATATGTTCCTACTTTACAGTTT
Source organism: Lissotriton vulgaris (assembly GCF_964263255.1). Classification (NCBI taxonomy): domain Eukaryota; kingdom Metazoa; phylum Chordata; class Amphibia; order Caudata; family Salamandridae; genus Lissotriton; species Lissotriton vulgaris. Next base: position 1,189,249,357 of record NC_141693.1, on the reverse strand, counting down.
GGTTATTTGATTTCATGTAGGTAATAAATCCATGAGGCCAAATGTCATTGGATTCTCTCCGCGTTAATTTAATGGTCACCTCTAGTGCCCTCCCTTTGGAACCTTTTCAATAAGTGGTTGTTTTTTCAGAATGGAGAATTAGTCACAAGGTTGTCTGACAGCAAGTACTTCATGTTGCTGCTTGCAGCTCCTGGTTGCTTCTGTACTATCCTGTGATTTTCAACAATAAACTGCATTTTTTTTAGTTTAGTATGTCTTCAGTCAGTGTGTTTTTTAGGAACTTGTTGATTATTTAGACTTTTTGTTTACTGTTCATTAACTGTATAACGTAGCATCCTCATACCTTCAATAATATTTGCTTGTAAAAATACAATGGTCTTTTATCTGGCTTAATGGTTATGCAATCACAACATTATTACATTTGTAGACAGAAAGCATACAATGTAATTTAAGATAAACCATGGTTTGGTTGAATCGAAAAGAGAGGACTGTAGGTGTCCTCTCCTCACCCAGTGGATGTCCATTTACCATGCCCACTTATCTCTCTTACATCCTTTGACTTCCTGCATTTTCCTTTGCTCACTGTTGCATGTTTTCATTTTCACCTATTTCTCCCTCTAATTCTTTTTTGCCTGTCACTATTTTATGTCTCTGATTCCCTCTTTGTACAGTGGCGGCGCCTCCACTAAGGTAGATAAGAGTTGCACAAAATAACAAAGAAAATGATAATAACAAAAGTTAATATCATTTTTTTGTATCTGCCTGGTTAGGGTGGGGTGGGGGTTGGCTCTCATGGCATTGGGGTGGAGGAGTGGTTGCTGAACTCTTAAGTGTACATGACAGTTTGGCCGGCCGTCTTGGCCCGGTAAACAGTCATGCACCCTTTGCATGTTCTTCACCCAGGCTACATGGCAGCCTAGCCAGAGAACATGCCCAGGGTCCCATTACCCACTAGAGCGCTGGACCACAACACTTAGACCAATCACAACTCTGCATTGCAGGATAGCGATTGGCTATGGGGTGCCTGGGGCCTTCCTCGTTGAGGAGCGGCTGCTCTGGTTAGTTAATTTTACATTTCCTTTATATTTTCCCCCGACCTTCTCCACCCTGCCTTGCCAGCCATGTACCATACTGGCTACCACTGGCTTTTTTACCATTTCTCTCTAGTCATTTACTGTTTTGTTTCTAGTCTATAGATTTGTTCCTATTTCTCTTAACCTACACCTTTTTTACTGCCTCCTTTTAGCCTCCCCCACCTGGCCTCCAGATTCTGAGGGTCCCAAGGGAAAATATAAAAATGTTCAAGTTTGCCCAGAAAAAAAGTAATGTACATGAGACTTACCATGAAATAACAGAATAAAGTAGGTATGCTATGGCTTCTATTTGTTAGAAATAATTTTAAAATGTAATGGACATTTTTGAGCATTTGAGTTGGGTTGGTTATGTCAGTTAGAGGTGCTTAAAGATTATGACCCAATTTATGTTAATATGGTACACATAAAGGTAGAGTAGGACACCTCCTACATAGATTTCCAGAATACTAAGGCATCGGCCCTATACACTATTAAAGTGCAGAATTGTATTGAACATATATTTTCTCACATTATTAAGTGCAGCTGAATATATAAAAGTGCATTATTTGTATCTCCTCTAAAGAAAATAGGTTCTCCCTAGAACAAGGCCTTAGCCTACATCCAAAGTAAATGTGGGATTGAGCTGTTCAACTTCCCATCTTGGACAATGTGTAATTCCAGTGGGGGCCAGGAGTAACATTCCTGCTCTTGGTAAAGTGGAAAACAGTCCGATTTCAGTTTCTGAATGCTCACAAGCATATAGCTTGGTGGGTGTGTGAGTCAATGCAATCCTCCTCCCCTGTCTAAGCGCCTTGAGACCCTCCGGGTATGTAGTGCGCTATACAAATTCTTTGACTTGACTTGACTTGACTTGACTGTAACATCCACGTTGTACTGCTTCAGTGGCAATTTTCTACTGAAGAGTTCTCCCCCTCGTGGCAGGTGAATCAGAAGTAGTACAGCCATTTACACCTGCTAGGAATCATTTTGTAAATACCTGCTTGGAGTAATTCAGGCATTTTTAGCTGCAATTTGACATTTACAGGCAGAAAAACCTTTTGAAAATTTGACCTTTTTTTCAGAACGTGCTCTAGTGATTAAAAATATTCACCCCACTAAATCATTTTTATCTCATAAAAAACTTTGCACCCAGTATATAGGTCTCGCCACCAAATTATGAGGTAATTAACATTTAGAATAGTAAATATATACTTATATTGATGAGAATTTAGTTGGCTATATTAATTCTTTGTAGGTCAACGATTGTGAAGCTCAATATAGTGCTACGCAACCTGACACTGTTCTTATATACAAATATATAGGCACAGTTGGCTTAAATAGCTCGCCTATAATTGTGCAAAAAAATTACATCTGCCATCTCTCTTCATCCATTTAGTCACAGGTTCTTTCTTGTTTTCTATTTTGTTAATGGGTTATTGGTCAAGGAAGTAACTACCCACCTTGAGCAATAATCACAGTCCTCGTCAGAGTGAACCCGAAAAGTCACTAAATTAACATGAGCTAATCCCCCCGGTAGGGAAGGCACAGAGCAGTCAGGCTTAACTTAGTGTAAAAGTAAGGTATTTCTGCAATACCAAAACGAGAGTTAAGTCATAACATAGCATACATTCTATTATGCAGTCTATGGATCGGCCTCCAGACTACATTTCTGGCTCGGGACTAGAGATATATTTGGTAGCACTGATGAGGTGCTACATCTGCAGTGAAAACTATCTGACAATTCTCCACTAATGCTGACACTATGGATACTGAGCACAGAAAGTATGGGCCAATTGTGGCGTTTGCAGCCCACCATGCTCCTTGACATGATTTTCAGAGAATTAATTAAACAGACAATAATCTTATACTTTGCCATAAAAAAGGATCCGGTACAGGGATGGGGTTTGCGTGGGAAGCCTTTAGGTCTGTAATCTGGGAGAGTGTATATCCAGAGGCCATGGAATTTACACAATCCATTAGAGGCAATCTTAACAAGATTGAATCCAATTTGAAACAAATGTAATCCCAAACTTTCCAAGATAACAGGTCAGACTCCCTTCCACAAATAAAAGAGTTAGGGAGACTAATTGATGGAGTAGTGTACAACGACCTAGACATATGGTGAAGACAAAAGACCTAGGCATAGACTGGCTGGCTTGATTAAACCCATATGGACCTCTGACCATATTTCTACAATAGAGACTGCAGAGGGCAAAGACAAATCTTGGTATATAGCTATCTCAGCAGAATTTTCAAAATACTGTGAGACATTATGCACCTCCACATCCCAGGGGGAAGACAGACAGGTTAAACAGCTTTTAGCTCTGTAAACCCTGGCCTGGTTAGGGCCAATAGACAGGGAATTATAATATTTACCAATTACCATGAAGGACATAATATGTGCTATAAAAAAACTAACAAATGGCAATGCTCCAGGAAGTGACGGACTGTCGAGCGAGTTCTACAAGGAATATGTAGAACAATTGGCTCTCTATTCCCTATTACCTTGACATGTATAATGAAACACTCCAAAAGGGTGAGCTACCCTGCTCTCAGAACAGGAAGTAGTAACTGTCACTCATTTTAAGCCGGGGAAGACCACACAGAACTGTGGTTCCTATAGGCCACTACTATCAATATTTACAGACAATAAAGATTTGGCAAAGATGTTAGCCACCAGACTAGTGCCAGCATTGTATAGATTAATCTACCAATGCAGTCAGGATTAATAACAAAGCGCTCCACCGGCAGACATTATTCACAGTATTGCATCAGATCAATTCAGGACTAAAGGTTTAAGGTTTTATTAAATTAGCACAGTTAATTAAAACCATTGCTATAGAGTATCAACATTAGCGCAATTATCACGTTAAAAAGCAAAACTAAGAAAACCATCAAGAGTTCCTATACATATAACTAAAAAGGCAATCATGTAATTACCATTGTAATCACATACAGAATTCAAAAGCCTAAAATAAAATGAATTAATACGGGAATACTAGGCCAGGGGATGAAAAAAGTCTGTGATGAGTTTTTTGGGGGGAGGAACTGGAAGAGCAGGGGCCAAGGAGGGTAAAAAAAGATTGTCCAGGAGTCTCACGTATTTTCCAGTCCTTACAAGCACTTGAGTGTCTAAGGAAGTAAAGCACAGGGCCGACGCCGCCCAACATGACCTGATGCCCCATTTTAAATATAAGGGTTTTAAAAGAAGTCTTCTGGTAGCATCAAGGGCGGGACAGCAACATAGAAGATGCAACCATGATTCGGACCTGTAGTTGCACAGTCTGCAGGCCCCATTCTCACTTGTTGGAGCCCATCGGTTGAAGGCAGTGGAGCGCAGACCTAGGAGACGCATGAACATTATATTCTTCCGAGCCACTGCGTTCAGATTTTCCAGGAGGTAAGATTGAGGTAACCCAGGGAGGTATGAGTTATTCAGGGGGAGCAGGACAATAGATGTTTTTAAAGCCTGGGAGTCCATCCGATGGGAAATTTGTCTCACCTGCTTATTTATAACCTTTTTCCAGCGACCTGAGAAGACACCGGGCGTAAACCTTAGCCTCAAGATCTAATAGGGCAATGAGTCGATAATTAGCTGGAAGAGAGGGATCTCCTTTCTTAAATATTGGGCATAGGATCGAGCCTGACCATGAGTCTGGTAGCCGACAGGTAGTAAACACGTTGTTGTATAAGGGGACCAAAGCTTGGCCCACTCTTCCAGAGCACATTTGAATACCGCAGATGGAAGGCCGTTGTGCCCGGGAGCGCCATCGTTTTTCATGGCTCTCAGGTACTTAGAGTCCTCGGCTGGAGTAGTCAGCTCATGGATTTCTATCTGCGTAGTATCGACACAGTCTCTAAGTTCGGTCTCCGCAGGGTATACGGTGTCACAGCAATATTGTTGAATCACATGCTGGGCCCAATCTTCTTCACGAACTGCGTTCCCTCTGTTCTTGTTGGAGGAACGAAGCTTGTTCAGGACTAAAGGCTGTGGCATTGTTCTTGGATGCAACAAAGGCATTTGATGCCAGTAAATATCCAAACCTAAGAATGGTTCAGAGTAGAATGTGACTAGTGATGAAAATGGCAAAATAGATTTGATTACTTTACACTTAACCAATAGCAAATAAATGATCATAACTTTGAACCTTTTTTGGTTCAGCGAGGGACAAGACAGGCCTGCTCCGTGTCCTGATTACCTTTTCATTGGCATTGGAGCTTCTGGTCAGCCTGCTATATGAGGTACACAGTGACAGAAGCTTTCAATTTGGAAAGTGTAAGATATTGGTGTCCTTTTATACCAATGACATCCTACTCCTAATGAGAAACTAATTTGGATCCAATCATTACTTTCCATCGATGGTGAGGATTCACTAGCTAATGATGCCACTCACTGAAACAATAATTGAACCCCTCCTGGAAAGGCAAGTAGACCTGATTTGCTATCTTGGTATAAACATCCATAGTGATAAGGAAGTGATCTCAAGGGAAAACTATGGAAAAACTCATGGACAAAATAGAAACCGCTATTGAAAAATGTATCAAATTGCCCATAACACTGGCACGTCTTTTTGCCCATATAAAAATGGTGATACTCCCACAGCTACTTTACTTATTTCAAAATATAATGATACTATTCCTCAACCAATTGCAGTCATCACTTATCAAACAAATATGGGCAGACAAACAGCCACAAATTAGTTGGAACTTCCTACAGAGGCTATATGAACATGAAGGTTTCGCTGCATCATATGTTGAGGTCGACTACTATATTGAGCAAACACAGTTCACTTCACACTAGTTTCATAATAATAGACAGGTACTACACCAGGACTCAAAACTGGGCTTAGCAGCACCACATAGACTCTTTGGTTTTATCTTAAAGACTCTGACATGGCTATGATCTGATATACATATAGTAACTTGTGCAATATTGGCATGGATCCAACTAGCTTGGATCTCAGATGTAGACTCTCTGTACTCTCCACATATAAAAATGATACAGAGCACCAAGCTACCCATCACCAGTGCACCGCTAATGATACAGAATCTATGGTATAGACATCTTTCACACTGGGTGATATATATATGTGGGGGTAGAGTAGATTGCTATGAATTAGTATTTAAAAAAAGCACTGTTCAGATTTAAGGAGTCAAGTGAAGGATGCTTTACCTTCATATTTACCTTCATATTCACAGGCACCAAAGGATTGGTGACTATTAGGTCTAGATGCAAATGACTAAGTGGTCAGCAAAGCAATTACCATATTGTATGCCATGATCTTGAGGGATATGCAGATGGTGGGAACCCATTCAAAGATAACCGGTTTTGAGATTATCGGATGCAACTAATGATGCATGGTGGGAATATTACTTGTCCATCAAGGGATTTAGTCCTGACTAAAATGTAAGGTCTGGTTTCTGAATTTAGACATGCTTGATGAACAGACAGTTTACCAGTGCCCTCTGGTCCTAATTGGTCCCTGGTAAAAAGCAAGTGCTCATTTTGGAAGTTGCCCCAATGGGAGACATATGCTGGTTATCTTAGATGACTTTTCCAGAGGTTGAATTCATGGAATCGAAGACAGGTCAGTTAACTAGTCCCATTCTGGAGAAAATAATGGCCACCCATGGGCTTCTGAAAGAGCTGCCCACTGACAATGGCCCTCCATTCACTAGTCATACATTTGTAGAATATTTGCGGTTCTGAGGCATTCATCTCCAAAAAGTCACATCCTGTTGACCGCAAGCCAATGGATAAGCATAACGATTCATCTGTACCTTGAATAAGGTGCTGCATAGGGATTTGGCTCATGGACAGAATATGGAATGCGCTCTGAATATTTTCCTTAGAGAATACCGCCTCATACCCCACTCAATGACCCAACTCAGCCCTGGTTTCTAGTTTTTTAATCAACCAGTGGGTGACATAATCCCCCAATTGAACAAGCCTTCAGATCTTCAGACGCTGGTGGCTGAGAAGCTGCAACAGCGTTGGCATGGAATAATCACATGTCTCAAATCAGTGGAGCCAGATGGAAGCCCATCGTGGTCAGAGACTTGGTGATGGTTAAGAACATGCCTCCATGAATTCATGCTCCCTTTTGAGGATGGTCCTGAGCAAGTACAGTCAGTGAAGGGATCAATGATCACTGCTCAGAGGGCAGGAGAGAATGTTATTGAGAATGTGTCCTGTTTAAAACACTCCCAAACTCCTGTGGCCCAGACAATTGAGGAGCCCTCTGTAACAGTGGGAATTCAAGCTAGAAATGACAATGGCTTTGTTCTTGTGGACAAAGGATTCCAACTCAGCAACTTCCATTCCAAGCAATACTGAATCTCCAGAGACTGGTAGCTGTCAGTGGAATTGAGCCCCTATGGATTGTCTGTTCTGGTCTGCGCCCTCCCATGATTAAACGTGATGAAGCTGGTGATGATGGCCATTGTCAAGGAAGGGAGAGGTACCATGTGAGACCATGTCCTGTGAGATCTTCTCATCTGAAGGACTTTGTGTTGATTTGAAGTGCTGTAGAACATGGTGTTTTTATCTCTCTCTTTCTTATCTCGCTTTTGTTTTTCTTTTTCTGAAACATTATTGATGAAGATATTACATTGATCATCACCAGTTAAGCTGGTGCTGTTGTGTTTTTATACCCAAAATAAAGGCTGAATATTATGGTGGTGGACTCATCCAATGGAGACACAGATAGGAGGGGTGTCCTTGGAGTGAACCCTCTTGCCATGGACGCAAAGGTTCGTGCTGGTAGGGAAGGGAAAGTTGTTAAGTGCCCAGGAGACATGCCTCGTGGTGAAGTATAGCCAAGCCAGTGTATGAGTAATGATTTACTGACATACTCTAGTACCTTTGAGGCCTGCAGGATTTTGGAACTCAAAAATCTGTACAGTTTTATTTTAGCTACCTACTATTCATAACCTCTGCACCCACGTGGTATTCCCTGGCTTCCTTGCCAATTTCTTTTTCATTTACACCCAGTGGGATGTAACAGAAGAGTCAGGCATCAAATATCAGCCAAGCCAAGGAACAGCAGAGCTCCCTCCCGTATCCCTGGATCTTGTTTTTTTTTCCACTGCCACCACTCTTGTGGAATTTTTTAGTGCCAGCCACAAGAAGTGGACAGGAGAGGGTTGAACTTTCATTCCTATTAATAGCACCACTGATTCACTTGGCAGTGGCTCTCTGAAAATAAATAATCCATTAAATTAAAAAAGGTCTGGCAAAACAAGAACAACCCTCACCAATAGAAAGAAGGGATGACAAGAACTCCTAGAGAAAGTCAGTTAAACAGATACAACGACTCAAACAAAAGTACTGGAAAAGGAGCCAACTGTTTAATTTCACCTTTAGTGAAAAATGCCCAAAAATTCCATCCAAGTTCACATTCCTCAAAGATCTAAGCCTGCAAAGTTTTCCAGAACCAATGACCTACCAGGTCTTTCGGAGCCTTTGACTCCATTAATAATGACCAGGGGCCGTGGTCCAAACTCAAACCCAAAATCGGAGCTACCAACACATCGGGGGACTTTGTTTGACTGTATTGTGGCTGATACAAGAGCCGATTCTACTGATGTATCCCATGCCTGACCACAACCATCATGTACTCAGGCAAATTCCCCTGCAAGGTTAAACAACAACTACAGAAATCAAGACTTCTGTATACCCTCTCTGCCCCTATCAATGTGGTAAATCATTGCATAGTCAACTCTTGTTCTTCAGCAACTGCATTTAAAGGTCACATTCTTGGCTTTCAGACTGGGAATAATAACTCAACTGGCTCTACCCAGATTACTAAAAGAATAGCAACTGCAACAATAGCACTTGAAACTACTTAGTCAGGTACTATTTCCCACCGGCTTAGAGAAACAAAGACAGTCTTGTATGCAGAATTCATGTCCAGGGGCCGTCAAGATTCCTTAAACTGGCATAACATCTTAAAACTCTTTAAGGCGTTACCATCTTTGGCCCACATTGTCTCCGAGGATATTAACTCAGTTGAATTTTTTCTGGAGGATAGACACTCCTTAAAAGACTCCACTGTAGTTACCAGGTTGTCACCAGGCACAGTGCCCTTGTTCTAAAAGAAAAGGAGAATTTTCGAGATTGTGGCATAAAAATAATGCACCTACATACCACCTTAATACTAAGTATGGGCTGAAAATCCATTCCGTTCACGGAATGTGCAGGTTTTTTTCAAATTCGCGGTCCGCGAATCGCACAAATTTGCCCAAAAGTCCGCATTTCGCAAACTGCTGGATTTTTTTGCTTGGTCGCGCTTGAAAAATACAATATCGCGCGCGCGGCGTTGACTTACCGTGATTCTGAGTTCGCCGAGTTGTTTTTCCACCCGGTTTGCGTGTGCTGCGCCATTTTGGATCTTGCTGCATGATCGTGCGAGATTTTTTTGACCGCAAGTACGTCATTGCGGCCCGCCATCTTACACAGCGAGAGTTTGACAACGCGAGTACGTCATAAGGGCACGCAATCACGCATCGCGGGAGTAAACAATTGCGAACACGTAGATGCGGCGCGCAGCTGACTTCTGTCAGGAGATTTGAACAGCTCGCTTCCCTGAACTTGCAAAAATTGCAATTCAGCACAAGATATCCACCGCAGGCAGCATAAACCTTCTGAAAATGATGATTTTTATCAGATTAACTCCTCAGATTGGTATTTGGCTGCACTTTTTTGTGTAAGGAGTCCATTTTTGGGGGGTGGGAGGAAGGAAGTGCCCCAGAGTCTCCAACTTCCTGTTCCTGTCCTGAAGGCTCATCCCAGTGCTTTGTCCATGTCCTGGTCACTTTTTATTTGGATCTGTAGCTGGAAGGATAACTTTTTGTGGCTGCTGCTGGATATTTGTATTTGAGGACTTTTTGGACGTTGGATCACTTTTGGATTTGAGATTTTATAAGTAAGTTGGTGTTGTTTGTTTGGGGCATTGCAGTTGCTGCAACTACAATTTTTAAACTTTTTCACAACTTTAAAAAAAATATATTGTGGGTAGCCACAGTATCCAGTAGGCCCAGGGTTAGTCATTAGTGCATGATACAACTGTTTCTGTGAGTTTTGTTGAACTTAAATCTCATTTATGTCATGGAATTTTAGCTCACTGTTATATGTGGATTTTTTTAATTTTTTTTAAATGATGGGGTGCCTGTAAAGCCACACTAGCCAGTAGGCTCAGGGTTAGTGAGTGGTGCATGGACCAAGTCTTTCTATAGGGTGTCTTTAATTTAAACATCATTGATGGCATTGGATTGTGGTGATTTTTGTGTGTTTTTCTACTTTTGGGGTGTTGTTGGGGCCTGGTCATGTGGGTGGGGGCCATTTTGAGGCCAGGTCCAGGCAGGGCCTGGCCATGTGGCAGGTGGTAAAGGGGTCATTTTGAAGCCAGGCAGTGTGCTCACGTCTGCACCCAGTTTGCCTTGCTTTCATCCATTATGCCCAGGGGTACTCAGTGGTGCATGGACCAAGTCTTTCTTTGGGGTGTCTTGAATTTAAACATCATTGATGGCATTGGTTGGCATTGGATTGTGGTGATTGTTGTGTGTTTTTCGACTTTTTGGGGTGTTGTTGGGGCCTGGCCATGTGGATGGGGGCGATTTTGAGGCCTGGTCCAGGCAGGGCCTGGCCATGTGGCTGGGGGTCAAGGGGCCAATTTGAAGCCAGGCAGTGTGCTCAGGCCTGCAACCAGTTTGACTTGCTTTCATCCATTATGCCCAGGGGTAGTGAGTGGTGCATGAAACAACTCTCTCTGTGTGGTCTCTCTTCTATTAATGTAAACATCAATTTTTGATTAGAATTGCAATTTTTATTTTGGGTCTTTGGGTGTGTTTTAATAATAATAAATGCCTAGTTGCAAATATTAATTGAAGCACGACATATGCAACATTTATTTAACTGATGCTCCTCTGGCTTCCTCTGCTTTTAGGTGCACAAGAGAACCACATCAGTCATCGTTCATCATTCATCAGTGCCAGGAAGAAGTCCTGCAGCGGTGTGTGCAGCACAACGTCACATGACGTCACGTGTGGCCACAGACAACTCTGCAACTCGTGCAACTGTGGCCTGCTGTTCTGACATCTGAAGAAGATGGGCCCAAAGAAAGGTTGGCATAGCTCCTCTACCAAGAAAGTTCGAAGTGCCACTGCCAGTAAGAAGGAGCAAAGAAGCGCCACTTACCAAGGAGAGTGGTGTGCCTACAGACACTTTTTTCAGGGGAAAAAACTACGCCTGCAGTAGCGGAGCCCACGGGGTCCAAGCTGGGAGCAGCACCTCCGCTTCATTGGGCTCAGTGCCACCACGCCAAGTTAGGTCCAAGACCATGAGTGCTGCAGAGGCAGCCACTTTAATTGCTCAATCACCATCGACCAGTGATGTTGGCTCATCACAAGAAAGTAGCATCCAATCAACGCAGGGTGTAACTCATCTGAGGAGTGTTCAACAACCACAGCCGCAACGACAACCACATGTGCAACTAGTATAAGTGCAAGTACATGCGCATGGAGAGGCGCAAGGAGAGGCGCAAGGATAGGCGCAAGTAGAGGCGCAAGGAGATGCGCAAGTAGAGGCGCAAGTAAAGGCGCAAGTAGAGGCGCAAGTAGAGGCGCATGGAGAGGCGCAAGGAGAGGCACAACTACAGGCTCATGGAGCGGCACAACTGCCCTCAATTCCTGTTCCACCAGAGGTAGGGGCACATCAGAAAATCGAGATTCAAGCGGAGGTAACATCCAAGGAAGCCACTCCTCCTGATGATGATTCATTGTCTTCCAGATGCCCAGCAAGAAAAATGTCAAGGAGGGCTACTCCAAGTTCTTCTTCAAGCCCCCTTTCTTCTGATGATCTTGATGTTGATTGGAATCCACCAATGCAGTCTGAGAGTGAGGCATGCAATGAGCCGACAAAGGTAGCTAAGACTAAAAGGAAGGTTCCCTCAAGGCTTTCACTTATGGGTGATGGCGACGAACAAGAAGCAGTGTATTCTGCTGCTGATTAACAGTCTGACAACGACGACCCAGTCATCACAATCGTCACTCCAGCCCCAGTGGGCATGCAGCAGACAGACATTTTTACCCTATCCTGAATTGCTGCTGAGCGGGATGTGGGCGGCGTGGCACTGGTACCACCACCAACGCAGTTAACTACTACACCAACACAACCTACAGCTTCCATATTTTCTCGTCAGAAGGGCCGGCAAGGACCTCCATCCAGCTCGACATCCATTACCTCAAGTAGTGGTGCTGTAAGTGCACAACAGAGTCAAATTCAGCCACACCCATCCTCCACTTCATCTGGCATTGAAAGTAGCACCTCCACCACCAGCAGACATCTCCAGTCCCCAGTTTGGGACTTCTTTAGTGTTAGCAAAAAGGTGGAAAACATGGTTGTCTGTTCGATTTGTAAAACTGTAGTGAGTTGAAGTAAGCTTGGGACCAACTATGGTACCGGAGGCCAGAGAGGTCATCTCCAAAAACACTACACTATCATTTGGGAGGCGCACCTAAGGAAGATCCGGGAAGGCAAAAGTACAACAAATCCAAATGTATCCATGTTGCATCTGATGATGATGACGAGGGGCTGATCATGCAGGCGGGAAACAAAAGAAGTGACAGACATTTTTTCTGGTACACCCAGTATCCCTGGCAGCAGCACTGCAGTGGTAGCGCCCACACCCTCTACCCCAGCAACATGTATGAGGCAAACTAAGAGTCTGGGAGAGACACCAATGCGAAAAAGTACATCAATGAGCCTAACTGGGTTGAAGAAGTCTGCATCATCATCATCATCATGTATGAAAACGGTCCAGACCACCATTATAAGGATGTTTTGGTTGGGTGCGCCATTTGAACGCAACCACCCTACGGCACGTCTTCATAATGCAATGCTGGCTAAAATGTTAGCGCTGGACCTTCTCCCTTTTTATTTAGTGGAAGGGGTTGGTTTTCTAGAATTTGTGGCAACAGTCTGCCCTAAATGGAAGGTGCCCAGCCGGTCCTAATTTGCCAGCGTTGCGGTTCCATCACTACATCAAGATGTGCTGGAGGTGATTGGGGCAGCTTTGCAAAAGAGTGCTGTTCACACTATCCACCTGACAACAGACATGTGGACTAGTTGCCAAGTCCTTGATTACATGTGCATCACTGCACACTGGGTCTTTTTTGCAGTAGTTAGAGACAAGTTATATGCAGGTGTTGACCTGGACACAGTTTTTCAAGCGACTCTGAAACATGCAACAGTAGCCATGTTTGCCATGGAAAAAATTCATACTGCACTAAACCTTTTGGATGAGTTTCAGAGTAAGGTCTATAAGTGGCTGAATCCAACCAAGCGCATGATTGGGTATGTTTCCTCGGATAATGGCAGTAATATAGTTAAGGCCATGCATGATGGTGGCTATTTAAAAATGCTGTGTTAGGCGCACAGTATTAACATTGTTGTGCAAGAGTTCTTGAAAAAAGAAAACACAGTCAGCAAGTTACTGCCCACCTGCCGAAGAATCTGCACACATTTCAGCCATTCTTTTAAGGCCCGGAAGCAGCTGAGGAACATGCAACGTGAACGTAGGCTGCCAGTCAGAGGACTCATCCAGGAGGTGGTAACACGTTGGAACTCAACCTTCTACATGCTTGAGCGTCTGTCTGAGCAGTGCTTGGTAATCAATGAGTATGTCTTTGCACTGGGTACTACTATGAAAGACATGAGGCTAGAGTTGGAGGAATGGAAGCTGGTTAAAAACCTGACAGACATGCTTCGTCCTTTTGAGGTCTTAATTCGTCAAGTCAGCAGGGATGACTGTACTTTGGGCAAAGCTATCCAATTGTTGCGCATGCTAGATCACCAACTGAAGGCTGTGTCTTCAACGTTCAAAGGTGAGGCTGCCAAGCAAGACGCATATAAGTTGGCTGTGAGCTTATTAACCCGCCTAGTTGAGAATGAAAGGCTTAAAAAAATACATACAGAACAACATTATATTTGTGCCACTATTCTGGATCCACGGTACAAAAAGGCAGTGGCCAGCAAAGCATTCATTTCTTTTAATGAAGCAGATGTTTCAAAGTACAAACATTGGCTAGCTCGGTCAGCCACTCGGTTTGAATAAGGGCGGCAGGAAATTGAAGGAACCGGAAGAAGTACTGCTGAATCAGCAGGCCATCCGGGGTCAAGGTCCACTTTTGTGCCCTAAGGCAGCCACTTTCCTTCAGAGCCGGTAAAGACACCAGCAACCGGATCATCACCTGCACCAGGCCCAGCCATAATATTGTCGGGAGCAGATTGGATAACTCATCAAGGGTTCCAGTGTTGATGCAAAGGCAACAGATGGTTCGCAAAGTGGAGCACCCCTGGAGGACCTTGTGGGGATGGTGCAGGCCTATCTGGATGACCCAACAGAGGTCTTCATTGATCATAACCCATTGCTGTATTGGTATGGGAAAAGGCCTCAATGGCCACTGATTACCAACCTGGCTCTAAATTATTTGTCTTGCCCACTCGCAAGCGTGTCTTCTGAACGTGTTTTCAGTGCTGCTGGTGCCATTGTAATTTCAAAAAGGACCCGCCTCTTGCCCAAAAATGTGGAGAGATTAATAATGATCAAGATGAATTAGCACTTCATACGACCAGATTTCAAAATACGTGAATACACGCAGGAAGAAGAGGACACCGACTTAGGTGACGGAAGTTCTTTTCTTTTTGCTGACCTACTCCCATCTCAATTCATAGAGTTTGAGGACGAGCTCTACTTCCTTAACACCTAGGCCTGAAACTGACTTCCTTTTTTTTTCGTCCTGACTCCTTATTCACTTTTACTCCTGTGTATCTTTCTTTGTTTTGCAACTTTTACCACTACAAAACTCAATTCACAACAAATCCATCAGCAGCACTATCTTCGTCTTATTTCCTTATTGAAGGTGCCGCTGTCTGCAATCCTGAAGTTCACAAGTTCACAACTCAGTCATGCTTCTCTGTCCTCCTCCTCCAGACTCCCCCTATCTATTTCCCTCAAGGCAGATGCCTGGATTACGCAGAATGAAGAAACTGTTGCTTCGTAGACGAGTCCCCTCAAAAGAAGTGGGACTGGAATTACTGACTATGTGCTGATTACTGACAGTTACTTCTGAAATTGATTGACACACACGAGAGGCTGCGCTGTGGGCCTCCACTTTAAGAACAAGATGCGGACAAAAAGTGGAACAGGTAATGAGATGGCATGCACTGCAGTGGACAGCACTGGCTGTCTGGCTCTGATAAAAGCAATTTCTGTTTGTTTGTTGTGCATTAAATGAATCATCATATGTCTTCTGTTATTATTTAATCTTTTACACACTAAATGTAACTCAAGTCTACTCTGTGTGTTTTTACCTTGTTTAATTCAAATTCTTCTACTGCAGGGGCCACAACGTTGCATTTTTTAATATGCAAAATATTCTTGGACTCACTGTGTGTGTAGACTGCGACTGCATAAACAACATTGAGTTTGCCAATATACCATGATGATGATGAGTCTTGTTGATCAAAGTTACATAATATCTTTGGACCATCATTGTCGGTTTACTGAAGAACTATGGCCATTTCATGAGTGGCAAAGAGGTAAACCAGTCAACTACAACTACAGCAGAACTACATGTCTGTCTAGTCGTGGTATGGAGTGGTCGAGCCAGTGCAATCTTGTTATGCCAGAGTCCAGGCAGAAGTTCATGTAAAATTGCGGCTATGTGGCTTGCTGCATACAATTAGATATGCTTTGTCTGTCTGTGTCAAAGAGGTATGCTACATCAGGTTGCTTCACTCAGTGGTGCCTGCCTTGACCGTCTGCATGGCCCTGGCCTACTGTCTGCTAATTAATATCCTTGAAAAGGAGACTCAGAGTACACATTTTAGAAATGATGATGCTTGTATGTAATACTGTCGCCTCTGAAACTGAAAGTGTTATTTTTGCACTACAGCACACCGTACCTTACATGTTTTTTCTCTGCGGTGTTTTAATTTCACTTCCCATTTTTCCATCAACAATTACAGGCTAGCTTTTACCCATTGCGCTGGGAAAAACGATTAACTCAGGCTTACCATTAGCGATCCGCAATTCCGCATCCGCCAGGCAGGCAGTGGACAGTGTGTCTGGTCACCAAGATTGATCGACGGAGAGTCAGATGGAATGGAGGAGTACCGCGAAGAAGAGGAATGGCTGGATGCATGTAACTTCCCAAATTGAACAGGACAACTACAACATACAGTTACAGTATCCTCTTCACTTCTCCTTATCTTGTAAATAATGTTATTGTTGTGAACTTCTATGAGTGTGCATTTGTTTGCTCTCTGCTTCAAATTAATCCCTCCAGCTATTTGCTAAGTTTTTCTTTGCTATGTTTAAAACGAATTTAATGTACTACTAAGTGTTTATTCTCTCCGAGGGCAGTTAGGCAAGGGAAATTGCGTAATTACTGAAGCCCTGTACTGTCACATTGTTTCTTCATAGTTAGTAAGTTGCAGTACTACTTTTCAGTAACCTAACCATCCATTTAGCAAACAACTTCATGCATGCAGTAGTGCATGCACTTCCGTTATGTCCCTTAAAAGATTTATGGATATCTTCGTATCCAAAGATTTTTTTTCTTCATTTGTTGTTTGCCCATGCTGTGTTTTTTTTCCTCTCTCCACAAAACTTTCCCAAAAACCCCGATTCCCATTCAATTTTCAAACCCTAACCCTCTTCCCCCCGGCTGTGTGGTTCTCAGAGAGGTGTGACTAAATGACAACAAGAATTTTACACACTTGCTGGGGAGAATAAGGAAAAAGCAACAGAAAATAAATGTCAAGGATGGTGAAGGAATCCGAGGATATGTTCTTACTGTGTACTGTACTATCTATCGTACTGTTCTAATGCTACGCTTGGGCCACTCAATGTTTCATTTCCTTTTTTTTCATATGCTGCTACTTACGGTCTGTAGTGTACCACTATTACTACCGCCACCACAACCATGACATTTCATCTGTCCAGTATTCAACCTTAATTGCCATTTGCCATGCACCCAGCCTTGTGCCTTGCCCTATTCTCAAACACGAATCATAGGTAAGATAAGCATTTTGGGGAAGGAAGAATAATGGAGTAGGAGGAGAGGAGAGACTGACAGTAGTACTAGTAAAGTAGTAGGACAATTGAATTCACGAACTCTGTCAGTGGCACTTTTCTAAAAATATGGGCGATTAGACAATCTGAATCAACCAGCCAGTTAAGTTTCAGGAAAACAAATGTACAGTTGAGTTAACCCCCCCACACCTCCCCCACAAAACAGTAAAAACATGTATGCTATGTTTAAGTTGAAAATATATAATTATTTACACCCTAACAAAAATAAACTAACCCACAAGACCCAACCCACCCCCCTCCCTAACCCCAACCAATTCTATGAAATGTCCCGAAGAAAAGTTCCAAAACCCCAACTCCCAATGCCCACCCCCCCCCCCAAAAGTCTTTAAAAAAGGGGCAAGGGACTACTGCTGCTGGCGGTGTCCTTTGGCCAGGTGGTCCCGATGCTCCCTGCGGAAGTCCTTGAGCAGGGTTTTCAGTCTCTCCACCTTCTGCTCAAGGTTGGACACCCTGAGGGTCAAGCGGTGCAGACGAGCCTTGCACCTGCTGTGAGGGGCAGCTGATTTTTTTGCTGCTTGGCAGTGGCTGCGTTACTACGGCTCTGTACTGCTGAAGGCTTGCGCTGACTAGATGACCCAGGGTGAGCGGAGGAGGATGCAGCTGTCATGGATGTTGTAGATGTCGACTGAGACTACGTGTCCTCCTCCTGGGCCACCAGCCGCCGATATTCAGCGACAGTCGCCCCCAGTTTCCGTTGCCCTGCCCGTCTAGCCAGCTCCTTTCATGTTAGTTTAGAATGAGGTTTTTCGATTTTGGATTTTGTCCCGTATCTAGCCGCCATTTTGTGGTTCGTCGGCATTTTGTGTTGCCCTCACTCAGGCAGCACGGCGAACTATGTGCTTTTGCTTTTCCAGCTGCTACGTGTACTTTCAGTTAAAAAGTAACTTCATTGCCCTTGTCTACGAAACCTGATGTCAGGGTCTGGCTGAGTTCGTTAATCCATGTCTGACTCAATTGATCCCTGTCTCGGCCGACTATTTGCCCTCTCCTATTCTTTCCTTATACTATCTTATCCGACTGGCCTTTGCTATTCTCTCCTTGTATGCTCCTATTACACAACCATCCTTTGAGGCACACAATTGCGTCCTGCCACCTGCAAGAAGGGATTGTGGATGCCATCACTGATTAATTTGTTGGGAGGGGTAGCACACGGGGTCTGAGAGAGGGGCGTATTTGAGACACCTGATAGCTTGTTTTTCAACTTTTCCTATTGGTCTGTTTTGTATGTGTAAGGAGTAAACTCTGTAAATGTGTTTCCTATAAAATATTGTGCGCCATGGATTGAAGTGACAGTCTCCTTAGAATCCACCTCGAGTGTAACTTCTGGGAAAACTGTGCTTAGCTGCAGCTAATAAAACTGGCTTCCACGCTCAACGGAGTGTCTCGTGTCTCTGTTTTGTACAAGGCAGGTGAACTCGGGAATTAAGGCGTTCCCTGCACCATCCGGCCCATAAGGCCCGGTTCTCCAACTGGCGCCCAATGTGGGGCGGTTTCAGTGGTAGCAGTTTAGCCCAAGGGTAGTGAGAAGCCCCGCAAGAAAATTCTGGAGGATTCGCGAGCCACGTCAAGCGACCCCTGTATGTCGAAGTGGACCGAAGGTCTTTTGCAGCGCGGCTACTCTTTTCTGATGGCTACTGATGACTGCTGCCCTGACTACCGCCCTGCCTTGGACCCTCTGGTGATGATTGGTAACGCGAGACGTTAGACGGACCTCTGTTGGCATGAGAAGACCATTTAGTTAAGTATTCGTGGGTAGCGCCCACTTCTTTGTTTTGTTTTTGATTTTTGTTATTCGTCTGTTGCAATAGTCGAAGCTGAGGGGCGAGTGCCTTTGTACTGTGTTCTTTGTTTTCACTCCTTGAAGTTAGTAAACGGATCAGTGTGCTTAAGATGCCTGGTCTGAGCGGATTTAGGAAATGTTGTTTTTGCTGTATTAGGGATTCCCGGCTTGAGGATTCATGTCCGATTCCTCCGGTTGGAACTCCCACTTATGACCACTATTCCAAACATGGTGTTGGTCCCATTGCCTTTAATGAGGCATGGATCCGATACACGAAGAAAGATGGTGTTTTGCGGTGGCCACAAAATAGTAGCTTTGAGCCTGACATATTAGATAATTTGGAAGCAATTCTGTTCAAAAGAAAAGCCCAGCCGGCAATGTTTGACTCTTTCCGCCTTTGGCATAAGGAAGCCAAACAGAGAGAAATTAAACAAGAGAAAAAGAGATAGGAAAATGAAAGATATGACGGTTATACAGGCTACCCAGCAATTTAAAGATGATCAGACTGATCGTGCGATTGAGGTCTCAGATAGACAGCATCAGAGGGCAATTGATAGGTGCTATCCTGTGTTACCTCCACAGCGCAAAGATCTTGATGAAGATCCTTTAATGTCCCATTTGTTGAAATTACCTCCGCCTTATGCGCCAGGTGCTAATGCACCTGTATTATTGCCACCTGTGCAGCAACCTGTTGTTCAGCCTGGAGCTCCAGCTCCTACACAATTGCCTCTTCCCGTATTACCACCTGCACCTCCTTTGCCACCAACTTCTGTACCTCAGTCTCCTTCTGTTTCTCTTGTAACAGCTAGTTCTTCTCTTCCTTTGCTTAATACTGCGTCTCCAGTTTTACTCCCTACTTCTTCTCCGATTCGTAATCGGTTAGTTGATTCTGTCTCTGGTCTTTTCTCCCCCCTCTTTGGGCCATTTAATATGACTCCTGCTTTTTCCTGAAGGCAATCCCTTAGTCAAATTCCAGATTCTGAGGAACGAGTTGTATTTGACTCTCTCGCTCATAAATGGATGATGAATGGTTCACTGTATAGTGTACCCGATATATTGAGTACCTTTCTCCAGTGGAATGCGCCTACACAGAGATATGTTTTTAATGTCATGTGTGACACACTTGTTAAAGGATGGGAGGATATGGAGTTGGATCTAACTCCTCAGGGTCTATTGGATATGCAGGACAGGTTTGATAAAGGACTTATTGTGGGTCCTGACGTTGAAGGTGCTTTAAAGACACTTGTTACTTTTAGGTCCTTATATTCTTCCCAGACTATTCCTGAACCTGATCCTGCAGTTAGACAGAGGACGAAGAATTATCCTATGAGAGAAGTTCCTCCAGTATGGAGCGAAGCAGTTCCGCAAGCGGGCGCTGTTCCAGGTGTCCCTGCTCATTTCCAGCGTATATGGGTACATGTCCCTTGGAAACGAGCTGAAGTTTTAGGACTTAAGCAGTCTTTGCCGGACCCTCGTAAAAATCCTGCTGGTTATTATAAAGAGCTGTCTCAGACTGTTGATGCATGTATTATGAATTTGGCTGATAATGATATGCTGATGGCGAATGTAGTTCCACAAGCATTTTGGGCTTGGATTCGTAGAGAGGATCATGACCAAGCTTTAGGTGGTAGTTGGGCTGATATATCTGCCGCAGATGCAGCACAAGTAGGTGCTGCTAAGTAAGGGTGAGCGCAAAATCCGTTCCGCTCGTGGATTTCGCGGATTTTCGGTACATCCGAAATCCGTGAACTCCCGCGAATTTACCAGCAATCCGCGAAATCCACGAGCGGCGGATTTGGGGGGCAAAAGTTCAAGCCTGTTAAACTTGTAACTATTTTAGGATGGCGCCGGCTAGCTGCCAGCGCCATCCTAAAATAGTTACTAAATTAGCTTCATCAGGAAGCACTAATAGATAAAATAAAGCAGGTGCTCGATTTCCTGCTTTATTTTATCTATTAGTGCTTCCTGTTACAGGATGATGGGCACTGACAGGCAGCTCACTCAAGGGACCCATGCGCTCTTCGGTGTGATGGCAAAGTTAATCAGCCCACCGCCCCCCCCCCCCGAAATGTGAGTTTTGTCGAGGCTGGGCAGGTGTGCGTTCTCCCCATATCTATCGTCGAAAATTAGCTTTGATGCTTGATGGAGGCCTTTGCGTTATTGACTTTCACGAGCCCAATCCCTGTGCAGTTCCTGTGACCACGAGCTTCTCTGATCCGTGCCTGTCCTTTTATGCACACAAGAGGCATGTGAACTCGCATATAAGCCCCGTCCGTTTGGCCCCTCCCCACACACTAGTGGTGTGCACCGTCTTTGCGCCCTTTACCCACTTCATGAACAGCTCACTCGAGGGACCCCGCCGCTCTTTGTTGTGATGCCAAAGTTAATCAGCCCCCCCCAAAATGTGTGTTTTGTCGAAGCTGGGTAGGTGTGCGTTCTCCCCATATCTATCGTTGAAAATTGGCTTTGATGCTTGATGGAGGCCTTTGCATAATTGACTTTCACAAGCTCAATCCCTGTGCAGTTCCTGTGACCATGAGCTTCTCTGATCCGTGCCTGTCCTTTTATGCACACAAGAGGTATGTGAACTCGCATATAAGCCCCGTCCATTTGGCCCCTCCCCACACACTAGTGGTGTGCACCGTCTTCGCGCCCTTTACCCACTTGATGGACAGCTCACTCGAGGGACCCCGGTGCTCTTTGGTGTGATGCCGAAGTTAATCAGCCCCCCCCAAAATGTGTGTTTTGTCGAGGCTGGGTAGGTGTGCGTTCTCCCCATATCTATCGTCGAAAATTAGCTTTGATGCTTGATGGAGGCCTTTGCATAGTTGACTTTCACGAGCTCAATCCCTGTGCAGTTCCTGTGACCACAAGCTTCTCTGATCTGTGCCTGTCCTTTTATGCACACAAGAGGCATGAGAACTCGCATATAAGCCCCACCCGTTTGGCCCCTCCCAACACACTAGTGGTGTGCACCGTCTTTGCGCCCTTTACCCACTTGATGGACAGCTCACTCGAGGGACCCCGGCGCTCTTTGGTGTGATGCCAAAGTTAATCAGCCCCCCCCCCCCCAAAATGTGTGTTTTGTCGAGGCTGGGTAGGTGCGCGTTCTCCCCATATCTATCGTCGAAAATTAGCTTTGATGCTTGTTGGAGGCCTTTGCATTATTGACTTTCACGAGCTCAATCCCTGTGCAGTTCCTGTGACCACGAGCTTTTCTGATCCGTGCCTGTCCTTTTATGCATACAAGAGGCATGTGAACTTGCATATAAGCCTCGCGACTTTGGCCCTGCCCCTCACACTAGCGATGTGTACCGTGTTCCCGCCCGGCCTTTACCCACACAATCCGCAAAATCCGCGAATCCGCAAATTCGTGGATTTTGCGGATCGCGAATTCACAAATTCACAAATTCGCGAATTGCGAATTCGCAAAATTCGCCCATGCTTAGTGCTAAGCCAGATGATTTGATTACACAGTTGCCTGGTAGGATCATTACTTTAATGAAGAAGATGATGCCTGCCTTACGTGTTAACTGGGATAAGTTAGCTGCGTGTAAGCAGAAGAAAGATGAGAGTGTCTCTGATTTCTTTACTCGGTTTGAGGAGACATTTATTGATCATAGTGGTCAGGATTTAAGTACTGAAGGTGGACAGCGATTATTTGTGGATACATTTTTATTAAATCTCCTTCCTGAATTGTCCCATAAGTTGAAAGATTCGGAAAGCTCTTGGGCTGTTTCTTCGTCTGCCCAAATATTAGCCACTGCTCAGTATTATGAGAATAGGGACAAAGAAGAAAAAGATAAGGCTGAGGTGAAGACTAAGGATTTAAAGATGAAGGTTCTTCTTCAGCAGGCTTTTCCCCCTCGTTCTGGCCAGTGTCAGTTTCAGCAACCTACTCAGCCTCAGAGGTTGCTACAGAAACTTGAGCCTTTTGTTCTGCGACCTTTGCTTGGTCCTAATCAGTGTGCCTATTGTTAAGAAGAAGGCCATTTTATAGCTGTCCGGTTTTACTGCAGCGTAATGGTGGATTTCAAAGGCCGCGAGGCCGTGGTGGTTTTCAATCAGCACCTAGGGGTAGAGATCGAAGTGTGTTGCGTCAAGGACAGCGTTCCTTTCCCCCTCAGAACTCTTTGAATTATTTTGATCAGCAGAATATTCAGTCTGCGCAATATTTCAATGATGATTATTGTGTTGAAGGTGAGGTTCAGGATTTTTATTCTAGTTAGGACAGCCATGAACAAAGTAAGGGAGTCGTATCAGTTCCAGTGGATCAGAATGGGCCTTATGTTGAGGTAGTTGCTTTGGGTGTTGCAGAACCATTTCTTTGGATACTGGTGCAAGGAGAAGTTCTATGATTCATTCAAAACTCCCTGGGGCACCTTTGTCTGGCTTAACGAACGTTTCTGTAGGATTTTCTGTCGCCCCAGTTGCTAACCTACTTTCTTGTCCTTTGTCTCTTTCGATTGGTCCTTACGATTTGGAAGCTCCACTTATTTTAACGACTGGTTGCGGAGAAAATTTGTTGGGTTTGGATCTATTGAAACGTCTTCATGCAACGTTGTATTGTCCCCCCTCTGGTGTGTGACTTACTTTGGGTGGGAAATTGGTTTCTCCTATATATCTATCGAAAGATAGCTTTCCGCCTCTACGGTAGTAGAGACAGTGCGCATTGCACATAATTCAGCCCAAGCAGCTGAATTAATTGCTTTGACGAGAGCATGTGTGTTGGCAAGAGGAAAGAGAGTGAACGTCTACACTGATAGCCAATATGCTTTTGGTGTGGCTCATAGTTTCGGTCGCTTGTGGAAGGAAAGAGGATTCTTTACTTCCCATGGGACTAAAATACAGCATGGTCAGTTGGTGACTGACCTTCTTGAATCACTTGCTTTGCCTACACAAATAGCAATAATCAAGTGTAGTGCTCATAAAAAGATTACTGATGATGTGGGTCGTGGGAATGCTTTTGCGGATGAAGTAGCTAAGGAGACAGCGAGAGATGTTACAAGTCATATGTATTTTACGGGCCCAACAAGATGGGTCAGAGAAGGAGGAATGTGTGAGGACACAATAGAAAGTGTGAGAATGAATCAAGAAGAGGCTTCTGAGAAAGAACTGAGTAAGTGGAGAGAAAGTACGGGAATGTTGGAAGCGACTGGATGTTGGACGGAATTGTCAGAACATCAACGATGGCTGTTACCAGACGCCTATGTACTACCTGTAGTTACTATGGAGCATGGTCCAGCCCATATTAGGGCAAAAGGCATATGTAAAATTTTGGCTCCAGTATGGCAGAATGAAGGAATTCCTAAATGTGCAGAAAACGTGGTGAAACATTGCATTGTTTGCTTAATGCTTAATCCAGGAAAGGGAACCCCAACTCCAGCAGGTAATTTTGCTCCCCCTACGTATCCTTTCGAGGTATTACAAATCGATTATATTCATATGGATCATTGTAATAACCTCAAGTATGTTCTGGTGGGGGAGGAGCTTCGCGGGCGACCAAGATGGCCGCGTAAGCTCGGAGCTCCGTGGACCGTCCGACCCACCGCAACTATCCTGCTTGAAATCCTGGTCCACGTTGGTGGAATTGTAATGCTGTGGCCTACTGAGGCGGGGACTGCAATCGGCTTCCGAATCGGTGGATCCTGAGCAAAGTTACGTCGAGCTGAACTCCGCTCCGTGACGGTGCCATTGTCCCTCCGGACTTTGTCACTTCGTCACTTCGCACGATCGGACTGCGTAGTGCCCGCCTGCCGCCTTCGTTGGTGAAGACACTGCGCTCCTGCTTGAGCCCTCGTCTCCCTGGTCTTGATTTCTTGATCCATCTGCCTCTCGGCTGTGGACCCAGAACTGTTGCCACCTTGCCTTTGTTCTCACGTACCCATCATGGCGGGCAGAGGTGATCCGGACAGGGCATCGAATAAAGGTGGTCGGGGCAAGTCGCAGACACAGAACAATCGCATGGAGCGATATGTGAATCTTAAGTCGCCACCTGCATCTGGGGCCGTCTCTAAAGGGACCCCATCGACTAGCCCGCCGGATGGATCGGATCCCACCCTCGTGGACATCATGGGTGCCATTACTAGCCTCCGTGCCGACATGCAGCAGCAGCACGAGACCCTGACTCATAAAGTGGACTCCATGGCTATTGATATCACCCTCATTAGGGCCGACTTGGGCAAGACCAACGAGCGTGTAAAAGCCCTCGACATCAAGACCGCCAGCCTGACCTCGGACGTTTCCGAGCTACAGACTGAGGTCCGCAATCTGCGGTCGACTGCTGATCTATTCTCGAGGCGGCTGGAGGACTTTGAGGGGCGAGCCAGGCGGCAGAACGTCCGCATAGTAGGGGTACCGGAGGGGTCCGAGAATGACGCAGCTGACCTATTTGTGGAGGACTTGGTCAAGAATCATCTGGCGCCCTCTGGACTGAGCAATTTTTTCTCAGTGGAGCGAGCCCACCGTGTACCGGGGGGCCCGCCGAAAACGGGAGCGTCGCCGCGACCGATTGTGGCGCGCCTCCTCAACTTCAGAGACCGAGACGCGATCCTCCAAGCATCCAGATCGCATGGACCACTTCACTACCAAAATGCGGAGGTGCACTTCTACCCGGACTTCACCAGGCTGGTACAGCGTCAGCGACTGAGCTACGCGGGGGTGAAAAGACGCCTCAGAGACATGGGTCTCAAGTACTCCATGATGTTCCCTGCGAAACTCCGTGTTGAACACAAGGGACGTGCCCTCTTTTTTGACTATCCTGAGAATGTCAGTGAATGGCTGGACACTGTTTCGCCGGCGCGTGATGAGCAAGAGGATGAAGTTGGTGGCGCCTCGGGCGGAGCGGAGCGGCAAGAATGAACTAGGAGCTGATGCTACCCCCGCCTCGAATGACCGCCGGACTGTTTTTTTGTTACTTAATATTCTCTCCTTCATTTACATGGTGGGTGGCGGGACGATTTCATGGGGATTCCTTACTCCTCTGGGTCTCTTGTAGAGTAGTTAATGGGGCGACAGGCACACTGCTGGTTGGGGGGGCTGTTTAGTCTAATGCAGGGGTGCAGGGTGGGGGGTTTGTTGGGTACAGTTACGCTTTGTGTTGTTTTTTCCTTTCTTTCTCTTGTGTGGCAGTGGGACTTTGGTGCTTCTGAACTGTTTTTGATGCGGGTGTCTTTGGGTTTTGGGTGGGGCGGGCAGTGGAGGGATGGGGGGTAGGAAGTTAAGAATTCTCAGTTGGAATGTTAACGGGTTGGGTGACCGAATCAAGAGAGGGGTGGTGATACAACTGATTAAACGGCATATGCCAGATATTGTCCTTCTTCAGGAGACACACTTGGTGGGCAACGCTTGTAAGGCTCTGAATCGTAAGGGATATAAAATGGTGGCACACTCGGGGTTCTCTTCCGGCTCCCGGGGGGCGGGCATTCTCGTGCGCGCGTCCCTTCCCCTGGAGATAGAGACCACTTTGATTGATGATAGGGGGCGGTACGCTGCCATAGCTGGTAGTTGGGAAGGGCGTTCCCTCACGTTGCTTTCTGTGTATGTCCCCCCGGGGCTCCAATCTAGTACCTTTCATGACCTTGGTGGTGCCATCTTGTCTATGTCGGCTGGCCGTTTGATAGTGGGGGGTGACTTTAATTCAGTTTGCTCCGGTCGGCTTGATCACCAACCGCCCGCGACCTACGTAGCCCGCAGATGTGGCTGCCATCCTTTCTTGAGTCCATGGGGCTGGTGGACGGGTGGCGACTTCTGCATCCCGCGCTCCGTCAATTTTCCTTCCTATCGGGTGCACACGGGAGTCTTTCGCGTATCGACTATGTCCTCACACTGGCTTCGGATGCACTGGCCGTTTCCGAAGCCCGCTTTCTGGCGTGGGGCATTTCCGATCACTCCCCGTTATGGGTCTCCTTTGACTTTGGGGTGGTCCTGTCGGAGCGACCGGCAGCGGTCAATCCGTGGTATTTCCGGAATTTCAAAACCCGTTCCCTCCTGGCCAAAGCCATTGATCTTTACTTCTCCGAGAACGTGGGCTCGGTGAGGTCGGCCGTTACACTCTGGGAAGCCTTCAAGACGGTGCTCCGTGGCGAGGCCCAGGCGCTCATCGCTGAGACCCGCCGGACTAGGGATTCTGACATGCTGGTTGTCGAGCAGAAAGTACTGGGACTCGAGGCCCAGTTGGGGCCCGAGCCAGACCCCTCTGTCCTTCATACCCTCTCGCTGAAACAAGCAGAGTATCACGCCCTGGCCACTAATGCCGCTCTCGTCCTGGCCAAGGAACAGCGGGGCCGCATCTACGACGTGGGCGATAAGGCCGGGAAGTTGTTGGCTTGGCTAGACAGAAGGGAGATGGCCAGCCGTGTAGTACCCGAACTCCTCGGGGACGACGGTGTGGTCCTTACGGATCCTAGCGCTATCGTTGACTCATTTGCTGGCTACTTTCAGGGGGTCTATGAGTCTGCCTCGGACTTTTCGGAGGCGGACTCATCGGCCTTCCTCTCGGATATTGACCTGCCCTGCCTCTCCGAGGAAGAGAGAGAGGACCTGGATAGGGACATCACCGCTGAAGAGATTGACCTTGCGATCCGCTCCCTAAGGACCGGAAAGGCCTCCGGGCCTAACGGCATACCGGTGGAACTGTACAAAATACGTTCGGACGCGATCTACCCGCACCTCCGTAGAATGTTCTTGGAGTCCTTCGAGAGAGGCTCTCTCCCCCTGGATCAACGACTAGCTACCATCGTGGTCATCCACAAGGAGGGTAGGCCGCGGGACGTCTGTCGATCGTACCGTCCTATCTCTCTCCTTAACGTGGAGCCCAAGGTCCTCGCCAAGCTGCTTGCCAACCGCTTGATTGGCGTCATTAGCGACCTCGTGCACCCCGACCAGTCGGGATTCATCCCTCACCGAAACACTGCCCTCAACTTACGTCGCCTCCATGGCGTCATGGCCAGGGCCCACACTCTCGAAGAGCCGGCTGTCCTAGCGCCTTCGACTCGCTCGAATGGCCATACCTCTGGGCGGTGCTGACCAAACTCGGGTTCAGGCCTGTCTTTGTGCGCTGGGTGAAGCTCTTGTATGCGGACCCGATGGCCAATGTTGCGGTCAACGGTCGCCTCTCTGCGCCATTTCCCCTACGTCGGGGTACTAGACAGGGTTGCCCCCTGTCCCCCCTTCTGTTTGCCTTGGCCCTTGAACCACTTGCAGCTTTATTGCGTGCGCATCCTGACCTGCGAGGCATTACATGGGCCCCTGGCTTTGAAGACAGGGTCTCCCTGTATGCCGATGATATTCTGCTTTATCTGACCTCCCCCTGCAGGTCCCTCATTTTGCCTGTGATGTGATCAGACTTTTTGGGCGGTACTCTGGCCTGATTATCAACTGGGCCAAGTCCTCCCTGTATGTCCTCAAGGGGGATACTCCGCGTCTCCCCAGAGGCTGCGGTATTCAGATTGCCACGCGCGGCTTCAGGTACCTGGGCATTTACATCTCTGGTAATCCCAAGTTGAGGCATGACAACAACCTGCTTCCTCCTCTTCAGCGGTTACGGCGAGATGTGGACGGTTGGCGTAAACTGCCGCTCTCCCTTCTTGGCCGTGCCGCTCTATTCAAGATGATGGCCTTGCCCAGGTTCCTATACGCGCTCCAAAATGCTCAGGACCCGGTTCCGGCGCGCTACTTTCGAGATCTTGAAGGCCTTCTCCGGACCCTCCTCTGGGAGGGTCGACCCCGCGTTGCCTTTCACAAACTCACACTCCCCTGGTACGACGGGGGCATCGCCCTCCCAGATGTGCGCCGTTACTATTGGTCTTCGCAACTAGCTGCCCTCAACCACGGCTTCTATGGCCCAGTGGAGAGCCCCGGCTATGCCATGGATAGATGGCTGATGGGCGATGGTAACTATTATCGGGCCCTATACTCGAAGTCTTTTGACCGACGGTTGACGGGCCCCACCCGTACGGCGGTCCGCACTTGGCGGGCGGTTAATAAGGCACAAGGGTGGCAGAGCAGACTCACGAGGTTCACTCCCCTCTTTGACTCCGACATCCTGGGTAGACTATGGCACACCAAGGGATTTGATAGGTGGGACCTTATCGGCATTAGCAGGGTTGACGACATGCTCTCCAAGGGCTCGATTAAGACCTTCCCCCAGTTACAAACCGAATACCAGCTGGGCGCGACGGATTTTTTTCGCTACGCTCAACTGCGACATGCGCTGCTCTCGGCCTCTCCGCCGGATGGCGTCATTCCCGAGAGTTTCCCACTGGAAGACAGGATACTAGATGGGCACATGCCGGACAGCGCAATCTCCCTCTCATATAAAAAATTGATCAATGCACGCACGGACCTCCTCCTTAGTTTGAGAGACCAGTGGGTGGCGGATGGCCTTGAATTGGACGATGAGGATTGGCAGAGCGCAGTTTCCTCCCCTAAGGAGGTTGCCATTTCTTCCCGTCTTCGCCTCGTGCAATTTAAGATCTTGCACCGGGTGTATATGACAGGGCCTCGATTGATGCACATGGGTTTCTCGCCTGACGGTCTCTGTCGCAGGGGCTGTGGAGCTCTTGCCACTTTTCTGCACATCCTCTGGGACTGCCCGGTGATCGCCTCCTACTGGAGGAGAGTGCACCGCGTTATGGAGGAGGTGACTGGCGTGGCTGCCCACGCCGAGGCCCGTCGATGCCTTCTGAACGTATGGGAGCCTTCCGACCACAACGTTGCGCAAACTAGGTGGGTTACCCTTGGGAACATGGTAGCTAAGAGGGACATAGCCCAAAGGTGGGGTGCGGCCGAGGCCCCCCTGCTGGTACAGTGGAAGGCCAACATGGACTGGTGCATGTTCAGGGAGAAGACAGTCTATGTGGCCAGAGGGAGGCCTCGAACTTGGACTAAAATTTGGGGAGCATGGAATGAATACAGGGGAGATGTGTGTGCCAATCAGCCAGCATGATAATGTTTCTCCCTAGCCTGTGACGCCAACTGAGCTCTATTGTACTATATTCTCCTGTCACCTTCCCCCTCCCTCCTCCTTCCCATTCTGTAACCTATCCTTGAAGCGCGTTTCCCTGCCTCTTTTCCCTACCCATCCCTGACACCCAGCGTCACACTATTCACACTGCCACTTTCGCGCCCGTGGGCGCCTTGTTGTTGTATTCATTTACTATAAAATCAACCTTCGACGATTATGTCTCAATTGTTTGACACTACTTCTCTCCTTTTCTTCCTGCTGCCTTGCCTCCGGGATGTCAGGCTGAATAGCTGTGTGTTCTGATTTCAATAAAGGTTTTAAAAAAAAAAAAAAAGTATGTTCTGGTGGCGGTCTGTGCCTTTTCCAGATGGATTGAGGCCTACCCCTTAAAGGACAATACTGCTTTGTCTACTGCCAAAGTTCTTTTGAAGGAGTTTTTCCTGTGGTTTGGTTTGACGCGCATTGTCTGGTCTGACAATGGGAGTTAATTTGTAGGCCAAATTATGCAGAAAGTGTGTACATGTCTCGGTATTAAACAGAAATTCCATGCAGCAAACCACCCTCAGTCAGCAGGATTGGTAGAGTGTTATAATGGGACTCTCAAGCTTAAATTGGCAAATATTCAGGCGAGCACAGGTCTCGCCTGGCCTGATGCTCTACCATTAGCACTTCTGACTACGAGAACTACTGTGCATTCTCGTTTAGGTCTGAGTCCATATGAAGTCGTTTTTGGGCGCCCAGCAAATGTCTGGGGAGTCCCTCGACCTAAGAAGTATTCATATATTCCATACCCAATGCTGATTGACTATTTGCATGACCTCACCACTAAATTACGTATTCTTTATCAACATGTTCAAAATGCTTTGCCAGAGGCCTCCGCAGACCCAGGTCATTCTATCCAACCTGGCGACTGGGTCTGCGTGAAAAACTTTCAGCGGAAAAAGAATTTGGAACCTCGTTGGGGCCCACCGCAACAAGTGCTGTTAACGAAACGTACGGCAGTGAAAGTTGTTGGAAAAAAGAACTGGATCCATGGCATGCACTGTAAGAGGGTACCTTTGCCTTTACCCTTTGACCAATGGATTTGTGAGGGCATAGGTGATAACGAAAGTGAAAAAGTACCTATATTTGTACCTTTTAGTAGTGCACGCCTGGAACAAACGAACTCTGAGAAAGAAGACAACGACGTGTTACTGGAGGCCGTCCCAACACATCTGCATTTGAACACAGTGAATCCAGAAGCCTTGTTTAAGGACCAGACGATCCCTAATAAGACTCGATATAATTTACGACCAAGAATGATCAAAGACAATTGAACTTTTCTTTTTTTTCCGATTTTTCAGATTATACCTTTTTGAAAGACATTAATGTTTTCTTCCACTATCCATCAAGTTGCAGGGTCATGGTAGGAGTCTTAAGCTGTGACCTGAGTAGTGACATAGGTCTGCAGGACTTGCAGTGTCATAGGACGGCTAACAATCACAGCTAAGTGATCTAGGAAGATTATCGTGAGCAACGCTTTAGAGTAACAGATATTAAAGTGGAAATTAATGATCAGACTGTAAACATGAAAAGTAGATTTAAGAAATCGATGGTTAAACCATGTGGAATAACCTTATGTATTCTGATATGTTTATGTACGTTATTAGCATGTGGAAGTTGGGTTGTTTACGTTATACAGCCATCACTTGTCCCTACCTCTGTCTGTTTATCTTTTCCTACTACTGCCTCCCCACATCAGTTTTATACACTTTCAGAACATGAACAGATTAGGAGAACCGAATATTTCAACAATTCGTTTATTCAGTTATTGCATCAACATCAACTGGTGATGAATACTACTGATTGTTGGGTTTGTGGGCTCATGCCTCATAATACAGAGAGGGGTATGCCTTATTTAGTCTTTCCATTCTCCTATGAAGGTTCTGCCTGGGCTTATTTGGCTATGTTCTCTAACATTTATCAGAATCAGCTACGGTATCCTCCTGGTAGTCCATCTGGTGGTGGAGCAGACTTCAGTCACCGTTCCTTGATTAAGGGAATAGTGACTATGGCTAAAATTTCTCAGATTACCAAGATTCCCATAGATGAGAAAGGAGCATATGATGGATGGAATATAACAGGATATGTTACTAGCCTCACAGAGAAGGCTAAACGTAGCAGCTCTCCGCCAATTTCGACTGTACCTCATCGAGGTAATTTCTGTTTACAAATTAATGGCCAGAATGTTAAAAATCAATAGGAGAAGAGTGTCTGTTCTCATAATTATGTTTATACACCTCAGATTCCCTCACCGCTAGTGCCAATACAAGGCACATATTTTATCGGTCATGACAGAGCCTATACATGCCTTCCTACTTATTTCTCAGGAACCTGTTATGTGGCTTTTCTTCTTCCCCCAACGTATACTGCTCCTTCAGGTCATTCCAGGAAAAGACATGGCAGGGGAGTTATTGATCAGAAGGATACAGCAGTACAGGAGGGAGGTGACTTTATTAAAGGGTTGCTTCCTTTATGGGGCCAAATGGCCAATAGCAGAGACATCAGACAATTAGTTTGTGTTGTTGAGGCTACCATAAATGAAACTTCTGGAGCCTTGAGTAATCTTACAGTCGAACTTCAGGCGGATCGTCTTATGACGTTGCAGAATCGGATAGTTTTAGACATCATCCTTGCAGATCGTGGAGGAGTCTGTAAATTGGTCGAGTCCAGTTGCTGTGTTTACATTCCTGATAATGCGCCTACAGTATACCAAGCTATCTCCAAGTTACATATCATCTCCGAGTCTATACATCAGGACATGGGAGATTGGTCTGTGATGGGATGGTTTTGGGGACTACTATCCACATGGGGATGGAAGATACTAACTTTCCTTGGAATGATCTTGGCCATCATTTTCTCTTGTTGTCTCTGTGTACAGTGTGGACCTGCAATATGTGGTCTTTGTGCCACTATGTGTGTCCCGAAGCATGCGTCACAGAAAACAGAGAATATTAGAATGATGCTACAGCAACAGCTCGATGACCTCATTGTCATTGACATTGACTCAGATTGACTTGAGTCCCTGGTGTTTTTGCCTGAGCAATGGCAAAAGGAGGGTCTGAGGTTCTTCGATTTTGGATTTCATCCCGTATCTAGCTGCCATTTTGTGGTTTGTTGCCATTTTGTAATGCCCTCACTCAGGCAGCACGGCGAACGATGTGCTTTTGCTTTTCCAGCTGCTACGTGTCCTTTCAGTTAAAAAGTAACTTCATTGCCCTTGTCTACGAAACCTGATGTCAGGGTCTGGCTGAGTTCGTTAATCCATGTCTGGTTCGATTGATCCCTGTCTCGGCCGACTATTTGCCCTCTCCTATTCTTTCCTTATACTATCTTATCCGACTGGCCTTCGCTATTCTCTCCTTGTATGCTCCTATTACACAACCATCCTTTGAGGCACATAATTGCGTCCTGCCCCCTGTAAGAAGGGATTGTGGATGCCATCACTGATTAATTTGTTGGGAGGGGTAGCACACGGGGTCTGAGAGAGGGGCGTATTTGAGACACCTGATAGCTTGTTTTTCTACTTTTCCTATTGGTCTGTTTTGTATGTGTAAGGAGTAAACTCTGTAAATGTGTTTCCTATAAAAGATTGTGCGCAACGGATTGAAGTGGCAGTCTCCTTAGAATCCACCTTGAGTGTAACTTCTGGGACAACTGTGCTTAGCTTCAGCTAATAAACCTGGCTTCCACGCTCAACGGAGTGTCTTGTGTCTCTGTTTTGTACAAGTCAGGTGAACTCGGGGATTAAGGTGTGCCCTGCGCCGCCCAGTCCATAAGGCCCAGTTCTCCAGGAAGGAGCATCTATATGAAGAAAGAAAAACATACTGTAACCAATGCTCTTTAAGATTAACACAAAATAGTTCAGCAGAAAGTTGTGTCACAGTAGCACTAGCAACTTGCAAGCAGAGTACATAACATTTGTGGCCCGTAGCTATCTAACCTCCCACTTTGTCGGCCTCTGCTCTAACATTAGTGGGAATTTCAGGAATTCTACTAGCACTATATGGACTCACTACATTAGACGCAGACAGTACACCAGTCTTCTTCTTCTTGTCTCTTGTTTAGCGAAATTGGTACGTAAACTTGTGGAAGCCGGCATAATGCCAGCGCAGTCATCTTGCACCCGAGTACCATGATCCAGGCATCCATCCATTCAAAGTAAATGTCCATCATTCTTCTTAATGTCTCAACTGGACAAACCTTACTTTTTCTCACAGAAAAACAACCTTTTTATTTTATTTTGGAAACCGCCAGCCATGCATCCATGCTTGACTCGCATGTGTATTTGAACCAAAGGATATATTGCGCACACATACAGTTTCTGTTTCACCCACCCAGGCAGTCCTCTTTCCTTTCTCCTTCCACCCATCCTTGCTTCAGCCTTCAACTGGCCATGCATTATATTCCCAGCCACCTCCGGCAGCATTCAAAAACACGTATCATTCTTTGCCAGTTATTACTTTTAACTCGCTCGTCCTTCCTTACACCCTTCTTTCCCTTTTCGTTCATCCCATCCATAAAGTTCATCGCTGATCTGACTTGGCTTCCGGATAAAACTTTCACGGCTGAGTTGAAGTAAAATTTAGAGGAGGCCATTGGTTACTCGTCAACTCCCACCGCTAATGCTATTGCTAATGAGAAGTCAAGGGTGAATGTCTTCTACCTGGTTGACACAAACTTAGGGGCATATTATCAAGGACCGGTGTTAAAATTATCGCCATTTTATCGGCAGGAAACTGCTGATAAAATGGCGATAATGGGCTTGATAATACGCCCTTGTTAATTCCCATAGAAACCCATGTTCTTGTGTTAACATGGGCTTCTATAGGAATTAACAAGGGCGTATTATCAATCCCATTATTGCAGTTTTATCGGCAGTTTCCTGCCAATAAAATGGCGATCATTTTAACACTGGTTCTTGATAATATGCCCCCTAGTTCTAAATTTGTAAGTCTTCTTAACAGTAAAGTGTACTTGTACTGTACAACATATACACCCCTGCAGAGAGCCATCTCAATATGTAACGGAATATAATAGCTTTGTTTACCACTGTCCGCCACTCCCGTGGCATCCCCCACAGTAGTTCCTGATGGCTCTTGCACCGCTTCCGACCCTGGAGCGCCCACCTCCGCCCTGGCCCCGGCACTGGTGCTTTACTGTGCTGATGTTCAGCCTAGAAAATACATTTCCTAATTTTAGATGCCATATACACCACTCCCTAGTTTGTCTAGGAGTGAAAAAATGTTACTAGTACTACATAAACAAATTTACTAATTTGTGACTCTAGTCTACTCTAAACTACAATTTTCCCGTTTCTTCAGGGAAGGGTATTTTTTTATTTATGCTTAGCCATTACATCTGATGCTACACTTTTTGGCACAACTGATGAAAGCTTGCTTTTTTACACGCACCATTTTTCTCATAACAGACAGAAGCTTCCTTTCTAAGAACAAGAGCAAGATCATCATCATATCATGTTGGACGGAGTTGTCAACAATTCATCCCCACCAAGACTTTAAGTTCCAAGCAGGTGAGGGCTCTCCTACAATTAATGTGTGAAATCAGCCACTTTTCAGTTTTGAATCCTTCACTGTTTATCTTATATGAAGTTGACTTTAATAAAATGTTTTACTTTTAATAAAGCTTTAAAACTTACATAGACTCTGGTTTTTGGTAGTGATTGAGCGAAAGAGTTTGCTATTTGCAAGCCTGAGTCCGTGGCTCTGAGAGGTCGGACTCTGTCTCCGTAGTCTTATGTTCTTGGTTGTATAATCATTGGGGATCATCGCTGCATTCGGGAGCTAAATAATGACTCTGACACACTAACTAGTCAGTAAGGAGATTGGGGGTTCAACTTTTGTTATGACTGAGGTATGTGGAAAGTCTAACTGTGTCTTTTATCATTTATAACCAGTGCCCTATTTCTTGTCCATAGTTCTGTTTGTGCAGAATAGTCCCTGCAACAGTAGTAGTATGGATTGTCCTCCTATTCAATCAGAAAGTAAACTAGTATCTTATTCTTGGTGGCCTTTGACATTTTATTGTTGGGAATTGTCAAAGCATAAACATTTAGAAGACTTTAATAGACATTATGGACAACCCAGAGGACTGCACTCAGTGCATAGAGCTATTGCTGAATAGAATAGGAGTTTTGTTGAACACCTTTTGCCAACTGTGCAAGCTTAGTTAGCTACACAGACAGACTAATAATAATCTAGTAGTACCACAGGGAGTCATAGTGGAGGCAGGATAAGAATTTAAAAACAGTCTACAAGAAGATCAAAGACGATTTGGGGAAAAATAGAATGAGTAACGTTTGGAAAAAATAGGTGCTGTAAAAGATAGGGAAGTATAATTATTAATATTAACAGGAAAACTTACTGGGGCCAGCAGAGGAGCCCTCGGCAGTCCTATCCTGGCCTTCCTGTTGTTGTTCCTGCTCCGCCGGCACCGCTGCCTCCTCCTATGTCCTCTTGCCCCTGGGGGAAGCTGATGTACAACATGAAAGGAAGACACAAACATGGATGATTGTTGTCAACCAAATCAAACATTTCAAAAAAACAATAAAAAATTATTTCGGGGAAATAGACAACAATTGCACTTAATTTATTGACCAATATCTGATGTGGTCTACTAGGAAATAGTATTGCTGGATTCGCGGGCCATCTACTTGGAAAATTATGTAACTCACTAAACCAACTACATAAAGGTTCTACTAGGACTGGCAGGCAGCACTACGCAGCACGCGAAGTGACAGACACAGTCCGTCATTATCACCACCACTATCTCTTCTTGGTGGCAGGAGTACAAAGGAAGGACTGTACTTGAGTGTCTAATGTCTAGCATTACGCAGTTCTGTAAAGTACTTAGGCCCACATGCATCAAGCATTTTTGTAGTCGCAAACGGTGCGATTCCTTAAAATCGGCCGTTTGCGAATGCAAAAGTGCTTTTTGGGATGCATGAAGCAATTTTAGAATTCGTAACATGTTTGCGAGTTCTAAAATTGCGGGTGCTTTTAAGAAGTCGCAGATGTGCGATTTCTTAAAAGCAATGCATCATTAAATTTAAAACTGTAAATTCGCAATTAGGGTGCCAAATTTACCGAGTGGTTGAACCACTCGGTAAATTTGGAAAACGTGTTTAAAATGCTTAAAATGTTTTTTTTTCAACATTCATGTTTCACACACACATGTCCTTAGGACATGTGTGTGTGAAACATGATGCGAAAAATACATTTCAGGGGTGCATGGGGGGGTCCTTTGGACCCCCCCCTGCACACATGAAATTTTCAAAGTGCCACTCGCAATTCCCATTGACTCCTATGGGCCTTTTGGCCCATAGGAATCAATGGGAATTGCGAAAATTAACTTAAGAATTCGGTATTCATTTGGGATTCGGTAAAAATTGCGATTTTTACCGAATCACAAATGAATACCGAAAATAATGATGCATAGCATTTTGCACTTCTTAATTTGCGATTCCTTATTTTTCGCAAATTAGGAAGTGCAAAATGTCACAATGATGCATGTGGGCCACTGATACATAACCCAGTCCAAATGAGCACAAAATTGAAAACAAGTAAGCACAGTAGCACCACCAGTGAGCAGGCGAGCACCTGCAATCACAGAAGCATTTGAAACATAATTTACCTGCAATGTAATCGGCAGCATTCTTGCTCTTCGGAAAAAACGAATATTTGCTATATCATAATTACACAGAGCAGGAGAAAACAAAGTAGTGATTAAATAGCTACTACTACTCACCAAGCCCAGGGATCTCCAAGCCAAGCAGGTCGAGCAGGTCGTGTTCCCGGTCCAGGATGTCGGA
Organism: Lissotriton vulgaris; assembly: GCF_964263255.1. Classification (NCBI taxonomy): domain Eukaryota; kingdom Metazoa; phylum Chordata; class Amphibia; order Caudata; family Salamandridae; genus Lissotriton; species Lissotriton vulgaris. Next base: position 1,189,211,508 of record NC_141693.1, on the reverse strand, counting down.
CCCCCAGTGCGTCACCTGGTTGTAGGTGCGCCGGACCCCAGACTCCCGATACATGGCCCAGCACACCTTCCCCCATAGCTTGCGACGCTCCCCGAGCCTGTACCGGGCACCGAGCCTGCCGCCCGCCATGACAGTCTTGGGGAGGAGGTGCTGGCGAAATGAAAACAGTGCGGCCACCTCCACCGCGCTGAAAATCTCCCAGGCTATTACTGCCTCCCCCCTTAAGCGCCCGCATGGGAGCCTGGTACGGGTTGCGGGACCCTTCCCCTTCTGGTTCTTCCGGGCTCCTTTTGCCATGGTCCGGGACAGGAAAGTTAAATAAAAAAAAGGAAAAAATAGGAAAATAGTAAATAAAATATAAGAGGTTAAAAAAAGTAGTTTTTAAAGTAACGAAAAGTTGAAAATAACACAAAATATAGATGTAGAAAATAGAGGGATAGATAATGAGTAAAAAAGATTTTAAAAAAGTTCAAAGAAACAAAGGATTGCAAAGATTAGGGGAGGATTGAAAAAGCATGCCCAGAACCATAGCAATGAATGAAAAACAAGATGGCCGCCCCCATTGCGACCACGTGGGTAAGTTTGCGCGATATTTCCCCCGCGAACATGCAAAAACGCACGCAAACGCGTAAATGCGCCCTGCAACGAGCGCCCGGAAACGGAAATACGCAATGCGAACACTGAAAACAAGATGGTTACGCCCATGTACGACCGCATGGGTAACTTCGCGGTCGGGGCGCTGAAAAAAACCCAGCAAACACGTAAAGCTCCCCACGAACAAGCAAAATTAAAAAAATCCACAAATTTGCGGATTTTGCGGACCGCAAATTCTCTTTTGCACAAATTTGCGTACCGCAAATTCTCAAATTTTGCTCATACTTCCACAATACCCTGACCATATAGCACTATTTTCACTGCCTAAGAAAACTACAGATAGACCATCAATCTTCTCAGTGCAATGGGGCGAACATGATAAAGCGACAGCACATGACAACGCCCCAGTAAACCAACTAACGCTAAAAACAAAAACAAGCCTTTTCAAGGCTCCATAATGGAAATGACATTCAGGAATCCTAAATGTGGGGTATTGACAATGAACTTACAAGCCCAAGAAAGACAAGCAACACAAGCATAAAACTCTGCTCTTTGAACATTGCGATCTTGGAAAGTAAAATGTAGAGTGAAGAAAATCTATTGTTTTAGAAACAAATTCACAGAGTCACCTTCCTAGACACATGGAAAGTCATCAACCCTCAATTCCAGGCTATTCATACCATCATAAGGCTGTGGAAAAAAACTAAAAAATATGGCTATCCCTCGGGAGAAGTGGGGGAGAATGGCTACTTGTGTCTCAGTATCCTTAGCAGAACTGATCAAGAGGCTACCTAAACCGGATCCTGGCATTCTGATCTCCCACATATCCAGATTAATATACAAGTGGGCCTTAATCATTATCAGGTATTCATCCACCTAACTCCTCGTTCAAAACACAAAGTCACCAAGAAAATCTTATCAATTATTCTGAACCTTATGAATCATTTTCCGGCACCCAAATTTTTCATCAAGGGTGATTTCAATATGAAACCTATTTATACATTAGACCATAATAATTTTCTTAATGGACAGAACATCCACTGGGACATGCAGCCGCAAAGTTTCTAATCAAGGAAAACCAAAAACAAAACTGAGGGAAAACGTTGGATTGGACGTTGAATACCTCGGGATGAGGGCGCTTAATGGCAGACTATCAGACGAGTTTCCGGCAAATTCAACATACTTTGGCCTGCAGTCTGAGACCATTCAAGTTTACACATTCATAACTCTTAGTCTCTTCCCCACCGTCTACTCCTTCCAAATTATGGAACGCTCAGACAGCGAGCATCAGTGGTCTTAGCCCCTCTGTATAGAGTGCCAGCATCAAAATGCTCACCTGCCTCTTACATGGCTGCTCACAAAGCTGTGCTGTCAGCTGAAGATTGCTCTTTCACTATGGATATGCAGCCCCCTGACCCTTCACAGAGGGCCAACACTCAAGAGTAAATATTTCTCAGACACAGCCTCTTACATTGTTCTACTTAGTCAACGACTGTCCTCTTGAAAAAAAAATTATAAGGATGATCGAAATGGGAAGGAAAGAGGGTGCTCCCAGGCCCAGTGGAATACCCCAGGCCATTTACAAAACAGACCCACAGTACTAGGGCAGAAAACTGGCACCTTCCTATTCCAGCTCAATTTCGACTGGGAGTATACCAGACTCGCAGCTGGGCTCAGTCATTTCCTCAGTTTTCATAGGGGAACCAGACACCTACCAGAGAGCTACTGCCTCATTACCCTACTAGATAATAAAGCAGAACATTTTGCCACTATTGTACTCCAGGTCTTGACTGCCCGGGCAGAATCAAAGAGGATTATACCAACAACTCAAACTGGCTTTAGAAGAGGCTTCAGCTTCAGTATGGCCCTGTCAATCAGGTCTAAAGCAGAGGTGTGTATTGACACTATTGGGGATCTTTACAAAGAAGTGGCGGAGTGAAGCATTAGCCGTCATGGCTTAAAGCCTCACTCTGCCGCTTCTGAAACACAAGGCTGCACCATCATAAAAAGGATATGGTGCAGCCTTGCATTTCCCCCGCGCTGGTGCTACACTTAGCAGTGTAGTGCCAATGCAGGTTCCCTTCCACAATAGTGCAAGGGTGTGTACATGCAGGGGTAGATTGTTTATATACTCGCAGGCAGGTCGCTCCCCACGCCACCACACAGCCGCCAGCTGACTCGTTGCTCCTGCCTACCTGCTGCCGCCGTCTCCCACTCTCTCGTTCCCGCCGCTGCGTCCCTGCAGCCCAGCCCCCCTGTTCCCCATTGGATACCCCTCCCGCCGTCCAGCTGCTTCTCCCTCCGTTTCCTCCTCTTATGGAGGCCGCGCAGCAGGCACGCAGCGGACGAACGCAGCGGGCACGCCAAAGGCGCACCAAAGGCAAGCCCGTCTGTGCCCGTCCGCTCCTGGACCGCGCCCACGCCAGAACACCTTGACCCCGCGAACGCCACAATCCCAGACTCCGCTACAACACCAGCACCCTCTACGCACTCAACGCCGGCCGAAACCACACCTGCTTCCAAGCCACACCGAAACAGACTCACAGACCTTTCACCTGCCACACCTGCAGCTACACCTGCGACAGAACCACCAAACATCCAAGGACTGGACCCAAACACCTCCGATGCATACTCCTCAACACCCGCTCTGCACACAAACATGCCGTCGAGCTCTGGGACCTGCTCAACACCTCCGCCCTAGACGTGGCCTTCCTGACCGAGACCTGGTGGATTGACTCCTCGGTGCCCGACAACGCCATATCCATCCCGGAAGGCTGCAAGATCACCCGCAGGGATCGCACCAACAGAATCGGAGGAGGAATAGCCATCGTCCTCAAGCCCACCCTCATGGTCGCCACCCACGCAGAGGACACCCTTAAAACCGCCGAACACCTGCACTTCCGAAGTACTACAGCACCTAGTCAGGGGTATAACCTGCTAAATAAGACATTGGAGTCAGCAGTCCATATATAATCATGCACCTCTATTAACTTTTATATTAATATACAATCCGCAAAGTGTGATGCACCCAGTCGATGATTACAAAGAAAAGACATCAGAACTTAACTGTAAGACGTTTTTACAGTCGAGTTCTGACATCACCATGCCTGCTGCCTGCAGCCAAGATGAAAGACAGGTCAGGTCGTTTAGCATAATTAAAGCAGCTGTTTAAAGCAACAAAACAAACACTCCTTTTCTTTCTTTTGCTCTATTGTTGTAGCTTACAGTAATAAGCAGAAAGAACGTTTATTTATTGCCCTTCTTAGATAATTAAAGAAGGTAGAATATTTTTGCATGTATTTACACATTGCAAGCTACTACAGCTATTTTTTTTAAAATGGCTAGTACTGAACTGTTTCTAATACCTTTTTGCAACAATATAACAGGTATTTGTTGTGGTTAATTTTGCAGTGGTAGTACTTTATGTTTACAAACAAGTTCTCTCTTTCATATTAATGTGCTATGTACCAAAGTTTTACGTGGTTTGTGGGAAAGGTGATGATTCAACTATTTATTATATGGGATAAAATACACCCTGCCATACATTATAAAGATATTGCAAGTCACATTCTTCTCTATGGTTATGGAAATCCTCGCTGACTTGCAATAGTTGTATAATGAATGGCAAGGGGTAATTTATCCTTTATATTAATGGAAATACAATACAAGAAAATACAGTGTCAAAGTTCCTAAAGGTAAAACATCCCATTTAACTCAAGGCACACAACTTTACCCTCTTTTTATGATGAATACTGCCATAAAATTGCAAGACATGTAAATAGCAATAAGAATGGCACAGCATGAAAACAGTAGGACAAACTAAGACTTACCAGGACTATATTATTAACACTGGGCTCTCAAAGAATAGTGTGCTACCAGTCCAGGAATCACCTCAGTGCCTCATCAGGGATAATAAGCACCTTATAAATGCTCATTCCAGTCCATATCATCTGACATGAAGACCTGAATTGCTGACAATCAAATATATGGGATACAATCTGGCCAGTTACATATGATCCTTCTCTTTGTTCATTCCACAATTCCACAGAACACTGAAAGGAGGAAATCTGTACTCTATGAAGACAGACAAACTGTAGAAGGCTCCCATGAAAGCCATGCACATCACACAAGACCATATATATTTCAGGAAGATGCTAAAACCCTGTCTCTGCATAGAATGATAATACTAGAACAAAAACAAAAACTATTTGAGAGGCCTACATTAACCTCTATCTCAACTTAAAATACTCCATATCCTACATATGAAGTATTAACATGTTCGGAACCACACAAAACACCAAAAGAACTAAAGGATGTATTAAAAGAAGGAAGACAATGCCATTCAACTTACAGCAGAAATGCCAGAGTACTCAGGTAAGGCAACCAACAGTCTGGTACAGGTACTGTTGTACGTCTCTCACTAATGATGCAAATCAGCTCCTTCACTAAACACCTATGTATTGAAAACCAAGACGTTTGAACAATAACTTAGAATGTTGTTCTGCTCGCTGATAAAGGACATTGTAGAGTCTGCGTCACCCGAGGTAAGGCTCTTCTTGCTTGGACCAGAACTTATAAATTAAATATAAGTGCAGAGACAATTTAGCAGACTAATACCACAGTCCTTTTTTCTGATTAAAATGAGGGATAGCTCTTTGAAGATACCTCTGTCAATATCCCGGCTGTATGAAAGCCAATCCAGTAAGGTTTATGAAATCTAAGACATAAATCACCCATGTAACAGCTGAGACCAGCAAGATCTGTGTGACTGACGATTGGATATGCTTGCTTACAAGCAGAAGCAAAATAACTTCCAAACCAACTTAACTTTCCAGCTTAGACCTGAGCTTATAAAATCTTTGCCACCTGAAAGACAGCAAAATCGGGCAAGGTCCAACTCCCCTAAGGAATACTCTACTACTTGCAGCCATAAAGCGTTAGTTTGTATAACCTAAGGAGCAGCTATACTGCTTGGCCACTCAGACTGTCAGAGCATGTACCCAAATCATAGCCCAGTGTCTGCAAGTATGATGTTGCATGATGGTACCCTCAGAGGAGGGCTGTATCATTCACACTATGGAGTACACAACCTCACAAGCTGAATTAGACTTTGGTCCGCTGTAAAAGCTTCTTAACCATGAACACAATCACGGTAAGGCTTCCAAATGTCCTGTGATATTGTACATATAGCAAACGAGGGACCACAGACTGATGTGCATGAGACTGAACACAAATACATTGAACATTGCTACATATATGATATACCACATGAAAGACTACAGACTAATTTGCATGAGACTGAACACAACTACGTTGAACATTGAACCTTAAATGGACCACAGTGTGTTGTGCATGTGTAAATCTTTGCGTGAAGTGAGTACAACACTTTGTTAGTATGTGCTTCATATCTATTCTGGACATGTATACCATGGTGTACAAGTCAAGCAACAGAATCTAGGATACGCGTCCATGTTCTTGACATTGTCTCTCTGGAGAACTGATTACATATTTTTCTGTATAGTTCTCATGGGATACAGCCAAGCATTTTCCAGCAAGGGTGTTTATTTATCTGTGCATAATCTAGCCAACATGCAGGCACTTTCACCGCTCTATCTTATTTCCACATATTGTGATCACTTATGCTGATACAAATTGTAGCACTGGGAGAGGTTGGGGGTGCTGCCAAACCCAAATGTTTGCATCAGCGACTGCTGGCCTCTGATTGCAGCATGGGACTTTGAGTTACTGCTTCAGATCTATGAGTGTTCATATGCAGCACTTCACACTAATACATTTTCCTAACTTTACTCTAAAGAACACTTTTCCATGTGATAATGGTGCAAGGATCACAGGCGATCGTATCTTCATTTGTCAAATCCTGAGAAGTCACAGTCACAAGCCAACATTTCTGGGTTTCTCCAACTTATGCATGGGGGGTTCATTGGTGATTATGGTACTTTATTATGGGCTAACCCAATATTTCAAGGAAAAATATGTATATGCAGAATGTATTTATACAGTGGGTACATCAAAATTACTTTAAAACTGTAGGAAATGACACTCTTTTGTGTGGTGTATCTCCAGATGTGTATCTCCCAATAAATTTGTGTTGGCTGTAGATCTCTGTGAACGTTAATGCTGCTAACCAGTGGTAAAGTGGCTGTGCTCCTCCTTTCCACATAATGAAATTGGTATACTGCTCATAAGCATATTTAACATACCTTTAAGTCCCTAGCATATGGTGCGAAGTGTATTCAGGGCCTGTACGTTAAATACCATTAGTTGACTGCAGCAAGTCAGCGACGGTATAAAACATGGCTTCACCCCTATGATTTAACTTGACTGTGGTAGTTTAAATACCGCAGTTTTTGACAGGCCAAAAAGTTATTTGTAAATATTAATATGCTATCTCTCTGTAAGCTTTACTTCGCATAATACAGGGTGCATGGTTTTTAATGGTGAGACATGCAGAAATGTAATGGTAAATAGTTCCTTACAGTGAAAAAAGCCCCAAAAGTTATTTTCAGGGTAACAAGGCTGGCTGTTCCATAGAAAAACACTTGGATGAAATATTAAATGTTATATTACTACCTCCAGCTACGAACCACCTAGATTTCATTCTTAGGCTCCTTTTAATAATGAAAGCTCAATTCCCTAGGGAAAACAGACTTTTAATAAGGAAGTGTCAATTTAATGGGCTAAATACAAAAAAAATCTCTGCTATTTACCTAGCAGCATGCAAAATAAGACATGATCTGCTAAACAAACAGACGGGTCCGTGGAGGCTCGTTGGAGGAGGGAGAACGTTTGACTGCTGACCGGGACGCCCACGCACCTGACCGCCTCACACTGCTGGTTCCTCCCTGCCGGGACGCGAGAAGCAACAGCGCCGCAGGTAGCAGGAACTAGCATTCCCAGGGGGCAACGCTATTCACGCATAGGAGCGCGTCATCATCTAGCGCCAGGCGGCGCTACAAAGCGGCTCTACGCCCGACCAGAGGGGCGAACTGCTAAACAAACAGACGGGTCCGTGGAGGCTCGTTGGAGGAGGGAGAACGTTTGACTGTTGACCGGGACGCCCACGCACCTGACCGCCTCACACTGCTGGTTCCTCCCTGCCGGGACGCGAGAAGCAACAGCGCCGCAGGTAGCAGGAACTAGCATTCCCAGGGGGCAACGCTATTCGCGCATAGGAGCGCGTCATCATCTAGCGCCAGGCGGCGCTACAAAGCGGCTCTACGCCCGCAACGCGGGACGCGAGCGGGACGCCCGGGGCGAAGCCCGGGCAAAGGGCGGGCCCTCTACGGCCCTCATCGGCAAGAAGAGGTTGGGCTGGGCCAGAGACCCTGGCACAAGGACCACGTAAGTAACTGTCTCTGTCGTGTGCCCACCTCGTGAACATCCCTTACCACCGAATGGCCGCTGCGGCTAAAGCCCTGCACTAGTGGGGTTGGATAAAAATATCATCAATCGAACACTGGATGATTATTTCCTTAAACCAGCCGTAGATGGTAACAAGGAGCTTTTGTTGCCGAGAGGAGGGCAGACCGCCGTCGTTCTATTGAGCGCATAAAAAACAGAACATTTTCAGAACCTATAATGTCTGTTTCTTTAGACGACGATCTGAGCAGCACCCCAGTAGATAACACCATACTGACTTGCAGCGTACCCTTGCTCCTCCAAGAATGCTTAGCTCCGGCATTGTCACCCACTCAAACCCAAGAAACCACCCCTACAGTGACCACTGAACATAATAACATCTCTAAGATCTTAATATCCCCTACAATAAGGGCTGGTAAAGTTGTAAGAGGCAAAAGCTCGAGGCTAGTGACAGATAAAACACATGGGCCCCCTCCACTTAAAAGAAGAAGGAAAACCACAACAGCTAACAAGCCCAAAACAAGTCACACCGAGTTTGGTAAAAAGAAGAACACTGCTTCATTACCATCAATGGGAGTCTCTGATACAACCCAAACTATAACAGTTAGCTCTACTTTACCGTTATCTCTACCTCAAGCATCTACAGACTCAGAAACTACTCTTATCCAGTTGGAGGAGGACTTGCAACCCGCCACCCCCAAGTCGCTTCTGGACAATATTGAGTTGATCATACGTAGTTACATGCTTGCTTTGTCAGACAAATTCAAGGGGATGGAGGCACGTCTAGGTAAAATTGAGGGGGATTTGACTATGTTAGGGAATTTTGTACGCCAACAAGGACAGTCTAAAGTACAGCATCAACAAGTCATCACAACAACCCAACCCCTCTTAAAAAATACTGTGGGTCCCACACCGTCTAAACCTAGCACAAGTAATAGCCAGGCAGCTGTAGTAGCTTCAGCCACCCCTAATCCCTCAAATGTGGCACCGAAAGCACTTGGTGGTAAGACCTGTAAAAACCCTCTAACAACAGCTTCAATCTCTACACAGGGTAAACTTACTACCTTACTACCTCCTAGCAAAACAACCATCTCCGCAAATATTCTATCTAGGGAACCAAGTACTCTCCTGGGAAGTTCCCCTAGACCTGAAGGGAAGGAGAATAACTGGGGAAGAGGGGGCCAGTTTAGGACACCACCCACAGAACTTCCCCCAGAAGCATTACCGTATGTGGTCATACTCACTGGGGTCCCAGAATTGCCTAATGGTAAAAGAGAAGGATACTCACAATTAAAAAATAAAATAACGCATTGGCTCTCTCTTTATAGACCCAAACCCATTGCGATAAACGGTGAGATAGTCCACGTCCGGCGCCTGTCCTGGCTGGGGGGCAGAGCAAAGGACATTGGTGGCGATGTTGTGGTCATAAATTTTAGAGACAAGAGAGCCGTACAACATATCCTGAACTGGCCTTACGGAAATGAAAAGAACTGTATAGTACCACGCCCCCTGACATACTTTTACCCCAGATCTACTGTCTTCCCTTTACAACATCATAATAACAACACCTTTTCCTCTTTTCAGTTCCCTAACATCGAGTCCGCTCTAAACCCTGTATATATGCACCAACTGGCTCCACCACCAGCTATACACGGGTGGAATACCATACCTTTTAATCATAAAACAGGTTTCAATGGGAACATGTCAAATTTGCTACCATTCACGCCCCTAGAGCTTTCCAACAGGTTCACAGCCTTTAACGGCCTAGAGGACTGTGATTGATGTTTAAGGAATGCAGAAGCTATGGGGGTTGGGGTAAGTGCTTCATGTACTTCAAGGTCACCTGAGAAGCTAGGGGGTTGCTGTCATGACAAAAACTCATATATTGCTCAAACCATTGCTGTCGAAAACAGTAGTCCCCCTAAAGCTCCACCCATAAAGTCTTCTGGGGACATCGAGGTGCCCCTTACACCCCTACCAGATACAAGGCTAGTCAATAGTGATACATCCGAGCATCGGGAGTTAGATGCAGTGAGTACTGTGGGCCCGGTGGTGGCAGGCGCAGTGTTGCCTACTTCAACATCCACCCAACTAATCAGAGAGTCTGTTACTTGCCCTGCCCTCAATGACAGTGTAAATTTAATCTCTTGGAATATTGCAGGCCTGGCAAATAAGCTACGAGATCCAGTATGGCTATCATTTATTAGAAAATTTAGCATTGTGTGTCTCCAAGAAACCTGGATAGAGGATAATAATGTTCATATGGAGGGCTTTCTAAGTTTTATTACCCCAGCAGTTGCCTCGTCCAGGGGTAGAGCCAAGGGTGGCTTGGCCATCTTCATTAACCAATGTCTGCGTTGTAATGTAAGCAACTACCATAGTGTAAATTTGAACTTACAGAAGATTGATTTAAAAAATGGCAAGATTGTGTTGACATTGGTTAATTTTTATAATGCTAACAGTAGTAACGAAACTTGTAATATTGCCTCCTTAAATGATATTTTGAGCAAAAATGTTTACAATGTATCACGGCATTTGTTGATAGCAGGTGATTTTAACGTCCAACCATGTGGTAACCCAGCTAGTACGCCAATGGGGTCTTTAGGGTGTCATAATGAGGAAGGTTTTCACTTTTCCCATAGTAGGGGTGGCAAGAACCTAAACGATCTAATGAATGATCATAATCTGACCGTAGCAATGTCGTTGGTCCCCGATATAAAAATCTTTGACACCCCAACCTTTAAAGGGCACGGGCAGGGCTCCTTTATCGATCACATATTAATATCTCCAGATGCTGTTCAATGGGTCTTGCATTTTTCCATTCTCACCAGTATATACAGTGATCATAATCCCCTTGTTATAAACCTGGGTGGACCATTTACTGCAAAACGTCAGTCACGCTCCGATCACGGCATGTTAAGGTGTGTAAATGGCAGGCGCCGCATTAGGTGGTCAATGGTAAATCAAGATACCCTGTATTCTAATATAACCAGCGCATGTGAAGAGGAGCTGTCCGTCTGTCTTTCATCTGATTCAATCCCCTCGAACATTTTGTCTAAATTCGAGGGGCTGGTCGCCAAAATTGGTTCCATGCTCACAGCGCCAACAAAGGGTCATAGTGAGAATAACTCTAAATGGTTTGATCATAACTGCTCAAAGGCAAGCAGGGATCTGAAACTTGCATTAAAAACTAAACCAAGAAATCGTGAATTGATAACAAATCTTCGCATGGCCTATAGGAAAGTAATAGCCATTAGAAAAAAGGAAATTAAGGCAAATATAATTGAATCCCTTTTAGACCCATCTGTGTTGGGGAATAGCAGTAAGTTCTGGCAAATAATTAACAAACCTGTGTTTGAAAATCCAAACGACACAGCTATTGGAACAAACATCCCAGAGGGGGAGTGGGTGTCCCATTTCAGTACAATTTTTAAGAGCAATGAGCAACGGGAAGTCCCTGACCTTTTAATTCCAACTGCGACTCCACTGTGTTTCACAGTACAAGAGACCGTTAGGGGAATACAGGGTCTAACTACCAACAAGGCCCCGGGTCCGGATGGTTTGCCGCCGGACCTGTTTAAGTCTAGTATCCCTTTTTGGGCCCCGGTTCTCACGGCTGTAATAAATGCAGCAGTGACAACTGGATGCCCAAGAATTTGGGGTCTTTCGACTATAGTCCCCATTTTTAAGAAGGGCGATCGCAGTAGCCCGTTATGTTACAGGCCAATTTCTTTACTGAATTCAGTAGTTAAAGTGGTAGGGGGCGTAATTCTTAACAGGTTATCCATCTGGGCTAAAGAAAATAACATCCTTTCACCCATACAATACGGGTTTAGACCAGATCATTCGACCATTACGCAGTGCCTGAATCTATACCTTATTCTAAGTAAGTATACATTGGCGCGACAAGGCACTGTCTACATGGCCTTCATGGACTTGTCGTCCGCTTTTGACTGTGTAGACAGAAGCCTACTATGGGCCACTCTGCTGAGAATGGGTGTAGAGAGGAACCTTGTTAATTTCCTCGCTGACCTGCATACAGACACAAGGGCGAACGTCCGTTACTCTCAAGACCTTAATGTAACGGATGAATTTAAAATAAATCGGGGTGTCCGACAAGCCTGTATCTTGGCCCCTTTTTTATTTAACCTGTATATAAACGAACTGGAGGAATTTCTTTTACTTGTAGAAGCAGATTACCCCTTAGTTGAGCGCAAAGGGGTACCTGTATTACTCTACGCCGATGATGCTGTTCTCATTTCTAGAACAGCAATCGGCCTCCGGAAACTTTTAAATTCCTTCCATAAATTTATGGAGTCACGTGGTTTAAGTATAAATAACTCCAAGTCTTTCATTATGAAAGCAGGTAAGGGTATTCTGAAACCTGGTCATTTTAGTATAAATGGGGAGAAAATTCCATCAACCAACTCCTTCTCTTACCTCGGGGTCCTGATAGATCACAAGTTATCATGGGGCCCAGCAGTCTCCAAGAAGAAGGGAGAAACAACAAGGGTCAATGCGGCCATCCTTGGCTTTGCAAAAAAAATCGGCAACTGCCCGCTGGCCGCATTGCTTAAATTGTACCAGGCAAAAAGCGTTGCTGTTGCCTGCTATGGGAGTGAGCTCTGGGGCTATCGCAAGACTAAAGACCTAGAGGTCGCAGAAAATAATTTCCTAAAAAAGATCCTAAGACTGCCCAGGGGTATTGGGAATTACTCAGTACATGAGGAGCTGGGGGTCCCCTATTTAGGTGACAGAATAGCAGTAAGCCCGGTTATGTGTTGGTTGAAATGTTGGCTAAACAATGAAATCCCATTAACACATGCCCTATTGAAAGAAGCTTTACAGCTAGACGGGAGATTTAAGGTACCGTGGGTAAAGTATATGAAGGACAGCCTAACGGCAATTGGTCGACAGGATCTATTTTATGCCCCAAACACAATTAGAAAATCTGATGTGAACCTGGTCAAGAATGCCATAGTTTTGTCAAGATGTACCGACAGGGAGGAGGCCGAGTTACAGAAGGTCAGTGTTAGGAAACATCTACTGTTAAAAACATGCTTACAAACAGAACCTTACCTGACATGGCCTATGTCTAGTTATGAACGGTTTCTGCTAACAAGGTTCCGCTTTGACCTTTATCATCTCCTATTGGCATTCCCAAGTGGTGCTCAACGGGGCGAAGTGTTGCCAGCTTGTGGCTGCGACGGAAAGTCTCCACAAGATCTGGCACACTTCTTTTTTATTTGCCCTTATTACTCTACCCCACGGAAACTATACCTCAAACCGTGCCTTAAAAAAATGAATTTCACACAAATTAAACCCGCACTTTATTACTTACAACTACTGAATATTGACTGTACTTTGTTTATATGTAACTTTTTAAAGAAAGCCATCTGCTTCAGGAAAAGCATGAATGGCTAACCATGCTGTAAAATATTGCTGGTGTTTTTTAAGATCACAGTTATTTATATTTTTAACCATATACTGCCCATGCTCCTATTGTCTGATATATTGTACTGTTTACTGTGTCATTATTTGCCATTTGAAAATGAATTGTATGTAATGTTTTTAACTGTGTGCTTATAAAATGCACTTTTATGATTGTAAAACCTACAATCGAATAAAGATTATGAATTGAATTGAATTGAAGACATGATCTTTGCTGTTTATCCGGCCATAGAATAAATAGTAGGGAACACAGTTCACTCACTTAACTGACGGCCTCCCTTCCTTGTAAATGCTTTTTTGAATTACTTATCGGCATTCCTCTCACCATTGTTTTAGTGACGAATGTCATGTATTTCCAGTCCATTTTTTTAAGGCACAATTTTACTAATGCTGAGACTCAAACCCGGTTCCCTAGGTCCGTTGTCGGCAGCCTAGGAGATTATGCCACAGCCTCTCTCGTACTGGGCATAGGTGTCAGTGTGATTATTTGCAACTTTGGTATTTGATTTCTTGCTTGAAGCAAGTTGCCGGCGGCAAAGGCTGCTTCCCCGGAACGGTCCCCCTCATCTCCATTGTGATGCTCTCGCCCTCCCCTCCCACTGTCCAGAAGTGGGTGGAGACTGGACTGTCTTTGTTCTCTTTCGCAGTGATTAGTGAGGTTAGTGCATAAAAAAGTTCTTTTTATTCACTTTACCCTTGCTTTTCCAAACCAAATGGTAACCCTGCACTTTCATTTCACATCCTAGGCAGGAGTGTTTTTGAAAGTTGGAAGCTATTTGTTTCAAGGAAAAGGCAACGCAACTTCCCACTGGAAGTCATTCCTACCAGACCCAGCTTGTGAGTCTGTCCGCTGCATTTCAATATGAGCTTCTGCTCAGCTGCAGTAATTAATAACTCCTAGATTGCCAGCCACGTTATTAGTTTTTCTGCTGCTTGCGTTCCATTGAGCAGCGTTTCAGGGGTGGCAGGTATTTAACTGCCAGGCAGGAATATAATTAGACTGTCCAGGGTGGAAAGGCAGCAGATGAATTTCTGACACTTCAGTGGAAAATAAGTCCTCAGTAAATATTATTTTCTTGAAGCACTGGAGTAGAATTTGCCACCGTAACTTGTCTTTTGATTAACTACCTGCAAAGCTGGAAGAAATACGAGAACATGCGTGTGCGAACCTGACGATAAAGAACAGAGGGCCATATTATCAAGGACGGGCGATACATTATCGCCTCTTTTATCGGCAGGAAACTGCTGATAAAAGCGGCTATAATGTATCGCCCATCCTTGATAATATGCCCCAGAGATTCTTCATTGTATGTGCTATGTGCACTTGTGCGCTGCTCTTTTTTAAATATAGTTTGACCTGCCTATTATTTATTAAGCCATGCTTCCGAATCATAATTCAATGAGTGGGTGGGAGCCTGGGAGGAGGTGTGGTGGAGGTTAGAAGAGCAGCAAGAGGGATGCACAGAGTGCGTGCATGGACATCTCACTACTTCTCATTCAAATTCACACAGCCATCTGTATATATTGGTTTATGGCAGTGTAGAGAGGAGGATTGTGCTTTCCAGCACATGACCAAGGAGATCTGGGGCCATATTATCAAGGACGGGCGATACATTATCGACGCTTTTATCGGCAGGAAACTGACGCTAAAGCAGCGATAATGGGCTTGATAATATGCGTTATGGAATTCCCATCGAAGCCCATGTTAGATGTGAAAACAACTAACATGGGCTTCGATTGGAATTCCGTAGAGCATATTATCAAGCCCATTACTGCCACTTTATCGGCAGGAAACTGCTGATAAAAGCGGCGATAATGTATCGCCCATCCTTAATAATATGCCCCCTGGTGTTGCGCTTGAAAGCAGGCAACCTTCTCTTCTCTGCTGATAAGCGCATTTATTTTATTCAAGCACAATGATGTGCAAAGCTCTGCACCGACTACGGAAAGACACACTCCAGACTGGCTAAGATCGGAAAAGAAATGAAGGTCTGTAGATTAACTCAATAATTGCATATTGTTTTGTAGCACTCTCTGTATTTACATTGACAGTGTTAAAATTGAAAATGTTTGTTAGCTTTTCTGCATAAATACAACACATGGGTGAAGAACGTATAATGTACTGTACATAATGCCTCTCTACAGCATAACTTGAAGACATTGGCAGAGCCAATAGCTCTGGTTAAACAGGTGAGAACTATTGGCTATGACAATGCTTGTTTTTAATGATCATCGTTTAGAGCTGGGCTCTTTTTAAGCTTCTGTTGGAAGGCCTTGTGCTAGCTTTAGGCTTCTGTTTAAGAGAAATTGTGCTTGGTGAGCATTTCAAATCTGGCACCACAGCAGCAGTGAACAAGCAGCAGTAAACAGAGGAAGGGACACATATGGAATAAATTGAGTGAGACACTGTAATCGGGCTTCTCTTGAAGAGGGGAAGCGAAAGCAGGAGACAGGTAAGTAATGTATCAGAGTAATTCACAGGAAGAGTTCCCTCTGCTGAAGGTGAATAAACACACTTTTTCATACTATTCAAAATGTAAGAGTAGGTTTTGGGCATTGATGCTTATTGGTACCATGTCATAAGCAGCTTCTTCAGCCATACGTATATTTTAGTAACATGCACAATGTATCTTGGGAAGGATGTATGTCGTTACTACGCATGCTTTTACAACGCATGCCTTTACCACGCAGGTTTTACAACGCAAGTCGTTACAACGACTTGCGTTGGGGGGCGCTGGATAGTGAATTGTTTAATTTACTATTCCAACTCCAGTCCCCGTGGATAGTAGTGAAGGTTTTGGATAGTAAATTAAATTATTCCCTATCCTACAGCGCCCCCCAGCGCAAGTCGTTGTAACTACTTGCATTATAAAAGTTGTGTAGTAAAGGTACTGCGAGGTAAAAGTTGCGTTGTAAACGCTGTTCCCCTGTTGGGAATGGTAGTTTTGAATTCTAACATGTTAAGCAGTATTTTAAGTGGGAATGGTTCTGTCTCTACTGGGCCCTCATTTCTGTACGTGACAGGGCTGTCTCTGCAAATGGAATCTGGAAGCCAAGAAAAAAATCTGTTGCAGGCTTGGAGGTTGTGCCTATGGAGAAGTGGGGCTCAATGGTTAGAGGCGGCAGACCCGGAAGCTGAGATCGGCCCGGGACCAGGGTTCGATTCCCAACATGGCAGGGTCTTGGGTCAAAATGTCCGCGGGCCTGATAATTCTCACCTCAGCGCCTACTCTAACCTTGGGCTCCACTCTGCAACTCTGGGCAATAGCTTGCTTAATCTTCACAACGGCTCCTTCAACGCCGGGGATGCAACAGTAGGGAAAGCGTTGCATAGCGTAGGGGTTAAAATTACTCTTCCCACTCCAGTGGATGCAACAGTAGGGAAAGCGTTGGATAGCATAGGGGTTAAAATTACTATTCCCACTCCAGTGAGTGCAACAGTAAGGAAAGCGTTGGAAAGCGTAGGGGTAAAAATTACTATTCCCACTCCAGAGAATACAACATTAGGGAAAGTAAATCTTTCATATATAAATCAAAAATCTAACAAGAAATATCTATTAATAATTAATAAAAAGTAAATAAAAATGTTATGTAATAGAATAAATAATATTTGACATTTACTAATTAACAATAATTATTTTAATTATTCCCCTATTAATATAAATTAATTAAACATAAACAATTAATTATTTAATAATTAACAATTATTTCACTATTATTTCCAAATAAATAACGTGTATTTTATTTTATTATTTAATTAATTATTAATATATTACTTTCCACCCTATGCCCCTATAAACCCACAACCCGCTACAGAAATTAAATTAGTAAAATTCACATAATAACCAATTAATCAAATAATATAAATGAATTAACAATTATAATTAAATTAATTAACACGTACAAAATAACTAACAATGAATTACTAATTACTATCAATAAATATATTTACATATTTATTTATTTTTTATTAAATTACTTCCCACCCTATTCCCCTATAATCCCACAACCCGGTACTGCATTAAATTAGTACAATTTACATAGTTACCAATTACTCAATTAATAATAATTATTTTTCAATTACTATTAAATTAATTGACACATATAAATTAATTAACAATTAATTACAAATTAATATCAATTAATAAATTTACATATTTAATTAATTATAATTAAATTACTTCCCACCCTATTCCCCTATAAACCCACAACCCGCTACAGAATTACATTACGCAATAATTATAAAAACAAAAATCATTTAATAAAATTATTTATACCTTAAATACACACTTTTCACAAATATTATTACATAAAAATACACTATAAAATATTATATATTATTAAAAAATCGATATTTTAACTATCTATATTTTATACAGTCGATATTACTTCACTTACCTTAAAAACGATATTTTTGTTGTCTATATTCTGTCCTGGCGATATTTTGTCCAGTCTATATTAAATACTCGATATTATGTCCAAACAATATTTTGGACTCGATATTATGTCTGTGCACCCATACCCATGATACAAGGATAAACAGGCCAGGGAATAGGAAGTCTGAGCGGTGCAGTCCCAAGGGTACCCAGAAGACCCGACCAAAGAGCTAGGTAAACTAAAATAATCATGACCCAGAGGACGAGAATGAGGGCTAAAATGATCATAAAGACCAGGACCTAGGAGTCCAGGGCTCAGATTACCAAGTGGGGCAGAGCAATCATTACAATATAGCAGGACCAGGGCGAGCAGGATCTAATGTAAGAAAGACAACCATCATCTGGAAGACCAAGTGGAATGGACAGTAGTGGGTAGGATTATCAGGACCAGAATGACCAGGCCCAGGTGGACCCAAACAAGGAGAAACTCGATTAATAGGGTGTTTATTAATGGCTGTAGTATCAGTAGGACTAAATGAAAAAGGAGGAGATCCAGGAGAACAAGAACAACTCAAACCAGTAGGACAAAGACTAGGAGGGCTGGAACAAGAGAAGCATGGTGGACCTGCAGTACCATGACTAGGATGTTGATGGTAATAAGGTGACTAAGACCAATAGGACCACAATGGAACAGGGCCAGATGGGCCAAGACTATGGGAACCAGGAAGGGCCATGATGGCCGAAAGGCAAAGTTTATGATAAAAAACACAATAAGACAAGAAGAACTAGGATGACCAGAACCAAGGAGACCAAGACTAAGATAGCAGGTGGGTCAGGTCCAGGAGAACTAGGTTCAGGAGAAATCAACCTATAGGGAACAGGACCAAAAGGATCAGGGACAATAGGTACAACATCCTATTAAGGACAAAGACTGTGGGAAACAAGAATAACCTGACATTGAGCAGGAGTGCCAGGCAGCTGAGAACAGGGACAAATACGGCCAGAGTCAGAAGGGAAGGTCTAAGAGTGTTGCATGGCTCACATGTAATCTCCATTTTAGATTCAACTCCTTAGGTTGGTATCTCTTTCTCGTGGTGCCTCTTGCCACATTTTTTGCAAATGTGTGAATGTGCTATATGTGCATCTCTGAGAGGCACTGGCATCCTGTAGCCCATACAGTTAATTCGAGAGTCGTACATAAAGAGCATGATGTAATTGTTTATCGTTTATTTTGTGCTGGCTAGCATACAATTCATTTTGGATATACAAAACCAAATAACCTACTCTGGCCCTCGGCCAAAGTTGAACAGTACCTTATTATATAAACAACTTCTGTGCTAAAGCTCTTCGAGAGGAGCATTTCCATGCTGAGATTGTTACTAAATTGTTGCAAACTGTGACTGAGATCCAGCCCTGCTGACTCCAACCTTCATCCTGCTAAGGAAAATAACCTGTACACTGCAACTGGCTGCCTGACACCTAAGACCAAGTGGTGGGGTTTAGGATAAGCCAATTGATCCGGCATAATCCTACTCCTGTTATGCTCTCTTTAGTATAGATTTAGATACAGATAGGAGTAAGCAAACATTAGCAACAATTAACATGGTTGAATTGTTCATATTGTTTACCATTCTAATAATGCTGATTACAATAGTATTTCTAATTTTTCTAATAATTGCAGCTCATGCTTTCTTTGCAAGAATAAGATCATGCTAATAAATGATTGAAAATGCATTGTTGTATCTTTCTTGTGTTTATCTTGGGCATGCAATAGTGACCAAATGAAAGGGTTAGATCTGTTTCCACTGATTCCCTAAGAATTAGAGTGTCATGTACAAGATTGTCAAGAACATCTGTTCCCTTGGTCAGTCAAGGGGTTGGATGTGGGAATGTGAACTAGCCGAAACTCAGCAGCACTCAGTGATGGTATATGTGGACCAGGGGTGGGCAGGGTTGGCAGAGTGGCACAACACGGAAATTCCAGTTGCCTAAAAACTCAGTGGAGTTCTGCTCCACCCTACACAACCAGCTGCCACCACTGCCATTTGGAAAGAAGCAGTGTGGAAATATTTTAATGCTCCCCACACCACTGCTCTGGGGTTTTGGCTCAGCTCCTGGGGCCACTGACTCTGAAAGACTACTGAGGTAGGTGGACTGTGTGCTCCAACCACCATCCTCCCACCTCCCTCTCATCTCCCTTTCATTGTTTGCCCCCTGTGTCCACAGCAATAGACTGCCTACAGCCCTCACTGGCTTACCTCTTGGCCGGTCTAGGTGCTGCTCTTCTACTCCTAGTTCCATGGCAGTGATCCACGGTTCTTCTTGTACAGGCTGACCTGTAACTATGAAAGGCCTTCTTTACAGAACTCGCAAGGACTGAAGATGTGCGCGCATGGAGAGTGGAGACCTCAACTTGGACTCCAATCTCCATGCGTGTGAATATGCTGGCCTCGCGAGTCTGGCATGCAAAGAGTTTCATAGTTGAAGGTGAAGAAACACTGCAGATACCGCCACAGCTTCTCATTGTCGAGATCCAGGCAAGGTTGCGAGGCAACTCCACCACATTGAGGAATCGCAGATTTTTGCAGAACTTCATGCTCGCACGGAGCGCAGAGTTGACAAAACTCTGCAAATTGATGGTGGAGGGGAGTTCACCGCCCACCCTTAATGTGGACTAATTCTCTATACTATGAAGTTCCTGTTGAGTCGTCTTGGTCTAATACACAGTCCTGCTATATTTGTTGGAAATGAATGCCAGGAGGACCAGAGCCAGGAGGACCAGAATTAGAAGGATCAGTGCCAGTAGGGCTGGCAACAGACCTAGGACTGCCAGGGGGACCATGACCAGAAGACCAGGGTCCAGAGTACCAAGTTGAGGAGGAAGACCAGAACCTCGGGGCAGTAGTAACAGGGTAAGTATAATTAGGAGGACCAGAACAACCCAAGCCAGGAAGAGTATGGAGACTCAACCTATATGTCCAGCAGGACCAGACCCAAAATGATGACACTAGAAAGGACCCAAACAAAGAGAACCTGGGTCAAGAGGGCCCAAATCCTTTGGGTGCAGTGCCGGAAGGACCACGAGGACAAAGCAAAGGCCCAGGAAGACAATAGCTAAGACAGCAAGGGCTAATTTGGCCAGGACACAAGAGGTCAGTTAGACTGAGGGGACCAGCAGGAACAGAAACTGATGTACTTGGAATCAGATGAGCAGGGAGAGGACTAAGGAAGGCAGGTAAGGAAGCTCAATTCACTGAAGCTCAGAGTATCACGACCTGGAATAAGTGGACAAATTAGTTCAGATGACAACAAGCGGGAGGACTATGGCCAAGTGTATAATGACCTGTTGGAGGAGGACCCGGAAACCAGTCAGGTCGGAATTTGCTGGACTAGGGCTGTTAAGACTAGGGATCAGATGGGGAGGATCTGGTGGTCTAGAAAGACCAGAATAAGCAGGACCAGGAACAGGGAAAGAAGGGCCAGAGAGGTTGAACCAAGGGACCAGACATGAAGTTCCAAGCGGAGCAGGAGGATTATGCCCTGGGGTATTAAGACCAGGCTGGCGAGGAACAAGAGGGCCAGGACAACCAGAGTCACGTTGACCAATGGGAGCAGTCAAGGACCGAGATGACCAGGCCCAGCCGAAGAGGACCTAATAAGGAGTACCAAGACTAATGGAGGCAGTACCAGGTAGACAAGGACCAGGGCAAGGAGAATCAGGATGACCCAAACAAGGAAGACTAGACATGCCAGTCCTAGGAGAACCAAGACAACAGGACTAGGAGACCAGCAGTATCAGAGATGAGGCTCAGTAGTACCAGGTTCAGGAGGACCAGGATGTTCTAATGCAAGGAGGAACTAGGATCAGGGCCAGCTAGACCAGGGTCAGGAAGGACTACAGCCAAGACCCCCAGATTCAGGAAACCAGGGTGACCAGAACTATTTAGACCGGAGCCAGAAACAGGATCAGGAGAACCAAAACAACTCAGAAAAAAAGGACATGGAACAGGACTAGTAGGAGGACTAGGCACAGAGGAACTGAGAAGTGAAGGAAGAAAACGCAGATCAGGAAGACACATATGTGCATCTAGGCCACATGTTAGGATATCCTGCTTGGTAAATGGTTCTTATTCATGCTTCAAACACTGCCAACCACTAGAAACCCCCCCTCACCCCTCCAGCCCCCTAATAGAACTGATGCGTATTTGATGAAAAACCAGACAATGCAAAGTGTAAAAAGCAAGGACTGTTACACTCTGACCTATGAGTGGAGAAGACATGGTCTGATGTTGACACAGTAATCTGAGGGTGCATCTGAGAGGCATAAGGTCTGAAACTTGGCAGAGGACGTTAAAGATGGATGGGTGAAAATGAGTGTGGTCTGTGAAGGATGGCAGAAGGGGTCCCCTTGACCCCAAGGGGTCAAGGGGATATGGCAATCAGCAAAGGGAAGCTCATGATCACAAGAAGGCTCTAATGAGCAGAAGAGGGGGTGATGGCGGCTCCCAGATAGATCATCTAACAAGGACCAAAGTGGGATTCTATCACCCAGTGTATTTGTGTTAACATTACCTGTGTGTGAATGTGAGGTGAGTATGTACAAAGATGCAGATTTACTAAAAAGTCACGCATCTCACGGCAGCAAATCGACTTGCTGTGCTCTGCTGCATTGCATGAAAGGGAGAGAGCAGAAATGCACCATATCTACTAAGATATGCCACATTTCTGTTCTTTCCTTGTGCTGGCGCACTTGTGCTACCTAGCGCCAACACAGGCACGCTTGTACTGTGGTGCAGTGTGCCTGTGTTATGAGTAAGATAGTTTTTGGCCAGAAAGGACCACTTTCCTGCACAAAAACAATCCTTTGAGGCATTTTCTTCTTTCTGTGTTCTACAGAATGCAGTACTCATCGAAAAGGGAAGTATTAAGAAGCAATACAGATATTTCTCCTTGTTGAGCCTCACTTGAGAAGGTGTTGCATTCTGGCGCAATACTAGATTTACTCACCTAAGTAAATCTAAGACTGCATTATATTCCATGGGTGGGAACACCAATCATCCACCAATGAAATGCATTCTCAGCACAGGGAAAAGCAAGGCAATGATTTGCGCTGCATTGCTTTACTCTGTATTTACTAAGCCACACAGATCCACTTAAGATGGCTTTGCATGATATAGTAAATATCATTTGTTTTGCCTTGCTTGGTGCAAGGGCAATGCAAGCCCTTAGTAAATCTTCACCTCAGAATGTAGTAGTAAGACTCCTTATGTGATGAAAGTATTTGTGCATGGAGCAGGGGTTGCTTTTTGCCTGACACAATGGAGAGTAGATGCAGCTTCCCTGTACCGTGGGCGTGTATTGACCTCACCCCTAAGGATAGAGGATGAAAACCCAGAACTTAAGGGAGATAGAATGAAGAAAAGGCTACCCAACAAAATTCTGTGAGGTCCTTTTTAGCAAAGGGCTTCTGATTAGTTCTTCCTCAGTGACTACATGGGGTAGATTCGATCATAGAAGAATGGGATAGGTCGTTTCTCTTGTGGAAGGTGTCAAGGTTTCTAAGCAGCACTGCCCATTTGTTTGGGCTTGATGACTACTCAGATAGGCTGTTGACAACCAGGTGCTGAATCTCATGCTTTATTATGCCCTTGCTTAGGATAGTTCTGCTTGGAGCCAGCACTATTGACACTGCTATGAGAGCATTCAACTAGCACAAAGGTTGTGTCTGAGAAACCCACAGAAAATGTAGATTGAAAGATAAACAATCCAACTCAGTTGTGAAACTTCAATTGTGAATTCACACCCCCTGTCTGGACAATGAGTATTAAAGTAGAATTGTGAATTGATCGATCAGTAGGTCACAAAAATGGAGGTAACAAAATGGCTTGGTTTATTCAGTGCATTATTTCTTACAATATTACTAATAAAGTCAATGAATAAAAATCTCAGTGAGTTTCTTTTCTTCTGTGTCTTTAATGCCTATATTCCTTTCTCAGATTTACTGGGAAACATTTTTTATATTCCAATGACTTTTAGTTTAATTTATTATTTTCCCATTCCTTTGCTTGGTGCTTTGCAATAGAATACTTCTGATTGCCTAACAATATGCAGGCCGTTGAAGAAAAATCTGCATCGCAGTCTTGGGCTGGTGGACGATAAGGAGCAGAAGACTAGCCTACAACTCCCAGGGGGCATGGTGGTAACGCCCACACCTGGTCCTCATCGAGCGCATTCATAGCGCCTCGCTGCTCCCGCTGCCGCGGGAGCCGCATCGCAGTCTTGGGCTGGTGGACGATAAGGAGCAGAAGACTGGCCTACAACTCCCAGGGGGCACGCTGGTAACGCCCGCACCTGGTCCTCGATAGTAGATTCCCGGCGCCTATATAGTGCATCATCATTTTCACTGCGCGGACGCACGCCGGGCGAAGCCCGGGCCAAGGGCGGGCCCGTTATAGCCCGTTGGAGACCGTTGGAGACCGGACCGGGCCACCCCTCTTTCTTGGCGCTGCAAACATAGGATTACAACGTGTTCAACTGTAAGTACCTGCTGGGTTGTTCAGCTGCACTGTAAAATGTCAGCACGTGACAGTAGAAGCAAGGGAGTGAATCCTAACAGGGACATTGGATAACTTTATTATCCGGGCAAACTCTGTTATTGATCAGGGTATCATCCTCATGGAGCGCCGGGTCTCTCAAGATTTTGCCCTGACCAAAAGATCCTCCATGGGAAACTTTGCTAATGCCCGTACCCCAGAGCCATCATTACGAGCAAACCTCATCGACGCTCCGGTGACCGTACATAACCCTTCTACCCCTCAGGCCCATGGATCCATCTCTCTTTTAGATCAGTCTTAAACAACTATGGTCGCAGAGACGACTATAGTGTCTAACTATAGTTCACCTGAGAGGCTGAATACAAGGCAGATGCGAGGGAGGCATGAGGGTGCGATACCCAAGAGGAAGCGGGGGCCAAATGTTGCCGCTGGAGGAAGGAAGCCTAAACTTGCCAAACAATCTTGTAACAGCAATATATCTTCAATGGGTCTGGGTAGCGTGAGTCAAACAGAGACAAATGGGCCACCTCTGCCTCCTGATACCGCCTCATATGTGACTAACTCTGTGGACACAGCTCTGGTACTGGAGGACCTAGACCTTGTCAATCTTGGCTTTTTTTTTAAGTCCTCTTTTAAATCATTCAAAGACAGGCTCTCACAGATTGAGAACCGGTTAAACAAGATTGAGGATGTAACATTAAAGATTGCGGACAATGTTAAGTTAAACATGCTGCCACTGGGTAATATACAACAGAATACTGTACAGGGGGGGGCTGCACCGCATATTGTCATTCCCCCTTTAGTTCCATCCACCCAAAATGTATCTGTAGATATCCCACCCGTTCCCGTGCAACTATCCACTAATACAACAAGAGGGGCCGATGCTGATAAGTCTAAAGAACTTCCCAGGGAGATACCTGAAGCAGGATACTCCGGGAACCTGCAAATCAATTTACCACCTGAATCGAGCCCGTATACCGTAGTCTTAGCTGGGGTTCCGGAAATATGTAACCCAAATAAAGAATCATTCATGTCACTAAGAAATAAAACCGCAGATTGGCTGAATAGAAATATACCACTTCCCCGTAATGTTTCCAGCAAAATCTTGATGGTGCGCAGGGTGTCCTGGGTGGGGAATAGGCCAAAAAATATACAAGGTGATTGTGTGCTTGTGAATTTCAGTGATACTCGTACTGAGGGACATATTTGCAACTGGAATCACTATATTCATGATAACACAGGGTCCTCTATCCAACCCCTCCCACTGACATATTTCTATTCCTTGCCCAATTGCCCAGAGATGGAAGGGGACTGGACGTTAGTAAAGTATCAGGGCAGAGGGAGGGGGGTCGGGGGCCGACAGGTGCAACCATACATATCCAATCAAATATCCACACAAAACAGGTATAGTGGACTTGAAATGGTAAATTGACTTAATTACCCCAGTGACAGTGGAGGAATTGTACGCCATGAGGGAGCTAGCGAGGTATGAAGCAGTGAACTATCTTGTGTCCCCCTATCGCCCACGAGGGCTCCCATCGTAGTTAATAATGTTGGGTCATTAGGGAGTATGCCGTTAACCCTTTTGCCACATCTAGGGGAAAGCAAGGCAATGAGTTATAATGTTATTTCCTTGAATATTGCCGGGCTGGCCGGAAAGGTTAAAGACCCGAGGTGGGTAGATTTCATAGGATCTTTTCCTGTAATTTGCTTGCAAGAGACATGGCTGGTGGAGAGTGATATATTTATAGAAGTATATAAAAGTTTCTTTGTACCGGCAGAACCGTCACGAAGTGGCAGAGCAAATGGGGGTTTGGCTCTGTACATTGATTTAGCTTTGCTTTGTGTTGTTAAAATAATATCCACCAACAACACTGATATTCAAGTGGTGACAATTAAAAGAGGGAAAGAAATGGTATGCCTGAATAACTTTTATAACGCTGTAAATGCCAAGGGGGAATGTAGGACTGAAGACTTGGGGAATCTCATCAGGTATCATTGTGAGAGCCTTTCCCATCGGGTCATCATTATGGGGGACTTTACCGTGCACCCTTGTGGGAACCCCATGAACACTGCAATTGGAACATTGGGCTGCCACAGGATGTGGGGGCTTCACTTTGAACATTCTGGCCGGGGAGACATGTTGAATCAACTCCTGAACAAATTTGATCTAATTTCTGCCATGTCCCTGGCGGGCGTCAGTAGTTATCAGCCTGTCCCTACATTTAAAGGTTATTAAGGTGGTTCTTTTATCGACCACATCCTTCTTTCCAATAGCCTTCATAAAATTTTGTCGGGTTTCAAAATTCTGGAGAACACACATAGTGATCATAACCCCGTCTGTATCTCATTGGTTGGCAACCTCCTACAATCACGAGAAAAGACGCCAAATTACGGTGTCCTGAAATGTACGGATGGGAGGCGCCGCCTGAAATGGTCCAAGGTGAACTCGGACCAACTTTACGACAAGATACATAAATCTTGTGCCACTGAGTTATCACTGTGCGTGTCTCCTGTATCTCTTTCCCCGGACATTCTGCGTGCTTTTGATGGCATTGTGTCAAAAGTAGGTGTCATGTTAACCGTACCATCATCGGGCCCTGTACGTAGGGACCCTAAATGGTTTGACCATTCTTGCTCAAAATTAGGCCGTAAATTAAAAGAGACTTTGAAGTTAAGTCCTAGGAACCCCGCTTTGATCAGGTTATCGCGCCTGGCCTATAAAAAGGCCTTGGCCCAACGTAAGGCAGAAGTAAAGGACAAAATTTGGCAAGACCTGCTAGACCCCGACACTCTCAGTAATAGTGAAAGATTCTGGGGTATCATTAACAAACCTTTATTTGACATGGTAGATGACAACCTAGTAGGCACCAACATTAATGAAGATGAGTGGGTATCCCACTTTAGTCTTATTTTTAATAGTAACAATCCGCATTTAGATTTTGACAGAGGCGCACAAAGAGCAAGCTTGCCACTCTTTACTATTAATGAGGTTGAAAAAGGCATGCTGGGGCTGTCAAGCAGAAAAGCACAAGGCCCGGATGGTTGGCCCCCGGATTTATTTAAATCAAAGGTATTGCTTTGGGCGCCAGTCCTTACTGCTGTGATTAACGCAGCCACAGAACATGGCTGCCCTAGGTCCTGGGGGACTTCCAAAATAGTGCCAGTATTTAAGAAAGGGGACCGGAACAGTACATCCAGTTACAGGCCAATATCACTAATTGACTCTGTGGTCAAAGTAGTAGGTGGTGTAATCCTGAAAAGATTAACAGCCTGGGACAATGAACATGGGGTAATCTCCAAAATCCAGTATGGATTCCGGCCCGATCACTCAACAATAGCGCAGTGCATTGATCTGTATATGATCTTAGGGAAGTATACTTTGGCCTGGCAGGGCACAATCCACATGGCGTTCATGGACCTCTCCTCTGCATTCGATTGTGTTAATCGGGAAAACCTCTGGGAGGCCTTGGGCGCCATGGGGGTAGAGTCGAACCTGGTTAACTTCCTGCGGGATATGCATCAGGACACTAAAGCTAATCTGAGGTATTCGCAGGACCTTAAAGTGTCTAGGGATTTTTGCGTCCACAGGGGTGTTAGGCAGGGCTGTATTCTGGCCCCCTTTCTTTTTAGTTTATACATTAACAATTTGGAGGAATTCTTAATAAATACTGGTGCAGACTATCCCTATGTTGGCCGTAAGAGCTTGCCTGTTTTACTATACGCGGATGACGCTGTTCTTCTGGCCAGGACCCCAAGAGGTCTTCAAACCCTGTTGAATGTTTTTTACAGCTTCAAGAATGCCCGCAACCTATCGATTAACAACACTAAATCGTTAATAATGCAGGTGGGCCAGCGTAACAAGAAGTTGGTTACATTTAACGTTAATGAGGAGAAGGTCCCCATTACCAGAACATTCTCATATCTGGGAGTTCTATTTGACGATCAGCTAAAATGGGGAGCTTTACTCCAAAGGAGAAGGGGGGAGATAACTCGGTCTAATGCTGCTATCTTCAATTTTGCCAGGAAAATGGGTAACAGACCAATCGCCGCACTACTAAAGATTTATCAGGCAAAGAGTGTGGCAATAGGAAGTTATGGCAGTGAACTCTGGGGGTATGTGGCTGCTAATGATATCGTGGTCGCAGAGAACAACTTCCTGAAACAGATTCAGGGGGTTCCGAAGGGGACTCCCAACTTAATAGTGCATGAAGAAACTGGTATTCCCTTCATAAGTGACACCTTAGCACTACGGCCATTAACCTCATCAGAGCGTTGAACGTTCAGCGCCCAGTGCTGAACGTTCGAAGAATGAATGCTGGCCCGTCGGCCAACGGTCGTGCGCAGCAGTGGGGAGGTAGTGCTTGTGATGACCGTTGGCCGACGGCAGCAGTTAAGGGGTTAATCTACTGGTTAAAATGTTGGTTAAATAAAGATCTGACCTTAAACCATCTGCTCCTGAGGGAAGCTCTATCTATGGACAATTTGCTCAAAATTCCGTGGTTAAAAAACTGAGACAATGAGCCTCCGCAGGATTTGGTGCACTTTTT
The DNA here is from genome assembly GCF_964263255.1 of Lissotriton vulgaris. Taxonomy (NCBI): domain Eukaryota; kingdom Metazoa; phylum Chordata; class Amphibia; order Caudata; family Salamandridae; genus Lissotriton; species Lissotriton vulgaris. Next base: position 1,189,182,603 of record NC_141693.1, on the reverse strand, counting down.
ATTCATTTGCCCTTTTTATGATTTACCTCGAAGGTTTTATCTAAAGCCCCTTTTTAAAAAACTGAACTTCGCCCAGGTCAGACCAGCCCTTTGTTATATCCAACTTTTACACTCTGAATGTACATTATTTGTGATTGGTTTCTTAAAATCTGCTTTAAAATTCAGAAATAGCATGGTGGGTTAATTGTCCAGTATTGCTGCTACTATCATACTCACCCAAATGTGATTGTTACTTTTTACCATGTGTTTTAATATTCGGGTTGTTTTTATAACCTTTGTACATCAAGTCTTATTGTGTTAAGTGATAACGTGCTTTTATGGTATTTTCTGTTTGAATAACCGAATAAAGATTTTTTGACTTGACTTTGACTTGACTTCATACCATCTACCCTATCCTGCCAATTGAGGACAGATTATAAATAATGAACACATCACCATGGGAGAAAAATTCCAGCATGTGGAACCATTAGATATTTTGTTTTTGAAAAACAAAAATTTCAAACTTTTCCTAGCCAGCCATCATGTCTGACTGCATTGTCCTTCAAATATTTTGTGCATAGACAGAAACCACCATGACAGCAGTTCCTATCAATGTAGAGACTTGTCACAGGGCCAGCAGACAACTCTAAATTTGGCAGGCAGATATCCTTCAGGATGGCGAAGGTATTGTCCTCCGCCATCCTGATGCAGCTAACTCTTTCCTGAAAAATCAAAGTCAGGCCCATAGTTTTTCTGACTTTTGTCATCGGATTGAATTGAAGCCTCTTAATTATATTGTGTTGGTCACTTCATAAAGAGCCCTATGCAATTGTTTTTATTTTGATAAAAATCTCTCTTAATATTAGGTGGCTTCATGGTACTGGGATACAACATTTCCATTTCTGGCGATTGCTTTTACAACTCATTATTTTCAGGTGTTTTAGTCTGATTTGCTTCTTTGAACTGAACCAGAACGAATAATTCCAGAATGTACTGATTTGCTGCAGAAAAAGAGGTGTTCTCATAACATGGGGCCTTTTGGTAATCCTATATCTGGCCCTTGTAGATTCACATGGCTTTGTGAGTAAGAGCAAGTATATAGCTTTAGAAGAGTAAATAACTTTAGTTTTGCAAAGGATCTAATCATCGTTATCATTAGTCATACCTGCAGGCAAATGTACAGGAGTAGAAGTGTTTGTGGTGTACGAGACAGCTCCATAAAGAGCCCCCAAGTCCCTGTGTTTTGGCCCAAGGTGTAATGGAGTGGCATTCTGTGCAATGTCTGTCAAAATACCCTGCAAACATTCAAACATTTGGGACCTTTAGACCTATGAGTTAGAGCTTAGATCTCCGCTGGTTTTAGCACTAAGAGCCTCATGTTGCATAATCACAAGTGTTGCAACCACAAAAGTATTTATCATTATGTACAAAACAGTTTCTAGGAGTTGAAGATTTCTTTAGACTATTAAAAGTACTTTTGCAATTCTGAATTGTAAATATGATGGTTCATGAATGGAGTTTCCTCCCTCCCCTTTCCAATTCAGAAAGGAATTGATTGAGTTTGTGTCTGCAGTTGCTGCTGCAAACCATTGTTGAGCTAACGACTCACAAGTTGGGGTGGTTACTAATTTGTAAAGGAAAAGGGGTCCCCTTAAGACTGTATGTTAGCAGCCTCAGGGATCAATGGTTTCTTAAAATGACCAGCCAAATAGCGCAGAATCTATACCTTTTTTACAGCACCCAGGTAAATAATGACGTTTTTCAGCAATTTGCACGTCTGCCGGCCAGACAGTGCACAATCAACTGTGTAGTCTGCGGCCTGAATAATAGTGAAGTTTTTCTGTTGTTTGCATGGCTGCCAGCTGACCAGCACACAATTTCTACTATTCAGCCTGTAGCCGGGTAAATAGTTATATTTTTCTGCTATTTGCTTGGCTGCCAGCCTGACAGTTCAAAATTTCTACTATTTAGGCAACATTCAGGTAAATGCTATTTTTACTGCCACAGCAGGGAAGTGCAGAATATCAACTACTTAACCAGCGGGCAGGTAAATAGTGAAGTTTTTCTGATATTTACATGACCGCCAGCCAAACAGGTCAGAAGCTCTACTGTTTTGCCAGTGTGCCGGTAAATAGTGAAGTTTTTCAAATATTTGCATGTCTGCCAGCAGTGAGGTAAATAATTATATGTTTCTGCTATTTGCACGGTCACCAGCCAATCAGTCCAGAATCCCTACTACTTAGCCAATGGCCGGGCAAATAGTGACTTTTTTCTTGTATTTCGATGCACGCTGGCAAACAGTGCAGAATCTTTATCATTTAGCATGGTGTCTTCTAAATAGGGAAGTTTTGCTGCTATTTCCAAGCTGCCCGCCAAATAGTAAATAATTTCTACTATTTAGCCAGCGCAGAGTAAGTAGCAGAAACAATTCACAATTTATCCGGTGGCTAAATAAATAGCTGCTACCTTTTAATACATATTCAACAAAATGTACAGAAAATTACTGCTGTCACTAAATTAGCGCCTGCTAAACTGAAAGTAAGCAGAAGATGCAAGCCCACTGCACCTCGGTTTAAAGACATCCTGAGGGTCACAAACCAAGGGTGTTGCAGACAAGAAAGAAATTGGAGGAGAGACTACGATCCCCTAGTGAGAAAAATACAAATCCTGCATTGTTCAGTACAAGGGGCCTCATTTATGAGGCTGTGCGTCACTTTTACACAGCCGGTGTGTCACTTTTTGTGACGCACCAGTGGCGTAAAAAAGCGCCTTGTTGGGCCATATTTACAAAGTGACGCATCTAGGTAGATGCGTCACTTTGTAAATCCCTGCGCCACATTACACCTGCACCAGCTAAAAATGTATGCAAGGGGGGCGAATTGACGCAAGGAAGGGTCATAGAAGTGACGCAGTGAAATCTATGAGATTTCACTGCGTCACTTTTAGGACACCGTTGCATCAAATTCTTGCGCCTGCCTCAAAGCAGGAGTAAGACTGACGCAGGCCATTACACATGGGGATTGCCCCATGTGAAAGGACACATTGCTGGAGTTGCGTCACTTTTGTAACACACTCCAGCAATGGGTCACTTTTGCGCTTACATATACGTCAGAAATACTGACGTATTTGTACCTCCTTGCGACATGATGCGTCATATATTGAATATGACGCATCAGGAATGTCGCAAGGAGTGCGCACTGAGAAGTGACGCATCGCTGCTTTCACGCAGCGATGCGTCATTTCTCATAAATGAGGTCCAAGAAACTTTTATTGGTGGAAAAATATGCTCTCTTTATTGCACAAATAAAGTCAGGCAGTAAATCAACTAAATCACTGCTTGAGGCATTCACCACACTCTCATCCTAACTATCTGCAATACAGCAGGAGGTATTCAGGCCTTCTGCAGTTCCGTTGTGAATTTCTTTCAGGAAAGAGTGAAGGTAATCTTTAACAAATTTACCTCCAGTATATTTACTTACCAGATCAGCAACATGGCAAAGATAGGGATCTAAGAAAAGATTATCCTCACAAATGCCCCCTGCTAATGGAAGAGCAAATCAAACAGGCTACTTCAAAGAAAAAATCAGGATCTCCACTGGACCCCTGGACCCCCAATATTTTCCACCTAGTTCCCAGTGTAGTGGCCCTGAATCTGGCGAAAATATGCAATGCCGTGTTTAGTTTGGGTGTATTTCAAAGGCAGTGGAATACTGCTTTGGTTCTTCCACTGTTGAAGAAACCTAACCTAAATGACCACGACCCAAACAACTACCATCTCATTTCAAGTCTACCCTTTCCAGCAAAGCTAGTGGGAAAAGCCATGAACACTCATTTGGCCACTTTTCCAAAGAGAAACATCCTGCTCAATGACACACAGTTTAGTTTCTGTAGTGGCCACAGTATGTAATCAGCACTTATTGTGGTCACAGAGGAGATCAGGGCCTCAGTGGATAAAGGTCGCAACACCGCCCTTATTCTGCTCGACATATCTGCGGCATTTGACACAGTCTATCATGACCTTCTGTTTGACTGGTTACAGAGCCTGGGGATTCAGGGAGCAGCTCATAACCTATTGCAATCATTCCTCACAGATCATATTCAATCAGTTTCTTTTAAAGACTTCACATTCATACCCTACACGCTGCCATGTGAGGTGCCACAGGGCTCATCATTGGGCCCAATGCTGTTCAATCTCTACGTTACTTCCCTGGTAGCCTTAATCTAATCATTTGGGTTGTCACTGGTATCATACAACAACAACACCCAGATTGTGGTTTCGTTATCTGGATGTACAAAAACTGCATTAAGCAAAATTCATCCGAGACACAAATCATCTTTTTTGGTAATAACCCCACTTTCTGCTCCCCCTTTTGGTGGCCTGCTGAGCAAGGCACCCTTCTGACGTTGGTTAAGAAGGTACAGAACCTCGTTGTCCTGGCCAACGACAGACTGACATATAAAGAGCAAGATACAAAGTGAATTCTGCATCTTTTTTCTATCTATGAATCAGGAAGTAAATTGCTCAATTGCTTCCATATGACATGTTAAAGAAAGTCATTCTTCCACTAGTTCTAGCTAGAGTAGACTTCTGCAATGGTTTATATTAAAATCTGCCTAAAAAATCTCTAAATAAACTGCAAATTCTGCAAAACACAGTAGCTCATATGCTGATGAAGGTCCCATATTTAGTTCAGCCTCGCATGCCATTATCAGATTGCACTGGCTACCCGTAAAGAAGTCGATAGTCATCAAGGGCTTCTGTACGGCATACAAAGCACTTCACAGCCTTGGTCCCACTTATCTTATGGATAGGTTCAGATGGTAATAGCCTGTCAGGACTCTTTGCTCAAGCTCTGCTAGTGATTTGGTAGCTCCCATCTGCAAATTAGACACCTGAGGAGGTAAAAGTTTTTTCACACTTGTAAGGCCTAAAATTGGAATTGTTTGCCTCTAAAACAATAATCAGTCAGCTCTTTACTAGGGTTTAGGGAATGACTGAAGACTTGACTGTTCTGAGACAACAAGCTTTTATTAACTTACCTATTTACCTGTCATTGGTAACCCCAAGATGCCTACGAGCATATGATGCGCTCTACACATTATACAATCAAATCAATAAATCCCCCATTGCTGCTTTTCTTTTAAGTCCCATTGACTTTACCGGTGTAGCACTCGAGGCTTCCACTCTGACCATCACCTCTACGCATGGACACACCAGGGCAGGTAAAGGGAAACTGCTGGTCGCACTTTGCACCTCTACAACCTTAAGTCCCAGAAGGCACTTCTGAGCTTCGACTGCAAGTACTGCTTCCTACATGCGTTTTTCCTCCCATTGGCTACTATTGTAGATTTCAAGGTGCTTCTCAAAACTGTCATTTGAACTATTTTCCTATTTCTCTACTAAAACCAATATCTCCCACTGTACTAAAAATATTCTAAAGATCTTGGTGACTAAATTCCAGTAAAAAACACTGCCTCTCCCACATGAAGTTTTCCATATGGGAATCTTCCCAGACTTTTCAATAGGATGAGGATTCCTGACTTTGCTAAACTTCATAGATGAATTTCAAAGCATTGTCAATCCCTACTATTTGGAACCCCAGTCAGGACCTAATAAATCTTGATGAATTAGATCACCTGTGGAAGAGTGTTGGTGCTCAAGGATCCTCAACATGAGATAAATCTCACTTTAGTAACCTAGGGGCATATTTTCAAGGGGGTTTATCTCCGCTTTTTTGGCTTTAAAAGCCAAGAAAGCGGAGATAAAATTATCTCCCTATTACCAAGCTGTCGCTAACACCAGTTAGCGACAGCTAGTAGGAGATAGCGACCATCTTGGGCCCCACTTTGCATGTCAGTGATATTTATCACTAATGAGATGCAAAGTGGGCGTGCCAAGATGTTAGAGACTGAAAACAGTCGCTAACATCGCTATCTCCTATTACCAACCTTTGGAGATATTCGCGCTAAGCGGGAATATCTCCAAAAGCTAACACCTGCCCTGAGCAGTTCTTAGCCATGTTATCCAATGGGAGGTGGATAACATGGCTAAGAGCATTTGCTCGATAATGCATGAATATCGCTGACTTTTCAGCGATATTCATGCATTTCGGCCGTTTTTTATCGCATTTGCGATAAACCTTGTTAATAGCAAGGTTTATCTGCGATAAAAATCGCCGATGTGCGGCGATAATTTTTGTCTCTAAACAAGTTAGAGACAAAAATTATCGCTAGTTGTTGGTAATATGCCCCCTAGTATGCTATGATGCTGTCGTTTGCCTCTGGGAGTGGCACAACTAAATTTTATTATTATTGTTAATTGTGATTTATAGAGTGCTTAATACCGGCAGGTATATAAGCGCTAAAGTGATAAATGCTATGCCAAGGCTTCTGTGAAGATTAACGTCTTCAGTTTCTTCCTAAATAGGAAAAGGTCTCTTTCTGCTCTTATGGATGCTCGGTTTCAGCCAATGGGATTTAGGTAAGGGGATAGCTTGGAGGTGCATATTTAGAATAAGGAATCTTTCAGATGGGAGAGACAAAACCTTCATCCAATGTTATCTTTAAACTTTCCGTCGAAAGGCCACAATGGAAAGAGTTGGATGCTTGCTTTTAAATTAGTATGTATCGGTGACTGTGACTTGCACAATCCTATCGACTCCAAGAGAAGCTTTTCCTCTTGAAAGGGACCTGCTCTGTCGGTATGGAAAATACATGCAGTAAAGTAATTTGGTACTTAAACTGAAAGGCTTCTCTCACTATATTGGGGTGCCTCAGTGTTTTTATCCTTATTACAAAGCTGCGGGAACAGTAGACAGAGCTGAAGTTTACCTCAAGTGGGAGATCAAAACAGGGAAGCATACACTTCTAGTATGCAGCATTGCAGGCTTGTGCAGCTTCAAGTACAGAACCCCCACATGATGTTAATAAAAGATACAACATCCATTTCACCTGCACTCTTGAAATATTTGAAAGAAAATAATAGATGGAGAAATATCCCATTCGAAATTGTCAGACTACATCACTGGGATTCCTTTAGTTCACACACCAAAAAACAGGAAAGGTGATTATCTGAAGCAGGTTTAAAGGATCATATTCATAACAACAGTCCTGAAAACCTTAATAATTAAGAACGTCCATCATGTAGATGCCAACTTATTCATAAAATGCTTGAAAACCTTAATAATTTCCAAATGTGTCTACAAAAGAGATTGAAGCTGCTCCTCCGTTTTAAAGACACACTCACCTCTTGAGCAGGCAACACTGGCATCCTCATGGTGACCGCAATTATGCGCACCCATCCCGCTGTGAGGACACGCCCACAATGCCTCTTCATCACCTCCACAGTTCAGATTGTCCAGGTGGATAGGTCCGTAGCCTTGACCAAAGTAGGCAGACCCTGGAGCAGATACAGCATGTCCACAGTCCAGTTCTCTGCACACTACATTGGCATCTTCTAGGCCCCAGTAGTCATCACATATAGTGCCCCAGGAGGAGCCATAATAGACCTCAACTCGACCTTCACACCTGTTTGCGCCGTTCACAAGTCGAACATGGAAATCAACTGAAACAAAATAGAAATAAACAACTTTTAGTTCTTTACTACCTGGTGAGATTCCTTCTGAGAAAGCAAGCACGAAAGAACAACACATTCAGCCATTGGACATTTGTAAACTTCAATGTGAAGGTACAGAGAAGAAAACACAGCAGTGTATTTACTTTCTAAGGACATTAAAGGAAGCGAGAGCCCTGGAAATACCAGTCAATAAAAACAAAGCATTCATTTTTAGTCACAATAAGTAGAAGACATCCCCTGGGTAAAGTTGTAGTCATTTACTGAGCTCAGGGCATTTCTTTTCACAAATTTTTTCAAATATTACTATGTAAAACTAGAAACAAGCCTAATTTTATTACTATCACATTTTCAAACTCATACATTTCTTATCAAGTAAAAATGTCCACTCTGCTGGGGAAACAGCCCCTACAATGCTGTCATTATCATGCAATACCTTTACCACATATTTATATATATTGTCGAAGAATTACCTTCCTATACCAGAGACACAAAAGACTTTCTACGGTACATTGAAGGAAGTCATTGGGAGCCTGACTTCCTCATGGTTACTCTATATATAGTGTCAATATACTAGCATTTCACATGAACAAGGCATTGATGCTATTCATCAGATCTGACAACAAAGACCGTCGAGGCTCACCGATCACAGTGAGATGGTGATTGACTTTTTACGTTTCTGCCTGTTTAATAATATTTTTATTTTCAGGATCAGATCTACCGACAGAAACGGGGGGCAGCCATGGGAGCCTGCTTCGCCCCCAGCTACGCGAACTTGGTCGTTGGCTGGTGGGAGAAGCGGGCGGCCTGGTCGGACTCCTGTGACCACTAGGTTGAGAAAACCATTATTTGGAGAAGGTACATTGACGATCTCTTTCTTGTGTTCCGAGGCAGCAAAGAGTCAGTCTTAGAATACATCAGACACTTGAATAGCAACAACCTGAATCTAAGGTTTTCTGGCAACATCAGTGCTGTTGTGGTCAATTACTTGAATGTCAAGGTTTTTGTAGCCGATGGCAGGATGCAAACATCACTATTTAGGAAGCCCACAGCAGGCAACTCAGTGCTTCATGCACATAGTAGCCACCCAACCAGACTTAAGAATAGTATTCCCTACGGGGAACTCTTGCGTTTAAAACGCAACAGTTCTAGATCTGCAGAATTCTTGGAGGCTGGGACAAAGTGCCTCAACAGATTCCGGGAGCGTGGGTATATAGAAAAGGTCTTGAGTGAGGCATGGAAAAAATCGCAGTCTAAAAATAGAACTGACTTGATTAAAGATGTCCCCAAAGAGAGGAGTGTGAGTACCTTAGACTCATCACAAATTTCTCCAACAAGGACAAAAGTCTAAAGAAAATAATGTATTCCAATTGGAGTATATTGAAATCTGATCCAATCACTGGCCGAGATATCCCTGCACACCCATGTGTGACCTTCTGTGAGACCAGATCGCTCAAGGACCATCTGGTACAAAGCCACTTACCATCCTTGAGAAGAGGTATACAGGGACTTACAGGATTTTACCCATGCAGTAAATGCAAGGCGTGTGCCGACAGCAAAAAAACGACCTCCTATTCTATACCAGGGAGAACAGATCAGTAGCTATCAAAAAGTTCATGAACTGCCTGACACCTTATGGTGTCTACTGCCTAAGTTGCCCATACGACCTTAGGTATGTAGGCAGCACGATTCACTCAGCCAAAATATGTATATTGGAACATCAGAGGGCCATCCAAAAAAATTACAGCAACTATCAGGTAGCACGCCATTTTCAAGCTTATCACAATAGCAACCGCAAACTACTGAGATATTTTTGCGTAGATCAAGTGGCCCGAGACCCGAGAGGCGGAGATAGGGAGAAATGCTTGAGGAGACTAGAGTCTCGTTATATTATAGATCTGGCCACGAAAACACCTTTGGGACTGAACATGGGGGAGAAACTCAGGGTACAATTGTAAATACTGTATATATCACATTTTGAGTGTTGTAGTCAGTCGTAGGATCCTAGGTCACAATGAATTAATTTTGGCAGCGCTTCCAACTTATCACTTTTATGTCTGAACAGTCATAGTGTGTTATTTTCACAGCTATGTGTTTTTCTTTCTTTTCCACAACATTGCCCATCCAAGGGCTCTATAGTGTAATTGGTCCTAGCTAGGGTAGCCACCATTTATTCTGGCGAGAAAGTGTGCCCATTTAGGGCTAAATTATGAAACCTAATGATAGACCGACTGGGACCTTTATGAATTTGGTGAGAGCACCCAGGTTGAAATATGTTGTGTTTTTATATATTTTTGAACGAATGTTCAATTTTGAAACCGAGTTAAAATTTGATCATCAGACTAGAACAGACATTTATTTTCTGCATGTGGTAACAATTTATTTGCGTGCCTTGATTATGTCAAATGAATTATGGTTTAAGCTGTACATTAACAATGGTGTAACAATAATAGGCCTGACTCCAATCAGTAAGGCTGAGTCCACTAGACCAAAAACCAACAAGAATGCCAATACTGATAATAATTTTAAACAATTGAATGAGTGGTGCAAGGATATCCAAGCCAGCTACCATATGCGTATTAATAGCTTTTAATTTCAATTAAAAAAAAATTGATTGCAAATCATATATAGGGGATATGTACAAATATGTACTACATAAAAACGTAATAAATACCTTCTATATGCAATTATTGACAAACACTCCCACTATTACTACAAACGAACAGTCTCATACATTCATAATCTTTCCATTCATCCACACACCACTCAGATCACACACCACAAAGTCCTTATGGGTCACTATAACTTTTCAAATTTATTAAAGAGGCCTAATCACCCACCAAACACAGCATTAAGAGGTTCAAATTTACATTCAACGGTGCAAAAAATTGCATACAAAGCAATGTATCAAATAATAAACTCAAGAAAACTTCAGAATTACTAAGGATAAACAATTATCTTAAGAATGCACCAAAACCTTGATTGTAACAATTAAACGCAATTGTTTGGTAGTGACAAAAGATTGGTCTACGCGTTTCAAACCCCATCCAATGCAGGGGTTCTCATCAGGAACAAGAAACATTGTGGAAAGAAAAACAAAAAAATGTAACAATTGTCATGACCTCACTTTGGGGCCGATTCCGATTCGGGAGAAAAAACCGTCGTACGACTCGGATTCGTAGCCGTCTCCGTATGAATGGAAAAAGACCGTCCGAACTGCGTAGTACGATCCGTATCCCGAAAATACGTCTGAATATCAGCGAACTGTACGAACCATAATGAAAGACCCGTACGAAATGGCGTCGTAACCCAAACCGTACGATTTGTAAACATGCCGTACGAACTAACAAGTACGATCCAGACCAGAGACCAAGTACACGATTTGTACGGGCAAACGTAGTCGCGCATGAAACATGATTCTTACAGAAAACATTGTGTATAAGCGAGCAGCACCAACATATATGACCCGCACACTCCTCAATCAAGCGTATACAAACCCCTCCCGCAAAATCGGACCGTAACAGCCAGCCGCACCATCAAATACGACCCACAAAACCCTCAATCAATCGTACACGAACTCCCCGAAACGGACAATAACAGCCAGCCGCACCAGTAAATACGAACCGCACACACGTCAGTGAAGCGTACACAAACCCCCACCCGGAAAACAGACCGTAACAGCCAGCTGCACCAACAAATATGACACGCACACCCCTCAATGAAGCGTACACGAACCTCCACCTGGAAAACGGACCATAACAGCCAGCCGCACCTACAAATACGACACGCATACCCCTCAATGAAGCGTACACAACCCCCCCGAAAATAGACCGTAACAGCCAGCCGCACCATCAAATACGACCCGCAAACCCCTCAATGAAGCGTACACGAACCCCCCCAAAATGGACCGTTACAGCCAGCCGCACCAGTAAATATGACCCGCACACCCCTCAATGAAGCGTACACGAACCCCCACCCAGAAAACGGACCGTAACAGCCAGCCGCACCAACAAATGCGACAGGCACACCCCTCAATGAAGCGTACATGAACCTCCACCCGGAAAACGACCGTAACAGCCAGCCACACCATCAAATACGACCCGCACACCCGTTAATGCAGCGTACACGAACCCACCCCAAATCGGACCGTAACAGCCAGCTGCACCAACAAATACGACACGCACACCCCTCAATGAAGCGTACACAAACCTTCACCAGGAAAACGGTCCATAACAGCCAGCGGCACCATCAAATACGACCCGCACACCCCTCAATGAAGCGTACACAAACCCCTTCCCAAAATGGACAGTAACAGCCAGCCACACCAGTAAATACGACCCGCACACCCCTCAATTAAGCGTATACAAACCCCCACTTGGAAAAGGGACCCTAAAAGCCAGCCGCACCAGCAAATACGACCCGCATTCCCCTCAATGAAGCGTACACGAATCCCCCTAAACGGACCGTAACAGCCATCCGCACAAGCAAATGCGACCCGCACTCCCCTCAATGAAGCGTACACGAACCCCTGCCGAAAACCGACCGTAAAAGCCAGCCGCACCAACAAATACAACCCGCACTCCCCTCAACGAAGCGTACACGAATCCACCCCGAAAACTGACCGTAACAGCCAGCCGCACCAACAAATACGACCCGCACTCCCCTCAATGAAGAGTACACGAACCCCCCTCTAAACGGACCGTAACAGCCAGCCACACCAGCAAATATGACCCGCACTCCCCTCAATGAAGCGTACATGAACACCCCCCTGAAAACCGACCTTAACAGCCAGCCGCACCAACAAATACGTCCCGCACATCACTCAATAAAGCATACGCGAACACCCCAAAAACATCCCTTGTGAGCCAGCAACAACAACAAAAACGAACTGCACATCCCCCACTAATAAAGCGCACACAAACCCCGAAACCAGCACAAGAAGGGTGCAAAGGAGTCGCACAACCCCACAAAACATGTCTCCTGTGTACACACCATAAGAAAATAATGTCCTGGCCACATGAAAACAGAGGGCCAAAGTCAACCCACCCCTTATAACACACCCACTAAACATTCTAAAAAAGAAACATCCCCAAATGGACCAATAAAAGAGCTCACACATACAACCCATCATCCTTTGCAACATACCTATTTGCGCAAAGACACTGATAGCACACCAACAACTGCAGCCATACACCTTCATACATACACCCAATCTCATTCACACACACCACCCCCTTCTTAATCAGACCCTCACACCCTCATCTATACACACCATCACCCCCCCAATCACACACACCCCACTCCATGACCACACAAAAGAATCCAAAGTTCACTAACCCGAAGATGGAGATCCTTACAGATGAAATCATCAGAGTTGAGCCACAGCTGTTTGGCGCATTGGTCAGACAGACCAGCATAGCTGAGAAAACACGCCTGTGGGTGAGGATAGTCGATAAGGTCAATGCTGTTGGTCCCATCAAGTGCACCAGGCAGGAATGCTATGTCAGGTGGTACGATCTGCGGAGAATGGTCAAGAAGAAGATGGACCAAGACTACGCCAATGCACACTACACTGGAGGTGGTGGTCCCCGCAGACCTCCACAACACCATCCCTGGGAGGAGAAAGTAATGGCCCTGCTACCACCGGCGGGAGTTCACGGAATCGAAGGAGCCGTGGAGCCTGGTGAGTATTCAAACAACTCATGTAACATGTGGGGACTCCCAGCAGTGCCTAACAGTATGGGAGTGGATGGGGGTGTGTGGCCATGACTCCCAACAGTGCCTAACAGTATGGGGGTGGTGTGGCAGTGTGTGGCCATGATTCTCAGCATTGCCTAACAGTATGGGGTGTGTGGCCATGACTCCCAGCAGTGCCTAACAGTATGGGTGTGGAGTGGGGGTGTGTGGCCATGACTCCCAGCAGTGCCTAACAGTATGGGAGTGGTGTTGGGGGTATGGCCATGACTTCCAGCAGTGCCTAACAGTATGGGGTATGTGGCCATGACTCCCAGCAGTGCCTAAGAGTATGGGGTGGTGTGGGGGGGTGTGGCCATGACTCCCAGCAGTTCCTAACAGTATGGGGTGTGTGGTCAAGACTCCCGGCAGTGCCTAACAGTATGGGGGTGGTGTGGCCATGACTACCAGCAGTGCCTAACTGTATGGGGGTGGTGTGGGGGGGGGGGTGGCATGACTCCCAGCAGTGCCTAACAGTATGGGGGGTGTGGCCATGACTCCCAGATGTGCCTAACAGTATGGGGGTGGTGTGGGGGAGTGTGGCCATGACTCCCAGCAGTGCCTAATAGTATGGGGGTGGTATGGGGGTGTGTGGCCATGACTCCCAGCAGTGCCTAACAGTATGGGGGTGGTGTAGGGGGTGTGGTCAAGACTCCCAGCAGTACCTAACAGTATAGGGGTGGTGTAGGGGTGTGTGGCCATGACTCCCAGCAGTGCCTAACTGTATGGGGGTGGGTGCAAAGGGAGTGCCAGAAGCCAGCAAGGGGGAGGGTGAGAGGGTGCAAGGTGTAGGGTAGGAGGCTGCACTCAACCCATATGGCCCAGGTACACACCCATGCGCCATGCTCATTGCACAGGGAGTGGGAAAGTACTGACAAGATATCGGACACTGGGCCCTGGTGAAGCCAGCACAAGGACCTCCTGTGACCAGTGCAAACACTAACACCAGGACAAGGTCAGGTATCCTGCACAGGAACTCACAACCACTATCATGGCAGCATGCTTCCTGGGGGACAGACACACCACAAGGGACGCCCACTTGCAGATCACACTCAAACTACTAGTATGGGGTGTGATACACACCCCTTACAGGAACTGATCCCCTGGGGACAGGCAATGGAGTGCACCACTGTCACAATCGTCATGTAACTCAACATAAAAAATACTGATCTGATGACGCATCCATGCAAAAAAAGCACAGTGCTGAATCACAAGTCCATTGTGCCACTCACACAATTCTGTTGCCACAGTTTTGTGATGCTGTGGATGCACTGAAGTAGCACCGTGGACCTGGGTATTGACAAGGTAATGCATCTTGGAGAAGTGCCACGTTCTAAAGCCCTCTGCCAGAAGTAAGGGTACTGGTCCTGGGGGGTTGGCAGTGGGTGGCCGTCACGGCACAGCAACTCCTCTCAAAAGTTGCTAAATTAAATCAGCAAAATTCCACTCAGTCTACATCATAAACATGCTGCATGACAACCGTGTGCATGCTTGAACCAGGCATTAGGATTGACGCTGCATTGTGCAGATTGGCCCACACAGAGCAGAGCTGGATCTGTGTGGTGGTGGTGACACAAGCCATAGCAATGGCTCTGCCAGTCACCGTAAACAGTACCCAACATATCAAGCACCCCTGAGCACATGTCAATCTCATCCCACAACATACCCATACACAAGTGAACAATTGCTAACGGCAATGGATTTCAAAATTGGATGTTGCATGATAGTGCATTAACAGTGTTTGTCTCTCACACCCACAGGGGAACGTGTGGAAACTACCCCGAACCAGAGAGGAGATGGATCCCAGTCCCCGGCACAGCAGGACCCTGACCCCACCGACAGCGATGCCTCTCAACACACCGTGGTTGACCCCAACAAGCCCGGCCCCTCTGGATCCCAAACCCATGCAGCAGCTGGATCAGATACATTTGTGCCAACCACCACACCAATTCCTGCCACATCCCAGCATACATCTGGGAGCCCTGACAATTATCCACAACAGAGCCAGTCTGACAATGAGGGACAAGGTTCTCCGGGCACACACAAGTTGGCAGATGACACCACCACTGCCAGCACTCATGGGTCCCATTGACATGATGTGCCCACAAACGCAGGCCGTGCTCGTGTGGCCAGGGGTGGTGGGAGTGGCACAAGGCGAAGGCGAGAACCTGACCAGCCAAATGCAGGGCCCTGTATGTCAGAACTCAGAGACATCATGGATGTATACCGGCGGGACACCAGGGAGTTCAGCCTGGTAGTGGAGGCCCTCAACAAAATGACAGATCAGCAGGCCCAGCTACATATGTGTGGGGACATGGAAATAGTACAAGAGTTTTGAACAAACTGCAGCCATCCACACACTGGGATCTGAGCCCGGTTGATGACACACATAGGTCACAATATTGCAACAACTACATACATGGATAGCAATACACACCTGTGATGGTTACAAAATGCAGAAGGGGGGGTTGGCTTGCAATACTGCAATTACAGACCGGTACAGAAGAGTCACTTGGAGGAGTACAGATCATGGGTAATATGTAGGTGTCCATGGAGGGAGTACCGGGATCTGTGTTCAGAGGTTTGAGAATGCAGTTGTACTGTGGATGTCATAATTGGTGCCCAGGCCAAGGGTGGCAGGACGGATTGCGGGCAACGGGGTGTTGGATGGTAGAAGTCCATATTAGTGTATTGGCCTGGGTCTGTGGAGTGCCTACTGAGTGTGGCTGAGGATTATAAAGGAGAACCTGCAGTTGACTGTGGGACTATTATAGGTATCTCAGGTGGACGGTCATGTGGCAGTAGCAGGGGATGTTGAGGATGAGGTGTGTGCATGCACCCTCGAGTTGCACAAGTACTCCAGGAGTCTGGTACTTGTACCTGTGTAGAGGTTCTTGCTGTAGTTGGGCTGGCTGGTATCGTATCGTCGACCAGGCTGAACACCACCTCGTCAACAGACATCACCATAGCCATCCCAGAAGACCATAAGATCTCCCGCATACAACGCACCAACAGATTGGGAGGGGGATTCGCCATCATCCACATGAACACTCCCAGAGACACTACCAACACCAACGACACACTCCACACCGCCCAGCACATGCACTTACAGATCCACACTGATGCCAACAACACCCTCAGAGGAACACTCAACGACAGACCAACTGGACCACGACCACGATCCATCAACTCCATCCCTAACCTCATCAGCACGCACTGCCTTGGATACACGGATTCCATACTCCTTGGAGACAGGAACGTCCAGCTTGAGAACAACAACAACGCAAGCTCCACTGCCATGATCGACAACCTCGTCAACCTTGGATTAAAACTACTCCTGACAACACCCACACACACCGCTGGACACACACAGGACCCCTTGTTCTTGGCAACTCTACACGTCTCCTTCAACTACACCATCGTACACCACTAGACAGACCACAGATGCCTCAACTTCATCTTCGGTAAACCCACCACACCACCCCGCACACAGTGCATGCCACGCCGCTGTTGGTGCAAGGCCACCATGGACTAACTGACCGCCACCCTCGCCCTGGGACTACCCGACGACCACAACTACCCCGACTCTGCTGCCATCAACCTCAAACAGTGGATCAACAACTGCGCCCACATCCACGCCACAATCAAGGCGTCCACCACCTATCACAACAACACGATAGCCGCATGGTTCACCAACGTCCTCAGGACCTCCAAGTGTACCTGTTGGAAGCTGAAGAGGAGCTGGCTCCGTAACAAACACCATATAGCTACACTGCACACAAGAGCGCCACATGCAGACACCTTCAACTCACTGTCCACCTTCTGACCTTGTAAGATCATCGACATCCACAACAGCTTCCACTCCGCTACCCCCCCCACAAACGAGTACACCACCCCTTAGATCAACATCCACAAAAATAACCTGACCGCTCGGTACTACGTCAGCGATGAAGACACCATCAGGACCATGGACTCCATCCACTCCGGATCCTCATCTGACACATGGCTTCTCAACATTTTCAACCAATCCAGCTAAGCCAGTGCACCTCTTCTCCCAAAAACAATCCACTTCACCTTCCAGACAGCTACCTTCAGTGGGAGCTGGGAGAATGCTGAGCTCAACGTCTTAGTGAATAGACAAAATGCGGACCACAAATACCTCAAGAACTTGTGGACCATCTCCCCTTCACAGAAAAGGTCACATAGAAGATCGTCAACAGACTGCTGACCCACTACCTCAAAGACAACAACATCATGGGAACATCCCAGTCTGGAGTCCGCTGCTGCCACAGCATGGACACCGCCCGCATCACCTCCAACAACGACATCAGCATCCTCATGGACAAAGGAGAAACAGCCTCACTCATCCTTCTGGACCTATCACCAACCTTCCACACGGTCTGCCAAGACACCCTAACAGCACGCATCCACGAAGCCGGAATCCTAGAGATTGCCCTGGCCTGGGCCACATCCTTCCTCTCCCGCAGGGCCCAAAGCGTCTGCCTCCCACACTTCCATTCCAAGACCACTGAGACCATCCGCAGCATCCCACAGGGGTCATCCCTCTGCCCGACGTTGATCAATATCCACGTGGCAACACTCAACCATGTTGCACTACAACATATCCTCACCATCATCTCCTACGCCAATTACACACAGCTGATCATATCCCTCTCCAAAGAACCACACACTGCCAAAGGAAACCTCCACTGAGGAATGAAGGCCGTTTCCAAATGGATGAAGGACAGCAGGCTGAAGCCCAATTCTGACTAAACGGAGGACCTCATCCACCGCCCCACCACCTTAGCCTGTGACGACTCGTGTTTGCCAACATCACTAGGAACTGCCCCAGAAGCCACCAACCACGCACGCAACCTGTGGGTCATCCTCAAATCCTCCCTCAACATGAACATGCAGGACAACGCCATCTCATCTTCCCGCTTCAACACCCTCTGCATGCCCCGTACGATCTTGAAATGGATCACCTCAAACTCGTGAGAAACAGTCATCTGGGCCCTCTCCACAAGCTCACTGGATTACGGGAACGCCCCCTATGCAGCTACATCAACCAAACACATGAGACGGCTGCAACGCATCCAGAACGCCTCGTCATGTATGATCTTCGATTCCCCAACACGGTCACATCACACCACACCTGAGAGGCCTGCACTGGCTCCCTGTCAACAACAGGATCACCTCCAGACTCATCATCCACGCACACAAAGCTCCTAACCACGCCGGACCAGCATACCATAACAACCGACTCAGCTTCTACACACCCACCCGCTGCCTCCACTCTACAAACCTTGCACTTGCCACAGTCCCTTACTTCCAGAAAACCACTGTCAGTGACAGATCCTCCTCCTACCTTGCCTCAAAGACCTGGAACACACTCCCTACAAGGCTAGTACTGACCCAGGACCTGCTGGCCTTCAGAAGACTTCAACAGACCTGGATTTTCGATCTGTAGCTGCCCCCTCAGTGCATTGAGACCCTCACGGGTAGGTAGGGCGCTTACAAATTGAATAGATTGATTGTTTGATAGATGGCTTAGCCAAACTTGTGTGTGTAGGATTGGAGAGCTGTAGATGATAGTTACAATGAGGGTGGACAGGCAGTTGGTGTGATCCCGGATGTTCAGATGTTTGACAATGCGGAGTGTGTCCTTGGTGTTGTATGTGACTCTGAGGGTGTACCTCCTTAAGTTGGACCAATCATAATCCTGGTTTTGGTGTGTGGTCCCTGTGGGTTTTGGACTATCTGTCTGTGATGGCTATGTAGAAGTGGCGTTCTGATGTTGCGTACTACCACGTTCCAGTAATGAAGGTGATGTGTGGTGCTGTTGTGTTGACGAGGTAACACAGTACAATGTGGTACTGCTGGAAGTTGTGTGTGTGCTGTACGAGGCCCATATCCTGGTTACAGGTAGACGCACTGTTAGGTGGGGCTGCATTGTGTTGCCAGTATGAGTTGCACACACAGGCTGAGAAGCTGTCATGGGTGTGTTTGTGGTAGCGTCATACCAGGTAGATGATTGTCTGGTGTTCACTGTGTGGAGGGTGGCAGGAGCAATAGTCTGTTGTGTAACATGAGTCATGAAAAGAGGTGAGCGTCTTGCATTGTGCTTGTTGCCGGTGCTGACGGACCTGCCTTTCACATGGAGGTTGTGCAACAGTTGCACAGACAAGCTGCGGCATGATTTAAGAATAGATGGA
Organism: Lissotriton vulgaris; assembly: GCF_964263255.1. Classification (NCBI taxonomy): domain Eukaryota; kingdom Metazoa; phylum Chordata; class Amphibia; order Caudata; family Salamandridae; genus Lissotriton; species Lissotriton vulgaris. The sequence goes on along the minus strand of NC_141693.1, from coordinate 1,189,163,103 downwards.
TGGAGGAGTATCTTGTAGGTGTGTATGGTGCAGGAACTGGCCACTCAGTGTTGCATTGTGGCTGGGGATGCAGCAGCACAAATGAGTGAACACATGACGGCAGAAGGGGTGTGACAACATGCTAAACAAGCACACAAATCCAAGGATTCTCGCAGGCCACAAAATGACATGTGTATGTGAAGGCTGGAGTGTCTGGTCACCCATGGCTCACCGCGAGCTAAATGTGTGAACAGTCGCCAAAGTTCATGGGCACAGGATTAGGCAGCCTAAGGCCAAGCGGGGCACAGGACACACAGCGTCAGCAGGTGTAGCCTGCATGTCATGTGTAGCAAGCTAAACAACACATATACCATGTACGTCAGGCACTGTATGGTACATTTGCCATTTCCAACAGCATGCATGCTGTCACTGTACACGTAATCACATCTGAACAACCATCGTAAACAATGCCATATTGAACGCATGCAAACTGGCAAGAGATGTGCGTTGACAGCAATGAGGCACAATGTACAGTGTTAAACACACTTACTACACAATAGGATAATGTTGTTTGTGAGGCCATGCTGCATTAGCCATTGTACATGCCCAGTGGCATTGCTCTGAAGACAATAACAGTCATGCAATGATGTCACCTGTAATGCGGCTGAAAGATTCTCCACACGACTGCCAGGGACTGGCCGTACCTTTGATCATCAGCGTGGTGCAATGCTGAAAGGGTTCCATCTCCAAATAGCCCCTTCGTCTGAGTACAAATGACAGACACAAAAGGAAGATCAGTCGAGGGAAGGAGAGGAGGGGAACTGCATGGAGGGAGATCTGAAACAAAGTTAAACATGCATAAGGATTCAATACGTTTGTCACAGAATCACAGAATACCTTTGGACCTACACTGTACCAGTCACACCTGTGAAGTGTAACCACTGGCACTGTACCCTATGAGTGATCACAGATTTAGCAATGAGTCTAGATCAGATGCTTGAACACCAACAGATAAATAGGTAGTACAGTTTCTCACCTGAACAAAGCAAGTGTAACACTCACAAGGCTGCTACTCCATGCGGCCATCAAATATTTCACAGTGTATGATTGAGGGTCCTAATCTCAGAAAATGTAATGTATAGCAGTGCTACTGACACAAGGCCAACAATCGGTATTTATTCCTGTGAATCTGTAAGGGCCATGACAGGAAAGTAGACATCACCCGCAAGAGCCGTTAGCAGCTCCTCAAATGAGGAAAAGAATGACATAAACGCAAGGAAACCCCACAGGAGCCAGTCATTGGCTCTTGCAACTGTGCCCCACTATGCTAAACATGACAAGCAGGTGGGACCAAACTCAACAGCGAGTAATGGGGAACAAAGCCACAAAAATAAGCCCACCGTGACCATGAGATGCTGCACGGCACAAAATAATCCTGTGAATTACCTCACTCGACTGGTGCCACGGAGATTTAACATTTGCTACAGCCCAACGTAGTGATGACATCAGCGCAACATACCTGGCATCATGAGAATGGAAAGTGAATATCAACTCACCGAGAAGGCTAGCGAAGCAGTGTTCTCCACCGGCACTGAGGTAACGACATGACAGTGACATGACATACTGCCACTAGGGGCAATGCATCCATGAAAACAGACTCACAGGACAGTTGACAGAACTTGTGGGACATACACTGGCCCATACCGACACAACATTGTTTTGTGGAAATCAAACTGTACTGGCCCACAAGGTTGAGTGGATGATTCGGACACATCCTGCTGTACACAGTGAGGCTGAATTTCTCCACGGAGCCTGTGTTTGTGATGTCACACACAATGGCAACCAGTGGTATCCGCAATGTGTCAGGGTCAATGTTACCACACATTGATGCATTCACCAAAGTCAATACTCAACTACAGATGACTGTCAAGAAAGGTGAGTGTCTTGTCATGGGAGTGGCGGAACATGAAATTTACACATGGTAACGTGACATGTATGTGTGGGCCTACAACATGCACATGAACAGTTTCCACACATTTATAAACCATACCAACAATAAACTGCCTGTTTTTAATCCTTACTCAAACTGACATTTCCACATGTCTGTGCAGGGAACGCAGATTCATCCGACGTTGCTATCATCAAGGGGAATTGCAGGAGGACCAAGATGACACAAACAGACAACAGGCAGGGCGACCTGGAAAGGACAGGCACACAAGGGGTTACGTACTGGATATATTAATTCTGACATTGTCATGTACAGAACACTAACAATGTAGTACACTTGTACATTCAAAGTTCACTCTTTCTGCTCATGTGTGAAGCATGACATCGGCACTTGTGTGACACTGCACCACAAACATCAAAGTGACATTGTAGACAGTGTGCTGGACACACAGTATGCTACACATGTCACTCCATGGTAGTAGCATGAACACTATTTTACAGGTACTCACCGTTATGAGAAGAAGTTGCGTATGAGCTGACTCCGGATATCATCATCCTCCTCCTCATCGCTAGGATCCTGGCCAAGGCCTTCATCCTCAACGGGTGGATGTTCCTCATCATCAGGATCCAGGATGAGTGGCACGTCCTTCTCCACTGCCATGTTGTGCAGCATGCAGCACACAATTAAGATGTTACACACCTTGAGCGGGGCGTATGGTATGGATCCGCCTGTCTTGTCGAGAAACCTGAACCGGCTCTTCAGGAGTCCAAACGTACGTTCTATCACACACCTGGTCTGCCCGTGTGCATTAATGTACCGCTGGTCTGCAGCAGTTCTGGGGTTGCGTAGTGGAGTCATGAGCCACGGCATGCTTTGATATCCAGCGTCTCCTACAACAATACATTATTGCAATGAGTGTGTAATGAGAAGCTGTGAGAGAGATACATTACATTGAGACATACATGAGAAACAGTGTTTACCCACCAACAAGACGTGCATGATGGTTGCGCAGCTGCAGCATCATCTGTGGTACCCTGCCCCGCCTCATGATGAATGCATCGTGGCACGATCCTGGAAAATGTGCATCATGTTAGCAAGACACACCAGCAGGGCATTTATGGAGTGGTAATGTTTCCTGTTGCGGAAGGCCTGCTCCTGAGCCTGTAATGGCACCAGTCCAACATGTGTCCCATCAATGGACCCAATTACATGTGGCAAGTGTCCCAGGGCATAGAATTCACCCTTGACATTTGTCAACTCTTCTGGATTAGGGAACTTAATGAATTCATCAATGTGCTCCAACAGAGCAGCTAAGATATCATGTAGTACACGGCTGAACATGGTCTGGGACATCCCCCCCACATCAGCTATGGTAAATTGGAACGTACCTGTGGCAAAGAAATGTAGGGCTGCCATCACCTTTACCTTGGGTGTCAGCGCAGTTGGACACATGTGCTATATTTTTAACATTTCTGTGATATTGTGCCTAAGTTGTGCATTTGACAAAGCTACACCACACCCAACCTCAGAATGCAGATCTCTATGTCTGTGGACAAATGCTCTATAAAGCCATCACACACATGAGTTGTACAAATGCCCCTGTGGCATGGTATGCGTACATGTGAGACACTTGCAATCATGACACAGACCCATCACAGATGAACCGAAAGAGGAATACTGTTGGACCCGGCCTCGTGGCGTGGCCCTCGCTGACCCCCCATAACCCAGAACGACGGACAGAACTAATTTCCGTCCACCCAGAACTATACACGAGACTCCTACATCGGTCCTGAAACAACCTCCAGACCGTGTGCCTGCAACCCTGCACGTGACCAGCCGACTCCATGTTTGGCCACCCCGGCCAGCCGGCCACCTTCTTCCCTTTCGGCAGCCCCTGGCCGCTCCCGGCTGCAGCTAGGTGTGCGTGCCCGACTCGCCCAGGGGGGTGAATGACTCACCAAGTACCCGAAAACCAAGGCTTCCATCACACCTCCGGCCCCCTCCAGAGGAGCTGGATGTCCTCACACCTCCGAACCATCCCTGGGGCACCTTTTGGCTTCCTAGTGAGCTGGCTCCAGGCCTCGATGGGCGTCTGGGATTCCCTGGATGCATGGTCCAAAAGCATCAAAGACACAGCCGCCAGACAATTAGGCGCCTGGCCCTCGGACCTCCGGCCTCCTGCCTCTGAGGGTCCGGACATCAAAGAGCTCCTGGACTATAAGACAGCCTGCCTTCCATCTAGTCGGCAGTTGTATCTTGGACAAGAAAGCCCTGCTGATCTGATCGCGGCTGACCTTGAGGAGAACAGATTCTGACCCACCGAGCCCTGCTGACGTCGTCGCGGCTCATCCTCGAATCTACGGAACTGAACCATCGGAGCCCTGCTGACGCTGTCACGGCTCCCTCTCGAAGAGTAAGACCTGAACCATCGGAGCCCTGCTGACGCTGTTGCGGCTCCCTCTCGAAGAGTAAGACCTGAACCATCGGAACCCTGCTGACCTCGTCGCAGCCCACTCTCGAGAACGAGAGACACTTGCTACCATCCCGAGCCCTGCGGACGCTGTCGCGGATCCACCTGACTACGAGTACGACAAATTACTCCTGACCAAGCCCTGCTGACCTTCGTCGCGGCTTGAAGAACTCTCTGGTCCGGCTGGACCACAACGCTACCCTCACGATCATCTGAAACCGAAGTGAGTAGGACAGCAAGTCCCATCGCCAGCCCCCGTACCCCCCAGTTTGAGGATTGAGAACTGTGCACAGGGCGCGTGGCATGCCAGCTGGCCCTCTAAGACTGTCCTGCTTCCCCGTTCCCTTGTTACGAGACTTTTGCGATCCCTCGGTCGCTGTGTATTGCTCCCTACTTTTATCTTGATAAAGTTCATACTTGATAAAGATTCACGGTGTGGTGTCCGTTCGTAAGTTTGGTGTGTCGACAGTGTGTACGACCAGTCCTCCCCGGCGGGGACTCCCCCTCGATAAGACTCTGCAGAAATTGTGGGAGAGGAGGTTCCGGGTGGTTAGGAGAGTCATCTTGACCCCTGGGGTCACCGCCTTCCAACATTGGTGGCAGCGGTGGGATACGAACCTACATCTAAAGATCGTACCACTGACACACTACCTGAACCCACACGCAGCAAACGCACGACAAAGGAAGAGCAACAATGACGACTACAGAATCTGGTGCGAAGACAACATTCGACAAAGACCTCTTGGAAGACTACACCCATAGAGAGCTAAAGCAGTTCTGCAGAGAACTGAGTATCCTGAGTACCGGACTAAGTACTAAGGAAGATTTCCAGAAAGCGCTAACCGCTTGGGTAGAGTCTGGAGCACCCCTCCCCCCGACCCAAGACATCGAGGGAGGGAGGCCACAGACCGAACCCGGTACACCGGCCGGTGAGAGAATCCAGCAACCGACCCGGAGCCCAGCAACCGGGAGAGATCAGTCCTCGGAAGAGAGGGCCGACCGAGAACGGGACCGAAGCCATGAGCTCGAACTGGCGCGCCTCAAATTGAAGGGCGAACTCAAACTTGCAGAAAAAAAGTTGGCGGTTGAGCAGTTGCGGCTCCAGGGAGAGCTAGAGGAGAAGAAGCTCCAGACGGAGCATGAAGGTCGGAAACTTCAGCTCGAGCACGAGCGCAGCCTCAAAGAACTCGAATTGAAAGCCAGAGCAGAAGCAACCGGATCACCGGGACTTGGAGAGCAGGTGGTCCCCATAGAAACAAAGGTGCACATCCCCAAAGACTTTGTGAAGGAATTTTACAAAGGAGACGACATCCAGCAGTGGTTTAAGGCCTACGAGGTTGCCATGTCCGCCCACCGGGTCCCCGAGAAGGACTGGGGGGCCGGCCTGTGGAGCTGCTTCCTCAGCGAGGGAAGAGACACCCTGCTGGACCTACCGACCGTACACATGAACGCCTACCCCCACATGAAAGACGCTCTCCTATTCTTCTACGGCCTAATGCCGGAAATGTATCGCTAGCGGTTTAGGGAGTGCAAGAAGATTCCTGGCACCACTTGGGTAGACTATGTGAACTACTACACCCGGGCCCTCGATGGGTGGATCAAGGGCAGCAATGTGACCACCTTCAAAGGCCTAGTCGACCTAGTTGCTTACGAGCACCTGTCCGCCAATTGCTTTGTGGAACTAAGACAGCACCTCCTAGACGGCAAGCTCGCCAACCCACGGAAACTGGCTGTTGAAGCCGATCGCTGCGTGGCCACCCGAGTCCAGAAGGGGCCCGGGGGAGACCCCCCACGGAACGAACAAGGATCTTCCCACCAGCGAGGTGGGGGAGGTCGAGGCAAACAGCAAGGATCCCAGTCAGGGCCCCAGCGCAGTCCCCCCAGAAACCAGGCCCGCGCTCTCCTCCTGCGACGAGAGCCGCCCCGAGTGCAGGACCCCCAGGGCTCCGCCCCAGCTCCACATGCTACAAGTGTCAGCAACCCGGGCACTATGCCGGTGACCCCCGATGTCCCATGACCCCAAAATCCACTCCCACTGGCCCCTCCACCAGACAGATATCCCCAGTGGCCCTAGAAGAGGAAGAGATAGAGGAACAGGGGGAGTGGGAGCCCGCAGCCATGGTCTTAGCCTCCCTGGGGAATAGCGAGATGATCCCAGGAGATTACCTGCCCGACAACACCGAAAAATATTGCCAGACAGTTAAGGTTAATGGGCGCAGCGTAGGATCCCTCAGGGACACAGGAGCCAGTATCACGACTGTTAGATACACGCTAGTCCCCGAGTCCATGATCATCCCCCACACCTCCTGTAGAGTGATAGCAGCTGATAATTCCGTCTGCACCTGCAGGATAGCACAGGTCCCGTTTGAGTGGGTGGGAGTTTCGGGCGATCTACGGGTATCGGTCCGCACGGACATGCCTGTAGACTGCCTCCTGGGGAATGACTTAGAGAGTTCCCAGTGGAAAGAGGTAGAAAGAAGGACCCATTTAGAAATGTTGGGTCTGCCCCAATGGGCCTGTGTGAGCACCCGAGCCATGACCGCCAGAATGTCCAATCCCGGGAACGAAGAGCCCGAGTTCCCCAGTGCAGCCCCTGATGTACCCGAGGGTAGCGAGCACCCCACGGTCCTCGACCAGCCCTCCATCGAAGGAAGCGAATCCGACGAAGGTCCCCTCGGACCCGCCGTCGAGCCAGTCCCCACCCTAGCAGATATTCCCGAGTTGGCCCAGTGGCGCCAAGAAGGAGGACCGTCCCGAAAGGAGTTCTGCCGAGAGCAGACCTCCTGCCCTGCCCTTGCAACAGGCCGCAACCCAGGCCGCTGGAGACCAGTCCGGCTCCCATTACCTTTATTGGGAAAACGGCCTACTTTACAGTGAACAAAAGACCGCCGAACTAGGGTCAGCCCGCGTGCTGGTGGTAACCCTACGTTTCCGCCGCCTCCTCCTCAACCTGGCCCACGATGTGCCCCTGGCGGGACACCTGGGCCAAGATAAAACATTCCAACGGCTAGTAACCCATTTCTACTGGCCCCGCATGCGGGCCGATGTGGAACACCACTGTAAGTCCTGCCCCACGTGTCAGGTGAGCGGCAAAAGCGGAGGTAAGCGCAAGGCTCCCCTCCAGCCCTTTCCAGTTGTCAGTACTCCCTTCAAGAGGGTGGGGATCGACATCGTCGGACCTCTGGACCCCTCGACCTCCTTAGGTCACCGGTTCATTTTGGTTCTGGTCGATCACGCCACCCGATACCCCGAAGCCATCCCCCTCCGAACCGTAACGGCCCCGGTCGTGGGCCGGGCCCTCATGGGGATCTTCTCCCGGGTGGGGTTCCCCGGGAAGTGGTGAGCGACCGAGGCACAAACTTTATCTCCCGGTACATGAAGTCCCTTTGGCAACAGTGTTGGGTGTCGTACAGGTTCACCACCCCATACCATCCCCAGGGTAACGGCCTGGTTGAGCGGTTCAACCGCACCCTGAAAGGATTGATCATGGGTCTCGAGGAACCCTTGCGAAGCAAGTGGGACGTCCTCCTGCCCTGCCTCCTGTTCGCATACCGAGAGGTTCCCCAGAAATCCTAGGGGGTTCAGCCCTTTCGAGCTGCTCTATGGGCACCCCGTCCGGTGTCCCCTCAGCCTGGTCAAGGAAGGCTGGGAGACAGCCCCCCCGAGCACACCCACTGATGTGTTCTCCTATGTCCTGGCCCTCCGGAACCAGACGCAGAAGTTTCGCGAGCTGGCTGAGGCCAACCTGGAGGCCAGCCAAGAGGAGATGAAACGCTGGTACGACCAGAATGCCACTCTGGTCGAGTTTCAACCAGGTCAACAGGTTTGGGTCATGTCCCCAGTGGAACCTTGTGCCTTGCAGGACAAGTTGACTGGACCCTTTAAGGTGATAGAGCGCAAGAGCCAGGTCACCTACCTCGTTGATACGAAATCAGCCAGGAACGCCCTGAAAAACCTACACGTGAACCGGCTCAAACCCCACTTTGTGCGTTCTGAGTTGGGATTACTCCTTGCCACAGACAACGGAGAGGAAGAAGAAACGGACCCTCTACCAGATCTCCTGTGTGCAAAGGATCAAGATGGCTCCGTAGAGGGAGTGAGTCTCTCCTCCTCCCTCACCCCCTTGCAGCGTGAAGAATGTCGCCACTTGCTTGGACAATTCTCAGACCTCTTCTCCCTCACCTCCGGCATCACCAGTTGGTGCGTCCACGACGTGGACACCGGGGACAGCCCTCCGGTACGACACAGAGCCTACCGAGTCCCTGACCGAGTTCGAGCCTGCATCAAGGCTGAAGTCGACAAAATGTTGGACCTAGGAGTGGTGGAAGCCTCCCACAGCCCATGGGCTAGCCCCGTGGTCCTGGTTCCGAAGGTAGCCGCCCCCGGCACCGTTTCTGAGCTGAGGTTCTGCGTAGACTACCGTGGACTCAACGCAGTCACCCGAACCGACGCACACCCCATCCCCTGAGCCGACGAACTCATTGACCGCCTAGGTTCGGCTCAGTACCTCAGTACCTTCGATCTCACCAGTGGCTACTGGCAGATCGGCCTCACGGAGAGGGCCCAAGAAAGGTCTGCTTTCTCCACTCCGGATGGCCATTTCCACTTCAGAGTGATGCCCTTCGGCATGAAAAACGCCCCGCCACCTTCCAAAGACTGGTCAAGCAGGTCCTGGCGGGGTTGGAAAGTTTCCTCGCAGCCTATCTCGACGACATTGTGGTGTTCAGTGCTCACTGGCCCGAGCACTTGCACCACCTCTGGGAGGTGTTGGACGCCCTGCGTCGAGCCGGGCTCACCATTAAAGCTAGCAAGTGCCAAATAGGACAAAGCTCCGTGGTATACCTCGGGCACCTGGTCGGAAGCAGCCTCATAGCCCCCCTCCAACCCAAGATAGACGCTATCACTGCCTGGTAGACCCCCACGACCCAGACCGAGGTGCGGGCCTTCCTAGGACTCACAGGGTACAACCGTAGATTCATCAAGGGGTATGGGAGTATTGTAGGCCCCCTCACAGAGTTGACAGCCAAGGCCAACCCCAAGAAGGTTAGTTGGACCCCCGCCTGTCAGAAGGCATTCGAGGAATTGAAACAGGCCATTTGCACCGCTACAGTACTACAGGCCCCTGACTACTCCAGAGAGTTCGTGGTCCAGACTGACGCCTCCGAACATGGCATAGGAGCCGTGCTCTCCCAGGTGGACGACCAGGGGATTGATCATCCAGTAGCCTTTATCAGCCGGAGGCTACTACCCCGGGAGCAGAGATGGAGCACCATCGAGCGAGAGGCCTTCGCCGTAGTCTGGGCCTTAAAGAAGCTGATGCCCTACCTGTTCGGTACCCACTTCCTGGTCCAGACCGACCACCGTCCTCTCCGGTGGCTCATGCAGATGAGAGGAGAGAACCCTAAACTGCTACGCTGGTCCATCTCCCTCCAAGGGATGGATTTTACTGTGGAACACAGGCCTGGTGCCGACCACGCCAACGCCGACGGCCTGTCCCACTTCTTCCGCCTCAGCGAAGAGAACCCCCAAGAGGATGGGTAGTTCTCCTCGTCTTTCAGCTGGAGGGGACGCATGTTGGACCCGGCCTCGTGGCGTGGCCCTCGCTGACCCCCCATAACCCAGAACGACGGACAGAACTAATTTCCGTCCACCCAGAACTATACACGAGACTCCTACATCGGTTATGAAACGACCTCCAGACCGCGTGCCTGCAACCCTGCACGTGACCAGCCGACTCCATGTTTGGCCACCCCGGCCAGCCGGCCACCTTCTTCCCTTTCAGCAGCCACTGGCCGCTCCCGGCTGCAGCTAGGCGTGCGCGCCCGACTTGCCCAGGGGGGTGAACGACTCACCAAGTACCCGAAACCAGGGCTTCCATCACACCTCCGGCCCCCTCCAGAGGAGCTGGATGTCCTCACACCTCCGAACCATCCCTGGGGGCTGGTTTCGATCGCACCTTTTGGCTTCCTAGTGAGCTGGCTCCAGGCCTCGATGGGCATCTGGGATTCCCTGGACGCATGGTCCAAAAGCATCAAAGACACAGCCGCCAGACAATCAGGCACCTGGCCCTCGGACCTCCGGCCTCCTGCCTCTGAGGGTCCGGACATCAAAGAGCTCCTGGACTATACGACAGCCTGCCTTCCATCTAATCGGCAGTTGTATCTTGGACAAGAAAGCCCTGCTGATCTGATCGCGGCTGACCTTGAGGAGAACAGACTGTGACCCACCGAGCCCTGCTGACGTCGTCGCTGCTCATCCTCGAATCTACGGAACTGAACCATCGGAGCCCTGCTGACGCTGTCGCGGCTCCCTCTCGAAGAGTAAGACCTGAACCATCGGAGCCCTGCTGACGCTGTCGCGGCTCCTTCTCGAAGAGTAAGACCTGAACCATCGGAGCCCTGCTGACCTCGTCGAGGCCCACTCTCGAGAACGAGAGACACTTGCTACCATCCCGAGCCCTGCGGACGCTGTCGTGGCTCCACCTGACTACGAGTACGACGAAGTACTCCCGACCAAGCCCTGCTGACCTTCGTCGCGGCTTGAAGAACTCTCTGGTCCGGCTGGACCATCAACGCTACCCTCACAACCATCTGAAACCAAAGTGAGTAGGACAGCAAGTCCCATCGCCAGCCCCCATACCCCCCAGTTCGAGGATTGAGAACTGTGCGCAGGGTGCGTGGCGTGCCAGCTGGCCCTCTAAGACTGTCCCACTTCCCCGTTCCCTTGTTAAGAGACTTTCGCGATCCCTCGATCGCTGTGTATTGCTCCCTACTTTTATCTTGATAAAGTTCATACTTGATAAAAATTCACGGTGTGGTGTCCGTTCGTAAGTGTGGTGTGTCGACATTGTGTACGATCAGTCCTCCCCGGCGGGGACTCCCCCTCGATAAGACTCGGCAGTAATTGTGGGAGAGGAGGTTCCGGGTGGTTAGGAGAGTCATCTTGACCCCTGGGGTCACCGCCTTCCAACAATTACGTTTACCGGATACAAACAGCATATCCAATCTGTTACATGGCACACACATTACATTGTCACACAGGGTAATGCTGAGCGTCAATTGGTCAAGTGAGACATTGCCCCTGTCCCTGGCATCATGTGACAGATGCCTGTACTGAAGAGTGAGACATCCCAGTGTTCATGTGATCAACAACATGCTCATAATGTTACTCATGTGACAAGTGTGAAGGTAATGTGAACGACATAGTGGCCCATCACAAATGTCATGTCTCCACAGCCCATCACACATCAACTGTGCCACTAGATCACATGCCCTCTGCTATATAAATGTGTGCCACACCTAGGGCCTGCTCATGTAAGTATGCCATGCCAACACATACATAGACATCCTCATGATGACCCCACACCCACATCCCTGCCATGTGTTTTTCTGTTCTCACTATAGTAATGGTGCCATGCGTGAGCTTGTTGAATGGACAGTATACATGCATTCACTAGTACCCCATTAGTACGTGCGTGTGTACGGATCGTTTCCCTATTGCATTGTAGCCATACGTGAGCAGAGCGTACCCCAATAGTACGTGCGTGTGTACGATTCGTTTCACTATTGCATTGTAGCCATACGCGAGCAGAGCGTACCCCAATAGTACGTGCGTGTTTACGGGTCGTTTCCCTATTACATTGTAGACATACGCGAGCAGAGCGTACCCCAATAGTACGTGCGTGTGTATGGGTCGTTTCACCTTCGCATTGTAGGCATACGCGAGCAGAGCGTACCCCAATAGTACATGCGTGTGTACGGGTCGTTTCCCTATTGCATTGTAGACATACGCGAGCAGAGCGTACCCCAATAGTACGTGCATGGGTACGGGTCGTTTCACTATTGCATTGTAGACATACGCAAGCAGAGCGTACCCCAATACTACGTGCGTGTGTACGAGTCATTTCACTATTGAATAAGTTGCATTCGCGACTGAAAACGCTCCGTACATGTATGGGGATTCCAGATAATACTTAGGGAACATCTAGGGGACGAGTAGAATGCCCAGAATGCAGGCTAGTTGTCAAGGAACAGAGATTTGAGTGTTTTCTACCGGTGTTCTGGAAAAATCATTTGGGAAAAACTATATAATGTTGCAAAATTTGTTGTGGTGCTCAAGCTCAGTTTTTAAACCATGCAAATGTGTGTCATGGCCTTATGTATAATTGAATTGGATAAAACATAGGATGCAAAGTTATCTGGCCTATCACACTGTACTCCTTGGGCTGACAGCCCTTCAGCAGCACTGATTTAAGGCTGCATGTGGCTGTGAGAGGGCCTTTGCCTGCACAACATTGGAGTGGACAACACTGCTGCTGTCTCTGCATTCCCTGGACCCTGATTTTGCTGAGCATGGAGAGGGCACCTGCATTCAGTGAGGAGGAGAACAAAGCCCTGCTGGATGCCCTCCTGCCAAACTACAGCAAGCTGTGTGGGAGACCAGGGAAGCAGGTGAGTGATGACTGCACTACCTTGGACTGTGCACCTGTTGTGTGTGTGACACTACAGCCATTGTGTATTAATGGAACGGAGATGCAATGTTGTTTGAGTGAGTGCCGGGTATGTACATTGTGGTATCTCCCATGCAGTGAATGATGTGGTGAAATAGTGTTTACTGCTCACCTGCGTTGTGCTAACTGTGACTTTCAATGCAATGTGAATCACACGTTCTGCTGTGCCACACCTTGCATGTTTTTGTGGCATGATTTACTGAGGTGTGACAGTGTTCCCCCCAGAGTGACAGATGAATGTACTCACTGTTGATGATTGTTATTCATCACTTGTGTGGATGTTGGACAAATGCATGCTTTGAAGTCATGGACATTGAAGAGTGTGAATGTTCTTTGTCACCTGGCTAACTGTGCATGTGCTGTTTAGCAACACTGATGCATGACGTATGCCACAGCTGTACCCATCTGATGTGACAAGTATGCAGTGCCGTGTGCATGACTTGTACAGTTAGCATGAGGCCTGTGTCACATCTTCCTAAACTGTGACATGTGCAAAGTGAGGTTGTATACACTGTTGACAATGACAAGCAAATGATCTGTGTCAGGCTGTGCATGTGTGGTCTGCTGAGGGTTCTTAGGTGGAGTGGGATATGTGACAGCATGTCACGTGCTGTCCAACAGCCTGAAGTAGCATATCTTGTTCATTGTGTGCCATGCTCAGTGAGTGGTTTTTAGCCCTTATGGCATCTGTATCCTTTCAAAGACATGTAGTGCATTGGTGTTTGCTCACAGGCCATATTCACATGGACAATGATGCAAGTCCGGTCAGCATCCTATGCCCTGTTGTCATCGTCAATGTGATGCAATTGTGTGTCTTTGCGACATGGACCAGGTCTACTGATGTTGTTTCATTCTATCTTCCTGACAGGTATCCGCCTATGAGAAGGGGGAGATCTGGCTGGACATAGCCAGGGCTGTCAGGAGTGAGGGGGGCCCTCGCCGGAGGATCCATAACCTCAGGAAGAGGTGGCAGAACATCCGGTGCTGGACCGGCCATATTGCCCGGGTCCAGCTGAAGCTTGAAGCTCCACGCCGGCATGGCGGCACCTGCCACCTCACCCCCCCACATGCTCCGGGTCCTGGAAATGGTTTTCCCAGACCTCCATAGTTAGTTGCAGGAGGGACAGCAGCAAGGAGGGGGTAGGTACATGTATGTTTGTTGTCATGTGTGTCACATGCTACCTGTGGTGCTCCAAAGCCTGGTAACACTCCCACAGTTGGGGTGGTGTGGTCAGACAGGCACTTTATGCATTGTCATTTAAATGCCCCATATTCAGCAGATGCTCTTTTACATCCCTTCCCCTCCTCCACATTTGACCCCTGCTTTGGGTCTTTCATTTTTGCGCATGTCCTCCTAGGGTGCAATGTATTAGTATGCATATTGCTTATCACATCATCATGTTGAAGGGAGGTCTCTGACACGTGTTGGTACCTTAACTGTTGCACGACATGTGCACTGTGTTTGCCCTTGTTGATATTTTGGCACTGATTATGAGTCTCTGCATAGAGTTCAGCAGGGGTCTGCCTCAGTGGCCTTTGTCCCTGGTATACTTTGTACTTCTCATGTGTTAGCTACATGTGCACACTGTCCATGTATACAAAATATGGCTGGTGCATACTCCCACTGGGCAGTGCGTGTGTGCATATTCACAAGAAATGTTGCAGGTTGTTTGTAAGTAATATTGATGGGCAGCCACACAATGTGACCTTGGCTTACTTGATATAGCTGCCCAGTTATTGATACCCAGATTATGAGTTCCCACTACTTGAGCTGTATCACTCACATTGACGGAGTGCTTGGGGTGTTGTGCATGGGAGTTGTGATGGGCCTGCCTGTTTGGCCTTCTCAGTGGTGTGCTGTGTATGTTATTTCTGATGTGAAATTGTCACTGTGCACTTAGCCTGTGCTGCTGGACAATGCAGACATTGTTGGATTTACAGGCGATGTTATTGGATTGCAGAAATGATTGTTCCACATCGTTTATTGCTACATGTATGGATTGGTGGTGCTACACAGTATTTTCTTGGTGTGCACACTACAGTATTTAAATTTCCCATGTGGTTGCGGGTGTGTCAAGAATGCATCAATGTTTTTCACATTCACAATTGTAGGCACATTAGCTTAGTCATTTTCTGAATTTTGGACATGTGTGCCACTTCAATTGACAGCCAGTGTGTGTTCTGTGCTAGCAACTGTATGGTGTGGTGATAGTTGCCCCTGTGAGGAGTGTCACTACAGTGTGTAGGGATGGAAGGAGCCTCTGTACCAATCATATACTCACACACAGTCAACAGGTCAGGGTTTTATCCATCACCTCTCTGTTGCCCACTCTGCCCCCCAAGTTCAAACATGGTCCTCTGCAAATATTTCTGTCCATGTACCTCATGGGAACAGTCCAACCATAATTGTCAAGCCATGCCTTCCCTGGACTGGGAACAAAGTTCCTGGAACCACTTTCTGGCATTACAGCCGTCTTCAGCCATGCTTCTTTGTATACACATCTGTGTTTCACACAGGCCTGGCTGTAGACAGCTGTGATGCCAGTGAGAGGTGAGTGAAAACTTGTTTCAGGTCCAGGGATGGCATCACATGGCAGTTCGGGCAGGACTGTTCCCATGTGGCACAGGGTCAGACAGATTTGAACATGACCATGTCTGGACTTGGGTGGCAGAGTGGGCTACTGAACGGTGATTGATCCACACCTATCCTGTTGACAGGCAGTGGCTCATCATTGCGGCTCTCATACAAGTTGTGGCCTTGTCTGTTACTTGTATCTTTGTATACAATGAGCTTTGTGTCTATTACAATTGCGCATTACTAGACTTATATATGTGCTGAGTTAGGTGGCATGTGACTCATGATGCATGCCATGAATCGAAAGGTCCCCAAATGATTTGTTGCTGATATGTCTGATGTGTACAGATGACTGATATATTTTTCATTTTCTCCTTGCCAACAGCATCATCACCACAATCTGGAGGAGACACAGGCACGGACCGGACAGAGGGACCCAGCAACACTGCCACCAGCTTTGAGGAGTCAGAGGGAGGCAGTGGCACGGAGGGTGAGGGGAGTCAGGCGGCCGGACCTCATGAGCACAACACTTCATACCATGCGGACGGCTCGGATTCTGACTCCCAGGAGGTGGGGGAATATGAAGCTATGCCATCTACAACAACTATGCCTGTCCCCTCCTCCTCCGGAACCATCTCCACCCTCTCAGTTGTTAGGGTCCCTAGGGTCCGTGCTACCCCCGTGTCTCCTTTGTCCCCGGCACCGCAGCCCCTGCCCCTGTCTACCCTGCTGTCTTCAGTGCTGAGTCTGTGGACCTGCTCCGGCAGATCCAAGTTTGTCAGGCATCAATGCTGACTGTCCTCCATGGTCAAATACACATCATGACACAGTTGTTGTCACACATGGAGGGCATATCATCAGCCATGTCTGGCCAAAGTCGAAGTTTGGCAGCCATAGAGTCTTCACTGACGACAGCACTGTCCATCCTGCAGCGTCAGTCCCCCCACTCTTTTGGATCCATCCACATCACCCTCTCCCATACCTGTCCAACTTACACACAGACACCACAGGTCAGACACCACAACAGACACACCCGGCACACCCACACAGCAGTCGAAACGCAAATCTACTTGCACCCAATCTCAAGGGGATGTAGGCACATCCACAGGGAGAGGGGACAGACGTCACACATGCATCCACAGACACACAACACCTGACTCACAGCCCTCTAGCTCCACCCCCATTGTGTCCCCGGGTGCAGGTGGTAGTTTGTCTGAACTGGCAGCAGTGTGCAGCGCTGAATATTTGTCATCATTTGGCGCTGCACGGGACACTGTGGAGGAATCCACCCCACCTGCACCCACTACATCTGCCCTTTCCTCTCCTGTCCCTGCGGTGCCGGACAATTACCCTGATGATGCCCCTTGTGCCCACAGTCATCTGATCTCCATGTGCAGGCAAGTTTGGGTGTGACAACATCCACAACGCCACCACTGTTGGGGACATTTATTTGGACTGGCCATTGGCCTTCTGTGAGCCTGGACTCATTATTTTCGTATTTTTTATTTTGGCACTGATTAAAGATTTTCTTTTTTCATTCTAAACTTTTGCATTTCAGGAAATTGCTTTGACTGCTGTGTGCCTACAAGTTGGTGTAATGTTCATATTTGGGTATTGTAACATATGTCTAATTCCTGAAGGTAATGAGGTGGACCATGGTATGTTTGTGCTATCCCAAAGTTGCAGCAAACCATCTAGATTGGTGTGTCTGCATGCAGACATTGTCCCAAAGAGTGTCCCTTCCTCAGTGACACATGTGATGTTCACTATAGACAGTTACACAATTGTTGTGATGAGGTTTCTGTTGATTCCCTATAGATTTGTACCTTCCATTCGGCAATGGCCTTGCCTGCTCACAAATGAATTCAGATAATTGGTCAGTGCCATCCATGCTACTCACTGTGCTTGGGTTTGTAGTATGTAGTAATGCCTTCAGGGAGACCATCATACTTTATCAGACTATGCATGACAATGTTATCAGCCTTGACGTTATGATTCAGATTGTACATGTTTTATATTTGGACACACAAAATACATTTTGATTATTTGTATCTAGGGGATTTCTACCCTGTCACATCCATGAGGGAGTACATGTTGCACCACCTGGACAATCACATCATGTCCGGGATGTACATGACACTTTATTAGTCCATTTGTGCTTCATTTCTTTGGTGGTCTGTTACATGACTATACACTATTGAGTCATGATGGAGGGGTGTGAGCCAGCGAACTAAATGGGTGGATGTACATGTGGGATATGACAATACACCCACATGTGGTGTGTCACCCAGTGTGTGACAGGATATAATTCTCCGTGGAGTAGGTCACTGCTGTGTGTGATGTGTTGATATGCAACTATGATGAGTGTTCCCAGTTAGGGAAGTACACATACTGGCATGTACTTTATGTATGATGTAGGACATGCACACCACTATGACTGAGCAGTGCTGGCAGTCGTGTGCACCCATTCCCAATACTGTTGGGCACTGCTGGACACTGCTGGGCACTACTGGGAGTCCTATGCACCCACCCCCTATACTGTTGGGCACTGCTGGACACTGCTGGGCACTACTGGGAGTCCTGTGCACCCACCCCCTATACGGTTGGGCACTGCTGAACACTGCTGGGAGTCCTGTGCACCCACCCCCTATACAGTTGGGCACTGCTGGACACTGCTGGGAGTCCTTTGCACCCACCCCCTATACTGTTGGGCACTGCTGGACACTACTGGGAGTAATCTGCACCCACCCCCTATACTGTTGGGCACTACTGGACACTGCTGGGCACTACTGGGAGTCCTGTGAACCTACCCCCTATACTGTTGGGCACTGCTGGACACTGCTGGGAGTCCTGTGCACCCACCCTTATACTGTTGGGCACTGCTGGACACAGCTGGGAGTCCTGTGCACCCACCCCCTATACTGTTGGCCACTGCTGGGAGTCCTGTGCACCCACCTCCTATACTGTTGGCCAATGCTGGGAGTCCTCTGCATCCACCCCTATACTGTTAGGCACTGCTGGGCACTGCTGGGAGTCCTGTTCACCCACCCCCTATACTGCTGGGCACTGCTGGGAACCATGTGCACCCACCCCCTATACTGTTGGGCACTGCTGGACACTGCTAGGAGTCCTGTGCATCCACCCCTACACTGTTGGGCACTGCTGGGCACTGCTGGGAGTCCTGTGCACCCACCCCCTATACTGTTGGGCACTGCTGGGCACTGCTGGGAGTCCTGTGCACCCACCCCCTATACTGTTGGGCACTGCTGGGCACTACTGGGAGTCCACTGCACCCACCCCCTATACTGTAGGGCACTGCTGGACACTGCTGGGTAGTACTGGGAGTCCTGTGCACCCACCCCCTATACTGTTGGGTGCTACTGGACACTGCTGGGAGTCCTGTGCACCCAACCCCTATACTGTTGGGCACTGCTGGGGGTCCTGTGCACCCACCCCCTATACTGTTGGGCACTGCTGGACACTGCTGGGCACTACTGTGAGTCCTCTGCACCCACCCCCTATACTGTTGGGCACTGCTGGACACTGCTGGCTACTACTGTGAGTCCTGTGCACCCACCCCCTATACTTTTGGGCACTGCTGGACACTGCTGGGAGTCCTATGCACCCAACCCCTATACTGTTGGGCACTGCTGGGTGTCCTGTGCACCCACCCCTATACTGTTGGGCACTGCCGGGCACTGCTGGGCACTACTGTGAGTCCTCTGCACCCACCCCCTATACTGTTGGGCACTGCTGGACACTGCTGGCTACTACTGTGAGTCATGTGCACCCACCCCCTATACTGTCGGGCACTGCTGGGAGTCTTGTGCACCCACCCCCTATACTGTTGGGCACTGCTGAACACTGCTGGGTACTTCTGGGAGTCCTCTGCACCCACACCCTATACTGTTGGGCACTGCTGGGCACTGCTGGGAGTCCTGTGCACCCAACCCCTATACTGTTGGGCACTGCTGGGCACTGCTGGGAGTCCTGTGCACCCATCCCCTATACTGTTGGGCACTGCTGGTAGTCCTGTGCACCAACCCCCTATACTGCTGGGCACTGCTGGGGGTCTTTACCAGCCACCACTCAGATGTGACGCACCGTACCCGACATTTCTGACGTGTGTGCGGCACGTATCACTATTGAAATGGTGATATGCGCTAGCGTGTGGCGTACCATACCGGACATTTCGGAAGTGTGTGCAGCATGTATCTCTATTGCAATATTGATATGCGCAAGCGCGTGGCGTACTTTACCAGACATTTCTGACGTGTGTGCGGAACGTATCACTGTTGCAATGGTGATATGCGCTAGCGTGTGGCGTACCATACCCGACATTTCTGACGTGTGTGCGGCACCTATCACTATTGCAATAGTGATATGCACTAGCGTGTGGCGTACCGTACCCGACATTTCTGACGTGTGTGCGGCATGTATCACTATTGCAATTGTGATATGCGGTAGCGTGTGGCGTACCGTACCCAGACATTTCAGACGTGTGTGCGGCACGTATCACTATTGCAATTGTGATATGCGCTAGCGTGTGGCGCACCATACCCCGAAGTTCATGGGGTATGTGCGGCATGTATCACGGTAGCAATGGTGAGATGCGTGGCGGACCGAACAGGTATACTTTTGTTGTTGCGGTACGTTGTACTCACCGTCTGCGCCATCGCCGGATTCTATATACAAGGTCGTAGGCATACAGGGCTGGGATGACAGGCTCGAGGGGGTTCATGTCGTGTATGTCGTGTACATTCCCAGTAGAGGATTTTTTGCCACATATGTGAAACATCCATCAAGATGCTGGTGCACCTATTTAGAAAAAACTGTAAACGATGGTTACAATCCCATTCCCTAGGGTTACGCTTAAAAGTGGACAAAGTTAGTCCAAGCCATACTTTTTAATTTATGGTGCTTGTCCGCAAGAACGCAATGTTCGCAAACTCCCCTCGCCGTAAAATTCGGCTTTCACCACCTGTAAACAAACATTTAAATTAGCTAGCCACTTCTCTGTAATGTTATACTTCCAATACATCTTCATACCCAGATGCGGTGCTTACCATGGTAATCGGCTGTCTAAGCTTACAACCCTCCATGACTCCACGACTTCCGTGTTTCATCAAATAATGAATCTTTGAAGGTGGCTTATCTAATTAGACGTGTCCCATGCGCGACGGGTAATCGGCATCTCGGGAGATGTAGTTTCTCCTCAATGTTCTACCGGTTATTTAGCCAGCTCGCCTGTCAGAATGATACAGCATGCCGGGAAGCGTGGTTTTACCGGCAATGTGTTATCAACCAGCAATGCTGAAAGGCCTACGATGTTATTTTTTGGGAAGCTTTTTGTTTACCACATGTTTTAGAAAGCAGATATCCTCATGTCTGTTCGGGGGACACCAGTAATGTAAACCGAGCGGTATCACTGGGTAAAGGGAGGATGGAGGGGGGGAAAGTATTTCCAATGAGATATACCCATGATAGTTAAACATGAAAACACCCCACAGAACATCGATTTCTCAGTACATAAAGGCTTGACTGGTAGTCCCTCAATTTCTACTGGGTATAGAGAAATATAGTCAACCCTGCATACCTGGCCTTATAGTTTATACAGTTCAGAAGTTTCATTCAATCCAGAGATAGTTGTGTCAAATTTTATGATAAGCATGGCTACTTTTTGAGATAGGTTCAACTCAATGTCCCCACCTCTAGGGTCACGTTCCACCTTAAAGATTATTGTCCAACGGATATCCCTTTCCATATGGGAATTTTTTAACCAATGGTTTACCAATGGAGCTGCCACTACAGAATTCTTAATACGGGATTTATGCTGAGAAATTCGTTGGCGTATCTCTTAGTTCGTTTTTCCGATGTATAGCAGTCCACAAGGGCATACAATGCCATAAACCACATATCTTGTTTTGCAGTTGGTAAATGAGTTATGTTTCCAGTAGACACTTCTGTGTGAGAATAGAGAACCCGCTATAGTTAAATCACAACAAACAAGGTTCCACATCTGTGGTGTCCCGTTATGGGTTGAAGGCCCATCATTCCCCTCAATGTTTGTTTTGGTTGTTTTTTTACTGCTGCTCTTACAATAAAAGTCCCTTAAACGCAAAAAGATATAATTTTTCCCCGAAAAAAAATACGGGGTGCGCGCACCCGGTCGCGCACACCTATTTACAAGAGTGTGAAAATGGAGATAAATCAGAAGTTTGAGTGCTTAGATATAAGGTGGCTCTGAAAAGAGCCATTGTGTTAATTGAGTGTTTTCTGCATTTATAAGTAAGTACCGATGCAGAGCCTGATGTTGCAGAGGAAGATTCTGTTTCCCTCATTCGTGAAATGAACACCGTCTCTCCTATAGACGTCTTGCATGTGGTATCGCAAGTTGTTGTGGTAAATAGAACCCATGCTATAATCTCTGAGGAAAGCAGAAACAGATTTATTTACATGTCTCCTTGCTTTCTCAAATTGTGCACAATGTTGATTGGACCAATTCCATTTCTGTCTTTGGCATATATTGGAATATACCAAGGCAGATCGAGGAAAAAGTGTCATCAATTGTCGAAAGGTGTCTTTTAGAAGCATTTCCAGACCTACCCCAGTGATTGTGCCTAGATCGTTCCCACCACAGTGCACAATTATAAGGTCTGGTTCTGGGAGATGCATAAAAGTTTTCACCAATGGAATCAATTGGTGACATTTCAATCCTCTTTTGGCAATCCATGTTATGTGTACATTTGGTAAGCCGAGGTTGCAAATTCGTCTGCTTACTGCATATTTTTCACTCCAGTGAATATAACTGTGTCCTATAAGCCAGACCTTCATTTTCAAGGGATTTGTAGTCGTCCTCCGATCGGTTCTGGAAGTGGAATGGTAGTTAGAAGTTGAAATTCTAAATAAAGAAAAAGGAAGAGGCTGGGTGTGGTTAAAAAAATAAAAATGATTGGTTGATTGTAATAAGTGGAGATAGAAGAGTACGTTGCATGTTAATGTTTATGTTAAACGAGAAGTACTATTGGGTGTGAAAAAATAAGACATGTAACAGAGCTGTGGATTGGCAGGTGTTTCTGGAGGGAAAATAGTCTTCTTAATTTGTTGTAGAACGTTGAGACATGAACTTTTGACCTGTGCCTTCAGCAAGGTGCAGAATGAGGTGTAACCATGGAAACAGCCGGAGATGGCAGTTGGTGATGGGTTCACTCTTTGGTGCCTCTGTGTCTGACTCTGTTCTGTGGTGGCAGGCGGACAACTGTTTGTTATTGTAGAGATGAAAGGGTGATAAGGAGAGAAATACGACATAGCGTTTGGCCTGTAGAAGCGTGGGAGCAGTGATTAACTCTGAGTGAAGCGGAACTGTGGCGGTGCTTTGTAAAGAATAAAAAAATTTTTTTAACAGTGGTATAACTGTCTGTACGGTGCGCGACCTACTAAGAAAAAGTTCACGGGCCGTAATTGGCTTGCAGGTTCTAGTATCAGTAAGTGAGGTTGAGAAAAGAAAACATTCAGGACTTTATTTATGAAGGCCTTGCGCCACCGGTGCGTCACTGTTTCCCATTTTAAAAAATGAGGCACCGGGAGATGTAGTTTCTCCTCAATGTTCTACCGGTTATTTAGCCAGCTCACCTGTCAGAATGATACAGCATGCCGGGAAGCGTGGTTTTACCGGCAATGTGTTATCAACCAGCAATGCTGAAAGGCCTACGATGTTATTTTTTGGGAAGCTTTTTGTTTACCACATGTTTTAGAAAGCGGATATCCTCATGTCTGTTCGGGGGACACCAGTAATGTAAACCGAGCGGTATCACTGGGGAAAGGGAGGATGGAGGGGGGGAAAGTATTTCCAATGAGATATACCCATGATAGTTAAACATGAAAACACCCCACAGAACATCGATTTCTCGGTACATAAAGGCTTGACTGGTAGTCCCTCAATTTCTACTGGGTATAGAGAAATATAGTCAACCCTGCACACCTGGCCTTATAGTTTATACAGTTCAGAAGTTTCATTCAATCCAGAGATAGTTGTGTCAAATTTTATGATAAGCATGGCTACTTTTTGAGATAGGTTCAACTCAATGTCCCCACCTCTAGGGTCACGTTCCACCTTAAAGATTATTGTCCAACGGATATCCCTTTCCATATGGGAATTTTTTAACCAATGGTTTACCAATGGAGCTGCCACTACAGAATTCTTAATACGGGATTCATGCTGAGAAATTCATTGGCGTATCTCTTAGTTCGTTTTTCCGATGTATAGCAGTCCACAAGGGCATACAATGCCATAAACCACATATCTTGTTTTGCAGTTGGTAAATGAGTTATGTTTCCAGTAGACACTTCTGTGTGAGAATAGAGAACCCGCTATAGTTAAATCACAACAAACAAGGTTCCACATCTGTGGTGTCCCGTTATGGGTTGAAGGCCCATCATTTCCCTCAATGTTTGTTTTGGTTGTTTTTTTACTGCTGCTCTTACAATAAAAGTCCCTTAAACGCAAAAAGATATAATTTTTCCCCGAAAAAAAATACGGGGTGCGCGCACCCGGTCGCGCACACCTATTTACAAGAGTGTGAAAATGGAGATAAATCAGAAGTTTGAGTGCTTAGATATAAGGTGGCTCTGAAAAGAGCCATTGTGTTAATTGAGTGTTTTCTGCATTTATAAGTAAGTACCGATGCAGAGCCTGATGTTGCAGAGGAAGATTCTGTTTCCCTCATTCGTGAAATGAACACCGTCTCTCCTATAGACGTCTTGCATGTGGTATCGCAAGTTGTTGTGGTAAATAGAACCCATGCTATAATCTCTGAGGAAAGCAGAAACAGATTTATTTACATGTCTCCTTGCTTTCTCAAATTGTGCACAATGTTGATTGGACCAATTCCATTTCTGTCTTTGGCATATATTGGAATATACCAAGGCAGATCGAGGAAAAAGTGTCATCAATTGTCGAAAGGTGTCTTTTAGAAGCATTTCCAGACCTACCCCAGTGATTGTGCCTAGATCGTTCCCACCACAGTGCACAATTATAAGGTCTGGTTCTGGGAGATGCATAAAAGTTTTCACCAATGGAATCAATTGGTGACATTTCAATCCTCTTTTGGCAATCCATGTTATGTGTACATTTGGTAAGCCGAGGTTGCAAATTCGTCTGCTTACTGCATATTTTTCACTCCAGTGAATATAACTGTGTCCTATAAGCCAGACCTTCATTTTCAAGGGATTTGTAGTCGTCCTCCGATCGGTTCTGGAAGTGGAATGGTAGTTAGAAGTTGAAATTCTAAATAAAGAAAAAGGAAGAGGCTGGGTGTGGTTAAAAAAATAAAAATGATTGGTTGATTGTAATAAGTGGAGATTGAAGAGTACGTTGCATGTTAATGTTTATGTTAAACGAGAAGTACTATTGGGTGTGAAAAAACAAGACATGTAACAGAGCTGTGGATTGGCAGGTGTTTCTGGAGGGAAAATAGTCTTCTTAATTTGTTGTAGAACGTTGAGACATGAACTTTTGACCTGTGCCTTCAGCAAGGTGCAGAATGAGGTGTAACCATGGAAACAGCCGGAGATGGCAGTTGGTGATGGGTTCACTCTTTGGTGCCTCTGTGTCTGACTGTTCTGTGGTGGCAGGCGGACAACTGTTTGTTATTGTAGAGATGAAAGGGTGATAAGGAGAGAAATACGACATAGCGTTTGGCCTGTAGAAGCGTGGGAGCAGTGATTAACTCTGAGTGAAGCGGAACTGTGGCGGTGCTTTGTAAAGAATAAAAATTTTTTTTTAACAGTGGTATAACTGTCTGTACGGTGCGCGACCTACTAAGAAAAAGTTCACGGGCCGTAATTGGCTTGCAGGTTCTAGTATCAGTAAGTGAGGTTGAGAAAAGAAAACATTCAGGACTTTATTTATGAAGGCCTTGCGCCACCGGTGCGTCACTGTTTCCCATTTTAAAAAATGAGGCACCGGGAGATGTAGTTTCTTCTCAATGTTCTACCGGTTATTTAGCCAGCTCGCCTGTCAGAATGATACAGCATGCCGGGAAGCGTGGTTTTACCGGCAATGTGTTATCAACCAGCAATGCTGAAAGGCCTACGATGTTATTTTTTGGGAAGCTTTTTGTTTACCACATGTTTTAGAAAGCGGATATCCTCATGTCTGTTCGGGGGACACCAGTAATGTAAACCGAGCGGTATCACTAGGGAAAGGGAGGATGGAGGGGGGGAAAGTATTTCCAATGAGATATACCCATGATAGTTAAACATGAAAACACCCCACAGAACATCGATTTCTCAGTACATAAAGGCTTGACTGGTAGTCCCTCAATTTCTACTGGGTATAGAGAAATATAGTCAACCCTGCACACCTGGCCTTATAGTTTATACAGTTCAGAAGTTTCATTCAATCCAGAGATAGTTGTGTCAAATTTTATGATAAGCATGGCTACTTTTTGAGATAGGTTCAACTCAATGTCCCCACCTCTAGGGTCACGTTCCACCTTAAAGATTATTGTCCAACGGATATCCCTTTCCATATGGGAATTTTTTAACCAATGGTTTACCAATGGAGCTGCCACTACAGAATTCTTAATACGGGATTTATGCTGAGAAATTCGTTGGCGTATCTCTTAGTTCGTTTTTCCGATGTATAGCAGTCCACAAGGGCATACAATGCCATAAACCACATATCTTGTTTTGCAGTTGGTAAATGAGTTATGTTTCCAGTAGACACTTCTGTGTGAGAATAGAGAACCCGCTATAGTTAAATCACAACAAACAAGGTTCCACATCTGTGGTGTCCCGTTATGGGTTGAAGGCCCATCATTTCCCTCAATGTTTGTTTTGGTTGTTTTTTTACTGCTGCTCTTACAATAAAAGTCCCTTAAACGCAAAAAGATATAATTTTTCCCCGAAAAAAAATACGGGGTGCGCGCACCCGGTCGCGCACACCTATTTACAAGAGTGTGAAAATGGAGATAAATCAGAAGTTTGAGTGCTTAGATATAAGGTGGCTCTGAAAAGAGCCATTGTGTTAATTGAGTGTTTTCTGCATTTATAAGTAAGTACCGATGCAGAGCCTGATGTTGCAGAGGAAGATTCTGTTTCCCTCATTCGTGAAATGAACACCGTCTCTCCTATAGACGTCTTGCATGTGGTATCGCAAGTTGTTGTGGTAAATAGAACCCATGCTATAATCTCTGAGGAAAGCAGAAACAGATTTATTTACATGTCTCCTTGCTTTCTCAAATTGTGCACAATGTTGATTGGACCAATTCCATTTCTGTCTTTGGCATATATTGGAATATACCAAGGCAGATCGAGGAAAAAGTGTCATCAATTGTCGAAAGGTGTCTTTTAGAAGCATTTCCAGACCTACCCCAGTGATTGTGCCTAGATCGTTCCCACCACAGTGCACAATTATAAGGTCTGGTTCTGGGAGATGCATAAAAGTTTTCACCAATGGAATCAATTGGTGACATTTCAATCCTCTTTTGGCAATCCATGTTATGTGTACATTTGGTAAGCCGAGGTTGCAAATTCGTCTGCTTACTGCATATTTTGCACTCCAGTGAATATAACTGTGTCCTATAAGCCAGACCTTCATTTTCAAGGGATTTGTAGTCGTCCTCCGATCGGTTCTGGAAGTGGAATGGTAGTTAGAAGTTGAAATTCTAAATAAAGAAAAAGGAAGAGGCTGGGTGTGGTTAAAAAAATAAAAATGATTGGTTGATTGTAATAAGTGGAGATTGAAGAGTACGTTGCATGTTAATGTTTATGTTAAACGAGAAGTACTATTGGGTGTGAAAAAACAAGGCATGTAACAGAGCTGTGGATTGGCAGGTGTTTCTGGAGGGAAAATAGTCTTCTTAATTTGTTGTAGAACGTTGAGACATGAACTTTTGACCTGTGCCTTCAGCAAGGTGCAGAATGAGGTGTAACCATGGAAACAGCCGGAGATGGCAGTTGGTGATGGGTTCACTCTTTGGTGCCTCTGTGTCTGACTCTGTTCTGTGGTGGCAGGCGGACAACTGTTTGTTATTGTAGAGATGAAAGGGTGATAAGGAGAGAAATACGACATAGCGTTTGGCCTGTAGAAGCGTGGGAGCAGTGATTAACTCTGAGTGAAGCGGAACTGTGGCGGTGCTTTGTAAAGAATAAAATTTTTTTTTTAACAGTGGTATAACTGTCTGTACGGTGCGCGACCTACTAAGAAAAAGTTCACGGGCCGTAATTGGCTTGCAGGTTCTAGTATCAGTAAGTGAGGTTGAGATAAAGAAAACATTCAGGACTTTATTTATGAAGGCCTTGCGCCACCGGTGCGTCACTGTTTCCCATTTTAAAAAATGAGGCACCGGGAGATGTAGTTTCTCCTCAATGTTCTACCGGTTATTTAGCCAGCTCGCCTGTCAGAATGATACAGCATGCCGGGAAGCGTGGTTTTACCGGCAATGTGTTATCAACCAGCAATGCTGAAAGGCCTACGATGTTATTTTTTGGGAAGCTTTTTGTTTACCACATGTTTTAGAAAGCGGATATCCTCATGTCTGTTCGGGGGACACCAGTAATGTAAACCGAGCGGTATCACTGGGGAAAGGGAGGATGGAGGGGGGGAAAGTATTTCCAATGAGATATACCCATGATAGTTAAACATGAAAACACCCCACAGAACATCGATTTCTCAGTACATAAAGGCTTGACTGGTAGTCCCTCAATTTCTACTGGGTATAGAGAAATATAGTCAACCCTGCACACCTGGCCTTATAGTTTATACAGTTCAGAAGTTTCATTCAATCCAGAGATAGTTGTGTCAAATTTTATGATAAGCATGGCTACTTTTTGAGATAGGTTCAACTCAATGTCCCCACCTCTAGGGTCACGTTCCACCTTAAAGATTATTGTCCAACGGATATCCCTTTCCATATGGGAATTTTTTAACCAATGGTTTACCAATGGAGCTGCCACTACAGAATTCTTAATACGGGATTTATGCTGAGAAATTCGTTGGCGTATCTCTTAGTTCGTTTTTCCGATGTATAGCAGTCCACAAGGGCATACAATGCCATAAACCACATATCTTGTTTTGCAGTTGGTAAATGAGTTATGTTTCCAGTAGACACTTCTGTGTGAGAATAGAGAACCCGCTATAGTTAAATCACAACAAACAAGGTTCCACATCTGTGGTGTCCCGTTATGGGTTGAAGGCCCATCATTTCCCTCAATGTTTGTTTTGGTTGTTTTTTTACTGCTGCTCTTACAATAAAAGTCCCTTAAACGCAAAAAGATATAATTTTTCCCCGAAAAAAAATACGGGGTGCGCGCACCCGGTCGCGCACACCTATTTACAAGAGTGTGAAAATGGAGATAAATCAGAAGTTTGAGTGCTTAGATATAAGGTGGCTCTGAAAAGAGCCATTGTGTTAATTGAGTGTTTTCTGCATTTATAAGTAAGTACCGATGCAGAGCCTGATGTTTCAGAGGAAGATTCTGTTTCCCTCATTCGTGAAATGAACACCGTCTCTCCTATAGACGTCTTGCATGTGGTATCGCAAGTTGTTGTGGTAAATAGAACCCATGCTATAATCTCTGAGGAAAGCAGAAACAGATTTATTTACATGTCTCCTTGCTTTCTCAAATTGTGCACAATGTTGATTGGACCAATTCCATTTCTGTCTTTGGCATATATTGGAATATACCAAGGCAGATCGAGGAAAAAGTGTCATCAATTGTCGAAAGGTGTCTTTTAGAAGCATTTCCAGACCTACCCCAGTGATTGTGCCTAGATCGTTCCCACCACAGTGCACAATTATAAGGTCTGGTTCTGGGAGATGCATAAAAGTTTTCACCAATGGAATCAATTGGTGACATTTCAATCCTCTTTTGGCAATCCATGTTATGTGTACATTTGGTAAGCCGAGGTTGCAAATTCGTCTGCTTACTGCATATTTTTCACTCCAGTGAATATAACTGTGTCCTATAAGCCAGACCTTCATTTTCAAGGGATTTGTAGTCGTCCTCCGATCGGTTCTGGAAGTGGAATGGTAGTTAGAAGTTGAAATTCTAAATAAAGAAAAAGGAAGAGGCTGGGTGTGGTTAAAAAAATAAAAATGATTGGTTGATTGTAATAAGTGGAGATTGAAGAGTACGTTGCATGTTAATGTTTATGTTAAACGAGAAGTACTATTGGGTGTGAAAAAACAAGACATGTAACAGAGCTGTGGATTGGCAGGTGTTTCTGGAGGGAAAATAATCTTCTTAATTTGTTTTAGAACGTTGAAACATGAACTTTTGACCTGTGCCTTCAGCAAGGTGCAGAATGAGGTGTAACCATGGAAAGAGCCGGAGATGGCAGTTGGTGATGGGTTTACTCTTTGGTGCCTCTGTGTCTGACTCTGTTCTGTGGTGGCAGGCGGACAACTGTTTGTTATTGTAGAGATGAAAGGGTGATAAGGAGAGAAATATGACATAGCGTTTGGCCTGTAGAAGCGTGGGAGCAGTGATTAACTCTGAGTGAAGCGGAACTGTGGCAGTGCTTTGTAAAGAATACATTTTTTTTTTTAACAGTGGTATAACTGTCTGTACGGTGCGCGACCTACTAAGAAAAAGTTCACGGGCCGTAATTGGCTTGCAGGTTCTAGTATCAGTAAGTGAGGTTGAGAAAAGAAAACATTCAGGACTTTATTTATGAAGGCCTTGCGCCACCGGTGCGTCACTGTTTCCCATTTTAAAAAATGAGGCACCGGCGGCGGAAGGTCTTCATAAATAAGGTCCTCAGTGACTACAGTTAAGGTTATGTGGAACCCATGAATAGTTTTTCAATATGAAATCATTTCAGTTGAGATTATGGATTAAAAGAGAAACCGTGAATATTTGAAATGTTTATTTAGAAATGTACTGTTTTAAAGGCAAATCATTATGTAATATGAGCACAGACATTGCAAAAAACACAGTAATTGGTATTGTCAGTAGTACATGGAATACATGGAAATAAGCAGTTGAGATGCGAAATGGCGTTTACAGTTATAAAAAACTCGTTTATAATTTACACATTAATTAGGGTACATGTAGCATATATTAGCGAGTTTTGCATCGAGTACGTTTGAAATAACCTTAGATAAGATATGCAATAGAATTGTTGAGATTAGACTGTAAAAAAAAAAAGTTGAAAATCGAGTAGCTGAAGAAACAAATGTAGTCCACATAAAAGACCAAAATTTAAACAACACGAAATCATAATGTCCACTGTTAGTAAAGCCAATAGGTCTGTTCTTCAAAAGAAAATATGGAAAAGAACGTGAAGCATATAGGGAAGCAAAAGGAAATGAGGACGTCAATGGCTTGTATAAGAGTTATTGAAGCATTGTTTAGGCAAAATAGGTAACTTCTGCTTGTAACAGGAAATCACTTTTATGATTTGAAAGTATGTCAGCTATCCAATGGAAAAGAGTAAAGCAGTACTCATGATCTGTTAAAATCAGAGCCTCTTTTATTATCAGAGGGTAGCTCGGTGGGTTTTCGATGTAGTTCTCTGTTAGGAAAGAGTTAACCGTCCATTGTGTAGGCAAAGTATGCAGCAAGTGCTTCTAACAGGAAATCATTGTTATCATCTGAAAACATGTCAGCCATCCAATTGAGAAGATCAAAGGAGCATTCATGATCTGTCATTATTGGAGCGTCTTTTACCATCATTGGGCAGCTCAGTGGGTTTTTGATGTAGCTCTCTGTTAGGAAATCTTGCGCCGCTGCGAATATATTCCAATGACCCAGAACTCCTTGTATCGCTGCAAAGGCCATAAACCCTCCGTTGTAACAAAGCTGTTCATGATCAAGTAACGGATTCATGAGGTGATTGTAATTCGGTTCAGGAGGTACCAAATTGCAGAGACATAAATCCAGGGCCCACGTGAAATCACAGCTCAGGCAATGAAATACAGGCTGCACACAGGTGAAATACGAATATCGAAATGTTAATCGATATGAAGTATTCAAAGTTGAGAGTGGTAAGGTGCAGTAGTACAGAAGCATTCTCTGTCGAAATAGTTCTAAGTAGTCCGGCTCGTGTGCGAAGGCAGGAGGGACATCCATTTTGAATTTCCCAAGATGGTAAAGGAAACGGCGCAGCACTGCCGGTTGTATAGCAACTCCACAGAATTTGGTCGCGGGCTATGCAGTGGAGAGGAGCAGAAGACTTGATACATTTTTTAGGAGTCTAGTCACTTATATATTGCTTAGTAGTTATCAAAAAAGTAGCTTTTCTTGAAGTGGAGGATGCGTTAAAAAATAAGGGAGTTATTTGACCAAGTTGTAAAGCAAGGTCAATTTTTTTTTACATCAATGCTGTTTTCTGTGAATGTTAGCTAAGTGAAAGATATGTGTGTGAGCAGATGCAACGTTCAGTTTTAAATGTGACAATGGAGGTCTTGTTCATGTCTTCCGATTCAAGGTCGGTATTCGCTGCCAAATACAAAGATCAAGAAACGCATGCGTGGGGTAGATAGTCTGCATTCTTAAAGGAAAGGAAATGAAGGGTTATTTTTACCGCGTTAGCATTGTCGTTTAAAAAGTTACAGTGATTTTCATTATATGTTAAGAAAGTGTCACTGATAAAGACTGAAAATAAATCCTTATAAATAACAGGGACTGGTGTATTTTAGAAAAGGTGTGTAACATTATATGAATTGTAAAAAAAAAAATAATGTAATTGAAAGTGTATGGTTTGAAAATGAAAAGTAGAGGTTTATAGTTTACGTTTTGAAAGCGGTTCTAGAGGGTCAGATGCATGATAGATTTATAAAAAATAGAACATGTTTTTCAATAGTATTATGGAAAAAATATGTGCCTTTATGTACTATTTAGATTATCTGCCTGTTGCGTATTCTTTGAGTTTTAGTAATCCTGTGTCTTATAAGTTTTCCAGGGGCGGTTTGAGGTTCATGGTGGGCTTGGGCAGGGAGGGTAGGTTGGGGATTTGTAATAGGGGGTCCGGGTGGGGTGGAGTGCGGAGTTTAGTGAAGAGGGAGGGGGGCGGGGGTTAGGGTGTTTGGTAATGAAGCAGAGTCAGAGGACGCCAAATTTCTTTTATAGGGTTGCACGGAAATATGTATTTATTCTCAGAGGTTTATTATATTAAGGATATATATTAACATGGTGGCTCTTGTCGTTTTGTGTTCTGTGCATGTGTATAATGCTGGCCCTGTAGTTTTTGTTTATGGACCTTATTACGACACACAGGGGAGCCACGTTGCACAGTGTGAGATCAGAGACTTAGGAAATAAAACTTTATAATTGTAAGGGCTCTAAGCGATACAAATCGCCCGTTCTCGGTGTAAAAAATATCACCGCTATTGGTGGTATTTTCTACGGTGTTAGTGTTCGAAGGAGAATAGTAACATATATGTGAAATAAAATTCTGTAACAGGCTCAGCATTTCACATTATCGCGTGAAAACAAAAGTTGTTCTCACATAGCAATAAGTCTCTTATATTTAAGGGACAGAGTGTATATAGTGCTATTTACTACTCTGCTATGTGAACGATGTTGAATATTTCATAAGAGGAGGCTTTAAAAGTTTTTCGATAAACTGGTTTTCCAGGGAAGTGGGTGGAGTGTTCCGTGTAAATTGCAGAATAGAAACTAGTAAGAACCAATTGGAAGTGTTGTTTTAAAGTCGCATGACTGCACATGCGTGTCTCGACGCCTGTACGCGATAGGTGGGTGCGCGCATCCGGTCGCGCACTAAATGTAAGCGGTAAAAAACATCCTATAATATGCTCTTGGAGCACGTTTTGGTAGAAAGAGTTAGTTCTGAAAAGAACTTTTTTTTTTTGGAAACAAGTGTTATGATGCTTTTGATTTCTTAAAGTTGCTACGACATGTTTCAGTATGTCATACTATCCAAATAAAGTGAAGATATTTAACTTTTCTTGGAGCATTTATGACTCTCAATTTTCTGTTTAATTAGAGTAAAGCTTTGCTCTCCATATACAAGAAGTTTTCCACAGAAAAGATGTGCTGATTACTTCTGATGGTAATAGCGTGGCCTCCATTTTTCTTGTCAAAGGTGGTCGCTCATTTCCTTCAGATTCGGGAGATGAATGCGGAACGGTAGCCATTGCAGCGAAGTCTTCGGGAAGATGTTCGACGTTGTTCTCTCTTGAGAGTAGAAAAGAAAGTGATGGAAGTGGGTGGAGTGCTGCGTGTAAATTCCAGAATAGAAACTACCAAGAACCAATTAGAAGTGTTGTTTTGAAGTCACATGACTTCACATGCAAGTGTCAGGTCCTGTACGCGATAGGAGGGTACGCGCACCCGGTCTCCCACTAAAATAAAGCGGTGAAAAAACATGTCATAATATGCTCTTGGAGCACGTTTTGGTAGAAAGAGGTAGTTCTGAAAAGAACTTTTTTTAGTTTTTTTTGTTTTTTTTGGAAACAAGTGTTATGATGCTTTCGATTTTTTAAAGTTGCTACTACATTTTTCAGTATGCAATACTATGAAAATGAAGTAAAGAAATGTATCTTTTCTTGGGGCATTTATGACTTTCAATTTTGAGTTGAATAAGAACGAGGCTCTGCTCTCCGTACAAAAGAATTTCTCCACACTCGTTGCATTTCATGTGCACCTTCGCAAGATATGGTCTCAAGTCCATCTCAGCACTCGATGGAGATACAGGTCGTCCACCAGAAGATGTGCTGGACAACTCTGATGGTAATAGCGTGGCCAGGGCTCTTGTCGATGCTTTTGCATAATGCTCAGGGTGCCTTTGTTTAACATGCCGCAGCATGGTGTGTATAGAAAAGTAATATTTTTTATTTGGATTTCCCCTTGAGAGCTCCGAATTGCATATCGTGCAGGTTACTTTTGGGGCATTCACTTTATTTTGATCTTTAGGATAAGTAAAAAATTGCCAAATGAAAGATTCCTTTTTTCTTCTTAACGGTGGTCGCTCATTTCCTTCAGATTCGGAAGATGAATGCGAAAGGGCAGCCATTTCAGCAAAGTTTTCCGGAAGATGCTCGACGTTGTTGTCTCTTGAGAGTAGAAAAGATTGTGAGGAAAGTGGGTGGAGTGCTTTGTGTAAATTCCAGAACAGAAACTACTAAGAACCAATTGGAAGTCTTGTTTTCAAGTCACATGACTTTACATGCGCTTCTCAGGACGTGTAGGCGGTGACACTATCTAGTTACGAACGTGATTACATACTTAGGAACTAGCATTCAAAAAAACTATGAAATTCACTGAAAAAACCATAGGTTTTACACACGTTATAGTTAGGAAATAGCATTTGAAAAACCTATGAAATTCACTGAAAAAACCATAGGTTTGACACCAGTTATAGTTAGCTGGGAATTTTACTGACATAAAACCAATGAAATTCCACGTTATAGTTAGTTGGACTCACTATAACTTGCGGGTGTAATGCACTGCTGATGACATCACATATTACATCACTCATGACATCACTGATGACACCATCCTTGTGACACAGTGACTGATCTCCTTTCACTGTAAAGTAACCCTTGAAACACATATTCAAAAATAGAAACTAACATTTTCAAAAAAGTGGATATACCCATACCAGTTACAACAAGGAATTCAGTAATTTCACCATCTATGTACACATTCACACATTCACCAACAGTTTTATATAGTCTCTCATACATATACTCACTCATCATATGTAGTGATACACCTATTCATCCTGTTACACACCGACAGTCATCAACAAGTTACTCACACATATACTCACATATGCAAATAAACTAATAAACATCCATTTATTTGCATATACAGATATACACACACTACCACCTTACTTCTAAGGAAACTTATACATATGTACTCTTTTAAACAATCACTTATAGAAACACATACTTATTTAAACAGGAACTCTTACAATCTCTCACTTTCACATATACTGACTTATATACATCAATACTTACATATACTAGATTAAAATGTATCTTGTTACTGATAAACACACTACTGAGATAGGCATTCAATCACTAACACACACATATACACACTCATCTACTCATACAGTCCTGCACATATGCTGTTTTCAAAAAACATACAAACAGTGAGTAAGTCTTTGATGCATGTATGTGCTAAGTAACACCCCCACCAAACCATACAGACACTCATACTGATACTAAAAAAACATATAATAACCCACATACACACATGTAGCTACTCACCAACCCATACAGCCACTTATACACAAAATGAAACACTGATACATATATTTAAATTTTTAAACATTACTCGCTAATATATGTATTCACTAAGATACAATTAATAAGCCAGTTACCAATCAATTTTAAAAAAAAATCCATTTAGACACTTATTTAAACATTTATTCTTCCATCGACCTTTACATATACATATATAAAACATATTTATTTTTCAGAAAGACACACATTCACTGGATGGTGTCATCAGTGATGTCATAAGTGATGTAACTGACCATGTCATTAGTGATGTAATATGTGATGTCATCAGCAGTGCATTACACGCGCAAGTTATAGTGAGTCCAACTAACTATAACGTGGAATTTCATTGGTTTTATGTCAGTAAAATTCCCAGCTAACTATAACTGGTGTCAAACCTATGGTTTTTTCAGTGAATTTCATAGGTTTTTCAAATGCTATTTCCTAACTATAACGTGTGTAAAACCTATGGTTTTTTCAGTGAATATATATATATATATATATATATATATATATATATATATATATATATATATGTATATGAGTGTGTGTGTGTGTATATATATATATATATATATATATATATATGTATATTACCTACTGGCAGTCGCCAGTAGGTAGTTATAGTTAGGATGTTTTTCAATGTTAAATCTCAAAATTCTATTTGGAATAACTTTGGAGCCGGTTGACGAATCTGCCTGAAAACTTCCTCAAATTTGCCTCGCGGAGATCCGGACCTTTCTTGAAAGACTCGGGGGAATTTGTCAAGTGGGGGCCGAGATAAAAGGGGGGTCCCAAAACGTGTTTTCCCCATGTTAATTTCCATTGGGCGGTCGAACTCACTTTTAGCCCGAACGGCTGAATGGATTTGCACCAAACTTGGCAAAATTGTAGGGACTGGTAGCCCGATGTGCCTTTGCTATGTCTCAAGATATGTGCTCCAGTGGAATTTGAGTAATTTAGGTTAAAAACAATATATATATCCATGGCCGCGCCCCTGTATGCGCACCGGGGTGCGCCCCGGGCGTGACACGCGAGGTGCGCACGGAAATCTGATTGGCTCTCGGGTGTCTGTAAACATTCGAAACAGTCCGGAGCGGCCGCCATCTTGTGTCTCGGTAGGATCGAGACACAAGAGGTGGCCAAAACAAAGGGGGAAATGACCATAAGTGGGCAGGGTAGACCCCCCCTGACCCCCTAGGTTTGATGTGGGGGTTTAAAAGGGCCCCGCGGGGCAAAACATTTTTTTTTTTTGTCCCGGGGGGAGTGCCCGGTACGCGCACCGAGGAGCGGACATGGGAGCGTACCATAGGAAAAATGAATGATAGAGTTTTTTAAAAATGTAGCCTTTTTTTAGAAATTAAAGGTAGTTCTAAAAAGAACTGTTTTTTTTCTTCTTTTTGTTGTTTTATATTTTTTATATTGTTTTTTTGAACATTTTGTACTTTTTTTGGATTTTCTGAACAGTTTTAGATTTTTTTTGTATTTTTCATGGGGAAAAACGAAAAAACAGGGAATTGAAAATGGCTCAACTGGAGCAAAAAACAAATAGAAAAGAAAAATTAGGGTTGATTGGGGCATTTATGGTTGTCCCCAGCAAGGACGATGAGCTTTACGCTCTGTTCTCCGTAGGAGATGGTCTTCCCACAATATTTACAGATAATTCTGAAATCTGCAAATCGGGGCTGAATGCACAGCATCGCCTCACTTTCCTCTGGTGCAGACGCAGTGAGTTGCTTCCTTTTTGAGCTGGTTCTTGTTGATTGGGGAGGGTTACTGGCCAGTTCTCTCATCTCTGCAGCAGAATAGTTTATAGGATGTTTGCGCTGCATGTGGCGTATCATTGTGTGGTTCCCAAATGAATATTTTTTATTTGGGTTTCCCCTGGAAAGATCCATGCCACAAATTTTGCAACTGACCTTGGGTGCATTTACTTTTTTTTCCCCTCTGGGAGAGTAAAAAACTCCCAAATAATGTGTGGTCTTGGCTGGTATGTGGTATTGTGTTCTTCCAGCCATCTTGAACTCCCCTCCTCCTCCTCCTCCTCTTCCTCTTCTTGAAGACCACCAATGATATCTTGAGACATCTGCGGCGTCCCTCAAGGATCATCTCTGAGCCCCACCCTCTTCAACGTCTACATGAGCCCCCTCGCGGCCATCGTACGCAAACACAACCTCAGCATAATCTCCTTCGCCGACGACACCCAGCTGATCCTCTCCCTGACCAACGACCCCGCCTCCGCCAGAGCCAACCTGCACGAAGGGATGAAAGAGGTAGCCGAGTGGATGACGACCAGCCGCCTGAAACTGAACTCTGACAAGACGGAGGTCCTCATCCTGGGCTCTTCCCCCTCCGCCTGGGATGACTCCTGGTGGCCTCCCGCCCTGGGCACCGCACCCAAACCGACAGACCATGCACGCAACCTGGGCTTCATCCTGGACTCCTCCCTCTCCATGACCAAGCAAGTCAACAACGTCTCCTCGGCGTGCTTCAACATCCTACGCATGCTACGGAAGATCTTCCGGTGGATCCCCACCAAGACCAGGAAGACCGTCACCCAGGCCCTCGTCACCAGCCGACTGGACTACGGCAACGCCCTCTACGCCGGTACCACCGCCAAGCTCCAGAAGAGACTCCAGCGGATCCAGAACGCCTCAGCCAGACTCATCCTCGACATCCCACGAACCAGCCACATCACCGGACATCTGAGAGACCTTCACTGGCTCCCCGTCAACAAAAGAATCACCTTCCGCCTCCTCACCCACGCACACAAAGCCCTACACGACCAAGGCCCGAGCTACCTCAACAGCCGGATCAACTTCTACGCTCCCAAACGCCACCTCCGATCAGCCAACCACGCCCTCGCCGCCGTCCCCCGCATCCGAAGAGCGACTACAGGAGGAAGGTCCTTCTCCTACCTGGCCGCCAAGACCTGGAACTCCCTCCCGACCGACCTGCGCCTGACCCAAAACCACCTCTCCTTCAGGAAGAAGCTGAAGACCTGGCTGTTCGAGCAGTAGCGGCACCCCCCCCCCCCAGCGCCTTGAGACCCTACGGGTATGTAGCGCGCTCTATAAGTGTCACTGATTGATTGATTGATTGAGGAGGTCCTTTTGGTGGTTGTGGTGGTGGTGGTGGTGCAGATGCACCAGCTGCCGCTACTACTGAAGCTATTATATTGAGCAAAAAAGTAGAGAGAGCTACAAACAGGTCTTCCTAAGTCAAAGGACAAAGTCAGAATAAGGAAAAAAGGTGGGGTCTTTCATCCTTTTGAAAAAAAAAATTTATTGAACCAATGAAAAGTGTTATTTTCAGGTCACATGACCAGGGGCTTCATCATTATGAAACCAAAACTGTTATGAACCAATAAAAATTGTTATTTTCAGGTCACATGACCCGACGCGCTTACGCTACGCGTAAGCGCGTCGGATGTTTACGTTGCGCGATCGTATTCGCTCGAGTGCTACCGGGTGCGCTTACACCGTGCATATCACGCGGACGCGGCTACGCGATACGTCACAATCATGTTTTCGTTCGCGATAATGGCGCTTACGGGACGCTCCCCGGAGCACGCCCCGGGGCGCTTTATAAAAGCACGCTTTTTGGGGCGCTCCCCGGGGCGCGCACCGGGAGCGCTCCAAAGCAAAAAAAAATTAGAAAAATTGTAGGGACTGGTAGCCCTATTCTCAAGTGGTTTTTACGAAAATTAACTTTGAAAAAATATATATTGCGCTACATTGGGCTATATATATGTTAGAGCCCAAATGTAGCCCAAATGTAGCCCAATGTAACTCAATGAAGCCCAATGTAGCCCAAAGATGGCCACCAGAGACAAAAAAAATGTAGCCCAAATATCAGCCAGATGTAGCCCAACTGTAGCCCAATGACAGAATGTACCAGAGTGTTCTAAAGAACAACTAGAGCGCTAACAGTCTTACTTATAAACTGAGACTTATAGTTAGGAATTAGCATTAAAAAAACCTATGAAATTCACTGAAAAAACCATAGGTTTCAGACCAGTTATAGTTAGGAATTAGCATTTAAAAAACCTATGAAATTCACTGAAAAAACCATAGGTTTCACACCAGTTATAGTTAGGAATTAGCATTTAAAAAACCTTTGAAATTCACTTAAAAAAACCATAGGTTTCAGACCAGTTATAGTTAGGAATTAGCATTTAAAAAACCTATTAAATTCACTGAAAAAACCATAGGTTTCACACCAGTTATAGTTAGCTGGAAATTTTACTGACATAAAACCATTGAAATTCCACGTTATAGTCAGTTGGACTCACTATAACTTGCACATGTAATGCACTGCTGATGACATCACATATTACATCACTCATGACATGGTCAGTGACATCACTCATGACATCACTGATGACACCATCCAGTGAACGTGTGTCTTTCTGAAAAATAAATATGTTTTATATATGTATATGTAAAGGTCGATGGAAAAATACATGTTTACATTTGCCATAAATTTTGAATGTTAGCACTCTAGTTGCTCATTAGATCACTGTAGTAAAGCTACTGCTCACCACGGAAGTCTGCTGCTGGTATTCAAAGTGCATGTTTCAGTCTGCATGTCAGAATTTTTTTAATGAAATAGAAGAGGATTTGAGAAGTCATTCAAAATGATCCCTAC
Organism: Lissotriton vulgaris; assembly: GCF_964263255.1. Taxonomy (NCBI): domain Eukaryota; kingdom Metazoa; phylum Chordata; class Amphibia; order Caudata; family Salamandridae; genus Lissotriton; species Lissotriton vulgaris. The sequence continues at coordinate 1,189,122,768 of NC_141693.1, read as the reverse complement.
TTTTTCTTTCTGAAGCACTCATCATACTTTCTATGGCAAAATGAACCCCCTCATTTTGTTCCTTTTTAAATTAAATGTTTTCAGACTTACCACTTCATTCCAATCAAGATGGCTTCTGGTGTGCCATACTTTTGGCATAAGTAAGACTGATAGCCCTGTAGTGGTTCTTTAGAATACTCTGGGACATTCTGTCATTGGGCTATACTTGGGCTACATCTGGGTGATATTTGGGCTACATTTGGGCTCTTTTGTCTCTGGTGGCCATCTTGGGAGACTGCATGTCAGAATTTTTTAATGAAATAGAAGAGGATTTGAGAAGTCACTCAAAATGTCCCCTAATTTTTCTTTCTGCAGCACTAATAATACTTTCTATGGCAAAATATACTCCCTCATTTTGTTCCTTTTTACATTAATGCTTAGATGCATCAACGTATTTAGGAACTGCAAACGGTGCGAATCGCAAAATTCGGCCGTTTGCACTTCCTTAATAGGTTTCTGGGATGCATCAAGCATTTTTGGAAATTCGCTATTTTTAGCGAATTCCCAAAATGCGATTGCTTTTAAGGGATTCCTTAAAAGCAATGCATGATTATTTTTGAAATTGCGATTTCGCAATTAGGGAGTGCAAATTTCCACGAAATTGAACCTCGTGGTAATTTGCAAAAATGTGTCAAAATGCCCAAAGATGCATTTTAAAACACTGTCATGTTACAGACACACATGTCCTTAGGACATGTGTGTGTGTAACATGCACTTTAAAATACATTTCAGGGGTGCAGGGGGGGTTCCTTTGGACCCCCCCTGCACCCATGGAATGCATTAACATTTTGCGAATTCCAATTTGCGTATTCGCGATTCCCATTGATTCCTATGGGCCTTTTGGCCCATAGGAATCAATGGGAATTGTGAAATCGCAATTTGGAATTCGCAAAATATTTGCGATTCGGTAAAAATTGCGATTTTTACCGAATCGCAATTAAATTGCGAAATTAATGATGCATTGCCATTTGCGATTCCTTATTTGCGATTCCTTATTTTTCGCAAATAAGGAATCGCAAATGAAAACGTTGATGCATCTACCCATAAATGTTTTAAGAGTTACCACTTAATTCCCATCGCGATGGCTTCAGGTGTGCTATACCTTTGTAATAAGTAGGACTGTTAGCGCTCTAGTTGTTCTTTAGAACACTCTAGGAGGCTGCAGTAGAACACAAAGGAATCAACTGACAGTCTCTGTCCTTGTTGGATGTACATGTCTTACTGAGAATGTCAGACTTCATTCTCACATGACTGAGAAAGATAATGTGAATTTACAGAAAATATGCTTTCAGTTTAGCTTATAGATCCCCTTCCAAACCACTGTGGGAAAATCATGAGATATTAGTTTTCTTTCAAACATGATTCATGATATCACAGCAGAAGGCTTTTTCACATGGTAAAATCACCTTAGAACACACCACAATTCCTAAAATGAGTATGGTACCATCAACAAATGATTTATAATGTAACTAAAGTCCTAAAACCCTCTATTAACTACAATGCTTTTTAATGAGGTGCTATCATGTATATTGGTCCCAAGATGGCTGCCAACACTTCTTGGATGAAGTGCTGACAGACAATCAGATCAGATGTGTGGTTAGGCTCCGCCCAGATATATATATTTTTTTAACCTAAATTACTCAAAATCCACTGGAGCACATATCTTGAGACATAGCAAAGGCACATCGGGCTACCAGTCCCTATAATTTTGCCATGTTTTTTGGAAATCCATTCAGCCGTTCGTGCTAAAAGTGAGTCCTAACGCCCTATGGAAATTAACATGGGAAAAACACGTTTTGGGACCCCCCTTTTATCTCGGCCCCCGCTTGACGAATCCTCCCCACACTTGCAGGGAAGGAGCGGAGCGCAGCGAGGCAAATTTAAGGAAAATTACAGGCAGATTCCTCAACCGGCGCCAAAGTTATTTCCAATAGAATGTTGCGGATTTCCTATAGAAAACAATCTTAACTATAACTAGTAGGCAATATATATATATATATACTAGTAGGCAATATATATATATATATATATCTATATATCTATATATCTATATATATACATATATATATATATATATATATATATATATACATATATATATATATATATATATATACATCTGCGAGCAATTACAAATATGGACAGCACATATCCTGTTGCGCGCCATTTTAAGGACCACCACCAGAGTAACAACAGTGGTCTCAAATACTGGGTTATTGATTCTGTCATCAACACCAAAAGAGGCGGAGATAGGGAGACCCGGCTTAGAAAGCTGGAGACAAAATACATCCTCCTGCTTAATACTAAGGTGCCCCATGGGTTAAATGTGACTGAAGATCTCCACACTTGCTTGCTCTAGTAGACTCAATGTATTAGGATAGTGTGCTCTCCCCCATGTGGATAATGTCCACGGCACTCACCCGGCTGGGAGATGGCTGAGACAGATCCCGTGGGGGCTGCGAGCAGTCACAATCCGTATTAACCATCACTGAAAGAATTAATGCTGCTATATGAACACAATGCTTGTTTAGTTATTATTATTTCTCACTGTGCACGTTTTTTGCAACCAGGTTAAAAACCAATGAATTATAATGAAATGTATAGGTTTTTTGCCATTAGGTTGTTTGTTTATTTGTATTTTTGGATTAGTTTGGTTTTAGGGTTTCAGGCCCCTTGTGGACCTGGTATATTTATTTTAACTCGTTCCAGCACATGCATTTTTGTTAAACATAGAAATATTTGGCACCCACATAGGAAGTTTTAAACATGAATTGTATGACTTTTGTGAATGATGACTTACCCGTGAAGTATTAGGAGCCTTAATAAGACAATATGCAAGGAAGATTACAAGAATGGATATTTTAACTTATCCCCTCTCGAGTAATGGATTTTTTTGCTAGCATATAATGTATAAAAATGAATTGGATTAGGAACTTGGTATTCTACGCTATACATATTTGCACTATGCTATTTTTGCACATATTGATGCACTTTTTGAAGCACTATTGGCACTTTAAAAAGCAAGCACGTAGCACTTTATATGGATTGAACTATTGTACCGGGGTTCCTAAATTAGGAGGCAAAATCGAGGACCATGATTGTAAATATAGATGTACAATGATCAGGGGGTTTATATTTATTTATTTGTAAATAGGGCTTTTAAAACGGGTTTGATCAATTGACTTGTGTATTTTACAACAATACCTTCGTTTAGTCATTCAATTTATTTAATCTGCTGTAAATATGTCAATATGAAATGATTATAAATGTATTTTACATTTATTAAGAAACACAAATATGTAACACAATGTTGAGTGCGTTACAAAGTATGTTTTCTATGTTTATTAGTGAATTTGCACAGGTGATTTTCGTTAACCACTCGCTTTCACTTTAAAAGGTGTACCTAGCTAAGTAAACGCTGTCATGTGATCAAGGCTCCGCTGAGCCGAAACGTCGGTGACTCTTTCTGCGTAATAAAACCTTTCATACACCTCGAGGTCCGTGTCCGGAGTCTTCTTGCTGTGTTGCGCGGACGCGCGAGTTGGGAGACAGACGGTGTACAGGATATATATATATATATATATATATATATATATATATATATATATATCACAGCTCCGAAATCCTAGCAATACCGAGGCAAATTTAAGGAAAATTACAGGCAGATTCCTTAACCGACGCCAAAGTTATTTCCAATAGAATGTTGCGGATTTCCTATAGAAAACAATCTTAACTATAACTACCTACTGGCGACTGCCAGTAGGCAATATATATATATATATATATATATATATATATATATATATATATATATATATATATATATATATATATATATATATATATATATATATAGATATATAGATATATATATATATATATATCTATATATATATATATATATATATATCTATATATATATATATCTATATATATATATAGATATATATATATATATATATATATATATCTATATATATATATATAGATATATATATATATATATATATAGATAGATATATATATATATATATATATATATCACAGCTCCGAAATCCTAGCAATACCCAGCCGGGTCCCAGGAATCAGCACTCTCGAGCTCAGCAGTTTCTTTAGCAGGGAAGTTTATTCAAACAACAGACGCGTTTCGGGAGAGCCCTCCCTTCCTCAATGTTTACATCGGATGGGCAGTGCGCAGCGCCATTATCTATGTTTGCACAATGAATTGAAACAAACAAAGGACTAATTCTCGCACGCAATATTGGGCGCCATCTTAGAGTGTGTGATATCAACATAGTTAATATTGAATTGCTATATAGTAAATAACACCTAATACTGCCGTGTATCGGCACAATTGATATCTTATAAAAAAAAACATATATTATGCACATTCTAATACATTCTATGGCTAAGACAACAATACATTGTTGAGAAATACTCAACCTCCGACAAAATCACAAAACTTAAATGTGACCATGTCGGTCAATATCTAGCCGTGGATCGGCAATTGCAGCCCAATAGGACTGCCTCAACTTAGGTGTGATCCAAAGACTAAAGCAATTCAACTAAGCAAATATTGCTGATGGTAACATCATCCATCACAAAAACTCTCAGGACATTTCTAGATACATTACAAAAACATTTCAAATGGAACTGGATACTCAGTACTAGACTCATTGGTTCTCATAACACAATAATACACATTGTTAACCCAAGTGAGAGGCCAATTCTTCTCCCATATTTAAACCTCCAGGTGCTTTGGTCTCCAGGTCTATAATGTAACGGGACTCAAGTCTCATAAGTGTGAGCAATCTGTTGCCCCCTCTAGGATTCTCTCCTACTTGGTCCAAACAAAAGTACCTGAGAAGATTCCTGTCACTGTTGTGTTTCAAGGAAAAATGTCGGGCCACTGGATATGTGAAATCTTTGTTCACAATGGCCCGCATATGCTCCAATATCCTCAACTTGACAGGATTGATAGTACTCCCAACGTACCGTAACATACAGGGACATACTAGGCAATAAACTGCGAAGTCTGTGAGGCATGACATGAATTTAGTAATTTTCCTCCCATCTTTCTTACCCGGGACTTCATATGTCAGTGTCCTTTTGCTTGTTGCACAGGCTTTGCATTTTCCACAAGGGAAAAAACCTTTAGTGTCCCTCAAAGTGCCTAGTGGTTTCTGAATTGGTTGTAAATAGCTATGAACTATTTGATCTCGTAGAGATCTGGCCCTCCTGAATGTGATTAACGGTGTATTGGGAAATATTTGTATTACTTTCGCCATGGCCAATTTCCTTGTGGCAGCAACCAGATCCAGAAGAAGTATGAACTTGCAAAACCAGTGTACATAACTTGCTTTTAAATATTTTTATTGAATACACTATGCCAAATTAACTTGTTCACAAAGAAACTGTTTAATTCTTTTTTAATTATAAATAGTTTTGTTTTTATGTACTTTGTATGATTTTATCAAATCGAATAAAGTTAATTTGACTGACTGACTGACTGTGTATTGGGAATGTCAGGCCCTACAATCTGATCAGATTTCAGAATGTGCCAATGTTTTGACAAGATAGATCGTAATTTGAAGGAGTCAGCAGCATAGGATGTTATAATGCGGAATCTTCCTTCGGTATTGGGACCTGCTTTCTTTACAAAAAGACTAGCACAGGGTATTTTCCTAACCCTGTTAAGGGTCTCTTGGAGAAGAGAAGGATTGTAGCCTCTCATTATAAATCTTTCCATACATTCACCAGCTGCTTTCTCGAAATGTACATTTTGGCTGCAATTGCGCTTTAACCACAAGAATTCCCCGTAAGGGATGTTATTAATCAGTTTGCGAGGATGTCCACTGGAAGCGTGTAAAACGCTATTCCCAGCCGTGGGTTTGCGGTAAAGTTGTGTGCAAATGCGTCCATCCTTGACACTTACTTCTAGATCTAGGTAATTCACCTTTTCCCTACTGATTTCACTGGTGAATCTTAAATGATACTCGTTCTCATTGAGCACTTGAATGTACTGTTTGGCTTCATCAATTGATCCATTCCACACCAGGAACAGGTCATCTATGTATCTGCTCCAAGCCACCACCTTGGTGTTCCATGTGGCGAGTCTGGGGGCCCAGGCTACCTGCTCCTCCCACCAGCCCACGAATAAATTCGCGTAGCTGGGGGCGAAGCAGGAACCCATGGCCGTACCAGAGAGTTGGCGATACATAGTGTCCTGAAAGAGAAAAATATTATTATGTAGGCAAAATGCAATAAGTTCCAATAGCATCGTATTATGCATTGCATATTTTAGTTCTCTCTTGCTTAGGAAATATTCCACTGCGTGGAGACCCTGTTCATGGTCTATACAAGTGTATAAACTTGTGATATCCAGGGTGATCAGTATGTAAGATGGTTGACAATCCAACAATTCCACCTTTTCGATGAAGTCCGTAGTATCTCTAATGTACGATCTCAGAGACAGTACAAAATTAAACAGGTGATGATCCAGGAATTTAGAAAGATTTTCAGTCAATCCTCCCATCGATGAAATTATCGGTCTTCCTGGGGGATCCTTGATGTCCTTATGAACCTTGGGTAGGTGATAGAAACAAGGTAGCGTAGGGTTAGTAGTTTTTAGAAACAGGTATTCCTCCAAGTCTAACATTTGTTTGTCATGCCATTTCTTAAGCAAGGTGTGAAGGTCATTGATGCTGGCTGAATATTCCTGTTTCTTTATCACAGCATAGCAAGAAACATCCTGTAGTTGGCGCATGGCTTCTGTAACATATTTGGGCCTCGACATGATAACGATGTTGCCTCCTTTGTCGGAGGGTTTACATACTATAGTCTTGTCCTCCATAAGCGTATTGATGGCAGACTGTTGCTCTTTAGTGGCATTAAATTGTGTTTTCTGATTGCTTCGTGTAGTTCTCATGGCCATCAGGTCCCTGATGACCACATCTGAAAAGATGTCAATTGGATCCACAGCTAACTGGGGTACAAATTTGGAGGCCAACTTAAAGTCACTCTTTGGTGCGACTTGTTCTATGTTAACATTTGCCAGTCTTTGGGTGAGCGTGTTGTCCACTGTATTGTCTTCCATCTCACCTTCTCGCCTTAAGCTGTGTAAGACTTCACAAGCTGTTAGATCATTCACTGTTAGGAGGTCCGTTTCCTTTCGGTTCTGCCTTAGTTGTTTGACTTCTTTGGCTGTCGGTTTGGTCTTATGAAACTTATGTAATTTGACTTTCCGAATAAACTTATACAGATCAATCCTCGTTTGCGTATATTCCATACTTTCATTCGGACAGAAAGTGAGTCCTAGCTTTAAAACGGACTCTTCGGCTGGCGTTAGTTGTCTTTCGGACAAATTTACGATGGTCAGTTGTTCCGAGGAACTCACCATCTTCCTCTCCTCTGGCTCCTGGTAACCCTCGTGGTTGTTTTGGTCTGGTTGGTACCTCTGCGCCTCTTCCCCTTCCAGCCCCCGCGTCGGGTTTGCCTGCCTCTTCTGGGGGTTTGTTCTTGCCGTCTCTTGGCCAGCTCTCTTGTATGACCTGGAACTCCTGTTGAAAAGGGGTTTTCTTAGCCAATGCCTCAGGGGTGGTTGTTAGGCCAGTTGTTTCATCACCTGATAGTTCACTGGCGTTCACATCGGAATCTGACGTTTCCACTCTAGTTTCCACATTCGATTTAGGCATTTGGCTTTTTCTTGCCACCTCCTTGCGTGGCTGATCATATTTTTTTGAGAAAGTTAGAACCCTTCCCATCGCGTAGTCCCGCTCATCACGGTCAAATTTTTCTTGTTTTCTCAGTTTGATTTTTGTTTCATATTTCTGAAGTCTTTTCTTCATATTAGCCCTAAGCAGTTCTTGTTCTTCTTTATCCGTGTTCTGTGCTATTAGAGTCTCCAGTTCTTCAATTTCTTTCACCACTTTGTCACGATCACTCCATGCAAATTGGATTAGGATCTCCAACATGCCTTTGCATGAATTGGCTATATGAGCAGCCCAAGTTTCTAGTAGGAGGGGATCTGGGTTTTCATACGCAGGGACAGTAAAGATTCTCAAACCTCTGGGTACCCTCTGTACCTCAATGTAACCCTGCAAAGAAGTCCCCTCCCACCACTTGTGGAGTTCGCGTTCGTAAAGCTTCTCCAATTTATGAAACTGTGTTGTCAAAGCATTAGGGGTGGTCACATTAGTAGTTGGTGCTGATTTAGAAATGTCCGGGTTCTTGTTTTTGAAGATGCCACCAGCTGCATCTCTGCGCTCTGCCATGTTAAACATGTTTGAATTTTTTTCCAGTTGAAGTTGGTACCTGGTCCCAGGGTCCAACAGACAGCCCTGCTACAAGTTTACTGCTGGCTCTCGATAAGCCACCAATAGCAAAGTTTGAAAACAAATCAGGTTTGCAAAGTTGAGAAGACAGGCTTACCGCTCTGAAGGTCGGCCGGCTAATGCAGTTCCTGTTTGAATCGATCCGGAGTTAGATCCGACGCGAAGGTGTAGCTTCAAACGTCCGATTCACGCTCTCCGGTGGTGGCGGTGCACTCGTATAATTGTCAAAACGCTCCAAAGTTGCACCATACAACACGAGTCACTATGAAAAGCTCCAAAAATAAAAATCAGCACTTGTAGGTAGTTTAAATCCCAATAGGATTTATTTGGCACAAAAGAAATATGCACAAATGCGTTTCAGCGGTACGCCTTCATCAGTGTAATATATATATAGAACACAGTGTCCCAATAGGTACCAGTAAATAAGGCAATTTAAAATATGTATGCAAAAAGCATTACAAACGAACGACAACAAGGAGGCTCAATTCATTAGTGTAAGGCTTGTTATTCACCGTCTGTGGAAGTCTGCTGCGCTGCTGTAAATACCTGAATAAAAGCACTTTCTCTCCAGTATTGGTCCTCACGAGTTTGGTTTACACTGGATGGTGTGTTGATGGGTTACTCCGAGCCCATTGTTGTGAGGACGCCTTGAAGGGTCGGGGGCTCCAGAATCGGGAGAACTTGTGCAATAATCAAAATGAGGAGCATGACCCACCCACGCACCAGAAACCTACAATAGGATGCTACTACAGCGAAAAATTGGTGTGAGGTGGAAAAGATTCGTGAAGGGTGACATCCTGTACGAGCGTGCTGGAACTGAAGGGGTTATTTTTCAGGTGAAGTGAAAAAATCAAAAATTAACTTCACATTAAGGATTTACATCTTGCCTGATTACTCGCCTTAAAACCCACACTTACAACGATGACATTGTCACTTTAAAACACTGCAACCTCTGAAAAAAGGTGAAATAAAAACGAGAACTTTCCGGGAGAAAGTGACATTGAACTGACAATGCATTGTGGGACCTGTATTTTGAGCGCAAGGTCACGTGAGGAACAATTTTAAAAGGCAGGCACGAATGCACTTTGCAGATTGGGCATTCCTACTTCCTGCTTTGAGAAAGGCTGTTTGCCAAAACGTTAGCTTGTGGAAGTCTGCTGCGCTGCTGTAAATACCTGAATAAAAGCGCTTTCTCTCCAGTATTGGTCCTCACGAGTTTGGTTTACACTGGATGGTGTGTTGATGGGTTACTCCGAGCCCATTGTTGTGAGGACGCCTTGAAGGGTCGGGGGCTCCAGAATCGGGAGAACTTGTGCAATAATCAAAACGAGGAGCATGACCCACCCACGCACCAGAAACCTACAATAGGATGCTACTACAGCGAAAAATTGGTGCGAGGTGGAAAGGATTTGTGAAGGGTGACATCCTTTACGAGCGTGCTGGAACTGAAGGGGTTATTTTTCAGGTGAAGTGAAAAATCGAAAATTAACTTCACATTGAGGATTTACATCTTGCCTGCCTACTCGCCTTAAAACCCACACTTACAACGATGACATTGTCACTTAAGAACACTGCAACCTCTGAAAAAAGGTGAAATAAAAACGAGAACTTTCCGGGAGAAAGTGACATTGAACTGACAATGCATTGTGGGACCTGAATTTTGAGCGCAAGGTCACGTGAGGAACAATTTTATAAGGCAGGCACGAATGCACTTTGCAGATTGGGCATTCCTGCTTACTGCTTTGAGAAAGGCTGTTTGCTGAAACGTTAGATTGTGGAAGTGTGCTGCGCTGCTGTAAATACCTGAATAAAAGTGCTTTCTCTCCAGTATTGGTCCTCACGGGTTTGGTTTACACTGGATGGTGTGTTGATGGGTTACTCCAAGCCCATTGTTGTGAGGACGCCTTGAAGGGTCGGGGGCTCCAGAACCGGGAGAACTTGTGCAATAATATATATATATATATATATATATATATATATATATATATATATATATTCACTGACAAAACCATGGGTTATAGACCATATATAGTTAGGAATTAGCATTTACAAAACCTTATTTTACTCACACAAAACCATTGAAATTTCATATATAGTTAGTTGCACTAACTATATATCGCGCACCCGCAATCCACTGCTGATGATGTCACATATTACATCATTCATGACATGGTCAGTGACATCACTGATGACATCACTGATGACATCTCAAATGACATCACTGATGACATCACTGATGACAACATCCAGTGACTGTCTGTTTCTGTAAAGTTAAAATATGTCTTACATATTGAAGAATGAGTGGATGTATAAGTGTCTGGATGAAGGATTTAGTAGGTACATGACTGACTGTATGAGTGAGTGAGTGATTAAATGTGTCTCATTTTGTAAATGCTAATTCCTAACTATATATGGTCTATAACCTATGGTTTTTTCAGTGAATTTCAATGGTTTTTTTATAGCAAATATCAAAAGCTTTAAAATGTGAAGTACGTGGTAGGTAAAAACATTTTCGTGTTTATGCACGCTGATGTGCTTTGAACGCTGCCCCCCCCTCTTTTCTTTTAGGAGTATTCTCTCTTTGCAGATAGTGAAGGGTAGGGAATGCAGGCCTTTGCCCCCGTTGTAATGCGTCGTGCCTGCTTCCCTCTCCATTTGATTGATTGTTATCCAAGCATTTACTGTTTTAGAATTGGTTCTCTTTGGTTCATTCTCTATTTACAAACAAGCACAGAGTCACAATACTCTGTTTAGTCTTTGCAGATAGTGAAAAATCGTTAAAAAAACAAAAGGAATCAAGCAAAATCAGTAGGCCACTAATGGGATCTCTTTTTGACGTCGCTAAAATAGAAACATTAGGAACAACCCCTCATAAGAAATACGAAACTAGTGAGAGGAACTCAGCTCGACACCATGATGGCTGCAAGACAGCTCGGCTCTGCCGCCCACCCCGCCCAAAATAACGACAAACCCTATGCAAATATTATAAATACATACAACACACCAGCAAAGTAACAGGGTAAAACGTTTTATTAAATAACTATTTACATGGCAGCCTGCTGCAACATCGATCCAAATGCATGCCGCCATTCCCGGGATTTCTCCCCGACTACTCTGTGGCCTATGAGATGGATCAGTATGGGCAAATATACACTTGGGGATTCACAAGCAACAACAAGCCTTTGTATTTGGGGCTCAAAATCAACAACAGCGACAGAGAACAGAAGCGAACTAAGCACTCAGGGGCTACGTTTAAACGTAACATCATCTCCCCAGAGGTTCATCACCTTACACAGACATGCACTCTGATCTCCTTGGCCTCAGTCAAACATCAATAGTAAGATTTTCATAGGTGAGTGTAGGTTCATGGTTTTCCATCCACAGACTAAAAGCCTGGAGTGGGACTGAAAGAACCATAACTAGGTAAGAAGGAAGGCAGAGGCTGTAGGAAGGACTCTGGATATGGTATGTTGCATGGTCCCTGAGATGCTTCGATGTCACTGCCTTGCACAAATGGCATAAGTCCTGGATGTTGGGTGCCATAGTTGAGTGTTCCGAGCAGCGCTTGTAACACTGTCTGAAGCTCATTTGCACCTGCTGCAGCTTCACTATTCTCAAAGTAAGTGGGGGCTGTTTGATGTCCTGACTGCATTGGAAAGCAATGTGATGCGGTGCCTCCCTGAACCGCTTGACGGAGGCCCCCGAGGGGCGGTGTGGTGGCGCGGACTCGGAGGGGGCGCTTGGCTCCTGCCCCCTCCCTAAGTCTTGTTGCCCTGGTGTGGCCTGAGATCGCCCCCGACATAGCCGGCCGGCTCCCGGGGTCAGGCGGAACTTTTTGCTTTTTGGTGACTCTTCCATTCTGGACCTTGTCCCACAATCCGTTTGACCTGAAGACACGTCCTGCGGTGCCCTAGTCCGACCATCACATATACCTTCACCAGGAGACGGCGTGGGGTACACTAGAAGGGAGAGGCGGCACGAACGAGCCTCCCCCACCTCCCCAGGTGGAGGTTTCTCAGCTACACCCCAGCGCTTCACTCAGCCAGCTGACTTGCGCCTGCTCTTGCGGCACAGTGCCTCGCTCATCCAGCTGAATTGCGCCTGCTCCACACCTTGTCCCACAATCCGTTTGACCTGAAGACACGTCCTGCGGTTCCCTGATCCGATCATCACATATACCTGCGCCAGGAGACGGCGTGGGGTGCACTAGAAGGGAGAGGCGGCGCAAACGAGACTCCCCCACCTCCCCAGGTGGAGGTTTCTCAGCTACACCCCAGCGCTTCACTTGACCAGCTGACTTGCGCCCGCTCTTGCGACACAGTGCCTCGCTCGGCCAGCTGAATTGCGCCTGCTCTTGCTATTACAGCGTCTCACTCGCCATCCAACGGAATTGCACCCAATCTTGCGGTACAGCGACAGGCGGCTGCCACGGAGCTCACAAAATGGCGGTCCGCTCCACAGACTTGGGCCTGGCCTGCAAGGATGGCTCAGGGCAACCCTGGAACTCGGACGCTTGACTGCTAGGGCATGGGCCCTATTCCCAAAAGCGTCCCCTCAGCCTTGAAGATTCTACAAGAGTCACCGGGGCCCCCGACTCCCGCAGACTTCCGGTGGGGAGCGGCTGCCATGATTGCTCGCGGAATGGCCACGACGGAGCCACGAGATGGTGGTGTTCTCATGCTGACGCCAGCTTCAGTCTGAAACATCCAGAAAAACTGTAGACTACCAATTTGATCAGTTCCGTTGGAGCCCCAACGTGACTCGGTAGAGAAGAACTTGCCCTCCCCTCTTTGACTGATGGTTCTTGTTGCCTGTCCCTTCTGTTGTCATTTAACAGAACTTTTTGGACTGCTGAAAGGGGTTCTGTTCCGACCGCTGGTTGGTGGAGACATTTTGACTATATTCTGGACCTGCATTGTCGCGTAATGCGTCATATGACGCGCCGCGTTAGCGCACCCGGAAGTGCTCCGGTGTGCGAGGCGTGAAGCGCAGCTTCCCGGAAGCGTGGCGCGGAGCGCGTAACGTAAGCATAACAGGTCATGTGACTTGTTAATAAAACTTTTCATTGGTTCATTATACTTTTGGTTTCCTAATAATGGAAGGCTTGGTCATATGACCTAAAAATAACACTTTTCATTGGTTTAGAACATTTTTTTTTCCCAAATGATGAAAGCCCCACCTTTTTTTTTCTCACTCTGACTTGTAAAGCAAAGGACCCAGATGCATTTACAGTTTATCACTAACAATGTTCCAGGCTAATGTATTTTCCCGGGAAATTTACAACTGTCCTGCAAGTAAAATATTCCTATTTCGAGAAAAAGGGCGTTTCTTCGTCCCATGAGGGAGTCGTTGAGCAAAAGAGGTTCGGCCTACTGTCTTAGTCTCTGATAGGCCTGAATATCGGATTCTTATCGATCACTTTATGTTGCAGGAGTGGAAAACACAACAGCCCTTGACCATTTATCTTTACTGCTTACCTGCGTATTATACCTTTTAACCGTCATGTAATCGGGCTGCTTTATTTCACTTGCCTTTTACTGATTCGAAAACAGTGGCTATTATTCAAAACTTTACCAATCTAGGTACTACTACCATGTTTTGTTTTAAAAACCTTTATTGTGAAAATGTCAGTATACAAATACGGGCCTATAACCACGTGGGCCGGCCACGGAGCAAACTGTAATCGTATATGATGAGTGGACATTTACACTGTAGAAGAACGTAACGGGCGGGCCATTAGTTTGCAAGAACTAAGGTGTCTAACAGTTGCGGAATCGGTGGACGTACATTTTATAATTAAAGTACGACAGGGCTAGTTACAATAAAATTATCTAGATATACATTTGCGGGCAAGTACCATGGGTGACATTAATTCGAACTTTCAATCGTACAGTAATCAATAACACATCAGAACTTAATATCTATAGGGATGTCCAAATGTTCAATCAGTACTCGTTCCCGCCCGCCATGTGCTTCAAAACTGCATACGTATCTCGTGATATCAAGGCTGGGCAACCAGTACACAACAAGGAGTTACAAGTCCCATTTATACCGGCGCCATTTTGGACGAGGCCGGGCAGGTCCAGGATATAGTCAAAATGTCTCCACCAACCAGCGGTCGGACCAGAACACCTTTCGGCAGTCAAAAAAGGTTCCGTTAAATGACAACAGAAGAGATAGCTAACAAGAACCATCAGTCAAAAGAGGGGAGGGCAAGTTCTTCCCTACCGGGTCACGTTGGGGCTCCATCGGAACTGATCGAATTGGTAGTCTACAGTGTTTCTGGATGTTTCAGACTGAAGCTGGTGTCAGCATGAGAACACCACCATCTCTTGGCTCCGTCGTGGCCATTCCACAAGCAATCATGGCAGCCGCTCCCCATCGGAAGCCTGCGGGAGTCGGGGGCCCCGGTGACTTTTGTAGAATCTTCACGGCTGAGGGGACGCTTTTGGGAATGGGGCCCATGCCCTAGCAGGCAAGCGTCCGAGTTCCAAGGTGTCCCAGGGCCATTTTAGTGGACCAGGCCCAAATCCAAAGAGCCGGCCGCCATTTTGAGAGTCCTGTTGCAGCCGCCTATCGCTGCACCGCAAGAGTGGGCGCAATTCAGCTGGATGGAGGGCGAGATGCTGTGCCGCAAGAGCGGGCGCAACTCAGCTGGATGGAGGGTGAGGCACTGTCCCGCAAGAGCGGGCGCAATTCAGCTGGATGGCGGGTGAGGCACTGTGCCGCAAGAGCGGGCGCAATTCAGCTGGATGGTGGGTGAGGCACTGTGCCGCAAGAGCGGGCGGAACTCAGCTGGATGGCGGGTGAGGCACTGTGCCACAAGAGCGGGCGGAACTCAGCTGGATGGCGGGTGAAGCACTGTGCTGCAAGAGCGGACGTAGCTCAGCTAGATAGCGAGTGAAACACCAAGGGGCGCCCCACTGCAGCTGAGGAGCCTCCACCTGGGGAGGCGGGAGAGGCCCGTTCGCGCTGCCTCCCCCCCCGGGGCGCCCCACACCGTCTTTCGGCCCAGCATTTTAGGATGGCCAGACCAGTGCGGCAACTTGCTGGACACCACCTCGGTGCCATCCGGATCTCGGCGCGTTGTGCTGCCTTCGGCATATTCGCACATCGGTCCACTACTGACGCCGCCTCACAGGCCAACGGATTTTGTAGGCTTTTTATAGCCCAAAGCCGCATAACAGGTCATGTGACTTGTTTATAAAACTTTTCATTGGTTCATTTTACTTTTGGTTTCCTAATGATGGAAGGCTTGGTCATATGACCTAAAAATAACACTTTTCATTGGTTTAGAACATTTTTTTTCCCAAATGATGAAAGCCCCACCTTTTTTTTCTCACTCTGACTTGTAAAGCAAAGGACTCAGATACATTTACAGTTTATCACTAACAATGTTCCAGGCTAATGTATTTTCCCGGGAAATTTACAACTGTGCTGCAAGTAAAATATTCCTATTTCGAGAAAAAGGGCGTTTCTTCGTCCCATGAGGGAGCCGTTAAGCAAAAGAGGCTCGGCCTGCTGTCTTAGTCGCTGATAGGCCTGAATATCGGATTCTTATCGATCACTTTATGTTGCAGGAGTGGAAAACACAACAGCACTTGACCATTTATCTTTACAGCATTCCTGCGTATTATACCTTTTAACCGTCATGTAATCGGGCTGCTCTATATCACTTGCCTTTTACTGATTCGAAAACAGTGACTATTATTCAAAACTTTACCAATCTAGGTACTACTACCATGTTTTGTTTTAAAAACCTTTATTGTGAAAATGTCAGTATACAAATACGGGCCTTTTTTGACCACACTCCTGAGGCGGAACCGGGAGAGCCTAAAAGCGATCTTTTTTAAAATTGTAAAACTGTCACTATTTCTCTGTGTGCTAGCTTTTAAAAGCACTATTCACCACGCTCCCAGCAACTCACCCAGCACTAGTAGCGGATCCTAATGCTGCCGGCTGGACGCTAATCCAAACCTTGCCTCTGACGCTCCCAGCGCGAGGATTTAGGCCACGCCCCTTTTAGGCCACGCCCACCCGCGTCAACTATAAAGCGCTGATCACAAGCGCCTGACAGCCCATTTGACCACACTCCTGAGGCGGAAGCCAGGAGAGCCTAAAAACGATCTTTTTTAAAATTGTAAAACTGTCACTATTTCTCTGTGTGCTAGCTTTTAAAAGCACTATTCACCACGCTCCCAGCAACTCACCCAGCACTAGTAGCGGATCCTAACGCTGCCGGCTGGACGCTAATCCAAACCTTGCCTCTGATGCTCCCAGCGCGAGGACTTAGGCCACGCCCCTTTTTGGCCACGCCCTCCCGCGTCAAATATAAAGCACTGATCACAAGCGCCTGACAGCCCATTTGACCACACTCCTGAGGCGGAAGCCAGGAGAGCCTAAAAACGTTCTTTTTTAAAATTGTAAAACTGTCACTATTTCTCTGTGTGCTAGCTTTTAAAAGCACTATTCACCACGCTCCCAGCAACTCACCCAGCACTAGTAGCGGATCCTAACGCTGCCGGCTGGACGCTAATCCAAACCTTGCCTCTGACGCTCCCACCGCGAGGACTTAGGCCACGCCCCTTTTAGGCCACACCCCCGGACCTCCCCCTTGGCAACCACTTACATAATGTGCCTCGGACGGAAGCGCAGCGGACGAGCGCAGCGGGAGCGCCGTTTGCGCGCTGAAGGCGCGCCTAAGGCAAGCCCGTCTGCGCCCGTCATCGCCAGACCATCGCCTCTCGCCAGTCCCCCTGCACAATTCGTTCGTCACAGAATACAGTATGACAGGGAGTCTCTCCTCGCATTTAAATCCGACGCAAGATGCGACAAGCTGGAAGGCTGCCTAGGACAAACAGGTCTGTACTGCAAGTCCTGCCGATTCTCGACACCCATACCTGGTCTAGCAAGACAAAAAACTACTGCGCATAAATACTCCTCCCTCACTGTCCTCCAACTCAATGTCAGATCCCTTGTGAAACACCACGCTGAAGTGTTCACCCTTATAACAGAGGAAAGCCCAGATATTATGTTTCTATGCGAAACCTGGCTCCATGACGATCAAACTAGTATCCAGAACCTCTCGCTACCCGAGGGTTTCTCTATGAAAACCATCAATAGAGACTCTAGGGGTGGTGGGATAGCTGTCATTTACCGAACGACATACAGCTGCTCCTTCATAAAGGAAGCTATCTGGGATTGCGAAAGCGCACGGTTTAAGATCTCCACCAGTCCTCAGTTTACCCTCTCTGGACTCTATATCTACCGTCCCCCCGGCTCCATCTCTAGGTTCATTGAAGAACTTCTAGATGCAGCTCACACTCTAGTGGTATCCTCTCCCAACTTCACCATCCTTGGAGACCTCAATCTCCACTTCGACTCTATGTCTGATCCAACCATCAAGAACCTACAGGCGGACCTCACTGCCCTTCAGCTAAACCCGCTTATTCACACCCCCACTCACTCTGCCGGGCACCGATTGGACCCTGTTTTTCCAACCTCTCAGAAGCCACGGCAGACCCCCCAAACCCATGGGCTGGACCGACCACTCCCTTATTAGATTCTCCTTGAGGGTCAGTGACCCGCTCACGAAAATTACCTCTAGCTCCTGCTATAAGAGGCCTTGGCACAAACTGTCATCTAACGACCTCACTAACAATCTAGGTGACTTCCACCTTAACTCTGAAAACAGAGACATAAATTCAGCCTATGCTGCCTTTCATGAGTGGATCAACACAGGACTTGACTCCCTAATCCCAGCAAAGTGGATCAAAACCCGTAGCACCCCATCTAACCCATGGTATAATGAGAACCTAAAAACCATGCGGAAAGACTGCAAAAGAGCTGAACGCCATTGGCGGAAAGAGTATAAGGATACGGATAAAGCCACCTACCTGTCAAAGCTAAGGTCGTACCACAAGGCAATACGTACCACCCGTGCATCCTTTTATGCTGAAGAAATCAGCTCAAGTACAGACCCCTCCAAAACCATCTTTAAGCTTGTAGAAAAACTCCACAACAGCTCTATTCCAGCCCCATGCATTACCTCCTCACAACAATGTGACGACCTAGCCACCTTCTTTACAGAAAAAGTGAGAAAAATCTATAACACTTTTCCACAGGACCCCCTGGAAAACCCCAAACCTCGTAAACTCTCGCCCGACAACCCCAGTTTGCCTCTTATACCCAGTATAACCCATGACGATCTAGCCAAACTATGCACTAAGGTTAAGTCCGGCTCACCTACCGATCCTATGAGACCAGCCAAATTTCTAGAATCCCTTGATTTTTTCCTCCCCCCCCTGGCCACCCTACTCAACCTTTCCTTCTCCTCTGCGGTGGTTCCCACATGTTGGAAGCAGGCAAGGGTCTCCCCGATTATCAAAAAGCCCACACTAGACCCCTCAAAGCCAGAAAATTTTAGACCTATTTCGCTGCTACCATGGGTTTCGAAACTGGCAGAAGCCCATGTGAACAAAGTACTGTCCAACTATATGGCGCAATATCAAATCCTGGACCCCTCTCAGAACGGTTTCAGGCCAGGATTCAGTACTGAGTCCGCCTTGCTGACTACGATTGAACACCTCCGGAACATACTGGACGCCGGTCAAAGTGCTGCGCTGATTTTACTTGATCTCAGAAAAAATCCCTGTTACTGGAGTGAGCACTGGTGGCCGTCCTTACATGGCCCCATCCCTTCCCCCAAAAATGTGGTGAAAAATCTAGGTGTCTGGGTGGACTCCTCCCTCAATTTCCAGACACACACCAAGAAAGTGGCTGCTACTTGTGTTGGCCTGCTGAGGAGTCTTCACTAACCCTGGGCGGAGTTCGCGGAGTGGGGCTTCACGGAGCTACGCGAAGTGGGCGAGAAACTACGCCCACCTCCGCACTCCGCGTAGCCCCACTCCGCAAAACCACTGGCCGGCAGCCCCGCAACCCGCCTCCCTCCTGCCCTCCCAAAATACTTTGAAATAAAGGAACGCAATAATTTTAAAAGCACTTACCTTGCCGCCGCTGGCCGCCGCGTTCCCCGGGGCTTGTTATCTTCCGTCTTCCGTATTTTGCAGTAATGCGCATGCGCGGGCGGCCGCGCATGCGCATTTTCTCGTGAAAATGCGCATGCGCGGCCGTCCGCGCATGCGCATTACTGCAAAATACGGAAGACGGAAGATAACGAGCCCCGGGGAACGCGGCGGCCAGCGGCGGCAAGGTAAGTGCTTTTAAAATTATTGCGTTCCTTTATTTTAAAGTATTTAGGGAGGGCGGGAGGGAGGCGGGTGGCGGCCAGCTACGCTCCGTCTGCGGAGCGTGCGTAGTGCCGCCTGGCTCCGCCAGCTCCGCAAAATGCGGAGTAGGCGGAACTACGCACACTCCGCAGACGGAGCGTAGCTGGCCGCCCACGGTTAGTCTTCACCCGATACTTGGCTTTTTCGACCCCAGTACGCGCCAACTGATAGTTCAATCTATCATTCTGGCTCGTCTGGATTATGCCAATGTTCTTTTCCTAGGCATCAACAAAGCAGAGATGGCTCGTCTGCAACGGATACAAAACTCTGCAGCCAGGGCTGTCGTAGGCCTCCTTCGCAGATGCTCTGCCAGAAATACCATCCAAAATCTACACTGGCTACGTATTGAAGCCGTGTTCAATTCAAGGCCCTCACCACTGCTTTTAAAATCCTTAGATCTGACTGTCCCGGGCTCCTACGCCCACTCCTAGTGCCTTACACCCCCCAGCGTGCCTTACGCTCCTTAGGACAACACTTGGTGGTAGTCCCTCGTGCTTGGCTAAGCAGAATGGGTGGCCGTTCTTTCAGAGTTTTACGGGCGAAGCTCTGGAATTCTCTGCCTCCCCACATTTGCTCCTTGACCAACTTGTTGGCCTTCCGCAAGGCGATTAAAACTTTTCTGTTCTCCCTAACATAATTTTCCTGTAGTTCCCCTCCCTTCTCCCCCTCCCTTCAGGTTTCTGTTATGGTCCAGCGCCGGGACGCCTCATTGCTGGGGCAGCTGTTTGCGCTTAATAAAACATTGACATAACATAACATAACCACGTGGGCCAGCCACGGAGCAAACTGGAATCGTATATGATGAGGGGACATTTAAACTGTAGAAGAACGTAACGGGCGGGCCATTAGGTTGGAAGAACTAAGGTGTCTAACTGTTGTGGAATCGGTGGACGTAAATTTTATAATTAAAGTACGACAGGGCCAGTTACAATCAAATTATCTAGATATACATTTGCAGGCAAGTACCATGGGTGACGTTAATTCGAACTTTCAATAGTACAGTAATCAATAACACATCAGAACTTAATATCAATAGGGATGTCCAAATGTTCATTCAGTACCCGTACCCGCCCGCCATGTGCTTCAAAACTGCATACGTATCTCGTGATATCAAGGCTGGGCAACCAGTACACAACAAGGAGTTGCGAGTCCCATTTATACCGGCGCCATTTTGGGCGAGGCCGGGCAGGTCCAGAATATAGTCAAAATGTCTCCACCAACCAGCGGTCGGAACAGAACCCCTTTCAGCAGTCCAAAAAGTTCTGTTAAATGACAACAGAAGGGACAGGCAACAAGAACCATCAGTCAAAGAGGGGAGGGCAAGTTCTTCTCTACCGAGTCACGTTCGGGCTCCACCAGAACTGATCGAATTGGTAGTCTACAGTGTTTCTGGATGTTTCAGACTGAAGCTGGCGTCAACATGAGAGCACCACCATCTCGTGGCTCCGTCGTGACCATTCCGCAAGCAGTCATGGCAGCCGCTCCCCACCGGAAGCCTGCGTGAGTCGGGGGCCCCAGTGACTTTTGTAGAATCTTCAAGGCTGAGGGGACGCTTTTGGGAATGGGGCCCATGCCCTAGCAGGCAAACGTCCGAGTTCCAAGGTGTCCCAGGGCCATTTTAGTGGACCAGGCCCAAATCCGAAGAGCCGGCCGCCATTTTGAGAGTCCTGTGGCAGCCGCCTATTGCTGCACCGCAAGAGTGGGCGCAATTCAACTGGATGGTGGGTGAGACGCTGTAGCCGCAAGAGCAGGCACAACTCAGCTGGATGGCGGATGAGGCACTGTGCCGCAAGAGCGGGCGCAACTCAGTTGGATGCCAAGGGGCGCCCCACTGCAGCTGAGGAGCCTCCACCTGGGGAGGCCCGTTCGCGCCGCCTCCCCCCCCGGGGCGCCCCACGCCGTTTTTCGGCGCAGCATTGTAGGATGGCCAGACCAGTGCGGCAACTTGCTGGACACCACCTCGGTGCCGTCCGGATCTCGGCGCATTGTGCTTCCTTCGGCCTATTCGCACAACGGTCCGCTACTGACGCCGCCTCACAGGCCAACGGATTTTATAGGCTTTTTATAACCCAAAGCCGACTAAAAGACAGGCCAAAGCAGCCCATTGTTGCTACTCCGGTGAGGGAGGAGCAAGGACAGTGTCAAACGGACGGTGAATGCTTTGAGATGGATGTTGCAGCAGGCTGCCATATAAATAGTTGTTTAAAATGTTTTTTTTTTAACGTGTTTACTTTGTTGGAACGTTGTATATATTTATAAGTTATTAAAGTGTTATAATCTTTGTTGGAGTGCTATATATTTGTAATGTGACACATTCTTGTGAAGATTTTGATGTACAGAAAGGCATCCCTGGAATCTTCCTCTTCAGGCTCTGTCCCACACACCCTTACAGTGAGAATCCCCTCCCCAATCACAATACAGGATCATTATCAGATAGTAGAAACAGCAGGACATTCCGCCGATTCCCGGAATGCGTGTGGTGTGACGGATCGCATGGGGTGGGGGCCTTGATCTACTGTAACTCCTTTGAAGAGAGGTGAATCTTTACAGATGGGGCCATAAACTACTTCCGCAGGGCTACATAATAGCCTGGGACCGGCCTGGACAATCGGACACAGAGGAAGAGGAGTGTCAGAGGGTGCGGTAGTGAATAGGGTGAAAGGGAGGTGTCGGGCGGGCACGGGGTGTGATTCTCAGGGAAGAGCAGCGCAGATGGGGGAGGTTTATGGCCCATGCATGAGAGAGAAAGCGGGGTGACCAGTGCGTGGGGGAGATGCTTGCGAGGGTAGGGAGCCGTGCTGAGGATCGGCGGGGTGCAGAGAGTGGGTCTGGTCAAGGCATCTAAAATGGCTGCCGTGCACGACAAAAGTGTGGCATTGGAAAAAAAGCAATATGGCGCAGACAATGTTTATCAATACGGATTAATTTTCCACAGAGAGAACGGGGGAGGTCAGAGAGGAGGGGTGTTCGTAGCGCCAGGGAGACGCACTGGGGACTGGCGAGGGGCCATAGCGCTTTCAAAATGGCTGCTGCTTGCTAGAGCGTACGTGCCTGAGTGGGGACAAGGTGGCGCCGATTATGTTGACATCGCAAACCAGATTTTAACACTTAGACATGAAAGTGAAAACTGCACCATTGCTCCCCCCCCCGACTGACACCCTCCTTTGCCTCAGCTTGGATCATCATTTGCTAAAGTGTTCAAAGACCCCACCATGAGTATAAGCAGAACCGGGGCCTTACTGCACACCCTGAGAAAAACTACGCAGCAAGACAATCTCTACCTTCTCCCTTTTCCATGTTCCAACGCTTTGAAATGAACAATATATTTACTCGCAGTGACAAAATGGCGGTCAACACTTCCTGATTTCCTTCGAATCGAACGTTAACAGACGTCACGCAGCAAAAAAAAAATTCCGCTCACGCGCAGCCGCTGGAAGACATGTATCAACATATATGAGCATCCTCAGCCACCCTCAGAAAACATATGGGGTCAGGATACGTCTCCCGTGCCCCCTTATACCCATTTCCCACATTGTTTTCCCTCCATCTTGTGATTTAATTAAAACGAAACACAAAATGGCGAATTCCCGTTACGCTACAGGTTTGCGACCCGGTTCGCGTACCGGGAAGCGCTTCTACCGCGAAAAATCACATTTTTTTTATCTGCCCCACGGGACCCTTTAATAACCCCAACATCATTCCTAGGGGGTCAAGAGGGGTCTACCTTGCCCCCTTTCATTAAATTCCCCGTTCGTTTTTCTCCTCCTCTTGTCTCTCGATCCTACCGAGAGACAAGATGGAGGCCGTTCCGGACTGTTTAGAATGTTGACAGACACCGGAGAGCCAATCAGCTTCGCTTCGCAAAGTTCCGTTACGCGAAAAGTACGCCAACAGGAGCGCTACCCGGGACGCTGTCACAGATATATCTGTTTTTTAAAACGTTAATTTCTCAAAATCCACTGTAGCACATATATTGAGACCTAGCAAAGGCACATCGGGCTAAAAGTCCCTACAATTTTGCCAAGTTTCGTGCAAATCCATTCAGCCGTTCGAGCTAAAAGTGAGGCCAACCGCCCTATGGAAAACTCAATGTTAAAAATGCGTTTTGGGACCCCCCTTTTTTCTCGGCCCCCCCTTGATGAACCCCCCCCCAAATTTTCAGGGGCTGCTCAGAAACAAAATGCGCCATTTCCCTGAAAATTTCAGCCAATTCCGTCCACAAACGCCAAAGTTATTAGACATAGAATTTTCAAAAATCCCATAGGAAAAAAATCCTAACTATATCTACCTACTGGCGACTGCCAGTAGGTAATATATATATATATATATATATATATATATATATATATATATATATATATATATATATATATATATATATATATATATAAGAGCACAAGCACAAGTTCCCTCTCTCCAGATCTGCGTACGCAGTCAAAGCCTCCACGCCATCCACAGGAAGGAAATACGGACCACCAAATCAGCAAGTAAATCTTGTTTTATTTCAGTTCACAAAGCCAATTTATATATTTATAATATATATTTATATATATATTACCTACTGGCGGTCGCCAGTAGGTAGATATAGTTAGGACCTACTTTCCACAGGAAATCTGCAACATTCTATTGGGAATAACTTTGGCCCCGGTTGATGAATCTTTGGGAATTTCTCAAAGAAGATAGCCCGCTCCGCTCTGCTCCTTCCCTGAAAGTTTTGGGGGAATTCGTGAATTGGGGGCTGAGAAAAAAGGGGGGTCTCAAAAACGTGTTTTTCCCATGTTATTTTCCATACAACGATTAGACACAGCTTCAGCCCGAACGGCTGAATGGAATTACAAGAAATTTGGCAAAATGGTAGAGTCTGATTCACAGATCACACTTTTGTTTGAAATGGTGTAAATCCCTCCAGTAGTTGTACTCACTATAACTCGCGGGCCCACAATCTACTGCTGATGATGTCACATATGCGCGACAGTCACATATAAATGACGTTTTACCCGATTTTCATTTAAAAACGTGAAAAGGAGGCAGGGAAGAGACTCCCTGACCCCCTAGGCCTTCTCATGGGGTCCCTGAAGGACCCTGAATGGCAATAAAATATATATTGTTTTTTAAATCTCGAGGTGCGCGCACCTTGCTCGCACCCTCGTGGCAGAACTGAGTCAAAAACAATAGTGGAGAACGAGAAAAGGGGGCAGGGTTGAGACTCCCTGACCCCCTAGGCCTTCTCAGGAGGTCTCTGAAGGACCCCGAAGTGCCAACAAAACAATGAAAAAAAAACAATCACCAGGTGCGCGCACATTGCGCGCACGTTGAAAAAAACAAAAAAATATTAATTGACAAATTTGACTGTTTATATTTTGATTGAAGATGTACACTATACTGTTTAACTTTATTCAAAACATAAAAACTAACTGTGCCGTTGCATATTACAGGATACAGTCAATGTATTACAATATACAAAGGCAGTTTGTTGGAAAATAAATATATAAAAAATATAAACATTTATACAGTAATTAGCATTTTAAAAACCTTGGTTTCACACACCTTATATTTAGGAATTAGCAGTTAAAATACTTTGTAAACTCACTGAAAAAAACATAGATTTCACACACGTTATAGTTAGGAATTAGCATGAAAAAAACCTTAGAAATTCACAGAAAAACCATAGGTTTCACACACATAATTAGGAATTAGCATTTAAAAAACCTTGCAAATTCACTGAAAAAACCATAGGTTTCAGGCCTGATATAGTTAGGAATTAGCATTTAAAAAACCTTTGAAATTCACTGAAAAAACTGTAGATTTTAGGGGTGGTATAGTTAGCTGGACATTTCACTCATACAAAACCATTGAAATTTCTCCGACATAGTTAGTTGTACTAACTATACCTCGCACGCCCGCAATCCACTGCTAATGATGTCACATATTACATCATTCATGACATGGTCAGTGACATCACTGATTACATCTCAAATGACATCACTGATGACATCATCCACATGACGAAACACCTTATCATACACTAATATAACCTTTCGTCACTCACTGTAAAATACAGAATATCATATTTAAATCCATTGACACACCGATACAAGTTTCTAAAAAAACACGCAATGGTTCCTAGATCTATACACACATCTAATCACTTAACTACAGATTCACTCATACATGCAAGTCAATGATCAATAGAACACTATCAAATATACTTATATACCTATATCGACATTACACACCAGCACACATCCTATTCACTTATAAAGTCATCCTATTCACTTATGCAAATGATGGATCATACTTACATTTACTTAGCTATACATTTATACAAACACCACTTTATCTATTCATATAGATAGTAAATTATACTTAGTGTGTTATAAAATCACTATTACAAGTATACAGTTATCTATACAGTCACGCATACAATCAGTGAATCTTACGTATACCTATTTATAAACAACAACTGACACATACATTGCCTTTTTTTTCTACTTTGTTGGACATGTACCATTAAGAGAGATATTTGCTCATCACCACACCCATAAATATATTAATTCACCCAAACAACTGTTATAACATGTAGTCTTAATGTCATATACCTATTAAATCAACAATTCACACATCTTTGGGCAGTCACACACCTCCCGCCGAACCACATCCACATTCACTCTCCCATACAAATACTTAGTTAACTAATTAATAACTAATATAGACTTTCAAATAGCTAGTAACCAACTGCAGAAGTAGTTTTTACAACAACTGACAAAGTGATACAGATATCCACACAGTTTAGTCACTATCCAATATATTTAGAGAGACACTTTAAATTAGTCAAGTAAACAGTCGATCACACTGCTACTAAATCCTCCATCCAGATATTTATATTTATATATCCACTCATTCTTCAATGCAAATTGCTATATATATATGTATATATATGTAATAGATAGCCACATTCACTGGATGATGTCACCAGTGATGTCATTTGAGATGTCATCAGTGATGTCACTGACCATGTCATGAATGATGTAATATGTGACATCATCAGCAGTGGATTGCGGGCGCGCGAGATATAGTTAGTACAACTATTTATATCGGAGGAATTTCAATGGTTTTGTAAGAGAGAAATGTCCAGATAACTATAACACCCCTAAAATCTACAGTTTTTTCAGTGAATTTCTAAGGTTTTTTAAATGCTAATTCCTAACTATATCAGGCCTGAAACCTATGTTTTTTTTATTGAATTTCAAAGGTTTTTTAAATGCTAATTCCTAACTATATCAGGCCTGAAACCTATGGTTTTTCAGTGAATATATATATATTTATATATATATATATATATATATTTTTTTTTTCACGAACGATCCAGTCGCAGAGGGAACAGCTTGGCAAGTCGGTGCTAGGTTCGGGGCCGGGACCGGGTCCCGTAAATTATTACTCACGAAACGAAAAACCAGCACTCAGCTCATTGGAATTGGAGATTTATTCAGACACTGTTACAGCCTACGCGTTTCGAACCGGATGGTTCCTTCTCACGGCAGTGTTACACAGTTGTCCTACTTTACTTACAACTATATATCTTTTAGTGCTTCTCATAGTGCATTGTGGGACATGCAGTACAAGTCTGATTTAGCTTGTTTGTTTACAACATTTCTATCATGTTATCATTTCTATGCATGCACACAGTTTGCTAGGTTGTAGGCTTAGTGCCATACATCGACTCAATGTTCTTTTGAGCACTATGAATGTGTGTCTGGGCAGTGTCTTTAACTGTGCACTTGTGGAAATACGTCCTCCATATTTTTGCCATATGTTAAAGTATCCGGCTGTGCACACAGTTTATGATTTCTCGGGCTGAGTGCCCTTGTCACTGCCACTAGTTAGACACAATAAAGTACATGCGCACCAAATAAGGAAAGCAAAATGTTTTCATTTGGTCATAAATGTGATCCCAATGTCAGTTAGATTCATGATTTCCTTCGACATATTTTCAGAGTACATTCGTTCAAAGGTGGAAATAGAGTTCTTCGCTCTCGTTCAATCCTATCCGTTGTCTTGTTTTGAAACGCATGATTAGTCTTGATTCTAATCTTCTTAGGTTTTGTTTTTTGTTACCACCACGTTCATGTTGCTGTATTGCTGCCAGGCCAAAAAAGTGGGTATCCTTCCACGTTTTGTTGGCATGGGTTGCTATGTGTTTAGCCATAGCATATGTGAAATCTTTGTTCTCTATTGCACGGATGTGCTCCAATATCCTTTTCTTTAGGGTGCAGGTGGTACTTCCGATGTATTGCTTTCCACAATAGCATTGTAGCATATAGACTACAAAGCTAGTTTCACAAGTGATGTGTTCTCTTATAATGTAAGTCTTGCCTTTGGGATCATTGGTTGTTTTCATGTTTTTTCCTATCTTGCAGGCTTTACATGTACTGCATCTTACAAAACCTTTCTTCTTTTCGGTAAGCCAATTAGTCGTTTTGTTTCCTTCGTAGTGGCTATGTACCAGGTGATCCGCAAGATTGGGAGCTCTTCTATAGGTCATTAGTGGTCTTTCTCCTATGCTTTTGCCTATATCAGGGTCTTTCTGTATCAGATGCCAGTACTTGCTTAATATCTTGCGTATTTTGTGACATTCCTTACTGTATGTGACGATCATCCTTGGGGGATCGGTCTTGGCTTGTTACTTTGTCAGATCCGTACCTGATGATTTCGGTAATAGTATTTCTGCTCTGCTTTTCGTTCTGGCCTTTATTTCTCCCTGGATGATGTCTTCGTGTTTGTAACCGCGTTGTAGGAATCTTTTTTTGGTGTCATCGAAGTTCCTTTCCATTTCTGTTTCTTCTGAACAATTTCTCCGCATTCTTAATAGTTCACCATACGGGATGCTTTTCTTCAATTTTTCAGGATGAAAGCTTCGTCCGTGCAGAATACTATTTGTGGCTGTTTTCTTCCTGAAAGTTGTAGTATGTATTTGGTTGTTTTGAATGTATACTTTTGTGTCCAGGAATTCCACTTCTTTATTGCTTATGTTGTAGGTGAATTTTAAGCCAACTGTATTGTTGTTAAGTTCTTCGAAGAAAATTAGAAATTCAGATCTCGTTCCTTTCCATAATAGGAAGAGATCGTCAATGTAGCGTAACCATAACGCTACATTGGCCATGTGCTGGTCGTTTTCTTTTCTCCAAGCTATGCTCCTCTCCCACCACCCAATCATGAGGTTAGCATAGCTTGGAGAGAAGGAAACTCCCATTGCGGTTCCGCACTTTTGCATGTAGACCTTTTTATTGAAAAGGAAAACATTGTTGTATAGACAGATTCTGATCATGTCTATAAGCATTTTAAAATGGCCTCGTTCTGTGATTGGTCGCTGCATTAGGAAATAGAGTACTGCTTTGATGCCTATCTCATGGTCTATTGATGTGTACAACGAGATGACATCGATAGTCACTAGCATGTACGTGGGTTGCCATTGGGTGTCCATCAAGATACGCAAAAAATCCCCAGTGTCTTTAATGTACGAACTGAGAGTGGGTACTATCGGGGCTAGGAAATGATCGACATATTCTGACATATGTTCATATAGACTGGCACAACTGGAGATGATCGGTCTCCCTGGGGGCTTGTTCAGAGTCTTGTGGATCTTGGGAAGAAAATATATAGTCGGTGTGACAGGATGTTCTACCATTATGAATTTCTTTTCTTCCTCGGTTATTAGTCCTTTTTCTTTCCAACTATGTAATTTCATTGCCAACTCATTTTTAAGTCTTGGAGTTGGGTCATGGGCCAGACACATATAGTTTTTGGTGTCACCTAGTTGTCGCATGGCCTCTTCCACATAGTCCACTTTCTCCATAATTACTATATTTGCACCCTTGTCGGCTGGTTTGATCTCAATTGAGTTGTTGTCTTTTAGGGTTTTTAATGCCAAACGCTCTGATTTTGATAGGTTTTCTTTGTTGATGTTTTCCGTTTGTTTCATTTCCTCTAGATCAGCTAACACTAAATCATAAAAGGTGTCAATTTTATTCCCAGGGTTTAGGATGGGGCAGAATTTTGATTTGTTTTTGAATTCTGTTGGTCTTCTTTTGTCGGTTATCACTTCCATTTCTTGTAGTATTTGTGTATCTGTCACTTCTGAGGCCTCAGTTTGGTTGGCTAGTTTGTACGCCGTGCGTAGACATGGATTCTCATTAGTTGCGAACTCGTTTTCTGTGTCTATGGAGTCTAGATTAATAACACTTGTTGTTGAGGGTTGTTGTGTTTGATGTGAGCGTTTGGTGAAGTGTTTTTGAAGTTTTAGTTTTCTCACATATTTATAGAGATCGATTTTGGTGTCCACGATATCCTGATGCATCTCCGGACAGAAAGACAGACCTTTATTGAGGAGTCTGCGTTCATCTTCAGAGGGTGTGTACCTTGAGAGATTCGTTATGAGGTCAGGTGGTTTCTTATCAGTTGGGTTTTTGTTGTTTATTTTTTCAAGGGTTTGCGGTTCCGCAAGTTGTATCCACTTTTTTTTGTTGTGCCTTCCTCTCCTTGTTTTTCGTTTCGTCCTCTTGACTGATAAGTACCCCTTGCCATTGGTCTTGTTGTTTGATTTCTGTTTCTGTTTCTTCCCCTTGGTGCCAGTTGTTCCTGGTAGACCAGGGTCAGTTCGTCTAAAAAAGAGAGCCTACGGAGGTTTCTGTTTGCGCGTTGCTCTCCCTCACTTATCTCTGATTCCGGTTCGCTGGATGATGGTGTGGTAGTGGGTTCACCTGGTGGTTTCCATTGTTGCTTGAAAATGTCATATTTTTTGGCAAATGTTAGAATTGTGCCGAATTCATAATCGTCCTCATCTCTACGGAATTTTCTTTGTTTCCGTAATTGTACCTCCTCCTCATGTTTATCTCGGTTTTTCTCCATGTCCATACGCAATTTTTTGACAGTCCCACTATCTTCTTTTAGGGCTGTGATTTGGTTTTCAATGTCTCTTATTTTGTCATGAAATTCCTCTACGTCTTTTCTCGCATATTTAATAATGATTAGCATCATATTCCTTGAGCAGTCCATGTTGTTCATACCCCACTCTTCTAACATCTCCGGTTTGGTGTCTGGGTGGTTTGGGAGGGTAATGATGCGCAAGCCCCTCGGAACCATTTTATGTTCAATGTATTTTTTGAGGGTTAGTATTT
The DNA here is from genome assembly GCF_964263255.1 of Lissotriton vulgaris. Classification (NCBI taxonomy): domain Eukaryota; kingdom Metazoa; phylum Chordata; class Amphibia; order Caudata; family Salamandridae; genus Lissotriton; species Lissotriton vulgaris. The sequence continues at coordinate 1,189,091,934 of NC_141693.1, read as the reverse complement.
CCCATGATCTTGAGATTTCCTTCCTCATCAGCTTTTCTAGTGCACGAAAAGCTGTTTAGCTGTGGTTGTTGTAGGTTGCGTTTCTTTTCTTATTTCCTCTCTACCACGTTCTGGTCTTTCTCTGCCTTTTTGGAATATGCTTTCTGCGAGTGTTATTCTTTTCGTGGCGCGTTCCTCCATAGTGAATTGATTAGTGATGTATTTCAAATGTCTTTATATTGATTTGCTCTCTCTTTATAGTTGAAAGTATTATTTCGACAGCTTTTCACAATGTTTTTAGTTCGTTGATGAATCCCTGTTGCGGGATATCATTAATTAACAGTGTCTCTTGATTTGTTATTCCAACGAGCGAGGTCACAGCTTGAACTGAAATAGTTTCGTTCATCAAGTTTTACTGACAAGTGAGATATTTGCTTAATGACCTTACTTCGACATACATCACTGTGCTCTCACAAACCTCTCCGCTTACCTGGGAGACTCCCAGTAGTGTCAGCGTCCTCCGACCCAGCAGTCCGGCGCTCGACCAGTGGGTGTGACGAGGGTTTTGCTGGTGCGTTGCGATCTCTCCTCTGTGGGTATCCAGGGCACTTCTGTTCGCCCAGGCAGTCGCAATATTTTCAGCTTCTCGGAGTTTCCGCAGCCGATTTTCCACAGTTTTCAAACTCCGTTGTCAGCGTATGGCCGCCTCAGTTTGCCCGCTTCCGCCCAATGCTTTTCGGCGTTTCAGCGGGTCATCTGGCGTTGCTGTTAACGGATCGCTGAGGGAGATTCTGGGTATGTCGGGTTCTCCTCTGTATGCAATACTTTTCACGAACGATCCCGTCGCAGAGGGAACAGCTTGGCAAGTCGGTGCTTGGTTCGGGGCCGGGACCGGGTCCCGTAAATTATTACTCACGAAACGAAAAACCAGCACTCCGCTCATTGGAATTAGAGATTTATTCAGACACTATTACAGCCTACGCGCTTCGAACCGGATGGTTCCTTCTCACGGCAGTGTTACACAGTTGTCCTACTTTACTTACAACTATATATCTTTTAGTGCTTCTCATAGTGCATTGTGGGACATGCAGTACAAGTCTGATTTAGCTTGTTTGTTTACAACATTTCTATCATGTTATCATTTCTATGCATGCACACAGTTTGCTAGGTTGTAGGCTTAGTGCCATACATCGATTCAATGTTCTTTTGAGCACTATGAATGTGTGTCTGGGCAGTGTCTTTAACTGTGCACTTGTGGAAATACGTCCTCCATATTTTTGCCATATGTTAAAGTATCCGGCTGTGCACACAGTTTATGATTTCTCGGGCAATAAAGGTCTGTCTTTCTGTCCGGAGATGCATCAGGATATCGTGGACACCAAAATCGATCTCTATAAATATGTGAGAAAACTAAAACTTCAAAAACACTTCACCAAACGCTCACATCAAACACAACAACCCTCAACAACAAGTGTTATTAATCTAGACTCCATAGACACAGAAAACGAGTTTGCAACTAATGAGATTCCATGTCTACGCATGGCGTACGAACTAGCCAACCAAACTGAGGCCTCAGAAGTGACAGATACACAAATACTACAAGAAATGGAAGTGATAACCGACAAAAGAAGACCAACAGAATTCAAAAACAAATCAAAATTCTGCCCATCCTAAACCCTGGGAATAAAATTGACACCTTTTATGATTTAGTGTTAGCTGATCTAGAGGAAATGAAACAAACGGAAAACAGCAACAAAGAAAATCAGAGCGTTTGGCATTAAAAGCCCTAAAAGACAACAACTCAATCGAGATCAAACCAGCCGACAAGGGTGGAAATATAGTAATTATGGAGAAAGTGGACTATGTTGTCTTGTTTTGAAACGGATGATTAGTCTTGATTCTAATCTTCTTAGGTTTTGTTTTTTGGTACCACCACGTTCATGTTGCTGTATTGCTGCCAGGCCAAAGAAGTGGGTATCCTTCCACGTTTTGTTGGCATGGGTTGCTATGTGTTTAGCCATAGCATATGTGAAATCTTTGTTCTCTATTGCACGGATGTGCTCCAATATCCTTTTCTTTAGGGTGCAGGTGGTACTTCCGATGTATTGCTTTCCACAATAGCATTGTAGCATATAGACTACAAAGCTAGTTTCACAAGTGATGTGTTCTCTTATAATGTAAGTCTTGCCTTTGGGATCATTGGTTGTTTTCATGTTTTTTCCTATCTTGCAGGCTTTACATGTACTGCATCTTACAAAACCTTTCTTCTTTTCGGTAAGCCAATTAGTCGTTTTGTTTCCTTCGTAGTGGCTATGTACCAGGTGATCCGCAAGATTGGGAGCTCTTCTATAGGTCATTAGTGGTCTTTCTCCTATGCTTTTGCCTATATCAGGGTCTTTCTGTATCAGATGCCAGTACTTGCTTAATATCTTGCGTATTTTGTGACATTCCTTACTGTATGTGACGATCATCCTTGGGGGATCGGTCTTGGCTTGTTACTTTGTCAGATCCGTACCTGATGATTTCGGTAATAGTATTTCTGCTCTGCTTTTCGTTCTGGCCTTTATTTCTCCCTGGATGATGTCTTCGTGTTTGTAACCGCGTTGTAGGAATCTTTTTTTGGTGTCATCGAAGTTCCTTTCCATTTCTGTTTCTTCTGAACAATTTCTCCGCATTCTTAATAGTTCACCATACGGGATGCTTTTCTTCAATTTTTCAGGATGAAAGCTTCGTCCGTGCAGAATACTATTTGTGGCTGTTTTCTTCCTGAAAGTTGTAGTATGTATTTGGTTGTTTTGAATGTATACTTTTGTGTCCAGGAATTCCACTTCTTTATTGCTTATGTTGTAGGTGAATTTTAAGCCAACTGTATTGTTGTTAAGTTCTTCGAAGAAAATTAGAAATTCAGATCTCGTTCCTTTCCATAATAGGAAGAGATCGTCAATGTAGCGTAACCATAACGCTACATTGGCCATGTGCTGGTCGTTTTCTTTTCTCCAAGCTATGCTCCTCTCCCACCACCCAATCATGAGGTTAGCATAGCTTGGAGAGAAGGAAACTCCCATCGCGGTTCCGCACTTTTGCATGTAGACCTTTTTATTGAAAAGGAAAACATTGTTGTATAGACAGATTCTGATCATGTCTATAAGCATTTTAAAATGGCCTCGTTCTGTGATTGGTCGCTGCATTAGGAAATAGAGTACTGCTTTGATGCCTATCTCATGGTCTATTGATGTGTACAACGAGATGACATCGATAGTCACTAGCATGTACGTGGGTTGCCATTGGGTGTCCATCAAGATACGCAAAAAATCCCCAGTGTCTTTAATGTACGAACTGAGAGTGGGTACTATCGGGGCTAGGAAATGATCGACATATTCTGACATATGTTCATATAGACTGGCACAACTGGAGATGATCGGTCTCCCTGGGGGCTTGTTCAGAGTCTTGTGGATCTTGGGAAGAAAATATATAGTCGGTGTGACAGGATGTTCTACCATTATGAATTTCTTTTCTTCCTCGGTTATTAGTCCTTTTTCTTTCCAACTATGTAATTTCATTGCCAACTCATTTTTAAGTCTTGGAGTTGGGTCATGGGCCAGACACATATAGTTTTTGGTGTCACCTAGTTGTCGCATGGCCTCTTCCACATAGTCCACTTTCTCCATAATTACTATATTTCCACCCTTGTCGGCTGGTTTGATCTCAATTGAGTTGTTGTCTTTTAGGGTTTTTAATGCCAAACGCTCTGATTTTGATAGGTTTTCTTTGTTGATGTTTTCCGTTTGTTTCATTTCCTCTAGATCAGCTAACACTAAATCATAAAAGGTGTCAATTTTATTCCCAGGGTTTAGGATGGGGCAGAATTTTGATTTGTTTTTGAATTCTGTTGGTCTTCTTTTGTCGGTTATCACTTCCATTTCTTGTAGTATTTGTGTATCTGTCACTTCTGAGGCCTCAGTTTGGTTGGCTAGTTTGTACGCTGTGCGTAGACATGGATTCTCATTAGTTGCGAACTCGTTTTCTGTGTCTATGGAGTCTAGATTAATAACACTTGTTGTTGAGGGTTGTTGTGTTTGATGTGAGCGTTTGGTGAAGTGTTTTTGAAGTTTTAGTTTTCTCACATATTTATAGAGATCGATTTTGGTGTCCACGTACATTAAAGACACTGGGGATTTTTTGCGTATATTGATGGACACCCAATGGCAACCCACGTACATGCTAGTGACTATCGATGTCATCTCGTTGTACACATCAATAGACCATGAGATAGGCATCAAAGCAGTACTCTATTTCCTAATGCAGCGACCAATCACAGAACGAGACCATTTCAAAATGCTTATAGACATTATCAGAATCTGTCTATACAACAATGTTTTCCTTTTCAATAAAAAGGTCTACATGCAAAAGTGCGGAACCGCAATGGGAGTTTCCTTCTCTCCAAGCTATGCTAACCTCATGATGGGGTGGTGGGAGAGGAGCATAGCTTGGAGAGAAGAAAACGACCAGCACATGGCCAATGTAGTGTTTTGGTTACGCTACATTGATGATCTCTTCCTATTATGGAAAGGAACGAGATCTGAATTTCTAATTTTCTTCGAAGAACTTAACAACAATACAGTTGGCTTAAAATTCACCTACAACATAAGCAATAAAGAAGTGGAATTCCTGGACACAAAAGTATACATTCAAAACAACCAAATACATACTACAACTTTCAGGAAGAAAACAGCCACAAATAGTATTCTGCACGGACGAAGCTTTCATCCTGAAAAATTGAAGACAAGCATCCCGTATGGTGAACTATTAAGAATGCGGAGAAATTGTTCAGAAGAAACAGAAATGGAAAGGAACTTCGATGACACCAAAAAAAGATTCCTACAACGCGGTTACAAACACGAAGACATCATCCAGGGAGAAATAAAGGCCAGAACGAAAAGCAGAGCAGAAATACTATTACCAAAATCATCAGGTACGGATCTGACCAAGGTACAAACCAAGACCGATCCCCCAAGGATGATCGTCACATACAGTAAGGAATGTCACAAAATATGCAAGATATTAAGCAAGTACTGGCATCTGATACAGAAAGACCCAGATATAGGCAAAAGCATAGGAGAAAGACCACTAATGACCTATAGAAGAGCTCCCAATCTTGCGGATCACCTGGTACATAGCCACTACGAAGGAAACAAAACGACTAATTGGCTTACCGAAAAGAAGAAAGGTTTTGTAAGATGCAGTACATGTAAAGCCTGCAAGATAGGAAAAAACATGAAAACAACCAATGATCCCAAAGGCAAGACTTACATTATAAGAGAACACATCACTTGTGAAACAAGCTTTGTAGTCTATATGCTACAATGCTATTGTGGAAATCAATACATCGGAAGTACCACCTGCACCCTAAAGAAAAGGATATTGGAGCACACCCGTGCAATAGAGAACAAAGATTTCACATATGCTATGGCTAAACACATATCAACCCATGCCAACAAAACGTGGAAGGATACCCACTTCTTTGGCCTGGCAGCAATACAGCAACATGAACGTGGTGGTAACAAAAAACAAAACCTAAGAAGATTAGAATCAAGACTAATCATGCGTTTCAAAACAAGACAACGGATAGGATTGAACGAGAGCGAAGAACTCTATTTCCACCTTTGAACGAATGTACTCTGAAAATATGCCGAAGGAAATCATGAATCTAACTGACATTGGGAACACATTTATGACCAAATGAAAACATTTTGCTTTCCTTATTTGGTGCGCATGTACTTTATTGTGTCTAACTAGTGGCAGTGACAAGGGCACTCAGCCCGAGAAATCATAAAGTGTGTGCACAGCCGGATACTTTAACATATGGCAAAAATATGGAGGACGTATTTCCACAAGTGCACAGTTAAAGACACTGCCCATACACACATTCATAGTGCTCAAAAGAACATTGTATCGATGTATGGCACTAAGCCTACAACCTAGCAAACTGTGTGCATGCATAGAAATGATAACATGATAGAAATGTTGTAAACAAACAAGCTAAATCAGACTTGTACTGCATGTCCCACAATGCACTATGAGAAGCACTAAAAGATATATAGTTGTAAGTAAAGTAGGACAACTGTGTAACACTGCCGTGAGAAGGAACCATCCGGTTCGAAACGCGTAGGCTGTAACAGTGTGTGAATAAATCTCCAATTCCAATGAGCGGAGTGCTGGTTTTTCGTTTCGTGAGTAATATATATATATATTACCTACTGGCGATAGCCAGTAGGTATATATAGTTAGGATTATTTCTCTATGGAACTTTTCAAAATTCTATGTCTAATAACTTTGGCGTTTGTGGACGGAATCGGCTGAAAATTTCAGGAAAATGGCACATTTTATTTCTGAGCAGCCCTTGAGAATTTGGGGGGGTTTCGTCAAGGGGGGGCCAAGAAAAAAGGGGGTCCCAAAACGCGTTTTTCCCATGTTAATTTCCATAGGGCGTTTGGCCTCACTTTTAGCTCGAACGGCTGAATGGATTTGCACAAAACTTGGCAAAATTGTAGGGACTGTTAGCCCGATGTGCCTTTGCTGGGTCTCAATATATGTGCTCCAGTGGATTTTGAGAAATTAACGTTTTAAAAAACTTTATATATCTGTGACAGCGTCCCAGATAGCGCTCCAGATCGCGTACTTTTCGCGTCACAGAGCTTTGCGAAGCGATGCTGATTGGCTCTCCGGTGTCTGTCAACATTCTAAACAGTCTGGTGCGGCCGCCATCTTGTCTCTCGGTAGGATCGAGAGACAAGAAGAGGTGAAAAACGAAGGGGGAATTTAATGAAAGGGGGCAAGGTAGATCCCTCTTGACCCCCTAGGAATGATGTTGGGGTTATTAAAGGGTCCCGTGGGGAAAATTTAAAACATTTGATTTTTCACGGTAGAAGCGCTTCTCGGTTCGCAAATTAATGGCTGAATGGATTTGCACGAAACTTGGCAAAATTATAGGGACTGTTAGCCCGATGTGCCTTTGCTGGGTCTCAATATATGTGCTCCAGTGGATTTTGAGAAATTAACGTTTAAAAAACAGGTATATCTGTGACAGCGTCCCATATTGCGCTCCAGATCGCGTACTTTTCGCGTAACGGAGCTTTGCGTAGCAAAGCTGATTGGCTCTCCAGTGTCTGTCAACATTCTAAACAGTCCGGTGCGGCAGCCATCTTGTCTGTTGGTAGGATCGAGAGACAAGAGGAGGAGAAAAACGAAGGGGGAATTTAATGAAAGGGGGCTAGGTAGACCTCTCTTGACCCCCTAGGAATGATGTTGGGGTTATTAAAGGGTCCCGTGGGGCAAATAATAAAAATTAGATTTTTCGCGGTAGAAGCGCTTCTCGGTTCGCAAACTGGTAGCGAAACGTGAATTCACCATTTTGTGTTTCGATTTCATTAAATTACTAGGTATAAGGGGGTACGGGAGACGTATCCTGACCCCTTTTGTTTTCTGAGGGTGGCTGAGGAGGTTCATATATGCTGATACATGTCTTCCAGCGGCTGTGCGTGAGCGTTTTTTTTTTGTTGCGTGACGTCTGTTAACGTTCGATTCGATGGAAATCAGGAAGTGTTGACCGCCATTTTGTCACTGCGAGTAAATATTTTGTTTTAAATAATTGTTATAAATTAATCCTTATTGATAAACATTGTCTGCGCAATCTTGTCTTTTTTGCAATGCCACACTTTTGTTGAGCACGGCAGCCATTTTAGATGCCTAGACCAGACCCACTCTCTGCACGCCGCCGATCCTCAGCATGGCTCCTCACCCTCGCAAGCATCTCCCCCACGCACTGGTCACCCCCGCTCTCTCTCTCATGCATGGGCCAGAAACCTCCTCCCATGTCCGCTGCTCTTCCCTGAGAATCACACCCTGTGCCCGCCCGACACCACCCTTTCACCCTATTCACTACCGCACCCTCTGACACTCTTCTTCCTCTGTGTCCGATTGTTCAGGCCGGTCCCAGGCTATCACCTAGCCCTGCAGATGTAGTTTATGGCCCCAGCTGTAGAGGATCACCCCTCTTCACAGGAGTTACAGTAGATCTGTCACAGCACACGCGTTCCTACTATCTGATAACCATCCTGTATTGTGCTTGGGGAGGGGATTCTCACTGTGAGGGTGTGTGGGACCGAGCCTGAAGCGGAAGATTCCAGGGATGCCTCTTTGTACATCAAAATTTTTACAATTATGTGTCACATTATAAATATATAGTACTCCAACAAAGTAGGATTATAACACTTTAATAACTTTTAAATATATAGAACGCAACAAAAACAGTAAATACATTTAAACATTTTTTTGAAAAAAGAAGCAACAATGGTCAGTAGCTGTGTTTTGTGCGAATAGTCCCAAGGCAGCACAACGTGCTGAGTTCTGGAGGGCACCCAGGTGATGTTACCTGGGTGCCGCACTGGTTTTTGGTATCCTACAATGCAGCTCCGAAAAACGGCGTGGGGCGTCCCGGGGGGTGCGCGGGGAGGCCTCGTCAGTAGCGGTCTGTTGTGCGAATAGTCCCAAGGCAGCAGAACGCGCTGAGATGTGGCACTGGTTTTGGCATCCTACAATGCTGCTCCGAAAAACGGCGTGGGGAGCCCCGGGGGGGGGGGGAGGCGGTGTGAACGGGTCTCCCCAGGTGGAGGCTCGTCGGCTGTACTGGGGCGCCCCTTTACCGTTTCAGTTGCCATTCCGCCGGCTTTTGCTACACTGTGCCTCATCCGCCATTCAGCTGTTTATCGCCCGCTCTTGCGGCTACAGCGTCTCGCTCACCATGTAGTTGAGTTGCGCCCACTCTTGCGGTGCAGCGATAGGCGGCTGCCACAGGACTCTTAAAATGGCGGACGTCTCTTCGGATTTGGGCCTGGTCCACTAACATGGCCCTGGGACACCTTGGAACTCGGACGTCCCCTGAGCCTTGAAGATTTTACAAAAGTCTTGGGGGCTCCCGACTCCTGCAGGCTTCCGGTGGGGAGCGGCTGCCATGATTGCTCGCGGAATGACCACGACGGAGCCACGAGATGGTGGTGCTCTCAGGCTGACGCCAGTTTTAGTCTGAAACATCTAGAAACAAGGTGGGGCTTTCATCGTTTGGGAAAAAAAAATGTTTTAAAACAATGAAAAGTGATATTTTTAGGTCATATGATCAAGCCTTTCATCATTAGGAAACCAAAAGTAAAATGAACCAATGAAAAGTTTTATAAAGAAGTCACATGACCTGTTATGCTTACGTTACGCGCTGCTATAAAAAGCGTAGAAAATCCGTTGGCACGTGAGGCGGCGTCAGTAGCGGACCGATGTGCGAATAGGCCGAAGGCAGCTCAACGCGCCGAGATCCGGATGGCACCTAGGTGGTGTCCAGCAAGTTGCACTGGTGTGGCCATCCTACAATGCTGCGCCGAAAGTCGGCGTGGGGTGCCTGGGGGGGGGGAGGTGGCGCAAACTGGCCTCTCTCGCCTCCCCAGGTGGAGGCACCTGATGTGCAGTGCGGCGCCCCTTATCTTTTCACTCGCCGTCCAGCAGAGTTGCGCCCGCACTTGCTGCTACAGTAGGCTGAAGGCAGCACAACGCGCCAAGATCCGGATGGCACCGAGTTGGTGTCCAGCAAATTGCCGCACTGGTGTGGCCATCCTACAATGCTGCGCCGAAATTCGGCGTGGGGCGCCCCGTTGGCCTGTGAGGTCGCGTTAGTCACTGTTTGAGAAAGCAATGTGATGCTGTGCGTCGCCCCCAAGATGGAGGCTCCTCGGCTGCAGTGGGGCGCCCCTTGGTGTTTCACTCGCTATCCAGCTGAGTTGCGTCCGCACTTGCGGCTACAGTAGGCCGAAGGAAGCACAACGCGCCGAGATCTGGATGGCACCGAGGTGGTGTCTAGCAAGTTGCCGCACTGGTGTGGCCATCCTACAATGCTGCGCCGAAAGTCCCATGGTCCGGCGGAACTTTTTCCTTTTCCTTTCTGCATCTTGTCCCACAATCCGTTTAACCTTTAGACACGACCAGGTCCCTGAATGTGTGCAGGGGGACGCTATTGATTGAATCAAAATGGCGGCTTCACACAAAGCTGACTCAAGCGTTGCTGGTGATGCTATACAGACAAAAAATGGTTTTCAGTTTGTACATTCTTCAGGATTTTTCCATCCAAGTCTGCTTGAGAGTTTGTAGAACAATGGCTTTAGATCTTGCCCTCCCCTCTTTTGACTGTTGGTCTTGTTGCCTATGTCTTCTGTTGTCATTTAACTGAACCTTTTTTGACTGCCGAAAGGGGTTCTGGTCCGACCGCTGGTTGGTGGAGATATTTTGACTATATCCTGGACCTGCCCGGCCTCGCCCAAAATGGCGCCGGTATGAATGGGACTCGTACCTCCTTGTTGTGTACTGGTTGCACAACCTTGATATCACGAGATTCGTATGCAGTTTTGAAGCACATGGCGGGCAGGAATGAGAATTGATTGAATATTTCGACATCCCTATTGATATTAAGTTCTGATGTGTTATTGATTACTGTACTATTGAAAGTTCGAATTAACGTCACCCATGGTACTTGCCCGCAAATGTATATCTAGATAATTTTATTGTAAGTGGCCCTGTCGTATTTTAATTACAAAATGTACGTCCACCGATACCGCAACTGTTAGACACCTTAGTTCTTGCAACCTAATGGCCCGCTCGTTGCGTTCCTCTACAGTGTAAATGTCTCCTCATCATATACGATTCCAGTTTTCTCCGTGGCCGGCCCACGTGGTTATAGGCCCGTATTTGTATACTGACATTTACATTGGTAAAGTTTTTAATTTTAGTTTCTGTTTTCGAATCAGTAAAAGGCAAGTGAAATAAAGCAGTCCAATTACATGACGGTTAAAAGGTATAATACGCAGGAACGCAGTAAAGATAAATGGTCAAGGGCTGTTGTGTTTTTTACTCCTGCAACATAAAGTGATCGATAAGAATCTGATATTCAGGCGTATCGGCGACTAAGACAGCAGGTCGAGCATCTTTTGCTTAACGGCTCCGTCATGGGACGAAGAAACGCCCTTTTGCTAGAAAAAGGAATATATTTTACTTGCAGGACAGTTGTAAATTTTCCGGGAAAATACATTAGCCTGGAATATTATAACATATATGTTTAAGAAAAAATAATTTTCGAAAGCAATAAAAAGCGTAATTTTTAGGTCATATGACCAAGCCTTTCATCATTAGTATAACAAAAGTAAAATGAACCAATGAAAAGTTTTATTAACAAGTCACATGACCTGTTATGCTTATGTTACGCGCTCTTGCCGCGCCCCGGATCCCTTCCGGGAAGCTGCGCTTCGCGCACTGGAGTACTTCCGGGTGCGCTAATGCGGCGTGTCATATAACGCATTATGCGACAACGTAGGTCCAGAATATAGTCAAAATGTCTCCACCAACCAGTGGTCGGAACACAACCCCTTTCAGCAGTCTAAAAAGTTCTGTTAAATGACAACAGAAGGGACAGGCAACAAGAACCATCAGTGAAAGAGGGGAGGGCAAGTTCTTCCCTACCGGGTCACGTTGGGGCGCTACCGGAACTGATCGAATTGGTAGTCTACAGTGTTTCTGGATGTTTCAGACTGAAGCTGGCGTTAGCATGAGAGCACCACCATCTCGTATCTCAGTCGTGGCCATTCCACGAGCAATCATGGCAGCCGCTCCCCACCAGAAGCCTGCGGGAGTCGGGGGCCCCCAAGACTTTTGTAAAATCTTCAAGGCTCAGTGGACGCTTTCGAGAATGGGGCCCAAGCCCTAGCAGACAAGCGTCCGAGTTCCAAGGTGTCCCATGGCCATTTTAGTGGACCACGCCCAAATCTGAAGAGGCGGCCGCCATTTTGAGAGTCCTGTGGCAGCCGCCTATAGTTGCATCGCAAGAGCGGGAGCAACTCAACTACATGGTGAGCGAGACGCTGTAGTCGCAAGAGCGGGTAGTAAACAGCTGAATGGCGGAAGAGGCACAGTGTAGCAAAAGCGGGCAGAATGGCAACTGAAACGGTAAAGGGGCGCTCCACTACAGCGTGTCTTCAGGTCAAACGGATTGTGGGATAAGGTCCAGAATGGAAGAGTCATCAAAAGGCAAAAAGTTCCGCCGGATCCCGGGAGCCGGCCGCCTATGTCGGGGGCGATCTTAGGCCACGCCAGGGCAACACGACTTGGGGAGGGGGCAGAAGTCAAGCGCACCCTCCCAGTCCGCGCCACCACACCGTATGTTGAAAATCTGAAGCCATCGTTCTACAAACTCTCAACCAGCCTTGGATGAAAAATCTTGAAGAATGTACAAACTGAAAACCAGTTTTTGTTTGCATAGCATCAGCAGCAACGCTTGCTATCAGAATGCATGAGTTTCATGCTCGATCGATTGAGCTAGCCGGATCAGGCAACAAAAAGTATAAAATAGTTATGTAAATAGTTATTTAATAAAATGTTTTACCCTGTTACTTTGCTGGTGTGTTGTATATATTTATAATATTTGCATAGAGTTTATCGTTATTTTTGGGCGGGGTGGGTGGCGGAGCCGAGCTGTCTTGGAGCCATCATGGTGTGGAGCTCAGTTCATCTCACTAGTTTTGTATTTCTCATGAGGGGTTGTTCCTAATGTTTCTATTTTAGCGAGGTCAAAAAGAGATCCCATTAGTGGCCTACTGATTTTGCTCGATTACTTTTATTTTTAACACGATTTTTCACTATCTGCAAAGACTAAACAGAGTATTGCGGCTTTGTGCTTGTTAGTAAATAGAGAATGAACCAAAGAGAATAAATTCTAAAATAGTAAATGCTTGGATAATAATCAATCAAATGGAGAGACAAGCAGGCACGACGGATTACAACGGGGGCAAAGGCCTGCGTTAACTACCCTTCACTATCTGCAAAGAGAGAGTACTTCTAAGAGAAAAGAGGGGGGGGCAGCGTTTAAAGCACATCAGCGTGCATAAACACGAAAATGTTTTTACCTATCACGTACTTGACATTTGACAGCTTTTGATATTTGTTATTAAAAAACCATTGAAATTCAATGAAAAAACCATAGGTTTTAGCCCATATATAGTTAGGGATTAGCATTTTCAAAACCTTATTTTACTCGCATAAAACCATTGAAATTCGCATATATAGTTAGATGCGCTAACTATATATCGCGCACCCGCAATCCACTACTGATGATGTCACATATTACATCATTCATGACATGATTATTTACAGAAAACAGACATAACAAATCTTATTACGAAAAACTTAGTGCATAGCATAAATCAAGCTATTAAATGTGACATTCCACAACATACACAATTGACAAAATACAATAAGTGACAAAAAATAAAGAACAGAAAATCTTTGTCCTACAAGATACTAAGGCATCAAAAGGGGCCTAATATGACTTAGTCCTCGATTTCAAGAGCCTTTCCAGTTCCTAGAGGAGTCAGAGTTCTAGTCAAGCCTGAAGGTCTAAGCTTGTTTACTCAAGTCAAGACTTTGAAGTTCTGTGCAATCATTCGCAAGACTGGGTGCCCTTGGCCTCTGAAGTGCAATGACCGATGCGTTTCAACCTTCAACAGGGGACCAGGGTTAAATTTAGGTGAAGGTATTCATCAGGGCAGTTTTTATTTTTTCAAGTAGGACATCACAGCTTTCCTAAATCAAGAAAACATGAAAATGCTTAATGATAATGTCTACCTCTAATAGTGCGATAAGTTAAAGGCTTACTTTTAAAGCGTTTATCTACATACCACTTTTCGGTGTTAGTCTGGGCCTGAAGAGTCCCAGAGTTGGATATGTACTCATGACTGCATTAGGCATGAATTTTTCAGGCTGCTGGAAGAAAAGGAGGCTTATGTTGGAGTTCAAATAGAAGTTCCCTTGTTGTACCTATCGTGGATTTATTTAAAAACGTGATTATGCTCAATAGCTTTGGGGCGAATCGAGTGTGCAGGCAAAAGAAAGGTGCGCTAAATTGCTTTGGGGTGTTTGGGGTGTACAGACAAATGGAAGGTGCACTTCATGAGTCAGGCTCAATATAATGCTGTGGATGTGATGCATGCTCTATTGTGGAAGCGTGAGGTGACTTGTATGCACGTGTTTGGTAGATTTTGTGATAGAGCCATTGTTGTTATTAGCCACTCTCCCCTACAATTGCGTGCTTCCCTCATACGCGTACTTTCCACTCTTAGCACTGGTAACACTGGTGCATATTTTCTAGCATCCAGGTGATCTCCCGGGCTCACAGTGTCTCCGCACAGTCTTCTGTTCGCTTCAGTAGGGTAATTATATTTATTGTATAGTTAGTAAAAACCATTACAAAGTATAAATACGACAATATACTAAAACACAGAAAATTTACACTGCTGAGTGAATTTTAAAAAGTTATAAAATGAGAACGTCTTTCAAGTTAGAAAAGTAAAAGTGTTCCAGGTTCAAGACTTTGCCAGTGTTCTTTGCTTTTTCTTGAAATTGTCAATGAATTTGACTGCCCCGCAAATGAGTTGCAATCTACTGAGCATAGGATTAGTATGATTGCGGACCGGCAGGTGCGTATTCCATTTTCCTTAAACTTGGTTTTTAACCAATTCCGTCATTCCTGGATCAGAGCTGGGCAAATACAGATCAGATGGATAAAGTCTTGTCTTCCTGCGCTACATAAACCACATCCATCACATTCTTGGGGCATCCATTTTGGTGACTCAGCATTTGTTGGTAAGCTACCCAGCCTTAAATTGAGGTGTTTCCGTTTGATGAATGGCGAGAAAGCAAGGTCTAGGAAGGCTGCCGGTATTGGTTTTTTTATAAGATTGAATTGTCATCCAGGCATGGGACCGATGAGTGAAAGTTAGTTTATCATCGAGCAACGAATGCCTGTTGGCAGCCTTCTTTAACAACTGTTTGAAGGAAAGTACTGGAAGCTTGGATTCCCAAAGTGCAGCCAAGTTAGCTGATTCTAGTGATGATTTAAGATACTTGGCATAGTGCGAGTTGGGACTTTTACTGATTATTTCCCACATGGCACGGTATAGCGCATTTTCTTGGTTCATCCAGACATCTTACCAGAATTTTATGGTCTCATACTTTTTCAGCAGCACTTGGAATTACAAACCAAATTCAAGTCTGACTTGTGCGGGTGATGCATTGCTTGGTAACACAAATACATGCTTGTAGATTTTCATTTGAACTTCGTCCAAGAGTTGTGCACTCTTGCTATGGTGTAATACGCTCCCATAAGCTAATGTTGGAAGTAGCTTAGCTTTCATTATTGTTAACAGGGGGGAGACCAGGGGGCCTTTCAGTTCGGTCGCCAAGCTACTGAAAGCGTTCAATAGGACCACGCCCTTCTTTTCCATGTTATTGAGATGCGTAGTGAAGTAAAGACGCTTATCCAGTAGTATCCCAAGATACTTGTAACTTTCAACCGCTTCCAGTTTAACATTGTCTATAGTGAAGGTTGGTTGCACTTTATGGCGTCAAGTTATGACCATAGTCTTTGTTTTTGTGCTGATTATTACTAGCAAATTCTGTTTGGTATGGCAGGTCAATTCCTGTAGTAGACGTTGCAAGCCTATTCTTGTCTGGCTTAGTAGGACCACATCGTCGGCATTTGATAGGTGTGTTATACAGAGATTACCTAGCCGCGGTGGATTAGCATTGATCTGATCAAGGCTTACTGTTAGATCCGCCATGAATAAATTAAAAAGGTGAGGGGCCAGCACGCAGCCTTGCTTTAATCCATCAAAGGTATTGATCTTCCGGGTTAACCTCTGTCCGTTGTCGATCTTTACCTGCATCCAGGTGTTACTATACAGGTCAATGATCGGCGTTAGGATTGAGCCTGGCAGGCCCTGCTGCTTCAATTTGGCCCATAGTAGTTTCCTGTTGAAATGGTCGAAGGCCGCCTTAAAGTCAACGAAACAGGTGTAAAGTTCCTGGTGGTTTTGTGGACTTTTTTCACCAATCAAGCATAACGCCATTGCATTTGCCATAGTGCCTGTTCCGCGACGAAACCCTGTCTGGTTTAACAGGCTTTTGCTGTTCATATCAGACCATTGTGCTAGATCGGCTAGCACCAGGGATGCGTAGTATTTTGCTTCCGCATCGATCAGGGCTATTAAGCGGTAATTAGTTGGATTTTTGCGGTCTCCGTCTTTATAGATGGGATTGATGATGGCACCCCTCCAGCTTTCCGGGACCCGACCTGAGTTGCTAATTGTCTGAAACAGGATATTGAGTTTGCATGCCCAGAACTTGGGGTCCTCTTTGTAGATTGCCTGCAGAATGCCATTCAGCCCCGGCGCGCTCTCTTGCTTGCTTTTCTTGATTATTTTTAGTATTCGGCAATCATCATCTGTCCGTATTGATTGATCCATGTCTTCCTGGCCGGTGGTCAAGCCATTAGTGCAGGTAACAGTCATTCTTTCCTGGTTCATAACTCTTGGCGTTTCAGATTCGGTTGTTGACGTTGTGATCAGGTAGGTTTGCCGTTAGCTTTATTGAGAATGTATCGACTATGTATTGGGCCCAATTGCTTTCAGCAATGCATGTCATGCTTGCAGGTTGAGCTACTCGATTAATGGAGTTGACTTGCATCCAGAACGCCCTGGAGTCTGATTTTTTTATGTTGTGCAACAGTTTAGCCCAAAAGTCATTAGCTATGTTCCTTTTTTCCATTAAAACCAGCTTCTTGTATTGTCTCCTTGTCAATCGGACTTCTTGCCAGATGCTTGGGTTTGTCCTTAGACCTTGTGGCCGTCTTGTGAGCTTCTGAAGATGTTTCTTCATAGAGAGTGCTGTTTTGGTGAGTTTTGTGTCGGTCTTAGGATAGGTCTTCCTTTTAGCGTTGCTATTGGACCTTGGTAGCCTTTCCAGGAAGTCAGACCAGGTTTCTGAACATAGGTCCTTTTCTGCAGTGGATGTTTTAAACAATTTCTTAGCATCTAACGCTATTTGAGGTAGGGTATTGCTTGTCCACCTTAACCGCTTTAGGTTGACTGTTGAAGTTATGCCTGGTATAGTTGGTGCCTTTACGTGCCTGGAGGAACACAGTTTCATCTCAATGTTTTGCATTGAGTGATCACTGTCTAGTGAGCAGATTATTTGGAATTTTTTAATTAGACTCAGCAGGGGTAGAGTTCCTAATGTGTAATCCAAGGTGGAACTTGCATTGTGGCCTATATAGGTGGCGCAAGGGGGTTTATCTTGAAAGGTTCTTCCGTTTATTACCCATAGGCCAAGGCGTTCAAAGTCCCACATCATCTGCCTACCAACTTTGTCTGTCTTCTTGACCGATATAATCTCCTGGGGTTCATCATCCCACAGTTTGTTTGCTACAGAGATGTTGTCCTCATCTTCCGGTGGGTGTAGAAGGTTGGTGTTAAAATCGCCCGTGACAATAATCTCCCAACTTGGCTGTTCAGGGAAACATCACTTACAACACAACTTTTACAACGCAGTGCCTTTACGACGCAACTTTTACAACGCAAACCATTAAAACGCATTGCACTGGGAGGCACTCTAGGATAGGGAATAGGTTTAATTTACTGTCCAACACCTTCCCTACTATCCACGGGGACTGGAGTTGGAATAGTAAATTAAACTATTCACTATCCAGTGCCCCAAAGCACTATGCGTTGTAATGGTATGGTTGTAAAACCCGCGTTGTAAAAGCATGCGATGTAAAAGCATGCGTTGTAATGTCGTACATCCGGTTGTTCAAGGCGGGTGTTGGTTACTACATTGACAACACGGTCGAAGAGGTCCTTTTTGGCCGATTTTTTCAGGTGGGCGTATAAATTCATCAAGATGATTGTTCTGGTCGTGTTTTTTATTGTGCTCTCCAATTTAATAATTTGCATATCTGGTGCTGATATGGTCATTTGCGAGGCGCTGATCTTCAGAGCAGTGGATATATATGTTAAAAGACCCCCCCTTGCGCGCCCATAGCACTGGGGATGCGTCTCACTTTCATGGAAGCATAGTCTTCCTGGTACATCAATTGGCTCCGTTGTCCACGTTTCTTGCAATGCTATGATGTCATATTGGTCCCAGGTTGCTGTCTTTCTACTATTGTTTAAGATATTTTTCGCTCCTGCGAGGTTCCAGGAGAGCAGCTTTATTATTGTTCCTTTGATCTCTCCTGCTTCGCAGTGGGTTCAATTACCATGAATTCCCAGTGTCTGTCTTCAGTGATTATTAGTGGGAGTTTCAGCCCCCCTGGCACCTTGCAGTACTGAGTGAGTGATTCAGCTTTTGCAGTCATCTCTTTTCCCACATCTTCTTAATAGGGGTGACGGATAACCCTTTTTTATTTCTTCTTTCAGCGGGATTCCCCATGTTTTTTACTATTTCTACATTCCTCCAGGTGGCAAGTGTGCCTTCCTTAGCCACCTTGTCCCCTAACATAATGAATTCGATTGTTAATAAATTGGCGGATGTTAGGTGGCTTAGCCTTAGGATGGAGGATGTCAGATGGAGAATATTCCCTCGATTTAGTAGGTCTTGTGTGCCTTGGGGTTAGGGATAAAAAGTATCTTTCCTGCTATAGCTGTTTGTTTTTCCGGTGGTAGGTCACTGCTAGTCTGTGCTTTTTCCTTTGATGAGGGTTTTGTTGACATGTGATCATCATGCTCCTTTGCGTTGAGATTGAGATATTGTGCTATTTGATTATACCCATCGTTCTGGGTTTGCGTGAGCGGCAGATTCACTACGGCCTTTACTTCCCGGCCTGTTCATTTGGGATTGACCTGTTCGGGGTGGTGCCCACTAACTGTGGCGACAGCCCCGGGGCGTGGTCCTGTCTATTCCACATTTGAGGTTTCTGTAGTTTGTTGTATGCCATTGTTGCCTGTGGATATCGTGAGTTGTATTTGTTTGTGCATGCTTCTGTCCGCCTTTGTTCTTACTTGTCTATTAATCTTCCGGTCACTTTTTCCTGGTGTTGGATTTTCGCTTAGTATAGTGATACTTTTCCCTACAGTTGAATTATTGCTCGGTATGGTGATGCGAATTGAGGGAGCTTTTTGGTTTTTCTCCATACCTTTAGTTACAATCCAATGGGGTCCTTGACTGCTTGGTTCATTTTTATAATGTTGATCAATCTCATTTATAGGATGCTTTTTATCTTCATGGGTAGTGCGCCCTTTTTGACGAGTGATGGGCTCAGTTGTTTGTGGCTCATTCGGCCGACTATCTGAGGTTTTATTTAGTTGTGCATTGTTGCTGAGCCCTTGATCCCGGCTTGAATCAGTGTCACTTGCGGCGGGCGTTGAGCTCGAAAGATCAGTGTACCTGGAGTTCCCGGCTCCTTGGGTTTTAGAAGAAATTATCCCCTCTGTATGCGTGACTTTTTTTGTTGTTGTCATGTCCTTCGGGCTTGTACTTAGTGGTATTCGCCCTTCTTCTTGGTTTTTCCAGTTTTTGTGCTCTTTATATATCCCGACTGATGAGTGGTGTGTCCCCTCTTTAATGTTAGGTTCTTGTTTTGGTTTGATTTTTACCTGATTAAAGATAGGAAAAGTAACCAGCGTCTGCTTATTTGCAGGCGGACAGTTTGACATCTGATTTCAGTTTTTTCTTGCCCGTTTTTTGCCGCTTGGTTAGGCCTTTAAGGTCATTTTGGTTATTTTCCCCATCCTGGTTTGAATGCTCTATTCCCAATAGTATGCAGCAATTATTTTGTGTGATAAGGTGTATTCCACCTGTTGTTTTAGGTTCCTCTATTATATCGTCAGATATCATTGTCAGTTGGTTTGGTTTGTTCTTTTCCACTGCTGTTTGCCGTGCTGACTCGTCCGCTTGATCTGCATTAAATGTAATCGGATGCTCCATTTGTGGGCTCTTGCAATTTTCAAAAGAAATAAGGTCACATCCGATCGGTGTGCTGTTGTTGCTCTGGTTAGCATGCTTGCATTTTAGTAATATGTCTTTAAGTATTAAAGGCAGATCCTTTAATTTTTCTAGTATTGGGTGGCAGGTACATGACTGAGATGCTGCCCACGGTTGGATCTGATCCTTAATGATGTTGAAAATACTGGCCATGGTATCTAACTTTTTGTTTATATTGGATATGTATTCCACCATTGTACTCATAAGATGTATCTGGATGTCGACTTTGTCTGACTGCATGTTGAGGGTTTTAATAGAGGTTTCCAATATACACCCAAGAGCACTGTGCAATGTGATTATTGATTCCAAGTTTTCATTGATGTTGTGCCCTATTTCGTGCCGGTCCAGGTCCCCTGTGTTGCAGTTGGAGGAGAATACCTGTTTGGCTTGCTTTTTGGACGTTGTGTCATTGTGCCACACTTTACTCTTTTGCCGTGTTCCGGGGCTTTTTGTTAATGCTACATCGGCAATAGCTGAACCACTTGAAGTTTCTATTATTGAGGGTTCCATTTGAGCACCTACATTGATCACGTTTGGGGAATCTATTGGTGCATTAGTGTCCTCCTCCTGGTTCACTCCACTGGATATCTCAACTATGTTGTTACTTAACGGCTCTTTGTTTGGAGAGTTTTTTGTGCACCAACCGATTGGTGTTACTCCCTGGTCCTCCTTTGCGGTGACATTTGCTTTGTTGGGGATTTTTAATCCCTCAAAGTTGGTTTCGTTTGCTTCCTGGACCTCCGTTTCGGTGATGGTTGATTTACTGAGGATTTTTGATCTCTCCAGGTTGCTTTCGGTTGCATGGATGTCCAAGCAGGCTTTTTGTGTCATGGTTCTTCCTTTAAGAGTAGGCACTTGAGGCGCCCAACAGGGATTGAATTCCTTTGTCTTCTCTATGGATTTGTTTGTTACTGGGATCATGCGTGAATCCAGTCTTGGGGTTGAATGGATGTATGGAGACACCTTGTATGCTAGTTCATACCCACTAGTATTATGACAGTCCTCGTTTTTGGATTGAACCACATAGCTTCCCGTTATTGTTTGATCTTGATTTATAGCATTAGTTGATACTGATTGAGTTGCGGCAGTTCCTTCACTATTGCTCTCTTTTTTGCTAGGGGAGGATCTTATTGTGTGTCCTTCAGCGTGGTAGTCCATGGACTTGATAGATCCTGTATGGGTTGTTGAAGGTTTCTCATGACCTTGCCTTTGAAATGAGTCGTGCCTTTGGTTTTCCTTGTGCACTTGGGCTAGAAATTGAAACACGTTTTTCTTCAGGATGGCATCCATATACTTGGGTTTTTCCTCTCTTCCATTGGCCCTGTCTTCATTGGTGTTTGTTGGTCTCAAATCTACTTTTTTTGGTGACATTGGTTTTTGTAATCCATTTGGTGTTATCGGCATTGCATAAATAGCTGTCATTGGGCCTCTCAGGAAAGTAAATTTGCCGGTAGGATTCATGTTGCTGAAAATTGGGTATACAGGGGATATTAATGATGCGGCTGCACTTCCCTCAGTTAGTGTAATGGGGGAGTTGGTCCTGGTCTTAGCTGTGCATTTTGGGGGGATTTGTTCGTGTTCTCCCATACCTCATTCCCATTCTTTTCACTTTTCACAACTCTGCTTTACTTCCACTCCACCTCCCAAGCTTGTTTGCCCCCTTTGGGTTGGAACAGCTGCCGTCAGGGAGATAGCGTGGCGTTTTTGCGGAATGACTGCTCTCTCTGGTGTTGAAAAAGTGCTGGAAGACAATTTTTGCCTGGTATGTAATTCTGGTCAGTTCTTTACTGTGCACTGTGCACTTTGCACTGTTAACACGCCGTTAGTCTCCCCCAGCTGTTTGTTTAGCTTTGATATAAGGGTACTGGTAGGCAATTTTTGGCGTATAAAGAAAAAATAGCGCTTGAAGGGTAAAGGGTAATGGGTGTGCTTAGTACGTTTGAGCCGATGTTGCTGATATTGCCAGTAGCGCAGCTACTGCTGACACCTCTCACTGTGTTTCTGTTGCCTGCTGCTGTTGGTGTCCTGTAGGTCCGGTCTGGTCCGGTCAGCTGTGAGTGAGCCACGCGAAGCTGAGGATCCAGGTGGTGCCCCGAGTACACCGGGAGGAAACCGCTGGTCAGGTCAGGTCTGGTCAATTGGCCCCCACGGACTCCAGTGCTACTGATTATCCAATGATCCCGCCGATGGTGCCATGAACACTGGGAGCTGTGAGCGCTGTGAACACTGAGGACGCTGAACTCCTCCGCGGCGAACCTCGGCACTCCCTGGCTCGCCTTGGTTCACCTCAGACCTCAGCTCTGCCTCTCCCCCTGCCCCACGGGCATCTGGGGGGGGGCCCTTGAAGCCTTGGTTCACGGCTCCGGCTTTGGTTTTGCGGACGGCAAGCTCGGACTGTGGCGTGTGTCGGCTGGCGTCTCTGTCGCTCTGCAACTCGTTGCTACTGCGGTACTGTGGTAGCGGCTCTCTGCTGCGCTCTTCTGGCCACCCACGAGCATTCACCCATTGAACGACTCCCTGGGGCAGACTAACGTTCGCTTCAGTAGACGGAAAAAGCCGGTCATGGCCAAACACGTTCCTTATTTTTTTTCCGTCTTTATTTATGACGTATGTTGTTCAAATTTAGTGCCTGATCTTGCCCGTATGATTTTCTGTTCTTTATTTTTTGGTACTTTTTGTATTTTGTCAATTGTGTATGTTGTGGAATGTCACATTTAACAGTTTGATTTATGCTATGCAGTAAGTTTTTTGTAACAAGATTTATGTCTGTATTCTGTAAATAATGTTTTATGTGTCTACAATTTTTGTCGGAATGTAATAAGGAGTATTTTGAAAACACTGATAAGGAGAAAACCTGATGAATACAAAAAATAGAAATACAAAAAAAGAAACTTTAGCCCAGAGTTAATAAATATGAGTTCTGAAGGCATTAAAAAGTGATGGTTGATTTGTGGTGGGAGAGGCACTTCTTGTTTGTAATTCACGCCTCTGGCCCCCTTATTTAGAATCACTCCCCTTTTTGCTCTCCAGGGGTATTTTTAGGGTGTAGAGTGGGTAAGGGAATTTGAGTGTCAAGGGGATTTTTAGAGTTGTGGTTGGGTAGGACTATAGGGTTGTAAGTAAGGGTATATCTGTTTTTTTGGGTGGTTGAGTTTAGGGATCGATAAGGTAAAATATATAGTCATACACACACACACATATAATACATATATATGTGTGTATAGATCTAAATATCTATCTATATATATATTCACTGAAAAAACCATAGGTTTCACACCAGTTATAGTTAGGAATTAGCATTTAAAAAACCTATTAAATTCACTGAAAAAACCATAGGTTTCACACCAGTTATAGTTAGCTGGAAATTTTACTGACATAAAACCATTGAAATTCCCACGTTATAGTTAGTTGGACTCACTATAACTTGCGCGTGCAATGCACTGCTGATGACGTCACATATTACATCACTCATGACACGGTCAGTGACATCACTCATGAAATCACTGATGACACCATCCTTGTATTTTAAACAATTTAAACAATTTTTTAATTAATTTTTTTATTTTTGACCCTGGAGCGCTCCCGGGGCGCACCCCGGTGAGCGCCCCGGAGAGCGTAGTCTTTTGAAGCGCCCCGGGGCGCGCTCCGGAGAGCGTCCCGTTAGCGCCAATGTCGCGAACGAAAACATCATTGTGACGTATCGCGTAGCCTCGTCCACGTGATACGCACGGCGTAAGCGCACTTGGAAGCACTCGAGCGAATACGATCGCGCAACGTAAACTTCCGACTCCTTTCGCGACGCGACCTGAAAATAACACTTTTAATTGGTGCAGAACAGTTTTACTTTCATAATGATGAAAGCCCTGGTCTTGTGACCTGAAAATAATACTTCTCATTGGTTCAGGCCTTTTTTTTCCAAATGATAAAAGACCCCACCTTTTTTCCTTATTCTGACTTTGTCCTTTGACTGAGGAAGACCTGATTGTACCTCTCTGTACCTTTTGGATCTATATAATGGCTTCAGTAGCAGCAGCAGCTGGTGCATCTGCACCACCACCACCACCACCACCACCACCAAGAGGACCACCACAACAGTACATTGGTGGTGAAGAAGAGGAGGAGGAGGAAGAGGAAGAGGAGGATGGGAGAAGATGGCTGCCTGAACAAAATACCCCATACAAGCCCAAGTCACACATTGTATGGGAGTTTTTTTCATTCCTACAGGGAAAGAAAAAAGTGAATGCAGACAAGGTAATTTGCCTAATCTGTATGGAACAACTCTCAAGGGGCAACCCAAGGAAAAAGTGTTCCTTTGTTTACAATACCATGATTCGACATATGATCCGTAAGCACCCTAAGAACTATTCTCGTGTAGAACTCAGGGAACTGGCCAGTAACCCCCCCAGTCATCAAGGACCACCTCCCAAAGAAACGAACCCACTTCATCGGCACCAGAAACATCAGAGATGATGCCTTGTATTCAGCAACGATTTGCTGATTTTAAAATCACTTGTACTGCATGTGGCAAGCTTATCCCCTATGGTGAAAAGAGCGTAAAGCTCATCGTCCTTGCAGGTGACAATCACAAGTGCCCCAGTAATTTTTTTCTTTTTTTGTTTTTTGCTCCAGTTGAGCCAGTTTCAATTCCCTTTTTTTTGTTTCTCCCCTAAAAAAATACAAAAAAATATAAAACTATTTTGAAAAGCCAAAAAAGTACAAAATGTTCAAAAAACTTTAAAAAAATATAAAACAACAAAAATAAGAAAAAAACAGTTCTTTTCAGAACTACCTCCAATTTATAAAAAAAGGCTTCATTTTTAAAAAACTGTCATTCTTTTTTCCTCATGGAACTCTCCCCGGTCCACTCCCCGGTGCGCGTGCCGGGCGCTCCCCCTCGCAAAACAGAAAAAAAAAATGTTTTGCCCCCCGGGGCCCTTTTATAGCCCCCACATCAAACCTAGGGGGTCAGGGGGGTCTACCCTGCCCCCTTATGGTCATTTCCCCCTTTGTTTTGGCCACCTCTTGTGTCTCGATCCTACCGAGACACAAGATGGCGGCCGCTCCGGACTGTTTCGAATGTTTACAGACACCCGAGAGCCAATCAGATTTCCGTGCGCACCTCGCGTGTCACGCCAAGGGCGCACCCCGGTGCGCGTACCGGGGCGCGGCCATAGATATATATATTGTTTTTAACCTAAATTACTCAAAATCCACTGGAGCACATATCTTGAGACATAGCAAAGGCACATCGGGCTACCAGTCCCTACAATTTTGCCAAGTTTGGTGCAAATCCATTCAGCCGTTCGGGCTAAAAGTGAGTTTGACCGCCCAATGGAAATTAACATGGGGAAAACACGTTTTGGGACCCCCCTTTTATCTCGTCCCCCACTTGACGAATCCCCCCGAATCTTTCAAGGAAGGACCGGATCTCCGCGAGGCAAATTTGAGGAGGTTTTCAGGCAGATTCGTCAACCGGCGCCAAAGTTATTCCAAATAGAATTTTGAGATTTTGCATTGAAAAAAATCCTAACTATAACTACCTACTGGCGACCGCCAGTAGGTAATCTATATATATATATATATATATATATATATATATATCTGTCTATCTCTCTTCAAAATATATACTTATAGATATATATCTATATCTAGCTATATCAATCTGTATATCTATATCTATATTCACTGAAAAAAACATAGGTTTCAGGGGCGTTATAGTTAGGTGGACATTTCACTCGTACAAATCCATTGAAATTCCCCCGTTATAGTTAATTCATCTAACCATAATTTGCGTGCCCGCAATGCACTGCTGATGATGTCACATATTACATCACTCACGACATGTTCAGTGACATCACTCATGACATCACTGATGACATCTCAAATGACATCACTGAAGGGGAATTATTTCCCTAACTTAAAAGGCGCCATAGGGGGTGTTTTCACACGTCACCTCAGGCCCTGTCTCCTCCCTTCCCCACTGTGTAAACATGCCCTGTGGCTGTTTTAAATTGGGAGATTAAGTCCCCTTGAATCCTGAGGGTCCCAAGGGGCAAATTAGCCCACTAGGTACCACCAGCAAGCGCCATTACAGAGAGGTGTAGAAAGGGGCACTGCCTGCACCATCTCTCTGCAACACAGCACAGTGGCACTTAGTGAAAGCACCTGGTGGGCTAGTTGGCCCCCAGGGTCCCTCAGGATTGAGGGGAATTATTTCCCCAACTTAAAACGCTCCACAGGGTGTGTTTGCCTATGTCACCTCTGGCCCGTCCCCTCTCTTCACCCCTGTGTAAACGCGGCCTGTTGCCATTCTAAGTAGAGAGATTAAATCCCCTTGAATCCTAAGGGTCCCTTTGTTCAAACTAGCCCACTAGGTACCGCCAGTAAGTGCCACAGAGCGGCGTTGCAGAGAGATGTAAAAAGGGGCTTGACATCTGAACCCCTGTCTTCAACGCAGCTCCCTGGAGCATACTGGAGACACCTGTTGGGCTAGTTGGCCCTAAGGGACCCTCAGTATTGAAAGAGAATTAATTCCCCAATTTACAACTCATCACGGGCGCGTTTGCGCAATGGTAAAGGGGAGGGGCCTGAGATGAGCTGTCTGGAAACACACCTTGTGGCGCA
This sequence comes from Lissotriton vulgaris, assembly GCF_964263255.1. Lineage (NCBI taxonomy): Eukaryota > Metazoa > Chordata > Amphibia > Caudata > Salamandridae > Lissotriton > Lissotriton vulgaris. Next base: position 1,189,065,432 of record NC_141693.1, on the reverse strand, counting down.
TTTTAAGTTGGAGATTTAATTCCTCCTCGATCCTGAAGGTCCCTGGGGGCCAACTAGCCCGCCAGGTACCTCCAGTATGCGCCAGAAAGCTGTTTTGCAGAGAGGTGTTCAGAGGCCATGCCCCTTTTTACAACACTCTGCAGCGCAGCTCAGTGGCGCTTACTGGAGGAACCTGGTGAGCTAGTTGTCCCCCAGGGACTCTCAGGATTCCTCAACTTAAAACGAGCCACAGGGCGTGTTTGCACACATGTCACATCAGGCCCCGCCCCCTCCCTTCTCCACTGTGCAAACGGGCCCTTGGCGGGTTTTAAGTTGGGGGATTAACTCCCCTTGAATCCTGAGGGTCCATGGGGTTTAACTACCCCACCAGCTGCCTCCATTTAGTGCCACAGAGCTGCGTTGCAGAGAGGTGTAAAAATGGGCATGGTCTCAGAACACCTCTTTGCATCGCAGCCCCCTGGCACATATTGGAGGTTACTGGTGTGCTAGTTTGCCCCCAGGGACCCCCAGTATTGAAGGGGTATTTGTTCCCCATCTGCAAACGCACCAGGGGGCGCGTTTGCAGAGTGTCGCAAGGATGGGGCATGGCCTCCGGCGCGAGGGCGCACTTTTAAAAAAATTATTTTTGAAAGACGGGGCCCCCGCACTTTTCCTAATATTATTGGCTCTGCAGACCCCATCTCCCAGGGCCTGCCACCTACATTATTTTTCTTTTTTAGATTGGAAGGGGGTTGCGTGGCCCCCCTCCCGATGCCTAAAGCTGCCCTTGGAACCCCATCCCCCAGAAAGCAGAAAAACAAAAGTGTTGAACTCAAAAAGGGGGCAGGGTGGAAGTACCCTGACCCCCTAGGCCTGCTCAGAGGGTCCCACAAGAACCCCCAAGGCCCAAAAAATCTTTGTTTGTTTTTTTTTAAATCGCGGGGTACGAGTACGGTATGCGTACGGTACTCGTACGGTACGGGTACAGTGCTAGCACAGTGCGCGCTTATAGATATATACATTTTTTCAAATTCGATTTTCTCACCAACTACTGGAGGGATTTACACAATTTAAACAAAAGCGTGATCTGTGAATCAGACTCTACCATTTTGCCAAATTTATTGTAATTCCGTTCAGTCGTTCGGGCTGTAGCCTTGTCTAATCGTCCTATGGAAAATAACATGGGGAAAACACGTTTTGGGACCCCCCTTTTTTCTCAGCCCCCACTTCACGAATTCCCCCAAAACTTTCAGGGAAGGAGCAGAGTGGAGCGGGCCATGTTCTTTGAGAAATTCACAAAGATTCATCAACCGGCGCCAAAGTTATTCCCAATAGAATGTTGCGGATTTCCTCAGGAAACTAGGTCCTAACTATATCTACCTATATATATATATATATATATATATATATATATAGATTCTTTGAAAGCAATGAGGAACCGGCCGGGGGACCAAACCCCCTCGTTAATGGCGCTGCAGTAATACAATTTAAAGGTATGCAAATTTTCCCCTGGGGCCCACCGGAGGGCTTGAACAATAATTTTTCCTGCATTGGGCATGCAGATTGAAACCCACTGGAGGGTAGAAAAATGCCAAATGAAAGTACATCACCGAGCAGGCATTCTAAAAAGTCAGTGACATCACCAAGCACACCACAGACTTATTGAAGTGTTAAAAGCCTGGTAGCAGTGATGTAGCGGTGATACATTTTTTTCTGCATGTTTGGCTTCCGATGAGAAGGACAAAACCTTTGGAACGCGTAAGGTCTGAGGAATCAATGCCTGGAGAAGAAGCTGCATACTCACCAAATAAAGAGGTTGGTTACCGAACTACATGCGGAGTGCGGCCTTAAATCTGAGCACCCTTGGACTATAAGGTTTCAGGCCCAATATAGTTAGGAATTAGCATTTAAAAAACCTTTAAAATTCACTCAAAAAACTATCATTTTTAGGGGTGTTATAGTTAGCTGGACATTTCACTCATACAAAACCATTGAAATTGCTCCTATATAGTTAGTTGTACTAACTATATTTCATGCATCCGCAATCCACTGCTGATGATGTCACATATTACATCATTCATGACATGGTCAGTGACATCACTGATGACATCTCAAATGACATCACTGATGACAAATGTTTTTTAAATGCTAATTCCTAACTATATAGGGCCTGAAACCTATGGTTTTTTCAGTGAATTTCAAAGGTTTTTTAAATGCCAATTCCTAACTATATAAAGCCTGAAACCTATGGTTTTTTCAGTGAATTTGCAAGGTTTTTAAATGCTAATTCCTAACTATATAAGACCTGAAAGCCCACCAGGAATCTCCAGTATGCGCCAGGGGACTGCATTGTATAGAGGTGTAATGAAGCCATGCCCCTTTTTACACCTCTCTGCAATGCAGCCCCCGTGCAAGTTTGAAGAGGGGGAACTAATTCCCCTTGCATACTGGGGGCCCCTGGAGGACAACTAGCCCACCTGGAACCTCCAGTATGCGCCAGGGGGCTGCATTGCAGAGGTGTAATGAGGCTATGCCCCTTGTTACACCTCTCTGCAACGCAGCCCCCTGGCACGTTTGCAGAGGGGGAACTAATTCCCCTTGCATACTGGGGGTCCCTGGGGGTCCCTGGGGGCCAACTAGCCCACCAGGAGCCTCCAGTATGGGCCAGGGGGCTGCATTGCTGAGAGGTGTAATGAGGCCACACCCTTTTTTACACCTCTCTGCAACGCAGCCCCCGTGCATGTTTGAAAAGGGGAAACTAATTCCCCTTGCATACTAGGGGTCCCTGGGGGCCAACTAGCCCACCTGGAACCTCCAGTATGCGACAGGGGGCTGCATTGCACAGAGGTGTAATGAGGCTATGCCCCTTTTTACACCTCTCTGCAACGCAGGCCACTGGCGTGTTTGCAGTGGGGGGACTAATTCCCCTTGCATACTGGGGGTCCCTGGGTCATATCTGCCCATACGCCGATATTCCGAACGATTGAAAATGACTTTTCTTGAGAAACATTTGGATTTGGATTAACATGTCCTATACTTTGGAATTTTTGAAAGACTGACTTTGAGGATGCTATAAATTACTCAAGTCTGCCTAAATTGTGTGGGTAAAATTGATACCCAGTCACTTTGAATAAGAATGCACTTACGTCTCGTCTAACATTTGGAAGAAATATCTAGTTATATGACAACAGGATACCGACATAACTTGAAGGAAATAAGAACGCCCTGAAGAAGTTCTGTTGTACAGAACGAAACGCGTCGGCTGGCTGTGGTACATAAACTTAAGGAAAATAAAAGCATTTGAATATACACCAAGATTCAGCGCTTCAATAAGGACTCTAAGTGATATGATTTGATTGGACTTATTGTGCAAGTGGTGCTGTGCCAAACTTTGGAATATTCTCGACTACTCTCTACTACTTACTCTCTACTACTCCACTACTCTCTAATACTCACTCTCTACTACTCATTCTCTACTACTCTCTCTCTACTACTCACTCCCTACTACTCACTATCTACTACTCTTTACTACTCACTATCTACTACTCTTTACTACTCACTCTCTACTCTCTACTACTCTCTCTCTACTACTCACTCTTTACTACTCACTCTCTATTACTCTCTACTACTCACTCTCTTCTTCTCACTCTCTACTACTCTCTACTACTCACTCTCTACTACTCTCTCTACTACTCTCTACTACTCACTCTCTACTACTCACTCTACTATTCTCTCTCTACTACTCTCTACTACTCACTCTCTACTACTCTCTCTCTACTACTCTCTACTACTCACTCTACTACTCACTCTCTACTACTCTCTAATATTCTCTTTCTCTGCTACTCACTCTCTACTACTCTCTACTACTCACTCTCTACTACTCACTCTCTACTACTCTCTACTACTCACTCTTTACTTCTCACTCTCTACTGCTCTCTACTACTCACTCTACTACGTACTCTCTAGTACTCTCTACTAATCACTCTCTACTACTCACTCTCTGCTACTCTCTCTACTGCTCTCTACTACTCTCTACTACTCACTCTCTACTCTCTATTACTCACTCTCTACTCTCTACCTCTCTCTACTTCTCTCTCTACTAGTCTCTACCTCGCTACCTCTACCTCTCTACCTCTACCTCTCTACCTCTACACCTCTACCTCTCTCTACACGCAAACATATACACATATGTATGCATTTATATATATGTATGTGTATATATATATACATACATATATAAACATATATAATCTGCATATCTATATAAATACAAATATAAATTCATGCATACATATACATATATGCATACATATGCATGTTATTTACATGAAACGTTTTAAAACACTAATAAAAGCAAAGCTAACAAGCCACCTCATTACAAACAGAATGGCTTTAACTTAAACGAGGGCGAGATCTATTGCATTTTCAATGCTTGTTTACTTTGGGCCCACCAAGAAGGCATTCAGATGTGTCACACATTTGCCATAAATTCTGAATGTTAGCACTCTAGTTGCTCATTAGATCACTGTAGTAAAGCTACTGCTCACCAGGGAAGTCTGCTGCTGGTGTTCAAAGTGCATGTTTCAGTCTGCATGTCAGAATCTTTTTAATGAAATAGAAGAGGATTTGAGAAGTCACTCAAAATGTGTCCTAATTTTCTTTCTGAAGCACTAATCATATTTGCTATGGCAAAATGAACACCCTCATTTTGTTCCTTTTTAAATTAAATGTTTTCAGACTTACCACTTCATTCCAATCAAGATGGCTTCTGGTGTGCCATACTTTTGTCATAAGTAAGACTGTTAGCGCTCTAGTTGTTCTTTAGAACACTCTGGGACATTCTGTCATTGGGCTATACTTGGGCTACATCTGGGTGATATTTGGGCTACATTTGGGCTCTTTTGTCTCTGGTGGCCATCTTGGGAGACTGCATGTCAGAATTGTTTAATGAAATAGAAGAGGATTTGAGAAGTCACTCAAAATGTGCCCACATTTTTTTTTCTGCAGCACTAATCATATTTTCTATGGCAAAATATACCCCCACATTTTGTTCCTTTTTAAATTAAATGTTTTAAGAGTTACCACGTTATTCCAATCAAGATGGCTTCAGGTGTGCCATACCTTTGTAATAGGTAGGACTGTTAGCACTCTAGTTGTTCTTTAGAACACTCTAGGAGGCTGCAGTGGAACACAAAGGAATCAACTGACAGTCTCTGTCCTTGTTTTATGTACATGTTTTACTGAGAATGTCAGACTTCATTCTCACATGACTGAGAAAGATAATGTGAATTTACGGAAAATATGCTTGCAGTTTAGCTTATAGATCCCCTTCCAAACCACTGTGGATAAAGCATGAGATAATAGTTTTCTTTCAAACATGATTCATGATATCCCGGCAGAAGGCTTTTTCACATGGAGAAATCACCTTAGAACACACCACAATTCCTAAAATGAGTATGGTACCATCAACAAATGATTTATAATGCAACTATTAACTACAATGCTTTTTAATGAGGTGCTATCATGTATATTGGTCCAAAGATGGCTGCCAACACTTCTTGGATGAAGTGCTGACAGCCAATCAGATCTCATGATGAGATGTGTGGTTAGGCTCCGCCCAGATATATATGTGTTTTTCACAACAAAATTTTGTTGATAGAGTCGAGCAAATTAGAAAAAGTGGCTCCCCACAATCCAGAGAACACCACCAGGCATTTTGGTACATTGAAATCATATGACCAAGCGTCCAAGCAAGGACCCAAGATAAATCAGTAATAAAAGGAAACATTTACACCCGCCTCTATCTCTTCGATCCCCAACTACCCAACCCCCCCATACCCCTCCCTGTGACCCACCCTAACCCCGTGCACGTGTGTACGAACAGTGTTGATGCTTGGTCGTGACATGGCAATCTAGGCGTAATGTACGGGCTTGCCGGACACTAGGGAGCTAAAGATCCTCCTCAGGTTCCGCCGGGGGGTCTAGTGTCAAACCCCTATAATCCGCCCACCTCTTCCACACCTTAAAGTGTTTGCGGGGGCATCCTCGCGCTTCAAATATCGGCCGCTCTAGACCCATTCAAAAGTCCAGTCCAGCTCACCATGCACTCGGGGGGGGGGCCCTCACATCCTGTCTGAGGTGCTGGGCTGGACCCTTCCCCGTACTCATCGCCTGGGCCTACTACACATTCTGGAGGGGGTCCTCCAGAATGTGTAGTAGGCCCAGGCGATGAGTACGGGGAAGGGTCCAGCCCAGCACCTCAGACAGGCAGCTCCACACACCCCTCCAGAAACCAACCAGCCTAGGGCACGACCATACCGTATGGAGCAATGTGCCCACTGCAACCCCACAGCGCAAGCATTCCGGGGACCCAATGAAGCCCGCTTTCCACAGACGCTCACAGGTGTAGTAGGCCCTATGTAGAACTTTGAATTGGATTAGTCTAAATTGTATTGCAATGGCTGCCCCACTAGGGGATTCCAGGGCCTCACTCCAATCATCTTCATCCAGTGGGCCGATATCTGCCTCCCAAGCTGTCTTTAAGGGAAGAAGAGTGGAGGAGCAGTGGGTGACCATCATTTGGTAGATGCGTGAAACTTTCTTATCCCCAAGATCACCCATAAAGACCTTCGCCTCAATCGGACTAAATTCAGGGAGCGAGTCTAGGTTGGCAATACTGGGAGTTAGTGCGTGTCGGAACTGCAGGTACTGAAAAAATTGGGACTGGGGCATATCGAATTCCGTGCTAAGCGCTTGGAAGGACTTGAGCGTCGTTCCGGACATCACATGTCCCAGTTGCGAGATTCCGATCGTGTCCCAGCCATCGAATCCTGATAATGTAGATAGTTCGGGTAGTAGGCCGTTGCGCCATAGCGGTGTTTCGGTGGTCAGCCTGCCCCACCACCCCATGCGGCGTAAGGCCTGCCGCCACACAGCAAAGACTAGTCTGGTGACCCTCGGCAACGAACGACGCAGCCGGGGTGAGTAGAGGATGGTGTGGAGCGTATTTTCACCCATCAACGCACGTTCCAGGGCATAGGCCGGATCTCCACTGTCTCCATACCACCATTCGTTCAGGATTAGGAGGTGAGCGGCCTGGTAATAGGACAGTAGATCCGAGGTGGCCAAACCTCCACAGTAAGTGGACAAGAAGCATGTACGTAGCGCTACTCTGGCTGCTCCCCCAGCCCACAGAAAGTGGCCCAAGACCGAATTGACCTGTCTAAACCATTGGGGTGCAATCGGATATGGATGGTTCTGCAACTGGTAGAGGAGGCGCGGGAGCGCAACCATTTTGAAGATCGCAGATCTGCCGAATATAGAAGGGGGCATTCGAGACCAAGTTTTCACATCTGTCTGGACCCGCTCCCAAACGGGCACCACGTTGTGTTCCCAGGCAGTGTTTGCCGATTCCGATAGGAATACTCCCAGATACTTCAGACCGTCCGTAACCACCCGTAGTCCCGACGTCCAGGGATCTGTCACCGTTCCATCCCCCAGTGCCTATAGAGTGGATTTATGCAAGTTTAGGTATAAGCCCGAGACCTCCCCAAAGAGTTGCATAACTTCCAGCACACGCGGTCCCGAGTACTGCAAGTCAGTAAGAAAGAAAAGGACATCGTCCGCATATAGTGCAATTCTATCCGATAGGTTATCGTTCCAGACAAAGCCCCGTATCTGCGCATCTGAGCGCACCCTGGCGGCCAGGGGCTCCATGGCCAGAGCGAACAAGTAGGGGGAAAGCGGACACCCCTGTCTGGTCCCACGGCCGATGCGGAACGTCTCCGACACCGCCCCTGTGACCCACACCGAGGCCATTATGTCTGTGTAGAGGAGCTTGACAAATGACAAGAAGACCAGGCCCAAGTTGAGACGGGGCAAGAGTGCAAAGAGATATGTCCAGCTGACTGAATCAAAGGCTTTGTTGATATCCGCTAACAACAGAGCCGCCTGTTCACCTGTGGCTCCCATGGCATCGATCTCTGCCTGTGCGCGTCGGATGTTATGCCGCGTTGCCCTGTGAGGCATGAATCCAGCCTGGTCCGGGTGGACCAGGTCCGTGATATGCGGGAGTAATCGATTCGCTAGGGCCTTAGCCAGAATCTTAGCCTCTATATTGATTAAAGAGATGGGACGATATGAATCATGCCTATCGGGGGGTCCACCTGGTTTCTGAAAGACCACTATCTCTGCATGACGCCAGTCCGGGGGCAACGTGCCCCGCGTGCGCGCCGTCTCGAGTGCACAGCGATAATGGGACCCTAGTTGGACATGACATTTTTTTAAAAACTCACAGGGGTAGCCGCTTGGGCCTGGGGCCTTCCCGGCATTTAGTTGTCCCAGAGCCTCGCCCAGCTCCTCTGCTGTAAGGGGTGCATCAAGAGCCCTCCTGGTCTCATCCGACACCGTTTCAGGTGGCAAATCATCGAGAAATCGAGCCACATCATCAATCGACGATCGGTCGCTCGGGGCGTACTGGGTTGCGAAGTAATTAGCAAAGCTTGCTGCCAGCTCGTTAGGGTTGGTAAGAACCTCTCCGCTGTCGGTCGTGAGACCCGGCAGCGTGACGGGTTGGAGGTTGCGTTGGCAGAGTCTATGGAGCATCGTGCATGACTTATCTCCCCATTGGTATACCCTACTTCGTGTGGCCAGCCACGACTGTTTGGCCTCATCTAGTAAAATAGACGCATATGATTGCTGAGCCTGAAGAAGCAACCGCACCCCACCGTCATCGCTCCCTTCACGGTTCTGCCATTCTAGGGTTTCTACCTGCGCGGCCGCCTCTGTGATCAGTTCCGGACGCCTCCGACGGGCTGCGGAACACCACGCGATGTCCACCCCCCGTATGGTGGGCTTCATAGCCTCTCACACCACTCCGGTATCTATGTCACCTACTAAGGTTTTCTCTCCAATAGAGATCTATTGCTTCTCGCAAGTGCTTAACATAGGCAGGCTGCTGGAGATGCCACGAGGACATCCTCCATCTAAACGGCTGACGTTTTCGAAGAAGTTCTACCCTGACCGACACTGGGGAGTGATCGGACAGGCCCCTTGGCAATATTTTGGCGCTCCGCACCATGCACAAGCACTCCCTGGGCACAAAGACATAATCCAACCGCGAGAAGGAGCCATGCACTGCTGACACAAAGGTATACTTGCGTACTGTAGGGTGCATATGTCGCCATGTATCCATCCAGCCCATTCCCTCAATCATAGCATGCAGTCTGGTGGGAGGGGGGGGGGGGGGGGGGTGGGAGGGTCTCAGTCACTTCCCGGCGCCTCTGGCGATCCACACACATGTCCATCACGTCATTCCAATCACCCCCAACCACCGCCAGTGAGTCAGGGATGTTGTCCCACACTGTGAATAGCTTCTCGGCCAGGGCCAATTGCAAGGGGGGGGGCGTAGACACTCCCAAACACCACGGATTCAGTGCCCACCATGCCCTTGACAAAGATATACCGACCTTGTGGGTCCACCCATTGCTTCTCGTGGACGTACGCCACCCTGCAGTGTATTAAGATGGCCATCCCTCTAGACCCCCTGGAAAACCCGGCATGAAAAACCTGATGATAGCCAAACCTCTGTAGGCCCAGTACTTTCGAGCCCATCATGTGAGTTTCTTGGATCAAAAGCACATCTGCAGCCTCCCTTTTCCCCCAGCGTAATACAGCCCCACGTTTAATATTGTCCAGCAGTCCCCTGACATTCCATGTAATCACTCGTAGAGACTCCTCGGGGAGTCTATGAGTCATTTCAGCCATAGTCAAGCGGGACCCACCAAGCGGGCCTCCTGCGCCAATGCCACTCATCACGCACTGTAAGGAACACCATTGCAGAAAACACGTGCAGTTTCTCCCACCCACCCCAGCACCCCAACACAACCAGGACCCCACCCGCTCTCCTCCGCCCCCCACCCCCAAACACCCATCAACTCTGCAACCCCACATTCCTGAACAATTCCCCTCCCCAACTCAGCAGCCTTGTCCCCGGCCACCCGCACCCGCCTCCCCCCCCTATACCTCAATGAACCATGAAGTATCTGTCGCGGCATGGGTAGCCCTGAGTCCAAAACGGAGGGCCCAGGACCAGCCATGCCAATGGATCCAAACTTCCCAGAAAACAGCAAACTCATCCCCCCTCCCCTATTGCCCCCCACATTGGTAGGAGAATGGTAGCCCCTACTATGTAGTCCCCGAACCCCACCCCACAACCCCACTCATGATCAGTACACAGTTACGAATCAATCCTGAGGCGCAATAAGGCATCCAGTCCACTGTGCCTCCGGAGACCCGTTGCAGCTAATCAGGATGTCCTGCGTGCCATTGACTGAGGCTGACCGCTTGCATGATTTGGAACGCCGGTTCCTCCTGTTCTTGGTCGTTTGATCCCTCTGTTCCTGCGACGACCCCCTAGGAGAGCCCAGATTTAGTCCCGGCTGGGAGTTCGGCCTGATTCTCGGTCCATTTGAAGAGGTCCTCCGGAGTGTCGAAGAACAGTGTCTGCGATTGGAAGATCACCCTCAGACGCGCCGGGTACAGCAGGGAGTACTGGAGCTTAAGACCCCGCAGCTTCGCCTTCGCGGCCATGAAGGAGTGGCGCTGCTGCTGTACTAGCTTTGTATAGTCAGGAAATATCATTATTTTCCGGTTTTCGTAGAGGATGGCCTCCCTGGTTCTAGCTTCCCTCAAAATGACGTCCCGGGCATGATAGTTCAAAAGCCTAGCGATCACCGCCCTGGGCCGTTCGCCCTCTGGTGGCCTCTGTGTCAAGGCGCGGTGTGCGCGTTCAATGATGAAGCAGTTGGATAAAGCCCCTGGGGGCAGCCATGACTCCAGCCATTGTGTGAGAAATTGTTCCATGTTGCCATCCTCACACCATTACGGAAAGCCGATGAAACGGAGATTGTTGCGGCGCGCGCGCCCTTCAGCATCCTCCACCCGGAGCGCCTAGCATGTCTCTCGACTGGGTGATGGCCGCCATAAGGGCTGTATTGTCCAGCCCCCCTCCTTGCTGTCCACCTCCCGATGGCCCGGGGCCCCCACTGGGGCCTGTAAATGTATCAATTGTTGCGGCCACCACCTCCTCTGGTCATGGCTGTGGGTCTTGCTTGGCCACCGACTATGCAGACAGTAATGGTGTTGCAGGGTCCCCGAGTGCGCCCGTCCAAGTCTACCAGGAGGGGCCAGCACAACAGCCCCTTTCCCCACTGGAAGGGTAGGGAAATTGTCTTCGGTATAGCCCCACGCCCGGGTCATGCCAAGGCAGGTCCCAAGAGCCGTCCCCCAGCCGCCGACAGGCAGTGTCTCCCACGCTTCGCTGGCCGATCAATGTCACTCCCCAATGCCGGTCTCTCGTGTCTCAGAGTCGGCCCTTCCTCCGGCCTGGGGACCCGGTGGGGGGGTACTCACAGTTCACTGTCAGCCGCGCGGCAAGCCAGCAGGGCTCCGGTCTGTCCACCACCGTCCAGCCTCCTATGGGACTTCCGCTCCCCTCTGAGCCCAGTGGGTCCCCTGGTAACTGCAGGACAGATCGCTCGTGGCGGGGGCCGTGAAACTCGAGGCCCCGGCTGCACCCGGGTCACAAGGCTGCATCGACTGCTCCGGTCAGCTCATAGCTCCACGGATTCTCCCATGCCCAGCGGGGCCCCGGGAGAAGAATTACCAGCAGCCCCTCGGCTCCCTGGATAATCAAGGGCCGCGGCACCGCCGGGCTAGTCGACCCGCACAGAGGCCCTCCGGCCGGGGAGTGCCAAAATCGAGGCCCCGGCTTCTCCACAGCACGCTAGGCCGCCCTCCTCGCTCCGCTGTCCCGTCGCGTTGAACTGCTCGGAATCTCCGCCGACTACACCGGAGGGTTCCTGGCACCCTTGGCAATGTCTGCCCCTCTCGGGTTGTGAGTCTTGAGCTCGGGGGCCAGGATAAATTGCCGGATTAATGGCGGGCCGGCGGGAGCTCTAGCAAGCTGCGACCGCCATCTCCGCTCGCGTAGCCACGCCCCTATATATGTGTTTTTGAAGTTAATTTTCATAAAAACCACTGGAGCAATTTTCGCCAAATATAGAAAAGGCACTGCTGCGTACCATTCCCTACAATTTTGCAAAGTTTGGTGTAATTCCATTCAGCGGTTCGGGCTGCAGCCTTGTCTATTCGTTCTATGGAAATTAACATGGGGAAAACACATTTTGGGACCCCCTTTTTTCTCAGCCTCTGCATGACGAATCCCCCCGAAACTTCCAGGGAAGAAGCGGAGCGGAGCTGGCCTAAATTTTGGAAAATTACATGAAAATTCATCAACCGGCGCCAAAGTTATTCCCAATAGAATTTTGCGGATTTCCTATGATAGCTAGGTCCTAACTATATATACCTACTGGCTATCACCAGTAGGTAATATATATATATATATATATATATGTATATATATTACCTACTGGCGGTCGCCAGTAGGTAGTTATAGTTAGGACCTAGTTTCAATAGGAAATCCACAACATTCTATTGGGAATAACTTTGGCGCCGGTTGATGAGTCTTTGTGATTTTCTCAAAGAAGTTGGCCTGTTACGCTCCGCTCCTTCTCTGAAAGTGTCGGGGGGATTCGTGAAGCGTGGGCCGAGAAATAAGGGGGGTCCCAAAACGTGTTTTCCCCATGTTAATTTCCATAGGACGATTAGATACGGCTACAGCCCGAACCGCTGAACGGAATTACACCAAACTTGGGAAAATGGTAGGGACTGGTACGCAGTAGGGCCTTTTCCATATTTGGTGAAAATCGCTCCTGTGGTTTTTATGAAAATTAGCTTAAAACATTTTTATATATCTATATGCGCGCTTCGAGCGCTTTGGGAACACGTACCGGTAAGCGCACCCGGCGTGCCATGGAAGTGCGCAAGCGGAAACCTGATTGGCTCTCGGGTGTCTGTGAAAATTCCAAACAGTCCGGAGAGTCTGCCATCTTGTGTCTCGGTAGAAACGAGACACAGGAGGTGAAAGAAAAGGGGAAAACATTAAAAGGGGGCAGGGTAGAGTCCCCCTGACCTCCTAGGGGGGCCTAGAAGGACCCCAAAGGGCAAAAAAGCTATTTTTTTTTAATTCGCGGAGTACGCTCAAGGCATGTGTACGGGTGCACGCACCCTGAGCGCACCAGAGTTTCAATATAAAAAAACATTAAAAAAATTATATTACAAAAATATAGAATATTGGAATAATTAGAAAAAATTATAAAAATTAATAGCTATAAAAATTAGCTATTAAAAAACCGTAAGAATTCAAATAAAAAAACGTAGGTTTCAAACTCGTTATAGTTAGGAATTAGTATTTAAAAAACCTTTCAAATTCACTGAAAAAACATAGGTTTAACACTTGTTATAGTTAGGAATTAGCATTTAAAAAACCTTAGAAATTCACTGAAAAAACCATAGGTTTCACACCAGTGATAGTTAGCGGAACATTTTACTCATACAAAACCATTAAAATTCCGACGGTATAGTTAGTTGGACTCACTATAACTCGCTCGCCCGCAATCCACTGCTGATGATGTCACATATTACATCATTCATGACATGGTCAGTGACATCACTGATGACATCACTGATGACATCTCAAATGACATCAACGATGACATCACTGATGAAATCATACAGTGAATGTTGTTTACTTTGATATTTAAATATGTATTATAAATACACTGCTTTGTATTGAAGAATTAGTGCATATATAAATATAAATGTGTGGATGGTAGATTTAGTAACAGTGTTATTGATTGTTTCCTTGACTAATTTGTGGAGTCTCACTATATAGAATGTGTAGTTACTAAACTGTGTGAAAGTCTTTGTTGCTTTGTCTTAATTGCTATGTTAAAGACTAAGGGCCTGATTATGATAGCGATTTTCCTGCATCCTCCGGGTCGGCGGAAGCCACCGCCGGCCCGGAAGATGCCGGAAAACTGCAGCAGACTGAAAAAGACCCTCCGCCAGATTAGGATGGCTGGGGGATCATTTTTAAGTCTGCAGCTTTTCTGACGCGGTCGCCTCCCGTCCGCGGCGGAAAAGCACTAACATGGCTGGCGGTGTCTATCAGACACCGCCAGCCATATTAGGATGTCTGGAGGAACATGCCTTTACACGGCGGCATTTCCACAGTGCAAAGGTATACGGATTTTTGTTTGGGGGCCTGTTGCGGGCCCCCAGGGGTGAAGGAGGGGTGGAGGGTGCACTTGAGGGGTACCTATATATATGCTGTGAGCAAGGGCAAACGCCCGAAACGCCTCAGATTTTGCAGCTCCAAAAATAAATACCTGTGCCAGAAATTGGGATTTGTGTTGTCCTTGGTTCACCGAAAGGAAGTGCTGAGACAGGGTATTGTTTATATAGCCTTACTGAGGATTCATTTGGTCATCTGTTCTGGTTCTTTGAGCCAGGTTGCAGTTCTGGCTGTTTGTGTGCATTTATCCCGCGGAAGGTGGTTGCTTCCGCCATGAATCCACTCCCTGTAAGCTGTCCGGCGTCGTCAACCAATGTGTGCTTAGTCTGAGGATAAGAATTTGACGACGGACCCTGCCTGCAGATAGAGAAAACACCCACCTGAAGCAAGTGTGCCGAGGAAAACGTTTAAACGCCGAAACGCCGAACGTCGAATGCGGAATACCGTGAGAAACGACCCGCTGTGTGACCTGCTGTGTGAGTAAAAACGCGGCTGTGCTGACTACAACTAGCGGGAATAATGGCAAAAGATTACGGCACGGCTTTGTGACTTGCTGGTGAGTGTTCTCAAGTGCATGAAAGGCGGTGGGGAGGAAATAGGCATTGTGCGAGGGTGAGCCACAACATTCGAGTCACCCGCACAGAAGTATTAATTTAATTTGTAATTGAGCAAACTGAGCAGCGAAAACCATGACAGAGGAAACAGTAAGGGGGCGAGAGGCAGCCTCTTTGGAACTTTTTGCTAATCTGCCCAAAGTCACTCAAAAGGGCACTGCCGCAGCAGCGGGAGCCTCGGGGGATTCAGAGACCAGTTCCCCATCAATAGAGATACAGATTAAGACTCTAATGAAACGCCTGGAGAAAGCTATGAAAAGCGAGGTCACCAAGTGGTGGGAACATAAATCTCTCACTATGTACATAGCAGAAGGACGGATTCCACGGGGGCTGCGAATATTACTAGCCCCAAGTTACTAGAAACCACATCCGGAAATGCTAAAGGAATGGGTACAAAGTAACTTGGAGGCATCTCGCAATCTAGTCCTGATTTTAATAAAATATGCAGAGATTGACCGCACACAGCTGCTTAAAAACATGGAAGAAATAAATGGAGAGTTGCTTAAACTTGAACCAAACGAACTGACAACAACAATGAGAAAGGAGATTCAAGAGAGGGTTAACAAACATGAGGATAAAATCAAAATCCGCAAAGCTTGGAAATTTGCGCGCGATAAGGATGATTATAAACATGGCAAAATATACACATTTGTGCACAAGTTTGACAATGCTAAAATGCTTAAAAAGAACGCAAAAACGGCTCCAGCATCAGGGGCAACAGGACCAGGACCATCAGGCGGAGTTCCTCGAGGCCAGAACCCGGAACATACCCAGATTATGAGTGTCAACTCTTCAATATCCAGCAGCAACACTAGCATTTACTCGGATGAGGACGCAGCATCGAGGGGTGAGGAGTCAGGACCCCCCCTGGTACTTGATTTAGGGAAAGAAGTTGATTTTTTAGTCAACGCCCGACCACAAACTTTACGCTCATTAACGTGAAATCAACAAAGACAGCAGAAAAAAGGGCTAGAATTAACCGCCGCAGGAAAGAGCACCGCAATAAACACAAGCTCAAACAACAGCAACAAAAAGAAAAAATATTGGCGCAACAACAAAAAATAAACGCAAAAACGATTATCAATTTGTCATCAACAACACTTACCGCGGCAGAGCAACAACTACTTAGTCTGGGCCTCACATATTGTCCCCTAACTGATTTTAACTATGCTGCGATGAGGATTGATGTATTTCGTTAAATCCGCAAACTTAAGCTATGTAAATTTTTCAAGATCAAGAAAGGACCTAATAATGAAGATATTACAACAGTGGATAATAGTGTAAAAACTCTCCAGGCTGGTGATACTAAAGGCTTATTAACCCTTGTCCAATTGGGTGAGGACAATGAAAATACACATTCTCAAATTTGCACACAGGATGAATTAAGGGAGGCTGCAATTTTTCAAACAGGAGCAGGTAGCAGTCCTTTCAAACCGTCATCTAACTTTATTCCTATTATGCCTAGGGATGCTATAGACTCATTCCATGATGTGGTGACTGCAGACCTTAAAAAATTATACCACCAGGTCAAACATCGTAAAAGGATTAAACAACAGCAAGAAATTCAATACTGGGATCTGGTCAATAAACTCAAAAACGATCATCACAATGTAGTATGCAGCTCAGATAAAGGAGGCAACATTGTAATCTGGCCCCAAACGTAATATGTTGCTGAAGGAACAAGGCAACTTTCTGATGCTGCGTGCTACACCAAAACGTGTTTAAAACAATATGATCTATCAAAAGAGACAAGTTGAGAAAACTTTTATTCCGGTATAAACGGGAAGGTTTAATTTCAAATCAGGAATTTAAGTTTCTCCACGTGGAATTGCCAGTTATGACCAAGTTCTACCTCATACCTAAAGTCTATAAACTTACATCACCTGTTCCAGGACGGCCGATAATTTCGGCGATCAATAATGTGGGGGGAACATCTTGCCCAATACACAGACTATTTCCTTCAACCGCTGGTAATAAGTCTGCCCACATACATCAAGGACACGGGGCATTTTCTGGACATAATCCACAATGCAACATGGACTGAAGACTCTTTGTTAATTACATTAGACATCGAGGCCCTTTACACAAGTATTGAGTGAGGTAGTGTGGCTCACTGGTTAGAGGCGGCAGACCTGAGAGCAGAGGACGGCCCGGGACCAGGGTTCGATTCCCGGCGCGGCAGGTTTCTGGACCAGGGTCAGCAGACTAGATAATTCTCTCGCCTCTGTGCCCACTCTGATCAGCGATCACACTCGGCAACTCTGGGCATTAGCTTGCCTCATCCTCACTAACGGCCCCACCAGACCGCCGGGGATGCCTGGTCTCACCCTGGAGATACCCATTAAGGGACCATCTCTCAGGGAAGCCAGGAAGGGTTTCGCAGCGGTCGAAGAGCCTTGGGACCCTCCGGGTAAGTAGTGCGCTATATAAATGCCTATACATTTACATTACATTACATTACACATGGGTCTTAGAGCTCTTGAATACTTTTTGAGCACTAGATCGATAGCTACAATCACAATAAGATGTTGGTGGAACTTGTATCATGGAGTTTAAACAATAATTACTTCATGTTTGGCAAAGATGTCTATTTACAGAAGAGAGGTGTCGCCATGGGGGCCTGTTTCTCCCCTAGCTATGCGTGCTTGCACGTAGGCTATTGGGAGAGGCAGGTCCTCATAAGTGAACATCAAGATATTTTTTCGGAAAATGTTGGCATGTGGGTCCGTTTTATAGATGATGTGTTTTTAATTTGGAGAGGCAATGAGTCTAGTGCTTTGAACTTTATTGAAAAACTTAATCTTAAGTTTACCCACCATATAAGAATGAGCTCAGTAGATGTTAAAGTATACATTGAATCCAATAGATTAGCTACCACTCTCCACAGAAAGGCAACAGCGGGCAATTCGACTCTGCACGCAAGTAGTGCCCATCCCAGGCACACAATTGACAATAACCCCTTTGGGGAACTGCTCCGACTAAAAAGAATTTGCAGCTCTCAAGATGAGTTGGACAAATGTACAGCAGAAGCCCTTAGAAGATTTCGTGCTAAAGGTTATAACAATCAATTCCTCAGCAGGGCTGTTAACAAGATGAAACTACGAAGCAGGGAATCACTTCTAACCCAAACTAGTGATACAGTAATTATCGATGAAAATAATGAAGATTCTGCTCTTAGATTCATTACATCTTTCAGTTGCCAGGATAGAAAAATTAGGTCTATCTTAACAAAATTTGGCCTATTCTCCAAACTGATGGAGTCCTGGCTTTAAGTCTACCTCAGAATCCGAAGATTACGTTTAGGAGGGGACCCTCCTTATGTAGTCATGTGTCCAACCCATTCCCTGAATTACCAAAAATTAAATCTTGGCTTCCCCCGCGACTTGGTTTCTTCAAGTGTTTAAGTTGCCGGGCGTGCAAATTTGGTGTCAACACCAGCACTTACATGACCCCGTTCAGTCATACACCTTTAAAGATCAAGGGAAATTACAACTGTAGGACAGAAGAGGCTAAGCTGTTTCACAAATCCTTACCAGATATATTAGCCAATCGAATTTTAACCTCCGCTAACTACACGGTTCTAGGAGATCTTAATTTCCATTTTAACTCCCCCACAGATCCTATTGCCAGGGAATTAATCGACGATCTTGCAGCCCTACAACTGACCCAGCTGGTCACAGCCCCCACCCACGAAAAGGGTAATCTCTTAGACCCAATATTCAGCAACTGCACTGAGCTAATAGTGGGGCAACCTATTCGTCTTCCCTGGTCGGACCACTTCTTGGTCCCTTTTTCCTGGCTCACCGATAAGTCTTTCTTATCCACCCCTCAACCCATAACCAAGCGTAACTGGAAAAAACTCTCTATAGAGCAATGGACTACCAACCTAGAACGCTCCTCCCCACCTTTCTGCACAGACCCCAACGAAGCAAATAAAAATTATGAGAGTTGGGTCAGGGACTCGCTAGACACTATCCTTCCTCTACGGAAATCTATTCCAAAGAAGACACACAAAACTGCACCCTGGTTCTCAGATACCCTGAGAGACCAAAAGCGCCTCTGCAGGAAAAAAGAGAGAGCCTGGCGACTCGATTTCCACCCTGACAAAAAATCCCAATATAAAGAGGCAATCAAAACCTATAGAAGCGGGATTAGGACGGCACAGGCCTCCTACTTTGCAGACAAAATTATGGCAGCCAACTCAAAACCGAAGGAGATTTTCAACATAGTAAAAAACTGCATCAAAGTGAATACTGCCCCCCCCCTTTGACAAAAACGCCGGAACAGTGTAACGAGTTAGCAGATTTTTTTCATAACAAAGTCTCTCAAATATACTCCGCTTTTCCGATAGCAGCCAGCAACTCAGGAACATCCAATCATACTCCTGTGAGCACTTCCCCCCCTTCAGACCAGCCCACTCTGGAACGCTTCCCTCTATTAGACCTGAACATCCTTGATAAACTGGCACGGCAAGTCAAATCTGGCTCCCCCCGCGATCCGGCTCCTCCGGAGGTACTACTCCAGGCAAGACAAGCCACACTCCCTGTGGTACTAGACCTACTTAACTCCTCCATCTCCTCCTGTACTGTACCCACTGGATGGAAGAGAGCCATGGTTCGGGCATTGCTAAAAAAAAACACTCTCAACCCAGAAGACCACTCCAGCTACCGCCCAATCTCATTACTTCCCTGGGTAAGTAAGGTGCTGGAGAAGTACATAAATACCCAGCTAGTACAATTTCTGGAAAATAATCTGCTCCTGGACCCAACCCAGACAGGCTTTAGGCCCATGCACGGCACTGAAACTGCCCTGCTTGCAATAACGGAAGAGTCACGAAAGATATTAGATCAGGGAGGATCAGTGGCAGTGATCCTCCTTGATCTAAGCGCGGCCTTCGACACGGTCAGCTACACCACCTTGCTGAATCGCCTATGCAACATCGGCGTCACAGGCGATGCTCTAAGATGGTTTGAATCTTTCCTTAACAACAGATCTTTCCAGATCTTTGATGGGGACACAGTATCAGCCAGTAAATCTCTGAACTGTGGAGTACCGCAGGGCTCCTCATTGAGCCCTGCGCTGTTCAATGTCTATATGAGACCACTGGCCGGGATCGTCGAACCATACGGTATAAAAATTGTATCATATGCCGACGATACCAAGCTAGTGGTCTCATTGGCTCAAGAGGGTACCAGACATATGTCAGCAGGTCTGATGAAATGCCTTGAGGACGTTAAGGAGTGGATGACAGGCTCCTCCTTAAAACTTAACGGAGACAAAACTGAGCTCATGCTCTTGGGCTCAGTATCTCCAATGTCTTTCACCCCCCTCTGGCCCCCATGCCTGGGTACCCCTCCAGCTCCCAAGGACAGCGTAAAAAGCCTGGGAGTTTGGCTTGACAAAAACCTCTCCTTCTCCACTCAGGCCACCAAACTATCTGCCACATGCTTTGGCCTACTAAGAACACTAAGGAAAGTTCTCCCCCTCTTACCAATGGAAGCCAAACAAGTGGCAATACAGGGCTTGATTCTATCCCGGCTAGACTCGAACAACGCCCTGTATGTTGGAGCTCCAGAGATGACCCTGTGAAAGTTACAGGTGGTGCAGAACTGTGCGGCCCGCACCCTGTCACAGATCCCACGGACCCAGTCAGCAAAACCCGCACTGAACAGCCTACACTGGCTTCCAGTAAGACAGAGAGTGGCATTCAAGGCACTATGCATTGCCCACCGAGCTTTCTGGAAGTCGGGCCCAGCTATCACAGACAAATTAGTCACGCAATACCACCCCAACAGAAACCTTAGATCTACGGAGGCCTTCCTGGCAGTGGTACCCAGAATCAGGAGAGCTAGGTCCGGAGGTAGGATGTTCTCCTTAAACGCATCTAGGATGTGGAACTCACTCCCCCTACAGCTCCGGACTAATTCAAACCTACTCTCCTTCCGTAAACAATTGAAAACCTACCTGTTTGCGAGGTCCACCGAACTTTAAAACCCATCCGTCATACTCAGTTCTGTCTTATGCCTCAGCGCTTGGACGCCCTTGGGCAGCAACCGCGCTTTATAAATGACAATACAATACAATACAATACAAGAGGCTGTATATGTTTTGAAGTGTACATGCGGCCTGAGGTACGTTGGAAGTACTCGGCTGGCAGTACACGCCAGAATATTGCAGCATCTTCATGCAATCGGTAACAACGATAATGCATACCCAGTGGCGAGACACTTCAAAAGTGTGCATAATAACAACTTGGAGTGTCTTAACTATTTCGTCTTGGCTTCTGTACCCCAACCCCGTAGGGGAGGAGACAGAGACAAGATGTTACACCAACTAGAATCAAGAATGATTCTAGAGCTGGATACCAAAGTGCCTAATGGGTTGAACACCACGGAGGATTTATATCATTTCCTATACGCCAAGATTTATTTGAATGTGATCTGGATTTTATATATCCCAATTTCTGTATAGTGAGTTCACTGCCTCTCTGAGATTAATTCTAGTTGTAAATTTAAACTAAATCCAGAGGATTCTTTATTCACCCCCTTATCTTTTACTGTTTCCTACAGCACATATCAATATAAGTTTATTTTATAAACTAAAAAAAATTCTTTTTTTGTAAAAATATTATTGTGTTGTTTTGTCACTTCACCCTTATCTTTCTTTGACCTGTTTAAATGCTGTTTATTGTGAAAAAATAGGTTGTTTTATTCTCACATATTGGTTGCACATTTACTAATAAGGTGTTAGGTGTACTATAAGATGGAAATCGGTACTGGTTCATTATAGGCAATACTATGTAGAGGGGTTGCCATCAGTCAATGATGTCCCCAATTTATCATGACTAATAAATCTAGGGGTTGCCATCATTTTAGAGATGTCCCCGATATAGTATATATTAGATCTGAGATTCGCACAGTTCAGGATCATTTAAATAATTTGTTTATATAAAGTATGTATTTATATTGCGCAAGTTTGCACATTATGACTTAAACAGTTTTTAAGAATAACAATTTATTTTTGTATTCAAATTGTTTTTAAGTATTTAATATATGCTTTTTAAACTGAAACTGTATTATTCATATGATGTTTACATAATGGCGGTATTTTTCACAGAACACATTTTAATGATTTATGAACTGTCTTAATCAAACTTATGAATTTATGCAGACATTTTGTTGTTTAAATATTGAATTTACTCAGTTATATTTATTAGTATATTTCAACGTTGACATGTTAATGGGAATATTATACTCGTTGTACATTTGTTCTATACATATGAAAACAGTACCTCTTCCCTGTTGATTTATGTCACGTGATGTGTCACATGATTTGCACAAGCATTTGAAAAACACAGGCATTGTGGGTAAACGTTTGACTGTGAGCAAGGGCATTCGCCCGAAACGCATCAGTTTTGCTGCTCAGTTTGCCTTACATAAAAAACGACATCTTGCCTTACTGAGGATTCATTTGGTCGTCTGTTCTGGTTCTTCGAGCCAGGTTGCAGTTCTGGCTGTTTGTGTGCATATATATACATATATATATATATATATATATTACCTACTGGCTATCGCCAGTAGGTATATATAGTTAGGATTTATTCCCTATGGGATTTTTGAAAATTCTATGTCTAATAACTTTGGCGTTTGTGGACGGAATCGGCTGAAATTTTCAGGAAAATGGCACATTTTGTTTCTGAGCAGCCCTTGAAAATTTGGGGGGGTTTCGTCGAGGGGGGGCCGAGAAAAAAGGGGGGTCCCAAAATGCGTTTTTCCCATGTAAATTTCCATAGGGCGGTTGGACTCACTTTTAGCTCGAACGGCTGAATAGATTTGCACGAAACTTGGCAAAATTGTAGGGACTGTTAGCCCGATGTGCCTTTGCTAGGTCTCAATATATGTGCTCCAGTAGTTTTTGAGAAATTAACGTTTAAAACAAGATATATATCTGTAACAGCGCTCCAGGCTGCGCTCCGGTTCGCTTACTTTTCGCGAAACGGAACTTTGAGCGCAGAAAGCTGATTGGCTCTCCGGTGTCTGTCAACATTCTAAACAGTCCGGAGCGGCCGCCATCTTATCTCTCGGTAGGATCGAGAGAGAAGAAGAGGTGAAAAACGAAGGGGGAATTTAATGAAAGGGGGCAAGGTATACCCCTCTTGACCCCCTAGGAATGTTGTTGGGGTTATTAAAGGGTCCCGTGAGGAAAATAAAAAAAAAATGATTTTTCACGGTAGAAGCGCTTCACGGGCCGCGAACTGGGCCGCAAACTGGTAGCGAAACGGGAATTCGCCATTTTGTGCTTCGTTTTAATTAAATTACTAGGTATAAGGGGGTGCGGGAGACGTATCCTAATCCCCTATGTTTCATGAGGGTGGCTGAGGAGGCTCGTATATGTTGACACATCTCTTCCAGCGGCTGTGCGTGAGCTTTTTATTTTTTTTGCTGCGTGACGTCTGTTAACGTTCGATTCGATGGAAATCAGGAAGTGTTACATCCACTCATTCTTCAATATGTAAGACATATTTTAACTTTACAGAAACATACAGTCACTGTATGTTGTCATCAGTGATGTCATTTGAGTTGTCATCAGTGATGTCATCAGTGATGTCACTGACCATGTCATGAATGATGTAATATGTGACATCATCAGCAGTGGATTGCGGGTGCGCGATATATAGTTAGCGCATCTAACTATATATGGAATTTCAATGGTTTTATGCGAGTAAAATAAGGTTTTGTAAATGCAAATCCCTAACTATATATGGCCTAAAACCAATGGTTTTTTCATTGAATTTTCAAGGTTTTGTAAATGCAAATTCCTAACTATATATCGACTATAACCTATGGTTTTTTCAGTGAATATATATATATATATATATATATTCACTGAAAAAAAACATAGGTTTCACACATGTTACAGTTAGCTGGACATATAACTCATACAAAACCGTTGAAATTCCCTCGTTATAGTTAGTTCAGCTAACTATAACTCGCGCGCCCGCAATGCACTGCTGATGACGTCATATATTAGATCACTGATGACATGGTCAGTGACATCACTCATGACATCACTGATGACATCTCAAATGACATCACTGATGACATCACTGATTACATCATCCAGTGAATGTGTGTCTTTCTGAAAAATAAATATTTTTTATACATGTATATCCAAAGGTCGATGGAAGAATAAATGGGTAAATAAGTGTCTAAATGGATTTTTTTGGGGGTAAAATTGATTGTATAACTGACTTATTAAGGGTATCTTAGTGAATACATGTATTAGTGAGTAATGTTTAAATATGTAAATATCTGTATCAGTGTCTCACTTTGTATATAAGTGGCTGGATGGGTTGATGAGTAGCTACATGAGTGTCGATATGGGTTATTAGTTGTTTTTTTAAGTATCGGAATGAGTGTCTGTATGGTTTGGTGGGGGGTATTACTTACCGCATAGATGCATGAATGACTGACTCACTGTTTGTATGTGTTTTGAAGACAGAATGTGTGCAGGACTGTATGGGCGGATGAGTGTGTGTATGGGTGTGTTTTTGTGAGTGAATGACTGTCTCAATAGTATCTTTATGAGTAACTACATATGTTTTAAACTAGTATATGTGAGTATTGATGTATTGTGAACGGAACATGGTCCCTACCTCGTGTGCCCCGACGCTCCCCTCAAGGTCCCGAGACCCGCAGCCCGATCCAACGGCGTCCCTAGCAACCTGGACTCCATTTCTATTTCCCTCATTGCAGGACCCAATCAGGAAGAACGGAAACCTGGAAGGACTCCAGTGTAACCCCAGAAGTCCCGCCCCCTGCGCAGAAATGAAAGACGGAAAAGCCGGAAAAGAAGACGGCGGGGTGTGCAGAGAGTGCGACTCGTGGCAGGAGACGGCTTGCGGTGACCCAGGGCAGTAGAGCGGTGAAGACGGAGAAGAAGAGGAAGTCTGGATGGAGGACTGGTGGAGTCCAGTGGAGGACGCTGGAGAGCGGCCGCAACTCGCGGGAAGAGTTTCGGCGGGGGCATGTGAGTAAAGAACCCCTTTGGGACAGAGTGTGACAGAGTGTATATAGCCCTAGTGTAAATAGACACGGCCTCCCCTCTTCTCACCGACCACTGTTGAAACTGTATAGCACCTTCTTTCAGTCACCGGCACTAGTGTGAAGTTCCCCGCACGGAGACAGTACTTCTTCAGCCTTCTCTCTCTTCCTAATCTTCTTCGTACCCGCCCCTTTCCTCCCTCACGGTCTAATTTCCTTTCACACTCCAGGTGACGGTATTGGGTGCCGAAGCAGGTAAGAGCGGTCGGACTAACGGCCCCTTTGTTTTCTTTCTCTCCTTGCCCCACCTCCGAGGAACCACCACCCCAGTGAAGACCAACGCGACCTGGGGGACTACTCCCCTACCAACATCCGACCAGGAGTCATCCCTCCTCAAGGAGCCATCGTGGTGATATCCAACCAAGGACCTTCCCGTCGGAGCTACCCCTGTCTTTGTTTACTTCTGTTCCCGGATAATTAAAGAGATATAGCCCACTATATACGGCCTCCACGCCTTTTATTCCGGCCCGCACACCCCCCACGACCACATGTATATAAGTGAGTATATATGAGAGTGAGAGATTGGCAGAGTTCCTGCATAAATAAGTATGTGTTTCTATAAGTGATAGTTTAAGAGAGTAAGTATGTGTACGTTTCTGTAGAAGTAAGTGTAGTGGTGTGTGTATACCTGTATATGCAAGTAAATGGATGTTTGATGTTTATTTGCATGAGTGAGTATGTGTGTGAGTAACTCTATGGATGAGTGTCGGTGTGTAACAGGATGTATAGGTGTATGAGTACATATGATGAGTGAGTACATGTATGAGTGACCATATAGAACTATTGGTGAAAGAGTGGATGTGTATGTAGATTTTGGAATTACTGAATAGGTTGTTCTAACTGGTATTGGTATCTCCATTTTTTCGAAAATTTTAGGTTCTATTTTTGAATGTGTGTATCAAAGGTTATATATGGGGGAGAGGAGGTTTTCCACTCTTTCAGAAGGATGATGTCATCAGTGATGTAATTTTAGATGTCATCAGTGATGTAATTTTAGATTTCATCAGTGATGTCATGAGTGATGTCACTGACCATGTCATCAGTGATGTAATATGTGACGTCATCAGCAGTGCACTGCGGGCACGTGAGTTATAGTTAGCTGAACTAACTATAACAGGGGAATTTCAATGGTTTTGTATGAGTGAAATGTCCAGCTAACTATAACATGTGTGAAACCTATGTTTTTTTCAGTGAATTTGCAAGGTTTTTTAAATGCTAATTCCTAACTATAACGTGGCTGAAACCTATGGTTTTTTTCAGTGAATTTGCAAGGTTTTTTAAATGCTAATTCCTAAATTTAACGTGTGAGAAACCTATGTTTTTTTAGTGAATTTCAAAGGTTTTGTAAATGATAATTCTTAAATGCATTACTATATTTCTTTCTTATTATACTAATTTCATTTTCATTATAAATATTGATACTTATTTTATTTTGTAAATAACATTTCATATTCTTAATGTAAAATAATAACAAAACTAAATTCAAAAATATTTTTTTAATAATTTTTCTTCAATGTATTAAAATTAAATTCTATATAATTCATTTGTTTTTTTCCATATTTGTACCGTACGCGTACAATGATCGCACAGTCCATTGCACAATAATTGGTCCTCTGCACGTACCCGCGCACACGTTACGGATACGCTTTGACGTTACACTCTCCTTGCAGAATTGTAATCATTCAGCCACTACCCAAGTACTCATGGTGAAAGTGTGTCTTAGGGCATTAACTGCTTCAAACACCCGCATACTATGCATCCAGTGTTCTATCCACCGACAAACTTCTCTATTATACCTTCAATTCCCCAATCTGTATTCTTACCCTTCAAGAAAACACTATCATACTTCTGTTTCAGTATTGTAGTGACCATACAGCACTATGTGTTTATCTATACACTGTTCTAAAAGAATCAATTTACTACATTAAAATACTAATCAGCAGATGTACAATAAGTGCTACATCCCCAGAGATATGCCCCTTATTGTATACTGTGACATCACCTCCTAGTAGCACAGGGCTTTATAATGTGATGCAATTTCCAAATGCGTCCCATTGTAAATACCACATATCATGGCACATCTTTTACACCACCAGTGCATCACAAAAGTGACGCAACACCTTTATAAAAGAGACACAAGGGAGTTGTAAATCCACGCCTAACACATACAAATTCATCCAGGCAGTTTCACAAGCAGTGCAAATTGAAACAGAGACTTGTAACATATTTATATGCATATGTTACATTCAAGTACTTCGGAGGTACTACAGTATACTATAGGTAAACTGCTTATAGATTTATACTGTAGCACTTCCTTATAGTCCTGCACTTTCACATTCACCATACACTAGTAATGTATTCATTCATTCACTTATAAACTTCACATTCATTCTGACAAACATTTATACCCACATAGAAATATAGTTCTTTATTTGACCAGTGAAGGTAGTTATAAAAAGAACTAAAGAACTGGGTTTTTTGTGAACAGACACTCAAAAAGTATCCAACAAGAACAAAAAAAACAAAAAAAAAAAAAGCTAATGTCGAGGACAGCGATGCTCCTGCATCCTGGCTTCATCATGTCAATAGACTGTTCCCCATAATACAAAAGTTTATAGCAATGAATACATACAATTTTAACATGGGCAAAATTAGGATCAATATGTGGGTATGGATGCTTGCTGGAAATGCTGTTGCAGCAGTTGATGTACTTGGTGCACTAGCAGGTGGGTTGTCCTGCAAGTTCCGTCTTACAGCTCGAGCAAACTTGTTCGGATGCAAGTTCTTCACGTGTCGCACCATATTTGCTGTGCCAAAGGAGTATTTTTTACACGGATCACCCCTAGAAAGAGTTGTTTGGCAAATTTTACACGTTACTTTTGGAGCCCTTCTGGAAAAGTAAAAAACTTCCAAATTACAGCTTCTTTCCTCTTCTTTGGAGGTTCTTCAGGAATTAAATCTCCATCTGAAGAATGGCTGGAAGATGAGTCCATTGCTGATATTATGGAGGTTTTCCTTCTATTTTACAGGATTCTCAGAAGAAATGCTTCTTTTTAGAAAGTCAAACTAAATGATTAAAATCGGACAGAGCTTTCAACATTTGCAATAGCAACTATTATGAACCAATCAAATCTCTTCTTTTAAAGTCACATGACTTTCCATACGCTTACGCTGAGCATCATGTGCTCCTACGAAGCGAGTACGCATGACGTTCCACCGCGATTTTTATAATCGCTTTTAAAAGTAATATACGTTATGTTATGTTATGTTATGTTAACAATGGTTTGTATAGAGCACTGACACCGGTTGGTTTCCTGGCGCTGTAAAGACAGAGTGTGGTCAGAGTTGAAAGTTTATGGGGTTAGTGGTATGCTTGTAGGTAAAGCCAGGTCTTTAGGAGTCTCCTGAATGACAGGAGGTCAGGACATAGCCTGATCTCGAGAGGAAGGGAGTTCCATAGGCGAGGTGCCAGGGTGCCAAATCTGCAGCCACCAGACCGCTTGCGATTGAAGGAGGGTGTTTGTAGAAGACAGTGATGTGCTGAACGTAGGCTTCGGGGCGGAGCGTATGTTATGATCAATTTAGAGATGAATTTGGGGCTTTTGCCATTGAGTGCTTTAAACATCATACAGCTGACTTTAAAAATGCAGCGCTGGGTTACCGGGAGCCAGTGGAGTGTTTTCAAAAGGGGGGTTGCTGGGTGCCATCTAGGCTGGCTTAGAATCAGTCTTGCTGCATGGTTCTGCACCATCTGCAGGCGTTTTAGGAGGAACTGAGGGAGACCTAGGTAAATCGAGTTGGCATAATCTAAGTGAGAGATCACAGTAGCGATCATTACCTGTATCAAGGCTTCGCGGGTCAGAAGGCGGCGAACCTTCCGGATTTTCCTTAATTGGAAAAGGCATTTGGAAACTACCTGACCTACTTGCATTTTAAGCGAGAGGTCGCTATTTAAGGTAATGCCAAGCGTCTTTGCCGATGGTGAGGGGGACGGGGCTAGACCCATGTCTGTTGGCCAGTAGTGTGGCCCCCAGTACTTGACACTGTCCCCAGTCAGGACCAGCTAACTTTTCCCAGGGTTCAGTTTCAGATGATTCTGGTTCATCCAGGCTTGGATGAACCTCATTGTAGACTGGAAAAAAGCAATGGACGTTTCTGAGTTGTCAATTGTAAATAGGAGCTGTAGGTCGTCCGTATAATTCAGCACCGTGACCTGTTTCTTTCTAAGGGCCTGAATTAGGGGGGAGATGTAAAGGTTGAACAGGTGTGGTGCTAGGGACGAGCCCTGAGGTACGCCGCAGGTGATGGCTTGTTTAGTGCCCACTAAATTACCCAGCCGAACTGCTTCGGAGCGGTTCGTCAAGAAGGACTTCAGCCAAGCCGCTGCCGTGCCCTGGATGCCAGCCTGTGTGACATGGTCGATCAAGATGGTGTGGTCGACCGTGTCAAAGCGGCTGACAAATCCAGGAGCACTAAGGCCTGCGGAATACTGTTGTCTGCACAGTCCCTAAGGGAGTCCATGACTGCCACTACCACAGCCTCTGTTGAATGCGCAGTGCGAAAGCCCGCTTGGTGGATGTCTAGGCAGTTTGATGTCTCGATGAAATTAGACAAGCAGTTGGCAACATGCGCCTCCAAAACCTTCGCCAGGAAGGGGGGAGGAGGAAATAGGTCGGTAATTTAAGTTGCAGGTGGGGTCTGCGCCCAGTTTCTTCAGGAGGGGTATTACTGTTGCTTCTTTGAAGGCACGTGGAACTTGTCCAGTGGTCAGTGAGCCATTCAAAAGAGAGCAGGCTGGTATCGGAATCACTGATAACAGTCTTTTAAGATGTAAGGGGGGCATTTGTCAGAAGGGGCGCCTGATTTCGCTCTTATCAATAATTCCTGGAATAGTTCTGGAGTGATAGGAGTGAATTCACACAGTGAGCCGGTAGCTTTGGGACCTGGCTCTAGGAGAGAGGGGTCTGACTCTAGGAGAGAGAAATTTGAGCATTGAGGAATACTGGATTTGATGGTGGCAATTTTCTCATGTGAGTCACACAGAGCCTGGGTCGGTGGCAGGCTGGGACGGGCATTGTCCAAGTTGGTTAACTCGTTAAGGATTGAAAAGATATCTTTAGATTTATTTGTCGAATTGGTGATACGGTCAGAGAAGTAAGTCGTTTTGGCTACTAAGATGGATTTCATGTATTCCTTCCTGGCACTAATGTATCGGATTTTAGTGTCAGAAGCGTAATTGCGGCGCCAGAATCGTTCAAGTTGGCGAAGGGCTAGTTTCTTTGCCTTCAGGTCTGGGGAGAACCATTTTTGGGCATCGGCTCTACGGGCAAGTTTAATTGTTTTGTACGGGGCATGTACATCGCTGGCTTCTTGCAGCCAGTGAGAGAGGTTGCTTTCAGCTACGTTGATATCAGGGTGGTGGAGGGGGATGGAGGCAGCC
Organism: Lissotriton vulgaris; assembly: GCF_964263255.1. Lineage (NCBI taxonomy): Eukaryota > Metazoa > Chordata > Amphibia > Caudata > Salamandridae > Lissotriton > Lissotriton vulgaris. The sequence continues at coordinate 1,189,035,099 of NC_141693.1, read as the reverse complement.
AAGGTTTGTATAAAATCAGGCTTGACTAAAGAGTTCCATTTTCTGGCACGTCCGCCAGTTGCTATAGCGGTGGTCTTTTTAAAAGGATAGACTAGATTGAATTTGAGCAGGAAGTGATCAGACCATAGGCACGGGGAAATGGCCGGGATGTCACTGAGAGGGAGTTGGTCCACACTTGGTCCAATATGTGACCCTTACTGTGGGTTGGTGCTTGAACTTGTTGATTGAAGTTCAGGTTATTGAGGAGCTCAGTGAGTTCCTGCGACTGTGGGCTTTCCCTAGGGTCATTGAACCAATAGTTAAAGTCCCCCACCAGTAAGATCCTGGCATGTTCGATAGCCAGGTTGGCGATTTGTTCACTGAACGTTAGAGGAAAGGACGGCATGTTATTAGGGGGTCTATAAAGAAGGACACAGGCTATGGAGGAGTAGGATGTTTCAATTTTAAATACTAGGTTTTCAGAGTCTGATAAGTTCAGATTAGTCAAGGCTGTGATGCTCAGGTCGTGGCGAAAGATTGCTGCCACTCCCCCACCAGGTTTAGAAGAACCCCGATCGGAGTGGATAATACGGTAGTTTGGTGGTAAGGCCGAGATAATGTCTGGGGCTGAATCTTGAGTCAGCCACGTCTCGGTAAGTAGCAGGAGATCGGGTTTGTCCTCATCCAATAAAAGGAAGATGTCCAGATTATGTTTAACCATAGAACGAGTATTTAAGTAAACTATGGACATACATGGGGGAGAGGAATCGGGCTCTGTATGACTGTCGTGACCCACCGTGATCGTGGTAGCGGTGTCCCTGGTTGGTATACTATGACCAAGGATCCCCAGTCTCTGGGCGCGATTGCGTGAAAGTTCATTGAAAAGGCCGTGACCGGTGTTGCAGGAGGACAGCTCGTCATGGGTATAAACATTTGACCCAACAGTGTGGCGTGTCCCGGGGCCCGTCAGGGCGCGGACGGGCGCGGACGGGCGCAGACGGGCTTTCCCTTGGCGCGCCTTCGATTGTCCAAACTTTAAAAAAACAATTTTCATAAGTACTCTAGATAATTTACTCTATTAGTATGTAAATTAAAAATATAAGTATATATTTTTAAACAATTAAAAACATTTGCACCTTTCGCATACGAGGCGCCATACATGACATCACACAGAAACATGGATGTGACGCGTGACGTCCAAGGTTATTTGTAGCGTATGCGAGAGTACGCGCTGAGAATGATTACCAGTACAAACTATGATGCAATCACTTTCTCCCTGTCAAATCAGAGCACAGGACGCACTACGAGAATGGTTACAAGTGGTCACTCATTGGAGATGCGATTCTGGCCCTGCCTCTGCGCACCTGAAAACCCCGCCCATTTCTCTCTCTGTTGTTAATTATTGGTCCACACACTCACACTTGCACATGCACGGTTCACGCCTGCCCACACTTTCCTAGATATCACCACGTAGCTTTCTTGCTATTACTAAGCCTGGAAACAATACATTAGCCAATAGGAGGTCCCCCAGGGCTGTCATTCTTCTAGACCGTGAAAACGCCACCAATGACTGCCCTTGGCTTAGTTTGGTCAACCCCCGCGTTTCCATATAAAGCGGATACTAACGTAAGCACGCTCTCTTTTGCCTGCGCTGCGGTGACAGACAGACTGTCATCGTCGTCGATTGTACTACAAATTGTTTGCTGGAGAGCAGAAGGACTCATGACACTCGACGTGGTGTCACTGCGGCTGCCGTCCAGCGAGGCCACCATAGCCGCAGTGTCGGCTCCGCCTGCGCCCAACCACCCAGGCCCAGCCAAAGCCCCAGCCTTTGAAGACAAGACAAGAGAGAACAGAAGCAAAGGTAGGAGAAGCCGTTAGCATCAGCCTCGGCTGTACATTGTGTGTACATGAATTTCTGTAAAGTATTTTTCAAGTGTCACATGGTTTGGCCTGCATTCTTATAAATTGTGCGCTCATAATATAATTATTTTTTGACTGAATCATGTACCCTTGCCAGCTCTGTTTTGTTTTAGTTTTGTGCTCCATTTGCTTTCTACTTCATTGTATTTCCTACCTCCTAATCCTCCCGTCACTTTAAATGTTTATTGCTACCTCACGTGGCCTTTGCAGGCCTCTATTCTTATTGAATATATATTGTTTATCATAATCAACCCGTTTACTGCGACCGTTCTTTTGGCGCATTGTGCGTGTTCTGAACAGTGGGCTAGGCCCCGTCGGACGTTGAACGTTTGCACCACAAGCCAGGTACTGCTCCGAACGTTCAGTGGCCGACGGCACCATCAATGGTTAAATAAATTGTGCGTGCAGGAATTTCTGTAACGTATTTTTGAATTGTGCCCCGAGTTTTAGCCTGTATTGGTTCAATTTGTGCTTTCATATTGGTATTTTTTTACTACATCACATGGCCCTTCAGCCGTTTTGCTTTACTTTTCTGCGGCACATGCTCTGTGCTTCATCGTATTTGCTTACTCCTACTCCCCCCGAGACTTTTTATCTATATTGCTACCTCACATAGTCTTGCCAGGCCTCTATTCTTATTGATCATATATCGTTTATGATAATTAACCCGTTTACTGCTACCGTTCTTTCGGCGCAGTGTGCAGGTTCTTAACAGTGGGCTAGGCCCGTCGTACGTTGAGCGTTGGCAGTACTAGCCAGGTACTGCTCCGAATGTTCAGCGGCCGACGGCACGATCAATGGTTAAATAAATTGTGCTTTCATGAATTTCTGTGACGTATTTTTGAATTGTGCCCCGAGTTTTAGTCTGTATTGGTCCAATTTGTGCATTCATATTGGTATCTTTGTGCTACGCCACGTGCTTTGTGTTTCAACATAAGTAATCTCTCTTAATCTTCATATTTGCTTCCTTTTAATCCTCCCTAGACTTAAAATGTCTTGTTTCCCCACGTGACCTATAGTTCTGTTTTTGTGTGCTGTAGTTGGCCTACTAAACTTTTGCCTCCTCTGACTAGCATACATTTAATTCATAATAATTGTTGGATTTATATCTTTGACACTACAGTGTTGTACTAGCCTTTTATTTGGCTTAGGTTGCCTAACCATTTTTACCTCTATCATACATCTTTTTATGACATACTTTCCCCAAAATACATGTTTTCGACACTTCACCACTTCATGATCAGTCTTTAAGTGCAATTGCTCCCTTTTTTGAAACTGTAATGGTAATTGTTTCTCTATGATTAAAATGTTAATCTTGATAGCTAAGTATACCAAGGCTGCTCATCTAAATACTACTACTGGGACTACAGCAGTAGCTCTGCCCCCCACACAAGAAACTCTAAATATAAAAATTACGCCTGTCACTGCACGGCCTGAGCGCCCTTTGTTAAACTGTCATGTTTTAAAACTGCAGCCATTTCACAGGCCTTACCTCTGTATTTGTGTAGACTGTACTCTATATCCCTCGCTTAAAGTTTCTACACACGACATATTTTTTAAACTACATTCATCATTTTTTTTTTTTGCATTAACTTTTTCTGTTTAAGAAACGTTTGTGTTAGGTTGTTAAACTGATTTCTCCTTTAACAAATGTTACTTTTTCAAAATTAATTTGCAGGAAGCATAACCAGTGATAATTCACCAGCAACTGTACCATCTTCACAAACTGTCCGATCTTCACAACCTGTACCAGGTACACCACGTTTTGCTACTTGTAAATAGTGTATACTATAGCTAATAGCGTATGATGTACATATTTCTTCCTCTTTAGAACCTCATGTGCTTTCATATATTTTTACAACTAATCGATGCCGTCCCCTCAAACATATGTCCATCAACACCAAATATATATATATATATATATTACCTACTGGCGATAGCCAGTAGGTATATATAGTTAGCATTTTTTCTCTATGGAACTTTTGAAAATTCTATGTCTAATAACTTTGGCGTTTGTGGACGGAATTGGCTGAAATTTTCAGGAAAATGGCATATTATGTTTCTGAGCAGCCCCTGAAAATTTGGGGGGGGTCGCCAAGGGGGGGCTGAGAATAAAGGGGGGTCCCAAAACGCGTTTTTCCCATTCATTTTTCCATAGGGCGGTTGGCCTCACTTTTAGCTCGAACGGCTGAATGGATTTGCACGAAACTTGGCAAAATTGTAGGGACTGTTAGCCCGATGTGCCTTTGCTAGGTCTCAATATATGTGCTTCAGTGGATTTTGAGAAATTAACGTTCAAAATAAGATATATATCTGTAACAGCGCTCCGGGCAGCGCTCCGGTTCGCGAACTTTTTGCGTAACGGAACTTTGCGATGTGAAGCTGATTAGCTCTCCGGTGTCTGTCAACATTCTAAACAGTCCGGAGCGGCCGCCATCTTGTCTCTAGGTAGGATCGAGAGACAAGAGGAGGCCAAAACAAAGGGGGAAATGAAGGAAAGGGGGCGAGGTAGACCCCTTCTGACCCCCTAGGATTGATGAGGGGGATATTATAGAGCCACGCGGGGCCCAAAAAAAAAAAAATTCCGATTTTTTCGCCGTAGAGACGCGTCTTGGTACGCGAACCGGGCAGCTAACCGGGAAGCTAACCGGCAGTGTAACGGGAGTCTGAGGAGAAGCTGATTGGCTGTTAACATTGTAAACAGTCTGGAGCGGCCGCCATCTTGTCTCTCTGTGGGATTTAGAGACAAGAGGTGGAAAAAAAAAAGGTGTAAATGAATGAAAGGGGTAAGGCAGACCCCTCCTGAACCCCTAGGATTGATGAGGGGGCCATTAAAGTTCCCTGCGGGGCAAAAGAAAAAAAAATGCAATTTTTCGCGGTAAAGGTGCTTCCCGGTACGTTAACCGGGCAGCTAACCGGCAGCGTAACGGGAGTCCGACATATTGTGTTTTTTGAATGTTTGTGATATGTGCACGTGTGGATTTTGTCTAATTAAGGTTAAAAAAATATATATATATCTTTAAGCGTGCTCTGGCGCGCTTACGTTTTGGGTTTGGTTTGCGCTGCAGAGAAGATACGTCACGGTTATGTGATGCATCATGAGGCGTCTCACGGGCTACGTGATACGTCACGTAATAAAGAATATATTTTACAGCTATAGATATTAGCTTTTAAAAAAACAATGAAATTCACAGAAAAAACCATAGGTTATAGACCATATATAGTTAGGAATTTGCATTTACAAAACCTTGAAAATTCACTGAAAAAACCATAGGTTATAGACCATATATAGTTAGGGATTAGCATTTACAAAACCTTATTTTATTTGCACAAAACCATTGAAATTCCATATATAGTTAGTTGCACTAACTCTATATCGCGGACCCGCAATCCACTGCTAATGATGTCACATTTTACATCATTCATGACATGGTGAGTGACATCACTGATGACATCTCAAATGACATCACTGATGACATCACTGATGACATCTCAAATGACATCACTGATGACATCACTGACATCTCATTTGACATTACTGATTACATCACTGATGATATCATTTATGTGATAATACATCTTCAGACTCTAATATAACCTTAGATACACTCAGTGTAAACAGGCACTCACAGACTGTCACACATCCATGGAGTTACTCACACACCTAGTCAGTCATGCAAAGAATCAATCACATCTCCATTTCCTCAACTATACAGTTATACACACCTTACTTATTCAAACATATACTAACACATATTTACTCTCTTATACAATCCGTGATACAAGTTCACAATGATTCATACAGCCACTCTCACATTCACTGGCTCTTATGTTTAGGTATTTATATATGTCAACTCTCACATGGACTGTGTTTTACATTTGTACTTACTTTTACATGTAGCACTGAGATATCCATTCACTCACCAATACACTCATGCACACAGTCAACTGTCCATACAGCTGTTTCTACATGCACTTTTGAACCCATACACCTAGGGAATCAACTGCTCACACATCTATGCACAGAGTTATACACCTCCCAGCCACCCACACACATACTCAGTCTCCCATACAAATACTTGGGCAACCATTCAATAACCCATATAGTTACTGATTTAGCTACTGATTTCAACATGCAGCACTTTACAGAACAACATATATAATGATTGCCAAATTAAGACACTTTAATCACTAACCCATGCACTCAGTGAGACACATTTAATCATTCTCTCATACAGTCAGTCATGCACCTACTAAATCCTTCATCCAGACACTTATACATCTACTTATTCTTCAATATGTAAGACATATTTTAACTTTACAGAAACATACAGTCACTGGGTGTTGTCATCAGTGATGTCATCAGTGATGTCATTTGAGATGTCATCAGTGATGTCATCAGTGATGTCACTGACCATGTCATGAATGATGTAATATGTGACATCATTAGCAGTGGATTGCGGGTCCGCGATATATAGTTAGTGCAACTAACTATATATGGAATTTCAATGGTTTTGTGCAAATAAAATAAGGTTTTGTAAATGCTAATCCCTAACTATATATGGTCTATAACCTATGGTTTTTTCAGTGAATTTTCAAGGTTTTGTAAATGCAAATTCCTAACTATATATGGTCTATAACCTATGTTTTTTTCTGTGAATATATATATATATATATATATATATATATATATATATATATATATATATATATATATATATATATATATATATATATATACATATATATTAATTCCTATTACAGTTACTTACCTTTAACTAATAATTAGCCCTAAATGTGTACTGAAATTCTCTACTCTGAAACTTATGATTGGTTTAACAGTCAGGTTTGATGTTTGCTCAACATACACATTTGTTATTATGTTATTCAGTTTGCAGAATGCTTCCCAACTCATCAGCCAGTAGCCCAGATTTTTACTAATGTAATATTCCTGAAGAATTATGGACTGAACATTGCAAAAAACCTAATGGAGTCATCACCTTTGACTTTAAACAATAATATTGACACCACTTGTGGGTTTCCTCTATGGTCTCCACATCTTGGTACATTCTAAGTCTATATATCTACTGTATAATCCTATTGGTTGGAGGTACTAAAAAGATGGTGTTTACCTACGCACCCACCAGGGTAACGATAATATTCAAGACCAAAAAAGGCCCAGAACGCAAAATTATCACAGCTACACCAGAGCACACTCTATCATTATATCTGTAATCCTAAAGACAACCCAGGTCAGTGCAGAGAACAGACATCACTTTGGGGCAGTCTCCCACCAGAAGTGTACTGGTGGGAGACTGCCCCACAGTGATCTCTGTTCTGCGGACTGACCTGTGTTGTGTTTAGGATTACAGATATAATGACAGTGCCCTCTGGTGTAGCTGCTACAAATAGGTTTGACTTTAACATTTCAAAGATAAATAAGGTCTCACACTCTTGTGTTGTCCTGAACATTGGATTCTTCTTTATTTTCTTTTTTCATAGAAGATCTTTCATAGACGAAGACATATCCTTACTTTTTAACAAAGTATAGTAAGATATTGTCATTATAGTTGTGAATTTTCAATATTGTTTGTAGTAAAGCATTTAAAATATGTTTGCAACAGCAGTAACTGTCTCTAGTCCTGGATCTGAAAAGACCTAGACTCATACATAATATATTGCAAACTAAGTTTTCAATTGTTAGCATTGCTGTTACAATGTCCTAGTGTACATCTTTTTTTTTTTACATTTACAGTCTGTTGAAAATAATTGTTGTCTGCAACCAAGGTACTTCAACAACATACTTCCAAAAGTTAATGGTAAGTACCGTCAATGAGTGTAAATAGACAACATTATAATTATTAAAAGTACTTGGAGTCTTTAGAACGCATTAACTCTCCAGTTCACATTTGCTAATACAGGGAGTATGTAACTCTCCCTCAAATGACTGAGGCATTTGCAATGGTCTTTTTAGTGTAGGGATGTGGAATCCCATAGACTGACACCCAGGACATATTGTTTGGGGTCAAGGGCAACACGTTTTTATGTGTATTTTGTCCTTGGGACAAGTAGGCCCAACCCCCTGTAGAAAAAACCCTTTGGCTACCAATTCGCAGTACCACATTATGGATCAAGGAAGGGCCCTGTCTGCAGTTAAGGTAACATTTTTCTCCATATGTTGATGCTGTTCAAACTTGTATTCATAGTTTATTAAATGAAAGCTTTATTATTAGGGTGAACGCTCTAAGTAAATGCTATGAGCTCTGAGACTGCACTACTGACAGTGCTTCCAGTATAAAAATGTGTGCACAGGTTTTCAAAGTATAGCAGTATGAGGCTATGGATAATGCTCCCAGAATACTCTCTGATTTGATACAAATATTTGCAGTACTTTGAAAGCAAGATTAATGATTCTTTACTTTCAAAATAAAATGTTCATCTAAAAATGAAAGCAGGAAAACAACATTTAGCTAAACTACTGCAAAATGTCAGGTACCATTTCTTTTCAGCATCATTTAGTAACATGTGTTTGTTGATGCATGCTAGTATTCTCATAAATATTCATTATGGAAAATTATTGTGACCAGTTTCAATAAAATTATGGGAACCAAAAATAAACAAACACTGACAAAGGCAGTTTGTCTGAAATGGGTGGTTAGCTTTTTAATTTTCTCAATGTGTGAATTGTTTTGCCTTAGCTCTTCTAAAACCTTGTTGATGTGGGAGCTCCTGCACCCTCACCATTATAACAAACACTGGCAAAAGAAAAAATAGTTTTGGTCTCAAAAAGCACACACTGTCGCAGTACTTACTGGCTACTTTGTGTGCTGGTATGCTCTTTTTGAAACACAAGAATGCTGCCACTCACAGTGAAGCCAGCCGATACAGAGAGAATCAGAATTTTAATAAACACAAAAGGTCACGGTAAAGGCCAATTTGGGGCCCAAGTCTCAAAAGTGCACCCATGGTTTATGTCCTTGCATTAAGTACAGCTATTCAGCTTTCATGAATTCCCACACATTTTACAGAAGTAAGACAAGACATATTACTCCTAGAAAATATTTATGAACTGCGGGGCATATTATCAAGAAGAGTGTTAAAATTAGTGACAGGAAACTGACGCTAAAGCTGCAATAATGGACTTGATAATATGCCCTTGCGAATTCCCATAGAAGACTACGTTAACACCCGAACATGGGCTTCTATGGGAATTAAGCAAACTATCCAATGGACAAGTAGATATTTTATTAAATTCCACACCCCTGTTTTAGAGTTACGTTCACCATGTGCGAAAGCTGCCTATACACCCTTCCAACTTATGGATTCATTACCACGTTTCCACTAAGTGATGAGAGATAACTATGTTTACCATATAAATACATACAAAGTTTTCATTTCAAACAGCTATTGACCTTTAAACAATGCAATGTTACTAATAACTTACTTTTCACTATTTTCCCAACAGGTCCAATTTTTCGAATGCAGCCGATGACTCAACCTTAATTTTCTAAATCCAAATGTAACTGTTACTTATCTTTTACTGCTTACATATGTAAAAAACTATTCTTGACAAATTTCTTTCAGCTTTCACGATTTGCACAATTCTTTTAGAGTTGGACCACACTTCCTCCAACATTCCTACATAATTTTCTTTTTGAAATACAAAAATTATTTTGTTTAGGTGTTGAAATATAAATAAAATCTTCCTCCTCTTTAAAGGTGAAGAAGCAATACCGCTCCTCTACACACAATTGTTCAATGGTAGTCTAAAATGTAGTGGTAATTCCACTATCGCTATGGTAGATATCTGACAATAGAATCTATGATATAGTTACACCACTATTAAATAGTCCTAATCAAGAAGGTGTCTTTACACTCAACAAAAAGAACAATCGTGCACTTTTTATGCTGGACAATATTGCTTCTAAACACCCTTTCACTGCTTTCTTCCATACCTTCAAAAAAGATTTCATGGATTTATATGCATACTCTTCCAGGTCTGTATATCTCTAATGTAAAAAAAATGTACTTGTTTTTCTTTTCTCACTCACTTATGTAAACTCATCAGTCACTCCTATGGCAAGGTTTTGCAATCCTGAATACTGAGTGCTACCTTTTGTGTGAGAGGATGCCCATGCATAACCAAGCTAAGTTTTATTTGGCTGCATGGAAACATGTAGGTTAACATGTCAAATACTTTAAAGTGCTACCCTCCCGCTAGTCCTAAAGGTGGATGTAGAGTTCAACCGTTCATCATGAAATAGAATTGGATGTCACCAAATACAAAGTATTTCTATATTATGTAAGCCCTAATATGTCCCTTAAAGATTCCAGCGAAATCCAGATACATACTAACTGAAACACAACCACCATTAGTAACCTATAATTTTTGCCAAAGAACTCTTTCAAGGTGTGATCAATCCAAAAAATACTCCTTTGGCACAGCAAATTTAGTGCAACACAGAAACAACTTCCACCCTAACAACTTTGCTTCAGCTCCAACACAGAGATTGCACGACAACACACTTGCTCCTGCACCAAGCACATCAACTGCTGCAACAGCATCTTCAGCAAACAGTCCATATTCACATATTGATCTTGAATTTGGTAAACTTAAATTTCTATGCATTTATTGCGATGAAGTTTTGTGTTACAAGAAATAGTCTATCAACTTCATCAAAACTAAGAAACTGGAGCATCGCTGTCCTCCACATCAGTCATTAGACATGTATCGAGGTTTTTTGTTGTAAGAACTACCCTGTCCAAAGGCAGTAAGAAATGTGCACACTTGCTACCTTTCTTGCGTACTTTCCATCACACAGTGTGTGTACTTTGTCCACTTGCATTGGTTGCTTAGATGTGCTACCCATTTCTCAAGTTCCCACTGCAGAACCGATGCACAGTCTGTGTAATGGACTGGAAATCCAAACATTCACTTCCCTCACAAGGCAGTGGGTACTTTGCGTATCCTTAGCCTTTCTTATTTTTCACTTTTTTTATCTTCTACTCAATCAACACATAATCTACACTGACACACACCTACTTGCTGCCTTCCTTGGCTGGGGTTATCAATTATTCTTGAATTTCATATTCTAATTCAAAGTCATGGCCCTTTATCGAGCCTTTTATTGTCACCACTTCCCCGCTAAACGCAGTGGTTAATTTACACACTTGATGCCTTACTTATTCATCTTCCACTCAATCAACACATCATCTACATATACCTACTTGTTGCCTTTCTTGACTATGGTTATCAACTATACTTCTATTTCATATTCGTATTCAAGGTGCAGGCCCTTTATCAAGCCTTTTTGTTCTAACAACTACCCCAGCTAAACAGAGTAAGAAATTTACACACATGTTACCTTTCCTGGCTGGGCTTATCTATTATTCTTCAATCAATCAAGGACATTTATAGAGCGCACTACTTACCCGGAGGGTCTCAAGGCGCTTGGGGGAGGGGGGGTGCTGCTACTGCTCGAACAGCCAGGTCTTGAGCTTCTTCCTGAAGGAGAGGTGGTCTTGGGTCAGGCGCAGGTCGGTCGGGAGGGAGTTCCAGGTCTTGGCAGCCAGGTAGGAGAAGGACCTTCCTCCTGTTGTCGTTCTTCGGATGTGGGGGACGGCGGCGAGGGCGTGACTGGCTGATCGGAGATGGCGTTTGAGAGCGTAGAAGTTGATGCGGTTGTTGAGGTAGCTCGGGCCTTGATCGTGTAGGGCTTTGTGTGCGTGGGTGAGGAGCCGGAAGGTGATTCTTTTGTTGACGGGGAGCCAATGCAGGTCTCTCAGATGTCCGGAGATGTGGCTGTGTCGTGGGATGTCGAGGATGAGTCTGGCTGAGGTATTCTGGATCAGCTGGAGTCTCTTCTGGAGCTTGGCGGTGGTTCCGGCGTAGAGGGCGTTGCCGTAGTCCAGTCGGCTGGTGACGAGGGCCTGGGTGACCGTCTTCCTGGTCTCGGTGGGGATCCACCGGAAGATCTTCCGTAGCATGCGCAGGATGTTGAAGCACGACGAGGAGACGGCGTTGACTTGTCTGGTCATGGAGAGGGAGGAGTCCAGGATGAAGCCCAGGTTGCGTGCGTGGTCTGTCGGTTTGGGTGCGGTGCCCAGGGTGGGGGGCCACCAGGAGTCGTCCCAGGTGGAGGGCGAGGAGCCCAGGATGAGGACTTCCGTCTTGTCTGAGTTCAGTTTCAGGCGGCTGGTCGTCATCCACTCGGCTACGTCTTTCATCCCTTCGTGAAGGTTGGCTCTGGCGGCGGCAGGGTCGTTGGTCAGGGAGAGGATCAGCTGGGTGTCGTCAGCGTAGGAGATGATGTTGAGGTTGTGTTGGCGTGCGATGGCCGCGAGGGGGCTCATGTAGACGTTGAAGAGGGTGGGGCTCAGTGAGGATCCTTGAGGGACGCCGCAGATGACTTCGGTGGCCTCTGACTTGTACGGTGGTAGACGGACTCTCTGTGTTCTTCCGTCGAGGAAGGAGATGATCCATTCCAGTGCCTTCTCCTGGATTCTGACGTTGCTGAGGCGCTGCACTAGGGTGCGGTGGCAGACAGTGTCGAATGCCGCGGAGAGGTCTAGGAGGATGAGGGCCGCTGTTTCTCCGTTGTCCATCAGGGCTCGGATGTCATCGGTGGCAGCGATGAGGGCGGTCTCGGTGCTGTGGTTGGCTAGGAAGCCAGACTGTGAGGGGTCGAGGGATCCCTTTGTCTCGAGGAAGGCGGCCAGCTGTTTGTTGACGGTCTTCTCGATGACTTTGGCTGGAAACGGGAGGAGCGAGATGGGGCGGTAATTCTTGAGTTCGGTGGGGTCATATTCCCATTAAAAGTCAAAGCCCTTTAGCAAGCCTTACTGTTCTAGCTACTACCAACCTAGCCAAACACAGAGGGAAATTGGCACACTTCCTCGCTTTCTTGGCTGAGCTGATCAATTCTTCAATTTCATATTTTGATTAAATGTCAAAGCCCTTTATCGAGCCGAAAGCAGTAGGAAATGTTCACACCTGCTGCTTTTCTTGGCTGAGGATAGCCATTATTCTTCAAGTAATTTAAAGTTCAAACCCTTTATTAGACCTTCTTGGTAACTACTACCCGGGAATGACACTGGGTAATTTAAACTCTTGCGTCCTTTCCACCACAAAGTATGTGCACTTTGTGCACTTGCTTAACTGCTTAGATGAGATACCCATTTTTCAGGCTCCAACTGCGGAATCCGACTCGGTCTGTAATGCACTAGAAAACCAAACACCCATTATCTTTACAAGACAGTGGGTTCTTTCTGCATCTGCTACCTTTCTTTCTTTTCACCTTATTCTACATACACTACCTCAAACACACCTTTCTGCTAATTTTCTTGCAGCCTTTGCCAAGTATTATTCTAATTCAAACTACAGTCCCTAAAATGGGCCCGGTGTTGTAATTTTTCAGCCCTACCACCCACAGTGGTAACTTAATGCACTCACATTGCTTCCTTCAATGTGGTAGCCATTTCTTAGCATCCCACTGCAAAATTCAAAACCCTATCCGTATAATGAGGTGGACATCCAAAGATCCACTTACCTGACAAGCCAGTGGATACTTTGCACGTCTGAAGCCTTTCTAATTTTTCACCTTTTTTATCTTCCACTCAATTAACACATCATCTACACATAACACACACCAGCTTGCTACCGTTTTTGTCTGGGGTTATCAATTATTCTTGAAATTTCATATTCAAATTCAAACTTGTGGCCCTTTATTGAACCTTTTTGTTGTAGCTATTACCCCAGCCAATGGCAGTGGTAAATGTGCAAACTTGCTGCCTTTCTTGGCTGGACTTATAATTGTTCTAACATTAAATCAAATTCAAAATGCAGACCCTTCATTCTGCCTTCTTGGTAACTACTAACCATGAATGGCAGTGAGTAATTTGCACACTTGCGACCTTTCTTGCGTCATTTCTACCTCACAGTGTGTGTACTTTCTGCACTTCCACTGTTTGCTTAGATGTGATACCATTTCTCATGCTCCCACTGCCAAATCCGACACACAGTCTGTGAAATGGACTGAAAAACCAAACACCCACTTCCTTTACAAAGGCATGGGTAGTTTCAACGTCTGCTGCCTTTCTCAATTTTCATCTTATTCAGCATCCACTAGCACAAACACACCTACCTGCTGCCTTTCTTGACTGTCTTTGCCACCTAATATTGTAATTCAAAGTAGAGGCCTTGGAAAGGGCCCGGTGTTATTTTTGAGCACTACGGCTCAGAGTGGGAACTTAGTGCACTTGCTTAGTTCCTTACATGTGGTAGTCATTTCTCAGCCTCCCACTGCGGAATCCAACACCCTGTCTGTATAATAAAAAGGATAGCCAAAGACACACTTCGCTGACAAGGCAGAGGGTAGTTTGCATATCTGCAGCCTTTCTTATTTTTCTGCTTATTCATCTTCTACTCGATCAAGACACCATCCACATGTACACACACTTGCTGCCTTTTTTGACTGGGGTTATTAAAGATTATAAAATTTCATATTCTAATTGAAATACAAGAGGCCTTTATCAAGCCTTTTTGTTGTAACTACTTCCCCAACTAAACACAGTACGTAATTTGCACACTTTTGCTGCCAATAGAAACATTGGAAAATGTAATTACATTTTTTGTAGCTGGTCAGGTTTCAATATCAGGAAAAACTTTTGTAGCTGTTGCAATTATTTTTCACGATGTACCTTCTACAACATCTGGACATTACACTGTTTATTTAAAATGTCTGAAAGGTTGGATACATTCTAATAATCAATCAGTTTTTAAGCAACGTTTGCCTAAAGAGTTAGCAAATTGTTACCTAATATTTTTAAAGCCAAAATTTTAAGATCAGAATTTGGCATTTCAGGTTTTACCTCGGTTAAGGTAGATTTGTCTGATGTTGTAGAGTATTTTGTAAGTAAGGGTGAGGAGCTAGAAGGTTATCCTATTATTGGTGTTGATACAGTGTAGCTGTATCAGGTGCTCATTTATGTGGCTGCAGCTGGGGACATTGATAATCACTCGGGTGGAGGTCTTTTAGATATGTTGTAGGTGTTTGGCTACAATTCCCCTGTAGAGAGTTTTCCCATAGAGTAGTCTGCTGCTGATGAGGGGCTGTGTCACTGTTCTTCTTTTGGTTAGGATCCACTTGTAAATCTTGCGGAGCATGTGGGTGGTCTTATAGCAGTACAAATAGACGATGTTGACTTACTTACACATTGAAAGGAAGGAGTTGAGGATGAATCCTAGGTTGTGCACATGATTGGTAAGTGTTGGTACTGTTCAAAGTGTAGTCAGATAGCAGAAGTCGGCTGAAAGGGTGGGTCTGAGGATGAGGACCTTTATTTTGTGCGAATTCATGTTTAGAAATGTAGTTGGTCACATTGCAGCCTTTCTTATTTTTTACATTATTCATCTTCCACTCAATCAACACATCATCTACACATACCTGCACCTACTTCCTGCCTTTCTTGGCTATTGTTATCAACTATTCTTCTATTTCGTATTCAAAGTGGAGGCCTTTTATTGAGCTTTTTTCCTGTAGCTACTACCTCTGCCAATGGCACTGGGAAATTTGCACACTTGCAACCTTTTTTGGCTGCGGTTATCTATTATTCTTCAAGTTATTCAAATACCGCACAGTGTGTGTACTTTGTGCACTTTGCTTAACTCCTTAGATGAGATACACGTTTCTCAGGGTCCCACTGCGGAATCCGACTAACAGTCTTTAATGAACTGGAAAACCAAAGACCCCTTTCCTTTACAAGGCAGTGGGTTGTTTCAGCATGTGCTACCTTTCGTCCTTTTTATCTTATTCTACATCCACTACCTCACGCACACATACCTGCTACCTTTCTTGCTGCCTTTCCCAACTATTATTCTAATTCAAAATAGAGTCCCTGAAATTGGCCCGTGTTGTAATTTGTCAGCCCTCCCGCCCACAGTGGTAACTTAGTGCACTACATTGTTTCATTTGATATGGTAGCCATTTCTCAGGCTCCCACTACGAAATTCAACGCCCTATCTGTATAATGAGGTGGAACTCTAAAGATCCACTTCCCTGACAATGCACTGGGTACTTTACGTGTCTGTAGCCTTTCAAATTTTTCACCTTTTTTTATCTTCATATCCATCAACACATCACCTACACATAACACACACCAACTTGCTGCCATTTTTTTGCTGGAGTTATCAATTATTGTTCTATTTCATTTCCTGATTCAAAGTCAAGGCCCTCTATCGAACATATTTGTCGAAGCTAATACCCCAGCCGAAGACAGTAGGATATTTTAACACTTGCTCCTTTTATTCACTGGGGTTGTCAATTTTTTGAAATTACCAACAACCTTAGAAACAATAATTTCATTTAGAAACAAATTTCAAAGTTACCGTCTCTGTAAAACTACTTTGCCATGTTCACTCATTTCTCCAATTGTTATATCTTGTAGATTAGTTCCACAATCACCATCATTTGCTTGTCACATGTTTGTAATAAATTCTTTTTATTCAGAATATAACCAAATATTGACATTTCCAATGCTACATTACATCGTTTACTTATACTACCTGTGGAACATGACAACAAATTGGAATACCACAAGCTATCTGGAGAAGCTTGTTGTGAAGACACTTGAAGAAAATGAAACTTCTCATTATTCATGACCTAAGCATTGTATCCAACTTAATGCTTGCCTTTGTGCATTTAAGAATGCAACAAATTCTTAAAACAGAGTATCACATATTACTCTGGATTTATTTAAAGCAGAAACAATTGTACTATGCCCTCAGATTCCTTTAACGGTACAAAATAGCTTTCATCGATGTTTGTGTTGAGTAGTACCTTCAATCTACATTGCAGACAGCAGGGTTCACAACTTCAAATCAGCTTTGGATGTAAATTTCTCTTAAGTATCTGTGCTTTCAATAATTTCAGCACTGAGTATAGTTAACTACTGGATACCAAGACCGCCAGCACTACAGAAAACATTCAATACAATCTTGATTTATTTCAAACAGAGACAATTGCACAATGTCCTCAGATTTTCCTAAAGTTTGAACAGTAGGAAATTCAGCCTTCATTTAATGCAGAGGGAATTCTACTATATGTCTTCACATTTTCTTTAAAGAACTGACAAAAAGCATTCGTCTATCTCTGTGTCAACTGCCTTCAATCTACATTGGGCAAGGAACGTACAAGCTCAGCGCCAAAGATACTACTTTCTCACTCCACCATAAATAATCACCAAGAGTGAACACTTTTATGTTATAGTGAAACATACTATTCCTTTTAATTGGAATTGATGCAGAATTCAATCGACAGAAGACATTACTTCAATTACTGTTCCTCCCCCCAATCATGTATCATCCCAGGGTATATTCAAACTCAGCGCCAAAGGTATTACTAACTCAGTGCACCAGAAATCATCAACACAGGACCGTATTGAATAACATGACTTATGTACAAAAAAAAATATCCTACTTTTTGGAGATATAGCTCAACTTACTTCTGTGACTGAACAACCAACATTAATTATAAAAGCTTGATTTTAAAGACTTTGCTACCAATGCGTCCTGCTTGGACCACGCATAATTGCAGACTTCACAGAACTTTTTTCCTTCAGGTGTCACTAATTCATTCCACCACTTATCATCGCTGCATTCACACACACTAAATTACCAATATTGTGCAGCTGTAATTAATGACACGTAGTCAAGAAGTCTTGTTAACCGCTACCTCCTACCATCACCACAAGTCCATATTCAGCCAGAATTTAACTGATTCTTCATTCATTACGTATAAAGTATAGTACCAAATAAAGTAATCTACCTCAAACCTACACAAAATCGCCAATTGCCCTTACTAAGCCAGAATTCACAAGGCGAATAAAATTTACTACAAGTACATCCTACCCACACCACACATCTTCGCAAGCTCCACAAACCTTGTTGTTTCAGGTACCACTTACTCAATGGAAACAAAACTAAGTATAACACCTTTTTCATATTCTGATTAAAACTCAACACCATTTATCGAGCCTTTTTGGTGTAGCCACTACCCCGACCGAAGGCAATGGCAAACTTTTACACTTCCTGCCTTTCTTGGCTGTGGTTATCAATTAATCCTCAATTTCATATTCTAATTCAATTTCACAATGTCCTCAGATTTTCTTAAAACTTTGAACAGTAAGAAATTCAGCCTTAATTTTTAAGATGCTTCTACTGCATGTCTTCAGCTTTTGTTTAAATAAGTGACAAAAAGCATTCCTCAATGTCTCTGTCAGCTACTGCCTTTGATCCACACTATAGACAGCAGGGTTCAAAACTTGAATTCAGCTTTCCATCTACACTATCCACAGCATTCAAATTAATCTTCATTTATGTAAGGCAGACACAATTTTATTAATGGATGGCAAAATAAACATTCCTCAATGTCTATAGTAAGTACTACGTTCAAATGTACACTACGAACAACAGAGTTTACCTCTTCATACCACGAGCACATCAGTACCACACAAAACATTGAATCCAGCCTTCCTTTATTTAAGGTACAGACTAATGGATTCTGTAAAAGAATGTGACAAATAGTATTCATCTATAACTGTGCTCACTAAACCCTTCAATCTACACTCCTGACAGTAGGGTTCACAACTTGAATTCACCTTTCCATCTACACTAAGGACACCATTGAATTTAGCCTTGCTTTATTTAAGACAAACAATTGTACTGTGTCCTCAGATTCTATTAACTGTGACAAAATAGCACTCATCGATCTTTATGTCGACAACTGCCTTAAATCTACACTGTGGACACCTCACTTCACAATGTCAAATCAGCTGTACTTTTACATTAAGGTCAGCATTGTATTCAGCCTTGCTTTCCTTAAGGCAGAGACAATTATACTGTGTCCTCAGATTCTGTTAACTGAGATAAAATAGCATTCATCAATCTTTGTGTCAACAACTGCCTTCACTCTACACTACGGACAGCTGCATTCACAAGTTGAATTAAGCTTTCCTTATACATTAAGTACCGCATTGTATTCAGCCTTTTTTTCCATAAGGCAGAGACAATTATACTGTGTCCTCAGGTTCTATTATCTGTGACCAAATAACATTCTTCAATCTTTTTGTGAACAACTGCCTTCAATCTACACTACGGACAGCTGGGTTCACAACTTGAATTCAGCTTTCCTTTTACATTAAGAACTGCATTATATTCACCCTTTCTTTCCTTAAGGCAGAGACAATTATACTCTCTCCTCAGATACTGTTAACTGTGACAAATTACCATTCATCAATCTTTGTGTCAACAACTGCCTTCAATCTACACTGCAGACAGCTGCATTCACAACTTGAAATCAGCTTTCCTTCTACATTAAGAACAGAATTATATTCATCCTTGCTTTCCTTAAGGCAGAGACAATTATACTGTGTCCTCAAATTATGGTAACTGAGATACAATACCATTCATCGATCTTTGTGTCAACAACTGCCTTCAATCTACACTGCGGACAGCTGCATTCACAACTTCAATTTAGCTTTCCTTCTACATTAAGAACCGCATTGTATGCAGCCTTTTTCTCCTTAAGGCAGAGACAATTATGTTGTGTCCTCTGATTCTCTTATCTGTGACTAAATAGCATTCTTCAATGTTTGTGTGAACAACTGCCTTCAATCTACACTACGGACAGCTGGGTTCACATCTTGAATTCATCTTCCTTCTACATTAAGGACAACATTGTATTCAGCCTTCCTTTCCTTAAGGCAGACTGATTGCTAGTGTGGGTGTGTGTGCGATTTGCTGTCCTGTAGGGGAAAAGCCGGGACTAGTGTGTGTGAAAGTGCATTTAGGAGCGCTTTCGGGAAATATTTTAAAAGTGCATTTATTTTTCTTTTGACGCTTTTTAACTGTATTCTGCCCTACCTGAAGCTCATGCTTGAATTTTCTATCGACCCCTGTGTCGTGTCCATTATTTCATCCCCAGCAACCGAGTAGGCGCTGTTGGGACACCGCCATTTTTGTGCAGGGCAAGCATAGCAGGGCTTAGCCCCTCCCCGCCCTCTCGTCACATCAACTACAAAAGTCGTTTTGCTTCACACTGCCCAACTGATTGCTAGTGTGGGTGTGTGTGCGATTTGCTGTCCTGTAGGGGAAAAGCCGGGACTAGTGTGTGTGAAAGTGCATTTAGGAGCGCTTTCGGGAAATATTTTAAAAGTGCATTTATTTTTCTTTTGACGCTTTTAACTGTATTCTGCCCTACCTGAAGCTCATGCTTGAATTTTCTATCGACCCCTGTGTCGTGTCCATTATTTCATCCCCAGCAACCGAGTAGGCGCTGTTGGGACACCGCCATTTTTGTGCAGGGCAAGCATAGCAGGGCTTAGCCCCTCCCCGCCCTCTCGTCACATCAACTACAAAATGGTGCCCTCCCCAGGTAGCGCAGCGTACGGGCGCAGCGGCGGCGCCGAAGGTGCACCTAAGGTAAGCCTGTCTGCGCCCGTCCGCGACCCGGAGGCGCCTGGTCCTGCAGAGAACCATGCCCACCCGGGAGACTTTACGGAAGGGGTAATTACTTACGATCGAGCCACCTTACACAGGCTCAGGGATACTACGAGAAATATATGTGTGTACCCTGCCTGCGATCCTGATACTGTTAGTCATGTTTGTAAGGATTGTGGGTGGTCATCTACCACTACCTCTCTTTCTCAGGACACCTCTGGCCCCAATAATATCGCGGATAGTTTTCTTGCGAAGGCCTATGTTCGCCCATGTATGCTTCTAAATACCCGATCACTGGGCAAGCATGCCCTTGACCTTTTTAATTTACTCTCTGCGCAAAATCCTTCATGTCTTTTTCTCACGGAGACCTGGCTGGGTGACTCCTCTAGCCCTGATATAGCTACTGCCCTTCCCTCTAACTATTATATTGTAAGGAAAGATCGGGAGTCAGGTAGAGGAGGAGGAGTGGCTATAGTGGTGGACAAGCGCTTCGCCTGCTCTGTGTTGGAAACTGACCCTATTAGTGGGACCGAATCACTTGGCTTCTGTTTATCTTTTTCACCACATCACTCTTGTGCCGGTATTCTCATCTACCGCCCACCCGGCAATCTTGGCTCTTTTTGTGACGAACTTCATCAGGTTTTGTCCACACTGGCAGTGAAATATAAGCATCTTTTCCTTCTCGGTGATTTTAATATCCATATGGATGAACCTGAGTCAGCCGATGCCATAAAATTAAGTGATGTCACCGGCACATTTGACCTGCTTCCCTACTTTTCTGTGGCTACTCATAACAGAGGTCATCTGTTAGATCAAGTCTTCTCCTCCAGGCCCATTCAGTCCTACCCTCCTCTTCCCGTGATCTGGTCTGACCATTGTCTGTTAAACTTTGATATCTTGGGTCCCGTTAAATCCATCACGACAGAGAATAGCCTTCAATCTATGGCTTTCCGCCCTTTCCATCGTGTCACTACTGACATGTTGGAACAGTCTTTGGTAGTCCACCCTTGCCAACAGTCTGGCAATCTTGAGCTGGATCTTATTAGTTTTCAGTCTTGGCTCGTGCAACGTTTTGAGGAACTAGCTCCCATTCCTGCTAGAACCAAAACAGTCCAACGGACTTCAGCTCCTTGGTTCACGGCCGAACTTCGTGAAATCAGGAAGGACTGTAAGAAAGCCGAGCGATTATGGCGTAAAAACTACGAAATTCCTCTGAAAAGAAGTTTTAAAAATCTTACAAAAAATTACCACAAAGCCATCATAAAGGAGAAGAAGTCTTTCTTTGCCAAAAGAATTGACTCTGCCAACAACATCAGTAAGGAAATCTTTACTATTGTTAGGGAATTCACTTCACCTCTTGCCCTTTGCCCTAAATTCTCTCCTTCTGAGTCTTGGGTTAACCAGCTGGCTAGCTTCTTCTTCAATAAAATTCTTACTATTCAGGCGTCTTTTCCTCCGATCGCTCCTGTCTTAGACCTTGGCTCTCCTATCTCTGTGACGACTGCCCCACAAGTAGACAATATCCTCGCTGTTTTTCCGCCATTATCCCCCCAGACCTCGCTCATTCTTTTACAAAAATTGAAATCTGGCTCTCCCTCTGACCCATGCCCAGCAAAAATTCTGTCCAAAATGGCCCACGTCCTCAATCCTCTGATCAATCCTCTTCTTAATGCTTCCTTTACATCAGGTGTGGTTCCTGGGGCCTGGAAAATGGCTCATGTCATCCCTCTTTTAAAGAAAGCTAATCTGAATCCCTTGGTGCACTCCAATTATAGGCCAATATCTTTGCTCCCTGCATTAGCCAAGCTTGCAGAAAAACATGTACATTCCATCTTGTCTAATTTTTTAGAAGAGCATAATATTCTGCACCAGACACAGTCAGGCTTTCGGTCTAACCTTAGCACAGAAACAGCTTTGCTAGAGGTTACCGAATCTATAAAGGAAGTGACGGATCAAGGCGGGAAGGCAATGCTGGTATTACTCGATCTCTCAGCGGCCTTTGACACCGTCCCTCACAACCGGCTCCTATTAAGACTCCAGGAGATCGGGATTAGAGGGACGGTGTTCAATTGGTTTAAGTCCTTCCTGTCTGAGCGCCAACAACTGGTCTGGTCGCCACCTCATGCAGCAGTGGTTCCTTCACTTGAAGTGGGAGTGCCACAGGGATCAGTATTGAGCCCCACCCTCTTTAATATTTATCTTTCCCCTCTGGCTGCACTGGTGGAGTCTTATGGCGCCCGTATTGTATCGTATGCTGACGATACGCAGCTACTGTTCACCTGTGATAAACATTCTGATTTTGCAGGTGATTCCATCAAAAGCTGCCTGGAGGCGGTCTTCGCCTGGTTTCAGGAGAATCAGCTTAAATGCAATTCAGACAAGTCTGAAATTATTTTTTTGGGCTGTTCTCCTGCCTCTCAATGGAAATCCTGGTGGCCGGCAGACATGCACCCTCCTTCGTCACCTACTGAGGTTGCTAAGAACCTGGGCGTGAAAATTGACAAGGGTCTCACTTTTAAACCTCAGATCCTCACCTTAGTTGGCCAATGTTTTGGGCTACTATGCACGCTTAGGAAATTCCTTCCTCTACTGTCGCATTGCCACAGGAGAATCACTGTGCAAGCAATGATCGGATCTAGGCTTGACTACGCCAACGTACTATACTTAGGACTTCCAGAGTACCTCTTGGCTCGCCTTCAGACTGTACAGAATTCTGCCGCGAGGGCCATTTTTGGTCTGAGTCGTAGAGCTCATACCTCATCCCTGCTCAATTCACTCCATTGGCTCCCGGTTAGGAAACGGATCATCTTCAAGACCTTGACCATGACTTTTAAATCTTTGCATGGCATCGGTGCAGTCTACTTAAGGAAACATGTCCAGTTTTATCAGCCTTCTAGATCACTACGCTCGGCCATACAATCTCTGGCTGTTGTTCCAGCAATAAAGCGTGCTCGCATTGGAGGTCGGTCATACAGGGCGTGCGCTCCGCAGCTCTGGAACAAACTCCCACTTTCTCTGAGGAAGGCAGACAATCTCCTAACTTTCAGAAAGGATCTCAAGACGTGGCTTTTCGGTCTCTAGGACGTCATGTTGTGTTCAGACCTCACTACTGATCGGTAAAAGCGCCGGGACACTCTGATCGAGTAGCCGTGCGCTATACAAACCTACGTTTAACATAACATAACATAACAGACACAATTATACTGTATCCTCAGTTCCTTTTATCTGTGACTAAATAGCATTCATCGATATTTGTGTCAACAACTGCCTTCAATCTATACTACGGACCGCTCAGTTCACAACTTCAATTGACCTTTCCTTCTACATTAAGGACAGCATTGTTTTCAGCCTTTTTTTCCATAAGGCAAATAGCAAATAGCATTCTTCAATGTTTGTGTGAACAACTGCCTTCAATCTACACTACGGACAGCTGGGTTTACATCTTGAATTCATCTTCCTTCTATATTAAGGACAACATTGTATTCAGCCTTCCTTTCCTTAAGGCAGACACAGTTATACTGTATCCTCAGTTCCTTTTATCTGTGACTAAATAGCATTCATCGATATTTGTGTCAACAACTGCCTTCAATCTATACTACGGACAGCTCAGTTCACAACTTCAATTGACCTTTCCTTCTACATTAAGGACAGCATTGTTTTCAGCCTTGCTCAGATTCTGTTAACTGAGATAAAATAGCATTCATCAATCTTTGTGTCAACGACTGCCTTCAATCTACACTATGGATAGCTGCATTCACAAGTTGAATTAAGCTTTCCTTCTACATTAAGTACCACATTGTATTCAGCCTTTTTTTCCATAAGGCAGAGACAATTATACTGTGTCCTCAGGTTCTGTTATCTGTGACTAAATAGCATTCTTCATTCTTTGTGAACAACTGCCTTCAATCTACACTACAGACAGCTGGGTTCACAACTTGAATTCAACTTTCCTTGTACATTAAGGACAGCATTGAATCCAGCCTTGCTTTATTTAAGGCAGAGACAATTGTACTGTGTCCTCAGATTCTGTTTAATGTGACAAAATAGCATTCATCGACCTTTGTGTCAACAACTGCCTTCAATCTACACTGCGGACAGAAGGGTTCACAACTTCAATTCAGCTTTAGAACTAAAATTATCTTCAATATCTGTCCTGACAACAGCCTTCAATATATTCTGCTGTCAGTAAAAATTAAAACTTCAAAGCAAGAGCTCTACTACTACAGAAAACATTGAATTCAACCTTGCTTTATTTAAGGTAGAGACTAATGGACTTTATGTCTTCCGATTTTTTAAAAGAATGCCACAAATAGTATTCATCTATAACTGCTCACTAGAGCTTTCAGTCTACACTACGAACAGCTCAGTTCACAACTTGAATTCAGCTTTCCTTCTACATTAAGGACAGCATTGCATTTAGCCTTGCTTTCCTTAATGCAGAGACAATTATACTGTATCCTCAGATTCTATTATCTATGACTCAATAGCATTCATTGATTTTTGTGTCAACAACTACCTTCAATCTACACTACCAAGAGCTGAGTTCACAACTTCAACTCAGCTTTCCTTCTACATTAAGGACAGTATTGTTTTCAGCCTTCCTTTCCTTATGGCAGAGACAATTAAATTGTGTCCTCACATTCTGTTAACTGTACAAATTAGAATTCAACGATGTTTGTGTCAATTAATACCTTCAATGCACATTACGGACAGCAGAGTTCACAACTTCAATTCAGTTTTGCTAGTAAATTTCTCTTCAGTATGTGTGCTTAGAACTGCCTTCAATCAATTCTGCACTCAGAAGAGTTCACAACTTGATACCAAGACATTCAATACAATCTTGATTTACTTAAAACAGAGACAATTGCACAATGTACTCACATTTTCTTAACCCCTTCGATGCTCATGACGAGCTCAGCTCGTCATGAGGCACAGTTGAGCTGTGCTGATGACGAGCTGAGCTCGTCATGAACAATGGTAAATCTGGGAATGCAGCGCAGAAGGAAAATATCGCTAGCAGCCAAAGTGTTAAACTTTGAACACTAGAAAATGCAGCCTTCATTTATTTAATGCAGACACAATTCTACTATGTGTCCACAATTTTTTTTAAAACTGCATATTATATGAAAAAGGAAACTATAGAAAATCTACTTAAGAAGGCTTTAGAAGTAAATTTTTTAAAAATTTGTTTTAGTAATCAATACAATTTGATCATTAGATAAACTAATCCCTTTAATGAAGGTCAAAACTAAGTGGAAAAGACAAACTAACAGAAGTAATTTTTCAGAAGTTTTTTGGGGTGAATGGAAACATAGTTCAAGTTCTGAGCCTTTTCTTAATGATGAGTTATCTTCAGAGTAATGATTTGTTGCATGCAGATGACACTAGTAGTAGTGCCTACGAAAATTGTTCCTAGAAATGCAAAAGATGAGGAACTTTTAGGGAGACGACCTAAAACTCCAGTGAATATTTGCAATTGCAGTAGTATTTATACTGTAAGTCAAGAATCTATTAATTTTTTTAATGCCATTTCTTACATAACTATATTAAGAAAAGTGTTAAACAAAAGATTAACATGTGGCAAGGACTAGACTCTTGCACAGTAAGAAAAAATACTGGTTTTCAAAGTCATTCGTTGGCTTGTCTTTCTTAAAAAGTATAGTGAAGTGTTTTTCACCAATTCAGAATGTTACCAGTTCATCATACTCAAATCAGGAAAATAGTCAGAACATTGTATTACGCAAAAATTCCAGCACTAATGTTAAAAAAAGTTGAAAAGTACTTGTTTCCGTGCATTTGTATCAGATGTAACAAATGTCTCTGTTGAAATTCAGCTTAATTACTTTGATCCTCAGAAAGTGCAATCAATCAATCAGACTACTTGTAAAGCGCGCTACTTACCTGGGAGGGTCTCAAGGCGCTGAGGGGAGGGGGTGCCGCTATTGCTCGAAGAGCCAGGTCTTGAGGAGTCTTCTGAAGGGGAGCAGGTCTTGGGTCTGCCGTAGGTGGGTAGGGAGGGTGTTCCAGGTCATGGCGGTAAGGTGAGAGAAGGATCTGCTGCCTGAGGTCATTCATTGGATGCGGGGGACAGCGGCATGGGCGAGGCTGGCGGAGCGGAGCTGGTGGGTGTGGGTGTAGAAGCTGAGTCTGCTGTTCAGGTAAGCCGGTCTGGAGTTTTGGAGTGCTTTGTGTGCATCGCTGAGGACCTTGAAGGTGATCTTTTTGTCGACGGGGAGCCAGTGTAGGTCTCTCAGGTGGGGGGTGATGTGACTGCGGCAGGGGACGTTGATGATCAGTCGGGCGGAGGAGTTTTGGATGAGTTGTAGTCGTTGTAGGTGTTTGGCTGGGATTCCTGCATAGAGTCCATTGCCATAGTCCAGTCTGCTTCTCAAGAGGGCCTGAGTCACTGCTCTTCTTGTTTCGGTTGGGATCCACTTGTAGATCCTGCGGAGCGTGCGGAGGGTGTTGTAGCAGGAGGAGGATACGGCGTTGCCCTGCTTAGACATGGAGAGGGAAGAGTTGAGGATGAATCCGAGGTTGGGGGCATGGGCGGTGGGTGTCGGTGTTGTTCCCAGTGTGGTCGGCCACCAGGAGTCATCCCAGGCTGAGGGGGTAGATCCGAGGATGAGGACCTCCTTCTTGTCCGAGTTCAGTTTCATACGGCTGCTCCTCATCCAGTCGGCGGCAGCCTTCATTCCCTCATGGAGGTTGGTTTTGGTGGTTTGTGGGTCCTTGGTGAGGGAGAGGATGAGCTGGGTGTCGTCGGCGTAGGAGATGATGTTAAGGTCCTGATGGTGGGCCACTTGTGCGAGGGAGGCCATGTAGACGTTGAACTGCATCGGGCTTAAGGGTGAGCCCTGGGGGACGCCGCAGATGATGTTGGTAGCTTCGGATCTGAAGGGTGGGAGGCGGATGCTCTGGGTTCTGCCGGAGAGGAAGGACGTGGTCCAGTCATGTGCCTTCTCTTGGATACCGGCTTCTTGGAGGCGTGTCTTTAGAGTGTGATAGCAGACCGTGTCGAAGGCGGCTGACAGGTCCAGGAGGATGAGGGTTGATGTTTCGCCTTTGTCTAGTTGGTGCCTGATGTCGTCTGTCGCGGCGATGAGGGCTGTCTCCGTGCTGTGGTTTCGTCTGAATCCGGACTGGGACAGGTCCAAGATGTTATTGTCTTCAAGGTGGCTGGTCAATTGCATGTTGACGATTTTCTCGATGACCTTCGCTGGGAACCGGAGCAGGGAGATGGCCTGGAAGTTCTTGAGGTCCTTGGTGTCCGCCTTGGGCTTCTTGAGGAGGGTGTTGATTTCGGCGTGCTTTCAGCAATCCGGTAATGTTGCTGTTTCGAAGGAGATATTGATGACCTTCCATAGTTGGGGCGAGATGGCTGCGTCTGCTTTGTTGAATATGTGGTGTAGGCACGGGTCTGACGGAGATCCTGAGTGGATGGAGTTCATGACGTTGCGTGTTTAGTCGTCATTGACGTTGGACCAGGAGGTCAGGCGGTTGGCGCTGGTGGTGTTCACAGGGACGTTGGAGTCTGATGTAGTTGGGGCAGTTGTGTTGTTGAAGCTGTCGTGGATGTCAGCGATCTTGCGGTGGAAGAAGATGGCCAGTGAGTCGCACAGTTCTTGTGAGGGGAGATGTCGTTGGCGTTGGCGCTGGAGCTGGAGAGTTCTTTTACGATGCTGAAGAGCTCTTTGCTGTCGTATGTGTCGTTATCAATGCTGTCTTTGAAGGAGGATCTCTTGGATAGTCTGATGAGGTGGTGATGTCTGCGGGTGGCGTCCTTGTGGGCTGCATGGTTGTCCGGTGTGCGTTCGTGGAGCCATTTCTTCTCCAGTTTCCGGCATGCGCGTTTGGAAGTCTGGAGCTCGTCGGTGAACCAGGTGGCTCTCTTGCTGGCATGGCTGTTGGAAGGTTTCTCGAGTGGGGGAGGGTGTTGATGCAGTTGTCGATCCACAGTCTGAGGTTGCGGGCTGCGGAGTCTGGGTTGGTGGTGTCGGTGGGCGGGTTCTGGGCGCGGGTGGCGATCAGCTGGTCTTCGGTGAATTTGCTCCAGCAGCAACGAGGCAACTGTTAGGTGTGGTGGTGCATGGTTGGTTTCTTGAAGGTGAAATGGATGCAGCGGTGGTCAGTCCAGTGGAGTTCGGTGGAGTGGTCGAAGGCGACGTGGGTGCTTGTGGAGAAAACGGGGTCCAGAGTGTGGCCGGCGGCATGGGTGGGTGCGGTGACGAGTTGTCTGAAGCCGAGGTTGGTGAGGTTGTTGATCAGTGTGGCGGAGTTGGCGTTGTTTTTGTTCCCGAGGTGGAAGTTCAGGTCCCCGAGGTGGATGTAGTCCATGGAGGCTATTGTGTGGGTGCTGGCGAGGTCAGCGATGGAGTCGCTGAACTGAGCCCAGTGTCCGGGGGTCTGTAGAGGAGTGTTCTTCTGAGGGTGGTGTTGGTTCAGAAACTGAGATATTAATAGAAGAAAATTTGGAACAGAATATACAATGTTGTACTGTATAATAATCTTGAGTTCATAATTATTCCTTCTGAACTGATGGTTTTAAATATCTATGACTCTATTCTTATTAAATGTGTGCATCCATTTCAGGCTTTTGTTCATATAGAGCCTAAGACAGGATAATTGCCTCCTTCTGATTTACTAACACCATTAAAGGGAAGAGTTCTATAATTGCCAGCAGATTTTTTTTAAACAACTGTAACAATTGGTGTAGTAAATGTAGAAGATGAACCTCCAAAAAAGAAGAAAAAAGCTCTACTTTGCAACCTATCTACTATCCCCGAAGGGCAAAAAAAGATTAATGCTCCGTTAGTAACCTGTACAATTTGCCAAACAACTCTTTAAAGGAGTCATCCATCCAAAAAATACTCCTTTGGCACACCAACTATGATGCGACATATCAAGAACTTGCACCCCAATAACTTTGCTTGACCTCCAACACGGTTGTTACAGGAAAACCCACCTACTGCTGCACAAAGCACATCGATTGCTGCACCAGCACATTCAGCAAGCAATCTACGCCCAGAAATTAACCTTATTTCGGTGAAATTAACATTGGATGCATTTATTGTGATGAACTTTCCTCTTACGGGGAACAGTCTATCAACCTAATAAAATGCAAGGAACAGAAGAATCACTATGCTCAACATTACTTTTTTTTACATTATCTTGTAATTAATATCAACTATCTCAGCCAAAGGCAGTGCTTAAATTGCACACTTTCTGCCTTTACTGAGTGGGTAGTTCAATTATTCTTCAATTTCATATTCTGATTGCATTGTTTGCTTAGATGTGATACCCATTTCTCACCCTCCCACTGCGTAATCCGACACACAGTCTGTGTAATGAGCCCCAAATCACAATATCCATTCCCTGACAATGTAGTGGATAGTTTGCACGTCTACTGTCTTTCTTATTATACACCTTTTTCATCTTCTACTCAATCAACACATACACACACTTACTTGCTGCCTTTTTCACTGCAGTTATCAATTATTCTTTAAGTAATTCAAAGTCAAACTACAGGCCCTTTTTTGACCCTTCTTGGTAAGTACTACGCATGAATAGCAGTGAGTAATTTGCACACTTGCGTACTTTCTTGCATCCTTTCCACCTGACAGTTTGTGTACTTTGTGCACTTCCATTGCTTTCTTTCATGTGGTACCTATTTCTCAGCCTCCCACTGCAGAATCGACTCATAGTCTGTGTAATGGACAGGCAGTCCAAACATCCACTTCCCTCACAAGGCAGTGGGTATTGTGCGGGTCTGCTGCCTTTGTTATTTTTCCCCTAATTCATCTTCCGCTCAATCAACACACCATATACAAGTACACACACCTACTTGCTGCCTTTCTTGGCTATGGTTATCAACTATTCTATATCGTATTCATACTCAAAGTACAGGCCCTTTATCGGGCCTTTTTGATGTAACAACTACCCCAGCCTAAGACAGTAAGAAATGTGCAGAATTGCTGCCTTTCTAGAACTGTGTTACTGTTTCCTGGAACTTTAAGGATACAGACTTGGAAATTACAGATATAAAAGACAAATTTGCTGGTGCATAGAAGAGTGCATACGCAGTCTATAAGGGTTTTAAGCAGTCCATGCACCAAGTCCCACTTTGCAACATGACTACTTCTGTACTATCTAAATGATTACAATCCTGAAAGAAGAATGTCTCAAACCATTTCAATAAATGTATATTTATAACATCTCATAACTTAATAGAGCTTCTAAAATAATTTCTTCATGTATTTCATATGCCTCATTATCAGTTCCAAAAGTCATATGATCATCCTCGATGCCATCTAATGGTTACAGAAAATCAATACCCAAGCTTAACTCTGAGAAATTACACCTAATATCTGCAGCATTTATATCTTCCTTTTCATTATCGCTACTTGTAAAAAGTATTTTCAGCTCTTCTTTGACAATGTTACTAATTTCGAAAGTGTCTTCTAAATTGTTTTGTTGATTTTCCATACTGAATTTCTTATGTTGTAGCTCCTTGTACATAAAGACGTCATTTTATCTTTGCTGTAATATCAGCATATGTGGTGATTCATATAAATTATATTAAATATTTACTTTTCAAATGAAACAATATTTTGTACATGAGTGTATTCTATTTTAAAAACATTGCAAAAATTAAATACAATAATTAATGTCACTCTGCATTGTATCAAGTGCTTTATTTATTTATCCTACCTACTGTGTTGCAAACTTAAAACAGTGACGACAGCACCGCCTTACTTTGACTCACCCCATTACGTTGTCAATTAGGGTGAAGGGAGGCAAAAGAAAGTAGTAAATACATGTCTACAGATGTACTGCTATATTCACAACACTGGATGAAACACTGAATAAACAAACTCAGATACAAAAAAACATACACAAAAGAAGGCTGCACAAAAATTACACAAACGAAAGCAACAGAAATAGGACACCGAATCTTGAAAACAAACTGGTAAGTAGACAAGAGAACAAAAAAGCTAACAACACTGCAACGGACGATACACTGTGGAACTCATTCTGAAGAGAGTTAAAAACACACTCTAAATAAAACGGAATTCAAGTAAAAAAAAAAAACACATACATGGATGACAAAGTCACTGGAGTAAGACTCTGTTCCCCAACACATAAAGAGATTTTGCAAAAATTATATGTACGAATGTTTAAGGAGCTGCAAAATAACCCATTCCCTGGGATTCAAAAAATATAATTAGGGAAATTGTGGGAAACACTAATACCCCCACGGTCCCAGCAGGCTTCCCGCATCCTTCGAGAGCCAGCATTGCTTTGTCAGAGAGAGCAGTTTATATGTTGCTCTCTAATAAAAAGCAATCTATTTTCCTACTTGAAAGACACAGCAGCTTAACTTGCTCTCTCTTTCAAGTAGGAAACCGGTTTGCTGTGCTAAAGAGGGAGCTGCAACCCTCCCACCCTACCATACCAAACAGCAGTGTTCCGGGGGTAGACACCCCCAGACACTGCAGGAGTCAGCCCTGAGACATAGTGTACCCCAGAACAATCAAGAGCTACAGGACGGAGACCGCGCGATGCCCTCCCAACATTGAAAAGCCCCCAAAAGTGGTAATCTCTGGGCCTGGGAGCTCTGTGCCGTCACAGACCCCCCTTTGCCCCAGTAAAGCGGCGGTCCCCGGTGCATGTACGAGAGCCATGAGCCCCCCTGCATACTTCAAAATAAAAGTTGGCTGCCAACACTTCCTAGTTTAAAGCGTTGCCAGCCAACCAGCATGCACCTCCTTATTGTTACAGATTGTACAGATTTCCGTACGTGTACGCCGCGAGTTTTCCATTCTTTAAAATAAAAAAAACTATATAGCTTAAAAATCCATGAACGACCCCCTGACCAAGCCTAGAGGATCAGGATGTTTCCACCGTGCCCCCTTTCCTTATTTCCCAACTTTCTTTTACTGTTTTCTTGTGTCTCGGTTCTAGCGACGAACAAGATGGCTGCCAACACTTCCTGGTTTGGAGTGTTGACAGACAGGTGACAGCCAATCAGCATGCAGCACGTGCTCGTAATTGTGCGAATTTCTGTACGCATGCAGAACTCCGTCTCTATATATCGCTATGATTTTACTTCTAATTTTCTCAAAAACTACTCAACGGAATTACACCATTTAACAAAAAGCACAATCTGAGAACAGAACTCTACCTCTCTGCCAGATTTGCTGTAATTCCGTTCAGGTCCCTATGGAAAATTGCATGGGGAAAACACATTTTAGGACCCCCCTTTTTCTCGGCCCCCACTTGACGAATCACCCAAAAACTTTCAGGGACGGAGCGGAACCAAGCGGGCCATTTTCTTGGAGAAATTCAAGAAGATTCGTCCACGTGGTTTTCCTATGGAAACTAGGTCCTAACTATAACTACCTACTGGCGACCGCCAGTAGGTAATATATATATATAGGTAGTAGGTTATATATATATATATATATTCACTGAAAAAACCATCAGCCTTATTCATCAAGGCCAAATCGGCTCGCAAAGGGTCAGATTCTGAGAATCTGGCCCTTTGCGAGCGCTATTTTTGCATTTGGGATTCATCATCCCAAATGCAAAAATCGGTAATTGCTAATTCGCTAAATTGCGAGGAATTACATTTAAGGAATCTCTATTTGAGATTCCTTAAATGCAATTCATCAACCATTTTTAAATTGCTAATTCGCAAATTCGGGCCGCTATTTACCGAGAGGTCAGACCTCTCGGTAAATAGCAAAAACTTAGAAAAATGCTTTTAAAAGCATTTTTCTAAGTTGCATGTTGCGCACACACATGTCCTTTGGACATGTGTGTGTGCAACACCTGTGTGAAATTTCATTTGATTGGTGCTACAGGGTGTCCTGTGGACACCCCTGGCACCCTTCAAATCGCAATCTTATTTGCGATTAGCTAATTGCTAATCGCAAATAAGGAATACTCCCCATTCATTCCTATGGGCCTTTTGGCCCATAGGAATGAATGGCGAGTTATTCCTTATTTGCGATTAGCAATTAGCTAATCGCAAATAAGGAATTGTAAGGAATCGCATTTTTATTGCATATTCCTACATGAATCCCGTTTTGCAAGTCCTTAATAGCGATTCGCTATGAATCGCTATTAGGGCCTCGCAAAACGGGAGCATGATGAATCAGGCGGCATAGGTTTCACACCAGTTATAGTTAGCTGGAAATTTTACTGACATAAAACCATTGAAATTCCCACGTTATAGTTAGTTGGACTCACTATAACTTGCGCGCCTGCAATGCACTGCTAATGACGTCACATATTACATCACTCATAACAAGGTCAGTGACATCACTCATGACATCACTGATGACACCATCCAGTGAATGTGTGTCTTTCTGAAAAATAAATATGTTTTATATATGTATTTGTAAAGGTCGATGGAAGAATAAATGTTTAAATAAGCGTGTAAATGGATGCTTTTTTAATAAAATATTGATTGGTTATCTGGCTTATAAAGTGTATCTTAGTGAATACATATATTAGCGAGTAATTTTTAAATATTTAAATATATGTATCAGTGTTTCACTTTGTGTATAAGTGGCTGCATGGGTTGGTGACTGACTCACTGTTTGTATGTGTTTTGAAGACAGCATATGTGCAGGACTGTATGGGTGGATGAGTGTGTATATGTGTGTGTTAGTGAGTGAATGCCTGCCTCACTAGTGTCTTTATGAGTAACTACATATGTTTTAATCTAGTATATGTGAGTATTGATGTATATAAGTGAGTATATGTGAGAGTGAGAGATTGAAAGAGTTCCTGTTTAAATAAGTATGTGTTTCTATAAGTGATTGTTTAAGAGAGTAAGTATGTGTAAGTTTCCTTAGAAGTAATGTGCTAGTGTGTGTATAGTTGTATATGTAAATACATGGATGTTCAATAGTTTATTTGCATGTGTGAGTATGTGTGTGAGTAACTTTCGGATGACTGTCGGTGTGTAACAGGATGTATATGTGTATCACTACATATGATGAGTGAGTATATGTATGAGTAACTATATAGAACTGTTGCTGAATGAGAGGATGTGTATATAGATGGTGGAATTACTGAATTGGTTGTTGTAACTGGTATGGGTATCTCCATTTTTTTTAAAATGTTAGTTTCTATTTTTGAATATGTGTTTCAAGGGTTACATTACACTGAAAGGAGGTCTGTCAGTCTGTCACAAGGATGGTGTCATCTGTGATGTCATGAGTGATGTCACTGACCATGTCATGAGTGATGTAATATGTGAAGTCATTAGCAGTGCATTGCAGGCGCGCAAGTTATAGTGAGTCCAACTAACTATAACGTGGGAATTTCAATGATTTTATGTCAGAAAAATTTCCAGCTAACTACACTGGTGTGAAACCTATGGTTTTTTCAGTGAATTTAATAGGTTTTTTAAATGCTAATTCCTAACTATAACTGGTGTGAAACCTATGGTTTTTTCTGTGATTTTCATAGGTTTTTTAAATGCTAATTCCTAACTATAACTGGTGTGAAACCTATGGTTTTTTCAGTGAATTTCAAAGGTTTTTTTTATAGCAAATTTCTATAGCTATGAAATGTAATATTTTTTATAATGAATCCTATATTGTATATTTATGTAATACTATTTTTTTATGTATATTGTTCATGGTTTATTTATTTATTTATTTATTTTGCCCTGGAGCGCTCCAGGTGCGCGTCCCGGTGAGCGCACCGGTAAGCACAGTCTTGCGGCACGCCCCGGGGCGCGTACCTGTGAGCGTCCCGTTAGCGCTATTGCCGCGAATGAAAACATCACTGTGACGTATCGCGTAGCCGCGTCCGCGTGATACGCACGGCGTAAGCGCACCCGGAAGCACTCGAGCGCATACGATCTCGCTACGTAACCATCTGACGCGCTTACACGACGCGCCCCTGGGCGTGCACCGGGACGCGTAGCATAAGCGCGTCGGGTCATGTGACCTAAAAATAACACTTTTTATTGGTTTAGGACAGTTTTGGTTTCCAAATGATGAAAGCCCTGGTCATGTGACCTGAAAATAACACTTTTCATTGGTTCAGGATAGTTTTTTTTCCTAATGATGAAAGCCCCCACCTTTTTTCCTCATTCTCACTTTGTACTTTGAGTGAGGAAGACCTGTTTCCAGAGCTATTACTAATTTGTACTCAGAAATGGCTTCAGTAGCAGCAGCAGCAGGAGCATCTCAGCCACCACCACCACCACCACCAAGAGGACCACCACAACACCACAGTGGTGGAGATGAAGAAGAGGAGGAGGAGGAGGAGGAGGAGAGTAGGAGGTTCCTGCCAGAAGATAATACCCCATATAGGCCAAAGCAGCACATTATCTGGGAGTTTTTTTCAATCCCAAAGGACCAAAAAAAAGTAAATGTGCCAAGGGTTACTTGCCTAATCTGTGGCACTGAACTTTCGAGGGGAACCCTAACAAAAAATACTCTTTTGGCAATAACACCATGATTCGCCACATGCAACGCCGGCACCCTAACAACTATGCTGCGGCAGAGGTCAGAGAACTGGCCAAAAACCCTCCCCAATCTTCACCCAGCACCTCCAAAAGTAAGCAACCCACTCCATCAGGTCCAGAGACAATGGAGATGGTTTCAAACATACAACCCCAGTTTGGGCAATACAAAATCAGTTGTATATTCTGTGGTAAAACAATTACCTATGGGGAGCAAAGCATAAAACTCATCAACCGTGCTGGTGACAACCACAATTGCCCCAAAAAACCAGTTGAGCCGTTTACAATCCCCTGTTTTTTGTTTCTCCCCATAAAAATAACAAAAACAATATAAAACTGTTCATAAAAGCCAAAAAAGTACAAAATGTTCAAAAAAACAATAAAAAAATATAAAACAACAAAAAGAAGAAAAAAACAGTTCTTTTTAGAAGTACCTCCAATTTATAAAAAAAGCTACATTTTTTAAAAACTCTGTCATTCTTTTTTCCCTATGGTACGCTCCCTGGTATGCTCCCCGGTGTGCGTACCGGGCGCTCCCCCCGCGCAAAATCGAAAAAAAAAATGTTTTGCCCCGTGGGGCCCTTTTATGGCCCCCACATCAAACCTAGGGAGTCAGGGGGGTCTACTCTGCCCCCTTTTGGTCATTTCCCCCTTTGTTTTTGCCACCTCTTGTGTCTCGATCCAACTGAGACACAAGATGGCGGCCGCTCCGGACTGTTTGGAATGTTGACAGACACCTGAGAGCCAATCAGCTTTCCGCGCGCGAACTTTGGTGTCGGTTGACGAATCTGCCTGAAAATTTCCTCAAATTTGCCTCGCGGAGCTCCGGTCCTTACCTGAAAGTTTGGGGGGATTCGTCAAGCGGGGCCGAGATAAAAGTGGGGTCCCAAAATGTGTTTTCCCTATGTTAATGTCCATAGGGCGGTCAAACTCACTTTTAGCCCGAACGGCTGAATGGATTTGCACCAAACTTGGAAAAATTGTAGGGACTGGTAGCCCGATTTGCCTTTGCTATGTCTCAAGATATGTGCTCCAGTGGTTTTTACAAAAATTAACTTTGAAAAAATATATATTGGGCTACATTGGGCTATATATATTTGTTAGAGCCCAAATGTAGCCCAATGTAGCCCAATATAGCCCAAAGATGGCCACCAGAGACAAAAAAAACCAAATGTAGCCCAAATATCAGCCAGATGTAGCCCAACTATAGCCCAATGACAGAATGTCCCAGAGTGTTCTAAAGAACAACTAGAACGCTAACAGTCTTACTTATGACAAAAGTATGGCACACCTGAAGTCATCTTGAATGGAATAGAGTGGAAACACTTAATACATTTAATTTGAAAAGGAACAAAATGAGGGGTTTCATTTTGCCATAGAAATTTTGTATATATATATATATATATATATGACAATAACCTCCTCCCGAAGAAAAGAGCAGGGACCCGAAGGGGAGTTCAAGGAAACACTTTAATGTGGGATCTTAATAGGCATATATTCACTGAAAAAACCATAGGTTTCACACCAGTTATAGTTAGGAATTAGCATTTAAAAAACCTATTAAATTCCCTGAAAAAAACATAGGTTTCACACCAGTTATAGTTAGGTGGAAATTTTACCTGCATAAAACCATTGAAATTCCCACGTTATAGTTAGTTGGACTCACTATAACTTGCGCGTGCAATGGACTGCTGATGACGTCACATATTACATCACTCATAACATGGTCAGTGACATCACTCATGACATCACTGATGACATCTCAAATGACATCACTGATCACATCATCTAGTGAATGTGTATCTTTCTGAAAAATAAATATTTTTTATATATGTATATCTAAAGGTTGATGGAAGAATAAATGGGTAAATAAATGTCTAAATGGATGTTTTTTGTGTAAAATTGATTGGTTAACTGACTTATTAAATGTATCTTAGTGAATACATATATTAGCGAGTAATATTTAAATATTTAAATATCTGTATCTGTGTCTCACTTTGTGTATAAGTGGCTGCATGGGTTGGTGAGTAGCTACATGAGTGTGTATATGGGTTATTAGTTGTTTTTTGAGTATCAGTATCAGAGTCTGTATGGTTCGGTGGGGGATATTACTTAGAGCACAGATGCATGAATGAGTGACTCACTATTTGTATGTATTTTGAAGACAGCATGTGTGCAAGACTGTATGGGTCGATGATTGTGTGTATGGGTGGGTTAGTGAGTATGTGTTTTTATAATTAATTGTTTAACAGAGTAATTATGTTTCCGTTTCTGTAGAAGTATGTGTAGTGGTGTGTATATAGCAGTATAATCAAGTAAATGGTTTTTTGATAGTTTATTTGCATGTGTGAATTTGTGTGTGAGTAACTATATGGATGAGTATTAGTGTGTAACAGGATGTATAGGTGTATGAGTACATATGATGAGTAAGTACATGCGTGAGTGACTATATAGGACTGTTGGTGAATGAGTGGATGTGTATGTAGATGTTGGAATTACCTAATAAGTTGTTGTAATTGGTATTGGTTTCTCCTTTTTTAAGAAAATGTTAGTTTCTATTTTTGAATGTGTGTGTCAAAGGTTATTTTATGCTGATAGGAGGTCTGCCACTTTGTCACAAGGATGTTGTCATCAGTGATGTCATTTGATATGTCATCAGTGATGTCATGAGTGATGTCACTGACCATGTCATGAGTGATGTAATATGTGACGTCATTAGCAGTGCATTGCACGCACAAGTTATAGTGAGTCTAACTAACTATAACGTGGGAATTTCAATGGTTTTATGCAAGTAAAATTTCCACCTAACTATAACTGGTGTGAAACCTATGGTTTTTTCAGTGAATATATATATATATATATATATATATCCAACCAATACTTCTTCGGTAAGGAAAAAGGAATCCGGGCCACTTTGAAGTGCAAAGCGTGTTTTATTTAGATGGCTTTCTCGACGCGTTTCGCAGTAACTACTGCTTTTTCACGAGACCGAACCAACCAAGAAGTTCGAGTTAAATACAGTCACATGGTACAGTCACATGGTATTACAATCATACCCATGGAAAACAGACTACCAATCAATTCTCGGGCTTTGTCCAATGTAAACACTCGTTGTGCAAAAGAATGAACATAATAAATTATAAAAAATAAAAAGTAAATAAAGTGCACAATGCAGTTCAATGATTTCTCATAAAACCCCTTGTAAACGAGACAGTATTCTAGAGGTAAATTCAGCATTAGAATACCTGATGGTCTCTTGGCGCCCCAAAATACGGTCGCTACGTAAAATACAGCCCAAGTGGGCATGATGAAATTCATGAGTGGTGACTGCAAGAGGAAGTGGTTTTCAAGCAATTGGCACGAGGCAGTCGTGAATTCATTCATTCATACTGTCCAATATGGGATTGCGCCCAAGTGGTGTCATTTGATATGTCATCAGTGATGTCATGAGTGATGTCACTGACCATGTCATGAGTGATGTAATATGTGACGTCATTAGCAGTGCATTGCACGCACAAGTTATAGTGAGTCCAACTAACTATAACGTGGGAATTTCAATGGTTTTATGCAAGTAAAATTTCCACCTAACTATAACTGGTGTGAAACCTATGGTTTTTTCAGTGAATATATATATATATATATATATATATATATATATATATATATATATATATATATATATATATATATATATATATATATATATATATATATATATATATATATATATATATATATATATATATATATATATATATATATATATATATATCATCACACACTCCCAAGAAGTAATGCCAGGAAAGAACGGTCAGCACTCCGATGTCGTGATCTTGTTGCTTATTTTAATTCCAAACCCCCCAGCACCCCCGACAGACGCGTTTCGCTCAAGGCTTCGTCAGTGTCGTCAGTGTACAAACAAATTCGCCATTTTAAACAGTCCGCCCTTTTTGAGTCATAGACATAAACGATGGTACAAAATCAATTTTGTGGCGGCCATATTGTAGTGTGTTTATACTAGGTTTCTACTGCTGTTTAAAAATGGCGACAAATAAAGTGCTCAGTGCAAAAATATAAAACAAAGTTTGACATTTGACCAAATGCTTAGCAAGACTAACACATATTTACAATAATTACATGTGTGATACCAAGCGTTGCTTTTTACATATTTACAGGCATCTCTGATGTTACGTAGGGTTGTATCCCCTAATATGTACATGGCATTATTATGTGCAAATCATATATATACAGATGATGAGTTATTAATCCCAATTGCCCGCTATGCACAAATTTACACTATGTATTTACATATGGTAGGGCCAATTTGAAGCTAGGCTATTTAGTTGTGATTAAGCCCTGTATGGGCTTATGATTTGCCACATCTAGCCAACCTGATGTACTGGTATCACTGTTGTCATTTTGTATCTAGTCACCATGGCGTAGAGGGAGGGAATACGTATTTACAGGCCTACAGTCAGTTTCTATTTACATTTGGACAAGGAGTAATGTCTTGATGTTCTGACAGATTTGACGTTTGAACAGATAAGGAATTTATCATAGGTGTACCCACATTTCAGCATTGTTGTTAAGACCCCATGGTGTCATCGTTTTGAGGTCCAGGATGTACCTTGATTCCAAAATATGGAGGGCTCTTTCTCTATTCCCCCCTCGTTCTGTTTTTGGAACCTGGTCTATGCAATAATAAGTGAGTAAATCTCTGTTGCTTTGGTGTTGTTCTGCAAAATGACGGGCTATCGGATAAGTTCTATCATTATTCACAATAGCCCTCATATGCTCTAAGATTCTCATTTTTGCTGGTTTTATGGTACTTCCTATGTATCGTTTGTTACAGGGGCAGACCAGACAGTAGACTGTATACTCTGAATTGCAGTTCAGATGTTTTGGGATCTTTCTGCTGGGTCTGTCCTCACCTGATCTGCATGGATACTCCTTGACCTTCTTACTGAATTTACAAGCCTTGCAGCGTAAGCAAGGAAAAAAGCCAACTATTTTGTTGGAAGTCTGATTGGCTTTTTCAGGGGAGTAATGGCTATGGACTAGATGGTCCGAAAGAGACTGGCATCTCCTATATGTCACCATAGGTCTATCTGGTAACGATTTTTTCAAGATGTTGTCAGTTTGTAATATGTGCCAGTTTCTCTTAAAGGACTGGACCAGTTCTCCAGATTTGTTGTTAAATGTCGTAATCATTCTGACCTGATCATTGTCTTTCCTTGACTCCTTAGCTAACAGAAGATCCCTTCTGTCAACAGTTTCTGCTTTGGCATTAGCTTGTTCTAGAATGCTCCGGGAGTATCCCCTCGCTTGGAACCTATCGCTAGCTTCCTCCTGAGCTTTTTTAAAATCCTCAGTTCCAGAGCAGTTTCTTTTACGTCTAAGGTATTCACCGTAAGGTACATTCCTTACCAGACTCCTCGGGTGGTGGCTAGCCGCATGCAATACGGCATTGCCAGCCGTTGGCTTTCTATAAAGTCTGGTGTGGAGATGGTCATTTTCCACAAAAACCTCTAGGTCAAGGTAACATACACTTTGGTCACTTATGGTGCTGGTGAACTTTAGATTCAGGTCATTATTGTTTAGAGTTGAGACGTACTCCTTAGCCGAGGTTCTGTCTCCCCTCCAGACAATAAACAGATCATCGATGTATCTGGTCCACATCAATATATTTTCACTCCATTTTTCATTACTGCCTCCCCATGCCTCGTGCTTCTCCCACCAGCCCACGAAGAGATTCGCGTAGCTGGGGGAGAAGCACGAACCCATTGAGGTCCCTCTGATCTGCTTGTACAGTTGGCCTGCAAACAGGAAGTAGTTGTTAAACAAACAAAATCTCATCATGCATAGAATCATCTCACTGTGTGCTCGGTATTTCGGCTGTTTTTTCTCCAAAAACCACTTTGTAGCGCACAGTCCCTGTTCGTGATCTATACATGTATACAGATTAACGACATCCATAGTTATTAATAGCATGTCTTTTTCCCAGGAGACATTGTCCATGATGCGAAGAAAGTCCTGTGTATCTCTTACATAAGAGGGCAGGTCCTTGACAATAGGTGCTAGAAAAATGTCTATGAAGCGTGATGTATTTTCCAGGAGACTGCCAATTGCCGAGACAATCGGCCTCCCTGGTGGTCTTTTGGCATTTTTATGGATTTTAGGCAAATGGTAGAAGGTGGGCAGCGTGGGGGAATCACAGTGTAAAAAAGCAAATTCATCTTGGCTGATCATGCCATCTTCCTTCCATTGCTTTAATAGATTTTCATAAGCAATGGTACTTTTAACGTATTCCTCTCTCTTAACTGTGATATAGCACTCTTTATCTCTCAATTGTCTCTGTGCCTCCTGTTCGTAAAGTTCCTTGCTAAAGATGACGATATTCCCGCCCTTATCTGAGGGCTTAATCTCAATTGTCTTGTCATCTCGCAAGGATTTTATTGCTGCCCATTCCCTCCTAGAGATGTTAGAAGACTTCATGTCCATTTTTATATTTGCCATTTTTTCCAAATCTGCTGTTACTGCTTCATTAAACATATCAATTGCATCATGGGGTGTGTTCGGTAGTTTTCTTGATTTGTGTTTGAGGTTGCTCGGATCTCTGGCTTGTTCCGGAAAAGGTTCAGTCTCTTGTTCTAAATTTTGTAAATCTTGTGTTGGTGTAAGCAAGACTTCCAAGAGATTGTATTCATCTGCCGCAACTGTTTTTTCTGAATTCTCTGAGGTTGCTTTTTCAGGGATTTGCAGGAAGATTTTTTTGAACTTCAAATTTCTGATGTATTTGAACAAGTCGATTTTGGCGTCCACGAGGTTGAACTCACTGGTCGGAGAGAAACTTAAACCTTTTTCAAGACGTTGATCTCATCCATAGTCAAAATCCTTTTAGATAGGTTAATGACATTGTTGTCTTCTTTGGTAATTACTTTCTTCTGCGATTGGAAGCACTCCGTGTCACCATCGGGGTGGTATTGTTCTGTGAACCTCCCCTTGGGCCTCTTCCCCCGCCTCGTCCTCCTCTTTGGTTTTGTTGTGGAGGATGGTTTCTTAATTGTGGTCTCTGGCGGGTTTCCTTCATTACCTGGTATTCGTCGAAAAAAGGTTCCCCTGTCTCTTTTTCCTTTGTTCCCGGGGCCAAGTTCTGTTCCCCATCTGAGGTTTCCACTTCTGACTCCTCAGTGTCCATACCTGTTGTCTGTGCGGTACCTTGAGCCAATCTCTTACGTGTGGCGTCAAATTTCCGTGCAAACGTGAGAATTCTACCAGATAAGTAGTCTTGCTCATCTCTCTGGAATTTGGTTTGCTTATTTTTGCGTATTCCCATCTCATAGTCTTTAATCCATTTGCTCATCGCATTACGAAGTTCTTCACAGGTTTTGGTGTCTTTGTCTTTGGCAATCTCAGCCTCGAGGTCTGCTATGTCTTTCAAACATTTTTCACGATAGCTCCACGCATATTTTATGAGCAATCTGACCATCCCCTTGGAGGACTCTGCTGTGTATTCTGCCCAGTCTTTTAAAAAAAAAAATATATATATATATATATATAAATATATATATATATCAATCAATCAATTAATCACAGCATTTATAAAGCGCGCTACTCACCCGGGAGGGTCTCAAGGCGCTGGGGGAGGGGGTATGTTACTGCTCGAACAGCCAGGTCTTGAGCTGCTTTCTGAAGGAGAGATGGTCCTGCGTTCACCGAAGGTGGGTGGGGAGGGAGTTCCAGGTCTTGGCTGCCAGGTAGGAGAAGGATCTTACTCCGGCGGTGGCTCTGCGGATGTGTGGTACGGTGGTGAGGGCGTGGCTCGTCGATCGTAGCTGGCGGGTGGGCGTGTAGAAGGTCATGCGGTCGTTGAGGTACTTGGGGCCCAGGTCGTGGAGAGCCTTATATGTGTGGGTGAGGAGTCTGAACGTGATTCTCTTGCTGACGGGGAGCCAGTGCAGGTCTCTCAGGTGTCCGGTGATGTGGCTGTGTCGGGGGATGTCCAGGATGAGTCGTGCGGAGGCGTTCTGGATGCGCTGGAGTGTTTTTTGAAGTTTGGCTGTGGTTCCGGCATAGAGGGTGTTCCTGTAGTCCAGTCGGCTGGTGACGAGTGCCTGGGTGACGATCTTCCTGGTTTCAGTGGGGATCCATCTGAAGATCTTGCGGAGCATGCGCAGGGTGTTAAAGCATGAAGATGAGACGGCGTTGACTTGTCTGGTCATCGACAGGGAGG
This sequence comes from Lissotriton vulgaris, assembly GCF_964263255.1. NCBI lineage: Eukaryota > Metazoa > Chordata > Amphibia > Caudata > Salamandridae > Lissotriton > Lissotriton vulgaris. The sequence continues at coordinate 1,188,990,978 of NC_141693.1, read as the reverse complement.
AGTCCAGGATGAAGCCCAGGTTGCGTGCGTGGTCTGTTGGCTTGGGAGCGGTGCCCAGGGCCACCAGGAGTCGTCCCAGGCAGAGGGTGATGATCCCAGGATGAGGACTTCCATCTTGTCTGAGTTCAGTTTAAGGTGGCTGTTCCTCATCCAGTCGGCGACGTCTTTCATCCCTTCATGTAGGTTGGCTCTGGCGGTGGTGGGGTCGTTGGTGAGGGAGAGGATCAGCTGGGTGTCGTCGGCGTAGGAGATGATGTTGAGGTCGTGTTGGCGTGCGATGGCCGCGAGGGGGCACATGTAGACATTGAAGAGGGTTGGACTGAGTGAAGATCCTTGTGGTACGCCGCAGATGACTTTGGTGGCCTTGGATCTGAACGGGGGAGACGGACTCTCTGGGTTCTTCCGACGAGGAACGAGATGATCCACTCCAGTGCTTTCTCTCGGATTCCGATGTTGCTGAGGCGCTTCACTAGGGTCGGTGGCAGATGGTCTTGAACGCCGCAGAGAAGTCCAAGAGGATGAGGGCCGCTGTTTCCCCGTTGTCGATCAGGGTTCTGATGTCGTCGGTGGCTGCGATTAGGGCGGTCTCGGTGCTCTGGTTGGCCCGAAACCCAGACTGCGAGGGGTCGAGGGATCCATTCGTACTGAGGAAGGCGGCACGCTGTCTGTTGACTGTCTTCTCGATGACTTTGGCCGGAAAGGGAAGGAGCGAGATGGGACGGTAGTTCTTGAGGTCGGTGGGGTCCGCCGTTGGTTTCTTCAGGAGGGCGGTAAGCTAGGCATGTTTCCAGCTCTACGGGAAGGTGGCGGTGTGGAAGGAGGAGTTGATGATGTCCCGGAGTTGGGGTGCGATGATGGCGTCGGCTTTGTTGAAGACGTGGTGTGGGCAGGGGTCGGTTGATGATCCGGAGTGGATGGAGTTCATCGTTCGGGTGGTGTCTTCGGTGTTGATCGGGGTCCAGTTGCAGAGGGTGGTGGTGGCGGGCGTTGGTTCGGCGGTATGGGTGCGTGTTCTGTGCGTCAAAGCTGTTGTGTATGTCGGTGATCTTGCGGTGGAAGAACGTGGCGAGTGAGTTGCAGAGGTCTTGCGAGGGAGTGATGTTGTTGTTTCCGGCGCTGGGGTTGGAGAACTCTTTGACGATGCTGAAAAGTTCCTTGCTGTCGTGGGCAATGTTGTCCAGTCGTTCTTTGAGTGCCGACTTCTTGGTGGCGCGAATCAGCTGGTGATGTTTGCGGGTGACGTGCTTGAGAGCGGTCCTGTTGTCTGTGGTCTGGTCGAGCCACCAGGCTTTCTCGAGGGTGCAGTAGTTCTTCTTGGATTCCTTGAGTTCGTTGGTGAACCCGGGAGTTTTCTTGCTGCCGGGTCTGCTGGGAGGGTTCTTTAGTGGTGCGAGGTCGTCGGCGCAAGTGGTCAGCCACTTGGTGAGGTTGCTGGCTGCTTCGTTTGGGTCCGTTGTGTTGGTGGGTGTGTTCTGGCTGAGGGAGGCGGTGAGCAGCTCGGTGGTGACCTTGCTCCAGCTCCGGCGGGGAACCTGTTGCGGGTGGTGGTGGGTCGCAGTTTTTCTGAAGCTGAAGTGGACGCAGCTGTGGTCAGTCCAGTGGAGTCCGGTGGCGAGGCTGAAGGAGATGTGCTTGCTGGATGAGAAGACGGGGTCAAGCGTGTGGCCGGCGAAGTGGGTGGAAGTGTTCACCAGTTGCTTGCGTCCGGGGTTGGCGAGGTTGTCCAGCAGGGCGGTGGTGTTTCTGTCGTTGTTGTTCTCCAGGTGAAATTTGAGGTCCCCTAGGAGAATGTAGTCGGCGGAGGGCAGGGCGTGCTGGCTGACGAAGTCTGCGATGTCTTCGCTGAATTGTGTGCGTGGACCCAGGGGTCTGTAGATGAGGGTGCCTTGGAGGGTGGTCTTGGGATCAGTGTGTATCTGGAAGTGCAGGTGTTTGGCGGCGGTGAAGGTATCATCGGAGTTGGTCGAGATGCGGATGGTGATCTTGTGTACGATGGCGATGCCTCCTCCCGTCTGGTTGACGCGGTATTTCCGGGTGATCTTGTATCCGTCCGGGATGGCTATGGCGATGTCGGGCGCTGAGGAGGCGTTCATCCAGGTTTCGGTGAGGAAGGTGACGTCCGGTGCTGTCGAGTCGAGCAGGTCCCAGAGTTCCACGGCGTGCCTGTGGACAGAGCGGGTGTTCAGCAGGATGCACTTCAGGTGGTTGCTGCTGGTGCTCGACTTGGCGGGGGTGGTGCAGGTCCGGGGGAAGGTGAATCGGCAGGCTTGGCAGGTGAAGGGTCCGTGGGTGCGTCTCGGGGTGGCTCGGTAGCAGGCAGGGTTCCCGCCGGCATTGAGTGCGTCGAGGGTGGCGGCGTCGTAGGTCCGTCGAGTAGTCTTGCATCGGCGGGGGCCAGGGGTCCTGGCGCTGGGCGCGGTCCAGGCGCGGACGGGCACAGACGGGCTTGCCTTTGGCGCGCCTTCGGCGCTCAATCGGTGCACCCGCTGCGCGTGACCGCTGCGCGTCCGCGCGGTCGCCATTTAAGGCTAAGTGGGAGAGAGGAGCAGCTGGGAGGCGGGAGCGGGGAGGACACGGAGCAAAGGGGGCGTGGCCGCGTGTGAACGGCAGCGGGAAACAGGGAGCAGGGCGGGCAGGCACAGGGGAAACAACAGTAACAAGTTGGGCACAACTATACTAAAAACAAATACAACTGCAGATACGGTGAAAAGCTGGGGAAGGCAGGCAGGCAGACGGCACAACGAGGCTGCGAGCAGCAGCAAGGGGCACACACATATCTGGTGGCCGTGCAGCGCGGGGGTGTCCTGAGAACAGGTCACACTCACCTGCGCCGCGCGGTCGCCATTTAAGGACACGTGGGAGAGAGGAGCAGCTGGAAGGCGGGAGCGGGGAGGACACGGAGCAAAGGGGGCGTGGCCGCGTGTGAATGGCGGCGGGAAGCGGGGAGTGGTGCGGGCAGGCACAGGGGAAACAACAGTAACAAGTTGTAGGGTAGTTCCTATTTTCCCAATAGGCCCTGCGCATTGGAATAACATAAACAGTAGTATGGACGTAGAAGTGTGGATCTTCCAGGTCTCCACTGACTATGCTAAACTTAATTTGGTTTGTTACCAACTAGCTCAGAGGTCACTGGAAACTTTCTTGACTGAATAGGAAGTGATCAGCTTCCCTGGTACAGACAAGAAGGGATTCAGTTTTCCAACAACCGCATAAACATGACAACTTTGCTCCTTAGAATAAGAGTCAATCTCTAGAGTCGTGTGAAACAATAGACAGTTTACTCAGTCAGTTGTGCAGATTACTTTCACCAATATACAGAGAATTGAGCGACGGGCATTTTCAATAAAAAGGTATTATTTATTGAACAGTCTTTCTTCTCATACAAGAGAGATGAATTGCCACAATTGCAAGACTAGTTATTATAAAAAGTGTGTACAGTAAAATGAAGATTGTGAAATAATACTGTAAAAGCATTGATATTGTTTCTTAGCCATACAATGGTTTAAAATGAATAAAACATATATACATTCATATATACATTAGGCTAACGTACTCAACTGGTGCTTCTAACTACGCCTACCCCAGTGTACATGACCTAAGCCTAATACTTGGAAGGGAGTAAGTAGCAGTTTAAGTTAAGTTGGTTTTGCCAAGGTTTGCTTCAAGAATTCTCTCTAAGGGTTTAGTCAACACCATACCTCTGGAATAGAATGTTGGAGGTCTTGTATCTCCTTCCAGGACTCGATATCCCAGTCACTCGCAAGAGTAGGCTGGAAACGCCGGAGCTGGATTTTCTCGGCAGGAGAAAAGACAGCGTCTCTCTCAGCGTGTCGAGGAGGAGGAGGGGCAGCGTCCATGGGCAGCTTGTATCTGCTGGGCTTTGCAGGGGGACAGCTGTTCTGCTCCTATGTTCACCACACCATCGCTATCATCGATGTCGTTGAGGCAGCGTTTGCTTAAGGCAACGTTGGTAATATTTATACCTGAAAGGTGCCTTGTTTAACGTACGTTTTTGGACATAAGACGTCAATAAAGATGTCACTAGGAAGTGATCGTCTCTCAGTGCTCATTAGAGTTCTATTACTAATCAAAACATAGCAAGCGGGGATTTCCCAGGTTGCTCAGTTTTATCTTGTTGAAGAACTCGGAGTGTAATCTAGGAATCTTAGATAGTGGCTTCTGCTGTTTCATTTGCTCTAATGAGCTGCAGAGGAAGTGATTCTGAAATGTGGCTCTGTTCGTGTTAGGCCAGAGACGAGTTCCTGAAATATTACTCTTGATCGTTTATGCCATTATAGGGGAATAAATGGATTATAGCCGTATAGGGGCATAAGGTCACAGTATTGATCGGGGTCCTAGATTAGAACGCGACAAAGTTGGGCACAACTATACTAAAAACAAATACACAGGGCAGGCACAGGGGAAACAACAGTAACAAGTTGGGCACAACTATACTAAAAACAAATACAACAGCAGATACAGCAAAAAGCGGGGGAAGGCAGGCAGGCAGGCGGCACAACGAGGCTGCGAGCAGCAGCAAGGGGCACACACACAGCTGGTGGCTGTGCGGCGCGGGGGTGTCCTGAGAACAGGTCACACTCACCTGCGCCGCGCGGTCGCCATTTAAGGACAAGTGGAAGGGAGGAGCAGCTGGAAGGCAGGAGCGGGGAGGATACGGAGCAAAGGGGGTGTGGTCGCGTGTGAACGGTGGCGGGAAGCCGGGAGCGGGGCGGGCATATATATATATATTATCTACTGGCGGTCGCCAGTAGGTAGTTATAGTTAGGATCTACTTTCCATAGGAAATCCGCAACATTCTATTGGGAATAACTTTGGCGCTGGTGGACGAATCTTCGCGAATTTCTCAAAGTTCGTGGCCCGCTCCGCTCCTTCCCTGAAAATGTGGGGGGGAATTGGTCAAGCGGGGGCCGAGATAAAAGGGGGGTCCCACAACGTGTTTTCCCCATGTTAATTTCCATAGGGCGGTCAAACTCACTTTTAGCCCGAACGGCTGAATGGATTTCCACCAAATTTGGCAAAATTGTAGGGACTGGTACCCCGATGTGCCTTTGCTATATCTCCTAGTTAGTTGGACTCACTATAACTTGCGCGCCTACAATGCACTGCTGATGACGTCACATATTACATCACTCATGACAAGGTCATTGACATCACTCATGACATCACTGATGACACCATCCTTGTGACAGAGTGACAGACCTCCTTTTACTGTGATGTAACCCTTGAAACACATATTCAAAAATAGAAACTAAAATTTTCAAAAAAATAGAGATACCCATACCAGTTTCAACAACCAATTCAGTAATACCACCATCTATATACACATCCACTCATTCACCAACAGTTCTATATAGTAGTCACTCATACATATATTCACTCATCACATGTAGTGAAACACCTATACATCCTGTTACACACCGACAGTCATCCAAAAGTTACTCACACACATAATCACACATGCAAATAAACTATTGATCATCCATTTATTTGCATATACAGCTATACACACACTACCACCTTACTTCTAAGGAAACTTACACATACTTACTCTCTTAAACAATCACTTATAGAAACACATACTTATTTAAACAGGAACTCTTAAAATCTCTCACTCTCACATATACTCACTTATACACATCAATTCTCACATATACTAGATTAAAACATATGTAGTTACTCATTAAGACACTAGTGAGACAGTAATTCACTCACTAACACACACATATACACACACATCCACCCATACAGTCCTGCACATATGCTGTCTTCAAAACACATACAAACAGTGAGTCAGTCATTGATGCATCTATGTGCTAAGTAATACCCCCACCAAACCATACAGACACTCATACTGATACTAAAAAATATAAAACAACAAAAAAGAATTTAAAAAACAGTGACACCATCCTTGTGACTGAGTGACAGACCTCCTTTCAGTGTAATGTAACCCTTGAAACACATATTCAAAAATAGAAACTAAAATATAAAACATATTGATTTTTCAGACAGACACACATTCCCTGGATGGTGTCATCAGTGATGTCATGAGTGATGTCACTGACCATGTCATGAGTGATGTAATATGTGACGTCATCAGCAGTGAATTGCAGGCGCGCAAGTTATAGTGAGTCCAACTAACTATAACGTGGGAATTTCAATGGTTTTATGTCAGTGGAATTTCCAGCTAACTATAACTGGTGTGAAACCTATGGTTTTTTCAGTGAATATATATATATGTTTATATAGTATTGTATTGTAATTGCATTTGTATAGTGCTTACTACCCCTGACAAGATATATATGCATAAAGGCTTTATACTTACCCGTAAACTACTTAATTTTACATAGCGAAGACATGGGTGGCAACATTTTGTGTCGTAATGGCATGCATGGTAAAAGCATATGAGTACTAATAGATGCATTGTAAAGGCATGCGTGGTAATGCCATGCAGGGTTGAGAGAGGGGAAGATTTTACTATATATATTCTGTGATTTTCTTATCGCTTAGCTAGCATGAACCACTGTGTAGGCCCTACTGTTCAGCATTATAGGCCTTGGTTGGATTGGCCAGGGTACTGCCATTTTGTGTTAAGAAAAGCAGAAAGCAAGTCTGACCTCGACTTCACCGAGCGCCACTTGTCTGCCGAGCTTCTCCTCCTGTTTCGAGCCCCCACCCGGGAGGCGCTAGGGGGCGCTCAGCGAAATGGCTGTGTGATTCACAGCTCCGCCGGGCGACCACCAACAATATGGTCTGTCCCCGCTACTGACCCCAACATTTCGCCTGCCAAAATGATTCTCATGCATGGGAAGGCGCCGTGCATCTGCCGGCGAAAAATGGACTGACTGCCCCCCGGAGAAACGGCAGTAATCTGCGGTGGCCCAGAAGCGGTTCAGCACGACTGACAAGATGGCGGACTGTCGAATCGCCGACCAGCTTGCAGTCACGGCGGCCGAATGATCCACAGATAGCTTGTGGCTGAGATGCGGGCTGGAAGCGGGTAAGACGCGATCAACATTGCTACGGACTGCACTTACCCGAACGCCGGAGCGCAGGAGATAATATATGTTTTGCAAGCTGGTCCCGACCGCACGATCGGCAGAATGGCGATCGTGCCAGCATCGATACCTGCACCCTCGGACACCGAGCGATTTTGGGCGCGCAACCAGGCAATCGCCGTGACACCCTGCCTGCCCTCATGCAGCACTGAGGAGATTCGGAGTTCCGGCGATTTGATCTCAGCTACCCACCACCGGGCAGTTTGGCGCTGCAGTTCACCAAAACACGGGAGGCGCGATAGAGTAGCGTAGAACGGCGCGAACCTCGGGCAGTCATCGCGCTTGTGACTATACTCCTCTGACCCTGTGAGGAAGGTGAGGAGGAATGGGGACAATCTCTGCTGTCAATATTGCTTAGGATTGGCCACCTGAAGCGGCGAACCCCCCCCGAGCCCCCCAGTTGCTCCATGACTCTCGCCTCTCCTTCGCTGGTAGGGCAACTGGGGAAATAACGTGCTCCTCCAGGCAACACACAAAGGCATTGTGGTATTGCAGACACGCCTGGCCTAAAAAGCTTGAGGCACTTGGCATTTGCACGAGCACGAAGCCATCAACGGCGTCCTTCACCCTCGGGGACACCACGGCGGCAGCAGCGAGAACCACGAGGGCGTCGGGCCCCGCTTCAAGAGCAGCTACCCCTCAAGCAGTGGCAATAGGTAAGCCGGACAAACAACAGCCAAAGCTATCGTTCGACAACAAGAAAACCAACAAACCCTTAGAGAACGTGGCGGACACCGGTGGCGCAACCGATTTGACACCGAACAGCAACATGGAGAAAATATTGCTGGCCATCCAGGCGAATTTACAAGACATTACCGGCAAACTAGATAACCTAACATGTAGAATGGATGGTATGGCCACAAGGCAGGAGAAGCACGGTGAGCGCCTGGATGAAACCGAAACACGCATATCAGCCATTGAGGACGAAGCACGCACTTCGACCACCAAATGTACCGGTATGGAACGCATCCTGAAGGTAATTAAGGCGAAGGAGGAGGAATTGGAATCGCGCTTGAGGTGCAATATTGTGCGCATTACAGGTTTACCGGAGACGACCAACACCGGGCGTATGGAGCTATACGTTGAAAACCTATGCAAAGATCTCTTTGGAGCAGAAGCGCTATCGCCAGTATTTATTGTGGAACGGGCCCACAGATCGCTGGCGCCTCGGCCGCCACCTGGAGTGACGCCAAGACCGATAGTGGCGAGGATATTAAATTATCGCGACAGGGACACCATCCTCAGGCTGGCACGTGAAAAAGGAAAAATCACTCACCAAGGTAACTCCCTGGAATTTTTTCCGGACCATACTGTTGCGATTCAGCAGGCTAGAAAAGAATTCACGTCCGTCAAGGCCAAACTAAGGGATCTCAACATCAGCTACTCCATGCTGTATCCGGCCAGGCTCCGCGTTACGTGGAAGGACAAGGCGATTGTGTTACCCTCACCCAAAGCGGCTCAGGAATTCGTTAAAAAAGTTCTATGAGAACGTAGGACCGATGAACAGGAGGGACAGCACCAAGACTCAGACTAAAGGTACCGGTGAGACCCACCAGAACCTGGCAGTAAGACTCTTGCTGGTTGCGAAATGACTTTGTACGATCCTGTGGATCACTGCTAACAGTGGACTATGGCTGGTTGTATGATTGAGGGTGTGGCGAACTAATTACCACGGCGAACATTGTATGCCCAGGGCGGCAGCCCGGGTCACTCCCCTTAACTTTCAATACAATTGTAGATATGTAGCCTTGGGGTGATTAACAGGAGGCCATATCACGCATTCTAACACGCATTGTCCTGATACTACAGGCCGAAACCACTGATGCCAGGCGCGCCACTCTGTTAACCATCGGTAGTCTCCTCCTTGAACAGTACGGGTTCACGGTGTCCTCAGAGGCCCTTACTCATTCTGGTCACTGGCGCACCCTACTCGCGCCTTAACAGTGGGTTATAGACAGCGCAGATACATGACTGTGGAGGGCTACAGAAATATGCTATATTATCGCAAGAACTATTTAAACGCACATGTGAACCCGTGAATGTATGTTGCTTTATATTGATTGTGCGCTTGGATCTATGGGGGCGGTGTGCTGTGTATTTTTGACGCTGCAGAGAAGCCCAAATTTTCTGCTGAAACATACTACGGTATATGTGACTGTCTAGATAACCACTATTGAACTGGACTTCGATCTGTGCTGTCGCTCTTGCTGGCGGGGTGGGGGGTGAGGGGTACACAGACACGCAAAAATGCATTTGTGACAGCTGTTGAAAGTATCGCCCACACCTGATACGTCGGGTGCAGAGTTGTGCTCCGTGCGGACCTCCACAAGGGTAATACCCAACACAAGTTCTATAGTATGGGTAATGGTTTGTTTGGTTCTGGTTTGTGGGATTTGTCTTCACAGGGAATATGGCTTCGGCATGTTTGGGTTGCTGGAGTGGGTGGGATGGGTGGGTTTGGGGGTTTTGGTTGTATAGAAAGACCACAAACATTGAAACTTGGCATGACACTGGGTTCTTTCTGGCAGAGGACTGTTGACTCTAATGTATGTACTCACGATGCAATGGGTTCAGAATTCACCTCTGATTGTTGTTTGCTTATGGATAGCTCACTAAGGCCTATTAGATGACTCAGGGCACTGGACATACGGGTAGAACACACTTAAACTTCCTCACTTGGAACATTAGGGGCTTTGCCCAACCAAAGAAAATCAGGCAGATTTTTGCTTGTCTAAACAGATGGGATATCGATATTGCACTATTGCAGGAAACTCATCTTGCACCCAACACGCACCCACATCTGGGTACACGGTGGGCAGAGTCGTCCTATAGGGCTTCCTATTCCTCTTATTCTAGGGGAGTACTCCTACTGGTTCGTAAGGGAGTAAATTTCACCTCACATCAAATTGTACAAGACCCCAATGGCAGATATGTGATAGTTTCGGACATTGCGTGGCCAACACAATAACACTCCTTAATGTCTATGGTCCGAAAACGGATACACCAGAGTTTTTCCGTGAAGTATGGGGCCACTTATAACCACTCACAAACACGCATATAATATGTGGAGGGGATTGGAACGTAACTCTGTTGGACGGGCTAGATTGCTCCCCCAACTCTTCGGAACAGCATAAGCAAGCACGGACAATGCTAGGACATATGTTGAAAGATTTGTCATTAACCGATATTTGGAGAAATCGATATGCTAACGAGCCAGGGGCCACTCACCTCTCAGCGATTCATGGCAGCTGGTCTCGCCTGGACTACTGGTTTGGTACGAATGATATTGCTTTGTGGGCAAAGGGGGTGCAGGTGTTGCCACGCACATTGTCAGACCACAACCCTGTCTTGCTACAGCTCATACTACCACACTACACACCGCCTCCATTTCAGTGGAGGTTCAATTCAGAAGCCCTATCCAATTCTATCTACACAGATACAATAACAAAGGCGATCAGGGAATATTTCCAAATTAACTCACCAGTTATTGAGGATCCAGGCCTATTGTGGGAAGCCTTCAAGGCCACAACAAGGGGTGTATGCATCAGCACCACTATAGGGGTTTTGAAAGACATCAGACGTCAGATTAAGCGCTGCGAGACACGCATAAGGGACGTAGAACTGGCTTTTGAAAACACGCAGGATGTTTCACTGTTAGCAGAACTGCGCGACCTACATACTGAACATCACGATTTCGTGGCTGATGAAATCAAGTATTTAGATCGCAAACATATTGCTAGGACCTTTGGGGAAGGGGGCGGACCAGGGGGGACACTAGCAAGGAAGATATGCGAGGGGAGGGGTCACTCGGCCATACTTCGCGTTAAATCAAAAGATGGTAAGATACAGACACAATCTGCAGACATCCTACACAACTTCGTAGACTCATTTAGCACACTTTACAAATCACAACCCACAGCGTCGGCGGATGAGATTTTTCATTACCTGCAGGATATAGCAATAGGGTGGCTGTCGGATGACCAGAGGGAACATTTAGCAATGCCCATTACAGTGGAAAAGGTGACTGCAGTAGTTAAATCACTTCCTAACGGCAAGGCACCGGGTCCCGACGGGTACACTAATGAACTCTACAAACACTTTTCCGACATTCTTGCGCCTTACATGGTAGACATGTTTGGCACCTCCTTCGAGAAATCCATACTCCCACCTACACTCCATGAGGCGTTAGTCATTGCCCTCTTAAAACCATCCAAGGACCCGGAGGAGTGTGACTCCTACAGGCCCCTATCGCTCATTAATGTGGACTCAAAAATACTCGCGAAATTACTTGCGGTCTGCTTACCCCTCTGATGACACACCTGGTCCTTCCAGATCAGACTGGATTTATCCCCACTAGATCAACATCCCACAATACAAGGTCCTTATTTGCTCTGTCCCACTACCTCCAGCCCTCTGTTAAAGCCGCAGCGGTCATGCTTGATGCCGCCAAGGCGTTTGACTCCATTGAATCGGGTTAAATGATTGCTATTTTAAACAGGATGGGCTTTCCCAAACGTTTTGTCCAATGGGTTTCCCTACCGTACACCCAACCATGCGCCAGAGTCCGTATCAATGGTTACATCTCTGCCCCCTTTAATGTGGAACGTGGCACCAGACAAGGGTGCCCTCTTTCTCCCTTACTTTTCGCGTTAGTGCTAGAACCCCTGGCCTGCATAGTGCGGCAAAATTACAAACAATCCGCTTTACAGTTCGCGGCCAAACCACTGCACATATCACTGTACGCAGATGATATGCTGCTATATGTACGCGATCCCGACATTCATCTGAACAGTTTGCTCAGAGAATACATTAGATTCGGGGGACATTCAGGACTGGCAATTAACTGGTCCAAATCTTTTATCATTCCCTTAACAGATACTACCACTCCCTTTGACACTGACTACCCGCTGGAATGGCAGAAGGATCCCATTCGCTATCTGGGGGTCATGTACCATAGGGATCCAGAGGAAGTCATACGATCTAACTATGGGGTAGCAATATCCAAGCTGGAGGACAAAGTCCAGCGCTGGATCCACTTGCCGCAGTCACTGGCGGATCGGATAGCAATAGTGAAAATGAATATCTTACCCAAACTATTGTACCTCTTTAACAATATTCCCATCACACCCTCCGGGGAAATATTTCGCCGTATAAAGTCGCTGGTACTGAAACTAATATGGGCTGCCAAGCAGGCCCGCATAGATCTCCAGACATTAACACTCCCATATTTACATGGAGGTTTTGGAGTACCGGATTTTCTCCTGTATTACCTATGTGCTCAAGCGCAGTATGCGGCTTATTGGTATCATGAGATACCATATCTCACTCACACGGCCATAGAGGAGGGAGACACGGATCCTATCCCCTTGTCAGCGATCGTATCACATGCTAGACCACCACTGCATGCGAAAGACATTAACACCATAGATACCACAGTGAAAGCCTGGCGTAAACTCGGACAATTGGCCCACAAGCTCCCGTTATATGCACCAGCAATGCCTTTACATCACCATCACGCGCTGTCAGTCACAAGCGAAAGGGTAGGCATGTCTCTCCTGCGGAGAGCTGGCATAGATAAGATGAGGGATCTGTTTCAAGAGGGCGCATTCTTGGACGTCGAACACTTGACATATATTCAGAACAAGACCCCCATGTTCCGTTTCACGTATTATAGATTGACGCGCGCATTAAAAGAACACTATCCCTCATTCCCTGCGGAACCAGATTGCTTAGCGCCACTACAGCTGATCATTACTACGCAGGACTTATCGCACTTGGTGTCGAGATTATACGCAGCAGCACAGTCCGAGATAGCACAATCCACTGTGAAGGCTAAGACACGGTGGGACATGGAGCTAGAGAATCCGTTATCAGATGAGGAATGGCAACGGACCTGTGCATTGACACAAATACTCACACCTAATGGGAACCTGAGAATTATACACTACAAATTCATTCACCAGGCATACTATACCCCTACAAAACTACTTAAATTCGGACTTCAAGATGAGGATAGATGCAAAAGATGTAACAGGGAAGGTGCAGACTTTACACATCTAGCTTGGTACTGCGCCAAGATATTAGATTACTGGTTGGACGTCACTGCCACGCTCACTATCATGCTAAAGGAGGAGGTGGAATGCACAATACAAACATGTCTTCTTGGTATTGTCCCACAATTTTGTGCGCTAAAACGTAAGTTCTGTGTTATATCTCTATTATTGGCTAAAAGACAGGTTGCGCAGTGCTGGCACAGTCGAAAGAAACCCAAGAAATTCACATGGCTCCATGACATGTCCGTCTATCGAGATAAGCTGATGACATACGAGGAAAACCTCCCTGCAAAATCTAGGCCCAAGAATTATTGGTGCTTCCTAACAGACTATATCAACTCACTAGAGGAAGACACAGAAGTATAAACTATTTACCTGTACAGTCAAGGGTGATAATAAATTATGTACAGGCTGAGCACATCTACTTAATTGTCCTGAGGGGAGAACCGGGTCAGTTGCGATGATCGCAGATTCCAATGTCGATGGTCTCAATATCAGGTCTTTAAGTTAAGTTCTTCCACTGTTCCTATCTATAAAATTACAAAATGTAAGACTCATGTTGAGGTGCTAACCGCGAGATCTATAGAGGTTGGACAAGGGGCGGTTTCAACTGTTCTGATGAGAATGATATTAATATTATTGTCATTTGTGTACTAACTGCTCATACTTTGCAGCCGGCCCCCGGGTTGTAGGCTCGCGGCTGTGTATAAATGACTAATGTTAATAAAGGTCTTACGCAAAAAAAAAGAAAAAAGAGCCCCCACCCAGCTTGTGTGCTAAAGGTCAACTTCCATCCAATTCTTTCAAAATGACAGGAGGCCACATCCTCTAAACTGTATTTGAGAAAAGAGGAACTCGGGCCCCTCAGCCCAGCCATATAGCGGTAATGGGCGTCATAACAGGATACACAGATAGTTCATTCTACATAAAATATACTGTAAGGCGCTTTTTCTGTTAAATTACAAATAAAGCTAATTTACGGTAAGCCTCAAGTCAACAAGGAATGACCTTTAGCCTAGAATAAGTGCCACGTTTACGAGAAGGGGCTGCTTTTTGAACATATGGATGAAAAGGGTACGGAACAAACCATAAATGACGCAGGCACCATAAATAAGCACGAGATGGCACAAGATGACATTAACATAAGACCCCCCACCACCTTCAATAGTATAAAAAGGAGGTCCGCAGAAATTTTCAGTGGGCAACTCCTAGTCTGTTATAGTTATCAGGTTAGAGTTGTCTCCAAGAGCTCTTGATCATTGATTTAGTATGCATATATGTATTAGCTGGTTTGTATTTTTCATTCTGCCACATGAAATGTTATAACTATTGTGTTTTCTTTTAACCTTGCTTTTATCCACCACTTCCCACGGGGAGAGATTTGGTACATCCCTATGAGACGATGTGCGACAAACTAGGGGGGGGCACATGAGGCCTTAGCAACTGCCCGAACACTGAAGAGAGAGGGGAAGATTTTACTATAGATATCCTGGGATATTCTTATCGCTTAGCTAGCATGAACCCCTGTGTAGGCCCTACTGTTCAGCATGATAGACCTTGGTTAGATTGGCCAGGGTACTGCTATTTTGTGTTAAGAAAGCAGAAAGCAGGTCTGACCGAGACTTCACCCAGCGCCACTTGTCTGCAGAGCTTCTCCTCCTGTTTAGAGCCCCCACCCAGCTTGTGTGCTAACGGTCAACTTCCATCCAATTCTTTCGAAATGACAGGAGGCCACATCCTCTAAACTGTATTTGAGAAAAGAGGAACTCGGGCCCCTCAGCCCAGCCATATAGCGGTAATGGGCGTCGTAACAGGATACACAGATGGCACATCCTACATAAAATATACTGTAAGGCGCTTTTTCTGTTAAATTACAACTAAAGCTAATTTACGGTAAGCCTCACGTCAACAAGGAATGACCTTTAGCCTAGAATAAGTGCCACGTTTACGAGAAGGGGCTGCTTTTTGAACATATGGATGAGAAGGGTACGGAACAAACCATAAATGATGCAGGCACCATAAATAAGCACGAGATGGCGCAAGATGACATTAACATAAGACCCCCCACCACCTTCAATAGTATAAAAAGGAGGTCCGCAGAAATATTCAGTGGGCAACTCATGGTCTGTTATAGTAATCAGGTTGGAGTTGTCTCCAAGAGCTTTTGATCATTGATTTAGTATGCATATATGTATTAGCTGTTTTGTATTTTTCATTCTGCCACATGAAATGTTATAACTATTGTGTTTTCTTTTAACCTTGCTTTTATCCTCATTATATTTAAAGTGTTTATATTGTATTTTTCAGGACTTCTCACTTATAGGCAGATGTGAGTATTCCTAGATGAAATGTGCCTTGCTTGTTGAATGTATTTTATCTCAACTTATAAAAGTGTCTTTAAACTTTTAAGGTATAGGCTCTCTCTGACTGTTTAAAACGGTCATTCAGTAAAGGATATCTGGTCCACAAGGCTACCTGAGAATGCAGGGTCGTGGATCCAGAAGTCTGTGATTTTTTATGCCTTTATATTTTTGTTCCTAGAAGTTGCATTTTCTCAATAAAACTGTTAACCTTTCAGCTTCAGTTTCCACGGCTCACATATATGTTTTTCTCTATTTTTAGAGCAAGGGTTCCTGCACAACTGGATACAAATTAAGGTGCTCCTTTGTCCCTAGTTCTCTCTTACGATCTTCCCAGCGCAGGCTTCTGAGCCGCTGCGCCCAGCCCCCTGACCCTTTGCCCCATAATAAATCTCCCTCTATCAGGCTTCCTTCATACATCCACTCTGTTGACATGCCTACGTGTCAAAACTGACACTGGATTAAATATTACTTGATATGGTTTAATTGCAGATCAATATAAACATGCACCGCTAAGACGTATGTATCCTATTTACCCGGGGTATCTCCTGAACTCTAAGATCAAGAAAGCTTTAGTCAGGGCAACCACGCACTACTTTCAAGATAACAAACCTCAGTCCCTTTCCCAGTTACCTTATGGGAACCATACAAACCAGTAATTCGAGGTCATGCTATATTGCAAATTGAGGGGCATAAGAAAAGGGAGAAACAAGATTTAGAAAAAATGGAGCGGGAGATAGAGCGATTGGAGTCCCAGCAGGTCATAAACCCTACAGATGGGAACGATCACACTCTGTGCATTCAGAGAGAGGAATACCGCGAAAGTCTTCGAAACGCCGCCCTGTCCCACATGAAAGCCACTCAACACAGAATCTACGAATCTGGAGATAAAGCGGGCCACCCCCCATTGCGTGGCTTGATACAAAAGAAAGATCACGTAAATGGAAAGCGCAGATTAAAACAGAAGAGGGTGTAACCACAAAAGTAGACAGAGCTGAATTTTAACTCAAGTGGGAGATCAAAATAGGGAAGCATACTTTTCTGGTATGCAGCATTGCAGGCTTGTGCAGCTTCAAGTACAGAACCCCCACATGATGTTCATAAAAGATACAACATCCATTTCACGTGCACTCTTGAAATATTTGAAAATAATAAACGGAGAAATATCCCATTTGAAATTGTCACACTACATCGCTGGGATTCCTTCAGTTCACACACCAAAAAACAGGAAAGATGACTATCTGGAGCAGAGTTAAAGGATCATATTCATAACAACAGTCCTGAAAACATTAATAATTAAGAAGTTCCATCATTTAGATACCAACTTATTCATAAAATGCTTGAAAACCCTAAGAATTTCCAAATGTGTCTAAAAAGGAGATTGAAGCTGCTCCTCTGTTTTAGAGACACACTCACCTCTTGTGCAGATAACGCTGGCATCCTCGTGGTGACCGCAATTATGCACACCCATCCCACTGTGAGGACACTCCCACAATGCCTCTTCATTTCCTCCACAATTCACATCATCCAGGTGGATAGGCCCGTAGCCTTGACCAAAGTAGGCAGACCCTGGAGCAGATACAGCAAGTCCACAGCCCAGTTCTCTGCACACTACATTGGCATCTTCGAGGCGCCAGTAGTCATCACATATAGTGCCCCAGGAGGAGCCGTAATAGACCTCAACTCGACCTTCACACCTGTCTGCGCCGTTCACAAGTCGAACATGGAAATCAACTGAAACAAAATTTAAATAAACAACTTTTAGTTCTTTACTACCTGGTGATATTCCTTCTGAGAAAGCAAGCACGAAAGAACAACACATTCAGCCATTGGACATTTGTAAACTTCAATATGAAGGTACAGAGAAGAAAACACAGCGGTGTATTTACTTTCTAAGGACATTAAAGGAAGAGAGAGCCCTGGAAATACCTGTCAATAAAAAAAAAGCATTCACTTTTAGTCACAATAAGTAGAAGACATCCCCTGAGTAAAGCTGTAGTCATTTACTGAGCTAAGGGCATTTCTTTTCACACAAGTTTTTAAAATATTGTTATGTAAAACTGGAAACAAGCTAAATTTTCATTACTATGCCATTTTCAAATTCATACATTTCTTATCAAGTAAAAATGTCCACTCTGCTGGGGAAACAGCCCCTACAATGCTGTCATTATCATGCAATACCTTTACCACATATTTATATTTATTTATACATATATATATATAATATATATTCACTGAAAAAAACAAAGGTTTCACACACGTTATAGTTAGGAATTAGCATTTGAAAAACCTTTGAAATTCACTGAAAAAACCATAGGTTTCACACCAGTTATAGTTAGCTGGACATTTTACTCATACAAAACCATTGAAATTCGCCTGTTATAGTTAGTTGTACTCACTATAACTCTCGCGCCCGCAATCCACTGTTGATGATGACACATATTACATCATTCATGAAATGGTCAGTGACATCACTGATGACATCACTGATGACATCTCAAATGAGCGAGTAGAGAGCAGCAAACGCGCAACAAATTTGCAATAGACATCAAACATCAAACATTAAATGCTAACTGTTAAATGCAATGACCGTTCATCCCCTTTCTGCTTTGTTCTGCCGCTTTTGTCAGGGCTGCAGGGATGGCTTTGATCTCGTCACCACTCCGCCACCAATCACTTGTTCGAAGACTACAGTGGGTGTTTTGAGGTTTCAAAAAAAAAAAAACAGACTTTACTCTTAAAAGCCCAACATCCTACAATGCGAGGGGGCCCTCGGTGGAAAACCCAAGAGCGCTATTTTCGGTGCTTAAACATTTCTACACGGAAGCGGCTGGTGGAGGGAGAAATAAAAATGTTCTTCTCATGCGCTATCAATACCGCAACCAGGCTTAAGGAATCTTTCAAGTGCCTACAATCGGACAGGCAGCGGGCACAAATAAAACAAAAATCCTGAAGGTGCCACCATCAGATTTAATCCTCTGTGCCAATTGAACTGCAAAATAAAAGCACATAATCAGCGTATCACATTGAGCATTTTGAGTGTATTGAACGTATTGAACGTATTGAAACTGTCAAAACTGGCAAACTCAGGGCAGGAATCGGGCGCATTACAATCAATCAATATCAATCGAGCAGAACGAGAAAAACGAGCAGATTACAAGGCGAGAAGAGACAGGGAAAATGCAGGAAATGGGCATAGAAAGGGTGGAGAGTGGCCAGCATGACCAGCATGATCAGAAGGAGTTTTGTGATCAAAGTTCAGTGCCTGACCTATCTATTCCTCGATCAAACACCCTGGATGTCATGGGAGCCCAATGTATTGAAGAATTTGAACCTAACAAGAAGGTGCAAGATGCACAAGAAGCGGATAATGCTCATACATTAAAGCCAATGCAGCCAATGCAGCAACAACAAGAGACTAGAGGAACTAAAGCTAAGGAAGTAAAAAATAAAGATCAAGGACAAGACAAAGAGAAAGATAGTGAAAAAGACAAGGAAAAGGAGAAAGAGAAGGACAGAGGCAACAAAAGGGGCCCAGAAAAAGAGAAAATTAAAGATAAAAATAAAGATACGGACAAATGCAAAACCATGAGTTGCAGCGAGCAACAGGGAGACTATGACAAATCTAAAAATGATAAGAAGAGTGATAAATATGCAGTTAAAGTTAATGGCACAGAACTAGAGAAAAGGATAGAAAAAGTCAAGGAGAGACATAAGGAAAAGGAGAAAGACTCTGAAGACACTGAAGAGATGGAACTAATGGTAAAAAAAGCAAAACGGTTACAAACCATCAAGGCACGGATCAGAGAAGCTCGTAGTCACAGGAACTGCACAGGGATTGAGCTCGTGAAAGTCAATAATGCAGAGGCCTCCATCAAGCATCATAGCTATTTTTTGACGATAGATATGGGGAGAACGCACACCTGCCCAGCCTCGACAAAACTCACATTTTTGGGGGGGCTGATTACCTTTGCCATCACACCAAAGAGCGCCGGGGTCCCTCGAGTGAGCTGTCCATCAAGTGGGTAAAGGGCGCAAAGACGGTGCACACCACTAGTGTGTGGGGAGGGGCCAAACGGGTGAGCCTTATATGCGAGTTCACATGCCTCTTGTGTGCATAAAATAACCTTAGCAAAGTCTGGGGGAATGTTAAAAAGCTATTAGGACTAGGTCGTTACTCCCACTATACTCCCTTGAGCCAGAACTCAGATCTCCCAGAGATATTTCACGATATCTGTATAAAGAACTGGAATGATCTAGGGATTACTAAGCTTGGATGTTTTTTCTCGATTAATGGATTTAAATTCTTTGACGAATTAAAGCTAGAATTCAACATTACCAATAGGGATTTTTTTAAATTCCTTCAAGTGAGAGATTTTTTATTGAAGAAAGGGGGTGGCCGTATCAAATTTCAATCATGTGTAGTTATAGAAAATCTACATAGAGAAGCGCCCCTAAAAATTGGGGAGATTTATGGGGCTATGAATGCATTGCTACAAGATGACATGAATAAACATATAGAGGCCTGGCAGATTAAACTTGGGCTGTCTCCCCGAATCTTGGCATAGTCATATGAAATGTCACTTTCTTGCTTTATGTCCATTAGGCTTCAAGCACAATATTATAAGACCTATTTTTCGCTATAGTATACCCCTTCTAAAATAGCTAAATGGGGAACTGGGAAAGGTACAACTTGCCCACTCTGTGCTCTCCTAGCGGCAGACAACATCCACATGTTTGCTTCCTGCGACTCCCTAATTAATTTGCTCGCCGAAATTTCAGGCTTTCTAACAGAGGTAGCGCATTATGATGTAAGCATTACAACAGCAGAAGTCATGTTAGGTGTTTCAAACATTGAAAGGCCAAAACAGATACAAGGGTTAATCTTTGGTGCGATGGGGGTTAATCTTTGTTGCGCTGTGTGTCGCATCAGCTTGGCTTGATCCGATACCACCATCATTTATACAGTGGAGGGCCAGACTATTAGTGACATGTAGCCTGGAAGTCGCCATTTATAGGAATAAAAGGTATAACACGCGCAGAAGAGGAATGAAGATATGGGGTCCTCTGCTTGACTGGATTCAAGAGAATGATTAGGGGGGCAATTGGAGATAATAAGTTGTCAGTTCTATGTGGTTTTTCCATTTGTTGTTTTTTTAATTTTTTTCTTTTCTTTTCTGTTCTTCAGAAAATGATTAAGGTGTAATGTGTATCTACTTATGTTTGATTTCATAAATTGGTACCTGGTCTCGTGGGAGGGGGAGGTGGGTGGGGGGCGTGGTCAGTTGTAAAAGTTATTAAAAATGTGCAATAAAGATTGTTAAAAAAAAAGGGACAATCCTGCAGCTGCTGTCCCCAGCACATCTTCTTTGGGCGCATCTCCATCTTCAACTGCTCCAGATATCCGGACGGATTCTGCGGACTTACACATACGTTGCAACTATTGCAACAAAGTTTTTTTCTTTTATTACTATTGTTCCTGTTCCTGTTGAGCAGTTTTTGGTTACCTGTTTACTTTTTTGTGACAGAAAATCCAAAAAAAATATAAAATTGTTCAAAAAACACAAAAAAATGTAAAACAAAAAAACAGTTCTTCTAAGGACTAACTTCACTTCTCCAACAAGAGCTATATTTCTTATATACTGTGTCATACTTTTTTTGAATGAATGGGTAGTGTATAAATGAATGACTGAAATGACTGCGTGAAGGGGAGGAAGGGACTGAGGGAATGAGTGAGGAAAGGGGAGTATGGTGAGTGACGAAAGTGGAGTCCAAGAGTGACTGAAAGAAGGGACTAAGAGTAGGGGAGTGAAAGAGTGAGGGAAGGGCAGTAAGGAAAGGAGAGTGAGAGAGGAGGAGTGAGAGAAGGGGAGCGGGGGACGGAGACAGGGAAGGGGAGTAAGGGACGGAGAGGGGGAAGTAGAGCAGGGTAAGGGGAGTGAAGGTAAAGGAAGTGGAGTGACAGTGAGGGAAGGGGTATAAGAATGAGAAAAGGGGGGTAAGGGAAAGTGAGAGAATGGGAGTGAGGGAGACAGAAGGGGAGTGAGGGGATGGAGGGAGTTAGGGATGGGGAGTGAGGGAAGGGGAGTAAGGAATGGAATGAGGGAAGGAGAGCGAGGGGGAGTGAGGAAAAGGGAGCGGGAAAGGGAAGGGTGTGAGATACAGACAGGAGTGAGTGGAGTGGAGGAAGGGTAGTGACGGTGAGTGAAGGGCAGTGACAGTTAGGGAAGGGGTATGAGGGTGAGGGAAGGGGAATGAGGGAGAGGGAAGAAAACTAAGAGAGAGGGAAAGTGAGTGAGGGAGAGAGGTAGAGTGATAGAAAGAGAGAGGAAAGGAGATTAAGGGTAATGGAGAGAGAGGGAGAAAGTGAGAGAGAGGGAGAGCAAGGAACTGAGAAGGATTGAGGTAGTTAGAATGTGTGCGACAGAGGGAGACAGGGAGAGAAACATGGATGAAAAAAAAGTGAGGGAGGGAGTGAACGAAGGGGAGTAAGTGAGATGGAGTGAGGGAGTGAGGAAAAAGGAGTAAAAGAAGGGGAGTGTGGGAAAAGTAGTGAGAGTGAGTGAAAGGCAGTAACAGTGAGAGAAGGGGTATAAGGGTGACGAACGGGGAATGAGAGAGAAGGAAGGCGATTAAAGGAGAGAAGAAAGGGGACTGAGGGATAAAGTAGGAGTGAAGGAAACAGAACGGGAATGAGAGGAAAGGTGAGGGAGAGAGAGGGAGAGAGTAAGAGACAAGGAGAGCGAGTGACTGAGAGGGAGTGAGGCGGTTAGACGGAGTGAGACAGAGGGAGAGAGAAATGGAGTGAAGGGGAGTAAAGGAAGGGGAGTAAGCAAAATGGAGTGAGGAAAGGGGAGTGAGGAAAGGGGACCGATGGATGGAGTGAGGGAAAGAGAGTGAGGGGGAGTGAGGGAAGAGAGTGAGGGGGAGTGAGGGAATAGGAGCAGGAGAAAGGGAATGGGAGTGAGGCACAGAGAGGAGAACATGAAGTGGGTGAAGAGGAGTGAGATTGAGTGAAGGGCAGTGACAGTGAGGGAAGGGATATGAGGGTAAGGGAAGGGGAATGAGGGAAAAAGAAGCATATTAAGAGAGAGGAAAAAGGAGTGAGTGAGAGAGAAGGATTTTTGGAAAGAGAGGGGAAAGAAAAGGAAAAGTTGTGGAGAGAGAGGGAGACAGTGAGAGAGAGAAAGAGAGGGAGAGTGAGGGACTGTGAGGGAGTGAGACAGTTATAGTGACAGAGACAGAGGAAGAGACTTAGAGACGGATGGAGGAAAGGGGAGTGAGGGAGGGAATATAGGAAGGGGAGTGAGCGAAAGGGAGTGAGGGAATGAGAGAAGGGGAGTGAGTGAAGGTGAGTGAGGGATGGTGTGAAGGAAAGAGAGTGAGGGGGAGTGAGAAGAGAGTGAGGGATAGAACAAGACAAGGGTAGTGATGGAGGAAGAAAGAAAAGAGAAGTGAGGGACAGAGAAGGGAAAGAGGGAGCAGGAGAAGGTGAGTGATGCTGAGGGAAGGGTACTGATGGTGAGAGAAGGAGTGTAAAGGTGAATGAAGGAAAGTAAGGACAGTGCGAGAAGGGGAGTGAGATGAGTAAAGGAAGGGGAGTAAGGGAGAGAGTGAAGAAAGAGAAAGAGGGAAAGTGAAGTAAGAGAGTGATGAAAAAGTATTTTTTGTTTGTCATACTTACCTTATAAGTAATGACAAGTTAATAACACATTTTTATAAATATAGTATCCGTGGAAGAGAAGAAAAAATTAAGTTATAATATATATTTCGCAATACAAAATAATTTGTACAATATGTTATGTATCTTATTTTGCTGTTCTCAGAATATATTGAATTTCACTGAAAACAGTGAGTTCAATAGTACTCATCATATAATAGCGGGCAAAAAAAAGACAATTAATAAGATTGTCTTTAAAAAACCCATTCAACATTTTCATTATTATTGTAAAAATTAGAAAAAAAATATCTTAAATGTTTTTTTCGAACAGCAATTTCTTACGTAAATATAGGACATCCCCAACAATCACAAAGTAACAAAACATTATTGCTTCTTTTTTGTACATTCTAAATAAAGTTATGTACAAACATATGCTAACAACATTTACACAAAATAGTAATTCTTTGTTTCAGATACTTTTCCGCATGGCCAAATAGTATGTGTAAAATCCTCAGTTTAGAAGTTACTTAATACTACTCTTAAGCTTCCTTATCCCAACCTTCTGAATCAAAAGCACCAACATCTTTTGTACCATCTAAAAATGGTTATACCTCCACCCGATGATATTTATCATGTACATAGAACCTTAAACAACTAGCAAGCTAACAGAATCTCAACATCATCTGGTATGCTGATGACACCCTGCTCATCCTTTAACTTAGCAAGGAGCTGTATACCATTAACGGAAACCTCTACAAGGGAATAACAAATGTCACCAACATCTACAACAACTACAACAAATCTAAAACACCTTTGCCTCACTGCTCATCAACATGTCCTGTGATAGCCACATCACCCACTATCTGATACACTTACACTATCTCTACATCAACTACAAGAATTGTTTGAACTTGATTACCCTCACTCACAAAGTACTATTCAACACTAGACTACCCTTTCTTAATAGAAGTAATGTCCCCAGCCCAATTCTTTTCCCTAAAAGTTTGGTTGTAAAAACACTAGGTAAGAATTTGGTAAGTCTTAAGGCAAACGTTGTTTAAAATCATTTGAGTATCATTACAATGAGCCCAGTCTTTTGTGCATTTTAAATAAGCAGTGTAATTTCCTGATGTTGTAGAAGGACCATCATGGAAAATAAATGCTACAGCTACAAAAGTTCTTCCTGATATTGATATTTGAGAAGCCACATTTTTTTTATTAAAGTTGTCAGTTTTCTTCCATCAGGTCTGCATCTTTGCAGCATTAAAATTACATACTGTCCATATCTTTGTATAAATAATGTTGATAACATTTGTGAGTTACATTGTGTACAGACCATGTTTTGATTTGCTTCTCTAACTAGATTAAAAAAAGACACTGATTTGCAGTCCGGTAAAGTCAAATATATAAATCTTTCAGTGTCTATTTTAGTACTACTTGAAAACGAACAATTGTCACAGTCATGTTGCCATTTATAACAAAGGCCAAAAAGATTTTCAATATCTATACCTTCATCTTGCAATACAACAAGCATATACATTAGAAATTCCTGACAATCTTGCTGAATGTTCTGTGAAAATTGATTTAAACCAGAACATATGTCTAAAACATTTAGAATATCAAAAACACTTTCTATTTTAGTTTTATCACTACTACATTTCTCAAACACAGAATTCAGCAAAGAACAAAGGGGCATATTATCAAGGGGGTTTATCTCTGCTTTTTTGGCTTTAAAAGCCAAGAAAGCGGAGATAAAATTATCTCCCTATTACCTAGAAGTCGCTAACACCAGTTAGCGACAGCTAGTAGTAGATAGCGACCATCTTGGGCCCCACTTTGCATGTCAGTGATATTTATCACTAATGACATGCAAAGTGGGCGTGCCAAGATGTTAGCGACTGGAAGCAGTCGCTAACATCGCTATCTCCTATTACCAACTTTTGGAGATATTCGCGCTAAGCGCGAATATCTCCAAAAGCTAACACCTGCCCTGAGCAGTTCTTAGCCATGTTATCCAATGGGAGGTGGATAACATGGCTAAGAGCATTAGCTCGGTAATGCATGAATATCGCTGACTTTTCAGCAATATTCATGCATTGCGGCCGATTTTTATTGCATTTGCGATAAACCTTGGTAATACCAAGGTTTATTTGCAATAAAAATCGCCGCAGCTTAGCGGTAATGTTTTGTCTCTAACCAAGCAATAGCGATAATTATCGCAATAGCGATAATTATCGCTATTGCTTGGTAATATGCCCCTAAATCTTTTGTCCCGATTTTCAACAATTTGTTGTTGTAAAGTTTGAAGAAAAAAAACAACATTAACCACTACATTAGCATAGCAGTTGACACCAGAACTGTTTTCAAACTGAAAATCAACAACCTCTTCAATAGTATCCTTTTTCTTTTTCCTTACTATCACTGGTTCATCTAGTTTTTTTCGTTTCTCTACAACCTCGCTACAATTTTTCTCATATCTTCTTTTTCGACCTACCACACGCTTTTCAAATAAAGGATATTGAGGTAAATTGGGAGCATGCTCTCTTCTTAACCTATGATACTCTTTTACACAATTTACATCTGCACTAATCTTTGTCTCATCAAAATCAATCAAGTATAATCCAGATAAAGTTCTGACTCGAGATAAAGCAACATATGCCATACCCTCTTTAAACACAGTACTTCCAATATTCACCAAATCACTATCTACACTTAAACCTTGAGATTTATGAATAGTCACCGCATATGCCAAACAAACATGAAACTGTTTTTGGCGGACATATAAATCTTTTACAAGCAAAAATCGAGCTGAACAACTACTCAATTGTTGTACTTCTTCAATTTCATCAAATTTGATTTTCAAAAATTCAATGTCATCTCTATTTGAGTAATTCAAAAAATCAACAACATTACCCATTGCTCCATTTACCAAACATCTTTCCACATGTAAATGATGTCGTTAAATTATCCGACAATTTTTTACATGCATATAGATTCTTTTCTAAACCAGCAGTTTAAGATATTGATTTCTCTAAAGAATCCAATTTTGACTTCAACTTTTCTGACAAAATAATAGTAGCTCCTTCATCTCTATTTTATCAATAGCTTCCAGTTTTATAATTTTTTGATTTTCTAACTTTAAAATGTTTTCATTAAATATTGAACATTCTTTCAGAGTTGGCATCACGCATATCACTGATTTCTTTTCTGCAATGTTTCTATATATATTCTCTGAAACAATATTTTCATTTGGAAACAAATTTGAAAATAATCATGCCTGTAAAGCTTCTTTGCCATGTTCACTCACTTTTCCAATTCTTATCTCTTCAAGAATACTTTTATAATCAGCATCCTTTGCCTGTTGCATATTTGTAATAAGTTCAGCATATTCGAAATATGACCAAATGTTAACATTTCCAATGCTTCCCAGTCACTTTCTGGTGTCTTCATGTGTAACTGTTTTAAATACTGGTTGTCCTTTCACAGGAGTTAGTTGTAGTAGATCTCCAAAAACGATGACGTGTTTGCCTCCAAATAACACATCATACTCTGTTTTAAGGATTTGTTGCATTCTTAAATGCACAAAGGCAAGCATTACATTTGATACCATGCTTACCTCATCAATAATGAGAAGTTTCATTTTTTTCAAGACTCTAGAAATTTCACAACAATCTTCTCCAGATAGCTTGTGGTATTCTAATTTATTTTTATGCTCTACTGGCAACATCAATAAACAATGTAAAGTTATCCTTTTAATGTTATGTGCTGCCAACCCAGTTGGAGCAGTAACAACACAAGAGAGTGACGACTCAGTTCTTTTCTGTAGATAAGTTGCAATTCCTTTAATTAGAAAAATTTTCCAGTTCCTGTTTCTCCACTCACGTACAGTCGGACAGTTTTAAATGACATACATGAGCACTCTTTTTTCTCATGATATAAACCATGCTCAATCTGCTCTGTCACTTGATCATATATTGGTTTTTGCTCAACATTTAGTTGTTTTTCCAATTCTTCTAAGTTTATTACATCCTCTTGAGCTTGCTGCATTGCTCTTTCCACCTCATCCATGGCAGTTGCTGCTTCATTTTGGATAATTGGTTCTCCTAGTGGATCCTGACTCAACGAAGCAGAACTTTGAGTGTCTTGAGAACTGTCTCCAGCAATCTCTGCTGCAATTGTAGCTTCTTGCTGTATTTCGATGTTCAACACTTTCAGATAATTAGTAAAAACAGGACATTCTATAGTATTTTTGGTTGCGTTGAATGAATCTTCATGACTGTGAAAATCTTCAAGTAATTCCAGTTCTGTACGCCATGGCTTAAAGAGTAAAATTCTCTTTTGTCAGGAGTTTCACAACTCAGTTTTCGGTTATTAATCAAATGTCCTTTTCTTTGTTTCACTAAACATCCTTCAGATCCAATCACAGCATATACTCCTTTATTGATATCTTCTGTAATATTCCTCTTAAAAGTATAGCTTTGCAGTACTTCATAGAGACAAACGTTCTCAAGATTATTACTTCTATTTGGATAGTATGTATCTAACATATTTGTCTTCAAAATATCTGTACTGTCTGGCTCTCTCTCTGCTAAATACTCAATTTCTTGTACAGATTTCAAAACTCCATTTCGTGTTCTTGCAAGACCTAAACTCACCCAAATGATTGTTCTAGATTTGGAGTATAGACTTGCAGATGATTAGCGATCTGAACATTCCTATGCTCCGATTTCTCGATGAGACAACATCTTCAAACTGTAGCTGTACAATTTCTTACTTAGGCTTTTTTCATGAGAAATTTCTTCCCACATTTCCTTTAGTTCTGTCTTTTCAGATTTAGTAATGTAAGACGTTACATATCGAGCCACAGCAATGAAGTTGTGTGCAACATATTAAATATCCATGTTAGCATTCCACATGGACAAAATGACTGGGTTATAGTCATTTATGTATTTTGACTCTTCCTTTCTTCTTAAGTTGTAGGTATTTTTTGGTGATTTTCTTGTGACAGTATGTCGCAAAGATGACATAAAATTGTTCACTCTTCCTTTTGATATTACTGGACGTGGAAATCCAAAATGACATTTTGTGTATAGCTTATCCTTAGAATTGTACTTTCGACTACAGTATTTTCCACAACGATGGGTTTGAAACCGTAAGTCTTGATGTCTTAAATTCTTTTGTTCTGTACTATTTGGTACAGCACATGTAGAATATTGTTCAATAAAACTCATCACTGTATCATGTGAATCTGTTCCCAATTTGGGGGCATCTTTAATCCATAGCAGCATATGTATGTGAGGAGCACCTCTTGCTTGATACTCCTTTCTCCAAAAGAAATCCAGAACCTCTCCAAGAGGATGATTTTATTTGTTTGTGATAAAAGACATCATAGCTTCAAATCTATGATTGAAATGCCTGAATACATTAACTGGATCCAGAGAGAACAGTTCTCCAGGTGTCTTGTATTCTATATTTTCTATGTTTGCATTTGTCTCTTGAAGAAATTGAAGTAAATCTTCCCAAGCATACTCAGCACAGCTTAGAGTAAGGAACCATGTAGGAGTTCCTAAGCTTCTTAGCATGCATTTCAATTCCCCATGACCACGGTATCAATACTCATTAGTACCACGCTGACATGCCATGAGATTAATTAGCTGAGATTCCAAAACAGTACCTTTCTGTTAGACTTTATCCATAAAGTCCTTTGCCGAAACATTTTGCAGATGTACTCCACTTTTTAGTATATGGTTCACTGCATAAGAAAGTCCAGACAAGTCCCTCACTGAAACAAATATGGAATACATTTGAAAAACCGTGTTTTAAAACCCAGCGGCGCCAGGGTCACGCCCAATGTCTTCCGGGTTCACCTGTCTTAGAATACAGAGACACAGGATACTTCTCGGTGACGTCAAAGACCAAATTTATTGGCTGCAACCAGGAACAGAGGTCTACAAAGCACAACACGGGTGGTTCGTCAGAGACTGTACAATTTTGTATTGCGAAACATCGTCTTTTATGCCAAAAATCACATTCCTGACTAGCATCAATTACTTACGAACTGTCCAATCACACAGGGGCATTTCAAAAAATATCGCATAATGACAAGCCAACTTTCAGTTGTCCAGCCCACCATAAATGACAAGGCAAAATCCAACATTCTTGCTCGGACAGGCCGGACAAACCCATAATAAAAGTACCTCAACCCAAACCATAAATAGGCCATAAAAGAAGGAACAGAAACAGATGAGAAGCTGTTGCGTGTTTATCTAGGTTCCTGATCGATACTGTGACCTTATGCCCCTATTCGGCTATAAATCCATTTATTCCCTATATTGGCATAACCGTTCAAGTGCGATATTCAGAAAGTCATCTCTGGCCTCACACGAACAGAGCCACATTCCAGAATAGTTCTCTGCCACTTCCTTTGCAACCAATTAGTGCAATGACAGAGCAGAAGTCACTATCTGATATTCCTAGATTAACACTCCGAGTTCTTCAACAAGATAAAAACTCAGCAAACCTGGAAATCCCCGCTTGCTGTGTTTTGATTAGTAATGGAACTCTAATGAGCAACTGATAGCTATCACTTACTCGTGACATCTTTAATTGACGTCTTATGTCCAGCAAACTTGCGTCAAACCAGGCACCTGTCAGGTATAAATACTACCAACGTTGCCTTAAGCAATTGCTGGTGTCCCATTGCTGTTGTATGCTGTATGCAGTACGCTGATGCTGCTGCTGTCCCTTTGGTGGTGAAGCTACTGATACCATTATCGCTGCTAAAGCACGAACGATGGTGTGGAGAGCTTAGGAGCTGAACAGCCGTCCCTCTGCGAAGAGCCCAGCAGATGCCAAGCTGCCCGCGGACGCTGTCCCCCCTCCTCCTCCCGACGCGCTGAAGAGAGACACTGCCTTTCTTCTGCTGAGAAATCCAGCTCCAGCGTTTCTAGTCTGCCCTCGCGGGTGACTGGGATACCGAGTGCCTCCTGAAGGAGATACCAGACCTCCATCATTCTATTCAGAAGTATGGTGTTGACTAAACCCTTAGAGGAGAATTCTTGAAGCAAACCTTGGCAAAACCAACTTAACTTAGAGCTACTTACTTACTCCCCTTCCACGTGTTAGGCTTAGGTCAGGCACACTGGGGTAGGCGTAGTTAGAAGCACCAGTTGAGTATTTTAGCCTAATGTATATATGACTGTATATATGTTTTATTACTTTTAAACCATTGTATGGCTAAGAAACCATATCAATGCTCTTACAGTATTATTTCGCAATACTTTTCTTACTTTACGTACTTTTTATAATAACAAGTCTTGCAATTGTGGCAATACATTTCTCTTGTACGAGAAGAAAGACTGTTCAATAAATGTTAACCCTTTATTGACAAACGCCCGTCTCTCTATTCTCTACATATTGTGAAAGTAATCTGCACTAATCTGACTGAGTGAAATACCTGTCTATTGTTTCACACGACCCTAGAGATTGACTCTTGATCTGAGGAGCAAAGTTGTCATGTTGCACGGTTGTTGGAAAGCTGAATCCCTTCTTGTCTGTGCCAGGGAAGCTGATCACTTCCTATTCAGTCAGGAAAGTTTCCAGTGACCTTTGAGCTAGTTGGTAACACACCCAATTAAGTTTAGCATAGTCAGTGGAGGCCTGGAAGATCCGCACTTCTACGTCGATACTACTGTTTATGTTATTCCAATGCGCAGGGCCTAGTGGGAAACTAGGAACTACACTACATGGCGCCCAAACGTTTGGTAAGGCGATAAACTAACGCAAGACGTTAGAGTAACTCAGTCGTGCATATTTCACACAGACCCCTTTCTCCCGTAAATACTCCAATAGACGTCTGGAGTGGGTGAAAGGTTCAAATCCGCCCGAACTCAGTAGGAAGAGATTCCTATGTAAAGCTCTGGTTTATTCAACGTTGAAGGATACAGTGTTCCAAAATATTGTGCACCTAATCTTTGTCTCCTTGGGGACCAACTCTGCAAAACCTGCATTTATACAATGCCAGGAGAAAACGGAACCACTGGGGCCGCGGCAGATGTGACTCAGCAGGGTCCCGAACACACAGACCCGGATGCAATTATCATCCCGGTCCACTTAAGAAAATCTATAACGTTAAAACTTATTGAGAACGGACTGACACCACAAGGTGGTACAGTAATTTTCGTGATAGAGGCTCACGAATATCGGCAGACAGAGGTATTCTATTCATGGATAAACTTTCCAGCGGCAAACGCTACAACAAAAGAGTTTCACTATTACAAAATAGAGGGACCTCCGGAAGAGTACGCTCCTTTCGAGGAGACTGAAATCCCACTAAAATTCCAAGAGCACCTGCTCTGGTTTAATGGCGCCCTAAAACATAATGATCACATTACCAGGCTCGGTCCACTAGGTAGACCAGGAGCAACGTGGCCGGTTCTAGCCAGCTACACACCACATCCTGACATTGCAAAAATGTCAAAAGAAGAACTCTTAGTTAACATAGGAGAGTTAACAAAAGCATATGGAGAGTTAGAAAAATTATTTATTAAAAATAATTTAAATACTCCTAAAAAGAGCTGGGATGGAAATAAACAATCCACTCCCAAGGAAAAAGTTTTCCAGTCCAGAGGAAGGTCTCCTCGACGGAGGGAAAGAACTCTGACTCGAGAACACCAGTCTCCCCAGAGGGAGCCCTCTGAGAAAAGATATAACCTTAGAAATAGGGATAATCTGAAAAAACCTGATAGATATCAAAGTATTGATACACGTCCCTCTCAATCTTTTCCACAGAATTCGGAAAGAAGAGGACGGTCAGACCCAGGAGAGCACACCAAGTCCAAAAACAAGGAACCTGCTCAGAGTAAAAAATCTCAATTTCAGAAAAAGAAGGTAGCCAGTATTAGAGTAATCGAACATGCCGAGAATACTGAGGACACAGTTGAAAAACGGGGAGTGGGCATTGACAATGTTAGACAGTGCAGCAGAAATCAGTATAGCGCGCAAGATCTTGATGAGTCATCTGGGGACAGTGGACACGAATGAATACATTCAGGTTGAAACTGCCGACACCAGACTTAGCGAGCCCCATAAGATATACGAAATAACATTGCGTATAGAGGGTGATAAGACTAGGAAAATAAGGGGTCTATTTTGGGATAAACTCTCAAAAGGCTATGATATTCTGTTAGCTGAAAAAGATTGGCCCCCAGAGTTTGTCAGGGAGTGCCCTCGTGGCGAAGAAGTGATTATGCCTGCCTTCTCGAATCACATTCCGATTCACAAAAAATATACTTATGCAAGGAAATGGGCAGTAGCCCAGGCATTATATAAAAATCATGTAGGATGGGATGAGGACTCAACTCCTCACAAAATCCAACTAAAAAGTGAACCAACTGCCCAACGGCAGTATCCCATTAAGCAAGAAGCTAAAAAACAAGTCAGGGAGATCTTAGATCAACTTGAATACCAGGGGGTGATTGAAACATGCACCTCTCAAATGAACAATCCTTTGTTTCCTGTCTCCAAACCAGACAATTCATATCGTCTAGTTTTGGACTACAGACATCTTAATACATGTTGCAAAACTTTTGCAGTACAAAACTCGCATAGTGCAGCCCTAATGAATAACATAGTTAGGAAAAAATACAAAACGACATTAGACATATCTAATGGTTTCTTTTGTCAAAACATTGCACCGGAAAGCAGATATTTGACCGCTTTCTCTGCATTTGGGTCGCAGAAAAAATTCTGTCGACTCCCACAGGGGGTCAAGAACAGCCCAGGACTATTCTCAGCTAGGGTAACAGAGTTACTACAAATATATGATGATGAGGCATTATCTTACGTAGATGATATCTATCTCACAGACGACAACTTGGATACTCACTTGAAAAGAGTGAACACCATTATACTTGGGTTCGCAGCAGAGGGTTACAAATTCAACTTTAAAAAGTCTCGAATTGCCCATCTGACAGTACTATTCTTAGGGTACGAATTATCAAGTGAAGGGAAAAGCCTAGCGGACAACTTCTTAGAGAAGTGCGCTGTACTCCAAGCTCCAAAAACGCTGAAGAATTTACAATCCATTCTAGGTGTTCTGAATTTCGGAAGTACTTACATACTAAATTACGCAGAGAGAGTTAAACCTCTCTACAAACTAATTAAACCTGATTTTAAACAAATCAATTGGACGCAAAAACACACAGAAATTTTGAGATCACTGCAAACAGACATGTTAGCTAAAACTAAATTAGACACACGTGACAACACACGTGATCTTGTAATCCGAGTCATCCCAGGAAGATGCGGATTCACGTACCTAACCTCTAATGAGGGAGAAAAGGTACCAATTTCAGTTAAATCTCACTTGTACACACAAGCAGAAGAAACATTCAGTCACACAGAAAGAACTGTGAAAGCAGTGCAAATTGCATTAGCAAATGAACGAGAACTATCACACGGCAAACGGATTAATATCCTCACAGCGGATTAATATCCTCAGCCCAGTAAACCTGCCTACAGTGTCACTGGATCCAAAATGGATACAGTGTGTAGATTCTCTAGGAGCGGAAGATGTGAAATACTATTTCTCCCCACAATTCAAAGAACTGAATGATTTAGAATATGAAGAAGAATATCCTCTGCCAATCGAAGTTCTGCCTCTCCCACAATACGCCTGTATAATCTATACAGATATATTTGTACAGCATTTCAACGTAGAGAGCAAATCCTACGATGCAGCATGTGCGATTATTAAAGGTCGTTGGCTGTGCGGTAAATTCAGACCAAAAGTAACAAAAACTGAATCTGTAAGAAACTGTTCGGTTCAGAGAACTAAAATCAGATGTTTAAAGATGGCGCTTGAAAATGCAGAACGAGAATTCCCGACACTTATAGTGTGCGATTCTCATTTTTGCGTCAACTCTTACAACAATAAACTGCAGAGGTGGATTGAAAACGATTACAAAGATGACACAGGTGCCACAATAAAGCATAAATTGCTCTGGAAACAGGTAGCTCTTTTATACAAAGAACTACAAAAGACTCACGTGGTACACGCACAGAGTCTTCAACGTGATGGCGTTCACGTTGCAGGGAATTCATTGGCTAATACAGCCACAGCGGAAGCAACTAAACCGGCTTCCATAGCCACAAAAAAGCGTACAGAAAAATACATAGACGGGGAAACCATGCTGGCAGTAAAAACGACCATAAAATGCGACTGTGCAGCACTACCCGTGAACTATCCACTCAATTATGCATACGTAATCGATGCAAACTCCGTTCCTTTTGCTCGAATCCCTGGAGTGGGGGACAGAGTAATTCCAAACAGGAGCAGGAGGGGCTTCCTCTTACTGGAAGCACACATGGGGTTGGGTCTGAGACACCAAACAATTAAAGACTCTCTGAAAGAATTACAATCAGAGTACTGGTGGCCAGGAATGAGCATAGATATTCAATGTTTTGCTCAAAATTGTGAAGACTGCAACAGAGATCGCAGTAATGAACAGGCCAGTGTAGTTTCAGGATCCCTGCTAGACAGCATAAGGCGGTCTATCTGCGCAATCAAAGAAGAGAAGCGCGTCCCATTGTACACAGTTAAGGCTAAACACACTTAAATAATGTAGCCTCCAGCGCTCGGCTGACGCTAGAACTGTTATAAGAAAGATTTGCGAGTCCATATCGGCATATACGCAATTACCACGTTCCATTCTGACCAGGGTCCTGCTTTTAGCTCTCGAGCTTATAGGGAGGCCATGGCCAGCATGGGAATTGGGTTGCGGTATTCTTGTCCGTCGCACCCCGAAGGGAATAGTGTGGTTGAAAGAAAAAACCGGGACATAAAGCGATCTATAACAGCGAAGGTATTAGGTTCAGGCGCTGGGTGGGTCAAACATTTAATAAGTGTCCAGACTAGTCTTAATAACTTGCCAAGAAATTCTCTAAAAGGATTCAGCCCATACAAACTGTTGTTCGGAATTAGAATGAACATTCAGGACCTCGATAGTCAGATGTCAGTGGTACAAGAAAAAACAACAGACTTTGATGTAAAGGATCGTTTGGCTGTTTTACAGGAACTGAATGAAACAAGAAAATCCTTAAGCAACATAAAGTTAAAGCAACAGCCAGATACCACTGACAAGGCACCACAAGCAACAGCCCCAGCAAGGCCTGTCTGGATTCCAAAGATTGGGGATCTAGTCAGAGAAAAGATTGCGGTGAAGAAGGAATTTGGGCCTTCTTACAGAAAAGCAGTACCTGTCTTGGCAGTCACCGGAACAAGATCAGTAGTACTACCGCCCCTTGCTGGTAAAAAGGAGAACAGAGTTGTGTCCATCGACCTGGTAAAACCACAAGCATGTGGCCTATAATCAACAGTAGGCCCAGTGGACTCCCAAGAAACAACAGAATACCCAAACTTGCAACAATCCAAGAGGTTCAAACTGAAAGACTAATCACATTCGATCAGCCTGCAGTGCACAATGAAGGACTATGCAATAATGCCATGGAACTCGTGCCTCTTGAAACACAGATTGAAACAGTTCGTCAAGAAACAACACCAGTCTACACTAATGTGGCATCAGAAAATGCTACCGAAATACAGATTGAAAGAACAATCCCATCAATTGACAGAACTGCCTCTGGTTATTTCATCAACTTCGACAACTTCTCTGAAGATCAAAACGAACCCGAAGTGATGCCAGAAACAAAAAAGTATTCTAAAGAAAATACAACAGGACTCCTTCAACAAATCAAAGAATTATATCTGGATTCACCGTTGATTGAGCATTGGATTATTTCAGGGGTATTCATACTCCTACTATGCCTAATTTTAGTTTTAATTTTAGGAAAGTTTATTACAATTGAATGGACACAGCAAGTCAGAACATCAACCTAGTCCTGAAACCACACAGATCATCCCACGTGAAGAAAAGAGAACTGTCAACAGTAAATGTCACAGCAATTCCAATACCTGGTGGGGTAGTATGGGAGAAAACAGACTATGAGATATATGGTCCGGTCGAAATCCTGAAGTATCCTCATCAGCTGAAGGTTTCCTTAAGTGACTTTGTAACACCTAGTACATTCTCTGATGATTGGGACTTTAACAGTATTAATGACATGATGTCTGATTTAGTAATGTCAGCTAGATTCACAGATCATGATTATTTACAAGGTTCATCTAGTTATGAGCAGCTATTCTGTTACACACATTATGGTGATCACTATTTGCATAAATCTGCACAGCCTAGAAATGTTTTTATGTATAATCAATGGGAACATTGTGCTACACCACCTAAAAGCAGTTCTAAAGCATTTTTTGAGAAATTCAAATACTTCTCAGGGTTTAACACTAGTGATGCAGAAACGTTTTATTACAAACTGTTAGATAAAACAGGAATGAAAACAATGCTGACAATTTCTAAATTGATATATTCAGAAGCATTTTATGACAAAATGATGACATTTGGTTTTGATTATTGGAAAAATAACATTGAAACGAAAACAATTTGGGGTACAAAAGATTGGCAGGTACAAGGCCTTGAAGCATTATTCAGAACCTGCATGATACCAGAACAAATGATGTTTTTAAATGACACAATACACCAAACATCCTGTCTTGGCCTAGCTAAGATCAAAGACCTTAAAACACCATCTATTCCAAAGCCAATACCTGGAAATTCAACTGCAGATATTGAGTTAGACGTATCACAAATTTTACATTTTAACAGAACACATCCTGATTGGAAAAAGTGGTTAATCTGGCCTACTGACACAAACAACTGTCAAGATAGATTCCTGAACAAAACACAGGGGTTAAAAATGACCAGACTAGACCCGAGATATTCCCAGAGACAATATCCAGGGATAATAACAACATACAGTGTAGGGAAACTCTGCCTCGAATGGCTAACATCATCCACACTGGCTGAAATTAAGCAACACTTGTCTTTACTAAAAGATGGTGCTGATTTGCGCGATTTCATTCTTGGACCACGCAAACAGCGTCAAAAGCGTTTCATAGCGACCAGTATCTATGCTGCTTACAACAAGGCTTGGAAAGTCAAACAAATTGAAACAGCTGAAAAAATACGAGAAATTGATCGTATTATTTTGGAGAAATCACTTTCTGTAGTAGACAATGGGTTAATGACTCTGTCTTCCAGAATA
Source organism: Lissotriton vulgaris (assembly GCF_964263255.1). Classification (NCBI taxonomy): domain Eukaryota; kingdom Metazoa; phylum Chordata; class Amphibia; order Caudata; family Salamandridae; genus Lissotriton; species Lissotriton vulgaris. The sequence goes on along the minus strand of NC_141693.1, from coordinate 1,188,953,657 downwards.
TATTCGTTGGACAATATTGTATCCTCTGCCTTTGATTTGATAGATAGAGACTTGCTAATGCTACAACATGGCCAATCTCAATTACGTTCTATTATACAATTAGGCTGGACGCTGCAAAATCTTCGTTCAGGCTATGTGCCTTGGCGTTTAATCAACACAACGTCATTATTTTCCATTTTTAACCTTACTGATAAACAGATCAGTTTGGCACAGAAAGGAGCAGACTATACAATCCTGAGCATCGAAAAACTTGAGAGATTACCATTGACAATGTCAGAGAGTCCTGTCATTGAATGGATAATACACGGAATTATCACAATTCCGATAACAACTTTCCGATTTAAAAAATGCCTTGAATACATACCTACTGGCCAGTATGAACAATTGGGTAAAGGATATGTAAAATCAGAATGGAAATTACCATACACACATTCTTGCTATAGTGACAGCGACAAAAATGTATTTCTTAGTGGTGACAACTGTAAACATTCACTGAGCGGTACACTTTTGTGTCAGGGTATTAATTTACACGGAGCATGTGATGGAAATTCTAACAACCTTTCATGCCACCAGCTTGTCACACCTGCAACTCAGATAGAGCCCTTCTTTATGCAACTCGCAAACGGGAGTTACATTTTTAGAATGGATCACAGATGTTGTGGCCTTGTGCCAGGGAAAAGTTATCTAGTAAGCGTAACATCCATGGTCAAATGCTGTATGCAAGCATTGTTCCCGAGTGGGCCTGCAGACACAGTGACTCCCATCTGGCCTCGTCTGAATCTCTATTCTATACGAATTGATACTTTAAGCAAAATGAAGTCTGTGCTTTTGCAGACAACAGTGCCTATAACGTCATCAAAAGAGACGTATGATCTTCTAGTTGCAAGGACAGCTACTGAAGTTCATGAACTTTTATCAACAAATTGCCCCGTGCATTTCGTAGAAATGCTCAGCCAACTCCTTAACATGTCTAGTGCCACAGGCATCCCAGGCATATTTAAGACGATTTTTACGGGACGGCTAACACCTTTTCAAGCAATTTTGGGAATCGTTCCTAATTTTGTTCACTCTGTTTTTGGCGGCATACCACTATTTTTGGGACTCGTTGCAGGGATTTTATTTTTGTCCGTCCTGCTTCGTTATGGCAAGCCGAAAGTCAGACAAAGCTCCCATGGGAATGGAAGAGACAATCCTAGCAATGCGCTACCGGGACAGGATAACTAACGTCCTTGGATTGGCCAGGCTGAGAGATCTAAACATGACCTGGTTCCTTTCATTCAGACCTATATGGCAGAACTGTATCTTACCGGTACTTCGATGTATGCTATGCGGAGATGAATGCGTGTTGGACATCTGTCTTTCACTTCCATCAGCAGTACCAATGGACGTCGATACTTTGCTCAGTCCAATAACGGCTCACGCATTGTGTTGTCCCCAGCGGCTACCAATCCTGATGACAGCATTCGTTGAGACTCCTGTGCTACGACTAGGTGGTAACAGTGGAGCGAGTGACAAAAGCAACATCACCCAGGTACGACCTTCTGTGAGCATTGCTGCTCCTGACTATGATGACAGCAATCATTCTCACACCTGCCAAGTTACAGCACTATCGAATTTGGTTGAACTGTCACCTGATTTTGTAGACCAATTCTTTGAGAGCCTGTCTGATACGATGTTCTCACCCGTACAGAAACAATAACTTTTGAGAAGCTTTCCGACACACAGCGTTCCCATGAACTCTGAATTCGGCCTTCAGTTTTGATCAACAAAAACTGCTAACAGCGTTGGAACTCTATTTCCCCGTTCAAGCATTAATTCTTTTGAATTGGACATTTTTTAATATTGACCTTTTTTTGGCACGAACAATTCTTGCTTAACGTAAAAACTATTCTTAGAGAACAGAAGCTTCAAACTTCTATTTCTCAAACACATCTAGAGACATAATAACTTACATCAGCCTCTAGCACATTTATTGCAATGCATTTATATGTGATGATTTATCTCGCCCTTCTTCTGTTCAGAGATATTTCATGTGTAATTCTTTTTGCATAATCGTTCATTGATTTCATATGCAATAATTTTTGAATGATTTCTATGCTTCAAAAACGTACAGTACCTAAATTTCACGTATTACATTAGACGCCTATTTCGAATGCATTTATGTATTTTGGGGTGGGCAATGTTACACATGCATCTAATTGCTCTAGTTTTAGTAATTTGATGGACATGAAACCGTGGAGTGGGTGTTGCGTGTTTATCTAGGTTCCTGATCGATACTGTGACCTTATGCCCCTATTCGGCTATAAATCCATTTATTCCCTATATTGGCATAACCGTTCAAGTGCGATATTCAGAAAGTCATCTCTGGCCTCACACAAACAGAGCCACATTCCAGAATAGTTCTCTGCCACTTCCTTTGCAACCAATTAGTGCAATGACAGAGCAGAAGTCACTATCTGATATTCCTAGATTAACACTCCGAGTTCTTCAACAAGATAAAAACTCAGCAAACCTGGAAATCCCTGCTTGCTGTGTTTTGATTAGTAATGGAACTATAATGAGCAACTGATAGCTATCACTTCCTAGTGATATCTTTAATTGACGTCTTATGTCCAGCAAACTTGCGTCAAACCAGGCACCTGTCAGGTATAAATACTACCAACGTTGCCTTAAGCAATTGCTGGTGTCCCATTGCTGTTGTATGCTGTATGCAGTACGCTGATGCTGCTGCTGTCCCTTTGGTGGTGAAGCTACTGATACCATTATTGCTGCTAAAGCGCGAACGATGGTGTGGTGAGCTTAGGAGCTGAACAGCCGTCCCTCTGCGAAGAGCCCAGCAGATGCCAAGCTGCCCGCGGACGCTGTCCCCCCTCCTCCTCCCGACGCGCTGAAGAGAGACGCTGCCTTTCTTCTGCTGAGAAATCCAGCTCCAGCGTTTCTAGTCCGCCCTCGCGGGTGACTGGGATACCGAGTGCCTCCTGAAGGAGATACTAGACCTCCATCATTCTATTCAGAGGTATGGTGTTGACTAAACCCTTAGAAGAGAATTCTTGAAGCAAACCTTGGCAAAACCAACTTAACTTAGAGCTACTTACTTACTCCCCTTCACGTGTTAGGCTTAGGTCAGGCACACTGGGGTAGGCGTAGTTAGAAGCACCAGTTGAGTATTTTAGCCTAATGTATATATGACTGTATATATGTTTTATTACTTTTAAACCATTGTATGGCTAAGAAACCATATCAATGCTCTTACAGTATTATTTCGCAATACTTATCTTACTGTAAGTACTTTTTATAATAACAAGTCTTGCAATTGTGGCAATACATTTCTCTTGTACGAGAAGAAAGACTGTTCAATAAATGTTAACCCTTTATTGACAAACGCCCGTCTCTCTATTCTCTACATATTGTGAAAGTAATCTGCACTAATCTGACTGAGTGAAATACCTGTCTATTGTTTCACACGACCCTAGAGATTGACTCTTGATCTGAGGAGCAAAGTTGTCATGTTGCACGGTTGTTGGAAAGCTGAATCCCTTCTTGTCTGTGCCAGGGAAGCTGATCACTTCCTATTCAGTCAAGAAAGTTTCCAGTGACCTCTGAGCTAGTTGGTAACACACCCAATTAAGTTTAGCATAGTCAGTGGAGGCCTGGAAGATCCGCACTTCTACGTCGATACTACTGTTTATGTTATTCCAATGCGCAGGGCCTAGTGGGAAACTAGGAACTACACTACAAAGCAAGATAGAAGGGTGTGTGCCTGTACCATAAACTCAGCAATGTCCTGCTCTTTGATCTCTATCTGGCCAGCTGCCTAACAAGGAACTGGCTCAACAAGGTTAGCTTTGGGCAATGGAGTCAGTTCGTTCAGGTCACACAGAAGTCAACTAAAGGTGTACGTGTCCCAAAGACTCGCTCGGCCGTAGTCATCGGCCTATGTGAGGGCAACCACAAAATGGCTGCCAGGCACAAAAGGGAACCGGAGGTTGCGCAACTAAAGGCTGCATAGGTGCCGTAGCACTCTGTACATACGGGGGTGGGGAACTCAACAAATGTGACATCAAAGGATCTTTCTCAAGGTCCTTTGTTGCACCCTGCTGATGAGGTGGCAAAGCTGGATAACACTTATCAATCGCCATTTTACGTTGCCTGTGCAACTTCTCACTCGCTTGTTCTTCTTCGTTATCTTTAAACTACAGCTTGCATTATTGAGATACCTTTCTCTCTTTTATTTTTCTTCGCTTATTTAATTTCTTTCTGTTTGGCTTCCTATTGCCATAGGCGGAAAGAGTCAAACATCGCCGGCCGGGCTTTCTTCTTGAAAAGTTTAACTTCTAGATTATCTAAAATCTCTGTGTCATAACTACCATATTGGGGCCACTTTAGGACACCATCCTTCCTAGTATATCTAATCCATACTTCATTATATGTGATAGGGCCCACACCATGTTTTAAATAGAGCTCATAAGTCGGAGTTCCAATCGGAGGTACCGGACACGAATCCTCCGATCGGTAATCCCTATTACAACCACAACAAAAAAACTTTCCAAGTCTGCTAATACCAGGCATCTTCGCTCACTAGTCTAGTTTCAAACTTCAAGGGAATATCGAATACGATAGCCTCGTGAATACACGAGTCCCTCGGCTTTGGAGCTTGCAAGTCCCAAATCAAAGATCCCAAGGGGATACCCAAAACAAAACTAAGGACTGGGAGACGCTCCACTTATACTTAACTGAAATATCGATGACGTTGCCAGAAGATCCGTCTATCGTCTCGCTCTACAAATCATCAAAGGGCTCCAAGACAGGGCGACAGTCAGGGCAGCAGTCCTTCGTAGCCGTCGGAAAGCGGGAAGCCTCACAGCAATGACTTTTGGACCACAACAACATACAGGGGTCGATGAAGTGGCAGGCCTTCCTCCAGAATTTTCACACGAAGCTCCTCATGATCTTCAGGCTTGGACCGGTACCGCTGAAGTCGCCCGACGTTGGGCGCCAACTGAAGAACCGGGTTTTAGAACCTCAGCGTCGCCAGGGGCATGCCCAGTGTCTTCATGTTCACCTGTCTTAGAATACAGAGACACAGGATACTTCTCGGTGACGTCAAAGACCATATTTATTGGCTGCAACCAGGAACAGAGGTCTATGAAGCACAACACGGGTGGTTCGTCAGAGACTGTACAATTTCGTATTGCGAGACATCATCTTTTATGCCAAAAATCACATTCCTGACTAGCATCAATTACTTACGAACTGTCCAATCACACAGTGGCATTTCAAAAGGTATCGCATAACGACAAGCCCACTTTCAGTTGTCCAGCCCACCATAAATGACAAGGCAAAATCCAACATTCTTGCTCGGACAGGCCGGACAAACCATAATAAAAGGACCTCAACCCAAACCATAAATAGGCCATAAAAGAAGGAACAGAAACAGATGAGAAGTAAGATAGAAGAGTGTGTGCATGTACCATAAACTCAGCAATGTCCTGCTCTTTGATCTCTATCTGACCAGCTGCCTAACAAGGAACTGGCTCAACAAGGTTAGCTTCGGGCAATGGAGTCAGTTCGTTCAGGTCACACAGAAGTCAACTAAAGGTGTACGTGTCCCAAAGACTCGCTCGGCCGTCGTCATCGGCCTATGTGAGGGCAACCACAACATGGCTGCCGTGCACAAAATGGAACCCGGAGGTTCGAACGAAATCCCTGAATACACAGTGTATCCTTCAATCGATCATGATGAAAACACTTGTACATACCGCACTCATCATTTGCGGTCCGCTGATACCAAAATCGTCTTGATACCACGACCTTTATTGAACGGGTTCAGAATCACGGAACCTCAGACCCTTCTTTTGCCCTTACATAGGCAATAAACCCAAACTCATGTCAGTCTGAATCCAGGTCTATATTCATCAGATCATCAAGATGTTGCTGTAGCATCATCCTATTACTTAGCAACTCTCTCTGGACAGGTCTCCTTGCACACGAAGTAGTCAATTGGCCACACATAGCAGGAGCACACAGTACGCAAAGACAGAACAGGGAAAGGATAGCTAAGACCATCCCAATTACCATCAGAATCTTCCATCCCCAAGTGGATAACAATCCCCAAAACCATCCCATCAACGACCAAACTCCTTCGTCCACATGTACAGACTCGGAGATCTTATGTAGCTTGGAAATGGCTTGGTAAACTGTTGTAGCGTTATCTGGAATGAAAACGCAGCAGCTCGATTTAATCAATTTGCATACCCCTCCTCTATCTGCAAGTATGACATCTAACGCAACTCTGTTCTGAAGAGTCATAAGGCGATCCAACTGGAGCTCAGCAGTCAAGTTACTAAGGGCACCGGCAGTTTCGACTATGGTGGACTCAACCACTCTCGTCAACTGTTGAATGTTCCTGCTGTTAGCCATAGGCCCCCAAAACGGCAGAAAACCCTTCAAGAAATCTCCTAATTCTTGTCCTGCAGTATCTTCCTTACTGAAGACACCTCTAACAACTCTCATCTTGTGGTAATCTGCCGCAGCTGTATACGTAGGAGGCAACAGGAACGAGACAAAACATGTGCCAGAGAAATCAGGGGGAAACCATGTGTACGCTCTATCGTAACAGACGAAGTAGGTACCCTTAGCTGCTAGAAACGATGGGGAAGTCTGGGATGCAAAAACATACGTCTCAGTACAAACACTCTTCCCTAACTGAGCTCTCAGATTCTTGCCATTACCTTGCAGACAATAATGACCCTGATGGGGTACGATCCAAATCGGAGAGGATCTTTATAGCTCGCTGGTTCTCACTCAGACTAACTCCATATCCAGTAGCGTTCCATCCAATATAGGCTTGTGTCTCATCTCTCGGGATAGTCTCATAGGAACTAATTCCTCTAATCATATCGACTATACCCTTGACTAGAGCACTATTCTTTGGACTATCCTTCATAGAACGTAGGGGGTAAACTTCATGAGCATAGATGAACATCGTTCTGTATGCCCACACAGAACCATTGTAGCTAAAAGGCAGAATCAGGTAAGGAATACCTTTATCAGTAGTATGAGGCATAAGGCCACACACCCAACAATTAGTCATGTTCACTACTAACTGGTGTTGGTGCAGAAGCTGAACAAAGGAATTATTGGCGAATTCCAATCTTCTAATGGATTCATGTTCGGGCAGAGGGTGAAAAGAATGCGAAGAAACAGTAGGAGGAGGCATAGGTTGTGTAGTGGGTATAAACATCACTTGAAAAGAGAATATAATATATCCTATCAAAAACATCATTAAACTAAACAGCATCAACAGACATAATATTAAAAAAACGTGTTCTGCTCATCACTGTACATATTTTGCTCTTAAAGCTCATTCTTTCAACAGGTCTCTCCATCTCAAAAAACTCCATCCTCTAACTGTGCCGTTCGCGGCGGTTGGGTCTTCCGTGCTAAGGAATGCATCTGTCAGTCCAGGGAACGCCCTGAGACCAACCAGAACCGTCGACCTTGTGTCTTCGGCTTGCACTCCCAAGTCTTTACACCGCGACCTTACAGCTGAACCAGGATGGTGGTTCGAAAAACAAAAATCAGTCAAAAACAGTTCCTCGGAGGAGAGAGCATAAATTCAACAATAGAAAAAAAAAATGTCATTTTATTTGTCCCACGACTCTTGGTCGCAAATTATAACGGCTCTTGTCAGGCAATGTCTGTTCACGGAACAAAAGTTCAGGTTCAGATGTGTCCAAACGATTTAACGGAGGCACAGCTTCTTGCAGAAGATCGTCGCTTTCTCGATCAGAGTTTTTCCCAATCAAACGTGCATCGGTAAAGGGCAGAAAATGAGGCACGGTTTCAGTTTCAGAGTCAGGAATACCATTCTGGACCCACCGGTCGTACGGCAGAGGCAAAGGGGCCCTGTTACAATGTACGCCGTGGATCCAGTTTTTTTTACCGCGCACTCGCACTGCGGATCGCGTCGACAATAACACCAAGTAGGGTCCAATCCAGCGGGGCTGATCGTTCTTTATCCGCTGAAAGTTCTTAACCAGAACCCAGGAACCAGGTTCAATGGCGTCTCCTGGATCATCAGATGCTTGTGGCAATGTATCATGAACCTGTTGGTGTAAAACACGCAATTTAGCCGTCAATTCGTAAAGGTAATCAAGCAATACAGGGTGCTCTATTTCACTAAATTTGGTCGGCCGCGGCACTCCCCATATATTTGCCGGGCTACCAAAAACTACTTCATAGGGACTAAGTCCCATTCGTGAATGTACAGTCATCCTTGTTGACAGAAGTGCTAACGGCAAGGCATCGGGCCATTGTAGACCAGAGCTCGCCTGAATCTTGGCCAATTTTAGCTTAAGGGTGCCATTATAGCATTCTACCACACCAGCTGATTGGGGTGATTTGCAGCATGGATTTTCTGGCGGATTCCTAAACCATCACACACTCTCTTCATTACTTGACCCACAAATTCACTGCCATTGTCACTCCAGACCATTCTCGGCAAACCAAACCTAGGAAAGAATTCTTTGACAAGGGATTTAGCTATGGACAAGGCAGTGTTATCTTTCAGGGGATATGCTTCTACCTATCTCGGAAAGGCACAAACAACCACAAGCACATACTTTAAGTTGTTGCACCTCTCCATGTGGATGAAATCTAGCTGCAAAGCCTCAAACGGATACGTTGGAGGTGCAAAATGACCAGCTGGAGTTGGAGTTCCCTTACCAGGATTGTACATCAGTCAAACCATACAATTCTTAACCAGGTTCTCTGCACACTTAGGAATTCCAGCATTTTGCCATACTGGAGCCAACAACTTACAAATCCCCTTCACACTGATATGAGCCATTCCATGAGCCATCGTAACCACTGGAAGCACATACCCATCAAGTATCAACCATCGCTGATGCTCTGACAACTCAACTCAACAACCATTCGAATCCAATTTACCCTTACTTTCTCTCCATTCATTCAACTCTTTCCCTGTAGCTTCAGCTTGAATGGACTTCACGCTCTCTATCGTAACTTCACGCATACCTCTATCTGGAACCCATCTCACCGGACCCGCAACATACATTCGACTCATCACATCTCTTGCCGTTTCTTTCGCAACTCCATCTGCAAACGCATTACCACGACCAACATCATCAGTAATTTTCGTATGCGCACTGCATTTCACGATCGCAACTTGCAACGGCAAAGTAAGTGACTCAAGAAGTTCATTCACCAACTGACCATCCTGAATCTTAGTTCCATGCGAAGTCAGGAACCCACACTCTTTCCACAAACGTCCAAAACTATGAGCCACACCAAATGCATACTGGCTGTCAGTGTATACAGTCACTCGTTTCCCTTTCGACAACACACACGCTCTTGTCAATGCAATCAACTCCGCTGCTTGCGCTGAATTATGTGGTATACGTGCAGCTTCAACAATCGTATGCAAAGTGATAACTTTTCTGGGGTCAATCCTCTTTCCTCCTTCGATAAGAGATGACCTAAGTAGGTCACTTCTTGTCGACAATACTTCAACTTCGAAAGAGACACCTTGTGATGGAAATTAGACAAATGACGTAACAATGACAAAGTAGCCTCTTTACAAATCTCTTCATTGTCAGCAGCAACTAACAGATCGTCAACATACTGAATAAGGGCAGCACCATCAGGTAAAACAATCGAATCAAGCTGTGTTTTCAAAGCCTGACTATAGATGGATGGACTCTCACAATAGCCTTGAGGAATACGTTTGAACCGGAAACTTCGGCCTCCTAAAGAGAAGCCAAAAATATCTCTACTCTCCTCGGCAATCGGGATGCTGAAGAAAGCATTCTTCAAGTCAATCACCGAAAACCAGGTAGCACAACACGGGTGGTTCGTCAGAGACTGTACAATTTCGTATTTGCGAGACATCATCTTTTATGCCAAACATCACATTCCTGACTAGCATCAATTACTTACGAACTGTCCAATCACACAGTGGCATTTCAAAAGGTATCGCATAACGACAAGCCCACTTTCAGTTGTCCAGCCCACCATAAATGACAAGGCAAAATCCAACATTCTTGCTCGGACAGGCCGGACAAACCATAATAAAAGGACCTCAACCCAAACCATAAATAGGCCATAAAAGAAGGAACCGAAACAGATGAGAAGTAAGATAGAAGAGTGTGTGCATGTACCATAAACTCAGCAATGTCCTGCTCTTTGATCTCTATCTGACCAGCTGCCTAACAAGGAACTGGCTCAACAAGGTTAGCTTCGGGCAATGGAGTCAGTTCGTTCAGGTCACACAGAAGTCAACTAAAGGTGTACGTGTCCCAAAGACTCGCTCGGCCGTCGTCATCGGCCTATGTGAGGGCAACCACAACATGGCTGCCGTGCACAAAATGGAACCCGGAGGTTCGAACGAAATCCCTGAATACACAGTGTATCCTTCAATCGATCATGATGAAAACACTTGTACATACCGCACTCATCATTTGCGGTCCGCTGATACCAAAATCGTCTTGATACCACGACCTTTATTGAACGGGTTCAGAATCACGGAACCTCAGACCCTTCTTTTGCCCTTACATAGGCAATAAACCCAAACTCATGTCAGTCTGAATCCAGGTCTATATTCATCAGATCATCAAGATGTTGCTGTAGCATCATCCTATTACTTAGCAACTCTCTCTGGACAGGTCTCCTTGCACACGAAGTAGTCAATTGGCCACACATAGCAGGAGCACACAGTACGCAAAGACAGAACAGGGAAAGGATAGCTAAGACCATCCCAATTACCATCAGAATCTTCCATCCCCAAGTGGATAACAATCCCCAAAACCATCCCATCAACGACCAAACTCCTTCGTCCACATGTACAGACTCGGAGATCTTATGTAGCTTGGAAATGGCTTGGTAAACTGTTGTAGCGTTATCTGGAATGAAAACGCAGCAGCTCGATTTAATCAATTTGCATACCCCTCCTCTATCTGCAAGTATGACATCTAACGCAACTCTGTTCTGAAGAGTCATAAGGCGATCCAACTGGAGCTCAGCAGTCAAGTTACTAAGGGCACCGGCAGTTTCGACTATGGTGGACTCAACCACTCTCGTCAACTGTCGAATGTTCCTGCTGTTAGCCATAGGCCCCCAAAACGGCAGAAAACCCTTCAAGAAATCTCCTAATTCTTGTCCTGCAGTATCTTCCTTACTGAAGACACCTCTAACAACTCTCATCTTGTGGTAATCTGCCGCAGCTGTATACGTAGGAGGCAACAGGAACGAGACAAAACATGTGCCAGAGAAATCAGGGGGAAACCATGTGTACGCTCTATCGTAACAGACGAAGTAGGTACCCTTAGCTGCTAGAAACGATGGGGAAGTCTGGGATGCAAAAACATACGTCTCAGTACAAACACTCTTCCCTAACTGAGCTCTCAGATTCTTGCCATTACCTTGCAGACAATAATGACCCTGATGGGGTACGATCCAAATCGGAGAGGATCTTTATAGCTCGCTGGTTCTCACTCAGACTAACTCCATATCCAGTAGCGTTCCATCCAATATAGGCTTGTGTCTCATCTCTCGGGATAGTCTCATAGGAACTAATTCCTCTAATCATATCGACTATACCCTTGACTAGAGCACTATTCTTTGGACTATCCTTCATAGAACGTAGGGGGTAAACTTCATGAGCATAGATGAACATCGTTCTGTATGCCCACACAGAACCATTGTAGCTAAAAGGCAGAATCAGGTAAGGAATACCTTTATCAGTAGTATGAGGCATAAGGCCACACACCCAACAATTAGTCATGTTCACTACTAACTGGTGTTGGTGCAGAAGCTGAACAAAGGAATTATTGGCGAATTCCAATCTTCTAATGGATTCATGTTCGGGCAGAGGGTGAAAAGAATGCGAAGAAACAGTAGGAGGAGGCATAGGTTGTGTAGTGGGTATAAACATCACTTGAAAAGAGAATATAATATATCCTATCAAAAACATCATTAAACTAAACAGCATCAACAGACATAATATTAAAAAAACGTGTTCTGCTCATCACTGTACATATTTTGCTCTTAAAGCTCATTCTTTCAACAGGTCTCTCCATCTCAAAAAACTCCATCCTCTAACTGTGCCGTTCGCGGCGGTTGGGTCTTCCGTGCTAAGGAATGCATCTGTCAGTCCAGGGAACGCCCTGAGACCAACCAGAACCGTCGACCTTGTGTCATCGGCTTGCACTCCCAAGTCTTTACACCGCGACCTTACAGCTGAACCAGGATGGTGGTTCGAAAAACAAAAATAAGTCAAAAACAGTTCCTCGGAGGAGAGAGCATAAATTCAACAATAGAAAAAAAATATGTCATTTTATTTGTCCCACGACTCTTGGTCGCAAATTATAACGGCTCTTGTCAGGCAATGTCTGTTCACGGAACAAAAGTTCAGGTTCAGTTGTGTCCAAACGATTTAACGGAGGCACAGCTTCTTGCAGAAGATCGTCGCTTTCTCGATCAGAGTTTTTCCCAATCAAACGTGCATCGGTAAAGGGCAGAAAATGAGGCACGGTTTCAGTTTCAGAGTCAGGAATACCATTCTGGACCCACCGGTCGTACGGCAGAGGCAAAGGGGCCCTGTTACAATGTACGCCGTGGATCCAGTTTTTTTTACCGCGCACTCGCACTGCGGATCGCGTCGACAATAACACCAAGTAGGGTCCAATCCAGCGGGGCTGATCGTTCTTTATCCGCTGAAAGTTCTTAACCAGAACCCAGGAACCAGGTTCAATGGCGTCTCCTGGATCATCAGATGCTTGTGGCAATGTATCATGAACCTGTTGGTGTAAAACACGCAATTTAGCCGTCAATTCGTAAAGGTAATCAAGCAATACAGGGTGCTCTATTTCACTAAATTTGGTCGGCCGCGGCACTCCCCATATATTTGCCGGGCTACCAAAAACTACTTCATAGGGACTAAGTCCCATTCGTGAATGTACAGTCATCCTTGTTGACAGAAGTGCTAACGGCAAGGCATCGGGCCATTGTAGACCAGAGCTCGCCTGAATCTTGGCCAATTTTAGCTTAAGGGTGCCATTATAGCATTCTACCACACCAGCTGATTGGGGTGATTTGCAGCATGGATTTTCTGGCGGATTCCTAAACCATCACACACTCTCTTCATTACTTGACCCACAAATTCACTGCCATTGTCACTCCAGACCATTCTCGGCAAACCAAACCTAGGAAAGAATTCTTTGACAAGGGATTTAGCTATGGACAAGGCAGTGTTATCTTTCAGGGGATATGCTTCTACCTATCTCGAAAAGGCACAAACAACCACAAGCACATACTTTAAGTTGTTGCACCTCTCCATGTGGATGAAATCTAGCTGCAAAGCCTCAAACGGATACGTTGGAGGTGCAAAATGACCAGCTGGAGTTGGAGTTCCCTTACCAGGATTGTACATCAGTCAAACCATACAATTCTTAACCAGGTTCTCTGCACACTTAGGAATTCCAGCATTTTGCCATACTGGAGCCAACAACTTACAAATCCCCTTCACACTGATATGAGCCATTCCATGAGCCATCGTAACCACTGGAAGCACATACCCATCAAGTATCAACCATCGCTGATGCTCTGACAACTCAACTCAACAACCATTCGAATCCAATTTACCCTTACTTTCTCTCCATTCATTCAACTCTTTCCCTGTAGCTTCAGCTTGAATGGACTTCACGCTCTCTATCGTAACTTCACGCATACCTCTATCTGGAACCCATCTCACCGGACCCGCAACATACATTCGACTCATCACATCTCTTGCCGTTTCTTTCGCAACTCCATCTGCAAACGCATTACCACGACCAACATCATCAGTAATTTTCGTATGCGCACTGCATTTCACGATCGCAACTTGCAACGGCAAAGTAAGTGACTCAAGAAGTTCATTCACCAACTGACCATCCTGAATCTTAGTTCCATGCGAAGTCAGGAACCCACGCTCTTTCCACAAACGTCCAAAACTATGAGCCACACCAAATGCATACTGGCTGTCAGTGTATACAGTCACTCGTTTCCCTTTCGACAACACACACGCTCTTGTCAATGCAATCAACTCCGCTGCTTGCGCTGAATTATGTGGTATACGTGCAGCTTCAACAATCGTATGCAAAGTGATAACTTTTCTGGGGTCAATCTTCTTCCCTCCTTCGATAAGAGATGACCTAAGTAGGTCACTTCTTGTCGACAATACTTCAACTTCGAAAGAGACACCTTGTGATGGAAATTAGACAAATGACGTAACAATGACAAAGTAGCCTCTTTACAAATCTCTTCATTGTCAGCAGCAACTAACAGATCGTCAACATACTGAATAAGGGCAGCACCATCAGGTAAAACAATCGAATCAAGCTGTGTTTTCAAAGCCTGACTATAGATGGATGGACTCTCACAATAGCCTTGAGGAATACGTTTGAACCGGAAACTTCGGCCTCCTAAAGAGAAGCCAAAAATATCTCTACTCTCCTCGGCAATCGGGATGCTGAAGAAAGCATTCTTCAAGTCAATCACCGAAAACCAGGTAGCAGAAGCTGGAATCAGAGTCAATAACGCAGTAATATCTGGCACAACAGGGAATTGCGGAACTACAATCTTATTCACCTCGCGAGGATTGATCACAAACCTATACACACACGGTTGCGAAGAATCAGTACGTTTCAGAACAGGCAAAATCGGACTATTGCACACATTACCTCTTGTTTCTTCAATCACACCTTTCTCAATCAAATCATAGATGATCGCTAAAAGCGCTCTTTCACCATCACTAGAAATCCTATATTGGGGAATACGTGGCAATCTAGCATTCGCTTTCAACGTTACAACATATGGCGGAATCTCCAAAAGACCCACATCATTAGAACCAGTAGCCAAAAGAGAATCAGGGAGAGAAGACAATTCAACTGGAAGCCGATCTTAAGAAAAATACATCGGAGAGACCACTCTCTTACCCAACGTAAGCTGTACTCCTGAAGGGGAGCAATGTAGCGTTGCATACAATCTTTTCAACAAATCCAATCCCAACAAGTTCTCGCCACAACCTGTCGTCAGAATAAGGGGTGCTTCGAATTCACAAGGTCCAACAGAAAGAGACAAAGGACTAGAAATTGATTACTAACTGGGGCGCCAGAAAAACCTACTGAAACATTCGTTAAGCCAGACAAAGGTGCGCCAGGGAGTTAAGAGTGCATAATAGAACTCTTCGCAGCACCAGTATCCAACAGAAAAGGCTCTGACACACCTGATGCAATCACTTCAACATAAGGTCCACTCTGATCTACTGGAACTAAAACAACTCCCTCTCTTTGTCTATGGCTGTCCTAGCAATCATTACTGTCCATATTCTCACCTTCGACATAGTAGTCGTCAGCATAGTACTGAGTCGTCCTACTAGCCGCACCATTCTGCTGATCAAAGCAATTCATCGAATTCTGTGGAGGAAAGGAACGCGCGTTCTGGGGGAACACATCACGTCCTCTACCTCTAGGAGCTTGCTGATCACCTCTCACACCAGAAGCACCATTCGTGCGCTGTAACAGAACCGGACAACTATTCTTGAAATGACCCTCTTCTTTACAATACGCACACTGATTAGGGCCTACAGGAAAACGCTGTTGAGAAGACTCAAACCTTTGCGAGTTTCTATGATACTGCTGAGGTTGCTGATAGTCACGCTGATTATTACGAGGCGGATATGCTTGCTTCAAAAGAACCTTTGTCTTCAAGTCTTTAGTCAGCTCTATCATTCTCGGCCTTATCCCTATTCTCGTAGTACTGTGCAGTAGCCAATATCTGCACTGACGAAGAAACAGCCCAAGAACTCTCTGAATCCTTCAACTTAGTACACAAATCTGGAACCAAATTATGCACAAACTTATCAACAAACAATCGTTGACCACCTTCCGTACTCATGTCCTGACCACTTTGGTCGATAAACGTCTCTTCTAACCTAGTGAAGAAATCAGATACACTTTTGTCCTTCTTCTGCTTACATGCAGACAATTTGTCCCGATTGACACGCATAGCAGGCATCAAGGTCTTCATGTAATTAACAATCCTACCAGGGAGTTCTGCAACTAAAGGCTCAGGTTTAGCACCACCAACTTGTCGGCCATCTGCAGCACCAATATTAGCCCATGTATCACCTAACTCTTGCGCATGATCCGTATGACGAATCAGTCCCCATAAAGGCTGTGGAACTACATTTCCAAACAACATGTCTATGTCGGCTAGATTCATAACACATGAGTCTGCAGTCTGTGATAATTCCTTATAGTACCCTGCAGGATTTTTACGTGGATCAGGCAAAATCTGCTTAAGGGCTAAAACTTCAACTCGCTTCCATGGAACATGTACCCAAACACGTGAAAATGTGGCAGAATAGGTGGATTAGCGGCTACATCTCCTGCTCTCCAAACTGGGGGAACCTCTCTCATCGGATATTGTCGCACTGTTCTCCTAACAGAAGGATCAGGCTCAAACAACGGCTGAGAAGGAGACTCACTCCTAAACGACAATAATGCCGCAACTGCTCTCTCAAAGTCGGGACCCACTATAGTTCCCTTCGCAAACTAAGACTGTACACGGAACAACTCAGACGGAGTCTGTCCCAAATCACCATCTTCCCATTCTTCACGAAGGAAAGTACACATCTTCTCGAAAACATATCTCTGCTTCGGTGCTTCCCATTAACGGAAGACATCTATAACAGACTCTAAATTAAATTTTAAAGAATGAGTCACCCATTTATGCGCTAAGTGATCCAATACTTTCCGCTCATCGGGACCAGGCAGTTGGCTACGCAACTGTGTACGCGCTGAAACAGGGGTCATACCCAATGACCCAAAGAAAGGAGAAAAGAGACCAGTAACAGTATCGGTCATTCTCTGTCGAACAGAAGGAGAAGTTGACAGAAGAACAGGAGACAAAGCAGAATGAGAGGAAACCAACGTAGGAACAGTAGCAGAAGAAGTAGCAAGTACAGGAGACAAAGTTGTAGGAATTGGAGACGGAGCAGGTAGCAAAGCCGGTGGCCCTTGAGAAGGCTGCACCAAAGGAATAGAAGCCAACTGAAGAGGAGCTGGTGGTTGTAGAACAACAGGAGGCAAAGCAACCGGAGGTTGCGCAACAAAAGGCTGTGTAGGTGCCGTAGCACTCTGTACATATGGGGGTGGCGAACTCAACAAATATGACATCAAAGGATCTTTCTCAAGGTCCTTCGTTGCACCTTGCTGATGAGGTGGCAAAGCTGGATAACACTTATCAATCGCCATTTTACATTGCCTGTGCAACGGCTCACTCGCTTGTTCTTCTTCTTTATCTTTAAACTGTATAGCAGCTTACATTATTCAGATACCTTTCTCCCATTTATTTTTCTTCGCTAATTTAATTTCTTTCTGTTTGGCTTCCTTTCGCCATAGGCGGAAAGAGTCAAACATCGCCGGCCGGGCTTTCTTCCTGAAAAGTTTAACTTCTAGATTATCTAAAATCTCGGTGTCATAACTACCATATTGGGGCCACTTTAGGACACCATCCTTCCTAGTATATCTAATCCATACTTCATTATACGTGATAGGGCCCACGCCATGTTTTAAATAGAGCTCATAAGTCAGAGTTCCAATCGGAAGTACCGGACACAAATCCTCCAATCGGGAATCCCTATTACAACCACAACAAAATAACTTTCCAAGTCTGCTTAGACCAGGCATCTTCGCTCACTAGTCTAGCTTCAAACTTCAAGGGAATATCGAATATGATAGCCTCGTGAATACACGAGTCCCTCTGCTTTGGAGCTTGCAAGTCCCAAATCAAAGATCCCAAGGGGATACCCAAAACAAAACTAAGGACTGGGAGACGCTCCACTCATACTTAACTGAAATATCGATGACGTTGCCAGAAGACCCGTCTATCGTCTCGCTCTATAAATCATGAAAGGGCTCCAAGAAAGGGCGACAGTCAGGGCAGCAGTCCTTTGTAGCCGTCGGAAAGTAGGGAATATCGCAGCAAAGACTTTCGGACCACGACGACATACAGGGGTCGATGAAGTGGCAGGCCTTCCTCCAGAATTTTCACACGAAGCTCCTCACGATCTTCAGGCTTGGACCAGTACAGCTGAAGTCACCCGACGATGGGTGCCAACTGAAGAACAGGGTTTTAGAACCCAGCGGCACCAGGGGCACGCCCAATGTCTTCAGGTTCACCTGTCTTAGAATACAGAGACATGAGATACTTCTTGGTGACGTCAAAGACCAATTTTATTGGCTGCAACCAGGAACAGAGGTCTACGAAGCACAACACGGGTGGTTTGTCAGAGACTGTACAATTTCGTATTGCGAGACATCATCTTTTATGCCAAAAATCACATTCCTGACTAGCACCAATTACTTACGAACTGTCCAATCACACAGTGGCATTTCAAAAGGTATCGCTTAACGACAAGCCCACTTTCAGTTGTCCAGCCCACCATAAATGACAAGGCAAAATCCAACATTCTTGCTCGGACAGGTCGGACAAACTCATAATAAAAGGACCTCAACCCAAACCATAAATAGGAACAGAAACAGATGAGAAGCAAGATAGAAGGGTGTGTGCATGTACCATAAACTCAGCTATGTCCTGCTCTTTGATCTCTATCTGACCAGCTGCCTAAGAAGGACCTGGCTCAACAAGGTTAGCTTCGGGCAATGAAGTCAGTTCGTTCAGGTCACACAGAAGCCAACTAAAGGTGTTTGTGTCCCAAAGACTCGCTCGGCCGTAGTCATCGGCCTATGTGAGGGCAACCACAAAATGGCTGCCATGCACAAAATGGAACCCGGAGGTTCGAACGAAATCACTGAATACACAGTGTATCCTTCAATCGATCACGACGAAAACACTCGTACATACCGCACTCGTCATTTGCGGTCCGCTGATACCAAAATAGTCTTGAATTTTTATTTTTATTTTTATTTTTAAGAATTTTTATTGCAGATTCATATACAAACAATGATTCACACGACCTTCCAATTTCTGACCATCGTAAGTCCCCGGTCAGTAGTAAAATTGTACACAGCCATTCAACCCACATCCCGGAGGCCGGGCGGCATCAATTACAGGACTGTCGAAAATACCAAACAAGGACATAAAAAAAAAGGCCATCATCAAACCCTCACTCAGCGAGGCAACTAGTCTACAACACAATTTGGCTTCTGCTTTTCTATAACTCCCAACTTCCTCCCCGAAAAACGATCCGCCGAATGCAGCGTACCCTGTTAGCGCCTGCTCATACTACAAACGCGACTCAGCCACATTCAGTCATCTTTCGTAACGCCCCTTCACCGAGATCTCCTGGCCTAATACAGTCAATCAGTCCTACCATTTCCCAAAATCGGCTTAATACGACGACCTTTATTAAACGTGTTCAGAATCACGGAACCTCACATTGGTTAAACCTTGGATCTTCTGCATATAATCTTGATATCCGGTATTCAGATGCAGGAATCTGCACAGGTCGGTCATCATATTGTCCACCTTTGCTTGATGGAAATAACTGAGGGAAACAACGAGCTTCCAAGCTTTCTCCCCACACACTAATGGGACTTCCTTTCGCTTCTTTCATTTGGAATAACTCAATAGTATTCCCCATCACTTCTTTAGAGTGAAGTGGATGCACACTATAAAGTTCAATAAATTTCTTCAGTTCTGGACACATCCACTTTTTTAATGTGTCCGGTTGACAAATCACTGTCCTCATCTACAGTTGTTTCCTCTTCTCCTACAAACATTTTTATATTATTGATTATTTCCTACCAAATACAACGTTGCCTTTTTCACTTTCCTAACATCCACTAATTCTTGCCATTTTCTTACTCTTCGTAGGAATGCCATTAACTAGGATAACTAGAGGTTCCTCTTCCATATTTTCTACACCAATTGTTTCAATATTTTTCTTTAAATCTAGAGGCAAATATACAACTCTTTTCTTTAATCCTCTTTGTAAATCTGAAGGAGGCAATTACCCTGTCTTAGGCTTCATACGAACAATAACCTGAAATGGATGCACACATTAAATAAGAATAGACTCATAAGTATTTAAATCCATCAGTTCAGAAGGAATATTTACCAACTCAAGATTATTATGTAAAGCTCTAGCAGGCATTTTGTTTTCATTTAATTTATTATAACAATATTTACAAACACGTTGATCAGAACCCAAATCAAAACAATTCTCTACCAAAGAAATAAGTTGCAAATTCCTTCCACTGATTATTATTCTCCTTTTCACTTTTTAAATATAGATCAACTAACCTGGTCCGATTGTTATAATGATTTCGTCTACAACAAAAACAAGAAAAGTTTGGCCTTTCACCTGAAATGACCTTAAACCTTGTAATTTCTTGCTCAAAATTTTCTGTACTAATATTCTGTACATTTTCTTCCATATTTCCTTCTATTAATGTATATGTTTCTGCACTATCTTCTTCAGAACCAAAGTAACTAACCTCAATTTCTTCACAAATGTTGATTACATCTAATGCAGATCCATGCAAAAGAGCACTTTTTAACTGTTTTAAGTGCTGGACTTTTTGCATAATACAACCTTCTCACTAATTTCCTCACTTGAGTATGATGCACTGCTAACATCCTAAAATGGTGAAAAACACTGACATAATTTTTTAGAAAGACAAGCCAAAGAATGACCTTGCAAACCCGTTTTTTCTCTTACTCTGCAAGGGTCTAATTCTTGCAAAATCTTAATCTTTTGTTTAACACTTTTCTTAGTATACTTAAGTAAGAAATTGCGAAAAAATCTATTGAATCCTGTCGTATACTACAAATACTACTACAATTCCAAGTGTACACTGGACCCTTAGGACGTCTCCCTAAAACTTCATCAGCTAACACCTCTTCTGCATTTCTAGGGACAATTTTCTCTTTTTCAATCGGACAACCATTCTTAACCTCATAAGCTCGACCACTGGTGTCAACTGCATGCAACAAATCATTACTCTGAAGGTAACTCTCTCCATTAAAAAACAGCTCACAACTTGAACTATGTTTCCATTCTCCAGAAAAAGCATTACAAAAATTAGTTCTATTAATTAGTCTTTTCCACTTAAAATTGGCCTTCATAACATTGGTTGGCTTATCTAGTGTTCGAATTCTATTGAATAATAAAATAAACAACTTCTTTTTTAATTCAAAAGCCTTCTCAACAATTGTTTCAATACGTTTCTTTTTCTTATAAAAAGCTGTTTTTCTTTTACAATTCTTTTGTTTTTTTAATAAATTTACAACAACTCTGTTATAAAACATTTGCTTACGAATTTCAACAAACTGATTTTTTTCATCTTTTTCTATACACAATTTCTTTACCACATAGTTTTCCAATTTTTTCTTTTTTGTCTGGTTTTTCTTTGTAGTTACAGATAAAAAATGTTTCCAGATTCTCGACACTTTTTTTAGTTTGTGTTATTTTCCTTCTAAAATCCTTTGTTGTCTTACCAGGAGCTTTCTTCTTTTTCTCTACACATTGTTGTTTAGATAAATCATGCACTTGTTTTTTCTTGGAAAAGCAAGCCTGTTTATATCTTTTTCTTCTCTCACTCTCTGAAGGCATGATGTTTTTTCTTTCTGTAGATAATTAAAATCTGTTGTGAAGAAAAAAAAACATGTTAACATTTTTGGTTACAACTATAGACAACTACTAGCATACTACATAGCAATTAAGCATGGGCGGAAAATCCGTTCTGCTCGCGGATTTTGCGGATTTTCGGTAAATTCGCAATCCGCGAACTCTCGCGAATTTACCGAAAATCCGCAAATTTGCACGCAGCGGATTTTTTTCTTGGTGATACAATATTGCAGCGTGCGGCGTTGACTCACTTACCGTCATTCAGCGTTTGCCGAGTTGTTTTTCTCGATATTTTGCGAGTGCAGCACCATTTTGGATCTTGCTGCGGGATCCCGCTGGAGTTTGGTGACGCATCGCGAGAGTTCGCAATTGCGAACATGTAGGTGCGGCAGGCAGCAACAATCTCGCACTCGTGAAATTACAAAATTTGCAATTCTGCACAAGAAATCTACTAGCAAGCAGCATAGACCTTCTGAAAATGATGATTTTTATCAGAATAACTCTTCAGGTTGACATTTGCCTGCACTTTTTTGGATTTGAGGCCTTTTGACTTTCTTTGGATCACTTTGGATTAGAAATCAACTTTCACAAGTAAGTTTGTTTGGGGCATTACAGTTGCTGTTCTGCAGAAAAACGAGTTTTGCAAAACTGAAAGCACTCAGCAGGTGCAAAAGTTCACTTATCATTAGTAACCATTCCCTGTAGTACTTCCTGAGGGGCCCCTCCAGACTTCAGTTGCCTATGTTTGTTTGGGGCATTACAGTTGCTGTTCTGCAGAAAAACGAGTTTTGCAAAACTGAAAGCACTCAGCAGGTGCAAAAGTTCAAACTCATCATTAGTAATAGAAACCATTCCCTGTAGTGCTTCCTGAGGGGCCCCTCCGGGGTTCAGTTGCCTATGTTTGTTTGGGGCATTACAGTTGCTGTTCTGCAGAAAAATGAGTTTTGCAAAACTGAAAGCACTCAGCAGGTGCAAAAGTTCAACTCATCATAAGTAATAGTAACCATTCCCTGTAGTGCTTCCTGACTGGGGCGCCTCCAGAGTTCAGTTGCTAGTTGCAACAATTCTATGACCCTGCTCTGACCCTCACAGCAGGCTCATAGATAGCTACAAGTAGGCCACAAAGGTCCTGGAAAAAAAATTGCACTGCAACAGAAAGCAAATTACAGATAAGGAAGCAGGTGCCAGACTGGAATTTTAAAACAGTGACACATTAATAAATCAACCCCAAATTAATTCATGTCAGTTGAAGCAGGGCAGGTGTGCGTGCTTCCCCCCCCATAATCTACAGTGATGATGAACCAGAGGGTGGCATTGATGTACCAGAGGGTGGCATGGGTGAAACAGAAGGTGACAGTGGTGAAAGAGAGGTTGCTGGGAACCTGTGATGATGAACCAGACGTAGAAACAACATAGTCGCGACCGCTGCGAGCCAACAAGTAAGTTGGCAATTGCGAACTGGTACAAAACACTCGCGAACTGGCAGAAACCCTTGCGAACACAAAAAAAAAATCCACAAATTCGCGAGAATTCGCGGATTTTGCGGATTGCGAGTTCGCAAATATGCAAATTTGCGAACGCCAGATTTGTAAAATTCGCCCATGCTTAATAGCAATTAGAAGCACTATATGTTGTAAAATCTGGTTCACTCCATAGGTAAGTTTAAGGTACAGCAGCAGTGTTCGGGCAGTGTAGGAGATCATGCCGGAAGTGCTGTTTCAGGGTTTAGGGCAGTGCAGTGATGTTTCAACATTATAGGGGCATTCGCTGAGAATGGTGTTTCAGGGTTTAGAGTGGTGCAGTAGTGTTGAAAGAGTTTAGCAGGTTTTGTTAGGGATGGTGTTTCAGAGTTTAGGACAGTGCAGTGGTGTTAGGGGAGTGTAAGGGGTCATGGTGGGACTGGTATTTCTGAGTTTAGAGCAGTGTAGTTATGTTTGGGCAGTATATGGTATCATGCAGGGGCTAGGAATATAAAGCACAGCATGTCCTAAAGCCTAACTCACTCCAAGAGTACATGTATTTCCATGTCTGCAAACACATGCACCGAGCAAGTGATTCTGTCACAATATTCCCAAAACCACACTGACTCACATTCTGATTCTACACAAATAAAAATATCCCTTGCTATTCACTGAAATGATTACTACATGCTACAAAGAGGGTTGCTATGGCATTTCTACAGCACACCCAGGATCTTTACTACACAGCATGGAGACTATTTGGGAATTTAGAGGCCTGACACACATACTGCATAGGACTTTTTAGTAATACATGTCCTAAAGCATGACTCACTTCATGAGTACATGTATTCCCACATTTTTAAACACATCAACTAAGCAAATTATTCTGCCACAATTTTCTGAAATGAATACTGACTCACAGGGTAATCTTAGACAAATGACAGTATCCCTTGCAATTCAGTAAAATGATTACTACAGTGAAAGAGGGTCTTGATGGGACTGATGTTTCAGGGTTTAGAATACAACAGTAGTATTCACCCAGTGTAGGGGGTATAGCACGGGGTGTTTTTTCAGGGTTTAAGGCACAGCAGCAGTGTTCGGGCAGTGTAGGAGATCATGCAGGGAGTGCTGTTTCAGAGTTTAGGGCAGTGCAGTGGTGTTTCAGCATTATAGGGGCATTCGCTGAGAATGTTGTTTCAGGGTGTAGAGCGGTGAAGTAGTGTTGAAAGAGTTTAGCAGGTTTTGCTAGGGATGGTGTTTCAAGGTTTAGGACAGTGTGGTGGTGCTAGGGCAGTGTAGGGTGTCATGGTGGGACTGGTATTTCTGAGTTTAGAGCAGTGTAATTATGTTTGGGCAGTGTATGGTATCATGCAGGGGCTAGGAATGGAAAGCACAGCATGTCCTAAAGCCTAACTCACTCCATGAGTACATGTATTCCCAAGTCTGCAAACACATGCACCGAGCAAGTGATTCTGTCACAATATTCCCAAAAACACACTGACTCACATTCTGATTCTACACAAATAAAATATCCCTTGCAATTCACTGAAATGATTACTACATGCTACAGAGAGTTGCTATGGCATTTCTACAGCACACCCAGGATCTTTACTACACAGCATGGAGACTATTTGGGAATTAAGAGGACTGACACACATACTGCATAGGACTTTCTAGCACTACATGTCCTAAAGCCAGACTCACTTCATGAGTACATGTATTCCCATATTTTTAAACACATAAACTAAGCAAATTATTCTGCCACAATTTTCTGAAATGAATAATGACTCACAGTGTGATCTTAGACAAATGACAGTATCCCTTGCAATTCAGTAAAATGATTACTACAGTGAAAGAGGATCTTGCTGGAGTGCTGTTTCAGGGTTTAGAAAACTACGGTGGTATTCACCCAGTGTAGGGGGTGTTTTTTTTTAAGTTTGAGGCACAGCAGCAGTGTTCGGGCAATGTAGGAGATCGTGCAGGGAGTGCTGTTTCAGGATTTAGGGCAGTGCAGTGGTGTTTCAACATTATAGGGGCATTTGCTGAGAATGGTGTTTCAGGGTTTAGAGTGGTGCAGTAGTGTTGAAAGAGTTTAGCAGGTTTTGCTAGGGATGGTGTTTCAGGATTTGGGACAGTGCAGTGGTGTTAGGGCAGTGTAAGGGGTCATGGTGGGACTGTTTTTTCTGAGTTTAGAGCAGTGTAGTTATGTTTGGGCAGTGTATGGTATCATGCAGGGGCTAGGATTATAACGCACAGCATGTCCTAAAGCCTAACTCACTCCATGAGTACATGTATTCCCATGTCTGAAAACACATGCACTGAGCAAGTGATTCTGCCACAATATTCTCCAAAACACACAGACTCACATTCTGATTCTACACAAATAAAAAAAATCCCTTGCAATTCACTGAAATGATTACTACATGCTACAGAGAGTGTTGCTATGGCATTTCTACAGCACACCCAGGATCTTTACTACACAGCATGGAGGCTATTTGGGAATTAAGAGGCCTGACACACATACTGCATAGGACTTTCTAGCACTTCATGTCCTAAAGCCTGACTCACTTCATGAGTACATGTATTCCCATATTAAGCAAATTATTCTGCCACAATTTTCTGAAATGAATACTGACTCACATTGAGATTTTAGACTAATCAAAATATCGATTGCAATTCACAGAAAAGATTACTATCTGCTACTGAAATATTTTCTATGGCATTTGTGCAGCACAACCAGAATGTTCACTAGACTGCAAGGAGACTATCTGAGAATTCTAACCCTGATATACAAGTGTGTAAGTGGTTAGACCACTTCATGTACATGCTCTACATTTTAACAACAGCACTGTACTGCAAAAAAGTCTCCTCAAACACATTAACATACCAAATGCTCCTATCACAATGTTTTCCAAAGCAGACAAATTCAGAATTAGACTCTATACAAATAAACTCCTGCTTCCACAGTAGAACACATTGTATTTATTAACTTAAAGTGCACAACATAGATCCCCTTACAAATTTACATCTCACCTTTAAAAATGCTTTTGTAGATTTAGAACAGTGTCAATCTCACACCAGATTTTCTTAAGCAGAATCTCTGAATTGTCTACCAGTCACTGGAACCATAGAATGGCATTGCTTCCCTCTCATTTTCCACACATATACATGTAGATAACCAATGAAATTTCTTCCCACACAAATTCAAAACCAAACTAACATTTTAATTGGTTATACATTTCTACACTTGCAAACTCACATAATGTTCAACCTTCCCCACTGCTCTCTCTGCCTGTTACCATGGTAATACTCCATAGAACACCTAACTGAATACACAGGTGAAAAGTTCATCACAAAATTTTACAAACCAAACCAACAAGGGTGTTTGACTTCTCACTATACCAGTTTATCCTGTGCAATGTTCCTTTCAATTACTTTTTCTTAACCATTAGCATTTCTCCTTTTAAAAAACAGTAGCATGCACCCTAGTTTTCAATGTTGAATTTTCAGAAACCACCAATCATTTCTTTTTTTTCAAGTGCACTGAATCTCATCTACATTTTTTTCTAAACTCCTACTTTTCAAACTGCCATTTCATTTCCAGAGCCCATCTTAGTAAAACCAGATCTCCCTTCAAAATGCTTAGAGTGTGGATTGTAGGACACCGCTATATTTTCTGGACTAAAAGGTATACAGCAAATAGATGCTTTCTCAACCTTGATTTACCAAATGTGGATATTATGTGGATTGGCCAGAGAGGATTGAGATGTCACCAATTGATGCCATTGGTAAAATCCTTTTTCCATCTCCCACACCCTGACCACATAATTGTGCACTGTGGTGGCAATGACCTAGGCACTTTGACTGGGGTAGGTCTGGAAATGCTTTTAAAGGACACCTTTGGGTAATTTATGTCACTTTTTCCACAAACTGCCTTTGTATATTCTAATATATGCCAAAGGCAAAAAGGGAACTGGTCCAACCAATATTGTCCACAGAATGAGGAATCAAGGAAACATGTGAATTAGTCTGTTTCTGCTTTTTTCAGAGATTATGGTATGGGTTCTCTATACCACAACAACTTGCGTTGTAACATGCAAGGCATTTATAGAGGAGACGGTGTACATTTCACAGATGAGGGGAACAGAGTCT
Source organism: Lissotriton vulgaris (assembly GCF_964263255.1). Classification (NCBI taxonomy): domain Eukaryota; kingdom Metazoa; phylum Chordata; class Amphibia; order Caudata; family Salamandridae; genus Lissotriton; species Lissotriton vulgaris. The sequence goes on along the minus strand of NC_141693.1, from coordinate 1,188,926,390 downwards.
TCCTCTTGAACTTTAGACTCTGCATCGGTACTTACTTGTAGGTACAAAAAACACTCAATGCACACAACTGCTCTTTTTAGTGCTAACCTACATCTAAACACTCAAACTTGTAATTTACGTGTATTTTTTGTCTTTTTTTTGCCGACGTACACGCACTGTGCACGTACGAGTGCGTGCACCATGTGTGCACCCCGCGATTTTTAAAAAACGGACCACCTGAGAAGGACTAGGGGGTCAGGGAGTCTCTACTCTGCCCCCTTTTCACATTCTCCACTTTTGTTTTTGTCTCGCTTCTGCCTCGGAGACACAAAATGGCGGCCAACACTTCCTGGTTTCGACCAATTGGAATGTTGACAGACATCTAACAGCAAATCAGAATTCCGCTCGCGCACACCCGATACACGCACAGTGCTCGCAGGTTGCGCGCACAGTGCGCGCTCCTAGATATATATATATATATATTCTTTTGATTTTCTCAGGAACTACTGGAGGGATTTACACCATTTAAGCAAAAGCGTGATCTGCGAATCAGACTCTACCATTTTGCCAAATATCTTGTAATTCCGTTCAGTAGTTCGGGCTGTAGCCGTGTCTAATCGTCCTATGTCAAATAACATGGGGAAAACACGTTTTGGGACCCCCTTCTCAGCCCCCACTTGACAAATCCACCCAAAACTTTCAGGGAAGGAGTGTAGCAGAGCGGGCCATCTTCTTTGAACATTTTGGGAAGATTCATCAACCGGCGCCAAAGTTATTCCCAATAGAATGTTGCGGATTTCCTATGGAAACTAGGTCCTAACTATAACTACCTACTGGTGACCGCCAGTAGGTAATATATATATATATGGGCGGGACTTGTTGTGCTTATCATGGCTCCCTTCCATTGCCGTTGTCTTGCTTGCATCGCCCGTGATCAAGAGCGCAGGAGCGCTTGAAACGCGTTGGGCATGGTACTTTGGAGTGTGGAGAGCCCTTTCACCTGAATTTGTTTCCTCGCAATAAAAAGCAGTTCAACCATCTGTTTTGTGGCATCCTCTCAATAGGCCAAACGAAGTGGTTATGTGTTTGCGGCCTGGCCTGGGTCGCGAGGACGCCCTGCTGTGTCTGGAGCGGACCGGGTGCTTTGAAGATTCGAAGCACCGTTGAAACAAATGGGCAAGGGCGAGTGAAGTTTTATGCACAGCAGGATTTGAGTGACAGCCTTCACCCAACCCACTGGGGTAAAACTGTATTTTATTTGGGCACACAACGGCATCCACTGGGAGAACAAAAGTGAAGGGAACCTCAAGTTCCAGAAGGCCGTTTGGCACACGCCCATATGTGTGGGACTTGTTGTGCTTATCATGGCCCCTTCCATTGCCGTTGTCTTGCTTGCATCGCCCGTGATCAAGAGCGCAGGAGCGCTTGAAACGCGTCGGGCTTGGTACTTTGGAGTGTGGAAGCCCTTTTACCTGACTTTGTTTCCTCGCAATAAAAAGCAGTTCAACCATCTGTTTTGTGGCATCCTTTCATTAGGCCAAACGAAATATATACATATATATATATATATATATATATATATATATATATATATATATATATATATATATATATATATATATATATATATATATATATATATATATATATATATTCACTGAAAAAACCATAGGTTTCACACCAGTTATAGTTAGGAATTAGCATTTAAAAAACCTATTAAATTCACTGAAAAAACCATAGGTTTCACACCAGTTATAGTTAGCTGGAAATTTTACTGATATAAAACCATTGAAATTCCCACGTTATAGTTAGTCGGACTCACTATAACTTGCGCGTGCAATGCACTGCTGATGACATCACATATTACATCACTCATGACATGGTCAGTGACATCACTCATGACATCACTGATGACATCACTCATGACATCACTGATGACATCGTCCAGTGAATGTGTGTCTTTCTGAAAAATAAATATATTTTATATATGTATATGTTAAGGTCAATGGAAGAATAAATGTTTAAATAAGTGTCTAAATGGATGTTTTTTTTAAAAAAATTGATTGGTTAACTGGCTTATTAAGTGTATCTTAGTGAATACATATATTAGCGAGTAATGTTTAAATATTTAAATATATGTATCAGTGTTTTACTTTGTGTATAAGTGGCTGCATGGGTTGGTGAGTAGCTACATGTGTGTGTATATGGGTTATTAGATGTTTTTTTAGTATCAGTATGAGTGTCTGTATGGTTTGGTGGGGCTGTTACTTAGCACATAGATGCATCAATGACTGACTCACTGTTTGTATGTGTTTTGAAGACAGCATTTGTGTAGGATTGTATGGGTGGATGAGTGTGTATATGTGTGTGTTAGAGAGTGAATGCCTCTCTCACTAGTGTCTTTATGAGTAACTACTTATGTTTTAATCTTGTATATATGAGCATTGATGTATATAAGTAAGTATATGTGAGAGTGAGAGATTGAAAGAGTTCCTGTTTAAATAAGTATGTGTTTCTATAAGTGATTGTTTAAGAGAGTAAGTATGTGTAGGTTTCCTTAGAAGTAATGTGCTAATGTGTGTATAGTTGTATATGAAAATAAATGGATGTTCATTAGTTTATTTGCATGTGTGAGTATATGTATGAGTAAGTTTTTGATGACTGTCGGTGTGTAACAGAATGAATAGGGGTATCACTACATATGATGAGTGAGTATATGTATGAGTGAATACATAAAACTGTTGGTGAATGTGTGAATTTGTATATAGATGGTGAAATTACTGAATTGGTTGTTGTAACTGGTATGGGTATATCCACTTTTTTGTTAATGTTAGTTTCTATTTTTGAATATGTGTTTCAAAGGTTACTTTACAGTGAAAGGAGGTCTGTCACTGTGTGACAAAGATGGTGTCATCAGTGATGTCATGAGTGATGTCACTGACCATGTCATGAGTGATGTAATATGTGATGTCATCAGCAGTGCATTGCACGCGCAAGTTATAGTGAGTCCGACTAACTATAACGTGGGAATTTCAATGGTTTTATATCAGTAAAATTTCCAGCTAACTATAACTGGTGTGAAACCTATGGTTTTTTCAGTGAATTTAATAGGTTTTTTAAATGCTAATTCCTAACTATAACTGGTGTGAAACCTATGGTTTTTTCAGTGAATTTCATAGGTTTTTGAAATGCTAATTCCTTTCTATATCGAGTTTCTAACCATTTTTTTTTTTTTACAATTTGCAGTTTTTTTGTAAGTATTCATTTTTTTTATTTAATTTTTTTTTTGCGCTCTGGGTGCGCGCTCAGGGAAGCTTTCAGCTAAGCTCTCCTGTAAGCTTTCCGGTGAGCTCTCGTGAAAGCGCACCCAGAGCGCTACTGTCGTTCGTGATAAAAAATATGAATGAAAAGTTAATAATAATGCAAAACATTTCGTACCATACAAATAAAATCAGTTTTTTTTTAAAAGGAAAATGATTATGCATTTCTGTAAAAGTTTGATGACGTCACTTCGGCGCGCAACGTAAGTGCCCTCGGAAGCGCCTACGTTCGCGCCGCGTAAAAGCACCCAGAAGCGCCTTCGATCGCGCCACGTTTGCGCCCCGGAAGCGCCTACGATCGCGCTGCGTAAACGCACCCGGAAGTGCTCCGGAGCGCGCAGCGTAAACGCGTCGGGTCATGTGACCCTAAAATAACACTTTTCATTGGTTGCTAACAGTTTTTTTTACAATGAATGAAATCCCCACCCATTTCCTTCACTTCTTCTTTCACTTTTGTGACTGAAAGACCTGTTTTTTGCACCTGGATCTTTTGTGATTTACCATGGCTGCCAGAGAATCCAGCAGTGAGGATGAACCTGAGTTCATCAATGAAGAGCCTCCTACCCCAAAGGTGAAGGAACATTTCATATGGAAATTTTTTAAGATTCCAGCTGACCAGAAGAAGGTGAATGCACCAAAAGTGGAGTGCAGGATCTGCAAACAGGTCCTGTCACGGGGTGACCCCAAAAAAAAGTACTCTTTTGGGAACTTTACGATGATCCGACATGTGGAGAGGAGGCACCCCCAGAATTTTGCCCGGGAAAGTGTCAGGGCTCTGGCACAAGAGGTTCCCAGAGATGGGGCCTCTACATCAACCGGAGGAGCAACTTCTTCTGGGAGAGGGCAATCGCAGGAGCAGGTGCCAAACATACAACCTGCTTTTAACCATGGTGTCCTCAGATGCAGATACTGCAATCAACTCCTCACCTATGGGGAGCAAAGTGTCCAGCTCATGGTTCGAGCATTGGAGAACCATCGCTGCCCTTCCCACCCCTAATTTTTTTTGTTTTCTTTTTGCTCCTGTTGAGCAGTTTCCATTCCCTGTTTTTGTTCCTGTTCAGTTAAAAGAAGAAAACCAAAAGTTCTTTTCAGAACTACCTCCAATTCTCATCAAAGAGCTATATTCTTAAAAAAATGAAGAGTAAGTGAAATATAGTGCATTGATAATTGAAAGGAGAATGAGTAAGAAAGAACAGAAAGGTATGAGAGGAAAAAAGAAGTGAAGTAGGAGGAATGAAAGAAGGTGAGTGTTAGAAAAGAGAGTTATGAGAAGAAGAGTGAATATGGGGAATGTTGATATTCAATGAAAATGTTGAAAAAGAACAGGAGTGTTGAAGGATAAGAAAAGATGAATTGCTGGAGTTGAAGGTAGAAGGCTTCATTTATGAAGCCATGCGTCACTTTAACGCCACCAAAGCATCACTTTTTGTGACACAACATTCCAATAAAAAATGCACCTTATTTATTCATATTTACAAAGTGGCGTTTCTTGGTAAATACATCACTTTGTAAACCCCTGTGCCACATTATTCCTACGTCAGGTGTAATGTATGCAAAAGGGACGTATTGACGCAAGAAAGGGTCGTAGAGGTGACACAGTGAATAAACTGGAGGCCTCTTTTCTGAAAAGTGACGCATCGCTACGTGAAAACAGCGATGCGTCACTTTTCTGGATGCACTCCTTATGACATTCCAGATATGTCATATTTAATATATGACTAATCAATTCGCAAGGAGTTACAGATATGTCAGTATTTCTGACGTATCTGTAAACACAAAAGTAACGCATTGCTGGAGTGCGTCACAAAAGTGACGCAACTCCAGTAATGTGTCCTTTCACATGGAAAAAGCACCATGTGAAAGGTCTGCTGTGAAGCAGGCGCAAGATTTTGACGCAACAGCATCCTAAAAGTGACGCACTGAAATCTCAAAGATTTCACTGCGTCGCTATTACAAAGCTTTTTGCGGGGGAACACCCCCTCTGCATGCATTATACCTGACGCAGATATAATGTGGCGCAGGATTTTAAAAAGTGACCCATCTACCTAGATGCGTCACGTTTTAAATATAGCGCAACGAGGCGCATTTTTTTACACCACTGGTACAATGCGTCACTTTTCTGTGCGCACTCCTTATGACATTCCAGATATGTCATATTTAATGTATGAGGAATCATGTTGCAAGGAGTTACAGATATGTCAGTATTTCTGACGTATCTGTAAACACTAAAGTAACGCATTGCTGGAGTGCGTCACAAAAGTGACGCAACTCCAGTAATGTGTCCTTTCACATGGAAAAAGCACCATGTGAAAGGTCTGCTGTGAAGCAGGCGCAAGATTTTGATGCAACAGCATCCTAAAAGTGACGCAGTGAAATCTCAAAGACTTCACTGCGTCGCTATTACAAAGCTTTTTGCAGGGGAACACCCCCTCTGCATGCATTATACCTGACGCAGATATAATGTGGCGCTTGATTTTAAAAAGTGACCCATCTACCTAGATGCGTCACTTTTTAAATATAGCGCAACGAGGCGCATTTTTTTACACCACTGGTGCGATGCGTCACTTTTCTGTGCGCACTCCTTATGACATTCCAAGTAACGCATTGCTGGAGTGCGTCACAAAAGTGACGCAACTCCAGTAATGTGTCCTTTCACATGGAAAAAGCACCATGTGAAAGGTCTGCTGTGAAGCAGGCGCAAGATTTTGACGCAACAGCATCCTAAAAGTGACGCAGTGAAATCTCAAAGATTTCACTGCGTCGTTATTACCAAGCTTTTTGCGGGGGAACACCCCCTCTGCATGCATTATACCTGACGCTATTTTTAAAAAGTGACGCATCTAGGTACATGGGTCACTTTTTAAAACTCTGCGCCACATTATATCTGCGTCAGGTATAATGTATGCAGAGGGGGCATTACCCCGCAAAAAGCTTGGGAATAACGACGTACTGAAATCTATGAGATTTCTCTGCGTCACTTTTAGGATGCTGTTGCGTCAAAATCTTGCGCCTGCCTCGCATCACTTTTATGTTTACAGATATGTCAGAAATACTGACGTATCTGTAACTCCTTGCAACGTGATTCGTCATACATTAAATATGACACATCTGGAATGTCATAAGGAGTGCGCACAGAAAAGTGACGCATCGCACCAGCAGTGTAAAAAAATGTGCCTCGTTGCACTATATTTAAAAAGTGACGCATCTAGATAGATGCGTCACTTTTTAAATATAGCGTAACAATGCGCATTTTTTTACACCGCTGGTGCGTCACAAAAATTGACGCACAGGCGGCGCAAAACTGGCAGCGCAAGGCCTTCATAAATATGGTCCTGGATTTTCCCCGTGCTTCGCTTCCCGGTGCGCGTACCATGCGCTTCCCCCGCGCAAAACGAAAAAAAAAAAAAAATGTAATGCCCCGCAGGACCCTATTTTAGCCCCCACATCAAACCTAGGGGGTCAGAGAGGGTCTACTCTTCCCCCTTATGGTCATTTGCCCCTTTTTTTTTCAAACCCCTTGTGTCTCGATTTTACCGAGACACAAGATGGCGGCCGCTCCAGACTGTTTAGAATGTTTACAGACACCCAAGAGCCAATCAGCTTTCTGCGCACAAGTCGCGTGTCGCGCCAGGAGCGCACTCCGGTGCGCACACCGGAGAGCGCCTATAGATATATATATTTTTTTGAACCTAAATTACTCAAAATCCACTGGAGCACATATCTTGAGACATAGCAAAGGCACATCGGGCTTCCAGTCCCTACAATTTTGCCAAGTTTGATGGAAATCCATTCAGCCGTTCGAGCTAAAAGTGAAATCGACCGCCCTATGGAAAGTAACATGGGGAAAACGCGTTTTGGGACCCCCCTTTTATCTCGGCCCCCGCTTGACGTATCCCCCCCAAACTTTCAAGGAAGAACCGGAGCTCGACGAGGCCATTTTCAGGAAATTTTCAGGCAGATTCGTCAACCGGTGCCAAAGTTATTCCAAATAGAATTTTGAGATTTAACATTGAAAAAAATCCTAACTATAACTACCTACTGGCGACCGCCAGTAGGTAATAAATATATATATATATATACATATATATGTATATATATATATATATATATATGTATATATATATATATATATATATATATATATATATATATATATATATATATATATATATATATATATATATATATAAATATATATATATGTATGTGTGTGTGTGTGTGTGTGTATATAAAAGGTTGTTTTTAGGGTTTAGATATGGGTTAGGGTATTGGGTGGCTATGGTAAATTGAAGGTTTAGAGTGGGTAAAGATATTTGGGTGGCATAGGCATTTTTAGGGTATAAAGTGGGTAAGGGTATTTAGGTGCCAAGGGTGGTTTCAGGGTTTAGGGTGGGTAAGGGTATTTGGGTGCCAAGGGTGCTTTCAGGGTTTATTGTGGGCAAGGGTATTTTGATGGTAAGGTTTTCTTAGGGTTAAGGGTAGATAAGGATATTTGAGTGCCAAGAGCAATTTCCGGGTTTAGGGTGGGTAAGGCTATTTGGGTGGGAAGGGGGGTTTGGGGTTTGGACGTGTAAGGGTATTGTGGTGGTAAGGGTGTTTTTGGGTTTAGGGTAGGTAAGGGAATTTTAGCATTTAGGGTGGAAGGGTATTTTAGGGTTTAGCGTAAGTAGGGATATTTGGGTGGAAAGGGTGTTTTCAGGATTTAGGGTGGGTAGGGTCAATTGGGAGGTAAGGGTGTTTTTATGGTTTAGGTGGTAAGGGTATTTGAGTGTGTAAGTGTACTTCAGTGCCAAGGGCAATTTCAGGGTATAGGGTGGGTAAGGGAATTTGGTTGGTAAGAGTTTTTCAGGGTTTAGGGGCTAAGGGAATTTTGGTGGCAAGGGAATTTTTAGGGTTTAGGGTGGGAAGGGGTATTTTGGTGCCACAGGTTTTTTTAGTGTTTAGGGTAAGTATGGGTAGTTTTGGATGGCTGGGGTATTTTTAGGGTTTAGAGTGGGAAGAGGTATTAGGATGACAAGGATGTTTGTAGTCAAACGAGACGTGCCTCTCCCATCATAAATCAACCATCACTTTTTAAATTGTTCAGCAGTCATATTTATTATCTCTGGGCTTAGGTTTTTTTTTGTATTTCTATTTTTTCTATTCATCAGGTTTTCTCCTTATCAGTGTTTTCAAAATAATCCTTATTAACATTTCCACAAAAAACATTATTTACAGAATACAAACATAACAAATCTTCTTATTACGAACCACTTAGTGCATAGCATAAATCAAGCTATTAAATGTGACAATCCACAACATACACAATAGACAAAACACAATAAGTGACAAAAAATAAAGAACAGAAAATCTTTGTCCTACAAGATACTAATGCATCAAAAGGGACCTAATCTGACTTAGTCCTCGATTTCAAGAGCCTTTCTAGGTCCTAGAGGAGTCAGAGTTCTAGTCAAGCCTGAAGGTCTAAGCTTGTTTACTCAAGTCAAGACTTTGAAGTTCTGTGCAATCATTCGCAATTCTGGGTGCTCTTGGCCTCTGAAGTGCAATAACCGATGCATTTCAAACTTTAACAGGGGACCAGGTTAAATTTAGGTGAAGGTATTCATCAGAGCAGTTTTTATTTTTTCAAGTAGGACATCACAGCTTTCCTAAATCAAGAAAACATGAAAATGCGTAGTGATAGTGTCTACCTCTAATAGTGCAATAAGTTAGAGGCTTACTTTCAAAGCGTTTATCTACATACCACTTTTTGATGTTAGTCTGAGCCTGAAGAGTCCCAGAGTTGGATATGTACTCATGTCTGCGTTAGGCATGAATTTTTCATGCTGCTGGAAGAAAAGGGCAAACAAAACAGGTGATGGACCAAATGTGGATCAATGTCACACATTCAACCCAGTCCAAAGATCTGGGCCCAAATCCATCGTTTTTTTGCACTCCACACCACCCTGGGTTAGACAATGGCGATATGCAAATCAGCTCTGACCCTGTGCCCCATGGGAACAGTCCAGTCCGAACTACAAAAGCCATGTCCTTCCCAGAACGGAATCAAGCATCCGAGGACCAGACCGGTTTCGAGGTAACACCTCTCATCAGCCCGGCTAGCTTGACTCCAGTGGTGTGGAGTGCCTGGGACCCACGTCTGGGCATCCCCAGCGCACTTAGGGCGGCAATTGCAAACAAAACAGGTGATGGACCGAATGTGGATCAATGTCACACATTCAACCCAGTCCAAAGATCTGGGCCCAAATCCATCGTTTTTTTGCACTCCACACCACCCTGGGTTAGACAATGGCGATATGCAAATCAGCTCTGACCCTGTGCCCCATGGGAACAGTCCAGTCCGAACTACAAAAGCCATGTCCTTCCCAGAACGGAATCAAGCATCCGAGGACCAGACCGGTTTCGAGGTAACACCTCTCATCAGCCCGGCTAGCTTGACTCCAGTGGTGTGGAGTGCCTGGGACCCACGTCTGGGCATCCCCAGCGCACTTAGGGCGGCAATTGCAAACAAAACAGGTGATGGACCGAATGTGGATCAATGTCACACATTCAACCCAGTCCAAAGATCTGGGCCCAAATCCATCGTTTTTTTGCACTCCACACCACCCTGGGTTAGACAATGGCGATATGCAAATCAGCTCTGACCCTGTGCCCCATGGGAACAGTCCAGTCCGAACTACAAAAGCCATGTCCTTCCCAGAACGGAATCAAGCATCCGAGGACCAGACCGGTTTCGAGGTAACACCTCTCATCAGCCCGGCTAGCTTGACTCCAGTGGTGTGGAGTGCCTGGGACCCACGTCTGGGCATCCCCAGCGCACTTAGGGCGGCAATTGCAAACAAAACAGGTGATGGACCGAATGTGGATCAATGTCACACATTCAACCCAGTCCAAAGATCTGGGCCCAAATCCATCGTTTTTTTGCACTCCACACCACCCTGGGTTAGACAATGGCGATATGCAAATCAGCTCTGACCCTGTGCCCCATGGGAACAGTCCAGTCCGAACTACAAAAGCCATGTCCTTCCCAGAACGGAATCAAGCATCCGAGGACCAGACCGGTTTCGAGGTAACACCTCTCATCAGCCCGGCTAGCTTGACTCCAGTGGTGTGGAGTGCCTGGGACCCACGTCTGGGCATCCCCAGCGCACTTAGGGCGGCAATTGCAAACAAAACAGGTGATGGACCGAATGTGGATCAATGTCACACATTCAACCCAGTCCAAAGATCTGGGCCCAAATCCATCGTTTTTTTGCACTCCACACCACCCTGGGTTAGACAATGGCGATATGCAAATCAGCTCTGACCCTGTGCCCCATGGGAACAGTCCAGTCCGAACTACAAAAGCCATGTCCTTCCCAGAACGGAATCAAGCATCCGAGGACCAGACCGGTTTCGAGGTAACACCTCTCATCAGCCCGGCTAGCTTGACTCCAGTGGTGTGGAGTGCCTGGGACCCACGTCTGGGCATCCCCAGCGCACTTAGGGCGGCAATTGCAAACAAAACAGGTGATGGACCGAATGTGGATCAATGTCACACATTCAACCCAGTCCAAAGATCTGGGCCCAAATCCATCGTTTTTTTGCACTCCACACCACCCTGGGTTAGACAATGGCGATATGCAAATCAGCTCTGACCCTGTGCCCCTGTGCTGGAAGAAAAGGGGGCTTATGTTGGAGTTCAAATAGAAGTCCCCTTGTTGTACCTATCGTGGATTTATTTAAAAACATGATTATGCTCAATAGCTTCAGGGCGAATCGAGTGTGCAGGCAAATGAAAGGTGCGCTAAATTGCTTTGGGGCATTTGGGGTGTACAGACAAATGGAAGGTGCACTTCATGAGTCAGGCTCTAAATAATGCTGTGGATGTAATGCATGCTCTATTGTGGAAGCGTGAGGTGACTTGTATGCACATGTTTGGTTGATTTTGTGATAGAGCCATTGTTGTTATTAGTCACTCTCCCCTACGATTGCGTGCTTCCCTCATATGCGTACTTTCCACTCTTAGCACTGGTGCATATTTTCTAGTATCCAGGTGATCTCCTGGGCTCACAGTGTCTCCGCACAGTCTTCTGTTCGCTTCAGTAGATGGAAAAAGCCGGTCATTGCCAAACAAGTTCCTTATTTTTTTTCCGTCTTTACGTATGACGTTGAACGTTGTTCACATTTAGTGCCTGATCTTGCCCGTATGATTTTCTGTTCTTTATTTTTTGTTACTTATTGTATTTTGTCAATTGTGTATGTGGTGGAAAGTCACATTTAACAGTTTGATTTATGCTATGCACTAAGTTTTTCATAACTAGATTTATGTCTGTATTCTGTAAATAATGTTTTATGTGTCTACAATTTTTGTGGACATTTTAATAAGGAGTATTTTAAAAACACTGATAAGGAGAAAACCGAATGAATAGAAAAAATAGAAATACAAAAAAAGAAACTTAAGCCTAGAGTTAATAAATATGACTTCTGAATGCATTACAAAGTGATGTTTGATTTGTGGTGGGAGAGGCACTTCTCGTTTGACTAGGTTTGTATGTAATTCCAGCCTCTGGCCCCCTTATTTAGAATCACTCACCTTTTTGCTCTCCAAGGGTATTTTTAGGGTATAGAGTGGGTAAGGGGATTTGAGAGTCAAGGGGAATTTTAGGGTTGAGGTTGGATAGGACTATATATATATATCCACCCTTACAGGACTCCAAATTCGACAAAGGCCACAGCAAGTTATATTCAGCTCCGTCTTTATTTCTCGGCAACTTGCTAAAAGATCCCCCGCACAGAAAAAACATCACTCATGGTAAAACGCCAGACGCGTTTCGGGAAAATGAAATCCCTTTCTCAATGGCGTGCAGTTCATGGAAATGAGTCCCAGCACTGTATACTCTGCACTACTTATTGACCTTTACCGGCCCAGTGGGCGCCACCCACTCAATGGCCTTATGGGAGGTGTAGTGCATACATAACACCCGAGTGGGTGCGCTGTCTCTCAGTCCTTGTTTAAAACATTAATAATCCCAAGTGGGTTGATGTAGATTCTGGCGGTCATCCATTCTTGCTTTGTAGAAGCCTAGAAGAGCCCATGCTGGCAGCCCCCTGCATGACGCCAGCATTCTTGCTTCCCAAATTCAAGTGCCAGCCTGGTGCTTGTCTGGACCCGCTGCAGCAGTGAGCCTTCGTACGCGACCGGAGAGCCGCTAACAAATCCATCCTTACAGGACTCCAAATTCGACAAAAGCCACAGCAAGTTATATTCAGCTCCGTCTTTATTTCTCGGCAACTTGCTGAAAGATCCCCCTGTCATGTAGGGATGGATATATATATATGTATATATTCACTGAAAAAACCATAGGTTTCACACCAGTTATAGTTAGCTGGAAATTTTACTTGACATAAAACCATTGAAATTCCATGTTATAGTTAGTTGGACTCACTATAACTTGCGCGCCTGCAATGCACTGCTGATGACCTCACATATTACATCACTCATGACATGGTCAGTGACATCACTCATGACATCACTGATGACACCATCCTTGTGACAGAGTGACAGACCTCCTTTTAAAAACTGACACTGGATGAAACATTACTGGAGACTTAAAAAATCGGAGGATGGAGGCGAGGAGGCCCCCACTGCAGCCGCCACTGCCTGGAGTCAATTTTTGCTTCCCACAGCGCCGCCGCCCCGGGACCACATCTCCCGGCAGCCTTAGCGGCGGCGCTGCATTCTGACGACAAGAGAGCGCCAGGAGGCACCTTAAAGCAGCGATCTGCTCGGTGGAGCGGGGGGAGACATACAAAATCGGAGGGGGGAGTCGAGGAGGCCCCCACTGCAGCCGCCACTGCCAGGAGTCAATTTTTGCTTCCCACAGCGACGCCGCCCCGGGACCACATCTCCCGGCAGCCTCAGCGGCGGCGCTGCATTCTGATGACACGAGAGTGCCAGGAGGCGCCTTAAAGCAGCGCTCTGCTCGGCCGAGCGGGGGGAGACTTACAAAATCGGAGGGGGGAGGCGAGGAGGCCCCCACTGCAGCCGCCACTGCCAGGAGTCAATTTTTGCTTCCCACAGCGCCGCCGCCCCGGGACTACATCTCCCGGCAGCCTCAGCGGCGGCACTGCATTCTGACGACACGAGAGCGCCAGGAGGCACCTTAAAGCAGCGCTCTGCTTGGTGGAGCGGGGGGAGACTTACAAAATCGGAGGGGGGAGGCGAGGAGGCCCCCACTGCAGCCGCCACTGCCAGGAGTCAATTTTTGCTTCCCACAGCGCCGCCGCCCAGGGACCACATCTCCCGGCAGCCTCAGCGGCGGCGCTGGATTCTGTGGCCCTCAGAGGACCTGAAGAGGACGGGACGGGCCACCCCAATTGACTCTTTCATAGGAGGAGGTACTGTGATGCTTCAATTTTATTGACTAATTTTGGCGTTTCCATTACTATCATAGACATTATGTCCATTTGGGAGGAGCTCAACGCCCTGTGTGGCACAAACTACGTCCCTGATGCATTAACCCCCCCCCTATTATGGGCACTAACTGTGTTATTTCTAATGGCTTCCCACGGGACCTAGCTTCTCCTGTAAATAAAGACCAAAATCAAGTAAACGCTTTGCCCCTGGATCTCAACATTAGAGGGAAGCACGACAGCGAAATTGACAATGAGAACAATGCAAGTACACAAAATCTGTGCACCAGCCCAATATCATCTCCCTCTAACCTAACAACATCAATGGAGGACACTGTTGCGGACAAATTAGACGACCCTGTCTTGTCCTCCCAATTGACTTTATTGGCCCAAATTGAGCAACTGTTGTTAGCTGTCCTTTCACCCTTGGTCATAAAAATTAACGACTTGGGGGACAGGCTGACTAGCATTGAGGAATTAATCAAAAAGAATTCTCCTCCAACTAATAATATGGCTGCATCCGTCTTCCCTAATCCTCCCATCGCCCCCGAAAAGCATAAGTCTGTTATATGCAAGAACGGTGAAACTCAATTACAGCCTCCCAATATACCTACCCCAACAGGCCCCAAAGTAATTCCAAAACCTGCGCTAAAAACTCACACTGTGGCTAGAGCCGCTCCGGCAAGAATGCCACGTATCAACTTACCTCCTGAAGCCGCCCCATACGTGTCTGTCCTCTCTGGGGTCCCTGCACTCAGTCAGGGAACACACGGATCACAGCAGGACCTGCTAAATAAGGTCATTTTCTGGCTACAAAACAATAGACCTTTGCCACCTGAGCTAGATGGTGGTATCCTGAGTGTCAGGAGGGTGGGGTGGTTAGGTACGCTGCCCAAAGACATCGCTGGGGACCTGGTGCTAATTAAATTTAAGAACAAGATTACAATTTTGTCACCCCAAAGAAAGACATGGCACTATTCGCATTTGGGACTTGCACGATTTTTACCCGAGCTTCCCACATATCCCGTTACATAGACCAGCGGTAAAGAAATGCTACTCCTGGGGAAGGGGACCCCGTCCCCATAGCGCAAATAACCTTCTAGCCTCTAATGGTTTTGAACTTTTGTCCAAAAATTGTATTTTTAAGACCCCACCACTAAGAGGCCACTCGTGAGTTCGAGTTAAACTGACAGGGTAGTATGTAACTGACAAGTATATTACTGATAGAGGTTTGCTTAATGTTCTTCCCCGGATCCTCAGTATGTACGTATGACTTTTTGTTTTAGAGCTGTTTTACTGATATTGAAATCTTTCCATATTGATTAGCTGATTCGTTATACCTATTTAATCTTGTTTTATTAATTTTGTAATGAAATGTCAAGGTGTTTATTTATGTATTGTTGATGCTTTTATGATTTTTAAACTAAAATCGAATAAAGCTTATCTGAACTACTTTCTTTTACATAGCCAAGACATGGGTGACATGGGTGGCAACATTTTGTGTCGTAAAGGCATGCATGGTAAAAGCATATGCGTAGTAATTGATGCATTGTAAAGGCATGTGTGGTAATGCCATGCAGGGTTCCTTCATACATCGACTCTGCTGACATGCCTACATGTCAAAACTGACACTGGATGAAACATTACCTGATATGGTTTAATTGTAGATCAATATAAACATGCACCGCAAAGATGTATGTATCCTATTTACCCGGGGTATCTCCTGAACTCTAAGACCAAGAAAGCTTTAGTCAGGGCAACCACGCACTACTGTCAAGATAACGAAGCCTCAGTCTCTTCCCCAGTTACCTTATGGAACGCATACAAACAGTAATAAGAGGTCATGCTATATCGCAAATTGAGGGGCATAAGAAAGGGGAGAAACGAGATTTAGAAAAAATGGAGCGGGAGATAGAGCGATTGGAGTCCCAGCAGGTCATAAACCCTACAGATGGGAACGATCACACTCTGCGCATTCAGAGACAGGAATATCGTGAAAGTCTTTGAAACGCCGCCCTGTCCTGCATGAAAGCCACTCAACACCGAATCTATGAATCCGGAGATAAAGCGGGAAAGCTCCTTGCGTGGCTTGATAAAAAAGAAAGATCACGTAAATGGAAAGCGCAGATTAAAACAGAAGAGGGCGTAACCACAAAAGACCCACAACTCATAGTGGACACACTGGCACGGCACTATGAGCAAGTCTACACATCCACAAATACCGCCACCACACATAAAGGCATAGCTTTTCTCAAAGATAATCATATGCCTCGGCTCACACCCCAGGAAGCTGATGACCTAGAAGCTAATATCACAGTAGATGAACTCAAAGTGACTATCACTAAAATACAATCTAGGAAGGCCAGCGGCCCAAATGGTATTCCGATAGAACTATATAAGTGCACAGCAGAAAAAATGACCCCATATCTATTGCGTATGTATGAGGGAGGTCGTGAAAGAGTGACCAACAACTAGCCACTATCGTAGCCATCCATAAACCAGGCAAACCAGTAGAGGAATGTTCATTGTACCGCCCGATCTCTTTAATCAATGTGGAGGGGAAAATATTAGCAAAAACACTAGCGCTTCGACTCACACCATACCTCTCGAAACAGATTCATCTGGATCAGTCCGGTTTCATGCCCGGTAGGAACACCGCACTAAATCTAAGACGCCTACACGGAATATTGGGCAGAAAACACACTATACTAGAGGACGCAGCAGTCCTATCACTGGATGCAAAGATGCCCTTTGATTCAGTGGAATGAGCCTAACTATTTGCGGTGCTCCAACACCTGGGATTTGGGCCAAAATTTGGCTTGTGGGTACACTTACTATTCACAGACCCCATTGCGCATGTAGTAGTGTGCTCATATATCAAAGGAAATCACGTTGGGCAGAGGGACGAGACAAGGCTGTCCAGTGTCACCCCTACTATTTGCATTTGCCTTGGAGCCGCTTGCGGACTGGGTATGGTGAGACCCTATGATGTAAGGATTAAAGTGGAGGAAGGAATGGGAGGAATGTATATCCTTCTTTGCCGATGACATATTACTATGTATCACCTCGCCTACACGTTCTCTACATGCCATTCTTAATATCCGTGCGGTGTAAAGTTCCGTCTCTGGATATGCTATTAACTGAGATAAATCTGTATTATACGTTTTGCATGGGGACCCTCCATGGCTGCCGAGAAGCTGTACAGTCTATATAGTCACAAATAGTTTTAGGTACTTGGGTATCCATATTACCTCAGATCAAGATTCCTTCTTTATCCTCAACTTACAGCCCCCCCTGCAAAAATTGAAACGAGACACCAAACACAGGAGGGCACTACCACTTACATTGCTGGGCAGGGCATCCCTCTTTAAGATGATGGCCCTGCCCCGATTCCTATACGTCCTGCACAACACGCCATACTTAGTCCCAGACACTTACTTCAAAGCAGTAAACTCAGAGGTAAAGGCCCTTTTATGGGGCGGCAAGCCGGCCAGGGTAGCTGTGCACAAGCTGACGTGGTGCTGGTATGATAGCGGAACAGCCCTGCCAGACATAAAGCCATACTACTGGGCCTCGCAACTCACGGTAATGGTTACACGTACCAGACACAGATCCCACATATCACTTAGACAGGATGACCCTGGGTGTTGGAGGGGTTAACAGAACGCTTTATGGCCAGTGGAGAAGTATGGCTCAATGGTTAGAGTGGCAAATCCTGATGCAGAGGTCTGGCCCGGGACCAGGGTTCAATTCCCGCCTCGGCGGGTATTGGGCTCAATTTCCTCAGACCTGATAATTCTCGCCTCAATGCCTATTCTAATCATGGGTCCCACTCTGCAACTCTGAGCAATAGCTTGCCTAATCTCCACAACGGCCCCAACAGTGCTGGGATGCCTGGCTTCACCTTGGGGGTGCCCTGGAGTGGGCATTTCACAGGGAAAAGCCAGGAATTGTTCCGCAGCGGTGTGCGTACAGCTCCAAGACGCCTCAGGGTATAAGTGCACTATACAAGTCCAAATTAATTTCATTCATTTCATTACGCCGAACCAGGAACCTCATGGGCCCAGCTAAACATACTGTTCAAATTTGGCATACAGTCAACAGACATCTGGGGTGGAAGGGTAGATTTACACAGCACATGCCCCTATGGGGCGCAGGCCGACTAGGAACATTGGGCAATAGCAAAGGGTTCCAAAACTTGGACATGATGGAATCTCCCAGCTGATAGACCTGTGGCGTAATGGGCAGGTGGTAAGTTTCGCCTACCTGCAAGATCAGAACCAGATGGCCCGAGGGAACAGTTTAGATACATGCAAATCAAAATATGCCATAGAGGCAGTCCTTCTCCCAGCCGAGACTCTCCCGGAGCCGTCACCCCTAGAAGACTGTTTGCTCACAGACCACTTACACAAACGAGCAACGTCACTGACATACAAAGAAATAATAAATAACCGGGCGGACCCACTTGACCGTTTCAGGGAAGCATGGCAGATGGAAGTGGGAGAAATGGATGACCCTGATTGGCGAGATGTAGTAGCGTCACCTAAGGAGGTGGCAATCCCCCTCTAAATTATGGCTGATACAGTTCAAAATACTACATAGGTTCTATTATACTAGGGTGGTTCTGCACAAGATGGGAAGGTCCATTGACCCGAATTGCCTGCGACGGTGTGGGGAGGTAGGCACCTTCTATCACACGCTGTGGGACTGTACGAAACTCAGACCGTACTGGGAAGCAGTGGTGAGGACTATTGCAGAGGTAATGGAGAAACAAGTCCCGCTGGAGCCCAAATGTTGTCTTTTAAATATATGGGGACCTACGGATCTTACACACGCCGAACGACAATGGGCTACGTCAGACATGATAATAGCCAATAGAAACATTGCGCAAAAATGGGGCACTGAAAACATACCATCTATGGTGCAATGGGCCAAAGATCTTGATGTGGCAATGGGGGCAGAGAAGGCCACATTTGTGAATAGGAAATGTCCCAAAAATTGGGGTAGAGTAAGGAGAAAGAGGAATACGTATAGAGGAGATATATGTACCCCCCTCCCGAGGAAGAAAGTGACTCAGAAGATGACATGTAAGAATGAGAAGAGTAATTGTGAAGTCGAACGTTGTGAAATGTAATGGAATAGCTGTAATGTAATTAAGTGTTTTTGCAGATGGTTACTTGTACAAGCAGATCTTAATGTTTACAATAAAAGTTTAAAAATATCATGTTTACTATAAAAGTTTAAAAATATATATATTTATATAAACATGCATCCAAGAAAGGCTTGGAGTTTCAAAGCAAAATTGCTTATAGGCATATTAGGTGGGCATTGCTGTTTAAGGACAATGAACATCCACACAAACTATGATTCCTAGAAATATGACACTATAGGAGTGCCAAACTGTTTGAAGGTGGTTTCTTAGTAGGTGCAGGCAGGTACATACAGCTAGCAATAAAGGCACAATCACACATGAAGTCCAGTCAGGTCTCAATAAATGTGTTTTTTCTCAATCCTTGGCAGCTTGGCTCACAAGCTGTCAGGCTTAACTTAGGAGACAGGTGTGTACAGCATGTATTATCACTAAAACAGTAAGCAAGTAAGACACAACTTATAGTAAAAATCCACCACCAGTTTATAAAAGCAGGACATAGTCTTATGATTATAATGACACCAATATGCCAAAATCCAATGTGCGGAACCAGAGACATGACTTTTTTAAAGATTACATGTAAAAATGTGCTTTCTAGTACCTAAAAGTCGAAAGAGTCAACAGGGGACATCTGGTCATGCTTGACCTTGAGAAAGTCAAAGCTTCAGTCCGACCACGAGGGAATACGGGTTGGATACAATGAATGGTAGGGTCCATTCAAGTTTTAACTAAGTGCTTAGTCAATTTTTTGGAGCTTTTCCTCCCAGGAGTCGAGCATGACTCCTCGTCAAATAAGGTTGCAGTTTGTTGATGGTGGTTGGCATCCACTCACTACCTCTGTGATTCCTAGAGGTCTTGGTTCTCGTCGCCGACCGTGAAGAGCTCCAGAGCTTTCTAAGCAGCAAAGCTGGATATCAGGCCTAGTCATGGATTTACATTCTTGGCTTGACTCTCGGCGTTGGGTCAGTCAACTTATGGAGCTGTTTACCAAAAAATCTCCAATTGATTCCATACTTCTGGATCTACTTCCAGAAGGTCCTTTGGGGGTTTGAAGTGTCCACAACACCAGCCAACGTCCCAGAAGCTCTGAGTTGCTCCTTCGGAAGTTTAGACTACAAGTCCCACAATGCACTTGGTCATAACCTTCAAAGTTTATGCAGGTGACTTCTTGAAGCTTTTTGTATACCTGTTGCTTTCAGGGAGTCCACTGTTCAAACTTCTGAAGCAACGCAAAGTCCTCTTTTATCAAGCTCAGAGTGTGCAGCAGATACAGCCTTGTCAGTGCAGTCCTCTCTGTGTGTATGCCAGAGGTTCAGCAGGGCAGTACTTCTTCTCTTGATGTTTCCTGGCAGGGATCTGAGTAGGTGAGCAGCTCTTCCATATTGATCCAGGTTTCTAGGTAGGTAAGCAAGATGGCATTCCTAACCAATGGGGTACAGGGTGCAACCCTCTGTGAAGACAACCTCTTCAGAAGTGTGGCATGTCCTTGTTTCAGAAAGCATTGTTCACAAAAATAAAACATGGAGAAAATCTTTCCTGGAGGTTCAGGTATGGCTAAGCCAACTCACAGGTGTGGCTCACTTTCCCTAACAGTCCCCTTCCAGCCCCACTCCTAATTCAATTACAGAAGCTGAAATCTGGCTGGGGGTGCAGGTAGTGGGATGGGCAAGGCCCATGCCCTGTCTTTCTCCCTTCAGGACCAATGTGGCTATCCAGCCCCCTTCCTGCCCTGGCATCTGCTGCTGCAGATCTCCTCCCACCAGATGTCTCCTTTTTCTCAGCACAAGCCACTTTACACCTCATTAAAGTAGCTTGGCTTAGCCTGTCAAAGGCTGGACAATCAGAAGAGGCTGCTACAGGACTGTATTGGATACATTTAGAAAAGCATTTCTATAACTTCTTTCCAACAATACTTATAATAAATCCAACCTTGGCAAGTTGTTTGATTCATTGCACAGTTAATTGACATCTTGAGTTATTATTTTAGCTCACTCCTATAAAAAGATAGACTTTATCAATGTTAAATACAGTGGCCCCATGCTAGTCTATGGAGCTAATGTGCTTACAATAAGGAAAAAATAAATTGGCAGTTTCTCCCTTCACCAGGCATATTAACATTTTTTATAATGTCCCTGCTTATTTTAGCATGGCACACTACCATTGGGTCACTTAGGGCAGACCTTAGTGGTGACGTATATGTACAAATAAGGTAAGTACCTTTAATTCCAAAGTTGAATTTGGACATAGTTTTATTTAAAAAGCAGCCTCCAAGGCAGGACTGGCATTTAAAAGGACAGCAGTCACCACAACAGTAGTTCACTGATAGAATACCGATGATAAAAACATTGATGGTAAAACACAAATAAAAAAAATAGATAGTAAAAATATCGACTCCCAATACCTAAACAGGTAAGTACAAAAATATAGAATCAAAAATATTAAAGTTGAAAATATAGATGTAAAAATATCTATTTAAAAATATAAATAAAATAAAATATTATAAGTTCAATATATAAAATATTAATATTATCTTTAACAAAATGAATTACATTTAATAAAATGTTTAACTAAATATACAAATGTAACTTAATTTAAAAAAATATAAACACGCAAACATGATAATGTATACCTATACAAATATTTACTAACAAATAATTCATATATTATTATCTTTATTTCATTTTTTAATTTTTAATATATACATATATCAATATATATATTTTAAACATTCTATAATTAATTAAAACATCAAACTATCAAAAAAATTAAAACGTACATTTCGTAATACAATAAATACAACAGTAGGGAAAATGTTGGATAGTGAAATAATTACATTTACTATTCCAACTGCAATCAGTGCAACAGTAGGGAAAGTGTTGGATAGTGGAGGGGTAATAATTACTATTCCCACTCCAAATAGTGCAACAGTAGGGAAAGTGTTGGATAGCGGAGGGATAAAAATGACTATTCGCAGTCCATTGAGTGAAATAGTAAGGAAGGAGCTGGATAGCAAAAGGATAAAAATTTCTATTCCCACTCCAGTGAGTTAAAAGTAGGGAAATCATTGGATTTTGGAGGGTTAAAAATTACTATTTCCACTCCAATGAGTTCAACAGTAGGGAAAGGTTTGGATAGCGGAGGGGTAAAACCTACTATTTCCACTCCAGTCAGTGCAACAGTAGGGAAAGTGCTGGATAGCGGAGAGGTAAAATTGTACTATTCCCTCTCCAGTGAGTGCAACAGTAAGGAAAGCATTGGATAGTGTAGGGATACAAAATTACTATTCCCCCTCTAATGAGTGCAACAGTTGAGAAAATTTTGGATAGTGTAGCGATAAAAATGACTATTCCCACTCCAGTGAGTGCAACAGTAGGGAAATTGCTGGATAGCGAAAGGGTAAAAATTACTATTCCAACTCCAGCGAGTGCAACAGTAGGTAAAGTGCGTTATAGCGGAGGGATAAAAATTACTATTCCCACTCCAGTGAGTGCAACAGTAGGGAAAGTGCTGGACAGCAGATGGGTACAAATTACTATTCCAACTCCAGTGAGTGCAACAGTAGGGAAAGTATTGGATAGCTGAGAGGTAAAATGTAAGCATGGGCGAAATATGCGAATTCGTGTTCTGCGAATTTGCGGATTTCCCCGCGAAATTGCAAAAAAATCAGCGAATTTGCGAATTTTACCTTGAAATCTAGAATTTTTTTGCAATTTGCCCTGGAGTACTTTCTACTGGCTAATCCAGTAAGTTCCCCCTCATTGGGTAAATGTATAGTGCTTTTACTACACTGCAGCTGCATAAAGGACCTGAAGATGTATCTCCAGTGACCATGTGTGCCTGTAACACAGGCACACATGGTCACTGGAGACACATCTTCTGGCCCTTTTCGCAGCTATAGTGTAGTAAAAGCACTATGGGGCAGATTTACAAGCCACTTGTGCCTCTTTTGCGCCGCAGTTGCGTCACTTTTGTGACGCAGTGGCAGCACAAAAGATGCGCCATAGTGTTAACAACGTGACGCATCTGAGAGATGCGTCACGTTGTAAAGCCCTGCGCCATCAGGAGAGGATGTTCCTGTGCAGGAACGCCTCCTAAAAGTGGCTGAGTGAACTCTACAAGATTTCACTCAGTCACTTCTAGGCCAATGCTGCATCAAAACCCTGTGCCTGCTTGAAGCAGGAGCAATGCTTGACGCAGCATTGGGGAGATAGGGCCCCGCAGAGCATTGCTAGAGCTGCGTCGCGCTTGCGACGCAGCTCCAGCAATGCGCTGCTTTTACGGCACGGATGGGTGACGCATCTGTGCCGTTTTTGACACATGATGCGCCGCATTGTAAATGCGGCGCACCATGGGTTGGGGAGCTGCGGCGCACAATAACTGGCGCATCCCTGGGGATGCGCCAGTTATTGTAAATCTGCCCCTATACATTTAGCTAACGAGGGAGCACTTACTGATTAGACAGTAGTAAGTACTCCATTTGAGTAGAGGTATTGCACAAAAAGGTGGCATCTTCGTGGACAAACACGCAGGGCGGAATTCATTCAGCTCCCTGTTAGGCTCTTTTTTTTGCCTTTCTGCCCTCTGTTAGACTCGTTTTTTCCTTGTTTTTCTGCCCTTCTGCCCTCTGTTAGACTCGTTTTTCCCTTGCTTTTCTGCCCTTCTGCCCCCTGTTAGACTCGTTTTTTGTGCCCTTCTACCCTCTGTTAGACTAATTTTTCCCTTGTTTTTCTGTCTTTCTGCCCTCTGTTAGACTCGTTTTTTGTGCCCTTCTGCCCTCTGTTATTCTCTTGTTTTTGTGCCCATCTGCCCTCTGGTAGACTCGTTTTTTGTGCCCTTCTGCCCTCTGTTAGGCTCATTTTTGTGCCTTTTTTCCCCCTGTTAGACTGTTTTTTTGTGCCCTTCTGCCCTCTGTTAGACTCGTTTTTCCCTTGTTTTTCTGCCCTTCTGCCCTTTGTTAGACTGCTTTTTGTGCCTTTCTGCCCTCTGCATCACCACAGCACAACTCAGCGCCACCACAGCATCACTCAGCACCACCACAGCATCACTCAGCACCACCACATTATCACTCAGCACCACCACATCACCACTCAGCACCACCACAGCATCACTCATCACCACAACAGCATCACTCAGCACCACCACAGCACCACTCAGAACCACCCCAGCATCACTCAGCACCATCCCAGTATCACTCAGCACCACCACAGCACCACTCAGCGACACCCCAGCATTAATCTGCGCAACCATTCAACAACAACTGGT
Source organism: Lissotriton vulgaris (assembly GCF_964263255.1). Taxonomy (NCBI): domain Eukaryota; kingdom Metazoa; phylum Chordata; class Amphibia; order Caudata; family Salamandridae; genus Lissotriton; species Lissotriton vulgaris. Next base: position 1,188,902,285 of record NC_141693.1, on the reverse strand, counting down.
TCAAATATGTCTTCTCAATATTTCAAGCTTTATTACAAATGTCACAAAAAATATGTTAATATTTCACTTCTGTTCTTTGATTTTCGTCACAATAAAATAAACTGAACATAATCTTCACAAAAGTTATTTACAAAAGTTTAAGCTATTGCCATTATAAATTTAAATCACTTTTATTTAAGTATTAATTATTTAAAAAAGTTAAAAGCCATTGTAATTTGTAATATCAATACATCTAAGTCACGTAAATACAAAACATGTTGCATTACAAATGCTATAGGTGTCAAATTTGCGGAAGTTATAACTACTGGCATTGTAAATGACAAAGCTATTAATTTAGCTATTTTCAAAACCAACACATAAATTAAAAAAATTGTCATTTACAAGACCAATAGCTCAAACTTTTCTAATGCGAGACCTATTGCATTGCAAATGCTTGTTTTTATATCTGTCAGTGCTTCCAGTTGAGGTTTAGTTGTCGTGACAGGTGCCTTATTGCCTACTTTTAACTATTCTCTGACCCTGCTTCAAGGGTCAGAGCAGTTTCAGAGAATAGTTGCAAGTAGGCAACGAGGCGCCCGGAAGTACTTACAGGCTTACAGCAGCAGGTGCCAAAGTTGAAGTTAATTTCTTTGTAACCCTTTTGTAAAAGGTTACAACAAATTTGCTTCAACATTTGCACCTGCTGCTGTAACCCTGTAAGCGCTTGGCTGAAAATTTGTCTCCGCTGATTCACAAAATCGTGGAAAATCCACAAATTCCGCGAGAGGAACGAATTTTCAGCCCATGCTTAGTAAAATGTTACTATTCCCACTCCAATAAGTGCAACAGTAGGAAAACTATTGCATAGCAGAGAAACAAAAATTACTATTAACTTTAAACAATTAAAACAAATTAAATAATTGTAAAAATAAGTAAACAATATTTTAAAAATATACAATTAAATATATTAAACATATAAAAAGAACTCATATTATAATGTTAATTTCATATAACAAAAAGGTACAAATATTATTGAAAAAAATTATAAATAAAATTATAAACAATTTTTATTTAAAAGGAGCAAATATTCCCAAACAAATTATTTAAAACATAAATGTATTCATTGTATTTCCTACCCTAGAACACCACCCCAATAAAAAAGACAATCATGTTTTTATTTCAAATTATTTCCATGATTATTATAATTAATAACACATTTAAAATGTATCTTATTAATAAAAAAACATAATAAACATTTATTGAGTACACATTCTTTAACACTATAATATCAACAACACACACCTAAACTTAATTACACATTACCACAATTAATTACTAATTAATTCATTTAAAATAATTAACAAGTAATTAATAATTCATCACTAAAAAATGAATAACTTTCCTCTCTTCACACCATTTACACCTATAAACACCACAATGCACACTTAAATGAATTACACAATTTCCATTAATAATTACTAATTAATTAATTTACAATAATTCACAATCAATTATTAAACAATTATTAATAACTTAATTTACACATTTAAAACTATAACATCACGAGTAAACAAATATTGATATATTAAAATAATTCAATACATTTTATGTAATTAACTTATTTCCCACCCTATCCTCTATAAACCCAAAACCCGCTACGGAACTAAAACACAAATTCAATTAAAAAAAAATTAAGAACTACTATAAATAATTAATACATTTTATATAGTCAGTCAAATTTCTTTATTCTGTTTCATGTTACATAAAACCATAAAAGCACAATGTGGAAACCAGGATAAAAATGGTGTAATACAGAATGTACAATCACAGGAGCCAACCTGAACTACTTCATAATTCATCATATATGTTCAAATTGCCTCTAAAATGCCAAAATACTAAAAACAGTAAATGAAAGTTGATAGCCAAGTCCACGGCCTGTTAGCTATACAAGTTAGGGAAACAAAATATAGGAATAAGGGATAAGCCAGCTAATCACAACTCGCCCTAAGTTTCATAGCAGATTTTGAAAAACTTAGAACATAAAATACAGTATTACCCGTCAGCATCTGGAGAAATATAAATGCGGGCTGTACTTGTTTAAAGTTGGCCTGTTTCAAAATAGGGATTACATATGTTTTTCTCTGGGTTTCGTAAAATGGACAAAACATGGTAAAATGTAGCATTTCCTGCGGAGATATTCCATCGCAGCCGCAGAGCAGAAAAGATTGCCCTCTGTTTGAGCCCCTTGGATAAGTAAGAAGTAGATCCATTGTAAGATATCACTAACCCAAGTAGGTACAGCTCAGCCATCTCTGTAGACCTTATTATAACAAAGTGGCGCACACTTGGCTTCTTGAGCTCCCTCTACTCCCATATTATAGTCTAGCTCATACCAAATGCCGTCTTCAGAAGGGGTATGTCAACTTTTCGGATTCCCTCAGTGTTGGTGAAGAGGTCTTGTGTTCCCAGGTTCGATCAACTTCTTTTGCTCTATTTTAGCTTGATCCATTGCCTGGCATTCTGTAAGGATTACGGGGCATATCGCTATTGCTTGGTTAGAGACAAAAATTTACCGCTGAGCTGCGGTGATTTTTATCCAAATAAACCTTGGTATTACCAAGGTTTATCACAAATGCGATAAAAATCGGCCGCAATGCATGAATATCGCTGAAAAGTCAGCGATATTCATGCATTAACGAGCTAATGCTCTTAGCCATGTTATCCACCTCCCATTGGATAACATGGCTAAGAACTGCTCAGGGCAGGTGTTAGCTTTTGGAGATATTCGCGCTTAGCGCGAATATCTCCAAAAGTTGGTAATAGGAGATAGCGATGTTAGCGACTGTTTCCAGTCGCTAACATCTTGGCATGCCCACTTTTCATGTCATTAGTTATAAATATCACTGACATGCAAAGTGGGGCCCAAGATGGTCGCTATCTCCTACTAGCTGTCGCTAACTGGTGTTAGCGAGAGCTAGGTAATAGGGAGATAATTTTTCCTCCGCTTTCTTGGCTTTTAAAGCCATAAAAGTGGAGATAAACCCCCTTGATAATATGCCCCTGCCTTATTTAACGAGTCCCCCACCATGGCCCATGTTTTTAACCAAAGTGACAACGGGGATAAAGGCTATTTGGTCTGAAATATAGAGCATTCCTAGCTGTTCATGGGCAATAAAAGACAGGATACCCTGGGAAACTGACAGCAGGTGTCTCATGAATTTTTTTTCCGATATTTGATCAACTTTTACTTCAGCATATAATAATAATAATAATAATAATACTGATACTTGTAGAGCGCGAACAGCTACCTCTCGAGGAGGTGTCCCGGTGCTGGGAGAGTACTTCAGCAAAGCAGGGGGCACTGGGAATTGCTTAGGTTTTCTGCATGAAGAGCCAGGTCTTTAGAAGCTTCTTAAAGCTAGCCTCTGTCGTAGCAGATTGGATGGCAGAAGGCAAGGCGTTCCAGAGTTTCGCCGTGCCAGCAGAAAAAGACCTGCCCCCAAGTCTGGCTTTTCTAACTCGTGGGACGAGTAGCTGAAGCAAGGAGTTAGATCGCAAGTTTCTCTCCTGATGGTAGCGGGGGAGTCTGAGTTTTAAGTAATTAGGGCAAGTCCCTTTTAGTGCTCTAAACGCCAGGGTCAGAACTTTGAATTTTATTCTACTCGCCACTGGGAGCCAGTGCAGTTCGCGCAGATGCGGATAGACATGCTGTCTGAAAGGAATATGCTTTATCAGTCTCGCAGCCGCATTCTGCACGATCTGCAGGCGTTGCACCAGATATTTAGGCAGACCAAGATAGAGGCCGTTCGAGTAGTCCAATCTGGATGTAACTGTCGCATAGACTACCATTTTGCGACACTCAACTGGTAGAAAAGAAAGGAATTTGCGGAGGTTTCTGAGTTTGTGAAGACATCCAGTAGTGACCTGCTGTATGTGAGAGGAAAAAGAAAGATTCTTGTCCCATCTTACTCCTAGATTCTTTGCATTGGTTCCGGGTGAAGGTGATGGACCCATTTCAGGAGGCCACCACAGGTCGGAGGGAGGATGTGTGTTTTTACCAAAGAATATTACCTCCGTTTTGCCTGCATTCAACTTCAATTTGTTTGCATTCATCCAGCTGGCCACATCTCGAAGGCAGCCCCTCAGTTTGCTAAAAGCTGCCATGACACCTCCAAATAGGGGAAGACTAATTGCTTATCATCTGCATACGAAATCGCCTTGACCCCCCATTTGGCAATCAAGGTAAAAAGTGAGGCTAAATAAACATTAAGAAGTAGAGGGCTGAGTGCCGACCCTTGAGGGACGCCACACCAAAGGCGTTTTGGCTTGGAGGAGAAGGTGCCCAATGCCACTTTCTGGGAGCGATCTGTGAGATAGGGGTGAAACCAGCTCAGTGCCTTATCTTCCAGACCTATGTCCTTCTGCCGTAGCTGCAGTCTACCATGATCCACTGTATCAAATGCGGCTGATAGATCCAGGAGCACCAGCATAGCTGATGCTCCTAAATCTAAGGACCACATGATCGACTCAGCAACCTTGATAAGGGCGGTCTCGGTGCTAAAGCCGGACCTGAAAACTAGCTGTGTTTCATGTAGAATCCCTTTTTCCTCGATAAAGTTGTTCAGTTGACGTTGTATCAACTTTTCGAGCATTTTTCCTGGGGCTGCTAGTAGGGAGATTGGGCGAAGATTACTCAGGTCATCGGGAGCACCATTGGGCTTCTTTTTCAGAGGGAGAAGTGTGGCATGTTTCCAACAATCAGGAAACATGCCGGTTTCAATGGACGTGTTCCATATATGTAGGAGTGGTAATGCAATTGCGTCCAACATAATTTTCCAAAGCTTAGGCGGACAGGGGTCATCAGGGGCCCCTGATTTGCATTTTTGTATTTCCTTCAGTGCCTCAGAGAGGGAGATAGGATGAAATTGAGCTAAGGAAAGGGAGGGCAGCTCGTTTTTTGCCATGTCCGTCATAACTGTGGGCTCGGGACTCGTGAAGGTGTCATAGACTTTCATAATTTTTTTGTCAAAAAAGTCCGAGATGTCTTCGCAGAGTCTCGCCGACGGGGTGACTTCAGTCTCAATAGCCCTAGGTTTCAAAAAGGATTGAACAATTTTAAAAACTTCTTTGCTTTATTGCTCCGCTTGCTGAATGGAGGTCATAATGAATAATTTTTTAGCTTTTTTTATGGATTGATGAAGACCACGTAGGGCTTTTTTGTAACAAGTTTTTGCTGATTCACAATAATTTGCCCGCCAGAGGTGCTCCAACCTTTTACAATTGCTTTTTTCAGCCATCAGCTCTGTGGAGAACCAAGGGGCGGAAGGGGATTCTCTGCGTGATGTGGTGACTTTAGCAGGAGCAATGGATTCCACCGTGTTGCCGATCCAGTGATTCAGCAACACTGCATCAGAGTTCACGTCTAAAGTCAGGGCTGGGGGGGCAGCTGCGAGGGCAGGACATAGGGTATCGGCTGATATGTTATCCCATTTTCTACGCACATAGGAGCGTTTCCCCATTGTCTGGCGGTGAGATGGGAATGAGATTGAAAATGGAATTAGAAAGTGATCCGTCCATAACAATGGCAGCGAGGGTTTTAGCTGTAGTATCCAATATGTTGGAAAAAATTAAATCCAGCATATGGCCTGCCCGGTGCGTTGGTCCAGAAGTGATTTGAGTTAAGTTAGCGGCATGCAGTGTTGTGATTAGTTGAGTGGCCTGTGGGCAATCGGGGCTGTCTGCGTGGAATTTAAATCACCTACTATATTATAGTGTGGGTGGGCTAGAGAACTTTGGACTATTAAGTCTAAAAGTTCACAGGTGTTTGTCGAGGAGCAATCCGAAGGTCTATAAATAATCAGGCGGGCTAGAGACAGTTGGGGGTTGATTTGAAGGCAGAAATGTAGCCCCGCTATACCAGGGATAATGGTAAGTGTAGAGGACGCCAATTTGTATTCATCCTTGAAGATAATAGCCACTCCGCCACCCCTTCTATCCTCCTCTCTATTTGAGAAGCTAATTTTGAAGCCCGGCGGGACAGCCAGAGGAATGGAGGCCATATTATCTTCATTAAGCCATGTTTCTGTGAGAAATAAGGCGTCCCACTTAGAATCCGCCATTAGCAGAAAAATATCATCAGCATGCCTAGGGAGGGATCTGCAATTCAGTAGTCCAGCCCTAAAAAGAGTAGTAGAGGAGTTAGCTGTAAATCTGCTTATTGTTTTTGAATATGAGTTTTTTTGAGACGAACCATCACAGAGTGTTTTGCAACAAAGCAAGCATGATGGCGGTAAATCAAAATTGGCCAGATCAAACCTGGTCGCCTGACATGGTTTAGCTGTGTTCAGCGCCACTAGTTCCGCACTGGACCAAACTATCCTTTTAGTGTCTAACCGCTCACCAGCAGCGTTGCTGGCGCTGGACGCGGTCCGGTCACGGATGGGCGCAGACGGGCTTGCCTTAGGCGCGCCATCGGCGCTCAAACAGCGCACCCGCTGCGGTTACGGAAGATGCACATTTTTATAATGTGAGCGGGGCGTGGCCTGAGGGTGGTGGGCATGGCCTGTGTTCCACTAGAATGGCGGCAAATGTCAATAGTTTCCCTCGTCAGCGCTAAGGTCCGCTGCGTGGGAAATGCACGGGGGAGAATGGCAGGTAAATTTAAAATTACATAGTATTACACCAAATAGTTAAAAACCTCGGCTTTTCTCCCGGCTTCCGCCTCAGGAGCTTACAGTTCTCATATAACCAGATTTTGCTTCCATAAAGTACTTTTGACAAACACTTTGTCCTGTAAAGTTCCAGAAGAGCCCCCACCAGTCTTTTGCCTAGTCTCTCAGCAAAATTAAAGATTGCAGCAGATTCCCTGTTAAGCTCGCTTCTCTTGCGGGTAAGTTGTGGGACCCAGTTCAGTTTATCATCCAGGAATATCCCCAGATAGGAAAAAACTGATGCTTTCGGAATCGGGGTAGGCCCTACCTTAAAGGTGAATGATCTAGTAGGTCGCATCCCCAGTTGCATAATATAAGATTTAGAATTGTTAACTTTTAAATCCATGTCTCCCATAAACTGGCCAAACGTAGATAGGATAGTTTGTAAGCCCCTCTCTGTCCTAGCCATCAAGACGGCGTTGTCTGCATATTGCAGAACCGGGAGACCTCGCCGTCCAATCCGGGGCTAATCGGTCTTAGTCTAGAGGAGGTTTTTATCCATGTTGTTAATGTAGAGATTAAAGAGGAACAGGACCAATATACAGCCTTGATGGACACCGGCCCTAACGGGGAATGAACGGGATATGTTCAAGCTCAAAGAATATCGCACTACCGCATTGGTGTTCCAATGGAGGTCGAAGAGGAAGGAAACCAACTCCCTGTCTACCCTTAAGGCTAAAAGGATCAGCCATATTTGCCCCTATTTACACAAAAAATGCCGATGACACATCCATAAAAGCCAGTAAGATGGTATCCCTATGAGCAACTGTATATTTATTGGTTATTAGGAGTAGGTTCAAAGATTGTTCGACTGTGGAGCAACCGGGGCGAAACCCATATTGAGCATCGGACAGGATGTTGCTGTCAGTAGCCCAAGGTCGATAACCTATCCAGCAATATCCTAGCCACCACTTTTATCACTGAATCTAACAGGGAATGGGTCTATAACACACTGTGCTGTCGCTGTACCCCTTTATGAAGATAATGTCATACTTTTTGATGAAAGTCAACCATTCTGGAACCAAAAACTTGCTTGCCAGACCGGCTATGTTCCAGGAGATGATGTTGAAAGTGTTATTATCCTTCTGGTGGCTGCAATGATTAACCTGGTTCGGCAATTCCTTTGGGTCTGTTTGTAAGAGCCCAGTGGATTCCCTTGGACCGTGTTCACCAAGTCAATCACAGTACTCAGTTTGACCCAGGGGTTCAAATGAATTGAATAGAAGGACGGGAGGTAGTTGGTGGGGCCATCCCAATTGGGTCGGGGTCACTAATTTCCTTGGATGCAGTACCAAGGGTGTGGGTTAGTAGAAATAACCATGGGGCAGTGCTCTTATGGAAGAAGGAGGACCTGTTCTTTTACAGTGGTTAGCGGCCTGAAGAATCCTTTTTGCCAAATGTGGCCTGTTGAAATCGATAATTATACGTTCGCATTCACAGCTCTTTTTTGAACCTTCTATCCAGGCCGCCCTCCTAACCATGAGGATGTCCCTTTCCACTCTAAAGCCCAGGTGTGTATTGATGTTGTGCCAGTGAAGGACCTTCTTCTTTAATTGGTAAAAATCCTCAGTGGTGTCCGGCTTTAACACTGGCACATTACCTAAAAACACCACATATGGTGTTGCTTCCAGGGGTTGGAAATTGGGCCTTGGGGCACTCTATCCTGGTTAACAGATGTAAAAGTTGGGGCTTCCCCTTCAATACCCCTTGCATGAGGAGCTGACTCACTGCAAGAATTGGCCTCTAATCTGGATCACAACTGATGGCTTGACCTCGCCTGCAAACCACTTGTGGTAGGGAGGGGATGATCCATGCTTGAAGATGGGCCAGGTAGGGAGATGGTGCTCACTGGATGGGAAGTTTGAGCAAGGTGCGTTGTATGCATTGGAGATGAGGCAGAAGAAACAGGTGCCGAGCCGGCAGACCCAACCACTATGTCGACAGGCGGAGGGTGGGATTGGGTATTGTAAGTGACAGAGACAGGTTAAAGAGGTCCTGCTCTATAGAATACAGTCTTTGCTTGATTGGTTCCAACTTAAGGTCCAGGCGATCAAGAAGGAAGCTCAAATTAACCTCTATCATGGCCGCCAGATCATCCTTCATCACAGGTACTGCATTCTGGATGTTTGAGCAATACTGAATCCACTTTTGATTGTTTCATCTTTTACCCCGGTGGTGGTGTATTTGCGCTTTACCCCAGATCCAACCCCACCAGAGGACTGCCCCCCCCCGATAAAATATACGTGGTGCTTTGGTTGGGACTAGTAACCTCCTCCCTAGTGTAGGCACCGCAGATGGCTCATCATGATCAAGCTGCATCTCGGCTCTGGTGGAACTTGGAGAGGTGGCTATCAACTCGATACCTTCCTCTGGACCCTGAACCCAACTGTTAGAGGCACAGAAAGGGAGATGGTTTGCTGGGGACCGGGAGAGTCTATGGGACACAAGTTTGATTTTTTTTTCGAGGACCCCCTAAGCTCTTTTTAAAACACAGTCCATTGTGCTAGAAGTTAGTGCAGCGTGGACCACCGCTGTCTTATGCTCGCCCATGTTTCCCACCCTGGGCCATTCGGGGATGTAGGTGCAGGATAATCAGTCCCTTCTTCCTTACGTCGCACGTGAATGTTTGCAAAGAGCAGGTACAGGCAAAAAGCTTGTGTGTAAAATGCTTATAAAGCAATGTAACGTGATGCAATGGGGCTTACCTTCCAACATTGGAGCCTTAACTGCGTGCTGGTCGGTAAAAGTGATAGATATGATGTCGGTAGCGATCCTGGATAGTCCGACCCCCAGATAACACCACTAAAAGGGGGGCCCAGCCCAGCCTCCTACGGGCTCTGATGGGCCGGCCCTTAGCCTGGGCTCTGCGGGAGCATTACAGCTGGATTTAGGTGCCTCAAGGAGTGAACCGCCGTCGGTCATGGCTTTCCGCTAAGGGTGCTGGGATCGGTTGTCTCTGGTCCAAGGCAGCTCCCCGCACTTCATGGCAGCAACAGCAGTGGCACAAACAACAGCAGTTAAAACAGGGCTTCCCACACTGCGGGAGCTCTCATCTGGTTTCAGGTGCTGCAAGCAACCATCGGTCATGGCGTTTCGCTTAGAATGCTGGGATCGTTATTCTACAGTCCAGGGCAGCTCCCCCACACTTTGTGGCAGCAACAGCAGTGGCACAGACAACAGCAAGTAAAACAGGGCTTCCCGCACTGTGGTAGCTCTCAGCTGGTTTTAGGTGCTTCCAGGCACGAACTGCGTTGGTCGTGGCGGTCCGCTAAGGGTGCTGGGATCGGTAGTCCCCGGTCCAGGGCAGCATCCCCGCACTTTGTGGCAGCAACAGCAGTGGCGCAGACAACAGCAGGAAAAGCAGGGCTATCATTAAATTACTTCCCACCCTATTCCCCTATAAACCCACAACCCACTACTGCACTAAAAACGCAAAATTCAATTATTATTTTTTTATAAGTTCTAACATTTCAACACATATAATAAAAATACAAACAATTATTATATTAAAAAAACATCACACATATATAAACTATATACTAAAATAAATGAAAGAATTAAAAAAATCGATATTTTCAACAACTATGGGCTCCATTAGGATGTCGGGCGGATCGCCACCGCCATGGTGGCGGTGGCGATCCGCCCGACAGAAATGACCTCCCGCCACCCTTTCCCCCCCCGCCACATTACAACGGCGGGGGGACCGCAACGTAGGGAAACCCCGCCCGCCACGTTTCCGCCCCGGTCGCATTGCGGTCGGGGCGGAAAATGATTAATATGGTGGCGGTGTCTATGAGACACCGCCAGCCATATTACAATGGCCATGGAAAAGCAGGCGGTGTTCACTCTGGGGGCCCCCTGTGGCCCCCCGGAGTGAAGGCCAAAGGGGGTGGCACACGGGGGGTACCCTTGGTACCCCCGTGCATTTACATAATCAAAGCGGTAGACACCGTGCGGTGCTTGCCGCTTTGATTATGTAAATGCTGCAAAGCATTTTTAGTATTGTGGCGGGCAGAGCACAGAGCTTCGCCGATTTCCGATAGGATGGCGGGCGGGCAAAGACCGCCTGCCATCCTAATGGGGCCCTATATCTTTACTAACGACATTAAACACTTTGCTATTTTTTACATCGATATTACTTACCTAAAATCGACATTCATGACCACGATATTTTGTCTGACGATATTTCTGACCCATGATATTTTTACCTCGATATTTGTGCAAGGCGTTATTTTTACATCAATATTCTTACTCTGCACCCACATCAGTGCATACTTAAGTGCACTCAATCCACTGGGCCTCTAAACCTACATGTCGTACCATATATTATGGGCTGTCAGTACCAAATGTAATTACACATAAATAACGGTAACTGATCATAATATCGATTTCATAATATCGATTGGACACAATATCGAGTCAAAAATATCGAGTACAGGGAAATATCGAAATAAAGAATATCGATGATCAAAATATCGTTGAGATTAACAGTAAAAAAATGTCAATAAAAAAAATATCGAATCAAAATATCGAGTAGTCATAATATCTAATTTTTAGTGTTGGAAAAAATATTGATGATATAAATATCGATTGTTAATAATGTAATAAAAACCTTTAAAAAAATTAATATGTTTATAAAATGTAGAAATTGTTATATTTAGTTAATATTAGTAATGTTTGAAATGTGTAATTTATTAGAAAAATATATCTTTTATGAACGGTATATTGGGTTATTAGGGGATAAGGGTGGGGAGTAATTTAAAAAATAGTATGTAAATAATAATAAAAATATAATAAATAATTAGTTAGAATAAAAAAAAATGATATTTACCAATAATAAAATCCAATATTTAAAAAAAAATTAATTAAAAAATATAAAAGAAAGTTAATTTTCAGGAGTGGGATATTGGGTAAATAGGGGATAAGGGCGGGGAGTAATTTAAAAATTATAATCAAAAATGTAACAAAATGGGATGAAATATAAAAAAAAAATTGAAAAAATAAAATAAAATAAAAATGAATTTTATTAAATTTTTTTAAACATTTTTAAAATAAAAATACAATATTTAGGAGTGGGATGATGGGTAATTAGGGGATAAGGGTGGGGAGTAATTTAAAAATAATTAGGATAAAAATAAAAAAATAATTACAATAATCATTTTTTTAAATTGAAAAAAAATTGAAAAAAATAACAATTTAAAATTTACATTTGAAATAAATGAAATAAACGCAAAAATTTTAAAAATAGGAAAGAATATTAATAATAATAAAAAAATTAAACATTTGTTAAAACGTTTAAAAATGTTTTTTTAAATTATAGAAATTATTATATAATAATAAAATTTGAATAAAACGAAATAAAAATTCAAAATCTAAATAAAAAAATATTATTAGAAAAATATTTACAAATTTTTGAGGGAATTTAGGATTATTAAAATATAACATTTTACACTTTTTACATTAATACATAATTAAGATGGGTCAGTGTCCAGCACCTTCTATGATATTGGTTTGATTGGAGTTGGAATAGTAAATTATATTGGGTCAGTGTCCTGCACCTTCCCCGATATTTTATAGACTGGAGTTGGAATAGTAAATTATAATGGGTCAGCGTCCAGCACCTTCCCTGATATTTTATAGACTGGAGTTGGAATAGTAAATTGTAATGGGTCAGTGTCCAGCACCTTCCTGACATTTTATAGATTGGAGTTGGAATAGTAAATTATAATGGGTCAGTGCCCAGCACCTTCTCTGATATTTTTCTGCCTGGAGTTGGAATAGTAAATTATAATGGGTCAGTGTCCAGCACCTTCCCTGATATTTGTTTGACTGGAGTTGGAATAGTAAATTATAATGGGTCACTGTCCAGCAACTTCTCTGATATTTGTCTGACTGGAGTTGGAATAGTAAATTATAATGGGTCAATGTCCAGCACTTTCTCTGATATTTAACAGACTGGAATTTTTTTGGAGTACTATATTGCAGTGGGTAAGTTTTCATAATTTTATTATTTTTTTATTTAATTTTCATCAAGTGGTAATAGTGTGTTATATATATGTTAAATATGTTTTTAATAAACAATGTTCTAAAAAAATACAACTAATTTATTTGTTTACATGATATATGTAATGGTACATACAGTTTGAAATTTATATTTTTTAATATAATTAATAAATGTATCTATTAATACTTTATGTATTTATAAAAAAAAGTAGTCAAGGATGTTTTGAAGATTTTTATTGACAAATTGTTTTTATAATATGCACAGTACAGTATACAATGTTTCTTTAATTTTACACAAATATGTAGTAACATATTATATATTACATAACATTTATTTATATTCATAAATGTTGTTAAATTTACAAAAATCATATTTTGGAAAATATTATCACAATAAATGATAAAGAGTTCTTCCTTATATTTGGACAAAAAATAGTAACATTTCAAACATATTTGAAATAATACTTTTATAAGCATATTATTAATTTATTTAATAATGTTAATATATAATATATTAATATTATTAAATAAACATGTTATATAGAGACATAAATGTAAACTAATAAGCAATTATATATTTATGTTTATAATTTTACATGCAAATACAATTTTAAATAAATTGGTACATATTAAATACAATGTTCCTAATCAAAATAAGTTACACAAATAATAATAATTACATGTTTATATTTGAGGAAAAAACATTATTCCTAATGGTATAATAAATAGTACAATATTTAGTAAGTTGGATATAATGTTTCATTAGTCATTTTCAACAATTTACATACTTATTTTAAATTATTATTAATAATATTTAATATAGTATATTAATTATTAAAATTAATTTACAATGTTTGTAAATATGAACATTTTTTATAAAATTACATTTATGCAAGGTACACATTTATATTATTCATTGTATTTATTTACAATGTACTTATATACATTTTATTAATAATAATAATAATAATAATAATACATAATATGTATTATTTATTAATTTTATTAATTTACATATGGATTATAGTTGTAGAGTCACTTAAATAAAGGAATAAACAAATGTAATATGTATAAATTCACAAAAAATATGCTTAATGTATCTATTGCAATTTTTATATATTTTTATAATATTAATATTGAATAATATTATAAAAATATTATTTAATATTATTTATTATAGGGTATTTAATATAATAATATTTTTATATGTGTTACATAATATTGTATAAAATTATAAGTGTATTTATATATTTTATTTCAACTGAGAACATTGTATTTTGTATCTTTAACTTCCTAATATTGTTTAAAGGGGACTACTTTTTTACAGCGTAAGGTTATTTTGCTATATTCAGGACTGGAGAAGCTCGCGGTTGGAAGCTGCGTCGCGTTGAGGAAGGTAAGTTGTATTTTAAATAATATATCTTATAGAATAGTAGTGTTTGAGTATATATTATAGTTGTGTATTACTTATGTGTGTATGTAGTAGTTGTTTTGCTATGTTTAAGGTGAGAAATCATTTTGACGGAGGTGTCGTGTGTGTTTGAGGCGTACTGTACTTTAATGTTTTGGATATTATTATATGTGTATTTTAATGCTTTATATTAATGTTTATATTTATATTTGGACATGTATGGATTTTATGTGGGTGGGTTTGTTTTTTGAATGCTTTATTACAGGTTCCGGTATTACAGTGTTTATTTCAGGAGAAGGAAGCGTTTTTTTTTAGAAAAGAGTGTATTACTTAGTAATGTAATATTTAAAACTCTCTCTCATTTTTTCGTGCTTTCATGGAGCGATTTTTATTGATTTTAATATTTTTCGGGTTTTTAAGGGTATTTGTTTGGAATGGACTTGGAGAAGATAATGCGTTTTTTTTAAAAACAAAGGGGCCCATTATGATGTCGAGCGGATTGCCTCCGCCAGGCTGGTGGTGACCAGCGCCGGTCTGGCGGAGGCAATCCGCCCGACATGCATGTCCTGATTCCCCCCCCGCCAGATTAGGATGGCGAAGGGGACAGCGGCGGACGGAAAGACCGCCCGCCGCTTTACCGCTGCGGTTGCCCTGCGACCGCGGCAGTGATAGAACAATATGGTTGCGGTGTCCAATGGACACCGCCAGCCATATTATGATGGCTAAATTCAGGGGCCTTTCCGCGGCGGCAATGCCGCCACGCAAAGGCAGGTGGTGATTGCTGCGGCCCCCCCCCGCGGGGCACCCAGATGATGCCAGTGTTGGGGGTGCACATGGGGGGTACCTATGGTACCCCCCCACATTTGCATATGCAAAGCGGCAGGCACCGCGCGGTGCCTGCCGCTTTGCATATTCAAATGCGTGCTGAAATGTTTATCATTGTGGCGTGCGGTGCTGAGTGCACCGCCCGCCACATTGATGAACATGTAGGATGTGCCCGCCACTGTGGCAGGCACATCCTAATTCCATCTACGGGACCCCAACCCTTATGGCGGCCGGTCCAGTTCTCCGTTAGGGTTGCGGGCGGACAAAGTCCGCCCACAATCCTAATGTGCCCCAAAGTGTGTGTTCGTTTTTGGAATTAAGTGTACACACTTTGTTTATTTTCGTGTTCCTGGAGCGAATCTCATTTAATTTGACTGTTTTTTGAGTTTTGAGGATATCGTCTTGGATTGGGAGAAGAATATGCATTTTTATTTTAAATTACGTGTGGGTATATTACTTTAAATTACAAAGGTACCACACTTCATTTTTTGGGATTTCTTGGAGCTTTTTTTTCAATTTTTATTTCTTTTCGGGTTTTTGACTGGTTTGACAATTGGATTTTTAATGGATTGCCAAAGGATTGGATGAATTATAAGTGGATGTATTACGTCTTCTTCAGTGACATAAATTGTAAGTATTTTCATTTTATATCACTTGGGTGGGAAATGTAATTTATCTTTTTGTTGTCATGTTTGATATTATAATAAATATTGCATATTTGTTTACAAATTGTTTTGTAAAAATGTATAAATATGTACTACAAATATGTAATATTTTTTATGGTACCAAAATATCAAGATATTTGAAATGTTTGAGTAGATATCTGATAGTATAGTAAGTTTTTTTTAGATATTTTACAGAGGGGTTTTTGCTATTAGGGATAGGTACTCTAGACCTCTTGTTGAAGGATATAGTGTGACCTGGCTTTGAAGTAGTCGGAACATTTGTTTTGTTTGTTTTGTTAGTTTTGGTCCTATTTCTGTTACAGATTGTTCCATGCGTAGTTCTTGGTAGCTTTGTTCTTTTAGTAAAGCTTGTATTAGATTGTGGAAGGTGGGTTTGCCTCTGCTAGTGGTATCTTGGAATGCATTGTGCCATCCTTCTACAGTGTTGTTAGTTTTAGCCTCCTGATTTAATGTACTTACATATACATTCCACCAGGCTATGTGGAATGTAGGTTGTTGTCTGTGTCCAGATCTACGTAACCTTCCCACCCAAGTATCTTCAAAGTAATCTACAAGTGGGGCTAATTTCTCCTCATATTTCTTGTAGTATGGACTGTCAATTAGTATATTATAATGTTCTGCAACATCAGTAACAGGGACATAGGCAAGTGAAATTATGTTTTTTTATTTGATATGCAAACTTGCTATCTGTTGCATATAGGATGCTTAATGTTGATTTTTGGATATGTCTCCAAATGCTTTGGTTAAAATGATAATAGCAACCTTGTATTGCTGTGTGGGGAAATGTTTTTAAAATGCTATTAATCATTGCTAGCTCGAAATCAATAATTATTTTCTGGGGAAAATAATTATTAATTTCATTTTTTATTACATTAAGTATTTCAGTACATGTGTTTTGTTGTTTGTTAGGTAACAAACAGTAAATAAATGGTATATTGTAATGATGGTGCAATCCATGTATGCTATACAGTTGGTAGAATGGTTTAGGACATGGTTTAAAAGTACCATCCATCATCCAGTGTTCACATTGTTGTAGTTTCCTTAAATTAGTTGCAGTAGCAAACATAATTATTCTGTTTGTAGGGCTTTCGTTGTCAAATAGTATGAATTTATCCTTATTATGGGGGTCATTAGGATGGCGGACGGAAGTGCCTCCGCAGACCCTGAGTATGCGGAACAGGCCTATTTTCCGTGCGCCCGTCGCGGACACTCCGTCCGCCAAATCAGGATACGAAATACGTGCCAAAATCCGTCCGCGGCGGTAGAACAAGGTCCGCCGCACCACCACACCCAACTACGCGGCGGACGTAACCTTACCAGAGACTCCGCCGTACGGACTGACGACTAGGACCGACCTCCAAATCAAGATGGCGGAAAACACACATAAAAGCGCTGCGGATAAACAACCTGCCTGAACACGGCGGATGCTCCACAGCGACCATACCCACCACGAGCCGCACGCCGACATGGACCCTGCACTACAGGCTTACCCGATACTCTACGCGATCCAGTACGTCCTCGTCTTGGCCCACCATCGACGACGACGCAGGTAGGCACCTAAGCATTCGCTGTCTGGAGAGGAGTACCGGCAAGGGCGGTGACATAGGGAGGGGGGAGTGACAAGTCCCAAAATGCACAAATGCCTGTGTACGGCTACGCCTCCAAGGGCCGTGACCCAGGTAGGGGAGAGTATTTACAAAAAGGGGTGGTGAGGGACAGAGTCTCTGAATTAAGCAGAAAGCTCTCACCCAGTCAAAAGATCAGGGCTAGATCCAACACCGTTTTTTAGCTCACTGCACCATCCCAGTTTCAGAACCTGACTGTATGCAAATTAGTCTATTCCTGTCCCAGTGCATGATGGGAACAGGACAAACCAAACTACAGAAGCCAATTCTTACACTGGGAAGGAAACAAGCTCCCGGGGACCGGTTTCTGGCATTACAGCCGTCTTCGGCCCGGTTTGCTTGAATCCTGATGGTGCAATGAGCAAGGGTCTCACATCTGAGAATACCCTTCCACGCTTAGGGTGGACAAAAATATTTACAAAAAGGGGTGGTGAGGGACAGAGTCTCTGAATTAAGCAGAAAGCTCTCACCCAGTCAAAAGATCAGGGCTAGATCCAACACCGTTTTTTAGCTCACTGCACCATCCCAGTTTCAGAACCTGACTGTATGCAAATTAGTCTATTCCTGTCCCAGTGCATGATGGGAACAGGACAAACCAAACTACAGAAGCCAATTCTTACACTGGGAAGGAAACAAGCTCCCGGGGACCGGTTTCTGGCATTACAGCCGTCTTCGGCCCGGTTTGCTTGAATCCTGATGGTGCAATGAGCAAGGGTCTCACATCTGAGAATACCCTTCCACGCTTAGGGTGGACAAAAATATTTACAAAAAGGGGTGGTGAGGGACAGAGTCTCTGAATTAAGCAGAAAGCTCTCACCCAGTCAAAAGATCAGGGCTAGATCCAACACCGTTTTTTAGCTCACTGCACCATCCCAGTTTCAGAACCTGACTGTATGCAAATTAGTCTATTCCTGTCCCAGTGCATGATGGGAACAGGACAAACCAAACTACAGAAGCCAATTCTTACACTGGGAAGGAAACAAGCTCCCGGGGACCGGTTTCTGGCATTACAGCCGTCTTCGGCCCGGTTTGCTTGAATCCTGATGGTGCAATGAGCAAGGGTCTCACATCTGAGAATACCCTTCCACGCTTAGGGTGGACAAAAATATTTACAAAAAGGGGTGGTGAGGGACAGAGTCTCTGAATTAAGCAGAAAGCTCTCACCCAGTCAAAAGATCAGGGCTAGATCCAACACCGTTTTTTAGCTCACTGCACCATCCCAGTTTCAGAACCTGACTGTATGCAAATTAGTCTATTCCTGTCCCAGTGCATGATGGGAACAGGACAAACCAAACTACAGAAGCCAATTCTTACACTGGGAAGGAAACAAGCTCCCGGGGACCGGTTTCTGGCATTACAGCCGTCTTCGGCCCGGTTTGCTTGAATCCTGATGGTGCAATGAGCAAGGGTCTCACATCTGAGAATACCCTTCCACGCTTCCAGGTAGGGGAGAGTGACACGTAGCAGAACCAGGGCTCAAGTCGGGGTACCACGCGGGTGGACGGCGTCTCCCCACTAATTTAACAGGGAGCATGATAACTATAAACTGCAACTGAGTGGAAGCCACCTTTTGTGTCGTCACTTCCTGTCGTGATGTCAGCGTCCCCCCACTTCTTTTTGCAGGACTTGGGTCCTGAGCAGAACCCACCGCCCCCAAGAAAATACCAATCCACACCAGCATCACACACGCAAGAATGACTCTGACAAAGCACGACACATTAATCCCCATTTTATTTACGCAGATTCAGAGCAAAGTCACAGTCTAGGATTGAGCATGGCCATAGTGGACACCAGAGCAGGAACATCAGATGCAGTACATCAGTATGAGGATAGCAACAGGGCAGTGTGGACACCAGAGCAGGTACATCAGATGCAGTACATCAGTATGAGGATAGCAACAGGGCAGTGTGGACACCAGAGCAGGTACATCAGATGCAGTACATCAGTATGAGGATAGCAACAGGGCAGTGTGGACACCAGAGCAGGTACATCAGATGCAGTACATCAGTATCAGAACAGCAACAGGGCAGTGTGGGCACCAGAGCAGGTACATCAGATGCAGTACATCAGTATGAGGATAGCAACAGGGCAGTGTGGGCACCAGAGCAGGTACATCAGATGCAGTACATCAGTATCAGAACAGCAACAGGGCAGTGTGGGCACCAGAGCAGGTACATCAGATGCAGTACATCAGTATGAGGATAGCAACAGGGCAGTGTGGACACCAGAGCAGGTACATCAGATGCAGTACATCAGTATCAGAACAGCAACAGGGCAGCAACAGGGCAGTGTGGGCACCAGAGCAGGTACATCAGAGCCAGTACATGAGAGGGGCCAAGTGCTCCAACAGTCCATTGCACTGAAAACGTCCATCACAGGCAGCACATGAGAGGGCACAATGCAGTTTCAGAACACCAACAGGGCAGCAACAGGGCAGTGTGGACACCAGAGCAGGTACATCAGAGTCAGTACATCAGTATCAGAACAGCAACAGGGCAGTGTGGGCACCAGAGCAGGTACATCAGATGCAGTACATCAGTATCAGAACAGCAACAGGGCAGTGTGGGCACCAGAGCAGGTACATCAGATGCAGTACATCAGT
This sequence comes from Lissotriton vulgaris, assembly GCF_964263255.1. NCBI lineage: Eukaryota > Metazoa > Chordata > Amphibia > Caudata > Salamandridae > Lissotriton > Lissotriton vulgaris. The sequence continues at coordinate 1,188,882,444 of NC_141693.1, read as the reverse complement.
ATGAGGATAGCAACAGGGCAGTGTGGACACCAGAGCAGGTACATCAGATGCAGTACATCAGTATCAGAACAGCAACAGGGCAGCAACAGGGCAGTGTGGGCACCAGAGCAGGTACATCAGAGCCAGTACATGAGAGGGGCCAAGTGCTCCAACAGTCCATTGCACTGAAAACGTCCATCACAGGCAGCACATGAGAGGGCACAATGCCATTTCAGAACACCAACAGGGCAGCAACAGGGCAGTGTGGACACCAGAGCAGGTACATCAGAGTCAGTACATGAGAGGGGCCAAGTGCTCCAACAGTCCATTGCACTGAAAACGTCCATCACAGGCAGCACATGAGAGGGCACAATGCAGTTTCAGAACAGCAACAGGGCAGCAACACGGCAGTGTGGACACCAGAGCAGGTACATCAGAGGGCACAGTACAGCAACTTACAGCACACTATCAGGTGGATTGCGTGAAGTACCCGCATCGGACACACTGGCAGCACCAGAAACCGGAGTGTGACACACAGCCACAGATGTAGTGACTGACACGTGAGCCACAGACCCAGATACACTGCCAGCACCTGATACAGGAGTGTGACACACCGACACAGCCCGAGTGACTGACACATGGCCCATAGACCCAGATACACTGCCAGCACCTGATACAGGAGTGTGACACACCGACACAGCCCGAGTTACTGACACATGGCCCATAGACCCAGATACACTGCCAGCACCTGATACAGGAGTGTGACACACCGACACAGCCCGAGTTACTGACACATGGCCCATAGACCCAGATACACTGCCAGCACCTGATACAGGAGTGTGACACACCGACACAGCCCGAGTGACTGACACGTGAGCCACAGACCCAGATACACTGCCAGCACCTGATACAGGACATGTCTCGACTGATACCCTGCCACTAACAGACACATGCGAGTCAACTGCACCAGCGCCACTGTGACCACTGAAATGATGAGCCACAGGGCTGTATGGTCCAGGAGGCAGGGTGGCTCTGGGAGCGGGGGATAGTTGCAATTGGCCGATATCGGATTGTGCATGTGTCAATGCTGTGTGTCTACGCTTCTTTTGGACATGTGCCTGCACCCTGGACAGGACAGGACTCACAAGTCGACCGGACTGAGAAGCAATTTCACCCACCATGGGAGGTGCATGTGCTGGGGAGGGAATGGTCTCTGGGGACGTGCTGGAGCCTGCTTGTCGTTTGCTGTGTGGCTGCCTTGTGGCCTCTGCAACATGTGTCATGGGGGATGCCACGACAGGGTCCCCCTGCATCCGTCCCTGACGGGCCATGATGGGAGTGGAGGTAAGGGGTGACTCCACTGCTGAGTCTTCTGTATTCCGTTTGCCAGAAAACAGCTGTCTCAGAGCAACTATGGGTGATGTATGCCTGTCCCTGACAGCGCCACTGTTCATGGGCGAGTCCTTGGGCCTTGGATGTTCCATTTCCGTCGGAGTACTGTAGTCTGTGGACTTGCCCTGTTCCCTGGATGGTGCCCTCTTCCAGGCAGCAGACTTGTCGTCTGTGGTGTACATATCAGCAGGACACCCCTTCTGCCCGTGTGTGTCCCTGCCCCTGGGACTGTCCGTGCTCCTCTTAGGTGCGTTTGTCTTGTGACTATTCTTGTCCCTGCCCTTGGGAGTGGCACCTTCCTTCGTAGTCTCACTGCCCTTGGGAGTGCCTACATCCTTCCTGCTTTCCCTGCCCTTGGGAGTGGCACCTTCCTTCGTAGTCTCCCTGCCCTTGGGAGTGCCTACATCCTTCCTGCTTTCCCTGCCCTTGGGAGTGGCACCTTCCTTCGTAGTCTCCCTGCCCTTGGGAGTGCCTATATCCTTCCTGCTGTCCCTGCCCTTGGGAGTGGCACCTTCCTTCGTAGTCTCCCTGCCCTTGGGAGTGCCTACATCCTTCCTGCTGTCCCTGCCCTTGGGTGTGACACCTTCCTTCGTAGTCTCCCTGCCCTTGGGAGTGCCTACATCCTTCCTGCTGTCCCTGCCCTTGGGAGTGGCACCTTCCTTCGTAGTCTCCCTGCCCTTGGGAGTGCCTACATCCTTCCTGCTTTCCCTGCCCTTGGGAGTGGCTCCTACCTGCCTAGTCTCCCTGCCCTTGGGAGTGCCTACTTCCTTCCTGCTTTCCCTGCCCTTGGGAGTGGCACCTTCCTTCCTAGTGTCCCTGGCACTGGGAGTATGCGAGCCCTCAAGAGATGTATTCGTCTTCTCACTGTCCTCGTACAGGGTAGTGTCAATGGAAGCGGGAGTGAGTCTTGGCCTGGTAGTACCTTGTGTGTGGGATGGCTGTGCAGCATGTGTAGCCATTACACCCAACCCCTCTTTTGCCTCACGTGTGTGTACTCCACTACATCTGACGTTGTCCTTGTGAACAGAGTTACCTGACCTAGGGGATGGGGTCTGAGGCCTCCGTGCCTTGACATGCTGGCTGACGCTGCTTCTAGTGCAATAACCTGTATTAGAGTCCAGATCAGAAAATTCACTCCCCCCTGACACATCCAGAGTTGTAGATGGTGGAACAGAAGTACCACCCAGTCCATGCGACTGTGCAATGGCAGACGACACACTGTTAGACAATGACTGCAGTGTCCTGTGTACACCAGCCAGATCACCATGCATACCTTCCATGAATGCCACCACCTGCCCTAACTTCCTATTGTGGTCTTGGAATGCATTAATCATATTGGTCTGGCCCACACACAGCTGTCGCAGCAGATCAACAGCCTCTGCACAAAGTGAATTTTGGGTCACCGAGGCTGGGGCAGCGGTGCCGACACCGAACGCCACTCTGCTCCCCCTACTCCTGCGTGCACGAACAGTACATGGTGCAGTTGCTGGCAGGGTGGGCCCTGTGTGCTGTGTCCCGACCGAAGGTGTAGGTTGCCCACTCCCAGTCTGTGACAACAGTGCTGACTCACCAACACTGTCGGAAGATGATGACGATGTTGTCTCCACATGCGAGTCCTCCGAGACGGTCCTGTCCCCCTCTCCGCCGCTGGCCCCTTCGGTGTCAGTCTGCGTGTGCGCGACGTCTGATCCGGATGCATTGCCTTCTGTAATCTCCGCCGTCTGTGGCTGAGTGCCCTCTGCCAAAGCTGAAAAGCACAGGAAATGGGTGTAAGTAATGGGCACACACACGTACAGTACTGCTGCGGAATCCCTAAAGCCACTGATGACACTGTCCATCGATCCCCCAACCTGCACACAGCCCACCCCAAGCAGTCATCCTCACAGGAATTCTGTGGCGTTGGCCGTAATACATGTACAGCATGCACACTGGGCATGAGGAACTACATCAGCACACAAGTGTTGCCAAGGGGTGACGGAGCACTACAGCATGTGCATGACAACTGAACAGCTTAGCAGGTGGCGTCTCAACATTCCGCATGTGCAAGTGAAAAGTTAACTGTGGCAATGTCACCAACATGCCATTGGAAATAGACTCACGATAGACGGAAGACCCTAATGTGTGTGGGCAACCATACATGCATTGCACTCACAAGCAACATACACTGACAGTAAGCTTACCGCCACGTTGCTATTCATCCACACGCAACCGCTCGGACAGGTCAGGATGCGTCACAGCTATGATACGGTGCATGAGAGGGGTCATTGAGCGTCGGGCCAGACGTGCCGTCCGTGGAATCAGCCCTAGTGTCACTTCCGCTACATTCTTGCTCAGTCTGGAAATATCGTCCCAGCGTTTGTGGCAGTGTGTATGTCGTCTATTGGACACCCCCGCTGCTCGTACTTCACGTGCAATGTTCCTCCACACGTCCATGCGAAGGTGCAGCTTTACCTACCATGATGGGAGACAAAAGGGTGGAAGTCAGGGGACAGTTGGCCAGTCACACAGATAGGAGCAACACATTACTCTCAGCAGCCATGCACATATCGATTCTTTAGTTGTTCACACATCACACCGCCAAGACCAGGTGCCATATCACACCTCATGCACCACAACTCATCCCCCACGACACTTACCGCCTGTCCGGGTGCGCCGTACAGGCGTCCGTAGTTGCGTAGCACAGCGTCCACGAGGACATCCAGCTCTGCGGCGGTGAAGGGACGAGACCGGACCTCTTTGACTCCCGACATGGCAAGGTCACGGAGTATGGCACTAGAGCGGCAGTCGGTGGTCAGCTCCGCAGCAGCAGGTGGAGGTGATGGTCACAGGCAGCAGTCGGTGGTCAGCTCCGCAGCAGCAGGTGGAGGTGATGGTCACAGGCAGCAGTCGGTGGTCAGCTCCGCAGCAGCAGGTGGAGGTGATGGTCACAGGCAGCAGTCGGTGGTCAGCTCCGCAGCAGCAGGTGGAGGTGATGGTCATAGGCAGCAGTCGGTGGTCATCGTAGAAAGTTTGCTTTTGCACATCACACATATATAGGGCCCTGTGGCCATGTCAGTGGCATACGGCGCCAGCCATTGGTCCGCCGTGAGAGCGTGTTTGGAATTGGGCCAATGATTGGCCCTGGTGTTGCGGTGAACACCATACGGTACTTGCAATTGGCCAACCGTGGCCCATGTCCACACCTCCCATTGGCTGCACTTGCACACACCGTCACGCTCACACACCGGCAACTGCACGTGCTAGAGACCGGGACGGATGCATCATTTGCAACAAAGTTGTAACAGTGGCGCCACCATGGCGGGGCACGTATTCGGCGGGGGAGGTGGAGGCCAATACAGCCATAAGCTGATGTCCGTGCACATGCCAGTTCATGACCCCCTTACAGTGACATTGCATCAGCCAGCCTACACCGGCCGGCCCAGCTCTACCCACTACCGCTGTGCCAGGCCCAGCCCATGGCCGCCGTTGCGGCCGTGCCAACTACCGCCGCTTCAGGCCCCTCCACTACCGCCGTGCCAGACCTAGCCCATGACCGCCGTTGCGGCCGTGCCAACTACCGCCGCTTCAGGCCCCTCCACTACCGCCGTGCCAGACCTAGCCCATGACCGCCGTTGTGGCTGTGCCAACTACCGCCGCTTCAGGCCCCCTCCACTACCGCCGTGCCCTGGCGGCCCTGGCACGGCGGTCATGGGCTAGGTCTGGCACGGCGGTAGTGGAGGGGAGAAATGCGATACAACGATGCCCATGGTAGGACACGTCGAGTGGTGGAACGAACATTTGGCCTGCTTAAGTCTAGGTTTCGGTGCCTAGATAAGACTGGAGGGGCCCTGCCTTACGCACCTGGCAAAGTATGCATGATTGTGATGGCCTGCTGCATGCTCCACAACCTGGCTGTGCGAAATAACATAGAACTGATCTTTGACCCAGATGAACAGCAAGTTCCTCGCCCTCCCGACCCACCCATGTCGACTGATGAGGATAGTGGTGAGGAGGAAGGTGTGGACCAGAGGCGCCAGCTCATTGAACGCTACTTCCCTTGACTGTGAGTGTGCCCCTCTTGTGCTGCTTGTGTATGCCCTGTGTCGGTTTGCTGCTCTAGTGTCATTGTGTTGGGGATCATCTATGTGTTTTGTTATGTGATGTATGCATGTGTGTGTGTGTCTTCATTTATGAGTACATGCACTTCTCCATGATGTGTGTAGTGTCAGCCATTCGTGTAGTGATGTGTGTGGTTTGTTGTAAGTTGCACTGCAGTGAGTTGGGATGAGTGTGATGCTGTTTACTAACGTCTGTTTGCGGGTTCTATGTTTCCCTAGGTCACTCCGTTGCGGCATGATTCTGTACCTGTTGGATCCCTGAACCTGGTTACGTCTGTTTCTGATGCAATCATGTGAATAAACATGGAGGCAACACATCATTGAGTGAGTAAGTGGTATTTATTTACAGATTGTGCATAGGGGTAGGTGCATATTTACAAAGGAGTGAAGGGGTGGGGGAGTGACAGTCCAAGGTAATGGAAGATGAAATGGCCGTGCAGACACCACATAGGGTGGTGTGTGCCTACTGCAGCAGGCCTGTGGGAGGTGGGACCGGATACTTTCCAGGTTGGATCGGAGGCTCAGGTACTCCAATGAGTCACTGTCGGCTCCTCTTGGAGCGTGTGCCATGTGCTCCAACACTGCTCTCGCCCACTTCGTGCCTCGGACGGCCCCTCCGTCTTTGTGCCGGGACGGGGTCAGCTAGGGGCGCAGGCTGATCCGGTACCACATCCGCCGCCAGGGGCGCAGTCGGCGGTGGCGGTGTTGTGGCCGGTGCCGTTGTTTGAGGGGGGGGGGGGTGGTGTTGGCGGATGCCCTGGCGCTGAAAATGTCGACCAGTTGGCCAAGCCGCCTCTCGATGGCCCCCAACATGGCGGTGTTGTCCACAAAGTCCTGGTGGGCCCGGTCTGCATGTTCCTGGCTACGTGCATAGCCCGCCTCCACCCGGACTAGTGCTTCAGGGCACTGTTGCACAGCATTCAGTGTTGTGTCATCAGCCCTTCTTTCCGCCCTGCTCCTGCCTGCAGGATCTGCCCTTGCAGTGGTGGGTTGCCTGACGGTCTCCCTGCGTGGCTGGGATGGCGCTGGCCCAGCGTTGGCGGCGGGGTTGGGCAGGGTGGCAGGGGCAGAAGTGGTGGTAGTAGTGGTGGTGGAGGTGGTGCTGGAGGCAGCTGTGCAGGTCCGAGTCGCCGGTGTTGTTGTGATGCCAGTGCCCGTTGTCGTTGTAGTTGCAGGTGTGACCTGCGTGGCAGATGTCCCTGGCTGGCTGCTTGGTCCGGCACCATCCTCTGCCCCGGAGGTGGCTGCACAATCGTCCCATGAGTGCTCGGAGTTTGGGGATGCTGGAGGCCTGGTGTCAATGGCGGCAGTCAGATTAGGATCCCCTGCAAAAGAATAATGTGATGATGAGTAATGTTGCCTAGACATGTACATGTATTTGTGGTTGACATTCAGTCGGCATTGGCACACACCCCACCCACCACCACCACCCTCTCTATGGACATGGGGGCCTGTTGGAAGTCGGACTAGTGACCCCTCACACACCCCACCCACCACCACCACCCTCTCTATGGACATGGGGGCCTGTTGGAAGTTGTAGTTCCGACCCCTCACACACCCCACCCACCACCACCACCCTCTCTATGGACATGGGGGCCTGTTGGGAGTTGTACTTCCGACCCCTCACAGACCACACCCACCACCACCACCCTCTCTATGGACATGGGGGCCTGTTGGAAGTCGGACTAGTGACCCCTCACACACCCCACCCACCACCACCACCCTCTCTATGGACATGGGGGCCTGTTGGAAGTTGTAGTTCCGACCCCTCACACACCCCACCCACCACCACCACCCTCTCTATGGACATGGGGGCCTGTTGGGAGTTGTACTTCCGACCCCTCACACACCCCACCCACCACCACCACCCTCTCTATGGACATGGGGGCCTGTTGGGAGTTGTAGTTCCGACCCCTCACACACCACACCCACCACCACCACCCTCTCTATGGACATGGGGGCCTGTTGGGAGTTGTACTTCCGACCCCTCACACACCCCACCCACCACCACCACCCTCTCTATGGACATGGGGGCCTGTTGGGAGTTGTACTTCCGACCCCTCACACACCCCACCCACCACCACCACCCTCTCTATGGACATGGGGGCCTGTTGGGAGTTGTAGTTCCGACCCCTCACACACCCCACCCACCACCACCACCCTCTCTATGGACATGGGGGCCTGTTGGGAGTTGTACTTCCGACCCCTCACACACCCCACCCACCATCACCACCCTCTCTATGGACATGGGGGCCTGTAGGAGTGCTTTAGAGGTTGGTGAGTATGTGGACTGCATGCAAGGCTGGGGTATGTGGGATGTGTCTTCAGAGTTGTGTGGCCCACACCGTGTTGTTGTGTTTGTGGTGGTTGGTTGGTACTTACCAGCCTCTTCTCCATCAGGAAGTCCATCGAGGGTGTCAGGGTGCAGGATGGTCAGCACCTTCTCCTCCCACTCGGTGTATGGTAGGGGCTCCGGGGGGGTTCCACCGCCGGTGTGGTTGGCCCGGAGGAAGTTCCTGGCTCTAATAGACTTCACCCGGGTCTTCAGGTCGTGCCACCGCCTCTGGATGTCAGCCTTGGTTCTCGGAACGCTCCCGGAGGCATTGACCCTGGTCACGATACGGTCCCACAGGCTGTTCTTCCGAGCTAAGCTCGTCTGTCTGGGGTTCCACACGAAGGATCTCTTCCACCATTACCCTGAGCTCGGTGTCGGAGAATTTAGGATTCTTTTTGGGTGCCATGGTGCTCGGGGGGTGTGTTTGTGTGGAGTGCGGAGGTGCTGGTGTGTGCTGTTTGGGTATGGTGTGGTGGGTGTTTGTGTGCAGGGTGTGTTTGGGTGTGGGTAATGTGTCTGAATCAAATAGTTTGCTGTTAGTCAAGTCAAGTATTGTCTCCTGCTGTCAGCTATTCTGGGATGCAGAGGATTTCGGGAGTGGGTGGGAGTCAATTTATAGTCTGTGTGTTGGCCCTGTGTGAATGTTGATTGGCAGTCAGGTGATAGGTGGGTGTGTTGTCAGGTGTGGTCTATGCAGTTCTTGGGGGTGGGTAAATGTGTCTTGTGTTTGGTTTAGATGTGTCAGGTGGGTTGTCGTCCATTTTGCTGTGTTTGGTGATGGATTCTGTCGGTATGTATGCCATTGGATTGACTGAAGGGATGTTGGACTTCCGCTGTGGTTTCTCATTGCATTGCTCCCGCCGCGGACGTGGATCGCGGTGGCTACCGGGGTACTTGCGGAGTTATCCTAATTGCGGACACGGAAAGTACGCAGGTATCGCGGGGGAGGATGTTGTTCTCCTGGTCATGTGCGTACGCGGCGGTCGGTGTTTTGTAGGTTCCGTCCGCATGCCACGGAATCGGGTGTACTTCGACCGCCGCAGACGGGGATTGTTGTGCTCCGTCCGCCGCGGTCGGCGTTTCGGTCACATTTGATCCTAATCGCTAATGCGGTTTTTCCGCGGCCAGGTCCGGAGTATCTTGCCACCTTCCACGGCGGACGGAGCACGTTTCCGTCCGCCATCCTAATCGGCCCCTATGTGTGATGCTCATTTCTGGGGATATTACAATTTCCTCAAATGTTGTAGGGTTAGGTTCAGTTGTAGTAGTGAGTCTTTTTTGGCGTGCAATTGTCCGTTTTAGGGAGTCAATTGATGGCAGTTGACCTGAAGCATGGCTAGGAACTTTCAAAAGTTCCTCTTTTAGGATCTGTGTTTTTGGTTTGTCAGTCCCTGTACTTGCTTCTTTGATACTTTCCAAAGCATCCCTGATCTCTATTTCTGTGACATTAGGGGGGTGATTGTGTTCTCTAGTAAATATTACATTTGCTTCTTTAGTAGTAGCCCTACCATAGCATTTATTCGAATAATATTTAGTACATTTCCAAAATACTTTTGTTCCTGTTTGTCTTTCCTGATTATAAACATAGCCCATATAACATAGCAAAAGTTTATTTTTCTGTGACATGACAAATTCAGCACCTTCATTCATTTTTCGATTACTTGTGTGAGGAAAAAATAGTAAGAAATATATTTTAATGTCAAATATAGTTCTGTTGGTGTTTTAGAAATTTACAATTCACAATTTATACTTACAGTTATCTTTTCTTGTGTAGAGAAATGCAGAAAAGCTGTTTTCAAAATCATTCTTGTATTTTATTCTTTTGTTTCTGTTGGTAGGAAGAGTAAGAATGTTATTAATTAATCTTTTATAATACTTGTTGCTTTTTCTAGGGAAAGCTGTTTAGTAGGTAGCTTTTTAGTGCCTTTTTAGGAAGTTAACAGATATACTTACTTGTTGGAATTGTGTAGTCTTTGCCTTAGGTTAGGTTTTATTAGGATGTATTCTGAATATCTGTCAAGAAGATAGAATTTAAAAAGGCTTAAACATTTTAGGGGTTTTTAGGAAGTTAACAGTTATACTTACTTGTTAGAATTCTGTAGTCTTTGACTTAGCTGGAGTATAATTAGGATGTATTTTGAATATCTGTGTAGAAGATAGAATAGAAAAAGTATTTATTACTAGAAGGCTTAAATATTTTAGTGCCTTTTAGGAAGCTAACAGATATACTTACTTGTTAGAATATTGTAGTTTTTGCCTTAGGTGGAGTACAATTAGGACTTATTCAGAATATCTGTGTAACCATAACCAACAAGACGAGACGTACCCGTGGGACGATAGACCGTTGAAACTAAAAGAAACCATCGAGTTCTATTACCCAACACTAGGACGCAAGTGGCGATCCAGCTACATAGTGAAACCATGGGGAAGGAGGTGTCTCTAATTACTTAAGGTAACCACACAATAATTGAAATATCGAGGCATACCGAAAGACTCAACCAGGGGTCGCTAGGAGCCAAAGGAACAAAGATCTGCACATCCAGTTTATGTTCGCACACAAGTTAAGAAGAGATTCTAGACATACTTTTTATCCAACAATTGACACGAGTGGAGGATGGTATACGAAAAGCCTTAAATATAAAGACCTACATCACAGAGTTTAGAGAAAGGAAATGGTCGTTTGAACCTGATGACCCCAAACAATAACACTGTCCTGATGAAGGTGTGACCATATCAACGGGCTAATATACCGAAACGCGTCGACGCACTTTTTGCACAGAATTCATAAAAACCAAGGGGAGCCTGGAGATATAGCATTGTAAAATACTGGAAATATCCATTCATTTGTGTGAAGGATATTTGAATCAATTAATCAGTAGCAATATTGAGTGCTCTATTGAAACTAGGGGGTTATGTTGCATGTTTTGTCTTATTAACTGATGATATATTATGTGATTATTCTTGTGGTTTGAAATGTATGTATTTTGCTTCCAAATAGGTTTTTTTAAAATGTGTTGCATACATATGTTGTCTTTCTGAATAATTTGTAGATACACAATTGTACTATGCCTTCTTTTTAAACATTGTTTTTATATATTATGAGATGTCTCTAATTTGATGTAGTCTTCAACAGAATTCTTACTGATTTTTTATGATATATTTTAAATAAAATAGATTGTAATACGTTACATTTTAGTCTGTGACCAGTGATTGGGATGAGTTATTTAGTGTGTATGGTGAATAAGTGAGAATAGAGTATGACATCTAGGAAATAGCTCCTGTGTCTATAAACCTTCCAGGGCTAGCCCTTTGACTCTTTATTAAAAATTTTAGTACCTTTTAGGAAGCTAACAGATATACTTACTTGTTAGAATATTGTAGTTTTTGCCTTAGGTGGAGTACAATTGGGCGTTTTAGGAAGCCACCCTATATACCTACATTTTTAAATAGTCTACTATTTTCCTTTGGTTGAGTAGAGTTAGGATGTATTGTGAATACCTGTACAGAAAATAGAATAAAGAAGAAAAGGCTATTATGAAAGATTTCTAAAGAAATGTATTTTGTGTGTTACAAAACATTTATATATACTTACAATGAGTATCTAGTGGCTAAGAATTTGTCATAGGTTATTTGATGATTTTTAGAAATGTCTGTAGAAGGAATATTAAAGTAGAAAAATAAATGTTATTTAAACTATTAGAGATATAATTATATTTCGAGCTTAATACTTGTTTAGTAAAAAAAATAGCTATAACTTACTTGAATTATTTATGTAGAAATCTTGTTTTCTTCAGTAGAATTCTCAGGAATAACGTTGTCAAAGTGTAGCCTTCTTTTTTCTATAGAGTTACCAGCAGGAATTGGCTGTAGAAATGTACTCCTTTTATAGTGTGTATTCCATGTGTTCATTCATTTGATTGGATGTTTTAAGAAAGGGAGCATTTCATTGGTTAGTTTGAATTGTTTTACATTTAATTGCTTGGCTTCTTGTTGTGAAAAAGCAAAACTGATACGAATTCTGCATTGAAGGTTGTTATTATTTTATTATATTTCAAAATATGTATTTATAATGTTATAATATATGTTGACTATTAGGTATTTATTAATGTATGTGCTGCAATGTTTAGATAATATGTGGTTAAAAAGCTAGAAAAAAATAATGTGTATTTCCAAATGTTTATATTTATTTTTATATGTATTATGGAGTGTATATAGTACAAAAAAGCAAGATTTAAGTATAAAATAAAGGATTAAATGTATTAATTCTATTGTCGATAATCATATATTTTCGATATTTTGTCCATCTGTATATATGCTGTCGATATTTTTGTAGTGTGACATATAATTTTTCTTAAAACTATATTTTTGTACTATCTATATTAGTGTAGTCAATATTTTAAATAGTCGATATTTTGTCCTCGATTTTTTTTATAGTTCTTTAAATCAATATAGGAACTCAATATAATTGTAGTCGATATTTTTTCAACGATATTTTAGCAACTCGATATAGTGTCCGTCGATATTATGTCAGTGATCCATAAATAACATGTACCTTTTACAAGAAAACTGTCCCTGGGCTTGGTTAGCAGGGCCCAGGGAACATTTAGATTCAGAAAACACCAGTATCAGTCAAAAATAGGGGCAACAATTGGGGGGACAACTGCACAAAGCCCTTTATTCTGACACAATCCCAAGCCAACATGTCCAGGAGAATTAGTTCAACCCTGGTAGAGTTTTCCTAGCTTGTTAGGAGAGAAAGCAAGTGAAGAAAGTTGACTGTACTATTGTGGGTCTACTCTGCCTTACATCCTCCAGTTAACGTCACTCCCTCTGGGCAGTTAATAAGTGGGTATGTGAGTGACTGTATGGGTGGCTGTATGGGTGAGTTAATGGGTGTATGAGTGGCTCTATGGATGAGTGAGCGGGTGTGTGAGCGGTTATATGGTCATATAAGTGGGTGTATGAGCGTTTGTGTGGGTGTGGGAGTGGATATGTGATTGGTTCTGTGGATAATGTAATCAGTGATATCACTGACCATGTCATGAGTGATATAATACGTGAGGTCAAGAGTAGTGCATTGCGGGGGCATAAGTTATATTTAGCTCAGGTAATTATAACTACTGGATTCCTATTGGTGTAGTATCAGTGAAATAAAAGCCTGATAGCCTGACTATAATGTCCCTATAACCTTTCATTTTGTTGTGGAAATTTCTATGCTTTTTTAATGTTATTTCCCAACTATAATGTCCTGGTAACGTTTACTTTTTACATGAACTTTTACGCTATTTTAAAATGTTATCATCTAATTGTTACCAGTCACATTTGACAGTGAGTTTGTGAGTGAGTGCATGAGTGACTTAGTAGGTCTATGAGTGGGTGTGAGAGTGTCTGAGTGGGTCTGTCAGTGGTTGTGTGAGTGTCTGAGTGGGTCTGTTGGTGGGTGTGTGAGTGTCTGTGTGGGTCTTTGAATGGCTGCATAAGTGTCTCACTGGGTATGTGAGAAAGTGCATGATTGTATGAGTGGGTATGTGAGTGGCTGTGTGAGTGTCTGAGTGGCTGTCTGAGTGGGTGCATGAGTGTCTGAGTGGTTGTGTGAGTGTCTTAGTGGGTATGTGAGTGAGTGTTGGAGTTGGTTTGTGAGTGCCTCTATAAGATTGAGAGTCAGTTTGTGAGTATGTGCATGAGTGTTGGGTGGGTCTGAGTGAGTCATTAAGTGGGTGTGTGAGTCTGTGAGTGATTACTTGTGTCTCTGAGTGGGTCTGTGAGTTCCAGAATCTCTGAGCGGGTCTGTGACTTAGTGCTTGAAACTCTGAATGGGACTGTAAGTGGGTTTGTGAGTGGATGCATGAGTGTCTCAGTGGATCTGTGAATGGGCGAGTGAGTGGTTCTGTGAGTGGGTGTATGAATCTCTAACCTGATCTGTGAGTGGGACCCTGAGTGGCTCTGTGAGTGGGTGTATTACTCTCACTGGGTCTGTGAGTGGATGTATGAGACTGAATGGGTCTGTGAGTGAGTGTGTGAGTGTCTGGGTCTGTGAGTGGGTGTGGGTGTGGGTGTGTGTGTGTGAATATCTGAGTCGGTCTGTGAGTGGGTGCATAAGCCTCTGAGTGGGTCTGTGGGTGACCATATGAGTGTCTTGTTGGATCTGTGAGAAGGTGAGTGAGTCTCTGAGTGCTCTTGGTTTGCCCTATTCTTCTCTGTTTTGCCATTTCTGCTGGTTTTTCTGCCCTGTTTTACCTTTCCTGCTAATTGTTCTGCCCTCTGATTTTGCCTTCTTCTGCTATGTATTGCCTTTCCTGCTCATTTTTCTGACCTCTGTTTTGCCTTTTCTGCTAATATTTCCCCCCTCTATTTTGCCTTTACGGCTCACTCAATGACAGAATCAGAATCAGAGGCAAAATATACTTTATTCGATTTAAGTCATTAAAATCATAAAAGCATAAAGATAAAAAAAATTAACACAAATTAGAATCAAATAGATTATAACATGTCAAATAAACGCATACTCCATTCATATACAATTCCATCTGTTACATAAATTGTAAGACTAAGTTTTCCGAGGAGAGATAATACGGTGAAAAAGCAGTGTCATGATAGATATTAACTTGTTATACTTTTCCTTACCCGCAATATGTTTTTCAAAAAAACAGACATAACACCCACACAATAAACATTCTCCAATAATTGTAAATATAGAAGGCTGGACGGCATTGCCTCCATCCCCCCGAATTTAGCAGTGGCATAATCCATTTTGCCCTTCCCCCTTTATAACATTTACAAAAGAGGGTCACATGAAATGTATATTGTGGTGATACATTATCACAAGGACAATTGCAAAAATCTCTGGACCAATGGTTATCGGCTGGGTGGCTAACCAAACAATGGAAACTACCAAACCCAAATCTTGTTAGAACGTATCTGTCATATCCTGACGTACACCAGTCTAAATAGAGTTGAATACAATATGTTACCAAAGTGATTTGATGCGGAACCACCTAACTTTTCTTCATTTCCAATGCAACTCGTAGCATCTCTAGATAGGCCATGCATAATTTTTTTAACTCCTTCCTTGAAATGGAACTCATAGATTCTGTGGAAGTATAAAAATCTGATTGTCAAAGATCCATCTGTAATTTGTTCACGTAATTCAACCAAGTGATCTTACGTACATAGTCCAGTTCCATAGAATCCCTGATAATTTCTCTATTTAGCCCTGGGAGAGTTGGAGGTTGCTGCCTGTTCCTACTTCATCGGAACCATCTGTTGCGTTGGCCTGCCGTCTTGTGGGTCCTTCACGCGCCTCCCAGAGCCCAGCGCCTGCCGCTACCCCTCGCCGCACCCGCTCCGCGGGTGCCGCTTCGCGGCGCGAGCTCTTGGGAGAGACACCTGCAGGCGCTGGGCTCTGGGAGGCGCATGAAGGACCCACAAGACGGCGCTTAACAGGGACTCGCAAGTCCAGGAGTCCCTGTTTCCCCAGCGGACGCGCCCACCAACAGCCATGCCCCCCGCCTGACCAGAGTAAAAAGGCGGGTGTTTCCCTTCCTCCTTGGGACACACCTGGGAGAGTTAGAGGTTGCTGCCTGTTCCTACTTCATCGGAACCATCTGTTGCGTTGGCCTGCCGCTACCCCTCGCCGCACCCGCTCCGCGGGTGCCGCTTCGCGGCGCGAGCTCTTGGGAGAGACACCTGCAGGCGCTGGGCTCTGGGAGGCGCGTGAAGGACCCACAAGACGGCGCTTAACCTCTTCGATGCTAATGACAAGGGTAACTCGTCATGAACTTTCCATTCATTTCAATGGAAAATGAATGTAAAATATTAATGGTGCCTTAGCAGCGAAGCGGTTAACAGGGATTCGCAAGTCCAGGAGTCCCTGTTTCCCCAGCAGACGCGCCCACCAACAGCCACGCCCCCCGCCTGACCAGAGTAAAAAGGCGGGTGTTTCCCTTCCTCCTTGGGACACACCTGGGAGAGTTGGAGGTTGCTGCCTGTTCCTACTTCATCGGAACCATCTGTTGCGTTGGCCTGCCGCTACCCCTCGCCGCACCTGCTCCGCGGGTGCCGCTTCGCGGCGCGAGCTCTTGGGAGAGACACCTGCAGGCGCTGGGCTCTGGGAGGCGCGTGAAGGACCCACAAGACGGCGCTTAACAGGGATTCGCAAGTCCAGGAGTCCCTGTTTCCCCAGCGGACGTGCCCACCAACAGCCACGCCCCCCGCCTGACCAGAGTAAAAAGGCGGGTGTTTCCCTTCCTCCTTGGGACACACCTGGGAGAGTTGGAGGTTGCTGCCTGTTCCTACTTCATCAGAACCATCTGTTGCGTTGGCCTGCCGCTACCCCTCGCCGCACCCGCTCCGCGGGTGCCGCTTCGCGGCGCGAGCTCTTGGGAGAGACACCTGCAGGCGCTGGGCTCTGGGAGCTGCGTGAATGACCCACAAGACGGCGCTTAACAGGGACTCGCAAGTCCAGGAGTCCCTGTTTCCCCAGCGGACGCGCCCACCAACAGCCACGCCTGACCAGAGTAAAAAGGTAAGTGTTTCCCTTCCTCCTTGGGACACACCTGGGAGAGTTGGAGGTTGCTGCCTGTTCCTACTTCATCGGAACCATCTGTTGCGTTGGCCTGCCGCTACCCCTCGCCGCACCCGCTCCGCGGGTGCCGCTTCGCAGCACGAGCTCTTGGGAGAGACACCTGCAGGCGCTGGGCTCTGGGAGGCGCGTGAAGGACCCACAAGACGGCGCTTAACAGGGACTCGCAAGTCCAGGAGTCCCTGTTTCCCCAGCGGACACACCCACCAACAGCCACGCCCCCCGCCTGCAACGCGCCTACTTTACGCTCTGCCTGACGCTCAGCGGGACGCGAGCGGGACGCCGAGCGAAGCCTGAGCAAAGGGCGGGCAGTCTGTGGCAGTCAGGGGCTGACAGAGGCTGGGCTGGGCCACGTCCCTTTCCTCTCCAACTGCAGTGTGCACATACGGCCTGTGTGAGGCCCCCTGGGGTTCCCTACAATCATGTCTACTCGCTCTGGAAAACCTCTTAGAAGTGAAGGTGAAAGGGGAGCCATTGCCGGGAGCCCTGTTATTGGAACCATGGACCGCTTTATTACCAGGGTGGCGGCTGTAATAGAGAAGGAGATTGCTATGTCTGAGCGGCGCCTATCCGAGGTCTACCTCCCTTCAAGACTTTCATCCTTGGGGGCTGCTGCACAGGCGCTTACACCGACCATTGAGCGGGTTCACTTTGCCCCCCTGCTGGTTTTTCCGGTGATTCTATAGACCCTCCCCAGTTGCTTGAAATAGGGCAAAATATAGATAGGCTGGAACACCTGGCCGCGCTTCTTCCTAGTGTCACTGAGGAATATGGTGGTCTTAGTAAATCATCTCCACTAGTATCACCTAAACCCCTAAATGAAGCCATCAGCCAGCCTCTATCACCAAAACCGCCCACCCCAATCATAGTAATACCAGATGAGGTGCCAGATGGGGTGTGTCCTAACATTCAAACTCCCGAAATCAGGCAGGATAAGAGGGTCATAAATAAAAAGGCAGGATAACGTAAAAAGGGTAGGCTAGTGAGACAGGCCGCTCTTTACCAAAGAGTAAGAAAGCCTTCTGGACTTGGTGCGAAAAATGTAAGGGGCCTGTCCACAGAGAATGAAGCCAACATAGAAGGGGATTTTGTGGCCTCTCCCAAGGGGCCGTTAACAAATGATAACACCGCTAATGTTTCCAAGCTCGCTGACCCTGTAACTATTGAAAATATCCTGGAGAGGGTAAATAGTCTTTTGATGCCCCTACTAATACAGGTTAAGGGCTTAGGGGCGAGGATAGATAAATTAGAGCAATCAACCCTCGACGGGCTCCACTCACTCAAAACTACATTTAAACAACTAGCCAGAGTGAGTGAAAACCTGGACACGGGCGCAAAGGGGAACGAACTACCACCACAGAGAGACCCTAAGCCCCCGAAATGCTCAAATAAGGTTGATACTAGCAGAGCACAAACCTCAGCTCCCAAAACCTCTCCCCCTCCCAAAGCAGGGCCAAAACCTAAGGGGCCACCAGCACAATTAGAGGCTGCTATAAATAAGCCTAAGCCACTCCCACAAAAACAGCCACAGATAGCCAGTGGTAAAGCGAAAGACATTCAAGCATCAGGGACACGTGACAAAGCCCAAGGAATAGTAACAGGGAAAGCCACTAGACCTGTCCCCCAACCTACAGCTCCAACTACCACTCTTTCGGTCCATAGAAATCCAGTACGTCGGATCCCCCCAGTAAACCTCCCGCCAGACTGCCAACCCTTTGTTGCTGTTCTGGTAAATGTTCCCCCTCTAAAGGAAGGCCAAATGGAAAACCATCAATCCCTCAAGAATAAGTGCATCCATTGGCTTAAGTCAAACAAGCCAATTCCGTTGGGTGTGGATGGGATCATTCTAAGTGTCCGTAGAGTTGGGTGGGTGGGGCAGGGTAAAAAAACTCAGGAGGGGGACTGCATAATAATACATTTTCAAGACCCTAGAGTAGTGCCATCCATCTGCACTCCAATTAAAAATATGGGGGCTCCAGGGGTTAAAGTAGTAGATTTATCCTACTTCTACCCCAGGCAAATTGTTAGCTTAACTGGAGAAAGTCTAAGCTCCCCTGATTTTTGCCAAAATTGGGAGACATGTTGGGAAGGGGCTACTGGGGGTACAGGGGTGAATCCTCTGTGGGCACCAGGTTCCTACTGACTGGAGGAGGTTGACCCCAGGTTATGCACGAACAAAGAATCTGTGAGTAGAGTAGACTCAATTGGAGTATCACCCTCCCAAATCGACTCCCTCTCAATTGAAGATACTAGCGGGATGGTAGCCTTTAAAGATATTCCCCAAGATCCTTGCTCCCTTCAGGCACACTTGATGAGGGCCACAGACAGGGATACTCTTGCGTCCAGCGACATTCCAGCTGTGACTGACCTAGTATTTAAGGTTTTCAGCTGGAATGTCGCAGGGATTGCAAGAAAGCTGGCTCTACCTGACTTCACTGCTTGGGTTGATGAGCACTCCCTGTGTATCTTCCAAGAGACATGGAGCTTGGTGCCGGTACACAGGGCGGGATTTTCCTCCTATTCCGTCCCTGCACGAGCCTCGGAAACAGGGAGAGGGCGACCCTCGGGCGGCCTTCTCATTTGGGTAGCAGCCACCCTAGACTGTAGTGTAGAGGAGCTCTACGCAGGCTGCCCGGATATCCAAAACATCATCTTAATAGATCAAAGGGGAAGACTGGTTCTAAATGTTTATAACGTTTATGCCCGTGGGACTAAGGGTGGGAGAAAGTCACCTGTAATATCTCTCCTTGAGACCCTCCTAAATAAAACCCCACACAAGAAGCGCATATTGGTTGCGGGCGACATGAACTGTACATTCGAGCCCTTGGGCTCGGATGTTGCCCTTGACCAAGACGAGGAGGATACCAGGCTGGGGATCCCTGTATTGGAAATCCCATCCATCAGGAGGTGGTCAGAAGTGGCGCTCCAGTTATACTCCCTGAGCCTCGAATTTAATCTAAGGGCAGCCAATGGGAGGACAATCTCGGATAGGGGGGTGCCCATACGTACAACAGACCAGGACACACCTCCAGGATAGATTACTTGCTAATAGATGTATACCTATGGAACCATGTGAGGGACATGCTGGTGGTCCCCACGACTGAAAGCGACCACAACTCACTTTCCTTAAGCATGGAACAGTGGTGGCGACCTGTAAGAAAGGGCGATAACAACCCGGTAGTTGCACCCCCCGACGAGTCTGAAGTCTCGCCCTGTGGTAGACGAATAAACTGGGCCAAATTGGTCCTCTCTGAGGCAAGGGTTGGGGAAATTTCATCCCTCTTAAATCATGCAGTGACAACCCTGGGGTCCCCCCTAGAAGGGGTGGGTGGAGTGAGTGGACTTTTTGTCTCCTTAGTAGTGGCCTTGACTAATGTGTTTACCACACACTCTAGTAAGTCGGGTAACAAGAGATCTAAAAAACTAGATGATGGCTGGTATACTCAAGTATGTAGGATACACAAGGCAAAGCTAGTTGAGGCAGTAAAGCACAAATCCCACAGCGACATACAGGAAGCAAGGAAGGCCTACAATAGTTCCCTCAAAACTGCTAGGAGGGAGTGGGAAGACAAATTCTGGGAAGACCTGCTCCAAGCTAGTAAAAGTAGGGACTCAAGGGCTTTTTGGAATCTTATAGGCATACGGAATAGGCCCGAGGCAGCTATGAGACCCTGTAAAATCCCGCCACAAAGTTGGGTAAAACACTTTGGGGCTCTATACCTCTAAGCATGAGCGAATTTTGCGGATCTCGCGTTCGCGAATTTTGCGGATTTGCGGATTCGCAATCCGCAAAATCCGCGAATTCCCGCGAATTTGCGGATTTTTTTTTTTTTGTGTTCGCCCGTGTTTCTGCCAGTTCGCGAGGGTTTTGTACACTTTCGCAAATTGCGAACTTACCTGTCGGGTCGCAAGTTTCGCGAACTTGTTGTTTCTACGTGTCCAGCCTGTTTGGGACACTCTTCTTCATCACTGCCACTCTCTGTCACCACTGCCACTCTCTGACTACTCATGCCACCCTCTGGCCCACCCATGCCACCCTCTGTTTCATCACCACACCCTCTGGTTGTCCAGTGTACATTATTTTCGGCAAAGCAAAGCACACCTTCCCTGCCTCAAGTGACCTGAATTAATTTGGGGCTGATTAATGTGTCACAGAATATTTTTTTAGCTGGCACCTGCTTCCTTAGTGCGCCCTGATTAGTGATCTTTTGCACTTGCTAAGTGCTTTCATTGTTGCAAAATTAGTTACAACACCTGCCCTGCCCCAACTGACAATAATGAATTAGGGGCTGAATAATGGATTTTAACTTCCAGCCTGGCTCCTGCTTGTCTCCCTTAGCTGTAATTCAGGACCTTTGTGGCATATGTGTAACTATTCTGAGGTTCAGAGCAGGGTCACATAATAGTTTCAACTGGCAACTGAACTCTGGAGGGGCCCCTCAGGAAGCACTACAGGAAATGGCTACTAATGATGAGCCCGAACTTTTGAACCTGGTAAGTAGTTACTTTCAGTTTTGCTAAGATCGTATTTCTGCAATTTTGCACTTATTCGCGGGTTGCGAACTCACGCGAACTCACGCGAACAGTGCGAGCAGTGCGAGCAAAATCCGCTGCTCGCGGATTTGCGGATTTTGCGGGAGATTCGCAAATCTCGCGGATTGCGGATTTCCCGAAAATCCGCAAAATCCGCGAGCGGAACGGATTTTCCGCCCATGCCTATATACCTCCCAGTAGATGGGGAAACAAATGTTAGGATGAACTTCCCACTAGTAATTGAACGCCACGCCTATGACCTCTTTACCCCTTTAGAGATTGAAAAAGTAATAGGGTGGGTAGCCCCCGTAAGGCACCTGGCCCAGATGGCCTCCCGGGGGACCTTATGAGGGCATACCCAGTGGAGTGGGGAAGGGTTATTGCTGCTCTCCTCAATGACATCATAATGGGAGGGCCAGTCCCAGAATCCTGGAAAGGGGCGGTGGTGGTCCCGATTTACAAAAAAGGGTGTAGAGAAACCCCGGGGAACTACCGCCCCATAAGTCTGATAGACTCCACCCAAAAGATAGCAGGCAAAGCTATACTTGGGAGGATTCTCCATTGGGTGGAGGAGAACAAAATACTATCGGACTTTCAGGCAGGTTTTCGGGCAGGAATGGGGACAATAGAGCAGGTGTTTAGGCTGGCACTTCTGGGGTGGAAGGTGGTGGAGCTAGGCAAGGGCAGTCTTTATTTGGCCTTTATAGACCTGAAGACTGCCTTTGACCTAGTCCCCCGGGAAGAGTTATGGAGGGTGCTTTATGAGCTGGGATTACCCCCTTACATCCTGTCCCTCCTCATTAACCTTCATGCCCATACCTTCGCACAGGTCCGCTGGGGTAAAAACGGAGAGCTCACAGAGAAAATACTGGTGTCCAGGGGCGTAAGATAGGGCTGTGTCTTGGCGCCCACCCTATTCTCAGTATATGTGAATGGCGTGGTAGAACATCTCCAACTAGAACCAGCCGAGGCCCCCTGTCTTGGAGGAGTGCGGATCCCCACCCTGCTTTTTGCGGACGACACGCTTTTGATCTCGAAGACTCCACAAGGCCTCCAGAAATTGCTAACCCGTTTCCAGGATTTTTGTGCTGCAAAGGGTCTAGTAATTAACGTGGACAAAACAAAATATCTAGTCCTAAATCCCCCAAGGAAACTGGGCCGCCCACCTACGCTTAACTCTGTTGCCTTAGAGAAAGTATCCGAATTCGATTACCTCGGTATTCGGATAACGGATAGAATGTCTTGGGCACCTCACATCGACAAGATGGTTCTAAACCATAAGAGAGTAGGAGGAGCTCTCTTGAGGGAGTTCCGGGCTTCACCGAGGAGATCGCTTACCCCAGTAATCGATATCTACAAGGCCAAGGTAGTGACATCAGCCTTGTACGGGGCAGAACTGTGGGGCCACTGCCGATTGGACACCCTGGCGACAGCAGAAAGTAAGTTACTAAAATCCATTCTCGCCATCCCCCTGAGTACACCGTCCGTACCAGTGTTGCTGGATACAGGCTGCAAAAACATCAAAGATCCAGCCCAACTTCGCCCCCTCCTCTTATGGACACGAATTTGGAGGGGTGAAGAGCTAAAATCCTACGCTGATGGTCTGGGGGAAATAATGAGCTTGGGTGGTTGGGCAAAAATAAGATGGCTGAGAGACACTAAAAAGCTTCTGGAGAAAATCGGACTGGGGGACTGTTGGTCATCACGATCAACCCCTCCAAAAGAGGTTGTCAAGACCCTTTTTTGGAAATGGGCTGCGGAGCAACTAATCACAAACTCGAACCATTGCAAGTGTACTGCTGCCTTTTTAATAGTTAAAGATATTGTGCTATTTGAGCCCTATTTGGACCTTATTACCCTCCCTTTTGACCGAGCCCTATATTTTAAATTTAGAGTTGGTTCCCTCCCGCTGGGGGCTGTGGTATCAAACTGGAAATCAGCGGCTCATATGTCTCCCAACTGTGCTTGTTGTCCGAGTAGGATAGAGTCCATCTCGCATGTCCTGTTTGAATGCCCGGACTATGCTAAGCCCAGGAGCTTTTGGTTGAAACCTCTTTGCCGGAACATGGGTACACGTAGCTACCTAGTAGCTCTACGCATCATAATGACGGACACATCCCCCCCAGTTGTATGTGGAACAGCAACATTTTTAAAACAGTTTTGGCTTATTCGTTGTAAGAGACTGTCAGTAGCGGTTTAATTCCTTTTTAGCTAATTTATTATGGGCATTTTATGTCCTTTTATCCTTTTTTTAACTTGAGTTACAATACTGACTTCTTAAAGTGATGCTTTTTGTACATTGTAAATGGCTGTATTGTATGTGAGCTTATAAGATATCTTGCATATCGAATAAAAGCTTATGACTGACTGACTGACTATTTAGCCCTGTACTGCTGGAGGTCCAGACTCAATGCCATAATAAAACTGGTTGCACTTTAATAGTGTCAGTAATGTAGTAAATCCCTAGCTCAATATGGCAATTAAAAACAGGGGAGCTTGATGGCACTGCTAGAATAAACCTTAAAAATGTGTTTTCCACATGTTGATTAGATAATACATCATTAAAACGCCATATTCCTGCCCCATACATTGCTATACTTATGTACTTGGCTTGATAGATTTTAAGAAGAATTCCTGGGGGACTTTTGTTAATTTTGTTTGCTAAATTAACAAGAGCTGCTGTTGACCTCATAAAAAGGAGACACCTGCTCTTTACAGCAGGTACCCAAGAACCCATATGCTCAAATAGAACGCTCAGGTACGAGAACATATTGTTGGAATAA
The DNA here is from genome assembly GCF_964263255.1 of Lissotriton vulgaris. Lineage (NCBI taxonomy): Eukaryota > Metazoa > Chordata > Amphibia > Caudata > Salamandridae > Lissotriton > Lissotriton vulgaris. The sequence goes on along the minus strand of NC_141693.1, from coordinate 1,188,858,744 downwards.
TTCTACTATCCCCTAGTAGCATACTACTACATTTGAGTCTCTCCCTCCCACAAGACATTACAAAAGTCTTTTTCACATTTAGTTTTAGGCCTCGGACATCCATAAAACCAATATATGAGGCAAGGGTTCTTTGTAGACCCAGCTGTGTTTGGGCCATGAGAACTGCGTCATCCGCGTGGAGGAGAGAAACAATTGGGTTTTTATTAATATATGGTGGATCCTTCAGTTCCTTTTCTAGTGCGTTAGTATATAGAGTGAAAAAAACAGGGCCAATACACAACCTTGTCTCACGCCCCTCTCCACACGGAATGGTGCAGAGCATTCTCCTTTTAGTCCATACCTCACCCTAGCTGATGCCCCAGAATACAGTTGCATTAAAAATTGCACCAATATCGGGTCCATATTTAAATCCATTAAAAAGTTCCACAATTTTTTGTGCATAACACATTCAAAAGCGGCGGATAAATCAACAAACGCTACATAAAATGTCCTTGCCTTTGCCCTAGTGTATTTGTCAATTAAAATATTAAGATTTAAAACCTGTTCACATGTCCCCAATCCCTGTCTAAAACTATATTAGACCTAGCTCAAAATATTATTATCTTCTGTCAAAATGTGCAATCTATTCAAGGTAACCCTTCCTACTAACTTCACTAGAGAATCTAGGAGGGCTATTGGGCGGTAGCATGCTGGGTTTTCCCGTTTCCCTTTTTCAAAAATTGGTATTATCACTGACTCTGAACATGACTTGTTGAAGCCCTTTGCACAACATGCTTCTACAACACGAGTCAGTATTCGGGACCATAATAAAGGGTTTGACTTTAATAGGTCAAAAGGCAGACCATTGGTTCCTGGTGCTTTTCCACCTTTACTCGTATTAAGATACTCTGTTACTTCTTTCGAGGTAATTTGCAGTTCAATGGGCAAAAACCCTGTGGGATTACCCCGTTGGTTAATCTCAGTGGCAGGACAATTTTCTACATTCCCATTGGCACTATATACGTTTGCGAAAAAGTTTACCCACGTTTCCTTGTCTATAGCAACCGCAAAAGTTGCACCATCCTTATTAGTAGAAAACAGAGCATTGACTGCCTTCCAAAACAAGGAGCAATCCTCACTCAGGGATACTTCATATAAAGAAGACCAAGCTTGTTCTTCTAGCTCTTTCTTTCATTTTTTTCTTGCCAAATTATAAGCCTTCCTACATACTCATATTTCCGTGTGATCCCTCACAACCCTGTGAAGAGCAACTTTCAGACGGCTATATGATTAAGTGCAAATTGAATCAAACCATTTGTTTTTCTCAACACGGTTTCCCTTCTTTTGAATTCTGAGCACATTTTTAATTAGTAGAGTGATTTGGGAAAATGTGCTCAGGATATCGTCATGGGAAGACCTTTCCTGTAAACATTTCATAATATGGTCCTAAGCTTGATAATAATCTGTTTATTTATCTCCTCAGGGTTTTTGCTATCCCAGCGCAGGGCATAACCATTTTGTCGAGTCAAAACAATGTTTTGGGTCCAAGGTGTTCTACTATTTATTATCTGGGCACCCTTTTTTGGTAAAACTATATTAATGCTAAGGGGAATATGATCACTCATGACATTGGAGTGGATTTTGAAATTATCAAACCAAGTAGCATAACGATTAGGAACAATAATAAAATCTATTGTAGATTGAAATCCTCTGCCTATAAATGTATAATGAAAATCCACACTTGGAGTACACAACATATTTGCAAAACCCAAGTCGTTTAGATGCATAGTTTCATTAAGCTTCTCCCCCCTTTATGAGCTGCGAAAAGGCTTTGTATCTTCTTCGGATTCTGTATCAAAAACCCCACAACCGACTTGTGTACAAAGATTAACATTAAAATTACCTCCCCAAATGGTAATCACATCAGGTCCTTCTGACCCCCCAGCTTTTCCCAGATCGTCACTAAGTGACTTTAAAATCTCACCCAATTGACCCCTTTCCGTGTTATTATAAAAATTTACAACAAGCACTACCGTATTTGGGTCCAGGTAAATACGTACAATTTGATAGAATGTAGCCGATTTTATCATTTCAATTTTTCTAACCCCTAGTAGATTTGAAATATACACACATATCCCCCCTTTATGTCTTCCATGGATAGACCATGTAGCTGGCGTGTGATATGTGTTGTAACCGTCTATGTGAACCTCATCCACAGCCAAATCTCTTGAAGACATATGGCAAACCAGCCTCCAGATCAAAATGGGAAATCTCATCAAGAATGACCTGGACACAACCGTTTAATTGCTCTGTGACAGCGCTTTGCGAAGTACAGGCTTCCACCAATTAATTATTTGGTAAAGCAATAACCTTACTATTCAGTAGGGCCCTTGTGAGTCCATGTTTAATGACTCCCTACAGTTGAAATTTGTTTTTCAATAGCTCCAACTGCCCCCGTCAAATATATTTCAACAAGTCATATTAGGAGCTTGCGATTGACTGGTTACCTGCTCGGTATTAATGCTGCACAATTTCCTTTTACCCATTTTAACTAATCGGATAGGCAAATTCCTACTTAATCCACAAAATGTAAATTAAACGAAAATAAAGTAAGCCCTCAGTGGCCACAAATAAACCCCCTACTGAACAGTTAAATTATATAAATACATACATATCCAAAATGAACAGTTCAGATCCGTTAAATATCAGGGGCTCTGACGAGATCAGACGCGCCCGCCCTTGGCTCGGGCTTCGCCCGGCGCGCCCGTGCGTGGCCCGCATTGCTGGAGGTTAGGCCTGCTTTATGCACTGCCAGGCGTGAGTTCTATGATGCGTGTGGCTCCTGCTGCTGCACGTTCTGGGCGTTGAAGTCCGTGGTGCTTATGAGCATATTTAAAGTGCAGCGTGCTAAGGCCAGGGGCAACAGGTGATGGGCATAGTTCCCTTTTTTAGAATACAGCATGCCAGATCCTGCTAGAAATAAAGTGCAGCGTGCCTTTCATATAAGCAAACCTGGAGCAATTCTCAGCATCTCACTCAATATTCCCTCCCCTGTTTTGTATTTTTGTGTTCATTTCTTCCCTCTTCCCGCTGTTTCCTCCTCAACCTGGATATTCAACGGAGTCCTCGCACCCGAGTGCCTTGATACCCCCATGACGACAGTGCTGCGCTTCACAAATGCTGATTGATTGATTGATTGAGGAGTTCTCTTAAAGCATGCAGCGACTCATATGAATAATTGTAATCTAAATTAATAAGCCACAAGTGTAGTTAACGCTGGGTTACACCCTGGTCAATGCAAAGATCAGTTCAACAGTTGTTCCTACAAAGAAGTCTGACAGGTCTAGTGTTCTCATGGCAGATGTACTAATGCACCTTCAAGTTTTCAGCCTTTCCACAGCTAAACCTTTTGTTACATTATAGGTGGTGATGGAGCTTTTGCAGCACTGGTGGATGCATTCTGCAAACCGATTCCTGCAGCAACAACTTTGATGAGGCAGGACCACTTCCACAGCCTCACTCTGGTCAAGGCCCATTGGGCAAGGATCAGTGTGGCATATCTGCATAGTGGGTGCTCTTCTTCGGCATACCAGGCACTGACAGCAGCTCCCTTGAACCAAGATTCGACTCATATGTTCACTTTCGACAACTGCAACATCCACGCATGATCAGGGCGACGGGAGCGAGCAATTCTATTGCACAATGGGCACTTCTGGATATGCAGGACATCTTTGGGGGCCAACTACCCCTCCTGTTACCTCCAGCAAGTCCCATACAGGTGGTTTGCTAAAGGTTTTCCAGTGGCAACAACCCCTTTCTCCTCCACTCTGCAAAGATGCCTCATGGTGCACTACTAATTGGGGGATTAAGTCCCCTTGGCTCTTGAGGGTCTTTGGGGCCAACTAGCACTCCTGTTATATCCAGTAAGAATCACACAGGTAGATTGCTGAAAGCTCATCAGAGGCTGTGCCCCCTTTCTCCACCACTCTACAAATGTGCCTCCTGGGACACTACTCATTGGGGGAAGAAGTCCACTTTAGTCCTGAGGCCCTCAGAAGGCAAGGGGACCTCATCCCCCCCATCAGCAGTGCACTGAAAGGTGCGTTTGCATAGTGCTGGATAAAGAGGATGTGTCCCCTGACCACATCTCATTAATCTGCCTGTGTGGAGCTAACTGGAGGTAACAGGCGGTCTTGCTGGCCCCTAATAACCATCAGCAGCCAAGGGAAATTCCTCCCCCAAACAGGAGAGGGCCATTAGACAGAATGGTGGAGACTCCTTTTTTTGGAAGGGGGTCCACGTGGTTCCCTTTCCCTGGACCATTTTGGGAACAGTGGATGCCGTCCCCATGGGCCTGACCCTTTAAAAAATACAATTATAAAAAAGGGAGTGGGGCTGCTACTGATGATTTCTGTCCCAGGGATCTCATTTCCTTAGGTCTGACCTTTATTTTAATTTTATTTTTTTATGGTTGAACGGGACACCATTCCCTGGGGAAAGGCCTTTATAGTCTTTTATTTTTAAAGTGGAGGGGGGGCGCGCAGCTCCCTCCCTGGGCCATTTCGGCCCCAGGACACCATCCCCTGGGTCCTGGCCTCTCCGTTGGGGACCACGGGGGAGCCTCCTCCGGGACTCTGCATTTCTTTGAGACCCAGGGAGCTGCATTTCAAAACAATGTCTGTTTCCCTGCTCGCTTGATAGCGGGCAGGGAAACTGACATGCTCTGCTTTCAGCAGGCAAGAGCATTTTTTGCTCTTACTTAGTGAAAGCAGATAGTTTGCTATGGCTTGGAGGGAGCGGTGCTGTTGCCAAGTCATAGCAAACTGCAAAGTCCCAGGGAGGGCACCCCAGGACATTGCTGGAGCCGAATCTGGGATTGCTGTGTAATTCTTCTAGCTGATCCTACGTTATTTGTTTCTGTAAAGAGAGTATCCAAGATCAATATTCAATCATGATCGGGTTCCCATAACCTACAGCAAGAGAAACGCTCTTAGGATAAGCAAGAAGAATTGCACATCATATTGAATACATATTACTACGTTTGACTGAGACACGCCTATGAAAAAAATAAATAAAGAACAAATGACAAATATTGCCCAAAATATTGAATATTGTATATACTGTTGATTTGGATGTGTGTGCTTTGGAATTGCTTTGTGGTACTTAGAGAGATCTTTTGGATCTCAAGTTCAGGAAATAGGGGGATTCCTCCTTCCTTTGAGCACTCTAGTATAAGTATGAGTGTAAATTTATATAACGACAATTGAGAATGTTTGCTATTGTCTCGGGAACGTCTAACCCAGGGTGTGCATCTTCTGACTGAAAACCTGGTCAGGCAGCTTCAACGGGGAGTAACTTATGGATAGTTTAAGCCCTATGGCTCGAGACAGGATAGCTGAAGAACTTTTCAGCAACTTGGCAAAGGGGGACAGAGTAGTCACATCATTAAGTAGTGGGAACCAGCAATAGAGAGAATTTTTGAAGAAAAAGTTAATCAGATTAGTTTGACTCAGAAAAAGTGAGAACTTTAAGTGGTGGGATGGTTCCACAATGAAACAGTTTTTAAAACTAGATAGAATCCTGAGATTTCTTGGATGACAAATCCAGCTCACATATGACGATTTAGATGAGGATGTTCTCATGATATGGGAGAAGGAATTGACAACTTACTCCATGAAATTAATGGCATCCTAAAAGAAAATGCAGAGCGCTAGGATAAGAATCTGCAAACAGAAATTCTAACGGTAGAATTGGGGATTAGGGAACTGAACCTCAAAAAGGTACTGAAAAAAACGATACAATTTTAAATAAGATTATCCAGAAACATCAGTATGATGTAAAGCAAATGAAAGCCTGCAAATAAAAATGGGATGAGATTGACTCCAAACAGGGTAGAGTTTTTAGATTTGCTAGGAAATATGATCACATGATCACTACTGAGTACAGAAAACATCGGAAAATGACTTAGGGGGAGCCTCTGCTAGCTCGACATCTCTTAATACCACACACACTACTGAAAGTGAACCTGAGACAGGATCAGACTCTGCAATACGAAATATGCCATACAATATGTAGGAGAGTAGGATCTGCTTCTTTTAATTACCCCCACTTTTTGCTGACATTTCACTGTTTTTACCTTAGACTGACTGTGATCCTGCTATCCAGGACCCCAGTCAAGCTGTTTTCTCCTCTAAATTGATTGCATGTACTTTAGGTACACTAGAGATTGGATTATTGGGTACCCTTATAAGTCCCTCATAAAAGAGAATCCTCTAATGATAAGAAGTGCCAACTGCTTGAGTTTTAGAGAGCTAAGCTCAGAATCAAGACAGACTAATTGGCCTTGGACAGGATATCCCTAGAGCTCCAGAGAGCGTCCAGGAGGATGGGGCTAGAGCCCCATTATGGCAGCAAAGGTGTCCCTAGCCCTAGAGAGTATACTCATGATCATAGGAACCTGAACAAGATAGTTCCTCCCTACCAGAGTGAGAATGAAATCCACAAATGGATAACTGCACTAGAGAGGGTCTGTAAGGTACAGAGGGACCCTCAAGAGCAGTGGGCAGCTATCTTGTGACTCTCCTTTGGAGACAAAGGTAGGGACAAGCTCCTCACTGTAAAAGAAGAGGATGCAGATAATTACAAAGTTCTGAAAAGTGCTCTCGTTGAAGGGTTTGGCCTAATCACTAAACAATGCAGGATTAAGTTCAGAGACACCTAGAAGGCACAGATTCAGGGCGGGTTGACTGTGTAGATTGTGCTACTACAGCTCTGGAAGGCTGGTTACTTGGCAGTAAAGTGTGTGATTTTGAAGGATTGTACAATTTAATTATGAGGGAGCAGATTCTTAATAATTGTCAAAACCAGTTGTTGCATCGGAACCTGGAGGACTCTGATCTGACCTCTAACCATGAATTGGGAAAGAAGGCAGAAACATGGGTCAGAACCAGGGGGAAGCAGAAATCTCAGAATCAAGGTGGTGACTCTAGGAAGCAGGATTCTAAAACCACAGATAATGGTGGGGAGACCAATAAAGCCCAGAAGTCTTCACAAGGGCCCCAAAAGCCTTAATCTGGTGGGGAGTCACAATCTAACAAGAATAAAGGTAAGAAGATACCTTGTTGTCACATCTGTAAACAGAAGACAAATCAAACAAATGATTGTACCAAGTTCAAGGAATCTACTCCAGCCACAACTGCCCCCAAGGCAACTGTTTCCCCTTGTTCAGTCCAAAGTGGTGGTACTCAGAATAAGGGTGTACTGTGGGATCTGAGATGGATTCTGGCCTAGTCAGAGTTCAAACTCAGGCTATGTTAGTCTGTGATGGCATGGATATTGCCTCCTTATTTGTCAGTCCCAGTAATCTGAGCATATACAGAGAACAGCCTTTGATTAATGACGAGGAGGCCACGGCATTTAGGGATACAGGTGCAAGTTTTACCATGGCGACAAACCAACTTGTGGCCCTGAGCAAATCATACTTGGCAAGATTTACCAAGTGACCAATGCAAGCAATGTCAGGACAGATCATTCCTTGGCAGTTATGAATTTCACCTGGGGAGGGTATACTGATCCTTAGAAGGTTGTGGTGAGTGCAGACCTCCCCTGCTGAATGCTTGGTGGGCAATAATTTAGAAACTTCAGCTTGGGCTGAAGTGGAGCTCCGGACTCATGCAGAAATGTTGGGCATCCCTGCAGATGTATTTGCTATGACTAGGTCAAAGGCAAACATGTCTTCCCCAGAACAAGCCCTGTATCCTGGAATAATGGACCAGGTGCCTCCCAGGAGAAGGAGCAGTAGGGGTAAGGCAATGTCTTTCCCCCGCCTCAGAATACAGAACAGTCTCTTGAGGGAGATGATCTCAGTACTGCAGAAATAACTGTCCCAGATGAGCTTGAACCTGATCAGGTTGAGTTCTTGGGGACAGGGGGCCTTTCCAGGGCAGATCTGAGTCAGAGGCAGCGGAACTGCTCCTCTCTTGAACCCCTTAGACAGCAAGCTGTTGTTGAAGTTGATTGGAGTGCCAGTGGATCCCATAGGATCTATTGGGTTGATGGGCTCTTATACTCAGAGAGTAGAGACCCTAAACTTTGTGCTACCAGGAGGTTGGTTATACCTCTGAAGTTAAGGGGCTTCCTATTGACACTGGCACATGATATCCAATTAGCAGGACACTTACGTCAAAACAAGACTTGGGACAGGCTTGTTTCTCATTTTTTATATTTCCCACATATATCAGAGGACACAAAGGAGTGTTGTCGCTCCTGTGTCAGTTGCAAGCCAGTGGTAAAGCAGGTGGTACTACAAAGACCCCCCTGATACAACTACTTGTGATGGTTGGGATTGACATTGCTGGTCCCATGGATCCTCAAACTGCATCTGGGCACAGATTTATACTAGTGGTAAGATACACTTTATAAGCCAGTTAACCAATCAATATTTTATTAAAAATAAACATCCATTTACACACTTATTTAAACATGTATTCGTCCATCGACCTTTACAAATACATATATAAAACATATTGATATTTCAGAAAGACACACATTCACTGGATGGTGTCATCAGTGATGTCATGAGTGATGTCACTGACCATGTCATGAGTGATGTAATATGTGACGTCATCAGCAGTGCATTGCAGGCGCGCAAGTTATAGTGAGTCCAACTAACTATAACGTGGGAATTTCAATGGTTTTATGTCAGTAAAATTTCCAGCTAACTATAACTGGTGTGAAACCTATGGCTTTTTCAGTGAATTTAATAGGTTTTTTAAATGCTAATTCCTAACTATAACTGGTGTGAAACCTATGGTTTTTTCAGTGAATTTCATAGGTTTTTTAAATGCTGATTCCTAACTATATATAAGGCCCCAAACCTATGTTTTTTTCAGTAAATTTCAAAATTTTGTTAATAGCAAATGTCTATAGCTATGAAATGTAATATTTTCGAAAATGAATGAATCCTATATTATATTTGTATTTAAAATTTTTTTTAATGTATATATATATATATTTTTGCCCTGGAGGGCTCCCGGGTGCGCCCCGGTGAGCGCCCCGGAAAGCGTAGTCTTTTGAAGCGCCCCAGGGCGCGCTCCGGAGAGCCTCCCGTTAGCGCTATTGCGGCGAACGAAAACAACATTGTGACGTATCGCGTAGCTGCGTCCACGTTATAGGCACAGCGTAAGCGCACCCCGAAGCACTCGAGCGAATACGATCGCGCAACGTAAACATCCGATGCGCTTAGGCGACGCGACCCGGGGCGCGCCCGGGGGCGCGTCACGTAAGCGCGTCGGGTCATGTGACCTGAAAATAACACTTTTAATTGGTGCAGAACAGTTTTTGTTTCATAATGATGAAATCCCTAGTCTTGTGACCTGAAAATAACACTTTTCATTGGTTCAGGACATTTTTTTTTCCAAATGATGAAAGACCCCACCTTTTTTCCTTATTCTGACTTTGTCCTTTGACTGATGAAGACCTGTTTTGAAATATTTTAGGTATATTTTGTACTTTGAAATGGCTACAGTTGCAGCATCAGCTGGAGCATCTCCACCACCACCACCAAGAGGACCACCACAACATCACATTGGTGGTCAAGAAGAAGAGGAGGAGGAGGAAGAGGAGGAGGGGACGAGGAGGAGGTGGCTGGAAGAACACAATACCCCATACCAACCCAAGCCACACATTGTATGGGAGTTTTTTTCCATCCCTGAGGGAAAAAAGAAAGTGAATGCGGCAAAGGTGACTTGCCTTATCTGTGACACGGAACTCTCAAGGGGTAACCCAAATAAAAAATATTCATTTGGGAACAATACCATGATAAGGCACATCCAGCGCAAGCACCCTAACAACTATGCTGCCGCAGAAATGAGAGAACTGGCCAGCAACCCTCCCCAATCTACACCCAGCACCTCCAAACGAAAACAGCCCACTCCATCGGGACCAGAGACAAGGGAGACAATCCCTTGCATTCAACCACGATTTGGAGAATTTAGGGTCACATGTTTTTTTTGTGGTAAGACCATCTCCTATGGTGAGCAGAGCCTAAAGCTCATCCTCCTTGCTGGTGACAACTACAATTGCCCCAAAAAAACCTAATTTTTTCCAGATTTTTTTTTGCTCCTGTTGAGCCATTTTCATTTCCCTGTTTTTTGTTTCTCCCCATAAAAATAACCAAAAAAAATACAAAATAGTTCATAAAAGCCAAAAAAAGTACAAAATGTTAAAAAAAAATTTAAAAAATATAAAACAACAAAAAGAAGAAAAAAAACTGTTCTTTTTAAAACTACCTCCAATTTCTAAAAAAAGGCTACATTTTTTTAAAACTCTATCATTCATTTTTCCCCATGGCACGCTCCCAGGTCCGCTCCCCGGTGCGCGTACCGGGCGCTCCCCCCGTGCAAATCAAAACAAAAAATGTTTTTCACCCGCGGGGCCCTTTTATAGCCCGCACATCAAACCTAGGGTGTCAAGGGGGGTCTACTCTGCCCCCTTATTGTCATTTCCCCCTTTGTTTTTCCCACCTCTTGTGTCTCTATCCTACCGAGACACAAGATGGCGGCCGCTCTGGACTGTTTCGAATGTTTACAGACACCCGAGAGCCAATCAGCTTTCCGTGCGCACCTCACGTGATGCGCCCAGAGTGCTCCCCGGTGCGCGTACCGGGGCGCTGCCATAGATATATATACTTTTTTTAACCTAAATTACTCAAAACCACTGGAGCACCTATCTTGAGACATAGCAAAGGCACATCGGGCTACCAGTCCCTACAATTTTGCCAAGTTTGGTGGAAATCCATTCAGCCGTTCGGGCTAAAAGTGAGTTCGACCGCCCTATGGAAATTAACATGGGGAAAACACGTTTTGGGACCCCCCTTTTATCTCGCCCCCCGCTTCACGAATCCCCCCCAAACTTTCAAAGAAGGACCGGAGCTCCACGAGGCAAATTTGAGGAAATTTTCAGGCAGATTCGTCAACCGGCGCCAAAGTTATTCAAAACAGAATTTTGAGATTTTGCATTGAAAAAAATCCTAACTATAACTACCTACTGGCGACCGCCAGTGGGTAACATATATATATATATATATGTTTTTTGTACAATTGTATAAACCTGATACAGATGTTTTTAAATTAATCATGAAAGGATTTTATTTATGACAAATTGTTTGCAATAATAAAAACATGTGTTTTTAATTAATTGCTTTATAGATATATGTCCATACAATTGGTTTGGGGTTCATGACATGTGGTATGTGGTGTACAGATAGGACTGTGTTGTTGAGATATGAATACTTGTGAGTATGAGCTATACATATAACTTCCAACCTGATCCAAGAGAGTTTGTTTTGATCATTACTTCACTGTTTATCAGCCAGGACAGAAAGTATGGGTGTTGGAGCCTGTGGCCCTAGCAGCCCTCCAAGCCAAGTGGAGTGGTCCCTGTACAATCATTGAGCAGAAGGGAGAAGTTACCTACCTGGTGGACCTTGGAACTCCCAGGAGCCCCCATAGGGTACCCCATGTGAACAGGCTCAAACCATATGTTGACAAGGCAGACATGGGCTTGTCCATGGCTACTGATGAGGGACAGCTAAAAGAGAATTAGCTACTCCCTGACCTGCTCCCACAGAACCCTGATGATGGTTCAGTAGATGGTGTAGCCTTGGCAGGCAGCCTCACTAGCCAACAGCAAACTGATTGTAGGCAGACATATGTTCTCACTGACTCCAAGTCAGACTCATGAAGTAAGCACAGGTCACAGTCTACCTGTTAAAAATAAGATGTACATGCATCAGGACTGAAGTCCAGAGGATGTTGGATTTAGGAGTAATTGAGCACTCAGCTAGCCCTTGGGCTAGCCCAGTAGTCTGGTACCAAAACCTCAGATCCAGAATGGCAAGAGAAAGATGAGGTTCTGTGTTGAGTGCAGGCGTCTCAATGCAGTCACTAGGACTGATGCCCATCCAATACACAGGGCAGAAGAGCTTATAGATACTTTGGCCTCAGCCACGTTTCTGAGCACATTTGACCTGACAGGTGGCTACTGGCAAATCAGATTAGCTGAGAATGCAGAGCCAAAAACAACATTCTCAACCCCTAGTGGGCACTACTAATTTGTGGTGATGCCCTTTGGCATGAAGAATGCACCTGACACTTTTCAAAGGTTGGTGAATAAAGTCCTTACAGGTCTGGAAACCTATAGTGCAGCTTATCTAGATGATATTACTGTATTTAGCTACAACTGGGAAGGATCTCCTGGTTTATCCACCTGAGAAATGTTTTGGAGGCCCTGCAGAAAGCAGGCCTCACTATCAAGGCCACCAAGTGCCAGATAGGGCAGAGTTGTGTTGTATACCCAGGCCACCTTCTTGGTGGAGGTCAGGTTCAACCAATCCCAGAGCAAAATCCAGACCATCATGGACTGGGGTGCTCCAATCACCCAGACTCCGGTCAGAGCTTTTTTTTTGCCAGACTGGGTACTATAGGAGATTTGTCAAAGGATATGGATCCATAGTGACTCCTTTGAATGATCTAGCTTCCAAAAGAATGCCTAAGAAAGTTCAGTGGACAGTCAGCTGTCAAAAGGCATTTAATGACCTGAAGCAGGCCATGTGCACTGTTCCAATTCTGTAAAGTCCTGACTAGTCCAAATAATACGTTGTTCAAACTGATGCATCTGAGTTGGGGGTAGGGGCTGTGTTAGCACAACTGAATGAAGAGAGTCAGGATCAGCCAGTAGCTTTTTAGTAGAAGGTTGACCCCCAGAGAGAAACGTTGGTCAGCTATTGAGAGGGAAGCCTTTGCTGTGGTTTGGGCTCTGAAGAAGCTGAGGCCATACGTGTTTGGCACTCACTTCTAAGCATGGGCTGAAAATTAGTTCCGCTCGCGGAATTTGCGGATTTTCCACGATTTTGCGATCCGCGAATCTCACGAAAAAGCAGTAAAATCAGCGAATCAGCGAGACAAATCTTCAGCCAAGCACTTACAGGGTTACAGCAGCAGGTGCAAAAGTTGAAGCTAATTTTTTGTAACCTTTTACAAAAGGGTTACAAAGAAATTAACTTCAACTTGGGCACCTGCTGCTGTAAGCCTGTAAGTGCTTCCTGGCACCTCATTGCCTACTTGCAACTATTCTCTGACCCTGCTCTGACCCTTGAAGCAGGGTCAGAGAATAGTTACAAGTAGGCAATGAGGCGCCTGTCACAAAAATTAAACCTCAACAGGAACCACTAACAGATATAAAAACAAGCATTTGCAATGCAATAGGTCTTGCATTAGGAAAGTTTGAGCTATTGGTCTTGTAAATGACAATTTTTTTATTTATGTGTTGGTTTTGAAAATAGCTAAATTATTAGCTTTGTCATATACAATGCCAATAGTTATAACTTTCGCAAATGTGACACGTATAGCATTTGTAATGCAACATGTTTTGAATTTACGTGACTTAGATATATTGATATTACAAATTACAATGGCTTTTAATTTTTTTAAATAATGAATACTTAAATAAAAGTGATTTTAATTTATAATGGCAATAGCTTAAACTTTTGTAAATAACTTTTGTGAAGATTATGTTCAGTGTATATTATTGTGACGAAAATCCAAGAACAAAAGTGAAATATTAACATCTTTTTGTGACATTTGTAATAAAGCTTGAAACATTGAGAGAACATATTTGAACCAGTTTTTGTTGAATGGTTGCACAGATGTAAATGTAAATGTAAATGTCATGGTACTTATAGAGCGCACTGTCACCAGACGTTCACCTTGAGGTGTCGCCTATTCGGCTTCCTGGTGCTGATACCCATACCGCTGTGGAACCCCTCCATGCTATCCCTGTGAAGTGTTCACTCCTGGGCACCCCCAGGGTGAAGCCAGGCATCCTTAGCGCTGTTGGGGCCGGTTGTGAGGCTAAGCAAGCTATTGCCCAGAGTTGCAGCGTGGGGTCCGTGATTAGAATAGGCACCGAGGCGAGAATTAACAGGTCCGAGGAAATTGAGCCCGAGACCCCGCTGAGGCGGGAATCGAACCCTGGTCCCTGGCCAGAACTCTGCAACAGGGTCTGCTGCTCTAACCATTGAGCCACACTCCTCCTCCAGATTGATGCTGGGGTGTCGCTGAGTGGTGCTGTGGTGATGCTGAGTGGTGCTGTAGTGGTGCTGAGTGATACTGGGATGGTGCTGAGTGATGCAGGGGTGGTGCTGAGTGGTGCTGTGGTGGTGCTGAGTGATGCTGTTGTGGTGCTGAGTGATGCTGTGGTGGTGCTGAGTTGTGCTGAGGTGGTGCTTAGTGATAATGTGGTGGTGCTGAGTGATGCTGTGGTGGTGCTGAGTGATGCTGTGGTGGCACTGAGGGGTGCTGTGGTGGTGCTGAGTGTTGCTGTGGTGGTGCTGAGTGATGCTGGGGTGGTGCTGAGTGATGCTATGGTGGTGCTGAGTGGTGCTGTGGTGGTGCTGAGTGATAATGTGGTGGCACTGAGTGATGCTGTGGTGGCCCTGAGTGATGCTGTGGTGACGCTGAGTGGTGCTGTGGTGGTGCTGAGTGGTGCTGTGGTGGTGCTGAGTGATGCAGTGGTGGTGCTGAGTGATGCTGTGGTGGTGCTGTGGTGGTGCTGAGTGATGCTGTGGTGGTGCTGAGCGATGCTGTGGTGGTACTGAGTGGTGCTGTGGTGGTGCTGAATGATAATGTGGTGGCCTTGAGTGATTATGTGGTGGTGCTGAGTGATGGTGTGGTGGCACTGAGTGGTGCTGTGGTGGTGCTGAGGATGCTGTGGTGGTGCTGACTGGTGCTGTGGTGGTGCTGAGTGATAATGTGGTGGTGCTGAGTGATAATGTGGTGCTGCTGAGTGATGCTGGGGTAGCGCTGAGTGATGATGTGGTGATGCAGAGGGCAGAAAGGCACAAAAAGTAGTCTAACAAAGCGCTGAAGGGCAGAAAAACAGGGGAAAAACGAGTCTAACAGAGGGCAGACGGGCACAAAAAAACAGTCTAACAGAGAACAGAAGGGCAGAAAAACAAGGGAAAAACGAGTCTAACAGAGGGCAGAAGGGCACAATGAAGGGGGTACCACAGGTAAGTTAACCAAGCAGCAGATCTCCCAGGAAGTGCCCACAGGATATGTCACCCTGGCAGAGCCAGCGATCTGCTTTTCACCAACCTTGTCTCATTCCCTTCTCAATGGTCACTTCCTTAGTGCAAGCCATGCCTCTTTCCCGTCCTCCTCTCTTATATTTCAGTCCCTTCTCTTTTCTTGTACAAACGCTTGCAATTTCCACAGCCCAACGTAGACTGCCCAGGGTAGCCCCTGCCCTAGGCGGAAATATATTTGACGCCCTCTCTTCTTCTCCTCTATAGAGTGAAGCAGCAGGGGGGCTTTTAATATTCACAGGTCAATTATTGTGATACTATTAGAATTGTATTTTATATGCACCTC
Source organism: Lissotriton vulgaris (assembly GCF_964263255.1). NCBI lineage: Eukaryota > Metazoa > Chordata > Amphibia > Caudata > Salamandridae > Lissotriton > Lissotriton vulgaris. The sequence continues at coordinate 1,188,843,334 of NC_141693.1, read as the reverse complement.
TTCCACAGCAGCACACCTCTGAGTGACCCTGCCCAGACAGGTCAAGGGTCTCGGGGGCATCCTAGATGCAGATTTGTGGGCCTGCATCCAAGCACAATATCGTGAAAGCTGGGCCTTTCTGGAAGAGGAATCCCAGACCAGCAGCTGCCCCAGAACATGTCTGGGCAACAGCACTATGTGCAGAGACTCACAGGTGCATGTGTAGAGCTGCAAGTAGCGGTGTGCCACAGCAGACATGCTGCATGTCTCTCGTCAGTGACAGATTTGAAACAAGGCCTGCATGGGCAATGCAACTGTAGAACACACATCTAATTTTAACTAGGCCAAGCAAAGTTAGACATGCACTGGGGAAGGCATACATGCATCATGAGGCATACAAGTAAAAATGGTGACTTTGGGAACCAAACTGTATTCAGGTGCTGAGCAGAAATGAACATGTGTAATTAATCATGTGCAGTGCTAGAATAATGGATGCTTCATGATTAAGGCTCCCTGTTTTCCATTTTTACTTATTTTTTCAGATAAATACAGACAGAAAACCATTTATGTTCCTTTCTGTATTTATTTTTAAATGTGGACAAAAACGGGAATTGGGTTGTTTTTGAGTGATTCTAAATTATATCAGTCATGACTGTCAGGCCAATAGCTGTGCGGATTGACAGGCAAGCGGATTACAAAAATAAAGAAAACTTAATAAAGTGCCTTTAGCAGCAGTAGATTTGCACAACCTTGATAATAAAATTTGCATGATTTCTTATAAGTACATATTTTATCACCGGAGTGTGTATATATCACTGAAACCTGTTAGGCGGTCAGGCAACTTTAACTGGTTAAATAAATGCAGAAATATACACATTTCGGCTTCATTTTTTCACAAAACCTAAAATAAATATGGATAAACACTGGTAAAATTAGCAAAAAATAAATATGGATAAATACAGACGGAAATTACAAAAATATAAATACCATAAAACCGGGAGGTCTAATCATGAATCATGCACTCAGCCAGATATATACAACATGCATCAATAGATGGACATGTACGTATGGAATGTGTAATGTGCATTCACAACTAGAAGTGCATTTTGCTGTTAAACATATAGGTGTAGCATGCCATCCACCGCTAAACACCCACAGCGTGTACAATCTGATTTCATAAGGTTTTAAGGGGAGGTAAACACCACGCCGCAGTTGACAATGTCTTTGCTGAAATCCGCGTTCTAAGCAGACCACGGAGTGGGAAATGCTGTGTGGACGCTGCCAGTGGAGCGGAGTTTACAGCTGACTTCTAATGTCAGCCTTTTGACAAGCTTTGGGATAATTTCTATTACAATAAAAATGATCACACTGTAGAACCAAGCATTGCTTCTGAAGATAACTACATGAAATTAAGCTGTGACCTAATGTGCGCATGATCCCATTCTCTGCTTCAGTATGTTTACAGCTTTAATTCTTATTTGGTACTCACTGATGTGTAATGTCCCGTCACATCTCAAAGTTGTTTTTCAAAGGCAGCTTGTGAGAATATATTTTCTCGATATGATAAATAAATGCGCCTTAAGGGAAAAGTTGTTGATGACCTGCATGCATAATCCTCATTTAAATTCCCCTGAGGCGTGTAAATTAAATCTGGATGTTTTGATTTATCAAATAAAGCTTGTGATACCTAATCCAAAGGTACTTATGCGCCTTGACATGCTGTAGTAAACTGAAATGACTAGATATTATAGTTAATTAAAACTGGAAAACATTTATTTTGCTTTTCTGGGATGTACAAAGTCAATGTTTACTGCATCAGACTTTCATTACTCCATTATCTACATGTGGATGTACTATGGCTATCACATAGAAATGCTTTACAAGCCTGCTGATGAACTCTGGTTGTTTATTTAAATCTTTCAATTTAGCCCCCCACCCATGTTGAACCTTTTTTTTGTTATTTGGGGTCATTTGTGCATAGGCCTCTATAACGTTTTTTCACATAACGTAAGTCTGTCAAGTTTGTGTCCTTTTTTTACATCATCCCGGGAATCTCAAAGGTACCCAGGATTTGTGGATTCGTATGGAGGTGACTATGAAAATAACCAAAATATATCAACATTTTGGGGGTTTGGGGAAAAATAGGAAACAAGTGCCTAACAGAAATATTTAGTTTTTTTTCCTAAAATTGCATCAAAGAAAGGTTGATTGTGTTAAAATCACCATTTTGCATTTTCCAGACTATCTTGAACATGCAGAGATAAATGAATAAACAAGCATTTGCAATGCAATAGGTCTCGCATTAGGAAAGTTTGAGCTATTGGTTTTGTAAAATACACATTTTTTATTTATGTGTTGGTTTTGAAAATAGCGAAATTGATAGATTTGTCATTTACAATGCCAATAGTTTTAACTTTTGCAAATGTGACACCTGGAGCATTTGTAATGCAATATGTGTTGTATTTATGTGACCTAGATGTATTGATATTACAAACACCAATGGATTTTATTTTTTTAATTAATTAATTACTTATCTAATTAATTAATTAATACTTGAATAAAAGCTTTTGAAATGTATAATGGCAATAGCTTAAACTTTTGTGAAGATTATGTACAGTGTATTTTATTGTGACAAAAATCCAAGAACAGAAGTGAAATATTAACATCTTTTTGTGACATTTGTAATAAAGCTTGAAACATTGAGAGGAAATATTTGAACCAGTTGTTGTTGAATGGTTGCACAGATTGATGCTGTGGTGGCGCTGAGTGATGTTGGGGTGGCGACGATTGATGCTGTGGCGTTCAGTGATGCTGTGGTAGCACATAGTGATGTTGTGGTCCTCCTGAGTGGTGATGCTGTGGTGGGGCTGAGAGATGCTGTGATGATGCGATATAGTGACAGAGTGAGTGCGATAGATAGAGGGAGGGCGATAGATAGATAGAATGAGTGCAATAGATATATAGAGTGAGGACGATAGAGTGAGGGCGATAGAGTGAGGGCGATAGAGTGAGGGCGAAAGATAGATAGAGTGAGGGCGATAGATAGAGAGAGTGAGGGCGATAGATAGAGAAAGTGAGGGTGATGGATAGAGTGAGGGCGATAGATAGAGTGAGGGCGATAGATGGATAGATAGATAGATAGAGTGAGGGTGATAGATAGATAGAGTGAGGGCGATAGATATGTAGTTAGATAGATAGATAGATAGCAACAGTAAACATCCCGCATTCGAGGAATTTACTGTGTGCAATTTTAATTTTGATTCAACGTTTCAATGCGTCCCCTCGAGCACCTGTGTTATGCTACTAATATAAATGAAGTCGGAGATGTTAATGTAAATGTATGTATGTATGTGTCTTGTAAAGCGCACTGCTGCCCTGAGGGGTCGTGGCGCTGTAGACCGCTGGGGAACCCGTCCTGGCTATCCCTGTGAGATGGTCCCTACTGGGTATCTCCAAGGTGAAACCAGGCATCCCTAGTGAATGTGGGGGCCGTTGTAGAGATGAGGCAAGCTAATGCCCAGAGTTGCCGAGTATGATCCCTGGTTAGAGTAGGCACCGAGGCGAGAATTAGCGAGTCCGCTGACCCTGGTCCACGACCCTGCTGCGTCGGAAATTGAACCCTGGTCCCGGGCCGTTCTCTGCTTCCGGGTCTGCCGCCTCTAACCAGTGAGCCACACCACTCCACTTAATCACTGTAACCAAACAAAAGGAGGCAGACATGTGGCCTCTGGCTTCAAAGGCACAAAACCTGAGTTCAGATGTTAGTTCCTGCACATGGGCAAAGCGTCTTATCTGACAGTTTTGTGCTTTCTGAGCGGGGGGGCATAGTAAGTGCTGAGAAGCCGGACTACCAGTGTGCTCATTGTTTTGACTGCCTCCTTACAGTTTTTTTTCTATCCAGCCATGAAGTGAAGGCACCTCAGCAAGTTAACTACACCACACATTTCTGCGTGCAACAAGAAGTATCTGGGGTCTGATTCCCGTCGGGGCGAGATAGACGTTTATCCTTTTTTGACCAACAAAGTCAGTTTGAAATGGACAGTAAAATAAATAAAACACACTGCACGCCTTCTGCTGTGGGCTCAGAGACGAGAATGGACAGGGAGGGAAGGCCCAGCAGAAGAGCTGTTATGTCTGATGCTTGGGGATGTCTGACGCTTGTGGATGTCTCATGCCTGATGTTTGTGGATGTCTGACGCTTGTGGATGCCTGACGCTTGTGGATGGCTAACGCTTGTGGCTGGCTGATGCTTGTGGATGGCTGACGCTTGTGGATGGCTGACGCTTGTGGATGGCTGGCGCTTGTGGATGCCTGAAGCTTGTGAATGCCTGATGCTTGTGCATGCCAGACCCTTTTTGGATGCCTGACGCTTGTGGAAGTCTGATGGGTGATGCTTGTGGATGCCTGATGCTTGTGGATGTCTGATGCGTGATGCTTGTGGATGCCTGATTCTTGTGGATGTCTGATGCTTGTGGATGACTGATGCTTCTGGATGTTTGATGTTTTTGGATGTCTGTTGCTTCTGGATGTCGGATGCTTCTGGATGCCTGGTGCTTGTGGATGTCTGTTGCTTGTGGATGTCTGATACTTGTGGATGTCTGATGCTTGTGGATGTCTGTTGCTTTTGGATGTTTGATGCTGGTGGATGCTTGATGCTTTTTGATGCCTGATGCTTGTGCATGTCTGATGCTTGTGGATGTCTGATGTTTGTGAATGCTTGAAGCTTGGGCATGCCTGACGCTTGTGCATGCCTTACGCTTGTGCATGCCTGACGCTTGTGCAGGCCTGGCGCTTGTGGATATCTGATGCTTGTGGATGTCTGATGCTTGTGGATGTCTGATGCTTGTGGATGTCTGTTGCTTGTGGATGTTTGATGCTTGTGGATGCTTGATGCTTTTGGATGTCTGACGCTTGTGGATGTCTGATGCTTGTGGATGTCTGTTGCTTGTGGATGTCTTATGCTTGTGGATGTCTGTTTCTTGTGGATGTCTGTTGCTTGTGGATGTCTGTTGCTTGTGGATGTGTGACACCTGTGGATGTCTGACGCTTGTGGATATCTGATGTTTGTGAATGCTTGACGCTTGTACATGCTTGACGCTTGTGGATGCCTGACGCTTGAGGATGCCTGATGCCTTTGGATGTCTGATGCTTGTGGATGCCTGATGTTTGTGGATGTCTGACGCTTGTGGATGCCTGACGCTTGTGAATGTCTGACGCTTGTGGATGCCTGACGCTTGTTGATGTCTGATGCCTGATGCTTGTGGATGTCTGATGTTTGTGGCTGTCTGATGTTTGTGGATGTCTGATGTTTGTGGATGTCTGATGCTTGTGGATGTCTGATGCTGGTGGATGTCTAATGTTTGTGGATGTCTGATGCTTGTGGATGTCTGTTGCTTGTGGATGCCTGACGCTTGTGGATGCCTGACGCTTGTGGATGTCTGAGGCCTGATGCTTGTAGATGTCTGATGTTTGTGGATGTCTGATGTTTGTGGATGTCTGATGTTTGTGGATGTCTGATGCTTGTGGATGTCTGATGCTTGTGGATGTCTGATGTTTGTGGATGTCTGATGCTTGTGGATGTCTGTTGCTTGTGGATGCTTGTGGATGTCTGATGCTTGTGGATGTCTGATGCTTGTGGATGTTTGATGTTTGTGGATGTCTTATGCTTCTGGATGTCTGATGCTTCTGGATACCTGGTGCTTGTGGGTGTCGTATGTTTGTGGATGTCTGATGCTTGTGGATGTCTGATGCTTGTGGATGTCTGTTGCTTGTGGATGTTTGATGCTGGTGGATGCTTGATACTTTTGGATGCCTGACGCTTGTGCATGTCTGATGCTTGTGGATGTCTGATGTTTGTGAATGCTTGAAGCTTGGGCATGCCTGACGCTTGTGCATGCCTGATGCTTGTGCATTCCTTATGCTTGTGCTTGCCTGACGCTTGTGGATGCCTGACGCTTGTGCATGCCTGATGCTTGTGGATGTCTGATGCTTGTTGATGTCTTTTGCTTGTGGATGTTTGATGTTGTGGATGTCTGATGCTTGTGGATGCCTGACGCTTGTGGATGTCTGATGCTTGTGGATGTCTGTTGCTTGTGGATGTCTGGCTTGTGGATGTCTGATGCTTGTGGACGTCTGATGCTTCTGGATGTTTGTGGATGTGTGATGCTTGTGGATGTTTGATGCTTGTGGATGTCTGATGCCTGAGACCTGATGCTTGTGGATGTCTGATGCTTGCGGATGTCTGATGCTTGTGGATGTCTGTTTCTTGTGGATGCCTGTTGCTTGTAGATGTCTGACATTTGTGAATGCTTGACGCTTGTGCATGCCTGACGCTTGTGGATGCCTGACGCTTGAGGATGCCTGATGCCTTTGGATGTCTGATGCTTGTGGATGCCTGTAGTTTGTGGATGTCTGATGCCTGATGTTTGTGGATGTCTGACACTTGTGGATGTCAGACACTTGTGGATGCCTAACACTTGTGGATGCCTGACCCTTGTGGATGTCTGATGCCTGATGCTTGTGGATGTCTGATGTTTGCTGATGTCTGATGTTTGCTGATGTCTGATGTTTGTGGATGTCCGATGCTTGTAGATGTCTGATGCTTGTGGATGTCTGATGTTTGTGGATGTCTGATGCTTGTGGATGTCTGTTGCTTGTGGATGTCTGTTGCTTGTGGATGTCTGGCTTGTGGATGTCTGATGCTTGTGGATGTGTGAAGCTTGTGGATGCCTGATGCTTGTGGACGCACGATGCTTGTGGATGTCTGATGCTCCTGGTTGTCTGATGCTCCTGAATGTCTGATGTCTGATGCTTGTGGATGCCTGATGCTTGTGTATGTCTGATGCTTGTGGACGTCTGATGCTTCTGGGTGTTTGTGGATGTGTGATGCTTCTGGGTGTTTGATGCTTCTGGATGTCTGATGCCTGATGCCTGTGGATGTCTGATGCTTGCGGATGTCTGATGCTTGTGGATGTCTGTTTCTTGTGGATGTCTGTTGCTTGTGGATGTCTGATGTTTGTGAATGCTTGACGCTTGTGCATGCCTGACGCTTGTGGATGCCTGATGCTTGAGGATGCCTGATGCCTTTGGATGTCTGATGCTTGTGGATGCCTGTAGTTTGTGGATGTCTGATACCTGATGTTTGTGGATGCCTGACTCTTGTGGATGTCTGATGCCTGATGCTTGCAGATGTCTGATGTATGTGGATGTCTGATGTTTGTGGATGTCCGATGCTTGTGGATGTCTGATACTTGTGGATGTCTGATGTTTGTGGATGTCTGATGCTTGTGGATGTCAGTTGCTTGTGGATGTCGATTGCTTGTGGATGTCTGGCTTGTGGATGTCTGATGCTTGTGGATGTGTGATGCTTGTGGATGCCTGATGCTTGTGGACGCATGATGCTTGTGGATGTCTGATGCTCCTGGTTGTCTGATGCTCCTGGTTGTCTGATGTCTGATGCTTGTAGATGCCTGATGCTTGTGTATGTATAATGCTTGTGGACGTCTGATGCTTGTGGATGTCTGTTTCTTGTGGATGTCTGTTGCTTGTGGATGTCTTTTGCTTGTGGATGTGTGACACTTGTGGATGTCTGATTCTTGTGGATGTCTGACGTTTGTGAATGCTTGATGCTTGTGCATGTCTGACGCTTGTGGATGTCTGACGCTTGAGGATGCCTGATGCCTTTGGATGTATGATGCTTGTGGATGCCTGTAGTTTGTGGATGTCTGATGCCTGATGTTTGTGGATGACTGACGCTTGTGGATGTTTGACGCTTGTAGATGCCAGACACTTGTGGATGCCTGACGCTTGTGGATGTCTGATGCCTGATGCTTGTGGATGTCTGATGTTTGTGGATGTCTGATGTTTGTGGATGTCTGATGTTTGTTGATGTCCGATGCTTGTGGATGTCTGATGCTTGTGGATGTCTGATGTTTGTGGATGTCTGATGCTTGTGGATGTTTGTTGCTTGTGGATGTCTGTTGCTCGTTGATGCCTGATGCTTGTGGATGCTTGTGGATGTCTGATGCTCGTGGATGTCTGATGTTTGTGAATGTTTGAAGCTTGTGCATGCCTCAAGAGTGTGCATGCCTGACGCTTGTGGATGCCTGACGCTTGTGGATGTCTGACGCTTGTGGATGTCTGATGCTTGTGTATGTCTGATGCTTGTGCACGTCTGATGCTTCTGGATGTTTGTGGATGTCTGATGCTTCTGGATGTCTGATGCCTGATGCTTGTGGATGTCTGATGCTTGTGGATGTCTGATGCTTGTGGATGTCCGTTGCTTGTGGATGTCTGTTGCTTGTGGATGTCTTGTGCTTCTGGATGTCTGACACTTGTGGATGTCTGACGCTTGTGGATGTCGGACGTTTGTGAATGATTGACGCTTGTGCATGCCTGACACTTGTGGATGCCTGACGCTTGAGAATGCCTGATGCTTTTGGATGTCTGATGCTTGTGGATGCCCGACATTTGTGGATGTCTGATGCCTGATATTTGTGGATGTCTGACGCTTGTGGATGACTGACGCTTGTGGATACCTGACGCTTGTGGATGCCTGACGCTTGTGGATGTCTGATGCCTGATGCTTGTGGATGTCTGATGTTTTTGGATGTCTGATGTTTGTGGATGTCTGATGCTTGTGGATGTCTGATGTTTGTGGATGTCTGATGCTTGTGTATGTCCGTTGCTTGTGGATGTCTGTTGCTTCTTGATGCCTGAAGGGGGTGGATGCTTGTGGATGTCTGACGCTTGTGGATGTCTGATGCTTGTGGATGTCTGATGTTGGTGAATGCTTAAAGCTTGTGCATGCCTGACGCGTGTGCATGCCTTACGCTTGTGCATACCTGATGCTTGTGGATGCCTGACGCTTGTGGATGCCTGATGCTTGTGAATGCCTGATGCTTGTGCATGCCAGACCCGTTTTGGATCCCTGACTCTTGTGGATGTCTGATGGGTGATGCTTGTGGATGCCTGATGCTTGTGGATGTCTGATGCGTGATGCTTGTGGATGCCTGATGCTTGTGGATGCCTGATGCTTATGGATGCCTGATGCTTGTGGATGTCTGATGCTTGTGGATGTCTGATGTTTTTGGATGTCTTATGCTTCTGGATGTCTGATGCTTCTGGATGCCTGGTGCTTGTGGATGTCTGATGTTTGTGGATGTCTGATGCTTGTGGATGTCTGATGCTTGTGGATGTGTGTTGCTTGTGGATATTTGATGCTGGTGGATGCTTGATGCTTTTGGATGCCTGACGCTTGTGCATTTCTGATGCTTGTGGATGTCTGATGTTTGTGTATGGTTGAAGCTTGGGCATGCCTGACGCTTGTGCATGCCTGTGGATGTCTGATGCCTGATGTTTGTGGATGTCTGACGCTTGTTGATGTCTGACGCTTGTGGATGCCTGACACTTGTGGATGCCTGGCACTTGTGGATGTCTGATGCCTGATGCTTGTGGATGTCTGATGTTTGTGGATTTCTGATGTTTGTGGATGTCTGATGTTTGTGGATGTCCGATGCTTGTGGATGTCTGATGCTTGTGGATGTCTGATGTTTGTGGATGTCTGATGCTTGTGGATGTCTGTTGCTTGTGGATGTCTGTTGCTTGTTGATGCCTGATGCTTGTTGATGCTTGTGGATGTCTGATGCTTGTGGATGTCTGATGTTTGTGAATGTTTGAAGCTTGTGCATGCCTCAAGCGTGTGCATGCCTGACGCTTGTGCATGCCTGACGCTTGTGGATGCCTGCGCTTGTGCATGCCTGACGCTTTTGGATGTATGATGCTTGTGGATGTCTGTTGCTTGTGGATGTTTGATGCTTGTGGATGCTTGATGCTTTTGGATGCCTGACGCTTGTGAATGTCTGATGCTTGTGGATGTCTGTTGCTTGTGGATGTCTGGCTTGTGGATGTGTGATGCTTGTGGATGTGTGATTCTTGTGTATGCCTGATGCTTGTGGACGCATGATGCTTGTGGATGTCTGATGCTCCTGGTTGTCTGATGCTCCTGGTTGTCTGATTTCTGATGCTTGTGGTTGCCTGATGCTTGTGTATGTCTGATGCTTTTGGACGTCTAATGCTTCTGGATGTTTTTGGATGTGTGATGTTTCTGGATGTCTGATGCCTGATGCCTGTGGATGTCTGATGCTTGCAGATGTCTGATGCTTGTGGATGTCTGTTGCTTGTGGATTCTTTTGCTTGTGGATGTGTGACTCTTGTGGATGTCTGACGCTTGTGGATGTCTGACGTTTGTGAATGCTTGATGCTTGTGCATGCCTGACGCTTGTGGATGCCTGACGCTTGAGGATGCCTGATGCCTTTGGATGTCTGATGCTTGTGGATGCCTGTAGTTTGTGGATGTCTGATGCCTGATATTTGTGGATGTCTGACGCTTGTCGATGTCTGACGCTTGTGGATGCCTGACACTTGTGGATGCCTGACGCTTGTGGATGTCTGATGCCTGATGCTTGTGGATGTCTGATGTTTGTGGATGTCTGATGTTTGTGGATGTCTGATGTTTGTGGATGTCTGATGTTTGTGGATGTCTGATGTTTGTGGATGTCCGATGCTTGTGGATGTCTGATGCTTGTGGATGTCTGATGTTTGTGGATGTCTGATGCTTGTGGATGTCTGTTGCTTGTGGATGTCTGTTGCTTGTTGATGCCTGATGCTTGTGGATGCTTGTGGATGTCTGATGCTTGTGGATGTCTGATGTTTGTGAATGTTTGAAGCTTGTGCATGCCTCAAGCATGTGCATGCCTGACGCTTGTGCATGCCTGACGCTTGTGGATGCCTGCGCTTGTGCATGCCTGACGCTTTTGGATGTATGATGCTTGTGGATGTCTGTTGCTTGTGGATGTTTGATGCTTGTGGATGCTTGATGCTTTTGGATGCCTGACGCTTGTGAATGTCTGATGCTTGTGGATGTCTGTTGCTTTTGGATGTCTGGCTTGTGGATGTGTGATGCTTGTGGATGTGTGATTCTTGTGTATGCCTGATGCTTGTGGACGCATGATGCTTGTGGATGTCTGATGCTCCTGGTTGTCTGATGCTCCTGGTTGTCTGATGTCTGATGCTTGTGGATGCCTGATGCTTGTGTATGTCTGATGCTTTTGGACGTCTAATGCTTCTGGATGTTTTTGGATGTGTGATGTTTCTGGATGTCTGATGCCTGATGCCTGTGGATGTCTGATGCTTGCAGATGTCTGATGCTTGTGGATGTCTGTTGCTTGTGGATTCTTTTGCTTGTGGATGTGTGACTCTTGTGGATGTCTGACGCTTGTGGATGTCTGACGTTTGTGAATGCTTGATGCTTGTGCATGCCTGACGCTTGTGGATGCCTGACGCTTGAGGATGCCTGATGCCTTTGGATGTCTGATGCTTGTGGATGCCTGTAGTTTGTGGATGTCTGATGCCTGATATTTGTGGATGTCTGACGCTTGTCGATGTCTGACGCTTGTGGATGCCTGACACTTGTGGATGCCTGACGCTTGTGGATGTCTGATGCCTGATGCTTGTGGATGTCTGATGTTTGTGGATGTCTGATGTTTGTGGATGTCTGATGTTTGTGGATGTCCGATGCTTGTGGATGTCTGATGCTTGTGGATGTCTGATGTTTGTGGATGTCTGATGCTTGTGGATGTCTGTTGCTTGTGGATGTCTGTTGCTTGTTGATGCCTGATGCTTGTGGATGCTTGTGGATGTCTGATGCTTGTGGATGTCTGATGTTTGTGAATGTTTGAAGCTTGTGCATGCCTCAAGCGTGTGCATGCCTGACGCTTGTGAATGCCTGACGCTTGTGGATGCCTGACGCTTGTGGATGCCTGACCCTTGTGGATGTCTGATGCTTGTGGATGCCTGATGCTTGTGGATGTCTGATGCTTGTGGATGTCTTTTGCTTGTGGATGTTTGATGCTTGTGGATGCTTGATGCTATTGGATGTCTGACGCTTGTGGATGTCTGATGCTTTTGGATGCCTGATGCTTGTGGATGCCTGTTGCTTGTGGATGTCTTATCCTCCTGGTTGTCTGATGTCTGATGCTTGTGGATGCCTGATGCTTGTGTATGTCTGATGCTTGTGGACGTCTGATGCTTCTGGATGTTTGTGGATGTCTGATGCTTCTGGATGTTTGATGCTTCTGGATGTCTGATGCCTGATGCTTGTGGATGTCTGATGCTTGTGGTGCTTGTGGATGTCTGATGCTTGTGGATGTCTGTTGCTTTTGGATGCGGAAAGAAAGTTGCGGATTAATGGGTGTTTACCCTCCGCCAGTAAGTACATTGGTGGCACGGCGGCCCTCCTCCTTTCCTACTAATTCTCCCATCCTCGTTGTTTCTTGACTGTACCTCACCACGCTATTGTAAGTGATGTAATTTGTAACGCAATGTTCCTCTTGTATAGCGCTCTGAAACCTCCGGGTCTAGCCAGCGCTATATAAACCTTTTTAGATATACCTTGTAATGCAACAATCCTCTGGTTTTGCGCTCTGATACCTCCGGGTCTAGCCAGCGCTATATAACCTTTGTCAAATCAAATAAACTAAAATCTGGTTTTACTGAATGCTGAGACCTGAGCAACATGGCTAATGCCCGGAGGAGGTGCCTAGACAGCTAATGAGGAGATTGGCCCTGGTTTCCCCCTTGACCGTCATCTACCCAGCCGGACATCAGACACAGTTCTTCCTCATCTTCCTGTAATGGCTCCTTCCTCCCCTCCATTCCTCGAATTCTCTCATCCTCGTGTTTGTTGACTGTACCATACTACGCTATTGTAACTGATGTAATTGGTAATGCAATGTTCCTCTTGTATAGCGCGCTGATACCTCCGGGTCTAGCCAGCGCTATATAAACCTTTTTAGATATACCTTGTAATGCAACAGTCCTCTGGTTTTGTACTCTGATACCTCCGGGAAAAGCCAGTGCTATATAACCTTCTCCACTCAAATCAAATACACTAAAATCAAGTTTTCCTGAATATCGAAACCTGAGGAACATGGCTGACGGTGGAGCTGCTAGACAGCTAATGAGGAGATTGGCCCTGGTTTCCCCCTTGACCGTCACCTACCCAGCCGGACATTGGGCACAGTTCCTCCTAGTCTCCCAGCAATTACTCCTTCCTCCCTTCCCTCCTACGAATTTGTGAATCATTGTTTATGTGTACTGTATCTTACTATGCTCTTGTATCTGATGTAACTCTTAACGCAACGATCCTAAATGTAAAGCGCTCTGATACCCTCTTGGGTCTGGTTCACCCTATATAAAACTTTATAAATGAATAAATAAAATATTTTTTAATGGAACACAGATCCTAACTATGTTTGGGAAAAGATTCTATGAGGCGGTATTGCATCCTCTGTTGGATCATCACGCAGGTCATGCAGGCCAAGAGGTAGTGACTACACTTATCGTGCACCTCCTCCCAGACGCAAGGGTTCAATCTTGCATGCCCAGACACGGTATCAGTGTCTAGAACACATAGGGTCAGACTGGTTGGTCCCTTAGATAATTCACCAGAGGTTCCCAGATATCTTTCTACCTATTAGGCAAAATTCTATCACACACGTAAAAGAGACCCTTCGGACATAGCTGCCTATTTTGAAGATACTGTCCTTGGGTGGATCAGCGATTCACACAGAGAATTCCTGTCTGCTCTTCTTGGAGAGGACGAGATCCGGGCAACAATAATGGGTCTGCGATCCCGAAAAGCCCAGGGACCTGATGGTCTGCCAGTGGACTTTTATAAATTCTATATAGACGAATTAGATCTATTTCTTAAACAGCTATTTGATAAAGCCAGAAATAGTGAGACTTTACCTATAACCATGAGACAGGCATGATCATTTCCTTACTCAAGCCGAACAAAGAGGCCAGTAGCTAGCTGTGAGTCCTACAGGCCTCTATTGCTCATCAACTGTGACACCAAGATCCCAGCCAAAAGCCAAAGTTGTTACACACAGGTTGACATTGCTGATGGAGGGATTGGTCCTCCCGGATCCCGCAGATTTCATCCCCAGCAGGGCCACATCCATAATTGCGCACAACATTTGCGTTTACTCCATGACATAGATCCAGAGATCAGAGCAGCAGGTATATTCCTGGATGCCACAAACGCTTTTGATTCCCTGGAATGGGATTACATGTTTGCAATTCTGGGTAGGATGGGACTCCCCCAGCCCTTCCATGGATAGGGCTGCTATACACCCATCCTGAAGCTATTATACGGATTAATGGCCTATACTCCCCTCCGGTCCCCATTATGCGGTCGACACAACAAGGATGCCCTTTATCCCCACTGCTAATCTCCCTAGCCATAGAACCTCTCATGGACAAAATACGACAACAATACAGAGAGTATGCCATACCATATCCCACACAGCAGAGACTAATATCGCTGTACGCAGATGATGTCACTCTTTATTTACGGGAGCCACAGACTAGCATTACCCCAATTCTGCTGGAGTTCATCAGATTCGGTGCATTCTCCGGGATAGGAATTAACTGGAGCAAAACGGAAATGTTTCCACTAATGCCAAACACGGTTCAGTTCACCCCCAATTTCCCTTCGAAATGGTGCGAAACCGAAAAAAAATATTTAGGCGTGACAATAACCTGAACTAAGGAAGAAACGCTCTGTGTGAACTATGGCACTGCCATTGACACCATTACTAACTGGGTGACCTGTTGGATCACAATGTCATTTTCCCTGGCTGCAAGGGTAGCCCTAATGAAAATAATTATACAACCTAAATGGGTATATTTATTTATTAATATACCCTATAACCCCAGGGCGCCCTTTTTTTTACACCCTCCGGTCACTTTTCATCAGGGTAACATGGGGGGCTGGCGCACCATGAAATAAAAAAATATTTAAAAGGGGTTCGAAAAAACAGCCATTTGTGACAAAAATTTAATTGTAACTTCTTATCACAATGGCTGATTTTACAAAACAAATTTACCATTACACCCACTAACCATTCCGGTTGTGGGGCTATATAGGGTTTCAGGTTCCCCAAGAACCCAAATTACCCAGAGCTAACTACTGAACTACAACCTACAATTGGATGTCATTGTGTACCGGGTAAAGTGCAGTTCATATGGTAGAGGGAAAACTGGGCTTTAAAGAAACCTAAGTATTTCTGAAATAGGCACCAGATACAGAGTTTATGAGCAGTGTTTATTCACACTTCTCTGAATTTGTGCTACTACCATGTGATTCAGAGGGCATTTATCAAAATTTCTTCTTTCTTACACATTACCTTACATTTCAAAGGCACAAATGCCAAGAAATACATTTGGTAATAACAAATGTTGTACTATTCTGTATTTTGAAATGTCTGCTGGAAAATCTGGCATCCTACTTGTGCGGTTAGGGCTAGAGTTCAAAAAAGAAATGAGCCCTAAACACAAGAACGACACAGCACATTTCTTACACTAAAAACTATCCCTTTTTTCACTATCTGCAGCTGTGTATTTTGTGCCCTAGTTCAGTAGGCACCAATGGAAACCTAGCAAACCTGTACATTTTTAAAAACTCCCACTAGGTTTTATACCCAGAAACCTTTGCAAACCTCAATCGTTGACTAAAAAATCCAAATGTTCCTGATATTTATGTGAAGAAATCTTCTGGAATCTGTGGGAAGACACAACTTTCCTTCCACCCTGTATTTTCCGAAGTGTCCAGATAAAGATGGCACCTCTAGATAGAGATAGTGCCCGCAACAGGAAAGCCCTCAAAATTACAACCTGGACACATTACATTTTCCAACTGAAAACAAAACCTTTTTTTCCAGTCAGCTAGCTGTGGATTTTTGGCTCTAGATCAGCTGGCACCTAAGTAAACCTAGCAAACCTGTATTTCTTTAATTAGACACCTGGGGCCAAGCATATTACAAGTTTCCTCACCACCAGAGGACTCATGTCAGTTCTCATGCCATGAAACTGCTGGTGGTGAGGAAACAAATGGGGTCTTGCTGGGCCCCTCTTGCCTTGTGCATGTGGTACATGTAGTGCCCTTCATGTTTGAATGCACCTCTATTCCTGCATGGCAATGAGCTGCACAGCCCATACCATGCAGGATGTGTATTGGTGGTCCCACGCCTGTACAGTTCTAATGCTCACATATGAACCTCTGAGTGCACTGACGTGGTACCAGCCCAGTTGCCTTCTCTTTTGTAAGTAAGTATGTTTACTGGTATTGTGTGTTAGTAAAAGTTGAATAAAATACTTTTTGCCATAAGAAGTCAAAATTAAATGAAATGTCAGTGCAGGCTTTTGAAAGTGTTCCATTTGTTGTTGCTGCTGGTGTATCAGTATGCTTTAAGACATGAGCATAACTTATCTACCTGTTTATAAGAGTGTGAAGTAGCATGATAAACATAAACAGCAAGAGCAAAAATGTATTATTTATTGTATTATCTGTCCAACTATATTCCTACTTTCAATATTCTCCAAATATTTAGGTTCTCTTTGCAGCACCGGTGCTTCATTAAGTCTGCTCTATTTAATACTAATCTTTACTTTCTGTGTCAGGCTCTTTGGTATAAGATTGAATTTAGCCATTCATTTAAACAACATTTCGTATGTCAGGCCATGTTTTTTTAGCATTCATTCATCTTCGTGTCTGTCGCATCATCTCTTTCTAATTCTTCCCAGGAGGTTTTTGTATTGGCTTTAAATGAAGAACAGAAACACATTTCTGGTCTGTTTCCACATGGCTCAATAGTTATCATTCCAGTTGGCTTATGTGTTGGAGGCATCTATTTAGTTTACTCAGTTCCAAAATACTCACTATATTGTTCCTGTCCCGTTGGCATCATTTCAGTAGCTTGTTCTGGAAGGATGAAGTCAATAAAAAGATAATTGTCAAGGTATGGAAATAATGATCTTGTTACAATAAAAGTGAAAACACGCCCATATGTTATTACATTTAATTCATATCGTTTCACACATACGTAAAGTACACAGAGAAGAGTTGCAATCAGCATGCAAGGTTCATAAAAACAATCATTATGTTGAGTGACAGAAAAAGGAAGACTGAAAGCCACTGCTGACAATCTTTACAGAGTGTGTTGTTGCTTCTGCTCTAGCACAAAAGAATCCACTCCTTTTTATCAATGATATCCTAATAATAATGGATCAACAAGGAGAGACTCTATCCATTTCTGAATGTTAGCATGTCACTTTCATTTTCAAAGTTGTTTCATTGAGAATAGTAAAAGGGAGCCCACAAGTTCATACATTTCATTTTGATTATTCTTACTACTGTAGTTAATAGATTCATGCGACAAAAATGTAATTGGAATCTCGCTATTGTTAATTAACTTGTTCAGCTCGTCATGAGGCTCAGTGGAGCTGTGCTCATGATGAGCTGAGCTCGTCATAACTGCTGCGGAACGCCCACGCTGGGCTAATTCCCCTCCTGTGTGGGCATTCCATGGGAGTGGGAGGAGTCGTGACGAGCTCAGCTCATCATGAGTACAGCTCCACTGTGCAGCATGACGAGGTGGGCTCGTCACGAGCACCGCGGCCCCACGCGCGGCCCTCCTCCCCCCGCACAGCGTGGGAATTAGCCCCGCATGGAAGGTAGTAATCACACTGTAAAGCTCCCCTCATGTGCACTTCCTTTGGAGTGTTTTCTATAAGTGGGCGTGTTTTTAGGAAGGAGAAATGAACCACAAGGGAGTCTGCCAACAATATCTTTATGCATTTTTGCTACTTGCAACTCCTGTGTGCTGCTGTGCAATGCTGTGATGTTTAATATTGCTTCCTAGTGTTTCTCTGTGGATCAGCCAGCATTACTACAGTGAAATTAGCTGTTTGCTATTAGTCACTGTATATGCATATTATCATTAGATTTCTACAGTCACTAATTTAAATACTATGCAATTGAGGTGACTTATTAATATTTAAAAATAAGCCTTTAACATGTTGAAGGGTTTATTTTGACATGTTGATTAAGGGTTTTTACACTGTTACAGTTGAGCTACAATGGTAGGTCTAAGGTTATGTTTGGACTGCTATTGGTCTCCATTGCACAATAGGTGGTGCAATCAACTCGTGGAATTTCACTTCCAGAACTGGGTCCATGGTGTACCATTTGCCACTGACTTAAACACAAATGACATATGACCTTTGAGTATACTAATTCAACCATTCTATAATATGGAGCAGAGTGACTTTACAGCTGTTTAGCAAGGGTCTTGCACACAGCCCGATAGACAGAAAAGGCAAACATCTGGTGGTAAACCACCGAAAATATGGTCCTTTCTACAAGAAGTATGCTTTTCTTTGCTGTCAGAATTTCCTCAGCTCCATATTCTTGCCTCACTTTGAGGTAATATAAATTTTATGGTCATGTTGTGTTCCCTAGCGAGTACCCCACCGACTCCATGTACGAGTTAAAAGTGCATGTAACTTCCCTCCTGTATCAGCTATGAAGACGCAAATACATTTGCGTCCAACGTTAACTTGTCCTCTTTCAGACCCACCATGAATGGGTTTGATGGTCCGCTCCTAAGTATGCTATGCCAACGTCTTTTTGAAGTGTACTCCTACGTTTTTCAGCCTGGCTGAAAGTAGGCCCTGAATCTCTGCCACCGAGCCTCTTCTCTGGCTTCTGACTGCGAGGGCCTCTGCCCAAGCAGCCCCCGTACCCGTGAACTCTGACTTACTTCTAGCGCGGCCCTCCGTGCTCAGCTCAGCCTGCTGCCTGCCAAGATTGACTATAACTTTCGAGTTATCTGTTTTCCTCCCCGAAGATACATTCCAGCCTGCTAGCTTCAGTAAACATCCTTCCTCAGCTACAGGGCTAAAGGGCCGACCTGTCTTTATGCAAGTAATTCATAGCCTCTGTTGCCATGCTTCCATGGAAGGCCCCATGCCCCCACGCTTCTCATACAGACACTCAGGCGTTTATACACGCACTCACAGCAAGTATGGAATAGCTTCTGCTCTAGAGACCTTTCTGCCTAGATAGCTTAGTTCCTAAAACATCAGATATCAGATATGATAGAAGCACAAGTTGATCTGACATGCCAGACTTCTGTCTCTTTCCGTCAGTGTAAATGTCAAGTCCCCTGCACCCCGTCTATCACACGTCATGCAGCTGCGCGCGCATCCAAGCTTCCGATTTCTGCTGACATTGCAACATCCTGTTAGCACCACCCCTTGGTGCCACCCACTTGCGTCACCTATCAGTGACGTTTCTAGCACACGCCCTAGTTCATGCCTAGTTTACGCCTCTTGATGATGTACTAGCACCACGTGTATACTGTTATCTTGTCTTCTCTCAGCTGTTACGCCTCTTACATTGAACATTATGATGTAAATCAAGTATATAAGCTATGTATTGTCAATAAACGACAGCGCGCTCATCTATCCCTTCTGACACCCTGTGTGGTGGTCAGAACATGATATCCTGATTCCTTTATGAGGAATAAAACCCTTAGAAACTCTTACACCACGGACTCTGTTTTCCTTCATTTCGATTGAGTTATTATTGATTAAGTACTTACCTGCATAGAAATTAAGAGAGTAAATTAATTATTTACATCATTTTGGCGCCCGAATAGGGACCCCTCCCCCACCTCACGCGCCGGAAGGTGCGTTGCAATCCGTGTCCCCTGCCATCAGTTAGACGGACAACACGTGTACTGGCAGGATTTCCTGCATCCCCCTCTGACACACGGAGGTGACGAAGACTGCGATCAGTGCCCAGACGAGGCGGTGAGGAGTGCGGAGGATCCCGACCAGAGCCCAGCCGAAGGAAGCAAGGTCCGAGGTGTGAAGAGGCCCACCAGTTTTCCGAAGTTTTCCGAAGTCTTCCGAAGTTTTCCGAAGTTCCGAGTCGAGTCCAGTCGAGTTTTCCGAGGCCTTCTGTTTTCCGTGCTTCCCGGTGAGTACCATTGCTGGGTCGTATCTAGACGGGTTTGGGTACGCAAGTCCGGTCTGCACTGTTTTTAGGCAGTGTATCTGTACTGTTTAGCAGTATATAAAGTATTCCGAATTTCTGCACTGTTACAGCAGTGTATCTGTATCGTTGAGCGGTACATTCAGAGTAAGGGGAAGTTAGCTATGTCTTTAAATGTTTCATGTGATTAATGTCGTGGTATGAATGTGATTGTTTTTGTGCATTATTGTGTCTTTTTTTTGTATAAATAGTTACAGTTGACATTAAGTATCAAGGATCAAGAATTGCAGTATCAAGTAGGCACAATGCCGTTTTTCAACAAATTAAAGCAGATAGGAACTAGGAAAGGGATGTTAGAGGAAGAGATTCCAATCCCCCCTAGGGACACTCCAGGTAATTTTATGTACAATAAACATGGCATAGACGCCATCCTGTATCTAGAGTTATGGACCGATTATACCAAGCACTTAGAGGAAAGATACCGATGGCCAGTTAACGGAACATGGGATGCCGAGTGCATCATAAAGGTAGAAGAAATATTACGGAAAAAGAAAGCTAGACAATCTCAGAAAGACGCCATAGAATTTTGGCGTAAGGAATCACGTAAGCGTGCTGATAGAGCACTCCGTAGAGAAGACAGGCTTAAAGAATCAGAAAAGGCCCAAGAAAACGAATTAGTTACTGAGGGAATTCGAGTAAAAGTAGAACAAATAGATCGCATCCAAAATGGCAAAGTGAACAACATGTATCTTTTGGCCGATGGTACCCCTGACGCCATTTCAGAAATACCGAAAAATTTGCCGTCACCATTAGTTCCAACTAAAGTAATGCATAAGACTACTAAAGACATATTCCTAAATTCATATCTCGAAGATGTAGCGCCAGCTTACACCAATCTGCCTGTTCGTGCCCTGCCTACTGACAGGGCCGGGGGTGGTACTGCCCCCCAAGATCACTCTCAGCCGACACCGAAAAAGACTAGTTCCGTTCCGCCAGCTCCGCCACTTCCCTCACCTAAAACTGATTTACCGAAACCACTTCAATCAGATCCTACTAAAAGACAAATTCAGATACTGACTACACACAGAGATAATGCCCAAGCTTCCGCTTCAGGAGGTGCGACCGCGGGTCTCCAGACCCCGCCACCGACTCACAGATTAAATCTCAGAGGTCTGCAGAGTCCTCTTACGCACAGATCCCCCCGTTCTTCTAATTCATCCCGTCTTGATGCACTAAAAGAAAATATGTCAGTTTGTAGATATGATCCAGAACCTGGACAGGACGACTTAATGGTATTAGCGTCTTTACGGTTAAGATCTGCTACTGATAGTTTGTTATGTTATGCAGGAATGAAGGAGCGCCTAGATAGAATATATGAGTTCGTTCAAACGGGAAAGGACCCCGACAGTATTAAGGATGCCCTGGAGAAACAGAAAGTTAACATGCAAGCACTGATACTACGATTTTTCATAAATTGTCTAATAAGAGAACGAGACAGGCCCGGAACAGATCAGAGTGAATTAGATGCATTGAGCAAGTGGGGTCAAAATATAGCTGATGGAAAACATGACAGACAAAATTGCATAGAGGCCATGTATAAAAAAATTAAGAAAGCGGTGATAGCAGTACACGAGAAAGAGAAAGAAAAGGCTCCCTCCGAGGAGGAAGAAGAATCTGAAGAACCAGAACCAACTACAAGTACTATAGCATATGTAGGTAGGGGAAACTACCTTAGGAAAGGTGTCCGTCCGGAAAGCAAGAGAGTTTTCTTCTCTGCCTTAACGAATCCGAATTCTGCTGAGCATCAGTTCCAGGAAACTGATAAACGGCTTCGAGATCGAGTTGGGTACCATGTACTCAATTCTATGGATGAACAAGAATTAGCCCGATCAGCGGTATCATGGGCCGAAAATAAATGCAGACATATATAATGATGACACCGTAGCACAGACATTTCTGAACCTCTCCCCCGACGAACAGAAATTAGCAGGGGTATATATGATTCAGCACCTTCTCATTAAGTACAGAAAACACTATTCCGATCCAGGTCCCTTACATGAGACACTAGAAGCACTACTGATGGATAGATGGAGAGGCCTAAGCACTAAATTAGTTCAAATAATTCTAGAACAACGACGCAGATATGATACCTTTGTAAGTCCTGAATATGTCCCCGCCCCACCTCCAGAAAGGAAAATGTACCATATGCAGTGCGGGAGTGGTATAGAAAGTCAGAACCCCTTGCGAGAAGTGCACCCTGTTATGGGTGAGGATAAAGTTTTGAAACGCGTGTATGTGCACACGCCTCTGACTAAATTAGAACTGTTAGAAATGAAGAAATTAGTACCATGCCATGATAAAGACCCTGCGGGTTTCCATAGAGAGCTTAAAGACATGTTATTAATGGGGGACTACACATATGATGATATCATGAAAATGTTGAAAGTATTATTGCCTACGGGTATATTCGAGAAATTAAAGGAAAAGGAATGGGAAGTGGGAGACACAAAGATTGCCTGGGCAGAAATCGAAGACGAAGAGAAAAAACGGGTTCCAGGGTTAGGCCTTGGGGACAAAACTAAAGCATTACCAGGTTTGATAGTACAGGTCCTGCCCAGATTATTGACAACTAGAAAGGAGGATTGGGATGCAATCTCGTCCTGTAAACAGAAACATGATGAAGATACTAGCGACTTTTATTCAAGATTCGAGAAATGTTTTATTATCAATAGTGGCCTCCAGCCAAGTAGCGAGTCGTACCCACATCTTTTTGTATCAAAGTTAGTCGAGAATTCCCTACCGTTAGTTAAAAATAGAGTGTATAAAGTCGAGAGTACATGGCAAGCAAATACGCCATCCCAGATGTTACAAATGTTACAATATCACCAGAATAGAATTAGGGAAGAACAAGATCAGGAACAGAAGCGCATGAAAGACACGAAAATGAAAATGTTAGTAGCCCAGACGGTCCCATCCGACAGTCACAGGAAAGGTACGACCCAGACAAGTCACGCTGCAGCTCCTGTTAAAGGGACATGCAATTATTGCAAGCAGCCAGGTCACTACGTACACGAATGTGCAGTTCTGAAACATAACATAGCGACAGGTAAAACTAAAGAAAGACCGCATCCGCCTAGACAAGACCATAACCAGCATCAGTCTACACAGAATACACAGCCCATGCATGCATCTGCACAGACAGCACAGACCGTAGCAGTACCGCAGCCACAGCCCATTGCTGCAACTCAGCAAGTCTCACAACAGATGTACCAGTATGCCCAGTCTGCTTACCCCGAATATTCCCGATATACATGAAACAGCCTAGAGAGGGAAGGTGGCTTGCCTCTTATCGAGATTCCTGTAGATCAAGAAGGTCCTTATGTACACAGTCAAGTATTGGGGAAAGATAGAAAGTTTTTAATTGACACAGGGGCAAGTCGCACTACAATAAGTCATGACGAAGTTCCAGGGGCACCCCTCTCAGGCTCACAAAATGTTTCCCTTGGTTTTTCAGGACAACCTATTGTAAATGAAGTATCAGAACCAGTTCCCCTGGCTGTGGGTCCATTATCACGCGTTACAGACCTGTTACTAACAAAATCATGTCCGGAAAATCTGTTAGGAATTAAAACACTGAAGGCTCTAGGAGCTATAATATGCTGCTCCCCGGAGGGGGTTAGACTGTTTCTGCGGGATTTCAAGGGTCATTACGTTCTTCGTGAGTTTGACGTCAGATTGAAAAATGTACCTGATTACTTGTGGGCAAAAGGCCCAACTGATGTAGGATGTATGCACATTACACCATACCGCGTTACCCTCAAGGCAGGTGTTGTATTACCCAGAATCAGACAATACAAGTTACCACCCGATGCTGTAGCGGCTTTACTGAAAATCATTGAAGAGCTCATTGCCCAAGGAGTGGTCGTCGAAACCGACTCCAATATCTGTAATTCACCCATCATTCCGATTCTTAAACGTACTGATCCCAATGCACCGCCAGTATATCGGCTGGTGATTGATCTTCGAGAATTGAATAAATGCATTATCCCACAGTATCCTGTGGTCCCCGATATATCATCTCTATTGACTGCTATTGATTCAGAAGCAACGTTCTTTACTGTAATTGATCTCAAGAACGCCTTCTTCAGCGTGCCTATTGATCCCGAGAGCCAATATCTCTTCGGATTCTGTTTAAATGGACGCAGTTTCAAATTTTCGCGCGCACCTCAAGGATTCACAGAAAGCCCCAGCATCTATAGTCAAGCACTGAAAAGACAACTAGATTGTATTCAAATGCCAGTTAACACCGCTTTACTACAATACGTCGATGATCTACTGATCACCGCACGAAGTGAGCCCGAATGTGAAAAAGCATCACTGACAGTTTTACATTTCCTGGCCGACAAGGGACACAAGGTGTCCCCTTCGAAGCTACAATTCTGTGTTCAGCAAGTTGTGTACTTGGGTCACTTACTGTCCAAAGTGGGGAGACAGCTCACTCCCGATCGCATTCAGTTAATTGTGAACATGCCGCAACCCAAGACACAAAAGGAAGTGCGGGCCTTCATAGGCCTCACCTCGTACTGCAGACAATGGATTCCCCAGTATGCATTTCTAGCTAAACCACTCATCCAGTTAACGACACAGGAGGCAGCGACTTCGACTGTCCTCCCTTGGACTCAGGAACACACACAAGCTTTTGAAGAATTAAAGAAAGTTTTATGCCAAGCACCAGTTTTAGCGACACCATGTTACAGCAAACCGTTTACACTTTTTGTTACAGAACGTGATGGCACAGCGTTGTCTGTCCTCACTCAAGACCAAGCAGGTTCACATAAGCCTTGTGCTTATTTTTCTAGTACATTGGATTCAGTAGCTCAAGCACTCCCTGCGTGCTTAAAGTCAGTAGCAGCAACAGCGTTAGCAATAAGACAAAGTGATTCAATTGTTTTAGGTCATCAGTTAACAGTTCAAGTACCACATTCTGTAGAGGTTTTGTTAAACAGAACCCAGACTCAACACTTAACTATAGCACGACTGACAGGTTATGAATTAACACTATTCCAGCCACACATAGAAATCAGACGTTGCAGCATCCTGAACCCAGCAACACTGTTACCTACAGTTATGACAGATCCAGCTCCGCATGATTGTATAGAAATAATTAATGCAGTAACTAAGCCTAGACGAGACTTAACAGATGTCCCATTGACAAATCCAGACCTGACACTTTATGTGGATGGTTCATGCATGAGAACAAGTACAGGAGAATTAGTGGCCGCGTACGCCGTGACCACTGAAACT
Source organism: Lissotriton vulgaris (assembly GCF_964263255.1). Lineage (NCBI taxonomy): Eukaryota > Metazoa > Chordata > Amphibia > Caudata > Salamandridae > Lissotriton > Lissotriton vulgaris. Next base: position 1,188,818,148 of record NC_141693.1, on the reverse strand, counting down.
GAAATTAAAGAAACTCATCGTATTAACACACTGTCTGCTCAAGCAGCAGAGCTCATCGCTCTGACTCGAGCCTGTATTCTAGCCAAGAACAGAAATGTTAACATATACACAGATTCCCGCTATGCCTTCGGAGTTGTGCACGACTTCGGAGTCCTCTGGCAAGAACGAGGTTTTCTGACTTCCCATGGGGCCAAGATCCAACATGGCCCCCTCATTCAAGCACTGTTAGAAGCAATACATTTGCCCTCGGGCATATCAGTCATGAAGTGTAAGGCACATACTAAAGTCACAGATTCTGTTTCCCAGGGTAACGACCTGGCAGACCAGACAGCAAAGCATACAGCACTGACTCACACCCAGACTACTGATGTGACAAAGACAATAGTCCAGACCCAGTGTATGGCAGTTAGAGATCCCGCCCTAGATGTAATTGATATCCAGACACATGCTACTCCAGAGGAGATAAAGAAATGGACTGAACTAGGAGGGATTCAGACAGATCAAGGTTGGGTGACGAAGGGAAAATCTATATGGTTTCTCCCCGACTCAATGGTTCAAGTCATGATAAATACAGCACATAGTCCTGCCCATCTTGGAGAGAAAGCCATGTTAGACAGTTTACAGAATCTCTGGTACAACAAACACCTACGAGCAGCAGCAAAACAGAAAGTGCGTACTTGCATGATCTGTTGTCAGTTCAATCCAGGTAAAAGTGTCCCTGTTGAGCAAGGTGGATTCCATCCTCCCGATCACCCTTTTGAAGTCCTCCAGATGGATTATATCCAGATGAATAGCTGTAGAGGATTTAAGTATGTCCTTGTAATTGTTTGTGCTCTGTCCCGCTGGACCGAAGCATACCCAGTCCCAGACTACACTGCTCCGACCACTGCCAGACAGTTGGTTCGTGAATTCTTCCCACGGTACGGTTTGCCCCGTGTCGTGTATTCAGATAACGGACAGCCGTTCTCGTCCGAGCTGATGAAACAAGTTTCCCTCTTGCTAGGATATCAGTGGAGGTTCCACTGTGTCCGACATCCCGAAGCAGCTGGCCTTGTAGAAAGGCATAATCAGACACTAAAAATCCGTCTTGCCAAGATCTGTCAGGAAAAAGGGGTCGACTGGATAGTCGCCCTGCCCGTGGCACTATTCTACATGAGAATGGTCGCCCACTCAAGATCAGGGCTATCCCCGTACGAAGTGGTCTTTGGCAGACCGCCGAATATGTGGGGGACGCCCGTTCCGAAAAAGATCACTGATATTGATTGTAACATGTTGACAGATTACCTTGCCTCCTTGATGTCTGCACTCCAATCATGTCGTTCACAGGTTGCCGCAGCCTTCCCTGACAACACCGATGTAAAGGCGCATGAGGTCCGTCCAGGGGACCTGGTAGTCGTCCGGAATTTCGACCGGAAAAGTCCGCTGGAGCCCCGCTGGAAATCTCCAAAGACCGTTCTGCTTACCACCAGGACCGCCGTGAAAATCGAGGGGAGAAAGGGGTGGGTCCACACGAGTCACATCAAACTATGCAATGAACTAAAAAACGGACTGAAACAGGACTCTGACTCGTCCACCCCCACCAAAGACTGTGTTGAAGCACAAGACGTTACTGTGCCTAAAAGAGAAAAGACTCCTCAAGAACTTTACCGTATGAAGCTTCGATCTAGCAAGTCAGACAGTTTAATTGTTTAAGTCCTCCCCTAGGTGAATCGGTTAAATAGTTTCTGACATGTTTCCCCTAGATCGAGTTAGAGAGAGAGAGGAAAAGAGAAGAACATATTGCAAATCACTTCGTAGTCACTGCATAGTGACACTAATAATCATGTTTATTCTGAGTATTCTAATTATTATTGCCAGCATTCTGCTTCCTATGTACTGGCCTATTTTCAGGCGTGAACAATCTGCTTACAATGTCTCTGCTGAACACACTTTTAGTGAACTTCCCGCACATGAACTCTCTTACAGACTTGCGCTGCGCAACAATACATTCATTAGTATGTTACACCATTCCCATCAGACAAATAATGCTACAGACTGTTGGATATGTGGCCGACTCCCTCCCTACCAGAATTACAAGGGAGCTCTGCCTCTCTTTCCGTACCCATTCACTCACAATGGCTCCTGTGGAGCATGGTTTAAAATAATTAATTCTTTAGATCCTGATATTGCTGTTTTCGATGGGGGCTGGGTTTGGGGAAACTTGAACTTAGTCCTGCTCAATGTCTGTTATCCTGATAAAGAGGGACTTCCCACTCGAATAGGAACTGATCTAGAAAATGAAGTATATGGATTAGGTAATTACACAATCAGCCTTATGATCCTCACTGTTGAATCTGAAACTGCTCCAGTTCTGCCCCATATGTTAGTACTACCAGTCACGGGTGAATTATGTGTTAGCAAGAAAGGTTCAGTACACGTAGGTCATAGTAAATGCACTACTGTGGTCGAGTTCAGTGACCATGGTAAATCGTCCTTTAAAGCTACCAGTCATTCCTACTTCGTTTGTGGTCATACCGCATACATACGTTTGCCTCCAGATTGGGATGGTACCTGTTACATTGCATTCCTTCTGCCACCTGTTTTTCTAGCTCCCCCTGATTACCATAGAAACACGAATCTAGCACCGAATAGACCCAAAAGAGATATTGCCCTTGTCGACTACACAGAAACGGCATGGGAACAGTACACTGATTTCAATAAAGGATTCTTTTTCTTCCTAGGGCCTGTCCAAAACAGTAAATTAATACGCAGATTAACGAGAACACTCGAAGCAGTAGTGAACGAAACTGCCTCCGCTCTAGGTAACTTAACAGAGGAGCAGTCTGCTATACGGACTGTTGTCCTTCAAAATCGTCTTGTGATTGACGTCATCTTGGCAGATAGAGGTGGAGCTTGTAAGGTCATCGGGTCAAGCTGCTGTGTTTTCATTCCACAAAACGCACCATCTGTCTATCAAGCTATCACCCGTTTACATAAAATTGCAAATCAGATACATCAGAATCCAGGCACCTGGACTTGGTCCGGTTGGTTCTGGACTACGTTAACAGCTTGGGGATGGAAGATCTTATCCTTCCTAGGCATTGGCCTTGTTATAGTATTCAGTTGTTGCCTGTGCCTGCAGTGTGGGCCAGCGATATGTGGACTGTGTGCCACATCCTGCATTGAGCATTCCAGTTGCCTCTCAAATAGTCAAAGAAAGAAAGACGAACATATAATGTTACAAGAACAAACCGATCGATTTATGAGGATCGATATATCATGAAGGGTCCGTAGGGAACAAGGAGGGAATGAGGTAATATAAATTTTATGGTCATGTTGTGTTCCCTAGCGAGTACCCCACCGACTCCATGTACGAGTTAAAAGTGCATGTAACTTCCCTCCTGTATCAGCTATGAAGACGCAAATACATTTGCGTCCAACGTTAACTTGTCCTCTTTCAGACCCACCATGAATGGGTTTGATGGTCCGCTCCTAAGTATGCTATGCCAACGTCTTTTTGAAGTGTACTCCTACGTTTTTCAGCCTGGCTGAAAGTAGGCCCTGAATCTCTGCCACCGAGCCTCTTCTCTGGCTTCTGACTGCGAGGGCCTCTGCCCAAGCAGCCCCCGTACCCGTGAACTCTGACTTACTTCTAGCGCGGCCCTCCGTGCTCAGCTCAGCCTGCTGCCTGCCAAGATTGACTATAACTTTCGAGTTATCTGTTTTCCTCCCCGAAGATACATTCCAGCCTGCTAGCTTCAGTAAACATCCTTCCTCAGCTACAGGGCTAAAGGGCCGACCTGTCTTTATGCAAGTAATTCATAGCCTCTGTTGCCATGCTTCCATGGAAGGCCCCATGCCCCCACGCTTCTCATACAGACACTCAGGCGTTTATACACGCACTCACAGCAAGTATGGAATAGCTTCTGCTCTAGAGACCTTTCTGCCTAGATAGCTTAGTTCCTAAAACATCAGATATCAGATATGATAGAAGCACAAGTTGATCTGACATGCCAGACTTCTGTCTCTTTCCGTCAGTGTAAATGTCAAGTCCCCTGCACCCCGTCTATCACACGTCATGCAGCTGCGCGCGCATCCAAGCTTCCGATTTCTGCTGACATTGCAACATCCTGTTAGCACCACCCCTTGGTGCCACCCACTTGCGTCACCTATCAGTGACGTTTCTAGCACACGCCCTAGTTCACGCCTAGTTTACGCCTCTTGATGATGTACTAGCACCACGTGTATACTGTTATCTTGTCTTCTCTCAGCTGTTACGCCTCTTACATTGAACATTATGATGTAAATCAAGTATATAAGCTATGTATTGTCAATAAACGACAGCGCGCTCATCTATCCCTTCTGACACCCTGTGTGGTGGTCAGAACATGATATCCTGATTCCTTTATGAGGAATAAAACCCTTAGAAACTCTTACACCACGGACTCTGTTTTCCTTCATTTCGATTGAGTTATTATTGATTAAGTACTTACCTGCATAGAAATTAAGAGAGTAAATTAATTATTTACATCAACTTTTATTTCCTTGTGATTATACTTACCTTTTTCATAAATTATATTAAAAAATGTAAAGTAGTCTCCATGTGATCCTCTTTTTCAAAGTTTAACAGTTCCAAAGATTGTTTATATGTCTGCACAATAGCATTCTGCAATATTTGAAAAGCTTCCATATTATATATTGGTTACCAATACAACTTTTAACACTATGTCCCTACTCTCTCTCTTAAATCTTCCCAAGAGACGAAAATGCCTTAATTCAACAGATCTCCCCACACTGTAATCCCAGCTTCTCTCAGATTTAAGTATATCCAGCCAAAAAGCTTGGTACAAGCCCAGCGCAGCTGTAACACATCATTTGGTAAGGGTAGTACCCTGGAGGAACAGCTTGTTGTGATACAAGTGGGGAAAAGAAAGGTCTCAATGTGGTATTGGGCAATCAAGGAGGAAGTGGATGGGGTCTTTAACAGAGCAGATTTATATACAGTGTGATCTCGTATTGCATGACTTATTTAAAACCACTTTATAGAGTAGTTAAACCTGCTTGGAAAAGTCCAGGCTGAACTACCAAGCCATGTCTTTCCTAGACCGGAATCAAGCATCCAAGGACCGGTTTCTGGCTATCAGCCTTCTTCAGCCTGGATAGCTTGACTCCAGTGATGTGGAGAGCCTAGGACTCACGTCTGAGCATACCCAGCCCACTCGGGGTGAAATTTGCAAAAAACACAGTTGATGGACAGAATGCAGAACAATGTCTTACATTCACCCCAGTACAAGGATCTGGGCCTCAATCCGTCGTTTATTTGCACTCCACACCACCCTAGGTCAGACAATGGCTATATGCAAATCAGCCTTGACCCTGTGCCTCATGGGAACAGTCCAGCCCGAACTACCAAGCCATGTCTTTCCTAGACCGGAATCAAGCATCCAAGGACCGGTTTCTGGCTATCAGCCTTCTTCAGCCTGGATAGCTTGACTCCAGTAATGTGGAGAGCCTGGGACTCACCTCCTAGCATACCCAGCCCACTCGGGGTGAAAATTGCAAAAAACACAGTTGATGGACAGAATGCAGAACAATGTCTTACATTCACCCCAGTACAAAGATCTGGGCCTAAATCCATCGTTTTTTTGCACTCCACGCCACCCTAGGTCAGACAATGCCTATATGCAAATCAGCCTTGACCCTGTGCCTCATGGGAATAGTCCAGCCCGAACTACCAAGCCATGTCTTTCCTAGACCGGAATGAAGCATCAGACATACATATGTTTAAGGATTGCCCCTCCATCTGGCTCTTTTAGGAAAATGTGCGGAAGACCGTCGAGAGTATTTTGAAAGCACCAATATATATAGATCTGCCCCTGATAATCTTCGGCCTTAATGGTAACATTGTAGGACCTGCTAGATCTTTGTTATGCTATGCAATCTGCAAGTATTGGATAGATCCAGCTCCACCAAACCACTCAGAATGGCTAATCCCACTATATGAAGCATCCAAGATGGACATGTCTAGATCATTCATTAAAAAAAAACTCATATTGAGACCTGCTGATTCAATGGAAGTAGAGTGCCCTTTTTTTTTTCCGGGTTCCATGATTATGCCTTATTGGATACTCCGCAGACTATCTTATGCTCACAGGCTATCGATATGGTCCAATAGGTTTGTTATTGTCAGCCGCCAGGCTTCTTGCACCTTTTTCCTGTCTCCCTGATCACAAGGAACTAATAGCCCCAGAATGCACTACGAGGGCTATCGCCTTGTATGCTTTCCCATGCTGCACTAGGAGCAGTCAGCTAATCTGGTATAGCATATAGCCTGACAGCTCCTGGGATCAGGTGCTTGGCTTTCCTTCCTGGATTGGACCACGCCCCTTTGTTCCTGCCTGTTTGAGTTCATGGATTCACGTCGTGTCCCCCTTGACCTTCCTCTACACTCGGATTCCCTGCTCTAGGATTTCTCAAAGACTTCAAATCCTGATCGCCTGACATTTTGAATTCGGAACATTGAACTTGGCACATATATTCTTCATTGTGCTTAATTAATTGTTTTTGGAGCGCGAGGTCGCGCTAGTGCCGCCCTGTTTGGTTTTCCCTTTTTCCCCAGCCTCAGACGCGAGGCGTGTTTCCAACACGTTACGACGCGAGTAGCGTCATTTAATCCAGCTCCTTGTGTTAGTGCTGGTTGCGCTGTGCTTTTTCGGAGAAGTACGTGTGAGAAGTACTTCTTTTAGGACAAGGGCATTTTTGTGTTTTGTTATTTAAATGTGATGCGACGTGTTTAAAATAGGAATGTACCCAAGTTTGATGCGCATCACTAACAGTGTGAAATGACTCGCTGTACCCCTTGTTTCTTTGTTTAACCTGCCTCCAGCCTCAAAGCAATTAATATACATTGATGGCAGCTCATTCTTCCAAAGACTTTTTGCAATTACTCAAGCTGCCATAGTCTATCCTACCTGCTTTCTTCTGTGGACGCTTTATCCTGGACACTTTACTTTGGAACTCTGTGAAAGGAACACTACCTATTTTTTTTATTTTTGCTTTGAATCTCTGGAGAAACGCCTTTAAAGTCCTTTTATGTGCATGTAAGTATAGGCAAAGCATACAATGTGAACCATTAGTTTTTAGACACTAGTGTAGCGGCTTTCTTTTCTCTATGATATTCTTACTTTTGTCTCCATGTAGGATTAGCTGACAAACAGTTCCTCCCAACAGTGAGACATCCAGGTGGTCCTTTCCTTTCCTTTCTCAGTAGGTAAAATGGTACCAGCACCATTTTTCCCCTCAGGGTACATTGAGTGCCCGTGCCTACTTTTATTTTCACATGCAAAAACAACAGTTGATGAACAGAATGCAGAACAATGTCATACATTCACCCCAGTACTACGATGTGGGCCTAAATCCATCGTTCTTTTGCTCACCATGCCCTTCCAGTTTGAAAACAGCCATATGCAAATCAGTCTTGACCCAGTGCCCCATGGGAACAGTCCAACTCGAACTGCAAAGCCAGGTCCTCCCTGTTATGTTATGTTATGTTATGTTAGTATGAATTTGTAGAGCGCATGTTCACCCTGGGGTTTCTTGGCGCTGTGTACCGCTGGGGAACCCGTATTGGCTTTCCCTGTGAGATGGTCCCTATTGGGCATCCCCAAGGTGAAGCCAGGCATCCCCGGCAGCGAGGGGGCCATTGTGGATATTAACCAAGCTATTGCCCAGAGGTGCAGCGTGGGACCCATGGTTAGAGAGGCACTGAGGTGAGATTTATCGAGCCCGCTGACATTGGTTCCGTACCCTGCCGCGTCGGGAATTGAACCCTGGTCCCAGGCCGACCTCTGCTTCTGGGTCTGCCACCTCTAACCGGTGAGCCACACTTCTCCACCTGGAAACAAGCATCCTAGGACTGGTTTCGTGCTTTGAGCCCTCATCAGCCAGGATAGCTTTTTTCCAGTGGCATGAAGAGCACAGGACTCACGTCTGAGCATACCTGTCCCACTCGGGGTGACAATTGCAAAAACAACACTTGATGGATAGAATGCAGAACAATGTCATACATTCACCAAAGTACAGAGATCTGGGCCTCAATCCATCATTTTTTTGCTCTCCATGCCTTTCCAGTTTGAACCCAGCCATATGCAAATCAGTCTTGACCCTGTGTCCCATGGGAACAGTCTAATCCGAACTGCCAAGCCAGGTCCTCCCTTGAATGGATACAAGCATCCTATGACAGGTTTCTGGCTTTCAGCCCTAATCAGCCAGGATAGCTTGATTCCAGTGGCATGGAGAGCACGCAACTGACGTCTGAGTATACCCGTCCCACTAGGGGTGACAATTTCAAAAACAACAGTTGATGGACAGAATGCAGAACAATGTCATACATTCACCCCAGTACAGAGATCTGGGCATAAATCCATAGTTTTTCTGCTCACCATGCCATTCCAGTTTGAACACCACCATATTCAAATCAGTCTTGAACCTGTGCCCAATGGGAACAGTCCAGCCCGAACTGCCAAGCCAGGTCCTCCCTGGACTGGAAACAAGCATCCTAGGACAGGATTCGGGCTTTCAGCCCTCATTAACCGGGATAGCTTGATTCCAGTGGCATGGAGAGCACGGGACTTTACCTTTATTTTCCCAGCTGCGCTGCACCAGAGCGGGCAGCTGAGCCAAGAGGAGCACTTTTTGTCGTGAGAGAGTCCCTAAGAGGGGCTCTGGCGGCCAGGGCTGATCTATTTTTCCCAGCTGCACCGCACCAGAGTGGGCAGCTGCAACGTTGGCCACATTTGTTTAAGAGAGTCCCAGTGGGTGCTCCAGAGGGCACAGTGAGTACCAGTGCCTACAGCTTTCTTCACAGCTGCACCATAATTAGCGGCAGCTGCAACATTTAGGCCAACGCAATGGCACACTTTTGATGGTGCTGCATTGGCAGCCCAAGCCCTGACATTATGGACATAGAGCATTTGAGCCTTCTGAGAGGGCCAGTCGGCCATGGTACCAGTGTTAGGTTGATAGGGTGCCAGGCTCTAATGTGATTTATGTGGTGCCTAAGAAATGTGATGTATGCGCCCTGATTTATGCCTCTGATGTTTATGTTTAGGAGGTTATTCCCTAATCTGAGGTTTATGTTTATGAGGTCATTGCCTAATGTGTTTTATGATTATGAGGTTAGTGCATACTGATGTTTAGGTTTTGGAGGTTATTCCTTAATCTGAGGTTTAGGTGTATGAGGTTATTGCCAAATGTGATTTCTGCTTATGAGGTCATTGCATAATGTGGTTTATGCTTGTGAGGTTATTGTCTAATGTGTTTAGGCTTATGAAGTTGGCGCAAACTGTATTTTATGCCTGATTTGAAACTAATTGTGTAATATGATTTATGTTGCAGGATTTAATGCTGAGTACAGTGCTTTGTCGGCAATTACTGGTTGTGTTCTACATTTACTATTTGTGCTTGTGATGGTTCTGACAGTGGCCCAATTGGCCCTGTCATGTGTATATAATCCCTTGTAAATATTGCCTAGTGCCAGTTGGCACAGCTTATATTGTGGGATTACTATTCTAATGTGTTTATTACAATACAAAGGCTATTTCTATATAAAACCTTGTGTGGAGTTCTATTTGTGGTGTGCCTCTGGTGTTGCTGCTGTGTGTGTGTTGTGCAAATCAAATCAAATCAGGTGTTTGTTAAGCGTGACTACTCACCCGCAAGGGTCTCAAGGCGCTGGGGTTGTGGGGGGGGGGGTGGTTGCAGGTTCCAGTCCATCAATAAGGGGGTCTGTCAAAGAGCCAGGTTTTAAGGTTTCTTGCAAAGATGGGGAGTGATGTTATCTGTCTGAGGTGGAACGGAAGGTGGTATTAGCCACTGGCCGCACGGGAGGAGAAGGAGCGGCCTCCTGATCTGGTCTTTATGGTGTGGGGGACCACGGCGTAGGAGAGCTAGGCTGATTGAAGGGTCCTTTGGGGTGCGTGGAACTTGAGTCGTCTGTTCAGGTATGGTGGTCTGGAGTGCCTTGTAAGCGTGGATTAGCATTTTGAAGGTGACTCTAGATTCGATGGGGAGCTAGTGGAGTGTGTGCAGGTGCTGGTAGATGTGGCAGTGTCTTGGCAGTTTGAGGACCAGTCTTGCGGCGGCAATTTGCATGTTCTGTAGCTTGAGGGTGAGGTTTTTGTTTATCCCAGCATAGAGTGCGTTGCCGTAGTCGAGCCTGCTGGTGACCATGGCGTGAGTGACGGTCTTTCTATGTTCGAGGGGGATCAATTTGAAGGTCTTACATAGCAGGCGTGTGGAAGCAGGAGGACGAGACGGAGTTGATCTGGCGGTCTATTTTGACCGCTGAGTCCAGGATGATTCCCAGGTTGCGTGCGTGGTCCGTGGGGGTGGGCGGGCTTCCGAGGGGGGGGGGGGCACCAGGTGTCGTTCTAGGCATCTGGGTTTGTGCCCATGAAGTGTACTTCCATTTTGTTTGTGTTTAGTTGTAGGCAGCGGTTTTTCATCCATTTGGCGATGGCTTCCATGCCTTCCGTGTAAAGCGCAAGCACTTTACCCATTGCCTCTGGGATAAGCCAGACTGCTCGTACCAAGCTACCAAGGGGTGAACAGGGGTTATCTTCAGCGTGTAATTCCCTTGCTCTGACTAGCGTGGTGGTGTCTGCCTGGCTTAGGCGCAAGCTTTAGACAACCAGAAATCACGTTTCTAATAGTGACTTTATGAACTGAACTGTCTTCAGGTGCTGAGCGGAAATGAACATTTATAAATAATCCTATGCAGTGCTAGAATGATGCATGGTCGCGATGCAGGAACTATAAATGGCAGTCATGTACAACATGCATTGATAGTTGAACATGTATGTATGGCATATGTAATGCGCATTCACAACTAAAAGTGCATTTACGCTGTTAACCATATAGGTTTGGCACTAGATGTGCCATGCACCACTAAGCACCCACAGTGTGTACAATCTGATTGCATAAGGTGGGGGTAAACCCGACCATGCCGTGGTTGACAATGTTTTTGCTGAACTCTGCTCTCCAAGGGAAGCACGGAGTGGGCAAATCTGTGCAAAATCTGCCATTGGAGCAGAGTTTACAGCCTACTTCCAATGTCAGCCTTTTGACAAGCTTTGGGATATTAACTTATATTTACAATAATAATTACCCACACTGTAGATCCAAGCATTGCTTCTGAAGATAACCACATGAAATTATGCTGTGACCTATACGAGCATGATCCCATTCTCTGCTTCATCATGTTTACAGCTTTAATGATTTTCTGGATCTTTAACACAGATGTGTAATGTCTTGTCAAATTTCAATGTTGTTTTTCAAAGACAGCTTGTGAAAATATATATTCTCTCAATATGGGAAATAAATACACCTTAAAGGAAAATTTGTTGAAAATCTGCAGCATAATCCTCATTTAAATTACCCCGAGGCATGTAAGGGAAATCTGAATGTTTTGTTTTATCAGATAAATCTTGTGATACCTAATCCAAAGTTATTTATGCACCTTGACATGCTGGACTTGGCTAAAAATGACTGGATAAGATATTTAGTTGAAACTGAAAAACATTTATTTTTCTCATCTGAGATGTGCAAAGTAAATGTTTACTGCATCAGACTTTCATTACTCCATTATCTACATGTGTATGTGATATGGATACCACATTACAATCCTAAATGAACTGCTTTTCAAGCCTGCTGATGTACTCTGATTGTTTCATCAACTCTTTCTCTTTAGGCCCTCCCATGTTGAAAGCTTTTTTGGTTATTTTAGGTACTTCGTGCTTAGGCCTCCGTATCATTTTTCCACATAACGTATCCGAGCCAAATTTGTGTCCTTTTTTTACATCATCCTAGGAATCCCAAAGGTAGCCACAATTTGTGGATTCCAATGGAGGTGGCTATGAAAATAACCAAAATATAGCAACATTTTGGTGTTTTGGGAAAACATCGAAACACGTTTTTTTCCCTAAAAATTGCATCAAAGAAAGTTTGCTTGTGTTAAAATCAGTTATCCATTTTCCTGACAATCATGAATATGCAGAGCTGAGTCCCAAAACATACAGTAACCTACAGTTTTGAAAACTGCACACACAGAGGAATCTAAGTGGGGTGACTTGTGTGGCTCCCACTAGGTTTTATACTCAGAAACCTTTGCAATCCTCAAACTGTGACTAAAACACACATATTTTCCTAATATTTCTGTGACTAAATCTTCAGGAACCTGTGGGAAGACACAAATGTCCTACCACCCAGTATTCCCCCGAAGTGTCCCGATAAAGATACCACCTATAGACAGAGATAGTGCCAGCAGCAGGAACGGCATCAAAAACACAACTTGGACATATTACATTTTCCAACTGAAAACAAACCCCTTTTTTTGCAATGCAGCAAGTTGAGGATTTATGGCCCTTGATCAGCTGGCACCTAAGGATACCTAGCAAACATGTACATTTTTTGAAACTAGGCATCTGGGGCCAAGCATATTACAAGTTGTCCCACCACCAGAGGGCTCATGTCAGTTCTCATGCCATGAAATTGCTGGAGGTGAGGAAATAAATGCCTTGTGCTAGGGGTTGCATGCAGTGCCCTCCATGTGTGCATGCACACCTGTTCCTGCATGGCATAGACTGCATAGTCCATACCATGCAGGAACGTGCATTGACTGTCCCACGGCTGTGCATTTCTAAGGCTCACATAATAGCCTTTGTGCTGCACTGCTGTGGGACCAGCATTGTTGCCTTGATATTTATTGGTATTGTGTGTTAGTATATTTTGGATCAAAAACAATTTTGCCATAAGAAAGCCAAAATGAAATAAAATGTCAGTGCTTGGTTTTGAGAGTGTTCCATTTGTTGTTGCTGCTACTGGTGTAGAAGTATGCTTTAAGATATGAGTATACCTTATCTATCTGTCCATAAGAGTGTGAAGTAGCATGAGAAACAGCAAGAGCATAAATCAATCATTGATTATATTCTCTGTCCAAATATGTTCTCACTTTCAATATTCTCCAAATATTTCAGTTCTCTATGCAGCACCAGTGCTCCAGTTAGTCTTCTCTATTTATTACTAATCTTCACTTTCTGAGTCAAGCTGTTTACTATAAACATTGAATTTAGCCATTCATTCAAACAACATTTCATATGTCAGGCCATTTCTTTTGCATTAATTCCTCTTCCTGTCTGTCACATTCCGGGCCATTGGGAGCAACCGAGTAGGTTGAGAGGCGGTGAGTCTCGCGGTCTGCAATTCTGACAGCGAGTGAAGATCTGCTGATCCCTCTGAGCCCATGTAGCGGTTCATAAAAACTAGAACTATACAACGCCTGATGACTAACAGGAGTTGGATGGGTAACCCCTGAGTTATCCTGAGGATAGTACAAATTGTTATCTTACCTCACTTTTCATTTCCTAACGGTGTGGGCAGGCCTTAGCGTGCTTGGACCCCCGTAGAATTGTTTTATTTTTAGTTTGGTCCTGAAGAAAGCTGAGCTGACTTTAGCTTTTTACAGCAGAAACATGTTGACCAGTCACCTATCGGTATCCCTGGACAAAAATCAAAACATCCAGTGATCATACCAATTTTAATGTGAAACAACTGGCCCCGAATAAAGTCTGTTGAGGCACGGTTGTGATCTTTTATCCACACACTTTTTGCACTGATCACCACTTTCACACATACCTGCTCCGCTGCACTTGCAGGCGTGGTAGCACACAGGAGGGGATAGTCAGCCCCCCCTGTGAACAAACCCAATGATGAAGCATGTCACCTCTAGGGTGAGTGAGGGTTCTTTTAGAAAATAATTAATTTTCCCGTTTTTTCCTTCATATATACATTTGTGTACCAACTGACCACTCACTTTTAGGATAGGTTTTTCACCTTGTTTGCACAGAAGAATAGGGTTCTTCATGGTTATAGTGTTCAGGGCGCTCTTTTGTTGATTACAGCCAGTGCTCCAGTTAGTCTTCTCTATTTATTACTAATCTTCACTTTCTGAGTCAAGCTGTTTACTATAAACATTGAATTTAGCCATTCATTCAAACAACATTTCATATGTCAGGCCATTTCTTTTGCATTAATTCCTCTTCCTGTCTGTCACATTATCTATTTCTACTTCTACCCAGGAGGTGGTTAGGAATTGGCTTTAAATGAAGAACAGAAACACATTTCCGGTCTGTTTCCACTTGGCCAAATAGCTGTCCTTGCAGTCGGCTTATGTTTTGGAGGCAGCTATTGAGTTTACTCAGTTCAAAAATACTTACTAATTTTTTCTTGCCCCGATGGCATATTTTCAGTAGTTTGTTCTGGAAAGATAAAGTCAATAAAAAGAGAATTGTCATGGATTGGGAATTATGATCTTGTTACTATAAAAGGGAAACCCACATCTATGTTATTACATTTAATTCAGATAGTTTTACACATGCAGAAAGAACACAGAGAAGAGTTGCAATCAGCATGCATGGTTCATAAAAACAATGATTATGTTGAGTGACAGAGAAAGGAAGACTGAAAGCCACAGCTAAAAAATCTTTACAGAGTGTGTTGTTGCTTCTGCTCTAGCACAAATAATCCACTCCATTTTATCAATCAGATCCTCAGTTAATACTGAACGAGCAAGGAGATATTAATTGTATTTATTATTGTAGCCTATCACTTTCCTTTTCAAAGTTGTGTCATTGAGAATAGTGAAAGGGAGCCAACAAGTTCCTACATTTCATTTTGATTGTTCTTACTACTGTAGTTAATGGATTTATGAGACAAAAATGTCACTGGATGCTCCCCATGTTTAATTTATTATAATGTAAAGTTTGTGCAATCCATTTGGAGTGTTTTCTATAAGTGGGAGTGTTTTTAAAAGGAGAAATGAACCACATGTATTTTGCTAGTTGCTTCTCCTATTTGCTGCTGTGCTATGCTGTGATATTTAATATTGCTTCCATGTGTTTCTCTATTGGTCAGCCAGCCTTCCTACAGTGAAATTAGCTTTTGGGTACTAGTCACAGTATAAGCATTCAATTTTTACTGGCCCTAATTTCAATACTCTGCAACCTACCTAGTGGGCGACATAGACGTGACTTAATTATATTTAAAAATCAGCCTTTAACCTGTCAAAGGGTTTACTTTGACTT
This sequence comes from Lissotriton vulgaris, assembly GCF_964263255.1. NCBI lineage: Eukaryota > Metazoa > Chordata > Amphibia > Caudata > Salamandridae > Lissotriton > Lissotriton vulgaris. The sequence continues at coordinate 1,188,803,029 of NC_141693.1, read as the reverse complement.
GTTGAAAAGGCTGTTCTACACTGTTACAATGGCAGGTCTGAGTCCATGTTTGCTCTACCATTGGACTCAATTGGACAATAGGTGGTGTAGTCAACTCATGAAATATCACTTCCATAACTGGGTCCAGGGTGTATCATATGCCATTGACTTAAAAACAAATTACATATGACCTTTAAGAGTATACTAATTCAACCCAGTTATAATGCGGAACAGAGTCACTTTACAGCTGGTTAGTAGGCGTCATGAGCACTGCGTTCTACAGCTCTGAAAGACAGAAAAGGCAAACATCTGGTGGTACACCACACAAAATATGGTCCTTTTTTACAAGAATTATGCTTTTCTGTGCTGGCAGAATTTTCATCATCTCCATATGCTTGCCTTATTTTTGTTTAATTGTGATTATTGTTACCTTTTTTGTAAATGATTTTTGAAAATTTAAAGTAGTCTTGATGTAATCCTTTTTCCCTAAGTTTAACAGTTACACATATTTTATTAAATATTTCTGCACAATAGCATTCTACAGTATTTAAAAAATGCTTCTGTATTATATATTCGTTCCCAACACAAATTTTAACACTATGGTCCTCATTTCATGTGTCCCAGTGCAGATGGAAAACAGGGTCATGTAGTGCCCTCTTTGTTTCCTCACCACCAGCCTTTTCAAGGTGGGGCACGCCAATCATATTGCTTCCCCAGACCTCTGCAAGACGGCCAGGGATCACAGTTCTCCTGCGGAGGCAGCGGTCCCCTGGAGGTCTGACAGCCATAGTCCTTACTGCTTGTGTGGCTGGCCCTGACTACCACCGCACCTCCACGCAAGTAATTATGCCCTAAGACGCTGGAAAAGTGTGAGATTCAAATCTAATCAGCATTCCTTTCTGAGAAGCTTCGAGGTGTCTGTTCAGACTTAATCTTAACATCTAAGCATTCTCATCTTGCAGCTCTTAGCCACGTCCACCAATCTGCATTCCTCCAATTTCACAAAAGCTTCAACTAAAATGTGCAATGAACTGTCATGCTAATTGTACAAATTTCCCTTTTATTGGATGTAACTTAATGCTACAATCTATTATTATCTGACATGCTCTGTTGCCTCTGCGTCTAGATCTGTGTTTAAAAAAATGTATGATCCCCACAGGATCCACAAAAATGGTTACCCATAGGCTCATCACTAGCAGACTCGACGACGGAAATGCACTCTATGCCAGCGCTAACCAGAAACAGTTCAAGAAACTACAGAACATCCAAAACACTGCAGCCAGACTGGTCATCGACATCCCCCACCACAGCCACATCACCCAACACCTCCGACAATTCCACTGGCTCCCAGTCAACAAGAGAATCATCTTCAAGCTCCTCACACAGTTTCGGGTTTTCACCCCTCTTCAGCCAGGATAGCTTAAATCCAGTGGCACAGTGAGCCCGGGACCCATGTCTGGGCATACCCGACGCACTTAGGGCGAGAAAGCAATAGACATACAATTGATGGATGGAATGCAGAACAAATCAAAACGTTCACCCCCAATCAAGAGATCTGGGTTAAATCCATCATTTTTTTGCTCACCATACCACCCCAGTTTAGATCTTCCCATATGCAAATCAGTCTTGACCCTGTGCCTCATGGGAACAGTCCAGTCCAAACTGCCATGCCAGGTCCTCTCTGGACCGGAAACAAGCATCCTAGGACCTGTTTCAGGATTTCACCCCTCTTCAGCCAGGATCGCTTGAATCCAGTGGTACAGTGAGCCTGAGACCCACGTCTGGGCTCACTATCTTGCTTGGCAGTTTGGGCTGGACTGTTCCGATGGGGCACAGGGTCAATACTGATTTGCATGTGGCTGGGTTCAAACTGGAATGGCATGTTGAGCAAAAAATCGATGGATTTAGGCTCAGATCTCTGTACTGGGGTGAATGTATTACATTGTTCTGCATTCTGTCCATTAACTGTTGTTTTTGCCTTACGTGATGCTGGCATGAGACAGTAAATTGCAGAGCTTTCAGTTCGGATTTATCACATCAGTGGCTGATCTCTGTTGTAGGTACATAGGTTGCCTGCTCTTTTGTAAATATTTTTGACTATGTTGTGTGATAGCAACGCTTGGCTAGAAAACATATGTGCTGTAAGAAAGTTAAAGTGAAATGCTCTGCAAGAGCTGGTTTTTTGAAAATGATCCACTTGTGGCTGCTGCTACTGGTGCACCTGTATGCTTTAAGACTTGAGCGTACCTTATGAACCTGGTGTGAGGTAGCTTGATACAAAGCAAGAATCACTCATCAATTATATTTTCTGTTCAATTATATGTTTCTCCTACTTTAAATATTATCCCATTAGGTCAGTTCTCTGTGCTGCACCAGTGCTCCATATATTTATCTCAATGTAATACCTACCTTTACTTTTAGGGGCTCTTTACTATAAACTTTGAATTTAGCCTATATAAGCAATGATTCATGTGCCAGGCCATTTCTTTGACATTCATTCATCTTCCGGTCTGCTACATCATTTTTCTAATTCTTCCCTATAGGTATTTGGCATAGGCTTTAAATGATGAAGAGCAACAATGCATTTCTGCTCAGTTTTCACATGCCCCGATTCCTGTCACCCCCCTTGGTTAATGTTTTAAAGGCATAGTTTACTCGGTTCCACAATACTCACCAGTTTGTTCCTGTCCTTTTGGCACATTTGGAGCGGTGTGTTCTGGAGAGAAGTAAAAAAAGGAGAATTTAAAATAGATTTGAAAAAAATTATGTTAGCATAGAAGGAAAACACATTTAATTCAGATAGTGTTTACACATACACAGAAAAGACAGAGAAGAGTTGCAAAAAGCATACGAGGTTCATAAACAGAATCATTATATTTGGGTGGCAGAAAAAGGAAGACAGAGAGTAACAGCTGAAAATCTTTGAAATTAAGGTATTGCTTCTGTTCTGGCATAAAAGGCTTTCCTCCATTTAGTGAATCATAATCTTAATTCTCACTAGACAAAGAGCTCCAGGCATTTCCTATTTGTAATCAATGACTTTTTTTCAAAGTTGTGTCAGTGAGGAAGGTGAAGGGAAGTGCATATGTTCCTACTTCACAGTTTGGTTCTTTGATTTCATGTAGGTAATAGATCCATGAGGCCAAATGTCATTGGATTCTCTCTGCGTTAATTTAATGGTCACCTCTAGTGCTCTCCCTTTGGAACCATTTCCATAAGTGGTTGTTTTTTCAGAATGGAGAATTAGCCACAAGGTTGTTTGTCCGCAAGTACTTCATGTTGCTGCTTGCAGCTCCTGGTTGCTTCTGTACTATCCTGTGATTTTCAACAATAAACTGCATTTTTTTAGTTAGGTATGTATGTGTTCAGTAAGTGTGGTTTTTAGGAACTTGTTGATTATTTATACTTTTTGTTTACTGTTCATTAACTGTATAACGTAGCATCCTCATACCTTCAATAACAATTGCTTGTAAAAATACAATGGCCTTTTATCTGGATTAATGGTTATGCAATCATAACATTATTAAATTTGTAGACAGAAAGCATACAATGTCATTTAAGATAAACCATGGTTTGGTTGAATCGAAACGAGAGGACTGTAGGTGCCCTCTCCTCACCCAGACGTCGAAAGTCATCCAACCCTCAATTCCAGGCTATTCATACCATCATAAGGCTGTGGAAAAAAACCTAAAAAACATGGCTATCCCTCGGGGGAAATGGGGGAGAATGGCTAGTTATGTCTCACTATCCATAGCAGAACAGATCAAGAGGCTATCAAAACTGGATCCGGGCATTCTGATCTCCTACATATCTACATTAATGTACAAGTGGGCCTTAGTCATTATCAACTATACACCCACCCAACTCCTCGTTCAAAACACAAAATCACCAAGAAATTCTTATCAATTATTTTTCATCAAGGGTGATTTCAATGTGAAACCTATTTATACAGTAGACCATGATAATTTTCTTAATGGACAGAACATCCACTGGGACATGCTGCCGCAAAGTTTCTAATCAAGGAAAACCAAAGGACAAACTGAGGTAAATCTTTGTATTGGACGTTGAATACCTCGGGATGAGGGCGCTTACTGGCAGACTATCAGATGACTTTCCGGCAAATTCAGCATACTTTGGCCTGCAGTCTGAGTCCATTCTAGTTTACACATTTGTATCTCTTAGTCTCTTCCTCACCATCTACTCCTTCCAAATTATTGAACGCTCAGACAGCGAGCATCAGTGGTCTTAGCCCCTCTGTATAGAGTGCCAGCATCGAAATGCTCACCTGCCCCTGACATGGCTGCTCACAAAGCTGTGCTGTCAGCTGAAAACTGCTCTTTCACTATGGATATGCAGACCCCCTGACCCTTCACAGAGGGTCAACACTCAAGAGTGAATATTTCTTAGGCACAGCCTCTTACATTGCTCTACTTAGTCAACGACTGTCCTCTTGAACAAGAAATCCTAGGGATCATCGAAATGGGAAGGAAAGAGGGTGCTCCCAGGCCCAATGGAATACCCCAGGCCATTTACAAAGCAGACCCACAATACTAGGGCAGAAAACTGGCACCTCCCTATTCCAGCTCAATTTCGACTAGAAGTATACCAGACTCGCAGCTGGGCTCAGTCCTTGTCCCAGTTTTCATAGGGGGACCAGACCCCTACCAGAGAGCTACTGCCTCATTACTCTACTAGATAATAAAGCAAAACATTTTGCCACTCTTGTACTCCAGGTCTTGACTACCTGGGCAGAATCTAAGAGGATTATACCAACAACTCAAACAGGCTTTAAAAGAGGCTTCAGCTTCAATATGGCCCTGTCAATCAGGTCTAAAACAGAGGTGTGTATTGACACTATTGGGGATCTTTACAAAGAAGTGGCGGAGTGAAGCATTAGCCGTCATGGCTTAAAGCCTCACTCCGCCACTTCTTAAACACAAGGCTGCACCATCATAAAAAGGACATGGTGCAGCCTTGCATTTCCCCCGCGCTGGTGCTACACTTAGCAGTGTAGTGCCAATGCAGGCTCCCTTCCACCATAGTGCAAGGGTGTATACATGCAGGGATAGATTGTTTATGTACAGGAAGGTCCCCCTTCCTTCCTTCACAAAAACAATATTGAAATGCCATTTTGTGACTTCAATGTGTGTTGCTTTAAGGGTTTAAGGATTTTTTGTGTGCAGGAAGGGTCACCTTCCTGAACCTTATCAATAAGAGGTGTTTTGCTTTTTCCTATGTGCTGGCCAAGGCAGCACAAGGAGAAATAGCAAAAACGAGGAGAAATAAAGCATTTCTCCTTGTTTTGCCAAGTTAAGACCAGGTTTTCCCCCGTAATAATGTTGGTCCTGCCGCCAATTTACACTGCCCTGGTAAATAGGGGCCAGCTTCAAAATCAATGGGTGTTGCAGTGGAACGCCCACCGTAATACCTACTGCCTACCCCTTTCATGCTAAGCATAGCGTGAAAGGGGGCCTTATTTACAAGGCAGTGTTAAGTCACTGCCCTGTAAACATGGTGAAGACACTTTCACCACTTTCACCACGGAAATGTCACAAAAAGTGAAGTTCCCGTGGTGACAGGAGCTTGTAAATATGCCCCTATATATTTTCAATATTCTCATGGCCGATATTTCCACTGCCCTTGATGCAACTAACAGCCAAGCCCTTCACCTCAGAACATTTTCACTGAATCACTTACTTTATGCAGACAAAGCGATCTTGTGCAGTGAAACAAAGTAGGCCTGCAAAGGGTGATCAACGCCCTCCAACAGCTTGCCATGCAAAATTACCTTGTCATCAACAGAAATAAAATAAAGGTGAGGATCTTCAGTAAGGCCATTAAGTGGAACACATCCTGCCACTTATGCACCACATCCTGTACACAGTAAAAGAATATAAATAGCTGTCTGATGACAAATAAACGTTTAAGCCGCGGCTATGAGCAATCACAAATAAGAGCAGTGCCTTAATTACAGCCTTCAGTCCACTTTATAAAAGTTTTGAAGGGGCCAAAGCTTGGTCCACTAATAAAGGTGATAATGGCAAAGGTGCTCAAAATGTTCTCCATTCCAAAATGTATTTTATTTTGCTTTGTAAAGAATTGGTTTAGTAGAATCTTGGAGTTGGATGTTTTCTTGTCTTCACTAATCTGGCGTATTTACATGGCTGCTACGCTTTTTAACCGGTAGAAAGCATGGTTTGTTGTTTGACATTAAGGGTAGGTCTCACATAGAACTTCATCACTTTTTCTTCATCAAAATATATCCAAACCAAATTTGTTTTCTTTTTTCCTGCATCTTGGGGATTCCAGAGGTACCCAGGGTGTGTTGATTTACCTATTGGGAACTGGGAAAACAGCCAAATACAGCAACAGTTCAGGTATTTATGGAAAAATGGGAAAAGGTGTTGTAAAATTTGTGTTTATTAATAATAACACCAACAAAAAATGTGCTGTGCTAAGGTCACCATCTTCTCAGCTTCCATGAACAAACATAGATAGAAAATGTAACATAGTGATGGTTCATTTTTCCGATTTTTTTGTGGTTTCAACTTTCTTGCAATTTGCTGTGGAAACAAGTGTGACATCCATGTGTGAACCAGGAAAACTATATAATTCTGAAAACAAGACAGAGTTAAGAAATTCAGCAAGGTGTTATTTATGTAGATTAGTCATGGTTTTCCAAAAACAAATTAATTGTTGAAATAAAAAAATAAAGAAAATAAGTAGGAAAAAAGAGCAATTGGTGACAATGTATTCACAGGGAAGTATAGTGTTTGTTGTTGTCCAAAAACATACGGTACCCAGAACCAACAACTGATCTCTAGCTTATATTGATTTTTCATTGTGTACATGCTGAATTTTATAGTGTGAAATCTAATGAGTAATGTTTTTTTTTTTATAAATGTGCACATATTTCTGAGTCTAGGGGTAGTGGGTAAGTGTACAAATCTGAATTTGGAAGCCAAACATTGAGAGAAATGTAATTGACAATAACAAATGTTCTACATTTATTTGGTTCCACACTTCCAACACTATAAATGACGTCCCACTTATGTTGGTGGGTCTTGCATCTGTACCAGGAAAGGCATCAAACTTTTGTAATGAACAATGAAACTTTTTGGCAATGTGGGTAGCTGCAGAATATGGGCCTGGGATTGGCTGCCGCCAATGAAAACCTACCAAACCCAGACATAGCTGAAAAATAGACACCAAAAAGTTTTCTTACCTTAATGCCCTACAAACCTCAAACTTTGGCAGACCTTTTACCTTTTCCTCACCTTTCTGTGTGGGCAGTTTCTGGATTCTGCAGATATGAACAACATTTCTACCTCCCATTGGTTCCACAATTTTCTCGCTATCAGTGGTACTCTATTGTGGAGCCGGCCTTAATGCTACCACAAGGAACGTACCAAACCAGGGACCCTGCAAACATTGACTTTGTATAGTCACAGTTTTCACCTGTTACTGGTAGTAGGCCCAGGCACACAAGGACCCGTTCTGGGGTGGAGATATGCCCCAATCCATTAGCAGGCTGTCCTCATCCACATCCCTTTTTTTTTTTACACTTTGTCCATGGAGTCTATCGAGCTTTCTCTCTTCTGGGTGGGGGGTAGATTGGGACAACGCCCCAATCTACTCTGCTGGATTGGCACAAATACAGCTTGGTCCATTCTGGGGTGGGAGGCAGGACCCAATGTTTGAGTGGGGAACCCATCCTTTCTAGGAATGGCCAGAGAGAACATGGTGTTCGAGCGTTCCAGGACTACTGGAGATGAGCAGGGGGTAGAGCTGCAGCAGCAACCAAGCCTAAACCTGATTTTGAATGCTGTGAATGCCACCCAGGATGTAATAGAGAGAAAAAGAGATAAGGTCTCTATAGAGTTGGGCATACTCTGTGATCACCGTAGTAAACTAGCAGATAAGGTAAAACGCAATACTGAGAGCCACAGAGAAGTGGGTCACACAGTCCAGGGCCTGCAGGCCAAGGTGGCAGATTTGCTGAACCATGTGGACCTGCTGGGTCAGTGGGCTGAAGATGCAGAGGGTCGCAACCATTGCAAAACCATGTGGCTATTTGGACTGTCAGAGAAAGCTGAAGGGGTGGACAAGGTGGCATTTCTTGAGGCCTGTCTGAAGAGGAAGGTGGTGTCCCAGGGCCTGTCGCCATTGTTTGCCCTTTAGGGGGGTGCACATGGTTCAGATGAGACTGCTGCCTCCTGGGGTGCCTCCTTGCCTGGTGGTGGCCCAGTTGCTGCATTACAGAGATATGATATTGCAAATAGTCCGAGACACATGTCATTGCAGGTAAGAGCGGTGGTGTGGGGTGCGGAGTGGGCGGATTTGACATATGACGAGGAGGGAAAAAAAAACTATGGTTTTCTTCTTTTTTAAATGTAAGTTTCCCTCATCGTTGTATGTGAAATCGCCCCACCCCAGCCCTGCCCCACCATTCTTACCTGCACAGTCCATGCCTGCTTAGTACCTAAACCGAGCACTGTTTGACTATAATCCCTTATGAGTAGACATGCACTGGAGAAGCCACAGAGCACCTATACCTTGCATGTAGACTCTCGCCTGGCTATTTTAACAAGCCCATGCTCAAGGACTCTCAAGCTGACATGATGATGAAGGACTTTGCTGTGAATGTGTATACAGCCTCCCTCACTAATGTCAAATCGGAGGCCTGTAAGGCACTTGTTTGAGGGCATCGTCTCACACTATCAGCAAAGCTGTAATAATTGGAAGAGGACCTCCAGCATCTGGAAATGGAGGTGACATACCCAGTGATCAGGTAGGTCCTAAAATAGGAAGATTTGAGACTTACGGAGGTTCAAGGTAAACTCCACTACCTCAGCTAGCAGGAGTATTTTAACACCACACACAGAGAGGGAGGTGGGTTTGGTGATTACTGGCCTGGCTTAGCAGACCTAGAGACAGAGGGTGCCCCATTATGCAAATAACTGACCCAATGGGAAATATTTTCCCACACTAAAATGTATGCAGTGTTTACAGAGTACTACAGGGACTTGTCCAACACATTTGCTCCAGGCCCGGAGGAGGCCCTGGACACGTTCCTATCCAGGGTGACCCTTCCACCATTACCAGCTGGGGAATGGGAGGCCCTGGTGGCCCCCACTGCAGAGCCCAAGATCAGACCAGCTTTATAATCCTTGGTGTGTGACAAAAGGAGAGTGGAAGGATGGCCTTCCTGCTGAATTTACCAAACATATGCCACCCTGCTGAACCCGAGGCTGGTTATAATGTATGCCAGTGAGTTAGAATGCGGACACCTCCCGGGAGGCCGTCATAGTTTAAATACCCAAATCTTCGAGTGCCTCCCTTGATGCAATGGCATATATCTCCTTGTCAATGCTCAATTTGGATTATAAAATCCTGAGAAAGTTGCTGGTAACCAGGTTCTAACCCCACCTCGCAGTCTTGATACATGGAGACCAAAACGGGTTTATCAAGAAGCACAACACCTCGCTTAACCCCTTCCACACTCATGACGAGCTGGGCTCGTCATGGTGTAGCCTCCTCAAACACTGATGACGAGCCCAGCTCGTCATAAAACAATGTAAAACAACAATTTGCAGCACAGATGGGGAAAACGCATAGCAGCCATGGAGTTAATTTACAGTGGCTGCAACATTCTCAATGAAATATCTAAGACATAGTACTCAGAAGCATTGGCAAGCTCCTTAGACATACGGAATACCTTTGACATGCTGCACTGGGACTACCTGCAAGCGGTTATGCAAGACTTGGAGGGGTGATGGATTCTTATTTTTAGCCCAACCTGTGTGCTGATGAGGATGATTGTCTTCCCACTGTCCTTGGTAATGGGAAATCCCTTATCCATTACTTCAGTAACTGAGAAAGAGTACCAGGAAAAGTGAGTATATTCATAATAAATCAGAAAAACCTTGAAATATATCTGGTATTTAATTCTCAAGATCAAAGATGTGAGAGGTGATCTTTAGCATACCAGAATCACTGAACAAAAGAATCAAAACTATTGTGAGGCACAGCCAACACGTGTTTCGCCCCCTATTGGCTTGCAAGCCTGGGGCTTCTTCAAGACTGTATATATATATATGGATATATTCTTAGCTCCACTGTCAAAGAACTTTCGACAAACCAGCACTCCCAGTAGGTTAAACCAAGTTTGGTTTATTGCACAAAAAAAATGTCAAACAGACGCGTTTCAGCACTTGCCTTCGTCAGTGTCAGCTGGCGACGGCGAGGCGGAAGCAAAATAAAGGCAATAACAGTCAAAATCAAAAACGGACCAGTGTCCAAATCATAAGCGCCATCTTGTAATGGCTAAACCAAATAAACATTCAATAGTTCAGGTATATCAGTGCATTTTGCTGTTGGAAATAATTCATGTGTTATTTGCGTTTGTATTGCGCAAAATAAATAATTACGTCTTACATTAAAGCCCTAGATGGGAAATCAACAGTTAATTCAATGTTACTCTGATTCAATGTCATTTTGATTCATACTTGAACACTGTCCAACATTATTGGATATAACCTGAATAATTATATTGTGTAGTGGTGTGTCTCGGGAAAAACATGGTTGTGTTAAAAAATTTTACCACAATATATATATTTACACAAAAACACACATACATTACCTACTGGCTATCGCCAGTAGGTATATATAGTTAGGATTAATTCCCTATGGCATTTCTGAAAATTCTATGTCTAATAACTTTAGCGTTTGTGGACGGAATCGGCTGAAATTTTCAGGAAAATGGCACATTTTGTTTCTGAGCAGCCCCTGAAAATTTGGTGGGGTTTCGTCAAGGGGGGGCCGAGAAAAAAGGGGGGTCCCAAAACGCGTTTTTCCCATTCATTTTTCCATAGGGCGGTTGGACTCACTTTTAGCTCGAACGGCTGAATGGATTTGCACGAAACTTGGCAAAATTGTAGGGACTGTTAGCCCGATGTGCCTTTGCTAGGTCTCAATATATGTGCTTCAATGGATTTTGAGAAATTAACGTTTAAATCAAGATATATATCTGTAACAGCGCTCCGGGCAGCGATCCGGTCCGCTTACTTTTCGCGTTTCGGAACTTTGCGCGCAGAAAGCTGATTGGCTCTCCGGTGTCTGTCAACATTCTAAACAGTCCGGAGCGGCCGCCATCTTGTCTCTCGGTAGGATCGAGAGAGAAGAAGAGGTGAAAAACGAAGGGGGAATTTAATGAAAGGGGGCAAGGTATCCCCCTCTTGACCCCCTAGGAATGTTGTTGGGGTTATTAAAGGGTCCCGTGGGGAAAAGAAAAAAAAAATGATTTTTCACGGTAGAAGCGCTTCACGGGCCGCGAACTGGGCCGCAAACTGGTAGCGAAACGGGAATTCGCCATTTTGTGCTTCGTTAATTAAATTACTAGGTATAACGGGGTGCGGGAGACGTATCCTAATCCCCTATGTTTCCTGAGGGTGGCTGAGGAGGCTGATATATGTTGATACATCTCTTCCAGCGGCTGTGCGTGAGCTTTTTTTTTTTTTGCTGCGTGACAGTCCGGAGCGGCCGCCATCTTGTCTCTCGGTAGGATCGAGAGAGAAGAAGAGGTGAAAAACGAAGGGGGAATTTAATGAAAGGGGGCAAGGTATCACCCTCTTGACCCCCTAGGAATGTTGTTGGGGTTATTAAAGGGTCCCGTGGGGAAAATAAAAAAAAAATGATTTTTCACGGTAGAAGCGCTTCACGGGCCGCAAACTGGTAGCGAAACGGGAATTCGCCATTTTGTGCTTCGTTAATTAAATTACTAGGTATAAGGGGGTGCGGGAGACGTATCCTAATCCCCTATGTTTCCTGAGGGTGGCTGAGGAGGCTGATATATGTTGATACATCTCTTCCAGCGGCTGCGCCATCTTGCCTTTTTTCCAATGCCACAATTTTGTCGTGCACGGCAGCCATTTTAGATGCCAGGCTGGTCCCAGGCTATCACCTACCCCTGCGGATGTAGTTTATGGCCCCAGCTGTAGAGAATTCAGACATGCCAACCCTCCCGATTCAGGCGTGTGACTACTGATTTCAGTGCTAGTCTCCCGCCTACCGATTTCTGCAAGCAAAAACCCGGGGGCATATTACGAACAACTAGCGATAATTTTTGTCTCTAACTTGTTTAGAGACAAAAATTATCGCCGCACATCGGCGATTTTTATCGCAGATAAACCTTGCTATTATCGCAGAAAAGTCAGCGATATTCATGTATTATCGAGCAAATGCTCTTAGCCATGTTATCCACCTCCCATTGGATAACATGGCTAAGAACTGCTCAGGGCAGGTGTTAGATTTTGGAAATATTTGCGCTTAGCGCGAATATCTCCAAAAGTTGGTAATAGGAGATAGCGATGTTAGGGACTGTTTCCAGTCGCTAACATCTTGGCACGCCACTTTGCATGTCATTAGTGATAAGTATCACTGACATGCAAAGCGGGGCCCAAGATGGTCGCTATCTCCTTTTAGCTGTCACTAACTGGTGTTAGCGACAGCTTGGTAATAGGGAGATAATTTTATCTCCGCTTTCATGGCTTTTAAAGCCAAAAAAGCGGAGATAAACCCCCTTGATAATATGCCCCACGATTCCTTGGGGGTTTCAGCTGACAGGGCTTGGTATTGTGTTACATGGTAATTTTTCCAGGAAACGTCAGAGGGTCAATGCAGGGGTTCTAGAAGAGGTGATAAACCATTTAAGCCTCATGAACAAGCGCATGGTCTTTTAAAGATTTGTGAAGTACTCGGGGCGGCGGTGTGTGTGTGCCCTCTTTCAGGAGCGGGCGGGGGGGCACTGCCAGCAACTTGCCAGGTCAGGTAGTGTTCAACACGTGCATCACCCTTTCTCTGCCTGCTATTGCGCTCCATGCTTCGGAAAGGTAAGAAAAAGAACGTGCATTTGAGTTTGAAATGTCCGATCCTGCAGCAGCACACTTCCAAAGCCCACACATGACAATAACCCGATTCAAGGCCCTATTCACCCGTTTTTAAAAAAATAGATAACACTCCAACAAAGTAAGATTATAAAACTTTATTAACTTTTAACTATAATGAACGGAACAAAAACTAAAAACATTTAAACATTTTTCAACTCAAAAAGCAACAATGGTTAGAAGCTGTCTTTTGTGCGAATAGTCCCAAGGCAGCACAACGTGCAGAGTTCTGGACGGAACCCAGGTGAAGTCGCCTGGGTGCCGCACTGGTTTTGGGATCCTACAATGCAGCACAGAAAAACAGCGTGGGGCGTCCCGGGTGGTGCGGGGGGAGGCCTCGTCAGTAGCGGTCTGTTGTGCGAATAGTCCCAAGGCAGCAGAACGCGTTGAGATGTTGATGGGACTGTGTCCAGTGTCCCATGGCTGACACAACATGTACGACAGGCACCCAGGTGATGTCCAGTAAACTGCCGCACTGGTTTTGGTATCCTACAATGCTGCTCCGAAAATTGGCGTGCGGCGGCCCGGGGGGGGGGGGGGCGTGGGGGAGGCGGCGTGAACGGGCCTCCCCAGGTGGCGGCCATCCAGCTGAGTTGCGCCCGCTCTTGCGGCTACAGCGTCTCGCTCACCATGTTGTTGAGTTGCTCCCACTCTTGCAGTGCAGCGATAGGCGGCTGCCACATGGCTCTTAAAATGGCGGACGGCTCCTCGGTTTTGGGCCTGGTCCACTGAAATGGCCCTGGGACACCTTGGAACTCGGACGCTTGCCTGTTAGGGCTTGGGCTCCATTCTCGAAAAGCGTCCCCTCAGCCGTGAAGATTCTACAACAGTCTTGGGGGCCCCCGACTCCCGCAGGCTTCCGGTGGGGAGCGGCTGCCATGATTGCTCGCGGAATGACCACGACGGAGCCACGAGATGGTGGTGCTCTCATGCTGACGCCAGCTTCAGTCTGAATGATCCAGAAACAAGGTGGGGCTTTCATCGTTTGGGAAAAAAAAATGTTCTAAACCAATGAAAAGCGTTATTTTTAGGTCATATGACCAAGACTTCCATCTTTAGGAAACCAAAAGTAAAATGAACCAATGAAAAGTTTTATAAACAAGTCACATGACCTGTTATGCGGCATAGGGCTACAAAAAGCGTAGAAAATCCGTTGGCACGTGAGGCGGCGTCAGTAGCGGACCGATGTGCGAATAGGCCGAAGGCAGCACAACGCGCCGAGATCCGGATGGCACCGAGGTGGTGTCCAGCAAATTGCCGCACTGGTGTGGCCATCCTACAATGCTGCGCCGAAAGACGGCGTGTCCAGCTGAGTTGCGGTCACTGTTGCGGTACAGTGACTCGAACGCGCCGAGATCCGGATGGCACCGAGGTGGTGTCCAGCAAATTGCCGCACTGGTGTGGCCATCCTACAATGCTGCGCCGAAAGACGGCGTGTCCAGCTGAGTTGCGGTCACTGTTGCGGTACAGTGACTCGAACGCGCCGAGATCCGGATGGCACCGAGGTGGTGTCCAGCAAATTGCCGCACTGGTGTGGCCATCCTACAATGCTGCGCCGAAAGATGGCGTGTCCAGCTGAGTTGCGGTCACTCTTGCGGTACAGTGAGTCGAACGCGCCGAGATCTGGATGGCCCCGATGTTGTGTCCAGCAAGTTGCCGCACTGGTGTGGCCATCCTACAATGCTGCGCCGAAAGTCGGCGTGGGGTGCCCCGTTGGCTTATGAGGTGATGTCAGTAGTGGACCGATGTGTGAATAGGTTGGAACCAGCACAAGGCGCCAAGATCCGAATGGCAAGTTCTGGATGTTGAGTGCCATAGTTGAGAGTTCTGAGCAGTGCTTGTAAGACTATCTGAAGTTTATTATAAGAATCAGAGTAAGTTGAAGACTGTCTGAAGCTTATTTGCACCTTTTGCAGCTTCACTATTGCCCAAGGTGGTGTCCAGCAAATTGCTGCACTGGTGTGGCCATCCTACAATGCTGCGCCGAAAGACGGCGTGTTCAGCTGAGTTCCGGTCACTCTTGCGGTACAGTGACTCGAACGCGCCGAGATCCGGATGGCACCGAGGTCGTGTCCAGCAAGTTGCCGCACTGGTGTGGCCATCCTACAATGCTGCGCCGAAAGTCGGCGTGGGGTGCCCCGTTGGCTTATGAGGTGATGTCAGTAGTGGACCGATGTGTGAATAGGTTGGAACCAGCACAAGGCGCCAAGATCCGAATGGCAAGTTCTGGATGTTGAGTGCCATAGTTGAGAGTTCTGAGCAGTGCTTGTAAGACTATCTGAAGTTTATTATAAGAATCAGAGTAAGTTGAAGACTGTCTGAAGCTTATTTGCACCTTTTGCAGCTTCACTATTGCCCAAGGTGGTGTCCAGCAAATTGCTGCACTGGTGTGGCCATCCTACAATGCTGCGCCGAAAGACGGCGTGTTCAGCTGAGTTCCGGTCACTCTTGCGGTACAGTGACTCGAACGCGCCGAGATCCGGATGGCACCGAGGTCGTGTCCAGCAAGTTGCCGCACTGGTGTGGCCATCCTACAATGCTGCGCCGAAAGTCGGCGTGGGGTGCCCCGTTGGCTTATGAGGTGATGTCAGTAGTGGACCGATGTGTGAATAGGTCGGAACCAGCACAAGGCGCCAAGATCCGAATGGCAAGTCCTGGATGTTGAGTGCCTCAGTTGAGAGTTCTGAGCAGTGCTTGTAAGACTGTCTGAAGCTTATTTGCACCTGCTGCAGCTTCACTATTGCCCTGGTGTGGCCAAAGGTCGCACATGACATAGGCGGCCGGCTCCCGAGGTCCGGCGGAACTTTTTTCCTTTTCCTTTCTGCTTCTTTTCCTACAATCCGTTTCATCTGAAGACACGACCAGGTCCCTGAATGTGTGTAGGGGGACGCTATTGATTGAATGAAAATGGCGGCTTGACACAAAGCTGACTCAAGCGTTACTGTTGATGCTATACAGACAAAAATTGGTTTTCAGTTTGTACATTCTTCATGTTTTTTTTTCCATCCAAGTCTGATTGAGAGTTTGTAGAAAAATGGCTTCAGATTTTCCACATACTACTCTTCAACATTCTTCCTAAATGTAACAATGTGAAACTCACTAGGAGAACGGCTGTTTCTGTTTCCTTTCAAAATGCTGCCAACAATATTTTCTGAATGGAAGACACCATCTTGTAGCATAAAGGGCCGAAAGGGGTTCTGGTCTGGCCGATGGTTGGTGGAGACATTTTGACTATATCTTGGACCTGCCCGGCCTCGCCCAAAATGGCGCCGGTATAAATGGGACTCGTAACTCCTTGCCCGCAAATGTATATCTAGAAAATGTTATTGTAAGTGGCCCTGTCGTATTTTAATTACAAAATGTACGTCCACCGATTCCGCAACTGTTAGACTCCTTTGTTCTTGCAACCTAATGGCCCGCTCGTTACGTTCTTCTACAGTGTAAATGTCTCCTCATCATATACGATTTCAGTTTGCTCCGTGGCCGGCCCACGTGGTTATAGGCCCGTATTTGTATACTGACATTTTCACAATAAAGGTTTTTAAAACAAAACACGGTAGTAGTATTTACATTGGTAAAGTTTTTACTTTTAGTCACTGTTTTCGAATCAGTAAAAGGCAAGTGAAATAAAGCAGTCCAATTACATGACGGATAAAAGGTATAATATGTAGGAACGCAGTAAAGATAAATGGTCATGGGCAGTTGTGTTTTTCATGTCTGCAACATAAAGTGATCGATAAGAATCTGATAATCAGGCGTATCGGCGACTAAGACAGCAGGCCGAATCTCTTTTACTCAACGGCTCCGTCATGGAAGGAAGAAACGCCCTTTTTCTCGAAAAAGAAATATATTTTACTTGCAAGACAGTTGTAAATTTTCCGGGAAAGTACATTAGCCTGGAATATTATAACATATGTTTGAAAAAAAAATATTGTTCGAAAACAATAAAAAGCGTAATTTTTAGGTCATATGATCAAGCTTTTCATCATTAAATTAACAAAAGTAAAATGAACCAATGAAAAGTTTTATTAACAAGTCACATGACCTGTTATGCTTACGTTACGCGCTGCGCGCCGCGCCTCGGATCACTTCCGGGTGCGCTAACGCGGCGTGTCATATAACGCATTACGCGACAACGTAGGTCAAGAATATAGTCAAAATGTCTCCACCAACCAGCGTTCGGAACACAACCCCTTTCAGCAGTCCAAAAAGTTCTGTTAAATGACAACAGAGGGGACAGGCAACAAGAACCATCAATCAAAGAGGGGAGGGCAAGTTCTTCTCTTCCGGGTCATGTTGGGGCGCTACCGGAACTGATCGAATTGGTAGTCTACAGTGTTTCTGGATGTTTCAGACTAAAGCTGGCGTCAGCATGAGACCACTACCATCTCGTAGCTCCGTCGTGGCCATTCCACGAGCAATCGTGGCAGCCGCTCCCCACCAGAAGCCTGCGGGAGTCGGAGGCCCCAAGACTTTTGTAGAATCTTCACGGCTGAGGGGACGCTTTTCGAGAATGGGACCCAAGCCCTATCAGGGAAGCGTCCGAGTTCAAAGGTGTCCCAGGGCCATTTTAGTGGACCAGGCCCAAAACCGAAGAGCCGGCCGCCATTTTGAGAGTCCTGTGGCAGCCGCCTATCGCTGCACCGCAAGAGCGGGAGCAACTCAACTACATGATGAGCGAGACGCTGTAGTCGCAAGAGCGGGCGGTAAACAGCTGAATGGCGGAAGAGGCACAGTGTAGCAAAAATGGGCGGAATGGCAACTGAAACGGTAAAGGGGCGCCCCACTACAGCGTGTCTTCAGGTCAAACGGATTGTGGGACAAGGTTCAGAATTGAAGAGTCATCAAAAGGCAAAAAGTTCTGCTGGACCCCGGGAGCCGGCCGCCTATGTCGGGGGCGATCTCAGGCTACACCAGTGCTATAAGACTTGGGGAGGGTGTCGGAGCCAAGCGTCTTCTCCGAGTCCATGGCCATCACACCGCCCCTAAGGGGCCTCCGTCAAGCTGTTTAGGAAGGTAACATATCACATTGTTTTCTAATGCAGTCAGGTCCACAAACGACACTCACTTACTTTGAGAATAGTGAAGCTGCAGTAGGTGGAAATAAGCTTCAGACAGTGTTACAAGCACTGCTCAGAACTCTTAACTATGGCACCCAACATCCAGAACTTATGCCATTTGAGAATGGCAGTGACATCGAAGCAACTCAGGGACCAAAACCATTAACGTACTTTCACGTATGAAAATCTTACTTGGGGAGGGGGCAGGAGCGAAGCGCTCCTCCCAGTCAGCGCCACCACACCGTATGTTGAAAATTTGAAGCCATCGTTCTACAAAGTCAACCAAACTTGGATTGAAAAATCTAGAAAAATGTACAAACTGAAAACCAGTTTTGGTCTGCATAGCATCAGTAGCAACGCTTGAGTCAGCTTTGTGTCAAGCCGCCATTTTGATTCAACAAAGCACAGGCATTGAAAAAGGCTCAAACTCAGAACTCTGAACTATGGCACCCAACATCCAGGAGGTTGCCATCCGGATCTTGGAGCCTTGTGCTGCTTTCGACCTATTCACACATCGGTCCACTACTGACATCATCTTATAAACCAACGTTATGTAAATAGTTTTTTAATAAAATGTTTTACCCTGTTTCTTTGCTGGTGTGTTGTCTATATTTTTAATATTTGCATAGGGTTTGTCGTTATTTTGTGCGGGATGGGTGATGGAGCCGAGCTGTCTTGCAGCCCTCATGGTGTGGAGCTCAGTTCATCTCACTATTTTCGTATTTCTCATGAAGGGTTGTTCCTAATATTTCTATTTTAGCGAGGTCAAAAAGAGATCCAATTAGTGGCCTACTGATTTTGCTCGATTACTTTTATTTTTTTACACGATTTTTCACTATCTGCAAAGACTAAACAGAGTATTGCGACTTTGTGCTTGTTTGTAAATAGAGAATGATCCAAAGAGAACCAATTCTAAAACAGTAAATGCTTGGACAACAATCAATCAAATGGAGAGACAAGCAGGCACAACGGATTACAACGGGGGTAAAGGCCTGCGTTAACTACCCTTCAGTATCTGCAAAGAGAGAGTACTACTAAGACAAAAGAGGGGAGGGGGGGGTGCAGCGTTCAAAGCACATCAGCGTGCATAAATACGAAAATGTTTTTATCTATCACGTACTTGACATTTTAAAGCTTTTCATATTTGCTATTAAAAAACCAATGAAATTCACAGAAAAAACCATAGGTTATAGTGGATATATAGTTAGGAATTTGCATTTACAAAACCTTGAAAATTCAATGAAAAAACCATTGGTTTTAGGCCATATATAGTTAGGGATTTGCATTTACAAAACCTTATTTTACTCGCATAAAACCATTGAAATTCCATATATAGTTATAAGCGCTAACTATATATCGCGCACCCGCAATCCACTGCTGATGATGTCACATATTACATCATTCATGACATGGTTAGTGACATCACTGATGACATCACTGATGACATCTCAAATGACATCACTGATGACATCACTGAAAACATCTCATTTGACATGACTGATAACATCACTGATGATATCATTCATGTGATAATACGATGAACCTCTTCAGACTCTAATATAACCTTAGATACAATCAGTGTAAACAGACACTCACAGACTGTCACTCATCCATGGAGTTACTCACACACCTAGTCAGTCATGCAAAGAATCAATCACACCTCCATTTCCTCAACTATACAGTTATACAAACTTTACTTATTCAAACATATACTAACACATATTTACTCTATTATACAATCCCTGATACAAGTTCACAATGATCCATACAGCCACTCACACATTCACTGGCTCTTATGCACAGTTATTTATATATGTCAACTCTCACATGTACTGTGTTTTACATATGTACTTACTTTGACATGTAGCACTGAGATATCCATTCACTCACCAATGCACTCATGCACACAGTCAACCGCCCATACAGCTGTTTCCACATGCACTTTTGAAACCATACATCTAGTGAATCAACTGCTCACACATCTATGCACAGAGTCACACACCTCCCAGCCACCCACACACACACTCAGTATCCCATACAAATACTTGGGCAACCAATCAATAACCCATATAGTTACTCATATAGCTACTTATCAACACATGCAACAGTTTACAGAACAACAGACATAATGATGCACAAATTAAGACAGTTTAGT
Organism: Lissotriton vulgaris; assembly: GCF_964263255.1. NCBI lineage: Eukaryota > Metazoa > Chordata > Amphibia > Caudata > Salamandridae > Lissotriton > Lissotriton vulgaris. The sequence continues at coordinate 1,188,782,891 of NC_141693.1, read as the reverse complement.
CACTAACCCATGCACTCAGTGAGACACATTTAATCACTCACTCATACAGTCAGTCATGCACCTACTAAATCCTTCATCCAGACACTTATATATCCACTCATTCTTCAATATGTAAGAGATATTTTAACTTTACAGAAACATACAGTCACTGGATGTTGTCATCAGTGATGTCATCAGTGATGTCATTTGAGATGTCATCAGTGATGTCATCAGTGATGTCACTAACCATGTCATGAATGATGTAATATGTGACATCATCAGCAGTGGATTGCGGGTGCGCGATATATAGTTAGCGCTTATAACTATATATGGAATTTCAATGGTTTTATGCGAGTAAAATAAGGTTTTGTAAATGCAAATCCCTAACTATATATGGCCTAAAACCAATGTTTTTTTCATTGAATATATATATATATATATATATATATATATATATATATATATATATATATATATATATATATATATACTCATATGATACTGATATTTCACTCGTACAAAACCATTGAAATTCAGCAGTTATAGTTACCTGAGCTAACTATAACTTATGCCCCTTCAATGCACTGCTTATGCCCTCATATGTTACATCACTCATGGCATGGTCAGTGACCTCATTTATGACATTACTGATTACATCATCCACAGAATCACTCGCTCACACCCTATACAACCGCTCCTACACCCACCAACACACCCATACAAAACTACAACCACTCACTTACCCAAACAACTACTGATACACACCCACTTGCTCACTCTTTTTTTTTTAAATTATTTTTATTGCCAACGTGAGATCAAACGAAAAAGAAGCAAGATACAATTCACAGAATCCAATAGGAAAAGAATAAAGCTAAACATAAAAAGCATTTTTTACAAGTAAGTGATTGATTCCAGCATATTAGTTCATTACAAAATACATAAATAAAGAAATCTATTTTTCTATGTAGTCTTTAAGTGCACCCCATATCGATATGCCAATCCTTTTTTTCCTTATACCTTTTAAAGCATATAAATTCCATTCTAATTCATATACATTCAATAATTTCCTTCTCCAAAATTAAAAAGCAGGTGCTTCAGGTTGTAGCCATTCAGTAGCTATACATAATCTAGCAACTATCATTGCTACAAATAAGAAGTATTTATATTTAGACATATCTGTATTTTCATTAATAAATTGAGTCCTTCCAATTAACATCAGTGCTGGAGATATTTTTATAGGAAGATGAATAATTTCTGAAATGAAATTTTCTATATTTAAGATAAAGGGACTCAATTTAGAGCATTCATAGAAGATATGAAGTAAATCTGCTTCTTCTCCTCCACACCTGAAGCATTTTCCATCATATTGTGGGCCTCATGAAGACATTCATTTAGGTGTGTAATATAGTCTAAATACAGTTTTATATACTTGTGCCTTCATGTTGGCTGAAATACATATATCTTTAGTCATGAGGATGGTATCTACAATATTCAATTCATTGTCTTCCAACTGATTTTGCCAATATATATTATATTTATTCAAGTCATCCTGTTTATACTCCAACAATAATTGATATATCTGCCCTATCTTTTTCTTTGTTTGTATTGCCTCTATTAGAGTATTAGATGTCGGATTAGTTACCTTCTTTAGACAAAAATCCCTAATTTGTAGATACTTATAGAAACTAGAATGCTGTATATGATATTTATTAGTCAATTCGGAAAAAGCTTTAAAGGTTCCATCTTTCTGATATAAGTCTCCAATTCTTACCATCCCTTGCATACTCCATACCTTAGCCACCTGATCCCTAAATATTGAGGTAAGAATTTTCTCTGCAGAAAATGGAGTGTAAAATATAATTTTCTCTAATTTCCTTATATTTTTGACTTTCCTCCAAACTTTATATGCTGCATCAATCACCTTAAACCGGGTATGTTTATATTAATTGCCTTCCAACTCTTTCAGTAAACAGCCCTTTGTATATTCTCCCAGTAGTAAATAAATTATTGATGGAGACTCTGCCGGGTCCTCTATTTGTTCTCCAGTCAAAAGAATTCGCATTCTCTGTAGAAAGCATACATAATAATAAAACAAAAAATCCGGGATCCCCCGCCCCCCTCTCTCTTCCTGCAAAGTTAGCCATTTCATTGCTCTCCTGGTTTTTCCCAGGTGCCTAAAAAAAATTCGTACATAGTGTTTGTAGTTTATTTATATAATTTTGAGGAATTTCTAGAGGAATGCTACAGTAGATATAAAATATTTTGGGTAGTATATTCATCTTGATGATGGTACCTCTTCCAATTAAGGAAAGTTGGAGTCTCCCCCACCTATCTAGTGATTGTTGATTTGTGATGTTATCCTAATCAAGTTAGCTGTCACTGTCTCCTGTGTATCTGATTTTATGGTTATTCCTAAATATGTCACTTCTGAGACTACCTTATTATAATTATATTGAAGACTGTCCGTACAAAGTACCTGCCTTTTTGCAGCATTAAGTTTAGAGCCAGAACTGTGTCCAAAATTGATAGCTAGCTGTTCAATCGAAATGATTGCTTGTCTGGGATCTGTGGTAATAATAGCTATGTCGTCCGCATATGCAAATATTGAAAAAGGTATATTGGATACAATAAATGGTTTGATACATAATGATTCCTGTAACTTAATTAAAAAAGGATTAATAAATAACGCAAAAAGAAGTGGAGAATAAGGGCATCCCTGTCGAGTACCCCTCGTGATTATTATCCTGTCCGATTTTTGCCCTATAACTACAATTCTCGCATTTGGTGATCGATATAGTACCTTAATAGCTGTTAAGAATGTATTACCAAATCCCATCCTATCCATAACTTCCCATAAGTAAGCCCATTCTACGCGCTCAAACGCCTTTTCGGCGTCCAGTAATATCAGCGCCAAATCTCTCTTCTCAGTTTCCGCTATATCAATTAGAGTGATCACTTTGTTAATATGAGATACAGTTCCTCTTTTGGGAACAAAACCATGTTGGTTTAATGATACTAAGGGTGTTATAATCTTAGAAATGCGATTAGCTAACATCTTTGAATAAATCTTGCTATCGCAATTTAGCAAAGATATAGGTCTGTAAGAGGCAGGCTCTTCTGGGCGTTTCCCTTTTTTTGGCAAAAACAGCTATCGAGGCATCATCCCAAGATTGTGGAGCTTTACCTATTAGTGCTCTTCTAAAAGTCTCTAGCATAAGATTCTTTAGAGGATCGAAAAAGCATTTATAAGCCTCACTTGGGATGAGGTCAGGACCAGCTGCCTTCCCATTGGACATATTTTTTATTGCACCCTCCAACTCTTCCATTGTGAAAGGCTGGTCTAACATATCTTTCTCTGATTCGCTAAGTTTATTGAGTATCGCTTTCTGCAAAAACATATCAATATCTAGATTAGCTTGTTTCGTATATAAATCTGTGTAGAATTGATAAAATATTTCCAACATTTTTTTTGGGTCTTCGGAAATTAGACCATTTTTATCTTTTAATCTAACAATTTGGCGAGAGGATTCTTTCATTTTTAATTTTAATGCCAAAGCCCTACCTACAGCTTCCCCATATTCATGCATATATCTCCTATATACTAAGTATTTCCGAGCAATCTCCTGAGACCAGATTCCTGTAATATTTGCTCGACATTTAGCTATAAGACCATCAAATTCCTGAATTTTAGTTATATTAATAAATCCCTCCTTAATTTCCGTGGTTAGCTTTTCTTCTGCTTTGGCAAGCTGATCATAAAGATCTCGCATTTTACCCCGTTGTAGATTTTGATCACTCACTCATAGAGCCACTCACACAACCAATCACTCGCCCATACATCCACTCATACAGCCACTCACTCACTCACTCATGCAGCTACTAACAAAGCTAGTCATTCACCCACACAGCCACTCAGACATACATTCACTCTTTCACAAGACCACCTACAAACCCATTTACACATCGAAATAAGCCAAATCACTCACCTCTTCAGCCACCCATACAGACACTGACTTACAATACAGCTACTCACTTACTCATACACCCACTCAAACAGCCACTCACTCACCCATACACCCACTTACAGACCAACTCACTCACCCATTAGACCTACTCATATAGCCACTCACCCACAGATATAGTCATTCACACTGCCACTCACCCACCACTCACTCACAAACACAGCCACTCACTCAGCTACTCACCCACCCATACAAATATGTATGCACCCACTCATCTACTCTTACAGCCACTCACCCATATGGCCTCTCACACACCCACTCACTCACCAATACAGCCACTCACATACCCACTCACTCACCCATACAGTCACTCTCACACCCACTTATTCACCCATACAACTACCCACACACCCATTCACAAATCATACAACAAATGAGACAGGCACTCACACACAGATCATACAGTTTCACAGCTTCTCGGATGACATATGTAAGAAATATTATCCCAAATTGGTACTACAGAAACAATAGTCATTTAGCGTATATAGTCGATTAATATCTAGGAAACTAGAGAAGAAATGGCACAGTAAACAAACTCCGGACAGCCACACAGCACACAAAGATGCCATCCGCAACCACTACCACCTCATCAGGGCGGCCAAGAGGACCTCCTTCAAAGACCACCTCGACAACAACGCACACAATAGCAAGGAGCTCTTCAACATCGTGAAGGAACTCTCCAACCCCAGCTCCAACACCAATGACATCCGGCCTTCGCAAGTCCTGTGCGACTCCCTCGCCACCTTTTTCCACCGCAAGATAGCAGACATCCACGACAGTTTCAACACCCAGACAGCAACACAACAGACCCTCCGCACACCATCGACCACGACCCCCTCATAGCCTGTGGCAGCATGAGCTTCGATGACACCATTGAGACCGTTCGCACAATCCACTCCGGCTCTCCGTCAGATGCATTCCCGCGCCACTTCTTCAACAGAGCAATCGTCTCTATCGCACCCCACCTGCGCAACATCATCAACCTCTCCCTTGAGACAACAACCTTCCCAAAGATCTGGAAACACGCCGAGATCAACGCCCTACTCAAAAAACCTAAGGCAGACCCAAAAGACCTCAAGAACTTCCAGCCCATCTCACTGTTCCCCTTCCCGGCCAAGGTCATCAAGAAAACCGCTATCAGACAGCTAACCCAATACCTTGAAGAAAACAGAACCCTGGACCCTTCCCAGTCAGGGTTGCGCAGCTTCACAGCACCGAGACAGCCCTCATCGCCTCCACCGATGACATCAGGACCCTGCAGGACAATGGAAAGACCGCAGCACTCATCCTCCTAGACCTCTCTGCCGCCTTCGCCACCATCTGCCACCACACACTACGCACACGCCTCCATGCCTCCAAGCTGCAGGGATCCGAGACAAGGCTCTGGATTGGACCACCTCCTTCCTCTGCGGCAGAACCCAGAGCGTCCGCCTTCCCCCATTCCGTTCCAAAGCCTCCGATATCATCTGCCGCGTAACCCAGGGATCCTCTCTCAGCCCGAAGCTGTTCAACATGTATATGGCACACGTAGACTGACAACCCGACCTCAACATAATCTCCTACCCCGACGACATGCCTCAACATGAACACCCTTAGCCTGGGACTTTCTTACAACATGAGTAGGGACCTGTGAGAAGTTGGCCTGATAGGTAGTGTTTCCAATTCTGGAACCACTGGTTATCAGTCCAAACAAACCCCAAAGATGTCAGGTTGTAAGTCAACCTTGTTAGACAAGCTATCCTAGTGGTAGCATGGACTAAGCAGCCTTAAAGGCTTAACTTAAGAGGTCGTGTTAAGCGAGCTGTTTTACCACATACAATCCTGTAATCAAATGAAAGGACACCACACAAGTATATATTGTAAAAATATATGTATTTATTTCTAAATTACTCCCCAGTACTCTTTATGAGGAAAGGGGCACAAGCGTTAAATCAAAAGCACAGTAAAACCAATAAAGTTGCACAATTATGGATGAGGGCGGGTGGCCACTCAAACCATATACTAAAAAAATGGTATAAGGAACACTTATCGAACAATGGTTAGGCCTAGGGCCTAGAGATTTGCTGGGAGCAGTCAGGACTAGCAATGCTGAAGTCGGGAGTAGCCCACAGGAGACGGGTGCAGCACGGAAAGTGCGGCTCGCACCAATGCAATGTCAATGGTGCGTAAAAGTTGGATAAAGTGAATTAAAAGATACTACCGCTGAACCTAGAGGAACAAAACTTTAGACACAGACTCTAGAGGTGTGTACCAGTGTAAGAACACCGGCGTTGCAAAGTTACCTCACCCACAGGCCGTGGGTGCACAGGGTCGAAGTGGCGTCGGGTTCTGTCACGCAGGTTCTTGGTGCTTGAAGCTGTTGCAGCTGCAGGCGCTGTGAAGCAGAAGTGTCCGGTGCGATCCAAGGGTGGATCGAAGTAGAAAAGTACCTGAAAGCAGAGGGGACAGAGTCTGGGTCACTCAGCAGTGACCAGGGTGGAACCAGGACGGAACAAGGCAATGTCGGGCGCACTCAGGTGGTTGTCGATAGGCTTCTCTCCGCTGTCACGTGGGCTCTGGGGCATCTGCGACGTCCAGGAGCGGGTCACGATCTGTCCCACGTAGGCTCTCGCCGTCAGCACCGTCGGCTTCAAGATTGCAGCAAACAGCACTTGGCAAAAGCAATCCACGCGGAACCGGGAGATTGCTTATCACTCGAACCAGGAGGGTCAGAGTGGGGGCTCCTTTTCACAGGAGCTGGTGCAGATCTGGAGCAACCAGAAAAGCGAGTCGTATTTCAAGTTTCGTCGGCACAGGGGCCACAAGCCAGCTGGCAAGTGACCGGGCCAACGCGTCGAGCCCACACAAGCAGAAGAGCCCCACGCAGCACTCGTCGAGTGTGGAGGGGTGAACTTTGGTGCAAGTGGAGCTCGGGGCTAGGGCTTCTCAAACCCCGGTGTACAGCTTCGAGGGTCACTCGTGGGCTGCACGGTCAGCGTCTCGTGGCCTTTTCAAGATGGCGTGCCCCACGCTTCCGGTCGCCTCCACTGGTCTCAGCTCTGCAGGGACTGTGGATCGGGCAGGTAGAAGGCAGGCAAGCTTAATCTCGTTGATCTCTGTCGCTCGAGTTCCGGCGGGAACTGCAACAAAGCAAGGGTCGAGGGCGGGATGGTACCTGTTTGCACAGGGTGGTCACTCCTTGACCACAAGGGAGATTCTTCAGTCTTCTAACGTCGTGTAGAAAGTCGAAGGGTCCAGATTTCGTTTCTTATGTTTCTTCAGGATGATCTGAGTTGCATTGGCACTGCTCCCCCTCTTATTCGAATCTGGGGGGTTGGACATCCTGCTAGGTCCCCTCCTATGGGTGGGACCCAGGAAGGGGGTGGTTACACCCCTCTCCTTTGATCCTGGCCGCGCTGGGACAGGAATATTTACAACAAGGGGTGGTGAGGAACAGAGTCTCTGAATTAAGCAGAAAGCTCTCACCCAGTCAAGAGATCAGGGCTAGATCCAACACCGTTTTTTAGCTCACTGCACCATCCCAGTTTCAGAACCTGGCTGTATGCAAATTAGTCTGTTCCTGTCCCAGTGCATGATGGGAACAGGGCAAACCAAACTACAAAAGCCAATTCTTACACTGGGAAGGAAACAAGCTCCCGGGGACCGGTTTCTGGCATTACAGCCGTCTTCGGCCCGGTTTGCTTGAATCCTGATGGTGCAATGAGCAAGGGTCTCACATCTGAGAATACCCTTCCACGCTTAGGGTGGACAAAAATATTTACAACAAGGGGTGGTGAGGAACAGAGTCTCTGAATTAAGCAGAAAGCTCTCACCCAGTCAAGAGATCAGGGCTAGATCCAACACCGTTTTTTAGCTCACTGCACCATCCCAGTTTCAGAACCTGGCTGTATGCAAATTAGTCTGTTCCTGTCCCAGTGCATGATGGGAACAGGGCAAACCAAACTACAAAAGCCAATTCTTACACTGGGAAGGAAACAAGCTCCCGGGGACCGGTTTCTGGCATTGCAGCCGTCTTCGGCCCGGTTTGCTTGAATCCTGATGGTGCAATGAGCAAGGGTCTCACATCTGAGAATACCCTTCCACGCTTAGGGTGGACAAAAATATTTACAACAAGGGGTGGTGAGGAACAGAGTCTCTGAATTAAGCAGAAAGCTCTCACCCAGTCAAGAGATCAGGGCTAGATCCAACACCGTTTTTTAGCTCACTGCACCATCCCAGTTTCAGAACCTGGCTGTATGCAAATTAGTCTGTTCCTGTCCCAGTGCATGATGGGAACAGGGCAAACCAAACTACAAAAGCCAATTCTTACACTGGGAAGGAAACAAGCTCCCGGGGACCGGTTTCTGGCATTACAGCCGTCTTCGGCCCGGTTTGCTTGAATCCTGATGGTGCAATGAGCAAGGGTCTCACATCTGAGAATACCCTTCCACGCTTAGGGTGGACAAAAATATTTACAACAAGGGGTGGTGAGGAACAGAGTCTCTGAATTAAGCAGAAAGCTCTCACCCAGTCAAGAGATCAGGGCTAGATCCAACACCGTTTTTTAGCTCACTGCACCATCCCAGTTTCAGAACCTGGCTGTATGCAAATTAGTCTGTTCCTGTCCCAGTGCATGATGGGAACAGGGCAAACCAAACTACAAAAGCGCTGGGACAGGGGCTGGGAGGCCCCAGAACCGGTTTGGCCGGATTATGCAAGGGGCAGCCTTGTGCTCCCCAGGCAGTGTCTGGTTTCTTTGAAACCTCCCTACTACAATCCACTATCTCCTGTCTGGGGTGGTTTGACACCGCCCTGCGACAGGAAACCCTTTGTCCAGGCCACCATATGCTGAGTTTCGGTCAGCAGCAGGAGGCCAGACCCGTGTCTGTGGCAGGGGCATCCATTTTGTGGATCTGAGGCTCATTTTAAATCAACCGCGTTTCAGTAAAGTAACATGTCTTATCCCTCTAGAAGGGTGGAATGCTACCCCCGTCGCCAGAACTGGCGAGGGGGTAGTATTCCAATTCGTATGACACCTTACACGACATGTTTTGATAAAGCCAAACCAAAGTTGCTATATAACCGCGAGGATTATAAGGCGCTTAAGAGTATATGGTATGGCATTATCCCGGATCAGCTTAGGGAGTTGTTCCCGACAGCTGCAGACAGGCTCAGCTCATGCCAGAGCTCCATCTCACATAAAACCACGCACTCTGCCTCCAGGATTGATGAGGCCTTCCATAGGAGTGGCTTACAGGCTATATATGTGTCCAGATATAGGTTTAGATATAGGTATACTATATCTAAGCAAGGGGTGATTACACCCACTTGCCCCAGCTGAGTGATCAGCCAGTTGTGTCAATTTAAGAACCAGCCAGGGGTGGCAAAAGCTATGCTTCAGCCCCTGGTAGGCCTCGGTGGCACCTATGCCCTGAGCACCTATAGTGCATGGTACAGGGGCTGACAAGGAGTCCATTTCCAATTGTGGTATGTACCTATAGCACATGTATTATAAATTTAGAGAGAGAACAGCAGGCTGGGGGTCTGATTAGCAGGCCCACAGCCTCAGTAAGTCGAAAACCAGTGAAGCAAAAAGCAAAAATTGGGGTGACCATAGGATAGCAGACCCTACTCTCCTACACAACCCCCCCCCAAACGCAGGGACATTAAACTTAACCTTGACCAGATAAGTCTTCATGTTCTAAGTGGAAGTACCTGGAGAGACCATCTGCATTACCATGGTCAGTCCCTGGGCGGTGCTCCACTGTAAAGTCCATCCCCTGTAGGGAAATGGACCACCTGAGCAGTTTGGGATTTTCACCCTTCATCTGATTTAGCCACAAGAGGGGCTTATGGTCTGTCTGAATTAGGAAGTGAGTACCAAACAGGTATGGCCTCAACTTCTTCAGGGCCCAAACCACAGCAAAGGCCTCCCTCTCAATAGCTGACCAACGTTTCTCCCTGGGGGTCAGCCTTCTGCTAATAAAAGCAATGGGCTGGTCTTGACCATCTTGATTAAGTTGTGAAAGCACAGCTCCCACCCCCAACTCAGAAGCATCTGTCTGTACAATGAACTGTTTGGAGTAGTCAGGACTCTTCAGGATAGGTGCAGAGCACATGGCCTTCTTCAGGTCATCAAATGCCTTTTGACAGCTAACTGTCCACTGAACCTTTTTGGGCATCTTCTTGGATGTCAAGTCATTCAAGGGTGTCACAATGGACCCATAGTTCTTTACAAATTTTCTGTAATACCCAGTCAGGCCCAAGAAGGCTCTGACTTGTGTCTAGTTGGAGGAGCCCAGTCCTGTATGGTCTGGATCTTGCTCTCCAGTGGTTGAACTTGACCCCCACCTACCAGGTGGCCCAAGTACACAACCTTGCTCTGCCCTATCTGGCACTTAGTAGCCTTGATAGTCAGGCCTGCCTTTTGCAGGGCCTCCAGAACCTTCTTCAGGTGGATCAGGTGATCCTCCCAGGTGGAGCTAAAGACAGCAATATCATCTAGATATGCTGCACAAAAGTCATCCAACCCAGCAAGGACTTGATTCACCAACCTTTGGAAGGTGGCAGGTGCATTCTTCAAACCAAAGGGCATTACCACAAATTGATAATGTCCACTAGGGGTAGAGAATGCTGTTTTGGCTTTTGACTCTTCAGCTAGTCTGATTTGCCAGTAGCCAGCTGTCAAATCAAATGTGCTCAGAAACTTGGCAGAAGCCAATTTATCAATGAGCTCATCTGCTCTTGGAATAGGGTGAGCATCTGTCCTAGTGACAGCATTGAGACCTCTGTAGTCCACACAAAACCTCATTTCTCTCTTTCCATCTTTGGTATGAGGTTTTGGCACAAGGACCACTGGGCTAGCCCATGGGCTCCCTGATGGCTCAATTACTCCAAGCTCCAACATCTTTTGCACCTCAGCCTTTATACAATCCCTGACATGGTCAGGTTGCCTGTAGATCTTATTCTTCACAGGCAGACTGTCACCAGTGTCCACCTCATGGGTGCACCAGTTAGTCTGGCTGGGTGTGAGAGAAAACATATGTCTGTGGGCTTGCAACACCTGTCTGCAGTCCACCTGTTGCTGCTCAGTGAGGCTGCCTGCCAAGGCTACTCCATCAACTGAACCATCATCAGGGTTCTGGGAAAGCAGGTCTGGGAGAGGGTCACTCTCTTCCTCCTGTTCCCCATCTGTGGCCATGAGGAGACTCAGGTCCTCCCTGTCAACAAATGCTTTCAATCTGTTCACATGGAGCACCCTGTGGGGGCTCCTGGGGGTACCAAAGTCAACCAAGTAGGTGACTTCTCCCTTCTTTTCAATGATAGGGTAGGGTCCAGTCCATTGGTCCTGGAGAGCTGCTGGCCCCACTGGGTCCAACACCCACACCTTCTGCCCTGGCTGGTACTCAACCAGAACAGCCTTTTGGTCATGCCAAGCTTTCTGTAATTCTTGACTTGCCTCAAGGTTTTTGGATGCTCTCTCCATGTATTCAGCCATCCTGGAGCGGAGACCAAGTACATAGTCCACTATGTCTAGCTTAGGCTTTTTGAGAGGTAACTCCCATCCTTCCTTCACCAAACTCAATGGACCCCTTACAGGGTGGCCAAACAAAAGTTCAAAAGGGCTGTAGCCAACCCCCTTCTGTGGGACCTCTCTGTAAGCAAAGAGCAAGCAGGGTAAAAGGATGTCCCATTTCCGCCTAAGCTTCTCTGGTAACCCTTTTATCATTCCCTTTAGGGTCTTGTTGAACCTTTCCACAAGCCCATTGCACTGTGGATGGTAGGGTGTGGTAAACTTATAGTTTACTCCACACTCTTTCCACATTGCTTTTAAGTATCCAGACATAAAGTTAGTACCTCTGTCTGAAAGAACCTCCTTTGGAAAGCCCACTCTTGAGAAAACTGCAATGAGGGCTTTTGCCACCACAGGAGCTGTGGTGGTCCTCAGGGGAATTGCCTCTGGGTACCTGGTGGCATGATCCACTACCACCAGTATAAATCTGTGCCCAGATGCTGTTGGAGGATCCATGGGACCCACAATGTCTATTCCAACTCTTTCAAAGGGTACCCCCACCACAGGTAGTGGTATCAGGGGGGCCTTTGTGGTGCCACCTGACTTACCACTGGCTTGGCAAGTGACACAGGAGCGACAAAACTCCTTGACATTTTCTGACATGTGAGGCCAGTGAAAGTGTGGAACAAGCCTGTCCCAAGTCTTATTCTGGCCTAAGTGTCCTGCAAGGGGAATATCATGGGCCAAGGTAAGAAGGAAGCCCCTAAACTTCAAAGGTATAACCAACCTCCTGGTTGTGCCAGGCTTGGGGTCTCTAGCCTCTGAATAAAGGAGTCCTTCATCCCAATACACTTTATGGGTACCTTGAGCATTCCCTGCAGCCTCAGCAGCAGCTTGCTGTCTGAGGGGTTCAAGTGAAGGGCAATCTAATTGGGCCTGCCCCAGGTCTGCCCTTGAGGGTCCCCCTGTCCCCAGAAACTCAACCTGATCAGGTTCAAGCTCCTCTGAGACAGTCTCCTCTTGGACTGCAGAATCAGTTTCCTGTGAAACTTGATCCTCAACCTGGGGCAAGTGGGAAGGCACAGCCTTAACCCTCTTGCTCCTTCTCTTGGGTTGTGGTTGGTCTATTGTCTCAAGATCCACCACTGGTTCAGGAAGGCACTTCTTAGCCTGAGACCTTGTCACTGCAAGGACATGAGCTGAAATCCCTAGCATTTCTGCATGAGTCCTGTACTCCACTTCTGACCAAACTGAGCTTTCAAGATCATTGCCTAACAGACAGTCTACTGGGAGGTCTGCACTCACAACAACTTTCTTTAGGCCATCTACCCCTCCCCAGGAGAAGTTCACAACAGCCACACTATGTGAAGTAGTGGAGTTACTTGCATTGGTCACTAGGTAACTTTCACCTAGTACAATCTGACCAGGGTCCACAAAGCCAGGTGTCACCATAGTGACACTGGCACAAGTGTCCCTGTAGGCCTGAGCCAGTTTCTCATTGATTAAGGGAGTCTGCCTATATTTGCCCAGGTTACTGGGGCTTACTGCAGTGGGCAAAGGTAAGTCCACATCATATAGGAGAACTGCCTGTGTGGGGATTCTGACTAGGCCAGATTCCACCTCAGTACCCAGGGTCAACCCTACTAAACCCTTTGGCTGTGTACCACCACTGTTAACTGTACTAGGGGGTGCAGTTGCTTTAGGAGCTGCAGTGGTGGGGACTGGATTTTTCTTAGTGCATTCACTGCCCCAGTGTGAAACTGATTTGCAGGTATTACACCAAGGTTTCTTTGGGCCATCATTCTTCTTTTTCTTGTTTCCATTTTGGGAACCCCCCTCCTTATTGCTAGTTTGGGGGCCTGAAGACTTCTGGTCCTTTTCTTTATCTTTCTGATTCCCACCCTTCTGGTCTGTTTTCTTCTGGTCACCTTGGTTCTGGTTTTTCTGCTTAATCCTTGTTCTGACCCATTTGTCTGCCTTCTTTCCCAATTCTTGGGGAGAGGTCAAATCAGAGTCAACAAGGTATTGATGCAACAGCTGGTTCTGACAGTTATTAAGGATCTGCTCTCTCATCATAAGATTGTACAATCCTGTATAGTCTGAAACTTTACTTCCCTGCAGCCAACCCTCCAGAGCCTTAGTGGCACAATCTACAAAATCAGTCCAGTCCTGAGTCTGTGCTTTTTGGGTATCTCTGAACGCAACCTGTATTGCTCAGTGGTTAGGCCAAACCCTTCAATAAGAGCACTCTTCAGAACAGAGTAGTTTTTGGCATCCTCAGGTCTAACAGTGAGGAGCCTGTCCCTCCCTTTCTCAGAAAAGGAGTACCATAAAATTGCTGCCCACTGATCCTCAGGGACCTGCTGTACCATGCAGGCCCTCTCAAGAGCAGTCATCCATTTGTGGATATCATCCCCTTCCTTGTAGGGGGGCACAATTTTTGTCAGGTTTCTATTGTCATAGGCCCTGTCTTTTTCTTTAGGAACTTTGCTGCCACCAGTGGCATCTAAGCCACTTAATTTCTGTTCCCTAGCCAAGGTAAGTTTAGCTTGAGCCAAGGTAAGTTTAGCTTGAGCCAGAGCTACCTCCTCCCTCTCTATCTGGAGTTGGACAGCCCTCATTCTGGCCCTATGCTCTTTCCTCTGGGAGGGAGTCATCCCTCTCTGAGATTCTCTTGAGGCACTAGAAAGGTGAGAGTCCCTTGATAGAGATCTCTCCCTTCTGTTACCTGGGAGAATTTGGTTATGAGATCTGGGGAGGTGCTGGCCCTCTCCATTCCCATGTAGGTCTAGGTTGGCCTGGTTAAGCCTGGCAACCTGTACCTGGTTCACCCTCTGATCCTGATCTTCAGGCTCATCTAGGTCTGAATCCTCCTCCTCTTCCTCCTCTTCTTCTTCTTCCTCCTCTGGAGTGGTATCAGTTACAGGGGGGTTTACTCCATCTCCTGACTCTAAGGGAACTTCATTCGCCTTTTCTAAGTCATCCTGTTCTAGAATGGCTATCAGGATAGGACAGGTGGGACTTCTGCCCCTTTTTAACCCTCTTGAGATGCACAAGGCAATCAAGTCTTTTCGGGTTAACTTGTCATAGCTGGAAGCTGCCTTGGTAAGGTCAACTGTCACAGGAGCAGACCCTGAGGCGTTTCCTGTGTCAGACATGACTGCTAGTGAGGTGTAAGTGATGCACTTACCTACACTAAGTGTTTTCCTACTGTACCTTGCTAGTGAGTTGTAGTCAGGGTGTGCTAATCCCTTTAATCTACAACTACTAAGTTCAGTAGAACTTAATATGCTAAGCTTTTGATTTATATGTACCTAGAGGTACTTGATGTGATCTTTCAATTTGATATAAAGATTGCAATGGTAAAACAAACAGCAAGCTCAAATCCGCACCGCTGCACACCAATGTGAGAAGTTGGCCTGATAGGTAGTGTTTCCAATTCTGGAACCACTGGTTATCAGTCCAAACAAACCCCAAAGATGTCAGGTTGTAAGTCAACCTTGTTAGACAAGCTATCCTAGTGGTAGCGTGGACTAAGCAGCCTTAAAGGCTTAACTTAAGAGGTCGTGTTAAGCGAGCTGTTTTACCACATACAATCCTGTAATCAAATGAAAGGACACCACACAAGTATATATTGTAAAAATATATGTATTTATTTCTAAATTACTCCCCAGTACTCTTTATGAGGAAAGGGGCACAAGCGTTAAATCAAAAGCACAGTAAAACATATAAAGTTGCACAATTATGGATGAGGGCGGGTGGCCACTCAAACCATATACTAAAAAAATGGTATAAGGAACACTTATCGAACAATGGTTAGGCCTAGGGCCTAGAGATTCGCTGGGAGCAGTCAGGACTAGCAATGCTGAAGTCGGGAGTAGCCCACAGGAGACTGGTGCAGCACGGAAAGTGCGGCTCGCACCAATGCAATGTCAATGGTGCGTAAAAGTTGGATAAAGTGAATTAAAAGATACTTCCGCTGAACCTAGAGGAACAAAACTTTAGACACAGACCCTAGAGGTGTGTACCAGTGTAAGAACACCGGCGTTGCAAAGTTACCTCACCCACAGGCCGTGGGTGCACAGGGTCGAAGTGGCGTCGGGTTCTGTCACGCAGGTTCTTGGTGCTTGAAGCTGTTGCAGCTGCAGGCGCTGTGAAGCAGAAGTGTCCGGTGCGATCCAAGGGCGGATCGAAGTAGAAAAGTACCTGAAAGCAGAGGGGACAGAGTCTGGGTCACTCAGCAGTGACCAGGGTGGAACCAGGACGGAACCAGGCAATGTCGGGCGCACTCAGGTGGTTGTCGATAGGCTTCTCTCCGCTGTCACGTGGGCTCTGGGGCATCTGCGACGTCCAGGAGCGGGTCACGATCTGTCCCACGTAGGCTCTCGCCGTCAGCACCGTCGGCTTCAAGATTGCAGCAAACAGCACTTGGCAAAAGCAATCCACGCGGAACCGGGAGATTGCTTATCACTCGAACCAGGAGGGTCAGAGTGGGGGCTCCTTTTCACAGGAGCTGGTGCAGATCTGGAGCAACCAGAAAAGCGAGTCGTATTTCAAGTTTCGTCGGCACAGGGGCCACAAGCCAGCTGGCAAGTGACCGGGCCAACGCGTCGAGCCCACACAAGCAGAAGGGCCCCACGCAGCACTCGTCGAGTGTGGAGGGGTGAACTTTGGTGCAAGTGGAGCTCGGGGCTGGGGCTTCTCAAACCCCGGTGTACAGCTTCGAGGGTCACTCGTGGGCTGCACGGTCAGCGTCTTGTGGCCTTTTCAAGATGGCGTGCCCCACGCTTCCGGTCGCCTCCACGGGTCTCAGCTCTGCAGGGACTGTGGATCGGGCAGGTAGAAGGCAGGCAAGCTTGATCTCGTCGATCTCTGTCGCTCGAGTTCCTGCGGGAACTGCAACAAAGCAAGGGTCGAGGGCGGGATGGTACCTGTTTGCACAGGGTGGTCACTCCTTGACCACAAGGGAGATTCTTTAGTCTTCTAACGTCGTGTAGAAAGTCGAAGGGTCCAGATTTCGTTTCTTATGTTTCTTCAGGATGATCTGAGTTGCATTGGCACTGCTCCCCCTCTTATTCGAATCTGGGGGGTTGGACATCCTGCTAGGTCCCCTCCTATGGGTGGGACCCAGGAAGGGGGTGGTTACACCCCTCTCCTTTGATCCTGGCCGCGCTAGGACAGGGGCTGGGAGGCCCCAGAACCGGTTTGGCCGGATTATGCAAGGGGTAGCCTTGTGCTCCCCAGGCAGTGTCTGGTTTCTTTGAAACCTCCCTACTACAATCCACTATCTCCTGTCTGGGGTGGTTTGACACCGCCCTGCGACAGGAAACCCTTTGTCCAGGCCACCATATGCTGAGTTTCGGTCAGCAGCAGGAGGCCAGACCCGTGTCTGTGGCAGGGGCATCCATTTTGTGGATCTGAGGCTCATTTTAAATCAACCGCGTTTCAGTAAAGTAACATGTCTTATCCCTCTAGAAGGGTGGAATGCTACCCCCGTGGCCAGAACTGGCGAGGGGGTAGAATTCCAATTCGTATGACACCTTACACGACATGTTTTGATAAAGCCAAACCAAAGTTGCTATATAACCGCGAGGATTATAAGGCGCTTAAGAGTATATGGTATGGCATTATCCCGGATCAGCTTAGGGAGTTGTTCCCGACAGCTACAGACAGGCTCAGCTCATGCCAGAGCTCCATCTCACATAAAACCACGCACTCTGCCTCCAGGATTGATGAGGCCTTCCATAGGAGTGGCTTACAGGCTATATATGTGTCCAGATATAGGTTTAGATATAGGTATACTATATCTAAGCAAGGGGTGATTACACCCACTTGCCCCAGCTGAGTGATCAGCCAGTTGTGTCAATTTAAGAACCAGCCAGGGGTGGCAAAAGCTATGCTTCAGCCCCTGGTAGGCCTTGGTGGCACCTATGCCCTGAGCACCTATAGTGCATGGTACAGGGGCTGACAAGGAGTCCATTTCCAATTGTGGTATGTACCTATAGCACATGTATTATAAATTTAGAGAGAGAACAGCAGGCTGGGGGTCTGATTAGCAGGCCCACAGCCTCAGTAAGTCGAAAACCAGTGAAGCAAAAAGCAAAAATTGGGGTGACCATAGGATAGCAGACCCTACTCTCCTACAGGACCCCATATCTTCCTAGATGTTGAGGTGGACATTACAAAGAACAAGATTTCTACAACCCTACATTTTAAACCGATGGCTGGGAATAGTCTACTTTATGCATTCAGCATCCGCCCCCAGTCAACTCAAGTGGAGTGTCTCCTATGGGGAGCTGGTTTTAGCCAAACGTAATTGCAGCGACAAAGCCTCCTTCCTAACCGAATAGAGCATTATGATGCAACACTTTGCTCAAAGAGGATACCCCAAGTGGGTCCTGGAAAGGATCACTCTGAGAGTCTCCAAGAGATCTAGAAATTAGATGATGTTTGGGTGCAGTAACTGGACAAAAAACAACAAGGAAGGCCCCAAGAGGCTCATTACCACTTTCAATTGCGAGTCTGGGGCTGTCCGGGGATAGTAGCCAAACACTCGGACTTACATAAGATTGACCCCTTTATTGGTATGTCTGTGGGCAATGCACCCAGTATCACTTACCGTAGGAACAGATCATTGAGGGATATATTAGTCAGAACTGATATTAGAGCACCCATGGAGGCACACACACTGGGACAACAACTTAAAGGGTTCTTTACATGTGTACAGATATTAGGTCTGAGAACACTCCACCATTTCCAAAACATTTCTTATCCCACACACAGACATGGAAAGATCCATTAACCAGTTTATTACTTTCAGCACCACCTTTGTAGCCTATTTTCATTACTTCCCTTGTAACCTATGGAAAGTAGGCTGTACCATACACCCACGATGCAAAAGAGTTCTAGAACACACCCAAGCCATTACCAATCTAGATTAACACTACCCCATGGCACGGTATTTTGAGACACATCATTTTAGTGACTATAAACAACTCTGTTTCTTTGGGGTGGAACATGTCCGTCTTGATCCCAGGGGCATTATAGGCGAACCACCATCAGAAGAAGAGAATCCAAATGGGTTATAAAACTCAACACTAAAACCCCTTTTGGCTGAACTCCGACGAGGAGTTATATGTGCATTGATGAACTTCTCCATGAAATAATATAACCAATGTTTCTGTGCTTTAAAGTAATTTATGTGTTTCCATTGTGTGATACCTTTTTCCTATTTTCTTTACAGGGAGAATAGGAAGGTACTCTCACCAGGTGTGCTAGGTTTGGCGAAGAGACCCAGGATGGGGCACCCCACCCTACTTTCTGGGCCATTCAGACACATTTGGTGTTGGTTTGGTTTTAGCACTAATATCACATTATTTTGAATGTTTTTCTCAGTTATAATTAAGAGTATTTTCAATCTGAGTGTTATACATTATTCTACAGACCAATACTCATATCACCGATTCCACTGTGTATGTTTGGCCATGTATTGCCCACTGGGGGTTTATATCAATTTTTACTTGACTCCTAAACCTATTCTAGCATACTTCCCCATTGGGATACATCATGCACATATATTGACCTATTACGACTTTGGGAGAGTACTATATACTTTGTTCATCATAAGCTCAATTATCGGTTTGTTGTATGAATTTTAAAATGGAAGTCTTTATCCTAGTTATGAGAATTAATTCAATTGTTCAGAGGTTAACTGATTTGTCAAGATGTCACACAGATTGTACAACATTCTCCTTTGCACAGCATCTATCTTTGCTTTATTTTTTCAGCTTTTTTTTGTTTTCTCATGACCTCTGTGCTATTTAACATTTACATGATGAATTGTACTTTTATGATCTCGGTGGCTGAAATAAAGTGCTTTTGATTGATTGTTCGGTATTAAACATTTGTTAACACACTCTGTAGCCATTATTTTCATGACTCACTGCAGGTTGTGTGCTCTATATTCAGTGAAATACCAAGATGTTATGATTGGGTAAAATAATTTTGCAATCGAGCTGGCATATACCTATAATCATGGCACATTTATTCCATATAATTTTGTTTTAACAATGTAAACCCCTAGATTTCCGTCTTGCTTTTGTAGACTGTGGTGCTGCACAAATATCCAGGTTGTCATTTGTGTTTTGAACACTGCATACACATGTGGTTCCTCTTGGTATTTAAGATGTATGTGTAACAAAGGCCCCCATGCGTGATCAACATAAGGAGCTGAAAGGAGATGAAGGGGCTAGAGCACTTGAATAAATTCTATTATTAATTCCCTCATGTGTGACTTATTTGTTATTGATTATCCTTATTTTATATGATACGGACCTCACGATTAAAGTGGGATTTATTCCCCAACCAGTAGTGTGCCAGGAGGTGCATTTGCAGAGTGGTGGAGAAAGGGAGCAAGGCCTCTAAAGACCGTTCAGCAGTCTTACTGGAGGTAACAGGAGGGCTTGTTGGCCCCTAAGGCCCCCTGGAGCCAATGGGACTTCATCCCTCAACCAGCAGCGCCCTAGTAGGTGCATTTGCAGAGTGGTGGGAAAAGGGGTTGGGGCCTCCAGCTAGTTCCTGGGCTTTTTTATTTTATTTTTTGTTTTCTCTTTTTAGGGACGGGCTACCGTGCCGATTTGGCCCCGGGGACTCACATCCCCGGGGACAGTCCATTTCTTTATTTTTTTAATTTTAAAACAGGGGAGGTGGGCAGCGTAGCCCCACTCCCCTCCCTGGGCTAATTTCTGCCCAGGGGACCCCATCCCCCAGGACCCGGTCTTTTACAGATGGAGAGGGAGGGCTGCATGGCCTCCTTCCCTCGACTTAATTGGTCCCCATGGACCCCATCTTCCGGGGCCTGCCCATTTAATGTGGGTGCCTCGAGGGCACTCACTCACCAATAGCACTGCATGGGAGCCTGAAGGCCCCCGCGTTCGCTGATTGCTCCTCGCGTCCTATGGGAGATGGTGTTGCTTTTGGACAAAGGGAGCTGCTGACAATGCAGCTCCCTCTGTCTAAAAGCGATTCTGCTCTGCTTCAAGTAAGCAACAGCATTTTACATGCACTTGCTTACTGTTAGATCTGGGGGTCTCTAGTTGCCAATGGTTATCACCTTTGTCCAAATAGGGCTCCTTACTTCTAAGACAGGATAAGGGGGATTACACTCCTTAATAACCCCTGCTCACCCCCTTGGTAGCTTGGCACAAGGAGACAGGCTTATCTCAGAGGCAGTGTGTTAAGCATTTGTGAATATACACAGTAATACAGTGATAACATTACAGATAGACACAACACAGGTTTTATAAAAATAAGTATTCTTTATATAGACTTAAACTCAAGACCACAAACAACAAAAATCCACAATACTACACTTAAGATTGCTTAAAAGATGATTCTGTACTTTGGAGCCGCGACAGGCCCTGCGAAGTGCTTCTCTGGTGATGCGATGACGACTCTCTTGATGCGTTGCGCTTCTCCGGCGATGTGACAGCAGACAACTTCGATGAACACACGCTTCCAGGGAGATGCGACGAAAGCTTGCTTCTCCGGCGTTGCGATGATTTCAGCTGCAGCGGCGTCACGCTTCCACTCCCAGTGGCACGCAAGTGACTTGAGTCAGAATCCCCAGCAAGGAAATTCAGGAGGGAACTTTTGGTCCTGAGACCTCAGCAGGATGCAAGCACAGTTCAAGCCCTTGGAGAATATTCTGTAGATGAAAGTCCTTACAAAGTTCCTTCTCCTTTCCCTTGGCAATGAAGCAAACACTGCAGGCCAACCCAGCAAACAGCACACTGGCAGAGGGGCAGTCCAAACTCCTGCAGCTTCCTTGGTTCTTCTCCTTGGCAGAAAGGTTTCTTGTTCCAGAAGTGATCTAAAGTCTGTGGGACTGGGTCCCATTATTTATACCCCAAAATCCTTTGTTCTCTGAAGGCAGAGAGGCCTCTGCCTAGTTCAAACCAGTTCCTGAGCACTGTGTTTACATGAATCTTCTCTTCCTTTCACTATGCAGGGCAGAAACATCAGACACCCCACAGGAGGTGGAGCCAGCACAGGGGAGGGAAGATGCAACTCCGGAGCACTCTGTCCACAGGATTCCCCTTCTCCTTTCACTGTGCAGGGCAGAGACATCAGACAAGCCGAAGAGGGTGGAGCCACCGTTGTAGAGGGAAGGCTCAGCCCTATTCAGGTCCCAGGTGCACTCTTCCCCTCCCATCTGGAGGTAAATCTCCCTATTCACCACTGGGCTGACCCGGGCTGTCTCCTGGAATTTCCCCAGCCCTGTCACACACAAACCCAGACAAGGAATACACAAGTTAGTAGAGGCAGGCTCAAATGGTTAGGCAAGCAAATACCTGATTTCTAAAAGTGGTATTTGCAAACACAGAATATTAAAATAAACTGTACTAAAATATGTATTTTTCTTATTCTGAGGTCAGGCATACTAAACTCGAATTTCTACCATGTTCCCTGAGTCAGTTAGGATTGTAGGAATGTAACAAACTTCACTGCCCATTCTGGCCTATGAGAACAGTTAGCCTTCAATAGTGAAAAACGAAAATGGCTGTAATTCACTATTAGAATATGCTACACACGTCAGAGCATGTCCTACCTTATACTTACAATGCACCCTGCCCTTGGGCCTACCATAGGGGTGTCTAATATGAAGCAAAGGGAAGGTTTAGGGACTGGCAAGTGGGTGCACTTGGCCAAGTCGACATGATAGTCACAGACTACACACAGGCCTTGCAAAGGCAGGCCTGAGACACACTTTACAAGCTTCTTCTCTGGGTTGCACAACCAGTGCTGTAAGCCCACCAGCAGCATTTGCTCTACAAGCCCTGGGCACGCACAGTGCACTGTACTAGGGGCTGACAGTAGATCAAATAGCCCAATCATGGAATGACCAATTAGTACATCAATTTAACATAGGGAGCACTTGCACTGTGGCACTGATTAGCAGTGGCCCAGGGCCCAAAATCATACAACCAGCAAAAATATGTCAAAACAGAGAAGGCAATCTGTAAAAAAAAGATTCACGCCAATGATGTCAGGTCTAACACGTGTCCTCTCCAGCTGAAATGTGGGGAGAACTACCCTCCCTCTTGGGAGTTCTCTTCACTAAGGTGGGAAAATCTGGACAGACCCACAGCGTTGGCGTGTTCTGTACAAGGGCGGTGTTCCACCGTAAAGTCCATACCCTGTAGGGAGATGGACCACCTCAACAACTTTGTGTTCTCACCTCTCATCTGTATCAGCCATCTGAGGGGCCTGTGGTCGGTCTGAACCCTGAAGTGAGTCCCAAACAAGTATGGTCTCAACTTCTTCAGTGCCCAAACCACAGCAAATGCCTCATGCTCAATTGCACTCCACCTCTGTTCCCGTGGAAGTAACCTCCTACTGATGAAGGCTACAGGTTGGTCAAAGCCCTCTTCAGTAATGTGTGATAGAACAGCCCCCACACCATGCTCTGAAGCGTCTGTCTATACAATGAATTCTTTTGAGAAGTTGGGTGCCAGAAGCACGGGAGCTGTGCACATGGCAGTATTCAGAACATCAAAAGCTTTCTGACAGGTGTCAGTCCAGTTCACTTTCTTGGGCTGCTTCCTGGAAGTCAGCTCGGTCAAAGGTGCAACTATGTTGCCATACCCTTGGACAAACCTCCTGTAGTACCCCGTGAGTCCTAAAAATGCTGTCACCTGTGTCTGAGTCTTTGGGGGTTCCCATGCCAGGATGGTATCAATCTTGGGTTGTAGAGGCGCCACCTGGCCGCTTCCTACCTGGTGACCCAAGTACACAACGGAACCCTGCCCGATCTGACACATACTTGCCTTGATTGTGAGGCCTGCCTTGGGCAGTGCCATCAACACTTCCCAGAGGTGCCTCCCAACTAGCGCTGAACACTGCAATGTCATCCAGGTAGGCAGCACTGAAATCCTCAAGTCCAGCCAATACCTGGTTGACCAACCTCTGAAAGGTGGCAGGGGCATTCTTCATTCCAAAGGGCATAACCCAGAATTGGTAGTGCCCATCTGGTGTGGAGAATGCTGACCTCTCCTTAGCCCCATCGGTCAAGGTGATCTGCCAGTACCCAGACACCAAATCAAACGTGCTGAGGTACCGTGCAGCCCCTAGCCGATCAGTGAGCTCATCAGCTCTTGAAGTGGGGGTGTGCATCAGTCCTGGTGACTGAATTGAGCCCTCTGTAGTCCACACAGAATCGGAGTTAAGGTGTGGCACCCGGCGAGGCAGCCTTTGGGACGAAGACCACAGGGCTGGCCCAAGGACTGTGGGAGGACTCAATGACCCCTAAAGCAAACGTCTTGGAGATTTCCTCCTTAATATAAGCCCTAACCTTGTCAGTCACTCTGTAAGCCTTGTGCTTCACAGGAGGACTGCCACCAGTGTCCAAATCATGGACGCACCAATCTGTGACACCTGGAACCAAGGAAAATAGATCAGAGAATTGCCGCAACAGTTGGCGACAATCTTGCTGCTGATCAGGGGTCAGTGTAGCAGAGAGGCTGACACCATCCACTGACCCATCTTGCTCTGTTGCAGACAGGAGGTCAGGAAGAGGCTCTGTCTCCCCCCTCCATTCCATCATCTCTTGCTAGGAGCATGCCCACTTCGGACCTTTCTAAGTGCGGCTTTAGGCGGTTAACATGAAGAACCCTCAAAGGGTTCCTTGGAGACAGCAAGTTCACCAGATAGGTGACATCACTCTTGCGCTCCACCACCTAATATGGACCAATCCACCGGTCTTGGAGAGCACAAGGCTCCACAGGGGCCATGACCCAAACTTTTTGTCCAGGATGAAGCTCAATCAGAGTGGCATTCTGATCGTACCACCGCTTCATCTCTTCCTGGCTTGTTTCCAGATTCGCCTGAGCGAGATACCTGAAACGCCTGGTCTGGTTTCTGAAGGCCAGCACGTAGCTATATACATCCTGGGGAGGTTTCCTGGGAGATTGCTCCCAGCCTTCCTTTACCAGACTCAAAGGTCCTCTTACCAGGTGACCATACAAAAGCTCAAAGAGGCTGAACCCTGGAGACTTTTGTGGCACCTCTCGGTAGGCAAACAGAAGGCATGGCAAGAGGACGTCCCACTTACGCCTCATTGGTTCTTCAAGACCCATGATAATGCCCTTAAGGGTCCAGTTAAATCTTTCAACCAGCCCATTACCTTGTGGATGGTAAAGAGTGGTGAACTTACAGGTAACACCACACTCCTTTCACAGAGACTTCATATAATTAGAAATGAAGTTTGTACCTCGGTCAGACACAACCTCTGTGGGGAACCCCACACGGGAGAAGATCCCCATCAGTGCACGTCCCACCATGGGGACCGTCACTGTCCTGAGTGGCATGGCTTCCAGGTAACGTGTAGAATTGCCCACCAAGACCAGGATAAACCTGTTGCCCATGGCTGTCTTGGGGTCCAGTGGCCCACAATGTCATCAATGCCCACCCGTTCAAAGGGGGTACTGACTACAGGGAAAGGTTGGAGAGGGGCCTTGTGCCTCCTTCCACTTTTCCCAATTGCCTGACAAGTTTGACAAGTCCTACAATGAGTATCTGAACTCTTTCGCATCTGGGGCCAATACAAGTTGGAGACAAGCCTTTCTAATGTCTTGTTCTGCCCCAGATGACCAGCTTAAGGAACATCATGAGCCAAACTCAGTAGGAAGGCTCTGAAGCACTGGGGTATCACCAGCACCCGGGCTGACCCAGGATCAGCAACCTTAGGCTCTCTATACAGGAGACCATTCTCCCAGTGTTGTAATTTGACAGTGATCAGGTTAGCATTAAGCTTTGCTACACAAATTTTCTCTTATCTTGACCACGATGTTCGGGTGCCATTTTGAGAACACTGGCGTCCATTTTATATGAACGCGCTGCCTCATGGTCAGCATGCCCTTTTGTCCTTTCTCTGTACCACTGACTACCTAACTTGCCCAGCAACAGGCTATTTTTAGTACTGGTCAAGCTTGCACATGCGTAGTCAAACCCTCTATACTAGTGGATAGTCATTACTTAGGAATGTTCTCCAAAACTGACCAGTAGTGTTACAACTCCTCCCATAAGCTGGCTGTGTTCCACAAATGACCTTATATTTACCTAAACTGAGCAAATGTGTTCCGCCTACTCTTTTTATTACTGTAAAACTGTATCAAAGAGGTCTTGCACCGATGTTCGGTGTATTACTTCTTGCATTGCCGAAGGGTGCTGTAGGAATGTACCACCACCCCATGGGGTCCTAATAAACTTGTCTTTTGCATTTCCAGTTTCCGTGCCCACTTCTGTTTTATGGTGTAAGCGGTTTTGCGGAATATGTAGGTCTGGAGAGCCCGATACCACACCAGTAGATCCAATGTTATCCAGACTGATCACCTGCTGCCTGATTTGTGGCCTGTTGCCTCAAACCCACAAGAGAAGGGCACTTCTGCTGCTCTTCACAAAATTCCTCCCTGGAGGGGCCCCCTTCTTGCTGCCAATGGGTCAGCTCAGGTAGTTTCCCCAGTTCAGAAACTTGCTCACCAGTTGGTTCCAGGGCATCCCCCTCAAGGTCTGCCTCCTCCTGGACCGTGGGAACAATGGACTCTGGTTTCCCGTGCCCCTTACCTCTTCTCTTTAAGGCAGGTCCCTGGGCCATACTTTCAGGCTCCAGGGTCTCTTGAACACCCTTAGCTGCCATAGACCGAGTGGTTACACATGCCGATTCAGGCAGACCCAACATCTCTAAATGCGCCTTCCTCTCCACCTTAGCCCAAGGGGAGCTTTCTAAATCATTGCCTAACAGACAATTAACAGGCATGGATGGCCTCACAGCTACTTGGAAAGTACCAGAGACCCCCCCCCCACTCAATGGGAACTTGAGCCACTTTGCAATGGCTCTCTGTGTTGTCAGCGGCAACAACTGGGAAGAATGCACGAGGGACTACCTGCTCCTCAGAGACCAAGTGACACTTGACAGCTATCACACTTGCTCCTGTGTCTCTGAGAGCTTCCACTCTATGGCCATTGATGGTCACCCACTGCCTGTATTTCTTAGTGTTATCAGGCAGCTGACTTTTAGGGACCATCTGAAATTGTATCCTAATGAGACAAGGGACATTTCTTCAGGACCCCACCCACCTTGGGTGCCCATCTCCTCCTC
The DNA here is from genome assembly GCF_964263255.1 of Lissotriton vulgaris. Lineage (NCBI taxonomy): Eukaryota > Metazoa > Chordata > Amphibia > Caudata > Salamandridae > Lissotriton > Lissotriton vulgaris. Next base: position 1,188,756,241 of record NC_141693.1, on the reverse strand, counting down.
ACCCAGGGCTACACTGGCCATCTGAGAGGGTGGTGCACGGGGTGGCACATACGGTCCTTTCTGAGGACACTGGGGATCATACCAACGGTGTCCCACCTGCTTACACTGAAAGCAGGTAACAGGCCCCCTATGAACAGGTTTACCTGTTGGGAGTTTGACTTCTTTTCAGTGGGAGGCTGGGAACCCTTACCCTGGTTCCCTTGGTAATTACTTTGGGGACCTTTTTGGAACTTCTTGTTTACCCTTGTCCCCCCCAATCTTCTGCTGGGGACCCTGCCCACCTTTGACGGAGTCTCCCACAAGACCCTTGTGGACCCTGGTACTGACCCATCGGTCCGCCTCCTCAGCGAGTTTTCAAGGATTAGTCAATTTGCTATCAACAAGGTGCTGGCGTAGCTCTGGAAAACAATTATCAGATAAGTGATCCCTGGCATTAAAATCATAGAGAGCTTGAAAATTAACAACATTGCTACCCCTCACTCAACCATCCATGGCTCTGCAAAAGAAAGACACATATTCTACCCAAGTGGTTCCCTCCAGTTTCTTACAATTCCTGACCTCTGTCTATAGAGCTCTGGGGTTAACCCATACCTTTTCATCAGTGCTTACTTCATGTGGTTATAAGACATCCTATGCTCCCTGGGAAGGTCTAACAAAGTATCCCTACCTTCAGTGACAAAGCGGCCCCACAACCCGCTCCCCAATTTTTCTCAGGGCCCCGTGGGCCAACATTACTATTTCATAGGCTGCAAACCACTGACTAATATCTTCACCTTTGTGAAAATCTTTGATGACATGCTTGGGAATATGTACCCTGACTTCTGAAGGCACAGATGGTGCGCTGCCACCAGAGGAATGGATCTCTCAGCCCTTGGGCTTGATCTCTAACTCCCTCAACATTCTCTCATGCTCCATTCTCATTCTCTCTCTTTCCAAAGACAACCTGTTATTCTCTGTTTCCCTCTGATCCTCCATCTTAAGTTTAGCCAACTCCAGCTTCAGTGCTCTATTTCTCTCCCTGTCTTCCTGCTGTCTGGGAGACAGGTCTTTGGAAGAGATGCTGCTGCCAGGTGGGGACGGGACCTCTCCCCAGGCTGGAAATTCTAGTCCATCAATTTGCCCACTTGCATCCCCAACAGGATCCACAACAAGATCAGGGACATGTCTAGCTTCTACCCAGACCCTCAGCGCCTTTTGGTAATCTTCCTTTTTAGAAATGCCTGGTGTAGTAACTTTCAATTTCCTGCAGAGATACTTGAGCTGTTTCACAGTGTAGGTTTCCAACCTCTCTTCCTCAAAATCAAGATCCATAGATGCAACAGATGCTGGTTTACTCATGTTAGTAAGTATTGGGAGTCTTTAGGAAAAATAACAGTTCCAAGGAAAAAGGATTCTATCAAAAAAAGTATGTGGTCACGTTTGGTCTGCACTCACTAGTAGTGTACACCAATTACTGTATACGAAACACAAATGCAAAGTCCAAATCCTCACCGCTGACCACCAATGTTAGATCTGCGGGTCTCTAGTTGGCAATGGTTATCACCTTTGTCCAAATAGGGACCCTTACTCTAAGTCAGGATTAGGGGGATTACACTCCTTAATAACCCCTGCTCACCCCCTTGGTAGCTTGGCACGAGCAGACAGGTATATCACAGGCAGTGTGATAAGCATTTGTGAATACTTTTTTATGCATCCCGACTGTCCATAGTGTGGTTCACGATATTGAATATTTGTACAAAACAGTTTCAGATCACAAACCAGTGTTAATCTCTCTGAAATCAGAGCGCGAGTGTCCCTGTATTCTGGTTTGGCATTTGTTGGTGGAGGCAATGGATGATCTAGTGTTTAACAATAATATTGGAGAGGCTATAAGTGCTTATTTTGCTGACAAGGCAGGTACAGCTATATCTCCTTTGACTGAGTGGAGAAGACTGTGATCGGAGGCGTCTGTATTGCAAAAGTGATTGGGGTGCAGAGAACAGAGGTAGGCAAGGTAGAGACTCGGAAAAGGTACTTTGGGACCTTGAACAATGGACGCCAGGTAATTCAGCTCTTGAGTATCTATGGTTGAGGCAAAGGAATTACTGGCAGCCCAAGTTGAGAGACTTCATTGCTTTGATGACAAGAAATAGCTGACTCATGCTCATATAAAGTGTGATAAAACAGGTTTCCTTTTAGCATGGCGTATGAATACGAATGCCAGGGGCTCCTTAATCTTGCAGTTAGACTCAGATGCAGGTGAACCTTTATATAGCCAAGCCACCATCAACAATAGATTCAGAAACATCCCTCTATACCCCAGCAAGCAAGACACCAACTCAGGCTATTGAAAATGTTCTACCCTGGGCCCCCTGTGGCCCCCTGTGGGTTCTTTCACTAGAGGATGCAGATGATTTGGGGGGACATATAACTATACATGAAGCTAGTGCTGCCATGCAAAACCTGGTGCACAGTAAGGTTCCTGGAGCAGATGGCCTGTTTGTGGAGTTCTTTATTGCATTTGAAAACAACTTAACTCCACAACTAATAGAACTTAACTCTGCAGGTTGGAAGTCAGGACATATACCTGCATCTACATCCCTCTCCTGGAGGCTGTGAGCCCACGCATGGATGTCAGAGCCTACCAGCCATTGTCCACGCTTAATGTGGACTATAAAGTTGTTTGTTGGATTCTAGTGACCTGACTTCTGCCCCACATGCCCTCTTTGATTCATATAGACCAAGCAGGTTTTAATTCAGGGCGTAATACAGCGCTTAATATCAGGAGACTCATTTCACTTCTGAATGATGATTTCTTGGATTAAATGAATGACAGCTGTTATGGCAATAGACATTGAGAAGGCCTTTGATAATCTGAGATGTTACTTCTTGTATCAAGTAATGGCTCTAATGGGGCTGAGTCCTAGGTTTATTATCTGGATCACGCTTCTCTGCATGGGTACCACAGCGGGGGTTCACTTCGGCAGAACCGTATCTGAATCTTAGAATCTTACGATGTGGGACATGGGGCTGGTAAAGAGTGTCCAATTTCCCCTTATTATTTGCCATCGTGATGGAGCCTATGAACAACTATGCTTGCACTGGGAGGTTTTATTATGGGCTGGAGGTCTGATGGCAATCCCATTTTGTGGCATTATATGCTGTTGATATGCTATTCTTTCTTGGGGATGTTTGAGATGACTAGTCGGAGCAAAGGACTTATTGGAGCATTTTGCTGCAGTCTCTGGCCTGCACATTAATTGGCAGAAATCCCGGCTGTTCCATGATCTGGAATCTTTGCTTTAGATCTCATATGGGGACAGGTGGGCGTAGGGTAGCACTAACAAAATTGCAGCATAATGTGGTCGAGGTTGGGCTGTCTGCTCCTCATATTGACTCTTATTACTTGGCTGCTAAGCTGCAGTGGTTAAACATGTGGGTTTACTGTAGGATGAATCCAGAAGAGGGTGTCATTGGCTCACCGCCTGACTTGCGGGACTTATTGCAGGTCCTCTTGGTTCACCAATGGAGACTATCTGAGGCCTCTCAGGAGCTCTTAGTGATACAGCAGTACTGACGAATTTTCCTACAGCAAAGCTGTGTCTAAGTGCCCTATTCAACCGATCTGCCACTAAAGTGGATGATTATAGTGGTTCACATACGAGTGTTGTTGGCGATAGAGGGGTGGGCTGACTATGGTGTTAATCATGTAGGGGATTTGTACCAGCTTAAAGTATTATTTAAGTTTCAGCACCTTACTGAAGAATTTGAAACTCCTGGTGACCAATTCTTGTTGCACAAGGCATTGATCACAACAATTAGCAATCACTGAGCATGTCACACACCAAGAGTGTCAACTGCTCTGTACAATGGGGGTTCGTGAAAAAGCACTCATGTGCCTATATTATCCAATTCGTGCTAACGTTCTTACTTTCCTTGCTGATTTGAAAGTGAAATGGGAGACGGATATAGAACTTGAGATTGCTGATATGGACTGGGAGAAGATGTTTACATATACTCACTGTCTCTCAAAATGCCAGGTTAAAATGTATTAGTTTTATATTCTGCACAGAGCTTACCAAACACCTGGCAGGATCAATAGGTTCTATGCGATTGCTGCTGTGAAATGTCCAAGATTTGTGGGGCAAAAATGGTTCAAGTAGTATGGTCCTGCTCATCTTTAATGGGATTCTGGAAGGTAGTAATGGACTGTATTAATGAAATACCTTTATGAGCGGTCACTTGTAAACCCTAGGTCTGCCTCCTTGGGGCATATCCTAGTGCTAAAAAGAGGAAAAACACCTCTGGACTTACCAACGCGGCATTGATTCTGACAAAACAAGAAGTGACAATTCACGGGAAATCTGTGTGTGGTCCTCGAATGATTAGATTCGTGACAAGAACTGGTTAAATTGGCAGGTTTGGAGAATGCTGTGTTCTTTCAGGAGTTGAAGACAGGGCGGGGAATGATTGGAAAGGCTACAGCATGGGAATACTTGTGAATTGCTTGTTGGCCTCAGATGTTGACACAGATATGCCAGATAGTTCCCTCATTTCTCAGAAGGATCTAGTGGATGGAAATAACTGACCTTGCATCTGTCATATTGGGTGGGATTTGGAACTACTGTGATGAACTTTGATGATGCTGGCCTTTGTGGTACGCTCTATATGACAGCTGGGCAAGGGATAACTGTGGGTGGGGGGGATAGTTGTTGTAGTTTGCTAGTTGGAAGCTGTAGACGGCTAGGGGGACATTTTAATGCATTTTGCAGTCAGACTGTATTTGCTTGCTTGTCATTTTTAACCTATTTATTATTTGTACTTGCTTACTTGACAATTTTAAATCTATTTATTATGTGCTACTGCAGTGCTTTATTTATTATTGTAACATATCCTCGTAGCTATTGCTGATGTTTTTATTGAAACAATAAACTTTGTTCAAAACCCAGGCTTAAATAAGTCTAGACATATCTAAAATTTAGCAGTTTAATAAAATAATTGTAAAAATGTTTGAAGTGCTTTGTGTTTTTTTTTCATTCAGGGGACACAGCATTAAAAGTTGAAACAACACTGTCCTATGAGGATGGAGCCGCTTCGTCAGCTGCAGTTTCCAGTTCATCAGTGTTAAAACATTGATTGTATTGTATTTTTAAGAGGCTAGAAGAGCTGGAGCATTGATCTGAAGCCAGACCAGACATGGATGCTCAGTGATTGAGGTGGGATTACTTAATGCTGGGGTTACTGGCTATTCCAAGAATGTCTGCCTCCTGCAAGGGAACATCTGTTCATACATGGGCCAGAGTTATGAGTCAGAAGGTATTTAACACATATGATAATTATCAAATGCTTTAAATAACTCAAACTTTGGTACATTTTGGCAGGTCTAAACTGCTGAAATTTTAATAGAGGAAATATGTACAGTATGTACCTTACAGTGAGGAATTTGGTCCATTAAACACCAAAACCCATATATTATTCTAGCTCGAAATAGATGCTGTTTAGCGCACCCGATAAAGAACGCACCCCATGGTATAATTATTTACCGTGGTATTGTTATTTATCATTATTTATCAGGTGCACTAAATAGTAATTCAATTTCAATCAGGCCATAAGACACTGTTAGACAAGCAAACATTTGCAAAACTTGGCATTGAAATGCAGAGCAGAGTTAACATGACATGGAGTGGGATATGGAATGTGGGCAACGATCCAGCAATTCAGTGTCCCATGGCTTCTCTGACCTATTCCAGCCCCCTCTGGGATGTAGCGCTTATAATTGGTTAATTTTACATAAGGCTGGTCTCTGTCAGTGGTGGAAAAATGAGCAAACACAGTGATTGATTGAAATGTCTGTGGCTGAAATAAATGCTAGCTTTCACCCATCTCACTTTTGAAATTAGAAGATGTAAGTATGATGGGTATCCACGTAGGTGGGTCTGTGCTATCTATGCCAAAAGGCTGGAAGTGGTCTAGGGTTGCTTGTGTTCCACATGAGAGGGGACCGACTTTGGCAGTTTGGGCTGTACTGTTTCTATAGGGACAGTACCATGACTGATTTAGATATGGTTTGTCAGTGCTATATTACATAGAGGGAAATTGTGAAATAAAAGAATCAACACATTTTAGTCACTGGCTGAGATTATTAGATAAATGATTTCACCCATCTCTATTTTTCTTGCTAAGGGAGACACCCTCAGTGTGACGGGTATGCTCATATGTGCCCCATGTTCATTGTCCTACAGGTGTCAAGCTGTCTTCTCAGCAGAGGCGAACAAGGCATAAAAGTGCCTGGGTTTGATTGTGTCCCTTCTGTAGAGGATCTTTCCTGACAGTCTGGTTCTGCTTTAGATACGAGGGTCTCTGTTTAGAGTCGTACTGTATTGTCGCAAAATGTATAAACTCCTCAAGAGTATGAAAGAACATCTGTACCAAAAATAGTTATTTTCACATTTTCTATAAAGCATAATCCTACAAGCAAAGTAACTTTAATTTGCATCAGTATGCTATTTCCAAACTGCTAGAGCAAGTTGAAATAAAAAAAATCAGCTGACATTCAAGGCAAAACTTATTTATTTATTTATTTAGTTTCTTATATCGCGCCAGAATCGACCCCGGCGGTGTATCTCCGCGCTTTGCACACCAGGATGGAACAGTTTGTACCTCTGTAGATATGCTATGGGCCATTATTCTTCCAGGAACAAGGTTGTCTTGAGCATTTTCCTGAAGGATATGTGGTTGGTGTTTTGTCTGAGACTAAGGGGCAGATTATTCCACAAGGTCGGCCCCACAAGGGAGAGGGCGCGGCCGCCTTGCCTGGTCTTCCTAATGAGCAGGGGTTTTAAAAGCAGTTGGTTGCTTGATCGAAGAAGACGATCAGGTTTATAGAGCTGGAATTTTTGGGCCAGGTATTTGGGGCCATCTCCAAAAAGGCATTTACGAACAGTGCAACAGATTGTAAATTTGATCCGTTGCCGCATCGGTAGCCAGTGGAGTTCTCTCAATAGAGGCTTGGAGGGGGTTCTTGTGGGGGCATTCAGGATTAGTCTTGCTGCTGTATTTTGGACTACCTGTAGCTGGTTTAAAGCATCCTCATTAGCTAGTATCAGGAGCCCGTTACAATAATCTAACCAGCTTATCACCAGGGCCTGTACAAGGGTCTTTCTATACATATCAGGCAAGAGAGGGAAGACTCGCCTTAACAGGCCAATGGTGCGGAAACATGCTCCAGAGATGACATTTGCATGTTCCTTTAAGGTTAAATTTTGGTCTAGCTTCACACCCAGGTTTTTTACGGTCAGCTTTGGGCAGGGCAGTGGTCCCAAATCCAGAGGCCACCAGTCGGGAGACCAGAGTATAGTAGCTTTCCCAAAAAGCATTACCTCCGTCTTCCCGACATTGCATTGGAGGCAGTTGGAGGCCATCCAATTTGACACTGCCCTCATGCCCTCAGCAAAATTTTCCTTAACATTCGAGTTAAGAGAATGGAAAGGGTAGAGGAGTTGGGTGTCATCAGCGTAAGACACCGGTGTGAATCCATACTTCCTCACAATCTCAGCAAGGGGGGCCACATATACATTGAACAATGTGGGGCTTAGGTATGAGCCCTGTGGCACCCCCTTCGTGAGCACCCTTGAGGTGGAACGATAGGGGCCCAAGCTGACAGAATGTGATCGCCCGGAAAAGAAACTCTCCAGCCATGACAGAGCCTGTCCTCCAATGCCCACTCCCTGCAAACGGCCCAGAAGGATTTTATGAGACACAGTATCAAAAGCGTCCGACAGGTCTAACAGCACGAGAATCATTGAGCCTCCTCTATCCTGTGACATCTTGATGTTGTCGGTCACGGAGAGGAGTGCTGATTCGGTGCTGTAGTTGGGCCTGAACCCAGATTGTGAGTGGTCCAGGCCCCCTGTCGCCTCTATGAAACTGGAGACATGGGTGCTAACATGTTTCTCAGCCAGTTTGCTCAGGAGGGGCAATAGAGAGATGGGACGGAGGTTAGAGAGTTCCGTCCAAGGTGAAGCTGAATTTTTCGGTATAGGATTCACTACTGCCTCTTTCCATTGCTGGGGGAGTTGCCCTTCTTTGAAGGAGAAGTTCAAGATTTTGTAAATGGTTGGGCATAGTGTCCTGCTCAAAGTGGTCGCCAATCTAGCAGGAAGCAGATCAAGGGGGGAGCCTGTTTTCATAATGTTTAAAAGTGACATAATGTCACTCTCAGTGGCTTCAGGAATGTCAAGAAAAGTGTCTCTTTGAGTCTCCAGGTGAAGGGTACTAGGGGCCTCAGTGTCCATGGGGTATTTGGCCGAGGTGATTTTATTGTAAATAGTTTCAATTTTATCCTCAAAAAATTGAGAGATATTGTTACACAGCTCTTGGGAGAATGTGTCGGGGCTTTCACATACTAAAGGGTTAGTGAAGGTCTGCAAGATTTTATATAATTCCCTGGTGGAATTGCCAGCTTCAGCTAGCTGTGATGTTAAGCAGGTCTTTCTAGCTTTTTTTTATATTTTTATAATAGATGGGCATTGCCTGCAAATAGCATTCCTTACTAGCGCTAGTGTGTGTTTTCCTCCAGAGTTTTTCCAACCTTCTACATCCTTGTTTTTCTAGTTTTAATGCTTCAGTGTACCATATCTCTTTTTTTGCAGTAGGGGATTGTTTAATTAATTTTTGAGGGGCCAAAAAATTAATAGCATCCAGGAGTGCATTGTTAAGTTTGGATAGAGCCGACTCAGTATTATCAGAATCTGATATTATTGGTTCTCTCCAGACTTGTTCAAATGTGTCCGGAGTGACTTTATGCCAGGATCTCCGCTTGATAGTCAGAGTAGCAGGGGGGTCAGTAGATTTGGCTAAATGCACGAAGGAAAATTCTCCAACATACTGTGGTCTGACCAGTTTATGAGTTTGGGGGGATGGCAGTGTATGGTAGGGTGATTAGTGAAAATTAAATCCAGAGTATGGCCTCCCCTATGAGTGGGGCCACAGTTTCGCAAGTGAAGACCTAGAAGGACGAGATCTGCAAAAAGGAACTTTGTATCATAATGTTCCGGTACATCAGCGTGAAAATTAAAATCTCCAAGTAAAATAAAATTCTCTTTGGCCTTCATGTGTGGAGCTAATATTTCAGTTAGGGTTAATGTGAAGCCAGCATTGGGTCCAGGGGGCCGGTACACTAAGGCACCTTTCCAGTAATCCTTGGGTCCAGTTTTTATTTTAAAAATCATTATTTCCATGGTAGGTTGTATGATTTGTTCTATCACTAAGATATGAAGCCTTTCTTTATATATAATAGCGATCCCGCCACCAATTTTATCCGGACGATCCTGTCTTAGGATTTTATATCCTAGAGGAATCCCCAAAGTAATGGACGGGATGGTATGTGGTTTTAACCATGTTTCCGTAAGGAAACAGACCTCTGGTTTAAGGCTCTGGATAGTGTCCCATATCTCGGAATGGTGTCCCAGAAGTGATCGAACATTTAATAGAAAACTTTTCCAGCCTTTCGTTTCTGGTTTACTTTCCTTGGGGTACCCGCTAATATTAGTGGTAGATGTGGCTTGAAACCTGCATGAAAGGCAGGAGAAAGGCTCTTCGGGACATGGCCAATTATCACGGGCGCACCTCTGCAACCCCTGAGGTCGAAGGGCTAATAAGGATTGAGAGGTGTACCTGAGACGTGTGTCTTCTAAAAGGGCCATGGTGAAGAGTAGAAAATAGACAGAGTGAGTGGCCCCTGGCCCCGTCCTGTCGCGGACGGGTGCAGACGGGCTACTCTTTGGCTACTCTTCGGCGTAGCTTCGGCTCCACTGTGCGCGACCGCTGTGCGCTCAGCAAGGGGCGAGGGCTAAATAGCCCCGAGAGACCCAGGCCCTAGAGCGCTAACCACCAAGCAGATACTGGACAGGAAGTGGTGTCCTCCCCCTTGCTATTCAGAGGGTAAACGAGGAAGCGAACAGAAATGCGGCTACTGCACACAAATAGGACGAGTGTGGTGATTTTCAGCAGTGAATGCAATGATGTGAAGAGATAAGGGATATTACTTCTGAAACATCAGCCTTGGTGTAATGAGAAAGGGCATGAGGCTGCAAGGTGGGACTTTGTCTCAGTACAATCCTAAAGGATTTGCATCATGGTTTGCAGGTATCCTAGGAAAGGGGGTCAATATTGCATGCTCAGTCTCTGTCCCTCCAGACAAAGAGTTATGCTTGAAGAGCACTATCTGCAGCACAGGCTAGCGATGAAATAGCATTGGGTTACTTGGAGAAGGCTGAAACCGGAATGTCCGTCCATGTGCAGAGTGATGCCAGAAGAAGGGAAAGTCTACAATTTTTCGGGCAAAAGAACAGGGAGAGAACAAAAAAATCTGTAGTCACAAGGGTTAGTAGAACCCCTGCCTTGAACTGCGGCGGACAGTAAAGAGTAAATAGTAGCTGAAAAGTAGAAAGGCGCCGCAAACAGAGTGAACACTGCTTGAGCCTGCTGCACCATCGGAGTGCAGCAGATCACCATCATAGATGTCATACAGTAGGCTGATATGCGTGGAACAGCGTCCTCATAGTTACAGAGAGCTGGATCTGTTCTGAGTAGTTACAGACCTCTTTATCATTGTGGTGATTGTAGATGGCAAGGTAAATCATTGTTTAAATAGATTTCCAATGGATTTACATGCAGACTCCCAGTGCAGTACTCAAACATCCCATGCAGCTCCCTGACAAAGTTAACGGAGGTGGAGGGTTGCATGCAAAAGTCACCAATGTGTTCATAGGTATTTCTTGAAAAACATAAGATGCCAATGTAAATCAAACAGACTTTAAACATGAATGAAAGTATTGAGAGGTGAAATTTATGTGCTTGCAGGGAGTTGATTTACTTTTGGAGATTTGATTTGATTTGATATTTATAAAGTGCAACAGTCACTCAATGGCATCAAGGCGCTAGACACCAGCCACAACTACCAAAGCAAATGGAAAAAAGATGAGAACTCCAACTAGCAGCTAGACTGTAAATAACCAAGTTTTAAGACTCTTCCTGAAGGGAAGAAGAAGGGGAATAGATCTGAGAGCAAGGGGAAGAGAATTCCAATGTTTGCTTGCTGCCACAGAGAATGCCCTGTCCCCTCACTTTCTGCTTTTGGTTCTTGGTACTGCCAGCTGCAAATGAAGCGTAGAACGTATTGGTCTGTTAGAGGAATGCCAATTGAACATAGTCTTCAACCTTGAGGGGTAAAAAGCATCCATCGATTTATGAACCCTGCAAAGAGATTTAAAAACAATACTCTGTTCAATGGGGAACCCGTGCAGGCGCTCTAGCCCCTTCCTGGCCGATTGTTTTCTGGGAATATCCAGAATGAGTCTTGCCAAAGCATTCTGCAGTACCTGCAGTTTGTGCTGCAGGCTTTTATAAGCAGCCAGGTAAAAGGCATTACAGTTATCAAGATTGGACATTACCAAGGCCAGTGCTGCCTGTATCTGAGCTGGTTGTTGGATAAAAGGAAAGATTTTTTTTAACATCCTTATGAGCCAGGAGGATGTAGAGATGGTGCGATTCACTTGGATACTGAAGCTAAGTTCAATATCCATCAAGACACCAAGATTCTTAGCCTTTTCACTCTGGACAGGACAGCATCCCAGGGATTGAGGCCAGGAGTTACTGTTCCACTTGGATGTCCCAGGTCCAAACATCATCACTTCGGTTTTATCCCCATTAAGTTTCAAAAAGTTAGCAGACATCCAGTCTGACACTCTGGTCATTCATCTAGAAACATTTTCTGACAGTGAGCAAGGCCCTTTAGGGATAGTAACCATAATCTTTGTATCAGCCGTATATGACACCACCTCCAGTCCAAAAGAATGGATCACAGTTGCAAGGGGTGCCACATACACATTGAAAAGAGTCTCAGGCTCAGAGATGATCCCTGCTGAGCTCCACAGGGTGGAACATAGGATTCCGAGTGAAAGGATTTTAAATTCACCCTTTGGGATCTCCCTTTCAGAAATGAGGACAGGAGGGCTAGTGCTTGATGTGAGATGCTAAGACTCTGTAGTCTGTCCAGCAGCAAGGTAGGAGAGATGGTGTCAAATGCTGCTGACAGATCCAGGAGGATTAGCACCACGCCCTGTCCTTCATCCACTGTGCGCCTGATGTGAACAGTGGCTTATATTAAAGCTGTTTCTATTCCATGATGCCTCCTAAATCCAAACTGCAAATCATTTAACCATGATTGAAGTTCTGCAGTTTCCATGAGCAGCCTAGTACAATGCAGTTTCAGGATCTTTACAGGAGAAGGAAGCAAGGAGATAGGACAGTAGTTTTTACTATCCCTAGGATCAAGATTGGGTTTTTTCAGAAGAGGCCTGATAATAGCCTGTTTTCAGATTTGGGGATGAATTCCGGATCGAATGATGTTATTCATGAATTCACAGAGGGTTTCTGCTATAGTGTCAGCCACCATGTGGAGGATTGCAGTTGGACATGCCTCCATTCGAGAGCCTGAGTGCATTCTCATAAGACATTGTATGAGAAGAGGTGGTGTGAGGTCAGATAATTTAGAGAGGCCTCTATTATCGCCGTCTGACAGCAGAGGGGCCACTATGATAGGGCTACTGACTGCCGGAGCTATAGTGGGTGTTTCGGAGTGAGAATGACGATTCTCCAATTTTATGCAGAGAGAATCTTGATTTCCTTAAAAACATATGGAGGGTAGCATTATGCAAATTCTTTTATTTGCTGCTGGAACATGCAGCCCTTTCAAAAATCTTTACATCACAATAAATAGAACATTAGCAACATAACAAGGAGACAGTGAACACACTCATCTTCCTCTTGGGCTGCGATGACACTGATGCATAACGTGATATTCCAGCTACTCTTAAACATTGTTATCTGAGAAAAAAATCAAAAAACACTGTATAGTAAAAGAGATGAGGTCAGGCTAAAATTGAATAGAAAATGATAACAATGCACAATACATTAAAATTCATAAAAACATAATATGACTATATTAAAGCTGAAGAATATTGTACCCAAACCTCTCAGGGAGAGGAGGATGGGATAATGTTAGCCTCCGTATGTCTTTAAAAAAATCAAGATTCTCTCTGCATAATATTGGAGAATCATCATTCCAATACAAGACCAGAGGCTACCATTATGCATGTTTAGCTACATGTAGAGCTACACTACTAACATGCTCTACTGGCCTCAAATAGAACTTTGAGAAGGTATCAGCATTAGACCTATCCGCAGCTTTAAGTATTTCGGGCAGGGAACGGCCGGCCCAATATACTTTGCTAGCCATTGCTCCTCCAGAACAGTGAGCTCCCAATCTAGAGAGATCCACACCAGCTACATGCATATTCAGCCGGACCGTCTAGCTAATGTGGCTGAAGAGAGAGGTCTGAAAGATCTAACATAAGAAGTTGATCAGTGTCAACAGGCCTAAAACTAGAAATTTTGCTTTCATAGCACTTTATACAATTCACAACACATAGTTTTTCACACTTGTGAAAAAAGAGATAGAAAACATATTCAGAAATTGTTTTAGTTCTGCTTCAGATATCAAAATAAACACCTTCTGGAGAATAAATGAGTTGCCAGTTTCATAGAGATCATTTAAAGGGAGAGTAAATTGTTTACAGGCCAGGAAAAAAAGGGATTAAAGATACGATTAACGTCCCAAAGGGATTCGTAAGGAGCCTTAGGCGGTCTCCTTAGTCTAATACCCTTCATAATGCTTTTATTTAAGAGGTTATTACCAATAGCAAGGTTATTAATCAAAACATGGCCTGAGGAAATTGCTGATCTGTAACCCTTGATAGTTCTATAGGAAAGACCTGACTCAAAAGATAGGCAAGGTAGTTGGCTACTTGTTGTAGAGAGTCCTGTATGGGATCCAGGTCCCTTTCCAGGCACCAACAATACCACTTTCTCCAAACACCTGTGTACCTCTTCCTGGTTCCTGGTGCCCATAATTCTCCCAGAAGGCTCTTAGCCTCTCCTGGAAGCTCAGAATATCTGCCTGAACTCCTGAGATCCTCCAGACAAGAAGGTTCATCTTCCATTCTAGAACCAAAGAATGTTCTTCTCATTCCGGACCCTGGAGGAGGCCTAAGGATGAAGGGATCAACCTCGGAAGGTCCACTGCTGACTCCATTACCCCGGGGAACCAAACCTGGGATTTTCCGAAGGGTGTTGCAAGGATAATGGAGCAGGACTCGAGTCTCACTTTCCACAGCAATCTCTGAATCATTGAGAAGGGGGGATAGGCGTCACCCTTGATTCCCCCTCAAGATAGGAGAAAAGCATCTACCCCTGACGCACCCGGGTCTGGTCTCCAGCTGAAGTAACTCTGAAGTTGGGGAGTTAGTCTGCTGGTGAGTAGGTCTATTTGTACAGGACCCCATAAGTCCCGAATCAGGGAAAAAATTCTGGAATTCAATTTTGAATTCATGGAATCATGGAGATAATGAGAATTCCAGTCTGCCCTCAAATTCTACCTGAGAGAAATGTTTTGACACCAACAAAAATACCAGATCTGCTTGGCTATATCTTAAAGATTCTTGGATCTCGCACCCTCCCCAGGTGATCTATATAGAAGACAGCTGACAAATTGTTTCAGCAGATTAGGGTATTCGAGTTGTTTAAAAACTCTTTGAAGCTCATGAGTGCATTCAGAGCTGCCAACATCTCCAACAAGTTTAAATGAGGGGATTGTTCCTCTAAGGACCACCTCCCACCGGTCTCTAAGTTGTTTAGGCAAGCACCCCAACCTTGGTTGCTTGCATCCGAGTATAATCCAGAAGATTTCCAAAAATAGCTTTCTCTTTCCAAGCTTGAAGGTTTTTCAACCTCCAGTGAAGATCCTCTTGAGTGTCCTCCGAGAGAGGAACTGAGTCTTTGTACCACAGGCCTTACCTCAAGCCTAGTGCTTTTAATCTTTGTAAGCCTCTGTAAGGAAGGGGACAGGGGAGATAGCTTGGATTGAGCAGGATAGAAGACCTAGAATCCTGGCTAGATCTTTCAGGCGGATTAGATCTTTTGAAAGGATAAAGGAGACATGTTTTTTTATATTGGTAACGTTTTTTCCATGGAAGGATTAGGGTGGAAAGAATGGTATTTACCTGGGAACCGAGAAATGTTATCTCCTGAGTAGGGATCATGATAGATTTGTCTATATTTATGATGAAACCCAGGTTCTGAAGGAGGTCTAAGGTCATATGTAAATATTCTTGAATTACCAATCTGTCTTGAGACATAATGAGGATATCGTCTAGGTAAATTATTAGACAAACCCCCTTTCTCTTAGATAAGAGACAACTGGTTGCAGTACCTTGGTCCTTGTCCATGGTTATCGTAAAATATGCATCCTTGAGGTCCAGTTTTACCAGCCAATCCTTGACTTGCAAAATGCCCCTCAAAAGATGGATACCCTCCATCTTGAAGTGTCTGTAAGTAAGGAAGTTGTTCATATATTTTAGATTTATGACGGGACGCCAGCGTTTGTCCTTCTTTTTGACTAGAAAGATGGTACTTAGAAAGCCCTTCAAAATCTCTGAAATAAGGATGAAAGATGGCTTCTTTTTCTAACATTTGGGAAATCTCCAATTTTATCAGATTCAAATTTTCCTTGTCAGAAGTCATATCCCTTGGAATCTTCTTTTGAAATGGCTTTTTCCAAAAATCTATCTTAAAATCCACTACTGTTTCCAAAACCCATGGGTCTTGACAATTTTGTGCAAAAACTTCAGTCTTACTGCCACCTTTAAGGGAGAGGAAGTCTTCTGGCTTACCTTGGTAGGATTGATTGGTGCATCTTAATCTACTTCCACGAGACCTGGAACCCCTTCCTCTTTGGGGATAGAAGATTGAGTTGAAGCGGTAGCCTCTATTAAAACAGTGTGAGCCTCTTTCATCTTGTGGGTAAAAATGGGACCTGTAAAAGGTATGACTGACAGACTGTTCCCTTCTGTCAGCCCCTCCAAAAACTGTATGGCTTCCAAAAACTCTGCGCCTGCTTGATTGGGCTCTGCTGAAGGCGTTGAAGGTGGACAAATACTTTCTCAGGGATTGGATAAAATGGTCCCCAAACAATAAGCCCTTTGTGTCGCACATATCCTCTCTTGCGGAACGATCGGTGAGCTTCAGGGTCATTCTTAAAAGAACCGATTTTCTGTGCTCGCTAATGAGGTTGGCATTGGCGTTACCAACTAAGCAAATTGCTCGCTGTAACCAACCTCTTAAAAGTTCAATATTGACCGGGGTACCATTTGTCCTTGCCTCTTCACTCATATCGATATTCTTCGACAATGGGCCTAGAACGTAGAGCAGTTTGTCCTATCACTGCTTCAGACATTTTTAGATCCTTTGCCTGAAATCCCTCCCAGATTTAAAGAGAAAGGTGATCAGTGCAGGATCTAAATTAGGGGTGTTGCAGATCTTGTCCTACGAAGAGGAACGAGGGCACTTGTTTTGCATAAGGTTGCGTGTATATTTTTCCATGGGATTTCTCACCCTTAGAGAGAGATATTTTCCATTGTGGTCCATTGGCCACCATTCGGAGCTGCAAGGGTGGAGAATAGCTGTCGGTTTAAACATTTCCCCACCATGGGGATCTTTTACAATGGAGGATGAGGTGGAAGGTTGATTAAGATCCTCATCAAGATCCTCCAAGGTATCCTAAGAATCAAAAAGAAACTCATCCATTGCTAAATCGTCATAGTCTGTAATGAATCATAGTAAATATAATTTGTACTGTAAAGGTTACCTTGATTTGTCATGCCACTATGGACAACTCATCTCCCTGTCCAAGATATTGGCATCTTTCCTTTGTGCTGCCAAGAGCACCAACATCTATTGTGGCGAGAGGGCTACCAACATCAAATGCACTGGTAAGTGCCTCATTCATATATTTCCTTTTCTCAGGAACTTTCCCTCTTTTTTTTTGTGCCTTATGTAGATGGAGAGTCTCCGTCTGAAAGACAGAAATAAATCCTGACAAGGGACGTTCACCAAGTCTTAAGTTCTTCCCCAATTAATCTCTTTAGGTTATCACCCAGTAGTTCCTTAGGGGACTGTGGTGGGTTGATAGTGTCAGGATTCATTTTAATCTCAATCAATCAGAGATATAGTCAAATATAAGAGTAAAATGCCCTTGTACTCACAGATGGTGGATGATTCACACTTGAAAACATCAGTACACTTGCTTAAAAACGAATATCCAATTCGTCACAATGAGGATAAAACGTTCAAGCTCAAAATTAACTATACTGAATGCCCACTCAATGGCATTTGTGCTATTTGAAAGCATTATTGCTTGGAAAGAGGCTCCAATGCTCCGACTTGAATAGCTACTGTACGTGCTTGTGGGGTGGGCTGTAACCAAGGTAACTAGACACCAAGCCGGTGGGAAGCGTTGCAACATTGAGGCAAGGTGGCACGCTCTTGCGTCTCCAAACAGAGTACCAGGAGACGCGAGGGTGAAAAAAACTCAAGCTCCAGTTGCGTCTTTTTCTTTTTTGTTAACGCCAAAACAAACATAGCTAAACAAAGCCAAATAGCTCCTTAGGCGAGCATAAAGCTGCATGTTAGATGGTGCGATCAGAGTGCTCCTGTAAATGCTCTTGTAAATACCGGATACCAAATTACTTACCTATTCTTTCCCACGATCGTCGAAGTGATCGGAAGGGAAAGTAATTCAAGCCATTCCCCGCCATAACTTGGACAAGGGGAGATGGACCAGCTGAAAAGAAAAGGTTATAAATGCAAGCCTATGACGAGACGAGGTAGGATAACGGTCATTTCTTATATTAAGCAAATACAGCTTACCAACTAACGTAATACATTTATAAGAAGTATCAAGGCATAAATAATTACAGTTAAGGAAAATATGCCACAAATAAGAAAGGTGTACTTATCTGTGTCAGAGCAGCGAACAAAAGAGGACGATGAAAGTGTTCAAAGTCTCCTTGTTATGTTTATAATGTTCTATTTATTGTGATGTACTTACATTCTTTAAAGGGCTGCATGTTCGGGCAACAAATAAAAGTATTTGCATAATGGTAGCCTCCGGTCTTGTAATTAAATCAAATCCAGTAAATATGTCTGTGATTTATTTTGAAAGAAGGTGGCCAATTGGTTACAGGATATTTGTGATATTTCGGGTTCTGCCGTAGATTGGGAAGATAAGAGCTGTTGTACCAGCCTGAACAGTTCTTTATTGGATGTTGCATTTTCAATAATATGCGTACAGTATGTGATTTATCTTCCAATAATGCATGTTTATATTCCCTGACACTAGCTTTGTATAGTGTTCTGTCCTGTTCATCTAGAGTTAATCTCCAAGCTCGTTCAGTGTGATGACAAACTTGTTTTAATTGTTAAAATCTGTTGTAGTACCATGGAGCCGAGGGGCGAATTTTTTTCTGGGTATACGATTTAAGGCGTGCTACTATATTAGCTGCAGATTCAGCCATGTAGCAAAGGCCTCCGCTGCAATGTTAGAATTCTCTTGAATAGTGCAGGGAATATTTTCTAAGATGTTAATCAGAGTGGCGGCAGAAATACCTGTCCATCATCCACATTTACTAGAACAATCAGGGGGGTCTCTGTTCCCTACTCAATGTTGGAGGAAGGAGGTTGAACCTTACAGCACTATGATCCAACCAACAAATAGGTATTGTTTGCTGGAAGGCAATTTGTGGATCATTGGAAAAAATACCATCTAATGTGTGTCCGGTTTTGTGGGTCAGAGCTGTTACTAGTTGGGCAAACACCATGGGCCCGATTCACAGAACTAACTTAAGACAAAATCCTAAAGTTAGTACCATTTTCATATTCACAGAAGGCACTTATTCATTTTGGTATTCACTGAAGGCACTTACTCATTTTGGTATTCACAGAAGGCTTTTACTCATTTTGGTATTCACAGAAGTTAGGAGTCCTAACTTTAGGACTCCTAAATGCCTTCTGTGAATACCAGAAGTCTTTAAGTTAGGATTTTTCTCAATTTAGGAGTAGTAAATTTAGGACTCCTAACTTTAGAACTCCCAAATGCCTTCTGTGAATACCAATTGTCTTAAAGTTAGGATTTTTCTCAATTTAGGAGTAGTAAAGTTAGGACTCCTAACTTTAGAACTCCTAAAATCCGTCTGTGAATACCGAAAGTCTTAAAGTTAGGATTTTTCTCAGTTTAGGAGTAGTAAAGTTAGGACTTCTAACTTTACTACTCCTAAACTGAGAAAATTCCTAACTTTAAGACTTTCGGTATTCACAGAAAGCATTAATGAATCCTAAAGTTAGGGCTCCTAACTTCTGTGAATACCAAAATGAGTAAGTGCCTTCTCTGAATACCAAAATGAGTAAGTAATAATAATAATAATAATAATCCACATTTGTAAAGCGAGAACAATCACCCCTAAGGGTCTCTAAGCGCTGGGGGCCGTCGGGAAGATTAAGCAAGCTATTTCCCAGAGTCACATGGTGCTGGGCTAACCTGTCACCGGGGCCAGGGATTGATCCATGAACCCCCGATTCCAGTGTCACTTGCCCTTGCCGCGGCGCCACACCTCTCCCTAAGTGCCACCTGTGAATACCAAAATGGTAGTAAGTTTAAGACTTTGTCTTAAGTTAGTTCTGTGAATCGGGCCCCATGCTATCAAGTGTTAGAATCTGAGATGCCCTTCTCTTCTAGATAAAAATTGAAGTCCCCTAGGACTATTTGCCAATTCTCCACTAAAACTGACTCTTGAAGCTGCTTAATCTGCTTAAAAAAGGCATCCTCGGTCCTAGAGGTCTATAAATCAATACTCCTCCAAATGCACTGAGAGAATGAGTTTAAAGTTAGCAGCATCACATGTATGTGTATTCTGGTCTGACTCAATAATATATTTATATTGGGATTTAAAAACAATAGCTAATCCCCCTCCTATTCAGCCCACCCTATCTACCTTTTGGATATATTAGTTATCCAGGATAGCGTGAATTAGGTTGGGTCCTGAGGCAGCGTTTGTCCAAGTTTTAGTTATGAAGACTCAGTCCAGTTCCTAGTCCTCAATTAGCGTCGCAAACTCGATTCTGTGTTTGATGAGAGAGTGTGCATTAAGTAGTACCCCCTTGGAATGCTCTGCATTATCTGGGGTAGTAACCAATGGAGTTATATAATTTTCCTTTCCATTGGCAGCAACAGTGTTTGTTTGGGGGGAGAAGGAGTAGTTACATATCATGTAAGCTTAACTAGGATAATCCTGTCTACTCTCTGATGGAAATAAAACGCATGTTCATTGATTATGGTTCACAGTCTTTCGACTTTCTAGCAAAGTATTTGCAGAATATGTGACGGCTTTAAGACTAACCATGTCACAACAGTCAGCATGCAGGGCGCCGGGTGCAGTCCAGATGCAGACAGGCGCAGACGGGTGCAGGCGGACTCGCCTTATGTGTGCCTTCGGCGTGCCAGCTTCGCATCCGCGCTGGCATGCACATTTAAAGCGGTACTAGCCAAAACACTAGACCGCAAGCTGACCCCCAAACTCCCCCCAACTTGGCAAGCGGAAGTGAGTTAAGCCCACCCAATGGCGTCTGTCTTCCTCCGCAAACAATCAAGCTGAAAGCACTCATGGAGGAACAAACCGGCAGCACTATTCCCCACGTTGCAGCAACTACACCAATAAGGTGAAATCGGTGAGTGCAAATGAACAAATAGACGGAATTAAATACAAATTGAAACCATTTGCAATAAAATTACGAGCGCTAGTCAGTGTAACCGCTTTCCAGGAGCCCCACAGTTTAATGCGGAGATTAGTGAAGGACAGACAAAAGGAGCAGGAGCAACTCTTAGGGAATCTCACAACCCTTAAAGAGCAAAACAGGAGAAATGGAAGGACCTAGAATATGTCTCGCAGTGCAATAGCATCTGCATCGGAATCCAACGCAACACGGAAGGACACAATATCCAATAACACAGTGCCTACAGCAGATGATGTGCACATGTTTCTAGAATGCCTAGCTCTAAAAACCTTCTGGAATGTAAAAAATAGAATCATCAATCTGGACCTCCAGGGTTTCTACTCACACTCTTGAGATGCGCTACCAGAATGGAAGCAAACTACTAATACATTTGGATCTGTTGGCTAACCACTTAATTTGCATGAAATGGATAGATCTGATCCCCCAGGTGGTGGAAGAGATAGTTAATATGGTTATGAGATTTAGCCCACAGGATCCGGCTTGCCTCAGCAAAAAGAGAATTCATTTTTGGCAACCTTCAATAGAATGGTTAAGATCAAAGAATTTGGTCCAAATATTGGCCACTTGGCTGCCTCAAACTCAGGTAAATGTAGGAGTAGGGCCTCTTGTCTTGGGAGTACCCTTGTTTTGCAGCCTGGAGAGACTTGGACAGCAATGACATTGCAGCAGATGGCCAATCGGCGGTTGGTATAGTTAGAGAGCAATGAGTAGTGCATGAACCGATGATGAGGACTGTATCCAATGATAGGTTCATAACTACTTCTCTACATTTACAGTAGGCCAGAGGCATTCCCCTATCTGGACAGACTGCAGGAATTCACTTAAGGGCCTCCCAGCCAGTTCACCTGGACATCCTCATATGAGGCCACTTTATGCAGGGCAAGATGCTATTTCTTTTTCTTTTGTCAGGAGCAATTGTCCTACATCTCATGACAACGGATCCACCAAGACTAGTGCACCATAACACGGTGAACCCACAGAGGTTTAGTTATAATTGCAGAAACCTTGCTTTAATCTTCAGTATGCTGACAAGATGGCTCAGTTAATTAAGTGTTGACTGTTCAGTATTTTATTCTTTGGAAATCAATAAACTGTGTACCAATAAATTATCTGCCATTTATGATACCTAAAGGCAACAATGCTGCTAGGTTACATGATTAATACAACTAAAGTTACTATTCATTAGCCGTAAGGCATGCTGGTCATACCTGGATCTTACAAATCCTTTGAGCCCCCATGTTTCTACTCCTATATTTCCAATTTGGCAGCTCTAATTTCTCAAAAGTTAAGGTTTAATGAGCAGAAATATTATCTTGTTTTGGAAATTATGAATTCGCTACCACCGCTTATACAAATCGAATTCTCGGCCATTATATTACCCCCTCAAGAAAAAATAAACGTTTTTTTACACTGTGTTTACTATATCTGACTTTTGCTCACTGGCATTACTGAGCCAGAGGCAAAATGTTGGAACTTTGTTAATTTATATATCTCCCTTGTCAATACTAGTAAGATGTCAGCAAAAGCCATTCTTCATAATATCAAAAAACTTTGCACCTCTGAATTCTCTCCTCTCCTCTTGAACATTTCCTCTCTTTTCTCTAAAACTCTAGGGTTTTCCTATCAATTCTATACAAACAACACTGATAACTATTGTGCATCCCACACATCTAACATAATTGAATCATATTTACCATTCTCTGGCTCAATTGGTGTTTTTGTTGTACCTGTAATGAGAAGATGTCCAGTGTTATCAAAGCAAAGGAGATCAGAGTGCCATTTACAGGTGTCTTTATCACATTATTTTAATTAATGAAGCACTTTATGCATCCAGTCCATTGGAATTAGAACCAGTCAATCTCTAGAAACTATTAAATAGAAAATGAATTTCTAATCCTAAATTATTTAAGAGACAGTAGAGCAGCCAGAAATATTGTTTAAAATCAGTTGTCATTTCCCTGTTCTTCAGTGGCATTAGCCATCATAATTGAATGATTTTCACTTTCTGTGTGTTTGGGTATGAGATTTTCCAATCTGGGAGTCTAGATAAAATGAATTTTCATACATGCATACAGTAACACCAGGGATGTAAGAAGGAAACATTTTATCTAGTTTGACACTCTTGGGGCCATTCATCTTGGAGAGAATCTGTTCATGCGAAGAGAAAGAATAAGGGCCTGATTTAACAGTTGGTGGATGGCCCGTCCTCTGCCAAGGCAACATAGTAAATTAATCCTTAGTCCTGATAGAGTTGCTGCCTGCTCAGCTTTGAAATGTCCACTGGCTCAGCAGACATTTCAAGCATTGACAGGAACTGCTGTCACTGCAGTTCATGCCTATGCATTGTAAATTTACGGACGGCTCAGTCAACAAGACAGAGCCATATGCCAAATCTAATTTTTTTTATTTTAATAAAGAAAATCCCAAAGCAAATAAATGTTTTCTTTTTTTAAAATGGTCTCCTATCCATGGGAGTTTTCTCCCTATTTGGGGGGATTGTATTCCCCTTTCTGTCCAGGATTTTCCTGGCAGTGACGTGCATTGAAAAACAGCAGTATGTCTGCCCATCTAAATTAAATGGGAGGACACACAGCCAAATTTCTGGCACGCCTTACTCCGTTGAGCTGATAGAGGAATCTGACCACAGCGGAAATGGAGTAGTCTCCAATTTCATCAAACAATGGTCTACCCAAATTTAAATTGAGTGGGCAGACCATTATCGATGTAACAGAGTTTTCTTATGGGCCAGCATGAAATCAAGACATAAGTGTCAGCCTAAAGTTCCATCAGTTAAAATGAAACAAAGGTGAATGAATATTGAGGCAGGAAAATATATCTTTATTCACAAGACTATATTTAACAGAGCTGCAAAGTGTTCCATCTTGAACACCAACTGACCATGTTTCCTGATTGCTTTTAATGCTGCCCGTTAAAAATCCACCTCTTAGAAAACCTGGAATTCTAAAAGGATAACAGGAATTTGCTCTTAGACCTTTCATTGAAACCCATTTAACAAATGGATTCCAATGCCTTTCATATTAAGAAATGTAGTTTCTTTACGTCTCTGTTGAATGCATTCTGCTACTTCTCTTGTACAGTCCAACCCAACTGTTGTAAATCCAGCCTTTCAGACTCCAAAACACTAAATGCAGTATTATTAGAATAACACTGGGAAGGTGCAGTGACAGAAGCACACTTGAAGATATTAGAAGATTAATTGGTGGAATCACAGATAATTAGAGTGACAAATGAATCCATTGCCCATATGTCAGAGTACACTGTCCACCTGAAAAATCTTCTTGAGCACCTTCTGGAGGAGGGTATTTGGATGAAGATCAGATAGTTCCTTCAGCCAGTAGAAGTGTCCACCGCCAAGACTGCTTGGTAATGATTTAAAGTGCAAAACCTCAGCAGGAAATCATCCACATGGGACGAAATCAGAAATGACTACATTATCCCTCTTGATGTGTTATGCCTAGTGACACCTTCAGCTTCAAATAGCATTTGTATGATCATCTTTCCGATTGCAGTTCTACTGGCCATTGACAGTGGGATCTTGATCCGTCTCTCAATTTTGCTTTCTTAGTAGGAAATTGCTTTGCTGTAGTTTGTCTTCAATAGTGTCAAAAACACTTGGGGTCTGTGTTCTGTACCAGGGGAAATCTTCCAAAAGTTATGAACTCTCTCTGGATCGGATTAAGACTTGTCAGTGAACTGCACAGATAGAGGGTGATACTGTATGTATATAGGGACACCAACAACCTTCAAAAAGTCGAAGGGCATAATCAGCATAGTGTTGTTTGAGTTTAACTGCCAAAAGCTCAAGCACCAGCACAAATAAAATGGGGGATAAGGAGAATCCTTGATTCTTACCTCGTTGTCATGTCAAAATACTTTATTTCCAAGAAATAAATTCTTAAGAAATATTGCTCGTTGCCCAATTCATTAATATAAACGATAACAAGTGTCATAAAAACCGTAGTGCACAGCACACATTTGAATCAATTTAACCAACACAAATATTTTGGATTGTATCAATATAAGCATTTAACTTCTTCGACGCTGATGACAGGACCGCTCCGTCATCAGCCGCGGTGGCGCTGTGCTGATGACGGAGCGGTTCCGTCATGGCCCGCCGGATGCGCCTGCACGACGCTGATTTTGTGCCTGCGCGGTGCGTTCTATTGAGCGGGCGGGGCCATTACGGAACCGCACCCTCATCAGCACAGCTCACCCGAGGCTGGTGATGGAGCGGTTCTGTCACCAGCGTGTGAGCGCTGAGCACTCCCCTCGCCTCCTTAGCGCTGCGGCGGAATAGCCGCTGCAGCGAAGGTGTTAAAATTTCCCAGCACTAAAACTCAATAGAAGGTCAACAGCCCAAAATCCAAGAGATGTATATAAAAATAAAGGAAATGCTAAATGAAACAGCGGCATGCACCTCATAAAAAAAAAGTGCTGTATGCATAGCAGGTTATGACAACCACATGGGGCTCTCTTAATCGACCTTATTGACTATTTCAAAAAGTAAGGCTTTTTGTTGGCGCCTTATAGTCATCACCACCAAATCTTTTGTGTACATAAGGCAGCTGATATGCCTACCCCCAAGCTTTGATGAGTAACTATGCATGCTGCTTAGACTCTGAGGGAGGTGTGCAATGAACAGACTATATAAAAAAAATACAATTTTAAATACAAAAATTAAATGTCTTTTTTTAAATAACATAAATATTACACACTGTAACAATCTTTATCAATTAACACAAATATTATTATTATTATTAAAATACCACACTATATTCCCACAAAAATACCAGCCAAAAATAAATAACATAACTATTACAAATTGTAATAAATATTATCAATTACCACCAATATTATTATTATTAAAAGACCACACTATATTCCCATAAACATAGCAGCCATCAATTAAAATGTAATAGAAATCAACAGTTTAAATTATGAAATAATACCTTTTTGAATCAATGAATAATTCCTTTATTTATGGTTACTTAAATACCTCCTCCCTTTACTCTACAAACTGAACAAACAACACACACCTAAAATATACCTTAACAAATATAAGTTCACAATTAACATAATTATCAATTAGGTAATTAATAATAAAGTAATCATTCACCATCCATAAATTATTTCTTAATCAATTCCCACTCTATGACCACACAAACCCCACAACCCAAACCTAAAAAGTAACTTACAAAATAAATGTACAACACAATAGCAATAATTAATTATCGGTTAAATAATTAAAACTTACAGAACGTACATGCCATGTGCTGGGTACAAGATGCTGCCTAGTTACCTGGTTATGCAACTTCCTGAAAAGCACACCCCCACTTACCTCACAAAAATATGAAATGTTTGGGAGGATTGACATTAGGAAGGGCCTATTTGAGTCAGATGGGTCTTTGGCCCTGCAATATCCTCATTTATTGTTCAGGAAAGCTTGTTTAAAAAAATGTCCAGTTCTCTATCCTTTATCGGGCTTACCTTACCCGAGTCAGACTGAACAGAATTTCCCCGAAAGCTCATCTTTCCTGCCTTTGCTGTCACTGGGAAGAAGTGGAGCTGCATCACATCCCGTGGGACTGTCTCTCACTGAATTGTTCCAGTTGAACGGTCCCTAACAACAATAAATATATCACCAACTATGATGGATGAGATTAGTGGCAGGCTGTAGCTCTTGGCATGTAGATGCTTTCCAACTGAATTGGAGTGACAGCCCTGTCATGTCGCCTCGCCTGACCCTGCTTCGGGACAGGACAGGCGAACAGGAAAAGGGAACAGGAAATGGGCAACCGGAAAAGGCTTTAGGCTGTAAGCCAGTATGAGTCTGGCAGGGAATAAAGCAACACGTACCTGCAATGACCTCCGACTTGTGTGCATTTATTTACTAGGGGCGATCGTGACAATGGCGACGAGGATGGGATGTGCCTAAGCCCACAAACAACGCCATCACCCAGCCATTTATCGTGGCCGATCACCAAGTCCTGCAGTCCGGTCTGTTGACGGCGCGGAAAGAGCGCAAAAATCAAAACCGGCATCGGAGCTGCCTTACATGCACCCGCCAGAAGCTGCCAATCTGCCGAGGGCATCGAGCCGTCTGCCGGGAACGAGAGCGCGTGTGCAAGAGCGCTATCCTGTAGCGTTTCCAGACGCGAGCAGCCTGAAGGAGTAAGAGGTCTCCTCATGGCGCGAGAGACCTGCCCGCGTTCAAAGACGGAAGAGCAGCGGGAACACGGCAAGAAGCGAGGGTGAGTCATACCCCAGCGGCCCTGAAAGACTCGAACATAATTAACAAAAGCATTGAACATACAAGTGGGTGGAGAGACACGAAGTCCTGCGCGGCGGCCATTTTAAAGTCAGGCACCAGCCATCTGATTAACCCACAAACCTCCAACGGCGGCCATTTTGAGGTCAGTTGCCATTCATTACAAGGACTCAAATAACATAAAAAAGAGCGGGAAAGCATATAAAAGGACAAAACCAAGCCTCCTGAAGTCAAGAGACAGTATAAATAGAGAACGAGAGTCCTACACAATATACCGCCAGCCACACCAAGTCACTACTCCCAGATGTCAACACAGCTCCTGATAGCTCATCTGGAGGGAACGGTGTAGCAGGCCCAGCTCCACAGGTTAATACAGGAGGACCAGTCCCTCAAGTCAACGCAGCCATGATGCCCAATGCTCCCATCCCCCCTTCATGCGACAACCACAGTCACTAACACTGACGCCAGGCAACAGCATGGGCCCAACATGGAAGATTTGGAGCGAGGATTTTGAGGACTACATGGTAGGATCCCTGGTGCAAGATCCCAAACAAAAACTAGTAGCACTAAGAAACTTGATAGGCCCAGAAATTGCACAAATCATCAAAGAACTACCTAATGCAGCAACTGCCACTTACGAAGAGGTAAAGGGTGCCCTTGATAGGCGATTCCTTCACAAGCGCAACGTGGACTATGAACGATACGATACGAGGAGTGCATGAGCGTTTTCATCATGCGCATCAAGCGGATGGCACGATATTGTGAATTTGACAATTTCAAAACAGAGGACGCCCTGCGACTCCGCATTATCGAAGGATGCCAATCCGAATCTCTCTGTCGTAGACTCCTAAAGAAACAATACACTCTAGAAGAGATCGAGGAACTAACAAGAATCAACGACCAAGCAGAGAATTATGCCAAACGGATGAAAACTCACAAACCAGACCGGAAGGATCACGCTCTCCGAGTTCAGGCACACAGATCTACCAAGACTGCCAGGCCCACGTCAAAATCTCACAAGTCCTACAACACTCGGAAAACATCCTCCAAACGAAGCTCGCGGCATACCAAATCCGCCAAATCAGCACCCACTTGTTACAGATGTGGACAGGATTACCCACTCTCAGGACAATGCCCAGCAATTGGCCAGCGGTGTCACCGCTGTGGGAGAGTTAACCATTTCAAAATAGCATGTCAAGCCAAAGAGTCAACCCACAGATCGTCAACCAAAAGCTGCAACACCACGCGCGAGCTATAAAAGGGAGAGAAGGACGCTCATCCAGCTCTTCAAACTCCAGCATTCAATCAGCGTACTCTTATCGATCACGAGGC
The DNA here is from genome assembly GCF_964263255.1 of Lissotriton vulgaris. Taxonomy (NCBI): domain Eukaryota; kingdom Metazoa; phylum Chordata; class Amphibia; order Caudata; family Salamandridae; genus Lissotriton; species Lissotriton vulgaris. The sequence continues at coordinate 1,188,727,896 of NC_141693.1, read as the reverse complement.
CGATCCGCAAGCACCCATCGAGCTAGACGTCAGACAACAGAATCCTACCGGTCACATAGAGCCACGTCCAGCGACTCATCATCACACACGCCAGTATCGCAGGACAGTGATGAGTACATCTGCATGGTATCAGATCCGGACCGTCTGAAACGATATCCGAAGCTAGACATCCTGATAGGAGATCACCCAGCGAAATTTGTCCTGGACTCAGGAGCTTCACTAAACTATATCTGCGCTCTAGAATACTACAACATGAAGCAACGACCCAAATTGGAGCCAGCAGCCGTCCGCATATTCACGTGGATGTCACGCAAACCTTCGACCTTGCCTAGGCCGTTTTCACACCACTCTCACTTTCAAAGATCGGAAAATCTCTGCCTACATTCATGTGGTAGAGGGACCAGATGTAGCAGACTGTTTACTCAGCTTACCTACAGCAGAAAGACTAAAACTTGTGGAACTTCTCTATATGACCGAAGACGCTCCCGACATCGTGGCGAAGTTGCCGAACCTCTTCAAGGGCCTTGGGAAACTAAATCATTTCAAGGTGAAGCTACACATTAACGAGAACGTGACACCCATCGCTCAACACCACAGGAAGGTGCTGTTCCACCTACAACAAGCCGTCGATGACGAGCTCCAAGAACTCCTACAGACAGACATCATTGAACGTACGTCAGGACCCACCCCATGGGTGTCACCAGTCGTGGTGGTCCCCAAAAAGGGACAGGACAACAAGGTCAGACTGTGTGTCGACATGCGTGCGCCTAACACCGCCATCGAGCGGGAACGTCACCCGGGACCGCATATCAGTGATATGATCACGAAACTCAATGGCGCCACCGTATTCTCCAAGCTCAACCTTAACAAAGGTTACCATCAGCTGGAGCTTCATGACAAGTCGAGATACATCACGACGTTTACCACACATCAAGGCCTGTTCCATTATAAACGCCTGAACTTCGGCATTTCCTCGGCCGCCGAAATCTTCCAGGAAGCCATCCGGCGAGTCATACAAGGCATTCCCAACGCCTTCAACTATAGTGATGACCTGCTAGTTTTTGGCAAAGATCAAACGGAGCACGACACTGCCTTGGACAGAGTATGCCACGCATTACTGACTGCAAACCTAACACTCAATGCCAGTAAATGCGAATTCCACAAGGAAAGCCTGAAGTTTTATGGACATATCTTTTCCAAAGAAGGGATGAGGCCTGACCCAGAAAAAGTAGCGGCGCTCGCTGACACCCCGACACCCCGAGACGTGAGTGATCTCCGCTCATTCCTCGGAATGGCAAGCTACTGCGTACGTTACATCCGTGATTATGCCACGATCAGCTACCCCCTACGAGAACTCACTCGTCAGGGCCAACAATTCGAGTGGACTGATGCATGCAAACAAGCATTCACTGTGATCAAACAAGCCGTTGGATCCGCCATAAATCTGGCATACTTTGACACAAAGAAGAAAACTGACATCACAGCTGATGCCAGCCCAGTGGGCCTGGGCGCCATCCTGGCCCAGTACCGTGAGAACTCTGACCAGCGCCACATCATCGCGTATGCAAGCCGTAGCCGCACGGACACCGAAAAAGCATACTCCCAACCGGAGAAGGAAAGCCTAGCTGTGGTGTGGGCGTGCGAACATTTCCACCTGTTTGTCTATGGCAAACATTTCACGATTATCACAGATCATCAGGCACTCATCACGATTTTTGGAAACCCCAACGCAAAAATGCCACCACGCATTGAACGGTGGGGCCTACGCCTGCAAGACTACATTTTTACTATCATTCATAAGCCGGGGAAAGCCGAGAATCCTGCTGACTTTATGTCTCGACACCCTCTAGTCGGCGCTCGAGCTGCACTATCCGTGGCTGACGAATACCTTCACTTTGTTGTCGACACAGCATGTCCACCCACGGCTCCCCTGGAAGCCATTCAAGAGGCGTCAGCGCTCGACCCGCTTGTGCAGGCTGTCATGACTCGTGTCCGCACGAACTCCTGGAGGGATGTGAAGCGTTCACCCCAAGACTCTGACCAGCTCCATCATGACCTTGCCGCTTTCCAGCGCGTGCGTGACGAACTCTCCATCAGCGACAATGGACTCCTTTTAAGAGGAGTGAGGATCGTGTTTCCACACAAGCTACGTCAAGGGGTCATCAACTTGGCACATGAAGGCCACAGAGGCATAAACCGCAACAAAGAAAGCCCTGAGAGAACGTGTCTGGTTCCCCACGCTAGATCAAATGGTGGAAACAACTCTGAAAGACTGCATGACATGCCAAGTGGTCAGTCGAGAGGAACCACCTGCACCACTCCAGATGTCAGAGCTACCGGAAGGAGTATGGCAACAAGTTGCAGTCGACTTCTTCGGACCGCTGCAGTCAGGACAATACATCATCGTCGTCATGGACGAATACTCTCGGTTCCCATTTGCACACCTGATAACGTCCACCAGAGCGACAACAGTCATCACAGTACTTGATGGAATCTTCGCAGCATGGGGCATCCCTTTAGGGGTGAAATCGGACAATGGGCCCCCATTCAATGGCCATGAATTTACAGACTTTGCGACCCACCTCAATTTCAAACATCAAAAAATCACTCCACTATGGCCGCAGGCCAATGGCATGGTGGAACGATTCATGGGAACACTCAAAAAAGCAATTCAGCAAGCCGAGCTAACCCACCGGGATATCCAGCAAACACTGAACGAGGTGCTAAGAGCATATCGAACCACGCCGCACAGCACCGCCAATCAGTGCCCAGCCACTGTGATGCTGGGAAGAGCGCCTCGTACTCGACTTCCCATGGTGAACACTGTACCTCAACAACGAAACATCACCGTTGATCACAATACTCTAGTCGAGATGGACCATGAAAGGAAACTCAAGATGAAGACATATGCCGACCGTCGCAGACACGCCAAGGAATCTAATATTCAGGAAGGAGACCGGGTGATAGTCCGAGGTGACTGGCGAGCCAAGGCAGACAGTCGGTACCTCGACATTCCCCTACAAGTCAGCAAAAGGAAAGGGACCATGATCACGGCAAAGGCCGACCACAAGCAGATAACAAGAAACATATCACACTTTAAAAGATGCAATTTGCGCAACAGACACAAGACTTCCTCGAGTGAACTCTCAAGTGATTCAATAAGCCAGAGTGACAGCGGAGACCAACATCACCACAGTCCTACACAGATCAAATCACCCCGTCCAAGCATCAGGGCGAGAGAAACGTCCACAACGCTTGATAAGGAAACCTCGACACCTCGTTGAAGAAATGTAGAGGAAGGTGAGACTTATGTAAAAAGGGGGAGATGTCATGTCGCCTCGCCTGACCCTGCTTCGGGACAGGGCAGGCGAACAGGAAAAGGGAACAGGAAATGGGCAACCGGAAAAGGCTTTAGGCTGTAAGCCAGTATGAGTCTGGCAGGGAATAAAGCAACACGTACCTGCAATGACCTCCGACTTGTGTGCATTTATTTACTAGGGGCGATCGCGACAAGCCCGTTTTGCAAATCTTGCTCTAGTGCTATCCAAGAGGGCACTCACATTACAGAGGCACACACAATTACCCTCTCTGGATCCATCCTGGCTCTGCATGCTAGCGGGATGGATGGAAGCTTAAAGTATGGAAATTAACAGCGAGGAATCAAGAGCAATACCCAAGCACTACATCTCAATGGAATGGAATACTTGGCTGGTTCAGCTTCAAACAGGTATAGGAGATGGCAAATAGGGAAATTCCGTGGAGTTACAAAAAAACTCATCGAGATTGCACAGTGTTTCGTCAACCAGTAGTTACCAATCTCTAAATGTACAGCTCACGTTCCTCGCACCAGTCTTCTGACTCGCTGGAGATGTAAACTGCAGCAGTGAAAGCTAATAGCCTGGCTATCCATCAAGAGAACTTTACGGCGATGTTAGCAACTAATTAACAAATACAATCAGCCCGAGACTCCTCAAAAGTAAGCACCTAACCATCAACAAGAGAATGGCATAACCCATCGGCAAGGAATTCCAGGCTAAAGTTCATCAGACGAGGGAGCCGAGCAGTTTCCAATGGTGATCGCCCTGTGGGGGCCAAGTACAATACACATGAGGATGAATAATTAGGACTGCCAGTTTGTGGAACTGCGCTCTACTCCCTCAACACCTGGGCTAGAGCACACAGTGTTTATTCTCCTCATCATTTTAATGCAAACTTCCGGCTATTTATGGACCGTAAAATATCAGCCTTCACCTCTTTTTAGGCCTTCACCATTTTAAGCATATTTGAAAAATACGGAATGGGGCAATCAAGCAGTATGTCTAGGATCACACAAGATGCACACTGAAGCTGGTGGACCAGATTAGTTGTTACCACTTGCTGAGCAGAATGATGGCTTGGTAATTGCGCTCCGCTGAACCCGGCCAATTGAATTGATTCTACCTAACAAATGCCACTCTCCTTCAGTTCTTCTTACTGCGTCTCTGGGGATATGCCTAAGCTCCATCCTACCACCTGCTGCTGTGCTCACCTGTACACTGTCAAAGTGAGCAATGGGGATCCTCACTAGCACTGGCTCCTGAATGAGGGCAAGCTCAGGGGCTCTATGAGGCTCGGCATAATGCCATAACTCACAGGCAGAAGAGGGAGTGAGCAGGCCCAGGTGGGTGGTGATGCTGCCTGCGGGTTAAATTACCATTCATGGCAAACCACCTAAGGCAGTGACCCAATAGCCACTTGATGAAACCCACCAGTAGGCCACAGCCTGGTATCACTGCTTCTACTCCTTGCCTTTGGCCTCACTGCAGACAGCGAAGCCCTGTCAGCCATTTATGGGAGTGTCCGCTTCTGCTGATGTCATCGGGCCTTTAGGTCGCACCTATACCTAATGTTCTTCTCCCTCCCATCTCTACTGCCTCAGTTACACTACTCTCAATATACCACAGCACCATCCGAGATTTCTCCTAACTTGAGCTGTTGTTTACAGCCATAAAATTAGCACTAACCATCCCCATTACACATCAACCCATTCACAATTCCCTTATGTGCCATCCGCCCCTTACCTATTCACTTTAAAACCTTATATATAGCACATAGAGCATTTAAAAACAAGGACCCAAGATTGACGCACTAAATACTACAACCTTTTAGACCAGGTAGATCCTTGAGATTGGCCTCATCCGATAAGGCTGGGGTCTCCAGAGTTCGTAAAATCCAGCGTGGCAACTGCTCCTTTTCTTTTATGGTGTCCAAACTTTGGAATGTTGAGAAAGCTGCCGCTCGAGTAAAAATCTACTCTAACAGCAGAAAAGGAAAGCCTGCACTGTGCATAGTGACGTTCGCGATGAACGCACAATGCGGACAAGCATCCAGCACTTTGCAATCACCGCAAACAGCATTTTTATATCAAACTCCGCCGCTTGAGGAGATCCGCGAAGTACAGCAGTTTTTTTTTAACATGCGAAACTCCGCTACTCCGCCCAGGGATAGCCTTAAACAGGCAAATTTATTTGCAACTTTATATATAATTCTAAAATTATGAAAAAAAATTACAATTAATAGTTTATTCTTTTTTTAGTAAATATAGCTTAATTATTATGTCTGTGTTTAACTTTTTTTAGTAAAGTTTATTTGTTATAGTTTTTAAAATGTATATTTGTTGGAAAACGAGGCAGCATCTGTGAGGCCTGCACAAATATGACCACATTTGTCCTTCACTGGGAACCAAACACCCAATTGTAGCACCTGACTCTCAGAGGGTAGCGTTGCAGAGCAGTCTGAGGCTTACTCAAGGGGGGTGGTGTGGGCTAGTAATCACCATTTGCAAGTGCACAGAAATAACACTCAATAATTGATTGTCCAGTCTGTACCTTCATTTATAAAAGTAAGAGTACATTTATTAAACACACACTACTCAATACTATGCACCCATTTACAAATATACATAAGCTGTTGGAATTACATTGGGACATTGCATAACATCTCCACCCCTCCGCAGGGGGGTGGGGTCTAGTACCACCACTCCCATGTATGCACATCATCTTGCTCCCAATGCAATTAGTTCAACATAACCTGAAGCGAAGGCCCTGCGCACTGGCACCATCCCAGAGGTGTCCCCCCCATTACCTCAACAAGCATTAAACAGGGGTACACCTGCCTTGATGACACACGACCCTGACTGAGCATCTCCTACTGACCATAAAGTATTCACCTCTACATCTTAAGGGCTAACAGTCTGGGTTCTTCACCTAAGTGCAGCAGCAAGAATACATGTTTACGCACACTTTAGAATGACGGTACTCATAACATTTGGATATCATTTAAAATGCGTTGCAATTACAGCCCCTAAAGGCATCACAGATGATCACAGGATTCAGTAAATACAGTCAGACACCCTAGCAGGAGTGTCTAGCCACTGAAATCCACCTTGCTTATGACATCACCTTACAAACTGTGAAATTCAGTCCCTTTAAAAAGAAATAACCATGAGTAAATGCATTTCATTGTAATTACAACATTTCACCTCCAGGAGATGCCCTTCTCAAGACATCTCCAACTCAGCTCTTCAATCTTTGATGCACTTCTAAATGAACCCCCAGCTGTAGAACAAAAAGTTCCAGCCTAGGAGGTGATGCAATCTTCGATGAGTGTTGAGGGGTTATTCCTCAAGAAACTTAGGGTGGGACTTATCTCTGTGCTGGGGCGAGACTGCGCTTCTCCAACAGCTCCCCCAGCACCTTTTCACACTCAAGGATGATCCCTCTCCTCTGGGGCCCACCAAAACGCAAAAAACGATCCATTCCTCTTGCCTTGGAAAGCATTATGGGGTGCTTCAAGATCCTGCTGCTGAATAACAGATGAGCAGCTCTCCCGCTGTGCCGGGGAGAGCAGCGCTGGTGCTTCACAACTTTCTGGGGCCTCGTGGGGGGGCCCTGTCGCACCCGGACTCCCAGGTGAGCGCAGACGGCTCTGGGAGCCCATCCCCAGCCACTCCTCCTCTTTTCCTAGGCCCGGTCCCACCTGGGCCCCTCGCACCGCTGAATGTCTTCCTCGAGGGCTCCGGTCCCACCTGGGAACCCCGCATGCCTTCCTTGTTGGTGGGAAGCCCGGGGAGCCCACCCCCGGATGCCCCCGCCGGCTCCCCACGCGGCCAGCACTCTTCTGTGCTGCCACGGAAGCCGGCAGTTCTCTTCTGGTCCACCCGCTCCGGCTGGCAGACATGAGTCAGCTTCCCCACTTCCGAGGGTCTTCAGGGGAGTGCGACGGCACTCCCCTGGCCTCCTTCACATTCGGGGCTTGGGGATGGGGTCCCGGGCCCCCGTACATCTTCGGGGGGTGAGGGCTAACCCCCCCATCCTGGCACTTCAAGGCCCGGGGATGGGGTCCGGGGCCCCCGGACATCTTCGGGGTGGACGCGATGGCGCTACCTTGATCCTGGCACTCCGGGGCCCGGGCATGGGGCCCGGGCCTCAGTCTTTGGTGGGGGCCAGTGTGGGCTCCTGGCTCCCCTGCAGGGCCCCTTCACGGCTTTACTTCTCCTTGGGGGCAGCCCCTGGCACCTGACCCACCCAGGGGGCATCTCTGAGACCGGTGGTGGAGCCCCACGCGCTTCGTCGTCGGTCTTCCTAGGGGTCAAAGGTTGCCTACCTTCCGGGGGCCATATCTCAGCCTCTGGGGGTCCAATCTGCCCCATTTGTGCGTCTTCTTGCTCCTGGTGGTATCCTCCAGCCACTGGGAGCACTCTGCTTCACTGTTCAGGTCTCCAAAAGGGTGCATTCTGCAGGGATCTTCACTGGCTCCCTGCACTTCTCCTCTCCCTGCGCAGAGGACCCTGCTTCTGCGCACCGGTCCTGGGCTCTTCTTCTGGTACTGTTAGGAGCATTGGGGGCAGCCAGGGGTGTCCTCCTTTCAACTGCCTTTCAACTGCCCATTGCCAGGCTTTGGACTGGGATGAATGTGTGACATTGATCCACATTCGGTCCATCACTTGTTTTGTTTGCAATTGCCGCCATAAGTGCGCTGGGGATGCCCAGACGTGGGTCCCAGGCACTCCACACCACTGGAGTCAAGCTAGCCGGGCTGATGAGAGGTGTTACCTCGAAACCGGTCCGGTCCTCGGATGCTTGATTCCGTTCTGGGAAGGACATGGCTTTTGTAGTTTGGACTGGACTGTTCCCATGGGGCACAGGGTCAGAGCTGATTTGCATATCGCCATTGTCTAACCCAGGGTGGTGTGGAGTGCAAAAAAATGATGGATTTGGGTCCAGATCTTTGGACTGGGATGAATGTGTGACATTGATCCACATTCGGTCCATCACTTGTTTTGTTTGCCATTGCCAGGCTCCATCACCTTCCACCTCAGCAGACCACACCCCAGATCAAGCTTCTCTTCCTGTTCAAGTACTTTTTAAAAGTTGAGTAGGGGCCTGGCAGGAAGTCTCTGTGTGTCCTATCAAACAGCGACACATCACTTCCCTGCCCCTTCTCCCTCCTTCTTGTCCAGTCTCTGGGTTGTTCAAAATTGAGTAGTTCACTGTCTCTGGCCACTTGGCTCCCCTTCCCCCAGTGCTGCCTTCCCCTTGGTTCAACTTGGTGCCTGGCACCCAGCGACAGCAGTTGATGGATTGTCTTGTAGCTCCACCTATCTCCCTTCCTTGGAGGCAAGATCTCGCTCAGGGAAGAAAGGGCATTAATCTAACCTGCCAAGGCCAGACCCCAGCCAGGGACTCAGAGAAATATGACATTTCTGGACGACCCAAAAGCAGTACAAATATGACTTTGGACTCTGCAGAATACTTCTCTTCACATCCGCTACACTGGACTTTCGTGGGTGTCTGGAATCTGTAGGCCTTGTGGAAGTCATTCTACCATGGGTTCCACCTCCCCATGAAGGAATAATGAAGTGAAAAACACAGTAAAACACACTGACTTCCCCTGGCATGTTTCCTTCCAGTGTATAAAGCCTATTCCATGTCACCACCCAATTCTGCATAAGTCCTGCCACACCATTCAATTTGTACCTCCTGGAACTGCACACGCTAGGACTCTCCACTGCGCAGCCCCTTCATGTGTGCACATGCATGTACACATGTGTCTTCATGTAACCAGCGCAGTGCCCATACTCCAGCTGCTGCGCAGCAGCCTAGTCAAGCCAGGGGGACACCAGTAAAATCTCCATGCAGTCTCCTTCATTATGAGATCACTGTGGGTGAGTCCCAGATTATGAGGTTATAGTTAGGTCCTAGTTTTCATAGGAAATCCGCAACATTCTATTTGGAATAACTTTGGCGCCGGTTGATGAATCTTTGCAAATTTCTCCAAGAAAATGGCCTGCTCTGCTCTGCTCCTTCCCTGAAAGTTTGGGCGTGAAGCGGGAGCTGAGAAAAAAGGGGGGTCCCAAAACATGTTTTCCCTATGCAATTTTCCATAGGACCTTTAGCCAGGGCTACAGCCCGAACGGCTGAACGGAATTACACCAAATTTGGCAGAGAGGTAGAGTTCGGTTCGCAGATCACCCTTTTTGTTAAATGGTGTAAATCCGTTCAAAAGTAAAATCATAGATATATCTATAGGTGCTTACCGTATGCATACTGTCTGCGTACAGGTCCGCGTACCTTTCCGAACACAAGCTGTATGCTGATTGGCTGTCAACTGTCTGTCAACACTCCAAACTAGGAAGTGTTGGCCGCCATCTTGTGCTCGGTAGAAAGCAGACAAACAAACGTGTAGAGCGCAAAAAGGGGGCAGGGTAGAAACACCCTGACCCCCTAGGCCTGATCAGGGGGTCCCACAAGGACCCCCAAGGGTCAAAATGTTATTTATTTTTTTTAAATCACGGGGTACGTGTACCCCGCAAAAAAAACAGTCTGTTTTTTTTCAAATTACCTACCAGGAGGTACCAAATCCCGGAGGCATAGTGAAAAAGAAGTGTGGGGGGCCCCATTGCCCCCCACTCTGTCCCGGGGACTGCCACCCCAGGGCAAAGTAATTATTTTACACCTCTCTGCAACGCAGCCCCCTGGCGCATACTGGAGGCTCCTGGTGGGCTAGTTGGCCTCCAGGGACCCCCAGTATGCAAGGGGAATTATTTCCCCCTCTGAAAAAGTGTCAGTGGGCTGCATTGCAGAGAGGTATAAAAAGGGGCGTGGCCTCATTACACCTCTTTGCAATGCAGCCCCCTGGCGTATAGTTGAGGTTCCAGGTGGGCTAGTTGGCCCCCATGGACACCCAGTATGCAAGGGGAATTAGTTCCCCCTCTGCAAACGCACCAGGGGACTGAGTAGCTGAGAGGTGTAAAAAGGGGCGTGGCCCCATTACACCTCTCTGCAACGCAGCCTCCTGGCGCATACTGGAGGTTCCTGGTGGCCTAGTTGGCCCCCAGGTACCCCCAGTATGCAAGGGGACTTAATCCCCCAATTTAGAACACTCTACAGGGCGTGTTTGCACAGTGGTGAAGGTAGGGGCGGGGCTTGAGGTGATGTGAGTGCAAACATGCCCTGAGGCGCGTTTTAAGTTGGGGAATTAATTCCTCTTCAATCCAGAGGTCCTCTAGGGGGCAACTAGTCCAACAGGTATCTCCAATAAGTGCCATGGAGCTGTGTTGCAGAGTGTTGTAAAAAGGGGGCGTGCCCTTTTAACACCTCTCTGCAACACAGCTGCCTGGCGCATACTGGAGGTACCTAGTGGGCTAGTTGGCTCACAGGGGACCTCAGGATTGAAGAGGTATTAATTCCTCAATCTAAAACGCGCCACGGGGCGTGTTTGCACACATGTTACCTCAGGCCCCGCCCCCTTCCTTCACTATTGAGCAAAATATTCCTGTAAATTCTGCCGAACTATGAATTCCAATTTACTCACCTGTTATCACAAGAAACGTCAGTGCTGCATCTTTGAACGCACTACTGTTCCTGAAAAGTAATTCTAACCATACTTACAGTAACTTGAATTTCCTTCCATAGGCTAACATTGACTGGTTTCACTTGGAAATTTGTGGAGTGTGGAGTTTTGGAACTTAAACAAATTCCTCTAAAATCAGCCGAACTACGAATTCCGATTTACTCACCTGTTATCAGGAGATACCTCAGTGCTGCATCTTTCAGCTCACTACTATTCCTGAAAAGTAAATTTAACTGTACTTACCAGTAACTTGAATTTCCTTCCATAGGATATTATTGCCTGATATATGAAATATATATAAATAAATAAGAATATTAAATAAAAAAAATATTACAATTTCAATATTTAAAAAAATATATATTTTTCAAATTATATGAAAAATATGTAATGTAATTTAAAAATAAAATATCTAAAAATAAATAATTTATAATAATGTATTAAATCAGTATAAAAAATATAACAATTAATACATTTAAAAATGATCATTTACAAAATTCACTGAAAAAATCATAGGTTTCAGCCACGTTATAGTTAGGAATTACCATTTAAAAATCCTTAGAAATTCACTGAAAAAACCATAGGTTTCACACACGTTATAGTTAGGAATTAGCATTGAAAAAACCTTAGAAATTCACAAAAAAACCATAGGTTTCACACATGTTATAGTTAGCTGGACATTTCACTCATACAAAACCATTGAAATTCCCCCGTTATAGTTAGTTCAGCCCGCAATGCACTGCTGATGATGTCACATATTACATTACTCATGACATGGTCAGTGGCATCACTCATGACATCACTGATGACATCTAAAATGACATCACTGATGACATCATTCTTGTGAAAGAGTGGCAGACCTCTCACCCTAATATAACCTTTGATACATACATTCAAAAATAGAAACTAACATTTTCAAAAAAATGGGGATACCAATACAAGTTACAACAACCTATTCACTAATTCCAACATCTACATACACATCCACTCATTCACCAACAGTTCTATATAGTCACTCACACATGTCCTCACTCATCATATGTACTCATACACGTATACATCCTGTTACACACCGACACTCATCCATAGAGTAACTCACACACATACTCATACATGAAAATAAACTATCAAACATCCATTTATTTGCATATACAGCTATACACTCACCACTACACTTACTTTTACTGAAACGTACACATACTTACTCTCTTAAACAATCACTTATAGAAACACAAACTTATTTATACAGGAACTCTTCCAATCTCTCACTCTCACTTATAATTTCTTATATAAATCAATACTCACATATAATAGATTAAACATATGTATTTACTCATACAGACACTATTGAGACAGTCATCCACTCACTAACACACCCATACACACACTCATCCACCCATACAGTCCTGCATACATGCTGTCTTCACAACACAAACAAACAGTGAGTCAGTCATTCATGCATCTATGTGCTAAGTAATACCCCTCACCGAACCATACAGACATTCATACTGATACTCAAAAAACCAACTAATAACCCATATAGACACTCATGTAGCTACTCACCAACCCATGCAGCCACTTATAGACAAAGTGAGACACTGATACAGATATTTACATATTTAAACATTACTCGCTAATACATGTGTTTACTAAGATACACTTAATAAGTCAGTTATGCAATAATTTTTACAAAAAAAATCCATTTAGACACATATTTACCCATTTATTCTTCCATCGACCTTTAGATATACATATATAAAAAATATTTGTTTTTCAGAATGACACACATTCACTGGATAATCAAATGCCCTCACTTTTGCTGTACAGACCAGAGTAGCAGAGTAGCCGAGCTGCTGACCTGGTGAGCTCCATGCAAGAGCAAGCAGCCCGTAAGAAGCACGCCGCCCGCCGCCCGCCACTCACCTGTCGCCCGCTGAAGGTTTGAGGCTGATACGTTTTCACAGAGGTTCTGCATGGCGCTGCAGCGAGCCCGGGACTCTGTGACCCAACAATTTCCTTTTTCGGACTGAGGACCAGGGCCCGGAGCAGCAAAGGCAGAGGTGAGAGACAGGCAGGAGCTTGGGGGCCACCCGCGGTCATTTTCCAGTACGCTGCAAGGCTTCCCAAACACACCCAGCTTTCTTCTTTCTACTCGCCTTTGTTCCACCCCTCACTCGACATCCCGGAGTTGATGCTGGTGCCGGCTCCGTGTGCTCTGTGTGATCTTGGCTGGCTGTGCATCGGCACAGGGGGAGTCTGTGTGGTCTTGGCTGGCTGTGCATCAGCACAGAGGGAGTCTGCTGCAGGTGGCACGAGGCTTGGGGCTCGAGGCTCATCAGGTAAGTGGGAGGTTGCTGTTTGTTGCCACGTGGCTGTGTTTGTGAGGCTGTTTCTGCAGCGGGAGCCGCCCGAGCTCTGAATGCTTTGAATGTCCCTAAAGCCGCCCAAAAGTGGCAGGAGCCACGGAAAAGTCATCCTGTTGTGGCCGGAGCCGCGAAAGCCTTTCTGCAGCGGTTGGAGCCGCGAGAGCGGCGAGAAGGCATCTTGCAGCGGGCGGAGCCGCAAAAACCATTCTGCAGCGGCCAGAGCCGCGAACCCACCCTGCAGTGGCCGGAGCCCCGAAAACCACCCTGCAGGGGTCGTAGCCACGACAGCCGTTCTACAGCGGCTGGAGCTGCGAAATGTATTTCACAAGCGGTCGGAGTCGCGAAAAACTTTCCTTAGCAGCAGGTGCTGTGATAAATTGTCCCGCAGCTGCAAAAGCCACGCAAAAGCCACGAAATCAGCCTGGCAGCTATAGAGGCTGAGAAATCTTCTTTAGCAGTGATAGGAGCCGTGAGAGCCTCAGTAGCGGCAGGGGTGCCCAGCAGTTGGTGGCGTCTGCGGATTGTCCGGGAGATCAGAGCATCTGAAACCAGGCAAGTAGGCAGGCTGTTTGCAATACTGTATATTGTGGACTGCCGCCGCCACCTTCAAATGAACAAACAAACAATAACTATCGCTCGAGGAACACGTTTGAATGCGGATTAACTTGAAGGAACAGTGTCTGAAAGGAAAGGGAAAACTGTAGTCTTGGATTATAAGCCTTGTGTAGATATAAATATATATATCAGCAGTGTTTCTTTGCAGCGTTTCTTGCCCACCTTGCCCTTGTCTTTCACTACTCCCTTTTGCACATCTTTTAAAATATAATGACAGCAAAAAAATTAAGGTCGGGCGTTTATTGGTGGGAAGGACTTGTGCAAAAACAAAATCAAACCCCCTACGAAATAAAGATGTCTCTGGCATACTGTCTAAAGGAAAACACCAACTATTTAGTCTGTGGGAGAGGGGAAAGGGTACAAACTCCAAAGTTACATCAAATACTGTAATAACTGGAGACGGAGGGGAAAATGCGAGTGGGATTAGAAAAGAGTGTGAAAAGGTAAATACTGTTGAAAAGTCCCATATTACTGGTAGTAATTCTAGAGGAGGAGAATCCCGAGAACCCCAAGAACCCCAGAGACATCCAGCACGAAGTCCTGGGGATCAAATTAGTTCTTTAATTCCACAGGTAGCCCTGGGACCTGCTCTAATAACAGTAGATGTGACTGTACATAGAACGCCACATGCTCCCCATGGTTCCATAGAAGAGCCCCTTGGTCTCAATCCAGCCGAGGATGTTCAAAGTAATGATTTCACTCTCCCGGATTTAGATTTAGAACTCTGCAGGAGATATGTTTCTTGTGATTCCAGCAGGATTATAGAGCTACAAAACACTCCTACAAAAACAGTCCCTAAAGGTCTCAAATTATTCAGCAGTACTCAATCAAATAAATCAAATAGCTCCCTCACCTCTATGACTCCTGATTTAAATATTAATTATACCTCTCCCAGTCAAATATCTAGGAAGGAGATATTAGTCTTGGACTCACTATTATCCCTAGAATATCTATTATCCTCTATTTTAAAGTTACTTGAAAAATTTGTAGGAGGTTCTGATTGTGTGTTGGAAACTGTAACCCAATTCCTAAAGGTATTGTTAAAAAGTAATAAGGAGAAGGAGGTTAGTTTAAAAACTGATCTCAAACAAATAGAAGGAGAAGTAAAAATAGAAGATGTTGTGACGAATATATTTGAGAATGCAAATAGTCATCAAACCTATATTAAGAATGACATTAGTTCTCAAACTGATAAGCAAATGAATAAATCGATACAGCTAAATTATGATTTAGCTCGAGAGCTAAAAGACTCGGTAGACTCAGCGAAAAGGATAGATTCAGAGGTTTTCCCCATTTTTAGAACCCAGTTAAGTGATGAGAAAGATGATGAGAAAGAAGATGCTTTAGGAATAGCACACTTGCAAAAAAAGAGAGAAATGGGAAAAATGGAAAGAATAGAGGGAAAAAGATTAAATCAATACTAAGAATCTCAAAAATGAAGCAGCAGAGAATTTGTTTTAAAGAAAATATAGAAGCCCCTGGTAGTAAGGAATCTCTCGCTGAATCACTGCAAAATGCATCACAAGATATGATTCAGGAAAATGAAGCAAATTTTTTGAATCCAGAGACTAGAGATCTAGCATTAGGGCCAATAGTGGCATTTGAAGCTTCCATCTCAAATATTGCATATCCTACAACAGTATTTGATAACTTCACAATAGAGGGGTCTTCTTCCGTGATAACAGCAGAGCAGCGGAAGTCTGTTAGCCTTAACTCTTCAGCACTTAATCCTTTGGCTATCCCCTTTTCCAACATTGTAAAAAGTAAAGTTAGATCGAAGAAAACTGAGGTTGATCACATCAGGGAAAGTATAGATTCCATCCAATTAGAATTTATACCTCTGTTTGATACGGATTTAATACTAAATAGGTCTCTGCTTCTTAAATGTTTCCAGGAGATTGAAAGTTTAAAACGTGTTCAAAGTAGTGATATAAGCTTAGTCTCCCTTTTAAAAACAGAAGTTGGCTATAAATCGAGGGTGAGATTTAATTCCAAAATTGTTGTTAACCTTGTATTTCAATGGTCAGAAGACCTACAAAGTAGGGAGATCGATGTTACCTAAGGGTGGGCGTAGTTCCCGTAGCCGCCCTCCGCGAAGCTACGCGAAGCCATTCTCGCACTACGCCAGCTTTGCGTAGCTTCGCGAGCTTGCGTAGTAGCTTGCTGGTCCCGTTTGCGAGCCGTTTTTCTTGCTCGGGAGCGCGTAGTGCGTGTTCGGGGCGCTGTCTGCGTGTTCGGGGGATTGTAGCGTGCGACATTACCCATGTGGTGGGCTATGGGCACAGCAATCTTGTTTTTTCAATTGTCCCGCCCGCCCGCGTCCCCTACTTCCTCTTCCGGGTCGCAAATAACGCGTTCGCGCGGTGCACGTCTTGTTCGGGAACACAACTACTTGTTCACTTGTTCGCGCATCCGAATGACGTTATCGCGTTCTCACAGTCGGGTTGGATTGTGCGGCCGGATTCCAAACATCGTAGCGAACGCTACCGGGAGAGAAAAGCAAGAAAGCGAACGCAGAACCACGGTAAGTCATTACCGCGCACGCAAGAATGCTATTGAATGCGCGCGAGGAAGAAAAACTACTACGCTACGCTGTAGATTGCGAAGTAGGCGACAGCTTTGCGCGCTACGCGAAGTGCGAAGTTGCCAAAACTTCGCAAACTCCGCGAACGGAGCGTAGTTCTCCGCCCAGGCCTAATGTTAACCCTTTCTCTGAGAAACCTCGAATTAGAGCCCTCGATAATAAGTCTATGTTAACACATATGGTTTCATGTAGTAAAGATTGCCCGTATGATACGGAGGAATTAAAAATCTGTATTACAAAAAATGGCACACAAGTGAATTTTAAAGATTCTATCTCACTTTACTCTCAAGGGAACTGTAAAGAACAGAGTTCTAACTGGAACTGGCTTCCTAGTGTCCTATCAAGCAGATCCAATAATAAACTTCCACAAATGCCATCCCCTTAGCAATGAAATATAAATAATGTCTTGGAATGCTGCAGGAATAAAGAATAATAAGGAAAAGTTACAATACATATGTGCACTTAGTGCAAACGTGATCTGTCTACAAGAGACCTGGTGTACAGAGGAATTTCTTTGTAAGGATTATTTTATTTTAGATTGTATGGCAGTTCCGTCTAGGAGATGACATGCAAAGGGAGGAGTGGCATGCCTGCTGTCAAATAAGATAAAAATGGAATTATGACTACTATAAAGATCCTAGTAACCTTTTTCTGGCAATAACGCTGTATAACTCTGATAATGATGTAAAATGTAAACCATTGCCATTGATAAATGCTTATATTCCCCCTGATGCTAGGGGATCTGAACTGTAAAATCTCGAATTCCACTCTGGATATATTCCGAAATAAGGAAAAAGAAGAATCCTTACAGATTCCACAAGCACTTCTTCCACAAAATATTAGAACAATTAAGAGGGGGAAAATGCTTCTGGATGAGTTAACAAAAGTTGATGGTATTGTAGTAAATGGAAGACTCTCCTCAGACACACCGGCGAATTTTGCTTGTAAATCTAATATGGAGAAGCTATTTTAGATTATGTGTACATCCTTTTTCTTATTGAAGGATCTTAAGGTTTCCAATTCTCTTTATAGTGACCATAAAATATTAACTCTCACTGTAAATTTAGATCTTACCAGGTGTGACCCATGGTCACTAAACTGTGAAGAAGTTTGCTTTGCTAAAAATTCCGGGAAATGCTATTGGGATACTAAGGCTATTCTGGGTTTAGATAGTATCTTAGAGGCTACTGTAGAGAACTTGGCTAACTGGAATGGATCAGAAATTACTAGTTTTACTGATGTTATGATGCAATTGATAGCTATTGCTAGGAAGTCAAACCAAAAAAGAAGCATTAAAGTAGCCCCTAAATCCTTACATCTATTTAATCGTGTAATAAATAAGTTGATTAGAGAACAGTACCTTCACTACTCCTTTGATAGATATCGTACAATATTGCTATTAAAGAGGAGGAGGACTAGGGCAAAGGTAAAGCTAAGAAAAGAGAGGGAAGACAACATTTGGATAAATTTGACAGAAGCAGTGTCAAAACGCCAAGTAAGAAAGTATTGGTCTCTCATTGGGGAGGGATGTGGAGCTAGATCATGTCCTCTCCCAATTGCTATTGAGGAGCATAAATGGGTTAGTGATATACAGGACCTATATGCGAGTAATGCAGCTACAATGGTATGCACTGCATTAAAGGAAGATATATCATTATATGGCTTGCAGTCTGAAAAAGATATTGAATTGGCGATCAAGGGGATGCGGTCCTCCGGGGCGATGGGCACTGGATGAGCTACCAATTACGGTTTTAAAACAAAACAGTAAAATGTGGAGTAAAATCCTTTATCTGGTGTTTAACTACTGCTATGCAAACAAAACGGTCCTCCCATCTTGGAAGGGGAGTATAGTGGCCCCCCTTTTCAAGAACGGAGACCGAGATGCCCCAAAAAATTATCGTCAAATTGCCCTTTTAGATGTAGTAGGTAAAGTTTTTGCTAAATGCCTCTTGATGCAAATAAATGATTGGGTGAATGGGGTGAAATTTTACCTTTTGAACAAACAGGGTTTAGGTC
This sequence comes from Lissotriton vulgaris, assembly GCF_964263255.1. Lineage (NCBI taxonomy): Eukaryota > Metazoa > Chordata > Amphibia > Caudata > Salamandridae > Lissotriton > Lissotriton vulgaris. Next base: position 1,188,709,425 of record NC_141693.1, on the reverse strand, counting down.
AAAACATGGAACTATGGACAATCTAACGGCTCTACAGGTATTAAATGAAAAATATGTTAAAGCCAGAGGTGATTGCTGTGGGGAAAATTGTCGAACCTGGGTATGCCAGCCATCCTCTTGGAGTTAGTCCGTGCTCTCTATACAGATACCTGGTGTAGAGTCTTATTGGGAGGGGAAAGAGGTCTCTCCCAAATAATTCCCACTGTAAATAGCCTAAAACAGGGATGTTTATTGGCCCCTCTACTTTTCTCCCTTTATATTTCTGACCTTCCCTATGTTCTGTCCCAAAGTGAAGGTATTGCCCCATTATTAGGGGGAAAATCAGTTGGTTGTTTACTCTATGTGGACGACATTCTAATATTGGATTTGACGCCGAGGGGATTAAATAGTCGTCTTCAGGTGCTTCATGAATATGCAGAGGCCCATTTTTTAAAGATAAATGTGACTAAAAGCAAAGTAATGTGCATGAATGGTAGAAAAAAGGTGAAGTATGGAAACTTTGTTTGGTCTGTAGATGGGCAAAAACTAGAACTTGTAAAATCCTATGTCTTCTTGGGAAAAACGGTGTGTAGAAATTTAAGTGATAAAGCACACATAGAAAATAATATTCCTAAAGCAATTACACAGGGGAAAAGTTTCGGTTCCCTCTATAGGTCAACTGGAAGGAGACACTTTGGAATGCTATTGGAGGTCTTGGGTGCTAAAATTCCTACCTCTTTGTTATATGGTATGGAATTACTTGACCTAGGAAAATGGGGTTTCCTAAATATAACAGAAGGCAAAATTTTACGGAGCCTAGCCCCAGTTAACTCTGCTTTCCCGTGGCCGCTTTAAGGTTGGAATTTGGATTAAGAAGTACCTGGGTACAGGGACTTGCGGGATAGTACGTTGGGTTATAAGTCTTGTAAAGGGTGAGGTAGGTACAATAAGATCTTTTATCCAGAAAGAATTACTGGGAAGTTTGAATGAGCAATATCTAATTGTGGCTCCGCCTGAAGCCGCGGAGAGAGCCCTGCTTCATTTTTGTGAAGACCTGCTCCAGCGCCACATGACGCTGAAGCGTAAGGAACAAGTACGAGCTAATGGGGGTGCAATCAGGCATCTGAGTCGGCGAAAGTACCCGCTGCAAATCCACTTGGATTACCAATTTGGCATGAACTAAAAGTAAGGCGTGACAACTCACATGAGATAAAATTGCGGCACTACGACTACCAGAGGGCCACGGGGATGGTCACGCCCACCTGGGCGGGGTGTCAGACATTTAAAAGAGTGCTGTTGGAAATTGTCAAATCTCCTTGCTTGCAAGTGCCCATGAGGAAGTGCTAACCAGGCACGAAACGCGTCGGGCTGAACTTTAAAACTGTGCAAGTACCAAGCTGTTTCCTTTGCCGTCCTCCATTAAAGATCGTGTGCTGAATAGAAGTACTTGATTGGGCTCCTTCATTGCGCAGGCAATTCTACGTTGGATGGATTGCGGCTCCTCCTGAAGCCGCGGAGAGAGCCCTGCTTCATTTTTGTGAAGATCTGCTCCAGCGCCACACGACGCTGAAGCGTAAGGAACAAGTACGAGCTAATGGGGGTGCAATCAGGCATCTGAGTCGGCGAAAGTACCCGCTGCAAATCCACTTGGATTACTAATTTGGCATGAACTAGAAGTAAGGCGTGACAACTCACATGAGATGAAATTGCGGCACTACGACTACCAGAGGGCCACGGGGATGGTCACGCCCACCTGGGCGGGGTGTCAGACATTTAAAAGAGTGCTGTTGGAAATTGTCAAATCTCCTTGCTTGCAAGTGCCCAATAGGAAGTGCTAACCAGGCACGAAACGCGTCGGGCTGAACTTTAAAACTGTGCAAGTACCAAGCTGTTTCCTTTGCCGTCCTCCATTAAAGATCATGTGCTGAATAGAAGTACTTGATTGGGCTCCTTCATTGCGCAGGCAATTCTACGTTGGATATATATATATATATATATATATATATATATATATATATATATATATATATATATATATATATATATATATATATATAAATATATATATATATATATGTAACAATCCCTGCTACCTCTCGCCCGGAGCCCAGTCCTGGAAACCGCTGCGCAGGAAGAAGAGAGGAGACCTCAGGTGCAGTGAGCAATACTTCTTTATTGTTTCCTCGAGGAAGCGGCACACCACAGCATGACGTTTCGGCCTACACAGTAGGTAGGATAATTAGGATTTTTTGTATGTATGCATATATGTATATGTATGCATGCATTTATATTTGTATTTATATGGATTATATATGTTTATATATGTATGTATATATATATTACCTACTGGCGTAGTTAGGATTATTTTCAATGCAAAATCTCAAAATTCTATTGTGAATAACTTTGACGCCGGTTGACGAATATGCCTGAAAATGTCCTCAAATTTGCCTCGCGGAGCTCCGGTCCTTCCCTGAAATTTTCGGGGGGATTCGTCAAGCGGGGGTCGAGATAAAAGGTGGGTCCCAAAACATGTTTTCCCCATGATAATTTCCATCAAGCGGTCGACCTCACTTTTAGCCCAAACGACTGAATGGATTTCCACCAAACTTGGCAAAATTGTAGGGACTGGTAGCCCGATGTGCCTTTGCTATGTCTCAAGATATGTGCTCCAGTGGTTTTTACGAAAATTAACTTTGAAAAAATATATATTGGGCTACATTGGGCTATATATATGTTAGAGCCCAAATGTAGCCCAATGTAGCCCAATGTAGCCCAAAGATGGCCACCAGAGACAAAAAAAAACAAAAATAGCCCAAATATCAGCCAAATGTAGCCCAACTATAGCCCAATGACAGAATGTCCCAGAGTGTTCTAAAGAACAACTAGAGCGCTAACAGTCTTACTTATGACAAAAGTATGGCACACCTGAAGTCATCTTGATTGGAATAAAGTGTTAACACTTAAAACATTTAATTTGCAAAGCAACAAAATGAGGGGGTTCATTTTGCCATAGAAATTATGATTAGTGCTGAAGAAAGAAAAATTAGGGCACATTTTGAGTGACTTCTGAAATCCTCTTATATTTCATTAAAAAAATTCTGATATGCAGTCTCCCAAGATGGCCACCAGAGACAAAAGAGGCCAAATGTCGCCCAAATTTCAGGCAGATGTAGCCCAACTATAGCCTAATGACAGAATGTCTCAGAGTGTTCTAAAGAACAACTAGAACGCTAACAGTCTTACTAATGACAAAAGTATGGCACACCTGAAGTCATCTTATCTTGATTGGAATAAAGTGGTAACACTTAATACATTTAATTTGAAAAGGAACAAAATGAGGGGTTTCATTTTGCCATAGAAATTTTATATATATATCTATATATATCTATATATATATATATATATATATATATATATATATATATATATATATATATATATATATATATATAACTTGCGCGTGCAATGCACTGCTGATTACGTCACATATTGCATCACTCATGACATGGTCAGTGACATCACTCGTGACATCACTGATGACATCTCAAATGACATCACTGATGACATCATCCAGTGAATGTGTATCTTTCTGAAAAATAAATATTTTTTATATATGTATATCTAAAGGTTGATGGAAGAATAAATGGGTAAATAAATGTCTAAATGGATGTTTTTTTTGTGTAAAATTGATTGGTTAACTGACTTATTAAATGTATCTTAGTGAATACATATATTAGCGAGTAATGTTTAAATATTTAAATATCTGTATCTGTGTCTCACTTTGTGTATAAGTGGCTGCATGGGTTGGTGAGTAGCTACATGAGTGTGTATATGGGTTATTAGTTGTTTTTTTGAGTATCAGTATCCGTGTCTGTATGGTTCGGTGGGGGATATTACTTAGAGCACAGATGCATGAATGAGTGACTCACTATTTGTATGTATTTTGAAGACAGCATGTGTGCAAGACTGTATGGGTGGATGATTGTGTGTATGGGTGGGTTAGTGAGTATGTGTTTTTATAATTGATTGTTTAAGAGAGTAAATATGTTTCCGTTTCTGTAGAAGTATGTGTAGTAGTGTGTATATAGCAGTATAATCAAGTAAATGGTTTATTTGCATGTGTGAATTTGTGTGTGAGTAACTATATGGATGAGTATTAGTGTGTAACAGGATGTATAGGTGTATGAGTACATATGATGAGTGAGTACATGCATGAGTGACTATATTGAACTGTTGGTGAATGAGTGGATGTGTATGTAGATGTTGGAATTACCTAATAAGTTGTTGTAATTGGTATTGGTTTCTCCTTTTTTAAGAAAATGTTAGTTTCTATTTTTGAATGTGTGTGTCAAAGGTTATTTTATGCTGATAGGAGGTCTGCCACTTTGTCACAAGGATGTTCTCATCAGTGATGTCATTTGAGATGTCATCAGTGATGTCATGAGTGATGTCACTGACCATGTCATGAGTGATGTAATATGTGACGTCATCAGCAGTGCATTGCACGTGCAAGTTATAGTGAGTCCAACTAACTATAACGTGGGAATTTCAATGGTTTTATGCGAGTTAAATTTCCGCCTAACTATAACTGGTGTGAAACCTATGGTTTTTCAGTGAATATTCAGTGACCAAGCCCCGTCCGCGGGGCGAAACGCGTCATGGAGGGCACTTGCTCTGCACTATTCACTGCCTATTAAATGCACTGCTACAACTAAATATCTCTGTTGTGCTGGCTCATCTTTTCTGATCTGAGGGATTGCTTTGAGGTCTGCGCCCGCCTGTAACTGCGCCCAGAGCAGTTGGGAGTTTGCTGTTCATATATATATATATATATATATATATATATATATATATATATATATATATATATATATATGTGTGTGTTTTTTATAACTTTATTTAACAAGTTTATTTAACGCACATCAATACTGTATATATATATATAAACATATATATATATATATATATATATATATATATATATATATATATATTCACTGAAAAAACCATAGGTTATAGACCATATATAGTTAGGAATTCGCATTTACAAAACCTTATTTTACTCACACAAAACCATTGAAATTCCATATATAGTTAGTTGCACTAACTATATATCGCGCACCCGCAATCCACTGCTGATGATGTCACATATTACATCATTCATGACATCGTCAGTGACATCACTGATGACATCACTGATGACATCTCAAATGACATCACTGATGACATCTCAAATGACATCACTGATGACATCACTGATGACATCTCATTTGACATTACTGATCACATCACTGATGATATCATTCATGTGATAATACGATGAACCTCTTCAGACTCTAATATAACCTTAGATACAATCAGTGTAAACAGACACTCACAGACTGTCACTCATCCATGGAGTTACTCACACACCTAGTCAGTCATGCAAAGAATCAATCACACCTCCATTTCCTCAACTATACAGTTATACAAACTTTACTTATTCAAACATATACTACCACATATTTACTGTCTTATACAATCCCTGATACAAGTTCACAATGATCCATACAGCCACTCACACATTCACTGGCTCTTATGCACAGTTATTTATAGTTGTCAACTCTCACATGTACTGTGTTTTACATATGTACTTACTTTGACATGTAGCACTGAGATATCCATTCACTCACCAATACACTCATGCACACAGTCAACCGCCCATACAGCTGTTTCCACATGCACTTTTGAAACCATACATCGAGTGAATCAACTGCTCACACATCTATGCACAGAGTCATACACCTCCCAGCCACCCACACACACACTCAGTCTCCCATACAAATACTTGGGCAACCAATCAATAGCCCATATAGTTACTCATATAGCTACTTATCAACACATGCAACAGTTTACAGAACAACAGACATAATGATGCACAAATTCAGACAGTTTAGTCACTAACCCATGCACTCAGTGAGACACATTTAATCACTCACTCATACAGTCAGTCATGCACCTACTAAATCCTTCATCCAGACACTTATACATCCACTCATTCTTCAATATGTAAGACATATTTTAACTTTACAGAAACATACAGTCACTGGATGTTGTCATCAGTTATGTCATCAGTGATGTCATTTGAGATGTCATCAGTGATGTCATCAGTGATGTCACTGGCCATGTCATGAATGATTTAATATGTGACATCATCAGCAGTGGATTGCGGGTGCGCGATATATAGTTAATGCAACTAACTATATATGGAATTTCAATGGTTTTGTGTGAGTAAAATAAGGTTTTGTAAATGCGAATTCCTAACTATATATGGTCTATAACCTATGGTTTTTTCAGTGAATTTTCAAGGTTTTGTAAATGCTAATTCCTAACTATATATGGTCTATAACCTATGGTTTTTTCAGTGAATTTTCAAGGTTTTGTAAATGCTAATTCCTAACTATATATGGTCTATAGCCTATGGTTTTTTCAGTGAATATATATATATACATACACATATAAACATATATCATCTGTATATCTATATAAATACAAACATAAATGCATGCATACATATACTTATATGCATACAGATGCATGTTATTTACATGAAAGTTGAAAAAACACTAATAAAAGCAAAGCTAAAAAGCCACCTCATTACAAATAGAATGGCTTTAACTTAAACGAGGGCGAGATCTATTGCATTTTCAATGCTTGTTTACTTTGGTTCCATCAAGAAGGCATTCAGATGTGTCACACATTTGCCATGAATTCTGAATGTTAGCACTCTAGTTGCACATTAGATCACTGTAGTAAAGCTACTGCTCACCAGGGACGTCTGCTGCTGGTATTCAAAGTGCATGTTTCAGTCTGCATGTCAGAATTTTTTTAATGAAATAGAAGAGGATTTGAGAAGTCACTCAAAATGATCCCTAATTTTTCTTTCTGAAGCACTAATCATACTTTCTATGGCAAAATTAACCCCCTCATGTTGTTCCTTTTTAAATTGAGTGTTTTCAGACTTACCACTTCATTCCAATCAAGATGGCTTCTGGTGTGCCATACTTTTGTCATAAGTAAGACTGTTAGCGCTCTAGTTGTTCTTTAGAACACTCTGGGACATTCTGTCATTGGGCTATACTTGGGGTACATCTGGGTGATATTTGGGCTACATTTAGGCTCTTTTGTCTCTGGTGGCCATCTTGGGAGACTGTATGTCAGAATTTTTTAATGAAATTGAAGAGGGTTTGAGAAGTCACTCAAAATGTGCCCTAATTTTTCTTTCTGCAGCACTAATCATAATTCATATGGCAAAATATACCCCCTCATTTTGTTCCTTTTTAAATTAAATGTTTTAAGAGTTACCACTTTATTCCCATCACGATGGCTCCAGGTGTGCTATACCTTTGTAATAAGTAGAACTGTTAGCGCTCTAGTTGTTCTTTAGAAAACTCTGGGACATTCTGTCATTGGGCTATACTTGGGCTACATCTGGGTGATATTTGGGCTACATTTGGGCTCTTTTGTCTCTGGTGGCCATTTTGGGAGACTGCATGTCAGAATGTTTTAATGAAATAGAAAAGGATTTGAGAAGTCACTCAAAATGTGCCCTAATTTTTCATTCTGCAGCACTAATCATACTTTCTATGGCAAAATATACCCCCTCATTGTTGTTTCTTTTCAAATTAAATGTTTTAAGAGTTACCACTTTATTCCAATCAAGATGGCTTCAGGTGTGCCATACCTTTGTAATAAGTAGGACTGTTAGCGCTCTAGTTGTTCTTTAGAACACTCTGGTACATTCTGTCATTGGGCTATACTTGGGCTACATCTGGGTGATATTTGGGCTACATTTGGGCTCTTTTGTCTCTGGTGGCCATTTTGGGAGACTGCATGTCAGAATGTTTTAATGAAATAGAAAAGGATTTGAGAAGTCACTCAAAATGTGCCCTAATTTTTCATTCTGCAGCACTAATCATACTTTCTATGGCAAAATATACCCCCTCATGTTGTTTCTTTTTAAATTAAATGTTTTAAGAGTTACCACTTTATTCCAATCAAGATGGCTTCAGGTGTGCCATACCTTTGTAATAAGTAGGACTGTTAGCGCTCTAGTTGTTCTTTAGAACACTCTAGGAGGCTGCAGTAGAACACAAAGGAATCAACTGACAGTCTCTGTCCTTGTTGGATGTACATGTTTTACTGAGAATGTCAGACTTCATTTTCACATGACTGAGTAAGATAATGTGAATTTACAGAAAATATGCTTTCAGTTTAGCTTATAGATCCCCTTCCAAACCACTGTGGGAAAATCATGAGATATTAGTTTTCTTTCAAACAATATTCATGATATCACAGTAGAAGGTTTTTTCACATGGTAAAATCACCTTAGAACCCACCACAATTCCTAAAACGAGTATGGTACCATCAACAAATGATTTATAATGTAACTAAAGTCCTAAAACCCTCTATTAACTACAATGCTTTTTAATGAGGTGCTATCATGTATATTGGTCCCAAGATGGCTGCCAACACTTCTTGGATGAAGTGCTGACAGCCAATCAGATCAGATGTGTGGTTAGGCTCCGCCCAGATATATATCTTTTTTTGAACCTAAATTACTCAAAATCCACTGGAGCACATATATTGAGACCTAGCAAAGGCACATCGGGCTAACAGTCCCTACAATTTTGCCAAGTTTCGTGCAAATCCATTCAGCCGTTCGAGCTAAAAGTGAGGCCAACCGCCCTATGGAAATTAACATGGGAAAAACGCGTTTTGGGACCCCCCTTTTTTCTCGGCCCCCCCTTGACGAAACCCCCCCAAATTGACAGAGGCTGCTCAGAAACAAAATGTGCCATTTTCCTGAAAATTTCAGCCGATTCCGTCCACAAACGCCAAAGTTATTAGACATAGAATTTTCAAAAATCCCATAGAGAAAAAATCCTAACTATATATACCTACTGGCGACCGCCAGTAGGTAATATATATATATATATATATATATATATATATATATATATTACCTACTGGCGGTCGCCAGTAGGTAGTTATAGTTAGGACCTAGTTTCCATAGGAAATCCTCAACATTCTATTTGGAATAACTTTGGCCCTGGTTGAAGAATCTTAGCGAATTTCTCAAAGAAGATGGCTCAGTTCGCTGCGCTCCTTCCCTAAAGGTTTGGGGGGGATTGGTCAAGTGGGGGCTGAGATAAAAGGGGGGTCCCAAAACGTGTTTTCTCCATGTTATTTTCCATAGGACCTTTAGACTCGGCTACTGGTCGAACGGGTGAATGGATTTATAAGAAATTTGGCAAAACTGTACAGTCCGGCTCGCAGATTACGCTTTTTTTGGAATGGTGCAAATCCGTTCAGTAGTTGTTGAGAAAATTAAAGTTAAAGTCAATTATATATCTATAGGCGCGCACACGTGCGCGCACCCAAGCGGCTGCGCGTGAGCGGTATTTTTTTTGGCTGCGTGACGTCTGTTAACGTTCGATTCGAAGGAAATCAGGAAGTTTTGTCCGCCATTTTGTCACTGCGAGTAAATATATTGTTCATTTCAAAGCGTTGAAACATGGAAAGGGGAGAAGGTAGAGATTGTCTTCCTGCGTAGGTTTTCTCAGGGTGTGCAGTAAGGCCCTTAAACGCGAAAAGATATAATTTTTCTCCGAAAAAAAATACGGGGTGCGCGCACTCGGTCACGCACACCTATTTACAAGAGTGTGAAAATGGAGGTAAATCAGAAGTTTGAGTGCTTAGATATAAGGTGGCTCTGAAAAGAGCCCTTGTGTTAATTGAGTGTTTTCTGCATTTATAAGTAAGTACCGATGCAGAGCCTGATGTTGCAGAGGAAGATTCTGTTTCCCTCATTCGTGAAATGAACACCATCTCTCCTACAGACGTCTTGCATGTGGTAGCGCAAGTTGTTGTGGTAAATAGAACCCATGCTATAATCTCTGAGGAACGCAGAAACAGATTTATTTACATGTCTTCTTGCTTTCTCAAATTGTGCACAATGGTGATTGGACCAATTCCATTTCTGTCTTTGGCATATATTGGAATATACCAAGGCAGATCGAGGAAAAAGTGTCATCAATTGTCGAAAGGTGTCTTTTAGAAGCATTTCCAGACCTACCCCAGTGATTGTGCCTAGATCGTTCCCACCACAGTGCACAATTATAAGGTCTGGTTCTGGGAGATGCATAAAAGTTTTCACCAATGGAATCAATTGGTGACATTTCAATCCTCTTTTGGAAATCCATGTTATGTGTACATTTGGTAAGCTGAGGTTGCAAATTCGTCTGCTTACTGCATATTTTTCACTCCAGTGAATATAACTGTGTCCTATTAGCCAGACCTTCATTTTCAAGGGATTTGTAGTCGTCCTCCGATCGGTTCTGGAAGTGGAATGGTAGTTAGAAGTTGAAATTCTAAATAAAGAAAAAGGAAGAGGCTGGGTGTGGTTTAAAAAATAAAAATGATTGGTTGATTGTAAGAAGTGGAGATTGAACAGTACGTTGCATGTTAATGTTTATGTTAAACGAAAAGTACTATTGGGTGTGAAAAAACAAGACATGTAACAGAGTTGTGGATTGGCAGGTGTTTCTGGAGGGAAAATAATGTTATTAGTTAGCTGTAGAACGTTGAGACATGAACTTTTGACCTCTGCCTTCAGCAAGGTGCAGAATGAGGTGTTACCATGGAAACAGCCGGAGATGGCAGTTGGTGATGGGTTCACTCTTTGGTGCCTCTGCATCTGAGTCTGTTCTCTGGAGGACAACTGTTTGTTATTGTGGAGATGAAAGGGTGATAAGGAGAGAAATACGACATAGCGTCTGGCCTGTAGAAGCGTGGGAGCAGTGATTAACTCTGAGTAAAGCGGAACTGTGTCGGTGCTTAGTAACAGTAAAAAAAAAAATTTTAACAGTGGTATAACTGTGTTTACGGTGCGCGACCTACTAAGAAAGAGTTCACGGGCCGTAATTGGCTTGAAGGTTCTAGTATCAGTAAGTGAGTTCAAGAAAAGAAAACATTCAGGATTTTATTTATGAAGGCCTTGCGCCACCGGTGCGTTACTTTTTCCCATTTTAAAAAATGAGGCCCCGGCGGCGGAAGGTCTTCATAAATAAGGTCCTCAGTGTCTACAGTTAAGGTTATGTGGAACCCATGAATAGTTTTTCAATATGAAATCATTTCAGTTGAGATTATGGATTAAAAGAGAAACCGTGAATATTTGAAATGTTTATTTAGAAATGTACTATTTTAAAGGCAAATCATTATGTAATATGAGTACAGAAATTGCAAAAAACACAGTAATTGGTATTGTCAGTAGTACATGGAATACAAACGCTATAGTTGAAGAAAAATGAATATAGTTGGAAAAAAACATTGTACAGTCTTATAAGGAAGTATATTATATTTTAATAAATGGAAGAAGGTTTGTGGCCTTTCAGTTTAGGAACGATATATGAAAATGCAAGTGGTTATACATCATTACTTTATGAATCAGTTGTCAAACAACACGAAATCATAATGTCCATTGTTAGTAAAGCAAATAGGTCTGTTCTTCAAAAGAAAATATGGAAAATAACGTGAAGAATATAGAAAACCAAAAGGAAATGAGGACGTCAATGGGTTGTTTGAGAGTTATTGAAGCATTGTTTAGGCAAAATAGGTAGTTTCTGCTTGTAACAGGAAATCAGTTTTATCATTTGAAATTATGTCAGCTATCCAATGGAAAAGAGTAAAGCAGTACTGATAATCTCTTATAATCGGAGCCTCTTTTACCATCAGAGTGCAGGTCGGTGGGTTTTCGATGTAGCTCGCTGTTAGGAAAGAGTTAATTGTCCATTGTGTAGGCAAAGTATGCAGCAAGTGCCTCTAACATGAAATCACTGTTATCATCTGAAAACATGTCAGCCATCCAATTGAGAAGATCAAAGGAGCATTCATGATCTGTCATTATTGGAGCGTCTTTTACCATCATTGGGCAGCTCGGTGGGTTTTCGATGTAGCTCTCTGTTAGGAAATCTTGCGCCGCTGCGAATATATTCCAATGACCCAGAACTCCTTGTATCGCTGCAAAGGCCATAAACCCTCCGTTGTAACAAAGCTGTTCATGATCAAGTAACGGATTCATGAGGTGATTGTAATTCGGTTCAGGAGGTACCAAATTGCAGAGACATAAATCCAGGGCCCACGTGAAATCACAGCTCAGGCAATGAAATACAGGCTGCACACAGGTGAAATACGAATATCGAAATGATAATCGATATGATGCATTCAAAGTCGAGAGTGGTAAGATGCCGTAGTAGTCAAGCATCCTCTGGCGAAATAGTTCTAAGTGGCCCGGCTCGTTTGCGAAGGCAGGAGGGACATCCATTTTGAATTTCCCAAGATGGTAAAGGAAACGGCGCAGCACCGCTGGTTGTATAGCAACTCTACAGAATTAGGTCGCCGGCTATGCAGTGGAGAGAAGCAGAATGACTTGATACATATTCTAAGAGTCTAGTCACTTATATATTGCTTAGTGGTTATTAAAAAAGTAGCTTTTTTTGAACTGGAGGATGCGTTAAAAAATAAGGGAGTGATTTGAGGGAGTTGTAAAGCAAGGTCAATTTTTTTTACATCAATGCTGTTTTCTGTGAATGTTAGCTTAGTGAAATATATGTGTGTGAGCAGATGCAACGTTCAGTTTTAAATGTGACAATGGCGGTCTTGTTCATGTCTTCCGATTCAAGGTCGGTATTCGCTGCCAAATACAAAGATTAAGAAACGCATGCGTGGGGTACATAGTGTGCATTCTTAAAGGAAAGCAAATGAAGGTTTTTTTTTACCGCGTTAGCATTGTCGTACAAAAAGTTATAGTGATTTCTATTATATGTGAAGAAAGTGTCACTGATGAAGACTGAAAATAAATCCTTATAAATGATACGGACTGGTGTATTTTAGAAAAGGTTTGTAACATTACATGAATTGTGTAAAAAAAAGAATGTAATTCAAAGTGTATGGTTTGAAAATGAAAAGTAGAGGTTTATAGTTCATGTTTTGAAAGCAGTTCTAGAGGGTCAGAAGAAAGTGTATGGTTTGAAAATGAAAAGTAGAGGTTTATAGTTCACGTTTTGAAAGCAGTTCTAGAGGGTCAGATGCATGATAGATTTATTAAAAATAGAACATGTTTTTAAATAGTATTTTGGAAAAAATATGTGCCTTTATGTACTATTTACATTATGTGCCTGTTGCGTATTCTTTGAGTTTTAGTAATCCTGTGTCTTATAAGTTTTCTAGGGGCGGTTTGAGGTTCATGGTGGGTTTGGGCAGGGAGGGTAGGTTGGGGGTTTGTAATAGGGGGTTCGGCTGGGGTGGAGTGCGCAGTTTAGTGAAAAGTGAGGGGGGCGGGGAGTTACGGTGTTTGGTAATGGAGCAGAGTCAGAGGACGCCACATTTGTGTTATGGGCTGCCACGGAAATATGTATTTATTCTCAGAGGTTTATTATATTAAGCATATATATTAGCATGGTGGCTCTTGTCGTTTTGTGGTTCTGTGTATGTTTATAATGCTGGCTCTGTAGTTTTTGTTTATGGACCTTATTGCAACACACAGGGGACCTACGTTGCACAGTTGGAGATCAGAGACTTAGGAAATAAAACTTTATAATTGTAAGGGCTGTAAGCGATAGAAATCGCCCGTTCTCGGTGTAAAAAATATCACCGCTATTGCTGGTATTTTCTACGGTGTTAGTACTCGAAGGAGACTAGTAACATATATGTGAAAAAAAATTATGTAATAGGCTCAGCATTTTACATTATCTTGGAAAACAAAAGTTGCTTTTACATAGCAATACGTCTCTTATAATTAAGGGACGGAGTGTATATAGTGCTATTTAGTACTCTGCTATGTGATTGATGTCGAATATTTCATAAGAGGAGGCTTTAAAAGTTTTACGATAAACTGGTTTTCTAGGGAAGTGGGTGGAGTGTTCCGTGTAAATTGCAGAATAGAAACTAGTAAGAACCAATTGGAAGTGTTGTTTTAAAGTCACATGACTGCACATGCGTGTCTCGACGCGATAGGTGGGTGCGCGCACCCGGTCGTGCACTATAAGAAAGCGGCGAGAAAATATCAGCTAATATGCTCTTCAAGCTTGTTTTGGTACAAAGAGTTAGTTCTGAAAAGAACTTTTTTTTTTTTTTGGAAACAAGTGTTATGATGCTTTTGATTTCTTGAAGTTGCGACGACATTTTTCAGTATGTCATACTATCCAAATAAAGTGAAGAAATTTAACTTTTCTTGGAGCATTTATGACTCTCAATTATTTGTTTAATTAGAGTAAAGCTTTGCTCTCCGTATACAAGAAGTTCTCCACAGTTCGTGCATTTCATGTGCACGTTCGCCAGATATGGTCTCAAGTCCATCTCAGCACTCGATGGAGATACAGGTCGTCCACCGGAAGATGTGTTGATTACTTCTGATGGTAATAGCGTGGCCTCCGTTTTTCTTGTCAAAGGTGGTCGCTCATATTCATCAGATTCGGAAGATGAATGCGGAACGGTACCCATTGTACCGAAGTCTTCAGGAAGATGTTCAACGTTGTTGTCTCTTGAGAGTAGAAAAGAAAGTGATGGTAGTGGGTGGAGTGCTGCGTATAAATTGCAGAATAGAAACTACCAAGAACCAATTAGAAGTGTTGTTTAGAAGTCACATGACTTCACATGGGAGTGTCAGGTCCTGTACGCGATAGCAGGGTGCGCGCACCCGGTCTCGCAGTAAAATAAAGCGGCGAAAAAACATCTTATAATATGCTCTTCGAGCATGTTTTGGTGGAAAGAGTTAGTTCTGAAAAGAACTTTTTTTTTTTTTTTTTTTTTGGAAACAAGTGTTTTGATGCATTTGATTTCTTAAAGTTGCTATGATATTTTTCAGTATGTCATACTATCCAAATAAAGTGAAGAAATTTAACTTTTCTTGGAGCATTTATGACTCTCAATTTTGTGTTTAATTAGAGTAAAGCTTTGCTCTCCGTATACAAGAAGTTCTCCACAGTTGTTGCATTTTATGTGCACTTTCGCCAGACATGGTTTCAAGTCCATTTTAGCACTCGATGGAGATACAGGTCGTCCACCGGAAGATGTGTTGATTACTTCTGATGGTAATAGCGTGGCCTCCGTTTTTCTTGTCAAAGGTGGTCGCTCATTTTCAACATATTCGGAAGATGAATGCGGAACGGTAGCCATTGTGCCGAAGTCTTCGGGAAGATGTTCGACGTTGTTGTCTCTTGAGAGTAGAAAAGAAAGTGATGGAAGTCGGTGGAGTGCTGCGTGTAAATTCCAGAATAGAAACTACTAAGAACCAATTAGAAGTGTTGTTTGGAAGTCACATGACTTCACATGGGAGTGTCAGGTCCTGTACGCGATAGGAGAGTGCGCGCACCCGGTCTCGCACTAAAATAAAGCGGCGAAAAAATATCTCATAATATGCTCGTGGAGCACGTTTTGGTAGAAAGAGTTAGTTCTGAAAAGAACTTTTTTTTTTGGGGGGGAAAGAAGTGTTATAATGCTTTCGATTTCTTAAAGTTGCTACTACATTTTTCAGTCTGTAATACTATGAAAATGAAGTAAAGAAATTTATCTTTTCTTGGGGCATTTATGACTTTCAATTTTGAGTTGAATAAGAACGAGGCTCTGCTCTCCGTACAAAAGAATTTCTCCACACTCATGTGCACCTTCGCAAGATATGGTCTCAAGTCCATCTCAGCACTCGATGGAGATACAGGTCGTCCACCAGAAGATGTGCTGGGCACCTCTGATGGTAATAGCGTGGCCAGGGCTCTTGTCGATGCTTTTGCATAATTCTCAGGGTGCCTTTGTTTAACATGCCGCAGCATGGTGTGTATAGAAAAGGAATATTTTCTATTTGGATTTCCCCTTGAGAGCTCCGAATTGCATATCGTGCAGGTTACTTTTGGCGCATTCACTTTCTTTTGATCTTCAGGATAAGTGAAAAATTGCCAAATGAAAGATTCCTTTTTTCTTCTTAACGGTGGTCGCTCATTTCCTTCAGATTCGGAAGATGAATCTGGTAGGGCAGCCATTTCAGCAAAGTCTTCCGGAAGATGCTCGACGTTGTTGTCTCTTGAGAGTAGAAAAGATTGTGAGGAAAGTGGGTGGAGTGCTGCGTGTATATTCCAGAACAGAAACTACTAATAACCAATTGGAAGTTTTGTTTTCAAGTCACATGACTTTACATGCGCTTCTCAGGACGTGTAGGCGGTGATACTATCTAGTTACGAACGTGATTATATACTTAGGAACTAGCCTTCAAAAAACCTTTGAAATTCACTGAAAAAACCATAGGTTCTACACACGTTATAGTTAGGAAGTAGCATTTGAAAAACCTATGAAATTCACTGAAAAAACCATAGGTTTGACACCAGTTATAGTTAGCTGGAAATTTTACTGACATAAAACCAATGAAATTCCATGTTATAGTTAGTTGGACTCACTATAACTTGCGCGTGTAATGCACTGCTGATGACATTACATATTACATCACTCATGACATGGTCAGTGACATCACTTATGACACCATCCAGTGAATGTGTGTCTTTCTAAAAAATAAATATGTTTTATATATGTATATGTAAAGGTCGAGGGAAGAATAAATGTTTAAATTATTATCTTAATGAATGTTTTTTTCAAAAAGAAATGATTGGATAACTGGCTTATTAAGTGTATCTTAGTGAATACATATATTAGCGAGTAATGTTTAAATATTTGATTATATGTATCAGTGTTTCACTTTGTGAATAACTGGTTGCATGGATTGATGAGTACCTACATGTGTAGGTATTTGGGTTCTTAGATTTTTTTTAGTATCAGTATGAGTGTTTCTATGGTTTTATGGGGGTATTACTAATCACATAGATGCATGAATGACTAACTCTCTTTTTGTATGTGTTTAGAAGACACCATATGTGCAGGACTGTATGGGTGGTTGAGTGTGTATAGTTTTATATGCAAATAAATGGATGTTCAATAGTTTATTTGCATGTGTGAGTATGTGTGTGAGTAACTTTTGGATGATTGTCGGTGTGTTACAGGATGTATAGGTGTATCACTACATATGATGAGTGCGTATATGTATGAGTGACTATATAGAACTGTTGGTAAATGAGAGAATGTGTATATAGATGGTGGAATTATTGAATTTGTTGTATTAACTGGTATGGGTATCTCCATTTTTTTGAAAATGTTAATTTCTATTTTCCAATATGTGTTTTAAGGGTTACCTTACACTAAAAGGAGGTCTGTCACTCTGTCACAAAGATGGTGTCATCAGTGATGTCATGAGTGATGTAATATGTAATGTCATCAGCAGTGCATTACACGCGCAAGTTATAGTGAGTCCAACTAACTATAACGTGGAATTTCATTCGTTTTATGTCAGTAAAATTTCCAGCTAACTATAACTGGTGTCAAACCTATGTTTTTTTCAGTGAATTTCATAGGTTTTTCAAATGCTACTTCCTAACTATAACGTGTGTAAAACCTATGGTTTTTTCAGTGAATATATATATATATATATATATATATATATATATATATATATATATATATATATATATATATATATACAGCACACTGGGTCCTTCTGGGTACCTCCTCCCGTGGTCAGGTGGCGTGGCAATTCGGCAAACCCAAAGCCGAGTAAATTTCAATCAAATTCCAAGTTTGCAGTGTAAGCAAAACTGCGCACTAAAGGATAATCAGTCAGAAAGTTTTATTTTCCGACACCCACATCACTTCCTGAGGGAATATGTATGTCTCCTTCCCTCCTATACCAAGGATACTACAGATTTTCTTAATAAGATCGAGAAAATTCAATTGGTGGAAGGAGCATTGCTCATCACGATGGATGTAAATGCTCTTCATACCATAATTGATCACGTTCAAGGTATGGAAGCATGTTATCATTTCCTCAAGCAGAGGGAAATGGGTTTCAGTAACCATACAAGTATGCTTGGAGATATGATGAAATTGTGTCTCAGAAATAAAACATTATTGTTTGATGGGTCTCTCTTTAAACAAAACCGGGGAGCGGCCATGGGGTCTGCCTTTTCCCCCAGTTTTGCTAATCTATTCTGAGGCAAATGGGAGGAAGAGATTAGGAGAGAGTTAAACCTGATGGCAGATTTCACCAAAGTGCAGCCTTGGATCAGATATATTGATGATCTCTTTGTTATTTGGCGAGGAACTGAGGAAGAAGCAGTAAACTTTATTGACAAATTAAATTCAAACAGCTACAATATAAGTTTGACATACAACATCAGAAATAACTGTGTGGAATTCCTCGACACAGTTATAGAAGTAGTGAATAGTCACCTCATTTCCAAACTTCACAGGAAGAAAACCTCAGGTAACAGCTTACTGCATGCCCTTAGTGCTCACCCGGATCCTTTGATATGGAGTATACCCTATGGTGAGTTACTAAGGGCAAGGAGGAACTGCAGCAGTACAGAGGGCTTCCATACTGAACAAGAGATCATGCTTGCCAGGTTCAGAGAGCGAGGATACCCGGAATGGGTCCTAACCAAAGCTATCAACAAGATTAAGGAAATAGACAGATCTGAAACCCTGGTACCTAAACCAAGAGATGACCCTGTTTCAGATAACACGAGGATCATTACCACTTTTAATCAAGAATCCAGTAAAGTCCGAAAAATCATTGTGGACAACTGGAAAATTCTACAGGCTGATAGCATCATAGGCCCGCAAATAACAGAAAGACCACAGATTACATATAAAAGGGGAAGGAATCTGAGGGATATCCTGGTCAAAGGGGATATCACCAAGACCAAAAAACAACATATTCAGGGACTCAAAGGTTTCTATCCTTGTGGACATTGCAGGGCTTGTAAAGCTAGCTTTATGGTCAAGGACATTGCAATCCCAGGCACTCAGGAACGTAAAAAGATCAAGCAATTCCTAACATGTAACACCAATTATGTGGTATACGTTCTAGAATGCCCTTGTAAAACCAGGAATGTGGGAAGCACCACCTGCATGGTCAAAAAACGGGTTCAGGAACATCTTAGAGCTATAACCAATATGGATGCGAAATACCCTATTGCGAGGCACTTTCATGAGTTCCACCACTCTAACAACTCTCTATTAAGATTCTATGCAGTGGAACAAGCTAATCTAGGAAGACGTGGGGGCAATAGGGAATTGGCTCTTAGGAAAAGGGAATCAAGATGGATTATGGATTTAGAGACCAGATTCCCGGGAGGCCACAATATGGACGAGGAGTTGGCAACTCATATCCATACAGAATAGTGTTACATGAGGAATATAAATGTCCCTATTTGTGGAGTGTTCACTTTATAGAGTAGTACTCTTTCCTAACGTGTTTGATGAATCTTGCATAGCATTAACGTTGACAGTATATTTCAGTATATGTTTTAACTCATTTTAATTCTTGTTTTTGTTATATGTTTCTTTCAGGAGATAAGGATGGGGGATGGCATTATTTTCTGAACACTTCACCACGGCCCCACCTTTCTCCATTTGGATGGAATATATCACTTTATTCACATTAAGATAAGATTTTTACTTTTGGGCACTGCCTCCCTCTATTTTCAAGACAGCAGCTTTATACACAGTATTCCATTATAAGCTTTAAGTTTACCTCATGTTGGATGGCTCAAGATGATACCTCCGGTATATGGGGATGTAATCATCTAGAAATGAACACTTTCATGCATGAATTTATTTTTACCTTTGCAATTTGGCACTAGACCGAGCGTATTGGTTAATGATGATTTTTGGAGTAAAATATTTTTGTGGTTTGTCGACAATAAGCGATGTTGGGCATCAGACCGCTATTACAATTTGATTTATCTGGAAGATGCTTTTCCACGCAGCTAAGGTGGCTCGGTATTATGGATTTTTTACCCGCACCTGTTGTTCTCTTGTCGACTAACTAAGTATGTTTACATATTTTTCAAGTATCTTTTCATGCAGTTTGATGCATTTCCATGTGTACCTTACTGGCAATGTAATACACTGCTAAACTCTAAGTAGCGATTACTAATCTAAGATGGCCGACTGGTTTCATGCATTTATTTACTTGTTGCATACCTCATTTGTGTTTACTGCTTACGACCTGTGATGTGTATTTAACAGGCTGGGAAGATGGGAAAGGTTATCGTGTGATCAAGACATCGTGGTGTGTCGAAATGTGTAGCATTATGCAGAAAATAAAACTTTCTGACTGATTATCCTTGAGTGCGCCGTTTTGCTTACACTGCAAACTTAGAGTTTATATATATATATATATATATATATATATATACTAGAAACAACAGCAAGGTAAAGATTTACGTCTGCTCTAAATTACATTTATCTTTCTGCCTCATCGCAGTAAAGTACAGAAGTGCTAGAGTTTGGTGATAAAATTCCTACACTTAGAGATCAACAGTGCAATTGGATTTTCTTGTAGATCTTGATCAGGAAAGGGCAGCATACCCATCTTCAGCCGTCCATTGCTGCAAAAAATGATGGATGGACAAAAGTGTTGAAACTACATTTACCTGGAGGGGCCTTTCCTGGTGTCACGTGTGGCGTTTGTGATGTTAAAGATGTAGTTTCTACCAAATATAGAATAGAAAAATGGTTCTTATTTACCTTTTATTTCTTTTAGAGCATCTCTTTAGGTCACACGGAAATCTTCAAACCATAAACAGAAGTTGCAAATTGAAAATAATTAGCTTAGATGAATTGGTAGATCACACAGAAACATATCTAATAATTGGAACCTCTTTTGCAGCAAAGAAAGATATGAATGGAAAGTACATTAGGCTGCATTTACCTGGAGAAGCTATTCCTCTTGTTGCTTGTGGTGTTTGTGATGTTGTTGAAGAAGTTGTTTCTAATCAAATAGGAATATTTTAGTTAGGTAAGGATTGCTTCTGTAGTTGCATTTTTAAAGTCAGAAGGAAAGTAAACCATAGATAGATCTTGTAAATTGAAATATTGAGGTTTTTTGAGCTGGTATCTGTATATGCTTTTCCAATAAATCCTCCCTCACTCATTCAAAGTGTGGAATGATCCATGCATACAGACAAACACATCATTATAGACCTTTAGCTGAATAGATGTCTTTCAATTTACAAAGGTACTAGATGTCCCTGAAAGGTATTCCTGGGTTGCTGAATATTATTTGATCAACTGTCAAAGTGCTCTAAACCTCCACATAGCATCAATAGCAGTTGTAGAGAGTATAGAAAAAGTAAATCGTTGGATAACATGATGAGAGTTTGATTCCCACTCACCACTGTGGCACTCGTCACTCCTGCAGCCCCAAACCACCGCAAGCAATAGCCTTGTATGTGTGGAGGGTACAGGGAGGTACCTTCTTCCGGCTTCCCGGCCGAGGCAGGCACTGATTGGCTGAGCGTGTAGAGGCGGAGCTGATGACTAGCCCGACCTCTACATAAGCCTGATGCCCTCTATGACGCGCAGCGAATACACGCTGCGTCTGCGCCACAGCCGCGCCAAAGACAAGCCTAAGACCACCCCGTCTGGGCCTGTCCGGGACAGTACGGGGCATGGGGCACGGAACTATACCCTATCAATCCTACGAAACACAGGTATGAGCTCTGACCAACTAAGGGGCCAACGCCCCAAAAAACACATAAATTGCACTGTACCAACGCCTTCACAAAAAGGTAACACTTCCTGCTGTCACTGTAACTTCACTCTCACCAACTACCAACCCTACCATGACCCTAGACTCTGCAATCCAACGCAAATTCTGCGACCTAAACAAGAAACTTGTGAATTCTCTTTCTACAGCATAAATTGCAGATCTCTACTGCAGCACAAATTAGACATTTTTAATCTCCTACTGGACAACAAACCCAGCGCCCTATTCTTAACAGAAACTTGGCTGCACGAAAGTGCGGGTCCTGATATAGCAACCGCCCTCCCTCCTAACTATACCATTGTCAGGAGAGACAGAGAGGGTCAAGTAGGCGGGGGTATCGCTATTATCTTCAGTAGAGAACTCACATGTAGTCTGGAATCCGTCAACATCCCTGAATGTGAAGCAGCATTTTTTTAAATCATCCTTAACCCCAATTTCACGGTCTCCGGCCTTCTAATATACAGGCCTCCAGGGAATGCCAACACATGGGCCGCAAATCTGGCTAACCATATCACACCTTTTCATCTCGCATCTAAAAACTTTTCTCTAATTGGAGACTTAAATCTGCATTTCGACGACCCCACTATCGTGGCATGCACCAACCTACTAGACAACCTAGCAGCGCTGAACATTAAACTACTTAACTCTGGTCCTACCAACAAGGCAGGACACCTGCTAGATCCCATGTTTTCTAATATTCCCGAATTGAAATGACTAAATACAATTCCAATCTGCTGGTCAGACCACCATCTTATTCATTTCTGCCTAACACTGCCAGCATCCTCAAAAACGAACAATGTCTGGCCTGTTTCCTCTATTTCAAATTGGAAATTGCTTGACGTTGAAAAATTCAATAAAACTCTAGACACCAAGACCCCTGTCCCAGCCCTTGACATGGAAAGTATTGCTAAGGCTACACACTCATGGCTGGAAAACGCTGTTGACGGCTGCCTCCCCCCATCTCGGATAAAAAGTAAAACCCACCGTCCCCCAGCCCTCTGGTTTAACGAGTCTCTGAAAATCGAAAAATCGAAATGTTAAACCCTCGAAAGAAAGTGGCACAAAGACTATGCACATGATAAAAAAATGACTTATCATAAAGCCAGAAATGAATACCACTCTGCCTGTATTAAAGCTCGAGCCCTTTATGTGGCAAACACTATAAATACAGCACCCAATAAGGCAAGAACACTTTTCAACACGGTAAAAGAACTTGCTGGTGTGCAAACGACCGCAACAGCCTGCCCACTGAACAAAAAACAATGCCAAGACTTTGCGTCCTTTTTACTAGAAAAATTGACAAAATCATCTCCGATATCAATATAAACACCTCCGCAAACGGCCCACAAGAGGTAATGCCCCCTTGGTCGACCGAAATAAACACCTTAGAACACTGGCCTCCCATTACTTTGGAATCACTTAATTCCACCCTCAAACCATCAAATCAGGCTCCCCCCGTGATCCACTACCCATTAGTGTTTTAAAACAAATGGATGTCCCTTCTCTGACCATTATCGCCGACACTCTAAACTCTTCTCTTCAACTTTCCACAGTCCCCTCCTTCTGGAAACACACTATGGTCCGTCCACTTCTGAAAAAACCCACAGCCAACCCTGAAATACTAGCTAACTACCGACCCATATTTCTTTTCCCAATCTTTTCAAAACTTCTCGAAAGACACATTCACTCCGCCCTCACTCTTTTCACTGAAGAAAACTCCCTCCTTCATCCATCACAGTCCGGTTTCAGAGCGAGTTTCTTCACCGAAACAGCCCTACTGGGGGTAACCGAAACCATCAGGAAACTCCTAGATGATGGTCAAACAGTCGCACTCATTCTGTTAGACTTGAGTGCGGCTTTTCACACCATCTCACATAACAAACTCCTGGCCACACTTGGGAGAAACGGTATCCGGGGTGCCGCACTAAAATGGATTGAGTCTTTTCTGGCACATGGGACGTTTCAGATCACATCCTCCATCGCCTGTTCCGACACGGTCATTGCCCCACATGGAGTACCACAGGGCTCCATCCTGAGCCCACTGTTCTTTAACCTCTACCTTAGACCCCTGGCTGATTTAGCAGACAGGTCAGGACTCACCCTCATGACATATGCAGATGACTCTCAGATCATCTTTTCACTGTCAGAGTCCAACCCCACTGCCCCATCCCGTCTCAAACAGGGGCTCCAAAATATCTTCAGCTGGATGTCTACTAACCAGCTGAAGTTAAACGGAGACAAAACTGAGATCCTCCTCTTGGGGAAAAACAAAGACCTATGGAACTCCTCCCACTGGCCCTCTGAGCTAGGTAACATCCCCACCCCTGCTACCCACGTAAGAAAGCTATGGGTTATCATTGACAACGCTATATCGATGAAACAACAAGCTGACAATGTGGTAGGCCTATGTTTCATCATTATGAAATGGTTGGAAAAAAACCTATGGATGCTGCCCCTTGCAACTCAAAAGACCGTAGTCAATGCACTCATTACATCTCGGCTTGACTACGGCAACATTCTCTATCTGGGCTCAAATCAAGCTGTCATCAAACGGCTACAACTTGTCCAAACTCGGCTGCAAGACTACTATGCAAAATCCCTAAAACTGCCAACACCTGAATGACCTACATTGGCTCAGGGTGGAAAATCGCATCAGGTTCAAAGCCCTGAGCTATATGTTTAAGATCAAAACCGGCACAGCACCAAAATACCTGCAATCACTTGCGACCCCATATATCCCGGGAAGAGAACTGCGCTCCCAAACCGCAGCAAACTTTGTGGCTCCCTTGTTCAAACTAGCGAGAATGGGAGGCAGATCCTTCTCTGTCCTAGGGCCCTCTCTCTGGAACAAACTCCCCCCTCATATTCAAAAAGAAGAAAACTATGCCAGATTCAGGAAGAACATAAAGACCTGGCTTTTCCAGAAATAACCCTCCTGACCAAATTCATCCCATACTTCTGTTCATCGACATGCCATCGGCGCCGGGAAACCTTTTTTGGGTAGCTGTGCGCCATATAAGTGTAAAAAATAAATAAATAAATAAATAAATTCCCAATAAAAATTCATTATTTATTAAAGAATCTCCTAATGAAAGTTGTTTTTGCAAGACCACATGGAAGGCTTGTAAGGCAATTGCCAATAACCTAGACACATGCTTATCTACAAAATATTATTAAGTCATATCTTTTAATCAATTTTAACTGGCTCCATATTCCCATTACTCCCAATAAATAGATTGTAGTTTGCCAGACGGGATCCTTATATAATATAATCAATATAGAGATTCATTCTTCAGTAATAAATATTGGGTACATAGGATACCAAACCACCCTATTGAAATGAAGAATATTTTTTATGGAATTAGTAGTTGGGAGGACAAACTTATTATGGAGAATAACTGTAATACCTACAACTACAATTTGTTGGCTATGGTTGGCAATAGCAAGATAACTTGAATCAGCATAATGAATGTGTACAATATTTTCAGCCTGACATGAATGATTACTCTTACTGAGATGAATTTTATTGTATTTGGGATTTAGTCATGAAGATTGACAGTCTTTAGCCAAGAATATAGGGAGCTTTTGTGTCAAGATGAGAGTTTCAATATACACAGGATAAACAATCTTCCATGACCTCTTTGTCCGAAGTGAGTGCAAAAGGCTAAATTTTCATTCCAGATTTACCTGTAATGGTTATTGCTATTGTTTCTGGTTTGGGTGGTTTAGTTGAGGTTGTTTTTAAATAAAGATAAAGAAAATGTAATTAAACATACATATTGATTAGTAAGTTGGATTTCTGGAGGCTGTTTAATAAAACACTGACTGAAGCTCATTGCTCATGGTGTACATTACAATACGTATAGAAAGTCATTAAAATTCAATCACGGAATGTGGCCAAGGAAGCCAGCATGGCGGACGCAGCCTAGACGAGCTCCGTCCTGCCAACATCATATCCGAGAGACTATCCTGTCCCTCTCCCGCCCGACACTTGCCCAGTGGGGCACCCGGGCCGCCGAAACCAGCGGTGACTCCTGCCAGCGATTTTGAAGCGCGGCGGTGCTTTGGAGACCGATATACGAGCCCCGAGGCGGTGTGGCCTGCACCGAGCCCTGCAGCCGGGACCTCGAGTTTCGTGAGGCCCGGCGGCGGCGGCTGAAGGGCGCCGGATTGCTGAGGCGGGCGGCGCAGAAGCCGCTTGGTCCTGTGTGGTGCCCCGGGGAGCCTCTGAGGGTTCCCCGACCCCGCCGTGCGTGGCCTGGTGACCGGGGCCGTGAGCATCGGCTGAGCCTGGGGGCACATGCAGCGGTGCGGCCTACCCAACGTCCTGAAGCCGGGGACTAAATTTGCAGCGATCCCACGGAGGTGAGGAGGTGTGCCCCCCGAGTGTGCAGCGTGGGCCCAGGTGGCGCGGGGGCTGGTCGGGACTGGCACTAGTCGGCTCGGCGGCCAATTTGGGCCACGGAGGGGAAGTGGGGCCAGGGTGGAGCAACTGTGGACCAACACCAGGTTCAGGGCCTAATTGGGACCCAGCTGTTGTAAATAAAACATCGATAGTATTAAGCATTAGCTGAAGACATGCTATTGTGTCTTTCTGCTAGTTTTCCCGCCTGTACTTAAAATACGGCCAGACTCCATTTTGTTTTCTGGCGTCCATCTTCTGTGCCATACATTGCCATGTGCTCGACACGAGGCGAGTCCTACCTCACTGATTGTCACCCCTGAAGTTTGCCCAGCAACAAGCTATAAATAGTTCCTTGTGCGTCTAGCGCATGCTCAGTAGGAGTCACATCTGTCTCTGATTAGTGTAGATTGGAATGTGCATTTCGGCGGGTCTAAAGAAACTTTAACTCCACCCATGTATCGATCATGTTCAAGAAATGCCCTTATATGGTCGTAAATCATGTTTTGAGTTGTATCCACCTACCTATGAGCCCCTTCTTTGTGTATAAAAGGGGAGTGTGTGTCCGAGTTCTTTGTGCTACCTTGTACAATACTGTAGAGTGTTGTGTGGGCTGTAGCACCACCTTTAAAGGTTTATTAAACTATGTTTTTGTATTTCCAGTTTCCGTGCCAATTTCTTTATGTAGTCTGAGGACTCCGTGCACAGAAGGGCGAACCCTTTGCATTCGCAGGCCTTGCTGAGGCCTGTACTCATCACAGCCACATAGATGCGATCACTGTAGTGCAGTATGCACCGGGTCCCGGCAGCCACTGGCCCAGCTCTCCGTACACCCTGCGCCGAGGAGGCTTGCCCACTGAAAGTTATGTGGAAGAAAGGGGCCCACGTTGCGGAACGCTTGGATAGCTGAGGGGCTAGCAGGGAGGTCCCGGAGCGTCGAGGAGTGGTGGAGTGTGTGGCCCGGGCCGCGGACGACGCTGTGCGGTCCTGGGGGTAGACCCCGAGTTGGCAAGGCACCCGTGACCATCGCTGAGTGGAGACCAGTGTGGTACTGTGGGCGACAATAGCCGCAGGCAAAGAGAGACAGAGCGGGCTGGTGAGGAGCCGGGAGCGGCATAGACCAGGTGCCTGACAAGTCCGCTGGGCCTCGTAACTGAGCGACATATTGGCGAGGTGCCCCCCCCGACAATTTTGCGACAAGGACTGGGAGACACGTGCGGTGGATCCAGGAGTGGGATCTCCCGTCGCAATCAACTATGACCAGAGGCGGGAGCGGTGGGGGAGCCTCGAAACAGCACTATAGACAAATTCACCGGGCCCAGTGGGGGCGCCGGGGGCCCGGGGGGGCCAGCAGCCGCCGGGGCCAGACAACGCGGCCCTCATGGCAGCCATTAGGCAATCTAGGGATATGCTAGATGCGAAGATCGGGGCAGTTGGGGCAGACGTTACACTGCTGCGCCAAGACCTGAGGAATGCCGTGGCCCGTATAACAGAGGCGGAGACCAGAATAACAGGAGTGGAGGACGATATGGCGACCTTGAAGAAGAAGGTGGCTAGCATGGAGGGGATTAAAAGGAACCTGGCACTCCGGGTGGAGGACGCGGAAGGTGCGGGCTCAGCGGAATAACCTGAGATTTGTAGGTTTTCCGGAGGGTTGTTAGAAGGGCAACATGGAGGCATTTCTAACTTGGTGGCTGGAGGGATGGCTTCCACCAGACTCCCTCTCCCGCTGCTTTGTGATTGAACGTGCACATCGAGCGCTTGCCCAGAAACCACCGGTCGGCGCTCGCCCCAGACCAGTGATAGCCAAACTACTAAACTACCTCGACCGGGACACCATCCTACGGCAGGCGTGAGCAAAGGAGCCTCCGAAGTTCGAAAACCAGTCCATCCTGATATTCCCAGACTACACTAAGCTAGTACAGCAACAGCGGCAGTCCTTTACAGCGGCCAAGGCACGCCTACGTGGCCTCAAGATCCCCTACGCCTTGCTCTATGCGGCTCGCCTGCGAGTAGAATTTCAATCCCGCACCCTGTTCTTCACCACACCGGAGGAGGTGTTCAATTGGACAGATGAAACGGTCAGAATCAGGGTACACACTCCAGCGGGTCAAGAATTGTACTCATCCTCCGTGACGGCGCCGCCGCGGACCCCCCGACGGTCATGGAGTAGGAACAATTGGAGAACCCGACCTAAAAACAATCTCTCTCTAAGGAAGATGCAGCGGAAACTGTGGAAGCTCCCAACACTGATTGATTTATGCTGACAAACTGTGGGCGCACGGAATTATATGTGACTCATGAGAAACCCTGAGACTTCAGGCTGCGGACTGAAGAACATATAAGACTCAATGTTGGAAGTGCCTCGAGGACTATGGGTTGGCGGTAATGGGATGTGTGGGGTGGGGAGTAACAGCAGGGATGGCGGGCTCACTCCCCAAGTTCGTAGGAGTTCATACCCTAAGGGGATAGAGTTGGGACTGGATGGGTAGTTCATGGGGATCCATTGGGATAAAGGGTCCTCAACCTCCCGTTCGGGGTTGACGATAACCTATGCCGCGACAGGTACTTCAACGTTTCTGAGGTATGGGGGGGGTTGGGGAGTTGAAAGGGAGTTGGGGGGGTGGCAAAGGGTCTTGAGGGTGGAGGTTGGGAAGAAAGGGAGAGTGGGATGGGAGTTGGGGGGGAAGTGGAGTTATTTGGCACAATGTAGTTGAGATCTTCGTTCCTGCTGTGTACATGCCCATTGCTCCCGCTGTGGGGCCCTGTGATGTGTCTGCTGTTAGATGGCGGTTGAGAGTATTGGATTACAGGCTCCTATGGCCTCTGTGCGTGTGCTGAGTTGGAATGTGCGGGGGATGCTAGACAAAATTAAGAGAGGTGCAGTTTTAATATTGGGGAAACGGCAGAGAGCTGACATTCTCTTGCTACAGGAGACGCACCTGCTGGGCAACAAAATGCTTAGCCTGCAGAGATATGGGTATGATCAGGTTTATCATGCTCCATTTGTGAGGGGGTCTCTAGGAGTGGCCATATTGGTTCACCGTAGATTTTCCTACGTCCACTCGACACAGTGGGTGGACCCACAGGGCCGAAATGTGTTTATTAAAGGGATGATTGGTGCGGAGGCCCTGGTGCTTGGAAGTGTGTATGCCCCACCCCCGCTGCAGAGGTCACTAGTGGAGAAGCTGTTTACGGTATGGGCGGAAATTCCGGAGGGACTGACTGTGATTTTGGGTGACTGGAATGATGTTATGCACAGCCGCATGGATAGATGTAGACCCGGAGATTGCCAACCGGTAGACACGCCTACTAAACTAAGCAATATGGTGCAGGGAATGGGTTGGGTAGACACATGGCGGTATCTACACGCCCATAGACGAGAGTATACCTATGTCTCAGCGGTCCATAAATCATTTTCTAGACTTGATTACATATTTGTCCCCACAACAGTGATTGAGAGAGTTGACTCTGCGGTTATCCTGCTACGGGGACTGTCTGATCACTCCCCAGTCAATGTTAACATTACTTTAGATAGAGCGAGACAGCAATTTAGATGGCACCTCTCAGTGTGGAGCCTACAGCAGGAGGACTATCAAACTCATATGGGGGAGGCTATAGCCCACTATTGGGAAGACAACTTAGGCTCGGTGGTGGATGTAACGATGCTCTGGAAGGCCCTAAAGCCCACGCTCCGTGAAGTAGACATTGCCTGGTGTGCGGCGGCTCGTAAGAAGCGCAAGGAAGAGCTGGTGAAGGCCGCACTCAAATCCTTTCAAGAACTCAGTGAGGAGTTCCACATGCCCCAAACGCAGTTTTTCAAGTATTTCCAGTTCCGACATGCCATTACACCTGCTCTGGAGGGCCTGGACTCCATGCCGGAGTTTAGCTCAATAGAGGCCAAACTGTTTATGGGAGACCTGAAAGACAAGAAAATATCCTGCATTTATCAAACATTGTTCCTCTTCACTGCAGAAATTGCGGGATTCCTGGGAAAGAGATGTGGGGGAGCTGGAGGAGGAGGATTGGCGAGAGGCCCTTGAGGCCCCAAGAGGAGCGGCTATTGCTATGCGCCTGCGCTTTATCCAATTTAAGTACCTACACAGGGCTTACTACACCAGGGAAAGACTCTGGCGTGCTGGATTGATTGATTCCCCTGAATGCTTGCGCTGTGGTCATGAGCTGGGCACATTCTTGCATACGGTATGGAGCTGTGGCGGCTTGGCTAGATTCTGGACTGGGGTGTGGGACTGCTTGGCTGAGGTGTTGGGCTGGAACCTCCCGCGCACTCCCAAATTGGGGCTTTTCCATGTCTTTAATGGAGTGGGAGGCAACATCTACAAGAGGCATCTGCTCCAGCTGGGTTTTGTGGTTGCGAAGCAGGATGTGGCTCAGGCCTGGAAAGACCGACAGGCTCCTAAGATCGGGGTGTGGAAAAAGGGCCTAGATTTTTCAGAGGCTGCCCTAAGAAGCATTACAAAATATGGAAGAGGTGGGCAGACTACAGGGCCATATGGCTGGAAACACCAGCACTGCCAAGCGACACTGAAGGACTGTTGTAGCAGGGCTCTGGGGGCGTTGGGGCATATGCAGCACTGTGTATGTAATTCATTATTTCTTTGCCATTGACATTGTGCCGGGGGGAAGGGGGGATCCTGGTTGGGGGAAGATTAGTGGTTAGATTAGTGGTGGGAGGGGGGTGTAGATGGGTCGGGATTTGGGGGTTTTGTATTACGATAAAATATGGATTGCTGTTTCTGATGACAATTACCTGCTTGCAGCTCCTTCGGGGTAAGGAGTGCTGCTGACTGCTGTCTATGTGCGATCTCTCAATAAAAAGAGTTTCGAAAAAAAAACAATCACTGTCTTAGCACCACTAATTTTATTAACCTCTTCAGTGCTCATGACAAGGTCAACTCGTCATGGGTTTTACCTGCCCTGTGCTTATGACGAGTTGACCTTGTCATGAACCTATGCAATTCAAGGAATGTCATCAAGGTTAAGGTGTTAAGGATAGGAAGGCAATTACTACTTACTTGGGTCCTGATTGCTAAAGTTATGTTATCCTCTTGGGAATGTTTACTCGTTGTAATAGTTTACTGATTTTGGTATTCAAAAACTCCATCAGTAAACTTACAAAATGAAATTGTAATTTACATTTCTACAACTACAGAGTAATTCAGTTGGGTTAGTCTTGTGCAGGAGGCTGAGATCCTTCCCTAAGACCCTCCCTGGCACTCATTAAATACCTCTTAGTGTGCCCTTATTACAGGAACTCTAGTAGTACGTCTCCCCTTTTACCACCCATTCCCCTGTGTCCCTTCCACATTTTCTATTAAAATCTATACTTATCTAGATGGAGACTGCCTTTGGGGAGAAAACCTATGCTGATATGTAGAAACAAAACTTACATGACGTAGTACATAAACAAGTACCACAATGTGCAGTTTGTGAGTCATGTCCATAATGTTTGTAGAAAAATGATAACATCTGTAAAGTAAAGCTTTCATCGTGCTATACCTGCCCTATATTACATATGACCGCCTGTGCATGTACTACACTTTCTTCAAGTGTCCTTCTCATAGTGAAGCAATGTAATTAAAATAGATGAAGGATACCGGATAAGCTTTGGATAGCAACCTAGACCATTGTGGATAGGTATGTTGCCATTGTGACTGCAAATTTTGATAGATATTTTCAATAACATAAAGAGACATGAATGCTTCATAGGTTTTTGACACTTTTTGCACCTTATTAGTATTTGGGTATTTGGGTATTTAGATAAATTGACTTACTTGCAGCTTAGGCTCTAATCACTGGATTGGGTGCAACAGCAGCACTTGAAAAATATTTGAAATTATTAAAGCCCTGGTGAGTTCCTTATGCTTCCATTGCCTTTAACTCAGATGACCTTGGCAGGCTTGAAGTTAAATACTTCACTTCCGAAGGCAATGGAGAATCTCAGCCAGGAAATTGCTCCTACTTTTGACAGAGATAAAAATATTAATTGAATCCATAACAATCCCATATTCAAGCACAGTTCTGTTAGTCCTGACTGTGAGGGAAATGTTATTTGCTGTGCAGTTATACGATAATACTAAAAACAACAGCAAGGTAAAGATTTACTTCTGCTCTATCTGCTCCAAATTACATTTATCTTACTGCCTGTGCATTATACCTCATCGTAGTAAAGCACAGAAGTGCTAGAGTTTGGCGATAAAACTCCTACACTCAGAGAGCAACAGTGTAATATGATTTTCTTGTAGCTCTTGATCAGGAAACGGCAGCATACCCATCTTCAGCCCTCCATTGCTGCAAAAAATGATGGATAGACAAACATTTTGAAACTACATTTACTTGGAAGGGCCTTTCCAGGTGTCACGTGTGGCGTTTGTGATGTTAAAGATTCAGGGGCATATTACCAAGCAATAGCGATAATTATCGCTATTGCTTGGTTAGAGACAAACATTTACCGCTAAGCTGCAGCGATTTTTACCGCAAATAAACCTTGGTATTACCAAGGTTTATCGCAAATGCGATAAAAATCGCTGCAATGCATGAATATCGCTGAAAAGTCAGCGATATTCATGCATTACCGAGCTAATGCTCTTAGCCATGTTATCCACCTCTCATTGGATAACATAGCTAAGAACTGCTCAGGGCAGGTGCAAGCTTTTGGAGATATTCGCGCTTAGCGCGAATATCTCCAAAAGTTGGTAATAGGAGATAGCGATGTTAGCGACTGTTTTCAGTCGCTAACATCTTGGCACGCCCACTTTGCATGTCATTAGTGATAAATATCACTGACATGCAAAGTGGGGCCCAAGATGGTCGCTATCTCCTACTAGCTGTCGCTAACTGGTTTTAGCAACAGCTAGGTAATCGGGAGATAATTTTATCTCCGTTTTCTTGGCTTTTAAAGCCAAAACAGCGGAGATAAACCCCCTTGATAATATGCCCCGTAGTTTCTACCAAAATAGAAAAATGGTTCTTATTTAACCTTTATTTCTTTTAGAGCATCTCTTTAGGTCACACAGACATCTTCAAACCATAAACAGGAGTTGCAAATTGGAAATAATTAGCTTAGATGAATTGGTAGATCACACAGAAATATATATAATAACTGAACCCTCTTTTGCAGCAAAGTAAAATATGAATGGAAAAGTACATTAGGCTGCATTTACCTGGAGAAGTTATTCCTCTTGTTGCTTGTGGTGTTTGTGATGTTGATGAAGAAGTTATTTCTAATCAAATAGGAATATTTTAGTTAGGTAAGGATGACTTCTGTAGTTGCATTTTTAAAGTCAGAAGGAATGTAAATCATAGACAGATCTTGTAAATGGGAAATATTGAGGTTTGTTGAGCTGGTATCTATATATTCTTTTTCCAAGAACTCCTCCCTCACTCATTCAAAGTGTGGAATGATCCATCCATACAGACAAACACATCATTATAGACCTTTAGCTGAATATATGTCTTTCAATTTACAAATGTACTAGATGTCCCTGAAAGGTATTCCTGGGTTGCTGAATATGATTTGATCAACTGTCAAAGTGCCCTAAACCTCCACATAGCACCAATAGCACTTGTAAGAGCTTAGAAAAAGAAAATCTTTGGATAACATGAAGAGAGTTTCATTCCCCCCAAAAATTAATTATTCATTAAAGAATGTCCTAATGAAAGTTTTCTTTGCAAGACCAAATGGGAGGCTTGTAAGGCAATCGCTAATAACCTAGACACATGCTTATCAACAAAATAATATTAAGTCATATCTTTTAATTAAATTTTAACTGGCTCCATATTACCATTACTCCCAATAAATAGATTGTAGTTTTCTGGGCGGGATCCTTATATAATATAACTAGCAGCCCATCCCAACGTTGTTTGGGTATGAATTGCTGCCAGCCAGTAGTATATTGTTTAGTAGGATTTCGTTTTCATAGCATTTCTTATCTGTGACAGGCCTGTGAAATGCTCTGATTCACAGTGCAATGCTGATGCACTTAAGAGTGCGCGTTCAGTAGTGTGTGAGTGAGTTTGCCTACTTTATTTTTCCTTGCAATATTATATAGCGCAAACTCGACAACATGGCATGAGCACAATTTACATTACAGAAGAACACATTCATTTGTGGTAGGCACGGGGAGACAAAGCGATTCGCCTTGAATCACAGGATGTTGAGCTGATGCCGAGATTGGAACGTAGCTCCCCAGCTCTAAGGATCGCAATTCTAGAACTTGTGGCGGGAGGTGTATCTAAAAGTGTTTGTCGGTGCTGGCCATCAATGAGAGAGACCTATGCATTTTTCAAATCGGTGGTGAAAAAATATGAGTATGTTGCTGGAGATGTGGGCCGCCGTGCCACCAATGTACTTCCCTGGGGAGGGTAAACACCCATTATTACTCGACTTTCTTTCCGCAAACCATCACTCTGCATACTTTCATTACGAAAGTACCATGACTCCGCAATGCCATTATATCACATGGCAGTACATTGTATATGCTTTTACCACACATTAATTTACAAATAAATTCGTTTTAAATGCATGATTGGTAAAATCATGTTTTTTTAAAAATATTTGGATAAGGTAAGTATGGGTATAGGGTATATGTTTTGGGGTACTGAGGTATATGTTTTGGGGTGTTTGGGTATTTTAAGGGTTCAGATATTGTTTTGGGTTATGGGGTACAGGGGTAGTTTTCGGGTTTAGGGAAAAGTATGGGTTTTGGGGTTCGGGGGTATTTTAAGGGTTCAGGGCTAGGTTTGGGTTTTGGGGTACAGGGGTATTTTAGGGTTATGGGGTAGGTTTGGGTTTTGGGGTACAGGGTTAGTTTTATATTTCAGGGCTAGGTTTGGGTTTTGGGGTTCAAGGTTATTTTTAGGGTTCAGAGTAGGTTTCGGTTTTGGGTACAACGGTATTTTAAGGGTTCAGGGCTGGGTTTGGGTTTTGGGGTACAGGGGTATTTTAGGGTTCAGGGGAAGGTTTGGGTTTTGGGGTACAGGGTTAATTTTATGGTTCAGAGCTAGGTTTGGGTTTTGGTGTACAGGGGTATTTTTTAGGGTTTATCGATAGGTTTGGGTTTTGGGGTACAGGGTATATTTATAGGGTTAAGATGTGTTAGTGTTTAAGCGTGTTGGGGTATTTTAAGGAGTAAGAGTGGGTTATGATTATGGGGTGCAGGGGTATTTAAAGGGAGCAGGGTGGACACCCGGAGATGGAATGTACAGAACCTGGGAAGAAAAAACAATGAAATATTGGGCACAACTCTCGCTTTTTTTCCGTAATCCCGCACCCCGCACACGTCCACGCCCCAGCACACGCCCACAGCACACGATATGAGACATGGCATGAAGGGCGGAACATACCATGCGCCCCCAGCGTTTGTCACGCCCCCAGCACACGCCCACAGCACAACGCAGACACGCCCACAAGGGACTACTTTGCTGGCACGGTTCTTTTACCTTTTAAATGTATATGGTGGGCGCCTGTATAGCCTATGTCCTTCTGCTGCAACTGCCCTTTCCAACGCTGTATTGGGTGTTGCAATTGGTGCTGTGGTTCCTGAGATTACCCGCCTCAAAAGTTTGGGCTCTCTCTTTATTATATGTATATATATATATATATCTTCACACGCCGGTTCCTGTTTTCCCAGCCACTGCGAGCGCTCAATGTGGGTGCGTTTCCCTACGGCGGAACCTCGCCGTTCAATATAGCACACTCATCCGATTTCACGAAAGTAATGGGCGCACACTCGCTGCCTTTCCACAATTGTTTTAATCAATTTTTACAGCTTGGAAACAAACAAACCGATCAACGCGTTTCAGTGCTCCTGGCACCTTGCTCACGATCACTTGTTTACATTTTTTTTCCACTTTTAAAGTAACCAATGATATTGGATGTTACCTCACATCCTGTATTACTCTAGGCATTATGGTTTTTGTAGTTTTTTGTAAAAAGAGTCTGTTTTGTGAAGTTGGGTCCGCTAGTTAAGTGCTATTACCAAAGTCAGTTTATTAGGTATTCATTGCATCATGAATATTTGTTGTTTTGGACCATGTTTGCATTGTTCATATCCCTCCAGTGGGATTACTTAACTAGCAGCCAGTTTGTCAGAGATCCCTTTGGGGGTCATTGCATGTTTCTATCCCTGTAGTGGGATTCATCCCAGTTTGATTTCTCCAGTCCTTCCATGCATGTGTCATGTGTCACTCATCTCTCTCTGTCCTTCACCAGCTCATTGTTGAATTCTTAGACGAGGTGAATGTACAACTCCTCCGATTGGTTCAGGCCATGTGGATGTAGGGTTCTGAAGTTTAGGATGTGTCGCGATTCTTTTTTGCGCATAATTTTCTCACGATCTCCTCCGGTTACTTTAAAAGTGGAAAAAAAATGTAAACAAGTGATCGTGAGCAAGGTGCCAGGAGCACTGAAACGCGTTGATCGGTTTGTTTGTTTCCAAGCTGTAAAAATTGATTAAAACAATTGTGGAAAGGCAGCGAGTGTGCGCCCATTACTTTTGTGAAATCGGAAGAGTGTGCTATATATATATATATATATATATATATATATATATATATATATATATATATATATATATATATATAGATATATAATGAAACTTGAGTCGAACTCACAGTGTCAGTGCCATCCTTGATGTTAAGGAACGTGGCTTGGTAACCAATATTACCTACTGGCGATAGCCAGTAGGTATATATAGTTATGATTTTTTCTCTATGGAACTTTTGAAAATTCTATGCCTAATAACTTTGGCGTTTGTGGACGGAATTGGCTGAAATTTTCAGGAAAATGGCACATTTTGTTTCTGAGCAGCCCCTGAAAATCTGGTGGGGGTTCGTCAAGGGGGGGCCGAGAAAAAAGGGGGGTCCCAAAACGCGTTTTTCCCATGTTAATTTCCATAGGGCGGTTGGCCTCACTTTTAGCCCGAACGGCTGAATGGATTTCCACGAAACTTGGCAAAATTGTAGGGACTGTTAGCCCGATGTGCCTTTGCTAGGTCTCATATGGCTGAGATACCCGCCACCCCCTCTCAACACAATCCCCATAGGAGGGAAACCGGAAACAGTTCTTGAAGTTTTTGGAAGAGGGAGGGAGTGACCCTCCCCGGCCGTATTTATTAAAACAAAAAATTAAACATTAAACAGTTTCATATTAATGTACAATTTCATTACCACATTGCGATGTTTGGCTAACCTTAACAGATTCTCTAATACAGAGGTTCTCCTAGCCGAACTAACAACCTACAAAACATTTTCTTGAAATATTGAAATTGTACATCCTAACGTTTAAGGGCCAACGGCAAGGTCGTAACCGGTGTCAAGATCCCTAACCAGAAATACCCCCCCCACTTGGGAGGGGCGACAGCACTGAGGCGTACCTCAAGTGCAACTACCAATTTCCCTTGACTTGACGGGGGCCCCAATAAACTCGACGCCACTTAAAGGTCGTTCGAGGACTCGTGTGAGTATCTAGAAGGTAGCGTAGACCTCCCCCCAAACCCCACACAACTTACCACATCTGCCGTCGCAGACGTCACTGGCCCCGGGAAATTCCCCAGGAGGGGGCTGTAACCCCTCCTACACAGGAAGGGGCCTTGACCGCCTTTCCTTTTCTTTCGGCGACCCATCCTTAGAAGGGACCGCCTCCCCGTTGAGGGGCCAAAGGCCACCTCTCCCGAGCGCTCCCATCCGTGTTGGGTGACGCCCACTCATAGGGATCTTCCAATTACTGCTCACCAATCATGACCTTACCGCCCGACCAAAATAAATACGACAATGCTAACTAAACCAACAATACATTGGCCACTATGACCAAAATAAGCATGCTTATAAATGGACCCTAAAAACCGAATTTCTTTAATCACAAAACATACGTAAAATCGACCAACTTTATTACACACTCAATATCAACACGATAATACCACAACCTGTAAACGAAATAGAATTATCGATCCATTTTATTACAAACAACTGGCTGTCTTCAGGGGCTGGTGGGTGGGTCAAAATTGGCTCTTCGTTCCGTCTCGAGCTCACGTGCAGCGAGGAGGTGCAGCTTCAGAGCACAGGAACAAGAGGATGCCTTCTGGTCTTGCGTCCCTTTTTATCCGTCTTCAGGGCGGGCGTAAACCCGCCCCTGCCTGCCCCGAGGGCGTGGCCAGCCGCGTCAGTGTCTAGGCCAGCCCACTCTAGGGCGGGAAAGAGCGCGCCCCGGCTACGCCGCTTCGGGCATACCAGCCGAGACGCGCCTCCCGCCCAAAATGGCTTCCCGGGGGGATCGAGGTACTCTGCCATACGTTCGGGGGGACCGAGTGGTCGCCCCTTTCCATATGGCTGAGATACCCGCCACCCCCTCTCAACACAATCCCCAAAGGAGGGAAACCGGAAACAGTTCTTGAAGTTTTTGGAAGAGGGAGGGAGTGACCCTCCCCGGCCGTATTTATTAAAACAAAAAATTAAACATTAAACAGTTTCATATTAATGTACAATTTCATTACCACATTGCGATGTTTGGCTAACCTTAACAGATTCTCTAATACAGAGGTTCTCCTAGCCGAACTAACAACCTACAAAACATTTTCTTGAAATATTGAAATTGTACATCCTAACGTTTAAGGGCCAACGGCAAGGTCGTAACCGGTGTCAAGATCCCTAACCAGAAATACCCCCCCCCCCACTTGGGAGGGGCGACAGCACTGAGGCGTACCTCAAGTGCAACTACCAATTTCCCTTGACTTGACGGGGGCCCCAATAAACTCGACGCCACTTAAAGGTCGTTCGAGGACTCGTGTGAGTATCTAGAAGGTAGCGTAGACCTCCCCCCAAACCCCACACAACTTACCACATCTGCCGTCGCAGACGTCACTGGCCCCGGGAAATTCCCCAGGAGGGGGCTGTAACCCCTCCTACACAGGAAGGGGCCTTGACCGCCTTTCCTTTTCTTTCGGCGACCCATCCTTAGAAGGGACCGCCTCCCCGTTGAGGGGCCAAAGGCCACCTCTCCCGAGCGCTCCCATCCGTGTTGGGTGACGCCCACTCATAGGGATCTTCCAATTACTGCTCACCGATCATGACCTTACCGCCACAGGCCGGATAGTTGACCGGCTATCCGGACCCCCCAAAAAGCTCCTACCTAAAGGTCATGCT
This sequence comes from Lissotriton vulgaris, assembly GCF_964263255.1. NCBI lineage: Eukaryota > Metazoa > Chordata > Amphibia > Caudata > Salamandridae > Lissotriton > Lissotriton vulgaris. The sequence continues at coordinate 1,188,670,195 of NC_141693.1, read as the reverse complement.
TTAACGTTTTTAACCATGCTAAGAAGTCTCCTATGAGTAACTCATTCCCCACCCGAGACAAATGCACACCATCCCCCGAATACATACTGTCATCATTAATACAGCCATGCGGAATAGAATGCAATGTCCCGGAACGGAACAACCTACTCACTCTGTTATTAAGCTTTCTAACAGACTGATTCAAAGCAGGAATAGAAATAGCCCCCCGCCACACCTTTCGTGGGATCATATGGGACCACGCAATTGTGCACCCCGGAACTCTCCTCGCCAACCAACTTACAGTGGAAAGCATTGCCTCCAGGAGAAGTCGTCTACCGGTGGTGACCAAATCATTGCCCCCTAAATGTACTATGACTATAGACGGCAGTGACCTCGTCCGCCCTAACAAATCCTCAAAAAATGCTTGAAACTGGTCAATACAGAGACCGCCTCTTCCGTAGAAGGACACCCTGTACCCGTATTCCCCAGCTACGTGAATCATGTCACCTGCTTTGAATACGTCCGCGGCACGCCTCACGTATGAGTGGCCCACGACCCACACCTCCTTTTTCACAGCCGGTGACGTCTGACCGCTGGCCCGGTGTTGGGTCGACTGCATAGTCCGCCCCGCCTCGTAGGCTTGCGCAACTGAAAAACAAACAAAAACAAGAGGCGTGAGTACACCATTACAGCTTTACAACATGTGCAACCGCACATACCTCTTATAACAATTGGAGGACCAACGCCCCACTCGTTTCACTTGTTCAACATTAAGACCCCTGGCTGTAGCTTCCGTAGCAGCCCCTATCCGAAAGGAATGGGTCCCAAACTCGCCCGGGTTCAAGCCCGCAGCGGCGATTGACATCGCAAGCACCCGCTGAAACTGAAATTTCGTCAGTGGGGTGGCGTCCACGTGTCTCAACAAGGTCCCCCCCCATAATGCCACCCTTCGTGCTAGGTAATCTTCTAAACACTTTACTGGACACATGGAGGACCCGGGAATCCTGCGTATGATTATGCAGTCACCCATCCCGTCTTGATCGGTCTTGGACCTGACAAAGGAGACAGTCATTGCCTCTCCCCTGATCTGAACGTGTTCTTGGCACAAACCCCCTGCCACATCCTGTTTGTTCCTTGCCACCAGTTCGCTTACCCGCATCGCCCCGTGAAATGCTAGCGTAAAAGCGGCTCGGAACAACACCGCCTCAAACTGAGATGAACATGTGGCAGGGAGTGTAGCCAACAACTGGGCCAACCTATCCAAACCTATCGGGCGCCTCTCATCTACTCTGCGACCCTCAAGGCGTTGCCACCCACGCAGCGCCTTCTGTACTACGAAAGACGCTGTCGGGTCCTGGATACTATGAGCCCTGGCAACAAAGGAAATAGCAGCACGATGCCTCTGGGCCGTAGCCACCGATTTCCCAGCCCTACGTAAGGACATCAGAAAATTCACTACCCATTCCTCGTGGCCCCAAAGCCTCTCTCTATCAGTCCCCAAAAAGGCTAAATAGGACCTAAACGCCCCTTCATATGCCTTCCTCGTCCGTGGTGCTAGACTCTCTCCCACGAGGTGACGAAGTTCGGGGCACCGAGAGACCAGAGAGCTTCGGGAAAGGGTGCCGGCTCTGGGTCCGCTGAGGGAAGGAAACCCGAGAAAGCCTGCATATGAAAACGAGACAGTGCATCAGCCGCCTGATTCATTACCCCTGGGACATGTTTTGCTCTGAACAGCACATTCAGTTGCATACACAGTAAAACAATTTCTTTGAGCAGTCTTAAAATCAGTTTACATCGTGCTGCCTGACTATTGATGCACTCGACCACGGTCATATTGTCAGACCAAAATATCACAGAGTGATCTTTGAACCCTTCTGGCCAGGTTCTCAGGGCCACCAAAATGGGGAAAAGTTCCAGGAAAGCAATATTACTTGTCAGACCATTGTCATGCCACCATGTCGGCCACCTTTGTGCCGACCATTTTGTGCCGAAGATGGCACCAAAACCTATGCTACCTGCTGAATCTGTCCATAGCCCCAGCTCTTCAGAGGACACGGCTGGTTTGTTCCAGATGACTCGACCATTAAAGTCCGCCAGAAATGCTAACCAAATACGCACGTCCTGGCGGACCTCAGCCGATAGTCTCGTGCGATGATGGCCCTCCTTTAGGCCGACCATAGCTTGGGCAATTGAACGAGAAAAGGGGCGGGCCATCGGTATAACTCTCAGGGCAAAACTCAACTGTCCCACCAACTGCTGTAATTGATGCAGCGTAACTTTAGATCCATTTAGACACACTTGCAGGGCTGCCCTGAACTTCCACACTTTGTCAGTTGGCAAACGAAAACAACCTTCTCTGGAGTCTAACTCGATCCCCAGAAACTCGAGGCAAGTCGCAGGACCCACCGTCTTACCTGGTGCCAATGGCACACCAAACTGCTTCATTAATACACAAAATTCGGCCAAGGCCCGGCCACATTCGAAATCCCCGGCTGCCCCAAGGAACTGAAAATCATCAAGGTAATGCATTACATGTTGGAAACCCGTCTTCTTTGTGAAGACCCATTGTAGAAAACTACTGAATTTCTCGAAATAGGCACAAGATATAGAGCACCCCATCGGCATACACCTATCCATGTAATAATAACCCTGAAACATGAAACCTAGGAGACGCTGGTCGTCTGGGTGTACCGGGAGCAACCGGAACGCTGACTCGATATCTGACTTCGCCATCAGCGCCCCGGGCCCCAGGCGATTCAAAATGGCTACGGCCTCATCGAAGGATGCGTACCGCACCGAACACACTTCTGGATCTATTGCATCGTTTACAGAAAGACCACGTGGAGCTGACAAATTATGAATCAGTCGGAACTCACCTGGGTCCTTCTTGGGAACCACCCCTAAAGGAGAACAAACAAAATTCTGTACCGGGGGTACACTAAACGGGCCGGCGACCCGACCTCGAGTAACCTCTCTCCGGATCTTATCCTGAACCACGGTCGTATGCTGCAGGACGGAAAGTTGATTTTTACACTTCTCCACACCCTGAAAGTCCCCTACCGGGATGCGGAAACCATACGAAAATCCGTTCCGCAGCACCCCAGCAGAAGTACGATCCGGGTATTCACTGAGCCAGGGAATCATCGCCAAGGTATCAATCGGGGTAGGTAAAGGCGCCCCTCGGACTACGTTAGACCTGTTTGGCGCCTCCTCTCCCCCCGTTATGACCCGTTTTGGCTCTGCACGTGGACTCAGGATGGGACGACCCGCACCCACTACATTCATGTTTAAATTTACACGATCCCTGGGGCCTGGTACATTTACCTCTGTTGAAATTGAAGCAGAACCCCCTTTTTCCTGTATTGCCGGCAGGTCTCGAGTAATCGTCGGTACTCGTACCTGACCGAAAGGGCGTCCCCCCATATTGGCGGGAGGATTCGCCAACATTACTTCCTACCAATGGCATTTTCAACATACCTGTCTCCTTCATTTTATCCCATGTCAAAGAATCATAACAATCCCAGGTTAAGCTTTTATTATGCTCTTTTGCCTTTCTAAAAAGATTATCGTAGCAGAACCAATGGTTACCCTGGTGTGATGTCGAGTACCCCATGATTCGTGACTGATAGGTCGGCAACTCGGAAAGCAACTCAGCCTACGTTCCCCCAAGATCGACGTAAAAATTCCCCATGCATTGCCCCAATTGCCGATAGTCTCATTTACCTTAAAGGCGGCCATTTTTGCGCGCCAAACACTCGGATGCATAAGATCTTTCTGACCCTTAACATGCTCCACCTCATAATGATCAACAAGCAACGAGAAGATGTTCACATATTCCCCCGCCCAAATCTTCTCCTTAATTGCCAAAGGCACATGTTGACCCAACCTTTCTCTACGAGAGGGTGCTGACTCATCCCTCGCAATCGGCAATGGCCGCTTACCTGCACCGGACGCTGCATCTGCGGTCGCAATCGTCCCTTGTGGCTTGTCAACTACTGCAGCCGGCGCGGACACCTTGGCTGCATCCCGTTTCTCGCGCAATTGCTTCATCAGCGCCTGGGCCTCGGCAGCCGTGGCGCCCTCACTACTGTCGCCCAACCACGCTGCAAGTTGTGCTGCCAGCTCGGGCGGCATATCCTCCTTGGACACCGGGGTGACCACCACAGGAATCGGATTCCCCTCCGCCGGTACTGGGGTTGGCGCTTCGAGCGGGGTACAGGGAACCGGGGCGTCTCCCCCAGCTGGTCCCCTCCTTGGCCTCTTGGCTCTTCCTCCTGGAGCTGCTCCAGCCGACGGACGCTCCGGCCCCCCTTCCCCGTCTCTCTCCGCCACCCGCTTCTTCAGCTCAGTCATCTCCTTCATGAGGACCCGAACCATCTGTTCGGTCGTCATTCTCTTCCCGCCTTTCTTGGGCATTTCTTTGACAGAGAAAAAAGACAAAAGAAAGATTACAACGCTCAAAATTGGCTCTTCGTTCCGTCTCGAGCTCACGTGCAGCGAGGAGGTGCAGCTTCAGAGCACAGGAACAAGAGGATGCCTTCTGGTCTTGCGTCCCTTTTTATCCGTCTTCAGGGCGGGCGTAAACCCGCCCCTGCCTGCCCCGAGGGCGTGGCCAGCCGCGTCAGTGTCTAGGCCAGCCCACTCTAGGGCGGGAAAGAGCGTGCCCCGGCTACGCCGCTTCGGGCATACCAGCCGAGACGCGCCTCCCGCCCAAAATGGCTTCCCGGGGGGATCGAGGTACTCTGCCATACGTTCGGGGGGACCGAGTGGTCGCCCCTTTCCAATATATGTGCTTCAGTGGATTTTGAGAAATTAACGTTTAAAACAAGATATATATCTGTAACAGCGCTCCGGGTAGCGCTCCGGTTCGCGAACTTTTCGCGTATCGGAACTTTGCGAAGCGAAGCTGATTGGCTCTCCGGTGTCTGTCAACATTCTAAACAGTCCGGAGCGGCCGCCATCTTGTCTCTCGGTAGGATCGAGAGACAAGAGGAGGCCAAAACAAAGGGGGAAATGAAGGAAAGGGGGCAAGGTAGACCCCTTCTGACCCCCTAGGATTGATGAGGGGGCTATTAAAGTTCCCTGCGGGGCAAAAGAAAAAAAAAATTGCAATTTTTCGCGGTAAAGGTGCTTCCTGGTACGTTAACCGGGCAGCTAACCGGCAGCGTAACGGGAGTCCGACATATTGTGTTTTTCGAACGTTTGTGATATGTGCACGTGTGGATTTTGTCTAATTAAGGTTAAAAAAATATATATATATATCTTTAAGCGTGTTCTGGCGCGCTTACGTTTTGGGTTTGGTTTGCGCATTTGAGATGTCATCAGTGATGTCATCAGTGATGTCACTGACCATGTCATGAATGATGTAATATGTGACATCATTAGCAGTGGATTGCGGGTCCGCGATATATAGTTAGTGCAACTAACTATATATGGAATTTCAATGGTTTTGTGCAAATAAAATAAGGTTTTTTAAATGCTAATCCCTAACTATATATGGTCTATAACCTATGGTTTTTTCAGTGAATATATATATATATATATATTCACTGAAAAAACCATAGGTTATAGGCCATATATAGTTAGGAATTTGCATTTACAAAACCTTGAAAATTCACTGAAAAAACCATTGGTTATAGACCATATATAGTTAGGGATTAGCCTTTTCAAAACCTTATTTTACTCACACAAAACCATTGAAATTTCATATATAGTTAGTTCCACTAACTATATATCGCGCACCCGCAATCCACTGCTGATGATGTCACATATTACATCATTCATGACATGGTTAGTGACATCACTGATGACATCACTGATGACATCTCAAATGACATCACTGATGACATCACTGATGACAAGATCCAGTGACTGTATGTTTCTGTAAAGTTAAAATATGTCTTACATATTGAAGAATGAGTGGATGTATAAGTGTCTGGATGAAGGATTTAGTAGGTGCATGACTGACTGTATGAGTGAGTGATTAAATGTGTCTCACTGAGTGCATGGGTTAGTGACTAAACTGTTTTAATTTGTGCATCATTATATCTGTTGTTCTACAAACTGCTGCATATGTTGATCAGTAGCTATATGAGTAACTGTATGGGTTATTCATTGGTTGTCCAAGTATTTGTATGGGAAACTGAGTGTGTGTGTATGGGTGGCTGGGAGGTGTGTGACTCTGTACATAGATGTGTGAGTAGTTGATTCACTATATGTATGGGTTCAAAAGTGCATGTGGAAACAGCTGTATGGGCGGTTGACTGTGCATGAGTGTATTAGTGAGTGAATGGATATCTCAGTGCTACATGTCAAAGTAAGTACATATGTAAAACACAGTACATGTGAGAGTTGACATATATAAATAACTGTGTATAAGAGCCAGTGAATGTGTGAGTGGCTGTATGGATCATTGTGAACATGTATCAGGGATTGTATAAGAGAGTAAAGTAAATATGTGTTAGTATATGTTTGAATAAGTAAGGTGTGTATAACTGTATAGTTGAGAAAATGGAGGTGTGATTGATTTTTTGCATAACTGACTAGGTGTGTGAGTAACTCCATGGATGAGTGACAGTCTGTGACTGTCTGTTTACACTGATTGTATCTAAGGTTATATTAGAGTCTGAAGAGGTTCATGGTATTATCACATGAATGATATCATCAGTGATGTGATCAGTCATGTCAAATGAGATGTTATCAGTGATTTTATCAGTGATGTCATTTGAGATGTCATCAGTGATGTCATTTGAGATGTCATCAGTGATGTCATCAGTGATGTCACTAACCATGTCATGAATGATGTAATATGTGACATCATCAGCAGTGGATTGCGGGTGCGCGATATATAGTTAGTGGAACTAACTATATATGAAATTTCAATGGTTTTGTGTGAGTAAAATAAGGTTTTGAAAAGGCTAATCCCTAACCATATATGGTCTATAACCAATGGTTTTTTCAGTGAATTTTCAAGGTTTTGTAAATGCAAATTCCTAACTATATATGGCCTATAACCTATGGTTTTTTCAGTGAATTTCATTGGTTTTTTAATAGCAAATATCAAAAGCTGTAAAATGTCAAGTACGTGATAGGTAAAACATTTTTCGTGTTTATGCACGCTGATGTGCTTTGAACGCTGCCCCCCCCCCCCTCTTTTCTCTTAGTAGTACTCTCTCTTTGCAGATAGTGAAGAGTAGTTAACGCAGGCCTTTACCCCCGTTGTAATCTGTCGTGCCTGCTTGTCTCTCCATTTGATTGATTGTTATCCAAGCATTTACTGTTTTACAATTGATTCTCTTTGGTTCATTCTCTATTTACAAACAAGCACAAAGTCGCAATACTCTGTTTAGTCTTTGCAGATAGTGAAAAATCGTGAAAAATTGTGTAAAAAAATATAAGTAATCGAGCAAAATCAGTAGGCCACTAATTGGATCTCTTTTTGACCTCGCTAAAATAGAAATATTAGGAACAACCCTTCATGAGAAATACGAAAATAGTGAGATGAACTGAGCTCCACACCATGAGGGCTGCAAGACAGCTCGGCTCCGTCACCCACCCGCCCAAAATAACGACAAACCCTATGCAAATATTAAAAATATAGACAACACACCAGCAAAGTAACAGGGTAAAACATTTTATTAAATAACTATTTACATTACGTTGGTTTATGAGATGATGTCAGTAGTGGACCGATGTGTGAATAGGTCGGAAGCAGCACAAGGCGCCAAGATCCGGATGGCAAGTCCTGGATGTTGGGTGCCATAGTTCAGAGTTCTGAGCAGCGCTTGTAACACTGTCTGAAGCTTATTTCCACCTACTGCAGCTTCACTATTCTCAAAGTAAGTGAGGGTCGTTTGTGGACCTGACTGCATTTGAAAACAATGTTATATGGTACCTCCCTAAACCGCTTGACGGAGGCCCCCGAGGTGCGGTGTGATGGCACGGACTCGGAGAAGACGCTTGGCTCCGACCCCCTCCCCAAGTCTTATAGCACTGGTGTAGCCTGAGATCGCCCCCGACATAGGCGGCCGGCTCCCGGGGTCCGGCGGAACTTTTTGCCTTTTGATGACTCTTCTATTCTGGACCTTGTCCCACAATCCATTTGACCTGAAGACACGCAGTAGTGGGGTGCCCCTTTACCGTTTTAGTTGCCATTCCGCCCGCTTTTGCTACACTGTGCCTCTTCCGCCATTCAGCTGTTTATCGCCCGCTCTTGCGGCTACAGCGTCTCGCTCACCATGTAGTTGAGTTGCTCCCGCTCTTGCGATGCAACGATAAGCGACTGCCACAGGACTCTCAAAATGGCGGCCGGCTCTTCAGATTTGGGCGTGGTCCACTAAAATGGCCCTGGGACACCTTGGAACTCGGACGCTTCCCTGATAGGGCTTGGGTCCCATTCTCGAAAGCGTCCCCTCAGCCGTGAAGATTCTACAAAAGTCTTGGGGGCCCCCGACTCACGCAGGCTTCTGGTGGGGAGCGGCTGCCATGTTTGCTCGTGGAATGGCCACGACGGACCTACGAGATGGTAGTGCTCTCATGCTGACGCCAGCTTTAGTCTGAAACATCCAGAAACACTGTAGACTACCAATTCGATCAGTTCCGGTAGCGCCCCAACATGACCCGGAAGAGAAGAACTTGCCCTCCCCTCTTTGACTGATGGTTCTTGTTGCTTGTCCCCTCTGTTGTCATTTTACAGAACTTTTTGGACTGCTGAAAGGGGTTGTGTTCCGAACGCTGGTTGGTGGAGACATTTTGACTATATTCTTGACCTGCGTTGTCGCGTAATGCGTTATATGACACGCCGCGTTAGCGCACCCGGAAGTGATCCGGGGCGCGGCGCGCAGCGCGTAACGTAAGCATAACAGGTCATGTGACTTGTTAATAAAACTTTTTATTGGTTCATTTTACTTTTGTTATTTTAATAATGAAAAGCTTGGTCATATGTCCTAAAAAATACGCTTTTTATTGATTTCGATCTTTTTTTTAAAAAACATATATGTTATAATATTCCAGGCTAATGTACTTTCCCGGAAAATTTACAACTGTCCTGCAAGTAAAATATGTTCCTTTTTCGAGAAAAAGGGCGTTTCTTCGTTCCATGACGGAGCCGTTGAGTAAAAGAGACTCGGCCTGCTGTCTTAGTCGCCGATACGCCTGATTATCAGATTCTTATCGATCACTTTATGTTGCAGGAGTGGAAAACACAACTGCCCTTGACCATTTATCTTTACTGCGTTCCTACATATTATACCTTTTATCCGTCATGTAATTGGACTGCTTTATTTCACTTGCCTTTTACTGATTCGAAAACAGTGACTAAAAGTAAAAACTTTACCAATGTAAATACTACTACCATGTTTTGTTTTAAAAACCTTTATTGTGAAAATGTCAGTATACAAATACGGGCCTATAACCACGTGGGCCGGCCACGGAGCAAACTGAAATCGTATATGATGAGGAGACATTTACATTATAGAGGAACGTAACGAGCGGGCCATTAGGTTGCAAGAACTAAGGTGTCTAACAGTTGCGGAATCGGTGGACATACATTTTGTAATTAAAATACGACAGGGCCACTTACAAAAAAGTTATCTAGATATACATTTGCGTGCAAGTACCATGGGTGACATTAATTCGAACTTTCAATAGTACAGTAATCAATAACACATCAGAACTTAATATCAATAGGGATGTCGAAATATTCAATCAATTCTCATCCCCGCCCGCCATGAGCATCAAAACTGCATTCATATCTCGTGATATCAAGGTTGTTCAACCAGTACACAACAAGGAGTTACGAGTCCCATTTATACCGGCGCCATTTTGGGCGAGGCCGGGCAGGTCCAAGATATAGTCAAAATGTCTCCACCAACCATCGGCCAGACCAGAACCCCTTTCGGCCCTTTATGCTACAAGATGGTGTCTTCCATTCAGAAAATATTGTTGGCAGCATTTTGAAAGGAAAGATAAACAGCCGTTCTCCTAGTGCGTCTCACATTGTTACATTTAGGAAGAATGTTGAAGAGTAATATGTGGAAAATCTGAAGCCATTTTTCTACAAACTCTCAATCAGCCTTGGATGGAAAAAAAAATCCTGAAGAATGTACAAACTGAAAACCAATTTTTGTCTGTATAGCATCACAGCAACGCTTGAGTTAGCTTTGTGTCAAGCCGCCATTTTCATTCAATCAATAGCGTCCCCCTGCACACATTCAGGGACCTGGTCGTGTCTTCAGATGAAACGGATTGTGGGACAAGAAGCAAAAAGGAAAAGGAAAAAAGTTCCGCCGGACCTCGGGAGCCGGCCGCCTATGTCATGTGCGACCTTTGGCCACACCAGGGCAATAGTGAAGCTGCAGCAGGTGCAAATAAGCTTCAGACAGTCTTACAAGCACTGCTCAGAACTCTCAACTATGGCACTCAACATCCAGGACTTGCCATTCGGATCTTGGCGCCTTGTGCTGGTTCCGACCTATTCACACATCGGTCCACTACTGACATCACCTCATAAGCCAACGGGGCACCCCACGCCGACTTTCGGCGCAGCATTGTAGGATGGCCACACCAGTGCGGCAACTTGCTGGACACCACCTCGGTGCCATCCGGATCTCGGCGCGTTCGAGTCACTGTACCGCAAGAGTGACCGGAACTCAGCTGGACACGCCGTCTTTCGGCGCAGCATTGTAGGATGGCCACACCAGTGCGGCAATTTGCTGGACACCACCTCGGTGCCATCCGGATCTCGGCGCGTTGTGCTGCCTTCGGCCTACTGTAGCCGCAAGTGCGGACGCAACTCAGTTGGACGGCGAGTGAAACGCTAAGGGGCGCTCCACTGCAGCCGAGGAGCCTCCATCTTGGGGGAGACGCACAGCCCCCACTGACTGATGCGACCTCACAGGCCAATGGGGCGCCCCACGCCGACTTTCGGCGCAGCATTGTAGGATAGCCACACCAGTGCAGCAACTTGCTGGACACTAACTCGGTGCCATCCGGATCTCGGCGCGTTGTGCTGCCTTCGGCCTATTCGCACATCGGTCCGCTACTGACGCCGCCTCACGTGCCAACGGATTTTCTATGCTTTTTGTAGCCCTATGCCGCATAACAGGTCATGTGACTTGTTTATAAAACTTTTCATTGGTTCATTTTACTTTTGGTTTCCTAAAGATGGAAGGCTTGGTCATATGACCTAAAAATAACACTTTTCATTGGTTTAGAACATTTTTTTTTCCCAAACGATGAAAGCCCCACCTTGTTTCTGGATGATTCAGACTGAAGCTGGCATCAGCATGAGAGCACCACCATCTCGTGGCTCCGTCGTGGTCATTCCGCGAGCAATCATGGCAGCCGCTCCCCACCGGAAACCTGCAGGAGTCGAGGGCCCCCAAGACTTTTGTAGAATCTTCACGGCTGAGGAGACGCTTTCGAGAATGTAGCCCAAGCCCTAGCAGGCAAGCGTCCGAGTTCCAAGGTGTCCCAGGGCCATTTTAGTGGACCAGGCCCAAAACCGAAGAGCCGTCCGCCATTTTAAGAGTCCTGTGGCAGCCGCCTATCGCTGCACTGCAAGAGTGGGAGCAACTCAACAACATGGTGAGCGAGACGCTGTAGCCGCAAGAGCGGGCGCAACTCAGCTGGATGGCCGCCACCTGGGGAGGCCCGTTCACGCCGCCTCCCCCACGCCCCCCCCGGGCCGCCCCACGCCAATTTTCGGAGCAGCATTGTAGGATACCAAAACCAGTGCGGCAGTTTACTGGACATCACCTGGGTGCCATCCACATCTCAGCGCGTTCTGCTGCCTTGGGACTATTCGCACAACAGATCGCTACTGACGAGGCCTCCCTCCGCACCACCCGGGACGCCCCACGCTGTTTTTCTGAGCTGCATTGTAGGATCCCAAAAACCAGTGCGGCACCCAGGTGACATCACCTGGGTGCCGTCCAGAACTCAGCACGTTGTGCTGCCTTGGGACTATTCGCACAAAAGACAGCTTCTGACCATTGTTGCTTTTTTTTGTCAAAAATGTTTAAATGTTTTTACAGTTTTTGTTCCGTTCGTTATATTTAAAAGTTAATAAAGTTTTATAATCCTACTTTGTTGGAGTGCTATATATTTTTAAAAAATCGGGTGAATGGGGCCTTGAATCGGGTTATTGTCCTGTGTGGGCTTTGCAAGCGTACTGCTACAGGATCGGACATTTCAAACTCAAATGCACGTTCTTTTTCTTACCTTTCCGAAGCATGGAGCGCAATAGCAGGCAGAGAAAGGGTGATGCAAGTGTTGAACACTGCCTGGCCTGGCAAGTTGCTGGCAGTGCCCCCCCCCCCCCCGCCCGCTCCTGAAAGAGGACACACACACACCGCCGCCCCGAGTACTTCACAGATCTTTAAAAGACCATGCGCTTGTTCATGAGGCTTAAATGGTTTATCACCCCTTCTAGAACCCCTGCATCGACCCTCTGACGTTTCCTGGAAAAATTACCACGTAACACAATACCAAGCCTTGTCAGCTGAAACCCCCGAGGAATCGTGGGGCATATTATCAAGGGGGTTTATCTCCGCTTTTTTGGCTTTAAAAGCCAAGAAAGCGGAGATAAAATTATCTCCCTATTACCAAGCTGTCGCTAACACCAGTTAGTGACAGCTAAAAGGAGATAGCGACCATCTTGGGCCCCGCTTTGCATGTCAGTGATATTTATCACTAATGACATGAAAAGTGGGCGTGCCAAGATGTTAGCGACTGGAAACAGTCCCTAACATCGCTATCTCCTATTACCAACTTTTGGAGATATTCGCGCTAAGCGCGAATATCTCCAAAAGCTAACACCTGACCTGAGAAGTTCTTAGCCATGTTATCCAATGGGAGGTGGATAACATGGTTAAGAGCATTTGCTCGATAATGCATGAATATCGCTGACTTTTCAGCGATATTCATGCATTGCGGCCGTTTTTTATCGCATTTGCGATAAACCTTGCTAATAGCAAGGTTTATCTGCGATAAAAATCGCCGATGTGCGGCGATAATTTTTGTCTCTAAACAAGTTAGAGACAAAAATTATCGCTAGTTGTTGGTAATATGCCCCCGGGTTTTTGCTTGCAGAAATCGGGAGGCGGGAGACTAGCACTGAAATCAGTAGTCTCACGCCTGAATCGGGAGGGTTGGCATGTCTGGATTCTCTACAGCTGGGGCCATAAACTACATCCGCAGGGCTAGGTGATAGCCTGGGACCGGCCTGGCATCTAAAATGGCTGCTGTGCACGACAAAATTGTGGCATTGGAAAAAAGGCAAGATGGCGCAGACAATGTTTATCAATAAGGATTCATTTATAACAAAATATTTTATCGCACTGACAAATTGGCGGTCAACACTTCCTGATTTCCATCGAATCGAACGTTAACAGACGTCACGCAGCAAAAAAAAAAAAAGCTCACGCACAGCCGCTGGAAGACATGTATCAACATATATGAGCCTCCTCAGCCACCCTCAGAAAACATAAGGGATTAGGATACGTCTCCCGAACCCCCTTATACCTAGTAATTTAATTAAAACGAAGCACAAAATGGCGAATTCCCATTTCGCTACCAGTTTGCGGCCCAGTTCGAGGCCCGGGAAGCGCTTCTACCGTGAAAAATAATTTTTTTTTATTTTCCCCACGGGACCCTTTAATAACCCCAACAACATTCCTAGGGGGTCAAGAGGGGTATACCTTACCCCCTTTCATTAAATTCCCCCTTCGTTTTTCACCTCTTCTTCTCTCTCGATCCTACCGAGAGATAAGATGGCGGCCGCTCCGGACTGTTTAGAATGTTGACAGACACCGGGGAGCCAATCAGCTTCGCATCGCAAAGTTCCGTTTCGCGAAAAGTAAGCGGACCGGAGCGCAGCCCGGAGCGCTGTTACAGATATATATCTTGTTTTGAACGTTAATTTCTCAAAATCCACTGGAGCACATATATTGAGACCTAGCAAAGGCACATCGGGCTAACAGTCCCTACAATTTTGCCAAGTTTCGTGCAAATCCATTCAGCCGTTCGAGCTAAAAGTGAGGCCAAACGCCCTATGGAAATTAACATGGAAAAACGCGTTTTGGGACCCCCCTTTTTTCTCGGCCCCCCCTTGACGAAACCCCCCCAAATTTTCAAGGGCTGCTCAGAAACAAAATGTGCCATTCTCCTGAAAATTTCAAAGTTATTAGACATAGAATTTTCAAAAGTTCCATAGACAAATAATCCTAACTATATATACCTACTGGCGAACGCCAGTAGGTAATATATATATATATATATATATATATATTCACAGAACTTCGTTGCTTCCTCTGCTGTTTTCAGGAAGAACTAAACCGGACCCAATCAGGTAGTGTGCCAAGTTTGATTTGTGCAACACAACCAGCGCCATTATATATATATATACACAATACAGACAAGTAGCTCACACATTTCAAATAGTCCTCTTGCAATTCGGTATCTACTTCAAATCTCACCAGCTGGATGGTGCCTGCAGTGAGCTGGGGCTGCAATCCGAGTACGTGGGACAGAGGCTATGACATTGCTGACCCCCTCTCAGACTATCTACAGAGGCCACCCCACCCTCTCCCCCGTTCTCTTCCCGAGGGGCAGCACTGCCGTTCAACCCCCTGTAGGGGAGGGCTGCCATAACAGAAGACTGGCGTGCCCACGACATAAGTACAGAGAGACTTTGATCAGTGGGGTAGAGGCCTACACACTGTGTTTCACATCGCTACAGATCTCCGTCCTGCCTGTATTTTGTATTGTTACTCAAAGTGAACCATGTCAGCCCTTCCCTTGCCTAATGCAATTCATGCCCTCTCATCTCGCAAACCTCCGGTATGCCTGTCCCAGAAGCTTGATCTTGAGATGGCGGACCTTCCTGCAATCAAAGCGCGATCAACGCTAACACCCATAGGAGCACAGGTTTCCTTGTCAGGATGGGGCTGGGGCCAGTCAGGGCCAGTCTTAATCACCGACGTGGGGGACCCCTGTGGTTCTGGGACCCTCCCATTCTGAGCTGTTGGCGTACTACAACCCCTCCTGCGTGCTTCTGTTACCTCTATCCGTGTAGCCTGGGTATCTATTCTAAACTGGTTTTCCAGAACATTGAGACCTGAGCAACATGGCTGATGCCCGGTGGAGTTGCTAGACAGTTAATGAGGAGATTGGCCCTGGTTTCCTCTCGAAGGTCACCTACCCAGCCGGACATCGGACACAGTTCTCCTCCATCCCCTGTTATGGCCCCTTCCCCCCTCCTTTCCTACTAATTCTCTCATCCTCTTTGTTTCTTGACTGTACCTTACTACGCTATCGTAAGTGATGTAATTTGTAACGCAATGTTCCTCTTGTATAGCACTCTGATACCTCCGAGTCTTGCCAGCGCTATATAAACCTTTTTAGATATACCTTGTAATGCAACAATCCTCTGGTTTTGCACTCTGATACCTCCGGGTCTAGCCAGCGGTATATAACCTTTCTCAAATCAAATAAACTAAAATCTGGTTTTCCTGAATGCTGAGTCCTGAGCAACATGGCTAATGCTCGGAGGAGGTGCCTAGACAGCTAATCGGGAGATTGGCCTTGGTTTCCCCCTTGACCGTCACCTATCCAGCGGACATCAAACACAGTTCCTCATCTTCCTGTTATGGCTCCTTCCTCCCCTCCATTCCTACAAATTCTCTCATCCTCGTGTTTGTTGACTGTACCATACTACGCTATTGTAACTGATGTAATTGGTAATGAAATGTTCCTCTTGTATAGCGCGCTGATACCTCCGGGTCTAGCCAGCACTATATAAACCTTTTTAGATATACCTTGTAATGCAACAATACTCTGGTTTTGCACTCTGATACCTCCGGGTCTAGCCAGCGCTAAATAACCTTCTCAACTCAAATCAAATAAATTAAAATCTAGTTTTCCTGAATGCTGAGACCTGAGGAACATGGCTGATGTCGGGTGGAGCTGCTAGACAGCTAATGAGGAGATTGGCCCTGGTTTCCCCCTTGACCATCACCTACCCAGCCCGACATTGGGCACAGTTCCTCATAGTCTCCCCGCTATTACTCCTTCCTCCCTTCCCTCCAACGAATTCGTGAATCATTGTTTATGTGTACTGTATCTTACTATGCTCTTGTATCTGATGTAACTCTTAACGCAACGATCCTAAATGTAAAGCGCTCTGATACCCTCTTGGGTCTGGTTCGCCCTATATAAAACTTTATAAATGAAGAAATAAAATATTTTTTATTGGAACACAGATCCTCACTATGTTTGGGATGTGATTCTATGAGGCCGTATTGCATCCTCTGTTGGATCATCAGGCAGGTCATGCAGGCCAAGAGGTAGTGACTACACTTATCAGTGTAATTGGATTTTCTTGTAGCTCTTGATCAGGAAATGGCAGCATACCCATCTTCAGCCCTCCATTGCTGCCAAAAATGATGGATAGACTAAAGTGTTGAAACGACATTTACCTGGAGGGACCTTTCCTGGTGTCACGTGTGGTGTTTGTGATGTTAAAGATGTAGTTTCTACCAAAATAGAAAAATGGTTCTTATTTAACCTTTATTTAACCATTCATGCATTTACAACGAATTTCGTTGTAAATATATGCATGGTAAAAGCATATAAAATGTACTGCCATGCGTTATAATGGCATTGCGGAGTCATGGTACTTTCGTAATGAAAGTATGCGGAGTGATGGTTTGCGGAAAGAAAGTTATGGAATAATGGGTGTTTACCCTCCCCCGGTAAGTACATTGGTGGCACGGCGGCCCACATCTCCAGCAACATACTCATATTTTTTCACCACCCATTTGAAAAATGCACAGGTCTCTCTCATTGATGGCCAGCACCAACATACACTTTTAGACACACCTCCCGCCACAAGTTCTAGAATTGCGAACTTTAGAGCTTGGGAGCTACGTTCGAATCTCTGCATCAGCTCAACATCCTGTGATTCCAGCCAAATCGCCTTGTCTCCCCATGCCTACCACAAATGAATGTGTTCTTCTGTAATGTAAATTGTGCTCATGCCATGTTGTCGAGTTCGCGCTATATAATATTGCAAGGAAAACTAAAGTAGGGAAACTCGAGTTCACACACTACTGAACGCACACTCTTAAGTGCATCAGCAGTGCACTGTGAATCGGAGCGTTTCACAGGCCTGTCACAGATAAGAAATGCTATCAAAACGAAATCCTACAAAACAATATACTACTGGCCGGCAGCAATTCATACCCAGACAACGTCGGGACCGGCTGCTAGTATATAATAGTTGGACCCTCTTTTGCAGCAAAGAAGGATATGAATGGAAAAGTACATTAGGCTGCATTTACCTGGAGAAGTTATTCCTCTTGTTGCTTGTCGTGTTTGTGATGTTGTTGAAGAAGTTGTTTCTAGTCAAATAGGAATATTTTAGTTAGGTAAGGATTGCTTCTGTAGTTGAATTTTTAAAGTCAGAAGGAAAGTAAACCATAGACAGATCTTGTAAATGGGAAATATTGAGGTTTGTTGAGCTGGTATCTGTATATGCTTTTCCAAGAAATCCTCCCTCACTCATTCAAAGTGTTTAATGATCCATGCATACAGACAAACACATCATTATAGACCATTAGCTGAATAGATGTCTTTCAATTTACAAATGTACTAGATGTCCCTGAAAGGTATTCCTGGGTTGCTGAATATTATTTGATCAACTGTTAAAGTGCTCTAAACCTCCACATAGCATCAATAGCAGTTGTAAAGAGTTTAGAAAATGAAAATCTTTGGATAACATGATGAGAGTTTCATTCCCAATAAAAATTAATTATTTATTAAATAATGTCCTAATGATAGTTGTTTTTGCAAGACCACATAGAAGGCTTGTAAGGCAATTGCTAATAACCTAGACACATGCTTATCAACAAAATATTATTAAGTCATATCTTTCAATTCAATTTTAACTGGCTCCATATTCCCATTACTCCCAATAAATAGATTGTAGTTTGCCGGACGGGATCCTTATATAATATTTTCAATATAGAGATTCATTCTTCAGTAATAAAAATTGGGTACGTAGGATACCAAACCACCCTATTGAAATGAAGAATATTTTTTATGGAATTAGTAGTTGGGAGGACACACATTATGGAGAATAACTCTAATACCTACAACTACAATTTGTTGGATATGGTTGGCAATAGCAATACAACTTGAATCAGCATAATGAATGTGTACAATATTTTCAGTCTGACATGAATGATTACTCTTACTGCGATGAATTTTATTGTATTTGGGATTGAGTCATGAAGATTTACAGTCTTTAGCCAAGAATATAGGGAGCTTTAGTGTCAAGATGAGAGTTTCAATATACACAGGTTAAACAATCTTCCATGACCTCTTTGTCCGAAGTGAGGGCAAAAGGCTAAGGGGCAGATTTATGAAGGACTTGCGCCGCCGGTGCGTCACTTTTTCCCATGTTAAAAATGACGCACCGCTGGCGCAAGTCCTTCATAAATCTGCCCCTAAATTTTCATTCCAGATTTACCTGTAATGGTTATTGATATTGTTTCTGGTTTAGGTGGTTTAGTTGAGGTTGTTGTTTAAATAAAGATAAAGAAAATGTAATTAAACATACATATTGATTAGTAAGTTGGAATTCTGGAGGCTGTTTAAAAAAACACTAACTGAAGCTCATTGCTCATGGTGTACATTACAATACTTATAGAAAGTCATTAAAAACCAATCACGATCTCAGCACCACTAATTTTATTAAGGATAGGAAGGCAATTACTGCTTACTTGGGTCCTGATTGCTAAAGTTATGTTATCCTCTAGGGAACGTTTAATCGTTGTAATAGTTTACTAATTTCGGTATTCAAAAACTCCATTAGTAAACTTACAAAATGAAATTGTAATTTAAATTTCTACAACTACAGAGTAATTTAGTTGGGTTAGTCTTGCACAGGAGGTTGAGATCCTTCCCTAAGACCCTCCCTGGCACTCATTAAACACCTCTTTGTCTGCCCTAATTACAGGAACTCTAGTAGTACGTCTCCCCTTTTACCACTAATTCCCCTGTGTCCCTTCCACATATTCTATTAAAATCTATACTTATTTAGATTGAGACTGCATTTGGGGAAAAAAACTATGCTGATATGTAGAAACAAAACTTACATTACGTAGTACATAAACAAGTACCACAATGTGCAGTTTGTGAGTCATGTCCATAATGTGTGTAGAAAAATGTTAACATCTGTAGAGTAGAGCTTTCATCATGCTATACCTGCCCTATATTACATATGACCTTCTGTGCATGCACTACACTTACTTCAAGTGTCATTTTCATAGTGAAGCAATGTTATTAAAATAGATGAAGGAAGCCGGATAAGCTTTGGATAGCAACCTAGACCATTGTGGATAGGTATGTTGCCGTTGTGATTGCTTATTTTGATAGATATTTTCAATAACATAAAGAGACATGAATGCTTCATAGGTTTTTGACACTTTATGCACCTTTTTAGTATTTGGGTGTTTAGATAAATTGACTTACTTGCAGCTTAGGGTCTAATCACTGGATTGTGTGCAACAGCAGCACTTGAAAAATATTTGTAATTATTAAAGACCTGGTGAGTCCCTTTTACTTCCATTGCCTTTAACTCAGATGACCTATGACCTTGGCAGGCTTGAAGTTAAATACTTCACTTGGTGTTTACCCATAATTGCTATTCCTGATATTCCAGTTTTTTTGTTGACCATATAGTTGTAGTTGTTGTTTTGAAAAAGGGAGAGTAAAAATAATAACCCTTTAACTGGGGGGCTATATCTCAGCCAGGAAATTGCTGCTACTTTTGACAGAGATAAAAATATTAATTGAATCCAGAACAATCCCATATTCAAGCACAGTTCTGTTAGTCCTGACTGTGAGGGAAATGTTATTTGCTGTGTATTTATATGATAATACTAGAAACAACAGCAAGGTAGATTTACTTCTGCTCTATCTGCTCCAAATTACATTTATCTTACTGCCTGTGCATTATACCTCATCGCAGTAAAGCACAGAAGTGCTAGATTTTGGCGATAAAGTTCCTACACTCAGAGAGCAACCGTGTAATATGATTTTCTTGTAGCTCTTGATCAGGAAATGGCAGCATACCCATCTTCAGGCCTCCATTGCTGCAAAAAATGATGGATAGACAAAAATGTTGAAACTACATTTACCTGGAGGGGCCTCTCCAGGTGTCACGTGTGGCGTTTGTGATGTTAAAGATGTAGTTTCTACAAAAATAGAAAAATAGTTCTTATTTAACGTTTATTTCTTTTAGAGCATCTCTTTAGGTCACACAGAAATCTTCAAACCATAAACAGAAGTTGCAAATTGGAAATACTTAGCTTAGATGAATTGGTAGATCACACAGAAACATATATAATAATTGGACCCTCTTTTGCAGCAAATATAGATATGAATTGAAAAGTACATTAGGCTGAATTTACCTGGAGAAGTTATTCCTCTTGTTGCTTGTGGTGTTTGTGATGTTGTTGAAGAAGTTGTTTCTGATCAAATAGGAATATTTTAGTTAGGTAAGGATTACTTCTGTAGTTGCATTTTTAAAGTCAGAAGGAATGTAAATCATAGACAGATTTTGTAAATGGGAAATATTGAGGTTTGTTGAGCTGGTATCTGTATATGCTTTTCCAAGAAATCCTCCCTCACTCATTCAAAGTGTGGAATGATCCATGCATACAGACAAACACATCATTACAGACCTTTAGCTGAATAGATGTCTTTCAATTTACAAATGTACTAGATGTCCCTGAAAGGTATTCCTCGGTTACTGAATATTATTTGATCAACTGTCAAAGTGCTCTAAACCTCCACATAGCATCAATAGTACTTGTAAGGAGATTAGAAAACGAAAATCTTTGGATAACATGATGAGAGTTTCATTCCCAATAAAAATTAATTAGTCATTAAAGAATGTCCTAATGAAAGTTGTTTTTGCAAGACCACATGGAAGGCTTGTAAGGTAATTGCTAATAACCTAGACACATGCTTATCAACAAAATATTATTAAGTCATATCTTTTAATTCAATTTTAACTGGCTCCATATTCCCATAACTCCCAATAAATAGATTGTAGTTTGCCGGACGGGATCCTTATATATATAATCAATATAGAGATTCATTCTTCAGTAATAAAAATTGGGTACATAGGATAACAAACCACCCTATTGAAATGAAGAATATTTTTTATGGAATTAGTAGTTGGGAGGACAAACATTATGGAGAATAACTGTAATACCTACACCTACAATTTGTTGGATATGGTTGGCAATAGCAAGATAACTTGAATCAGTGTAATGAATGTATACGATATTTTCAGTCTGACATGAATGATTACTCTTACTGCGATTAATTTTATTGTGTTTGGGATTGAGTCATGAAGATTTACAGTCTTTAGCCAAGAATATAGGGAGCTTTAGTGTCAAGATGAGAGTTTCAATATACACAGGTTAAACAATCTTCCATGACCGCTTTCTCAGAAGTGAGGGCAAAAGGCTAAATTTTCATTCCAGATTTACCTGTAATGGTTATTGCTATTGTTTCTGGTTTGGGTGGTTTAGTTGAGGTTGTTGTTTAAATAAAGATAAAGAAAATGTAATTAAACATACATATTGATTACTAAGTTGGAATTCTGGAGGCTGTTTAAAAAAACACTGACTGAAGCTCATTGCTCATGGTGTACATTACAATACTTATAGAT
Organism: Lissotriton vulgaris; assembly: GCF_964263255.1. Taxonomy (NCBI): domain Eukaryota; kingdom Metazoa; phylum Chordata; class Amphibia; order Caudata; family Salamandridae; genus Lissotriton; species Lissotriton vulgaris. The sequence continues at coordinate 1,188,648,468 of NC_141693.1, read as the reverse complement.
AGTCATTAAAAACCAATCACTATCTCAGCACCACTAATTTTATTAAGGATAGGAAGGCAATTACTGCTTACTTGGGTCGGGTTTGCTAAAGTTATTTTATCCTCTTGGGAATGTTTAATCGTTGTAATAGTTTACTAATTTCAGTATTCAAAAACTTCTTCAGTAAACTTACAAAATGAAATTGTAATTTAAATGTCTACAACTACAGAGTAATTCAGTTGGGTTAGTCTTGCGCAGGAGGCTGAGATCCTTCCCTAAGACCCTCCCTGGCACTCATTAAACACCTCTTTGTCTGCCCTAATTACAGGAACTCTAGTAGTACGTCTCCCCTTTTACCACCCATTCCCCTGTGTCCCTTCCACATATTCTATTAAAATCTATACTTATTTAGATTGAGACTGCATTTGGGGAGAAAAACTATGATGATATGTAGAAACAAAACTTACATTACGTAGTACATAAACAAGTACCGCAATGTGCAGTTTGTGAGTCATGTCCATAATGTGTGTAGAAAAATGTTAACATTTGTAGAGTAAAGCTCTCATCAAGCTATACCTGTCCTATATTACATATGACCTTCTGTGCATGCACTACACTTACTTCAAGTGTCATTTTCATAGTGAAGCAATGTAATTTAAATAGATGAAGGATGCCGGATAAGCTTTGGATAGCAACCTAGACCATTGTGGATAGGTATGTTGCCAATGTGACTGCAAATTTTGATAGATATTTTCAATAACATAAAAAGACATAAATGCTTCATAGGTTTTTGACACTTTTTGCACCTTGTTAGTATTTGGGTATTTAGATAAATTAACTTACTTGCAGTTTAGGGTCTAATCCCTGGATTGGGTGCAACAGCAGCACTTGAAAAATATTTGCAATTATTAAAGACCAGATGAGTCCCTTATACTTCCATTGCCTTTATCTCAGATGACCTATGACCTTGGCAGGCTTGAAGTTAAATACTTCACTTGGTGTTTACCCATAATTGCTATTCCTGATATTCCAGTTTTTTTGTTGACAATATAGTTGTAGGTGTTGTTTTGAAAAAGGGAGAGTAAAAATAATAACCCTTTAACTGGGGGGCTATATTTCTGAAGGCAATGGAGAATCTCAGACAGGATATTGTTGCTAATTTTGACAGAGATAAAAATATGAATTGAATCCAGAACAATCCCATATTCAAGCACAGTTCTGATAGTCCTGACTGTGAGTGAAATGTTATTTGCTGTGCATTTATACGATAATACTAGAAACAAAAGCAAGGTAGATTTACTTCTGCTCTATCTGCTCCAAATTACATTTATCTTACTGCCTGTGCATTATACCTCATCGCAGTAAAGCACAGAAGTGCTAGATTTTGGCAATAAAGTTCCTACACTCAGAGAGCAACAGGGTAATATGATTTTCTTGTAGCTCTTGATCAGGAAATGGCAGCATACCCATCTTCAGCCCTCCATTGCTGCAAAAAATGATGGATAGACAAAAATGTTGAAACTACATTTACCTGGAGGGGCCTTTCCAGGTGTCACATGTGGCGTTTGTGATGTTAAAGATGTAGTTTCTACAAAAATAGAAAAATGGTTCTTATTTAACCTTTATTTCTTTTAGAGCATCTCTTTAGGTCACACAGAAATCTTCAAACCATAAACAGAAGTTGCAAATTGGAAATAATTAGCTTAGATGAATTGATAGATCACACAGAAACAAATATAATAATTGGACCCTCTTTTGCAGCAAAGACAGATATGAATTGAAAAGTACCTTAGGCTGCATTTACCTGGAGAAGTTATTCCTCTTGTTGCTTGTGGTGTTTGTGATGTTGTTGAAGAAGTTGTTTCTGATCAAATAGGAATATTTTAGTTAGGTAAGGATTACTTCTGTAGTTGCATTTTTAAAGTCAGAAGGAATGTAAATCATAGACAGATCTTGTAAATGGGAAATATTGAGGTTTGTTGAGCTGGTATCTGTAAATGCGTTTCCAAGAAATCCTCCCTCACTCATTCAAAGTGTGGAATGATCCATGCATACAGACAAACACATCATTATAGACCTTTAGCTGAATAGATGTCTTTCAATTTACAAATGTACTAGATGTCCCTGAAAGGTATTTCTCGGTTGCTGAATATTATTTGATCAACAGTCAAAGTGCTCTAAACCTCCACATAGCATCAATAGTACTTGTAAAGAGATTAGAAAAAGAAAATCTTTGGATAACATGATGAGAATTTCATTCCCAATAAAAATTAATTATTCATTAAAGAATGTCCTAATGAAAGTTGTTTTTGCAAGAGCACATGGAAGGCTTGTAAGGCAATTGCTAATAAACTAGACACATGCTTATCAACAAAATATTATTAAGTCATATCTTTTAATTCAATTTTAACTGGCTCCATATTCCCATTACTCCCAATAAATAGATTGTAGTTTGCCGGACGGGATACTTATATAATATAATCAGTATAGAGATTCATTCTTCAGTAATACAAATTGGGTACATAGGATACCAAACCACCCTATTGAAATGAAGAATATTTTTTATGGAATTAGTAGTTGGGAGGACAAACATTATGGAGAATAACTGTAAACCTACACCTACACTTTGTTGGATATGGTTGGCAATAGCAAGATAACTTGAATCAGCGTAGCGAATGTATACGATATTTTCAGTCTGACATGAATGATTACTCTTACTGCGATGAATTTTATTGTATTTGGGATTGAGTCATGAAGATTTACAGTCTTTAGCCAAGAATATAGGGAGCTTTAGTGTCAAGATGAGAGTTTCAATATACACAGGTTAAACAATCTTCCATGACCTCTTTGTCAGAAGTGAGGGCAAAAGGCTAAATTTTCATTCCAGATTACCTGTAATGGTTATTGCTATTGTTTCTGGTTTGGGTGGTTTAGTTGAGGTTGTTGTTTAAATAAAGATAAAGAAAATGTAATTAAACATACATATTGATTAGTAAGTTGGAATTCTGGAGGCTGTTTAAAAAAACACTGACTGAAGCTCATTGCTCATGGTGTACATTACAATACTTATAGAAAGTCATTAAAAACCAATCACTATCTCAGCACCACTAATTTTATTAAGGATAGGAAGAAAATTACTACTTACTTGGGTCCTGTTTTCTAAAGTTATGTTATCCTCTTGGGAATGTTTACTCATTGTAATAGTTTACTAATTTTGGTATTCAAAAACTCCATCAGTAAACTTACAAAATGAAATTGTAATTTAAATGTCTACAACTACAGAGTAATTCAGTTGGGTTAGTCTTGCACCGGAGGCTGAGATCCTTCCCTAAGACCCTCCCTGGCATCCATTAAACACCTCTTAGTCTGACCTAATTACAGGAACTCTAGTAGTACGTCTCCCCTTTTACCACCCATTCCCCTGTGTCCCTTCAACATTTTCTATTAAAATCTATACTTATCTAGATGGAGACTGCATTTGGGGTGAAAAACTATGCTGGTATGTAGAAACAAACCTTACATTACGTAGTACATAAACAAGTACTGCAATGTGCAGTTTGTGAGTCATGTACATAATGTTTGTAGAAAAATTATAACATCTGTAAAGTAAAGCTTTCATCATGCTATACCTGCCCTATATCACAGATGACCTTCTGTGCATGCACTACACTTACTTGAAGTGTCATTTTCATAGTGAAGCAATGTAATTAAAATAGATGAAGGATGCCGGATAAGCTTTGGATAGCAACCTAGACCATTGTGGATAGGTATGGTGCCATTGTGACTGCAAATTATGATACATATTTTCAATAACTTCAAGAGACATGAATGCTTCATAGGTTTTTGACACTTTTTGCACCTTGTTAGTATTTGGGTATTTAGATAAATTGACTTACTTGCAGCTTTGGCTCTAATCACTGGATTGGGTGCAACAGCAGCACTTAAAAAATATTTGCAATTATTAAAGACCTGGTGAGTCCCTTAAACTTCCATTGCCTTTAACTCAGATGACCTTGGCAGGCTTGAAGTTAAATACTTCACTTGGTGTTTACCCATAATTGCTATTCCTGATATTCCAGTTTTTTGGTTGACAATATAGTTGTAGGTGTTGTTTTGAAAAAGGGAGAGTAAAAACAATAACCCTTTAACTGGGGGGTTATATTTCTGAAGGCAATGGAGAATCTCAGCCAGGAAATTGCTGCTACTTTTGACAGAGATAAAAATATTAATTGAATGCAGAACAATCTCATATTCAAGCACAGTTCTGTTAGTCCTGACTGTGAGGGAAATGTTATTGGCTGTGCATTTATATCATAATACTAGAAACAACAGCAAGGTAAAGATTTACTTCTGCTCTATCTGCTCCAAATTACATTTATCTTACTGCCTGTACATTATACCTCATCGCAGTAAAGCACAGAACAGCTAGACTTTGGCGATAAAATTCTTACACTCAGAGAGCAACAGTGTAATATGTTTTTCTTGTAGCTCTTGATCAGGAAATGGCAGCATACCCATCTTCAGCCCTCCATTGCTGCAAAAAATGATGGATAGACAAAAATGTTGAAACTACATTTACCTGGAGGGGCCTTTCCAGGTGTCACGTGTGGCGTTTGTGATGTTAAAGATGTAGTTTCTACAAAAATAGAAAAATGGTTCTTATTTAACCTTTATTTCTTTTAGAGCATCTCTTTAGGTCACACAGAAATCTTCAAACCATAAACAGAAGTTGCAAATTGGAAATAATTAGCTTAGATGAATTGGTAGATCACACAGAAACATGTATAATAATTGGACCCTCTTTTGCAGCAAAGAAAGATATGAATTGAAAAGTACATTAGGCTGCATTTACCATGAGAAGTTATTCCTCTTGTTGCTTGTGGTGCTTGTGATGTTGTTGAAGAAGTTGTTTCTGATCAAATAGGAATATTTTAGTTAGGTAAAGAATACTTCTGTAGTTGCATTTTTAAAGTAAGAAGGAATGTAAATCATAGACAGATCTTGTAAATGGGGAATATTGAGGTTTGTTGAGCTGGTATCTGTATATGCTTTTCCAAGAAATCCTCCCTCACTCATTCAAAGTGTGGAACGATCCATGCATACAGACAAACACATCATTATAGACCTTTAGCTGAATAGATGTCTTTCAATTTACAAATGTACTAGATGTCCCTGAAAGGTATTCCTCGGTTGCTGAATATTATTTGATCAACTGTCAAAGTGCTCTAAACCTCCACATAGCATCAATAGTACTTGTAAAGAGATTAGAAAAAGAAAATCTTTGGATAACATGATGAGAGTTTCATTCCCAATAAAATTAATTCTTCATTAAAGAATGTCCTAATGAAAGTTGTTTTTGCAAGACCATATGGAAGGCTTGTAAGGCAATTGCTAATAACCTAGACACATGCTTATCAACAAAATATTATTAAGTCATATCTTTTAATTCAATTTTAACTGGCTCCATATTCCCATTACTCCCAATAAATAGATTGTAGTTTGCCGGACGGGAACCTTAGATAATATAATCAATATAGAGATTCATTCTTCAGTAATACAAATTGGGTACATAGGATACCAAACCACCCTATTGAAATGAAGAATATTTTTTATGGAATTAGTAGTTGGGAGGACAAACATTATGGAGAATAACTGTAATACCTACACCTACACTTTGTTGGATATGTTTGGCAATAGCAAGATAACTTGAATCAGCGTAACAAATGTATACGATATTTTCAGTCTGACATGAATGATTACTCTCACTGCGATTAATTTTATTGTATTTGGGATTGAGTCATGAAGATTTACAGTCTTTAGCCAAGAATATAGGGAGCTTTAGTGTCAAGATGAGAGTTTCAATATACACAGGTTAAACAATCTTCCATGACCTCTTTGTCAGAAGTGAGGGCAAAAGGCTACGTTTTCATTCCAGATTTACCTGTAATGGTTATTGCTATTGTTTCTGGTTTGGGTGGTTTAGTTGAGGTTGTTGTTTAAATAAAGATAAAGAAAATGTAATTAAACATACATATTGATCAGTAAGTTGGCTTTCTGGAGGCTGTTTAAAAAAACACTGACTGAAGCTCATTGCTCATGGTGTACATTACAATACTTATAGAAAGTCATTAAAAAACAATCACTATCTCAGCACCACCAATTTTATTAGGGATAGGCAGGCAATTACTACTTACTTGGGTCCTGTTTTCTAAAGTTATGTTATCCTCTTGAGAATGTTTACTCGTTGTAATAGTTTACTAATTTCGGTATTCAAAAACTCCATCAGTAAACTTGGAGTGAAGTAGTGTGGCTCACTGGTTAGAGGCGGCAGACCCGAGAGCAGAGAACGGCCCGGGACCAGGGTTCGATTCCCGACGCGGCAGGTTTCTGGACCAGGGTCAGCGGACTCGATAATTCTCTCGCCTCGGTGCCCACTCTGATCAGCGATCGCACTCGGCAACTCTGGGCACTAGCTTGCCTCATCTTCACTAACGGCCCCACCAGACTGCCGGGGATGCCTGGTCTCACCCTGGAGATACCCATTAAGGGACCATCTCTCAGGGAAGCCAGGAAGGGTTTCGCAGCGGTCGAAGCGTGGAGATACTCCTCCGGGAGTCGATCCTAGCGCTATATAAACTTGCAATTAATTAATTAATTAATTAATTAATTAATTAATTAATTAATTACAAAATGAAATTGTAATCTAAATGTCTACAACTACAGAGTAATTCAGTTGGGTTAGTCTTGCGCAGGAGGCTGAGATCCTTATCTAAGACCCTCCCTGGCACTCATTAAACACCTCTTAGTCTGACCTAATTACAGGAAGTCTGGTAGCATGTCTCCCCTTTTACCACCCATTCCCCTGTGTCCCTTCCACATTTTCTATTAAAATCTATACTTATCTACATGGAGACTGCATTTGGGGAGAAAAACTATGCTGGTATGTAGAAACAAACTTACATTACGTATTACATAAACAAGTACTGCAATGTGCAGTTTTTGAGTCATGTCCATAATGTTTGTAGAAAAATTATAACATCTGTAAAGTAAAGCTTTCATCATGCTATACCTGCCCTATATAACATATGACCTTCTGTGCATGCACTACACTTACTTCAAGTGTCATTTTCATAGTGAAGCAATGTAATTAAAATAGATGAAGGATGCCGGATAAGCTTTGGATAGCAACCTAGACCATTGTTGATAGGTATGTTGCCATTGTGACTGCAAATTATGATACATATTTTCAAGAACTTCAAGAGACATGAATGCTTTATAGGTTTTTTACACTTTTTGCACCTTGTTAGTGTTTGGGTATTTAGATAAATTGACTTACTTGCAGCTTAGGCTCTAATCACTGGATTGGGTGCAACAGCAGCACTTGAAAAATATTTGCAATTATTAAAGACCTGGTGAGTCCCTTATACTTCCATTGCCTTTAACTCAGATGACCTATGACCTTGGCAGGCTTGACGTTAAATACTTCACTTGGTGTTTACCCAAAATTGCTATTCCTGATATTCCAGTTTTTTTGTTGACAATATAGTTGTAGGTGTTGTTTTGAAAAAGGGAGAGTAAAAATAATAACCATTTAACTGGGGGCTATATTTCTGAAGGCAATGGGGATTCTCAGCCAGGAAATTGCTGCTACTTTTGACAGAGATGAAAATATTAATTGAATGCAGAACAATCCCATATTCAAGCACAGTTCTGTTAGTCCTGACTGTGAGGGAAATGTTATTTGCTGTGCATTTATACCATAATACTAGAAACAACAGCAAGGTAAAGATTTACTTCTGCTCTATCTGCTCCAAATTACATTTATCTTACTGCTTGTACATTATACCTCATCTCAGTAAAGCACAGAAGTGCTAGAGTTTGGCGATAAAATTCCTACACTCAGAGAGCACCAGTGTAATATGATTTTCTTGTAGCTCTTGATCAGGAAATGGCAGCATACCCATCTTCAGCCCTCCAAGGCTGCAAAAAATGATGGATAGACAAAAATGTTGAAAACACATTTACCTGGAGGGGCCTTTCCAGGTGTCACGTGTGGCGTTTGTGATGTCAAAGATGTAGTTTCTACCAAAATAGAAAAATGGTTCTTATTTAACCTTTATTTCTTTTAGAGCATCTCTTTAGGTCACACGGAAATCTTCAAACCATAAACAGAAGTTGCAAATTGGAAATAATTACCTTAGATAAATTGGTAGATCACACAGAAATATATATAATAATTGAACCCTCTTTTGCAGCAAAGAAAAATATGAATGGAAAAGTACATTAGGCTGCATTTACCTGGAGAAGTTATTCCTCTTGTTGCTTGTGGTGTTTGTGATGTTGAAGAAGTTATTTCTAATCAAATAGGAATATTTTAGTTAGGTAAGGATTACTTCTGTAGTTGCATTTTTTTAGTCAGAAGGAATGTAAATCATAGACAGATCTTGTAAATGGGAAATATTGAGGTTTGTTGAGCTGATATCTATATATTCTTTTACAAGAAATCCTCCCTCACTCATTCAAAATGTGGAATGATTTATGCATGCAGACAAACACATCATTGTAGACCTTTAGCTGAATAGATGTGAATAGATGTCTTTCAATTTACACATGTACTAAATGTCCCTGAAAGGTATTCCTCGGTTGCTGAATATGATTTGATCAACTATCAAAGTGCTCTAAACCTCCACATAGCATCAATAGCACTTGTAAAGAGCTTAGAAAAAGAAAATCTTTGGATAACATGAAGAGAGTTTCAGTCCCCCAAAAAATGAATTATTCATTAAAGAATGTCCTTATGAAAGTTATCTTTTCAAGACCACATGGAAGGCTTGTAAGGCAATTGCTAATAACCTAGACACATGCTTATCAACAAAATATTATTAAGTCATATCTTTTAATTCAATTTTAACTGGCTCCATATTCCCATTACTCCCAATAAATAGATTGTAGTTTGCCCGGCGGGATCCTTATATAATATAACTAGCAGCCCGTCCCAACGTTGTTCGGGTATGAATTGCTGCCAGCCAGTAGTATATTGTTTTGTAGGATTTCGTTTTGATAGCATTTATTATCTGTGACAGGCCTGTGAAACGGTCCGCTTCACAGTGCACTGCTGATGCACCTAAGAGTGAGCGTTCAGTAGTGTGTGAACTCGAGTTTCCCTACTTTATTTTTACTTGCAATATTATATAGCGCAAACTCGACAACATGGTATGAGCACTATTTACATTACAGAAGAACACATTCATTTGTGGTAGGCACAGGGAGACAAAGCGATTTGCCTGGAATCACAGGATGTTGAGCTGATTCCGAGATTCGAACGTAGCTCCCCATTTTTAATGTTCGCAATCCTAGAACTTGTGGTGGAAGGTGTCTCTAAAAGTGTATGTCGGTGCTGGCCATCAATGAGAGAGACCTGTGCATTTTTCAAATCGGTGGTGAACACCCATTATTCCGCAACATTCTTTCCGCAAACCATCACTCCGCATACTTTCATTACGAAAGTACCATGACTCCGCAATGCCATTATAACGCATGGCAGTACATTTTATATGCTTTTACCACGCATACATTTACAAAGAAATTCGTTGTAAATGCCTGAATGGTAAATCATGTTTTTTTTTAATGTTTGTATAAGGTAAGTATGGGTATAGGGTATATGTTTTGGGGTACTGAGGTATATGTTTTGGGGTGTTTGGGTATTTTAAGGGTTCAGATATAGTTTTGGGTTATGGGGTACAGGGGTAGTTTTAGGGTTTAGGGATAGGTATGGGTTTTGGGTACAGGGGTATTTTAAGGGTTCAGGGCTAGGTTTGGGTTTTGGGGTACAGTGGTATTTTAGGGTTCAGGGGTAGTTTTTGGTTTTGGGGTACAGCCTTAGTTTTATGGTTTAGGGATAGGTTTGGGTTTTGGGGTACAAGGCTATTTTTAGGGTTCAGGGGTAGGTTTGGGTTTTGGGGTACAGGGGTATTTTAAGGGTTCAGGGCTAGGTTTCTGTTTTGGGTACAGGGGTATTTTAGGATTCAGTGGTAGGTTTGGGTTTTGGGGTACAGGGGTATTTTTAGGGTTCAGGGGTAGGTTTGGGTTTGGAGGTACAGGGGTATTTATAGGGTTCAGAGCTAGGTTTGGGTTTTGGGGTTTAGGGGTATTTTTTAGGGTTTAGGGATAGGTTTGGGTTTTGGGGTGCAGGGTATATTCATAGGGTTAAGATGGGTTAGTGTTTAAGGGTGTTGGGGTATTTAAAGGAGTAAGGGTGGGTTATGATTATGGGGTGCAGGGGTATTTAAAGGGAGCAGGGTGGACACCTGGAGCTGGAATGTACAGAACCTGGGACGAAAAAACAATGAAATATTGGGCACAACGCTCGCTTTTTGTTTCGTAATCCCACGCCCCGCACACGTCCACGCCCCCAGGACACACCCACAGCACACGATATGAGACATGGCATGAAGGGCTGAACATACCACATGCCCCCAGCGTTTGTCACGCCCCCAGCACACGCCCACAGCACAACGCAGACACGCCCACAAGGGACTACTTTGCTTGCACGGTTCTTTTACCTTTTAAATGTATATGGTGGGCGTCTGTATAGCCTATGTCCTTCTGCTGCAACTGCCTTTTCCAATGCTCTTTTGGGTGTTGTGATTGGTGCTGTGGTTCCTGAGATTACCCGCCTCAAAGGTTTGGTCTCTCTCTTTATTATATTAGTGTATATATATATATATATATATATATATATATATATATATATATATATATATATATATATATATATATATATATATACATTACCTACTGGCGGTCGCCAGTTGGTAGTTATAGTTAGGATTATTTTCAATAGGGAGATCACAACATTCTATTGGGAATAACTTTGGCGCCGGTTGAGGAATCTGTCTGAAAATTTCCTCAAATTTGCCTCGCGGCACTCCGGTCCTTCCCTGAAAGTTTGGGGGCATTCGTCAAGCGGGGACCGAGATAAATGGGGGGTCCCAAAACGTGTTTTCCCTATGTTAATTTCCATAGGGAGGTCAACCTCACTTTTAGCCCGAACGGCTGAATGGATTTCCACCAAACTTGGCAAAATTGTAGGGACTGGTAGCCCGATGTGCCTTTGCGATGTCTCAAGATATGTGCTCCAGTGGATTTTGAGTAATTTAGGTGCAAAAAAATATGTATATCTATAAACGCGCCCCGGTAGCCGCACCGGGGCGCTAACCTGAGCGTTATCGTGAGTTCACGCGCGGAAAGCTGATTGGCTCTCGGGTGTCTGTAAACATTCCAGACAGTCCGGAGCGGCCGCCCTCTTGTGTCTCGGTAGGATCGAGACACAAGAGGTGGCAAAAACAAAGGGGGAAATGACCATAAGGGGGCAGAGTAGACCCCACCTGACTCCCTAGGTTTGATGTGGGGGCTATAAAAGGGCCCGCGGGCCAACATTTTTTCGATTTGCGCGGGGGGAGCGCCCGGTACGCTCACGGGGGAGCGCACCAGGGAGCGTACCATGGGGAAAAAAGAATGATAGAGTTTTCAAAAAATGTAGCCTTTTTTTATAACTTGGAGGTAGTTCTAAAAATAACAGATTTTTTTTCTTCTTTTTGCTGTTTTATATTTTTTTTTATGTTTTTTGAACATTTTGTACTTTTTTTGGCTTTTATGAACTATATTATATTTTTTTGTTATTTTTATGGGGAGAAACAAAAAACAGGGAATTGAAAATGGCTCAACTGGAGCTAAAAAAAATCAGGAAAAAATTATGGATTTCTGGGGCATTTGTGGTTGTCACCAGCACGGTTGATGAGCGTTATGCTTTGCTCACCATAGGTGATGGTCTTACCACAAAAAATACAAGTAATCTTGCATTGCCCAAACTTTGGTTGAATGTTTGGGACCATCTCCCTTGTCTCCCGTGTCTCGATGGAGTGGGTTGCTTTCGTTTGGAGGCGCTGGGTGAAGATTGGAGAGGGTTGCTGGCCAGTTCTCTCACCTCTGCCGCAGCAAAGTTGTTGGGATGCCTGCGCTGCATGTGCCGAATCATGGTGTTATTGCCAAATGAGTATTTTTTATTAGGGTTACCCCTTGAAAGTTCCATCTTACAGATTAGGCAAGTCACCTTTGGCGCATTCACTTTCTTCTTGCCCTCTGGAATGGAAAAAAACTCCCATACAATGTGCTGCTTTGGCCTATTATATTAATTATATTAATATACGGGGTATTGTCTTCCGGTAGGAATCTCCCTCTCCCCTCCTCCTCCTCCTCCTCCTTCTCTTCTTCATCTCCACCACTGTGGTGTTGTGGTGGTCCTCTTGGTGGTGGTGGTGGTGGTGCAGATGCTCCAGCTGCTGCTGCTACTGTAGCCATTTTAAAGTACAGAATATTATTGACAGATCTCCAAACAGGTCTTCCTCAGTCAAAGGACAAAGTCAGAATAAGGAAAAAAGGTGGGGTCTTTCATCATTTGGAAAAAAAAACTGTCCTGAACCAATGAAAAGTGTTATTTTCAGGTCACATGACCCGGGCTTTCATCATTTGGAAACCAAAACTGTTCTGCACCAATAAAAAGTGTTATTTTCAGATCACATGACCTGACGCGCTTACGATACGCGCCCCCGGGCACGCCCCGGGGCGAGTCGCGTAAGCACGTCGGATGCTTACGTTGCGCGATCGTATTCGCTTGAGTGCTTCCGGGTGCGCTTACGTCGTGCGTATCACGCGGACGTGGCTACGCGATACGTCACGATGATGTTTTCGTTTGCGGCAATAGCGCTAACGGGACGCTCACCGGTGCGCGCCAGAAAACTGCGCTTTCCTGTGCGCTCACCGTGGGGCGCGCACCGGGAGCGCTCCAGGGCAACAAAAAAAAATTAGTATTATATAAATATACAATATAGGATTCATTATAAAAAATATTACATTTCATAGGTTTGAGGCCCTATATATAGTTAGGAATTAGCATTTAAAAAACCTATGAAATTCACTAAAAAAACCATAGGTTTCACACCAGTTATAGTTAGCTGGAAATTTTACTGACATAAAACCATAGAAATTCCAACGTTATAGTTAGTTGGACTCACTATAACAAGCGCACCTGCAATGCACTGCTGATGACGTCACATATTACATCACTCATGACATCGTTATATATATATATACACATCACAGACACGTAGCTCACACATTTCAAATAGTCCTTTTGCAATTCGGTATCTACTTCAAATCTCACCAGCTGGATGGTGCCTGCAGTGAAATGGGGCTGCAATCCGAGTACGTGGGACTGAGGCTATGGCATTGCTGACCCCCTCTCAGACTATCTACAGAGGCCACCCCACCCTCTCCCCCGTTCTCTTCCCGAGCGGCAGCACTGCCGTTCAACCCACTGTAGGGAAGGGCTGCCATAACAGAAGATTGGCGTGCCCACGACATAAGTACAGAGAAGCTTTGATCAGTGGGGGAGGGGCCCACACACTGTGTTTCACATGGCTAGAGAACTCCGTCCTGCCTGTATTTTGTATTGTTACTCAAAGTGAACCATGTTAGCCCTTCCCTTGCCAAATGCAATTCATGCCCTCTCATCTCACAAACCTCCGGAATGCCTGTCCCAGAAGCTTGATCTTAAGATGGCGGACCTTCCTGCAATCAAAGCGCGATGAACACTTTCACCCAGAGGAGCACACGTTTCCTTGTCAGGATGGGGCTGGGGCCAGTCAGGGCCAGTCTTAATCACCGCTGTGGTTCGGGGACCCTCCCATTCTGAGCTGTTGGCGCACTACAACCCCTCCCGCATGCTTCTGTTACCTCTATCCTTGTAGCCTAGGTATCTATTCTAAACTGTTTTTCCTGAACGTTGAGACCTGAGCAACATGGCTGATGCCCGGTGGAGTTGCTAGACATCTAATGAGGAGATTGGCCCTGGTTTCCTCTCGACCGTCACCTACCCAGCCGGACATCGGACACAGTTCTCCTTCGTCCCCTGTTAAGGCCCCTTCCCCCCTCCTTTCCTACTAATTCTCTCATCCTCTCTGTTTCTTGACTGTACCTTACTACGCTATCGTAAGTGATGTAATTTGTAATGCAATGTTCCTCTTGTATAGCGCTCTGATACCTCCGGGTCTAGCCAGCGCTATATAAACCTTTTTAGATATACATTGTAATGCAACAATCCTCTGGTTTTGCACTCTAATAACTCCGGGTCTATCCAGCGCTATATAACCTTTCTCAAATCAAATAAACTAAAATCTGGTTTTCCTGAATGCTGAGACCTGAGCAACATGGCTAATGCTCGGAGGAGGTGCCTAGACAGCTAATGAGGAGATTGGCCCTGGTTTCCCCCTTGACCGTCACCTACCCAGCCGGACATCAAACACAGTTCTTCCTCATCTTCCTGTTATGGCTCCTTCCTCCCCTCCATTCCTACAAATTCTCTCATCCTCGTGTTTATTGACTGTACCATACTAATCTATTGTAACTGATGTAATTGGTAATGCAATGTTCCTCTTGGATAGCGCGCCGATACCTCCGGGTCTAGCCAGCGCAATATAAATCTTTTTAGATATACCTTGTAATGCAACAATACTCTGGTTTTGCACTCTGATACCTCCGGGTCTAGCCAGCGCTATATAACCTTCTCAACTCAAATCAAATAAACTAAAATCTAGTTTTCCTGAATGCTGAGACCTGAGGAACATGGCTGATGCTGGGTGGAGCTGCTAGACAGCTAATGAGGAGATTGGCCCTGGTTTTCCCTTTGACCGTCACCTATCCAGCCGGACATTGGGCACAGTTCCTCATAGTCTTCCCGCTATTACTCTTTCCTCGCTTCCCTCCTACGAATTCTTGAATCATTGTTTATGTGTACTGGATCTTACTATGCTCTTGTATCTGATGTAACTCTTACGCAATGATCCTAAATGTAAAGCGCTCTGATACCCCCTGGGTCTGGTTTGCCCTATATAAAACTTTATAAATGAATAAATAAAATATTTGTTATTGGAACATAGATCCTCACTATGTTTGGGACGCGTTTCGATGAGGCCGTATTGCATCCTCTATTGGATCATCAGGCAGGTCATGCAGGCCAAGAGGTAGTGACTACACTTATCAGTGTAATTGGATTTTCTTGTAGCTCTTGAACAGGAAATGGCAGCATACCCATCTTCAGTCCTCCATTGCTGCAAAAAATGATGGATAGACAAAAGTGTTGAAACTACATTTACCTGGAGGGGCCTTTCCCGGTGTCACGTGTGGCCTTTGTGATGTTAAAGATGTAGTCTCTACCAAAATAGAAAAATGGTTCTTATTTAACCTTTATTTCTTTTAGAGCATCTCTTTAGGTCACACAGGAATCTTCAAACCATAAACAGAAGTAATTAGCTTAGATGAATTGGTAGATCACACAGAAACATATATAATAATTGGACCCTCTTTTGCAGCAAAGAAAGATATGAATGGAAAAGTACATTAGGCTGAATTTACCTGGAGAAGTTATTCCTCTTGTTGCTTGTGGTGTTTGTGATGCTGTTGAAAAAGTTGTTTCTAATCAAATAGGAATATTTTAGTTAGGTAAGGATTGCTTCTGTAGTTGCATTTTTAAAGTCAGAAGGAAAGTAAACCATAGATAGATCTTGAAATATTGAGGTTTGTTGAGCTGGTATCTGTATATGCTTTTCCAAGAAATCCTCCCTCACTCATTCAAAGTGTGGAATGATCCATGCATACAGACAAACTCATCATTATAGACCTTTAGCTGAATAGATGTCTTTCAATTTACAAATGTACTAGATGTCCCTGAAAGGTATTCATGGGTTGCTGAATATTATTTGATCAACTGTCAAAGTGCTCTAAACCTCCACATAGCATCAATAGCAGTTGTAAAGTGTTTAGAAAAAGAAAATCTTTGGATAACATGATGAGAGTTTCATTCCCAATAAAAATTAATTATTTATTAAAGAATGTCCTAATGAAAGTTGTTTTTGCAAGACCACATGGAAGGCTTGTAAGGCAATTGCTAATAACCTAGACACATGCTTATCAACAAAATATTGTTAAGTCATATCTTTTAATTCAATTTTAACTGGCTCCATATTCCCATTACTCCCAATAAATAGATTTTAGTTTGCCGGACAGGATCCTTATATAATATAATCAATATAGAGATTCATTCTTCAGTAATAAAAATTGGGTACATAGGATACCAAACCACCCTATTGAAATGAAGAATATTTTTTATTGAATTAGTAGTTGGGAGGACAAACTTACTATGGAGAATAACTGTAATACCTACAACTACAATTTGTTGGATATGGTTGGCAATAGCAAGATAACTTGAATCAGCATAATGAATGTGTACAATATTTTCAATCTGGCATGAATGATTACTCTTACTGAGATGAATTTTATTGTATTTGGGATTGAGTCATGAAGATTGACAGTCTTTAGCCAAGAATATAGGGAGCTTTAGTGTCAAGATGACAGTTTCAATATACACAGGTTAAACAATCTTCCATGATCTCTTTGTCAGAAGTGAGGGCAAAAGGCAGGGTCTCAAGGCGCTTGGGGGAAGGGATCCGCTATTGCTCGAACAGCCAGGTCTTGAGTTGTCTCCTGAACGCGAGACGGTTCTGGGTCAGCCGAAGATGGATGGGGAGGGAGTTCCATGTCTTGGCGGCCAGGTAGGAGAAGGATCTACCTCCGGCAGTGGCTCTTCGGATGCGTGGAATGGCGGCGAGGGCGAGGCTTGTAGAACGTAGCTGGCGGGTGGGCGTGTAGAAGGTCAAGCGGTCGTTGGGGTACTTGGGGCCCAGGTCATGGAGAGACTTGTGTGCGTGGGTGAGGAGCCTGAATGTGATCCTCTTGCTGATGGGAAGCCAGTGCAGGTCCTTCAGGTGGCCGGAGATGTGGCTGCTTCAGGGGATGTCAGGGATGAGTCGGGCGGAGGTGTTCTGGATGCGTTGGAGTCTTTTCTGTAGCTTGGCTGTGGTTCCGGCGTAGAGGGTGTTTCCATAGTCCAGTCAGCTGGTGACGAGTGCCTGGGTGTTGCGTCTTCCTGGTTTCGGTCGGAATCCATCGGAAGATCTTGCGGAGCATGCGTAGGGTGTTGAAGCATGATGAGGAGACGGTGTTGACTTGTCTGGTCATCGAGAGGGAGGAGTCAAAGATGAAGCCCAGGTTGCGTGCGTGGTCTGTTGGCTTGGGAGTGACGCCCAGGGCAGGGGGCCAACAGGAGTCATCGCAGGCGGAGGGTGATGGTCCCAGGACGAGGACTTCCATCTTGTCTGAGTTCAGTTTCAGGCGGCTGTTTTTCATCCACTCGGCGACGTCTTTCATCCCTTCGTGTAGGCTCGTTCTGGCGGTGGCGGGGTCTCTGGTGAGGGAGAGGATCAGTTAGGTGTCGTCGGCGCAGGAGATGATGTTGAGGTTGTGCTGGCGTGCGATGGCTGCAAGAGGTCTCATGTAGACGATCAAGTGTGTGGCCGGCGTAGTCTTTGCTGAATTTTGTACGTGGTCACGGGGGTCTGTAGACGAGGGTGCTTCTGAGGGTTGTCTTTGGGTCGGTGTGTATCTGGAAGTGGAGGTGCTCGGGTGGCGAAGGTGTCGTTGGAGTCGGTCGTGATGCGGATGGTGTTCTTGTGTACGATGGCGATGCCTCCTCCAATCTGGTTGACGCGGTCTCTCCGGGTGATCTAGTATCCGTCAGGGATGGCGATGGCGATGTCGGGTGCGGAGGAGGCGTTCATCCAGGTTTCTGTGAGGAAGGCGACGTCTGGTGAGGTAGTGTCGAGCAGGTTCCAAAGTTCGATGGCGTGTCTGTGGATGGAGCAGGTGTTGAGCAGGATGCACTTGAGGTTGTTGGTGCTCGGCTTGGTGGCTGTGGTGCAGGTACGGATGCAGGTGAACTTGCAGGATTGGCAGGTGAAGGGTCCGTGGGTGCATCTCGGTGTGGCTCGGTGGCAGGTTCTTGTCCAGTCAGGTTTGGGTGCGATGTAATTAAAATAGATGAAGGATGCCGGATAAGCTTTGGATAGCAACCTAGACCATTGTGGATAGGTATCTTGTCATTGTGACTGCAAATTATGATAGATAATTTCAATAACTTCAAGAGACATGAATGCTTCATAGATTTTTGATACTTTTTGCACCTTGTTAGTATTTGGGTATTTAGATAAATTGACTTACTTGCAGCTTAGGCTCTAATCACTGGATTGGGTGGAACAGCAGCACTTGAAAAATATTTGCAATTATTAAAGACCTGGTGAGTCCCTTATACTTCCATTGCCTTTAACTCAGGTGACCTTGGCAGGCTTGAAGGTAATTACTTCACTTGGTGTTTACCCATAATTGCTATTCCTGATATTCCAGTTTTTTTGTTGACAATATAGTTGTAGGTGTTTTTTTTTAAAAGGGAGAGTAAAAATAATAACCCTTTGACTGGGGGGCTATATTTCTGAAGGCAAAGGAGAATATCAGCCAGGAAATTGCTGCTACTTTTGACAGATATAAAAATATTAATTGAATCCATAACAATCCCATATTCAAGCACAGTTCTGTTAGTCCTGACTTTGAGGGAAATGTTATTTGTTGTGCATTTATACGATAATACTAGAAACAACAGCAAGGTAAAGATTTACTTCTGCTCTATCTGCTCCAAATTACATTTATCTGACTGCCTGTGCATTATACCTCAACCCAGGTTGCGTGCGTGGTCTGTTGGCTTGGGAGTGACGCCCAGGGCAGGGGGCCAACAGGAGTCATCGCAGGCGGAGGGTGATGGTCCCAGGACGAGGACTTCCATCTTGTCTGAGTTCAGTTTCAGGCGGCTGTTTTTCATCCACTCGGCGACGTCTTTCATCCCTTCGTGTAGGCTCGTTCTGGCGGTGGCGGGGTCTCTGGTGAGGGAGAGGATCAGTTAGGTGTCGTCGGCGCAGGAGATGATGTTGAGGTTGTGCTGGCGTGCGATGGCTGCAAGAGGTCTCATGTAGATGTTGAAGAGGGTGGGGCTGAGTGATGATCCTTGCGGTACGCCGCAGATGACTTCGGTGGCCTCGGATCGAAACGGGGGGAGGCGGACTCTCTGTGTTCTTCCGGTGAGGAACGAGATGATCCACTCCAGTGCCTTCTCTTGGATACCGATGTTGCTGAGGCGTTGAACTAGGGTGCAGTGGCAGACAGTGTTGAACGCTGCAGACAGGTCCAGGAGGATGAGGGCCGTTGTTTCTCCGTTGTCGAGCAGGGTTCTGATGTTGTCGGTGGCTGCGATGAGGGCGGTCTCGGTGCTGTGGTTGGCTCGGAAACCGGACTGCGAGGGGTCGAGGGATCCGGTCGTCTCGAGGAAGGCTGCAAGCTGTCTGTTGACGGTCTTCTTGATGACTTTGGCGGGAAAAGGGAGGAGCGAGATGGGGCGGAAGTTCTTGAGGTCGGTGGGGTCAGCTGTTGCTTTCTTCAGTAGGGCGTTGAGTTCGGCATGCTTCCAGCTCTCCGGGAACGTGGCGGTGTTGAAGGAGGTGTTGATGACGTCCCGGAGTTGGGGTGCGATGATGGAGTCGGCCTTGTTGAAGACGTGGTGGGGGCAGGGGTCGGTTGGAGATCCGGAGGGGATGGTGTTCATCGTGCGGGCTGTGTCTTCGGTGGTTACCGTGGACAAGGTGCGGAGGGTGGCGGTGGGGGGCGTTGGTTCGATGGTTGGATGCGTGGATGGTGCGCTGAAGCTATTGTGGATGTCGTGATCTTGCGGTGGAAGAACGAGGCGAGAGAGTCGCAGAGGTCTTGTGAAGGAGTGATGTCGTTGTTGCCGGTGCTGAGGTTGGAGAACTCCTTGATGATGCTGAAGAGTTACTTGCTGTCGTGGGCGTTGTTGTCCAGTCGCTCCTTCAGTGATTTCTTCTTGGTGGTGCAGATAAGCTGGTGGTGCTTGCGGATGGCGTGTTTGAGGGCGGTCATGTTGTCTGTGGTCTGGTCGAGGAGCCAGGCTTTCTCGAGGGTGCTGCAGTTTTTCTTGGAGTCCTTGAGTTCGTCGGTGAACCAGGAGGCTTTCTTGCTTCTGGCTCTGCTGGGGGGGTTCTTTAGTGGCGTGAGGTCATCGGCACAGTCGGTCAGCCACTTCGTGAAGTTGCGTGCTGCTTCGATGGGGTGCGTTGTGCTGGCGGTGGGTTCTGGCTGTGGGAGGTGGTGAGCTGCTCGGCAGTGATCTTGCTCCAGTTCCTGTGAGTGACCTGTTGCGGGTCGTGGTGGGTCGTGGTTCTTCTGAAGCTGAAGTGGACGCAGCTGTGGTCGGTCCAGTGAAGTCTGGTGGAGTGGCTGAAGGCGATGTGCTTGCTGGATGAGAAAACGGGATCAAGTGTGTGGCCGGCGTAGTCTTTGCTGAATTTTGTACGTGGTCACGGGGGTCTGTAGACGAGGGTGCTTCTGAGGGTTGTCTTTGGGTCGGTGTGTATCTGGAAGTGGAGGTGCTCGGGTGGCGAAGGTGTCGTTGGAGTCGGTCGTGATGCGGATGGTGTTCTTGTGTACGATGGCGATGCCTCCTCCAATCTGGTTGACGCGGTCTCTCCGGGTGATCTTGTATCCGTCAGGGATGGCGATGGCGATGTCGGGTGCGGAGGAGGCGTTCATCCAGGTTTCTGTGAGGAAGGCGACGTCTGGTGAGGTAGTGTCGAGCAGGTTCCAAAGTTCGATGGCGTGTCTGTGGATAGAGCAGGTGTTGAGCAGGATGCACTTGAGGTTGTTGGTGCTCGGCTTGGTGGCTGTGGTGCAGGTACGGATGCAGGTGAACTTGCAGGATTGGCAGGTGAAGGGTCCGTGGGTGCATCTCGGTGTGGCTCGGTGGCAGGCTCTTGTCCAGTCAGGTTTGGGTGCGATGAGGGTGGTGGCGTCGTAGGTCCGTCGTGTGGGCAGGCATCGTCTGGGACCAGGGGTTTAGGCGCGGACGGGCGCAGACGGGCTTGCCTTTGGGGCGCGTTCTGCGCACAATCAGCGCGCCCGCTGAGCGTCAACACTGCACGTGCGTGGGGTCGTCATAAGTAGGCAGCCGGGGGGAGGGTCAGCGGCGGGGCGGCAAATGGGCTGGCGGGGGCCGGGGCCGTAGGGAGGCAGCGGCGGGAAAGTCTGGTGCCGGCGGGCAGCTCAGCGGTGGCTGGGTCGCCCGGGCAGCAGCAGGAAAAAAAGGCGGCAAAACAGCGGGGCTCAGGAGCAGCAGTAGGAGGAGCGTGGGGGCGACCAGGCCACAGGTGCAGGCACAGTGGTCGCACCCTGGAAGAGGATGCAGCTCCCTTAAGTAGGCAGCCGGGAGGAGGGTCAGCGGTGAGGCGGCGAATGGGCTGGCGGTGGGCGGGGCCACAGGGAGGCAGCGGCGGGAAAGTCTGGTGCGGGCGGGCGGCTCAGCAGCAGCTGGGTCACCCGGGCAGCAGCAGGAAAAAAAGGCAGCAAAACGGCGGGGCTCAGGAGCAGCAGCAGGAGGAGCGTGGAGGCGACCAGGCCACAGGTGCAGGCACAGTGGTCCAGCAACCAATCACTATCTCAGCACCACTAATTTTATTAAGGATAGGAAGGCAATTACTACTTACTTGGGTCCTGATAGCTAAAGTTATGTTATCCTCTTGGGAATGTTTACTCGTTGTAATAGTTTACTAATTTTGGTATTCTAAAACTCCATCAGTAAACTTACAAAATGAAATTGTAATTTAAATTTCCACAACTACAGAGTAATAGAGTTGGGTTAGTCTTGTGCAGGAGGCTGAGATCCTTCCCTAAGACCCTCCCTGGCACTCATTAAACACCTCTTAGTCTGACCTAATTACAGGAACTCTAGTAGTACGTCTCCCCTTTTACCACCCATTCCCCTGTGTCCTTTCCACATTTTCTATTAAAATCTATACTTATCTATATGGAGACTGCATTTGGGGAGAAAAACTAAGCTGATACGTAGAAACAAAACTTACATTACGTTGTACATAAACAAGTACCGCAATGTGCAGTTTGTGAGTCATGTCCATAATGTTTGTAGAAAAATGATAACATCTGTAAAGTAAAGCTTTCATCATGCTATACCTGCCCTATATTACATATGACCTTCTGTGCATGCACTGCACTTACTTCAAGTGTCATTCTCATAGTGAAGCAATGTAATTAAAATAGATGAAGGATGCCGGATAAGCTTTGGATAGCAACCTAGACCATTGTGGATAGGTATCTTGCCATTGTGACTGCAAATTATGATAGATACTTTCAATAACTTCAAGAGACATGAATGCTTCATAGATTTTTGATACTTTTTGCACCTTGTTAGTATTTGGGTATTTAGATAAATTGACTTACTTGCAGCTTAGGCTCTAATCACTGGATTGGGTGGAACAGCAGCACTTGAAAAATATTTGCAATTATTAAAGACCTGGTGAGTCCCTTATACTTCCATTGCCTTTAACTCAGGTGACCTTGGCAGGCTTGAAGGTAATTACTTCACTTGGTGTTTACCCATTATTGCTATTCCTGATATTCCAGTTTTCTTGTTGACAATATAGTTGTAGGTGTTTTTTTTTAAAAAGGGAGAGTAAAAATAATAACCCTTTGACTGGGGGGCTATATTTCTGAAGGCAAAGGAGAATATCAGCCAGGAAATTGCTGCTACTTTTGACAGATATAAAAATATTAATTGAATCCATAACAATCCCATATTCAAGCACAGTTCTGTTAGTCCTGACTGTGAGGGAAATGTTATTTGTTGTGCATTTATACGATAATACTAGAAACAACAGCAAGGTAAAGATTTACTTCTGCTCTATCTGCTCCAAATTACATTTATCTGACTGCCTGTGCATTATACCTCATCGCAGTAAAACATAGAAGTGCTAGAGTTTGGCGATAAAATTCCTACACTCAGAGAGCAACAGTGTAATATGATTTTCTTGAAGCTCTTGATCAGGAAATGGCAGCATCCCATCTTCAGCCCTCCATTGCTGCAAAAAATGATGGATAGACAAAAATTTTGAAACTACATTTACCTGGAGGGGCCTTTCCAGGTGTCACGTGTGGCGTTTGTGATGTTAAAGATGTAGTTTCTACCAAAATAGAAAAATAGTTCTTATATAACCTTTATTTCTTTTAGAGCATCTCTTTAGGTCACACGGAAATCTTCAAACCATAAACAGAAGTTGCAAATTGGAAATAATTAGCTTAGATGAATTGGTAGATCACACAGAAATATATATAATAATTGAACTCTCTTTTGCAGCAAAGAAAAATATGGATGGAAAAGTACATTAGGTTGCATTTACCTGGAGAAGTTATTCCTCTTGTTGCTTGAGGTGTTTGTGATGTTGTTGAAGAAGTTATTTCTAATCAAATAGGAATGTTTTAGTTAGGTAAGGATTACTTCTGTAGTTGCATTTTTACAGTCAGAAGGAATGTAAATCATAGATAGATCTTGTAAATTGAAATATTGAGGTTTGTTGAGCTGGCATCTGGCTATGCTTTTCCAAGAAATCCTCCTTCACTCATTCAAAGTGTGGAATGATCCATGCATACAGACAAACACATCATTATAGACCTTTAGCTGAATAGATGTCTTTCAATTTACAAATGTACTAGATGTCCCTGAAAGGTATTCCTGGGTTGCTGAATATGATTTGATCAACTGTCAAAGTACTCTAAACCTCCACATAGCATCAATAGCACTTCTAAAGAGCTTAGAAAAAGAAAATCTTTGGGTAACATGAAGAGAGTTTCATTGCCCCCAAAAATTAATTATTCATTAAAGAATGTCGTAATGAAAGTTGTCTTTGCAAGACCACATGGAAGGCTTGTAAGGCAATTGCTAATAACCTAGACACATGCTTATCAACAAAATATTATTAAGTCATATCTTTTAATTCAATTTTAACTGGCTCCATATTCCCATTACTCCCAATAAATAGATTGTAGTTTGCCGGGCGGGATCCTTATATATTATAACTAGCAGCCCGTCCCAACATTGTTCGGGTATGAATTGCTGCCTGCCAGTAGTATATTGTTTTGTAGGATTTCGTTTTGATAGCATTTCTTATCTGTGACAGGGCTGTGAAACGCTCCAATTCACAGTGCACTGCTGATGCACTTAAGAGTGCGCGTTCAGTAGTGTGTGAACTCGAGTTTCCCTACTTTATTTTTCCTTGCAGTATTATATAGCGCGAACTCGACAACATGGCATAAGCACAATTTACATTACAGAAGAACACATTCATTTGTGGTAGGCACGGGGAGACAAAGCGATTTGCCTGGAATCACAGGATGTTGAGCTGATGCCGAGATTCGAACGTAGCTCACCAGCTCTAAAGTTCGCAATTCTAGAACTTGTGGCGGGAGGTGTATCTAAAAGTGGATGTCGGTGCTGGCCATCAGTGAGAGAGACCTGTGCATTTTTCAAATCGGTGGTGAAAAAATATGAGTATGTTGCTGGAGATGTGGGCCGCCTTGCCACCAATGTACTTACCGGGGGAGGGTAAACACCCATTATTCCTCAACTTTCTTTCCGCAAACCATCACTCCGCATACTTTCATTATGAAAGTACCATGACTCCGCAATGCCATTATAACCCATGGCAGTACATCTTATATGCTTTTACCACGCATACATTTACAATTAATTCGTTGTAAATGCATGAATGGTAAAATCATGTTTCTTTTTTAAATGTTTGGATAAGATTAGTATTGGTATAGGGTATATGTTTTGGGGTACTGAGGTATGTGTTTTGGGGTGTTTGGGTATTTTAAGGGTTAAAATATAGTTTGGGGTTATGGGGTACAGGGGTAGTTTTAGGGTTTAGGGATAGGTATGGGTTTTGGGGTACAGGGGTATTTTAAGGGTTCAGGGCTAGGTTTGGGTTTTGGGGTACAGGGGTATTTTAGGGTTCAGGGGTAAGTTTGGGTTTTGGGGTACAGGGGTATTTTCAGGGTTCAGGGCTAGGTTTGGGTTTTGGGGTAAATGTTAAATGTTGTATACTTGTAAAGCGCACAGCTGCCCCAGCAAAGGAGCGTCCTGGCGCTGTATACCGCTGGGGAACCCATCCTGGCTTTCCCTGTGAGATGGTCCCTCCTGGGCATCTCCAAGGTGAAGACAGGCATCCCCGGCGCTGATGGGGCCGTTAGTAGAGATTAAGCAAGCTATTGCCCAGAGTTGCTGAGTGGGACCCATGGTTGGACTAGGCACTGAGGCGAGAATTATCGAGTCCGCTGACCCTGGCCCAAGACCCTGCCGCGTCGGGAATCGAACCCTGGTCCCAGGCCGACCTCTGCTTCCGGGTCTGCCGCCTCTAACCAGTGAGCCACACCACTCCACTCCACTACAGTGGTATTTTCTAGGGTTTAAGAATAGGTTTGGATTTTGGGGTACAGGGTATATTAATAGGGTTAAGATGGGTTAGTGTTTAAGGTTGTTGGGGTATTTTAAGGAGTAAGGGTGGGTTATGATTATGGGGTGCAGGGGTATTTAAAGGGCGCAGGGTGGACACCCGGAGCTGGAATGTACAGAACCTGGGAAGAAAAAACAATGAAATATTGGGCACAACGCTCGCTTTTTTTTCTGTAATCCTGTGCCCCGCTCACGTCCCGGACCCAATCAGGTAGTTTGCCAAGTTTTATTTGAGCAACACAACCACCGCCATTATATGTATACTAGCAGCCCGTCCCGACGTTGTCCGGGGGGGTCCCCCTCTGCGCACCCGCCACCTTCAGGGGCCCTAATTAGCTGTACACAGTTCACCGCTCCTCCCCGCGTTAACGGGCCGGGCCGCTGCTCCCCTTGCTTCACCCACCTCTTAGCAATAAACCTCATCTCCGGCCGACCAATGCCCTGTGCAAACACGCACACATGACTCTATTTATTATTATGTTATTTTGCGTTCCACCTCTTAGCATTAAACCTCATCTCCGGCTGGCCAATGCCCCGTGCAAACACACACACATGTCTCTCTTTATTATTATTTTATTTTGCGTTCTGTCTTTTATTTCCGTTGTGAATGTGGTACCACATTGGAAAATTCCCGCAGGCGTGTGTGAGCGCTAACGGGCCGCTTCTCCCCTTGCTTCACCCACCTCAGCCCGAGTCCTTTCCTCTGCTCCTCCACGCTTTCCTGTCAGCCGCACATTAGAGACTTCCCGCAGGCGTGTGTGAGCGCTAACAGACCGCTTCTCCCCCTGCTTCAACCACCTCAGCCCGAGTCCTTTCCTCCGCTCCTCCCCGCGTTCCTGTCTGCTGCACATTGGAGAATTCCCGCAGGCGTGTGTGAGCGATAACGGGCCGCTTCTCCCCTTGCTTCACCCACCTTAGCCCGAGTCCTTTCCTCCGCTCCTCCCCGCGCTTCACTCAGCCGCACACGTTCCGATCCTCCCCGCGCTTCACCTACCTCAGCCTGAGTTCCTCACTCCTCCCGCGCTCCTGTCCGCCGCCCCCCCCCGCGCTAGATGATGTCAGCACACACGTTCACGTCGTTAGCGCAGACGCCCGGCGCTACTTCCAAGGGACTACTTTTTTATGAATGTATATTTTTTTATAGAACGTATATTTTTGGGGTATACATAGCCTATGTCACTCTGCAGACCCTGACAATTCTAATGATGTATTGTGTGTTTGGATTGGCGCTGTGGTTCCCGAGTTTACCCGCCTCAAAGGTTCAAAGTTCTTACTTTATAATAGTAGTATAGATATGCACATCACAGACAAGTAGCTCACACATTTCAAATAGTCCTCTTGCAATTCGGTATCTACTTCAAATCTCACCAGCTCGATGGTGCCTGCAGTGAGCTGGGGCTGCAATCCAAGTATGTGGAACAGAGGCTATGACATTGCTGATCCCCTCTCAGACTATCTACAAAGGCCACCCCACCCTCTCCCCCGTTCTCTTCCCGAGGAGCAGCACTGCCGTTCAACCGCCTGTAGGGGAGGGCTGCCATAACAGAAGACTGGCGTGCCCACAACATAAGAATAGAGAGACTTTGATCAGTGGGGGAACTCCGTCCTGCCTGTATTTTGTATTGTTACTCAAAGTGAACCATGTTAGCCCTTCCCTTGCCTAATGCAATTCATGCCCTCTCATCTCACAAACCTCCGGTATGCCTGTCCCAGAAGCTTGATCTTAAGATGGTGGACCTTCCTGCAATCAAAGCGCGATCAACGCTAACACCCAGAGGAGCACACGTTTCCTTGTCAGGATGGGGCTGGGGCCAGTCAGGGCCAGTCTTAATCACCGCTGTGGGGGACCCCTGTGGTTCCGGGACCCTCTCATTCTGAGCTGTTGGCGCACTACAACCCCTCCCGCGTGTTTCTGTTACCTCTATACTTGTAGCCTAGGTATCTATTCTAAACTGGTTTTCCCGAACGTTGAGACCTGAGCAACATGGCTGATGCCCGGTGGAGTTGCTAGACAGCTAATGAGGAGATTGGCCCTGGTTTCCTCTCGACCGTCACCTACCCAGCGGGACAACGGACACAGTTCTCCTTCATCCCCTGTTATGGCCCCTTCCCCTTCTCCTTTCCTACTAATTCTCTCATCCTCTTTGTTTCTTGACTGTACCTTACTACACTATCGTAAGTGATGTAATTTGTAACAAATGTTCCTCTTGTATAGCGCTCTGATACCACCGGGTCTAGCCAGCGCTATATAAACCTTTTTAGATATACATTGTAATGCAACAATCCTCTGGTTTTGCACTCTGATACCTCCGGGTCTAGACAGCTCTATATAACCTTTCTCAAATCAAATAAACTAAATTCTGGTTTTCCTGAATGCTGAGACCTGAGCAACATGGCTAATGCTCGGAGGAGGAGCCTAGACAGCTAATGAGGAGATTGGCCCTGGTTTCCCCCTTGACCGTCACCTACCCAGCCGGACATCAAGCACAGTTCTACCTCATCTTCCTGTTATGGCTCCTTCCTCCCCTCCATTGCAGGTTTTTTTTTTTTATATAGCGCTAGGATCGACTCCCGGAGGAGTATCTCCGCGCTTCGACCGCTGCGAAACCCTTCCTGGCTTCCCTGAGAGATGGTCCCTTAATGGGTATCTCCAGGGTGAGACCAGGCATCCCCGGCGGTCTGGTGGGGCCGTTAGTGAAGATGAGGCAAGCTAATGCCCAGAGTTGCCGAGTGTGATCGCTGATCGGAGTGGGCACCGAGGCGAGAGAATTATCGAGTCCGCTGACCATGGTCCAGAAACCTGCCGCGTCGGGAATCGAACCTTGGTCCCGGGCCGTCCTCTGCTCTCGGGTCTGCCGCCTCTAACCAGTGAGCCACACTACTTCACTTCATTCCTACAAATTCTCTCATCCTCGTATTTGTTGACTATACCATACTACGCTATTGTAACTGATGTAATTGGTAATGCAATGTTCCTCTTGTATAGCGCGCTGATACCTCCGGGTCTAGCCAGCGCTATATAAACCTTTTTAGATATACCTTGTAATGCAACAATCCTCTGGTTTTGCACTATGATACCTCTGGGTCTAGCCAGCGCTATATAACCTACTCAAATCAAATCAAATAAAGTAAAATCAAGTTTTCCTGAGGAACATGGCTGATGCCTGGTGCAGCTGCTAGACTGCTGAGGAGATTGACCCTGCTTTCCCCCTTGACCGTCACCTACCCAGCCGGACATTGGGCACAATTCCTCATAGTCTCCCCGCTATTACTCCTTCCTCCCTTCCCTCCTATGAATTTGTGAATCATTGTTCATGTGTACTCTTGGGTCTGGTTAGCCCTATATAAAACTTTATAAATGAATAAATAAAATATTTGTTAATCGAACACAGATCCTCACTATGTTTGGGACGCGATTCTCTGAGGCCGTATTGCATCCTCTGTTGGATCATCAGGCAGGTCATGCAGGCCAAAAGGTAGTGACTACACTTATCGTGTACCTCCTCCCAGACGCAAGGGTTCAATTTTGCATGCCCAGACACGGTATCAGTGTCTAGAGCACATAGATTCAGACTGGTTGGTCCCTTAGATAATTCACCAGAGGTTCCAAGATATCTTTCTATCTATCATGCAAAACTCTATCACACACGTAAAAGAGACCCTTCTGACATAGCTGCCTATTTTGAAGACACTGTCCTTGGGTTGATCAGCGATTCAGGCAGAGAATTCCTATCTGCTCTTCTTGGAGAGGATGAGATCCGGGCAACAATAATGGGTCTTCGATCGCGAAAAGCCCAGGGACCTGATGGTCTGCCAGTGGACTTTTATAAATGCTATATAGACAAATTAGATCTATTTCTTAAACAGCTATTTGATGAAGCCATAAGTAGTGGGACTTTACCTAGGCCAGTAGCTAGCTGTGAGTCCTACAGGCCTCTATTGCTCATCAACTGTGACACCAAGATCCCAGCCAAAGTTGTTACACACAGGTTGACGCTGCTGATGGAGGGACTGGTCCTCCCGGATCCGGCAGGATTCATCCCCAGCAGGGCCATATCCCATAACTTGCGCACAACATTTGCATTTACTCCATGACATAGATACAGAGAACAGAGCAGCAGCAGGTATATTCCTCTATGCCACAAACGCTCTTGAGTCCCCGTAATGGGATTACATGTTTGCAATTCTGTGTAGAATTGGACTCCCCAGCCATTCATGGAATGAGTAAGGCTGCTATACACCCAACCTGAAGCTAATATACAGATTTATGGCCTATACTCCCCTCCGGTCCCCATTATGCAGTCAACACAACAAGGATGTCCTTTATCCCCGCTGCTATTCGTCCTCACCATAGAACCTCTTGTGGCCAAAATACAACAACAATACAGAGAGTATGCCATATCATATCCCACACAGCAGAGACTAATATCGTTGTAAGCAGATGATGTCACTCTTTATTTACGGGAGCCACAGACTAGCATTAGCCTGATTCTGCGGGAGTTCATCAGATTCGGTGCATTTTCCGGGATAGGAATTAACTGGAGCAAAACAGAAATATTTCTACTCATGCCTTTTTTTTTTTATTAAAAAAAAATCCTCGTTCTGCAATATAGTGGAACTGGAGTTATCAGGGACCCACTTCTCTGTTTCTGTTCTTTTACGACCCTTGGGTAATGGGGTATTCAGGCTTTGTGGTTTTCAGAGTGGAGTCCCCTTGTCTCCTTAACAACTTCAAAATCGAACTGGGGGAGCTGACCATCCTGGCCACTCACACAAGCACAATGTTTGTGTATCTTTTTTTTGCCATTGCATAATCATTGGAAATGTACGAACTTAACTTGTAATGGTCCAAGTGACCTATCAATTTACATACTGTGATCCTTCCCAAAGCTCCCAAAAGTTATATTTCTTGCTGGGTTTGCCTGTTCTGTCCCATTTATTTATCTTGTTTATAGAGGCCACCCATTCCAAGTGTGTGGGGGGAAACCGGCTTTTTCCATTTGATGCATAATTCTCTACGAGCTAATAATATCAGTATAAACAGAAGATTCTGTTCTTTAAGTGTTAAAAAATTCCCCCCCTCTTGGCTATTGATCCCAAAAATAACAAGATCCATACTTACAGTTATTGGCCTCCTCAATACTGTCTCTATGATTTTACTCACTTCCTGCCAGAAGCCATCGATCTGGGGGCACTGCTGGAACATATGTACATCGTCCGCACCTGCTAGTCCACATTTGGGACATACTTTCATATTTGTACCACTGAATTTAGATAACCGCTTTGGTGTCCAATAGGCTCTGTGGATGGTAAAGAGGTGATTTCTCCTTAAAGCAGCAGATTTCACAATTTCCTAGCATTTACCCATAGATACTTGCCACATATTTTGGAGATCCAGCGACGACAGTTCTTTCCCCCCGTTCGCCTCTGAAATTAGGAAGTTCTCCTCCCCTGCTGTAATAAGAGCCCAATACCATGATGCTATTTCTTTTTTCATCTGAGAATTCTTTATCATGTTTGTTTCAATTGTCTTGTTTCCAGTATTTTTCTCTTTAATTGTTTTTGCCCAACTTGTGAGCTGGTAAAACTTAAATTTTGAAAGAGATACATTTGTTTTTCTTGATATAGTTTCCCAGTCAATTATCTTATTGTCCACCATACGTTGGCCCCAAACTTGAAAACCTGCTGTTTTCAAAGGTTTAGCCAGATTGTCCTTGAGGCATTCTGGGGTTCCTGGGGAGTCCCAAATTGGGGCGAACTCACTATAATACTGAATGTTCAAAGTGCTCCTTATCTGGTACCAAAGTTTTGCCGCCGATCTTAACATCTTCAATTAGATTTTTTTGAAGTACTTTGGATGTCCAAATTTAAATAGGAAGTGCCCAGTGTTTTCCGTCATTGCTTTAAGATGTTCTTGATACAGATCAAAGTTGCTTAACAGGATCCTCATATGCTTGAATTGAAAGGCCCTATAATATTCAAATACGTCAGGACTAGCAATTCCTCCTTCTGCTTTATGTCTTCGTAGTTTGCCCCAGGCTATTCGTGTGCTTTTAGCCACCCAGATAAAACTCGATAACTCCCCTTGTATTTTATCAAGGTTTCCCTCTTAAATTCTAAGAGTATTGCACTAAACAGGAATGTGAATTTGGGTAATATTGACATTTTAATCAGATTAGATCTACCAAGGAAAGTCAGGGGAAGGCCTTCCCACGTTTTTAACAGTCTTCTAACCTCCGCTATTGTCTTATCCAAATTTGTACTGGGCACCTTTTCTATATTTTTAACCAGTTCTATTCCCAGATATTTGATTTTTTTCCCTGGAAAAGCTGCTATTTACTTGGGTATTCCAACTCATGATCTCTGTTTTTGACATATTTATTTGGTAACCTGATATCTTCCCAAACTTTTTTAAGGATATCTCAATTGCTTTTTTAGAACCGGCATAGTTGCTAGTAAAAATCATCAGATCATCCGCGTACAGGGCTATTTTTTTTTCCCATGCATGATATATAAACGGGACTATTTCTGTGTGAGCTCTGAGCTTGGTTGCCAGGGGTTCGATGTATAGATTGAATAGAATTGGGGATAAGGGACATCCCTATCTGGTCCCTCTGTTTATTTATATACTCTCTGTGAGGTTTCCGTTAATTAAGACCTTTACTTTTGGGGCTCGATATAATTCTTTAACCGCTCCCTGAAATTTTTTTCCCAGATTATATTTTTTTAGAGTTGCGTTCAAAAATGTCCAATTCACTCTATCAAACGCCTTAGCAGCGTCTACGGTTATTATGGTTAGTGGATTATTTATGCTTGTAGCAATATCTATGGACATAATGAGTTCTTGTGTTAAATCTTGCAGATACCTGCCTCTTATGAACCCTTTCTGATCTTTATTTATCAGGTTACCCGTGATTTTTCCTAGCCTTTTTGCTAAAATATTAGTGAAGATCTTATAATCACAGTTAAGTAGGCTTATAGGGCAATAAGATTCGCATTTTGCTGGGTTCTTACCTGGTTTTAACAGGATGCTTATTGTTGCATCGTTCCAGGATTCAGGAAGTTTCTCCCCATCTATATAGATTTTATTTAGCAGGTTTGTGAGTGGGGAGGCCAGAACCTCAGATAATTTGATATAAAACTAATTTGGTAGCGCGTCTGGCCCAGCTGCTTTTCCTCTGTTTAAACCTTTCAATGATTCTACTACCTCCTCCATGGTAATCAGGGCATTCAACCTCTCTTTTTCTATATTTGTTATCTCAGGCAATTCTAGATTGTCCAAGTACTCGTTTAGATCCTCACTTGAGGTAAATATCTCTTCCGTGTATAATTAAGAGAAAAAGTCAGTAAACTCTTTCTTTATTACCGATTCCTCTAAGCTTGAGTTGGATCCATCTTGGGGGAGGATATTAAGTATCTTATTCCTGCTGGCTTCGGTCTTTGTTTTCCACACTAGGAGTGTGCTGCACCCCTCCCCATATTCATAGTTAGCTAGTTTGCTTGCTTCCCATCTCTCTCTTACTTTGTTCTCTAATGCCCCTGTTAGCCTTTCCCCTTGAAGTTCCTTATCCGCTACCAACTCTTGTTTTTTTTCGGGGTCAAGTTCAACTAATATTAATTGCTCTAAATTTTGGATGTTAGATTCCAATGTTCCTATTTCTTGTTTTGTTTTTTTTGATTTATGTGCCGATAAGCTGAGTATTTTCCCCCTTATGACTGATTTGTAAGCATCCCATGTAACTTGCAGAGATGTTTCCTCTCTATTATTCTCAAAATTCTCGACCGTATCTGTTTTAAGTGTTTCCATGATTTGTGAGTCATTAAGAGTGGTGCTGTCCACAGTCCATCTCCCTGCCACTTGTCCCCCACCCAGGTGAATTCGAAGTAGAACGGCGGAGTGGTCCGAGAGTAAGGCTGGCAAGTGTTCTACTTTGTGTGTCTTATCAACTAGCATTTTATCCATCAAAAAGTAGTCAATTCTGGATTGTATGTTTAACTTTTATTTTTAAATGTGAAGGGGTATCTTTTATCCCCTTTCTCCTTCCAAACATCCATCAGCCCCAAATCTCTTTTATAAATTCCCAGCCACTCCCTCATTTTGGGTAAATTTACTTGTTTCATTGGGGGTCGACGATCTGACTTAGGATCAGGAATTAGATTAAAGTCCCCTCCTAGTATAACTGGGGCATCGAATGACAACAGTCGGGTAAACAGGTTTTGTAATGGGATGGGATCATCTAGATTAGGCCCGTAATAGCCTGCTATGGTGTATGGTTTATTTAGAATTCTTACTCTGGTGATCGCCCATCTACCCTTTTTGTCCAGCTCTAACTGCTCTATTTTTGCTTTTACAGATTTCTTAAAGAGTATAGCGATTCCCTTTACTACACATTCCTGATCAGTACATACATAGCTATCCACCCAGTGTAATTTTCGTATAATTTCTTCCCATTCCTTTTTTAACAAGTGAGGTTCCAGTAAAATTATAATCTCACTATCTGCCAACCTCAAATATTCCAGGATTCTTCGTCTTCTACTTGGTAGTCTAAGTCAGTTAACATTCCAAGTTAAAATGTTTATGTTTTTCCCCATTTTTTCTTCATTCATTTACTTGCCATCTTTCCGCGTTTGCCAGTTGTTGTGTATGTCCAGCCCTGATATCTCCTTTTATTTTCCTTCTTGCATTTTGAGGATATTTTTTCAATATTTTTTTCCCTACTTTGCTTCCCACCTTTGTGCATTTTTTTTGGTTTTATTTTTCTTGTGTGGTAAAATATCCCTTCCTGGGAAAGCCTCCCTTCTTTCCTTTCGGGCCACATCTTAGCCCCTTTGTCAGCTCTGTGGTTTCCCCTTTCTTAAGGAGTAATGCCCTTCTATCTGTGTGCTCGTACTCCCTCCTATTTAAGCTTGCGTATCATCACTGGTTAATGTCATTATTTTAAATCAAACTCTCCTCACCTTCTAGAATCAAAGAATTAGGAGTGCGCCCCAGACTCAATTCTCACTTTGTCCTTCATTTGCTCCAAAACATTTGCGACCTCAGCCAGCTCTCTTATATTGTGCATTTTAATGCGCCACATAATTCGGAGGGCTGCGGGAAATTTCATTTGTACTGTAGCCCCCAGGCTTTTTATTTCCTGCATATATTGGCCTAGCTCCCATTGTCTGTCCTTTGGAGATGTCAGACCGAATCCTGAATGTCCAATTTTCTTTGGAGTGGGGCCCATTTTTTAAAGCTTCTCCCAAGATTCTCTCTTTGATTGTATATGTTTTGAAATTTAGCAAGATTTTTCTCGGATTCTATTTTTCCTTTTTTTTACCAAAGGGATCTCGGTGCACTCTCTGAATGTCATCCTCCAGTCCTATATCCTTCGTCCACGGAAAGTGTTCATTGAGTAATTGTACCACAAATTCTTTTATATCCGCCCCTTCTTCCCCTTCCGGGACATTCAATATTCTCAGGTTGTTTTTCCTTGCCTGATTCTCTAAGGATTCCAAATTTTCATTCATGGTCCTATCGCTCTCTCTTAGCGCTCTTATGTCTTTATCATTTTTTTCCACCTTTTTAGATAACCCCTCGACTGCAGACTCCACCTCAGTAACCCGATCATTTAGAGCAAGCATTTTGGTGTCTAGGGCTTCACATACCTCGCGAATTTTGCCTTGGTTCAGCTCTGATACCGCTAATTTAGCCCTCATTTCCTCTAGCATTTTTTCCAAGAATTGGTTTGTTGAGTCAGGCACCTGAGCTGAGGTTTGAGCTTGCACTTCCGTGGAACTATTATCTTTTGAGAGAGGGGTCAATTGGTTTGTTGGATGCTGGTACTGTGAGGAGATAACCTCTTTTGTGGTAAAATTTTCCTGTATCTGCAATGTGATAGCCATATCGTTGCTTTGAGTAAGTTCCTATACTTGCTGCTTCTGCTATAGCGGGCTCCATTAGTGAAAGAGGCTGAGTCGGTCTCAGATTATCTAGCGAGGTCACTTTTGTGTTTACCAGTGAAGAGGCCGCTAAAGTAGCTGCAAAATATGTTGCCACTTTTTTTGCTTGTTCCTCTCCAGTTCATGTCACCTTATTTTGCTCCTGTACTTTAAAAAATGATCTGAGGGATGGAGTCACTCATGGGAGAGGGTCTAGGGAATTCCCGATCTTCCCTGTTTCTTTGGGGGTCTTCCTCTTGTTATAGAAATTATTTGGATCGGACTTGATTGTCCTGATGAAGGTGGTCTTCATTGCTGTTCTTCCACCGAAACGCGTCGGCCATTCTCCTATTTAGATCCAACCCTTGGTTGTTAGTGGACAACTGGAGCAAAACAACAGGATGCTTTTTTTCAAGCTGTGTATGTCTAGGATGTGTGAATGATAGTGTATGTATGTGGTTCTCGACCTGGTCACTATTAACTGTCTTGCTTTTAAAAGATAACTGTGGTCTTCATATTATGGACTTATAAAAGGAATTTTTGTATACATATTTAAAAGAAATGTATGTGAAACACAGTGAATAATTATTTGTACTTGAAAGGTAAAAAATAATTCAAGAAATGATAAAAAGATTTCAAATATAAAAATAAATAAATAAATATGTTGTAAATAGGAATTTTTATGTTGATTTTAGTAATTTGTACAGCAATATCATATAGTGTGGTATTTACAGGGAATTTCTCCCCATCAAATTTTGGAAGGCGAGACATGCCTAAACATAATGAGTGAATCCTTTAAGAATGCCGATTTTATGATACTCTGTAATTACTGGGTGTGGAAAACTGTGCCCTTGACATACAACTAACCACTTTAAAAACAACTGTTTGTACTGGGGTATCTTAATCTAGGTCACCAATGAACAAGCCCAATATTTTCCATTCCAATGTATGAAATTACTGGTCATTTGATTTAATTAATTTTTGATCATCTACATTTGTAGAAAAAACCCATTGTCTTCCAGAATCTGAACTACTGCCAAATGCAGAACCTAAATCAAAGGTTCCTCTGGTCATTATAATTTGGTAATAATTTCACTTATAATAACTTGAATTTAATCACAAACTATGTGTTGCATTTTTCTCCTGGTATATTCTTTAAATTGCCAGAATATCATTTTTAAAATACATTTATTAAATACAATTTTTGTAAATATTATAAATCCATGCACTCATGTAGGATGGTAAACCCATCTCTCATGTTTTCTTGTGATTGTAATAGAAAGTATCATGTAACGTTAGAACAATGTACAGAGACTCAAAGGTGCATGTGCAGAGCGGTAAGTAGTGGGTGCCACAGCAGACATGCTGCTTGTCCCTCGTCAGTGACAAATTTGGATCAAGGGCTGCATGGTCAATGCAACTGTAGAACACACATCTAATTCGAACTAGGCCAAGCAAAGGTAGACATGCACTGGGGAAGGCATGTACATGCTTCATGAAGCATATGAATGAAAATAGTGACTGCTGGACTTGGCCCTTTTTCCAGGGTCATCTCTAAACCTTTTGCCTTTCTCCTAGCCTTTTCTCTGACATGGTGTTGTTGGTTTTAGGCCTCTGGGCACTTTAGCACTGCTATCCAGTGTAAAGTGTGTGCTCTCTCTCTGTTACATATGGTAAGATTGGTCTACACCTGTTTGGTCTATTTAATTTACCTGTCAGTCCCTTGTAAAATGGTATCTCATATACCCATGGTTGGTAACTTAAATTCTACTGGAGGGCTTGCAGCGCTGATTGCATCACCCACCAAAGTAACTTTGCAAACCTATCTCAGGCCTCTGCCACTGCAGGGCCTGTGTGCGCAGTGTTGCTGCCGCTGTGACGTGGCACCTAAAGTGTGTGCCATGTCTGTGACCCCCTTATACTGCATGCCAGTCACCCTTAAGGTAGGCCCTAGCTAGCCCTATGGGCAGGGTGCATTGTAGGTAAAAGATATGACATGTACCTTAAGTGTGTGACATGTCCTGGTAGTGACAAATAGTCATTTTGGTTTCTCACTACTGCGGGGCTGCCCTCCCATAGGAATGCATTGGGGATTCCCTGCTACCTGTTTCAGTGGTAATCCCTGATATGAGAGGAGCAGCGTGGTCAAGTTTAGTATATTGGGAATGGTAATAATAAATGCTGTGCAATGGTGTGCACAGATTTATTATAACTATTTTAGAAATGCCACTTTTAGAAGTGGGCGTTTCTGTGTGCTATGTGTCTGCCTGCCTGATGTAAATTGCATGTCTAGCTTTTGAGTGACAAGGGCTGGGAGGTGTGTGTGGCTCCAGGAGAACAGTGTGAGACAGCACTAGGCTGAATGGGACTTCTACATTTGGAGTAGTGGGAGGAGTAGTCCCCTGAACGTGAATAGGATTGTGCCTGCCCTGTACAATTCTGGCTCTGCCCCCTGTGGTGTGTCTGATCAAAGAGCCCCCACCTGACAAAGGGGAAGAGGAGCCTGGTAAACAGAGCGCTCCGATTCCCTCTGAACCAGTATTTGCTGGTTCCCCCAATCCATGTACTGCAGACAAAGGAGAATATGTATATAAATATAGGGGCTGTGACCCCTTGTTGTTGTGCTGTTCCTGGACTTGTTGGGGTCTTTCTGATTCTGGGGGCTGGGAAGGACCCACCACCGGAGCTTGCCTCCAGGCTTGAGGGCCCTGTGTGCTTGACTCCCTGGACCAAGCTATGCCCCATGGACCTAAGAACTTTTAGCACGTTGTGAGTGCTATCTTTTTATTGCCCAAAAGAAGAGGAGCATGTGTGAATTGCAGCGTTGAGCTGCAACTTGTTTGGAGGAAATCCCGACGTGGAGATACCCCACCATTGATGCCAGGAGAGCGGGTGCCCACCCAGCATTTTGCTTGCAGAGCGGGAGCCTACCCGCTTTCTGACTATTCAAATTGCGTGTGAACACCACGCATTTGGTGCAGCTGCAGTGTGAGCCCTGTGTGTCATGCCTGTTGGAATGGGACACCCGTGAGTATAGGAGAGACCCAGGTTGTGCCTGGATGGGACCAGAGTGCGGGCAGGAGCAGCCGCTAGAGAAGATGGAGCCTCCATGTGTTTCCAGGTGAGTGGGGCTTGAAGTTGCCTATTGTGGATGCCTCCCCTTGCAAAAGGGAGGCACCAGAAGAGTCATGTTGGGGCTCCCCGAAGCCCGGATGTGCCGTGCTGAGTTCTTTTGGAAGAGGCACTTGCCATTTAAGGACCCCAGCGGGGGCTCAGTAGGCAAAATGGTACCAGCACCATTTTTCCCCTCAGGGTACAGTGAGTGCCTGTGCCTACCTTTATTTTCACATGGAAAAACAACAGTTGACGGACAGAATGCAGAACAATGTCATCCATTCACCCCAGTACTGAGATCCGGGCCTAAATCCATCGTTTTTTTTCCTCACCATGCCCTTCCAGTTTGAAAACAGCCATATGCAAATCAGTCTTGACCCAGTGCCCCATGGGAACAGTCCAGCCCGAACTGCACAGCCAGGTCCTCCCTGGACTGGAAACAAGCATCCTAAGACTGGTTTCGGGCTTTGAGCCTTCATCAGCCAGGATAGCTTGATTCCAGTGGCATGGAGAGCAGGGGATTCACGTCTGAGCATTCCCGTCCCACTAGGGGTGACAATTTCAAAAAAAACAGTTGATGGACAGAATGCAGAACAATGTCATACATGCACCCCAGTACAGAGATCTGGGCCTAAATCCATAGTTTTTTTGCTCACCATGCCATTCCAGATAGAACCCAGCATATGCAAATCATTCTTGACCCTGTACCCCATGGGAACAGTCCAGCCCGAACTGCCAAGCCAGGTCCTCCCTGGACTGGAAACAAGCATCCTAGAACCGGTTTCGGGCTTTCAGCCCTCATCAGCCAGGATAGCTTGATTCCAGTGGCATGGAGAGCATGCGACTCACGTCTGAGCATACCCATCCCACTCGGGGTGACAAATGCAAAAACAACAGTTGATGAACAGAATGCAGAACAATGTAATACATTCACCCCAGTACAGAGATCTGGGCCTAAATCCATTGTTTTTCTGCTCACCATGCCATTCCAGTTTCAACCCCGCCATATGCAAATCAGTCTTGAACCTGTGCCCTATGGGAACAGTCCAGCCAGAACTGACAAGCCAGGTCCTCCCTGTACTGGAAACAACCATCCTAGAACAGGATTCGGGTTTTCAGCCCTCATTAACCAGGATAGCTTGATTCCAGTGGCATGGAGAGCACAGGACTTTACCTTTATTTTCCCAGCTGCGCTGCAACAGAGCGAGCAGCTGAGCCAAGAGGAGCACTTTTTGTTGTTAGAGAGTCCCAGAGAGGGGCTCTGGCAGCACAGTGGTGCCAGGGCTGATCTCTTTTTCCCAGCTGCACTGCACCAGAGCGGGCAGCTGCAACATTGGCCACATTTGTTTTAGAGAGTCCCAGTGGATGCTCCAGAGGGCACAGTGAGTGCCAGTGCCTACAGCTATCTTCACAGCTGCACCAAAATTAGCGGCAACTGCAACATTTAGGCCAACGCAATGGCACACTTTTGATGGTGCTGCGTTGGCAGCCCAAGCCCTGACGTTATGGACATAGGGCAAATGAGCCTTCTGAGAAGGCCAGTTGGCCATGGGGACAGTGTTAGGTTGATAGGGTGCCAGGCTTTAATGTGATTTATGTTGTGCCTAAGAAATGTGATTTATGCGACCTGATTTGTGCCTCTGATGTTTATGTTTAGGAGGCTATTCCCTAATCGGAGGTTTATGTTTATAAGGTCATTGCCTAATGTGTTTTATGATTATGAGGTTATTGCATAATGATGTTTATGTTTTGGAGGTTATTCCATAATCTGAGGTTTAGGTGTATGAGGTTATTGCCAAATGTGAATTCTGCCTATGAGGTCATTGCATAATGTTGTTTATGCTTGTGAGGTTATTGTCTAATGTGTTTAGGTTCATGAAGTTGGTGCAAACTGTATTTTATGCCTGATTTGAAACAAATTGCATAATATGATTTATGTTGCAGGATTTAATGCTGATTACAGTGCTTTGTCGGCAATTACTGTTTGTGTTCTACATTTACTATTTGTGCTTGTGATGGTTCTGACAGTGGCCCAATTGTGTATATAATCCCTTGTAAATATTGCCTAGTGACAGTTGGCACAGCGTATATTGTGGGATTACTATTCTAATGTTTTTATTACAGTACAAAGGCTATTTCTGTATAAAACCTTGTGTGGAGTTCTATTTGTAGTGTGCCTTGGGTGTTGCTGCTGTGTGTGTGTTGCGCAAATCAAATCAAATTAGGTGTTTGTTAAGTGTGACTACTTACCCGCAAGGGTCTCAAGGTGTTGGGGTTGTGGGGGCGGGGGGGTTGCAGGTTCCAGTCCATCAATAAGGGGGTCTGTCAAAGAGCCAGGTTTTAAGGTTTCTTGCGAAGATGGGGAGCAATGTTATCTGTCTGAGGTGGAGCGTAAGGTCGTATCAGCCACTGGCCGCGCGGAAGGAGAAGGAGCGGCCTCCCGATCTGGTCTTCATGGTGCTGGGGACCACGGCGTAGGAGAGCTGGGCTGATCGTAGGCTCCTTTGGGGTGCGTGGAACTTGAGTCGGCTCTTTTGATTTTTTGGTTTGATTTGTCAGACACATGTTTTTTTTGTTTCTTTTCACAGAGTTGATTGGCCCTGAGTAGAATCCCTAAAGCCACAGGAATTTGAAACGCGTAGGCCGATGGGTCTGCTGGTCTTGCCCTTTTGCTAATTTATTTCTGCATTTGGATTGGCAATAATACACCTAAATTGTGTTGTATATGTCTATATTTAGTTATTCAACTGAATCAGATATGGTGTATTTTCCTTAATAATTTAATATATATTGCTTTTGATTTTGTGGCAGACCAAGTACTGTACATATTGTTGCATATATTCTCCAGTGTGTTTCAGTACATTGTTTGAATGAATGAATGTGAGTTGTTTGATTGTGATATGATTGAAGATTTATGAATGATGGTACGTGTGAACTTTTAGTCCATTTCTGTGTCTTTATTTCTAATTGTTGTCATACAAATATGTCTGACTTACATCCTGAATTTCTAAATCTTTGCAAGCTAAAATACTTTTGAATAAACAGCTATTAAATAGCACACAGATGTAT
This sequence comes from Lissotriton vulgaris, assembly GCF_964263255.1. NCBI lineage: Eukaryota > Metazoa > Chordata > Amphibia > Caudata > Salamandridae > Lissotriton > Lissotriton vulgaris. Next base: position 1,188,607,016 of record NC_141693.1, on the reverse strand, counting down.
TGAATTGTTATCTATACATTGGTCGTCATGTTTGCTTTAAATACAGTATCAGTATTGGCATAATTTCTTGTTGTTTATCATCATGTTTACAGCTGTAATGATTTTCTGGATCTTTAATACAGATGTGTAATGTCTTGTCAAATTTCAAAGTTGTTTTTCGAAGACAGCTTGTGAAAATATACTAACTAACGAGACTAACGTACCGCCGCCACCGCCGAGAGTCAATCCTGGGCACTTACCTGAGCTGATACTGCAGCCGCCACCGCCGAGAGTCATTCCTGGGCATTTCTTCGTACTTACCTGTGCTGACGCTGTAGCCGCCACCGCCGAGAGTCAGGAGGGCATTAGACTCCGCGCCGCCGCTCCGGGGAACTACAAGTCCCGGCAGGCCTCGCGGCGGCGCGTGGAGGTGACGTGACACGCCCAAGAGAACGCTCCCAGGCACCATAAAAGCTGAAGGATCCCGGCGGAGCGGGGGAGACTAACGTACCGCCGCCACCGCCGAGAGTCAATCCTGGGCACTTACCTGAGCTGATGCTCCAGCCGCCACCGCCGAGAGTCATTCCTGGGCATTTCTTTGTACTTACCTGTGCTGACGCTGTAGCCGCCACCGCCGAGAGTCAGGAGGGCATTAGACTCCGTGACGCCGCTCCGGGGAACTACAACTCCCGGCAGGCCTCGCGGCGGCGCGTGGAGGTGACGTGACACGCCCAAGAGAACGCTCCCAGGCACCATAAAAGCTGAAGGATCCCTACGTCGCGGGGCGCGAGCGGGACACCCGGGGCGAAGCCCGGGCAAAGGGCGGGCCCTCATCGGCCAGAAGAGGCTGGGCTGGGCCAGAGGTCTTGGTTCTAGTCTTCCGTAAGTTGTGATCTTTTATTTTACTCAGTCCGCCAATAATTTTTCATTGCATGATGGCCACAGCTGCTACCAGCCCTGCTATTGCTGGATTAGATTAAATCGAACCCTGGACGATTATTTTCTAAAATCTGTTCCTGAGGGTAATAAGGAGCTGTTGTTAGCAGAACGCCGTCGTACGATCGAACATATTAAAAATAGAACCTTTTCCGAACCTATAATGTCTGTCACTTTGGAAGATGACCTGAACTCTTCATTAGCAGACAATATATCACTAACCGCTAGTGTACCCTTACTTCTTAAAGAATGTCTAGCTCCTGCTGTGTCACCCACGCAAACTCAACAAGAGCTACCATCTGTGACTAATGACTCCGATAGCATAGCCAAAACCTCTAAGACTCTGATTTCACCTACAATCAGACCTGGCAAGGTTGTAAGAGGTAAAAGCTCGAGGCCATTGCCACATAAAATACATGGACCTCCACCACCCAAAAGGAGACGGAAAACAACAATCACGAATAAGTCAAAATTAAGTCATACCGAGTTTGTAAAAAAGGCGAACACTGCTACTACATTGACTATGGGAGTTCCCGTTACCAAGCAAGCATTAGCACCTGTCTCTACTACCCCAACATCTGTGACATTGTCAACCCAAGTAGTCATAGAGCCAGATATTATCCATATCCCAATGGAAGAAGATCTACCACCAGCTTCCCCCAAGTCTCTACTGGACAATATAGAATTGATTGTTCGTAGTTACATGCTTGCATTAGCAGAAAGATTCAAGGGAATGGAAACAAGGTTGGGCAAAATAGAGGGGGATCTGACAACACTGGGGGATTTTGTCAGGTCACAAGGGCCCCATAAAGTGCTACACCCACAAAAAGTTGCAATAACAACGCACACCCTCTCAAAAGATGCCGTGGTTTCTACACCCTCTACATCCTCTACTGGTAACAATCAGGCAGCAGCAACTTCTGCTGCCTCCAACCATTTGCATGTGGGTGTGTTAACATCTGATGGCAAAATCACTGATAAATCTAAGCCAATAGAGCCAACAGCAGCCTTGGGCAGACCAACCACAACATCAAATAGTAACATTGTCATTCCAGCTAACACCCTGACTAGGGAACCAAGTATCCCCCCAAACAGACCCCCAAGACCTGAAGGGAATGAGACCATCCGGGGGATAGGGGGAGAGACTAGGAGACCGCCTGTGGAACTCCCACCGGAAGCACTACCGTATGTGGTAGTACTTACCGGAGTTCCTGATTTGTCAAATGGTAAACGAGAGGGATATTTTCAATTAAAAAATAAGATAATACACTGGCTCTCTCTGTATAGACCCAAACCCAACCTGGTAAATGGAGAAATAGTCCATGTTCGTTGCCTGTCCTGGCTGGGGGGAAGAGCGAAGGATATAGGGGGTGATATTGTTGTTATAAACTTCAGGGATAGAAAAGCAGTTCAACACATTTTGAATTGGCCTTTTGGTAATGAAAACAATTGCATTGTACCACGTCCCCTGACGTATTTTTATCCAAGATCAACAGTTTTCCCCCCACAACATTTGTCTAATAATACCCATTTTACCACCCACTTTTTCAACAAGGAGCCTGCCTTGAATCCTGCATATTTGCATAAACTAGCCCCAACCCCTGCGATGCAAGGGTGGAGCACTATACCGTTAAGCCGTAAAATAGGAGAAAACGGTAATATGTCCCATTTGATGCCATTTACTCCCCTAGAGCTATCCAATAGGTACGAGGCATTTAGTGGTTTGGAGGAATGCGATTGATGCTCAAGGTGCACAGAGGGTGTTGAGGGGACTGAAAATGTCTTATGTATTACAAGGTTATATGAAGAGAAGGGTTCCTGCTGCCTAAAGACAGGACTACGTACTGCTGCAGCATATGTTGACACAAATAGTAGTTTGCCTGTTGTGTTACCCACAGTGTCTCTTGGGAAAAACAAGGGTTCTTCACTGCCCTTATCTGATATGTGGCCAGAAAGTAGTGTTTCTGTAAGAGGTATTGAAGAGGGCGCATGTATTGTAGGATATCATGAAGACCACTCCAGTAAGTTACTGCTAACTTTGGACCCCCCATCCAAAAATGACAATCTTCTCGTTTTGTCTGAGGTTCATAATTCCACCCTGGCTCACTTTGAACCAGACGTAGTAAGCCCCGTGGACCTGGGGGACACATACACAGAGATACCTATCCCAATGTCTGCTCCAATTACCAGAGAAACCCTTACACGTACAGTATCTGATGATTGTGCGAACTTAATCTCCTGGAACATAGCTGGCCTGGCCGATAAGATATGTGATCCAGCCTGGTTAATATTTATCAAAAAATATACTATTATATGTCTTCAGGAGACTTGGATGGAGGATAATAATGTCCATATTGAGGGTTTCCAAAGCTTCATTATACCAGCGGTTGCATCAACTAGGGGCAGAGCAAAGGGAGGCTTGGCCATTTTTATTAATCTGGGCATGCTTTGTAAAATAAGCGTTTGTCACAATGATAATCGGAACATCCAGATGATTGACTTAAAAAATGGCAAGAATGTTTTGACTCTGGTTAATTTTTATAATGCTAATAGTGGTAATGGTGACTGTAATATTGCGTCCCTAATAGAAACAATGAGAAAAATTGCATGTACTGTGTCACGGAAATTGATGATAGTAGGTGATTTTAATGTTCACCCTTGTGGCAACCCAGTCTCTACTCCAATGGGCTCTCTGGGATGTAATAATGTTGAAGGTTTCCATTTCGCCCATACTAGGGGAGGTAAGAACTTAAATGATTTAGTGAATGAAAATAACTTAATTGTAGCTATGTCTATGGTTCCTGACACAAAAATTTTTGATGTTCCAACCTTTAAAGGACACGGGCAGGGATCCTTTATAGATCACATATTAGTATCCACTGATCTTGTAAATTGGGTCTCGAACTTCACTATCCTATTGAGTGTCTATAGTGATCATAATCCCCTAGCTATCAGTATAGGTGGGTCTCTATTCACAAAACGAACGTCTCGTAATGACCGGGGCACGTTGAGCTGTATAAATGGCAGACGCCGCATTAAGTGGACACTGATAAATCAAGACAATTTATATACCAAAATAAACAGTGCATGTGAGGAAGAGCTGTCGGCATGTTCATCTTTTGACTCATCCCCTGTGAACACTTTGACCGGGTTTGCGGGGTTAGTTTAAAAAATTGGCCTCATGCTAACAGCTCCAACAAAAGGTCAAAACGGAAAAATTTCTAAATGGTTTGACCACAACTGCTCAAAGGCAAGTAGAGATCTGAAGAATGCCCTAAAAATTAAACCTAGAGACTCTGATCTGATAAAAAATCTTCGTCTGATCTATAAGAAGGCATTAGCCGAACGGAAAAAGGAAATCAAGGCCAACACCATAGAATCCCTCCTTGATCCTTCAGTGCTGGGGAACAGCAGCAGGTTCTGGCAAATTATCAACAAACCTTTGTTTGATAACCCCAATGATATAGCCCTTGGTACAAATATTTCAGAGGAGGAGTGGGTGACTCACTTCAGTACAATTTTTAAGAGTAACGAGCACCGGGCAGAAAATGCTTTTTTAACCCCATCTGCAAACCCATTATGCTTTTCAGTTAATGAGGTTGTAAGGGGTATCCAGGGTCTGACTAGCAATAAGGCCCCGGGCCTGGATGGTTTACCTCCGGACCTTTTTAAGTCTAATATTCCCTTTTAGGCTCCCGTTCTCACGGCGGTAGTGAATGCAGCAGTGATCACAGGGTGCCCAAATGCGTGGGGGCTATCGACCATAGTCCCTGTTTTTAAAAAGGGCGACCGCAGCAGCCCACTATGTTACAGGCCGATATCTTTAATAAATTCAGTAGCTACAGTGATAGGGGGGGTAATTCTAAACAGGCTATCTACATGGGCCAAAGATAACAATATTCTATCATCTATACAGTATGGATTCAGACCCGGCCACTCGACAATTACACAGTGTCTGAATTTATACCTGATCTTAAGTAAATATACCCTGGCTAGACAAGGAACTGTTTACTTGGCATTTATGGACTTGTCGTCCGCTTTTGATTGTGTGGACAGAGGCATATTATGGGCTACCTTGCTGAAAATGGGCATAGAGAGGAATCTTGTCAACTTGTTAGCCGATCTGCATTCGGATACAAGAGCTAATGTCCGATACACCCAAGATCTTAAAGTAACAGACGAATTCAGAATAAATCGGGGAGTACGACAAGGATGCATTTTGGCCCCATTCCTCTTTAATCTATATATCAATGAATTTGAGGAATTTCTTTTAAACACTGAAGCAGACTACCCCTTTGTTGAGCGCAAAGGGGTTCCTGTGCTGCTTTACGCAGACGATGCTGTTCTTATATCCAGAACAGCAATTGGTCTTAAGAAATTATTAAATTCCTTTTTTAAATTCATGGAGTCCCGTGGCCTAAGCATTAACAATTCCAAGTCCTATGTCATGAAAATAGGTAAGGGTACACGGAAAATTAATTCCTTCAGTATAAATGGGGAGAAAATCCCTACTACTAATACCTTTTCATACCTTGGGGCCCTCTTAGATCATAATCTATCCTGGGGCCCGCAGTTTCCAAAAAGAAGGGCGAAGCAACATGGGTAAATGCGGCCATACTTGGCTTTGCAAAAAAAATCGGGAACTGCCCAACGGCCGCTTTGCTCAAATTATATCAGGCAAAAAGTGTCGCTGTCGCCTGCTATGGAAGCGAGCTCTGGGGCTACTGCAAGATAAAGGACCTAGAGGTTACAGAAAATAACGTTCTGAAAAAGATACTGAGGCTGCCAAGGGGTATCGGGAATTTCTCTGTACACGAGGAGTTGGGGGTTCCCCACTTAAGTGATAGAATAGCAGTAAACCCGGTTCTGTGCTGGCTGAATTGTTGGCTCAATACCGATATTCCGCTCACTCACGCTATATTGAAAGAAGCCTTAACACTAGATGGGAGGTTTAAAGTCCCGTGGTTGAAGTATATAAAGGACTGTTTGACAGCAATTGGCCGACCTGATTTGTTTTTTGCTCCCAACTTGATCACAAAACCCGACGTTATCTTGGTAAAAAATGCCATATTATCACTAAGATGTACAGACAGAGAAGAGGTTGAGATACAGAAGGTCAGTGTCAGGAAACACCTACTACTTAAAACCTGCCCACGAATGGTACCTTATCTGTCATGGCTTATGACTGGCTATGAACGTTTTCTGCTAATAAGGTTCCGTTTTGACCTATTTCATCTCCTACTGGCGGTTCCAAGTGGGGCTCAACGGGGTGAAGTGTTGCCAGCTTGTGGCTGCGACGGGAAGTCTCCTCAAGACCTGGCACACTTTCTTTTTATTTGCCCTTATTACACTGTACCACGGAAACTATATCTTAAACCATGTCTCAAAAAATTGAATTTTGCACAAATCAAACCTGCACTTTACTACCTCCAATTACTGAGCTGGGATTGCACTTTATTTGTCTGTAACTTTTTTAAAAAAGCCATCTCCTTCAGGAAAAGTATGGATGGTTAATTATGCTGTGAATGTTTTAGGTATTTTTTAATCAATATAGTAATTTATGTTTTTAACCCCTTCCATGCTGGGCCAATTTTGCTCGTGTGCTAGGCTTTTAAAGAATCAATGGCCCCCAGCCGTCATGAGCACACGAGCACCGTAATGCATGACGGATGGGGGCCGTCATCAGCATGGAAGGGGTTAATATACACCTAATATTGATCATGTTCATAGTGCCCGTTGCTCCCCTTTTTCTACCTTGTACTGTGTGTTGCGTCTCTCATATGTTACATGAAATGAATTGCTTGGATTGTTTTTAACTGTTTACTTATGAGTTGTACTTTTATGATTGTAAAATTTACAATCGAATAAAGATTTTTTAATTGAATTGAATTGATATATTCTCTCAATATGGTAAATAAATACACCTTAAAAGAAAATTTGTTGAAAATCTGCTGCATAATCCTCATTTAAATTCTCCCGAGGCATGTAAGGTAAATCTGAATGTTTTGTTTAATAAGATAAATCTTGTGATACCTAATCCAAAGTTATTTATGCGCCTTGACGTGCTGGACTTGGCTCAAATGACTGGATAAGATATTTAGTTGAAACTGAAAAACATTTATTTTGCTCATCTGAGATGTGCAAAGTAAATGTTTACTGCATCAGACTTTCATTACTCCATTATCTACATGTGTATGTGATATGGCTACCACATTACAATCCTAAATGAACTGCTTTTCAAGCCTGCTGATGTACTCTGATTGTTTCATCAACTCTTTCTCTTTAGGCCCTCCCATGTTGAAAGCTTTTTTGGTTATTTTTAGGTAGTTCGTGCTTAGGCCTTCATATCATTTTTCTACAAAACTTATCCCAGCCAAATTTGTGTCCTTTTTTTACATCATCCTAGGAATCCCAAAGGTAGCCACAATTTGTGGATTCCAATGGAGGTGGCTATGAAAATACCAAAATATAGCAACATTTTGGGGGTTTTGGGGAAAAATAGAAACAAGTGCTTAACAGAAAAACTTCAGTGTGTTTCCCTAAAAATTGCATCAAAGAAAGTTTGCTTGTGTTAAAATCACAGTTTTCCATTTTCCTGACAATCATGAACATGCAGAGCTGAGTCCTAAAAATACATTTACCTACAGTTTTGAAAACTGCACACACAGAGGAATCTAAGTGGGGTGACTTGTGTGGCTCCCACTAGGTTTTATACTCAAAAACCTTTGCAATCCTCAAACGGTGACTAAAAAACACATATTTTCCTAATATTTCTGTGACATGAACCTGTGGGAGGACACAAATGTCCTTCCACCCAGTATTCCCCGAAGTGTCCCGATAAAGATACCACCTGTAGATAGAGATAGTGCCAGCAGCAGGAAAGGCCTCAAAAACACAACATGGACATATTACATTTTCCAACTGAAAACTAACACTTTTTTTGCAATGCCACTAGTTAAGGATTTATGGCCCTTGATCAGCTGGCACGTAAGGATACCTAGTAAACATGTAAATCTTTTGAAACTAGGCATCTAGGGTCAAGCATATTACAAGTTGTCTCACCACCAGAGGGCTCATGTAGGTTCTCATGCCATAAAAATTGCTGGAGGCGAGGAAATAAATGCCTTGTGCCAGGGGTTGCATGCAGTGCCCTCCATGTGTGCATGCAGCCGTGTTCCTGCATGGCATAGACTGCATAGTCCATACCATGCAGGAATGTGCATTGGCTGTCCCACAGCTGTGCATTTCTAAGGCTCACATAATAGCCTTTGTGCTGCACTGCTGTGGGACCAGCATTGTTGCCTTCTATATTTACTGTAGTTGTGTGTTAGTATATTTTGGATTAAAAACTATTTTGCCATAAGAAAGCCAAAATGAAATAAAATGCCAGTGCTTGCTTTTGAGAGTGTTCCATTTGTTGTTGCTGCTGCTGGTGTAGAGGTATGCTTTAAGATATGAGAACACCTATGTATCTGTTCATAAGAGTTTGAAGTATCATGAGAAAAAACAGCAAGAGCACAAATCAATCATTGATTATATTCTCTGTCCAAATATTTTCCCACTTTCAATATTCTCCAAATATTTCAGTTCTCTTTGCAGCACCAGTGCTCCATTTAGTCTTCTCTATTTAATACTAATCTTCACTTTCTGTGTCAAGCTCTTCACTATAAACATTGAATTTAGCCATTCATTCAAACAACATTTCATATGTCAGGCCATTTCTTTTGCAATAATTCCTCTTCGTGTCTGTCACAATATCTATTTCTAATTCTACCCAGGAGGTGTTTAGGAATTGGCTTTAAATGAAGAACAGAAACACATTTCCGGTCTGTTTCCACTTGGCCAAATAGCTGTCCTTCCAGTCGGCTTATGTTTAGGAGGCTGCTATTTAGTTTACTCAGTTCCAAAATAGTTACTAATTTCTTCTTGCCCCATGGCTTATTTTCAGTAGTTTGTTCTGGAGAGATAAAGTCATTAAATAGAGAATTGTATTGGATTGGGAATTATGGTCTTGTTACTATAAAAGGGAAACACACATTTATGTTATTACATTTAATTCAGATAGTTTTACACATAGAGAAAGAACACAGAGAAGAGTTGCAATCAGCATGCATGGTTCATAAAAACAATCATTATGTTGAGTGACAGAGAAAGGAAGACTGAAAGCCACAGCTAAAAAATCTTTACAGAGTGTGTTGTTGCTTCTGCTCTAGCACAAAATAATCCACTCCATTTTATCAATCAGATCCTCAGTTAATACTGAACGAGCAAGGATAGACTACATGTATTTATTATTGTAGCCTATCACGTTCCTTTTCAAAGTTGTGTCATTGAGAATAGTGAAAGGGAGCCAACAAGTTCCTACATTTCATTTTGATTGTTCTTACTACTGTAGTTAATGGATTCATGAGACGAAAATGTCACTGGATGCTCCCCATGTTTAATTTATTATAATGTTGTTAGTGCAATCCATTTGGAGTGTTTTCTATAAGTGGGAGTGTTTTTGAAAGGGAGAAATGAACCACATATATTTTGCTAGTTGCATCTCCTATTTGCTGCTGTGCTATGCTGTGATATGTAATATGGCTTCCAAGTGTTTCTCTGTGGGTCAGCCAGCCTTCCTACAGTGAAATTAGCTTTTGGGTACTAGTCACAGTATAAGCATGATAACATTACATTTATACTGGCCCTAATTTCAATACTCTGCAACCTACCTAGTGGGCGACATAGACGTGACTTAATTATATTTAAAAATCAGCCTTTAACCTGTCAAAGGGTTTACTTTGACTTGTTGAATAGGGTGTTCTACACTGTTACAATGGCAGGTCTGAGTCCATGTTTGCTCTACCATTGGACTCAATTGCACAATAGGTGGTGTAGTCAACTCGTGGAATCTCACTTCCAGAACTGGGTCCATGGTGTATCATATACCATTGACTTAAAAACAAATTACATATGACCTTTAAGAGTATACTAATTCAACCCAGTTATAATGCGGAACAGAATCACTTTACAGCTGGTTAGCAGGTGTCATGAGCACTGCGTTCTACAGCTCTGACAGACAGAAAAGGCAAACATCTGGTGGTACACCACAGAAAATATGGTCCTTTTTTACAAGAAGTATGCTTTTCTGTGCTGACAGAATTTTCATTATCTCCATATGCTTGCCTTATTTTTGTTTAATTGTGATTATTCTTACCTTTTTTGCAAATTATTTTTGAAAATTTAAAGTAGTCTTGATGTAATCCTTTTTCCCTAAATTTAACAGTTACACAGATTTTTTTATATTTCTGCACAATAGCATACTACAGTATTTAAAGAATGCTTCTGTATTATATATTGGTTCCCAACACAAATTTTAACACTATGGTCCTCATTTCTTGTGTCCCAGTGATTGTGAGGTAATTATTACAAAATCCAATATTCTGAGGGTCAGACTTTTCAGGATTATTGGATATTACTAGAAAAAAAATGGCCTGATGGATATCCCATTTGTCAAAATATAAATCTGATAGAATATAATGGGATTTTTATTTCAGTAGAATATATTGTGACGGAGTAACCCATCCACTGAGATCTAAATCAGGCCATAAACCCCCTTCTAAATAGTAATTCTTATGTTGATTTTAGTGGTTTGTACACCAAAATTCATATAGTGTGGTATTTACAGGGACTTTTTTCCCATCAAATTTTGGAAGGCGAGATGTGCCAACACATAATGGATGAATCCTTTGAGAATGCTGATTTTATGATACACTGCAATTACTGGGTGTGGGAAAACTGTGCCCGTGATACACAACTGACCGCTTTGAAAACAACTGTACTGGGCTAACTTAGTCTTGGTCACTGACAAGCAAGCCCAATGTCTTCCATTCAAATGATTTCACCCCTTTTCAGCCAGATTAGCTTGAATCCAGGGGCACAGTGAGCCTGGGACCCACGTCTGGGCTCACTGTCTTGCTTGGCAGTTCGGGCTGGACTGTTCCTATGGGGTACAGGGTCAATACTGATTTGCATATGGCTGGGTTCAAACTGGAATGGCATGGGGCCAGATGTAGGTCGGTTGGTAACGGCCGAAAATCTGTATTTTTGGCCGTTACCGACCGGTATACATGATTTGGCATGTAGGGGCACAATTTTACAGAATCAGTAACTTTACGTCAGATGTAGGTGGGACTCTTCTGAGTCCCAAAGGCCATACAAAATCGGTATTTTACCACACAATCCTATTGTGTGGTAAAATCCGATTTCAGGTGTGCATGCACATGTGTGCATGCACACCTAGCCATGTGACAGACAGACATGCCCTTAGGGCATGTCTGTGTGCCACATGGCGCACATGCCTATTTGTGGGGTGCCAGAGGGTGTCAAAGTGACACCCCCTGCACCCTTGCAAAATTCGGTATTTACCGATTCTGTAAATACAGAATCGGTATTTCCCATTGATTCCTATGGGCTTTGAAGCCCATAGGAATCAATGGGAAATACCGATTCTGTATTTACAGAATCGGTAAATACCGAATGTGACAGATTCGGTATTTACACATCTGGAAATACCTACATGTCCACCACATTGATTTACCGATTTTCAATTACCGAATCGGTAAAATTCGGTAATTGAAAATCGGTAAATCAATTTTACCTACATCGGGCCCAAGGTGAGCAAAAAAACTATGGATTTAGGTTCAGATCTCTGTACTGGGCTGAATGTATGACATTGTTCTGCATTCTGTCCATCAACTGTTGTTTTTGCCTTAAGGGATGCTGGCATGAGACAGTGGCTGGTCTCTGTTGTAGGTACATAGGTTGAATGCTCTTTTGTAAATATTTTTGACGATGTTGTGTGATAGCAACACTTGGATAGAAAACATATGTGCTGTAAGAAAGTCAAATTGAAATGCTCTGCAAGAGCTGGTTTTTGAAAATGATCCAGTTGTAGCTGCTGCTACTGGTGCACCTGTATGCTTTAAGACTTGAGCGTACCTTATCAACCTGGAGTGAGGTAGCATGATACAAAGCAAGAATCACTCATCGATTATATTTTCTGTCCAATTATGTTTCTCCTACTTTCAATATTATCCAATTAGGTCGGTTCTCTGTGCTGCACCAGTGCTTCATATATTTTTCTCAATGTAATGCCTACCTTTACTTTTAGGGGCTCTTTACTATAAACTTTGAATTTAGCCTATATAAGCAATGTTTCATGTGCCAGCCCATTTCTTTGACATTCATTCATCTTCCGGTCTGTTACATCATTTTTCTAATTCTTCCCTGTAGGTATTTGGCATAGGCTTTAAATGATGAAGAGCAACAAGGCATTTCTGCTCTGTTTTCACATGCCCCGATACCTGTCATCCCACTTAGTTAATGTTTTAGAGGCATAGTTTACTCGGTTCCACAATACTCACCAGTTTGTTCCTGTCCAATTGGCACCTTTGGAGTGGTGTGTTCTGGAGTGAATAAGTAAAAAAGGAGAATTAAAAAAAAAATTGAAAAAATTATGTTAGCATAGATGGGAATAAATTCAGATAGTGTCTACACATACACAGAGAATACAGATAAGACTTGCAATCAGCATACGAGGTTCATAAACAGAATCAATATATTTAGGTGGCAGAAAAAGGAAGACAGAGTAACACCAGAAAATCTTTGCAATTACGGTATTGTGTCTGTTCTGGGATGAAAGGTGTTCTTCCTTTTAGTGAATCATAATCTTAAATATCACTAGACAAAGAGCTCCAGGCATTTCCTATTTGTAATCAATGACTTTTTTTCGAAGTTGTGTCAGTGAGGAAGGTGAAGGGAAGTGCATAATTTACAGTTTGGTTCTTTGAATTCATGTAGGTAATAGATCCATGAGGCCAAATGTCATTGGATTCTCTCTGTGTTAATTTAATGGTCACCTCTAGTGCTCTCCCTTTGGAACCGTTTCCAATAGTGGTTGTTTTTTCAAAACGGAGAATTAGCCACAAGGTTGTCTGACAGTAAGTACTTCATGTTGCTGCTTGCAGCTCCTGGTTGCTTCTGTATTATCCTGTGATTTTCAACAATGAACTGCATTTTTTTAGTTACGAATGTGTTCAGTAAGTGTGGTTTTTAGGAACTTGTTGATTATTTATACTTTTTTTTTTTTTTTTTTTTTTTTCTTTTTTTTTTTTTAAACCTTTATTAGATGCATACAGCACAAAGGCATGACAGGTACAACATGTATAGTTTCATATGGCAGTATGGTACCAGCGGTTGAGGGAAAAATGAGCACGTGAACAAGGTCCATTTTAACATTGCAATCACCATTTTACATATACATTTCCCAATGTGTCACATTAAGCAGTTAGTTGAGTATGGGCATCGCGTCTCAATCATCCGGGGTGCGGGGGGGGGGGGGGGGAGAAAACAGGGAAGTAACAAGGAGTAATTCAGGCCGGGAGACTACACCCCCTTGCGCTATCATAGGGCCTGAGCAACACAGGCATATCGGCACTGTCCATCCCTTCCCCGCATCCTCTCCGTCTATGTCTGACAGCTAGTTACGTGATTCCACTCAGTGATGTTATCTGTGTGTGCCTAGCGTGCGCAGCTCAGCACTGCATCTCAGCGCGTGACATGTCTGTGTCTGGACCCCGTGCTTGTCGATTAAGGGCGGCATGCCATGCCTTTCCACAAATTCGTCATCAGCCATCCCTTGCCACTTCATTAAATAATGTGTGTACACCCCGTCCGCCCCCCAGCGTCACTTCCAAGTGGGTGGTGATGGACAATGGACTGTGATTATTTATACTTTTTGTTTACTGTTCATTAACTGTATAACATAGCATCTTCATACCTTCAATAACAATCGCTTGTAAAAATACAATGGTCTTTTATCTGGATTAATGGTTATGCAATCACAACATTATTACATTTGCAGACAGAAATCATACAATGTCATTTAAGATAAACCATGGTTTGGTTGAATCGAAAAGAAAGGACTGTAGGTGCCCTCTCCTCACCTAGTGGGTGTCCATTTACCATGCCCACTTCTCTCTCTTACATCCTTTGACTTCCTGAATTTTCCTTTGCTCACTGTTGCATGTTTTCATTTTCACCTATTTCTCCCTCTATTTCTTGTTTGCCTGTCACTATTTTATGTCTCTGATTCCCTCTTTGTACAGTGGCGGCTCCTCCACTAAGGCAGAGAAGAGTTGCAGCATATAGCTTGGTGGGGGTCTGAGTCAAAGCACTCAATGTAACATCCACATTGTAATGCTTCAGTGGCAATTTTTTGCTGAAGAGTTCTCCCCCTCGTGGCAGGTGAATCAGAAGTAGTACAGCCATTTACACCTGCTAGGTATCATTTTGTAAATACCTGCTAGGAGTACACATAAATTAAATGGGTTTGCTTATCTTGAGCCGCACATCACAAAGTCAAGCCAATTATGTGAGAAGCATCAATTTATATCAGAAAGCAACTAAGGCTAGGGTGCTTATAAGGTATATGACACCTACCCACCAAAGTGTCAATAAGTACCAGGATTCAGATGAACCCAGGTCATACATATATACAAAAAACACCTGAGCACACCAGTATCGTTATTTCCAAAATCAGTTATATGACTAGTTTGCAAAGCAATCAGTAATGTCTCAGCACCCTATAAGTTTTTTTGATCCAGAGGTTTTTCAAAAATAGAAAGTAAATAGTCCTGACACAATATTACTGGGTTGAGGTCAGTTTTTAATTTCCACAATTTCACAAGAAGAAAACAGCAGCCGATGCGCGTTTCGCCCTCAGGGCTTTCTCAAGGCTGCAAGGAAGATGTTTATACATATCCATCAGATACTGATTTGTTCCAATCTAGTTGAAACATTTATATACTTCAAGTGAGCATGCAAAAACCCTAGTGACTCAGATTCTTCAGCCTGATTTATGTGCATATTCGAAACAGAATAAAGTTTTCTTTAAGAGTTTTTTAGGAATTTTTTTAAATGTTTTTTTAAAATATCTGCAAAACACCCTTGTGGAACAAGTCTCCCAGAGACCATCTATCTATGTTGGTGGAAAAAACCCATATAGATTCATGTACAGTTAAAAATAGGGAACCTGAGATGGTAATGTTCCAATTGAGAGTACATAAAGAAAATTTGAAATACACGTTATTAGATTTTTGTGTGACTATGTATAAGACCATCATAGCCCCCTAGGATGTGGTATACCTTCTATGACAAGGACAGGAAATTATGTCGCACTGTACAATAGCGGACTAGGATCTAAAGTTGGAGTTTGACTGCACTCCGATCAGTATATGTACACACTAATGATGGTATCCTCCTTACAGATTGAAAAATAGGAGTGCAAACCTGCAACAATAATTTGCATAAAATTCTTCTCAAATATCCGGGATACTTTCCATCCAAATAAGAGTGACAAATCTAAGGAAATCTTCATAATCATAGATGGTTGGAGAAACAAATAATGAGGTGAGAAACATCACTTGTAGGGTGTATGTATACTGCACCTGGTGATGGGTATGGTCTAAAGTATTTCAAATATTCTTTAAAAAAAAATCTTCTACATAGTCACACAAAAATCTAGTAACGTGTATTTCAAATTTTCTTTATGTACTCTCAATTGGAACATTACCATCTCTGGTTCCCTATTTTTAACTGTACATGAATCTATATGGATTTTTTCCACCAACATAGATAGATGGTCTCTGGGAGACTTGTTCCACAAGGGTGTTTTGCAGATATTTTAAAAAAACTTTGAAAAAAATTCTCAAAAAACTCTTAAAGAAAACGTTATTCTGTTTCGAATATGCACATAAATCGGGCTGACGAATCTGAGTCACTAGGGTTTTTGCATGCTCACTTGAAGTATATAAATGTTTCAACTAGATTGGAACAAATCAGTATCTGATGTATATTTATAAAACTCTTCCTTACAGCCTTGAGAAAGCCCTGAGGGCGAAACGCTCGTCAGCAGCTGTTTTCTTCTTGTGAAATTGTGGAAATTAAAAACAGACCTCAACCCAAGAAGATCTGTCTGGACTATTTACTTTCTATTTTTGAAAAAAACTCTGGATCAAAAAAACTTATAGGGCGCTGAGACATTACTGATTGCTTTGCAAACTAGTCATATAAATGATTTGGGAAATAACGATACTGGTGTGCTCAGGTATTATGTGTATACCTGCTAGGAGTAATTCAGGTATGTTTAGCTGCAATTTGACATTTACAGGCAGATAAACCTTTTGAAAATTGGACCTTTTTTTCAGAATGTGCTCTCTAGTGATTAAAAATATACACCCCACTAAATCATTTTTATCTCATAAAAAAACTTTGCACCCAGTATATAGGTCTCACCACCAAAGTATGAGGTAATTAACGTTTAGGAAGGAATAGTAAATACATACTTATAATAATGAGAATCTAGTTGCCTATATTAATTCCTTGTAGGTCAACGATTGTGAAGCTCAATATAGTGCTACACAACCTGCCACTGTTCTAATGTACAAATATATAGGCACAGTTGGTTTAAATAGCTTGCCTATAATCGCGCAAAACAAATAACTGTCTGCCATCTCTATTCATCCATTTAGTCACAGGTTCTTCCTTGTCTGCTATTTTGGTAATGGGTTATTGGTCAAGGAGGTGACTGACTCCCCACCTTGAGCAAAAATCACAATCCTCGTCAGAGTGAACCCTGAAAGTCACTAAATTAACATGAGCTAATCCCTCTGGTAGGGAAGGCACAGAGCAGTCAGGCTTCACTTAGTGTAAAATTAAGGTATTTCTGCAATACCATTATATTATGCAGTCTATGGATCGGCCTCCAGACTAAATTTCTGACTCTGGACTAGAGATATATTTGGTAGCACAGATGAGGTGCAACATCTGCTGTGGAAACTATCTGACAATTCTACAGTAATGCTGACACCATGGATACTGAGCACAGAAAGTACATGCCAATTGTGGTGTTTGCAGTCGACCATGCTCCTTGACATGATTTTCAGAGAATTAATTAAACAGACAATAATCTTATACTTTGCCATAAAAAAGGATCTGGTACAGGGATGGGGGTTGCATGGGAAGCCTGTAGGTCTGTAATCTGGGAGACTGTATATTCAGAGGCCATGGCATTTACACACTCCATTAGCAGCAATCTCACCAATATTGAAGCCCATTTGAAACAAATGGAATCCCAAACTATCCAAGATAACAGGTCAGACTCCCTTCCACAAATAAAAGAGATAGGAAGACTAATTTATGGAGTAGTGTACAGTGACCTAGACATATGGTGAAGGCTAAAGACCTAGGCATAGACTGGCTGGCTTGTTTTAACCCAGATGGACCTCTGACCATATTTCTACAATAGAGACTGCAGAGGGCAAGGACAAATCTTGGTATATAGCTATCTTAGCAGAATTTTCAAAATACTGTGAGAGACTATGCACCTCCATATCCCAGGGGTAATACAGAGAGGTAAAACAGCGTTTCGCTCTGATAACCCTTGCCTGGTTAGGGCCGATAGACAGGTAATTATAATTCTTACCAATTACCATGAAGGACATAATATGTGCTATAAAAAAACTAACAAATGGCAAAGCTCCAGGGAGTGACGGACTGTCCAGCGAGTTCTACAAGGAATATGTAGAACGATTGGCTTCTTATTCCCTATTACCTTGACATGTATAATGAAACACTCCAAAAGGGTGAGCTACCCTGCTCTCAGAACAGGAAGTAGTAACTGTCACTCATCTTAAGCCAGAGAAGACCACACAGGACTGTGGCTCCTATAGGCCACTACTATCTATAAATACAGACAATAAAGATTTGGCAAAGATATTAGCCACCAGACTGGTGCCAGCATTGTATAGATTAATCTACCAATGCAGTCAGGATTAATAACGAAGCGCTCCACAGGCGAAAATGTATGGACATTTTTCACAGTCTTGCATCAGATCAATTCAGGACTGAAGGCTGTGGCATTGTTCTTGGATGCCACAAAGGCATTTGATGCCAGTGAATGTCCAAACCTAAGAATGGTTCGGAGTAGAATTTGACTAGTGATGACAATGGCAAAATAGATTTGATTACTTTACACTAAATCCATAGCAAATAAATGATCATAACTTTGAACCTTTTTTAATTCAGCGTGGGACCAAACAGGCCTGCTCCGTGTCCTTATTACCTTTTCATTGGCCTTGGAGCTTCTGGTCAGACTGCTATATGAGGTACACAGTGACAGAAGCTTTCAATTTGGGATGTGTAAGATATTGGTGTCCTTATATACCGATGACATCCTACTCCTATTGAGAGACCAATTTGGATCCAATCATTACTTTCCATCGATGGTGAGGATTCACCATTCACTAATGATGCCACTCACTGAAACATTAATTGAACCCCTCCTGGAAAGGCAAGTAGACCTGATTTGATATCTTGGTATACACATCCATAGGGATAATGAAGTGATCTCAAGGGAAAACTATGGAAAACTCATGGACAAGTTAGAAACCTCTATTGAAAAATGTATCAAATTGCCCATAACATTGGCACACCTTTTTGCCCATATAAAATGGTGATAATCCCACAGCGGCTTTACTTATTTCAAAATATAATGGTACCATTCCTCAACCAATTGCAGTCATCACTTATCAAACAAATACGGGCAGACAAACAGCCACAAATTAGTTGGGAATTCCTACAGAGGCTATATGAACATGAAGGTTTCGCTGCATCATATGCTGAGGTCGACTACTATATTGAGAAAACACAGTTCACTTCACACTAGTTTCATAATAATAGACAGGTACTACACCAGCCCTCAAAACTGGGCTTAGCAGCACCACATAGACTCTTTGGTTTTATCTTAAAGACTCTGACATGGCTATGATCTGATACACATATAGTAACTTGTGCAATGTTGGAGTGGATCTAACTAGCTTGGATCTCCAATGTCGATTCTCTGTACTCTCCACATATAAAACTGATGCAGAGCACCAAGCTACCCATCACCAGTTTACCGCTAATGATACAGAATCAATGGTATAGACATCCTTCACACTGTGTGATATATATATATATATAAATATATATATATATATATATATATATATATATATATATATATATATATATATATATATATACATATATGTAGAGTAGATTGCTATGAATGAGTATTTACAAAAGCACTGTTCAGATTAAAGAGACAAGTGAAGGATGCTTTACCTTCATATTTACCTTCATATTCACAGGCACCACAGGATTGGTGACTATTAGGTCTAGATGCAAATGACTAAGTGGTCAGCAAAGCAAGTACCATATTGTATGCCACGATCTTGAGGGATATGCAGATGGTGGGGACCCGTTCAAAGATAACCGGTTTTGAGATTATCGGATGCAACTAATGATGCATGGTGGGGATATTACTGATCCATCAGAGGATTTAGTCCTGACTAAAATGTAAGGTCTGGTTTCGGAATTTAGACATGCTTGTTGAACAGACAGTTTGCCAGTGCCCTCTGTGCCAAGCGGCAAAGCCGGTAGAGCTACTGGTCCCAATTGGTCCCTGGCAAAAAGCAAGTGCTCATTTTGGAATTTGCCCCGATGGGAGACACATGCTGGTTATCTTAGATGACTTTTCCAGAGGTTGAATTCATGGAATCGATGGCAGGTCAGTTAACTATTCCCATTCTGGAGAAAATAATGGCCACCCATGGGCTTCTGATAGAGCTGAGCACTGACAATGGCCCTCCATTCACTAGTCATACATTTGTAGAATATTTGCGGTTCTGAGGCATTCATCACCAAAAATTCACACCCTGTTGACCGCAAGCCAATGGATAAGCATACTGATTCATCGGTACCTTGAATAAGGTGCTGCTTAGGGCTTTGGCTCATGGACAGAATATGGAATGCGCTCTGAATATTTTTCTTAGAGAATATCGCCTCATACCCCACTCAATGACCCAACTCAGCCCTGTTTTCTAGTTTTTCAATCAACCAGTGGTTGACATAATCCCCCAATTGAACAAGCCTTCAGATCTTCAGATGCAGGTGGCTGAGAAGCTGCAACAGTGTTGGCACGGAATAATCACATGTCCCAAATCAGTGGAGCCAGGCGCAAGTCTATTGTGGTCGGAGACTTGGTGATGGTTAAGAACATGCCTCCATGAATTCATGCTCCCTTTTGAGGTTGTGCAAAAAAGGGAGGGGTTTGGTCCAAAAAAGGGAAGGAGGGGAGTCGGACCACAGAATCAGTGAATAGGAAAGTTTACCCACACCTCCAATCATTTAAGATCGGATTTCCGATCAAGACAAAAGATAAACAAAATTAATTATGTCTCTCTTGGCAATGATTTTTGCCTCTTTATTTTGATTTCTTTTCGTAGAAAAAAAGGATCAATATTTGTTTGGCCACACTAGGAACACTTCATAAACCGAACAAAATATCACATTAATACAAACCAAAATGACACAAAACTCAATTTTTTCATATTATACATAAATCTCCACATAGATTAACAATACATTTAGACACATGAAGAAATTCAATACATCAATACATTCCAAATTATTAAGCACGTCAAAAAAAGCTGTTTATGTGCATATATGCTCAATCTCATTGCATTGCAAGAGCATACTTTCTAAATATGCTTTAGTGTATTATAAGCAATTCAAACATTAACCTCACTTTGTTTTTTAATGTGTATATACATGGACGTCAATGCAGCAAAATCCCAGGGGTAGCAGAAGTGACATTACATGCCATGTGACCCTAGCCTGATATCACAGGGAGTGACATCAGATTAACTTAGACCTGATAAAATCACAGGACATGACATCACCTGCATTTTGACCCCCCCTGAAGAAGACACAAGAAGAGACATCACAGGAAGATACATCACACAAACCTTGACCTGATGACATCTTAGAAGTGACATCACCTGCCTCTTGAAACCCCATGAAATTAAAGGAAGCGACATTGGATGACCTTAGACTAGCGGCTATCATAGGAATGTATTAATCTAACTTTTGGTTACTTACATCACACACAGAGGCTGGATAATCTCTACAGATGCAAAAGAAGTACCCTATAAACAGAAATACTTCAAATCCTATTGAAAATACAGCTGCATACATCGTATCAGGTAGAATCTTCAGATATAAGGTAATGTAGCATTGAATAAGAACTTATCAAATAGTTTACAACAAAGCAAAATAGACTAGTCAAGTTGAAATCAGCTGTTATCAATATCAAATAACATACAATGGGAAGTTTGATGGGCCTATAAAGTTCAAAACAAGTTCACTTTATCATATGTTTCAGAAACTGGGAATGCTTACTGCCTCTGACCCATTCCAGGTGCACTCCACTGAGCGTCACCCCTTTAGCGTTTCATACATCTCATACAATATTTTGTTTTGCTCATCATTATGCATTCATTCGAAATGCATGATATTAAACTTTGTTGAGTACATTTTCAACACCCTACCCTTTGTCATACACTGGCTCATTTTTTTGTATGTGCTGTCCCACCACGCTTAGTCTCTACAACAAATATGGTGCCTCAAAAGCAGATCAGAATTGAAGAGAGTATAACATAGTGTGCCTAATAGGTAATCTTGTGCTGTACATACCTCACCAGCGACAAATATATTCTCTAACAGCCAGACAGCCCAAGGCATGAATGCTTGCTTAACAAATGCAGATGTTAAAGTCCACATTTAACAATAACTCCATTAATCAGTGCTCCTAAAGCAAAACTTTCCACATTTTCAAATCCCTCACACACATATACAGGGAC
The DNA here is from genome assembly GCF_964263255.1 of Lissotriton vulgaris. Taxonomy (NCBI): domain Eukaryota; kingdom Metazoa; phylum Chordata; class Amphibia; order Caudata; family Salamandridae; genus Lissotriton; species Lissotriton vulgaris. Next base: position 1,188,585,312 of record NC_141693.1, on the reverse strand, counting down.
AATAAATCATATTTTTGTGAATCAGTGTATAGGATATGTTACACAAGGGCAAGGAGACTACAAGGTGTAGGATTCCCGTGCCACCCATACAGGGAAGCATGTTTTAAGAGTGCTTGGTTTGGATAAACACAATCTCAGGATTCAGAACACAGCACAGGGGTTAGGGTTGGCTTTAATAATAAAAATGTATTTCTACCCAAGTAAATCTTTCATAGTAACATCAAGATAGAAAGACTGGGAAAAAAACACAACTTTCTAACCTTGTACCATGCAGCTTGCATGCAGCTCTCAAAGGGCAGTTCATAGCTCACTGTGCTAGATCATGAACATAACTTATGAACTACAGAGTAACAACAGAATCTCTGTGGCAAAAGCAGTAACCTACAGAGATATCCAAATAAAATATTCTTCTTTTATATGCATGGTACACATTCTTTGCAGCAGGCTTGTTAACCCTCTGCACTATGTAACGTAAGTGGAAACTGCCACTAGACAAAACTCCAATCTCTATACAGCAGGTACATTAATCATCAGAGCTAACTCAACACTTTTGTTGTTGCCAAAAAAATGCTGAATATACAAGGAATGTTTTAGTTCTTTTAAAACTGCTACACTGCAACAAAACTGCCAATGAGAAGTTTCGGTACTGAAGAGGAAAATATTTCGAGGTGTAGCCTCATTTAGAGCACTGACCCATGCAGCTATGCCAGTTCATGCTCATGTCATCCAAGGACAAGACCAGAGCCTGCAACGCATCCCTCTACACATAGCAGGCGAAGCACTTCTATTCGGTGCTGTGTTATGAATTCAAGCTTCCTTCACATATCCGAGAAGGGAAACATCCTGTACAACGCAACCATTGTATCACACTACACTTACAAACCAACATCATTACATCGCAACATCCTTTACAATGCATGTCAGTACAACGCAGGCATTACACTACATAGCATGACACTATATTGCATGTCACTACAACCCAGGCATTACAATGCATACCATTACAACGCATACCATTACAATGCGTAGTACCCCTACACTATCCAAAACTTACCCTACTGTTGCACCCGCTGGAGTTAGAATAGTAATTTTTACCCCTACACTATCCATAACTTACCCCTATGTTGCACCCCCTGGAGTGAGAATATTTATTTTTACCCCTTTACTATCCAATATTTACCTTAAATGCAATGTAATGGTTTGCGTTGTAATGGTATGCGTTTGTAAAGGTATAATGGAATGTAATTGAATGCGTTGTTAAGGTAGCTTCATAACACCTCATTAAAAACATCTTTTGGCCACCTTTAACTCATTTGTTTATCAAGACAATCTGTTCACATTCAGTCCCCAAGTTCGCAAGATGAAGTTTTTGACTCACTATAAAAATACTTCATAATACTATCTTCATGTTTCTAATTACATTGATTATATTTCAACTATTCTTCCTTTAATACTTTCTCAAATATGTATGCATATACTTTTATAGTTGAACTCTTCATATTTTGATAAAGTTTCCCAATCCTGCTCAATTTGTTGTCTATTTTTCTATTGTTCCCTCTATCTTTTATATACATCTTCTAGATCATGTTTGTAAACTATTCAGGATGCAAATTTAAAATCTTTTGTTCATAAACACTTTGCGCTCAAATACTAGTTTGACAGATATGGTTCAGGCAGCCACATTGCCGCCCTGCTCCAGGACTGCGAAACAAAGCCATTGGCCGCCTTCCAGATTATAAGTATTTTAGTAGTCCGGCGGGTGGTCCTTTGACATTCCCACAGCAGTGCCTTATAAAAAGCAATGCAAAGGGAACAGCAAAGTCTGTTCCGGCACGGCATGGAAAGGGGACGCTGGAGTTCTGGACTTTTTGGTTCCGTCCAGAGGTGTCAGGGATAACACCCGAAGACCCCTGAGTTCCACCTGTCTCGGTGCACAAATAAACAGAAACACGGGCTTCTCGATGGTGGCGTCAAAGACCAAAGGTTTATTACTGCAGGGACACAGAAGTCACAGAAACTACACACGGGCAGTATCTAGGAGCCTGTTCGATTTGTACAAAGAGGGTTGCTCCTTATATACTAAAATTTGAGCTTGAGGCAAATTCTTTACATGTAATACATTCCCAAACCTTTGTGTCCTAAACAATAAATATTTGGCGTTGCACAGGAATCGTCGACAATATCTGATGTCTAAACATTACGAACGAGGGGTTCCCACTTTTCCATCATAATCTCATGTCAACTTTTCATTCAAGACTCGGACCGCCTCATCGTAAATTTCGTTACCTCCCCCTAATAAAGGCCCAGAAGGAAAGGAGAAGAGCCAGGTGCAGAAGATAGAAAAGCAGGATAAGGGATGTTTGTAGGTTGTAAATGGGCAAGGTTACCAGCTTCGGCCGCCTAATCGTGATCAGGCCAACGACCACAAGAACCAGTATAGCAGGACTGGCCTCGGGCAGAGGAGGCAGCCTTTGTCGAGTCATGCAGCTACAGCGTGTTCTGTTCTATGGTGCACGTGTCACTAGAGAGGTGAATCTCTGGCTAAGCCTACGTGTCCTTAATCGAAATGGAGAAATCAGAGGTTATTGCGTATGTGAGGGCAAGAAACACAAAATGGCTGCCATGATCTAAGATGGATGCCATGGGTAGATCGGAAATGTGTTTGTAGCAGGAGTACTCTTGCTCGTAGCATAGCGAAAACACCAGGATATGCTAAATGGATCATTTGCGGTTCGCTGATACCAATATGATGTATTTCCGACAATATTGAAAACACGGGTTCAAATCGTCACGGAACCTCAGACCCTCCTTTTGCCCTTACATAGGCAATTTCTCAGTCTATGTCAGAATCTAGTTCTATGCTCATCAGGTCATGCTGTTGTATCATCATCCTCTCTCGTGCCTTTTCTCCAAATGCAGGTGGCTTTCTAAAACAGGTTGCAGCACAAAGACTACACAGAGCTGGACCACACTGGATAATCAGGCAACACGAGAACAGGAATACTAAGATGACACCAATGACCATCAGAACCTTCCATCCCCACGCTGATATCAGAGTCCACAGCCACTCCATGAAGGACCAGTTTCCCTTGTCTACATGAATAGAGTCGGAAATCTTGTGTAGCTTAGAGATCGCCTCATAAACTGTTGGAGCATTATTGGGAATAAAGACACAGCAGCTTGATTGGATCATTCTGCATACCCCACCTCGATCTGCAAGTATTACGTCTAGAACCATACGGTTCTGCAACGTCATGAGTCTATCCGCCTGAAGCTCAGCTGTCAAGTTGCTAAGGGCACCAGCAGTTTCGGTAATAGTAGATTCAACTACCCGTGTTAGCTGACGTATGTTTCTACTATTGGCCATAGGCCCCCAGAACGGAAGGAAACCTTTGAGGAAGTCTCCAGCTTCCTGACCAGCGGTATCTTCCTTACTGAAAACACCTCTTGCTACTCTGGTCTTGTGATAATCAGATGAAGCAGTGTATGTTGGAGGCAACAATCGAGCAATATAACATGAACCTGAAAAGTCAGCAGGCAACCATGTCTACGCTCTGTCTTGACAGATGAAGTAGGTACCCCTAGCAGTAAGAAATGCAGGGGAAGAGTTAGACGGAAACACGTAAGTCCCTACGCACTCACTCCTCCCTAGCTGAGCTCTTGGATTTCTCCCATTACCTTGCAAACAGACCTGACCTCGGTGAGGTACGACCCAGATTGGAGTTGAGCTTTTACGCTTGCTTTCTCCCAAACTAAGGCGATACTCTGAAGAATTCCAACTCAAATATACTCGCAATTCGTCTCTAGGGTAAGATACAGTATTATTGACGTCCTTGATCATGTCAATAATTCCCTGGACTAAAGCTTTGTTGGCAGAGTTATATTTAGTGGAACGTGGTGGACGCGGAGGATAGGTTTCAAGGGCATAAGCAAAGATGGTTTGAAAGGCCTGAAATGATCCATTATAGCTAAAAGGCAGAACCAGATAGGGAATGCCTTTATCCATAGTGTGGGGTATCAAGCCACACACCCAGCAGTCTGTAGTGTTAACTATCAGTTGGTGTTGGTGCAAGAGCTGTACGAAAGTGTTATTGATAAATTCTGAGCGTCGAGCTTGCTCATGTTCAGGAAACGAGTGAAAAGAGTGTATAGAAGAAACAGTAGAGGTAGAAGGGTCAAGGGGAGGTACAGTAGTTACTGGCACAAAGATTAAATTTATACTAAAAACGATTCCACCCACCAGCGTTATTAAAACAATTAAAAATGTAATAGCACATTGCATCAGAAAACATTTACTATGAAGGATTCTGTAAAGTCTGTTTCTGCGAACATAAATCACATTTTCTCGTTGCAGCGCAGGAAGCTCCATCTTCTACAATCCGCTCGCGACCACTGATGATGTGTACGTAGATGAAAATGCCTCTATCAGCCCTGGGAGTTCCCAGAACCAACAGAAAGATCGACCTTGTGTCTGACCCCCGCAGATTCAACTAGGCACACAGCCACAACCCTACGGCTACCCAGACGGCAAGGCAATTTTTTAAAAACAATAAAACAATAGCAAACTTCCTGGCTGATGGCAAAAGTTTCAAAATTCAAATATCACAATAGGCAGTTTCCTGCTTTATTTGTCCATATTACGAGATCGTAAGTTGTATCTTAGTTTTGCCGGAACTGTTTGATCGGAAAATAGTGTATCATTCGTAGATGTTGCAGTGTTCAGGTTCGCAGATGACAGAGTTTCTTCTGATGCAGAGGACAAATGTTCAGAGTTCAAGGGAGTAGTTTCAGGAGGAGAGTCAGAGTTCGGAGTGTCAGTTATCAATTCGGCATCGCTGAATGGGGCCCACTTGGGTGTTTGCTCGAATTCAGAGGCACCAATTCCCTTCTTAATCCAATTGTCATAAGGAAGTGGCAGGGGCACACGTTTGACGTGTGTTGCATGGATCCAATGCTTGCGACCAGCCACACGAACAGCAGTTCTCGTCGCCAATAACACCTGGAAGGGGCCAACAAATCTGGGCTGAAGGTTCTTCGTCCTCGCAAAATTTCGTACCACAACGTGGTCACCTGGTTTCAGCTGATGCCCTGGACTCTCCGGAGGCTTTGGCAATGCGTCGAAAACCTGTTGGTGAATAAGACTCAATTTAGCAGTCAAGTCGTAAAGGTAATCAATCAACATTGGATATTCCAGAGAACAAAATTCCTTTGGCCTTGGCACTCCCCAAATATTAGCGGGGCGACCAAAGACAATTTCATATGGACTAAGCCCTACTCTAGAATGTACAGTCGCTCTCGTGGATAACAAAGCCAAAGGTAGTGCATCTGGCCAGGATAAACCCGTGGATGCCTGTATTTTAGCTAGTTTTAGTTTGAGGGTGCCGTTGTAACCCTCAACTAAACCAGCAGACTGGGGATGGTTTGCACTGTGGAACTTTTGTTTTATGCCTAAACCGGCACACACACTCTGCATAACTTTCCCTATAAACTCACTTCCGTTATCTGACCATACAATCCGTGGCATTCCATATCTAGGGAAATATTCCTTGAGAAGAATTTTGGCAGTTGATAGGGCAGTATTGTCCTTCAGTGGATATGCTTCGATCCATCTGGAAAATGCACAGACTACCACCAGGACGTATTTTAGATTGTTACAACGATCCATGTGTATGAAATCTAGCTGAATTACTTCAAAGGGGCAGGAAGGAGGAGCGAAGTGACCAGCAGGAGTTGGGATTCCCTTGCCAGGATTATGCATCAGGCATACCATACAATTTTTCACCACTCTCTCTGCACATTTACTAATCCCATCATTCTTCCAGACTGGAGCCAACATCTTACAGATTCCTTTAGAACTTATATGCGCTACTCCATGTGCCATTGTCACCACAGCGAGCACGTACGCATCAGGCAACATCCAACGCTGTTGTTCCGACAAATCAATCCAACACCCACTCAAATCCAACTTGCCCGTACTTTCTTTCCATGCACGCTTTTCCTCCTCAGTTGCATCTTTCTGAATCTCTTTCACACTTTCCACTGTATCCTCACACATTCCAGACTCGGAAATCCATCTTGCAGACGTAGCAACATACATTCTACTCATCATATCTCTAGCTGTCTGTTTAGCGGTCTCATCAGCAAAAGCATTCCCACGACCAACGTCATCCGTGATTGCTTTATGAGCACTGCATTTCACAATTGCAACTTCAGTCGGCAAGGTTAGAGATTCCAACAAGTCGTTAACTAGCTGACCATGTTGAATCTTAGTCCCATGGGACGTAATGAAACCTCTTTCTTTCCACAAACGGCCAAAATTATGGGCCACGCCATACGCGTACTGACTATCTGTAAACACATTCACTCTCTTTCCCTTAGCTAAAACACACGCTCTTGTTAGGGCGATTAACTCTGCAGCTTGGGCAGAATTCTGACTCACTCTAGCAGTCTCCACAATCGTACTCAAAGTCGTTACTGCATAGGCAGCAGTCACATCACCATTCTCCAATTTGAAGCATGACCCATCAACATACAACGTGCCATCTGGATCTGACAATGGGGTGTCTTTTAAATCAATTCATCCTTTTGTCTCTTCCTCGGTTCTAAAACAACAATCATGGGGATCGGAATCACTCGACTCTTGATTAGTCGGCAACAATGTTGCTGGATTCAATACATTGCATCTTTTGATTTGAATATGACTTGCTAGCAGTGTCAGCTCATAACCAGATAATCTAGCACTGGTAAGGTGTTGCGTTTTGGTTCTGTTCATGAGTGTATCCACAGCATGAGGAACCATGACCACTAGCATGTTATTCATCACCAAACCAGCAGATTGTCGAATGGAAGCCGCAGCTGCCGCTGTAGCTCTCAAACAACTAGGTAACGCTCTAGCTACCGGATCTAATGTTGATGAAAAGTACGCACAAGGGCGTTGTTTATCACCGAATGTCTGTGTCAGAACACTCAACGCGCAACCTTCTCTTTCGTGAACATAGAGCATGAATGGTTTACTGTAATCAGGTGTACCCAACACAGGAGCTGAACACAATGCTTTTCGTAACTCAGAAAAACTCTCCTGACATTCAGCAGACCATGGCACCGGACTCGGAACATTTTTCCCCAGTCAAAGCTACCAATGGTTTTGCTAAAAGAGAAAAATTTGGGATCCACTGCCTACAGTACGAGGTAATACCTAAAAAGGCACGTACTTCTCTCTGTGTGCGAGGAACACTCATCTGCGTAATTGCTTTTATTCTCTCTGGGGTCAACTTCCTTCCCTCCTTTGACAAGAGATGACCTAGGTAGGTCACTTCTTGGCAGCAGTATTGCATTTTCGAAGGTGACACCTTGTGATTCAAATTGGACAAATGATGCAATAACGAAATCGTAGTTGCTTTGCAAGTTTCCTTGTCATCGGCAGCCACTAGAAGGTCATCTACATACTGGACTAAAGCAGAACCTGGAGGAAGTGCAAAGGAATCTAACTGACTTTTTAATGCCTGACTGTAAATGGATGGGCTCTCACAATAGCCTTGTGGAGCGCGTTTAAACCTGAAGCTTCGACCTCCTAGACAGAAGCCGAAAATATCTCTGCTTTCCTCGGCTATCGGAATGCTGAAAAAGGCATTTTTCAAGTCGATGACTGAAAACCATGTGGCTGTAGCAGGAATCAACGTTAACAATGCAGTAATGTCTGGAACTACAGGAAACTGCGGAACCACAATCTTATTAACCTCTCTGAGATCAATAACAAACCTATATACTGGAGGCTTTGTAGGATCGGTTTGTTTCAAAATCGGTAATACAGGACTGTTACAGACATTTCCTCTAGTTTCTTCAACCACACCTTTCTTAATCAAATCTTGCACAATCAATAAAAGTGCACGTTCACCTTCACTAGAAATTTTGTATTGAGGAATTCTTGGAAATTTTATATTTGCTTTCAAAGTGACTACATATGGTGGTATTTCCAAAAGGCCTACATCATTAGGACCAGTCGCCCAAAGAGTATCAGGGAGTGAACGCAGCTCTGGCGGGAGTGCATCCATTGACAAGTACATCGGAGAGGTGATTCTTTTACCTAATGTAAGCTGTACTCCTTCCGGAGAACAGTACAATGTCGCATATAGGCGTTTTAACAAGTCTAAACCAAGCAGATTTTCATTACAACCTGTCGTCAAAATCAGAGGTGCTTTCAATTGACACGGTCCAACAGAAATAGACAAAGGACCAGATACTGGGTTGTAAACAGGGGCGCCTGAAAAACCTACAGAAACATTTGTTAAGCCGGACAAAGGTGCGCCAGGGAGTTTCGCATGAATGATAGAACTTTTTGCTGCACCAGTATCCAACAGAAACGGTTCGACTAGACCTGATGTTGCTACTGCGACATAAGGCCCACTCTGATCCACTGGAACTGATACTACTCCCTCTCTCTGTCCATGGCTGTCCTAGTACTCATTTTGCTGAAATCCTTCACCCACTTCACAATAGTCTTCAACATGATACTGTGGAGATCTATTTTGTTGGGCAGACTGTCCATTTCGTTGATCAAAGTGATTGGAAGGGCGATCATTCGTCTGTGGAGGCATAGCACCTCGTCCTCGACCTCTAGAATTCTGCACAAAACCACCACGACCTCTCTGAGCTGCTGCTGCGTTATTTTGCGCTAAGACTGGACACTCATTCTTATAATGACCCTCTTTCTTACAATACGCACACTGATTCCACTGATATTGTGGTCTCTGAGAACCATAATCTGTCCTTTGATACGATCCTTGCTGCGTATTAGTCTGATTCATGCGAGGCGGATATGCCTGTTGTAAAAGAACTTTAGTCTTTAAGTCTTTCGTTTTCTTATCTGATTTCTCTTTCTCCTCTTTATCCCTATTTTCATAATACTGTGCAGTTGCAAGTATTTGCGTAGTTGTAGAGACAGCCCACGCACTCTCGGAATCTTTCAATTTATTGCATAGCTCAGGTAGCAGATTGTGTACAAATTTATCGACAAATAATCTCTGACCTCCTTCTGTGCTCATATCCTGACCACTGTGATCTACAAAAGTTTCTTCGAACCTCGTGAAGAAGTCGGAGACACTTTCGTCTTTCTTTTGCCTGCATGCGGACAACTTGTCCCAGTTAACACGCAATGCTGGCATCAGAGTCTTCATTAAGTCGATTATCCTACCTGGAAGATTAGCAATTAGAGGTTCGGAACCACCTATTTGCTGACCATCCGCTGCTATGATAGCTGCCCAGTCACCACCTAGGGCAACTGGATGATTCTCTTTACGTATCTTAGCCCAAATTGGTTGTGGAACTACATTCCCAAATAACATGTCAATGTCCGCTAGATTCATTACACAAGCCTCAACTGTTTGTGCTAACTCCTTATAATATCCAGCAGGATTCTTACGCGGATCTGGTAAGGCCTGTTTCACTGCCAATACTTCGGCTCGCTTCCACGGAATGTGTATCCACACTCTCTGGAATTGTGCCGGAGCGGCTGCAATACCACGATTCGCATCAGCTTGCACAGCTTCACGCCAAATAGGTGGGACCTCTCTCATTGGATATTGGCGATTATGCTTCGTACTACTTTTCTCTAAGTCCCTCGGTGAGCGAAGTGATGGATCATTCCTATAACTTAAAACCAATTCCATCGCTTCTTTTATATTTTGACCTACTATCATTCCTGCAGCAAACTCTTTCTGAACCTTAATTAAGTCTTCTAAATTTGTTTCAGAGTCATCTTCTTCTAGTTCCTCACGTAAAAGAGAGCACATCTCGTCGAAGACATATCGTTGTGTTGGTTCGTTCCACTGCATAAATGTATCTAGTACATCTCTCGTACTATATCTTCTACTTTTCGAAATCCATCTGAGAGCTGTGGAATCTAATATTCCCCGTTCCTCAGTACTTGGGAGCTGACTACGTCTTTGCACAGACTTAGAAGTAGGAGTCTTAATTAAAGATTTATAGAAGGGAGACAGAATGTTAGAGACAGAATCAGTGATTCTTCGACGAACCGAAAGCGGAGTCATAATACTAGCAGATGTAGAGAACACAGTAGCAGTTGGAACAGATTGTACAGGGACAGTAGGAGTGTCAAGTAAGGTAGTAGGTGTAAGCAATATAGGTATAGGTAAAGAAGTCGGCAACCCAGGGAGAGGTGGTGCCGAAGGAACATTTACATTAACCACAGGAGGTACAGGGACTTGATTCTGAGGGGCAGGAGCAGGAGCAGGAATACCAGGTTGTCCAGCAACCGGCAATTGAACATTTGGTATAGGTGGATCCGTAGCACCCTGTGCATACGGTGGAGGTGACTGTAACAAATAAGACAACAGAGGATCGTTTTCGGGGTCTTCTACTGTCTTAGTTGTACTCGATGGCAAGGCAGGATAGCACTTGTCGATCGCTAAATTATGTTCTCTAATAGCCACCTCTACGGCCTTCTCAGACTCGTTGACTTGCAGCTGCTTAACAGCTTGTTCTAAAGTCAACTCTTGCTCTTTCTGTTCTTTTTTCAACCTTTTAATTTCTCTCTGTTTAGATTCTTTTCGCCAGTAGCGGAAAGAATCAAACATTGCCGGCCGGGCTTTCTTTTTAAACAATTTCACTTCTAAATTGTCAAGGATTTCGGGTTCAAAACTACCATGTAGTGGCCAACTAAGGACACCGTCCTTTTCCGTATAGCGGACCCACACCTCATTATAAGATATAGGACCTACACCATGCTTACAATACAAATCATATAGAGGAGTCCCAATCGGAGGAACCAGACATGAATCCTCCAATCGTGAATCACTGTTACAACCAAAACACGACAACATACAATTTTTCCGACTTACCATTTTATAATCCGGAACACAGAACAGAAAAACACAAACAGGAATGTGCACTCGAACCAAGAACGTAGGCCTACCAAAAGCAAACAAATGTATCGATACCCAAACTAAACCAATAGATTATCGTAACCAGGACAACAACCAGTGATAATCTTACGAAACCAAACCAAACCAAGAACCAAAAAGGATTTTAACAACCCTTACGAAGTAACCAGCTAGCAACCACTAAATACTTAACTGAGGCACTGAAGACGTCACCAAGGAGAAACCCGTCACGTCTCGCCGTACTAAGGACTGCACCTCGGGTCCAAGACAGGGCGACGGTCAAGGCAACGGCCCACTGCAGCCGTCCTGAACGGGAACCCTCGTGGAAGAGAACTTCGGGCCACTTTTGCGATATGCCGGGATCGATGAAGTGGGGCGCCTCCCTCAGGAATCTTCACACGAAGCTTCTCGAACTCTTCAGGCTTTTGGACCGGTACCGAATGACGTCGCCCCACGTTGGGCGCCAATTGGAGTTCTGGACTTTTTGGTTCCGTCCAGAGGTGTCAGGGATAACACCCGAAGACCCCGGAGTTCCACCTGTCTCGGTGCACAAATAAACAGAAACACGGGCTTCTCGATGGTGGCGTCAAAGACCAAAGGTTTATTACTGCAGGGACACAGAAGTCACAGAAACAACACACGGGCAGTATCTAGGAGCCTGTTCGATTTGTACAAAGAGGGTTGCTCCTTATATACTAAAATTTGAGCTTGAGGCAAATTCTTTACATGTAATACATTCCCAAACCTTTGTGTCTTAAGCAATAAATATTTGGCGTTGCACAGGAATCGTCGACAATATCTGATGTCTAAACATTACGAACGAGGGGTTCCCACTTTTCCATCATAATCTCATGTCAACTTTTCATTCAAGACTCGGACCGCCTCATCGTAAATTTTGTTACCTCCCCCTAATAAAGGCCCAGAAGGAAAGGAGCAGAGCCAGGTGCAGAAGATAGAAAAGCAGGATAAGGGATGTTTGTAGGTTGTAAATGGGCAAGGTTACCAGCTTCGGCCGCCTAATCGTGATCAGGCCAACGACCACAAGAACCAGTATAGCAGGACTGGCCTCGGGCAGAGGAGGCAGCCTTTGTCGAGTCATGCAGCTACAGCGTGTTCTGTTCTATGGTGCACGTGTCACTAGAGAGGTGAATCTCCGGCTAAGCCTACGTGTCCTTAATCGAAATGGAGAAATCAGAGGTTATTGCGTATGTGAGGGCAAGAAACACAAAATGGCTGCCATGATCTAAGATGGATGCCATGGGTAGATCGGAAATGTGTTTGTAGCAGGAGTACTCTTGCTCGTAGCATAGCGAAAACACCAGGATATGCTAAATGGATCATTTTCGGTTCGCTGATACCAATATGATGTATTTCCGACAATATTGAAAACACGGGTTCAAATCGTCACGGAACCTCAACGCATGCACACAGGGTGGCATACCATGTCTCCCATTACCTGACACAACAGGAGGCTCTGTAGAGACACCTTTGTTTCCTCATCACCAGCATTTTTATGGTGGGCTCATTGCCATGAAACTGCGGGCAGTGAGAAAGCGCGTAATATACTTGGAGGTGTAGACTCAAGACTGCTATGCCACTGCTGTGAATCATGTTTCCGTGGTTGTGGTGGTCTCACTACGGTCTGACTGCCATTATATAATACAGTGGTCGGACTACTGGTGCAGAGGTCCCAGCACCTCCACCACAGGTTTGGCGGTCAAACTCATAATCAGGCCCTTTGTAATTTATATTTTTACAAAATATTTAATTTTCACTAATAGTAAATTCCAGAAAAACTAAATTGTATTCCATAGTAATGTTATTGCTTTGTTAACCTTACCAATGCTGTTAATTTCTATTGACAACCTTAATAAAATTGTTAAAACAGAAAAAGAACACTAGTGATCACTGAAAAATCCCTGAACTTGATTTGAATCCGATTGCAAGGGCGCTTTGGCTAGATAAAGTAACCAGGCTTAACGACCAAGTTGTGGCTTTTTTACGTGGGATTTAGTCTTGAGGTACCCAGTGAGAAAGGTAACATGGGGCCCCCAAGTTCATATGCTTTATTTTAATTCTTAGCATTTCATTATTTAATGTATTCATGAGAACAAAATGCCATCCGGTTTCTTCCGTTTTTTAATTCATGATAATTTAATGCTCTGCTCCAGTGCTCTCGCTTTGGAGAGTTGCTTTAAGTGGTTTTGTTTGAAGAAGGGAATTATGAGGACCATCACGTGATACTCCTAGGCATCAGGAACTCACTGTAGTAGAGACCAGAAGGTGGCTCAGGCAAGACCAGATGCTGTTCCAGATAGGTGTAGTTGAAGCAGGTCAGCTGGGCAGCAGTATGGAAGTCTTTGAAGCTTGTTGTGTACCTGCAGTTCACACAGAAGATCAGCAAACTGACCCTGTGAGCCACTTTGTTTAGCCTTGCATGGAGGTAAGTAGGTCCAATATTTCTGCTCAGACCGCTTGGCAATCCATCAAGCATGAAGGCTGTCCACTGGAATCAGGGTAGACCTTATTCTGTAACTTACACAGGACCAAGAGAGGTTTAATGAAAGGCTCCAATATTTATACCTGGTGCCAGCCCTTGTGTGGGGGGACTCCCTGACCTACCCCCACAAGTTCTTCTCCTTCCCCAGTCAAGGCTCTAAACTGTCTGGGGGTTACACAAGGCAGGTCAGACCTAGTTTCAGTTTCCTTTGTATGTGTAGGAGTAAAATGTCTCTACAGTGTAAGTGGAGCTTGGCATGACCCCTTCCCAGTCATCCTGCCAGGAAGGCCCATCCTGTCCTCCACTCACCCCCCTGTGTGTTACTGTCTCCAGAAGAAATACAAAAACCCCAACAGTAGAGCCAGTCTCAGTCATGACCCAGGATACTGGAAGAAGGGCACCATGGGTTGGACAAGAAAACGCCAACTTTCTTAAAGTGGTATTTTCACAACTTTAACTTAAAATCCAACTTAAAGAGACTTTTAAATTTTAATTCAGTTTGGTATAACCAGTACATCTTAATCTTCTCCGGCCAGAAATATAACACAAATGAAATGCTGTAAGATAACCCAGGCTAGTCAGTGGGAGAGACAGGCCGTATAACAGTGAAAACTTAATTTTATGCAGAATTCAGTGCCAGGACATGTTCAACTTAACCATGCACATCCTACTTGGTAAATGCAATGCCTCCTGCCCGATGAGGCTTCAGGGCCGAACTTGGGGGTGACCTATCAGTATTAAAAAGGAAGGTTTAGGCCTGGCAAAAGTTTATTTTGCCAGGTCGAAATGGCAGTTTAAAGCTGCACACACAGGCTGCAGTGGCATTCCTGAGACATGCTTAAATAGGCTTCTTTAGTGGGTCGCATAATGGTTGCTGCATGCCCACTTGCATCAGTTCAATTTCAGACCCCGGGAACATATACCATTTTCTAGGGATTTACAGGTAAACAAAATGAACCAATCAGGTGTAAGCCACTTTGATCAGGTTTCACCAGCCTGGTAAACATGCATAACCTGGGATAAAGTGCACAGAGTCCTAAAGCCAACAAAAATAAAATCACCAAACAGGAGGTGTGTTGGACTTGGCCCTTTTTGCAGGGTCATTCCTGCACTTTTTGCCTTCCTCCTGTATTTTGTCTGACCTGTTTTTGTTGGCTTTATGACTCTTGGCACTTTACCACTGCTGATCAGTGCTAAAGTGCATATGCTCTCCCTATTGTAAATTGACATATGGATTAGTGATCCCATGATTGGCTGGTTTAGTTTACCTGTCAGACCCTAGTACAGTGCCCCAGGGTTGCAAGGGTAGGGTGCATTGTAAGTATAAGATATGACATGCCCTGGCGTGTGTGGCATGTCCTAGGAGTAAATTACAGCCATTTTTGTTTTTCACTATTGCAAGGCTACCTGTTCCCCATAGGCCAGAATGAGCAGTTTGATTATTACATCATATAATCCTAACTGACTCAGGGGAACATGGTAGAAATTTGAGTTTAGTATGCCTGAACTCAGAATGATAAAATACATCTTTTAGTGAAGTTTGTTTTAACATTCTGTGTTTGAAAATACCACTTTTAGAAAGTAGGTATTTTCTTGCCTAACCATCCAAGCCTGCCTCAGCTAGGTTGTGTATTCCTTGTCCGGAGTTTGAGTGACAGGGCCCGGGGGATTGCAGGAGACAGGGTGAGTCAGAGATCTACATGCTGATGGGTGGGAGGAGTTGCACCTGGGACCTGCATAGGGCTGTGCCTTCCCTCCACAATGCTGGGTCCACCTCCTGTGGTGTGTCTGATGTTTCTGCCCTGCACTGTGAAAGGAAAGAAGGAGTCATGTAAACAGAGTGCTTCAGGACTGACCAGAACTGGTTTGGACTAGGCAAAGGCCTATCTGCCTTCAGAGAACAAAGATAAACTGTGTATAAAAGAGGATTAGATCACTGTTGGGAAACAAGAAGAAACCTTTGCTGAGGAGAGGAACTAGAGTCTATCCCTTAGCTGAAGAGCTGCTTGGGGGATTGGCCTGCAGTGGTTGCCTGACGGCCAAAGAAAGGAGAAAGGAACTTCGTGTGTGTGCTTTATTCAACATGTGAAGGATCTCCAAGGGCTTGGGAAAAGAGCTTGCCTCATGCTGAAGTCTCATGGACAACAGACTTCAACCACCAGCTCCCCAAGAACTCTTTGGAAGTGTCTGCAGCTGTTTTGGGCCTTCCAAGACACTGCGTGTCGCAAGGAGCTGGAAGCGTGACTCACAAAGAAGAAGCGTGTCGCCGCCGCCGCATCACTGAACAAGGGTGTCACCGCTGTAGCTGTCGCATATCACTGCATCACAAGAAACATCTCGCAAAATTGAAGAAGCATGCTGCAGTCGCTGCCGTCGCATCACCGAATAAGGCTGTTGCTGCTATAGCTGTCGCATCGCATTACAGAAGCACCTCGCATCCGCAGAGAAGCGTGCCACCGCCACAGATGCTGTTGTCTCATTACTGAACAAGGGTGTCGCCGCTGCAGCTGTTGCATCGAGCTGAAGCATCTTGCATCATCGGAGAAGAGTGTCGCAACCAAAGCCGCTGTCGTCGCATCACTTAACAAGGGTGTCACCTCTGTAGCTGTCGCATCGAGTCAAGACATCTCGCAACATTGGAGAAGCATGTTGCATCAAGAAGAAGACACCATCTTTGTTTCATCGCACCGAATCTTCATCGCATCACGGCATTGCTAGATTCACCACCACGGAAGCGCAGCATCACCGTTCCTGCGTGTAAGGTACTGACGCATCACTTTCCCAGCAACTCTTTCGTTGTATAGCATTACGCATCCAAAGGTACATTGACTCAAAGTGTCGCATTTTAACATCTAAACAGAACTTGGCCAAAAGCGATCCTTAGAGTGGAGCATAAAAATGCTTTTGGCCGAGGTGTTTGGTTGCGTCTCAAAAGAAGCGTATATTGAAGGCACACCCTTCATTCCATTTGGAACCTATCCAGGAACTGCTGTCCTGATAGTGAGATCTTATTTGTTGAGATCTGATTCAAGTTTTTTAAAAGATTCTGAGAAAAAAATTTCCATCACAATTTCACAGATTCAATCACCCCAATATTCCTGGGGCACCTTTTTTTGCAATTAATATCTGCCCTGATGATGGTCTTAGAGACTACAGCTACAAAAACCGAAACGTCGACCTGCACACCATCTCCAATAGGAATATATGTTTGGAAGAGCTATAATGATTTATGTTCTCTATTTGCTCTCACCTTAATAATAAGAGTAGTGGTTTTGTTATGAATTGTTTTGTTTAATTGATTTATACATCCTTTCATGACATTTTGCATTTGATTCAAGATTTTATGTATCCCCTTTAATGAATTTGCAATCCAGCAATTAAATACAGAATATATATTTTCTATAAAAAATAAGCTCTCCCGTGTGTTACTTTTGCTTCAATAGATTCATAATTGTTGTCCTGTGGACACTTGCAAGATCGTTCATGTATGACAATCTCATTGATTAAGGTTTCAACAAGTAATGTGAAAGATAGTGATCAAATAAATCCCTTATAGACAACTTTACCTGGTTTTGATGATTGCCCAAGCCTACAAGGGTTGATTGGGTTACCCTTTCTATAATCATCATGGTGTACTGGCACGCCATTGTTGTTTTAGGTTCTGCCGTCCCTCCTCGCCAGTGCTTCTGTATCGCTCTTATCAGTGCTGCATGTATTATAAATCCTCCCCTGGGTAGGTCGTACCTCTCCTGTAGCACCTGAAAGGGTAGCATCACCCCATCCTCATACAGATCACCAAGGACTTGGAGCCCCGCTTCTTCCCAATCCTGTAATGGCGTCCAATCGCCGCCATGCGGCAGCGCTGTTGCCATCCCCAGTGGTATTTCAGGTCATAGGGGTGTAAGACTCCCGCTCTGAGCTGGGATTGATTCCAGCACAGTTTCAGTGTTTTATCTTCGATAATGAGATACCTAAGGTCCAACTTTTGTGGCATAATTATATAAGATAGGATGTGGCGTGGGATTCCCCTACCTCTTTGATGCTCTGGCCCTCTAAATTCACTTGTTACCGCCTGCGTTAGTATTTGTATTTGGGCAGCCAGATAATATAGCTCAAAATCTGGGACCACTAGTCCCCCCTCCGCTTTAGGTCTAGTTAGCGTTGCCTGCGCCACTCTATGCCTGCCAGATCCCCACAGGAATCCCACCAAGAGTGATTTCAACGATTTAAACACCGAACATGGGATCCATATTGGTAGTGTCCGAAAGTAGTACAGTAGTCTAGGAAGCGCTATCATTTTTAAGAGGGCTATCCGACCCGTCAGTGACAGCGGGTATGCTAAACAAGTCGGTTCCCACTTCACCTCCCTATGTGTAATGGGTTGGGGTTCTCCCTGCCTCATCGGGAATAGGCACGGTTTGGGCCAGTTCACCCGTAACCCTGAGACATCTCCAAACTCTGACAACAGTCATGCAGCTCCCTCCAGCGCGTTCCCTGCATCCTCGAGAAACATCAGCAAATCATCTGCATATAGCAAAATATACTGTTGGTCCCCCCTGTACCATAAGCTGTCGTAGGTCTCGCCCAATCTGGTCCTTGCTGCCAGCGGCTCTATTGCCAGCACGAACAGCAAGAGGGAGAGCAAGCACCCCTGTCTCGTTCCTCAGGCCACTGGGTACTGAGGTGAGATTAACGATCCAACTCGCACCCTGGCCACGGCAGATGTGTACAATACTTTTGTCCACCCTACAAAGTCCGCTCCTAGGCCAAACTGTTCCATGGTCTTATACAAATATATCCATTCCCAGCTATCAAAAGCTTTCTTTATATCGACAGATAGCACCATTGGTTGTTGCGCTCTTGGTTGCACTTCCTTGAGTATTCGCATCAACCTCCTAACATTAGTGGACGTATTCCTAGTCGGGATAAACCTGGCCTGGTCTACATGTATCAGGTCTGTCATATGTTTTAGGAGGCGGGTCGCCAAGATTCTGCTCAAGATCTTGTAGTCGGTGGTCAGCATTGACAACCATCTATAGGAGGCCGTATTTTTCCCATCCCAACCAGGTTTCAAAAGCGGGATCACCAAAGCCTCTCGCATGGAGGAAGGCAGTTGCCCCGATTCTTTAGCTTCCTTGTATACCTCCAGGAGCCTTGATGCTAATAAGTCCACAAACTTCGAATAGAACTCTATTGGTAAGCCGTCCACTCCCGGTGTTTTATTTCGGGCCATGTGTTTGATAGCGCTCCTGATTTCCCCTATTTCTATGTCCTGGCCTAAGCATTTCGCCTGCTCGTCCTTCAAGTGTGGGAGTGTTACCCCTCCCAGGAAGGAGTTGATTTCAAGGTCCCCCGCCACTAATGAGCTGTCGTACAGGTCCTCGTAATACTGCAGGAAACAATGCAAAATCTCGTTTTGGGTGCAGACCTCCTTACCATTCCTATATTCTAGCGTCAATATAGGGGAGCCTCTCTTTGCTGGGTTGGCCATCCAAGCCAGTAGTGTTCCTGCCCTGTCCCCCTCCGTGTGTGTTCTTGCAGTATAGGCTTTGTAATCAAAACTTCGAAGTCTCTCTACCTCCACTGCAGCCTTTTCTTTCTCTCCCAGAACCCTCCTGTTGAGTTTCAGGATGACCAGGCCTTGCTAACTCGGCTTACGTAGTCTCTCTTTGGCCCGGGTCACATCGTGTAGCAGCACCTTTCGCACCCCTGCGTGTTTCCCAATGCAGATCCCCCTGACGACTACCTTAAAGACATCCCATTCTATCGACCTTGCAGTGGCCGATCCAGCGTTCTCATCAAAATAATGGGTGATCCCTTCGCTCACTACTCCCTGGAAGATCAGATCTTCCAGCGATTCAGGCCGAAGCCTCCAAGTCGGGATGGCCGACTCTCCTGTCATCCAACGTACAGTGAATATTAGCGGATTATGATCAGAGATCGTTCTGGTGAGATATTCAGTATTCATTATAGAGGGCACTACTAACGGTGAACACAATACCGTGTCCAGGCGAACATGTAGGTCATGTATTGCTGAAAAATAGGAGTAGTCCCGGTCAAGTGGATGGCGCCTTTGCCACACATTCACCAGGTTCCACCTGCTCTGCCAATCCAGCCTGCTTTTAGCCAATCTATGTACAGGGGAACCCGGCAATGGGGGATGCGATCTGTCTAATGACACATCCGCTATAGAATTAAAATCTCGCCCTATCACCACCGAGCCTGCGAGATAGTGAGCCAGCGAGCCGGACAAGCGCTCCAAGAAGCGTGTTTGGTCAACGTTAGGAGCATATACGCTAGAGATCGCTATGTCCCTGCAACAGAGTCTGCCTTCTATGGCCACAAACCTGACTTCCGTATCTATTGTATGCCTTATCACCTGGAAAGGAACTCTGGCCCGGATCCATAGCAGTGCTCCCCGAGCAAACGCTGAGTATGTGGTGTGAAATATCTGTCCTCTCCAGCTCCTCTGTAATGCTACGCCTTCTGCCTTGGTTAGATGAGTCTCTTGGAGCAATGCTATGTGAACCCCTCTACGAACTAGATATGCGTGTAACTTGTGGCGTCATGTCATCGTGTGGAGCCCCCTCACATTCCAGGTAATACATCGTAAATCAGCGGTGTCCCCCATCATAAACATGTAATGTTTGCATTCCAAGCCAACTTCCTGATAACGCACCAGTGTACCCCCAAATCCAACCCCCTTCCCAACAACCCAACATACCCACCTCCCCAAGAACAGGTCCTAGAACCAAACAGCTAGTTCCCATCCAAACCAATGTAATTGTGAACACACATCTAAGCCTAACAGCGGCCACTGAAGGCATGCCTTATGGGCAACGAGGAGGCCCAACCTTCGTACATCATCCGCTTCATGTAAGCCCCACTTAAGGGATGGCCTCACCCCTCGCCACCCCTCAATCAGCCCCTGAACCTCCCCCCAATTATTTCAGCAAATAGTGCGCACACAGTGCATATCCTTTAATGGACAAATATGCCGCCCCCACCCCACGACCGCTGCAATTATTGAGTACTTTTCCCGTATTACGTCCTCCAGGTTGCCAATCCCCCTCCCAGAAGCCTCTCATCTATCTTCTCAGTCACTTCAACCTTCGTCCAATATCCCATCAGCCGTCTCTGGCGTGACCACCGGTAGTCGTACACTTTCTGTTTCCGAGGCTTCCGTGTCGGATTGTCCATTATCCTTCTCTGAATGGGACCCTCCTGGGGATTGCTTCTCCTGCTCCCCCGACATAGCTGATGTCACCTCCAGCACTCCTCGCCTCTCCGCTTCCGCCTGTGACAACGAGGGCCTCCGTATGTCTCGCCGCTTCTTTCGAAGTCTCTGTGATTTCCGTGGCGGCAGCCCCTCTGTTAAGCTTTGCAACTCACAGCTATGTTCATCCATCCCTGCTCTGTAGGACTCCAGCCAGGCACATGCATCTTCTGGAGTGTCGTGGAAACATGTTTTACCATCCACTATGATTCTCGATCTGGCCGGGAAGAGCAGGGAGTACTGAAGTCCCTCTTCCCTCAGCTCTCTCTTAACGTCCAGGAAAGAAAATCGGCGCCTCTGGGTTTCAAAAGTATAATCCGGGAACAGATTGGCCTTACTGTTTCCAACTTGATAGGGTCCATCCGTGCATGCCTTCTGGAGCAACAGGTCTCTGTCCCGAAAATGTAGCAGTCGGGCTACCACCGGTCAGTCGGGTCGTCCCTGTGGAGATGGTCTGGCTAGGATAAACCTTCCGGCGCCACTACTGTTTTCAGCCAGTTCTCGAGGTATTGCACCATGTCCGATCCCTACCTTTTCTCGAGAAGGCCAACTACGCAGATGTTGTTCAGTCGGTTCCTGCCTTCCGCATCCTCGGCTCGCCTTTCCAGTGCTCCGATACGATCCAAAGCATTCAACACCACTGCCTTCAGTTCCTTTTGTGCCGGTTCGACAGTCTAAATCGCTCCCTCCACTAGCTTAACCCTGTCTACCAATTTGGCGTGGTCCACTCGTAGGAGTCCCAGAATCGAGGCGACCTGTGCTATGTCTTGTTGTAGAGCCGTACAGGAGTCTAGTATTGCTGATAGAATTTTATCAAATTGGTGCTGCAAGTGGAAGTCTTGCGACGCTCCCGGGCCCTCCTGCTCATTCCGTCCAGGGGATTCGCCGTCCGACTGTGGCTGAGCTCCGTCTTTCCTCCCCTTTAACTTCCCCATATTGAAGAGAGTCAGCGGTGGTTCAGGCAGATCTTTTCAATCTTCCGCCCCAGGCACCACAGCTCCCAGTCTCTAGCCCAGAGAGCTACACATTCCAGGCTTAGTTCCTCCCACTCCCCTGCAGGCACAGCACCAGGCCCCAGCTGGGGCCCGTGGTAGTTTCCCACGGGCTTGCGTTGGCCTCAGTGGTCGTCCAGTGGACGGAGGTTGTCAGCACTGCACCATCGCGGAATGCGCAATGGAGCCCCTCCCGGCACACGATCAAAGTGGTAAATCCCAGAGCTCCCCAAAGAGTTAAATCCAGAAGTGTGCAGACGCCCAGGGCCTCTGTCGGGGCGATTCGCAACCCCCAAATCTGGGCCCTAAATGTCCCTACAACGCCCCCCACCATCTCTCCCTGCCCCTGGTCGGACCACTCCCTCATTTCCTTTTCCCTTGCACTATCCCCTGAGGCTAAGCCCCTGCTCCCCAAGAACACTTGGATTAGGAAATGGGGCAAAGCAGACATGCCGTCCCTCTGCTGGTCCTTTTCCGAGTCCAGCCCTGACCTTTCAGGCCTTGCAGCCTCAGCCCAATTGGAATCCATCAATAATTGGCTGACTAAATCGGGCGATGAATTCACTCCCCTGAGGCGGATTACGGTCAAGCGAGCCCATGCAGCTAATAGGTGGTTCCACTCTGACCTTAAGGTGAAAAAACAAGCGGCACGGAGAGCTGAGAGAGCTTGGAGGAGAGCCTACAGCCCCTCACTGAAAGCCGCATACCATTCTGCCTTACAGACTTACAAAAAAGGCATTCTTGAAGCTAAAACAGAATACTACTCAGGAAGGATTTTAGCGACAGAGTCCCAATCCAAAGAGATTTTTGCTACCGTCCATGAACTGGCAGCATCCGATAGAGTTACGACAACAGTCCCTACCTCTCAACATCTCTGTGATTCGCTGAATGAATTTTTCATTGAGAAGGTCGCACAGATAAAAATCAATATACCACCTCCTTCTCTAACCTTTGTTAACCCGTCCCCTCCCCCTTCTACTTCCAAACTGGCTAGCATTCCACTGCTGACCAAGGACTCTCTCCTTCCTCTCCTTCGACGGGTGAAGTCGGGTTCCCCTCTGGATTTTGGTCCCGCCCATGTTTTAAGAGAGATCTTCTCGGCCTGTCCCACCCCTCCCCTTACGTTCCTTAATGACTCACTAAGCAATGGTGTGGTTCCTCCCTCTCACAAATCAGCAGTCATCATCCCGATTTTTAAAAAAAATTGCGCTGATCCCCTGTCCCCAGCTAATTACCGCCCCATCTCCCTCCTGCCCTATTTGGGAAAGGTCTTAGAAACCCACGTCACGAGTACCCTGAGCACTTATGTGGAGGCAAATCAGTGCCTCTCCCCTTGCCAGGCGGGCTTCCGACCTCTACACTCCACAGAGAAGGTGGTGATCTCAGGGATGGACAGACTCCGCGAGGGTATTGACATCAACCTCCCACAAGCCCTTGTTCTTTTGGACCTGTCCGCCGCTTTTGACACGGTGGATCACTCCATTCTTCTCACTCGTGTCAGGGCGGCGGGCATTGAGGGCTCCGCCCTCTCCTGGCTTAATTCCTTCCTGTGTGACAGGGCACAGGCTGTTCATCTCACTGGTTTTACTGCCTCCTCACGAAAGGTGGAGTGTGGCGTCCCTCAGGGCTCCTCCTTATCCCCTCTTTTGTTTAATTTATACATCTACCCCCTTATTTCTTCATTACAGCAGCTTGAGGTCACGGTGTTTAACTACACCGATGACCTCCAGCTTATCTTTAATCTTTCTCACTCTGCCTCCTCTGTTCAGAACTTTCAAACCGTCGTGTTATTCATCCAAGATTGGATGAACTGCAACCACCTCAAACTCAACCCTGACAAGACAGAGTTGCTCTTGACAGGAGGTGGTTGCAGTCCCTGGTCCCCTTCGTTCTGGCCCCCTTCACTTGGTGTCCCCCCCCTCCCGGTCCCTAAAGTTAAAACCCTCGGGATCTTTCTCAATTCCCAACTATCTGTAAACCCCCAGGTCAGTTCGGTGGTCTCCTGCTGCATCTTTTCCCTCCGGATAATTAGGAAGATTTCTCGTTTCTTTTCCCTCCCGGCACTGAAAATAATTGTGATGGCAATGGTGCTCTCGCGCCTCGATTATGGGAACATAATCTATAACGGCACACCGGCCTATGCCATACACCGATTGCAGCTAGTGCAAAATCAGGCTGCCCGCCTGATCTATGGGCTGCCCAAATTCCATCGAGCAACCCCACTGCTGAAATCATTGCACTGGCTACCTGTGAGGAAGCGGGCCTTATTTAAACTAGGTTGCCTCACCTTCCAGGCTAGGATGGGCACTGCCCCCGAGTTTATATGCTCAGCCATCAAATCTTACCTGCCGGGCAGAGAACTCCCCTCTACCCACATGGCACTCCTGGCCACTCCTCGCTTCAAGAAAAAGAAAGCAGGTGGGGCGAAATTTGCGGTCCTCGCACCTGTCTTCTGGAACTCCCTCCCTATGACCCTCAGATCCACAACCTCCTATTTGGAGTTCCGGAAGAATCTCAAAACCTTCCTCTTTTCCAGAGCTTTTGATGCCTAATCTGTCCCTCTTGTTGCTGTTGCTTGTAGTAGCTCCTACAGCGCCATGAAACCGCTGGGTATAAGTGCGCTAAACAAATGCTTTTAAATTCAAATTCAAATTCACTCCCTGCTGTCCGGGCCTCCACGGTCAGCCAGCCTCGTGGTCCGCAATCCAGTTAATTCCCCTAGGTCAGGGGGGTTAACCAACCGCAACACTTCAGCACCTGGTCCCTTATTGTTCTTGACCTCTGGGTCCACTCGTGCTTCCCACCTGCCTCCCAGTTGCCAGCTCCTCTGTGTTAGCTGTTCTGACTGCCAACGTTCTTGCAGATCTCCATAGGCTCTCACCCTCCCCCGCACCCCAGTTCGCAAAGTGCAGCGGCCCCGGGACCCCACACCCACCTGCAGATCTCAGGCCCGGGCCCCCAGCGCCCCACTCACCAGTGTGCAGTCGGACACTCTGTCAGATCCCAATGTGTCTGCGCTCTCTGCCCTGGCTCCTCAGCGAGCGCAGTCTCCTCAGCTTCTCTGTCCACCTTGCATCCTCTTGGACAAACAGCCGCAGCAGCGCAGGTCAGGCATTACTCCACACCTCAATGATCGGGGGATCCTCAGCCACCTTCTATGGCAAATACGTCCCTTCGGCAGCTCCTCCACCATGCTCGGTAATCTTTTCCAGCACAGTCCTCTAGGCCGCCTTTATGCGTCCGCCGCCATTTTGAGGCTGTTCCTCGGACTACGTAAACGTCCAGGAGCCCAGCGGGGGGTCTCACAGCTCCGCTCCAATTCACCAGTATTGCTCCCTCAGGGCGGCGCGCCGGCTCCGTGGCTTATGAGCGGCCGCCGCCCGGGCACCGTGATGGTCCTGACTCTCCCGGCGCTGCTCACCTCCCCGCAGCTCTCCTCTCTGGCTGCCGCGACAGTCCAGGTCAGGATTCCCCTGCCCTCCGCCGACACCTCTCCTCTCAATGCTGCCTCCGCCAATCGTTACCCGTGCCCACTCCACTGCAGCCAGCTCCTCCCTGCAACGCCGCGATCGCCACAGGGTCCGTCCCGAAGGCTATTGCAGACGCGTAGCCGCCATCTTGCGTCCGCCTCGCGTCTTTCATCAGCCGCTCGGGGGAGCAGCAAAAAGCCCCCCAAAATCACGCCTCTGGTCCCAGGGGAGCACTCAGGTAGGCACACTTCACTTCCCCATGCTCCGGTGGTGTCCATGGGTGCGTAGCCTCATTTTATGCAGGATAATTCCGGGGCTTACAGCGGAGCCCGGTTCTTATGCGACCAGCACCATCAGCTTTTAAGCCATGCCCCCCACCAGCTAGACCACAGTTATTTGGATGTGACACTATGCACTTCTGTGTGTGTGTGTGTGAGTGTGCGTGTATGTGAGATTATCGGGGACAGTATGGATCTTATGAGTTTCAGTTTGTTTGTCAGAACTTTAGTGACATTTTGAGAAAAATCATAAAAGTGCATTTACAAAATACATCACACATCAACCAATAAAGCAGTGGTTCCCAAACTTTTTTGACCCGTTGCTCCCTTGACCTAATTGGCAGTTGGCCGTGGCTCCCCACCATTCTTTTACTGGTGGGCGGGTGGGGGAGGATGTAAGCCCGACCTCGGGAGTACTTCCTGTTGTCTTCCTTAAATTAATTGGGATGCAATGAAGGTATAATAATCATATTTGTAACAAAATAAGATAGCAGTTGTTTAATAAAAACTCGTTAAGTGTGAAACGATACAAGATTAATACGCAAATATGTTTCCATGCAACTTTTTTCAACCACATAATAGTTCAAAAATTCCTGTATAATAAAATCTTTTCAAATGAACAGGTTAAACAACAGAGTCCGAAATTTACCTTAAAAATCCTAGTGAGATGGATGCGCTTGTTTTTCCAACTTTGATTTATTTTATTTATTTATTTGAAAAGTTTTATATAGCGCTGGCTAGACCCGGAGGTATCAGATAATATAAGATAATTAGTACGTAGGCCAGACTAATGACTAACAAAAGCTTGATTGCTATGTCAAATTGTCAGTGTAAGCATTATCACAGATGAGTACCCCATGGTTTTTGGTGTTACTTCTTACTGACATGCAACAGTTTAGGTGCCAGTTTTCCACAACTGGCAATATAGGTTGGAAGGTCCAAGTGATGCTGCTCTAGGTCATAAGACATGGACCCACTTGTATCCTCTCCTTTCTAACCCGGACTTAAGCACTCTCCCTTTATGCCAGCCATTTGATTGTCTGAC
Organism: Lissotriton vulgaris; assembly: GCF_964263255.1. NCBI lineage: Eukaryota > Metazoa > Chordata > Amphibia > Caudata > Salamandridae > Lissotriton > Lissotriton vulgaris. The sequence continues at coordinate 1,188,558,853 of NC_141693.1, read as the reverse complement.
TAGTGACAAGCAGAGAGGAGTATCATTCGTCCCATTTCAGTCAGCCTTGCCCTGGAGTTTGATGCATTTTAGCTAGAGGCAACTCTGAGTAATGAACAAATCCCAAATACAAAAATACAATGACCCGTGCACTAGGAGGCATTAGGGTCCATGCATGCAATCGCTGGTGCAATGCAATCTAGTGAAAATAAATGTTATTTATCCGAATTTTATGCAATTTTGTGCCTGTTTTGTAGCACTCTAGTTTCCTCTCTGAATTTGCAACCCTTGGATGAGTTTTCTCTGCACGTTGGGGACAAATTCCAATGCAGACAAGCTTAGAAGCCCCAGTCGCAGTTACTCAAGGTCATACGATTTAGCTCCCAAAAAACCCTCCAACTATTTTCTGTGCCTGTAGCTACATACATATGCTGGATGGTCTATCAGGAAAAATCTGAAATGCACTTGCCTGCATACTGCTCCCATTAGTATGCAGTTACATGCTCACATCCTATTGCTTGGCCCCGATCTGCTGAATGCTGCACCTTAAGAAAGAGGATGTCTGTTCACACACAATATCGGAGACATCAGAGATGTCAGGTCTATAAATCGGACGTAAGTACCACGTTTGGGCATATCCTCACAGCTCCGGAACTATATGCATTGAGGTCATGTCTACATGAATTACCACAGTGTTATGCGGTGTCCTTCATATAGCTGAACTGTAGGAAAACACTGCCAGGTATTTCCACTGTAGGGAGTGCTGAGTTTGGGAACCACAGGCTTATGTCTTTGTCCTTCGTAAATGCTGGCTTCTGATTCAGTATTTGGCTTGTTAGTCCCTCTTTAGTACAGCCTTGTCTTGATTTGTAACATCCCATAGCTACTGGCCCCTTTCTTCGGTTGTTACACGGTAGGCTTTTTAAGTATGTAAGCACTACTTTCTTTCATTCGTTTTTTACTACTACAGGTACAACAGGTGCCTTCCTAATTTAAAATGCACAGGCGCCGCACATGATGTTGTTGCACGGCGCCCATTTTATCATAATTTTTTACAATGTGCACGGGTGCCTCGCATAATCACGCGCCCACTTATTTTAATATGCACGGCGCCCATTTTATCATTATTGATACCATCAAGTGAAACGTCTTCTACAAAGCTGCACTTGTCAAAAGTCAAACATTGGACTAAACAAAAGGAGAGCATCCCGCTCAAGGATGACCGCCTATCTGCGAGGGGATGTGCATTGCAGGCCTCTTTCTTTGTCGGGGGATTGATTTGCTGAGGCATTGGTTATGACTTACATGATTTAGCAAAAACATTCATGCCAGTTCTGAGCAATCTCGCATGTTTAGTTTTTGTTTTGGGGTGGGGGTGAAGAGAAGTTTCATGGCCCTCGCATTTTGCACCAACCAGAGCGGCGCATTACCTGGGAGGCTGCTTCACTTTTCCCCACTGTGGTCGCGGCGCCCCTGGCTCCTCATTACGGCGCACTGGGGTGCAGTTTGGGAACCACGGCAATAAAGCAATATTCCTGGGAGCATGATAAAATATATGCACAATGTGCAGTTTTAAAATGTGGAAAACATATAATAGATAGCCTTTATATTAAAAAAGAGTATGGGGGCGTCGCTGATAAGGTAAGGTTATTTAAAATGTTATTTATAATGCTTTTTAAAGTGTTAATACTGCGGGCGGGAGGCGGGTGGGAGGCCAACTCCGCTCCGCCCCAGTGTGCGGAGATTTGCCTTGTTTCTCCGCCTACATCGCGGTGGGAGCAAATCTCTTCACAATCCGTGAGCGGAAAGGAGTTGTCCGCTCCCCCTACTGCTGACAACCAGTGTCTTTAACCATGTGCTGGTATATAGTGCAGTTCACCAGGTCCCACATCTGAAACAGATACATGAATGGCAGAGTACATACAATTGCACATGATACCACTCTGCCCCTGGATACCCAGGCAGCTGCACCCTAGCCCCTCCTGCTGCCCAGTGGGGCATGTCCACCCTGCGCACCCGGCAGCTGCACCCCAGCCCCTCCCTACGCCCAGTGGGGCATGCCTGCTACTGCACACCCAGGCCTCACTGCTCAGCTTGCATCACTGGTGTGTCACAATGAGGGCCCACCACTTACCGGTGCAAGCCCCATGCCCGGGGCCTCAAACATGGCACCCTCCACATCATGCAGCCACGCTCCGCAGGCCACCAGGACCCACATTTGATTCTGGGTCTTGATTTCGCCAAGGCAGAGGACAAACCAGTGCATGCGGCATCATCGCAGGCTGCACACCCGCTCGTCCATTGAGGTGCCACTAACTCTGTGATCCGGGAGGTGACGCCATGTGGCGGTAGGCCCGTGCTGCCCGCTGGCTCTGGCCTACACTGCGGTCCAGCAGGGCACACAAATCCTGAGCAGTCTGGACGGCTGGGACAGAGCATCATCGCAAGCTGCACACCCGCTTAGCACTTAAGGTGCCCCTCAGTGCACCCAAAGTCACCGTCCCATGGCGATGTGTCTGTGCCGGCCGCAATGCATTCGGTGCCACCAAGTCTGTGCCCCAAAAGTCATGGATCCTGTATGATTGGGTATCGTGTTACGGACGCCATCATGTCACCTCCAGTCCTGGGGAATGTGATGTTGCAGGGCCTTAGGTCCTCATGCTTAAATGAACACTACACGGATACACCCAGATAGAGAGTGGAACTGGCATTGAGCACATGTGCCTGGCCCTTTTTATTGGCAGGGTCACATGTTTTGTGTGATGCATGTGCTGGATGGGTGTGGTGTGGGTGTAAACCAGCTGTGAGGGAGTGGCTGTGGCATGCTGACAACTAGACATGTGATCAGCAGATCACTACAGTGAAGACCTGGAACATGTAGTGTTGCCCCCCCCCTGTGAGCGTACGTGGAGTGGACTGGCCTGGCGTATGCCAGTCCAGGTAAGGCTTTGACCCCGGGGCTCTGGGCGTGGTTCCGTACTGGGCTGGACAAGGAAGTAACTAATGTGTGTGTCCCTGTTGTTGTGTCGGCGCCACCCGGACTGCATTCGGCAATGTGTCAGCCTGTGACCCAAGTCCAACAACATCAGCCACATGGATGTAAGGGGGAATCAATGACCCTACATTCATCCATACTTCCACACTTGAAAAACCATAGGCATGACACATCTGTGTGATTATAAATGTTTACTGCACATTCAGTGGAGTGTTGCATCAGGAGCAGTACAGGGCCATGCAAATCCCACATGACGATGTTGGCCCATGAAGGGACAGCCAGAGTCCTGCAGGGAATGACAAGTCCAGAGGAGTAGGAAGACTTCAGTCTGCAGTCTGATTGCTGTGTCATTGGTAATCAAACAGCATATGTCAGTCCATGTCGAGGTTTAAGGTGAGTGTGACAGTGTGCATCGGGGAAAGTAGAAGGTGATGATGCAGAGGGCAGAACCAAGCAGAAACAGGCCCTATGGCGGTGATGAATGCTACTGCATCCTAATTATCATTAGGGCAGATTCAACCACATCTTCGTCCTCTGCTGTTGCATGTGCCTCACATGTAGGTGGTGTTGTTCTGTCACCTGCACTGTGTGGGAGTGACACCTCAGGGGCCGGAGGTGGGATGTCTGCTCCACTGTGTGGCACTGACACTTCAGGGGGAGGAGATGTGGATGTAGTAGTAGCAGCAGCATGCATAAGCGCCAGGCCTTGTGGCAGCAATGCCATGAGGATAGTTTTGAGTTCATTGAGGAACCCAGCTACCACTCGCTGGTGTGCAGCCGAGGCAGCGGCTCGTTCCGCATTCGCCCACTCCATGGTCTCCATTAACCTCTGCATGTTAACCAAATCCCATGTGACATCACTAGAGCCACTCTGACTGGACAGTCATTCTATTCTCTGGGTCAGGGCTCCAGCGATGTCAGCCTTTGTCCATTGGTGAGCTTGGAGAAGCTGTGGATGTCCGTTAGGGCCTTTGACTGGTCCCTGATGGGACTTAGACATCCACATCTGGCATCTAGTTTGTCTGCCATGCGGTCAAAGCCCACTCCAACCTGTTCAGCCAGATTCTCCTGGCACCCCAACACATGGCGCTGGAAGGCCATGAGTTCTTTGTGGGGGTCCTAGGGGTCAGCCGTGGTGGTGGCCGCTGCCTGCTGTGAGGTCTGTGCAGGGGGTGGGGTCTCCTCATAGCTGCTGGGCTGCCCTGCTCCTGGAGGTGGGGTGCGGAGGCTCTCCACGATCTGTTGGAGGGCGTCAGAGTCGAAGCTGTGGTGGTCCTCATCATCATCAAAGAGGAGAGGTTTGGCCTGCTCTGCAGGAGGTGTTGATTGTCCCTCTGTTATGTGAAGCGGAGTTGCAGTTTAACAATGTGTCCACATGTATGTTGTCCCATTGTACATGTTTCAATACAGTCTGCATGACTGTGTACATTGTGGCTGTTTGGGAGGTGCTGCCTATTTGATGGGGCACAGTGGACATTTGTGTGTTTGTACTTGTACATTGTCAACTCACATTTCCATGCAATGCCAAATATGACCGGCCAGTGTCTACACCCAGTTGGCACCAGCTGTGTCCTGTGTCCTGTTGTGGACGTGTTGCGGTCTGTACCACATTGTTGTCAGTGTGGATGTACTCTGCATGTATGTGAGTGCTGCATTTCGGGTGAGTCGCCCCTGAAGCTCTTTATTTGCTGCCCGTTATCCATTTCATAGTGTGCCTTTGACTTCTGTGCTTATACAGTGCTGAGATGTTGCATACTTGGGTACATTGGTCTCTTGGTGCGAGTTGGGGTCTGGGGCATGGTCTGTCCGCAGATGTGCTCAACTCAATTGTGCCCATCATCCCCTGTCCCCCAGTCCCTGGTGGTTACTCACCCTGGTGCTGTTGTGTCCAGTCATGTTGAGCAGTGTCTGGTCCACCAACTCCTGCCACGGTCTCCTCAATGATGACTGTGGACACCATTTCCTCCATTCTGGTTGTTGGTGAGTTTCAGCTTGGTTTTGCGCTTGACAACATTCCAGCGCATCTTGACCACAGCATTCACCTTGTCCACAATGGACTGCCATGGTCCATTTTTTGTTGCCAATGACACAGTGGAGGTCACAAACAGTTGTTCATGGTGTTCTACTAACTCCGTTATCATGATCCTGTTTTCCTGCGGACTCAAGCGCTTCTTCCTACTCTTCTCCTTGCCCTTCTCTGACTCCGAGGTCCCAAGCTGGTCCTCTGAGGGGCTTGAAGTGTTCTGGTTCTCCTACGTACTTGCTCCGGCAACGTCCATTGTGCTTCGCTGTTGTTTGTCATTTCTTTGTCTGTTTTTTTTTTCTACTTTTATGGTGAATTTACCCGCTGACAAGTGGGGATTCCAGGCCTGTCACTGGTTTTCGCTGATTTTTGTATCACGATTGGCCTCAGTGCAGCTTTTTTTTGCATTCGTGTTTTGCATTTTTGCGGCATCGAGTTGGTTTTAAAGCGGTCATTTGACGCATTATCGTGCGACTCTAGCATGGTTCCGCCTTGTTGTGAATACTTATTTAACACAGCGTAATTTTTCCGAGATAGACTGCGATATTGCAAGTTGCGTTAAGCTAATTTTGCAATACTTATCACACGATCTTGAGAATATCTCCCTTAGCTTTATAGACAGAGAGTAGAGGCAGAATAGTAGTGCATCCTTGGTACTGCAGAAGGTCAAGTATTGCTCCTGCAGATTGAGACATCTTCAGACAAGCGCTCCAAACTTTAGTACATTAAGTGCCTAAAGAGTTGAAACATATACCTGGGTATGGGAAACTATTAACTCCTTTAATAAATTACCACCAAAGGGTAAATTGAAAATGCTAATTTTGCCTGGGCCACAAGTCATAAGATGAGGCTTGCTGAAGTTGGTGACTAGCTGCAATTCTCCCATAACAGATACAAAGGACCTTACAAGTTTTTCAAGAGCATTCAGTGTACGGGCCATAAGAACTGCATCATTCGCATATAATAATGTTGGAATGAGGGTCTTCCCCATCAACCAAACATCAACGGAAGCATTAGCTAGACAAGGGTTAAGGTTAGGGATGCATAAAGTAAATAATAGTGGGGACAGGATATAACTCTGAAGTACCCCCTTAGATAAATCTTCTGATATATAGGTGAGGAAGGTCCCTAGGTTGTTAGCAATAAGAGAAACAAGAAAAGGCTCAGGTGCCAACAAGGAACAACAAAACCACCATTACCAAAAGATGGCCGGGCAATCTGCCTAACCGGGGAAACCACTTTTACATTTGGAGCACCCTGTTACCGCTTGGGTATTATAGTCACCCCAGTCAGTTACTTGGATGTAACTCTTGATGAAAACTGAGGACAAATTATGCGTGGAAAAAATATAGTAAATAGTGGAAATGCAACCCCGCACTCTGAAGGTTGGCACTGGGAAATCATCTTTGTCAAAAATCTTGCTGAGGTTAACAAGATCATCCACTGCTATATAAGATGCTAGCTGAACGCTTCTGCGGTCTGAGTCTGCGGCATGGTCCATTACAGACATGCCCCCATAATCACAGTATTGAGCCATAGCCTGGCGTAAAAAACTCCTCATATAATACAGTTTGGTTTTGCTTCCCTTCCATACCTCTGGACCTTGAGTTCCTCTATAAAAGCAAACAATTTAGCAAACTTATCACAGGAAGCAGTAGTAAAATGATGGTTATAAAAAATTAAAAGATGAACATAAAAAAGATCTCCTAGTGACCTTGATCAGTACAGTCTGTAAAGCAGAGCAGTTGGTATACAATTCAGATACTGGAATATTAAGCAACAAATTATTCCAAGTTGAGAAAGTGCGCATAGCTCGAAGATGAGAAGTGGAAGTGGTGGCAACAGAGAAGCATGCAAATACATCACATGTTACAGGGCAAGTAGCCCAGGACTAATAGTCATCAAGCAATCCGGATCAGTAATCTTGGAGCTAATTACCTGCTATATTTTATCTAATCAGTGAAAAAAAAGAGAGCACCAAAGAACAGAGTGCCCTGGTGCTACCTGCTAAGGCACCACTCAGGCCCATGCTGATTTACCTCTGAAAAAGCAGTAACAGGAACAGGCTTTGCTATGTCCTTCAAAGGAGAAGTTAATAGTCAATCAATTTGATAGCAACTCAGTAGAACTGCATAACGATCATGCCTTGGCGTAGTTTGCGGAGTTTTGCTACGAGGAACTCTGTGAAGTTACAAAAAATCTCCCCGGAGTTCCTCAAGTGGGGGAGTGCAATGTGAACTGCCATTAGCCCTGGTCTTCCGGGTGCTCAGGTACAAATTCTACCCAAGTGGCAGCTAGCGCTCATGAACTTACCTTTCACAAGTGCGAGCTGGGAAGAAACTGTGCTACACTACACGAAGCAGAGTTTTCTGCACTCTGGCAGCACCACGGATAGCGAAATGCAGAAAACTCTGCAAACTCCATGAACGGAGCAGAGTTCACTGCTCAGGCCTAATAACAATTAGCTAAAGGGATGCCATTCGATAACATAACGTGTAATTGTAAAGCACACATTCACATAGGAGGGCATCTTAGAGCTGAATAACAGATGTTTATTGTTCCACAACTCAATAATACTCATTTTATCGACCTCAGAAGGATGAAAGAAAGAGTGGACTCACTGGGATTTAAACCTGTGACCATGAGGTCGAATGCAGGCCCCTAACATAGATGCATTTGTCCACCAAGCTACCAGGCCCTTCGATGAGTGCATAAGGGTAGCATACTCACCCGTGGCAACAAGCGTGTTAGGGTTACAATAGTTATTTTGTAACCCAATAGACACTGGGGGTATTGGGATGTACAAAGAGTTGGCATAGCCTAAGATAAACTGACATTTATAGAAATAACTCACTGGGACAATCAGGATATGGCTTTTATTATGTGCAAGGTCAAAATAAGAGGCCAACAGTCTGCAAACCAGATCAGGAATCCTAAAATTGGTCCTGTGGCAGACACACTTTTTCCACTCCCCTTGTCAGTGCAGGGATGGCAACCTGCTGTTAGAAAGCCACCTGACTTGTTGTCAGGTGAAGCCTCCCCAGTGCCAACTTTAGTTTTCTTCCTTTTTTTTTGTCCTCATCTCCCCTTTGGTACTTGCAAAAGAAAGACACCAACAACCCTTTCTTCTCTCTTGTACACCCAGGGCCGGGGTCCTTGCTGCACCCGAAACTGACCTGGCTACCCCTTTATCCCGGGGTCCGGTGTAATCATTGGACAAACTCGGAATCGGATACCAACCGCAGCTTCGTTTTCTTCCTTACTGGGACAGAAGACTCTTTACTCACTGGAACTCACTATAAGAGTGGCTCACCTTTCCTCTTCTTTTTCTTTCTCTTTTGGGACCCCAGTTTCCTACCTGTAGGGACTGACACTTTTGGATCTTTAGGTTGGGGGTAGCCCCAGGTAACCGCCCCACTTAGGATCAGACCAACCTTTGGGAGGTCATTGCCCAGGATACAATCTAAGGGGAGGTCAGAACAAACTACCACCTTATACCAATCAAAGGTACCCGCCCTCTCTAGGGGGACTAAGACTACAGGTTTGGTTGTGACCTCACCTGTGACTACCCTGACTAATCTTGTCTTGCCTGGCTCATATCGGTTTTTAGACACCAACCTGCCACTCACTAGGGTGTGACTGACACGTGTGTCAGAGGCAAATGGCTGGATCACATTCACCTGAATGGAGTGGAAGTGCCTACTCCCACCCTCAGGGCTCACCAGCCTACCATCTGGACCTGTCTCCCTGCACAGAGCTATGAGGACCTATTCATCTAAGGAGTCCTCCTCTATGGCTACACTGGACGGCACAGTGCTAACTACCTTCTTGAAACATGCAGAGTCATCCCTGAAGGGACCTGACTGCTGACAGAGCAAGCCAACCCTTCTGTCCATGTACTTTTTCAGCCCTGGGTCCCCCTTCCTCCGATGATCAAAGTGGGGGTGGGATCTGTTCTCCTCCTTTTTTAGGAGTCCTAACTTTACTACTACTAAATGCTTCTGTGAATACTAAATGTAGTAAGTTTATTTTTTTACCTCAGATTTGTTTTGTGAATCGGCCCCTGTGAATTTAGTCAGGTTAGCCAGATCAAGCTCCATGGTATCCCAGGTTTTAGGTCACTTATAAAAACTGCAAATCTGAGATAGAATAATGTAGAAAAATTGAAAATGAATTAAAAACAGTTTAGCCCTCATTTAAAACATTTGAAAACCACTTTTTGATCTAAGTCAATTTTCTGGATTCTTAAAGATCTTCACCTAATTAATGTGTGCAGTATTTTATACATTAGTTCTGTCCTCAACACTAAAACCTAAATGCTGAACAGTGATTTATTAGTAAGCATGAGCGAATTTTGCGAATCTGGCGTTTGCGAATTTTGCGAATTTGCGAACTCGCAATCCGCAAAATCCGCAAATTCTCGCGAATTTGCGGATTTTTTATTTTTTTTGTATTTCTGCCAGTTCGCGAGGGCTTTGTACCAGTTCGCAATTGCGAACTTACATGTCGGCTCGCAACGGTCGCGATTATGTTGTTTCTACGTCTGGTTCATCATCACAGGTTCCCAGCACCCTCTGTTTCACCCCAGCCACCCTCTGTTTCACCCATGCCATCCTCTGGTACATCAATGCCACCCTCTGGTTCATCATCACTGTAGATTATGGGGGGAAAAAGCAAGCACACCAGCCCTGCTTCAACTGACATGAATTAATTTGGGGTTGATTTATTAATGTGTCACTGTTTTAAAATTCCAGTCTGGCACCTGCTTCCTTATCTGTAATTTGCTTTCTGTTGCAGTGCAATTTTTTTTTCCAGGACCTTTTATGGCCTACTTGTAGCTATTCTATGAGCCTGCTGTGAGGGTCAGAGCAGGGTCATACAATTCTTGCAACTAGCAACTGAACTCTGGAGGGGCCCCAGTCAGGAAGCACGACAGGGAATGGTTACTAATGATGAGTTTGAACTTTTGAACCTGCTGAATGCTTTCACTTTTGCAAAACTCGTTTTTCTGCAGAACAGCATTACAGCAACTGTAATGCCCCAAACAAGCTTACTTGTGAAAGTTGATTTCTAATCCAAAAGTGATCCAAAGAAAGTCAAAAGGCCTCAAATCCAAAAAAGTGCAGGCAAATGTCAACCTGAGGAGTTATTCTGATAAAAATCATCATTTTCAGAAGGTCTATGCTGCTTGCTAGTGGATTTCTTGTGCAGAATTGCAATTTTTGTAATTTCGCGAGTGCGAGATTGTTGCTGCCTACATGTTTGCAATTGCGAACTTACACCGCACGCCGCAAAATTGTATCACCAAGAAAAAAAAATCTGCTGCGTGCGAATTTGCGGATTTTCGGTAAATTCCCGAGCGTTTGCAGATTGCGAATTTACCGAAAATCCGCAAAATTCGCGAGCGGAACGGATTTTCCGCCCATGCTTATTTATTAGTAGGGGTAAGTAAGTACCTACCACTAGTAATAAGGCCACAAACACAATATAAAGTCTAGTCAAGCTCTCAATAAATAATTCATTTGCTCAGCCCTTGGTAGCTGGGTGCAAGTAGGCAGTCTTACTTAACTTAGGAGACAGGTGTGTAAAGCATTGTTGCGGGGATTCTGCAATACACAGAACTATGCGCAGGAAAACAGGACCTTGTGCATAGGGGTTGTACTTTCCTATCACCTTAGGACCCAAATTCCCAAAACCGACTAGCTATAGTGTCTCATTCATTCGCCTACATAATCATGAACCTGCAAATGATTAGACAACCTAGAATATAAAGGGGGGTGTCATCATATGCAGACAGTGGAAAAAGGACTATAAGGCCTAACCACCCTCCCATTGGAAAGGTTGAGTTTTAATATATAAAAGAAGATTTCTGAGCATTGTCAGCCGACCCCATACCTCAGTGCCTAGATGGAAGTTTTTAGGAACAGCATAGCTCTTCTCCCTCTCCAAGTGTGTCTTTGAACAACATGCATCCCCGTAATATCAATGCATGAGTCTCCAGCAGTGCAGCTGTGCTTACATGTTTTATCTAGGTGCCAGGGACTGACCGGAGCAGAATAACAAGGGGCAATGTTTATCGATCTTGCACATCGTGTTCAGACTAAACTCCAGGAACCAGCAGAGAAGGCATAAAGCAGACGGTTCTTCTCGTTCTTCTCATGTGAAAGGCACAAACAGAGTCTTGTGAAATAAAGTCATGTAGTAACATGGGCAAAAGCAGCATCATGGCAGCAAAGCACAGGTTAACTTAGCAATGTTGACAAGGACCCTAATGGCCTTATAACAGTATTTATAAACACCAATACATTAAATAAGCAAGACACAACACACCATAAACTTCCGACTTTCATTTATGAAATAGGTAAATATTTATATGATTAAAATGACACCAAATGACTAATATCCAATATAGGGAACTAGATATATGAATCTTTTAAGAATAAACACTTTCTAGTGCCTAAAAAGAGAAAGCCCCTACAAGGGGCATCTGATCATGTTGGACCCGGTACAAAGTCAGATTTGGAGGCCAACTGCAATAGAACATTGAACTGGAGGCCTTGGTCAAGTTTTTTTCTTCGCACTAAGTAATTTTTAACTCAATGTCCAGCGAGGCTCCTTGACATGCCGGGTTTCAAGTCGATGAGGGCAGCTTGGTTCAGCGTGAGGCCTTGACAAAATTCTGGTTGTCTTGAGCCCTGGTACTATCAACGGGATGAGCTTGAAATACAGGCAGGGTTGCGGTTGGACATCAGCGACTTGACTCTCATTGATGAGTTGGCCACCTTAGGAAGCCTTTTACAAAAAATCCTCCAATCTTCTCCACACTTCTGGATCTCTCTTCAGAAATTCCTCTTTGGACCTCCTATCATCCATAACATAAATCCAAGGATCTAGAAGCTCTGATATGGTCCTTGGTATGTTGGGACTACATTTCCTAGCATGCACCTGGCCAAATCCTTAAAAGTCCCCTGGACGCGGTCCAGCTGGGCTCTTTTTGGTGGAGAGGATTCAGGTAGACCTCTTTTAACCTGTAGCTTTTAGGGAGTCCACTTCTTCACTTCTTGAGGAGGCAAGGCAAAGTCCCTAGGACTGTAGTTTCACAGTGTGTAGCAGGTGTGTTCATTCAGAGTGCAATACTTTGGGGTTTAGGCCAGGATTCCAGCAAGGCAGCCCTTCTTCTCTTTGTAGTTTCAGGCAGGAATCTGAGTTGCTGGGCAGCTCTTCTAAATTTATCCAGTGTTCCTGGGCGACCAGCATGGTGGGGCCCCTGACCAATACGGTATAGGGTAACACTCAGACGTATGACCTCTTCCTCCAAAGTCTGACATATTCTTGACCCAAAAAGCACTAGTCTTTAAAAATTCCAAATAAAGAAACTCTCTCCTGGAGGTTAGGATCTGGATAAGCCAGCCCACTGATGTGACTAAGTTTCCCTAACACACCCCTTCCAGCCCCTCTGCTAATCAAATTACTGGAGATCCTGTCTGGTTGGGGTGGCAGCATGTGGGGGTGAGCCTATGTTTTGTGCCTCTTTGAAGACCAGTTTGGCTACTCCACCCACATCCTGCCTTTTGTTCCGCAATTTCGGAACTCCTCCCACCAAATGCTTCCTTTGTCTCAGCTCTGGCCACCTCACACCTCGTTGAACCTGCTTGGCTCAGCCTGGCAGAGGCTTGCCAATCAGAGAAGAGCTGGTGGAAGGCTGGATTTTGGCGGATCAGAAAATGTTGTTCTATAACTTTTTTTCTCTGATAGTTCTAATAAATCTAATCTTGACAAGTTGTTGGATGTATTCTAAATTCCATTTTCATACTATGTAGTATGTTTTTAGCTCACTTCTATCACCAGTTACACTCAATTAAAGTATTCATATGTTAGCGTATAGAGCCAATGTGCTGCAGTGAGGAAAAATGAAATGAAAATGGCAGTTTTTCTCTCAACAGGACATATAAAACATATTTGAAAATATCCTTGCCTATCCATACAAGGCACCCTGGTGCCCCTCGGGGAGACTGCTGGAGTGACATATATATGAACATAAGGTAGTTTAAGACTTTGAAAGTATCTATTATTCCAAAGTCGAATTTGTATATAATTTTATTTTTTGAAAGCAGCCTGCAAAGCAGGGCTGCCTTCACAATGACAACAGGCAACACAGCAGTGCACAGCTGTTGTTGTTGCCCTAGTCCCGCGTCTTGCCGCCACTTCCTGGTCGAGGGACCCGCCAGACACGCCCACCGCGGCTGGCCACGCCCCCCCTCCCAGGCTCATATAAAAGCGCGCTGATCGAGCGTCGCCACCCATTCTACAGAGAACTCCTGAGGCGGAAAGCCGGGAGCAACGACCATTTTAAAAATTGTATTTTAATAGTGTATCTCGTGATTTTAATACCTGTGGTGCACTGAATACTCTGGCATTTCGGCGATAGCGCTCAGCAGCAGACAGCTGTTGTTGTTGCCCTAGTCCCGCGTCTTGCCGCCACTTCCTGGTCGAGGGACCCGCCAGACACGCCCACCGCGGCTGGCCACGCACCCCCCTCCCACGCAGTCACTCTCTATTTAATATGTGCCTCGGCAGGAAGCGCAGCGGACGAGCGCAGCGGGCGCGACGAATGCGCGCCGAAGGCGCGCATAAGGCAAGCTCGTCTGCGCTCGTCCGCGCCTCGGCAGCGCCCGGTGCGCCACCCGTGGCCTCGTTCCCCCCGTTCACCAGCAGCTCTCCGCACTTGACGCGTGAGGCTCTAATTCTCCTTAGAGACTTTGCTCATAAAGGTCAACTGTCCTTTCAAGACACCGCCTATCCTCTGCACGATTTTGCGCGCAAAGGCTTATTTACTGGCGGCCTGCTGAATGTCAGGTCCCTGCCCAAACACGCCCACGAAATCGCCCAGCTCATAGATAATCACCATCTTGATGCCTTATTCCTGACGGAAACATGGACCCACTCTGACTGCAATATAGAACTGGACTGGGCCTGCCCACAAGACTTCAAAATCCTGCATCTCCCACGACCTAAGGGGCGGGGCGGCGGAGTCGGCTTAATCTACAGAGCGTCCTGGTCAGTAAAAACTATTGCTATGGACCCAGTGGTCGGGACCGAAATACTTGGCCTTTCCATCGACTGTCATCTCGGAACTACCTTCACGGCTGTGATCTGCTACCGCCCGCCAGGAGCTTTCAACTCCACTCAGCAGCAGTCGCTCCTCATCACCACTAATATGGCCACTTCTCATAACAACCTGATTGTCTTGGGCGATTTTAACCTTTGGCCCAACGGCAGCTTAGATTCTGCACTCAACAATCTCCTACTTTCCTGTGAAGGAATAGGACTTTGCCAGCTAGTAAACAAACCCACACACTCAGCAGGGCACCAGCTTGATTTAATTTTTTCCTCCCCCCAGTTAGCACTTCTGAGCGATATCTTGCCGATGTGCTGGACTGGCCATGCACTCATTAAATTTCTTATAGTAGGCAGCAGGTCTTGTAGACCGGCATTTCACGGCCCTGTACCCCCATACAGAGAGTGGAAGGCTCTGGACAAACTCAGAATGAATGGTCCAGTATTTGAAGTGGCAGACAGCTTTTCCATTACTCAACCAGTTGAGGCCAACTACCTATCCCTCTGCACTAGGATTTCCAACACTTCGGAACGCCTCGTCCCTCTGAAAAAGGGCAAACCCCAGAGACGAGCACCGGCCCCATGGTTTGACGACTCCTTAAGAGCTCTCAAACTAGCATGCAGACAAGCAGAGAGAAAATGGAGGCAGGGTTATTCTGACAGCCACAAAATCCTTTGGAAAGAAAACCTCCGGGAGTACAAAACTGCCATCGCCCAAAATAAGGCTAAACATTACTGCTCCATCATCACCAACGCCACCAACAGCTCAAAAAGTATTTTTCAGATACTAAAAAACGTAACTAATCCGGACTGTGTCACCTCTACACAGCCTCCCACCCAAGCCCTCTGTGACAATCTTGCAGTGTTCTTTATCAACAAAATAAACACCATTATTCATAACCTGAAAACACCCCCATCTTCAGGTACTTCCAACACGCAGAGACCAGACACCAGCTCTCGAAACTCGCCGCTTCCTGGCTCTGTCCTTTTGGCTAGACTTCGGGAATTTCCCCCAATCCCGGCCATCGAGTTTGAAAGACTGGTGCGTGGTATCACCTCGGGCTCTCCACTCGACCCCCTACCACCTAAAGTCTGGAAAAATTTTGGAAACGAACTTTTTGACACCATGCGCCTAATATGTAATCAGTCTCTGCTCAGTGGCTTTGTTCCAACTCCGTGGAAACAGGCACTGATTACCCCTCTCTTGAAGAAACCCTCCCTAAGCCTGGACTGTCTGTCAAATTACCGACCCATCTCCCTGCTGCCTTTCCCAGTGAAGGTCGCCGAACGATGGGTCAGTTCGTGCCTGTCCGTCCACTTGGAACAAAACAACCTTCTCGACGATCACCAGTTCAGGTTCCGTCCTGCCCACGGCACCGAAACAGCAGTCTTGACAGCCATGGAGGATCTTCGCATGCGTGCAGACAGGGGCCAGCCAGTGGCGTTGATACTGCTGGACCTGTCTGCCGCATTCGATACGGTCAACCACGGTATGCTGCTGCAGAGACTTGGTGAAGTGGGAGTGGAGGGCACTGCACTGCTCTGGTTCCACTCCTACCTTTGGGACAGAAGACAGGCTGTCTCTCTTCCCCCATTCCAATCCACTTTTTCACCAGTACCACAGGGAGTCCCACAGGGCTCCGCCATCAGCCCCATCCTTTTTAATGTGTACCTCATCCCGCTAATCAAACTAATTCAATCCTTTGGGATTAAAACAATAAACTACGCGGATGACACACAGCTCATCCTCTCTTGGGAAGGTGAAGCTGCCACTCCCTTCTCCACCTTCCACGACTGCCTAAGAGAGACGGCTGGATGGCTACACAGAAACTCCCTCCAGTTTATCTCCGCAAAAACGGAGGTCCTGTTTTGTTCAGGCACTAAGATACCCCGCCAGTTTCCGAATGAATTCTGGCCCCCAGAGTTTAGAGACAAACCTCTGCCAGTTCCCTCGGTTCGCAACCTGGGAGCCATGCTTGATAATAAATTAAGTATGGAAACCCAGGTGATGAAAACTGTGGGGATCTGTACAGCCCTGCTTCGCTCACTGCGGAAAATCATGCCTCTCCTCCCGGCACAAGCCAGGGCGTCGATAGTCAGGTGTACGATACTCAGTCGCCTTGACTATTGTAACGCCCTGCTCCTGGAGTCTCCAGTCACGCTGATGGATCGACTACAGCGTATTCAAT
The DNA here is from genome assembly GCF_964263255.1 of Lissotriton vulgaris. Taxonomy (NCBI): domain Eukaryota; kingdom Metazoa; phylum Chordata; class Amphibia; order Caudata; family Salamandridae; genus Lissotriton; species Lissotriton vulgaris. The sequence continues at coordinate 1,188,542,550 of NC_141693.1, read as the reverse complement.
CTGCCGCCGCCAAGCTGGCTCTTGGATGGACGAGGAGGGCTTCGGCTACAGCAGCTCTGTCTGAGCTACATTGGCTACCCCTAAAACAACGAGTGGCCTTCAAGTCCCTCTGCACTGTCTTTAAGGCTCTGCATGGACTTGGACCTAAACCTTTGCAAGCCCTGTTTCTGTGGTACACTCCAGCCAGAGACCTACGCTCATCCTCGGCCTGTCTGGTAAAGGTACCCAGATTTAATAAAACTAGAACAGGGGGAAGATCCTTCAGGGTTGCAGCGGCCAAGCTGTGGAACAGCTTGCCCACTGACATACGTCAGATGTCACAGCTTCTTCCATTCAGGAGACGTATCAAGACCTGGCTTTTCCCCCAATAATTGTCCGTCTGACTGCTCCCCTAGTTCTTTCCGTTAACAGAGTACTCTCCAGCGCCAGGAAGCCTGCAAGGTATCAGTCGCGCTCTACAAATTCTCAAAATAAATAATAATAATAAGTGCATTAAATATAATGGGCCTCTAAGTCTTCATGCCCTACCATATACTAGGGACTTACTGGGTACGTTGTTAGTACCAATTGTAATTACACCTAATTACCATGTACTTTTAATCAGAGCACCGGCCCTGGGTCTGGTCAGCAGAGCCCCGGGCCCAATCAGAGTCAGAAAACCAGAATCTAGTAGTCAAAATGGGGGCAAAAAGAGGGGGGGGGCACTGAATACTAGTCCTGGTTTCTCACAGGTGTTCTTTAGAGGTAATTTCGAGTAATAGCATGCAATGCTAGGATGGCCATACTTCTTCAGACATTCCTACTGCAATGACATTTAGGCCTGGGAGAAGGAAAAGCATGATCAAAAAAAACTTTATTTATATGGAGCTTTGGCAACTCATTGATGTAAGTGTAACCCGATTCATGAAGTTGTTTTAAATCTAGTATGGAGGAAAAATTACAAAAAAAGTTTTGATAAAGAAGAAGCTGACTGGTCAGCAGAATATTGGGGGAAATAAAGAAAGCCATAAGCAAGAAGGACTGCGAGAAATTTTAGGAGATGGAATTAGTTCAATAATAGGATTAAGGCCACAACGTGAAATGTTATATTTGCTCAAATGGTTGGATTTGCCATTTTGAATAACTCTACCTTGTAGGGAAACCATTCACTCAATCTGCTGAATGAGGAAAAGAAGACAGATGACAATATGATGCATATAGGCTGAATGTCAATTCTTGCCTTTCCGATGGAAACTGGAATTAACAGTTTTAAGACGAATAAATCACTAGGCCCAGATACAGTACTTGTGGACCTACATCAGGTGTTTATTAAGCTTTGGTCATGGATTCTGAAAAAGGTGTTTAATGCTTATCACAGGGAGAACTCCCGCTTCCTACATTTTGCCATTATCATTTCTTTGTTCAGGGCAGCAAAAAGGACCTGGTCAATTGTAGATGGGGTTTGCCAGTTGTTTAGACGAGTGTTGTTAGTTTGCCTCAAAACTGGATTGATACTGCAGAAATATTATTTGATGTACAGTGTGGATTCAGGAACAGATTGGGTACTGTTGAGCAGGCCATGTGACTGTTTATGCCTTGTACTAAATACATTGTTATCAAGAAGATGCCAATATATATGCTGAATATAGATTTTAAATCAGCTTTTGATTTGGTCAAAATAAGGGTTGGTCAATGCTATAGTAATGGACAAAGTCCCTGTAACTTTGGTGGAAAGAATGCTATTTTGCACTTTTTGCTGTTTTGCAAAAAGACTGTGGAGCCACCTGCGAGGTGCTTATCTCCTACCGACCCCTGCCCTTACCACGTCTTCAACAAGGCCGATGCTGTCATCGCACCCCACCTGCGGGACATCATCAACACCTCTTTCGACACCGCTACCTTCCCGGAGAGCTGGAAGCACGCCGAACTCAGCGCTCTACTAAAGAAGCCATCAGCCGACCCCACGCGGCCTTCGACACTGTCTGCCACCGTACACTAGTGCAGCGACTCAGCAACGTCGGAATCCAGGAGAAGGCACTGGAGTGGATCATCTCCTTCCTGGCCGGTAGGACACAGAGAGTCCGCCTCCCCCCGTTCAGATCTGAAGCCACCGAAGTCATCTGCGGCGTTCCTCAAGGCTCCTCGCTCAGCCCAACCCTCTTCAACGTGTGCATGAGCCCCCTCGCAGACATCGCACGCCAGCACAACCTCAACATCATCTCCTACGCCAACGACACCCAGCTGATTCTCTCCCTCACCAACGACCCCGCCACCGCCAGAGCCAACCTACACGAAGGGATGAAAGAGGTAGGCGAATGGATGAAGAACAGCCGCCTGAAACTGAACTCGGACAAGACGGAAGTCCTCATCCTGGGATCCTCACCCTCTGCCTGGGACGACTCCTGGTGGCCCCCCGCCCTAGGCAGCGCACCCAAACCAACAGACCACGCCGGCAACCTGGGCTTCATCCTGGACTCCACCCTCTCCATGATCAGACAAGTCAACGCCGTCTCCTCGTCGTGCTTCAACATCCTGCGCATGCTACGAAAGATCTTCCGGTGGATCCCCACCGAGACCAGGAAGACGGTCACCCAGGCCCTCGTCACCAGCCGTCTAGACTACGGCAACTCCCTCTACGCCGGCACCACCGCCAAACACCAGAAAAGACTTCAGTGGATCCAGAACGCCTCAGCACGACTCATCCTGGACATCCCCCGCCGCAGCCACATCTCCGGACACCTGAGAGACCTGCACTGGCTCCCGGTCACCAAAAGAATCACCTTCCGACTCCTCACCCACGCACACAAAGCCCTACACAACCAAGGACCAGGATACCTCAACAGCCGCCTCAACTTCTACGCTCCCAAACGCCAGCTTCGATCGACCGGCCACACCCTCCCCACCGTCCCCCGCATCCGAAGAGCCACCACAGGGGGACGGTCCTTCTCCTACCTCGCCGCCAAGACATGGAACTCCCTCCCGACCCACCTCCGCCTGACCCAGGACCACCTCGCCTTCAGGAAGCAACTCAAGACCTGGCTGTTCGAGCAGTAGCGGACCCCCCTCCCCTAGCGCCTTGAGACCCTCTGGGTGAGTAGTGCGCTATATAAATGCTTTGATTGATTGATTCCCACTTAAAAATATCAGGTAATCAAAAGTGCCATTTCAGTCACCCTCTGTTATAGTTCATTGGACATAAACATTTGTAATGCAGTAGCAACATATTGTGGCAATATTGAGGCATGAGAAAAAAAAGTATACAATGATGATTTGAGGGTCATTGGTAGAGAGCTTTTAATTTATTTAATCTAGGTTGTTAAATTAGGTGTATTATAATTATTATAATTATTTTGTATTGTTATGGCATTAACTGAAAGCAGTAAACAGTAAGCAGCTGTCATCTTTATTTGGGGAGGGAAGAGGACCATTCTAGATTGCTTTTCATGAACGGTTGAATTATTACTCCAGAGTAATTCAGTTTGCTTTACCTAGTGATTCTTGTGAGAACACATTTCTTGCTCTGACTATTATGGTTCTTGATAATAAATTCCACACCACATTATTCCGAAAACCTGCTGAACAAACTACAATGCACAGGTATTCAAGTCACACTCTCAAGAACCTCAATGATAATTTACCTTTAAGCCATTGTTCATGTGTAAGGGAGAACTGTGTCGATTTCTTCTGTGAATCAGACATATTGGTCAATGGACTTTTTGAGTGAGCTCTGTATGTGTACCTAAGCAATCAAGAAAAAGGCTTAGGTTGTCCAAGGGATCATCTTCCAATACCTAGATAAAGGTCCAATTATGATGTAAGATTACTGTTTGTGAGCACACATAGCGTTGTGTTTCATGAAAAGAAAGAACTAAGACCAAAGACTTGTATTTGCTTTTAAATGATGCCAGAAAATGCATGACACAGTAGTGAAAGCACCTCTTCCAACTAAAAGGCCTCATACATTATGCGGACAATTGGGCCTTGCACCAATAATTGGCCATTTTTCATGTGGGCAGCGTAGTTAATGCAAGTACTATATAGACGAGCCGCAACAGATTTAAAGTGCCTTTAGAAAATAAATGTTAATTCTTCTAGTATATTATATAGAAATACGTTTACCTTGCGACCATATCTATATTGGAGCTGCTAACAAAAACTAAATGCAATTGTATTGCAAAATCATTACAGACTTAAATGCAGCACATTGTGAGTATTTCTGGTGGAACACTACAAGGAATATGGATATACCTCACAAGATCTGCATTGGAAAGATGGTGAGCAGATTACACTCAACCCACATTGCGGGAGATATATCTTTGATTGGGCTACCATAAAAGCAAAATAACTTTTTAGGATTAAAAATCTTATTTCATAAATCTGAACTGAATAAAGTAACATCCTATGTTTCATTTGGTCTCAACTATTTGGTAAGCGAAAGATTTTCACTGTGACAATAATTCAACTTTTTACCAAATTATTATAGGATGGATATTTATATTCATACTTGTTGGTTTACGATGGTTCCTTAACTGGTACACAGCCATTTTGTCGAACTTAGGAAATATTATTATGTTTTTTCACACTTTGTCTACTAGTGTGGGAATCCATTTGCTATTAGGAAACATTAACAAGGTTTTTTCATGCTCTACTAATACTTACATTTTTCATTATCCATAGTAAAATTTTCATTTGTATAAAATGTGTGAACTTAAATTAATTAGCAACACTCAATATAGGCCTTTCCCCATTTCTTCAAATAATGTGAAAAACAACAGTGATTATGATGTTGGACAGTAAGCCTCCAACCATTTGTCGAGGCTTACTGACCGACATCCTTGGTTTACATTCTGACCGCAAATTATAATGCTGGCAATCGGAATGACACCAGCCAGTAGAACCAACTGCTTCCCACGGGCTAACGGAGCCCATTGGCCAGTCCAAAGCTGCACATTATTCCAAACTGATGGCGTTTCTGTCATCGGGATTATGCTGTTGTTCTCTGTTAGGCTTTACATGGAAAGCCTGTCAGAATGCACCTCTGGGGGCCACTAACAGGTCCCCCCTCTCTCCAAGGGCTATGGTTGTCAGTCTGGGGTCACCTAAGGTCCCTGTACTGTGTGGCAGGCATCATGAGGTTCCTGCCACACGGTGTTGGGATGGTCACAAACTTGCATTTCTATATGGGAGCTTGTGCTGCGGCAGTTTCTGCCCGCACACCAAGCTCCCATGGAGAATTGGGAGTTTGTGACCGCACCATGCGCATCCTAATTGCGGTTTTGCAACCGCTGACCGGAGGTCAGTCGATTCCACCTCTGCAAGGATTTCAGTTTGAGGGAACTCCGACCGACATCATAGCACCTTAGCTGCGTGTAAATATTTCTCCCCAGTGCTGCGCTGTCCATTAGAACTAGTGCTGAATGGACGTTCAATGGTCGTGCGCAGCACTGGGGAGGTAGCGCTGCTGATGGGGATAGTGAGCACCAGTGTAGTTAGTATACCTCTTTTTCTCACAGTCTTTTTTCACCGTCTAATGGAGTCCGTTACCAAAAAATGTTTGATTTTTTACTTTGTGTGAGAAATCAGGACTTGTTTCCAATGGCCCCCAACTTTTTCAAACCCCATTTTGACTGCTAGAGGTCGTTTTTCTGACTCGAACTGTGCCCTGGGCTCTGCTAACCGGATCCAGGTTCTGTGCTCTGATTAAATGTATATTGTAATTAAGTGTAATTACAATTGGTACGGACAGCCTAGATATAAGTCCCTAGTATGTAATAGGGCATGGAGGTTTGGAGTCCTAGTAGACATAACGCAAAAGACACACAGATGATGGACAGAATGACGAGCAAATAAAATATTCACCCCGGTCAACAGATTTAGGTGAAATCCATCATTTCTTTTGCTCACCATGCCACCCTAGTTTAGGCCCAGCCATATGTATGTCAGTATTGACCCTGTGCCTCATGGGAACAGTCCAGCCCGAACTGCAAAGCCAGGGTTCCTCCCTGGACCGGTAACAAGCAACCTGGGATCATTTTCGGGACATCACTCCTCTTCAGCCAGGCTAGCTTGAATCCAGTGACACTGTTTCAGCACTCCATCCATCATCTTATTGTGTTTGCCCAGTAGACTTAATGCACTTAAGTGTGCTTTGCCTCTGTTCCCAAATGTCATTTTACCCCGTTCCGTGTTCATGACGGAACCACTCCCTCATGAGCCACGGGCGCGCTGTGCTAATGATGGAGTGGTTCCGTCATGCCGTGGCCGCTCCGCCCACGCTGCAACAATTACGCCCCTGCGCGGCTGAATTGATAAGCGGGCTGGCCGTGACGGAACCCCTCAATCATGAGCACAGCGCGCCCTTGGCTCGTGACGGAGTGTTTCCGTCACAAACATGGCGGCGGCACGGGACCCCTCCTCCCTCCAGCGCTGTGGCGGAATTACCGCCACTGCCAAGGGGTTAAAGGCAGCACTGCTTTTCAGGCTGCCTCTACAATATATTTTTATGCAAATCCAACTTTAGATTTAAAGGTACTTCCAAAGTCTCAAACTAACTTATTTTTACATACATACATACATATTTTTTGTCTTCCCTAAGGTTTCCCCTAGGTGCCCAAGGGGAGGATGCCTTGTAACTATAAGCAGAAACATTATAAAAGATGTTTTATAAGCCCTGGAGACGGAAAAAAATGCCACTAGCTCCATAGGCCAACATCGGACTATTTTATTTAAGTATAAATATTGACAGGAGTGAGATAGAAATATCATTGAAAGACTTAAATAGGTAGAATTAAACCAACAACTTGCCATTGTAAGATGTGTAATAATTATTGCATAAAATAAGTTATAGAACTTTCTTTTCTGTAAGCCAAAATCCTGCCTTACTGCTAAACTCTCCTGATTGGCCAGTCTTTTCCAGGCTGAGTGAAGCTGTCTTAACGAGGTGTGAGGTGGCCTGATAGAGCTAGACAAAGGATTTCCTGTGGGAGGAGAACTGCAGCTGCAGAAGCAAAGGCAGGATGTGCATGGGGCATCCAAACTGGTCTTCAAAAAGGAGAATGCCCTTTAGAGAGAGCCCTGTTCACCCCCTCATCTTTCACCCCCAGTCACACAGGAACACCGCTAATTAGATTAGTGAAGGAGATGGAAGGCAAGTGTTAGATAATCTTAGTGACCACAGTGGTTTGGCTTAGCCAGATCTAACCCTCCAGGACAGAATTTCTCCATTTTGGATTTTGGAAGATAGTGCTTTCTGTGACAAGAATAAGCCACAGTTTGGAGGAAGTGGTCATACACCTGGGTGGCACCCTGCATACCATTGGTCAGGGGTGCCTATCTACTTGATATCCAAGAACATCGAATAAACATGGCAACTCAGATCTACTGCTTGAATAACCAAGAAAAAGAAGGACTGCCCTGCTGGAATTCCAATCTGCACTTAAAGGACTTTACTCTGAAGGACTGCACCTGCCGAACAACCTGGTGCTACAGCCCTAAGGACTTTGCCTGGCTTCAAAGGAATTGAGCAGTGGACTCTCTGTAAGCTGCAAGTTAACAGAGCCCAGCTGCATCATCTTCATCAAGATTTACCCAACTTGGAGTGCATCCAGTGGACTTTTAAGGATTTGGACATGTACGTTGTGGGAATTGTAGTTCCAACATCCCAAGGACCATATCAGAGATTCTAGATCCTTCAATTGGTGTTTTGGACACTTTGAACCCACAAGAGGAACCTCAGAAAGAAGTTTCAGAGGTTTGGAGCAACTTTTGGAAAAAGCTCAATAAGGTGACTGAACCATTGACGAGATTCAAGCCACTTTAGTTGAATCGCAACCTGGCCTGGATATCAGGTTCATCCCACCAAAAGCTCTGAAGCTCAATACTTTCAGGATTTCAGCCAGGCCTCGCGCAAAGCCAAGCCACCTTCACTGAGTTGAAACCCGGGCTAAAGAGGGGCTTCCCTTGACATCGAGAGAAAATCCTTCAGGAAAAAAGTGCAAAAGTAAAATGTTGACTGAGGTCTCCCGACCAGACCTTCATCACAGTTGGCCTCAAACTTTGACTTTCTTCCAGTCAAGTGCTACCAGATGTCCCAAGTTTGCGCTTTTGGTTTTTATGCACTAGGAGGTGTTTATTCTTTGAAAAATTCATATCTTCAGGTCCCTACATTGGATCTTTGTTTGTTTTGTGTCATTTTAAAGAGCAAAATATTTCCGATTTTTATAAATTAGTTTTGGATTTTTATTGTGTTTTGCTCTTACTCATTTAATATATTGTCGTTTTTAAATGATTTGCATATCTGTCTCCTTAGTTAAGCCTTCCTGCTCGTTGCCAGGTACCAAGGGTTGAACAAGGGATTAATTTGTGTCTGTGAATTTCTTACTGTCATCTCATTCTGCAAATGCTCAGCAGATTGTACTTAGCAGCACTGAAGGTCCTTCGTCATCTGTTTTAACAGAAGTCTGTAGGGGCCTTATTTGAAATTTGCATACAAAGAAGGCCTTTTTGAATTAGCCAAACTCCCGGCCTACTAATTTGACTCTCTGGTGCCCAGATAAAATGCAAGCTGGGACATATCTAGAACGCAGGTTCATGTAAAGAAGGAAGTCGTTTTCATTGATTAATGTGCCTAAGTTTGATGGGCAGGAAAGGGAGGCCAGCAATACCTCAAAAAACAAAATTATTTATTGCAAAAAGAGGGATGTTTCTCCATGGTTCTTTCGGACATCCTGCAAGTCTCTCATATATCAATGAGGGAGGAACCGTTTAATAAGATTATTAAGATTAAGCTGACACTGGCTGATCGTTCATTTGTTGATGGGCTAATCTCCCTTGTAGCACACTGCCTTCCTCCATCAACTCTCAGGATTCAGTTCAAACATTATTGTTGTATAACCCCTCCCTTCGGTGTTTTACACATAAACTCACTCCAAGGCAAGGTAATGCTCTGTAGTCAGAGAACTCACTCAAAATTAAGTCCCTCTGCTTTGGTGTTGAAAATAAAGATTGTCTTCCTCTTAGTTCTGGCAGTACCTCTCAACAAGATACAGATACATTCACTTCGGATAATGCACCTGTTCATTCTGTGCATTCCCTAGATGGTTCTCTAATAATCTCTTCATGTAATTTGGACTTGTGAATTTCTGGTCATCCCAATTGTACTCAAGGTTTTCAAGAGGATATCACAATGCTGCCGTCTCACTTCTTATCATGTCATCTCACACAGGAGCCACCCAAGGAACAGCCATTTAGTTTGTTATCCTGAAACATCCTAAACTAATCCAGAGTGTCTTTAACCTGCGGATAGCCAACACATATTAGTGTTCCAGGAAACATGGGAAATTGAAATCATACATAGGCTGGGATTTACCACCTATTTTATCAGTGTACGCCCCTCTACAGCAGGGGAACCTTCAGGAGGGTTGATCATCTGGGTCAAGATTTTATAAATGGGAAAGTAACACCTCTCCAACTTGATTCTCCTGACATATTAGGATTAAGTTTAACAGGTTTGTGTGGACTGAGGATCAATCTCCATTTAGGGGCTGATTCCGATCTGGGTCGGAAAGCACTCCGACCGAGCTGGATCCGGGGTGTTTTCCGACTGATCCGGACTCCTGCAGTCCGACCGAGCGAGTACGTTGCGGACTCGGTTCGGTCAGACTCCCATAAAAGTCAATGGGAGCCGGTCGTACGATGCGTACATGGGCTCCCATTGACTGAATGGGCACGTCGCAGACAAGTGCACCCCCTACAGTCGGTATGCGTCGGTGCCACCCGCACCGTACATGCCTGAGTCGTAAGGCTGCGGGTAACAGGGGGCTCGACGTGGACCCCCAAAGTCAAACTCTGGGAGCTATTGCAAGCCGGACGCTCCGACTTGATCCGGCTGACCGAATCAAGCATCGTACTAGCTCGGCCGTGAACATCTCCATTGTGCACCACGGTTTGCTCGTGACCGAGTCGTACGGAGTGGTTGGGACCCAGAAATGACTCGGACGAAAACTCAGCCTCCGAATCGGATCCGCTAATGGCAAACCCGATTCTGTACCCTTCCGACCACGATTGGAATCAGACCCTAAGTCTTCAATCATCCTCTACCACACAATAAGGAGTCCCCAACTCCTAATATACTAGACTGCCAGCTTCTGAACCTCACACCAAAGCTGCACTTCCTGAAATGTTGTTATTTCAATGTTACCATTGAACCTTGAGAGAGCATACAATTTGTAGCAGAGGCGGAAGGCTAATCTTGGGGCATTCCGCTAATAGACCCCCCATTTGTACCTTAATTTGTGGGTGCTGCCCAATCATGTGTCCCTTCTACAATTGGAAAGGATGGGTAAGACTACAGGACCATCCCTAAATCTAGAAAGGGCGACTTGTCAGGATTAGGTTTCATTCACCCCTGCCTAATATAAAACTACAACTCCCAGGATTCCATCTGGAGGGGAGGCACTTAAGGGTATTATGCGCAGGAGTGGATGCGCGTAATTCTGTTTGCTTCCGGAGTAGCTGTGAGGTGTTCAGCGCCTCCCTCCCTCTATCGACACCGTTCTGCTGTGTTTCATTACTGTTTCCTTGTATTCGGAGAAGTTCGGAGACCCACGGATCTAGTAGGTCGCATTTGCTGTGCGGAGCGCGGTGTGTTGGCTGACCACGCGCCACTGTACTGTGCACCTTTTCTTTGTTGATTTTTTTGTGCGGAGCGCAGTGAGTCCGTTGGCCATGCGCTGCCGTCCTCAAACATTCTTCTCTCCCGGGCAGAGCGTGGTGTGTCGGCCGACCACGCTCCACCGTGCCTGTTTGTCATACTCTTCAATTTGACACAAGCGGAGCGCAGTGAGTCCGTTGGCCACGCGCTACCGTTCTTTCACTTTTTCCTGGCAATTTGTGACTCAGATTTACATTTTGTACCGGATAAGGATTGCCCTTCTGGTGAACTCCACGTGGAGTTATAGTGCACAGCGGACCTCAGTCGTGATCTTACTACGTTCTACTGGCTGTTTGTGCCAAGACTGTGTTATTGTATTTCATTTTGACTTCAGGGGGAATTCAGTTGTCTTCCAAAGTGTGTAGGATATGAACATAATATCCGAGCTCTTCCATGATTTTAGCTGTACCCTGGTGATCCCCCCTTTGAAGCGTGGGCATAATTCCTTAAAGTATGTGTGAACCTTGTGCGATTATTGTCTGGTTAGGTTTCTGGGAATGCTGACTTGTAGATTACATTCATGTTTATATAGTCACAGGTTTAGCTCTAAGGACAGGTAATGTCTCAGATGTTCTGGTATTGATGCTCAGGTGTTTAAGAGGTCCCTAAGACACAATACAGGTACGACCTATTATAGTGAGACCATTTGAGTGTAGTCATCTATGTATGATTTGTCTATAACATTGTATTTATGTTGTTTCAGATCAAATTTCCCTCCTGTCCCCTTCCCTTTCCTGTCCCTCGCATGATGGTTCAAACACCCTGTGTTTATACGTCAGGGTGTTGGTAACATCTGGAGTTGAACCCCTATTAGCAACGACTGGATCCTGCGTAGCACTTCTGACAGAATTACGCGCCCAAGAATATTGCTCCGCCCGATCCAGTGGTTTAGGGGTCATGGCTTCTATGGAGGATGTCCTCCAGGCACTGGTATTAGTACAACAGGAACTAGATTCATGTAGGGCTGAGACTGCAGCTCTGAGAGACAAGGTGGAGAAGTTAGCTAGAAATCCGTTTGATGCTTTTTCCTCCACCCTCAGATACAGGTCACAGTCCCTCCACCCATTCCTCTGGCCAGTCCTGAAAGGTATTCAGGAGACCCTTCCAAGACTCCAGTATTTTTAACTTAGATTATGTTGCATTTTTCATGCAAACCAGTGTCCTTTCCCACCAATCACTCCAGAGTGGCTTTTGCTATCTCATATTTAAACGGAGACGCAGCTAATTGGGCAGTCCCAAGTACGGAAATAAGATGACATACTCTCTGACTGGGCTGCTTTTCAGGCTGAGTTCGAAAAGGTTTTTGATAGAAGGGCCACTACCTTTAGTGCTGACAGGGAACTGTTAGACCTCAAGCAAGGAAGACATGATCTGATCACATATCTTACTACATTCAATAGACTGGTGGCCGAAACAGCGTGGCCAGAGTAGAAGAGAATGTTGTTATACTATCAGGGATTAAGAGACGGGCTGAAGGACATAATTGCACAAATAGATCCTCAACCTGTCACCTGTGCCGATATGACAAACCTATCCCTGAGGTTAGATGGGAGAATATCAGAAAGAGGAGGTGAAAGAAAGTTGGACAGAGGGTATTACAGGACTGACGTTAATCCCCGGAAGACTATGTCACCCACGGAATCAGGAAGCGAACCCATGGAGATAGGAGCAGTTAGAGCCCCATTATCCAAAGATGAAAGAGAGAGTCGTAGAGTATTAGGCCTGTGTATGTACTGCAGCAAAAAGGGACATTACGTAAAGGAATGTCTGGTTAAACCCAAGATTACAGGAGGTTGGCCTCGGAATAAAACAAGTGGCTGTATCCTCTACAATGCCTACTGAATCCCCTACAGAAGGTGAGGTGGATAAGATTTGGAAACTCCCTTCTTTATCCGCTATGGCCTTACATGATAACGAATCCCACATTGTGCTTCCCATGAGTCTGGAAAGTAAGGAACAGGTTCATAAGGTGTTGGTTATGTTAGACTCTGGGGCCACTGGCAATTTGGTGGACAGTGGTCTGGTAACAATCTTGCTCCTTAGAGAGTAACGAGGGATAACCCTGAGGAAGTATGGGCGGTGGATGGCAAGCCTTTGAAATCAGGCCTTATAACTGAGCAAACTGAAACTTTGTTGTTATCTGTTCCGGTTCAGAACGGGACACACTGAGAGGAAAATTCTTTTAACATCATAGAGGCCCCTCAGTATGAAATTATTCTGGGAATGCCTGGGTTATGCCACCATAATGCCACCATACAGTGGAAGGACAAGACCATACAATTCTTTGATCCCACATGTCAGAGTCACATAGTGCATAATCAAGGTACGCACGTGATTGCTTTGGTATCCTCGTACAGGATAGCTACGGCTGCAGAGAAAGAAGTGGTCCTGCCCTAAAGTTACCAGGAGTATAGCGATGTTTTCAGTGAATCTAGGGCAGAACAGTTGCCTCCTCACAGAGATTTTGATTGCCGCATTGAATTGATTGAAGGGGCCACTATTCCAACTTGTTGAGTTTATGCATTGTCAGTTCCTGAGACGAAACATTTGAAGGACTATTTAGAGCACTATTTAGACATAGGGTTTATAAGGCCTTCCCGATCTCCTGCTTCCTCTTCTTTGTTTTTTATCAAGAAGGCAAATGGGGATTTGAGGGCTTGTGTTGACTGCCTTATGTTAAGTAAGAATACCATACGCAACAGATATCCCTTACCCCTTATTAAGGTCTTGCTGGACCAAGCGAGAAATGGCAAAATATACACAAGGTTGGATTTGAGAGGAGTGTATCATTTGGTTCGCATCAGGGCAGGGGATGAATGGAAGACCGCTTTCAAAACACACTACGGTCTATACGAATATTTGGTGATGCCGTTCGGGTTAATTAATGACCCGGCTGCTTTCCAATTTTTATTGAATGATGTTCTGAAACAATATGTGGATGTCTGTGTAGATGTCTATATAGATGACATTCTGATATATGTTGAGGATGTGGAAGCACATACAGCACAGGTAGTTCTGGTTCTATAGAAGCTAAGAGAACACAATGTGTATTGTAAACTGAGCAAATGTGAATTTGGTGTGACTGAAGTAGAATTTCTGGGGGTCATGCTTCATCCCGAAGGGCTACGTATGTCTGAGCGTAAGTTTTTGGCAGTGCAGAATTGGCCAACTCCCAAGAACATGAAGGAAGTCCAGTGTTTTTTGGGGTTCGCTAACTATTACAGGAGGTTAATCTTACACTTCTCTTATGTGGCAGTGCCTCTGACTCGCTTGCTTAGGAAAGGAGTATCCTTCCTTTGGTCTGAGGAAGCGAATGAGGCCTTCGAATATCTCAAACAAGCTTTTACCTCAGCTCCCATACTTGCTCATCCCAAATCTGAATTGCCCTACATTGTAGAAGCTGACGCATCAGATGAAGCGATAGGAGCTATCTTGTCACAAAGGGATCAAGACACAGATCAACTGCATCCTGTGGCTTATCTTTCAAAGAAACTAAGCTCAGCGGAAAGAAACTATACCATTTCCGAAAAAGACTTACTAGCAATTAAGAAAGCATTCCAGGAATTGAGACAACATCTGTGGGGGGCTGTTTTCCCTGTCACGGTGTATTCTGACCACCGCAATCTACAATATATGAAAACAGCTAAGCACCTCACACAGCGTCAAATGAGATGGTCGCTAACTATTACAGGAGGTTAATCTTACACTTCTCTTATGTGGCAGTGCCTCTGACTCGCTTGCTTAGGAAAGGAGTATCCTTCCTTTGGTCTGAGGAAGCGAATGAGGCCTTCGAATATCTCAAACAAGCTTTTACCTCAGCTCCCATACTTGCTCATCCCAAATCTGAATTGCCCTACATTGTAGAAGCTGACGCATCAGATGAAGCGATAGGAGCTATCTTGTCACAAAGGGATCAAGACACAGATCAACTGCATCCTGTGGCTTATCTTTCAAAGAAACTAAGCTCAGCGGAAAGAAACTATACCATTTCCGAAAAAGACTTACTAGCAATTAAGAAAGCATTCCAGGAATTGAGACAACATCTGTGGGGGGCTGTTTTCCCTGTCACGGTGTATTCTGACCACCGCAATCTACAATATATGAAAACAGCTAGGCACCTCACACAGCGTCAAATGAGATGGATGCTGTTCTTTGCTGAGAATGACTTTGTGATAACCTATAGACCAGTGATTGAAAATAGAAAAGCAGATGCATTGTCAAGGCAGGAGGAAGATGTGGAGTTCCATGTTAAACCTGCTCTGGAATCCATAGTCGAACCATCCAAAGGGATTTGTGAGCTAAATTCCGAGAACTTTTTGAACAATGTGAGGAAAGCTATAAATGACTCCAGATGGGAGGCTTGGGCTGCTGAGAGAGATGGTCGAGTCATGAAACAGGGGCTGCCTTTCGATAATAACAGACTATTTTTACCATCTATAGAATTGCAGAAAAAGGCATTTCACTGGTGTCATGTTTCTCCAGTGGCGGGACATCAGGGTGTGCTTAAAACTATACACTTAATGCAAAGACATATGTGGTGGAAGTCACTGAAAAATGATGTTGCATCTTGGGTGCGGTGAGGCGCTGAATGCGCAAGACCCAAAAATGACAGTGGTAAGAGGAAGGGAAAACTGATGCCAATGTCGACCCCTCACAAACCATGGCAAAATATCAGCCTGGACTTTGTTACTGGATTGCCACCAGATCAGGTTAAAACGGCTTTTCTAGTTGTCATCGATAGCCTCACCAAATTAGGCCACTTCATACCTTGTGTCAACCTTCCTACAGCTGGGCGAACAGCTCAGATGTTATTCTCTAATGTCATCTGGTTGCATGGGTTACCAGAAGTTATTGTGTCAGACAGAGGCCCTCAGTTTATAGCACGTTTCTGGAAATTCTGGTGTCAGGCTTTACAGATTTCCTCCTCGCTGTCTACGAGTTTCCATCCTCAGACGGATGGCCAGACTGAAAGGTTAAACCAGACTCTGAATAAATATATACGTTGTTATGCTGTTGCTGCTCAGGACTCGTGGGTCTCATTGTTATGGATGACTGAGTTGGCAAACAAAAACGCTTGGCATTGTTCGGTAGGGGTGTCTCCTTTCTATGCAAACCACAGATTCGATGTCTGCATTCTTCCTATCCGTATTCCTGAGTGTGTCTCTGAACAACCAACAGGATACTGGAGAATGAAAAGGTTACACACGGTTCATCGTCAAATCACTAAACATCTGCTCAAAGCCGAGCAGGATTACAAAAGGTGGGTGGATGTCCGTAGGGTTGATGGGCCAGACTATCAGGTGGGCGATGGGGTGTGGTTATCAACTAGGAACATTCACTTTAAGTTACGTAGCGTGTTCCATCCTCGCTACATTGGGCCGTATGTCATTGTGAAGAAATTTAACCATGTGGCTTTCAAGTTGAAACTACCTGCTACTCTACGGATTCACCCGGTCTTTCATTGTAGTCTGTTGAAACCTGCTTTGACCTCTGGGCGTCGTGCTCCTCCCCCTGTTTTGGTCAGTGGTTATGAGTATGAGGTGAAGTGTATCAGTGACTCTAAATTGAAACATGGTGCCTTGTGGTATTTGGTTTCGTGGAAGGGTTATTCTGCTGAGGATGACTCATGGGAAACGTGTGACAATATACATGCCCCTGCGGCTGTGCGTTCCTTTCACATGAGGTTCCCTGGTAAACCTGGACCTAGGAGGCGTTAGAAGGAGGGCCTACTGTCAGGATTAGGTTTCATTCGCGCCTGCCTAATCTAAAACTACAACTCTCAGGATTCCATCTGGAGGGGAGGTACTTAAGGGCATTATGCGCAGGAGTGGATGTGCGTAATTCTGTTTGCTTCCGGAGAAGCTGTGAGGTGTTTGGCGCCTCCCTCCCTCTATCGACTGCATCCTGCGGTGTTTCATTGCTGTTTCCTTGTATTTGGAGAAGTTCGGAGACCCACGGATCAAGTAGGTCGCATTTGCTGTGCGGAGGGCGGTGTGTTGGCTGACCACGCGCCACCGTACTGTGCACCTTTTCTTTGTTGTTTTATGTGCGGAGCGCAGTGAGTCCGTTGGCCACATGCTGCCGTACTCATTCATTCTTCTCTCCCGGGCGGAGAGCGGTGTGTCGGCCGACCACGCGCCGCCGTACCTGTTTGTCCTACTCTTTATTTTGACACAAGCGGAGCGCAGTGAGTCCGTTGGCCACGCGCTACCGTTCTTTCACTTTTACCTGGCAATTGGTGACTTAGCTTTACATTTTGTACTGGATAAGGATTGCCCTTCTGGTGAACTCCCCATGGAGTTATAGTGCACAGCGGATCTCAGTGGTGATCTTACTACGTTCTACTGGCTGTTTGCACCAAGACTGTGTTTTTGTATTACATGGGAAGTGAGGTAACCTCTCTGTATTTTATTTCATTTTGAGTTCTGGGGGAATTCAGTTGTCTTCCAAGGGGTGTAGGATATGAACATAATATCCGAGCTCTTCCAGGATTTTAGCTTTACCCTGGAGATCCCCCCTTTGAAGCGTGGGCATAATTCCTTATGGTATGTGTGAACATTGTGCGTTTATTATCTGGTTAGGTTTCTGGGAATGCTGACTTGTAGATTACATTCATGTTTATATATTCACAGGTTTAGTTCTAAGGACAGGAAATGTCTCAGATGTTCTGGTATTGATGCTCAGGTGTTTAAGAGGTCCCTAAGACACAATACAAGTACGACCTGTTATAGTGGGGCCATTTGAGTGTAGTCATCTTTGTATGATTTGTCTATAACATTGTATTTATGTTGTTTCAGATCCTTTTCCCTCTTGTCCCCTTCCCTTTCCTGTCCCTAACCTGATGGTCGAAACACCATGTGTTTATACTTCAGGGTGTTGGTAACATCTGGAGGTGGACTCCTACTAGCAACGACTGGATCCTGTGGAGCACTTCTGACACAACTAGTTATCTGATTTGGTCAGATCTATAGGAGCTAAAAATGTCAAAGACAAGTCCTCTTTTTAGCAAATAATTACACACAACTGTAGACAGGATAGTCGACTTAAGACCTCTCCATTTAACCCATTGTATGGGTCCCCGCTTTTGAGGACCTTCACTCCACTCCCTGTACGACAGAGAATCCCTCAACCCCATGTCCATCTACCTTGCTTGACACTATGAAAACAAGATCCATGATGCACACAAAGTCTATGTTCTACTTTATGGGTGAGACCCAGGCTGTCATTGAGTCACTAAAAATAGGATAACCTACAAGATCCCAGGATCTCCTTTCTAGCATTAGTTGAAATTGTGGCTCCACTATATACATTTATTATCGAAAGCAATTGCCAATGGGGGAGAGATGCCTAACACATGGTTTAGGACTATAATAATTCCAATTTACAAAAAGTGGAACAGAGCAGCACTGGGTAACTACAGACCTGTAAACCTAGCGGACAATTTACAAAATATTTTCCCAAATAAACTATACCAGTGGATGTCAGACAACATTTTATCTCCTTATCAAGTGGGATTTATGAATGAATGAATGAATGAAAGTGAATTTATAACAGCGCGATTGCTGCAATGAGGCCGCTAAAAACGGAACCAGTGAAGGATGAAGAGGTTGAGAACCAGAAGAAGAGGGAAAAAACTGAGTTAAGTTAAACAGAATTGAATAGGTGTGTTTTTAATTGTTTACAGAAGGAAGCGAGATCAGGATTGGATCTCAGGTGAAACGGGAGAGAGTTCCAGATCTTGGCGGCGTTGAAGGCGTACGTCCTTCCGCCAGTTCTAGACCTTTTGACTCTGGGGACTGCTGCCATGAAGGCCTGACTAGAGCGCAGATTTCTACCTGGGTGATACTGGCTTACTAGATCACGGGGGATTGGAGGACCCGAATCCCAGAAAGCCTGGTGGGCAATACACATTGCTTTAAAAAAGACTCTCTTACGCACTGGGAGCCAGTGAAGATTGGTCAGAGCCTCCTTTACTGACAATCTGCGAGGAATCTGCAGCAGAGTACGCGCGGCACAGTTTTGTACCAGCTGTAGTCTCTTTAAGGTGTACTCTGGTGCACCCAGATATAGGACGTTGTTGGAGTCCAGCCGTGATTGTATCAGGCCCTGTATGGCTATCTGCTTTGCCTCCATTGGGAGCAAAGGAAGAACTTTCTTCAGTGTCCTGAGTATTCCAAAGCAGGTGGCTGAAAGCTTTGTGGCCTGGGTGTTGAGTGAGAGACTCCTGTCCAGCCATACCCCGAGGCTTTTGATGTTATCCTTCGGGCCGGGGGGGGGGACCTAGACAGGGAGGCCACAATGAGTTGAAAAATGTGGGGTCGGCAGGGCCCAGGAGCATGAGCTCCGTTTTGTCACCATTAAGTTTTAATGATGACTGAGTCATCCAGGTCTTCACTTCCTCCAGACATTTGGTAAGTCCCCCTGATCGTGATTGAAGAGCCTCCTGCGCTAATGAGACCACCAGCTGGGTATCGTCCGCATAAGATATGATCTTGACTCCATACGGACGAACTACCTCAGCCAGTGGCCTCATATAGATGTTGAAAAGCGCGGGGCTTAATGAGGAACCCTGCGGGACTCCGCACTTCAGGGGAATGCTAGAAGACACTGTCTGTCCATCAAACACTTGGAATGACCTGTTGCTCAAAAAAGATTTTAACCAGAGCCATGCCTTGTCCACAATGCCGACATTCGAAAGACGGTTCAGTAAGGTGGCATGACTGACCGTGTCGAATGCCGCACTGAGATCAAGGAGGATCACTGCCACTGATCCTCCCTGATCAAGGATTTTCCTGGACTCCTCGATGACCATTAGGAGGGCGGATTCTGTTCCATGCTTAGGCCTGAACCCTGTCTGGGTGGTGTCTAGCAGCTGGTTATCCTCAAGGAAGCTGACCAGCTGGAGATTGACATACCTCTCCACGATCTTACTCACCCAGGGAAGCAGGGAAATCGGACGATAGTTCCCAAAATCCGATGGTTCCAGATTGGGCTTTTTTATCAGCGCTCGGACCATCGCCCGTTTCCAAGCAGAAGGGACAATGCCCGAGGCAATGGAGGCATTTAGCAGGTTCCTAATGATCGGTAGGACAGTCTGAAAGACCAGCATCATGGCCTCAGGGGGTGCCGGATCAGATGGAGATCCGGATTTTACTTTCCGAGCCATGGACTCCAATACTTCGAGATCCATGCAAGGAAAGTGACTGAGCAGAGGTGGAGGGGCTGAAGCGGAGTCTAAGGTCTTGATTTTATCCTGAATTAGCGGAGGGGTGGGAGTGAGAGTGCAGGGAAAGGAGGCATATATTTTATTTACTTTTGCTGAAAAAAATTCAGCCAAGTCATTGCACTGGGAAACAGACTTTTCCTTCAACGCAATTGGCGACGGGAGTTTTGTAAGTTTTTGCAGGGTTTGAAAAATTTCTCTAGGTTTGGATTTTGCAGCTAAGATCTTGTCAGAGAAGTACACTGCTTGGGCGGCTTTTAGTTCCCTTTTATATGCTTTTATCTCCTCTCGATATCAAGTCTTTTCCTCCATGGAGTAGTCTAAGCGCCATTTTCTTTCGATTTGCCGGCATTGGCGCTTTTTGTTCCTAAGTGCCTCCAAAAACCACGGTGCTGTTTTATGGAGGCGTTTTACCGTTGGTTTCTTGAGGGGGAGGATGGATTCGAGAGAGTGCAGGATCCAGTTTTCATAGGCCTGGTTGGCCAAACATGGATCCTCGTTGTTAGGGGGAGTTTCTTTCATAAGTAAGTTTTTCCATTCCTCTGTAGGTATCTGTGCCCAGGATCTGGCAAGTCTTATCAATGGTTTTACCGGTCCGGATTTCTGAGTAGACCAAGTAAAGGGCACCAAAAAGTGGTCAGTCCACGGGAGGGGGAGCGGAAACCCAACCACAAGGTCCTCGCAGTTACTGAACACTGGGAAGGTGACCCTTCACATGGGTCGATGCTTTTACTCGTTGGCTAAGTTGCAACGCAGCCAGGTCATCGGCTAACGTGATAGCCAGAGAATCCAGCGGTGAATCAAAATGAAAATTGAGGTCACCTAACACGGTATAGTTGGCGGAAGTGCTAACGTGTGGCGCCATAATTAATGATAAGAGATTGTGAAATTGTTTAGGGGGACCAGGTGGGCGGTATATCAATGTGCCCGAAAAGCAATGGTTAGGGGAGAACTCCAGCGAGAAAGCGAGGCTCTCACAGTCTGGGATAGTTTCAGGGATGAGTCTACAGTGATATTGTTCTTTGAAGATAATTGCTAACCCTCTACCTCTACCCTCCGAACGATCTTGTCGGATGATTTGAAAGCCTGAGGGGAGGGAGGTTACAACAGCCGGGTCAGAATCGGGTGTCAGCCGTGTTTCAGATAGAAATACTGCGTCCGGCGAACGATCTTCTAGTAGAAACGAAATTTCCACCTTATGTTTTGGCAGAGATCTGCAGTTTAATGAAAACATACGGTATTCCTGCTTCGGTAATTTGGTCTGCCACCGAGTAGAAGGGGCGTTGCAATGTGGACAAATGGTTGGAAGGGACGTTGCCTCATAGCGATGCAGCTCACAGACCGGACCTGAGGACCTCATGCCATGGAGGACCTATGCACTGTAGGCTATGGGATGTTTGGCATAGGATGTAGGGGAGGTGGCCCCTGGCCCGGACTCGGCGCGGACGAGCGCAGACGAGCTTGCCTTATGCGCGCCTTCGGCGCGCAATCGTCGCGCCCGCTGCGCTCGTCCGCTGCGCTTCCTGTATGGACACATGATTTATAGCTGGCAGGGGGGATGAGATGTGGCGTGGCCTGGCCAGGTGGGCGTGGCCTATGTCCTGGGCAGTGGCGGCAGGGAAACCAAAACAAACCCTCGCCAGAGGTAGCTTTTATCTCAGCTGTCAGAGGCTCGTGAAAGCGCGAGGTGCTCAGGGCAGGTGAGTGCAAGTTTTAAAAGAACTTGCACAGGACCAAAGTGGGCACAATTGGTCACATTTTTCACTTATTTCCTGGAAGTATGTACTTAGGTTATTTGTAATTTGTATTTGTTGACGTAAGATTTACTTTTGATTTGATACCAAAGCATCTATTGTGGAACTCTCTTGGGTCAATGTCTCTACCTACTTCTGTCCTTTATTAAATAACATGAGAATAATTGTGCTCAGGTTCATTTGGGCACATAGGGGGAAGTTAACTGAGCGAAAACCAGCACTCTACTCAAATAATGTTTTCACTTTCTTGCTGGATTGTAGACATGACTTCCCCAAACTTAGAAAAGGGGGTGGTGATGAACAGAGTGTCTGAATTAAGCAGACCACTCTTACCCAGTCCAAAGATCAGGGCTTGATCCATCACCGTTTTTTAGCTCACTGCACCATCCCAGCTCAGAACTTGGCTATATGCAAACTAGTCTGACCCTGGCCCAGTGCATCATGGGAACAGGGCAGACCAAACGACCTTTTGATGGAGACAATTAAAAATTGTGAATAGGAGGGATTAAAGACTGCTATGCCTAACTACAAGAACCATTTGGTTCACAGCAAAATGCTTTTGGAGGAAGCTAATTTGCCCATTCTCATTGAAGTATCAAAAAGGGAGGACCATAAAGTGTTTTAGCATATCACAGCCCAAGGAAGCTATCAGGTAGAAGCACCTGTAAAGTATTACATACAACCACTGCTGGATGAAACACTTTCTTGCTCTATGTTCAAACTATCAAATAGATAAAGGCACAGAAGAAGCACCACCTACCCAGTGTAAAATGCATGCTACTAAGGGACTAATTTCCACACTACAAAATACCATTTTGTCACTGCATTCTAATAACACAATCTGGGCCACATACAATTCAATTCAATTCAAAATCTTTATTCGAATTTCAGAAATTCATAAAAGCAGATCACATTTTTACAAGAATGTCCCATAAAATCCTCATTAAAACTTCACAAAATAAACATCTCAGACTAGAAAACAGGCAACAGATAGATGTAAAAAGATTTTTTGTGAGGCAAAACAAAATCAAGGATTTTCCATCATGTTGCGAGCTCGAGTAACAAGTCTCAAGAAAGTGCTAGTGTGAAAAATGATTTCTTCAGTATCCAGGGAGAGCAACATCGGCGGCTGCGCACTTGATCGCAAAAGGCAGTGGCAGCGGGGGAGACCGGCGTTGCACGTCCTTGGGCCTCAACAGACCCCCAAAGTGCCTCCAAAGTTCCACGGGCAGCAAGACAGCAGGAAAAGCACCCAAGTAAGTTTCTGCCTAGAGCACCCGCTCCACCGCAGCTCCGGCGTTCTTTTAGGCGTCACCTGGCACGAAATGGGCGTGTGGGCGTCAAGCCGCAAGGACCCCTGGGAGATGTATTTTCCCCCCTCGGCGGCCGCGCACTTGATCGCAAAAGGCAGCAGCAGATGGGTAGACCGGCGCTGCGCATCCTCGCGCCTCAACAGAACCCCAAAGTGCCTCCAAAGTTCCACGGGCAGCAAGCAAGCAGAAAAAGCAACCAAGTACATTTCTGCGTAGATAATGGGGTATCAAATGCCATTGTAAGAGATCCTCAGTAGTTGGCATGGAGCATTAATCATCCAGATTTACAAAAACAGGAAGTAAAGAGGATACAGCAAACTATCACCAAATTAACCTAATTGATGTGTTACAAAATGTTCTCTGCAGCTGGGTCCTGAACAGTCTTCAGGTAGGGATGAGTGAGAATAATGTGTTCACCCATTTACAATCTGGATTCAGGGACATGGTACGCATAAACAATCAGACTTTCTGTTTTGTATCAGAGATACTCCTTCGGGAGTCGATTCTAGTGCATTACAAACCCACAATTAATTAATTAATTAATTAATTAATTAATTAATTAATTAATGTTGGAAAATTGTCACTCTGCAATGAGGACAGCTGTATGTGGCATTTGTTAACCCTTGGTCTGCCTTCTACATATTTGCCAGGCACAAATGATTGGTGCAAGATATTATCTGTATCTACTTAACTGCCTTTATACTAATAACTATGTCAAGGTGAGATGGGAGAGTGAGGTGGACTTAATAGATTGCATCGCAATTAATGAGGGGGTTAAGACAGGGTTGTGTTGCTCGTTGTGTACTTGCATCCACCCTTTTCTTCCTGTGTGTCAAGGGGCTCATGGACTGTTTCAATTTCAGCACAAATGATGCCCCAAGAATGGCCACAAGCAAATTTCCATTAACTGCTCATTTCAAATACACCTATGGAGCAACAGTCCTTAATGGATATGTTTCTAGGTTTCTGTGAGGAATGGGGGCTGGAGCTGAAGCCACATAAAACCAAGTATATGATGTTAAGCCCTTGCACATTGCATTAAAAACAAAGGCAAAGATTTGACTTTTGATAATTTAGTCAAAGAAAGAGTCATGCACTTTGAGTGTCTAGGTGTGAAAGTGACCAGCAATATGTCATGGCCACACCTAATTACCAAGAGCCAATAAATTTGACAATACAGTGCTTCAGGCCTCTTAAAATACTTCTGCTCAGCAGGTCTTAGATATGTATCACCAGTGCTGAAGGTATACAAGCCAAAGCCAGTGGGTGCTGCATTATATGGTGCTGAATTATTGGGCTTTACCAATGTACAAAACCTGCAAAACAACCGACACAATGAAGGGTCAAGGCACCCTAGTCCTGCACTTGTCCACAAAGAGTATTAGGAGTGATGATGAGCTAAACGGTGGTGGAAAGAAACAGATATGTGACCCCTCTACATCTCTATATAGGAAAATATATTTCCAAACAAGATACCCAGGAATGGTTCAGCACACAATTATCCAGTCACATATGTGTGTGACACATATTCTTTTAGTACAAATCATACAAGAAAGAACAGTAGGACAATTTCATTTCAGACAACAAATGTAGGAGTCGTTCCTGCTTCTAAAATTCCTTTTATTCTTTATTGATTCATTTTCCTTTAAAATCACAGCATGAAATTGGTAGAACTGCCACAGACATGCTGTTGGTGGCAGTCTCCCCGCCATTGGAACAGGGATCTCTGTCCCACATATTATAATGGCTTCTTTATGAGTGGAGGTCTGACACTCCGTCCGCCACGGTCCTGGCAGGAGGTATGTGACCGACAGCCTGTTGGAACCCCCTGTAGTCCCAGAATGGCGGCTGGGCCTGTCAAGCACCACTGTAGGAATTACAAGATCCCTTTCTGCTGTCCCTTTCTGTAGTCAACCCACCACAAACGACAATCAGAAATAGATTTGGGGGCCTGTGGTGGGCCCCCCTGATCTCCTGGGCCTGGGACATAGACACTGGGAGGGCACCAGCCCTACATCATGTGGTAGGCACATAGTGCAGGGATATGTGTGGTGTGTCTGTTTTGTCTTGCGGCGGTTGCTGCAGAGTGCGCACCCGCCGTAATACAAAACATGGGCGGTGGCGGTCACATCGTATTTTGCCCTGTGGGACCAGGCTTGTAGATGGGCGGTCCCAATTACGATACGACACCCCCCGGTTTTGAGACCACAAGAGAGGTTGCTACTGTTTTTTGGGTGAGTCGTTGTAGAAAGTGCAATTTTGGGTGTATCATTTTCAAGGTGAAAAAGGCAGCTTAAGTGACTGCATTTGCTTTGTCACTGTAAGAAAGTTTATTATTTAAAAGCACACCCAGATTTCTTACACACCTGGAAGGAATCGGGAGGGAGCCCGATTCAAAAGGCCATCACTCTGGAGTCCACAAAGATGGCTGAGCTCCGAACACCATCACCTCCATTTGGAGGCATTTAATTTAAGACAATTATTCTCCATCCAATTTCCCATCCTCAAACGCAGGCACAGATTTTTTCTGCTACAGACCCATGCACTGTTCCCAAGGAGATGACTATTTGGGTGTTGTCAGCGTAGGACGTGACTTCACACCCAAAAGATCTAATAAGAGCCAATGTTGGGGTGACATAGATTTTTAACAAGAGTGGGCTGAATGATAACTTTTACAGGACCCCGCAGTGTAGGGAAAAGGAACGACCAGAGAAAGCCTCTAGTCTG
Source organism: Lissotriton vulgaris (assembly GCF_964263255.1). NCBI lineage: Eukaryota > Metazoa > Chordata > Amphibia > Caudata > Salamandridae > Lissotriton > Lissotriton vulgaris. The sequence continues at coordinate 1,188,516,843 of NC_141693.1, read as the reverse complement.
ATGATTAGCACTCTTCCAGATAGGAATAAATTGATAAGCTTTGAGGCTGCCGATAAGTTGACTAAAATCAGTCACGCTCAGCCATATCCATCTAAGGACTACGTGATCTCCACTGGGGCCTTATTATGAGTAGATTTAATGCTATGTCCAGCTCTAAAGCTGAATTGAGAGGCATCTAAAAGACTGTTCTTAGAGATAGTTGAGGATTTAAGACTTTTTCAAATATTTTGGCCAGGAGTGGAATGCAAGAAATTGGCCAATAGCTATTGGGGTTATAAGATTTGAGTGAGGGTTTCTTAATTAGAGGTAGAACAATAACTTTCCTTCAAAGGGAAGGGAAAGAACCAGAGGAGCACAGAAAATTAAATAAGCCCACCAACTTCAGTTCCATCACATTGGCTGCCAAAATCGCTTTTGTTAGAGGACAGGGATCATCCAGTGAGCCTGATTTGTCTGCTTTCAGAAGTGCAACTGCTTCAAGGTGAGTAGGGGGTAAAAAGGAATCAAATCCTAAATTTGTATTCGCTGGTATTGTGAGAATCGTATCAGAACTTGCCAATTTCAAGGATAATAATACATCAAATACATCCTCTACTTTATGGCAAAAAGCTTCAGCCACTGAATTGCAAAATCCCTGGTTGTGAACAGAGGGTCTGGGCAGTGAGATTTGGGAACGTTTGTTTACAGTTGCAAAAAGTTCCTTTGAGGAATTTAATGTGATCTCAATCTTAGTGTCTTAGTGGTAAAGAATAGTGTTTTTGCTTTACAAATCATAGCTTTATATTTGGACAGGCAGCTGTTGTATCCAGGCTTTTAAACATCATTATAGGCCAAGCACCAAGTACTTTCCTGCCTTCTGCACGCCTGTTTCATGAATCTAAGTTCAGCTGAGAAGCGGGGGGCAGTAATAGGTATCTTTTAGATATGGCTTTCTTTCAGGTACTTAACCCCTTCCACACTCATGACGAGCTGGGCTCGTCATGGTGTAGCCTCCTCGCACACTGATGACGAGCCCAGCTCGTCATGTAAAGTGCGATTTACAAAAACTCAGCATACGAGCAGAATAAGAGCAGCGCGCATGAGGTTAAACCCGAGTAGCAGACTCAATCCATCAAGCTGCCATCCCCCCATTGTCTACGTCTGTAGGGACTGTGTTAACAAGGAGTTGGGAAAAATCGTTAGCCTGAAGTTTGTGCCAGGTTCAAGAAATGGTCCTGACAGGTGGTGTAGGGAGTGGAATATGGGCAAAAAATATAAAAAAGAGGCCTTTGGTATCCGTCTAAGGGAGCACCAAAGTGTCTGTGATATCCAGGCAGGAGTTGTTTGTAAAAATTCCATCAAAGGTGTAGCCTGCTTTATGTGTAGGACTAGTCACTTTCTGGATCAAACCAAAGGTGGTCATGGATTGAAGTAATGTCAAGGTGTCAGGATCCTCAATAGCTTTGAGATAAAAGTTAAAATACCCAAGTATCACGAAATTTGTCCAACAGAGTTAAATTTCAAGGAGAGAACCAATGTACTCTGAGAAGGAGGAACGAGGTCCCAGAGGGTGATAAATAAGCATACCCCCAAAAGCGTGATTTCAATCATGAAAGACACCTCTTCACATAGCAGTGAGTCAATCGAACTGCAATAGGCTGCATATTCAAAATTAAAAAATATGCTGATTCCTCCTCCATGTTGGTCAGTTTGGTCCAATCAGGAGGATAAATACTTGGGTAAAGTGAATTAGAGTAAGTCAGGGCTAGAAGCATGGTCTGCCCATGTTTCAGTTACGAAGATCAACCCATGTTTATATGTTTTGCAGAATAAAGAGAAATCTGCTCCATGTTTTATAAGAGATCTAGCATTAATAAGTGTGCCTGAAACTTGTGAGCTGATGGACCGAGTGACCTTGTTAGTTAGCCGTCTCACTCAAGCCTACTGGATCTAATGCGGGCATGTCAAGCCTATTACTGCAATTTGAGCAGCCTTGATATGGCTCTGGCCAAGGGAGAGATAATGGTACTGTTGTTTAAAATGGATTGACCATTGAGCGTTGTTAGGGCCTCTTGCAGATACATTTAAGCAAGGAGTCACCTCTGACTTGGAATGGGCAGCATCACGAATGCGCAAATCTCCTGTGTGAATAGGCCACTGTTGCCAGGAGGCAGAGCCAGAGGTGTGTCTGGTCGTGCTTTGACACGAGGACCATAGAAACAAGTGGGTAACAGAAAACTCAATCAAGGGTCCAGCAACACCAGGATCCCATCTGAAGCTCCCCTGGGACCAGGGTCCAACTAGTAACTCAAGACAAAGTAACAGAAAAGTGAGAGCATTAAAAGAATAACATTATTTAAATTGCAGTTTCTCCCAAATCAAGATAGCCCCCACAGGTGGAGTAGGGAGCCAGGCACCTTCCAAAAAGTGGCTGGTCAAGCCCACCAACAAGGAAAACAATGGTTCGTGAAATGTAGCATTCAGCGGCGTGGATGTGTGAAGCGTCCAGGGAAATAGGCCACCTTTGGCAGGGGTGGGCCAGAGGCATGTCCAGGTCACCCTTTGGTACAAGGAATGTAAAAAGATGTGGGGAACAGAAAACTCAAACTAGGGTCCAGCAACCCCGGGATTCTGTTCCAGGCTCCCCTTGGACCGGGGTACTGCTGGTAACTCAAGACAAACTAACAGAAAACGGAGAACATTGAAAACATACAGGTATTAAAACAGAAGTTTCTCCAGATTCAAAATGGCCCACACAGGTGGAGCAGGGAGCTAAGCACCTCCCAAAATGCGGGGGGTAAAAGCCATCTACAAGGAAATCTAGAGTTCATCAAATGCAGCACTCACAAAACACCTTTGTAAATAGGTCACTGTTAGGCAACTACAAACTCCAGTTTCCGTGTTTTGCCGCCAGCCGTCATTCAGTGGTGCAGAGCACAGCAGAGCCGGGCGAGGGAACGTTTGCGGCTCTACACCTCCACAGCTCCACAGTGCCTCATGACCCCCACCACCCTGGTTCTTCGATACTGCGACCGAGGCTCGCCCCTCTTCTGAACTGCTCCCCCGTTCTGTGCTTCGCTAGGGGTTGAGCAGCAGAATCGGCGGGGGAATCACGGAGCCGTCAAGCGGCAGTAGCGGAGTTGAGTGCGGTGGCCGGGCGGGTTGTGTGCAGAGTCGAGCAGGGGAAGGCAGGGGAGCCCCCCCGCCCCCTTGCCCTTTTGTTCCTCCGCCGTCACTGTGATAGCGCAACCAGCCAGCCAGCCGGCACAGTTTCTCCTGGAAAATCCGGCCAAGCCGATGAGAGCAGCCAAGCATCCACCTCCACCTCCAACTCCATAACCCCACAGGTGAGCTGGGCAACAGGAGTGCCATACAATAGGAAAAAAAACAGGAGGCCACAGCAGAAGGCAGTAGGTGAGAGGCGCAGCTGTGAGGCGTTGTGGGAAATCTGCCCCTCCTATCTGCCTTTCCTATCACTCGGTCCCAAGGAAACCAGGGGGTGATCCACAAGGAGACCCACAAAATATAACAAATTCAATAAAGAGCAACAAAAGATCAACATAAAGGGCCGCAAGAAGAGGGTGGTCAACAGGGCAATACCAAGGGGGTGAGGAGTACAGTCCCCCGCTCAGCTCAGGTCATCCACCAGCGACGTGCCCCGCCCCATCTCTCGCCGAGGGAATTCCGCAGCCAGGGAAATTAGCCATATCTGACAATATCAGACAACAGAAAATTACAACAACCACTCAAGATCTAGCACTAAAAACAGGAAAATGAACAAGGCATACAAATCAAATAACCAAATAATCAAGGACCATTCAAGGAACAACTAGGGAAAACCTGTGTTAAAACATATCAGAATAACACTAGAACAAAAACTAAAACTAATGCAAACAACTCAAGACCATCGGGGGGCGAGCAGTTTGTTCACACAAAGACAAAAATGCAGACAGAGGTCCTTCAACAATACACAGCAAAGACACAACTCACAATCCAGCTCAATTAAGCCACCACAACCCCGCCAGCCGCAACTCAGAAAACCCAAAAGACCTACAAGTGCAACGCCAAAGCCCGTCATGAGGTCAGGAAAAATCAGAAAAGCAACAGCCAATGTCCCGGCCAAATGGCGCAGGGCAAATAAGCGCAAACTTATAAACAACTCAGACAACTCACTAAATGAACAAGAAGAACCTCTATTACTAGATTCATCGCCTGAAAGGTCAGAAAGGACTGAAAAAGATATAGACATAGACACCAGTGAAACAGAAAGAAAGAGCACTCAACCAAAAATCTATTCTATTTTTTCATTTTGGAAAGAACCAGGTTCTTTCCTAAGTACCTCTAATAGCAACCTTAAGGGCCTCCCCTCGCCAATGGAGCCTGAAGGGGGTTGTCAAAGCACCCACATAGAAACCGCAGAAGACAAACGATGTGGAAACACATGGAACCTGTACACTCCCAAGAAACAGAGTGCACAAACGGAAAGCCTCGACAAAGGCGATAGTAGGGGTGACAACGAAACAAACACACACTACAGCAGTAAAAAGGGTTGTCCCCTTGAGCCAAAAATTTGTAATACAGACAAACGTGCAGTCACCAGCCATAGCAACAGGGGCCGAGAATAGTAGGAATGAGTCTAACACCAACATCAAAACAGACCTACCAGGAACCGGTGAGCCAAACGCCCCAAACCAGGCAGTTATGGAGCCTCCAATGGAGGCCGAACAAACAAACAAAATAAATTACAACTCAGGAAGCAAAACCGGCACTGCGAAGGTGGCTCGGGTCATAGATCGGGATCAGGACTTAGCCCTGGGGAGTCAGCTTGCTCAAAACCATGGCCACATGGACCGGGGTAGAGAGTCAGAGAAAACGCCAGAAAGAGAGGAAACAGAAACATCTGAAATTATAGAAAAATCCGGAAAACTGGACATAATCCAAGCACATGACCAACCAGTTGCTTTTAACACACAGGACAGCTCCCAGTTAACAACAGAAGAGTGGGAGAGGCTGATAGCTTCATACTCACCAGCTAACAGTCAGGTTGACTGTAACACAGTAGAGAGCACAAGAGGCTCGGACAAGACTCCACCATCCAACAATCACCCAAAAAGTGCGGAAGTCCTATGGTCATCATTGCTAAAAACACTTCAACAATCAATAAAGGCCATGCAGTATCACTTGGAAAAAATGGACATCCAACTATCCCTTTTAAACTTCTTGGCCATACACGTAGCCAAAATTGATAACAAGTTGGCAGACATGAATGGCATGATAAAGAGGGTGCAAGCAGAAACTAAAATAGAGCAGCAAAGTTGCGCCTATGACACAATAGTGGACAAACTTACTACAATCCCCCAACTTCTGGGAGACATTGTGGCGGATTTAAAACAGACATCGGGAAAAACAACCGCAATCGACCCAGATCCTGGCGAGGAGGGCCCAAAACAACTCCACAGACATCACAGAGAACAGTCAGACATGGCAAACCAACAGAACTCACCAACTGTGCCCAACAGTCAAAGAGGTGACCGCGAGCCAAACAGCCCAATTGGACCCAAAATCAGTAAACCTATTTACGAAACTTATGCAGGTGTCACAGGGAAATCCCTAAGACAGCTCCCCGACAATCAAAGAAGTGAAGCCAAGGTGCAAACAAACAAAAACCCAGGAAACACGCAAGGGCCAAAGCTAGAAACCTGCAAAAGCCCCCATAAAGAAGCCATTGGGAAAGCAAGCAAGGAAGAACTGAGGGCAGAAAATAAAAGACCCCGAAAACAAAAAACAAAACGAAGAAATAAGACGGCTAACATAAAACCATTTTTCAATAGGATAATCAAGACCCCAAAAAAAGAAAAAAGAAATGGTAGACGTAACAGAAAGTCCGTCTACGACCACAAAAAGATCTCCATTCAAGGTGACGATAAAGACGACAAAAAGTGAGAATCCCACCCATTTAATCTCAAAGGGGGGTCCGCCGGCTGACGGAAGCAAGGGATCCCCACTTTAACATGAATTTACAGCAACCCTCAACATGAATAATTGCGTAGGGCAGGGGGAGGACCATACAGCAGCCAAGACACACAACAGCTCACGGATAGAAACGGTCACGTAAGACAGCAAAAAAACGGAGGCTGGCCAGACGGAAGCAAACAGCTGCATAATACTGTTCATTCCCAAATACAAGTCAAGAGGCAGAGGGGACACCCTCAATCGAGGTAACATCTTACACCTACTATCGACGCTCAGCAGTCTGACTGACATTAGTACAAAAGATCTAGAGGCAGTGGAATTCACCCACTGTAACCAACTGTCAGAACTGGAGATAACAAAAACAACATGGGCCAGGAATGAAACTGTGACGAGAATAATGGAACTAGAAGCACACTTTCTATCCTGGGGGATCGGCCTAAAAAGACTGGAAAAAACAGGGTACCCTAAACCGCTAAGCCAGGCATATAATGAGCTTCAACGCCAAAATCCAACAAACAAACAATCGTAAGTAAAAACTGAAAGTGTCTTAAAGGGGGCTAGAAGCCTTTCAGTCTCCAGGATGTCCTCCAAGTCCAATAGGCAAACAAACCAGCCACTTGGCCACGACGATTGGAATTGGATAGCAAAGACAATCAACACAAGGGCGTCAAGGTTCTGACAAAACACTCGACAAACATACGCAACACAACAACAGCTAAGAATATGTTCTTGGAACATAAATGGCCTAGGGAACAAAAGAGACGACCTCCAGTTCTTTGACTACCTCTAAAAATTTGACATAATAGTACTCCAGGAGACTTGGCTAGACCAACCATACTAAATCCAGGGCTTTAACTCATATCACCTTCCAGCAACAAGAAATGCTAAATATGGCCATCTAATAGACGGCTTGGCAATATACACTGCCATCAAGATCTTCATCGATCCCATCCACACAAATGCGATACAGACAGGCAACAATTGCACACTCACCTTTGAACTAGAAGTGTGGGGAAAACATCAAAAACAAAAGTTAAGACTGATGAACGTATATCTGCATCCCCGGGAGAAAAAAGCTGGAATGAACGTCTTGATGGAACAAATCTCAAAAACATTGGCAGAAGCGGAAACTCCCAACCTTATAGTAGCAGGGAACTTGAATATGTTCCTGGGAGGGCCTCAAACTAGGGACACATGTTTGGAAGACCAGTTCCGGGGATGGAACATACCACAACAAGCAACAAGCAAATGGGATAAACAAAATCGTCTGTCAAGGGCCAGTGTAAAGGACCTAGAACATCTGAACCTGGCAGCGTTAAACGGTCGTTTAAAAAATGACAGCCCCCCGTCAGCCACCTTTCATAACTGATCGGTCAGTTCCATCCTAGACTACACATTCTCATCTCTTCAACTCTTTGGGAATGTCACGGACTTCCGAATAGGCACAATGTCAGCTAGTGACCATCAGCCGCAAGAATTTGGCCTTAACATCCAGGGGGCCGTGTCATCCACGCCAGCAATACATCTAGGCGGCTCACTGTCGGTGGCACAGAAAAGAATAAAATGCAACACGACAAACCTGGAAGGCTTCACAACGGACGCTATAAGCCGGTGGGAAAAGAGTATTACAAACCAGCCCGATTATCTAAGTGCCTGGGAGCAATTCACGAGCAGCCTTGGACAGCACACACTAGGAATCCAAAGAGCCACATAAAATCGAAACTGCAATAAACAAATAAAGCGGTTGGAATCAGCCGGAAGCCGCTACAAGGCCATAAAGCAAAATTTCAAGATTAAGCTCCTCAAAAGAAACATTAATAAATTACTGCGGAAATTACACCGAGACGGACCGAACACCGTGATCCAAAAGGAACTGCAAAAATTAAAACAGAGCAAAAAGAGAATAATATGGCACGAAAAAAGGGAAGCAGAGGATGAGTTATGGGCCAGACTTCTTCATGATGTAAAGGAATCAACACGAGCGGAAGATTCTGGAAGACAATCAACAAACTCCAGTATTCTAGAAGCGCTAGCATTGACTCCTACTTAACTGAGGAAGCCTGGTCCAATTACCTTAAGGCCCACTTCAATACAGCAATAGAGGCGGCAACAACCAGCCGATCGGAGAAAGGCAGAAAAACTTGAGCTGGGATTCCTCAACAGGTCATTACCTCATTAAACCCTACCGAAAAACAAATCATAAGCAAGATCGTAAAAGGAAAGGCGGAGGGGGCGCCAGGACCTAACTGGATACCGCCAATTCTCTACAAACAAAACCCGGAATACTGGGCTGCGGCCTTACTACCACTTTTCAAACAGGTAATAGACACTACAACAATTCCAGCATCGTGGAAAGGCTCAATATCAGCTTTAATACATAAGAAAGGCAATGTAAAAGACCCCAAAAATTACAGACTAATAGCCATAATTGATAACGAGACCAAATAATATGCCGGTCTTCTTCTAGAAGAGCTCTCGGAATGGTCATAAGCAAATGCAGTAATTCCCATCACCCAGACAGGATTCCGCAAAGAATTGGGCACTTCAACAAACATTTTGCCCCTTTCACTCCTCATTGATGCCTCGAAGACAGCTAATCTGCCCTTGTATTTATGTTTTATCGACTTCGCCGCAGCATTTGACAATATCAACAGGAACTTACTATGGTCAAAGTTGGAAGATGGGAACATTCTATCTGGGTTATTAACACAGCTGATCTCACTACATACGGGCACTTGGGTCCAAGTCAAGCTAGGATCAGGAGACCTCCTATCAAGGAAAATACAAACCACAAAAGGCCTAAAACAAGGGTGTGTGCTGGCGCCAACATTATTTAACATCTTTATGTCTGACCTTGCACAACAGGTGGATAAAAGCAACTCCAAGTGTAGGTGGCTTTACTCTCTCTAATTTAATGTATGCTGATGATATTGTCCTAATCAGCAGAACACCGATAGGGCTACAACATCTAATCAGCACAACCTCTAATTATGCAACAGAGAACAGCCTAAGCATCAATCTCTCAAAGACCAAAACAATGAGGATTAATGCTAAAAGATCATCAGCAGGGTTCTGCTGGCACATGGGAGGGCTCCCACTTGAAACAGTGGAGGAATAAAAGTATCTCGGCATAATTGTGGGCAGTAAGGGCTCATTCCAACAGCAAAAGTAAGCAATTAAACAGAGGGGTACCAGCATAGCAATTGCACTAAGAGCCTAAAAATGAAAGCAGTGGGCCGAAGCTTTACCCCCCTGCTTCAAGTACTTCAGGCAAAATTAACACCGGCCATAACGTATGGAAGCGAATGCCTTCGAGAGAGGGACGCTCAGCTATTGAACAGCACAATAGCGAAAGCAATGAGAATGATATTCAGTCTGCCCACCTACACCTCGCAGGCACAAATAAGAATGGAATTTGGCCTAAGAAACCAAACGCTGGAGCGAGTGGGCGCCTTTGTCAAAAGATGGCACAAAATCCAGAGAGGAGAAGCTGCTTGTCTCAATTGCTACTTATGGAAAGAGATAGAAAGAAAGAGCAACAGTGCGGCCGCAAAATATTTAAACCAATCAATGAACTCCTTGTGCCTACAAGAAGCCTGGAAGTGCAGAGGGTCCCATAACATCTTTAAGCAGTTAGTTAATAAATCAGTTAGAGCTATCTTATTAACAGAGGACAAAGCAAGCCTAGCCAACAATGCCGACGGCTGGATGGTCATTCAAAGCAACACAAGTAGCTTCAGCCAAAGCTATCTAGGGGTCGGGTTCACAAGGTGCATAAAGAAGAAGTTCTTACACCTACGGCTGGGCCTACTTCCATCACAAAAACACCTCCATCTATGGAAAAGGCCCCAAGTAACAATCAACTGCTGGATATGAGGGAACGCAAAAGAAGACATTCAACAACTAATTTGCACCTGCAAAGACTTGGCCACAGAGCGCAGATTACACTTAAAAGTGCCCTTCAACAAGCTGGGCATAAGATCATGCCAGCAAGCGGTCATCGCTTGCTTCGATAGAAAATACATTCAATTAGCAAGACATGTCGTAACATTTTTGGAGAAAGCAGAAAATAAACAAGATAGACAGATGGCAGACACCAGCGAAAGAAAAAACCAAAAAGTAAACTAAAGGGGAACCAAACAGCGAGCCAAGCTGAAAATTACAACGCGGCTTAAAACCTAGGGGCAAGTCCTTTTACACAGCCACCACAGAAATATAAGGGTCTAACGCTACCGTAAGGGTTACTCAGTGTGAAAGTAGCATACATTTTTGCAGTGCAACTATTTATCGCAGGAAACTATTGCCATTGTATATTCGTTTTAAAAATCCCAGGTGCAACACTTCTAATATAGCCTTTCAAGCAATACAAGGGACTTATGCGATTTTAACCCACGCTCAGTGTAAAATTTGCATACATTTCTGTAGCAATAGCTATTTACAACATGAAGCTATTGTGATTATATATATTTTATAATAATTGTATTTAACTAATGTATTGATATTTGCAATGGTTTTAATTAACTGAGCAATAAAGATTACTTACTTACTTACAAGTACAAACTACTAAACAGTTTGAACAGTTTGAAAAGCGTTCAACAATAAAAAGGGTACAATTTATCCATTTTAGAAAATGCGCTTGACATGAAAGGGTTAACATTTCCTATTCCTCCTGCAAACAAACTCATTTGGGGAAAGTTGTTTGACACCAAAGGGGGATGACTTAATACTTCCACTCCACTCTAAACCTTTTAAGGGAAGATGTTGGACACTAAACAGGTAAGATTTATTTTCCCCCACCAATCTAATCCATTTGCATCTTCCTATCACACAATACATAATATTACCAGTCCAAAAAAAGCAGTTACAATAAAATAAATGTCCTTTACAACAGATATTTACATGTTTAATAAATACTCAAATAAATAAATGTAACACCATATAAAATAATAACTGAAAAACAATATGAAAAGCATTTAGAAATAAAGAAAATATGAATATATATATATATATATATATATATATATATATATATATATATATATATATATATATATATAATTCAATTTAAAAAAGATATAAGTAATAACATAAGTGAAATATTTTTAAACTACATTATATTTTTCTGAAACAACTTTATAAAAATATATACTAAAAAATATAAATTAAAAACTTACAAATTGACTTTTAATTATTTATAAATTACAAAATAATACACATTTTGAAAATAGGTAAATACATTTGTAAAGAAAACATAATACTATACATGCACACAATAACTACACATCTTCACAGAAATAAAATATATTTTAAATATTTAAATTTTTTAAATTAATATAAATGCCTTTTTTTCTTTAATAAGTCTTTCAAGTCTATAATCAACATGTTTTATAAAATAATTACTATATAAAACACTTATAAAATAAAACATCTAATACATTATAAATGTAATAACAACTGCTTCAAAAATCTCCACACAATTTCCATATAAACCAAACATTACCTAATAAAAATATGTTACAATTTTTATTAAAATGTATTACTTAAAACAATGACATCATATAAAAGATTATCCTAAATACATATTAACTACACATTTTTATTTCACAAAACAAATTTAATAAATATCAAAATGTATAGATAAATGCAAGAAACAAAATACCTTTGAATTAATTTATTTTTCAAAAACTGCAATTAAATATTACAATAATACTGAAGCCCTTGTTTGAAATTTTTATGTTGTATTAAAAATCAATTAACACACACATACAAGTTTGAATTTACATGAATTCTAATTTTTTTTAATTTCCCCACACTTTTTTCCTTTTAAACCCAACATCCCGCTGGTATGCATTTTATGAAACCCAATCAACATCACAATTAAATTTTTAAATAAATACCCAAACTATTTCAAAAATGTAAATATAATCTACATTTAAAAACTAATACAATAATTTAACATGTATCTCCATATCTTTGATATCACAATATTCCTGCAACAATATTTTTGCATCACAAAACTTATTTCTATATGCTGTCGAAATGTTCTTCTTGATTCTCTCATAGAGATATCTGGCACACTCTGAAAATGGTTTAAATTCTTTCTCTCTCAACATTAATCTGAAGGGGTTGATTACGATGCCAGTCTGACAAGTGCCAGACTGACATCGGAGTTGGAATGGGGCCGACCGACAAGGAGTCGGAGGTCCCACCCGCAGTATTAAGATGCGACGACCAGCATGGCACTTGGAAACATGCCCATTGCTATTGCGGCATGTGATGGTCATCAGAAAAGAGCCACAGCACAACCTGCAATGGTAAAGCGTTCATTTACAAACATCCATAACCTTTGTGGCAGGTACCACATGGATCTTTGGGGAGGCCTCATAGTGGAGGCTAAGGAAAGACGGGGCACTGCAAGGGGCCCCTAAAGTCCTTTTCCAACAGCTTTCTATGGCGACTGCCATGAAAGGGCTGTATTGAAGGCACAACATAAGCCCTCCAGCGGTGCCAGAGCAGGCACAGCCCCTTTGTAGGGAATTATTTTTCTATCGACGTCAGACTGGCTCTTTGAGCTTGTCAGAATTGTCAGTTGGTCCCTCTGCATGCTGCCTTCAACCTCTGTTATGGTAATTGAACCTTCAAGGGTTTTAATTGTCTTAATGTTTCGAATATTATTTTAAATATCTACAATTGTACGACCTGATATATTTGATGCCGTTAATGCACAACAACTGTGACAAATGTCTTTTTAAGTTAATTTCTGTTTGTCACTGAACAGTGATCTTTTTGAGACAAAAGAGAGCAAGAGAAAGGGTGTATATGAAAGAGTATTCGGATTTAATATTTGTTACAAGGGTACATGATAGATAAACAACGTTGTAAGAGAACATACAAATAAATTGATCTATAAAAATTCTCTATACAACAATTGCAAAAGCTTTTCTACCTATTTACAATCTAATTTATTATCCGGTAGAAAAAGCAATCGTCGACATTTCGGTCTCTATTCTTGCGTTTCCGAGACCATCCTCAGGACATAAAAAATCATATCTTGGGAGACCCTCAATCACGAAAATTCTGAATATGGTGGTAATGTGCGACACAGCATAAATCAAAATGATTGTATGTCTCTTAGTAGAATAACCTGTTTGAAGTCCTTATTCGCCTGACTTCATAGATGTATAGAAAAGGAATTGCTCCTGAACTGACTTGGAAGTGACGGGCTGCAGCAAATTAATTTCAGTTGTTGAGAGCTGACTGCGATAGACTCAACGTTGTAACTACAAACGCCAGAATAATACGATAAGAGATTTTCACCAATTTTTTTAGACATCTTATCTGCCCAATTCCTTTTCTATACATCTATGAAGTCAGGCGAATAAGGACTTCAAACAGGTTATTCTACTAAGAGACATACAATCATTTTGATTTATGCTGTGTCTCACATCACCACCATATTCAGAATTTTCGTGATTGAGGGTCTCCCAAGATATGATTTTTTATGTCCTGAGGATGGTCTCGGAAACGCAAGAATAGAGACCGAAACGTCGACGATTGCTTTTTCTACCGGATAATAAATTAGATTGTAAATAGGTAGAAAAGCTTTTGCAATTGTTGTATAGAGAATTTTTATAGATCAATTTATTTGTATGTTCTCTTACAACGTTGTTTATCTATCATGTACCCTTGTAACAAATATTAAATCCGAATACTCTTTCATATACACCCTTTCTCTTGCTCTCTTTTGTCTCAAAAAGATCACTGTTCAGTGACAAACAGAAATTAACTTAAAAAGACATTTGTCACAGTTGTTGTGCATTAACGGCATCAAATATATCAGGTCGTACAATTGTAGATATTTAAAATAATATTCGAAACATTAAGACAATTAAAACCCTTGAAGGTTCAATTACCATAACATATCTATTGCCCAAACCCTCAAGGGTATATTGGGTTGCTCACTTTTGTGTACCGCCTTCAACCTCTGAGCATCATAATACAGCGGTCGGACAACAACAATAGATGTTGGTCAGACCCCAACTGAAAGGCCATCAGTTGCAGTCCAACAGACATGATAATGAGGGCCGAAGTGTCTATTCTGCTATGTGGTCTCTATTAGCCATTTTCCTTGTGGAATTGATAATATTTATGTTAAATAGGTTGTATCACAGCCTGCGTTCAAAAGTCACTGTTTGATTGCGGCTAAAGAAAATGGGGAACACTGGACCACGGTGCAGAACATTATTTAAGACTATTCCTTTTAGAGAGCTATATAATGGTGAGGGCAATTATTTTGAGGTACAAGGAGACTGAAAGAAGGCTATTGATAAATTCCACACACTTCATTGAGAACCAATTGTACATGTTGAAATGTTCTTCTCTGTGGCTTCCTACCTTGACCAGGGGCCTGTTGTTACTCACAGATTGACTTTCAAAGCAGATGACAGGGTTCAGTTTTGTGAGGTAAAAAGAACTAAGGACCTTTTTACGAGTTTGCTGAACCCGTGGTGGCAGTTCGACCTCTGCCCCACTGTGGTAATGCCTGCAGTATTATGACTGCGGTGGCCACACTGCCACAAGACCACTGCCACCGCCTGGATCAAGGATCCCACTGGGCTGATGGTCTTTCACCAGCAGGAACATGCTGGGGGTGCTGCAGCCAGCACCACTGAGCATATTCTGAGTTGCCATTTACAAGACGGGGATCTTGTCTCCAGGTGTTGACCAGGGCACAGCAGATGACGCCAGAACAGGTTGTTCCTGAGGCTCAAAAAATGAGGCCAGTCGGTCGTTCCTCGAAGGAGACAAAATCCCCCTCTTGTAAAGTTATAGACAGTGCAACATCTACAACCCAAAAGTGTCGAAATATGTTAATTTAAGCAGCAGGGTAAGTGCAACACTTGCCCCTGCACGCAATCTTATGCTTGTGTGCATTCCTTGGTCCTGTTGAAAGCCAACAGACCCTATTGGGCGAAGAAGGGCTGAAACATGTCGACCTCTTGAACCACAGGTGCTATAGAACAGTAACTCTTCTAGCACCGCACCATCACAAAATGTGAAACTTTGCCCCAGCTATGACAAATAGATACTGGGTCGTCAAATGTAGGTAATTTTAACTTCACTGCACTCCACAACTCACTTTCCCTAATCGCTACAGTAAACACCAATTGGTCCTCCTCCAGGTGGAGGAAAGCATAACTAAAACCCAAAGATGATGTTTTTCACGTAACCATAATCTTGTAGAGAACCAAGATATACCAACCCATGGTTAACAAATGAATGAGGGTTTTTTAGACTTACAAGAATCCTGACCCTGGTAATACACAGGACAAATGATTCATTCTCCATTGATTATACGTCACACGCCGGAAGCCAAATTAATTACGACTTCTTCTCTCTCCCTCTCTGATGATATTAATTATACCCCTGCCAACCAGAAACCCAGCTTCTAACAAATGTTTAATTCCAAAAGTCTTCAAACTCCCTAGGGCCACTCCCCCACTAGCATAAAGTAATTTCACTTGTTCCTCCTAAAATGAAAAATGTAAGCTCTTGCATTTATTGTGGATAATGTAAAATATGGCAAGCAATTTAAAAAAACGTAGTAGTGCATATTAATTTCTAACATTACATGAATGCAGGATAAAAATATATCGAGCCAGTCAACATTTCAAGTGTGATCCTGGCTCTTCGTAGAAGCATCTTAGAACCTCACACCTACACACCTTGCCCAAGCATCTGGAATCCCTCTGTGATGATTAGCGTGCTTTACAAATTTACATAACCTAACATAATGAAAGTTCTCTACATATTTAAAAATTTAATCATTATAGTTATGTTCCATTATCCCTTTACAAGTACAGATAAATACATAAGTGTCAACATGCTATTGTACGAATTGTCACTCTAAATGTATGCCCAGGATGATCCTTCATCAAAAGGAGGGGCGAGATGTTGGGTATTATTTGGAGGCCCATTTTAGACACCTATGCCCAGCCAGGCCAGTACTGCCAAAGAAATTAAATTGCCCATTGCAGGGTGGCTCTCCCCCCCCTTAATTCAACCACTCCCCACATCCCAGGATGGCCTACTCCCAGTTTAAAGATACATTAGCTTATACATTTGGAGCATTTATATGCAAATGAACAATTTGGGAAAAGTTGGTATTATTATGCTCATTTAATATGTTTGTGAGTTTGTGAATCATTTCAAAGATGTCACTCTCTATGCTGTCATTGAAGGCAAAAGGCATTATATATTATGATTATGATGTCATCAAAATGCTATTTAGTTTTCATTCTTAAGAATTATCATAACCTGAGAGTTCTTTATTTCTTTTGGAATTGTTAATCTCCTCTTGCGGGTTTTGTTTGCCGTCTTCCTCTGTGCCATTCCACCTGCACTCTTTGCAGCAGATCATACACCAAAGAAGATATCCTTTTAGGGCACGGCAGTAGGAGCATCTGCTTCTATGATTTTGCAGAGCAAGATTAGATGACGGAAAACAAGCATATCATAAATTATGTTAAAAATAAGGGCCAGACAAACATCAAAAATGTCCACTCACGGGGGCGTGGCTCGTGTCCAACGGGAATGGAGGCGGATCCCAGACGCTCCCGAGGTGACAGAGAGGGAGTCGAACCTGACGTGCTTCACACCACCTGCAAGACTTCATTATGTATGCCTGAGCGTCGGACGTTTCCCCGCTCGGGATGAAAACCCTTTGAAGTGGAACCGCTTACTACAGGTGGCTCTTTTATCACTTCTGCTCCATCGTGGTCTCAGCTCGGATGCGGCTGCCATCTTGACTCACACTTATGAGGTACTTTTAGTGCGTGTCTTACTTGCTGGAGCCCGTTTCTGTATCTGCCAAACCATGGCTCAATGCATTCTGCTATTAAATCATAGGAAATTGCATGCTCCCTGCTAATGTTTTGTCAGGAACCTCTTTTTGCAATATTTCTGAAGAGAATATTATTCTCCAACTGTGTGTTTCAATTGATATCAGTAAAGAGAGTGTCTCTCTTCAACTACACACCACTTTTTCTTTTCACTTTAGCTTTTCGCAGTATTTGATCAACTTTGGAGATACCATCATTTAAAATGTTTAAATCTGGAGACACCTCCTGCCCTCTCCTGCTGACACATTGAAGAGCATTCCTTGAAATGTTTTGCCTCTCTTTCAACACACTCTTTTGAGGATATGTTTCCTTCTTGCTTGCCCTTGCCTCTGTTATCTTGTTTTACTCTACTTCTAATCTGTTTGTATGGGCAAAACTCCTAAAGTTTTATTCAACTCATTGTTTTTTGATGCAAGTTTCAACTCGCTTTAAACTTCGCTCAAACTGCCTTTTAATGGAAGATACAACAAATTCCTCATCTAAGGCTGCTGCTGTATCCACCAATGTAGCTTCCTCTGGTATGGGTAAAGCGCCAAGCAAGCAACTAAAAAAAGATCCTCCTCCCCCTCCCAAAGAATCATCTTCAGTCTCCATGGATCTGTTGTTAGAAGAAATTAGAGCCGCCGCCTATTTTTTGAGGAGACTAATTCTAAGATTCAACTTCTAATGGATAGAAGGTCTTATAAGGAGGACAGAATTACCACAGTGGAACAGAACATTGAAGTTTTTCTTGTCTAGCTGCAGTAAAATGGATGCCCTTGATTCTCAAGTGTCGACGCTCCAAAAGCAAGTTGAAAACTTGGAAAACAGGAACAGACAAAATAGTCTTTGCATTTATGGACTAGCAGAAGATTCAGAGGGTTCTGACCTCATTATTTTTTCTTCAAATCCTGTCTTCCTAAAATCCTTAATTTACCTCAGGATATTAAGCTCAACATCCAATGTGCTTACTGTTTGCATTCTGCATCACCTGCAAATTCTTTCTCCGCGAAGAAACCAAGAGGAGTTATATTATACTTTTTAGAGTATACTGACTTGCTCAAGGTTCTCTCAGCCGCCGGAGCAATTAATCGAGTTACATGGAATGGCAACTCTTTATTCTTCTCTCAAGATTATTCAAAACCTACAGCTGATAGACGCAGAGACTTTTTGGCAATGAGACCACAACTTCGCTCTCTCGGAGCAAGTTATGGACTTTTCCATCCATTTTTGTTTAAGGTGACACTCAATAATAAGACTACTGCGTATGAGGATCTCACAAAGCTGAAAAATGTTCTCAATACTAGTCACTTAGAATCTAAGGATACTTCCTCATCTTCCGCATTGTATCCAAAATAATTGCATTTGTTCTTATTTTTCTCAGATAATGTGGTTAGTTTATTTATGGTTCCATGTTTGTTGATACTGTTCCCTTCAAGCCTGGTTGTTTCATTTTGAATGTTCGTTAACCTCTTCATTTTTCCTTACAGGCCTTGTTCTATCATTGTAATTTCCCTTGTGTTGTGTCGTCCGTCGGTTTTCGTTCCTTCCCGCCTCCCTGGTTGCTGTCGGACCGCATCATCTTCCCATGTGGCCTCATCTCTCCCCTTTTTTAACATGTGTTTTGGATTATTTGTAAGTATGTAATTTTTGTTCTTCTCATTGACATGTATTTTTCCTTTTAATTTCCATCTTTCTTTTTCCTTTTCCTTTCCTATCTCATTTTATTGTCATTTCTATTGTCCTATCTGTCATCTTCATAGAAGTTCTTCTTTTCCTTTCACTCCTTTTTCCTTCACTCCTTCTCCTCTTAGCTTTTTCTTACATCTACGATCAGTCTTCTTTTGTCATAGTAATCTTTTGTGCATACATGTTTTCTCTTCCCTCCCTCTTTCCTCTTTTTTCACTTTTTTAAGTTTCAAATTTTACTTGCATATATTTGCATTTCATTTACATCTAAATGGTACTCACATTAAGGTTGATTTGTTGTATTATTTATTCCATTTCTTTGATTGATGGTTTTAAAGATATTTACATGGAATGTTAAAGGTTTAAATTCCCCAAAAGTTATTATCTTATGTAGCTACATTGGATGCCAAAATTATTTTGCTACAAGAAACCTACCTCACTGAGTCTGAATACTTAAAATTAAGAAAAATTGGGTTGGTGAATTCTTCTACTCACCTGGAGATGGCAAACGCAATGGTGTCATCACTATTATTCACAAATCATTGAAGACTTCCCTCAATTTGCAAGAGAGAGATGAAGAAGGTAGATGGCTATATACCAAGTTGGAGATTGATGGTGTCTCTCTTTCTCTTTTTAATGTGTATGCCCCTACCATTGGAGATGCTTCATTTTGGTCCCACTTAAATCAATTGATATCTCAGCATTTTGATTATAATGTGATTTTGGCTGGAGACTCCAATAAAGTCTTTGATCTTTTTGAGATCGGAAATCTACAACCCCTTTTATCCCCTCTAAAGCACATAAAAATTTCACACAAGTAATCAAACAATTACATATATCTGATGCATGGAGATTATGTAACTCATCCTCACTAGAATATTCTTTTTACTTTTCACCTCATCACACCCAATCCAGAATTGACTATTTTATCACATCATACAATATATCCCAGTCTCTTATCTCTGTGGACACAGGCCCTATACGTATTTCCGACCATGCCTCTGTTTACATTTTACTAGACCTATTACCCAACTCTGATCTTCGCAGGATAACTACTCCCTGCTTCTAGACTCTCAATTCAATACTTCCTTTATTTCCTTTTTCAATGAATATTTTCTTCTAAATAATACTGATAGTTTACCCTTATATATAATTTGGGACGCCTTTAAAGCTTCTGATCGTGACTTAATCATTTGATATACTTCTACTAACTGGAAAGCCGCCTTTTATTTTTCAGACCCTAAGATGGTTCGGTTTTGGCCCCAAAAATATTTTTTTGATCTCTATTCTTTACTCGAGTCTTGAAGCAGCCATTTTTGCCAACGGTCTTACATCCTCCTACTTTTCTCTTCATAGGGGAGTATGACAAGGATGTCCCTTATCTCCTTTTGTCTTTAATTTAGACTTAGCATTATTCTTATCTAAAAGGCAGCTGAACCCTTCCATTATGTTATGTTATGTTATGTTATGTGCCATCTCTTCTATAGCGCACGGCTACCCCATATGGTGTCCCGGCGCTTTGGCAAAGAGACCTGAAACCGAAAAACACCACACGGCAGCTTACAGTGGTCCGAGAGGTCAAGCAGTAAAGAGCCAGGTCTTCAGCTCCCTTCTAAAGGAAAGGAGACTGTTGGCTTTCCGAAGGGAAACAGGGAGCTCATTCCAATGGCGGGCAGCCAGATAACGGAAGGACCTTCCTCCCATCCGGGCACGTCTAATAGGCTGGACAGCGACCGTGGCCAATGTGGCCGACCGCAGCATCCTCCTCGGCGCATAGAAAGCCATGCGCTTCCTGATATAGTTTGGGCCCACAAAATGAAGGGCCTTGAACGCCAGAGTAAGAATCTTAAAGACGATTCTTTTCGAAATGGGCAGCCAGTGCAACCTTTTGAGCAAATCAGAGGCTCTTGCTCTACGTGGAAGGCCGAAGATGGCTCTTGCCGCCGAGTTCTGCACTATTTGTAGCCTGGCAAGCAAGTATTTAGGCAATCCCAGATACAGGGCATTGGCGTAATCGAGTCGCGATCCAATCAAAGCCTGAACAATAATTTTTTTGTATTGTAGGGATAACAGCGGGAGAAATTTTCTAAGCATCTTCAAGATGCCATAGCATTTCCCCGACAACCCAATAATCTGGGATCTAAAAGAGAGGTCGTCATCGCATAACACACCAAGGTTCTTGGCTTGCTTCAACACTTTCTCCGGAGGGAACATGTCCTGGGGCCACCACGATTTCCAGCACGGATCAGGTGCACACCCAAAGAAGAGCAACTCAGACTTGTCTGAGTTGCATTTTAGGCTGTGCCGTTGAAACCAAGCAAAGACCGAACTTAGGCAGTCTTTGATTCTGGCGCCATCGAAAGCCTCTCCCTTCCTGCAAGTGAACAGGAGCTGGGTGTCATCAGCGTAGGATATGATCTGGGCACCAAAAGCCTCCGCTACCGCCGCCAGAGGGGCCATATAGATATTAAAAAGGGTGGGGCTCAGAATAGACCCTTGAGGAACCTTCACCTCTAGCGGCGGCATTTCGGCGGAGAACGGTGGTGCCCAGATCACCTGTCGACGGCCCGATAGAAAGGATTTAAACCAATCCAACACCGTCCCACGAAACCCGATCTCCCAGAGTCTTAAAAGGAGACCGTCATGTGGGACGGTGTCAAAGGCCGCCGACAGATCCAGCATGACTAAAATAGCCTTTCCCCCTAGATCGAGAGTTTCCCTGATAGCTTCGGTGACCTCCAGAAGGGCTGTCTCCGTGCTATAATTAGCACGGAAACCAGACTGTGAATCATGGAGGATGTTGTTGCTCTCGATGAAGTTGGTGATCGAGAGCTGCACATGTTTTTCAACAACCTTCGCCAGAGCAGGGAGCAGGGAGATCGGCCTATAATTAGCATGCACCAGGGGATCTAAAGTAGGCTTTTTGACTAGCGGCAGAATCAGCACGTGTTTCCATGCCGGGGGAACCACTCCCGTGGTCAGGGAGAGATTCAGCAGAGGGTTCAGCAGGATATTAACAGCTGAAACCACTCTACCCAAACATTTCGCCGGGCAAGGATCCAAAGGTGAGCCAGACTGAAGCCGGGACAAGAGATCATGGGAGGTGGCACAGGACATTGGAGGGAAGACCGAGAGTATGGGCCCGTTGTCTTCACTCAAAGAGGGAGGAGAGATTGATCTATGTGCTGACCCTATGGGGTCCAAAACAGGAAAAGACTCCTGAATAGCCGTAATTTTTTGTGCAAAGAAGACTGCAAGTTGCCTAATCCACTCTTCTGTGTGAGAGTGACAGGTTATACCTCTAACTCCTTACAAATTAAATTAGCTGCCTACTCTGATGATATTCTCTTATTCCTTTCCCAAGCTCAAGATTCCTTACAAGCTTTCTTGAAGGAGGTTAAATAATGCTACGTGTGAAATTTTGTCCTTAACTAAATATACTTTCAAAGAACACTTCTCCTTATCAATTTCACTTGGAATTGGAATCCCCTTCACATAAAATATCTTGGTGTTTGGTTCACCCCCTCCATTAATTCATCGAATTAATGGAGGGGGAAAACATGAACAAATTCTATTTTGGATAGCTAAAAGAATTGCTCAAATTGAAGCGGTATTTCCCAATACTAGTCCCTATGACAAACATAGAATTTTAACAAACTTTTTACCAATGGGGATAACTCCACATCTGGAAGACTGCACCACTTGGGGCACAGCCTTCGCTGCTATCTACACTAAAACACATGGGGGCAGATTTATGAGGCCCTTGCGCCTCCTTGCGCCGCAATTGCGTCACTTAATGTGACGCAACGGCGGCGCAAACAATGCACCCTATTTACAACTGACGCATCTAGGAGATGCGTCACGTTGGGAAGCCCTGCGCAGGGGGGCGTTCCTGCGCAGGAACGCCTCCTAAAAGTGGCTGAGTGAAATTATGAGATTTCACTCAGTACCCTTTCTACGTCAATTCCTTACGCCTGCTTGAAGCAGGCGTAAGGGTGACGCACCATGCATTGAAGAGGTGGCTCCTGTGCATTGCAGGAGTCATGTCGCACTTGCGACATGACTCCTGCAATGCGCGGCCCGTACGCCGAGAGATGCGTCACGCATCTTCACTAACTTGCACCATGGTGCGCCGCATCATAAATGCGGCGCACCATGGGTGGCGGAGCAGTGGCACACTGTGGCGCATGTTAACTGGCGCATCCCTGGGGATGTGCCAGTTAACATAAATCTGCCCCGAAGTGTTCGGTCTATGGCGGTAATACCTGACATCCTGAAACAGATTCAAAGCGAATACAGGGCAGAATCTGCTCTGAATGTAGATATAAAAGTACTGAAAATTTTCACCGAGGTCTCAACAATAATATTATCTAATATTAAAGGAGAAGCAGCATCAGTGGCAATCCGCCAGAAACGAAGGGAATTTGATGTAACAGAACAACCACAGGAACTAGCCAGAATAATTTAAAAATCCTTTGAAGAATTAAGCAGAGACAGTTTGGGTGGGAAACTAGTTAAACCACAACTGTCTGAAAGTCCTGAAAAGGTCTTCACTAAAAACACTTCGACCTCTTCTAAAAAGAAGTGGGAAAATATTAAACAACATTAAAAATAGAAAGATTCTCAATTTTGAGGTAGGTCTCCTCAAAAGGAGCCCTCTGAAAAGAGGTACAACCTCAGGAATAGGGATAATTTGAGAAAACCCGACAGGTATCAAGATACTGATACACGTTCCGCTCATACCTTTCAGATATCCGAAAGAAGAGGATGGTCAGATTACAAAAAATAATGTATGAAGTCCAAAGACGATCAACACGTTCAGAAAAGCAAGACAAAACCTCAATTCACCAATAAGAAGGTGGCAGGTCTAAAAATCAGACATGCCGGGGATCTTGAGGACACAGCTCAAGAACCGAGAATGGGCTCAGACAATGTTGGACAGCGCAGCAGAAGTAACAATAGCTCGCCAGAACCTGAAGGAACTTCTGTAGACAGTGGACTTGAATGAGGACATTAAAGTTGAAACTGCAGATACAAAGGTTAGCTCTCCACATAGGTTATATGAAATAACACTCTGGATGGAGGGAGACATACCAAGAAAAGTGAAAGCACTCTTTTGGGAGTGACTTTCTAAAGGATATGATATACTTCTAGCTAAACAAGACCAGAATTTGTCAGGGAGTGCCCACATGGCGAAGACATGATTATGCCAGCCTTCTCCAACCATATTCCAGTACATTTAAAACATACTAATGCCAGGAAATGGGAAGTTGCCCAATCCCCAGCATTATAAAAAAATCCTGTAGGATGGGATGAGGACTCACCTCACCACAAAATCCAGTTAAAAAATCAATCAATTGCACAAAGGCAGTATCCAATTAAGCAAGAAGCTCAAAAACAGGTCAGGGAGATCTTAGAACAACTTGAATACCAAGGGGTGATTGAAACTTGCACCTCGGCAACAAACAATCCTTTGTTTCCTGTCTCCAAACCAGATAATACATATCATCTAGTTTTGGATTAAAGACACCTAAACTCTTGTTGTAAAACATTTGCAGGGCAAAATGCACACAATACAGCATTAATGAATAACATTGTGCGTAAAAAATATAAAACCACATTAGACATATCAAATGTTTTTTTTTATCAAAACATTGCACCTGAAAGTAGGTATTTGACCGCTTTCTCAATAATGGGGACACAGCGTCAGTTCTGTCATCTCCCTCAAGGATTCAAGAATAGTCTGGGGTTATTCTCAGGAAGGGTAACAGAGTTACCACAAACTTATGATGACGAGGCATTGTCATATGTCGATGATATTAATCTAATGGAAGATGACCTTAACAGGCACTTGAACAGGGTGAACACCAATATACTGGGCTTAGCCTCTGAAGGGTATAAATTAAATTTTAAAAAATCAAGAATTGCCCATCTCAACGTCCTTTTTCTAGGATATGGACTTTTAAGTGAAGGCAAAAGCAAGCCTGGCAGCCAACTTTTTAGAAAAGTGTGCGCTGCTTCAACCTCCAAAAATGCTCAAAGACTTACAGTTGATTCTAGGTTACCTGAATTTTGGAAGAACTTACATTCTAAACTATGCAAAAAGGGTTAAACCTCTCTAAGAAATAATCAAACCTGATTTAAAAAAATAAATTGGAAAAAAGAATATACAGAAATTTTGCGTTCACTCCAAACAGACATGTTAGCAACAATACATTTACAAACATACGTAAACGTACGCAACTTTGTGATCCAAATCATTCCGGGACAATACAGATTCACCTACTTAACTTTTAATGAAGGTGAGAAAGTACCAATTGCATACAAATCACATTTTTTACACACAAGCAGAAATGGAATTCACTTTTAGAGAAAACATTCTGACAGCAGTTCAAACCGCTGTAGCAAAAGAAAGAGCCCTAGCACAGGGGAAACACATTATGGTCGTAACTCATGTACCAGCCTTAGAGGCAGTTACAAAAGCTAGCATTCCGAATGCAAAAGCTTTACATCCAAAATGCATACAATGGGTTAATTCTCCTGCTGCAACTGTTGTTGAATACGTTTTTGATCCTTATTTGAAAACATAAGCATTCCGGCAATACGAACACGAATGTCCTCTGCCTACTGAAATTCTACCTCTAGACCAGTATGAATGTATAATTTATACTGACAGATCAGCACAACCCACTATGGGAAGTAGTAAAGAAGCTTACAGTGCAGCATGTGCTATTGTTAAAGGTCGCATGCGAGATGGCAAATTCAGACCGATGGTCATGAAAACGCAATCTCTAGGAGATTGTACAGCTCAGCGAGCTGAACTACAAGCATTCAAAATGGCACTTGAAAATAGGGATCACGAATTCCCTACACTAGTAGTGTGCGAATCCTTTTATTGTGTTCAATCTTGCAATGAATATTTATACAGAATTGGCTTCAAAATGGTTTCAAAGATGCAGATTCAGATTCAGAAAATGCTTTATTCGATTTTAGAAATTGATAAAATCACAAAAGTAGATAAATATAAAAAAGAACAATTCATTGGGTATGTACATGTAAAAATACATTAAACTATGAAGGAAGCTGACAGTTTATAATTTTTCTTTTCCTCAGAATGCTTTTTAAAAATCCAGACATGATTCCAAAGCAATACACATTACTCAATGTTTGTAAAAATAAAAAGCCCGGTCGGCATTGCTGCCATGTGCCCTGCTTTAGGAAAGATATAATCCATCCGGCCTGTTCATTTGCATAAAATTTAAAGAAGAGAATCACGTGCAAAGTTGTTTGAATTGATAAATTATCGCACAACCAAAAACAAAGTTGTCTGGACCAGTCATTAGTGGTTTGAAATGAAACCAGACAATGAAAACAATCAAACCTGAATCTGGTCAGAATATATCTATCGTAACCCCCTACGCATCACACTAAGGGGCCCATTACGATGTCGGGCGGATTGCCCCCACCAGGCTGGCGGTTGCCACCGCCAGCCTGGCGGGGGCAATCCGCCCTACATCCACACTTATTTCCCCCCCCACCATATTAGTATGGCGGGGGGACCTAGGCAGAGGGAAAGACCGTCCATCTCTTTTCCGCCCCGGTCGCCTTGCAGCCGGGGTGGAAAAGGTTTAATATGGTGGCGGTGTCTAATAGACACCGCCAGCCATATTATGATGGGCATTTTGGAATGCCTTTCCACGGCGGCGATGCTGCAACGGAAAGGCATGCAGACTTTACTCTGGGGGCCCCCTGCGGGCCCCCAGAGTGAAGGTGATGTGGGGGGTGCACACAGGTGGGGGACCTGTGGTACCCCCCTGCATTTGCATATACAAGGCGGCAGGCACCGCACGGTGACTGCCGCTTTGTATATGCAAATGCTGCATGCCATTGTTAGAATTGTGGCGGGCGGTGCTGAGTGCTCCACCCGCCACAATTGCTAACAATGCAGGATGTGCCCGCCACTGTGGTGGGCACATCCTAATACCATTCATGGGACTCCCCGCCCTTATGGCAGCGGTCCCCAGTTACGATAGGATGGCGGGCGGACTAAGTCTGCCCGCCATCCTAATGGGCCCCTAAGTGGGGTTGAATGGAGGTACAGACTAGGGTAAGTTGATGCTGGATGACGTTTTTTTATTAAACTACAACACCATTCTTAATGACTCAAAATAGTTCAGACATACAGCTGTGAGCTCTTTTCTGGATTTTGAGTGCAAGGAATCAAGATTAGCATAAAACTCAGGTCTAGCCAAGTGATTCGATAATTTATTAATGTAGTTAAACCAGGGAATTTTTCTAGCCTATTCCAGACCCATAGAGTCTTTAATAATGACTCGGTTTAACCCTAAATTGGGTGCGGGCCAGGCTCTTTGCCAAAGTAGCATAGGTTGCATTTTGATCACATCAGTGATGTGACAGATCCCCAGTTCACTATGGCAGTTAAAAACAGGTGCACTCTGAGGAACAGCTAGTATAAATTATAAAAAAGCATTTTCTACCACCTGTATCGGTGAGACATTGTAAAACCCCCAGACCCCAGTCCCATATGTGGCAATACTTATTCACTTTGCCTAGTAGATTTTCAATAAGATCTCCGGTGGCCTTCTACCCATCTTTTTTGAAAATATCATCACTGCCGCCGTCGACCTTTTAAATAAAACATACTATTAACAGCTAAACCCCAAGAACCTGTATCCTCCTACAAAATGCCAAGGTAAGAGAAAGTTTTCGTCGGCTCTATTTTGCAATTCCCAGCTGCAAGTGTACAACTATTATTCCTTCTCCTACCACAGGACATCACAAAAGTATTCTTAACATTGAGCCTAAGTCCCCTATTTTCCATGAAGTCAATGTAAGTAATAAGGGCCTTCTGAAGGCAACGCTGGGGTCTGGCCATTAGAACTGCATTGTCCGCGTAAAGAAGGGAGACGACCTGCTTGTTGTTAACCTGGGGGGAATCACTGGCATTGGCTACCAGTTCCTTCTCCAAAGCATTGGTGTATAATGAGAAGAGGAACGGGGCCAATATGCAGCCTTGTCGCACTCCCTTCTCTACGTGGAAAGGCTTGGTACACTCTCCCTTTAGTCTGTACCTCACCTTTGCTTAGGCGCCCTCATATAGTTGTCTCGGAAATAACACTAATGGCTGCTCAACCTTGAGACCCTCTAGAATCTGCCATAACCGGCTATGGTCAACACAATCAAAGGCAGCGGTAAGATCTAGGAATACCGCAAATAAATTTCCTGACTTAGCCTGGGTATATTTCCCATATAGGATGGAACATTTTAGAACTTGCTCTACGGTACCCTTCCCCTCCCTAAACCCATACTGGACAGGACTTAGGATATTATTATCTTCATCCCACTGTTGCCGTCTATTCAAGATGACCCTTCCTGCAATTTTCATAAAAGAATATAGGAGGGATATGGGTCGGTAACAAGCTGGGTTTTCCTGGTCCCCCTATTTTAAAAATAGGAATTATTATGGGCTCCGACCTGGATTTAATAAAACCCTTTGCACAGCTGGCTACAAGGTCTCGAGTTAACAAAGGGGACCGTAGCTCAGTCGAGCATTTATTCAAATCTATCGGAGTACTATCGGTGCCTGGGGCCTTTCAGTCCTTTACTCTCATTTATGGTCACTATTACTTCATCATGAAAGAAGTGGATGTTAATTGGCGAAAAATGAATATGCTTGCACGGTGGTACTGGATCGTTGGCTTTTATGATGTTATTGCCCATTTTATCGTAAACCGTGGAAAAAAGTCAACCCAGGAATTTCCGCTGATTGCCACCTCAATCCTTGCTCCCTCATTGTTCGAGAAGACCGGGGTGTTATATCCTGTACATTTTAGTATCTAAGTTATTCATGCTTCTACTCCTTTAATTGCATGTGCCATGTTGTGTTTCCTTTTAATTCTACATTCCTAACAGAGCTTTGCTCATACAGCATTCTCTACTGTTTGTCAGTTGTCACCTGTATCCTGCTGTGTCAGGACTGGATGCTGTGCTGTTCAATAAACCTTCTAAATACTACAAGCCTCCCTGGATTATTACAAAATTTGGCGACGAGGACAACCTTACTCCAGCCATCTACAGCACAGGAGCGGAGTTTGAACCCATTTTGGATAATTTTACATTTTCACCTAATTTCTACTGGCTTGCCTGCCTTTGAAGAATACTGCCTGCCTTTGTGGAATTTTGTTCGTCATCTTCCGCAAGTATTTCCCAAGAACTGCCTACGATTTTCTTTTATTCACCTCAAAATACGATTTAATTGCAGTTTTCTGACCTTTAAGGCTGCTTGCATCTTTTGACTTTCTTGCCACCTACAGCGCGACGTTTCCGCGAGCTTCTATCTCCGTGGCAACTCCTTCGTCTTCATTTGTCATTCACTGTGAAGCGGAGCAACCACGTCATTGCTTGGCAACCACCGACAGCATTATCTACGAAGCGGAGAAGCAACGTCACTGCAATGCCATTGCCCAGCAACCACGTCTTCGAGGTTTCCGTGTGTGTCATCTAGCGCATCATCACGCTACAACGCTACAGCGTCATCACGCACGTTACGTGCCTCCATTTTGTTTGCTTCGTTGCTTAGCAACGCATTCACAGCGATTTCGTTTCATTTAAATGATTGTTTCTTTCCGTTTTTGCTTATTAAGTTAGCGCTTCCTCTAATAAGTGTACTACTACGCCAGCGCTTATCTCAAGCTTCATTTTTTTTCCTCAAAGTATTTCTGGCAAGAATTCTACAAACTATTTACAGCTTCTACTACCACAGCGCTGCAAGTCTACAATTCTCTTCATTTTCTACAATCTAATTGATTCCGCATTGGTATAAGTACATTATCTTCAACAATTGTCTTCATTTTACTGTGTATTTTACTATTAATTATTTGTTTTACTTTATTTTAATCACCATGCAATTTGATCCTCCTGCAAAATTTTTACAGGTTAAGGGTGATCCTCCTATGCCCTGGTCAAGGTGGAAGGAGGAGTTTTTCAACTATATGAAAGCTATTGATGGGGAGCGCATGGGGGGAGAGAGAAAAAAAAGCATTTTATTACATTGTTTGGGCTCTGAAGGTCAAGAGATCTTTAGAACTTTACCTCAATTTACTGTGCCTAGTGGAAGTGGGGATTCTGTGAACGTTTACACTGAAGCTCTTGGTAGATTAGAGAAACGTTTCAAGCCTACTGCCAATATTGCCTTAAATCGCTTTAAATTTTATACTAGAGCACAGAAACAGGAGGAATCGTTTGATGACTTCCTCACTGCTTTAAGAGCTTTGACTTTACATTGCAATTTTGGTTCCATGGCAGATGAAATGATCCGTGATCAGATTATTGTTCATGTTAAAAACAAAAAGGTGCAAGATAAACTATGGTGTATAGGTGACCCTAACTTAGAAGAAACCATAGCCATTGCTAAGTCCACAGAAATGTCAGAAAAGTGGATGGACATAGTAGTTAAACAAACTACAAATTCCAATCCCAGTAAAACTAATGTAGAAGAGGAAGTATGTATTGTTAAACCCAAAGTTGATGACAAAAATGTTATTTCTTTTCAGTCTAAATATAAGAATTCTGTTGGTGTTAATAACAGAAGATCAGATTTTGGTAATTCATCGTTTTCATGTTACAGATGTAGTAGTAGATCACATTTAGCCTCCTTTCAGGGCTGTCCTGCTATAAACAGAACGTGTAATATTTGCAACAAGTTAGGACATTTTAGCAATGTATGTAGAGAGAGAAGGTACAATTCTCAAGGTCGTACTGGACGATCTATTATTCCTACTCCTTCTAAAGTATCTTCCGTTGGTATTGTGGATGAAGTCAAACATGAGGTTGAGCGTGGATATGTGGTATCTATCCTTGGATCAACCAGTAGGAAATCTCCTAAATGTACTTTTCATATTTCATCTATTGCAATCGAACTCATGGTAGATTCTGGATCTCCATGGACGATTATTACCAGGGAGTACTTTAATGAAAAATTAACAACTGTATGTAACAAATCTGATTTACAACCTTCAGATATATTGGCTGAAAGTTTCAATGGAAATATGATTGATATTGAAGGTTTCTTTAATGTTATTTCATGTTTCAGAGGAAGGTCAGCTCATATTAAGCTTTACATTGCTATCAAAGGAGTTAATGTACTAGGTTGGCATGACCAATGGGAACTTGGCATCACGTTAAATCCACGTGCCAAAGATCCCATCTCCTTATGTAGTGAACAAGATATGATTAATTCTATTTCAGATGTTAATGAAAAGGATAATGTAATTATATCATGGAGTGAAAAGTTCAATAAAGTTTTCTGTGACCGTTTAGGAAGATTGGAAAATTTTGCACACAAAATTGTTCTCAAAGAGGGCGCAGTTCCAGTCAAACAAAAGCTAAGAGGAGTTCCTTTAAATGTTAGGGATGAGCTAAAAGAAATGTTAGATGACCTACTTAAAGACAACATTATAGAGCCGATTGAATCGTCTGAATGGGTTTCGCCCATCGTTTTGGTGCGCAAACCCGACCAAAAATTAAGGGTCTGCATTGATTTGAGGGCTCTAAATTCTAATATTGTTATAGACTGTCATCCCCTTCCAAATATTAATGAGCTTGTTTCCTTGTTTGATGGTGCGCAGATTTTTTCCACTTTAGACCTTAGATCTGCGTATCATCAAATTGAGCTTACTGAAGATTCCAAGAAATATACAGCTTTCATTACTCCCATGGGACTGTTTCAATACAGAAGGATGCCGTTTGGGTTGGCGTCCGCTGCCTCTGTTTTCCAACGCGTCATGTTTCAAATCTTCAGAGATCTTGATAAGTTTGTAAAATGCTTTCAAGATGACATTTTGATTTTCTCAAAAAATGAAGCTGAACATAGTTCACATTTAAGTGTTGTGTGCAAAAGATTAGAAAATTCTGGTCTTACCCTCAAGGCACACAAATGCAAACTTTTTAGGAAGTCAGTTGAATATTTAGGCCACACTTTGTCGGGGGAAGGTCTTGTTCCTAAAAAATCTAATGTTGATGCTATTCTCAGTGCTCCAGCCCCAAAGAATAAGGAACAACTTCTTTCTTTCTCCGGAATGTGTGAATACTACAGTAAATTTGTTGTGAATTTTGCCACCAAAATGGAACCTTTAAGAAAACTTTTGAGACAGTGCAACGATTTTGTATGGGAGACTGAACAAGAAAAGGCTTTCACTGAGATCAAACATGATATTGTTAATTCCCCGACTTTGAAACCATTTAGAATTGGGAAAAAGTGCATCATCACCACTGATGCAAGTTTGTACGGTCTTGGGTGTGTGCTTTCTCAGACAGATGGTATGTTAGAGTGGAATGTAGCTTTTTCCTCCATAACTTTGAATGAAACTGAGCGCAGATATGCGGTTATTGAACGTGAATTGCTTTCTTGTGTGTGGGCCATTGAACACTATAGAATTTATATTTGGGGCAGTGAGTTTATTCTAAGAACGGATCACAAACCTTTGGTGCATATCCTATCAGCTGGTGGTGGTTGGAATTCGACGGCTAGGATTGCACGTCTTTCATCCAAGTTACAGGAGTACAATTTTAAAGTTGAATATATTCCAGGGAAGAAAAATGTTACTGCCGACTGCTTATCACGCCTTCCGTGTGAAGGTAAGGTTGACAGTGTGAATAGTCTTACTGAAGTTGATTTTGTATTAGGCCTGACAGATCTAGTTTCCTCCCAGTATCAAGATATTTCTGAACAGTTTTGGATAGAATGCCAGAATAAAGATGAGAAATTTGTTAAGTTGAAGAAATACCTTTTAGAAGGTTGGCCTAGTAAGAATAATGTTGAATATGACCTGCTACCATTTTACAACATAGCGGAAGAGTTATGGTGTGAAGGTGATTTGTTTTTCAAATCTGAGAAATGCATTCCACCTAGTGGTGTGCAAGAGCTCATTCTCAAATTAGCACACAAGACTCATCCAGGAATTTCGGCCATGAAGCGTATTATTAGGCTACATTTCTGGTGGCCTGAGATGGACAGGTTCATAGACCGCACTGTTAGAGAATGCAATGAGTGCTGTAATAGCGACAAGATGCTAAAATTACATGTTCCACCCCTTAAGACAGTTAAATGGCCAGAGTTTCCATGGAGCAAGATAGCTTTTGATATTTCTGGGCCTTTCCAAGTGTTACCCGAAAGTTCACGTTTTGCGTTGGTCATTGTAGACTACCATTCTAAATGGCCAGAAGTGAAATTTGTAGCTAAAATCACTTCTGAAGTTGTCATTTCTTTTTTCAAAGAAGTTTTCGCTAGGGAAGGCTGCCCTTCGGTATTGGTGTCAGATAATGGTGTGCAGTTAGTCTCTGCTGAAATGAAATTGTTCTTACAATCCTGTAACATCAGACACATTTGTACATCACTTTACGAGCCACATGAGAACGGGCAAGTTGAGCGCTTTAACCGTGTTCTGAAGGGCTTTGTCTCTGATGCTATCAAAGAAAAGGGGGATTGGCTGAACCGTATTAGACAGAAACTTTGGACTTATCGTATAACTCCTCATACCACCACTGAGATCAGTCCGTTCAAATTACTTAAAGGTAGGGATCTTGCGACTGACATGTGTCCTTGGTGGCTCAAAGAAAAATGTGAAGGCCTGGGGGAAAATGGTTTTGATGTCAAGGAAGTTGCTAAGAGAGTAAGTTGGAAACAAGATAAGTCTGCAGTTTGGTACAACAAGAAGTGGAAAACAAAAGAGCATGATTTGTGCGTTGGTGATTGGGTCAGAATTTTGAAACCTTTCTTTGTCAGCAAAGGTACGAGTAAGTTTGGCAGACCCATTCAAATAAAAAGGGTTTTCAGTAACTCTGTTATTACTCAGGATGGCAAGGTCTGGAATTTGAGTAGGGTTACTAAATGTCCTACACAAGATGCCTCTCAGTTCCAACCTCATGCTAATGTTGACAAAGAACACACTTCTGATGGTGGGTCTAGTCATTGTTCTGACTCAGTAGCTTCAAGAATTAAAGATGATGGGCGTATCAGAAGAAGACCGATTTCTTTGCAGGATTTTGTATAGTATGTTACTTCTGGTCTTTAGTTGTTTTAGTTCTATACCTTTTTCTTTTATTTAAAGAGGGAGGTGTGTTATATCCTGTACATTTTAGTATCTAAGTTATTCATGCTTCTACTCCTTTAATTGCATGTGCCATGTTGTGTTTCCTTTTGATTCTACATTCCTAACAGAGCTTTGCTCATACAGCATTCTCTACTGTTTGTCAGTTGTCACCTGTATCCTGCTGTGTCAGGACTGGATGCTGTGCTGTTCAATAAACCTTCTAAATACTACAAGCCTCCCTGGATTATTACACGGGGCCTTTACTGCCTGCCAAAAATAAGAGCAATCTCTATGAAGAGATGCCTCGCAGAGGTTGTTCCAAGCCTGGTCTTTTATTTATTTCTTGCGCTTATGCCTAGCAAGATTCTAAGCCTTCCTGTACCTCTGATTTCCTCATAATCCCTCACCATTTTGTGTTATGCAGCCTTTAACAAGGAATATGCCTTGGAACCAACCATTTTTCTCATTTCTTGGCTCCCTACAGGGAGTTTCTTGTATCACAGCTGTAATTTGAGAAAAGGCAATCAGTATGTCAGAATGAGAAATCTTTTCTCGCAAACAGTCAGTGATAGGGATTATGGCCTGCAACATTAACTTTGAATTCATTGCCTCTGAATCGTTCTTAGCCCAGCACAGTGAGTAACCCTTCTGAAGGTCCAACACACTACCTTGAGTCCAAGCCAAGCTCTCAACTACAAGGGAAGTACCCCTATGAGGAAATTAAATATTAATGCTTAGCTGGAGATAATCGCTGAGCCCATTTGAACGGATAATAAATTTGTTAACCCACGTTGCATATCGATTTGAGAGAATAATAAAATTGATTGAGGAGCTAAGTCCCCGACCGATGAACGTAGGGCCAAACTCTACCGGGCTGTAACACATTGTGTTGGCAAAGCCAAGATCATGAGTAGTCATAGCTTCATTAAACCTTTCGCCCCAATTCAAGTGTACAAAGTGGGTTGCATGGCCGTCGCCTTTATCCTCAAAATCCCTAAACCCGCAAGATGGCTGGGTACAAACACTAGTGTTAAAATCCCCTCCCCAAAATATAATAATATCCTTCCCTTTTAATGCAATCAAGTTGCTTAAATCATCATCGAGATTTTTCAGCAAGTCCGTAAAGTTGCCCCTATCTGCATTATTGTAAAAATTGATGACAGCTATCTCAACGTGCTTATGAAGATAGATAATGACAATTTGATGATAGGTAGATTACTTTAAAGTTTTTATCTTCAAAACCCCCAGCATGTTTGAGATGTACACGCAGATCCCCCTTTAAGTCTCCCGTGTGTTGAACGCAATGCAGGTATATGGAACGTTTTAAAGCCATCAATATGTAATTCATCCAGCAGCCATGTCTCCTGCAGGCTTAAGACATCAAAGTTCTCAATGAAATCTGTCCAGAATGTATTTTTGGCCTTGGAATGGACCCCAAAGATATTCCTGAATGCTATTCTTACCTGCCCTTGGACATGATTTGATTGAAACCTGATTATCGAGTCCCTCACCCCCCGGTTTTTGCGCCCCTCTAACACTATTTCAGAGCTCATGCTACTATCAGAGAGTCCAGCTGTTACTACTTCAATGGGTGCCTCCTCACTCATAGGGGCATACTGGTCCGTCTACTGAATTCCTATTACTGGTAAATCTCCCACTTTTTGTGAGCCTGTACTGATATTTTAATTTGGGTGGTTATCTGAAGAAGACGGGTCAGCTATTAACAAAACCCACCACACTACCTTAGGCTCAGTTTTGAGTCATTCCTCCAGGGGTACCAGATGACATGATCTCTGAACTGCCTTGAATGCCCGCTAATTTCCAACTTTTGAAGAACATTAATGCCCATAAGTCAATCTATATCCTCCACGGAGAGTAAGGGTCCATACTTGTTTGACACTTCTATGTGGTAACTCCAGTGGTTTATAGGATAAGTACCAGTAGAAGATGTGGTATCTCTGTCAAACCTTTTTGGCCGATAAAAGAATCCCAAAGAAAACACATTGATTCCCTCGACCATAAATCTATTTGAACCAGTTTGGGTTAGGATTTCTTGTACTAACGCGGGGAGCCTAAAGATATAACTACACCCTCCCCTGAAAAAGTAGTGCCCACCCACGGGACTCGTCTCACCATTTTAAACAAAGCAAACATCTCTTGGATCAATCTTGTTTTAGCCCCTAGGTAATGTATAGATGTATTCCTCAACGCCACCCAATTTTCTTTGTCTCCCTCAGTAGACGGGGGTACATTTGCCAAGACCAAAGTGTAAGGAACCGCTGCAGGTGGGAGATTCACGCTAATATGGTTTAATGTGGGCACTTGGTCATGAGTCATTCGGGTTCCTAAACTTGGGGTAGTGTCTGCATAAAATGAAACATTACGTCTAACCCCACTACGGTCATTTCCATCTCCCTTCTCCTTTACAGCCCTAGACGATTGCACACTAGGAGTGTTTACCGTCTTGGACCTAGTACCCACAGAACAACTAGATCTCTCCCTATCACTAGTCTGTTCCCTGAGGCTCGAGACGCAATCTGCTGTTGGTTGGCTGCATTTTTTATCTAGTCCCCCGCCCCTACCTTGGTCGGATTGTAAGCAATTTGCATTCTTTAGGTGCCCTGAGATAGCTGCTAGACCAAGCTTGATTATGTTGAGTCTTTCCACCAGGGTGCCAATGGACTCTTTAATAAAGATAGTTAAATCGGATAAGGTGTTCGTAATTCCAGCCATGTTGTTGAATGCTTTGCCTTTGCTTTCACTTTTAATATTATAGAATCTTGCACGTTCTTTTACTGTGCTAATTGCTGGACGATCC
Organism: Lissotriton vulgaris; assembly: GCF_964263255.1. Classification (NCBI taxonomy): domain Eukaryota; kingdom Metazoa; phylum Chordata; class Amphibia; order Caudata; family Salamandridae; genus Lissotriton; species Lissotriton vulgaris. The sequence goes on along the minus strand of NC_141693.1, from coordinate 1,188,480,394 downwards.
TTTCCCTGGTTAGACTTGATATTGGGCTTTGAACTTCTTGGGGTAATGGGATCCTCATGAATCTGAGGTCATAAAGATATGGGGACCTCTAAATTCTTAGATACACACACTCTTTCATGTGGAGGTAACGGCGCAGCATCAAGATCAATTAATGAAATCTTGACCCCCCCAAATTGAACACAGCCATTCTGATGTTCCACAATTGCCTCATATGATTTTGATACCCCATCAAGCAATCTAAGGGTGAAAGACTGAGCTTTACTGGAATCATCTGAGCTATACGATTCTTTGTTCAATGCCTTCTCTGCATTGCAAATTTGCTTTTCTTAGGCGCCCACCGCCCCAGTCAGATATTTCATTAGCGATGTACTGGAATCTTTAGCTTGGTTTGATTTTTGACCGGTGATTGAGCTATGCAACTTCCTTTTCTCCATATTGAATCCACAGAACAACCCCCACCCTTATAGCAAAATATTCCAAAAGGAAATAAAAAGAGATAAACGCCCCCACTTTCAGCCCAAATCGAAAAAACAATCATAGGGGGTTAATAACTTGAGATAATTTAACCCCTGATTCATATACCTCTAGAGTACCCCCAGTCAAATAATCAGTGCAGGAGAACCAGCAACAATAATTTGCATAGATCAAGGCGCCAGAAATATGGTCTGACACCAAAATTACTTGTTATATTACTAGTCTTGGGAACTAGTGTTTTTCACTGGGAGCCCCAAAGCGTCTTTATTCGTCTCATGTGACACGAGTGTTAGGCGCCACAGGAGGACGCTGGGAGTTGAAGTCCCCGGCTGGGTAGGGCAGCGTTGCAGTCCCACTCTGACTGGCTGTGGCAGGAGAAGAAGGTTTCCAGCAGGCAACAAGCAGCAAAGATGCAAAAGGTGGCACAATCAAGCATAAAACTCTTTGGGAACAAGTACTATACAGAAACACACAGGAGTGGCCTCTGTATGTAATGCTTTCTAGTCTGCAGTCAGAAGTTCAAAGTGACAACCATGGTATCTCATCATTCAACCCAAAGAGGTCACTTTTCAAGCTATATACCAATCTGTGCTCCTTACGAAGTTGGAAATGCTGGATATCTGTGACATGTGCAGGGATGTATGGTTTCTCTAGAACAACCCAATGGAGATCAGTGTCTGTGTGCCCTGCAGCTATGTAATGGTTAGTGAGTTTAGTTGCGCTTTTTCTGCACTGAATGGTGCTCCTATGCTCCGAAATCCTCACTTTGATTTTCCGTGAAGTCATGCCTACATATCTCTTGTGACATGGGCATGTTATCAAATAGATAACCCGATCAGAATTACAATTTGTGTGTTTGTTAAGCACCCAAGGGGTAGACGTGCCTATGTCAACCTCTGTCTGTTGACTCGTCAGAGGGATACTGAACAGTTTCCGCAAGGGAAGTGTCCCTTCACTGGCAGTAAACCCCATAAACTAGACCCTGCAGCGGCAGACTTCTTGTCTCTGGGGCGAGTGTTCACCAACTGGTCTTTCATGATGTTACTTCTTTTGAATGCAAACAATGGTGGAGGTAGTGTCTTGCCATCGACTTTTAATACCTTCCAGTTCTTCAAAATGCTTTTCTTTAAGTCATTCAAATAGCTGCAAAAGGTATTGATACATGTAATTCTCTGAGTTGAAGGATCATCTACAGGCTTCACCTTAGGTTCAAGTAGGGCATCCCTATGGTTATTGTAGGCTCTCTTCATGGAAGCTTTTACTGTCCTCCTCGGGTATTGTCTATCCCGAAGCTGAGTAGACAGTTGGTTGACGTGTTCTCTGTATTTCGAGACATCCGAGCAGTTTCGACGTATTCTCAAAAACTGTTCAAAGGGCAAATTTTCTCGCAATGCTTGAGGATGGTAACTTTGAAAATATAGCAGCACATTTCTTGCCATCGGTTTTTTTTAGAGTTCAGTGTTCAAAGAACCTTTGTGTGGATATATCCTCAGATCCAAAAATGGCAAGCTGTTTTTCGAATATTCACATGTGAACTTGAAAAATTTGTTGCGCTGATTGAGCCACAGATGGAACTCGTCAATGGACGTGGATGACCCCCTCCAGACAACGAAGATGTCATCTATATAATGTCTCCAAGTCACAATGTGACCTATATATGGATTTGTCTCAAGCAGTACTTCAGTTTGCTCGAAGTGGTGGACGTAGATATTGGCTAACGAAGGAGCAGAAATACTGCCCATAGACGTCCCGGACACTTGAAGAAACAGATCATTCTCAAACCTGAAAAAGTTTTCTTTCATTGCCAAAGTTGCACACGACATAATAAAATGAAGAGGAATCATGTTGCCTAAATCAGTTTCACCTAGGAGAGTCTCAATTACTGATAAGGTTTTGTTTTGTGGTATGCATGTATATAGTGGCTCCACGTCAAAAGCGACAAGATAGTCTAGATCTTCATCAAAGGGCATATCCATCAAAACTCGTAACAGATACTTTGTATCCTGTATGTATGTGGGCATTAATTTGACAATGGGTTTCAGAAAAAAATTTACAAAGGTAGAGAGGAGTTCTAATAGAGACCCCAAACCTGAGATGATAATAGATAACCTCGCTAATAGAAGGTAGTTATCTATGCTGTCACTTGAGCCTTATAATTATCTACCTCACACCATATATGTTCGAATGGAAGGTGGCTATTTATGCATTCACTATAAGCCTTATAACTATCTACCTCATACTTTTATGCTGTTTAATGGACTTCAGCTTATTATTAATTTGCTTAGCCTACCTCTATGTAAAGCGCTCTGATACCCATGGGTCTTGTTCGCGCTATATAAAACTTTTCAATAAATAAATAAATAAATAAATAAATAGATTAGTCTCCCAGGCGGGGGAGCAACCCCTTTATGTATCTTTGGCAATACATAAAAATATGGAACCACAGGATGCGGAGTCATGAGGAAAGAAGCTTCCTGATCCGTGATCCAGCCCTCTTCTGCTGCCTTATCAACAAGTTTCTTTATAGTTAAGGACAATCTTTGAGTGGGATCCATTTTAAGACGTCGATAAAATCTCTTGTTGTCGAGTTGGCATCTACATTCTGTGGTGTAGGCATCTGAATCCATAATCACTGTTGCACCACCCTTATAGGCGGGTTTCACAATTATTGAGTCATCATTGGCCAGTGTGGAGAGTGCCAACGTTTTGAAAGATTATTGAACTGCTTAGCATTAGTTTGAAAAATCAACTCAGCATCTTGAAGTACTGCTCTCTCGAATGTTAACACCTCAGGAGGAGTGAGGCTCGTGGGCAGATTTAACGTGGATTTAGACCGTAATCCTGTATTTTGTCTGGTGTGTCCTCAGTATCTAGAACCATGTTGTTTTTAAAGTAGGCACAAAGTCTCCCTTTCATAAAGAAACTGGCAAGTTCTTGTCTAGTCTCAAATAGATCACCTTTAAAGGTAGGTACGAAGCCTAGTCCTTTCTCTAGGACTAGGCTCTCATCAGAAGTCAGAATGCGACGACTGAGATTAACAATTAGACTCGGGCATTGCTCGGACCTGGTTGCAATGGATCCTGTTGGTTGCTCCTGGTCCGTGATGATGGTGGGGGGCTCCAATGTACATTGGTTTGTGCGGTCCGACTTTTGCCTCTGGACGGCCGTGGGCCCTGTCCTAAAAAAGGCTGCTGTGCAAAATTGTTAAAGAGATGATATACCCTGCCAGAGTGGGGTTCAGAACTGGTGGGGGCCATTTGTTGAGTACAGCAAGTGGCCTGGAGAAGCTCACAAAGGCGGAATGCCTTTAAAGCTTCCCCCTGCCCATCCTGGGGGAGGAGACCTAGCACCTCACTCAGGATGTGCATTGTTGCAGGCCCAGGAGAGTGGGGTCTCTACACCCAGGGGTCCAGCAACATGTCTGCTGTTTGGCAGCCTAGGCAGCTTCTCAGACAAGACATGGATTGTAGGTTAGGTTTCAGGGGGCATCTCTAAGATGCCCTCTGTAGTGCATTTTACATTAAATACTGCACTGGCATCAGTGTGGGTTTAATGTGCTGAGACGTTTGATACCAAACTTCTCAGTCTTCAGTGTAGCCATTATGGTGTTGTGGTCTTCGTGATGACAACCTCCCAACACCATATACTCTTAATGGCATAACTGCACTTACAGTGCCCAGGAATGGCCCTGGGTACTGTAGGGGTACACGGTTCATGCCCCTGTGCCCACAACACTGGCATAGGGCACCCAGCTAGTGGGGTGACTGATGTATGTCGGGCTGTGTGTTTGTGGGCATGGCACACAGGGATGTGTGCCACGTCGACTCTCTGTTTAGTTCTGTGCCAAGACACTCAGCCTGCCAAAGCAGTGTATGGGTGTCAGGGTACAGGGCCCCTAAGGGCGGCAAAATAAGTGCTGCAGCCTTTAGGGGTCTTCCCTGGTCACAGTGTCCTGGGTACCTAGGGTACCATTTACCTGGGGATGACCTGTGGCCAGAGATGCAAATTGGGTTTAGGCTTCAGTGTAGTTTTTAGGGAAGGAACACAGGCCCCGGGTATCTGATTGGCAGGGACCCACGGCACACCAAGAAAAAGTGCATCAGGTATCAGGCAAAAAGTGGGGGCGTTACTGCAGCAGAAACCCACTTCCCTACAATTAGCATTTACGGTAGCAGAAAAAACAGCTACTGAGTGGATCGTACATGTTAAAATCACTCTGCATGTTACAATTTTCCATTTTTAGTATTGCCTAAAACACATACCAGCAGCTAAATATGAAAGGTTGGGTAAAGAATACATCAAGACATCCTGGAGTTTATCATACACACACAGATGTTGGAGAGGGGGCCTGAAGTGTTTCTTAGCGGAGTTACGTTAGGTTGAATGATCAAAGCTGCTGTGGCATGTTGCCAGGGATTCCGTATCTAGCAACAATGTCATCCAGGAACTGGGGAAAACATGGCGGCCGGCTAACTAGCGGGTCGCGGAGGTCTGGAGAGTGATGGTGTCAGGCTAATCTGAGGTCGACTGCGGAGCGTCAGGTATCGGAGTTTTCTCTCTTCTTAGCAGTACTTACTTGCTGTACGCCACGGCGAGCTATCTCAGGATACTGGAAGCCGTTTGCCGGCTCGACACAGGAGACCAGCAGAATCGGCAGCGGATGGCGGAGGACAGAACGCAACAACCCGCCGAGCCCGAGACTGTGGGGGCGGAGTCACGTTACCTGCCGGCTGGGAGCTGGGAGCGAGCAGCACAGGGTGTCTGTAGAGGGCGCCGAGTGCTCGTGAAAATCGGCACCCCAGTAAGCGGAGGACGGGGTCAAGGTTTGGAAACTGCTACATGCAACACAAGCAATACGGAGCTGGAAGTTTCACAGCGAAGCGCCGCAGAACAAGTAAGCAAGGGGGGGAAGGAGGGGGATAAGCCCTCCGGTTACCAGTTGAGGAGCAAGAAATTAAATAAGGAAACGACTGTGGGACTAAGAGGTAGTGAAAACACACAAGTTGAGAAAATAAATATCGAGGAGGCAGAGGAAAGTGCTTTTTCTGAGACTATAGAGCATAAATCTAAGGCTTCACCGTCTAAAAAAGAGAGGAAAAAAAGACAGAAAAAAGAAAGGGCGCTGTTTAAGAACCCTATAGCTCCCTCACTGAACCTCTATTTTAAGCCAGTCCCAAAGGTGTTGGTGTTGAAACCTGAGCCTGTTTCTCGGCGTCAGTGTCAAAACAAGGTTGGCAAAGAGGTAGAATTGGAAGAAAAAAGGGAATTTCTATCTGAATATAGGGAAGAACACGAACAGGACTGGTCAACTCTTTCTACACCTAACCCATTTCAGGTTTTAGATATAGAGATGGATGGGGATAAGGCTAGTAGCGGTGAGGCTGAGGCGCCGATGGAGCAGATATGTCAACCTAGCATACCAGCCACATTAACTGAATTAAAAGAAAGTCCACCTATTGATGTCATGGATAAAAAAGTGGATGATGATATATTTACAAGGAAAGAAGAATCCCCTAGGAATGAAAGGTCGGGGCTCCCTAACACCGAATTAACTTTAAGACAACAAGAGAGCTATGCCTCCACAGATGGGACCGTCATGGAACTCCTAAAAAAATTAGAGCGCGACATACATTTAGGATTTGAAGCCTCTAGAAAAAACCAAGAGCGTATTAATGCTACTTGCGTGTTGTTAGAGGACAAGATAGATAAATTAACGACTCGGGCGGGAGAGATGGAATCTGCAATGAAAACTATGCAGGGAAGAGTCCTGGACAATCGAAAGGAGATAGAGACTCTGTATTCCCAAGACAGGCACATGGATGAAAGGCTAGAACGGTTGGAAAACATGCAAAGGCGCAACAACCTAAAAATTCTTAAACTGCCAGAAGGAAAAGAAGGGACAGACTTAAAGGCGTTTGTAGTGCAGCTACTGAAAAAAGAGTTAGCACTAGAAGAAGATGAGGAAAGTCTGGCTCGGGACATACAACGGATACATCGAGATCCTTTTAGGTTGAATCCTGACCGGGCTAAGCCAAGGAAAATTCTGATTAATTTTGCGACCTATTCATTAAAAGAAAAAATTTTGTCATTTGCTTTGAAAAAAAAATCTATTTTAATAGATGGAATATCGGTGGATATAAGGTCAGATCTGTCACCAGCTACAGCAAATAGACAGTGGGAGATGGGAAAGCGGCTGGCGCCACTAAGGGAGCTAGGAGCCACGGCTCAACTAAAATTTCCAGCCTTTCTTAAAGTTATGTGGCACAATAAAATGTATAACTTTCGGACGGTGGAGGAGGTAGATGCCTTTTTGGATGTTGCAAGGGGATAAGGCTTTCGACCATAATAATTTGTAAATTTAAGGGACACCACCACTCAGACATCCACAGGCCTAGGCCATGGGAGTAATGGTTGGGTTTTCCAGGGTGGGAAGTGAGAGTAGGGAGAGGGGTGGGATAAGGGAAAGGGAGAAAACTATAAAAAATATTCCTCATGAGCAGACTTGCTGTGACTTAAACAGGAAGAAGAAATGGGCAGCATATGGCAAGCATGATAATTATAATGACCAGGGCTAGAGATAAGGAGTTAAGATTCCTTAGCTGGAATGTTAATGGGCTCCGAGTAAAATCTAGAAGACAGTTGATTATGAAATATTTGGAGGATTCATCCGCACAGATCATCATTCTGCAAGAAACACATTTAACACAAAGGGAAAGTAAGGAGATTTTTAGCACCCAAAAATGGATAGCAAACGCTATTTACACATCCCAAGACTTGGTCACAAAGGGGGTAGCCATTCTGATAAGGAGAGGATCCGACATAGTAGTCGAAAATAGTATAGTAGATAGTAGAGGAAGATGGGTGATTTGCAGTCTGAGACTTTCGGGTGAAACATTAACAGTAGTGGGTTACTACGGTCCGAATATAGATGATCCCGTAGTCTTAGAGAAAGTTGAGTTGGAGGTATTGGATTTTCCTGGCAAAGTAATCATGGCAGGGGATTTTAATACGGTACTAGATGGGAAGATGGATAGGGCAGGTAACTCTAAGGCAATAACAAATATTAAAATGACTGCCAAACTTAAGTCAATGATGGGGCAACTTGGGCTTTGTGACATTTGGAGATGTAAATTTCCACAACAGTCGGGGTTTACCTTCTATAACAAAAAATATAAACACAACTCAAGGATAGATTTTTTTTTGGTTGATAGTAGATTGAGAGAGAGGGTTACGGATGTAGCTCATTTAGGGGCGCATTTATCAGACCACTCAGGGGTAAGTCTGAATCTGAGTTTGGAAGAAGAGAGAATCACTTCAGTTTGGAGGTTAGACCGGACAATTTTAGCAGATTCAGAAATCTTAGAGATTCTTAAAGAAGAGATACAAGTTTTCCTAGAAGTAAATGAGAGTTCAGCCAGAGACGACATAGTATGGGAAGCGTGCAAGGCATTTATGAGAGGCAGAATGGGAGTTCAGGGCGCAAAGAGAAGAAGATCGTATTATAGCCAGGTATCTAAGTTAGAAGAAGAGATTCGTGAGTGCGAAAGGAACCGGATTCCCCAGGATGATACTATTTTAGATGGTCCTTGTGATAAAAAACTTTTAGACCTAAAAGTCCAGCTAACTGCAATACTTGCACGACGAGTCAAAGAAAGATGGGAAGCTAGCAGGTTGGCACATTTTTCATATGGGGAGGGATGTGGCAAGCTGCTAGCCTGGAAAGCTAAGAAGGATGCCGTACGCAATCATATTAAAGAGATTAAAAAACCAGGCACAGATCAAATTATATTGGAAAATAAATCGATGGTAAAAGCATTTCAGGAGCATTTCACGAAGGTATATGCAGAAGATTTGTGCCCAGATACAGGGGAGATTGAGCCCTGGCTATCTTTAATGAAACCACTATCAGATGAGGATATGAGGGGGCTTAATAAGGAAATCACTCAGGAGGAGCTGATGAAAATTATTAAAGATAGCAAGAGAGGGAAAGCCCCTGGACCAGATGGTCTACCTGCAGAAGTCTATAAAGCTTTTGATACTACATTGGTCCCTACTCTTTGTCATCTATATAATAAAATATTTCGGGGGGAGGTGAAAATTCCAAACTCTTGGAACGAGGCAAATATTATTCTAATTCTGAAGCCAGGGAAATCCCCAAAAAATATGGATGCATATAGGCCGATTTCGCTTTTAAACTGCGACTATAAATTCTATACAAAAATATTGGCTGGCCGGCTCAGTAAAATAATTCATAAATTAATACATGAAGATCAAAGAGGCTTTATTAAGAAGAGGTATTTAAAAGATCTTACCTATTCTTTGATAGGCATGATAGATTTAGCCTCTAAGTATGATTATCCCTTGGCAGCGATAGCATTAGACGCTGCCAAGGCCTTCGATCGTGTCAATTTTGTTTATTTAAAAACTCTTCTGCAATATCTCAATCTAGGAGATAAATTTACCCACTCCATCTTTTCACTATACATTGCTCCGACTTCACGTGTACTTATAAATGGCACCCTTACATCTCCCATAAGGGTAATGCGGGGTACTCGGCAAGGATGCCCCTTATCACCTTTACTCTTCAATATATATATAGAACCCTTAGCCTGTAAAATTAGAGAATCAGAAGAGATACCCCCTTTTGCAGTAATGAATTGGTCAAAGAAACTGGGTTTATATGCTGACGACATTATTGTTTACTCTACTAATTTAGTTAGCTCATTGGAAAAACTAGTAAAAATAACAAAAGATTTTGGAAGGATCTCTGGTTACCAGCTAAACCAAGAAAAGACTGAGATAATGACTTGGAATCTCGACACAAGTACTGTAAAAACAACAGCAGAAATGAGATATCTTGGTGTTATGATTACACAGAAGATTGAGGATTTGGTGAAAACTAATCTGGACAGAGTAAAAAAAGAGGTTGGAGATTTGCTAAAGGGCTGGATGAATATACCTCTGTCAATATATGGGAGATCTAATCTAGTAAAGATGATGATTATTCCAAAAATTACTTTTTTGTATGAAGCTATTCCATTATGTTTTAAAAAGGAATGGTTGGCGAAAATACAAAGCATGATAATTTCATTTATTTGGGCATCTAAATCCTCTCGAATTTCATGGAGGAAAATACGAAGAAGCGTAAATAAAGGAGGATTGGCGGCTCCTGATCTACAAATATATGCATGGGCTTTTTGTTTGAAAAATTGCAGGATGTTATTGGGTTCTCTCGTTCATTCACAGATAGGTGAATTGTTTAAGATAATGCTGAAAGTATCGGGTTATCATGAGTTTGGTTACTTATATAAGTTTGGAGACCCTAAGTTCTTTAAAAAAGTGAAACTCAAGACTCTGAAAGATCTGGCTGAGACCTGGTATAAAATAAGAAAAAGTACTAAGATTCCTTATCTTAGTCACATGGCTCCAATATGGGAATCACCGGGAGCGCCGACCTGGACAAGAGATGCCTTAGCTTCAAATTTGATAAAGGAACCAGATCTACAAAGATGGAGAGATTTATTTCAAGATGGAAGACTAATTTCATGGAGTTTATGTCAGCAAAATTGGGGCTTAGTTTTTTCAAGATACAAATATGTACAAATTCAAAGTTGGGCAAACCACGCTGTATCAGAGATTGGCCAGGAAAATGAACTTGAACTAAAACTGGAACGAGAGGCCTTTAAGAAGGAAGTTGCTTGCTGGTACTGGCAAATACTGGAGATGGAGGATGGGATATTTGATCTACCAGAGACCCTGTGGAAGAATAGCTTGCCAAGGATTGCTACAGAAGACCAATGGCAAGTAACTATGAGCATGCTATATAGAATTGTTAAACCTGCCAATCTAAGGCGAAATGTTTTATTTACTATCCACAGGGCATACTGGTCCCCCTACAGGCTTTCCAAATTTAAGAATGGAGGACTGGTGGAATGTCCAAAATGCAAAGCCCCAAATGTTGATGACCTCCATATGTTTGTATCATGCCCGAATATCAAAAAATGTTGGATTGACGTAAGTAACTCCCTCTCCAAATCACTGAATCAACCCATTGAGGTAAGCCCCGAATTAATTATTTCTGGGAGATATGACTTGCAAAATAGAGTTTTGGGTAATAATGTAAGACTAATCTTTTATGCTATGTTATTAGCACGTCGGGAGATATGTAAGTTATGGGTCTCACCACTCAGTCCAACTTTATTGGACTGGATATTAGCCATGAGATATACAGCAAAGTTAGATATGTTAGATACCTCTAAAAGGAATAGAGGTTTTTGGATACCCTTCCTGCTAAATTTTGGTTAAAGTTACAGTTATGTTGAAAGTCCAATGATTAAGCCCGTGCCTGTCTCGCTGGTATTTGGAATCGTTAGCAAGGAATAGAGATGGTGGAGAATACACATCTTGGGTCAGATGGTCAAGAATGGAGTCTAGAAAGGGGACCAGACTCAAAAATATGTGCGGTTCACGCCCCATTACTCTAGATCAGCCCAAGAGACAACAACAGCCCAGAGGTTGGAAAGTAACAAAGATATGGGCGGCAAGACGGCAAATGAGGATAAAAAAAAAAAAAAAAAAAAAAAAAAACAATGTCATCCAGGGTCACTTGCTGTATGCAAGTATTGTTTCCACAAACCAAGACAGTCAGGGAGTCGACTTTATGGCCTTCACTGAACATCTCTTCTATGCAAATTGATACTAAAAGCAGAATGAAAGCCATTCTTTTACAAAAAACTGTACCACTGACCTCAGCCAAAGAAACCTATGCTGTACAAGTCGCAAGGACTTCTGCCGAGATACATGCCCTTTTAAATACAAACTGCCCTATACGTTCCTCAGAAACGGTGGAACGTATCTTAAACATGTTTGATACGAGCGGTATTGTACATCTATTTAAGAACGCATGTTCAGGACTGTTAGCACCTTTTTAAGCAGTCTTCTGAATATTTCCCAACTTTGTGCACCTTGTGTTTGATAGGGACTACCACTACTTTTAGGACTTGTTGCAGGGATACTATTTTTGCTCCTACTGCTATAATATGGCAAGCCAAATCACTAGCGCCACTCCAAGCACCATAGAGGGAGCTCTATTGGATATGAAGTCTCGTGAGCGCATCGATCAAATTCTAGGTTTACCTCGTCTACGAGAATTAAATACCACATGGTTTCTGTCATTCAGACCAAACTGGCAAGATTGCATCTTACCTGTTCTACGCTGCCTGCTTTGCGGTTAAGAGTGCGTGCTAAACATCTCTCTAACACTCCCATCAGTCATGCCTACGGATATCGATACTCTGCTGGACCCAGTAACGGCCCATGCTCGTTGTTGTCCCTAGCAGCTACCAATTCTGATGGCGGCAATCATTGAGATCTCACAGATGCAAAATGCTACTTCTGAGGTATGAGAGGAAACAACAGGTGCGCAGGTAACATCCGATTCGAACATTGCTGGTGCGATCAATGCTAAAGGCGATGCTTCACATCTAACTGCGGTTAATCTTCTAAACGATGTAATCCAACTTTTGCCTACAATGATGGACAACTTTTTGTCTACAGGTATAGAAGATTTCATGTTTTCTCCATGCCCTAACACTGACTTTTGACTTTGGCACTCAGTGTTCTGAGAGACTTTGAATGTGACCTTTAGGTTATTAAAAGACAAAGAACTTTTTCCTATGATTATTTTTTTTCCAAAATTTGTATTTTTCATTTTTTGGCACAAGTAATCTGCTTATAGTAGAACTATTCATAAAGAACAGAATTCTTTGAAACACTTTAGGAGACAATATGTCACCTTGTCAATACAAATTGTACTATGTAATTTACATGTAATGGTTTCGGCCCTTTTTTCTTCTGTATTTACGAGCCATTTCATATTGTATATATGTTTATGATTCATTCATGTAGCATTCGACTGTCTACATATGCTTAGAATGAAACATTGCTTTTGAATGTACAGCACAATTGCATCTATACATCGCAACAGCTTTTAATGCATTTTTTCAAATGTATTTTTAGAAATGTTCCTAGCCATCCATATATAGCTATGTTTTAGCTATGTTTAAACATGTTTAGGATTTAGTAACCCCATACATACGAAAGTGGAGTGGGTGTTGTGTTTCATTTTAGATTCCGTATGAATTTCCCGATTCATGCCCTTATACAGGTACAATTCACATTGCCCTTATATAGGCATAGAAATCCAGCTCTTATTTAGGCATTGCTCATGCTGACCGAATACAGGCATGGCTACTTACAACTGTTCATCTACGTCACAACGAGTTTTTGTAAAACCAGACTTTTAAGCTGCTAGGACTTTCCCCTGCTTGGATATTGAATTCTCTAAGAACTAATTTATTATGCATGAACATCTATTCCTTAGGGGTTAATTAATGACGTTCCTATGCCCGACTTTTACGCCAATACTGGCATTCCTAAACACCTTCAAGGTATAAATATGCCTTCACTTGCTATGGCAAGACACGGTGCGATTCGACTACCTGTGGAGTGGAGAATTGTGGCTCAATGATTAGAGCGGCAGACCCTGATGCAGAGGTCTAGCCCGGGACCAGGGTTCAATTCCTTGCCTTGGAGTGTCTTGGGCTCAAAATTCCACGGACCTGATCATTCTTGCCTCGGTGCCTATTCCAATCATGGAGTCCCACTCTGCAACTCTGGGCAATAGCTTGCTTTATCTCCACAATGGCCCCCACAACGCTAAGGATGCCTGGCCTCCACCTTGGGGGTGTCCAGGAGTGGATGCCTCACAGGGAAAGCCAGGATGGGTTCCACAGCGGTATTCGTACGCCTTGAGACCCTTGCCGGTGAGTAGTGCACTATACAAACATCAATTTACTACCTACTTGCACGCAGCTCGCCACAGCAAGTTCCGAAGGAAGCCCCCAACTGACGACCAGACCCTGTCATCATCCTCGCCGAGAATCCAGCTCCAATATTTCTAACTCCCCTTGTGGCTGTTAGAGATCGAGTCCCGAGAAAGAGATACCAACCTCTCTCATTCTAAGGTATGGAGCTGATTAGAACCTACAGAAACTTTTGGCAACTCTTGGCATAACTAAACTACACTAAGACAGCACCTACTTCTTCCCTCATACTATACTTAGGTTAGGTACAATGGGGTAGGATTATTTTAGAAGCACCAGATGAGTATTTTAGCCTGTGTTATTTATGTATATATTTTAATGAATTTATGTCATAGCTACAAGACATGCTATTACAGTAATATTTTATCTCACTGCTAACGCTGTACATTTTATACTTTCATTCTGTCTTACGATTGTAGCAGTTCATATCTTTTGAATGAGAAATAATACTGTTCAATAAACCCTTTATGTTGAAACGTCCGTCTCTCTATTTCCATGCAACTCTAGAAACGAAGCATGCGCGATTGACTGAGTGAAGCGGTTATCTATTGTTTCCACGACTCTGAAGATATTGTTCCGACTCTAAGGGAAACAAATATGTCGATGTTTATGTGGTTGTCAGAAACGAATCCCTTCTTGTTCATTCGAGAAAGTTTCTAGTGACCTCTGAGTTAGCTGGCACACACACACAATTAAGTTTAATATACTCAATAGAGACATACTGACTTCAGTCCTATGTCAAATATATAGTGTATATTATTCCAATACACAGAGCCTATCAGGGATATAGGAACTACACTACAGGACTAGCTAAGTACTGATTAATGGTTCATGCCTTTCCTTTTTCAGTTTTTATTTGGTTCTTTTTATTTACATTATGAGTGATTTTTTTTCGCTTACCATTCTTTGACTGATGTGCCATGCCCTAAAAGAGCCAAATCTGAGTTTTTACTATTTCCGGCGATTCGAGCGCATAGTCACTCCATTGGAGCTTGAAGGCATTCTTTGAAAATGCCCTACTTATTGCAGTGGCTTATGTTGTGTTGAAATTATCGGGAGAAGGGGCGCGGTCGTGGAGTATTTTGCACCACTCTCGTGACTTCCGCCTCTTCATTTTAAGGGGATTATCAGCCCAAATTTTACCTTTTTTATAAAAGGTGTGGCCTGGCAACATCGTGCCTGGAGTACGTTGCCAGGCAACTTTCCCTGACGCTGGCAATGTTGCGTCTAAGTGAGTGCTTTGCCAGACAATCTCCTTCTAGCTGCTGGGGGCAGCTGTCCTTTCTTTGTTTTCCTTCCAAGTAACGCTCTAGCCTGCGTGTTATATGGAGACCACTAAAGCTGCTCTACTGGATATTTATGTGTATTGAACATTCCAAATGCTTTGTGATGTGTTATTTTTCTTTAATGAACTACATGTTGAGGCAGCAATAAAGGGCTACTGCATAATGTTAGCCTCTGTTGTCTTTAATGAAATTGTGGTAATGAAAGATACAGAGTCCTTGTACTTTCTTGTAGTATCTTTATTCAGGTAAGATGGTAGGTAAACAAGATACTAGTAAAGGCCCCACCAGGAGCTGATGTTGTTGCTCAGCCCACACTCATCAACTGTCATTCCACAGACACACAGGCACACTCACATTCAGCACTCTCTGACATCACACACTCCAACATTCCACACAGACATAACACTCACTCTGGCAAGGAGGAAAACTCAGGCACAACAGAAATCAAGGTTCTTGATGCATGTCAATTTAAGACCAGCCATTTTCCTGGAAGACTCCAGCGGTGCTTTTTATGCTCTACGTAGAAGGGCTCTGAAAAAAAGAATTCCTCCAATTTGTCAAAGATTGCCATTGAGACATAAAGTGGTTTGTAAGTTGGGGTATATTTGTGGCCATCACAAGTAATAAAGTGACTATCTTGTTAACTTATCAAAAATGTGGAAAGTATTTAAAAGAATCAAAACAACTACAATATTTAAAACACAAAACAATAGCATTCCATACCAACTCATAAAGGGTTCAGAGAGAACTATAATAAGCACAATGGCACCAAAATGACAACAATCCAATAAGGGAAAACAGAGATATGATTTTCTTTTTAAATTAAAGTGAAGATTGCGAGACCACAAGATTTGCGATATACTAGGACTAGGACATATGGGTGAATTTAGCCAACCATGATGTTGTGTGAGTCAGATACACCAATTAGGCTGTCCATACTAGGGCCTGGAAGTAGGGAACTTTGAAAAAATTCTTGGACCCAATCTGAAAGAGAGACCTTGCAGATTTATGTCGAAAAACACGTCTCTACACAAGACAAACCTGAAATTGTATCTGAGGCTGTTGGACTGCCATTTAAATATGTTTCACAGTCTGTGGGCCCAAATCACAGAACTAACTTAATACAAAATCCTAAACTTACTACCATTTTGGTATTCACAGAAGGCACTTACTCATTTTGGTATTCCCAGAAGGCACTTACTTATTTTGGTATTCAAAGAAGTTAGGACTCCTAATTTTAGGGCTCCTAAATGCCTTCTGTGAATACCGAAAGACTTAAAATTAGGATTTTTCTCAGTTTAGGAGTAGTAAAGTTAGGACTCCTAACTTTAGGACTTCTAAACTAAGAAAAATCCTTACTTTAAGACTTTCGGTATTCACAGTAGGCATTTAGGAGTCCTAAAGTTAGGAGTCCTAACTTTACTACTCCTAAACTAAGAAAAATGCTAACTTTAAGACTTTCGGTATTCACAAAAGGCATTTAGGAGTCCTAAAGTTAGGACTCCTAACTTCTGTGAATACCGAAATGAGTAAGGGCCTTCTGTGAATACCAAAAGGGGTAGGTGCCTTTTGTGAATACCAAAATGGTAGTAAGTTTAGGATTTTGTCTTAAGTTAGTTCAGTGAATTGGGCCCAAAATCCTCGAAGCTCTGAAGCAAACAATTTCAACAAGTTACCAAATGTATTTTAATACCCAAACAACCAGAGGTGTACTCTGCCAAAGCTCCAAGATGTCAGAGGGAGAACTTAGAGACTTTCCAGGAGTCAGGCAGTGGACAGCAACAAAGTTCAGGCCAGGCCCAGTTGCCACTGGTCAGCTGGTATTCTTCGCAGGAATTTCCTATTCAGCTTTATGTTCCTGATCCTAGTAGAGCCTTCTGACCTTGAATTTTAAAGGGAGGTGGGTCCAACCTTCTCAGGTAAGAGATGCCAAGTGCAACAGGTTCAGGCTACCTGGTTTCCTTTCGCAAGTCAAGCAGTGTCCTAATAAAGGTGCCATGGAATGCCACATTTGGGTTTGGTACCGGCTAGTGGGTAGGGATAACTCTTGGGTACTCAGCAACCAGTATGTAATGGTTTGTGTGGGCAACCCTACCCATTTTTTCAATAGTTTCTATTTGCCTTACTGCAAACAGGCTCAAAATGCCATGTGCCAGGACATTCACAAGATTGGGATGGTCTTTGGTCACACTTTTCTTGGGCTCTGAGTGTGTGTTGGAGTATTATATTGAAATCACCACTGACCCCCTCTATCTAACACTTAAATCTAGTTTGAAGCAGTACTTTACCCACAAGAAACCCAGAGACATAGGTCTGGTAGGAAAAGAGCAGGGCCACAAAGAAAATAGACAGGGGATACACATAAATTGTGTTGGCACCCTGTTCTCTCCTTTTCAAGTGTGAGCATGTGTTACATGTGGATCAACAGACCTGTCACAGAGGTTCTGTTAGTGATTCGTCAACAGGAAGCCCACACTCCCCACTCTGGATATTTTGTAAAGTTCAGTGGAGTCATCTCTGCCAATTCAGGTCAGCCTATTGTTTGTTCCGGGGAGATGTTCCACATCTCTTTCCCATCCATTCCCTGACATCAACACAGGCTGGGAGCAGGCAGAGGTTTATGCTATTTAGCTGTCTGCCAGTTCATGCAGGTATAGGGTAGCTTTCTGAAAGTTATTTATCCTTAATATTTATTAACAATCTGACTTCACCATCAAATTGCATTTTTAAATAGTGGTCTAATTATTTTTGTAGCTTTTCCCATTCCCAAGATAGCATTATTAGTATTTAAATCTCTATCCTGGTTTTCGAAATTGCACAGCTAGTCTGTCACACTGAAAATACATGTTGTGACTTGTCATTGTAAGTACATGGTAACAATAATTTTCAGCATAGCTCACTCTTAAATACCATGCACCCTACTTTGTGGAATATAGGGTTTACAAAGGATGTACTTACAAATAATTAAAAGGGAGGTTTTTATCTGTTAAAAAGGGTTATTCTAACGGGTCACACTGCAGGTTTTGGAACTGCAGCAGTTAGGCTACAATGGTAGGCCTCAAGCCCTGTTTTCCTATGTCTCATGGATGACACAATAAGTGGTGCAGTTCACAGGTGAGATTTAACATTGCATGCCATGGAAGATTGCAACACAACACTCTACATACGCCCTTAAAGAAAAGATCAATAAGCCAATCACGCATCAGCTAATTTCTACTTGTAGTAAGGGCAATAGTACATACATTGGGCACTGTACAGCAGTGGCCTAAATGTGCAGAGTCTAAAACTCGGCATGGAATTGGGTGATCATGCAAGAAGGGCATTTTCTAACACTTTGTGGTCTATTTATTAATGTATTAGCAGTTTTCTATACTGCTGAGAAGATATAGCTATTAACTTGCCACGTCATATAAGAACGATTTGCCAGTTATAGGTTACAGGTGAGGAAGAGCATATAATGTCATAGCCACTGGGGTAAAACAACAAACAACAGGTCGAATTTAGATATGAAACACAATCTTGATACATAGCACTAAGAGAATGTAATTTCTAAGTGCTAATTTCTGAAGCTAAAATGTAGTTCAGTGGGACACCTACCAATAATTTTGTGATACCATATATCATATAAACAAGCATTTGCAATGCAATGATCTTGCATTATTAAAAGTTAGCGATTTTAGCATTGTAAATGACACTGTATATTTATTGTTTGCAGTGCAGTGCTAATTTCACATATATGCAATTACACCACTGCAGGAGACAATCGGAAGAGCACATATGACAGAACTACCTAAATATTATATGCACGCTAAAATTGAGGGCGTTATTTTACAAGCATGTAGCTAGACAGGGTGCTGTGAAAGAGGCTTGATATGCAGTAGTCAGCCAACTGAGAGCTCTTTCACAAAAAACACCATGCCAACACATGACCACGTGAGACAGAGCTGAAGCGGCCTTTCAGCAATGTGAGCATCTGCACCCCCAGACATGAGACTTATGTGACCCTTAGGAAGGAGGTTTGTCCTGGCGAAGGTTTGCTGTAGTTCAGCTTAACCGAGGCCAACACAACGAAAAAGCGTCCAAGCTTAACCCAAGTGGTTGTCTAAAAGTTAGTCACAATAAGGATTCTGCATATAATGCGCACAAAAAGTGAACACACTCTTTGGACCGAATGACATGCAGAACACTTTGCTATTAAAGTTCACAATTAGTGCATTATGGGGAAATACAAAATATACACATGCTGCATCTATAAAATGAAAAAAGTTGGTGTGTTGCCTTAATGACTGTATAAAGAATAGGAAATATAAAAGTAACAACACAAAATCAGGCAGCAGGCTAACTCCTAAAACCTGTAGCTGAAATAATGACAACGTTTTTGTTGTAAAAATACCTTTTTTAAGTAAATTTTTTTGAGGTTTATAAAGCTCGAACTAGAACCAAGATATCGGTATCGGAGCACTTTACAGGAGCACCAGTTTTGTTAGAGAAGGACACATTCATTTTGGTAGGCACGGGGAGATTAAGGGGCAGATTTACAAGCTCCTTGCGCCTCTTTTACGCTGCCGTTGCGTCACTTTTGTGACGTAGCAGCAGCGCAAAAGAGGAGCCATGGTGCGGGGTATTTACAACATGATGCATCTCCGAGATGCGTCATGTTGTAAAGCCCTGCTCCATAAGGAGGCGTTCCGGCACGGGGGGGGGCGTTCCGGTGCAGGAACGCATCCTAAATGTGACTGAGTGAAATCTACAAGATTATACTCAGTCACTTTTAGGCCAATGCTGCGTCAATACCAAGCGCCTGTTTGAAGCAGGCGTAAGGCTTGATGCAGCATTGGGAGAATAGGCCCCCCAGAGCACTCCAGCAATGCGCTGCCTTTACGGCACAGATGCGTGACGCATCTGTGCCGTTTTTGCCCCATTGTGCGCCGCATTGTAAGTGCGGCGCATAATGGGTGGCGGAGCTGCAGCTCACAATTACTGGTGCATGCCTGATAATTTGCAGGGATGCGCCAGTACTTGTAAATCTGCCCCAAGGTGATTTGCCCAGAATCACAGGATGTTGAGCGTCGTTGCCGAGACTCAAACCCGGTTCCCCAGCTTCGAGGTCGACCCTCTATCCGCAAGGCTACATCCTCTCTACAACTTCTACAATTGATAAGCAGTTGGCATTAGTATTAAAACAACTAGGTTGCAGTGCCATTTAAGTCACTAACAATGTAAATAAACACCACCTCTAAACTTAATTACATCTTGATTAAAGACAGCAGGGAAGGAACAAAGGGGCATATTATCAAGGACAGGCGATACAGTATCGCCGCTTTTATCGGCTTATCGGCAGGAAACTGCCGATAAAGCGGCGATAATGGCCTTGATAATATGCTCTATGAATTCCAATTGAAGCCCATGTTAGATGTGTGTGGGCTTCGATTGGAATTCATAGAATTGTTTGAATTCATTGAATCAAACTTAAGTAAACAGATCCTATACGAGGTTTTTTCTGCTAAAGTTCTACTAAAAATCATTTCTTGCCAAAGAGAAGTTGTTCTCTAGTTCCTGAAATGAAGCAATTTGGCCATTAAAAAATAAATCACCCAAATATCGTAGTCCTTTCTGCTCCCACCTATAAGTCGTTAAATCACAGAAAATAGCGGGCAAAAGACCAGACGAAGCTAAGGGGGTATAAAAATTTTATTTGGATAGGCCCAAGTGCTTTCAAACTTTTGCCAGGCTCCAAAACTGCCTTCAAAGTCTTATACTTTGTTTTTTTATAGTAGCTGGGCTCAACAACCTTAAGAAAGCTGCCTTTCACTTTCTCACCCATAATCATTTCAAATATCGTTGGTGTTTGACAAACGGGTATATTTACTCTATCTCCCATTATAAGAGGGCTAATAAACTGTAGTGTAGCCGCTAAATAATAAAATAAGAAGTAAGGGACATTCCAACCTCCACACTCATTACTAAGTATCATTTTCTTGAGGGCTTTGCGATGGCGTTTATAGCCCCACAAAAACCGGGAGGTAGTCCTTTCTAAATTTTTAAAACAGTGAGAGTGAAATTCCAACGGTAAAGTGCGGAACATATACAGCACTTTTGGTAGGATCAGCATTTTTAAGATATTGAGTCTACCATACAATGATAGGTGTAAGTGATCTAAGCGCTGTAATATAGTATTAATTTGCGCTATCACGGTATTTATATTAAGTTCTGGTATTTTCTCTATAGGCAAAGAAATCTTAATTCCCAAATATGTATGCTCTGGAGTAGTGGAAATATTCGGAGGTGGGTTATCCCCAGAGCAAAGGTTCTGCGTTTTCTCCAGATTAAGTTTATAACCAGATAATGATCCGAATTGTTTAGCAAGATCGTTAATTTCCGGAAGAGCTGTCTGGACGTCGGTGGTAGTTATCACAATATCATCAGCATAAGCCAATGCTCAGTAGTTGGTATTACCCAAATAAATAGGTCTAATTTTTTGTTCCAAAATAAAGCGATTAATTAAAGGGTCAATATAAAGTGCAAAAAGTAAAAGCGAACAGGGACATCCTAGACGGGTGCCCCTGGTGATTGAAAAGGAAGGGGAAACTTGGCCATTAATTTGGATACAAGCTTTTGGATCAGTGTACATGGTTTATAGTGCTTTTAGAAACCTGGACCTAGTCCCTTCCTGGCTAACACGTCCCACAGATAGCCCCAGGCAACCCGGTCAAAGGCTTTTTCAGCATCTAAAAATACAAGTCCAACATTAGACAGAGTTGCCTGGGACCAGTCGAGAAACGTGATCACCCGTCGAATGTGATCCGCAGTGTCTCGGGCAGGAATGAAACCATGTTGGTATTTAGAAGCTAGCGGAGAAATAATATTAGATAATCGTGAGGCAAGAATTTTACTGTCGGCATTTATAAGTGAAATGGGACGAAAGCATGATGGTAACAAGGGAGGTTTGCCCTTTTTAAGAAATACAGAATCATGCCATGATTGAGGGGCGATACCTTGTTGGGCTCTTAAACATAAATCCACCAGTTCTAGTTTTAGAATACCGCAAAAATGCTTAAAAAACTCCAAGGGAATAGCATCAGGGCCTGCAGCTTTTCCAGAAGCTAAGGACATCAGTGACAGCTCAATCTCCTCCCAAGTAATTGGCAGGTCCAGCTTCTCACTCTCCTGTGTAGGTAAGATATCATTCAAGACAGATTCGGTGAATTGAGTAATCTGGTCTGAACAATCTCCCACAACATCCTCAGCATATAGTTTGGAATAGAAGTCACAAAAGACTTTAAGTAAATCACCAATTTTGTTAACAGTCGCCCCTGCAGTATTATTAATTTTGTCAATGCTAGCAAACACCGCTTTCTGCCTTGCCTTCTTGGCCAAATGTTTTCCTGAATTTTCTCCTACTTTGTAAACCTCCGTTCGAAAAGCAGTAATTTGCTGAGCAAACTTTAAAGCAAATCCTTGATGAATCTTAACCTTAAGAGCCAGTAGTTCCTTAGTAAAAGTATCTGTGGTTAGTCCCTTGTTACAAGCCTGCATAAGCCGAATCTCCTACAGTCTTAGATTATTCATTTCTGCTTCCTCTTTCTTTCTAGTCTCCCTCTGTTTTCTTATTGAATAACTCAATGTTTCTCCTCGAACCCCACACTTAAATGTATCCCAAACTACTTCTGCAGAAGCAGATCCCTTGTTATTAGAAAAAAACTCAGGAATCCAAGTATTCATATACTCAACGTAGGATAAATCGAATAGGAGCTTACGATCAAAAGACCACGGCCGGGGGGTGGATGGAATGTTTAAGTCAAAACTAAGAGTAATGGGGTTATGGTCCGATATAATTTTTGGTAACACCCCATATTCCATTTTAGCAAGTTCATTATTTAAAGTCTTAGCAACGAAAAAGTAGTCCAACCTAAAGTGTCTTTGATGGCGGGCAGAAAAAAAAAGTATAGCCAAAAGTTCCCCTCATTTTCTCATACCCCACATCTATCAATCTATATTCTTGAACAATCCCTTTAACTGCTTTAAATACATTCTTCTTTCTCCCTGCATATGGAGTATTTCTGCAGATATCAAATGTTTTATCCAAATGCAAGTTTAAGTCCCCACATAATATTGAACTAGGTGACCACAAAGCTAACTCCACACTTAATTGATGTTGTACTGTGGGGTCATCAACAGTAGGAGCATAGACCGAACAAATAGTAATAATCGATCCCCCAAGTTTGAGTTAAGCAATAACCCATCGTCCCAGTGGATCTTCTTTAATTCTTTCAACTTCAACTAGTCTAAACCTCTTTAAAATGGCCACCCCTCTTATTGTGGAACTTTGACGAGAGCACCCCACAACCTCCAAACCAAGATCCCTAAGCCATCCTCTATTTGCCCAAGAGACATGGGTCTCCTGTATACAGATTACATCTGTCCGCATAGTTTTTAACATCTGAGCCATTATACCCCTTTTTCTTTTATCATTTAAACCATAAACATTGATGGAGCAAATCGTCAATTTAACCATTATCTTGCATTAGTACAGTTGTACAAATAAGCTTGCAATAACAGAAAATTCCAGAAATTGGCACCCACCACACAAAAATCCTAAACTTAAGAACAAAGCATCCTTCAGCTGTATTTCCTTGCACCCAAAAGTGAACCCTCTCCCACCCACACCCCTCCCAGCACACCCCCCCAACCCACCCTCTTCCCGACACCCCCCCATCAGAAGCTTAAGGGCAGATGCCCTCATTGATGGAAAGTGAGTATGAACTATGTGATTCTGCCCGGGCCGACCAGACCCAAATAGTACCTTACCCCCAGAAAAAAAAGAAAAGAAAAATAAAGGGGTTAACCACTAGAGAATAGAAGAAATATATAATCCTTATCCTTACACAATCTCTACTACATTGCATTTAAGTATTGCTGTGCTTTGACCTCAGGTACAAAAAAATAGTTTTTCCCTTATGCACAACCTTAAGTTTTGCAGGATTTAAAAGAAAGACTTGCCCCCCCTTAGACTGAATTGGTACCATTAGCTGTTTAAGCCTCCAGCGTTGCTGCACTGTTACCGGGCAAAAATCAAGTCGTACAAAAAACTCATGCCCTAAGCTCTTTCTAGTCTTTGAGGGCCTAGCCAAGTCATATAGAATCTCACAAAGTATGTAGTTCTGTAGGCATATGAGGATAGCTCTTGGATTCTTGTTTCCCCCCCCCTGATTGCGTTTTTGATTAAAGGGAAAGCGATGACCTCGTATCATTTCTTTATCCCAGTCCCATCCTTTGAGATCTGGAAAAGCATCCGAAAGCATCTCCACAACAAAACGACGAATGTCTCTTCCCTCTGATTGTTCGCTATCTCCAATATGCGTAAGTTATTACGCCGTACACGGTTTTCCAGGTCGGTCAGCTTTCAATCAGTGTCTTGTCTAGTACTCTCCAAGTCCTTAATTGACGTTTTTTGTGTAGAGAGTTCATCTTCCACAACAGAAATCCGAGCTTCAGTCTCCTGTACTCTCAGATTAGTTTCGGTGCTGGATTTAGCTAGGCGACAAACAACATTCTGCAATTTACGAACAGCTCCTTGGGTGCGGAGCCCCCCTGCTTTGGTCTCCTCTCTATGAGCCATGATCAATCTATACATGGAGGTCTGAAATTTATAGATAGATTTTAATGTGATCTCTCCATCTCCCTCCATTATTTCTGGGAATTCAGCCTCGGTTTCTGGTGCAGCTCCAGCCCCTTCCCACTGTGGTTGGTTTATTAAACCTAAGTTTTCACCTGTGAGGGGGTTTTGTGCCTCTACCACCCTGCGAACTGTGTTAGGAGTTCCTTCATTCGCCAGAAAGTCAAAGCCAAGAAGTTCTTCCTCGGAAGTTTGATTACAGTCATCAGCCCAATCTTTTACAGACAGATGACCTTCGTTAAATAACTCCTCATCAAGTTCCCCATCGGATGTTACCGACACGTCGGACATGGAGTAGAATTGGCCCCCCGATTCAATGGATTCTGCATCATTTGAAGATTGATCATTCACCCGTGGCGAGACCCTGACTTCCTCCACCGCTTGACAGAGCTCGGCTAAATCATCATCGCTGCCTTTTTCGAGGGGGAGAGACCCTCCAACTCCAACTCTGTCTCCGACTATGGGCGAGGTCAGATTTAAAGAAGTCTGAACTGAAAGAATTGCCATATGGTTCTTAGGTATAGCACCACGCAAATCAATGACAGGTCCTTGCGCGCTTCCTTGGATGTTACCCCCAGGCATCTGATTGCTATTCTTAGAGGAAGCAGCTGCATTCTTCTTCCTAAATAAATCGGGTATTACTGGCCCCATTCTGCTGACGAGCTCGGATCTCAGAAACATCTTTATTAAGCGAATTGGGCTCTGTCATTGACACTATTACAGTGTTTTCCGCAGCACCGGACGTAATGTTAGCGGCATTGGCTGAGTTAATTACAGCTTTTTTTGTCCCTCTGCCTTTAGGCGCCGTAATTGTCACTTAAATATTAATCCAATAACAGTGCTAAATAAGTTAGTAGCTGGCAGGTATGTAGCTATATCAGATGTCCTCATGCTGATACCAGCAATCAGAGTGAGTTTGTTGTAAATTCCTATTTCGGCAAGCTTTAAGGCTTTAAAGGTTTTAAATTTCTTGCTGCCGGCTTGCTGCCTAGAACACTGTCTAGATTTTTGGCGGTATATAGCAGTTTATGGCAGTATCTGGCAGCACCGATAAACAGTCAAGCAGAGAAATGGGCAATAACAAGAAATTACTTGAATTTTGTTGCAACTACTTACTGCCGCTAAAAAGGTCCTGAATCGGTATGCCTTCAATGCAAAGAATAAGAGCAATCCTGCTCAAGTAGTGATACCTCCTAGGTATTTGTTACAATGTGTCCCGGCGTCTCGGTCTTGCGCTTCATGCAGTTACTGTAACTTCTGCTGAAGACTCCCCGTTGCAGTCTTGCAGCTCTAAGAGGCGAATTCCAACCGGCGTCTTCAGCGTCTTCAGCGTTTTTTCAACCTTCACACGCCTCCGCTCTCCGCCTTTCACCTCCACCTCTGCCTTGGGGTGGAGCTCTCCGCGGCTTTCACTCGCCGTCTACAGTTCTCTGCGGTTCCTGCGGGTCCTGCCGTCTCCCCCCGCCTTTCACCAACACACCGCGGCTCTCAACGGCTCCGCAGCTCCGGATGTCATTCAGCTGTGTGCACGCCGTCCAAAGCACCGTTTGAAACACAGAGGACCAAACAAATGCGGGATAGGTGTTACAGAAGCAACTCGGCAGAAAAACGAGGAGACTCCGAAAGGGTTCGACTCAACGCAGCAGCGGCATCAGACAACGAACCGGTAAGACCTCGGGCAAGACGCCACAGTTCCTCACTCGGCAGCAGTAGCGGCCGCCATCTTGCGTCCAGCTAGACACAATTTTGTTGTTGTTAAAAACAGCAATTATGGATCAGATGATGGATTATGTGGCAAATGCTGCCGATCCTTAGCTATGTGGAAATCGCAGCAGACTCAGAATCACATCATTCCAATGGCCCTGCTAGAAGTATGGTACCTCTGTGCAGGGTGTCTTTTGGAAGTGTGCATGTTTGTTGCAACCTATACTTTTTTTTTTAATCACAGAGTACCTTGCTCTTTCATGTTTACTTGAGATTGGAGGTGGATGACGAAGTGACTAGCGACCTGCAGATATGTGGTTAGATGGATAAGGGTGACTATTGGATCAGTGAGTAAATAGATGGTTGGATGAGTAGCTGTGTGAGCTCAGGTATGATTGGACGTATGGATAAATGAGTTGGTGGATGAACGGAGAGAGTGTAATTAGATGTTTGAATGGATGGATAAGTAGATAGGCTGCAATCCTTAGTAATATGGTAACTGGAAAATGAGATTGCATTTAAAATAATGACTGTTGTTAATTGACCGTCACCCTGGCAATTTTAAAAGTAAAGCTTTCTAACTAGGCACCATGTACCCCTGGTCCAATGCAGCTTCCCTTTACACTCTGCCCCTCCGGTGACCCAGACCTACGCATTTCACAACATGGGCACTGGTGAATTCTGTAAGAAAGAATGCGGGGCCTAGAAGGAGAGGGTGACTGCAGATTTCCATCACATGCACTTAAGCAAATGATGCCAGAGTCATGAGTCTGAAGAAATCTTGAAGAATGACAATACTCATACAAAGTTACGGTTTTCTTTATTGATTATTGATCGTTCATTAAAGATTATTATTCATAAATGAATACGCTTGACATTCAGTACCACATGCTTTTCCACTGTTGGGACCCACAATGCATCTCTGGGGTTTAACAGCAGCCCTTCAAAGGTTATGATTTTCTCAATTCAAGAGTGATGACAACACAACCCTAAAGCCCCTTAGTGCCCAGAAATTATAAATCCTGCCTAGATTGAAGACTCCCAGGAAGCCCACACCATTATTTTATAGATCAGATGACTCTGACTCCATATTCTCTTCATTGTGAACAGCAAAAGAACCATCAAAATGTTTGACGCGCGTTATACTTCTTGTTGTAATGCTCCCATTTTGTTTAGTTGTTATCATGGTCCCTTTTCGTGATATGACCACACATATTTGGGAGTCAATTTGGTTTTCAGCTTACTCCATGAAGGCCTTTCTCACAGCAGGACACCAGTAGCCCCTGTCTTAAGGCAATTCTTTCTAGCCATTCTCCGCATACTGATTAGTTTTTTTTTCCACAACTTTTTTTTACCTGTTGACTAGGTCATCACGATTCATCAAGTTTATTCAAAGCTGTGCAGTCTTGCAAGTGTTTCCTCAAATGCAAATCTTGAATAAATCATCTTCACTGGAGTCACCAAACCTGATGGACTAATATCTTCTAAAGCCAGAATGGGTGGAGTAAAACTTGATGTACATCGATGATTTGCCAAAATGTAGTTGGTAATAGCCTGCTTTAAGGTCAATCTTCAATCTTCGAGAACTGTTAATTCAGCAATAGAATCATCCACAATGTGTGTGGTCTGCAGCTCTCTCGGAATGGCTTTGTTGGGCATTTTCAACCCCCCACATACTCGGATCTCTCCAGGGTATTTGGGTTTGTGTGCCACCACAATTTGCGAAACCTAGGCAGTTGTGACCTCAACGTTCTTGAGAATCTAATTTTTCCGGCTAGGTCACTTCTTTTTCTACTTGATTTCTCACATCAATAAATCAATCATAGCATTTGTAAAGCACGCTACTCACCCGGAAGGGTCTCAAGGCGCTGGGGGAGGGGGGGTCCGCTACTGCTCGAACAGCCAGGTCTTGAGTTGCTTCCTAAAGGAGAGATGGTCCTGGGTCAGCCGTAGGTGGATGGGAAGGGAGCTCCAGGTCTTGGCTGCCAGGTAGGAGAAGGATCTTCCTCCAGTAGTGGCTGTGCGGATGCGTGGTACGGCGGCGAGGGCGAGGCTGGTTGATCGTAGCTGGTGGGTGGGTGTGTAGAAGGTCAGGCGGCGTGAAAACATGAAAGCGATTCTACTGTGTCTTGGCGCTACAGGTTGAATTCACTTGTCTGTTTTTAGCTTCACATTTTAAAGCTTCAGGCAGCCAATTCCTGTGAAGATGTTGGCATACTCTTCTGCCATGATGCTAACACTTCATTCTTGGAGGCCGAACAGGAATGCAATGAGATATAGAGACTCAGCCATTTGAAAACCAATGAGGGGCATATTTACAAGCCCCTTGCACCATTGGTGCATCACTTTTAAATAAACTCCTGAGTGTTGCCCACAACTCTCTTGACAAAAAACCTGGAAGTGATCATTTTACTTCAGTATGATACCTTTGTGGTGAACGTGCCAGCAATGCCAATTGGGATAATGCTGCAAATATGGTGGCCATGGCTGTTAGCGATCTCTCATGCTGTTGCCTCAACATCAATTAAACGGACTGACCTTTCCATGGATGACTCCTTCTCATCATGGCCGCTACTGAGATCAGCACTTTTTCCTTTCCACAAGAGCTCATTTGAGGTGTGCATGCTCAGTGTTGAAGTCTCCATTTTCTCCTGACTCTTCGGTTTCTGAAGCCACTGCTTAATCATTGTCTAGTGTCGCCCTGCACACTCTACTGATCTACCTTCTCGGATGGCCAACAGTTTTCCTCTTGCAGCACATGCAGAGATATGTAGCAATGGGTCACCCCAGTGCCCACAGTCAGTCTACATCTTGCTCATCGATTGCTCTTGTCCAGCTCTGCTAGTTAGTTCACCATTTCCACTGGGTCAGTTTTCAAGCGACTTGATGCCCTTGCTCCTGACAACTCACGTCACGTTCATAGGGTGCTGCAAGGCTGGTAGTGTCATTTGGGCCTGTTTGAGAACTAATCTTCGCAATTTTTTATGAGTTGTTTTCCTACATTATCTGAGCTCTGATTTTCTCATTGGTGCCTGCCGACTGACATGTGCGGTCACCGACTCTGCAGCACATGGGGTCCCGCCTAACCCTCCAGGGGCCCCCTAATCTTTCACGGTGCACCAATTCAGCTGAATGCTGAATATCTGTAAGATATAGAAGACTTTGGAGCTCCTAGTTCCATTCTTCAGGGGGTCCCCGCAATTTTGCGCTAAGCCTCAGGCTGTTAATGCGGAGAGGTCTGTGTGGAATGCGTCAGTGGGCTCTTTTTCCTGCTTAATTATAATAAAGAATTCTGTTTTGAGAGCTGCCAATGCCACATCACAGTTATTTGTAGGACCTACGTTTGGTAAGGTAATGAACAGTTTGTGAGCCTCGTCACCCACGAGGGCAGGCTAATTGAGGTCCATAAATCCAAGTACACTCTTTTATCAGACGAAGGAGGGTCTGGGGCGGAGCGAGCTGAGAAATTCGTCTAGAAGTGCACAAGCACGTGGTGGTGAGCCCTGCTGAAACCAACAGGCGGGGCCCACAGTAGCATAACAAGGATGCCGTGAGCCCTGGGGCAAGCAAAGGAAATGGCCCCTTGATTGCTCTTGGGAGTAGAACAATACAGTAGTTATCAGGGTTTAATGGACCACTCAGGTCTCCAGGCAGCGGCGGCACTGCACCTGCTGCACCAATGACAGCTACGTCCTTGGCTTAAGGAGCAGTCGAGAAGCCAAAGAGAGTTTGAGGCCTTGACATGCTGCAGGCCGGCCCCCTCTTTGCCAAATATTGGATCGGTGCAGCACCAAAATGACTGAGCTATGTACTGGTTCTCGCAGCATAGGCAAAGGTGCGTAATGGGCTTGCACTACCGGCGGGCGTGCTCCTGTTTGTTTGTAAGTCAGTCCTATGTCACAAGGCCTTATCATTCACAAGTGAATCTGGAGGATTGCGGTCTGACCGACTCGTCCCCACAGGGGACCCTCACAAGTGGGTGGCCCCCGTAGTGCCCACAAGATGGCACGCAGGACAGCCCGGGGTCCAGTATCACCCCTCCGGAAGGCTCGTCACGTCAGGCCGGGTGGGGGGCGTGGCAGAAGTATATAAGGCTCCCCCCGCCCTACTGGCAGTCTCTTTGGCCGCTTCTCCCTCGATGTTTGGACGTGCCCAAGGGCTGCGCTTCTCGGTGAGTCCGTGGATCGTACCCACCTCGTGCCCGCTCCCCCACTTCTGGGGGTCATAGCTGGGCCGGGCGGCCTGCTTGTGGGCCGCAGAGGCTGGGGGCAAGCTTGTGGCAAGCTTGCTCGGATGACCGAGTCCGTTTAATTTACCCCCCTCGTGCACACTCACCCCTCTCTGGGGGTCGCAGCTGGGCCGGGCGGCCTGCTTAGCGGGCCGCTGACGTTGGGCATGCATGCGGGCACAGTCGCTGGGGGACGGGAAAGGTTATGGGCCTGACGGGCCAAGCAGCAGGATTCTCTGCTGTCTCTGTATAGGGACGTGTTCGGGTCACGGCTGCTTATTGTTATTTTGTGCCTGTGTGTTTTGCTCCCCTCGCGCCCACTTTCCCCCCCTCCAGGGGTCACAATAGGCCTTTTGATTCCGGTGCCGCAACCGCTGGGGCATGTGTGGTGGGCTGACTGGGCCTCCATTCACTGGAGGCCCTGTTGTCTTCAAGCGGCACTGAGGGGGAAGGACGCGTGACTACAGCACCGCAACGTCCACACCCCCCACTCCGAACCAAGGTATCTCTAGGTTCGCAGGAGCGGGGATACATGTGTGGGGCCTAGTAGTGGCCTTTGTGTGCGGCAGGATAGGGCCTTTCCGCTCGGCTAGTGGGGGCGCTCGAGGTTCCGTATGTGTCATCTCCGATGACCTCGCAGTCACCATGTGCGTCTCGCACCGGTCATCGTGAGGCACAAGCGTTCTTCCATGCCTTATTCTCTATTGAGTGCTCAAGCAGGTGGGAAGGGCCTTGGTGCCCCATCGGCCCCCGGTACTCTCAGAGAGCTGGGCTAGCTGTCCCCGTTGTTGTGCGGTCAGGCCAGCAGCGCTCTCTTGATGCCGATGGCTAGGCGCGGGATGAGGTGAGCCCCCATGTTCAAATCCCGACATTTGCACTGCATCCTGTCGCCGTGCAGCTGTGCAGGCCTTGTTCCCCCCCCCTCCCCAACCCAGGTAACAGTCGTGGTAGGGGTGGGTATACCCAGGTTTGCTGTGGTTGCAGTACCTAAGGGTGGCGAGTTGTATAGTGTAGGTACGGGCTACATCTGGCTTGGCCATGCGGCAGGCGCCGGTCGTAGCGCTCCCTGGGGATAGGCTGTTTTTCCAGCTTTGCATGCCGGTTTTACACTGGGGGTGCAGTGTCAACCGACGGCCTCATCTCCACCTTAGGCACATTATCGCAGGCCCGGGGGGCAATCTCCTCCTTCGGCACCTTCAAGCTCGGGGGAGTACGGCACGGACATTTAACACGTCGGGGTTAGCTCAATGGCTACGGCGGCCGATTCTGAAGCTGTGGACCCAGGTTCAAGTCTGGTGCGAGGCTCAATCTTTGGGGGATTGATGTTTAATCTCTTATATAATGCTGTTCTTTTTAAGGTGACTGGTGCGACTGTATAGTAATATGAGATACCCAGGGGCAATGCGCGGAGCTTGCGCCACTTATACAGTAGAGAATCTTTTCATTAGCAATTCATGTTTTGGGAAGGTTTTTCACCCATGTGTCTTTTACGTCCCTTGGGGGGGGATAGGCCTCTTTCAGCAGGGCTTGGAGGCACGACGGGATATGAACTTTTATAGAGTGTGTCCATGGCGGGAATTTCTGCAAGTTTAATGGAGGTGGTTGCGTAATAGGCTGTGCAAGGCGAAGGGCAGACAGGGGGCCCACGACACCCAAAATAAGGAGCAAGGCCCAGAGACACGGGGCACAGCAGAAGGGAATGGAACGTTGTTTAAAATGTTCCTTTATATTACAGATGCCTATCACAACGACGCTGAGGGGAACGAACGGCCGAAAGTGCCGGTCAAACAGAGCAGAAAGTAGTGGATAGCAGGTATAAGGCAGGAGGCGGTGTCACCGGGGGAGAACATGGGGGGGCGCTGGCTCGCTCGAGGTCTGTGGACTGGCAGGGCTAGCCAGGAGGAGCGTCTCAAGCCTTGTTGCCCACTAATGTGTTCTTTTTCCCCCCCTAGCTCACACTCATCCTCGCTCGCAGAGGATCCCCCACATTGTCCACAATTTCTCTCTTTTCGGCACATACAAGCTTTGCGATATGTAAGTATGGAGGGGAGTGGGGGCACGCATCCTCACGGGAGCGGGGGAAGGTTACCGTTCACTAAGTCTACACCTTGTGCCCTTGTTTAACCCAGCTTACCGTGCCGTGGGCCAGCAGAAGTGAGCATGGACAGCCAGGGCCCCCCCTCCCTTTTCCCGGAGGCTACGCAGGTGGGGGACTCGTTGCCGGGTACCTCCCAAGATGCACAGTGGGCAGACTTTTTCGAGATGGCCAAGATTAAAGTCCTAGCGTGGGCAAACAGCATCATGCATGCCCCTGAGACAGAAGACTCTGGAGTTGTAGGCGATTCACCCCAGTTGGATCTTCAGCCCAGCGCTGATGTGGCCCCATCCAGACCCAAGCGGTTTCGCAAGCCCACCATCAGGGATTTCCCTCAAGACCCTTTGCCACCATCTAGGAGCAGAACTGTGTTGACCCCCCGGGAGGTCATTTCCCAAGGGGCTGCTCCCCTACCACCAGTACCAGTTATCATGAAGGACAGCCTCGCTGCCCAAGGTAATTACGCAACTAGGGACGAATTGGCCAAAATGTTGGACACATTGAACTCTTTCATGGTACGTTTTCAGGCAGGGTCTGTAGCTGTTAGCCCGGCACAGGTAGGCTCCATTTTATGTGGTAAATTGAGCGCTGCATCTGTAGTGTCTAATGTTTTGTCCACAGTGCAGCGGCCGGTCTGGGCGGGGCAGCTCTGGCAGTGAGCATTCAGCTACCAACAGTGATGGGGGGTCGAGTGCGGTGCCTCCTCCGGTCTCTCCTACCCTGGTGTCCAGCACTGTCCCGCCCGCAGCACTCAGTAGCTCAGGGGTTCCTCATCTAGTTATTCCGGCGCCCATTCCCCCCAGCTCGTTGGTTCCACTAGTCACCTCCACCCCGCTCCTGTCCGGACGTTGCTCTTTGGCCTTGGCAAGTCCCGGTGGCCACCAAAGAAGGTATCTGGAGGCGTGATTTTGTAGATATCTTCACGTTGCTCATGCTGGGCCAAGAAGGCATGGATGTCAGAAAGATAGGTGCCAACGAGGATGAGAAAAAGGTTAAGTACCAGCCCTGGCCGGAAAAGAACATTGCCAACTGGCTTGAAGCCTTCTCTATTCTAGCGTCAGTCACAATAGAGTTGGTGCAGTACTCCAGGATCATCCACAGCGAGGCCATGAAATGGGGAGGTAATGGGTGGGTCAACTACAACAGAGAGTTTACAGAAATGAGATGGGATCAGAAAGAGGTGCAGCTCTGGATGGAGCACATGGGTGCCTGTGCTCACGAGACTAGTGGCTCCCAGGCCTTTCCCCCCGGGGGTCAGCCCTCACAAGGAGGGTCCTTTCAGTCAGGGTCAAGTGGTAAAAATATATTTCGTGGAGGCGGCAGAGGGGGCGGATACAGAAGGGGTTACAAGAGATCCCCCCCAGGGTCATGCCGCCTGTTTAACAACGGGTCATGCTCCTGGGGTAAGACGGGCAAATCCCTGCACGCATGTCACACTTGTGGGGGACCCCACCCTGCGGCCTCCTGCCAACCCAAACAAAGCTCGCAACCAGCAGGAAGAGGGGGGCAGCATAGTTGAATCAGTTATCTCGCCCCCTGCTCTGGTTCCCCCTCCCCCACAACTTTCTCCTGCCCCTGCTTAGCTCCTGGTTGGGGGTAGTTTCACTAATCTCCCTGCCACCTTACAGCATGTTACTCTTTCTCCTTCTACAGGGCACGCTATTTAGGCTGTTCTCCTATTATCCTAGACAACATTCCCCCCTTGCTTAGGCGCTATCCCCTGGGGATTGACAGCCGACTGCTGTTGTTTGGATTTAATGAAGGTTTCAGGATCCCCTTCGTAGGTGCCCTGGGCAGCAGAGAAGCAGACAACCTGAGATCTGCCAAAGACCAACCAGAGGTAGTTCGGAAAAAAGTGGAGAAGGAGAGATCATTGGGCCGGGTGGGGGGGTCCCTTCCTGCTTCCCCCATTGGAAAACGTTGTTGTCTCGCCCCTGGGGGTGGTACCCAAGAAAGAACCCGGTGCCTTCAGATTCATCACCTGTCATACCCAGAGGGGGCGGCTGTTAATCATGGTTTGGAGGAGGGGGCATGCTCTGTGTCATATTTTACGCTGGAAGTTGCCTTGGACCTAGTCAGGCGGGCGGGCAGAGGGGCCTGGTTAGCAAAGGCAGACATTGAATCTGCCTTCCAGCTATTACCAGTCCACCCGAGCCGCTTTCACCTACTGGGCTTCAAGCTATACGGAATGTACTATTATGACAAATGCATGCCCATGGGCTGCGCTGTGTCCTGTGCCTACTTCGAAGCGTTCAGTTGTTTCTTGCAATGGGCCCTCAAAGACACCTATGGGGTGGAAGGGGTGTCTCATTACCTAGACGACTTCCTGTTCAATGGGAGCGATGGGACACAGCATTGTGCAACGGCCCTGGCAGACTTTGCACAACTATCTGGGCATCTGGGGGTCCCTCTCGCTCCTGGAAAGAAAGTAGGGCCAGCACAAGTGTTAACATTCCTGGGAATTGAGATTGATACCATTTCAGGAGAGTCCAGGTTACCAGCAGACAAAGTGAGGGACCTGGCCGGTCAAATCTAGTCCTCAGCGGGCCTGGACAGGGCCCCCCTGGAATGCATTCAAGGCATCTTAGGGAAGCTCAATTTTGCAGCAAGAATCATCCCAGTGGGTAGAGTGTTTGGCAGAAGACTCGCTAGGGCCACCGCCAAAGTCACCAAGAAACACCACATGGTGAACCTGAGTAAAGGCATGCAGCACGACCTCGCCATGTGGGCAGAATTTCCTTTCCAATTTCAATGGGGCAGTGATCTGGAGGGCTCCTTGGGCTGGCAGCCCCGACCTCGCTCTTTACACTGATGCTTCTGGTAGGCAGGGTTTTGGTGCCATTCTGGACAGGGACTGGTGCACTGAGAAGTGGCCCAACGCTTTGCACAAGAAAAAGGTTACAGCCAAGATTACAGTTCTTGAGTTTTTCCCCATTTGTGTCTTTTCACTTGTGGCCCGCAGTGTTGTCAGCCAAAAGGGTCCTGTTATGGTCAGATAACTTGGCTGTAGTACAAGCCATAAACTCCCATTCTGCTTGTTGCCCACTGGTTTTGTGCCTCCTGCGGGAGTTGGTGCGAGTGTGTCTTTTCAACAATGTAGAATGCAGGGCTCGACACATCCAAGGTACCCAAAACATTGCGGCTGATGCTCTCTCTGGTTTTCAGTGGCGCCGGTTCCGGGAAGCATGGCTGAGAGCGAGAGAGGAAGCAACCCCCTTCCCAGCACATCTCTGGTACCTGTTGAAGTGGAAAAGCGAATGAGGGGACTGGGGGAACTGTCTGTAGCACCCAAGACTGTCAGTAGATACAGGACTTGCATTCAAAAATGTTGTGCTACAGTGGGGCCTTGGGAGGACTGCGGGGCACCCTTAGAAGCAAGAATGCAGTCATTTATTCTGTGGGCTAAGAACAGCAAGAAGAGCCATTCCTGGACATCTGGCCACCTAGCAGCCATCAGCCACCACGCCAAGCTCAGGGGGCAAGCTGACCCTACCAAGGCCTTTGTGATTAGGGCAGCATTTAAAGGTTGGGCTAGGAGTGAACCTAAGGCTCCAGACAATAGATCACCCATAGATTTTCAGACTTTACAAGGGATGATCGATTGGCTGCCCCAAGCAACTAGCTCAGATTATGAGGCTGCGCTGTTTGCGACAACTTTTAGCATTGCCTTCTTTGAAGCATTCAGGATTTGCGAGTTAGTGGCTAGATCTAAGAATGACACATCAGGGGTGGCAC
Source organism: Lissotriton vulgaris (assembly GCF_964263255.1). Classification (NCBI taxonomy): domain Eukaryota; kingdom Metazoa; phylum Chordata; class Amphibia; order Caudata; family Salamandridae; genus Lissotriton; species Lissotriton vulgaris. The sequence goes on along the minus strand of NC_141693.1, from coordinate 1,188,444,312 downwards.
TGAAGTTGCAGGATGTATCTCTCTCTGGTGAGGCACTCAAACTCACGCTGCGACAATCTGAGACTGATCAGCGGGTAAAGGAAAAGTGTTCTGGTTTAACAGCTTAGGAGTTAGCAAGTATTGCCCAGTCCGTTTAGTATCCCTTTCTTGGCAGCACGCCCGGCAGTGGACGGCTACCTCCTCATCCATACAGACAACACCCCCTCACCAAATATCAGGTAGAACACGTCATGCACGCATGTCTGGTGCTGTCTGGGGGGAACGCCCCTGGCTAGCGTTTTTGCACGCATTCCTTTCGCATAGGCGCAGCCACCACTGCATTCACAGAAGGCTTGCCTGCGGAGGGCTTCAAGCAAGTGGGGCATTGGCAATGAAACTGTTTCATAATGTACATTAGACCATGAGTGCATGATTATAGGGTCAGGTCCGGCAACAGACACCGCGGGGGGCAATTCTGAAGGGTGTTGGTAGCATGTACTTTTAATAAAGTATGGCCTGTAGCCACAAAGTTATTGAGCTGCAAGTACACAGCCCCCGGTCTGGCAGCAGAGTGTTGTGTTATGTATTCATTTGCAGTGTGGTGTGATTTATGTTTAATAAAAGTAGTCTGATACATCACATCTCTTTATTTACCAGGAACAAAAGTCTGGGTGATGGGCCAGACGGGTGTCTCCAGATTGGCACAGTGAGCTGAAAGCAGGAAGTGGATACATCGGTTTTGCAACACTGAAATCAGTTGGTTGGGATTCCCAGGCACGCGCTGGAATGGGTTGTTGGGCATGTTGCAGCGAGATCTGGAGAGGAGCTTCCCTCCGGCAGACGTGCTAGTCTTACACCTTGGCGGGGACGATCTACCGGCATTGGGCAAAAGGTTTCTGCTGAGGGACATGAAGGCGAACATGTGCAACATAAGCAGCATGTTAGGGACATGTGAACTGTGGTGGTCAGAGATCACGCCACGTCTGGTGTGGCATGGTGCACGATCGGGGCAACCTTTGGAGGTGGCACGCAGGAGAGTTAACTGCGCTATGCGTAAATTCACTGACCAGTCGGGTTTTGGCTTTATCAGACATGGGGAACTGCACGCCAAATCCACTGGATGCTTTGATGATGAAGGAGTTCACCTTTCTAATGTGGGATGGACTTGTTCCTATTAGACCTTGAAGATGCATTAGGAGTAGCAGGATGCAAATAAGAAGGTGTGCTCAGGTGGGGGGCCCTGGTTGCGACGGTGGCCACTCCTAGGGCTGTGGCGGAGTTACAGGATGATCCAGAGGCGGAAAGGTACTCAGGAGTACCCTATTCAGGAGCACAAAGGGTGCTGAGGCCTAATATCCCCGGGAGATCTGTGCGGTGGACCTGGGGTGCGATGGCGCCCCGTTATCCTACGGGCGGTTGGAAACCTGTACCACCGGGGGTCGCTTGAACGCTCTGCAGTGACGTTTTCCCATCAACAATTGTCTAGTCTGTTTATTTATGGGATATGCATGTTGCTGGGGGGCTGGTGTGTGGGCCGATATGGGCACTATGCGGGCTGACCGACTCCTCCCCACCAGAGACCATCATAAGAGTGCGGCCCCCTTAGTGCCCCCAAGATGGCACGCAGGACAACCCAGGGTCCAGGGTCACCCCTCCAGAAGGCGAGTCACGTCCGGCCGGGTGGGAGGTGGGGCGAAAGTATATAAGGCTCCCCCCACCCTACTGGTGGTCTCTTTGGCCGCTTCTCCCTCGATGTTTTCCTCCCTACCACATACCATCTCATGGTGGCGGGGGGGAGGTTTGTGTGTTAACAAACTGTTATTTGTGTTGCAGGCGGAGTTACAGGATGATCCAGAGGCGGAAAGGTACTCAGGAGTACCCTATTCAGGAGCACAAAGTTTGCTGAGGCCTAATATCCCCAGGAGATATGTGCGGTGGACCCTGGAGTGCGATCGCGCCCCGTTATCCTATGGGCGGTTGGAAACCTGTTCAACCAGTGGTCGCCTGAACGCTCCGCCCCTCGTAGGGGGGGGTGAGCAAGAGGGTGGGCCAATGGTTCACCGGATATGGGAGGGGCTATTCTCTCACCATAACCGCTAAGCACCGTCTGGCAAAGGCTTTGGTGCAACTTGGCCCATCAGGGGGTAAGCTGCGAGGGGTGGCTTGCCTTTGGATCATCTGTAAGATAACCCATTTTGTTGGCATTGTGTATGCTAATAAACCTGCAGCGATGTTTTCCCATCAAAAAATGTCTGGTCTGTTTATTTATGGGATATGCATGTTGCTGGGGGGCTGGTGTGTGGGCCGATATGGGCACTAGGTGTCATACCTCTGGTACCCCCACATTCATAGTATGAACACGGCAGTCCCCTTTGAATTTGTGAGATTTGCTTTCTAGCTCCTTGCCTTCCCCCTTGGCGTCCTTGGCGCTTAGCCCTGCCACATTTCTCCAGCTGAGATGGCCCGGTTCCCAGCTACTCGCCTTTCAGTTAACTGATTCATTTATTGATACTAAACACCACACAGTCCAATTCACCTTAAGGGTCTTTGAGACTGGCCATGAGGGAGAGGGGAATTTTACATTTTAGGGTCTTATAATAATATGTTCACCAGAGGTGTGAGCGGTGGTGGGGGGAGGGGCAGGACGTGGGAGCTCTTATTCGCACATTTAATGCTCGTCACCGGCCTGTGGCTTGCCTCCAGCCTCGCAAAGAGGCGGTATTGACTGGAGATGGCCGCCAAAGAATCTCATAAGAGCAAATTTGTCACGTCTTCTTCTTTTTACCCATAGGCCCACGCGAGCTATTGGTGCGCACTGCAATCAGAACATAAAAAGGACGATTTGTTCAGAAGTGAGGCGCTGACCAAGAGGAGCGTTATCCTTTGGATGACGAGCTTGTTTGTCACGTTCCTGCCCTAGTGCTACACCATGAATCTGAAACTCCACAATATGTGATCACGAGGCACTGTGTCTGTTGACAGAGTGCAATGGCAAACAGATTGTTTTCATTTTCACACTATTCACACTTTCCGAGCAAATAAGAGTCTGCAGGCATGATGGCGCTTGCCCATGAGGGTGTACCCACTGCTGGGCAAGCATTGGCCGCATGCGCGCCTCTGCTTAAAGTAAAAAAAAAAAAACAAGCCCTGGAGTTGTGTGTGCGCGCACACTAGAAGCAGGGGGGAGGAAGGGGGCCTGCGTGATTTACTTGCGGGAGCGTTAATTGCTACCATATGGTGGTGCTCGCTCCCGCAAGTAAATTGCCTCCCGTGCATGCGTTGCCATTGAAGGCCATGAAACGTGTGCACGTGTTTGGCTGAAAAGCCATGGCGATCGGAATATATTTTTTGCCTATTTAGTGCATGCACGCTGCTAATATGCAGCGGGTGGGGTTAGACTGACCATTATAATTTAACTAACTTAACTGAAAACGTTACAAGACAGCGTAATCCATCCAAACTGCAGCGCTAAAATAGTTGTGAAAATATGCATGGATTTCCCTGGAGTAAAGCAACCCAGTAGTATTTGAGAGAGAACACTGGGAGTGGTACCATCTAGAGTAGGGGTACAGTCGGATAGCGAAGATGAATCCAATTCAAAGACTTCACTTCAGACATAAAGTAGCATCTGAAGCCTCACTCGTAAAACACTCAGGGCCAGATGTTGATCATCCAATACCAGTCGGTAACGGCCGTAATTACCGAATTTCGGCCGTTACCCGACTGGTATTCGGCTTTCCAGATGTAGGTGGCATTTTTTAAGGATTCAGTATTTTACCGAATCGGTAATTTAAGGATTTGGTAAAATACCAAATTCTTAACATACCGATTCGGTAAAATACCGAATCCAGGATGTAGGAAGCACTCAAGTTAGTGCATTCCTCAGTTAAGGATTCGTTATTTACCACCAACTAGAAGTTGGTGGTAAATAATGAAAACCCTTGAAAAAGCATTTTTTTTGCTTTTCCAACAGTGCCATGTTGCAGACATACATGCCCTTAGGGCATGTATGTCTGCAACATGTGCACCCATACACAATTGAGGGGTGCAACAGGGTGACAAAGTGCCACCCTGCCACCCTTCAATGTTTTCCCCAATTACCGAATCGGTATTTACCGATTCGGTAATTGACATTCATTCCTATGGGCCTCCAGAAAAATTACCTACATCCCATTTGCCTGTTCTTATATTCTGAATCGGTATTTATGAATCGGTAATCTGGGTTTACCTACATCTGGCCCACAGTGAGGAAATGGATATTAGTCTAAACTTAGAAGTAGGCTTCCTCACATTTGCCCTGTGAGGAAATCCTTTAATGCTGTATCCTTGAAGGGAGAGATGCTCAGTAGGGAGGGTGGGGGTTGCCCTTTCATAAAAAACTGTCCGTTCTGGTCAATAAATGTCGGGGACGTAATTAGAACAGTGGAATAGTGCCCAAAGGGTTGTAAGGTTCCAACATTTCTAACAGTCTTATTTGTTTTAAATTCTGAAGAGTCCTGGAAGTCAGGGCCGAACTGGGAACCAAAACTGACACTGGCAAAGTGCTCTGCCGGCCCCCGGGGGGAGTTTGGTAATGCGACCGAGCTATTTGCCGGGGCCCGTTTTCGTCCGATTTTGTTTCAGGGCCAATTGCTGCAAAAACGACCCTGTAACAAAAACGGCCCCCAGGGGCCCAAAACCGGCACCCACACTTGCGGCGCACAAGGGGATTGCCCTGTGCCCGCAACGGGCAGTCCGTTCCTGCTAGAAGTTATTCCCTAAGTCCTTGCACGGACACAAATACTGAGGGGCAGATTTACAAGCCCCTAGCGCCACTTTTGCGTCACTTTTAACATGGGAAAAGTAACGCAAAAGTGGCGCAAGGGGCTTGTAAATCTGCCCCAGAATGTTTAGATGGAAGGCACTCCCACCCTCTACAGCCCCAACAGGCTCATTCTGCACAGCGTAGAGGTTTCCCGAAACCCAGAAGAAGTGCCTCTGGGAGCAGCTCTGGCATCGACCACGGCTACACGTGCCAAGTGATCAAAGACGAGTCCAATGATTTACTAACCAATTAGTGCCTTGTTAACGCACTCCTTTCTCAAGCTATTCATTTGCAACAGTGCAAACCAATGTGCCTGGTCGGATGGTTGCCCCGGGGCATGGTACACGGATCATTACCCAGAACGTAGTTCGAAATGTACAGTTAATTAATGTTTTGCTGCCTAATGATCCAAAGAGGATGAGCAGGAAACAATTGAAAGTGTTCTGCCTGTGTTAAAGACTGCTCCTTGGCAGCCATGAAGCAAATGACCTCCACTCTATGCGTCTGAAATTATTAAATATAACTCTCCTAAGGAACAGGTCACAAATCATCTAGGTGTATAGGTCCTTTCCAGATTCCCAAGTTTTTGAGGAGTAGTTGGGGTGAAGATGAGAAGAGGAGAAGAGCCAGTTTATATTTTTGGGAAAGAGCTCACTCAGTATGGCAGGCTGTGCAAGGCGGACCGAGAACTGGAGTAAGGGAGATGTTTGCAATGCGAGATGTGCGGCGAGATGTGGAGAAGTGTGAAACCAGTTACTCTGCCCACCACACTTCAAACGAAAGTTCACAGCGTAGTGAGGAAAGGATGCATACAAAATGGAGAAAGAAATAAAAAAAATACGTAGACATGAGCAGTCAGTGGAGAGGGATGGAGTTAGGAGCAGCATGGGCCCCGTGGCTCAATTCAGCCTGCCTTGGACCTGACACAACCGAGCATGGCCTGTGTGATTAGCACAATCACACAAGGGATTCAGAACAGAATGGAAGCAAAGAACATGACCAGGAGCAGGCTCAATTTAGATCTACAACCCTATTTAGTAGGACACACTGCACATTGAGCGTTGTGTTTATGCCAATCACAGGGTTAACATCCTAGTGGAGAATACTAATTTTAACTGCATGAAAATAGTAAAAGGCATTCCCAGAACTGGTAGAATTAAAAGATGTGTTGGACTTGGCACTTTTGGCAGGTTCCCACTAAACATTTTGCTTTTTAAGGTGACCTGATGTTAGTTTTTTTTGGCTTCTGCGCTCTTTAGCACTGTATCACAGTGTAAAGTGCGTGCGCAATGTGAGTTTGTGTGGTGAGATTGGCCAGCCCTCCCATAGGAATGCTTGGGGGATATATGTGTCCACGGTAAATCCTGGTGTGAGAAGAGCGCAGGGACAAGTTTGGTGTGTGCGAACTCGTGAAAATAAAAGCTGCGCAATGGTGTGCGCAGATTTATTGTGTCTAGTGGAGAAGTGCCACTTTTAGAAGTTGGCATTTCTGTGTGCTGTGAGATGTGAATTGCCTGTCTGGCTTGTGAGTGACAGGGGATGGCTGGTGTGGTTGGCTCCAGGAGCCAGGATAAGTCTGCCCAGTGGTGAATAGGGGAATCTGCATGTAGATGGGAGGGAGGAGTTGCACCTGGAACCTGAATGAGACTGTGCCTTCCCTCCACAATGCTGGCTCCACCTCCTGTGGTGCGTCTGATGTCCTGGCCTGTCCTGGGAATAAGGAGAGGGGCTGAGCAAAACAAAGTGCTCCAGAACCAGTTGTAACTGGTTTCCCCCTTTGCCCTACAGTTTTAGACAAAAAAATCTGTGTATAAAGAGGGGCTCTGACCCCATGAAAAATTTTACTGATTTGAGGGTAACCTGCTGCTGCTGCTGGGCGCCAGGAGGTACTGCCACTGGGGACTGCCTCCCTGCTGTAGGGCCCTGTGAGCTGGCCCATGGGCCCAGTCTTTGCCCGCCCCTTCATTCTGAAAGACTCTCTCTGGACTTTGCATTTAAGTGCCTGGGAAGCTCTTTATTTCCATTCCTAAAGAAGCGCTTTATTGTCCTGAGGAGAGGTTGGCTTTCCACTGCTGAGGAGATGCTTTGTTTGCCTAGGCAGGGCTTTATTTGTATTTTCTGAAGAGGGCTGTGGTTGGGCTGCCCCAGAGGAGCAGCGCTTCTGAGCTTCACAGCAGCACAAGGCTGTGATCATTTTGGGTGGGGGGATCCCCTGTGTGAAGATTCCCCCGCAAGTGTGCTTATTTTTGGTGCAGGTGCCCACCCCGAAGATCTGCTGTTTTTAGATACCCCTAGTGGATGCCCAACCTGCCAGGGACTTTGTGCTTATTGAATACTCCTAGCGGGTGCCCACCCCGCCAGGGACTTTGCAATGCGTGGAAATAATGGTAGCCGGATGTATGGCGTTACAACGCATACTTTTACTCCGCATACCATTACAACGCGGTATTCACAACGCATACCATTACAACGCATAGCGCTTTGGGGTGCTGGATAGTGGTAAGTATAATTTACTATTCTAACTCCAGTCCCCGTGGACCCTAGGGAAGGTGTTGGATAGTAAATTAAACTTACCTCTTATCCTAGAGCGCCCCCCAGCGCTATGCGTTGTAATGGTATGCGTTGTAATGCCTGCGTTGTAGTGGTAGTGCGTTGTAAAAAATGCGTTGTAACAGGTGCATACCATGGTAGCCTACCCCTTATTGTGCCGGAGATCACCGCCGCGACCCAGGAAGTCAGGCAACCCCGCAGAAAATGTGGGCGGGCTGCCAGTGGAAACAGGAAGCAGACAGGAACCTACCCCGCGCTCCAGTGAAGTGAAGCAGGAAGCTCCCGTGTGAGCTAGCAGGGCTCCCGTGCTAGGGAGAGCCCCGCCAGCCACTGTGCCTGACCCGCTGCCGTGAGGAGGAAGAGCGGGACGCAGAAAACGGCTGATTGCCTCACGTTGGGGCTCCCATGTGAGTAAGGGGAGCCCCACCCAGGTCAAGACTGTCCGGAACTTCGAGGGCTCAACGAGAAGGCCCCTTCCCATAGAGAGGGACCGGGCAGGGCCAGAGAGAGAGAGAACCCCAGCAGTCTAGCCCAGTGAGTAGGGCTCCTTTGTTCATTGTTAGAGGGGGCGTCGGACACATTGCCGGTGCCCGCCCCCCTCCTGCCGGTACTACCTTTGTTGGGGGCACATTGACTGTAAGAGTCCCAATGTGGACTCCTAAAAGCCCCCGCAGTGCCAGTGCTTCTTTTTCCCCAGTTCTCCAGCTACCCTGCGAGCGTGCTGGCAGCTGCAACATTTGGGGAAACATTTATTTTCCGCTAGAGTCTCACAGAGGGGCTCAGAGGGCACAGTAGTGCCAGGGCTCATTTTACAGCTGACCAGCAATTAGTGGGCAGCTGCCCCGTTTAGGCCCAAACTCTTGCGTATCTTTGCTTTTGCTGCCTATGCAGCCAGCCCTGACTATTTGGACAAAGGGCATTTGAGCCCCATAGAAGGCCAGTTGGCCTGGGGTCAGTACCTAATGTGATTCTTGCGCAAGGTGATTGCATACTGTGTTCATGAAAGTAATTACCTAATGCCTAATGTGATTTATGCATAATGTATTTATGCATCCTGCCTGATACCTCTACCAATGTCTTATGATTAGTTGGTTAAGTTGCGTAGTATGGTTTATGCTAGTGAGTTTATGTTTTCCTGCGTGATCTATGCCTAAGGTGATTAGTATTGCACAGTGCGTTCCTACTTTTTACCAGTAGTTACTGGTAGTGCCCTGCAATTAGTATTTTGTGCTTCAGTTATTCTATGTTCTACATCTACTATTTCTACTAAGTGCTGATTCTGACAGTGGTCCATGTGGCCGTGTCATGTGTATATAATCCTCTGTAAATACGGCCCAGTGCCAGTTGGCACAGTGTATATGTGTGATTATGATCCAATGTGTTTATGGTAATACAAAAGCTATTTTTATATACAACCTTGTGTGGAGTTCCTTTTTTGGTGTGCCTAGTGGGTTGCTTCTGTGTGTGTGTTGCGCAAACGCTTTACACATTGCCTCTGGGATAAGCCTGACTGCTCGTGCCAAGCTATCAAGGGGGTGGTCAAGGGTTATCTTTGGTGTGTAACTCCGTTGCCCTGACTAGAGTGGTGGTCTCTGCCTGGCTTTGGCGCAAGCTTTAGCCAACCAGAGATCCCATTTCTAACAATGTGTGTAGCTTGTTTGATGCACACTTTTTCAGAAGATGCTCCCCTTCTTTAAGCCAAGCGAACTTGTCATTTCTGGAGTATCAAAGAAGGTGGCCGTGGTGTCCCATTGTAATTAGCCCTGCCACTACCAGCCTAGCAGTTCTGTCAGCTGATGGGTTTTGGGTAGGATCATACAGGAAAAGTGGCATGGACAGGAGTGATGGCCTGCAATAACTGAGGTCATTGCAAGGATCCAGGGTTGGTGAGGTGGAGTTAGGCAGTGACAGAAGAAAGGGAGCAGTGAGTGAGTGGGAAGTACAAATGAAAGGATGGCAGTGGGGCTAGCAATAGAGAAGAAGTGACTGAGAAGAACAGATATGGGGGAAGGGAACACTGAACGGAGATTGGTAGTGATGGGAGAGGTGGTCATTGACAGGAGAGTTAAACACTGACCAGAGAAGGGGACCCTACCTGGAGAAGGAAACAGGAGGGGAGAGGTGGAGAGAGACAGGGGGACGGGGTCAGTCTTTTAACACACAGCATCTGTGAAAGTATCCATGGCCTAAACCATATCTGATATTTGCCAGCAGAAGAGGCTTTGAGGATCCTTCAAATCATGTTTTGGAATTGAAGAACTGTATTTTTCAGTATGAGTGAAACAACAAACATAGGTGTTTTATGTGCAGAAAATCTCTTGTAAACGTGTTTGATGCATATGCCTTTATTTCTGTTTTCATTATTGTAGTGAGAAAGGTTGACAGAGACCGGTGAAAGGTAGATGGCGACAGGATAGAGATGGGCAGTGATCGGAGAGTAGGGCAGTGGCAGGAGAAAGTAAACGAACTGAAAGGGATTGTGATTAAAGAGGTGGATCGTTTTGGGATACAGGGGGCAGTTATGACAAAGTTGGCTATTGCAGAGGACAGTAGTAAGAGATATGTCATGTGAGGCCGGTTAAGGCTGTGTCAGGGCTGTGTGGTCCAGTGAGGCGATGAGATGATATAGAAAGTATTGGTAAGACACAGCAAAGGATGCTGTCCAGCACTGCCCAGTACAATCCCAACTGTGCAAATAATCTTCGTCCCTCTCAGCACAATAGACGCTCCCCATCATTCTGTCTCCTCCATCCCTTAGGTCAAAATTTGATGACAGCCCAACCCAAAAACTCCCTCAGATGACGGCATCAGTCTGAGGGCACGTTGGCTCCGCCATTCGGAGAGGGGAGTTATTTAAAGCTAGATCTCAACCATCAACCACTCATGGTTATTTACAGCTGTTTAACGATCATATGTGCCAATAAGAGATCTGATTCTGAACCCATCAGCAAAACTAGCCCATCACCCCCACAAACAGAGATATTGCAGAAACCTGTATATTAGTTAATATGAGTTATTATAAAAGCATACACTTGTATATGCACCCAGTCTCTGACCAAATAATGTAATGAAAAAATACACAAGGAATGCAAAAAAAGGTGCAGGTATTGGTCATCAGTTATCTGTAGAACGACCTCACTTATGAACAATGGGATCTTAAATTGCACGTAGAGATATACTGCAACATTCATACTCTTCACAATCATCCACCAAATCAAAACGGATGCAAACATTGTGATATTATTCGGAGGGTCCCAAAGTGTTCACAACTTACTCCAAGAGTCTCGAAGCACTAAGATGGTCCTTGACGGTTTTGAACTTTAATTACCACAATCCACTTGGACAAAACCATTACAAATCCACTAGAGTCACTCCAGGCTGGGGATTCTTAGTGGTGATAATCCAGGTGAGCTCTGATAACCTGTAGCTTACAGGTCGTCCACTCTTTAGTCCTTTTGAATCATGTTAGGTCAGCACAGCTGTAGTTCCCAATTGTGCAGCAGGTGCAGTCAGTCAGAGTGTAGGGCCTGGATGGTGCAAATCAAATTTCCAGCATGAACCTTTCTTCTGGTTTCAAGCAGAAGATCTGAGAGGCACTGGCCCTCTAAGATACTTACTCAGCTTTCTCTTGGGAAACACAGGAATGCACTCCCGAACAATGTGGTGCAGGAAAACACCTCAGAGCATGACCATTTCCTCCAAAGTGTGGCACTATGGCCTCCCAGAAAACACTATCCTTCCATAATTCAAGATGGCTGAAGTCTCAGCAGAGAGACAGAAGCTAGCTAAACCAACCTCCAGGATAGCGCATCTCCATAGTCTCCCTACCCTAGCATCTACACATATCTTTCTTGAGCCTGCCATCTGGCATAGTTAATAGGGGATGGGTGTAACTGGACCTGGCTTCTTCTTCTTTCCTCTTCTTCCTTTAAATATCATGGTTTACAACCCCTCCTCCTTGCTCTGGCATTTCTGTGCAGCAGAACCCTCTCTTCCACAGATGGCTCCTTACTCCAGGTGCCTCTTATCACCTCATTAAAGCAGCATAGCTAATCCACTTAACTCTGACAAATCAGGGCAGATCAGTGGAAGGCTGAATTTTAGCTTACATGCAAGAAAGTCTGATACTTTTGATTTGTACATTTTAGGATAAATTCAACAACAGCGTGTTGTTGTATTATTCAGAGCCATTCTCTTAAGTCATTGAATGATACTTTCTTCCATCCCTAGCGTAAGTTACTAATTAATAATGTATTGCCATGTTGTCCTATGTGGCTGGGGATCTGCAAAGGGGGAAAATGAACCGGGCAATTTCTCCAACACCAGGACTTCTAAAACATCTTTTATAAGGACCCTGGCTATATCTACAGGACCCCCACCCCTGGAACACCTAGGGAAGACTTTAGGGATTCTGAATATGTAACATTATTGCAGAGCCTCACTTCACAGTGCTCCTATCACAAAAGTCGATTTTGGGAAACACTGTCCAACAACGGGAGAAGTGACATGTGTAATTTCACTATCCCCAAGGCAATTAAAACATATTTTATAAAGGTTCTCCTTATAAGTACCTAGTCCCCCACCCAGGAGACAACTAGGGGAGACCCTGGGATGTGCCTAAAATACCAATATATTGTAGGTTATCAATTTGTAAGTGCCCCAAACACCAACATCTAGTTTGGGCACAATTACAGGCTCTCAGCAGTCCACACATACAAGTGCAGAAAGGGCTGCTGGCCTCTAAACTGGCATGCCCTATTATATACTAGGGTCTTAAAGGTGGTTTTAATTCCCCTGCCTAATTATGCACTAGGGCCTTATAGGGGACGTCATTTCAGTCATAGTGGTACCCTAACCCACAGTGTATCCTAGTATAAGTGAGTGTTTCACTGTATTCTAAATGTGTTTTCACCATTGCACCATTGCACTAGTCCAGGGCCTGCCTAGCATACCCCAGGCCACTCAAAGAGTCAGAAAACCAGCATGGGGTCTCAACTCGAGTACAAATTGTGGGGACATTGCAAGCATGTCCTGATTTCCAACACACACCCTTTGTTTACTTCCAGATGAATTTAATAAGGTGTTCTTCAAATTCCAAAATTGCACAACAAAATAGTAACTGCTAGTCATCATAGTGTTCACTATATTAGGGCATTGTTATGTAGGGCTTCAATAGAGACCTTCTATGGTTTATTACAGGGTCTGAAAGTCATACCTCCTTGTTAGTTGATTACAAAGCTGGTTATCAATTGTTGGGATGTGATGTGATAAATGCCTTCCACGCCAGGTGACAGGACTCTCTGAGAGCCTTTCAGTGCAACCCTGCTTGTTTGCTTTGGCTGAAAGAAGAAAGCACTGTTGCAAGAGGGGGTGGAAGGCAGGGATAGCAGTGGGTTTTGGTTAACTCCTTAACTACTGGGCCTTAACCCCCCTCGCCTCCCTCCCCCGCTGAGCCCTTTATTGCATATTTAGGATAGTTCATGCATGGGCATTCTCAACTTTTTGTCCACATAAGGTATCCATATCAAATTTGCATCCTTTTTTTAAACAAAGTTCTGGGGCTTCTAAAGGTAACCAGGGTTTCTGTATTCCCCTGGAGTGTATCAAGAAAATTGACAAAATTTAGCATAATTTTGTTTGTTTTGGGAAAAATAGGAAAAAAGTAATCTGATTAAAATTGTTTATTCTCGCCTAAAAATGACACAACAAACGATTTGCTGTGCTAAAGTCACAGGGCCTGATTCACAAAGGCAATCTGAGACAAAAGTCTAACTTTTACACGTCATCCGGCCTAAGCCAGAGAGTAAGGTCCAAGCTGGTGAATACAGAGAGTACAGTCCGTTTTCGGAGATTCCGGTCTGACTGCAGACCTAAAGATACGACTTGTAAATTACCTCTGTGAAAACCAAAAGTCGAGCCCACCATCTTTCCAGTTTTCAGGACCATGCAGAGTTGAATCAAAGAAACACATTTTTACCAAAATTATGGCCTTTTAACAAGATTCGAAATTCATCAAAGGGTCAGATACATCATCAAGGCATTCTCAAAGATACTAACTGTTGAAATAAAAAAAATATTGAAAATGAGTAGGAAAAGACAGAAATATGTGATAATGTTTTCATCTCCAATGTTATGTCATGATGGCTGATTTACAAAAGCAATCTACCAGTAGGTTTTCTAAACCCTTTTGGCTGTGAGCATATATAGGATTTGTAGGATCCCCAAGGAACTGAGGTGCCCAGAGTCAACAACAGGGCTGCAATGCACAATGGCTTTCATTGTGCACTGAGATAGACCAATTCATATGGTGCAATGTGTAGAGTGAAAAATAGGTATCAAGGTAACCTCTGTGCTTGTGAATAGGCATATGATATGGAGTTTAGGAGCAGTGGTTATTTTTTCATTCTCTGAATTTGTGGGCGCCCGTATGAGCCTATGATTTAGATGGTATTTTTTTAACAAATCTTCTTTCTTAGCTTACATTTGGATGACACAAAGACTTCAAAATCCAATTGGCAATATTAAATATTCTACTCTTTTATGCTCCTATATGCCTTCTGATAAAAATAGTTCCTCACTTGTGTGGTTAGGCCTGGTGCCCATGACAGGAAAAGGCCCAAAAAGCAGGATGGAAACATCACATTCCACACAAAATTAATCCGATTTTTGCCAGTGGGTAGCTTGTGGATTATGGGCCCTAACTCAGGCGGCACCAAGGGAAAACTGTTAAACCTGCAAATTTTTCAAAACTGGGGGGCTGATTTGCCACCCCCTTGCGACACTTTTGCGTCGCTGTTGCTTCAAGTTTGTGACACAGAGGAAGCATTAAAAATACGGCCAATTTACAACGTGACACATCTAGGAAGATGCATCCCCTTGTAAAGCCCTGCATCACATTATACCTGCATAAGGTATAATGTATGCAGGGTGGGTATTGCGCTGCAGCAAAGACTCGTAAAAGTGATGCAGTGAAATCTACAAGATTTCACTGCATCCCTTCTAGGATACCACTGGGTCAAAACCGTGTGCCTGTTTGAAACAGGCATTAGGAGTGATGCAATATAGTGGGAATAGGCCTCAAAATGCATTTATGGAGTTGCGTTGTGCTTGTGACTTGTGTCCAGCAATGCGTGGCGTTTTCCCCAACAGATGCATCAGAATTTCTGATGCATCTGTCAATCCTTGCGCCATGGTGCGCCGTAATCTAAATATGGCGCATCCATGGTGGTGCAAATGTTTCTCAAGGTGGCGCAAGGAAAGTGACACATCTCTACAGATGAGTCACTTTCTCGAAAAACTGCACCTGGATGCCTGGAGGAATCCAGGGTGCAGTGACTTGTGTAGCCCTCACCAAGTTGTTTCACCCAGAAACTCTTGTAAACCTCAAACTTTGACTAAAAAACACATTTTCCTCACATTTCTGTGATGGATAGTTCTGGAATGTGAGGAGAGCCACTAACTTCCTTCCACCCACATTCCCTTAAGTCTTCCAATAAAAATGATGCTTCATTAGTATTTGTAGCCCTAGTGCCAATGTCATCAAATTACCTTAAATACAACAAGGATACATCATAGGTTTCCACTCCAAACATTTTTTGCAAAGTGGGTTGCTGTGGATAATTCAGGTGGCACCTAGGGACACGTAGCAAACCTGTACATTTTTTAAAACATGACCTCAGTTGGTTCCGTTCCTGTCCTGGGCATTAGACCCAACCACACAAGTGGCACAGCGGTGGGGCAATGATAGGTGGTAGGAATTTTGTCGATCCACACGGATTCTTGAAGTTTCCATCACAGAAATGTTGTGAAAATGTGTGATTTCAGGTACAGTTTTCGTTATTACAGATAAAAAAAAAACTTGTGAGATTTACGCAAGGCATGCCACCCTGAAATCCGCTTGTTGTCTACCATTCATAAATGTCTGTGGTTAGTAGGTGTCCATGGATGAAGGGCCAGCATGGCCAAAAATCCCTCAGCTACCCCTATTGATGATCTCTCTGCTTATACTTTAGGGCCTTTTCTGTCAAGGTCTTGTAGCCTACGCAAATAAGTGAGGTACCATTTTTATAAGGAGACTTGAGGGTATGCTATGTGGTAGGAACTTTGTGGCTACTCACAGATTCCAGAGGTCTTCCTCACAGAAATGTGAGGAAAATGCATGTTTTTAGTGTAAGCTTGAGGATTGCAGGGCATTGTGGGTAAGAAAATAGTGTGGGATGCGTGCGAAGCACACCACCATTGACTCCCCTGGATGTCTAGTTTTCATAACTGGCTGGGTCTGGTAGGGTTTTCCAGGTGACAGCATCGCTAAGCCCAAAAAGTGCTGCTTGACTGGCCCATATGTAAAAACAACACCCAAAAGACTCAATTGTCCTCTTACTTGCCATTGGGATGGGCATCTTTAGTCTGCAGGGGAGCAGAAAGACTGTTGAGGTTTCAGGGGTGAAGGTGGGGCCTGATGTTAGGATAGGCAAGACCCACCCTAATATTTTATTAAAATATATACTACTGACACACAGTGGTCTTCTGCCCCCTCAAAGGGCAAATCAGGGGTAACTACCCTTATCAGCTCCCAGTAGGCAGAAAGATGATTGTGCCACTTATTCGGAGGTGGCCATCACCAATCTGGACAGCCCCCCAATATTAAAACAAAAGAAATCACTGCTGTTTAGTGGGCTGTTTGCCCTCCCAGGGGGCAGATTAGGGGTAATATCCCCCATCTTCCCACAGGGGAGCAGAAAGACTATTGCCCCATTTAAATGGAGTGGGGGCATGGACAGGCCCATGGGGGGAAGCCCCCATGTATACATATATGTTTTAAGAAACAAAACATTCCCTGATGTCTAGTAGGCTTACTCCCCCATATGGGCAGATTGAGAGTAATTAACCCTATCTGCCACCCACGGGTGTCAGAAACACGGTTTCCTAAATTACTTGGGGTAGGGGGCGGGTCATTACCAAGCCCATGCTTAGTAGACCCTACCCCATTTTTTTTATTTTAAAGAATCCCCGGTGTCCAGTGGACTTTCCGCAAATTGGGTTTAATTACACCATATGCTCCGTTGGGGGGCCAGAAATACCACTGCCCCACTTAGTTGGGGTGGGGGCAGAGCCAAGCCCATTGTGTGCAGCCCCCACCCCTATATTGTATTTTTAAAGAAAGTTTCACTAGCGTCTAGTGGGCTTTCTGGCATCTCCGTGGGGCAGATAAGTAGTAATTTTCCCTATCTGCCTGTCAACTGGGCAGAAAGGCTGTTGTCCCCTTATTTAGGGCAAGGGCATGGCCCTTCCCATGCTGGTCTGCTCCTGCCCTTTATTTTACAAAAATATCCCTGGCTTCTAGCTGACTTTCTGCGCCCCCCCTCATATGGGGACAGATCAGAGAAAATTACCCCAATCTGCACAGGAGGACAGAAATACTGTTTCCCCATTTAGTTGGGGTGAGGGCATAGCCATTCCCATGCTGGGCAGCCTCCACCCCTATATTTATATACAACTTTAAAATCCATGGTGTCTGGTAGGCTTTCTGCCCACCAGGGGCACTTATGGGGTCATTTCTCACATCTGCTCCTCCCCAGAGGGACAAAAAGACTGAAATATAAAAATTGCTAAGGTGGAGCACAAGCCATTGCCCAAGGGCATGGTCCCACTATTGATGTTAGCCAGTGAGTGGATCCCTGCTTGGTGATCGCTCTCCTGTGGGGATCCGTAAGCAGGAACCTACTGGGCAGAGCTACCATTGGAAAGGGGTGATTCTGTCCTTTTCAACAATACTTCTCCCAGGAGAATCCGTGTTTTCTTAGCAGTTGGAGGGGGAAAAAACAGAGAGGACTGTGGCTGCACTCAAGAGGTTAAGGGTAGCAGGTTAGATATTATTTTTTCACATTTGCATTATAACTTTCCCATTAAACCCTTCCCCTTGTGCAGTAGTTGCAGGCAAGGGCAGATGACTGTGTGGGGCATACATAACTTAAAATTATAAAAAGATAAAAAATGAATCACAGGGATGTTTTTCAATTCAGAGTTCTGAGTGAAATCATAAACAACCCAGGCTTCGCTCTTGCTGTGTATTTGACGTGATTCAGTACCTCTCAGTGAAAAACAACTCCGAAATTTACTGTTACCCATTTATAATTCTGGTGCACAGACATAATATCGTCTCCAAAATATCGATTGGACATAATATCGAGTTTTAAATATAGACTGGACAAGATATCGACAGGACAGAATATAAATAACCAAAATATCGTTTTTAAGGTAAGTGATGTAATATCGACTGTTAAAAATAGAGAAAGTTAAAATATCGAAGTATATAATATAGATAGTTAAAATATCGATTATTTAATATCTAATTTTTTATAGAGTATTTTTATGTTATAAGATGTGTGAAAAGTGTGTATTTATGTTATAATTAATTTTAATTAATAAATTTAGTTTTTATAATTATTGCGTAATTTAATTCTGTAGCGGGTTGTGGGTTTATAGGGGAATAGGGTGGGAAGCAATTAAATTATAATTATTAAAAATGTAAAATTATTTATTGGTATTTATTTAGAATTAATTATCAATTAAGTATTTATGGGTAATTATAAACATTTTATTTGCC
This sequence comes from Lissotriton vulgaris, assembly GCF_964263255.1. NCBI lineage: Eukaryota > Metazoa > Chordata > Amphibia > Caudata > Salamandridae > Lissotriton > Lissotriton vulgaris. The sequence continues at coordinate 1,188,426,373 of NC_141693.1, read as the reverse complement.
AATTAATTAAATGTAATTGATTAATTGTTAATTATGTTAATTTTAATAATTTATTTTCTGTAGTGGGTTGTGGGTTTATAGGGGAATTGGGTGGGAAGTAATTAAATTATAATTATTAAATATGTAAAATTATTTATTGGTATTTATTTAGAATTAATTATCAATTAAGTATTTATGGGTAATTATAAACATTTTATTTGCCAATTAATTAAATGTAATTGATTAATTGTTAATTATGTTAATTTTAATAATTTATTTTCTGTAGTGGGTTGTGGGTGTATAGGGGAATAGGGTGGGAAGTAATTTATTAATAATTAATTCAATAATTAAAATGATTTAAATGTATTTAATTAGAAATAATTGTTAAATCATTTTCAATTATTAAATAATTATTTGTTATTTATAAATTAATTAGTATTAATAGGTGATCAATTGAAATAATTATTGTTAATTAGTAATTTTAATATATTAATTATTATATTATATAACATTTGATATTATTTTTAAATAATTATTAATAGATATTCATTTTTTAATTTTTAAATAATATATGAAGTATTTACTTTCCCTAATGTTGTATTCTCTGTAGTGGAAATAGTAATTTTAACCCCTACGCTATCCAACGCTTTCCCTACTGTAGCACCCACTGGAGTGGGAATAGTAATTTTAACCCCTACGCTATCCAACGCTTTCCCTACTTTTGCATGCACTGGAGTGGGAATAGTAATTTTAATTCCTACGCTATCCAACGCTTTCCCTACTGTTGCACTCTTTGCAGTGGGAATAGTAATTTTAACCCCTACTCTATCCAACGTTTTCCCTACTGTTGCACCCACTGGAGTGGGAATAGTAATTTTTACCCCTACGCTATTCAACGCTTTCCCAACTGTTGCACTTTTTGGAGTGTGAATAGTAAGTTTTACCCTTACGCTATCCAACGCTTTCCCTACTGTTGCACCCACTGGAGTGGGAATAGTAATTTTTACCCCTACGCTATCCAACGCTTTCCCTACTGTTGCACCCACTGGAGTGGGAATAGTAAATTTTACTTCTACGCTATCCAACGTTTTCCCTACTGTTGCACCCACTGGAGTGCGAATAGTAAGTTTAACCCCTACGCTATCCAACGCATTCCCTACTGTTGCACTCACTGGAGTGGGAATAGTAATTTTAACCCCTACGCTATCCAACGCTTTCCCTACTGTTGCACCCACTGGAGTGGGAATAGTAAATTTAACATCAATGCTATCCAACGTTTTCCCTATTGTTGCACTCACTGGAGTGGGAATAGTAATTTAAACCACTACGCTATCCAACCCTTTCCCTACTGTTGCACTCACTGGAGTGGGAATAGTAATTTTAACCCCTACGCTATCCAACGTTTTCCCTACTGTAGCACCCAGTGGAGTGGGAATAGTAATTTTAACCCCTACGCTATCCAACGCTTTCCTGACGCTTGCACTCTTTGGAGTGGGAATAGTATTTTTTACACTTCTGCTATCGTACGGTAATAATATAGGATATTATTTAATTATATTATGTTACTATATATATGTTTTAACAAATATGATTATAACATTTTTTTATTAATTTCATTAATTATTTAATTATTATAAGTTAATTTAAGTATTTTTAAGTATATTTAAGTAATTCAATTTTAATATTAATTTAATTTAACACTGTTTTTAATAAAGTCGATATTTTTATAAACTATATTTTTGTAAACGATATTTTGTACTCGATATTTTTGTACTTACCTGTTTGTAGATACAAATGTCGATATTATGTCAACGATATTTTTGCTAGTCGATATTCTGTCCCTCGATATTATTTCAGTGATCCATAATTCTATGTTATATTTCTAATCCCCTTTTACCATTGTGAGAAGAGTTTCCTAAAAGTGATAACTCACTACTAGTACATCATAGCAGTGGTTAACAAAACTCATAAACCACCAGTGTAACACTCTACAGTTGCTCTACATCACACACTGGACAGTTGGCTACGATTACAAGTAAAACAACTGTCACATTTCTCCCTCAGACGCTATGAACTTTACGCTTAAAGACGCCTTTCAAATAGAGAAAAGGGCAAAGATCCACACCTTTGCTGACTGCCTGCTGAAAACGAGATAGCCCAACACTTCATAGTGATTCACATATCCTCACTGCATAGGAAGGCTTTAAAAAAACAGGAAGTTGCCAAAGATCAAACAAAGCATCCCTTTGTGTGCCTCCTCACTCTGCATGGTAAATAGGAGAACCTGTGGAAGATGTATCTCACTGAGCGTGCCTACAGTTCTTCACTCTGCACAGTCTGGCCTCAAGCAAGACGGCAATCAAAAGAAAATATAATATTTATGAAAGTGCACCATTTTTTACCTTTGCAAAATCATACCAAGATGCCAGAACAAAAGTCACAAATATGCTGGTAATGTAGGACTGATATAAAAAGACAGTATTCAATATTTAAAGAAAAAAATGCATCCATACTTTAACCTATGAAAAAGAACAAACTGAAAGCAAAATCTTCAACTACCTTAAGCAAATAGCCCAATGCAATTGATATTGCTGTGTTACAAAATATTACTCAACTAATTTGTTGCCACAAAAGTTAAAAGAAACTGTATAAAAAACGAAAGGACACCTAAAATTCAGATTAGAGGTGCTCAGTTAAAAAAAATGATTTAATTTAAAACAAAATTGTTTGATTTTTTTTCCCATTACAACTAGAACAGGGCAGCAAAAATAAACTAAACTCACTGTTAAAAATTAAGCATAGTTTTTCAGCATTTTTCATACTTGGATTGGGTTATCACGTTAAAAAAATTATTTTCATGATTGTGAAAGATTATTAGAAACACTTTTAACATAAAATATAGATGAGTAGCCATCCTTTATGGGGATGTTTTTCACCTTAAGTTTCTGAGTTACATAGATAATTCAAGTTTCACTCTTGTTGTCTATGACCTCACTCAGAATCCCTTGGTAAAAAACACCCCATTAGGAACAGTTGATAGCAAAACCTGTTACCCATTTTTGCTACGTCATAAAGACTTTCCCTCTAAGCTGATAGGGCTTTCTGAGAGCCTGTCAGTGAAGTGTTGCTTGTCTGACAGTAGAAAGCACAGCTGCAGGAGGGTGGAAGTAATCAAGGAAGGAGATGGGACCTGTTTAAGGATTAAATGTAGGGTTTTTGACTTTTATTTTAGATAGGAGAGGCCATGTTATGTATGGTCGCATTTACTCCTCTACCGTTGTGTGGCAGTTGAAAGCAGGGGCAGATGATTTTGGGGGCATACATGCAATCATAGATGGGTACAAAGTTAATTAACAGGATGTTTTTCACCTCGGGTTCTGAGTGACATCACAGTCAACTCGAGGTACGTTCTCATTGTTTATTTGATGTTACTCAGAACTCCTCAATGAAAAACATCCCCCTAAATCACTGTTTCCCATCTATATTTCTATATACAGTCCACTGTCAAGGGCTACCCTGGTTTTTACAAGGTCCTGAATGCACGTTAAATAGCAAGTCAGAGCAACTAACAAATGGTACAGCTCAAGGCAGAGGGCTAAAAAGTGTTCAGAATATTCCACCCGCCAAGGGTGGGTACAAAAGACAGAAACACAGGGGTAAACGTTGGAATGTTCTGATAGGATCAGATAAATTCAGTTGTGCCACCTTATTTTTTCCAACTGACAAAAACACATTATCTGCCTTTTTCCATTTTTGACAAACAATGCTAATTATTAGCAGACTAGTGTCATCCAGACTGGATTATTATATAGTACTCTACTTGGACTTACCAGCTGGATCACATGGCACACTACAACTCATCAAGAATGCTGCAGAAAGATTGATCCTGAACATTATGGATTTTGATTTTATCTTGCAAGTGTTAGTGACACTTCACTGGTTGCCGCAAAGACAAAGGGTGAAGTTTGCATCACTAGTTTGATTCACATACTACATTTTGTACTAAGTAAAGTAGTAGTACTTCCCACTACAAAATGAAATTCGCAAACAGATGAATGTAAATCTCTGCTTACCCGTCTTCTACCTTTTCTATGGCGAGAACTTCACAGATGTAAGGTTGCTACCTAGTACTAAATGTAGGAGGAACAAAAGGGAGTAGCTGAAAAAAGGGCATACTAGTAAATGGGAGGGATTTAGGGAGCACTGGAGAGAGGTTTAGGGAGGGGTATGGAGTATTTTAGCATGGAAACAGTAAAGTAGTTGCCTGCGCACACCCTTTTGGATACTAAGTACTCTGTGTATAAGAATGTTTGAACAAAGTGTGTGTGCTGCCTGGTTGAAAGGTGGCCAGCCTAATTGAGAAGGCATTTTAAGATGGGACATGCACCCACCCACAAAAATGTTAACACCATTGCTATTCAGAAGCTTCACTTCTAAAATGACAACAGAAAAAGATCAAAAACATTAGTAATTGTACTTCAGCTCAGAGCTGGAGTAAGTCCAGAACCGGACATGGAAAACAACTGGTATTACAATACACTACAATCGAAAATAATGGAGGTAGGGACTTAAAATAAAATCCATTAGGAAATAATCTTAAATTAAATGAATATATTCAAATCTTTTAAAAAGGTGTATGAATCTAATTTAATTAATTAAAATTTTGGATTAAAATCCCTAGCAAGCTACTAACCTCTGACATGTGTGCTAGCTCAATGAAGATCTACTCTGCTGCCAATTCTAAAGGTTCCTACTAACTGTTCTACCAGTAACCTTCCACTAAATCTACTTCCTTCTGGTATATACTCCATCTAAAGAATTACAGGTTTCTAATCCGTCGTGCAATTTTTTTGAGAACCATCTATAAAAAAAATGTATATCAGAAATCTAAAACAGTCATGTGACTGCATGTAAGCTATACACAGCATTATTGTTTTCCTTATGTCACCAATGTGAATACCGTATGAACTCTATGACAATGCTAGAAAAATATATATTCAGGGCACAAGAATAAAAATAAAATCATACTAAAAAAAACCTGAGCTTGCATAGGACCCTACCTGAAGCTTTGAGCAATCCGGAGATCACCAGCAGAACCAACACGTAAGCCTGTGTGCCTTCCATCCTGAGCTCGAATTGGAACAGCAGAGGAAGGAGCCTCATATTTATACCCAATGATAGAAACAAGAGGCTCTTTCCTTAGGAGGAGTGTCTTAGAGGCGTATCTGAGAAAGGGAACCAACTCAGTGAGGAGGTGCCTGAAAGATTTGCGGCCTGCGGGGGAATGGGAGTGGCCTGAATGAGGGTGAGAGGTATTTTGCAGGGGGGAAATCCAGGAGGAGATCCTGTGAGCAAAAAAAAATATGTTGCAAGAAGGGGAAGGGGCAGAACTAGCACATGGTCTAGCACAGTATAAAAGGCCTGCATTGTACTCATTCACATCCTGGATATATGGTACATAGCAAAGAGTAGAGGCAGCTATCAATAATACAGCAGGTATGTGATTGGTTTATTGCACGCAAATTATGGCTATTCTTCAAAAGATTTGGTCCTATTTCCTAGATTGCATTCAGGTTCTGGGAAATCTCATTATGCCTCTTTTAGGAAGACAATTTCTGTACAAGCTGAGACCTCATCTAAAGGGGAAGATGTAATCTAGTAGTTTAAGCTCACATTGTAAATATGTGCAAAATAGAAGCAATCAGCTGTGCTAATTGTCCTTTCTCACTAATGTGCCTGTACTATGTTGCCACACCACACACATTACTTTAGCTTCATCCAGGACGTTTAGACTAGTCACAAAGGTAGTATAGAGCTGTGATTAAGTTGCACATGTAATTGTACTATTCCACTTTTGAATAACTTTAGTAATTTTGGCTAGTCACCATTTATGGACTCGATTCACAAAATACATTTTGTAGTACATTAAGAAGTACTACTTATGTACTACTTATCTACTGCAAAATGCAGTTCACAAACCTATGAGTGTAATCTCCACCTACATCCCACCCATAGGAAATGATGGAAGTGGGAACGTACAACAAAACCATGCACACTAATGGTAAAATACATATTTTAAACTTTAAGCATAGAATAAATGTAATTTAATGCTAAAAATTATCAACCAATACAATCTATGAATATATATTCTTTACAATTTTAGAAAAATAATTTTCATGTCTTTTGATATATTTAGAATAATTTTATTTTAAATTAGAATTAAGATAATAGTACGAAATATATGCAGTTATTTCACATTATTATTTGTAATATTTCATATAATATTTTTACTACCTTTTTTTCCAAGTTTACTAAACCTTTTTGATGTTTCTCCCTGTACTTTACAACAGGGTGCTGAGCTGAGTTGGCAGCCTTCCTTTTTGGGTTGCTGAGTGTGAAGGAGAACTAAAGGACACGTTAGACCATTCCCACCATTCAAATGAGTGGTAGGGTTATAGAAAGGTATTAATCACTATACACTGTTCGGAATCTGTCAATTTGACCGAAATATTACCCTTGAACGTTTTAAAGTGGAATACTGTTTGGACGTAAAAGTCTTTTAAGGTTTGCTTTTTCTGTGTCTATTAGGGTTTGGAGGTCAAACAGTAAGAGAGAGCAGACGTGATCTTTGATTGGCAAGCAGGCAGTCGGACATGCATGTCAAGACTCAGAGAAGAAAGACTGATATAGAAGGTACAGTTGGAATGAATGTTATGACTGGTAGCGAACAAAAAGAATGCATTGAGACCAGACTGGAGTGGATAAGTAGATTTACTGTCAAGGAGGTGGTTAGGTTTCTTTATGCGCCGGGTGGAGGTTTACCTATAACATGCAAATATTGAACACTCTACTATTTTGTATGGCTAATAAACTGAGAAAGTTAATTGCTTGAGGTTACCCCTGCACTACATAAGGCAATCTTCTATCAAGCTGAGGTTAGGTCTGTGTTGAGCCTCACAGTATTCCCGAAGGAGTTGCACCCTGCTTTGTTTGTCGAACATAGGGGGTGATTAGGATAGCAGCGAACCCACCACCGGCAGCCTGCCGTTGGTGGGTTCAGTGCCATCTTGCGGCCATTCACTACCCTCCAGATAAGGATGGTGGGCAGAGTGCCGGCAGACAGAAAGCCCGTCCACCACAATTGCCTGTCGGACCCGGCCAGCATACCTGGAATGGTGGTGGTGCCTAGCAGGCACAGTCCACCACACTAGGATGCTGCATGACACCAGCCTTTGAATGGTGGTTCCTCCACCATTCAAAGGTTGGCAGAGATTGACTTTGGGGGCCTGTTTCGGGCCCCCCTTGTGCAGGGGCAAAGCAATTATGCACTTGGGGGACATCTATGGTGCCCCCTACAGTTCCCTGCACCAGGTGGTAGACACCACGTGGTCCCTGCCACGTAGTGCAGGGAAATGCACAATATGCATTTTTGCCACTGCGGCGGATGCTGCAGCCAGCATCACCCACCGCAATAATAAACATGCAAAACGCGACCGCCACAGTGGCAGTCACATTATATTTGCATGTGTGGAACCCTATGGCCTGGCTGTTCCGATTTCCGTGAGATGGCGGATGGACTGAATTTGTCACCCTCATAATTTGTGCTTGGATTGCCAGCAAAGGTACCGGTGTAGCCTCCTTGGTTATGCTTTAGGTGGGAAAGTTACTTTAACATTAAACTGTGCCTATCTCCACCCCTTTAGGCTTTGAAGGCCTGCTGTATTGTTCCAGATATGAAAAGCTTTACTGGACACTGCCCTCTTCCATTAATTCTAAACCATGGCTTCGAGTGGAGTGCCCTGGAACAACGAGCACAAACAGCCATCAGGAGTTTGACAAATTATGGGATTGTTCATTGTTTCCAAAGACCGAAAGCACTCAGTCAAGCATGATCCTGCATATGGTACTCAAGATAGCAGTTCATCAGAGCCAGGCACAGCACGGCCTCGACATACAGGACGAAGACTACAGCATATTGCAGGAGACCCCAATATATAAACCAAAAGGGTGAGCCTGAGATCGGAAATGTCATCATTACTTTGTAGAAGTCGCTCCTTTCGCACATGCTCACTCACAAATATAAGTTCGTAATTCAAATGTTATGGTGAATTGACAGAATATGTTATATTTTATCCCTGTATAAATAAAGTACTTTGCACCCTATAAGCTTTCTTCCAGTTATCACATCTACTTGCAATGATCTATTCGCAAATTCCTCATTTTAATTTGAGTTTGATTTATCATTGTTGTGTAATCTTAGTTGATTCACTCTGTTAGTAAAAATTTTAGATATCTCGTATTACAAAATGTGCTGTTCTCCCTCACACAATGTATTGAACATTGATTGACTTATTTATCTTGACGTTAAATGTAAATAAGCATACACAAGCATACCATTGTTAAGTTACTCTTGTGTTAGTGGGCCCGATTTACCGAGGTTATTCCGTGTCCACAGACAAACTGAAGGATTTCATGTTTAGCTGTCCTTTCCTCTCTGGTTAGGGTTAGTATTAAAAGTGATATGTCTGCTAAAAACATTAGAAAATTACACTCTCGTTTCCTGGCTACAGACTATCTTTAGGCTGTTCTATTCAACGGAAAACCTTTAGTAAACAAGTCATACCATTGTTTTTACGTAGATCAATTGACACATAAAAGTCCAAACCACATGGAACACTTTGAAAAAAGTAACCTTTCCCTCTTGTTTGCTGGTACACCTATGTCTTCTAGGTAGTCACGCTTTTGCCAGGTCGCCGATTAATATGGTGTCCGAAAAGACTTCATAGGTCCTGTAGTTTTTACTATAGTCATGTTGCCTTATGTGCCAACTAGTGTGACTCTCCCGTGACATCGAAGCTGTTACTTAGACTTAGGGCTTACGACCTGCATCCTCTAAGCTCACGCAGTCCATGAATCCCCAGTAAAAATGTTCGAAATAAATATGTGGTTAAAACGACTGTTTGACTTGTTCTTCTGTGGGACAAGTTAACGGAGTTTAAGATACCCGTCTCGTTGAGGCTACAGAAATCGATTGAAAAGGTTGGCAAAGTATACTGTTCATACCATTATATTAGCTTCCTCTTGTGCTGTAATTATATGAACATTCGTTGTTGTAATTTTACTCTACTTGCTGGTTATTGATTTTTCATTTGCTATTGCTATGTTTAATCAATTATATTGTTCCTTGTCTCTTAATGTTGCGGTCTGAGGAATATTGTAGGAACCTTTTTCTAGTGAGAAAAACTACCAATCATTTGCACCACTTTGGGCCAGATGTACGACCGCCTCGCAATTTGCACTCAATTGCGAGTCGCAAATTGCAAGTCGCAATTTGAAATGTACAACACTGTCAGAGACACTGATTGCGATTCCCACTGGGGTCGCAAAATGCGAGGATCATGAAAATTAATGAGCCACTCGCAATTTGCGACCCCATCAGGAATAGCTGGCCCTCCCAGGGATGGTGGCCTGCTGAGCCACCATGTCTGGGACTGCTTCAATAAAGTAGTGTTTTTATTTTTAAATGCAGCCCGTTTTTATTAAAAGAAAATGGGATGCATTTAAAAAAAAAATGAAACGTTTTTGTTTCATTTTTTAAGGGCAGGTAGTGGTTCCTGGCATTTTTAGAGCCAGTCACAAAGGGGTCCCTTGGTGACCCCTTACTGCCCTCTTGAAGAGGAAGGCGAATTGCGAGTGTTTTACGACCACAATTGTGGTTGCAAAATTCATACATAGCTAGAGAGTTGCTATTAGGAAGGGAACACCCAATCCTAATAGCGAGTTGTAAAACACTATTTTGGAGTCGCAATTCTTTACGAGTCACAAAATAGTGTTTGTACATGGCCATGTAGGTTTTTGCATGCACAATCGGGCCGCTAACCTGTTTGCGCACACAAAAACTGGTCATACATCAGGCACCTAGGGCCAGATGTAGGTCGGTCGGTAACGGCCGAAAATCGGTATTTTTGGCCGTTACCGACCGGTATTCAAGAATTGGCATGTAGGGGCATAATTTTACAGAATCGGTAAATTTACCGATTCGGTAAATTTACCGATTCTGTAAAATACCGAATCGGTATTTTTATCGATTCGGTAAATCTCAGATGTAGGTGCGACTCTTCTCAGTCCCAAAGGCCCTACAAAATCGGTATTTTACCACAGAATCCTATTGTGTGGTAAAATACCGAATTCAGGTGTGCATGCACATGTGTGCATGCACACCTAGCCATGTGACAGACAGACATGCCCTTAGGGCATGTCTGTGTGCCACATGGCGCACATGCCTATTTGTGGGGTGCCAGAGGGTGTCAAAGTGACACCCCCTGCACCCTTGCAAAATTCGGTATTTACTGATTCTGTAAATACAGAATCGGTATTTCCCATCGATTCCTATGGGCTTCAAAGCCCATAGGAATCATTGGGAAATACCGATTCTGTATTTACAGAATCGGTAAATACCGAATGTTACAGATTCGGTATTTCCACATCTGGAAATACCTACATATCCACCCCTTAGATTTACCGATTTTTAATTACCGAATCGGTAAAATTCGGTAATTAAAAATCGATAAATCTATTCTACCTACATCTAGCCCCTAGTTTCTTATGCAATATGGAATAGGAAAACGCTACTGCGATCAGGACAGACATGGTTAAAAGTATTTAATGCTAAGATGGTTGGGCTTCCTGGTTAAGAAACTAAACTGGCTGAGAAATGTTAAAAAATATGAAAGCTGGCACTGTATGTGATGAGGCCAACTTCTTTTTCATTTGCTAACTAGCAACAAATTTGTGAAATAAATTTGTTCTATTTTGTATTTAAAGAATGCCACCAGGCAGGTCGCTCCCCTCACTGCCAGGCAGCCCCCCTGTGTGACCTGAGCCCCGCTGCAGCTGCCGCTCACTTCGGTTGGTATCCCCCTTCTACTGCCTCCATTGCTTTGCTTACTGTATTTACTGTGCTGTGTATTTACTGTGCTTCCTCTGTTGGTTTTGTTCTATTGTCCACCCTTGTGCCCCCATTTCTCCTTGGTGTCCCCTTTGGCCTTCTGTGACCCCCACCCGCTCCCCCCTTCAGGGTTCTCGCCGCTGCGTCCCCTGCAGCCCCGCCCCCCTGCTATCCCATTCGGCACACCGCTCCTGCCTCCCAGCTGCTCCTCCCTGCCACATCCCCTCATATGGAGGCCGCGCAGCAGTAGAGAGAGTGACACTTGACCCTGTCACCAGGCAGTTCGCTCCCTTGGTGTCCCCTTTTGGCTTCTGTGACCCCCACCCATTCAGGGTTCCTGCTGTTGCGTCCCCTGTGGTCCGCCCCCCTGCTATCCCATTCGCCACCCAGTTCCCGCCTCCCAGTCTCTCCTCCCTCTCACATCCCCTCATATGGAGGCCTTGTGCTGCGGTGCGCCGAAGGCGCGCCTGAGGCAAGCCCGTCTGTGCCCGTCCGTGCCTGGACCATGCCCAGTGCCAGGACCCCTAGCCCCCGCAAACGCCACAGCGCCCGCCTCCGCTACAACTCCAGCACCCTTCACCCACTCAACGCCGGATGATCACGCACCTGCTGCCTTGCCGCCCCGAAGCGCACCCAAGGACCATTCTCCTGTCGAATCTACAGCTTCACCAGCATCTGACCCGCCAACCCACCCACCGAAGAACCCAACTTCTTCAGATACATCCTGCTCAACACCCGCTCCTCTCGCAAGCACGCTGTCGAACTCTGGGACCTACTCAACACCAACACCCCAGATGTCGCCTTCCTGACGAGACCTGGCTGACCCCCTCCTCGGCATCGCAGCCACCAACGACATCAGGACCCTGCTCGACAACAGAGAAACTGCGGCCTTCATCCTTCTGCACCCGTCAGCCGCCTTTGACACGGTCTGCCACCGCACACTAATAGAACGCCTCCACTACACTGGAATCCAAAGAAGGCCCTGGACTGGACCACCCCCTTCCTCTCCGGCAGAACTCAGAGTGTCCGCCTCCCCCTTCCCGCTCCGAAGCCACTGAGATCATCTGCGGCGTACCCCAAGCCTCATCCCTCAGCCCAATGCTGTTCAACATCTACATGGCACCGCTCGCTCACGTCACCCGACGGCACGACCTCAACATCATCTCCTACACCGACACCACCCAATGATCTACACTCAGCCAAAACCAACCTCCACAAAGGGAATGAAGGCCGTCGCCGACTGGATGAGAAACAGCCGACTGAAGCTGAACTCGGACAAGACAAAGGTCCTCATCCTCGGATCCACCCCCTGGGCCTGGGACGACTCCTGGTCACTGACTGCACTAGGAGAACCCCCCACACCCACCGGCCACTAGGTGGAGTCGAGGATGATCCACCTGGGGATCATCCTCGACTCCACCCTCTTCATGACGAAGCAGGTCAACACGGTCTTCTCCTCCTGCTTAAAAACCCTCAGCATGCTTTGCAGGATCTTTAAGTGGATACCCACTGAAACAAGAAGGACGGTCACCCAGGCCCTCGTCAGCAGCAGACTGGAGTAAGGAAACGCCCTCTATGCAGGAGCCTTGGCAAAACTCCTGAAACGACTCCAACACATCCAGAATGCCTCTGTACACCTGATCCTCGACATCCCTCGCAGCAGCCACATCACACCCCACCTGAGAGACCTGCACTAGCTCCCCATCAACAAGAGGATAACCTTTAAGCTCCTCACCCACGCACACAAAGCACTCCACAACACCAGACCAGCGTACCTCAACAGCTGCCTCTAAACCTCCACCCGCCAGCTCCGCTCTGCAGAGCACTCCCACGCCGCCGACCCCCGCATCTGAAGAGTGACCGCCGGCAGCAGATCTTTCTCCCACCTCGCCGCCAAGACGTGGAACACACTCCCCATCTGCTTACGGCAGACCGAAGACCTCGTGACCTTCAGGAGACTCCTCAAGATCTGCCTCTTCGAACAGTTGCAGCGTTCCCCCCCTAGTGTTTTGAGACCCTCACGGTTATGTAGTGCGTGTTACAAATGCTATGATTGATTGATTGATACTAACTAATATCAAATGATTTATAAGAAATATTTGTGATAGATATTGTTTCCCTTCTCTTCCCTCCGGTTTTTGCTTTGACAGGAAAGAATTCCCTGAGTTAGTTTGACCGACTAGAAGGGTGTTTGCCCCATTACACAACACACAAACATCAAACACAGTGCTCAAGGATTTGTCTTGTTTTTGCTCCTGCACAAGTTCTGTAATATGGCATCTGTTTTCTAAGAGCAGAGACAGGTTTACAGAGACTCAGATAAAACCTTGCAGGTAGTAAGTGCCAAGCCTCTGAGTGCAATTGGAAGGTTGACCAGGACTAAACCAGGTCTTATCCTCTTGCCAAACAATGCTCTTGGCTTTCATAGGTTAGAATTTAAAAGGATTACTCAGGAGATCCCATAGTTCACAAAAAAACATAATATCTGACAAACCAGCATTGTGGTTTTCTTAGATAATGATTTAATATTAACTTTGTTAAGATTTTAAGTGACCTCCCTGTTGTGAAGGGATTGGTAATAGCAGATATATGCCCCCTCAGGATTATGAGACCTACAGGAAGACCATGGATCTGTTTAGTTTCCCCTTGGAGATACTGGCCGCGAAACATTTCACTAACAGTTTGAAGTTCAGGGGCAATATTAGAGCACCTGTAAATCCTGTCAACTACCACTACCCACCCCAGAGCTGTTGATACCCCTTATATCAGTAATTGTGCAGGGAAGAAATAACCGAGAGAAATCAATTGTAATAAGCACTTAAGTCTTTCTACTGAATGTTTAGGAACTGCCACCCTGATAGATGAGCCAGGTGCAGGATTCCTGCACTAGATCCCCTTCCTTAGTGCACTCCCAACATGCAAGTCGATGCCCCACTGAAACGACTCTCAAGGAGAGAGACAACTGCGATTATGGTGATTTAACCAAGGCGCAGCCTTTTATTTCACAGACACATAGTATCAGTGAGTAATGATAACATAGTTAAGCAGATATCATTGTTCTGAAAATACAGGACACTAGATCAGCAAATCAGCTCAAAGATCGTTCAAGAAATACAACAGTTGTCTCTGCTTTCCATTAGAGCACAACGCTCCAGAATGCAAAGTCCAAGAAGGCCCCTTTTCCTTAACCATCGCCTATGCCCAAACCAAGGGCTTCCAGGAGATTATTGGCAAGCATACCTGAGTAGGAACTTCCTGTCCATTACACAGATTGATGGGCAATACCTGCAGTTCCATATCAACGCAAACACCAGGGCATCACTTTGCGCTCCATCCTTGCTGGGCTACCTGTCATCCGGCAACCCTCCCAAAATGTTTAACTTCAGGCAGAAAGGTCCAGGACCACCAACAGGTCAGTTCCCCCTTCTGCCTGCTCAGTACCCACACAAATCAACACCAATCCAAGGTAGCCCCCTTTAAATTCTGCTAGAAATCCTGCAGATTCCTCCTTCCTCCAAGAGTGGGTGGGTGGGTATATGATCTAGTATATTGGCAGCTCGTGCATTATGGAGAGAAATAAGGCTGAACTCTCACCTCTCGATAAGGTAAATGCTCATGACCCTGGTGCCTCCTGGTGACGTCACGGCCCCTTTAGTGCAAAACAGACAAGACACTCCACACCAAGGGTCCTGCCCGTGGAGTGACTTATGACGACCCTCAGCTATTTGCAGGGGGCGCCTGGCTGATTTCAAAAGACTTCCAGGCTCAAATGCGAAAATGTTTCGCCACATTTTTAGTAAAATTGCTGACTTTCATGGAAATCTTAAAAAGTCTATTCTATGAGCACACTTTAGAAGCTGCAGAACCTAGGGATTCTCGTGTAGACACCTATTTACTCATATGGAAATATTCATCATGCCGAAATGTCGCCCAATGAGTATTTTCATCTGTTAAGCTTTTTTTTTCATTCTCAGTGGGAAAATATATTCGGTATTACTATCCTAAATCAGCCTTAATCAAACACCTCACAGCGGCGAAATTCAGACCATTTTCAGATCTAAGAGACATCATGCACAGGCTTTATTAATAACCACAAAGCTTCTTGCTGTTCATCTACCTTTATTTATTTTATTTATTTTTAGAGTTTTATATAGCGCAAATATGACCCTTGGGTATCAGAGCGCTTAACAGTTACATTTGGAACATTTGCGATACAATGTGAATGCGATATATAATTCCTGTACATGATTTTTCTTATCAGTTCAATAAAAGGAGTAGCATTGCTATGTACAAAATCCTGTACATGACATGATTTTCTTATCATTTTCAACAAAAACAGCATAATTACTATATATAACATTCCTGTGTATGTCATTCTTATTCGTTTTGGTAAACGTAATATTATTTCTTTACACATGATTCCGATGTGCTTTCTGTGGAGTCTACAACATGAGCGGTTCCTGATTGACGTTTGTGTATTAGTCTTAATGATTAAAGAGTTGTCTGGCCCTATGGCAGGAACTTGCTCATTAGGAAACTCTTCACTTCTTTCTTGAATATTGCTGTGTTTGGAATTTTGCTACTGCTTGGAAGGAGTGAGTTCCAGATTCTGGGGGCTGCTTCGGAGAAAGCTCTGTCGTATGTCTTCTTCCTCCGAAAGATGGGTGGTTTCAGCAGCATATCTCTGGCGCTCCAGGCTGGTCTGCTTCCCCCTGAAAGCTCAATTTTCTGAGCAAGGTACCTTGGAGTTCTGTGGTGGAGCGCTTTGTGTGTAGTGCATGCCATTTTAAATTGAATTCTGGCTTCGTATGGTAACCAGTTTAATGCTTTCAGTTGAGGGGAGATATGGTCGTATTTTCTGGAACCTGTAATGAGTCTTGCTGCCGCATTTAGACATGCTTTTAGAGGGGCTGTTGAGATTTTTGGTAGACCTGCTATAGTTGTACATCCATATTAAATCCTAGAGTTAACTAAGATCTGTACTCCTTGTCCCAACGATTTTACGGATTCTACTAGTGTTGAGGTGCAGTTTAGTGCTGTGATCAGTTTTGTCCATTCTTTCACTTCTGTGGGTTTATTCGGTGGTGATATCATTAGGAATTCATTTTTTTGTGCGTTTAGTTTCAGATGATTACTAGTTAGCCAGTGTAATGATATTTTTAACACCTTGCATGCTGATGACGAGCTCAGATCGTCATGCAGCACGGTGGCCATGTGCTGGTGATGATCTGAGCTCGTCATGGCCTCTGCGGAACGTCCACGCAGGGATAATTACCCCGCTGTGCTGGGCGTTCCATTGGCGTGGCGTGAGCTCAGCTCGTCATCAGCACACGGCCACCGTGCTGCATGACGAGCTGAGCTCGTCATCAGCACCTCTGTGCCGCGGGGCAATTAGCCCAGCGGCAATGGGGCTAATGCCTTGTTCATTTTCTTTATGTCTTCCAGTGACGATATCTTGATGTAAATCTTAATGTCATCAGCGTACCTGTGAAAAGATATGCATGCGTCTCGGAAAATTTCTGTGAGGGGTTTGACATATAAATTGAATAGTGATGGAGATAGTGTTGATCCTTGAGGGACTCCAATTGAGTTTGGGCATGACAGTGAGAGCGTCTGGTTGACTAGGAATCTTTGAGTTCTGTTCTGGAGGAAGGATTCAAACCACTTCAGAACAATTCCAGATAGACCCAGCCTGTCTCGATGCCTGGCTAGCAATTTTTTATGGTTTACCGGGTCAAAGGCAGACGACAGGTCCAGAAGTACGAGTAGGCAAGTTTGATTATGGTCCAGGGCCTGCAGTGCATCATCTGCTATGTGTAGGATTGCTGATTCCGTACTATGGTCAGGACTAAATCCAGATTGACAGTCGTCCAGCAGCTTCAAATTGGCCGCTCAGTTGATTTTCTACACATTTCTCAATTAGTGTGGCAAGTATAGGAATATTAGTTACTGGGCGAAAGTTATTTGGCTCTGCCATGTCGGCTGTAGGTTTTTTGATGATGGGGAGTACTTGACCGGTTTTTAGACAGTCTGGTAGTGAAAGTGAGGCATTTATTATTTTCGTCCATACAGTAACGACAATGTGATTGATTGTTTTTAGGCATTTAGAGGGGAGGGGATCATTCTAGTGGTTGTTAGGTTTGATATCCAAAAGAGTTTTGTCAATGGTATTCTGGTCATATAGCTTGAAAGTTGCCCATTGTGCATTGTTTTTCAGTCTATCATGATCGTTTGTCAAGTATTCCTGGTTTTGTTTAGGTAATTGACTATGAAGGTTGTCAGCTGCTAACCTGAGCTCTTTGTCCAGCTTGTTGGCCTTGTCCGTGAAGAACGTAGAAAATTCTTTGCAACTCAGTTGAGTTTTAGCAGTTTCTTGTGCGGATTTTGCCTGCTTATTTGACTGTTGCTTTAATAATTTGAATAGTTTCTGCGCTCTGTTTTTGGAGCTGTCTAGTTCCGACCTAAAGAATTCTTTCTTGGAGTTAAGTACTTTTTTGTTATATTCGATTCTGATCTTTCTGAGTGTTTTAAGCTGTGGGGATGATGGTTGCTGTCTCCATTTACTTTCTGCTTGTCTCAGTTTACGCCTATCTTCAATCAATATCTCATTAAACCATACATTTTTATCCTTCTCAGCTATTTTTTTTAGTTTTAGGGGCATGGTGGAGTTAACTATGTTCGTCATTGATTTAGTGTAGTGCTCTGTGAGTTCGTTAGCATTCAGTAAGTTGTTAGGCGGATTTAGTTCCTTCTCGCATCTCGCTACAAGTATCTCAATATTAGGATCTTTGATGTCTCTAGTCCATTTTTTCAGTTTGACTGGCTGCGCTGTTTTGCTCTTTTTTATTGAGGGTATCACAAAGGTTATGGCATGGTGATCAGACCAATCACAAGGGACAATTGATTGGAGTGTGACATCTTTACTCCTTGATATTACCCAATCTAAGGTAGCCCCTTTCAAGTGGGTTGGATGTGTGCAGGTTTGAGTGAGGTTTAGATCTGTTAGAAAGTCTTTAAGTGCGCTGATCTGTTTATCATTCTTGTCGTCCCAGTGTAAATTGAAGTCGCCTAGGAATATGTTATTCATGTGGCTGTTAGAATTAGCTGTGATGATCTCCATTAACTGTAGCATTATTGCCTGGTGGGTGGTAAAGCGCATGTAGGTTGCATCTTTGGTTGCCTGCTGTTCTTACATTGAGGTCTAGGTATTCACAAGATTCAAGAGGGTCTGACTGTATTTGGTTGATCTCTATATCCGTTCGGTGTACGCATGCTGTTAGACCTGTCAGCTCTAGGGTTGTCTTTCCGGTGACTTTTTGCCCTTGCCTCATTTTTCACACCTACTTGTTGTTGGCTTTAGGACTCTGGGCACCCTCCCATTGCTAATCAATGCCAGGGTGCAGGTGCTCTCTTCCCCCAACATGGCTGTCACTGACCCCTGCTACTGCAGCGTGGTCAGTATAGGCGCACTCTAGTAGCCAGGAGCTGGCTGGAACCCTTAAACAATGTTGCCATACCAGCCTGCCAGCCTGCCCATAGCTAGAATGAGTGAAGCTCCTGGAACCTTCCAGAATAGGGGAGGCACCAACTGCCACTGCCAACTGCCAACTGACACTATATAAGGAAAAGGAGGGAAACCTTCTAGTCAGTTGGGGCATCACTGACCTGGGGAACCCACCCAGGAGAGTTAGGCGGGAGGGCCTAGTGAGGAACCTATGCTACTGGGAGTGACAGGATTTAGGTGCTGCCTCTTAAGCTGGGTGAGGTGTCCTAAGCTAGCCCCCTGATCTGGCCCAGTGGTAGGGAACCCCAGGGTCCATCTGCAGTGACTGAGGAAAAACTCATCAAGCCTTCATCTCATCACCCCCCCCCCCTCTTCAACTTCAAGAAACAAGCAACCAGGGGCGCAGAGCCATCCAAGCGCCAAGAAGTCTACTTTTCCTTGACCAGAAACTGCTGGTGGGATTAACCAGGTACTGGATTTGTGCGGCCCTGCGCATCCCCCTGACTGAACTGCTCTGCTGTCCTTGCTAAACGGAGTGGAAAGCGCTATAATCTGTTCTTCCTGACCAGCGCTGTATTTAAGACTGCCTGCTCTGAGCTAACTGTACCCCGTGGTTCAAGTGCTGTGATCCTGAGGCGCTTTCCTCCTTAAGAATCATCCTGCCCTGTGAGGTGCCGCAGTTGCCCCCACGCGCTCACCTGCTCCGGTGTCTAGCGCTGTGTTTAGCCCCTGAGGCGCCTGAGGAGACCGCGTCACCATCGCGGCATCGGCGCTGCCCACGTGACACCTCCAAGGTGCCTCCAGCCTGTCCTGCGCATCGCCTGCCTCCGCTCGGTGTCTCGCACTGTGATTGCCCCCTCAGCAGCCCCCGTACGCCAGGAGAGGGCCGCCGCCTCAAGTGAGCCGGGCCGCGGTAGGCCCGAAGTCAGCATGCGCCCCCACGTGACAGGGGAGCTCCTTCGCTCCACCCCCGAGCGCCGCGCTGCCATTGGTTCTGGCCAGCGCACCCTCGAGGCGAAGCCTGCGATTGGTGACAGCAGGCCCGGCCCCTGCCTCGTCCCCAGCGCTGATGCCCTGAAGCTGAGCCTGCACCGCGCTGGGACAAGTGAGGCCAGGAGAGGGTTGTAACCCCCTCTCCTCCTTTAAAAACCAACGTAAGGGCCCTGGAGGGCCGAAGAAGTGGGGTAACCCCCTGGGGAGGAGGGCGGTAGGCCGGGAGAGGCCCGAGGTCGCCCCTTCCCCGGGGTTCTCTGAGACTGGGCCCTGTTGGCCCCCCCACCTTCGAATGTGCCTTAAAAGAATGGAGTTAAAAGCCTGAAATGTTTAGCGTGCACCGTATTACAAGCCTGAAATGTTTAGCGTGCACCGTATTTACAAGCCTGAAATGTTTAGCGTGCACCGTATTTACAAGCCTGAAATGTTTAACGTGCACCGTATTTACAAGCCTGAAATGTTATAGTGCACCGTATCCACAAGCCTGAATTGCTCATAGTGCACCATATGTACAAGCCGGAAATGAGAGGGAGATTCACTTCCCTGTACTGAATTTTCTTGCAGAGGTGGGCTTCCATAGTATTCTGATGATCTGATCTAGGTCGCAAGCCGACCGGAATTCACAAGAAGAAAGGCTTGTCACAAATGATTAAAGGTTGTGTTCTTTGGAGTTCTTGGTTGGACTGATAAGTACTTGCCGATATGTTTTATTACCTTTAAGGAAAAGCGTCTATGAGAGGTTGGATGTGTTATTTAAACGCATTACTATAGTCGCTTCTTGTAGGATCCTTCAGGTTAATGCAGATACCCCTTTGCCTGTCAGAGAGTTTGATACGACAGGCGGGGTTAGTAAGTGTTTCACTGCTAGATAAGCGGTTATTATTTTTTTGAAATGTTCACCCCTTCATAGGAAATGTAACCAGAACGTGATTCATGAAATGTCTGAATTAAATGCTTATCTGAAATGCTGATGAATTAATAATGCAACGCTCTATTTGGAGATCTATATAAAAGATCTTGATTCTTTTAAATACAACTACTGGTGTGGTCTCCATTATTGCGCCACTGTGTTTCATTGGATGTGTGTGACAAGTAGCTGCTTTACACGCAAGCCCCTGGCTGCCTTGCTGCTCGAGCCATGCTACCCCCTTGAGAGCTGGTGACCCCAGGTCTCACACATGCAATATCGCCTCCTGTCTTTTTTTGTCTGTCTAATCTCACAATGTTGGGGGCACCAGAAGATCCATGAACGGGGACAAAGATTCCGTGAGACATGTTTCTATTAGGATTGTTACGTCTATTTCCTGATTAATGATGAGGGCTGCGATGTCCGAGGCATGTTTTGCTGCAGCCCGACAGTTGAGCAGTAGGCATAATAGTGGTTTCCCAGCACTACTAGAGTTATTTTCACTCGAATTGGTGGTTAGCTGGACTTGTTGTAGGTTGTTATGGTTGGGTTTCCTATTCTTGGTCCAGGGTTTTCTATTGGCATCGAACAGGACTGACTCAAATGCCTCCCCTTTGCTGCTAGTTTCCGACTCATATGATCGTAATATGGTTAAGGTTTCATCGTCTGATAGGTATTTACGATTTCTGTCTGGTCTGGTAAGTCTATTTGAGAATGGCATGAATGATTCTCTGCTCTTTTCTTGATAGCTATGTACTAATTTTTGAACGTGTTCGACTTTGTCGTCGGTGCTTATCGTGGTTTCCAGTATTGTTTCTAAAGCTTGTAATGCATTTGAAATATCCTGTGACATCGTGTCCACTTTTGTTTGGAGTGCTTCGAGTTTTTTCTGAGGTTGTGAAGATATTTTGGGGGTATGCGTCTGCCAGTTTCGAGTTTTGCTTCTGCCCTGAAGTTTTAGGTCTTTTGTTTCTTCATTTTACCTATTTTTGTCATTGGCTCGGTAGATAGTGTCTCCTATAGTTGTTGGGTGGGATGCGCTTCCTGAGATCTGGTCTTTCTGACTTACATTCTGAGGAAATTAATTTCGTACGGTTTTTGTTGAACTTTGTGATGCTGTTGCATGGAGTATGATAGGGGTGTTAGTTTTCAATACCTTTATTCCTGGAATGGGATTTCCATTGACTGTCCTATGTGAAGGAGATGTCACCTGCGGTAGAGGTGTTGATTCTACTTGCTGTGGTGGCAATGGCATACGGTGTATCGTTTTCACCTGTCACGGACTAATTTCCGTCTAGGTAGCCTCCTGTTAACGTTATGCCTCCCAGTATCATTGTAGTTTGTGGACCTAGATGGTCTCTGATTGTTGGTGTGACGTCTGTGGCGGTATTGTTGGGTGTGAGTAGAGTAGCTTCTTGTATGGTTCTTTGTTGATTAGAAAGATTTGTTTTGTCTACCCATTTTATTAGCGTTGAAAATAGGTTGTCAAACTTTTCTAGCTCATTGTTAGATGCTTGCATAAGTATAATGCCGTTCTTGTAGATAGTTATGCATAAATCCGCTCTTAGTCTTTTTGACGGAATGATCCTAAATTTTGTGCCGTGTGGAATGTTGTTTGTGTTTTTTTACGTTGAGCATCTTCGTAATGATGGTGCGCCATTTAGCTGTTTTCTTGGTGAAAAATATCAGGTCATTAATAATTGTACCTTTGTTTAGGTTGAAGTAGGGGTCGGAAATCAGCGTGTCTGGATGTTTTCTAATTAGGTTGTGTTTGAATTTTTTTGCTGCATTCTTAGAAAGGTCGAGTGGGTATTTTATGGCAAAGGAGTTTATTTCTTTGCCCACCCTGGGGGATACACAAACTGGCTCCTAATACCTGAATTGCTCACACTGAAATGTCACTGTTGTTGCAGAAGTTGCATGTACTAAATAACTTTTATTAGCTCAAATTTACACTATGGCAAAGTATCTGAATCAGGGAGGATAATTTGCACCCTAATTTAGGTGTTTTTGCACCTAAGTGAAGCGTAAGTGAGCAACCACTTCTGTGATTCAGGCATTCAGATAAAGCTGATTTTTTAGCTCTTGTATATTGCGTTCATTGAAAAGGTTTCCTTTAAGAGATGAGCTTGCACCAATGGACGATGCGAAGAGCTTGACCCGAAACATGGAAGAGATGGATATTCAATCAAATTAATCTCCAGTGATGGGAGTTTGGGTCTGGGTTAAGGTGTCCTTAAGCGCTCGGCAGAAGCAAACATTTATCATTGTACTCCGTGCCATTGTGCATTATCCATTGTTTTCTGCAAGCTTTGACAGGGCAGACTCAGCCAGGCATATGATTAGAACGCTGATGCACGAGATACCTAATACACCACTTCATTTCTCGAGCCTCACAAGGTGACCTGGGCCCCTTGCTGCCACCTTCAGTTTCTTTGTACTATAGCATGGCTTCTTCATCTCCTTGCCGATCTCAACAGAATTGAAAATGTCCGTCCAATTTCATGTCCTATCATGGACTCATCAAGGAACTGGAAGGGCCTCACTCTTGTTGATCAACACACATTATGTTGGTAGCTTTGATTGCTATTTTTCTACAAAAGGTGTTCATTAAGGCTCTGGACTTGGCTCCCTTCTATTCTCTTTGTCCCTAATGTCCATCTGAAAGTCTTATACTATATGTTAGCTGTTAGGTATATTTCTGTGATCATAGCACACCCACATCCTTTTCCTTTCCTATCCTTTTTAATTCATTGCATAAAAATTTAGTTCAGCACAGTAAAACAAAAGTGAAAAAATAATTGCATGAAGATTTAAATATTTTCATTCTCACTTTCTACAATCCTATTATTACATTTATTGTATACTTTGACCCGGATTTATCAAGTCTCTCCACCAGTACGACGTCACAAAATGTGACGCAAACCAGCGCAAACTGTTGAAAACCATTTACTATGCCGCACAAATCTTGATATGTCTTGAAAAGTAGACCAACAGCAAACCAAAGTAGCATTTTGCATTACTTTGTGGAACTTTCAGTCAAGGGGTGTCCCATGGGTGATACATGGGTATCGCTGTGCAACCGCCCACGGTTGTTGACACAATCTGTATCTACTAAATAGAGAAGAAAGGGCTTTGCATCAAACAAATATGCCTTTTTGAGCTGGAGAAAAGTTTTCCTTCCTCTGAACATTTTCCAACTTTGCATGCGTGCTGAACTGTGCAGCACATATGGAAACATGGAAATGTTTTATACTATGTCTAAACATAGATTTTTTTTTGCTGAAAAGGTACCCTTCCTGTACTAGCCCTGTACTGAAGATCAGATGCGCACTCTTGCAGTATAGTTCAAGAGCGTGTATGTGGAGCCTAAAGTGTGCCAACTCGGGGAGAGAACAAATGAGAAACATCTTAATAGATATTGTTTTGTAATAGCTTTTATATAGCACGTACTGCTCCTGGCAAGGCGTTGAAACACTTTATGGCAAGTAGCATGCTACTCCAGGAATTGGTCCTGGGTTCCCAAGGGACACATTCCAAGTATTTACTTCAGTTTTCTTTATGGCAGATTAAATTAATCAAAATAGGATTTGACCATTAGTTTGGACTGAATGAGTACATACAAGTGCTTGATGAGATTAATAGCTAGTCTCGGGGGGGGGGGGGGGGGGGGGGTTAAGCATAATTAGGTTTCAGGGATGGTTTCAAAGGAGAGATTGTGACCTAGGAAATGAGGTGTGGGCAGATTGAGGACATTCAGTAATAGAGAACAAGGCAGAAAAGTATGCGAATTAGAGTGGACAATGCTTAGAGAGAGAGGAGACATATGGATTATGGAAGGCATAAAAAGGGTCAATTGGAAGAACAAAAAGAGAAAGAACAATCAAAAATGCATTGCTGTCCTCATGTTGCCTAATCTCTGTCTTCATGCTGATAATCTCTCACCCAGGCAGTTGCATCCCGTAACATATGTCCCAAACTATGCCCTCCTCCTGTGGTTCCCTGCACCTCTGATCTCATGCTTATATACATTCTCCCAGCCTGTGCCCCAGGGTCATGAATATCCCACATCTGTCCCTTCCTCACATTCTTCTATGACCCCATACTTATAATTCCTACTTTGTTGATGTCCTGCTGCCTTTACGCTAACATTCTACTAAAATATATGCCCCCTCCTTCAGTGCCTATTGCGGTGTTCCTTTGTCCAGCTTCGGGTGTTTGTGCTTTCAAGGCAAACCAGGAAGAGGTCAAAGCATCTGATATTCTATTACTGGTGGCCCCAAGAGCTTAAAGAATGTTTTGATATACTCTGAAGAGGTAGAAGGGGGTCCCCATTTTCGCAGCTTATTGATAGGCCACATATTCAGAGACAGTGTTGGACTTCATGAGTTGTTTTTATGCAGTGCCTCTAACCACAGTTCTTCGCATTGAAAGTTTTGTCATCAAAGTGTGCTGACTTCAGAAGTATGGAAAGCTGACTTGGCCTTGCCGTTGTGACCCCTGACGTCATCATTAGGTATTTAACTTGAATCTTTTTAGCATATTAAAGCAAGGACTGCTTCTTCACTGTCTGAGAGCTGGGAACCAGGACTAGGTTGGCTGAGGGAGAAGAGGAATAAATGTGGGTTTCTCAAATCCCTGTATAAATGCCTGTCTCCAATTTCTTTATAATCAGAGACCTGTGACGCACCCAGTCACCGATTATCAAGAAAAGACGTTATAAGTCCACCATAATAAATTATTACAGTCACGTTCTGACATCACAATGCCTGCTGCCAGAGCCACCAGCTGAAGTGAAAGGCAGATCAGATATCAGAGCAGCTGTCAAAAGCAAGGGAAATGAAACATTGCATTTCTTTCCTCTGCTAACTGATTCTAGCTTACATTGAAAAGTAGAAAAAATTAATCTTTTCTGCGCTCTTTAGATAATTATCGAAAAGTTACAATCTTTCTAAATGTTTCTACATATTATTAGGTACTGTAGTATTTTTTGTTCATAACCCCCTTTGCTGCTAGGCCTCACCCCCGTGCTAAGCCTTTTTTTGGCTATTTGGGGTAATTCTCGCTCAGGCCCCTGTAATCTTTTGACCACATAAGGTATCCACACCAAATTTGCGTCCTTTACTTCCAATATCATAGGGATTTCAAAGGTAACCATGGCTTGTTCATAGGAGACCAAGAAATTAGCCAAAGTACAGCAACATTTTGTTTTTTTTAAGGGGGGAATGGGAAAAAGGTGCTGCAGAAGAAATTGTCTGCTTTTTCCCTGCAGATGGCATCAACAAAGGGTTTTCGATGCTGAAATCACCATCTTCCCAGCTTTCAGGGACTGACAGACGTTAGTCAGAGAACGTAAAACTACACACAGTTTTGGCATTTTACTTGGACATAGCCTATTTTAGCTATTTTTGTGTGCTTTTAACCTCCTTCCAGTTAATGGTTGAAATGGGTATGAAAGCAATGATGGATCCTGGAAGCTATACATTTCAGATAAGTAGACCAAATGTTGAATTCAGCAAGGGCTCATTTGTGTAGATCCTTCAAGGTTTTTTTTTTTATAGAAACTAACAACTGAAAAAAGCAAATTTTCTAAATTAGTTAAAAAAACAGCCATTTGTGCCAACGTTTTCACCTTTAACTTCTTCAAGTATGACAGGTATTTCAAAGCAATATACTGTTGCATATGCTGGACCCTTCTGGTTGTGGGGGTATATAGGACTTGTAGGGTCACCAAGAACCCGAGGAACCCAGAGCCAATAACTGAGCAGTGTCTTGCAATGGTTTTTTATTGTGTACTGGGCATATAGCAATTAATTTGGGAAAATTAAAACAGTGAAAAATCGATATGAAAGACACCTACGTATTTCCGAAATGGGAACAAAACATAGAGTTTAGAAACAGTAGCTATTTGCAAATCTCCAAAATTGTTGGTGCCCATACTAGTATGTGAATAATAGGACATTTCTCAAAGTGACTTTTTTACACATTGTCTTACATTTGGAAGGCAGAAGTGCATCCAAAGTCAACAGGTAATAACAGTTGTTCTACAATTCTGTGTTCCCCTAAGTCTCCCAATAAAATTGGTACCTCACTTGCGTGGGTAGGCCTAGAGACCGCGACAAGAAACAACACAAAACACAACGTGAACACACCATATTTTTACAGTGAAAACTGACGTTTTCTTGGCAAAGTGTCTACCTGTGGATTTTGAACCCTAGCTTAGCCGGCAACTAGGGAAACCTAGCAAACCTATACATTTTTGAAAACTAGACAACCAGGGAAATTGAGGATGGGGTGACTTGAGTGGTTCTCACCATGTTCTGTTTTCAAGAATCCTTTGTTAACCTCAAACTTTGTAATATTATTTTCCTCACATTTCTGTGACGGAAAGTTCTGGAATGTGCGTGGATCCACAACATCCCACCCCCCCTCATTCCCCAACGTCTTCCGATAAAATTGGTACCTCACTTGTGTGGGTAGGCTTAGTGCCGGCGGCAGGAAACCGCCCAAAACACAAAGTGGACACACCATATTTTTACAGTCAAAACTGACCCTTTTTTTGCAAAGTGCTTAGCTGTAGATTTTTAACCCTAACTCTGCTGGCACCTAGGGAAACCTAGCAAACCAATATATTTTGTAAAACTAGACACCCAGGGGAATCCAGGATGGGGTGACTCTTGTGGCTTTCGCCAGGTTCTGTAACCCAGAGTCCCTTGCAAACCTCAAACCTTGTAACAGAAAACACATTTTCCCAACATTTCTGTGATGGAAAGTTCTGGAATCTCTGTTGGTCCATAAACTTTCACCCACCCCGCATTTTCCAAAGTCTCCCGATAAAAATGGTAAATCACGCAGACTCCAGAACTTTCCAACACAGAACTGTGGGTAAAATGTGTTTTTTTGATAAAGTTTAAGGTTTAGAATGGATTCTGGGTAACAGAACCTGGAGAGAGCCACACAAGTCACCCCATCCTGGATTCCCCTTGGTGTCTAGTTTTCACAAATATATAGGTTTGCTAGGTTTTCCTAGGTAGCAACAGAGCAATCTACAGCTAGGCACTTTGCAAAAAGGGGTCAGTTTCACTGTAAAAATGTGGTGTGTCCATGTAACGTTTTGGGAGTTTCCAATCGCGGTCACTAGGCCTACCCACACAAGTTTATCGGAAGGCTTTAGGAAATGTGGCATGGGTGGAAGCTTGTGGACCAATGCAGATTCCAGAACTTTCCATCATAGTAATGTGGAGAAAATGTTTTTTTTTACAATGTTTGAGGTTTTAGTGCCCCTGTATACTCATGACAGAATGGTTATGTCATGAGCACAGGAGCACTAGTGCTCATGGCGGAACCATTCCGTCATGAGCGCCGAAAGGGTTAATGGCTCATATTGAACTGTTTGCTCATGTCTTTTGGCAACAAATATCCAATCTTTTTTATGTGTTTAATTTTCCACTAGAGTTTCTATTTGTGTTCTTGATGTTTGCAAATGTGCTCTCTCTTTCATATGAAAGACATACGTACCGGGACAAGTGGTTGTGGGAAAGGTGATGGGGTGACCATGCACGATATGGGATAAAGAACCCCCTTACTACATGACAAGGATATTGCAAGTCTCCTCGAAGTTCCATAACCTTAAAAAAGAAACTCAGCCCATTTGGCATCATTCCTCTTTATAGTTATGTAACTTCTCAGTGGCTTTAATGAATGGCAGGGGGTACTTTATCCTTTATATAAAGACTTTGAATTCATGGTTCTCATGCCATTTAATGCTGCAGTACCACCTGAAAAATGCTTTCATCAGAGTTTCCAAAAAGGAAAATCATTTTCTCACCTTTGTTCAGTAAAATATAAACAAATCTGCATAGCGCTTTTTTAATTCATCAAATAAATCTATGCAAAACAAAACATAGCTATCCCAACAGTTCCAGTGAAGTCACAGGGCTCACATTCTTACCATAAAGCCCATATGTGACAACAAAGAAATATCGTTAATTCTTGACATTTAGGGCTCAATTCCGATCTGGTAAAAAAAATCCCCCGTACGAATCGTATTCGTAGCCGAATCCGTACGACTCATAAACACACCGTACGACCCGGCGAGTACGATCCGGACCGGGTGATCAGGACGCTATTCGTACTGTCCGCATCAGGTAAGGGCGATTCGTACGGAAAAGCGCTCCATCACATACACACCGTACGCCGCGTACCCCCCATGATCGCCGGGGTACGCGCCGTACCCCTGCGATCATGTGGGGTACGTGCCGTACACCCAGCGTACATGGGGTGCGCATCGTACACCCACCGTACATGGGGTACGGTGCGTACCCCATGTACGCTGGGTGTACGGCACGTACCCCACATGATCGCAGGGGGACGGCGCGTACCCCAGCGATCATGGGGGGTACGCGGCGTCCCCGGTGGGGGGCGTTCTGTACTTGTTTCGGCGCGAACTATGCGTTTACGCCTGTTTCCAGCTCCCGTAAAAAAAAGGGTCGTACGTGGCGTACCCGACACGAATCGTACTTGCTGGGTCGTAAAAACCAGCCGCGAACCATAGCGATTTCACGTACAGCGGGTTCCGAGTGAGACTCGTACGGAAATTTTAGTCGTACGGAGTCCTGTACGACTCGTACGGTCTTTGGCTCCTGGTACGGATCGTACTTCGTCGTACGTACGGGGACGTGTACGGGTACGATTCGTACGGGGAAAATTGCTCCATACGACGATTCGGAGCGCATTTTACCGGATCGGAATCGAGCCCTTAGTGTGCCACAATATCATGCAACGCTCATAAATGGTCCCATGTCATGACCGGCACTTCCAGCAAGTCCTCCCCTTTAAGCCAAAACCACTTTGAACACTGGATTTTTTTTAGCCAATCCTTACAAAGTTACAGGAGAAACTACAAGTCGCATTTTGCAACGTGTTATTTTGTAAAATACAAGGACCGTCTGAAGGTGTTCACAAGAAATGTAACTACCTGTGACTACCTGGCACGTTTTATTATATTTACCAATTCGAAAATTGTAAATATGCCTTTTAAAAGACAAGTACTATAAGCACTGCAAATATGCTATTGGCAGTCTTGACACCATAAATCTGTTTGCAGCATTATCACTGATGCAAAGTGATGGAGTGAGTTTTTTTGCGTTATTTAGCTGCTCTGTTTTTTCACCAGTTCACATCTGGGACTTGACTGGAAAAATACATCATTAGAGGCACATTATAAAGTGGCTCAAAGCACTGTTTTGCTTCACTTAAATCGCAACAGCACTATTGTCCACAGTTTTACTATGTTCGTAAATGCGCTACATGGTCACAGCCTGGCCAACCTCGTGACATCAGTTCAAATTCCTCCAACGATTTTGACCTGACCTGGTCAGAGCCGGTCGCTCCACCCGCCTTGTGCCTGACAACTGCTGGTGTGTTTCCGGTGTGCCCCTGAGCTGCTGTGATGCTGTGTCTCCGGTGTGCCCCTGAGCTGCTCTGCCCCAGATAATCGCCGCCAAGGATCCGGTCTTGTGCAATTATTTATTTTAAAAATTTCATTTTATCTATTTTCAGTTTTTGCACCAATTTTGACTGTTGTGCCTGTGTTCGTGTGCTCTGCTTTCATATAGTCGTGTCCCCTGTTTGCTGCCGCCACCGCTAGCCGCTGTGACTCTCTGGTCAGTTTTGCTTTCATCCTCTGACACCATTTGTTGTGCCCCTCCACCCCGCTCCCTGCCGCTGCTCAACCCAACTCCCGTCCCCTCCTGCATCACCGCTCCTACCCACCCCTCTCCCGCCTCCCAGCTGCTCCTCCCTCCCACGAGTAATACAGGCTTACACGGACGAGACGGGGAGCTGTGACTCGACCTGACCTGGTCAGAGCCGGTCGCTCCACCGCCTCGTTCCTGACCCCTGCCGCTGTGTCTCCGGTGTGCCCCTGAGCTGCTGTGACGCTGTGTCTCCAGTGTGCCCCTGAGCTGCTGTGCCCCCGATAATCGCCGCCAAGGATCCGGTCTTGTGCAATTATTTATTTTAAAAATTTCATTTTATCTATTTTCAGTTTTTGCGCCAATTTTGACTGTTGTGCCTGTGTTCGTGTGCTCTGCTTTCATATAGTCGTGCCCCCTGTTTGCTGCCGCCACCGCTAGCCACTGTGACTCTCTGGTCAGTTTCGCTTTCATCCTCTGACACCATTTGTTGTGCCCCTCCACCCCGCTCCCTGCCGCTGCTCAACCCAACCCCCGTCCCCTCCTGCATCACCGCTCCTACCCACCCCGCTCCCGCCTCCCAGCTGCTCCTCCCTCGCTCCGACCCCCACCCTGCTCAACTTATGGCAAAGTGGCAAACGCGCAGCGTTCATGCGCAGCGGGCACGCCCTATGCGCGCTGAAGGTGCGCCAAAGGTAAGCTCGTCAATGCCCGTCCCCGCCTGGACCGCGCCCAGTGCCAGACCCCCTGGCCCCCGCAATAACCACTCCAGCCGCCTAACATACGACGCCGCAACCCTCACTGCACTCAACACCGGCCGACTCCCCAACTGCCACCAAGCCGCCCCAGGACGCGCCCATGGACCCTTCACCTGCCAATCCTGCAAGTTCTGCTGCATCAGAACCCACACTGCAACCACAAACACCAAACAGAGCCCAAACAACAACCACCTGAAGTGCATCCTGCTCAACAGCCGCTCGGTCCACAGACACGCCATTGAACTATCGAACCTACTCGATACCACATCGCCGGACGTCGCCTTTCTTACAGAAACCTGGATGAACGCCTCATCAGCGCCGGACATCGCCATCAGCGCCGGACATCGCCATAGCAATCCCGGACGGTTACAAGATCATCCGAAGGGACCGCATCAACCAAACAGGAGGAGGCAAAGCCATCATCCACAAGAACTCCATCCGCATCACGACCAGCGCCGACGACACCCTCACAGCCGCCGAACATCTTCACTTCCAGATTCACACCGACCCCAAGACAACACTTAGAGGCACCCTCGTCTACAGATCCCCAGGACCCTGCACACAATTCTGCGAAGACATCACTGACCTTATCAGCCCACAAACCCTCCCTTCCGAGGACTACATTCTCCTTGGGGACCTCATCTTCCACCTGGAAAAGAACAACGATAGCAACACCACCACCCTTCTGGACAACCTCGCCAATCTCGGACTCAAACAACTGGTAAACACCTCCACCCATTACGCCGGACACACGCTCAACGCTATCTTCTCCTCCAGCAAGCATATCTCCTTCAATCACGCCACAGGACTCCACTGGACAGACCACAGCTGCGTCCACTTCAACTTCAGAAAAACCATGACACACCACCACCCATAACAAGTCCCCCGCAGAAACTGGAACAAAATTACCACCGACCAGCTCACCACATTGCTAAACCAAAACCTCAGCGCCAGAGTATCGGACCCAAACCATGCAGCCATCAATTTCGCACAATGGATCACCCGCTGCGCTGACGAATTAGCACCCTTGAAAAACCATCACAACAAGCCAGGAAGCAAAAGAGCCAACTGGTTCAATGACGACCTCAATAACTCCCAAAAAAAATGCTGCACCCTCGAGAAAGCCTGGCGAAAAAACCCTACCACAGACAACATGACCGCCCTCAAGGACGCCACCCGCAAACACCACCAACTGATCCGAACCACCAAGAAATCAGCATTCAATGATCGACTCGACAACAACGCCCACAACAGCAAGGAACTCTTCAGCATTGTCAAAGAGCTTACCAACCCCAGCGCCGGCACCAACGACATCACTCCCTCTCAAGACCTCTGCGACTCTCTAGCCTCCACTTCAGCTTCAGAAGGACCACGATCCAACACCACCAGCAACAGGTTGCACGCAGAAGCTGGAACAAGATCACAGCCGACCAACTCGCGACTTCACTGAGCATGAACCCTCCCACCAGCGCTACGAACCCAAGCCAGGCGGCCAACAACCTCGCGAAGTGGATCAGCATCTGCGCAGACGACCTCGCCCCTCTGAAGACCCCGCCTAGCAGACCCGGCAGCAAGAAAGCCCCATGGTTCACCGACGAACTCAAGAGCTCCAAGAAGAACTGCTGAGCCCTCGAGAAAGCCTGGCGCAGAGACCCAACACCGAACAACATGACTGCCCTCAAGTTCGCCACCCGAAAACACCACCAACTGATCCACGCCACCAAGAAAACTGCATTCAAGGAATGACTGGACAACAACGCCCACAACAGCAAGGAACTCTTCAACATCGTTAAAGAGCTCTCCAACCCCAACGCCGGAAACAACGACATCACCCCTTCACAAGACCTCTGCAAATCCCTCGCCTCCTACTTCCACAACAAGATCGCGGACATACACAACAGCTTCAGCACTCAACCGACGCACGCCACGACTGAACCACCGCCCCCCACCACCACCCTCCGCCCCAGGACCCCGATCAGTACCGAAGACACAGTCCGCACAATGAACTCCATCCACACCGGATCTCCGACTGACCTCTGCCCTCACCACGTCTTCAACAAAGCCGACGCTGTCATCATACCCCACCTGCGGGACATCATCAACACCTCCTTCGACACCGCTACCTTCCCGGAGAGCTGGAAGCAGGCCGAACTCAGCGCTCTACTAAAGAAGCCATCAGCCGACCACACCGACCTCAAGAACTACCGCCCCATCTCGCTGCTCCCGTTTCCTGCAAAAGTCATCGAGAAGATCATCAACAAGCAGCTGGCCGCCTTCCTCAAGACGAACGGATCCCTCGACCTCTCGCAGTCTGGCCTCCGGGCCAACCACAGCACCGAGACCGCCCTGATCGCAGCCACCGATGACATCCGAGCCCTGCTCGACAACGGAGAAACAGAGGCCCTCATCCTCCTAGACCTCTCCGCGGCCTTCGACACTGTCTGCCACCATACCCTAGTGCGGCGCCTCAGCAACGTCGGAATCCAGGAGAAGGCACTGGAATGGATCATCTCATTCCTCGCCGGAAGGACACAGAGAGTCCGCCTCCCCCCATTCAGATCAGAAGCCACCAAAGTCATCTGCGGCGTTCCTCAAGGCTCCTCGCTCAGCCCAACCCTCTTCAATGTCTACATGAGCCCCCTCGCAGCCATAGCACGCCAACACAACCTCAACATCATCTCCTACACCGACGACACCCAGCTGATCCTCTCCCTCACCAACGACCCCGCCACCGCCAGAGCCAACCTACACGAAGGAATGACAGACGTAGCCAAGTGGATGATGAACAGCCGCCTGAAACTGAACTCGGACAAGACGGAAGTCCTCATCCTGGAATCTTCACCCTCCAGCTGGGACGACTCCTGGTGGCCCCCCGCCCTGGGCAGCGCACCCAAACCAACAGACCACGCACGCAACCTGGGCTTCATCCTGGACTCCTCCCTCTCCATGACCAGACAAGTCAACGCCGCCTCCTCGTCGTGCTTCAATATCCTGCGCATGCTACGTAAGATCTTTCGGTGGATCCCCACCGAGACCAGGAAGACGGTCACCCAGGACCTCGTCACCAGCCGTCTGGACTACGGCAACTCCCTCTACGCCGGAACCACCGCCAAACTCCAGAAGAGACTCCAGCGGATTTAGAACGCCTCAGCACGACTCATCCTGGACATCCCCCGTCGCAGCCACATCTCCGGACACCTGAGAGATCTGCACTGGCTCCTGGTCAACAAGAGAATCACCTTCCGTCTCCTCACCCTCACACACAAAGCCCTACACAACCAAGGCCCAGGATACCTCAACAGCTGCCTCAACTTCTACGCTCCCACACGCCACCTTCGATCGACCGGCCACGCCCTTGCCGCCGTCCCCCGCATCCGAAGAGCCACCACAGGAGGAAGGTCCTTCTCCTACCTGGCCGCCAAGACTTGGAACTCCCTCCCGACCCACCTCCGCCTGACCCAGGACCACCTTGCCTTCAGGAAGCAGCTCAAGACCTGGCTGTTCGAGCAGTAGCGGACCCCCCCTCCCCTAGCGCCTTGAGACCCTCCGGGTGAGTAGTGCGCTATATAAATGCTCTGATTGATTGATGGTTCTTCCACAGCAAGATTGTTGACATACATAACAGCTTCGGCGAACAACTCACTCCCCTCACCACCGAACTGAAGACCCCCACCACCACCCTCTGTGCCTGGTCCCCAATCAGCACCGAAGACACCATCCACTTGATGAACTCCATCCACTCCGGATCACCAACCGACCCATGCCCCCACCACATCTTCAACAAGGCCGACTCCATCATCGCACCCCAACTCCGAGATATCATCAACTGCTCCCTCTACAACGCTACCTTCCCGGAAAGCTGGAAACATGCCGAACTCAATGCCCTCCTGAAGAAACCTACAGCAGACCCCACCAAACTTAAGAACTACCGCCCCATCTCGCTCCTCCCATTCCCTGCCAAAGTCATAGAGAAGACTGTCAACAACTAGCTCGCCACCTTCCTCGAGTCGAACAGCTCCCTCGACCCCTCACAATCCGTCACCTGAGCCAAACACAGCACTGAGCCCCCCTCATTGCAGCCACAGACGACCTCCGAACACTACTCGACAACGGGGAAACAGCTGCCCTCATCCTCCTGGACCTCTCCGCAGCATTTGACACGGTCTGCTATTGCACCCTCGTACAACGCGTCAGCAACGTCGGAATACAAGAAAAAGCACTGGACTGGATCATCTCATTCCTCGCCGGAAGAACCCAGAGAATCCGCCTCCCCCCCTTCAGATCAGAGGCCACCAAAGTCATCTGTGGAGTACCACAAGGATCATCCCTGAGCCCCACCCTCTTCAACGTCTACATGAGCCCCCTCGCTTCCATCGCACGCCAGCACAACCTTAACATCTTCTCCTACGCTGACGACACACAGCGGATCCACTCCTTCACAAAAGACCCAAACACCGCCAAAACCAACCTACACGAAGGGATGAAAGACGTAGCCGAGTGGATGAAGAAGAGCCGCCTAAAACTGAATTCTGACAAGACGGAAGTCCTCATCCTAGGATCATCCCCCTCTGCATGGGACGACTCATGGGGGCCACCGGCCCTTGGCAGCGCGCCCAAACCAACGGACCATGCTCGCAACCTGGGATTCATCCTAGACTCCTCCCTCTCAATGACCAGACAAGTCAACGCCGTCTCGTCATCATGCTTCAACATTTTACGCATGCTCCGAAAGATCTTCCGATGGATCCCCACCGGAACAAGAAAGACAGTCACCCAAGCACTTGTCACAAGCCAAATGGACTACTGAAACACCCTATACGCCGGAACCACAACCAAACTGCAGAAAAAACTCCAACGCATTCAGAACGCCTCCGCCCGACTCATCCTAGACATACCCCGCCACAATCACATCTCCGGTCACCTGAGAGACCTTCACTGGTTCCCCGTCAACAATAGAATCAAATTCCGTCTCCTCACCCACGCACACAAGGCCCTCTACGACCTAGGACCCAGTTACCTCAACACGCGCCTGACCTTTTACACCCCCACCCGCCAACTACGATCATCCAATCAAGCCCTCGCCACGATCCCACGAATCCGAAGAGCCACCATGGGAGGAAGATCATTCTCCTACTTAGCGGCCAAAACCTGGAATTCTCTCCGCACCCACCTCCGCCTTACTCAGAACCACCTCTCCTTCAGAAAACAACTCAAAACCTGGCTGTTTGATAAATACCGAAACCCCCCTCCCCCAAGCGCCTTGAGACCCTCTGGGTGAGTAGTGCGCTATACAAATTTTGACTTGACTTGACTTGAACACTACTCTTATAGAGCGATTCTGGTCGCAGGTGACACATGATTACTGGTCTGCGATACACTTAACAGAAACATCCGCCCATTATAGCAAAGAACATTCAGTGTATATAAAGACAGCACCAGTCTGTGCAATGCCTAATACAACAGCATTAATTATGATCGCACTTTACATAAAAAAGCACATGATGTGTTTTTTTCCAAGGGGCAAATTATCCCAGTGCCGTATAAAGTGGGACAAACGTCTTCCTCCAAGAATACTTGCTCAGACGTCTTTGAATGTGGGGGTGTTAAAACAGGGTTAGAAGACCTGAGAAATAGATACCAGGAAACAAGATGCCCACAGACATTTAACGTGGAATTGATCCAGCGCCACACTTAATCAGGGATCAATACTCAATAACATTTGATACAAATGGCCCATACACATTCACCCAGCTCATGAAATCCCTGTTGTGCTAGGGGTCAAGTTTTAATGATGTGAACAATTGTTTTCTTTACAGGTTGATATCTAACATTTCTAAATACATAACTAAATCTGTATATCATCTCTCTTTCCTCTGGTCAATGGACCAATTAGTTGAGAAGATAATGATAATAATAGTACTAGCTAACTATATACTAAGCTAAATAGTCAGAGACTCCCAGTAAGATTAACAAAGTTTATCGTAGAATAATGTGAAACATTAATGCTCATCGCATACAGGTTACAAATGCAAACAAAGAATCTCACAAAAGGGAAAAAAAGACATCAGCAAAATGCAAACAGTGTCATACTCATCAATGAATGATATGCATATGAAGGAGTGGATAGATGAAGAGACATAAGTTTCAGAAACAAAAATACATTTGCAAAATATATTTATGCAAAGTACGAATCATGAAGATATACTAGCCCAAAGGATCAGAGAAATAACACCCCCTGACCAAGGAGGTAGTGGGAGTCCCCTGAAATAGTCAGGTAACAAAGATTTCAGGATACACGAACGGGACAGCGACAGGGACAGGAACAGCTAGGCCTCTCTGCACAACCGACGGACAGCAACAAATAACCCCTCTAACTCTCCTCTCTTTGCTCAGCTCCGCACTGCATTGACCATAAAAAAAAACACACCCCTAAAGGCACCTCAGTTATCCCCTGAAACCTACATGTCCAACCCACAATAGTTTATTCAATTCATAAAACTCAGCTTTTTATAGGATCGTTTAGGGGGTGTTCAATCACACCATCAAATAATAATAATAATATTATTAATAATAAGCAAGCTTATAAAGTGAATGGTTACACTCAATAGTGTGTCCCCGCGCTGCGGCCAAAACTCGCCTTGAGCACTAATGTGACATAGCTTATGGGAAAACCTATGGGCGGAAGAGCCATGTTTTCAGTTTTTTCCGAAAGAGTGTTTCCGATGGTTACTTCCGAAGAGTGAGGGGGAGGTCATTCCGGTGTTTAGCGGCCAGATAGTGGATGGATCTATTACCCATTCTTGCTCTTTTAGTAACCGGGATTTTGACCTGTCTAGTCCCCGAAGTTCTCAGATGCCGGGTTGGAAAGTAGGGGAACAGTAGGTTGTGTAGATAGCTTGGCCCTTTCCCCTGCACAATGTGGTGACTAACACACAGGGCCTTAAAAACTATTCTCTCCCTCTCCGGGAGCCAGCCGAGGGCATTCTCGGAGGAAGCTCTCCTGGGCAGCAGCAGAACAAGGCAGGCTACCTCGTTATGAATGCATTGAAGTCTCTTCAGACACTTGCTACTTGCTCCCAGGTATAGAGCATTTCCGTAGTCCAGGTGAGAAGTTACTAGCGCATGGACTAGGGTTTTCCTAGCTGCCACGGGAAGCACATGTAAGGTCTTCCGAAGACCTTTCATTACTCCAAAACACTTCCCGGCCACAATTCTAGTTTGATGTTCAAAGGAGGGCTTGGCATGCAGCCACATCCCCAAGTTCTTAACCTGATTGCTGGGGGAGTGTGTCGGCCCAGAGTCTGCGGCCACCAAGATGAGGGAGCTTTTCCCACCACTAGATCCTCGGAATTACTGCCATTTAATTTTAAACAGTTACTCGTCATCCAGGATGCCAGCTCCTGTCCCATCATGATCAAATTCATAATTCTACAGTCTTCTTTGTTCTTACATTGTTCACATGACATGACCGTAGACTTGTTTGTTTGTGAAAATTTATGTAAGTTTTTCATCATTTCACATGAGTCTTTCAGCTACGTCTGTGGAAGAAGTCTTGGGCCCACGGCCAGTCTCGTCTTTTGTCAGACAAACAATGTTTTTCCTAGCTGATCAACCTTGACTTTTGCCATTAAGATATCAAGGGCAAGCCGATTTTACAAAACCATTGATCTGATTGCAACCATTTTGGTGTCAATCATCAAGAACCCACCAGCAGTATCTGTTGATAAATGATCAACCACAGTGGACAATTGTCTTATTTTATGTGAATTCAGAATGACTTTTGGGGAAACGATTGCAAAGTAACAACTACCATACCAATGTGCAGGCAACCTGTAATAGGCTTTCTTACCACATACATAGTAGACTTCAGGGAAAACAGGATCAGTTCCAGCTTCAATCCTCATCCTCCAGTAATTTTGAAAGTATGCTCACACTCAATAATACCAATGAAACCATTATTATATTTAGTTTTTAGTATAAGCAAAGAGATGTTCCCTTTTCAATACCAATCCAGGGACTTTGCAGCGTTTCCCTCCCTAAAAGCCCAGGGTGGTACCTGTGACTTATGTTCAGCAGCTTTTTATTTGAAAACGTTTTCTTCTATCTTCTACCATATCTATGAACACTTTTTCTTCAACCCGCAAACTACATGTTAGATTATGTTTATAAGCATATTCTATATCTAGTGTCTTGGTAATATGGAAAAATTCTCCCATATAACGTGCAATTGTACTACTTAAAACCTTGTTCAGCTCCTTTATCACAGGTATCTCTGAAAATACTTAATCCATATTGGAATAATGATACTCCAGCTTCCCCGTCACATAAAAGAGACTTGTTAAAACACTACACAACACATTATATGTTAACGGTAGCTGATGATAGGTCACCTCCTCTGAGACAGGTGAAGGTAACTGCATGCAAACGTAATAATCACTCACATTCATTGTGTTAATATATTCATACAACAATTTAGTAAAAACATTGAACAAGAAATCACTAATTGATTTATCATGATGGAAAATACTTCCATCTATTTGCTCTATGTTAGTATTTGGGGTTTCTTTAGAAACATCACTCGCTCTTTCACTTATTACATCATTAGTATTGTTTCCGTTATTAGCTACTATTAGAATAGGTATAATGACATAAATGTTAGATAAAAGACACTACATAGGCAAGCTTTAATACATCTATGTTTTAGGCTAGATTTTGGATGTTCATTCACTCTTGCTTCGGCCATTTTACATTATATAAAAAATATAAACATCTATAAAATCTAAATCTATAAACCTCTAATTTTGCAAAAAAAATTCTGAAAAATTGTGTCATCCGACACTTTAAGGCTTTCTTATTTACCCCCTTCTTTTCTTTCTTTCTTCAAGTCTTCTGAGTCTTTCAACTGATTTTGACTGACAAAATTTCACCTTAGTTTTTCACAGTTCTTTAAGGTGCTTTCAATTTGCTTTGATCAATATGCTCAGTGTCAGTACTGTCTTTTGCATCACTTGGATCTGTAATACAAATTTCTTCTAAAACTATATATGTCTCTTTCGGTGCTGTGTATTTCTTGCTTGGGATTCTTACTCTCTTTGTTTTTCGTACTAAATCTTCCCATGATCTTCCTGTTCTGTTTGACTTGAAACACCATTTATTTGCTCTGGTCTTTTCTTTGACCTTCTCCACACCAGAGTGTATTTCAGTCTTTTTACTCCACTTGGCCAATTGTCACCTTTTCTTGCTTTCTTAGCTTGAGCTGCTTCTTCACCTTCCTTCTCTGGCTATCAGGTTCTTTTACTTGGCCCTTCTTTTATTGGTTCTTACTCTTGACTTTCAGTAGCTTCCCTTTCTTCTGTTTTAACAGCAGTCTCATGAGATCCAGTAGCTGGTGCCCACTCTACTTGACTTGTGCTTAGCTGTTCATCATCTGTTTGTTCTTCAGAATCTGTTGCTCTAGAAGATTCATACACTTCAGCTTCTGGTTTTTGTTTTTGGTTTACCAATGTCTGCTCTTCTTGTCTTTCAAGCGAATTTGGGACTCATATGGTATGGCTTGCATGAATCCAATGTGTCAAACCACCACACTTCACTGCTATTGTCGTCACCAGAATCACTTGGTGAGGTCCATTCCACCTAGTTTCCAAACATGATTTCCTACTGTTTTCCTTCACGAGGACCCACTGTCCAGGTCTTATATCATGAGCTTGATTTGGCTATGTTGTAGTGGCATTTTCCCTGACCTGGTGAGATACTGAATGCACCAGATCAGCCAATCCTCTGCAATAATCAAGCACTAGATCATCAGATATATTCATCAGTTTGTTTGCTGGGACAAATGCTTGTCTCCTTGTTCTTCCTGTCAAGATTTCATGAGGACTCAATAACGTCTTTTTGTCAGGAATGCTTCTAAGACTCATCAATATGAGGGGTAAAGCTTCAGGCCATCTCACTGTTGGGGATGCACACACCTTTCCTTACCTAGAATTTATTGTGCCATTGATCTGCTCAACCACTCCAGATGCTTCAGGTCTATGGGCACAATGCTGCTTCTGCTCAATTAGTAATGCTGCACAAATCATCCAATTTATCGAATTATTAAAATGTGTTTCTCTATCTGTTTCTAAAGAGACTGGAAATCCAAATCTTGGAATCAGCTCTCTTCAAAGTAGTTTTGCGACAGTGAGACTATCATTCCTTTTCGTTGGATAGGCTTCCAACCAGCAAGAGAACAAGCAAACAATAACCAACACATATTTCAACACATTACATTGGGGGAGTTCAATAAAATACAATTGGAGTCAGGTAAATGGACCTGCTACCTTTCCAATTCGTCCCCAACAAACAACTGTCTTTCTTCCTGGAGTTTCCTGTTGACAGATGACACACCTCTGGCATAGACTCTCTGCCATGACCCTAAATGTTTGGTTATACCTTGACTGCTTGAAGAGCCTGATCATTACATCTCTTCCAACATGTGCAATTCCATGGTATACCCTTGCCATCTGGGAAAGTAAATAATCTGGCATGACTGGTCTTTTGTCTATAGAAACCCACACTTCTTCTTCTGCTCTCTTTCTGCAGCCTGAATTTATACAAATGTCCTTTTCCTCATCACTTGCTTCTTCCTGCAACTGTCTAATTTCATTCCAAGTTTCAAGTGAAGAAGAGAACATAAGGTGGCAATTGGTATTTTCTTTTTTCATCCCTTTATTTAGGGCAATAACATTTCATGCACAGAAGCGAGCTACCTGGTCTGCATATCTGTTGCCCTTTGTCACATAATCATATCCTGCCTTATGTGCAGAACATTTGACCACTGCAATCTTTTTGGGCAATAGTAAAGCATCCAATAAATCTTTCACAGTTTTGCTGTTCCTTATTGGGGAACCTGAAGAAGTCAGAAATCCTCTTTGCATCCATAGCTGCCCAAAGTCGTGGACCACCCCAAAACCATATTGACCATCAGTAAATTTGGTTACCCTCAGGCTTTTGGCAATTTTGCACGCTGTAATCAGGGCTATCAATTTAGCAATTTGGGCAGAGTTTACCACTTTTAGACAGGATGCGTCTAAAACTCCTGCTATTATGCAAACAGCATAGGCAGAACACAATTCACCTTTCTCATTTCTTAAACATAATCCATCAACAAACATCTCACAGTCTGATCCTTCTAGTGGTATGTCCTCAATGTCAGGCTTGGGTTTTGGACACAATTCTGTCACATCCAAACAATCGTGATCCGCTTCCTGTCTCACTTCCTCACAACATGAATTCAGAAACAGGGTTTCTGGATTCACAGTTGTGCCCCTTACCACATTCTCATTTTCAGCACCCACGATCACTCTTTTGTACCTTGTCAGCCGACTATAGGTCATATATTGCGTCCTCATTTGTGTTAAAAGAATCTCAACCGAATGTGGCATATATACCTTGACTGGATGTCCCATCACAATTGCTACACTCTGTTCCAGACATACACAGGTAGCAGCTACTGCTTTCAAACAGCCTGGCAACGCTGCAGCCACTGAATCCAAAGTAGCAGAAAAATATGCTACCGGACGTCAGGCCATTTCATGTTTCTGAGTTAAGACTTAAAGTGCACACCCATCTCTTTCACAGTAGTACAACACAAAATACTTTGCATAATCTGGTATTGCCAATGCAGGTGCTTGACAAAGACTGTTTTGTAATTTAGTAAAAGCTTCCATTACCTTCATCATCCAAAACAATTGGATCTTTCATGTCTTTTCGTGTCTACCTCTGTAGAGGTTTTGCAATCTGTGAGAAACCAATGATCCACTGTCTGCAATATCCAACTATTCCCAAGAACATTCAAACCTCTCTCTGGGTTTTAGGTGGGCTCATATGCTTAATCACACTAATTCATTCTGGTGTCACCTTTCTGACTACTTTTTCTATTTTGTGTCCTAGGTACTGGACTTCCGGTTTGCAAAATTGCATTTGCTGGTGACACCTTGTGTCCACCTTCTGCTAAATGGTTCAGTAAGGAAATAGTATCTGTCACACATGCCTCTCATGTCTTTGATGCCAATAATAGGTCATCAGTGCACTAAACCAAAACTGAATTTCCTGGCATGATTGAAGTCTCCAAACACCTTTTCAGAATCTGATAAAAAATTGAAGGACTCTTTGTGTACCCTGGAGGAACGCAGCACCATGCCAAAACAAGGTTTCCAAACCGGAATGCAAATACAGATTGGCTTTCCAGATGTAATAGGGATCGAGAAAAATGCTTGGTACAAATCAATCACTGTGTACCATTTAGCATCGCAGGGAATTTCGTAAAGGATCACTGCTGGATTCGGCACTACTGAACAACAGGGTATTACAATTGTATTAATTTTTCTTAAATCCTGCACTAGTCTGTGTTTTCCAGTGGGCTTCATAATTCCTATAAAAGGCGAATTACAAGGACAGTTCAATATTTCGTTTAGAATTCCCTGTTCAATCATTTTGTCAATCACCGGAATGACTCCTGCAAATACTTCCGGACTCATTTTATACTGAGGTGTGTTTGGATATATACAGCACCCTCTTTCACCATAATCAGAATAGGAGTTACATTTGTCATTAGACCAATCTCCTTTCCTGAAAACTCCAAAACATCCAACCTTACTGTACTTTTTAATTCTTCAGGCAAATTCTCTTCTGTGAAAAGTGAAAAAAACTCATCCACTTCTGTCCCTTGATCGCTAACATCATCTTGCATGTGACATCCTCATCAGGTGTCTGAAATGCAATACCATCTGGCATACAATAGATGCCAGATGTACAATTCATTTTACACAGTAAATCTTTTTGCAAGATATTTACCGGACTTGAGCCACATACCTCGAAACAATGCATGTTTCTAAAACTCCCAATATGAACTTCTATTGGATTTGTGACTGGTGTTTTAATATGCATATTTGAAACTCCTACAAGTTTGATAGTTTCTCCCGAGAGGGGTAGGTTTAGAATTTTTGCTGTTTTCACAGTAGAACGGGTAGCACTAGTGTCCACTAGGAATGTAATATCATTACCTTCCACCTTTCCGTCAATAAATGGACCTGACTAATGTACTGACAAAGATGTTCCAAGCATGCACTTTTCCTTCCCCCTCAGGCACCGTCATTGAGATGAGTCTGAATCACTCTCATTGCACTGCAACCAGTATTGAGGAATCATTTGTACATTTTGATTCTAACCAACTTGATCACCTCTGTGAATTGCAGTGTCGCACTGTACCTCTGCACGTAAGCATTCACATTATTTGGCATTTGAGGTAGTGGCACCTGTAACTGTGGAGCAACTACCTACTTCTGTTGATTCACTACCACCTCATTCTTCATTTGTGGATGTAATTTTTTATTTACCCCATTATTCTTTTGAGCAGATCTACACTCGTTCTTACAATGTCCGTACTTTCCAAACACATGACCATTAAATTTCTTATTAGCCTCCTCTCTACTCATTGTATCTTTACCTCCACTGGGTACATGACCAACTTGATTTTGGCCATACATCAGGAACCACTGTTTCATTATTGCTGCTCTGCTACCTTCACTTGTCCCCACATAATTTTCTCTTTTAACTTTTTATGCCTCGTTTCAATGTCATCACTACCATACTTGGCATACCCAAAAATGTCGTCAATTGTTTTGCTCTGCCAGCAGATCAAATGCTGCTGAATCATGTGCTAATCTCTGGTTTATATCCAAACACAAAACAATACACAAAATGTCCCAGATC
This sequence comes from Lissotriton vulgaris, assembly GCF_964263255.1. Lineage (NCBI taxonomy): Eukaryota > Metazoa > Chordata > Amphibia > Caudata > Salamandridae > Lissotriton > Lissotriton vulgaris. The sequence goes on along the minus strand of NC_141693.1, from coordinate 1,188,381,837 downwards.
TTTGTCTCCAATATTCTCAAAAGCACTGTACTGTTTGAATATCTGCAATAACCTTGCATAGTAGGCATGTACTGACTCTTTTGGTTCTTGGGTTGTCCTGTCTATCTTAACCCAATCTGTTTCCTTAGGGAAATGTTCCCTTTCAAATAAGTGATTACCTGATTATACTTTTTCATCACCTAATCTGAAGGTACACCTGTTTTAGGATATCTAGGAAATTCCTCTTTTGGCCATTCCACAATGAACTTACACTCTGTCCACAAAACAGCTGGAACGACAATATCAAACAAACCATCTCGATCCTTTAAAAATACCTTTGAAATTTTCACAAACCTCTCTACCTATTTTTGACACTCAACTGGTTTTTCCCTTAACCTGGGAAAATCATTTGTAAACGATAATATATCCAGTCTTTTCCAAGGAACATGAACATTTCAACCACTTGGAACTTCTCTCATCGGACATGCCTTTTTGACTTGTCCTGCCTCCATCAACTGAAACAAAAACACTCCTTTACCAGCTGTGTCTTCTTTCTTTTTCATCCATCTACCTTTCCATTGTTCTACATCTCCCCATTTTTTCAAAATATTCATCAACTCCTTTATCTGTAATCTTTTTCCAGACGCATTCAAACTTTCCAAATCCTTATCAGTAAAATCCATCCTGTATGTTTTCTGCAACACCTTTGACTTCCCTATGTCTACTCCATACTCACTAGCAGCCTCCACTATTTTACCATGAAGATTTCTCACTCTCCAAGTAAGATTTTTAAAGTAAAAACAACAGTTCTTCATCTTGGTAAGTCCCTAGTCTTTCTGGACTTATTGTACCAATAATCATCTCTTCCAAATCTACTCTCAATTGACTCACATTTTTACTCTGTGGTTGAGATTTTCATTTTTCAATTCCATTTATCCAATCGTCTAACTCAGCTGGTGAAGGCACTACTGAACGCTCTGTTATTGGATTGACATTCGGCCTGTTCTTCCTCTGATCTATTTGTATACTTCTCTGAGGGGTTTCGGTTATTTTCTCACAAACCAGAATATCTAACAACTAAGTATTCCTGTCAACCTGTCCATCCACATCCGCTACCATCATCATTTCATTCCTTACGCTACTCCTTAGAACTGCCAACATATGTACCTTTGATATATTCAGTTTTTCTTCATACATTGGAATTCTGGGGCTGATGGTTACTGGTACTGTGAATGCTTCCGCATTTAAACTTAACTGATTTATTTTCTTGCTCAGTTCTTCTCTTGACTTATTCAACATGTCTTTTCCACTTTCTCGCACTACTCTAGTTATTTTTGGGACTTGTGGACTTAATGGGGTTCCCATTAGCTAAGCATTTGGAGTCAGTTCACCTAAAGTTTCTTGATATGGGGGAGGTCTTTTGGTCAAAATGTCATCTAACAACTCATCATCAGAGTCGTTTCAGTCCACTGGCTAAAACTAGAGGGGCCCTCCCTGAAAGGCACATGGAGAGGCCCTCTCTGAGCACAATCAGGTGCTCTGCAGCGCAAGTGCTATGCTGAGGGGGCTCCCTGGAGCTTGGGGCCCCCCACACCTCAAGGGCTGGGGGGGCCTATGTTACGCCCCTGTTTGGGTCATAGCCTAATCTCGAAGTCTCTATATTTTTATTTTTCTCTTTACATTTACTACCTGTCTGGTCTACTGCAACTAAAACTGGGTACAAACCCTCAGTTACAACAGCTCTCCTCCATTTTTTCATGATATCTTCTCTTCTCTCAAAAGGATATCTAGTCATTATATTTCTGTCTCTCCTACCGCCTTGATATTTCTTTCTTTCAAATGCTTCTACTGCCGATTCCTCTAGTGCTTCATACTGTGTAGGTCTGGGATTTGGCTCTAGAGAATTCAGCCGATCTCTCAAATAAAGTAAAATCCTTACATTAAACGAACCATGCTGCTGAAAAGCTATAACACCATCATCCTTTTTATATTCCACCCAATTCCCCAACCAAGTACATGTATGGTATCCTCGCTCCAACATCATAAAGGAAGCAGGCGTTCTTGGAGGTGGAATAGGAATTTCCTCTCTAGTCACTATTAGTTTTTACTTTTTAAAGAAATTCTTTATTTTCTTAAACAACTTCATTTTCCGACTCTTTACACTAATGTATCTCAGCAAAACAAACAAGGAAACCTTTCTGTAATTCTACTCACTCTATTTGTCAATTCTCGTCCTATACCAGTGCGACTCACACCAACCAACTAATCAGAGCTCCCCCATTTAAGGAATGTCTCAACCAATACAAATGCAGTTCACAGACTGCCAACCAATCACAGCTCCCTCTATCTGACCAATGCCAGCAGGGCTTTTTCTGACGTCAGTATTAATCCATCTACTGACCCTCCCTTTACAAAAAAGTATGGTAATGTATTTCTAAGATTTCTTAATCAAATTCTTGTTAGAAACAACATAAAACAATGCTTCTGTGTCTGCTCCACTAAATAAAGAGATAGTCTTCACTTTTCAAAGAGAAAATCTTTCACCACAAGTAAAACAACAACCAGCGCTATTTTACACTTAAACAAGCTACAGGTGGACTTGGTACTCCTCTGGGGATAAGGCCAAAGTTTCACAAGAGGACTTTTATTTTAGTTTTGGAAGTGGACCCTTTCCTATTTCAGATACTCTACTTACATACGAAACACCTGCAGACTTCCGTCGTACTGTATTATAACAACAGACAAAGTACTTCTGCAGTGCGATAACTTATCCACACTCTTCTTCTGCCTACTTCAGGCTAATACCATTCCCGGGATGCCTCAGGTCTCTCCGTACCTGAACTTCTAGACAACATAGAACAGGACACTAACTTTTCATGTTAAGAAAATATAATCAATAATTATTACCAAACTAATCAGTAATTAAACCGTACTCTGCTACCAGAAAATTGACCCAGTCCTACACTTAATCAGGGATCAATACTCAATAACATTTCAAACAAATGACTCATACACATTCACCCAACACATGAAAACCCATGTTGTGCTGACGGTCAAGTTTTAATGGTGTGAACAATTGTTTTCTTTACAGGTTCATATCTAGCATTTCTTTTTTTAACAACAGATTTTATTGAATTTTCATCAAACCAGAGGGGCAGAGCCCAGCAACCAAAGAACAGCTTAAATGCATAAGAGAATATCTCTGGACACTGTATAACACCCTCCCCTATAGTCTGCAGAACATCATACCAGGAGAAACACCTATCCCCCACCCCCCTAGTGTGCACCATATATACCTTAGGAACATTACATGTAAAAGCCAAAGGAATTCCCAGCCACATCTTTTTAGTAGTGATAGACAATAAACAGATAAATCATTCACCACCAGCCGTTCTATAGGGTCCTGGGTTGTGGTCTGCAACATTGAAGGCAGATCTATACCCCTGTACTTGGTCCACCGAGACCAAATCTTCCCATGCTTTTTTGGACACCCCCTCGCTTGGAACACTACAATCCCCGCTGACATGCACATATTCTGGGTCTTTTTTCAGTTAGTTATACAGGGCGGGGACGTGTCCTTCCAGTGCTGTGCTATGTCCCACTTATCCTATGTGAGACCAAAAACAAAAGGTGTCTTTTATACCTGATACCCCCGATGTCTTCTGTGCTGTGTAAGAGCGCCAATCTAGGGTCCAACTGGATATCCCATGCCAGAACAGGCCCCAAGCAAGACAACATGCTAGACCAGAAGAGCTGCAGTGCCCCGCAACTCCACACTGTATGTAGGAACATCCCCTCGTCAGCACCTCAGTGGAGACAGATAGGGGACTGGATTGCCCCCATTTTCCAAAGACTGAGACGCATGTAGTATACTAACCCTGGGCGAAGAACTACACTCTGTTCTCGGAGTTTGCGAAGTAGCCGCAACTTCACGCTCCGCGGTGCACGCGAAGATGGCGACTACTCCGCAATGTGCAGCGTAGCGTAGTAGTGTTTCTTTCTCGCGCGCTCTGTAGCGTTCTCGCGCGCGCGGCAATTTCTTACCGTGGTTCTGCTTTTGCTTTCTCTATTTTCTCTCCCGGTCGTGTGCGCCACGATGTTTGGAAATCCTGCCGCACAATCCCGCGCGACTGTGCGAACGCGATCACGTTATTTGGACGCACGATCACGTCATTAGGACGCGCGAGGATCCATGTTGGTAAGATCGCGTTTCCTAACACGCAGAAATTGCAATCTGGCACAGAATATCTCGCGAGCATGTTAAAACCTTATTAAAAATAACGATTTTGCTCTGGAAAACCCCTTAAAGTTGTCATTTGGCTGTATTTTTTGGTGCAAGGAGTCCTCTTTTTATTACTACTCTTTTTTTCAAGTGTAAGGAGGAAGTGCCCCTGAGTTTACAACTTCCTGTTCCTGTCCACCAGGCTCCTCCCAGTGCTTTGTCCATGTGCTGTTCACTTTCATTTGGATTTGGAGCTGGAAGGATCACTTTTTGTGCATGTCTGCTGCATTATAGCTTTTTCTTGGATTTATTAAGGAATTTTTGATTTGGAATTCTCTTTTTCAAGTAAGTTGGAGTAATGATGTAGACTTGTTTGTTTGATTTGCGTTTTTTTTTTAACTACAGTATTCTGGGCTTTTCAATCCTGGTTAAAAATTCCAACCATGTTTCTGGGGTGTCTGTTAATTTTCAAGTTTTTATACATCATGGATGGCATTGGATTCGATAGCAATGTCTGTTGTTGTGGAATTTCTGTTTTATTGTGTAATTTAATTTTTTCTTTATTTTTCAGCCAATAGGTGACCCTAGTAGTTCATGTAGTTAGTGTAGGCCTGCTTGATTTCATTGTATTTACTTTCTGTGGGTGGCCTGGCCATGTGGTGGCGGACATTTTGTGTTTCCAGCCACTGTGCTTTTGCCATAGGCCTCCAAGCTTGTGGCCTACTCTGCCAGTAGCCTAGAGGTACTACTGGAGTTATCATAGGTGCATGAAAGTTAATCAACTGTTTTTGTGGTGTATCTTTAATTTGTACTTCATGTATGGCATGGATGGCTTTGGATTGATTTTAAAAATTAGATTTTTGGTGTGGAATTTCAGGTTTTGGGTTCGTGTAACTAATATGGCACTTCCTGCCAGTAGGTAACCCTAGGAATCCAGCTTGCGTAGTTTTCGTAACTTTGCACAGTGCGACAACACAAACTTATAGTTTTTGTCTTCTTCGCGTGCTGAATGTGCGTGCTCGGGAATGCGATAACGACGTTTTGTACAATTCACGCTGCCGAACACGCCGAATTTGCAATCTCGCGAGCAATATGTCCAGAGTTGCATTCAATTTCTCGAAAATGTTGCTTATGTTTCTTTTGCTAAAAAAACTCCTCATGTTGTCATTTGGTTGTAGTTTTGGAGCATGAACTACTTCCTGTTTCTGTCCTCTATGAAATTTCTTGTTTCTGGGTGGGCTGACCATGTGGGTGGCGGTGCGGCCATTTTGTGAAGCGAAGTATTGTCCCTTTGCCATAGGCATGTATTGTCTGTCTTCTCTTTCTTTTCATGTTGTTGTGGGTGGCCAGGCCATGTGGTGGCGGCCATTTTGTGTGAACTTCCTTCTTGCTTTTGCCATAGGCCTCCAAACTTGTGGTCTATTCCGCCAGTAGGCCTAAAGTCCCAGAGGTAGTCAGCGGGGGTGCTTGATGTAGCTGTATCCATTTTTTCTGTTCAATTTAACATCATTTAGGGCATGGATGGCATTGGATTGAATTTCCAAATGTGGTGTTTGGGGTAAATGTAATTTTTTGGGTGTGTGCTAACAAATCCCTTTGTATGTGTTGTTGTTGTGTAACTTTCATTTTCAATCTTTTACCCATGGGGATTTCTTTTTTTGCATTAACATGTGATGTGTAATAGGCATCATCCTTTGTCTGGCCATATAGGGATATAAGCCTGCTTGAGTTTATATTGTATGTACTTTCTTGTTGGTGGGCTGACCATGGGGGTGGTGGCCATCAGGTGAAGCCAGGCATTGTGCTTTTCCCATAGGCCTGCTTTGTCTGTTTTTTATTCCTTTCCTATTTTGCTTCCTTTTCTTTTTTTTTTTTGTGGTTTTTGTCAAGCGCCTGTCCATGTGGTGGCGGACATTTTGTGTGACCTTCCTTCGTGCTTTTGCCATAGGCCTCCAAGCTTGTGGTCTATTCTGCCAGTAGGCCTAGAGTCCCAGAGGTAGTCAGCGGTGGTGCTTGATGTAGCTGTTTCCATTTTGTCTGTTTAATCTCACATCATTAGGGCATGGATGTCATTGGATTGAATTTCCAAATGTGGTGTTTGGGGTATAGGTAACTTTTGCGGGTGGGTGTTAATAAATGCCTTTGTATGTGTTTTTGTTGTTTAACTTTACAACCTCTTAGCCATGAGGAATTTTATTTCTTGCATTAACCTGTGATGTGTAATAGGCATCCTCCTTTTTCTGTCCATATAGGGGGTATATATAGGCCTGCTTGAGTTTATTGGTTTCTGGGCTTGACCCATGTGGTTGGGAGATGTGGTGGTGGTAGTAGTAGTGTTCTGTTTTGTTTTTTACACATAGGCCTGTGTGTCTTTTCATTGTTCCTGCTGGCTTACTGTTGGCTACATCACCATTGCATTTGCTATGTGCTGCAGGTCACTGATTCTGCATCCATCCCACATGATGCACAAATTAAGGACAAACAAGTTCCACTTCCACTACATTTGTATTTTTGTTCTTTGCTATTCTTCTTACTCTTACTGAGTGTACTAATACTAGTAATTAAAATTTAAGCAAAAAAAATCCAGATATGACTGATGTTCTTCTGCCTTCTTTGCTTGTAGGTGCCCAAAAGACTGAGGAGCAGGTGGTGGCTGTCATCATTCATCGCCCGTTGTACTGCCAGACGGACGTTCTTATGTTCTACGCCACGTGTGGTGTGACTCACCTGACCAGACATTTCTGCAACTTGTGCAACTGAGTGCTGCTGCTGACATCTGAAGAAGATGGGCCCTAAGAAAGCAGGTACCAGGTCCTCCTAGACCAAGAAAGTTGCTGAGAAGAAGGAACAGAAGACGGAAGTGCCACTTAAGTCTGGTGTGGACCCCAAAACCTTTTTTGGGAAACAAAAGTACGCCTGCAGCAGCGGTGTCCGGGGTGCAAGCTGGGGCCAGCACATCCGCATTAGTGGGGCCAAGCCACAAACCCAGGCCCAAGCTGATGAGTGTTGAAGAGGTAACCAGCCTAATGGTAGAAAGCAGTGATACTGAGCCTGACCTAAACTTATCGCTATCTCAAAGTACTATCACAACCCATGCAGGAGGGAACACAGCAGAAAAGTGGTGAACAACAACCACCGCCCACAATAGTAGATGTTGAACAACAACAACCACAAGCACCGCCCGCAATAGTAGTTGTTCAACAACAACAACAACCACAACCACAGCCCGCAATAGTAGTTCTTCAAGAACAACAACCACAACCTCTGCCCGCAATAGTAGTTGTTGTTCCTCCCGAAGTCGGGGCAGTTCAGGAAATTGAGCCTCATTCTGAGCAAGAAGAAGAGGAAGCCACTCCTGCAGGAGATCTATTGTCTTCCAAATCCCCACCAAGCCAAAGGAGGGTTAGTCCATCGAGTTCTTCGCCAATCATCCCTTCTGATGATCTAGATCTCAATTGGGAGCCACAACAATCTGAGCGTTAGAGGGAGAGACATCCCAAGACCAGGCTAGGGAAAAGGAAGGTTCCAGCAAGCCTTACACTAATGGAGGTCGATGAAGATCAGCAGGATAATGATGATGATGATGATGAGTCAGACCCAGTCATCACGAGCATTACTCCTGGTCCAGAGGACATGGAGACCAACATTTTCACCAAATCCAGAATGGCTGCGAGTAGGGATGTAGCACGCATACCTCCTACACAGGCAACACCAAAAGTACCGCTAGCTTCCATTTTTACATTAGCAAAGGGCCGGCAGCGTCCTACATCCATCACAATCGCCACCTCAGCAGAAGTAGGAAGTGGTGGTACTACTACTGCGCAGCCACATAGTGAAATTCAACACACACCCTCCAGTTCATCCGGCATTGGAAGTGGCACCTCTAGCAGGAGACAAAAGTTCAGCTCCCCAGTGTGGGACTTCTTTACGGTTAGCGCACATGAGGAGAACATTGCTATATGCTCCATTTGTCATGTCTCTGTTAGTCGTGGTAAGCTTGGTACAAACTATGGTACAGGAGGCCAAATGACCCATTTGAAAAAACACTACTTAATCAGGTGGAGGGACCACCTTCATAGTATGAAAATTGGAACCATTGATGTTGGGGGGATGAACTAGTACAAGGTCCACTCATGGTTGAACAGGAAGAAGAAGAGGGAGACATTCTATCTGGGAGTGGTACACAAACGACCCCTGTCGCCAGCAATGGAGTGGTACAGCCCACATCCTCCGCATCAGCAACTTCTCAGTGGCACCAGAGTAAGAGTTAGCCGGAGACACCAAGGAGTACTGCTGCGAAGTCTGCGATGCAAAGTGCTGCCTCGAGCATAACCGAAAGAAATACCAAGCAGCGTACCATTACTAGCATATTTAGGCAGGAGGGAAAGTACGAGCGCAACACCCAATAGCACATTTGTACAATGCTAAGCTTGCAAAAATGTTAGCACTGGACCTTCTTCCTTTTTCTTTTGTTGACGGGGTGGGTTTCAGGGGCGGCTGGTGACATTTTTGAAAGTGGTGTGGCGTAAATTGATTGGCATACTGCACCGTAGCGAGCGAGCCCGAACAACCTAAGGGGTTATCAGTTCCAGTTGCACTGCACGCCTATCAAAGACCTTTACCGTGATAATATTATAGAATCCATGCCGTTTTGTCAGTCAGCCAGTCCAACACACCTTAAACGGCAAAATATGGTCTAAATAAGGAGTGATTAGTGCACCTTTGCAGAACACAAACTGACGAAATATACGTTTTGATTGCAGTACCAAAGTCAGTTTTGCTCATTTTTGATCTTAGAAGGACTGTGTCTGAACAGCCCTGTCAGGATTAAACCTGTGATCTTAGCGCCGATTGATTTGGATGATATTATGCCCCAATGGACGCACCGCCACTGCGAGTAGGAATCTGTGTTTGACATGGTTACAGATACTGGTATATCAATGTATCATGATCTATGATCCATCACGGTGATCTAGTGATCGAGGGTGGTTTCCTACCATGTGACCACAAGTAAAGAAGACAAACTTAGCATGATGACATGGGGGGAAGCGGACCAATACGCTTCCTTTGTCTTTGCTGCATGTGTTTACTGTAAACACACCCACTATAATATAGTTAATATTGTGTGATTAGGTTAAATGTAGTACATGAAAGTGCTTTACGTTTGTGAACCCTACAAGGGCACACTCCATTGGAAACTACAACAGGTGACACCAGTGTGTGATGAATCTGAAGTGCACGCAAAACAATATGCCCCTTCACCATTTTCATTAAAATTCACCAAAAAGGAGTACATTTCAGAGGGGAAGGTCACTGCGTAGTTTGGGAGCTGAAAAAGAAACGAAAACTGGAAGGTACTCATGGAAGTCGAGGCCGGAGAAGGAGACACAGCAGAGCAGCACACAAGGACTGGGGAGAGAAACAGAGACACGGGGAGGCAAAGAGGGAAGGGAAGGCACAAATACAAAGCACAAAAAAAACTCAATCCACAATGTAAAGAAAATGGTAACCATTTAGTAAGAGGAGAAGTGCAAGAACAAAGAGGTAAAGAAAACGAGGAAGAATGTAAGCATGTTGAATATATTGCAGTACCCAGAGGCGTGTGGCCTTACAAGGCACCCCCAGCATCCTCTGTCCCAGTAGTGTCAAAAATACCCCAGAGCCAGCAGCACCCTCTGAACCGAAGCTGCCGTGGTACACGAACCCGCGCGCTTTCCTCACATACGTTTTGAAATAAAGGCGGAGGCAGAAAGCCTGAGATGCTGCAGCAAGGTTGGAACTTAACATGTCAGTGCTACTGGCCAGCCGACGGCCAGTCTGGGAGTCGCCTCGTTGTCAAGGCCATTGATTTCAGCTCTTTGATAACCACACATGGCTTCTACTGGCATTGTTTCGTTCAGTCACATTAACAACATGTATATAGCGCGTTCTGCTTTCCATACATTTAACGTGGCTGTATCCTGAACAGCACAAATGCTTTTTTTTTCTAATGCATGGCTCTTTTGTATTAATGTAGTTGATATTCGCTTTGTTTTCTGCTCTTACCTCGTTTGAAGTTGAATCATACTGTTTCCTTCACGTTCCTAGAAAAATTTGACTTACATTAATTTGCCAGGAAGACTGAGCACGTGAATTGAATATTTTACGAGTCGGCTTCTTGGACATATTGCACTAATTCATCCCTTGAAGGACAACTATGCAGAAAGAGTCGCCTTTTCCCACAAAACCTGAGCCAGGTCAAAGAGTCCAGTTACTCATGTAGGGAGACTAACATACAAGCGAGAATCACTCTGTAGTAGTATCATGCAGGCGTGGCCGACATGCTCACGCGAGGGGGGGAAGCGCGGGGGGGATATAAAAAAAATAAAAATACCCTGCAATCAGACCAGGAGTCCCGATGGTACTCGCACGGCCGATGCTGCAGGTTCAGCTGGTTCCCAGGCCGTCACCCGCCCGTGGTAGCAGTGAACACGAGGAGACTCTGACGTCACGCTGGTCTCAGCCAATCCAGACGCTGCTCCAACAGCAGCGCCAGTATTGACTTGAGTAGTAGTGCGCATATTCTGTTTAGGGCTTGCGTATTTTTGCGGCCATCTCGATCATGCGCACTAGGCTGCTCATTAGAAGACCGGCATGGAACAACCCATGGTCTTCTATTGAGCAGCCTAGTGTGCAGGTTCGGGCTGGTGTAAAATTCTTAAAGCCCTAAACAGAACATGCGCCATCTTGCAGTTCTCCGCAGACCACCTGATTCATTCATCAGTGCACTTGCAGCTGCACTGAACTCTTGCTGCGGCTGCCCAGCCACGCCCCCTTCGGAGCCGACTGACCCGGGGAGTGAGTGAGACTTAAAGACTGTGACGGCAGCAAAGGTACGCTTGCACACTTGTAACTCGACTCGTGCCTCAATTCAAATTTGGGGCAACGCCCAAGCGCCCTAATGGACGCACCGCCCCTGGTGGATTTTCTGGAATTTGTGACAACCATCTGCCCAAAATGGAACGTTCGCAGCCGCTACTATTTTGCCAGAGTTGCTGTTCCAGCACTACACCACCACGTGCTAGAATTGATTGGAAAAGCCTTACAACAGAGTGCTGTTCATTGTATCCACCTGACAACAGACATGTGGAGCAGTTGCCAAGCCACCGATTACTTGTGCATCACTGTACACTGGATCTCTTTTTCAGGTGCTAGAGACAAGTTAAGTGCAGGCGTTGACGCTGTTGAGGTTTTTAATGATACTCGCAGACATGCAACTGTAGCCATGTTTGCTATGGAGAAAACTCATACTGCTGAAAACATTTTGGCTGAGTTTAACAACAAGGTCTTGGAATGGCTACGACCAAGAGGCCTTAAGATTGGTTTTGTTGCCACCGACAATGGCAGTAATATAGTGAGGGCAATGGAAGATGGTTGCTATTTCAGGGTCCCGTGTTTGGCACACTGCATTAACATAGTTGTGGAAGACTTCCTGAAAACTGAAAGCAAAGTTAGCAACTTACTGACCACCTGCAGAAGAATATGCACGCATTTCAACCATTATTTTAAAGTCCGGAAGCAGCTACGGGTCATTCAGCGTGAGCATGTAAGGCCAGTCAAAGCACTCATCGAGGAGGTCCCAACACATTGGAACTCTACTTATTACATGCTTGATCGTCTGTTTGAGCAGTACATACCACTTAATGCTTATGTCATGACAAGAAGATTAGGGGATCCTACTATTAATGTTAAAGCCATGACCGTTGAGATGTGGCAATGGAACCTCATTAAATGCTTGACAGAGATGCTACTTCCTTTTGAGGTCTTCACACGTGCAGTCAGCAGGAAGGACTGAGCCAAGCTATCCCATTGTTTGACATGCTAGAGCAACTGCTGAAGGAGGTGTCTGAAACATACGAAGGTGTGGAAGAAAAACTTGATGCATGTTATTTGGCGCACGCCTTAGCCGGCCGCTTATCGCAGAATACAAGGATTCAAAATATGATTGTGTCACAACAACATTACATTACTGCCACAATTTTGGATCCACAGTACAAATTATTTCTTAACAGTAACGCAGTAATTCCTTTTTCAGAAGGGGATGTTGCCAAGTACAAAACATTAATAGCTGAGGAAGCCACTGATTTAAAAAATGAACGGCTCTTAATTAGAGGCCTGCCAGTGCCACCAGGACAGTGCAAGTACTACAGGGCATCCTCCAGAGTCAAGTTCTTCAGAGCATGAGAGCATAGCGTTTGCTTCCCAGCAGGCACCAACACTACCAATAACAACAGCACCAACAGGATCTGATTCAGCAGACACAATCAAAAAATAGCTGCTTGGTTTCTACAGAAAGGGATGGGTAAGCCGGTTGCTGTCGCAAAGGGAAAAGAGGGCAAGCAAAGCGGAGCACCAATGAACATTGAGCGGATGGTTCAGGCAACAGAGGTGTTCATGGAGCAAAGCAAATTGGTCAATTGGTATGAGAAAAGAAGACACTGGCCAGTGCTCAGCAGGCTGGCGATAAAGTATCTGGCTTGTCCTGTCGCAAGTGTCTCTTCTGAGCGTGTTTTCAGTGCTGCTGGTGCCATTGTAACTGTGAAAAGGACCAGTCTCTCCCCAAAAAGCGTGGAGAGGTTAACGATGATCAAAATGAATCAACATTTCATATCACCAGACTACAAAATACGTGAATCACAGCAGGAAGAGGAGAGCGGGTCCGAAGACATAACTACTGGGTTACATGACCTACTTGTGTCTGAACCCCCAGAGTTTGAGGACGAGCTCCTCTTCCCTGACAACTAGCCTTTCAAATTGTTACTTTCTCTCTTTTTTATTTGTGTGAATAATAATGTATTTCTGGTGCAAATCAAACAACAAACAAATCCATCACCACTGTATCTTTTTATTTACCTATTGGAGTTGCACGTCTGTGCATTTAACTGTCCACTCCACTCCTCAGAGTCCTGCTCCATCTTCCTGACTCGCACTCAATACAATTCCATCTTGCCATACATTGGATAGAGATGGAGAATAGTACAATAATGTAGCCTCTAACAGTCCCTCCATAACAAGTGAACCGTACGTGACTATAGCCATCTTCTGTTTTCTTTGCAATCTGAAACTCATCAGTGTCTTAAGGCTACCACCTCTGTCTGCAGGCAATCATACACAACTCTTCACTGTCAGAACTTGAGCAGGCATCCAAAACTAAAGTAAACTTGTAACTCGTCATCACTTTCAGAAGACTCTGCAGCATCTGTGATCATCTGACAGCCAAAGAGAAGATCAAAACAGGTATATGAAATTAATGATGCTATGCATTGCATTGGATGCTTGCTGACTCTGAGCAAATGTGCATGGAGAAGAAGTATAGTAGTAGTTTAATCATTAATAGCCAAGTACTTGTGTTGTGACTCAAGTGATAGTCAATTTTTCCATGTTGTTTAATAATATATATTAACCAATTGTACTCCTACTACTGCAGTTGCAGTCTGGACTTACTTAATCGTAGTCACTCACTACAGACTGAGTTGCTGTTGGTCTGTTGGACAACACGTACACGTGTCACACCTGATGATGATGATGACCACCATAGTATCTTTGCACGCTGTCAGGCAGTTGGATCTGAGATGATTAAAGGAAGATGTTTCAGGGAGTGGAATAGAAGGCAAAAACAACCAATTAACAACAAGCACAGCAGACCCAGGCTACTACATATGTGTGCAGTGGTAGAGTACAATAGTGGTATGATTGATGACTGAAAATGGCGCATTGATTTAGTTGCTTGATTTGGAAAATGCTATGTTGCTTTTTTATGCCTTTTGTCTGGCTCCGTGAAAAATGAAGGTAAATGCAGTTTGGGTCACAGGCGACCCTGTGTCGTGGGTCTGTTCTGTGCTGGCTCCTTTCTTGTTGTCCTTCTAGATTAATGCTGTGCAACTAGTAGAGTTAGACACAATGTATCCAAGCCGCCTCAGTCTGAAAGTATTCTCGCTCACGACAAGTCTTGTATTTGTTTGCACTTCACTGTATTAGCATTTTTTTTCATTCACTTTATTTTGTAATCCCCTTTTCTTTTTCCATCAACACTTACTGGCTGGCCTGTTACCCAGTGCTATTATACTATGAGCAACTACTCACCCTTACCTTACCAATCCTCATCATCAAGCAAGTTGAACCCAAGAATGATATTCAGCGTGTCCATGGAAGAGAGGGCCAAGAAGATGAATGACGAGATACACATTTTGGACCTGGATAATACAGTAACTTTAGTATCATTTCCGTTTATTTTATTCCTTTTTCCTCTTCATTAATTTAACGCTTGTGTGACTATGTTTGGTAATTGCTACCTAAAACTATTTCTTAATTTTCTTTTTCTTAGCTTTCTGCCCGCTACAGCAGGTATTAGGGTTTCTCTGAGGACATACTGCCTAGGCAAATGTCATATATAAGAAATACTTCCTTGTACTGTTTAATTGTGTAGTAGTAGTTTAAGTAACACTCTTATTAACCAGCAAGTTATAAAATTTCTCTTCATCATGCATGCATTTCCTTTTCCTACCTTTATTTTAGATTCATTGGGTACTGGATCATCATCATCAATCATTGTCCTCATTGTTTTGCTTTTGTTGTCTCCGTGCATACTGTTTTTCTTTGTCAAACCTTTCCTCAAACCCCCGTTCCCATCCATTCATCAAACCCTAACCCTCTTCCCCCGGGCTGTGTGGTTTTATATTGAGGTGTTATGTTACATTAAATGTACACCAACAATTTGATCACATGCTTGCCGGGGCAGATGTGGTGAAAGCAACACTAATTAAATGTCAACAAGGCATGGCCAGGATCTTCTTCTGCTTGCCCACCCAAGCTCTGTGAATGTACAAGTCAAATCATTTTCCAATGGGACCCACCGAATACATCTAATTAATTGCCGGCATTGTTTGGGTTTAAGTTTACAGCATTAAAGTTTATGAATTAGGATTGTGTTTAAGTGACTCCTTCAACACAACTACAGTTGAAGTTCTTATCTTCTCTTGTACTTGGCAGTCCCCGACACCATTGTTTTCTTTTAGTTTAGCAGTTGGAATATTGTTTTTGGTCCGTCTTGTAAATGTACTGCACTTTTATACTACCCCCACATTGTCTCTCACGCAAATGACTGCCTCTTTCTTTTTGTTTGCAAATGCTAGTGCCAGTGTATACTACTACCATCACACAACCACAGAATCTTCTCCATTGTCTTGGGAAACAATGCAGCCCTTGCGGTGCCGAACTTCATCATCATCAGCAATCACAGGTAAGATAAGTTTGCTGTGAGGTATAATGGAGGAGAGACTGGTAGTTCTTCTAATACGACAAATATAACTCAGTGAGGGGTACCGCATCTATCTGTCTGCATGTTACAGATGTGGGCAAGTAATACATTATTTTAATCAAAAGCACTGTCCGCTGACCTGCATCTCCAATTAAACCTTGTGACGTACATTAATTGGTGAAACACTACCCCCCCACACAAATTTACATCATATGTGTACATTGAAAATGAATAACATTTATTCATGAACAGAACTTGAAGAATACATAGAAAAATAGCAATTCCTATCCCACACCTCACCCACCCCTCTCCCTAACACCAACCAAATGTCCAAGCCCAAGGAATGTCTCTCAAAAACCCCAACACCCAATTCCCACCCACCAACAAAAGTATTAAAAAAGGGGCAAATGAACAGGGTCCATTACAATCGGCGGGCTTTAACGTGTTCTTCCACCAATATCTTGACACGCTCCTCTAATTGATCCTCCAGCTTTGACACCCGGAGGAGAATCTGTTGCCGAAATCCACAGCACCTACATTTGCATCCATGTGGGGAGGCGGCCGATGTTGAGAAATGCCG
Organism: Lissotriton vulgaris; assembly: GCF_964263255.1. Taxonomy (NCBI): domain Eukaryota; kingdom Metazoa; phylum Chordata; class Amphibia; order Caudata; family Salamandridae; genus Lissotriton; species Lissotriton vulgaris. The sequence continues at coordinate 1,188,365,760 of NC_141693.1, read as the reverse complement.
CCGGTGGGCGGCTGCCTGACCATGGCGCCGTACTCCTGCAAGTGGGGCCTGGCTGGGGGCCGGGGCATTGGAAGAGGCAGCAGCTGCTGCCGCCGCCTCCTCCTCCTCCTCGGCCTGAGCCATCAGCTGGCGGTAAGTGTTCACGATGGTCTGCAGTTTCCTTTGCTGGGTCCTGGCTGCCAACTCCTTCTGGGATGGTTTTTGGGAAGGAGTAGCTATAAAGAATGAAACATAATCGTTGTAATCCAAACTCACAGCAAATCAGTACCACAAAATTAATTCAACATTTAGTGGCACAGTAGCACTAGCAAGCTCAGTAGAAAATTTGGTGGTAAGTTTAAGTATCTATCCTCCAGATTGTACGGGCTGTAACATTTGTTGGACTTTTTGCCCGGCATTATACTTGCCCTAGTACTATGGGTGGACTTCAGTACACATAAGAACACCAGTCTTTTTCGTATCTCCTTTTATATTATAGACTCTGCTTCCGGTGACAGTCTCCACCGAAGATGAATACAATACATCCAGGGGGCATCCATGCATTAAAAGTAAATGTCTATCATTCTTTTTTATCGCTCGACAAACCTTAGCTGGTTTCACTTTCACCAACAACGACCCATGCGTCCACTCCGTCCTTGCCTTGCCTTTCGGTTTGACACAAACACCGCTGCTGATTCTTCCTATCCACTACCCACCCTTATTGTGTCTACCACCCAGGCAGGCATCTTCTTTCACCTTCCACCCATCCTTCAACAACCCATGCATCGGATTCCTATCAGCCACCTGCATGCTGCTTCCAAAGTAACTTCTATGGTAGTTGACTGGTTTGTCGTTCCCCCTTTCCTCCTTCAATCCTACTTCACTTCTTTCACATTTTGTAAAAACACATCCATCAAGGTCATCTGATCAGACTTTTAGTCTTCTCCATAACTTTCACAGCTGAGTTGGAGTCTAATAGAAGAGGCCTTGCTTAATCAACTCACGCTGGTTGTAAGGTAATGCTATTGCTAATGCATTGGCCATGCCAAGTAAAGGTGGTGTTATTGAACCGTTGTATATTGTCCAATACATCTTCAAGTTCATACTTACTTAATAAGTCTCAGAGTACAGTGAGGGAAATGTTCCCCTTCCACCTAGTAATGCGGATAAGTAATGAATAAAACTTACCACCGCCCACCGCTAATGTTTCCTCCCCCACTGGTGCTCCTGTAGATGCCGCAGCTCCTGTCCTCTCCGGGATGGCTACAGTTGCATCTCCGCTGGCCCCGTCTGCACTGGTGGGTAGTAGTGGTTGTACACCTATAAAAACAAGTAAACCTTTTTAGATGCATGCACACCTCCCCCTATTGGACTTGTTTTTTCTCCAGGAAGGAAGATTGGCGAAGCAGTTAAGTACAAGATAAATCATCAGTAGTACAAATTGCATACTACCGCTGAGTCACTAGACAGACATTAGTATTAATTTATTATGTTATATGGTCCCTTAGCTCATCTCATCTATATTGCTACTCTAGTACTTGGAAAGTTAGCCTGAGCCATGTAACCATTTTAGATCCATGTCTACTGTTTTGGGCATGTTACCTCGCATGTTGTTGCGCAGTAAGACTCCTTTGAGGCCACATGAGTGTTGCAATGCATACAACTGAAGAGGTTGGAAAAAAACAAGGCATGTTTTTGTATGTACTATGGAGTTTGGTTAGTCCCTATTGTTTATCCATAATGTTACACCTTTTGGCATGACTGCAAAAAGCTTGCATAATTGTATTTCATGCTGTCTAACGTGCACCACTTTTCTCATTATTTTTAGGCAGATGAGAAGATGTCCTTCTATGAACCAGAGATTTCCAGAGCTTACTAAAGATGCATGTGTAACCACCAGTATACGTTCAATGGTGAGGGGTCTCCCACATTTTCCACAGTTCCCTATCGTGCACTAGTAGTTTTACAAATGTATAGTTTTAATCTTCTTTTTTTTTCCTGGTGGACGAGGATGTATTTCACTCAAAAACTTACAAATATTGTTATTATTTAAAGAAAATAAAGCTTTTGAACTACCACATTGACTCTGGAGTATATTTTGAGTGGCTGTGGTGTTGTAGACTTACACGAGTGAGTGAGCTAAAGGGTGTTACTTATGTTATGGGTTGTGTAATAAAATCATTGGGTATCTTCATGTGGGGGGTCGGGAGTGGGATAATTGAATTGATGACTAATGACTGAGACACTATAGGTAGTTGGTCAGTGAATTGTGGGTTCCTCTGAGTTCTGTGACTGAGGTGTAAGTAAGGTCCAACCTCCCTATCACCCACATCCAATTTTCTGGTGCATAGTTCTGTATGTGGCCGTGCATAGAGAATACCCACAAGAGTAGTAGTAGTATACTAACGTTTACAAAATACTGGACAAACATCTGGTTGCGCATTTTGTTGGTGGCAATTGACAAAACCTAGAGATTACAGAGGAAAACGCAAAAGACAGGAGTGGACCCAGTGGCTACAGCTATTCTATCACAGATTTATTGGTAGAATACCTGAACTAAAGAGTGGCCAACAGGGCAAGCTTAGCTACAGACAGTCTAATAGTACTATCACAGAGAGTCATAGCAGAGGCAGTTTGAAGGAACTGAAAGGCAGGGACAGATACCCACAATTTGGAAAACATAATGAAGATCAAAAGAAGCTTTTGTTAAAATTGAATTAGGAAGGAAGCATAATTAATCGGTTGGGAAAAAAAGGTGCGTTAAAAAGTTAGGGAAATATAATTGTTCATAATAAAAGCATTGTAGGACTTACTGGGGCCAGCAGCAGGATCCTCAGTAGAGGAGCGCTCTGGTGGTTGACCCGCCGACTCGGACACTGTCTTCTTGCCCTTGGGTTCTGCAGATCATGTAAGAAATAATAAAGAAAGAGAAAAACATTGAGTGCTGTGAAACAAATACATCATTAAAAAAAAACGCTCAAACATTTTAGGAAACAACAATTGCAATAAAATTGACCTTTCAAATGACTACTGGCTTGCAGGATTCACAGAATGTATACTTATAGAAAACTAATCAAATGTTCAATAATCATTCTGATTGCAGAATACTAAATAACAGAGCCAGTACCACCTGACCTACACCACCTATTCCAGACGGACCAATTGTTCTGTAATCAGGCATTTCCATTTTATTTTTGCCAGCCAAAATCCATAGATGAGATGGAGGACACATGCATAAATTTGTGCATACACGAAATTGTTGTTGGTTGCGTCATATTTTGTTCTGCTACTGACTGACAATGCTATTGCTGCTAAGCCTACCACTCACTAAACAAACTACAAAAAGGTTCTATGGAGGGCTGGGGTAAGAAGTAACTAAGCATTCATTGACAGAGGAGGCTTCATGCAGACCGTTAAAAAAAATATGAAATAATACTAAGTAAACTTATTATATCCATCCACCACTATTTCACTGACGGACAATGGAAGGACTAGACTCTAGCAATAGCATTAACTAACTTCAGTTCTCTACAATAAACTCTAACATCAATAATCAGCCAAAGCTAGCGCAAAGTTACAAACAAGTAAGAGAAGTGACGAGCAGCACCTGTGTCATGCAATCACAGAAGATTTTAAAATGGAATTGATCTGCAATGTAACTAAGCACACCAGTAATCATGTTACTTATTCGCCCAAGAATAAGAAAGACACAATACTTATACTACTATATATATATATATTACTAGCTACTCACCAAGCCCCACTACCTCGACACCTAGCTGGTCCAACAGGTCCTGCTCTCCGTCCAGAATGTCTGCCCAACGGTGGGACAGCTGATGGTGGGTGCGCTGGATACCGGAGCAGCGGAAGACTGCCGGGCGCACCTTCGCCCACCGCCGGAGACGATCCTCTGGGGGGTAACCGGAGCCGGGCCTGCCGCCTGCTGCCAAAGTCAAGGGGAGGTGGCGCTGGATGAAAAAAAGCGAAGGCGGCCACCTCCTCCTCCCCGAAAAGGTGCCAGAGCTTCACCCCTGAAGGTCTAATTCTGCCGCAAGGCAGCCAGCTCTTGGGCACAGGCGCCTTGCCCTTCGAGCTGGTGGTGCTGCTGCCCTTTGCCATGGTTCTGGGGTGGAGCAGAAAAGAAAAGGTAGAGAAAAAAAGTTAGGGGAAAGAAGGAGCAAGGTAAAGTAAGGAAGTAAAATAAAACAGTAGAAAAGTGGAATAAAAGTTGTAAAAGTAGAAATAAAATGCAAAATATAAACTTTGGGACAGAGAGAGATAGATAATAAGTGTACGAAGTGAGAAAAACTGTGAAAAAAAGGATTGCAAAGATTAAAGGTGGATAGAAAACAAGGCCCGAAACCATAGCATAGAGTGGGAAAAACAAGATGGCCGCGCCCATCGCGACCACGTGGGTAAGTTTGCGCAATATTTCTTGCTAACACGCACTTTGTCCGTGCGAACAAGTAGATGCGTTCCCAAACATGACTTGCACAACGCGAACACGGTATGAGCGACCCGGAACAGGAAATAAGGGATTGCAAGCAGCGGGACAATTGAAAAAACAAGATGGCCGAACCCATGGCCCACCTCATGGGTAAGTTCGCGCGCTACACATCCCGAGCACGCAGGCAGCGCCCCGAACACTCACACCGGGCTCCCGAGCAAGAAAAACGGCTCATTAACGGGTCGAACAAGGTACTATGCATGGTCGCGTTGCTATGTGAAGCTCGCGGAATGCAAGAGTGTCTTCGCGTAGCTTCGCGTAGCTTAGCTGATCAACCTTGACTTTTCATGCTCTTCTGCAGCACTTAGCTTCTCTGTCTATATATCAGGTTACTAGCAGCCCGTCCCGACGTTGTTCGGGTATGAATTGCTGCTAGCCAGTAGTATATTGTTTTGTAGGATTTTGTTTAGATAGCATTTCTTATCTGTGACAGGCCTGTGAAACGCTCCGATTCACAGTGCACTGCTGATGCACTTAAGAGTGCGCGTTCAGTAGTTTCCCTACTTTATTTTTCCTTGCAATATTATATAGCACAAACTCGACAAATTGGCATGAGCACAATTTACATTAAAGAAGAACACATTCATTTGTGGTAGGCACGGGGAGACAAAGCGATTTGCTTGGAATCACAGGATGTTGAGCTGATGCCGAGATTCGAACGTAGCTCCCCAGCTCTAAAGTTCGCAATTCTAGAACTTGTGGCGGGAGGTGTGTCTAAAAGTGTATGTCGGTGCTGGCCATCAATGAGAGAGACCTGTGCATTTTTCATATGGGTGGTGAAAAAATATGAGTATGTTGCTGGAGATGTGGGCCGCCGTGCCACCAATGTACTTACCGGGGAGGGTAAACACCCATTATTCTGCAACTTTCTTTCCGCATACCATCACTCCGCATACTTTCATTACGAAAGTACCATGACTCTGCAATGCCATTATAACGCATGGCATTACATTTTATATGCTTTTACCACGCATACATTTACAACGAAATTCGTTGTAAATGCATGAATGGTAAAAGCATGTTTTTTTTCATGTTTGGATAAGGTAAGTATGGGTTAGGGGTATATGTTTTGGGGTACTGAGATATATGTTTTGGGGTGTTTGGGTATTTTAAGGGTTCGGATGTATTTTTGGCATTATGGGGTACAGGGGTGAATGAATGAATGAATGAAATAACATTTATAGTGCGCAACTAAAACCCAAAGGCATCAAGGCGCCTAGCAAAACAGATCAAAACAAAAGGCAGAACACAACTACAAATATGCATTCGCGAAAATCCGGGTTTTCAGAGCCTTTCTAAAGGACTGCATGGTGGGGAGGGACTTAAGTTCCCCCGGGAGAATATTCAACCACGTAGATGCCAAAGTGGAAAAGGCTTTCCCACCCCATTTAGCTCTACGGGTGCGTGGAACTGATAACAGAAATTTGTTAGTAGAGCGCAAGTTCCTAGAGGGGCTATAGCGGGACAGGATGGATCCAATCCCAGTAGGGCTGCCTCTAGCCAGAGCCCCGTAGGTCATACACAGGGTCTTAAAAAGAATCCGATCTTCAATGGGGAGCCAGTGTAGCGTTTTTCTGGCGGAGGTGGCCGAGGCACTTCTGGGCAGATCTAATACAAATTTGGCAGCCGCGTTCTGGACCACCTGCAAGCGCGGCAGCAGACCCTTTTTTAATCCAGCATACAGCGCATTGCAATAGTCCAGACGGGAGCCAATAAGAGCGATCACAACTTGTTTTCTCGCCTGCTGAGAGAGATAGTGTCTAATTTTCCTCAGTACATAGATTATGCCCCAGCAGGTTGAAACTGTTCTATTGACCTGTTGACGCATGCTGAGGGTAGGATCGATAAGAACTCCTAGATTTTTAGCGAATGTGACAGGGACAGGACACGCTCCTAGTGAGTCCGGCCACCAATTCGGCGACCATATCTCTTCCTTCCCTCCGAACACCATGACCTCCGTCTTCTCCCCATTTAATTTCAATGAATTATAAATCATCCATTGAGCGACTGCCTCCATACAAGATCTAAAATTGGATGCAGCCGAGCTGGCCGGCTGGGAGAGAGAGACGAGGATCTGGGTGTCGTCGGCATAGGAAACTACCTCCATCCCGAAAGATCTAATCAGTCCGGCAAGTGGGGTCACATAGATGTTAAAAAGGGGTAGTGTTAGGGTTTAGGGATAGGTATGGGTTTTGGGGTACAGGGGTGTTTTTAGGGTTCAGGGCTAGGTTTGGGTTTTGGGGTACTGGGGTATTTTAAGGGTTCAGGGCTAAGTTTGGGTTTTGGGGTACAGGGGTATTTTAGGGTTCAGGGGTAGGTTTGGGTTTTGGGGTACAGTGGTATTTTTAGGGTCCGGGGCTAGGTTTGGGTTTTGGGGTACAGGGGTATTTTTAGGATTCAGGGGTAGGTTTGGGTTTTGAGGTACAGGGGTATTTATAGGGTTCAGGGATAGGTTTGGGTTTTGGGGTACAGGGGTATTTTTAGGGTTCAGGGATAGGTTTGGGTTTTGGGGTACAGGGTACATTTATAGGGTTAAGATGAGTTAGTGTTTAAGGGTGTTGGGGTATTTTAAGGAGTAAGGGTGGGTTATGAATATGGGGTGCAGGGGTATTTGAAGGGAGCATGGTGGGATTAGCACACGATATGAGACATGGCATGAAGGGTGGAACGTACCACACGCCCCCAGCGTTTGTCACGCCCCCAGCACACGCCCACAGCACAACGCAGACACGCCTACAAGGGACTACTTTGCTGGTATGGTTCTTTTACCTTTTAAATGTGTATGGTGGGCGTCTGCATAGCCTATGTCCTTCTGCTGCAACTGCCCTTTCCAACGCTGTATTGGGTGTTGTGATTGGTGCTGTGGTTCCTGAAATTACCCGCCTCAAAGGTTTGGGCTCTCTCTTTAGTATTAGTATGGATTCATGCTCTCTCCAGCCCCCTCTATCATGTAAATTTTAGGAAAATGTAGGCCCATTCGGCTCACTATGACGAATAAAACATAAGCGTTCATTATGTATATGGAAATGCACTTTTTACTATTTACCACCCACCTTTGCACTATCCCATGTTAATATTTTTCTTTAGTAAAGCTTTAAGCAAAAGCAGCATTATTTATTATTATTTTTAAAATGAGATGCAAGATGTGAATGCGGCCTAGTCATGCACTAATTTTGTTTCTTTCGAAGCGTAATTTAGAGTGCAGCCTAGTTCTTTCATGCATTAGTTCGTATTAGTGCACGCATGTGCAAAGCGTTTCCAATGTATTTCATGTGATTTGAATGTTAGTCCCCTATGCACACTGTTAGTAAGTATTATGTTGGTGTCAATTCAAGCAGGTTTCTTTTTTGCAAAAACCTGATCCATTGGAATCAAAACACTGAAATCTGAGAAGCCCAGCGTTAATGTGCTGCATAACCAGATCTTGTCAGTTCAGTGTCTAAGGCAGGGCTCTATAGTTTCCGTTTAAGACATCTCAGCGGCGGCCGGCACAGGTAAATGCAGTGGGGTGGGGCAGGGCGCGGCAGAGAGGTAAGCCTGCAGACAACAGAATAGGTATTATTTATTTATTTGATGATACCTATTCCGTCCTCAGTCAGTAACAGAAAGGGAGCTTGGGTGCGGACAGAAATGGACCATCCTGGCAGGATGATGGGGAAGGAGTTGTACCCAGCCATGATTACACTTCAAAGGATTTTGCCTCCTTCACACACAAAGGAATCTAACACCAAGCCTGTCCTGCACTTTGTCACACCCAGACAGTATGGAGCCTTGACAGGAGAAGGGGAAGACCTTTCCAAAACCAGATGTGTAGTAGGACAGGTCGCCCCCACAAATAAAGCTAGGCAATAGGTATAAATATAGATCATTTTGGACTCTTCTCCACCACAAACGGGTTCATTCACGTCAAGACACTGGTGCCCTGTGGCAATCTCCAACGTGAAGTTCCGGAGGTACCTGCTTTTCACACCAACACTGGTTGAAAGTGAAGACCGACAATGTGATTCCTGCACTCCATGCTACAGCAATGACAGTTCATGATGAGCGTGTCCACGAAGCTGCAGCACTGACCGTCCATAACACCTGTCCAGCTCCTCTCCCTACAGAGACAGCCATCCATGACACAAAGACTTCTTCTCGCTACCTCCTCAATGCCAATGCAACTATTTCCATGTAACTTTCAAGGTAACTTTTCAGCAGGACTAAGTTGGTCCCTGTCACCAACCCACACTGCATTAGGATCAGCTTCAACGTTAGACTTTTCCCTGCCCTTGCACATCCAGATGAGAGCCAGTGGCACTTTGTGCAATTAGGCATTATTTCCCATAATACTTTAAAATCGTAAATATCTGGGTCCTCTGTTTGGATTTGTGTCATTCTGTTATAATAATATTAATAAAATGTTACTCAACTTTTCTAGCTTGAATTTTTCCTGACTTGTGTTTTTTAGGGCTGGGCGGAGTTTGCAGAGTCCCACTATGAGTAATTTCACAGACTTGCAAAACAACTCCTCCACGCTATGCAGAGTTACGCGTTCAGGCAGAATTTGCTGAGGTGCCCGTTCGTGATGCGTTGGGAATGCAAAATGCATCCACACACTCAAAAATCAAGCACAATGCTATGCAGTCCTGAAGTGTGGTCACGTTCTAAATCACGGGCGAACAGCACCACGTGGTCCACATGGACTCAGCCATCTTGTTTTTCTGCTTTTAGTCATGGTGCTGGGCCTAATTTTTAATCTCTGGTTAATCTTTGTTATTCTTCTCCTTTATTACTTTTGTACCCATAATTTCTACTTTTTACAATAGTGTGCGTCTTTGTATTTGTGTATTTTTTGTTTTTGCTTACATTTTTACGTGTGTTTGTGACTTTTTTGCTATCTACTTTTTTCCTTATTTCTTATTTCTTTACTTTCCTTTTCTTTCCTGTCTGAGTTTGAAATATTCCACCACCTGGCGCCATTGCAGAAGGGTGGCTTCCATGTGGACAGAGCCTCAGCCCAGGTGTGCAGCTTCTGGTGATCTTTGGAGAGTAGGAGGTGGCAGCACTATTTTTTTTTGTGCAGAGCCACCTCCCCACTATGCTTGAAGCAGGCAATAGGCCTCGTAGTGGCTAGTCCCTGCGTGACCGTGGCTGGCACTCGAGGACAGTGTGCCGGTGGGTGTGGCTCCACAGTGAGGCTCGGCGCACTGCCCAGCAGATGAGGCAACGCTGGGCTGACATTCTCAACAGAGAGCCCGACCTGCTTGACCTGCTAGATTCCAGGGCTAGGTGAGTATTTAATATTTGTTGTGTTTGTGTTCTACAATGCTAAAAAATAAATCTGAATAGTATGCTGCTCCCATCAGAGGTAGGTTATGTGTTTAGTAAAGTTTACAATGGTATAATATAATTATTGTGTGATCCGGTTTTGAGTTCCTGCTAGGTAGGTGCCACCACCTAATTGCATTCATCAAGGCCCTCACATTGGTTGATTAATAAAAAAAGCCATTGCAGACTGTTTCTTCTGTCACTATAGTGAATCAATGAGTAGGGTGTTCTTTCTGTGACTTTGTTTATGTAGCTCATACGGTTCCAAAGTTATTTATTTAATTGAATTCACAGTGATGATGTGAAGTATGCATTTATACTTTGCAAAAAAAGGAGAGTGAGTTGGCTCATCAAGGATGTTGAGAAATGGGAATAGAATAAAATCAAAGATCATTAACTGTAATATGTAGTTTTTGTTAAGGAGATTTTGCAGTTTGCTTTTCATAAAACATTTTGTGGAGATTATTATCAGAATCACTAATCTATTGTTATGTATCTTCTTAACCCTTTTGGTGCTCATGAGGGAATGGTTTAGTCATGAGCACTGTTGCTCCTGTGCTCATGACGGAACCATTCTGTCATGAGGAGAGGTGCAGGAAATCCCTCTGCTGTAAACAGTGCAGTTTTTGGCTGCTCAGGTGTGCCTCCCACTGGATCAAGTGGTATTTTCTCAAATGGGTTGTTTGTCCTCCGGTACCATAGTTTGTACCAAGCTTACCCTGGCTAACACCTTGTCCATGAATGGAGCTGTAGCAATCTTCACCTCCTTCCTGCTAACCGAAAAGAAGTCCAAAACTGAGAAGGTCAATTTTCTGGTGCTGCTCTCTGCAGTACTTACTTCTACTGAGGTAGTTGTGGTAGATGTAGGTAGCTGCCAGGTCTTTGTAAATATGGAAGCTGGAGGTGGTGTTGGTGGTATCTGTGCCACATCCCTCACAGCAATTTAGGATGGGGTAATGTCGGTCTCCACTGGGGCGGGACTAATGTCTATGATGACTGGCTCGTCATCATCCTCCTCTTCTACAACTACCACCATAAGTCTAAGGTTTTATGGAACCTTCCTTTTCCCTAGCCTTGTCTCATGGCAAGTCTCACTCTCAGACTAAGGTGGCTTCCATGTGGCATCTAGATCATCAGAAGGGGGGCTTGCAGATGAAGTTGATGGACTAATCCTTCTTTTCCTTGCTGGGGATCTGGAAGACAATGGATCTTCTGAAAGAGTGGCTTGCTCTTCTTCTTCCTCTGCATGAAGCTCAATCTCCTGAACTTCCCCTACTTCAGGAGGAACAACTACTATTGGGGGTGGTTGCGGCTGTTGTTGCCCACTTATCTGAGTTTCCTGCATTGATTGGGTATTACTTTTAGAAAGTGATGAGTCAATTTCAAAATCACTGCTCGTCAGCATTTGACTTGTGATTAAACTGGCTGCCTCTGCGACAGACATGAGCTTAGATTGGTGGGGTGGGTCCACTGATGCAGGGGTGCTGCTCCTAGCTTGCTCCCATGACACCACTGCTGAAGGTACAATTTTTGGTTTTCCAAAAAAGGTCTTGGGCGACATACCAGTGGTGGTAAGTGGCAGTGCCATATTCTCACTGGCAACTTTCTTGGTACAGGACCTGGTCCCTCTCTTTGGGCCCATCCTGAAGATGTCAGCAGCACGCAGTGGCACAAGTTGAAGAGATGTCTGTGGTCACAATTCACGGGACATCGTGCGTAGCAGGAATTCTGTCTGGCAGTACAATGGGTGACGTTGTTGCATCCTTTGTGCACCTGAAAGCAAAGAAACAAGAAGAACATCAGTGAAACGTGGCATTCATTGTTATGGTTAAATTACTAGAACAAACAAATGTATTATAACTCAGTGTGTGATCATACTTGTTAATGTTAATAATATTTTATGACAATAATTTTTTTTTAGTACCTCAGTTATCAATCAATCAATCAGTGACACTTATAAAGCGCGCTACATACCCGTAGGGTCTCAAGGCGCTGGGGGGGGGGGGGTGCCGCTACTGCTCGAACAGCCAGGTCTTCAGCTTCTTCCTGAAGGAGAGGTGGTCTTGGGTCAGGCGCAGGTCGGACGGGAGGGAGTTCCAGGTCTTGGCGGCCAGGAAGGAGAAGGACCTTCCTCCTGTAGTCGCTCTTCGGATGCGAGGGCGTGGTTGGCTGATCGGAGGTGGCGTTTGGGAGCGTAGAAGTTGACTCGGCTGTTGAGGTAGCTCGGGCCTTGGTCGTGTAGGGCTTTGTGTGCGTGGGTGAGGAGGCGGAAGGTGATTCTCTTGTTGACGGGGAGCCAGTGAAGGTCTCTCAGATGTCCGGAGATGTGGCTGGATCGTGGGATGTCGAGGATGAGTCTGGCTGAGGCGTTTTGGATCCGCTGGAGTCTCTTCTGGAGCTTGGCGGTGGTCCCGGCGTAGAGGGCGTTGCCGTAGTCCAGTCGGCTGGTGACGAGGGCCTGGGTGACGGTCTTCCTGGTCTCTGTGGGGATCCACCAGAAGATCTTCCGTAGCATGCGTAGGATGTTGAAGCACGCCGAGGAGACGCTGTTGACTTGCCTGGTCATGGAGAGGGAGGAGTCCAGGATGAAGCCCAGGTTTCGTGCATGGTCTGTCGGTTTGGGTGCGGTGCCCAGGGCGGGAGGCCACCAGGAGTCGTCCCAGGCGGAGGGTGAGGAGCCCAGGATGAGGACCTCCGTCTTGTCCGAGTTCAGTTTCAGGCGGCTGGTCGTCATCCACTCGGCTACCTCTTTCATCCCTTCGTGCAGGTTGGCTCTGGCGGCGGCGGGGTCGTTGGTCAGGGAGAGGATCAGCTGGGTGTCGTCGGCGTAGGAGATTATGCTGAGGTGGTGTTTGCGTACGATGGCCGCGAGGGGGCTCATGTAGACGTTGAAGAGGGTGGGGCTCAGGGATGATCCTTGGGGGACGCCGCAGATGACTTCGGAGGCCTCTGACTTGTACGGTGGTAGGCGGACTCGCTGTGTTCTTCCGTCGAGGAAGGAGATGATCCATTCCAGCGCCTTGTCCTGGATTCCGATGTTGCTGAGGCGCCGTACTAGGGTGCGGTGGCAGACCGTGTCGAATGCCGCGGAGAGGTCTAGGAGGATGAGGGCCGCTGTTTCTCCATTGTCCATCAGGGCTCGGATGTCATCGGTGGCGGCGATGAGGGCGGTCTCGGTGCTGTGTTTGGCTCGGAAGCCGGACTGTGAGGGGTCGAGGGATCCGTTCGTCTCGAGGAAGGCGGCCATCTGCTTGTTGACGGTCTTCTCGATGACTTTGGCTGGAAACGGGAGAAGCGAGATGGGGCGGTAATTCTTGAGGTCGGTGGGGTCCGCTGTTGGTTTCTTGAGTAGAGCGCTGAGTTCGGCGTGTTTCCAGCTTTCAGGGAAGATGGCGGTGTCGAAGGAGGTGTTGATGATGTCTCGCAGGTGGGGTGCGATGACAGCGTCGGCCTTGTTGAAGACGTGGTGAGGGCAGGGGTCGGTCGGTGATCCGGAGTGGATGGAGTTCATCGTGCGGATGGTGTCTTCGGTGCTGATCGGGGTCCAGGCGTGGAGGGTGGTGGTGGGGGGGGTGGCTGGTTGGTCGTGGTGTGCGTTGGTTGGTTGTTGAAACTGCTGTGTATGTCCGCGATCTTGTTGTGGAAGTATGAGGCGAGGGAGTTGCAGAGGTCTTGCGATGGGGTGATGTCGTTGTTTCCTGCGCTGGGGTTGGAAAGCTCTTTCACGATGTTGAAGAGTTCCTTGCAGTTGTGTGCGTTGTTGTCCAACCGGTCCTTGAATGCTGTTTTCTTGGCGGCGCGGATCAGCTGGTGGTGTTTCCGGGTGGCAAGTTTGTAGGACAATACAGTGTAGCCATTTGTGAGACTTTGCCAACAATAAGGGCTTTCCTGGTGTACTGTATGTACAGTACCCTCAGGAAGGATAGGAAAGATGAAAAAGAGCAACAAAAATACAAATGTAACGGTTTAACATTGTGCATCACGTGGAATGCAGCATTCAGGGAGCTGCAGCTGACAAATGATTACAATGGATGAAAGCAATAAGCCAGATAGAACAAAAGAAAGACATGCAGGCTTATGGCAAAAATGTCTGCCACATGGTCACTCACACAGCAACAACAAGCAGGAGGCCTGGAAAACAATTACCTCAAGCAGGCCTATATATATGGACACAGACTTTACAAAATGACCACATTGAGAGACTCAGCCAAGGCAAATGCTGGCCCGCTAATACATACAAACACACTCACACACAGGCCAGACAAAGGAGGCATGCTAAACAACACATCTTTAATGCGACAATACCAAAAATCCCCAGTTTTGAAAGTAACAACAACCACACACATCCAAAAATGGCATTTATTTAACACACATGGAAAAAAAGTGAAATACGCCTCATAAAACACATTTTGCAATCCAATCCAATACCATCCATGTCCTAAATGATGTTTAAATTCAACAGATGCCAGATAAACAGTTGTTTCATGCACCCATGAGTAGCTCTAGGCCCTCAGACTGAAAGACCTATTGGCAGACTACTGGGCTACATAGTGAATTAAATAAATTGCAAATTGATGATTTCAAAAGTTGGAGAAAATTTAATGAATTGTGCAACATGTCTCCTTTATAAAAGAAGAAAAATGACTCACAAAGAAATAACTAGGCCTCTACTGAAACTACAGACCAAACAAGACAAAATATTTAAAAAAACAATGAAAAGTACAAATAAATCTAGGTGCATTGCCCCAATCAAAAAAAACCTACCAATTTTCCAACTTACTTGTGAAATCTCAAATTCAAAAGTCCTCAAATCCAATGATATATGATGCAGCAGCCACAAAGAGTGATCCTTCCAGCTCCAAAGCTAAATAAAAAATGTGAACAGGAGATGGACAAAGCACTGGGAGGAGCGTGCTGACAGGAACAGGAAGTTGGAGACTCTGGGACATCTTATTCCTCTTTAAAACAAAAGTAAAAAAAGAAAAAGGACTTCTTGCACAAAAAGTAAGCATGGGCGAATTTTGCGAATTCGCAGTTCGCAAATTTGCATATTCACGAATTCGCAATATGCAAAATCCACGAACTCTCGCGAATTTGGGGATTTTTTCTTTTTTTGTGTTTGCAAGGGTTTCTGCCACTTCGCAAGGGTTTTGTACCAGTTTGCAAACGCGAACTTACTTGTTGGGTCGCAACGGTCGCGACTATGTTGTTTCTACATCTGGTTCATCACAGCACCCTCTGTTTCACCACTGCCACCCTCTGGTTCACCCATGCCACCCTCTGGTACATCACTGCGACCCTCTGGTACATCACTGCCACCCTCTGGTTCATCACTGTAGATTATGGGGGGAAAAGGCAGCACACCTGCCCTGCTTCAACTGACATGAATTAATTTGGGGTTGATTAATGTGTCACTGGTCTGGCACCTGCTTCCTTATCTGTAATTGCTTTCTGTTGCAGAGCAATTTTTTTTCACAGGACCTTTGTGGTCTACTTGTAGCTATTCTCTGAGCCTGCTGTGAGGGTCAGAGCAGGGTCATAGAATAGTTGCAAGTAAGCACCTGAACTCTTGAGGGGGCCCTTAGCAAGCAGTACAGGGAATGGTTACTAATGATGAAGTTGAACTTTTGCACCTGCTGAGTGCTTTCAGTTTTGCAAAAATCGTTTTTCTGCAATTTCGCGGGATTCGCGGGGCGCGAATTTGCGCGAGATCGAATTCGGAAGCCGCGAATTTGTGCGAATATGCGTTTTGTTTTTTTGCGGCGTGTTAGGTCGCAAGGTTTTGTGCGTTTTAGCGAGCCGCTTGTAGCGCAACGGCGTGAAGTTACCCTCACAGTCGTTCACGGGTGCGGCCATTTTGTTTGCGTGACGTATTTCCGTTTCCGGGCGCTATGTGTAATCTCGCAAAGTGTGCATCTCGCTAGTACAAGTTCACGTGTGATCGCGAGGAAAATCTTGCGCGAACTTACCCACGCGGTCGTGAACGGGCGCGGCCATCTTGTTTTTCATTCATTGCTATGGTTATGGGCATGCTTTTTGTATCCTCTGTCAATCTCTGCCATCCTTTGCTTGTTTGAATTTTTTTTAATCTATTTTACTTATTATCTATCCCTCTATTTTTCTAGCTCTATATTTTTGTGTTTTCTGCTACTTTTGGTTAATTTTAAACTACTTTTTTAAACTCTTTTCTTTTCTTCTTCCCTATTCTATTTATTCTTTATTATTTACCTTCCTTTCTGCCCAGACCATGGTAAAGCGAGCCGGGAAGCAGCCTGAGAAGGGGAAGGGTCCCGCACCCCGTGGCCGGCTCCCGTGCGGGCGTTTGAGGGGGGAGACAGTCACAGCCCGGGAGATCTTTAGCACGGAGGAGGTGGCCGCACTAGTCTTTTATGTCCAGCGCCGCCTCCCCAGGACCATCATGGCAGGCGGTAAGATCGCTAGCGGCTACGGGATCCGGGAGCGCCGGAAGCGGTGGGAGAAGGTGTGCCGGGCCATGTACCAACACTCTCGGTTCCAGCGCACCTACAACCAGGCTACCCACCGTTGGATGGATCTCCTGGACCGGGAACGCGACTTGATCGACCTGCTCGGCCTCAAGATCCCCGGGCTTGGTGAGTAGTAGTAGCTATGTCTTCACTACTCTGTTTTCTCCTGAAATAATACTGCTGATTACATTGTAGGTAAATTATATTTCAAAATCTTCTGTGCATTTCAGGTGCACTGCTCTCCTTCTCAGTAGCGTTGCTACTATGCTTATTTGTTTTCGATTTTGTGTTCATTTCATTGGCCTGAGAAATTAAGTATGAGTGTAGTTTAAAGAACTGCGTAATGTTAGACGCTAAGGGTCAGATTTTTATTTACCGGCGCATCCCTGCAAAGTAGCAGGGATGCACCAGTAATTGTGCGCCACGCCACCACCACCCATGGTGCGCCGTATTTACAATGCGGCGCACCATGGGCCCAAAACGTCACCGAAGCGTTACGCATCTGTGCCGTAAAGGCGGCGCATTGCTGGAGTTGCATCGCAACGATAGCGCAGCTCCAGCAATGCTCTGGGGTGCCCTATCTCCCCAATGCTGTGTCAAGCCGTACGTCTGCTTCAAGCAGGCGCAGGGTTTGAGTGACGCATCATTGTCCTAAAAGTGACTGATTGAAATCTTGTAGATTTCCCTCAGCCACTTTTAGGATGCGTTCCTGCGCAGGAACGCCCTCCCTTGCGCCGGAACGCCCCCTGATGGCGCAGGGCTTTACAACGTAATGCATCTCCCATATGCGTTACGTTGTTAATATACGCTGCACCATGGCGCCTCTTTTGTTCTGCCCCTGCGTCACAAAAGTCACGCAACAACGGAGCAAAAGAGCCGCAAGAGGCTTGTAAATCTGCCCCTACAGACTCAAGTCCAGTCCTTCCTTTGTACACCTGGAAATAAGAAGAAATAGTGGTGGTGGATTGATAGTTTGAGTATTTTAATGACTGGTTAATGTAGTAGGAAACTTTTTAGTGTTGTCGCTGATCTGCAATCACGATGGAGTTTGTCTGTCACTTCGCGTGCTGCGGACTGCTGCCTGCCAGTCCTAGGCGAACCTTTTTAGTAGTTATTTTAGTGAGTTACATAACTTTCCAAGTTGACGGTCCGCAAATCAAGCAATACTAATATCGTAGTAGACCACATGAGATAGGTCAATATATCCCGTGGAATAGTTGTTTATTTGCTATTTCGCCAAAATATTTTGTTATTGTTCTTTTGTAATGTTTGATTTGGTTGACCACAATCATCCATGTTTTCGGGTCTTTCTTTCTTTCATGTTGTACATCAGCTCCCCCCAGGGGCAAGTGGACATTGGAGGAGGCTGCTTCTGCTGAACAAGGCCAGGATCGGTCAGGCGAGGGCTCCTTTGCTGGCCCCGGTAAGTTTTGATTTTAATATAGAGTACCTATTTTTTCCTAGCGTTCCTCATTCGATTTTTTTAAATCGTCTTTGATCTTCTTGTAGACTGTATCTAAATTCTTATCCTGCCTCGACTATGACTCCTTGTGGTATTACTAGATTATTCTTATTAGTCTGTATGTGTAGCTAAGTAAGATTGCACATTTGGCAAAAGGTGTTAAACGAAACTCCCGTTCTAGTCGGCAATAGCTCTCTATGGGGAACATCCTTTACGACGCGGATTTTACTCCGCAGTACCCTTACAACGCGTCTTTTACAATGCAAGTCGTAACCACGACTTGCGCTGGAGGGCGCTACAGGACAAGGAATAATTTAATTTACTATCCAACACCTTCCCTACTGTATGTAGGCTGGTGTTGGAATAGTAAATTAAAAAATTCCTAAGTCCGCACCCCTCCAACGCAAGTCGTGGTAACGACTTGCGTTGTAAAAAACGCATTGTAAAGGTACGCGTGGTAAAACCATGCGTCGTAATGTCGTACATCCCTCTCTATGCACTGAGTGCAGTCCTCTGGGATTGTCCATAATGTCTTTTCAAGTCTTCTAAATGTTTATGCTTTGACGATTACCAACAATAAAAATGTGAATGACCACCAAGAAAGAATAAGATACTACTTTACTTTTGGTTTGGATAGGAGGACAATCTATACTACTACTGTTGCAGGGACAAATCTGCACAAACAGAACTATGGACATTAAATAGTGCATTGTTTATCAATTATAATAGGCGCAGGTAGACTTTCCACATACCTCAGTGATATCAGTCTTTGAAGAACCCCCAATCTCCCTACTGACTAGATAGTGTGGCAGAGTCATTTAGCTCCCGAATTCATCGATGATTGATCCCCAATGATGATTATCCAACGCAGGACAAGAGTACGGAGTCAGAGTCCAGTAGTGTCAGAGGCACAGACTCATGCTTGCAAATTGCAAAACCTTTTGCTCATTCACTCTTGACCAAAAACCACAGAGTCTATTTAAGTTTTAAAGCTTTAATAAAAGTAAAAATATTTATTAAAATCAAGCTTGTCATAAAACATAAACGGTTGATTAAAAATGGAAAAGTGCTTATAGTGATTTATTTCACACATTTATTGTGGGCGAGCCAAGCCCTCACCTGGTTTGAACTTTAATTTTTCTTTTTGGTGCTGAATCGTTGGTCCCTCTGTCCTAGTGGTGATGATGATGATTTGTTCTTAGAAGTGAAGCTTCTGTCTGTTATGAGAAAAATGGTGCGTGTTAAAAAGCAAGCATTCATCAGTTGTGCCAAAAAGTGCAGCGAGACAACACCATTCCCTGGAAAAGGGAACATTTTTACTTTAGAGTAGACAGTCACAAATTATTAGATTGGTTTCTGTATTCACATTTCTTCATTCCTAGACAAAATACTAGTGAGTGGTGTATGTCTATGACATCTAACTAACATTCTTAAATGTACTTTGTAGGTGGAACGTCTGTTGCTGGGCCCAGCGCGGAGGTGGAGGAGGAGACTTCAGGGGAGGAGGCGGTGCAGGTGCCGGACGAAACTGCTGTGCGGGTTGCCACGGTAGTGGCGGGCAGTGGTAAGCTCTTATATTCCTTACTTATTGAGATTGCAGACTGCATAGTGTGCTCCCCGTGAGAAAACGTAAGGTTTGTCCAGATGAGAGACATGAAGAAGAATGATTGACATATAGTTTGAATGGATGGATGCCTGGATCATGGTACTATCTGACTCTTAGATAGCATATGTGTATCTAGAGAGAGTAGACGGTCACTGGATGAACTAAGTGTTACTTTGAAGAGCATGTAACACCGCACCCGCACGTCCGTCCCAGTGTAGGAAAGGCAAGGAAAAGAAGTTGTAATTTTGTCCGAATACTACCATGAATAGTAGCAGTAGTTTGTATTGCAAGCACAGCATATATCCAGCTATTATGATGGCCACTTACTCACTACCTCTGTTAATAAGTTTAGTAGAACTCGGTCATTCATGTGTGGATGTATCACTGTTCACTCAATAAAAACCAAAGCACCTAAAGTCATTTCATATGTAAGCAAATACATACCATGTGCAGTGATAGATAATCATATTATTTATCTTCTTCATTTTCCTTTTCTAGTATTCATTGGCACTGTAGGGTGAAAGTTAAATTAATTAAGCAGTAGCCCTTGTAACAGAGTATTCTCAGTGCCACCCATAATAGAAAAGTAAGAGCATCACCACCTGCATGTACTGGACTGGTACAGTAACGCAAGTCTGTCTCACTCATCATGGCATGCGTCTGTTTTTCTCGGGTGCAAGTTGACTGCGCTGGCATTATGACGGCTTGCAGAAGTTAACGTACCAATTTTGCTAAACAAGAGAGAAGAAGAAGAATAAGAGTGGTGTACTGTCATAATCGACTCAAATGGAGTGAGTCCATAGTGCTCGTAGAATTGATTCCTTAAACTCCCACTAATGTTGGAGCAAGGATGAAGAAATTGGAGGTTAGATAGATACTGGCCACAATAGTTATGTACTGCGCTTGCAAGTTGCTAGTTCTACTGTGACACAACTTTCTGCTGAATCATTTTGTGTTAATCTTAAAGAGCATTGGTTACAGACTATGTCTTTCTTTCTTCATATAGATGCTCCTTCCAAACCAACCCGGATGGAGCTGGCTAAAAGGGCCCGGCAACGGAGGCTGGAGGCAAATGTCGCCGAATATCGGTGGCTGGTGGCCCAGGAGGAGGAGGACACGCAGACTAGTACGTCAACAACATCCACGGCGACACCTGCATCCTTCTCCGCGCTCCCTGGGTCAGCCAGTCAGCGCAGCAGGTCTCCAGCGGTACGGAGCCGGGGTACCGCAGCCACCCGCCACCGCCGAGCAGCAAAGAAATCAGCTGCCCCCCACAGCAGTAACAAAAAAAGGATGCACTGCCTTTCCCTGAGGGTTTCCTAGCTCGAGCAGGAGCTCCTCAACACCAAAACCCAGCTCGAGACCCTCCGCAAGGAGCATGCCAACCTGGCCCGAAAAGTCAACAGCAGCCAGCAGTAGGAGGAGACTGTCCCTTGCCCCTTTTTTTAAGACTTCTGGGGGTGGGAATTGGGAGTTGGGTTTTCTACTTTTTGGACTTCGTTTTCAGGGACATTCGTTGGGGTTCGGGGGGGGTGGGTTGGGTCTTGCAGGAGATTATTTATGTTAGGGATATATAAATATACTTTAAACTTTATCTTAGCATACGTGTTTTTTACTGCTTTTGAGGCTGGTGGATGGGGTTTTAACAGTCCAGAAACTTAAGTGGCATCTTGATTCAAGTTGTGTAAGTACTAATGGCCCAAATGTTTTCAAAACTAAGTGCCTCTCACAGAGTAAGTGAATTCAATAGTCCTAGGACCGTCAGTCTCTCGTCTCTCCGAGTCCTCATACTCCATTATACTACCTCCCCCCAAACGCTTATCTTACCTGTAATTTGTGTTTGGAAATACGGCTAGGCACAGGGCTGGCTGCACGCGAAATGGCGATTAAGGTTGGCAATCCTGGGTGGATGAAATGTCATCATTGCGGTGGTACTTGTGGTGTTACACAGTGGCAGTTGCAGCATCTGAAAAAAAAGACAATGAAACCTTGTTTGTCCTTACCGGAGCATTAGAACGGTACGATAGAGAATATAGCAGGTGACAGTACACTAGAACAGTGCCACAATGTAGCCTAACAAATGGTAAAGTATTGAAAGTATAACTAGTACTTGCGTTGCATTTCTTTGACATTGGCTACTACTACAAGAAATAGTACCGAAGGTGAAGGACACAGCAGCGTAATAATTTGCCACGTCTAGGAGGAGGATATTCTTGATGACCAATCAAGTTGATGGAGCACATGAAAATCTGCTTTCATTTGCCAATAGTGACTGAGTGTCAAGCTGAGTAAGAATAGAATATATCCTCGGATTCCTTCACCAGCCTGTTGCTATGATCTTATCCTCCCCAGCAAGTGTGTGGAATTATTGCTGTCATTTAGTCACACATCAATCAAAACCACACAGCCCAGGGGAAGAGGGTTAGGGTTTGGAAAATGGATGGGAATGGGGGATTTTGGGAAAGTTTTGTTGAGAGAAGAAAAAAAAGCACAGCATGGACAAACAATAATTGAAGATAAAGAAATCTTTGGGTACAAAGCTAACCAAAAATCTTTTAAGTGACATAAAGGAAGTGCATGCACTACTGCATGCATGGTTACTGAAAAGTAAGTAGTACTTTCTACAACCGTGAATGAAAGAATGAGACAGTACAGGGCTGCAGTAATAATTATGCATTTTCACTTGCCTATCTCTGCACTCACAGAAACACTTCTTACATGAAATTAGGTTTAAAAAATAGCACATGTAAAACCTATAGAATGGCTGTAGGGATGAATTTAGAAGCAGAGATCAAAGAAGTGCAGAGTCACACTCATAGAAGTTCACAGCAATAACATTACTTAAAAGATAATTAGAAAAGAACGGATACTGTATCTCTATGTTGTTGTAGTTGTCCTGTTGAATTTGGTAAGTTGCATGCATCAAACCATTCCTCTTATTAGAGGGACTCCTCCATTCCAACTGACGCTCCGTCCATCAATGTTGGTGACCAGAAGACACCCTGTCCACTGCCTGCCTGGCAGATGCTGAATTGTGGCTCGCTATTGTGAAGCCTGACTTCATCCTTTTTTTCCCATTGCACAGACTGAAACCCAGCCTGTAATTATTGATGGAAAAACAGGAAGTGACAAATAAATATAAGGTATGTATGCTGGGTAGTGCAAAAAGTCACACTTTGAGTTTCCTAATAGACAGTACAATATTTTTGAAAGTGCGTACTCTGTCTGAGTCTCCTTTTGAAGGATAAATAAGTATGGGCGAATTAATTTAGCGGATCTTTCCCCTCAAGCTAGGTGTACTGTAAACTGTGTTTTAGAACAAAATTAGACCTTCCCAGCAGTGCTTCCAGACCCTTACTAAACTCAGTCGCAAAAATGTAGAAGACCCCCAATCAGATCTCCAAAAATGAGGCCTAGTAGAAAAATGGTGACAAAACGTACTTTGAAAGTAAAGTAGGCCCAAATCCCCCCTTACCCACGGTGGATTGTATTCAAACCACTTGCAAGCAAGCAAAAGTATCCATACCCAGCATCGCTCCAAGACTCGCTAACCCCTCCACAAACAGCCACCCGCCCAAACACATGCAATACAATACTGCTAACCCTAACGAGCCCTAAGTTAAGAATAGTGGCAAACGCTTTTTTTAACTAGGCCAAATCCCCCATTTCCCACCATGGAATTTCTTCAAACCACTTGCAACCAAAATTACACATTTCCACGAGTGCTCTAAGACCCCAGAACTCAGTAGCAAAAATCTAGAAAACCCCGAAACACATGCAATCCTGCTGCTAGTGCTAACCCTAACGAGCCCTAAGTTAATGTGCCAGAACGCTTTTCAGCATGGATTTTCTCCAAACCACTTTTACCCGGTATTAGACCTTCCCAGCAATTCCCCAAGACCCGCCAAACCACCCGCAAAAAAGCACAACACACCCAAACAGGCAAAAAGCAAAATGGAAAATCTCATACTTACAATATTTTTCGGCCTTCTGTCCAAACGCGCTGTGCAGCTAGGTCATAGCTCCACTTTTCCACCATGGATGTCCTGGAAAACAAATGCAATCAACATTAGACTGTGCCAGCAGTGCTCCCAGACCCCAAAACCCACCCCCAAACACCAGGAACACACCCAAACAGGCCCCCGAAAACACGATAGTGAGCAAAAAGGCAAAAACTTTTTCCTCATGGATTTTCTCCAAACCACTTTTATCCGGTATTAGACCTTCCCAGCAATGGCCCCAGAGCCGTCAACCCAGGCGAAAACTAGTAGAAGACCCCCAAACAGCCAAAAAGCAAAACTACAAAAATGGGGACTTAGTAAGCATGAGCTTAAAATCCGTTCCGCTCGCGGATTTTGCGAATTTTCGGTAAATTCGCGATCCGCGAACTCCCGCAAATTTACCGAGAATTCGCAAATCCGCGAGCAGCGGATCCGGGGGCAAAAGTTGAAGCCTGGCCTGTTGTAACTATTTTACGATGGCGCCGGCAAGCTGCCAGCGCCATCCTAAAATAGTTACTAAGTTAGCTTCAACAGGAAGCTCTAATAGATAAAATAAAGCAGGTGCTCGATTTTATCTATTAGAGCTTCCTGTTGAAGCTAATTTAGTAACTATTTTAGGATGGCGCTGGCAGCTTGCCGGCGCCATCGTAAAATAGTTACAACAGGCCAGGCTGGTGTGCTTTTTTTCCCAAATGTACCGTGGAAAATCAGATGTGATGCTGGATAGAGGCTTTTGCATCCTTGACTTTCACGA
Organism: Lissotriton vulgaris; assembly: GCF_964263255.1. Taxonomy (NCBI): domain Eukaryota; kingdom Metazoa; phylum Chordata; class Amphibia; order Caudata; family Salamandridae; genus Lissotriton; species Lissotriton vulgaris. The sequence goes on along the minus strand of NC_141693.1, from coordinate 1,188,341,656 downwards.
GCGCAATACCCGTGCTGTTCCTGTGACGAGGAGCTTTTTCTCTTCATCTGCTGAACTGATCTTTCTCTGACCTTTTATGCACACAAGAGGCATGTGAACTCGCATGGAAGCCCCGCACGTTTGGCCCCGCGCACACACTCGCGGTTTGCACCGTCTTCCCGCCATTCACCCACTATGATGGACAGCTCACTCAAGGGACCCCTGCGCCCTTCGGGGCGATTGCATAGTAACACACACATGGTCGCTCGAACTAGTTGATGCTCAAATTCAGTGACTCATTCATTAGCCCAAAAACAATCGTGAGCGTCGTCGAGGCTGGACAGGTGTGCCTTCTTCCCAAATCTACCATGGAAAATCAGCTGTGATGCTGTATAGAGGCCTTTGCATCCTTGACTTTCACGAGCACAATACCCATGCTGTTCTAGTGACCAGGGGCGTCTTTCTCTTCATCTGCTGAACTGATCTTTCTCTGACCTTTTATGCACACAAGAGGCATGTGAACTCGCATGGAAGCCCAGCACCGTTGGCCCCGCCCACACACTCGCGGTTTGCACCGTCTTTCCGCCATTCACCCACTATGATGGACAGCTCACTCAAGGGACCCCTGCGCCCTTCGGGGCGATTGCATAGTAACACACACATGGTCGCTCGAACTAGTTGATGCTCAAATTCAGTGACTCATTCATTAGCCCAAAAACAATCGTGAGCGTCGTCGAGGCTGGACAGGTGTGCCTTTTTTCCCAACTCTACCGTGGAAAATCAGCTGTGATGCTGTATAGAGGCCTTTGCATCCTTGACTTTCACGAGCACAATACCCGTGCTGTTCTTGTGACCAGGGGCGTCTTTCTCTTCATCTGCTGAACTGATCTTTCTCTGACCTTTTAAGCACACAAGAGGCATGTGCACTCGCATGGAAGCCCCGCCCCAAATCCGCGGATCCGCAAATCCACAAAATCCGCGGATTTTGCGGATCCACGATCCGCAAATCCGCAAAATCCGGGATCGTGGATCCGCAAAATTCGCCCATGCCTAGGACTTAGTAATTTTCAGGCAAATATCCAAAATCACTCCACGCACGCTCTGCAGCTAAGCCCTAACTCCCCTTTGCCACCATGGATTTGCTTCAAACCATTTGCAATCAAAAGTATCCATATCCAGCGTTGCTCCAAGACCCCGAAACCCACCACAAACACCAGGAAGCACCCCAAACAGGCCCCGAAAACATGATAGTGAGCAAAAAGGCAAAAACGTTTTTCTCATGGATTTTCTCCAAACCACTTTTATCCGGTATTACACCTTCCCAGCAATGGCCCCAGAGCCGTCAACCCAGGCGAAAACTAGTAGAAGACCCCCAAACAGCCAACATTAGACTTTGCCAGCAGTGCTCCCAGACCCCAAAACCCACCCCCAAACACCAGGAACCCACCCAAACAGGCCCCCGAAAACACGATAGTGAGCAAAAAGGCAAAAACTTTTTCCTCATGGATTTTCTCCAAACCACTTTTATCCGGTATTAGACCTTCCCAGCAATGGCCCCCATTGCAGAGTATTTCTTCATTGGGCGTAATCCAGCCATCTGCTTTGAGGGAAATAGGAATCTGCAGGAGGAGGATAGAGGAGCATGTTCTTGTGAACTTGTGAAACTGAGGAATGCAGACTGCGGCACATTCAAATCAATAAGCAAATAAGTGAAGACAGTTCTGCTGATGGGCTTGTTTTTGTTATTAGGTGATTAAATTTTTTTTCATAGACTTTGCAAAACAAAGAAAGACAGACACACAGGAATAAAAGTGAATAAGGACGAAAAAGAAAGTTATTGATTCACTGGCTCATTTTCAGGGCTCGGTGTCAGGGAAGAAGAGTTCGTCCTCATACTCTGTGAATTCAGGCGGGAGTAGGTCACTTAACAGAGAAGAACTTCCTTCATCTAAGTTGGTGTCCTCCTCGTCTTCTTCCTGCGTGTATTCTCGTATTTTGTAATCTGGTGGTATGAGGTGCTGATTCATCTTGATCATTTTTAACCTCTCCACATTTTTGGGCGAGAGGTGGGTCCTTTTGGAAGTTACAATGCCACCAGCAGCACAGAAAAAACGTTCAGAAGACACGCTTGCAAGTGGGCAAGACAAGTAATTTATAGCCAGGTTGAAGATCTCTGGCCACAATTCTTTTGTCCAATGCCAATACGCCAATGGGTCATCATGAACATAGACCTCTGTTGAGTCATTCAGATAGTCCTGCACCATCGACTCAAGGTTCTCCATGGTTCCTCCACTTTGCTTACTTTTTGCTGGGACCTTTTGAGAAGCAAACCCAAGCTGAGTTAGCCAATCCTCTTCTTCACACAATGTTACTGTTGTGTCTGGTTCAGATGATCCGGTTGCTGGTGTCTTTAACGGCTGAGAGGGAAAATCACTCACTTCTGCCACAGCCACAGGTGCAGAAGTGGATTCTTTTGACTCCAGATGGCATGCTGATGCTGATGTACTGCCTTTTCCTTCAATTTCCTGCCGTTCTCTTTCAAACGTCATTGGCTGACATAGCTAGCCAACATTTATACTTTGAAACTTCGGCGTCACCAAAAGGAAAGAATACTCTGCCTGCCAGTGCCTTTGTGTAGCATGGATCCTGAATAGTAGCACAAATGTAATGCTGTTCTGTGTGGATCTTTTGAAGACGTTCATCGCAAAGTAGGCACTCTAATAATTCCTCCGCCAAATCAAAACCTTCTTGCTTTTATTCATCTTTTTGAAACGTAGAAGACACCGCCTTCAGTTGATGCTCTAGCATGCACAACAATGGGATAGCTTTTCCCAAATTACAGTCCTCCCTGCTGACTGCACGCGTGAATACCTCAAAAGGACGAAGCATGTCTGTCAGGCTTTGAACTAGCTTCCATTGCTCCGCATGTATCCTCAGGTCCTTCATAGCTGCACCCTGTCTAAAGAAATACTGATCGACTACCGCACACTACTCATACAACCGCTCAAGCATGTAGAAGGTTGAGTTCCAACGTGTTGCCACCTCCTGGATGAGTGCTTTCACTGGCAGTTTATGTTGATGTAGCAGGCCCCTCAGATGCTTCCGGACCTTAAAAGAATGGCTGAAATGTGTGCACATTCTTCGGCAGGTGGTCAGTAACTCGCACACTGGACTTTCTTCTCTCAAGAATTTTTTAACAACCAGGTTTATACAGTGTGCCAAACACGGTACTCTGAAATAGTTACCCATATCCATGGCCTTAACTACATTGGCGCCATTATCCGTGGAAACATAGCCAATCTTGCATTTTCTTGGGGACAGCCATTAAAAGACCTTTGTGTTAAACTCCTGCAAAATGTTTTCTCCTGTATGACTTGTCTCCATGCCAAACATGGCTAGTGTTGCATGTTTCCGAGCAGCTTTAAAAACGTTCTCCGGGTCAACAACTGCGTTTAGACTTGCTTTAACCCCTGAAAAAGAGACCCAGTGTGCAGTGATGCACATGTAATCAGTGGCTGCGCAACTGATCCACATGTCTGTTGTCAGATGTATAGTGTGAACAGAACTCTTCTGCAAAGCTGCCCCAATCACCTCCAGCACATCTTCATATAGTGCTGGAACCGCAACTCTGGCAAAATAGAACCGGCTAGGAAACTTCCATTTAGAGCAGAACGTTGCCACTAATTCAAGAAAACCAACCCCTTCCACAAAAGAAAAAGGGAGAAGGTCCAGCGCTAGCATTTTAGCCAGCTTAGTGTTATACAGACGCGCTGTTGGGTGGTTGCGTTCAAATGGCGCATCTGAAAACAACATGCTTCTAATGGTGGGCTGGACCATGATTTAACGGGATGATGATGATGACTTCTTCGACCCAGTTACCCTCGGTGATGATGAACTTTTTCGCATTGGTGTCTCACTCTCTCCCACACTCTTAGTGTGGCTCACAGGGGGTGTACTGCTGACAGGGGTACTGGGTGTAAGTGAAGTGTTTGACGCTTCTTCCTCCTTGTCATCATCAGATGAAACATCAACGGATATAGTTTGTTGACTTGCAATTCGGGCTTCCTTGATCTCCTTTAGGTGCGCATGCCATTGGACAGTGTGCTGTCTCTCAAGATGACCTCTTTGGCCTCCGGTACCATAGTTGGTACCAAGCTTACCACGACTAACTGCAAGCTTACAAATGCTACAAATGGCTATGTTTTCCCTTGTTGTGCAAACACTAAAGAAGTCCCGAACTGAGGACTTCAAATGTCTGTGGGGGGCGGAGGAGGCGATACTGGTCATGCTGCTAATGCCAGATGAAGTGGAGGATGTGTGTTGCCGAACTTTACTATGTTGTGCACTTGCAGCACCACTAATTGAGGAAATGGAGGTCGAGGTGGATGGAGGTCCCTTCTGGCGAGAAAATATGGAAGCGGTAGGTGGTGGTGTACTAGTTAACTCCAATGGTGGTGGTCCCGTTGCCTCCTCGTCGACAACATCACGCTCAGCAGCTTTTCGGGCTAGGGTAAAAATGTCTGTTTGCTGCATGCCCGCTGAGGCTGGAGTGGTGTGTATGATGACTGCGTGATCGTCGTGAGAGTCTTCATCAGCAGGAGTGGTATACGCCACTTCTTCTTCAGCGTCATCATCACACCCCATAACTATGAGACTTTCGGGGACCTTCCTTTTACGCTTAGCTACCTTTGTCAGATCATGGTGTGCCTCACTCTCAGACGGCATTGGTGGTTCCCAATTTGGATCCATATCATCATAAGGAAGGGGGCTTGAAGAAGATGTAGACACCATCCTTGATCTTTTCCTTGCTAGGGATGTGGAAGACAATGAATGATCAGGAGGAGTGGCTTCCTCAAATGATACCTCGGCTTGAATGTCGATTTCCTGATGTGCCCCTACATCGGGAGGAACAACTATTGTGGGCACTTGTGCCGCTCCATGCACCTCTGCTTGCGCATCTCCTTGTGCTGCCTCTCCTTCCACATGTACTTGGGCTTGTACTTGCACATGTGGTTGTTGTTGAGGCTGTGGTTGTTGAACACTCGTCAGATGAGTTACAACAACCTGTGTTGATTGAGGGATGCTGCTACTTTCTTGCGATGAACCAACATCACTGGTCTTTGGTGATTGAACAACTAGACTGGCTGCCTCTAAAGCACTCAAGGTCTTGGACTTGAGTTGGCGTGGTGGTGGTGGCACTGAGCCCAATGGAGTGGGGGTGCTGCTCCCAGCTTGATCCCCAGCAGATCCCGCTGCTGCTGCAGGCGTACTTTTTTTTTTAATCCCAATAAATGTGGCGGGCGGCACACCAGTCTCCTTGGTAAGTGGCGCCACTTGCTTCTTCTGCTCCTTACTGGCAACTTTCTTGTTAGAGGAGCTACGGTGAACTTTTTTTGGGGACATCTTCTTCAGATGTCAGAACAGCCGGCCGCAGTTGCACAAGTTGCAGAGTTGCAGAGTTGTCTTGTCTGTGGCCACACGTGACATCGCGTGACGTTATGCTGCACACACCGCTGCAGGTCTTCTTCCTGGCACTGGTGGTTCTCTTGTGCACCTAAAAGCATTGGAAGACAGAGGAATATCAGTTACACACACCAAAAAGTCGAAAAACACACAAAAATCAGCACTATCCCATGCCATCCATGCCCTCCATGATGTTTACATTAAAGACAGAGACCCCACAGAAAGACTCAGTCCATGCACCACTCACTAGCCCTGGGCAAAAGGCCCCAACAGCAGCCAAAAAAATCGAAAAACACAAAAATCAGCACAATCCCATGCCATCCATGCCCTCAATGATGTTTACATTCAAAACACCCCCACAGAAAGACTAGGCCCATGCACCACTCACTACCCCTGGGCATAATGGATGAAAGCTAGGCAAAATGGGTGCAGGCTTGAGAACACTGCCTGCGTTCAAAATGCCCCCTTGCCCCCCAGCACATGGCCAGGGCCTGCCTGTACCAGCACTCAAAATGGCCCCCACCTACATGGCCAGTCCCCATCAACACCTCAAAAAATCGAAAAACACACAAAAATCACCACAATCCAATGCCATCCATGCGCTCCATGATGTTTACATTAAAGAGATCCCACAGAAAGACTCAGTTCATGCACCACTCACTAGCCCTGGGCCAAAGGCCGCAACAGCAGACAAAAAAATTGAAAAACACACAAAAATCAGCACAATCCCATGCCATCCATGCCCTCAATGATGTTTAAATTCAAGACACCCCACAGAAAGACTAGGCCCATGCACCACTCACTACCCCTGGGCATAATGGATGAAAGCTAGGCAAAATGGGTGCAGGCCTGAGAACACTACCTGCATTCAAAATGGCCCCTTGCCCCCCAGCACATGGCCAGGGCCTGCCTGTACCAGCACTCAAAATGCCCCCCACCCACATGGCCAGTCCCCATCAACACCCCAAAAAAATCGAAAAACACATAGAAATCACCACAATCCAATGCCATCCATTCCCTCCATGATGTTTACATTAAAGAGACCCCACAGAAAGACTCAGTCCATGCACCACTCACTAGCCCTGGGCAAAAGGCCCCAACAGCAGCCAAAAAAATCGAAAAACACACAAAAACCATCACAATCCCATGCCATCCATGCCCTCCATGATGTTTACATTAAGGAGACCCCACAGAAAGACTCAGTCCATCCACCACTGAGTACCCCTGGGCAAAAGGCCCCAACAACAGCCCAAAAATCGAAAATTCCAAAATTGTAGTTGCAGCAACTGTAATGCCCCAAACAAACTTACTTGTGAAATTTCTAATCCAAAAGAGATCCAAAGAAAGTCAAAAAGGCCTCAAATCCAAATATCCAGCAGCATCCACAAAAAGTAATCCTTCCAGGTCAAGATCCAAATCAAAGTGACCAGCACATGAAGAAAGCACTGGGAGGAGCCTGCTGGACAGGAACAGGAAGTTGGAGACTGTGGGGCACTTCCTTCCTTCCACCCCCCCCCCCCCAAAATGGACTCCTTGCAAAAAAAAGTGCAGGCAAATGTCAACCTGAGGAGTTATTCTGATAAAAATCATCCTTTTCAGAAGGTTTATGCTGCTTGCTGGTGTATTTCTTGTGCAGAATTGCAAATTTTGCTATTTCGCGAGTGCGAGATTGTTGCTGCCCGCCGCATCTACGTGTTCGCAATTGCGAACTCTCGCGATGCGTGCTGTGCAAGGTGGCAAGCCGCGATGACGTAATCGCGGTCGCCAAACTCCCGCGGGATCCCGCAGCAAGATCCAAAGTGGCGCAGCACACGCAAAATATGGAGAAAAACAACTTTGCAAATGCTGAAAAACGGTAAGTGAATGCCGCGCGCCGCAATATTGTATCACCAAGCAAAAAAATCCGCTGCGTGCGAATTTGCGAATTTTCGGCAAATTCGCTAGAGTTCGCGGATTGAGAATTTGCCGAAAATCCACAAATTCCGCGAGCGGAACGGATTTTACGCCCATGCTTAACAAAAAGTCACTCCTGCACACGCAAAAACACATTTTGGGTACCCAACCAAAAAACTCTGCTCCATTGCAAAGTGTAGAGTTTTTTTGCCAACTCCACTTTCTACGCGGAACACAAGTTGCCAAAACTTTGAAAACTCTGTGAGCGGAGTGGAGTTTTATGCCCAGGGTTAGTGCTGTGTGAGCTTGTGCCCAAATACCGAGGCCTTTGCACCTAAAGCAACCACTGCTCCCTGTCACAGGGCCACCGGCATACAGCAAGGTCATTTGGTGATTTGTCCACATGCCTTTTTATCGACTCCTGCAGGCCGCCTTATGAAGAGTGAGAAAATCTTTTCCGCCACAGACAGGCAATCTCACATTTTTCTGGATAATTGTGTACACACACTACAGATTACCGTAGTAGTGGATGCTTTGGATTGACCTAGTTTGCCTGGTCAGGCAACCAACATGGTTGTCTTTATTATTTTCCCTGTCCTGATGAAGACCTGCACAAGGAGGCTCAAAAATGCCCTCACTGCCTAAGTCGGGTCGAAACGTCAATGCCTTCCCATTCCATGGCCTGAATTACGTTATACTTGTCATCTCTCCGATTGAATGACGCATTAAAAATAGCATCATCAGCCTGATAAGTGGACTCTGAATAATACAACATAATTGTTTTGTAATCAGGCCTCAGAACACTGGGGTATCCCTCTCTTAATTATGGTAACCAGTTTTTTTTCTGCAAAACTAAGATCTACTATTCTTTTCAATAGACTTCTAGCCAACACATGTCTTGTCTTATAATGGCATCAACCGAAGACTTCTTCAGGGCATAGACGTTATGCCCAGCGCATGTAGGACAGATAAGACCCAGCCAGCCGAGTAATCTGGGAACGGCAAGTACAGCAATAGTAAGGAAACAGAGCAGTCAAGAAAAATGCATATCAACCATATTAGAATTATATGTGCGGTATATCTTGTGACAAAAAGGGCGTAGGCAAGTAGCACCTGGAGAGACAGAAACAAATGAAGAGAGTACTACTCAGGGACAACAGCATCAAGCACCTTTATTAGACGAAACACGTGTTGGCTAGAAGGCTGTTGAATTTTGTCAAGAGAAACTAAAGAAGATAAGAAGCTTGTCACAAACTTTGATGTTGATCTCTTTTTCACAAGAATTTGGATAACCTTCGCTCAGGACATTAATCGATTGTGTCTATTGAGTGTAGAATTTTTGTTCTACACAAGTAGTGAAGGTGGATGGCCTTCACTTATGTCCTTCTGAGCATTATGTATTGATAAGTTTCACCAGACGCAACTCAGCGCAAAACCTTTCCCACCATCCTCCTGCTTTAGTACTATTGTTTTCTGTCTGATTTACCTTTTTTCCACTCACCTCAACCATGAGCACTTTTCCTTGCACTTATTATTAGAGCAACCAATACTTTTATGATTAAAATAATATTAAAAGCATCCCTTTCCACAAATTTTCATTTGTTGCGTCTCTTTTTCTGCTGTACTATCGTACAGTTTATTTATTTACTCTCGTGTTTGAATGAGTATATTTACATTTTCTATGACTTGGTGGATTAACTTCATAAGTCATTCCCTCTTTGGTTCGTCCATAGAGGTACGTCAGGACCAATTGTTGTTTCTACCGCAAATATCAAAGCAACCCTGTTTCCTTGTTGCGTTTTTTGCACCTACACACTAGGTGTCTGTTTTTATCAGGCTGAGAATGGAAACAGAAAATATTAGAACATTTGTTACCATCAATTGAATTTCTCTCCATTTTTGGCTCCCAAAAGTAAGCCATTGTACCAAAAAGAATGCATTTTGTAAAATGCCCTCTGAATCACGTGATAGTAAGAATAAACTTGAGTTCTTCAAATCACCGTTATTCATAAACTCAATATTTTGACATATGTACGAAAATGCCTCTTTTTGCATGTTCATGCCTGCATTTTTTGACTGAGGCTGAGAGTTTGTTTTTACTCTGAGAGTGTCTGAAGGCCTGCTAGTCAGACCTCGGTGGAAGTGTTCTTAACCCTTAACAAAAGTATATTGAATTGGCTCTACCCAATTGGTAAGTACTGACTTACTTATAAGCCCCTAGTATTTGGTACCCAGGGTATGTAAGGCAGAGTGTCCACACACGGCTGCAGCACTGGTTGTGCCACTCTGAGAGTGACAAGGGCAAAATGGCTCCAAGCCCACTACTGCAGACTAGAAGGGCAGCATGTACACTGCTAGTTTAACTTGGCCATCAAAACTAATGACAAAGCCACAACTCCCATAACATTATATAACACTCCCCTAAAGAAGGCCTATTAAGTCATATTGCAGATTGCTGTCCATTGTAAGTTAAATACATATATTTTATATGTGTTAAAAGCAACACTTTTGTTGTTTGTTGGGGAAATTTTATTAGCCCCACTGGCTAACACCGGGTTACAGGCTGGCATCCCAGCCAAACTAACTTTCTAATGGAACTACCTAATTGGGTACTGTAAAGTATCAAATTAATCATTGCATTAAATACATCTTGATGCCTAAGTTAAGATTAATGTCACTTTTAAAGTTAAGCAACTCTTAGAAAGTTGCCAATCTGTTTTCAGCTATTCTAGTGGCCTCACAAACACCTTAGCACATAGACAACTTTATGGCCACCTAGGGAAACATATGAATAACTCCTATGCTAAGAAAAAAAGGAGGTTGCTGCAGAGTGAAGTGTTACTTTGTAGCCAAACAAGGTCACTCGGGGTGTTAGTCCAAAAGGCGAGCTTCAAAAGGGAAGCACCCTTTAAAGGGCCGTTAGCAGAAACACTCCTGGGCAACTTTTCCTACAGACAAATTGGTGACAGGGATGAGGAGGCAAAAGCTGTCCCCAAACTGTTTTTCCCAAGTGTGTGTTACCCAGAAGAAGCCACACCACTAGGGTGGGCTACTGAGCTCCTGCCAGCTGAAGAAAGGTCTCAACATTTTGATTGTGGCTAAGAATAGTGCACTTTGGGAAAGCTAGGTGGCACACTTTGCAGGAAACACATTACTAGGCGGGAGGGGACCCAGTAGTCTATTGACTAGTGACTGCGTGGTCCCCTTAGGACACTTTCCTGGATTAAAATGGCACCCCTGGAACCCTGCTTGCATAATCACTCTTGACATGAAAAAATGACAGAAGGACTGTCTTGCTGCCCTTGAAACTTTACGGAGAGGTTGTACAGTCTGAAGGACTGCACCTGTTGCATGTTGGGCTAGTGAAGTTTGTACTATGCCTGAGGCTCCTGACAAGCAAAAGGTTTGCTTCTGCCTTTAGTTCACTTCGGTGACTTTAAGGATACCCTGATAACCCTGCACTGTGCCCACTCCAAACTGACATGCAAATCATTACATCCATCCAATAAAACTGCCATAATTTGTTACATTGTGGTTAATGTTAGCTACAGTTGTATTTGCATGATATGAATGAAATAGCTCTTACAGTACAGTGTAGTGATCAAACCGCCATGAGCCTGGCCTTAACTCATTGTCACGGACTGTCATAAATTACTGCCATTAATCAGTTTGCTCATCTTCCAGGTTCATAAATAATCCTCTGACAGTTAGTTACTTAGTTCATTAATCATAAATAATTTCTTACCAATTTTTGGTATCATAAATTGTTCTGTTGGTTTTCATGATGGTTGCATGGGTATAGCCTCTCCCGGTAGTTAGGCCCAACTCATTACCTTGTTTGTCCATTTTGTGCCCTGCCATCTGGACGGTCTGGGCTGCGAGTGCTGTCTCCATTTAATACCCTCTTTCCAGACTACTCACCATGCTGTAAGGCACTCCCAAGTGAGTAAACTTCCTCCTACATACCTCCCTGCCTGTGTGCCTCCATAACCAAGAAATGTACTCCTTTATATCCGCCACGCCTCAAAGGAGGCTTCTGTCTCCCGACGGCTCACCCCTGCTCCTTTGTCTGACTTTTTTTTAAATTATGTGCAACCTCCCAATGCCCTAGCTGGCCAAAAATGCTTTAATTCCCTCTTCCAATAGATGCACCCCATCTTGGGCGCAAAGCTCTGGGCACCCAGGGCTGATCAGGTCATGCCTGATACTCTCCAGGCCATTGAGCCTGCAAAATCTGCTAACTACAATGTTCAGTGTTCTCCCTGAGTTCTCAAATGCATTGTTTGACATGGCACCCATGCCAGCCTGTTGATCAACTCTGACAATATGATGGTGATGGTGCCTCTGTTCGGCGTGTATGAATGGCATGAAGGAGGTCCCTCCATCGCCAAGACGTTGAGGTGCCATGCGGCCGCTGCTTGAAATTCCCTTAGAGTTGCTGAAAGCTGGTTCCATTTCATCCCATAAAGGCCCACCACCTGACGCATGTGTCCACTGGCCTGCCCTTTAGCTTGTGACCGCCGTGCAGCCACCAGGTGTGCATCCAAGTGACATATCAGTGGCCAACCGCTCAGACCATTCTTCCTGATGAGGCAACCATCACATTGTCAGATGGCATAGCTTTTTATGGTTCATTCTTCCTTGCTTCTTTTGTTTTTTTGATTAGCTGTGGACTGCCACCTGCACACCGCATTGATCCCTGCCTCTGCCATTGCCTGTTGATCTGCAGAAGTTGCTGTCCCAATCCTAAAGGAATGTAAGCCAAAGGATGCCTCCTGGGCCTTACCCTGCCCAAGGCTTGGCCTATGACTGCTGTGAGCTGAAATTTACTCAGGAGATTCCCATTTCAGTACTTAGTTAGTGGACCCTTCCCCGTGGGACGTATCGCCATGTAGGCCAAGAGGCAGCAGACCGCGCAGTATCTGGGGTCCTCAATGCATCCAAGCTGCACCCAGGTTCCTTTGCCTGCATGATCTGTGTTTGACCTTCTCAATCGCAGGTCTATTTTTGCTAGTCCTGGGTTGATGTTGGCAGGCTGCAGGCATCTTACAGCTTTGACACTTTTCACATGCCACAAGTTCACTGACCCTAAATGCCTCAAAGAATGCTGTTGCAAAGGCCGCTGTGTACAGTGTTACCTCAAATTCATCTCTTGCCTCCTCCCACAGTCTGTTCATTAGCAGATTCAATTTCTTAAATTCTATGGGTCAAAGTGTGTCAGGTGTCTTCCTTTCCATGCACGTCCACCCTTTCATTGGTGCCCTGATGTAGTGGATGGCTGTGGGGTCTTGCCCTGTGTATATCTTTGATAAATGTGCTACCACCATCAAGTGGGCCTGTGCCCATGCTTTTGACCTTTTCTCTGTGTACGCTCACTGTATGAAGCAGCCCACTGCCCTTGTTGTCTCCTCTGGGTTTCCTAGTGTCTTCAACACCCCGATCGGCATCACTTCCTGCCTGCGTATTTCCTGTGCTATTTTGCCACTCTCGGGGTGAGTGCTTGTTTAACAAGTACCAAATAGTTCATTCTGCCAGGTCCCATGAATCCTCTGTGAAAGGGGTCATTCTGCATTCCGCTCCTGGGGTGAATTCCCTAAATTTGTTGATTTGCGCTCTTGAAAGTTCACCAAATACTGAATTCTCCACCCCTGATACGTGGTGTGCCTTCAGCTCTATGTTCCCATTCAGATGAAATGTAACCATGCAATGTATTAATATCAGTATGTCAGGACATCTGGCCGTACCTTTGTTGATCGCCTGCACCACCCCTTTGTTGTCTGACCAAAGCATCAGCTTCATGTTCCTCAGCTTCTGTTTCTAGACTGACAGTGCAACTACAATGGAAAATCGTTCCAGGAACGTGATGTTGTTGGTGATATACATATCCTGCCCATTGCCCCACACGTCACGTATCTCCCAAGGATGCCCCAAATCCAAGGCTGCCTGATGAATCAGTGCATAAGGCTATCAGCATGCCCTTTAACCAGCCGTCTCACATGGTCAGGTCCCGTTTGACCCCTGCCCTTAGCCTGAAGTGGTGGTGCTTTTCTGTGAGCCCTACCTTTAGCTGTGTTAGGTGCCTGGCAAAGACCCAGCTGGCTGGGATTACTCTGGCTCCAAGTAGAGCTTGCCGATTAGCCTCTGTGCCGGCATAGGGTTGCTCTCTTCCTGCTGCACACTCACCTCATCTCCTCCCTGAACTCCTTCACCTTGTCCTCAGGCAGTCAATGTTCCTGCTACTGAGTCTAGTTCTATTCCCAGGATGTGAGTTTGGTTGCGGGACCCACAATTTTCTCTGCCCCTGGGGAACTCCTGGCTCCCTTGCTAGGTCTTGGAATGCTGCCAGTTAATCCCCAGTCTCTGAGGACCCTGCCTGTCCCACCAACAGTAAGTCATCAAGGTAGTGCAGGTTACTTCCTTGTGGTTGTCAGTCATGTAGGCCCCACTCAAAGAAGATGCTGAATTGTTCAAAATATGGCCTGGACACCGAACACCCCATTAACATTGCCTTGTAAAAGATGGTTGCCCCCTCCCATTGGAAACCTAGCAAATGAAAACTTGCCGGGTGCACCTGGCAATGGCAGAATGTCGACTTAATGTCCATTTTCACCTTGAGGGCCTCTCGGTCCCTTGCCCTCACCAAATCAACAGCATCGTCCACAGTTGCATACCCAACTGAGCATGCCTCAGGACTGATCCCATCATTTACCGATTTGCCCAAAAGCAGGTAATAGATGAGTCTGAACTAGCCTATCTCCTAGGGGCGAGATCACCAGCCCCTTGGGCAGGGGAAATGCCAGAGGCCCCTCAATCCTTCCAAGCTTCTTCTCTGTTTCGATTTTTTGGCATACCACCTCTAGGTGTTCCAGGGCTAATTTCAGAATCTTTACACTGCCCCCTTACAAGGGGCACTAAAATGAATTGATACATCCTTCCTAGAAACTCTTCACTAAAAGGGCTGCATCTCTTTTGTTGTGGTATCTGTTGGTTAGCCTGCTAGCTGGGGTGTGTTAATGGAGGATCTGACTAACCGGAAACCACTACTTTTTATCTGCTCCTAGCCCTCGAGTCCCTGCTAGTGCTTCTTCTTCTTTCTTTCTACTCTCGATGCTGTTTGCATACCTCCAACCTGACTCTGGGTGTCCCCCCTGCATCCTGAACTTATGTGCTGGAATTTGCAAGACGCCCATGTGCATTTGTTGGTTTCGTATTTGCAACAGATAGCGGCTGGCCAGCTGGGGGTGGGGATTGCCTTACCTCCTTTGTACCAGTATTTTGTGGATGAACCCTGACACATCCTCCTCATTCCATTCCATTTCCGGGTGTGTCTGCATTTTCACTCTAAAACCTTTAATGTACTCTAACCACACATCCACTGGCAATTGCCTATGTGCCCCATGGATTTTGAATTCTGAATGCATCCAAACAATTGTCAAAATGTATTGTTCTCCCTTTTCCTCTCCCTCCTGTCTTCCTTTTTCTCATCGCACATGATTAAGTCCAAACCTTTCAACTGTATTTCTAATAATGAAAACATTTCAATAAATTCTTTTCCTCATATTCTTTCCTTCACTGCTAGTGGGATGAGGCTTGCCAAACCGGTCGCTCTAGTAATCATTGATGGGTGCCATGGTGATGGCCTTGCATATGCCTCTGAAGCTTGTACCACCCGCACTGGGTTGCCTCACATGCTAGTGCTTTCCCAGGCTGCCAGGGGGGACACTAGTCCTCCACCTGTACCCTGCCTCTGAAGAAATCAAAAAACCTTCTTAGGGGTCCCACTGATACTTGGTCCTTTTAAACCAACAAAGAAAAAATTGGCACAGAAGCTGAAATATAAAAGAACATCTTTATTAACCTCAAATGAGTGAGACTACATCACACAGAAGCCTTAGCAACTAAATGATGCAGTCTAAGGAGTACAGAAAACGGGGGCCTTATATATGCTTAGGGTTACATAGTCATCATAAGACCAAGGGGCAGTCCTGGCTCATGTAAGCATGCAAAATGACAAGATGGGCATACAAGATCTGCTTGCTCAACAAAGTGGGAGGAGAGTTACTTCTCCATACAGCAGCAAATATAGCCTGACAGTTATACTAGAGAAGCAGGTGCATTCTACTAGCTGGGCCCTTCTGGGCATGTGCGAAGGTGGAAGATGCTAAATATAGTTCGTTTCTAGGCAGATTACAAGAGTAGTCAACACTGAGGGAGGACAGAGCACATGGGGAGCATGTGGCAGCACATGGCAAACTAAAATGGCTGCCAGAAATACAAAATGGCTTTCACCAAACGGATAAGATAACTTCTAAATACTGGATGGCTTCTGCTAATGCTAACCCATTGCTGTCAATTTACAAACCTCGTACCCTGGATGTTTAACTGGCCTAAACTACTGACTTCCTTGGCATGCCTGTCCTGCTGCCCTTGAAATCGCTCTAGCTGTAAGCACCCTATTTCCAACAGGTGCCATGGGAGCAGGTCCGTCTTCTTGCGCCCCTTCTTCACCCCCCTCTTTGGTTCTTTCCCAAAAGGTCTCTGCTGCTTCATGTTTGCTGGTGGGCTGTTGGTGCCCACTGGTCCCTCCTTTTGCTGAATGCTAGGCCCTTCGCCCCCATCGAGATGCAGCTTCAGCCAACTCATACCATGTATCTCGGATGCAGCCCTAATCCGTGGCTGCAGCTCTCCCAATTCCCTTAGTTGGACACCTGTGTTCTGACTCTCCATGTTCCTGCTCTGCAGTGGCCAGGCGGGCTGACTGTGAGGGCTTGTGCTCTGTGTTTTCCTGCTGCAGTGGCTGTGTCACTTCACCCTCAGATTGGGCTGTCCCCAGCCCATTGTGGAGCTCCCTGAAGCACTTCTGGCCTTCTTTCTGATTTTGCAAGTGCCTGGACCAATTGCCTTGTGCCTCCTGCTGTGTCTGCTGGGTCGTGTCACACTAGAATTCTGCTGTCCCCAGTCCCTGTGACGGGTTCAGTAGGGTGCTGTCGCTCTATTGATGCACTAAACTCCGCAGATCTAATCTTGACAAAAGCTTGGCAGCTGTATGAGAGAAACCCTTCCACAAGTTCCCCAAAATGCTTACCAAATGGAATTGAATTGATTTTTTTTTGGGGGGGAGTTTTATATACCGTGAACTTGCTTCTCAGCCTTGGGAATCTTAATAGCTCCTGTGAAAACTTCAGCCTACTTGTTACGACATCCCTTAGCTGCCCCATGTGCTGTACGTTTAGATTCTTGATTCTCCTGGGCCAGGCACGCCAATGGAGAGGCAGGGCTTCGTTGAGCCTGTTCCCTTCCTCCAGTGCCGTGAGCCTATCCGGGATCCCCACACACCACCTCGCTGCTACAAAGGCTGGTCAATGCGATGGTGTCCCCTGCTGTAGCCTACCTCCTCACTACCCTGTGGCTGCCTGGCTGGAAAACAGGCATGCGGACTCGCTGCTCCAATGATCGGCCTCCTCGCAGTCGTCAACTACAGCCGCTTGCCTCTCGGCTGCTCTTATGTGGCTTGTCTCCACAAAGGGGAGGGCGTGGTGACCTCAGTAACCTCAGCTGGATCCTCTGCTGTCGCTCCACAGAGGAAGGTGTGGCGTCCTCTACCACCAAACCCAGGAGTGCGCTGTGGACTGCTGCTTTAGGCTGACGATGCCGGCTGGCGGCAGTGCACCTGGTTAGGCCTCAGCCGACCTCCACGCCACAGAGATGTGCCCTTGTAGGATCTTGCCCGCAACTGAAGTGTCCTCCACTCGTAGTAGCCCCCGGTAAGGCTTTTAGAAATTCTGAAATTGTACTGCGAACCGCCCCCCAGCTCAAAGAAGCAAAAGAAGTGAGCTGTGCTGGGGGGAACAACCTTATCAATGCAGATTTTACACCGTGATACAATCACAATATGGTTGTTACAAAGACGAATTGTTACAACGCAGTGCCATTACAATTCAAGTTGTTACAATGACTTGTGCTAGATGGCGCTCTAGACAAAGGAATAGTATGATTTACTATTCCAACACCTTCCCTACTGGTGCACACACTGGAGTTGGAATAGTAAATCATACTATTCCTAAGTCCAGTGCGCCATCTAGCGCAAGTTGATGTAACGACTTGCGTTGTAATGTTTTCTGTGTTGTAACTATGTGTCGTTGTAACAACCGCCTTGTGATTGTATTGCGGTGTAAAATCTGCGTTGTTATGTACTATATTCGTGCTGGGGGAGAAGTGGCCTTATACTCCCCTCCTCACTGTCCCATCTGGTCAGAAACAGTGTCCCCCTCATTGGGGGTCAAACCGCAACAGGCTCCCCATTGCCCAGGTATTTATTTGCCCCTTTTGTTGCACATTTTCTTGGGGGGTGGGGGCGGGAGAGTGTTCCTTCTTTTTTTTTCCTTGACCACGCCGCAGCGGCCTAAACCACTTTTTTTCAGGGTCTCAGGAGGTTGCTATGGCGTTGGGCCGTGAGGCCCCCATCTGGTGCGGACTCTGCAAAAATGGTAAACAGCCATTACCACAAATCTTTTATCCTGCATACTATCACCACGCATACCATGACAACGCAAATACCATTGCTCCGCAATGCTATTGCAACGCATGGCATTATATTTTATATGCTTTTACCATGCATGCTTTTACAATGAAATTCGTTGTAAATGCATAAATGGTAAAAGCCAATGTTTTTTAAATGTAAGTATAAGGTAAGTATAGGGTTTGGGGTTGGGGTGTAGGGGTATATGTTATGGGGGTTCAGGGGTAATTTTATGGTTATGTGTATGTTTGTGTTTTGGGCTGCTGGGGTATTTTTGGGGTTTAGGGTGGGTTTAGGTTTTGGGATGCTGGGGTATATTAGGGGTTCACGGTGCATTTAGGTTTTGGGGTGCTCGGGTAGTTTTAGGGGTCATGGTGGGTTAGGGTTTTGGGGTGTAGGGGGTATTTTTAGGGTTTAGGGTGTGTTTACGTATTGGGGAGCAGGGGTAAATATTTAGGGTCAGGGTGGGTTAGGGTTTTGGGTGTAGGGGGAATTTTTAGGGTTCAAGGTTCATTTAAGGTTTTGGGGTGCAGGGGTATTTTTGGGGTTCAGGGTGCGTTTAAGGTTTTGGGGTGCAGGGGTATTTTTGAGGTTCAAAGTGCATTTATGTTTTGTTGTGCAGGGGTCATTTTAAAGGTCAGGTGGGTTAAGGTTTTGGGGTGTAGGAGGAATTTTTAGGGTTCAGGTTGCATTTAAGGTTTTGGGTTGCAAGAGTCTTTTTGGGGTTTAGGGTGCGTATAGGTTTTGGGGTGCTGGGGTGATTTTAGGGATTCAGGGTGGGTTAGGGTTTTGGGGTGTAGGGTGTAATTTGGGGGTTCAGGGTGCGTTTAGGTTTTGTGGTGCAAGTGCAATTTTAGGGGTCAGGGTGGGTTAGGGTTTTGGGGTGTAGGGGGACATTTTAGGGTTAGGGTGTGTTTAAGGATTTGGGGTGCAGGGGTATTTTGGTGTTTCTGGGGGTGTTTAGGTTTTGGTGTGCAGGGGTAATTTTGGGGTACAGGGTGAGTTGGGGGTTTGAGGTGTAGGGGGTAATTTTAGGGTTCAGGGTGCGTTTAAGAATTTGAGGTGCAGGGGTATTTTGGGGGTTCAGGGTGCGTTTAGGTTTTGGGGTGCTGGGGTATTTTAGGGGTTAAGGGTGGGTTTAGGGTTTTTTATATATACATATATAAATACATATACAAATAATTGGTCTTCTAGCATAGGTACTGCAGGTTTGAAACCTATGCGGAATAGCAACGAGCGTATATATAGCATGATTACGTATGAATATGAATTAGATTGTTACTTTTTCTCAATACGCTGTGTTACACACCCATTGCTGCATTGTTCAGTCATATTTTATTCAAGCACGGACAGACTTTGGAATATTTCTTGTGCTTGCGCACACATCTTTTTCTCAGTACATTCTTTGCATTTTTATATATCTTAAATGCTCTTCAGGAGGCACAAACACCACACTTCAGTAACTTTACTTATTTTTGGACTCAGGCTTTCCTCAACATGTATATACACGCCCAAGTGCACACCTCACCCTCACTCACACATTTAACTTTTGTGTTATTTCTAGTGGCAGCTATTTTATTTGTATCTTTATTTGCTCCAAAGCTTTATGTGGACATTTCCACATTAGAGTTGTTTTTACACGCAGCGCTCGCATTTAGTGCTGCTTGAGGCGCCCCGAGAATATGGTATCATTGGCGAACACATTGTTTGGACATGACTCATTTTTACACTGTGAACATTTGGGACACATCAGCAATGGTGCTTGCCGCCGTAATGTGCACCGCGTCTAGGCGCGTTATTTGTTCCACTGGTGTTTTTATTTATATTTAGAAACGCGCAGAGAGCAGTGATTTACTGACTCGCTTAGTATGGGGATTTTACCTGCGTTTAGGACATATTAGCACACGGTAACTTTAACCCATCTGCTCACTATGTGTCATACTTTCCGCTGCTCTGTGTACTCACACGCTCGGAGGGCTGCATCTGGGGACACCACGGGTAAAGATTTCAGCTTCCAGGATACAAATGCGAGAGGACTGGGGAAATCACTGGCTTCCGCAGACAGACAGCTTGGGTCCCTGATTCTCTTAATTACGAAAAAGCTTGTTGACAAAAGTGTGTGTGCGTTAGAGTCTGTGGACGTAGGCAGGTGCGTGCAATTGAATGCTTACCCATTTACATGTGTGAGAGGGACAAACCAACTCCGTGTGGGCTGCAGGCTTACAACTGGTAGCCCCAGTAGCCAGGCCGAACCACAGGTAAGGAGAGAGAGAGAAAGTTGGTCCATTATTAGAGAAGGACCATGAGCATCTTGCCCTGCTACCTTCTTCGCCTCTCGGCCACAGACAGCTAATCTATAGTCTGCTTACACTTGCGGTACTCACTGTAGAAAAATATGATGTCACACATGTGCTTTACTCCATTTTGCCCACTGTCATACGCTGCAAAACTCCTCAGTCACCATTATGAACATAGTAAAAACACTGCCATTAAAACACATGCATAAATATCACCCTTCACCAGTACAGCGCTATGTGATCAAGGCTGCATGTCTGGCAGCCGAAACGCGTCATTTGGACACTTGATGCTTGAATAAATCATCATGTAACTTTCTAACTTTGCCTTTGGAGTCTGTTTCCTGGTGTTGCGCCTTTCTTTGGATGGTGGTACCCCTGGGATCCTGCTGTGAAATATTTTGCAGAGCACGGCTGTCTCTGCTTCACAGACCCCCTCTTCGCAAGGAACTACTGGGCCAACGTGGTTAATACGAAGCCGAATCCAACATGAGCTCCGGGAGGAGAAGCAACTAACCACGGCCCCCTGACAGCTTTATACTGGCATGCCTCAAATGCCCATCGAGTAGAAGGTGAAGGACGAGTTGGAGGACCCGGCCGGACTTCTCCACTCATCCGGTGGTGAGTACGAGCAGCAGCACAGCTTAAGTCAGGTCAGAAGAGGAGCAGGTTTAAGCCCCCAGTTTAACATGCTTGTTATATCTAGGGGAGTGATATATATATATATATACCACATCATCATGTCCAACGAAGCGCTGCGAGAGAGGGAAGCAGCCTCTGAAGCACTTTTTGACAATTTACCGAATGTAGAGAGTCTTGCTAGAAGCGCAGAAGCTAATGCAGGTACTACTGATGACAGCTACAAAGCCAAACTGAAAACACTTGAAAAACGTATGCGCACTGAAATCACCAAGGGGTGGGAGGCTAAATCTTTGCAGAAATACCGAGAGGCAGATCGGGCCCCACGAGGTCTGAGAATAATGCTGGCCCCTAGCTTTGAGCAACCTAACCCAGACATGCTAAAGGAATGGGCCACAAGCAACATAGAGGCCACAATGCGTTTGGTGATCATGTTAATTAAATATGCAGAAATCTACAGGGCCAACCTACAAAGAGAGATTGACGCTTTGAATGATGAGTTGGATGCCATGAGCCAAAAGGATGCCATCTCTAAGGACATGGATGAGATTGAGATACGCCTCAGAAAACATGAGGACACTATTAAAGCCCGCAATGTGTTTAAATTTTCCCAGGAGAAAATAGACTATGAATGTGGGCAAATGTTTACGTTCGCTAGAAAATACGACTGCATCAGAACACAGCGTATGAACAAACAAAATCAACAGGGGCAGCCTAAACCACCAGCAGGCAACACCGAGGAAGCTGATTCTGCATCCCTATCTGATATAAGTTCCTTGGCAGAGAGTGGAGCGGATTCAGATGACGGAGGCAGATGGAGAGCTACCAACATGCCCGGTAGAGTGAACCCCAGCCCAGGAGAAGAGATGGATATTTTAGTCTTCGACCGGCGCCAGACCCTCAGGCCAAGACCGCCAAGGAAAACAATCACGACGCAACCGAAGGAGACAGGAAAGGCGGAAACTCAGAAAGACCAGAGCAAATGAACAAAACAAGAGGCAATTGGAGAAAGAAATGAAGAATGATATCAAGACTTTTATCAATGTAAGCACTATGGACCTCACTGAAGCCGAAAAACAGCTGCTCACGGTGGGCCTCACCGTTTGCTCTGAAAGCTCATTTGATTACAGTAACATGCGAATTGAGGTTTTTAAATTTTTTAGGAAACTTAAATTGATAAAATTCTTCAAACTCAAACAAAGTAATGTCAACACTACCAACACTGCACCAGCTGGCCAAATAACTGAGCAACCGCTCGCGGTAGCGGATATCCCGACATTGCGCATCTTGGGGGAGCTAGCAGTGTCGTGTACCCCGAGGCCTACACAACAACTTCTACTTGATGAGGGTAATGAGAGTTCAAGCAGAATCCCTAGCCCCTTCAAGCCACACTCCACCTTTACCCCCATGATGCCGAGAGATGCGATTGAAATATATAGTGATGTCATCATTGATGAGCTCAAGGCGCTACATCTCAAAACCAGGAGGCGCACAAATGCAAAACGTATACAGAGTGGCAAATACAATTAACTCATGACTAAACTCCAAAACAACAATGAAGTCATCATCAACAAGGCAGATAAAGGAGGGAACAGTGTGCTGTGGCCACACAATTTGTATCTGGAAGAAGCCAACAGACATCTGAGTGATAATCTTTGCTACAGACTCTCGAGCCAAAATGTAATGGCCAGCAGTAACAAAGAACTCAGGAGACACCTCAATGAGTTCAAATCTAAGGGGCAGTTGAGTAAAGAAGAATGTGCATTTCTTAACATTGAGACTCCAGTCCTACCTATCCTTTACTTTCTGCAGAAAGTGCACAAAAATGTGACCCCCATTCCGGGCCGACCCATCATCTCGCCCCGAAAATGCATCTGCGAAAATGTTTCCAAATATGTGGATTTTGTCCTGCAAGATCTGGTTACCAGCCAAACAACCTACCTCAGGGACACCAGTGATTTCCTGCTCAAAGTAAAAGACATTCCATGGCATGAGGGCTATTTGTTAATCTCCATGGACATTACATCGCTGTATACTAGCATACGCCACCATGATGGTCTAGCAGCATGCAAATACTTCCTGTGAAAAAGACCCATCAATTGTCACCTGCATAACAAACTCATTTTGTTTCTAATTGATTGGTGTCTCACACATAACTTTTTCATGCTCAACAGGAAGGTATACCAGCAACTCAGGGGTGTGGCCATGGGAGCCTGCTTCTCGCCCAGTTACTCATGTTTACATGTTGGCTGGTGGGAGGAGAAGGCTCTCATGGTGAAGCGCCTGACAGCTCTCAACAACAACGTTGTGTCTTGGCTACGCTACATAGACGATGTCTTTTTGATTTGGAGAGGTAATGTTAAGAGTGCTAGAATTTTCATTAATGAGATCAATGACAATGATCTCAATTTGGAATTTAATGCTAACATTAGTGCCACCTCTGCTGAATTCTTAGACGTCAATCTGTACATTGCCAACGGCTCTTTGCATTCTAAGCTCCATCGGAAGCTTACTGCTTGAAACTCTACACTGCATGCCTCCAGCTTTCACCCTAGGCACCTCATAACCAGCATTCCATACAGGGAAATGTTGCGTTTAACCACAATTTGCAGCACCCATGAAGATCGCCTTGAGTGCCAGGGGAAGCAGAGAAGAGATTCAAGGCACGGGGTTACTCACGGGCTGTCATACGGAAAGACACTGACAGAGCCAATGCCATCTATAGGGAGGAACTGCTAGTGGTCCCTTCCACACCTGAGGTCACCAGTGCAGCCAACACACTCAGTGAATCTAACAGCCCAGTTACGCCAATGTTGATCATAACGCACAACACTGAGGAAAGAGCCATCGGGCGGTAATCAACAAGAACTGGGGTATTATTAGATCAGACCCCACATTAGGACCTGCAGCTGCCCACAAACCTGACATCACTTACAGAAGAGATTTTTCCATGAAGGATGCACTAGTCAGAAACAGCCCAGAGATTGCAACATCTCAGAATTGGCTAGCGGACAGAAAGGGTTTTGTCAAATGCCAGAGTTGCAGGGCATGTAAATTTGGTAAGAACATCACCAAAGTAGACTCAGCCTTTAGACAAGCGCCACTCACTATCAGGCAAAGACTTACTTGCAGAACTGACTTTGCGGTTTACATGTTAGAATGTAACTGCGGGCTGCGCTACATCGGGAGCACTAAATTGCAAGTGCACCTGCGCATTCTCCAGCACCTCAGAGCAATAGTCAACAATGACCCAGCCTACCCTGTAGCCAGGCATTTCAAGGACGTGAATAATAACAATCTAGAGCACCTCCACTATTCAGTCATTGATTGTGTCCCACCACTCAGACGGGGTGGTAAAAGGGAGAAGCTTTTGAGGCAGTTAGAGAGTAGATACATTCTGCAGTTCAATACGAAGGCGCCAGCAGGTCTCAACACCACGGAGGATCTGCACCACTTCCTATAGGTTAACATGGCATTCATATTCTAAATGAGCATACCATTGCTCTATAGCTGTATATCTATGTTATCACCTGTATATATTTCACTGTTTACATCTACTGTATATATTCCACTGTATATATTAGGCTCGGTGTTATACTTAGCTTTGTGTTTTCCCTGCTACTCAGCTGGTGTGGCTCTTGGAATGTCTGATGTCATTGTAGAATCCTGTGTGCCTGGCTTAGGTGGGGTGCCAGTTGATGGCAGGCAGGCTGAGTGGCAGGGAGGCCACTCCTGGTGGGGTTATATATATATTCTTCTTAATTTAACAACTTTATCTGAACTTGTAACGAAACCTAATTAAACCTACATGATAATTATACTTGACCCATGGTCTTCTTTCAAGTACAACACTCTGCCTGTGCACTCACAGTATTTACATGCAGTTGGGTGTCCCGTCACTTATGCTATGTGCGACCACAAAGACATTATCCAGTATTCATACTGTCATTTCATTTGACTTTAATTGGTCTTCTAGCATAGGTACTGCAGGCTTGTAACCTATGCGGAATAGCAACGAGCGTACATATAGCATGATTGCGTATGAATATGAATTACATAATTACTTTTTCTCAATACGTTGTGTTACACAGCCATTGTTGCATTGTTCATATTTTATTCAAGCACGGACAGACTTTGGAATATTTCTTGCGCTTGCGCACACATCTTTTTCTCAGTACAATCTTTGCATTTTTATATCACTTAAATGCTCTTGAGGAGGCACAAACACCACACTTCAGTAACTTTACTTATTTTCGCACTCACGCTTTCCTCAACATGTATATACACGCCCATATGCACACCTCACCCTCACTCACACTTATAACTTTTTTGTTATTTCTAGTGGCAGTTTCAGGGTACATTGCATTCATGCAGTTATTTTATTTGTATCTTTATTTGCTCCAAAGCTTTACGTGGACATTTCAGCATTAGCTTTGTTTTTACACGCAGCGCTCGCATTTAGTGCTGCTTGAGGCGCACGAGAATATGGTATCATTGGCGCACACATTGTTTGGCCATGACATATTTTTACACTGTGAACATTTGGAACACAACAGCAAGTTTTCCCAACTGAGACACGCTTGTCGCCGTAATGTGCACTGCGTCTAGGTGCGTTATTTGTTCCACTGGCGTTTTCTATTTATATTTAGAAACGTGCAGAGAGCAGTGATTTACTGACTCGCTTAGTGTGGGGATTTTACCTGCGTTTAGGACATATTAGCACACGGTAACTTTAACCCATCTGCTCACTATGTGGCATGCTTTCCGCTGCTCTGCGTACTCACACGCTCGGAGGGCTGAATTTGGGGACACCAGAGGTAAAGATTTCAGCTTCCAGGATACAAATGCGAGAGGACTGGGGAAATCACTGGCTTCCGCAGACAGACAGCTTATCTATAGTCTGCTTACACTTGCGATACTCACTGTAGAAAAACATGATGTCACGCATGTGCTTTACTCCATTTTACCCACTGTCATACGCTGCAAAACTCCTCAGTCACCATTATGAACATAGTAAAAACACTGCCATTAAAACACATGCATAAATACCACCCTTTCACCAGTACAGCGCTATTGGAAAGGGGCGACCGAATCGGTCCCCCCGAACTTATGGCCGAGTGCCTCGATCCCCCCGGGAAGCCATTTTGGGCGGGAGGCGCGTCTCAGCTGGTATGCCCGAAGCGGCGTAGCTGGGGCGCGCTCGTTCCCGCCCTAGAGTGGGCTGGCCTAGACACCGACGCAGCCAGCCACGCCCTCAGGGGCAGGCAGGGGCGGGTATACGCCCGCCCTGAAGACGGATAAAAAGGGACGCAAGACCAGAAGACATCCTCTTGTTCTTGTGCTCTGAAGCTGCACCTCCTCGCTGCACGTGAGCTCGGGACAGAACGAAGAGCCAATTTTGAGCGTTTTAATCTCTCTCTTTGTTTTTTAGATACTTCGTCGAAAGGATGCCCAAGAAAGGAGCAAAGGGAATGTCGACTGACCAGTTGGTTCGGGCACTCATGAAGGACATGTCCGAAATTAAGAAGCGGTTGGCGGAGCGAGACGGCGAGGAGGGGTCGGGGCGTCCACCGGCCGGAGGGAAGCCAAAGAGGCCGAAAAGGGGGCCGGTCGGAGGAGACGTCCCGGTTCCCTGTTCTCCGCTCGAGGCGCCAGCCCCGGTACCGGCCCCGGTACCGGATGAGGCGAATCCGATTCCCGTGATAGTCACCCCGACGTCTGCCGAAGATATGCCTCCCGAATTGGCGGCACAGTTAGCAGCATGGTTGGGGGACAGTAATGGGGGCGCCATGGCTACCGAAGCGCAAGCACTCATAAAGCAGTTGCGCGAGAAACGTGATGCAGCCAAGGTGCCCGCGCCGGATGCGGCGATAGACAAGCCACGAGGGACGGAAGCAGCGTCCGGTGCAGGTAAGCGGCCATTGCCGATTGCAAGGGATGAGTCAACGCCCTCTCGTAGAGAAAGATTGAGGCAACATGTTCCTTTGCCAATAAAGGAAAAGATTTGGGCGGGGGAATACGTTAACATTTTCTCCCTGCTCGTTGATCACTATGAGGTCGAAACTGTTAAAGGGCAAAAGGATCTGATGCATCCGAGTGTTTGGCGCGCAAAAATGGCCGCCTTTAAAGTGAATGAAAATATTGGTAACTGGGGGAATGCTTGGGGAATTTTCACGGCAATTTTGGGGGAACGTAGGCCTGATTTGCTCCCTGAATTTCCAGTATACCAGTCACGAATTATGGGGTACTCGACATCACACAAAGGTAACCAATGGTTCTGTTATGATAACCTTTTCAGGAAAGCGATGGAGCATAACAAAAGTTTAACCTGGGACTGTTACGATTCTTTAACATGGAATAAGATGAAGGAGTCGGGAATGTTGAAAGTGCCATTGGTGGGGAGTGCTGTTAGTGAGTCCTCCCGCCAAAATGGGGGGACACCCTTTCGGTCGGGTACGGGTACAGACGATTACCCGAGACCCGCCGGCAATACAGGGAAGAGGGGGTTTTGTTTCAATTTCAACAGAAGCAAATGTACTAGGCCCCCGGGATCTTGTAAGTTCAAACACGAATGTAGTGGTTGTGGGGCACCCCATCCTGAGTCCTCGTGCAGAGCCAAATCGGGTGAAAATGGGAGTAGAGGAGGCGCTAAACAGGTCTGATATAGTCCGAGGGGCGCCTTTACCAACCCCGATTGATACCCTGGCGATGATTCCCTGGCTCAGCGAATACCCAGATCGTACTTCTGCTGGGGTGCTACGAAACGGTTTTTCATATGGTTTCCGCATCCCGGTGGGTAACTTTCAGGGTGTCGGGACGTGCAAAAATCAACTTTCCGTCTTGCAGCATACTACTGTAGTACAGGATAAGATCCGGAAAGAGGTTGCCCGAGGTCGGGTTGCCGGCCCGTTTCCTGTCCCCCCGGTACCGAACTTTGTTTGTTCTCCTTTAGGGGTGGTCCCCAAGAAGGACCCGGGTGAGTTTCGATTGATTCACAATTTATCAGCCCCTCATGGCCTTTCTGTAAACGATGCAATTAATCCAGAAATGTGTTCGGTGCGGTACGCATCGTTCGATGAGGCCGTAGCCATTTTGAATCGCTTGGGGCCCGGGACGCTGATGGCAAAATCAGATATCGAGTCAGCGTTCCGTTTGCTCCCGGTATACCCGGATGACCAACGTTTGTTGGGATTCATGTTTCAAGGTTTGTATTACATGGACAGGTGTATGCCAATGGGGTGCTCGATATCTTGTGCTTATTTCGAGAAATTCAGTAGTTTTCTGCAATGGGTTTACACGAAGAAAACAGGTTTTCGGAATGTGATGCATTACCTCGATGACTTTCTGTTCCTTGGGGCCGCTGGGGATGATGAATGTGCCCGGGCCTTGACTGAATTTTGTGTTTTAATGAATCAATTTGGCGTGCCGTTGGCACCAGGTAAAACTGTGGGTCCCACGACTTGCCTCGAGTTCCTCGGGATCGAGTTGGACTCTAGTGAGGGTTGTTTTCGTTTACCAGCTTCCAAAGTGTCGAAATTCAAGACAGCCCTGCAAATGTGTATCACTGCATCTAAAGTTACGCTGCATCAATTGCAGCAATTGGTGGGGAAGTTGAATTTTGCCTTAAGGGTGATCCCGATGGCCCGCCCCTTCTCCCGTTCGATTGCACAGGCGATGGTCGGCCTAAAGGAGGGTCACCATCGCACGAGGTTATCGGCCGAGGTCCGCCAAGACATGTGTATTTGGTTAGCATTTTTGGCGGATTTCAATGGTCGAGTCGTCTGGAACAAACCGGCCTTGTCCTCTGAAGAGCTTGGTCTATGGACGGATTCAGCGGGAAGCATGGGTTTCGGCGCCATCTTCGGCACAAAATGGTCGGCACAAAAGTGGCCAACATGGTGGCACGATGAGGGGCTGACGAGTAATATTGCTTTCCTTGAGCTGTTTCCTATTTTGGTGGCCCTCAGATCCTGGCCCGATGGATTCAAAAATCATTCTGTCATATTTTGGTCTGACAATATGACCGTTGTAGAATGCATTAATAGTCAGGCAGCACGTTGTAAAATGATTTTGAGGCTGCTTAAAGAAATTGTCTTACTGTGTATGCAACTGAACGTGGTATTCAGAGCAAAACATGTCCCGGGGGTGATGAATCAGGCTGCTGATGCACTGTCTCGTTTTCAAATGCAGGCTTTCTCGGGTTTCCTTCCCTCAGCGGACCCCGAGCCAGCACCCTTTCCCGAAGCTCTCTGGTCTCTCGGTGCCCCGAACTTCGTTACCTCGTGGGAGAGAGTCTAGCACCAAGGACGAGGAAGGCATACGAAGGGGCGTTTCGGGCTTATTTGGCCTTTTTGGGGACTGAGAGAGGGGGACTTTGGGGGCATGAGGATTGGGTAGTACATTTTCTGATGTCCTTGCGTAAGGCTGGGAAGTCGGTGGCTACAGCCCAGAGGCATCGTGCTGCCATCTCCTTTGTTGCCAGGGCTCATAATATCCAGGACCCGACAGCGTCTTTTGCTGTACAAAAAGCGCTGCGTGGGTGGCAACGCCTTGAGGGTCGCAGAGTAGACGAGAGGCGCCCGATAGGTCTGGATAGGTTGTCCCAGTTGCTGGCCACACTCCCCGACATATGCTCGTCTCGGTTCGAGGCCTGTTTGTTCCGAGCCGCTTTTACGCTTGCATTTCACGGGGCTATGAGGATAAGTGAGCTGGTGGCAAGGAGCAAGCGGGATGTGGCGGGGGGTTTGTGCCGGGAACACGTTCAGATCAGGGGTGAGACTATGACGGTATCCTTTGTCAAGTCAAAAACCGATCAAAGCGGGGTGGGAGACTGCATAGTCATTCGCAGGATTCCAGGGTCCTCCATGTGTCCGGTGAGGTGTTTAGAGGATTACCTAGCACAAAGGGTGGCATCATGGGGGGGGACAATGTTGAGACACGCGGACGCCACCCCACTGACAAAGTTTCAGTTTCAGCGGGTGCTCGCGATGTCAATTACCGCAGCAGGCTTGGACCCGGGTGAGTTTGGGACCCATTCCTTTCGGATAGGGGCTGCCACTGAAGCTGCAGCCAGGGGTCTTAATGTGGAACAAGTAAAACGAGTGGGGCGTTGGTCCTCCAATTGTTATAAGAGGTATGTGCGGTTGCACATGTTATGAAGCTGTAACAATGTACTCACGCTTCTTGTCTTTTGTTTGGTTTTCAGTTACGCAAGCCTTCGAGGCGGGGCGGACTATGCAGTCGACCCAACACCGGGCCAGCGGTCAGACATCACCGGCTGTGAGAAAGGAGGTGTGGGTCGTGGGCCACTCATACGTGAGGCGTGCCGCAGACGTATTCAAAGCAGGTGACATGATTCACGTAGCTGGGGAAGACGGGTACAGGATGTCCTTCTACGGAAGGGGCGGTCTCTGTATTGACCAGTTTCAAGCTTACTTTGAGGGTTTGTTAGGGCGGATGAGGTCACCGCCGTCTATAGTCATAGTACATTTAGGGGGGAATGATTTGGTCACCACCGGTAGACGACTTCTCCTGGAGGCAATGCTTTCCACCGTAAGTTGGTTGGCGAGGAAAGTTCCGGGGTGCATAATTGCGTGGTCTCATATGATCCCACGAAAAGTGTGGCGGGGGGCTATTTCGATCCCTGCTGTGAACCATTCTGTTAGGAAACTTAATAACAAAATGAGTAGGTTGTTCCGTTCCAGGACATTGCATGCTATCTCGCACGGTTGTATTAATGATGACAGTATGTATATGGGGGATGGTGTGCATTTGTCTCGGGTGGGAAATGAGTTACTCATAGGAGACTTTTTAGCATGGTTAGAAACGTTGGAACATGACCTTTAGCTAGGAGTTTTGGTGGGGGGCCCGGATAGCCGGTCAACTATCCGGGCCTGTGGCGGTAAGGTCATGATCGGTGAGCACTAATTAGTAGATCCCTATGAGTGGGCGTCACCCAACACGGATGGGAGCGCTCGGGAGAGGTGGCCATTGGCCCCTCAATGGGGAGGCGGTCCCTTCTAAGGATGGGTCGCCGGAAGTAAAGGAAAGGCGGTCAAGGCCCCTTCCTTTGTAGGAGGGGTTACAGCCCCCTCCTGGGGAATTTCCCGGGGCCAGTGACATCTGCGACGGCAGATGCGGTAAGTTGTGTGGGGTTGGGATAAGGGCCACGATACCTTCTAGATACCTCACACGAGTATTCGAACGACCTTTAACTGGCGTCGAGTTTTAGGTGCCCCCGTCAAGTCAAGGGAAATTGGTAGTAGTTGCACTTGAGGTACGCCTCCGTGCTGTCGCCCATCCCAAGTGGGAGGGGTAAGTCCGGTTAGGGATCTTGACACCGGTTATGACCTTGCCGTTGGCCCTTAAACGTTAGGTTGTACAATTTCAATATGTAAAGAAATGTTTTGTAGGTTGCTAGTTCGGCTAGGAGAACCTCTGTATTAGAGAATCTGTTAAGGTTAGCCAAACATCGCAATATGGTAATGAAATTGTACATAACATGAAACGTTTAATGTTTTAATTTTGTTTTAATAAATACGGCCGGGATGGTCACTCCATCCCACTTCCAAAAACTTCAAGAACTGTTTCCGGTTTCACTCCTTTTGGGGATTGTGTTGAGAGGGGGTGGCGGGTATCTCGGCTATAGTGAACAAGGCTGCATGTCTGGCAGCCGAAACGCGTCATTTGGACACTTGATGCTTGAATAAATCATCATGTAACTTTCTAACTTTGCCTTTGCAGTTTGTTTCCTGGTGTTGCGCCTTTCTTTGGATGGTGGTACCCCTGGGAACCTGCTGTGGAATATATATACATATATTTCCTACTGGTGGTCGCCAGTAGGTAGTTATAGTTTGGACCTAGTTTCCATAGGAAATCCACAACATTCTATTTGGAATAACTTTGGCGCCGGTTGACAAATCTTTGTGAATTTCTTGAAGAAAATGGCCTGCTTGGTTCCGCTCCTTTCCTGAAAGTTTGGGGGTGATTCGTCACATGGAGGCCGAGAAAAAAAGGGGTCCCAAAACGTGTTTTCCCCATGCAATTTTCCATAGGGACCCACAACAGCAAGGAACTCTTCAGCATCGGTAAAGAGCTCTCCAACCCCAGTGCCTGCAACAATGACATTACACCCTCGCAAGACCTCTGCGACTCACTCGCCTCGTTCTTTCACCTCGTTCTTTCACCTCGTTCTTTCACTGCAAGATCGCTGACATACACGACAGCTTCGGCGCACAGGCCAACCACCCAACCACCTAACCACCGAACCAGCGCACCCGACCGCCACCCTCTGCACCTGGAATCCAGTCAGCACCGAAGACACCGCCTGCACCATGAGCACCATCCACTCCGGCTCCCCCACTGACCCATGCCCACACCACATCTTTAACAAAGCCGACTCCATCATCGCACCCCTACTCCGGGACGTCATCAACAACTCCTTCGCATCAGCCACCTTCCCGGAGAGCTGGAAGCATGCCAAACTCAGCGCCCTCCTAAAAAAAAACACTGCAGACCCGACGGACCTCAAGAACTTTCGACCCATCTCGCTACTCCCGTTTCCTGCCAAAGTCATCGAGAAGACAGTCAACAAACAACTCTCCATCTTCCTTGAGACAAACGGATCCCTCCACCCGTCACAGTCCGGCTTCCGAGGAAACCACAGCACTGAGACCGCCCTCATCGCAGCTACCGACGACATCAGGTCTATGCTCGACAACGGGGAAACCGCCGCACTCATCCTCCAGGACCTCTCAGCAGCCTTCGACATGGTATGCCACCACACCCTGATACAACGCCTCCGTGACACCAGAATCCAAGGCCCAGCCTTGGAAAGGATCATCTCGTTCCTCACCGTAGAACCCAGAGAGTCCGCCTCCCCGGTTCCGGTCCGCGGCCACCAAAGTCATCTGTGGCGTCCCACAAGGATCCTCGCTCAGCCCCACCCTCTTCAACGTCTACATGAGCCCCCTAGCGTCCATCGCACGCAAACAAAACCTCAACATCATCTCCTACGCCGAAAACACACCGCTGATCCTCTCCCTCACCAACGACCAGGACACCGCCAGAACCGGCCTCCAGGAAGGAATGAAGGACGTCACGGAATGGATGAAGCTCAGCCGTCTGAAACTGAACTCAGACAAGACGGAAGTCCTCATCCTGGGACCTTCCCCCTCGGCCTGGAACGACTCCTGGTGGCCTCCTGCCCTGGGCACTGCCCCCAAACCCACAGACCATGCACGCAACCTGGGCTTCATCCTGGACTCCTCCCTCATGATGACCAAGCAAGTCAACGCCATCTCATCGTCCTGTTTCAACACCCTGCCCATGCTCCGTAAAATCTTCCGATGGATCCCCACCGCAACCAGGAAGACTGTCACCCAGGCCCTCGTCACCAGCCGCCTGGATTACGGAAACACCCTTTACGCCGGAACCACAGCCAAGCTCCAGAAAAGACTACAGCGACTACAGAACGCCTCGGCAAGACTCATCCTGGACATCCCCCACCACAGCCACATCTCTGCCCATCTGAAGAATCTGCACTGGCTCCCCGTCAGCAAGAGAATCACATTCCAACTCCTCACCCACACACACAAGGCTCTCCACGACGCGGGCCCCATGTACCTCAACAACCGCCTCGCGTTCTACACACCAACCCGCCAGCCCTGCTCCACCAGCCTCGCCCTTGCCACTGTCCCATGTATTCGCAAAGCCACCGCCGGAGGAAGGTCTTTCTCCTATCTGGCAGCCAAGACATGGAACTCCCTCCACACCCACCTCCGACTGACACAGGACCATCTCGCCTTCAGGAAACAACTCAAGACCTGGATGTTCGAGCAGTAGCGACCCCCCCCCCCAGCACCTTGAGACCCTAACGGGTGAGTAGCGCGCTTTACAAATCCCCTGATTGATTGATTGATTGATAGCCAGGGCTACAGCTCGAACGGCTGAACGGAATTACACAAAAGTTGGCAGAGAGGTAGAGTTCTGTTCGCAGATTGTGCTTTTTGTTAAATGGCTTAAATCTGTTCAGTAGTTTCTGAGAAAATTGCAAGTAACATCATAGCGATATCTAGCAACGGAGTTCAGCACGCGTACGGAAATCTGTTCAATTACGAGCACGAGCTGTATGCTGATTGGCTGTGAACTGTCTGTCAACACTCGAAACCAGGAAGTGTTGGCGGCCATCTTGTGCCTCGCTAGAACCGAGTCACAAGAAAACAGTAAAGCAAAGTTGAGAAATAATGTAAGGGGGTAGGCTAGAAACATTCTGACGCTTTAGGCTTGCTCAGGGGGTCGTACATGGATGTTTAGGCTCTATTTTTTATTTTTATTTTTTTAAAGGAAAATCAAGGGGTACGCGTTTGGAAAGACACATAACTACGAGCAAGAGCTGCATGCTGATTGGTTGTCAATACTCCAAAACAGGAAATGTTGGCGGCCATCTTGTTTGTCGCGAAAGCAGAGTCACAAGAAAACAGTAAAACAAAGTTGAAAAATAAGGAAAGGTGACAGGGTAGAAGCATTCTGACCCTATAGTCTTAGTCAGGGGGGTGGTACATGGATCTTTAGGCTCAATTATTATTTAAAAATAAATAAAAAATGGCGGGGTACTCGTGCAGTACTTGTAATAAATTTACCTCTTTGTTTTCCCGGGTTATGTGTGTTATCCGGTGCTATACTTTTGTAATATATTAATAAACATATTGTATGTATATTTATTTGAAATGTAGTGTTGAGGCGCAAAACGTTGATTACATACTCTGTCCAACCGCCATTTTAGTAGTTTTCCTTCGTTATTTTTATTATACCTGTTACTTTCATTTTACCCTGCGTATATTTTCTCTGTGATCGATGAGATTTGGTGCCACAGATACCACGGTGTTTGTCCTTTGCCTCTCATCTTATCAGAGTTGGTCACACGTATACCTAAAAACTAATTTGAAGGACGTAAGGCATAGGCATTACAACACGTGTTGGTCAACAGAAAAACAATATTAAGATTATGCATGTATCATGTGTGGTAAATGCATACTAGTTGTAAAAGCATGTGTGAAAAAGCGATATGCGTGCTAATGGTTTTGTGGTGACTATCACGCGTGCTTATGAACCGGGTCTGGGCGTGGTGGAGTCTAGGGTACCAGGCGGAGGGGCACGCAGCTGGACTCATACAATATAGAATATAGGATTTTCAAAACTTAAAAGAAATTATTCCATAATTATCCTAGATTAAGTCTTCTGTTAGTATGTTCATTAAATACATGAATATATGTTTTTAAACAATTAAAATCATTTGCATCTTTTTTGTACGGGGCGCCGTACATGACGTCACACGGAGACTTGGATGCGACGCGTAACCTCGAAGCGTATTCGTAGCATATGCTGAGAATGATTAGCAGTACAAACTATGGTGTGATCACTCTCTCACTGTCAAATCAGAGCACAGGGCACGCTATGAGAATGGATCCAAATTCAAAAAAGAGAGAGAGGTCTGCCCTATATATTTTAATTTAAGGGCTCATGTAGAGTCCCATCATAGTCAAAAGACAGCACAACTGTGAGCTCACTGACGATCACGGTCACCACGATCACATTTTTAACACAACTTCAGAATAAATATACAGTTTTATTTTCACGCTATGAGAATGGTTAGAAGTGGTCACTCATTGGAGATCCAATTCAGGTGTGTGGCTTATCCACAGTATAATAACGTTATTTTTTAACCTGGTTAAGTTTGAGATTTCCATGAAATACTATGCTATAGGCAGATATGGATGTTTTGGCAGCGCTTATGTCCATGAAGCTTGGTTATTACCATTTACATATAGGTGCCTGAGGGAGGGAAAAGAAGTCAATGTGAATGGCGAGGATTGCACAGTAGTACCACATCACTCCTTAATTTGTAGACACATACAATTTCATGGCTCTTGTATACAAGATGCACCTGATTTGGACTGAGTTTTGAAAGGTAGTCCGACACCTGCTATCATAACAACGTTCAATTTACTGAAAACTGGAGTTATTTACTTTGAAATAATGGAGATTTTTGTGCAATGTTAGCAGGCATCGCTTACATGATAACGGTAACTGAGCGTGTGGTTTGATTAAAAAAAAGTTGTGTTAACTCCTCTGCATGGGAAGCTGGATGTTTCCATCTGGCGGTTGATTTTGACCTTGAAAGCAGAGTCAACCGAATGAGTCGTATAAGAGCGCTATTGTCTCAAAAAGAGGTCCCTCATATCTGGTACAGAAACATTTTTCCTTTATGTAGCAAACACCCGCACAGAAGTGCATGATTTATTAAATACAGACGTGCTCTTGAATTTTGGGGAGGTAATTTAGAGTATCTTTAATGTGTCCTTGACTAGGGGGTCGCCTTACTTTTTTAAAGTTAGAAGCAGTGGCCTTGTGACTTCTGTAGAAAGTATATTTGGTGTCTTTCATTCAATTTTTTCCAGCATCTTTGGTGGATTGCGCTTAATACTCGCATTAGTTGCCAGGGTGCTTTTATTAATTTGTTTAGATAAATATGGATGCACATCCTGCAGCAGATGATAATATGTCCCGGTTGTTGCTGCTCTGCAACCGAATGCTTAGTTACTATGGAGCGCTGCCTCTTGCAACATTGAGTACAGCCTATGGATTATCGTTTCGATTCTCCTTTTTCACATGCGTTCAACCTGTGTTCCATTGCCTGAGCTGCAATTTCAACTGGGCCCTAGATTTGTGTTTCTGCAGTACGGTGTTTCCCAACGTGGATTATGACCAGTTGATGAGCCCCTTAGTGGTTCTTGACTTGTTCTGTTCTGGCGGCAGAGATTATGGCTTTAGCAGCGACACATGGAATAAAGGGACGTTGGAATGTTTTTGCAGCGGCGCTTGAGTTCTTGGCACGCAGTTACATTGTAGATGACCCGAGTTTTCCTCCGATGGTGATAGAGGATCCGGTTGTTGAGGAAATGGTATGTTCATTCTCACTATTGAATTGGGTGGCTGAAATGTTTTCAGATGAGAACAATGACTTCCTCTTGGATGCTGTTGCTACATACTGTGCTTACACACTGTTGGATTAAGACTGTTTGATTTTTGTATGTATTCTTTATTATTTAGTTACTGTTTTCTATCAAAGAGAAATAACTTTTTGGGGGAAATGTGAACTTGACTCTGCTTTTTAGGCTTGGACTGTGCGTTCCCAATTCGTCCACATTTATATCAAGTGCTTTGATCAAGAAAGGGTGCCGTGGGGCTGAGCGTTGCACTCACAGCCTGTTAAGTTAGCATGGGTTTATTAGAAGCTTACACACTCTTTTTGCTTTCCTGCTCTGCTTTGCACACAACACATACTTGTGATATGGTTTAGAGAAGGCTGAGGATTTTGCTTTATATGAAAATAATTTGATATGCTAGATTTGTAAACTGCCTCTCTAGTTTTTTTGTGTATAGTGAGAGCATGGAACATCAAGGTTATCTTGAATACTGTGTCTGTTATTCAGAATGATCCTCGCATGTTCGAGCCATAATGCATATGGAGCTGATACTTGCGCGTTTCATAATCCATTGTGGAGGCAAAGTTACACACAGCTGGAGAACATATGGCTGAGATACCCGCCACCCCCTCTCGACACAATCCCCAAGGATGGGAAACCGGAAACCGTACTGAACTTTTGGAAGGCGGGAGGGAGTGACCCTCCCGGCCGTATTTATTAAAATATGAAACAAAATCAAAACATTAAAAATAACAGTTTCATATTATGTACAATTTCATTTCCACATTACGATGTTTGGCTAACCTTAACATATTTCTAATACAAAGGTTCTCCTAGCCAAACTAACATCCTACAAAACATTTTAACTTGAAATTGTACATCCTAACGTTAAGGGCCAACGGCAAGGTCGTAACCGGTGTCAGATCCCTAAACCAGAATTACCCCCCCCACTTGCGAGGGGCGACCGCACAGAGGCTGTACCTCATGTGCATCTACCAATTTCCCTTGACTTGACGGGGGCCCCAATGAACTCGACGCCATTTAATGGTCGTCCGAGGACTCGTGTGAGGTGTCTAGAAGGTAGCGTAAACCCCCCTCCCCACCCCACACAACTTACCACATCTGCCGTCGCAGGTGTCCTGGCCCCGGGAAATTCCCAGGAGGGGCCCGTAGCCCCTCCTATCCAGGAAGGGGCCTTGACCGCCTTCCCTTTCCTTTCGGCGGCCCATCCTTAGAAGGGACCGCCTCCCCGTTGAGGGGCCAATGGCCACCTCCCCCGGGCGCTCCCATCCGTAATGGGTGACGCCCCCCCCCATAGGGATCTTCCAATTACTGCTCACCGATCATGACCTTACCGCCCGACCAAAATAAATACGACAATTAACTAGAATTACTAAAATTAAAAAACAACCATAACTGCTTCACGTATGATTACTGATCAACACTAGTGTAAAATACTTTATTCGAAAAAACATACTGAAAAGAACCATTCACTTTATTGCATACTCAAATAACACTTCAATCGTAACAACCTGTAAGAAATAGAGTTACCACATCAAGACTTTATTTCAAAACCACTTGCTGTCTTCAGGGGCTGGTGGGTGGGCAAAATTGGCTCTTTGTTCCGTCTCGAGCTCACGTGCAGCGGGGAGGTGCAGCTTCAGAGCACAGGAACAAGAGGATGCTTCCTTGGCTTGTTGCTCCTTTTATCCGTCTTCTGGCGGGCGTGAACCCGCCTCCGCCCGCCTCCGGGGGCGTGGCTGGCGGCTTCAGTGTCTAGGACAACCCACTCCAGGGCGGGAAAAAGCGTGCCCCGGCTACGCCGCTTCGGGCATACCAGCCGAGACTCGCCTCCCGCCCAAGATGGCCTCCCGGGGGGATCGGGGTACTCCACCATACGTTCGGGGGGACCGAGTGGTCGCCCCTTTCCATATGGCTGAGATACCCGCCACCCCCTCTCGACACAATCCCCAAGGATGGGAAACCGGAAACCGTACTGAACTTTTGGAAGGCGGGAGGGAGTGACCCTCCCGGACGTATTTATTAAAATATGAAACAAAATCAAAACATTAAAAATAACAGTTTCATATTATGTACAATTTCATTTCCACATTACGATGTTTGGCTAACCTTAACATATTTCTAATACAAAGGTTCTCCTAGCCGAACTAACATCCTACAAAACATTTTAACTTGAAATTGTACATCCTAACGTTAAGGGCCAACGGCAAGGTCGTAACCGGTGTCAGATCCCTAAACCAGAATTACCCCCCCCACTTGCGAGGGGCGACCGCACAGAGGCTGTACCTCATGTGCATCTACCAATTTCCCTTGACTTGACGGGGGCCCCAATGAACTCGATGCCATTTAATGGTCATCCGAGGACTCGTGTGAGGTGTCTAGAAGGTAGCGTAAACCCCCCTCCCCACCCCACACAACTTACCACATCTGCCGTCGCAGGTGTCCTGGCCCCGGGAAATTCCCAGGAGGGGCCCGTAGCCCCTCCTATCCAGGAAGGGGCCTTGACCGCCTTCCCTTTCCTTTCGGAGGCCCATCCTTAGAAGGGACCGCCTCCCCGTTGAGGGGCCAATGGCCACCTCCCCCGGGCGCTCCCATCCGTAATGGGTGACGCCCCCCCCATAGGGATCTTCCAATTACTGCTCACCGATCATGACCTTACCGCCACAGGCCGGATAGTTGACCGGCTATCCGGACCCCCCACAAAAACTCCTGCCTAAAGGTCATGCTTTAAACTCTTTAGCCAAGCTATGAGGTCTCCTATGAGTAACTCATTCCCCACCCGGGACAAATGGACCCCATCCCCCAAATACATACTGTCCCCCTTGATACAACCATGAGGAATAGAATGCAGTGCACTTGAACGAAACAATCTACCCAATTTGTTATTTACTTTCTTCACAGAATGATTTAAAGCAGAAACCGAATTCGCCCCCCGCCACACTTTACGTGGAATCATATGGGACCATGCAATTGTGCACCCTGGAACCCTTCTCGCCAACCAACTTACTGTGGAAAGTATCGCCTCGAGAAGAAGTCGTCTACCAGTGGTCACCAAATCGTTGCCCCCAAGATGGACTATGATTATAGATGGCGGTGACCTTGTCCGCCCTAACAAGCCCTCGAAAAAGGATTGAAACTGGTCAATACAGAGCCCGCCCCTTCCGTAGAAGGTCACCCTGTACCCGTATTCCCCAGCCATGTGAATCATGTCACCTGCTTTGAATACGTCCGCGGCACGCCTCACGTATGAGTGGCCCACTACCCACACCACTTTTTCCGCAGCCGGTGATGTTTGACCGCTGGTTCCCAGGTGTCGGGTCGACTGCACAGTCCGCCCCGCCTCGTAAGCTTGCGAAACTGTAAACCAAACAAAAAACAAGAAGCGTGAGTACATGATAGCAGCTTCACAACATGTGCAACCACACATACCTTTTGTAACAATTCGAGGACCAACGCCCCAAACGTTTCACTTTTTCTACACTCAGACCCCTGACTGTAGCCTCAGTAGCAGCCCCTATCCGAAAGGAATGGGTCCCAAACTCGCCGGGGTTCAAGCCCGTGGCCGAAATTGCCATTGTAAGCACCCGCTGGAACTGAAACCTCGTCAGTGGGGTGGCATCAGCGTGCCTCAACAAGGTCCCCCCCCATGATGACGCCCTCTGCGCTAAATATTCCTCTACGCAAACAACAGGGCACATGGGAGATCCGGGAATCCGATGTATGACTACGCAATCCCCAATCGCACCCTGATCGGCCTTGGACCTGACAAACGAGACAGTCATCGTCTCCCCCTTAACCTGAATGTGCTCTCGGCACAGTCCCCCCACCGTATCCCGCTTGTTCTTCGCCACCAGTTCGCTTACCCGCATTGCCCCATGGAATGCTAACGCAAAGGCGGCCCGGAATAACACTGTTTCATACTGGGATGAACATGTCGCAGGGAGTACGGATAATAACAGGGCCAACCTATCCAGACCTATCGGGTGCCTCTCATCTACTCTGCGACCCTCAAGGCGTTGCCACCCACGTAGCGCTTTCTGCACCACGAAAGACGCTGTCGGGTCCTGGATCCCATGAGCCCTTGCCATAAAGGAAATGGCGGCCCGATGCCTCTGGGCCGTAGCTACTGATTTGCCTGCCTGATGTAAAGACAGCAAAAATTTTACGACAAGCTCTTCCTGGCCCCAAAGCTCCCCCCTAGCAGAACCCAAAAAGGACCAATAGGAACGGAACGCCCCTTCATATGCCTTCCTTGTCCTGGGTGCTAAACTCTCTCCCACGAGGTTTTGTAGTTCGGGGCACCGAGAGACCAGAGAGCTTCGGGAAAGGGTGCCGCTACCGGGTCCGCTGTGGGCAGAAAACCCCAGAAGGCCTGCATACGGAAACGAGAAAGCGCATCAGCCGCTTGGTTCAGTACCCCCGGGACATGTCTTGCCCTAAAGAGCACATTCAACTGCATACACAATAACACAATTTCTTTGAGCAGTCTCAGAATCCATTTGCAACGTGCTGCCTGACTATTGATACACTCAACCACGGTCATGTTATCAGACCAGAACACCACAGAGTGATCCCGAAACCCCTCAGGCCATGTTTTCAGGGCCACCAAAATAGGGAAGAGTTCAAGAAAAGCAATGTTACTCGTCAGCCCGCACTCGTGCCACCATGACGGCCATTTTTGAGCCGACCATTGCGTACCGAATATGGCGCAAAAACCCATACTCCCCGCCGAATCTGTCCACAGCCCCAGCTCCTCGTAGGACACCGCCGGCTTGTTCCAGACATTTCGACCATTGAAATCCGCCAGGAATGCCAACCAAATGCGCATGTCCTGGTGAATCTCTGCCGAGAGCCTCGTGCGGTGGTGTCCTTCCTTAAGACCGACCATGGCTTGTGCAATCGAGCGGGAAAAGGGGCGGGCCATTGGCATTACTCTAAGGGCAAAATTCAACTGGCCCACCGTTTGCTGCAATTGATGCAAGTTTACCTTAGTCTCTCGAATACATGTTTCAAGGGAGGCCCTGAATTTTACCACCTTTTCTTTGGGTAACCGAAAGCAACCTTCCTCCGAATCGAGCTCTATCCCCAGAAACTCGAGTGAAGTCGAGGGACCCACAGTCTTACCTGGTGCCAATGGCACACCAAAATGATTCATTAAGCCACAAAATTCTTTTAAAGCCTGTCCACATTCTGGATCCCCGGCTGCCCCCAGGAACAGAAAGTCATCGAGATAATGCATAACATGCTGAAAACCCGTCTTTCTCGTGAATACCCATTGCAGAAAACAACTGAACTTTTCAAAATACGCACAAGATATGGAGCATCCCATTGGCATACATTTATCCATGTAATAGCGACCCTGAAACATGAAACCAAGGAGACGCTGATCGTCTGGGTGTACCGGGAGCAACCGGAACGCTGACTCGATGTCTGATTTTGCCATCAGCGCCCCGGGCCCCAGGCGATTCAACATGGCGACGGCCTCATCGAAAGATGCGTACCGCACCGAACACACTTCCGGGTCTATCGCATCATTCACGGAAAGACC
Source organism: Lissotriton vulgaris (assembly GCF_964263255.1). Classification (NCBI taxonomy): domain Eukaryota; kingdom Metazoa; phylum Chordata; class Amphibia; order Caudata; family Salamandridae; genus Lissotriton; species Lissotriton vulgaris. Next base: position 1,188,299,314 of record NC_141693.1, on the reverse strand, counting down.
TCGTGGGGCTGACAAATTATGTATTAGCCTAAACTCACCTGGGTCCTTCTTGGGGACCACCCCTAAGGGGGAACAAACAAAGTTAGCAACCGGTGGTAAATCGAATGGACCGGCAACCCGCCCTCGAGTCACCTCTTTCCCAATCTTTACCTGTACCACCGCCGTATGCTGCAGGACCGACAGTTGGTTCTTACAACTTGTTTTACCCTGAAAATTCCCCACTGGAATGCGGAAACCATACGAAAACCCGTCTCGCAACACCCCAGCGGAGACATGATCCGGGTATTCATTGAGCCAAGGAATCATTGCCATGGTATCAACCGGGGTAGGTAAAGGCGCCCCTCGGACTATTTCAGACCTGTTTGGCGCTTCCCCTACCACCGTTATCACCCGTTTTGGCTCTGCACATGGTCTCGGGATGGGAGGACTGTCTACACCCCCCACAGTCGTGTCTAAACTTGCATGACCCCTGGGGCCTTGTACATTTTCCCCTGTTAAAATTCCAACAAATCTCCTTTTTACCTGTGTTGCCACTCGACTTCGAGTGATGCTCGTTACCTGCACCCGTCCGAAAGGGCGTCCCAGAGGATTGGCGGGAAGACTCACCCCCCTTACCCCCCGACAATGGTACCTTTAACATGCCTGAATTCTCCATTTTTTGCCAAGAAATGGAGTCATAACAATCCCAGGTCAGAGCTGGGTCGTGCTCTTTGGCCTTCCTAAAAACATTGTCATAACAAAACCACTGATTGCCCTCGTATGATTGAGAATACTCCATGATACGTGTCTGATGTATGGGCAACTCGGGCAACAACTCAGGCCTTCGCTCCCCCATAATTGAGGTGAATATGCCAAACGATCTGCCCCAAGTACCTATGTTCTCATCAACCTTAAAGGCGGCCATTTTGGCGCGCCAAACACTCGGATGCAGAAGCGCTTTTTGGCCCTTCACATGTTCGATCTCGTAATGGTCGGTAAGCAAAGAAAACATGTTCACATACTTATCAGCCCAAATCTTTTCCTTAACTTCGAGTGGAACATGCTGGGCCACTTTCTCCCTTCGTGAGGGTACAGACCCCTCCCCCGCAATCGGCAGTAGCCGCTTACCTGAACTAGGAGCTGTAATCGCTGCCGAACTCGTGCCCGCTGCGGTCTCGCCCACCGGAACCTGTGGGGGAACAGAAGATGGTGCCTTCGCAGCCTCTCTAGATTCTCGCAATTGCCTCATTACTGCCCTGGCGTCATCCGCCGTGGTGCCCTCACTATCTTTTCCCAACCACGCTGCCAGTTGTGCAGCCAACTCGGGAGGCATATCCTCCCCGTTCACGGAGGTGACTACAACGGGGATCGGTTGCCCCTCCTTCGGAACCGGGATTGGCTCCTCTATCGGTGTATCGGGAACCGGGGCCTCCCCCCCAGGTGCCCCCCTCTTGGACCTCTTGCCTCTCCCGCTGGGGACTACTCCCGGCAATGCTGGTCCGACGATTCGCTTCGGGCCTCCAACCCCGTTCATTGCCGCCATCTGCTTTTTCATCTCGGCCATGTCCTTTACGAGCATGCGGAGCATCTGATCGGTACCGACCCGCTTTCCGACCTTCTTGCCCGGCATTCTCCAACGAAGATATCTGAAAGAACAAGAACAAAATTACAACGCTCAAAATTGGCCCTTTGTTCCGTCTCGAGCTCACGTGCAGCGGGGAGGTGCAGCTTCAGAGCACAGGAACAAGAGGATGCTTCCTTGGCTTGTTGCTCCTTTTATCCGTCTTCGGGCGGGCGTAAACCCGCCTCCGCCCGCCTCCGGGGGCGTGGCTGGCGGCTTCAGTGTCTAGGACAACCCACTCCAGGGCGGGAAAAAGCGCGCCCCGGCTACGCCGCTTCGGGCATACCAGCCGAGACTCGCCTCCCGCCCAAGATGGCCTCCCGGGGGGATCGGGGTACTCCACCATACGTTCGGGGGGACCGAGTGGTCGCCCCTTTCCATTCGTATCTTGACAGTTTGTGGAGCACTGAATGTGATCCATTACTGCTGAGTACCAGAGGTATGGGTGTGCCCATGTAATCCTATGAGACTTTCTGTAGGTATAAACTAATCTGCTAGGTAGAGAGGGTGAAATGTAGGTATATTTAAAATTGTTTACCTTTAGCATTATAGGATGCTTTTTCCGTTTGCAGTTCATAGAATAGTAACAATGCTGACAACCTTGTTTCTGATATGTTTGGTTGTATTTTCTAAGGTACTGTGCATGAGATTATGGCGTTAGAAATAAACATTTCAAAGTTGCACGTGTCTTTATTTACATCTTGTTTTTGACCGGTGTAAGAGTATATTGAAAGAGTGTTTTTGTTATTCACTTTACTTCATGTAATCTAAGTCGCATGTTCTGGGTTGACTAGTCATTGGTGTTTTTGCTCTAGGGTGAAGAACCAATGAGTCACTGATTACTAGTTTGGTAGGGGGTTTGTGTAGTAAGGTGGGTTTTGGTACACCGTAATTCACTGAGTTCCTAAGTCTTTATGCACAGTTTTGTGTATGAGCAGAATTCCTGGAATAGAAGCTACAACAAAAAGGCTTGATAAAGGGCTTGCACTTTGAATATGAATATAAAATAGATGAATAGTTGATAATCACAGCTAAGGAATGCAGCAATTAGATGTGTGTATGTGTGGATGATGTGTAGATTGAGTAGAAGATGAAAAATGTGAAAAATTAGAAAGGTTGGAGAGACGCAAACTACCCACTGCATTGTCAGTGAAGTGGATCTTTGGATTTCCAGGTTAATTCACAGATAGGGTATTGGATTCCGCAGTGGGAGCAAGAGAAACTAGTACAACAACTAAGGAAGAAAGCTAGTGCATAAAGTACACACAGATGGGCAGATTTACAAGGTCGTGGGAAAAATTATGCAAAAGTGTCGCAAGGGGCTTGCAAACCTGCCGCAGTGTGTGGTAGAAAAGACGCAAGAAAGGACAGTAGTGTGTTTCTACCCCCACTCTCTTCAATGTCTGTACTAGTTTCTGTTGTAGATTCGTCTATGGATTTCCCTATCTCATCGCTCGAAGTAGTATCCGATCCTTCATTCACAGAGATAAATTTATCCCCTCTCTCTCTTTCAGGGATTCGATACTTGCAAGACTGCCCCACTTTGCACAGTTACTCTGTCCCAGCTTGTTAGACAGCTCTTCTTCCATTTGCAACAATGCCTCTAACATCCTTTCATTATTCACATTTTTTACCGCTTCTGACTCTATTACCGGCACTGGCACCTGGATCTCCTGCTTGTCCGAGCTGCCAGCACACTCTTCCAGCTCTGATGCTGCGCCCGTTGAAGCCGCGCCGCCCGCATCCAGGTTCACTTGTTGCTTGGCTACCGAGACGCTGGCATCCACGAGGACGGCACCCGGCTCCCTCCCGTCTCCGCTGGCGTTCTCGCTGCCGTTGTTCTCCTGTGGTTGCTCCTCCGCAGGCTTCGCTACTGGTGCATTCATAGCGGTCTTTGCACAGAAGAAAAAAAGAGAAAACAGACTGTAAGACGAGGAGGCTCCCCAGATAAGACAAATAAAAACTTGCTATGGGATTACTCAGCGACCGCAAGTACCTATCAAGAAAATATATTAGGGGAAAGTGGAGCAGCAGGAGGCGGGGATCCTGAAAACCCACAGAACGTTACAATGGATATGTTGTTTAGTACTTTAAAACAAATGCAGGCTGAAGCAAGAACAGAGAGCAGAAGAGCCAGACATGATACTAAGAAAATCAAAGCCTCAATCAGGAAAATGAACAAAAAATATGAGGAAGTCGAAGAGAGAGTTGGGCTTGTGGAGGAACGGACTAGCAGAGTCGAGGATGACTACAGACTGGCAAGCATTCAAAATGGAACAGACTAAAGTGGCAGAAGACCTGCAGTGGAAGATTGAAGATTTTGAGAACCGGCAGAGACGGAGTAACGTGAGACTTCTGGGACTGGAGGAAGGGGTGGAGGGGCAGGACCCCAGAGGCTTAGTCACTAAGTTGCTGAAAGAGGCCTTCCCTGAAGTGCCTTGGCAATGGGAATTAGAAATACAACGAGCGCACAGGTTCCCACTGTTTAATAAAAAGAGGAAAGATGGTAGACAGGATAACTTGCCCAGGGCAATGCTAGTCTTCTGTGGCAACTATTTGGCAAGACAAGAAATAATGGAAAAAGCCAGACCAGATGCTAAAAAAAAGGCACAGGGAGTAACCTTCTTTGCTCGTCCCCATTTTTGTCATGTAACGGTAGAGAGACGGTGGCGACTTAGGCAACTGATAACACCTTTTCAGCAGCAAGGGGCAGAGGCTTACTTAATGTTTCCTGCAAAACTGAAGACCATCGTAGGTGGGCATGTTAAGATGTTTTTCTCGGAGGTAAAGGCCAGTGAATACTTAACAGAGCTGACAGAGAAAAATAAGGGCAGGGGAAAAAATTAATGATCTAATTGGTAAAGCCAGGATAGTGAAGCAACACAAAGCGATGGGGCCAGAAAGGAAAGACAATGAATTGGGGAAAAATGGGTAGGGAGAGGGAAGCGACTTTGCACCACACAGCAGTCACATATAGGTCATGTGTGACCTATTTGCCTGTGAAAGGGGTGGGGGGGGAGGGGGTGGGAGTCCTGTGGGAGGGGTGCGGGGAGGGAGGGAGGGTAAAGGGGAGGCTGAAAGATGGAGAACAAGAGCACAAAAAATTGAAAAAGGGGGGAAGGAAGAACACAATAGAGAGAAAGAAGTATCAATAAGCGCTCTGAGGGTTAGAGCGAAAAAAGCATGTCACTGGAGAGGGGAAATTCTAGAGAAATGTAAATGGCTTTAAGGATAATCTGCATGAATGTATGTGGGTTGAACAATGGAGATAAAAGACAAAAAGTTGCTGTCATGTTGAGATCGCTCAGATTAGAGATAATATGTCTCCAGGAGACACACGTTGTAGGTAATGAAAAATTTTTGTTGGAACAAATGGGGTTTGACATTCTTGCTTATACAAGCCAAGAAACAAAGACAAGAGGGGTGGCAATACTACCTAAAAAAGGGGCTGTAAAACTTAAAAGGAAAAAAGAAGATCAAGAGGGAAGATAGGTAATTGCGGAGGTGGAAGCACAAGGTGGATGCTACACAATGGTGTCATTTTATGCTTCTAACGATGATGAACCAGAAATATTTGAAATGTTAGATGGAGAACTTGCATTATGGCCTGAACCTATAGTATGCTGTGGAGATTTTAACATTAATGGACTAGACGGGATGAGCTTGTTGAACAGGGGAGGATACACTGGAAGAAAGAAAAAAACTTGCAAGGCAATACAATATATGGCGCGGCATAATGCGCTAGCAGACGCTTGGGCAGAAAAAAACCCAATAGGGTCAGGGAGTACATTTTACTCAGCCCCTCATAAGATGGTAGCCAGATTAGACTACTTTTTTATATCTAGATCAATCATCAATGAGTCTAAACTAGTAAAATTGCCTAGAGTAGTATCGGACCATAATCCATTAGTGCTAAGTATACCAATGATCAGTAGGAATGTGAGTAAAAATAGTATATGGACATTTGAGAGAGGATTACTGAGGGAACCAGGATATATAAGACATATGCAGAAATGGATACCCCAATATTGGGAAGAGAATAGGAATACTGCCACAACTAACATGACCTGGGATGCATTTAAGGCCGGAACCAGGGGAGAAACGTTGAGTTATACACTACAAAGAGCTAAGAAAGAGAAGATCAAGATAGAGAACAGGATGAGGGAACTGGAGGCCTTAGAAGAAAGATTAATTGTAGCGATCCACAGGCGAGACTCACTAGAGGAAATATTATTGGAAATAGAAGTAAATAAAGCAGAGGCAGGGACAAGCTTGGCACAGAAGGCGGCAGGGAATTACCTAGCAAAGAAGGAAAAGTGTTACGAGTTTAACGAAAGGGTCGGACACTTATTAGCAATACGTACCCGACAAAATTTATCAGCAGGGGATATAAAAGAAATTAAGGACAGGCTAGGCAATGTGGTTAGTACACCAGAGGGGATACAGGAGGTTTTTAGAAGCTTCTATGGCAACCTATATGATTCAAGAATAGGAAATGTGGATGATAAAATTACAGACTATCTGGCGGGAATACAGCATGAGATATTAGACACTGCAGCTAAGGAGGAATTAGATCTTCCACTAACACTACAGGAGGTAAGGGACGCTGTGAAGAACTTACCGGCGGGGAAAGCTACAGGACCAGATCAGATCCCGGCAGAATTTTATAAAACCTTTTGGGATCAAATTGGGGGAGACATGTTAGAGACTCTTAGGCAGGCACAATCTGGTAGGTCGATCCCACATTCTTGGGCAGGTGCTGACATAATAGTGATCCTGAAAAAAGACAAGCCACCACTAGAGCCAGGGTCCTATAGACCAATAACTCTTTTAAACGCAGACACAAACATTTTTTCAAAATCTCTAGCTCAAAGACTTAGCAAAATTATTGAAAGGTTAGTTAGCACTTCTCAACATGGGTTCATCCCTGGGAAAGGCACGACCCAACATACCAGACAAATGATAACTATTTTAGATGCAAGGGAGGTGTCGCGAGACCCTGTCGCAGCTATATTTCTCGACGCTGAGAAGGCCTTCGACAGGGTCTCGTGGGACTACTTATGGAGGGTTATGAAGTGTTATGAAGTGGGTCGGGATAGGCGAGGGCTACATTAAGGCAATTCAGGCTCTCTATGAAACTCCAACAGCAAGGATAAGAATAAATAGAAGTCACACAAAGGAAGTTCAGATCAAACGAGGGACTAGGCAGGGCTCGCCCTTGCTGTTTGCTTTATATCTAGATCCCTTTTTAAGAAAACTAGACTCCAATAGCAACATTCATCTGCATGGGAGGGATTACAAATTATTCGCCTATGCAGATGATGTGGCCATTATAACACCAAAACCAGGGAGAGCGTTAGTTGAAATAGAGCAGGAGGCCTCGAATTTTGGAATGATTGCAGGATATTCAATTAATAAAGGTAAAACCCAGATTGTTCAAAACAAACTTACAATACATCAAGATAATAGAATTGTTCTTGAAGCCACATATTTAGGGATAAAGGTGACCACTGACCTGGATAAGTTAGTAGAACTCAATATGAATCCATTATTAGATAAGGTAAAAAGAAACACCGAAAGGATGCATAACCTACACCTGACGCTAATGGGGAGGATAAATGTTATCAAGATGATTACTTTCCCAAAATTCTTATATCTCTTTAGAGCGATCCAATTGTTCTTTGAACAAGCATGGTTCAGGAAAATTGAAGCAATACTTAATAGAATAATCTGGGCTCATGGAAAGACCAGAAGAGCGTATCGATACATGGCACTCCCGAGGGAGAAGGGAGGATGGGGAGCCCTGGATTTTAGACTTTATTATTGGGCAGCAACCTTGCAGTATACACAGGGGTTATTAGGTGGAGGGGGAAGCGAGGAACAGGACACGAATGTATATAGAGCACTAGTTGGGGAAGAAGCTGAGAACGGTCTGTTGAAAACAGTGGATTACAACTATTTTAAACATACTAAATTTAAGACTTTACAAGCAGCATATAAAGTTTGGAGAGTGGTGGCAAAAAAGTTGGGTATCGGCCGATATAACTACTATACACGATTATATAATAATAACTCACTACCAGGGGACATATTCAGGGATACAATTATGAAGGAATGGGACAGCAAGGGGATTAAAAAGATAGGGGACCTAATGGACATGGAGGGGACAATTAGACAATTCCAGGATTTTCAAACAAAATATAGTATAAGGGGAAACAATTTTTTTAAATACTTACAGCTAAGAAGTTATCTAGCAGATAAAAGAGGGGGAGCAATAGGGTTTGAACATAGTAGGATTGTGGAATATTTAGAGAAGACGAATCACTGTACAATCAGACAGCTTTATGCAGAATTGTATACATTAAAAATCGATGATAGAGAGAAGTTTGCCACCAAATGGGCTGAAAAGGTGGGCGCCTCCACGGAGGATCTACACACATCCTTGGAGTTAGGGCACACAGTTTTATGCTCGGCGACATTACAATCACAACACTACAAAACAATATATTCTCTATATCATACGCCAGCCAGAATTGCACAATGGGGTGGTGTCACTGGAATCACATGCCCACGTTGTGACTCACTAGAGGCGGATATTGTACATATGTTCGCTCAATGTCCACAACTACATACACTAAAAGGAGCAATTGAGAATTTCCTGGCAAACTTACTGGAAATTAAAAGAAAATTGACAGATGATTTAATAATTTTAGGAGTCGCAGGAGAAATAGAGGATCATTATAAAGAATTTCTGTTTATGGTAACGGCGGTGTATCGATTCGGAATTGCAAGAGCATGGCTGGATAAGGCCCCCCTACTTTTGAACTCTGGATAGCAAGGCTGATCTCTACTTACAATTTGGAGAAAGCTATCTATGAAAGAAAGGGCAGGAGGGCGAGAACATTGGGTGAAAGAATTTGGCAACCTTTAGCCCGTTGGAAGAATAGTAAGAATTAAGGAAGGGTATTCAGAAAGTTAGAAAGCAATGTTAATGATATCAATACATCAAATTTGATAACGGTATGCAGACAATACTAAAGTGTATATGAATATGATTCTTTCTTTTATCCTTTTTTTGTTTTTTGTTTTTCTTTCTTTCCCTTTATGTACTGAATGCTTTATGTGCTATATTGGAAAAACAGTGTATAAAATTGGGATAATATTTTAAATAAAGTAAAAAAAAAAAGAAAGGACAGTAGTGTGCAAATTACCCACTGCTATTCATGGGTAGCAGTTACCAAGAAGGCTGAATAAAGGGCCTGCACTTTGAATTTGAATTAAAGAAGAATAATTGATAAGCTTAGGCAAGAATGGTAGCAAGTAGGTGTGTGTATTTGTGGTTGTTGTGTTGATTGAGTGGAAGAAGACTAAGGTGAAAAATTAGAGAGGTTGCAGAGATGCAAACTTTCCATTTCTTTTAAAAGGAAGTGGGTGTTTAGTTGTCCAGTGCATATATATATTCATTGAAAAAAACATAGGTTTCAGGCACGTTATAGTTAGGAATTAGCATTTAAAAAACCTTAGAAATTCACTGAAAAAACCATAGGTTTCAGCCACGTTATAGTTAGGAATTAGCATTTAAAAAACCTTAGAAATTTACTGAAAAACCATAGGTTTCACCCATGTTATAGTTAGCTGGACATTTCTTTCATACAAAACCTTTGAAATTCCCCCGTTATAGTTAGTACCCAAATGTATTTTATTTTATTTTTATTTTATTTTTTAAATCGCACCGTACACGTACTTTGCGCGTACCCCGTGATTCTTTCAAAAAATATAAAATTTGGGGATATGGGGGGTCCTTGTTGGACACCCTGAGCAGGCCTAGGGGGTTAGGGTGTTTCTACCCTGCCCCCTTTTTGAGTTCTACACCTTTGTATTTCTGCTTTCCTGTGCCTCAGTCTACCGAGGCACAAGACGGCTGCCAACACTTTCTGGTTTGTAGTGTTGACAGACAGTTGACAGCCAATTAGCATTCAGCACATGCTCGGAAAGGTACACAGTACAGTAAGCTTACAGTAATCTTACAGTAAGCTGCTATAGATATATTCATTTTTTCTCTTTTGATTTTCTCAGGAACTACTGGAGGGATTTACACCATTTAAACAAAAGGCCCTACTGCGTATCAGTCCCTACCATTTTGCCAAGTTTGGTGTAATTCCGTTCAGCGGTTCGGGCTGTAGCCGTGACTAAACATCCTATGGAAATTAACATGGGGAAAACACGTTTTGGGACCCCCCTTTTTTCTCAGCCCCCACTTGACTAATCCCCCCAAACTTTCAGGGAAGCAACGGAGCGGAGCGGGCCAACGTCTTTGAGAAATTCGCGGAGATTCATCAACCGGCGCCAAAGTTATTCCCAATAGAATGTTGCGGATTACCTATGGAAACTAGGTCCTAACTATATATACCTTCTGGCGACCGCCAGTAGGTATTATATATATATATATATATATATATATATATATATATATATATTTATATATATGTATACGACAGCCAGTCTTCCTTTCAACAATTAGATTAGGGGGCACAACGAATTAAAACCAGAATTTCTTTTTATTGAAGGGATTAGCATGTCGCGTTTCAGCTTTCGCTTTCCTCAGATGCACACCCTTCCATGTTACCACTGCCACTGCGATCCTATATATATATATATATATTTATATTACCTACTGGCGGTCGCCAGTAGGTAGTTATTATAGTTAGGACCTATTTTCCATAGGAAATCCACAACATTCTATTTGGAATAACTTTGGCGCTGGTGGACGAATCTTTGCGAATTTCTCCAAGAAAATGCCCTGCTCGGCTCCGCTCCTTCCCTGCAAGTTTGGGGGGTGATTCATCAAGTGGGGGATGAGAAAAAAGGGGGGTCCCAAAATTTTTTTCCCCATGCAATTTTCCATAGGGACCTTTAGCCAGGGATATAGCCCGAACGGCTGAACGGAATTACGCCAAATTTGGCGGAGAGGTAGAGTTCAGTTCGCAGATTGTGCTTTTTGTTAAATGGTATAAATCCGCTCAGTAGTTCCTGAGAAAATCAAAAGTAAAATCATAGTGGTATCTATAGACAAAGTACTGTTCGCGTACGGAAATCCTTTCAATTACGAGCACGAGCTGCATGCTGATTGGATGTCAACTGTCTCTCAACACTCAAAACCAGGAAGTGTTGGCGGCCATCTTATGCCTTGGTAGAACCAAGTCACAAGAAAACAGTAAAACAAAGTTGAAAAATAAGGAAAGGGGGTAGGGTAGAAACATCCTGACCCTCTAGGCCTGCTCTGGGGGTCCTAAATGGATCTTTTTTTTTTTTTAAAGAAGAAATCGCGAGGTACATGTTTCATACGCGTGCACGGTGGAAAAGGAAACAAAAACTAGAAGTCTGTTTTAATCTTAATTAGCCCCCGGGGAGGCAAATCCCGGGGGCTATTTTTTTCCATAATGGGGGGCTTGTAAGTCCCTCCGAGCCCCGGGGAACACCACCCCCTGGGGTTTTATTTTGAAGTATGCAGGGGCTCACAGTCCCACCTCGTAGCCCCGGGGACCGCTACTCCCCCAAGCTTCTCTAGGGGCCTTGTCCTGCCATCGTCCTGTGTAGGCTCCTACCAGCTGCCCGCAATTTCATGGACCTGACAATGAGTTCCACAGCGTAGCGTCCATTGCAGTGTTCTTAGCCTTTTTGTTCTTTTGCTGACTTACCAGTTTGTGTTCAAGATTCGCCGTCTTATTTGTGTAGCTTTCCTTTGTGTATCTTTTGTGTAGCCTTGTTTGGTGTATCTTCTTCTGTTTCAGACTTTTTTTATTCAGTGCTTGATCCAGTGTTTTGATTAATAACAGTATCATAGAAGAGCTGAACATAATTTTTTGTAAGTAGCTAGAATGAAGAGGAAAAAATGCTGAAGATATCAGTTGTGTTTTCCTAGACGAAATCTTGGATGTTGATTTTGTGGAGGCATTAGATGACATAGAGTATGATTATATGACTTTTGAAATTGATAATCGGGAAAATCAAATACATGATGAAATTATTTTAGAAGTTGTGTTAAACTATGAAATGTTACAAGAATAAATGTATTATATAATAATGATGTTTTGAGCCACACAGCACAATGTATCACATTTATTTTATGTTATCAAACACTGATATTACAGTAAATAATTTTTTAGAATAGTGGCAATGTATCCAAAAATGTTTTATGAAAGCAGTTGAAATACTGATATTATAGTAAACAAGTTCTAAAAATAGTTTCAAGGTATCCCAAAATGTTTTATGTGAGCAGCACAAACGTGAACATAGTTGCAGTGTAGCTTAAAATATTGAACTTAAGGAGCAAAAAAACACTGTAACAACAAACAACAGTAAAGAAGTTGTGAAAATAGTTTCAATATATCACAAAAAGTCATTTCACTTCACTGAGAACATGTTTCTTTTCTATTGACAGATTTTATATCTTACCAATGGAAAATGTCACTTACACAGTAAGTATTTCTTTTTGGCATGTAGCGCTGTAGATTTAGATGCTTTTCATAGTCCTGCCATGTCATGTTGTGTTTAGCCGAGGCAGTAGCTATAAAGGCTTGATAAAGGGCCTTGACTTTGAATCAGAATATGAAATTCAAGAATAATTGATAACCCCAACCAAGAAAGGCAGCAAGTGTGCAAATTTCTTACTGCCTTCGGCCGGGGTAGTTGTTACAACAAAAAGGTTCGATAAAGGGCCTGCACTTTGAATACGATTATGAAATAGAAGAATAGTTGCTAACCATATCCAAGAAAGGCAGCAAGCAGTTGTGTGTATGTGTAGATGATGTGTTGATTGAGTGGAAGATGAATAATGTAAAAAATAAGAAAGGCTGCAAGTGTCCAAATTACCCACTGCCTTTAGCCGGGGAAGTAGTTACAACAAAAAGAATTGATAAAGGGCCCTGACTTTGAATCAGAATATGAAATTGAACAATAATTGATAACCCCTGCGAAGAAAGGCAGCTAGTGCACAAATTTCCCACTGCCTTCTGCCGAGGTGGAATCTACATGAAAAAGGCTCGATAAAGGGTATTGACTTTGAATCAGAATATGAAATTGAAGAATAATTGCCAAGCCAAAAAAGGCAGCAAGTAAGTGTGTGTATGTGTGGATGATGTGTTCATTTAATGGAAGATGAATAAAGTAAAAAGTAAGAAAGGCTGCAGAGGCGCAAAGTAACCCCTGCCTTATCAGGGAAGTAGATCTTTGGATACCCAGCTCAATACACAGACTGTGCATTGCAAGAAAGGATGCAAGTGTGGAATTTACCCACTGCCATTCGCGGGAAGTAGTTACCAAGATGGCTGAATAAAGGGCCTGCATTTCGAATTTGAATTACTTGAAGAATAATTGATAATCCCAGCCAAGAAAGGCAAGTGTTCAAATTTCCCAATGCCTTCGGACGGGGTAGTTCTTACAACAAAAAGCTTGATAAATGTCTAATAACTAATGTTGAGGACAGCGATGCTGAGGTTGATAGACTGTTTCACGTAACACAAAAGTTCATTGCAATAAATGCAAAGAAATGTAAGTTTACCAAAATCAAGATCAATATGTAAGTACGGACTGTTTGCTGAAGATGCTGTTGCAGCAATTGATGTGCTTGGTGCAGCAGCAAGTTGGTTGTCCTGCAATCTCTGTGTTGCAGCTCAAGCAAAGTTGTTGGGGTGCAAGTTGTTTACGTGTTTGATGTGCCAAAGGAGTATTTTTTGGATTGATCACACCTTGAAAGAGTTGTTTGGCAAATTTTACAGGTTGATAATGGTTGGTGTGTTTCAGTTAGTATATGTCTGGACTTCGCTGGAATATTTAAGGGACACATTAGGGCTTCCATAATACAGAAATACTTTGTACTTAGTTACATCCAATTCTATTTTATGAAGAACAGTTTAATTCTACATCTGCCTTTAGGACTAGTGGGATGGTAGCATTTCAAAGTGTTTGACAGGTTATACTACATGTGTCCATGTAGCTAAAGAAAACTTAGCATGGTTATTGATGACCATCCTCTCACACAAAACCCAGCACTCAGCATTCATGATTGTAAAAGCTTGCCATAGGAGTGACTGATGAGTTTATAGATGTCTGTAACAAAAGAAAAGAAAAACAAGTACGCTTGTTTTACATTAGAGGTAAACAGACCTGAAAGACTATGCATGTAAATCCATGAAATATTTTTTGAAGGTATGGAAGAAAGCAAGCAGTGAAAGGGTGTTAGAAGCAATACTGTCCAGCATAAAATGTGCATAATTGTTCTTTTTGTTGACTCCAAACACACCTTTTGGATTATGACCATGAAATAATGGTGTAACTATATCATAGATTCTATTGTCAGATGTCTACCTTAGTGATAGTGGAATTTCCGCTACTTTTTAGACTACCGTTGAACAATAATGTGTGGAGGAGCGGTATTGCTTGTTGACCTTCAAAAAGGAGGAAGATTGAAATTTCTATTTCAACACCTTAACAAAATAGTTGCTTGGTTTGAAAAAGAAAATTAAGTAGGAATGTTAGAGGAAGTCTGGTCCAACTCTGAAAGGATTGTGCAAATCGTGACAGCTGAAGGGGAAGTATGTCTCAACATTACTTCTTATGATAATCCGGACACAACACTAGATTGCAGGAGTATGCAAAACATCTAATTAGACATCTTGCTTGCGATCACATTTTTACTTTAAAACATACATTTTGTACATTTGTAACCAGTAAAAGGTAAGCAGGATGTTACATTTGGTTTTATAAATTCAAGGTGGACCCATCTACTGCATTCCAAACATTAGGCCCGCTGGGAAGATAGTGAAAAGTAGCTTGTTATTAACATTGCATTGTTTAAAGGTCAATAGCTTTTTGAAATGAAAACTTTATATGTATTTACATAGTAAACATAGTGACCTCTCAACACTCATTGGGAAAGTGGTAATTAATCCATAAGTAGGAAGGTTGCATAGCCAGCTTTCCAACATGGCGGACGTAACTCTGAAAAGACCCTTGCAAATGCCTCAGTTATCTGAGTCATACTAATATACAACCTGCATCAGACAAATGTGAACTGGAGATTTAATGTGTTCTAAACACCCCAAGGTCTTATATCACTTAATTTTGATCTTCAGCATCTACACTCATTGGGGGTGTTTAACAATAACTTTTGCACATATATTGATGAAGTATCTTGGTTGCAGGCACCACAATACTTTTTAACAAACTCTTAATGTAAAAAAAGATGTACATTAGCACATCATAACAGCAATGCTAATAATTAAAAACTTGTTTTGCAATATATCATGCATGTGTCTAGGTGTTTTCAGATTCAGGAATAGAGACAGTTACAACTGTTGCAAACATATTCAAATGGCTTCACTGCAAAAATTATTGAAAATTCACAACTATAATGGCAATATCTTACAATACTATGTTAAAAATTATTGATATGTCTTTATGTATAAAAGATCTTCTATGAAAAAACAAAATACAGAATAATCCAATGTTCAGGAAAACACTAGAGTGTGAGATCTTATTTGTATGTTAAAGTTAAACGTGAAGATTCCGTTAGGTCCATTGCAATTTTCAGTCGATAATTCCCCAGAAATGTTACATTAGTAAAAATCTGGACAACTGGCTGCTGGGTTGGGTAGCATTCTGCAAACTGAAAACATAATAACAAATGTATATGTTGAGCAAAAGTCGAACCTGAATGTTAAAGTAATCATAGCTTTCAGAGCAGAGAATTTCAGTACACTCATTGATGAGAAATTACTTAAAGATAAGTAACTGTATTAGGAATGAAAATATACATACATTTGGTCTTGAAAAACATATTTTTGAGAGGAAGGTATCGATTACCTGTAAAAATATATGAAAGGACATGACCTTTTAAAGAGGAACCAACATGTACATCATACGCTATTAGCCATAGTATACACAATTTACATGTAGTAGAAACTAAGTTTATCAACTATCCATTGGTCTGTTTTAAGTGACCAAAAAGAACTGTCGTATATTTTAAAGCTCCACACTATTGCTTCCAACTGCTTTATACTGGTTTCTTCTACACATTACAAACTTTTTTCAGGAATATAGATTGACTAGATACTGCAGATGGAAAACATAGTGTACCTGATACAGGTGCTGAAGATGGAACAGGTGATGAAGATGGAACAGGTCCCAAGGATGGAACAGGTCCTGAAGATGGAACAGGTCCTGAAGATGGAATAGGCACTGGTGTATTATCACTTATCATGTGTCCTGCAAATTCATTTTGAAAAGTTTTGAAAAAGTAACATTTCTTAAAGAACAAATTCGTTTAACAACCTACCACAAACACAAAAAGTTCATCAGAAATACCTTTCTTATATTAATGTTGTTTGTAAAATATGTTGTATGCAGAAAGACATAATCACGTACTGTTTTTCAACCTATTAACTTTTCACCTATATAGGAGAGAATTACACCAGCCAATAGAACATCTTTAATCTAGACATTGAAATTATGTGCCAATACTGAAAAAAGTATATTACCGTCAACAGAGAATTTTTTAGATAGTCTACGCAATCCATGCTTCTGGAATTTACTGAAACCATCAGGATACACATTACGGCTTATATAATCCAGAAGCTCTTGGTACTTAGTGGCATCCATTTCTATGGAACATGAAGATAAATGGGAAAAAACATTTAAAGAAAGCATTATAGATGTAAAGAACAAATTTTACATGCTCACATTCAAGAATAAAGACATAAATTACTATGAAGGTGTGTGAGTATACAATTAGTAAAAGAACTGTCACCCCGTCTTCACAGCTCAATATGCTCGCAAACTTTAAGCGAGGGATACAGAGTACAATCCATACAAAGACACGGGTAAGGTCTGTCAAATGGATGCAGTTTGAAAACATAGCAGTTTAACAAAGGGCGCTCCGGCACTGCAGTGACAGGCTTGACTTTTATATTTAGGGTTACATGTGTGGATGGCACAATTACTGCTGCAGGCCCAGTACTAGCATTTACATGAGCAGCCCTGGTATACATAGTATACATAACTATCAGGTCTAACATTTTAATCATGGACAAAAAATGACCATTACACTTTCAAAAAAGGTAGCAATTGCACTTAAAGACTGATCATGAAGTGTGAAGTGTCCAAAACATCTATTTTGGTGAAAGCATGTCATAAAAAGATGTACAATAGAGGGAAAAATGGTTAGGGAACCTAAGCCAAATAAAGGGCCAGTACCACACCGTAGTGCCAAGGTTACAAATCCAGCAATTATCATCAATTAAAACTATGCTAGTCTGAGGAGGCAAAACCTTCGGAGGCCAACTCCACCACATAAAAAAAACAACTATAGGTCACGTGAGGAAGCATGAAATATTAAAAGTCAGCGGAGGATTAAAAGGGAGCAATTATGATGATTAGGAGAGAGTACGTACGTTGAAACACAAACCACGTGGCGTAGCACAAAAATGCAACATATATATTCATGAAAGCACAATATATAATAAAACAGACCTGGGAAGGCCATATGAGGCACTAATAAATATATAAATTCATGGGAGAATTAGGAGGGAGCACATACGATGAGCCACAAAGCATGTACCCCACAAAAATAAAGCAAAACAGAGCTGGGAGGGCCACGTGACGCAGAAAAAAATACCATCAAGCAAGTAAAATTTAAAAGAACAGAGACGAAAGCACGTGACACATTTCAAAAATATGACATAGAAATTCATGCATGCACATTTTATTAAAGAAAGGTGTAGGAGGGCCCCGTGATGCAGAAGGAAAAAAATATTACGATCAATAAAAATATAGGCCTAGAAAGGCCACGTGAGGCGGTAATAAATATTAAAAGTCACGGGAGAATTAGGAGGAAGCAAATACGATGAACCACAAAGCATGTTCACACTCGGCAACTCTGGGCATTAGCTTGCCTCATCTTCACTAACGGCCCCACCAGACCGCCGGGGATGCCTGGTCTCACCCTGGAGATACCCATTAAGGGACCATCTCTCAGGGAAGCCAGGAAGGGTTTCGCAGCGGTCGAAGCGCCTTGGGACCCTACGGGTAAGTAGTGCGCTATATAAATGCCAATACATTTACATGTACCCCACAAAATAAAGCAAAACAGATCTGGGGAATGTCTGACAAAATATCGATAACACAAATATCGATATACAAAAATATCGGAACAAAAATATTGAAGTCAAAAATAAAGGAATCCTATCCCTAACAAGGTAAGTACAAATATATCGAAGATAAAATATAGAATGACAAAAATATCGTTTTTTGTAAAATATCGTTTTTTTAAATATAATAAAAATGTAATATTAACAAAATAATACTTATAAATGTAATAAACATATTTAAAAATGTACTATAATATTTAAAATTATTACATAATGTAATACAAATTAATATTAATAAATATATAATACTTAATATATTTTTCATTAATAATAACTCTAAATTAATTATTTTCATAACTTAAAAACAAATAAAAATTTAATACATTACTAATATATTTATTTACATAAAACATTCACATAAATAACAATTAATAACAACATAATACTAATAAAAAAGCTAAATACATTTTAGATATCGTATGAGTAAAAATTACTATTCCCACTCCAGAGAGTGCGACAGTAGGGAAAGTGTTGGATAGCGTAGCGGTAACAATTACTATTCCCACTCCAGAGAGTGCAACAGTAGGGAAAGTGTTGGATAGCATAGGGGTAAAAATTACTATTCCCATTCCAGAGAGTGCAACAGTAGGGAAAGTGTTGGATAGCATAGGGGTAAAAATTACTATTCCCACTCCAGAGAGTGCAATAGTAGGGAAAGTGTTGGATAGCGTAGGGGTAACAATTACTATTCCAACTCCAGAGAGTGCAACAGTAGGGAAAGTGTTGGATAGCGTAGGATTAAAAATTACTACTCCAACTCCAGAGAGTGCAACAGTAGGGAAAGTGTTGGATAGCGTAGGGGTAACAATTACTATTCCAACTCCAGAGAGTGCAACAGTAGGGAAAGTTTTGGATAGCGTAGGGGTAAAAATTACTATTCCCACTCCAGAGAGTGCAACAGTAGGGAAAGTGTTGGATAGCGTAGGGGTAACAATTACTATTCCAACTCCAGAGAGTGCAACAGTAGGGAAAGTGTTGGATAGCGTAGGATTAAAAATTACTATTCCAACTACAGAGAGTGCAACAGTAGGGAAAGTGTTGGATAGCGTAGGGTTAAAAATTACTATTCCAACTCCAGAGAGTGCAACAGTAGGGAAAGTGTTGGATAGCGTAGGGGTAACAATTACTATTCCAACTCCAGAGAGTGCAACAGTAGGGAAAGTGTTGCATAGCGTAGGGGTAACAATTACTATTCCAACTCCAGAGAGTGCAACAGTAGGGAAAGTGTTGGATAGCGTAGGAGTAAAAATTACTATTCCAACTCCAGAGAGTGCAACAGTAGGGAAAGTGTTGGATAGCGTAGGGGTAAAAATTACTATTCCCACTCCAGAGAGTGCAACAGTAGGGAAAGTGTTGGATAGCTTAGGGGTAACAATTACTATTCCAACTCCAGAGAGTGCAACAGTAGGGAAAGTGTTGGATAGCGTAGGGGTTTAAATTAAATACTCATAAATTACATCTATCAATTAATTAATTATTTAAAATTAATTACCAATTAATAAAATTTATTTACCAATTAATAAAAATAAATGTATGCCTTCCTACTAATTAATAATTAATTCTACATAATGAAATTACTTCCCACCCTATTCCCCTATAAACCCATAACCCGCTACAGAACATATTTATCAATTAATTAAAAATATTTACCAATATAATTACCAATTATTTTTAATTAATGTATGATTCCTACTAATTAATTATTATTTAAACATTATTACATTACTTCCCACCCTATTCCCCTATAAACCCATAACCCGCTACAGAACATATTTATCAATTAATCAATTAATTAAAATTAATCACAAATAATTCTCAATTATTTAATTAATAATTCCTACTAATTAATAATTAATTTAACATAATTTAATTACTTCCCACCCTATTCCCCTATAAACCCATAACCCGCTACAGAACATATTTTTCAATTAATCAATGAATTAAAATTAATTAAAAATTATTTCTCAATGAATTAATTAATAATTCCTACAAATTATTAATTAATTTAACATAATTAAATTACTTCCCACCCTATTCCCCTATAAACCCACAACCCGCTACAGTACTAAAAGACAATATTTAATTAAATTACATTAAAAATAAATAATAAAACATAATAAATACAATATAATATACACAAAATTTATTTAAAAATCGATATTAGTAACATCGAAATTATTTACTTCGATATTATTGACATTGATATTTAAAACTTCGATATTACTAATATCGATATTAAGACTGTCGATATTACTTACCTTCTATATTATGTCCCATCGATATTTAAACTTCGATATAATTGTATATCGAAATTTAAAACTCGATATTTTGTCTGTGTACCAATCTGGGAGGGCCACGTGACGCGGAAAATTATTTCATCAAGCATGTAAAATTTATAAAAACAGACACGAAAGCACGTGACACACTTCAAAAATACGACCCAGAAATTCATGCACGCATAATTTATTAAAGAAAGGCCTAGGAGGGCCCGTGACGCAGAAGAAATTAAATATTAGGATCATGCAAGTACGATCAATAAGAATAGAGGCCTGGGAAGGCGACGTGAGGCAGTAATAAATATTAAAAGTCATGGGAGAATTAGGAGGGAGCAAGTACGATGAAGCACAAAGAATGTACCCAACAAAAAATAAAGCAAAACAGACCTGGGAGGGCCACGTGACGCAGAAAAAATACCATCAAACACGTAAAATTTAATAGAACACAGACGAAAGCATGTGACACACTTCAAAAATACGACATAGAAATCCATGCACGCACATTTTATTAAAGAAAGGCCTAGGAGGGCCCCGTGATGCAAAAGGAAAAAAATATTATGATCAATAAAATTACAGGCCTAGTGAGGCAGTAATAAATATTAAAAGTCATGGGAGAATTAGGAGGGAGCAAATACGATGAACCACAAAGCATGTACCCCACTAAAATAAAGAAAAACAGAGCTGGGAGGGCCACGTGACGCAGAAAAAAATACCATCAAGCACGTAAAATGTATAATAACAGGGACAAAAGCATGTGACACACTGCAAAAATATGACCCAGAAATTCATGCACGCATAATTTATTAAAGAAAGGCCTAGGAGGGCCCTGTAACGCAGAAGGAAATAAATATTACAATTATCCAAGTACGATCAATAAGAATAGAGGCCTGGGAAGGCCACGTGAGGCAGTAATAAATATTAAAAGTCATGGAAGAATTAGGAGGGAGCAAATACGATGAATCACAAAGCTTGTACCCCACAAAAATAAAGCAAAACAGAGCTGAGAGGGCCACATGACGCAGAAAAAAATACCATTAAGCACGTAAAATTTCTAAGAACAGACACGAAAGCACGTGACACTTCAAAAATATGACACAGAAATTCATGCACGCATAATTTATTAAAGAAAGACCTAGGAGGGCCCCATGATGCAGAAGGAATTGAATAATAGGATCATGCAAGTACGATCAATAAGAATAGAGGCCTGGAAAGGGCACATGAGACAGTAATAAATATTAAAAGTCATGGGAGAATTAGGAGGGAACACATACAAGGAATCACAAAGCATGTACCCCACAAAAATAAAGCATAACAGAGCTGGGAGGGCCACGTGACGCAGAAACAAAATACCATCAAGCATGTAAAATGTATAAGAACAGACACAAAAGCATGTGACACACTTCAAAAATACGACATAGAAATTTATGCACACATAATTTATTAAAGAGAGGCCTAGCAGGGCCCCATGACGCAGAAATAATTAAATATTAGGATCATCCAAGTACGATCAATAAGAATAGAGGCCTGGGAAGCCCACGTGAGGTAGAAATAAATAGTAAAAGTCACAGGAGGATTAGGAGGGAGCAAATAGGATGAAGCACAAATAAACCAAACAGAGCTGGGAGGGCAACGTGACGCAGTAAAAAAAAATACTATCATGCAGGTACAATTTACAGCGGAGGCTGATGTTGTGACGGCTTCTCTTACCTTTTCTTATGTCGTCTTTTCTCTTGTTTTCAAAGGCTGGGACTTTGACTGGGCCTGGGGTGGGCTGTGTGCGGGCATCCCTGCCTCCGCGCCTATGGTGGTCTGGCTGGGCGGCAGCAGCACTGACACCATGTCGAGTGTCACAACCCCTCCTCTGCTCGAGCAAACAGTTCATAGTACAATTGACGACAACAGTCTGTCTGTCACCGCAGCACAGGCAGGCAAAAGAGAGCGTGCTCACATCAGTGCCCGCAATACATGGGAACCGCGGGGGCTGACCAAACCAAGCCCAGGGCTGTCATTGGTAGTTTTTTCGCGCGCTACAAGAATGACGGCTCTCGGGAACCTCCCATTGGCTAATGTATTGGCTTCCCGGCTTAGTGATAGCAAGCAAGCTAGGTGGTGGCATCTGGGGAGTGTGGGCGGGCGTGCACCGCGCATGTGCAAGTGTGAGTGTATGCACCAACAAATAACAACAGAGAGAGACGGGGGTGGGGTTATCATGTGCGCAGAGGCAGGCCCATAATTGGATCTCCGAGTGACCACTTCTAATCATTCTCGTTAGCGCAGCCTGTGCTCTGATTTGTCACTGAAAGGGTGATCGCACCATACTTTGTACTGCTAATCATACACAGCGCGTACCCGCGCATAGGGTACGAATATGCTTTGACATTGCGCGTCGCATCAAAGCTTCCGTGTGACGTCATGTACGGCGTCCTGTACGTGAAAGGCGCCAATGTTTCTAGTTGTTTAAAAACATATATTTATGTATTTAATATACATACTAGGGGAAGACATTATCTGGGATAATTATGAAAATTGTTTTTTTAAACTTTTAACAATCGTATATTACTTTTAAAAACAATTACACAAATCGCGACAGAACGTCTTGCGTACTCGTATCGTAACAGCACCATAAGCACACCATAAGTGTACGCAAAGCCATGTGACTTTAAAAGAAGAGATTTGATTGGTTCATAACACTTCCTATTGCAACTGTTGAAAGTTCTGTCCCATTTCAATCATTCTACTTTGACTTTCTAAGAAGAAGCATATCTTCTGAGAATCTTGTCAAATAGAAGGAAGATCACCACAATAACAGCAATGGACTCATCTTCCAGCCATTCTTCCGAGGGAGATTTTATTCCTGAAGAACCTCCAAAGAAGAGGAAAGAAGCTCTAATTTGGAAGTTTTTTAATTTTCCAGAAGGGCAAAAAAAGGTTAATGCTCCAAAAGTAACCTGTAAAATTTGCCAAACAACTCTTTCAAGGGGTGATCCATCTATAAAATACTCCTTTGGCACAGCAAATATGGTGCGACACGTGAAGAACTTGCACCCCAACAACTTTGCTCGAGCTGCAAGATGGAGGTTGCCGGACAACCCACCTGCTACTGCACCAAGGACATCAACTGCTGCAGCAGCATTTTCAGCAAGCAGTTAACACCCACAAATTGATCCTGACTTTGGTGAAGTTAAAATTGTACGCATTTATTGCAATAAACTTTTGTGATATGGGGAACAGTCTATCAACCTGACAAGACGCAGGAAGCAGGAGCATCGCTGTCCTCGACATTAGTTTTTTTTTCATTCGTTAGTTCCTGTTGGACACTTTTTGGGTTCCAGTTTCATTTTTTTTGTTTTAAAAATTTGGGGGGGAAAAAACACACAAACAATAGAAAGCTAAAAACACAAAAAAAAACTATTCTTCTCAGAACTACCTCCACTGGTCAAAGAAAGAGCTATATTTCTATGATAGTGTGTAAAACTTTGTCTGAATGAATGTTTAGTGCATAAATGAAAGAATGAATACATTAATAGTGTATGGTGAATGTGAAAGTGCAGAACTATAAGGAACTGCTACAGCATAAATCTATAATCAGTTTACTTATAGTATACTGTAGTACCTACGAAGCACTTGAATGTAACATGTGCACATAAATATGTTACAAGTCTATGCTTCAATTTGCACTGCTGGGGAAACTGCCTGGATGAATTTCTATGTGTTATGGGTGGATTTACAACCCCCTTGTGCCTCTTTTAGCACAGCCATTGCGTCATTTTTGTGATGCACTGGTGGTGCAAAAGATGTGCCATGTTGTGTAGTATTTACAATGTGAAACATCTGGAAGGTGCATCACATTAAAAAAGCCCTGCGCCAGAAGGAGGTGATATAACTGTACACAATAACTGGTATATCTGTGGGGATGTACCACTTATTGTACATCTGCTGATTAGTGTTTTAAAGTAGTGAATGGTTTCTTTTAGAACAGTGTATAGATAAGCACATAGTGCTGTATGGTCACTACAGTACTTAAACAGAAGTGTGATAGTGTTTACTGGAAGTGTGAGGATACAGATTGGGGAATTGAAGATATAAAAGACAAGTTTACTGGTGCATAGCACACTACATGCATAGTTTATAGGTTTTTTTTCAGGAACTACTGAACGGATTTACACCATTTAACAAAAAGTTAAATCTGCGAACTGAACTCTACCTCTCTGCCAAATTTGGTGTATTTACGTTACCGTACGCGTACGGTACGATTACCAAAAAAAACAATGAAAAAGTAATTATATAGAATTCAATTTTATTATATTGGAAAAACAAAATCCCAAAAATATTTTGCAATTTAGTTTTGTTATTATTTTACAATAAGAATATGAAATATAATTTAAAAAATAAAATAAATATAAATATTTATATTAAAAATGTAAGAAATTTGTATAAAAAGAAAGAAATATAATAATTAATACATTTGCATGGCAAAGTCATATGAGGAGTGAAAGTTTGTGGGGTAATGGTATCGCAGAACAATTGCATTTTCGTTAAGTTATATGGATCCTCCCTAGTAATTTTATCGCATTAAGTGCCTCTTTATCCTCATCCTTGACCATTCTTTTAAAATTAAAATTAGAATTGAACAGTTGGTTTAGCTACAAGACCCTTAAACAAGCGGTTCCTTTCTAACTTGACCAGAGCAAGCATTTATAATTACTCAACCGAAACAAGTATTTATAGTTACGTCCATACAAAATTAAATCCCATTCCCTTTGTTCTAAGATCGAACAGGTTGGGTCTTTTCTTTACTAAGCTTTATGTTAAGATAACCTCACTGTTAGACCTGTCTGGCTTTTTGCGTAATCCCTCCAATTTATTATTTATTTTGTCCCCTTTTTGCCCCTCACACCCTTAATAATTTTTGTCCACTGACTTTTTCTAGGTGTTGGCCAAGGGGATAGGTGTTCTTTTTCCCCTCATAGTTTTTCACCTCAGGCCTAGAGGCCTGTTCTGTCAGGACAATACAGTAGTTCACAAAATGGAGGGCCCTAACTGTTTCCAACTGCCACAACCTAGACTGCCCCATAGGATAACCTTAGGCCTTCCAGAACTTTCTGGACCCTACTGGACTCTGTGTGGGTAGTCTATAAAAGGGCAGGGGCCAGGAAGCCATTTTGTGTAGTCTAGAGTGTGAGAGGAGAGAGGCAGTAGTGTGAGGAGGAGGACGCACTAGAAGAAACTAGTTGGTCTACTGGACTGACAACATCTTTCAGAAGACGTTCTCCCTTGTGCTCCTGACCAAACCCTTTCATTGGTCTGATACTAATCTGGGTCAGTCAAGCAATCAAGAACTTTGGACACCTTCCTGTTTTGGGCCGTGTCCTACATCCACCTTCAAACCCTCCCATCGCTTTAATAACTGGTGTCCTGCCCTCCTTCTGAAGCCCCTGCCTACCCGGTCTTGAAGTACTGAGCCCGGTGTGTTCTGGCCTGTCGTGCTGCTGAGGCGCCTCTAACTGGGAGGCGCGAGGGGGCGTTGAGGTGTGCAGTCCGCGGAAGAGTGGCGCTGCCAGCTGTCTAAGCCCCGTGGTGAACTTGAAGGTGAGGCGGGCAGAACAGCGGCGAGACACTGTTCCTCCGCGCAAGGGCAGAGGCGTGTACTTCCCGGTTGAAGGAGGCGGCGCCGGCCGAGACACTGACTTCCCCGCGCCTGCGCAGCTGAGGCCTGCGTCTGGAAGGAGCGAGGGGCTCCTAAGCGGCAACACGTCTCCGGTCTCCTCAGCGTTTCCAATACCGGTGAGGACGGGGGCGAAGGTGCGGCCCACATCCCCAGAGAAGCGGGGAACTGGATTCACAGCCGGATCAGAGGCAGCTCGTCTGGCGCCTGCCCTCGGATAGCGAGTGAGAGAACGAAGGGCCGCCGTCATCAATCCTTCCCACACCAGCGCCAAGGCTCAGAGGCTGGCTGGGCGGCGATAGGCGGCCGTTACCGCTGCCGGTGGCGTCTTCAGCGGAGCCGACTAACAGTCTCCACTCCTGGAGACTGGGGCAGATCAGTCACACAGACAGTAAGGAGAGTGGGGGTGAGGAGGGAAAGTGCTGAGCCCTCTCTGGGAGAGTTAAAATCACGAATCCTAGCGCCTAGCAAGGTGCCTCGACATCCTGGTCGTCTTTACTCCTGAGCTGTGTCATAGTAGGTGAGGGGGAAATAGTTTCATAATCCCAACCTCATTGAGACAGATCTAAGAAAGGTAGCCACTAAGCTAGAAACCAGGGGGGTACCGAATCTATAGTCAGAAGAGCGCTGACAGTACTTGCCAACGGGGGAACCCCCTTCAGACATTTATAAAGGTAGTTGATGCTCATTGAGAACTAGTGAGTTCCCTGCATTCCACTCTGGGCGCGCATTCACTCTGTGTATTAAGGTGCAGATAAGGGAGGAAAAGATCTTAACACTGTAGTAAAGACATAGCCAGTGGATTTGGCAGGTTAAAGTGATGACATGTATTGTTGTTGTTGATCATTAATGCAAGGTAACACTGCTGAGAATAATCCTATTGAGAAAATTTCACAATTCTAAAAGTAAGCATTTCTGAACTTGTGAAAACTGAATGTTTTGAACTGTAATTCTTCCACAGTCAGAAAAGTGTTATGAACTTCTCCTGATCAAAGTTGTAATTTCCAATTGTGAATACTGAGAGCTAAAACGAAGAGTATATTATTTTTATAAACCAGCACTTATTTTTCCAACATTGGTGTAGCGTCCTTTTTATGTGTTATTGCGTGGATTTACTGCTGGGTGGTTTGCAACCTTCACACGTGCCTCTGGAATTGCATGTCTTGCCCTAGGCCAGGCTACCCTAGGTGACCTGACATCCCAGGTTCTAACAGATTGGTGCCTAGCAGTGGGATACTGACTTGGTTGCAGCTACTCAATAGTAATTCAACACAATACACTGACCTACACCAGGAGTTTTCTCCTTGCGGCCCTCCTAATTTGTCTTTTTATTTTTCCAAATTTGTTTCTGGTGGTGGGTGGAGGTTAACCTCAGGTCACTTCTTGGTTTTCTCCTGTGTGTTAATTTTATTCATAGTGAAAAATGGAATTAAATTTGGAAGAGCTAGAATCCTACACCGTGACCCAACTCAAGGAATGGTGTCAGCAACAGGGGGTATTCTTTAAAAAAGGTGCCAGGAAAGGCGAGTTGCTGACAAGCATAAGGGCATGGGTGGAAGCTCATTCAGGGGAGGAACCGGACACAGAGGGGAGTGACAGGGACACTGTCCTTGAGACTGCAATGTTGTACCAAGCTGGAGGGGGGAATCTTCTGACAGGTCCCAGGACACCTTCGAGGGTGGGCAGCAGCGTCTCAGAGAGGGGTTTAACTGACGCCGAGCTGGAGGATAGGAGGGAGGAGAGGAGAATGAGGTTGGAATTAGCTAGAATGGATATGGAAAGGGAGGACAAGAGGTTAGCCCATGAGCGAACCATTAAAGAGATGGACCTACACGCTTTAACACTAAGGTCTTCCAATTCAGATAATGGTGGGAGCGAAACTAAGATGAATACCAGGGAATCCAGACCCTATCTACCCAAAGATGTTGTTGCCAGTTACACCACAGGCGATGACATTGCCAAATGGTTAGCCGCATACGAAGTTTCTTTAAGGGCTCACGGGATCCTAGAAACTCACTGGGGGGGTGGGTTGTATAAATACATGCCACCTGCTGGCAGAGACACCTTGTTGGCTCTGGAGCAGGAGGAGCAAACTCACTACCCTACAATGAAGGTGGCACTGGTGAAGAAGTTTGGACTTACCCCTGAAAGATACAGACAGAAATTCAGGGGAAGTGACAAACTGAGTACCCAGAACTGGGTAGATTTCTTGGATTACGCCAAGAAAGCTTTGGAGGGTTGGGTCAAGGGCAGCGAGGTGAAGGATTATGAGGGGCTGTACAATCTATTTTTGAAAGAACACCTCCTCGAGAAATATTTTCCCGAGTTGCGCCAACACCTGGTGGACAGCAAGCTGACCAATCCCCGGAAGCTTGCAGAGGAGGCGGATACCTGGGCAAGTACCCGGGTGTCCTCAAAGGGGACTGGAGGGGATTCTCAAAAAGCCGGACAGGGCGCCCCCAGAAGAAGGAAGGGGGAGATAAAAAGAAGGAGTTCTCCAAAGGTCCCCAAAATAATTTCCAAGGAAAGGGAGCAGGTTTCACCCCTAAGGCAAACCCGCCCAGAAACCCTAATCCTGGCCAAAGCCAGCAGCCAAGGGTTCTCCACTGTTTTGAATGTGGTGGTGTTGGACATTATAAGGGAGATGTCAGATGCCCAAAGAGACCACCCCCTCCCACCGGAGAAAAGTCACCGGGAGTATCTGGTGTAGCGCTCGGGGAGGAGTTGCCCTTAGATAAGGGGGGTGAGTGGGCGGGTGTCACCTTAGTGTCCCTGGGAGAGCGGGAGATGGTTCCAAAGATCCAGGTGCCCCCAAATACTACAAAGTATGGGCAATGGGTCACCATCAATGGCCAGAGAGGGGAGGCTCTGAGAGATACAGGAGCCAGTAGGACTATGGTGAGAAGTCAACTGGTGTCTCCAGAGCAGGTGGTTTCTAATGTACTCCACCCCGCCGCGATGGCTGACGGCAGAATGGGCCACTATCCAGTGGCTGAGGTTCCCTTTGAGTGGGAGGGGGTTGCAGGTTCACTTCGAGTTGCCGTAAGCCCTGCCGTGCCAGTCGATTGTCTGTTGGGGAATGACATGGAACACAACACTTGGAGAGAGGTGGAATACCGGACGCATTCTGCGATGCTGGGTACACCTGACTGGGCCTGTGTGAGCACACGGTCTGCGACTGCCCGGAGAGGGAGTACGCTGGGGTTGGAGCCTGGAACAATGGCCCAACCCGCTGCTAAAAAGGGACAGACCCAGAGACAGGGAGAGCCTGCTCCGGCTTCCACACCCCATGTGACAGATCGGCCACCTGCGGTGGTGGACCAGGAGTCCGTGGAGGGGGAAGTAGACTCTCTGGAGGATTTACCCATCCCTGCTGAGTGGCATGTGGAGGGAGATCCTACCAGAGAGGAATTCTGTAAGGGGCAGAGGGAGTGCCCCACCATTGAGGGACTGAGGCGACAGGCTGAAGCCCAAGCAGCAGGTGATGTTACGGGACACTACCATATTTACTGGGAGGATGGACTCCTCTACAGTGAATCCAAGGTACCCTTGCCTGGTTCATCAAGGGCCTTGGTAGTCCCGCAACAATACCGAGCCTTTCTTTTGGAATTGGCTCATGCTATACCCCTGGCAGGACACTTAGGCCAGGACAAGACCTTTGCACGGCTTGTCCTATACTTTTACTGGCCCCAGATGAAAGTGGCGTCCAACACTTACTGTCGGACATGTGTAACCTGCCAGGCCAGTGGGAAAACAGGGGTGAAGCTGAAGGCTCCCCTGGAACCACTTCCAGTCGTTAGCACACCCTTTGAGAGGGTGGGCATCGACATTGTAGGGCCTTTAGATCCACCAACCACAGCTGGTCACAGGGTCATCCTTGTCCTGGTGGATCATGCCACATGGTACCCAGAGGCAATTCCTCTGAGGACAGTCACTGCACCTGTGGTGGCTAGAGCCCTAATGGGGATCTTTACCCGAGTGGGATTTCCCAAGGAAGTTGTGTCCGACAGGGGGACCAACTTCATTTCAGCTTACATGCGGGCAATGTGGAAGGAGTGTGGAGTGACCTACCGGTTCACCACTCCTTATCCCCCCCAGTCAAATGGACTGGTTGAGAGGTTTAATAAGACCTTGAAGGGCATGATCAGAAGTCTGCCCGAAAGCCTGCAGAGGAAATGGGACGTCCTCCTACCCTGTTTGCTCTTTTCCTACAGGGAAGTGCCACAGAAGGGAGTGGGCTTCAGCCCCTTTGAACTTCTGTATGGGCACCCTGTACGCGGTCCTCTCAGCCTGCTGAAGGAAGGTTGGGAGAAGTCTCCCAGGAAACCCCCCCAGGATGTGGTGAGCTACATGCTGGCCTTCAGGAGCCAAATGGCGAAGTTGTGGAAGCAGGCTTCTGACAACTTGGAGGCCAGCCAGGCAGTTATGAAAGAGTGGTATGACCACAATGCTCACCAGGTGGAATTGGAGCCTGGCCAGAAAGTGTGGGTGATGGAGCCTGGAGAGCTTAGTGCCCTCCAGGATCACTGGACAGGCCCCTTTGAAGTGTTGGAGAAGAAGGGTAAGGCCACATACCTGGTGGACCTTAAGACCCCTCGACAGCCCCTACGGGTGCTGCATGCCAACCGTCTCAAACCCCACCATGAGAGGCCCGAGGTCATGTTGTTGATGGTGACTGACGGGGAAGAGGAAGCGGAAAGCGAACCTCTCCCAGATCTATTCTCGTCTCAAGAGAAGGATGGGTCAGTGGAGGGAGTGATTCTCTCTCCCACTCTAACTCCTGAGCAATGGGAGGACTGCCGCCAGATCCTGGAGCAGTACTCTACGTTGTTCTCCCTTGTCCCGGGAAGGACTCACCTGTGTACCCATGATGTGGACACAGGGGACAGCCCACCATTGAAGTCGAAGACCTACCGGCTGTCCGACAAGGTGAAGGCTAGCATCCATGGAGAGGTTGCCAAGATGCTAGAGCTGGGAGTTATTGAACCTTCTAACAGCCCTTGGTCCAGTCCGGTGGTGCTCGTGCCAAAAGCCGCGCCACCAGGCGCCACACCTGAACTGAGGTTCTGTGTGGATTACCGAGGACTGAACTCAGTGACAAAGACTGATGCTCATCCGATCCCTAGGGCGGATGAATTAATTGACCGGCTAGGAGCTGCCCAATATCTGAGTACCTTTGACCTCACTTCGGGGTACTGGCAGATCTCCTTGACAGATGGAGCAAAGGAAAGGTCAGCCTTCTCCACGCCTGAGGGATACTTCCAGTTCTGTGTGATGCCCTTTGGGCTCAAGAACGCCCCTGCCACATTTCAGCGGCTGGTGAACCAGGTCCTCTCTGGAATGGAGAGTTTCTCTGCTGCTTACTTGGATGACATTGCTGTCTTCAGTAGCAGTTGGGAGGACCATTTGCAGCACTTGCAAGCAGTTCTCCAGGCCCTGAAACAAGCTGGATTGACAATCAAGGCCAGCAAATCCCAGATTGGGCAGGGGTCGGTTGTGTACCTTGGACACTTGGTGGGTAGGGGGACTGTGCAGCCCCTGCAGGCGAAGATTGAGCCAATCATGGCCTGGGAACCCCCCAAGACACAGAGTGAGGTCCGAGCTTTCCTGGGCCTCACAGGCTACTAACGTCACTTTGTGAAGGGGTATGGCACTATTGTAGCACCCCTCACAGAGCTCACCTCAAAGAAACAACCTCGACGGGTAGTTTGGACGGGAGCTTGTCAGCAAGCTTTTGAGAAATTGAAGCAGGCGATGTGTGCGGCACCGGTCCTGAAGGCCCCAGACTTCTCCAAGGAGTTCATTGTCCAAACAGATGCACCAGAACATGGCATTGGGGCAGTGCTATCGCAACTAAATGAAGAGGGCCTAGATCAGCCTGTAGTCTTCTTATCCAGGAGACTGCTTCCCCGGGAACAGAAGTGGAGTGCAATTGAGAGGGAAGCTTTTGCGGTGGTGTGGGCACTGAAGAAGCTGCGGCCATACCTCTTTGGCTCGCACTTCCTGGTTCAGACTGACCACCGACCCCTTCGTTGGCTGATGCAAATGAAGGGGGAAAATCCCAAGCTGTTGAGGTGGTCCATCTCCCTACAGGGAATGGACTTCCGGGTGGAACATCGGCCTGGAGTGGACCACGCCAATGCAGATGGTCTCTCCAGGTATTTCTGCCTTAGTGAAGAGGACTCCCAAGGGGTTGGGTAGTTCTCCCCACTTTCAGCTGGGGGGGACGCGTGTTAGACCTGTCTGGCTTTTTGCGTAATCCCTCCAATTTATTATTTATTTTGTCCCCTTTTTGCCCCTCACACCCTTAATAATTTTTGTCCACTGACTTTTTCTAGGTGTTGGCCAAGGGGATAGGTGTTCTTTTTCCCCTCATAGTTTTTCACCTCAGGCCTAGAGGCCTGTTCTGTCAGGAAAATACAGTAGTTCACAAAATGGAGGGCCCTAACAGTTTCCAACTGCCGCATCCTAGACTGCCCCATAGGATAACCTTAGGCCTTCCAGAACTTTCTGGACCCTACTGGACTCTGTGTGGGTAGTCTATAAAAGGGCAGGGGTCAGGAAGCCATTTTGTGTAGTCTAGAGTGTGAGAGGAGAGAGGCAGTAGTGTGAGGAGGAGGATGCACTAGAAGAAGCTCGTTGGTCTACTGGACTGACAACATCTTTCAGAAGACGTTCTCCCTTGTGCTCCTGACCAAACCCTTTCATTGGTCTGATACTAATCTGGGTCAGTCAAGCAATCAAGAACTTTGGACACCTTCCTGTTTTGGGCCGTGTCCTACATCCACCTTCAAACCCTCCCATCGGTTTAATAACTGGTGCCCTGCCCTCCTTCTGAAGCCCCTGCCTACCCGGTCTTGAAGTACTGAGCCCGGTGTGTTCTGGCCTGTCGTGCTGCTGAGGCACCTCTAACTGGGAGGCGCGAGGGGGCGTTGAGGTGTGCAGTCCGCGGAAGAGTGGCGCTTCCAGCTGTCTAAGCCCCGCGGTGAAATTGAAGGTGAGGCGGGCAGAACAGCGGCGAGACACTGTTCCTCCGCGCAAGGGCAGAGGCGTGTACTTCCCGGTTGAAGGAGGCGGCGCCGGCCGTGACACTGACTTCCCCGTGCCTGCGCAGCTGAGGCCTGCATCTGGAAGGAGCGAGGGGCTCCTAAGCGGCAACGCGTCTCCGGTCTCCTCAGCGTTTCCAATACCGGTGAGGACGGGGGCGAAGGTGCGGCCCACATCCCCAGAGAAGCGGGGAACTGGATTCACAGCCGGATCAGAGGCAGCTCGTCTGGCGCCTGCCCTCGGATAGCGAGTGAGAGAACGAAGGGCCGCCGTCATCAATCCTTCCCACACCAGCGCCAAGGCTCAGAGGCTGGCTGGGCGGGGATAGGCGGCCGTTACCGCTGCCGGTGGCGTCTTCAGCGGAGCCGCCTAACAGCCTCCACTCCTGGGGACTGGGGCAGATCAGTCACACAGACAGTAAGGAGAGTGGGGGTGAGGAGGGAAAGTGCTGAGCCCTCTCTGGGAGAGTTAAAATCATGAATCCTAGCGCCTAGCAAGGTGCCTCAGTATCCTGGTCGTCTTTACTCCTGAGCTGTGTCATAGTAGGTGAGAGGGAAATAGTTTCATAATCCCAACCTCATTGAGACAGATCTAAGAAAGGTAGCTACTAAGCTAGAAACCAGGGGGGAACCGAATCTATAGTCAGAAGAGCGCTGACAGTACTTGCCAACGGGGGAACCCCCTTCAGACATTTATAAAGGTAGTTGATGCTCATTGAGAACTAGTGAGTTCCCTGCATTCCACTCTGGGTGTGCATTCACTCTGTGTATTAAGGTGCAGATAAGGGAGGAAAAGATCTTAACACTGTAGTAAAGACATAGCCAGTGGATTTGGCAGGTTAAAGTGATGATGTATTGTTGTTGTTGATCATTAATGCAAGGTAACACTGCTGAGAATAATCCTATTGAGATAATTTCACAATTCTAAAAGTAAGCATTTCTGAACTTGTGACAACTGAATGTTTTGAACTGTAATTCTTCCACAGTCAGAAAAGTGTTATGAACTTCTCCTGATCAAAGTTGTAATTTCCAATTGTGAATACTGAGAGCTAAAACGAAGAGTATATTATTTTTATAAACCAGCACTTATTTTTCCAACATTGGTGTAGCGTCCTTTTTATGTGTTATTGCGTGGATATACTGCTGGGTGGTTTGCAACCTTCACACGTGCCTCTCAAATTGCATGTCTTGCCCTAGGCCAGGCTACCCTAGGTGACCTGACATCCCAGGTTCTAACACTCACTATTTCCTAAAGTCTTTTGCCCCCTTCCCGCACTCACCCTATAAATTGGAGCAGCGTTCTCACTAGCCGGGGATCTGGTGTTTATTTGAGGAGTTTCAAACCTATACTCCTTTTTCCGCTTTTCATGTAAGTCAGCTGATAGCACGCTGCGCCATCATGTATTCTTACGTTCGTGGCAGCTATCTTGCTTATCACTTGTTTTACTCTACACTTATTTCTCAAAAATGATAATTTATCTTTCGTTTCTACATTAAAGATTTCGTCTTTCTTTTTACGTGCCTCATATGTATTTCCAAATACCCACATTTAAATATATTTAGGAGATTAGTTACCGGTCGTTTTACTCTACACTTATTTCTAAATAAGGATAGTTGGTTGTTCGTTTCTAAGTTAAAAATTTCGTCTTACAAACCTCATATATAATCCCAAATACCCTCATTTAAATATATTTGGGAAATGACTCATATTCTCCTATAGGCTTTTACAGGTTATACTACAGTTGCTGACCCTTTGATGTCGTTTCTATAGGCCCCCATAGGCCCGATATTGGAATGTCCTCATTACCTATTAGTCCTCGATGTTCAAATCCATATATTTACTTTTTTCATGATTGTACCACCCAACCGGGTCTTATGTACTTTCATTCTTTTTTCATAATGTTCAAACAACAATACACAATAATTTTAGAATTATTTAATTTTGTATGTATATCCATGAAAACGTCTCCCACTTCTCTCTCTATTTTTTGCAGATGCCTAATTCACCAAGGGAACATATTACAGCTTTATCCTTATATTTTTCTCACTCATCTCATTAGTCTTTCCCACTCTTCTCTACTATTTAAACCTTGACTATGTTTTACATTTTTCTCTACTTTTTATCTAACATGGCTTGCTCCGGTCGAGTTAGAAAGGAACCGCTTGTTTAAGGGTCTTGTAACTAAACCAACAGTTCAATTTTAATTTCAAAAGAATGGTCAAGGATGAGGATAAAGAGGCATTAAAAGCGATAAAATTACTAGGAAGGATCCATCTAACTTAACCAAATATATGAATAACAAGGGATGGAGGTCGTAGCGGCCACAAATTTAATTTTAGGACAAGGGTATCTACAATATTCGCCCTTTGTTTTCTTTTTTAGAAAACCTAGGAGACACGACGAGAACTAATTTTAAAAAACTGTCGAAAGAAATGAAAAATAAGAATTCATCTAATACGTCTCAACAAGCCCAGTCCTGAATGTGATACAGGATCTGTAACTAAGGAAGAATTGATTATAGTTTGGTAAGTGTCTTTAGGCTATAACAATAGTAGCCAATTGTAACAAGTATAATGAATACCAGTATAATTATACCAATAATTTCACCAATAGGTTATATGAATAAAGACAAGAATAATTGAATTGCTGAGGAATAAATGCCTTATTCAGATCCAAGTAAGTATATGGGTCAAAATTAAAAATAAGAAATGATAGACAACAATTAATAAATATTAAATGCAAGATATGTCATTTATAGGAGACAAAACCTTCACAATTTAGGAAGTAGCACATGACGTATATGGAAAAGCTGATACAATCATCCATTTTGTCATGATTACCCCGCAAAGCTAATATTGGGTAAGAAATTAGACTAATCACCGTTCTGGCTGACTATAATGTTTAAATGATCAACAGAACCATTACTAAAGAAAACAGAGTTGTTACTCATACTGGGACACTCTCTCAAATAGTATAAATGAACCTTTATAAGGATAATGGTAATATTCCTTATAATAGGACATCCTAAAAAAAAAAAAAAAGAGTATGAATGAATTTTTATTTGAGTATCATCTATGCATAAAGGATACACTAAACCAAAATAAAAATTTAAATTCGGCCCACACGATAAAGGTTTGTATGTAATTGTCTTATTATTTATTTTTAGATTTTTTTGGTCTGTTGTTATAGATGAAAGATTTTTAATAATGTCCTGATGAAGGTGTAGAAGAACAAAAAGAGACACCAAAGCGTGTCGACACTTGGGCAGATGAAAACAGTTTTTTAGGACTTTAAATTTTGACAAAGAATGTGTACCTGTTTTTAATTATTTTTAAATGCGTCATATGATAATGAATAATGTATACGATGAAATGAGCATATACAAACTGAAGTGAAATGTTCTTTCATATCTGAATTACTGCACCACTTGGGTAATATAGTTAGTAATATGTTTTTTTCTGCTTGACTCGCTAATGACAATTATTAATGTAAAAAATAATTTAAGGAAATGTGTGTTTTTTTATATTGAGTATTGCTTTTATATCATAAATTGTCTATAAGAATTTTTTTTTACTAAATACAACCTGTAACTCATAACGTGTGGGATAAAGATACAATAATCATAGAAAAATGTGTTATGACACTCAATACTAGTGATATCTTTTAGTTCAGTGTTAACTTAAAGTGGTACTTGGAATGAATGCTGATACAATAGGGAAATTATGTCCAAACTGAGTCATCTGTATTCCTGTTCCACAATAAGATGGATGATCTATTACTGTTGCTGCTTAGTCTGAAGATGACATTAAAAAAGAGAAAAAAAAAAAAATATATATATATATATATATATATATATATATATATATATATATATATATATATATATATATACTGAAAAAACACAGGTTTCAGGGACGTTTTAGCTAAAAATTGGAATTTAAAAAACCTTAGAAATTCACAAAAAAAAACTAAAGGTTACAAGGACATTATAGTTAGGCAGACATTTCACACATACAAAATGTATGACTGTGTCAGTGATTGAGTGAATGTGTCAGTATGGGTGAGTAGCTGAGCATGTGAAATGCAGTATACATAAGTGACGGGGTACATGAGTGGCCGTATGCATGAGTGAGTAAATTTGAGATTGGCTAAATAGATGTATGCATGCTTCTGTCAGTGAATGTTTAGCTGAGTGATTATGTGTTACTATTTGTATGAGTAAGTAAGGATGGTTGGCCCCTAAGGACCCTCAGCATCGAAGGAGACTTTTTCCCCCAACCAAGAGCATGCCAGGAGGGGGTTTTGCAGAGTAGTGGAAAAAGGGGTCTGGGCCAAGGATGAGTTGCTGGCTTCAAATTGTTTTGCATGTTAGGAAGGGGGCCTGTGTGGCATCCCTTCTCTTACAACATTTTGGGCCCCAGGGACCACATGCCCTGGGCCTGACCCATTTTTAAAAAATGTTATTAAAAAGGGAGGGGGGCCGTGTGGCCCACGTCCAAGGTGGATTTAAGCCCCAGTCACCTCATACCTCCGTGGCCCAGCCATTTTTTAATTTTCAAACAAAATGTAGTGGGGCCCCCCTCTTGGGCCATTTTCAGCCGTGGAGACACCATCCCCTGTGTTTGGCCAACTCATTGGTGAACGCCGGGGAGCCTCAAGGCCCCAATGGTCCCTGTCAACTTCTCACCTGCTGGGGAGCCGACATTGCTTTTTGGCAGAGGGAGCTGCAAACATACAGCTCCCTCTGCCCAAAAGCAATTCTATTTCGCTTCATGGAAGCAAGAGCATGTTCAATGCTTGTGCTTCCATGAAGTGAAGAAGAGTTTGCTATGGCATGGCGGGAGCAGTGCTACCGCCATGCCATGGCAAAATGCAATGTCCCAGGGGTGAGCCCCAAGGGACATTGCTGGAGCCAGCCCTAGGGATGGTGGTCCCAAGGACCATGGAGGGCTCCTGAAGGGTCAATGTGGCCCCCTCCCATCTACATTTTAGCCCTGGGGATGTGGTGGTCCCCGTACAACCGACCCCCGCCTTTACTTTTTGTGCCCCATGGACGTGGCGGTCCCTGGGGCTGCTGGAGGCAGCATGACCCCCAGCATTACAATAAATTAGCTCCAGGAAGGTGGCGGTCCACGATGCTCTGTTAGGGGGCATGAGCCCCCCACTCATTCATTTATTAAACATATCTCCTAGGAGGTGGCGGTCCCTCGGGCCATTTTAATGATTGCCCCGGAAGTCTGTGCTTTATTTAAAAAGAAATGTTGCCAGATTCTTGGATCCAACGCGAATTCTGCCAAGTTGTTTTTACAAAAACGTTTTGTTATCGCCCTGGGGGTCACTGTGGGACCTCCTGAGCAGGCCGAGGGGGTCAGGGTGTTTCTACCCTGCCCCCTTTTCATAATGTGTTAAATGTATGACTTTTTCTTGTGACTCTGTACTATTGAGTCACAAAATGTCTGCCAACACTTTATAAAGTTATATATAAAGTTATATATATATAAAGTTAAATATATATATATATATCAATGAAAAAACCATTGGTTTTAGGCCATATATAGTTAGGGATTTGCATTTACAAAACCTTATTTTACTCGCATAAAACCATTGAAATTCCATATATAGTTATAAGCGCTAACTATATATCGCGCACCCGCAATCCACTGCTGATGATGTCACATATTACATCATTCATGACATGGTTAGTGACATCACTGATGACATCACTGATGACATCTCAAATGACATCACTGATGACATCACTGATTACAACATCCAGTGACTGTATGTTTCTGTAAAGTTAAAATATGTTTTACATATTGAAGAATGAGTGGATATATAAGTGTCTGGATGAAGGATTTACTAGGTGCATGACTGACTGATTGAGTGAGTGATTAAATGTGTCTCACTGAGTGCATGGGTTAGTGACTAAACTGTTTTAATTTGTGCATCATTATATCTGTTGTTCTACAAACTGCTGCATATGTTGATCAGTAGCTATATGAGTAACTGTATGGGTTATTGATTGGTTGTCCAAGTATTTGTATGGGAAACTGAGTGTGTGTGTATGGGTGGCTGGGAGGTGTGTGACTCTGTACATAGATGTGTGAGTAGTTGATTCACTATATGTATAGATTCAAAAGTGCATGTGCAAACAGCTGTATGGGCGGTTGACTGTGCATGAGTGTATTAGTGAGTGAATGGATATCTCAGTGCTACATGTCAAATTAAGTACATATGTAAAACACAGTACATGTGAGAGTTGACATCTATAAATACCTGTGCATAAGAGCCAGTGAATGTGTGAGTGGCTGTATGGATCATTGTGAACATGTATCAGAGATTGTATAAGAAAGTAAAGTAAATATGTGTTAGTATATGTTTGAATAAATAAGGTGTGTATAACTGTATAGTTGAGAAAATGGAGGTGTGATTGATTTTTGGCATAACTGACTAGGTGTGTGAGTAACTCCATGGATGAGTGACAGTCTGTGACTGTCTGTTTACACTGATTGTATCTAAGGTTATATTAGAGTCTGAAGAGGTTCATGGTATTATCACATGAATGATATCATCAGTGATGTTATCAGTCATGTCAAATGAGATGTTTTCAGTGATGTCATCAGTGATGTCATTTGAGATGTCATCAGTGATGTCATCAGTGATGTCACTAACCATGTCATGAATGATGTAATATGTGACATCATCAGCAGTGGATTGCGGGTGCGTGATATATAGTTAGCGCTTATAACTATATATGGAATTTCAATGGTTTTATGCGAGTAAAATAAGGTTTTGTAAATGCAAATCCCTAACTATATATGGCCTAAAACCAATGGTTTTTTCATTGAATTTTCAAGGTTTTGTAAATGCAAATTCCTAACTATATATCCACTATAACCTATGGTTTTTTCTGTGAATTTCATAGGTTTTTTTAATAGCAAATATGAAAAGCTTTAAAATGTCAAGTACGTGATAGATAAAAACATTTTCGTATTTATGCACGCTGATGTGCTTTGAACGCTGCCCCCCCCTCCCCTCTTTTCTCTTAGTAGTACTCTCTCTTTGCAGATAGTGAACGGTAGTTAACGCAGGCCTTTGCCCCCGTTGTAATCCGTTGTGCCTGCTTGTCTCTCCATTTGATTGATTGTTATCCAAGCATTTACTGTTTTAGAATTGGTTCTCTTTGGATCATTCTCTATTTACAAACAAGCACAAAGTCGCAATACTCTGTTTAGTCTTTGCAGATAGTGAAAAATCGTGTAAAAAATAAAAGTAATCGAGCAAAATCAGTAGGCCACTAATTGGATGTCTTTTTGACCTCGCTAAAATAGAAATATTAGGAACAACCCTTCATGAGAAATACGAAAATAGTGAGATGAACTGAGCTCCACACCATGAGGGCTGCAAGACAGCTCGACTCCGTCACCCACCCCGCCCAAAATAACGACAAACCCTATGCAAATATTAAAAATATAGACAACACACCAGCAAAGAAACAAGGTAAAACATTTTATTAAATAACTATTTACATAACTATTTTATACTTTTTATTGCCAGATCCGGCTAGCTCAATCGATCGAGCATGAAACTCATGCACTCTGATAGCAAGCGTTGCTACTGATGCTATGCAGACCAAAACTGTTTTTCAGTTTGTACATTTTTCTAGATTTTTCAATCCAAGGTTGGTTCACTTTGTAGAACGATGGCTTCAGATTTTCAACATACGGTGTGGTGGCGCGGACTGGGAGGGGGCGCTTCGCTCCTGCCCCCTCCCCAAGTAAGATTTTCATACGTGAAAGTACGTTAATGGTTTTGGTCCCTGAGTTGCTTCAATGTCACTGCCATTCTCAAATGGCATAAGTTCTGGATATTGGGTGCCATAGTTAAGAGTTCTGAGCAGTGCTTGTAACACTGTCTGAAGCTTATTTCCGCCTACTGCAGCTTCACTATTCTCAAAGTAAGTGAGTGTCGTTTGTGGACCTGACTACATTAGAAAACAATGTGATATGTTACCTTCCTAAACAGCTTGACGGAGGCCCCTGAGGGGCGGTGTGATGGCCATGGACTCGGAGAAGACGCTTGGCTCCGACACCCTCCCCAAGTCTTATAGCACTGGTGTAGCCTGAGATCGCCCCCGACATAGGCGGCCGGCTCCCGGGGTCCGGCGGAACTTTTTGCCTTTTGATGACTCTTCAATTCTGGACCTTGTCCCACAATCCGTTTGACCTGAAGACACGCTGTAGTGGGGCGCCCCTTTACCGTTTCAGTTGCCATTCCGCCCGCTTTTGCTACACTGTGCCTCTTCCGCCATTCAGCTGCTTACCGCCCGCTCTTGCGACTACAGCGTCTCGCTCATCATGTAGTTGAGTTGCTCCCGCTCTTGCGGTGCAGCGATAGGCGGCTGCCACAGGACTCTCAAAATGGCGACCGGCTCTTCGGTTTTGGGCCTGGTCCACTAAAATGGCCCTGGGACACCTTTGAACTCGGACGCTTCCCTGATAGGGCTTGGGTCCCATTCTCGAAAGCGTCCCCTCAGCCGTGAAGATTCTACAAAAGTCTTGGGGGCCTCCGACTCCCGCAGGCTTCTGGTGGGGAGCGGCTGCCATGATTGCTCGTGGAATGGCCACGACGGAGCTACGAGATGGAAGTGCTCTCATGCTGACGCCAGCTTTAGTCTGAAACATCCAGAAACACTGTAGACTACCAATTCGATCAGTTCAGGTAGCGCCCCAACATGACCCGGAAGAGAAGAACTTGCCCTCCCCTCTTTGACTGATGGTTCTTGTTGCCTGTCCCCTCTGTTGTCATTTAACAGAACTTTTTGGACTGCTGAAAGGGGTTGTGTTCCGAACGCTGGTTGGTGGAGACATTTTGACTATATTCTTGACCTACGTTGTCGCGTAATGCGTTATATGACACGCCGCGTTAGCGCACCCGGAAGTGATCCGAGGCGCGGCGCGCAGCGCGTAACGTAAGCATAACAGGTCATGTGACTTGTTAATAAAACTTTTCATTGGTTCATTTTACTTTTGTTATTTTAATGATGAAAAGCTTGGTCATATGACCTAAAAATTACGCTTTTTATTGTTTTCGAACATTATTTTTTTAAAAACATATGTTATAATATTCCAGGCTAATGTACTTTCCCGGAAAATTTACAACTGTCCTGCAAGTAAAATATATTCCTTTTTCGAGAAAAAGGGCGTTTCTTCCTTCCATGACGGAGCCGTTGAGTAAAAGAGATTCGGCCTGCTGTCTTAGTCGCCGATACGCCTGATTATCAGATTCTTATCGATCACTTTATGTTGCAGAAATGAAAAACACAACTGCCCTTGACCATTTATCTTTACTGCGTTCCTACATATTATACCTTTTATCCGTCATGTAATTGGACTACTTTATTTCACTTGCCTTTTACTGATTCGAAAACAGTGACTAAAAGTAAAAACTTTACCAATGTAAATACTACTACCGTGTTTTGTTTTAAAAACCTTTATTGTGAAAATGTCAGTATACAAATACGGGACTATAACCACGTGGGCCGGCCACGGAGCAAACTGAAATCGTATATGATGAGGAGACATTTACACTGTAGAGGAACGTAACGAGCGGGCCATTAGGTTGCAAGAACAAAGGTGTCTAACAGTTGCGGAATCGGTGAACGTACATTTTGTAATTAAAATACGACAGGGCCACTTACAATAACATTTTCTAGATATACATTTGCGGGCAAGGAGTTACGAGTCCCATTTATACCGGCGCCATTTTGGGCGAGGCCGGGCAGGTCCAAGATATAGTCAAAATGTCTCCACCAACCATCGGCCAGACCAGAACCCCTTTCGGCCTTTTATGCTACAAGATGGTGTCTTCCATTCAGAAAATATTGTTGGCAGCATTTTGAAAGGAAAAAGAAACAGCCGTTCTCCTAGTGAGTTTCACATTGTTACATTTAGGAAGAATGTTGAAGAGTAGTATGTGGAAAATCTAAAGCCATTTTTCTACAAACTCTCAATCAGACTTGGATAGAAAAAAAAATCCTGAAGAATGTACAAACTGAAAACCAATTTTTGTCTGTATAGCATCAACAGCAACGCTTGAGTCAGCTTTGTGTCAAGCCGCCATTTTCATTCAATCAATAGCGTCCCCCTGCACACATTCAGGGACCTGGTCGTGTCTTCAGATGAAACGGATTGTAGGAAAAGAAGCAGAAAGGAAAAGGAAAAAAGTTCCGCCGGACCTCGGGAGCCGGCCGCCTATGTCATGTGCGACCTTTGGCCACACCAGGGCAATAGTGAACCTGCAGCAGGTGCAAATAAGCTTCAGACAGTCTTCAACTTAGTCTGATTCTTATAATAAGTGCGTCGACAACACACACAAGTGAAATTAGGCCTCTCACTTGATTTCATTTGACTTTCGGCGCAGCATTGTAGGATGGCCACACCAGTGCGGCAACTTGCTGGACACAACCTCGGTGCCATCCGGATCTCGGCACGTTCGACTCACTGTACCGCAAGAGTGACCGCAACTCAGCTGGACACGCCGTCTTTCGGCGCAGCATTGTGGGATGGCCACACCAGTGCGGCAATTTGCTGGACACCACCTCGGTGCCATCCGGATCTCGGCGCGTTCGAGTCACTGTACCGCAAAAGTGACCGGA
Organism: Lissotriton vulgaris; assembly: GCF_964263255.1. Classification (NCBI taxonomy): domain Eukaryota; kingdom Metazoa; phylum Chordata; class Amphibia; order Caudata; family Salamandridae; genus Lissotriton; species Lissotriton vulgaris. Next base: position 1,188,255,864 of record NC_141693.1, on the reverse strand, counting down.
ACTCAGCTGGACACGCCGTCTTTCGGCGCAGCATTGTAGGATGGCCACACCAGTGCGGCAATTTGCTGGACACCACCTCGGTGCCATCCGGATCTCGACGCGTTGTGCTGCCTTCGGCCTATTCGCACATCGGTCCGCTACTGACGCCGCCTCACGTGCCAACGGATTTTCTACGCTTTTTGTAGCCCTATGCCGCAGAACAGGTCATGTGACTTGTTTATAAAACTTTTCATTGGTTCATTTTACTTTTGGTTTCCTAAAGATGGAAGGCTTGGTCATATGACCTAAAAATAACACTTTTCATTGGTTTAGAACATTTTTTTTTCCCAAACGATGAAAGCCCCACCTTGTTTCTGGATCATTCAGACTGAAGCTGGCGTCAGCATGAGAGCACCACCATTTCGTGGCTCCGTCGTGGTCATTCCACGAGCAATCATGGCAGCCGCTCCCCACCGGAAGCCTGCGGGAGTCGGGGGCCCCCAAGACTTTTGTAGAATCTTCACGGCTGAGGGGACGCTTTTCGAGAATGGAGCCCAAGCCCTAGCAGGCAAGCGTCCGAGTTCCAAGGTGTCCCAGGGCCATTTCAGTGGACCAGGCCCAAAACCGAAGAGCCGTCCGCCATTTTAAGAGTCATGTGGCAGCCGCCTATCGCTGCACTGCAAGAGTGGGAGCAACTCAACAACATGGTGAGCGAGACGCTGTAGCCGCAAGAGCGGGCGCAACTCAGCTGGATGGCCGCCACCTGGGGAGGCCCGTTCACGCCGCCTCCCCCACGCCCCCCCCCCCCCCGGGCCGCCGCACGCCAATTTTCGGAGCAGCATTGTAGGATACCAAAACCAGTGCGGCAGTTTACTGGACATCACCTGGGTGCCATCAACATCTCAGCGCGTTCTGCTGCCTTGGGACTATTCGCACAACAGACCGCTACTGACGAGGCCTCCCCCCGCACCACCCGGGACGCCCCACGCCAATTTTCGGAGCAGCATTGTTGGATCCCAAAACCAGTGCGGCACCCAGGCGACATCACCTGGGTGCCGTCCAGAACTCTGCACGTTGTGCTGCCTTGGGACGACTATTCGCACAAAAGACAGCTTCTGACCATTGTTGCTTTTTTGGGTGAAAAATGTTTAAATGTTTTTACAGTTTTTGTTCCGTTCATTATAGTTAAATGTTAATAAAGTTTTAAAATCTAACTTTGTTGGAGTGCTATATATGTTTAAAAAATCGGGTGAATGGGGCCTTGAATCGGGTTATTGTCATGTGTGGGCTTTGCAAGTGTACTGCTACAAGATCGGACATTTCAAACTCAAATGCACGTTCTTTTTCTTACCTTTCCGAAGCATGGAGCGCAATAGCAGGCAGAGAAAGGGTGATGCACGTGTTGAACACTGCCTGGCCTGGCAAGTTGCTGGCAGTGCCCCCCCCGCCCGCTCCTGAAAGAGGGCACACACACACCGCCGCCCCGAGTACTTCACAAATCTTTAAAAGACCATGCGCTTGTTCATGAGGCTTAAATGGTTTATCACCCCTTCTAGAACCCCTGCATCGACCCTCTGCAGTTTCCTGGAAAAATTAGCACGTAACACAATACCAAGCCCTGTCAGCTGAAACCCCCGAGAAATCATGGGGCATATTATCAAGGGGGTTTATTTCCGCTTTTTGGGCTTTAAAAGCCAAAAAAAAAAGAGATAAAATTATCTCCCTATTACCAAGCTGTCGCTAACACCAGTTAGTGACAGCTAAAAGGAGATAGCGACCATCTTGGGCCCCGCTTTGCATATCAGTGATATTTATCACTAATGACATGCAAAGTGGGCGTGCCAAGATTTTAGCCAAGATTTTAGCGACTGGAAACAGTCCCTAACCATCGCTATCTCCTATTACCAACTTTTGGAGATATTCGCGCTAAGCGCGAATATCTCCAAAACCTAACACCTGCCCTAAGCAGTTTTAGCCATGTTATCCAATGGGAAGTGGATAACATGGCTAAGAGCATTTGCTGGATAATGCATGAATATCGCTGACTTTTCAACGATATTCATGCATTGCGGCCGTTTTTTATCGCATTTGCGATAAACCTTGCTAATAGCAAGGTTTATGTGCGATAAAATTCGCCGATGTGCGGCGATAATTTTTGTCTCTAAACAAGTTAGAGACAAAAATTATCGCTAGTTGTTGGTAATATGCCCCCGGGTTTTTGCTTGCAGGAATCGGGAGGCGGGAGACTAGCACTGAAATCAGTAGTCTCACGCCTGAATCGGGAGGGTTGGCATGTCTGGATACTCTACAGCTGGGGCCATAAACTACATCCGCAGGGCTAGGTGATAGCCTAGGTCCGGCCTGGACAATCGGACACAGAGGAAGAGGAGTGTCAGAGGGTGCGGTAGTGAATAGGGTGAAAGGGAGGTGTCGGGCGGGCACAGGGTGTGATTCTCAGAGAAGAGCAGCGCAGATGGGGGGAAGTATATGGCCCATGCATGAGAGAAAGAGCGGGGGTGACCAGTGCGTGGGGGAGATGCTTGCGAGGGTGGGGAGCCATGCTGAGGATCGGCGGAGTGCAGAGAGTGGCCTTGGTCAAGGCATCTAAAATGGCTGCCGTGCACGACAAAATTGTGGCATTGGACAAAAACGCAAGATGGCGCAGACAATGTTTATCAATAAGGATTCATTTATAACAAAATATTTACTCGCAGTGACAAAATGGTGGTCAACACTTCCTGATTTCCATCGAATCGAACGTTAACACACGTCACGCAGCAAAAAAAAAAAAAAAAGCTCACGCACAGAGCAGTTTTTAGCCATGTTATCCAATGGAAGGTGGGTAACATGGCTAAGAGCATTTGCTGGATAATGCATGAATATCGCTGACTTTTCAGCGATATTCATGCATTGTGGCCGATGTGCGGCGATAATTTTTGTCTCTAAACAATTAAAACGAAGCACAAAATGGCGAATTCCCGTTTCGCTACCAGTTTGCGGCCCAGTTCGCGGCCCGTGAAGCGCTTCTACCGTGAAAAATCATTTTTTTTTATTTTCCCCACGGGACCCTTTAATAACCCCAACAACATTCCTAGGGGGTCAAGAGGGGTATACCTTGCCCCCTTTCAATAAATTCCCCCTTCGTTTTTCACCTCTTCTTCTCTCTCGATCCTACCGAGAGATAAGATGGCGGCCGCTCCGGACTGTTTAGAATGTTGACAGACACCGGAGAGCCAATCAGCTTTCTGCGCTCAAAGTTCCGTTTCGCGAAAAGTAAGCGAACCGGAGCGCAGCCTGGAGCGCTGTTACAGATATATATCTTGATTTAAACGTTAATTTCTCAAAAACTACTGGAGCACATATATTGAGACCTAGCAAAGGCACATCGGGCTAACAGTCCCTACAATTTTGCCAAGTTTCGTGCAAATCCATTCAGCCGTTAGAGCTAAAAGTGAGTCCAACCGCCCTATGGAAAAATGAATGGGAAAAACGCGTTTTGGGACCCCCCTTTTTTCTCGGCCCCCCCTTGACGAAACCCCACCAAAATAGGGGCTGCTCAGAAACAAAATGTGCCATTTTCCTGAAAATTTCAGCCGATTCCGTCCACAAACGCCAAAGTTATTAGACATAGAATTTTCAAAAATCCCATAGGGAAAAAATCCTAACTATATATACCTACTGGCGAACGCCAGTAGGTAATATATATACATATATATATGTATATGTATATGTATATGTATATATATATATATATATATATATATATATATATATATATATATAATATATATATATATATATATATATATATATATATATATATATATATATATATATATATATATATATAGAGAGAGAGAGAGAGAGAGAGAGAGAGAGAGAGAGAGAGAGAGAGAGAGAGAGAGAGAGAGAGATACACTGAACGAAATGAATAAGTAAAAACGAGGCATAGATACAAAAAACGAATCTGTATTGTTTCATATTGGGAACATGTTTTATTTTGTTTTCCCCGTACAGCAATCTGGACTTCACGAATGATTGGCACACTCTAAATGTCATTTTGAGTAAGAAGTAATCTGCTCCCAAATCCTTCGCATTTCTTACTTCCAGTCGAGGTAAGAAGTAATCTGCTCCAAATTTTTAGCTTTACATTGAGCCCTGTATGTCAATTATCACTAAGTTGGTGTCCAACTTGAGTGCAGAAAGGCTTAATTTAAGGGCACCCTAGTGCTTACCAGATCCAATATACAATCTGCATATGATAAGGAGCCTTTTAATGAGGACTAAAGATAGACAGCTGCATCCGTAGCAGACAAAATTATGTATCTTTGTTTATGAATGTTATTTGGTAAAGCTTTTATTATCTTTCATGCAAGTTTTGTTATCTGTTTTTCTTTTACAGAATTATGTGTGCACTATTTAGAAAATACAGCTGTATACTTCAGGATGCATGAGATTAGCCATACACCATAATATAGCATGATGGCTTATTTGTAGAGCTACAATCGCCTCCTGGAGGTTTTCCTAACAGTAATATTGTATAACTGACATTACCTATTACATAAAGGTAAATACAGATTAATCTGTTTCAAGGCGAGACCTATCAACCAGGACAGAAATGAGATCTCGCAGAGATGTACTATGTGTCCACAGACTCTCGACATAAAAGGGCTAATATTGTGAAATCCCTGAAAAAGAGTTTTTCTCTTGTCTGCTTGCTTTCGATTTGTTTTTCTCATCTTGGTTATTATATTAAAGAAAAGATATATTTATTTATTTAGGGGGTTCTGAAATACTATGTAGCAGCCAGTTCCCAATTATCACTCAGAAGGGTTTTGTTGTATTCAAATTAATACTGGGGAGCGGTCAAGATACTGCCTCCCATCCGTGAGTTATCTCTACATAGCCCAAAATGATGCCTCATTTAAGGACATGGGCCTCAAGAAGAAACAGCCTTTACAACATGGTCGTTACCACGCATACATTACAGTTCATGAGTCTTTACCATACCTGTCTTTACCATGCATTTTTTTTACCACGAATATGCCTCTGCCATGCATGCCCTTAAAACATAATTTGAGTATTTTACAGGTAAGTGTGTTGTATATTTATATCAGTAATGTCATGTGAGATGAACCAAGCATGAAAACGGGGGAAGAGGTTACACTCCTAATCCAGCCTCCCCACTAAACAGCCAACAAAAGAAAAAGGAATGGGTGCGCTATGAAACTTGCAGCTAGCATGATTCATGGCACACAGTTAATTTTTGAAAACTGCCCTCACACACAATTTGTGGCCTGCTTCATCATAGGGCTTGCTACAACACAACTGTGCAGACCAAGGCCTGGAATGAAGCAAAAGGGAGGGAAAAGACACTACAATCATATTACAATAACAAGGATCTGAAAAAATAATAGTGAAGAAATGAGAGTATAAAACTTTCTCAGGAGGGTGTGATTACACTTTTATTAAATCAATCAATCAATCACAGACATTTATAGAGCGCACTACTTACCCGGAGGGTCTCAAGGCGCTTGGGGGGGGGGAGGGGGGTGCTGCTACTGCTCGAATAGCCAGGTCTTGAGCTTCTTCCTGAAGGAGAGGTGGTCTTGGGTCAGGAAAGGTCGGGAGGGAGGGAGTTCCAGGTCTTGGCGGCCAGGTAGGAGAAGGACCTTCCTCCTGTTGTCGTTCTTCGGATGCGGGGGACGGCGGCGAGGGTGTGGCTGGCTGATCGGAGATGACATTTGGGAGCGTAGAAGTTGATGCGGTTGTTGAGGTAGCTCGGGCCTTGATCGTGTAGGGCTTTGTGTGCGTGGGTGAGGAGGCAGAAGGTGATTCTTTTGTTGACGGGGAGCCAATGCAGGTCTCTCAGATGTTCGGAGATGTGGCTGTGTCGAGGGATGTCGAGGATGAGTCTGGCTGAGGCGTTCTGGATTCGCTGGAGTCTCTTCTGGAGCTTGGCGGTGGTTTCGGCATAGAGGGCGTTGCCGTAGTCCAGTCGGCTGGTGACGAGGGCCTGGGTGACCGTCTTCCTGGTCTCGGTGGGGATCCACCGGAAGATCTTCCGTAGCATGCGCAGGATGTTGAAGCATGACGAGGAGACGGCGTTAACTTGTCTGGTCATGGTGAGGGAGGAGTCCAAGATGAAGCCCAGGTTGCGTGCGTGGTCTGTCGGTTTGGGTGCGGTGCCCAGGGCGGGGGGCCACCAGGAGTCGTCCCAGGCGGAGGGCGAGGAGCCCAGGATGAGGACTTCCGTCTTGTCTGAGTTCAGTTTCAGGCGGCTGGTCGTCATCCACTCGGCTACATCTTTCATCCCTTCGTGAAGGTCGGCTCTGGCGGCGGCGGGGTCGTTGGTCAGGGAGAGGATCAGCTGGGTGTCGTCAGCGTAGGAGATGATGTTGAGGTTGTGCTGGCGTGCGATGGCCGCGAGGGGGCTCATGTAGACGTTGAAGAGGGTGGGGCTCAGCGAGGATCCTTGAGGGACGCCGCAGATGACTTTGATGGCCTCTGACTTGTACGGTGGTAGGCGGACTCTCTGAGTCCTTCCATCGAGGAAGGAGATGATCCATTCCAGTGCCTTCTCCTGGATTCCGACGTAGCTGAGGCGCTGCACTAGGGTGCGGTGGCAGACAGTGCCGAATGCCAAGGAGAGGTCTAGGAGGATGAGGGCTGCTGTTTCTCCGTTGTCCATCAGGGCTCGGATGTCATCGGTGGCAGCGATGAGGGCGGTCTTGATGCTGTGGTTGGCTTGGAAGCCAGACTGTGAGGGGTCGAGGGATCCATTCGTCTCGAGGAAGGCGGCCAGCTGTTTGTTGACGGTCTTCTCGATGACTTTGGCTGGGAACGGCAGGAGCGAGATGGGGCGGTAATTCTTGAGTTCGGTGGGGTCCGCTGTAGGTTTCTTTAGTAGGGCGCTGAGTTCGGCGTGCTTCCAGCTCTCCGGGAAGGTGGCGGTGTCGAAGGAGGTGTTGATGATGTCCCGCAGGTGGGGTGAGATGACAGCGTCGGCCTTGTTGAAGACGTGGTGGGGGCAGGGGTCGGTCGGAGATCCGGAGTGGATGGAGTTCATCATCCGGATGGTGTCTTCGGTGTTGATCGGGGTCCACGCGTGGAGGGTGGTGGTGGGGGGCGGTGGTTTGGTCGTGGCGTGCGTCGGTTGAGTGCTGAAGCTGTTGTGTATGTCCGCGATCTTGTTGTGGAAGTAGTAGGCGAGGGAATTGCAGAGGTCTTGCGAAGGGGTGATGTCGTTGTTTCCGGCGTTGGGGTTGGAGAGCTCTTTCACGATGTTGAAGAGTTCCTTGCAATTGTGTGCGTTGTTGTCCAGCCGGTCCTTGAATGCAGTTTTCTTGGTGGCGCGGATCAGTTGGTGGTGCTTCTGGGTGGCAAGCTTGAGGGCGGTCATGTTGTCCGGTGTTGGTTCCCTTCTCCAGGCTTTCTCGAGGGCTCGGCAATTCTTCTTGGAGCTCTTGAGTTCGTCGGTGAACCATGGGGCCTTCTTGCTGCCGGGTCTGCTGGGCGGGGTCCTCAGAGGGGCGAGTTCCTCCGCGCAGTTGCTGATCCACTTCGTGAGGTTGTCGGCGGCCTGGCTGGGGTTCGCTGAGCTGGCGGGAGGGTGCTGGCTCAGGGAAGCGGCGAGCTGGTCGGCTGTGATCTTGTTCCAGCTTCTTCGAGCAACCTGTTGCTGGTGGTGGTGGATCGTCGTTTTTCTGAAGGTGAAGTGGATGCAGCTGTGGTCCGTCCAGTGGAGTCCAGTGGCGTGGCTGAAGGCGATGTCTTTGCTGGCTGAGAAGACGGCGTCGAGTGTGTGTCCGGCGAGGTGGGCGGGGGTGGACACCGCTGCTTGAGTCCGAGGTTGGCGAGGTTGTCGAGCAGGGTGATGGTGTTGCGGTCCTTGTTGTTCTCCAGGTGGAAGTTGAGGTCCCCCAGGAGGATGTAGTCAGCGGAGAGGAGGGCGTGCGGGCTGACGAAGTCGGCGATGTCCTCGCTGAATTGTGTGCGTTGTCCCGGGGGTCGGTAGATCAGGGTGCCTCTGAGGGTGTGGTTGGGGTTGGTGCGGATCTGGAACTGCAGGTGTTCGTCGGTTGTCAGGGTGTCATCGGTGTTGGTCGTGATGTGGATGGTGTCCCTGTGGATGATGGCGATGCCTCCTCCCGTCTGTTTGACGCGGTCTCTTCGGGTGATCTTATATCCCTCTAGGATGGCGATGGCGATGTCGGGCGCTGAGGAGTCGTTCATCCAGGTTTCCGAGAGGAAGGCAACGTCGGGAGCTGTGGTGTCGAGGAGGTTCCAGAGTTCGATGGCGTGTCTGTGGACGGAGCGGGTGTTGAGCAGGATGCACTTGAGGTGGTTGCTGCTGGTGTTCGGCTTGGTGGGTGCTGGTGCGGGGCAGGTCCGGATGCAGGTGAACTTGCAGGCGTGGCAGCTGAAGGGTCCGTGGGTGCGCCTCGGAGTGGCTCGGTAGCATCCAGGGATCCCGCCGGTGTTGAGTGCGATGAGTTCGGTGGCGTCGTAGGACAGTCGGGTCGTCTTCCATCGGTGGGGGCCAGGGGTTCTGGCACTGGGCGCGGTCCAGGCGCGGACGGGCGCAGACGGGCTTACCTTTGGCGCGCCTTCGGCGCACAATCGGCGCGCCCGCTGCGCGTGACCGCTGCGCGTTCGCACGGTTGCCATATATGGCAAAGTGCGAGGGAGGGAAGAGCAGCCAGGAGGCGGGAGCGGGGAGGGCACAGAAAGAAAGGGGGCGTGGTTAGCGGCGGTGGCGGGAAGCGGGGAGGGAGGAGACCGGGGGGAGCGAGAAACAGGGGGACAACAACAGAGTGAAAAAAATAGTAAATACAAATGCACAAAGGAACCAAATATTACTCAACAGGCAGAGGGGCACACAGCAAGAGCCTGCAGATCAGGCGAGCACAGCGCTGGACCGCAGGAGACCACGCCGCTCGGTGGCAGGGGGCGTGGTCACGCGGCAGGGGCAGCGAGGCAGGCGGGAAGCAAACGCAGCAGCTGGTGGCCGTGCGGCGCGGGGGGTGTCCTAAACTAGGTCACACTCACCTGCGTCGCACGGTCGCCATATATGGCCAAGTGCGAGGGAGGGCGGAGTAGCTGGGAGGCAGGAGCGGGGAGGGCACAGAAAGAAAGGGGGCGTGGTAATCGGCAGTGGCGGGATGCGGGGAGGGAGGAGACCGGGGGGAGCGAGAAACAGGGGGACAACAACAGAGTGAAAAAAATAGTAAATACAAATGCACAAAGGAACCAAATATTACTCAACAGGCAGAGGGGCACACAGCAAGAGCCTGCAGATCAGGCGAGCACAGCGCTGGACCGCAGGAGACCACGCCGCTCGGTGGCAGGGGGCGTGGTCACACAGCGGCGGCAGGGGCAGCGAGGCAGGCGGGAAGCACACGCAGCAGCTGGTGGCCGTGCGGCGCGGGGTGTGTCCTAAGCTAGACTACATCCTGGACTACATGGTCAAGATTACAAAATAAGTAAAGGATGGTGGTATCGGGGAATAATAATGACCCCCACATTACTCCTTTCTGCATGTTAGTCAACATGTCTCAGCTCATTAATTCAAGCCCTACAAAGTCTTCCGGCTTTTATCAAGACCCATGATGCTCTTAGTTCGCCTTATTGCCTAACCGCATTTGATAGGGTGAAAATAAACTCAATCTAGTGTTTGAACTGGATCACTGACAGAATATAGACCTACCAAAATATCCAGGACAAAATATAGAATGCAAAAATATTGAGTTCCTGTCTACAAACAGGTAAGTACAAAAATATTGAATCAAAAATGTTGTTGTAAAAAAATGTTAGTCAAAATATTGAATGTTTTAAATGTCTTAAAAGTAATGTCAAATTATTAAATATACATATTTATTTTTTAATACATATATATTAACGTACTATTAAGAAAAAAATATTCAATATTTTTAGCGCAGGATAGCGGGAGGGTAAAATTCACTGTTACCACTCCAGTGAGTGTAACAGTAGGGAAAGCATTGGATAGTGGGAGGGTAAAAATTACTATTCCCACTCCAGAGAGTGTAACAGTAGGGAAAGCGTTGGATAGCGGGAGGGCAAAAATTACTATTCCCACGCCAGAGAGTCCAAAAGTCGGGAAAGCGTTGGATAGCGTAGGGGTAAAAATTACTATTCCCACTCCAGAAAGTGCAACAGAAGGGGAAGCGTTGGATAGCGTAGGGGTAAAAATTACTATTCTCACTCCAAAGAGTGCAACAGTAGGGAAAGCGATGGATAGCGCAGGGTTAAAAATTACTATTCCCACTCCAGTGAGTGCAACAGTAGGGAAAGCGTTGGGTAGCGTGGGGGTAAAAATTACTATTCACACTCCAGTGAGTGCAACAGTAGGGAAAGTAATAATGTTATATTTAAAAAAAATGATGTAATCATCAATACCAATAAAGAAATATTAAAATTAATTACCAATTGCAAAATATTTAATAATTCATTAATTATAAATACCAATATTTTTTTAAATTAATGATCTATTAAAAAAAAGAAGTAACAACCAACTAATTTTCAATACCAAAAATGCATAAATATAAAAAAAATACCAATTCAATCAATCAATCAATCAGTCATTTGTTAAGCGCACTACATACCCGCGAGGGTCTCAAGGTGCTGGGGGGGGGGCTACTGATCAAAGAACCAGGTCTTTAGTATCCTCCTGAAGGTCAGCAGGTCTTGGGTCTGTCGTAGGCTCAGTGGGAGGGAGTTCCATGTCTTGGCGGCCAGGTTGGAGAAGGATCTCCCACCGGTGGTTGTTCTCGGATAAGCAGGACGGTGGCGAGTGAGAGGTCCGTGGTGCGTAGCTGGCGGTTGGAGGTGTAGAAGGAGAGCCGTCTGTTGAGGTAGGCTGGGCCGGGCTTTTGGAGTGCCTTGTGTGCGTGGATGAGGAGCTTGAAGGATATCCTCTTGTTGAAGGGGAGCCAGTGTAGGTTTTTCAGGTGGGGGGTGATGTGGCCGTGTCATGGTACATCGTGCTGTTGCGTTTTGGATGCGTTGTAGTCGATTGATGAGCTTAGAGAGCGTTTCCATAGTCGAGTCTGCTGCTGACGAGGGCCTGGGTGACTGTCTTTCTTTTATCTGTCGGGATCCATCTGTAGATCTTGCGGAGCATGCAGAGGGTGTTGAAGCAGTAGGAGGAGATGGCGTTGACTTGCTTGGTCATTGAGAGCGTTGAGTCGAGGATGATTCCCAGGTTGCGTGCGTGGTCGATGGGGGTCGGGGCTGCCCCCAGTGTCGTTGGCCACCAGGAGTCGTCCCAGGCTGACGGGTTGGAGCCGAGGATGAGGACCTCCGTCTTGTACGAGTTCAGCTTCAGACAACTGATCTTCATCCAGTCTGCAACGGCCTTCATTCCTTCATGGAGGCTGGCTTTGGCAGTGATTGGGTCCTTGGTGAGGGAGAGGATCAGTTGAGTGTCGTCGGCGCAGGAGATTATGTTGAGGTCGTGCTGTCGGGCGACGTGTGCGAGCGGGGCCATGTCAATGTTGAACAGTGTCGGGCTGAGGGAGGAACCTTGAGGTATGCCGCAGATGATCTCGGAGGTTTTGGAACACAACGGGGGAGGCGGACGCTCTGGGTTATGCCCGAGAGGAAGGAGGTGGTCCATTCCAGAGCCTTGTCTCAGATCCCTGCGGCGTGGAGGCGTGGGTGTAGTGTGCGCTGGCAGACGGTGTTGAAGGCGGCGAAGAGGTCTAGGAGGATGAGTACTGCAGTCTCCCCGTTGTCTAGCAGGGTCCTGATGTCGTCAGTGGAGGGGATGAGGGCGGTCTCGGTGCTGTGGTTGCTGCAGAACCCTGACTGGGAAGGGTCCAGGATTCTGTTCTCTTCGATGTATCGGGTTAGCTGTCTGTTAACTATTTTCTCGATGACCTTGGCCGGGAAGGGAAGCAGAGATATGGGTCAGAAGTTCTTGAGGTCTCTTGGGTCTCCCTTGGGTTTTTTGAGTAGGGCGTTGATCTCCAGCTCTCTGGGAAGGTCGCGGTCTCAAGGGAGAGATTGATGACGTTGCGTAGGTGGGGTGCGATGGAGCTGCTTGCTTTGTTGAAGACGTGGTGCGGGAATAGGTCTGACGGTGAGCCAGAGTGGATTGTGCTCATGGTCTTGATGGTGTCATCGACGCTCACGCTGGTCCAAGCTAGCAAGGGGATGTGGTCGATGGTGTGCGGAGGGTCTGTTGTGTTGCTGTCTGTTGGGGATGTCTGGGTGTTGAAGCTGTCGTGGATGTCTGCTATCTTGCTGTGGAAGAAGGTGGCGAGGGAGTCACACAGGGCTTGCGATGGCGGGATGTCATTGGTGTTGGAGCTGGGGTTGGAGAGTTCCTTCACGATGTTGAAGAGCTCCTTGCTGTTGTGTGCATTGTTCTCGAGGCAGTCTTTGAAGGAGGTCTTCTTGGCAGCCCTGATGAGGTGGTGGTGGTTGCGGACGGTGTCCTTGTGTGCTCCGTGGCTGTACGGAGTTTGTTCACGTTGCCATTCCTTCTCTAGTTTCCGGCAGGCTTGCTTGGAATCTAGGAGTTTTGGCGTGAACCACCTGGGCCTCTTGCTGGTGTCTCTGTGGGGGGTTTCTTCAGCGGGTTGAGGGTGTTGGTGCAGTCCTTGATCCAGCATTTGAGGTTGTGGGCAGCGAGTCAGCGACGTCGGTGTTGGAGGGTTCGGTGGGTGGGCTGAGAGCAAGGTTTGCATGCAGTTGGGCTTCTGTGATTTTGCTCCAGCAGCGGCGGGGATCTGTTGGATAAGATGGTGTGTGGTGGGTTTCTGGAAGGTGAAGTGGATGCAGTGGTGGTCAGTCCAGAGGAGTTCGGTGGTGTGGCTGACGGAGACGTGCGGGCTTGAGGAGAAGACTGGGTCGAGCGTGTGGCCGGCGGAGTGGGTGGGCGTTGTGACGAGTTGTCTCAGACCGAGGTTGGCAAGGTTATCGATCAGGGTTGTGGAGTTGTTGTCGTTGTTGTTCTCACGGTGAAAGTTCAGGTCTCCGAGGAAGATGTAGTCGGTGGAGGTTAGGGCGTGCGTGCGGATGAAGTCGGCGATGGAGTCGCTGAACTGGGGGTGGGGTCCGGTGGGTCGGTAGACAAGGGTGCCTCTGAGGGTGGAGTTGGGGTCTGTGTGGATCTGGAAATGCATGTGTTCGGCGATGCTGAGCACGTCGTCGGTGCTAGTCGAGACCCTGATGCTGTTCTTGTGGACGATGACGATTCCTTCTCCGACTCCGTTGGTGCGGTCTCTGCGGATGATCTTGTAGCCGTCTGGGATGGCTATGGCGATGTCGGGTGCGGAGGAGTTGTTCAACCAGGTCTCTGTCAAGAAGGCGACGTCTGGGGAGGTTGTGTTGAGCAGGTCCTGGACCTCGACGGCGTGTTTGCATGTGAAGCGGGTGTTCAGTAGTATGCATCGGAGGTGGTTGAGGTCTTTCTTGGCGGGTGGTTTGTCGGCTCTGTGGCTGGTGTAGCTGCAGTTCCGTCAGGTGAACGGACCGTGTGTGCGTTTTGGGGCGGCCTTAAAGCAGTTGTGGGTCCGTCCGGGGTCGAGAGCATGCAGAGTGCTGGTGTCGTAGTGGGGGCGGGTGCGGGTGCCAGGGGTTCTGGTACTGGGCGCGATCCAGGCGTGGGTGGGCGCAGACAGGCTTGCCGCCTGCCAGCCGCGCGACCGTGCATCGGCTGGCAGCAAATGGGCAGTCAGGGGGGCAGAGCCGCAGGGGATGCAGTTGCGGGGGCAGTGAGGGGCGACAAAGGAAACAGAAGGCAAAAGGGCACAACAATTGAGGGGGAAACGAGTGGCACAGAGGGCAGAAAGGTCACAAAAAAGGCAAAAAGGTCACAAGAAAACAGGGGAAAAAGAGTTGCACAGAAGGCAAAAAGGTCACAGAAAGGGCAAAAAGGTCACAGAAAACGGGGAGAAACGAGTGGCACAGAGGGAAAAAGGTCACAAGAAAGGGCAGAAATGTCACAAAAAATGGGGGGAAACGAGTGGCACGGAAGGCAGAAAGGTCACAGAAATGCAGGGGCAGCTAAGCAACAGAAGGCAAAAACAGGCACAGAGACTCAGGGGCTGCAAGCGGAGCAGAAGGAAAAACCGGGCAGAGAGACACAGGGGCAGCGAGGGGAGCAGAAGGGAAACTGGGCAGAGAGACACGGGGGCAGCGAGGGAGAGAACGGGCACAGGAGGTACTATGCGGAGGGGGAGCGACCTACCTGGAACCCGCTACCAAACTAAAACGCAAAATTAAATTAAAAATAATTACTAATTCCTAAAAATTAATATTTAATTTACTATAATTAAAGTACTTCCCACCGCAAACATTTTATAACATAAAATTCATTACTTTAAAAAAATTAAACATACTTATTATAAAAAACTATTATACACTTTTAAAACATATACTAATATACAAAACACTTTAAAAAAATCAAAATTATTACAAATTCGATATCTTTCAATGACTATATTATGTACTTCAATATTACTTACCAGCATTCCGATATTATTCGATATTATTGACCACTATATTTTGTCCATTCGACATTTTGTCCATTCTATATTTTGTACTCAATATTATGTCTATTCTATATACTGTAAATGGAAATTGATCACTCATACCTATTTATATGTGCACAACATAGACCCATATACATATTCCTAAACACATCTCAATCATGCAGCCCATTTGTTGTTTCTGTATATGTTACTCCATTTCGGACATGGCTAACTGGTCATCCAGTGATCAAACACTTAATTGATCCTAGTAGCCACCGTTACAATTGCGCTATAATCTGTTAATATTATTTTTGTTACTTCACACGTGAAAAGACCACAAACCACCAAGTAGCAATGTCAAATAGGATACGGTATGGTGAAAACAACCAGATATTCAATCTTAGCGAGTTTCACCATTGAAGCTGCTTAAAATGGTGTGGGATCAAGTGCACCTACCTGTGGTCACACACTGGTTGTATAGGAGAAGGAGTATGCTTGTTTTAGCCCCACCTGGCCATATTATCGCCCATGAGTAAAACAAGTTCTAATAAAGGTGTTTAGCATTCCACTGGTGCTCGTTCACATGAGCCAGTGTGCACTGCGTCTCTAGTTCAATCACAAAGGACACCATCCCCCCTCTCCTTACTTCTTCAAGGTTAGGCCGCCACTTCACCACTTCTCCCCGCAAGCTGTGGAGATGCTGGCGCTTTGCCACTGCCCTCCTTCAGTACGCACTGTTCCCTGTCGCTCAATCACGTAATGTGATCAAGCACCATTGTCTGGTTGCATTTGGGAATGATCCCTAGCCCTATTGTTTTTCCACCACCAGGTTGGATGTACAATTCGATAGTTAGATTTCTCAAAACGGAATCAAAACCATAGGCACCTGCAGATAGATGTTGCAGCAATATCATTACTCAAAAAAAGTTTTGAAAGAACAGCTTCATCAGGAATAATTGTTATCGCAGATCAAAGTCCCAGGTCTCTCATGAGCGTACTCCAGTATTATTATTTTTATCATGTATATTCCTTATCATCTCTTTCTTTCAAGTGTCAAAACAAATGTATGTGTAATAGGATGATCACTATAATCTAAGGGGCAGATTTATGTTGTGTATGCGCCACGTTTGCGTCACGCAACTGTGGCGTAAACGTGGCGCATCCTTACGACCGATTTACAACGTGACGCATCTAGGCAGATGCGTCACGTTGTAAAGCCCTGCGCCGCTGGTGGGCGTTCCGGCGCAGGGTGGGCGTTCCGGGGCAGGTGCGCCTCGCAAAAATGGCTGAGTGAAATCAATAAGATTTCACTCAGTCACTTTTAGGCCAATGCTGCTTCAAAACCCTGCGCCTGCTTGAAGCAGGCGTAAGGCTTGACGCAGCATTGGTCAGACAGGGCACCCCCGAGCCTTGCTGGAGCTGCGTCGCGCTTGCGACACAACTCCAGCAATGCGTCATTTTTACGGCACAGATGCGAGACGCATCTGTGGCGTTTTTGCCTCATGGTGCGCCGCATCATAAATGCGGCGCACCATGGGTGGCGCAGCTGTGGCGTACTGTGGCGCATGTTAACTGGCGCATCCCTCGGGATGCGCCAGTTAACATAAATCTGCCCCTATGTCTCCAGTGCCCTTTCCTCGTTCAAATGTTTACTGTGTCTCAGCTGTGTGAATGATCTACTCTGGCTCTACCGAGTTTAAAAGATGTGCTTTCTACCCACCGTATGTATATTGCTTCTTCTAGTTTAAATGAAATCACTTACAGGATAGATGACACTCTGCTGATCGATAGCTATTTACATATGTTTTGAAGCCTTTTGAGTGCTCCCCTGTATTATAGGTTTAGTGAATCTATGACTACTGTTATTCCACTTCTAATTTCCTAGACCCATGAGTGTGGTCACTAACTCATCATAATCTACTCAATAGATTCCAATAGATCTCATCCTTCAAGCCCTTTTTATCACTGCAAATCTTGCATATCCATTTCTGTTCGTTCAGTAGCAGACACTTCCTTATGTCTTGCGTTGTATTAAGTATATTCAGTTTGTCTAGCACTGTCCAATAGATGTCATTCACCGGGTGCTTCTTCTCTTGGTAGTGTGTGGTTGGTTTTGTCATGGTTTTATGTCACCTAATGTTGCTGCTCTGTTCCATGATTCATACTTTTATGTTGTGTGTTGTCATCCTTATGTACATTAATCATGTTATCAAGCAAATGACATTCTCTGAGTTGCAATTAGTATGCTTCTTTTGGACTTAGGGATATTGCAAGCTTAGATTCCATTGTCACTTTGAAGACATCAAATAAGCCACATCTTGTATGGCCTATTGCTGGTGGTAGGTCCCAGCGTCTATGTTGTTTGCCTGGTGTCGCCTGACGCGGTCTAGTATGTACTAACAGATCTCTCATGTTCGCACTTCTCTTGAAGGAGAACAAAGGTTTCTCAAGATTCCAGCGGTTAGAATTTAAGATGCCCCAATTCTTCATAAGGATGTGTCTCTACTAATTGATGCTAAACTGCACTTGGTAACAATAAAATAGCAAACTGAGTTCCGCTCCAAGCAAATGAGAGCATAAAAAATGCTCTTGCTAGGTAGAAGCAGAGCAGAATTGCTTCGACAAAGAATGAGCTGCATGTTTAGCAGTTCCCTCTCCGTCACAGCAATTCAGGCTCCCACAGGAGGCGGGGAGCTGGCAGGAATTGTGGGGGCATTGAGGTTCCTCCCACGTCCACAATAGAAGAAGATTAGAACATAAAGGTTAGAACATAAAGGTTTCCTTTAGTAGTTAAGAATACATAACGAAGGATAAGAACCTGAACGGTTGTAGGCTACTTAACTCTTTGGTAGCACAAGGGGAATAAGGTGAGACAAAGTATTTAGAACATTGAGGGTTCGGTCCCCTCACTAGAGTGTATGAATCTGAAATTAGAGTATATATATTTTTATTAACATATAGTGGAGACAAATGAACAGTGTCAGGCTATATGAGTCTTTTAGCACAATAATAACCCTGTGAAGTTACCATTCTATAACAGTGTAGGTTCGAGCCGCGCTCAGGAAGGTATGAAAACAATCATTTTTGTATTATATTTTTGAGAAGATAAACCCTTTACATAGAGTATTAAAATATATAATATAGAAGTAACAATAATGAAAAGGTTTTTTGTTATGTTCAAGCCTAATACACTCGGGGATATATATTTGTGTTTAAAAAGCAGGTCACACAAAGAAAAAGAGAGTTTGTATGTAAGAACAGGTGAGAACAATTAAAGTAGGTCAGACTATAAATAGTGTAGGAGGGGACGTGTAATTCAGATGCCCTTTTGAACCACATGTGAAGACGACAGTATGGAAAGGAACAACGGTGAGTGGACGCTAGCCTCAATAATCTTCGAGCACAACCCTGGTGGGTCTTTTTATCTAATGAAGGTTAGGACTTTGAATTTCACCATGTTAACAGTGAGACCTTGTCCGTGAGCTCCATAAAGAGAGTTGGCTGTGTTTTCATTTTACAATTATGAGGAACGTTTTTGTCCTTAAATATTTATAAAAGGGAATATGTTCTCTTAGTGAGAAGTCTGGTATTGTACAGCACCGTTGCTTTGTCTGGTCACAACATGCGTAAGATTGCAAATCGGCTGATTACTTTCTTTAGTTGAATACCCCATTGTTAACTACATAGGGTAAGAGACACAGCTATAAAGAAAAGGGAAATTTGAAACAGGATGTGTGTTAACTCCCGGTTCCAATTGATTATAGTAAGAAATAGACTGGAACAATTTGATTTGAGAATCCCCCCCCCTAACAAACAGAGCAGGTTCAGATGAATCATGAAGTATATTATAAAAGTTTTTATGACTTGGTTAGAATATATATCAGGTTCTTAGTGAGACTATAAATCATCTCTTATCAATTCACAGTCCTGTAGCAAGAGGAATTCATGATTAATATTTACAATTCTGTATGACGTGTGACTGCCTAATGGATATTTGAACAAGTTGAGTAAAGTAATTTCACTTCAGTTTAGATTTTCTACTGAAGGATTTCAATAGTTGAAAATATAATAGAACTTGCAATTTATTTGAAGTTTCTTAAGATAAATCGATTCTAATAGATACTTTTCCTTAAAGATATTATTATATATGTGCTTAACTTTTTTTAATTAAGTTTATTTGTCAAGATCTATATTGAATCAATGAATCAATTTTTTTTAATTTAATGTTACTATTTAATATATTTAATGTTTAATATGTGTGTGTGTGTGTGTGTGTGTATATATATATATATATTATATATATTATATATATATATATATATATATATATATATATATATATATATATATATATATATTATATATATATATATATATATATATATATATATATATATATATATATATATATATATATATACGTTTCACCACACGCTCAAGCCAAGCGTGAAATGCACTCGAAATCCAGAATCATGGAACTAAACCCCCAACGCGTTTCAGCGATTACTCGCCTTGGTCACGGGTGAATAGTGTTAGAAAATAAAACATTAAATAACACTTAGGATATCAGTGCGATGTATGGTTTATTCCTATTATGGTGTGTTTATCAGGCACATTTTCAATACTGCCAGTAGACTGTAAATGTTGACAGCATGCATATGCCTTATTACTTTTAGAGTTGGACATTCAGATGGGTAATGTCCTCTGCTTCGGCACATTATTATTTTGCCATGCTAAAATGGCCGCAATGTTTACTTTGTGCACATTGTCCTTTGTCTATGTTTACACAAGGGAGTGTTTGAAAACTTTATGTAATGTTTTATTTTCTAACACTATTCACCCGTGACCAAGGCGAGTAATCGCTGAAACGCGTTGGGGGTTTAGTTCCATGAACTGTCTTTCCATGCTGGAATAAACTGAATACCCACGAACTTTGTTGGATGGTGTAATTTGATGGTGATTAATACTGGATTTCGAGTGCATTTCACGCTTGGCTTGAGCGTGTGGCGAAACGTAATACAGACAGGGAGCCTTTGACCCTGGTGTGCACCGCAGTCTGAGTGTCCCAGTTTTTCGAAGAAAGTGAACTGCATATATATATATATATATATATATATATATATATATATATATATATATATATATATTTATTTAGATTAACCTCTACATGATTCAAACAAGATGATAAGGGATCAGTATTTTTGAAGTTTATTCTCAGATCCCCCTATACTCAACGTTGTTTTCCTGTACAGATGTATATAGAACTGTTTTTACACAACATTGGTATTTAAATTGAATATATTTGTATACCTGTTGATACTTTTTACATAGACACAATTGATTGTCATTTGAGCTTTTTGTATCAACTTTACCTCCGTATATAGAACTGTGTTTACACAACATTGGTATTTAAATTGAATATATTCGTATACCTGTTGATACTCCTTTACATAGACACAATTGATTGTCATGTTCAGCTTTTTGTATCAACTTTACCTCCGTATGCTGTGTAAATATATATTTTTTATCATATGTAATGCATTTTAAGATGTTTATGGGTCTTGAATGTTTTTTACACTGATAAACAGTTTTTTTTATTTCTAGTAATTAACTAGTAATACGGAAATAACAGCGTCAATATATATAGTATTTTTTCCTTGTTTATGAATCAATTTGATGCACTGTCACTTTAAATGTCCCGCTCTACGGCGAGCAGTTTGTCATGTGATCAAGCCTCTTCGAAGGTGAAACGCGTCATGCGGCAGCGCTGGCACTAATTTAATAAACCACCTTTGCACCAGCACTCTTTTGGGTCGACTCTTCGTCACTGTGGGACTGGCAGTTTTTGAATTTCTGTCACAGGTGATGAGCTTCATGAATATATGAGTACCGAAGCTCTCCAGGTACGAGTGGAACCACTTCCCAACTAAGGGCAATGCGGCAGGAAGCTGTTGTTCCGAAACTAGCTTCAGGATCAACTTTTACAATCTCCGGCGTGGAGAAAGCCGCAACGCCCCTGCATCACCATTAACTCGCCTCTGTGGGACGGCAACCAGAGTCTTTTGTCTTCTGCATCGCGGAGCTGACATCTGAGTTTTTAACTCAGGTAGGCGGTTGGAAACAGCAGTGGGAAGTGTGTGCGACCTCTGGTAGGACATTTATTCCTGCTAACCAGTGAGTCGTTTGTTAGTGCATCATTGACATTTGCCATAATATTTAAGCGCATCGCAATATGTCCGCCGACAGACTGCGCAGTCGAGCTGAGGCAGCGGATTCCATGTTTTTGGATTCCCCGGCTGGGGGACCATCAAGCACCACACCCTCTATTCAGGAAACTGGCAACAACACCACCAAAGATTTGTTCAAAAAATTAGAGCGCACTATGCGCGCGGAAAAATCAAAGTGGTGGGAACATCGGTCTCTTTCCCGTTACCTAGAGTTTGGACGTGTCCCGAGAGGATTGAGGATTACCATCGCTCCAAGCTATGAAAACCCGGATCCGGCTATGTTAATGGAGTGGGCTGAAGCAAATCTCAATTCCTCTAGCAAACCTTTGCACATTTTAGTGAAATACGCTGACAGCGACCGCATAAAGCTACAAAGAGAAATCGACATCCTGGAGGACGAAATATCCAAAATAGAAGTCACTGACCAAATTACTAAATTGAGAACAGACATGATGAACCGCCTAACTAAAGAGGAGAAAATCATTAAAAAAAGAAAGGCTTTTAAGTTTGAGAGAGATCGTGTTGATTACCTAAACGGTCAAGTTTTTACATTTGCTAGAAGATATGAGGCGGTTAAAGCAAAAGCACGTACTAACAAAGCAAATCAACAGGCAAGGAGAGATACATTATTGCCTGCAACCTCATTCTCTAGCTTAAGCTCGGCTGTAGAAAGTGACCCAGAACCAGATCCAACTCGTGATGCCAACTTGGGGTTTACAAAACTTTCCCTGGCTCAAGCAGTCGATTGTCTATGCCAGGACCGACGCGAGACATTGAGGTCGCACAAGACCTATGCACCAAAAAACAGCGGTCCAACTACAAACGCTGACAACGCAGGAAATGCCGCGCCCGGAACCTCAAGCGGCAACAATCCAACAAAACAAGGCCACTGGAAACGCTACCAAAAGAAAACAAAGAAAACAAATCCAAATCAGTGATCAACCTTTCTAACTTAAAACTAACAACTGCGGAAACAGCCGTGTTAAATTTGGGGCTGTCATATTGTCCGCCGTGTAATATGAACTATGCTGACACTCGCATGGATGTTTATAGATTTACACGCAAGCTGAAACTCAAAAAGTTTTTCGAACAATATCCCAAGAAAAATATTCCCCCTGAGACGGCATCAAGTCCCATCATGATCAGTAGCCAAAGTCAGGCCACTTTTGACACCATCTGGGAATGACAAAACGAGGTAATTGGAGGAAACACAATGGAAACGCCACATATTTCAAACGTGCAACAAATTACTCCATTCAAGGCAAAATCCACCTTCCAGCCTGTTATGGTTCATGACAACTTTGATATCTTCAGGAAATTGTGATACAAGACATCAAAAAACTGTACACCGCCACCAATAAAAAGAAGTTCTACATATCTAAACAAAACTGATGTTACAAACAACTAATCATGAAACTACAGAAAGACCATAATATCGTCGTGAAACAGGCCGATAAAGGCGGCAATGTGGTCCTTTGGCCGAAAGATATGTATCTGAAGGAGGCGGAATTACAGTTAAATTACATCTCTTGTTACTGAAGGAGCAATATTCAGGTTGTAAAAACTATGTGGGTGGATCAATATCATAAATTACAAGCCTGGAGAAGTGCTGGACTCCTTACACATGAGGAGTTCCGGTATTTGAAGAAAGATCATCCAGTTATTCCCTCGTTCTATCTAATCCCAAAAATTCATAAAAACTCTGACACACCACCGGGCCAACCCATCATTTTGGCTACTGACAGCTCCTTGGAACATGTCTCCAAGTATATAGACTTTTTTCTTCAAGGTCATGTTAAGACTCTCAATTCTTATGTCAAAGACTCTTTTGATTTCCTCAGCAAAATTGAGCGTTTTGTTTGGTAGGAAGATATGATTCTAATGACTTTGGATGTTTCTTCCCTTTACACCTTGATAAAACACTGTGATGGACTCAAGGCTTTGGAACACTATCTAAACAAATGCCCTCCACACTTGATGGCACATAACCGAATGCTATTGGATATGACCAAAATGTGCCTTGAACAAAACTTTTTCATCTTCAATGGCGTGATTTACCATCAGGCCAGAGGTGTGGCGATGGGGGCCTGTTTCTCACCTAGCTACGCTTGTTTACACGTTGGGCTATGGGAGGAACAGGTCCTAGTCAGCCAACACCACAATTTATTTCCAACAACATTGCATTGTACTTACGTTATATTTATGATGTTTTTCTTGTTTGGAAGGGCAGTGCTGACAGTGCCAGAGCCTTTGTGGAAATGATTAATGTAAACACCATCAATCTTAATTTCACCTCCAATATGAGTTCCATTTCTATCTGTTTTTTGGATGCTGAGGTATTTGTAGAGGGTAATACCTTGGGTACGAGACTGTATTGGAAACCAAGTGCTGGCAACACCATACTGCATTCAAATAGTCAGCACCCTGCCCACTTGATTCGGAGCATTCCTTTCGGGGAAATGCTCCGGATCAAAAGAATCTGCTGCACTGATGCTGAATGTGCGGCCGCACAGGAGGCATGCAGATTACGTTTTCTAGCCAGAGGCTATTCTAATGCCAGTCTCATTAAAGCAATTCAGCATTCAAATTCAGTTAGCAGACAGGAGGTCTTAATTCCAAAAGTAAGAAGCATCCATACAGACGATTCTTTGGCAGGAGAGGTTAAAACAACTTCCCCACGAGTCATTTTGACTTTTAATCGACAGCATGGGGCCCTTCTGAAAATCTTGTACAAAAACTGGAATCTAGTTCAAAGTGATCCAGTAATTGGGCATATAGTGAGCAATAAACCGGAGCTCACTTTCCGCAAATCCCCTTCCATGTCCAAAGCATTGGTTAGTAACACCTTGGAACCTAGAGCTTCCACCACTTGGATGGCACTCAAGAAGAGCTTTAAAACTTGTCTACAATGCAAAGCCTGCCGTTTCGGTAGTAACAGGACACATTTCAAAAGCCCTTTTCGTGAACATCCTAGTGCCATTTCCAAGTGGCTTACTTGCAAAACTGAATACGTCATTTATGTGTTGGAGTGTCCGTGTGGACTCCAGTACGTGGGCAGTACTAAACTGCCAACCCACAAACGGATACTCCAACACATCCATGCAATTTCGGGTCATGATCAAAACTATCCGGTTGCCAGGCATTTTCAGGAGAAACATCAAGGCATACCTGACCAGCTCCAGTACTTTTTAATTGACTCAGTGGAGGTCTCGAGGAGAGGAGGGGACCGTGAGGTCAAACTCCGTCTCCTTGAAACCAGATATATACTGGAGCTTAATACTAAGAATCCTAACAGATTAAATGACAGGGAAGATCTTTATACCTGCATTTAGAATTTTTTGTATGCCTATAAGACCTGTCCGGATAGTACAAGAATCTCATCCCAGTAATGTCATTGTCAGATGTATCGAAATAATTTGACATAGTGGTAACTCTTCTGCATTTCTCTGCAACTAATTTTTTAATCCTTCTATTTTTATACTAGGAATTAGCTGTTTTTATACTTGCACTTTATATTGCCAATTTTGCACAATCACTTTTTTGCACTAGTTATGTCTTAGCAGGCACTGTTAAGGTGACAGGCCCACTTGGGCTCTATTTAGATTAACCTCTACAATTAAGTATGGGCGAATTTTGCGAATCTGGCGTTCGCAAATTTAGCAAATTTGCGAAGTCGCAATCCGCAAAATCCGCGAATTCCCGCGAATTTGCGGATTTATTTTTTTTTGTTCGCAAGTGTTTCTGCCAGTTCGCGAGGATTTGGTAGTAGTTTGCAATTGCGAACTAACTTGTCGGCTCGCAACGGTCGCGACTATGTTGTTTCTACGTCTGGTTCATCATCACAGCCTCCCAGCACCCTCTGTTTCACCACTGCCACCCTCTCTTTGACCCATGCCACCCTCTGTTACATCAATGCCACCCTCTGGTTCATGATTCATCACTGTAGAAGATGGGGGGGAAAAGCAAGTAAACCTGCCCTGCTTCAACTGACATGAATTAATTTGGGGTTAGTTTATTAACAACACCTGCCCTGCCCCAACTGACAATAATGAATTAGGGGCTAATTAACGTGTCACTGAATTTGAAGTTCCAGCCTGGCACCTGCTTGTCTGCTCCCTTAGCTGTAAATCAGGACCTTTGTGGCATACAGTTAAGGTCAGAGCAGGGTCACACAATAGTTGCAAGCAGGCAACCGAATTCTGGAGGGCCCCCTCAGGGAGCACAACAGGGAATCGTTACAAATCATGAGATTGACCTTTTGCACCTGCTCATTTGTTTTGCTTTTGCAAAAATCGTTTTTCGGTAATTTCGCGCTATTTGCGAGGCTCGGCGTCGTGCGAAACCGACCGTGGAAGCCGCCAATTTGTGCGAATGAGCTTTATATTTTTTTGCAGCGTATTATTTCGCGAGTTTTTTTGCAGTATTTGCGAGCCGCTTGCAGCGCAACACGCGAATTTACCCCAAGGTCGAGTACGGGCGCGGCCATTTTGTTTGCGTGACGTATTTCCGTTTCCGCACGCTATGTATAATCTCGCCAGGTAAGCGCATTGCGAGTACAAGTTCGCACGAGATCGCGAGGAAAATTGCGTGTGAACTTACTTTCGCGCTCGTGAACGGGCGGCCATCTTGTTTTTCATTCATTTCCTGTGTCTGGGCATGGTGTTTATCCTCTTGCTATCTTTGCCATCCTTTGCTTGTTTTGAGTTTTTTTTTCGAACGATTTTGCTTCTTATCTATCCCTCTCTTTTCCTAGCTGTATATTTTTGTCTTTTCTGCTATTTTTGTTTACTTTTAAACTACTTTTTAAACTCTTTTCTTTTCTTCTTCCCTATCCTATTCTTTCTTAATTTTTCTTTACCTGCCCAGACCATGGTGAAGCCAGGCGCCGTGAAGTTGCCCAGGCACTTGAGGGACGCAGCGGCGGCGGGGAGGAGGAGTCCTGGACCCCGTGCCAGGACAGCATGCGGGCGATTGAGGGGGGAGCAGGTGACCCGACGGGAGCTCTTCAGCCCGGAGGAAGTGGGCGTGCTGGTCTACTTCGTCCAGCACCGCCTGCCCAGGACCATCGCGGGAGGCGGCAGGATCGCGGCCGGCTACAACATCCGGGAGCGCCGGAAGCGGTGGCAGAAGGTGTGCTGGGCCATGTCCCAATTCTCCGGGGTCCAGTGCACCTACAGCCAGGTCACCCACCGCTGGACGGACGTCCTGGACAGGGAGCGCGACCTGCTGGACCAGCTAGGCTTGGAGATCCCCGGGCTTGGTGAGTAGTAGTAGCTATTTCATCACTCACTACTATGTTTTCTCCTGCTCTGTGTTGTTGTATTGCAAATATTTGTTTTTTTACATGGAGCAAACCAATAATGCTGCTGACGATTACATTGTAGTTAAATTATATTTCAAAATCTTCTGTGCATTTCAGGTGCACTGCTCTCCTTCTCAGTGGCGTTGCTACTATGCTTATTTGTTTTCTATTTTGTGGTCTCATTGGCCTGAGTAACAATTATGTATGAGTGTACTTTACAGAACTGCGTAATGCTAGACACTAGGGGGCAGATTACATTTACAAGCCCCTTGCGCCACGTTTACGTTGCCTTGCGTGACGCAACAGCGGCGTAAACGTGGCGCATCCCTGCGAGTCATTTACAGCGTGACGCATCTAGGGAGATGCGTCACTTTATAAAGCCATGGGCCTGCGCCACAATGGGTGCGTTCCTAGTATGCAGGGTGGGCGGTCCTGCGGCTGTGCGCCTCGCAAAAGTGCCTGCGTGAAATCTACAAGATTTAACGCAGGCACTTCTGCGACGCTGCTACGTCAATTAAATTCCTTATGCCTGCTTGAAGCAGGCGTAAGGACTGACACAGCATGTTAAGTATTGGGTGGCCCTGAGCATTACTGGAGTTGCATTGCGTTGGCGACGTGACTCCAGCGATGCGCCGCTCTTACGTGACGAGATGCGTCACGCAAGTGCCTACCCTTGCGCCAGGGCGCGCCGCATTGTAAATGAGGCGCATCTGCCGTGTCGCAAGGTTAGTTTTGCGTGATGCATTTGATCTGGCGCATCTCTGGAGATGCGCCAGAACGCGTAAGTAAGTATGCCCCTAAGGGGCAGAATTGCAATTACCGTCACATCCCTGCCAAGTAGCAGGGATGCGCCAGTAATTGTGCGGCCCGCTACCACCACCAAACATGGTGCGCCGTATTTGCAATGCGGCGCACCATGGGCCCAAAACGTCACCGAAGCTTTACTGCTGGAGTTGCGTCGCAACGATGGCGCAGCTCCAGCAATGCTCTGGGGTACCCTATCTCCCCAATGCTGGGTCAAGCCGTACGTCTGCTTCAAGCAGGTGCAGGGTTTGTGTGACGCATCATTGTCCTAAAGGTGACTGATTGAAATTTTGTAGATTTCCCTCAGCCACTTTTAGGATGTGTTCCAGCGCAGGAATGCCCTCCCTTGCGCCGGAACGCCCCCTGATGGCGCAGGGCTTTATAACGGGATGCATCTCCCAAATGCGTCACGTTGTTATAATATTATACACCGCACCATGGCGCCTCTTTTGTTTAGCTGCTGCGTCACAAAAGTCACGCAAGAACGGAGCAAAAGAGCCGCAAGTGGCTTAAATCTGCCCCTTCCTTTGTACCCCTGACAATAAGAAAAATAGTGGCGGTGGATTGATAGTTTGACTATTTAAATGACTGGTTATGTAGCAGGCAACTGTTAGTGTTGTCACTGATCTGACTGAAATCACAATGGAGTTTGTCTGTCACTTTGCGTCTTGCCTGCGGACTGCTGCCTGCCAGTCCTAGGTGAACCTTTCAGTACTTTGTTTAGTGAGTTACGTGACTTTCGAAGTCGCAGGTCCGCAAATCAATGAAAACTAACCCTAATCAATATAATTTTGCGGAAATATTTTGTTATTGTTGTTTTGAAATGTTTGATTTGGTTGACATTGACAAGCAAGAATCATCCATGTTTTCTGTTCTTTCTTTCATGTTGTACGTCAGCTCCCCCCAGGGGCGAGGGGACACAGGAGCAGCAGGCGGCAGATGCTGTTGAACAGGGCCAGGATCGGGCAGGCGAGGGCTCCTTTGCTGGCCCCAGTAAGTTTTCATTTTAGGCTAGTACATATTTTTCCAAGCGTTCCTCATTTGATTTTTTCAAAATCGTCTTTGATCTTCTTGTAGACTGTATCTAAATTCTTATCCTGCCTCTACTATGACTCCCTGTGGTATTACTAGATTATTCTTATTAGTCTGTCTGTGTAGCTAACTAAGATTGCACGGTTGGCGAAACTCCCATTCTAGTCAGCAATAGCTCTATCAACTTAGTGCAGTGCAGTCCTCTGGGATTGTCCATAATGTCTTTTGAAGTGTTCTATCTGCTTTGAAAATTCCCAACTATAAAATGTGAATGACCACCAAGAAAGAATAAGATACTACCTTTTGGTTTGGATAGGAGGACAATCCATATCACTACTGTTGAGGGGACAATTCTTCTGCAGAAACAACTATGGACAATAAATAGTGCATTGCTTATCAATTATAATAGGCGCTGTTAGAGTTTCCACATACCTCTGTGATAACAGACTTTGAACCCCCAATGTCCTTACTGACTGACTACATAGTGTGGCACAGTCATTTACCTCCCAAATTCATCGATGATTGATCCCCAATGATGATTATCCAACGTAGCTCAAGAGTACGGAGTCAGAGTCAAGAAGTGTCAGAGGCACGGACTCATGCTTGCAAAAATTGCAAAACCTTTCGCTCAGTCACTCTAGTCTGGACCAAAAAACAGAGAGTCTATTTAAGTTTAAAAGCTTTATTAAAAGTAAACACATTTATTAAAATGAAGTCATAATAAAAAAACTAAACGTTTAACTGAGAATGGAAAAGTGGTTAGTGCTGACGATTAATTGAAGACATTTCTTGTGGTCGAGCCGAGCTCTCACCTTGTTTCAACTTGATCTTGTTGTTAGAAGTCCATCTTCTGTCTGTGTGGAGAAAAATGGTGCGTGTCAAAAAGCCAGCCTTCATCAGTTGTGCCAAAAAGTGCAGCAAGACAACACCCTTCCCTGGAAAAAGGGACATTTTTTTTTACTTTAGAGTACACAGTCACAAATTAATTTGTTTTCACATGTCTTCATTCCTAGACCAAATACTAGTGAGTGGTTTATTCTAACATTCTTAAATGTACTTTGTAGGTGGATCATCTGGTGGCGGGGCCAACGCGGAGGTGGTGGTGCTCGACACGGAGGCGGAGGGCAATTCCTCAGGGGAGGATGCAGCGGTTCCAGTGCCGGCTGTGAGAGTTCAGACGGTGGTGGTGGCGGGCAGAGGTAAGCTCTTATATATTCCTTACTTATTGAGATTGAAGACGTGGCTGGGAAGGAAAGAATATGAGATACATGGCTGGGTGAATGATGATGAAGCAATGATTGGTGGAAGGACAACAGCCTGGGTGGGTGACACAGAAACTGTATGTGTCCATAATATACCTGGATCATGCTACTATCTGACTCTTATATAGCATATGTGTATCTAGAGCAGAGGTACTCATAGTACGGCCCGCGGGCCGGTGGCGGCCCGGTGCGCAGACCTTGCAGACAATCACTGCTCCCCCGGCCCCCACAGAGCAGAGGCTTTGTTGTATTTCACCTGTTAGCGCCCCTGCATCTCCACTCTGACAATCACTGCTCCCCCGGCCCCCACAGAGCAGAGTGGAGATGCAGGGCCACAAAGAGGTGAAATAGAACAAAGCCTCTGCCCTGTGGGGCCGGGCAAGCAGTGATTGTCAGGGTGGAGATGCAGGGGCGCTACAACAAACAAAGCCTCAATAATATGTTAATGGTCTTTTAAAGACCTGTTAAGTACTTTGGTGTGGCTGTCTGTGTGTGCGCGTTGAGGAAGCTGTCTCAGCCCGGGCTGAAGGCTGACACAGACAGACACACACACAGTGAGATAACAGAGGGGGAGGGAGAGGGAGGGCAGGAGGGAGAGAGAGATGGAGAGGGAGGGCAGGAGGGAGAGCAGGAGGGAGAGAGATGTATGTAAATGCTGGGTCTGGTGGCTCAGTGGATGAAGGCATCTGCTGCAGGGACCTGTGTGCAACCTCAAGGTCACAAGTTTTCGTTTTGCTTTAGCCCCGCCCCCTCTGACTCCGCCCCCACCAGTGCGGCCCTCGGCCACAAACTACACTGTAAATTTAGCCCCTGAGAGAAAGTTTGTGAGTACCCATGATCTAGAGAGAGTAGACGGTCAGTGGATGAACTAAGTGTAACTTTGAAGAGCATGTAACACAGCACCCGCACGTCCGTTCCAGTGTAGGAAAGGCAAGGAAAAGAAGTTGTAATTTTGTCCAAATACTACCATCAATAGTAGCAGTAGTTTGTATTGCAAGCACAGCATAGATCCGGTTATTACGGTGGCCACTCCCTACCTCTCTTAATATGTTTAGTAGTACTCAGTCACTCATGTGTGGATGTATCACTGGTCACTCAATAAAAAGCAAAGCACCTAAAGTCATCCCATATGTAAGCAAAAACATCCCATGTGAAGTGATAGATAATCAGATTATTTATCTTCTTAATTTTTCCATTTCTAGTACTCATTTGCACTGTAGGGTGAAAGTTAAATTAATTAAGCAGTAGCCCTTGTAACAGAGTATTCTCAGTGCCACCCGTAATAGAAAAGTAAGAGCTTCACCACCTGCATGTACTGGACCGGTACAGTAACGCAAGTCTAGGTCACTCATCATGGTGTTTGCTCTTTTTCTCGGTTGCAAGTTCACTGCGCTGGCATTATGCCGGCTTACAGAAGATAACGTACCAATTTTCCTAAACAATAGACAAGAAGAAGAATAAGACTGGTGTACTTTCATAGTCGACTCCAATGGAAGTCCATAGTGCTCGTAGAATTTGCTCCTTAAACTCCCACTAATGTTAGAGCAAGGATGAAGAAGTGGGAGGTTAGATTGATACTGGCCTCAATAGTTATGTAATGCGCTTGCAAGTTGCTAGTTGTACTGCAACACAAATTTCTGCTGAATGATTGAGTTAATCTTAAAGAGCATTGGTTACAGACTATGTCGTTCTTTCTTCATATAGATGCTCCTTCCAAACAAACAAGGAGGAAGGAGCTGGCTAGAGCAGCCCGACAACGGAGGATCGCTGCCACTGTTGCAGAATATCGGCGGCTGGTGGCCCTGGAGGACGACGAAAGTGTGCAGTCGACCACAACAACAACGTCGTCTGCATCAGCCTCCGTGCCCCCACCGGCTGCCACACAGCACAGTGCTCCAGCCAGACTGAGCCGGGCTGCCAAAGCCAAACGCCACCGCCGAGCAGCAAGGACAACAGCTGCCTCTCACAGCCATTGTAACTGCAAGGCACGCCTGCGCCGCAGTACCCTGAGGGTGTCCCGCCTTCAGCAGGAGCTCCACCACTTTACAAACGTGTTGGAGGGGCTCCGCGTAGAGCATGCCTTGCTCCGCCAGGAGTATGATGCCCTGGCCCAAAAAGTAAACAGCATCCACCCATAGTGTCCCTTGTCCCTTTTTTAGAGACTTTTGGGGGGTGGGAATCGGAAGTTGGGTTTGGGACTTTTAAAGGACAACCGTTGGGGTTAGGGAGGGTCTTGCGGGAGATTATTTTGTTAGGGATATAAATATACTTTTTCAAACTTTATCTGAGCATACCTGTTTTTTACTGCTTGCCTGGTGGGTGGGGGTTTAACAGTAACTTTGTTTTCCTGAAAGTTTAGTTCCATTTTCTTCCTTTAAGTGTAAATGCCCAAATGTTTTCAACACTAAGTGCCTCTCACAGAGTAAGTGAAGTGAATTCAAGAGTCCTAGGACTTTAGTAGTACTACCGTCAGTCTCTCGTCTCTCCTAATACTCCATTATACTCCCTCCCACCAAACGCTTATCTTACCTGTAATTTGTGTTTGAAAGTAGGGCTGGACCCAGGGCTGGCTCCACGGGAAACAGCGAATAAGGTTGGCGATCCTGGGCGAATTAAATTTCCTCATAGCGGTGGTACTAGTGGTGTGACACAGTGGCAGTTGCATGCCTATGAAAAAAAAAGAAAATGAAATCTGGTTTGTCCTTCTGAGCAATACAACGGTACAATAGAGAATATAGCAGGTGACAGTACACTAGAACAGTGCCACATTGTAGCCTAACAAATGGTAAAGTATAACTACTAATTCGGTTGAAGTTCTTTGACATTAGCCATGGGTCTTTGTCAAGCAGAGTAAGAATATATCCTTGGATTTCTTCACCAGCCTGTTGCGATCACCTTATCCTCCCCAGCAAGTGTGTGGATTTATTGCTGTAATTTAGTCACACATCAATCAAAACCACACAGCCCGGGGGAAGAGGGTTAGGGTTTGAAAAATGGATGGGTAGGGGGGTTTTTGGGAAAGGTTTTGGGAGACAAGAAAAAATAGCACAGCATGGACAAACAATTGTGAACATAAACAAATCTTTGGGTACAAACCTATCTATCAATCTTTGAAAGTGCATGCACTACTGCATGCATGTCAGTGAAAAGTAAGTAGTACTTTCGACAACTGTGGAAGAAAGAATGCGACAGTACAGGGCGTGTGTGGAATTATTGATAACTATATTCAACATAAGGTCTCTGTTGCCAGATACCTGATCGCCTTGCTGGTCACTATAAATCCATTCACAACACTCAATGGGGTTGGTCTGGAAGGTGTAGTAGATAGAAAAGGAGAAATTGGTCTTTTTCTAGGTGTCCCCTCAATCACCAGGGTTGCCCCTTGGTGACATGCTTCATCATTGGGAAAAACACAATGGATACTGTATCTGTATGTTGTTGTAGTTGTCCTGTTGAATTTGGTAAGTAAGTTGCATGCAGAAAAAAATTCCTCTTATTAGCGACACTCCTCCATTCCATCTGACGCTTCATCCATCAATGTTGGTGACCAGAAGACACCCTGTCCACTGCCTGCCTGGTGGATGCTGAATTGCGGCTCGCTAATGTGAAGCCTGACTCCATCCTTTTTTCCCCATTGCACAGACTGAAACCCGGCCTGTAATTATTCAACGAAAAACAGGAAGTGATATAATATTACAACAACACTGATAAATAAATATAAGGTATGTAGGCTGTGGAGTGCAAAAAGTCACACTTTGATTTTCCTAGTAGACAGTACAATATTTTTGACAGTGCGTACTCTGTCTGAGTCACCTTTTGAAGGATAAATAAGTATGGGCAAATTAATGTAGCGGATCTTTCCCCTCAAGCTAGGTGTACTGTAAACTGTGTTTTAGAACAAAATTAGATCTTCCCAGCAGTGCTCCCACCCAGACCCTTACTAAAGCCAGTCGCAAAAATGCCACCCACACCCTTACTAAAGCCAGTCGCAAAAATGTAGAAGACCCCAATCAAATCGCAAAAAACGAGGCCTAGCAGAAAACTGGTGACAAAAAGTACTTTGAAAGTAAAAGTAGGCCCAAATACCCCCGTGGATTGCATTCAAACCTTTTGTAAGCAACCAAGCAAAAGTATCCATAGCCAGCATCGCTCCAAGACTCAAAAACCCCCCACCCAAACACATGCAATAGAAATACTGCTAACCCTAACGAACCCTAAGTTAAGAATAGTGGCAAAGGCTTTCTTTAACTATGCCAAATCCCCCCTTTCCCACCATGGATTTTCTTCAAATGACTTGCAACCAAAATTACACATTCTCACGAGTGCTCTAAGACCCCAGAACTCAGTTGCAAAAATCTAGAACACCCCGAAACATATGCAATCCTGCTGCTAGGGCTAACCCTAACAAACCCTAAGTTACAAAAAGTGCCAAAAGGCTTTTCGGCGTGGATTTTGTCCCAACCACTTCTACCCGGTATTAGACCTTCCCAGGAATGCCCCAAGACCCGCCAACCCACCCGCCAAAAAGCATAACACCCCCAAACAGGCCAAAAGCAACATCTCCTACTTACAATATTTCTCGGCCTTCGGTCCAAACGCGCTGTGTAGCTAGGCCATAAGTCCGGTTTGCCACCACGGATTTCCTGAAAAGCAAATGCAATGAAGATTAGAGTGTCCCAGCAGTGCTCACAGACCCCGAAACTCACCCACAAACAGACGGAACCCCCCCTAAGAGCACCTCAAAGGCAAGCAAGTCAGCAAAAACACAAAAAAAATTCCGCCTCGGATTTGGTCCAAACCACTTTTATCCGGTATTAGAGCTTCCCAGCAATGGCCCCAGAGCCGTCAACCCAGGAGAAAACGAGTAGAAGACCCCCAAACAGCCAAAGAGCAAAAGTACAAAAATGGGGACGTAGTCATTTTTTTCCAAATTTCCCAAATCACTCCGCGCGCGCTCTGCAGCTAGGCCCTAACTCCCCTCTGCCACAATGGATTTGCTTCAAACCTCTTGCAAAGTAAAGTATCCATAGCCAGCAGTGCTCCCAGACCCCGAAACCCACCCACAAACACCAGGAAGCCCCCCAAACAGGCCCCCGAAAACGCTACATTGAGCAAAATGTCAGAAATAGCAACAAAAAAAATCGCCGTGGATTTTGTCCCAACCACTTCTACCCGGTATTAGACCTTCCCAGGAATGCCCCAAGACCCGCCAACCCACCCGCCAAAAAGCATAACACCCCCAAACAGGCCAAAAGCAACATCTCCTACTTACAATATTTCTCGGCCTTCGGTCCAAACGCGCTGTGTAGCTAGGCCATAAGTCCGGTTTGCCACCACGGATTTCCTGAAAAGCAAATGCAATCAAGATTAGAGTGTCCCAGCAGTGCTCACAGACCCCGAAACTCACCCACAAACAGACGGAACCCCCCTAAGAGCACCTCAAAGGCAAGCAAGTCAGCAAAAACACAAAAAAAATTCCGCCTCGGATTTGGTCCAAACCACTTTCCTCCAGTATTAGAGCTTCCCAGCAATGGCCCCAGAGCTGTCAACCCAGGAGAAAACGAGTAGAAGACCCCCAAACAGCCAAAGAGCAAAAGTACAAAAATGGGGACTTAGTCATTTTTTTCCAAATTTCCCAAATCACTCCGCGTGCGCTCTGCAGCTAGGCCCTAACTCCCCTCTGCCACCATGGATTTGCTTCAAACCTCTTGCAAAGTAAAGTATCCATAGCCAGCAGTGCTCCCAGACCCCGAAACCCACCCACAAACACCAGTAAGCCCCCCAAACAGGCCCCCAAAAACGCTACATTGAGCAAAATGTCACAAATAGCAAAAAAAATCGGCCTGGATTTTGTCCCAACCACTTCTACCCGGTATTAGACCTTCCCAGGAATGCCCAAAGACCCGCCAACCCACCCGCCAAAAAGCATAACACCCCCAAACAGGCCAAAAGCAACATCTCCTACTTACAATATTTCTCGGCCTTCGGTCCAAACGCGCTGTGTAGCTAGGCCATAAGTCCGGTTTGCCACCACGGATTTCCTGAAAAGCAAATGCAATGAAGATTAGAGTGTCCCAGCAGTGCTCACAGACCCCGAAACTCACCCACAAACAGTCGGAACCCCCCCTAAGAGCACCTCAAAGGCAAGCAAGTCAGCAAAAACACAAAAGAATTTCCGCCTCGGATTTGGTCCAAACCACTTTTATCCGGTATTAGAGCTTCCCAGCAATGGCCCCAAAGCCGTCAACCCAGGAGAAAACAAGTAGAAGACCCCCAAACAGCCAAAGAGCAAAAGTACAAAAATGGGGACTTAGTCATTTTTTTCCAAATTTCCCAAATCACTCCGCACGCGCTCTGCAGCTAGACCCTAACTCCCCTCTGCCACCATGGATTTGCTTCAAACCTCTTGCAAAGTAAAGTATCCATAGCCAGCAGTGCTACCAGACCCCGAAACCCACCCACAAACACCAGGAAGCCCCCCAAACAGGCCCCCGAAAATGCTACATTGAGCAAAATGTCAGAAATAGCAAAAAAAAATCGGCGTGGATTTTGTCCCAACCACTTCTACCCAGTATTAGACCTTCCCAGGAATGCCCCAAGACCCGCCAACCCACCCGCCAAAAAGCATAACACCCCCAAACAGGCCAAAAGCAACATCTCCTACTTACAATATTTCTCGGCCTTCGGTCCAAACGCTCTGTGTAGCTAGGCCATAAGTCCGGTTTGCCACCACGGATTTCCTGAAAAGCAAATGCAATCAAGATTAGAGTGTCCCAGTAGTGCTCACAGACCCCGAAACTCACCCACAAACAGACAGAACCCCCCTAAGAGCACCTCAAAGGCAAGCAAGTCAGCAAAAACACAAAAAAAATTCCGCCTCGGATTTGGTCCAAACCACTTTCATCCGGTATTAGAGCTTCCCAGCAATGGCCCCAGAGCTGTCAACCCAGGAGAAAACGAGTAGAAGACCCCCAAACAGCCAAAGAGCAAAAGTACAAAAATGGGGACTTAGTCATTTTTTTCCAAATTTCCCAAATCACTCCACGCGCGCTCTGCAGCTAGGCCCTAACTCCCCTCTGCCACCATGGATTTGCTCCAAACCTCTTGCAAAGTAAAGTATCCATAGCCAGCAGTGCTCCCAGACCCCGAAACCCACCCAAAAACACCAGGAAGCCCCCCAAACAGGCCCCCAAAAACGCTACATTGAGCAAAATGTCACAAATAGCAAAAAAAAATCGGCCTGGATTTTGTCCCAACTTCTTCTACCCGGTATTAGACCTTCCCAGGAATGCCCCAAGACCCGCCAACCCACCCGCCAAAAAACATAACACCCCCAAACAGGCCAAAAGCAACATCTACTTACAATATTTCTCGGCCTTCGGTCCAAACGCGCTGTGTAGCTAGGCCATAAGTCCGGTTTGCCACCACGGATTTCCTGAAAAGCAAATGCAATCATGATTAGAGTGTCCCAGCAGTGTTCACAGACCCTGAAACTCACCCACAAACAGACGGAACCCCCCCTAAGAGCACCTCAAAGGCAAGCAAGTCAGCAAAAACACAAAAAAATTTCCGCCTCGGATTTGGTCCAAGCCACTTTTATCCGGTATTAGAACTTTCCAGCAATGACCCCAGAGCCGTCAACTCACCCGCAAAGAGGTAGAACAACACCCCCATAAGTGCTGAGTCTTTCTTCATTGGGCGTAAACCAGCCCTCTGCTTTGATGGAAATAGGAGTCTGGAGGAAGAGGATAGAGGAGCATGTTCTTCTGAACTTGTGAACCTGAGGAATGCAGACTGCGGCAGCTTCAAATTAATAAGCAAACAAGTGAAGACAGTTCTGCTGATGAGCTTGTTTTTGTGATTAAAGTTTGAATTATATTAACTGTGCACAACAAAGAAAGACAGACACACAGGAATAAAAGTGAATAAGGACGAACAAGAAAGTTATTGATTCATTGTCTCATTTTCAGGGCTCGGTATCACGGTCCATGAATAAGAATAAGGCTTCGTCATCATACTCTGCGAATTCAGGCAGGGTGAGCTCAGTGTCACCTGACAGAGAAGAAATTCCCTCATCTATGTTGCTGTCCACCTCGTCTTCATCAGCCGCGCTTTCTCGTACTCTGTAATCAGGTGGTATGAGGTGCTGATTCATCTTGATCATTGTTAACCTCTCCACATTTTTGGGCCAGAGGCGGCTCCGTTTGGGAGTTACAATGCCACCAGCAGCACTGAAAACACGTTCAGAAGACACGCTTGCGAGGGGGCAAGACAAGTAGTTTAAAGCCAGGTTGGAGAGCTGTGGCCACAATTCTTTTTTCCCATGCCAATACGCCAATGGGTCAGCATTAACATAGACCTCTGTTTAGTCATTCAGATAGTCCTTCACCATCGAATCAAGGTTCTCCTTCAAGGTTCCTCCACTTTGCTTAGCTGTTGCTATGACCTTTTGAGAACCAAACCCAAGCCGAGCTAGCCAATCCTCTTCAGCCTCCAATGTTACTGTTGTGTCTTGTGGTGCAGATGATCCGGTTGCCGGTCTCTTTAACGGCTGAGAGGTCACTTGTGCCGCAGCCACAGGTGCAGAAGTGGATTGTTGTGACTGGGGATGGCCTGCTGATGCTGATGTACTGCCTTTTCCTTCAATTTGCTGCCGTTCTCTTTCAAACCTCTTGGCTGAGGAGGCTATCCACTGTTTGTACTTTGTAACATCTTCATCAGCAAAAGGAAAGAATGCTTGGCCTGCCAGTGCCTTTTGTAGCGTGGATCCAGAATAGTAGCACAAATGTAATGCTGGTTTAAGTGGATCATTTTAAGACGATCATCACCTTGTAGGTGCTCTAATAATTTCTCAGCCAGAACAAAAGGGTCTTGGTTTTTTTCATCTTTTTCAAACACAGAACACACCTCCTTCAGTTGGTGCTCCAGCATGTACAACAATGGGATAGCTTTTCCCAAATTACAGTCCTCCTTGCTGACTGCACGCGTGAAGAACTCAAAAGGACGAAGCATGTGTGTCAGGCTTTTAACTATGTTCCATTGTGCCGCACCCATCCTCAGGTCCTCCTTCTGAGCTGTACCCTGTGTTAAGAAATAGTGATCGAGTACCGTATTCTGCTCATACAGACGCTCAAGCATGTAGAAGGTTGAGTTCCAACGTGTTACCACCTCCTTGATGAGTGCTTTCACTGGCATTTGACGTTCATATAGCAGGCTCCTCAGATGCTTCCGGGCCTTAAAGAAATGGCTGAAATGGTTGCACATTTTTCGGCAGGTGTCCACTACTCTGTACGCTGCACTGTCTTTATCACCCAAGAATTTTTTGACAACCAGGTTTATACAGTGCGCCAAACACGGCACTCTGAAATAGTCACCCAGCTGCATGGCCTTAACTATATTGGCGCCATTGTCCGTGGAAACATTACCAACCTGGCGTTTTTTTGGGGACAGCCAGTCAAGGACCTTTGTGTTAAAGACATCCAAAATGTTTTGTGCTGTGTGACGTTTCTCCAAACCAAACATGGCTAGTGTTGCATGTTTCCGAGCAGCTTTAAAAACAATATCCGGGTCAACACCTGCGTTTAGCTTTGCTTTAGCCCCTGAAAAAGAGACCCAGTGTGCAGTGATGCACATGTAATCAGCGCCTGCGCCACTGGTCCACATGTCTGTTGTCAGATGTATAGTGTGAACAGCACTCTTCTGCAAAGCTGCCCCAATCACCTCCAGAACATCTTCATGTAGTGCTGGAACCGCAACTCAGGCAAAATAGAACCGGCTAGGAACCTTCCATTTAGGGCAGAGCGCTGCCACTAATTCTAGAAAACCAACCCCTTCTACAAAAGAAAAAGGGAGAAGGTCCAGAGCTAGCATTTTAGCCAGCTTAGTGTTATACAGACGCGTCAGTGGGTGGTTGCGTTCATATTGCGCTTCTGTAAACAACATCTTTTTAATGTTGCCCTGGACCAAGGATTTACGGGATGATGATGATGATATCTTTGACCCAGTTACGCTCGCTGATGAACTTTTTCGCATTGGTGTCTCACTCTCTCCCACACTCTTAGTGTGGCTCACATGGGGTGTGCTGCTGACAGGGGTACTGGGTGTAAGTGAAGTGTTTGAATCGTCTTCTTCCTCCTCGTCATCATCAGATGAAAAATCAACGTTTTCATTACGTGCAATTCGGGCTTCCTTGATCGCCTCTAGGTGCGCAAACCATTGGACAGTGTGCGTTCTCCTAAGATGACCTCTCTGGCCTCCGGTACCATAGTTGGTACCAAACTTACCACGACTAACTCGAAGCTTACAAATGCTACAAATGGCTATGTTTTCCTTTTTTGGGCAAACACTAAAGAAGTCCCAAACTGGAGACTTGAAATGTCTTTGGGGGCCGGAGGAGGCGGCGATACTGGTGGTGGTGGTCCTGCTGCTAATGCCAGATGAAGTGGAGGATGTGGATTGCCGAACTTCAGTACATTTTGCACTTTCACCACCACTAATTGAGGTCGAGGTGGATGGAGGTCCTCCCTTCTTGCGAGGAAGAAATATGGAAGCGGTAGGTGTTGGTGTACTAGTTAACTCCAAATCTGATGATTGTTGTGTTTCCATTTCCATTGCCTCCTCGTCGACATCATCATCACGCTCAGCAGCTTCTCGGGATAGGGTCAAAATGTCTCTTTGCTGCATGCCCGCTGGGGCTGCAGTGACCTTTATGATGACTGGCTAGTCGTCATCGTGAGAGGCTTCATCAGCAGCAGTATCCGTCACTTCTTGTTGAGCCTCATCACACTCCATAGCTATTAGTTTTTCGACGACCTTCCTTTTACGCTTAGGTACCTTTGTCAGATCATGGTGTGCCTCACTCTCAGACGGCAGTGGTGCTGGTTCCCAATTGGGATCCGTATCATCAGAAGGAGGTGGGCTTGAAGAAGATGTAGACACCAACCTTGATCTTTTCCTTGCTAGGGATGTGGAAGACAATGAAGGATCATCAGGAGGAGTGGCTTCCAATGATACCTCGGCTTGATTGCCGATTTCCTGATGTGCCCCTACTTCGGGAGGAACAACTATTGTGGGTACTTGTGACCCTCCATGCACCTCTGCTTGCGCATCTCCTTGCGCTGCCTCTCCTTCCACATGTACTTGGGCTTGTACTTGCACATGGTGTTGTTGTTGCGGCTGTGGTTGTTCAACACTTGTCAGATGAGTTACAACAACCTGTGTTGATTCAGGGACATTGCTGCTACTTTCTTGCGATGAGCCAACATCACTGGTCGATGGTGATTGGAGAAGTACACTGACGGCCTCTGAAGCACTCAAGGGCTTTGACTTAAGTTGGCGTGGTGGTGGAGGCACTGAACCCAATGGAGCGGGGGTGCTGCTCCCAGCTTGGTCCCCAGCAGATCCTGCTGCTGCTGCAGGCGTACTTTTTTTTTTGCTCCCAAAAAACGCAGCGGCCGGCACACCAGCCTCCTTGGTAACTTGCTTCTTCTGCTCCTTACTAGCAACTTTCTTGCTAGAGGAGCTACGGAGACCTTTTTTTGGGGCCATCTTCTTCAGAGCAGGTCAGACAGCAGGCCGCAGTTGCATAAATTGTAGAGTTGTCTGAGGCCAGACGTGACGTCGCGTGACGTTATGCTGCACACACACACCGCTGCAGGACTTCTTCCTGGCACTGGTGGTTCTCTTGAGTCTTGTGCACCTAAAAGCAATGGAAGACAGAGGAACATCAGTTCAGTTATACACCCCCAAAAAATCGAAAAAAACAGAAAAATCAGCACAATCCCATGCCCTCCATGATGCTTAAATTCAAGACACCCCGCAGAAAGACTAGGCACATGCAACACTCACTAGTCACTACCCCTGGTGAAAAGGCCACAACAACAGGCCAAAAAAACGAAAATCACAGAAAAATCAGCACAACCCCAAGCCATCCAGCCCCTCCATGATGTTTAAATTCAAGACAACCCACAGAAAGACTAGGCACATGCACCACTCACTACCCTCTGGTGAAAAGGCCACAACAGGCCAAAAAAACGAAAATCACAGAAAAATCAGCACAATCCCATGCCATCCAGCCCCTCCAAGATGTTTAAATTCAAGACAACCCACAGAAAGACTAGGCACATGCACCACTCACTACCCCTGGGCATAATGGATGAAAGCTAGGCAAAATGGGTGCAGGCCTAAGAACACTGCCTGCATTCAAAATGGCCCCCTCCATCACAGCACATGGCCAGGGCCTGTAGCAGCACTCAAAATGGCCCCCAACCACATGGCCTGTCCACAACAGGCCCAAAAAACGAAAATCACAGAACAATCAGCAAAATCCCATGCCATCCAGCCCCTCCATGATGTTTAAATTCAAGACAACCCACAGAAAGACTAGGCCCATGCACCACTCACTACCCCTGGGCATAATGGATGAAAGCTAGGCAAAATGGGTGCAGGCCTGAGAACACTGCCTGCATTCAAAATGGCCCCCTCCATCACAGCACATGGCCAGGGCCTGTAGCAGCACTCAAAATGGCCCCCAACCACATGGCCTGTCCACAACAGGCCAAAAAAACGAAAATCACAGAAAAATCAGCACAATCCCATGCCATCCAGCCCCTCCATGATGTTTAAATTCAAGACAACCCACAGAAAGACTAGGCACATGCACCACTCACTACCCCTGGGCATAATGGATGAAAGCTAGGCAAAATGGGTGCAGGCCTGAGAACACTGCCTGCATTCAAAATGGCCTCCTCCATCACAGCACATGGCCAGGGCCTGTAGCAGCACTCAAAATGGCCCCCAACCACATGGCCTGTCCACAACAGGCCCAAAAAACGAAAATCACAGAAAAATCAGCACAATCCCATGCCATCCAGCCCCTCCATGATGTTTAAATTCAAGACAACCCACAGAAAGACTAGGCCCATGCACCACTCACTACCCCTGGGCATAATGGATGAAAGCTAGGCAAAATGGGTGCAGGCCTGAGAACACTGCCTGCATTCAAAATGGCCCCCTCCATCACAGCACATGGACAGGGCCTGTAGCAGCACTCAAAATGGCCCCCAACCACATGGCCTGTCCACAGCAGGCCCAAAAAACGAAAATCACAGAAAAATCAGCACAATCCCATGCCATCCAGCCCCTCCATGATGTTTAAATTCAAGACAACCCACAGAAAGACTAGGCACATGCACCACTCACTACCCCTGGGCATAATGGATGAAAGCTAGGCAAAATGGGTGCAGGCCTGAGAACACTGTTTGCATTCAAAATGTCCCCCTCATCACAGCACATGGCCAGGGCCTGTAGCAGCACTCAAAATGGCCCCAAACCACATGGCCTGTCCACAACAGGCCCAAAAAACGAAAATCACAGAAAAATCAGCACAATCCCATGCCATCCAGCCCCTCCATGATGTTTAAATTCAAGACAACACACAGAAAGACTAGGCCCATGCACCACTCACTACCCCGGGTGAAAAGGCCACAACAGGCCAAAAAAACGAAAATCACAGAAAAATCAGCAGTCAATCCCAAGCCATCCAGCCCCTCCATTATGTTTAAATTCAAAACACCCCACAGAAAGACTCAGTGCACCCACCACTGAGTACCCCTGGGCAAAAGGCCCCAAAACAGCCCAAAAATCGAAAATTCCAAAATTGTAGTTGCAGCAACTGTAATGCCCCAAACAAACTTACTTGTGAAATTTCTAATCCAAAAGTGATCCAAAGAAAGTCAAAAAGGCCTCAAATCCAAATATCCAGCAGCATCCACAAAAAGTAATCCTTCCAGCTCCAGATCCAAATGAAAAGTGACCAGGAGATGGACAAAGCACTGGGAGGAGCCTGCTGGACAGGAACAGGAAGTTGAAGACTGTGGGGCACTTCCTTCCCCCCCCCTCCTCCCCAAAATGGACTCCTCGCAAAAAAAGTGCAGGCAAATGTCAACCTGAGGAGTCATTCAGATAAAAATCATAATTTCCAGAAGGTTTATGCTGCTTGCTGGCAAATTTTATATTTTCGCGAGTGCGAGATTGTTGCTGCTCGCCGCATCTCAAAGCTCGCAATTGTGAAGTACCGGGATCCGTGATCACGGCGTACTCGCATTGACAAACTCTCGCTGTAAAAGTTGGCAAGCCGCGATTACGTAATCGCGCTTGCCAAATTCCCGCGGGATCCCGCAGCAAGATCCAAAATGGCGCAGCACTCGCAAAATATCAAGAAAAATAACTCGGCAAACGATGAATGACGGGAAGTAAACGCCGCGCGCCGCAAAATTGTATCACCAAGACAAAAAAAATCTGCTCCGTGCGAATTTGCGGATTTTGCGGAAATCCGCAAATCTCGCGGATTGCGAATTTACCGAAAATCCGCAAAATCGGCGAGCGTAACGGATTTTCCGCCCATACTTACTCTACATAATTCAGACAAGATGATAAGGGATCAGTATTTTTGAAGTTTATTCTCAGATCCCCCTATACTCAACGTTGTTTTCCTGTACATATGTATATAGAACTGTTTTTACACAACATTGGTATTTAAATTGAATATATTCGTATACCTGTTGATACTCCTTTACATAGACACAATTGATTGTCATGTTCAACTTTTTGTATCAACTTTACCTCCGTATATAGAACTGTTTTTACACAACATTGGTATTTAAATTGAATATATTCGTATACCTGTTGATACTCCTTTACATAGACACAATTGATTGTCATGTTCAGCTTTTTGTATCAACTTTACCTCCGTATGCTGTGTAACTATATATTTTTTATCATGTGTAATGTATTTTAAGATATTTATGGGTCTTGAATGTTTTTTACACTGATAAACAGTTTTTTCTATTTCTAGTAATTAACTAGTAATACGGAAATAACAGCGTCAATATGTATAGTATTTTTTCCTTGCTTATGAATCAATTTGATGCACTGTCACTTTAAATGCCCCGCTCTATGGCGAGCAGTTTGTCATGTGATCAAGCCTCTTTGAAGGCGAAACGCGTCATGGCGGCAGCGCTGGCACTAATTTAATAAACCACCTTTGCACCAGCACTCTTTTGGGTCGACTCTTCGTCACTGTGGGACTGGCAGTTTTTGAATTTCTGTCACAGGTGATGATCTTCATGAATATATATATATGTATATATATATATATATATATATATATATATATATATATATATATATATCACTACGAAGAATTTCCCAGTTCACAGGAAATGCACGACGACACACAAGGTTGCTGTGCTTCAAAGATTTATTTCAGGCAGCAAAAACAAACAACGCGTTTCACCTTACGGCTTGCTCACGTTTGTTATATTTGTTATATATTAAAAACAACATTTGGTTCAACTGTATTAACACCATCGCGCGAATTCCGCTGCGGGAGTTCTATTAAGTGTCGAGGCCACATCCGCCAATGGTCGTGTGCAGCGCTATTGAGGTAGTGCTCGCAACGGCCGTTGGCCAACGTGCGCATGCAACGGGTTAAAGACTGATATTTAGGTACTTTCCATTATAAATATAGGACGCCG
Organism: Lissotriton vulgaris; assembly: GCF_964263255.1. Lineage (NCBI taxonomy): Eukaryota > Metazoa > Chordata > Amphibia > Caudata > Salamandridae > Lissotriton > Lissotriton vulgaris. Next base: position 1,188,211,221 of record NC_141693.1, on the reverse strand, counting down.
ATATTTTTGACATTGATATTTATGCCACAATATTTTGATAAGGGGATAGTTTAGATGTTGATATTCTGTCAGGGAACCCACTCATAACATAGTGATTTCACTGATGACATCTCAAATGACATCGTCCACAGAATGTCTGATGCACCCACTCATACCCCACATAACCTTTGATACACCCACTGCAACTTCCACACTACCATTCTCAAACCCATTCATACACCCATACCAGTACTTACACAGCCACTCCCTGATTCTTAGGACTGCACACACATCCACTCAATCAACCATACAGCCTCTCATACACCTACTCACTAATACAGCCACTGACATATCCACCAATACACCTGTACAGCCACTCATACACTGAGCAAGTCACCTATAGAGCTACTCGCATACCTGCCCACTCACCCATACAGTCAATCACATGGCCACTTACTCACCCATATACTTACACACACACCCACTAACTTACTCATACAGATACTAACACATACTCACTCACCTAAACAGTCACTGACACATGCACACAGACCCCCATGTTATGTTAATAAAATGTATTGAGAGCACAAATTCCCGGGGGTGTCTTGGCTCTCTAAATATAACTACTAGCAGCCCGTCCCGACGTTGTCCGGGTATGAATTGCTGCAGGCCAGTAGTATATTGTTTTGTAGGATTTCGTTTTGATAGCATTTCTTATCTGTGACAGGCCTGTGAAATGCTCCGATTCACAGTGCACTGCTGATGCACATAAGAGTGCGCGTTCAGTAGTGTGTGACCTCGAGTTTCCCTACTTTATTTTTCCTTGCAATATTATATAGCGCAAACTCGACAACATGGCATGAGCACAATTTAAATTACAGAAGAACACATTCATTTGTGGTAGGCACGGGGAGACAAAGCGATTTGCCTGGAATCACAGGATGTTGAGCTGATGCCGAGATTCGAACGTAGCTCCCCAGCTCTAAAGTTCGCATTTCTAGAACTTGTAGCGGGAGGTGTGTCTAAAAGTTTATCTCGGTGCTGGCCATCAATGAGAGAGGCCTGTGCATTTTTCAAATCGGTGGTGAAAAAATACGAGTATGTTGCTGGAGATGTGGGCCGCCGTGCCACCAATGTACTTACCGGGGGAGGGTAAACACCCATTATTCCGCAACTTTCTTTCCGCATACCATCAATCCGCATACTTTCATTACGAAAGTACCATGACTCCGCAATGCCATTATAACACATGGCATTACATTTTATATGCTTTTACCACGCATACATTTACAACGAATAAATGCATGAATGGTAAAAGCATGTGTTTTTTTAAATATTTGGATAAGGTAAGCATGGGTATAGGGGTATATGTTTTGGGGTACTGAGGTATATGTTTTGGGGTGTTTGGGTATTTTATGGGTTCAGATATAGTTTTGGGTTATGGGGTACAGAGGTAGTTTTAGGGTTTAGGGATAGGTATGGGTTTCGGGGTACAGGGGTATTTTTAGGGTTCAGGGCTAGGGTTGGATTTTGGGGTATAGGAGTATTTTTAGGGTTCAGCAGTAGGTTTTGGTTTTCGGGTACAGGGGTATTTTAAGGGTACAGGGCTAGGTTTTGAATTTGGGGTACAGGGATATTTTTAGGGTTCAGGGCTAGGTTTGAGTTTTGGGGTACAGGGGTATTTTAGGGTTCAGGGGTAGGTTTGGGTTTTGGGGAACAGGGTTATTTTTATGGTTCAGGGCTAGGTTTGGGTTTTGGGGTACAGGGGCATTTTTAGGGTTCAGGGCTAAGTTTGGGTTATGGGGTACACGGGTAGCTTTAAGGTTTAGGGATAGGTATGGGTTTTGGGGTACAGGGGTATTTTTAGGGTTCAGGGCTAGGTTTGGATTTTGGGGTATTGGAGTATTTTCAGCGTTCAGCGGTAGGTTTGGGTTTTCGGGTACAGGGGTATTTTAAGGGTTCAGGGCTAGGTTTGGGTTTTAAATTATATTCATTTATAAGTATTATCATTTAAAGATAAAAGGCTGTCAGTTTTACACAGTGGTGCACGAGGTGATCATTTGTGACAATTGGGGCTCAGTGTGATTTTGTGCCATACAATATATACAGTGTTGATGTCATGTGACAGGAGGGGATTAGGGAAAAGGGGAAGCGTGACCAATATTATACAATTATTCAGAATATTCTGTATGAATGTTGTGAGATGTTTAAGTAAAGTGCTGTTATGTGACTGTGTATTTTAGTAGGTATATGGCTGTCCGAATGTGTATGTAAGTGACTGCACATATACGTCAGTGCCTCTGTAAGGGAATAGAGAGCTGAGAAAGTGTGACTACCACTACATGTGAGTCTGCTACAGGCATAAGTAGTTTTTAGTAAGAGACTGAAAGTATATGTGCTGCTGTAGCTGTCTGTTTAGGTTGCGGAGAGGTCTATGCTTTTGTGAACATGTAAATCAGTTGCTTTAGGGGGACAAGTTCTATGTTGTACTCCGCATAGAGGCCTACAAGTGCACAAGTAACATAATCAACTCAAAGGACATCTGTGGTCCCCTAAGCACAAAACAGTATCATTCATGCCATACGTACAGCATATCTTGCAAGTGAGTTATGCACACTAAAATGTCGGTTCGACACTTTAGAAACACCTATAACATGTCAAGTGAAGCTGTGACCAATCACAGGCAAGGGTTACACTAGTATCCATCACCCATGACAAAATACAATTTCTCTGCATGGATGAGAAGATTGGGTCAGCACTTGCCTGCAAATCTGAGAGAGTACAGATGTACAGCTGTATTGGTCTCTTGAGATGTTTAAGTAAATGTGCTGGTATGAAACTGCCTGTGATGCAGGGGACATTTCATTTTATATGTTGGGGTGCATTATAATCACATGTAAATCACATCCGCATATAATCTTGCAAATTATTTTAACATGGGATGCTAGAATTGTAAAACATATTAACACAATTATTTGAGGCACTCTAGTTTATGAATAATAGTCATGGAGAAGTAACATAGGAACTAAATGGAGCTGGCAGAAAAAGTTAACATGTAAAACTTGTGCTATGGAGTTGACACTACATGCATAATAAATGTGTTTGACAAATGATATTTCTTATTTGTAGGTAAATGTATTACTTGACCTACTTGCCCAGCGGGATATAAAGTCCAGCATAGACCTAGATGCAGGGGTTGGGGAGGTGGAACGGGAATCATTTTCAAGGAAGAGCTGAATATTACCACGCTGAACATAGATGAAGTGTCCGGCGCGGAGTTTCTAGGTTTCTCGATTAAGGATGAGTCAGGTCATTTGTTATCGGGCATGATCTGCTATAGACCGCCGGGAGTAATTAATGCACATCAACAACAGGAACTGATCGATGTAATTAATAATATGGCACTTAAACACACTAGGTTATTAGTCCTAGGGGATTTCAATTTGTGGGCCAACGGAAGAATGGATACAGCTTTTTATAACATCACTCAGTCCTGTGCTAATCTGAGCCTGAAGCAATGGGTGACCGAACCGACACACAGAGAAGGTCATATCTTAGATCTGATCTTTGCAGAGGATGACCTTATCGTCATAGGGGAAATACTGCCGGTGGGGTGGATGGATCACCACCTAATCACTGTAAGTGTCCAAAGCCCTGAATAAAATGAGGCCTGTGGATAGACAAGTCAGGACTTTCCTCGGCTGAGATTGGAAAGGGCTTTTGAGAAAGGCAAAAGTGGGTGTCTCCCTGTTTCATACAGAGGCTCTGTTTAACCCTGAGAAACAGGACACAGAGAATTACACCACCTTCAATGAACATATAACTAAGAAACTTGACCAGCTTGCTCCACTGAAAGCCATTAGGAAAAGAGGAAGACAGTCAGCACCATGGTACACAAAAAACTTGAGGAATCTCAAGCTTTCTTGTAAAATGGCTGAAAGACAGTGGAGGAGGGAATATCTGGAAAAAGAAAGAATAAGCTGGAGGCTTACAATAATAAAATATCAAAAAGAAATAACCATCGCTAAAGCAGAGCACTTTGCATCTACCATATTAAAAAGCTCCAATAAATCTAGAGACATCTTCAGGATAGTGAGAGGCATGACCCATCCTGACTGCACTAACAGCTAAATCGAACCTTTTCAGGAGTTGTCTGATGGATTGGCGCTCTTCTTCCAAGATAAAATGAATAAAATAGTGGAAAGTATGGAAGATATACCTCCACCAACCCTGCTAGATCAGAATAAAAGGGCAAGAAGTTTAAAGGAAGAGGGTGCTGTTGAGTTGTCCGTACCTGGGGCCTCTATGGATAATTTTCCGATTCCCTCAGAGGAGGAGTTCGTTTGAGTGGCCCTAGGAATCTCCTCTGGTTCACCATTGGATCCTCTGCCCCACAAGCTAATGAAGGAACTTGGTTCAGAGACCTTTCCCATCCTACAATATCTATGCTGCCAGTCCCTTAATACAGGTTTTGTTCCGTCCTGGAAGCAGGCTGTTATTACGCCACACCTGAAAAAACCCACCCTTGATCCATGTTGTCACAAGATATACCGACCAATTTCCCTCCTGCCCTACCCGATCAAGATTGTGGAACGTCTTGTCAGTAGGACCCTGTCCCTCTTTTTGGAGACAAACAACATACTGGAGGAAGAACAGTTTGGTTTTAGACCGGGTCATGGGACAGAATCAGCCTTGGTGGTAGTGCTGGACAGCTTTCGATATGGTGAACCATGACATTCTGCTTTCAAGGCTGGAAACCTTTGGGGTGAAAGAAGTGGCACTTAGTTGGCTGCGATCTTATCTGTCCGATAGATGGCAGGTGGTGGCACTCCCTCGGTTCCAATCTGAATTTGTGAAAGTTTTACTTGGGGTACCGCAGGGATCATCTATCAGTCCCATTTTGTTTACTGCTTATATGCAACCCTTGTTAGGAATTATAAAGGCGCATAATATCAGCATGATTAACTATGCTGATGACACGCAGCTTTTGATATCCCTGGATGGTGCTCAGGCGGATTCACTGGATTGCTTTCATGCTTGTAGCGCCAAGAAACCGCATGGTAGTTGTGCGCTTAATAAATACTTTTAAATTCAAATTCAATTCAAATTGAATGCGTGAAATGGCGAAATAGTTGAAGGAAAATTCGCTCCAGCTTAACAGTGGGAAAACAGAGATCCTTCAGTGCAAGGTGGGGGGGATCACCCGAAGTCTGCCAGCAGACTTGTGGCCTCTAACATCAGATGGCACGTTGACACTAGTGAACACAGTGCACAATCTGGGGGTCAGTTTTAATGAGAATCTACATCTGGAGACCCACGTTACCAAACTGGTGGGAAGTTGCCTTACTTTAATTTGAGGTCTTCGGAATGTGCTGCCACTGCTACCTGAACAGGCAAGAACAACGGTAGTCAGGAGTATCATCCTCAGCCGCCTGGACTACTGCAATGCCCTACTTCTGAACTCCCCGGGATTTCTGATTGCCAGACTGCTGAGTATCCAGGCAGCAGCAGCTAAGTTAGCACTCTCCTGAACTCGTTGATCATCAACAACACAAGCACTGGCGGAGATACACTGGCTCCCAGTAGCTCAAAAGATCTTGTTCAAATCACTGTGCATTGTGTTTAGAGCACTTCATGGACAGGGTCCTAAGTCGCACCAGGGCAAGTTTCAGTGGTACGAGCCTACTCTGACCCTTCGCTCCTCTTCCACCAACCTTGTCAGAGTTCCCAGGGTAAAGAAAGTGACCCTGGGAGGAAGAGGCTTTAGCGTGGCAGCAGCTCGCCTTTGGAATGGTCTCCCCCTAGAAATCAGGGGAACACAAAGTCTGCAGCTGTTCCGCAAACAAAATTAAGACCTGGCTCTTTCCTAGGGTATAATCTCCAGGGGTAGCAGTAGACTTCTCTTGATGGTATGCCTTTTCTTATCACAGCTGACAGTCTCTTTTCCGGTTTATCTCCTAGTGCCAGGATGCCCGCAGGGTTACAGTGCGCTCTACAAATGCCTAATAATAATAATTGAGATGCCATAATGATTACGTGATTAGTATTGTTGGCAGTGGTATGTTCCTATGTTAGCTCAAGTTGTAGGCCTGAAATGCAAGTCACTGAAAACTTAAGAATTTATAGATGAATTTCTTGTGTATTGCAGAATCTGTTTTTCTCACTTTTCCTTTTCAGAAGGAGAAGCATTGTTTAGGACATGGTTTTGAGGTGTTCAAGACAGAGGCGTTGTCACATGGGAGAAGGTATGGGAGCCAAGGACAAATTGTTGTGAAGAATGGACAACACAGTGGAAAAGTACATCCAGAACTGTACCCAGAATGGATAGCGTGAGGCATGGTGCATCATTGGAATGTTACCTGTGGATAACTGATTGTTGGAACTAGGGAAATAGCCCACTTATCTCTTGCCTTTAGAGAGAGAGCATCTCAGAACAAGCTCTTTCTTTGCGATAGTTACTTTATGCTACTTGACCCATTTATGGTAGAGGGACTTCTTAGGAAGACTCCATGCACTGACCACTTTCCACTGAAGATCCTTAACAGGGATGTCACCCCAAAGCTAGAGTACAGATATATTTAATGTTCTTTACTCATCAACCCACAAGGCAGGGGATATTTGACTCATTTCCTGTGTTTCCTGTACCGTACTTCTTGAATTAATAGTTCTATTTATGCTGCAACGTCAAAATTGGATGCATAGGTTTAGCTTCATGCTAATTCCTTTGTATTTCTACACCCTCATGTTGAGGTGTCTTTATGTCCAGTTACTTTTGACTTTGTAATTAATTAACCATATTTAGTTGTCCGTGGATTATTATGCAGCAAAAGACAACTGTTGGCTAGTTGGTTGTGTACTAACAATTTTGTCCCTTTTACACTTTTATGCTGCGAAATGTAACTATTGGTTTGCATCTTTAGAATGGGTCTAGAGCTAATGGGTCCGGCCCTTTTACCTGCAATAATACCCATGTGGTTGTATAAATGTGCATGCAAGTGGTTGTAGAAAGATTTCAGTGCCTGTGTTAGGCAAAAGGGCTAAATAGGTGTGAATGCAACTACCTTTGAGTCTGCTGAATGTAGTAATAGTTTCTGGTGAGTGACTCAATCTAAATATGCTTCTGTAGCTGTCTCAATAGCTTAAACAGAGGCTTTTTGTTTTTCTGAACATGTATGTCAGTTGCTTTGGGAAAGTTATAATATATGTATTACTTAGAATCAGGAAGGGGTCCCAGTACAAACTTGTTAAAAACAAGGTGGACAATTAATGCAATAATCAAAAACATAACAAACAAAAAGTCATACACTTGCAAATTTGTTCTCTTTGGAATGGAGCTTTCATGCCCACCAACCCATGATGATTTCATGGTAATTGTCTACCTTTTGCGCCTCCATTTTAACTCACAATTAGTTGTCCCCAAGTATTTAATCCCTCGTTTTATTTCAAATTATTGGAACTTTGCCCTGCCACTTTACCCCTGTCCTGAGGAAGGTCCTCTACAAGGTTATACGGATACTTAGCTTTCTTTGGGGTCAAAACATCGACAGCCTTCCTACTGGCCGGCTGACTAAAGTCGAAGTTTAATGAAATCGGAGTACGTACCTGTAGGTCTGCCATCATACAAACACTTTGTTCTGTGGACCCTAAACTAATTTGCTGAGCAGTCCGATTCATAACTAAATTTGAGAAAAAGAGAGGAACCTTGGTAAAGTTCTAATCTCCACCATGAACTCGTACATTAAACATGACTGTTCTCCCTGTCCCAGACACGGATATTTTTTAGGCATGAGACTAATTTTTAACAAATTTTACGGCTCACCACCTGCTTATATTCTGTCTAATGTTTATCTTCTGCTTTTAATTATCCAGATATTTTATATTTTTGTAATGGTTTTTATTAACTGTACAATAAAGTTTGTAACCTGTGTACTGGCCAGCTTGCACTGCAACCAGAAGATATTTACATAGGCTTATGGAGCATTACTTTGTTGAACTTAAGGAACATTTGCTGCTTTTCCATCTGGCTCTATGTTGAAGCCAGTGTTTAATGTTTGCTGACAAGGGTCTCATGACAGGCACTTTAACCCTTCCCAATCTTTGCACTTATTCTCACTTACACCTTTCCCCTCCCTCGCCCATTGGGGCACAAATGTTTTTTTCTGAATACATGATGAATTTTCTTTGTGATATACCTAACCCGATGGCACATTGGGATTAAATAACAGTGTTCCTTTGCAAGTGTATGACTTTTTGTTTATGTTATGTTTTTGATTCTTGCATTAATTGTCCACCTTGTTTTTAACAACTTTGTACTGGGACCTCTTCCCTATCTGTACCGCTATACACCCAGGTCCCAATGACTTTATTTGGGTATACCCTTTTCCCGTAACGTACTCTGAGCAGGCGCACGCCTGCGAGGGATTATGTCTTGATAAACGCAAACACACATCATGGTAGAGAACGAGCTTTAATCGTACACGGAGGAATACATCAACCAAATTTTTTGCAAGACCCATACCATAATTTTCTTTCATCTAACACCCCCACCATAGACTTCACACTCAATAACAAGGTAGCCCGCCTGGAATGTCTGTAGGAGAAGTTGATCCGCACCAGACTGCATGTCCATCTGCTGACTAGGTACCTCCAAGCCAACATTATCCCTGTGGGCCTCCTAATCAAAATCAAACCAGCTATCTTTGTGGATATCCTCAAATTCAAGGAGAGCTTCAGCTTTGTCGCTAAAAACTGCTCCTGGCACTGGATGGTGCTGGGAGTAGAAACTGCAGCCGAACAAGTCCAAATCCTAACAAGGGAGATTGCAACTCTTAAAGCTGAAATCGCTGGCGACACTACCTTGACCAACGCCAAAGACGCACTGACACACTTGGAAGCCACATTGAAAGATTTTAAAACTACAACCCAAACATAGAAACATAGAGAAACTGGTATGTGATGTACGTTTCTACGACAAGAAGAACACCTACCCTTATCTACAGGCAGATTATTTTAATCAGGATAACCAGGGACGCTTCACAAACTGCAGCAGAGGGGGATTTCAGGGAAGACGAAACTACACCACCTTTTATGATTCCTCCTACAGCTCAGAGAGTGACACCGAGCTCCCGAGCTCAAGTTCGGGCTACAGTATTCAGGATTACAGATACCCACCACAGGTGCCTTTTTTAGGTCAAGGCCAATGGAGACCTCCCAGGGGCCGTGACAACAACTGGTCCAGAGGGCCCCCACAGGGACCGCAACCCAACAACATGAATTGGGACAGAGGCAGGGGCAGAGCCCATAAACAAGTCTCCCTTCGACCGGAGGAACACAGGGAGCTATCCACTCGACGCAGAGTGTACCAGTGGTGAGTCTCCCCACCTAACCCAATGGTTTACTTTTCATCATATACCTTGAAAGATGAGGAGACCAAAGTCTTGAGCAAGGGCCATTCCTATGTTCCCACTGCACCTCACCACAAATTTGCCATCAAAGCGGAACTACACAGATTCTTTAGGAAGATTCGCCTCCGCTACTATTTGGGAAATTCTACATTCCAACAAAAAGCCTCCTGCCCAGGATTGAGAGTCCCGCCCTCATTTGCGCAACCAACTTACGCCATGAAAAACAAGATTCTGGCTTACGGGAGTGTGGTTTTGAGTGGTCAGTAAGATATAATTGAATAACGCAAGCATACAAAATTCAATATCAGCGGGATTGAGATGGCTGCTTTACTGACCCTTAAAGAAAACAAGGAAGTGGTAATCACAAGATGTAACCAAATACAAAGATGAGATATATAGACAACTCAACGACGGTGTCAGCTACAAGAAATTATCATCTGAACCTTCCAAAGATTTGGCGCTAGATCCTCTCCCTCACCCAGGAGGGCCTAGAACAGGGCTTCATCACAGATCTTGAATTCCAATATCTTTACCAAAGGCATCCCAGACTACCAACAATCTACACGCTGCCGAAGATACACAAGAACATGACCAACCCACCTGGACGTCCCATTGTGTCCAGGTGTGGCTCAATGTTGGAACCTCTCTGCAAAGACATCGATGATTTTCTGAAGCCCATTGTAGAAAATACCTAGGCCTACCTATGGGAAACCATGCAGACCATCAACATCTTGGACGGATGACCCTTTGACCACATGAAACAACTACTGGTCACATGTGATATTGTGTCATTATAAGCAAGCATTCCCCAGCAAAGCGCCCTGGAGGTCGCGGAAGCAACACTGAACCGCTGGGCAGCCCTGGTAGCAGTCCCTACTGACTTTATCATTTCACTCTTGAGGATTGCAATGATGAAAAATGTCTTTATTCCGCAGAAAAATTTCTATTTACAGACAAAAGGAGTAGCAATGGGGGCTACTTTTGGCCCAGATCTAGCTATTATCTTTATGGATAATTTCAAAAGAAAGTACATTTTCAATGACTCCCAACACGTTTAACAATAATGTGGAACTGTGGACGTGATACATAGACAATATCTTGTTGATCTGGACCAGCAATCCGTCTCAACTATTATCCTTTCACAGTTGGCTCAATCCGAGGACCCCTGACATTCAATTTACGCTGCATTCTGATGCCCAACTGATCGATTTCCATCACATAACCATCTTTGGAGATGGAGATGAACTCCATACCACATTGTATCGGAAACCGTCAGAACGTAACTCACTCCTCAAATATGACAGCCATCACCCGAGAGGCCTGAGGGATAATCTGCCTTTCGGACAGTTCCATGAAACATAATTACGTGCTGGAGTCCGAAGATCTTGCACACCGCCTGAACGAGGCTATCCCACAAGATTAATCAAAAAAGCCAGGAAGCGGGCATGGTTTAGCCTGCGTGAAACCCTACTTCAACCAAGAGACAGAGTCAACACAGTCAACCAGAGGATGATTTGTGTGACAACTTTTTCCTACAGGAGAAACGCAATCAAAAAAGACATTAACAAGCATTGGGGCTCATATCCAATGACTTACAGCAGGACGGCCTACCCTTGCATTCATACAAAAGGGCAGAGAGCATCAAAGACCATATTGTTTGTTCATTTTTTGAACCCCCTCAACCTGTAACTGTCCTATCGCTGTGGAACTTACCGCCCATTGTAGGCCATCATAGTTGTAGACTATGCAAGGCTTGCGCTACCACAAGTCAGACCAAAGAATTTAAACACAACCAACATACAATTACCCTCAAGACCTGCACTAATTGTAATACGAGTCATGTCATTTATGGTATCATTTGCCCTTGTGGCCTGATGTACATCGGACAAACTCAACAAAAGATTAAAGTGGGGATACTGCAGCACTGCACTCGGATACGCTGTGAGGTACCTGTTGCACCACTGGTAGACCACTTCAGAAGAGGAGGACATGCCCCTGAAAGTTTCCAATGGATTGTCCAGGAGAAGGCCACCCTAGGATGGAGAGGAGGCGATATTGGCCTGATACTGAACATTCGTGAATCAAAATGGATGTCAACTTTTGACTAAATAAACAACCGATCAAATGAAGTAGACAGCAGCCACGCACAGCTAGCGACGCTCTGCCCATAGAACACATTTCTCTCAGCCCCTGGGGGGGTGGGCACAGGCCTGTGTGTCTTTCTTGTATGTGAGAGGTACACATTGACAACTCTCTGCCACTGTGGCAATCCCAAAAGCACAACGTTTACCCTCCATTAGGCGAGGTACACACTGACAGACAGTGGTCCAGTATCAACAACTTATGTACACTGTCTGTTCGCCTTCATGCACAAGTGGTCCATTGCATACGCATGTCTTGAATTTCCCCTCGTTTTTTAACTGAATCTTTGATTAACACTATCTGGCGAGCAATAGACTCCTTTACCCTCATGCTTGAGAGGTACGCGACCCAAAGGTGCTCTGAATTAGTATTGTGTAATTTCGTTGTCACAGCAGACAGTTTATACTAACTCATATAGCTGCCTTTTCCATCTATTGGCAATAGTGCTGTTTCACTAATGTATGTAATTGGTGTTTCCGCACAATATGTTTTGTGTTTTGACAATAAATGTACCTTTTTTACTAGAGTCCGGGTTCTCCGACACTCCAGATTAGCTTTCATTTCCATTTTAGACCTTTCGGTCAATCCTGAGTCTTTTTACACTGACAGTCCCCGCATTTAGCGTGAGACAACGTGCATGTACGCAACGTCCGTCTTTTGGCATTTAATCCCGGCTCTCACACTACGTGGCCATCTACCTGCAAGGAGAACGGCTGTTTACAGGGATGCCTGATTCAACTTTGCCCACAGGTAATGACTGTTTGACAACCAAACAGTTGTTTTGCCTTTCCTTCTAGTTAGGGTCTGTAATTTTAACACTGGTTCCTTCCATTTACTTCATTGTTAGATGTAGCTGACCGGGACCGTCAGCTTAACAGCGATTTGACACACAACAGGGACCTTGGATCTCTTCCGGCCTTCGTGAGTTTAGCAGCATATTTTTTAAAGGTTTTTTTGTAAGGTTTCTGCAAGTTCTGACCTACTGTGTGCCATGCTTCTGAGGTTTCTTAGCCCGTTTTTTATTCCTTTTCAGATTCATTCCTTGCCTAAATTAGTTCTTTTTGGAATGGAGCTTTCATGCCCATCAACCCATGATAATTTCACGGTAATTGTCTACCGTTTGCGCCTCCATTTTAACTCACAATTAGTTGTCCCCAAGTATTTAATCCCTCATTTTATTTCATATTATAGGAACTTTGCCCCGCCCCTTTACCCCTGTCCTGAGGAAGACCCCTTATAAGGTTATACAGAGACCTAGCTTTCTTTGGGTCGAAACGTCGACAACCTTCCTACTCGCCAGCTTGCACCGCAATCAGAAGATATTAACATAGGCTTATGGAGCATGACTTTGTTGAACTTACGGAACATTTGCTGCTTTTTCCATCTGGCTCTACGTTGAAGCCAGTGGTTAATGTTTGGTGACATGGGTCTCATGACCGGCACTTTAACCCTTGCAAATCTTTGCACTTATTCTCACTTACACCTTTCCCCTCCCTCACCCATTGCGGCACAAATGTTTTTTCTGAATACATGATGAATTTTCTTTGTGATATACCTAACCCGCAGGGACATTGTGATTAAATAACAGTGTTCCTTTGCAAGTGTATGACTTTTTGTTTTATGTTATGTTTTTGAATGTTGTCTTAATTGTCCACCTTGTTTTTAACAACTTTGTACTGGGACCCCTTCCCTATCTGTACCGCTATACACCCAGGTCCTAGTAACTTTGTTTGGGTATACCCTTTTCCCGTAACGTATTTGGAATAAGGGCATGCAAGTGCACAAGTATCCTAATGAACCGAAAAGAACATCTTTAATCTTTTAGGCTTAAACCAGCATGCTTTATACACTACAGCATCTCTCACATGTGACCTGTGCATACTGAAACTTGGATTTAAGACTTGACAGATAACCTTTACATGGCAAACAAAGCTCCAAGTAAAAGTGCACTCACACTCACAGGATGTAGATTACAAGCATCATCCATGTTTGAAATATTATTTCTCTACATGAATGAGCTTGGGTCAGTACTTGCCAACATATGTGAGAAATTGTAGGTGTACATCAACAGTGCCAGTGCCAAAAGCATCTTTTGCTTGCCAATAACTTTGGCGCAGTTTGACGACTCAAAATTTAATTCAAGACTCTCACATCAGCTGCTTTCTTCGAAGTTTTCGTGGTGATCCGTTGAGCTGGCTCCGAGAACCAAGGGGTGTTTAAAATTGCGATTTCCAAATTAATATCCATAGGAGCTTTAGAAGTGGCTACAGCCTGCACTGCTGAACAGAATTACACCAAATTTGGCAGGAAGGTGGATGTTGGTTCAAGGAAGAGTCTTTTGTGATTTTGTGTAAATCCATTCTGAAGTTGCTGAGAAGTGTAAAGAAATTCCTCCTTGTTGTATACATAGGGATGCAGTGGAACAGGTACCCCTTCTTATTTTGTGTTGAGAACTGATTGGCTGCCATCACTTCAAACAAAGAAGTATTGGCAGCCATCTTGAGACTCGGTAGAACCCACTCACAAGAAAAAGAAAAAAAAAGGAAAGGGGGTAGGGCAGAAACACACTGTCCCCCTAGGCCTAATTGGAGGGTCCCATAGGGAACCCCGGGCCCCAAAAAGCATTTTATTATAAACTTTTTTGCAGGAGTCACGCTGAATGAAGCATGTTTTTCCCTATCTATGTTAAATATGGGACCCTGAGTGGGCCAAGCCCCAGGGTATAGTGGAAATGGAGGAGGGGGCGCATGGGCCCCCCACCTTGGGCTATTCAAAACCCTCAGGAACCGCCACCTTCCCAGGGCAGTAATGTCATCATATGCAGGGGGGCCTCATGGCTCCCCCGCTGCCCAGCGGACCGCCACCTCCCAGGGTAGATACATTAATTAATAAATAAACAAACAATGGGGAGGAGGCCCTATGGCCTCCCCCACACCTCTGTGGACTGCCATTTCCCAAGCGCTAAAATAAAAAAGGAGGGGTTCATGTGGCTCCCTTCCCGGAGCCCTACATGTCTCTGGGCATCCCCAAGACCAGCTCCAGCAAAGTCCTGGGGTGTCCATCCCTAGCACATTGCAGTTTGCTATGGCTTGACAGGAGCCATAGCAAACAAGTGCTCTGAATTCAGCATGCAAGAGCACAAAATACTCTTGCCTTCTGAAAGCCAAAAGTGGAGCATGTGTCTGTTTTCCTGCCCACTGTGAAGTGAGTCTACAAATCCCTCCACGACACAGGACCGGCATGGCCTCCGCAGATGCGGTCCCTGGGGCAACATAAACCAAGTGAGGGGGACCGCACAGGCCCCCGCCCCTTTAAAAAAAAATGTATTAAGTACTGGGGATCTTGTCCCCGAGGTTGAAATTAGTCTGAGGACGGGGAAAACTTGAGATGTTATCAGTGATGTCATCAGTGATGTATCGGACCATGTCAAGAGTGATGTAATGTGTGAGGTCATAAGCAGTGCATTGTGAGTTCTCGAGATATATTTAGCTCATTTAACTATAACTGCTGAATTTCTCTGATTTGATTAGTGAAATTTGAGCCTAACTATAACATCTCTGTAACATTTATTTTAGTCAAGTCAAGTCAAGTCAAGTCAAGAGATTTATATAGCGCGCTACATACCCAGAGGGTCTCAAGGCGCTTGAAGAAGGGTGGGGAATTACTTGTCGAATATCCACGTTTTAAGTTGCTTTCTGAATGCTAGGTGGTTCTGAGTAAAGCGAAGGTGAGTGGGAAGTGAGTTCCAGGTTTTAGCTGCCAGGTAGGAGAAGGATCTACCTCCCATGGTGGTTTTGTTGATGCGAGGTACAGTGGCAAGGGCTTGGTTGGAGGATCGTAGCTGGCGGGAGGGGGTGTAGAAGGACAGTCGTGTGTTGAGGCATTCGGGTCCAAGTTCGTAAAGTGCTTTGTGTGCGTGGGTTAGGAGACGGAAAGTAATCCTCTTATTGACGGGGAGCCAGTGGAGGTTTTTCAGGTGACCAGAGATGTGATCTTTACGCGGGATGTCTAATATGAGCCTGGCTGAAGCGTTCTGGATGCGTTGGAGTTTTTTCTGGAGTTTTGCGGTGGTACCGGCGTTTAGGGTGTTTCCGTAGTCCAGGCGGCTCGTGACCAGTGCGTGGGTGACTGTTTTTCTAGTTTCGGTGGGGATCCAACGAAATGTTTTTTTGAGCATGCGAAGAATGTTGAAGCAAGATGAAGAAACGGTGTTGACTTGTCTGTTCATCGAGAGTGAGGAATCCAGGATGACGCCCAGGTTCCGTGCGTGGTCCGTCGGGATGGGTGCTTTTCCAAGGGCCTCTGGCCACCAAGAGTCATCCCAGGCGGAGGGGGAGGTGCCTAGGATGAGGACTTCTGTTTTGTCTGAGTTCAGTTTCAGACGGCTGTGCTTCATCCATTCGGCTACTTCTTTCATTCCTTCATGCAGGTTGGTTTTGGCAGTGTTAGGGTCTCTGGTGAGTGATAGGATCAGTTGAGTGTCATCGGCGTAGGAGATGATGTTGAGGTTGTGTTGGCGTGCGATGACCGCGAGGGGGCTCATGTATACGTTGAAGAGGGTGGGGCTGAGTGAAGATCCTTGTGGTACGCCGCAGATGACTTCAGTGGCCTCTGACTTGAATGGTGGAAGGCGGACTCTCTGGGTTCTTCCGGTGAGGAACGAGGTGATCCATTCCAGTGCTTTTCCTTGGATTCCGACGTTTCTGAGGCGCTGTAAAAGGGTGCTATGACAGACTGTGTCGAAGGCTGCGGAGAGGTCGAGGAGGATGAGGGCGACTGTGTCTCCATTGTCCAGTAGAGTTCGAATGTCATCTGTTGCTGCGATGAGGGCGGTTTCAGTGCTGTGTTTGGCTCGGAAGCCGGACTGTGAGGAGTCGAGGGATTTGTTGGTTTCGAGGAAGGCGGCGAGCTGGTTGTTGACCGCTTTCTCGATGACTTTGGCCGGGAATGGAAGGAGCGAGATAGGACGGTAGTTTTTGAGTTCGGTGGGGTCAGCTGTGGGTTTCTTCAGAAGGGCGCTGAGTTTGGCATGTTTCCAACTTTCCGGGAAGGTTGCGGAGTTGAGGGAGCAATTGATGACGTCTCGGAGGTGTGGTGCTATAATGGAGTCTGCTTTGTTAAAGATGTGGTGAGGGCATGGGTCTGTGGGGGATCCTGAGTGGATAGAGTTCATCAGACGGATGGTGTCCTCAGTGGAGATTGGGTTCCAGTCATTGAGGATGTTCAAGAGGGGTGGGGGTCCTGCAGAGGGTTGGGTGGGTTGGTCTTCGGGTCGGTTGTCAAAGCTGTTGTGGATGTCTGCAATTTTGTTGTGGAAGAATGAGGCTAGGGAGTCGCAGAGGGCTTGAGATGGGGTGATGTCGTTGGAGTTGGCTGAGGGGTTGGTAAATTCCTTGACGATGTTGAATAATTCCTTGCTGTTGTGGGCGTTGCTATCTAGTCGGTCCTTGAAAGCGGCTTTCTTGGCATTCCGGATCAGTTGGTGGTGTATGCGGGTGGCGTTTTTGAAGGCGTCCTTGGTGCTGGTGTTTGGGTCTTTTTTCCAGGCCTTCTCAAGGGAGCGACAGAGTTTCTTGGATTTCCTAAGATCATCGTTGAACCAGGAGGCCTTCTTGCTGCCTAGTTTGATTTGTCGTTTTTTCAGTGGTGCTAGGATGTCGGCGCTGTTGGATAACCATTGGGTGAAGTTAGTGTCTGCTTGGTCGGGGATTGAGGAGTGGGCGGGGGGGTTTTGAAGAAGCGATGAGGAGATCTGGTCGATGGTGATTTTGTTCCAGTTTCTTCGCAGAGTGGGTTGGGGATGGTTGTTGGATGTGGACTTGTTGTAGGTAAAGTGAACGCAGCTGTGGTCTGTCCAGAGGAGAGCTGTGGTGTGGCTGAAGGAGACATGTTTGCTGGAGGTGAAGATAGGGTCGAGTGTGTGGCCTGCGATGTGGGTGGGGGTAGTGACAAGTTGTTTAAGTCCGAGGTTGGCGAGGTTAGCCAAAAGGGTGGTGGTGTTGCGGTCGTTGTTCTTTTCAAGGTGAAAGTTGAGGTCTCCCAAAAGGATGTACTCCTCGAGGTGGAGCGCGTGTGGAGTGATGAAGTCCGTGATGTCTTCTCTAAATTGTGCGTGGGGTCCTGGTGGCCTGTAGAGGAGGGTGCCTCTGACTGTGGTCTTGGGGTCGATGTGCATCTGGAAGTGAAGGTGTTCAGTGTTGGCGAGATTGACGTCTGAGCTGGTTGAGATGCGGATGGAGTTCTTATGGACGATAGCGATGCCTCCTCCTGTTTGGCCGGTACGGTCCTTGCGAATGATCTTATAGCCTTCCGGGATGGCAATGGTGATGTCTGGGGCTGATGTGGCGTTCATCCATGTTTCTGTTAGGAAGGCGACGTCCGGAGAGATGGTGTCTAGTAGATTCCAGAGGTCGATGGCGTGCCTGTGGACTGAGCGGGTGTTGAGCAGGATGCATTGTAGGTGGTTGGGGTCGGATATCTGTTGTGTGATCGTAGATGAGGAGTTGTTCTTGGTGCCGTTAAACTTGCAGGAGTTGCAAGAGAAGGGTCCATGGGTGTGTCCAGGAGCGGCTTGGACGCAGTTGGGGGAACGGCCGGGTTTAAGGGCTAGGAGGGTGGTGGCATCGTAAGTAATGCGGGAGGGGTGGGCATTACGAGGACCAGGGGGTCTGGCGCAGGGCACGGTCCAGGCGCGGACGGGCGTAGACGGGCTTACCTTTGGCGCACCTTCGGCGCAACTGGGGCGCGGTCGCTGCGCGTGGACGCTGCACGTTAGAAGATCTACCATAAGTAGTTAGTGGAGGGGGCGGGGCGAGGGGTGGTCAGCTGGGAGGCGGGATGCGGGGTGGAGCTGCAGGCTGGGACAAAACAACAACAACAAGATGGCAGGCAAAGCGGAAGTGAGGACGACGGGGCTGGGGTGGGCAGGGTCGCCGGTCTAGTCGGTACAGAAAACAGTCAAGGCATCAAATATGTAACTAGCGCACCTAACGAGGATACAGTCCTAGCACACAACAACAATGCTAATCAAGCGCAGGCACAATAGCGCTAGCGTTAGACTGAAATCCAACTAATTGAGCGTAGGCACAATAGCGCTAGCGTTAGACTGAAATCCAACTAATTAAGCGCAGGCACAATAGCGCTAGCGTTAGGCTGAAATCCAAAGTGCAGGCAAGCGTAGGCACAAGCGTGGGTGCAAGCAACGATACCACAGGAGGCTTAGTGAGGAGCGTGGTGGGAGCGACCTCTGCAGATGGATGCAGAGCGGTCACAGCGCTTCCTTGGGCGATACGATACTCTACTGTGTTGTGGGAGGGGTGGTCAGCTGGGAGGCGGGATGCGGGGTGGAGCTGCAGGCTGGGACAAAACAACAACAACAAGATGGCAGGCAAAGCGGAAGTGAGGACGACGGGGCTGGGGTGGGCAGGGTCGCCGGTCTAGTCGGTACAGAAAACAGGCAAGGCAGCAAATATGTAACTAGCGCACCAAACGAGGATACAGTCCTAGCACACAACAACAATGCTAATCAAGCGCTGGCACAATAGCGCTAGCGTTAGGCTGAAATCCAACTAATTAAGCGTAGGCACAATAGCGCTAGCGTTAGACTGAAATCCAACGAATTAAGCGCAGGCACAATAGCGCTAGCGTTAGGCTGAAATCCAAAGTGCAGGCAAGCGTAGGCACAAGCGTGGGTGCAAGCAACGATACCACAGGAGGCTTGGTGAGGAGCGTGGTGGGAGCGACCTCTGCAGATGGATGCAGAGCGGTCACAGCGCTTCCTTGGGCGATACGATACTCTACTCTGTTGTGGGAGGGGTGGTCAGCTGGGAGGCGGGATGCGGGGTGGAGCTGCAGGCTGGGACAAAACAACAACAACAAGATGGCAGGCAAAGCGGAAGTGAGGAAATTTCCAAGTTTTTTAAATTCCATTAAGTTACTATACCATCCCTATAACCTTTGATTTTTTCAATGAATATAAACACACACACACATATATATATATATATATAGGTCTATGAGTGGCATTATGGGTGAGCGAGTGGGTGTGTGTGTGTAGATCTTTGAATCAGTGAGTGGGTGCGTAAGTACTGGCATGGCTCTGTGAATGGGTTTGTTAATGGTTGCGGGAGAGTAGTAATGGGTGTATAATAGTTTCTATAGGTGTGCTAGTGGGTGAGTCAGAGATGCTATGGATGATGTCATCAATTATGTCATTTGAGATGTCATCAGTGATGTCACTGACCATGTCCTGATTGATGTAATATGTCAGGTCATAAGCAGTGCAGGTTTAATTTCTCTGGTTTTCTATGAGTGAAATGCCAGCCTAAGTATAAGGTCCTTGTAACCTTTGTTTTTTCATGAGAATTTTTTTTTATATACATATATCTATATATCTATCTATCTATATATCTATATATATATATATTCAATGAAAAAACCATTGGTTTTAGGCCATATATAGTTAGGGATTTGCATTTACAAAACCTTATTTTACTCGCATAAAACCATTGAAATTCCATATATAGTTAGATGCGCTAACTATATATCGCGCACCCGCAATCCACTGCTGATGATGTCACATATTACATCATTCATGACATGGTCAGTGACATCACTGATGACATCACTGATGACAACATCCAGTGACTGTATGTTTCTGTAAAGTTAAAATATGTCTTACATATTGAAGAATGAGTGGATGTATAAATGTCTGGATGAAGGATTTAGTAGGTGCATGACTGATTGTATGAGGGAGTGATTAAATGTGTCTCACTGAGTGCATGGGTTAGTGATTAAACTGTATTAATTTGTGCATCATTATATCTGTTGTTCTGTAAACTGCTGCATGTGTTGATCAGTAGCTATATGAATAACTATATGGGTTATTGATTGGTTGCTCAAGTATTTGTATGGGAGACAGAGTATGTGTGTGAGTGGCTGGGAGGTGTGTGACTCTGTGCATAGATGTGTGAGCAGTTGATTCACTAGATGTATGGTTTCAAAAGTGCATGTGGAAACAGCTGTATGGGCGGTTGACTGTGTGCATGAGTGTATTGGTGAGTAAATGGATATCTCAGTGCTACATGTCAAAGTAAGTACATATGTAAAACACAGTACATGTGAGAGTTAACATATATAAATAACTGTGCATTAGAGCCAGTGAATGTGTGAGTGGCTGTATGGATCATTGTGAACTTTTATTAGGGATTATGGGCCAGATGTAGGTGGCCATTTACCGGCCGGTAACGGCCGATTTCGGCCGTTACCGACCGGTAAAAGCAAATTGAGATGTAGGGCCCTGTATTTTACAGAATCGGTAAATTTACCGATCAGTAAATTTACCGATTCTGTAAAATACCGAATCGGTATTGTATCAGATTCGGTAAAATTGATATGTAGGTGGGACTCTTCTGAGTCCCACAAGCATTACAGAATCAGTATTTTACCATCAAATTCTATTTGATGGTAAAATACCGATTCCGGTGTGCATGCACATGTGTGCATGCACACCTGTGCCATATGACAGGCAGACCTGCCCTTAGGGCAGGTATGCCTGCCACATGGCACCCGAACCTTTTTTGGGGGTGCTAGAGGGTGTCAAAGTGACACCCCCTGCACCCTTGTCAAAATCGGTATTTACCGAATCGGTAAATACCGACCGGTAATGCCCCATTCATTCCTATGGGCTTCAAAGCCCATAGGAATGAATGGAGCATTACCGGTCGGTATTTACCGAATCGGTAAATACCGATTTTTACCGATTCGGTAAAAGGGAACATCTGGATTCCCTACATACCCACCCCTCACATTTACCGATTGTTAATTACCGAATCGGTAAAAATCGGTAATTTTCGGTAATTAACAATCGGTAAATGTTACTTACCTACATCTGGCCCTTAATAAGAGAGTAAATATGTGTTAGAATATGTTTCAATAAGTAAGGTGTGTATAACTGTATAGTTGAGGAATTGGAGGTGTGTTTGATTCTTTGCATGACTGTCTAGGTGTATGAGTAACTCCATGGATGAGTGACAATCTGTGAGTGTCTGTTTTCACTGAGTGTATCTAAGGATATATCAGAGTCTGTAGAGGTTCATCGTATTAACACATGAATGATGTCATCTGTGATGTTGTCAGTGATGTCATTTGAGTTGTCATCAGTGATGTCATCAGTGATGTCATTTGAGATGTCATCAGTGATGTCATTTGAGTTGTCATCAGTGATGTCATCAGTGATGTCACTGACCATGTCATGAATGATGTAATATGTGACATCATCAGCAGTGGATTGCGGGTGCGCGATATATAGTTAGCGCATCTAACTATATATGGAATTTCAATGGTTTTATGCGAGTAAAATAAGGTTTTGTAAATGCAAATCCCTAACTATATATGGCCTAAAACCAATGGTTTTTTCATTGAATTTTCAAGGTTTTGTAAATGCAAATTCCTAACTATATATCGACTATAACCTATGGTTTTTTCAGTGAATTTCAATGGTTTTTTAATAGCAAATATGAAAAGCTTTAAAATGTCAAGTACGTGATAGATAAAAACATTTTCGTATTTATGCACGCTGATGTGCTTTGAACGCTGCACCCCCCTTCCCCTCTCTTTTCTCTTAGGAGTACTCTCTCTTTGTAGATAGTGAAGGGTAGTTAACGCAGGCCTTTGCCCCGTTGTAATCCGTCGTGCCTGCTTCTCTCTCCATTTGATTGATTGTTATCCAAGCATTTACTGTTTTAGAATTGGTTCTCTTTGGTTCATTCTCTATTTACAAATAAGCACAGAGTCGCAATACTCTGTTTAGTCTTTGCAGATAGTGAAAAATCGTTTAAAAAAACAAATGGAATCGAGCAAAATCAGTAGGCCACTAATGGGATCTCTTTTTGCCCTCGCTAAAATAGAAACATTAACCACAACCCCTTATGAGAAATACGAAACTAGTGAGATGAACTGAGCTCCATACCATGAGGGCTGCAAGACAGCTCGGCTCCGTCACCCATCCCGCCCAAAATAACGACAAACCCTATGCAAATATTAAAAATATAGACAACACACCAGCAAAGAAACAGGGTAAAACATTTTATTAAATAACTATTTACATAACGTTGGTTTATAAGATGATGTCAGTAGTGGACCGATGTGTGAATAGGTCGGAAGTAGCACAAGGCGCCAAGATCCGGATGGCAAGTCCTGGATGTTGGGTGCCATAGTTCAGAGTTCTGAGTTTGAGCCTTTTTCAATGCCTGTGCTTTGTTGTTTCCCCTCCATCAAAAACAAAAAAATATATAAAACTGTGCAAAAATACAAAAAAATCAAAAAATGTTTACAAAAGCAGTGCTTGTAAGACTGTCTGAAGCTTATTTCCACCTACTGCTGCTTCACTATTCTCAAAGTAAGTGAGGGTCGTTTGTGGACCTGACTGCATTTGAAAACAATGTTATATGGTACCTCCCTAAACCGCTTGACGGAGGCCCCCGAGGGGCGGTGTGATGGCACGGACTCGGAGAAGACGCTTGGCTCCGACCCCCTCCCCAAGTCTTATAGCACTGGTGTAGCCTGAGATCGCCCCCGACATAGGCGGCCGGCTCCCGGGGTCCGGCGGAACTTTTTGCCTTTTGATGACTCTTCTATTCTGGACTTTGTCTCACAATCCGTTTGACCTGAAGACATGCTGTAGTGGGGCGCCCCTTTACCGTTTTAGTTGCCATTCCGCCCGCTTTTGCTACACTGTGCCTCTTCCGCCATTCAGCTGTTTACCGCCCGCTCTTGCGACTACAGCGTCTCGCTCACCATGTAGTTAAGTTGCTCCCGCTCTTGCGGTGCAGCGATAGGCGGCTGCCACAGGACTCTCAAAATGGCGGCCGGCTCTTCGGTTTTGGGCCTGGTCCACTAAAATGGCCCTGGGACACCTTGGAACTCGGACGCTTCCCTGATATGGCTTGGGTCCCATATCGAAAGCGTCCCCTCAGCCTTGAAGATTCTACAAAAGTCTTGGGGGCCCCCGACTCCCGCAGGCTTCTGGTGGGGAGCGGCTGCCATGTCTGCTCGTGGAATGGCCACGACGGAGCTACGAGATGGTAGTGCTCTCATGCTGACGCCAGCTTTAGTCTGAAACATCCAGAAACACTGTAGACTACCAATTCGATCAGTTCCGGTAGCGCCCCAACATGACCCGAAGAGAAGAACTTGCCCTCCCCTCTTTGACTGATGGTTCTTGTTGCCTGTCCCCTCTGTTGTCATTTAACAGAACTTTTTGGACTGCTGAAAGGGGTTGTGTTCCGAACGCTGGTTGGTGGAGACATTTTGACTATATTCTTGACCTACGTTGTCGCGTAATGCGTTATATGACACGCCGCGTTAGCGCACCCGGAAGTGATCCGGGGCGCGGCGCGCAGCGCGTAACGTAAGCATAACAGGTCATGTGACTTGTTAATAAAACTTTTCATTGGTTCATTTTACTTTTGTTATTTTAATGATGAAAAGCTTGGTCATATGACCTAAAAATTACGCTTTTTATTGTTTTCGAACATTATTTTTTTTTAAACATATATGTTATAATATTCCAGGCTAATGTACTTTCCCGGAATGTACTTTCCCGGCAAGTAAAATATATTCCTTTTTCGAGAAAAAGGGCGTTTCTTCGTTCCATGACGGAGCCGTTGAGTAAAAGAGACTCGGCCTGCTGTCTTAGTCGCCGATACGCCTGATTATCAGATTCTTATCGATCACTTTATGTTGCAGGAGTGGAAAACACAACTGCCCTTGACCATTTATCTTTACTGCGTTCCTACATATTATACCTTTTATCCGTCATGTAATTGGACTGCTTTATTTCACTTGCCTTTTACTGATTCGAAAACAGTGACTAAAAGTAAAAACTTTACCAATGTAAATACTACTACCGTGTTTTGTTTTAAAAACCTTTATTGTGAAAATGTCAGTATACAAATACGGGCCTATAACCACGTGGGCCGGCCACGGAGCAAACTGAAATCGTATATGATGAGGAGACATTTACACTGTAGAGGAACGTAACGAGCGGGCCATTAGGTTGCAAGAACTAAGGTGTCTAACAGTTGCGGAATCGGTGGACGTACATTTTGTAATTAAAATAAGACAGGGCAACTTACAATAAAATTTTCTAGATATACATTTGCGGGCAAGGAGTTACGAGTCCCATTTATACCGGCGCCATTTTGGGCGAGGCCGGGCAGGTCCAAGATATAGTCAAAATGTCTCCACCAACAATTGGCCAGACCAGAACCCCTTTCGGCCCTTTATGCTACAAGATGGTGTCTTCCATTCAGAAAATATTGTTGGCAGCATTTTGAAAGGAAAGTTAAACAGCCGTTCTCCTAGTGAGTCTCACATTGTTACATTTAGGAAGAATGTTGAAGAGTAATATGTGGAAAATCTGAAGCCATTTTTCTACAAACTCTCAATCAGCCTTGGATGGAAAAAAAAATCCTGAAGAATGTACAAACTGAAAACCAATTTTTGTGTGTATAGCATCAACAGCAACGCTTGAGTCAGCTTTGTATCAAGCCGCCATTTTCATTCAATCAATAGCGTCCACCTGCACACATTCAGGAACCTGGTCGTGTCTTCAGGTGAAACGGATTGTGGGACAAGCAGAAAGGAAAAGGAAAAAAGTTCCGCCGGACCTCGGGAGCCGGCCGCCTATGTCATGGGCGATCTTTGGCCACACCAGGGCAATAGTGAAGCTGCAGCAGGTGCAAAAGAGCTTCAGACAGTCTTACAAGCACTGCTTTTCTAAACATTTTTTTGTATTTTTGCACAGTTTTATATTTTTTTTTGTTTTTGATGGAGGGGAAACAACAAAAAACAGGCATTGAAAAAAGCTCAACAGTGCAGGGTGCCTTGTGCTGGTTCCGACCTATTCACACATCGGTCCACTACTGACATCACCTCATAAGCCAACGGGGCACCCCACACTGACTTTCGGCGCAGCATTGTAGGATGGCCACACCAGTGCGGCAACTTGCTGGACACCACCTCGGTGCCATCCGGATCTCGGCGCGTTCGAGTCACTGTACCGCAAGAGTGACCAGAACTCAGCTGGTCACGCCGTCTTTCGGCGCAGCATTGTAGGATGGCCATACCAGTGCGGCAACTTGCTGGACACCACCTCGGTGCCATCCGGATCTCGGCGCGTTCGAGTCACTGTACCGCAAGAGTGACCGGAACTCAGCTGAACACGCCGTCTTTCGGCGCAGCATTGTAGGATGGCCACACCAGTGCAGCAATTTGCTGGACACCACCTTGGGCAATAGTGAAGCTGCAAAAGGTGCAAATAAGCTTCAGACAGTCTTCAACTTAGTCTGATTCTTATAATAAGCTTCAGATAGTCTTACAAGCACTGCTCAGAACTCTCAACTATGGCACTCAACATCCAGGACTTGCCATTCGGATCTTGGCGCCTTGTGCTGGTTCCGACCTATTCACACATCGGTCCACTACTGACATCACCTCATAAGCCAACGGGGCACCCCACGCCGACTTTCGGCACAGCATTGTAGGATGGCCACACCAGTGCGGCAACTTGCTGGACACAACCTCGGTGCCATCCGGATCTCGGCGCGTTCGAGTCACTGTACCGCAAGAGTGACCGGAACTCAGCTGGACACGCCGTCTTTCGGCGCAGCATTGTGGGATGGCCACACCAGTGCGGCAATTTGCTGGACACCACCTCGGTGCCATCCGGATCTCGGCGCGTTGTGCTGCCTTCGGCCTATTCGCACATCGGTCCGCTACTGACGCCGCCTCACGTGCCAACGGATTTTCTACGCTTTTTGTAGCCCTATGCCGCATAACAGGTCATGTGACTTGTTTATAAAACTTTTCATTGGTTCATTTTACTTTTGGTTTCCTAATGATGGAAGGCTTGGTCATGTGACCTAAAAATAACACTTTTCATTGGTTTAGAACATTTTTTTTCCCAAACGATGAAAGCCCCACCTTGTTTCTGGATGATTCAGACTGAAGCTGGCGTCAGCATGAGAGCACCACCATCTCGTGGCTCCGTTGTGGTCATTCCGCGAGCAATCATGGCAGCCGCTCCCCACCGGAAGCCTGCAGGAGTCGAGGGCCCCCAAGACTTTTGTAGAATCTTCACGGCTGAGGGGACGCTTTTTGTGAATGGAGCCCAAGCCCTAGCAGGCAAGCGTCCGAGTTCCAAGGTGTCCCAGGGCCATTTTAGTGGACCAGGCCCAAAACCGAAGAGCCGTCCGCCATTTTAAGAGTCATGTGGCAGCCGCCTATCGCTGCACTGCAAGAGTGGGAGCAACTCAACAACATGGTGAGCGAGACGCTGTAGCCGCAAGAGCGGGCGCAACTCAGCTGGATGGCCGCCACCTGGGGAGGCCCATTCACGCCGCCTCCCCCACGCCCCCCCCCCGGGCCGCCCCACGCCAATTTTCGGAGCAGCATTGTAGGATACCAAAACCAGTGCGGCAGTTTACTGGACATCACCTGGGTGCCATCAACATCTCAGCGCGTTCTGCTGCCTTGGGACTATTCGCACAACAGACCGCTACTGACGAGGCCTCCCTCCGCAACACCCTGGACTCCCAACGCTGTTTTTCTTTGCTGCATTGTAGGATCCCAAAAACCAGTGCGGCACCCAGATGACATCACCTGGGTGCTGTCCAGAACTCAGCACGTTGTGCTGCCTTGGGATTATTCGCACAAAAGACAGCTTCTGACCACTGTTGCTTTTTTTTGTGAAAAATGTTTAAATGTTTTTACAGTTTTTGTTCCGTTTGTTATATTTAAAAGTTAATAAAGTTTTATAATCCCACTTTGTTTGAGTGCTATATATTTTTAAAAAATCGGGTGAATGGGGCCTTGAATCGGGTTATTGTCATGTGTGGGCTTTGCAAGTATACTGCTACAGGATCGGACATTTCAAACTCACATGCACGTTCTTTTTCTTACCTTTCTGAAGCATGGAGCGCAATAGCAGGCAGAGAAAGGGTGATGCAAGTGTTGAACACTGCCTGGCCTGGCAAGTTGCTGGCAGTGCCCCCCCGACCGTCCGCTCCTGAAAGAGGACACACCGCCGCCCCGAGTACTTCACAGATCTTTAAAAGACCATGCGCTTGTTCATGAGGCTTAAATGGTTTATCACCCCTTCTAGAACCCCTGCATCGACCCTCTGACGTTTCCTGGAACAATTACCACGTAACACAATACCAAGCCTTTTCAGCTGAAACCCCCGAGGAATCGTGGGGCATATTATCAAGGGGGTTTATCTCCGCTTTTTTGGCTTTTAAAGCCAAGAAAGCGGAGATAAAATTATCTCCCTATTACCAAGCTGTCGCTAACACAAGTTAGTGACAGCTAAAAGGAGATAGCGACCATCTTGGGCCCCGCTTTGCATGTCAGTGATATTTATCACTAATGACATGCAAAGTGGGCGTGCCAAGATGTTAGCGACTGGAAACAGTCCCTAACATCGTTATCTCCTATTACCAACTTTTGAAGATATTCGCGCTAAGCACGAATATCTCACAAAGCTAACACCTGCCCTGAGCAGTTCTTAGCCATGTTATCCAATGGGAGGTGGATAACATGGCTAAGAGCATTTGCTCGATAATGCATGAATATCGCTGACTTTTCAGCGATATTCATGCATTGCGGCCGTTTTTTATCGCATTTGTGATAAACCTTGCTAATAGCAAGGTTTATCTGCGATAAAAATCGCCGATGTGCGGCGATAATTTTTGTCTCTAAACAAGTTAGAGACAAAAATTATCGCTAGTTGTTGGTAATATGCCCCCGGGTTTTTGCTTGCAGAAATCGGGAGGCGGGAGACTAGCACTGAAATCAGTAGTCTCACGCCTGAATCGGGAGGGTTGGCATGTCTCGATTCTCTACAGCTGGGGCCATAAACTACATCCGCAGGGCTAGGTGATAGCCTGGGACCGGCCTGGCATCTAAAATGGCTGCCGTGCACGACAAAATTGTGGCATTGGAAAAAAGGCAAGATGGCGCAGACAATGTTTATCAATAAGGATTCATTTATAACAAAATATTTTATCGCACTGACAAATTGGCGGTCAACACTTCCTGATTTCCATCGAATCGAACGTTAACAGACGTCACGCAGCAAAAAAAAAATAAAGCTCACGCACAGCCGCTGGAAGAGATGTATCAACATATATGAGCCTCCTCAGCCACCCTCAGGAAACATAGGGGATTAGGATACGTCTCCCGCACCCCCTTATACCTAGTAATTTAATTAAAACGAAGCACAAAATGGCGAATTCCCGTTTCGCTACCAGTTTGCGGCCCAGTTCGCGGCCCGTGAAGCGCTTCTACCGTGAAAAATCATTTTTTTTTTATTTTCCCCACGGGACCCTTTAATAACCCCAACAACATTCCTAGGGGGTCAAGAGGGGTATACCTTGCCCCCTTTCATTAAATTCCCCCTTCGTTTTTAACCTCTTTTTCTCTCTCGATCCTACCGAGAGATAAGATGGCGGCCGCTCCGGACTGTTTAGAATGTTGACAGACACCGGAGAGCCAATCGGCTTTCTGCGCGCAAAGTTCCGTTTCGCGAAAAGTAAGCGAACCGGAGCGCAGCCCGGAGCGCTGTTACAGATATATATCTTGTTTTGAACGTTAATTTCTCAAAAACTACTGGAGCACATATATTGAGACCTAGCAAAGGCACATCGGGCTAACAGTCCCTACAATTTTGCCAAGTTTCGTGCAAATCCATTCAGCCGTTCGAGCTAAAAGTGAGTCCAACCGCCCTATGGAAATTAACATGGGAAAAACGCGTTTTGGGACCCCCCTTTTTTCTCGGCCCCCCCTCGACAAAACTGGGGGCTTTGAAATAAAATGTGCCATTTTCCTGAAAATTTCAGCCGATTCCGTCCACAAACGCCAAAGTTATTAGACATAGAATTTTCAAAAATCCCATGGGGAATAAATCCTAACTATATAGACCTACTGGCAATAGCCAGTAGGTAATATATATATATATATATATATATATATATATATATATATATATATATATATATATATATATATATATATATATATATATATATATATGTATATATATATATATATATATATATATATATATATATATATATATATATACATATATATATATATATATATATATATATATATATATATATATATATATATATAACGAAACACAGAGAGCACCCATGTATGTATATATATATATATATATATATATATATATATATATATATATATATATATATATATATATATATATATACACATATATATATACAAAAGATGCCCTGAGGCAAGGAAGCACGCGACTGCTGGGTGCTCACAAGAAGCCTTTATTTCCAAAGACCGGCATTTTCATCTCCGTTAAATTTCACAATCCTGACGCGTTTCAGAGCTCTCTGGCCCCTTCTTCATGAGGATGACGACTGATGAAAACTGAAGTGCTTACTGGCACCTTTTACGCATGCTTGCAATTACGACCCACATGGGTCTTTCAGGTGAGTTCAGAATATCGGCATGCAGGTACCTGTGTTTCGTAAAACAAGCACATTGTCCAAAATGCGGTCAGTTCAAAATTCAGTGTCCTATATACAAAATACAGCGCCCCAGTGGGCTTCGGAAAAGCAATCTGGTGTTTGTTTTCATTTTCCCAGCTGTGCCTGAAGGTAGGAAAGTTCGAACGTTTTTGTTCCCCATCTTGCAATGGTGGTATTTCCTTTACGGCCGGGCTGCCGTGCAACAATTCCACAAAAGATGTCATGAGGCAAGGAAGCACGCGACTGCTGGGTGCTCACAGGAAGCCTTTATTTCCAAAGACCGCCATTTTCATCTCCGTTAAATTTCACAATCCTGACGCGTTTCAGAGCTCTCTGGCCCCTTCTTCATGAGGATGACGACTGATGTAAACTGAGGTGCTTACTGGCGACTTTTATGCATGCTTGCAATTACCACCCACGTGGGTCTTTCAGGTGAGTTCAGAATATTGGCATGCTGGTACCTGTAGTTTGTAAAACAAGCACATTGTCCCAAATGCGGTCAGTTCAAAATTCAGTGTCCTATCGGCATGCTGGTACCTGTAGTTTGTAAAGTGTGAGCGCAAATAAAACTTCACTGTGAAATGCATATGGGCCTCAACTTGTTGTCTTTTGACAATGATATGACAACATTTTCGGCGGATATATATATATATATATATATATATATATATATATATATATATATATATATATATATATATATATATTACCTACTGGCGTTCGCCAGTAGGTATATATAGTTAGGATAAATTCCCTATGGGACTTTTGAAAATTCTATGTCTAATAACTTTGGCGTTTGTGGATGGAATCGGCTGAAATTTTCAGGAAAATGGCACATTTTGTTTCTGAGCAGCTCCTGAAAATTTGGTGGGGTTTCGTCAAGGGGGGGCTGAGAAAAAAGGGGGGTCCCAAAACGCGTTTTTTGCATTGAGTTTTCCATAGGGCGGTTGGACTCACTTTTAGCTCGAACGGCTGAATGGATTTGCACGAAACTTGGCAAAATTGTAGGGACTGTTAGCCCGATGTGCCTTTGCTAGGTCTCAATATATGTGCTCCAGTAGTTTTTGAGAAATTAACGTTCAAACCAAGATATATATCTGTAACAGCGCTCTGGGCAGCGATCCGGTCCGCTTACTTTTCGCTTATCGGAACTTTGCGCGCAGAAAGCTGATTGGCTCTCCGGTGTCTGTCAACATTCTAAACAGTCCGGAGCGGACGCCATCTTGTCTCTCGGTAGGATCGAGAGAGAAGAAGAGGTGGAAAACGAAGGGGGAATTTAATGAAAGGGGGCAAGGTATCCCCCTCTTGACCTCCTAGGAATGTTGTTGGGGTTATTAAAGGGTCCCGTGGGGAAAATAAAAAAAAAATGATTTTTCACGGTAGAAGCGCGGCCGCGAACTGGTAGCGAAACGGGAATTCGCCATTTTGTGCTTCGTAAATTAAATTACTAGTTATAAGTGGGTACGGGAGACGTATCCTAATCCCCTATGTTTCCTGAGGGTGGGTGAGGAGGCTGATATATGTTGATACATCTCTTCCAGCGGCTGTGCGTGAGCTTTTTTTTTTTTTTTGCTGCGTGACAGTCCGGAGCGGCCGCCATCTTGTCTCTCGGTAGGATCGAGAGAGAAGAAAAGGTGAAAAACTAAGGGGGAATTTAATGAAAGGGGGCAAGGTATCCCCCTCTTGACCCCCTAGGAATGTTGTTGGGGTTATTAAAGGGTCCCGTGGGGAAAATAAAAAAAAAATGATTTTTCACGGTAGAAGCGCTTCACGGGCCGCGAACTGGGCCGCAAACTGGTAGCGAAACGGGAATTCGCCATTTTGTGCTTCGTTAATTAAAGTACTAGGTATAAGGGGGTGCGGGAGACATATCCTAATCCCCTATGTTTCCTGAGGGTGGCTGAGGAGGCTGATATATGTTGATATATCTCTTCCAGCGGCTGCGCCATCTTGCCTTTTTTCGAATGCCACAATTTTGTCGTGCACGGCAGCCATTTTAGATGCTAGGCTGGTCCCAGGCTATCACCTACCCCTGCGGATGTAGTTTATGGCCCCAGCTGTAGAGAATTCAGACATGCCAATTCTCCTGATTCAGGCGTGTGAGTACTGATTTCAGTGCTAGTCTCCCGCCTCCCGATTTCTGCAAGCAAAAACCCGGGGGCATATTACTAACAACTAGCGATAATTTTTGTCTATAACTTGTTTAGAGACAAAAATTATCGCCGCACATCGGCGATTTTTATCGCAGATAAACCTTGCTATTATCGCAGAAAAGTCAGCGATATTCATGTATTATCGACCTAATGCTCTTAGCCATGTTATCCACCTCCCATTGGATAACATGGCTAAGACCTGCTCAGGGCAGGTGTTAGCTTTTGGAGATATTCGCGCTTAGTGCGAATATCTCCAAAAGTTGGTAATAGAAGGTAGCGATGTTAGGGACTGTTTCCAGTCGCTAACATCTTGGCACGCCACTTTGCATGTCATTAGTGATAAGTATCACTGACATGCAAAGCCGGGCCCAAGATGGTCGCTATCTCCTTTTAGGTGTCACTAACTGGTGTTAGCGACAGCTTGATAATAGGGAAATAATTTTATCTCCGCTTTCATGGTTTTTAAAGCCAAAAAAGCGGAGATAAACCCCCTTGCTAATATGCCCCACGATTCCTTGGGGGTTTCAGCTGATAGGGCTTGGTATTGTGTTACATGGTAATTTTTCCATGAAACGTCAGAGGGTCGATGTAGGGGTTCTAGAAGAGGTGATAAACCATTTAAGCCTCATGAACAAGCGCATGGTCTTTTAAAGATTTCTGAAGTACTCGGGGCGGCGGTGTGTGTGTGCCCTCTTTCAGGAGCGGGCGGGGGGGCACTGCCAGCAACTTGCCAGGTCAGGTAGTGTTCAACACGTGCATCACCCTTTCTCTGCTTGCTATTGCGCTCCATGCTTCGGAAAGGTAAGAAAAAGAACGTGCATTTGAGTTTGAAATGTCCGATCCTGCAGCAGCACACTTCCAAAGCCCACACATGACAATAACCCGATTCAAGGCCCCATTCACCCGTTTTTCAAAAAATAGATAACACTCCAACAAAGTAAGGTTATAAAACTTTATTAACTTTTAACGATAATGAACAGAACAAAAACTAAAAACATTTAAACATTTATTAACACAAAAAGCAACAATGGTTAGAAGCTGTCTTTTGTGCGAATAGTCCCAAGGCAGCACAACGTGCAGAGTTCTGGACGGCACCCAGGTGATGTCGCCTGGGTGCCGCACTGGTTTAGGGATCCTACAATGCTGCTCCGAAAATTGGCGTGGGGTGTCCCGGGTGGGGCGGGGGGAGGCCTCGTCAGTAGCGGTCTGTTGTGCGAATAGTCCCAAGGCAGCACAACGTGCAGAGTTCTGGACGGCACCCAGGTGATGTCGCCTGGGTGCCGCACTGGTTTAGGGATCCTACAATGCAGCACAGAAAAACAGCGTGGGGCGTCCCGGGTGGTGCGGGGGGAGGCCTCGTCAGTAGCGGTCTGTGTCCAGTGTCACATGGCTGACACAACATGTACGACAGGCACCCAGGTGATGTCCAGTAAACTGCCGCACTGGTTTTGGTATCCTACAATGCTGCTCCGAAAATTGGCGTGCGGCGGCCCGGGGGGGGGGGGGGGGAGAGGCGGCGTGAACGGGCCTCCCCAGGTGGCGGCCATCTAGCTGAGTTGCGCTCGCTCTTGCGGCCACAGCGTCTCGCTCACCATGTTGTGGAGTTGCTCCCACTCTTGCAGTGCAGCGATAGGCGGCTGCCACATGGCTGTCAAAATGGCGGACGGCTCTTCGGTTTTGGGCCTGGTCCACTGAAATGGCCCTGGGACACCTTGGAAGTCGGACGCTTGCCTGCTAGGGCTTGGGCTCCATTCTCGAAAAGCGTCCCCTCAGCCGTGAAGATTGTATAAAAGTCTTGGGGGCCCCCGACTCCCGCAGGCTTCCGGTGGGGAGCGGCTGCCATGATTGCTCGCGGAATGACCACGACGGAGCCACGAGAAGGTGGTGCTCTCATGCTGACGCCAGCTTCAGTCTGAATGATCCAGAAACAAGGTGGGGCTTTCATCGTTTGGTAAAAAAAATGTTCTAAACCAATGAAAAGTGTTATTTTTAGGTCATATGACCAAGCCTTCCATCTTTAGGAAACCAAAAGTAAAATGAACCAATGAAAAGTTTTATAAACAAGTCACATGACCTGTTCTGCGGCATAGGACTACAAAAAGCGTAGAAAATCCGTTGGCACGTGAGGCGGCGTCAGTAGCGGACCGATGTGCGAATAGGCCGAAGGCAGCACAACGCGTCGAGATCCGGATGGCACCGAGGTGGTGTCCAGCAAATTGCCGCACTGGTGTGGCCATCCTACAATGCTGCGCCGAAAGACGGCGTGTCCAGCTGAGTTGCGGTCACTGTCAGTAGCGGATCGATGTGCGAATAGGCCGAAGGCAGCACAACGCGTCGAGATGCGGATGGCACCGATGTGGTGTCCAGCAAATTGCCGCACTGGTGTGGCCATCCTACAATGCTGCGCCGAAAGACGGCGTGTCCAGCTGAGTTGCGGTCACTGTCAGTAGCGGACCGATGTGCGAATAGGCCGAAGGCAGCACAACGCGTCGAGATCCGGATGGCACCGAGGTGGTGTCCAGCAAATTGCCGCACTGGTGTGGCCATCCTACAATGCTGCGCCGAAAGACGGCGTGTCCAGCTGAGTTGCGGTCACTGTTGCGGTACAGTGACTCGAACGCACCGAGATCCGGATGGCACCGAGGTGGTGTCCAGCAAATTGCCGCACTGGTGTGGCCATCCTACAATGCTGCGCCGAAAGACGGCGTGTCCAGCTGAATTGCGGTCACTGTTGCGGTACAGTGACTCGAACGCGCCGAGATCCGGATGGCACCGAGGTGGTGTCTAGCAAATTGTCGCACTGGTGTGGCCATCCTACAATGCTGCGCCGAAAGACGGCGTGTCCAGCTGAGTTGCGGTCACTGTTGCGGTACAGTGAGTCGAACGCGCCGAGATCTGGATGGCCAAGTTTCAAGTTTCATCTGGCAGTTTTTCTCCATCCCTCCTGGATCAAAGAAGGTGAATGCTAAATATGCCACCTGCCTCATCTGAACATATGAAGTTAACTTGTATACACTGTGGTGCTATGCTGTCCTATGGCAACATGAGCATCAACATGATGAATACGGCATTCGAAAATCATAAATGCCCTAATGCACCCAAGAAGTAATTTTTTTTTTGCTCCAGTTGAGCCGTTTTCAATGCCTGTTTTTTGTTGTTTCCCCTCCATCAAGAACAAAACAAAAATACAAGGCGCTAAGATCCGAATGGCAAGTCCTGGATGTTGAGTGCCTCAGATGAGAGTTCTGAGCAGTGCTTGTAAGACTGTCTGAAGCTTATTTGAACCTGCTGCAGCTTCACTAGGTCCGGCGGAACTTTTTTCCTTTTCCTTTCTGCTTCTTTTCCTACAATGCGTTTCATCTAAAGACACGACCAGGTCCCTGAATGTGTGCAGGGGGACGCTATTGATTGAATGAAAATGGCGGCTTGACACAAAGCTGACTCAAGCGTTACTGTTGGTGCTATACAGACAAAAATTGGTTTTCAGTTTGTACATTCTTCAGGTTTTTTTTTCCATCCAAGTCTGATTGAGAGTTTGTAGAAAAATGGCTTCAGATTTTCCACATACTACTCTTCAACATTCTTCCTAAATGTAACAATGTGAAACTCACTAGGAGAACGGCTGTTTCTGTTTCCTTTCAAAATGCTGCCACCAATATTTTCTGAATGGAAGACACCATCTTGTAGCATAAAGGGCCGAAAGGGGTTCTGGTCTGGCCGATGGTTGGTGGAGACATTTTGACTATATCTTGGACCTGCCCGGCCTCGCCCAAAATGGCGCCGGTATAAATGGGACTCGTAACTCTTTGCCCGCAAATGTATATCTAGAAAATGTTATTGTAAGTGGCCCTGTCGTATTTTAATTACAAAATGTACGTCCACCGATTCCGCAACTGTTAGACACCTTTGTTCTTGTCACCTAATGGCCCGCTCGTTACGTTCTTCTACAGTGTAAATGTCTCCTCATCATATACGATTTGAGTTTGCTCCGTGGCCGGCCCACGTGGTTATAGGCCCGTATTTGTATACTGACATTTTCACAATAAAGGTTTTTAAAACAAAACACGGTAGTAGTATTTTCATTTGTAAAGTTTTTACTTTTAGTGACTGTTTTCGAATCAGTAAAAGGCAAGTGAAATAAAGCAGTCCAATTACATGACGGATAAAAGGTATAATATGTAGGAACGCAGTAAAGATAAATGGTCAAGGGCAGTTGTGTTTTTCATGTCTGCAACATAAAGTGATCGATAAGAATCTGATAATCAGGCGCATCGGCGACTAAGACAGCAGGCCGAATCTCTTTTACTCAACGGCTCCGTCATGGAAGGAAGAAACGCCCTTTTTCTCGAAAAAGGAATATATGTTACTTGCCAGACAGTTGTAAATTTTCCGGGAAAGTACATTAGCCTGGAATATTATAACATATGTTTGAAAAAAAAATATTGTTCGAAAATAATAAAAAGCGTAATTTTTAGGTCATATGACCAAGCTTTTCATCATTAAATTAACAAAAGTAAAATGAACCAATGAAAAGTTTTATTAACAAGTCACATGACCTGTTATGCTTACGTTACGCGCTGCGCGCCGCGCCTCGGATCACTTCCGGGTGCGCTAACGCGGCGTGTCATAAAACGCATTACGCGACAACGTAGGTCAAGAATATAGTCTAAATGTCTCCACCAACCAGCGTTCAGAACACAACCCCTTTCAGTAGTCCAAAAAGTTCTGTTAAATGACAACAGAGGGGACAGGCAACAAGAACCATCAGTCAAAGAGGGGAGGGCAAGTTCTTCTCTTCCGGGTCATGTTGGGGCGCTACCGGAACTGATCGAATTGGTAGTCTACAGTGTTTCTGGATGTTTCAGACTAAAGCTGGCGTCAGCATGAGACCACTACCATCTCGTAGCTCCGTCGTGGCCATTCCACGAGCAATCATGGCAGCCGCTCCCCACCAGAAGCCTGCGGGAGTCGGAGGCCCCCATGACTTTTGTAGAATCTTCACGGCTGAGGGGACGCTTTTCGAGAATGGGATCCAAGCCCTAGCAGATAAGCGTCCGAGTTCCAAGGTGTCCCAGGGCCATTTTAGTGGACCAGGCCCAAAACCGAAGAGCCGGCCGCCATTTTGAGAGTCCTGTGGCAGCCGCCTATCGCTGCACCGCTAGAGCGGGCGCATCTCAACTACATGGTGAGCGAGACGCTGTAGTCGCAAGAGCGGGCGGAAAACAGCTGAATGGCGGAAGAGGCACAGTGTAGCAAAAGCGGGCGGAATGGCAACTAAAACGATAAAGGGGCGCCTCACTACAGCTTGTCTTCAGGTCAAACGGATTGTGGGACAAGGTCCAGAATTGAAGAGTCATCAAAAGGCAAAAAGTACCGCCGGACCCCGGGAGCCGGCCGCCTATGTCGGGGGCGATCTCAGGCTACACCAGTGCTATAAGACTTGGGGAGGGTGTCGGAGCCAAGCGTCTTCTCCGAGTCCATGGCCATCACAGCGCCCCTCAGGGGCCTCCGTCAAGCTGTTTAGGAAGGTAACATATCATATTGTTTTCTAATGCAGTCAGGTCCACAAACGACACTCACTTACTTTGAGAATAGTGAAGCTGCAGTAGGAGGAAATAAGCTTCAGACAGTGTTACAAGCGCTGCTCAGAACTCTTAACTATGGCACCCAACATCCAGAACTTATGCTATTTGAGAATGGTAGTGACATCGAAGCATCTCGGGGACCAAAACCATTAACGTACTTTCACGTATGAAAATCTTACTTGGGGAGGGGGCAGGAGCGAAGCGCCCCCTCCCAGTCAGCGCCACCACACCGTATGTTGAAAATCTGAAGCCATCGTTCTACAAAGTCAACCAAACTTGGATTGAAAAATCTAGAAAAATGTACAAACTGAAAACCAGTTTTGGTCTGCATAGCATCAGTAACAACGCTTGAGTCAGCTTTGTGTCAAACCGCCATTTTGATTCAACAAAGCACAGGCATTGAAAAAGGCTGAAATTCAGAACTCTAAACTATGGCACCCAACATCCAGGAGCTTGCTATCCGGATCTTGGAGCCTTGTGCTGTTTTCGATCTATTCACACATCGGTCCACTACTGACATCATCTTATAAACCAACGTTATGTAAATAGTTTTTTAATAAAATGTTTTACCCTATTTCTTTGCTGGTGTGTTGTCTATATTTTTAATATTTGCATAGGGTTTGTCATTATTTTGTGCGGGATGGGTGATGGAGCCGAGCTGTCTTGCAGCCCTCATGGTGTGGAGCTCAGTTCATCTCACTATTTTCGTATTTCTCAAGAAGGGTTGTTCCTAATATTTCTATTTTAGCGAGGTCAAAAAGAGATCCAATTAGTGGCCTACTGATTTTGCTCGATTACTTTTATTTTTTTACACGATTTTTCACTATCTGCAAAGACTAAACAGAGTATTGCGACTTTGTGCTTGTTTGTAAATAGAGAATGATCCAAAGAGAACCAATTCTAAAACAGTAAATGCTTGGACAACAATCAATCAAATGGAGAGACAAGGAGGTACGACGGATTACAACGGGGGTAAAGGCCTGCGTTAACTGCCCTTCTGTATCTGCAAAGAGAGAGTACTAACAAAGGCAAAAGAGGGGAGGGGGGGGGGCAGCGTTCAAAGCACATCAGCGTGCATAAATACGAAAATGTTTTTATCTATCACGTACTTGACATTTTAAAGCTTTTCATATTTGCTATTAAAAAACCAATGAAATTCACAGAAAAAACCATAGGTTATAGTGGATATATAGTTAGGAATTTGCATTTACAAAACCTTGAAAATTCAATGAAAAAACCATAGGTTATAGGCCATATATAGTTTGGAATTAGCATTTACAAAACCTTATTTTACTCGCATAAAACCATTGAAATTCCATATATAGTTAGCTAACTATAAGCGCTAACTATATATCGCGCACCCGCAATCCACTGCTGATGATGTCACATATTACATCATTCATGACATGGTCAGTGACATCACTGATGACATCACTGATGACATCTCAAATGACATCACTGATGACAACTCAAATGATATCAATGATGACATCTCAAATGACATCACTGATGACAACTCAAATGACATCACTGATGACATCTCATTTGTCATCACTGATCACATCACTCATGTGATAATACAATGAACCTCTTCAGACTCTAATATAACCTTACATACACTCAGTATAAACAGACACTCACAGACTGTCACTCATCCATGGACTTACTCACACACCTAGTCAGTCATGCAAAGAATCAATCACACCTCCATTTCCTCAACTATACAGTTATACACATCTTACTTATTCAAACATATAATAACACATATTTACTCTCTTATATAATCCCTG
Organism: Lissotriton vulgaris; assembly: GCF_964263255.1. Taxonomy (NCBI): domain Eukaryota; kingdom Metazoa; phylum Chordata; class Amphibia; order Caudata; family Salamandridae; genus Lissotriton; species Lissotriton vulgaris. The sequence continues at coordinate 1,188,171,599 of NC_141693.1, read as the reverse complement.
ATACAAGCTCACAGTGATCGATACAGCCACTCACACATTCACTGGCTCTTATGTTCAGTTATTTATATATCTCAACTCTCACATGTATTGTGTTTTACATACGTACTTACTTGCACATGTAGCAATGAGAAATCCATTCACTCACCAACACACCCATGCACAGTCAACCGCTCATATAGCTGTTTCCACATGCACTCTTGAACTCATACTCCTAGTGAATCAACTGCTTACACATCTATGCACAGAGTCACGCACCTCCCAGCCACCCACACACACACTCAGCCTCCCATTCAAATATTTGGGCAACCAATCAATAACCCATATGGCTACTCTTATAGCTACTGATCAACACAAGCAGCAGTTTACACAACAACAAACATACTGATGCACGAATTAAGACAGTTTAGTCACTAACCCATGCACTCAGTGAGACACATTTAATCACTCACTCATACAGTCAGTCATGCACCTACTAAATTCTTCATCCAGACACTTATACATCCACTCATTCTTCAATATGTGAAACATATTTTAACTTTACAGAAACATACAGTCACTGGATGTTGTAATCAGTGATGTCATCAGTGATGTCACTGACCATGTCATGAATGATGTAATATGTGACATCATCAGCAGTGGATTGCGGGTGCGCGATATATAACTATATATGGAATTTCAATGGTTTTATGCGAGTAAAATAAGGTTTTGTAAATGCTAATTCCAAACTATATATGGCCTATAACCTATGGTTTTTTCATTGAATTTTCAAGGTTTTGTAAATGCAAATTCCTAACTATATATCCACTATAACCTATGGTTTTTTCTGTGAATATATATATATATATATATATATATATACATAGCCAAGTTCCTCTCGCACCAAAAAGCCATTTCAATCATAGGTGGGTACTTTCTGAGGTGGTGCCCCACATTAACATCAACGCTGCAGTCAACTTCCCTTTCTTTCCCAAAAGAAGTCAAGCACTCCACTGGGGTGGTGTAGAAGATTTTTATTCAGCCGTCAGCAGCCTTAGACAGACACGTTTCGGTGTTTCCTTCGTCAGTGTCAATTTCATGCACTGCGAGGACGCCATTTAAACTGTTTACCGTCACCTGAGTAACACACTTGAAGATGGCAAGGGAACTTCACACATTGCTCGTAAGCTGTCGGTTAGAAATACCACAATTACGTAAATTGTACAGTCTTTACAAATGCCACAGTGTTATTAACATGCCTTCAACATGTCAAAATTACAGCCGTCTATCGGCGGATATAAATTGTAAAATGTGTACATAGCCACTGCGAGGCTGCATGAGATATTTTCAAAAAGAATATAGCAGCAGAGGGGTCTAAAGAAGCTACACCAAGAGCAAATACTCACAATAACCTTCAAGCTCAATTTGTAAAATTGAAAAGACTATATGAAAGAGAGGTGAGGAAGTGGTGGGAGGCCACTTCTTTACAAAATTACATGGATGTGGATAGGGTACCGCGGGAACTGCAGATCTATACAGTCCCTGCGGTTGAGAACCCTGACACGCACTTTCTCGAACAATGAGCGGAATACCCCGCAGCATCATCTAAAGGAATGTTCAACATCTTAGTGAAATTGGCATGGAGCGATCTAGTAAGAGCCTTGGAAGAAATTGCGCGTTTGGAGGAAGAAATCTCTAGGGATACCAACAAAAGCAAAATTGAAGAGATTAGAGAACAGATGAGGAAACGGCTGTGTAAATATGAACTAAAGATACGGCAAAGGATACAAGAGAAATTTGAAAGAGACGAACGCGATTACAGTCGAGGCAAGATCCTGACGTTCGCTAAAAAATGTGATGGACCCCGTAAAGAATTAACCAAGAAGACGACCGCTGCCCCACCAGAAAGAGACAAGACCTCTGAGTCTGAAGTGACCAAGGGGGAACAATCTGGTGATAATACAGCAACAGGACAGAGCGATAAAGTAAAGACTCCTTTTCACCTGGAGTTAACCTGATCCGCCAAACCTGGCTCAGAGGGGGGAAGAGCAAGCCACCCTAAAAAGAAGAAGAACATGATGCGGGCTGGAAAAGAAAGAGGAAGAACAGCAGCCTCTGAAACACGCAAGAAGAGAGGAACCAGATGGTGGAAACTGCTGATAATTTTTCCATAATCTGACAAACCGAGAATGAACAATGACAGAAGAAGAGACACTAAGATTAGGAGTAACATTTTGTCCTAACAATAGACTGGAATTCACTCAGACCAGGATCGACCTGTTCAAGTTTGTCAAGAAGATCAAGCTACACAAATTTTTCAAACTGAAACCTTCCATTTCGGAGGCAAGACAACTTAAATCGAAGCCCCAAATGAAGGACACTGACATCCTTGCTGTACAGGACCTGAACATGCTTGAAATGCTGGAAGAATTACGCACTGAACAGGCCATTGATGATACTGTGGGTTTGAATACGGGTCTAAGGACGAGAAGAGTAGGGGTTGAACAAGAGGCACCAGTAACTTGTTTTAAACCCCTGTCACAATTTAATCCACAGATGCCTTATGACGTCATTGATTCTTTCTCTGAGGCAGTTCTGCAGGATCTGACAAAATTCTGTCACACTTGTACTAATCAGAGGACTAAACCAAAAAATAACTTAAACAAGGACCAAGAAACCCTAATGTTCAATCTGAGCAAAAACAATGGAATCATCTGTAAGCCTTCTGATAAAGGCGGAAACATCGTACTGTTGACCAGAGAGCAATATTGCAGGGAATCTTTACGGCAATTAAAAGATACAAGACACTATGAGAAGACTACCAAAGAAAGAAACCAGGAGAGTATCGCGGAATACCATCAACTCATCGGTAAGTGGCGTGACAAACTGTTGCTGGACACCAATGAATTTCTTTTTCTACGCAACAATGACCAAATCGTGCCTACTTTTTACCAACTCCCCAAAATACATAAATATCAAAAGGATCTACCGGGGAGGCCGATTGTTTCCTCCATAGGAGGATTAACTGAAAATATGTCCATATACATCGATTCTTTTCTTTTTCAGATGGCACTGCAATTAGCACCCTATGTTAAAGACACCAAGGACTTTATTATCAAAATAGACGGTATACAATGGGACTCTACATTTGTGTTGATAACTCTGGATATAACCAGCCTTTATACGTCTATTGACCACAGACAAGGCATTGATGCTATGAATTATTTTTTTAACAAAAGACCAATCAAGTTCCTTGAACATAACACCATGCTGATAGAGTTTACTGAATTCTGCTGGTCTCATAAATTTTTTTTGTTTCAGGAACAATTGTACAGACAAATCTCCGGCCCAGCGATGGGCACCTGCTTTGCCAACTTGTTCGTAGGCTGGTGGGAGGAGCAGGTGGCCTTCGCTGGTGACCGGGCCAAATGGGCGGAACATGTTGTTACCTGGCATCGGTATATCGATGACCTCTTTCTTATGTTGAGGGGGTCAATGAGCAAAACATCAACCTCAGATTCACCAATGAGGCTAGCACTGAGACAATAAACTATCTAGATTTGAGGGATTACATCAAGGAACGGGTGGTGTAGACAGAGCTGTTCAGGAAACTGACTGTCTACAATTCCATTCTGCATGCCGGCAGCAATCACCCCACCCAATTGATTAAAAGTATCCCATTCGGAGAACTCCTTGCCTGAAACGCAATTGCTCTGACAAGGAAGACTTTCAAAAGGCTGCAATCAGTTGTCTCACTAGGTTCAGAGCGAGGGGTTACAAGCAAAGTCTGTTGGACAGTGCGCTAAAGCGGGTCCAGAAGATTCCCAGAATAGAACTTTTGAAGCATAAAAAACAAGTACCACTGACAATAAAAAAGCTGACCAAGCAAAAGGGCATTTTTAGATGTAACTACTTATTCTGATGATGGAAATAATCTCAGGAGTATGCTTAAGAAGAACTGGCATATACTCCAAACAGACTCAGTGATAGGTAAAAACATTCCTGATGTACCTCTTATCACTTTCTGTAAGGCAAGGTCAATGAAAGGAACTTTGGTCCAAAGCCATCTTTCCCCAATTATGCCCTCCAGCGGCACATTGAAAGGATTCTTCACCTGTGGGAAATGCAGAGCTTGTGCCACCAGTAAGAGGGTCCTAAATTATAAGATTCTGGGCCTAAAAGAACCCAAAGTCATCAATAAGTTCATTACCTGCTCAACATCACATGTAGTGTATTGCTTAGTGTGTCCCTGTAGACTCCGGTATGTAGGGAGCACCATCCATAGTGTAAAGGTGCATATTCTGGAACATCAACGAGTGCTAACTAACAAGGATGTAAACTATCCTGTAGCTAGGCATTTCGCCTGTAAACACTAAAGCAACAGGGACCTGTTGCAATATTTTGGGCTCAATTGCATACGATAAACCATAGAGGAGGGGACAGGGCCTCCAGACTACGCAGGTTAGAATCACGAACTATAATTGACTTACAGACCAAGATACCTGGGGGATTAAATTGTGGCGAAGAATTAGTAGTACATCTAAGCAGATACATTTTTTCTAGCCTCCATGACCTGGTTAACCTTTATGTGTAGAATTAATTGCAGATTAGAATCATGTGACTTTTTTGGTTTGATTAATTGATATTATTTCTCTGAAATTATGCTTGTTCGATATCTCTACTGTAACTGTCATTTATTTAATTACCCCTCACTGTAAATATCATGCACTAACTGGGGAACTTCCACATGCAATTTGTTTTTAGTCCTTTATACAGTTCTGAAATTATCATTAGAGTGATGCTATTATTGGCCGATTCACGGGGCAATTTGTACATATTTGGGGGCATGTCGGTATCCACCAATGGGCATTGCCAATCTGCGGTTGTTGAGTCATGTGGTAAAACGCAGAATAAGCAGTAGAAATCGTAATATATCATTTTTGGGTTCAGATTAAGGGTAATATCAGAGACATGCCGATTCCCGGCTTAAATGTGATTATACTCTTACAAGCCTGCCTATGTACACATTTTACAATATATATCCGCTAATAGACGGCTGTAATTTTGGCATGTTGAAGGCATGTTAATAACGCTGTGGCATTTGTAAATAGAATTTTGACAATAATGTTATGTATAGACTGTGCAATTGATGTAATTGTGGTATCTCTAACTATGGTTCCATCTAAAAGTACATGAATTTATCGTCTTAAGATGGCCGACAGCTTACGAGAAGACCCAAAAACCCCCGGAATGTCGCCCAAAAACAGACCCAGAATCATCGCCCTGGCCCAAACACACCCACTGACCGCCCCGGGGAGCCCGAAACGCCTGCTGAACCAAAGCACTACAAGAACCTTCCCGGAGGGACCCTGTACCAGTACCCGCCGGGGCGAAAGTTGGGACCACCTGCACTGTGTACCATCTACCGTACCGGAGAGACCTAACACGTTAAAAGTTCGAGGGGGAAGGGGCAGCTGCTGACTGCCTGCCCTGCCTTGGCCCCACCCAACAGCACAGGACCTACATCTTTTATGTATTTTTATTTATTTATTTAATGTGATTTTCCATAGCGCAAACTTTACCTGAAGGTGTCAGAGCGCGTTTACATAAGAACCAGTTGCAAAACATAAGGACTTAGAATTATATGCGTTACATAAAAGATACAAACAGAAAAAAATTGCAAATGTACAAGATGTAAAGTCACACAAGGAGGAGATACAAACAGAAAGGAAAATTGCACCGAGGCCCCCAACCACTGTGTCTTCCCTGAGCAAAGCCTCACTAACCAGCACCTTGCAACAAGCGGGGGCAGGGCTTGCCACATAATTCTGCCCGTGAATGAACATAGACTTTGCCTGTCCTTGCCATTGCCGCTGAAACCGCGGGGCCCTTGAAGTAGGGGGACCAGAAGTGTAAAACCAAAAAAAAAGGACATTTCACAAAATAGAGGAAGGACTACACTTTTACGGCAAGCATGACAGCGCTCCTCAGCAGAGAATTACACAACAGGCACTAAGAACATACCTAAAATTCAATTGCGAAGCCCAGTAGCTTGCCTCTTAATTAAATAGCTTTCTAGCAACAACTGCTAGTTACTTCTGCTTTGTAAAAAACATAAAAAACGCCTCCCACTGTTTCAGCCAACCCTCTTAAAAAACCGTGACCTGAGCTACATTTCCCGAATTTTTCTGGGACAGCAGGTGAAAAAATTGGGACTGGCCTGGCAAACAGGAACGCCTGGTGACCTTAGCTTGAAGCCATCGGTGCCGTCTGCGCTGTAAAAACAAAAACTGCCGGGCACTTCGCCGCTCTTTCCCCGCCTTCCCCGACCAAAAGAAGCAATGGGGAGTTATGCTCTGCCCAGGGCCCCGCCCCGCAACTTCACAGCCCGCCCCAAAAACCGTCCCGCCTCCCGCCCGCCGCCCGAGCACTCACACTGCTCCCGAAGGAGCCTTACATACCTTCGCAGTGCAGCCCGGAAATGCGTGGGGGGGTGGGTCCGCAGTCTCCACCTCGCTGGACTCGGCTCCCGCCGGCAGGGCCGAAGCACAATCTCAGCGTCCGCCTGCGAGGACAAGCAGGGGGCCACCTCCTTCACCACTCACCTAGCCACCTTCCTGGTGGGGCGTGCAAGCCCCACCCATGCCTCCCCCGGTACCAGTCTGGAGCAGTTCTTCCTGTCCCACCTCACAAAGGACCCGCATGTCCTCCCTCACAGCAGAAGGCCAGCCAATACTAAATGGATGGTGCCCTGCAAAGCAAAGCTAGCAAAAACAACCTACGCCGCCTACCTCCCACGTCACCATTCCATTCCCGCCCCTACTTCCCCTATTTATGCCTTTTCCCTTCTGCTCCCTTAAGCTAATCACTCCCCCTACACCTGTGGCCAGCTCCCTCACGCAAATGAACCCAGGGGAGAGACAGGCTCATGCACGGCTCCCCCTGGGTCCCCCCCTAAAAAAGTTCTGACATGCAGTCTCCCAAGATGGCCACCAGAGACAAAAGAGCCCAAATGTAGCCCAAATATCACCCAGATGTAGCCCAAGTATAGCCCAATGACAGAATGTCCCAGAGTGTTCTAAAGAAAAACAAGAGCGCTAACAGTCTTACTTATGACAAAAGTATAGCACACCAGAAGCCATCTTGATTGGAAGGAAGTGGTAAGTCTGAAAAAACTTAATCTAAAAAGGAACAAAATGAGGGGATTCATTTTGCCATAGAAAGTATGATTAGTGCTTCAGAAAGAAAAGTTAGGGCACATTTTGAGTGACTTCTCAAATCCTCTTCTATTTCATTAAAAAATTCTGACATGCAGATTGAAACATGCACTTTCAATACCAGCAGCAGACTTCCCTGGTGAGCAGTAGCTTTACTACAGTGATCTAATGAGCAACTAGCGTGCTAACATTCTGAATTTATGGCAAATTTGTGTCGCATCTGAATGCCTTCTTGATGGAATCAAAGTAGAAACTGAAAGTATTTCCTACTGAGGAGACTGTAGTAAATGAGGAGATTAGGAAACTTCATAACAAATAACTTTCCCAAGATGGCCACCCGAGACAAAAGAGCCCAAATGTAGCACAAATATCCCCCAGATGTAGCCCAAGTATAGCCCAATGACAGAATGTCCCAGAGTGTTCTAAAGAACAACTAGAGCGCTAACAGTCTTACTTATGACAAAAGTATGGCACACCTGAAGTCATCTTGATTGGAATAAAGTGGTGACACTTAAAACATTTAGTTTGCAAAGGAACAAAATGAGGGGTTTCATTTTGCCGTAGAAATTATGATTAGTGCTGAAGAAAGAAAAATGAGGGCACATGTTGACTTCTCAAATCCTCTTCTATTTCATTAAAACAATTCTGACATGCAGACTGAAACATACACTTTGAATACCAGCAGCAGACTTCCCTGGTGAGCATTAGCTTTACTACAGTGATCTAATGAGCAACTAGAGTGCTAACATTCAAAATTCATGGCAAATGTGTGACACATCTGAATGCCTTCTTGATGGAACCAAAGTAAACAAGCATTGAAAATGCAATAGATCTCGCCCTCGTTTAAGTTAAAGCAATTCTGTTTGTAATGAGGTGGCTTTTTAGCTTTGCTTTTATTAGTGTTTTTCAAACTTTCATGTAAATAACATGCATATGTATGCATATATGTATAATATCTGCAATACCTCACAGCGGCAACAGCACTCTGCCGCTTAGGCAGAAACACGAGGCCTGGACCAACTTTGTGCAGCATTCATTTATTTCCCATAAAACAGCATGTCACGACGCGTTTCGGCCGTCCCTGCGGCCTTGATCACATGACAATGCAATGTAAACAGCCCATTTTAAAGTGGTAGTGCGTCACATTTTGTAATGGACATAGAGAAAATACTTACTGTATAAATACTTTCACGATACAATGTTTTGAAAATACGATCTGTATAAATACATTGAAACATTTAAACATTTCACCAAGTGACAGTTATTAACTACAACTATCAAAACTTTTTTATATACATATATATTGGGGCAAATTATGGCATATTTGATTAACCTATTTTGCCATTATTTCATATACCTGCATGTTGACTTCTCAAATCCTCTTCTAATTCATTAAAAAAATTCTGACATGCAGACTGAAACATACACTTTGAATACCATCAGCAGACTTCCCTGGTGAGCAGTAGCTTTACTACAGTGATCTAATGAGCAACTAGAGTGCTAACATTCAGAATTTATGGCAAATGTGTGACACATCTGAATGCCATCTTGATGGAACCAAAGTAAACAAGCATTGAAAATGCAATAGATCTCGCCCTCGTTTAAGTTAAAGCAATTCTGTTTGTAATGAGGTGGCTTTTTAGCTTTGCTTTTATTAGTGTTTTTCAAACTTTCATGTAAATAACATGCATATGTATGCATATATGTATATGTTTGCATGCATTTATATTTGTATTTATATAGATATGCAGATTATATATGTATGTGTATATATATATCTATATATATATACACATACATATATATAAATGCATATATATGCATATATATATATATATGTGTGTGTGTGTAGAGAGAGGTGTAGCGGTAGAGGTGTAGAGGTAGAGGTGTAGAGGTAGAGGTGTAGAGGTAAAGAAGTAGAGGTAGAGAGGTAGAGACTAGTAGAGAGAGATGTAGAGAGAGGTAGAAAGGTAGAGAGTAGAGAGTGAGTAATAGAGAGTAGAGAGTGAGTAGTAGAGAGCAGTAGAGAGAGTAGCAGAGAGTGAGTAGTAGAGAGAATAGTAGTGAGTAGTAGAGAGGAGAGAGTGAGTGACTAGTAGAGAGTAGTAGAGCGTAAGTAGTAGAGTGAGCAGTAAAGAACAGTAGAGAGTGAGTAGTAGAGAGTGAGTAGTCGAGAGTAGTGGAGAGTGAGTAATAGAGAGTGTAGCAGAGAGAGAGAATAGTAGAGAATAGTGCAGAGTAGTCGAGATTGAGTAGTAGTGTGAGTAGTAGAGTGAGTAGTAGAGAGTGAGTAGTAGAGAGTGAGTAGTAGAGAGTGAGTGGAAGAGAGTGAGTAGTAGAGATAGAGTAGTAGAGTAGTAGAGAATGAGCAGTAGAGAGTGAGTATTAGAGAGTAGTGGAGTAGTAGAGAATGATTAGTAGAGAGTAGTGGAGAATATTCCAAAGTTTGGCACAGCACCACTTGCACAACATGTCCAATCAAATCATATCACTTAGAGTCCTTATTGAAGAACTGAATCTTGGTGTATATTCAAATGCTTTTATTTTCCTTAAGTTTATGTACCACAGCCAGCCGACGCGTTTATTTCTGTACAACAGAACTTCTTCAGGGCGTTCTTATTTCCTTCAAGTTATGTCGGTATCCTGTTGTCATATAACTAGATATTTCTTCCAAATGTTAGATGAGTCGTAAGTACAATCTTATTCAAAGTGACTAGGTATCAATTTTACCCACACAATTCGGTCAGACTTGAGTAATTTAAGCATCCTCAAAGTCAGTCTTTCAAAAATTCCAAAGTGTAGGACATGATAATCCACGATCCACACATTTATATTTATATATGTCCACTCATTCTTCAATGCAAAGTAGAGTGTTTATAATATATATTTAAATATCAAAGCAAACCACATTTACTGGATGATGTCATCAGTGATGTCATTTGAGATGTCATCAGTGATGTCATCAGTAATGTCACTGACCATGTCATGAATGATGTAATATGTGACATCATCAGCAGTGGATTGCGGGCGCGCGAGTTATAGTGAGTACAACTAACTATAACGGGGGAATTTCAATGGTTTTGTATGAGTAAAATGTCCAGCTAACTATAAAACCATAGGTTTCACACCAGTTTTCAGTGAATATATATATATATATATATATATATATATATATATATATATATATATATATATATATATATATATACCACCAATTCATTCCACAGAAGGTGCACGCTATTTCGGTCGGTGCCAGACAGCAGGGAAGAACGTGTCCCCACAAATAATCTTTCACCAAAGTAGAAAATAATGTCTGCACTCATCCATTGCTTTATGCTTGGGTTTTATTCAAGAGACTCAAGGAGCCCCATTCACCTACGCGTTTCGACCGCAGGTCTTGATCACAGTGTTGCCACTTGTCTTTTTTCTATGTTCATTATTTATACATTCACTGCCCATCAGCTAATAATGAAGCATCCTGGGAGATGTAGTTTAACAAATACATATGGAAATGCGAAACGTTTTAAGCATTACATTTCAATGTATAAACCCATTCAAATATTGTATTCATCACATTTGATTTCTTATCAAAGGGTATTAGAGGAAATGGGCAATCATTTCAGGAAATTATGAATATCGGTTTTTATACATGGAAAAATTCCATTTAACTAATGTATTAGTTATCAATCAATCAATCATAGACATTTATAGAGCGCTCTACTTACCCGGAGGGTCTCAAGGCGGTAGGGGGGGGGGGGGTGCTGCTACTACCCGAACAGCCATGTCTTGAGCTTCTTCCTGAAGGCGAGGTGGTCTTGGGTCAGGCGCAGGTCGGGAGGGAGGGAGTTCCAGGTCTTGGCGGCCAGGTAGGAGAAGGACCTTCCTCCTGTTGTCGTTCTTCGGATGCGGGGGACGGCGGCGAGGGCGTGACTGGCTGATCGGAGGTGTCGTTTGGGAGCGTAGAAGTTGATGCGGTTGTTGAGGTAGCTCGGGCTTTGTGTGCGTGGGTAAGGAGACAGAAGGTTATTCTCTTGTTGACCGGGAGCCAGTGCAGGTCTCTTAGGTGTCTGGAGATGTGGCTGTGTCGTGGGATGTCGAGAATGAGTCTGGCTGAGGCGTTCTGGATCCGTTGGAGTCTCTTCTGGAGCTTGGCGGTGGTTCCGGCGTAGAGGGCGTTGCCGTAGTCCAGTCGGCTGGTGACGAGTGCCTGGGTGACAGTCTTCCTGGTCTCGGTGGGGATCCACCGGAAGATCTTCCGTAGCATGCGCAGGATGTTGAAGCACGACGAGGAGACGGCGTTGACTTGCTTGGTCATGGAGAGGGAGGAGTCCAGGATGAAGCCCAGGTTGCGTGCGTGGTCTGTCGGTTTGGGTGCGCTTCCCAGGGCGGGGGGCCACCAGGAGTCGTCCCAGGCGGAGGGCGAGGATCCCAGGATGAGGACTTCTGTCTTGTCCGAGTTCAGCTTCAGGCGGCTGGTCGACATCCACTCGGCTACCTCTTTCATTCCTTCGTGAAGGTTGGCTCTGGCGGCGGCGGGGTCGTTGGTAAGGGAGAGGATCAGCTGGGTATCGTCGGCGTAGGAGATGATGTTCAGGTTGTGTTGGCGTGCGATGGCCGCGAGGGGGCCCATGTAGACGTTGAAGAGGGTTGGGCTCAGCGAGGATCCTTGGGGTACGCCGCAGATGACTTCGGTGGCCTTTGATTTGTACGGTGGTAGGCGGACTCTCTGGGTCCTTCCGTCGAGGAAGGAGATGATCCATTCCAGTGCCTTCTCCTGGATTCCGACGTTGTAGAGGCGCTGCACTAGGGTGCGGTGGCAGACGGTGTCGAAGGCCGCGGAGAGGTCTAGGAGGATGAGGGCCGCTGTTTCTCCGTTGTCCATCAGGGTTCGGATGTCATCGGTGGCAGCGATGAGGGCGGTCTCGGTGCTGTGGTTGGCTCGGAAGCCAGACTGTGAGGGGTCGAGGGATCCGTTCGTCTCGAGGAAGGCGGCCAGTTGCTTGTTGACGGTCTTCTCGATGACTTTGGCCGGAAACGGGAGCAGCGAGATGGGGCGGTAATTCTTGAGTTCGGTGGGGTCCGCTGTTGGTTTCTTGAGTAGAGCGCTGAGTTCGGCGTGCTTCCAGCTCTCAGGGAAGGTGGCGGTGGTGAAGGAGGTGTTGATGATGTCCCGCAGGTGGGGTGCGATGACAGCGTCGGCCTTGTTGAAGACGTGGTGAGGGCAGGGGTCGGTCGGAGATCCGGAGTGGATGGAGTTCATCATGCGGACGGTGTCTTCGGTGCTGATCGGAGTCCAGGCGCGGAGGGTGGTGGTGGGGGGCGGTGGTTCGGTCGTGTCGGACGTGGCGTTCGTCGGCTGGGTGTTGAAGCTGTTGTGTATGTCCGCGATCTTGTTGTGGAAGTAGGAGGCGAGGGAGTTGCAGAGTTCTTGCAATGGGGTGATGTCGTTGTTTCCGGCATTGGGGTTGGAGAGCTCTTTCACGATGTTGAAGAGTTCCTTGCTGTTGTGTGCGTTGTTGTCCAGCCGGTCCTTGAATGCAGTTTTCTTGGTGTCGCGGATCAGTTGGTGGTGCTTCCGGGTGGCAAGCTTGAGGGTGGTCATGTTGTCCGGTGTTGGCTCCCTTCTCCAGGCTTTCTCGAGGGCTCGTCAGTTCTTCTTGGAGCTCTTGAGTTCGTCGGTGAACCATGGGGCCTTCTTGCTGCCGGGTCGTCCGCGCAGTTGCTGATCCACTTCGTGAGGTTGTCGGCGGCCTGGCTGGAGTTCGCTGAGCTGGCGGGAGGGTGCTGGCTCAGGGAAGCGGCGAACTGGTCGGCTGTGATCTTGCTCCAGCTTCTGTGGGCGACCTGTTGCTGGTGGTGGTGGATCGTCGTTCTTCTGAAGGTGAAGTGGACGCAGCTGTGGTCCGCCCAGTGGAGTCCTGTGGCGTGGCTGAAGGCGATGTCTTTGCTGGATGAGAAGACGACGTCGAGTGTATGTCCGGCGAGGTGGGTGGGGGTGGTCACCAGCTGCTTGAGTCTGAGGTTGGCGAGGTTGTCGAGCAGGGTGGTGGTGTTGCGGTCGTTGTTGTTCTCCAGGTGGAAGTTGAGGTCCCCCAGGAGGATGTAGTCAGCGGAGGGGAGGGCATGCGGGCTGACGAAGTCGGCGATGTCCTCGCTAAATTGTGTGCGTGGTCCCGGGGGTCGGTAGATCAGGGTGCCTCTGAGGGTGGTCTTCGGGTCGGTGTGGATCTGGAAGTGTAGGTGTTCGGCGGTAGTCAGGATGTCGTCGGTGTAGGTCGTGATGCGGATGGTGTCCCTGTGGATGATGGCGATGCCTCCTCCTATCTGGTTGGCGGTGCGGTCCCTCCGGGTGATCTTGTAGCCCTCTGGGATGGTGATGGCGATGTCGGGCGCTGAAGAGGCGTTCATCCAGGTCTCCGTGAGGAAGGCGACGTCAGGAGCTGTGGTGTCGATGAGGTTCCAGAGTTCGATGGCATGTCTGTGGACTGAGCGGGTGTTGAGCAGGATACACTTGAGGTGGTTGCTGCTGGTGTTCGTCTTGGTGGGTGCTGGTGCGAGGCAAGTCCGGATGCAGGTGAACTTGCAGGAGGTGCAGCAGAAGGGTCCGTGGGAGCGTCTCGGGGTGGCACGGTAGCATCCCGGGACTCGTCTGTCGTTGAGTGCGATGAGGGTGGCGGCGTCGTACGTCCGGCGGGTGGGCTGGGATCTGCGGGGGCCAGGGGTCCTGGCACTGGGCGCGGTCCAGGCACGGACGGGCGCAGACGGGCTTACCTTTGGCGCACCTCCGGCGCTCAGTCGGCGCTCCCGCTGCGCGCGTCCGCTGCGTGGTCGCTGAGGGGGCGTCATAAGAAGGGAGCCGGGAGGGCGGGTCAGCTGGGAGGCGGGGAGCGCGTGGTCCTATCGGCAGGCGGGGGGGCGGGGTCGCGGCAAAAACCGGCGCGAAAATCGAGGCGGGCGGCCCTGCGGCGGCTGTGCGCCGGGCTGGATCGGCGTCAGCAGGCAGCAGGCAGGCAGCAGGTATGAGGTAGGCAGCAGGCGGGGAGCGTGGGGGCAACCAGGCCGAGGGCACAGTGGTCGCAGTGGTTATACCGACACATAGTGCATCATTTACCAATTTCTTTGGATATAATGTCTATGCTATTATGATTCCTATATTGGCTTAGTGCCATTTAACCCCCCATCGAGAGTCCAGTCCTCAAATACTTATCATATAGGGCTCAGTGCCCACAGTAATTTTCGTGATAGTCTACATATTTAATGAAGTCAAAATAATTCATGTCTGTTCGAGTCCCCAAAGATTAAAGAGTCATTAGAGATGTACATGCATCTCATCATCCATGTTCAATCCTCTCGGAGTCTTGGTTTGGAAACGTATAATTAGACGTGACTCCAGTCTCCTCAATTGCAGTTTGCGGTTACCCCCTCTTTCATTAGGAAGTATTGTTGCTATACCACTATAGCGTATGTCCTTCCAGCTTTTTCAGTGTGTAATGACATATGCTTAGCAATGGCATAGGACATGTCTCCATTTTGGATCGCTCGGATGTGCTCCAAAATTATTTTGTGTAGTGGACAGGTGGTCATACCAATATAGTTCTTCCCACATGCACATGTTAAGATGTAAACAACATGAGTAGTTTTACAAGTTATGGTATCCTCTATGTTAAAGGTCTTGCCTTGTGGATCTTTTAAGGATTTCCGAGATAGTCCTACTGTGCAAGCTTTACAGTTCAAGCATTTAGTAAAGCCTTTTTGTCTGGAGGTTAACCAATCTTTTTTCTTATTCATTTTGAAATGACTGTGTACAAGCTTATCTTGCAATGAGGGAGGTTTTCTGAACGTAACTAGAGGATGTTCACTCATTTGGTCACCAATGTCTGGATCTTTTTTAATAATGTTCCAAAATGTATTGAGGATCCTTCTTATGTTCTGACTCTCCTTACTGTAAGTCATAATCATTCTGATCGGTTCTGGTTTAGATACTGATTCAGTTTGTTTTTTATCGATCAGAGTTTGTTTTCTTGTAAGTTTTCTGGCTTTCAATTCTCCTTTTTTAACATCTTTGTAGTTATATCCTCGTTTCAGGAATCTTTTTGTTGTCTCCTTGTATTTTAGATTCATTTCCTCTGGATTTGAGCAATTTCTTTTCATCCGGATAAATTCACCGTAAGGTATACTTTTTTTAGAGTTAGAGTCCAAATAAGGAACAGGTCATCGATAAAACGGAGCCAAATTACTACTTTTGATGTATAGTGGTCATTCTCTTCATCCCAGGCTATAGTTCTTTCCCAGAAGCCCATGGTAGCCAATTTACCATCAACGTAGTCTCCTTATATACGTCCATTAGTCATCAAATGGGACTAACTGCATTGGACTTCTTCCTCATACAGAAACCATTGGAAGAACACCAGCACTGGCAAATGATTAAATAAATGACGGAACTATGCCTCAACAATAATGTCTTTCTCTTCAACAAAACATACTATGTCCAACGATTTGGAACTGCAATGGGCGTGGCTTTTTCACCGATATATATATACACACCACACTCCTTCGCTGTCAGCAAGAAGTTGAGCACACACGGGGGTCTCAGTTGAAACTGCGCTTTTATTACTCACTCGGCATGACGCGTTTCATTCTTACGAACTTCCTCAGATGCCGTGATGTAGTGAACTGTTTGCCGCCCTCAGTTTAAAAACAGTGTCCCTCTATGATTGGTTGGATGCACTGCAGGCACTGCTGTGGGGAAAATACGGCCCAGACTCAGTTGTGTGTGTTCGTGCGGAACAGACACCTAGCGTTTGTACTGGCCCAAGTGGACGGTGTCTGCTCCTACCCCCTCTGCTTGCCTTTGATTTTCTGGGGTTCGGTCTTTGCACAGGCAGCAGTTCCTCTGTCCCCTCACACCACCGCTAACATCCCAGAACAGGACCCGAGGCACCACCTCAGTAAGTAGACACCTCCCGCGAAGTCGCAGTCCATCATTTGTGACAAGATTCACTGTTCCAGGTAAGCGGGGATCCAGCGTTTTCAAAATTTTTTTGAAGCACCAACACTTTGACACCAAGTCCGCTGGATCACTTAAAGGTGGGCGCTCACAGGGTGCTAGTGGCTGCACCCAAAACATAAACACTCCTTCGCTGTCGGCAAGAAGTTGCGCACACACGGGGGTCTCAGTTGAAACTGCGCTTTTATTAATCACTCGGCATGACGCGTTTCATTCTTACGAACTTCCTCAGATGCCGTGATGTATTGAACTGTTTGCCGCCCTCAGTTTAAAAACACAGTGTCCCTCTACGATTGGTTGGATGCACTGCAGGCACTGCTGTGGGGAAGATACAGCCCAGACTCAGTTGAGTAAGTCCGTGCGGAACAGACACCTAGCGTTAGTACTGGCCCAAGTGGACGGTGTCTGCTCCTCCCCCCTCTGCTTGCCTTTAAATATACACACTTATCTGTGAAAAGCCTACATTTTCATTATAAAGGCATATGTGGTAAAGGCATAGGTATGGTAAGAAGATTGGTGGTAAAGCCATGTGTGGTATAGACACATGTGTTGTACTGGACAGAGTGTAAAGGCATGCGTGGTAAAGGCATGCATGGCTCTTGCCAAGAAATTTGACATTATATTAAAAAACAATTGGTTCATTGGGGAACACAAAATTACTTTTCTTATCTCATAGACTATGTAGATATTTGAAACACACAAAGCAGAATCCAGAGACCATCTACGTATTTATGCACTATTTTATCAATTTTAGTCATTCATAAACACTGGTTTCATAGGTGAATTGCAAAGAAGGCTGTACAAAAATAGTGAATAGTGCAAAGGTGACTTAAAGTGCTCGGTGCTTACGGCGCAAAAGTGAAGACTGTACAATTATTATATACAATGGGGGAAAGGAAAATGCGTGTGGTCTATGCGTATTACACAATTATCACGATGTACACCTTATTAATCAGTATTGGTACACGATATATATGCACACAATCCACTTAATCGTCGACGTTTCAACCCTTAACTAGCAAGCATGTGGAGTCGACAACGGGTCTTCATCAGGACTGTGGAGGACAGCAAACAGCCTAGGGAATTTAAAAAAGATGGTTTGTTTAAGGATGGATTCTGCGAGGGACAATTTTGGGCCACCTACTTTAATGCCCAAGTTCCCACTCACCTTCATTTAACTACGCTGGGTTGAGGTGCGGATTAAACTGTGTTAATCTGTTCTGTCGGTGTGGCTTAGAATTCCGCCCAACACAAATTTGATTTTAGGGCTCAACACTATTTAGGAGGACAATCTGTAAAAGAAGGGGCATCTAATTTATAATATGTCCGCTATGTTAAATTTAAAAGAATCAGAGACCAATGACAGTAAATGGGGCTCACCTGGGAGTGGGTATGATGATTCTACCCAATGGGATTTCAATTCCCAATTTCTTGTTCACGTTGAGCTGTATTATTGTGCTCTAGTAGGGAAATGTATGGAGCCTAAATTAGTAATGTCATACTTAAAGAGGCACATATCCTTTATGACGAGGCGTGCATACTCTATTTCTTACCTGTCGGCGTAGCTAATAATTCTGCCCGACTATGGTCGAAATTGTAAGGCACGGCACGGACTGCTGTTGTGTAGGTAGAGCCCACGTCGTTGAGTCTGTTAGAGGAGGGCTGTGGGCATGGCACACTTGCAGATTTGGTTCTTTCTAGTAGGCAGCTGACAAATCTCGCAATCAGGAATGTGTCATGAAACCAAGCCGGAGTAACCCAAACAACACATTACTGGGGGCCATGCTGAGAGCCTTACACACGGTGCAGCAGGGGTTTCAAGAAGGAATTCAGGGACTCCGACCAGCATGCAGATATGATGCACTGCTATTAGATGACTCGGAAAGGGATGCAGTGACCTGGCACAGTGTGCAGACATAAAGGGTTGCTGTTGGACCACCTCAGTGTCAGGAGTAGGATGAGTCCCAGGGTTTATGCACTGGCCCTCCTCCTATGGAAGGAAAAATAACCACACTGTAGGTCTGGGGAAGAGAGACGAAATAGGCCCCTTTAAAGATCCCTGTTTCTTTGGGCAGGGGAAATGGCCCACGGAAGTACTCCTTCAGGAACAGGAAGAAAAAGATTGCCGCAAACACGAGGTTGGCAACTTGAATCATCAAGAACTGTATTGCGGATATGGTGGGCAAGACAGAGAAGACAGTGAGATTAAGGACAGAGCCAGAGCAGGTGACAGCCGCAAGATCAAGGATGGCGTTGCTATATCGAGGAATCCACCGGAGTTGAACGTGGATGACCCAAAATCCCTCAAAGCAGAGTGATGCTGGCTGGACTCTGATACCAGCCATGCTCCAGGACGTGTGTGACTTTTGCAGGTGCATAACCGCTTGAGGGTCTGGGGAGGATTGATAAAAAAAGATGGAAAAGCCTTGTAATATTCTTGAGCACTTTATTGTGGGACAGTATATTCTTGCCACTGCTTCACAGCACCAGCGATCATTAATTTTCATAGCTGAGTCTTAGAGAGATCACTTTCTTTTGATCATGATAACTGCGTCTAAAGACTCGCGTGTCACTGTGGTGTGTGGTGTCAGGTTATACCTGTAGAAAACTGATTACTTACCTGCCCTTATTTCCACTCTATCAAGAGAAAACTAGCAGCAAGCACTAAAGACTTGTTCTTAAAGGACCACAAGAGAAACAGTCATCCTGGCCGCATTATTGCTTCAGTGTACACATATAAATTCCAGGAGAGAGATATCCCAAGTACCTCATCTCTAGACACAAAAAGCTCACACTATTCTGCTAGTTAGACTCGAAACTCAGAGGCCAGTTCCTGTGTCAGATAAAAAAGCTCTTTGATGTCCCTGAAACTTCGTGAACAGGGGGCTATTCAGATGTGAGTGTGAACCTACCTCTCCCACTTCCTGCCCAGGAAGGGCATCAGAATGCAGATGAATGCAAATGAGTCCTCTGTCAGACTCCACCCTTCCTATGTTTGTGGCTGTCTAGCTGGTATGCACAAAGTATCACCCAGCCCAGATGCGTATTGGAGACAGGCTACAGGCACACAGAGCAAAGTTAAGAGCAGAGAAATATCCACTTTCTAAAAGTGCCTACAAGGGATTTTATTTAGGCATATGAAATCATTACTTCACAATATCACTTATCAGTGCCCAAATAGTGGCCTCAAACACATGAATTCTCAAAATCAATTTGCACGGGAAAAAACAAATAAATTGAGGGGGAGCTCCTTTTGCCAACAGACCGTAACCCAGCTGGACGCCGTGGCATGCAGCTTTCCCCCCTGCTGCCGCCAGTCACTGCCTGACCATCGCAGTGCGGCCGCTGGGAGAGAGCGAACTATGGCTCCCAAGAGCCTTTGCGGCAGGACGCCGCCGACCACCGTCACCATTGTGCTCCCGAGGCGCTTAAAACACCGGACCTTCCTTGGTGGAGTGGGGAGCTCCTTTTGCCAACAGACCGTGACCCAGCTGGACGCCGTAGCCTGCAGCTTTCCCCCCTGCCGCCGGACCTTCCTTTGCTTCGCGGGACGCGCGCGGGCGAGCCTGGGTGAAGCCTGGTACACGGGTGGGGCTGTCTGAGGTCGTCCACGGCCGGCCCCCCTTCCAACGTGTGTGAACATTGTCTATCCATATGAAAAGGTACTGTGCTTCTAGATAGGTTGACCGCCCCTTGGTTCATGAAATAGTGGGGATCCCTTTGGATTGTTGGATATATTCCATTTAGCAAGTAACCTCTAAGATAACAATGGGCAAGAGGAAGGCAATGGAAGGTGGGGGTGCCCTTGTCATCACAACTAAAAAGAGGAAGAAGTCGAAAAAGACATTATATGCCGCTGCTAACTGTGCTGTGACCAATATTGAAAATATTGTTGATGAGTGGGAAAATATTTTATTGATGGCACCCACACCAAGAGATATGGAGAACCCTGTTCCCCTAGGTGAAGTGGCACTGAGGAACAAAGATAAAGTGATCCCAGCTATTTTTTCTAAGAAAGGAAAATCTAAACCCACAGTAGTTGAAACGCTTTATAACTCTGTCATCCCCATAAACTTTATTGAGGTAAATTTTAGAGGTTCAAAAGGGGGTAACCACGAGTATCACTGATGAATTGTCAGTAATACCAATGAGGGATGCTGATGGGCTTCCTAAGTCGACAGCATGCGAAGTAGCAGTAGACATCACCTGCTTTAATCGCTTTTCAGTGTTGGAAGGGGAAACAAGAGAATTAGCTGAGGTTCGATCGCAAGGGCTGGGGGAGGATACAGAGGCTAGGAAGATCAGTCCAGATGATTGTTCCAGATGCTTGAATTTTAATGTTTTACTTATGAAGGAACTAGAAAGTTTGGAAAGGGACATAGCTTTTATAAAGAAAACGACATTAGATTTTATAAAATGAGAGGAATTAAACAAAATAAAGCCTCCACATGTAGCACCAGTGCCCATCCAGTCAAAAGCCCCCCCTATACGAACAGTTGCATCAAAACATCTAGGAGGTGAGGCTCTACCCAAACACAACACTCAGCTAGCCCCACCAGGAGTCACCAAAGCTGTGGGGGAGTCACGACCTATAACCATGGCCAGACACGCTCCAGCCAAAGTGTCCATCAAGCAAAATACTTTGGGTTCATATGCTGATATAGCAAAAGGGACTAGGCCAATATCACAGCGCAGGGACGTGCAGGGGAACAATGAAATGGTTGGAAGAACCAATTGGAGTAACAATCATCCAATCACATTACACAGACTCTCTCGTGGTATTGTTTATATGACCGGGGTCCCAAACCTTGGTCCCACCAACTCTTATGAGAACAGTGAGTCCTTATGTAATAAGGCCATCCATTGGCTTCGCAATGTAAGAGGGTGCAGGTCAGTGATTAGGGAGGATATGATTAATGTTAAAAGACTTTCATTATCCAATTCGACAATGGACTGCATCGAGTTGCAGTTTGCTAACAAAAAAATTGCAGAAAACTTAGCAGTCTTGGAGTATAGGACATGCCCCCCAAGGCACTCTAACATTCAAATTAGACATACACCAGTATGGTCCAAACCCAGGCCCAATGAAGAGTCAGGACTTAATAACATAGATTGACTGTCAGAGGATAATCATACGGATAATCTTCCGCAAACACATCACCAGACCAACCCTATTATAAGCCCTTTAGATATGGTAGCCACAAAGCCAAATGACGAGGTTGCCTTATCTGGGGGAGAAAAGACCATTGAAGTCGCCAAAGCCGTAAATTACCATTCAATAGTAGTAGAAAGAGTAGCATCAGCATCAGCTAATACGGACAGGGTTGCAAATAAATACAAATATTATTAAATTATTTTCCTGGAACATAGCGGGGATCCAAAGAAATATGCAAACCCTGAATGGAACGCTTTCATAGATGAGGTTGACATCTGCATGTTCCAGGAAACTTGGAGCACATCCCCTTTGTATAAAAGCGGATACTCTACTTACTTCATTCCCGCTTCTAGCGCAGGGAGGGGTCGCCCATCAGGAGGATTGCTTGTATGGATTAGTGTGACCCTGAACTGGACAGTGTCTGTGCACACTTTACCATCTCAGGACATACTTCATATCTCTGCTAAGACTCCCAAATGCGGAAGCTCACTGGAGCTATTTGATGTGTATGCTAGAGGGTCTCCGGGAGGCCAGACCTCACCTACTATAGCCGTATTGGATGCGGAACTAGCAGCCATTCCTCAAATGTCTGGAGTCATTGTAGGGGGAGATTTTAACTGTACATATGAACCCCTTAGTGAGGAAGACCTCCCGGTATTCAATGAAGAGGACTCTAGACAGTCTATTCTGTCCCTAACATTACCGCCAACTAGAAGATGGACGCCTAGAGCGGTCCAATTAAATGCCTTGACACTAGAACACAACTTACATGCCCTGAATGGTAGAACCATCTCAGATCCCAACGGCGCGATGACATATAATAGACTTAGTTGCCCATCCCACATCAACTACATCATGCTCGACACAGGATCGTGGAGCAGGCTAGTCGACATGGAAGTTAGGGAGGCACATTATAGTGATCATAATCCACTCTGTATGGATTTTAGATGGGGTAATAAAAGGGCAGTGAAAACCGGTAAACTAATGACCACAAAAGATGTAGTTCTGTCTAATTGCAAGTGTAGACTAAAATTGAATAGGGTGGTGTGCCAAGAAGAGAGCCTAACCTGCATTAAAGACTTAGTAGAAGTGGGAACCATGGAACTCGCATCCTGTAACCTGGTGCACACCACTGAACAGAGTGCTAATTTTATGGTCTCCTATAGGAGTCTAATAGAGAAAATCGGATCGTTCTTTATCATAGGAGACACCAGAGCAGGCAATAAGAAGAATACACCAAAAACAGACACACCATGGTATACTGCAGAATGCAGGAAAAAGAGAAGGGCCATAGGCGATGCAATTAGGAAGAAGGACACCACTGCTGTGCGGATGGCTAGAAGGGATTATAAAGTCTGCATTATAAATGCTAAGAAGGAATGGGAGGAAGTATATTGGCAGCAGCTTAAGGATGCTGCCAATCTAAAGAATTCTATCCTGTTCTGGTCCTTGATAAATAAATATAACTGAGTACCGATGGCATTCCCATTTCTCTAGTTTGTACTGTGTTGAAGATGAGAGATGCCAACCCTGGAGGGAACAAATGTATGACCTCTCCATAGAGGAGCTAGCATCTGTAGAGCCCGTTTTAGCACAAGAAGTCTCTGATGCAATCAGGACCATTATCCATACTAATAATATAAAGAGACAGACTAAACCTTTGAGGCGGGTAAACTCAAAAAGTACAGCACCAATCACAACAACCAATACAGCATTGGAAAGGGCAGTTGCAGCAGAAGGACATAGGCTATGCAGACACCCACCATATACATGGCCAGATAGGGAGTGGACAACGACCAAGGATTGGCCTAGAATAAGGGAAGAAATTAAAGCATACTTCTCCCCAGATGCCATTAGAGGTATAATAAAAAGACTAAATCTAACACGGGCTGCTGGACCTGATAATCTACCTGCAATTATAATAAAAACGAATATAGATTGGTGGGCGGAGTTTTTTTCTAATATGTTTCAAGAGATCCTAAATTCAGGCAAGTTCCCAGATAATTGGAAAGGGGCAATTGTCAGGCCAATACATAAGAAAGGTGATGTAAACTCCCCAAAAAATTATCGCCTAATAAACCTATTAGATATAGGCGAAAAGGTCTTTTCAAAAGTAATTTTGGGTATACTAAAGGACTGGGTGGACAACAAACAAATAGTACCGCCAGAACAAGGAGGGTTCAAAGAAGGCCACTCAACTGTTGACCACTGTTTTGCCCTTTGGTCCATTGCACGGAAGTCAATCGATCAGGGGGGAAAATTATTCGCCTGTTTCGTGGATTTCCGTGCAGCTTTCGACCTGGTGGACCGGGATCAGCTGTGGTCATCATTGGTTGGTTATGAAATACAGGGTGATCTGCTTGCACTAATCCAAGAACTGCATACAGAAAACTGGGCACAGATAATCCTGGATAAGGAGGGAGGATTGACAAAGAGAATCCCAATTGGGAACGGATTAAGGCAGGGTTGTGTACTTGCCCCCCTATTATTCTCCCTGTTCTTAGCAGACCTGCCTCAAAAGTTGAGAGAGGTTAGAGGGGCTAACACAAAACTGGGAGGAAACCAGATATCATGCCTTCTCTATGCTGATGATCTGGTAATTATGGATCAGACGGAGATTGGGCTCCAAAGAAAATTAAATCGATTCAAAGAATACTGTACCACCAAAAAACTAGTAGTAAATATGGAGAAAACAAAAATTGTCTGTTTTGGCAGGAAGAAAACAAAGTTCTCTTGGTACCTGGGCACAGTATTACTCGAGAGGGTAGCGGACTATAGATATCTGGGAATGTGGTTCTCTGGTACCCTGAAATGGCATACTCATGTACAAGCACTAAAAATGAGGGCATTGGCGTCCGTGAAAGGTTTAAAAAGATTTAACAATACATACGGAGAAATGTCAGACAGACCGGTCTTGAAAGCCTATCAAGCAATGGTGCCCCCTCAATTCCTGTATGGAGCCGAAGTTATTTACTTAAGCTGTAAGACCTCCTGGGATAGAGAGGAGGGAAATATATTAAAAAGCCTATTTGGACTGCCCAAATCTTCTATGGTACAAGCGGCCAGACTTGAGTTGGGAACTACCTCGTGGGCGATAACCGCCTGTATGGCCCTTGTACGATTCTGGCAGCGATTGGGAACTGATGAGCTCCTCAAAATCTCTCAGTGGGCCAAAGTGGAAATTACAAGGAGCGACCTACCCTGGGCAAAAGAGGCTAGAGCATCAATAAGGAATGCATACAGGGTGCTCGATCTGAAGGTCTGCCCGCTACAAGATCATATAATAATAGGTAAGAGAGAACTAAGGCTCCAAGGCACCGAGATGTCCCGGACTTATGACCGGGAGTACCTCACACAAAAAATCTCGGTAGCCCACATGACATCTGCCTGGGAGCTTGACCAGCACTTTCCATATGTGGACCGGCTACCAAGTCATAACTTAAGGCGGGAAGTCCTAAAAATGAGAATCGGAATAAACCCATGTTACGCAAATAATGGAGCCCGAAATCAAATGATAAGTTGTAACGGGTTCTGCACTTGCACTTTAGGCACTACCTGTAATATTATACACATTTTATTAGATTGTATGTGGTTTTTAGATTTGCGGAAGGAGATTTTATGTCCGATTTTTAAAAATTATAATATTACAAATAGGATGCAAGCCGCAAAATTGTTGATGGAAATGGAGAACTTAGACATAGCCGGTGCCTTGGGGAAATATATGAAAAAAGTTAAGGTATTCCTCAGTTGTACAGAGTAAGATCTAATAATATAGGTCCCAGACATCAAATATGTGAAACAATTAGTCTTTAAAATAGCGCTGTATGATTAAGAAGAGGATGTATAGATGTGAATTAAGTGTTTTTTAAATTAATTGTGATAACATCTCGATTTTAAAAATGATAGTTATGTATATGTATATTAAGATGTAATATGTTGATTGATACCGCCGTGCTATGTATTTTCTGTTGCTATTACTTTCCCTGTTTAGTAAGACAAGATGCAAATTGTATTTTTATGGTTGTAACAAACCAAATAAAGCTTGTTTTGACTGACTGACTGACACCCACCATATACATTAAAAAGGTAAAAGAACTGTGCCAGCAAAGTAATCCCTTGTGGGCGTGTCTGCGTTGTGCTGTGGGCGTGTGCTGGGGGCGTGACAAACGCTGCAGGCGTGTGGTACGTTCCGCCCTTCATGCCATGTCTTTTATTGTGTGCTAATCCCACCCTGCTCCCTTTAAATACTCCTGCACCCCATAATCATAACCCACCCGTATTCCTTAAAATACCCCAACACCCTTAAACACTAACCCATCTTAACCCTATAAATATACCCTGTACCCCAAAATACAAACCTATCCCTAAACCCTAAAAATACCCCTTTACCCCAAAACCCAAACCTAGCCCTGAACCCTATAAATACCCCTGTACCTCAAAACCCAAACCTACCCCTGAACCCTAAAAATACCCCTGTACCCCAAAACCCAAACCTAGCCCTGAACCCTAAAAATACCCCTGTACCCCAAAACCAAAACCTACCCCTTAACCCTAAAATACCCCTGTACCCCAAAACCCAAACCTACCTCTGAACCCTAAAAATACCCCTGGACCCCAAAACCCAAACCTTGCCCTGAACCCTTAAAATACCCCTGTACCCCAAAACCCAAACCTACCTCTGAACCCTAAAATTATGCCTGTACCCCAAAACCCAAACCTAGCCCTGAACCATAAAAATAACCCTGTTCCCCAAAACCCAAACCTACCCCTGAACCCTAAAATACCCCTGTACCCCAAAACCCGAACCTAGCCCTGAACTCTAAAAATACCCCTGTACCCCAAATCCCAAACCTAGCCCTGAACCCTTAAAATACCCCTGTACCCGAAATTCCAAACCTACAGCTGAACCCTAAAAATACTTTGATACCCCAAAATCCAAACCTAGCCCTGAACCCTAAAAATACCCCTGTACCCCAAAACCCAAACATACCCCTGAACCCTAAAATACCCCTGTACCCCAAAACCCAAACCTACCTCTAAACCCTAAAAATACCCCTGTACCCCAAAACCCAAACCTAGCCCTGAAACCTTAAAATACCCCTGTACCCCAAAACCCAAACCTACCTCTGAACCCTACAAATACCCCTGTACCCCAACACCCATACCTATCCCTACACCCTAAAACTACCCCTGTACTCCATAACCCAAAAAAATATCCGAACCCTTAAAATACCCAAACACCCCAAAACATATACCTCAGTACCCCAAAACATATACCCCTATACCCATACTTACCTTATCCAAACATTTTTTTAAAAGCATGCTTTTACCGTTCATGCATTTACAACGAATTTCGTTGTAAATGTATGCGTGGTAAAACCATATAAAATGTAATGCCATGGTTTATAATGGCATTGCGGAATCATGGTACTTTCGTAATGAAAGTATGCGGAGTGATGGTATGCGGAAAGAAAGTTGCGGAATAATGGGTGTTTACCCTCTCCCGGTAGGTACATTGGTGGCACGGCGGCCCACATCTCCAGCAACATACTCGTATTTTTTCACCACCAATTTGAAAAATGCACAGGTCTCTCTCATTGATGGCCAGCACCGACATACACTTTTAGACACACCTCCCGCCACAAGTTCTAGAATTGCGAACTTTCGAGCTGGGGAACTACGTTTGAATCTCAGCATCAGCTCAACATCCTGTGATTCCAGGCAAATCGCTTTGTCTCCCCGTGCCTACCACAAATAAATGTGTTCTTCTGTAATGTAAATTTTGCTCATGCCATGTTGTCCAGTTCGCGCTATATAATATTGCAAGGAAAATGAAAGTAGGGAAACTCGAGTTCACACACTACTGAACGCGCACTCTTAAGTGCATCAGCAGTGCACTGTAAATCGGACCGTTTCACAGGCCTGTCACAGATAAGAAATGCTATCAAAACGAAATCCCACAAAACAATGTACTACTGGCCGGCAGCAATTCATACCCGGACAACGCCCGGACGGGCTGCTAGTCCCCTCTAAAGCTGCTGGCCCTGATGGGCTACCGGGCGACCTATACTTAAACGATCCTAAACTGTGGTCTGATTTCGTTGCCCCTCTAATGAACCTAATCCTTCATGGCTACCCTGTTCCTGACTCATGGAGGGGGGCCGGAGTCGTGACAATCCACAAAAAAGGCGACAGGGAGGACCCTGCAAACTATAGGCCGATAGTCGGCAGGGTCATTGTAAATAGAATAGACACGTGGCTAGAGGGAGGGAACATTCTGTCCCATTTCCAGACGGGATTCCGAAAGAATGTGGGTACAATGGACCAGGTCTTCAGGTTTTGGGCCACCTACTGGAAGACGGTAACCATCAAGCGGGGGAACCTCTACCTGGCCTTTATTGATCTTAAAAGCGCCTTCGACCTGGATCCCTGTGATAAACTCAGGAGGGTGCTGCTGGATATGGGGTTCCCGCGGTACCTACTTCAGTTTATAGTTAAACTCCATCAGGATAATTACGCCAGGATCAGATAGGGCAGGCAGGGTCAGCTAACAGGGAAGGTGACTGTGAATAGAGGAGTACGCCAGAGCTGTGTGATGGCCCTGACATTGTTCTCCCTCTTTGTTAATGGGGTGGTAGACCATTTGAGGGAGGACAATGCCGATGCCCCGGTCCTGGCGGGGGAAAAAACACCCACACTCCTCTTCGCAGATGGCATGCTTTTGCTGTCCAAAACCCCCTCTGGACTCCAGAAATTGCTGAACAGATTCAGCTTGTTCTGTGACGAACGTGGGCTGACCATCAATACATCCAAAAGTAAGTTAATGGTCCTGCTCCCCTCAAAAAAGACAAAGAAAATTAACATCACTCTTGAGG
Source organism: Lissotriton vulgaris (assembly GCF_964263255.1). Lineage (NCBI taxonomy): Eukaryota > Metazoa > Chordata > Amphibia > Caudata > Salamandridae > Lissotriton > Lissotriton vulgaris. The sequence continues at coordinate 1,188,143,369 of NC_141693.1, read as the reverse complement.
GCACACCCCTGGAAGTGGTAGAGAACTTTGATTATCTGGGAATTAGATTAAATAATAGAATGAAATGGGATTCCCAAATCGCTAAGATGCTGATAAATTTGAAGAGAGTATCAGGCGCTATCTTGAGGAGTCAGCGTATGTCTTCTAGCAGGCCTATAGCCCCCATGCTTGCAGTATACAATGCGAAGGCGCTGACTTCCGCAGTCTATTGGTCTGAACTATGGGGCAGCAAAAATGTATCAGACCTGGTTAGAGCTGAGAACAAGTTCATAAGGGACTTAGTTGCTCTCCTAATCTCAACCCCACTAAAGCCCCTATTCCACGATATGGGCAAATGCTCGATATCAGATATAGTTCGTCTCCGCCCTTTGCTGTTCTGGGTGCGCCTGAGGAGGACCCCAGAACTAGCAAACTACGCACTGGTGTTGGACGAACTTATTGCCTTGAATGGTGCGAAAAAGATCCAGTGGGTAAACAAACTGAGGCAGATGGGCATAAAACTGGGGTTGGCTGAAGCATGGACCATGCAGTCCCCTCCCCCAAAGCAAGTTATCAAGAAAATTTACTGGGAGTAGATCCAGAATGAGGAACTTAGGAGCACAAAATGGGGAGCGCTAACCTCCCAAATTTTAGAGCATAAGCCCATTGGGAGGTTTGAACCGTTTTTAGACTCTGTTCAAAAGCCAAAAGATAGAGCTATCTTCTTAAAAATGAGGTATGGGACACTTCCACTTAAAAATTTGTGCAGGGCTGGAAAGGAAGGCGGGCCCCACATGGCACCTGTCCAAGCTGCCCATGTCAGATCGAATCCCTACCTCATTTTCTGTTTGGATGCAAAGCATACAAGAAGGCGAGAGCACGATGGCTGAAACCAGTATGCAGGGAGTTATGGGTCAGAGACTTTAGGGTAGCCCTCCGCATGCTTTCAACTGACACAACATCTTTGGTTGTTGTATGCGGAGTTGCTAAGTACCTATCAAGTGCCTGGCTCACCCGTTCTAAGCTGCTAAACTGCAATAATGTATAGAGCCTGTAGGAGCAGAATCCCTGTATGTTCACTACTATTACTGTATGATAGACTACTAATAAAACCTGTTTTAAATTCTACATATGTATTTTTACTGCTTTTTACTGCCTTTTAACCCTTTAAGTGCTGATGACGGAACCGCTCCGTCATCAGCTGCGGGTGCGCTGTGCTGATGATGGAGCGGTTCCGTCATGGCCCGCTCGCTGCTCATGCGCGGCGCGAATTCCGCGCCTGCGCTGAGCGTTCTATTGAGCAGGGTGGGCCATGACGGATCCGCTCCGTCATAAGCACAGCGCCACCGACGCTGGTGACGGAGTGGTTCCGTCACCAGCATGCGGCCACAACGCGGCCGCCCCGCCCCTTAGCACTGCGGCGGAATATGCAATGTCTATCAATTTTCCTCTTTTTTAATTCTCCTTTACTCTGTCAAAATGTATGTACTTTTATGATATTCATATCGAATAAAGTATTACAAACAATATAAATTGAAATGGCAATGGGTGTATTTTCTTTTATAGAACTTTATAAACAAATAGATCAAATTTAAGGGTACAAAATTTCTCTATTTACAGGAGTGACAGAGATTAAAAATCATTTAGTAAAGAATGTTCTTGTCACTCGCGTAAATTACCCATTTCAAATGCCTGTTTACAAAGAAATTCAGTCAAGGAATTTCCTCCAGCAGCCATAGCGAAACTTTCCAGGCCTGTCAAGATACAAACTGTAGAAGAGTAGACAACCAGTTTGATTACACAGATCTAATAGATTTCCCACAAATCCAAAAGGGTTATGTTTTACGACTCAAAGAAATCTAATGTTAAAGTGTAAACTTGCACTGGGTCACTCAATCCAAGACACAGCCCTTCACGAACAGACATATGACCACATTCAGGAAATGGTTGATCACCATACGAGAAGGCAAAGGCCTACTCTCAGACATTTACACCTTCCTCAGCAAAGCTCTCAACCCCATGTAGTACCAAGCCCAATAGAGGTGGGTGGTAGAACTTGAATGCTCATGCGGGCCCAAAGAAATGGAGCGACATCCTTCACAGAACATGAATCTCATCATGGAGTGACACAGAACAGGCAGCATTGCTCATAGTTGTGTACTACTGATATTGTGAAAGTTGGCAAAATTGAAAGCTGGCAGGATAGATACCTGTTGGTGCAATGTCGACCAAACAAGTGCCTTAACACTCCCACTGTGGTCATGCCCCAAATTCAAATATTATTGGGAAGTCGTGCTCAGGGACATAAACAGATATTTTGATATGGACTTACCAGCTTTTACATACTATGAGTTTTGCCAAATCCACAAACTTAAACATGCACTCGACCAGTGCACCTAAGCAAGCAATCATCTCCAAGTGGGGCACCGATCATACCCCTGACCATGCTGACTGGCTGCATAAATTATGGTATATCGTTGAAATCAAATATCTGACAGACTCACTAGAAACCAGGCTGCAACAATTTGATAAAATGTGTTGTTTCATGCACCACTTCCTGTCACACAAATTCTGCATGGTACCTCAAAGTGCTCCAGCTCATGCAGGGAAACAGAGCGAGAACTCCAGTATCAGCGGAAAACAGAGCTGCCCTGGAGGAAGTCTGAGCCCCTCCTCACAATGCCCAGCCCTGTTCAAACAGGTAGCTATAGAGGTGGAGTACCCTTCCCTTTCCGTATGGGTCACAGAAACATTTCCCTCCCCATCCACATTATCTCCCACCCAGCGTCCCCCTCCAGCTATCCCTTTGTTCCTCCCCCCCCCCCCGTTATACATCATTGGCCATTAGATGTGGGTGAGTTTATGTGTTACTGACCGAAAATAAGTAAAGTAGATATGAACTCTCAATATTTTGCACTCAATTATCCACTGAGGCAGGATTAGAAAAACTGCAAAAGCAGACAATGTGAGTGTCAAGCAATGGGCACTGAAGAGGTCTTACAAGTCCCTTTGTTGATTGCTCATGGCAAGTGCAGCTCCTCCTAGTAGCCATGGTACCACCCTTGGCGGAAAATATATATAAAAGGTGTTGTGTTGCCTTGTGACAGTCCCAGGTAGAAGGAAAACCAAACACAGGGTTTTCAATCTTGTGGCTCTTGATAGAAGATGAACAAAATAGTCAATAAATCTGCCAGAAGCAAAAATCTGTTACACATATCAAGTGGGCAAAGAAGTGTCAAAAAATAAGGCAATACATTTATTGAGACACATCTTCCTCTCATGATTGCCCTGCTAATATACGATGCAAAAAGGAACTAACATCACAGGAAAAAAATGTTGCACTTATCTTAGATTTGGCAAATCAAATAATGTCCTATAGACCAACCACCCTGCCGGGTAGGGCTTGTTATAAGTCTTGTCCATGCCACTTTCCAGAAAGTAACAGAGTATTTGGTAAACAAAGAAGCCCATGTTTGGCAAAATTATTTAATTTGAACCAGAGGTTGCAGGTGTGGTCCACAACACTAATTTTTGGGGATGAAGGCTTCTTCTTCACCAGCAGACTTCAACCCAGAAAAAGACAAAGAAAGACAGGATAGGGGAAAAGAATGAGGCAGAGAGAAACGAAAAAACAATGATTAAGGGGCAAAGCAAAGATGAAAAAGAATTTTGTGTTAAGATTAAATAAAGATGCATGGAGTGTGTGATGGTGGATGAAAGAGGCATGAGGTGAAATCATGAGTATTCAACCTCCCTACATAACTCCAATATTTGGCAGGTCTGAAGGAGGTCTTTTGAGAAAAACTCTGGGGTCCGGCACCTATTCTTTTTCAAATAAAGCACTGTTTGAAATCTTTTATTCTGCCTGTGATTCAGAGTCATAGTAGGAACTCCAGAAAGCTACTCCAGTCCCTTCCATGTTACTGTGAGCGCGAGAACCATCCATGCAGCATGGCTGCTCATTCACAAGCCAAGTGTGGTGTTCTTTAACAAGCATCAAGTGTACTTCTTCCCTATTCGATCGCAGCCGCGGTGCGTCCATTGGGGCGTAAGGGGCGTAGCCCCACTAAGCCCTGGACGCACAGTGGTAGTGGCACTGTGCGTAAGCTATAAACATAAGTTAACACTAATTGATCTTCACAAATTAGCGCCACAGCCAGCGCAGCGCGGGAGTGACACAGGGCGGGACAGGCGATCAGATGATCATGTCGATGCCTGGTAATTACTAATGGTGCGGTCCGGAGTGCGCAGGGGGTGGGGCTGCTGGTCTTCTGCAGCTGCTTGAGTGACAGTCTGCAGCAGGCCAGCACTGTGCGCATGAGAATTACCGGGTTGACTCTTGCCCGCGCCGATGCGCGAAAAACACTTTAGGCATAGACAAGGGGCCGGGGGTGCGGCTTCAGCCAGGCCAGGTTTACAGAGACTGCCCAGGGCGAGTACACAGTGTGCCCCCCTAGCCAATACTGGTGCTGCATGCAGCGCCAGGATTGGCAGGTCCACCGTGCATCCAATAATGGATGTTGCGTGGTGGACCAGCCAATCCTGGCGCTGCATGCAGCACCATGATTGGTTATGGGGGGCATGGCGTGGGTGGGGGCAGAGTGGCGTGACCCCGGGCAGGAGCAGAAGCAGACCCCAGCGAGAGCCCCCCATGTGCCATCGCCGGGAGGTGCCAATGCGCCATTGGAGTGATGCTGCGGGTGAGCGCAGGTGACCGAGTGTGCCACTGGGTGCCAGCCAGTGCAAGGGACACTACAGCAGGTACAGCATAGCCAGTGCATTGCAGCTGCCAGCAGTGGGTACATCAGCAGAATGAGAGAGAAGAAAGCATTATGGTAACATGAAGAACGCATTACTGAGCATCATGTGTGGGGGCAAATGTTTAGAAAACATATGCCCTTTGTATTTTGCATCTGCTGTAAAAACATATTCATTGAGTTTTTTTTATAGTGATGCACACTGATGTGTATTGACCCCGGAGCGCTTTGGGAAGTGGGAAAGAAAGGCTGGAGGATGACAATGAAAGTTTGATGTTCAGCAGTGGGGATGCTTTCCTTGTCTGATAGTCGAAAAAGTCAAGAAACATGCAAAATAAATATAGATAAAACTAGGAAGGGATGCATAGCAGTCAGTGTTTTCTTCTGACTCACTGCTTTGTGACACATCCCTTTTCGAACAGTGCACCTTGCTTGTTTGCAGGGGGCTGCAAAGTTTCTTTCCTCAGTAAAAAATATGAGTTGGAAGGAATTTCGGGACTCCCTGCGAATGCACGGATATAGGCCTCTGAGGGACAGAAGACATGCATGTCGATTATTTTAAAGCATTGGAAGTTCAGCGCCGCTGTCAGTAGTTGCAGTGCAGGTAGAGGCGCTGGTGCAGAAGCATGCGTAGGTGCGTGCTGCACCACTACATGTGCGTGCTCCTGTGGAGGCATTTATGTATGCACTAGTGCAAGTGAAACCAGGGGAAATGTTCTACGTGTAAATCCTGTGCTCAGCTGTCCTGTGTGATCACTTTTTGTCTTTTAAGTGTCTCCCGAGGGCAGAGACTGATCCTTCAATTATATTATTATCTTTGATCTAAGGCTTCTTAGCAGGCCTTTTGCTGTGAAATTATATGAACATCACCAACGGTAATTTAACATTACGCCAATTTTATTTACAGAAGACATTCATTCAAGCCGACTGTATATTTAAACACAAAGCTTTCAGATTAGTTCAAAATCATGTCTTTGTTTTCAGAAACATCATGCATAGGAACTCATAACACTGCTAATCTTCCCTCCCCCAACCCCTATTTCCGCCGCAGCTCGCATCCCTCCTATGTCGAGGCAATGTTGATTTTTTTCGCTTATGACACCTGTCCATCTCTATTTTGTGTATCCTCTCCCTGGGTAGTGAAAGTGAGACATAAGATTGTTAGGAACATGGGACATGTAACTTCCCTAAATTCTTTGCTTAGTAAAGATTTAAATTGGGCCCAGAGATCCATGTATGTCTCGGCTGGTGATTACTAAAAACCAGCCTACTGTGATATTTAATAATCTTTAGGAAAATAATGATGGTTCATCGTGCTCTGTTCCTCCCTATCCCTTAATGACCCGTTTCCAAGTTAGGATTCATGTGTCTTCCCTCCCCATACTTATTTCCAACTCCTCATTTGTTAGTACATTCCACACCGGATGATGACAGTTAGACTCTTTGGACCAACAGCCAATGAAGACTGGTGACAGGGAACAAGCGTCATCTTTCCACATACACACACGTGGTTCTTTCACACCCTAACTGGTGTGCAGTGGCCCCCTCTCCGCCCAGGCGCTCGGTGGCACTGCACCTGCTGCTCTTATGATACCCGCACTTCCTGGGTGTGCGTCGACTACTACATAGGACGTGCCTTGAGCAAGAGCCGCAGCTGGTGCTGTCCGTGGAGCAGCTTCTGCAGGGCTGAAGGGCGCCCCTGGGGAGAGAGAGGCCGAGTGTGAGAAACACTGTCTGAGGGTAGGTCACTATCGCCTGCCCCACTGTTACAAGATCGATATAATATAGCTGACTTTTCTCCAGTCCCAGTTACTCACTTCTCCACAAGTTCTCACGCCATTTGGAAAATTCCTTTTGTGATTCAAAATAAGTGCGCAGGTGGGCAAGAGGCACACCTGCTCGCGCCTCTGTAAATTGGTCCCATTCTCTTTTAAATGTTTTCCTCTCGTGGAATTAGAAAAAAGCTCATCTGCGTGTAGGCGCCACAGAAGCCTTGCACTGCGTCCTTTTCACTTTTAGGCCCTATGAGGAGCATACCTTAGTGATGGGGGGAGGAGGGTGTGGAGACGTTTGCAATTGAAGAAGGAAAATCGCCATCCCATACCTTTTTTGTTTTCTTTTCCAAACGTACAGCAGGCAGCATTGAGGCAGTGGCGTAACGAAACTTGAGAGGGCCCCCCTGCAAACTACATGGAGGGGGCCCCCCCTCCCATCTTCTGTGCCAGTCTAGAGCGCTCAGGCCAGCGACCCGCCATACTGCAGGGGATGCGGGGCTACTGTTACGCCACTGTCACCAATCCTGCCGTTATAAGTAACACTGGATGGTGGAGTCAAAGGTTGGGCTTAGTCTGCCAGCAGGCTATCATAGGTGGTGGTCCATTCATTACAGGGTCCCTGCCATCAGTACGCCGGGGAAGTTTGCCCAATTTTAGGTGGGTTTCCAGATGCAGACTCCCGTCATAATATACAACATCGGGCCTACTCATCGTTCAGTTTTGAGAAAAGTGCATCCACTGCTCCTTCTCGTTTCCGTTTTAAAACATTAGACAATGCGACAACGCAGTATTTCAAAAGGAGATGTAACTACAAAGAGCACATTTTGATAATACATTTTTATTAGTAGACAATAGCAATCTTAAGAGGCATTGCATAGCTTCATACACACTGTGACCCCAATTCCATCACAGTCTCTCTCTCTCTGTCAGTCAGTCTCTCTCTCTCAGTTAGTCAGTCTCTCTCTCTCTGTCATTCAGTCTCTCTCAGTCACTGTCAGTCAGTCAGTCTGTTAAGTCTCTCTATCTCTCTCTTTCTGTCAGTCCTCTCTCAGTCAGTCAGTCAGTCTCTCTCTCTCTCTCTCTCTCTCATTCAGTTTCTCAGCCAGTCAGGCTCTCGGTCAGTCAGTATTCAGTCTCTGAGTCTGTCAGTCTCTACTCTCTCTCCACTCTATCTCTCTATTCTTTCTCTCAACTCTGTCCAATCTATCTCCACTGTCTCTCTCTCTCTACTCTCTCACTCTCTCTCTCTCCCCACTGACTCCCTCCACTGTCTCCCTCCAATGTCTCTCCACTCTCTCTCTCCCTTCTCTCTCCACTCTCTCTCTGTTCACTCTCTCTCTCTCCACTCTGTCTCTCTCCACTCTCTCTCCACTCTCTATTCTCTCTCGCTCTCTCTCTCGGCTCTCTCTCTCCAATCTCTCTCTCTCTCTCTCTACTCTCTCTCTACTCTCTCTCTCTCTCTCTCCACTCTCTCTCTCTCTCTCTCTTTCTCCACTCTCTCTCTCTCCACTCTCTCTCTCTCCACTCTCTCTCTCTCTCTCTCTTTCTCCACTCTCTCTCTCCCTCTCTGTCTCTCTGTCTCTCTCTCTCTCTCTCTCTCTCTCTCTCTCTCTCTCTCTCAGTGAGCCAGTCTCTCTCTCCCTGTCAGTCAGTCTCTCTCAGTCAGTCAGTCTCTCTCAGTGAGTCAGTCTCTTTCATTCAGTCAGTTGTTCAGTCTCTCTATCTCTCTCTTTCTGCCAGTCAGTCAGTCAGTCTCTCTCTCTCTGTCAGTTTCTCAGTCAGCCAATCTCTTGGTCAGTCAGTATTCAGTCTCCTAGTCAGTCAGTCTCTACTCTCTCTCAACTCTGTCCAATCTATCTTCACTGTCTCTCTCTCCACTCTCTCTCCACTCTCTCCCTCCACTCTCTCCCTCCACTCTCTCCCTCCACTCTCTCCCTCCACTCTCTCCCTCCACTCTCTCTCTCCACTCTCTCTTCTCTTTCCACTCTCTCTCTCCACTCTCTCTACTCTCCTCTCTCCACTCTCTCTCTCCACTCTCTCTCTCCACTCTCTCTCTCTCCACTCTCTCTCTCTCCACTCTCTCTCTCTCCACTCTCTCTCTCTCCACTCTCTCTCTCCACTCTCTCTCTCTCCACTCTCTCTCTCTCCACTCTCTCTCTCTCCCCACTCACCTCTCTCTCTACTCTCTCTCCACTCTCACTCTCACTCTCACTCTCTCTCTCTCTCCAATCTCTTCACTCTCGCCACTGTCTCTCTCCACTGTCTCTCCCTCCCCACTCACCTCTCTCTCTACTCTCTCTCCACTCTCACTCTCACTCTCTCTCTCTCCAATCTCTTCACTCTCGCCACTGTCTCTCTCCACTGTCTCTCACTCCACTGTCTCTCACTCCACTGTCTCTCTCTCCACTGTCTCTCTCTCCACTGTCTCTCTCTCCACTGTCTCTTGCTGCACATAAAAAGGTAACATGAGGGGAAGCGCTGAAGAATGCTGCATCAATAGAACCAATATTAGCTATAACTCATTTGCGTTTGGGGTTTTGTTCAATGGGTTTGCAACATTTTATGCTGCTAAGGTAAACTACATTTGGGCTCATGCGGCAAAATGTAATGTACAACGGTTTACTAAGTAGAGGATTCTGACTGGCTTCCCCTATTGAAAACATTTGAACAGTGGATTCAATATTATGATAGTATTTACCTAAGCACTGTAGAGAGGGTGTATTAAATAGGACCATGGTGCATGTTTCATGTGTGCCTTATGGGCTGTATTAAAGAGGAGGCACCTATTTGTGACTTAAACAGTTGTTATGCTGTTACTGTTGAGCTATAGTGTTCTTGCCATCAAAAATACACGTCATACATTTGCTTCCTCCTCTATTTTTATGGAGATACTGTTGGAGATCAGAGAAATGACAGCTCAATCGCTTGAGATCTTGGAGAGGAAACAGGGGAATAATTATCAACAAGCAAAAGCAGGCTGCACAGGAAATGCGACTAAACAACAAGTACTAACATGGCCAATCAGAGGAGATTAGCAAACTGGCATTGAGAAGGGTAGATGCAGACCTAGACAAGTTGCATCGCTGCCTAATGCCCACGTCTTGGTGGACAACATGGCATACCATGGTGAAAATTAAGGTATGGTGTGGTGCATAGAATTTGTGTAACGGGCACTTGCCATTGCTATGGCTGTGTGGTTGCATTGCACAATGGTCTTACAAGTCCTGAGATAAAAATCCTGAACTTTCGGAAGTTGGTACACACAAAAAAAGAGAAAAGTGATACGTATGACTCAATCTTAGTCACTGCTAATTACTCTGAGTGATATTTAAGTTTATGATTTTATTCTCACTGTGCCACTAAATACAGAGTCCAATCATATGCAAATCAGCCTCGATCCAACAGGAACAGTCCAACCTAAACTGGCAGACCAGACCACATCCGTGCTCCAATGGATCACAAGCAAACTCAGATCAGCTTTGGCCTGTTTTGGAATTGTTAGTGAGGTACCGATTGGGTCCTGTGGGATAGTGAGCTAGGTGCATGCCCAACCTTGACTGGGCATACATGTCATAGGCAGGGCATCCCACTGAGAAAAGTTAAAATGTGAGGAGTGGCATGCTTGTATTAATCTCAGTCATTGTTAAATACTTTAGACCACACTCCAGTGCATGAGAGTTTTCCCCACTGTGCCACTGCAGACAGGGACCAGCCCTATGAAAATCAGCCTTGTCCTACTCTAATAGGAAGGCTGCAGTTCACCCTGAACTGTTAGGCCACACGAGCAGGAAGGAACACATGGAGCCCCACACCTCAGAAGGTATTGTGTGGCCACATTAGCGAGGTGCAGTTCGAGCCCTGTGACACTGCAAGCGATGGGACCCCTGGGTGTCTGACTGAGAAAAACACACATGTGATAGATGGGTTGATTGTTTGAATAGAGATTAGCCACTGGTAATTTGTCTCACTCACATTCGCGCCTCTCGGCTGGTCTCGAAGGACAGAACACAGCACTTGTATAACATTTTTACAGTTCAGGACCGAGGTAAGCAGAAATTAAGGTAAATCACCCCAAGGAGCACACTAAATTAATACCGGATGAACTCACAGGCAACAACAGGCAGCACCACATACGCAAAGGAATGAGGCCTTAACAACAAGGCCTCATTTATGAAAAAACGAGGACTGGCTGAAGGTGCCACACCTACCATTCTTTTGTTCTAGCTAGCGTTGCCAACAGGTAGAGAAAAATAGTGCCCAGCTGGCAAAGCAAACAGGTAGAACCAGGATGGCACATGCCCTCAGTTACAGAGTGCTCAGCTATCAAGACTGGAGACACATGCGTGGAACTGGTGAGCTAGAAGCAGGCAGGTGGTGCTCAAGTCCCAGATGCCTAGGACAAGGAAAGACTACAAGGAAGACTATGCATCGCTCGAGCTATGTGGAAACTGGAAATAGTGAAATGAATCGTTTTTAAAATAGGTCCTAGTGTTGTGGGCAACGTTTACACGGCATTCTGCAGGCCCATCAGGACAGCACTCCCTCCCCCAGTAAACACATAACAGTGTTTCATTTAACTTTGCTAGCGCCTAAGCCCAATGCTGCATTGCTTGCAGCCGTCTTCTTCCTCTGCTCTGCTGAGACTAGTGAGGCCAGGGGGGGCCCCTGACCCGCGAGGCCCCCCCGCACTGCAGGGGCTGCGTGGGTCTGTGTTACGCCCCTGCATTGAGGACATATTGAAAGGCGTTTCTCCAAACGCAGAAAGAGTATTGATCACTCGAGAGACAGCACCAAGACGAGGAGGGTCCTATTGTTGTTCTGCAACCCTCTTGTGTTCCTGAGAGGAAAAAAGTATGTTGGTTTAAAAAAGAGCCCCCTTTTAATCACCACTTCAGTTTCTTTGCGTGGAAAAACTGTCTTTTCTTTGTCTTAACACCTGGGCGGTATGGATCCATGGTGAACTCCTTACCACTCATCTGCATCTTGTTCACATGTGATGTCATTTGTTCAAACGTTGAAGATTTATGCATTGACACCTCCGGCTACAGCAAGGCGTTGTCTGCATATATTGTAATAAACGCTCAACTGCTATGATGAGGTCGTTCAAGGAATTCACAAAGGCTCCGGAAAAGCTAAACACGTGACGAGCTTTGCAGAATCACAGGAGTGGCCATGCTGTGCCGATTGCCAAGGGTATGAAAGGAAGCAGGCCTTTGCAAACACTGCAATGCAGTGCAGCCTCCAACACTAGAAGGGACCCCAACATTACAATCTCCACCCCTGACCCCTCCCATTCAGCCCAAGGCCAGTGTTAGTCTGTGAGATGTGGGCAACTCAAGGGCCTCTCATCACATTCTGCAGGGAGGCCCCACCTTTTAGTATTACATCACTGCCTCCTACTGCAGGCAGCACGTTACCGACCAGTACATAACTCTGGAGTCTGGAGAAACCACACCATTGTAAATTGCACCCTGAGGGTGCACTACAAAATGGAGAATAGATCATCTTAATGGGCTCACTGATTGCCCCCATCTAAGAATGGGGCCTGGACGCAGGAGACGCCATTTGTGTCAGCACTTGTCCATCACCAATGCTTTGTGAAGGCTTTTTCCCAACTGCTGTGCAACTTCTTCTACTCTTAGAGCTGAGATTTTCATGAAAGTCTTATAGTCTGAATTCAGCACATGAGCGTAATAGGATGGAATATATGAAGCTCTGTGGTTATATTGAATAAGCAGCTACCTATGTTATGACATCTATTAATGTAATAACTGCACTTTCACAATTGCTTTATTAACCTTCCTGCTTTCTCAAATTTGCTTGAAAATGCACGATTTTTCTTCTCTTTTTAAAAAATGTTCTTGGGGGGGGGGGGTAACCCCCCGAAACCCCCCTTATGGGGTTCGGCCTCAATCGCTGCACTCGCTCGCTGCGGTGCAGTATGCAAATCAGTTTGCGCCCCACCAGTTTCAAATGTCACCAACCGCCCCTGTTTGATCATGGATGTAATAGTGAGCAGTTTCACAGAATCCTTGCTGCAATGTCAATGACATGAAGTTCAACTTGCTCCATTGCTGAGCCGCTGCTGCTGACTCTATTGTAGAACGTCATCTTTGAGATATTGGCAAAAAGATATGGTCTCAAACCATAGGTGGATACAGGAATCTATGGCTCCTTCTCACAGCAAGCAATTCAAGGCATTCATGGTGTAAAACTAAGGGGGCTATTCGGATCTCAGTCGTAAAGCCTCCGACCTTAGGTCGGAGACTTTACGCCAAAATCATTGGTTTCAATTCTGACCGGCTGATTACAATACAGCTGGTCAGAATTGAAACCGACCAGTCATTCTGGCTGGCTTCCGGCGGGTTGAAGGATGGCATTTTACGCAGTCCAGATTACGATGCACGGTTTTGGGCAGGCTTTCCATGCTGGGCTTTCCGACATGGAAAACGTGTTTGGGGGCCCCTAGCAGGGCCCCCTTCTATTTTTGTCCTCCAGTTGGGGGTTGATGGGGCACCGGTGGTGCTCCCTTTTTGATCCCTGCACCTTGAGGTACCTGCCACGGTTTGCAGGGATTAGGACAGCCTCCCATTTCCCTATGGGAGCTGTAACTACGGCCTGTTTACGGTTGTAACACATGCTCCCATGGGGAAATGTGGGAATGTGACAGCAGCATCACAATTAGGCGTCAGGACTGCCGACCAGAGGGCAGTAAGTCCCATTTCTGCCACGGTGTTGGTCATAGGAAACTCCGCCCAAAATTGCAATAAGCTCCTAAATGTGAGACGCAATAGAGAAGCAGAAAAATGGTTGCACACAATTGTTAAAGTGAGCACAATAAATTGCGAAATTGTAAAAAGCTCATTATAGTCCCATTTTAAGCTAACCCCGCTTGTCCATCACGGTCATCATCATAGCTTTTGCTAAAAACCAATTAATCAAAAAATGAAAGTTTGCTCAGTGAAAAACATGTAGTGAGACAACTTCTATTTAGCGAGCTCTGCAGATGCTCATGAGGCGTGTTTTGTTTCTACTTCACATCACAGAGGATGTGTGTCTCTCCCCCTCCTTTACTGAACATCCGAGAGCACTGGAATCATTTTGTTGTAGTTCATCATGGTAAACGTTAGAGGATATCATAACATTTTATCGACATTATGAATTACAAAATTGGTAGCAACGATTACAAAAAAAATTAACCAATAACGGTATTGTTTTTATACAATATTGCTTTGGACCCTACAAGGTACAATTGATTGACAAGTAAATGTTTAGAATAAGGGAACAAAAGCAGGGGGGTCTCTCTTAGGGTTTATTTCAGTCATGGAGGTGAAAACAGGACGACATTGTCTGTCTAGACTTACGTTTCAAGTCTTTGATGCTTTACAAAAAATGAAAATAAAATGGGGCATGCATTGTTAGGTTTGTCTTTTGTATTTGAAAGACCAGGCTATCCATTGTGTATAGAACGCCTAGAGCAAGTTCAGTAGGAGGGGATGGTCTGACGTGCCTTGCTTCATACAAAAATACGGTTCTTTGTTCGTTGGACTAATCTATTTAAAGTTGCTGGCGTCATGAAAGTACCTGGAAAACAACAGTAAGTTCCGACTATTTTAGAGTTATGTTGGGTGGAAACTTAGGACATCTTCGTTTTACATCTGTTTTTTAAATGAAAATCGCATTTCATGGCTGTTGATGAGGACGAACGACTTTATTGAATGAGATTTTCCTTTTTTTTTAAATGTTGAAATTGCATTTTATTCATAGCTCATAAAATGAAATTTCTCTTCAAATGTGGCCACCCAGGCTTACATAACTTAAATGTATATATATAAATCTCAAAGGCCTGTTTTGGAAGTTGGAGGTTTTGGGACATCTGAGAAATAGGGTGGATGACTTGTCTTTCTTAGCTGGATTTCCCAGCAGAAGCAATTGTCTGTCAGTCGGTCCACCCCTGGGCCACCAGGTCACAGTAGCAGCACCCTACATAAGGCAGGAAAATTGTCAGTGGGTTTTACTGTCTGTGACTACCATACAAAGTGTAGGAGTCCCAGACATGGAATGGAACTCAAACAATACTCCTTATGTGCAGCGCAAAATCTACGTCTATTGATATTTAGAAGTTTGGATCTTTAAAACGCAAATCAAATACCAAATAAACAAAGAAAGTAGTGCCTGCTCTGATATCATTTGTGCCTTAAGGGTATCAGCAGATCGAGTGGATGCTTTGAAGTCACAAAGTTCCTCTCCAGGCATGGGGGGATCTGCTGATTTGTCATGTGGCAGGCTAGTGGACGTTGTAAGAATCTCATCTGTATTTCCACAGGAACGTCATGGATATGAAGAAAGATCCACACCTTCTCCAAATCACCAATGGCACCCAACACAGTCAAGGCGACAATGGTAACCCGGGGAAGAAGGGGAGCAAAGCAAGGAAAAAGGGAAAGATGTCCCAGGTCGCAACCCAAATTGCAACAGGACCTGTCAAAATTAGGTGAAGGCTGTTGGTAGGAGAGAATCACAACGAACAAGTTAGCTTGTGGAATGAATCACCAGTATTTCTGTTATTCTCGTTCTTTTATGACTCCCTACCTTATGATATCCCTTCTTCCATGTAATGAGTAATAGAAGCATGAAAAGTACAGAGCTTGTGTTTGGAGCTGGAAAAATAACAAAGTTCTATTAAGGAAATGGCTAATTGAAAGAAGTGTTAAATAGTATTAATCTATGAAATGCCTACCTGTAATCCAAGTCTAGCTCGTCAACACATTTTCCAATGTAACTGTCTCCAACATAATAAATTAACAAAAAAAACCTTGTCTTCAGATGAGTCATTATCCTATTGTTTTCCCCTTTTTTAGATTGTTCTTGAGAAGGGACGGATCCCACAACGCCAAGAGCACAGGATCAGGTAAGTGGTAGGAGTAAGCAATAATAAGTACTTTGTAAGCGCGAGAGAGTTTTGTTACTGATTACATAAATAATACAGTCTTTCATTTCCCGGTAGAAATAAGCAATGACTTAGGGCCCGACGTAGGTAGGCATTTACCGGTCGGTAACGGCCGAATTCGGCCGTTACCGACCGGTAAATGCATTTTCCAATGTAGGGGGCATGTATTTACAGATTCGGTATTTTTACAGAATCTGTATTTACCGAATTGGTAAATACAGACTCGGTAAAAATACCGAATCTGTAAATGCAGATGTAGATGGCGCTTTAAACAGTTAAACAGTGCCACAGGCCCCTAAGAATTCGTTATTTACCATGTAATACTATTGCATGGTAAATAACGAATTCAGGTGTACATGCACATCTGTGCATGTACACCTGTGCCATGTGACACACAGACATGCCCTTAGGGCATGTATGTGTGCCACATGGCACACAAGCCTGACATTGGGGCGCTACAGGGTGTCAAAGTGACACCCCGGGGGCGTGGCCAAGACGGCAATGCGGGGAGACGTGCTCCGGGGGAGCTCCCGCTGCATACCGCTGTTATTGGCTATTAATGCGGAGCCAGGGCACTTACCTGCCACCCGGGAAGTGCTGAGGACCTGCTGATTTTGGCGCTGCACCGGACGTGGTGCCCTGGACCCCGGGAGGCTCCGGGAGACGTTGAGCGACAACGCCACGGCCGTCCAGACGGAGCAGCCGCCATCTTGTGCCCTGTGCCCTGGGGCTTCAATTGAGGCGCGGGCTGCGAGCGGGTGGCCCTCCAGCCACGGACGCATTCTTCAGGCTGGGGCCTGCCCATAACAGAGACTCGGCTGTGGGGTGCGAAGAGCTCTGGCCCCTCCCAGACGGCGGTGACCACTTGGCTGGGGCTGCTCGAGGGTCCTGAGCGGAGCCCGCCATTTTCTCCCGCCTGTGGCTACCGCTGCCCTCTTGTTGCTGGGGAGATCGAGTGAGGCCGCATCCCCTTGCAGGTACTGTGCCCGGGGCCCCAGTGAAGTTGGGGCTCTGGCGCTGATGGAGGCCCCTGCCGGAGCCCACGCATGGACCTGCTGGTTCCTCGCCCGAGGAGACGGTGCTTGTGGCAGTCAACGGCCGAAGCTGCGGATATTTTGGCCGGCGGCGCCCTACGGACGGCGTGGGACGGAGCGGCTGCCTTTTCCCCCTCCCGCGGAGGACTGCGGTGGCATCGGGGCGGGGGCCGCCCTAGGTGCTGCGCCTGCGGAGTGACTCCCCTGCATGTGGCAGCTGGCGGACGGTGGAGAGGATAGAGCAGCGGACCACCATTTTGAATTCCTGAGGCTCAGAGGTATGGCTTAGTGGCAGCAGCTTGGCCGTTTGAGAGGCCCGGGGATATTAGCGTGCCTGAACCCCTGCTGCGCATTGGGGGCTGTACCAGGCGGCGCGGAGAGTTGCCTGCTGTAGGGGTGGTATTTGGCCCCGCTACCTCATTGCCCGGGATAAGAGCTGGAGTGGAGTTGGCCGCCTGAGTGTAAAGAGCGGACTGGCGAGCGGAGTGGGGGCGAGGGAGTGACCCGCTTGCCCTCCGTCCTTGCGCCCGTAAAGCTGCCCGGTCAGCTTGCTGGATGGAAGTGTGTCACCCCGGTGGGAGAGGGAGCTGCGACCCGCCATTTTGAGTCCTGGAGGTGAGGGCCTGGGCGCTGGAGGGCTACTGTGGAGCGGACGTCGCTCTTCCCTTGACTGCAGCGCGGACCTCTGGAGCGGAGCGGAGTACAGCTTGCGGTGGATCCGGAGAGGGTACCACTTGGGGGTTTGTGGTGCTGGGTCCCTGCACGTGGTGGCCTGAGCTGGACGACTCCCCCCCGCAGCGGGCAATCATCGGCTTACGGGCTCTTTGGCAGCCTGTGGCGAGTGCGGCTATCTAAAGACTCTGCTCGGCGGTGGAGGGGCCTACACGGACAGACGCTGAAGGGGCTGGACCTCCGAGGTGCCGCCAACTGCGGGTGTGAGCAGGTACTGTGTTGATCATTTCAAGCGAGAAGAGTGGTCCCTGGGAGCTGCGGGGTGGTGTCCAGTACGAATTGCCTTCCAGTGTCTCTGTGGGCCTACTAGGGGCTATCTGGTGGCTGGAACAAGAGCCCTAGGGTTGCGTGGACATTTGCTCATAGACTGTGCCCCATCCCATTTCTGTGAGATTCTGGCCCTATTGGTGGGGAGGTCCCTCAGGTCATAGCTGTGCGTTCTTTGTTAATGGACACGGGAGGGTGCTGACCCTGGCCTGGACGCACTGGTGGGGGATACTACTGGTGCTCTTTCCTTCTGAAGTGGTAGCTGGCCGCCCCTCCCCCCTGGCCTCACACCCTTCGGGCTCTAACAGTGACGCTGGTTACCCGGTGTTGTGGGCTTGGGCACTGCGGGTGGAGGGGGCAAACTGTTGGACTGGTGTGTGGTGAGAGGCGTGGGAGCGGATCGGGACCCTAACTTCGACCCCTGCACAGTCCCCTATACCCCAATTAGACGTCTGCGACAGGGCGAGGAATATCTGGGACGCTTGGCTTCAGGCGGTTGTCGCCCACGATGACGCGCTCCAACAAAGGGAAGAAGGCCGACTCGTCAGCAGCCCCAAGGACAATACTGTCGTAGCGATGTGGGGGAAGAATGGGGCGACGGCTGGCGGGGATGGGCCATCGCGAGCTGCGGAGAAGTCCCCGCCGGTCACACAGGCATTCATGGCCACCTTCATGTCCGAATTGAAAATGGAGATTGGATCGCTGAGGACTGAAGTACACTCGTACGTGAAGGAACTGCGGACGGAGGTCACGGAACTTGGAGACCGTGTAGACGGATTGGAGCGAACAATGGATGTGCGGACGGAGGATCAGGAGCACCTATTGCACCACCTGGCGACCCTCGAGGAGCAGAACATCGAGCTTCAAGTTAGGCAGGAGGATTTAGAGAACAGGAGTCGCCGCAATAACTTTCGTATCCGGGAAATCCTCTTGGGGAAGAGGGGGAAGACACCATGGGATACGTGACGCAGCTCCTCCACGAGGTCTGGGGGGACAAAAAGTCTTCCCCTCCGGCACTGGATCGGGCGCATCGAGTGTCCGCCCCGGCGGGCAGATCAGGACTCCTACCGGACATATTAGCGTGGGTCCATTTCTTTACAGAGAAAGTGGCAATCTGGAAAGCCGCACGGGATAAGCCGGACCTCCGATATTGAGGCAACAAAATCCAGATTTTCCAGGATCTGGCGCCTAACACCCTGAAGAGGAGACGAGCGTTCCGGCCGGTGACTGAGAAACTGTGCAGTATGGGCATTGCGTATCAATGGGGTCACCTGTTTGCTCTGATATTCCAGTGGGAATCCAAGCGGAGAATCATCTGGACTTACACAGAAGCGGCGCAACTCATCCGACTGCAGACGACCCCGCCGGCGAGCCCGACACCGTCTCATAAGCGAGAGAGGAAGGCGGCAGCATTCTCGTGGGCTACTGTACGCCGTCAGCATCGCCCGCCGTCTGAAGCCGAGCAATAGCCCTCACAGGCTAAGCAGGATATCATTGCACATATTCGATCTCTTGAGGGGGACAAGGAGGGCCGTGATGGGCGCTCCACGACACCTTGACTTGCGGCATGTTAGCGCTCCAATTCTCCTAGTTCTGGGGGCCCTACGCCTGGGCCTTGTGCCGTCTCACATTTCACCCTGGCTCCTGATGTACGGGGCGGGGTGCCAGTGGGAGCTCCTTGAATGCAGATTTTCCAAGACTGTCACGACCCCCCCTCTTTGACTGTCCCTCAGGGAGTTACATCCCAGAGAGCGTCCAAACCTGTGGGTGTAGGATGCCCTGTACCGGGGTCAGTACAGTGAGGCCCTGTTGGCCGCAGTTGTTGTTTATTGACGAGTGGCATCTCTGGCTGCTACTTGCTACTTCCTCTTTTCTATACTTTTCCTGTTTCTCACTATTCTACGCTCTCTCTTCTATCTCTTTTCTGGAGGGCGCGGGGTGGAGACGCCGGTGGATGGCCTGGGGTGGGGTAATGCGGTTGCGTGGCTGTAGTGCGCGTGGGGTACACGGGATGTGTGTTGTGCGAATGTGGCCAGGTGGAGCTCAGAATCAGTTATGGCAGTAAACGCTCCTAGTCCTCTAAAGGTCCTGACGCTTAACGTGAAGGGCCTTAACTCGCCTAACAAGAGTAAGCAGGTTTGGCAATATCTCCTACGGCAACGCCCTGACATCATATTTCTCCAAGAAACACACCTCATACAGGCTGATACTGTGCGTATGGCTCACCCTAAATAACCGCTTCAGTTCTGGGCTGCAGCAGACACTAAGACAGAGGGAGTGGCAATCTTGTGCAGGACTGGCATCAGGCAGGGGTGCCGCAGACCCTACCGGGGTGGTAATGGACGATTTCTCTGTGTGGAGGTTGAAATTGGGCGACGCCTCATCACGCTGTGCAATGTGTATGCCCCTAACCAGGCGCAGGACCGCTACCTCCGAGACCTTCTAGGGAGGCAGGTGTCGCAGGATGGCTCCTCGTTCATCGTGGGCAGGGACTTCAATTTAGTCTGGAATTCACAGATGGATCAGAGTGAGAATTCCTCCAGTGGCACAGGGGCAATGTCGGCGACTCTGCGCAAGCAACTGATGGACTTTGGGCTGCTTGACGCCTGGCGGTACTTCTCCCCAGATAAGCGAGGGTACTCATACCACTCCCATGTCCATCGATCCTACTCTCGCATAGACTATCTATTCGTCACTAGTGATCTCCTCCGCGACACAGTGGAAGTTGGTATGTCTGACGTCTCCTTCTCTGATCACGCTCACGTTGAGTTATTGCTGCAGGACCCAGCGGCATGCCCTACCCGGGAATGGAGGTGGTGCCTCCCGCCGAGTATTCTGCGGGACGCAGCGGACGTGGAAGACATTAGGGGAGCCATTGTCTCCTACTTTGAGGCCAATGATCTTCCTGAAGCACCCTTTCCTGTGGTCTGGGACGCCTTCAAGGCTACCATACGGGGCCACATCACATCCCTCTCGATTGCAAGGGTGCGCAAAGCACGTGCGCTAGAGGATAAACTGGTGGGAGACTTGAGGGCAGCAGAAACGCAGGATCAGGGCCATTCTACCCGACACACGAGACGGCACCTAGCTAATCTTAGGGGACAGCTCCGGCTGATGCGCACAAATAGGGCAGAGAAATCCCTCCTGGCACTGAAACAGAGGTATTTTGAAGGAGGGGACAAAGTGGGGAAGCTACTGGCGCGGAGGCTGAGAGCCCGAGCCACGAGAGAGCATATAGCAAATGTTCAGCTGCCCAACGGGACCAGGGTTGTTGTGCCAAAGGATAAGTACCGAGCTTTCCGGGACTACTATGCGGCATTATACACGGAGGAAAAGCCACCTTCGGAGCTGGTGGAGGAAGTACTGAGGCAATATGGGGGTGCGACACTGCACCCGCAACACGCAGAGGAACTGGAGGAACCGATCACGCCAGAGGAGATAGCTGCGGCGATCCGCGAGCTCCCCTTGGGGAAAACGCCAGGGCCTGATGGGCTTCCAATATCCTTCTATCGCATGTATCAGGCGCAGCTAGGCCCCTACCTTCTCCGCCTGTTTAACTCCTTTACCAAGGAGGTGGGCCCGTCCCTTGATATGGGGCTGGCAGAAATTGCCTTGATCCCGAAACCTGGGAAAGACCCCTCACTGTGCGCATCGTACCGACCGATTGCTCTGCTAAACTCGGATTTTAAGATCTACACCAAACTACTAGCGAGGCGGTTGGGTCCTTACATGCTGAGCCTGATCGATCCAGATCAGGTGGGCTTCATCCACGGTCATCAGGGAGCCGTCAACGTCCACAGGGTTGCTCACCTGGTAGGTAAGGCCCATCACTGGAGGATCCCAGCTTGTCTTCTCTCGCTCAACGCGGAGAAGGCGCTTGACCGGGTGGACTGGTCCTTCCTCAGGGCGGTACTGTGCAGGGTGAGGTTCGGTCCGAAGATGATTGCTAAGATCATGGCCCCATATATTACACCACGGGCCAGGATACGGGTCAACGGGCAGCTCTCGGAGTTGATCAACATTGGAAGGGACACCAGGCAGGGCTGTCCGCTGTCACCCCTACTATTCGCCCTAGCAGTTGAGCCCCTAGCAGATATGATACGAAGATACCCCAATATCCATGGTATTCCTCTAGGCGGCCAGGACAACAAGGTGGTACTCTTGGCAGACGACCTTATCCTTGCACTCACGCGGCCCGAGAGTCCCTGCCGGCAGTGCATACTGCGCTGTGCCTTTTTGAGAGGGCTTCTGGCCTGAAAATTAATCACAACAAGTCCTGGGTACTCAGCCTCACTATTCCGCAATTGGACATCTCCTCCTTGGAGCACCGAGTCCCTTATAAATCGTCGACCTAGCACATCCGGTACCTGGGCCTGACATTAACTCCCTCGCTGGACGGCTGGACACAAGCCAATTGGAAAGACTATCGGCGATCGATCCTTGAGGACCTGTGGCGGTAGAGACCGCTAGTACCATCCTCGCTGGGCAGAATCAATGCTGTCAAGATGTCCATCCTGCCCAAAATCCTGTACCTATTTCAGTGTCTTCCCACCCCTATACCGCTACACAGCATGAGAGGCCTTCAGCGTGATCTAACGAACTTCATTTGGGGGGGTAAGAGGCCTCGCTTCTCTCAAGCTTTACTGATGGCACCCAGGGACCGGGGGGAGTTTAGCCTGCCCCAATCTGGTAGAATATTACTAGGCTGCTCACCTTCGGTGCGTAGTGGAGTGGGGTGTAACAGAGAGCGAAAAAGGGTGGCTTCATATGGATAGGGCCCTGACCGGGCGCACCATATGGGATCTGGCATGGGAGCCTAGGGCAGAACGATCTCCGAGCGCTTACCTGGCGGTGCCGACTAAGACAGTGCTGGAGATCTGAGATAGGATAGCGGTCCGTAAGGGCCTTACAACCTTTCCCTCGCCTCATACCCCTATTGAAGGGAGTCCAAGTTTTCCTCGGCGCATCGGACTGGGGCTTTTTGTAAGTGGCCTCAAGGCAACTGCAGGGTGCTCACGGATCTGTTTGATGGAGGTTCCCTCAAAACTTTTGCGGACTGCAGGGAGGAATTCAGAGTGCCGCGTACGGCCGGAATGCAATACGCTCAACTGAAGCACTGGGTGCTCGCGGACGATACCTATCATGCGGCCACACACGCCTTTACCCCATTTGAGCGACTGGCTCGCTCTTTTACAGAGACAAAGGGACTGATATCCAAAATCTACCGGATCTTGCAACACCCGCACACTCCGCCTTCCCCGCCATACCAACAACGCTGGCACTCCCTCTCGGACATCACCCCGGGCTAGTGGTCCAGACTATGGCGTGACATACCCCAGATTTACTGTAGTATTCCGCAACAGGGAAAACCTATAAAATGATGACTCAGTGGTACTACAAATCCACAGCGGTTACATAAAATGTTCCCGACCTCTTCTCCCACGTGTTGGAGGTGCCAATCTGTGACTGGGGATTTGCTGCACATATGGTGGACCTGTCCTTTGCTGACCCTCTTCTGGAAGGAGGTCCTAAGTCACATCAAGGGGGTACTGGGATTTCCTCCACCTGAGGCCACTCGTACGATATTATTAGGTATTAAACCTGCAGGATTGACGGCCCTCACTCGGAGCGAGTGGGCGCTGGCACTTCAAATGCTAGGAGCGGCCAGGCAGCTCATTGCCCTGTACTGGAAGAAGGTGGAGGCCCCGCCCATCGCTGCATGGTTTGTGCGCCTCTGGCATGTCATGACAATGGAACTTCTCACGGCCCGGCTACAGGCCCGAGATGTACGCTTCAAAGCGGTATGGAAACCCCTGGTGAACTACCTATGCGCTGTAGACCAGGCCCGTAACAGTGCGATTAGTAGAAGATGCATTAGTTCCCTCTGATCCCGGTAGATTGCTGACATGAGGTTTGGGTTTGTGTGGCCTAGTGCATTGTCAATGACATTGACTGCCCTGACCGCTGACACAGTGCCCCCCCCTTCATTCCCACCTATTGGTCCCCACACTTAGCGTCTAGTGGCCCCTTTCTCTCTTAGTCTCAGCTTTTCCTTTCCTACTGTCTTCTCTACTTTGCTGTCCCTTTTCCTGTCACTCTACTGAAGTGTTGACCGTCTTGGTCTTATCGTTCTAACCCTCTGGGTTTCCTGGTTCCCGATGTTCGGGGATTGGGCTATCTTGGGCAGTGACTACACAGGATCTGTTGACTGAGTATGACGCGAACGGCCCTTATGGGTTGTAGGTAAACTGCTGTGTAAAATTTTGAGCTTGCTTATTCTCAATGATTTTCCTTTTTCTCATGTTCTAATGCGGCCGGCCCTGTTGGGTTGTAGGCTTAACGCTGTGTATAAGTCACGCCATAGCAACTCCCTGTTATGGGGGTGAAATAAAAAGATTTGACAACAAAAAAAGTGACACCCCGTTCCCCCTGGCAGGATTCGGTATTTACCAATTCGGTATTTACCGAATCGGTATTTGCCATTGATTCCCATGGGCTTCAAGGCCCATAGGAATCAATGGCAAATACCGATTCGGTAATTACCGAATCGGTAAATACCGAATCTTACAGATTCGGTAATTGAAAAAGAAAAATTACCTACATCTGCCTACTTCCAATTTGCCTACTCTTAAATACCGAATCGGTATGATTCGGTATTTAAGAGTAGGTAAATCGAAATTACCTACATCGGGCCCTAAGTGCCTTTTTTTCACTATAGTAATGAGCAATATATAATTATTTTATCAGCGCGTGAGTGATGATGCCGTAGACATAGAGTATGCAGCTTTTTCTTTCTTTCTTTTGTAGTGCAGGAAAACCGAGCTTGGAACCGAGAGTTGCCGAGAGATGACCCCGTCTGTATGAACGTCGCTCCAATGCTGAACTCAACGTGAGCAGAGTCTCGACCCGGAAGAAGCCGGTAAGAAACAACATTTCAGTCTTGTTTTCCCAATGCGAGAATGCGAAGCGCTATTGCTGGAGGGAGGCTGGACTTTAACCTGCCTTACTTGACTCCACTCATGCGTGTTCCTAGGGGGCGGACATCTTGGTAGTTCGCAGATCACGGTCCCTGCAATCACAAAAGAAGTCATGGCCTTCGCAGACGTGGAAGGCTACTGAGCCACATACCAAGATCCTAATTACCCACTAAGCTATTCTTACAATTACCATGTACTGGTAAGTTCGCAGACATAGGGTAAGCACTCCCAGTGCCCGCCAGATTCACAATACTACCCCAACATTACCCTAGGATTGCCGTTCTGGTTTTGTGTATTCGTCGGGTGTATGTTAGTTGGAGACTGGAGGAGCGGAGGTGTCTGAAATGTTGGTGGACATTATTGCAGCTGTTTAGTGTGTTGTGGAGTGCTTTGCAGGTGTGGTTGAGGAGCTTGAAGTGTGAAAACTTGTGTATAGGAAGCCAGTGGAGTTCCCTAAGGTATGATGTGACATGGGCTCAGCATGGCGGCTGAGGACTAGTCTGGCTGCTGCGGTTAGCACAGTTCTGGCAACCTTGTTGGTTATTCGTGTACACAAGGTGCTCTAGTCTTCTGGTGATGAGGGGTTGGGTGATCGTTTTAGGGATGTTGTGTGCTAGCTACTTAAATATGTTCTTCAGCAACCTTAGGGTGTTGAAGCAGAATACAGCCACTGTGTTGACATGGGCGGTCATGTCCATTTTGTTTTCTATGATTATTCAGGGAATGGGGTAAGTCCAAGGTCTTTGGGCCATGGGTGGAGTCCCATGGTGAGGCATCTTTCCTGGAGACCACCAATTCAGTCTCATCCGAGTTCAGTTTGAGGTATTTACATTTCATGCAGGTGGCCACTTAGATCATGCATGGGGTAAACTTAATCTTAGTGTTAAGTGTTTTGTCTGAGAGGGGCAGTATCAATATGAAAGCACCTTTTTCCACTTCCACTTTCCTGGTACTCCAGTTGTTTGCAGTGCTTCTTTGTCATTCTGAGGACATCTGTGTACAGCTGGTTTGTGTTCTAGATTTTGCAGAGTGGCTCTGTTCCTTATGAGTCAGTTTGTAAGTGAAGTTGGTGATCCACTTCTTGAAGTTTTCAATGTCATGTGCTATGGGGCCTGTGGGTACTAGTTTGTTGTCGTCGAGAACGGGTGTTCAATACACCTCCGTTAGGTGTTTTCAATGTTATTGTGCTGGGCCCACCGTGGGGGCTATTTTGAGTTGATGGATTTTGATTGTTATTGAGAGCAAAGCGAGTGAATTCCAATATCATTTCATAGAGGATACTAAGGACCTCCTTAACAAATTAGAGGACCTTTCATGGACAGATGATGCCCTATTGGTGACACTAGACGTCTGTGCTCTTTATACCAGTATCCCAGTGACTAAAGGCATGGAGGCTCTCACATATTTTCTATCTAAACGTGATGCTACTCTATATTACCATACTGAAATGATATTGGAATTCACTCGCTTTGCTCTCAATAACAACTACTTTGTCCACAACCAAAAATGGTTCCATCAACACTCTGGTGTAGCCATGGGGGCAAAATTCTCGCCCTCCTTTGCTAACATATATATGGGATTCTTTGAGGAATTCCATATCTGGAAAAATGGTCCCCCTGACTTATCTAATCACATCATTTTTTGGTGTCGATATATAGATGATATCTTCCTTATTTGGGGAGGGGATGAAATATCGCTCAATCAGTTTGTCACGTACATCAACAACAATACGTACAATCTGGCTTCACTTCACACCATAGTAAGAGCAGTGTAGATTTTTGGGATATAACACTATTTGTTAACAACAACAAGTTGGAAAGCAAACTTTTTCGTAAGAGTACCGCCTGCAACGCTGTGTTGCATGCAAGCAGTGCTCATCCCAAATCACAAATCACAGCCATACCATTTGGTGAGATGACCAGATTACGTCGCAACTGCAGTCGCGACACAGATCTCCAACATGAACTAAACAATCTTAAAGAACGCTTTGCAGTGAGAGGCTATGACACGGCAATACTAGACAAGGCTCATATGCGCATTAACAAGGTTGCTAGGTCTGAGACTTTGAAACAAAAAAACAAGAAAAGAAGCAAAAATAAAAACAACTACTCGGATAAGGTAGCCTTTATTACACAATTTAATTCTCACAGTAGCCAAGTTTACAAGAAAATAAACAAACATTGGAACATCCTGAGGATGGACCCAGACTTAGATTCCTATTTGACAAATAAACCCAGAATTGTATACAAACGAGGACAAACCCTTAGGAATCGATTAAGCCTGTCCATAATTAAAGAACTAGTGCCTACTGATAACCCTAACAAATGGCTTCCTAATAAACCCAAGGGCTTCTACAAATGCACCCAATGCTGCATATGCCAATTTGCTGACGATAAAAAAAAGAGTTTTAAATATAACTCTCCCCACACGTACCAGATCAATGACTTTATCAATTGCAATACTAAATTCTGTGTCTATTGCATAGTGTGCCAGTGTGGCCTAATCTATGTTGGCAGTTCCACAAGACCTTTGAAAGAGAGAATACAGGAACACATACGAGCAATCCGCAATCAAAATAGAACCTATCCCTTAGCAGTCCATTACAATACTGCACATGCTGGCTCAGAAATTATTGCGGTGAAATTTCATGGCATTATGGAGGTAAAAGCTCACCCTAGAGGAGGTGATAGAATAAATACTTTGAGGAAATGCGAATCCCAATGGTTAATTAAATTACGAGCTGTGGACATGGGTCTTAATGTTGACCGTGAGCTTCACGTCTTTCTTAAAGAATAGCTGTATTGTACCTATGTTTCTAAAAAATCCAACTCTCCGTTACTACCATTATGCTACATATGATGTTGAATTTATATTGTAATTGTTACAAACCCATGTGCAGAATTACCCTATGAGCCCTATACACAAGTCCTTCTCTCACTTCAACTCATTCTTTTTATTTATTCATATACCTTACAGATATTCCTGCAATTTTATCTTTACTTATACACATTCTTTATGGGAGCTAACACGACGTATGCTTGTGTCCAAACTACTTCTTTGACCTTCCAAGTCTATTTAGTCTTGGTCAAATACTTTGATTCACTTGTAATTCTAAGGATATTCCAAGATGGATGCCACGTTGATTTGATTAGTTGGCTTTGACACGCATCAGTCCTATTTTTGTGTTTATGACCCGTCGTTCCACGTGTGTGCGGCGGCGGTTTCACTTTAGCGGCGACTGCATATAATGCCGCGTGTTGCTCCCTGCCGTTCCGCGCTCCAGTTACTGTCGTATTGAGGCCATGTAACAGTCCAAAACTTAGGGTAAGTGTACACTAGCGACGAGCTAACGTTTCTTGGTATAGGCTTCTACACAGTAGTCTGATTACCGCTCTCTAACTCATCTCTTGGTATCTGTCCTTTGTAGCGTCTCAACTTATCATGGTTGTCGTCATTTATTACTGAACTCATTCCGGTCCGTGTTTCGTGTGTTCGTCTAATAGAACCTGACCTGTTTACAACTTCTCAATTGTGCAGTTTGGTGAGTTGTACTTACATTGACATATAAGCATTTTTTCCCCTCTAATGTAGTAACACTACTGGGTTGGAATGCTACTCTCCATTTCACGATATATTGTTTGTCACGTATTAGCGATATCACTTACCTGAATCTTTTCGATAGAGCCACACTGTTGCTAGTCTCTGATATTATTAATATGTATCACCGAGCAGGCTTTTAGAATTGCACGTTTCTATGCGCAGCTGCTCTCTACCGTTGCGAGACCATGTGTGATTTACTCGCTTTCTTTTTCCTACAGCATACTAGCTAGGTCTTATGTGACCCTTGATACTGTCTCTTTGGACCGGAAACCTGTCACATGTTACTCTACGCATTTTAATTTCCACCGTCTAATATTAGGTGAGTCTTATTGTGAATACTTCCATACATATGGACCTCATCATGGGCTTTATTATGTCCTGCACCCATCACATTTATATAGTGCTTTTATGCAGTAGCTCTGCATTTTCCAGCTACTTTGTCCTAGATTACATATGGCTGTTCATATTTTCAAACACCAACCCTACAAGCAGTTCTTAGCATCTTTAGCCCTCCGCTGTGTAACACTGTTATTGTCGCTCAAGTCTTGCTAGTGATGGTCCACCCTGCCTAGGCCCTTCGC
Source organism: Lissotriton vulgaris (assembly GCF_964263255.1). NCBI lineage: Eukaryota > Metazoa > Chordata > Amphibia > Caudata > Salamandridae > Lissotriton > Lissotriton vulgaris. The sequence continues at coordinate 1,188,114,717 of NC_141693.1, read as the reverse complement.
TGTGTTACTCTGTTAATGTTGCTCCAATCTTGCTAGTGATAGTGTACCCTGTTCAGTTACTACCAGTCGAGTGCTTTGGACACAAGCATTAACCGTTCTCTGTACTCCCTAATTCAAATACTTAAGGCAATCTTTCTCTCCTCAGACATCTTATTCTCTTCCACATTTTTGGCTTATTACGGCATTTTGGATATTCATCGGACAGCTCAGCTCACCCTTCAATAAGGTGGGTTCCTTTGTATATATACATTTCCAATAGTACTCTATGCATAAATCTAAAGCATCACTTGCTTAGCCTCATAGGATATATGTATATATATGACTGTAAAGTATTATATGTTTTAAATGTTATGTCTCATTTTGTTCAGCCCCATAGGGATCCCTTTCATTACCAAAGATATCCCGTTCTTAGGACTGACAATTATACTAAGTTGTTGTTTGTACTTATTGGTGATACTGTGATCTCTTGCTGACATCAGAGGCTATGCTTTTTTGAGATCCAGGCCTGCCCGTTGTGTTATATTAAGTTGGATATAACAAGTTAGGTCAGCCGACATGCTACACCATTGTATATAGGGTTTTTAATTGTAATTATTACGTGTAAAGTATACATTTTTAGAAAAATGAATTATTACATTGTATATATATCTTTTTGTAATTTTCCAGCCTTGAAAAAGTCCTTGTGTAGGACGAAACACGTGTTGGTGATGTTTAATCCTGCTGGAATAACCTGTGCTTTGGAATCATAAGAATAAAGATTGAAGATAAAAACAAGTGGACCATATCTCAGAACTCTATCATTGCCATTGAATATCATCTTATTATATGTTTCTGTGCTTACTCTATAAATACTAGAGTTTCACACACTAGGGGCTACTCAATATTGCTCTAACTATTACAATTATTGTTTCATAGGAGTGCTATCCTCTCTAATTTGTTTGGTTTATGTGACGCACTTTACAGTGTGTACTGACTGCATCTTCAGGTGGTAGGTGCCTTGAGGTTATTAAGCACCCTAACTATTATGCTGCTTTGATACAATGTGTACTCAATATAAAAGGTAAAAGACTATTGGTTGTGTAGGGTGTTGTGCGGACATTTCCCTTTTGGGAACTCTACCGCCTGTTGCTTTTTGTTTCTATGGGATTCTAGAAGTGTCTGATGGTGTGGATAGGCTCTGTGTCCTGTTGGGATAGTGTCAGATTTCTGAGGCTGTTGAGAAGGGCGGCTAAATTGGGGTCTGTCTGGCCTTCTAGTTCGAAACTGAGGTCTCCTAGGAGGATGAAAGCACTGGAGTCAAGGACTAGGGAGGGCAATGAAGGCCGTAATGTTGCTATCAAAGTTGGCTCAGGCGGCCTGGGGGACGGTAGACTAGGGTTCCACCTGAGGGACCATTTGCTGTGATTCGTATGTTTAAGTTGAGGTGTTCCATACAATTTTATTTAAGGCTTCAGAGGAGGCAGTTTAGCTGAAAGTGTCTTTATAGACGATATTGATTCCTCCTCTATGCTTCTTTGGGCAGTTTTGCCTGGTGATCTCTTATTTGAAGGGGATTGCTGCAGCGAAGTCCAGCATTGAAGCTGTAGTTATCCATGTTTTCCTGAAGAAGCGGAGGTCCGCGGCAACATTGTCCTGCAGGTCCCAGATCTCCATGACATGTCTGCTGATTCAGCGGGTGTTGAAGCGCAGGCATAGTATTGGTGTGTGCAAAGGGTACATGTGTGTTTGCTGATGAGCATTTGAATGTTTGTGAGGTTGGGTGTATTTTATATGTTCTTGGTTAGAGTTTTGTAGCTGTAGTGCTGGTGAAGCGAAACAGGGAGAAGCTGAATGGTCCTTCCATATTGTGCAGTGTGGTGCACCATCAGAGGGTGTTTTAGCGTCCAGGATTCAGGGCCTGAAAGAGAGCAGTAGGGTATTGGTGGGTTAGAGGAGGACCAGGATTTCTGGTGCTGATTGTGGCCCAGGTGCACACAGGCTTACCATTGGCACACCAGAGGTGCATCAGAGGTATGCGGCTGGGCTTATGTAGGTCCTTGGAAGGGGGAGGAGAGCAGGGAGCTGTGGGACACTGAAAAAGAGCCTGCTAGCAAAGAGGGAGAGAAAAGGCATGCAGAGTGAGATAATTTGCACAAAGAGCAGAAGCATTGGCACACAAGTCATAAAGAGCAAGGTGAGGGAGAGAGAGAGAGCAAGAGAGAGAGAGAAAGAGAGAGAGAGAAAGAGAAAAAAGAAAGAAAGGGAAAGAGAAAAAGAGAGGTAAGGTGAGTGCCTCATGGCACTGGAACTGGTCCGCAAGGGCCTTAACCAGACGGCAGACTGGTCGCAGGTAAGTCTAGTATGCTTTGGCCTGTGCACCTGCTTTCTGTGATACCTTCTTTATCTTTTTGCCACTGTATTTCCTTCCTATTCTTCCTTCTTTCCCCCTTTTGTGTTGTCCCTCTCTCTTCTGTGTCAAAGTATGATGAGGAGAAATAAGTGCTGCTACCCAAAAGTAAGTGCAGATGGACCCCACCTACAACCACCAGCTCAAATTCAGCACTGGGCAATGGATGTTTGGGAGCATACAGAGAGTAATCTGGGAAAATGTGTCTAAAACCAACCCCCCTCAGGCTCAAAAATAGGTAAACAATAGGCTGAAGCTGAATAGCATGACATAGGAACAGGAATTGAGGCGTTAAAACGAAGATATATGCCAGCGAAAATATAGACGACCATATGAGTAATACAGGCTACTGCTACACAGGGCACCCTAGCAGATCCAGAAGCAAATACTATGCAGCCTGTACATCAGGAAGAAGTCTTCACTTGCCACCATGCTTGGGGAACCCAATGCACCAGGCTGGTCAATGTCCTGAGTATATTGCTGGAAGACTATGATGTCAGAGAAGATGTGAGTACCACAGCTAATCCATCCCTCACAAGAATGACATCTATGATGCTTCATCATAAGTGCCATGCACAGTACATGTATGAGTAATTTGTCCTCTGCATGACACATTTTGCAGTTCCACTGCACTTTACGAGTTTGGGATTTTTTTCTATGACATTTAGATAGGCTATCTGGGAAAACTGGAGGACCGTGTAAACAAACCATTGTTCAAAGTGAGGGTTTTAATCGGGTGTATTTGCGTCTGCCAAGCGGAGGAAATTGTAACCATTTATGTGAGTCCCTGTATTACCACCTTTTTGCACTTGTAATTCTGCCCTTTTCTTTGTTGATATTTCTCAACTCATTCAGCCTGAGCAAATCCATAACTGGCATTTCGTACACCCAACCATCAATATTCACCCAATTGAGTACTTCTTGAACTCTCCTTCCACCAATGCAACCTTTCCTTTTCCATAAGTATTCAGAATGATCTGCCTATGAGTCACATGCAATTGGCAAGAAAACACAAAGTACATCGTTTCTGTTGGACCTCTCTGTAGGATCACCTCCGAATTTATTTCCTTTTTTCCCTCCATTTTTTTGCTGAATTTCTTTTTGTTGGCATTAGGACTCTGTGCACTTTACCAATGCTAACCATTGCTAAATTGCTTGTGCTAACACCCATAAAACATGGTTAAATTGGTTTATACCCAATTGTCATATTTAATTTATTTGTAAGTCCCTTGTAGATTAATATACCTTATACCCAGGGCCTGCAAATTAAATTCTACCAGTGGGCCTGCAACAATTATTGTGCCACCCACTTAAGTAGCACCTTGAAACATGTCCCAGGCCTCTCTCTGCAGCCTGAATGCAGTTTTAAATTGCCATGTCGACTTTGCATTCAAACCCCCTTTCCATTCTGGAACTACCCTTTTAATAAGTATTATTCACACTTAGAGTAGGCCCTAGGCAGCTCATAGGGTGGCATCGTGCTGTGTAATTACAAATTTGGACATGTACTTTTAAGTTTCATATGTCCTGGTAGTGAAAAACTCAAAATTCACGTGTACCTACTGTGAGGCCTACCCCTCCCATAGAATAACATTGGTAATTATTTATTGAATTTAGTAAGCTGTAATTCCTAACTGGGAGTGGAAAGATATGTCATGTTTGGTAGGTATGACAATGCAATTATAACCATCTTTAATGGTAAAGCTGGGTTTCTTATTAGAATTTTTAAAATTCCAGTTTTAGAAAACATGCATATTTTTACACTCAACCATTTCTTGTATCACCTAGCTTACATTTAAACTTTGTGAAGCCCTCCAATACTGTCACACAATAGAGGGATTAGATGTGCCTCAATGGGCCATCTGCTGGCAGGATGGGGGCATAGCTGAGCACAGCCCCAATTACACCTGGATTGCCTGTGCCCTGCCTTCATACAAAGGAGCCTAAAGACCCTGTATTGTTACTGCAGTCAGCTTGGACCCACTGCAAAGGAGTCTGTATATTCCATGTACTTCAAAGAACTTTACAGAAGCTTTCTCCACCTTCCAGATGAAGGGCACCATTGTATTAAAATAGGACATTCAGACCCACTCTTCAGTTCACTACTGGACCTGTGGGAGGACTCTCAGAAGATTGCCTGCTCCTGTGAACTACTGTGCAATTTGCAACACTTCTACTGTTCCTAGAAGTCATGATTTGGTGCAGGGAGCATGTCTTGAACCCTCAGAGGCTAGTCCTGCTGTTGAGCCCTACATCTTCACTTGAATCCAGGACTTCCGGAAGTGACTCCAAGAGCTAGTTTTCTGGCCTCCTGTACTCAGACACAAGGATATAAAAGGCTTCCACCATCTTGATCTTGCACCTGGACCTAGCCTGATTAAGTCCTGAAACTCCAAGAGGTATCCTACCAGACCTGAAACCTTCTTTGTGGTACTAAAGGGGCCCAAATTGCCAAAAAACATAATTGAGGGCTGGAACAAATTTGAGCCCAAATGTGGCCTAGAACCAGGCAGAAACCGGAACTTAACTGCTTGCCTATCTGCCCGAGGTGCATCGTCGGAATTCCCTAAAGTCTGTCAATTGGAGAATTTGAAGGCTAGCTAGATCAAGCTCATGGTATCCCTTCAATTTACAACATATACCTTGCAAAAATTGTGGTCAGAGTAATTTAGAAAAATAAATGAGTCAATTAGTATGAGTTCAAATCAAAAATCCTGAACTATTTTTGCACTAGGGCAATTTAGACAATTGTTTGTTTTCAAAACTATATTCAGAATGGTGTTACTAATCACATGTTCTGGATCTCACCACTGGGCACCAAATGTAGGGAAGTGGGTTATCAACAGGTGGAGGGATTCATTCTCAGCTACTAATAACACTACAATCAATAATAGGTCCAGTCGAGTCTCCGTAAATTAATCCTTGCTCAACTCTTGGTAGTTTTGCAAACGAGGACTCAGATTTAATTTAGGAGACAGGTATGTGTAACGTATATAATATTGCCAAAGCAGTAAACACATAAAAGACACAACACAATTAAAATTGAGTACCAATTTATAAAAATAGACATAGTTTTTATCTACAAAACAACAAAAATCTAATGTAGGGAACCGGACATATGCATTTTGAAAAGTGGCATTCTAGCTTTAAAAAGCTTTTAGCACCTCTCACGGCTATCTGGTTGCGCTGGACCGGGGCCAAGTTAAAGTTTTAGGCTGACCACGATGGAGCATGGGTCGGATAATCTGAGGGCTAGTTGCCTTTCAAAAGTTAGTTTTGTTCTTACAACTCCTCGGGTTACCAGGTTGCGGAGTCCTAATCGACAATACTGGCCTGCTGCACATCAGTGCTTCAGTGACCTCTGGAAGTCTTTGTCTTTGGCATCAATGGCAATGAACTCCAGATCCTTCAGTGGAACAAACCATTGTGGTCAGGCCAACTTGCGAGTCGACAAAAGGGGCTTGACTCTTGACTTTAAACCAGTCTCCTCCTGTAGCTTTTTTGAAAACCTTTGCAGAAAATGTCCAAACTTTGAAATCTTGTTGGTTCTGAGTTCTTTTGAGCAAAATAAGTGTCCACTAGCTGAGGCCAAAGGATCAGTGACTCAGGCTTTCCTCTTGGGGGCTAGGACTCAATTTCTCACGCCCTACAGTCCAGGAAAATTCAAGGTGCCATAGGTCAGCTGGGGTGATCCTCTCTTTGGCTTTGCAGGTGACTTTTTCTATATTTATTGTACTGTGCCTGATGCTGATTGGGGAGCCTACTCCTGTCTCATTGAGTCAGGCACAGTTCATTCTAGGTGGAGCCTTGTCAGGTACAGTTCTTTCTTGGTAGAGCCTTGTGGGTGCAGCAGGTCTTTCCGAGTAAAGGACTTCTGTGATTTAGTTTAAGGGTTCAGCAGGGCAGTCCTTCTTCTTCTTTGGTTCCAGAAAGTGTTCTGGTGAGCTCCTGAAGCTCTTCCGTGTTTATACTCCATTCTGGGATGGCAGGAGGGGGGCCACCATCTCAAATAGCAACCTCCCTCTGCTTTGACCACTTCCTGCGCAGTGTTACATTTTTTTGACCCAGAATGCACTATTTTCCCAAAAATCAAAATGGAATGGAGAAAATCTCTTCTTACTGTTTGTGTCTGTGTAAACCAATGCAAATATGTGGCTAACAACTGACTTCTTTCCGCTTCAAGCCCCTCTCCTAATCTAATTAGGGGGCTCTCATCTGTTGAGGGATCAATGAAGTTGGGGTTGTCCTAGGTCCTATGACACCTGGCTCCTCCTCTAAAGTCCAACTTATCTTCCCAGCCCCATTCCTCTCCCTGGCTTCCCTAGGAAGCAAAACTCCTCCAATCAAATAACAGTATTGCTTTAGTACCAGATCTGTTCAATTTAAAAATCCTTCCCCATGTTAGCCTATGTGGGCTAGCAGCACTCCCTTAGGGAAAATGACTTTGGTTGTTTTTTCTTACCAGGGAATGTAAAACATCTTTTATATTGTCCCTGATTTTTTATAATAATGCACCCTAACCTTGGGGCACCTAGGGCAGACCTTAGGGTGATTTATAAGTAAATCATAAAAAGGTAGTTTTAGACTTTGGAAGAACTTTTAATTCCAAAGGTGAATTTGGACATAGTTTTATTTTAATTCCTGCCCAACTGGGGCAAGGTGGGGAAGTCGAGAGATGACGGAATAGGTAAAATGAAATAAAAACATAAATACATTCACTTACCTTGAACTCGCCACATCGATGACTTGGTCCCACCCCCACTGCTCTTAACTGAACCAGTAGTGCATGTGTGCCAATCTTACAATGTTTTTAATTAAGCTGTAGGAAAATAAATTACAAGATGGCTGCCGCGCATGTGCACGCATGCCTAGCCGTTGTCTTGCATCAATTTCGTAAAAAATAAGTAAAGTAAGATGTCTTCTGTGCTTGAATGTGAATGCTCTGGAAAACAAATTTGGCAAATGAACAAGATGGCTACCATGTGTGCAGGCGCATGTATGTGTGGAAACTTTAAACACATTTGCCAACCTTAGCATCTCTAAAATTGCTTCTGCAATGATTTTTTGTCATGCTAACATTGCTCATAGGGTGTGCCAGTCTTTGACAGTGAAGAACACTGGGTTTGGGGCTCGAAGCAAGAAGCTGTGAATTTGCTTGCTGAGCCATGAATGTGGTTTTATTTTTGCTACACGTGAACACCTTCTTCCAGTTATATGGAGGTCAGACAAGGCTCCTGCTTAAATTCCTGGTTTGAACTCTTTTTAATCTGATCAATACTAGAGACTTATGTGCCCTTCCTACTTCCTTGCTTTGGAGGGCGTGAACTTCTTGTTTTTAAACCAGGCAGTGAAAATCCTTCTTGTGCTGGCACCAGAAGGATTCTTTTCAGCAACATGATCTTGTGATCCATCTTTTATATCCAGAGATAATTGATTCTTCAACTGAGTGAAAGGCTAAGCGTTTCACTTTCATAGGAACTTGGGTGTAGACCGGGCTTGCAGAACTAGTTAACGCCTCATACACCAGCCTCTAGGGGTATCTCTTGCTAAATAATACCCTAGAAGACACGCTATATAATATATTTAAAACAAAGCACAGCAGTACAATTTTGGCAAAAACCTTTCTTCAACTAGATTGTGAAACACACAGTTGTTGCTCCTAATTCTATTGTGGAGGGTCCCACATGAAACAATAGACTCTCTCAAAAATGGACTTGCAAGGGTAGGAAACCGAAAGCTGGAGGTGGAGAGAGGGCTCCTAACACAAGTTACACCTTCTTACACCCACTTCCAAGGGTTACTGGATCAAAGTGCAGAGTGCAAAATAAATAGCCTGCAATGGTTAAATTCTACCAGAAGATGCACTTCACAATATATTTAGAATACAGTAGAGTAGCGAGGTTTCAGGATTAACCTTTCTTTAACTGGAGCTTGGACGTGAAGCTGTTGATTTTTACTAGTATTCAGAAGTTTCCCTCACAAAAATAGAAGAAAATTGTGATTTTAGATTTCATGGGCTTTCTAGGTATGTAAAGTTAGTGGAAGTCATGCAAATCACACCACCGCATGCCTCTCTTGGGGCCCGATGTAGGTAATCCCAGATTACCGATTCTTAAATACTGAATCACACCGATTCGGTATTTAAGAACTGGCAATCGGGATTTAGGTAATTTTACCAAATTCATTACAGAATCGGTAATTGCCATTCATTCCTATGGGCCTCCAGGCCCATAGGAATGAATGGCAATTACCGAATCGGTAAATACCGATTCGGTAATTGGGGGAAACATTGAAGGGTGGCAGGGTGTCACTTTGACACCCTGTTGCACCACTCAATTGTGCATGGGTACACATGTTGCAGACATACATGCCCTTAGGGCATGTATGTCTGCAACATGGCACCGTTTTAAAAGCAAAAAAAATGCTTTTGAAAGGGTTTTCATTATTTACCACCAACTTCTAGTTGGTGGTAAATAACGACATCTTAAACCCCTGTAGCACTGATTTAAGTGCTACCTACATGTAAAAATACAGAATCGGTAATTTTACCGATTTGGTATTTTACAGAAACGGTAAAATTACCGATTCTGTATTTTAACATGCCCCTACATCTCCATCTTCAAATACCGGTCGGTAACGTCCGAAATCGGCCGTTACCGACCGGTATTTGGCTACCTACATCGGGCCCTTGGTGTCTAGTTTTCAGACAGTCTGAGTTTGGTATCTTTTCCTCCATGGTGGCCGAGCCCCGGGTGTCACAATCCTCTTGCCTGAAGTCCAATGCTGTTCCTCTGGGGAGACCATAGGACCCAACACCCGCGGGACCTGACCTGATAGCAATGACATTAGTGTCAGCACTGCACCAAGGAGGATCCCAAGGGGAAGAGGGATTGGAGGGAGAAAGATAAAACACAAACCATGCTGGACTATGGAATGTCTTGTCTTCAGGCAGGTGTGTCAGGCTGGAAGGCAGAGAACTGGGATGTGCTTTGCCTTGGATCAGTTGTGCTGGCTGTACCTGCAGGAAATAATACACAGTTCGGGAAGGCACAATTTACAAGAACACCAAATGACCAACACTCATGAGTGTAAGAAGGTGTTAAACACAAACGCCATAAGACTTTAATCTAGACAATCTTCAGTGACATAACAACCATCACCTAGGAAAGGTCAAATAAGAGAGTGGGAGACTTGCCATGTCATTTTACCAATCTCAAATGCATGCAAGCGTGTAGTTCACAGTGCCAGTACACTAGTATTTTAAGTTTGAAAGGGAGTGCACTCATAAGGCACCATAAGATATCACCTATATGGTACTTAAGGATGAGCATAATAAGATATCACCTATATGGTACTTAAGGATGAGCATAAAGGTAACATGAAGTTACCCTACTAAGACAAGTGAGGGTATTTCACACATATTAGTGGTCTATGTCTCACATAGTTGGGAAATGAGCAGATATGGTCTTTTACTTTCAATTCTCTTCTCCTTTTGTCCTCAGGCAGTTGCCAAGTTGTAAATATTTGGAAGAAGAGACCCAGCTCTCAAAATTGGCAGAAGGGGACAGTGCCATAATGTAACAAGGAGATGCAGGCCCCATAGGTGCCAATACTATGGTACTGAGACAGAACTTAAAAGGCGGCGGCCGGCACATGTAAACGCGGGGAGGCGGGGTGAGAGAAGAAGTCAACAGATGACGGAATAGGTATAATTAAATAAATAAATAATAGCTATTCTGTTGCCTATCGGCTCCCCCCCTAACCCCCACCGCCCCAACGCGCTTACCTGTACCGGCCGACGCTGCCTGGTGACGGAGAACTTGCTCATTGCAGTTTCCCCATTGGAGATGGCTAATCTCACATAATAACATTACAATAGTTGGTGAATGCATAACCATCGCTAGGAATGAAAGAAAATATGATTTAAAGACTTAGGAGAATCCAACAATATGCTATGGTTGACTTTATCCTAAAATATAGAGAATATAAGTTATAAGACTTTTATTATTATTATTATTATAATTAAATTTATATGTCAGCGCAACAGTGACCCAAATGGGTTTCCCGGCGCTCAGAGCGAACAGCAGAGGGAGAAGAGTGGCCTATTTGCTGAAAAGCCAAGTCTTAAGGGACTTTCGGAAGAGAAGAAGGTCGGATTGCGTACGGAGTGATAAAGGCAAAGCATTTTACAGGACCGGGCCCAGGTATGAAAATGAACGACCACCCATGCGGGAGAGCCTCACCTTTGGGACCTGGAATTTTGCTTGTGTAGATGACCGAAGGGAGCGTGAGGGGACATAAACACAGGGCAGGTGTTGTAGGTAGCTGGGGTATCCGCCATGTTTAATACGGAACATGTATATAAGGGCCTTGAACATGACCCATTTCTCCACTGAGAGCCAATGAAGGTTTATCAACAGGCTAGAGATCGATGTGGTTCTGGTCGCTTGACAAAGTAATCTGGCTGCTGAGTTTTGCACTAGCTGCAGTTTACGCGTAACCTCTTTGTTTGCGCCTAAATATAAGATGTTCCCGTAATCCAGCCTAGAAGTAACGAGGGCCTGGACTATGATACACTGGGTGTGACCAGGTAGCATCCAAACAATCTTCCTCAGCCATTTCAAGATGGTGAAGCATGTGGCAGCAACTTTGGTAACTTGGTGACGCATGGATAATGAATCGTCGACGATAAAGCCAAGGTTGCGGACCTTGGTGGAGGGTTGCGGTAGTACGCCCATTTCTGGGGGCCAATGTTGGAGGCCCGACAGAGCTCTGTCTTTGCCCAGAACCAGAATATCCGTTTTATCAGCGTTAAGTTATAGGAAGTTGGCGTGCATCCAGGTCGCGACTTTGCTGAGGCCCGTCTTAAGAGCAGAAGTCTCTAAGGATTTGCCAGCTGAAAGGGAAAAAATGATCTGGGTGTCGTCAGCATAGGAGAATAGCGACAACCCAGATTCTTCCACAATGGCTTCCAGGGGTTTAACGTAAATGTTAAACAGCAGGGGACTGAGGATGGAGCCCTGTGGAACCCCATAAGGAGCAGAATAAGTCTTAGATTTGGAGGTGAAGGAAAAAACCTGAAAGGTGCGGTCGGAAAGAAAAGAGATTAGCCAGCTTAGTGCCGAACCAGTGACCCCAGATGATTGAAGGGCCTGTAAGAGTATGGTATGTGAGACCGTATCAAAGGCCGCACTTAGGTCAAGTACTATCAGGGCCATAGTGTTGCCTGCGTCAAGGTTTTGGCGCAGCATTTCTGTGACACCTAGCAGTGTAGTTTCAGTAGAAAAGCCGGTTCTAAATCCGGACTGGGAGGGGTGAAGAAACCCATTAGTCTCAATGAAATTAGAAAGGTGGCTGTTAATGTGTTTTTCCAGGATTTTTGAAAGAACAGGAAGCAATGAAATTGGGCGATAGTTCGAGGAAAGTGCGGGGTCAGAGTTAGCCTTTTTCACTATCGGGACGACCATGGCATGTTTCCAGTCTGAAGGGACCAAAGCCTCCGTTAAGGAAGCATTCAGGAGTTTAAGTATGAGTTGGAGAGATGACTGTTTGAGTTGCTGAAGTACTTTAATGGGTAGTAGGTCGCAAGGGGATCCAGATTTAATCTTGTTAAGGTAGAACGTGAGTGCTGCCATATCTAAGAGTGGCCAGGTGTCAAGCGTGTTCGTAAGGTCTGAGGCAGTGAGAATATGGCCTTTAAGCGGGGAACCAGGCTGGTCAGTGGTCGTGATGAGCAAAGAAGAAAAAGAAGGAGTAGAGTTGGCCAAAGCAGAGCAAATAGCTTCCACTTTATTTATAATGAATTGAGCAAGATCCTCACATTGCAACACGTTCAGACTAGGGGGGGGCTGCGCGGTGGTTGAGCCGGAAAGTTCTTTAACCATCTTAAATAAGGTTTTAGGACAGTTTTTGGCTTGTGTAATGGTTGAGGAGACGAAGTTGGCGCGAGCAGACCTACATTGGTAATGATAAGCCCTTTTCATTATCAGATAAGTGTTTTTAGTCTCCGGTGCCTATGTCTTACGCCACCGACCTTCCAGGTTTTTGCATTTGGTTTTCTCCTCTTTTAACTCTTCGAAGTACCACGGAGCAGGGGGAGGTGATTATTTATTTTCTGGGTACAAACAGGAAGACAGGTGTCCAGTGCAGACTGGATCCAATCTTGAAAAGACACAAGGTCTGCAGTGAAGTTGTTATTGAGGGTGGGGGTATTAGTGCAAAGAAGAAGATTACATTTAGCGATATCAAGATTTTTACAGTTTCTTGTAGGTTTGGCAGCACTGTCGCTCATTGAATGGGAGAGGTGTGGAGCTTCAAGACTGAAACCCACTAAAAAGTGATCAGACCAGCATAGGGGAATGGCTGGCGGGAACTTGAGGAAGGGCAAATTAGACAGAATGGGATCAAGCAGGTGGCCGGCTTAGTGAGTTGGACCTGAGTTGTGAAGTAGGATATTCATGGCCGCCAAATCGGAGATACATTTATTACTCATAGTACATGAGGGATCCTCTAAACGAAGGTTAAGATCTCCTAAAATTGTGAAATTGGCAGAGCTCAACAAAAAAGGGGTGACAAGGTCAGAAAAATGTGTTGCCCACGAACCTGCTGGCCCGGGGGGGACGGTACACCAGAATCCCGGACAGGGTGAAATGGGGGGACAAAGATATTTCAAAGACGGCTGCTTCACAGCCCGAGTCTGTGAGCTCGTCGAATTTACAACTAAAGGTTGTCTTAAAAATGATGGCGATCCCTCCACCCAATCTGTCTTCTCTGTCCTTCCTGACAATAGCGTAGTTAGATGGTAAGGTTCTGGCAACATCGGGGCCAGAGCTGCTGTTAAGCCATGTCTCGGTCAGGATTATAGCCTCATGTTGGTGGTCCATCAGGAGATCGAATATATCCGCCTGATGTTTAGGGAGGGAGCAACAGATAATGTTATAGAAGAAAAAGTTCTAGTCAGTAAGCCAAAATGTAGCCTTCTTCTCTGACTGGTCAGAGTTAACAGGGTTAGCCAGGCTCCTTTGATGAAGTGATCAGTGACCCACCCATCGAGAGGCTATCTGTTGAAGACAGTTCTGCTACTCAGGAATGCTAGAGAAGGGGGGAGGGGTCTTAAAGCATGGAGCTTTAAAGGGGAGTACAGATATATAGGGGAGGCCAGGTCCATCTACCCCCGGCCCTCTGAACCAGCCAGACGGCAGGCTTAAGGAAGGAATTCGTAGATGGTTGCGGAAGGAGCGCTCTGAAATGAGCCACACTGGAGGTTGGTTTACTAGTTGTTGCTCCTTTGCTTCAAATTCAGCCATACTGAACTTTGGAAGAATAGTGATTTCTGGGAGAAGATTATGCCAAACTTTGGAGGAATTTGTCATACTTTGGGTTGTTGTCCTGTACCTCATTGGACAGGAGTGCTCTCCTGCTTGATCCCAGATATCACTGAAAACATTTGGGAGAGAAGCAGAGTCTCACAGTTCTGCTGCTTGAAACTAAAAGAGGAAGGCTTGCCAAGCTAGTAACATGATCTGCACTATCAGGCCCTGCATTCTTACTGACTGCACCTGCTGAATTATCTGGAACTACAGCCCTTTGGATGTAACTTGTTTCAAGAGGAATAAAGTGTGGACTTGCTGAAAGCTACAGGTTTAAATAGCTCACCTGCATCATTACCAGCAAGAATCTCCCTTCTGGAGTGCTTCCAGTGGATTTGTAAAGATTTTGCCCAGGTTCATTGTGGGAATTGTGGTCCCTACCGTTCGAGGATCATCTTGGAGCTTCCAGACCCTTGGATTCTGTTTTGGACACGTTGTACCCTCAAGAGGAACTTTAGGAAGAAGTTCCAGATGTTTAGAGAAGTTTGGAGCAACTTTTGAAATAAGCTCCATAGGAGGATCAACTCTACATCGGGAGCCAAGCCAGCAACCTTCAACCGCGAGCGATCCTTATCTGTTTGGTTTGTTCCGGTGAAAAGCTCTTGAGGTCCGACTTCCAGGGTTTGACCTGGAGCTTCCTGAAAAGCAAGCCATCGAACCCCCACCAATCCGGACTGGTGAAGAGCATCGAGAGACCCTGGCAGAAAGAGCTCCAAAAAAGTTTCTAAGTCAAAAGTTAAAATCTCGACAGAAGCCTACCGAGAGGGGTATCAGAGCAGGGCTCCATTGCGGTCGGCCCAAAGATTTGACTTTATCCCATTGGATTCCGGCCAGATGTCCCAGAGTGGTGCGATAGTGCTAAATCTTTAAAAAGTCTTAGGTTCCCTAACACTGGATTATTTTCATTTTGGTGTCATTTTTAAGATACAAATTTTTCTTATTTCTATAAATTGGTGTTGGATTTTTATTGTGTGTTGTCTCTTAATAATTTAGTGAAATAGTTTAAAAAAAATACTTTACATACCTGTAACCTAAGTTAAGCCTGCCTGCTCGCAGCCAAGCCACCTATGTTTGAGCATGGGAATAATTTATTGAGACCTGTACTGAGTCTTAAACTGTTTTAGTGGCCTTATTGCCAGTGGCAGATGCATATTTACCCCTACTGTTTACTAGATCCAATTTGCAATCTGGATAGGATAACTCCTTTTTAATGAGGGCTCAAGAAAGACGACTACATCCATAAGAGAGGAAATAACGTATCTTTGTTTAAGAATTTATTTGGTCTAGCTTTTATTATCTTTCGTGTTGCTTTAGTTATCCACGGTTTTTTAAAAGAATAATGCTAAATTCATCCCAAATGGAAATAATACATAATGGGAATCAATTGTTACACAAAGGTAATTACAGATGACTCTGTTTCAAGATGAGCCTTGAAAACCAAGTATTGCAAGTAAGAAAATTCCAATAGAAGCATTTATATAATGTATTCAGCAGCACAGCAACATAGACCAGACTGGTCAGCAGGAAGGTCCAGTGCAGCTGAACCTCAAGCTGACACAATCTCTGAGTTCTGGAATTGCATGAGAACACAGATCATAACATGCACCGCTGTGTGATACAGTAAAACAACCAGAATGATGGTTGCATGCAGGGGCATGCGAGGATGTAACATACCTCACTTAAATAATCAAAAGAGAGGCAAAGCAGTGGTTGAAGGAGGGGGGATACACGTTTGAATAATGTAGGGGAATGGTTAACCTATCTAACAAAATCTGAGAACCTTCTAGGAAGTTGTCTAATGTGACATGAATCTTGGACTCTAGAAGCCACAGTATCTCCGGTACAATTCTTTGCTTCAGAACCTGAACTGGTGGCCATATCATGGTCAAACCTGTGAACAGAATCTCCCATCCTTACCAAAGAGAGTCAGTAGATCCATCATCAATATGAAAGGTACAGGCACCAATAGGACATTGAGCAACACGTTTAACATTCTACAACTTGCCATTCTGGGCGATAACACTGTTGGCAAATACTTTAGTAATCTTCATGGCTTTACTAAATTTTCCTGAACACTTACTAATGAGACCAGGTTTTCTGATTTTCACCCAGTCCCCTACCTTAAAATGATATTTAGTTTTCATCTTATCATACCACAACTTTGTCTTACACTGTTTAGTTTTCACTCTTTCTACAGCACTATTCACAATCTTCTCAAACACATTTCTTTCTTTACACTTCTCCTTGAACCACCTGGGACATAGCTTGGATGCAGGATCCCTTCCCTTTAAAAGACGGAAAGGGCTAACCTCGGTAACAGTATGTTGACTGATGCGATATAACCACAACCTTTCTCTTAGTAAGTTTATCCATTCACCTCCCAACTGGATAACATCAGACACATAACCCTTCAACACCCGGTTGAAGCACTCATCTTGACCTTTTTCATGTGGTTCATAGAATGAAGTGGTCACATGTTTAATGTCATAACGTTTAAGAAGTTCCTCCTTTCCTTTTGAAGTGAGCTGAACCCCATTACCTGTAACAAGAACTGACAGCCAACCCTCTCTAGCAAATATTTCCTTAGAGAATTCCAGAACAATGTAGTTTGTAGAGTGCGCAATGAATTTCCCCTCTGGCCACTTCAAATGATAACCCACAAGGACCAATGCATACAGCGAATTATAAGGCAACACACATGAATGCACCAGAAATGTCAAAAGCCAATTTTTTACATGGTTCACTTAGAACTTTTCAAAGGAGAAACATTTGCACCCACATGCATCATTGCACCCGTTTGCGATTCCTAAATTGCGAAAATAGGGAATCGCAATTTAGAAATCGCAAACGGCAATGCATGAATAATTCGCAAATATTTTTGCGATTTCTTAATTTTCCTTAATTGCGATTCTCATTTTGCGAATCGCAATTAAGGAAAACCTTCCCATTGATTCCTATGGGCCAAAAGGCCAATAGGAATCAATGGGAAGGCATTAACATTTTGCGATTTTCATTTTGCGAATCGCAATTTGTTAATGCATTTCAAAGGTGCTGAGGGGCGTCCAAAGGACCCCCCCCCTGCACCCTGGAAATGTTTTTGTAAGTGCAAGTTTCACACACACATGTCCAAAGGACATGTGTGTGTGTAGCATGACACTTTCAAAAATGCATTTTTGAGCATTTTTGAAAGATTTCGCAAATTAACCTCGTGTTAATTTGCTCCCCCTATTTGCGAATTCGCAATTTTTAAAACATTCATGCATTGCATTTACGGAATCGCAAAAATGCGATTTCTTAAATGCAATTGCATTTTTAGAAATCGCAAAAAATTGTGATTTCTACACAATTGTTTAATGCATCCCAAAAAGTGATTTTGGAATCGCAAACGGACGAATTTTGCGATTCACACTGTTTGCGACTCCAAAATCGCTTGATGCATGTGGCTGTTAGTTTCAACATCTTCTCACTAGACATGCACACATCACACTCCCTGACTATGCGATCAGCCCTGCAGTCCATACTCATTCACCAAAAGTAATTCCTCACCAAGCATTTCATGGCAGACATGAGACTTATGTGCCAACTTAAAGATTAAATCTTGCACTTCCGTGGGTGGCAAAAACTTACCACATTTGTACATAAGCTCTCCATCCAACTGTAGCTCATCTGCAACCTTAAACATGGGCATGGCTTCAGCACTAAGATCCTTCTTCCTGGGCCATCCTCTCAGAATGTACTGTTTGATAGTCTGCCATAACAAGTCTTTCTTCTCACACAATCTCCATCTCTCTTCTGAAATATCTTAAAACTCACCGGAAACAAAATATTGGATACTGGTAACAAGATCGGACTCATCCAAACTCTCACACTAATTTTGTTGACAAGGATGACTCAACATGAAATCAGCCATCACATTGTTCTTGCCTGGAGCAAACTGTCTTAAAGCAGTACTCTTGTAACCTGGAAGTGAGCCATACGATCCGTGCAGTAGAGTTCCATCCTCCCCCTGGGGATATGATATTAACCAAGGGTTTGTGGTCTGTTCCTAGAATGAACTTGCTCCCCCACACATAATTTCTATAGTGTTTGATCGCCCAGACACAAGCTAACAATTATTTTTTGATAACTGCGTACCTGCGCTCTGATTTATTCAAAGTGCAGGATGCAAAACCTTCATTCCACACCTCTTTTCCACATCTTTGCGACAACACCCCACCGATGCCTTACATACTTGCATCCACAGTAATCACACACTCTTTGGTTATGCAGAACGGTTCCAATGTGGGAGCCTTGACAATATCCTCTGTGATAGACATGAAAGCTTTCTGCTGCTCCTCTTTGCACTTAAACGGTGCTTTATGTCTCAACAATGTCCCTAATGGTTCCATTTTTGTTGCACAATTGCGAACACACTTACTATAGTACTCACACATACCTGCAAATGACAACAGTTGCTCCTTGTTGGTTGGAGTGGATGCATTGATAATTCCATCTACGTTAGATTTTTTGGGAATTACACCATTACCTGTTAAGGTGTGCCCTAAATACTCTACAGAATCTTTGAGCATTTTACATTTATGTGCCTTAAGAGTCAAGTCACATACTTTCATCAAATGTTTCATGTGCTCACCCTCATTAGGTGAAAATGTCAAAATGTCATCTTGGAAACATTTTACGAACCTGTCTACATCTCTGAAAATATTAAACGTAACCCTTTGGAATACGGAGGCAGCCAAAGTTAACCAAAATGGCATCCTAGTGTACTGATACAAACCCTGGTGGGTAATAAACGCTGTTAACATCTTACACTCCTCAGATAACAGAATCTGGTGATAAGCTGATCTTAAGTCAAGTCAAGGGTCGAAAAAACTTTGTCCACTTCACACATAGACACTACTTCATTTATGTTCAGGAGAGGGTGAAAATACACCACAATGCCAGCATTCAATGCTCTAAGATCCAAATACAATCTTAATTTTGTGCCCGGTATGCAAACCAAAACAATAGGTGCAATCCACTCAGCTGAATCGATGGGCTCTATGATGCCTTCGCTAACTAACTCATTGAGCATTTCTTTTAATTCTTCTGTACCCCTCTAAGTTTCTGCCTAACTGGTATGGTGGTGTTTAAGTTTGATACTATGAGAATAATTTTTCAACGTACCTAGTTCCACCGTAAATACTTCTTTAAACTTTTCTTTGATGAAAACCTCTTTGTATTCACACCCTGTGACTGCTACACTGTACACAAGTTTGTTTTCTTCATAGACATATCCTCTGTGTCATTTAGGTTAGATACTTTCTCTACAATGGATACCACAAAACCTTTGTTGTTCTCAGCACCAGGATAACATTCATACTTATATGTACTGTCACCACTTTCTGATGCGCAAGATACTTTACCACATGTATCTCTCCACACACTGGCAATGTGTCCCATTCTCCTGCATTTTCTGCACTCCGTATTTAATGCTGGACACCCCCCATTAGGTGTCATATGTGTTTTACTAGCACACATGTAACAAACTCCAGTTCTATCCCCCTGTCAAATTTTCTTAAACCCCCATTGTTACTCATGCGAGATGTATTCAATCCTGAACTTGAAGCTTCATTGCACTGATCATCTAAACGTTTGATTGTACATACTTCTTCACTACTTTCTGTCTTATTGTTCACATTCCTTACAGTGTGCGTCCACTTTGAAGACTGTTCCAAAGCCTTAGCTGTAGAAATAGCTTCCAAAAGCTTTGGATCTCCCATTACCCATAGTTGTTCCTGCATATTTTTGTTTTTAATGTGACCAATATTATGATCTCTGATCATCTCATCACACATATTTCTAAAATTGCATTGCATGCTTATGGATCTTAGCAAAGTTAAAAAGTCATCAAAAGATTAATTTTCATTGTGTACCCTGGTGTAAAATGTAAACCTATTAAGAGTGATGTTAATGGTAGGCTTGTATCTCTGTTCCATTCTTCGCAGAGCTTCATTGCCATCAACATCACCCTCTGCGGAAATTACTTGTGTTAAAGCTCTAAAAATAACTTGTCCTTCAGATCCCAAGCAATGTAAAAAGTCCTTTTTTTCCTCTCTGCACCCATGTGTTCTCCCTCATTAGCTCTCATGTAATTGAGAAACTCTTCCTTCCATCTTGTCCAGGAAACTGGGGGCTCACATTTGCTTTGTAAAAATTTTTTAGGCGGCTCAAACTGCATCTTAAACAGTGTCAGAATGTCTCAAAAATATGGTATAAGAAAATGTAAATATATATATAAATATTGTTTTCAATTAGTTATACCAAAACTTGTAATACATTCCTGAGTGAGGCACTCACATAAAACTCACTTGTGAACCAGCCCCTAGGAACAAATCTCTCAACTTTGCACAACAATGACAATTTTCTATAGTATTTACAATCAAATACCAAATACCAGCAGTAGCAGTGAAATACTCCTTCAGTTTCACTCAAAACATGAATCTGAGCTGTTCCCAATCGTGCACCATCAGTGTTGCTATGGAGCGTTGCTGCTGAGCCCCAAATACACAAAAAATACAAACAAAATGGCCACCACATTGCATCTAACGTTACTATGTTGCGCACGTCAGGTCATGTTTATGTTCTTCGAACAAATTCAGCGTTGGAATCCTCTGTCAATGCTGTGTGTTCCAAGTTCCATGCAGCCTGCGCACGAGTAATCCAGGTATTTACTTTTAATAAATATGCGCTTGCCCAGCGCTTACTGTTATTTTGGTGCGCTGATTCCTCGCAGTGGCCAAACAGTAGAAGTTTGCCAATTCCAGCCCGGTGTTCTCCACAATTCCAGGTTTCGGCCACAATGATGTGAATAAATCACCCCACACTCTTCTTTGCATCAAAATGCACTACATACCTTAAAATCCATTTTGTGGGTTCAGGAACACACCGCCCCTGTGCTGCACTCAGTTGTTGACAGACGTGTTTCTCTACTCATCAACAAATATTGCAAGTAAGAACATTCCAATAGAAAAATGTTAATAATTTATTCAGCAGCACAGCAACATAGACTAGACTGGTCAACAGGTAGGTCCAGTGCAACTGACCCACACACTGACACAACCTCTGAGTTCCAGAATGGAATGGAAACACAGATCATAACATGCACAGCTGTGTGATACATTAGAACAACCAGAATTATGTTCGCATGCAGGGGCATGCGAGGATGTAACACCAAGCCAGATAGGAGAGCTTGCAGAGATGTACTGTATCCACAGACTTACTACATAAAAGGGCTAATATTGTGAAACCACTGAAAATGGTCCTTTCTCTTGACTGCTTTCTTTTAGTTTGATTTTCTCAGTTTAGTTAATATACTGAAACGGATCCTAAGAAATGCATTTATTTATTTATTTAGTGGGTTCTTAATCGCCATGGGGCAGAAATTTCCCAGTGATTTCTAAGAAGGGTTTCTATTTGTTCAAATAACCATTTTTTTAAATTTCACTCACAGTTAGTGGTGAGAGAATGAGATCAGGATGCACAAGAATTCACCTGATATGCCTTCTGCTTACACCGCTGATCGCGGAGTGCATCAATCCACTAACTGTTAATTGTCAAGTGTGGTTATGGGAACCACAACAAAATTACATTGTGTTTCAATAAAGTGGTTTGTATAAATACTCCGAACTCACATTGTCTACTTGTGGAATCAGAAACATTGCAACATACATATACTGTGAGTATCAAGGACTGGACACTGAAAGGTCTGATAAGTCCCCTTCTTGAATACCTACAGAAAGTGCAGTTCTTCGTAGGAGGCTTGGTACTACCCTCTGCAGAATAGTATACCTGAAAGGTGTCAAGTGATGCCTTAAGAGGGTTGGGGGACACCCCACAGAGGGGAGAAAACATAATTATCAATCTTATAGCTCTACAGCCCAGAAGATGAAAATAAATACTGAAGAAAATTAGCCATGTACCAAATTTCTTCTGACATCAGAGTAGTAAAAAGAACCGAGGAAGAATTCTAGGTATATAATAGAGAAGGTTAAACTGTTATAAGCAAGAATCTGAGACAGAATTAGCATCAAGGGAAAAGAAGTGACAACAAATCAGGGAATTTATGTTTTGTAACTCACCTTTCTCTCATTATTGGCTTCCTCATAAATTTTGAAAATAGTGACAGGCATAAAAAAAAATACTATATACACTTTATCTTAGACTTCAAATAATGACCCATGTACAACCTACGCTCTGGGAAGGGATAAAAGTAAAGCAAAGGGGTATTTGGTAAACGAAGGACACCAGTGTTAGGCTTGGGTCAGAGGATGCATGTGGGGACCACCAGCTCTAATTTTTGTACACCGGGGCTTATTTCTCTTCATTAGATTTTTTTTATTTTTATAACTCTTTTTATTGAAAAGCTCAATAGACAGTATAATTACATTTGCCAGTGCATGCACGTCGGATATACTTTCACATTGGTTGTAAGAATAAATGACATGGTGAGGAGGAAATCATAATACAAACAAGAAGACCGCATAAAACAAGCAGCATTATTTAGTCAGCCAAAT
The DNA here is from genome assembly GCF_964263255.1 of Lissotriton vulgaris. Classification (NCBI taxonomy): domain Eukaryota; kingdom Metazoa; phylum Chordata; class Amphibia; order Caudata; family Salamandridae; genus Lissotriton; species Lissotriton vulgaris. The sequence goes on along the minus strand of NC_141693.1, from coordinate 1,188,092,410 downwards.
TTTTTCTCCGGCGTCCAGTGGGCCCTCCGAAGTCCTCCTGTATGCCCGCCATGGATCCCACACCTTCTACCATTTCGTTATGCACCCTCTACTTCTATAGACTGTTTCCTCTGCCCACCGGCACCTGTCAATATCTTTTCCCAATCAATGACTGAGGGAGGGCGCGTCACCTCCCCACCTCTTAGCAATATTGCATTTTCGGGACCCTGCTACCAAGGTGAGCCAGATGGTGACATATTTGGGCCAAACTGTCTCACCCATGATGATTAGTAGGTGCCATTTTACATCTAGTGGCACTTTAGCACCCATCCCAAGCTGACCATAGTTTCCGTGACCTTGAGCCAGAACCGTGCGTTTTTAGGACATTCCCATAGGATGTGGAGAAAGGTGCCCTTGCTATGGCAACCGCAGATGCACTGTGCCGATGGAGATCCTCCACTTTTATGCAGGAGCGTGGAAAGGTAGTAGGAGTGATGCAGAATCCGGAGCTGAATCAATCTGAAGCATACTGGTATTGCTACCTCCTCGGCCCAGGAGTGCCTCTTGCCACTCCTCATCCTCTATGCTGCCGAGGTCGTCTGTCCAGGCGGCCCTCAAGGCTGTCAACTGGTCCGGCAAATTATTCATTCATTTTTAGTATGTCGTGGAGGTTGATTTCTCGGGGATAGGGTCTATTAACAATCTATCCTTTAGGGGGGAGTAGTCTGAAAGAAAGGGGTCGCCCTTCAGCTGAGTCAGTAGTGTATGCCAAAGCCTCAAATAGTTGAACCTCTGAGCGTCAGCCAGCTCAAACTCCTGCTGTAGTTCTTCAAACAAAAGTAAGGCTCCCTCCCTCCATACATCCCCAATCTATCTATTCTGATCGCTTTACAGCTTGCAAACCCATAGAGAGAGGCCACTTCTGCCAATCTTGCACTAGTCCACAGCAGTGTTCTACTAGTCAGCCTATTGTGCAACCCCAGGCTCAATATGTCTCCCTCAACATGTCACGACAACCACCGTATGTGAGGGCCAGCTAGAAATATTCTTTAACAAGTACAGCAGTGGCTCACAACCCCCCCCCCCCCCCCCCCCCCCAGGCATAGCGGCTCAGTCTACTCTATAAGCAGGCTCATCTCTATTCGAGTATACTCAGTCATTTACCACTAGTAATTGCGATGGCCAGTAGTACAGTCGCATATGCGGAATTGCCAGACCTCCATTATATACCCCTCGTATCTTGGGCAATCTTTTTGAAAACTGAGGGCGGGACGGGATAGGGGGTATTTTGAAGGATGTATAACAAGCACGGCGGGGCCATCATCTGAAAGAGGGCCGGTCCGCCTGCTAGAGACAGCGGTAGTGTGTGCCAATGTGATACATCCCCATGAAGCCTCTCCAGCTAGGGACTGAGTTTCTTTTCCAGAAACAGCCATTGATTTTGTACCACCTGAATCGCCAAATATTTAAAACCCTTCGTTGCCACTGGTGCCATGCACTGCATCTGTAGTCTTGGGGGTGAGACCTGCCAGCGGAAACACCACTGACTTTTCCCAATGTATAGTATAGACAGAATAGCTCCTAAACTAATTGAAGACATGTAGCAACTTGGCAATAGAGTAGTAGGGATTTACCGAGATGCAGTAAAACATTGTCGACATTAACGATATTTGATCTTCCCAACCTCCTCGTGCCTCAATACCCCATACCATAGGGTCACTACTGATCCAGTGCCCCAAGGACTCCAATACCAACCCAAATAGTAGAGGCGAAAGAGGGCATCCCAGTCTCGTACCTCTTCATAAGTGAACTGTCACGACAACACGCCATTGACTCGCACCTGCGCCATCAGATCTTGATAGAGGAGCGCACCCAGTGGCAAATATTTGGGCTAAAACCCAACTTTGCCAGCATGGCAAACAGATATAGCCTTCAATACTATTGAAGGCCATGGATGCGTCTAGCGCCATCAGCACAGTTTGTGGGCCATTGGGATCCTGGGTCGTGTGTAGCACTCCATATAGTCTGGGCAGATTGTGATGGGTACTTCTATGGGGCATGGATCCCGATTGATCTCTGTGAACCAACCCAGTGATAATCGGTATGAGTCTATTGGCTAGAGTTTTGAATAATCAAGTCTAGAGAATGAGCTAACATCACCCCCAGCTAGGAGCGCGCCCTTTGGTAGGGCGCGGGGGAGCATAAAAGGAGCTGAAGATAATACTTTGTCCTTCCCACCTCCCAGCCACAGCCACACAGCAGTCGGCGTCATCAGTCCAGACTCTCTCCGCAATAAGCGGACAGGCATACCGTATCAGGATCCTCACTCCCCTGGCATAGATTGTGTACCCCAAATGGGCCACCAGCTTGTACCCAAATTTATTTAGCGCCTTATATTTGTTCCCTTTATGTGAGTCACCTGCATCACTACCACAACCTGGGTGTGTCTTTTAATAAGTTGTAGGACCAGAGTGAGCATGGTTTTGTTCCCCAGACCATTAACCTTCCAGGTCCAGGCCTTGAGCAGCGCAGGACTTTCCCTTACCTTAGCCATGGTTGACAACAATTTAATTTGCATCTCAAACCCCCACCCGCTCCCTCCCCTCAGTGCATACACACTGCTTATCGTTTGGTCTTGAGCTAAGAACATCAAAGCACGCAAAAAACAATTAAAAATATTTCCCAACACCCCCTCCCTGCGAACCTGCTCAGTGAGTAATGAACCTTCCAACTCCCCAACATGCAGAGTGCATGTTGCCCAAACTGTACAATGGTAACTAGTACTGTGGGTTACGTGCCAACTTCCAGCCACCCAATACCTTATATAACACTCGGATAAACCATTCCAGAGTTCACCTTAGTGGTGCATCATCGCACCTATGTCTCGAGTCCAAGGTCTGTAGGCAGTTCAGCAATATTGTCTCTGTGGTTACTCTCCAACACCCCACAACCACAACAGGCTTGGTGGAATTCCCACCCCATCATTGACAAAAGGTCTCTCTGAATTAAGGACCCAGTATCCCAATGGTGTTTACTTGTCTGATCTCTGCCGCTGAGTCAGATTGTCGGCTGTCTGGTCCTTGCCTCTCTGCTCCCCATCCCATTCCTTGGGGCTGTGTTGTTGGGCCCTGCCCCCTTTGTGCCCAACTGTTCTCCAGCCCTCCAACCAGTCGCTTGCCTCTTCTGGTGTGTTGAAGAAGTAGGTTTTTCCGTCTGCAATGATTTTTAACTTGGCTGGAAACAGCATCATGTATTTAATGTTCTGATCCAGTAGGGCCCGTTTCACCGCATCAAAGGTTCACCGCTGTTGTTGTACCTGGAGCGTGAAGTCCGGAAAGAATCGGATCGTGGATTTCATGTTGTAGATCATGCTGGCATGCCGCTTTTAGGATCATGCCTGTCTCTGTAGTTGAGTATGCATGGTATTATCGTATTGGGGGTAGCTCTCAGTTTGGGTCGTGGCCACAGGGCCCGGTGAGACCTCGCAACAGAGAAACATTTAGAGCAAAGTTTCGGCTTTAGTTCATTCAAGATCAGGTCCTCCAAAAAGAGATCCACCGACGGTCCTACCATGCCCTCCGGCATTCTGAACACGCAGTGGTTGTTGCGCCGGGCTCTACCTTCCTGGTCGTCCAGGCGGGCCAGGATGTCTGTCTGATTTTTCATCAACTTCAGGACTTGCTCCTCTATGCACCTAATCTTTGATTGTAGTCCGTCAAGGTTGGATTCCGCCAACGTCATCTTGCCTGTCATTTTGTGAAAATCCACCCTGAGCAGGTTGGCCTCTTCAGTGACCGAGTCTAGCTTTGGCTCAAAATTTCCTCAAAGGTCCGTTATCGCACGCAGAATGTCTTTTAATGAGGGGTCCTGCGCAGAGTCCTCCTTTTTATGCCCAGGGCGCTTCCCCCGTAGCAATCTCTTCACGGCCAATGGCGACTGTGTATTTGTCAATTTTATATGACTGGCCTCATCTTGATCTTTAATGCGCCCCATTCGTCAGCTCCCCGGCGGTGTCCCCACCTGGAAAAGCTCACTGCCGCAGAGTCACCGTGCCTATATCACTCTGACGTACACTGGTTATCGTGTGCTTCACTGTCTTGCCTTCTTCTCAATGTGGTTCGATCAGCCCACTATTGTCCCTTTTATGCGCCCTTTTTAGTAATCCCATGTTGTAATTGCTGGGTTTGCTTCTGTTATTTGTTCCTGAACCCACTCCATGTCCCCAGTATCTGCTTATGGCATTGTCCGGTATCCAGTGGTGGGGTTTTCCAATGACGCCACACTGAGTGCCTGGGTGCACTGTTCTTCTTTCCCTGGATATTGGTTATTCAAGCCAAAAGCCATTCAGGAGCTTTGAAGGCTGTCGTCTCCTCCTGCACATGCAATCGCACGCTGCCTTGGCTCACACCTTCTCCTGCTTATGCACTGGTACAAGCCCTACGCGGGCCCCAGTTGGCTCTTGCGCTACTCACTGGCCTTTACGATTTCACCAGGGTCCAGGGGAGCCACATTGCATTAGCTCCAAGTTCTCCGATTTGGCCACCGCCTCTGCAGTTGTATTTTACATCACCCTCAGGGGCCCGCTCCTCTCCATCACCCCCGGCTGCTCCTCTGGCTTGGCCTCGCTCAGGCTTCTTCTGCAGGCTCACGCCCACCTCTGCCGATTTCGCAGCCTTCACTGTGTTAGACCGTGGCACACCAGGGGGAGCAGACACAGGGGGCCGGCGCAGCATGCAGAGCCACCCCGATCACACGGCACATGACTGGGCCCTACCTTAAGTCATGGCTGGCCTCGAGCACAGTCTCAGCTGGCCCGCTCCTCAATAGCATCTTGGGCTGCCACTGTGAAAAGCCCATAATCAGGCCTCGTTCCCGGGCCTACGTCTGCTTCCTCCGCTTCTATATTCATTGCTGCCACTGGCCGCTTCATGCCAGGGGGAAGAGATACCATGAGGGCCAGCACACCACCCAGCACCGCTTTGGCCCGGCAGCGCTCTCGTGCTCTCTACCTTCTATCGCGGCGGGCCTCTCACACAGTCACAGCGGGTCCGCTGTGTAGAGCATGTTTCACTGCGCCACTTCACTGGCATGCGCGGACTGTCTTGCTGTGCCTGGGGTCAAAGGCAGGGGGATGGGGCCTCAACGCTCACTCTCTGCTGTCTCACCGGCGTTCCGTTCAGCCTTCCAGACTTTTCCCCAGTCTCCGGATCGTCTCTCACCTGCAAGCTTCTGTCGCAATCGAATTAGGCCCGGCAGGTTGCGCCATCTCGCCCGCTTCGGCCCAAGCTGCTGCTGATGAGTACTTCAGTCTGTGGCTTTCGTTTTGACCGTCGGAGGTCCCTTGTACGCTTCTTGCACCCAGACCATTCCTCCACCAAAAAATGCACCTAATGTGCTGTATTATGACGCATAGAAGGGGGCAGTCACTTTCTTGCTAACACAGCTCTCTCACAGAGCTGCCATCTTAGCCGGCTGCAAATACGCCCCCTCTTTCATCATTAGACTTGGCCCAGAATAAAACAAAGAAAGCAGAATAGAGGTAAAGAATGAGAAAGAGATAACCAAAAACGGCAATGATTAAGGGAGAAAGCAGAAAAGAAATAATAGTGAAATCAAGTGGCAGGGAGTGTGTGGTGATGACGAAAGAGTCACATGGTTGAAAGAGCCGGGTTCCATGTTTTATATCCGCTCTGGAACCTCAGTTCGATGGTTCTTTTTATCAGCATCAAAGCATGGAGGGGAGAGAAATCGTTAGCCAAGAACTCATTTGAGTTCCAATTTACTGTGACTCCTAAGAATCACAGACTCCCAATTACATTTAGTTAATCTATTACAAAGTCAAGACATACAGGCACCTCAAGGTGAGGGTGTAGAAATATACTGGAACTAATACAACACCAAATCTATAAATGAAGTTAAGGTGGTGCAACATGCATAAGAAGATCGAGAATCACGATACAAAAGATGACTGGGCAGTCATCAAGATTCCTCTTCTTTGGAAGTTTGTGGGTATAAAGCATTAATCTGTCCCCACACTACTACTAGTGTGACATCCTTACATAGCATTTCCCAAAGCAAGATCCGTCAAGATGGCAGCGTGTGAAGTCTTCCTAAGAAGTCCCATCCCATCGGTTGGGTCAAGTAGCATAAGCTACAGAGCTCTTTCTAAGATGCTCGCTCTCTTTCAAGGCAAGGCAGGAGTCCCGGACACTTCCCCTAGTTATAATACATCAAAAACACAGGTAGGATCCCATGGTGCTTTGCAACATCACACCATCCAGTAGGGCCACCTCCTTTTAAGTAACTTTCCATCAGGCAGAGATGCTCCCAAACTTTGGCGAGATGACCATGATTCCTAGGCTTGGTCAAATAAGAAAGTACAACAGTTCTCCATTTTCAGTATCAACGTGATGCCAAAGACCTGGGGGTAATCTATTATAGTTCCAATATTTAAAAAAGAGACCGTAATAACCCCGGATGCTACAGGCCCATTTTGCTACTGGACTCCATTGTAAAAGTAGCTGGCCGAGTCATATTGGAGCACCTCCAATTATGGGTAGAAGATAGACAGGTCCTAACAGATATACAGTATGGTTTTCTAGATGGCCTGGGAACAATTGATCAGTGTGTAAACCTTGCTCTACTTGTAGGGAAATGTGTCAGAGTAAAGAATAGTACCTTGTTTTTGGCATTTGTGGACCTCACGGCGGCATTCGACTGAATGAGACACGACAGACTGTGGGAGATACTTGGAGTTGGAGGGGTGGATCCTCATATTAACCTTTTTTTATGGTACTTGTATAGTGGTGGCTCAGCTAATGTGCGCCTTGGTATAGGGGGTGAGCACACAGCCTCTTTTCCTATTAGAAGCGGGATCAGGCAAGGTTGTGTACTGGCCCCCTTTCTTTTTAATTTGTATATTAATGGGTTGGAACAAGCAGTGCTCAGGAATAATCAGGATTTCCCCTTAGTAGGTGGCCGACCAATACCTGCTCTCCTTTATGCGGACAACGCAGTACTTATGTCTAGAACTCAAATTGGTCTTCAGAGGGTCCTGGACATTTTTACAGACTTTATAAAGGATCTAGGTCTCTCAATTAATAAATCAAAGACATACATTATGAATTGCGGTGGGAGAAGCCTAAGGTCAAGGGGCATGTATGTGGATGGGTAGAAGTTAGCTACAACCAAGAGATTCTCTTACCTTGGTATCCTCTTTAATCAAGGTGATGCATGGGCTCAAGCAATAGCTACAAAACAATTGGTTTTGTAAAGACAAGAGTTGCCCGCACCTCCTTCTCTAAGAAGTTAGGCAGGAAACCCCCAGCAGAGCTCATTCAGATTTATAAAGCCAAATGTATGGGGTGGGAGTTTGGGGTTTTGCCAATGTTCACCCAATCCATGTAGTGGACAATTCATTTTTAAGATATTCCTTTATCAATCCCAGCTAGCACCTCTTCCTATGCCTGCCATGACAACATGGGTCTTCCGTTCATCTCAGATCTCATAAAATTTTAACCCATCCTGTTGTGGCATAGGATTTGGCTAAAGGAGCAAACCAAGCTAAATAGAGAGATACTACAAGATTGCCTTAAATTAGAGGGAGTTTTAAAAATTCCTTGGGTTAGGAATGTGTGTAATTTTATTAACGATCTAGGGCATGCAGAATATTTTCCCAACCCAAACTCTAGGCAAGAAATGCCCAGAAAGAAATTAAGAAAAGGGGGTCTCCAGCTCCAGGATACAATAAGAATGTCAGAAGAGATTCTAAAGCCCAGTGTAAACTACCACCAGTTAATTTGGGCTAAGACAATATCACCCAACCATGGTCAAATTCCAGCTCTTGGAGAGGCTTGGCACATAGCAATGTTCTTGAAGAAAGTACTGCTTTTTAGAAAAACTATGATATGTGAGTGAATTATATTCGATTGTGCATTTGTCATTTTTTAGATTAATTCTTATCATTGCTGTTTTTAACTTCATATTGAATTTTATATCTTATTTGCTTACATGTAATATTAGGATTTGTATGTATTTTTATGACAATTTTGTGCTTTTACGATTGTCAAAAAATGCAGTTGAATAAAGCTTTCCTTGACCTTGACGGGTATCAACGCTTAATGTATCCTTTTCTCCCTACCCTTAACTCCTAAAACAAACACATTATTCTAAAGAAATCACAAATAATAGGAACACTTTCACTGAGCACTTCTAAACTAAAACGTTTTGTAGCCACATCAAAAATGTGAATAATTGTCAGCAAAATATACGATTTCTACATGTTAAGGTTTTCAACTAAACCCATGTGAATTCAACCTCAGTCTTTGCACGTCAACATGAAAGTATCCCTAACAATTCACAAATCACGTTATTACCATTCACGTTCTTATATCACACATTAATACGTGGACTGGACCACCTCCATCCTCTCCGGCAAAACACAGGGCATTCGCCTCCCTCCCTTCCGCTCCAAAGCCATCGGGATCATCTACTGCATACCCCAAGGCTCATCCCTCAGTCCACCATTGTTCAATGTCCACATGGCACCGCTAGCCCACATGGCACAACGGCACAACCTCAACATCATCTCCTACGTCGACAACACCCAGCTGATCCTCTCCCTCACCAAGGACCACCACACCGCCTAAACCAACCTTCACGAAGGAAAGAAGGCTGTCCCCGCCTGGATGAGGAACACCCGACGGAAGCTGAACTCGGACAAGACGGAGGTCCTTATCCTTGGATCCACCCCCTCGGCCTGGGACGACTACTGGTGGCCGACTGCACTAGGAACAACCCCAGAACCCACCGACCACGCACGCAACCTAGGGGTCATCCTCGACTCTACCCTCTCCATGATGAAGCAGGCCAACGCTGTCTCCTCCTCCTGCTTCAACACCCTCTGCATGCTTCACAGAATCTTCAAGCGGATCCCCACCGAAACGAGAAGGATGGTCACCCAGGCCCTCGTCAGCAGTAGACTGGACTATGGAAATGCACTCTATGCCGGAGCCCTGGCCAAACTCCTGAAATGGCTCCAACCCATCCAGAACGCCTCCGCACGCCTGATCCTCGACATCCCCTGCCGCAGCCACATCACATCCCACCTGAGAGACCTGCATTCGCTCCCTGTCAACAAGAGGATGTCAACAAGAGGATAATCGACAAACACCTCACCCACGTACACAAGGCACTCCACAACACCTGACCAGCGTACCTCAATAGCCGACTCAGCCTCTACACCCCCACCTGACAGCTCCACTCCGCAGACCACACCCTTGCCAATGTCCCCGCACATCCTAAGAGTGACCGCCGATCATTCTCCACCCTCCCCGCCAAGACATGGAACACCCACCCCATCAGCATAAGGCAGACCGAAGACCTTCTGACTTTCAGAAGACTTCTCAAGACCGGGCTCTTCGAACAGTAGCAGTCCCCGCCCTCGTGCCTTGAGACCCTCACGGGTATGTGTTGCACTTTACAAATGCTAATGATTGATTGATTGATACAACAAAAGAATATATGCGGTGCAAACTACTTTGAATTATAATACACCCCTACAATTGAAGGAGCAATATTTGCGTTACATCAAGGTAGAATCAAAAGTATTCAGCTTCCTTATTGGGACACCACAACATTTGACAGAGCTGATGGTGTTCTCCAGAGATAAACTTTAGACCCTTGCAAATGCAGCACTTTTTGATATCATTATTCTGCCTTGAAATCCAGAGTACTGCCACCACCTTTTTTATCTGGCCCTCCAGGCAGCTAACCCCTCCCCACCCGCTGTGTGACGGAGAAAATGGAGACAGTAGAGCAATCCGGGCAACATCAGTGCTCAGCCATGTACTGAGCACGGTGCTCTTAATATGCTGGTTGGCCGCCCAAAAGGCACTTATTCCCTTCCTTATTGTAGATGTAATAGTGAACAGCAAAATGTGTGACGCAAAATGTAAACAGAAAAAATGGTAGAACAAGTGCAGAAGTGACGACAACATAGAAAGAAATGTAAAAGACACGTGATTGCTTCCTTTTAAGCTGAACCTGTCTTTTAATCATGACAAATATCATAGCTTCTACTTATATTTAATGAAAATAAAAAAAGAGAAATTCCAAAGCGAAAAACGCTGAGCCTTGCTTCAACTTCTACTTGTGCCTTCTTTTTGAGGTTAGTTCCAATAACGAAAGGCACTTAAGAGGGTAGTGCACTCTTAGGGTGTTTGGTTTTCACTACATATATTGGGTGACTAGCAGCTGACAAGTAAATAATGCATTCAATAAGGGAAGAAAAAGCAGGGGTCTCTCTTGGGGTTTGTAGTTTTGGCAAGGAAGTGAGAAAAGAATGTTGGTGGGGCACAGATCATTCAAGTCATGGCCAGCCTTTAGTTTCACGTAATTTGACTCTGTACGAAGAACAGAAATAAAATGGGCCATGCATTGTTTTGTTTTTTCCTTCATATTTAAATGAACAGCTTATCCTTAGTGTACAGAGCGCCTAGAGCATATACAATATTCAGATAAACTGTGGTAGGTAAAGGGGGAAGAGGGATGGTTTGACATGCCTTGCTTCTTAGAAAACACTCTTTTTTCATGAGAAATGTAGTGTCATAGACCGTGCCGATACATCCGTTTTGCAGGTACATTACAATGCCTTATACTTTGAATCAATATCCCCTGATCTCCCCAGACAGCCCACTGGGCACCAGGGATTATGATGTTTTTTTATGCGTAGTAGTGGGGGCTGCCCAGAATGGGCATGCTAATGCCCACACTCCAAACCCCAAAATGTCTTCCTGCCCCACCTTGGAGGTAGATTGAGGCAATAGCAGAAAGTCCACTATGCACCAGAAATATGTTTATGGGTATGTGAGGCATGCCCCATAGGCAAGGCTTGCTTCCTTTTTTTAGGCACACATTTGGTTGTTTCAGTGATATTTTTAGTCTAATCTGCCCCCAAGCAAGGGAAGAAAAATCACTAGAAACCAGGGAAGGTTTGTGTGTGAACTGGAGTTTGGCTGACGGTCTACATGTACTTAGCTTTGGCTAGTATTGTGCTGGCAGTGTGTGTGGACTTGAACTTTTCTAATGGTGTGTGTGTGTGGACTTGCACCTGATGTCGGTGTGTGTAGATTGGCATTTGCCTGGTGGTGTGCTTAGCCTGGTGCTTAGCTGGTGTGTACGTGGACTAGTACTTGGCTGACTGTGTGCATGGATGGTGCTTGGCTGGCAGTGTGCATGGATGACACTTGGGTGTTGGTGTACTTGGATGATGCTTGGCTGGTGGTGTGTGTGGATGGTGTTGCACATAAAGTGACTCTAGGCTGTAGATGTAGCTTGCATGGACCCCTCCCCCTAGTGTTTTCTTATCCCCTCCAAACCTCACATTTAATTAAAAAGGTATATTTTCCTCACATTTCTGTGTGTTTATGTTGTAGGGTCACCCCACAGGCACACATTTCCTCCCACCCAACATCCCCTTGGTCTCCCAAGGAAAATTATACCCCATTTGTGTGGGTGCCCAAAGTAGCGTCAGCCTAAAAACATATAAACAAATTGACCTTATGGACCCGCTTTGGGCCCCCCTCAATCTTTACATGTTTTTGGCCCTTTCATGTCGCAGGCACTTGGCCCATCCACACAAGTATGGTATAATTTTTATCGAGAGACTGAGAGGAATGCTGAGTGGTAGGAAATTTGTGCCGTGCAGTGTTTGCATAACTTTTCCACACAGATATAGAGGAAAATTTGACACTTAGCAAAATCTGACGTTTGCAGCGGATTCTGCAATGGAAAATGTTGGGGGACCAACCTAAGGCACACCTCCCTGGACTTCCATGGGTATTTAGTTTTCAGATATGTCTGGGTTTTTTAGGTTTTTTAGGATGTCTGCAAGCCTGTGACCAAAAACACTGGGCACACCTATTTATCACAAAATAAAATGGTTATTCATGGGGGTCACCTGCGTTTTTGATCCCGGGCTCGGCGGCCATCTAGGGAAACCTACAAAACCCAGACATTTATGAAAACTAGACACGAAGGACCGTCCAGGGAGGTGCAGCTTAGGTGGATCTCCCAATATTTTCCTACACAATATCCTCTGCAAACCTCACATTTCGCTAAAGAAATCACATTTTCCTCACTATTCTGTGAGAGAAAGTTGTGGATCACTTGCCTGCCATGAATTTCCTACCAGCAAGTGTTCCCCCAGGTCTCCCAATAAAAATGGGACCTCACTTGTGTGGGGAGGCCTAGTGCCCGTGACAAGAAATCACATAAAACCTACTGTGGAGACTTCAAAATTATCTATCGTATTGCAGGATCACCGGGCCGTCACAAATTTACTAACCCTCAGCGTTTCCTCAGGTCTCCCAATAAAAATTGTACTTTACTTGTGTGGGTAGGCCTAGTGCCCTTGACAGAAAATGGTACCAAAACGTACTAAGGAGACTTCAAAATTATCGATCGCATCACTACCTGGTATTGCGATTGAGTCACCTGCGTTTTTAGTCCTGGGCTCAGCAGCCATCTAGAAAAACCTACCTAACCCAGACATTTCTGAAAACTAGACAGTCAGGGGAGTTCAGGGGGATGCCACTTGCATGGATCTCCCAACATTTTCCTGCCCAGAATCCCCTGCAAACCTCAAAGTTAGCTAAAACAAATTTAACTTGTCCCACATTTGTCAGTGGGGGTCACCGCTCCAGCCCAAATTACCTTCCACCCAGTGTTCCCCTCAGTCTCTCAGTAAAATGATACCTCAAATTTTTGGGTAGAGGAAGAGCCTGTGGCTGAGAAGGGGCAAAAATGCAGAGATTGAGGGGATAGCACAGAGAGCTCTAAGCACTATTTCTTTAATGTAAGTTTTAGTCTGGCTCTGCATTCGACATCCACACAAGGGAGGTATCATTTTTATTGAGTGACCAAGGGAAACACGGGGTGGTAGGAAATTTGTTCCGGCGTAGTGATTCCACACACAATTTGAAGTTTGCCGGGGATTTGGGTAGTAAAACATTGTGGAAGCCACGCAAGCCATACCTCTCTTGACTCCACTGGTTGTCTAGTTTTCAGAACTGTCTGGATTTAGTAGGTTTCCCTAGATGTGTGCAGAGCCCGGGCCCAAAAACACAGGTGACCCACTTGCAAAATCAGGTTGTTTTGTGATAGGTAATTTTGCTGCCTCCACAATACGTTTTGGGCCCTTCCCTGTTGCTGGTACTTGACCAACCAACACAAGTAAAGCACAATTTTTATCCGTAGACCTAAGAGAATGCTGGGTGGTAACAAATGTGTGACAGCCCAGTGATGCCACAACTTTCTCACATATAAAAGTTAGGAAAATTTGATTCTTTTAGCTGCATTTCATGTTTGCAGGGGATTCTGGATATGAAAATGTTGGGAGACCCATGCAAGCCACACCTCCCTGGACTCCACTGGGTCTTTAGTTTTTTTTAAAAGTATCTGGGTTTGGTACATTTTGTTAGATGACTGCCAAGCTGGGGAACAAAAATGCAGGTGTCTAGTTTTCAGAAGTGTCAGGGTTTAACAGGTTTCCCTAGATAGCCACAAAGCTTGTGATCAAAAAACAGGTGACTCCTAATTTTGAAGTCTCCACAGTATGTTTTGGGCCATTTATTGTCACGGGCACTAGGCCCACCCATGTAAGTGAGATAAAATATTGATCTGGGGGGCCTAGGGGAACACTGGATGCTAGGAGATTTGTGGCGGCCTGGTGATTCCCACAACTTTCCCACACAGAAAAGTGAAGAAAACATCATTTATTTTAGCTACATTTGAGGTTTGCAGGGGATTCTGGGTAGAAAAATGTTGGGAGATCCATGCAAGACACACCTCCCTGTACTCCCCTGGGTCTCTAGTTTTAAAAAAAAAATATCTGGGTTTGGTACATTTTGTTAGATGGCTGCCAAGCTGGGGAACGAAAATGCAGGTGTCTCCCTCTCAAAACCAACTGTTTTTGTGTTCGGTAACTTTGAAGTCCCCAGAGTACGTTTTGGGTTGTTTCCTGTCACGGGCACTAAGGCCTACCCTCACAAGTGAGATACAATGTGTAGTGCGAGACGTGGGCGAATGATGGATGGGTGGGAGTTTATGGCCCAACAGATTTTTCCATTTCATAAAAGTGAGGAAAATGTGTTTTTATGGCCAAAGTTTGAGGTTTGCAAGGGATTCTGAGTAACAGAACCTGGTGAGATCCACACAAGCCACCTCATCCTGGGTCCTGGATTCCCCTGTGTGTCTTGTTTTAAAAAATGTACAGGTTTACTCGGTTTCCCTAGGTGCAGGCTGAGCTAGGGTCCAAAACCAACAGTTAGGCACATTGCAAGAAAAGGCTCTGTTTTCACTGGAAAAATGTGATAACCCCACATTGTGTTTTGGGCCGTTTTCTGCCACGGACACTTGGCCTGCCCACACAAGTCAAGTACCATTTTTATCAGGAGACTTGGGGAAATACATAACAGTGGAAAATGTCTATTACCAATTCTTTTTCTATGCATTACTGTCTTCCAAATGTAAGACAATGTGTAAAAAACTTGTAATTTTGAAAAATGTCCTCTAATTCGTATGCTAGAATGGGTATCTAAAATTTGAGAGATGTGCAAATAGCTTCCGTTCTAAACTCTATATTTTGCTTTATACCCCTTACATAATGAAAATCCATTGCAAGATGCCGCTCAGTTATTGGCTCTGGGTTCCTCAGGTTCTGGTGAACCTACAAGTCCTATATATCCCCACAACCAGAAGGATGTAATCCAGCGGATGTAATGGGTTATTGCTTTAAAAATCTTCCATACTTAGAAGTTACAGGTGAAAGCATTGGCACAAATGTGTGTTCTTTTTTAACTCAATATCAATATTTTTTTATTTCAACTGTTAGTTTCTATAGGAAAACCTTTGAAGGATTTACAAAAGTAACCCCTTTCTGAATTCAAACTTTTGCCTTCTATTTGGAAAAGAATAGGCTTCCAGGATCCATTTTTACTTTCAAGGAAAAAGTAAATAAAGGCAATGTCGCAGTAAAATTCCAAAACTGTGTAGAAGACTTTGGTTTTCTGACAAAAGTCTGCCTGCTCCCGAAAGCTGGGAAGATGGTGACTGTAGAACTACAAACCCTTTGTTGATACCATTTACAGGGAAATAATGTGATGCTTTCTCCTGCAATGCTTTTCCCCTATGTTCCCCCTTTTTTCCCAGAAACACAACATTTAGATGAATTTTGGCTAAATCCACAAACACTGAGTACCTTTAGACTCAAAGGATGTTAGTAGAATAGGACACAAATTTGGCGTGAATACCTCATGCAGGCAAAATGTTATGGGGGCCGAAGGGCGAACTACCCTAAAAAGCCCAGAAAAGTTTAGCAGGGGGAGGGGAAGGCTTAGCAGCAAAGTGGTCAAAGAAACAAGGTTTTTGGTATTTTTTTAAATCATCCAATATCCTGATAGGAGCGAATATGAAAGGGTAGACTATTCCAATGACTGGGCTAGGTAAAAAAAATGCAAGACCTCTGTACGTGGTGGTAGGCATGCACCAAGGGTTCAAAGGCGCGTTATCCTTCAACCTCAAGTCCCTGGCCCGGCCGTACCATGAAAGCAGAGTGCAAAGATATGACAATACCAAAAAGTACTTTATGAATAAGGCACATTACTTTGAACAGATTACTCTTTCTTACAGTTAGTCAATGTAAAGTTCTTACAGTGGGTTTAGAGGAAAAACAAGGAGGAAGTTTAGAGACTAAAGGGGCTGGTGTATTTTGTATCACCTGTAGTTCGGAAAGTAGAGCCTCATTGTCCTCTACCAAAATTGTGTTCCGATGGTCCAGTTGACTCGTTATGAGGGCCTGGAACATTGTTTTCTTGGAGATCTTTGGGAACCAAGAGAACACTTTCCTGAGCAGTCATAAAGTGCCAAAACATGAAAAGCAAATGAAAGTCACCTGTTCCTTCATGAAGAGCTTATTGTCGACCAGAAAATCAAGATGTATACCACTCGCTGAGGGCAGTTTGTTGTACTAAGTTTTGCTTGGCCATCAGACTAATGACTACAATTTGTGTACTTTCCCAAAAGTTGGATTTATGTCATTCCTCCGTTGAGTTGTAAACCACTCAGACTCATCCAAGATGCCAACTCACACATATATACCGTAAATCTGGTTTGGAGGTTTCTGGGTATTGTCCTCTTCAGATCAGAAATTCGGAGTCATCTGCATATGATATTGTTCTAATTCCACATTATTTGTCAGTCTTCGCAGGCGGGCCATATAAATATTAAAAAAGGTATAACTAAGAGAGGACCATTGAGGTACCCCCTGATTAATTAAAACTGTCCTAGAATTGAAAGGGATGCTCACAACCAACTGCATTCTCTCAGGCAGGAAGTACCTGAGCCATGCTAGGGCCTCAGCCTACAATCCTTTATTGTACATTCGCTGAATGAGGATGAAATGGGAGACCATATCGAAGGCTACTGACGAATCTAATAGTACCAGCATGGCCGTGGTGCCTTCATTGAACAAGGTCCTAGTAAATTAATAACTGCCAAAAGTGTAGCCTCCATGCTGTGAGCTGTTCTAAAGGCGAATTGTGAGGGATCCAATATGCAATTATCCACCAGAAATTTTGAGAGATGTTTATTTATTAATCTCTTCAAGACCTTACTAAGAAGTGGGAGAAGCAAAATCGGTTGATGGCTTGCAGAATGGGTCAGTATTGGCTTTTTTGGGGATAGGGAAGATGAATTCTGACTTCCAGGCCTTTGGCATCTTGGCAATGTCCATGGATAAGTTAAATAGTTCTGTGATATATGGAATCAGTAGGGAGGACAAAGAAGAGCATATGTTGACTGGACAGCGGGCTTCTGGTGAACCAGATTTTACTTTCCCATGAATTGCTCTTACCTGTTCCTGAGTGATTATGTCAAACCTTCTCAACAGGCCAAAGGTGTTAGATGTCAGTGCCTTGTAATTTACTAATTTACCAGGCCTCTCAGCCTGAGACCAAAACTATTTGTATATTTTGGAAATCTTTTTCTCAAAGTGACTAGCAAATAACTAACATAAAACTTCTTAGGTAGGTATCACAAATCTGCAGGCCCCCAATTTAGCAAATTCATTAAGAACATTAAATAATTGATGAATTACCTGATTGCTCAATCCTCAAGATAATATATTCCTTCTGTACGTCCCCTAATCTATCAATGGTAATTTTGGAGAGCTGCTTTCTATTCTCTCTGTCCTCCTCTTTTTTTACAAAGTGTTTTTTCACTTCTAAGCTCAACTGAATACCAGGGTGCTTGTTATTTAGGATGTATCCTATTACAGACTGTTGAAGGAGCCACTAAATCAAAAGCTTCCATTATGGAGTAATGGTAGCCTGCTAGTACCTCAATAATGTCATTACTTTTCTGTATATTTGCTATTTGGAGAGCAATCTCAAAGTTCTTGAGATTTAACTTTCTCTAAGGTATTATCGATCTTATACTTGCCTTTCTCTTCCAGCCCATAACATGGTACATAGCTAACTCAAAGCCATTCAAATAGTACTCTGTCCCTATTAAAGGCTTAGGGCTGTCAATTTTCAGATGTGAGGAGCAAAGTAATCCAGGGTATAGCCTGCAATGTGGGTTGGTCTATTCAACCTCGGCTTACAATTGGCTCATTTCATTGTCTGATAATCCTTGCTATGATAGTTGAAATCACAACATAATAAAAAAAAGCATTCTGTCATACGTCCTCTACTTTCTCAGTAGGAATTGTGTGTTTATTGGACAATATAAATGTCAGGATTGTGCCAGACTGATTCTGTGCACACCCTCAGGATATGTTGGCCTGCAGGCCTGCTGGTAATCAAAACAAAGGAAAGACAATGATACTCTACTAACATTCCAACTGTTATAACTCAATAAATAAATATCATGAATCAGAAATATTCAATAGAACCTTTATTGCATGATACATATTTGGTTTCTATTATACATCAACTTAAATTCTTGTTTGTCACAGTCTCCCTATCATACTACAAATATCTAAAAACGATACTCATACATCAAAACATCCAAACACATTCATTCAAAAAGACAAACATCCAATCTTTTTTCTAAAAACAATGCTTGGAATCCCTTATTAGTAAGTTAAACAAGAAGTGGTTCTGTCGGGTAGAAAGTACGTTACTTAGTGGTGCTAAAATCGGGTAGCAACTTTTTCAAACGCCTGTAAAGTAAATACAATTTTCCTTGAAGAATTGAAAACCGAAATCTAGATGCTTTGTACTGTTTCAATTTGTCCGAATTAAATCATTCATAGATAATCACAGTAAACGGTGGCTGCCAACATGAGATCAATATTTACATAGATATAGGGTGATGGTGTGACATAGGTGCTCAGTAATCAATATGTGTACAGTATATACAAGGTGGTTTAGGTTTTTATATACAGGTGAGAGATAGGCCAGATGATGCATTAACTCCAATGATCCTTTTCCTTTCGTTAGGTAGAGTCTTGGTTAGTCTGGGCCTTGAGTAATCGTCGACGTTTCAACCCTGAATGTGCCCCAGTCGCTGGTCACGCAGGGTCTTCATCAGGACAGTGTGTTGGGAAGGGGACGGTGACACCCTAAAATCATAAAGACAGGCGCGTATCAATGACCTGAGGTTTCTGGTGTGCTCAAAAGATGCACAGGAAGTAATAGGGCAGCAGTGCTCACCCAAGAGGGGCCGGACAAAGTCTTGGCCGAGGTCGGGGGACACTCGCAGAAATTTCAAAAGACGGGGCCAAGCGGTAATTTGCTCTACACGGGTGAAATAAGTTGTTCAGAAATAGGACCACGGCGATCAAGCAGCTTACTGTGAAAGTAATTACAGTTAGGGGCGGTGCAGGTTTAAAGTTAACTGGAGCATTGTTTACCTTGTGGTGAAACTACTGAGGAGGGAGAGACATATGGAGCATAGTATGTTTGTTGATGTCGACATGCTTAATCTTTAAACATGGGATATACATGGAAAGTAGGGAAGAAAGAAGGGGAACCCTACAACGTGTGCAAGGGACATTGTTAGTGAGGAAGGGGCGGTGAAGGATGGTTGGTATATATTAATCGGTATTATGGTTGATAGAATATATTCTAGTGAAAATCTTGAAAGAAAACATGAATTGATTGTGTTTTTATTGTCATTTTACAGTGACCCCTGATGAAGGGTGCCACCAATGCCCGAAATACATTGGGTTTTAATTGAATAAACACTGCCTTTTTATGAACAGTGCTTCAGTCGTGTTCTTATATAGAGGTCCGGATGGGCACTTTGGGAACCCAAGAAATGTGGAAAAAAAGAACATATTTCCACGTGCAGATCGGAACTTAAGAGAGAGAGAGTACATTGAAAAAGAGGAAAAAGAAGAAAAATAATGATAACTATGTTTAATACAAAGTAAAAATTCGCCAAATAGCATCACAGAGTTGTGCGAGTGTTTTGGGGCAAAGATGATGCCCCATGTTATAAAACTACAGCTAGAACACATGAGATATAGGTGGTGGTGACTTGGGATCGTTGTTGGACGGCGTAGTATGATGCTGCATCGGGCGCAGGGGTGACTGTGTGGTCATGCTTCTAATCAAGGATTGTGGCAGCAAAGTGCGCAATTGGGCGTGGTTGGGTTGCCTCGTGTGAAGCAGCAACGGGCACAGTGGTGTACGTGTGGTCATGCTTCGTAGTCCTAGAAGTGTGCAATGTTGCATGGCCTCAAAGCGAAGCCACACAGGGCGCTGGAGTGTACTGGTGAAGTGAGGCAGTGAGGGCTGGCCGACAACCATCTTGTTGCATGGTGAGTGGAACCATCTTGTCTGGATGGGCCACGGTGGAGTGGCTGAATATAGTAGGCGGCATCTGAGAGGGTAAGCGCGGCCAGGTAGCGACCATTTTAATGTGCAGTGCAGTCTCCGCTCGGTAAGAGCGGCAAGCGGGCTAGTTGCCTATCGTGATTGTTATTAGACGGGGTGTATTAAAAACGCATGTGTTAGCGAGGGTGAGAGCGGCCTGATGGCGATTATTTTAAAACCACGTTTGTGAAGTGCATTATTCGAGGTGTATTAAAGACGCATGTTAGTGGGGGTGAGAGCAGCCTAATGGTGATTATTTAAAAAAATGCGTGTGTGAAGTGCATTTATAATATACAGTGCAGTCTCCACTCAGTGGGATCGGTATGGGGGCTTGCTGCTTATCGTGATTATTAATAAACGAAGGTGTATTAAAAAGGCATGTTTTGGTGAGGACCATTACAATGTACAATATGAGGGACGGGGTGCATCAGTGATCCTAAGTAGGCCAAATGGGGCGGTAACCCGTGGTTGCGGTTCGGCATTACATGGCATCCGAGAGGTATGCCTGTGCTCACCTTGGTATAACGAAGTTCTAATCGGTAAGAAATGTTGGGCAGATGAGCCATAATCCCGTCTGGCCGCTGCATTCAGTCAGAATTGCTCGAGTGGGGAGGACTGGTGTACATAGGGCCGCGCTGACGTGACGTCTAGCGTGCACGCTTCTGTCAGTGACTCGGTTGCCTGGCAATGGACGCAAGACTTTCTTTAAAGGTTATCGGGTCAGTCATGTATAACGCAACTTGCGTGAGTCTCTTTGGAGGTGCAGCAGGGAGGCATGGTGTGCAAAGGGGGGCCTGCAATGATGCCATACCAGTCAATATGTCATTGAATCCTAAAGGAGGATACAGTGCTTACAAGCATACGATGCTGAGGTTGAATCACATCACTGCCGAAAGTGCAGAATAGTTTAACAGAAGGTACATAATGCATGACTTTCTTCAATGATAAAAACCAATGATAGTAAAAGCAGGTTACACAAGATGATCTGTTCTGTGGTGATTAAATGGAGGAGCGTGTCTGAGTTGCAAACAGGCTGTTATGTGTTGTGTGAATGTCCACCCAATATTGCTTACATTTATAAGCCTGTGTGCAGGATTACGCAAAAAGGTTACTGGTGGCCTAGTCATTGAATCACATCTCTGCCGAAAGTGCAGAATAGTTTAACACAAGGAACATAATGCATGACTTTCTTCAATGATAAAACTAATGATGGTTAAAACAGGTTACACAAGAAGGTCTGTTGTGTGGTGAGCTGTTATGTGTTGTGTGGAGGACAACCTAACATTGCTTATATTTAGCCTGTGTGCAATAACATATACTACAGGATTTCGAAAAAAGATCACAAGTGGCCTAGAAAAGGCCCATCTGTTTAGCAGTCTCCTCATGCTCGTTCAGTCCAGTAGTTACTGCATTCAGTGAATGTATCAATCTGCACTACTTCAAGTTTAGGGACATTGAAATTGAACCACCCCTGGGATTGGGACAGATCTTCTCCACCACTGTCCTTCTAATACTCTCAGGTGGATGGTTCAAGGACAGCAAGTGTTCCACTAGGGGGGCTCTCTGTACTTTCCATCTGACTCTACTCATATGCTGTAGAATTCTTGTTTTTACCTTTTGGGTCATCTGTACCATGTATGTTGAATTGCAGGGGCAGAGAATGTTGTAGATAACGTTTGTGCTATTACAGTTTGTGAATAGAGGAAGTTTGTATGTTTTGTTGTTGTGCGTGAATGTTGGACCCTCAATGCAGGAAGGTCAGGCTTTGCAAGAGCCACATTTAAAGTGCCCTGTTATGAATGGGAGTCCCAGTTGGCTCCACAAATCAGGTTGTTTGGGTGGTTCCAGGTAAGCCTTCACTACATTGTCTTTGACATTTCTACCCCTTTTGAAGGCAAATAGGGGAATTTCCATGGTGTTAAGTTCAGTGGCAACCACGTTCCAATATTTCTTGATGATCTTTTTAAATCCCATGGCTTTTTGTGTTGAATGTGGTCACACAAACAATGTTCTCGTTACCGTTTTTTTTGTCTTTAGGTTGTAGTAGTTGATCTCTGGGGCAGTACCATGCCCGTTTTCTGGCACGTTTCAGTAATCCTGTGGGGTCGCCATGTTCCTGAATTCATTTTGTCAAGACGTCCGTCTCTCTGAAGAAGTCTTCTCTCCATGTGCAATTTCTCCTTAATTTTAGATATTGCCCATAGGGCAAGTTGACCATTAGGTTGCGTGGGTGGTGAGACTCATATTTGAGCAGCGTGTTTCTTTCCGTAGGTTTCCTATATAGATCACAATACAAGGGGCCTTAATCCATTTGAAATGTAAGGTCAAGAAAGTTGATGGTATCCCTGTTGTAAGTCATAGTGAATTCAATGTCATTTGTTCTTCTGTTGAGCCACAGCACAAACTCTTTTAGTTGATCCTCTGTGCCTTACCAGATCATCACCACGTCATCTATATAGCTCTTCCATACTGCCAGGGAGTCAATGAATGGATTGTTGTGGCTGTACATGTGTTCCTCCTCATAATCATTCATGAAGATGTTAGCCAGGCTTGGTGCGCCCGTGGCTACTCCTTTGCACTGGAAGTAGACTGTTTTCTGAAGACAAAGTAATTCTTCTTCATGGCGATTTCTAACATGGCAATGAGAAAATCCATCGGTATCCACTGTGGTTTAGGTTGTTTGTCCAGCGTGGACCGAAGTACATCTAGCGCCTTGCCTTGTGGCATAGAGTTATACAGTGACGAGACATCAAGTGTCACTAGAAGTTGCGTTTGGGTGTCAAAAGACTGACCTTCCAGCAATTGAATAATATGCATGGTGTCACGGAAATATGACTTAGTCTCTGTAACCCATGGTTGTAGGAAGTGGTCGATGAATTGGTTGAGGGGTTCTAGAATCGAACCACAGCCAGAGACAATTGGTCTCCCGGGTGGCTTTTCCATGCGTTTATGCACCTTTGGCAGTGTGTATATTATCGAGATTCTTGACTCCTTTTCGTTCAAGAAACCCTTATCCGGAGGACTCAGGAAACCTTTCCTTACTCCGTCCTCTGTAAGTGCTTCGATGAATGACTTGATCTCCATTGTTGGATCCCTTGGAGTTGGTAGATAGCTATCTCGTACTTCCAATTGGTGCTCAATTTCTTCCACGTAGTCTGAGGTGTTTTTTACCACTACTGCCCCACCCTTGTCTGCAGCCTTGATGATGATAGAGCTGTTCTGGGGCAGACAGTTGAATGCCAATTTTTCATCTTTGCTGATATTGTATTTATTGTAGCAAATAAACACATCACCTCTTGTAGGACAATTTGTTCAAAGGCCAATATGCGTTGGCTCAGCAAGTAGGTTACCGGTGTGAAGGTTGAGGGTGGATGAACGGTGTTGCCGTTGTGACTGGTTCATATACCTTCCTGCCAAAGTAGTACTTGAGTCTGATTTTGAGGAAGAATTTCTGCATTTCAAGCTTTTAGGTGAAGGGATCTGGTCTGCTCGTTGGGACGAAAGAGAGACTTTTGCTCAGTTCCTCTCTTTCCCCCACAGACATGGTGTAATCTGAGAGATTGATGATGGGGTCCATTGCCCGGTAATTCTGTTCAGGAATAGGTGTGACCGCCTCCAAAGGGGTTCTTGTGTTAGTGCCAGAGGTGTCAAGTTCAATGATGAAACTGGGTATATCCAATGTTTGGTCCTTATCAGCCGGTGGATTATTGGGGGGCAAGTGGGTGTGATCAGGGGTATATGAAATTGTTTCTACCATCTGTAGGTTTGCCAGCGTGTTGAAATCTCCCCAAGTGTTTCTGTGGGAAAGAACCTCACTCGTGGGTTGCCTCACTGTGTGCTCCTGCCCTTGTTCCATCCCTTCGAGCGGTCCCAGCCTTGATCCATGCCACCAGCCCAGTCGGATTGGCGGTAGCCTTGCTCTAAAAAATCCTGTTGGCCCTGGTTTCCTTGTTGGCTCGTTGAGGGCCTCCCAGAGTCTGAGTCAGCCCCACTACCAAAGGAAGAATCTAAGAAAGTGTCCAACCTCCTTGATCCCTGCCTGATTCTGTTGGAGAAAAAGCCTAGGCTGTCCTGCTGGTAATACTCGTCAGCCAGGTACGGATATGTGTATTTCTTATCCTAGTTTCATATGTCCTTTGCAAGTTTGCCAAGTTTCCTGTTCAGAGTTATGGTGTTGAAGTCTGTTAGGGCTTTTTCGGCCCAATCTAGAGCTTCCTTTGCGTTAGAGAGTGTACTGTCTTCTAGTATCTCCCTTTTCAGATCAGCTATCACCTGGGTCAGTTTTTATACGTATTCGATAGCTATCTCAACCCCTAGCACCATCCAGTGCCTGAAGCAATTGTTAGCCACGTAGTTAAAACCCTCCCTGAATTTCCGGACATCAATGAAAATAGCAGGCTCATTTTTAACCTGTAAACCATTTGGGATGATGTTAGCTTGGAGGTATTAGGTCAATACATGACCAAGTAGGCGTGACCGAACAAGCTTTTTCTCTAGCCTTTCTATTTTCATAAGTTTCTCATTGAGGGAAGCATAAACTGACACTCTGTCAGAGCTCAGTAAGAAGTTTGATGCACCCTGATCCTGTTTCAGTTTGGCTATATAGTCCTCACAATATTCAGTAAGGCAAACCACTTACATACATAAACATGGAGACAAAAATGGAGACAAAAACATACATGAAAATAATTACAGATAGTTTATAGGTAAAAACAAACAAATAAGTGTAAAACCCTTGCAGGTCAGCACCTGCACCAATAATGGTCAAACAATAATGGGGTAACCCTGTGTCCCTCAGAACCTGGGTAGGGTAAGTTAAACAAGAAGTGGTTCTGTCGGTTAGAAAGTACGTTACTTAGTGATGCTCAAAATGCACTTGTTAAAATCCGGTAGCAACCTTTTCAAGTGCCTACAAAGTAAAACAATTTTCCTTGAAGAATTTTGAAGCAGAAATCTAGATGCTTAGTACTGTTTCAATTTATCAGAATTAAATCATTCATAGATAATCACAGTAAACGGTGGTTGTCAACTTGAGATCAATATTTACATAGATATGGGGTCATCGTGTGACATAGGTTCTCAGTGCTCAACAGGTTTACAGTGTACACAAGGTGGTTGAGGTTTATATATACAAGTGAGAGATAGGCTAGATGATGCATTAACACCAATGACCCTTTTCCTTTCGTTATGTAGAGTCTAATCCTGGGCAAAGCACTACGCTACGCTTGCGTAGTTTGCGAAGTTTGCGCAACTTTTCACTACACAAACTGCACGTAGTACATTGCGAACATGCGTAGGGTAGTGCAGCGGTCGTTTTTTGCTTGCTCGCGTTCCTCAACCTCATGTTAGCGACTGCAAGCAAGCAAACTGACATCCTGGCAAGACTTTTTCCTCGTTCGCGATCAGCAACATCAAGTTGCCGATCGCGGAAAATAAACATCCCAGCGAGATTCTGAACGTGGGGTGGTCTGGTTCCTCATTGCGAGTGGTCGTGTATGCTTGCGTCCGCTAGCGATGAGAAACTACCAGTCCGCATTGATAAAACTGCCGCTTGAGTAAAAATCTCCTCGAGCGGCAGAAAACTACAGCTCACACTGTGCAAGATGCCGTTTTCAATGATTGCACAGTACCGGATGCTTGTCCGCACTGTGCAATCATTGAAAACGGCATCTTGCACAGTGCGAACAGTGTACTATGCAGTCAGCATAGTGCTACGCGTAGTTCGCATAGTACGACGTGCACTTCGCGTAGCTACGCATAGCGCTACTTCGCGAACTACGCCCAGCCCTAGCTAGAGTCTTGGTTAGTCTGGGCCTTGAGTAATCGTCGACGTTTCAATCCTATATGTGGCCCAGTCGGTGGTCACGCAGTGTCTTCATCAGGACAGTGTGTCGGGAAGGGGGCGGTGACAGCCTAAAATCATAAAGACAGGCGCGTATCTATGAGCTGAGGTTGCTGGTGTGCTCAAAAGATGCACAGGAAGTAATGGGGTGGCAGTAATCACCTTAGAGGGACCGGACCTTGGCCGAGGTCGGGGGTCACTCACGGAAATTTCAAAAGATAAACCCAAGCGGTAATTAGCTCTACAGGGGTGAAAAAGGTTGTTCACAAATAGGACCACGGGGATCAAGCAGCTTACATGTGCTGCTGTGAAAGTAATTACGGTTAGGGGCGATGATGGTTTAACCCTTTCCATGCGGCCGCGATTCCCCTGGTGTGCTGTAAACAACACGAACAGGGGCGGGCCGTGATGAACCCCAGCAGTCATCAGCACACGAGCACCGTAGTGCATGACGGCTGGGGTTCGTCATCAGCATGGAAGGGGTTAAGGGTAACTGGAGCAATGTTTACCTGTGGTGAAACTACAGCTAGAACACATGAGATATAGGTGGCGGTGACTCAGGGATGTTGTTTGACAGCGTACTGTGAGGCTGCATCGGGCACAGGGGTGTACGTGTTGTCATGCTTCTAATCAAGGGTTGCGACAGAGAGGGCGCAATTGACTGCTAGCCTTGCGTCTCGTAAGCAATGACTATAAGTACAAAGTGCGTGTTTATGCACCGCTTGCAGGATTCCAAATCCCTTAAATAAAAGTCAATAATATTTACAATATCAATAGCTCAAACTCTCGCAAATGTGAGACCTATTACATTGCAAATGCTTATTTCTAATTTGTTTCTTTTAAAAATGTAATTCAGGAACAAGTACCTTGGTGATAAGTGTTGAGATTTCTCTATTAATATGAGCACCACTTGAGAGGGACTTAAGGTATCACTTATACTCCTTACACTGATGTTCTGGCCATGACAGTGTCCCTGATATTTATAAATCAATGGGGTGTTTCTGCACCAGTCACTACCCCCATCGAGAATGAGACTTGTAGTTCCTTATTAAAGAAACATATTTAAAAGACTTTGAACATTTTAAATCACAAATGTTGTGGTCTTTGTCGCAAATATCTGAAACCTGGGGGAAGAGAGGCACAAAGCCAAAGCCTGAGAAAAGAACTCTAATCTGTGTAATCTGTGGAACACTAGCCTGTAGGATGGGGAGCTGCACCACATGAGTGTGAGTTGGTATAAACCTACTGAATGTGGCCAGAGAAGCTCAGCCAGATAGGATGCTACCTATACCGTTTAGGGCCTATGAGAAGCAGATAATGCCCTAGGACAGCGGGGGTCATCACAACATCATGTTCTTCAGCAAACACAAATGTGATCTCAGTTTTACAAAAAACGATAAACAGGGCCACTGGAATAATGCTATGCAACCTAAAATGTAGTTTTCAATGAATGACTGTTAGACTCGGGACCCCGGGCTGGCCAAGGCTCACGCCAAAGTCAGTCAGAGATCACCATGTCCAAGGTCAGGGCAAGGGAGTTACACGCCAAGATAACCCCTGCTCACCCTCTAGGTAACATGGCGCGAGCAGCAAGGCTAATCTCGGAGGCGATGTGTAAAGTGTTTGCGCGCGCACCCAGCAACAACACCCAAGGCCCACCACAAAGGAAACTCCACACAAGGTTATATAAAAAAAATTGCCTTTGTAATATAGTAAAAACACATTAGATAACACACACACTTTACAATGTTCCAACAGGCACGGGCAGAATTTACAAGGGATTATGTACAGGACAGGGCCACTTGGACCACTGTCAGGGGTAGGCACTTTTTAGAAATAATACTTGTAGGTATAACACTTAGCACATAAACATATAATGACTGTAGCACTAAAATAGTAAATGTAGCACACAACCAGTAATTACTGGTAAAGGGTAAATACCTCCTACGCAACCCTAAACACTGTAGGAAAATCATACAGGGAACTAGGACCTTAACAGCAGGACCTATAGAAGGAAAACCATCACCTAAGCAGGTCACTTTTAGCAAAGGGAAGGAAACCTAAACAATCACCTAAGCAGGTCACATTTAGCAAAGGTAATAAAACATAAACAATCCTCTAAGCAGGTCACTTTTAGCAAAGGGGATAAAACATCAACAATTACCTAAGCAGGTCACTTTTAGCAAAGGTAATAACATAAACAATCCTCTAAGCAGGTCACTTTTAGCAAAGGGAATAAAACATAAAATAATCACCTAAGCAGGTCACTTTTAGCAAAGGTAATAAACATCAACAATCCTCTAAGCAGGTCACTTTTAGCAAAGGGGATAAAACATAAAACACATTGCACATGAGGCATTAAAACACATTCAGAGGTGCAGGTAGAACATTTGCGCAGGAATCAAATAAGCAAGTAAATCACAATGCGCAGGGCGCATATAGCACAACACTAGAACTGTCCCTCAGGCCAACTGGCCTAGCAAGGGCTGAAATGCCCTGAGTCCAAATGTCAGGGAAGGCTGCACAGGCAGCACAGAACACAAGCCTAAATGTAGCAACTGTCCACTAAGTGCTGGACAGTTGTAAATATGGGTGATGCCAACATTGGAGCCTCGTGGGCTCAAGAACAAGGGTGAGGGCAACACAGCATGGGAGCCACGGGGCTCTGACCAACTGCCTGTGTCTCAAGAGCCTCTCTGGGCTCTACATAAACTAAATGGCGATTAAGAGCTTCTACGCTCTAAAACAATTAAATGCCCCCAGAGCCTCTCTCAGGGCTCTAAATCAACAAAATGGCACTCAGAGCCTCTTTCAGGGCTCTAGAACAAATGTGGGCGATGAGCCTCGCCGGGGCTCGAAAACAAGAGATGCCGCCTGAGCCTCGTGGGCTCTGAACAAAGAAATGCCTAAACGTTGGAGTCCTTCGTGGGCTCAGAACACACGGGCACGTTGGAGCGGCCTGCTGCCTTTCGGGCCGCTCTGTCATCTGGGATGCCTGGAGCCTCTCGGGGCCCATGGCAACAATGGGGTGTCGTTGGAGTCCCTCCCTGGGGGACTCAATAGCAAGGGATGCCCCCGGAGCCCTCACAGGGCTATAGACACAATGGGGGCCTCGCTCGGCCAGGCCCGCACACTAGAGGGGAGGGGCAGGCACCGGCAATGTGCCCCGATGCCCTCCTCCCTTCAGTCCACTCACAGGCTGTCTCCTTGCAGCGGCTGCCTCTCCTCTGCTGGTCGGCGCGGGCTCCTCTTCCGCAACGGAGCCCCGCCTGCCTTCAGCCACCGTGCTCCTCTGGGTTCTCACCAACGCGTCCCAGTGCGGGGTAGGCTCCCGCCTGGGCTTCCGGTTGTCCGCTTGTCCTGCCCTCGGCCTGCCTGACTTCCGGTTCGGCCGGGCGGCGACGGGGACGCTTTTGCTCGTAGGCACGGGCAATGCCGGGTGGGCACCGGCTTTCTTAAATAGATAATCAAATCGAGGTGGGCACTCGATCGTGGAATAAAAGCGCTAGTAAGCGCTCGGGGGCAGAACCATCAGCGCGCCCAGCGCTATAATCAAAATAAAGCGCTCTTTAGCGCTAAGGGGGGAAAAGAAAGCGCTCCAAGCGCTAGGGACTCAACCAAAGCGCTCCCAGGTGCTGGAAGTCAGCAAAAGTCCTTCAGGTGGGCAAGGGGGCAAGGCTGGGCCCAGAGCCAGCTCACTGGGTCTCCAGGCAGGGAGACAATCCAAGTGGCGGTCCTCCTGGCCCCAGCAACAGCAGCAGCCCCCTCAGCTAGGATCCAAAAGCAGAACAAATTGTATGGGGACACATCCCCTTCTTATACCGTAAATTCCTTTGTCTGTAGGTGCAGGGTGGGGGAGAAACCAGTCGCAGCTGGTTTTGGAGCCCCTTGATAGCTCAACCACCCATTTCATTCACTGGCAGCGCTAGGGTCATCAGTCGCACCACAGGGGGTGGAGCCAGCATTGTGTGGGGAAAGTCCAGCCCCATCAGGGACCAGGTGCACACCTCCCCAGCCATCAACATGCTAATCTCACACTCACCACCGGGCAGACCCATCCAGCCTTCCTGGAGCCAGGCTCACCAGCCAGCTCCAGCCAATCACACGCCAGGCATATTTTACATTAATATGCCAAGTCCTAGAAGTGGCATTTCTACACAAGACACACTCATGCCACATACATCATTGTGAAGCATTCATTCTCACGAGTTCACACATACCACATTCGAGTCTGCACTCCCCACGCATCAGGAACTACCAGGGACATAGACATTCCCCATGCATCCCAATGGGAGAGCAGGCCAGCCTAACTACATGCACGCACTTTACTCTGGGACACAGGGAAAAAGTGCGCAGAGACCCGAAAATCATCCACACAGATCACAGATAAAAAGCAAAAAGATTAGGGGTGAACCTGCCAGAAGGGCCAAGTCCAACAATGACCCAGCCCGAAGGATCAATGCTCATACATGCATGTGTCAAATACTGCATTTTTACTTATATTTTTTTGTACGGAGTTGGATTCAAATTTTGATATTATTTAAAACGCACGTACCACTGAACTTTTAATATTGATTTTATAAG
This sequence comes from Lissotriton vulgaris, assembly GCF_964263255.1. NCBI lineage: Eukaryota > Metazoa > Chordata > Amphibia > Caudata > Salamandridae > Lissotriton > Lissotriton vulgaris. Next base: position 1,188,062,122 of record NC_141693.1, on the reverse strand, counting down.
TTACTGTATTTATCATGTTTTTATAATATGAGCAATAAATCATTCTTCAACGGCAGCTACATTTGAAATGAATAAAGAATCTATTGAAAACAAAAAAACTGGGATAGGCACTTTGGTGCCAAGAAAAGTGAACAGACAGGAGAGACTGGCTGACACAGACTGATTTGATAATTTTATGTTTTAAGTATTGTATTTTTTAACACCATCAACATGTTGCAATTCCTTTCACTACGTTCTTTAATTACTTGTTTTATTGACACTATTTTGTTCGTTTTTACATTTATATCTACTCATATAGTCTGGTCTAGATTTGGGCATCCATTTTTTATAAAGTCTTTTAAATATACAATGTTGGTTTCTTATTTGTGTCCATCCATGGGGAAATAAAGTTGCAGAATCAACAATAAAAATAATCCTCTATTGCCACATGACGAATTGCTGCCTTATGTGCACCATCCTCAAATAAAGTGTGTGAAGGTTCACATGTCCTGGCACAGTAAATTGGCTAGCCCGGCACTTTGCCAAAAGGTTTAGAGTATTTAAAATTGGGCACTATTACTGTAATGCTGCAAAAATACATCAATATCGCATCCAGAAGATCCCTTCATTAGCCCATGGGAAATGAACAGAGGCGCAATTGGCGGGTTAACATCGATGGTGCAATTCAAATTTCTAGTTAGCTGCGCAATCAAATATTCATCGTGTTTCCATTGAACTTTTATATTCGTACGGACAGATTTTCCATATGTAAACTCCCCTTTACATGTGGTCTGAGGGCATCAGCAAATTGTGGTCAATAGGGAAAGCACTTCCATCTGATCTAGTACTCTACTCTAATTTTCTTACCTTCAAACAAGTCTTTCATTTTAAAACTTCAATAAGCACACTAGCATCTGCAGAAATGTTCATATTAATCACTTGATAAAATCTCCACATGTCTCTTACTGTTTTTTAGTTTTTGGAAAAGCGTCTTTTTTTGGTACGTTTTGAGGCACAAGAGATGATGGCGCACCTAGGTGACACAGGTGGTCGAACTTTTAGGCACTATAGATAAGCAAGCCCCCACGGGCTACCCACCACACACATTTTAAGTAGCTGCGTTGTCACTTGCTATCCTTAGCTACATTCCCAGACATATACAGGCTCTACCTACATTGCATAAAGGGAGGATATATCAATACATATGTTTTAGACATTCCCAGAATTTGTTATACAGCACCATTCGCAATGTCAGACATAATTAAGACACAGAATGTCACATGTGTAGAGTGATGGAAGAGGTATGAGATGCCATCAGTAGTAGGCAGTCTTGGTATATTCATTAGGTTGCGAACTATGCTCACTATAAATGAGGAAATATCACAACGGAATTCACAGGACGCTTTCTGCTTCTCATTTGAGGAGAGACCTCGAAGCACCTATTCTCATTACCTAATTTACACCCAATTCCTTGTTTACCTGCTGTCAGTGTAGAATCCCTCTCCTGAAGATGGAGGGAGAGCAAGAGGGATTATTATGCTTGCAGTATGGTCCCGCCTCAACCCGACATGTGCCTCCTGCCCTCCCTGTTTTGGCACAATACAATACTATTCCCTCACCTTTTCCCAGGGGGTAGATCTGGGGGTCTCTAGTTGGCAGAGGAGGTCACCAACGTCCAAATAAGGACCCTTGCTTTTAGTCAGGGTAAGGGGGATACACTCTTTCGATAACCCCTGCTCACCCCCTTGGTAGCTTGGCACGAGAAGACAGGCTTATCAAAGGCAATGTGTAAAGTATTTGTACCAACACTCACAGTAACACAGTGATAACACCACAAATGGACTCCACACCAGTTTAGAAAAATAAATTATCTTTATCTAAACTACACAAGACCAAAACGACAAAAATCCAACATACACAGTTCAAGAATATGATTTTAAAAGGGTTCTAGGGTTTGCGTCAAAATAATCCACAGTTGCACCAGTTTTAGCCCAAAGAACCTGCAGATGCGAAAAAAGTTCATAGCGGCAGCTGCAGTGTTAAAAAACAAGCGATGCGTCACTCCTGCACGCAGCGGCCGTGTTGAGACGAATCTGGTCTGTATGGGGAGCGATGTGATACGTTGTATGGATTTCGGGTGCAGGTTCTCTGGTAGGAAGCGTCTCGCACAGGCACGATGCGATGATCTTTGGTGCAGCGACGATCTTCGTGCAGCGGCAATGCGTGGCGCAAAGTTGATCCTGTTCTGCTGCCGCTCCGCGATGCGTTTGTGCTGGACTCTGCAACGATGTTCGCAGCGACGGGATGCGGTCGGCAAGCAAGTGGTGCTACGGTTCTCACAGAAATGAGAGGCTCTGCGATGATATTCGCACCAACAGGAATCTTCCCGCCCCGGGGCAATGCGCTCCGCAAGCGAATGATGCGTCGGTTCTTGCAGCGGCAACAGGCGCTGCGACGATCTTCGCGGCAACGGGAATCTTCTCGCAATGTCGACGATACGCTTCGCAAGCGACCGATGCGTGCAAACTTGTAGATCTTCTTTTCTTCTTCTTTTCCAGTCCCCCATCAGCAGGCAACAACCTCCAAAGGGCCTACAAATGGATCAAGCACTCTGGGCAGGTCAGAACTCACGTAGCAGAGTTCAGGGGGGAAGCTGGGGGCAAAGTACTTTTGTGCCTGGGACTTTTTAACATGAGGCCAGCCTTTCTCAGGCCCTTGGAGATTTCTTCAAGCAAGGGGACACAGCAACAGCAAAATCCTTCCCCTCTCCTTGGCAGAATAGCAACTGCAGGTCAGCCCACAAACACACAGCAGAACAGTCCTTCCTCTTCAGTCTTCCAGCTTTTCTCCTTGGCAGAGGTTCCTTCTTGATTCCAGGATAATCTAAAGTCTTGGGGTCAGGGTACCCCTTTTTATACCAATATTCTATTTGTTCTCTGAAGGCAGAGATGCCTTTGCCTAGTCCAACCCAGTTCTGGTCAGTCCTCGAGCACTCTGTTTACATGACTCCTTCTTTCCTTTGAGAGAGAGGGGCAGGGTTGTCAGCCGCCTAGCTGGAGGTGGAGCCAGCATGTGGAAGGGAGGCACAGCCCTATTCAGGCCCAAGTGCTATACCCTCCCACCACTCAAGATGCAGATGAAGTTATTCAGCCTAGTGATGACTCACCCAGCCTCCTGGAGCCACCCCAGCCCCTGTCACTCACAAACCAGACAGTCAATTCACAAACAGGCAAAGGCACACAGAAAGGTTACACAATAAAACAGACACTTTCTAAAAGTGCTGTTTTCAAACGCAGGATTTAAAAAACATCCTTCCTAAAAAATGGGTTACTAAATTCTGAGTTCAGGGATACCAAACTTCAATTTTCTATCTTGATCCTATGGGAAGATATGCAGGTATTCAACGAAGAGTGGGAGCTCGCACAGCGTAAATATTCCTAACGGTAGCGTGAAGGTGAAGGGTTGTAGTGTGCAACCAGAGTATGACACCGTCTGGCCAGGCAGTGTGGAGAGTCAACAATGGAATTCAGGGGTCCCCCTACTGGGAGGGGAACACTCTAGTGCACAACAAGAGGACCGTAGTCTTATTCCATAGACAAATTGGTCAAGAGTCTATATGTGTAGTTTCATGAGTTTTTATTCTCTTGATGTGAATATTTTCTTGTAATCATATTCATCTTTATATTTCAAAACAAACTAGTGTTATGGCACACTGAGTAAATCCACATTAGTAATCCTCAACAAAGATCCCGATGCATTTCGGGCCAGAGCCCTTTCTCAAGGGAATACTCTACAATGAAAACATAGAATGAAACCAGAATCAGTATTTGGGTTGAAAACAACCGAGACATGTCTGTCTAATGCATGCAAAAACATTATACACATCATTCCCCATTATAGCCTATGGGCAAGATAGCCTTTCAATAGTGAAAAACGAAATTGGCAGTATTTCACCATCAGAGCATGTCACCCACACTAGTATATGCTCTACCTTTCACATACACTGCACCCTGCCCAGGGGGGGGACATTAGGCCTTCCATAGGGGTGTCCAATGTGTACAGAAAGGGAATGGTTAGACCTGGCCCGTGGGGACACTGGCCAGGTCAGTATGGCAGTTAGCAATTGCACACAGGCACTGCGGTGGCAGGCCTGAGACACCATTTTAGCGCTACTCATGTGGGTGGTACAATCAGTGCTGCAGGTCCACTAGTAGCATTTGAATCACCAGCCTTGGCGCACTCAGTGCACTTTACCAGGGAACTACTGATGAAACAAATCTGCCAATCATGGATAATCAATCATAATAACAATTTATACAGAGAGGATATGCACTTTAGCACTGATCAGCAGTGATAAAGTGCCCAGAGTCCTATTGCCAACAACCACGGTTCAGGAAAAACAAAGGAGGAAGAAGTAAAAAGTTTGGGGGTAACCCTGCAAAAAGGGCCACTACCAACAGCCATCCTTAAAGATAAAGCTTGGTAAGCCACATTTTGATGAAATGTCGACATCCAAAAGTGAAAAAACGCTAAAGCAAGCCAACCTCCCTTAAAAGAAAGCCAAAATCCCCCCAAACATCTTACCAAAAGAAGCCCAACTAATGATCGACATCAAAAATTGAAAAAAAAGGCCACAAATAATACAGGCAATGGGGCACTAGGCGGCAGTAACACAACTGTGGCATTAAGAGGCCGTAGGAAAAAGAATGCTATATTTAAATGCAAGCAGCTAGTGCTCTGAAGCTGTACACAGACAATCAGTAACAGAACAGGAAACCAAGAAAAATATAGTCCCCCAAAGAACAGATAAAAAACCATAGAGGAATGAGACAGTACTACGTTCCTGCTCAGTGGGAGGAACAGAAGAGAGAAAGGAGTGACAAAGAGGCAGGACTGACTACTAGCAAGCGAGGATTTTTAAAGGACACTGACAACGACAAATGAAAAGCAATGTCAAGAAAGGGAATGGACTTGACGCCCACAGACTGTTTACAGCAGGTCTCAAAGAGACAGCGCATGCGCTGTCTAGCTCAACCTAAAAAGAGTATGTAAAGGTTTTTAGGCCTGGTCAACTATGTTCGACAGTGGATCTTTGACTATGGCACAATCATTTCCCCCTTGCTTGGGCCATGAAGAAGGCCAAAACATGCCATGAGGAGCTGCCATGGACACCTGAGATGCAGGAAACGTTCAACAAGCTGAAGCAGAAATATTGCAATTATCTGTGTTAGGAACCCCAGACTGTAAGAAGGAGTACTTTCTATTCAGCCATAGTGACGGGCAATTCATGATGACTGTCCTAATACAAATGTACCCCCTAGGACACAAGCCCCTTCTGTATTACTGCAGCCTTTTGGACTTCGTTATGCATGGTCATTTACAGTGCAAGCAGGCCCTGACAGCAGCAACCTTTGCTGTGGACAAAAGCACCTCCATCAGGATGAGGGCACCACCGACACTGTATGCAGAGCATTCAGTGCTTGCAGTCACACAGAAAGGCAAAAGCACACTGACTACACACAAGGTGTTGAGATATGCATTATTGCTCTCAAGTCCATCCCTAGAGATAGTACGGTGCTATCTGGTAAATCCAGCCACCTTCCTAGCACACAAGGTCAAGGAGGATGAGAAGACCTGTGAATGTGCAACTCAAACACACCAAGGGATCAGTCCGGCTGAAGAGGATCCCATCCCAGGTAGTGAGGTGCTGGTTATCGATGGATAATCTACGATATACCAAGAAATGGCGGTGAGGCATTGGGGGCGGCCGTAGTCATGACTCGTAGCGAAGCAGCTTTGGAGGCACTGCAGATAACCACATAGCTGGCTCTGCTCCCCCATCTCTCAGTGCAGCTGGCAGAGCTAACTGCATTAATTGATGCCCTCACCCAAAGCTCAGGGAGTAAAGTGACTGTTTACTCTGACTCCGCTTATGCCACCACCACAGTGGACTCTAGAAGAGGCAGATGTAGAAGAAAAGGGTGTCTATAATCAGATGGCACTTCCATCGTGCACTTGGACTTCCTGGAGTTACTGAGAAATGCAATAACTTTACCTATGCGCGTAGCCATAGTAAATTGGCCACCCATACTCGGAGCAGAGACTCCTTAGCTCAGGGAAACTCTTTAGCCGACAAAATGATGACAAAAGCAGCATATGGGAAGCTCAGAGAGGCACACATACTAACTTTACAGCAGACTGAGGGGACAGAACTGTCACATGACAAGCCATTTACAGAGACAGTAAGCTTGTACTTGATATAGGTGGAAGAGACAGCAATGCCTGATGAAAGAGATGATGACTAGCCAGGGGTTGCAGTCTGCATTGTAAAGTACTCAGGATCTACAAATGTTCCCAAAGTTATGTATTTTTGTACACTCTCTGTCTAGCATGGGTGCTCTCACAACCATCCTAAGACAGAAATCTGCCTAGTTTAATGGAGCCTACCTCAACATTCTTGCAGCACTTGCGCAGGGATCTCTCACACCACACTTACAGTTATACAGAACCAAACACTAGCATTCCTCATGCACTACACAGCAACACATGGTATCTCCACTTGACCTCCGTGGGCACCCACACCACAAACAGGTAATGTTACATATGTTCACTGATACCCCACTCCGTAGGCACAGGCAGGTATTACTTACCTCAAGAGGAAGCTTACAAAAAAGCTACATTTCTCATTCACATGTACGATTAGGGACAAGATACAACCCAGTAGAGTAGAACATCATAAAACAGTAGTAAACATCACTTGGTATGAGGCCAACCCCACAGCACTATTCCTTTTTACCGAACCTTGGGACATTCAAACTGAGATAGAAAGGATGGGCAGAAGGGACACTATTAGAGAGGACATTCGAGACTTCATAGAAAAGAGGTTCCTAGAGGTAGCAAAACCACAGGACAAGTGCACAAATATGTCTGCTCCCACCTCTGTCTGTGGTCCCAGGGTGGCCTGTAACATATTTGGGGCAGCCTTTTTAAAATGACAAAGGGACCCCTGATATGGAATTACAGTGCATGGACATTCACCTCGATGAAGCTAGGGGAAATGAGTCCCATGGGAGGAGTCAAACACCAGCACAGGTATCCCACACAAGAAAATCTGGGATATCGAGATAAAAAGGTACACATGCTTGGATGGGAAGGGGCAGCCCCTAATTGTATGGAAACCTACACTGTATTCTTTGTGTTTCAGAGACAAAGTAGCAATACCCCCTTGGTACCAATAAACACTGTGTAGCAATACTGCACATACCAGACCTGCAATTGGGCACCTTCAAAGTGATGGATTAGTACTGGCAAGGCAGCGAACTTGCCTATACACAGCTCATCCCCAGATGGTGGGGCCTCTGTACCTTCATGACCATGCACACCACAACCCTGGTCATTCCTGGAGAAGATCTGTCAAGTTGTTCCAACATCCGCTCCAGGCAAAACAACTTGGTTCCATTGGACTCGAAGAAGAAGAACTGGTGGCTGTTTTGGCTGGGCTCAGTTCAAGGACTTTCTAGAAGCATTCATATTCAACTCTGTTTCCACAATGTATGGCTTTACAACACGGTTGTTACAACAAATGCGTAGTAACCCCGCATGCCATTACATCGCAAGTCGTATCAACGACTTGCTGTAGGGGGTGTGCAAACCCAGGAAATGTGTTGTTTTTTAAATCCAACACCTTCCCTGCTGCAACAAATGCGTAGTAACCCCGCATGCCATTACATCGCAAGTCGTATCAATGACTTGCTGTAGGGGGTGTGCAAACCCAGGAAATGTGTTGTTTTTTAAATCCAACACCTTCCCTGCTGTTGCACAAATTGGAGTAGTAATAGTAATTAATACTATTCCTAAGTACAGTGCGTCCCCTACAGCAAGTCATTGATAAGACTTGCGATATAACAGCACCCGTGGTAATAACTTAGTCATTGTAACGACTGCATTGTAAAGGTATACATTGTGAAGGCAATTCAACGCATGCGTTGCAATATCATAAATTCCATTCAAAGTGTTTTCTGACACTCAGATGAATGCAGGAGGGTCTATACCTTTTTCACTGTACAAATAAAGGCAAACACTTGCTGATTACAGATTACCTGGTGGGAACTACTGAATATGATTAATGACACTGAACTCTGTCTAAAAACTATCAGGGAAGAACTAAAAGCCATCTGCCTCATGGTGATGCAATATCGGTATATGTTGGACTTAATGGCTGCAATGGAGGGTGGGGTGTGTGCCAAGATTGGTGCTTCTTGTTGCAGGTTTATTCCTAGAAATGATCTCAAAAACAAAACTCTCGCTTTTGCCATCAAGCCCTGCATTGTCTACAAGCTTACACGAAGAAGGGGGGAGGTCCCCCTAAGCAGGACTGAATTGATATTCTGTTTTCTTCTCTCCCCATGTGCGTGACCAAACTGTGCACATCATTGCTTCTGGTTCTCATTATTTTTTACTACTATTGCTTGGTTTCCTCCAAGTAGCAGTTTCCTGCTGTACAAATGCAGTCCTCAAATTAGGTAGCATGCAAATAGCTAAAGAAAGGACAGTAGACACAACAGAAACACACCCAGCCTTGAATAAAGTGACTATCATGACATATGCGACAAGCATTTGCAATGCAATTGCTCTCGCCTTTGGGACTATATGTTTTAGCTATGCAGCACATTAGCCTGGGTGCTGAAACATTCTCTAATTTTTTAACATGGAGGGAAAGTAAGCATCAAAACGAGTGACACGCCAGGTATGGAAACACATTTAAAGAAATATTGCCTTTCAGCTGTAATGTAATGTAAGGAGTTATTTATACCGCGCAACTATCGCTCCAAGGAGCATCTTGGCGCCCACTTGTATGGCTGATCAGATAGAATTCTTACACTAGGGATCTGGCAGTAGTGTCAGGTAGGGTAAAGATCCAGGTTTTTAATTGTTTCCTGAATTCAGTTTCTCTATCCAGACCTCTTATGTGAGGTGGGAGGGTGTTCCACGCTTTTGCACCTAGCACCGCGAGGGACTTGCCTCCGCGGGTCTTAAGCCTGAATGATTGAGCTGCCAGAAGATTGGCGTTGGTCGAGCGGAGAATTCCGGTTGGATAATATCTGGTGAATTTTTTCCGCAGATACAGTGGTCCTCGTTTATGAAATGCTCTGAAGGTGATGAGCAATATTTTAAATAGAATTCTTTTAATGATAGGTAGCCAATGTAAAGTCTTAAGGGCTTCTGTCGCTGATGATCTTCTGGGCCACTTTAATATGAGTTTGGCCGCCGAATTCTGCACCATTTGGAGCCTATGGGTGACCTCCTTATTGGTGCCTGCATATAGTCCATTACAGTAATCAAGGTGAGATGTAACCAGTGCGACCACTACTGTTTTCCTGGCCTCCAAAGGAAGGAGATCGAAGAACTTTCTCAGACTCTTTATAACACCAAAGCACGTACCTGCCACTTTCAGTGCCTGCTGTTTAAAGGACAAATTCCTATCAAAGGTCACTCCCAGATTGCGGGCCGTGATAGCAGTATTGGGTGGTATTTCTGCTTTCTCAGGCCACCACAGTCTGGGTATGAATTCATTGTTTGGGCCCATCGGTATTATCTCCATCTTCCCGGTGTTGCATTTCAAATGATTAGTTCGCATCCATTCAAAGGTCGCCGTAAGGCAGCCCTTGAGTTTCTCTTCCCAGACCTGGTTGTCTTTATCCATGGTCAGGATCAGTTGCGTGTCGTCGGCATAGGCTATAGCTTCTATGCCAAACGAAGCAATCAAGCTGATTAGGGGTGCGGTGTAGACATTAAACAATGTCGGGCTAAGACTAGAGCCCTGAGGTACTCCTGTCGTGAGTCTTCTCTCCCCAGATTGAAATTCTCCTAGCGTCACTACCTGTCTCCTTCCACTCAGGAAGTTCTTAAGCCATTCAAGTACCACGCCAGTGATGCCAAAGGATTTTAGACGGTCTATCAGGATGATATGTGAGACCGTATCGAAGGCCGCCGATAGGTCTAATAGAATCAGGACGGCCTTCTTCCCTTGGTCTAGGGCTGTACGGATGGTATCTGCAGTATGCAGGAGAGCAGACTCCATTGAGTGCTGTGCTCTAAAACCAGCCTGGTTAGGGTGTCATACTTCGCTCTCTTCTAAGAATCTGGTCAGTTGTTGGTTGACCATAGATTCTGTGATTTTACATAGAGCAGGAAGTAAAGAGATGGGACGCAGATTAGATAATGTGGTGGGATCAGGGAGCTGTTTTTTTTGTAGGGGTCTCACTGCTGCAATTTTCCACTCTGAGGGGACGTTGGCTGTGGCCAGGGAACTGTTTACAATGTCGTTAATGACAGGGTTGGCAACCTCCACAATAAGGTGCAGAAGTTTAATAGGGCAGGGGTCAAATGGAGAACCTGATTTGGTGCGGAGTATAGTCCGCCGAGATTCCTCTAAGCTGACAGGTTGGAAGCTCGCCAATTGTTTCTCTACCAATCTCTCCTTTCCATTAGCTTCATCACTGGTCAGGCTAGGGATTACAAAATCCTTTGTCAGGCCCTGTACTTTAGCTTCAAAGTACTCGGTGATGGCCTCGCACAGAGTCTCTGAAGGGGGGATTTCTTGTGTTAGGAAGTCAGGTTTATTAAATCCCCTAACGATGTTGAAGATGGCTTTCTGTTTGTTATTTGCAGCCTCAACTGCCTTACAGTAATAGGTTTTTTTTGCCAACTTAATATGTTCATGGTATTTTTTCTTAGTAGCGTTATATTTGGTGCGTTCTAACATGCAGTAGTTCTTACGCCATCTGCGCTCTGCTCTGCGCAGTTCTCCTTGTCTTGTTTTAAGATCTTGGTTAAACCATGGGGCTGACTGCTTCTTTTTTTTGCCTTTGGTCTTCCTCATGTTTCCCTGCCCACCCATTCTTTTTAGTACATTCATCCATTCCTTGAACGTATTAGGGTCCATATTCAGGGATCCTATCTTATTAGGTCTACATTCCATTGCCAATCTGGCAAGGTCTGGGTGGGTTATTAATTCCTTCCATTCTTCATGGGTGGACTGAAATTGCTGATCGCGATTTTTACATTTCATGTTATGTTCAAGCATGAGAGTAAACGGTATGAGCGCATGATCTGTCCATACCTGAGGTTTTGGATGTTCACATCTTAAAGTGCTTATGTTAGTCGCGATACAGTCGAGCATGTGTCCTGCATCGTGAGTGGACTGGTTACCATTGATAACTAAGCCAAGAACTTCCATGGTCTCCCTAAATGATACAGCCGCATTGTCTGATCTGTTTTCTAGGTGAATATTTACATCCCCCATGACCGTGAAGTTAGAGTACTTTAGTACCAAAGGGCTGAGTGCTCCTCCTACTGTTTCCAAGAAACCTTTACAAGGTCCTGGTGGTCTATATATTACTGCACCAGCAAAAGTGAAGGTGTCATTGATTTTTATACAAAAACCCATTCCTTCTGCTTCTTTAAGTTCCTGCAGCTCTAACACTGAGCATGAAAGAGTGTCCCTGTAAATAACAGCCACTCCCCCTCCCCGTTTATCTTCTCCTCTGTCTTTCCTAAGAATGGTATAACCCGGAGGCAGAGCCTGTACCACATCTGGGGTGCAGCCTGGTTTCAGCCATGTCTCAGTAATACAGAGTAGGTCCAAATTTTCATCAAGTATTAGATCATATATATCCTGAGCGTGTCTAGGCATTGATCTAGCATTTATTAGGCCTCCAGATAGGGGTTTCACTCTAGGTGTCATATCAGTAATTTGTGTCCAGGTGAAAGCGTTACCACAGCTCTGACAAATGGCAGGGCCGGACCACACAGATGGATCCAATTTATGTCTATCACATACAAGCTCGTATTGTAGGGAAAGTAGCTCCTGTCTTGTGTAAACCTTACGTATGGCTTTTGGATAAGCATACCTTGCCGTTGGCCCGTCCGAGGCGCGGACGGGCGCAGATGGGCCGGACTCTGGCTCGACTCCGGCTCTCCTACGGCGCTCCCGCTGCGCGTTACCGCTGCGCGTGATCATGGCAGCTTTTTATGCACACCTCGTGCGCCGGCCTGAGCACTAGAGCGCTCGGCAAATGGCGGCGCCACTTGGAAATGGTATAGTCCAAAGCTCTGTTTTTAATATAAAATTAGGGCCTTTGATGGTCATATAACTGAAAATACAAGATTTGAAAAATATATTATTGTCTACGGGTGTTTGTGGAAGGCAATTTCGATGGACTGGAATCTAGAGAATGCTAAAGTGATTCTGGTATTTTACTGACCTCAGCTGGCCATTTTCTATCATGAAAGTTAAATAGAGGCAGTTGCCAGATAATAAAAAATAGAAAGTGCCTCAACAGAAAGCAATTCTGGTATTTTACTGACCTCTACTGGTCGTTTTCTATCAAAACAGTTAACCCCTCCCACACTCATGACGAGCTCAGCTCGTCATGAGCCACGGTTCTCGTGTGCTCATGACGAGCTGAGCTCGTCACGACCGTTAGAACGCTCGCATGCTGGGCAAATTCCCCTGCTGTGCGAACGTTCTAATGAAACGGGTGTAGTCATGACGAGCTCGGCTCGTCATGAGTACACCACCACCGTGGCTCATGACGAGCTGAGCTCATCATGAGCACCGAGGTGCTGTGCGGGCCCCCTGCACGGCAGGGGAATATGCCCCACAGGTAAGCGGATAAATAGAGGCAGTTAAACAAGCAGAAATCAATTCTGGTATTTTACTACCCTCTACTGGTCGTATTTTACTGCCCTCTACTGGTCGTTTTCTATCAAGACAGTTAAATAGAGGCAGTTCAACAGAAAAAAGTACCTAAGTGGAAGCAGACAACTCCTAGGGCTAATCTCCAGAGCCCACTAAGTACATACACTATAAGTATATACTAAAGTATATACAAAAGGTCTCGAATGCTCAACCTAAAAAATTATGTAGTTGAAAATTCAACTAGAGGATGGAATGTTAATATCGTTGAATGCGATGTCAATGTAGGCCAAAATATATGTACACATAACATAACAATGCCAATTCCGGTAAATATGATGTCAATGTACACCATAATATATGTACAAATAACAATGTCAATACCGGTAAATATAATGTCGATAAACGCCATGATAACTATACACATAATAATTTTGGTAAATACAATATCAATGACCGCCATGTTATACGTAAATGTAATAACTAACTTGTATCATTGCCATTGAATCCTCCCGAGATGACCTGCTCATCAACACAGAGTCAAAGATATGTGATCTGACAGGACCTGCAACCCAAACTCAAGCCTACCAATTGATAGGTCACAGGTGGGGTTACACTTAGCCTGAAGACAAACGCACGAACAGGGAAAATGCGAATCAGTGCAACAGATAAGCCGCTACAATAGAAAAGGTCCAGGGAGATTGGTCCCAATAAAACACATTTGACCAAAGGGGTTTGTGTTCCCAAAATACCACAAAATGAGATGGCACATGAAGTTAGGAAGGCTCAGTAAATCAGAACACATCATACACACTACACACAGTTGTCATGCTCACCCCATAATGGACATCTGGGCACATACACACTGGTCCACATTTAGTCTCCACAAAGTCGAGAGCTACCTGTGCCCACTTATTAGATGGTTTAACCTATGTTTTATAACTAGGCCCACATTTACATTCTCTACAAGAATGTGTACTCGGTTTATTGTACTTGAAGAACTGTTTATGACGCTGGTCAAAACCTCTGTATATCGAGACAGTCTTCAGATAAGACTCTGCTGCTGCTGCTCTCCTGCCCACTGCATTTAATATAACCCGAGGGCAGCTCCTCCGTAATGGGAGGAGAGCTTCATTTCTCTGGCTCAGAGCCAGCACCTGAAAAATAAAACAATATAATTGTATTTTCTGTAGCTGGTTGAGCCAACGGGCAGTAGGAAGGGATGGGGTTTTGGAGGGGGTAGGAGGAGTGCTATGTGCAGTTCTAAGTGCACACATGTGTGGGCAGCTGTCAAAGGGAGGTTGTGACATAGTCCCAGTGACTGCTGGGACCAGGAAGACCGAGGAGCGACATGGGAGGCGGTCGGCAGGTGCAGATAAGGTTTTCTTTAAAAAAAAAATATTATTATTAAACACCCTCCAAGCTCCCACTCCCGAGCCCTCCCCCATACCCACACCCCCCCCCCTCGCCCCGGCAACCCCGCCCGCCACATTTTCTTTGTGGCGACTGCCATTGGTAAAGCACCAGAAAGTTGTTTGCTGCAGGACTCAAGGAAGTAACAGGTGAGTAAATCATTGCATCTATGTTGTAGGACAATGGATGTGTCATATAAATCCCTTTCTTAATGCAACACAGATATTAAGTAACAGAATGATTTTCATGTATCAGACGATGAGGGTGTCTGAAATCTGCTCTCCGCGTTTCTCACCATGTTTCACAGACATAAACGAAATCAAGAATTTTGTATAAATAAAATTGGTGCTCGGTTTTACATATTAATGCTTCAACCAGTGTATAACTGCTTCGCACATCGGTTAATACTCTGCCACCCATTTGCAGATAGCTCCATTCTCCTCAGCCCCCCACCCCATAACACTAGGGCAGAATAGCCGAACGAATCATCTAGCACTAAATAAAGTTCAACTGGCTAAAGAAGTGAATAAACACTGCTGCACAACTTCAACCTTCTAGCCACACCATCAAGCAAGGTTTCGCAGAGAAGCCTGTGTTATCCTAACAGATTCCTTAGAAATTGTACTCCAAGAGAAAATGCCGGTGCACCAACCAGTCATCGATTTCCCAGCCATGACTTGCAACTTAATCTTCATCACTGTGAACTTTCTTCAGACACAGTCAGTTTCATAGTCTTAACACCTTCCAAGCTGAGCACCAATCTGGTATGCTGATAGCACGTGCAGCATCTTTGCTGCAGCAGTGGTATGATCAATGTACCAGAACTGGCTTCTTGATGATATTGTCATTATCGTGCATTCTTGTGTAAAGGAGGACCAGACAGGAAAGTATGCTGAGGTTTCACCTAAACTAATCACAACTAAATAGCTTGGTCCCTCTATATGGACACTGCTAACAATTCTAGTTATAGAGGGAAGATCAGGGGCCCAGAATTTGGGTCAACCTTGAGAAGTGATGCTAGACGTGGGATGCGTTGTTTAAATGTGAGGGTCAATGTGTGTAGGTGTGTAAAGACTGGAAGTACAGTGCCAAACCAAGTTGTGTATTGATTCTTCTGGTCTTTCATAGTGTTCGAGTGTACAGCTTTAGGTAGCACGGTGTCAGGCCAAGATATGTATGTATTCTTGAGGTCTTTCGTTTTGTTTGATGTGACTTGTTTACAGAGACTGGAAAGCACAGGGCTAGGCGCAAATGTGCATTTATTATTGTGATCTTTCTTTGTGTTTGATTTGACTAGTGCACAAAGGCTGGAAGCACAGTGCCAGGCGCAGATGTGCATTTATTCTTGTGATGTTATATTGTTTCTGATTTGACTAGTTGTAAAGGCTGGAAGCACAGTGCCAGGCGCAGATGTGCATTTATTCTTGTGATGTTATATTGTTTCTGATTTGACTAGTTTGTAAAGGCTTGAAGCACAGTTCCAGTCGCAGGTGTGTATTTATTCTTGTGATCTTTCATTGTCTTTCCCAATTTGACTATTGTACAAAGGCTGGAAGCACAGTGCTGGCGCAGATGTGCATTTATTCTTATGATCTTTCATTGTGTTTGATTTGACTATTGTACAAAGGCTGGAAGCACAGTGCTGGCGCAGATGTGTAGTTATGCTTGATGTGCCATGCCGAGATGTGTAGATATTACTGCTGTGTGTCCTGGTGCTCGATGTTAGCATGTAAGTGTTGGATCACAGTGTCAGTCCCAGATCTATAGTTTCCTTACGGTCTCTCGTGGTGCTTTGTGCTGTTATATAAATGGAAGTGGTTTCGGGTCCAAATGTGTTGTGGTGTTTATAGTGTACAGCCATATAAATAGAAACATGTATTCTCTCTGTCTAAATGGGTCCACGTTTCTGTCTCACAGGGCGGTGACCCCAGAGGTAACTTCGTGAAGGGAAAAATATGACACCCGAAACAGGGAGTAGAAGAGGCGTCAGCGCGTGAGAACCACGAAAGGGCTCTCTGCAAACAGAGGTGTGTGGATAAATATAGCTCCGCGTCTATTCACCGCCTGACAGAATGGTAAATAGATACCACAGGAAACGTGTGTATTATTACATTACTGAAAAGGCGTTCATTCCCAGGTGCTAAACTGGTGAAGGGTGTACTCAATTACCTTATAGCACAAAAGAAGACATTGTAAGGTTCATGGCCTGGGACTCAGACTTAAAATAGAATTGCCCCCCGCCTCTATATGGAGCATATAAAGTACGCTATTGCTCTTTCTCCTCAGTTTGCACTTTGACTTGAGGTGAAAATGGCGCGAGCCTGCGTCCTTCTGTGTGTGCTTTTGTGTGCGGACCTCCTACACGGGGCAGGTACGTCTGGGCGGCAGATAGTATTTTTGTGTCTGTTCAATGAGGTCGATGTACAAGGCATGATGTTCGCATTAAAATGCTCTGAGTAACGTACTACAGGCTAATTAATGAGGGGTGCGTTCAATATTATATCGCTTTACGTTACTGAATATGCGCGATAGCTGATGGTGTTTTGTTCTACCCGTGATTGGCTGCGCCTGATGCTTTATCTCTTGGGGTCACAGTCCATATCTGCAGGATGCCCTTGGTTGAATCAGGCCCAGCTCCAGGATTTGGGATCTGGGAAGGGTAGGAAGAAGCATGGGTGGGCCAGAGTCTCCCAGGTGACTGAGAGCTGGTTCTTGGCATGCCGGATGGTCTTGTAAGGAATGAATGTGAGCTGCTCCTCATATCGACAGCTAGGTTCCGTCTGCTAGTTTTAAATGTGTACTTCTAAAGGTTTAAACCTATAGGCCTCAACTCTTCTGCTATCTGCACCTCACGATCCTTTCTCGCTGTGTCTCCCTCCTGAATTCACTCTGCTGTCCCACTCACCCCACTCTCTACATCCTCCAATCTCACTCTCGTCTCTCTTCACCTCACACTTATACACCTGTTTCTCTGCTGTGCCTTACCCAATCTCAACTTTACCTCATATTTCTCTCACCTCAGCACCTCAACTCTCCTCACCCTCCTCTATTTCTGCTTTATCCTAGTTTCACTCTCTCTTGGCCTCACCACCCTCTCACTGTGAGTCAACCTCCTCTCATTTCACTTCACCCTTCTTTCCATCTCATCCTTTTCCCTCTGTCATTCTTCTAACTGGATATATGTTGTTAGCACGCATACTTTTACCACGCATACCATTACCACGCAATTTTTACAACGCAGGATACCTTACAATGCATACCTTTACAACGCATTACACTACAACGCAGCTACTATTACAAAGCATACCATTACAACGTAAGTATAGGTAAGTATATCATTTTTTTAAATAATGTAACTAATAATTTTTTAATTAATTTCATTATTTAAATTACATTTTATTAAAGTATTTGTTAATATATATCTAAAAAATACCCCTGTACCCCAAAACCCAAACCTAGCCCTGAAACCTAAAAATACCCCTGTACCCCCAAACCCAACCCTGAAACCTAAAAATACCCCTGTACCCCAAAACCCAAACCCAGCCCTGAACCCTAAAAATACCCCTGTACCCCAAAACCCAAACCCAGGTCTGAACCCTAAAAATACCCCTGTACCCCAAAACCCAAACCCAGCCCTGAACCCTAAAACTACCCTTGTACCCCAAAACCCAAACCCAGCCCTGAACCCTAAAAATACCCCTGTACCCCAAAACCCAAACCTAGCCCTGAAACCTAAAAATACCCCTGTACCCCAAAACCCAAACCCAGCCCTGAAACCTAAAAATGCCCCTATACCCCAAAACCCAAACCCAACCCTGAAACCTAAAAATACCCCTGTACCCCAAAACCCAAACCCAACCCTGAAACCTAAAAATACCCCTGTACCCCAAAACCCAAACGCAATACCCCTAATAAATGTTTTTTTAAAAAGATAAACTTACCTATACTTACGTTGTAATGGTATGCGTTGTAATAGTATCTGCGTTGTAGTGTAATGCGTTGTAAAGGTATTCGTTGTAAAGGGTCCTGCGTTGTAATAGTTTCGTTGTAACAGTATTTCGTGCTAAAAGATGCGTGGTAACAGTTACATACCTTCTAACTCCATCTCACCCTTTTCCTTGCTCTTTTCTATCTTCTTTGTCCTCCTCTTTCTCTTGCTCACCCTCCTGTGTCTTACTGACTTGTCTTCTTCGCTCTCTGTTACCATTCTCCCTGTATTTTCCAACCCACACTCTTCTGTCAGCTTCATCTTTAGTGCTGCTGCCTATGGGGTAATGCTTTTGTGTCTATAAAGGAATAAGGTGTGTGCATGTGCTTCTGTGGGTGCATGAGTGTGTGCAATTAGGCATGGCAGCTCTCTGCCACCGGATCTGTTCTTCACTGGGAGCTCTCCAAATTCTAAACTGTGGCACCACTAAGGACTGGATAATATAGTACATACACATGAGATGTGCAAAGATTAGGGGTTATGCATATTTTAACTAAATAATCGAGGTAACAATTGGCGACAAAACCATACCAGGCACCAATTGAGGGCCTATTTCTACCACTATTACCACTATTTTCTACCACTATCTTACCACTGTGTCAAGAGTATCTTCAAGGTTGACTACTGGACTTGTAATTTGATGACTACTTTCTCAACCACATTTTGTTGTCAGCATTTTGAGCGGAATGTATCTTAGGGGGAACAAAGAGGAAACTCATTTGAGTGCCTCAAAATTGAAATGTCTCCTATAAATAATGACTGGCATGCTTTCTCTTCATTCCCTATCCCCTGTCTCTCACTAGTCTCTCCCATTCCCACCACCCTCTCGTAAGCCATTATCCTCCCTGTCCATAAATCTCCCCTCTTTCCTCTTCAATCACTTTGATCAAGTCTTTTCACAATTTTGTCTGACCCCTCCTCCACCACTTATCAATTGCTCATGACCTTCCTATGTGACCACCAACTTTTCTCACTACCCCCATCAGTGGCAGCTGGTGACATTTGAAAGTGGTGAGGCATAAATGTTTGCTATGACTTTTATGTAGCGAGCAACACAAGCAAACTTAATGGAGAAACATGGGGTTCAGGCTGGGTTCTCCTCCAAAGAAAGAAATTGAAAAAGAGATTGGCAAATAGTGCATTTTAAATCAAAATAATTTTGGGATAAAGCAAGGCTTTTAAAGTGGTGGGAACCTATAGTCTTTAAATATTAAACATATTAAAAACGGCCCAATGTCTTACTGCAGCAATATGATCAACAGTTACTGTAATATCCACAATATACAACACAAATTCAGCCTTTTAAAGTGTTTTCTTGTCCAGTGTTTTGCAGTGCATGCAGCATCAATTTTGGAAGAAAATGCCCTACCTAGGCTTTGCAAAGGACCCACAGTGGCGGATTGCAATCAGTCATATAGCAATATGTAAAGACAGGTCTTTATCTGGGATGAAAAATGTGGGGGCTCTCCAACAGGGAACATGTAAAATACATTTCTTTGATTTCCATAATGTGCTAAAAGACCAGTATTTTGGTTTCCTCTGAGGTGTAATTGCATCCAGATGTTTAGCACAGCAACTGACCTACATCTATAACCTGTAAGGACAATTGGCTTTCTGAATAGATATTAGCTGTCTAAGATAAATGGGCAAAAGAAACAATTGATGGACGGAATGTTAGACAATGCAAACATTTACCCCCAGTCACAAGGATCTGGGTTAAATCCATCATTCCTTTGCTCACTACACCACCCCAGTTTAGACCCAGCCACATTCAAATCAGTCTTGACCCTGTTCCTTGTGGGAACAGTCCAGCCTGAACTGCCAAACCAGGTCCTCCCTGGACTGGAAAGAAGAATCCTGGGACCGGTTTCAGGGCATCACACTTCATCAGCCAGGCTAGCTGGAATCCAGTGGTGTAGTGAGCACGGGACCCACTTCTGAGCATTACCTTACCACTTAGGGCGACACATGCAAAAGATACAATTGATGGGCGGAATGTTAGGCAATGTAAATATTCACCCCCAATCACAAGGATCTTGGTTAAATCCATCATTCTTTTGCTCACCACACCACTCCAGTTTAGACCCAGCCATATACAAATCAGTCTTCACCCTGTTCCTTGTGGCAACAGTCCAGCCCGAACAGCCGAGCCAGGTCCACCCTAGACTGGAAACAAACATCTTAAGATAAGTGAGTAACAATAACAAGGATTTGTTATAAACAATTAACCTTAAAAAAAGATTTATTCTGAAATTTCTATTGTTTTGAGGCCCGTGGAAGAGGTTTTGGCCTACGGTTGTGTGCTCTTTATGTTAGATATATATGTCCTTGTTCTCTGCTCATCTTGTCCATCCGTACATCTTCAATCATCTCTCTTTCCTATTCAGCACTCTCTTTTCACTCTACCCCGAATGCACTTCCTCGCATCTCATTCACTTCAACCCTTCCAAACATACATTGCACTCACTACATTTAAGCAATATATTTTCTTTTGCTTTTTGCCCTGTAAATATTTTGTCATCTGTGCATCTCCTTCACACACATTTTAACAGAATTGCAATTGCAACAGGAATACATGACCATTGTTCTTTGTACTCTGCAGCAAGACCAACCTACTGACAGTCACTTTCTTTGGCTTCAGCATCAGTGTCGGAGCTTTCTTAAAGCCACTCATAAACACCTGACATGACTCAAAGTATGCACGGAAAACAAATACCGAAACACAGCATGATTAAATAGCTCTTGAGGAAGGCAAGATTAAATAAAACTTGAAAAAGAGAAGAAATAAATCACTGATATGCATTGCCTAAATGTTTTTAACACTCATTGTTCATAAATCAATCCATGTTTTCGGCATTGATGTTATTAAGGACATCAAGATGGGGCTAGTTTTAATGTCATATAGCAAATAGCCATCTACTGTAAGCATATATCTCTCGCTTTGCTCTTGACTCAGATATTTGGATCAACTTCACAAGTGTCTTTTGGATCAATTTTGTGGGAAAACAAAGGCAGCAGATCCACTTCTAACAGGGGCAGTGACTCGCAACCAGAGCCTGGGGTGTCACAGTATGGAAGGTTCGCGTGGTGAGGGTCTCAGCACAATATACATAACAGAAAATTAGCATTCTAACACTTACCATTACAGAGAACAAGGCACCAAAAGACACATGCTCGCATACACTCCTACGTGTGATGAATGGGAATGGGTGGGATATATGACTGTGAATGACTGATGGCTGCTCTCACATAGGGACGGAGACGGAGACTCCAGCGCCCAAAACCATGATGCTGAAAGTGTCACTGGCCTATAGTTGATACTGACATAGACTACAATGGCATAGAATGGCTTTAGAACAGTAAGACCTGTGTCGTACATCACAATTCAAAAAGTACATCAATTTGTTTGGAGATACAATCATATCTCTAAATAAATAGATCTATTTAATATTTATACAGGAATGTTTGGATTTTCAGGGGGACAGCCCAGAGCCCTAATGGAAAATCCTACCCTGATACCCATCCTTCACAAGCGTCATACACCCTTCACCCTTCTATTTTCCTGTCCCTCTGCTCTCCTCTTAGTGCCCCAAGCTCAGTACATGGTTAGCTATCCCCCTACTTGCATCACTCATTTTGGCCATCAATGCTACTTCCACAGACACCTTTTTCATCCTCCGTTATCTGCCTCACACCATCTTCTTCGCTTTCTCTGCTGCATGATGCTCATTAACCCCTACTACTCACTAATCAACCCACTCTGTCATATTTATTCTTTTCCTTTAATATTTTCTATACTTTTGTTTCATCTACCTGTTTCCTTACCATTCTTTTATCTTATCCTTCCTTTTTTCTCATCTTTTCTATCCTCACACTCAACTCTATTTACCTTCCATCTCTGTTCTGCATTACCTTTTCCACTTTTCAATATTCCTGAGTCTTTAATTGTGTTTGCTACCCATTTGAACCAAAGTTCAGAAGGTGGCCGTGGGTTTATCAGGACTTCCTCTGCTGTAAGGACACCACCGCTTCCACAGCTGTGAGTAAATCTTTAGCTAATATCCTTAGTATTATAAGTGACGTTGCACTCTACCTTTCAAAATGCCCTAAAATATCACATTTATTTGGGGCTTAAATCAGCTGTTTATCCATAGCAGGGACACCTAACAGTACAGAATTTTCATATTGATTGTGGGACTTCAACGGTTTTTAGGTCTCGCCTAGAAGAAAGCAAAAGTGAAGCTTTTGATGTCTAGTGCGAGACAACTTATGTTGTCACTTTTGGGGGAATGTGGACAGCAGACTGAAACGCGCTTTTTCTGGCAGAGATTGGACCTCGTGAGAGCGCACGCCCAGCCCGGCGCCGTGCACGTCCCCTGCCACAGATTCCCTGAACGCACACATGCACACGCAGGCAGGAAGGCACACACACACACACACACGTGTGCACCCCCCTACTTCCTCCACTCACTGGCACCCCCCGCCGCACACAGACAGGAGCGCACCTACACACACGCACGCACACACACATACAGAGCCCCCCCGCCGCCGCTGCCGCCACTGCCGCCGCCGCCACTGCCGCCGCCGCATACATACAAGCGCCCCCCCGGCCGCTGCCACTGCAGCATACATACAAGCGCCCCCCCCCAGCCCCACTTACCGCCGTTCTAAACTCTTGCAGCCTCCGCGGGGCTCTCCCTCGGGCATGGGAGCCCCGCATCACCAGCACTGCTTCTCTCGGTGGGCGCGTGCTCAGGCTTCCAAAGACGGAAGTCCCACCCCATGGAAGGTTTCGGTTTCGCTGTCGGAGCTGGTTTTGCTGGGAGGAAGGGGAAGGAGCCAGGTGCTGGTCCCGCGTTGGCACACTTTTTGCTGTAGTCAGGCAGGATGGCGGGCTGCTGGCTTTCGGCGGAGGAGAAGGAGCAGTACAGGATCAACACGGAGATCGAGCGGCGGATCAAGAAGGACAAGCAGAGCACTCACCGCGAGCTCAAGCTGCTGCTGCTCGGTAAGTGGCCGCGGGCTTGCAGCTAAGTCTCACTACAGTCTTAACATGGCCGTGCCCCTCCTAAGGCAGGCTATACTGGAAACGCGGCTTTATGGTACCCTGTTGGCCTTGTTGCACTTTACTCTCTGTTAGGTGACCCCAACATGGCAGCTGAACACGTTCCATGATGCTGATGCACACAGGATCGCTGTGAATGCACACTATAGCTAGGCAGCCACAAGCAAGAGCACTCAAAACTGTTTCCCTCAGACCGTGTTTACAACACCCCGCATGCGTGATGAAAGACGAGTTAGCGCAATGGCGCCCCCTGCTGGAGCCTCCCTCACATCTACCTGGAGCAGCGTTCCATGGCCGCAGTATTGCAAACTAGCGTATGTTCGAGGCACTACACCTTCTTCCCTCGCCAAGGCTGTTTACCCGCTGGCTTCCCATCCCAATAGTCATAGGCACTGCGGTCGCAGCTCTGCTGAGCTCCAAGGCTACCCCTGCCTGCTCACCAGCAAAGGGCTGGGCTGCTCGGCACACTGAGGCAGCGGATAGAGTAGGTGCCAATGTCGCCATCATTTTTACAGCACACACTGCTCCGCATGGCTCGGAGCGGCTTATAGAACGCAGGAACATACCCGCAGCACCGGAAACTAACAACCAGCGCATCCGCGGCCAGAAACTACTATGCCTGGCTCCCACCTGGGGCTGAGGGTCATGGGCTCCCATGGCCCTCTCAGCCCCCACTAGAGAGTGCCTTGCGGCTCTGTAGGCGGTTCCGGGGGACTGGCGGGCGGGGTGGTGGTGCATCCCAAGGGCTATCTTTCAGCAACCCCAAAGACCAGATGCTACACCTCAGAGTGTTCCACGCCATCCCACTCTAATTTCCACTACATCCCCTTCTACATTCCCCGCTGTCTCCCTCTCCTTCTACCCTTCACCCCACCCGAAGCTTCTCGCCCACCGCACACTACCCTTTCTCATCCACGGCTCCTTTCCTCTCATGTTACCTTCTATACTCCTGCTGCTCTGTCTTCCTTGTCACCCCACTGCATTCTTCGCTCATCTGCCCCCCGCTCTCTTATTCTGTCCATCAAGGCCCACTTGCCACCTCCTTCTATCTCATGCACTTTGCGCTAGTCATTGGCTTGTATCCTGTTTAACCTCAACCCCTCTTAGATGCCCCTGCATTTATAATGCAATAGGAATCGCATTTGCAAGAGGTTAAGCTATTGGCATGGTCATTTACAAGGCCAATAACTCAAACTCTCCTAAATGCGAGACCTATTGCATTGCAAATGCTTGTTTCTTATAGTGTTTGCTGCCTATAGGATAGATTATTATTTGAGATGGGTGTCTGTCCGCTTCAATGAATAATAACACTTCTTGTCAGGGTGAGCCCTCAAAGTCACTACATCAACTTGAGCTCAACCCCCTGTTAGCTATGGTATAGAGCAGAAAGGCTTAACTTAGAGAAATGTGTAAAGTGTATATGCAGTATCAAAACAGTATTAAAGTCGAAAAAACAAGTAAAGAAATCCCAAATTAAATTACAAAAATAGAGTCAAATTTAATTAAAAAAAGACACCAAAAAGTCAAAAATCTAATACACAGGACCATAGATATGACTTTTTCAGTATTTAAATGCACCAAGCACAAATGATGGTCAAGGGTCACAATAGACTAGGACCTGGACACGATTTGAGGCCAACTGAGGTGGAGCTTGGGTTGGATGCATCAAGTGGATTGGTCCTGTGGAAAGTTTGGAAGTCAAAAAGCTCAAATAAATTTCTGAGTCACAGTTCAGAGAGGGACTTTGTCACTTTTTTGGAAGAAACAGGCTTTCCATGTGGGCATCTCTGAAACTACAGCTGCTGTCATTGAACTGAATCCTGGATACCTAAAGCAGATTGACCGCATTGCCTCTCAAAAATGTTTCAGCAAGAAATCTCACAAGTTTGTAGGTCCCATCTCAGAATGGGAGCTTGTTGTTTTTCCTGAGGTGCTTCAATCTCTGCAATAGATGAAGCTGAAAACCTGAATTTGAGGAAGTGCAGGTCAAATACTTCCCATGGGGGGTGTACAACTGAATCTCAGGAGCGCTGAAGGAACATCTTTCAAAAATGTGCAATTATTCTAGTGCCGGACAACCAAAGGAGTACACTCCTAAGGCTGCATGGAACTCAGTGGAAGGCACATAGCGACTCTCAGATTGTCAGGGAGAGACCAATTGCCACGTTCAGTTTAGGTACAGTTGCCTTTGGCCAGTGGATCATTTAGGAAAAAAGTCCTCCAGCAGAATCTTGTATCCCTGTAGCCACAGAGAAGTCAGACACCTGACCTTTGAAGTTCACTTCTTTTTCCTCAGTAAAAAAGGGACTCTAGTCAGTCAGTGTCCTCTAAGTTCATAGGCAGCAGTTTCAGTCCTCTTCTTATCTACTACAGATCAATATAGTGGTCTGCGGAGGGTGCCTTGGAGGTACCAAGTTTATTACTGGCTCTAGCTGGGGGTTGGAGGCAATTCCTGGGTGAGGGAAAAGGTGCCAGGTCATGGCCTAACTACTTTTTTCAGTAGTTCTTGTTTTCCGTAGTGCAAACAGGCCTGAAATAGCGTCAAGGCAATTCCAAGATGGTCAAAGTCTTCAGCTCATCAAGCTTGGACACTAATAGTCAGGAGTTGTAGGCAAGTATGCTATGGAAATGACTAGGGTAATCCATATCTAACATTAATATCCAGTGTGAGGCAGGCCCTGGACCCACAACACAAAATGAGATAGAGGTCTGGTAAGACAAAAAATGGTCTTTCAGCAATCAGATAGCGGACACACAAGACTTATTGTCTGATCTAGTTTGATCTTTTCAAAGACGCAACATGTTTGTATATGCCTCAGATACGCCTCACAGGCAGGATTTGACACTGTGTGCCAACATAAGAAACAGTAGCCTTTACCCTGAATGTCCAGCTGAACTCATTTGAGTCATAACAGCAGATTCAGGTGTATATGTCTACAAAAATGGTCCATTGTGTGGCCCCTGGAAGGAATTTAACACCTCTTTAAAGGCTGACAACCAACTGGGTAGCTGGGAATTAACCTCCAAGAGCCTCAGACAGAGTAAAGATATTTTTTTTAAAGTTATTATCTTTATTACTAATTACAATTCCTTCTTTATGGTACATTGGATTTTAATAACTATTAAAATATGGATTTATTTATTTTCCTTGCTGATCCCAAACACAAGATAACAGTGTTAATATGCTTAACTGTGCTCTAGTTTTCTGTACAGGACAGCCAAGCTTGCTGCAGTGAAAATAGCTTTTGGGTCTTTGTCACTGTAGGAACATGGTGACATTAATTTTCTATGTGCCCCTTTCAAAATACCATGCACCCTACCGTGTGGGCTACAACAAGTCCTACTTATGGGTGACGTTTTCAAATTTGAAAGGGATGTCTTTGCCTGTTACAAAAGGGTATTTTAACATGCTGCATGGCAGGTTTTACAATGCAGCAGTGAAGTTACAATGGTAGGCCTGAAGCCACGGTTTGGATGCCCCCTTTGTGGATCGCACAATGGGTTCTGCAGTCCACAAGTGACATTTAACTTCCAATCCTACGGGCATTTGCAGCAGCAGGGGTAAAGTGACCAGAGTTCCAAACCCAGCATAATTGTTTCCAGAAAAAGGTGCAAAAATCTGGGGTTGACTAAGCAGAAAGGTAGATTTTCTACACTGTCATTTTTTTCAGAAATGGAAGGCTGAGTAGCAAGGTTGACCTTGTGACGCCACATATTGTTGGAAGATCTCCACATCAAGTGCATTGGCTAAGTACATCATCTTAGCATTTTCGTACCTGAGGAGTAACAACCACAATATATAATCAAGGCCACTGGATTTATGCAATTGGGGCGGACCAAATTATGCAGCAGGGCTGGCTAAGTTATGCAGCATAACGTAAAGTAGTACTACTTTATTATGTTGTCACTTTTTACACATATTAACACTGTCTAAAACAAAAGTTAATCTCATTAGCAGCAATTTAAATTGCTACTTCAGTAATAAGCACCTGTAACGTAGCCAGTAAAAGTTTGTAAAGGTTCGTTCACTGTGCAGCAACACACACGCGTTTTTAGTAACTTTTGATCCACTTACAATGGCTTTTTGTTAAGATCTGCAAATTATGCAACCAATGATGACATTCCCTCCATCTTCCCTCTTGATATATCCATAATTATGCATACAACGCTGCATCTGCAGCATTGCATAATTATAGTGGCCCTTACTATAATCCATTTCGGCCGATTCATGCGACAAATCAGAGACTTTGTTGAGAAAGAATAAATGCACAGATACAGGTGCCTGACAGTGTGGTGTCTTTTATTAAAAGTTTCTGCTAATTATATTAGCAAGGTTCGCCTTCTGCAAACACCTCAGGGCATGGAGAGTAGGCAGGACAGTGGCAGGACATGTTGCCAGTGCTGCCATGGAATAGTTGCCATGACTTTCCTTTGTGTTCTGGGAACATTCACTGCACCTTCTCATTCTGTGTTTATGTTGTATTAGAGAATTCTGGCAAGTCTTTTCACTAAAGAAAAATCTAAACTTTGCCATATTCAATGTGTTTTGCTTAAAATAGTGCTACAAGTAGGGCCGGTGGAATGTGTGATTCTGCGGCTAGAGCGTACTGCTCAAATTTATGGATTTGTCAATGAATCCACTGTCTGCTGCATAATCCGCGAGATTTGCACTCAAAACTAAATGTTGCTTCCAGCTCAAACAGACCAAAAGTTACGGAAAAACAATAACGCAGCAAAATGTGTTGCTGCAAATGTTCACTGATCACTTTTCAGTTGCCTACTGCTGTATTTCGATGTTAAAGTGTTAATAAGTAGGTGTACCCTTTTCCAAGACAAAAATGACACGTAAAAATAAATTACATACTACTATCACAAAATGTGCTGTATTACGCTGAGTAATTTTTCTTTCTTTGCCACATAATTTAGTCAACAATGCCTCATAATTTGGTTTTCCCCAGTCGCATAATTCCAGTGGCCCTGGCCATAAAATAGGAATAACTCATCTACCATGTCCTCTCCCCTGTCCCCAGCCACTTAAAGTAGCCCAAGGAATTGACATTATGAATATAAATTGCACAATTACACTTTAATTTGTAGTCTGCAGGCCCGTGTGATTTTTTTAATTAAGAAAAAGAACAGAAGATGTTTTAGGTCTCGTTGAGTCAGCGCGCATGCGCTGCTTGGAGAGATATTTAGGGGCTTTGAGAAGTGCTCCCAAAGCGGCGATCAGCTTGCCAGAACGCGCCCAGGCGCGCGTGACGTGCACAGCACTTTTTCACGTCGTGCACGCACGCACCTCTGGCTTCACCACTCGCGGGTTTTTTTAAAATTATTTTTTGCACACCACTTGTGCCTTACAATCCCTGAAGCACTCACAAACGTCATGTCCGTACAGTTGTGGCTCCGGCCAGACAGCGCCACTGTTCATCAGATATGTACACTATCTTATTTTTAAGGTTTTTGTTGTTTTGTTTAACCGCATGATACAGGAGGACATAGAGATGTTACAAGCAGCCCCTTGTAGCTATTTCACAGACTGACGCCTGTATTTGCTGCCACTTTTTTTTTTTAAATCGCGAGATGATAGTTTTGCAGCAGCCTGCATTTGATGCTGCCTTCAACATTTTACAAGAATAGCAAATCCTTGTTCTTGAAAAGTTGCGGAGTAGGCGCCATTTTTTGATGCCTTCATTTGTGTGGTGCTGTTGGTTGTGTGAGGAAATCTCGCAGCTGCGAGTGGACCCTATTCCTGATGTTCACTTTTCAGCACGCGCTCTGTTTACACTCATATGGCCTTTGACGTGTGGGCTTTGTCGCCTTTAGGTTTTTGGGGTACTTTGGCTGTTGTTTTGTGCGATTCACAAATCACTCTGAATGCTTCGAAGTCCAATTAATATGACTTGTTTTCTCGGGCATCTTTCATTTTCCGTGTTGTTGTTAATGTGTAGCCAGCAGGGGCAGAAATCTGAATGTCAGATTGGTTTTCAGTTTGGCATTCACACCATGGCACTGGGGATGAAAGCGTAGTAAAACGTGTAAATAGCAGCAATTTTGTGCGGGTACTTGAAACCCGAGCAGTCTCGGTTTTTTTTTGTTTTCATTCAAGCTAATTACAGTGGAGGAATAAAGGTGATTCAGTCTATCGACTTTGTCTGGTTTAGACTTTTGTTTAAAGTGCATGTAAAAAAGGTTAAGGTAATCTATGTCATTCATATTTATATTTATTTCACATACTTTACTTAATATTGCATTTCCTAACAGTGTTAGCTATTTACAAGCTGTTGTGCCACTATACGTTTTTTAGACATATGCAGCACAATATCCTTGGTGCAACCATATCAACTGTTGCGTGGCTAATAACTTATAAGGTCCCAAAGGCGAGAACTATTGGCCATGCCAATGCTTGTTCTACTTGTGAATGGGACTTGGGTGGGCCATGGGTCTATATTGGGGGGCAAAACACACAAGATGATGGACGGAATGTTGCACAATGGCAAAACATTCACCCCCAGTCACAGATCTGGGTTAAATCCATCCATATTGGGGGGGGCCTGGCCCACCCACTAGAATCGGGCCTGGTTTGAATGCCGAATCTTTCCAATACTCTTTCAGTATTCATGGTTCCGGTCTTGAACCTACGACTATGATCTGCTTATGTATGGAACTCTGTTGTATATTATTCCTACCTTTGTTTCCATGTTTTCCCTCCTGTAGCCTTATGTCATATATTCCAGAATGTTGGTGGCTCTGGACTCTTCCTGGGATTCTAGGTTGAGACAGTTTGTGCCTGGCCAGCTCCTGTTGAAGATGTCCTGCTGTTTCTCTATGAAATAAACCCGCTGTTATGCACTGGAAGCTTACGAGTATTTACTACAAACTCCCAGCTCTGGCTGTGCTTGTTTCAATGCCTGTGGTCACTGACCACACACTTGTTCACTATTTTACTTTCTTTAGTACCCCTCTCCCTGTCCACATATCGCAATCTCCGCCACATCTTTCTGTTTTTCAATGGCTCCCGCTTGTGCCACTGTATTTGCTCATTGTTTTTCTGTGTTTGGTATCTTTATATATATCTAAATAAGACGTTATGGACTTCGATCTTAGCAACCACCTCATTCACATGTTCCCTTGATAATTTATGGCAGGAAGGAGCATTAATGACAGATATGAGGGATATAGTCTCAAACACTATGTTATAATTCAAGTGAAACTTACCTCCAGGGCACTGGGACGCTTCTGGTACTTTTGATTTATTAAGGTTGTCTTCTGAGGCTAGAAATCTTCCATTGTATGACATGCCTTTTAAGGTAATGGAATGCTATTTTTGCTCTTTTGGAATTAAGTCATACACGGAAAGGCATATTGTGGTGTAAAGCTCAGCTACATATGAAGAATGTAGTTCTACTGTCGGTGCCTTGGATTCTAGAGGCATACTTTTGGGGTCCTGTTATAGGGTATGAAGAAGCTCAATATTTTTTTTAGGATAAGAAATAATCCTTTTTTTTAACGTTTAAGACGGCTTGTAGAACAATATCCTGGCAAGAAGGCCTAAATACCTAATTAGTTGAATGGAATGGTATTTGAAGAATCCTGAATGCTCAAGGGATCACCATGATATTGTGACTTTGCTTGGCCAAAAACTATTTTACATAGCCTGCTGTGCATGGCCAAGCGACAGTGTGTTCTATAGCTGATTGATTAGTTGGATACCAGCTGTTTTAAGATGTATAGGGATCTATAAATTAAGGCTGCTTGCGATTTAGTCCCTTAACAATATCATAGCTATTAACCAACAACATGAAGTTTCACTGTTTAGTGGTTGTGAGACTGTTTGATATGATGTGATAATTATGGAAAAACGGCGAAACAATGCACGTATGGTTCATTTAATGATTGCACTTTATTGACCTAATGTGTGTTAATTTGAAACACTGCATTATATTTAGAACTAAATCGAAGTGTACTAAAAATCACAGCCTATTAGAATGTCGAAATACCTTGTTATTACAACTATACAGTGTCATTGACTCGGAAAAACAATGCTTACATTCTCACAAGTTCCGTACTAAAGTTGGTTTATATAATTAAACACCTGGTGCCATCCTTATAAAGGAGTTATTGTGATTACAAAACACTCCAGAAATGCAAGCATGTGTGCTCTGCTAATGGATAAATACCCTTGTTTGCAACTCCTGTACATACATAAACAGTGGTATAAAATATTTGCTGTCCCTCTACTTCCTCGACATAGCAAAAATAGAACATTACAGTCTGCACATCTGTCTATATGGTTTATGCCAAGACGTCTTATTAAACTGCATTTTCTTTAGAATGAAAATATATTTAATTTACTCAGGACACAATTGTTATATTCTTGTTATGCCTGTCGTAGCAACTGCTGCTTGGCAACTGCAAGCTTCTACTCCTGGAATCCGGCTTGGGGAGTCCAGTAGAGGGCTGCTGTTGCTGCGAGAGTCAGCTGTTGGGGGTTGTTCTTATACTCTTCAAATAAACCTCTTTTTGTACCCACTTTGGAGTTCCTGTCTTTAAAAATGGCAACGAGGATGGGATGAGGTACATCAAGAAGGTTTTTCTGAAATTCGAGTTGGAGCTAATCTGGAGATTTTTTTTTATGTCAAGTTTGGAGCAAAGTTTTGATAGTTTTGAGGTTGAAGACCCCAACAGTAACAATTTTCATAAGAGGACGTCTATGAGCAAGTGATTTTGTAAGTAAAATACTTCTACTTACATTTTCTTCATGTCTGGAGCCTCATACAGACTGTTGGTACACCGTCGTTGGCGCATACCGTATGAACGTCGGAGTTTAAGTACTGTCGGACTGCACGTATATTGGCTGTGCGCAGGGTAAAAGTGTGTCCATGTCTTCATTGTTATTTTTAACTAGGGGACGGCACCTTTGGACCCCATAAGACGCGTGAAGACAGCGTTGTGAGATTGCATCTTCGGAAGTTACACGCGTGCAGGCAGCGCGTGTTCGAAACACAGAGTGCGAGCGTTTGTCCTGCGGCCATAATTGTTTCTGTAAGATGAACTCCTTCCACATCATCACGTTGTGCCCACGTGACCTTGACGCCGGGTCACACAAACGTGCCACCATTTTTGTTTTCCTTGAATTGATTTGCTGATCGCCAACCATGTAATTCAGCTGCCGATTTTACAGATTTGCCAACCACGTTTTTTTTAAGATGTTCAAACATCGGCGATTAACGATCTGCATTAAATAAATTGCTGGAGATAAGCTACGGTGATAGGCACACCGCCTATGAACTTTTACCATATTATACATATTTCTTTTGAACAGCTACAAGTTAAAATACAATTTTTTTTACCAGAATACTATTACATCATTTCTTAGAATTTCTTTTCTTTTTTCTACATTTATTAGCTTACTCATCCACTCTGAATAATTTTAATTAAAATTGCTGAGTATTTTTGGGTTGTATAAAAGCTTCTCAAGTCATAGCCCCACCTTCTACTTTTTTTCAGGATCCGGGTACGCCTCCCATGACCTGGGAAGATTGGAAAGAATCTTTTGTAACCTACTTAGAAGCAATTGGTGGTGAAGAACTGAAGATTATGTTTCCAATAGAAAATTGGCAATTTTGAAACATCATCTAGGAGTGGAAGAAAGAAATGTATTAAAAACACTGCCTAAACCACCTTCTGTTTCAAGAAACGATAGTGAAGGATCTGGTGATGTGCAAGAAGACTCTTACGAAATTGCGTTAACGATGTTGGAAGAGAACTTTGGTAAAAAATTGAGTATTGTAGTTAAAAGGCACAAATTATTTTCACGAAAGCAAATTCAAGGTGAGAAAATTGAATAATATGTTGCTGCCTTACGGAGACTAGCAAACACTTGCATATTTAAAGACCGCAGGGATGAAATTATAAGAGATCAAATGATTAATGCCACAAATAACAAGAAGATTCAGGAAAAATTACTAGATTTATGTGACCCCCCACATTAGAAAAAGCTATTAGCATAGCAAAGCGTAGAGAAAATACAACGTTATATGTAAAGGAATTAACTGTATCTGAACCTAAAAATGAAAATGGTACAACGAAAGTGTGCAAAATTAGTGACAAAAACAAGAAAGTAATGTTACTGGTGAGGTCAAAGTTGAAGTGAAAGGAAAAAATATTTCTGCAAATTTTAATAAGTTGTGTTACCAATGTGGAAGTAACAGACATTCTTCAGATGCTACCCATTGCCCTGCAGCCAAAAGCAGATGTTATAAATGTAAACGAATAGGACATTATTCTAAAGTTTGTAAATCTTCAAATACATTCCAACCTAAACCTGTTATCAATGTAACTGATGAAAATTTTCGTGAAGATGAGGAGGATAGTGATGTAGAGGTATACATGATTGATGAGATTGATGACATTACAACGAGTGAGAATTATAATCCTCCCAAATGTGATATTTTTATAGATGGAAAGAAATTAGCAATGTGGGCTGATTCCTGTTATCCTTTCACTATAATCAACAAATATTTTTGTAATTAATTAGGTTCTAAAACACTTCAAATTCCTGATGTCAATCCTGTGGGATATTGTGGTCAGAAATTACCAGTGATGGGTTATTTTATATCCATGATCAGATTTCTGGATAGAGAGACCGAGGCTAAATTATACGTAGTGGAGAAAGGTAAATCCCTTTTAGGATGGAGAGAACAAAGAGCATTAAATATCATTCTCAACCATAATCACCCCATGCAGGTAATTTTGACAGAAGATAATGATAGTTGTGAATGGGTGTCAAAATTTCCCAATCTCTTTAAAGAAGAGTTAGGATGTTTAAAGAAATTCCGACATCTCATCATTTTAAAAGCAGTTGCTTCGCCAAAATTACACAAGGTACGGAATGTGCCATTGGCATTAAGGGATCCTTTAAAAAAAGAATTAGACAGGTTGTGCAAAGAGTGCATAATAGAACCAATAGAAGCGTCTGAATGGCTCAGTCCGATTGTTATCGCACACAAACCTAATGGCAGTATCAGCATGTGTGTGGATTTAAGAGATCTTAATGAGCGTATTTGAGTTGACCGTCATCCTCTTCCCCATATAAATGAAATGCTGGCCACTGTGGATAATGCAAAAATTTTCTTTACCTTAGACTTATCGAATGCATATCATCAAGTGTTACTGCAACCTGAATCTAAGCACTTAACATCCTTCATCACTCCAGAAGGAGCATTTCAATTTGTACGTATGCCATTTGGTTTGGCATCTGCTTCAACAGTTTTTCAACGCATTATGCAAGGTATTCTTAAAGATATTTCCAATATTCTGATATTTCAAGACAATATTTTAGTGTGGGGAAAAGACAAGGAAGAGCACAATGATATTTTGTCTTTGGTGTTAAGCAAGTTAGTGCTAGCAGGTTTAACCATCAGTGTCAAAAAATGCAAGTTATGCCAAACTGAAGTTAATTATCTTGGTCATACCTTAAGTCATGAAGAGATTAAACCTAAGTTTAAGCTTGTAGAAGATCTAGAAAGAGCTCCCCCGTTCCGCAAAACAAGGACCAATTAAGATCATTTTTGGGTTTAGCCGAATATTACTCAAGATTTATTTGTAATTTTTCCAATTGTGTATTTCCATTACGAGAATTAATGAAGAAAAATGTCACATTTATGTGGTCTGACAAGTGTCAATGTGCTTTTGAAGAAGTAAAGAAAGCAGTTGCAAATGCTGCTGCTTTAAAACCGTTCAATAACAATGACAAAAGCATAATTGTGACAGATGCCAGTGGTTATGGTCCGGGTGCCGTACTAATGCAAATCCATGATGGTAAAGAAAGGGTAATTGCATTTGCCTCCAGAACACTTAAAGGAGGGGAGAGTACATATTCCACCATAGAAAAAGAGGCATTAGCGTGTTGGTGGGGTGTGCAGCTTTTTCATAATTTCGTTTGGGGAGTGAGGTTTGAACTGCACACAGACCATAAACCATTAATTGACATTTTTACTACTGCTGGTGCTGCCAAGGCTACACCATGGATAGCCAAATGGATTTATCGTCTACAAGGGTATAATTTTAACATCAAATATGTACCAGGGGTAGGATTATTAATGCTGACTGCTTATCACGTCTTTCTGTAGAAAAAGTTGATGATGAACATTTTGATTATGATGGGGAAGAATGGGTTGTGGCTTAATTGAATGAAGTCTGTTAAGCCACAGAAGAGTCTGATTGGAAAAAGGCAATTTTGGATGACAGGGTTACTAAAAAAGTGGTTGAATGTCTTCCATTGAAAGAGGGGTGTAAGTCTCGCGAAGATATAATTACCTATAAAGAAACATGGAGTGAATTATCTTTTGTAGATGGTATTTTGAGAAGGAATGATAAATTGATTGGTCATTCTACTATGAGAACTAGGCTGTTACAATTGTTACATAAAGGCCATGGAGGTATGTCAGCCATGAAAAGGAAAGCCAGTGAAGATTTTTGGTGGCCTAGAATGGATAGGCAGATTGAGAGGTTTGTAAGGGATTGTGTTGAATGTTCACGCAGTGACCAGACTCATGTTGTGCAGGAAACTGCCATTCATCATATGAATTGGCCTAAGCTTGCATGGGAAAGATTGGCAATTGTTATTTGCGGTCCATTTGACATTCTAGGAGTTGGTAGCAGATTTACCATTGTTTTAATGGATTTTTTTTCTAAATGATCTGAAGTGACATTTGTGCGAGAGGTTAAAGCTGACGCAGTGATTGATTTCTGTGAAGATATTTTTTAGGAGAGAAGGTTGTCCAGCAGAGATTTTATCTGACAATGGACCTCAATTCACTCCTAGCAAGTTCAGTGGTTTTCTAAAAACATGGGGCATCAAACACTTAACCCCTTGCGTGCTGATGACAGAACGGTTCCGTCATCAGCATCGGTTGAGCTGTGCTGATGACGGAACCATTCCGTCATGACTCCGCCCGCGCAAGGCGGAGTCAGCACAGGCGGAAAATACGCCCCGCACGCAAGGGGTTAAAGACCCCGGTTTATCATCCTCGTGAAAATGGCCTTATTGAACAATTTAACCGTGTTTTGGGTGAATGTATACAGATGGCTATTTACAATCAAGTAGATTGGAAATGTTTAGGAAAGAAAATGTTATGGAACTACAGAACTACGCCACACTCTGTTACCGGCAAAGCTCCTTTTTGTTTGCTCAAGGGCAGGGTTCCTTGTTCTACTGCTGTTCCAGCATGGATGGAAAGATGTGTCAGGAAAATTATTGATGATCAGGTAATAAGATCTAAAGTTGAAAATTATCAAAATTCTCATGATGACAGACATAATAACAAGATACTCAAAGATTCCCAAAAATTAGAGGTTGATAATTTTGTAAGAGTAAAGTTGGGAACTGTACAATACAAAGGAGGTTCTAAGTTATCTGACCCTAAGAAGATTGTATCCATCAAGGGTGATTTTGTAAAACTTTCGGATTGTAAGTTGAGGAATGCTAATCGCGTCCCAAGATGCAATGAAACAGAAGTACGTGAGTGGTTACTTAAGGATGTAAATAATACTGTTGGGAGTAATGGCGTTAATGGTGCTAATGGTGTTTCCATTGAAAGTGCCAGAATTTCTTCTGGTGCCAAGTCCACAGTCCGACCACCAAGCACTCGTGATAAGAATGTCCCCAAAAAACTTCAAGATCACTTTTGTGGTTAACTTCAAAACGACAATATATACCAGTTTGTTACTAGTTAGCAAATATGTACATTATATTGTTCTTGTTAATATCAGCCAAATATGTGCAATTTAAGAATTTTATTATTATCAGTCATAGGGTGTTTGCGTGAACAAAAGTTGTTTGTTTACGCAAACGCAAAATTGTTTTTTGTTGTTTTTTTAAAAGAAGAAAGATGTATTATATTCTTGTTATGCCTGTCCTAGCAACTGCTGCTTAGCCACTGCAAGCCTTACTCCTGGAATCCGGCTTGTGGAGTCCAGTATAGGACTGCTGTTGCTGCGAGAGTCAGCTATTGGGGGTTGTTCTTATACTCGTCAAATAAACCTCTTTTTGTTACCACTTTGGAGTTCCTGTCTTTAAAAACAATGACTAACATTTGAGCCGTGAGACAATTTCACATTGAATAGGCATCCTGACTATTAGCAGAGTTGTTTCTTTACAAATGCTTTGTATTCTGCAATTGAGGAAGTAAACAGTGTTTTCTCATTACAATTTTACTGCACTGTTGAAATATCATGGGGTTTTACCTTTGCACTATAGTGATGATTGTGTGGATGTGCGTTTATCAGTATCAGACAGTGTTCTTAGAATGTAGTGGCTACCCAGTGACTCACGCATCTCAGTCACCTTAGCTAGGATCAATGCATATTGCAGTAGCGGCTGGCATTTGATGAGGGTGGAGGGATGGGTGGTGGGGAGGAGGGGCAGAGGGGTGGTGGGACAAATTAAAAAATAAAAAAAAAACTTGGCTCCTCCAACGGGAGAGTCTTTTCGATACCTCTCGGCGAGTTCAGAGGCCCTGTTTAGGAAAAAATTAAAAACTTTCCTTTTTAGCAGGTAGTTCCTGGGGGAGGGGGGATGGCAATTGCTCACTTATCATAGCGCGGGGACACGCCTTCTGGCGTCACCAGGCGCTTTAAAAATGTCCAAATAAAATATAAGCAGGAAGCACCCAGGCTCCCCATAGCCAATGACAATGCTGCAATGCAGCGTTATGATTGGCTCCCCTAAGCCAATGGCAATGTTTCAATGCAGCGTAGTGATTT
This sequence comes from Lissotriton vulgaris, assembly GCF_964263255.1. Lineage (NCBI taxonomy): Eukaryota > Metazoa > Chordata > Amphibia > Caudata > Salamandridae > Lissotriton > Lissotriton vulgaris. The sequence goes on along the minus strand of NC_141693.1, from coordinate 1,188,024,211 downwards.
ATTAAACGCTATGCATCGGTGCTCAGATGGGGATTGGTGGCCTGGGAATGTTCCCCAGGAGGCTGTGTAACGCAGTCTGGTGGGGACATGCAAAGTGTGCATGAATGTTTGGCTGGCCAAGCAGCCAGGCACACTTGGAGTGTGCAAACCCCTCCTCCCCCTGTGCCTCCAGCCCCATCCCGCTCTAACCCAGTTCCGAACCTGCAAAAAATAAAATTATAATAACTGTTCTTATCATTTTATTTTTCCTGCTCAAAAAGCAATGGGGCGACGCTCGTCTGTCTTAGCAGAGAAGCCGCCCCAGGCATATTGAGAACGTAACAACCTGCCAGGGGCTGTCAGGCATTTTAAAGTCATTATTTCAAATCAACTTTTAGAGCAGAATAAATGCACAAGTATAATTGCAAACATAAGTAACATTGTACTGAACATGAACACACAGAATTTAAATAATATGATGCCTAATTACATTATTAGACAGTGCATTTTTAAACATTCCCTACATGTCTAATCTTTAGCATCAAAGTTGTGCCATAAGTGTTAGACCAGGCACCCTGGGTGATGTTTCCTCTATAATTTTGTTTTTAAACTTCCAGTTTTTACTGACTTCAGTTGTGTCGGCCAAAGGACTCTGCAGACTTCACCACTGCTAACCAGTGCCAAAGTGCTTGTGATCTGTCCTTAAAAATAGTAGAATAGACTACTGCTGTATTGCTAGGATAAGTCGCAAAGACCCACATTGCATCAAAGCTCTACACAACCATCGCATTGCCCTGACTGAGTGCCACATTCATAGTGCAGGCCTGCTCATCCTCCATTGGCGGCAGCCTTGACGGCGACAACGGGCTCATCATCGCAGCCTTACAGTTCACTGGAACTGATACATCGCCTCAACTTTTGCTGCATGCTCGACACTGGTTATTGCCACACAACAAGCCCCTTCGATAGGACCCTTGACAAGAACACAAGCTTTTGCATCTCAGTCTCACTGCATCTCAGAACCAATGCATTGCCTCAGATGCACGACTCATCTTGGACATGGATCGTTGCAATGCTCTGCTAACCAGGATTTAAGGTACTTTGTTCAGCAATCCTAAGTAAGTCCCTCTAGACTGCCTGCATACAATTGTGGTCAGCTCAAACTTGTGACTTTCTCCTGGTCCAGAGTGACTGGATTCCCACAGTTGGCATTTTACACTTTTTGGCAATATGTTCACTAACATTTTAAAATGCAACCTCTGTGGTTCTACTAATAGGAGTTTTGTCATTTTGGTCTTGATTTATTTATTATAGAAAGTAATATTTTTCTAACATGATGTAGGATAATTCTTGTCTGGTGCTTTCACTTTATAATGGTTTGAAGTGTTGCACAAATACTTTACGCATTGCCTGAATACTCTGTGCCAAGCTAGCAAAGGTCTGAGCATAGGTTAATTTAGGCTTGGCTTGTGCCTCATCCTGACAAGGATTGTGGCTGCTGTTTGACCGGGGCACACACCCCAGTCAACCAACAACTCAATTTCTCACAATAAGGATTTAATATTTTGAGCAAGTCAATGCACATGCATCATGAGAGCGATATTACAATGGGATTTTCTGGCCCACAGCTGACCAAAGTGTCTGTTGTTATGCCTACAGGGCATATAGTAAATTCCTTTAACCCAATATTTTACTGAATTTGTGCCTAATTTTAAGACACTGGTCAGAAACAGAGCTTCAAACCTTGGTCACGCTATTATCTGAAAATAAAACATTACCTCAGAGAAATATTGGGTAAAATGAATTCACTTTACGACCTGCCAGCAAATTATATAGTCACCTGCTCTGTGCCTGAAATGCTCATCATGACACTGGCCCGAACCATTTATGTTTTTCTAATCAGTAATCATTTACTGACAGAGATAAAGCGGGACCTACAGCTCGGCATAATAAACATGTTTCCTAGCTGGTCAGGGCTACAGAAATATATGAATAGTAATGCTGAAATCTTTATGTATACTCCAGATCATTCCTCCAGATGTGCCAGCCAAAATACTAGAACTTATACAATCCAAAATCAATACATTTTTTGGGCAGGGGAAGTCCTTGACTGGGGTGCTTGAGGATCCCACATATTTTATTGCTGAGGCGCTCATCAACGATACCTGGTGGACAGGGAACATTCCAGAGCCACTAAACAACTGTGCTATAATAATCACTTATTTGCTGCAACCTTTATGTGGCAGGTTCATTGGCTGTGCCAAACTCAGGGGAGCCAGGGATTGTATTCTTTCGCAATAACAGGGGTGACAGTAGCCTATGGGACAGAGTGACTAGAAGGTTGGGATTTTATGGCAAGACCGGAGGCTAAGATTATGCAATCTACCTTTATTGCGCCACCCACAGCAGCATCTGTAAAGAATATAGAACACAACGAAAGTTCTTTGAAAACTAACAATGAACCGGAACCTCCAGTCATCTGGCCTCTTTTTTGCTGATGCCCAAACAGATAAGTCTTGTCTGCCGTTGCTCTATGAATGCATGAACTTTGTAATCATTATTTATCCTTAAAATCTTAAACTATCATAGGATTGTAGATGGAATACTTAATCTATCAGTGAGAGTGAAATATCAATGAAATGTTTAATTTATTAATTACTTTGGGTAACTTAATATCGTAAGTTCGACATGTAGTCTATTTAAATCCGTAATCCTTTAAACGAGTCGTCTCTATTAGTATTTTTATGTGTAGATCACTTTAATGTGTCATCTTTACGAACAAAGATCCGTGAAGAGGTTTATTTGACAGATTTATGTCCTTTAGGGCTTGCGAGTTCTGTGCACAAAATTTTAATATGCCCTTTGTGTGTGGGGCTCTTGCGCTGTCATGGTTTAATGAGGAGCAAATAAACATTAACTGGGTTGCGCTACCCAATTACTTAGCGCCCCTCACTTACATGTAAATGCTCTATTTCAAGTATGTTTAAAATTAAACCTAAATTTCTCCATTGCTTCACTCGAGCTGGCTCAGGACCTCACAATGATGATCCTTCTCGAGAGCTCTGCTGCGTGACGAATGAGGTGATTACCCTCAAGGTCACGCTCACGCACACGCTCACGTAGAGCTTGATGTGTGCACGAGCCCTCTAGTCAGTTTTCTCAATCGGTGAAACTGACAGGAAAAAAGATTACCGGCGTGGTTAGACATGTCTGGCAAACAGGTCTTTTCAGTTCTGAAGATAGTCTATGCTTCTAAAAGGATATTTGGAGTAATAATTTTGAGCGAATCTTAATGCTTATTGTCGGTCGACCTTTTTATGTAAATTCGGCGATAAGTGGTAGCAGTTCTTCCCTGTCTACGTAATTGTGTTTTGCGACACTGCCTTTGTTAATATTTATTGTAGTTTTGGCACTATTAGTTACAGTTTCTGAATTGACTTTACTAGGTGAATTCATTTTGTGTTTACTTGGGAGGAAAGGAATATTTTAGAGAGAACGATGTCTGAACCAAGCAGTGAAATAAGTCCTGAAAATAGGATTAGGACATGCTTACTAAATTTGCATCTGATGTAGATAAGAGGATAACTGAGAAATTTGAGGAATTTGTTTAAAAAACAAAAGTTTCCTCTCAGAAAGAGCATTTTTGGTCTGCAGGTGAGGATTCTGCAGACGTACTAACAAAGGGAGAAAAGGTTTCTAGGAAGAGAAAGAATTTAGATGAGTCTGGACTTAAGAGTAAAAGATCGAAAGCTGCGCATGCTGATAGGGGTTCTCGTAAAAGTACGAAACATAGTAGTGTTGAGGACACACATGGGGGCCTAGAGATAGGCCAACCAGTTACTGAATACCAAAATAAAAAAAAGTAGAAGACACACTTCTGTCCTCTGTGACGAGTCTTTTTGCAGCGCAGAAATAGAGCTAAGCTGCTCCTCTGAATTTGATTTGGATTTTGAAATTGTGTAAAGTAATGAGGGTGTGGACACATTGGTTTCTAGTAAGGAGGATGTCCTTAGTGGAGCTGTGGACTCACAAGGTTACTCAAAGTTTTACCCTACGATGCTAAAACACCCTCTCTTTCCTGATGGAGCCCGGCTCCGCATGTGGCACAGTACGTGGAACTGTGGTTAAGAAAACAGATCCCAAAGGATGTGAGACTGAGGTTACGGTCTGAGTGCCCACGACCCACCCTATCAAAAAACATTGGAATGACACTAGATCTGGATGCTAAAATGAAAGGAGGTAAAGACCCTAGGAAAGGTCTAGATAAAGGGTTATGTATGTGCCAGGACAGATGTTTGGACCGCACTGGCCTACTAACCAAAATCTTTGATATGGCTGAAGGGGTCTATGTGGGTAGAAAGGATCTGGATGTAGAGGAACTCAGAGAGTGGACACAAAGAGGAATTTGCTTGCCTGATAATACAAACACAGCCCTGTCGGTAGAGAGAAGGAAGAGTATCCTTCTCAAGATTGACCCGAAATTGGCTTAACTGGCCAGTAATGAAGGTGGTATGGAGGCAAATGGAATGTTATTTGGTGAGACATTTATTAAAGAAATGTCAAAATATGTTGGGGCTTTCAGCTCTTTGCAAAAGTCTCAGAGAGAAATTAAGAATGTGTTTGACCGTTGTGTTTTTGGTGGGGCCAGGAGAAATAGCGGTCGTTTTCCCTGCCGAGGACAAGGAATCACAAGGGCCTCCTTTTCAAAAGGGTTTAGAGGCTACCAATATCAGTCACAGAGTGGCTATCAACCCGGAAATTTCTACTCTCAGAGGTAGAGGGGCAACTCAAGAGGAAATAGGAGGTCAAGAGGCACAGGTGGGTCAAGACCCTTTTGTTACCCATATAAAGTTGAGCAGCAGACTTGCTCAATTTTATCACAATTGGTGTACGATTTTGAAGGACCCGTGGATTCTTCAGACAGTAATGGGGTATCATATAGATTTCATAGAGGAACCGGTTCAACTAAAATATCCGCTTATGATAAAGTTTGATTCGAAGTTAACAGAACTAGTCAAAACAGAGGTGAAAGAGTTACTTTACTAGCCAAAGGTGCGATTGTGGAAGAGTTGGAAGAGATTGTGGGTTTTGTGAGCAATATCTTTCTGGTGGAAAAGAAAGGGAAAGGTATGATACCTGTCATAAATCTGAGGAAGTTGAACGATTGGATGGAATACCACCATTTCAAGATGGAAGAAATGCATATGCTGAGAGACATGTTGCGGTTAGGAGACTGGATGACTCGTCTGGATTTAAAAAATCCTTATTTAACTATCCCAATTTGCAAAGAACATCAGAGATTTCTAAGGTTCAGATGGGGAGGAAGGTTGTGTAAGTTTGTTTGTCTCCACTTCGGGTTATCCTCCACCCCGTGGTGTTTCACCAAAACACTCCACCCAGTTGTTGCATTTCTGAGAGAGAGAGGAATTTGTGTAATAATATATCTAAACAACATTTTAATTATGGATCAGGAGAAATCAAGAGTGGAAGACCATATGAGGTTGGCAATAGACCTTTTGGAGAGTCTTGGTTTCTAGTAAACCGGGAGAAGTTGTGCTTGATTCCAAATGAAGAGACTCAATTCCTGGGGTTTTTGAAAAACACGGTTCAGGGTCAATTGAGATTGCCTATGGACAACATAAAGAAAATAAGAAAGGAAATTCGGAGCATTTTGTTGTTGGATGTGATTTTATTGAGAATGCTAGCAAGGGTTATAGGGTTGTTGTCTTCAACTATTAAAGCTATTTTTCCAGGACCTTTGAATTATTGTGCTCTTCAGAGATTGAAGAGCAGTCACTTAAGGCATGGTGTGAAGTATTCAGAGGAGATGACACTTTCAGGGGAAGCGAGGTCAGAGCTCCATTGGTAGCTAAGTAATATGGAGGCCTGGAATGGGAAAGCCAATTTCGGAGTAAATCCGGAATTGATTATAGAATCAGATGCGAGTTTAACTGGATGGAAAGCTTGTTGTGGTGCTACTTCGACAGGAGGAACTTGGACTGTAGAGGAAAGGAACTGCTTGCATGATCTTTTGCGATAAAGAGCTTTGCAGAGGAGCTGTCAGGTATGTGAACAAGTTAGGGGGACCGAGATCAAGGGATCTAGTGGACCTTGCAAGAGGGTTTTGGGATTATTGTTTGAATCAAAATATCTTGGTTCAGGTGAAACATATTCCAGGCCTGAAAAATGTACACGCAGACTGGTAATCGAGGAAATACACGGATCCCAGCGACTGGTCTCTCCACAGGTCAGTTTTTCTGAGGTTGACAGAGATGTGTGGTCCTTGTCTTGTGGACCTGTTTGCCAACAGGTGGAATACTCAGCTGGTAACGTTTTTCAGTTGCCATCCGGATGCGGACTCAGGAGGGAGAGTTGCTTTCAGACACGATTGGAGGGGACTTCGTCCTTATGCCTTCCCTCCATTTGTGTTGATAATACATGTAACCTGTTGGCTCGCAAATGGAGGAAACAGTGGTCTTGATAACCCCCGTTTGGAAGTCCCAAGTCTGGTATCCTATCCTCCTAGAAATGTCAATAGATTTTCTAATTCTGCTCCCATCGTTTCAAGACGTTCTGATGGGACCATTGCGAGAACCCCACAAGTTAGTGCTATCAGGTCAGTTGAGACTGTTGTCATGGAGAATTTTAGGAGAGTCTGGGAAGTGCCTGGAATTTCTGATGAGGCTCCTAACCTTATTAGAGAATCCTGGGCTCCAGGAACCAGGAAAATGTATAGACTGGGAGGAATTTTGATACAGTGTCAGTGGATGTAGTTTTAATAGTTAATTACTTAGCTACCTTGTTTGCTTCAGGTTTAGCTTACAGAACTATCAATTTACATAGATCAGCCATTGCCACTGGCCTTGAACTGGTTAATGGAGTTTTTGTGGGACAGAATGTTTTAGTGAAAAGATTGATGAGAAGAATGAGAATTTCAACACTACCTATGGACAGATACTCGTCTGTTTGGGATGTATCAAAAGTGTTAATGTATTTAGAGAACGTAGGAAGCAACAGTGGATTGGACTTGAGAATTTTACGTGGAAAACTGACTATTCTATTGTGCTTGCTATTTTTTAGCAGAGTTTCAGATGTAAAGGCCTTGGATGTTGGTGCTAGGATTTTTAGTTCTTAAGGAGTTTGCTTTTATCTTTTCAAAACAATGAAAACATATTTAGATAGCATTTTCCAACCTTATTTTGATTTGAACATGAGTGTTTATGTGTTGTGCGTTGTTTAAAGGAATGTGAGAGGAGAATATCAGGCATTTGTCCTCCTACTGAAAAGCAGCTTTTCATATCTTATAGGAAACCACACTGAGCTGGATCTAGTCCAACTTTGGGTAGATGGGTTAAAGAAGGGAAGGAGAATGCTGGTGTTGATGTGAACAGGTTTGGTGCACATTCTGTGAGACGTGCTTCCGCTTCAAACGTTTTTTTTATGCTGGGAGGTGCTTTGCATGATATTTTGAGGTGTGCTGATTGTCCTAATGACTCTGTCTTGAGAAAATGGTATTTAAAACCTGTGATTATTGCAGCTTCTTGTTTGTTAGAAAAGCTTTTAACTTGCATAATCTTAGCCTCCGGTCTTGCCATAAAATGTAGATTTTAATCAGCTTTGATGGACAGAAAATCTGGATTTATTAAAGACACAGAGGCTAATATTTTCCCACCTCTCTCCCTACCCTTGTTTGGTAATTGTTCTTTGTTCTTTCACAGCTCGTGGCCAACAATGAGACAGAAAGATGGATTCCTAAATGTGGATAATACTTTCTTCTAGATCATCAAGTTGATGTTTTTTCTGAAGAATTATGTTTGTGTTTTGTTGCAGTGCTCAAAAAAGAAGGAAGATGACTGGCGGTTCCGGATCATTGTTAGTTTTCATAGAACTTTCGTTGTGTTCTATATTCTTTAAAGGTGCTGCTGCGGGTGGCGCAATGAAATCCCGATTTTCTGTCCATCAAAGCTGATGAAAATCTACATTATATTCTAATTCTTTCCTCTACATTCTAATGACCTCATCTCAGACTGTACACCTCCCACTGCCAAATTTTGTTTTCAAAACTGGAGATGTTTCAAGACAGGCTCTCTATTTTGTAATAGAAAGATACAATCCTTTGAAGATATTGAAAGCCAGTGCAACCTATTTGAGTCTGATAGATATCCATACATGCAGGTTCACCTCTGGGTCTTACAAGCAAGGAGCCACAGGACCACTGACACCGTTCAGAAAAATAGCTCTAAGATGGCCCCTAATGAAAGACATTTCACATTTACCATTTACAAATATTTGCTGGGACATAGTGTGACCGAAAACACCCCTGGCCAGAGACATTGGTAAGTGAACCTTGGGGTGACCATATCTTCTAGGACTTGGGAACACCCCCTTATGATGGAGCTCACAACTCAGCCCATAATGTATTAACCAGAGACACGCAACACAAAATACTCACACATTGCTACGGATGCCCAAATAAAATAACAAAATGGGACATATTGGTGTTGGACCTATGCTGAAGGGGTGAGGACCTACAGACAATCTGTTACATGTTTCATGGATGTGCCCTAAGCTCCAAAGATACTGGAATGTGACTATGGTCAAACTGGACCAAGTCGTTGGAGTACAAATACCCTGGGACACAGGGTTGGTCTTCTTGTGTTTACAATATCAGCGGGGTAAATCCCACAAATCACTAAGGGGAAAGCAGATCACAATAATGATAGCCACTGCAATAAGAGCAATCCTTGACCTTTGGAGAAAGCAGAGGACCCCGGTCCTGGGAAATTAGCTGTGCAGATTATGGTAAATACTTGCCAAGGAAAAGCATATGAAGCCTACTGTGCACCACCAATCTCAATTCTCTTTAGAAAATTCAGAGAATTTACATAACCCAACTATTTAAAGTCATACACCTTGTACCCACAGACATCATCTAGAGAAGCCACAGGATGAATCTTGCAGTGTGTTTATATTGCAGGTTTATTCACGATCCAGTGCATAAAATGCTATATCATCCCATTCCCCTTTGCTGCTTTTAAATGTTAATGATGGGGAGAAGAAGGGGCTCCTCCTTTTACTTAAAAAGATATCATTATAACGTACTGATTTTCACTGGCCAGTGACTTGTAGGTGATGGTATGTGTGTTATAGGTTAATACAAAGCTTTAAACAATAAACGCATAACTAATGTAATAGTAAAGTTAAAACAAAAACGACTTAGTTTGTGGATGTGCTCCCTAAGAACGAGCCAAATATAGTCACTCAAAGTGAAGTTAGAAAGTGTTGTGAGTATGTTGATCCATTTTCCAATTCTGTATGTGATAGATGGTGGAACCAAAATATCAAAATATCAATGAAGCAACAACAGCTTAATATATGAAGAGAGCAGTCTGAAACCTTTAAGTGAGAATATTATACATACATGTTTAGTAAAATCAAAAGGTCTTGGCTAATACCAGACTTAAAAATTACATGGGAATTATCTTGCACACTTGTGTTAAAGCGTGGCTTTCTACTCCAATGAATAAAGCGTTCCCTGGATCTCGTCTCAACCGCAGTTTTCAAATGGTGCCTAGTGGTGATTGTATGTTACCGCCAACCCAATGTGCTAAAACCTGCATGTTTACCTACTTTAGCAGAGAAAAGGTCAGCAGCCCAAATAAAATAAGGACACCAAAAGAAAGAGTTTCCCCTGAAGCTTTATTTCATATTTTTATTTTTATACGTTATTATTTCTTTTTCTTTTCTTTGGGGCACAAAATATGTATATTTTTCGTATGTTAAAGCAACCAAACAAAGGCAGTTCAATGGTACACCTGTCCCAGATAGTAAACAGACGGGCAGAATAATTCCCATAGGGGAAAGAAACACACCTGGTGATCACTACTGCTGTGGGGAAGAAAACAAATAAGCATTTCAAATCCATACTTACCACTCGCATACCTTTTCTTTTCTTTTTGTTTCTTTTCATGTGACTCAATAGGACCTCTACTTTTGCTGAGTAACCAGTAAGGAAAAGAAGATCCTGATTAGCCCACGACAGACTTAATATCTGTATGAATAAGTAGTGTCCCTTATGAATATATAAACATTTCAATATGAATAAAAAGACATCATTGAGCCATAAAAACATCCTCCATGCATTTACCGGGACTCAGCCTTCTAAAACTTCCACAGTTACCTCCTGGCGGTCGCCAGTAGGTAGTTATAGGTAGGACCATGTTTCCACATGAAAAGTGTTTTCTGACTTGCCAGTTGACAAATCTTTACAACCCTTTTCTAAAAAAAAGTGTGCCAGTAATTCTGGTTGTGCGTGGAAAGCTTCAAATGATTTTTGAAAGGGGGATGAGAAAAAAGGAAGGGGTCAAATTAGAGTGTTTCCTATGTTGATTCTTATAGTGTCTTCAGACAGGCCTGCAGCCTGAACTGCTGGATTGTATTACATGAAATTTGGCAGAAAGGTAACTTTTGGGTTGCAGATCATGCTTTTAGTTATTTAGTGTATATCCATTTAGTTTTTTTCCTGAAAGTGTTGCGCTCATCTTGGGACACAGGTTTAGCCGAGTCCCAAAAAAAAACAAATGTAAAGAGGGCAGGGTACGAATACCCTAGCCATCTAGCCTAGGTCCCACACAGACTCTGGCAGGGCAAAAAAACATATATTTTTTAATTCACCGTAATTTTCAAAAATATTCACGAATATTGCTGTGTATTTTAATAAAAAAAGCACAGTTTCTCGGACTTGTTTTTAATGTCGCCCTCAGGTAAGCTATGTCCCGGGGGCATGCAGGTATTTATAAAAAATAAAAAAAATAAAAAAAATATGGCCCCCCTCCAAGGGCCTATTTATGCCCCGGTAACCACCACCTCCCTGGGGCTCATTTGAATATTAATTGGGGGCCTTGTAGACCTCCCTAGGACCTATTAAGAGCACAAAGACAGGTGAAGCCAGAACGCTTCCTCAGGCTCTCGTATGCCCACCTTGTGCATGCTACAGTGTCTATTTTAGTACGTTTGGGTCTTGGGCATGGGGCTCTCGGATCAGTATCTACCGCTGTGTGCGGCTGGAGGAGAGAGTATAAATTGAGCTAGCATGCAATAAAAGTAGAGATTAATTTCTAGGGCGTTGAGGCTGCTCTGTTAGAAGGGCCTTTCCAGAGGCTTCCTGCCTGCCCATGCCAGAGCCACTAGGTTTGAGCTAAGTTGCTCCAAGAACTGCTTGGTAAGTATGAGTGGTGTATTAATGAATGAATGTAGAACCTTAGTGAGCACCATCATTTTGTCAATAGTGATCTTACCCTTCACTAACCCTGGGTGGAGTTTGTGGAGTTGCACTATGCTGAACACTGCGAAGTGCAAAGAAAACTCAGCTGCACTACGCGAAGCTCCGTAAGCGGCTGAGTAAAATAGAAAAATGCTGTTTGCGTTGATTGCACAGTGCCGGATGCTTGTCCGCACTGTGCAATCATAGCGAACAGTACCAAGCACAGCTCAAGTGGTCTTTGCTTTCCTTTTCTCCTGCTCGAGTTGATTTTTACTGGATCAGCAGCTTTTTCAATGCAAGCTGGCAGTTTCTCAATGTGAGCTGTTGCGAGCATAAGCGACCACTCGCAATGAGAAACCTGACTCCTCGTGTTGAGAAATCTCACTGGGATGTTGACTTTCCACGCTCGCAAAATTGATAATGACAATCGCGGACGAGGAAAAATCTCACCGGGAGGTTGATTTTCCGCGCTTGCCAACTTGACGTTGACGAACGAGAGATAGGAAAAAACTTTCGGAGTTTTTCAGTACTCCGCGAGCTCTGTGTAACACGGAGTTCAGGAAACTCTGCAAACTCCGTGAGCAGAGCGGATTTCACCACCCAGGGTTACCCTTAACAGGACAGTGGCAATCTGGACTAGATCGGTACTCTCTTCTCAAGTCAGGCCATAGCTCACCTGTAGGTTGATTCCCACAGCTTATCATAATCTCTGCTGAGTCATAAGCCTAAATACTGAGTTGGTTTCGTCGCCCACTGCAATGGGAATTCAGCTCAAACTTTTCTGTGGCTGCACTGAGGTGTAATAAGAGGGAGTTTGACCAATGAATGAAATACTAGAGTGTCCCCTGAACCTGATTATTTCCCAAATAATAGGAGATATTTCTCCTAATTTCCCCTCAAAAAACTAATCCCGAGATGCAGATATGGATCAAGGCTATCACAGCCTTAGATTGCCCACCCACCATCATGGACTCAGCAAAATCTCTGGGAATAACCCTTGACTGCAATTTGAACATGCGAGACCACATCAACTCGATGGCCAAATCGGCCAGATTCCACTTGAGATACCTTAGGAAACTGAAACCCTTTCTCAACACTGCCGACCTAAAAAGCGCAGTCCAAGCGCTAGTAATCTCCATATTGGAGTATGGCTGTTCTACTCTCTCATTTTAACCCAAGATCTCCCTGGCACCCTTAAAAGCCTGCCTTAATGCTGCTGCCAGACTTCTTACAACTCAAAAATATCGACTGTATCTCTCCGCACCTGAAAGCTTTGAACTGGCTTCCCTCGAGCCCAGAATACAACTAAAACTGGCTGCATCACACACAAGGCTTTATACTCAAATTCCCCTGCTTATCTCACACAGAAACATGTGTTATCCGGTGGAAACAAAAACTCCTGGTCTGCCAGAGACCTCTTACTCCAACCTGCATGGTTCCGGAAAAAAAACCTTTCAATCGGGCTTTCTCTGGAGCCGGTCCAATAATATGGAACTCTCTCCCGCCCACCATCAGAAGAATCCCTTCTTTGGCATGTTTCAAAAAGGAGTCCAAAACCTTCCTTATGGGTAAATTCTTCTCCTAAATGTTGCCTCCTTCCAACACAGAGACCCTGACCAACTACTGACTAGCACCTCCCTTCGGAATACCGAGCTACCTCATCAAGAAACATGGGACCTTATCTTGAGTAACTTAAATGTAAACTGTAAATATGTGTCCTCCACCCATTATGTATCCAGCACCCGACCCCCCTTTACCTTTGTATACTTTGTGATTACATGCCTATTGTACACTGCTATGATTCCCTGTAAAGCGCTCTTATACCCTAACGGGTCGAGTTAGCACTCTATAAAACAATAAAATAAATAAATGAGAAAGGTTGTCCTGGGGCTTGAGAACATACAGTGTAATGTCATCTGCACACATGTACACCTACACTCTCCTAGCTGAAAAGTTGAGGACCCTATCAGCATGATCCTGACACAGTTGAGAGGCCAGGGGCTCTTTCACTATTGCAAATAGGATGTGAGACAATGGGCGTCCCTACGTAATGCCCCTGGACACAGCAAATGGGACAGAGGCGGTGCCATTGAGGTGCAGTCGTACTGTGGGGGCGGTATAAAGAAGACTAATCAGGTTTAGAAAGTATGAGCTAAATCAGAGATGCAGAAGTAGGCAGAAGAGGTATGACAACTCAAAAGAATCAAATGCCTTCATGGCATCTCAGAGGGCCCTGGCGGCTTCGAGTTGAGGGTCTAAGGTATGCATGGGAGCAAACATTGTGTAGAGATTGTGAGCTGCTGAACGCCTTAGGACAAACCCAGATTGGTCTGACCAAACAATTGAAGGCAGAAGGGGAAACACGTGGGTATCAGTTAATTTGGCCAAAATGTTGTTATCTACATTAATAATGAACAATAGTCTTTAGGAGTCGCAATGGTTGGCTTGCTTCCTAGGCTTCAGGACTGAAACAATGACCTCCTCGCGCAGCAAGGGAGGCAGTTGGCCCCGGGATAGTGAGTCATCGTACCTTGCTAATCAATGAGGAGCTTGGATGGAAGCGTAATCATTCTAACTTAAAGTACTGCATCTATCTAATCACTGCACCTTATCCCCAGGCAAGCTTCATATCAGCAAGGTGATTTCCTCCACCATAAACAGAACATCAAGGTACAGAAGATGAGTGTTGTCTACCCATAAAAGCTGAAGGGTATCGGCAAAAAGCATCCAGGGCCTCAGTGTCTGGGGGCATGGTGGTACGATATAGATCCAAATTGAGCATTGATAAAGTCTGTAACGTAAGTGGAGCAAGCCAGTCAGAATCCTGCCAGATATATCACTGTCTCCATAACATCTTCCCACTGCCTCCTTGTGCAGGGAATGGGTTTCTTTCTCTGTTTCCATCTTGTATGCAGCAAGCTTTTCTTTAAGTGCTGCAAGCGCTCACGCGTTATTGGAGTCAAAGAATTCTAGCTCTAATGTACAGATGTCAGTTTCAAGTTGCCAAGGATGGCAAGTTGCGTGTGGATCGCCTTGAGTATACCAGATTGTTTTACAATGAAAGCTCCCCAGGTGGCTACCTTGAAAGCCTCCCATAATGTGAACTTAGCGGAAAATGATGCCTCATTATTGGCAACAAAATCAACAATCGTCACCCTGATTTTGTAATTGAATACTGTGAGGAAGGTAGTTATCATTTGTGGTTTATGTAGGGGCGTCTTGCATGATTAGCCAAAAATCGATTTAAGACCTAGTGTAGGATGTACAAGTGCCATCTGTACAGTCAGCATGTCATAAACACCAGATGTCCAGAAGGATATTATCATGCATAAGGGTATGTAGCTGTGCAGCAGCAGCTGGATGAATCCATCTAGTGTCACTAGATCTGTCGACTGCATGGTGATGGACAGTATTGAACTTTCCCCCCGGAGAACCGGGCCAGGGTGCAACATGGTAATTAGGCACCAGACATTGGCAAAAATTGGGGCTGTCGATATTTGGGTCATAAACTGATACTTTGGTCACTAAAACGTTGTAGTGCTCACCATGTACGATAACAGACCTTCTAACTCTGTTACAGATGGATTGAAGAGTGTTCCAGCGCATCCCCTTATGAAGAAGGATAGAATGCCCCAGGAATAGTTTGCGTATAGGGAGGTGTGTGTTACAGTGATCAACCCCACTCATAGGTGAGGGGCAGTTGATGAATTCAAGTAGAGTTCTTGAGGAAGCAGATGTCTATATGATGTCTGTTAAGATACGCCTGTACCAAGCTCACCTTGAGTTTCGGGACGGGCACGTCGTTTCTGTTTCTTCTCGCTAAATCGAGAGCTAGGGACTTATCAATGTTCTGGCTCCACTTTTTACATTTTTGATATCCAGTGTCTTCTAAAGACACTGGATATCAAACTGTGATTTGTAACGACTTTGGCCTACTGGACTGAGCTTGTTTCCGCTTAAAGAGCAATATACTGCTATACTATGCTGTGAGTAATTCGTCAACTACTGTTGCCCAAACCAGGAAAAAGTCTTTTCACGATAAAATACGTTTCAGCTGTTGTTCAAGTTTCCATTGGTATCTATGTACTTAATAAGTTGTACTGTTGAACACAACAGGAAGAACCCACAAAAAATAAGGACCTTGATATTTTCCTTCTGTGGTGGTGCTCTGAACAGTTCTTCGAAATTTTTGTGTATGGCTTGTCCCTACTTGTGAAACTATTAGGATAACGTAGTGTCCTTTGTTTCATTGAGCACATCAACCTGACATATGTGTACTCAAATTTCCTGAATTTTGTATGTATTAACAATATAACTCCCATTTTTATCTTTGTAGTGTTTGTTGATTGGTGAAGTAGTATTACTTGCCATCGATCCAGATCCACAGCTTGGCAGCAGAGTGTAGTCAAACACAGATTTTTGGAGGGGCCGTTACCCAGGAACAAGTTCCTAGCTTACAGCCTGCACCACGATGATGAAGTCAGGATATGTATACAAATACTCTGCACACGTTTAAAAGTAAATACATAAAGTTTCATTCTGTGGCTAAGAATGCTTAAGATCTTGAATTAAAGACATCTGAAAATACAAAGACAAGCATCATTGTGATATGTTATGAAACTTTATGTATTTACTTTTAAACGTGTGCAGAGGATTTGTATACATAGTATAGTGGTCTGCTGGCCACACACGTGGGGCTTTGGTGGTTTTTCCCTACCTTATACACCATGCCAGATTACCTGCCATAACTGATTTGTACTTGTGAGAGACCTTAGAGTGCCACATTGCCTATTGCTGACCACTGACTGTATACCTAATGAAGTCAGGGTAGAAGGATAAAGCATTTCTCCAGTGTTTTCCCTTGTGATTGACAGTTTGACATTATATGGTTAAGCGCAAAATGATGTCCCTGTCTTTATAATTGAGAAGGTGGGCCACACTGGGCCTCGCAAGTGCTCCAGGCGGAGGATGCAGGCCCAGTGCATGATGGGCACGCTCAACAATAAAGACAAGTAAAAGCGCCTCTCCGAACAGGGAGAGAGCACCTGCACAGCACAGGATTCCATTTTGTCGACATTTGTTGATTCAGAAACCTCTAGGATGCAGACGTTAATTCCCCTAGAATGTGTTGCATGGTCCAAATTCTTGGGCCAAAATGGTACTAATTTAGGATTTTTGTCTTAAGTTAGTTCTGTGAATTGGGCTCCTTGAGATTGACAGCCCAGAGTACTCTTTCCATATGGAGGAGCTGTTCATTGGTGGTGGCATCTCTTTGATAGGATCAATCCCGCTCTTCAACAAATAGATGTTTGCGTAAATAGTGCACAAGCTTTTTTTTTATGTCAACAAACATCTCTTTTATGTAGAGATTGTGTATGCCCTCTCAAGACTCCGAGATGGCAGGAGCACTAGTTAGGATCCATGGCATACGTTTGAAGATTGCCATCAAAGGCCAGCTTGGATTATCTGGCGTCACGTGTGCCCATGCTGAAAGTCTGCTGTGGTTGTCTGACCATTGAGTCCCCCCTCACGCCTGTTTCTGTTTCCTGAGGGACCTGGGAGGCATAGGCAGACTACAGATGGCCAGGGGCAAAGGGCAATCCACACACCACATGCAGATGTCCTCCAACTCATCTACGGACCCACAGAAAGGGTCAGCCATGTACGGCAGATGCTGTACTCTAGGAGTCGCAGATCAAGTAGCACTGTCTCTCATGAAGCTCTGATAGGCCTGAACTCTCCGGGTCCTGTCTCACCCCAATGCTCTCCTCAACTGGGGGGCTCAAGAAGCATGAGCAGACCCACTTCCAGTAGAAAGAGGAGGTTAAAGTTAGGCCCCACACGTCTTTGCACAGCTCCTTCCCCTGGGGCAGGTTCTCACAGTAGGGGACGGGGCCCAAGCCCTCTCTCAATCAATGACTGCCACAGAGGGCAAGCAACCCCCACCCCCCTGGGCCACAACCAGAGACATGCATCCCAGACCACCAGCATCCCAAAGGACACAGGGTAGACACATGTACTGTGAGTGTAGTAGAGGCCACAATAGGTGCTGCGGTTCATCCTTTGATGGCCTTATCTTTGCATCTACACTTCTCTGAACAACTTCTTCCATCTGCTTCTTTTGGTTTTTTCACTTCAGGGTCTGCTTAAATAGCACCATGGCTGCCGAAAGGAGTTGCGATAGCGTTAAGCAGCATTTAAGTCAAGACAGAAAGCTCAATCCAGCGTGAAATCTTATGCACGGTTGCTGTAGGTTCCACCTCTCTCCTTGGTACCAGGGTTCCAAATGTAAACATAAAATCTGGAAATGCAACTCCCGCTTCTGCTAATTAACTTTTTTCCATTACATAATGGTCTGGTGGCTTTGGTAGAACATTAGAGTAAGGAAATTGACCGACTACAGGATGAGCTATAAGAGCAATATCAAGTAGCCAAGACACATATGATACAAACCGCCCTAAGTACAGATCACAACTACAAGAAGCACATTGAGGCCCTAAACCTTCAACCACAAGCATCCTGGTAAATGATAGAGATGATGAAAATTAAAAATGTACCTGTATTCCTAGAAATGATCCACACATTAAAATGTAGGACGTATGTTGCAATGACGTTTTCCTGGATCATTAACAAAGTTAGGCCAGTGAGCATCTGGCTCAACGAACAAAGGAAACTGAAAATAATATCTATTGTAGAGTTGGAAACTTCAACAGATTTCATAGTTGTCGATTGTTGTGGCCAAGCAAATGTACTGCAGACCATGAACAGAAACTAATACCTAGCAAGCAGAAGCTTGCACATGAGAAGTATGCAAATCCATTGCAATTCCCTTTTACCTTTAAGCAGATCGCTATTTGGCTCGATGGAAGATCGTAGGCAGTCTTGAAACGATCATTGTTGTTCAGTGCCCCGCGACCTCAGCCAGCTCCCCGCCTCCAGCGGGAAGCCAGTGTTTCTCCCACCTGCAGGGAAAAGCTACAAATGCCACTCCCTGTAGGCGGTAGCAATATGTTCATCTGCTTCCCTGCCTGCTTCAATCTATGCAGGGAAATAGATGAAAAGTAGGTTGTGAGGGGTGGGAGCATTTTTTATACTCCCCACCACTGGGAGCGGGCTTAGTGTTTGCTCTTGCTTGGCTGGAGCTTTAAATTTCTCCCAAAAAGTGAGGGCAAATACAGGTTTCCCTGCCAGCGCAAGTGCTAGCAGAGAAACCACTATGTTCCTGCAATGAGTGTCCTAGGACATATGTGGAGATGGCCCTGGGGAATGGGTCCCCGGGGCCATTATTGGTTCTGGGATTGGGGCCGTGCAGCCCCTCTCATTGTTGAATGTGTGGTCAGGCACTGGAGATGGAATCATGGGGCCTATATCTGCCCAGGGAGGGGGCTGTGGTCTCCCAACTCCCTTTTTAACTCACCGCAGGGCCCGGGGATGGCGTACCAGGAGGGGATATATGGATATATATATATATATATATATATATATATATATATATATATATATATATATATATATATATATATATATTTGTTTTTTTTTTCTTTTCTTTTTTTGGCGGGGGGGATTCTAGCCCATACAGGGCGAGACAACAGCTTAAAATAATTAATAAGACATCAAGTCCCCACAATTTTTAAAAAATATATACATAGGGGATGCACCCCTTCCAAACACAAACAAGAGCTAGGATAACATATTTTATAATGTTTTTGATTGGGCTCTTATAACTTGACTATTTAAATAACTTGACTATTTAAATGAAATGATCAGTGTGCACTACAATAATGAAATGTTTGTTGCTGTTAATGTTTTTAAATTTGCACTAGAGCACTTTATATTCGCCATGATAACCAATGTACTGTATGTAAAATAACACACTTCAAAATGGCCACCGCTTTTACTAAGATCATTCCTATGCACAAACTGACACTGACACTGACAAAGCTTTTACTGCGAAACGCGTCTGTCGAGGGTTAAGGGGGTTTGTAATAAATGATTTAGAAACTAGATACCTGCGTGCTTGCCGTTTTATCGACTGGATTTGTTGATAAGTGCTGATATATATATATATATATATATATATATATATATATATATATATATATATATATATATATATATATATATATATGTATTCTGCATATTCTGCGCAGTATACAACAGCCCGCAGTGAAATGTTTCATATTGCGGACATCGCTCTAAAACAAACAGACATGATGGAATTTTAGAAAAAACTACGAGTCTGTCTTTGTATGCATTGAATTTTTAGTTTCTATGATGATCATGTGTAATTGGATTATAAAAATGGCTTCGCGCCAGCAAACAAATTATCAGAGAACAAGAGTGCGTGAGCACTCGAAACGCGTATGATGCTGGCTGAATAAAGATATTGAAAAAACCTCACAAGGCTTCGTACTTCTACGATATTTGGCAGAAGTGAAGGCATATTTAAAGGGACGGTCTTCCGTGGCGTCCGTTGAAACAAAACGGCTTTTGTTTGGGAGGAAGCAGTTTTCACAGAGGATTTCCTGGTGATATATATATATATATATATTCACTGAAGAAATCATAGGTTTCACAGATGTTATAGTTAGATATTTTCATTTAAAAAACCTTAGAAATTCACTGAAAAAAATCACAGGTTTCAGGGACATTATATTTAGTTCGACATTTCCCTCATACAAAATCAGAGATATTTGGCTGTTAAATGCAAATTTCTAACTATAACGTCAGAAAGAAGCATGAGCAGTGCAGAAAGATGAAAGAGAGGTACAGAAAGAGGAAGAAAGGTGCAGAAAAAAACAAGAGAAATACAGAAAGAGGCAACAGAAGTCCAGAAAGAGGAAGAAAGGTGCAGCAAGAAGCACAAGATGTGCAGAAAGGACCACCAGAGGTGCAGAAAGAGGCGTACTTTGACTGTACCTTACAACAGAATCATACAAAGTAGCCCAATCACTAATCCGTCTCCCAAGATGTCTTAAAAATCACTTTTCTCTTGAAGGCTCAATAATCATTGACTGCTCAGAATGTTAGGCCTACCAAATATAAAACAGCAATCCTAAGCATATCAATGTAAGTCTGACAAAGTTTGTGAAGGTATGCATACTTGTGGCTCTGCTTTTAACTAGTGACATGTGACATAGAAGTGCAGAAAGAGGCAAGAGAATTGCTGAAAGAATTAACCAAGGTGTAGAAAGAAGCAAGAGAAGTGCAGAAAGAGGCAATTGAAGTACAGAAAGAGGCAAGAGAGGTGCAGAAAATAGCAAGAGTACTGCAAAAAGAGGCAAGAGAGATGCAAAAGGGGGAAGAAGGGTGCAGAAAGGAGCAATAGAGGTGCAGAAAGAAGCAAGAGAGGTATCAGAAAGAGGGAAGACGAGTACAGAAAGAGACAACAAGGGGGCAGAAAGGAGCAATAGAGGTGCAGAAAGAAGCAAGAGAAGTGCAGAAAGAAGCAAGAGAGGTATCAGAAAGAGGGAAGACGAGTACAGAAAGAGACAACAAGGGGGCAGAAAGAAGAAAGAGAGGTGCATAAAAAGGCAAAAGAAGTGCAGAAACAGGTAGCCAGAGGTGCAGAAGGAGGCAAGAGAACTGCAGAAAGAGCCAGGAAAGTTGCAGAAACAGGCAAAATAGGTACAGAAAGAGGGAAGAGGGGGTGCAGAAATTTGTGAAAGGTACAAAAAGAAGCAAGAGCCGTGCAAAATAACCAATAGAGTTGCAGAAAGAGGCAAGAGGGGTGCAGAAAGACAGAAGAGAGGTAAAGAAAGAGGTAAGAGAGTTGCACAAAGAGGGAAGAAGGGTGCATAAAGAGGCAAGATGGGTGCAGACGAAGCAACAGAGGTGCAGAAAGAAGCTAGAGAAGTGAAGAAGGAGGTAACAGAAGTGCAGAAAGAAGCAACAGAGGTGCAGAAAGAGGCAAGAGAAGTGCATAAAGAGGCACAAGTGGTGCAGAACGAGGGAACAGGGGTAAAGAGAGAGGCAAAAGATGTGCAGAAAGAGGCAAGGAGGGTGCAGAAAGTGCAAAATATTAGCAGAAAGATGCAAAAGAAGTGTAGAAAAAGAAAGAAAGGTGCAGAAAGAAGCAACAGAAATGCAGAAAGAAGCAAGAGAAGTGCAGAAAGAAGCAAGAGCGGTTTGCAAACTATTAGTACCAATTTAATATCTACAATTAGCAATAAGTAACAGGTGACCATTATAGGTTTGCAGAGGGCCTTCCACCATGCTGTAACACTTGTCGCTGCATTTTTGGTAACATTTGAGCCGTTTGAGCTAGAAACAAGGTTTTTTTTTGTTCTAATCAGCAGATTATGCAGCAGATTATGGATTATCTGGCAAATGCGGGAAATCTATAATTGTGCAAATGTGTGTGCAGCGAACAGTCACATAATTCCAGTGTCCCTGCTCATTCCACTGACATGGTCCAGAAGTGCTCCTCAGTGGTTTCTTCTTTTTTTGTCTCATTGGGGCCGATTCGCAGAACTAATCTAAGATGACTTTTCTGGGTTATGATGTAGTGTCTGGCCATATCCTTTTCCCTGCACTGACTATTTTCATGATCTCCTCTACCAATTATCACACATTCCTAATAATCCTTTTAGTAAAAATTGAATTCCAGCCCATTGATTACACTTTATCCGGCCCGAGCCGGTGATTACAGCCTGAGCCCGAGAGTACATCCCTAGCCAGAGAGTACGGTCTGGGTGCGTAGAGTACATTCCATGTGTGGAGATTACCGCCCGACTGCGGACGTAGAGTTAGGAGTCATAAGTGATTTCTGTGAATACCAAAAATCATAAGTGCCTTCTGTGAATACCAGAAGTAGTAAGTTTAGGATTTTGTCTCAGATTAGTTCTGTGGTCGCTAGTAGGTGGTTATAGTTAGGACCCATTTTCCATGGGAAAAGCGCTTTTTAAATATCTAATATCTTTGGCACTATTTGACGAATCATCGCAAAATTTTCAAAACGAATAGTTCGCTCACGTCAGCTCCTCTCTTGAAAGTTCTGGGTGATCCGTTGAGCGGGTGTCAAGAAAAAGGGAGGGCCTAAAACGCATTTTCTGGATGTTAATTTCCATAAAAAACTTTAGACAAAGCTACAGCCCGAACTGCTGAACGGAATTACACCAAATTTGGCAAAAAGGTAGGTATTGGTTCGCAAAGTGTTTTCCTTTTCAATGGTGTAAATCTGTTCAGTAGTTCCTGAGAAATTAAAAAATAAACAATATTGATATCTGGTGATCGAAGAGGATTCGCAAACCCTCACCTTCAGGAGCTTCATTTTGATTGGCTGTCAGAACTCCAAACCAAGAAGTGTTGGCAGCCATCTTGTGACTTGGTAAAATCGAGTCACAAGTAAAAAGGGAATAAAATGATAAAAGAAAAAGGGGCAGAGTAGAAATCCCCTGACCCCCTAGGCCTGGTCAGGAGGGCCCACAGGGCCCCCAGGACCTCAAGAAGCATATATTTTTAAAACAGCAGGATTCGCTCTGGGTTTGTGAATTCAGCAGAGAAAATTGTAAAAAACAAAGCACAGTCTCCTGCACTTTGTTTTAATGAGCCCCCGGGTGGGCCAGGTCCCGTGGGCAATAGGCTAAATATATCCAGGGGGCATGGGCCCCCACAGGCCAAGGAACAGCCAGCTCCCCGGGCTTATAATAAAATGTGTAGGAGGGCTCCTGCCCCTCCACGCTGCCCCAGGGACCGCCACCTCCTCGGGGCTTTGCTTAGTTATGTGTGGGTGCCCTCACGGGCCCCCCAAAGCCCCAGTGACTGCCACCCCATGGGGCTTTGCTTAATTATATGTGAGGGGGCCTCACAGGCCCCCCCAAGCCCCAGGGACTGACATCTCCCCAGGGGTTTAACAAATAGTAAGTGTGGGGGGGCTTCAGCCCCCCCAAAACTGCCCCGAGGACCACAACTTCCCCGGGCCTCTAACTATTGAAATACAGGGTCCGTTGTGGACCACTACCTCCGGGTCATTGCATGTTGGCAATGTCAGGGCGGGAGCAATGCTCCCGTCCTGTCATTGCAAACTTCTGCTTTGCTACTTGGAAGCCAGCAGAGGAAACCTGCTCTCGCTACCACGAAGAAAAGCAGTATTACTTTTGGACAAGGGGAGCTGCATGATTGCAGCTCACATTGTCCAAAAGCAATGCCGGCTCCCGCAGGAGGCTGTAAGATGGCTGGGACCAATCTAAGGCCAGATCCCGAGGATGGGGTTCCCAGGCCATAATTCGCATCAGGAGGGGGGCCCCGTGGCCCCCTCCAAATAACAAAACAATGGCTGTCCCAGAAATGGCCCGGGAAGGGGGCCGCTTTGATCCCTCCCTGTTTTATTTTTTTTATTTTATTTTTTTAAATAAGGCCGGGCCCTGGGGGATGGGGTCTCGGGGCCAAAATTGGCCACAGGTGGGGCCACGCAGCCTCCCTTCCATCATAAAATATTAAATAAATAAATAAATAAATGAGGCCTGGCCCGAGAGATGTGGCCCCCGGGCCAAAAGTGGTCTAGGGAAGGGGGCATGCAGCCCTCCTCAGTAATAAAATGTAAAAAATGAGGCAGAGCCCCAGGGACCCGTTTGTCCATGTTCAGCACGTTCAATGTGGCTTTGGTATATACATACACACACACATCTCTATATATATATTTATATATATATAAATTACCTACTGGCGGTCACCAGTAGGTAGTTATAGTTAGGATTATTTTCAATGCAAAATCTCAAAATTCTATTTGGCGCCGGTTGAGGAATCTGCGCTGTCATGAGTGATGTCACTGACCATGTCATCATTGATGTAATATGTGACGTCATCAGCAGTGCATTGCAGGCGTGCAAGTTATAGTGAGTCCAACTAACTATAACGTGGGAATTTCAAAGGTTTTATGTCAGTAAAATTTCCAGCCAACTATAACTGGTGTGAAACCTATGGTTTTTTCAGTGAATTTAATAGGTTTTTTAAATGCTAATTCCTAACTATAACTGGTGTGAAACCTCTGATTTTTTCAGTGAATTTCATAGGTTTTTTTAAATGCTAATTCCTAACTATAACTGGTGTGAAACCTATGGTTTTTTCAGTATATATATATATATATATATATATATATATATATATATACATATATATATATATATATATATATATATATATATATATATATATATAAAACTTTGGCACCGCTTGACGAATCTTTGCGAAAAATCAAAACTCGTGGGGCGCTCCACTCCTATCTTGAAAGTTTCGGGGTGATTTGTCAAGGGGGGTTGAGAGAAAAGGAGGGTCCCAAAACGTGTTTTCCCCATGCAATTTTCCATAGGAAACTTTGGACACGGCTACAGACGGAACTGCTGAACGGAATTACACTAAACTTAGCAAAAAGGTAGTCCCTGGTTCAAAAAGATCCCTTTTTGTTAAGTGCTGTAAATCCATTCAGTAGTTGCTGAGAAAATCAAAATTAAAAAGTGTCGATATCTAGAGGCACGCAGGATCTGTGCACCCTCCAGATCACAAGCTTCATGCTAATTGGCTGTCAACACTCCAAACCAAGAAGTGTTGGAAGCCATCTTATGCTTTGGTAGAATTGAGGCCAAGAAAAGAGAAAAACAAATGTGCAGAGCATGAAAAAGGGGCAGGGTAAAAACACCCTGACCCCCGAGGCCAGCTCAGGGAGTCCCACAAGGACTCCCAAAGCCCAACATTTTTTTTAAATCGCGGGATGCGCGGAGGATCAATTATAAATGTTACCATGCATTTATCATGATTTGATTTACCTTCATGCCTCGCAATACCTGCGGTATAACCATTTGGTCTCGGTGTGGTATCTAATTAATATGAAATGTCTTTCCTGTTTTATTTATGATGAATTGAACATTGTTTTGGTGAATTATATGATTTATATAGTGTAATTATCATGTTAAAACTTTATTTAGATGGTCAAGGACATCTAAGATTTCTTTTATGTCTACATCACATGATCATCACTGTTGCATTTTATTAGTAACCACGAACACACAGTCTAATTTCCCGTGATGAAGGAGTGTGTTTAACTCCGAAACATGTCGGACATAGTGTCAACTGATTAAATCGCACTTTGGATAGTGGCCACAGCTCCTGTGTTTTTTGTATTCCTGGATTATAGGAGACACGCATTGGTGATTGTTTTGGATGTTGTGGGGGTGACTACCCCTGGCGTGAGCCCACCGTGCATGAGGCTCGGGACAAAGCTAACATTGGTGTTTGGATAAGTGTATATATGTGCAAGTTAGTTGTGAGGTGAATGGTTTGAGAAATTTTGTAGATAAAGCTAAAGATAGTGGTGATAAAAATATGCATTAAGTAAAATAGCTTTCAGCAACTACCTAACCTTGGGACAACGAAGAAGTGCAGTCAGAAAAATTTGAGACATGCAAAGAGACAAATATACAGTTAGACTGGTCACCCAACTTTTAAATCAGAAATGGGGTCATTGCAACATGACTACTGACCTGGCCTGACCCCTTACACAACTAGAGATTGAGTTTTCCAACTACTCAGACATGCATATTCCATGTAGAATTTTTCTTACATTCACTACAAAAATGCGACCAGTAGTTGTCCCCAGACTTTATTCAGGGGCCAACAATGGCTACTACGAACTCTTTTGATTGCTAGCTCAGTGATTAAGAACACAAATGAATGTTTCAGTTCCAGGTTGTTGTTGTTATTCTAATTGGAGAGCGACAGGCACTTTGATGTAAGCAGTGATGTTTCTATAAGAACATGCTACTGATATTGCAATTGTGTTTCTTTTTTTCCTCTCATAATGTAAAAAGATATATATTAATCATAAGCAAATGAAAAAAGACACCACACAGTATGCTTACTTTGCTATGGAACTTCTACATTAAGAAGATGTCTGCTTTCCTGTTCAAGCTAACATTTATTGTACTTATCTCTCTAGCTGTTGCTGTATCTTCAACTACAAAACACCCCAGTAAGTACTGCATGTGCCTTGAGTGGAAACCCTTTTGTATGGGCATGTTAGTAATGAAAAGAGACAAATATACAGTTAGACTGGTCACCCAACTTTTAAATCAGAAATGGGGTCAATGCAACATGACTACTGACATGGCCTGACCCTTACACAACTAGACATTGAGTCTTTCAACTACTCAGACATGTATATTCTGTTTAGAATGTTTTTTACATTCACTACAAAAATGCGACCAGTAGTTGTCCCAAGACTTTATTCAGGGGCCAACACTGGTTACTACGAACTCTTTTAATTGATAGCTCAGTTGTCAAGAACACAAATTAATGTTTCAGTTCCAGGTTGTTGTTGTTAGTCTAATTGGAGAGCGACGGGCACTTTGATGTAAGCAGTGATGTTTCTATAAGAACATGCTACTGATATTGCAATTGTGTTTCTTTTTTTCCTCTCATAATGTGAAAAGATATAAATTAATCATATGCAAATGAAAAAAGACACCACACAGTATGCTTACTTTGCTATTGAACAGCTACATTAAGAAGATCTCTGCTTTCCAGGTCAAGCTAACATTTATTGTACTTATCTCTCTAGCTATTGCTGTATCTTCAACTACAAAACACCCCAGTAAGTGCTGCATGTGCCTTGAGCGGAAACCCTTGTGTATGGGCATGTCAGTAATGATTGTTTGTTGGTACTGGACGCACTGGCTTCAAAACCTATGCATCTGAATGCATAAAGGAAGTGTTCTTTGTACTTCTGGGTCTGACACTAACCAATTTCCAACTCGAAAGGCCAGGTTAGAGGGATTATCAATCAATCAGGATTTATAAAGTGTGAAAAAAAATCACCAGTTAGGGTCTCAATGTGCGTGAGTTGTTAGCTGCTTTGCGGTGCTCTGTTCGTTCAAACAACCTCTGAAATGAGGGAAATACAAGGAGAAGCAGTACAAAATAAGGGGAAAAGCAGGAGAAAACATTCAGAAAAACAAGTAAAAGAAGGAGAAAGCAGAATGAGGCAAAAGCAGTAGAAAGCACTCAGACAAATGGGGGGGGGAAGGAATGAGAAAACAGTCAAAAAAATTAAGCAAAAGCAGGAGAAAGCCATCAGAAAAACAAGGGAAAGGAAGGAGAAAGCAGTAAAAAAAAAGAGCCAAAAGCTTAAGAAAGGACTCAGAAAAAAAGGGCGGAAGGAAGGCGAAAGCAGTAAAAATGATATAAATCAAGAGCCCTACTCAGAAAAATGGAAGAGAGGAAGGAGGAAGCAGTAAAATAACAAGGCCAACACAGGAGAATGCACTCTGAAAAACGGGGGAAAGGACGGAGAAGGCAGTGAAAAATGAGGCAAAGTCAGGAGAAAGTACTCAGAAGAATGGGGATAAAAAAGGAGAAAGCAGTGAAAGAGGAGGTAAAAGCAGGAGAAAGCCCTTAGAAAAAAAAAGCGAAAAGAAAGGACAAAACAGTAAAAAAACAAGCAACAATCAGGAGAAAGCACTCAGAAATCAAGGAGGAAGCACAGGAAAACTATGATCCACTGGCCTGCATTAGATTGTTCATGGGCTATTAGAGTCCAAACAAAAATAAATTCATTTTATTTTTCACCTAAATCCTAATGGAGAACCTGTTGTCTCTTTTAGAACCCACTTGTAAAACATTGGTACAATATTTTATCCATAGTAATACTTTTACAATGTACATTGTATTTGGGCTGGTCATTTGCGGATTCAGATACTTATTAACAGGTTGGTGTCTCTGGAAAACTGGCTTGGCTGTTGTGCACTAGTGATTGGGTAGACTGAAAACATTAGCGATAATTATCGCTATTGCTTGGTTAGAGACAAAAATGTATCGCCGACCTGCAGCGATTTTTATCGCAGATAAACCTTGGTATTACCAAAGTTTATCGCAAATGCGATAAAAATCAGCCGCAATGCATGAATATTGCTGAAAAGTCAGCGATATTCATGCATTACCGAGCTAATGCTCTTAGCCATGTTATCCACCTACCATTGGATAACATGGCTAAGAACTGCTCAGGGGCAGGTGTTAGCTTTTGGAGATATTCGCGCTTAGCGCGAATATCTCCAAAAGTTGGTAATAGGAGATAGCGATGTTAGCGACTGTTTCCAGTCGCTAACATCTTGGCATGCCCACTTTGCATGTCATTAGTGATAAATATCACTGACATGCAAAGCGGGCCCAAGATGGTCGCTGTCTCCTACTAGCTGTCGCTAACTGGTGTTAGCGACAGCTAGGTAATAGGGAGATAATTTTATCTCCGCTTTCTTGGCTTTTAAAGCCAAAAAAGCAGAGATAAACCCCCTTGATAATATGCCCCATTGTGCTTCATTCCTCACATGAAAGCTCATTATCCAATATAAACTCGTTATGTGTTTGATGTTATGCTCTTGATAAATGGCCTTCCGCTGATAAAGAGCACAATCGTTCATACCTGACATAGAATTTGCATTCAATTGTAGTTATAGAAGCATGCTTATCCACTTTCAGTCTATTACTTATCTCTCCTTTAGGGGCAGATTTATGAAGGGCTTGCGCCACGTTTACGCCGCAGTTGCGTGACGCAACGGCACGGAAACGTGGCACATCCCTGCGCCCTATTTACAACGTGACGCATCTAGGAGATGCGTCACGTTGTACAGCACTGCGCCATGAGGAGGCGTTCCTGCGCAAGGGGGGCGTTCCTGCGCAGGAACGCCTCCTGAAAGTGGCTGAGTGAAATTTATGAGATTTCACTCAGTCACTTTCAGGGCAATGATGCGTCAAAACCCTGCGCCTGCTTGAAGCAGGCGTAAGGCTTGAGGCAGCATTGAAAGAATAGGCCCCCCCAGAGCATTGCTGGAGCTGCGTCGCGCTTGCGACGCAACTCTAGCAATGCGCCACACTTCCGGCACAGATGCGTCACGCATCTGTGCCGTTTTTGCCCCATGGTGCGCCGCATCATAAATGCGGCGCACCATGGGTGGCGTAGCTGTGGCGCACTGTGGCGCATGTTAACTGGCGCATCCCTCGGGATGCGCCAGTTAACATAAATCTGCCCCTTAGTATTTTGAAGTGTGTAGTATATGTGCTGGATGTTCAGTTCTTCGATGCAGCCAAAAGGACAGGTTTGCAACTCCAACCCTAGTAATAGTTTATAGTCAAATTTGCAAACCTGAATGTATGACCATGAAAGTCTCTTGTCTGATTGAGCAATATTTATTGACCTTTACTTTTCGATTGCTAATACAGCCTTAGAGCCCGATGCCTGAGCAAAAACTTGAGAACCTTTAACGAGAGAGTGGGCCTTTTAATGGCTGGTAGAGCCCGCTATGGAGGGCTCTAGGGCTAATAGAACATTCCTCCCCTAGAGGTCAGAATGTTCTCATTTGTAAAAAAAAAAGGCCTCACAAAGCCCTTGGTGGTTGAAATCCCCTCGTGCTTCGTAAGGCCTTAGTTCACAGCAACAGCTGTGAACAAACATTGGAATGTTGCGGATCCAGTCTTCTACCAAGCATTAGAAGACTGGAGCTACTCCATTGTCTTCAATGGAGCTCCCAACATTCCAATGTTCTAATTCCTCATATAGTCCTGATCAGAAAGTGGCACACAGAACAGAGATAGGGTGATGGAATGCCAATTATTGTAAATTCTTAATGTGTGGCCTCTATCTTATATGTACTCCAATTTTTATAGCATGGTATTTAGAATGGCCACCCTCTTGAACTCTGAATACTGCTTTAGTGCTTTGATTTCTGGCTCACATTGACATTTTACACAGTTTTGAATTGAAGATACTTGGACATTAAAATCTAAATTTCCGTGGTAGTGGTCTTGTGTCTTGATAGGATGTCTTAGGTGAGTCTTTGTTATTCAAGGGGACAAAGAGATTCAATAAATGCTCCTGGCGCCTCCTTGCATACTTAATATGTCTCACTACAATGATCCTTGTGTCTCGTTAAAAACAAAGGTGTACAACATGAGTTACATGAAGCTGAAAATGGATAATTGTGGCTTCATGTGGCTTTTTACAAAAGGAGATTAAATTGGCACCAGTAGGACAAACACAAGTTGGGATGATATTCATCTCTCAGTTCTGGAAAGGGGTAGCAAAATGGGGGTTTTCAGAAGCAGTTTTTCATTGAAAATGTTTGTCCCATTCATTAATTTGGATATTTGAAGGTAATCAGTATTTTTTTGTATGTGTTTCCCTACTATAAAAGCACTTGCTCACCCACTTTAAAATGGTTGTAGTAAGTGAACAATGTGTATGGTTAATACCCTAAAAAATCAATATGCCGCTCCTCAGAGTGAATACATTGTTTTCCATTTTGTTTGAAATTGGGTGTCTAGGTGGAACAGGTATGCACCCTGTCCAAACAGGTATCACAATCTTTGGCATGGTAAATAAGTTAAATACTAAAAGATAACCTGTGTTCAGCCTCTGGTAACTTGGCACAGAGCAATCAGGTGCATCTAAAGAGGCAATTTGTAAAGTATTTGTGCAAAATACACACACACAGTACAGCAATTAAAACACCACAACACCACTCCACACAGGTTTAGGAAAACAGAGAATAATTTTATGAGAAAAACAAGTACAAAACAACATAAATCCAATAAGTAGAACCAGTGCTATAAACAATAGCGCTAAGGGGTTACTTGAGGTCAAGATAGTCCGTAGTGAATCCAAAGTTGAGGCCAACTGTGATGGAGGGCATGCTGGCTACGGGACTCACATAGGTCCTGTTGACAAAGTACTTTGGATGGAGCAAGCGTCAAAGTTAAGCATGGGCGAATTTTGCGAATCTCGCGTTCGCGAATTTTGCGGATTTGCGAACTCGCAATTCGCAAAATCCGCGAATTCTCGCAAATTTGCGGATTTTTTTTTTTGTGTTCGCGCGGGTTTCTGCCAGTTCGCGAGGGTTTTGTACAATTTCGCAAACGCGAACTTACCTGTCGGGTCGCAAGTTTTGCGAACTTGTTGTTTCTACGTGTCCAGCCTGTTTGGGACACTCTTCTTCATCACTGCCACTCTCTGTCACCACTGCCACTCTCTGACTACTCATGCCACCCTCTGGCCCACCCATGCCACCCTCTGTTTTATCACAGCACCCTCTGGTTGTCCAGTCAGTGTACATTATTGTGGCAAAGCAAAGCACACCTTCCCTGCCTCAAGTGACCTGAATTAATTTGGGGCTGATTAATGTGTCACAGAATATTTTTTTAGCTGGCACCTGCTTCCTTAGTGCTTCCTGATTAGTGATCTTTTGCACTTGCTAAGTGCTTTCATTGTTGCAAAATTAGTTACAACACCTGCCCTGCCCCAACTGACAATAATGAATTAGGGGCTGATTAATGGATTTGAACTTCCAGCCTGGCTCCTGCTTGTCTCCCTTAGCTGTAATTCAGGACCTTTGTGGCATATGTGTAACTATTCTGAGGTTCAGAGCAGGGTCACATAATAGTTGCAAGTAGGCAACTGAACTCTGGAGGGGCCCCTCAGGAAGCACTACAGGAAATGGCTACTAATGATGAGCCTGAACTTTTGAACCTGGTAAGTAGTTTCAGTTTTGCTAAGATCGTATTTCTGCAATTTAGCGCTTATTCGCGGGGCGCGAAGTTGTACTGGGAAGCCGCGAACTCACGCGAACAGTGCGAGCAAGCCATAAAATCCGCTGCTCGCGGATTTGCGGATTTTGCGGGAGATTCGCGAATCTCGCGGATTGCGAATTTACCGAAAATCCGCAAAATCTGCGAGCGAAACGGATTTTCCGCCCATACTTAGTCAAAGTCAAAGGCTCGATGTGGGGAGCAGAGGAGGCGATGTGTCGTCGTCAAATCTGTGGTTGCAGGTGATGCATCTGTTCCGATCCACTCTGACAGAAAAGGCTTTGACGTCGATCCCCTTAAGATGCAGGCATTTTGTCATTGTAGAATCTCAAAGTCGGGTCCTGCATAGTCGTCGTGCCGGGCTGAGAGGATGTCGGATAATAATTTCATCCGTGTCGAAGGACACTGTGTCGGTTCCGATCGCTTCAAAGCCCTCACTGCATCAAATCTGAAGCAAAACAGCTGCTTCTAAGGCCCATGACTGGGTTGACCCTAGGGATGGGCGGAAAAAATTGAGTTTACCTCCGTGGAATTCTGCAATATTACATGGAGTACCGCCCCCTCCGTGGGAGCCAGAGAATAGTATGTGGTGCTGATGAGGTGCTGATGGTGAAACTGATGGAGAGTATGAATAGTCTATGCTAGCAGTGAGGAGAGAGTGTGGCTGTTTCCATTGCCTCGCCTTCCTGTGCTGTGCTTCACTCAAAGCACATCCTCTCACCAAGAGCACGAGCATGTACGAACAACTAAGACACACATTCATTGAAAGTGTGAAGAACGCACACTTCACCAATGGAATGATCACACTGATATCATTCCTGTGCTGCTTCTTCCGCTATAGAGGCTGTTATTAAAAGAAAGAACATGATAGTTTAACCTGCAAGTGCAGCTCGTTCGACAAATTATATTTAGCAGCAGCCATTAACGTTAATTTTTCAGTGTATCAGAAAAAGTTTGTTCCTTTGCATCATGGTGCATGCAGTGCACACTTTGCATTCTCTCAGTGTTGACTGCGATGTCAACACTGCAGTCAACACTAAGGGGACCGCCCTTAGTGTTGACTGTGGTGTTGACACTACAGTTAACACTGAGGGGAGAGCAAATTGTACCATGATAAAAAGGAGCGAACTTTTCTGGGTTATGATGTAAGGTCTATCCATAACCTTACCCCTGCCCAGACTATTTTTCATGACCTACTCTACCATTTATCAGACATTCCTAATGTTCCTTTTTGTAAAAATTGCATTCTAGCCCATTGATTACACCTTATACGGCCTGAGCTGGAGATTACGGCTCGAGCCGGAGAGTTCGGCCCTAGCCGGAGAGTATGATCTGGGTGCAGAGAGTACGGTCTGGGTGTGGAGATTCCAGCCCGACTGCAGACGTAAAGTTAGGAGTCATACGTGAAATCTGTGAATACCAAAAATCGCAAGTGCCTTCTGTGAATACCAGAAGTAATAAGTATAGGATTTTGTCTCAGATTAGTTCTGTGAATTGGCCCCATTGAGTTTATTGTTTAGCTTATATGGAAATGAGGAAGACTAAACCTGAGGTTACCACTCCACAACACAGACTATAATACCACAGAATTACTCTCCTTAACACATAATTCCACTCTACATAATTCCAATACACTAAATACCACATACTATCTATCCACATAATTTCACTGCACAACATACCAAACAATTCCACTACACACAACCTACAACCACTCAACTCCAAGAAACACTATTAAAACACTTTTACATTTACAAAACCAATAGCTCTAACTTTCGCAAATGCAAAACCTATTACATTGTAAATGCTTCTTTAACTAATAATCGCGTTTGCTGAGAGGTGAAGAAGGGGGGCTGGGTGTTAAACCAGCACTCAGGAATTCTGCTGCGTGGGACTTACAGGAGGTACCAGGAGGGCTTTTTGGCTCCCAAAGTCCCTCAGGAAAAATTGGACTTCATTCCCCAACCTGTAGTGTGCCAGGAGGTACGTTTGCAGAGTGGTGGAGAAGGGGGGGCATGGCCTCTTAGCAATCCCACTGTGTGGGACTCAATGGAGGTAACAGGAGGGGTAGTTGGCCCCCAAGGACACCCTTGGGGGCAAATTGCCCATCCTATTACCTTCAGTAAGCCCCACACAGCAGCATTGGTAAGTTCTCATAGCAGGCTATGCCCCCTTTGCCCACTAGTCTGCAAACGCACTCCCTGGCACGCTCTTCAAAGGGTGTTAAATTCCCCTTCACTGCTGTGGGTGGTTAGAGGACAACTAGCCTACCTGTTACCTCCAGTAAGCCCCACACAGTGGGATTGCTGAGAGGTGGACACAGGCTACACACCCTTTGTCCACCACTCTGCAAATGTGCCTCCTGGCAAGCTGCTGGTTAGGGGATGAAGTCCTATTGCCTCCTGAGGGTTTCTGGGGGCCAACTAGCCCTCCTGTTACCTCCAGTAAGCCCCACACAGCTGGATTGCTGAGAGTGGTCCGACACCACATACCCTTTTCACACCACTCTAAAAACGCGCTCCTGGTGCACTACTGCTCGGGGGATGAAGTCCACTTCGGTCCTCAGGTCCTCAGGACACAAGAGGACCTCATTGCCCCACCAGAAGTGTGCCAAGAGGTGCATTTGCAGCGTGGTGTAAAAAGGGGCGTGGCCTCAGATTACCTCTCAGCAATCCCACCGTGTGGGGCTTACTGGAGGTACCTGGTGGGCTAGTTGGCCCCTAAGGACCCCTCGGATTCCAGGGGACTTAATCCTCCAATCCATAACCCAGGAGGCGCGTTTGCATAGTGGTGCAGGGAGGGGCCTCCGGCGAGTTGCTGGCTTCTGCTTTTGTTTTTTATTAGAAATGGGGGCTGCGTGGGCTCCCTTCTCTTAATATTTTGTGGAGCCCTGGGGAGCCCATTCCCCGGGCCTGTGCCTCATTCTTTAATTTTGTTTTATTTTATTACGGGAGAGGGCCGCGTGGCCCCACTTCCGTGGACCACTTTTGGCCTGAGGGACCTCTTCCCCCGGGTCCTGGCCTTGTTTATTTAAAAAAATATAATTTTTTTATGGGGGGGGGGGCACGTGGCCCCCCTTCCCAGGCCTCTTTTAGCCTAGAGGACCCTATCCCCCTAGGCCTGCACTGCATTTTTAAAATATAGTTTTGGAGGGGGGCTGTGTGACCCCCCTCCTGTGGCTAATTTTGGGCCCATGGAACCCATCACCTGGAGCTCGACCTTATTTAAATAAAATAATAAATAAATAAAGAGGGAGGGGGCCAAGTGGCCACCCTCGCGGGCCACTTCTGCCCTTCGGGACCCTATCCCTGAGGCCTGGACAGCCTTTTTTTTGTTCTTTGGAGGGGGCCGCGTGGCCCCCCTCCTGAAGCCAATTATGGCCCTGGGGAAACCATCACCTGGGGCCTGGCTTTACATTGGGGACCGCAGGGGAGCCCCAATGCTCTCGCAATCCTAGCCGGCTCACCGCCTCTTGCGGTTCCCGGCATTGCTTTTGGACAAGGGGAGCTGCAAACATGCAGCTCCCCTTGTCCAAAAGGATTACTGCTTTGCTTCGTAGAAGCGAGAGCAGGTTTCCTGTTTTCGCTTCCACAAAGCAAAGCAGAAGTTTGTGATGGCTTGGCTGGAGCAGTGCTCCTGCCCTGCCATTGCAAACTGCAATGCTCTGGGAGTGGGCACCCCAGGACATTGCTGGAGCTAGCCCTAGGGGGTGGCGGTACCCAGGGCCATAATGGGCTCCAGGAGGGGGTCCGTGCGACCCCCCTCCCATCAGTAATAAAGCCCCAGGGAGATAGTGGTCCCCCAGGGGTTTGCTACAGACCCCCTGTATTTCAATAATTAGAGCCCCGGCGAGGTGGGGGTCCCTGGAGCAGTGTTGGGGTGCTCGAACCACCCCTCACTTCCTTTTTCTTATAGCCCCGGTGAGGTGGCAGTCCCCCGGCTTGGGAGGCCCATGAGGCCCCTAACATATA
Source organism: Lissotriton vulgaris (assembly GCF_964263255.1). NCBI lineage: Eukaryota > Metazoa > Chordata > Amphibia > Caudata > Salamandridae > Lissotriton > Lissotriton vulgaris. The sequence goes on along the minus strand of NC_141693.1, from coordinate 1,187,988,430 downwards.
ATTAAGAAAAGCCCCAGGGAGTTGGCAGTCCCTGGAGCTTGGGGGGCTGTGAGGCCCCCACACATAATTAAGCAAAGCCCATGGGAGTTGGCGGTCCCCAGGGCTTGGGAGGTGCCACGAGGCCCCCCAAATATCTGAATGCCCCTGGGAGGTGGTGGTCCCCGGGAAAACATGGGGGGCAGGAGCCACCCCACACATTTTAATAAAAGCCCCAGGGAGTTGGCGGTCCCTGGGGCTGCGGGGGCCGGCACGCCCTGCATATATATAGCTTATTGCCCCTGGAACCTGGCCCACCCGAGGGCTCATTTAAACAAAGCGCTGTAGACTGCACTTCGTTTATTTTTATTCTCTCGGCAGGATTCACAAACCCAGTGCTAATTCTTCTGTTTTATATTGGTAAATCAAAAAGCGCTTTTCTGATGAAAACTAGGTCCTAACTATAACTACCTACTGGCAATCACCATTGATTATTACATTTTCATTTTTTTTTTATTTTACAGAATTTTATATAGCGCAAACTTGACCCGGTATCGGTATCAGAGCGCTTTACATAGCACCAGTTGCATTACATGACTCCAGAAGTTTAGGAGGGGTGTTATAGGTTCCTAATAGTCCTTCCTTAACACCACCATCCGTCATTGATTCTTAATCCTGACCTTGGGACCAACAAATAAAGGGATATTAGGTATCCATGAGTCAGTTTTAAACTACCTTTTGTGACTGCACTTTGTCCCATCACTGTACCCAGTCTTGTACTGACACGTCTTGGTTAGTACACTGTTTTGTCACGTTTAGTGTTTGTGATTTCTTTACGTTATATGTTTCCCCTCCCTATGCTCCGCCCTGTACGTGGCTACCCCAGGGCGTTGTAGCAGACCCTATGATGAAGCATGTCACACACATCTGCGTGTGAGTGAGGGCAGTTTTTCCAAACGTATGAGTTTGTCACTGTTTGTGAAAGTCACGATTTGTGTTTTTGTCCTCTCCACCCTTCTATGTGTGTAGTATAGTGACTTAGGGGGTTCAGGTGGTAGAGTAGCTGTTTGACCCTCTCCCCTCTTTTCTGTGAGTAAAAAAAACATTACTTGAGGACACATTAATTTTTTTTGTTAGGCATGGGGAGAGTAAGTGATTTGCCCAGAATCACAGGAGGTTCAGCGTCATTGCTGAGACTCGAACCCGGTTATATACACATATATAACTCCAAACCTGCCCCTCCCAAGGAAACAGGACTGACACAGCACAGATTACCATAGCAGCTGTTTATTCAAGCGATGCATGTTGCGGGTAATGCGTCTCGACAGCAAAACCGGCCTTGCTCACACAGCGGGCACCATTACAAGTCTATTTATATATGCTACTGCAACACTGCATATGACCAATAGACATAGAAGAGTAATACCCATGTGGCTTCCTTCATATACATGCATAAATACATATAGATAAAAACATCATTTGCCAATGTTGCATAAAATTAAAATTGAAACTTATTACAAGTGCATTTTAAACCAGTGCCACACCTCTGGTAAAATACTAACAACCAGTGTCGGATCCTCATGTCGGACCCCTGACACGGGCAAAATAAATGGGTAAAAGCCCACATAAAATGCTGAATGTTTTAATTTTAAAGGCAGAAGAAAATCCTTTTGATAACAGGGCATAGTTTCTTTTTAATGGTACTGAGCAAGCAGTTCTTCGTAATAGCATATTTTAATGACACCCGATCCCTTTAAAAACATTGGCAGGGGGAGGAGAAGAGTATTGTTTTGTGGAGAGATTTTTCCAACATTTCGCGAAGTACCCAGAGTTCATTCCTCGCAGTGCAGTTAATCCCCTGAGACTTTCAGTACTTATAAATTCCTCATTGGGCATCTTTTTCTTAATATAATGAAAGGGTCCGTGCTTCTGATGTGAGCTTCCTCCTCTTGTGTGCTAGTCACTTGATTTACCACCCTACAAACTGAAAAGGCACTGCGCATTAAATCTTTGTGCTCTTCTCTACTGCAAAATCCTCCCTGTTCTGCATTCTTCCAACCTGTTGTCCCTTGTAAGCTGTAAATACTCGGGTTCCGTTCAAGCAGCTTAAATGCTGCATCCCCTCTTCTAGGTGCAATGATTTCCTTTTCACCTACAGACTCTGGCGTTTTTCCACACTCTGGCCGCAGGTTCCATTCCACCTTAAGGGGCTTCACAGCTATACCTTCATACAAGACTCAATTGATTTGCTGCTCGCCGTGGTGCACCTGAATGAGGGGGGTGTCGGTTTCCAGCATCAGCTTACCGGTTAACACATAAAACTCCAAACCTGCCACTCCCAACAAAACAGGACAGACACAGTACGGATTCCCATTGCAGCTGTTTATTCGCACAATGGAGGTTGCAGGTAATGCGTTTTGGTTGAGATACCGGGCTTGTTCACACACCAGGCGTCATTACAAGTTCATTTATATATTCTACTGCAACATTGCATGTGACCAATAGACATAGAAGAGTAATACTGTTATATCCTGGCTTTGATGGTATTCATGCATTCTCTTGCTATGCCAGTAGACTGTTCATCCAATGATGTGTTTCAGAATGTTGGGAGCCAGAGATGTCAGTTGAGAAGGGGTGAGCAGCATACTGACTGCTCCTAGTGAGGTCTTGTATTGAATTTAACTGGACGACTTGTAACTATCTACTAATAAACTTCTAAAGATTTTCTACACGTCTGGACTAAGTTACTACAATATTTGGTGCCGATCTTCAAAATAACCTACAACTTTCACCCCTTTCAAACTACTTTCAACTTAAACTACAAACTTAACAGTAACTGAAGCTAAGTTTCTACCTTCAACTGGCACCCTTGACCCCACCAGTGACCTCCCATTGGTTACCCTCCACACAAAGTGCCAGTTCCATTCTACGCAGCACAGTCTGTTCAACTTAAAGAGCTGTTCATCTTCTAAAGGCTGTCTACTCTCATGAGTGTATATCTAAGTTTCAGACAAAGCCTACTTCTAATGGTGCTGAGCCTTCTGTGAGGGTAAGCCTACGTCTGCGCACTGTCTGTTTAAGAGGTGTGTGTGCTCAAGTTTGCGCCATTTCCTACTGTTTCTGCCGTTGGAGTGGAGAAGAAGTGTACTATTGTATCTGTGCACAAGTCACTGATCTGAATGACTGTTTCATTGTGCCATCATTTGGATGCCTGCACACCTTCCTATGCTTCTACAAGGAGAAAGTGCTTGCCAAATAAAAGAGTTATTGACAATTCCTGAGTGCGGCGTCTTAACCTTGTGGAAAAAAGATTTTTGGACCTGTGGTTGGTCCCTCGCACGCACCCACTGCAGAGCGCTCCAGTGTTAACCGCCATTGCTTCACTTCAATTGTTTACTGGAAGCGCCCGAGTCACACGGAGAAAAGCCGAGAAAGCCTGGGAAAGCTAATTGATTTAACACAACAATCAGAAAAGTAGCGAGCCACACCGTGCAGAGCCCCAGAGGACGGGGTGGAGAACGCCGCCCAAACGGGAGCCAGCCGGTTTGGTGAGTGAAGCGACTGATGTGTAAAAACTTTACGGCAAATCTGTGTATTCGTAGCGACTTGGAAAAGGGAGAAACTTCGGAGAAAAGCTGATGAAAATTTGCTTCCTTCGTAACCCTCTAGAGCGGGAATTGCTCTCTTGGAGGAAGTCTGCCTCTCGCGCAATAACTACACTCCACGCTGTTACTTGAAGCGTAAATGGCCATTTATTAGGACAAGGTTGCAATCATTTAGACTTATTAACAGTTCATCAATGCATGAAATATACATTTCCATAATCATTTTAGACTTATTAACAGTACATCAGTGCATGAAATATACATTTCCATCCCATACCCACGCATTCTCCATTCTGCCTTTCCAAAACCATCTCACCTGTTTGACTCTTCACCCATTCACTCGTTAACCTCTTTCCTTTCCCCATTCTCACCTTCACTTGCCCTCCAAGAATCCTCTGTTGACTTTGCCTTTATTGCTCATTGCCTCCCATGGCCCACTATCAGTCACCTGTGTACCGTTTTCCCCCCACCCGAGGGGTGGATCCGCCCGTATGTGACTCCCCACCCCTCCCAAGTACCGCCACCCAGGGAACCCCCGGAGGGCGGTTACCTGCCCCACCCCCCCCCCCCACTGCCCTGGGCACGTTTCGCCTCCTACCAGCAACACCACAGCCTCCCAATGGACGACAATCCACCAGCGAACCCTGCGTCCTGCAGCAAAGCACCACTCCTGTTACCAACGTGAATCGTGAAAGGTGCCCATCCAGAATGGGCACACGCGCCCGTCCTTCCCGTGCCGAAAGGCAGACTCCCACAGCAGCACCTGGTGAACGACTGACCACCCAACATGCGCCCCCTTACAAGTCAGGAACGTCCTCGGGACAAACCCCACCATGAAAATTGTTAGCAATGCAGCGATAGTCCATCACTCCCGCCTGCGAGTTGGGTAAGCAAGAACCCCGCGTAGGGCCTTCCCAGCCGCAAAAAACAGCACCCCCCACAACGTGGTGAACAACCATCCACCACCTGGACCAAAGCCCGACTAAACCAGCCACATGTCCGGTCCCAATCCTGTGAACTAAAAAAAATTGTCGTCCCCCCCGCGGTGAACGGTCATCCACCACCTGGCCTGCCTCCACCATCCGTACTCATGTCCAGCAGGACAAGCAGCCGCTCCGGACCACTCCATTGTCCATCCAATGTGCACCCCCTTTCCTGAGGTGAACGACCATCCACCCCTTGTACCATCATCCCTGGCCCCTCCGGCAGCCAATGAACCCATCTGGCCGCCCCTGGCCGACCAAAAGGGCCCCCCCCCAAAAAGCTGAGTAACATGTAAGTTACCCCCCTTGTCTGTAAGTGCATCACTTCTGTAAAGAATGAGTAACCTTAGGAGTTCATGAAGACAAGAAGCATACTTGAGTGTGACGCGAACTTCAGCAGCTCATGAGATGCCAAGGAAAACAAACTTCGTATTAGCTAAGCATGAAACCCCCCCCCCCCCCGAGTCCCTCGTGTCATCCGGTATATCACTGGGTGTCGTACACTTGCCCCCCACCCGCGGCGAACGACCGTCCACCACATGAACTTGGCTCACAAAACCAACAACCAGCCCGGGCCATACATCAGTCCCAAGGTGTCCCCCCACCATTTCCGAGGTGAACGACCATCCACCCCTTGCACCTCCAGCCTTCACATCCCATGGCAAATAATAACCTCTGGGACCGTTCGCGGTCCATAAAAGGAATCACAAAGCAAACTAAAATCGATCCTTTTTAAGAACCAAAATCCTGCACGGTCATCCATGCCTCATCTCATATATCCCCATGCGTTGGATAAAGTACTGTGGCTCCCACCACACGCCATGAATTATCCTTCACCAATCCGTGCCTGCATTCTGTACCAAAATTCGGCCACATTTTGACCATGCTAGGCACCCCCCCATGGACGACCATCCACCGCCTGTACCACTACCCCAATGCACGTGAGCAACAGACCCCCATCATTCTCGGACCGCGACAGGCGGCTCCCCTTTGCCAAAAGCCCCAACCATAAATCACACGAACCATCCCCCTCGCCCAGGCGTCATGGCCTGGACCTCCAAATCCTCATTCCAGCACAAACCCTGCGCCCGACCAGGACGCCCCATGTTCCGTTCCTGAAAACACATCCCCTGCCCAGCCCTCAGGATACTGCCAGCCTGACATGTCCCAGCAACCTCTCCCCTTCATGTGTCCTCAAAGCAGGGCAACCTTCCCTTCCCCGCGCCGTACGGCAATCGTAAGAACCCCCTCCCAATGTCGTTCGCCCTGGGTCCTACCGTCCCCCATCCAACATCGGGGATCCTGCCCAAACACGTCCAACCCCCGCCAGCACACCTCCCGCGGTGACCACCTGCCGGGAGAAAAAAACGCCCCCCTCCAGGCGACAGCCCTGGCTCCTGCACCACAACCCGACCCCATGGTAGAAAAGACTAATAAGTCCTGCAGGAAAATGCATGGTGTCCCCCCAGCCCCCTTACTGCTTTACACGTACAGAAATGAAACAGGTATGAAAAGTGCTGCCCGCTTTAAGTAGAGATCGGGTCCGGTCAACCCTCTTAGCACCATATACAAGACATTCGTACAATTCTTACATTCTAACTTCCAAAGATATGCCACACTACGGGCCGCCAGCCGAAAACACCGCTGCGATGCGAAAGCCCACACCCCCAATACCCCCGACGTCACAAGCACCTCACCGTGCACCCGCCGCCCAGTCAGCGTCTCCCCCCCCCAGACCCACCCACTGACCACAGCTGTCGTAGCCCCCCGCGCATCCAAGAACCACACTCCACCACCAGGCTGTCCCCAAAGCACAGCCCGGGTACTCGCCAGGCCAAAGACCAGGAAAATTGTCTCCTCCCCCGCTGAAAAAACCTCTACTTCACTCCAAACCTCCGCCACTCACAGTCCCTTGCGACCTTCCCACACATGCCCCTGCACAGACCGACCAATACGCCGCTACACCCTGCCCCCACTGCCCTACTGCCCGGGCACACGTCCCCACAACTACCCCACCCCCCGCCGCTCCCCGAAAAACCGAAGCCCCAATTTGGCACCACTAACTGCCTCGTCGCAATCCCAACCGAAGCTCCCTACAGTACCTTCATAACCTGCAGCTAACTGAATCACACACTCCAACCCCCTGGTGTGCAGTACCAAACCCTAGGCCAAATTGCAAACCAAACTCACCTAGACCGCAGCCCACAGCGGCCCAATACCTTTCCACCGAGTCACAGCTCCCCGCCCCCACCTCCAAGAAACTCCTCACTACCGCAAACACACCACTCCCAGAACCTTCCCGCCAAACACCCGCCGTATCGGACGCATCAGACGCTCGTCACCCCACGACGCTCACCCCCACGAGAACCCCCGCGCAGCCCCTGTTAGGCCTGTATACGCTGCCTTAGGCCGAGCATTCCCTTCTGCATTCAGTTCATGAGACCCCCCCCCCCAAACCCCATAACTGCCATGCCACCAGATCCCGAAAACTAAAACCTCTGAACCCCCGGGCATAACCCGACACAACCATCCCCCTGCCCGCTTGTGACCAGCCCCCCCCTGCGCATCCGCTAAATCAAGATGTGAAGCAGTCCTCCACCTACAAGGTACACCAAAACCTGGCCTCCACCCCCAGGAGCATCTAGCCCCGCCTCCGCCATCTCCATTCCAACCGCGCGCCCATGTGGCGCTGTCACGCTGGCCCGCCCGTCATGGTGAGGGCAGCGACGGATCTCACGGGAACACTCCACCGGTATAAACATCCAACCCCTGAGCCCCATCAACCTGAAACCAATGCCCCGCCACCAAATAACCACATGGGAGCCGACCGGCCAACCCTGTCAAACCCGTTGCTGTAATGTCCACTGTGAAGCTTGCCACCCACACAGTGTGCCATCATTACCCCTGCCGCAGCAGCACCGGTCTAACCCGAGACACCCCCCCACCTTCAGCGCATCGCATCAGAAGCGCCATGATCCCCGCACAACTTACCCCATCTCCAGGCCCCAGCCGTAACTTGTACCCAAGAGTTGCCCCAGCGCAACGCCCCCATTGTTCCAGGGCGCCATGCCCATCGAGGCTGCGCCCGCAGCTCCTACCTCGACTGCCCTTGACCCAAATTTCACAGTTCGAACATTTTCCACCTTGGGATACTTCTACAGCATTGGCAAGATTCGAACCCTGGCCTGTGAGGGCTCACCCCACCAAAGGTACAAGACTTGCCTACAAGCTATAGCTCCTTGTCAACCCAACATCCCAACCACACAACACCCCACAACTCCCTACACCATCACACCCACCGACCCCCAGCACTTCCCTTCAACAACCATGCCGACTCTCACACAGCACAAACTGAACAGGTCACACATACATTTTTAACATTGTCTGAAGAAACGTTGCATTGGACGCTGCGCGAATCCCCCGACGGAGGGCAGGCCGCCGTGGACCCCCCTGCTGCTTCGGACCAGCGTTAGGAGGCCGTGGTGCGCCCCTCTGGTGTCCCACCTGCTGCCGAGCTGGATCGCCATCCTCAGTTTGCCTCCCCCACCAGGTCGCCAGAACCAGGTGAGCCCAAACACCACCGGGCCTCATGCCGTCATGGCCATCCCTTACACGTGTCCCTGATACCCTACGCGGTGCCACCCCCCCCCCCCCCATCGCTCCGAGACCAACCCGAACATCGTGGGCTCCCCGCCCCACCACCCGGCCCCTGCCGATAAATGCCCACCACAAACTCAGGCCCGCCTATCTGCCAAAGGAAGGAATGCCACCAAAGGCGAGGGGCAGCTCTGTACTAAAAACCCCACCCCCCAGCCATAATTGGGGCCCACCCTCCCCCCCCCAGGCACCCAGCAGGAAGCCCCCCCTCGAGACCGCAGGCGATGCAAGCACACACCCCCCCCCGCCCCGGCTGCGGGGCCCCCATCGGCCTCGCACCGGTCACGTGTCTCTCCCCCCCCCCCCCAACAAAGGCAGTGCACCCGCAACCCGGGAAAAACTCAGGGAAAGCCTCAGTGAAAGCAGAACCAGACGCGCGCGGGGCCCCCGCCCGCTCCCCGACAGGGAAACCCCTCACTACCAGCCCCCACCAGCGCACAGTAGCAGCAAGGCCGCAGACCAGACCCCCGCCGCCGCACCCGGCCGCTCCCCCACACGCGCACTACTTACTACTCGGGTAGACCCCCAGGCCAGGGGCCGTGCCCGACACGGCCTCTCCTCTCTGCCAGCTCAAGCTCCGCACTCTCCTTGGGTGGAAAAAACCCCAGCCACGCCGCAAAACTCCCCAGGGGCATCTCCACGTAGCCGCAGGGCTAAAATTGCTAAAGCCGACTATAAAGCCGATCAACAAATCGGCCCCCACATACAAAACTACCCTACAGCTTCAACAAAATTAAAAACCCTCCCGGTGGTGATCAGGTGTCAGGAAGAGGCCGGATCTTCTTCTCCTGACACCTTATATGCCCTCCCCTATCCCACCCCTTCCTTTAACCCATGTGGTCCCGCCCTCCACCTTGTCCTTCCGTTTATTGCGCGAAAACCCCGGGGGAAGACTGGTCTGCGACCTTCGCTTCCCCTGGGGGCCGCATTCTGCTATTTTGGCGCTGTTCCCTCCCAATGTACACTTCCCTAGAAGTGTGTACCGTCCTGCGCGCTACTTTGGAGGTCACACACTGACTTCTGTAGGATTTTGTCACCCACAATCTTATGTGCCTATCGTGAGTCCTCCTTACTTATTTAGTTTTATGCGCATTTGTGCCATGGCAATTGAAGTGCTTCTGTCATTTTTCCTATACTGCTCGAGCGCACATAGGCCCACATGCATCATTGTGTCATTTTGCATTTCTTAATTTGCGAAAAATAAGGAATCGCAAATTAAGAAGTGCAAAATGCTATGCATAATTTTTTTCGGTATTTCTTTGTGATTCGGTAAAAATCGCAATTTTTACCGAATCCCAAAGAAATACCGAATTCTTAAGTTAATTTTCGCAATTCCCATTGATTCCTATGGGCCAAAAGGCCCATAGGAGTCAATGCAAATTGCGAGTGGCACTTAGAAAATTTCATGGGTGCAGGGGGGGGTCCAAAGGACCCCCCCATACACCCCTGAAATGTATTTTTCGCATCATGTTGCACACACACATGTCCTAAGGACATGTGTGTCCGTAACATGAATGTTGAAAAAAAAGCATTTGCAACATTTTAAACACTTTTTCCAAATTTACCGAGTGGTTCAACCACTCGGTAAATTTGGCACCCTATTTGCGAATTTTCACTTTTTAAAATAATGATGCATTGCTTTTAAGAAATCGCACATCTGCGACTTCTTAAAAGCACCCGCAATTTTAGAATTCGCAAACATGTTACGAATTCTAAAATTGCTTCATGCATCCCAAAAAGCACTTTTGCATTCGCAAACGGCCGATTTTAAGGAATCGCACCGTTTGCGAATGAAAAAGTGCTTGATGCATGTGGGCCTAACAGTCTGCACACGCTCTCACCGTAATTTCTGCTGCCTCCGTTTTTCGTGACGTTTCTTGCATGTAGAGCCGCGTTCTTTCTTCTGCATTCCAGCATGGATCGACGAGCCTGGAGCCACCCAGTGCGCCGTCGCGATGCTTGCCTCCATTTTGTCTGGCACCACTGGAGGTCTATGACTTTCAGTTGTGATTTTTCTTTGTCAACCACATCATGACATCTCAACATCACGCCATTTCTGTTCCAGGCAGTTTTAGCAGTCACTTTTGGATGCCAGTCACTACGCCGATTTCATTTTGACATTGTCAGGTGGTGAATCTACTGCAAGGGATTTTCAACATTGTTTCTACATGGCCGCATGGTATTCACACGTTTTGTCAACAAATGTCTTATAGTGTGTTTGATGCAAACTTTCCTGGAACTATCTGAACACCATTGTTGAGGTTTGTCGGAGCGACGATGTTTTAATGTCATGTACATTGTCTTATTTTCTTCCTGGTGACTCAAAGCATTTTTGTTGCTTCCTCGAGTACAGTTTAGGATTGCCCAATTCTGTGGGTTGATATCTTGTGTTCACGCAGCTATGATTATTCTTCACTCACTGCTCTGTCCTATGCTGCCATCTAGTGTCTATCCTCACATTATCAGCTTTAGTGACTATTCCTCACATTACGAACTTTACATTACAAGGCCAATCCTACAGTGTATATTACTGCTCAGTGACCTTTTAATAGTGTGACAAGTCAAGTTTTTGACCTCTGGGGTTGTTTTTTTTTGTTTGTAGAGAACAGTGCTAATTATCTCTTTCTAACAAGTGTTTTAATACGGTCACACAGTGCACAATCTTTACTTAACATACAGTACACGATCTTTACCTCAACATGAGGTGTCTCACAGGGATTTTAGTCCTGTCATTACCATGCACATTCTCCCATTTATTATCTCTTTCTAACTAGTGTTTTAGTCCTGTCACACAGTGCACAATCGGTACCTTAACTTCAGGTGTCTCACAATGGTTTAGTCCTTTTAGTACAGTGCACATTTTCCTTACTTTCACATGTGGTGTACCGTAAGGGTTCTTGCCCTTCTACTCGTTCACAACAATGACCTCTGCATGAGGTGTCTCACATGGGTTACATTCCTATTTTTATGGTGCACATCATCTTTGCCTCTACATGAGGTGTCTCACATGAGTTACATTCCCTCAGAGCACAAGAAATTACCTCCAGGGTATTTCTTCCTTTAAAGTGCACACTATGTCACAGGTTCTTACCCGAAAAGCTAACATTTTTTGTTGCTTTAGTGCACAGTGTGGAAGCCCCACACTAGTTGTCCATACACGGGCATTTCTCGTCTTATTTGATTACCCTACATAGGGTGTGTTTGGGGAGTACCCTTTTGTGTACAACTCCAGTCTCATTACCTTCACACAGGGGGCCTCATTTATGAGGCCCTTGCGCCATCGGAACTTCACTTTTCATGAAGTTCCGTGGCGCAGAAGCCTGCGTGGTATTTATCAGGCAGCAGTACGCCAGTTTTTGTGGCGTACTGCTGCCTGATAAATATCAGTCCCTTTAACGCAGTGTTCTGCGTTAAAGGGGCGTGCAATGGGTGTTACTGTGGGCGTTCCCAGCAACATCCATGGCCTTTTGACACTGGGCAGGTCTTTAAATTTCCCTCAGACCCTTCTTCAATTGTTTGTGTTTTACTTTTGACACTGCCCCAGATTTACGAGAAATCGTAACTCTGAAGCAGTGCCAAAAGCTTACGCCTCCCCAGGGCAGGCGTAAGGGAGGCACAACAGAGAGGAATGTCTTTATTTCTCCTCGTATTTCCTTTTTCTATGTGTGCTGCATTCTACAGCACACATAGAAAGAGGAAAAGCCTCTTGTGATTATTTTTGTACAGAAAGGTTTCCCTTCCTGTACAAAAATAATCTTCCCCGCAACGCAGGCACCCTTGCACCATTGTGCAAGGTGCCTGCGCTGGCGCAAGCAGCCCATTGTGCGCCGGCGCAGGGGAAAAGGACAGGAATGCGCCGTATCTTATAGATACGGCGCATTTCTGCCCTTTTCTTTTGCCATAGGGAAGCGCAGCAGGAAGGCCTGCTGCGCTTCCCTACGGCAAAAAGTCATAAATGAGGCCCAGGGTATTTAGTCTGATTACCAATTGGTTATTTTCTCAAATTTATTGTGTCTTGTTTACAGCTTTCAATTGGTATTCAACATCATCATTTGTGATATTGAGATTTTAATTTATGGGAAGTATGTGTGGTTCATTGTAATTGTCTCACTAATTCCTATTACAGCCCAGTTTTCATTTTGACATTTTTATTGGTGTCATCTGTGTATTCTGGATTCTATTCTTCTTTGTTTTTCTCTGTCTTTCTATTACTGTGGTGTTCTTTTGTTCATTGGAGGTTTTCTTCTCCTACTTTTTGTCAGTGTCTGGTATGACTTGTCTCTTTTTATGCATGCCTGGCCAGCAAGTATATCTTGAGATAGTCACTTAGTATTTTCTCTTTTTGTTATTGTTGTTGTGAGGAAAAGAGGATGCTATTCTCACCTTGTCTTTCTTCTCTGTTTTCTTCACTTATATTTTCACATTTTTTTTATTAGCTCTTTTCTCTCTATGGTTTGCGATGTTTCCAATTTACTCCTTATCTTTCCTTTATCTTGTTTTTCTTTCTCTTTTCTTTCTTTATTGTTTTTATATGGAAGGAAAGGGGATATGTTATATCCTGGCTTTGATGGTATTCATACAATCTCTTGTTCTGCCAGTGGAATGTTTATCCAATTATGTGTTTCAGAATGTTGGGAGCTAGAGATGTCAGTTTAGAAGGGCTGAGCAGCATACTGGCTGCTCCTGGTGGGGTCTTGTATTGGATTTAACTGGATGACTTGTAACTATCTACTAATAAACATCTAAAGATCGTCTACACGTCTGACTAAGTTACTACAAATACCCATGTGGCCGCCTTTATATACATGTATAAATACATAAATATAGCAAACATCGTTTGTCAATGTTGCATAAAATTAAAATTGAAACTTCATACAAGTACATTTAAAACCAGTGTCACACTGATGAATAATCCAGAAAAGTGAGGACCTCTGGTAAAATACCAACGACCAGTGTTGGATCCTCATGTCTGAACCCCCTACACAGGCAAAATAACTGGGCAAAAGCCCACATACAATGCTGAATGTAAACATTTTAAAGGCACTGGAAAATCCTTTTGATAACATGGCATAGTTTCTTTTCAATGGCACTGAACAAGCAGTTCTTCGTAATAGCATATTTTTGTGGCGCACCAATCCCTTTTAAAACATTGGCAGAGGGGGGAAAAGAGTATTGTTTTGTGGGGAGTTTTGTCCACCATTTTGCGAAGTACCCGGAGTTCATTCCTCGCAGTAGAGTTAATCCTCTGACCCTTTCAGTGCTTATAAATTCCTCATTGGGCATCTGTTTCCCAATAGAATGAGACGGCCCGTGCTTCTGATGTAAGCTTCCTCCTCTCATGTGCTAGTCACTTGATTTACCACCACACAAACTAAAAAGGCACTACACGTTAAATCTCTGTGCTGTTCTCCTCTGCATAATCCAGCCTGTTCTGCAATCTTCCAACCCATTGTCCAATATATATGTGTGTTTTTATATTTGTATGTATATATATGTGTGTGTATGTATATACATATAAATGTATATATGTGTATGTCTATAGCTGTGAGGTGAATGGTTTGAGAAATGTTGTCGATAAAAATTAAGATAGTGGTGATGAAAATATGCATTAAGTAAATTCAGTAAAGAAAAATAGCTTTCAGTGACTACTCAACCTTGGGCCATGTATATTCTGTTTAGAAAAAATGTAACATTACTACAAAAATGTAACCAGTAGTTGTCCCCAGACTTTATTCAGGGGCCAAAACTGGTTACTACAAACTTAAAATATCCATGATGGTGGGATATGGCCCTAACAGTTATTTTGTGTAGATCATTAGATCAGCGGCATACAAGGCCTCTTTCCTCATCCATTGTTGATACTGAATTGGTAAGATTCACTGTTCCTGCCTGATTCTCCTGGCTAAGGGTTAAATATATAGGTTTAACAGTAGTGGGGATAAGGGGCAACTTTGCCTGGTGCCTCTACCTATCTCCACCACAGGTGTAAGAGTGTCATTAACCAGGATTCTTACCTTAGGGGATCTATATATGTTTTGGATTTCATGTAAAAAATTATTACCTACTCATTATAGCTAAGCGAAGTTGTTTGTCAGCGCCAAGGTCGATTGCACATAACAAATCCTGTACAAGCTTGTGTAGGTGTCTATTTGCCATCAATCCCTTTTGGGAGGTGTTGATCTGCTCTCCCAACACTACAGCCAATCTTTTGGCCTGACTGCATGTAAACAGCGAGTAGTCAATGTTAAGTAGTGAAATCAGCTGATATGATTTACATTTTTTAGGATTTTTATTAGGTTTAAAAATTAATTTGTTAGTAGCGTCATTCCACGTGTCAGGGATAGGGATTTTATTTTTCTTGTAGGTAACAAGGACCCCCTGATGTGGATGAGACTCCTGGGTCAGGGACAACAATTTCTTGTGAGGGTAAATACCCAGGCAGGCTAGAAATACAAAAGCTGGCTGACTATAATAACAATATTTATAAAAACACAAAAATAATATAAGCAATGGACTGAAATGATATCAAAAGGATATACTTTAATATAAATATATAGAATAAACATATACATAAAAATAAACAGGTTTACACGATAGACAAGTTATCTCATGTAGTTCATATATGTGTTTTCAGAAAAACTTCATATAATATAAAAAGGGAGTTCTTATTTTTTTCATAATATTCTCTGATTGTAGAGAATAAGGCTGTATGTCGTGTGTCAACGCGTTTCGACAAGCACAGTTGTCTTCGTCAGGACAGAAACGGGTGATCAGCCAATTTATCTAAACAAAAAGATATATACAATGATGATATTCGAATTACTTTAAAATCACAGTGCATTGCATTTTTTTAAAACAATAAAATTATTATCGAACATAATCAAATTTCTCAGCCAGGCTCATGTAATGATACATAGTACATTTGTGAAAGTAGTTGGAAAAAACATACATATTTCATCTTTTATCTTTCATAGGTAGAAAAAACCAAATTTATATCTTTAACATTTAATTTATAAACATGCTATGACTTTATAAAGATTGGTGTGTCACACAAATATTCTCAGAAGGTCACCCTAAACTAAATATGGGACTTATTTGGTTCCGAACCTAATTTACTATTCCTTATGTATTCTATCTACCAAGTTATTTCTATTCATCTGTGTATCGAGAAGAGACCTCTATAAGATTCTGTCTTGTTTTTATTGTTTAGCTAAATTATACAGGTAGTATGAAGTAAGTGGTAGCTGATGGATTTCCATCTATTTTTCTCAGGGGTTAAAAAAGAGAGTGTAAGGACACAGTATCACAAGGATTATTATTGCACCAATGACTCACTAAAGTTTTTGAAGGTTTTAGCTTGATATCAGATCAGAGACAAACTTAAAACATACTATTTGCGCCTTATCATGGTATACTTTTATTAATAACTCCTCTTACCTAAAACGATAGAAAACCAAAAGGATATAGGGTAGTCGCAGGGAGTAAGGCACCTCTCATTCATAAAAATCAGAATTGGTATGTGATAACTATAGAGGAAACATATTAAGGTTACTGTTGCAGTTCTCTGTGTATACATATGAATCACTCTTTCGAAATTTATTAATTATATTAAGTCTTGACCTCACCTGATTAGTCAGTGTTCACTGCCTCCATCTTACTACTACCTATTACTACTCTTCGTCATCTATTTCTTAAAAAGGAAGGCAGAAGGGAAGGGAAGTTTCAGGCTTTCAAATCCATACCAGTCGTCGTGTAGCAATTTTGACCATCAAGGTATCTATAACTGAAAAAGTGAATTTAATGGTTGTTGAAATTAGTGTGCCACGAGAGTTTATGGGCTACCGAATAAAAATAGTATTAAAAAGGTTTTTTTTGTTATATATCTCTTACGTTTGTCATTTGTCCAAAAAACAAGCGCAATCCTTAACGGCTCCTGATTGGAGGTCTAAACGTAATGCAGCCGACGGAATCCGTGTCCTTCAAATAGCGCTTTTTTGTTGTTTGCTTGGTCACAATGTGGCTCCTAAAGATGGAAACATATGCCCATGAGGGAGGTAGAAACCAAAATATAGTAGGTTTCTAACGGTTTTGTACACGGTTAGAAACAAACGCCCCGAGGTGGGTTTTAGCTGAATAAACAGAGTCTTAGCCGAGAGCTGTGCGAGGCACAACCGTACGGTCTGATCTCTCGAGTGCGAGTTGCCGAATAGCGTGTAAACTGCTAGGGGGTTTCCGCGTGGTTAGCCTGAGCCCTTACCTTAGTAGTGGATTTGTAGCGTATCGACCTTCCGCAAAGCCTCCTTCCGCCAGGAATGGTTAGGTTTTACTGCATTAACTGCACTCTTTTATTTCCATAGTTGTCTCCGCCTACTAGGAACATCATGAATACATACCGCCCTCTCTTAAAGCCATACTCTATGTATGAATGCTGTAACTAAGTGCGTTCTTTCTTAAAGTGATACCGTAGTTTGTCATACTTTGACTTGATGAGCTAAAGTTGGGCGTCTGTATGCATACTGGCGCAAGGACCATCCAAGTCACGAAATCAGATTCTAGATGGCACCATATAACAGGATACTCTTTTACATCTTTTAAGTCTATAATCCTATAAGTCTCTCATTAGTGACGAGTTCCGCCTAAGGGTATTAGTTACTTCCATTTAATCTGTTTAATAATGTATTGAATAAGGGCAGAAACAGAAGTATGGCGGAGCACGAACAAGATATTCTTTTATTCTATAAGTCGCTTATAAGTGACAGTTCAGCATACAGGTATCAGCTTATCTACCTAGATCTTGTCTATTATGTTCAGAATCTTATAGAGGTCTCTTCTCGATACACAGATGAATAGAAATAACTTGGTAGATAGAATACATAAGGAATAGTAAATTAGGTTCGGAACCAAATAAGTCCCATATTTAGTTTAGGGTGACCTTCTGAGAATATTTGTGTGACACACCAATCTTTATAAAGTCATAGCATGTTTATAAATTAAATGTTAAAGATATAAATTTGGTTTTTTCTACCTATGAAAGATAAAAGATGAAATATGTATGTTTTTTCCAACTACTTTCACAAATGGACTATGTATCATTACATGAGCCTGGCTGAGAAATTTGATTATGTTCGATAATAATTTTATTGTTTTAAAAAAATGCAATGCACTGTGATTTTAAAGTAATTTGAATATCATCATTGTATATATCTTTTTGTTTAGATAAATTGGCTGATCACCCGTTTCTGTCCTGACGAAGACAACTGTGCTTGTCGAAACGCGTTGACACACGACATACAGCCTAATTCTCTACAATCAGAGAATATTATGAAAGAAATAAGAACTCCCTTTTTATATTATATGAAGTTTTTCTGAAAACACATATATGAACTTCATGAGATAACTTGTCTATCGTGTAAACCTGTTTATTTTTATGTATATGTTTATTCTATATATTTATATTAAAGTATATCCTTTTGATATCATTTCAGTCCATTGCTTATATTATTTTTGTGTTTTTATAAATATTGTTATTATAGTCAGCCAGCTTTTGTATTTCTAGCCTGCCTGGGTATTTACCCTCACAAGGGATAGGGATTTTATCCACATATATAAGATTAAATAAGGAGATCAGCTCTGGATCTATTTCTTCCGCTACTGCCTTATATATCTCAGACGGGATACCATCTGGGCCTGGCACTTTCCCCTTTTTTAAATGGTTAATTGCTTCAAGAACTTCCTCAAGACTTATTTCCTTATTTAGATGTTGTACTTCGTCTTGAGTTAGCCAACTATCAACCTGGGAGTCTGATGCTAGGCAATCTTCCCTATACAAGTTTTGAAAAAGGTGGTAAAAGCCCTCCCTATGTCTTGATCATTTTGACACCTTTCCCCAAAGTGCTCCACTATCACCTCTTTGATTGTGTTTCTAGTCAGTGTTCCAATTGCCTTCCACGCCAATAACTTACCACAGCCGTCCCCGTATTCATAATGTGCAAATTGACTAACATTCCATTTTTGTTGAATTGTGTTGTCTAGGTGATCTGTTAGTATTTTCTTTGCTTCATCTATTTGATTTTGAATTCTGATAAAATCTCTAGGGTCAGCTGTTTTATTCAGATAATAATAATAATAAAGACATTTGTAAAGCACCTGGTTACGCCATCTCGGCGTGTCCCCGCCCTGTGCAGAAAAAGGCTGTCAGACACAAAGACACAGACCCTAGACTTTTACCAACCACTAAAGAGTAAACAAGTAGGTTTTAAGAAGGCTCCTAAAATTAGTTTCCGACCTTTCCACCCTGAGACAGGCCGGGAGTTTGTTCCAATTTTGTGCTGCTAGAAAGCGAAATGAGGGACCGCCCATTCTCGTTTTCTTAATTTTAGGGATTGCCAGTAGACCAGTCCCACACGATCTCAGGACCCTACCTGGCACATACCTGGTGACCAAGTTCCCCTGGTATGTCGGAGCCTTATGCCAGAGGATACGATGACAGAATAGTTTTAAACAGCACCGTTTTTTTAACAGGTAGCCAGTGCAGAGTCATAGGGCTGGCTTAGACGCCGCCCTTCTGGGCAGCCTCAGAATCAACCGAGCTGCCGCATTTTGAAGGATTTGTGGACATCCAAGATTCTTTTCTGACGCTTCTAAATATAATACATTCCCGTAATCTAGACGGGAGGTAACAAGGGCATGAGTCATCGTCTGTCTGGCTTTCAGCGGGAGCAGATCTAGTGTTTTGTGTAACGTTTTTAAAACACCAAAACATTTCCCCACTAAGCGAGGGATGTGACTGTCATAAGAGAGGGCCGGATCTACTCACACCCCTAGATTTTTTGCCTCAGTACAGGGTGTAGGGGTAGGACCCAGACACTGTGGCCACCACTCTGTAGTCCATCTGGATTTGTCTCCACCAACTACCAGCACCTCGGTCTTGCCTCCATTCAACTTTAAGCAGTTCTTATTCATCCAGGAGGCAAGCGCCTGCATGCATGCCTTAAAGTTGGATGCCCCGACCGAGGGTGCCTGTGATAGGGAGATCAACAACTGGGTGTCATCTGCATAGGAGACTAACTCCACCCCAAACACCTGTACCACCTTTGCCAAGGGAGAAATATACAAATTGAATAGGGTGGGGCTCAGGGCAGAACCCTGAGGCACCCCCTGTTCCAGTGCCACGTCTTTGGACTGAAAAGTGCCACGTCGGACCTGGAAACTACGCCCTGTCAAGAAAGATTTCAGCCAGCCTAGAGCAGGACCCGAGACGCCACCTCTGTTCAGACACTGCAGCAAGGTGTAATGCGCAACAGTGTCGAACGCTGCACTGAGATCTAGCATTATCAGTGCCATGGTGTGTCCCGCGTCTACTCCTTGCCTGATGGTCTCTGTAGCCCTTAGTAGAGCAGTTTTTGTGAATATCCCGCCCGAAATCCTGATTGAGAGGGGTGTAAAAGATTAGCCACCTCTAGGTGCGCCATCAGTTGAGTATTGACCACTTTCTCCGCTACCTTAGCTATATAAGGCAGCAGTGAGATAGGTTGTACATTTTCAAGAATATCATGGCTGATGGTGAGGTTTTTTCTAATGGGCAGGACCACAGCTCTTTTCCAGTTCACTGGCAGCGTATAAGATGAAAAAGAGATCTCCAGGACGTGCCTGATGTAAGGCTCAAGGCTCTCCAGACTCTCCCCTAACACCTTAGGAGGAGCTGGGTCCCTAGGAGAACCAGATTTAATACTGAGACATATGCTTCTTAAAGTCTCAGGAGGGGGGACTGAAAAATATTCCACTGTCACTCCCGTCTTACTGTCTCCTGACAATTCCTCAAAATCCATTCCACTCATCGGGTTGCCAGTGAACGACGAATAGATGTGCCTCACCTTCTGAGAGAAGTATTCTGCCACCCTATTACATTCATCCACTGAATCATTGCTAGGTGCATTTAAACCGGCCACTATAGAGATCTACTTATAAATTCTAAAGAGTTCCTTTGAAGGGTTCACAGCCTCTCCGATTCTGGCTTTGTAATGGGCGGCCTTGGGCCTTCTCAGTAGGACTTGGTATTTCCTCTGTCCTTATCTGTAAAGCAGCCTCTCCTGTGCTCTAAAGCCCCTTCTCCAACTCCTTTACAAACGCTTGCAGTCTGCCTTAGCCTTCTGCAAAAAGGGGGTAAACCATGGAGCAGACTTTTTTGCTCTGATATCAGATTTATTCAGGAGTAACGGCGCCACTTTATTTAGGGCCTTCAGAATGCGCATATCAGATTTTCACTAGCACTTTCGCTGTTTGACCCTCCAGGGGGCCCCCCTCAGCTCTTTATTAAAGGTATCCTGTGAAAAGTTTTTCCACTTTCTACAAGGATAGCTGTTAGTTACTCCCTTCTGTGTGTCCTCCACAGTTATATCTATGTTAAAAGGCACCAAGAAGTGGTCCGACCAGGGAACTGGCAGCGGAGTCCCTACCTCCACACTCTCCCAGCTAGCAAACACCGGATCTAACAGGTGGCCTAGCTGATGAGTGGGGGGGCAGGATTTAAGATCCAGTCACATAGACTGCAAATCCTGACGCAGCTCCGCTGCCTCCTTGTGTAAAGGGTCTTCAAAGTGCAGATTTAGGACGCCCAACGCAAGAAGTTTGTTCCGCCTGATCGCCAAGTGGGCAATGCCCTCTTGAAGACTTGTCCTCAAATGGCCAAGAGCCACAGGAGGTCTATAAATAAGAATGTGAGCCCAGTGGCTTTTACCCTCTCTTGCGCCATTATTTTTTGCATGGATTCCCTTCGCCTGTATGCTGCATAACTTATCAATCTTCCACGCAAGAAGGCCTTATATGTATCCAAAATTGGCCCTGGGTGGTTGGAAGTCTTATTTATATTAAAGAACTTTGTGGTGCCTTTTTTAGGGTCTTTATTATATTTAGATCTTTTAAAAGGGATCTGTCTAGCGTCCATTTATAATCGGATATATCATTGTTTAGAGTTAACTCGAATCTTACTGCAGAATGGTCTGACAAGTGTTCAGGTTGGTGGCCGATTGTCGCAACCTTGTTACTTAACCTGGTGTCGGTAAGAAAATACTCTATGCGAGAAGCATAACCATATTTCTTATTGCGATATGTGTAACTTTTATTATTTTCAGCCTTACGTCTCCAAGGATCTATCAACCCTATATTCTTCATTAAATTTTGTATGGCGTTTCTCATTTTTTGGTGTGTTGGTTGTTGGTCAGGTGGAAGATTTATCTAGAACAAGATTGAGTAATGTATTGAAGTCACCAGCCATTATAATGATATTTTCATTATTTAGCAATAGTTGAAACAGATCCTGTAAGGTGGAAAGATTGTCTATTTTGGGGCCATAATAGGTGTCCAGGGAATATTTAATGTTGTTGATATGCATGATGGCTATCAGCCATCTACCCTTGGGATCTGCAGCGACCTCTAATAGTTTGGCCCATGCTGTATTTCTGGTTAAAATAGCATCCCCTTTACATTACAATTTTGATTTGTGCAGGCATACTGGCTTATCCACCACCTCTGCCCGTTAGTGATTTCTTACCATTTTGCCTGCTGAAGGTGTGTCTCTTGTATCATCAGTATATCATTGTTTGATTGTTTTAAAAAAGTAGAATTCTCCTCCTGGCCGGCACCCTCAACCCATTTACATTCCAACTTAATATCCTCAGGCTGGGGGTATTATTAACGGCAGTCAACTTGAGGGGCGCACCATTTCTTTGAGCCTCTTAACCTTAATACATTTGCCACACATAAGGACCTTATTTTTTATTCCTCTGCTCCCCACCAAGTGAGATATTTAATTGAGGAACATGGCGGCCAGTTAACAATGGACCGCTGATGACTCACCTCTCCGGGACTGCAAGACGCACCGGACCAAGCCTCGCCTACCCTTGCCTAACTGTTGCTCCAGAAAGTTCTACTGAGCTGCACACACGGTCTTGGGCTGCCATATGGGAAGGGAGGCCTGCAGTTGTTACAAGGGAGTGGAGGCGTAGAGACACCCTTGATGCGAGCGTACCACAGCTTGCCTCGTCTGGGGATCAGTGGTTACTGGCCGCATTGGAGCTACGCCAGGACCGGCAAGCTGCAGCACAGTTCCACCACCGGGTCGCTGGCAGCAGTGTCAGCACAAGTCTGAGAGCACGCCAGCCACTACATCCCCCATCACAAACCACTGCACTGAATCCTTCTTCTTTTTTGCATCTTATGTGCCCCAAAAGGACTCCTCTGCCAGGTGGGTAGGAGAGGGGACAGGGGACAGGGGAAACCACACAGGAATGCCGGAAAAACGTAGAATACTTGAGTTTTTCCTTCTGAAGAAGGGAGGTCACAAGGTATTTTGCGCTACACTTTGAGAAATAAATGCTTAGATTTCAACACTGGACATTCTAAGGGGGGGCTTGGTGTATACCCCCCAATATTCTTCCCTAAAACTGCACCCACTCCGCCTCTCACTACTTCACCCCAACTCCCAAAGCTGCTTTTCTAGTTAAAGAGCCACTTCCTGAGCACAAGGAAAAGAGTGGATTGAATTTGAAGCTCATATCAGAGCCCCGAATAGGAACGTTAAAATCACACACTATCTGAGATCCTTTTTTAAAGTACAAGGAGGGAAGGGGAGCTCTTTCCCTAGAGAGGCTAGTACACCTTTTGTCCTCACTCATACAGACACTCTCAGAGGAATGGCACTTCAAAAACATGATCATAGAGAGCAGGAGGGGCTCCCACTATCCAACCATTCCCAGGTTTTGGAGGGAAGTATAATACTCCCAGAACTCATAGTAGAGGTTGAATTAGGGGCACCTACGCCAGTGATAGAGGAAGACATATTTCCCCACCTATAGAACAAGACACTGGAGCCTTACTGCATTCACTTTCCGAGGAGATTAGAACTAGATTCTCACTCTCTGAGGAAAATCTGACAAAAATCTGTGATATGTGTGAAAGCCTAGTAAATAAACTTACGGGTCTAAGGGAAAGAATAGAGAGCTTAGAAGTAATTCTGGAGACAGTGAGGGAGGAGACACCAGGGAACAGCAGAGAAATTGCGGACCTTAAGACAAGTGGGAAATTACTCCAGGAAAAGGTAGAAGCATTAGTAAACCACTCCAGGAGAAACAATCTAAAGATCCTAAATATTCCCGAGGGTAATGAAGGAGGCGATTTAAAAGAGTTTGTGATAGCTCTGATAAAAGAATTCATACCATCTGTCAGGACACTAGACCTACATCAGGATATACAAAGAGTACATAGGGACCCGTACATGAAGAATCCCAGCATAACTAAGCCCAGAAGGGTACTGATAAATTTTAATACCTATGTGACAAAAGAAAAGATACTGATGGAAGGTCTTAAGGCAGGTTCATGTACTAAAAATGTGTGGTTCTTCCGTATTTGGTCAGATATTGCTAGGAAGACACAGAATCGACAGTGGGAGCTGGGTAAGTATATACAAGACCTTAGATAATTAGGCACCATGGCTCAGCTGAAGTTCCCTGCCACTTTGAGAATAATGAGGAACAACAAGATGTTTAACCCAAAAGATGAAGTTGTGGATTTGAGTAAAAAAATGAAAACTTAGGGCTTGGCTTGGGGTCACTGTTAGATAATCACTTATATTCAAGCCGGAGAGGTAAGGGCAAAGGATGTTAAGGAAACGCCTGGGTTGGTTAAAGGGAGGTTTCCTCTGGGAGTGGGGGGACATGATCACACTAATGTAAAGTAATGACTGTTTGTTGGTACTGGACACACTGGCTTCAAAACATATGGCTGAGATACCCGCCACCCCCTCTCAACACAATCCCAAAAGGAGGGAAACCGGAAACAGTTCTTTAAGTTTTTGGATGTGGGAGGGAGTGACCCTCCCGCGGCCGTATTTATTAAAACAAAAAATTAAACATTAAACGTTTCATATTATGTACAATTTCATTATCACATGGCGATGTTTGGCTAATCTTAACATATTCTCTAATACAGAGGTTCTCCTAGCCGAACTAGCATCCTACAAAAACATTCTCTATAAACACTGAAATTGTACATCCTAACGTTTAAGGGCCAACGGCAAGGTCATAACCGGTGTCAAGATCCCTAACCAGACTTACCCCTCCCACTTGGGAAGGGCGACAGCACAGAGGCTTACCTCAAGTGCAACTACTAACAATTTCCCTTGACTTGTCGGGGGCACTTAAGACTCGACGCCATTTAAAGGTCGTTCGAATACTTGTGTGTGGTATCTAGAAGGTATCGTGGACCTCCCCCCACCCCACACAACTTACCGCATCTGCCGTCGCAGATGACCCTGGCCCCGGGAAATTCCTCAGGAGGGGGCTGTAACCCCTCCTACACAGGAAGGGGCCTTGACCGCCTTTCCTTAACTTCCGGCGACCCGCCCTTAGACGGGGCCGCCTCCCCATTGAGGGGCCAATGGCCACCTCCCCCGAGCGCTCCCATCCGTGTTGGGTGACGCCCACTCATAGGGATCTACCAATTAGTGCTCACCGATCATGACCTTACCGCCTACCAAAAAATAAATACGACAATTCGAACTTATGAAAACATTGGTCGCTACGACCGAAAGAGCATGCTCAAAAGCAACACTACATCAAGTCCTTTTAATCGTAACAACCTAATCGATATTCACCATACTTTATTATGATAAACAACAAAACTGATACTTTCACAACCTGTAAACGAAAAAGAAAGAACATACTTAAAAAATTCACTTTATTGCACAACAACTTGCTGTCCTCAGGGGCTGGTGGGTGGGTCAAAATTGGCTCTTCGTTCTGTCCCGAGCTCACGTGTAGCGAGGAGGTGCAGCTTCGGAGCACAAGAACAAGAGGACGTCTTCAGGCCTTGCGTCTCCTTTTATCCGTCTTCAGGGCGGGCGTAAACCCGCCCCTGCCCGTCCCGGAGGCGGGGCTGGCTACGTCGGTGTCTAGGCCAGCCCACTCTAGGGCGGGAAAAAGCGCGCCCCGGCTACGCCGCTTCGGGCATACCAGCCGAGACGCGCCTCCCGCCACAAAAATGGCTTCCCGGGGGGATCGAGGCACTCCGCCATACGTTCGGGGGGACCGAGTGGTCGCCCCTTTCCATATGGCTGAGATACCCGCCACCCCCTCTCAACACAATCCCAAAAGGAGGGAAACCGGAAACAGTTCTTTAAGTTTTTGGATGTGGGAGGGAGTGACCCTCCCGCGGCCGTATTTATTAAAACAAAAAATTAAACATTAAACGTTTCATATTATGTACAATTTCATTATCACATGGCGATGTTTGGCTAATCTTAACATATTCTCTAATACAGAGGTTCTCCTAGCCGAACTAGCATCCTACAAAAACATTCTCTATAAACACTGAAATTGTACATCCTAACGTTTAAGGGCCAACGGCAAGGTCATAACCGGTGTCAAGATCCCTAACCAGACTTACCCCTCCCACTTGGGAAGGGCGACAGCACAGAGGCTTACCTCAAGTGCAACTACTAACAATTTCCCTTGACTTGTCGGGGGCACTTAAGACTCGACGCCATTTAAAGGTCGTTCGAATACTTGTGTGTGGTATCTAGAAGGTATCGTGGACCTCCCCCCACCCCACACAACTTACCGCATCTGCCGTCGCAGATGACCCTGGCCCCGGGAAATTCCTCAGGAGGGGGCTGTAACCCCTCCTACACAGGAAGGGGCCTTGACCGCCTTTCCTTAACTTCCGGCGACCCGCCCTTAGACGGGGCCGCCTCCCCATTGAGGGGCCAATGGCCACCTCCCCCGAGCGCTCCCATCCGTGTTGGGTGACGCCCACTCATAGGGATCTACCAATTAGTGCTCACCGATCATGACCTTACCGCCACAGGTCCGGATAGTTGACCGGCTATCCGGACCCCCCACCAAACTCCTACCTAAAGGTCATGTTTTAACGATTTTAACCAAGCTAGGAAGTCACCTATGAGTAACTCATTGCCCACCCTGGACAAATGCACACCATCCCCCAAATACATACTGTCATCATTAATGCAACTATGCGAGATCGAATGCAATGTCTTGGAACGGAACAACCTACTCACTTTGTTATTTAATTTTTTAACGGAATGATTCAAAGCAGGGATCGAGATAGCCCCCCGCCACACTTTTCGTGGGATCATATGAGACCACGCAATTATACACCCCGGAACTCTCCTTGCTAACCAACTTACCGTGGAAAGCATAGCCTCCAGGAGAAGTCGTCTACCGGTGGTAACTAAGTCATTGTCCCCCAAATGTACTATGACTATGGACGGCGGTGACCTCATCCGCTCTAACAAACCCTCAAAGAATGCCTGAAACTGGTCAATACAGAGACCGCCCCTTCCGTAGAAGGACACTCTGTACCCGTATTCCCCAGGTACGTGAATCATATCACCTGCTTTGAATACGTCTGCGGCCCGTCTCACGTATGAGTGGCCTACGACCCACACCTCCTTTCTCTCAGCCGGTGACGTGTGACCGCTGGCCTGGTGTTGGGTCAACTGCACAGTCCGCCCTGCCGCGTAGGCTTGCGCAACTGAAAACAAACAAAAGACAAGAAGCGTGAGTACATGATTACAGCTTCACAACATGTGCAATCGCACATACCTCTTATAACAATTGGAGGACCAACGCCCCACACGTTTCACTTGTTCTACATTAAGACCCCTGGCTGTAGCTTCTGTGGCAGCCCCTATACGAAAGGAATGGGTCCCAAATTCACCCGGGTCCAAGCCCGCTGCGGCAATGGCCATTGCCAGCACCCGCTGAAACTGAAACCTCGTCAGCGGGGTGGCGTCTACATGCCTCAACAATGTCCCCCCCCATGATGCCACCCTTCGTGCTAGGTAATCTTCTAAGCACTGAACCGGACACATGGATGACTCGGGGATCCTGCGAATGATCGTGCAGTCCCCCCTCCCATCTTGGTCAGTCTTGGACCTGAGAAAGGAGACAATCATCGCATCACCCCTGATCTGAACCTGCTCCCTGCACAAGCCCCCCGTCACATCCCGTTTGTTCCTTGCAACTAGCTCACTAACTCTCATAGCCCCGTGAAATGCCAGCATAAATGCAGTCCGGAACAAACAGGTCTCGAACGGGGACGAGCATGTGCTAGGGAGTGTGGCCAGCAACTGGGACAACCTGTCTAGACCTATCGGTCGTCTCACGTCTACTCTGCGACCCTCTAGACGTTGCCACCCACGCAGCGCTTTCTGTACCGTAAAAGACGCTGTTGGGTCCAGGATGCCATGGGCCCTGGCAACAAAGGAAATGGCGGCACGATGCCTTTGGGCCGTAGCCACCGATTTCCCAGCCCTACGTAAAGACATCAGGAAAAGTACTACCAACTCCTCCTGCCCCCAAAGTCCCCCTCTCTCTGCCCCCAAAAAGGCTAAATAGGCCTGGAACGCCCCTTCATATGCCTTCCTTGTCCTGGGTGCTAGACTCTCTCCCACGAGGTGACGAAGTTCGGGGCACCGAGAGACCAGAGAGCTTCGGGGAAGGGTGCCGGCTCCGGGTCCGCTGAAGGAAGGAAACCCGAGAAAGCCTGCATGTGAAAACGAGACAGTGCATCAGCGGCCTGATTCATCACCCCAGGGACATGTTTTGCTCTGAATACCACGTTCAGTTGCATACATAGTAAGACAATTTCTTTGAGCAGCCTCAAAATCAATTTACAACGGGCTGCCTGACTATTGATGCATTCTACCACGGTCATATTGTCGGACCAGAACACAACAGAATGATCTCTGAACCCTTCTGGCCAGGTTCTAAGGGCCACCAGAATGGGAAATAATTCGAGGAAAGCGATGTTACTTGTCAGCCCCTTCTCGTGCCACCATAGGGGCCACTTCTGTGCCGACCATTTTGTGCCGAAGATGGCGCCAAAACCTACGCTTCCTGCTGAATCTGTCCATCGCCCAAGCTCATCGGAGGACATGGCTGGCTTGTTCCAGACGACTCGACCATTGAAGTCCGCCAAGAATGCTAACCAAATCCGCATGTCCTGGCGGACCTCAGTCGATAACCTTGTGCGATGATGACCCTCCTTCAGGCCAACCATTGCTTGGGCAATTGAGCGGGAAAAGGGGCGAGCCATTGGTATCACTCTCAAGGCAAAGTTCAATTTTCCCACTAACTGTTGCAACTGATGCAGTGTAACCTTGGATGCAGTTAAACATACTTGGAGGGCTGCCCTGAATTTCGACACCTTGCTAGCTGGTAAACGGAAGCACCCCTCCCTTGAGTCCAACTCAATCCCCAGAAACTCGAGGCAAGTCGTGGGACCCATAGTTTTACCCGGTGCCAACGGCACGCCGAGATGACCCATTAACACACAGAATTCGTCTAAAGCCTGGGCACATTCGGGACTACCGGCGGGGCCAAGGAACAGAAAGTCGTCAAGGTAATGCATTACATTTCGGAAACCCGTTGTCTTAGTGAACACCCATTGCAGGAAAGTACTGAATTGCTCAAAGTAAGCACATGATATAGAGCAACCCATTGGCATACACCTATCCATGTAAAATGACCCCTGGAACCCGAATCCCAAAAGACGCTGATCGTCTGGGTGTACCGGGAGCAACCGGAACGCTGACTCGATATCAGATTTCGCCATCAACGTCCCGTGCCCCAGGCGATTCAATATGGCTACCGCCTCATCAAAAGATGCGTATCGCACCGAACAAACTTCTGGATCAATTGCGTCGTTCACCGAAAGACCTTGTGGAGCAGACAGATTATGGATCAAACGGAACTCACCCGGGTCCTTCTTGGGGACCACCCCTAACGGAGAACAAACGAAACCTGGTACCGGGGGTTCACTAAACGGGCCGGCGACCCGTCCCCGGCTAACCTCTTTCTGAATTTTCTCTTGCACTACCGATGTATGTTGTAAAACGGAAAGTTGATTTTTGCACGTCCCTACACCCTGAAAGTCCCCTACCGGGATGCGGAAACCATGTGTGAAACCGTTCCGTAGCACCCCGGCAGAAGTACGATCCGGGTATTCGCTGAGCCAGGGAATCATTGCCAAGGTATCAATCGGGGTTGGTAAAGGCGCCCCTCGGCCTAGCTTAGACCTGTTTGGCGCCCCCCTTACCCCCATTCTCACCCGTTCTGGCTCTGCACGATGACTCAGGATGGGACGACCCACACGTACTACACTCATGTTTGAACTTACACGATCCCGGAGGCCTGGTACATTTCCCCTTGTTGAAATTAAAACAGAAACCCTTTTTCCCTGTATTGCCTGCGGGCCTCGACTGGTCGTCGGTGCTCGTACTCGGTCGAAAGGGCGTCCCCACATTTTGGCGGGAGTAATCAACAACATTGCTCCCGACCAATGGCATTCTTAACATTCCTGATTCTTTCATTTTGTCCCAAGTTAACGAATCGTAACAATCCCAACTCAAACTCTTGTTATGTTCCTTTTCCTTCCTGAACAGATTGTCATAACAAAACCAATGGTTACCTTGATACGTTGTCGAGTAACCCATAATTCGTGATTGGTAAACGGGAAACTCAGGGAGCAACTCGGGCCTACGTTCCCCCAAAATCGATGTGAAAATACCCCATGCATTGCCCCAGTTGCCAATGTTCTCATTTACCTTAAAGGCGGCCATCTTTGCGCGCCACACACTCGGATGCATTAAGTCCTTCTGACTTTTCACATGCTCCACATCATAATGATCAACAAGCAGGGAAAAAATATTCACGTACTCTCCCGCCCAGATCTTTTCTTTTATAGCTAAAGGCACATGTTGTCCCAATCTCTCTCTACGAGAGGGTGCTGACTCGTCCCTTGCAATCGGCAATGGCCGCTTACCTGACCCGGACGCAGCTTCTGCCGCTTGCGGCTTGTCTATCCCCGCCACTCTAGCTGCCTCTTTCTTCTCACGAAGCCCTTTTATCAGCGCCTGTGCCTCGGCAGCCGTGGCGCCATCACCACTATCCCCCAACCATGCTGCTAGCTGTGCTGCCAGCTCGGGGGGCATGTCTTCCTTGGATGTCGGGGTGACGACCCCCGGGATTGGATTCCCCTCTCTCGGTACTGGGGTCGGCGCCTCGAGAGGGGCAGAGGGAACCGGGACGTCCCCACCGGCTGGAACCTTTCTCGGCCTCTTAGGTCTCCCTCCAGCCGGCGAAGGGCCCGAACCCTCCTCCCCATCTCGCTCCGCCAACCGTTTCTTTATGTCGGACATATCTTTAAAGAGTGCCCGAACCATCTGCTCCGTCGTCATTCTTTTTTCGCCTTTCCTGGGCATCTCTCCGACGAAGTATCTAGAAGACAAAGAAAAAGATCAAAACGCTCAAAATTGGCTCTTCGTTCTGTCCCGAGCTCACGTGTAGCGAGGAGGTGCAGCTTCGGAGCACAAGAACAAGAGGACGTCTTCAGGCCTTGCGTCTCCTTTTATCCGTCTTCAGGGCGGGCGTAAACCCGCCCCTGCCCGTCCCGGAGGCGGGGCTGGCTACGTCGGTGTCTAGGCCAGCCCACTCTAGGGCGGGAAAAAGCGCGCCCCGGCTACGCCGCTTCGGGCATACCAGCCGAGACGCGCCTCCCGCCACAAAAATGGCTTCCCGGGGGGATCGAGGCACTCCGCCATACGTTCGGGGGGACCGAGTGGTCGCCCCTTTCCATATGCAGCTGAATGCATTAAGGAAGTGTTCTTTGTACTTTTGGGTCTGGCACTAACCACTTTCCAATGTGGAAGGCCAGGATTGAGGGATTATCAATCTATCAGGATTTATAAAGTGTGAAAAAAAATCAACAGTGAGAGTCTCAATGTGCTGGAGATGTTAGCTGCTTCGCGGTGCTCTATTCCTTCGACAACCATGTCTTGGGTCCCCCTGAAATTAGGGAAATACAAGGAGAAGCAGTCTGAAAAATAGGGAGAACAGCAGGAGAAAGCAATAAAAAGTTAGGCATAAACAGGAGAAAGCACTCAGAAAAACAGGAAAAGAAAAGAGGAAACAGTAAATTTCAAGGCAAAAACAAGAGAAACCACTCAGAAAAACAAGTAAAAGGAGGAGAAAGCAGAACGAGGCAAAAGCAGGAGAAAGCACTCAGAAAAATGGGGGGAAGGGAATGAGAAAACTGTACAAAAATGGGGCAAAAGCAGGAAAAAACCATCAGAAAAAACAAGGGAAAGGAAGGAGAAAGCAGTAAAAAAAATGAGGCACAAGCATGAGAATGAACTCAGAAAAACAGGGGGAAAGGAAGGAGAAAGCTGTGTAAAATTAGGCAAAAGCAGTAATCTGGAAAATGGGGGTAAGGAAGGAGAAAGCAGTCAAAATGGAGGTAAAAGGAGGAGAAAGTCCTTAGAAAAAACAGTGAAAAGGAAGGACAAAGCAGTAAAAAAAAAACAAGCCAAAATGTAGACGAAAGTTCTCAGAAATCAAGGAGGAAGAAGAGTAGTACATCAGCACAGGAGAACTGAGGGCCCGATTCACAGAACTAATTTAAGACAAAATCCTAAATTTACTACCATTTTGGTATTCACAGAAGGCACTTAGTCATTTTGGTATTCACAGAAGGCACTTAGGCCTAGATGTATCAAGCCGTTTGCGAATCGCAAAGGCCGAATTTCGCAGACTTTCGGCCTTTGCGAATCGCAAACGGTCTTTTTGCATGTTTTGGCATGCATCGAAAATTCGCAAATTAAGGAATCGCAAAAATTTATCACACCGCTTTGTTATTTCTTTTCATTAAATCACAGGTTTCTCCATTTGTTTAGTTACATCAATAACAAGAAAACCTAACATTGCACTGCATTTGATGATATACTTTCTCCCTCCAATAAATGATCCTAGCAAATCTCACATAGTGGTAAGGTTCCTTGAAAGACACCCTGTAATTATCTACAAAATTCTCTAGGCTCTTCCTGTCTAGTGAATCAGGTTGGTGCCTTGACTTATCAATACAATACACTCACAGGCCCTTTTCTGTAGATTGGGTACAGGCAGTAATACTGTCAGAATGAATTCCAGTTAATCCTAGTGGAACAGAAGAAGAATTAGTCACTGCCTGAACTCTGACCTTGAGCAGATATCACACAGTTCCCTGGTTTCTGGTCTGTGGTTTCCAGGACCGTTTTATGCTTGGTCAGTCTCTTGCCACTAAGGTATGGTTTCTTTTATTAAACACGAACCCCTGACAACTGTTCTCTCTTCACCCAGGATTGTCAGTTGACCTGTTAGCAAGTCTACTGCAGCTGTGTCCCTCCAGAGCCCCAATCCCCCAGCTTACTTGAGGTATGTAGTATCCATCTATATTCTCTAACTGCCATCGGGAGTCTTCATTCTCACCACAGACTCCCGGTGGGAATACAGGCCTTCTACTAGCTCCTCACAGCAGCGAGCCACCTCCGCTGTTGATCCGGTGCGCCAACTGAGTCGGGGGCCTCCCTCCACTCGCCGGTCGGTGTTCGGTCCTGGAGCGGTGCCTGCCGGGTGAAGCCAAGCCTTTCCCCTCACCAGTCCTGCGCAGTAGAGAAGACACTACCGATCAGCGCCGCCTCACGGAGAGTGCGCGGGAGAGGGGTCACTGTGGTGCAATACCGCCTACCTCGGGAAAGAGGGCTCCCCAGCTTCCTGTCTTGCGCAGCCGTCAGAACACTTCTCTTGGCAACGCCCTCTCCTCCGCCACAAGGCCCTCCTCCACCAGGCTTTAGCGGAAGAGCCAATCTCCCCGTACACCAGACGGAGCCACAGTTCTTCGAGGGGGGGGGGGGCTCCCAGGCTCGGCAACAGGACGACCTCCCCGCGCTCCCCGGAACCCGGGATCCTGGGTTATAGAAACCCTAACAATCCAGTTGTTGTTGGTTGGCGAAAGCGGGGAAACACCTCAGCCCCTTCTCCTCATACACAACCAGGCAGTGTACCCAGGTCACGCTCACCGCAGCCGTTCTCTCTTGGGCTTATGACACTGAAATCAGTCTTATGAGAAGCTGATCTGAGCAAGCCAGATTTAGAGATAGGGAAGGGGAAAATTAGCCGCCGGCTCCGGAAAGAAGTCAATTTCCTTCCTCCCTCAGCCCCTATCTTAGCTGGGCCAGATCAGCAGGAAGCAGATTCACCGCTCGGGCAGCAGCCCTAAAGAACCATCAACCCAGACAGGATCACCCTTCCCTAATCACAGCAGTCTGCGCTCCAGTCAGCTCCTCAAAAATGCTTCTCTATCTGGCACCTTCTAAAATGGCTGCCCAGCATTCCGCCTTATATAGGCTGACCTCAGGATGTCCAGAAGGGACCAGAAGGTTCTGGAATGTTCCTATTCTACCCTAAGGGTCAAGTATCTGAGGTGGCAGGTGTGGCAGTTACTGACCACCATTTTGTGGGTCTTATGATTCCAGTCAGAAAGGCGCCTAGGCCTCAGGGAAAAGGACTATGAGGGCAAAGAGCATCTAACCCCCAGGTCAACATCTCAAAAATCTAGTGGAGACAAAAATTAAAGGTTTTGAGGGGCAAAACGGGGACAAAAATAAATAATAACTAGGAGGGACTACCCAAAGGGCAGACAGGTCTAACAATATGTATGTAGCATTTTTCATTTGCGAATTTTGGTTAAGAAATCGCAAATTACCACCAACTTGTAGTTGATGGTAATTTGCGGATTCTTTTAAAAATGCACAATTTGGCATTTTTGAAGGCGGCATGTGACGCACACACATGCCCATAGGGTATGTATGTGCGCCATATGCACACACACATGTACATTTCAGGGGTACAGCAGGGTGTCCTTGAGACACCCCTGCACCCTTGAAATTATTTTCAATTTGCGATTAGCAAATTGCGAATCGCAAATTGAGATTTATTTCACAATCATTCCTATGGGCCTCCTGGCCCATAGGAATGAATGGGAAATTATTCCTTAATTGCGAATTCGCAATTTGCGAATTCGCAATTAAGGAAGATTAAGAAATCGCAAAAAATTGCAATTTTTTACATACATGCCATTTTGCGATTTCTAAATAGCGATTCCTTAAAAATCGCTATTTTAGAAATCGCAAAGGGGTATGTTGATACATCTACCCCCTACTCATTTTGGTATTCACAGAAGTTAGGAGTCCTAACTTTAGGACTCCTAAATGCCTTCTGTGAATACCGAAAGACTTAAAGTTAGGATTTTTCTCAGTTTGGGAGTAGTAAAGTTAGCACTCCTAACTTTAGGACTCCTAAACTGAGATAAATCAATACTTTAAGACTTTTGGTATTCACAGAAGGCATTTAGGAGTCCTAAAGTTAGGAGTTCTAACTTTACTACTCCTTAACTGAGAAAAATCCTAACTTTAAGACTTTCGCTATTCACAGAAAGCATTTAGGAGTCCTAAAGTTAGGACTCCTAACTTCTGTGAATTCCGAAATGAGTGAGTGCCTTCTGTTTAGGATTTTGTCTTAAGTTAGTTCTGTAAATCGGGCCCTATGATCCACTGGCCTGCATTAGATTGTTCATGGGCTATTAGTGTCCAAACAAAAATTAATTCATATACTTTTTCACCTAAATCCTAATGGGGAACCTGTTGTCTCTTTTAGAACCTACTTATAAAACATTGCTAGAATATTAGATCCATAGTAATACTTTTACAATGTACATTGTATTTGGGCTGGTCATTTGCAGATTCGGAGAATTATTAACAGATTGGTGTCTGTGGAAATCTGACTTGGCTTTTTTTGCACTAATGATTGGGAATGCTGAAAACATTGTGCTTCATTGCTCACATGAAAGCTCATAATCCAATAGAAACTCATTATGTGTTTGATGTTATGCTCTTGATAAATGACCTTCCACTGATGAAGAGCACAATTGTTCATACCTGACGTAGAATTTGCGTTCAAAGGTAGTTCTAGAAGCATGCTTTTCCACTTTCAGTCTATTACTTATCTCCCCTTTAGTATTTTGAAGTGTGTAGTATATGTGCTGGATGTCCAGTTCTTCGATGCAGCCAAAATGATAGGTTTGTAACTCTGAACCTGGTAATAGTTTATAGTCAAATTTGCAAACCTGAATGCATGACCATGAAAGTGTATTTGAGGGCCTATATCTGATTGAGCAATATTTATTGACCTTTACTTTTGATTGCGAATACTGCCTTAGAGCCCGACGTAGAGGGATCTAGAGACCATCAAGCCCTCTCCAGTGTTAAATGCCTGAGCCAAAATTGAGAAACTTTAACAGGGGGGCAGGCCATTTAATGGCTGGTAGAGCCCACTTTGGAGGGCTCTAAGGGTACTAGATCATTCCTCCCCTAGAGGTTAGATTGTTCTAATTTGTAAAACAAAGGCCTCACAGTGCCCTTGTTGGTTGAAATTCCCTCGCGCTCCGTATGGCCTTTGTTCACAGTAACAGCTGTGAGCAAACATTGGAATGTTGCTGCTCCAGACTAACAAGCATTAGCAGCCTGGAGCTACTCCATTGTCTTCAAGGGAGCTCCCAACATTCCAATGTTCTAGTTCCTTATATAGACCTGATCAGAAATTGGAAGACAGTATATAGATAGGGCGATGGAACACCAATTATTGTAAATTCTTAATTTGTGGCCTCTGTCTTATATTTATTCCAATTTTTATAGCATGGTGTTAAGATTTGCCTCCCTCTTGAACTCTGAATATTGCATTAGTACTTTGATTTCTGGCTCGCATTGACATTTTACACAGCTTTGAATTGGAGATACTTAGACATTAAAATCTAAATTTCTGTTTCAGTGGTCTTGTGTCTTGATAGGATGTCTTAGGTGATTGTTATTCAAGGGGACAATGAGATTCAAAAAATGCTCCTGGCACCTCCTTACATACTTAATATGGTTCACTACAATGACCCTTGTGTTTGATTAAAAACAGAGGCGTACAAAATGAGTTACATGAAGCTGACAATGCATAATTGTGGCTTCAGGTAGCTTTTTACAAAAGCATATTAAATTGGCACCAGTAGGAAAAACACAAGTTGGGCTGATATTCATCTTTCAGTTCTGGAAAGGGGTAGGAAAGTGGAGGTTTTCAGAGTCAGTTTTCCATTGAAAATGTTTGTCACATTCATTAATTAGGACATTTGAAGGTAATCAGTAATTTATTGTATATGTTTCCCTACTTTAAAAGCACGTGCACATCTACTTTAAAATGGTTGTAGTATGTGGACCATGTGTTTGGGTAATACCTTAAAAAAGACAATATGCAGTTCCTCAGAATGAATACATTGTTTTCCATTTTGTTTGAAATTGGGTGTCTAGTTGGCAGAGGCATGCAACCTGTCCAATCAGGGATCACAAGCCTTGTCATGATAAGTAGATAAATATTAAAAGATAACCTGTGGTCAACCTCTGGTAGCTTGGCACAGAGCAATCAGGTGTCTCTAAAGAGGCAATGTGTAAAGTAATTGAGCAAAATACACACACACACAGTACCGCAATTAAAACACCACATAACTACTTCACACAAGTTTAGGAAAACAGAAAATAATTTTATGAGAAAAAAAAGTACAAAACAACAAAAATCCAATAAGTAGAACCAGTGCTATAAATTATAGCGCTAAGGGTTACTTGACGTCATGATAGACCGTGGTGAATCAAAGGATGAAGTCGACGGCGATGGAGGGCAAGCTGGCTACAGGACTCACACTTGTCCCGCTGGCGGAGTACTTTGGATGGAGCAAGCTTCGAAGTCAAAGGCTCGATGTAGGGAGAAAGAGGAGGCGATGTGTCATCGTTGATTTTGTGGATGCAGCTGATGCATCTGTTCCAATTCACTCTAACGGAGAAGGCTTCAACGTCGATCCCCTTATGATGCAGGCACAGTGTTGTTGTAGAATCTCGCAGTCCGGTCCTGCATAGTCGTCGAGCCGTGCAGGGATGTTGTCGGATAGGAACTTCATTTTTGTCGAAGGACACTGTGTCGATTCCGATTGCTGCAAAGTAATCACTGCATCGAATTCAAAGCAAAACATCTACAGTATGAATAGTCTATGCTAGCAGTGAGGAGAGAGTGTGGCTGTTTCCTTTGTCTTGCCTTCCTCAGCTGTGCTTCACTCAAAGCACATCCTCTCTCCAAGAGCATGAGCATGTATGAACACCTCAGGCACACATTCATTAAAAGTGTGAAGAACGCACACTTCACCAATCTATAAGATTTCACTGCGCCACTTCTAGGACACAAATGCGTCAATTTCTTACACCTGCCTCACAGCAGGCGTAAGACTGACGCAGGCCCTTTCACAAAGGGCTTGCCCCATGTGAAAGGACACATTGCTGGAGTTGCGTCACTTTTGTGACACACTCCAGCAATGCGTCAATTTTGCGCCATACAGATACGTCTGAAATACTGACGTATCTGTAACTCCTTGCGCCCTGATGCGTCATACTGTAATAATGATGCATCATCAGTGTCGCAAGGAGGGCGCAGTGAAAAGTGAGGCATCGCTGTTTTCACACAGCGATGCGTCACTTTTCATAAATGAGGCCCATTATCTCTTCCCTTAATTTCAAACTCTATAACTAAAATTTTCAGCACAACCTATATGTCACAATATTTAACTTCGGTAAGATGTCATCACTTCTAAGATATGTCAGTTCTGTGTGTACCTGTAGCCGGAATCTGTGTGCACTGAGATATTATGAGACATAATGCAGTCCAGTGAGCTTTCTCATCTGATCTCCAGATCTGAGAACATCCTGCTGACTCCGGGTTCGAATGTCCACAGGGACGACCCACCGTTTCACCTGAGGTCAATGGAATGAGTGATTTTGAGTTAGCAACACTGTCAAATGGCATTACCCCCAAATGCAGAAGCAATTTTTATCGAGCATGAGACACTAGTAGAAAATATTATTATGGTATTTACATATCAGCACTGCAGGGACCAGGATCTCGAACAGGTGAGGACCAGTAGCACCCCAGGGTAGGCCATGCTTCTCCGATGATGGTGAGAAGATGTAGTTGCTGGTGAAGCAAAAGGCAATCCAGTGGGTGTCTAACCGGGGGCAGAGGGTGGAAACTCTTGGGTACAATGGATTCTCTGTGCACTGTGCAGACACCAGAGCCTAAAATACTCAAACATCACACAATCCTCCTCCGGCAGCCTAAGGCTGGACAGCGCCCCCTTCATTTTCTGCAAAAACACAGTACACACAGCTGAGGGTGCGAAAAAGGCAGCCAGCCCCTTCTCATCTGACAGGTGCCGGTCTAGTATGAACTTGGCCTGACATATCACAATAGGTTTTGTGGCTAAGCCCCACCCTCCAAGTTAAAAAGAAGACGTGCCGTTACTGAGTAAAAGAATTAAATTCATGTACCAAATGCAAGCTTCACTGAAATCGCATGGCTGTGCATGGTAAGTGATATTGGGGCATTTTGTTCAACTTGTGCAAGGGCTCAGTTAGAAAAAGTTTAAAGCGGTGCGCACTGGTAAACTCTGCCACATGACTGTATGCAGAGTTTTTCTGAACTCAGCACTCCAAGCGGAGCGGGGTGTGGCAAACATCTGCACTCTCCACCAGTGGAGCGGAGCTTACCACCTTACCTAGTTAAAACCTCAGGCGGTGCTAGCTTTACAAATGGCAGGGTTCAGCAGGAGCAGGGTTTTGATGGCTCTGAGACTTCAGAAAGGCTGGACAAGCCAGCAAGCCTTTGGAGTCTCTCCGGGTTCAACTAAGATCAGTCCTGTCCTTGTCCTCAGCAGGGCAAAGGTAAGCAGTCAGCAGAGCATCTCAGCAAAGCAGAAAACAGTTCCTTCAGAGCAGCAATCAGGCAAAGTGGCAATCCTTGCAGCATTGCAGTCTTTACTCCTTCATGTGTAAGTGTCAGTCCCCCCTACCTCTTCCTTCCTAGGAAGAGCTATCAGAATTTAGATAAATGCAGATGTGTTCTCTGTCACACCCACCCATCCTGTGTTTGTGGCTGTCTAGAAGGGAATGGACAAAGTGTAGCTGTCACCCATCCCACAGATATATTGGAGACAGCCTGCCAGGCACACAAAGCATTAATAGCAGAGAAATGTCAACTTTCTAAAAGTGCCATTTCTAAACCAGTAATGCTAAATCCAATTTTACCAGCAGAGAGGATTTATTATTACCATTCCAAAGATACAAAACATGATTTACCTACTCTAGACTAGACCTCACAGTAGAGAAAAACAAACTTAACTGTTTGTCACTACCAGAACATGTAAAACATGAAAGTACATGTCCTACTTTTCAGTTACACTACACCCTGCCCTTAGTGCTACCTTGGGCCTTCTATAGTTGTGACATAGGTGTAATAGAAAGGGAGTTAAGGCTACTAAATATACCAATTGGGTAAACGTTTGAGGAAGGTATCAAACATTTCCTTAGCATAGGGTGCAAAATACATTCAGATGTCCCATCTGCATTCTTTAGAAGCATGACTAGGTGAAGAAACATAAGTCTATCAGTCTACAATTATGATATCTTTTACTTCTACTCCAGGTGATAGTTTAGATTTCCCAAAATTAGTACAGTTATGGAAATAGTGACACTTATAGATATAATCATTATTTTTAAAGTGTCTCATTGTTGTTTTTTTCTTTATTCGAACTGGGAGCCCATATTCTGCACTATCTGCAGCTATTGTAGTAACGTAGGGTAGACATTTGCATAAATGACCATTTCACAATCTATAAACGAACCAACTGAACGATTTGTGTTTACAATTGTCTATCACCTTGATTCTGGGTCCAGCTCTAAGAAAGGCCATAAATTGCAGTAGGTCAGTAATCTATGCTGGATTTATTTTATTTTTCTGTCCCAAAAGTGACAAGCAAATCTACTGGTTATTACTGAAATGATTTTGTAATTCATCTGTTCTCTGCTGTATTTGTGATAACCTTGAACTAGCCATTTTTTAAGTATAGGAATGCAGGCTTTATGTTCTGCGTTAACTGTGGTCATGAAGGCTTCATTATCCCTATAGATGAAGAGAATGGTACACTCGTGTCTTCTTCATTGTTGTTTTAGTGTTGCACTAACATCTCCGCAGCCCAGGTGACCTAACTCATAGAGGATTCACCTCCTGATGTATTTAACTGATTGGTGGCTCATTCAAAATTTTCACGATTTCCTCAAACCACCTACCCAGTGTTCCTCTTTTCAGTTTTGATACTGTCTTTGAAACGTGTGTTATGTGTATATTATGAACTTGACGCATATTTTGGCATTTTATACATCACGTCTCAGATCTCAGCAGTTCCACCCAATTCACAATAGCCAGCTACCTGGATATCTGGAGTATTTAGGCACTGAAACATCTTGCAAAAACCATTACAAGTACTGTTAAAACTGAGGAAGGTAACAAAGCTATTTGCCCTTAAAGACGTATCTCACTGCATTAAATGAAGTTTTTAGTGATAGCATTTTCTACATTCACTCATTTTCTGATCACAGCATGACGTGTGTGCCTTATTATACACATTAAGACTAATTTGGAATAGAATTTTGCTAAATTTTACAAAGTTTCTGTATTTCCTGTGAATAATTCCAATACTTTTTAGGAACTATAGGCACTTTTTTTTGTCCTCATACATGGCATTCGGCGAATGGCTGGGGCGGTGTGCCTACTAACTGGAGTAACCTGCACTTTGCCTCTGCCCCGGAAGCCAAGGACTTGTTGAACTATGTATCTGGAGATAAATGCGATCTGAACAAACTCCAGCAAAGTTTAATATGCCTTACTCATTGGACTTTACTATATCGTCTCCTCTTTAAAAATTTCCAAATAATGAATCGCCTTACGTGGCTTCTTCTGGAAGCATCTCCCAAATTGGTCTACACATTTTAATCCTTCTAGCGAAACCGTTAGAACAATCTAGCCTGCAAGTATTTTTAACGTATAAAGTCCATTCTGTTAATAATGGTGCTGACTGTGTTACCCATCACGTGCATATTTCTCTACGCGCCATCATTATCAAAGCAAATAATAAATGCTTGAGGTATGTTCGCTAAATCCTTTTTGTTGCTTCTGTGCATTATCCGAAAAAAATAACAAGCTCAAGGCTTACCTGGACTTTAATTCCTAGTGTTTTGGAGGCAAACTCACCCACCTCGCACCAGAAGAATTGGATTACCGGACATCGCATAACATGTGCACGTCGTCCGCATTTTCCATCCAGCACTTAGGACAGTATCTTCTTGTGCATCCTCCCATTTTGGCCAGCTTTCTTGGGGACCAATAGGCTCTATATAGAGTAAAAAGATAATTTCTTCTTAAAGGCGCAGGTCTGATATTTGACTAAAGTGCTGCATATGATACTTGCAATAAAGTGTGGATATCAGCATCTGGTATGTCCGTTCTCCATATCTCCTCTGGTGCAGGTAGCTTGTCGTCCTCCGCTTCCACTAGCATCCAGTACCACTTGGACAGTTGCTTTTTAAATACTTGATCTTTCATGAATGCTCCCTC
This sequence comes from Lissotriton vulgaris, assembly GCF_964263255.1. Classification (NCBI taxonomy): domain Eukaryota; kingdom Metazoa; phylum Chordata; class Amphibia; order Caudata; family Salamandridae; genus Lissotriton; species Lissotriton vulgaris. The sequence goes on along the minus strand of NC_141693.1, from coordinate 1,187,946,793 downwards.
CCATTCTGAGTCCGAGCTTTCTTTATTGAAAATACCAGGCATCTTCTTATGGACAATGTACAAAACTCTCCACCCCACTTACAGGCGTTAAAAATGAATCTCCCGGCGGAAGGACATTTTTTCTTATTCAAATATGGTCATCCCAAATCTTTTGTTAAAAAGATCAGGTTCAAGATTTTGCTAGCTGCCTGTGAGGTTTGGGTATAAATTAAATGAGTCATGGGTATACGATATTACAGTAGTAAAGCTCCAATCTGGAACTTCCAGGCACTCCAGAATGTCTCTCGGATATCCTAGCACTCCCTTTATTGAGGGCGGGCCTGACAACTTGGGTAGAGTTAATGGAAGGAAAATCTCGCATTGCTTGGGATACACTTGCCTCAAAAACGAACTACACCTTGGCAAGACTTAAAATATCTTCAATTGTCAAGTTGGGCTCAGAACGAACGGCAGTGGAACTATAGGCAATTTTGAGGCTGGGTTGGTTCTCGAGTAAAGACCTTACCTCCAAATGGCTACTGACCTGGACAACTTCAGATTATCGCCTCTGCGGCAAGGGTGCAGAGTCATTATTGCACTTATTATGTATATGCCCGGAACTACAAAACTTAAGGAAGATGCTCTTGATACCACTCCTAAGAGAAGCGCAAGCTAGAACTTGCAGGGCGGCCGTGATAAAATGCTTCAGCGAGTCTTGGATACAACTTTCCTGCAAAACTATAAAATTCTTGGCTCTCGCTGCCCAAGAGTTTGAAAACAAGGCAGCAATTAAAGTTGAACTGGGCCAATTGGTCTCCCCACGGCTGGCCCTGGATCCTCCCTTATTTTCCTAATAGATACCCTCTTTTCCACTCTTCCAGCATATGCATTTCATTCTGAGTCAACAAGTGTTATTTCTATCAAGATAAATTTATCCCCCCAAGCATTTTGTATCCTTCTTTAGAACACTCATTTGTTGTTTTGAAGCCTTTAAGAGACAGTCATCCCCTTGCTCATCTACACTTGTGTCTTTTAATTCTACACATTGATTGCATATTTGTGCAAGTTGCTAACGCTTTGTGTTATTTTATTGTGTCATTTTTCTATGTGATTTTACGCTGTCTCTGTGCTGATTTAGAGATGTTAATGTTTATCTCATGGTGGTAAGATCCACCCTTTTATGATTTTTACAACTCAAATAAAGTATATATTATATTAATATAGGCACTTTGTATTGAATAGGTAAGAATGGTCCAAGATAAAGGAAAAGACACGTGTGTAACTTGGTGTTCTATTGGTAAATCAATACTCGAGATTTATACAGAAGTTGACTTCTGTACTTCAAGCAGATATAAACTTAAGTCAATATTTGAGAAGTTTTTCATGAATGTTAAAAAGATGGATATTTACCTCTATAATCAGTAATTCCCCATCTTCCTCATTATTACAGCGTATTGGCATGGCTTGTTTTTTACGCTGTATGGAATAATTGTAAATTTTGGTTTTGGTTTATTTAGTACTTTTAATACACTTTGAATGTGATTTGAGAAGCATTTTTACATGAATGACTAGCTACATATGTATTAGTTCAGGTCAATAAAGCCAATATGCAAGTAAGGCAATGTGGTAGGCATGAATGTCAGATGTCATAGGTAAGTATCAGAGATATAATAGGCAGGTGGGAAATATTGGCGAGGTAAGACCTGTCATCCTTAGAGTGGGCTTCCCTCAAAACATTTGTCTTACTCCTCCATTTCTTATGATCTCATTTTTGTTGGCCTCAGCACTCTGTGTGTTTTACCACTGCTACCAGTGCTAATGTATGTAATTTTAACCTTCAAACATTGAGAAAATGGCTTACACTCATGCATCACATTTTATTTACTCATAAGTCTGTAGCAAAGTGGTAATCAATGTACCCAAGGACTGTAAATTAAATGCTACTAGTGGGTCCCCAGCACTGATTGTGCCACGCACTTAAGTAGCCCTTTTAAAAATGTCAGGCCTGCAACTGTAGCTGGTGTGCTCAGTTTTAAACTGCCATTTCAACCAAGCAAGCAATCCTTTTGCTAGGCCTAAACCTTCATTTTTAATACATTTGTCACCCCACATTCAAAGAGCCCTTAGTGTAGGGTGCAGTGTATTTGAAAAGTTGGATATGCACTTTTTACTTTTACGTTTCCTGATAATGGAAAAATCATACATTTATTTTCATTACTGCAAAGCCTTCCTCTCCCGTAGGATACTGGATTAACATGCTGCATTTAATAAGTGATCAATTTAGTTTTGAAGCAGATAGGAATGTGGTCATGAAGGCTTCATTATACCTATAGATGAAGAGAATGGTAAACTCATGTCTTCTTCATTGTTGTTTTAGTGTTGCACTAACATCTCCGCAGCCCAGGTGACCTAACTCATAGAGGATTCACCTCCTGATGTATTTAACTGATTGGTGGCTCATTCAAAATGTTCACGATTTCCTCAAACCACCTAACTAGTGTTCCTCTTTTCAGTTTTGATACTGTCTTTGAAACGTGTGTAATGTGTATATTATGAACATTCTGCATATTTTGGGAATTTATACATCAAGTCTCAGATCTCAGCAGATCCACCCAATTCACAATAGCCAGCTACCTGGATATCTGGAGTATTTAGGTACTGGAACATCTTGCAAAAACCATTACAAGTACTGTTAAAACTGAGGAAGGTAACAAAGCTATTTGCCCTTAAAGACGTATCTCACTGCATTAAATGAAGTTTTTAGTGATAGCAATTTCTACATTCACTCATTTTCTGATCACAGCATGACTTGTGTCCCTTATTATACACATTAAGACTAATTTGGAATAGAATTTTGCAAAATTTTACAAAGTTTCTGTATTTCCTGTAAATAATTCCAATACTTTTTAGGAACTATAGGCACTTTTTTTTTTACCTCATACATGGCATTCGGCGAATGGCTGGGGCTGTGTGCCTACTAACTGGAGTAACCCGCACTTTGCCTCCGCCCCGGTAGCCAACGCCTTGTTGAACTATGTATCTGGAGATAAATGCAATCTGACCAAACTCCAGCAAAGTTTAATATGCCTTAATCATTGGACTTTACTATATCGTCTCCTCTTTTAAAAATTTCCAAATAATGAATCGCCTTACGTGGCTTCTTCTGGAAGCATCTCCCAAATTGGTCTACACATTTTAATCCGTCTAGCTAAACCATTAGAACAATCTAGCCTGCAAGTATTTTTAACATATAAAGTCCATTCTCTTAATAATGGTGCTGACTGTGTTAACCATCACGTGCATATTTCTCTACGCGCCATGATTATCAAAGCAAATAATAAATGCTTGAGGTATGTGCGCTAAATCTTTTTTGTTGCTTCTGTGCATTATCCGAAAAATAACAAGCCCAAGGCTTACCTGGACTTTAATTCCTAGTGTTTTGGAGGCAAACTCACCCACCTCGCACCAGAAGAATTGGATCACTGGACATCGCATAACATGTGCATGTCGTCCGCATTTTCCATCCAGCACTTAGGACAGTATCTTCTTGTGCATCCTCCCATTTTGGCCAGCTTTTTTGGGGACCAATAAGCTCTATATAGAGTAAAAAGATAATTTCTTCTTAAAGGTGCAGGTCTGATATTTGACCAAAGTGCTGCATATGATACTTGCAATAAAGTGTGGATATCAGCATCTGGTATGTCCGTTCTCCATATCTCCTCTGGTGCAGGTAGTTTGTCGTCCTCCGCTTCCACTAGCATCCAGTACCACTTGGACAGGTGCTTTTTAAATACTTGATCTTTCATGAATACTCCCTCCCATTCTGAGTCCGAGCTTTCTTTCTTGAAAATACCAGGCATCTTCTTATGGACAATGTACAAAACTCTCCACCCCACTTACAGGCGTTAAAAATGAATCTCCCGGCGGAAGGACATTTTTTCTTATTCAAATATGGTCATCCGAAATGATTTGTTAAAAAGATCAGGTTCAAGATTTTGCTAGCTGCCTGTGAGGTTTGGGTACAAATTAAATGAGTCATGGGTATACGATATTACAGTAGCAAAGCTCCAATCTGGAACTCCCAGGCACGCCAGAATGTCTCTCGGATATCCTAGCACTCCCTTTATTGAGGGCGGGCCTGACAACTTGGGTAGAGTTAATGGAAGGAAAATCTCCCATTGCTTGGGATACACTTGCATCAAAAACGAACTACACCTTGGCAAGACTTAAATCTCTTCAATTGTCAAGTTGGGCTCAGAACGAACGGCAGTGGAACTATAGGTACTTTTGAGGCTGGGTTTGGTTCTCGAGTAAAGACCTTACCCCCAAATGGCTACTGACCTGGACAACTTCAGATTATCACCTCTGCGGCAAGGGTGTAGAGTCATTATTGCACTTATTATGTATATGCCCGGAACTACAAAACTTAAGGAAGACGCTCTTGATACCACTCCTAAGAGAAGCGCAAGCTAGAACTTGCAGGGCGGCCGTGATGAAATGCCTCAGCGGGTCTTGGATACAACTTTCCTGCAAAACTATAAAATTCTTGGCTCTCGCTACCCAAGAGTTGGAAAACAAGGCAGCAATTAAAGTCGAACTGGGCCAATTGGTCTCCCCACGGCTGGCCCTGGATCCTCCCTTATTTTACTGATAGATACCCTCTTTTCCACTCTTCCAGCAAATGCATTTCATTCTGAGTCAACAAGTGTTATTTCTATCAAGATAAATTTAACCCCCCAAGCATTTTGTATCCTTCTTCAGAACACTCATTTGTTGTCTTGAAGCCTTTAAGAGACAGTCATCCCCTTGCTCAGCTACACTTGTGTCTTTTAATTCTACACATTGATTGCATATTTGTGCAAGTTGCTAACGCTTTGTGTTGTTTTATTGTGTCATTTTTTTATGTGATTTTACGCTGTCTCTATGCTGATTTAAAGATGTTAATGTTTATCTCACGGTGGTAAGATCCACCCTTTTATGATTTAAAAAAATCAAATAAAGTATATATTATATTAATATAGGCACTTTGTATTGAATAGGTAAGAATGGTCCAAGATAAAGGAAAAGACACGTGTGTAACTTGGTGTTCTATTGGTAAATCAATACTCGAGATTTATACAGAAGTTGATTTCTGTACTTCAAGCAGATATAAACTTAAGTCAATATTTGAGAAGTTTTTCATGAATGTTAAAAAGATGGATATTTACCTCTATAATCAGTAATTCCCCATCTTCCTCATTATTACAGCGTATTGGCATGGCTTGTTTTTTACGTTGTATGGAATAATTGTGAATTTTGGTTTTGGTTTATTTAGTACTTTTAACACACTTTGAATGTGATTTGAGAAGCATTTTTACATGAATGACTAGCTACATACGTATTAGTTCAGGTCAATAAAGCCAATATGCAAGTAAGGCAATGTGGTAGGCATGAATGTCAGATGTCATAGGTAAGTATCAGAGATATAATAGGCAGGTGGGAAATATTGGCGAGGTAAGACCTGTCATCCTTAGAGTGGGCTTCCCTCAAAACATTTGTCTTACTCCTCCATTTCTTATGATCTCATTTATGTTGGCCTTTGCACTCTGTGCGTTTTACCACTGCTACCAGTGCTAATGTATGTAATTTTCGCCTTCAAACATTGAGAAAATGGCTTACACTCATGCTTCACATTTTATTTACTCATAAGTCTGTAGCAAAATGGTAATCAATGTACCCAAGGACTGTAAATTAAATGCTACTAGTGGGTCCCCGAAAAATTAATATCGAAACTCTGCGATAGGGGGTATCCTAAAAAGCTGGTGCGAAACTGTAAAAAGCGGGCCCAGTGGACCCCCCGGGAAGCACTCCTAGAACGCAAAGAGAAAGCCAAATTGAAACGACAGGTATGCGTCACGACGTTTTGCCCCAATGCCAATCAATTGAAAAAAATCATTAATCAAAATTGGCATTTAGTGAGCAAACTAGATGACAATCTCCTTGAACCACCCCTGTTCGCTTTCAAAAAAGAAAATAATATAGCCAACCACATTGTCCGTGCGGCATTGCCTACACCTAAACAGCCCACATTGAGACAAATGATGGGAATGCCACCAGTGACGGGTCATCACAGGTGTGGCAGTTGCGTAAGTTGTGACTCCACAGTGGAAGGTTCCCTTTTTCAACATAATGGAATTTCGTGGAGACACAACTCTTTTAGCAACTGTAAAAGTAAATATGTCGTGTATGGGATATTATGCCCTTGCCTACTGTTGTACATAGGCAAAACCAGCCAAGAAGTGCGGCAACGTATCTCACAGCATAAATCTAGACTGAGACATAAAACAGAGAATGCACCACTGGTGCAACATTGGACGCAACTCCAACACAACATCAGTGACCTCAAATGGACGGTGATATCACGGATTGAAAAAGATCCCCGGGGGGGCGACATAGATTCACGTTTGTCCAAAAGAGAAGCTCATCTGATCCTTAAATTCGATACCACCACATCCGGCTTGAATGAATTAAGCGAAATCTTTAAATTATGATAAACCCGTCCTTCGAACTTCGACCTCAGGTCAGGTCTGCACTCCATCCCCGGTTTTCCGTTCCGCTTTCAAAAGCGCGCGTCATCTCCCTATATAGTAGAGGAAAGCCACTACCGCGGATTCGTGAGACGCATGCGCCAGAAAGTAGCACCTCTTACCACGCCAGTGTACCGGCGGCTGCCGGCTGACCGCATTAGTAAGTTATATTTTGCACTTCTTGTGTCTCCTAGATGGTGACACTAAAGTCTCCTATAACCTTGCCTGCCGGTTTTTTTCAGGTAGGACCTGGGGTAAATTCCCTTTGAACGTGTCGGAATAGTATTTGGTCGTTAGCTCGGCAAACTCCTAGGCGGTAAGCACTCGATGCTTTGTTATATCGCTTCAACCTTTAGCACACCTTTAGGCGCCCGCTTACCCCTTTCTGTCTCATCTGCCCCGACATAGGATTGTCCAGCCTTCTCGGATACCCGGAGTGTTCCCCCGCTGTGAAGAATCTATTAATTCGCTGTGTACGCGCTACGTCAGACTGGTGCAGGTAACTTGAGTTTGATTACAACTCCCGGCTATAAGATAGACACCCAAGTGCAGTCGACTAATTCCCGTCCTTTTCCTTGTTTAGAACGGTTGATTCATTCTCGTTGTTACTATCAGACCAGGCCCTTATACTGAAGGAACTTCGCCTTTTTCTTCATTTTCGGCCCTGCATGCCAGGACATCAGGCAAGTAGGACGGTAGAGTGTGTCCTTTTTCTTTACTCCCTTGAGCTACTTACTGTGGATCTAAATGCTAACATTCGTATTCCAGATTTCAAGACTTCGCCTTTTTTCCCCGGATACAGTTCTCAAGTCGTATAATCTTCGTTGGTAAGAAAACACAGACTTGGGAGGTCACTTTGCGTTGTTTTGATGTTGAGTCTCTAGTATACTTAAAACTGCCGTGTAATGTTTTCTTGTGTTTTGAACTTTTCTTTGTGTTTCGAACAAATCTTTACAGTTCGTAATTTTTCTTTTTCTGTTGTACGGTTTGTTTCCTTTTCTTTGCGTAGATACTACAGAAGGCCCTGAGGAGAATCCCTCCCAAACCAGTGGGATTCGAAACGCGTAGGCCCACAGCCACGACGTGTCTGCGAGAGCGACGAGAGTAGATTTGTTTCTCTTGGTCGCTAGTACAATACTGTGTTCTATTTGTATGAAGTTTTTGTTTGCTAACTTGTATAGGATTGTACAAGACACAACGAATTGGTCTGTTATCTGTCGTTGTCAAAAAGTCTCGCAGACAGTGGCCTATTTGTTTGATCGTGTAGTATATCTTGGTGTACAGATTTTTAACCCTGTTGCATAACCCCCAGCCCCCGAGTGGTATGAATGTGTTTTGAATGAATGTGATATGTATGAAATGTTGTTTGATAGATGGTCTCCAAATCACGTTCTTATTTTTCTGTGTCCTTTTGTAAATACACTCTTATGTAAATGAAAATATTGAAAATCGTTCGTTTGAAATAATTTTTGCTTAAAATAAAAAACTATTAAATAGTACACCCTGTTCTTATTTTCTGAGTTCAGGTTTTGATAATTTGTGTTTAAATAGTAGTTCATATCAGCACTGGCAACTCTTTTTGTTCTTTTACTAGTGGGTCCCCAGCACTGATTGTGCCACCCACTTAAGTAGCCCTTTTAAAAATGTCAGGCCTGCGACTGCAGCTTGTGTGCGCAGTTTTAAACTGCCATTTCAACCAAGCAAGCAATCCTTTTGCTAGGCCTAAACCTTCATTTTTAATACATTTGTCACCCCACATTCAAAGAACCCTTAGGGTAGGATGCAGTGTATTTGAAAAGTTGGATATGCACTTTTTACTTTTACGTTTCCTGATAATGAAAAAATCATATATTTATTTTCATTACTGCAAAGCCTTCCTCTCCCGTAGGATACTGGGTTAACATGCTGCATTTAATAAGTTATCAATTTAGTTTTGAAGCAGATAGGAATGTCATGTTTGGTTTTTAAGGAAGTTGAATTTAAAAGCCTCTTTAATGGTAAAGTCATATTTTATATCACAATTCTAAAAATGAATTTTTAGAAAACAAAAATGGTCTCACCATTTGGTGCCTGCCGCCTGTATCCTTGGTTTCATGACAAGGTGTAGCTGGCAGTTGGTCTTTGTGTATGTATTACTCACCGATAGGGAGACAAAGAGCAATAGGTGTTGGTAGAATGGGCCATCTCTGACTTCAAAAGGGGGGGACCTGCCATCTACCACAAATGCACGTTACAAAGTCTGTGCCAGAGAACACTCCCAAAGAGTTTGATACTAGTACTTTGAGACCCCAGACAAGCTGGGTCCAGAGCAGGGATGGTGAAAATACCAAACACCTCTGGGAGTGGAACCTCCAGAACTACCTCCTACTCCATAGATAGCACTCAACTCTTCAGTTCACAACTGGACCTGTGGAAGACTCAGAAGGTCTGCTCTCCTGCTCTTTAAGAAGGTCTGCTACTCTTTTGCCCTGATGACTGCTACCCTCCTGACTGAGAGTAGGAACCAAGGACTTCCAGAGTGACTCCAAGGGCTGGTTGGCTGGCCTCCTGATCAGAGCCTCAGGGACAGAAGAGGCTCCAACCGTCTTGACCCCACCACCTGGACTCGACTTGTTGTGAGTCTTGACCCAGAAGTGGTGCCAGTCCAGTTTAGGACCCTGCAAAGTAAACTTAAAGGGGGTCTGCCAGCCCAGCGGTGGTCCTGTAAGTAGAAACGCCACTGTGTGATACATCCTTGAAGTAGGCCTTCGTGGAGAAGTGTGGCTCAGGGGTTAGAGGCAGCAGACCTGGAGCTTGAGTTCGGCCCTGGACCAGGGTTCAATTCCCCGCCTCGGCGGGTGTTGGGCTCAAAATTCCACTGACTCGTTAATTCTCGCTCCGGTGCCTTCTCGACTCACGGGCTCACACTCTGCGACTCTGGGCAATAGCTTGCTTAATCTCCACAACGGCCCCTCGCGGTGGGATGCCTGGCTTTCACCTTGTGGATACCCTGCCAGGGTTATCTCACAGGGGAATACCAGGACGGGTTCCCTAAGCAAGCGCTGAGATGCCCCAGGGTAAGTCGTGCGCTATATAAGTTTCATTCATTTCATTTCATTTCATACAGCAGCCCAGCATCTTTTTTGGATCCGCAGTGCACAATGTATCTTTGATACAGGACTTCACATCACAAACCCCTTCTTGACAGCATCCCAGACAATGACACAGGACTCTACAATGCCATTTCACAGCTCCTCAAAGATTCTTTTGGGTGAAGCATCCTTGATACAGGGTCTCGCAAAAAAGTATTTAAGGTACTTTTCTTCAGCAAGCCTAACTTTGTCTCTGTATCCAGCCTGCACTCCATCTCACTTGGCCTGTACTTAAGACTTAGTCCCGGCACGTTGCGACCAGACATCCACAGCTGGTGTCTTGTGTTTCTAGGCACCATTTTTTACTGAACACTTTGAACTTGCATATCTCCGGTTTACCTTATTGAATTTTTATCATCTTGGTTTCAAATAAGGTGTTACATTTTACTCTTTTTCTCTAAATTGGTATGATATTTTTTGGTGTGTGGTGTTTTCACTTTATTACTGTCCAACGAGTTCCATAAATACTTTGCACATTGCCTCTAAGTTAAGCGTGACTGCTTTTGCGGCAACTACTAAAGGGTTAAGTACAGGTTAATGTGAGGTTTGCTTGCGTTTCTCCCTCGCAGAGATTGTGTTTGCTGCTTAAGTACGGTTTCACCCCCTTCAAACCAGTAACTCAATTTCCAACATTAAAAATTTTAGGCTACAAATCGTAGGGTATATAGATTTGGTGGGTAGGTATGTATGCTGATTATTGTTTGTCTGGCTTTGTGAATTTTGGAAGTAGGTTTCTCCATGTACAAGCATTGTCTTAATGGAACTCCTTTGTACTGAATGCAAGGCATGAAAACACATTTCTCAGATGCAGAAGGGAGTTGAAATTCCACAGATTCAGTATAATAAGTATGGTTAGCCTTTCAAATAGCTGCCCCATTGCCTGCTTGTTTTCCATTGGACTGCTGGTTGAATGCCTAAAACCATTTTTTTAACTGTCAAGGTAAAAATTCAGACTGAACTCATTGCTAAAATTTTGCATTATGTTATCAAGCTTTGTGTTTGTATATGTTGATGACTAAAAAAAATAGGAGACATTTAATTATGTTACAGCCGCGGTCGGTAATGGGTGTACCTGCAGGGTGGTGACGTGGGGGAGGGGCAGGGTGTGGGATAGTAATCTATGGATTACGGAGCTTTACAGGTAAGTAAACATTTAAATAAATAAAAAGAACTTTGGTGCATGCACTGCATCCCCAAATGTGATACAGTGCGTGCAACGAAATTCGTTTTATGATGGATACCCTACTGGCTCTAGGTAAGGGTGACAGGGTAAAGTATACCCTCATGAAGGAAGCCCTTGTTGCTAAACATGGTTTAATGCAAAGACGTATTGCTTAAGATTTAGGGAGAGACAGAAATTGTCTCACCAGACTTAGGTAGTTTTAATGGATTACTCTGGTAAAATCATTAGATTGGTTGGGTGAAGGACTGCAAAGTAAGTGAATATAATGTGCTGTACAATCTGATCATGAGAGAGCACATGTTCAGTAATTGCTTTGCAGAGCTGCTTCAACATCTGACCAATTCAAAGATCACTGTACCCAGAGAGCTTACAAAGGAGGCTGACCTCTGTGTTAGTACCAGATTTTCAAAGAAGGTACTTGGGAACCCCAGTAAAGGTGGACAGGATCCCCACCAACAGAAGGAAGAGGGAAATAGGGAAAATGAAAAGAAGTTCTCCAAAAGAATTCTCAGGGGAAGGAATCCCAATCGAACCCTGAGCAGAAGAGGGGTGATTTTAATGGGAAGACGTCCCCAGGTTACCTCCGGCCCAAGTGCAATTCCTCTCACCAGTATATGCACTTTAAGAGGGATATCTCCACAGGATATAGCCCCTGACTGGTGGGCCCATCTTTGGAAATGTCCCAGTTAGCTCTTGGGGTAGTGCAGAGGTTAAGCTAGTGCCCTACTGGCCCTGGGTGACAAGGAGATGGTGCCAAAGACTCACATGCTTGACAATACTAAAATATTTAGCAGTGGGTCAACATCAATGTTAAGATGGTGGATCCTATGAGTGACACAGAAGCCAGTATGACTACTGTTTGGTGTCACCTGTTGTTCTCAGAGAAGGCAGTCCCTGATGTAGTCCACCATGTTCTTACATCAGACAACACAGTGAGCCACTTTCCAGTGGCTCTAATCCGGGAGGGGGGTCTCCATTTCCTTAAAGGTAACTGTGAGTACATCCATGCCTGTTGACTGTCTGTTGGGGATAAAGTATCACTTAGACATGTTGGGATGACCTGAGTGAATGCGCCTGATCACACTGCCTATGGCAGCCTGACAGGGGAGCTGGAAGGACCTTTTCTAATGGAGTTGGCTAACGATATCCCCTTGGTAGGACAACTAGGGCAGGCCAAAACCTTTAACCTTTAACCAACTTGCCACCTTCTGGCAGTAAAGCAGAAGGCCCCCTTGCTTGCCTTTTATGTAGTATCAACACTATTTGAAAGGATGGGCATTAATGTTGTTGGGTCTTAGGACCCCAAGTCTGTCTTAAGAAACAGGCTTGGTGGACCATGCAACACGTTATCCTGAGGCCATACCCTTGACATACCCTTGACGTCGTGACTGCACCCACAGGGGCTAGGGCATTGATGGGGATATTTACCTGTATGAGGTTGAGATGGTGACTGCTGGTAAAACCCTAAAACCCTTTTTTTAACCACCAAGGTCAATTCTCAGAATGAATTCATGTTTAAGGTTTCCATCATGTAATCATTATATATTGTTATTTATTTGTCTCTTGAAGTCACATTTTCTTTATTAGTTCGACACGTCGGACCCAAAACACTATGAGGCTGACATCATTGGCTTTCAGTGCTACACAAACATTTGAATTAAAACAATTTATCCTTTGTTGAAATGCTCACTGACATCTGATTTCTTGCGAAGGTAGCATCTGAGGGGAAAGGAAACAAATAAACTGTAAATTCCATGTTGCTTTGTCAGTTAATGTATTCTGAGAGATGTGTATTCATGTGTCTCAGAACAAGATCTGTGGACTCAAGCAGATGTTAATGACTAGAATGTAAGAGACATCTGATTTATATGATTATTTCATGTGGGTGCATCTTTTCTCTGGACACCATGTCCAGAGTTACTAAGCCCCTGCCACTATAGTGAATGAGTAAATGATCAGCGATGACAGCTCGCTGTGCCAAGTAGTGGGGAAGCATGAGTGAAATATAAAAAAAGCACAGACTAAATAATTAAAATACTTACCTGCCACTGCAGTTGACACCTTGAGCCTCTCCTAATCCACGTCTTTTGGAAGCCCACGGGCTGGTGCACACGGCGTAGGGTCCAAGATGACAATCTAGACGAACTCAGGAATACTATTAGCCATCATGAGAGAAGTGGTGGGATTGTTCTCAGTGGCCGGGTTTGGCACTCAGACAGGGCTGGTGTCTGTTCTTGTTCTGGCTGTGCAACAGAGCTCTGTTTTGAGAAATGCTAAGGGCCTGAATACGATGTCGGTCGGAAACAAAACCACCTGAATCCTTGTTGGATTTGGTTCTGACCAACTTGCAGCCGGCAGTTCTGCCTGACTCATTATGATGCTTCTGAACACTGTACGGAAGGACTCCCATTGACTTCAATGGAGACTGTGTTCTGACCAACAACACAAGCTCCTATGGGGAAAATGTATGTCTGCAAAAAACCTTGCATACCGTCGCAGGCACCCCATGGTGCCTGCCACGCTTTGCATGGTTTTACAGAGAGGTCCCTAGGGTGCATCCTCGACCCCAAACCGGGGGACTCAGGATGAAGGGGGGCCTTCTAGGGATCCCCAAAGTCAGTCTCCGACAGCCATTTCGTGTAGGACAGACCGAGTCGGTAAGGATGCCAGAATACTACATCATAATCGGTCGGTCGTGTATGAATTGGCTCTGACTGACTCAGATTCTCCGATTACCTGTTTGAACCAATTCGGAAAGACCAAATGATTCCCCTTCCGACCGCGAACATCATAATCTGTCAGTAGCAAACAATTCCAACCTACCGATTATGATGGGTTCCACACGATTTAGGGGAATCCGATTGTCAGTCGGAGGTTTTACGACCAACATATAATCAGGCCCTGAGTGTGCATGTCATTTTGGCCGTCCTAAGACAGCCGTCCAAACCGACATTCGCACTTACAGTGTCCATCACTCCTCCCTGAAGCTGAGGATGGCCCGCCCTATGACTCAGCTGGCTCTGCACTCAGTAAATAATAGAATGATACTAAAATTGTTTTATCATGTTATTTTTCACGTTTGCCTCTGCTGGCTGTCAGCAGTGGGGAAAAGCTCCTTCGCAATGACAAAGGAGCCGCCCCTGTAAATAATAATGTTTTACATCATCTTTGATGTCAGTTAATTTCTGTAGGTGCTCACATCCTTTTGTCTTTTTAGATGTGTGAAAAGTTGGAAACTGATGTAAGCTGTAGACATCCGCTATGAAGTGTAAAAATGTACTTTCACCTTTTGGGCATGCAGAATCTCTAGACTTTTGGACAGAGGAAAGGCTTTTTTGTTAGTCTAAAATAGCATTACATTAAATTCTGTGGTATTTCTCTGCCAGGAGTGAAGTTTTTGTTTATGAGTTTGAGGTTTCTATGTAACATGTAGGATTGCATTGATGGTTGGTTTCATGCACTTACGCTCAGTGGTTCTGTTGTCTCCTTGTTTCCGCAACAAATTGTGTTTCTCAAGTATATGAATCCTGAATGCCTCCATATCACTGGAGACACATTGTTTCCTGTCATCAGCCTCATGCTTAATGGGATGTCCAGACCTGGTTCACAGTAAGCAAATCATTGAACTCAAATATCAAAGCACAGTGACTATAACAGAGAGGCTTGGGGCTGAACACATTGAATATTGACTCTCAGAGTCGCTCCCTCTAATGGATCTGTAAGAAATTGAGTTATTGATAGAGGGAGGCGTAAACCCTTCCCAAGCAACATCCACAATCCTCAGACCACAAAAGTCATTACATTAGTCTATGCTTAACCCTCTAGCAGTTTGGCTCAAAAGAAGTCAGGCTTGATTTAACCTCATCACTGCTATTATTATTTTTCCCCTGCCTGTGCTGGGGCCTAATGATAATGGATGTGGTTGTGACGGAACCTTTCCGTCTTCAGCACAGCTCAACCGTGTCTGATGACGGAATGGTTCCGTCACCAGCATCGAAGGGGTTTGACTAGATGCACTATTTTATGCATGTATGCAGCACACAAACAGTAATAAAGTAAAGATAACAACACAGAAAAGTCCCAAACTAATTTAGAAACAGAGAATACATTTCAATAAATAAAATTATACCAGAACGACAAAAATCCAAATAGTTGAGCCGGACATATGCAATTGAACAGTTTTAAGTTAAAATTGTGCCTAAAAGCACAAAGCGCACCTCACAGTCATCTGGTCATGCTAGACCAGGGAAAAGTCATAGGTTCAGGCTAACCGTGATGGAGCTTGGGCCGGTTACAGGGACCAGGTTAGTCCCACTGAAAAAGTTACCTTCTTAAAGTCTGGCGCGAGAGTCCAGTTTGAGGTTGGGGAGGCCATGAGGAGCTGAAAACTTCTGAGTTGCAATTGCAATTTCTTTGTAGAGGAGTGCTCTCTGATGCCAGCCAATGGTCCACGACATGGTGATGTGCCTCTTGGGGATCACGGAACCACTCATGCTTAGACCAGCAGGGCTCAGGCAGGTCCAGTTGCAGGTTCAGCTGCTGCAGGTGAGCTGGGCAGTTACAGAAAGGCCCCTGGAGTTTGCTGTGTCCCTGTTACTAAGAACCTGTCGGCCAAACTGACCCTTGAAGTCACCAGGTTAGCTTGGATGAAGGTTGCAGGTCCAGTCTTTCTTCTCAGAGTGCTGGGAATGTCTCAAGTAGCAGGGCTTTTCTCTGGGGAATAAGGCAGGCCTCAAGCAGGAGGGCAGTCTTCTGGCAAGCAGTGCCCACAAGTAAAGCAGTGCAATGAAAAAAGTGTTCTGAGGGTTCAATATGTATACCATTGTGATAACCTTTGAAGTGGGGAATCTTCTAGGCTACCTCCAAATCTGGTTCTGGAAAGTTCTTATCTCCCCTGCCAAGGTTCTAAGAAGTATGAGGTCACAGAATATTAGTGTTAGGTTTATTTCTGTGTGCTGTAGGAAAGCCCATTGAATTGCATGTGGGGCAGAGAACAGTCTCGCCCCTACCATCCTACAAATCTTAACTGCAGAGTCCAGTGACCCAGGACACTAGCAGAAGGAACCAAATGGCTAGGACAAGAAAATGCCAACTTTCTAAAAGGGGGTTTTCAGAATTGTGACTTAAAAACTGACTTTTATTGTTAAAGAGGATTCAAATTATAATACATATTAGTCCAAACATGACATTGCTATCTGTTCACACTCAAAAGGTTGGCACTTACTCAACGTAATAAGGCATTGGAATGCTATTCTATGGAAGGGGTAGGTGATACAGTAGTGAAAAATGAATGTAGGAGTTTTTGACTACCAGCACATGTATTGCTTAAGAAAATATGTCCTACGTTTTAAATATGAAACACCCTTCCCTATGGGCCATCAAGGGCCTTCATTAAAGGTGATGTATATGTTTTAAAATGTAAGGTTTAGGCCTGGCAAAAAGTTTGCTTTTCCAGGTGGAATTTGCTGTTTAAATTTGTACTATAGACTGCATTGGTAGGCCTGAGACATGTTTTAAAGTGCTATTTTAGTTGAGGGGGCAGTGAGAACTGCAGACTCACTATCATTCAATTTACAGGCCCCGGGTAATTGTAGATCCATATACTAGGGACTTGTATGTAAAGTAAATGTGCCGATCAGGTGTACACCAATTTTACTGTGATTTTAGGGTGAAAGTACAAGCACTGGTTAGCATTGGCACAGTGCCCAGAGTCCTAATGGCAATAAAAAAATTATTTAAAAAAGCAGGAGCTGTGAAGTCAAAATATTTGGGTGTGACCCAGCACAGATAGCCAGGTTAAACACCCTTTAGTATTTTTCTAGAAATTAGAGGAAAAAATTAGTCCGCCTATAAATGAATAGTTTGAATTATAGATATCTGGACCGTTAATCCAGGCCGCTCCGCAAACATTTGCTCTTGCATCTCCTGCGTACCCAAAATTAAGAAAATATTTAAACTTGATAGTACAAGGGAGCTTTTTCTCCTGATGGCCGTTTAAGTACAATGACATTCGAAGAAAGTTTAATTGACCTGAAGCTCTCTTATTTGCCTGGAAGTACAGAGAAACATTTTGTTGCCCCTATTACAGGACTGGGTGCATCAGTCCGAATCGTGAGAATAATTTGATTCAAAAGAGCCAAAAGAGGGTAGGAATCACATTTCCTGACCCTTTGGTTCAGGTGGGTGGTCCCCAAATGACACAACAATTTTAAGAAAATAGATTGGGCCATCCACAGAGGATTGAGTGCAGGGCATGAAGGACCAGCAGTTAGACCAACCCCTTTAGCCAGTCCCGTTGACCACACCCTGCTGAACATGGCCATGCGCAGGTGAGGGTTGGCTGAAAATAGTGGCTAATTGAATCGAACAGCTGAATGTGGCATATGATCAAAAAGCCAAAAACAATCTGCAAAATTAATGGTTAAAATTAAGTTATGGTTACCGATAGTTATACCATAAACATATATATTTCTTTTAAACTTTCTAATTCACTATAAAACCACAGTTAATCTGAATTCATAGTTACAAAACAAAATCCAAAACCCTTAATCGAATCAAAAAATCTTTCTTCAGATTTATATACAAATCCATAACAGAATAAGAATACAGTGATAAAATAGTTCACACTTTGGTTTACATGTAATGTCCACACACTATCAAATAAAAGCATATATTCTAAATAGTGCATTTTAAAATCAAATATAAGTCTAGGGGTCTAGGTCAGACTGATCAAAGTTAGACAATTAGGGAAATAAAAAGGAGTAAAACAAAATGTACTGAGCAGTGTGTTAGGAGATCTGGCAAACAAACAATAGACGCTAAAACATATAATTTACAAATTTAGAAAGGCTGGGCATAGTTATATAAAAGACAAATAATGGGACTTTAAAGTGCTAGCAATAATATATCAGATCTTATCAAAGTATCTTCATAGCGTAAACCATCGAGATGGATTAAAGATGTACACCTACAAAGAGTTTTCTTAATGAAAGGAAAACATCTGCTTATTTGACGCATGTTTCGAATATATAAGGGCATCATGGTACTGAATAATACCCTGCAACTGAAAAAAACACTGACATTCTCCAGTTATAGTTAGGAGTTGTCAGAATTGACAAAATGGAACTCTTCGGAATTACCTTAAAATGTTTTGAGATTGAGCAGAATTTCACAATCGGGTGGAGCGGGCATTTTAAGCTATTTATTTTCTTAAAGGGAAAGACACCCTCGCTTTCAAAAATGGATGTGAGTATGCATTTTGCTCTAAGAGAATAGTGCAGCCAAACATCACTTGGCACCTGTGCATACTCTGCAGTGCTTCCTGGAGGGCTGTTTTTACCATTAGGCAAGCCGAGGCGGCCGCCTGGGGCAGCAAAAGGGGGAGGGCGGCAATAAACATCATGGGCCTCACTTTTTGTGACGCACCAGTGGAATAAAAAATGCGCCATGTTGCGCCATATTTACAAAGTGGCACATCTAGGAAGATGCATCACTTTGTAAACCCCTGCGCCACATTATACCTGCGCCAGGTATAATGTATGCAAGGAGGGCGTATTGATGCAAGGAAGGGTCGTAGAAGTGACGCAGTGAAATCTATGAGATTTCACTGCGTCACTTTTAGGACGCCGTTGCATCAAAATCTTGCACCTGCCTCACAGCAGGCGTAAGACTGACTCAGGCCCTTTCACATGGGGCTTCGCATTGCTGGAGTTGCGTCACTTTTGTGACACACTCCGGCAATGCTTCACTTTTGCGCTTACAGATACGTCAGAAATACTGACGCATCTGTAACTCCTTGCGACATGATGCGTCATACCTTAAATATGATGCATCAGGAATGTCGCAAGGAGTGCGCACTGAGAAGTGACGCATCGCCTATTTCACGCGTCCTTTCTCATAAATGAAGCCCCATATGCGTGGCAGGGGGTACTTTCCGTACCGTTGCATTCAAGTTGTTGTCTGCTATTGGAAATGTGTATCATGCACTGGACCAGTTGATAGACACTTCAGAAGTAAATTGAGATAAAACCGGCAGACAAGCAGATGAAATTAGGAGGTACAAGTCACTGCAGCTAACAAGCGTTCACAAGTTTTCACAGCCTGTTAGCAAAGCAAATGGCAGGGCTTCAGCGGCAGGCAGCGCATGACACACGGGTACCCAGCGCATGCTTTGGCACTAGACTCAATCAATCAACATCAACTCTGACACACACGCCATTAATCAATCTCACCAGGTGTCCAAATCACGTATTTTGTATTCCCACGTATGCAAAGCTCCCACAAGTCAGTTAAACTCAATTTACAACTGAAGAAAACTCTGAGCAGTGAGAAAGAAGATCACCAGAACCCCGGTAAATATTTCCAAGTCTTATTTGCGGTTGTAGTTTTATAGAGCGTGGACTTGGGTCAAGGGCATTGCAGCGCTTTACACGAGCACTAGAGATAGATTACATTACACAAGGTCGGATGCATTTTTCAAAGGTAGTGGGGGGCCCTGGTCGCTAGGAGACATCTCCTCATGACTGCGCACATCACATAAAGGTATCCTGCTGCGAAGGCCCATCCCCTCTGCTGTTGCCAACCCACTCTCTCCCCTTTGATGTACGACATTGTTTGTCAGTCACAGCCCATCAGCCAGGCCTTCAGGACAGGTAGCAGGCAGCAGCAGTCCGACGACATCACTAAACTTCATAATTTTTCAGTTCTACCAAAGATAACCCAGGGGCAACTGGTATGGACACAGCTACGTCAGATAAAGAAACAAAATTCCCTGGGAAGGTTTTTCATATATTGATCTAACAAGACTAATTTGGTAGTGTTTAAGAATTCAGTATAGAAAACTGTCTTTGTAAGCGAGGGAAATTTTGTAAGGGTGGTGGTATGCAGAGCGTGGGCTTAGACCATCTAAGAAGGTAGATGTATGACCAGCTGAGCACTGGACCGTGTTCCAGTGAGGAACGAATTGAACCTGGAGAGGTGGGAGAATGAGTTAAAGGTGTAGTATGTGAGATGAAATCTTTAATGCGGATTTGACAGTCTAGACTAGACAGAGAGGCACCAAAGCAGGCCTCTATTCCCCAACACCTGGATGACAGGGGGAGAGAGTGATGGTAGTAAAAGGGAGGGGCAGCATTTTTCAATTCTCGCCTAGGGCAGCAAAACACCAAGAAACAGCCCTGGTTTCCTGCAGAGTATGTAAAGGCACCACCACTGAGCAATGCAGTGGTTTCTAGATTTTAGTAACCACTGCATATCAATCTGTAGTGAATGCACCTTGGCACGCTTACATACTCAGCGGTACTTACTGCTGAGTATGTAAGTGTGTCGAGACATATGCACCTCAGTGGTTTCTAACCAGGACGGCAGGATGGTGCAGCCCCTCTATGTAAAAAAAAACACTGCAGATTAAACTTCAGTATGCAGTGATTTTTAAACAGTGAGGGACTGCTCCGTCTTCCAGCTCTTTTTAGAAAAAACTTAATTTACTGCTTAATTCCACTAGCGGAGCAGCAGAATTTATAAGTAATTCCATGTCAAAACAGAAACACTGAATTATACCATTCCTCTGATTCTGCTGTCGGAATTAATAATTCCACCCATGTCTAGTTATAGTTAAGTGAACTGACCATAACTTCCATCCCTGGCATGCCATGTTAAATGGCATCACTCATGGAATCACTGATAACATCTCAAGTGATATCATTAATAAGGTCACTGATGACAACATCCATTGGTACTGCTGTTTACGTTAGCCCCAAGGCTGAGGTCTTTCTTTAGTTAGTAAGACACCCTACTGTATAGAAGAATCAGACCCTGACCATGCATTTAGCTGAACAGGGCGGTATTATAATTCCTAATCTAGTCACTAGAGCCATTTGACAGCATTTATATAGTAAGATGCTTCCATTTATATATAGCACTTCACAGCCCAGATGAGGTGCCAAAGCATATTTGCTGATAGTAGCACCATACTGTGTGGGAGTGCTCGGATGGAAGAGTCTATGTCTCTCACAAAGGCTCAGTATTGCTCTGATGCCCATCATCAAAACCAGAATTGTGATCTGATCTTATTTTTGTCATTGCAACTTTGCATGTGAAAGGAGGAACTAGATAATACACAGGCTTCTTGAAGTTAGTGTTTGGATTTATAGTACTTGCAGGAATTAATCTTGGCTGATGTAGGAAGTGTGTTGGTGTTGTGTGTTTATGGATGAGTTTCCTTATCTGGTGTAACTACTAGTATGTACCCGCGCTTTCTTATGAAGTGGAGCAAGAAGCAACAAGAGAGCCTCCTCATTTGGTTGTGATTTGTTGAGTGTGATTCTGTGTCTTTTTGTCCTTCTAGCTATGGTGAGTGAACCTGTCCGCTCATAGTGGATCGTTTTTAGAAAAGTCAAGTCTTCACTGCCCATTCAGATAATCTTGGATGTTTAGTTTTTTGCAGCAGAGAAGGAACCTCTAACTGCTGCTGATTGTAGGGACTAAGGGATTCCACTGATGTATTTCTTTCTTATTGGGGGAATTATCTGCTGGGGTGGCAATTTGAAGCGGAGGTTTATCTTCTGCACGTATAATTTTTGTTTGCTTTGGTAAAAAAAAAGGCTCTTGGATCTGTAGGCGATGCAGGGTTTTAAGGCTTAGCATCTGACATTAAGACACACTTGAAGAACCATGAGATATGATAACATAGATGGATATGTAGAAGTTGTCTTGCTGCCTTGTTTTAGAATCTTTGCAGTTTTTAGAGGCCTCAAAGTAGACTCCATTTGCACAATCAACACAACAGGATAAAGAAAAAGGCTGCCTGATATTGTGCTTGCAACCTAGATATTGAGAGATCCACCATATTAGTTATTCAGTGCACAATGCACTTCCTGTTTTGTAGGGCCTGATTCAGAGTTCAATGGACAGGTTACTCTGTCACAAATGTAACAATATTCTGCCTCCCGTATTACGAGCGCATTATATCCAATGGCACTTGTAATGCAAGAGATGGGATATCCATCATGTTTGTGAAGGAGTAGCCCATCTGCCAAACTCTAAATAAGGACCCTTACTTCACTTACAGCACCAGGAATAGCTTTGAGACTATGATTGGTCCAACATTTCTTACTTCTGTGGTGATTGCTGGTGGTGCCCAGATGTTTGGGTCAATATAGTATTTGGGTTTATTTCTTCCATTCTCTGAATGTTAGGATCCTTGTTTTTGACAAGTTGAGTTTAAGATCATTTCTCAACATTCTTGAGTTGGTCTCTTAAATGTAATGTTTCTAAGCTTTCTGGGTCGTTCTGGCTGTCAACATTTCAGATGTTCCCAATGCTGTCAGCATAGTATTACCATGCTAAAATGAAAGGCTTGATGAATCTCAGTAATGGGTTGAGGTAGATATTGTACTGGTGATGTGATTTAGCCTTGAAGTACACTAATGTCAATGCTGAGACAAAGTGATATGAACGGGTCTTTAGAGTGATGGTGGGCCTGCCAGAGGGGCAAGATGAGATCCTGTCAAGAATATTTTTCTTTGTGCCAGGTTTATCGAGTCTTACTAGAGAAAAATGGTGGTTGATTGCAGATAGCAATAGACAGGTCCAGTAGTAGTCCTGCAACACCATTGCTGTCTATGGTTGTTTTTAGGTCAACCAGTGCAGTTTCTCACCTCTTTGGGCATAACCAAATGTGTTCCATAAAAGTGGCTTGTTTTCTTACAAAATGTTACAGACCTAAGAAAATGCTACTCTATCAGTTTACATAAGAACAGGGCATTCAAGATTGGCCTGTAGTTGACACTCCCAACTTGATGATTACTTGTGTGGTGTTTACTTTGAGACCAGAGGGAAAGGTTATGACATGATATGAAGTAGTTGTTAATGGTCATAGCTGGATATGTAACAATCATTATGAGCTAGATACTCTTAAATAGCTGTACCAGACTGCGGCAGATGGAAAGCTGCAAGGTCCCTAGACCAGATTGTGGATTTGGGATATCAAGAGTTTCTTGGAGGAAGACTAGGTTTCAATGTCTTTTGGTTGGAGAACACTTTTTAGTCCTGGGATTTATGAGCTGAAGGGTGTGCTTTTTATTCTCAGGCATTGTTCTAGCAGCTTTGCTTTCATCACAAGTTGGTCTGTGATGGAATGAAAGAAATGTGGAGAATGGGATTTTTACTCCACTTTACAGAATTTAGTATGGATCTTTTGAAGGTTCTTAGTGAAGCATTTGGCACATGAGTTGTGATTACATTGAAGAGCAATTTTGTTAGTGACTTCTGTTTTCAGTGTCTTGAAACTTTTATTGAGTCAAAGAGTTTTATGATGATGGTTTGAGCTTAGGGGGCGTGGCTTGCGTGGCGATCTGGGGCCCCACCACAGCATCGGATGACGAAAAAAAGGTTGGTGTCCGACTGGCACCTGGATTGGGACGCTGGTGAAGGCAGAGAGGGGATAAAACTCACGATTCTCCTGCTGGCTGGTGCCCGCTGAGACGCGATCCAAAATGGCGGCCTCCGGCGGCGGAGCGGCTGCCTGACGGAGAGGCTGGTGACAGCGGAATGTGTGTGATCCGGGCACTGCTATACCTGTGAGTACAGCTGTCTGGGCGGTGGAGGTGCATCGCTGAGGTGCGTGGTGTGAGGCGATGCTTGGGAGCAGCAGGAGAGGTCGTCAGTTCCCCGGCTATCCTGCCACGACTGCCTGGTTTTAAAATGGCGGCGAGTGGGACAATGGGACCAGGAGTAAGGAAGATTACCAGTAAGTAATAGGGAATTACACATTAATTGCTGATGCAGTAGTAGAGAATGTATATTTTCTATTGACCTTTCATCTCTGGTATAATAGAGGGAAATGTATGTTTTCTATATCATATCATTGTGGAAACAGTAGTGCATAAAAGCATCTAGTCGCTTTCTTTGTGGGGGCAGCAATGGGGAATTGGGCAGTAAAGGTTCAGAGACCCAGGATTGCCTAGCAGTGTGGAGTTATCCAGGGCCGGACTGGGAACCCTAACCGGTCCTGGCAAAGTGCTTGGCCGGCCTCCCCCCTCCCCACGCCGGGGGTTGGAGGTACCGCCGAGCGCTTTGCTAGGGCCGTTTTTCGGCCGATTTCGGCTGCAAAAACGGCCCTGTAACAAAATCGGCCCCCAGGGGCTCAATACCGGCCCCCACCCATGCGGCGCACCGAGCGATTGCCCAATACCCGCTATGGCCAGTCCGGCCCTGGAGTTATCTGTATTCAGATATTCAGAATCAGTATATTTCCCTGACCTCTTAGGCAGGACAAACGTTTTAGTCAATCTATTGCCCTTTACAGATTCAGCCTGTTGCAGAGCTATATTTGAAAAAAATGTGGCAGGCAGAGAGATCCAAGGCACTATTATGTTGTGCTACAATTTTACTGTGCTTTCTGTTTTGCCTTCTGTTTTTACTGATTTCTGTTGTGCTCTGTTATATTATTTGAGGGGTCATTGCATTTTTATTTTTGAAAAATAGCCTAATCTGAGATTTAGTTTTTGAAAATAAAAATAAAACATGGAAAGCTTTCCGCAAGGCTCTGTCATATTGATGGAGCCAAACTTCAAACTTTCAGTACATTAACAGAAACATCTGTAAATTTGGTGGGCATGGCCTCAATCAGACGAAAGGAGAACTTTACTTTGCTCATAGCTGGCATGTTCTGGAACATAGTGCCAGTGCACTAAGTCAGGGGTCTCCAAACCGGTCCTGGAGGGCCGGATCCATGCCAGATCTTTTGGATATCCCCATTGAGCTACATATAGTAATTTTAAAAATCTGGCATGGATCCGGCCCTCCAGGACCGGTTTGGAGACCCCTGCACTAAGTGGTTCAGTGCGATCAGTTTTATTCTACATAATTGAGTATTTACCTCATCTACGACTTAATCCACTATATACTGACTTGCCAGATGTCAGCAAAAAATCCAGTGCACAGAATATAGCACTGCTGGTTTATGGAGGCTTGGAGTCTGAAATACAGACAAAATTAAAAATCATTTGACTTGTACAGAAAGTGCTAAATCCCAAGGAGAACATGCAAATAGAACTTCCTTTACCATAACAATATTATGGATAACATTTATGTTGTGTAGTCTGTTGATACAGCCTTTTCTCAAGCAACAAGAGAATGTTATGTTACCATTCAATGCGATAACCAGCCACAGCCCTGGTTCAGATTTCTACTGTTCTGTGTAAGGGTAGCACAATAGCCGTGACTATCTTTGTAGAAGGTTCCGATTTACAGTACTTTTGCAAGTGGGGAGGGGGTCTGTCCAGGCTGCTGTTCTGGATGAAAGGGTCCTAATACAGTTGTCCGCTACTCTCAGCAAGCATGATCAAGTGCACAGGTGTACGGCCATATTGCAGTGATGTATGTAATATCTTGTTTTGTATGTTCATTCTTGCTTATATTAAAATTGGCCTAGTTAAATTTCAAAGTAGTACAAGGGAAAAATAGGAGCATTTAGTTGAGGAACTGCATTTATCTTGATTTTATAATCAAAGGCAGTAATATGCAATACTTTCCCTCCTAATAGGTACTCTGCACTCGACAGCCAAAACCCCCGGTAAGTGCAGCACCTAGAGATCATGTCAAGATCAGATGTAAGTTTTCTTTGACCTTAATTCTAAGGAAAGTAAAGTACATAATCTAGAATTCTGATTTGACCGTCCATTAGAAAAACTTTAACAAAGCCACCTTTGTAGGGGTCTTCGGATACTCTACAGACACAACATGTGGTCTGTGTATGAGCAAACTTTGATGGTTAACTCTGTTATCATAGGCAGGGTTTGTGCATATATTCCTCTGACTTAGATTAAGAAGGGGATCTGATTATATCACACTGACCCATTTGCCTGCCCTACAGGCCAAGAGAACACTCTGTAAGTATGTGGGCACAAACATAGGTTTTATTACATTACAAAGTAGTACAAAAGCAAGATAGGAGAATTTCGTTTCTGGACTACATTTATCTTGATTTTATAATCAATGGCAGTAATAAGTAATTCTTTCCCTCCTAATAGGTGCTCTGCACTCGACAGCCAAAACCACTGGTAAGTGCAGCACCAAGAGAATGACTCATATCAAGAACAGATGTAAATGCTACCCCATGTGCGGTAGATATTAAGCACCTCCTACCTGCTCTGGTTTTCTATGGCTGTACTTACTACTTCCACCCTAAGGAAATCCAGAAGGCCAAAAGAAAACTCCTCATTTCTATGGGGCATCACGCGTGTCACTATGAATGAGGAAAAGCTAATTTTTGAATGCGTTCTCAGTAGAAGGGAACATGCACATTTGTGTGTACAAAAGGGATTTGTGATAGAAAGTTCCACCCCACACAAAATGTGTTATCTTTGCATAGGATTAGAACCTTGTATAACAAGATAATGTTGGCAATGTCTGCAATAGAGTGCAATCTGTTATAATTTTTATTTTCATACACATCAGTAACAGAATAATGTCACTTAACTTTCTAACAGGTTTGTTACGTACAACGCTCAAACTCTCTGGTAAGTGCTGCATAAAGTGAATAAAACAGTTCTAGAACATTTTAATTTTTTCCCAGGACTGAACATTAAGTAAGGAAACGCACAGGCTGTCGATAGGATTGAATCTCCGAAATCTGGCTGGTTATAATTATTTAGTACTTCAAGAAATGATAGTGTATGTCTATAAGTTGGTTAGGCAAGCTAACCGTTTACACAGTTGTAGGAGGAGGAGGGGGCACACTGCCTGGCTTACCAACAGACAATTAGCCCAAAAGCATTATGGGAAATGCAGTGTATGCTAACACTTCAGTTGAAAGTATTTAGTCTCACCATTCCTGGTGCTGCCAGTGTTGTGTATCTCTTGATACGTGTTTCATAATATTTGTCCTACTTCAGCAGGCAAGGTAAACTGGAGGGTGCTGGAAATGCTGCTCAAACACTTCCCTGGGGTTTGCACCACTCACACAGCATAGGTCAGCACAAACAAACACACCAAGCAGCTAATCACAGAAGGAGAAGGGAGCACACTGTCTGATATTCCAGCACACAACTAACCCAGAGACATTGTGGTAAATTCAGTAAATACTTACACTCAATTGAGTTAAAAGACTTCAGCTTTCACCATTGTTGAAGGGCAAGCATCCAAAAAAACCTGTCTTGAGATACACTGCACAGACTGCATCAGCAATAGTAAACACTAAAGTCGCTCAATTACATAATCAGTAAAATATCTAATAGAGTTCCCTTATTGTTCTGAAAAACCTATATCATGTAGAACAGAGTATAAAGAATGAGTAAAATCTGATCAAAATGAGGATAGAGAACAACAATGAACCCAAAACAGTAGTGTAGGCTATGAGCCCAATTGAGAGTTTAGCAGTGAGAGTATTCTGTGGTAA
Organism: Lissotriton vulgaris; assembly: GCF_964263255.1. Lineage (NCBI taxonomy): Eukaryota > Metazoa > Chordata > Amphibia > Caudata > Salamandridae > Lissotriton > Lissotriton vulgaris. Next base: position 1,187,919,535 of record NC_141693.1, on the reverse strand, counting down.
AGGTAAGAAAGTACCCTCTCCGCCAAGCTGAAAGCCCTCTCGCCTTATTTAGCAGGACCTTCAGTACGTAGACAATAGAGACCACTCCATCTCTGTTGCCGTCATGCACCTCAAATGGCTTGACATAGTAAGGCTATAAGAGGTTTAGCCAATTTTCCATCCACTCAATTTACTGTATGCAATGGAATAGCAAGATATCACTGCCAGTCACCACCAGGTAAAGAATGGCGATAAAAGGCAGCGCAGACTGCACAATGCCCCTTATGCTGTGGGAGAACATTTCCATTTTGAGGGGGGTCATTGTTTTTTTATTCATTTTGGAAACCAAAGACTATTTTAGGATTTAATATTTGAAAATGAAAAAAATAATGAAAGTTTGCAGGAAGGCAATGTCATGTTTACAGAGCATCCATCAAACTTTTAATGATTTAACAGGAACCACTGTGATGATGAACCCTGCCAATGCCAAAAAGGGCAACTTAATGCACCATATACTGAATAATTGGCAGATGTCAGCAAAAAAAATCTAGTGGCCTGAATATAGAACTCCTGTTCAACACAGGCACGGAGCCTAAATTACGGAAATTCAGAAGAAATTAAAAATAATTTGACTTGTGAAGAAAGTGCTAAATCCCGAGGAGAATACCCAAACAAAATTTCCTCTGCCATACCGATATTTTGGAAAACATTTATGTTGTGTAGTCTCTTGATAAAGCCTCTCTAGCAAACATTTCATTTGATTTCACCATACAGTGCTATAGCATGCCACAGCTATGGTTCAGATCTCTTCTGTTCTGAACAAGGGTAGCGCAATGGCCATGATCATCTTCATAGAGTGTTCTAATTTACAGTTCTTTTCTTTGTGTGTTTGGTGGGGTCTGTTTAGGCTTACTTTCTAAACAAAAGGGCCCAATCATAATCAAGTACCTAACTACACTGTCATACTGCTGAGATTCATATGAAATCTTATTTTGATGTTCATTTTTCCTTAACTGAAAAATAGATCAAATACAATTACAAAGTAGCACAAAGGGAAGATAAGAACATTTAGTTGGTGAACTGTATTTTTCTTGATTTTTATAATTATTGTTAGTAATAAACAATATTTGTTGTCCTACTAGGTACTATACCCTCAACAGCCAAAACCCCTGGTAAGTGCATCACATAGAGAGTAAATCATGTCAAAAACAGATTTATGTTCTTATTGGGCTGAAATATAAGAAGAGTAGAGTGCATAATCTAGAAAATATCTGATTTTGACAGGCCATCAGAAAAACTTTAACAAAGACAAGTGAGGTTCCGGACTGTAGTCTTATTTGTAGGGGTCTTCAGATACTCCAAAGACACAGGGCATGGTCTCTGTGTGAGCAAACTCTATAGGTTGGACCTGGAATTACAAGCAGGGTTGGTGCATATATTCCCCTGACTTCACTTTAGCCGATCATGGTCATAACACACTTACGCACTTTCGTCTCCACAGGACTAAAGAACAGTCTGTGGATAGGTGGGGAGGGAGAGGGACACATAAAGCCCCCTCGCAGAGTAACCCCCTACATTTGGAGTAATGCTACCCAATGTGTGGTAAACATTAGGCACCTCCTGCATAGCTAGGTTTTCTCTCTATGTACTTCGACAATAAGGAAATACAATAGGCCGAAAGTGAACTCATTTATACACAGTAGCGTCTGGTGACATTTCAAAGTGGTGTGGGGTAAAAGTTGTGGCTGAGTGCACTGTGATGAGCTAGCGTAATGAGTGCGCCATACCAGCATAAGGGGAAGTCAGGTGGTTTCTCGCTCTGAGAATTTTTTTAAAATACAGTAGACACGTTTGAGAAAGCAAGAAGGTCAATAAAGTAATTATGAAAGTGTAGTTATGACATCAATAAAGAGATTTCATATGATAATAACATAGGCAGCTGCCTATTCAGTCACATGACAGGACTTCATAACAGACTTCAAAATACCAATGCTGAGCACCTCACAGATTTCTTTATCTATACTACTATAATAAAGAGAGAACTGGGAACCTTTGAGGTGGGTAAACTCAGGAACCACAGCGCCAATCAAAACACCCAATACAGCGCTGGAAAGGGCAGGGTAAGCAGATGGACATAGGCTATGTAGCAGCAAAAAATAAACGTTAGAAGGGCAAAGTACGTTCTTTGCCAAAGTAGTCCCTTGGAAGTTGCGCCATCTCGGAGGTGGGCATGTGCGTTAACAACGTTCAATGCAGTAGGCGTGCTGACATCACGAGCCGGCCATTTTAGTAAAGTAAACAGGTCTGGCCGGCCCAACAAACGGCCAGGAGCTTGGAACCGACACCCTGCCATGTCACACATGCCCAACAAATGCAAGACGCACAACCTTAGGTGGCGCGGAGTGCCCATGTCTGGGGTGCGCGATGCTGGTAAGTAAACTTGGTGGCGCGTGTCCTCGGCCCAGCTCGCTCCCCCCAGCTCTCAGCCGCGCTACCTCCTCCACCCCTTCAGTACGCTCATTCAGCGAGCCTCTTCCCTCCTCCAGCCAATAGAGAGGCAGGGCCCGGGGGCAGGGGCTACATCTCGCCTGGGCCTCTTTGGCACCAGGATTGATGTTCTCGTTGGTAGAACCGGCCGGATCTGAACGCAGAGGGACCTGGCCCGGCCTGTGGTGGAGCCGCGCACCCAGGGCTTCGGCGGCCGTCTATACCCAGAGCGCAGGGAAAGGGGCCGCAGGTGGAGGCGGTACTGTGCATATCCTGTCTCTGAGTCCATGCCGTGGGCATCGGGGGCAGGCTGGGGCTGGTACCTGTGGCAAAGAGCGGGCTCGGGGCTCGCGGGTGGGGTGCCGACAGGCATGGATCTCATGGGCGCCCACCACATGCACCAGTGACACCCCGAGCCCATCAACTTCGGCATCGACCACATCCTGAACTCCCCGGACCAGGGCAGCTGCCTGAGCTCGGGCTGCAGCCTGCAGGACTCGGACTACGGCCTGGGCTGCATAGTGAGCAGCACCTACAACACCATGACAGGGAGCTACAGCGGTGGGGGTGGTGGGGGCGCCGGGCCCAGCTATAACAGTGCCTGCAGCATGGCCTCGCTGCCCGGCTCCTTCAACATGGGTCTCAGCTCGGCCGTGGTCAGACACATGCCCTGTGCAGATGTGCGCTCTGACAGAGAATCAGTGTGAAAGTTTGCAAAACTTTGTGCGCGTGTGCCTGCAAAATACAAGTGCTGCATGTCCATCTCTCTGTCTGTTGCCCCTCTGAAGCAGAGTTTTAGTAATCAGTTTATTTCAGTTAAGTTCAGTTCATTGTTGGTATTATTTGTATTTATTCTGGTATGGTTTGTATTTATTCTGGTATCAATTGTGACATGGATTTACGTTGGCGCCATCATTATCGGGTGCAAAGGCTGACATTCTTTTATATACAACGACGGGACGGCGAAATCCCCGGACAACGTCGGGACGGGCTGCTAGTTTATTGATATACCTTTGGAAATTATATCTACTGAGGAAATACAAGCAATAGTAATTTGTTGGACTGGACACAGTAAGACAGCAAAGAATAAACATTGAAAAGTAGTAGGGCACTCTACAAGGCACTGTACGTCTCACTGAGAGCATCCAAAGTGAAGTGAACATTAGGCAAATTGAAGTCAGGCATACACCAGTTATTTCAGTGACTCCAAATATCCGTACAGCAGATGATGAACAATTGAGCAGGTCACAAACTATCAGCATTCAAGAATTGGTAGGATTGACATATTCTTCACTTTTTGTAGACAAAATCAGCACAACTGTCTATAATAGCTGCTAATGTCTCAATGACTTGAACATTAAAGTCTGGCATGCTCTTAAAATGGTCTCTGTCTATATGGAGCATTGCTGAAGCATCAGTCCTTCCTCAATCATGGTGATCCTAAGGAATGTATTGTTTCTGTTCAAAATGGTAAAACATTGTTCTAACTCTGCTGTTGTCATAAGAGTTGAAAATACTGTTTTAGTAAAGCCACAGTCTCTGTAAGTGACTTTTCCATATTAAGGGGCAGATTTACAAATCCCTTGCATCACTTTTGTGCCTCAGTGACGGCGTAAAAGTTGTGGCCCATTTACAACGTGACGCATCTAGGGAGATGCGTCACGTTGTAAAGCTGCGCATCACATTATACCTGTGCCAGGTATAATGTATGCAGGGTAGGCGTTCCCATGCAAAAAGCCACGTAGAACTGGTGCAGTGAAATTTACAAGCTTTCACTGCGTCACTCTGCGCCTTCACTGCGTCAAAATCCTTACGCCTGCTCTGACCAGGCTTAAGGATTGACTTAGGGCACTTTACATGGGACCTACCTATGTTTTCTGGCGCATTGCTGGAGTTGTGTTACTTTTGTGACAAACCCCAACAATGCGTCACTTTTCCTCCAACAGATGCATCAGAATTTCTCACGCATCTGTAATTCCTTGCGCCATGGTGCACTGCATTGTAAATACAGTTCATCCATTGTGGCGCAAGGACATTTGAAGGTGATGCAAGGAAACTGACGCATCTATACAGATGCCTCAGTTCCTGGTATAACAGCCCCTCAGTTTCTGAATTCAAGCGAGCAAAGGCATGGCACCACTGGCCTCCCGTTACACATGCTTTGCATACTGTACAGTTAATTCAGTTCTTAGATTCTCTTTGTTGAGCATAGGAAAAGCTTCCAAAGCCTTATTCAGTGCTCATTCATGGGAGAAAGTGTAATATTTTGAAAACTGGCTGCTTTGCAGTAGAAGAACACAAAATATTCCTTTGCATGCACAACTATAGTGTCACATATCTCCTTTGCAATTCGAACCAAAATGCCGATTTTTTTTCTATGGTTTGAGATACTAGAATCGTTTGGCAGTCTACTGTCTAAATTGTCAATCCCATCTATGACTTTGTTCATGTTGTTGACAAACTGACTGGTACTTGCTAAATCTTCTTAGATTTCACTGTCTATGCTTGTTATTACATCTACAGGGCCTCTGACTATACCTGGATTTGAGTAACTTTAGGATTCATCATGCAGGCAAAAGGCCAGTTCAAAAGCACCACAGAAACCAATACAATTAATTATTGTTGATAGTATATGTCTATTCCTATCAACTGCTTCATTGTGCTTCTTTATTGATTTGCGGTACGCATCGCTTAAGTGGGCTTCAACCGGTATGTCACACACGATTCACAGTCTAAACAGGTTTTCCATATGGATTCTCATGCATGTGTGCTTCTTTATTTTATCCCAAAAGATACAAAAATGATGAGTCAATAAAGAACAAATTAAACATTCACCCCCAGTCAAGAGATCTGGGTAAATTGGTTGTTCTTTTACTCCCCATGTCACTGCAGTTTAGACCCAGCCATATGCAAATCAGTCTTGACCCTGCTCCTCATGGAAACAGTCCAGCCTGAATTGCCAAGCCAGAGATCATGGTCATAACACACTTACGCACTTTACTCTACAGGACTAAAGAACAGTCTGTGGGTAGGTGGGGATGAGGAGGGACACATCAAGCCCCCTCGCAGAGTAACCCCCTACATTTGGAGTAATGCTTCCCAATGTGTGGTAAAAATTTAGCACCTCCTGCATAGCTAGGTTTTCTCCCTATGTACTTTGACAATAAGGAAACACAATTGGACCGAAAGTGAACTCATTTATACACAGTGGCGTCTGGTGACATTTGAAAGTGGTGTGGGGTAAACGTTGTGGCTGAGTGCACTATGATGAGCTAGCGTAATGAGTGCGCCATACCAGCATGAGGGGAAATCAGGTGGTTTCTTGCTCTGATATTTTAAAAAAATACAGTAGGCACGTTTGAGAAAGCAAGAAGGTCAATAAAGTAATTGTGAAAGTGTAGTTATGACATCAATAAAGAGATTTCATATGATAGAAACGTAGGCAGCTGCTTATTCAGTAACATCAGAGGACTTCATAACAGAATTCAAAATACCAATGCTGAGCACCTCACAGATTTCTTTATTTATTGATATACCTTTTGAAATTATATCTACTGAGTAAATACAAGCAATAGTAATTTGTCGGACTGGACACAGTAAGACAGCAAAGAATAAACATTGAAAAGTAGTAGGGCACTCTACAAGGCACGGTACGTCTCACTGAGAGCATCCAACGTAAAGTAAACATTAGGAAAATTGAAGTCAGGCATACACCAGTGATTTCAGTGACTCCAATATCCGTACAGCAGACAATGAACAATTGAGCAGGTCACACACTATCAGCATTCAAGAATTGGTAGGATTGACATATTGTTCACTTTTTTCAGGCAAAATCAGCACTTCTATCTATAATGGCTACAAGCGTCTCGATCACTTTAACATTAAAGTCCGGGATTTTCCTAATAAGGTCTCTTCCTATAGAGAGCGTTGCTAAAGCAATCTGTCTTTCCTCAGGAATGCCTTGTTTATGTTTAAAGTGGAAAAACATTGTTCTGACTCTGCTGTTGTCATAGAAGTGGTAATAACTATTTTTAGTAAAGCCACTGTCTCTGTATGGGACCTTTCCATATTAAGTTTCTGAATTAAAGCTAGCAAAACATGGCAGTAGTGGCCTCTCAGTACACATGCATTGTATACAGTACATTTAATTCAGTTCTTGGATCCTCTTTTGTGATCATAGGATAAGCTTCCACAGCCTCATTCCGATGCTTGGTGAAGGGCAGGGCCGGACTGGGAACAACAACAGGTATTGGCAGAGTTCTCGGCCGCCCCCCCCTCCCCACTTGGGGGGGTTGGAGGTGTCACCGAGCTCTTTGCCAGGCCGGTTTTTGGCTGCAAAAACGGCCCTGTAACAAAAACAGCCCCCAAGGGCCCAAAACCAGCCCCCACCCATGCGGCGCACCGCGGTATTGCCCGGTGCCCGCTATGGCCAGTCCGGCCCTGGTCAAGGGAGTAAGTATCATATTTTGAAAACTGATTACTTTCAAGTTATGTGGCAGTCACCAAATGCTTTGTAAAAGAAAAACATTCCTTTGCATGCACAACTATAGTGTCCCATATATCCTTTTCAATTCACTTAAGACTTCTGATGAGTTTTATGCAGTTTGAAAAACCAGAATCATTTGGCAGTATTCTGTCTAAATTGACAGTCCCTTCTCTGACTTTGCTTATGCTGGTGACCAATTGACTGGTAGCTCTTTGAACAAAGACAGTATATATTTCATATTTTTGTATGTTGACATAAGGAATTTTTGGAGGAAACAAAAAGAGACTGAACTGAAACTCTCTGTCTTCTAGCAAAGCCACAATCCTCATTTTGACTTTTTGATTCAATCACACCATTGCCTTCTATGGCGTCAAAACATTTCTCAAGATCAACTTTATATTAGAATATTAGCTTGATTATACATTCAAACAAGTTGGGGATCCCATTACAAGCCTTCTTGCCACAATGTCCCGAAGTACTTCCATTCTTTTGGGGGAATGTGAGAAGAATAAGCCATGCTTCCTACACCTAAAATGAAAATTTGTGCCTCGGAGATCTTTGCTACTGCTTGTTGCATAATAGAATTATGTTGCCGGCATAACAATCCACATAATGGACATTAGGGTACACATCTCTAATTCTTGTTTTACTGCACCAAAGATTCCACTGATTACTAAAGCACTATCGTAGCTTTGTGCAAGAAGTTTTTTTTTGGAGGCTGCTCTGGAAAAATTAAGTTCAGTTTACATAGTATAACTGAAGCTATGGTTTCTGCACTACAGTTTTTTAAATATGTGAAACCATAGGACCTCACCACAAATGTATTGCCATTGTCAAGGCACCAAAGATTAATGTGGACTGTGATTTAGTGGTCACACCAGTGGTGTCATCAGCCTGAATAGCTGCAAAGTCTGTGTTTTTCAACTGTTGGACAATATAGCTACTTGTAATATAGCATTCACTTAAGGAGTTCATATTGTATCGTTTTAGAGGTGCCCTTAAAAACTGTAGCACTTGCTAAATGTGTTTCCATTTACCTGTCTATGCTTGCTATTAGATCTACAAGGCCTCTGAATACGCCTACATTTTTGGACTGTTCAGATTCATCATGTCCCCGTAAAGCAAGTTCAAAAGCACCACACACCTTCAACTACACCACCGAACCCCACTGGACTGACCACCACTGCATCCACTTCACCTTCAGGAAGCCCACCACACACCACCGCACCCAATAGATGCCTCGACTCTGCTGGGGCAAAGTCACCGAAGACCAGCTAAGCACCACCCTCGCCCAGAGCCCACCCGCCAATTCCACCGACCCGGACTCCGCCGCCCGCAACCTCAGATAATGGATTGACAACTGCGCCAACACCCTCGCCCCGCTCAAGACACCCTCGAACAGCCACACCAGCAAGAAAGCCACCTGGTTCACCAAACAAACATGCCAAAAAGTGGAGAAGAACTGGCTCCATGAACGAATACCGTACAGCTATGCAGGCCACAAGAACGCCTCTCACAGACACCATAAACTCATCAGAGCTGCCAAGAAGGCCTCAGTCAAAGACCGCCTAGATAACAACGCTCACAACAGCAAGGAGTTCTTCAACATCGTGAAGGAACTCTTCAACGGCAGCTCCAACACCAACGACATCCCACCCTCGCAAGACCTGTGCGACTCACTGGCCACCTTCTTCCACCACAAGATCACCGACATCCACGACAGCTTCAACGACACGACCGCCCCCAAAACCACCCCCCTCGACCTCCACCCTCACCAACCGCCTGCTCTCCTGGACTAGCATCTACGACGAGGACACCAGCAAGATCATTAGCACAATCCACTCAGGATCACTGTTGGACCCATGTCCTCACCACATGTTCAACAAAGTCTGCACAGTAATCGCATCCCATCTCCGGAAAGTAATCAACTTCTCCTTCGAGACAGCAGCCTTCCCGGAAAGCTGGAAGCACGCCGCGATCAACGCCTTACTCAAGAAACACAAGGCGGACCCCAAGGACCTTAAGATCTTCCATCCCATCTCTCTGCTCCTGTTCCCAGCGAAGGTCAACAAACAACTGATCCGCTACCTCGAGGAGAACAGCATCCTGGACCCATCTCATTCTGGGTTTGGCAGCAACCACAGCACTGAAACCGCCCTCATTGCCACCAACGACGACATCAAGACCCTGCTTGACAACGGAGAAACAGCGGCCCTCATCCTCCTGGATCTGTCAGCTGCCTTCAACATGGTCAGCCACCGCACACTAAGAACACGCCTACATGACACCGGGATCCAAGAGAAGGCCCTGGACTGAACCACATCCTTCCTCTTCAGCAGAACTCAGAGCGTCCGCCTCCCCCCTTTCCACTCCGATGCGACTGTGATCATCTGTTTATTTTTTATTTTTTTAGAAACTAAGGAGTTAGGTCCGTACAAGGAGTGGGAGAGGCTTGACCCTATTCTGAATTGACAAAACAGAAATTGCCAACACCCACCTATTTCTTTAGAAAGAAGCTAATTATTAAGAGCAAACACGATTTCTTACATTTGACCTGGTATGTTTATTTATACCCGTCTACTTCAGTATATTTCTGTTATTTTTATAGTTTATACAAAGAAGGATAAAACATACATTCACTTGTTCACAATTAAATCTATAGAATACTATTTACAAGACAAAAAATATGTACAGTTCAATTATACAATTATCATACATTCTACATGTAATACAAAATACAAACAAAAATGATTTAGGACAGTGTTTAGCTAAGAGAACTAATCTATATTCATAAAGAAATAAGGAAAAGAGACAAAGTCAAGGAGGAAGGAGAAAAGACTTATGTTTGGTGACAAATTAACAACCGGCATTTGGCAGTTATAACGCTTGGTGTTACAAATGGCTCCCTCCGATGTGCCGACGCGTTTCTAGTCCAAGGAAACCAGTTCCTGGACTGTCTTCAGGGCTCTGTCACTTATCTGTATCAACATGCAGAAAAACAATAAAGATTTATTATTTTGCTGCATCCATCTTTTGTAATTAAATCACACCACCAATTATTCGCACTGAAAAGTAACCGTCAACTTCTTAAATCCTGGCCACATTTGATGCTCTCCAGGTCTGAATATTCTATACTGCTCTGCTATATCTTTAAGTGGAGGACGGTCCCGCCTACAAGAAGGGAAGGAGTTGGGGGCTTGAATTACCTCTCAAAAAATACATCATAGAACCCATTAAAGGTGGAAATAACAACTGTGCCCTACCTTTCTCATCAAAGGATTCAATTCCAATCGCAGCTGTCGATCACCTTTTATGTCCGCTTTATAAAGTTAATTCTGACAATAACAAGTAACCTTATTAGAGCACTTGTATTGGTGTAATCGCATTTAAATCATAACAGACTGCTACCTAAAAGCACGTACCTTCCTCCAGAAGATACGTGAGGATCTTTGTTTAACTGAGTCCTGCATTGTCTCACGGCTCTTTTACATCGCAGGGCATGCTGTGCTTTTTTTTAAAACTGCAAACGCGTTCCACACGCGCGAGTCCTCCGTAGCGGCGTCTAGGGATACAACAAATATTACTATTTTGGGGTTCTTAACACTACAATACAGCGTCCAATACATCCGGCTCCATAACACGCCACATACCTGTATCTCTATACCTTTCCGGGATGAGTTCACTCAATACTGATGTGGTGGGAGCCATTTTGGGATATCCATATACATTCATCTTGGTTGCCCCGTGGAATTGTGGGACATGTCGTTTCTATTCATTAAAGAGGCTGTTTCTAATTACATGCAACTTGGATAAGGCTCAAATTAAAAAGGTCAAATTAGTTAAAACAGGAGGGAGGACCAGCTTACTCATTTTAGATGTCACTGCACTGGTCATGGCAGGGAGAAAACTAGTTGTGAACTCAATTAGAGTGTGAAGCCGCTCCCATATTTACAGTCATGATATTTCGGACAAGTTGTTTAGTCCTGTTAATGTACTATTACATTTAAGGATAAGGTACGCTTCCTTCTGCAGCAAAAATCTCTCCACATCTGTTGGGCATTTTGTCTGGCTGATAGAAAAAACGATAGACCATTTAAAATCATTCTCACTGTGGCCCTTCTCAATGAAATGCTCAGCCATAGGGCCTGTCATCACTTTTTTCATTATTCGTGACCTGTGCTGACAGATTCTCAAATTGACTTGTTGGTTTGTTTTATCAATGTAAATTTTACTGCACAGGCATATTATCACATATACCACGTTTTTTGTCTTGCAGGTTGTAAATCCTGAATGTTTCCACTTCGTGTCTAGATGCTGAATCTCATTACCTTCTATCGTACTCGGGCAGGCGACACAGTTGCCACACCTATGGTGCCCTTCAAGTGGCGTCCTCTTCCACTGACTCCGTAGATCGTTTTTGGCCTTAGGAACAGCAATATCCGCTCTAACAATCTGTTGCCCTATACTTAGATTTTTCTTGTAGGCAAAGATCGGTCGCGGAAATCGGCACTCAAGCCCCTCTAAAAGGTGCCAATTCTCGAGAACTTCTTGTCTCATTTTGTGTGTGTCTGGGCCAAATGTGGTAACACACACTAACCTGTCAAGTTCTTTCTTAGGTTTCTTTTCCAGCAGGTGTTCCCGAGGCATGAATCTCACTTTTTTTCAAGAGTGTTTCAGGAGTTTCTTGGGATAGCCCCTCTGTGTAATTTCACTACAGATTGTATTAGAGTATACATCGTAGTCGCTGAGCTCAGAGCAATTCCTCCTTGTTCGGAGAAGTTGCCCAAACAGCAAATTAGCCTTTAGATTCCTAGGATGGGCACTTCTATGGTGTGAAATTGTTTTTTTATCTGTCGCCTTTTTATATAGAGACGCCTTTAGCTCTCCATCAACAGCTGTTATAGTGACACCTAGGAATGTCATCCGTACCGTACTGGATTCAATTGAGAATGAGATGTCAGCATGTCTTGCATTCAACCAACCGTGGAACGCCAATAGTTCCACCTGGCTCCCCTGCCACAGGAGCCAGATGTCATGTATATAGCGCCACCACTGGCTGATATGGTGCCTGAATGGATTATTTGTTTCCACAAATCTTTCTTCATATTGCGCCATGAAGAGGACTGCCATCTCCGGACCATAAGGACATCCCATGGCAGTCCCCTTCACTTGCATAAAAAATTGATCATTGAATTTGAAATAGTTCTTTCTTAGGGCCACTTCAGCTAGTTTCAGAATAAATGAAGTAGGAACCTGATGTGGTCTTTCTCTACTCTCAAGATACAACTCAATTACCTCCAATGCCTCGTCCTGGGGGATCTGGGTATACAAGGACGTAACGTCCATTGCCACCATTATCTGTGTCATGGGGTCAAAGGGGGTTCCCTCAACCTTGACCAGAAAGTCAGTGGTATCCCTCAGGTATGATTTCACATTTTGTAGGAAGGGCTTCAAGAAAAAATCGACATATTTTGAAATGGGTTCGAGACATGAATCGCACCCCGATACTATAGGACGACCCGTGGCATCTTGTAAGTTCTTATGAATGTTTGGCAGTAGGTAGAGAACAGGGGTTCTTGGAAACTTCTTCATCAAGAAGTCAAGCTCTTTTGGTCCAAGAAACCCTCCGTCCTTCCCTACTTGTAGGATATCTGCAATAAGTCCCTGAATCTGTTTAACAGGATCTTCAGTTAGTACACGGTACCACGTCTCGTTCTGCACTTGTTTCAGGCCCTCAGACAAATACATCTTGCGCGGCCAGATGACTACAGCCCCCCCTTTATCAGCCTATTTTATCACTACAGACTGATCTTCTTTAAGTGCCTGTATCGCCATGCTTGGTTATAGCTTATATTTTGTTTTACATATGATTTTGTTTTTTCAAGCTTATTAATTGACGACAGCAGTACCTGTTCAAAAGCCACAACTTGTTTCGAGATGCTTTGATTAGGGACAAATGTAGATTTATTTCTGAGCCCAGTGGTTTCTTTACTTGTAATCACAGGTTGATTAAAAAAGAAGGCCTTTAGTCGTACCTTTCTACAAAACTCCATGGCCTCTAATTTGAGCTTTGTAAAATCAGTGTGTTTAGATGGCACAAACTTTAAACCCAAATTTAGAACAGCCTCTTCATCAACAGAAAGTATTTTGGATGAAAGATTCACCACCGTATTAGGCGCCCCTACGACTTGTATGATCGATTCCTTGTTCTCATCTCCCATGGTATTTTGTACCGACCTTTTGCTTGCTGGCCCCGATCTAAAAAAGAGACCTGCTTTTTTGAGTTATTACCTCTCTTCTCCGATTCAGATGAGTCAGCAGATGATGTTTCAGAAAAAGTCTTAAATCTATTTCTCGACCTACCTTGGAACGTGGACAGAGCTCTACGAGATTCTGTCTGAGTGTAATAATCGTCCTTTAGGAAGGGGTACACATTCTCTCAAATTTACTGCTCTTATCGTTAATTGTATTAAATCTAAAGACCTGAATTTCTTTATCAATTTTTTCTAGAAGACCTTTTGCGTCAGTTACAGCCTGGTTGTTTCTTAGAGCCTGAGTAAGTTATTCAATCTCCATCTCTTCTTCACGGCAAAGTCTCTGGGCTGTTTCAATCGTATGCACCATCAGATCCCTACTACATTTGGTGTTGATAAAACTAAAACCCTTCTTGTATTCGGCGTCCTCAACAAAGATTACAGGTATATTCTTAACCTGCAGGCCCCATGGAGTAGTACCCCCTTTAAGATGTTTATGGGAGAAATGTCCATGTAATTCAGTTCTTATATGTTTCTTGTGAAGTCGGATTAATTTATCAGATTCGTTCTGCTGTTCCGCAGAGGTACTTAGTGTAATAGATGAAAAAGGTGAGGATGCGACCAAATCCTGAATATGGCTCTCGCTGAATGATAGTGTATCCTTCTCTGCCATACTTAGGAAAGACAATGTCTTTCCGTAGTCAACAGCTTGCCCGCGAGAGTTTAAAGGGTACGGGAGTCATCCCCTGTTCATTCCTTTTAGCTTCATAGTACATTGTTGACTACGGAAAGACATTGACATTGTCTTTCCCAAGTATGGCAGAGAAGGATACACTATCATTCAGCGAGAGTCTCTGCAGCCCTACCCCGGTGCGGGCCAGTAGTACTGCTTTGTCCGCATAGAGGAGTACTGCACTACATAATCCCCCACGCGTGGGACGTCTGGTGTGGACCTATTTAGGGTCGATTCAAGGGAGTTTATGTATAAAGTAAATAGGAGGGGTGCCAAAATGCACCCCTGCCTAACGCCTCGTTTCGATCTAAAAAAGCTAGTACTTCCTCCCTCTCTGTTGGTTCTAATCGAGGCTCGGAGGTCTTGGTGCAGAGCCGCTAAGAAGTTTACCAAGGACGGGTCTATCCCAATGTTGATTAAAATAGCCCAGAGTTTGGTACGATTGACCAGATCGAAGGCCGATGATAGGTAATAACTCAAAAAAGCAGGTCTCTTTTTTAGATTGGGCCAGCAAGCAAAAGGTCGGTACAAAGTACCATGGGAGATGAGAACAAGGAATCGATCATACAAGTCGTAGGGGCGCCTAGTACGGTGGTGAATCTTTCATCGAAAATACTTTCTGTTGATGAAGAGGCTGTTCTAAATTTGAGTTTAAAATTAGTGCCAACTAAACACACTGATTTTACAAAGCTCAAATTAGAGGCCATAGAGTTTTGTAGAAAGGTACGACTAAAGGCCTTTTTTTAAATCAACCTATGATTACAAGTAAAGAAACCACTGGGCTCAGAAATAAATCTACATTTGTCCCTAATCAAAACATCCCGAAACAAGTTGTGGCTTTTGAACAGGTACTGCTGTCATCAATTAATAAGCTTGAAAAAACAAAATTATATGTAAAACAAAATATTAGCTGTAACCAACGCATGGCGATACAGGCACTTAAAGAAGATCAGTCTGTAGTGATAAAACAGGCCGATAAAGGCGGGGCGGTAGTCATCTGGCCGCGCGAGATGTATTTGTCTGAGGGCCTGAAACAAGTGCAGAACGGGACGTGGTACCGTGTACTAACTGAAGATCCTGTTAAACAGATTCAGGGACTTATTGCAGATATCCTACAAGTAGGGAAGGACGGAGGGTTTCTTGGACCAAAAGAGCTTGACTTCTTGATGAAGAAGTTTCTAAGAACCCCTGTTCCCTACCTACTGCCAAAAATTCATAAGAACTTACAAGATCCCCCGGGTCGTCCTATAGTATCGGGGTGCGATTCATGTCTCGAACCCATTTCAAAATTTGTCGATTTTTTCTTGAAGCCCTTCCTACAAAATGTGAAATCATACCTGAGGCTTACCACTGACTTTCTGGTCAAGGTTGAGGGAACCCCCTTTGACCCCATGACACAGATAATGGTGACAATGGACGTTACGTCCTTGTATACCCAGATCCCCCAGGACGAGGCATTGGAGGTAATTGAGTTGTATCTTGAGAGTAGAGAAAGACCACATCAGGTTCCTACTTCATTTATTTATTTATTTATTTTGGTTTTGTAAAGCGCGTAGTCACCCGTAAGTATCCCAGCGCTAAGATCCTCACAAGCTAGAGGGTCACAGGGGAAGTGAAAGGAAAAGTAAAGGGAGAAGGGCTCAGGGGAAGAGGTGAGTTTTTAGCCGCTTCCTGAATTGGAGATAGTCTGGTTCCGTCCTGAGATCAAGAGGGAGGGAATTCCAAAGGCGGGCTGTGTTGACCGAAAAGCGTCGTCCACCCGTGCGCACCTTCTTCACTCTAGGAATAGTGATGAAGTGTTCATGATCGGATCGGAGGGATCTTGAGGCTTTATAAGGCCTTATGATTTTTTTTAGGACGGGGGGGCCTTTGTCCTGTAGAAGTTTGTGTGATAGACAGAGAGCTTTAAATTTCACTCGTCCTCTCACTGGGAGCCAATGTAGGTACTTCAGGGCTGGCTTGGCCGAAGATCTCGCCGGAGTATTGGTGAGAATCCGGGCCGCAGCGTTCTGGATTCTTTGAAGTTTATTGAGGGTTGCTTCGGGGGCACCCAGATAGATGGTGTTGCTGTAATCCAGCCTTGACATGATAAGGCCCTGGATTAACAGTTTCTGGGAGACAGGAGGGAGTAGTGGCAGAATCTTCCTGATGGATTTGGAAAGCCTGAAGCAGGTTCCGGTGATTTATTTGGCTTGCGTCTTGAAAGAAAGGTCTTTTTCAAGCCAGATTCCTAGGCTCTTGATCTCGGACTTGGGGGCCGGCGGTTCACCCAAGCAGGGTGGCCAGAGGTTTCTTTGAGAGGGAAAGCCCTTTCTGGCCAAGGAGTAGAATATCCGTCTTTGAACCGTTAAGCTTCAATGCTGAGCTGTTCATCCATCCTTGGATTTCTGCAAGACAATTATAAAGGTCCGAGGGTTTTTGGTTAGGGTGGGATAGAGACACCACTAATTGAGTGCCATCAGCGTAGCTGATGATTTTCACTCCAAACGGGTTGACAACCTCCTCCAGTGGGGACATGTAGACATTGAATAATGTCGGGCTTAAGGATGAGCCCTGGGGCACACCACAATGGAGGGGGTATCGGGGGACCGGATGTCATTCTCCCAGACCTGAAAGGAGCGGTGGTCAAGGAAGGATTTGAACCAGGTCAGAGCAGTGCCCTCAACACCGATGTTCTTGAGTCGCTGGATTAAGACCCGATGGTTGATGGTGTCGAAGGTCGCACTGAGGTCCAGGAGGATCACTGCCACTGATCCTCCTGCGTCCAAAAGGGCTCTGGCCTCCTCCACTGCTGCGAGTAGGGCGTTGTCAGTGCCGTGCCCTGGGCGGAATCCAGTTTGCAAGCATCTGAGCAGATTGTTGGTCTCCAGATAGTGTGAAAGTGTTTTATTCACTAGTTTTTCAGCAATTTTGCTGGTTCCAAGAAGGAGAGAAATTGGCCTGTAGTTGGCCAAGTCCGTAGGGTCCAGCGAAGGTTTTTTGAGTAGCGTCTTGACGACCGCCGCCTTCCAGCTGGAGGGAACTACTCCCTGGAGCAGTGAGGTGTTAATGAGATGAGTAAGTGGGGGAGCGATGGTGGGGGCCACCTTCTTAAGAATACGTAGGGGGACTGGGTCCCTGGGAGATCCGCTTTTGATAGTCTCTAGCATAGTTAAGACCTTTTCAACAGTGACTGGTCCAAGAGAGCTTAAACAGGGAGTGGTAGGATTTGGATCCATACAGTCTTCCTCGTTGAAGTCGATAGGTGGAAGAGAAGCAAGGATTTTCTGAATCTTCTCCTCGAAGAATTTGGCCAATTTACGGCATTTCTCTTCGCCTACCTTGGGGTCTGGCAGAATCTTTGGTGCAGGGTCTGGGGCTTTAAGTAATTCTTTTAGAATGATGAAAGTTTCCTTGCTAGAGCAGGAGGAGCTTTCTATCCTTTCCTGAAAGAATGTACTTTTAGTGTTGCGAAGAGCAGATTTGTAGTTTTTTAGGGAGGCCCGGAAAGCGTCTTTCTTGACTATTGTTTTATCCTTCCTCCAAGAGCGCTCTGTTCTTTTGCACTCCTTCCGAAGGAGGTTAAGCTCAGGAGTGTACCACGGGGCAGGGTTAACTCTTTTAGTTCGCCTAAGGATGGAAGTTTTAGGGAGAAGTTTGTCTAGTGATGTAATGAGCCAGGAGTTGAACTGATTATCAGCGCTGGCTGGGTCAGATACTGGGGGGAAAGAGTGGCCCTAAGGTTGGAATCCCATTTGTCTGGCAAGAGTTTATGCCAGCGTCGGTCAGTGATCCAGATTTTGGCCTGTTGGGTGGGTGGAATGAGAAGATTCCAAACTATAGATATTAAGAAGTGGTCTGTCCACGGAAGGGGGATGGGAGTGCGAGTGGTGAGGCCTGTAATGTTGGTAAAAACGGGGTCCAAAAGATGCCGTTTGTCATGGGTGGGTTCTGAGTTAGCTAGTCGGAAGTCAAAAGATGTGAGGTCCAGCAGAAGTTCGGACGCAGTAAGGTCCTTGGGGTCTGTTAGATGAAGATTGAGGTCTCCCAGAATAAGAAAGTTGGGAGAAGTGGTTGCTATCTGAGTGACCCTGTCGACAAGGGAGCTTGCGAATTTCCCTGGGGTTCCCGGCGGGCGGTATATCAGCAGCCCCAAGACGGAGTGCGCGGGGGATATTTGTAAGGCAAATTGGCAGCTCTCACACTCATCGATATTTGCGTTGCTAGCTCTGCATGCAAATTGTTCTCTATAGATTATCGCACGGCCACCTCCTCTGCCGAGGGGTCTATTTTGGGATTGGATTTGATAGCCTGGGGGTAGAGCATTAATGGTATCTGAATCCGACCAGGAAGTGAGCCAAGTTTCTGTGAGGAACAAGGCATCAAAGTCTTGATCCTGTACCAGAAGGTTAATTTCATGAGCGTGTTTAGGAAGGGACTGACAATTTAGAAGGCCTAGCTGAAGGCCGTTGTTGTTTAAGGTAGTAATGGCCGGATTACATAGAGCACAGTTGATGAAAGGTTTACCTTCCGGATGGATGTAGCTGCACTTTCAACGTGTTGAGTGCTTGGAGGCTATCTCTCGAATAGATAAGTCGGTCGTTGGAAGAAACGGACGGAGTGACTAGGCCTGGGTCCCGCTGGGCCCGGACGGGCCCAGACGGGCTTGCCTTAGGCGCGCCCACTGCGCCCGTCCACTGCGCGAACGTGGAATTCATTTATTCTGAAACTAGCTGAAGTGGCCCTAAGAAAGAACTATTTCAAATTCAATGATAAATTTTTTATGCAAGTGAAGGGGACTGCCATGGGATGTCCTTATGCCCTGGAGATGGCAGTCCTCTTCATGGCGCAATATGAAGAAAGATTTGTGGAAACAAATAATCCATTCAGGCACCATATCGGCCAGTGGTGGCGCTATATAGATGACATCTGGCTCCTGTGGCAGGGGAGCAAGGTGGAACTATTGGCGTTACACGGTTGGTTGAATGCAAGACATGCTTACATCTCATTCTCAATTGAATCCAGTACGGTACGGATGACATTCCTAGATGTCACTATAACAGCTGTTGACGGAGAGCTAAAGGCATCTCTATATAAAAAGGCGACAGATAAAAACACTATTCTACACCATAGAAGTGCCCATCCTAGGAATCTAAAGGCTAATTTGCCTTTTTGGCAACTTCTCCGAATAAGGAGGAATTGCTCTGAGCTCAGCGACTATGATGAATACTCTAATACATTCTGTAGTGAAATGACAGAGGGGCTATCCCAAGAAACTCCTGAAACACTCTCGAAAAAGAGCGAGATTCATGCCTCGTGAACACCTGCTGGAAAAGACACCTAAAAAAGAACTTGACAGGTTAGTGTGTGTTACCACGTTTGGCCCAGACACGCACAGAATGAGACAAGCAGTTCTCAACAATTGGCACCTTTTAGAGGGTATTGAGTGCCCATTTCCGCGACCGATCTTTGCCTACAAGAAAAATCAAAGTATAGGGCAACAGATTGTTAGAGCGGATATTGCTGTTCCTAAGGCCAAAAACGATCTACAGAGTCAGTGGAAGATGAAGCCACTTGAAGGGCACCATAGGTGTGGCAACTGTGTTGCCTGCCCGAGTACGATAAAGGGAAATGAGTTTCAGCATCTGGACACGAAGTGGAAACATTCAGGATTTACAACCTGCAAGACAAAAAACGTGGTGTATGTGATAATATGCCCGTGCAGTAAAATTTACAGTGGTAAAACAAACCAACAAGTGAATTTGAGAATCTGTCAGCACAGGTCACGAATAAAGAAAAAAGTGATGACAGCCCCTATGGTTGACCATTTCATTGAGAAGGGCCACAGTGAGAATGATTTTAAATGGTCTATCCTTTTTTCTATCAGCCAGACAAAATGCCCAACAGATGTGGAGAGATTTTTGCAGCAGAAGGAAGCGTACCTTATTCTTAAATTTAATGGTACATTAACAGGACTAAACAACTTGTCCGAAATATCACAACTGTAAATATGAGAGCGGCTTCACAATCTAATTGAGTTCACAACTAGTTGTGTCCCTGCCATGACCAGTGCAGTGACATCTAAAATGAGTAAGCTGGTCCTCCCTCCTATTTTAACTAATTTGACATTTTTAATTTGAGCCTTATCCAAGTTGCATGTAATTAGAAACAGCCTCTTTAATGAATAGAAACTACATGTCCCACAATTCCATGGGGCAACCAAGATGAATGTATATGGATATCCTAAAATGGCTCCCGCCACATCAGTATTGAGTGACCTCGTCCCGGAGAGGTTATAGAGATACAGGTATGTGGCGTGTTATGGAGCCGGATGTATTGGGAGTCGTATTGTAGTGTTAAGAACCACAAATAGTAATATTTGTTGTATCCCTAGATGCCGCTACGGAGGACTCGCACGTGTGGAACGTGTTTGCAGTTATAAAAAAAAAGCGCAGCATGCCTTTCGCGGTAAACGCCCCGTGAGAAAATGCAGGACTGAGTTAAACAAAGATCCTCGCGTATCTTCTGGAGGAAGGTACGTGCTTTTAGGAAGCGGTCTGGTATGATTTAAATGCGATCACACCAATTCAGGGGCTCTAATAAGGTTACTTGTTATTGGCAGAATTAACTTTATAAAGCGGACATAAAAGTTGATTGACAGAAGCAATTGGAATTGAATCCTTTGATGAGAAAGGTAGGACACAGTTGTTATTTCCACCTTTAATGGGTTCTATGATGTATTTTTTGAGAGGTAATTCAAGCCCCCAACTCCTTCCCTTCTTGTAGGCGGGACTGTCCTCCACTTAAAGATATAGCACAGCAGTGTAGAATATTCAGACCTGGGGAGCATCAAATATGGCCAGAATTTCTGAAATCGACAGGTACTTTTCAGTGCGAATAATTGGTGGTGTGATTTAAATACAAAAGATGGATGCAGCAAAATAATAAATCTTTATTGTTTTCCTGCATGTTAATACAGATAAGTAACAGAGCCCTGATGACAGTCCAGGAACTGGTTTCCTTGGACTAGAAACGCGTTGGCACATTGGAGGGAGCTATTTGTAACACAAATCGTTATAACAGGCAAATGCCGGTTGTTAATTTGTCACCAAACATAAGTCTTTGCTCCTTCCTCCTTGACTTTGTCTCTTTTCCTTCTTTCTTTATGATTATAGATTAGTTCTATTAGCTAAACAGTGTCCTAAATAATTTTTGATTGTATTTTGTATTACATGTAGAATGTATGATAATTGTATAATTGAACTGTACATATTTTTGTCTTGTGAATAGTATTGTATAGATTTAATTGTGAACAAGTGAATGAATGTTTTTTCCGTCTTTGTATAAACTATAAGAATAACAGAAATATACTGAAGTAGACGGGTATAAATAAACATACAAGGTCAAATGTAAGAAATCGTGTTCGTCCTATTGCTCTTAATAATTTGCTTCTTTCTTAAGAAATAGGTGGGTGTTGGCAATTTGTGTTTTGTCAACTGAGATCATCTGTGGCATATCCCAGGGCTCTTCCCTCAGCCCGACGCTGTTCAACATCTACATGGTACCCCTCGCCCAGCACTACCTCAACATCATCTCCTACGCCGACGACACCCAGCTGATCCTCTCCCTCACCAGAGACCCTCACACCACCAAAACCAACCTCCACAAAGGAATGAAGGCTGTCGCCGAATGGATGAGGAACAGCCGACTGAAGCTGAACTTGGAGGTCCTCATCCTTGGCTCCATTTCTTCAGCCTGGTACAACTCCTGGTTGCCAACAACACTAGGAACAGCCCAGACACCCACTGACCACGCACGCAACCTAGGGGTCATCCTCGACTCCACCCTCTCCATGACTAAGCAGGTCAACGCTGTCTCCTCTTCCTGCTTCAACACCCTCCGAATGCTCCGCAGGATCTACAAGTGGGTCCCCATCGAAACTAGAAGAACAGTCACAGGGCCTCGTCACCTGCAGGCTGGACTATGGAAATGCCCTCTATGCAGGAACGTCGGCCAAGCTCCTGCGATGATTGCAACGCATCCAGAACGCCTCAGCACATCTGATCCTCGACATCCCCTGCCGCAGTCACATCACACCCCACCTGAGAGACCTGCACTGGCTCCCCGTCAACAAGAGGATAACCTTAAAGCTCCTCATCCATGCACACAAAGCTCTCCACAACACCGGCTCATCATACCTCAACAGACGAGTCAGCTTCCACACGCCCAACCACCAGCTCTGCTCTGCCGGCCTCGCCCTCGCCACAGTCCACCGCATCCAGCAGCAGATCCTTCTCCCACCTCACCGCCAAGACCTGGAGCACCCTCCCCACCAACCTATGGCAGACCCCAGACCTACTGGCCTTCAGAAGACTCCTCAAGACCTGGCTCTTCGACAGTAGGAGCACCCCCCCTGCGCCTTGAGACTCTCACGGGTATGTAGTGCGCTTTATAAGAGTCCTGATTGATTGTTTGATTGACACAACAGAATACAGTCACTTATTTCTGATAGTAAGTGTCTATTCCTATTGACTGCTTCATTGTGTTTCTTTATTGATATGCGGTATGCATCGTTTATGTGGGCTTCAATAGGTGTGTCCCCAAAATTCCCATTTACGTCAGGTTTTTAAATACTTCCTGTAAGCCAATCAACCTTTGTGTACTAGGTGTTTGAAAATGTACATTTGTATGTCTTCCCCCTCTCAGAGGCAGTTCTTTTGTAGTTTTAGTTCTGACCAGTCAGGTCCTAATAGTTTCATAATTAGTTTCCCTTTATGTTTCATTCCAATGCTCTACTGTATTCATGGTGTTTTACCAATAATAAAGTTACCTGTCACTAATCAAAGTACAATGTATATGGTTTGGTGCAAAAACATAAATTTTATTTTGGCATAAATGCATAACTTGAATAGTATCACACTATATTTCCACACCACCCCTTGGCACAACATGACTGTACATACTAGTTGCTGAAGGCCCTGAAGCAGACATATAATGTATTGCTATATTTGGGTATATAATTGGTACTACTGAGGTTCAACGAATGCACAGACAGTGTTACCAAGTTTAACAAAGACAAAATAATGAAGTACTACTGTTCCAAAATGTGCCTTATTGTGCTGCACAGTTTGCTTTGTCCGGCTGCATAATTTGGCCCTCTCCTACTGTATAATTCCAGTGTCTCTGATTATGTTATATAGACAAAAGACAAAAATTAAAGTTTTATTCTATCACATTACAGTCAGTGACAGCGTTTGTAGCAGCTCAAGCAAGCTAGTAGCTGCACTGTACAGTCATAGTTGCTGTAACACAGCATACATACCTGCTAACTCTTTGGTGCCATTGCATGGAACCTGTTAACATTCTGTAAGTCCCTAACAGAATCATACATAGGGTTAGGAGCATAGTCATTCCAAAGCCTCTGAAGCTAGTACTGGTTTACTTGGCACATGAAATACACAGAGGTGTAGTAGCTCAAGGAAAATAACTACAGGAAAGGGAGAATGTTCACGGCTCCCCACTGTGCGGAGAGTAACATCAAAAAGTGCAACCAAGCTTATTCTGGTCATACAGGCTGTCTTTTCTACATGTAGAATTCTCAAAATCATCAAGAAAGACAATAGACCAGCATTCAAAAGCCGTGAATTTGAAATATTCAGGGACTAAATGAACATTTGCTATCAGAAGATAACACATCTGTGCCTGCAAGCCAATCCTATGATCACGTGGTCATGGGGACACTAAGGAGAGCACCAATAGACCCCACATTGTTCCAGCTACGGAGAGCATAGTGCACAACCCTACGCAGTACTACAGGCATCTGACCAGCTGACCTGGTATTTGGAATGAAGATCTAGACGAGGATCCCAAGAGGACCCCCTTCTAGAGGACTGGAACTTCACCTTGATGACAGTGCACAGTGAGAAAAGATAAAGATATGTGTGGACAGGCTTTGGTGAGCTAAATAAATAAAGACTTTTTCCTGAAAAGTACTCCCCTGATATCCTAATCATTTTCAGCGATTAATGTATTGGATGGATCCTGACTAACAAGTAATGAGAAGTCCCTATGTGAAGCTTCGAATTGTATGCCTCTAGGAAGTGGGAAAGGATGCAAGTCCTTTTGTTTTATATATACCCTCACACACCCTAGTGGTGTAATGCTTCATCAACGGGTCACCCTGATGCCTAAAGGTCAGGGTGGGCTAAACCATGTTTCAGGGAGCTCTTAGAGAAAAAGATTAAAATATCCAGAAGCAGATCCTGGTTTCAAGCTAGTAACTTGAGGGAAGCAGAAGGAATAAATAGGTCATGTCTCTTCCTCTCAATGATCACCTGTTGGCGGCGTTAATTACATTTCATTCCTTGAATTCTTGGATTTTCTACCCTGACCGGCTGGTGGAGATTAAATGAATGTCTTCCTTTATTCAGACCACAACAGTCAGGTGTGGTTCTCCTTGTGCGGCATTCATTTGGATCCTACACCATTCATTCCATAGGATCCACATCATTAATTGCCGCTGTCAACTTTTGCTCATTTACCCCCTGTCCTGATGAAGACCCGCCCTTGACGCATAATAAACTGTGCTAATTCCGAGGGTTGAAACGTCAACGTTGCAGTCACACTAGTCCACCCAGTTTCTCAGGCCCCAACACAAAGTCATTTTTTGGGCTTGCATTCATGCATTGAGGAGATTGTACAGTAACACATTACTGCTTTCATGTGTTACCTTTTTTGTATATTTCGTGTATAGCACTTTTTCATTTATGACCACAAAGTCACTTTTTGCACTTTAATCACTTTATTACCCAGTGTCATATTGTTTGATGGACAGCCATGTTCATTATTTGTGTACATAATATCAATATAGTACAAAGAGTAATTTTTGACCAAAATATAATTGTCCTTGTGGTGTGTTCAAGCCACATGGTTTGGTTCTCTAAATAGCGACCATGAACAAAATTGTATATGTTCTTCACAAACATTTTATGTTGTGGTTACATTGACTTTATTGAACAAAGCAATTGACTTTTTCCTGACAGATCCACTTCTTTATATATCATATATACCCAGGTTCTGAGGGACACATGGTCACCCCAATTTGTCTAATAACTTTGTAGGGGTGCAGATTTACAGTCCTTTTGCATGTGGGACGGGGGCTGTCTGGGCAGCTGTTCGGAACAAAAGGGTCATAATACAGATGTCTGCTACTCTTAGCAAGCATGATCAAGTGCATACATGCATATATATACTACAGTGATTCTTGTGAAACCTCGTCTTGATGTTCATTTTTGCATATCTAAAATTGGCTTGATTACATTACAAAGTTGTACAAAGGCAAAATAAGTGCATTTAGTTGAGGAGCTACAGTTATCTTGATTTTATAATCAATGGCAGTAATAAGTAATACTTTTTCTCCTAATAGGTACTCTGCCCTCGACAGCCAAAACCCCTGGTAAGTGCAGCACCTAGAGAATGAATCATATTAAGAACAGATGCAAGTTCTCCTTGGGCTTAAATCTAAGGAGAGTAGAGTGCATAATGTAGAATTCAGATTTTGACAGGCCATTAGAAAAACTTGAAGAAAGACAGGTGAAGTTCTGCACTGTAGCCACCTTTGTAGGGGTCTTCAGATACTTCACACACACAAGGTGTGGTCTGTGCAGGAGGAAACCTTGATGGTAAAGTCTGTAATCATAGGAAGGGTTTGGGAATATATTCCAATGACTTTGCTTTAGAAGGGGATCATGATCATAGCACACTAAAACACCTGCCCGCCCTACAGGGCAAGAGAACAGTCTATGTGTAGTTGGGCAGGAAGAGGGTCACATGCCCACTCTGCCATCAGTGGTTGGACTAATTGTACCGAGGTTTGGCCCCTGCAGGCAAGAGTGGTGGGGCAGGGACTCAACGGATGACGACAAGGGAAAATTAAATATGTATTTAATTTTCCCACATCGTCGTCTGTCGAGTCCCCCTCCACCCCGCCACACCGATCTTACCTGCACGGGCCGCTCCTGATGCTACCTCATGTGTGATAGACATTAGGGACCTTCTGCCTTGTATAGTTTTGTGTTGGTGTTCTTCCACAATAAAGAAACGCAGAAGGCTGAAAGAAAGCTCCTCATTTCTAATGGGCATCACACGAACACTAAAAATGAAGAAAAGCTAATGCACATGTGTTTGCACAAAAGAGTTTTGTGATAGAAAATTTCACCCACACTAAAAATGTTATCTTTACATAGGAAGAGCACCTGGTATGGAAAGTTACAGGATAATCAGGGCAATGTCTGCAATGGAGTGCCATCTGTGATAATTTATCTTTTCATGCAAAGCATTAACAATATAATGTTCCTTTACTTCCTAACTGCTTTTATAGGTTCAGCACCCAAACCCTCTGGTAAGTGATGCATACACTGAATACATCAATCCAAGAACATTTTAAAAATGTCCCAGGAATGAACATTAAGTAGAGACTAGCACAGCCTGTGGACAGGATTGAGTTTCTGAAAGTTGATTGAGTATATTCATTTAGCCCTTGTAGACATGATAGTGCACATCTATAAATTGGTTCAGCAAGCTGATGCTGTACACAGTAGTGGAAGGAGGAGGGGGGAACTGCCTAGCATAACAGCACACAATTCTCCCAAAGCATTATGGCAAATGCAGTGTATACTAACACTCACTTGAGTTGAAAGTCTTTAGTTTTCACTATTCCAGGTGCAGCCCGTGTTGTGTGTCTCTCAACACGTTTCAGGACATTTATAGTACTTCAGCAGATAAGTAAATATTTGGATACTAGAACTGCTGCTCACACCCTTCTCATGTACCAACACCACTCACACAGTGTAGGTCAGACCCAACAACTTACCCAGCAGCCAATCACAGAAGGAGGAAGGGAGCAAATTACCTTGCAAACTCACCCAGATTCCTTGTGGGAAAGGCAGTATAAAATTACACTAATTTGAGTTGAAAGTCTTCAGTTTTGTTGAAGGACAAGCATCCTGAAAACATGTCTAGAGATACACAGCACTGACTGCATCAACAATGATGAACACTAAATACATTCTATTAAAGTGAATGGTATGAAGCAAAGCAATAAACACAATGCTTTTGGGCAATTTGTGTGCTGGCATGCAGTGGCATAACATAATTTGAGGGTCCTTCGTGCAATGTACAGGGAAGGGCCCCACATGGTGAGGACCCTGTTAAGAGCACTCAGGCCAGGGGCCCGCCACCCCTGCACAGTGCCAGAGGGGGCTCCGAGGGATTTTGTTACGCCACCGCTGATATGCAAGGCAGTGTAATCCCTCCTACCTTGATTTGACTGTAAACAGTTGTGTTCAGCCACATTTTTGGGTCAATACCATCATCCAACTTTTACTGTAGTCCGCATTGGGAATTTGGAGTTCATACACGCCCGCTGTACAAATCAGAAGCCGTGGGCCTGAAACCAGATATACAGCACTAAAACTCAGTGCCGTTGTGTGTATCTACAAGGGAGGATCTACACACCAAACCCAGCCTGCTCTGTCATTTTATATCAGACCTCAAGTCATTTAAATAGAAGCGAGAAAGGGAGTGAGTTGATGTTAAATTAGGTGAGGAGGGAATCAGCGAATAAAATAAGACTGTGCGGTTTACATCATGGCAAGAGACATATTTAGCCGTCTCTCCAGGTTTATGTAATAAGTAAAACATCTGTCTCCCTAGGCTTATTTTGTTAGTAAAATATCTAATAGAGTTAATGTACTCTATTGAAAAAACCTATATCATTTAGAATAGAATGTAAAGAATTACTAAAATCAGGTCACAATAAAAAAGGAGTACAACAATGAACCCAAAACTATGGTGTAGACTATGGGCTCAATTTAGAGTTCGACAGACAAGGTACTCTGTCGTGAAGGTGACAAAGTGCCCTATCCGACAAACTGAAAGACCACTAACCTCCCTTAGAGTAAGGGCTCTCGGGAGGGTTTGCCAATTGCCTTTCTACTCTATTTACAGTGTGCAATGAAATAGCAAGATGGCACTGCCAGTCACCACCAGGCAGAACCTGGTTGGAAGAGGCAGTGAAGACTGCAAAATGCCCCATACTCAGTGGGAGAATATTTCCATAGTGTTGGACATTGCCTTTTTATTTTTTAAAACAAAAGCCTTCTTTAGGATTGAATTTTTGAAAATTAAAAACACAATGAAAGTTTACAGGAAGGCCATGTCGTGTTTACAGAGCGATCCATCTAACTTTCAATGAATTACAGGAACCACTGTGACAGTGAATCCTGCCAATGCAAGAGATGCCCACTGGCCAGAGGGCAGCTCTAAATTCAGCTGGCAGGCCAGTGGAGTACTTTACCTTGCTCAGAGAAGCCATGCTCATAAACATAGCAAGGGACACTGCACCATGTGATTCTGAGTTAGCTCTATTTTCTACATAATGAAACATCTACCACACTTACTACTTAATCCACCATATACTGAATATTTGGCCGATGTCAGCAAAATATATCCCGTGCCCTTAATATTGAACTGCTGTTCAATGCAGGCTAGGGACTGAATTACGGAAATACAGACGAAATGAAAAACAAATTGACTTGTTATAAAAATGCTATATTCCTAGAATACCCAAACAAAATTTCATCCACTGCACCCATATTATGGATAACATGTATGTTGTGTAGTCTCTTGATATAGCCTATCTCTAGCAAGCAGAGAATTTGATTTTACCATAAAAATGCTATACCCGACCATTGGCCTGTTTCAGATCTCTACTGTTTAGTGGAAGGATAGCGCAATAGGTGTGATCATCTTTGTAGAGTGTTCTGATTTACAGTTTTTGTGTGTGTGGGGGGGGGTGGCTCTGTCTAGGCTGCTATTCTGAACAAAAGGGACCTAATACAGTTGTCTGCTACTCTCTGTACACAAGTGCATAAGTGTACTTCCATATTGCAGTGATTCATGTAAAATCTCGTTTTGACGTTCATTCTTGCTTATCTAAAAATTGGCTTCATTACATTACAAAGTAGTACAAAGGCCAAAGTAGTACAAAGGCTAGATAAAAGCATTCAGTTGAGGAACTGCATTTATCTTGATTTTATAATCAACACAGTAATAAGTAATACTTTCCCTCCTAATAGGTACTCTGCTCCCGACAGCTAAAAACTCTGGTAAGTGCAGCACCTAGAGAATGAATCATGTCAAGAACAGATGTAAGTTCTCTTTGGGCTTAAATCTAAGGAATGTAAAGGACATAATCTAGAATACTGATTTGACATGCCATCAGAAAGACTTGAACAAAGCCACCTTGGTGGGGGTCTTAAGCTACCCCACAGACATATGGTGTATTCTGTGCATGAGCTAACCTTGACGGTTAACTCTGTAATTGCTGGCAGTGTCTGTGCATATATTCAGCTTAAGAAGAGGATCATGATCATCACATACTAACACACTTACCTGCCCTACAGGACAAGGGAACATTCCGTTGGTAGGATGGCAGGAAGAGGGACATATGCCCACTCTCAGAGTAACCCCATGGGGTTGGACTAATGCTACCCCAGTTTGGTAGACAATAAGCGCCTCCTTCCTGTTCTGTTTTTTTCTGTGTGTATTTCCACAAAAAATAAATACAGAAGGTCAAAATAAAACTGCTCATTTCTATGAGGCATCATAAGAGTCACTACCAATGAGGAAAAGATGATTTTTAAGGTATTGTCAGTAGAAGAGTGGCTGCATATTTGTTTGTACTAAAGAGATATACGGAAGAAAATTGCACCCCACACTAAAATTTTTATCTTTGCATAGGAAGAGCACCTGGTATAACATGTCATGGGATTTTAATGGCAATGTCTGCAATGGAGTGCCATGGGTTATAATTAATATGTTCATACGAAGCAGTAATGATATAATGTTATTTTATTTCCTATCAGATGTGATGGCTTCAACGCCCAAACCATACGGTAAGTGCTGCATATAGAAAATAAATCAATTCAAGAACGTTTTAAAGATGTGCCAGGCAAGAACTTTAAGTAGAGGCAACCAAAGGCTGTTGACAGGATTGAGTCTCTGAAAGTTGATCGAGTATATACATTTAGCACTTGCAGACACAATAGTGCATGTCGATACGTTGGTTCTGGAAGCTGACACAGTACGCAGTTGTAAAAGGAGGAGTTGGCACACAACCTGTCATACAGCACGCAATTGTCCCAGAAGAATTATGGGACATGCAGTGTATATTGACACTCACTTTAGTCTTTAGTTTGCACTGTGCTGGTGCAGCCAGTGTTGTGTATCTTTCAACGCGTTTTCCAGGATATTTGTCCTACTTTCGTGGACAAGTAAAACTGAGGGGTGCTAGAAATACTACTCAAACCCTTCTCTTGGCTCTGCCCCACTCACAGAGCATTGGTAGCCCAACTCACTAACTAGCCAATCCGAAAAGGAGGAGGGAGTAAACTGCCGGGCACATCAGCACACAAATAACTCTGATGAAGTGTGGTAAATGCACTCACTTGAATTGAAAGCCTTTGACTTTCACCATTGTTTAAGGACAAACATCCTGAAAAACGTGTCTAGAGATACGCAGCAGTGACTTCACCAACAATGGTGAACATTAAAGACGTTCAATTGTAGTGAATGTCATGAAGCAATGTATTTAACTCCTTTGCTACCAGGCCTATACACCCACCTGTGCCATGACTTTTTTGGGCTATATGGCATAATTTGCCTTAAGGCCCCCATATCTTTTTGTCCACATAAGGTATCCATGATAAATGTCTGTTCTTTTTTCCAACATTCCAAGAATTTTCAAGCTACCCAGGGTTTGAGGATTCCCCTAGAGAGGACCGAGTAATTAGCCTAAACACAGCCACATTTTGTGTTTTTTGGGAAAAGATGTGTAAAATGTGCTGCAGAAGAAAGTGTCTGGTATTTTTTCCCTGCGACCGGTATCAACAAAGGGTATGTGGTAATAAAATCACCATCTTCCAAGGCAGGCATTTCTCAGTAAACCAAACTGTTTGACACATTCTTTGCATTTTACTGGGATTTAGCCTTTTTCTCCTATTTTTTGTACTTTCAAACTCCTTCCAGTTAGTGGTAAAAATTTGGTATCTAAGTTATTGGCTCAGCGTACCAGTTAGTGGTAAAAATTTGGTATGATAATAATAATGGATCGTGGACAGTTATATATGTCTAAAAAGTAGTCATAATTATATAAATAGAGCAAAGTGTTGTTTGTGTTGATCCTTCAAGGTTTTCCTATATAAAGTAACAGTTGAAATAAACCAATATTGTAATTAAGATGAAAGAAACAGCCATCTGTGCCTCCATTTTCACCTGTACCATTTTCTAACTATGGCAGATTTATTAAAGCAATATACCCTTCTATTCACTGGACGCTTCTGGTTGCGGGGATAAATAGGGCGTGTGGATTCACCATGAACCTGAGGTACGCAGAGCCAATAACTTAGATGCATTTTGCAATGATTTTTCTTTGTATACCAGGTACACAGCAAATCCTTTAAAAAAATATAAAGAGTGAAAATTAGGTATCAAGGAAACCTATGTATTTCTGAATTGGGAACAAGATATGGAGTTTAGAAGCACTGGTTATCTGCATATATCTGATTTTGTGGGTAACCATACTACCATGTGAATTAGAGGGCATTTATCAAGATGACTTCTTTTTAAACACTTTCTTACATTTGGAAGGCAGACATGCATAGAAAGACAATTGGTAATACCATGTGTTCTACTATTCTCTGTTTCCCCAAGTCTACCGAAAGAAATGATACCAAGCTTGTGAGGTTAGGCCTATGCCCACATAACGAATTGGCCCAAAATGCAACATAAACGCATCACGTTTTTCCTCTGAAAACGGATCCTTTTTTTGCAATGTGATTAGCTGTGGGTTATCGGCCCTAGCTCAGCTGGAATCTAGTGAAACCTTGCAAACCTGTACATTTTCAAAACCTGAACATGCAGTGGAATCTAGGCTGGTGTGACTTGTGTGGCTCTCACCAGGTTATGTTACCTAAAATCCCTTGCAAACTTCAATATTTGTCAAAAAAACAAATCTTTCCTACATTTCTGTGATGGAAAGTTCTGGAGGAATCTTTGGGGTGCCACTAACTTCCACCTTCCCAGCATTCTCTCAAGTCTCCCAATAAAAATGGTACCTCAGTTGTTATATGTTAAATTGAGGTCTAACATAGGTGCACCATTTCAGAGGCAATAATCCTTCGTGCCACAGAGACAGGCAAGCCCTTTCACCCAGTTAAGGCCCTTTCACCTACATTGGCCCTCCCTGTACAATAACGAGCAACAGAGGCTGTCCCATATCTGACGTGTGCTCAGGGTGTAGAAGACGGTCCATCCTAAATACGTCATCTCCATGTCCAACAGTGACTAACCTAAAGTCACAACGAATTCTTAGAAACAGACCCCTAGCTCTTGGGATTTTCCCTAGCACAGGATTATTGATTTCTCCAAGAACTCATTAAATATGCATGATGTCAATACCAACATTCCAAGGCACCTATCCGGTTTAAATATACTTCCCTTTGCCCAAGCAAAAGAGAGGAGACCGATACTTCCATGCCGAAACTCTGATATCTGAGACGCTGCAACCTGCGTCATGCCACAGCTCCAGCTGGCGGAAGTCCCTCACCCACCCTGGACGGTCCAGCTCGAGAATCATGATGAAGTCCCACTAAGGTAATGGGGTTAGACTAAATCCTAGGCAGATTCTTGGCTCTCCAAGACCTGCACACATGCTAGGTACACTTAGGTACATCTAGTTAGGCATCATAGGGGTATAGGCTTTATCTTAATGCATTCTGTATTTCATGTATGTGGTCATTACTATTGCAAAATGGTAGAACTATACAATGCCTTATTATTTAATTGCACTGCTGGCAATAATTTTCTGCTACAGTCCAACAGTTGTCCCAGCACATATAACCAGTACTAGAATAACAACTGTGCAATACATTTTATTGTAAACACACCTGACTGTTTCTTCTATGTACTTCTCTGAGATGAGTGACTGAATGGAAAGTAGTATATTGTTTCCACAATCCTGAGGGATCAGGGATTTATGTTATGTGGTTGCCAGAAGCTATTCCCTTCTTGTCTTCAAGAAGTTTTTAGTGGCCTCTGAGCTAGCTGGTACACAGTAATTAAGTTTAATATACATAATAGGGGCATACAGACCTCAGTCCTATGCCAAGCCTATCGTGTATGTTATTCCAATGAGCAGAACCTATAAGGGAAATAGAAACCACACTACACAGTTGTGTAAGTAGGCCAAGTGACTATGAGAGGAAACAGCCCAAAACGCAACATGGAAGCACCACATTTTTCGAGTGAAAACGAAACTTTTTTTGTAGTGTGCATAGCTGTGAATTTTGGGCCCTTGCTCAGCCGGCACCAAGGCATAACTAGCAAACCTGTACATTTTTTTTAAAGTAGACAACCAGGGGAACTCCAGATTTTTGTGATTCATTGAGCTAAATTTGTGATTTTCTGGGGTTTCTTGGTAGGAACATGTTGGGGATCAATGTCAGCCACACCTCCATGGATGCCCCTGGGTGTCTAGTTTTCAGAAATGTTTTGGATGGATAGCTTTCCATAGATGCCTGCAGAGCCGGATACAAAAAACCCATGTGACTCTGTTGGAAAACCAGATTGTTTTGTGATGGATAATTTTGAAGTCTCCACAATACGTTTTGGACCCTTCCCTGTTGAGGGCACTTGGCCCACTCACACAAGTGAGGTAGGATTTTATCAGGAGACCTCGGGGAACACTGGGTGGTAGGAAATCTGTGGTTCTTTTCTGGAAGAATATGGCACAGTAATATAAGGAAAATGTGTGACTTTAGTCAAATTTTGAGGTTTGCTGCGCATTGTGGTTGGAAATCTTTTTGGGATCAATCAGTGCACACCATCCTGTACTCCCCTGGGTAATTTGTTTATGGAAATAACTAGAATTTGTAGATTTTACCTAGAGACAATATACACCTTTGCAGAGAAAGACAAAAAAGACAAATACTACTTCCCATCCATCTCTTTGTCACGTACATACACATACTGTTTGGATTTGGCAAAAGGGTGAGTGAAATGTTCAAAATGCATATTTGTTTGACAATGGATTTCACAAAAATTAAATACTCTGTTAATAACTGAAAGTTCTAAGATCTGAACCAATGACTCACAGTTTCTGAGCTGCAAAAGCAGGGCAAGGCACCAACCTCTTTACAGGCCATTCACACTCCTTTCATACATGACACAAACAAGATCTTTCACACTTCCAGCACATTACAACACTCACATCAATAGACAATGTAGAGATAATGTACACCCTGACAGAAAAAAGTCAGAAAGGCAACTATTACTTCACACTCATCTATTCCTCAAGTACACACACATACTAGTTGGATTTGTCACGAGGGTGAGTGAAGGTTCAGAGCCTAAAATGTTAATAACTAAAGATTTCACTAAAATGACATGCACTGTTAATAATTGAAAGGCCGAAAACCTGAACCATTGATTCACAGCACATGAGCTGTAAAGCCCCGGCAAGGCAACAAACTCTTTACAGGCCATTCAGACACCTTTCATATGTGATACATTCATGCCCATCCATACTGCCAGCTGTGGGCCCAGAAAATTACAACACTCATATAAACAGACTGACAAAGCAATCACATTGGCTGGTGGTTGACAGAGTGTGTGCACTGGCGTTTGACTAGCAGGGACCAACAGCAAGTCACCACGTACACACTGCCAGCCAAACGCCAGTCTATGCACATTGTCAGCCAAGAAGCAGTACATATACACTGCCAGCCAAGTGCCAGTCCACACACACCACCAGCCAAAAGCCAGTCCATGCCCACAGCCAGCTAAGCACTAGTCCATGCACAACTTCAGACAAACGTCAGTCCACTCACACAGCCAGCCAAGCACCAATCCACAAGCACCACCATCACATTTTTTATATAAGAAAAAGAAAACACAAACCAATCGAAACAAAACTATAAATCCAAACAGAGAAGCTCAAACTAAATACGTCAAGCTAATGTCAATCTTAAAATCTGAACAAAAAATGTAAAATGATACATACCAGTCAGTTGACTTTTAGACTCCCAACTGCAACCAACAACTCTTCTCTGTGTGGTACAATATTAAACATGTGGGCACACACAGCCCAGGCTTAGGGCAATAGGGCAGCACACAAAACTGTCCTTCCTTATACCTTTTCGGTAACAGACTCTTCATTTCTTAGTTGGAAAGTTTTTTTGTACTGTGGGAGGAATGTAATCAAGAAAGTGGTGATCTTTCAATCTAGCCACATCCTCCACCACTGCTACTCTAGGAACTCGTGCCTGTCCCACTACAACAAGACTGTCTATCCGAGGTGGCTGAAACTGAACAAAAGTCATTTTTGACGCTGGTGAAAAATCCATAAAAACAACAAAAGCATTGAAGATTGCTAAATGGAATAAATAGATAGCCAACTCCTTATACCAAACATACGCCTTACAAACAGCAGTCTAAGGTTCCAACCTCTGATCTACTATATCAACACTACCCATGTGCCTTTTGGAGCCTAAAATGCACACAGGTTTGTCAATTCAGCAACCTGACCCCAAACATTTGCAGGTGTAGTCCTTTCATCATGGAAGGGTCAGCATATAGACATCTTTCCTGTCAGAAAATGTCAGATCTAGACATTCATCACTACTCACTGAACTGCACTTCTCTTGTCAACTTTTTTACAAACAAGCTCTTTTAGGTAACCTTTACGGTTGGAGCAGATTGTGCCACAAGCAACAGTGTCCACTTTGAACAATTCCCTGAACAATGGCACACTTGCATAAAAGTTATCTACATATAAAAAGTGACCTTTGTTAAAAAGCTCTCTACCAGGTTCCCACATAATTTTTTCAGCAACTCCAAAAGTGGACAGAACCCAGAGGGGTCAGTACTGGAATTGCTACCCATTTAGACCGTGAAATTATAGACAGTCCAGTACTACTCACAGACAGCATATACATGCCCTCTAGGTAGGAATGTACTGCTTAAAAAACAGTCAGCCCTTGAACAGGACCAAAAACTCATCCACAGCTTTTTTTTTCCATAGCACATAGATCTCTGAAAATCAATCTACAAACTTATCACGGACAGGCCAAACTTTAAAAAGACGGTCACAATCAGTGCGATCTCATGACAGCGCTAAAGAATTACCAACAAAATCCAATGTCTGAAGAGGAAGCAAATACTGATTATGACTCATGGTAGCAGGAAATATAGTCTTTGCCACCAGGGGATTAGCAGACTAATATTTAGACAGCAACAGCTTCCTTTTCAGGCCCATCAAAAAGAACTTCTTCAACACATCCAGATTTATGAAAGTTCATCAGGTAGCGTGAGACTTTAGTCTGGCACTGTTGTCCCTCAAGTACTGTTCAGAATACAAATTTGTCTACTCAACAATCTCATTCAAAAATACACCATCCATTAACAACTGAAAAGAATGTATAGGCAAAATGTTTTCACAATTCTCTCTACACCCTGCACCACCACTAAATGCAGGCAACACCAACTGCACCATGTTTGGGTCAACCAATAGTCCAGCACATCCAATGGGACGACCTGCAGCCCCAGGCTGCAATCCAGATGAATCTTGCTGTACTATTGGCACACCTTTAGCACACCAGTGTCTTTTTCTAAAAACGTCACTCCATCTTCACTGAGAGTGGTTTCCTCATCAGATAATTCCTCTCTAATAGAAAATTGCTGTCAGAATGCTGGCCTTCCACCTCTTCGTCAGATGCAGAGTCAGCCTCATAATCATGGTCAGAAGAAGATTTGAAAAGCATACAAACAACCTGTTGAGCAGTCATCCTGCAGTTAGTCATAATCCTTGCAAAGAAAAGTAACTTGACAAACAAGTGAAGAATACCCAACACTGTATACAATAAGTAATAAACAAAGAGGGGCTTTATTAAGTGGAAATTAAAACTACTGGGATATAGTAAAATCTAGAAGGATAAGTCAATCAAAACAAAGCACACAAATGCCTACAATACCACACACTTGCCAGAGATAGCACACAGTGAGGATCAATTGCACAGACACAGCAAGCACTAAAGAAGCCCCTCTGTGAAGAAAGGGGAAAAAACATTGCGCGCAAGACAGTAAACAACATGCACAAATCAGTATGTTATTTTGAAAGGCAATCACACAAAAAGCTAACAAAGCAAATTATACAAAGGATACACAAAAGATGAAAAGATTATGAAATTAGTAGTTTACCAAGCACAACTCCACAAAATGCAGATCTGCCAAAGCTGCACCCTGCACCCTGCAACAAGCATTTACCAGCAAGTCAAAGGAAACAATTGGTTTACAATAAAAAAAAATGAAAAAAATAAAAACAAATAAACATGGTAACAAAAACATCACAGGGAGCAGATCAGCCTAACAAAGCGCAATCTGCCCTAAGGGGAGAACATCATAAAAATAAATATGGCCCCCCAAGGGGTCGTTTCCCTTTAAAAATACCTCCCTGGTGCCTAGTAGGTTTCCGCCTCCACAAAGGGCAAGTAAGCCTAAAACCAGACGATCTGCCCTCTGGAGTGGTGATACTATCAAAACAATTATCCCACAAGGGGAGAATCCTTCCTCACAGGAAATCACATTTTAAGAAATGCAAAGTGAAGCATGCCTCTGGGTTTAAGGCACCCCACATTTCTTAGTTCACATGAAAGTGCAAATGTGCCCTGGGGGCATTTGTGCATTTTATGCTACAGTAACAATGTGCATTTTTAATGGCTTTTTTTTGCACATAGTTACCATCCACTTGAAGATGATGGTAATTGCTTTTTCAAAATGCCCAAATCATATCTAGGAAATGCTTTGTACATGTGCATTTGGAATACCGAAAACGTAATCCCTATTTGTGATTCCTTAAATCACTGTCGCAATTTGCGATTTCTCCAGTGTAGAAATCGTATACTGCGACCGGTTTTGGTTCTTTTTACATCTGGAAAGGGCACTTATCATTTCTTAACAGGCGAAATAGGGATTCAGCTCATTAAGAAGTGCTAAAGAGCTTTGTACATCTGGTCCTTACCACTTAATCCAGCATATACTGAATAATTGGCAGGTGTCAACAAAAACAATCCAGTCACCTGAATGTAGAACAGCAGGCATAGGACATGAATTACGAAATACAGAAGGAATGAGAAATATTTTGACTTGTGGCGAAAGTGCTAAATCTCCCAAACACAATTTAATCTACCATACCAATATTGTGGGAACATTTATGTCATGTAGTCTCTTGATATACCCTTTCTCTACCAAACAGAGAATTAGATGTTACCATACAATGCTTTCACCAGCCACAGCCGTGGTTCAGATCTCTACTGCACTGATCAAGGGTGGCACAATAGCCATAATCCTACTTGTAGAGTGTTCTGATTTACAGTTCTTAACTGGGTGTGGGGGTTCTGTCTTGGCTGCTGTTCTAAACAAAAGTGACCTAATAAAGGTGTCTACTAATCTCAGTAATCATGATCAAGTATAACTACACTTTCATATTGCAGAGATTCAGATAAAATCTTGTTTTGATGTTTATACTTCCTTGACTGAAAAATGTCTCAATAACATTACAAAGTAACACAAAGGGAAAATGGGAGCATTTAATCGATGAACTTCATTTGTCTTGATTTTTTAAATAATGGCTGTAATAAGCAATATTTTTCCTCCTACTAGGTACTCTACCCCCGACAGCCAAAACCCATGGTAAGTGCAGCACATTAAGAATAAATCATATCAATAACTGATTTATGTTTTTGTTGGGCTTAAATCTAAGTAGAGTAGAGTGCATAATATACAATAATTCTAACTGTGACAGGCCATTAGAAAAATTGAACAAAGACAAGTGAAGTTCCTGACTTTAGCCATCTTTGTAGGGGTCTCCAGAAACCTCAGAGGCTCAGGGCATGGTTTGTGCATGAGCAAACATTGTAGGTTGATCCCGGAATTGTAGACTGGGTTTGTGCATATGTGCATATGTTCCCCTGACTTCACTTTAGAAGGGGATGAAGATCATAACAATCTAAAGCTCCTCATTTATATGCAGTAGAGGCTGTTGACATGTGATAGTTGTGGAGTGTAAAAGTTGTGGCTGAGTGCACTGTGGCGCGCAAGCGTAGTGAGCACCACGATCCAGTATGAGTTTGGGTCTCAAAGAAAATTTTGAAGAAATATTGGGCAAATGGTGCATTTTTAAGTAAATTTGAGAAAGCAAGATGGTTAATAAAGTAATTGTGAAAGTGTAGTTGTGCCATCAATAAATAGATTTGATATGATAATAATGTAGGTAGCTGCTTATTCATTATAACCACAGAACTTCATAACAAACTTCAAGCAAAAAATGCGGAGTACCTCACATATTTCTTTATTTATTGTTATACCTTTAGAAATTAAATCTACTGAGAATACAATTTATAGGGATTTGTTGGACTGGATGCAGTGAGACAGCAAGTAATAAACATTTAAAGGTAGTAGGGCAACCTACAGGGCACTGTAGTCTCATTGAGAGCAACCAATAGTAAAATATACATAAGCCGATTGAAGTCTGGCATACACCAGTGATTTCAGAGTCTTGACTATCTGTAGAGCAGATTAGGAACAATTGAGCAGGTCACAAAGTAGCAGCATTCAAGAAATGTTAGGATTAACATATTGCTCACTTTTTGTAGACAAATTCAGCACAGCTGTCTATAATAGCTTCTAATGTCTCAATGACTTGAACATTAAAGTCTGGCATTCTCTTAAAATGGTCTCTGTCTATATGGAGCATTGCTGAAGCATCAGTCCTTCCTCATTCATGGTGATCCTCAGGAATGTCTTGATTCTGTTCAAAATGGTAAAACATTGTTTTAACTCTGCTGTTGTCATAAGAGTTGTAAATACTGTTTCAGTAAAGCCACAGTCTCTGTAAGTCACTGTTCCATATTAAGGGACAGATTTACAAGTCCCTTGCATCACTTTTGCGCCGCAGTGGCGGCGTAAAAGTCGCGGCCCATTTACAACGTGACGCATCTAGGGAGATGTGTCACGTTGTAAAGCTGTGCATCACATTATACATGCGCCAGGTATAATATATGCAGGGTAGGCGTTCCCATGCAAAAAGCCACGCAGAACTGGTGCAGTGAAATATACAAGATTTCACTGCGTCACTCTACGCCTTCACTGCGTCAAAATCCCTACATCTACACCAACCAGGCGTAAGGATTGACTTAGGGAACTTTACATGGGACCTACCTATGTTTTCTGGCGCATTGCTGGAGTTGTGTTGTGACAAACCCCAACAATGCACCACTTTTCCTCCAACGGATGCGTCAGATTTTCTGACGCATCTGTAATTCCTTGAGCCATGGTGCACTGTATTGTAAATACAGCGCATCCATTGTGGCGCAAGGACATTTGAAGGTGACGCTTCTATAGAGATGCGTCAGTTCCTGGTATATCAGCCCCTCAGTTTCTGAATTCAAGCGAGCAAAGGCATGGCACCACTGGCCTCCCGTTACACATGCTTTGCATACTGTACAGTTAATTCAGTTCTTAGATTCTCTTTGTTGAGCATAGGAAAAGCTTCCAAAGCCTTATTCAGTGCTCATTCATGGGAGAAAGTGTAATATTTCGAAAACTGGCTGCTTTGCAGTAGAAGAACTCAAAATATTCCTTTGCATACACAACTATAGTGTCACATATCTCCTTTGCAATTCGGACCCAAATGCTGATTTTTTTTCTATGGTTTGAGAAACTAGAATCGTTTGGCAGTCTACTGTCTAAATTGTCAATCCCATCTATGACTTTGTTCATGTTGTTGACAAACTGAATTGTAGCTTTTTGCACAAAGACAATATCTTTTTTGTGTAACTGGACGTACAATATGTTGACATGAGGCATTATTTTGTGAAACAAAAATAGAAAGCACTAAAACTCTCAGTCTTGTAGTGTTCTAACAAAGCCAGGGGCCTCATTCAGGCTTTTGGATTGAAAGTCGCCATAGCTTCTTATAACCTCTAGCATACACTCAAGGAGTTCCATTTGTATCATTTTGGAGGTGCCCTTGGAGATAAGAGAACTTACTAAATGCAGTAGCTGTCAGTGGTGGAATTGCTGCAGTGCGGTGATGTGGGGCGGGGGAGGGGCACGTGGGGGTAGTAATCTATTGAATACAGCCAAATACAGGTAAGCAAACATATAAATAAATAAACTAAATTTTGTTGTGCGCACTGAATCGCCAAATGCGATGCAGTCCAGGCAACAAAATTAGTTTTATTTTTGTATATGTTTACTTACCTGTATTTGGCCGTACGTCACCGCCCAGCAGAACTCCCACCACCGACCGCTATTGGCTAAATGTTCTTACATTTCACTGTCTATGCTTGCTATCACATCTACAGGGCCTCTGACTATACCTGGATTTGAGTACCACAGAAACTAATACAATTAAATATTGTTGATAGTATGTGTCTAATTCTATCAACTGCTTCATTGTGCTTTTTTATTGATTGCGGTACGCATCGCTTAAGTGGGTTTCAATCGGTGTGTCTCACACCATTCACAGTCTCAACAGGTTTTCCATATGGATTCTCGTGCATGTGTGATTCTTTATTTTATCCCAAAAGATACAAAAATGATGAGTCAATAAAGAACAAATCAAACATTCACCCCCGGTCAAGAGATATGGGTAAATTGGTTGTTCTTTTACTCCCCATGCCACTCCAGTTTAGACCCAGCCATATGCAAATCAGTCTTGGCCCTGCTCCTCATGGAAACAGTCCAGCCTGAATTGCCAAGCCAGAGATCATGGCCATAACACACTTACGCACTTTACTCTACAGGACTAAAGAACAGTCTGTGGGTAGGTGGGGGGGAAGAGGGACACATCAAGCCCCCTACATTTGGAGTAATGCTACCCAATGTGTGGTAAACATTAAGCACCTCCTGCATAGCTAGTTTTTTCTCTATGTACTTCGACAATAAGGAAACACAATAGGCCGAAAGTGAACTCATTTTTACACAGTGGCGTCTGGTGACATTTGAAAGTGGTGTGGGGTAAAAGTTGTGGCCGAGTGCACTGTGATGAGCTAGAGTAATGAGTGCGCCATACCAGCATAAGGGGAAATCAGGTGGTTTCTCGCTCTGAGATTTTTTTAAAATACAGTAGGCACGTTTGAGAAAGCAAGAAGGTCAATAAAGTAATTGTGAAAGTGTAGTTATGACATCAATAAAGAGATTTCATATGATAATAACGTAGGCAGCTGCTTATTCAGAAACATCACAGGACTTCATAACAGACTTTAAAATACCAATGCTGAGCACCTCACAGATTTCTTTATTTATTGATATACCTTTTGAAATTATATCTACTGAGGAAATACAAGCAATAGTAATTTGTCGGACTGGACACAGTAAGACTGCAAAGAATAAACATTGAAAAGTAGGAGAGCACTCTACAAGGCATGAATGTCTCACTGAGAGCATCCAACGTAAAGCAAACATTAGGCAAATTGAAGTCAGGCATACACCAGTGATTTCAGTGACTCCAATATCCATACAGCATATGATGAACAATTGAGCAGGTCATAAAACTATCAGCATTCAAGAATTGGTAGGATTGAGATATTGTTCACTTTTTTTTGACAAAATCAGCACGTCTATCTATAATGGCTACAAGCGTCTCGATCACTTTAACATTAAAGTCTGGGATTTTCCTAATAAGGTATCTTCCTATGGAGAGGATTGCTAAAGCAGTCTGTCTTTCCTCAGGAATGCCTTGATTATGTTTAAAGTGGAAAAACATTGTTCTGACTCTGCTGTTGTCATAGAAGTGGTAATTAGTAATTTTAGTAAAGCCACTGTCTCTGTATGTGACTTTTCCATATCAAGTTTCTGAATTAAAGCTAGCAAAACATGGCAGTTCTTAGAACCTCATAGGATAAGCTTCCACAGCCTCATTCAGATGCTTGGTCTAGGGCAGGTCCGGACTGGGAACAAAAACCGGTACTGGCATAGTTCTCGGACCCCCCCCCCCCTCCCCCCTTCCCCACTCGGGGGGTTGGAGGTGCCGCCAAGCTCTTTGCTGGGCCGGTTTTTGGCTGCAAAAACGGCCTTGTAACAAAAACAGCCCCCAAGGGCCCAAAACCATCCCCCACCCAGGCGGCGCACCGGGGGATTGCCCGGTGCCCGCTATGGCCTGGTTAAGGGAGTAAGTATCATATTTTGAAAACTGATTACATTGCAGTTATGTGGCACTCACCAAATGCTTTGTAAAAGAAAAACATTCCTTTGCATGCACAACTATAGTGTCCCATATATCCTTTTCAATTCACATAAGACTTCTGATGAGTTTTGTGCAGTTTGAAAAACCAAAATCATTTGACAATATTCTGTCTAAATTGACAGATCCTTCTCAGACTTTGCTTATGCTGGTGGCCATAAGACTGGTAGCTCTTTGCACAAAGACAGTATCTATTTCACATTTTTGTAAGTGGATGTATTATATGTTGACATAAGGAATTTTTTCAGGAAACAAAAAGAGACTGAACTGAAACTCTCTGTCTTCTAGCAAAGCCACAATCCTCATTTTGACTTTTTGATTCAATCACACCATTGCCTTGTATGGCGTCGAAACATTTCCCAAGATCA
The DNA here is from genome assembly GCF_964263255.1 of Lissotriton vulgaris. Taxonomy (NCBI): domain Eukaryota; kingdom Metazoa; phylum Chordata; class Amphibia; order Caudata; family Salamandridae; genus Lissotriton; species Lissotriton vulgaris. The sequence goes on along the minus strand of NC_141693.1, from coordinate 1,187,875,887 downwards.
ACTCTATATTAGAATATTAGCTTGATTATACATTCAAACAAGTTGGGGATCCCATTACCAGACTTATTGCCACAATGTCCCGAAGTACTTCCATTCTTTTGGGGGAATGTGAGAAGAATAAGTCATGCCTCCTACACCTAAAATGAAAATTTGCGCCTCGGAGATCTTTGCTACTGCTTGTTGCATAATATAATTATGTTGCCGGCCGGCATAACAATCCACATAATGGACATTAGGGTACACATCTCTAATTCTTTTTTTACTGCACCAAAGATTCCACTGATTACTAAAGCACCATCTTAGCTTTGTGCAATACGTTTTTGTTTTTTTAGGCTGCTATGGAAAAATTCAGTTCAGTTTACATAGTATAGCTGAAGCTATGGTTTCTGCACTACAGTTTTTTTAAATATGTGAAACCATAGGACCTCACCACAAGTTTATTGCCATTGTCTAGGCACCAAAGATTAATGTGGACTGTGATTTAGTGGTCACACCAGTGGTGTCATCAGCCTGAATAGCTGCAAAGTCTGTGTTTTTCAACTATTGGACAATATAGCTACTTGTAATCTAGCATTCACTTAAGGAGTTCAAATTGTATCATTTTAGAGGTGCCCTTAAAAACTGTAGCACTTGCTAAATGTGTTTCCATTTACCTGTCAATGCTTGCTATTAAATCTACAAGGCCTCTGAATACGCCTACATTTTTGGATTGTTCAGATTCACCATATCCCCGTAAAGCAAGTTCAAAAGCACCACACACCTTCAACCACACCACCTAACCCCACTGGACTGACCACCACTGCATCCACTTCACCTTCAGGAAGCCCACCACGCACCACCGCACCCAACAGATGCCTCGACGTTGCTGGAGCAAAGTCACCAAAGACCAGCTAACCACAGCCCTCGCCCAGAGCCCACCCGCCAATTCCACCGACCCGTACACCGCCGCCCGCAACCTCAGATAATGGATCGACAACTGCGCCAACACCCTCACCCCACTCAAAACACCCTCCAACAGCCACACCAGCAAGAAAGCCACCTGGTTCACCGAAGACCTCCAAGCCTCCAAACGAACATGCCAAAAACTGGAGAAGAACTGGCTCCATGAACAAATACTGTACAGCTATGTAGGCCACAGGAATGCCACTCGCAGACACCATAAACTCATCAGAGCCGCCAAGAGGGCCTCGGTCAAAGACCGCCTAGATAACAACGCTCACAACAGCAAAGAGTTCTTCAACATCGTGAAGGAACTCTTCAACCGCAGCTCCAACACCAACGCCATCCCACCCACACAAGACCTGTGCGACTCACTGGCCACCTTCTTCCACCACAAGATCGCCGACATCCACGACAGCTTCAACGCCACGACAGCCCGACAACCACCGCCCCCACGACCACCACCTGCACCAACCGCCTGCTCTCCTAACTAGCATCAACGACGAGGACTCCAGCAAGATCATGAACACAATCCACTCCGGATCACTGTTAGACCCATGTCCTCACCACATGTTCAACAAAGTCTGCACAGTAGTTGCACCCCATCTCCGGAAAGTAATCAACATCTCCTTCGAGATAGCAACCTTCCCGGAAAGCTGGAAGCATGCCGAGATCAACGCCTTACTCAAGAAACCCAAGGCGAACCCCAAGGACCTCAGGAACTTCTGACCCATCTCTCTGCTCCGGTTACCAGCAAAGGTCACCAAGATAATCGTCAACAAACAACTGACTTGCTACCTCGAGGAGAACAGCATCCTAGACGCATCTCATTCCGGATTCCGCAGCAACCACAGCATTGAAACCGCCCTCATCGCCGCCACCGACGACATCAGGACCCTGCTTGACAATAGAGAAACAGTGGCCCTCATCCTCCTGGATCTGTCAGCCGCCTTCAACACGGTCTACCACCGCACACTAAGAACATGCCTACATGACGCCAGGACCCAAGAGAAGGCCCTGGACTGAACCACATCCTTCCTCTCCAGCAGAACTCAGAGCGTCCGCCTCCCCCCTTCCGCTCCAATGCCACTGAGATCATCTGTGGCATACCCCAGGGCTCTTCCCTCAGCCCAATGCTGTTCAATATCTACATGGCACACCTCGCCCACGTCGCCCGACAGCAAGACCTCAACATCATCTCCTACGCCAACGACACGCAGCTGATACTCTCCCTCACCAGAAACCCTCACACCACCAAAACCGACCTCCACGAATGAATGAAGGCCGTCGCCGAATGGATGAGGAACAGCCGACTGAAGCTGAACTTGGAGGTCCTCATCCTCGGCTTCACCCCTTCAGCCTAGGACAACTCCTGGTTTGCGACAACACTAGGAATAGCCCAGACATCCTCGACTCCACCATCTCCATGACTAAGCAGGTCAACGCTGTCTCCTCTTCCTGCTTCAACACCCTCCAAATGCTCTGCAGGATCTTCAAGTGGGTCAACACCGAAACTAGAAGAACAGTCACAGGGCCTCATCACCAGCAGGCTGGACTACGGAAACGCCCTCTATGCAGGAACATCGGCAAAGCTCCTGCGACAATTGCAACGCATCCAAAACGCCTCAGCACGTCTGATCCTCGACATCCCCCGCTGCAGCCACATCACACCCCACCTGAGAGACCTGCACTGGCTCCCCCTCAACAAGAGGATAACCTTCAAGCTCCTCATCCACGCACACAAAGCTCTCCACAACACCGGCTCATCATACCTCAACAGACGAGTCAGCTTCCACACGCCCAACCGCCAGCTCATCTCCGCCGGCCTCGCCCTCGCCACAGTCCACCGCATCCGGCAGCAGATCCTTCTCCCACCTCACGGCCAAGACCTGGAGCACCCTCCCCACCAACCTATGGCAGACCCCAGACCTACTGGCCTTCAGAAGACTCCTCAAGACCTGGCTCTTCGACAGTAGGAGCACCCCCCCCAGCGCCTTGAGACCCTCACGGGTTTGTAGTGCGCTTTATAAGTATCCTGATTGATTGATTGATTGACACAACAGAATACAGTCACTTATTTTTGATAGTAAGTGTCTATTCCTATTGACTGCTTCATTGTGTTTCGTCATTGATATGCGGTATGCATCGTTTATGTGGGCTTCAATAGGTGTGTCCCCCAAAATTCCCAGTTATGTCAAGTTTTTAAATACTTCCTGTAAGCCAATCAACTTTTGTGTACTAGGTGTTTGAAAATGTATATTTGTATGTCTTCCCCCTCTCAGGGGCAGTTTTTTTGTAGTTTTAGTTCTGGCCAGTCAGGTCCTAATAGTTTCATAATTAGTTTCCCTTCATGTTTCGTTCCAAGGCTCTACTGTATTCATGGTGTTTTACCAAAAATAAAGTTACCTGTCACTAATCAAAGTACAATGTATATGGTTTGGTGCAAAAACATAAATAATATTTTGGCATAAATGCATATCTTGTTTATTATCACACTATCTTTCCACAGCACCCCTTTGCACAACATGACTGTACATACTAGTTGCTGAATGCCCTGAAGCAGACATATAACGTATTGTTATATTTGGGTATATAAATGGTACTAATAAGGTGCAACGAATGCACAGACAGTGTTACCAAGTTTAACAAAGACAAAATAATGAAGTACTACTGTTCCAAAATGTGCCTTAATATGCTGCACAGTTTGCCTTGTCCGGCCGCATAATTTGGCCCTCTCCTGCTGTATAATTCCAGTGTCCCTGATTATGTTATACAGACAAAAGACAAGAATTAAAGTGTTATTCTATCACATTAAAGTCAGTGACAGCGTTTGTTGCAGCTCAAGCAAGCTAGTAGCTGCACTGTACAATCATAGTTGCTGTAACACAGCATACATACCTGCTAACTCCCTGGTGCCAATGCATAGATACTGTTAACATTCTGTAAGTCCCTAACAGAATCATACCGAGGGTTAGGAGCACAGTCATTCCAAAGCCTCTGAAGCTAGTACTGGTTTTCCTGGCACATGAAATACACAGAGGTGTAGTAGCTCAAGGAAAATAACTACAGGAAAGGGAGAATGTTCACGGCTCCCCACTGTGCGGAGAGTAACATCAAAAGTGCAAACAAGCTGATTCTGGTCGTACAGGATGTCTATTCTAGATGTAGAATTCTCAAAATCATCAAGAAAGACAATAGACCAGTATTCAAAAGCCGTGAATTTGAAATATTCCGGGACTAAATGAACATTTGCTATCAGAAGATAACACAACTGTGGCCACAAGCCAATCCTATGATCACGGGGTCATGGGGACACTAAGGAGAGCACCAATAGACCCTGTATCGTTCCAGCTACGGAGAGCATAGTGCACAACCCTACGCAGTACTACAGGCATCCAACCAGCTGACCTGGTATTTGGAATGAAGATCTAGACGAGGATCCCAAGAGGACCCCCTTCTAGAGGACTGGCAACTTCACCTTGATGACAGTGCACAGTGAGAAAAGATAAAGATATGTGTGGACAGGCTTTGGTGAGCTAAATAAAGACTTTTTTGCAAGAAGTACTCCCCTGATATCCTAATCATTTTCAGCGATTAATGTATTGGAGGGATCATGTCTAACCAGTGATGAGAAGTCCCTATGTGAAGCTTTGAATTGTATGCCACTAGGAAGTGGGAAAGGAGGCAAGTCCTTTTGTTTTATATATACCCTCACACACCCTAGTGGTGTAATGCTTCATCAGCCAGTCACCCTGATGCCTAAAGGTCAGGGTGGGCTAAAACAAGTTTCAGGGAGCTCTTAGAGAAGTATTTGTCGCGGGAAAAAAAGATTAAAAATCCAGAAGCAGATCCTGGTTTCAAGCTAGTAACTTGACGGAAGCAGAAGGAATAAATAGGTCACGTCTCTTCCTGTCCAACCTAATGATCACCTATTGGCGGGGTAATTAAATTACATTCCTTGAATTCTTGGATTTTCTACTCGACAGGCTGGTGGAGATTGAATGAATTTCTTCCTTTATTCAGACCACAATAGTCAGGTGTGGTTCTCCTTGTGCGGCATTCATTTGGATCCTATACCATTCATTCCATAGGACCCACATCATTAATTGCCGCTGTCAACTTTTGCTCATCTAACCCCTGTCCTGATGAAGACCCGCCCTTGACGCATAATACACTGCGCTAATTCCTAGGGTTGAAACGTCAACGTAGCAGTCACACTAGTCCACCCAGTTTCTCAGGCCCCAACACAAAGTCATTTTTTGGCTTGCGTTCATGCATTGAGAAGATTGTACAGTAACATATTACTGCTTTTATGTGTTACCTTTTTTGTATTTCATGTATAGCACTTTTTCATTTATCACCACAAAGTCACTTTTTGCACTTTAATCACTTTATTACCCAGAGTTATATTGTTTGATGGACAGCCATGTTCATTCATTTGTGTACATAATATCAATATAATACAAAGAGTCATTTTTGACCAAAAAATAATTGTCCTTGTGGTGTGTTCAAGCATTGTGGCTTGGTTCTCTAAATAGTGACCTGACAGATCCACTTCTTTATATATCATATATACCCAGGTTCTGAGGGACACAGGGCCACCCCAATTTCTCTAATATCTTTGTAGGGGGTGCAGATTTACAGTCCTTTTGCATGTGGGACGGGGGCTGTCTGGGCAGCTGTTCGGAACAAAAGGGTCATAATACAATGTCTGCTACTCTCATGATCAAGTGCATACATGCATATATATACTACAGTGATTCTTGTGAAACCTAGTCTTGATGTTCATTTTTGCATATCTAAAATTGGCTTGATTACTTTACAAAGTTGTACAAAGGCAAAATAAGTGCATTTAGTTGAGGAGCTACAGTTATCTTGATTTTATAATCAATAGCAGTAATAAGTAATACTTTTTCTCCTAATAGGTACTCTGCCCCCGACAGCCAAAACCCCTGGTGAGTGCAGCACCTAGAGAATGAAGCATATTAAGAACAGATGCAAGTTCTCCTTCCCTTGGGCTTAAATCTAAGGAGAGTAGAGTGCATAATGTAGAATTCTGATTTTGACAGGCCATTAGAAAAACTTGAAGAAAGACAGGTGAAGTTCTGGGATGTAGCCACCTTTGTAGGGGTCTTCAGATACTCCACACACACAAAGTGGGGTCTGTGCAGGAGGAAACCTTGATGGTTAAGTCTGTAATCATAGGAAGGGTTTGGGAATATATTCCAATGACTTTGCTTTAGAAGCGGATCATGATCACAGCACACTAAAACACCTGCCTGCCCTACAGGGCAAGAGAACAGTCTGTGTGTAGGTGGGCAGGAAGAGGGTCACATGCCCACTCTGCCATCAGTGGTTAGACTAACTGTACCGAGCTGTGGCCCGTGCAGGCAAGAGTGGTGGGGCAGGGACTTGACAGATGACGACAAGGGAAATTAAATATGTATTTAATGTTCCCACATCGTCGTCTGTCGAGTCCCCCTCCACCCCGCCCCACCGATCTTACCTGCACGGGCCGCTCCTGATGCTACCTCATGTGTGATAGACAATAGGGACCTCCTGCCTTGTATGGTTTTCTCTTGGTGTTCTTCAACATTAAAGAAACGCAGAAGGCTGAAAGAAAGCTCCTCATTTCTAAGGGGCATCACACGTACACTAAAAATTAACAAAAGCTAATGCACATGTGTTTGTACAAAAGAGTTTTGTGATAGAAAATTTCACCCACACTAAAAATGTTATCTTTACATAGGAAGAGCACCTGGTATGGAACGTTACAGGATAATCAGGGCAATGTCTGCAATGGAGTGCCATCTGTTATAATTTATCTTTTCATGCAAAGCATTAACAATGTAATCTTCCTTTACTTCCTAACTGGTTTGATAGGTTCAACACCCAAACCCTCTGGTAAGCGATGCATACACTGAATACATCAATCTAAGAACATTTTAAAAATGTCCCAGGAATGAACATTAAGTAGAGACTAGCACAGGCTGTGGACAGGATTGAGTCTCTGAAAGTTGATTGAGTATATTCATTTAGCACTTGTAGACATGATAGTGCACATCTATAAATTGGTTCAGCAGGCTTATGCTGTACACAGTAGTGGAAGGAGGAGGGGGCAACTGCCTGGCATACCATCACACAATTGTCCCAAAGCATTATGGCAAATGCAGTGTATACTAACACTCACTTGAGTTGAAAGTCTTTAGTTTTCCCTATTCCAGGTGCAGCCAGTGTTGTGTATCTCTCAACACGTTTCAGGACATTTATACTACTTCAGCAGATTAGTAAATATGGGGATACAAGAACTGCTGCTCACACACTTCTCAGGTTCTAGCACCACTCACACAGTGTAGGTCAGACCCACAACTTACCAAGCAGCCAATCACAGAAGGAGGAAGGGAGCAAATTGCATTGCAAACTCACCCAGATTCCTTGTGGGAAAAGCAGCATAACAATACACTAATTTGAGTTGAAAGTCTTCAGTTTTGTTGAAGGACAAGCTTCCTCAAAACGTGTCTAGAGATACACAGCACTGACCGTACCAACCATGATGAACACTAAAGATGTTCTATTAAAGTGAATGTTATGAAGCAAAGCATTTAACACAATGCATTTTGGCAATTTGCGTGCAGGCATACAGTGGCATAACATAATTTGAGGGTCCTTCGTTCAATGTACAAGGAAGGGCCCAACATGGTCAGGACCCTGTCAAGAGTGCCAGAGGGGGCTGCGAGGGCTATTGTTACGCCATTGCTGATATGCAAGGCAGTGTAATCCCTCCTCCCTTGATTTGACTGTACACAGTTGCATTCAGTCATACCATCATCCAATTTTTACTGTAGTCCACATTGGGAATTTGGGGTTGATGCACGCCCACTGTACAAATCAGAGGCTGTGGGCCTGAAACCAGATATACAGCACTGACACTCAGCGCCATTGTGTGTATCTACAAGGGAGGATCTACACAACAAAACCAGCCTGCTCTGCCATTTTATATGAGACTTCAAGTCATTTAAATAGAAGCGAGAAAGGGAGTGAGTTGATGTTAAATTAGGTGAGGAGGGAATCAGCGATTAAAAGAAAGAAACAATAAAGAAACGCAGAAGGCTGAAAGAAAGCTCCTCATTTCTAAGGGGCATCACACGTACACTAAAAATTAAAAAAAGCTAATGCACATGTGTTTGTACAAAAGAGTTTTGTGATAGAAATTTTTTTACTGCCTGTGCAGTTTACGTCATGGCAATAGACAAATTTAGTCGTCTCTCCAGGTTTATGTAATAAGTAAAATATCTGTCTCCCCAGGCTTATTTAGTTAGTAAAATATCTAATAGAGTTAATGTATTGTATTGAAAAAAACTATATCATTTAGAATGGAATGTAAAGAATTAATAAGATCAGGTCATAATAAAAAAGGAGTACAACAATGAACCCAAAACTATGGTGTAGACTATTTTCTCAATTTAGAGTTCGACAGTGAAAGTACTCCGCCGTGAAGGTGACCAAGTGCCCTTTCCGACAAACTGAAAGACCACTAACCTCCCTTAGAGTAAGGGCTATCAAGAGAGTTTGCCAATTGCCTGTCCACTCTATTTACAGTGTGCAATGAAATAGCAATATTGCACTGCCAGTCACCACCAGGCAGAACCTGGTGGGAAGAGGCAGTGAAGACTGCAAAATGCCCCATACTCAGTGGGAGAATATTTCCATAGTGATGGACATTGCTTTTTTATTTTTGAAAACAAAAGCCTTCTTTAGGATTTAATTTTTGAAAATTAAAAACACAATGAAAGTTTACAGGAAGGCCATGTCGTGTTTACAGAGCGATCCATCTAACTTTCAATGAATTATAGGAACCACTGTGACAGTGAATCCTGCCAATGCAAGAGATCCCCACTGGCCAGAGGGCAGCTCTAAATTCAGCTGGCAGGCCAGTGGAGTACTTTACCTTGCTCAGAGATGGCATGTTCATGAACATAGCAAGGGACACTGCACCATGTGATTCTGAGTTAGCTCTATTTTCTACATAATGAAACATCTACCACACTTACTACTTAATCCACCATATACTGAATATTTGGCCGATGTCAGCAAAATCTATCCCGTGCCCTTAATATAGAACTGCTGTTCAATGCAGGCTAGGGCCTGAATTACGGAAATACAGACGGAATGAAAAACAAATTGACTTGTTGAAAAAATGCTAAATTCCTAGAATACCCAAACAAAATTTCATCCACCACACCCATATTAAGGATAACATGTATTTTGTGTAGTCTCTTGATATAGCCTATCTCTAGCAAACAGAGATTTAGATTTTACCATTTAATGCTATACCCGACCATGGTCCTGTTTCAGATCTCTACTGTTTGGTGGAAGGATAGCGCAATAGGTGTGATCGTCTTTGTAGAGTCTTCTGATTTACAGTTTTTGTGTGTGTGTGGGCGGCTCTGTCTAGGCTGCTATCCTGAACAAAAGGGACCTAGTACAGTTGTCTGCTACTCTCTGTACACAAGTGCATAAGTGTACTTCCATAATACAGTGATTCATGTAAAATATCGTTTTGATGTTCATTCTTGCTTATCTAAAAATTGGCTTAATTACATTACAAAGTAGTACAAAGGCAAGATAAAAGCATTCAGTTGAGGAACTGCATGTATCTTGATTTTATAATCAACACAGTAATAAGTAATACTTTTCTTCCTATGAGAAGACCACTCATAGTAAGTATGGATCTTGTTATTTTTGGGGTCTGCCGGCAAGAGGGAGTAACACTCTTAACAAGGAAAGAAGAGAACTTGTTGTTTATGTTGATTCTGCTTGCGCGAAGGGAACTCTGCATTAAGTGGATAAGACCAGTTTCCCCTACGCACTTAGAATGGGTGGCTTCCATAAATAGAGTAAATAAGTGGGATAGGAAAGGGAAACCCAGTAGGAAATATAACTATTGGGAGATCTGGGAGGACTCACAGTTTGCGAACTAATTGGGATATTGAACATACCGTCATGCTAAGCCCTATTCATTTCCAATGATTATGCAATGGCAATATGTACACAAGCATGATGCTTGTGAGAGTGGCCAAGGTGGTCAGCTCCCCCACTTCGAAATAAAAGTATTGAAAGTGTCATGAATGTAAGGGGACCCGACTTTGCAAGTACACATAGTGAGACTCCCCTGCATCAGGGGTGGTGAAGGTCCGGACAGCGGAGAAGCGGGTCCCCGACAATTTCAGATACACTCTATTGCAGAATGAGGAAATTTAAAAAAAAAAAAAAAAAAAAAAATACTTTTCTTCCTAATAGGTACTCTGCTCCCGACAGCAAACAACTCTGGTAAGTGCAGCACCTAGAGAATGAATCATGTCAAGAACAGATGTAAGTTCTCTTTGGGCTTAAATCTAAGGAATGTAAAATACATATTCTAGAATACTGATTTGACATGCCATCAGAAAGACTTGAACAAAGCCACCTTTGTGGGGGTCTTAAGCTACCCCACAGACATTTGGTGTATTCTGTGCATGAGCTAACCTTGACGGTTAACTCTGCAATTGCTGGCAGGGTCTGTGCATATATTCAGCTTTAGAAGAGGATCATGATCATACCATACTAACACATTTACCTGCCCTACAGGACAAGAGAACATTCCGTTGGTAGGTTGGCAGGTAGAGGGACATATGCCCACTCTCAGAGTAACCCATGGGGGTGGACTAATGCTACCCCAGTTTGGTAGCCAATAAGCACCTCCTTCGTGTTCTGTTTTTTTCTGTGTGTATTTCCACAAAAAATAAATGCAGAAGGCCAAAATAAAACTGCTCATTTCTATGAGGCATTATAAGAGTCACTACCAATGAGGAAAAGATGATTTTTAATGTATTGTCAGTAGAAGAGAGGATGCATATTTGTTTGTTCTAAAGAGATTTACAAAAGAAAATTGCACCCCAGACTAAAAATGTTATCTTTGCATAGGAAGAGCACCTGGTATAACATGTCATGGGATTTTAATGGCAATGTCTGCAATGGAGTGCCATGGGTTATAATTAATATGTTCATACAAAGCAGTAATGATATAATGTTACTTTATTTCCTTCAGGTTTGATGGCTTCAACGCCCAAACCATACGGTAAGTGCTGCATATAGAAAATAAATCAATTCAAGAACGTTTTAAAGATGTGCCAGGCAAGAACTTTAATTAGAGGCAACCACAGGCTGTTGACAGGATTGAGTCTCTGAAAGCTGATTTAGTATATACATTTAGCACTTGCAGACACAATAGTGCATGTCGATACGTTGGTTCTGGAAGCTGCAACTGTACGCAGTTGTAAAAGTAGGAGTTGGCACACAGCCTGTCATACAGCACACAATTTTCCCAGAAGAATTATGGGACATGCAGTGTATATTAACACTCACTTTAGTCTTTAGTTTTCACTGTGCTGGTGCAGCCAGTGTTGTGTATCTTACAACGCGTTTTCCAGGATATTTGTCCTACTTTCGTGGACAAGTGCTAGAATGCTACTCAAACCCTTCTCTGGGCTCTGTCCCACTCACAGAGCATTGGTAGCCCAACTCACCAACTAGCCAATCAGAAAAGGAGGAGGGAGTAAACTGCCTGGCATATCAGCACACAATTAACTCTGATGCAGTGTGGTAAATGCAGTATATAATTACACTCACTTGAATTGAAAGTCTTCGACTTTCACCATTGTTGAAGGACAAACATCCTGAAAAACGTGTCTAGAGATACGCAGCAGTGACTTAACCAACAATGGTGAACTTTAAAGATGTTCAATTGTAGTGAATGTCATGAAGCAATAACTCCTTTGCTACCAGGCCTATACACCCACCTGTGCCATGACTTTTTTGGGCTATATGGCATAGTTTGCCTTGAGGCCCCCATATCTTTTTGTCCACATAAGGTATCCACAATAAATGTCTATTCTTTTTTCCAACATTCCAAGAATTTTAAAGCTCCCCAGGGTTTGAGGATTCCCCTAGAGAGGACCGAGGAATTAGCATAAACACAGCCACATTTTGTGTTTTTGGGGAAAAGATGTGTAAAATGTGCTGCAGACGAAAGTGTCTGGTATTTTTTCCCGGCGACCGGTATCAACAAAGTGTATGTGGTGATAAAATCACCATCTTCCAAGGCAGGCATTTATCAGTAAACCAAACTGTTTGACTCATTATTTGCATTGTACTGGGATTTAGCCCATTTCTCCTATTTTTTGTACTTTCAAACTCCTTCCAGTTAGTGGTAAGAATTTGATATCCAAGTTATTGGCTCTACGTACCAGTTAGTGGTAAAAATTTCGTTTGAAAACAATAATGGATCGTGGACAGCTATATATGTCTAAAAAGTAGACATAATTATATAAATAGAGCAAAGTGTTGTTAGTGTTGATCCTTCAAAGTTTTCCTATATAAAGTAACAGTTGAAATAAACCAATATTGTAATTAAGTTGCAAAAAACAGCCATCTATGCCTCCATTTTCACCTGTACCATTTTCTAACTATGGCAGATTTATTAAAGCAATATACCCTTCTATTCACTGGACCCTTCTGGTTGCGGGGATATATAGGGCGTGTGGATTCACCATGAAACTGAGGTACGCAGAACCAATAACTTAGATGCATTTTGCAATGGTTTTTCATTGTATACCAGGTATACAGCAGATCCTTTAGAAAAATATAAAGAGTGAAAATTAGGTATCAAGGAAACCTATGAATTTCTGAATTGGGAACAAGATACGGAGTTTAGGAGCACTGGTTATCTGCATATATCTGAATTTGTGGGTAACCATACTACCATGTGAATTAGAGGGCATTTTCAAGATGACTTCTTTTTACACACTTTCTTACATTTGGAAGGCAGACATGAATAGAAAGACAATTGGAAAGGGGCGACCAACTCGGTCCCCCCGAACGTATGGCCAAGTGCCTCGATCCCCCCGGGAAGCCATTTTTTGGGCGGGAGGCGCGTCTCAGCTGGTATGCCCGAAGCGGCGTAGCTGGGGCGCGCTCGTTCCCGCCCTAGAGTGGGCTGGCCTAGACACCGACGCAGCCAGCCACGCCCTCAGGGCAGGCAGGGGCGGGTATACGCCCGCCCAGAAGACGGATAAAAAGGGACGCAAGACCAGAAGACATCCTCTTGTTCTTGTGCTCTGAAGCTGCACCTCCTCGCTGCACGTGAGCTCGGGACAGAACGAAGAGCCAATTTTGAGCGTTTTAATCTTTCTTTTTGTCTTCTAGATACTTCGTCTGAGAGATGCCCAAGAAAGGCGCGAAGGGAATGTCAACTGACCAGATGGTTCGGGCCCTTATGAAGGACATGTCCGAAATAAAGAGGCAGTTGGCGGAGCGAGACGGGGAGGAGGGATCCGGGCGTCCACCGGCCGAAGGGAGGCCAAAGAAGCCGAGAAGGGGGCCGGTCGGGGGAGACGTCCCGGTTCCCTGTTCCCCGCTCGAGGCGCCAGTTCCGGTACCGGCCCCGGTACCGAAGGAAGGGAATCCGATCCCCGTCGTAGTCACCCCGACATCTGCCGAGGATATGCCTCCCGAGTTGGCGGCACAGTTAGCAGCATGGTTGGGGGACAGTAATGGGGGCGCCATGGCTGCCGAAGCGCAAGCACTCATAAAGCAGTTGCGCGAGAAACGGGATACAGCCAAGGTGCCCGCGCCGGATGCGGCGATAGTCAAGCCACGAGGGACGGAAGCAGCGTCCGGTGCAGGTAAGCGGCCATTGCCGATCGCGAGGGATGAGTCAACACCCTCTCGTAGAGAAGAATTGGGGCAACATGTTCCTTTGGCTATAAAGGAAAAGATTTGGGCTGGGGAATACGTAAACATTTTCTCCTTGCTTGTTGATCATTATGAAGTTGAAACTGTTAAGAGTCAGAAGGATCTGATGCATCCAAGTGTTTGGCGCGCAAAAATGGCCGCCTTTAAAGTGAATGAGAATATTGGCAATTGGGGCAATGCATGGGGAATTTTTACGTCAATCTTAGGGTAACGTAGGCCTGAATTGCTCCCTGAGTTTCCAGTATATCAGTCACGAATTATGGGGTACTCGATATCGCACCAAGGTAACCAATGGTTCTGTTATGACAACCTGTTCAGGAAGGCAATGGAGCATAACAAAAGTTTAACCTGGGACTGTTATGATTCTCTGACATGGGATAAAATGAAAGAGTCCGGGATGTTGAAAATACCGTTGGTGGGGAGTACTGTGGGTGAATCCTCCCGCCAATATGGGGGGACGCCCTTTCGGTCGGGTACGGGTACCGACGATTATCCGAGACCCGCTGGCAACACAGGGAAGAGGGGTTTCTGTTTCAATTTCAACAAAGGTAAATGTACTAGGCCCCCGGGATCCTGTAAATTCAAGCACGAATGTAGTGGTTGCGGGGCCCCCCATCCTGAGTCCTCGTGCAGAGCCAAAACGGGTGAAAATGGGGGTAGAGGAGGCGCCAAACAGGTCTAATGTAGTCCGAGGGGCGCCCTTACCAACCCCGATTGATACCTTGGCGATGATTCCTTGGCTCAGCGAATACCCAGATCGTACTTCTGCTGGGGTGCTGCGAAACGGTTTTTCATATGGTTTCCGCATCCCGGTGGGGGACTTTCAGGGTGTCGGGACGTGTAAGAACCAACTTTCTGTCTTACAGCATACGAATGTAGTTCAGGATAAAATCCGGAAAGAGGTTATCCGAGGTCGGGTTGCCGGCCCGTTTAGTGTTCCCCCGGTACAGAATTTTGTCTGTTCTCCTTTAGGGGTGGTCCCCAAAAAGGACCCAGGTGAGTTTCGATTGATCCACAATTTATCAGCTCCTCATGGCCTTTCTGTGAACGATGCAATTGATCCAGGGGTATGTTCGGTGCGGTACGCATCATTCGATGAGGCCGTAGCCATTTTGAATCGCCTGGGGCCCGGGACGCTGATGGCGAAATCGGATATCGAGTCAGCGTTCCGTTTGCTCCCGGTACACCCGGATGATCAACGTCTTCTGGGATTCGTGTTTCAAGGTTCATATTACATGGATAGGTGTATGCCGATGGGGTGCTCTATATCTTGTGCATATTTTGAGAAATTCAGTAGTTTCTTACAATGGGTTTACACGAAGGAAACGGGTTTTCGGAATGTGATGCATTACCTTGATGACTTTCTGTTCCTTGGGGCCGCTGGGGATGACGAATGTGCCCGGGCCTTGGCTGAATTTTGTGTATTAATGGATCGATTTGGCGTGCCATTGGCACCAGGTAAGACTGTGGGTCCCACGACTTGCCTCGAGTTTCTGGGGATCGAGTTGGACTCTAGTGAGGGTTGTTTTCGTTTACCAGCCCCCAAAGTATCGAAATTCAGGGCAGCCCTGCAAGTGTGTATAAATGCTTCTAAAGTTACGCTGCATCAATTGCAGCAATTGGTGGGGAAGTTGAACTTTGCTCTAAGGGTGATCCCGATGGCCCGCCCTTTTTCCCGTTCAATTGCCCAGGCGATGGTCGGCCTGAAAGAGGGTCATCATCGCACGAGATTATCGGCCGAGGTCCGCCAAGACATGCGTATTTGGTTAGCATTCTTGGCGGATTTCAATGGTCGAGTCGTCTGGAACAAACCGGCCTTGTCCTCTGAAGAGCTTGGTCTATGGACGGATTCAGCGGGAAGCATGGGTTTCGGCGCCATCTTCGGCACAAAATGGTCGGCACAAAGGTGGCCAACTTGGTGGCATGAAGAGGGGCTGACGAGTAATATTGCTTTCCTTGAACTGTTTCCCATTTTGGTGGCCCTCAGAACGTGGCCCGATGGATTCAAAAATCACTCCGTCATATTTTGGTCCGACAATATGACCGTTGTAGATTGCATCAATAGTCAGGCAGCACGTTGTAAAATGATTTTAAGGCTGCTTAAGGAAATTGTCTTACTGTGTATGCAACTGAACGTGGTATTCAGAGCAAAACATGTCCCAGGGGTGATGAATCAGGCTGCTGATGCACTGTCTCGTTTTCAAATGCAGGCTTTCTTGGGTTTCTTTCCCTCAGCGGACCCAGAGCCGGCACCCTTTCCCGAAGCTCTCTGGTCTCTCGGTGCCCTGAACTTCGCTACCTCGTGGGAGAGAGTCTAGCACCAAGGACGAGGAAGGCATACGAAGGGGCGTTTCGGGCGTATTTAGCCTTTTTGGGGACTGAGAGAGGGGGGCTTTGGGGGCATGAGGATTGGGTAGTACATTTTCTGATGTCCTTGCGTAGGGCTGGGAAGTCGGTGGCTACAGCCCAGAGGCATCGTGCTGCTATTTCCTTTGTTGCCAGGGCTCATAATATCCAGGACCCGACAGCGTCTTTTGTAGTACAGAAAGCGCTGCGTGGGTGGCAATGCCTTGAGGGTCGCAGAGTAGACGAGAGGCGCCCGATAGGTCTGGATAGGTTGTCCCAGTTGCTGGCCACACTCCCCGCCACATGCTCGTCTCAGTTCGAGGCCTGTTTGTTCCGAGCTGCTTTTACGCTTGCATTTCACGGGGCAATGAGGATAAGTGAGCTGGTGGCAAGGAACAAGCAGGATGTTGCGGGGGGTCTGTGCCGGGAACACGTTCAGATCAGGGGTGAGACGATGACTGTATCCTTTGTCAGGTCCAAAACCGATCAAGATGGGATAGGGGACTGCATAGTCATTCGCAGGATTCCAGGGTCCTCCATGTGTCCGGTAAAGTGTTTAGAAGACTACCTAGCACGAAGGGTGGCATCCTGGGGAGGGACATTGTTGAGACACGCTGACGCCACCCCACTGACGAGATTTCAGTTTCAGCGGGTGCTGGCGATGTCAATTACCGCAGCGGGCTTGGACCCGGGCGAGTTTGGGACCCATTCCTTTCGGATAGGGGCTGCCACCGAAGCTACAGCCCGGGGTCTGAATGTGGAACAAGTAAAACGAGTGGGGCGTTGGTCCTCCAATTGTTATAAGAGGTATGTGCGGTTGCACATGTTGTGAAGCTGTAATAATGTACTCACGCTTCTTGTCTTTGTTTGGTTTTCAGTTACGCAAGCCTTCGAGGCGGGGCGGACTATGCAGGCGACCCAACACCAGGCCAGCGGTCAGACATCACCGGCTGTGAGAAAGGAGGTGTGGGTCGTGGGCCACTCATACGTGAGGCGTGCCGCAGACGTATTCGAAGCAGGTGATATGATTCACGTAGCTGGGGAATACGGGTACAGAATGTCCTTCTACGGAAGGGGCGGTCTCTGTATTGACCAGTTTCAGGCATTCTTTGAGGGTTTGTTAGGGCGGACGAGGTCACCGCCGTCTATAGTCATAGTGCATTTAGGGGGCAATGATTTGGTCACCACCGGTAGACGACTTCTCCTAGAGGCAATGCTTTCCACTGTAAGTTGGTTGGCAAGGAAAGTTCTGGGGTGCATAATTGCGTGGTCTCATATGATCCCACGAAAAGTGTGGCGGGGGGCTTTTTCGATTCATGCTTTGAACCATTCTGTTAGAAAACTTAATAACAAAGTGAATAGGTTGTTCCGTTCCAGGACATTGCATTCTATCTCGCATGGTTGTATTAATGAGGACAGTATGTATTTAAGGGATGGTGTGCATTTGTCTCGGGTGGGAAATGAGTTACTCATAGGAGATTTCTTAGCATGGTTAAAAACGTTGAAACATGACCTTTAGGTAGGACTTTTGTGGGGGGCCCGGATAGCCGGTCAACTATCCGGGCCTGTGGCGGTAAGGTCATGATCGGTGAGCACTAATTAGTAGATCCCTATGAGTGGGCGTCACCCAACACGGATGGGAGCGCTCGGGAGAGGTGGCCATTGGCCCCTCAATGGGGAGGCGGTCCCTTCTAAGGATGGGTCGCCGGAAGTAAAGGAAAGGCGGTCAAGGCCCCTTCCTTTGTAGGAGGGGTTACAGCCCCCTCCTGGGGAATTTCCCGGGGCCAGTGACATCTGCGACGGCAGATGCGGTAAGTTGTGTGGGGTTGGGATAAGGTCCACGATACCTTCTAGATACCTCACACGAGTATTCGAACGACCTTTAACTGGCGTCGAGTTTTTAGGTGCCCCCGTCAAGTCAAGGGAAATTGGTAGTAGTTGCACTTGAGGTACGCCTCCGTGCTGTCGCCCATCCCAAGTGGGAGGGGTAAGTCTGGTTAGGGATCTTGACACCGGTTATGACCTTGCCGTTGGCCCTTAAACGTTAGGTTGTACAATTTCAATATGTCAAGAAATGTTTTGTAGGTTGCTAGTTCGGCTAGGAGAACCTCTGTATTAGAGAATCTGTTAAGGTTAGCCAAACATCGCAATATGGTAATGAAATTGTACATAACATGAAACGTTTAATGTTTTAATTTTGTTTTAATAAATACGGCCGGGATGGTCACTCCATCCCACTTCCAAAAACTTCAAGAACTGTTTCCGGTTTCCCTCCTTTTGGGGATTGTGTTGAGAGGGGGTGGCGGGTATCTCGGCCATATGGAAAGGGGCGACCAACTCGGTCCCCCCGAACGTATGGCCAAGTGCCTCGATCCCCCCGGGAAGCCATTTTTTGGGCGGGAGGCGCGTCTCAGCTGGTATGCCCGAAGCGGCGTAGCTGGGGCGCGCTCGTTCCCGCCCTAGAGTGGGCTGGCCTAGACACCGACGCAGCCAGCCACGCCCTCAGGGCAGGCAGGGGCGGGTATACGCCCGCCCAGAAGACGGATAAAAAGGGACGCAAGACCAGAAGACATCCTCTTGTTCTTGTGCTCTGAAGCTGCACCTCCTCGCTGCACGTGAGCTCGGGACAGAACGAAGAGTCAATTTTGACCCACCCACCAGCCCCTGAAGACAGCCAGTTGTGTATAATAAAGTTGATTAATTTTGCTTCTGTTTTCGTTTACAGGTTGTAGTGCCATGTTGATGTTGAGTTAATAAAGAATGGTCGTTTTTTGAGTATGTTTGCCATTAAAGATATTCAGTTTAGTGTTGAATTTTGATGCATGCTCTTTCGGTCATAGTGGCCAATGTATTCTTAGGTTAATTTGCACTGTCGTATTTATTTTGGTAGGCGGTAAGGTCATGATCGGTGAGCACTAATTAGTAGATCCCTATGAGTGGGCGTCACCCAACACGGATGGGAGCGCTCGGGAGAGGTGGCCATTGGCCCCTCAATGGGGAGGCGGTCCCTTCTAAGGATGGGTCGCCGGAAGTAAAGGAAAGGCGGTCAAGGCCCCTTCCTTTGTAGGAGGGGTTACAGCCCCCTCCTGGGGAATTTCCCGGGGCCAGTGACATCTGCGACGGCAGATGCGGTAAGTTGTGTGGGGTTGGGATAAGGTCCACGATACCTTCTAGATACCTCACACGAGTATTCGAACGACCTTTAACTGGCGTCGAGTTTTTAGGTGCCCCCGTCAAGTCAAGGGAAATTGGTAGTAGTTGCACTTGAGGTACGCCTCCGTGCTGTCGCCCATCCCAAGTGGGAGGGGTAAGTCTGGTTAGGGATCTTGACACCGGTTATGACCTTGCCGTTGGCCCTTAAACGTTAGGTTGTACAATTTCAATATGTCAAGAAATGTTTTGTAGGTTGCTAGTTCGGCTAGGAGAACCTCTGTATTAGAGAATCTGTTAAGGTTAGCCAAACATCGCAATATGGTAATGAAATTGTACATAACATGAAACGTTTAATGTTTTAATTTTGTTTTAATAAATACGGCCGGGATGGTCACTCCATCCCACTTCCAAAAACTTCAAGAACTGTTTCCGGTTTCCCTCCTTTTGGGGATTGTGTTGAGAGGGGGTGGCGGGTATCTCGGCCATATGGTAATACCATGTGTTCTACTATTCTCTGTTTCCCCAAGTCTACCGAAAAAAAGATACCAAGCTTGTGAGGTTAGGCCTATGCCCACATACTGAATTGGCCCAAAATGCAACATAAACGCATCACATTTTTCCACTGAAAACGGATCCTTTTTTTGCAATGTGATTAGCTGTGGATTATCGTCCCTAGCTCAGCTGGAATCTAGTAAAACCTTGCAAAACTGTACATTTTTAAAACCTGAACATGCAGTGGAATCCAGGATGGAGTGACTTGTGTGGCTCTCACCAGGTTATGTTACCTAAAATCCCTCGCAAACTTCGAAATCTTTCCTACATTTCTGTGATGGAAAGTTCTGGAGGAATCTTTGGGAGCCATAACTTCCACCCTCCCTGCATTCTCTTAAGTCTCCCACTAAAAATGGTACCTCAGTTGTTATATGTTAAATTGAGACCCAACATAGGTGCACCGTTTCAGAGGCACAAATCCTTCGTGCCACAGAGACTGGCAGGCCCGTTCACCGAGTTAAGGCCCTTTCACCTACATTGGCCCTCCCTTTACAATAACGAGCAAAAGAGGCTGTCCCTTATCTGACGTGTGCTCTGGGTGCAGAAGACGGTCCATCCTAAATACGTCATCTCCATGTCCAACAGTGACTAACCTAAAGTCACAACGAATTCTTAGAAACAGACCCCTAGCTCTTGGGATTTTACCTAGCACAGGATTATTGATTTCTTCAAGAACTCATTAAATATGCATGACGTCAATACCAACATTCCAATGCACCTATCCGGTATAAATATACCTCCATTTGACCAAGCAAAAGAGAGGAGACCGAGATTTCGATGCTGACACTCTGATATCTGAGACGCTGCAACCTGCGTCATGCCACAGCTCCAGCTGGCAGAAGTCCCTCACCCACCCTGGACGGTCCAGCTCGAGAATCAGGATGAAGTCCCACTAAGGTAATGGGGTTAGACTAAATCCTAGGGGGATTCTTGGCTCTCTAAGACCTGCACACATGCTAGGTACACTTTGGTACATCTAGTTAGGCATCTTAGGGGTATAGGCTTTATCTTAATGCATTCTGTATTTCATGTATGTGTTCATTACTATTTTAAAATGGTAGAACTATACAATGCCTTTTTATTTAACTCCACTGCTGGCCATAATTCTCTGCTACAGTCCAACAGTTGTTGCAGCACATATAACCAGAACTAGTATTACAACTCTGCAATAAAAAAAAATTGTTATCCTCATTTGCCTTGCCCTCCTCTTAATTAGCCTCCAACTGCCATGCGCGTCTTAAATCAGAGTGCGTAGTTGTAGCTGCACCAGAAAACGCGATTAGTGAGAATCGGCAGGAGATAACCCGAAGAGGTACAGGGGATGATTCCAAACTTGGTGTTAAAACCTGTGGAACCAGCCATAAAACCGAGAGGGGGGCCTAGTTCTTGGAGTATCCCCTGTACCTCTTCATCATTGGACCGGGGAAAAAAAAAAAATACCCCGGCTATTGTGTCCACTGAACCAAAAAGTCTCAAAAAGCCACATTACGTGTGCTGCAGGATCTCAGCATGTCTGTCTTGGATGTTTCATACAGGGATGACAACCAGTTTGCGTGTGTTGGTGCCGTATTTTCTGTCCAGACCTTACATATCTGTCTTCTTGCGAGTAGTACTGCGTAAAATAAAAATGTCCTTGCATGACCCTTTAAACTGTTGTTCCATCCAAATATAATAAGAGGTAATGTAATGGACACCGAGATATTAAGAATGGAGTCCAGAGTCTCTTTCACTTCATTCCAGAACTGTGTTTGTTAGGACAATCTTTAAACATATGGATGTCCGAGGCCGCAATATAATTGCATTTGTTGCATTTCTTTCCTGGAATGAATTTAGACAGTTTTAGGGGGGAGAAATAGGCTCGATGTATTGTAAAAAAATGGTTACGCCTTAGCCATGCAGGTTTAACAATTTTGTATAGCAGGGTGCAAGATTTCTGCCAGATGTCAATACTTTGGGCCCCGAGCTCTGTTCCCCATAGTTGCTCCGGGAGGGTGAATTCACCGTCTATCTCCTCTAGCAGATTCCAGTACCACTGCAAAACTTCTTTACCCCCTCCTAGTCGTTCTACCAACTTTTGTTCTATAGTACTGCTCTTCCCAAGTGTTACCCCTGACCTAGCCAGTGCTTTCTCCCAACTATCTAGTTGTATAAACTTGAACCTCGAAAACTCTAAGCCCAGCTGTTCCAGTAACTCCTCCCAGGACCTCAGTGATTCGCCAACAAGCGAATCACCCCAGGTTGATATTCCTCCATCTCTCACCGGTATTGCCAGCCTATCTTTCAGACAGAGCGGTAACCCGGGAGATTCCCAGATAGGTGCATAATTTGAGAAATACGGCAGACCTAGTTTTTTCCTTATTTGTGACCAGACCTTCGCCTGGGACATAAGAGTTTTTAGCTTCACTTTTTTGAAGTATTTCTGATCCCCAAATTTAAACATGAAACCATTAGTTGGTATATTAGCTCCAATCAGCGTGGCTTTAAACATTACGCCAATAGATGTGTTAGATGGAACTTTTAAAAGCATTCTGGAATGAGACAACTGAAAGGCCGAGGCATAATACTGCAAGTCAGGCAAGGACAGTCCCCCCTTTTCCCTCCTCCTCCTCAGTTTTTTCCATGCCACTCTCGCTGATTTATAGTTCCAAACAAAGGAGTTTAGCTCTCTCTGACATTTCTCCAAGATTTTGTTGTCGAATGCGAGGGGGATGGTATTAAAAATAAAAGTACATTTAGGCAGGATAGACATCATTATCAGACTTATTCTGCCGAGGATAGTCAATGGAAGATTGGACCAAGATTTTAACAGTTTCCTACTCTCATTGAACACTCTCTCTAGGTTAACTTGAGCAATTTTACAGACATCTTGTAACACTCGGATACCCAGATAACGCATTGAGTTGGTCACATCTAGCTGTAAATTGAGGATATTCCATGCCATGATGTCAGTTTTACTTGCGTTTATCTCATACCCCGAGATGCGGCCAAACTCTTCGGCTCTCTTAATAACCTCTGGAAATGAGGTCTCTGGATCTGAGGTTAGAATTAAAATGTTGTCTGCGTAAAGAGCTACCCACCTTTCCCACTCCCCAAATCTGAATGATGGAATAAGTACATCTCCCCTTAAAACTTCTGCAAATGGTTCAATGTACAAATTGAAGTGGAGAGGGGAGAGCGGGCAGCCCTGTCTTGTACCTCTCAAGATTTTAAATGAGTCAGACAGTGTATCATTTATTAAGAGCCGTGCAGATGGTGCATTGTACATAAGTGCTACAGTGTGACAGAACTTCTTACCGAAGTTAAACTTCTTCAAGATAGCACCAAGATAGGACCAATTGACCCTATCAAAGGCTTTAGTCGCATCTAGGGTGAGTGTTGCCAACGTAAGGGAAAAGGATGAGGCGATATTGATTGCCCCCACAAGATCATACATCAGATCGGAAAGCTGGAGACCTTTAATAAATCCCTTCTGGTCCTGGTGTATGATTTCCCCCACTACTGAACCCAATGTAGATGACATGATGGAAGCAAAGATCTTATAATCGCCGTTCAGTAATGATATTGGGCGGTATGACCCACATAAAGTTGGGTCTTTACCTGATTTGGGGATCAATACTATAGTAGCCTCACCCCAAGATCTAGGGGGGTCTTGTCCCTCCCTCAAGATTCCATTGAAGAGGGCCGTTAAAATAGGGATGATTACATCTATCAGGGCACAATATAATTCACCTGGAAGCCCATCAGGGCCAGCGGCCTTACCATGCTTTAGTGACCTAATGACATTTCTCACTTCCGTCTCAGAGATTTCCATCTCGATCCCTTCGCGCTGTATGGATGAAAGGGACGGTAGAGTGCACTGATTTAACCATAGGTCCCTTATGTGCTGATCGTCTGGGGTATCTTCCCTGTATATTTCCTTGAAGAATTCCCTTAAAGGCAGTACTTATCTCTTTAGTAGATGTTCTAGCAGCACTCTCGCCCTCAACATTGATTTCTCTTATATAATTTTTGGCTTGATCGGCCTTGACCTTCCAAGCCAAAATCTTACCCGCTGCTTCTCCAAATTCAAAATGAGAGATTTTACTCGCCTCCCATCTCTTCGATACTCTCTCTTGTAATATGTTATCTAGTTGATTTTTCAGGTCACACATATTTGTTTGGTCTTGAGGTGAACCAATTGAGGCTTCAAGCCTCTGCTCAATCTTTCCTAGTTCTTGTTCAAGGTTTTTTAATCTTCAACCTAAACATTTTATGCCGGTGGGAGGATCTGTTTGTTATACATCCTCTCAAGAATGCTTTTAGAGCCTCACATACCGTGTCAAGGGGAGCTGAGCTCAAATTTATATCCAAAAACGTACTTGTTTCACTCATCAAATATGTCACTTCCTCTTGATCTAACAAGATAGAGCGGTCGAATGACCAGGAAGGATGTTTAGTTTGAGCAGGAAGTTTTAAAAGAAATAAGAGATGAATGATCCGATAGATGAGAGGGAATATAGTTAATACTAGTTATAGAGTTTTGGAGGCAATAGCTAAATAACGCATAATCAATTCTTGAGGTGTGTTTGTATTTTAAGTTTCTATAGGATATCCGTTGTTTATTACCCGCTTTTTCTCTCCATAAGCCTGCCAGGCCTATTTGTTCCATTATCCCCTTAAGGGACTGTCTAGATTTAGAAGGAGCATGACCTCTATGACCACTATGGTGGGTGGATTTGTCTAGTTTTGGGTTTAATACAACATTAAAGTCCCCTGTCCATAGTATTGGATCCAAAGAGGTCGTTAAATGGTTCCTTATTGTTTCTAAAAAGGACGAATCATCTGTGTTGGGACCATAATATCCAACTAGATTACACACCCAACCATTGATAGACATACTCACCAAGAGCCATCTACCACTTTGGTCTTCGTTATAATGAAGAATCTGAACCTTTGCAGATTTTTTGCAAATTAGGAGAATTCCTCTTATATTTGCGTTGTGATCAGTACTAATAAATTTGTCTATCCATCTCTGTTTTTTTAATATTCTGTTGGCCTCACTTTTTAAAAGATGTGATTCTTGGATGACTATGATCTGCGCTGGAGAGTCTCGTAAATATTGTAAAATACGTTCTCTTCTACCTCGCACGCGCAGTCCATTGACATTCCAAGATAGGAACTGAACAGAGGTCATCTTCCAACATCCATCCCTATTTACACTTCCCTACCTCTCATGCTTATATTATTATCCCAAAAATGGCAGTTTCCTCTACTTGGACTGAAAACTTGTCTTGGAAGGCCAGACTCCTGAGGATTTTTTTGAATTTTAATGCTTCCCCCTCCTCCACCCACCCCTTCCACCCCACCCTTGGAGAACTCTCCCGTACTTAATCCTACCAGATGTAGGGCCGGATTCGCGTCTTACAACGCCTTCTCCTCCCACATCGCAAAGTGCCCCCGCTACCCCCTGAAAAACATAGACGTATGTAAAAAAAAATATTTACACATTCTTCTCCCTCTTTTTTTTTTTTACACTTTAGGGATCTTTCTACTTCTTTTTTTGTGTATATATCTTTTTTTTTTCTTATTTTTCCCCTCCTTTTTTTCCCTCTTTTTTCCCTTCCCCGTCCTATTAATCTTATGAATCCTTGTGTGTGTTCTTTTTTTTTTTATATATATCTTCTTCTTGTCGTTAAACTAACTCAGAATCTATTTCTAACTTAACATGCTAGAAGCTTACTACAGATTCCTGTGCCAGGCGATTTAGTATGAGACATTGAGTAGAGTGTTTCAGAAAGGTTCGATGTTCCTATCCTCTGTTCTCAATATGTATCAAATGGTATAGGTGAGCTGTATGGTATATGAACAAGAGCTTAATAGTTCTAATCAGTTAGAGTTTGCCCTGGGAATGATTACAGATGGATTCCAATAGTTCATCGGCCTCAAAAGGTGATCTGACGTTGTGCATTTTATTATTATACATAATCCGCAAAAATGCAGGGAACCTCATCTGAACTGTAGCGCCAGCAGCTCTAAATTTGTCCATCCTCTGACCCAGTTCCTACTGCCTATCCAGCGTGGGTTTATAGAGATCAGAGCGTATTTCAAAGGGAAAATCAGGTCCTTTTATAGATTTTAGTTTAAGAGCAAGATTAAGAATTTTTTCTTTCAAAGAATACGTCAGGAAGTTAATCTTAATTTTCCTAGGTTTAGTTCTACCGGGATTCAACCGGAAAGGATCACGATGGATTCTCCGTATATCTTTATCAAGCTCCTCTGCTGACTCCTCGAAATTTAGGGACTCCTTCAGTAATTTAATTATGTAGGTCTTAAGGTCTCCGCCTTCCTTTCCCTCAGGTATCTTCAGAAGACGCAGGTTGTTTCATCGTGAATAATTCTCTAAAGATTCCACTCTTTCTTTCATAGCATCCCCTTCCCTCCGTAAAGTTAGAATTTTCGACTCAGATGCCTCCAGATTTGCTTTCATCGCCCCAACAGAGCACTCCAATAATTCTGTTCTTTCTCCCAGCCCATCCACCTTCCTCTCCAATGCCTCACAGGACGTCAGGATATCATTCTGATTTGCCTTAGAAATCAGAAAGTCATTGCGAATCTCCTCTCTCATCGAAGCTATTGAAGCTACCAGGACTTCCAATGCGCTCTCAGTGTGGGTGGGCCTTTCGCTTTTATCTCCTTCGCCCTCGTCTCCCTCCGCTAAATTGTGTGTGTTTTCTCTGAGTATTGCGACTTGCGCACCTCCTTCATTTTCTAGTATATTTGCTGATACGCTCGGTAGTGGAAGAGATGGAAGAGATGGAAACTCCGCCATATCTGTTACTGGGGTAGGAATCTTAAGCTCACAGTTACTGTTGTAATTGTCCGAGTTTATTTTTGTGGATAAGAGAAGAGAAGGTGTGCTTAAGTTATCGCCCTTGTCTGAATTATTAGCCGGTATCAAATCCAATACCTGAGGCAGAACTTTGATATATGAACGCAGAGAGGGGGTAATTCTCCCAGAACTGCTTTTCAAATTTAAGATTTTGGACTCCCCCTTGAGGACCGCCTTTGCTGTTTTTTGTTTTGCTTATTTTCCCCTTGATAATAGACTGCTGATTGAGCCTAACTTTTGCTAAATCTAGGGAGATAGAAGTGGAGGGTTCTATTGTCGCCACTTTTTCTGAAGAAGGGGATTCTGGGAGTTGTAGTTTTTTCTTACCCGACCTCTGTTTCTTTCCCACCTTCTCATTCAGGCTCTTGGTGCTCTTAACATTCGTTTTTCTAAAGGGGGTGTTTTTATCTTTATCTTTGGGTTTGATTAATTCTGATATCTCTAATACTTCTGATACCTCCTCTCTCTCAATAACCCCCGCAGCCTCCTCTATTTGATCACAAATTGCAGCGGCGGCTTCGTAAGCCCCTCCAGTCACACTCCCCTGTTCAACTCCGATCTGCTCTTGCTCTCTATTGCTGACTCCAGCCTCCGCTCCAAAATCACAAGCCCCCTCCAAGGGAATCCGTCGCTGCAGCAGTCTTTGTCCCGCTTCCCCAGCACAGCCCAGCCTACCTCTTAGCTGTCCCCGAGCCAAACAACCTCGGTGGAGCTCCACGGCTGCTCTCTGCCACGGGCTACGAGGAGGCAGTGAGCTGCCGGGGAGGGATTGAAGGGCGTCGCAGCGGCACATCCACAGGAGCTGCCCACTCACCAACACCGAAAAACAGAAACTGCGGACGATTAGAAAATGCGAGCAGGCTCTGCTTCGAATGCCGCCCAGGGGATTCAAATACTGATATTACAGAGGATTCCGGGCTCCGCTCACAAAGGCATCATTCCATGAGAGGGCAGTGACAGCAACTTTGCGATGATGGAGATCCGGCGTCTGAAGCGCGCGCCGCACTAGCCTGCGGCAGCCATGTTCTCCGTTGACATCACTTTGCAATAAATTTTATTGTAAACACACCTGACTCTTTTTTCTATGTACTTCTCTGAGATGAGTGACTGAATGAAAACTAGTATATAGTTTCCACGATCCTAAGGGATCAGGGTTTTATGTTATGTGGTTGCCAGAAGCTATTCCCTTCTTGTCTTCAAGAAGTTTCTAGTGGCCTCTGAGCTAGCGGGTACACAGTAATTAAGTTTAATATACATAATAGGGGCATACAGACCTCAGTTCTATGCCAAGCCTATCGTGTATGTTATTCCATTGCGCAGAACCTATAAGGGAAATAGGAACTACACTACACAGTTGTGTAAGTAGGCCAAGTGACTACGAGAGAAAACAGCCCAAAACGCAACATGGAAACACCACATTTTTTGAGTGAAAAACTAAACTTTTTTTGTGGTGTGCATAGCTGTGAATTTTGGGCCCTAGCTTAGCCGGCACCAAGGCATACCTAGCAAACCTATACATTTTTTTAAAGTAGACACCAAGAAGAACTCCCAATTTTTGTGATTTATTTAGCTAAATTTGTGATTTTCTGGGGATTCTTGGTAGGAACATGTTGGGGATCAATGTCAGCCACACCTCCATGGATTCCCCTGGGTGTCAAGTTTTCAAAAATGTTTGGGATTGTTAGCTTTCCATAGATGCCTGCAGAGCCGGAGACCAAAAACCCATGTGACTCTGTTGGAAAACCAGATTGTTTTGTTATGGATAATTTTGAAGTCTCCACAATAGGTTTTGGGCCCTTCCCTGTTGCGGGCACTTGGCCCACTCACACAAGTGAGGTAGGATTTTATTGGGAGACCTCGGGGAACACTAGGTGGTAGAAAATCTGTGGTTCTTTTCTGGAAGAATATGGCACAGTAATAGAAGGAAAATTTGTGACTTTAGTCAAATTTTGAGGTTTACTGTGCATTGTGGTTGGAATACTTGGTGTGATCAATGAGTGCCCACCATCCTGTACTCCCCTGGGTAATTCGTTTATGGAAATAACTAGAATTTGTAGATTTTACCTAGAGACAATATACACCTTGGCAGATAAAGACAAAAAAGACAAATACTACTTCCCATCCATCTATTTGTCATGTACATACACATACTGTTTGGATTTGGCAAAAGGGTGAGTGAAATGTTCAAAATGCATATTTGTTTGACAATGAATTTCACAAAAATTAAATACAATCTTAATAACTGAAAGTTCTAAGATCTGAACCAATGACCACAGTTTGTGAGCTTCAATAGCAGGGCAAGGCACCAACCTCTTTACAGGCCATTCACACTCCTTTCATACATGACACAAACAAGATCTTTCACACTTCCAGCACATTACAACACTCACATCAATAGACAATGTAGAGATAATGTACACCCTGACAGAAAAAAGACAGAAAAGAAAACTATTACTTCACACTCATCTATTCTTCAAGTACACACACATACTAGTTGGATTTGTCATGAGGATGAGTGAAGGTTCAGAGCCTAAAATGTTAATAACAAAAGATTTCACAAAAATGATATGCACTGTTAATAATTGAAAGGTCGAAAACCTGAACCATTGATTCACAGCACATGAGCTGTAAAGCCCCGGCAAGGCAACAAACTCTTTACAGGCCATTCAGACACCTTTCATATGAGATACATACATGACCATTCATACTGCCAGCCGTGGGCCCTGAAAATTACAACACTCATATCAGCAGACTGACAAAGCAATCACATTGGCTGGTGGTTGACAGAGTGTGTGCACTGGCGTTTGGCTAGCAGGGACCAACAGCAAGTCACCACATACACACTGCCAGCCAAACGCCAGTCTATGCACATTGTCAGCCAAGAAGCAGTACATATACACTTCCAGACAAGCGCCAGTCCACACACACCACCAGCCAAACGCCAGTCCATGCCCACAGCCAGCTAAGCGCTAGTCCAGGCACAACACCAGCCAAACGTCAGTCCACTCACACAGCCAGCCAAGCACCAATCCACACGCACCACCATCACAATTTTTAAATAAAAAAAAAGAAAACACAAACCAATAGAAACAAAACTATAAATCCAAACAGAACAGCTCTAACTAAATACATCATACTAATGCCAATCATAAAATCGGAACAACATTTTTTAAATGATACATACCAGTCAGTTGACTTTTTGACTCCTGACTGCAACCAACAACTCTTCTCTGTGGGGTACAATATTAAACATGTGGGCACACACAGCCCAGGTTTAGGACAATAGGGCAGTACACAAAACTGTCCTTCCATATACCTTTTCGGTAACAGACTCTTCATTTCTTAGTTGGAAAGTTTTTTTGTACTGTGGGAGGAATGTAATCAAGAACGTGGTGATCGTTCAATCTAGCCACATCCTCCACCACTGCTACTCTAGGAACTTGTGCCTGTCCCACTACAACAAGGCTGTCTATCCAAGATGGCTGAAACTGAACAAATGTCATTTTTGACGCTGGTGAATAATCCATAAAAACAACAAAAGCATTGAAGGTTGCTACATGGAATAGATAGATAGCCAACTCCTTATACCAAACATACGCCTAACAAACAGCAGTCTAAGGTTCCAACCGCTGATCTACTATATCAACACTACCCATGTGCCTTTTGGAGTCGAAAATGCACACATGTTTGTCACTTCAGCAATCTGACCCCAAACATTCACAGGTGTAGTCCTTTCATCATGGAAGGGTCAGCATATAGACATCTTTACTGTCAGAAAATGTTAGATCTAGACATTTATCACTACTCACCGAACTGCACTTCTCTTGTCAAGTTTTTTACAAACAAGTTCTTTTAGGTAACCTTTACGGTTGGAGCGGATTGTGCCACAAGCTACAGTGTCCACTTTGAACAATTCCCTGAACAATGGCGCACTTGCATAAAAGTTATCTATGTATAAAAAGTGACCTTTGTTAAAAAGCTCTCTACCAGGTTCCCATATAATTCTTTGAGCAACTACAAAAGTGGACAGAACCCAGAGGGGTCAGTACTGGAATTGCTACCCATTTAGACCGTGAAATTATAGACAGTCCAGTACTACTCTCAGACAGCATATACATGCCCTCTAGGTAGGAATGTACTGCTTCAAAACCAGTCATCCCTTGAACAGGACCAAAGACTCATCCACAGCTTTTTTTTTCCCTGGCACATGGATCTCTGAAAATCAATCTACAGAGTGATCACGAACCGGCAAAACTTTAAAAAGACGGTCACAATCAGATTATTACTCACGGTTGCAGGAAATATAGTCTTTGCCACCAGGGGATTAGCAGAACAATATTTAGACAGCAACAGCTTCCTTTTCAGGCCCATCAAAAAGAACTTCTTCAACACATCCAGATTTGTGGAAGTTGATCAGGTAGCATGAGAGTTTAGTCTGGCACTGTTGTCCCTCAAGTACTGTTCAGAATACGAATTAGTCTACTCAACAATCTCATTCAGAAATACACCATCCATTAACAACTGAAAAGAATGTATAGGCAAAATGTTTTCACAATTCTATCTACACCCTGCACCACCACTAAATACAGGCAACACCGACTGCACCATGTTTGGGTCAACCAATAGTCCAGCACATCCAATGGGACGCCCTGCAGCCCCAGGCTGCAATCCAGATGAATCTTGCTGTACTATTGGCACACCTTTAGCACACCAGTGTCTTCTTCTAAAAACGGCACTCCATCTTCACTGAGGGTGGTTTCCTCATCAGATAATTCCTCTCTAATACAAAATTACTGTCAGAATGCTGGCCTTACACCTCTGCCTCAGATGCAGAGTCAGCCTCATAATCATGGTCAAAAGAAGAGTCGAAAAGCATACAAACAACCTGTTGAGCAGTCATCCTGCAGTTAGCCATAATCCTTGCAAAGAAAAGTAACTTGACAAACAAGTGAAGAATACCCAACACTGTATATAATAAGTAATAAACAAAGAGGGGCTTTATTAAGTGGAAATTAAAAATACTGGGATATAGTAAAATCTAGAAGGATATGTCAGTCAAAACAAAGCACACAAATGCCTACAATACCACACACTTGCCAGAGACAGCACACAGTGAGGATCAATTGCACTTACTTTGCACAGACACAGCAAACACTAATGAAGCCCCTCTGCAAAGAAAGGGGATAAAAACATTGCACGCAAGGCAGTAAACAACATGCACAAATCAGTATGTTACTTTGAAAGGCAATCACACAAAAAGCTAACAAAGCAAATTATACAACGGATACACAAAAGATGAAAAGATTATGAAATGAGTAGCTTACCAAGAACAACTCCACAAACTGCAGATCTGCCAAAGCTGCACGCTGCAACAAGCCTTTACCAACAAGTCAAAGGAAACAATAGGTTTACAATAAAAAAATGAAAAAAATGAAAACAAATAAACCTGGTAACAAAATATCAAAATACACTCATGTTCCCCTGAAAAGAGGCATTGCACCATCAAATGGAAGTAAACATTATCCCAGAAGCAGAGCTCTCACCACATACATAAACTTATTCCCAGGAAACTCAAGTGTTACCACCCACCCTGAGGCTCAATCCACTGAAAAATCTCTAAAGGGGACAAAAAACATCCCAAGGAGCAGATCAGCCTAACAAAGCGCAATCTGCCCTAAGGGGAAATACCTCCCTGGTGCCTAGTAGCTTTCCGCCTCCACAAAGGGCAAGTAAGCCTAAAACCAGCTGATCTGCCCTCTGGAGGGGTGAAACTATCAAAACAATTATCCCACAAGGGGAGAATCCTTCATTACAGAAAATCGTATTTTAAGAAATACAAAGTCAAGCATGCCTCTGGGTTTAAGGCACCCATGGAGGCACCCCACATTTGTTAGTTCACATGAAAGTGCACATGTGCCCTGGGGGCATATGTGCATTTTATATTACAATAACAATATGCATTTTTAATGGCTTTTTTTCGCACATAGTTCCCATCCACTTGAAGTGGATGGTAATTGCTTTTTCTAAATGCCCAAATCATATCTAGGAAATGCTTTGTACATGTGCATTAGGAATCCCTATTTGTGATTCCTTAAATCACTGTCACAATTTGCGATTTCTACGGTGTAGAAATCGTATACTGCGACCGGTTTTGGTTCTTTTTACATCTGGGAAGAGCACTTATCATTTTTAACAGGCGAAATAGGGATTCAGCTCATTAAGAAGTGCTAAATAGCTTCACACATCTGGTCCTTACTATTTAATCCACCATAAAGTGAATAATTGGCAGCTGTCAACAAAAACAATCCAGTCGCCTGAATGTAGAACAGCAGGCATAGGACATGAATTACGAAATACAGAAGAAATTAGAAATATTTTGACTTTTGGAAAAAGAGCTAAATCTCCCAAACACAATTTCATCTACCATACCAATATTGTGGGAACATTTATGTCATGTAGTCTCTTGATATAACCTTTCTCTAGCAAACAGAGAATTAGATGTTACCATACAATGCTTTAACCAGCCACAGCTGTGGTTCAGATCTCTACTGCACTGATCAAGGGAAGCGCAATAGCCATAATCCTACTTGTAGAGTGTTCTGATTTACAGTTCTTAACTGGGTGTGGGGGTTCTGTCTAGGCTGCTGTTCTAAACAAAAGTGACGTAATAAAGGTTTCTACTACTCTCAGTAATCATGATCAAGTATAACTAGACTTTCATATTGCAGAGATTCATATAAAATCTTGGTTTGATGTTTATTCTTCCTTGACTGAAAAATGTCCCAATAACATTACAAAGTAGCACAAAGGGAAAATGGGAGCATTTAATCGATGAACTTCATTTGTCTTGATTTTATAAATAATTGCAGTAATAAGTAATATTTTTTCCTCCTACTAGGTACTCTACCCCCTACAGCCAAAACCCCTGGTAAGTGCAGCACATAAAGAATAAATCATATCAATAACAGATTTATGTTCTTGTTGGGCTTAAATCTAAGGAGAGTAGAGTGCATAATATACAATAATTCTAACTTTGTCAGGCAATTAGAAAAATTTAACAAAGACAAGTGAGGTTCCTGACTGTAGCCATCTTTGTAGGGGTCTTCAGAAACTCCAGAGACACAGGGCATGGTTTGTGCATGAGCAAACATTGTAGGTTGATCCCGGAATCATAGACAGGGTTTGTGCATATGTTCCCCTGACTTCATTTTAGAAGGGGATGAATATTATAACATTCTAGCACTCTTGCCTACCCTACAGGACAAAAGAACAGTCTGTGGGTAGATAGGATGGAAGAGAGATTGATGCCCCCCCAGAGTGACCCCCTTGTGCTAGACTAATGATACCCCAAGTGTGGTAGACATTCAACTGCTACGTGGCCTAGTTTTCTCTTTAAGTGACAATAAGGAAACAAAGAAGGCCGAAAGTAAGCTCCTCATTTATATGCAGTAAAGGCAGTTGACATTTGATAGTGGTGGAGTGTAAATGCTGTGGCTGAGTGCACTGTGGCGCGCAAACGTAGTGAGCACAGCCGATCCAATGTGAGTTCGGGTCTCAAAGAAAATTTTGAAAAAATATTGGTCAAATGGTGCATTTTTAAGTGAATTTGAGAAAGCAAGATGGTTAATTTAGTAATTGTGAAAGTGTAGTTGTGCCATCAATAAATGGATTTCATATGATAATAATGTAGGTAGCTGCTTAATCAGTATAACCACAGAACTTCATAACAAACTTCAAGCAAAAAATGCTGAGTACCTCGCATATTCATTTATTTAAAGTTATACCTTTAGAAATTAAATCTACTGAGAAAATACAATTTATAGTGATTTGTTGGGCTGGATACAGTGAGACAGCAAGTAATAAACATTTAAAGGTAGTAGGGCAACCTACATGGCACTGTAGTCTCATTGAGAGCAACCAATAGTAAAATATACATAAGCTGATTGAAGTCTGGTATACACCAGTGATTTCAGAGTCTTGACTATCTATTGAGCAGATTAGGAACAATTGAGCAGGTCACAAACTAGCAGCATTCAAGAAATGTTAGGATTAACATATTGCTCACTTTTTGTAGACAAAATCAGCATAGCTGTCTATAATAGCTGCTAATGTCTCAATGACTTGAACATTAAAGTCTGGCATTCTCTTACAATGGTCTCTGTCTATATGGAGCATTGCTGAAGCATCAGTCCTTCCTCAATCATGGTGATCTTCAGGAATGTCTTGATTCTGTTCAAAATGGTAAAACATTGTTCTAACTCTGCTGTTGTCATAAGAGTTGTAAATACTGTTAAGGTAAAGCCACAGTCTCTGTAAGTGACTTTTCCATATTAAGGGTCAGATTTACACGTCCCTTGCATCACTTTTGCGCCGCAGTGGCAGCGTAAACGTTGCGGCCCATTTACAACGTGACGCATCTAGGGAGATGTGTCACGTTGTAAAGCTTTGCATCACATTATACCTGCGCCAGGTATAATGTATGCAGGGTAGGCGTTCCCATGCAAAAAGCCACGTATAACTGGTGCAGTGAAATTTACAAGATTTCACTGCGTCACTCTGCGCCTTCACTGCGTCAAAATCCCTACGCCTGCTCAGACCAGGCGTAAGGATTGACTTAGGGCACTTTACATGGGACCTACCTATGTTTTCTGGCGCATTGCTGGAGTTGTGTTACTTTTGTGACAAACCCCAACAATGCGTCACTTTTCCTCCAACAGATGCATCAGAATTTCTGACACATCTGTAATTCCTTGCGCCATGGTGCACTGTATTGTAAAGGACATTTGAAGGTGACGCAAAGGACGCAAGGAAACTGACGCATCTGTACAGATGCGTCAGTTCCTGGTATATCAGCCTCTCAGTTTCTGAATTCAAGTGAGCAAAGGCATGGCACCACTGGCCTCCCGTTACACATGGTATGCATACTGTACAGTTAATTCAGTTCTTAGATTCTCTTTGTTGAGCATAGGAAAAGCTTCCAAAGCCTTGTTCAGTGCTCATTCATGGAAGAAAGTGTAATATTTTGAAAACTGGCTGCTTTGCAGGAGAAGAACTCAAAATATTCCTTTGCATGCACAACTATAGTGTCACATATCTCCTTTGCAATTTGGACCAGAATGCAGATTTTTTTCTATGGGTTGAGAAACTAGAATCTTTTGGCAGTCTACTGTCTAAATTGTCAATCCCATCTATGACTTTGTTCATGTTGTTGACAAACTGACTGGTAGCTTTTTGCACAAAGAAAATATCTTTTTGGTGTAACTGGACGTACAATATGTTGACATGAGGCATTATTTTGTGAAACAAAAATAGAAAGCACTAAAAATCTCAGTCTTGTAGTGTTCTAACAAAGCCAGGGGCCTCATTCCGACTTTTGGATTGAAAGTAGCCATAGCTTCTAATAACCTCTAGCATACACTCAAGGAGTTCCTTTTGTATCATTTTGGAGGTGCCCTTGGAGATAAGAGAACTTACTAAATGCAGTAGCTGTCGGTGGTGGAAGTGCTGCAGTGCGGTGACGTGGGGCGGGGGAAGGGCACGGTTGGGGTAGTAATCTATCGAATACAGCCAAATACAGGTCATCAAACATATAAATAAATAAACAAAATTTCATTGTGCGCACTGAATCGCCAAATGCGATGCAGTCCAGGCAACAAAATTAGTTTTATTTTTGTATATGTTTACTTACCTGTATTTGGCCGTACGTCACAGGCCAGCAGAACTCCCACCACCGACCGCTATTGGCTAAATGTTCTTACATTTCACTGTCTATGCTTGCTATTACATCTACAGGGCCTCTGACTATACCTGGATTTGAGTAACTTTAGGATTCATCATGCTGGCAAAAGGCCAGCTCAAAAGCACCACAGAAACTAATACAATTAAATATTGTTGATAGTATGTGTCTATTCCTATCAACTGCTTCATTGTGCTTCTTTATTGATTGCAGTACGCATCGCTTAAGTGGGTTTCAATCGGTGTGTCACACACCATTCACAGTCTCAACAGGTTTTCCATATGGATTCTCGTGCATGTGTGATTCTTTATTTTATCCCAAAAGATACAAAAATGATGAGTCAATAAAGAACAAATCAAACATTCACCCCCAGTCAAGAGATCTGGGTAAATTGGTTGTTCTTTTACTCCCCATGCCACTCCAGTTTAGACCCAGCCATATGCAAATCAGTCTTGGCCCTGTTCCTCATGGAAACAGTCCAGCCTGAATTGCCAAGCCAGAGATCATGGCCATAACACACTTACGCACTTTACTCTACAGGACTAAAGAACAGTCTGTGGGTAGGTGAGGAGGAAGAGGGACACATCAAGCCCTCTACATTTGGAGTAATGCTACCAAATGTGTGGTAAACATTACGCACCTCCTGCATAGCTAGTTTTTTTCTCTATGTACTTCGACAATAAGGAAACACAATAGGCCGAAAATGAACTCATTTTTACACAGTGGCGTCTGGTGACATTTGAAAGTGGTGTGGGGTAAAAGTTGTGGCTGAGTGCAATGTGATGAGCTAGAGTAATGAGTGCGCCATACCAGCATAAGGGGAAATCAGGTGGTATCTCGCTCTGAGATTTTTTTAAAATACAGTAGGCACGTTTGAGAAAGCAAGAAGGTCAATAAAGTACTTGTGAAAGTGTAGTTATGACATCAATAAAGAGATTTCATATGATAATAACGTAGGCAGCTGCTTATACAGAAACATCACAGGACTTCATAACAGACTTTAAAATACCAATGCTGAGCACCTCACAGATTTCTTTATTTATTGATATACCTTTTGAAATTATATCTACTGAGGAAATACAAGCAATAGTAATTTGTCGGACTGGACACAGTAAGACTGCAAAGAATAAACATTGAAAAGTAGGAGAGCACTCTACAAGGCATGTATGTCTCACTGAGAGCATCCAACGTAAAGTAAACATTAGGCAAATTGAAGTCAGGCATACACCAGTGATTTCAGTGACTCCAATATCCATACAGCAGATGATGAACAATTGAGCAGGCCATAAACTATCAGCATTCAAGAATAGGTAGGATTGAGATATTGTTCACTTTTTTTTTAGAAAATCAGCACGTCTATCTATAATGGCTACAAGCGTCTCGATCACTTTAACATTAAAGTCCTGGGGCCTCATTTATGAGGCCTTGCGTCAGTTTTGCGCTGCGGATGCGTCACTTTTTGTGACGCATCTGCAGCGTAAAACATGCGCCTTGTTGCGCCATATTTAAAAAGTGACGCATCTAGGTAGATGCGTCACTTTTTAAACCCCTGCGCCACATTATACCTGCGTCAGGTATAATGTATGCAGAGGGGGCGTTCCCACGCAAAAAGCCTCGTAATAGTGACGCAGTGAAATCTATGAGATTTCACTGCATCACTTTTAGGATGCAGTTGCGTCAAAATCTTGCGCCTGCCTCACAGCAGGCGTAAGACTGACGCAAGCCCTTTCACATGGGGCTTTCCCCATGTGAAAGGACGCATTGCTGGAGATGCGTCACTTTTGTAACACACTACAGCAATGCGTCACTTTTGCGCTTACAGATGCGTCAGAAATACTGACGAATCTGTAGGTCCTTGCGACATGATGCGTCATACATTAAATATGACGCATCATTGGTGTCGCAAGGAGTGCGCAGTGAAAAGTGACGCATCGCTGTTTTCACGCAGCGATGCGTCACTTTTCATAAATGAGGCCCTGGGATTTTCCTAATAAGGTCTATTCCTATAGAGAGGATTGCTAAAGCAGTCTGTCTTTCCTCAGGAATGCCTTGATTATGTTTAAAGTAG
Source organism: Lissotriton vulgaris (assembly GCF_964263255.1). Lineage (NCBI taxonomy): Eukaryota > Metazoa > Chordata > Amphibia > Caudata > Salamandridae > Lissotriton > Lissotriton vulgaris. The sequence goes on along the minus strand of NC_141693.1, from coordinate 1,187,837,433 downwards.
AAAAACATTGTTCTGACTCTGCTGTTGTCATAGAAGTGGTAATTAGTATTTTTAGTAAAGCCACTGTCTCTGTATGTGACTTTTCCATATGAAGTTTCTGAATTAAAGCTAGCAAAACATGTCAGTTCTTAGAACCTCATAGGATAAGCTTCCACAGCCTCTTTCAGATGCTTGGTCAAGGGCAGGGCCGGACTGGGAACAAAAACCGGTAGTGGCATAGTTCTCGGCCGCCCCCCCCCTCCCCCCCCCCCCCTTCCCCACTCGGGGGGTTGGAGGTGCCGCCAAGCTCTTTGCTGGGCCGGTTTTTGGCTGCAAAAATGGCCTTGTAACAAAAACAGCCCCCAAGGGCCCAAAACCATCCCCCACCCATGCGGCGCACCATGGGATTGCCCGGTGCCCGCTATGGCCTGGTCAAGGGAGTAAGTATCATATTTTGAAAACTGATTACTTTGCAGTTATGTGGCACTCACCAAATGCTTTGTAAAAGAAAAACATTCCTTTGCATGCACAACTATAGTGTCCCATATATCCTTTTCAATTCACATAAGACTTCTGATGAGTTTTGTACAGTTTGAAAAACCAGAATCATTTGACAATATTCTGTCTAAATTGACAGTTCCTTCTCTGACTTTTCTTATGCTGGTGGCCAATTGACTGGTAGCTCTTTGCACAAAGACAGTATCTATTTCACATTTTTGTAAGTGTATGTATTATATGTTGACATAAGGAATTTTTTCAGGAAACAAAAAGAGACTGAACTAAAACTCTCTGTCTTCTAGCAAAGCCACAATCCTCATTTTGACTTTTTGATTCACACCATTGCCTTCAATGGCGTTGAAACATTTCTCAAGATCAACTCTATATTAGAATATTAGCTTGATTATACATTCAAACAAGTTGGGGATCCCATTACCGGACTTATTGCCACAAATGTCCCGAAGTACTTCCATTCTTTTGGGGGAATGTGAGAAGAATAAGCCATGACTCCTACACCTAAATTGAAAATTTGCGCCTCGGAGATCTTTGCTACTGCTTGTTGCATAATAGAATGATGTTGCCTGTCATAACAATCCACATAATGGACATTAGGGTACACATCTCTAATTCTTTTTTTACTGCACCAAAGATTCCACTGATTACTAAAGCACCATCTTAGCTTTGTGCAATACGCTTTTGTTTTTTTAGGCTGCTCTGGAAAAATTCAGTTCAGTTTACATAGTATAGCTGAAGCTATGGTTTCTGCACTACAGTTTTTTTTAAATATGTGAAACCATAGGACCTCACCACACGTTTATTGCCATTGTCTAGGCACCAAAGATTAATGTGGACTGTGATTTAGTGGTCACACCAGTGATGTTATCAGCCTGAATAGCTGCAAAGTCTGTGTTTTTCAACTGTTGGACAATATAGCTACTTGTAATCTAGCATTCACTTAAGGAGTTCAAATTGTATCGTTTTAGAGGTGCCCTTAAAAACTGTAGCACTTGCTAAATGTGTTTCCATTTACCTGTCTATGCTTGCTATTAAATCTACAAGGCCTCAGAATACGCCTACATTTTTGGAATGTTCAGATTCATCATGTCCCCGTAAAGCAAGTTCAAAAGCACCACACACCTTCAACCACACCACCGAACCCCACTGGACTGACCACCACTGCATCCACTTCACCTTCAGGAAGCCCACCACGCACCACCGCACCCAACAGATGCCTCAACGCTGCTGGAGCAAAGTCACCAAAGACCAGCTAACCACAGCCCTTGCCCAGAGCCCACCAATTCCACCGACCCGGACACCGCCGCCCGCAACCTCAGATAATGGATCGACAACTGCGCCAACACCCTCGCCCCGCTCAAGACACCCTCCAACAGCCACACCAGCAAGAAAGCCACCTGGTTCACCGAAGACCTCCAAGCCTCCAAACGAACATGCCAAAAACTGGAGAAGAACTGGCTCCATGAACAAATACCGTACAGCTATGTAGGCCACAAGAATGCCACTCGCAGACACCATAAACTCATCAGAGCCGCCAAGAGGGCCTCAGTCAAAGACCGCATAGATAACAACGCTCACAACAGCAAAGAGTTCTTCAACATTGTGAAGGAACTCTTCAACCGCAGCTCCAACACCAACACCAACGACATCCCACCTACGCAAGACCTGTGCGACTCACTGGCCACCTTCTTCCACCACAAGATCGCCGACATCCACGTCAGCTTCAACGCCACGACAGCCCTGATAACCACCGCCCCCACGACCACCACCCGCACCAACCGCCTGCTCTCCTGGACTAGCATCAACGACGAGGACTCCAGCAAGATCATGAACACAATCCACTCCGGATCACTGTTAGACCCATGTCCTCACCACATGTTCAACAAAGTCTGCACATTAATCGCACCCCATCTCCGGAAAGTAATCAACATCTCCTTCGAGATAGCAACCTTCCCAGAAAGCTGGAAGCACGCCAAGATCAACGCCTTACTCAAGAAACCCAAGGCGAGCCCCAAGGACCTCAAGAACTTCTGACCCATCTCTCTGCTCCTGTTCCCAGCGAAGGTCACCAAGATAATCGTCAACAAACAACTGACTCGCTACCTCGAGGAGAACAGCATCCTAGACGCATCTCATTCCGGATTCCTCAGCAACCACAGCACTGAAACTGCCCTCATCACCGCCACTGACGACATCAGGACCCTGCTTGACCACGGAGAAACAGCGGCCCTCATCCTCCTGGATCTGTCAGCCGCCTTCAACACGGTCTACCACCGCACACTAAGAACATGCCTACATGAGGCCGGGACCCAAGAGAAGGTCCTGGACTGAACCACATCCTTCCTCTCCGGCAGAACTCAGAGCGCCCGCCTCCCCCCTTCCGCTCCAATGCCACTGAGATCATCTGTGGCATACCCCAGGGCTCTTCCCTCAGCCCGATGCTGTTCAAAATCTACAAGGCACACCTCGCCCACGTCGCCCACATGACCTCAACATCATCTCCTACGCCAGCGACACCCAGCTGATACTCTCCCTCACCAGAGACCCTCACACCACCAAAACTGACCTCCGCGAAGGAATAAAGGCCGTCGCCGAATGGATGAGGAACAGCCGACTGAAGCTGAACTTGGAGGTCCTCATCCTCGGCTCCACCCCTTCAGCCTAGGACAACTCCTGGTTGCTGACAACACTAGGAATCGCCCAGACACCCACCAACCTTGCACGCAAACTAGGGGTCTTCCTCGACTCCACCATCTCCATGACTAAGCAGGTCAACACTGTCTCCTCTTCCTGCTTCAACACCCTCCGAATGCTCTGCAGGATCTTCAAGTGGGTCAACACCAAAACTAGAAGAACAGTCACAGGGCCTCGTCACCAGCAGGCTGGACTACGGAAACGCCCTCTATGCAGGAACATCAGCAAAGCTCCTGCGACGATTGCAACGCATCCAAAACGCCTCAGCACGTCTGATCCTCGACATCCTCCTCTGCAGCCACATCACACCCCACCTGAGAGAACTGCACTGGCTCCCCCTCAACAAGAGGATAACCTTCAAGCTCCTCATCCACGCACACAAAGCTCTCCACAACACCGGCTCATCATACCTCAACAGACGAATCAGCTTCCACACGGCCAACCGCCAGCTCCGCTCCGCCGGCCTCGCCCTCGCCACAGTCCACCGCATCCGGCAGCAGATCCTTCTCCCACCTCACCGCCAAGACCTGGAGCACCCTCCCCACCAACCTATGGCAGACCCCAGACCTACTGGCCTTCAGAAGACTCCTCAAGACCTGGCTCTTTGACAGTAGGAGCACCCCCCCCCAGCGCCTTGAGACCCTCACCGGTTTGTAGTGCGCTTTATAAGTGTCCTGATTGATTGATTGATTGACACAACAGAATACAGTCACTTATTTTTTATAGTAAGTGTCTATTCCTATTGACTGCTTCATTGTGTTTCGTTATTGATATGCGGTATGCATCGTTTATGTGGGCTTCAATAAGTGTGTCCCCAAAAATTCCCAGTTATGTCAGGTTTTTAAATACTTCCTGTAAGCCAATCAACTTTTGTGTACTAGCTGTTTGAAAATGTATATTTGTATGTCTTCCCCCTCTCAGGGGCAGTTCTTTTGTAGTTTTAGTTCTGGCCAGTCAGGTCCTAATAGTTTCATAATTAGTTTCCCTTCATGTTTCGTTCCAAGGCTCTACTGTATTCATGGTGTTTTACCAATAATAAAGTTACCTGTCACTAATCAAAGTACAATGTATATGGTTTGGTGCAAAAACATAAATAATATTTTGGCATAAATGCATATCTTGTTTATTATCACACAATATTTCCACAGCACCCCTTTGCACAACATGACTGTACATACTAGTTGCTGAAGTCCCTGAAGCAGACATATAACGTATTGCTATATTTGGGTATATAAATGGTACTAATGAGGTGCAACGAATGCACAGACAGTGTTACCAAGTTTAACAAAGACAAAATAATGAAGTACTACTGTTCCAAAATGTGCCTAATTATGCTGCACAGTTTGCCTTGTCCGGCTGCATAATTTAGCCCTCTCCTGCTGTATAATTCCAGTGTCCCTGATTATGTTATGCAGACAAAAGACAAGAATTAAAGTGTTATTCTATCACATTAAAGTCAGTGAAAGCTTTTGTTGCAGCTCAAGCAAGCTAGTAGCTGCACTGTACAGTCATAGTTGCTGTAACACAGCATATATACCTGCTAACTCCCTGGTGCCATTGCCTAGATACTGTTAACATTCTGTAAGTCCCTAACAGAATCATACCGAGGGTTAGGAGCACAGTCATTCCAAAGCCTCTGAAGCTAGTACTGGTTTTCCTGGCACATGAAATACACAGAGGTGTAGTAGCTCATGGAAAATAACTACAGGAAAGGGAGAATGTTCACGGCTCCCCACTGTGCGGAGAGTAACATCAAAAGTGCAAACAGCTTATTCTGGTCGTACAGGATGTCTATTCTAGATGTAGAATTCTCAAAATCATCAAGAAAGACAATAGACCAGTATTCAAAAGCCGTGAATTTGAAATATTCAGGGACTAAATGAACATTTGCTATCAGAAGATAACACAACTGTGCCCACAAGCCAATCCTATGATCACGGGGTCATGGGGACACTAAGGAGAGCACCAATAGACCCTGCATCGTTCCAGCTACGGAGAGCATAGTGCACAACCCTACACAGTACTACAGGCATCCAACCAGCTGACCTGGTATTTGGAATGAAGATCTAGACGAGGATCCCAAGAGGACCCCCTTCTAGAGGACTGGCAACTTCACCTTGATGACAGTGCACAGTGAGAAAAGATAAAGATGTGTGTGGACAGGCTTTGGTGAGCTAAATAAAGACTTTTTCGCAAGAAGTACTCCCCTGAAATCCGAATCATTTTCAGCGATTAATGTATTGGAGGGATCATGACTAAACAGTGATGAGAAGTCCCTATGTGAAGCTTTGAATTGTATGCCACTAGGAAGTGGGAAAGGAGGCAAGTCCTTTTGTTTTATATATACCCTCACACACCCTAGTGGTGTAATGCTTCATCAGCCGGTCACCCTGATGCCTAAAGTTCAGGGTGGGCTAAACCATGTTTCAGGGAGCTCTTAGAGAAGTATTTGTCCAGGGGAAAAAAAGATTAAAAATCCAGAAGCAGATCCTGGTTTCAAGCTAGTAACTTGACGGAAGCAGAAGGAATAAATAGGTCACGTCTCTTCCTCTCCAACCTAATGATCACCTGTTGGCGGAGTTAATTAAATTACATTCCTTGAATTCTTGGATTTTCTACTCGACAGGCTAGTGGAGATTGAATGAATTTCTTCCTTTATTCAGACCACAATAGTCAGGTGTGGTTCTCCTTGTGCGGCATTCATTTGGATCCTGCCCCATTCATTCCTTAGGACCCACATCATTAATTGCCGCTGTCAACTTTTGCTCATCTACCCCCTGTCGTGATGAAGACCCGCCCTTGACGCATAATACACTGCGCTAATTCCTAGGGTTGAAACGTCAACGTAGCAGTCACACTAGTCCACCCAGTTTCTCAGGCCTCAACACAAAGTCCTTTTTTGGGCTTGCATTCATGCATTGAGAAGATTGTACAGTAACATATTACTGCTTTTATGTGTTACCTTTTTTGTATATTTCATGTATAGCACTTTTTCATTTATCACCACAAAGTCACTTTTTGCACTTTAATCACATTGTTTGATGGACAGCCATGTTCATTAATTTGTGTACATAGTATCAATATAATACAAAGAGTCATTTTTGACCAAAAAATAATTGTCCTTGTGGTGTGTTCAAGCATTATAGCTTGGTTCTCTAAATAGTGACCTGACAGATCCACTTCTTTATATATCATATATACCCAGGTTCTGAGGGACACAGGGCCACCCCAATTTGTCTAATATCTTTGTAGGGGGTGCAGATTTACAGTCCTTTTGCATTTGGGACGGGGGCTGTCTGGGCAGCTGTTCTGAACAAAAGGGTCATCATACAGATGTCTGCTACTCTCATGATCAAGTGCATACATGCATATATATACTACAGTGATTCTTGTGAAACCTAGTCTTGATGTTCATTTTTGCATATCTAAAATTGGCTTGATTACTTTACAAAGTTGTACAAAGGCAAAATAAGTGCATTTAGTTGAGGAGCTACGGTTATCTTGATTTTATAATCAATGGCAGTAATAAGTAATACTTTTTCTCCTAATAGGTACTCTGCCCCCGACAGCCAAAACCCCTGGTGAGTGCAGCACCTAGAGAATGAATCATATTAAGAACAGATGCAAGTTCTCCTTGGGCTTAAATCTAAGGAGAGTAGAGTGCATAATGTAGAATTCAGATTTTGACAGGCAATTAGAAAGACTTGAAGAAAGACAGGTGAAGTTCTGGGATGTAGCCACCTTTGTAAGGGTCTTCAGATACTCCACACACACAAGGTGGGGTCTGTGCAGGAGGAAACCTTGATGGTTAAGTCTGTAATCATAGGAAGGGTTTGGGAATATATTCCAATGACTTTGCTTTAGAAGCGGATCATGATCGCAGCACACTAAAACACCTGCCTGCCCTACAGGGCAAGAGAACAGTCTGTGTGTAGGTGGGCAGGAAGAGGGTCACATGCCCACTCTGCCATCAGTGGTTAGACTAACTGTACCGAGCTGTGGCCCGTGCAGGCAAGAGTGGTGGGGCAGGGACTTGACAGATGACGATAAGGGGAAATAAATATGTATTTAATGTTCCCACATCGTCGTCTGTCGAGTCCCCCTCCACCCCGCCGCACCGATCTTACCTGCACGGGTCGATCCTGATGCTACCTCATGAGTGATAGACATTAGGGACCTCCTGCCTAGTATGGTTTTCTCTTGGTGTTCTTCAACATTAAAGAAACGCAGAAGGCTGAAAGAAAGCTCCTCATTTCTAAGGGGCATCACACGTACACTAAAAATTAAGAAAAGCTAATGCACATGTGTTTGCACAAAAGAGTTTTGTGATAGAAAATTTCACCCACACTAAAAATGTTATCTTTACATAGGAAGAGCACCTGGTATGGAACGTTACAGGATAATCAGGGCAATGTCTGCAATGGAGTGCCATCTGTTACAATTTATCTTTTCATGCAAAGCATTAACAATGTAATGTTCCTTTACCTCCTAACTGGTTTGATAGTTCAACACCCAAACCCTCTGGTAAGCGATGCATACATTGAATACATCAATCTAAGAACATTTTAAAAATGTCCCAGGAATGAACATTAAGTAGAGACTAGCACAGGCTGTGGACAGGATTGAGTCTCTGAAAGTTGATTGAGTATATTCATTTAGCACTTGTAGACATGATAGTGCATATCTATAAATTGGTTCAGCAAGCTTATGCTGTACACAGTAGTGGAAGGAGGAGGGGGCAACTGCCTGGCATACCAGCACACAATTGTCCCAAAGCATTATGGCAAATGCAGTGTATACTAACACTCACTTGAGTTGAAAGTCTTTAGTTTTCCCTATTCCAGGTGCAGTCAGTGTTGTGTATCTCTCAACACGTTTCAGGACATTTATACTACTTCAGCAGATTAGTAAATATGGGGATACTAGAACTGCTGCTCACACCCTTCTCAGGTTCCAGCACCACTCACACAGTGTAGGCCAGACCCACAACTTACCAAGCAGACAATCACAGAAGGAGGAAGGGAGAAAATTGCATTGCAAACTCACCCAGATTCCTTGTGGGAAAAGCAGCATAAAATTACACTAGTTTGAGTTGAAAGTCTTCAGTTTTGTTGAAGGACAAGCATCCTCAAAATGTGTCTAGAAATACACAGCACTGACTGCACCAACCATGATGAACACTAAAGATGTTCTATTTAAGTGAATGTTATGAAGCAAAGCATTTAACACAATTCATTTTGGCAATTTGTGTGCAGGCATGCAGTGGCATAACATGATTTGAGGGTCCTTCGTGCAATGTACAAGGAAGGGCCCAACATGGGCAGGACCCTGTCAAGAGTGCCAGAGGGGGCTGCGAGGGCTATTGTTACGCCATTGCTGATATGCAAGGCAGTGTAATACCTCCTCCCTTGATTTGACTGTACACAGTTGCGTTCAGTCATACCGTCATCCAACTTTTACTGTAGTCCACATTGGGAATTTGGGGTTGATGCACGCCCACTGTACAAATCTGAGGCCGTGGGCCTGAAACCAGATATACAGCACTGACACTCAGCGCCATTGTGTGTATCTACAAGGGAGGATCTACACAACAAAACCAGCCTGCTCTGCCATTTTATATGAGACTTCAAGTCATTTAAATAGAAGCGAGAAAGGGAGTGAGTTGATGTTAAATTGGGTGAGGAGGGAATTAGCGATTAAAAGAAGCCTGTGCGGTTTACGTCATGGCAAGAGACAAATTTTGTCGTCTCTCCAGGTTTATGTAATAAGTAAAATATCTGTCTCCCCAGGCTTATTTAGTTAGTAAAATATCTAATAGAGTTAATGTATTGTATTGAAAAAAACTATATCATTTAGAATGGAATGTAAAGAATTAATAAGATCAGGTCATAATAAAAAAGGAGGACAACAATGAACCCAAAACTATGGTGTAGACTATGTTCTCAATTTAGAGTTCGACAGTGAAAGTACTCCGTCGTGAAGGTGACAGGTGCCCTCTCCGACAAACTGAAAGACCACTAACCTCCCTTAGAGTAAGGGCTATCGAGAGGGTTTGCCAATTGCCTATCCACTCTATTTACAGTGTGCAATGAAATAGCAAGATTGCACTGCCAGTCACCACCAGGCAGAACCTGGTGGGAAGAGGCAGTGAAGACTGCAAAATGCCCCATACTCAGTGGGAGAATATTTCCATAGTGATGGACATTGCTTTTTTATTTTTTAAAACAAAAGCCTTCTTTAGGATTTAATTTTTGAAAATTAAAAACGCAATGAAAGTTTACAGGAAGGTCATGTCGTGTTTACAGAGCGATCCATCTAACTTTCAATGAATTACAGGAACCACTGTGACAGTGAATCCTGCCAATGCAAGAGATCCCCACTGGCCAGAGGGCAGCTCTAAATTCAGCTGGCAGGCCAGTGGAGTACTTTACCTTGCTCAGAGATGGCATGCTCATGAACATAGCAAGGGACACTGCACCATGTGATTCTGAGTTAGCTCTATTTTCTACATAATGAAACATCTACCACACTTACTACTTAATCCACCATATACTGAATATTTGGCCGATGTCAGCAAAATCCATCGCGTGCCCTTAATATAGAACTGCTGTTCAATGCAGGCTAGGGCCTGAATTAAGGAAATACAGACGGAATGAAAAAAAAATTAACTTGTTGAAAAAATGCTAAATTCCTAGAATACCCAAACAAAATTTCATCCACCACACCCATATTAAGGATAACATGTATTTTGTGTAGTCTCTTGATAAAGCCTATCTCTAGCAAACAGAGATTTCTATTTTACCATTTAATGCTATACCTGACCATGGTCCTGTTTCAGATCTCTACTTTTTGGTGGAAGGATAGCGCAATAGGTGTGATCGTCTTTGTAGAGTGTTCTGATTTACAGTTTTTGTGTGTGTGTGGGGCGGCTCTGTCTAGGCTGCTATCCTGAACAAAAGGGACCTAATACAGTTGTCTGCCACTCTCAGTACTCAAGTGCAATTGTGTACTTCCATATTGCAGTGATTCATGTAAAATATCGTTTTGATGTTCATTCTTGCTTATCTAAAAATTGGCTTAATTACATTCCAAAGTAGTACAAAGGCAAGATAAAAGCATTCAGTTGAGGAACTGCATGTATCTTGATTTTATAATCAACACAGTAATAAGTAATACTTTTCTTCCTAATAGGTACTCTGCTCCCGACAGCAAACAACTCTGGTAAGTGCAGCACCTAGAGAATGAATCATGTCAAGAACAGATGTAAGTTCTCTTTGGGCTTAAATCTAAGGAATGTAAAATACATAATCTAGAATACTGATTTGACATGCCATCAGAAAGACTTGAATAAAGCCACCTTTGTGGGGGTCTTAAGCTACCCCACAGACATATGGTGTATTCTGTGCATGATCTAACCTTGACGGTTAACTCTGTAATTGCTGGCAGGGTCTGTGCATATATTCAGCTTTAGGAGAGGATCATGATCATACCATACTAACACATTTACCTGCCCTACAGGACAAGGGAACATTCCGTTGGTAGGTTGGCAGGAAGAGGGACATATGCCCACTCTCAGAGTAACCCATGAGGGTGGACTAATGCTACCCCAGTTTGGTAGACAATAAGCACCTCCTTCGTGTTCTGTTTTTTCTGTGTGTATTTCCACAGAAAATAAATGCAGAAGGCCAAAATAAAACTGCTCATTTCTATGAGGCATTATAAGAGTCACTACCAATGAGGAAAATATGATTTTTAATGTATTGTCAGTAGAAGAGAGGATGCATATTTGCTTGTTCTAAAGAGATTTACGAAAGAAAATTGCACCCCACACTAAAAATGTTATCTTTGCATAGGAAGAGCACCTGGTATAACATGTCATGGGATTTTAATGGCAATGTCTGCAATGGAGTGCCATGGGTTATAATTAATATGTTCATACAAAGCAGTAATGATATAATGTTACTTTATTTCCTATCAGGTTTGATGGCTTCAACGCCCAAACCATACGGTAAGTGCTGCATATAGAAAATAAATCAATTCAAGAACGTTTTAAAGATGTGCCAGACAAGAACTTTAAGTAGAGGCAACCACTGGCTGTTGACAGGATTGAGTCTCTGAAAGCTGATTTAGTATATACATTTAGCACTTGCAGACAAGATAGTGCATGTCGATACGTTGGTTCTGGTAGCTGTAACTGTACGCAGTTGTAAAAGGAGGAGTTGGCACACAGCCTGTCATACAGCACACAATTTTCCCAGAAGAATTATGGGACATGCAGTGTATATTGACACTCACTTTAGCCTTCAGTTTTCACTGTGCTGGTGCAGCCAGTGTTGTGTATCTTACAACGCGTTTTCCAGGATATTTGTCCTACTTTCGTGGACAAGTGCTAGAAATGCTACTCAAACCCTTCTCTAGGCTCTGTCCCACTCACAGAGCATTGGTAGCCCAACTCACCAACTAGCCAATCAGAAAAGGAGGAGGGAGTAAACTGCCTGGCATATCAGCACACAATTAACTCTGATGCAGTGTGGTAAATGCAGTATATAATTACACTCACTTGAATTGAAAGTCTTCGACTTTCACCATTGTTGAAGGACAAACATCCTGAAAAACATGTCTAGAGATACGCAGCAGTGACTTCTCCAACAATGGTGAACATTAAAGACGTTCAATTGTAGTGAATGTCATGAAGCAATAACTCCTTTGCTACCAGGCCTATACACCCTCCTGTGCCATGACTTTTTTGGGCTATGTGGCATAGTTTGCCTTGAGGCCCCCATATCTCTTTGTCCACATAAGGTATCCACGATAAATGTCTGTTCTTTTTTCCAACCTTCTAAGAATTTTAAAGCTCCCCAGGGTTTGAGGATTCCCCTAGAGAGGACTGAGGAATTAGCCTAAACACAGCCACATTTTGTGTTTTTGGGGAAAAGAGGTGTAAAATGTGCTGCAGACGAAAGTGTCTGGTATTTTTTCCCTGCGACCGGTATCAACAAAGTGTATGTGGTGATAAAATCACCATCTTCCAAGGCAGGCATTTATCAGTAAACCAAACTGTTTGACATATTATTTGCATTTTACTGGGATTTAGCCTATTGCTCCTATTTTTTGTACTTTCAAACTCCCTCCAGTTAGTGGTAAAAATTTGATATCCAAGTTATTGGCTCTACGTACCAGTTAGTGGTAACAATTTGGTATGAAAACAATAATGGATCGTGGACAGCTGTATATGTCTAAAAAGTAGACATAATTATATAAATAGAGCAAAGTGTTGTTTGTGTTGATCCTTCAATGTTTTCCTATATAAAGTAACAGTTGAAATAAACCAATATTGTAATTAAGTTGGAAAAAACAGCCATCTATGCCTCCATTTTCAACTGTACCTTTTTCTAACTATGGCAGATTTATTAAAGCAATATACCCTTCTATTCACTGGACCCTTCTGGTTGCGGGGATATATAGGGCGTGTGGATTCACCATGAAACTGAGGTACACAGAACCAATAACTTAGATGCATTTTGCAATGGTTTTTCATTGTATACCAGGTATACAGCAAATCCTTTAGAAAAATATAAAAAGTGAAAATTAGGTATCAAGGAAACCTATGAATCTCTGAATTGGGAACAAGATACTGAGTTTAGAAGCACTGGTTATCTGCATATATCTGAATTTGCGGGTAACCATACTACCATGTGAATTAGAGGGCATTTTTCAAAATGACTCCTTTTTACACACTTTCTTACATTTGGAAGGCAGACATGCATAGAAAGACAATTGGTAATACCATGTGTTCTACTATTCTCTGTTTCCCCAAGTCTACCGAAAAAAAAGATGCCAAGCTTGTGAGGTTAGGCCTATGCCCACATACTGAATTGGCCCAAAATGCAACATAAACGCATCACATTTTTCCACTGAAAACGGATCCTTTTTTTGCAATGTGATTAGCTGTGGATTATCGGCCCTAGCTCAGCTGGAATCTAGTGAAACCTTGCAAAACTGTACATTTTTAAAACCTGAACATGCAGTGGTATCCAGGATGGAGTGACTTGTGTGGCTCTCACCAGGTTATGTTACCTAAAATCCCTCGCAAACTTCAATATTTGTTAAAAAAACTAATCTTTCCTACATGTGATGGAAAGTTCTGGAGGAATCTTTGGGGAGCCACTAACTTCCACCCTCCCTGCATTCTCTTAAGTCTCCCACTAAAAATGTTACCTCAGTTGTTATATGTTAAATTGAGACCTAACAAAGGTGCACCGTTTCAGAAGCACAAATCCTTCGTGCCACAGAGACAGGCAGGCCCGTTCACCGAGTTAAGGCCCTTTCACCTACATTAGCCCTCCCTTTACAATAACGAGCAACAGAGGCTGTCCCTTATCTGACGTGTGCTCTGGGTGCAGAAGACGGTCCATCCTAAATACGTCATCTCCATGTCCAACAGTGACTAACCTAAAGTCACAACGAATTCTTAGAAACAGACCCCTAGCTCTTGGGATTTTACCTAGCACAGGATTATTGATTTCTTCAAGAACTCATTAAATATGCATGACATCAATGCCAACATTCCAATGCACCTATTGGGTATAAATATACCTCCCTTTGACCAAGCAAAAGAGAGGAGACCGAGATTTCGATGCCGACACTCTGATATCTGAGACGCTGCAACCTGCGTCATGCCACAGCTCCAGTTGGCAGAAGTCCCTCACCCACCCTGGACGGTCCAGCTCGAGAATCAGGATGAAGTCCCACTAAGGTAATGGGGTTAGACTAAATCCTAGGGGGATTCTTGGCTCTCTAAGACCTGCACACATGCTAGGTACACTTTGGTACATCTAGTTAGGCATCATAGGGGTATAGGCTTTATCTTAATGCATTCTGTATTTCATGTATGTGTTCATTACTATTTTAAAATGGTAGAACTATACAATGCCTTTTTATTTAACTCCACTGCTGGCCATAATTCTCTGCTACAGTCCAACAGTTGTTGCAGCACATATAACCAGTACTAGAATAACAACTCTGCAATAATTTTTTTTTTTTATCCTCATTTGCCTTGCCCTCCTCTTAATTAGCCTCCAACTGCCATGCGCGTCTTAAATCAGAGTGCGTAGTTGTAGCTGCAGCAGAAAACGCGATTAGTGAGAATCGGCAGGAGATGACCCGAAGAGGTGCAGGGGATGACTCCAAACTTGGTGTTAAAACCTGTGGAACCAGCCATAAAAACGAGAGGGGGGCCTAGTTCTTGGAGTATTGTGGCATAATCATTGGACCGGGGAAAAAAAATAAAATAAAATAAAATACCCCGGCTATTGTGTCCACTGAACCAAAATGTCTCAAAAAGCCACATTACGTGTGCTGCAGGATCTCAGCATGTCTGTCTTGGATGTTTCATACAGGGATGACAACCAGTTTGTGTGTGTTGGTGCCGTATTTTCTGTCCAGACCTTACATATCTGTCTTCTTGCGAGTAGTACTGCGTAAAACAAAAATGTCCTTGCATGACCCCTTAAACTGTTGTCCCATCCAAATATAATAAGAGGTAATGTAATGGACACCGAGATATTAAGAATGGAGTCCAGAGTCTCTTTCACTTCATTCCAGAACTGTGTTTGTTAGGAAAATCTTTAAACATATGGATTTCCGAGGCCGCGATATAATTGCATTTGTTGCATTTCTTTCCTGGAATGAATTTAGACAGTTTTAAGGGGGAGAAATAGGCTCGATGTATTGTAAAAAAATGGTTACGCCTTAGCCATGCAGGTTTAACAATTTTGCATAGCAGGGTGCAAGATTTCTGCCAGATGTCAATACTTTGGGCCCCGAGCTCTGTTCCCCATAGTTGCTCCGGGAGGGTGAATTCACCGTCTATCTCCTCTAGCAGATTCCAGTACCGCTGCAAAACTTCTTTACCCCCTCCTAGTCGTTCTACCAACTTTTGTTCTATAGTACTGCTCTTCCCAAGTGTTACCCCTGACCTAGCCAGTGCTTTCTCCCAACTATCTAGTTGTATAAACTTGAACCTCGAAAACTCTAAGCCCAGTTGATCCCGTAACTCCTCCCAGGACCTCAGTGATTCGCCAACAAGCAAATCACCCCAGGTTGATATTCCTCCATCTCTCACCGGTATTGCCAGCCTATCTTTCAGACAGAGCGGTAACCCGGGAGATTCCCAGATAGGTGCATAATTTGAGAAATACGGC
This sequence comes from Lissotriton vulgaris, assembly GCF_964263255.1. Classification (NCBI taxonomy): domain Eukaryota; kingdom Metazoa; phylum Chordata; class Amphibia; order Caudata; family Salamandridae; genus Lissotriton; species Lissotriton vulgaris. The sequence goes on along the minus strand of NC_141693.1, from coordinate 1,187,822,044 downwards.
AGACCTAGTTTTTTCCTTATTTGTGACCAGACCTTCGCCTGGGACATAAGAGTTTTTAGCTTCACTTTTTTGAAGTATTTCTGATCCCCGAATTTAAACATGAAACCATTAGTTGGTATATCAGCTCCAATCAGCATGGCTTTAACCTCATAGATGCTCGTAAACATCCCTCCCCAGTGCTGCGCTGTCCATTGGAACTAGTGCTGAATGGACGTCCAATGGTCGTGCGCAGCACTGGGGAGGTAGTGCTGCCTTCGGCCAACGCACCGAGGCAGCACTTAAGGGTTTAAACATTACGCCAATAGATGTGTTAGATGGAACTTTTAAAAGCATTCTGGAATGAGACAACTGAAAGGCTAAGGCAAAATACTGCAAGTCAGGCAAGGACAGTCCCCCCTTTTCCCTCCTCCTCCTCAGTTTTTTCCATGCCACTCTCGCCGATTTATAGTTCCAAACAAAGGAGTTTAACTCTCTGACATTTCTCCAAGATTTTGTTGTCGAATGCGAGGGGGATGGTATTAAAAATAAAAGTACATTTAGGGAGGATAGACATCTTTATCAGACTTATTCTGCCGAGGATAGTCAATGGAAGATTGGACCAAGATTTTAACAGTTTCCTACTCTCATTGAACACTCTCTTTAGGTTAACTTGAGCAATTTTACCGACATCTTGTACCACTCGGATACCCAGATAACGCATTGAATTGGTCACATCTAGCTGTAAATTGAGGATATTCCATGCCATGATGTCAGTTTTACTTGCGTTTATCTCATACCCCGAGATGCGGCCACACTCTTCGGCTCTCTTAATAACCTCTGGAAATGAGGTCTCCAGATCTGAGGTTAGAATTAAAATGTCGCCTGCGTAAAGAGCTACCCACCTTTCCCACTCCCCAAATCTGAATGATGGAATAAGTACATCTCCCCTTAAAACTTCTGCAAATGGTTCAATGTACAGATTGAAGAGGAGAGGAGAGAGCGGGCAGCCCTGTCTTGTACCTCTCAAGATTTTAAATGAGTCAGACAGTGTACCATTGATTAAGAGCCGTGCAGATGGTGCATTGTACATAAGTGCTACAGTGTGACAGAACTTCTTACCGAAGTTAAACTTCTTCAAGACAGCACCAAGATAGGGCCAATTGACCCTATCAAAGACTTTAGTCGCATCTAGGGTGAGTGTTGCCAACGTAAGGGAAAAGGATGAGGCAATATCGATTGCCCCCACAAGATCATACGTCAGAAAGGAAAGCTGGAGACCTTTAATAAATCCCTTCTGGGCTTGGTGTATGATTTCCCCCACTACTGAACCCAATCTAGATGACATGATAGAAGCAACGATCTTATAATCGCCGTTCAGTAATGATATCGGGCGGTATGACCCACATAAAGTTGGGTCTTTACCTGATTTGGGGATCAATACTATAGTGGCCTCACCCCAAGATCTAGGGGGTCTTGTCCCTCCCTCAAGATTCCATTGAAGAGGGCCATTAAAATAGGGACGATTACATCTATCAGGGCACGATATAATTCACCTGAAAGCCCGTCAGGACCAGCGGCCTTACCATGCTTTAGTGACCTAATGACATTTCTCACTTCCGTCTCAGAGATTTCCATCTCGATCCCGTCGCGCTGTATGGATGAAAGGGACGGTAGAGTGCACAGATTTAACCTTATGTGCTGATCGTCTAGGGTATCTTCCCTGTATATTTCCTCGAAGAATTCCCTTAAAGGCAGTACTTATCTCTTTAGTAGATGTTCTAGCAGCACTCTCGCCCTCAACATTGATTTCTCGTATATAATTTTTGGCTTGACCTTCCAAGCCAAAATCTTACCCGCTGCTTCTCCAAATTCAAAATGAGAGATTTTACTTGCCTCCCATCTCTACGATACTCTCTCTTGTAAAATGTTATCTAGTTGATTTTTCAGGTCACACATATTTTTTTGGTCTTGAGGTGAACCAATTGAGGCTTCAAGCCTCTGCTCAATCCTTCCTAGTTCTTGTTCAAGGTTTTTAATCTTCAATCTATACATTTTATGCCGGTGGGAGGATCTGTTTGTTATACATCCTCTCAAGAATGCTTTTAGAGCCTCCCATACCGTGTCAAGGGGAGCTGAGCTCAAATCTATATCCAAAAACGTACTTGTTTCACTCATCAAATATGTCACTTCCTCTTGATCTAACAAGATAGAGCGGTCGAATGACGAGGAAGGATGTTTAGTTTGATCTGGAAGTTTTAAAAGAAATAAGAGATGAACGATCCGATAGATGAGAGGGAATATAGTTAATACTAGTTATAGAGCTTTGGAGGCAATAGCTAAATAACGCAAAATCAATTCTTGAGGTGTGTTTGTATTTTAAGTTTCTATAGGATATCCCTTGTTTATTACCTGCTTTTTCTCGCCATAAGTCTGCCAGGCCTATTTGTCCCATTATCCCCTCAAGGGACTGTCTAGATTTAGAAGGAGCATGACCTCTATGACCACTATGGTGGGTGGATTGGTCTAGTTTTGGGTTTAATACAACATTAAGTCCCCTGTCCATATTATTGGATCCGAAGAGGTCGTTAAATGGTTCCTTATTGTTTCTAAAAAGGACGAATCATCTGTGTTGGGACCATAATATCCAACTAGATTACACACCCAACCATTGATAGACATACTCACCAAGAGCCATCTACCACTTTGGTCTTCGTTATAATGAAGAATCTGAACCTTTGCAGATTTTTTGCAAATTAGGAGAATTCCTCTTATATTTGCGTTGTGATCAGTACTAATAAATTTGTCTATCCATCTCTGTTTTTTAATATTATGTTGGCCTCACTTTTTAAAAGATGTGATTCTTGGATGACTATGATCTGCGCTGGAGAGTCTCGTAAATATTGTAAAATACGTTCTCTTCTACCTCGCACGCGCAGACCATTGACATTCCAAGATAGGAACTGAACAGAGGTCATCTTCCAACATCCATCCCTATTTGCACTTCCCTACCTCTCATGCTTATATTATTATCCCAAAAATGGCAGTTTCCTCTACTTGGACTAAAAACTTGTCTTGGAAGGCCTGACTCCTGAGGATTTTTTTGAATTTTAATGCTTCCCCCTTCTCCACCCACCCCTTCCACCCCACCCTTGGAGAACTCTCCCGTACTTACTCCGACCAGATGTAGCGCCGGATTCGCGTCTTACAATGCCTTCTCCTCCCACATCGCAAAGTACCCCCCTGAAAAACATAGACTTATGTAAAAAAAAAATGTACACATTCTTCTCCCTCTTATTTTTTTTTTTTTACACTTTAGGGATCTTTCGACTTCTTTTTTTGTGTATATATCTTTTTTTTTTTCTTATTTTTCCCCTCCTTTTTTTCCCTCTTTTTTCCCTTCCCCGTCCTATAAATCTTATGAATCCTTGTGTGTGTTCTTTTTTTTTTTTTTTATATATATCTTCTTCTTGTCGTTAAACTAACTCAGAATCTTTTTAAAACTTAACATGCTAGAAGCTTACTACAGATCCCTGTACCAGGCGATTAAGTATGAGACATTGAGTAGAGTGTTTCAGAAAGGTTCGATGTTCCTATCCTCTGTTCTCAATATGTATCAGATGGTATAGGTGAGCGTTATGGTGTATGAACAAGAGCTTAATAGTTCTAATCAGTTAGAGTTTGCCCTGGGAATGATTACAGATGGATTCCAATAGTTCATCGGCCTCAAAAGGGGATCTGGCGTTGCGCGGAGCTGTTTGTGCGGAGATCGTGTGAGCTGTGAGGAGTTCTGAAGCTCTCTTCGTTGTTTGGAGAGCCCGTGTGCCTATTTCCTGCTTGCTGTGGCCGGGAGACATTTTTGCAGTACAGCGCCCTGAATGCGAGTGGCGCTTTAATCCTGGTTCTACATTGCCGGTGGCCTGCTGCTTTGTGGGAGACTACAAGTCCCAAGACTCCCTCCGCCCAGGCACACCTGGCCCGGACCAGCACCACGCCTACAGCTTCAAGCGCTTTCATAATAGCTTGCCGCACCCGCTATCGCGGGTGCCGCTGCGCGGAGCTGTTTGTGCGGAGATCGTGTGAGCTGTGAGGAGTTCTGAAGCTCTCTTCGTTGTTTGGAGAGCCCGTGTGCCTATTTCCTGCTTGCTGTGGCCGGGAGACATTTTTGCAGTACAGCGCCCTGAATGCGAGTGGCGCTTTAATCCTGGTTCTACATTGCCGGTGGCCTGGTGCTTTGTGGGAGACTACAAGTCCCAAGACTCCCTCTGCCCAGGCACACCTGGCCCGGACCAGCACCACGCCCACAGCTTTAAGCAAGATATAACAGACTAACATTCCCGCCTCGCGGGACGCCGGGCTAAGCCCGGGCAAAGGCGGGCCCTCTGTGGCCCTCAGTGACCGAGGTAGGCCGGGCCGGGCCCCGGTATTTTCATTTATTTATTGAATACTTGGTTCATTAACTTACTGCAGACGAGGATATTGTGAGGCGGCAGATCCTTCACTTGGTTTAGTGTTCTCTGCACTACCTCTGTATTGGCTTTTTAAAAGACAGTTTATTATTTTCTTTTTTGAATTTTTTCATATAATTCTGGTGATATTGGTCTGCATATTGGTTACAGCCTTCTGCACTATGACTGCAAATACACTACGCTCTGGAAGAGTGTTAAAGGGACAAATGCAGCTAATGCAAATATGGGACAAACCAGTTAATAAGGATACAGAAGGACCTCTAATAACAGATGAGGGGCTGATATCACAAACTGACTCTCAACATGAAGTAGTGACTGATTCTAAGTATGATGTACCTACGATGAGTCAGCCACATACTAATGAAGTTATTCTCCCATTATGTTCAACTAAAGGAGATCTTCCTATTCCGTTGCTAATAAAGTCGGAAATAAAACAACATAATGAGAATGTTGAACACACGGAGAAAGATATTGTGGAACTATCTATTCCGTCGAGTATTGATCTAGAACTCTGTGGTCGCTATTTGGACGAGGGAACGGTGAATCAGTCTGAACTTATCAAAACCCCTAATAGAGCGACACCTTCTGGATTACTACTATATAGTAGCACCCCTTCTATAGCATCCAATGATATCCTTTCTACGCATAGTGAGTTAAAATCACCACAATTAAATCTTTCTGGGAGCCGTGCTTATACCGCGTCTGGCTATCCGAAAAATGAAAAACCGATTTCGGATTCTCTGATAGCTCTTGAAGATCTACTGGCTTCAATATTACTTTTGTTAGGAAAATTTGCAGTGAGCTCTGACTGCATTATGGACTCAGTTACTGAGATTCTGAAAGTATTAGTGGCAAAAAATACGGAGAACGGAATAGCTCATCCTACTAATACTGTTGCCATAAATACCATGGTCAGTAATACTTCATTAAGAACAAATGCAGTGGCTGGGATGACGTTAAAGGTGGATATCCATGAGCCTTCTGAGACCTTAATTCCAACTTCCTTAAAAATGTTGAATGAAAGAGAGAAAGACTCTATAGTGAAGGAAGAAAGCGTACTGGTGATACATCAATCTACTGCAAAAGGTCAATTAATGGAGGAAGAATGTCCGGTAGAGGGTAATCAAACTACTGGAAGTGTTTTATTCCCTATTTTTAACCAAGAGAAAAAAGAACGTGAAGCAACATCTGGTATTAAGGGAATAAAAAAAGAAAAAAGAAAAAAGTATAAAGGAAAGAATAGGAAGCCAGTCCGGAAGTATGCGAAAAGAAGACAGAGGCAAATTTTATTCCAAAAACATTTAAATGAAGCCTCTAATGTAATAGAAATTTCAAAAAGTTTTATATTGGATACTCCCAGGAAAGAGGTTGAGGTTTGTGTTTCCAGTTCTGTAGTGAAAGATACTTCCGCTGATAAAAATAGTAAAGAGAGAGCCCTGTGTTCCGTGGGTAATGAGACTGATCTTCCTGCACCAGCTGATGGAGACATAAGAACTGAGCCCACAGTAATAAGGGTACTTAATCCAACTGCCCCTATTTTTCAGCTCCCATCTGAAGTGACATTGGTCTCAACAAACCCGCCTCTGAAAGATCCTCCCTTGTGGGTGGATACCTTGACACTGGATTTTCTGCCTTTATTCGACTCGGATTTAAATCTGAACAGATCATGGTTGCTTAATTGCCTTAAGGACATTGAGTGCTTAAAATTAATTCAGTCAAGTGATATCGACTTGGTTTCTGCTATAACATGTGATAATGGGCAACGTGTAAGGGCTAAATTTTGCTCAAAGATAATTCCTAATCTCGTTCTCCAACAAGCAGAAGCTTTCCAATGTAGAGGGATAGATGTGTTACCTTTTATTAGTATTTGCCCCAGAGAAAGAACTCTAAAGTTGGGTGTTAGGCTGGATGATCCGCCTGCCCATAATAAAGACCTAAAAATCTGTGTTTCTAGGGGTAAGCGTATGGTTTCTAAGATACTTCCATGTAATGAGAATATGATTCCTTCTCAAAGTCAAGACCCCCTGCAGTGGAATTGGTTACCAGGAGCTCTAACGAATAATACATCGAACAACAAACGACTATTTCAACATCTTTAACAGTTAATTAAAAATGATCTCCTGGAACGCTGCAGGTCTCTATAATTCCCCTGAGAAACTGGATTTTATTCTTTCCTTGAAGGCAGATGTGCTATGTGTACAAGAAACATGGTGTAAAGATATACAATATGGGGGGAAAGATTATTTAGTTTTTGAGGCCCCCGCTATACCCTCAAATAGAGGTCATGCGAAAGGGGGAATTGCCTGTTTTTTATCTAACTCCTTACAATGGCAATTTTCCCATTATACTGACATTAGCAAACTCTTCCAAGTAATAACCATTAATAATCTGTCACTAATAGGTAGTCGAACATCACTTGTAATCGTAAATACATATATACCGCCAGAACATACTTTTAATTCTGTCTTAAAGCGAATGTTTTCCTATGTAAAGCAGCTGTTAGAGCTTGCTGAGCCCCCATATATTCTCCTTATGGGTGATTTAAATAGTAAAGTGTCTAACCTAAGTTTAGATATATTTAGGAACAAATCTAAGGAAGAAGCATATAATATACCTCAATCTGTATTTCCCAATAAAATAAAAACTAACAAAAGAGGAAAGATCTTACTAGAGGAACTGAGCTCAGTAGAGGGGCTCATAGTGAATGGCAGAATGCCTTCTGACACTCCAGCTAAGTTTACACATGGGTCATTCAGGGGTGAATACATCCTAGACTATGTAATCTCAGACTATGATACGTTCTCGTTCATTCAGGACATAGTGATCTCTCATTCCAACTTAAGTGACCATAAAATGGTTAATATAACAATTTCATTACGACCTCCTGTGACTGAATCCTGGTCTTTAGTTAATACAGGAATCTCCATTAATCGTAAGACTGGAAGATGCTTCTGGGATTCTAGCACTGCAAGGGATGTTCAAAGTATTCTTGCCCAAACTCTATTAGAACTAGACGAATGGCAGGGAACTGAATTTTCTAATTTTGATATGCTCTTGCAGAAGCTTAGAAGGATAGCTAAGAAAAACAGAAATCCTAAGAATCCCCCACTTCCTCCATCTATATTATTATCCTTAAATAAGGAAATAAATAAACTCATTAGGCAACTGTACCTTAATAGATCGAGGGAAAATGAACGTAAGTTAGCCCTACTGAAAAGAAGGTGGAATAGATTAAAAAATAAAATAAAAAAAGAAAAAGAAGACTCTCTCTGGATAAGGTTAAGAGAGGCCTCGGTCGATAACAAAGCTAGAGACTTTTGGTCTATAATAGGGAAGGGATGTGGAGTAAGAACCTCTCCCATTCCAGTCTCTATTATGGAAGAAGTCTGGGTAACATTTATCTCTAGTCTATACGCTTCTAACGGAGTGGAGGATAATAATAATTTGGAGTTAGTCCTGAATGAAGAGTATAACATAGAACTCCCGACTGAGAAATCCATAGCATCCGCGATAAAGAGTATGCGCTCTTCCGGAGCTATGGGCCCGGATGAATTGCCCATGTCTATAATTAAGCAGGATGTCACCGCCTGGAGTAAGATACTTCTTCCAGTGTTTCGTGAATGCTTCACTTCTAGACTAGTTCCTAATTCTTGGAGAGGAAGTATCTTGATTCCCATATTTAAAAAGGGAGAGCGGGATAATCCTAAGAATTATCGTTTAATAGCTCTTCTGGATTCAATAGGCAAAATTTTCGCTAAATGTATTCTATTGCTAATTATGAAATGGACTGAATCAAATGGTATTTTACCTATGCAGCAAACAGGCTTTCGTAAAGAGCACGGTACTCTTGACAATTTGACTTCCTTACAGGTGCTTGTAGACAAATATGTTCGTGTCCGAGGTGGTGGTTTATATGTAGCATTTATTGACTACTCAGAGGCGTTTGACAAGGTAGATCGTCCAACGCTATGGAAAAAGCTTGCTACATTGGGCATGCCAGTACAATTACTACAATTGGTAAAATCTCTTCATTCCAACACATGGTGTAAGGTGCTACAAGGTGGTAAAAGGGGTCTTTCTCAATCTATCCCTTCCCCGAATGGATTAAAACAAGGGTGTATATTGGCCCCTATATTGTTTTCCCTATATACGGCAGACCTACCTTCCTGTATAACAGCTGGTGGGGGACTATCCCCAAAAATTGGAGGATTACCGATATCTGTCCTAATGTATGCGGACGATATACTTGTTTTAGATCTAACCCCGAAGGGTTTGTCCAATCGCCTGCATGCATTAAATTTATTTTCTGAAGCACATTATATGAAGATCATCCCTCAAAAAGTAAAATCATGTGCATATTCGGCAAGAAAAAATGCAGGTTTGAAAATTATAATTGGATATTAGGGGGACAGAAATTAGAGGTAGTCAAAACCTACACCTTCCTAGGAAAAATAATTGCTGCAAATATAAGTGAGACCGCCCATATAGAGCACAACTCTCGTAAAGCGTTGGCACATGGCATGGGATTGTGTTCTTTATACAATGCTACAGGGAAGAGACATTTCACACTATTCCTAGATGTATTTAAAGCAAAGATACCTGCTACTCTCCTATACGGAATTGAATTAGTGGACTTAAAACACTGGAGTTTTGTGCAAAAAATAGAAGGAAAGGTTCTAAGGAAAATCTCTCCTCTTAGTACCGCCTGCTCTGTTGCCTCATGCAGGCTGGAATTTGGATTGAGAAGCAGTTGGGTCCAGGGGTTGATTGCCCTCGTAAGATGGGTGGCCTGTCTGGTTAGAGGTAAAACCGGTTCCCTACGGGAAGCTATTAAAAGAGAACTCTTGGGGGACCTCAATGAGTTCTCTTTATTAGTAAAAAACTTTAGAAAAGCAGTAAGCTTGTTAGAGCTGGATGCAAACACCTTGTTTTTACTTGATCCCATTGAGCTCAAGGTGAAACTAAAAAGTGCATCCTGGGAACTGTGCTATAAATTGGATATGCTTGCCCAATCAAGGAAAAGAGGAAGACAATCTCTGTTGAATACATATACATTAAAGCAATCCCAACAATATCTTACTTGGAATATTCCTCACAGGGTTCGTAGGTTATGGTTCCTTCTAAGATACGATCTGCTTCCACTAAATTTCCTCCTTGCAAAGTGGTACGGTGTATCTCCCATGTGTAATCTCTGTCATAATGCTGTACAGGATCGTAACCATGTCTTGTTTGTGTGTACTGTACTACGCCCATTACGTCTCAAATGGTTAAAACCAATCTGTCTACAACTAGGAATTTTAAATGTAAAAACTTTCTTCCATGCTCTTTATTGTCCGCCAAATGAAATGTTTTGTTACAGAATTTTTAATTTTTTTAAAGTCTTTTTAGATATTTATTAATAATACATGGGGTGATGTTGATGATTACTCAACCAATGGCAGAATGTCTTACCTTACTTGTCTTCGTCTGTATTGTTTTTCCTTTTCTTTTTTATTCCTGTTATTTGGTATGTAAAATTTGTATATTGTGTACTTATTTTATGTGGCCCTCATTGAGAGCCAAAAACTTAATACATTTTGAATTTGAATTTGAATTTGTGCATTTTATTATTATACATAATCCGCAAAAATGCAGGGAACCTCATCTGAACTGTAGCGCCAGCAGCTCTAAATTTGTCCATCCTCTGACCCAGTTCCTACTGCCTATCCAGCGTGGGTTTATAGAGATCAGAGCGTATTTCAAAGGAAAAATCAGGTCCTTTTATAGATTTTAGTTTAAGCGCAAGATTAAGAATTTTTTCTTTCAAAGAATACGTCAGGAAGTTAATCTTAATTTTCCTAGGTTTAGTTCTACCGGGATTCAACCAGAAAGGATCACGATGGATTCTCTGTATATCTTTATCAAGCTCCTCTGCTGACTCCTCAAATTTAGGGACTCCTTCAGTAATTTAATTATATAGGTCTTAAGGTCTCCGCCTTCCTTTCCCTCAGGTATCTTCAGAAGACGCAGGTTGTTTTGTCATGAATAATTCCCTAAAGATTCCACTCTTTCTTTCATAGCATCCCCTTCCCTCCGTAAAGTTTGAATTTTCGACTCAGATGCCTCCAGATTTGCTTTCATCGCCCCAACAGAGCACTCCAATAATTCTGTTCTTACTCCCAGCCCATCCACCTTCCTCTCCAATGCCTCACTGTACGTCTGGATATCATTCTGATTTGCCTTAGAAATCAGAAAGCCATTGCGAATCTCCTCTCTCATCGAAGCTATTGAAGCTACCAGGACTTCCAATGCGCTCTCAGTGTGGGTGGGCCTTTCGCTTTTATCTCCTTCGCCCTTATCTCCCTCCGCTAAATTGTGTGTGTTTTCTCGGAGTATTGCGACTTGCGCACCTCCTTCATTTTCTAGTTTATTTGCTGACACGCTCGGTAGTGGAAGAGATGGAAGAAATGGAAACTCTGTCATATCTGTTACTGGGGTAGGAATCTTAAGCTCACAGTTACTGTTGTAATTGTCCGAGTTTATTTTTGTGGATAAGAGAAGAGAAGGTGTGCTTAAGTTATCGCCCTTGTCTGAATTATTAGCCGGTATCAAATCCAATACCTGAGGCAGAACTTTGAAATATGAACGCAGAGAGGGGGTAATTCTCCCAGAACTGCTATTCAAATTTAAGATTTTGGACCCCCATTGAGGACCGCCTTTGCTGTTTTTTGTTTTGCTTATTTTCCCCTTGGTAATAAACTTCTGATTGAGCCTAACTTTTGCTAAATCTAGGAAGATAGAAGTGGAGGGTTCTATTGTCGCCACTTTTTCTGAAGAAGGGGATTCTGGGAGTTGTAGTTTTTTCTTACCCGACCTCTGTTTCTTTCCCACCTTCTCATTCAGGCTCTTGGTGCTCTTAACATTTGTTTTTCTAAAGGGGGTGTTTTTATCTTTATCTTTGGGTTTGATTAATTCTGATATCTCTAATACTTCTGATACCTCCTCTCTCTCAATAACCCCCGCAGCCTCCTCTATTTGATCACAAATTGCAGCGGCGGCTTCGTAAGCCCCTCCAGTCACACTCCCCTGTTCAACTCCGATCTGCTCTTGCTCTCTATCGCTGACTCCAGCCTCCGCTCCAAAATCACAAGCCTCCTCCAAGGGAATCCGTCGCTGCAGCAGTCTTTGTCCCGCTTCCCCAGCACAGCCCAGCCTACCTCTTAGCTGTCCCCAAGCCGAACGACCTCGGCAGAGCTCCACGGCTGCTCTCTGCCACGGGCTCCGAGGAGGCAGTGAGCTGCCGGGGAGGGATTGAAGGGCGTCGCAGCGGTACATCCACAGGAGCCGCCCACTCACCAACACCGAAAAACAGAAACTGCGGACGATTAGAAAATGCGAGCAGGCTCTGCTTCGAACGCCGCCCAGGGGATTCAAATACTGATATTACAGAGGATTCCGGGCTCCGCTCACAAAGGCATCATTCCATGAGAGGGCAGTGACAGCAACTCTGCGATGATGGAGATCCGGCGTCTGAAGCGCGCGCCGCACTAGCCTGCGGCAGCCATGTTCTCCGTTGACATCACTTTGCAATAAATTTTATTGTAAACACACCTGACTCTTTCTTCTATGTACTTCTCTGAGATGAGTGACTGAATGAAAACTAGTATATTGTTTCTATGATCCTGAGGGATCATGGTTTTATGTTATGTGGTTGCCAGAAGCTATTCCCTTCTTGTCTTCCAGAAGTTTCTAGTGGCCTCTGAGCTAGCTGGTACACAGTAATTAGGTTTAATATACATAATAGGGGCATACAGACCTCAGTTCTATGCCAAGCCTATCATGTATGTTATTCCATTGCACAGAACCTATAAGGGAAATAGGAACTACACTACACAAAACGCAACATGGAAACACCACATTTTTCGAGTGAAAACTAAACTTTTTTTGTAGTGTGCATAGCTGTGAATTTTGGGCCCTAGCTCAGCCGGCACCAAGGCATACCTAGCAAACCTATACATTTTTTTAAAGTAGACACCAAGAAGAACTCCCGATTTTTGCGATTTATTTAGCTAAATTTGTGATTTTCTGGGGATTCTTGGTAGGAACATGTTGGGGATCAATGTCAGCCACACCACCATGGATTCCCCTGGGTGTCTAGTTTTCAAAAATGTTTGGGATTGTTAGCTTTCCATAGATGCCTGCAGAGCCGGAGACCAAAAACCCATGTGACTCTGTTGGAAAACCAGATTGTTTTGTGATGGATAATTTTGAAGTCTCCACAATAGGTTTTGGGCCCTTCCCTGTTGCGGGCACTTGGCCCACTCACACAAGTGAGGTAGGATTTTAACGGGGAAATGTGTGACTTTAGTCAAATTTTGAGGTTTACTGTGCATTGTGGTTGGAAAACTTGTTGGGATCAATGAGTGCCCACCATCCTGTGATCCCCTGGGTAATTCGTTTATGGAAATAACTAGAATTTGTAGATTTTACCTAGAGACAATATACACCTTGGCAGATAAAGACAAAAATGACAAATACTACTTCCCATCCGTTATGGTATATGAACAAGAGCTTAATAGTTCTAATCAGTTAGAGTTTGCCCTGGGAATGATTACAGATGGATTCCAATAGTTCATCGGCCTCAAAAGGAGATCTGAAGTTGTGCATTTTATTATTATACATAATCCGCAAAAATGCAGGGAACCTCATCTGAACTGTAGCGCCAGCAGCTCTAAATTTGTCCATCCTCTGACCCAGTTCCTACTGCCTATCCAGCGTGTGTTTATAGAGATCAGAGCGTATTTCAAAGGGAAAATCAGGCCCTTTTATAGATTTTAGTTTAAGCGCAAGATTAAGAATTTTTTCTTTCAAAGAATACGTCAGGAAGTTAATCTTAATTTTCCTAGGTTTAGTTCTACCGGGATTCAACCGGAAAGGATCACGATGGATTCTCTGTATATCTTTATCAAGCTCCTCTGCTGACTCCTCAAATTTAGGGACTCCTTCAGTAATTTAATTATGTAGGTCTTAAGGTCTCCGCCTTCCTTTCCCTCAGGTATCTTCAGAAGACGCAGGTTGTTTTGTCATGAATAATTCCCTAAAGATTCCACTCTTTCTTTCATAGCATCCCCTTCCCTCCATAAAGTTTGAATTTTTGACTCAGATGCCTCCAGATTTGCTTCCATCGCCCCAACAGAGCACTCCAATAATTCTGTTCTTACTCCCAGCCCATCCACCTTCCTCTCCAATGCCTCACTGTACGTCTGGATATCATTCTGATTTGCCTTAGAAATCAGAAAGCCATTGCGAATCTCCTCTCTCATCGAGGCTATTGAAGCTACCAGGACTTCCAATGCGCTCTCAGTGTGGGTGGGCCTTTCGCTTTTATCTCCTTCGCCCTTATCTCCCTCCGCTAAATTGTGTGTGTTTTCTCGGAGTATTGCGACTTGCGCACCTCCTTCAGTTTCTAGTTTATTTGCTGATACACTCGGTAGTGGAAGAGATGGAAGAAATGGAAACTCTGTCATATCTGTTACTGGGGTAGGAATCTTAAGCTCACAGTTACTGTTGGCCCACTCACACAAGTGAGGTAGGATTTTAACGGGGAAATGTGTGACTTTAGTCAAATTTTGAGGTTTACTGTGCATTGTGGTTGGAAAACTTGTTGGGATCAATGAGTGCCCACCATCCTGTGATCCCCTGGGTAATTCGTTTATGGAAATAACTAGAATTTGTAGATTTTACCTAGAGACAATATACACCTTGGCAGATAAAGACAAAAATGACAAATACTACTTCCCATCCATCTATTTGTCACGTACATACACATACTGTTTGGATTTGGCAAAAGGGTGAGTGAAATGTTCAAAATGCATATTTGTTTGACAATGGATTTCACAAAAATTAAATACAATCTTAATAACTGAAAGTTCTAAGATCTGAACCAATGGCTCACAGTTGTGAGCTTCAAAAGCAGGGCAAGGTACCAACCTCTTTACAGGCAATTCACACTCCTTTCATACATGACACAAACAAGATCTTTCACACTTCCAGCACATTACAACACTCACATCAATAGACAATGTAGAGATAATGTACACCCTGACAGAAAAAAGACAGAAAAGAAAACTATTACTTCACACTCATCTATTCCTCAAGTACACACACATACTAGTTGGATTTGTCACGAGGGTGAGTGAAGGTTCAGAGCCTAAAATGTTAATAACAAAAGATTTCACAAAAATGATATGCACTGTTAATAATTGAAAGGTCGAAAACCTGAACCATTGATTCACAGCACATGAGCTGTAAAGCCCCGGCAAGGCAACAAACTCTTTACAGGCCATTCAGACACCTTTCATATGTGATACATACATGACCATTCATACTGCCAGCCGTGGGCCCAGAAAATTACAACACTCATATCAACAGACTGACAAAGCAATCCCATTGGCTGGTGGTTGACAGAGTGTGTGCACTGGCGTTTGGCTAGCAGGGACCAACAGCAAGTCACCACATACACACTGCCAGCCAAACGCCAGTCTATGCGCATTGTCAGCCGAGAAGCAGTACATATACACTGCCAGCCAAGCGCCAGTCCACACACACCACCAGCCAAACACCAGTCCATGCCCACAGCCAGCTAAGCGCTAGTCCAGGCACAACACCAGCCAAACGTCAATCCACTCACACAGCCAGCCAAGCACCAATCCACACGCACCACCATCACATTTTTTATATAAAAAAAAGAAAACACAAACCAATAGAAACAAAACTATAAATCCAAACAGAACAGCTCTAACTAAATACATCATACTAATGCCAATCATAAAATCGGAACAACATTTTTTAAATGATACATACCAGTCAGTTCACTTTTAGACTCCTGACTGCAACCAACAACTCTTCTCTGTGGGGTACAATATTAAACATGTGGGCACACACATCCCAGGCTTAGGACAATAGGGCAGTACGCAAAACTGTCCTTCCATATACCTTTTTGGTAACAGACTCTTCATTTCTTAGTTGGAAAGTTTTTTTGTACTGTGGGAGGAATGTAATCAAGAACGTGGTGATCTTTCAATCTAGCCACATCCTTTACCACTGCTACTCTAGGAACTTGTGCCTGTCCCACTACAACAAAGCTGTCTATCCAAGATGGCTGAAACTGAACAAATGTCATTTTTTACGCTGGTGAACAATCCATAAAAACAACAAAAGCATTGAAGGTTGCTACATGGAATAGATAGATAGCCAACTCCTTATACCAAACATACGCCTAACAAACAGCAGTCTAAGGTTCCAACCGCTGATCTACTATATCAACACTACCCATGTGCCTTTTGGAGTCGAAAATGCACGCATGTTTGTCACTTCAGCAATCTGACCCCAAACATTCACAGGTGTAGTCCTTTCATCATGGAAGGGTCAGCATATAGACATCTTTCCTGTCAGAAAATGTTAGATCTAGACATTCATCACTACTCACCGAACTGCACTTCTCTTGTCAAGTTTTTTACAAACAAGCTCTTTTAGGTAACCTTTACGGTTGGTGCGGATTGTGCCACAAGCAACAGTGTCCACTTTGAACAATTCCCTGAACAATGGCACACTTGCATAAAAGTTATCTATGTATAAAAAGTGACCTATGTTAAAAAGCTCTCTACCAGGTTCCCATATAATTTTTTGAGCAACTCCAAAAGTGGACAGAACCCAGAGGGGTCAGTACTGGAATTGCTACCCATTTAGACCGTGAAAATATAGACAGTCCAGTACTACTCTCAGACAGCAAATACATGCCCTCTAGGTAGGAATGTACTGCTTAAAAACCAGTCAGCCCTTGAACAGGACCAAAGACTCATCCACAGCTTTTTTTTTCCCTGGCACATGGATCTCTGAAAATCAATCTACAGAGTGATCACGAACAGGCCAAACTTTAAAAAGACGGTCACAATCAGATTATTACTCATGGTTGCAGGAAATATAGTCTTTGCCACCAGGGGATTAGCAGAACAATATTTAGAGAGAAACAGCTTCCTTTTCAGGCCCATCAAAAAGAATTTCTTCAACACATCCAGATTTGTGGAAGTTCATCAGGTAGCATGAGATTTTAGTCTGGTACTGTTGTCCCTCAAGTACTGTTCAGAATACGAATTAGTCTACTCAACAATCTCATTCAGAAATACACCATCCATTAACAACTGAAAAGAATGTATAGGCAAAATGTTTCCTCATCAGATAATTCCTTTCTAATAGAAAATTGCTGTCAGAATGCTGGCCTTCCACCTCTGCCTCAGATGCAGAGTCAGCCTCATAATCATGGTCAAAAGAAGAGTCGAAAAGCATACAAACAACCTGTTGAGCAGTCATCATGCAGTTAGCCATAATCCTTGCAAAGAAAAGTAACTTGACAAACAAGTGAAGAATACCCAACACTGTAGACAATAAGTAATAAACAAAGAGAGGCTTTATTAAGTGGAAATTAAAACTACTGGATATAGTAAAATCTAGAAGGATATGTCAGTCAAAACAAAGCACACAAATGCCTACAATACCACACACTTGCCAGAGACAGCACACAGTGAGGATCAATTGCACTTACTTTGCACAGACACAGCAAACACTAATGAAGCCCCTCTGTAAAGAAAGGGGATAAAAACATTGCACGCAAGGCAGTAAACAATATGTACAAATCAGTATGTTACTTTGAAAGGCAATCACTCAAAAAGCTAACAAAGCAAATTATACAAAGGATACACAAAAGATGAAAAGATTATGAAATGAGTAGCTTACCAAGCACAACTCCACAAACTGCAGATCTGTCAAAGCTGCACGCTGCAACAAGCCTTTACCAACAAGTCAAAGGAAACAATTGGTTTACAATAAAAAAATGAAAAAAATGAAAACAAATAAACCTGGTAACAAAATATCAAAATACACTCATGTTCCCCTGAAAAGAGGCATTGCACCATCAGATGGAAGTAAACATTATCCCAGAAGCAGAGCTCTCACCACATACATAACCTTATTCCCAGGAAACTCAAGTGTTACCACCCACCCTGAGGCTCAATCCACTGAAAAATCTCTAAAGGGGACAAAAAAAATCCCAAGGAGCAGATCGGCCTAACAAATCGCAATCTGCCCTAAGGGCAAATACCTCCCTGGTGCCTAGTAGGTTTCCTAAAACCAGCTGATCTGCCCTCTGGAGGGGTGAAACTATCAAAACAATCATCCCACAAGGGGAGAATCCTTCATTACAGAAAATCGTATTTTAAGAAATGCAAAGTCAAGCATGCCTCTGGGTTTAAGGCACCCATGGAGGCACCCCACATTTGTTAGTTCACATGAAAGTGCACATGTGCCCTGGGGGCATATGTGCATTTTATATTACAATAACAATGTGCATTTTTAATGGGTTTTTTTTGCACATAGTTACCATCCACTTGAAGTGGATGGTAATTGCTTTTTCTAAATGCCCAAATCATATCTAGGAAATGCTTTGTACATGTGCATTAGGAATCCCTATTTGTGATTCCTTAAATCACTGTCACAATTTGCGATTTCTACAGTGTAGAAATCGTATACTGCGACCGGTTTTGGTTCTTTTTACATCTGGGAAGGGCACTTATCATTTTTAACAGGCGAAATAGGGAATCAGCTCATTAAGAAGTGCTAAATAGCTTCACACATCTGGTCCTTACTATTTAATCCACCATAAAGTGAATAATTCGCAGCTGTCAACAAAAACAATCCAGTCACCTGAATGTAGAACAGCAGGCATAGGACATGAATTACGAAATACAGAAGAAATTAGCAATATTTTGACTTGTGGAGAAAGAGCTAAATCTCCCAAACACAATTTCATCTACCATACCAATATTGTGGGAACATTTATGTCATGTAGTCTCTTGATATAACCTTTCTCCGGCAAACAGAGAATTAGATGTTACCATACAATGCTTTAACCAGCCACAGCTGTGGTTCAGATCTCTACTGCACTGATCAAGGGAAGCGCAATAGCCATAATCCTACTTGTAGAGTGTTCTGATTTACAGTTCTTAACTGGGTGTGGGGGTTCTGTCTAGGCTGCTGTTCTAAACAAAAGTGACGTAATAAAGGTTTCTACTACTCTCAGTAATCATGATCAAGTATAACTACACTTTCATATTGCAGAGATTCATATAAAATCTTGGTTTGATGTTTATTCTTCCTTGACTGAAAAATGTCCCAATAACATTACAAAGTAGCACAAAGGGAAAATGGGAGCATTTAATCGATGAATTTCATTTGTCTTGATTTTATAAATAATTGCAGTAATAAGTAATATTTTTTCCTCCTACTAGGTACTCTACCCCCTACAGCCAAAACCCCTGGTAAGTGCAGCACATAAAGAATACATCATATCAATAACTGATTTATGTTCTTGTTGGGCTTAAATCTAAGGAGAGTAGAGTGCATAATATACAATAATTCTAACTTTGTCAGGCCATTAGAAAAATTGAACAAAGACAAGTGAGGTTCCTGACTGTAGCCATCTTTGTAGGGGTCTTCAGAAACTCCAGAGACACAGGGCATGGTTTGTGCATGAGCAAACATTGTAGGTTGATCCCGGAATCATAGACAGGGTTTGCGCATATGTTCCCCTGACTTCATTTTAGAAGGGGATGAAGATTATAACATACTAACACTCTTGCCTACCCTATAGGACAAAAGAACAGTCTGGGGGTAGGTAGGATGGAAGAGAGATTGATGCCCCCCCAGAGTGACACCCTTGTGCTAGACTAATGATACCCCAAGTGTGGTAGACATTAAGCAACCGCTACGTGGCCTAGTTTTCTCTTTGAGTGACAATAAGGAAACAAAGAAGGCCGAAAGTAAGCTCCTCATTTATATGCAGTAAAGGCAGTTGACATTTGATAGTGGTGGAGTGTAAATGTTGTGGCTGAGTGCACAGTGGCGCGCAAACGTAGTGAGCACAGCCGATCCAATGTGAGTTCGGGTCTCAAAGAAAATTTTGAAAAAATATTGGGCAAATGGTGCATTTTTAAGTGAATTTGAGAAAGCAAGATGGTTAATTTAGTAATTGTGAAAGTGTAGTTGTGCCATCAATAAATTTTCATATGATAATAATGTAGGTAGCTGCTTATTCAGTATAACCACAGAGTAAGTGACTAGACACTAGTACCTCGCATATTTCTTTATTTATTGTTATACCTTTAGAAATTAAATCTACTGAGAAAATACAATTTATAGTGATTTGTTGGGCTGGATACAGTGAGACAGCAAGTAAAAAACATTTAAAGGTAGTAGGGCAACCTACAAGGCACTGTAGTCTCATTGAGAGCAACCAATAGTAAAATATACATAAGCCAATTGAAGTCTGGCATACACCAGTGATTTCAGAGTCTTGACTATCCATAGAGCAGATTAGGAACAATTGAGCAGGTCACAAACTAGCAGCATTCAAGAAATGTTAGGATTAACATATTGCTCACTTTTTGTAGACAAAATCAGCATAGCTGTCTATAATAGCTACTAATGTCTCAATGACTTGAACATTAAAGTCTGGCATTCTCTTACAATGGTCTCTGTCTATATGGAGCATTGCTGAAGCATCAGTCCTTCCTCATTCATGGTGATCCTCAGGAATGTCTTGATTCTGTTCAAAATGGTAAAACATTGTTCTAACTCTGCTGTTGTCATAAGAGTTGTAAATACTGTTAAGGTAAAGCCACAGTCTCTGTAAGTGACTTTTCCATATTAAGGGTCAGATTTACACGTCCCTTGCATCACTTTTGCGCCGCAGTGGTGGCGTAAACGTTGCGGCCCATTTACAACGTGACGCATCTAGGGAGATGCGTCACTTTGTAAAGCTGTGCATCACATTATACCTGCGCCAGGTATAATGTATGCAGGGTAGGCGTTCCCATGCAAAAAGCCACGTATAACTGGTGCAGTGAAATTTACAAGATTTCACTGCGTCACTCTGCGCCTTCACTGCGTCAAAATCCCTACGCCTGCTCAGACCAGGCGTAAGGATTGACTTAGGGCACTTTACATGGGAACTACCTATGTTTTCTGTCGCATTGCTGGAGTTGTGTTACTTTTGTGACAAACCCCAACAATGCGTCACTTTTCCTCCAACAGATGCGTCAGAATTTCTGACGCATCTGTAATTCCTTGCGCCATGGTGCACTGTATTGTAAAGGACATTTGAAGGTGACGCAAAGGACGCAGGGAAACTGACACATCTGTACAGATGCGTCAGTTCCTGGTATATCAGCCTCTCAGTTTCTGAATTCAAGTGAGCAAAGGCATGGCACCACTGGCCTCCCGTTACACATGCTATGCATACTGTACAGTTAATTCAGTTCTTAGATTTTCTTTGTTGAGCATAGGAAAAGCTTCCAAAGCCTTGTTCAGTGCTCATTCATGGAAGAAAGTGTAATATTTTGAAAACTGGTTGCTTTGCAGTAGAAGAACTCAAAATATCCCTTTGCATGCACAACTATAGTGTCACATATCTCCTTTGCAATTCGGACCAGAATGCAGATTTTTTTCTATGGTTTGAGAAACTAGAATCGTTTGGCGGTCTACTGTCTAAATTGTCAATCCCATCTATGACTTTGTTCGTGTTGTTGACAAACTGACTGGTAGCTTTTTGCACAAAGACAATATCTTTTTTGTGTAACTGGACGTACAATATGTTGACATGAGGCATTATTTTGTGAAAAAAATCCAGAAAGCACTGAAACTCTCAGTCTTGTAGTGTTCTAGCAAAGCCAGGGGCCTCATTCCGACTTTTGGATTGAAAGTCGCCATAGCTTCTTATAACCTCTAGCATACACTCAAGGAGTTCCTTTTGTATCATTTTGGAGGTGCCCTTGGAGTTAAGAGAACTTACTAAATGCAGTAGCTGTCGGTGGTGGAAGTGCAGCCGTGCAGTGACGTGGGGCAGGGGAGGGGTACGGTGGGGGTAGTAATCTATGGAATACAGCCAAATACAGGTAAGCAATTATATAAATAAATAAACAAAATTTCGCTGTGCGCACTTCATCGCCAAATGCGATGCAGTGCAGGCAACAAAATTAGTTTAGTTTTTTTATATACTTACCTGTATTTGGCCGTATTCAGTACTTTACTACCCCTCACCCCACGCCACCGGCCGGCAGCACTCCCACCACCGACCGCTACTGGCTAAATGTTCTTACATTTCATTGTCTATGCTTGCTATTACATCTACAGGGCCTCTGACTATACCTGGATTTGAGTAACTTTAGTATTCATCATGTTGGCAAAAGGCCAGTTCAAAAGCACCACAGAAACTAACACAATTAATTATTGTTGATAGTATGTGTCTATTCCTATCAACTGCTTCATTGTGCTTCTTTATTGATTTGAGGTACGCATTGCTTAAGTGGGCTTCAACCGGTGTGTCACACACCATTCGCAGTCTCAACAGGTTTTCCATGTGGATTCTCATGCATGTGTGCTTCTTTATTTTAGCCCAAAAGATACAAAAATGATGGGTCAATGAAGAA
This sequence comes from Lissotriton vulgaris, assembly GCF_964263255.1. Taxonomy (NCBI): domain Eukaryota; kingdom Metazoa; phylum Chordata; class Amphibia; order Caudata; family Salamandridae; genus Lissotriton; species Lissotriton vulgaris. Next base: position 1,187,800,080 of record NC_141693.1, on the reverse strand, counting down.
CAAATCAAACATTCACCCCCAGTCAAGAGATCTGGGTAAATTGGTTGTTCTTTTACTCCCCATGACACTCCAGTTTAGACCCAGCCATATGCAAATCAGTCTTGACCCTGCTCTTCATGGAAACAGTCCAGCCTGAATTGCCAAGCCAGGTCCTCCTTAAACTAGAAACAAGCATCCTGGGATACGGTTTTGGGCTATCACCCCTCGTCAGTTAGAGCTAGCTTGAATCCAGGGGCACAGACATCCAGCTACTCACGTCTAGGCATAACCCAGTGCAGTTAGGGCAAGAAAGCAAAAGACACACAAACTATGGACAAAATGCGGAATAAATCAAACATTCACCCCCATTCCAGAGATCTGGCATACATCCATATATCTCTTTCTTGCTCACCATGACACCCAAGTTTAGATCCAGCCATTTGCAAATCAGTCTTGACCCTGACCCTCATGGGAACAGTCCAGCCCAATCTGCAAAGCCAGGTCCTGCCTGGACCAGAAACAAGCATCCTGGGACCGGTTCAGGGGCATCACCATCTTCAGCCAGGCTCACTGTCCAGGACTCACCATGTCACTGGATTCAAGTAAGCCTGGCTGATGAGGTGTAATACCCAGACACCGGTCCCAGGATGCTTGTTGTTTGTGTATTTTTTGTTCTATATTATATCCGACAAATGCATCTGTTCTATTACTCCTTTTTTAGTCTAAAGAATGTCACCACCAAACAGCAAGCAGTGGAAGCATAACAGAGAATTTGTTGACGTACTCCCTGTGAGCAATCAACTTTTCTGTACTAGAAGTTTGAAAATTTAAATTTGCTCTAGGTTTGTATCTGGCTGGTCAGGTTCTAATTGTTTTACAATTAGTTTCAGTCCAATGAATGGTTTTGCAAGTATCTGCTCTACAGTGTTTATGGTGTCTTACCAATATTAAAGTTACCTGCCAATAATCAAAGTGCAATGTATTACGTTTGGTGCAAAAACAGAATTCTTATTTCTACATATATGCATATCTTGTGCATTATCACAATATATCTCCAACAGCTCTCATTTGCACAACATGACTGATAACAATATAGCCTTATAGCTGCTGCCTTTGTGTGCCATACATACTGGTTGCTGTAGGCCCAGAAGCAGACATAAATTTCAAGACGCAGGTGACGGCCTATAACAAGGCAAATGAGAGGGACTTCAGCAACCGGTATAGCTAGAGGCAGCTGTGCTAAACAGCTGTTACTAACTTCCATCCATTGAGGGTAGAATGTTCTAAATTAAAAAGGGAGAAACAGAAAGACAAACATTTTACTGTTGGAGCAGAACGCTTACGTCAGCCATTGTTATACCTGAGCAGATTCGATATTTAAACTCCCAACGGTTTAATCTTTTAATATTATTTAAACAGTTCCATGACTCAAATTGATTCTGCTGTGCATGCACCACACCCACCATGTAGACCACATACATCACTTAAGTAAAATGTAAAAATATTATAGCATTTGTTTCCTTACCTGGGGTTGTTGGGTTGTGGGGGTGCAAGAGCAGCAAAGGAGGTTGGGTTCTGTACTATTTGGTCTTAGTCCAAAAATGATGTAGTAGACTTTATCAGACTTTACCAGATTCTAAAAACAAAAATATAACATACTGTAGTAGTGGCAACAAAAGACGAGGCCGGCTGATCGGAGGTTTCTCTTGGGGGTGTCGAATGAGATTCAGATGTTGAGGTATTGGGGTGCGGTGTTGTGGAGGCCTTTGTAGGTGTGTGTGAGCAGTTTGAAGGATATTCATCTTTCAATGGGGAGCAAGTGGAGGTCTCAGAGGTGTTGGGTGATGTGATCGTGACGTGGGATATCGAGGATAAATCTGGCTGCGGCATTCTGAACAGTCTGTAGTTTGCAGAGTTTTTAGTTGATTCCGGCTTATAGGGCATTGCCGTAGTCTGTTCTGCTGGTGATGAGTACGACGTGTGTGCCAATTTTCCTGTAGTCAGTAGGATCTACTTGAACATCTTGCAAAGTATGCAGAGGATGTAGAAGTATACGCAGGATAAGCTGTTGATCTGGTGATTCATGGTGAGAGAAGAGTCAGGTATGATGCAGAGTTTGCGTGCATGGTCTATTGGGGTGGGAGGGTTTCCATGGGTGGGAGGCCACCAGGTGTTGTCCCATGCAGAGGGGGTGAAGATGAGGTTGAGGACTTCTGTTTTCCCTGAGTTAGTTTAGCTACAGGCAGCTGTTGCTTATCCAGGTTACGATAACCTTTATCCGTTCTTGGAAATTGCACCTGGTGATGTCGGGTTTCTCGGTGAGGGAGAGGATGAGATGGGTGACATCGGCGTAGGAAACGATGTTGAGCCCATGGTTTCTGATGATGTTTGCGAGGGGGGGGGCATGTAAAAGTTGAAGACTGTGAGGCTGAGGGAGGACCGTTGGGGTACTCTGAATCTGATCTCTGTCGGTTCTGAGAGGAAGGGCGGGAGTCTTATCCTCTGTGTTCTGCTTGATAGAAAAGATTGTATCCAGTCTAAGGCTTTTCCTTGGATGCCAGTGTCGTGGAGTCTGATGGCTAGTGTGCAGTGGGAACAATGACAAAGGCTGCTGATAGGTCCAGGAGGATGAGGGCTGCAGTGTGACCTTGGTTGAGAAGGGAAGGGATGTCTTCGGTGGCGGCAAGGAGGGCAGTCTCTATGTTGTGGTTGCTCCTTTATCCGCATTGAGAGGTGTCCAGGATTTCGCTGGTTTCTATGAAGTGTGGTAGCTGGGTGTTGACGGACTTTTTAATGACTTTGGGGGCAAAAGGAAGCAGTGAGATGGGCCTGATGTTCTTGAGGTCCGTGGGTTCTGCAGAGGGCTTCTTTAGGTGAAAGTTGACTTCATCATGCTTACAGTTTTCGATCTTGAGGGAGCAGTTGATAGTTCGGCATAGTTCTGGTGCGATGGTGGTGACTATCCCTGTGGAAGATGTTTGGTGGGCATGGGTCAGAAGGTGCTCCAGAGTGGATGCTGTTCAGTGTCTTTAAGGTTTCTTCTGTAGTGAGAGTGGTCCAGATGAGGAAGGTCTGTTGGGTGGCATCTTTGGAGGTAGGATTAGAGGTCATGGCCATTGAAGTTTCGCTGTTGGGTTTGGAAAATTCCTGTATAATGGGAAGAGTTCATTGGAGTTGTGGGCATTGGAGAGATTCTGTCTTGGGTGAAGTTTTTCTTCATTGCTTTGATTAGTTGGTGGTGTGCTGTGGTGGCCGTTTTGGAGGCAGATCATGCTTACTGGGTTTTGCTGTTTCTCCACGTTTTCTCCAGTGTTCGGCAGGAGCGCTTGGATTCTCGGAGATCCATGGTGAGACAGTTGGCTTTTTATTTGTGTGGTCTCCTGGTGTTCTGGAGGAGGGTGAGAATGTTGGCGCAGTTGGTGATCCATTTGTGGAGGTTGTTTGCTGCTGTGTTGTGGTTAGTCGTAGTTAGGGGTGGAGTGTAGGTGAGGACGGAGGTGAGATGCTGTTATGGGGAGTGTTAAGAGAAAGGCTGTAGGATGCAAACAGATGTATAACTCAATAAAATGTAAATACCCGCTAATACACAGTGCAAATATTTCAAAATATAGAGGTGTTAGGAAAGAACAAAAGAAACACTTGTTTGTATGCTTTAAAAATGTAACTGTAGAAATTAGTGTACCGTTGTCAATGCAAATGTAGGGGGTATTGCTATGGAAATGGGGTTTATATTTAAATAACTACTGCAGCATTCATTAGTAAAACATTTGGTACACTATGCCCAAAATGCACCTCTAGTTACATGCTGCACATTTACCATTTTCACGTTGAATGGGTGTAGGCAAAACTTGTTCTTTTTTGCTTACTGCTATATTTAGGTATTACAATAGTACTAATCATATCCAGCCAATGCCCAGACAGTGTTACCAAGTTTAAAAATGCTGAAATAATGAAGTAGTACTCTTACAAAATGTGCCAGGTTATGCTGCATATTTTGCCTTTTCTCGCAGCATAATTTACTCAACACTGACACATAATTTGGCCATCTCCTGCTGCATAATTTCAGTGGCCTTACTTATGTTATACAGACAAAAAACAATAATTAAAGTATTTATTCTATTTCATTACAGTCAGTGTCAGCGTGTGCTGCACCTCAAGCAACCTATTAGCTGCACTGTACACTCATAGCTGCTGTGACATAGCACACATACCTGCTAACCCCCTGGTGCCATCCCATGGAATCTGTTAACATTCTGCAAGTCCACAGCAGCATCATTCTGAGGAGTATAAGCATAGTCATTCCAAAACCTCTGATGCAACAACTGGTTTACGTGACACATGAAGGACACAGCAGTGTAGTAGCTCCAACAATAGCACATCAGGAAAGGATGGATATTTACGGCTCCCCACTGTGTGGAATGTAGCAGCCACAAGTGCAAACAAGGTAATCCTAATACAGGTTACCTTCTCTACATGTAGAATTCAAAAATCATCAAGAAAGACAATGGATCCACATTCAACTGCCAGGAATTTGAAATATTGAGGGACCACAAGCACATTCACTATCAGATGATGACACAGCTGTGCTCTCAAGCCAATCCTATGATCGAGGGATTATAGGGACACTAAGGAGAGCATAAAGTGACCCGACATAGTTCCAGCTATGATGAGCGTACTGCACAGCCCTACACAGCACTTCAAGCCAACGACCAGCTGACTTGGTATTTGGAAGGAAGTTCCAGAATAGGATTTCGATGCGGACCCCCTCTCCAGAGGACATGCAATTTCACCTCAAGGACAGTGCACAGAGAGAAAAGAGGAAGCTATGTGTGGGCAGGTTTCGATGAGCTAAATATAGAGACATCTAGGTAAAACACTGGTGCATCACCGGCAGAGGAAGAAGTCAGATCCCATTGGACTCTTTATGGCTCTCAAACTGAACACACCCTGCATACTAAAAAGAAACAGTATCCCAAGGAGATAGAGACATCTTTATGGCTTCACCTGCTTTGCAAACCCCTTGTTACAACAGCCACACGAAACAACTCTTACTCAGGATTTTCTCGCACGTTTTGGAAAAATTACAACTAGAGATGAGTCAGGGTCATCGTTTCTCATCTTTCAAGGCAACCTGAAATTTTAAACTCCCCCGAATAATTCATAAGCCACCCTGACTGTGAATTTCATTGTCATTCCCCTGTGCGAGATAGAAGATTCTGATATCCTAGGGCGGACTATGAGTTGGGTGGTTAATTCCAACCTCTGAATAAAACCCTGTTTATGCACTGGTTGGAATTACGAATTCTTAGGTGCTTAACACATCTGACAATTATCGGATGTGTTAAAACACTCATTCTCTGTTGAATTTCGGCAGGTCAAACCTGCTGAAATTTAACAGAGGGCAACCTTACAGTATTTACCATATAATTTGGATTTTCTGGCCTTAAAACCAAAAATCTTTATGTTAGTCCCCAAAAACTTGTGCTATTTATCACACTCGATAAATAATGTAACCCTTGCGATCGTTATTACCATGTGATAAATAACACCAATGCTCGTAATCAGGCCCTTAGTACATCCTTACTTTATTGCTTTCCTCTACCACATTGAAAGCACTTTGCATGATGAATCTACTAACTTTCTCCTTCTTCCTAAGATATCAAGTTGCCATTCTATCATGTAATTGTTTTTTATATGTAGATGTGAAACTGAAAGATTAAAGAATTGTAGTTTTTCATAAAACTAAGGACTCTAAAATCCTTTGTGATAATGTCTGCAAAAGCCGTGTTAGGCGTCAGTACTAAAGCTGTAGCATTACACACACTCTGGAATGAATACCTTAAGGCTCTCATCCATCATGCTTACATTAATTGCTGATGCAATAGTAGAGAATGTGTATTTTCTGTTCACCATTCATCGCTGGTATAAAAAAAGGGAGATGTATGGTTTCTATAGCACATTCTTTGTGGAAACAGTAATACATAAATGCATCTAGTCACTTTCTTTGTGTGGGCAGCAAAGGGGAACTGGGAAGGAAAGGTTCAGAGACATAGGATTGCCCAATGGTATGAAGTTCATCTGCACTTAGATTTTCAGTATCAGTATATTTTCCTGACCCCTTAGACTGCTCAAACATTTTAGGAGCTCTGTTGGCATTTACAGGTTAAACCTTTTGCAGAGCTATATTTTTCAAAACTCTGGCAGACAGAGAAATCGGAGGTGCTATTATGTTGTGCTACAATTTTACTGGGCTTTTTGTGCTGTTTAAGTTTGACTCATTTTTGTTGTGCACTGTAATTTTATTTTACTATTGTTATTTTTCATTGTGGTTTGTTATTGTGGCGTTTTCCATTGTGCTCTGTAGTCACTTTACAAAGTCAAACGTTGCTACATTTCTAGGCATACATAGCATAGTCCTCTAAACTTCCAGTGCCTCACAACCATGTATCACTATCTATGAAGGTAAAATACTGCTGCTCCAGTTCTTCCACTGTGTAAGACAGCAGTTAACCCCAAACTATGGGCCTGATTTAGAGTGTGACAGATAGGGAAGGCGCCATCTGTCAAAATGTCAGTACATTAAAAGGGACCACTTTGACATGCATCCTGCCCATCCAAGAGGCCAGCAGACAGCTGTAAATTCAGGGGCATGATCTCCATCAGGCCAAAGGAGTACTTTACTTTGCTCATAGTTGGCATGTTCTGGAACATTGACGGGGTCAGTGCACTATGTGGTTCAGCGCGATCTGTTTTTTTCTACATCATTAAGTATTTACCACACTTACTACTTAATCCACCAACTACTGAAATGGCAGATGTCAGCAAAAAAACTCAGTGCCCTGAATATAACGCTGCCGTTTTATGGAGGCGAAGAGTCTGATTGACAGAAATACACATGGAATGAAAAATCATTTGACTTGTTTGAGAAAGTGGTATATTTCAAGGAGAATACACAAACAGAACTTCCTTTATCATATTAATATTATGGATAACATTTGTGTTGTGCAGTCTCTTGATATAGCCTATCTCTGGCAAACAGAGAATTATATGTTACCATACAATGCTATAACCAGCCACAGCCCTGGTTCAGAGCCCTATTGGTCAGTGCCAGGGTAGCACAATAGCCATGTTTATCTTTGTAGAGGGTTCTTCTTTTTACAGTACTTTTGCAGGTGGACGGGGGTCTGTCTAGGCTGCTGTCTGAACAAAAGGCTCCTAATACAGTTACTCTCAGCAAGCATGATCAGGTGCATAAGTGTACTGCCATATTGCAGTGAATCTCTTCTTGATGTTCATTCTTGCCTAATTTCATTACAAAGTAGTGCAAAGGCAAGATAAGAGCATTTAGTTGTGGACTGCATTTATCTCAATGTTATAATCAATGACAGTAATAAGTAATACTTTCCCTCCTAATAGGTACTCTGCCGCCAACAGCCAAAACCCCTGGTAAGTGTAGCACCTAGAGAACGAATCATGTCAAGTTCTCTTTGGGCTTTAATCTAAGGAAAGTAGAGTACATAATTTAGAATTCTGATTGGACAGGCCATTAAAAAAACCTGAACAAGCCACCTTTGTAGGGGTCTTCAGATGCTCTACAGACACAAGATGTGGTCTGTGCATGAGAAAACCTTGATGGTTAACACTGTAATCACAGGCAGGGTTTGTGCATATATTCCCCTGACCGAGCTTTGGAAGGGGATCATGATTAATCCTGGACAAAGCACTACGCTACGCTCGCGTAGTTTGCGCTACTTTGCAGTACGCGAATTGCATGTTGCACAGTTCAAACATGCGTTGCGTAGCGTAGTGCAGCGGTCATTTTTTGCTTGCTCGCAGTCTGCAACGTGAAGTTGGACGACCGCGAGTAAGCAAAATGACATCCCGGCTAGACTTTTCCCTCGTTCGTGATCAGCAACATCAAATTGCCGATCGCGAGCGTGGAAAATAAACCTCCCGGTGAGATTCTCAATGCGGGGCGGTCAGGTTTCTCATTGCAAGTGGTCGTGTATGCTCGCTACCGCTCGCTATGAGAAACTACCAGTCCACGTTGAGAAAGCTGCCGCTCGAGTAGACATCTACTCGAGCGGCAGAAAATGACCTCTTGCACTGTGCAAGATGCAGTTTGCACTGATTGCACAGTGCGGACAGGCATCCGGCACTCTGCAATCAGTGCGAACAGCATTTTGCACAGTACACTACGCAGTTCGCGTAGCTCGCGTAGTGCGAAGGGCACTTCGCGTAGCTACGCGTAGCCCTACTTCGCAAACTACGCCCAGGGTTAATCATGATCATAGCACATTAACAAACTGCTCTGCCTTACTAGACAGGAGAACATTCTGTTGGTAGGTGGGCTGGAAGAGGGACATATGCTCACTCTCAAAGTAAACCCCTGGGGTTGGACTAATGCTACCCCATATGTGGTCGACATTAAGCACCTCCTGCCCGCACTGGTTTTCTCTGTGAGTACATTCAAAGCAAGGAAATGCAGAAAGCCAAAAGAAAGCACCTTGTTACTATGGGGCATCCCACGGTTCACTACAAATGAGGAAAAGCTCATTTCTGAATGCATTGTCTATAAAAAAAACGGCATGCTGATTTTTTTGTACAAAAGGGTTTGTGATAGAAAATTGCACTCACACTAAAATTTTTATCTTACATAGAAAGAGCACCTGGTATAAAAAGTTACAGGATAATAATGGCAATGTCTGCAATGAAATGCCAGTTTTTATAATTTATATTTTCATTCAAAGTAGTAACTATATATTGTTACGTTACTTTCTTACAGATTTGATAGGTTCAAATCCCAAACCCTCTGGTAAGTGCTGCATACAGTGAATAAATCAATCCAATAACATTTTAAAGATGTCCCATAACTGAAATTTAAGTTGAGACAAACATAGGCTGTCGACAGAATTGAGTCTCTGAAATCTGATTGAGTATATCCATTTAGCCCTTGCAGACACAATAGTGCATGTCTATAAGATGGTTCGACAAGCTCACACTGTACACAGTTGCAGGAGAAAGAGGGAGCACACTGCCTGGCATACCAGCACACAATTGTACCAGAAGCATTTTGGGACCTGCTGTATATACTAACACTCACTTGAGTTGAAAGTCTTTAATTTTCACCATTTCCTGGTGCTGAAAGTGTTGCGTATCTCTTGACACGTGTTTCAGGAGCTTAGTCCTACTACAGTAGACAAGTAAATCTGGGGTGTGCTGGAAATGCTGCTCACACCCTTCTCAGGTTTCTGCACTACTTGTGAAACATAGGTCAGTCCCAACAAATCACCAAGCAGCTAATCATAGAAGGGTGAGGGAGCACACTGCCAGCCATACCAGCACATAATTCACACAAATACATTGTGGTAAATGCAGTATATGATTACACTCACTTGAGTTGAAAGACTTCAGCTTTCACCATTGTTGAAGGACAAGTATCCAGAAAAACGTGTCTAGCTATACACAGCACTGAATGCACCAGAAATGGTGAACACTAAAGACGTTCAATTAAAGTGAATGCTATCAAGCAAAGCATTTAATACAATGCATTTGGGCAAACGGTGTGCTGCTATGCAGTGGTATAATAGTTTCAACAATGGCTCCGTCGGGTATGAACACAATTGCTTTAAATCATGTATTTATCTTTAACTAAAGTATAAGCATAACATTTCTACTTATTATGCTGCCTCTGCTAGGCCATAAAAGTGCAAAAACCAAACACTGAAGAGGGTCAGTACGACATTTTAATCATTGAATTATTTTTCATTCATTGTTTTGTTTGTTCCTATCGACTGACACCTTTGAATATGCATTAAAATTTACAAAATGCGGCGCAACAATTCAGTTTAGTGAGCAAAGTGACATAGTGTGAAATAAATGTGACACAGTGACATCAAGTGATCTATATACACGTGCGTGAGGAAAGTATTTGGAGGGAAAAGAAAGAATGAGAAAGGCCGATTCTTATTTTGCTGACACTCAAAACTAACAAACTATGGGCCATATTATCAAGAAAGGGCGATACATTATCGCCGCTTTTATCGGCAGGAAACTGCCGCTAAAGCGGCGATAATGGGCTTGATAATATGCCCTTGTGAATTCCCATAGAAGCCCAGGTTAAACCAGTACCTGGGCTTCTATGGGAATTCACAAGGGCATATTATCAAGCCCATTATCGCCGCTTTAACTGCAGTTTCCTGCCGATAAAAGCAGCAATAATGTATCACCCTTTCTTGATAATATGGCCCTCAATTCAATAGATGTGGTATGTTGGGCATGGTTGGCTGGTCCTTTGTGCGAGTCTGTCGACGTTTCGACCCTGGGACACCTTATTTATGGGTCTCTAGCGGGTCTTCTTCAGGACGGGGGCAGATAAGGGTAGTTGCGCCAGATCTTCAAGAGTTAGACATCCTGATGTTCTATTCAGTCAGGGGGTCTTCTTTTGTATTTGATGAATATCTATTTGGAATTAACCTTTGGCATTAGTCCTTGTATAATCCTATTCAATGGCAACTGTTATTAATTATCAGGATCCCTTTGTATTGGTTTCCAATATCCAATACTGGGCTCTAGTGATGTCTCCGTTAAATTAGTTTGAGCAACGATGCCTCTTCTTATAGGGCTATCCGTGTATAATCTGGTGAATTAAGTGATCATCACGAAGGAGTTAAACATCTCAGAACGGGTTCCCAATACGCGTCTGCTCTGCTAGGCGGCTTCAGTCTTTGAAACCGAGCGAGTGGTATAGCATAACTTGAGGGTCACCCCTGCAACGTACATAGCACCCAGTCAAGTGTTCTCAGGCTTGGGCCCCTCTGTCCATGCAGAGCTCCGGGGGGGGGCACTGCATCGTGTGTGCTGCAGGGGCTATTCATAGGCAACTGCTGTTATAAATATATATATATATATATATATATATATATATATATATATATATATATATATATATATATATATATATATATATATATTCACTGAAAAAACCATAGGTTTTAGCCCATATATAGTTAGGGATTAGCATTTACAAAACCTTATTTTACTCGCATAAAACCATTGAAATTCGCATATATAGTTAGTTGCGCTAACTATATATCGCGCACCCGCAATCCACTGCTGATGATGTCACATATTACATCATTCATGACATGGTCAGTGACATCACTGATGACATCACTGATGACATCTCAAATGACATCACTGATGACATCACTGATGACATCTCAAATGACATCACTGATGACATCACTGATGACATCTCATTTGACATTACTGATCACACAACTGATGCCATCATTCATGAGATTATACGAGGAACCTCTTCAGACTCTGATATAACCTTAGATACACTCAGTGTAAACAGACACTCACAGACTGTCACTAATCCATGGAGTTACTCACACACCTAGTCAGTCATGCAAAGAATCAATCACACCTCCATTTCCTCAACTATACAGTTATACACACCTTACTTATTCGAACATATACTAACACATATTTACTCTTTTATACAATCCCTGATACAAGTTCACAATGATCCATACAGCCACTCACACATTCACTGGCTCTTATGCACAGTAATTTATATATGTGAACTCTCACATGTACTGTGTTTTACATATGTACTTACTTTGACATGTAGCACTGAGATATCCATTCACTCACCAATACACTCGTACACAGTCAACCACCCATACAGCTGTTTCCACATGCAGTTTTGAACCCATAGATCTAGTGAATCAACTGTTCGCACATGTATGCACAGAGTCACACACCTCCCAGCCACCCCCACACACACACTCACTCTCCCATACAAATACTTGGACAACCAATCAATAACCCATACAGTTACTCATATAGCTACTGATCAACACATGCAGCAGTTCATATAACAACAGATATAATGATGCACACATTAAGATAGTTTAGTCACTAACCCATGCACTCAGTGAGACACATTTAATCACTCTCTCATACAGTCAGTCATGCACCTACTAAATCCTTCATCCAGACACTTATACATCCACTCATTCTTCAATATGTAAGACATATTTTAACTTTACAGAAACCGACAGCCACTGGATGTTGTCATCAGTGATGTCATTTGAGATGTCATCAGTGATGTCATCAGTGATGTCACTGACCATGTCATGAATGATGTAATATGTGACATCATCAGCAGTGGATTGCGGTGCGCGATATATAGTTAGCGCAACTAACTATATATGCGAATTTCAATGGTTTTATGCGAGTAAAATAAGGTTTTGTAAATGCTAATCCCTAACTATATATGGGCTAAAACCTATAGTTTTTTCAGTGAATTTCAATGGTTTTTTAATAGCAAATATCAAAAGCTGTCAAAAATCAAGTACGTGATAGGTAAAAACATTTTCGTGTTTATGCACGCTGATGTGCTCTGAACGCTGCCCCCCCCCTCTTTTCTCTTAGAAGTACTCTCTCTTTGCAGATAGTGAAGGGTAGTTAACGCAGGCCTTTGCCCCCATTGTAATCCGTCGTGCCTGCTTGTCTCTCCATTTGATTGATTGTTATCCAAGCATTTACTATTTTAGAATTTATTCTCTTTGGTTCATTCTCTATTTACTAACAAGCACAAAGCCGCAATACTCTGTTTAGTCTTTGCAGATAGTGAAAAATTGTGTAAAAAAAAAAAAATTATCGAGCAAAATCAGTAGGCCACTAATGGGATCTCTTTTTGACCTCGCTAAAATAGAAACATTAGGAACAACCCTTCATGAGAAATACGAAACTAGTGAGATGAACTGAGCTCCACACCATGATGGCTGCAAGACAGGTCGGCTCCGCCACCCACCCCACCCAAAATAACGATAAACTCTATGCAAATATTATAAATATATACAACACACCAGCAAAGTAACAGGGTAAAACATTTTATTAAATAACTATTTACATAACTATTTTATACTTTTTGTTCCCTGATCCGGCTAGCTCAATCGATCGAGCATGAAACTCATGCACTCTGATAGCAAGCGTTGCTGCTGATGCTATGCAAACAAAAACTGGTTTTCAGTTTCTACATTCTTCAAGATTTTTCATCCAAGGCTGGTTGAGAGTTTGTAGAACGATGGCTTCAGATTTTCAACATACGGTTTGGTGGCGCGGACTGGAAGTCGTGTTGCCCTGGCGTGGCCTAAGATCGCCCCCGCATAGGCGGCCGGCTCCCGGGGTCCGGCGGAACTTTTTGCCTTTTGATGACTCTTCCATTCTGGACCTTATCCCACAATCCGTTTGACCTGAAGACACGCTGTAGTGGGGCGCCCCTTTACCGTTTCAGTTGCCATTCCGCCCGCTTTTGCTACACTGTGCCTCTTCCGCCATTCAGCTGTTTACCGCCCGCTCTTGCGACTACAGCGTCTCGCTCACCATGTAGTTGAGTTGCTCCCGCTCTTGCGATGCAGCTATAGGCGGCTGCCACAGGACACTCAAAATGGCGGCCGCCTCTTCAGATTTGGGCGGGGTCCACTAAAATGGCCATGGGACACCTTGGAACTCGGACGCATGTCTGCTAGGGCTTGGGCCCCATTCTCGAAAGCGTCCACTGAGCCTTGAAGATTCTACAAAAGTCTTGGGGGCCCCCGACTCCCGCAGGCTTCTGGTGGGGAGCGGCTGCCATGATTGCTCGTGGAATGGCCACGACTGAGATACGAGATGGTGGTGCTCTCATGCTAACGCCAGCTTCAGTCTGAAACATCCAGAAACACTGTTTACCAATTCGATCAGTTCCGGTAGCGCCCCAACGTGACCCGGTAGGGAAGAACTTGCCCTCCCCTCTTTGACTGATGGTTCTTGTTGCCTGTCCCTTCTGTTGTCATTTAACAGAACTTTTTAGACTGCTGAAAGGGGTTGTGTTCCGACCGCTGGTTGGTGGAGACATTTTGACTATATTCTGAACCTACGTTGTCGCGTAATGCGTTATATGACACGCCGCGTTAGCGCACCCGGAAGTACTCCATTGCGCGAAGCGCAGCTTCCCGGAAGGGATCCGGGGCGCGGCGCGCAGCGCGTAACGTAAGCATAACAGGTCATGTGACTTGTTAATAAAACTTTTCATTGGTTCATTTTACTTTTGTTATTCTAATGATGAAAGGCTTAGTCATATGACCTAAAAATTACGCTTTTTATTGCTTTCGAACATTATTTTTTCTTAAACATATATGTTATAATGTTCCAGGCTAATGTATTTTCCCGGAAAATTTACAACTGTCCTGCAAGTAAAATATATTCCTTTTTCTAGAAAAAGGGCGTTTCTTCGTCCCATGACGGAGCCGTTGAGCAAAAGATGCTCGGCCTGCTGTCTTAGTCGCCGATACGCCTGAATATCAGATTCTTATCGATCACTTTATGTTGCAGGAGTAAAAAACACAACAGCCCTTGACCATTTATCTTTACTGCGTTCCTGCGTATTATACCTTTTATCCGTCATGTAATTGGACTGCTTTATTTCACTTGCCTTTTACTGATTCAAAAACAGTGACTAAAATTAAAAACTTTACCAATGTAAATACTACTACCATGTTTTGTTTTAAAAACCTTTATTGTGAAAATGTCAGTATACAAATACGGGCCTATAACCACGTGGGCCGGCCACGGAGCAAACTGGAATTGTATATGATGAGGAGACATTTACACTGTAGAGGAACGCAACGAGCGGGCCATTAGGTTGCAAGAACTAAGGTGTCTAACAGTTGCGGAATCGGTGGACGTACATTTTGTAATTAAAATACGACAGGGCCACTTACAATAAAATTATCTAGATATACATTTGCGGGCAAGTACCATGGGTGACGTTAATTCGAACTTTCAATAGTACAGTAATCAATAACACATCAGAACTTAATATCAATAGGGATGTCGAAATATTCAATCAATTCTCGTTCCCGCCCGCCATGTGCTTCAAAACTGCATACGTATCTCGTGATATCAAGGCACACAACAAGGAGTTACGAGTCCCATTTATTCCAGCGCCATTTTGGGCGAGGCCAGGCAGGTCCAGGATATAGTCAAAATGTCTCCACCAACCAGCAGTCGGAACAGAACCCCTTTCGGCAGTCAAAAAAGGTTCAGTTAAATGACAACAGAAGAGATAGTCAACAAGAACCAACAGTCAAAAGAGGGGAGGGCAAGATCTAAAGCCATTGTTCTACAAACTCTCAAGCAGACTTGGATGGAAAAATCCTGAAGAATGTAAAAACTGAAAACTATTTTATGTCTGTATAGCATCACCAGCAACGCGTGAGTCTGCTTTGTGTGAAGCCGCCATTTTGATTCAATCAATAGCGTCCCCCTGCACACATTCAGGGACCTGGTCGTGTCTAAAGGTCAAACGGATTGTGGGACAAGATGCAGAAAGGAAAAGGAAAAAAGTTCCGCCGGACCATGGGAGCCGGCCGCCTATGTCATGGGCGATCTTTGGCCACACCAGGGCAATAGTGAAGCTGCAGCAGGTGCAAATAAGCTTCAGACAGTGTTACAAGCACTGCTCAGAACTCTCAACTATGACACCACCTCCGTGCCATCCGGATCTTGGCGCCTTGTGCTGGTTCCGACCTATTCACACATCGGTCCGCTACTGACACCACCTCATAGGCCAACGGGACACCCCACGCCGACTTTCGGAGCAGCATTGTAGGATGGCCACACCAGTGCGGCAACTTGCTAGACACCACCTCCGTGCCATCCAGATCTCGGCGCGTTGTGCTTCCTTCGGCCTACTGTAGCCGCAAGTGCGGACGCAACTCAGCTGGATAGCGAGTGAAACACCAAGGGGCGCCCCACTGCAGCCGAGGAGCCTCCATCTTGGGGGCGACGCACAGCATCACATTGCTTTCTCAAACAGCCCCCACTGACTGACGCGACCTCACAGGCCAACGGGGCGCCCCACGCCGACTTTCGGCGCAGCATTGTAGGATGGCCACACCAGTGCGGCAACTTCCTAGACACCACCTCGGTGCCATCCAGATCTCGGCACGTTGTGCTTCCTTCGGCCTACTGTAGCCGCAAGTGCGGACGCAACTCAGCTGGATAGCGAGTGAAACACCAAGGGGCGCCCCACTGCAGCCGAGGAGCCTCCATCTTGGGGGCGACGCACAGCATCACATTGCTTTCTCAAACGGCCCCCACTGACTGACGCGACCTGACAGGCCAACGGGGCGCCCCACGCCGATATTCGGCGCAGCATTGTAGGATGGCCACACCAGTGCGGCAACTTGCTGGACACCACATCGGTGCCATCCGGATCTTGGCGCGTTGTGCTGCCTTCGGCCTATTCGCACATCGGTCCGCTACTGACGCCGCCTCACGTGCCAACGGATTTTCTACGCTTTTTACAGCAGCGCGTAACGTAAGCATAACAGGTCATGTGACTTCTTTATAAAACTTTTCATTGGTTCATTTTACTTTTGGTTTCCTAATGATGGAAGGCTTGATCATATGACCTAAAAATAACACTTTTCATTGGATTAAAAAAAATAATTTTCCCAAACGATGAAAGCCCCACCTTGTTTCTAGATGTTTCAGACTGAAGCTGGCGTCAGCCTGAGAGCACCACCATCTCGTGGCTCCGTCGTGGTCATTCCGCGAGCAATCATGGCAGCCGCTCCCCACCGGAAGCCTGCAGGAGTCGGGAGCCCCCAAGACTTTTGTAAAATCTTCAAGGACTCAGGGGACGTCCGAGTTCCAAGGTGTCCCAGGGCCATTTTAGTGGACCAGGCCCAAATCCAAAGAGCCGTCCGCCATTTTAAGAGTCCTGTGGCAGCCGCCTATCACTGCACCGCAAGAGTGGGCGCAACTCAACTACACGGTGAGCGAGACGCTGTAGCCGCAAGAGCGGGCGATAAACAGCTGAATGGAGGATGAAGCACAGTGTAGCAAAAGCGGGCGGAATGGCAACTGAAACGGTAAAGGGGCGCCCCAGTACAGCAGACGAGCCTCCACCTGGGGAGGCCCGTTCACGCCGACTCCCCCCCCCCCTCCCCGGGGGCGCCCCACGCCGTTTTTTCCGAGCAGCATTGTAGGATGCCAAAACCAGTGCGACAACTTACTGGACATCACCTGGGTGCCATCCACATCTCAGCGCGTTCTGCTGCCTTGGGACTATTCGCACAACAGACCGCTACTGACGAGGCCTCCCCGCGCACCCTCCGGAACGCCCCATGCCGTTTTTCGGAGCTGCATTGTAGGATACCAAAAACCAGTGCGGCACCCAGGTAACATCACCTGGGTGCCGTCCAGAACTCAGCACGTTGTGCTGCCTTGGGACTATTCGCACAAAACATAGCTACTGACCATTGTTGCTTCTTTTTTCAAAAAAATGTTTAAATGTATTTACTGTTTTTGTTGCGTTCTATATATTTATAAGTTATTAAAGTGTTAAAATCCTACTACTTTGTTGGAGTGCTATTTTTTTTTAATGTGACACATAATTGTAAAAACTTTGATGTACAAAGAGGCATCCCTGGAATCTTCCGCTTCAGGCTCGGTCCCACACACCCTCACAGTGAGAATCCCCTCCCCAAGCACAATACAGGATGGTTATCAGATAGTAGGAACGCGTGTGGTGTGACGGATCTCATCGGGTGGGGGCCTTGATCTACTGTAACTCCTTTGAAGAGGGGTGATTCTCTACAGCTGGGGCCATAAACTACATCTGCAGGGCTAGGTGATAGCCTGGGACCGGCCTGGACAATCGGACACAGAGGAAGAGGAGTGTCAGAGGGTGCGGTAGTGAATAGGGTGAAAGGGTGGTGTCGGGCGGGCACAGGGTGTGATTCTCAGGGAAGAGCAGCGCACATGGGAGGAGGTTTCTGGCCCATGCATGAGAGAGAGAGCGGGGGTGACCAGTGCGTGGGGGAGATGCTTGCGAGGGTGGAGAGCCATGCTGCGGATCGACGGCGTGCAGAGAGTGGGTCTGGTCAAGGCATCTAAAATGGCTGCCGTGCTCAACAAAAGTGTGGCATTGCAAAAAAGACAAGATGGCGCAGACAATGTTTATCAATAAGGATTAATTTATAACAATTATTTTTAACAAAATATTTACTCGCAGTGACAAAATGGCGGTCAACAGTTCCTGATTTCCATCGAATCGAACGTTAACAGACATCACGCAGCAAAAAAAAAAAACGCTCATGCACAGCCGCTGGAAGACATGTATCAACATATATAAGCCTCCTCAGCCACCCTCAGAAAACAAAAGGGGTCAGGACACGTCTCCCGTACCCCCTTATACCTAGTAATTTAATTAAATCGAAACACAAAATGGCGAATTCACGTTTTGCTACCAGTTTGCGACCCGGTTCGCGAACCGAGAAGCACTTCTACCGCGAAAAATCAAATTTTTATTATTTGCTCCACGCAACCCTTTAATAACCCCAACATCATTCCTAGGGGGTCAAGAGGGGTCTACCTAGCCCCCTTTCATTAAATTCCCCCTTCGTTTTTCTCCTCCTCTTGTCTCTCGATCCTACAGACAGACAAGATGGCGGCCGCACCGGACTGTTTAGAATGTTGACAGACACGAAGAGCCAATCAGCTTCGCTACGCAAAGCTCCGTTACGCGAAAAGTACGCGATCTGGAGCGCTATCTGGGGCGCTGTCACAGACATATCTGTTTTTTAAACGTTAATTTCTCAAAATCCACTGGAGCACATATATTGAGACCCAGCAAAGGCACATCGGGCTAACAGTCCCTATAATTTTGCCAAGTTTCGTGCAAATCCATTCAGCCGTTAGTTTGCGACCCGGTTCGCGAACCGAGAAACGCTTCTACCGTGAAAAATCTAATTTTTTTTATTTTCCCCACGGGACCCTTTAATAACCCCAACATCATTCCTAGGGGGTCAAGAGGGGTCTACCTTGCCCCCTTTCATTAAATTCCCCCTTCGTTTTTCACCTCTTCTTGTCTCTCGATCCTACCGAGAGACAAGATGGCGGCCGCACCGGACTGTTTAGAATGTTGACAGACACCGGAGAGCCAATCAGCATCGCTTCGCAAAGCTCCGTGACGCGAAAAGTACGCGATCTGGAGCGCTATCTGAGACGCTGTCACAGATATATAAATTTTTTAAAACGTTAATATCTCAAAATCCACTGGAGCACATATATTGAGACCCAGCAAAGGCACATCGGGCTAACAGTCCCTACAATTTTGCCAAGTTTCGTGCAAATCCATTCAGCCATTCGAGCTAAAAGTGAGGCCAAACGCCCTATGGAAATTAACATGGGAAAAACGCGTTTTGGGACCCCCCTTTTTTCTCGGCACCCCCTTGACGAAACCCCCCCAAATTTTCAAGGGCTGCTCAGAAACAAACTGTGCCATTTTCCTGAAAATTTCAGCCGATTCCGTCCACAAACCCCAAAGTTATTAGACATAGAATTTTCAAAAGTTCCATAGAGAAATAATCCTAACGATATATACCTACGGGCTATCGCCAGTAGGTAATATATATATATATATATATATATATATATATACAGCACTGACACTCAGTGCTATTGTGTGCATCTTCAATGGAGGATCTGCACAAAAAACGGAGCCTGCTCTGTCATTTTATATCAGACCTTAAGTCCTTTAAATAGAAGTGAGAAAGAGGGAGAGTTGATGTCAAATTTGGTGAGAAGGGAATCAGTGATTGAGACAAGCCTGTGTAGTTTAGAACATGGCAAGAGACATATTTAGCCGTCTCCCCATGCTTATGTGATCAGTAAAATATCTGTCTCCTCAGGCTTATATACTTAGCAAAATATATAATAGAGTTAGTTTATTATTTTGAAAAACCAATATCATTTAGAACAGAATGTAAACAATAAGTAAAATGAGATCAAAATAAAAATAAAGTACAACAATTAACTGTGGTGCAGACCATGGACCCATTTTTGAGTTTGGCAGAGAGGGTACCCTGTTGTAATGGTGACGAAGCACCATCTCCACCAAATTGAAGCTCCACTCACCTCATTTAGAGACAGTAGGACCTTCAGTATGCTGACCATGGAGACCACTCCGTCTCTGCTGCCGACATACACCTCATGTGGAATGACAGAGTAAGGGCTAATGGAGGTTTTGCCATTGGTCCATCCACTCTATTTACAGTGTGTAATGAAATAGGAAGATTTCACTGTCAGTAACCACCGAGTAAATCCTAGTGGTAAGAGGCAGTGAAGACTGCAAAATGCCCTGTACACTGTGGGAGAAAATTTCCATAGTGAGGGGGTCACTGCTTTTTTATTTGTAAAAACAAGAGCCTACTTTATGATACACATTTTGAAAATGAAAAAATATTGAAAGTTTGTAGGAAGGCTATGTCACGTTTACAGAGCCATCCTTCAAACTTTGAATGGATTAACAGGAACCACTGTGTCGGTAAATGCTGCCAATGCAAGAGATGCCAACTGGCCAGAAGGCATTTCTAAATTTGATGGGCAGGTACTCCTTCAGGCCAGTGGAGGGCTTTACTTTGCTCACAGCTGGCAGGTTCAGGAACATAGTAAGGGCCACTGCACTATGTGATTTTGAAGTAGCTGCATTTTCTACATTATTAAGGATCTATCACACTTACTACTTAATCCACCATATGCTGAATAAATGGCAGCTGTCAGCAGTGCCCTGATTATAGAACTGATGCTTTATGCAGGCTCATAGCCTGAATTACGGAAATACAGAAGAAATTAAAAAATTATTTGACTTGTGGAGAAAGTGCTAAATTCCACCAAAATGACCTCTACCATACCAAGATTATGGATAACATTTATGGTGTGTAGGCTCTTGATATAGCTTTTCTCTAGCAAACAGGGAATTTGATTTTACCACACAATGCTATAACCAGACACATCCCGAGCCGCCATGCTCGTGACTGAACCACGCTGTCATGAGCCATGGGCGGGCTTTGCTAATGACGGCGTGGTTCCATCATGACTCTGCCCACTCACTAATTTGCCCGCACAGGCGGGGAATCAGTGCCGTGTGGGGGAGCGCCGCAGCTTGACGGAACCACACCATCATGAGCACACAGCGCCCGTGGCTCATGATGGCGTGGTTCTGTCATGACCAGAGAAGGGGTTAAAATCTTATTTTGATGTTCATTCTTGCTTAACTGAATAATGGCTCAATTACATTACAAAGTAGCACAGAGGCAGGATAAGAGCATTTGGTTGATAATTAATGGCAGTAATAAGCAATATTTTTCCTCCTAATAGGTACTCTACCACCGACAGCCAAAACCACTGGTAAGTGCATCACAAAGAAAAGAAAATAGATGATATATGGCACAATGGCTAGGGCAGTTGACCTCAGAGCAGGGATCTCAACATCACCTTATCTTCCCGTGCCTAACAAAATGAATGTCTGTCTGTGACATAACTGGCGCTCACGTAAAGAACTCTGATTCCTTTTGATCGAGTGTGAGCTATAGAAAACTAAAAAGAATAAATCATATTAAGTAGAGATTTATTTTCTAATTCGGGTTAATTCTAAGAAGAGTAGAGGGCATAATCTATAATAATTCTGATTTTGACAGGCCATTAGAAAAACTCGAACAAGGACAAGTGAAGTTCCTGACTGTAACCATTTCGGGAGGGGTCTTTAGATACTCCACAGACACAGGGCGTGGTCTGTGCATGAGCAAACCATATAGGTTGGCCATGGGATCATGGGTAGGGTAAGAGAACAGACTGTGGGTAGGTGGGAGGAAGAGGGATACACCATGCCCCCTCACAGACTAACTCATTGGTGTTGGACTCATGCTACACCATGTGTTACAGACAGTAAGCATCTCCTGCCTGATCTCCTTTTCTCTGTGTGTACTTGTTCAATAAGTAAACAGAGAAGGCTGAAAGAAAGCTCCTCATTTCTATCTATGCATAAAAAGAGCACCTTGTATAGAATGTCACAGGCCAATAATGTCAATGTCTGCGATGAGTGCCATCAGTTATAATTTATATTTTCATACAAAGCTGTAATGATATAACGTTACTTTAATTCCTAACAGGTTTGTTAGGTTCCACGCCTAATCCCTCTGGTAAGTGCCACATACAGTGAATAAATGACTTGAGGAACATTTTAAAGATGTCCCAGGGCTGAACTACCGAGCCACCCCGAGACGAACCCACGGACCCTTCAGCTGTCACGCCTGCAAGTTCTCCTGCATCCGGACCTGCCCCGCACCAGCACCCGCCAAGCCGAACAACAACAGTAACCACCTCAAGTGCATCCTACTCAACACCCGCTCCGTCCACAGACACACCATCGAACTCTGGAACCTCCTCGACACCACAACTCCTGACGTCACCTTCCTCACGGAAACCTGGATGAACGACTCCTCAGCGCCCGACATCGCCATCGCCATCCCAGAGGGCTACAAGATCACCCGAAGAGACCGCGTCAAACAGACGGGAGGAGGCATCGCCATCATCTACAGGGACACCATCCGCATCACGACCAACACCGATGATACCCTGACAACCGCCGAACACCTGCACTTCCAGATCCACACGGACCCCAAGACCACCCTCAGAGGCACCCTCATCTACCGACCCCCGGGACCACGCACACAATTCAGCGAAGACATCGCCGACTTCATCAGCATGCACGCCCTCCCCTCCGCTGACTACATCCTCCTGGGAGACATCAACTTCCACCTGGAGAACAACAACGACCGCAACACCACCACCCTGCTTGACAACCTCGACAACCTCGGACTCAAGCAGCTGGTGACCACCCCCACCCACCTCGCCGGACACACACTCGACGCTGTCTTCTCTTCCAGCAAGGACATCGCCTTCAGCCACGCCACCGGACTCCCCTGGACGGACCACAGCTGCGTCCACTTCACCTTCAGAAGATCCACGATCCACCACCACCAGCAACAGGTTGCTTGAAGAAACTGGAACAAGATCACAGCAGACCAGCTCGCCGCTTCCCTGAGCCAGCACCCTCTCGCCAGCTCAGCGAACCCCAGCCAGGCCGCCGACAACCTCACGAAGTGGATCAGCAACTGCGCAGACGACCTCACCCCACTGAGGACCCCGCCTAGCAGACCCGGCAGCAAGAAGGCCCCATGGTTCACCGACGAACTCAAGAGCTCCAAGAAGAACTGCCGAGCCCTCGAGAAAGCCTGGAGAAGGGAGCCTACACCGGACAACATGACCACCCTCAAGCTCGCCACCCGGAAGCACCATCAACTGATCCGCGCCACCAAGAAAACAGCATTCAAGGACCGGCTGGACAACAACGCACACAACTGCAAGGAACTCTTCAACATCGTGAAAGAGATCTCCAACCCCAACGCCGGAAACAACGACATCACCCCGTCGCAAGACCTCTGCAACTCCCTCGCCTCCTACTTCCACAACAAGATCTCCGACATACACAACAGCTTCAGCCCACAAATGACCGCACCAACGCCCCCCACCACCACCCTCAGCGCCTGGACCCAGATCAACACAGAAGACACCATCTGCACGATGAACTCTATCCACTCCGGATCTCCGACCGACCCCTGCCCCCACCACGTCTTCAACAGGCCAATGCTGCCATCGCACCCCATCTGCGGGACATCATCAACACCTCCTTCGACACCTCCACCTTCCCTGAGAGCTGGAAGCACGCTGAACTCAGCGCTCTACTAAAGAAACCAACAGCGGACCCCACCGAACTCAAGAATTACCGCCCCATCTCGCTCCTCCCGTTCCCAGCCAAAGTCATCGAGAAGACCGTCAACAAGCAGCTGGCCGCCTTCCTCGAGACGAATGGATCCCTCGACCCCTCACAGTCTGGCTTCCGAGCCAACCCCAGCACCGAGACCGCCCTCATCGCTGCCACCGATGACATCCGAGCCCTGCTGGACAACGGTGAAACAGCGGCCCTCATCCTCCTAGACCTCTCCGCGGTGTTCGACACTGTCTGCCACCGCACCCTAGTGCAGCGCCTCAGCAACATCGGAATCCAGGAGAAAGCACTGGAGTGGATCATCTCCTTCCTCGCTGGAAGGACACAGAGAGTCCGCCTACCACCGTTCAGATCTGCAGCCACAGAAGTCATCTGCGGCGTTCCTCAGGGCTCCTCGCTCAGCCCCACCCTCTTCAACGTCTACATGAGCCCCCTTGCGGCCATCGCACGCCAGCACAACCTCAACATCATCTCCTACGCCGACGACACCCAGCTGATCCTCTCCCTGACCAACGACCCCGCCGCCGCCAGAACCAACCTCCACGAAGGGATGAAAGACGTAGCCGAGTGGATGACGACCAGCCGCCTGAAACTGAACTCAGACAAGACGGAAGCCCTCATCCTGGATTCCTCGCCCTCCGCCTGGGACGACTCCTGGTGGCCCCCCGCCCTGGGCACCGCACCCAAACCGACAGACCACGCACGCAACCTGGGCTTCATCCTGGACTCCTCCCTCTCCATGACCAGACAAGTCAACGCCGTCTCCGCGTCCTGTTTCAACATCCTGCGCATGCTACGGAAGATCTTCCGGTGGATCCCCACCGAGACCAGGAAGACGGTCACCCAGGCCCTCGTCACCAGCCGACTGGACTACGGCAACGCCCTCTATGCCGGAACCACCGCCAAGCTCCAGAAGAGACTCCAGCGGATCCAGAGCGCCTCAGCCAGACTCATCCTCAACATCCCCCGACGCAGCCACATCTCCGGACATCTGAGAGACCTGCACTGGCTCCCCGTCAACAAGAGAATCACCTTCCGTCTCCTCACCCACGCACACAAAGCCCTACATGACCAAGGCCCGAGCTACCTCAACAACCGCCTCAACTTCTACGCTCCAAACGCCACCTCCGATCGACCAACCACGCCCTCGCCGCCGTCCCCCGCATCCAAAGAGCGAGAACAGGAGGAAGGTCCTTCTCCTACCTGGCCGCCAAGACCTGGAACACCCTCCCGACCGATTCGCCTGACCCAAGACCACCTCTCATTCAGGAAGAAGCTCAAGACCTGGCTGTTCGAGCAGTTGCGGTACCCCACCCCCCCCAAGCGCCTTGGGACCCTCCGGGTGAGTAGTGCGCTCTATAAATGCCTTGATTGATTGATGGATTGACTTAAAGTAGAGACTAGCACAGACTGTCAACAGGTTTGAGCCTCTGGAATCTGTTTGGGTATATTCATTCAGCCCTTGCAAACATGATAGTGCGGGAACTCCAAAGTTGGCCTCCGATGTCCCGCTAGATCTCCTATGGCAGTATCTAGTCTCGAAGGGCAGGATGCTAGTCCTGATGTTGGGGCCGGCGGACGGACTCAGCGGAGCCGAGAACTCACGTGACCATCTTTGTCGGTCGCGTGGCTCCTCCCAAATGGTGCATTTTTAAGCAAATTTGAGAAAGCAGGAAGGTTAAAGTAATTGTGAAAGTGTAGTTATGACATCAATAGGGAGATCGCATATGATAATAACATAGCCAGCTGCTCATTCAAAATAACCACAGAACCTCATAATAGACTTTGAGATAACAATGTGAATACCTCGAAGATTTCTTTCTTTATTGATATACCTTTAGAAATTAAATCTACTGAGGAAATACAAGCTATAGTGATTTGTCGGATTGGACACAGTGACATAGCAAAGAATAAACATTAAAGGTTAGTAGGGCATCCTACAAGGCACTGTATGTCTCTTTGAGAGCAACTAATCGCAAAGTAAACATTAGATAGATTGAAATCAGGCACACACCAGTGATTTCAGTGTCTCCAATATCTGTGCAGCAGAGGAGGAACAGCTGAGCAGGTCACAAACTAAAAGCATTCAAGAAATATTAGGATTAACATAGTGTTCTCTTTTTGTAGACAAAATCAGCATATCTGTCTTTAATAGCTGCAAAACATTTCAATGATGACAGTCTAGTATTCTCCTAACAATTTCTCTCTATGTAGAAAGCATTGCTAAAGAATTCAGTCTTTCCTCAGTCATGGTGTTCCTCAGGAATGTCTTGATTCTGTTTAAAGTGGAAAAACATTGTTCTGCTTTTGTCAATCTAGTAGCAATTACATTTTTTAGTAAAGCCACTCTCTCTGTAGGTAACTTTTCCTTATTAAGATTTTGAATTAAACCAAGCAAAAAGCATGGGACCAGTTGCTTCCTGATACACAGGCATTACATACAGTACAGTTAAGTCAGTTGTTAGATCCTCTTTTTTGACCCTAGGATAAGCTTCCACAGCCTCATTCAAGGCATGCCAATTGAAGCAAGTGTCATATTTTGAAAAACGATCCCTTTTTACTGATGTTGTACTCCACAAATGCTTGGGAAAGCAAAAACGTTATTTTGCATGCACAACTATAGTGTCACATATCTCCTATGCAATTTGGACCAGACTGCTGATGTTTTTCTGGGTTTTGAGAAACTAGAATAGTTTAGCAGTTTGCGGTCAATTACTTCCCTTACTTTGTGACAAACCGACTGGTAACTCTTTGCACAAAGAAAGTATCTTTTTTGTAGTCTTGTAACTAGGGGCCATATGTAGGTAAATACTATTTACCGATTCTAAAATACCGAATTTTACCGATTCGATATTTCAGAATCAGTAAATGGTCTGTAGGTATTGATTTGGTAATTTTTACTGAATCGGTAAAATTCGGTAAATACCGGTTCGGTATTTACCGATTCTGTATACCCTATTCATTCCTATGGGCCTGGAGACATATAGGAATTAATGGGAATTACCGATTTGGTAAATACTGAATCGGTAATGGGGGAAGTCTTAGAAGGGTGGCAGGGTGTCACATTCACAACCTGTTGAACCCCTGAATAATGCATGGGTGCACATGTGGCACACATACATGCCCTAAGGGCATGTATGTCTGCCACATGGCACTTTTGGAAAAGCACACATTTGCTTTTTCACAGGTTTTCGATATTTACCACCAACTTGTAGTTGGTGGTAAATAACGAATCCTTAAATGACAAATGCACTCACTTGAGTGCTCCCTACATTACGGATTCGCTAATTTACCGAATCGGTATTTAAGAATTTGGTAATTTACTGATTCCTTAAATTACCGATTAGGTAAATTACTGAATCCTTAAATTAGGCCCCTACATCTCAAATGCCTAATACCGGTCTGTAACGGCCAAAATTCAGTATTTTCAGCCGTAACCAACCGGTATTGGGCTACCTACATCTGTCCCTAGATGTATAATGTCAACATGAGGCATTATTTCATGAAAGAAAAAAAATAACTGAAACTCTTTTGAATTAAAAGTCATCATTGGCTTCTATGGTGTCTAAACATTTCCCAAAGTGAACCCAATATTGGAATTTTAGGTTGATTGTACATTTGTGAAATTTCTAACAAGTTGGGGATCCCTTTGGTAGCCACAATGATCTGAAGTACTTTCCTTCTTTTTGGGGAATGTGAGAAAAATGCTGACATGCCTCCTACATCCAAAAACAATGTATTTGCCTCAGAGATCTTTGCTATTGTATGTTTCATAATAAGATTGGGTTGGTCGGCATAATCATGAACATAATGGGCATTAGGATATAGATTTCTAATTCTTTTTTCTACTCCATCAAATATTCCACTCATTACTAAAGCACCATCATAGCTTTGTTCAATAAGTGTTTGTTTTTGAGACTGCTCAGAAAGAATCAAATTCATTTTATGATGTATAGCTTCAATAATGGTTTCGGCACTAGTCTCTTAAATTTGTAAAACCATAGAACCCTCTCCACAACTTTACTGTCATGGTCAAGGCACTGAAATATTAATTTGGACTGTGTTTTATTGGGCATGTCAGTGGTGCACCAGCCTCAATAGTCCTTTTCACTGTCTATGCTTGCTATTAAATCTACAAGGCCTCTGAATATACCTGAATTTAAGGAACTTTCCGATTTATCATGCCCCAGTAAGGGCAGTACAAAAGCACCACATAAATTAATACAATACATTTTTTTGACAGTATGTGCCTATTCCTATTATCTGCTTGATTATGTTTCTTTATTAATTTGCAGTATGTGTTACTTATGTGGGCTTCAATCAGTGGGTCTCCCAACATTCTCAGTCTTGTCAGGTTCTCCAAATGGAGTATTGTGTGTGCATGCTTCTTTATTTTATCCCAAAAGACACACACATGACAGAATGCAGAACAAATCAAACACCCTCACCCCCCACGTCAAGTTATCTGGGTGAAATCCATCGCCAGGTCCTCCCTTTGAGTAGAAACAAGTATCCTTGTACTGGTTTCAATGTATCATCCCTCATCAGTTAGGCTAACTTGAATCTAGTGGCAGAGTGAGCCTAGGACAGGCGCGGC
The DNA here is from genome assembly GCF_964263255.1 of Lissotriton vulgaris. Classification (NCBI taxonomy): domain Eukaryota; kingdom Metazoa; phylum Chordata; class Amphibia; order Caudata; family Salamandridae; genus Lissotriton; species Lissotriton vulgaris. The sequence goes on along the minus strand of NC_141693.1, from coordinate 1,187,771,809 downwards.
CCAGGCTTAATAAGAAAAATATATTGTTGAGTGTTGACAGCGTTTACATTTATTATGTTTACATTCAATAGAGGGCCAAAATATTACTGGGGCAACGCCCAATCACTCTAAGACAGAAACCTTTCCTGTTTATATGGAGCATCGTACAAGTCACTACAAGTGTGGAAAATCTCCCTTTTTAATGCATGGGCAGTAGAAGGAAACATGCACATTTGTTTGTACAAAAGGTATATGTAAAGGAAAATTGCACGCCACGCCAAAAATGTTATCATTGGGTAGGAAGAGCACGTGGTATAACATGTCGTGGGATAATAATGACAATTTCTGCGATGGGGTGCCAAGTGTTATAATTTATAACTTCATGGCAAGGGGTAACAATATAATGTTGTTTTTCTTCTTCACAGGTGTGTTAGGCTCAACGCCCAAACCCTCAGGTAAGTTCAGCATACATGAAATAAATAAATTCAAGAACCTTTTAAAAAATTTCCAGGACTGAACTTTAAGCATAGACAAGCACAGGCTGTCGACATAAAGGGTCTCTGAAATCTCATTATCTATATTCATTTAACACTTACAAATAAATCCGTGCATGTCTATACGTGGGTTCATAAGCTGAGACTGAACACTGTTGTATATGGAGGAGGAAGCACACTGCCTGGCATACCAGCACACGACTGGCCCAGAAGCATTATGGAAAATGCAGTGTATAATAACACTCACTTGAGATGAAAGTCTTTAGTTTTCACTATTGCTGATGCAGCAAGTGCTGTGCATTTCTCGACATCTGTTTCAGTATATTTGACATACTTTAGAAGACAAGAAAAACTGGAGGGTACTGGAAATGCTGCTTACGTCCTTCATATTTCCGCACCACTTGCAGAGAGTAGGTGAATCCCAGATCTTGTCACCCCAACAGCTCACCAACGAGCCAATCACAGAAGGAAGAGGCATGACCCTGCCAGTCATACCATTACACAATACACCCACTTGCTTTGCTGCAAATGCAGTATATGATTACACTCACTTGAGTTGAAAGTTTTCAGTTTTTAAAATTGTTGAAGGACAAGCATCCTGAAAAAACGTGTCTTGAGATACACAGTACTGACTGCACCAAAAATGGTGAACATTAAAGGCTTTAAATTGATTTGAGTGTTATGAATCCCAGCATTTAACACAATGCATTTGGGAAAATTGTGCCTCGTAGGCCAGGCAGTGTGATCCTCTTCCCTTGTTTTTACTTGCACAGTTGTGTTCAGCCATATATGGAACTAGGGGGTTCCTGCACACTGGGCACTGTGGGGCCTATTGTCATGCCACTGTTGGTGTGCCAGGCAGTGTGATTCCTCCTCCCTTGTTTTGACTGTACACCGTTGTGTTCAGCCAAATTTGTTGGTCGATACCTTCACCCTACTTTGACTTCTGTCGATATTGGTGATTTTTTGCTGGTGCCTGCCCAGTGTACAATTCTGAGGCAGTGGACTTGAATCCAGATTTACTGCATTGACACTTAGTGCCATTGTACATATCTGCAATGGGGAGGATCTGTACAACAAACCCAGTCTACTCTGTCATTTTATATCAGACCTTACGTCCTCTAAATAGAACAAGAGGGGGTTGAGTTGATGTGAATTTAGGTGAGGAGGTAATCCGTGATTGAAAGAAGCCTGTGTAGTTTATGTCATGGTAAGAGACATATTTAGCCATCTACCAAGGCTTATGTCACCAGTAAACAATTTTTCTCTCCAGGCCTATATATTCAGCAACATATCTAATAGAGTTAATTTGTTATATTGAAAAACCTATATCATTAAAACAAAGTAAAATCAGACCATAATTAAAATGGAGTACAACAATCAACCGAAAACTGTGGTGTAGACTATGGGCCCAATTTAAAGTTTGAAAGAGAGGGTACTACATTGTAAGAGTGTTGAAGTATCCTCTCAGCCAAACTAAAGGTCCACTCACCTCATTTATAGACAAAAGGGAATTCTGTATGTTGACAATGGAGACCACTCCATCTCTGCTGCTGACACACACCTCAAATGCCCTGACAGAGAAAGGGATGTCAGAGGTTTGGCCAATTTTCCATCCAGTTTATTTACAGCAGGCAAGGAAATAGCAAGATTTCACTGTCAGTCGCCACCATGTGAAACCTGGGTGTGAAGGGTGGTGAAACTGCAAAATGCCTTGCATGCGCTATGAGAAAATTCCCATGGTGAAGTGGTCATTGCTCTTTTTATTTTAAAAAACAAAAGCCCACTTTGGTATTTATTTTTTTAAAAGAAAAAGAAAACACTGAATGTTTGCTGGGAGTCTCTTTCATGTTGACAGAGCCGCCCATTAAACTTTCAGTCCATTAACAGGAACCAACATAACGTGAAACCTGCCAATTCAATAGATGTCTGTTGGCCATCAGACATCTCTAAATTCTGTGGGCATGAACTCCCTCAGGCAATCTACCTGGCCTGATCTTTTTTGTGTGTACTTGCACAATTCTGAAAAGCTGAAGGCCGAATGGAAGCTCATGTATTCCCTGGGGAATTGCACAAGAAACTACAAATGAGGAAAATCTGCCTTCTGAATGTATAGGCAGAAGAAGAAAACATCCCATGTGTTTGTATAAAAGAACTCTTTGATATGAATTGCACTCAATGTCCAAAAAGTCATCTTTGTATAGGAGAAGCATCTGATATAAAATATCACAGGATAATAATGATATGTCCGCAATAGAGATCAATGAGTTATAATATTTAATAATAATAACTAATGCTATTTTTGTTCTAAAGAAGTTTGCTAGGCTCAACACCCAAATCCTCTGGTAAGTGCAGCATACAGTGAACAAATCAATCCAAGAACATTTTAAAGATCTCCCAGTACTAAATTTTAAGTAGAGATAAGTGCAGGCTGTTGACAGGATTGAGTCTCTGCATTCTACGTCACTGCAAGAGACATTGTGTAGTGGTCACCCCAGGCCTATGTAATCAGTAGAATATCTAATAGAGGTAATTTGTTGCATTGAAATCCTGTACAGTTTGGAACAGAGTGACAAAAAAACAAGTAAAATCAATTCATAATGAAAACTGAGGCAAATGTTGTCATAGGTTTTAGCCAACCCACCTTTACAAAAGGGCTACAAATATTATATACTCTTGGTTGCTTAGTATTGTCCATTTTGCATTTTTAAAAAGTAAGGAGTTTTTAGAAACAAAATTCATATTCACACTTTGAATGGGCTTAACCGTCCCAAATGTAGCTCTCTAGAGACAGTTCATATACATTTAGTGAATTACACATTAAAGCATTCGCTTCTCCTTTCTTAACAATAATCTATTGCCTCAGCAATAGCACATATTTCACCCTTATTGAACACAGCATTTAGTAAAAAGCTTCTTTGTTAAAGTATTTCTGGACAAACAAAATAATGTCCCAGATGATTTAATAGCCTGGTGCCACAAGCAACAAATTCAGATTGAATAGGACCTTGCAAGTTAACCACCTTGTTTGAGTTGTAGATTTGGAGAATGAAACAATTGTAACCTTACGGATTCATTATTAACCTTAGAAGATAGATTTTAGTAGACCTGGTAGCCTTAGGGTGGTCTTAGCCCAACTTTTTGCCTGCCTCTCTCCATTTTTCTGATCTCGTTTTTGCTGTCTTTGGGACTTTGCGCACTTGAACACAGCTAAAAATGACTAAGGTGCTTGTGCTCTCTCCCCTAACCATGGTAATATTGGTTCATCCTCTACCGGCATATTTTATTTACTTATAGGTCCATGGTAAAGAGCACTCCTTGTGCCCAGGGCCTGTAAATGAAATGCTACTAGTGGGCCCGAAGCACTGATTGGGTTATCAATATAAGTTGCCCCTTAACCATGTGTCAGGCCTGCCTCTGCAGAGCCTCTGTGCGCAGTTTCTCACTGCCATTTCGACCTGGCAAGTAAACCCTCTTGCCAAGCCTAAACCTTCCTTTTTCATACATATATGTCACCCCTAAGCTAGACTGTGTATAACCCACAGGGCAGGGTGCAGTGTATTGAAAAGGCAGGGTAGGTACCTTTAAATTGAACATGTCTAGGTAGTGAAAAACTCCCAATTTCATGTTTCACTACTGAAAGGCCTTTCTCTCCCATAGGATGACATTATTATTACCTTATTACAAGTGTAACTCCCAATTGTGAAGAGGTGGAATTTAATATAGTGTCATTGAACTCACAATTTAAAATCCCGAATTAGGGTGAAGTTGGATTTAAAATTCCAGTTTAGCAATTGCCACTTTAAGAAAGTTACAAAAACCTATAGGAGTTAAGCCCAAAGGACCGGGGCCAGGTAGGGCTATTCAAAATTCAGAACACAAAAGAATGAACCCGGCTCCGTACTACCATACACTCCTACTGTTAATGGAGTAATGAACAGGTAACTCTTTTATCTGTCCGAATGGAATTTTTATTAGACCATTCCTGTTTCTTTAAAAGTTAATCAAAACAATTTTTTGGGGACTGAAAAAGAAACATAGACATCAAATTCACATATGAATTTGCACGTATATACAATTCACAATACCATACACTTAAAGACAAAAATGCACGTAGAAACTGTGAAAACATTATTAGCAACAGCTTGCAACATGACAAAATCAGCAAATGAATTCATGCATTAATCTGATGCAAAACACATTTTTAGAAAAATTTACATCATATACAAAATTTAGTAATAAACATGAACATATCCAATGTTATTAACCACATATTTTATTCCAGCTCCAGCGTCAAAAGTGTATCTGAATAGTGTATCAATCCTTTATCCAATAGTTTCTTTCAACACTCGATGCATTCAAAATGTACAAAATGTCTCCCAAAATACCAACACGTTTCAAGACCCAGGCGAATAGTACATCAGGGTTTCATATAAATGGGACAGATATTCTACAAAAAACAAAATAAATAAATGATGAAAAAACAGCGTCAACCCGAACTGACTCGCTTTCTTGTACATGTAACTAACTTAGTGTGTACCTGTTTTCAAGAGTTGGAGCAGCCGCACCAGCTAGTTTACTCCAAGAGTTTTTGGCTTTTCTGTCACTGGACTCGTTTATGTTATTGCCTATGAGGCTCCCTTAACTTTGCCAGTATAAATTTCCAAAAAGAAAGAACCAAAGTTTTAAATATATCTACTTCTACTCTTGACTTACAACCCCAGAGGGAAAAACCAAAAAGATATGTACCTTTACTGCAGAGTATGGGCAGGACTGAGTTCCTGGAAGGCTCTTTATTCTACAAATGAAAAAACGATATTGTCCTCATTTAACAATGTATCCAAACAGGCAAAATTCATGCAGCACTTCAAAACACTATTAACAAGTGGACTTACTTTACCACATCTTCACAAATTCAAAACTCTGGATGCAATGGACTATCCTTTTGCTCCAATACAGGTGTGCTTTCCCTCACGGGTATTATCTATAAGAAGTACAAACGTAAGCGCATTTAAGTATATAGTTGTATGTTTTTTAGTATTGTAATTTTTAAACAAACAAACACACTGTTATGCCCCTGTGTTTGTCTGGTTAATAATTATAGTGCTTCATGCATTTGCCTGTTTGGATACATTGTTAAATGAGGACAATATCGTTTTTTAATTTGTAGAATAAAGAGCCTTCAAGGAACTCAGTCCTGCCCATACTCTGCAGTAAAGGTACATATCTTTTTGGTGCTTCCCTCTAGGGTTGTAAGTCGAGAGTAGAAGTAGACATATTCAATACTTTGGTTCTTTCTTTTCAGAAATGTATACTGGCAAAGTTAAGGGAGCCTCTTAGGCAGTAACATAAACGAGTCCAGTGGCAGTAAAGCGAAAGACTCTTGGAGTAAACGAGCTGGAGCGGCTGTTCCAACTCTAGAAAACAGGTACACACTAAGTTAGTTTCATGTACAAGAGAGAGAGTCAGTTCGGGTTGACGCTGTTCTTGCATCATGTATTTATTTTGTTTTTAGTAGAATATCCGGTCCAGTTATATGAAGCCCTGTTGATAGTCCCAGTACTATTCGCCTGGGTCTTGAAACGCGTTGGTATTTTAGGAGGCATTTAGTTAATTCTGAATGCGACGAGTGTTGAAGGAAACTATTGGATAAAGGATTGATACACTATTCAGATACACCTTTGACGCTGGAGCTGGATAAAAATATGTGGTCATAACATTGGATATGTTCATGTTTATTACTACATTTTGTATATGATGTAAATTTTTCAAAAAATGTGTTTTGTATCTGATTAATGTATGAATTAATGTGCTGATTTTGTCATGTTGCAAGCTGTTGCTAATCATTTTTTCACAGTTTCTAAGTCCATTTTTGTCTTTAAGTGTATGTTATTGTGAATTGTATATACGTGTAAGTTCATGTGTGAATTTGATAAGTCTGTTTCTTTTTCAGTCCAAAAAGAATTGTTTTGATTAACTTTTAAAGAAACAGGAATGGTCTGATAAAAATTCCATTCAGACAGACAAAAGAGTTACCTGTTCGTTACTCCATGAGTAGGAGGAGGGTATGGTAGTACAGAGCCGAGTTCATTGTTTTGTGTTCTGAACTTTAATCAAGTTGGCATTTACTTACTTTAGCCATTTGGTGACTTTTGCCTGTGTCTGGCGTACACATCTGGAGTGGATGACAGCTGGCTTCCTGCATTACCTCTAGACAGTCACACACCGAGGAAGGGGAGGTGTTTCTGAAATAGTATCTGCCTGTAAATGGCCGATCCTGAGGAGGATGGGAGGGAGGAGATGACACACCTCCAAGGGATGTGTCCTGCCCCCAAACAAAGGCCTCGTGCCAGGGCAGGAAGGGAGAGCCACTGTGCACTTCAAAGCTTTCTTTGTAGTCTCCCCCAATTCAAACAGACCACTAGGTATATGTACTGGACTTCTGGTACTACCATATCAGTGTACTGTTGGGCCTGCAACTTCTCTGACAGGAAGACACACTTGTGTGCAACTGAAAGGGCTGCTACTCTGCTTGATTGCTGCTTTGCAGGACTCTGTCTTTCTTTGCTCTTGCCTTGCTCAGTTGCCCTGCTGCCTGCTATTCCCCTGCCTGTGTGACAAGGACTGCACCCACATCAATTGACCCCAGAGTGACTCCAAAGGCTTACTGGCTTGCCTCCTGTTACCTAAGTCTCCGGGGCAGAAAAAACTTTGAACTCTCGATTTCCAACCCTTGGGCTCATCCGCTTGTGAGTCTGTCCTGCCAAGTGGTGCCACCCCAGATCTGTACCCCGAGAAGTCGATCTAGCGGTTTGCTCCAGTGGAACTGATGCGTCCTCTCCTCCAATAGCAGAATCGACGCAGCAACTCTTTAACAGGAACAAAACTGCTGCATCACACTCTTAACTGAAGCATCAACTCCACTGCATGAAGCAAAATTATGCTTTGCCTCTACATCAACATCAAGTAGATTCATTGTTTGGGAAGTTCCACGGCTGAAACATACCCACTGGACCAGGGTATAAGCAAGTATGTGGTTTGTGGGCAGTATGCATGGTAAATACTGATATTTACCATTAGTGTTTCAAAGTTTAAGATTATTTAATTCCATTTGGATATCATATCTCTTCGTTTTCTAATCGTGTAAATATGCAATAGCAAGGAGTCAAGGCGTACTCCATGAGGCAGATGGTAAAAGGGATTACAACTCAAATGGAGCATGAACAGTAAAGACATTCGATAAACTCAATCTGCAGCCAAGTTTTTAATTTTTTTTAATGGACTCAATTGGAGTTAGGTAATTTAGAATGAAACCCAAAATGCCCTATGTGACTCATAATCCCCATGCCTCCCAGTATATGTCTTACAATATCTCCATGTGATCAAAGCAATTCACAATGTAGCTGCTGTAGCACACAGTTAGAAAAGCAGCCTACCACTGGCATAGACTTTGCAACAGCAGTCAGGAAGTCTTGGCTCCACATTCTCACACATAGGATACAAAAAAATTTGCTACAAGTTACCTGATGAGACAACACAGCTGTCTATTAGCGCTTTCCTTAATCCTCTACCTTCTCTATAAATCCATGTGTGGAGAGTTAACAGTTGATTTGGAGATCATTTTGATCACACCTTGTGCCAAACAGTCTCTGACAGTCAACAAGCGCCCTGCTGTTAGCGTGCAAGTGACAGAAGCTTGGCTACATGTTCAGCATGGATTATGTAGAATTGCATTTCAAACAGTCTATGAAAAGAAACACTGCTGCATTTAATCTTTTCAAATATTTCAGTGTATTTAATACTATGGAGATCTCATTGCGCTCCATTCAAGTATGACTGTGAAAGGGCCATGCCCATTTGCTCTAGACATGTTTTCAATACACAAATCCGATGGCTCTTTTTTCGCAGCATGAAAGGGGTGAAGATCGTTAATCCACAACCAATTAATCAACAATTCGTCATACCGCATAATAACTAGATTAGGTTAGTTAATTTATTACAACTGCAAAAATAACTGGACATAGAGACACCTCATCATAAGGGTATGAAAATAGAACGGAATTAGCATGTAGCCAAATCTACGTATCCAATTTCCACAAGGTAGCATGAACAGAACTGTTAAATCAAGAAGTAGGATGCAGGGAATCAAGAAGCATAAGTGCATATGTTCCTGCATAGAGGGTTGATGAATATAAAGCATCAATCTCTCCCTACTCTAGCTCTAGGATGGCATCCCTACATAAGAATTTTCAATGGAAATAGAAAAAGGTGTCAGTGTGTGAAGTCTTCCTAAGAAGTCTCCCGACCAGGGGGGCAGAGCTAGCCTGCTGCGAAGATGGCCGCTTAAGGAATGGAATGGAATGGAATAGGTTTTTATATAGCGCGATAGTTACCCGCAGGCGTCCCAGCGCTCTAGCCGAAGTACAGGAGGGTCAGGCGAGTCGGGGTTATCTGTTGAAGAAGAAGGTTTTTAATTTTTTCCGGAAAGACAAGATGTTAGGTTCCGACCGGATGGAAAGTGGAAAGGAGTTCCAGAGCCTTGCTGCATTTGTTGAGAACATTCTTCCTCCACTTCTTTCTCTTTTGTACCTGGGAATGGTGACTTGAAAGGCGAGGGTCGACCTCAGCTGTCTGTTGGGGTGGTAGGGGGTAATCAGAGTATGATTGAGGATTGCTCCCTTTCTCCAGTAAGCACGGTGGGTGATGAACATGCTTTTGAAGCTGACTCTGTCTTTTACAGGTAGCCAGTGCAGGGCTCTTAGTTCGGTTTTCACTGATTGCCGGCGGGGAATGCGCAGAAGAGTCCGAGCAGCGCAGTTTTGAATAACCTGCAGTTTTTTCAGGGTGGATTCGGGGGCTCCTAAATATAGGGCGTTTCCGAAATCCAGCCGGGAGAGGATTAGACCCTGGACCATGATTTGTCTGGCCTTGAAAGGAAGGAGTGGTAGGATCTTTCATATGAGTCTAATTATGCTCATGCAGGTGGCTGCTAATTTGGTTGACTGGTGGCCGAAGGTTAGTGCGTTATCCAGCCAGATACCCAGGCTCTTGATGGTATCTCTGGCTACGGGAGCAGGGCCTAGTGCTGGCGGCCACAGTGAGTCAATAGATTTTTGAGGGGCGCTGCCCAGCACCATTAGCTCAGTTTTATCGCCGTTGAGCTTTAGGTAAGACTGGCTCATCCAGGTGCAGACTGCATCCATCCAGCCTCTGAGATCACTGGAGTAGGAGGAGGGATGGGTAAGGGTAACTATCAATTGCGTCGTCGGCGTAAGACACAACTTGAACGCCAAAAGGGCGTATTATTTCTGCGAGGGGGAGCATGCAAATATTAAACAGTGTGGGGCTCAGGGACGAGCCCTGAGGAACCCCACAACTGAGAGATTTGCTGGGCGATGTGATCATGCCCTCACAGACTCGGAAGGAGCGGTCAGAGAGAAAGGAGTGTAGCCAGGCTGCCTCAGTGGAGGTTATCCCTAGCTCTGACATTCTGTGACATAAGATGTCATGATTCACAGTGTCGAAGGCGGCACTGAGGTCCAGTAAAATAATGGCCGCAGTGCCACCCTCATCCACAATCCTTCTAGCCCCCTCTGTCACTGCTAGTAATGCAGTTTCAGTTCCATGCATGGGACGGAACCCAGTCTGTGAGGTATCCAGGGAGTTGTTTGTTTCCAGGAATTCAGTGATGCATTTATTTACATGTTTTTCTGCAATTGCTTAAGCCGTCGGCTCCTCCGCCGAAAACAATATCCTTCAGAGTATCCTAAAATAGCTGTGTCCTGAAAACTCCGGAACGCCGACAAACAGCGTCGGAACTGAGGGGGCACACACTGTGCGATTATTGCCCGTGGCGGACGCGGATTTAGTGTTGAAACTTGCCCGATCCTGCCTGAGGCAGAGACAAGAAGCAACGCAGCCTACCTGACTCCACGGCGGCAAGCAAACTCTGCCCTGTGGGACCAATCCGGAGTTACTGAGGGGGGGGGGGCGCTACTCCGGAGCCGCTGAGAGGTCTGCAGGCGCCACCGGTGGGGCACGATGAACAGAAGAGCCGCTCTGAAAGTGCGGTCCCAACCTGGAAAACTGCCATGGGCTTTACGCCCTAACTGAGTCCCCGGCTCCGGTTGGGCCTCTGGACCTCGCGCCCTAGAAAGCAGCGGTGAGTGGAGATCGCCGATACTGTGTGTTGGCATACTGCCTCACCCCGCACATGCGAGACCCTGTCGCCTGCTCCGTCCTAGTGATTCAGGGACATTAGCGCCTGGTATGTTGGCACTATATCGGAGCTAGAGGAGCGTAGGCGAAATCGGCGCTGAAGACGCCCCGTTGAGGAGGGAATTTTGAGGGAAGCACTGCGGTACCTGGATACGCTACAGCGACTGCGGAGCCTCATTGCTGAATCGAGCCTTGAACTGAGCCTTGGGCCTGGGGCTGCCTGGGACACTGCTGACATTTTTGAACTGCCTCATTGCCTTTAGCCTCTTAGCGGGAGGCCTGGAGTCCGTCCTCCTTGTTTGGGGCAGTGGAACCAGCGCCATTGTAAGGGTCCCTACATTGCCACACCCTCCCTCCCTTGGAGGTCTCAACCATTACAACTGGGAGCTGCGGAAACGGCAGAAGAAACGCCTGAGAGGCGCAGCGCGGGCTCTCTTCACCCCCCTCGCCATGCTGCAAATACAAAGCTGACATGCTTTTTTAGTGGCGATTGCACCTGTGTGCAGTGAGGGTCCTGGAGGCTTGTGCACTCAGGCTGATAGGCCACCGGACGGGAGCCACGCCGAAAGACGAGCTGCTTGCTCTGGCAGGTACCCTCTCCTCTATCCTAATATCACCTCAACTGGCGGGGCATAGCGCATGGGCGCACTGACGGATGAATTGCGCCAGACCTGGGCCCCTTGAATCTTCACCCTTGTTGACTGGGCTGGGCAGGCGGAGTGCGTCGCCTGGGCCTGATCATCCACCGGCTACAGGAGCGGTACTGGCGTGTGCCCTACAGCCAACGGACCAGGAGAAAAGAGACGTGTTCTGCAGGGCCTGAATGTGCATCTGGAAGTCGTCACTCTCAGCCTAGTCTCAAGACCTACATTGGCTGCGCACAAACTACCTGCCCTGGTATGGATTTATAGTACCCGTGGGTGAGCCTGGTGGGTTGATCCGGCTGAGGTGGGAACGGACTGAGTTGCCATGGGCCGCCCAGACCGCATGCAACCTAATCTGTCGTTTGACAGTAGCAAAAAATCCAAAACCACGAACCCACCACCGGGTGGAGCGAATGATGGAGCTGGGAACTCAGACGAAGGAGACGCAGCTGAACCAGATATTCGCTGCATATTATTGGCCATAGAGAAAGACTTGCAGGGCGGCATCGCCTCTCTAGGAACTAAAATGGACGCCCTCACGTACCGCATGGATCGTATGGCGGAACGGCTAGACAAACACGCCGAGCGACTAGATATGTCAGAACGCAGAATAGATGAGGTGGAGGAGGCGCAGACGACTCTGGACTCAGAACATAAATAGCTAGGTTAGGTGATCCAACTCTTACAAGATAAGGCCGAAGATTTGGAGGCACATTCGCGTAGATGTAACATACGCATTACGGGACTTCCGGAAAACACCCAAACGGGCAACATGGAACTGTTCGTAGAATCTCTTCTCAAAAAACTGCTGGGGGACACTGCCTTCTAAGAAATGTTTGTCATAGAACGCGCCCACCGCACCCCTGGTCCGAGACCGAAGCCTGGAGCTCCACCACGCCGAGCTTCCTAATTACAGGGACCGGGACACCGCACTGCGCCTGGCTCGAGAGAAGCAACCGCTAAACTACGAGGGTAGCACGCTATCCTTGTTTTCGGACTTCACTGCCAAAGTGCAAGAAGCGAGGCGCTAATTTGTTCCCATGAAGCGTCAACTGCGGGATCTTGGAGTCCATTATGTGATGCTGTATCCTGCCAAATTGAGGGTTAACAGGCAAGGAAGGTCTACTATCTTCAAGGATCCGAGGGCGCTTCAGAAAGCTATGAAGGACTGGCGCAGGGAAACCCGCAACGTTTCTAGCGATGGAGGAATGGAAGAAGCTGCTGGGGGTTCCATGGAAGAACAGGAATAAGGCTGTACTTTATAACCAAGCAAGGTATTTGATATTTTGATATTTGATATTTATTGAAATTTGTATAGCGCAACTATCGCTCCGGAAGGAGCATCTTGGCGCTGAGCAAAACAGAGAAACCCGCATGGCGAGGCGTAGATCAGATGGCTGCGAGGACCGATGAATTAGGCTGAGAGAAAATCCAGGTCTTCAGGAGTTTCCTGAAAAGGCTTTCAGTAGGAGCGTGTCTAAGGTCGAGGGGGAGACCGTTCCATGCCCTAGCCGACAAGAATGAGAAGGTTTTACCCCCTCTCGTTTTTAGCTTTATTCGAGGGACAGAAACCAAATTGGCTCCTGATGACCTCAAGCAGCGAGATGGAATATAGCGCGAAAAGCGCTTGGTCAGATAGGAAGGGCCAGTGTTCCTGGTGGCTTTGAAGACCGTGATAAGAAGCTTGAAAATAATTCTTTTGTGGAGGGGCAGCCAATGGAGAGTGTTGAGGGCTGCGGAGGCCGAGGACCTTCTTGGAAGTTTAAGTACAAGCCTGGCCGCTGCGTGTTGGACACTCTGCAGTTTCTTAAGGGAAGACTTTTTTATTCCTGCCAAAAGGCCATTACAATAATCCAGCCGGGATAGGATCAAGGCCACCGCGACTGATTTCCTGGCTGAAATAGGAAGGAAGTCAAAAAATGTCTTCAGTTGTCTGATGAGGCTGAAGCAGCACCCAGCAGTAATGCGCACATGGTCGTCAAAACTGAGGGACGAGTCGAATTGGACACCGAGATTGCGGGCCGAGGAGACCGCACTAGGCGGTGCTTCAGAGTTTTGGAGCCACCAATCTTTTGGGGAAAAAAGAATGTCTTTGCCCAGAGGTATTATTTCAGTTTTGGCGCTATTGCACTTAAGGTGGTTATGGTTAAGCCAGGAAAAGACTTGGGAGAGGCAATTCTGGAATCTGAGGGCAGCGTCGGGGTGCTTTTTATCTATGGTGATGACAAGCTGAGTGTCGTCAGTATAGGAAGTTACAAGGGTTCCGTGGGATTCAATCAGTGAGAGGAGGGGGGCCATGTATATATTAAAAAAAAGAGGGCTGAGGATGGACCCCTGGGGCACTCCAGATGTTGTGGATCTCTCGCCGGAGAGGAATGGACCTAGGGAAACAGTTTGTGATCTATTGGATAGAAATGATGTAATCCATATTAAAGCAGTACCCGACACACCAATCTCACGCATTCTGTTGATGAGGATGGCATGGGAGATGGTGTTGAATGCTGCCGTTAAGTCGGGCAGGATGAGTACAGCTTGTTTTCCCTCATCCTGCAAGAACTTAATTTGTGCTCCAGCGATCTGTATATGGGAGAGATGCTGTTTCTGTCTGCTGAGGGAGCCGACCCAGGTATGAGCGGAGGTTTCTGGCGGGATTGTACTCTGCTGAAGCCTTGTGGGCTCCTACAGGGACAGTATGACTTATCATGGTGCTGTGCGAGGGAGCGCACTCCCATTAGTGATATAATGCAATGTTGCTTGGTTGCCCTTTAGACATGGAATGCTCGAGATGCATGATGTCTGGCTATCAGTAATCACACAGGGTTATTATCTTTACCTTGGGGATGATATATTACTGCATATTTTTCATATAGCCTATGCTGGGTGAGACGCAGAAGATAGATGACATAGTGGTGGAGGAAGTGAGATGGTCATATTTTGAGCAGGTCGCTGAGGCTCCATACTGTCAGAGCAGATTGGTTGATATCTCAGGGGCACTGCCTATTGATTATCTTTTTCTTCACAGAGGCGGAGGGGCGGGCGATGTGGCAGGAGCAATAAATTGATATTGATATAGACTAATTATGAGCATGCTACCTACGCCCCTGTGTGTGAATCACATTTCCCTATTTAGCTTCCACCTTTGGGTGATTTGTTTTAGTTATGTGTTGTTGGTTTTTTTTCTTTGGGTGACGGGGAAGACGGGAGGGGGAGGGGGGAGGGAGGGAGTGTATGGTGTTCATTCGAGGGAGGTGGTGGGAAGCGGGGATGAGGTGGGATGGGGCGCGGCCATGTTGGGGTTGGGCAAGCGTTGGAGGGGGTCGGGGTAAAGTTCTATGGTTTTTGTTATTTGTTGTTTATGGAAGAGAGAATATATTTTGATGTTATATGTCTGGAATTGAAACGCATAGGCGAACGCATAGATAGACAGACGCATTGGGCACAGAAAAGCACCACCACTCCTCCTTACATATTCACACCACACCCACTGCAATGACACATCGCACTCACGAAAATGACACTATCACACTCCTGACATGGAACTTAAGAGGTTTAAATGACCACAGAAAAATCAGACGGGTACTGCAATACCTCTTGAGGCATGCAATTGACATAGCCTTACTGCAAGAGACTCACTTGAGACCGGACAGCCCCACGTTGAAATACAGGGGACTACATAATAACATACATGCCGCCGGCTTCATCTCTAATTCCAGGGGAGAACTCACCTGGGTTAAACCTAAGGCCTCCCTGACCATTACTCCTTTGGCCACAGATGTGGAGAGACGATACACTATCACGAAATGCACTGGTAAAGGCTTGACCTTTCACGTGATTAACACGTATGGACCCAATTTTGACTGCCCCTCCCTCTACTTCACGCTGGCCAGCACGATTAGGGAACTTGGAGACAGACACGTCCTGTGGGGTGGCGATTTCAACATGACACGTCAGCCGGCGCTGGATCGCTCGGATGGCTGTGACAGACGCCCCACAGTCTCTGCCCGTGCGCTGGAAGCTGAGATGACCAGAATGGATTTGCAGGATGTATGGAGAGCTAGACACCCTACTCAAGGGGGGTACACGCACTACTCAATGCAACACAATATTCACACTCGTATAGATTATTGGCTTCTTTCCTCGGCCCTTCTCTCCACGGTACAGGCATGCGTGACGTTACCCCACACCTACTCGGATCATTCCCCAGTACTTGTTACGCTAAAAGCTCCGACGCGCCGACCTACACCATTCTAATGGCGCCTTCCCCCGTACGCGCTTCTGGATGACGCATTCAGAGAAGAGCTGGCGTCAGCCATCGAAGAATTCTTTGAAAGAAATGTGGGCTCGGTTGACTCCTTCTTGACAGTTTGGGAAGCCTTTAAGGCTTATACATGCGGCATAGCTATCTCGAAACATGCGGGCGTCCTTAGGTCCATTCGTGGTCGCTTGTTGTTGCTAGAAAGTAAACTGAACGATATTGAATCGCGCCGCCATAGAGACTCCAGCGCTGAGTTGACTCAGGAACTTGTGAAAACACTATGTGAATATCATGATGAAGCGGATGCGGAGGTGAAACACCTGGGGAAATATATAAACATAGCCAGATCGTACGGGGAGGGAGAGCACCCAGGGGCAGTTTTGGCCAAGCTTGCCAGACAGCACAGACACGGTGCGTCGTCACCGATACTGCGATCCCCACAGACTGATGAGGAACTGTCGGACGCTCAGGTGGCAGACCGATTTAAGGATTACTATGCGAATTTTTATGCCACTAGAGGCCCGATCCCAGAGGACCACATTCTTCATTACTTAACGCAAATTAAGTTACCCTGGCTAAAGGACACTCATCGTGAATTTTTGGTGCGCCCATTTGAGAGAGAAGAGGTCGTTCGGGTGTTGTCATCCATGAAGGCAGGAAGCGCTCCGGGCAGTGATGGCTTCCCAGCCTCATTCTATAAAATGTTCCAGGATTTATTGATACCCAAATTGATGACGCTGATCGAACAGATGGCAGAGAATGGGACGATGACACCAACGATGAGGGAAGCTATTATTGTGGCCATCCTTAAACCCGATAAACCTACGGGAGATTGTGCCTCTTATCGGCCATTGTGGCTGTTAAATGTGGACGCAAAGATATTCGCAAAGATTGTTGCAAACCGCCTCAGCCCCCTAATTTCTACACTAGTTGCTCCTGAACAGGCGGGCTTTGTCCCCAATCGCAATTTGACATGTAACCTGCGCACTGTATTTGCGGCATTCCAACATACACGGCAAGATGTGCCTGCAGTTGCTGTCTTCCTTGATATGGAAAAGGCCTTCGACTCTGTTGAGTGGCCTTTCTTCGTCTAGTACTCCTCTTTCTCCAACTATTGAATACGCTCTACTCCTCCCCAACAGCGTGGGTACGCATTGGATCGCACATGACTGACCCCTTCTCGATAGGTCGTGGCACCAGGCAGGGCTGCCCTCTCTCCCCTCTCCTGTACTCCTTGGTTGCAGAGCCTTTGGTGTGCGCTCTGCAGGAATTTCATAGCCACTGAGGTAGTCGCTTTCCTGGATACAACTTGATAGTGTCCACGTATGCGGACGACACCCTACTATATGTACGGAAACCGGACAAAAACCTCTCAAGAGTGCTGAGAGAAGTAGTGCTATTCAGTTCGCTGTCTGGGATACACGTGAACTGGGGCAAAGCCGTTATGTGCCCACTTACCCCTGCCACCAAGAGAGTCGACTCGTATTACCCCATACAGTGGACCACAGAATCGATACGCTATTTGGGTATACGGTTACACATGGACTCTGAGGTGGTACTGAGGGAGAACTATGGGGTAGCGATCTCCAAATTGTAAGATGCGATTGATAAATGGATAGAACTTCCCTTATCACTTTTGGGCCGCATATCATTATTGAAGATAATAGTACTTCCCCGATTATTATTTCTTTTCAGTAACATCCCAATGGTACTGTCGGGCACGTTCTTCCGATAACTTCATGCACTAGTACTGCGGCCGGTTTGGGCAGGTAAACAGCCCAGGGTGGCCTGGGACATCCTAGTTCGCCCCTACGAGGAGGGCGGCTTTCACACCCCGGACTTTGAATTATATCACTGTGCTGCCCAGGGTGCGCACGCATATGGTTGGAAGCATGGTCCAATGGATGCTCCACACTTGAAAATTGAGGGAATGGTGGCCGATCCAACGTCACTACCGGCATTGCTTGCCAAACCCAGAGATAGGAGGACAGGCATCTTAGACTCACTAAACGCTGTGACGCATGCTTGGCAGACACTTAATGGATGCCCAGGCTTGCTCACTACTGTATGCCCCGAAGGCGAAATTGTCCTGGTGCACTTGGCTTAGCCCCTGCAGAGACAGCGGTGTCCTATCTGCGCTTGCAAAATTGAATCTCACCACCATGGGTGACCTCTTCGCCAATGGCAAGGCTCGCGCCTGGGAGGACATAGATACGGGAGGCGGCTCGAGTGCCTTAGTTCTTCCTCATTTTCAGTTCCACAGGGTGAGACAAGCCCTACGGAAACTGCTGGGAGAGGACATGACGGAGCCACAGGTGGTATTAACGTACGACTTCATAGTCTCCGCCAAGACACCACCCCAGTTAATATCGCGTCTCTATCGAATCACGCTGGCAGAACGGACAACGCACTATGCGAAACCACGTTTGGCGTGGCAGATGGATCTGAACACTGACCTCCCAGAAGACAAATGGGGATACTGTTGTGCTAGCATTAAGAAAGTATCACTTAACAGTCGACACCGCCTACTGCATTTTAAATTCCTTAATAGGGTCTATTATACCCCCGAACGGCTGTTCAGAAATGGCTTGCGAGAGAGTCCAGCTGCGAGAGGTGTAGAGCACAATCAGCGGACTTCCTACATCTGGCTTGGTAATGCCCAAAGGTAGCAGACTTCTGGTTAGCAGTGTACAAAGATCTTCTATTTTGACGTTCTAATGAACACCCCTTACAGAATGAAACAACATAGCTCAGGAGAGCAGGAACTCATGCCCCGAGTGACTCTAGCAAGTTTCTGAGTTTTTTATTGAAGACTCAGCATCCAAAGCTATCGTGCTTTTGCACATGGAATGTTACTCAAAATTATGTTCTGCGCTCTGGAGGAGCATGCGATGTTCACCTTTCCATTTCTAAGTATGAATTCATTTAGCTCACTGCACTTTAACGCCTTCACTGTGGCGGCTATTCCGCGTCAGTGCTAAGGGGGTGGGGTGGCCGCACGGCGGGCGCATGCTGGTGACGGAACCGCTCCGTCACCAGCCGCGGTTGCGCTGTGCTCATGACGGAGCGGTACCATCACGGCCCGCCCGCTCAATAGAACGTTCAGCGCAGGCGCGGAATCCGCGTCGCGCAGGCGTACCGAGCGGGCCGTGACAGAACCGCTCCGTCATCAGCACAGCGCGACCGCGACTGATGACGGAGTGGTTCCGTCACCAGCAAGGGAGGGGTTAAAGGACTGCCGTTGGTGACAGCATAGTTTGAGTGGCATGACAGGCAGTTTTACTTGTCACTTGCCTCTCCGTTTTAGGTCTCACCTTAGACAATGTACGGCCGTTCGCTTGTGTGTCTTTTATTCCTTGAAACACATCTAAAAAACGCTTAGAGCCTACCTTTTATTTACCATTGGTCGGTTTCCTCGTCACTTTCATTTCTTTTGTTTTCATTCGTTAGCAACTAGATTAAATTGTCCTGTCATTCCTCTGTAAACAGGTACATCATTCCATCCATGTGTAACATAGGTGTATGATTATCTTCTGTATGTGCAGAAGGATGTGTGCGGTGCGGGACATGGCCATTGAAACCCAAGAATACCTTTTGATTCCTTGCATATGGACAGCTCCGGGTAAAATATAAATGACGTTGTCATGGTTTGCGTAATTTCAGGAATATCGCTTAATGCTTTTCATGTAAAATTTACAAAATAATGCAGATTGCGCTGCTATTCACAGCACAACTATATTGTGGAAACTTTGTGAAGAACCAACAGACGAGAGGTTGATGCTTACTGCAATTGTGTTTTTTACAACATTTTTGTAGTGTAAAATGTGTTTATATGCAGAGTTTTATATAGCGCTTGCTAGGCACGAAGGTATCAGAGCGCTTTACATGAGGATCAGTGAGTTACAGGTTACAAAAATTACATTGGTTACAGTTACAGTTACAAGTACAGACATAAGAGAAAAATATGAGATTATACAATAACATAGGTTATTAGCGCGTTGCATAGCCAAGACACGTCTTATGGGGAATGGAAAGTAGAGGGCGAAAGGTAAACAGGAATGCAGATAGAGTTAGGCTGAGCAGGAGAGGAAAAGTACTTCAGGGGCAACAAAGCAGTCAAAGAAAAAGACAGACAAAACCGCAAAGAACCATTGAAAACAATGTCCGATGTCCAGCTTGGTGGGTGACGGTCGAAGAGGTGAACCAGAGCCAGACTCCTCTATAGCTGCAGAGGACAGCTCCACCGGGCACCGGCCAATGGTACTAGGGTTCTGCAGTAAGAACAAACAGTTTTGATTTTTACCCATGGGGAGGCATCATAGGTCAATCGAAGGCATTGGTCCTGGTGTAACTGGGAAGCACCTTACGCCTCGTCCTGTAGCTAGCCCAATAAGAGGAGAGGTGGAAGAGACAGATCCAAAGTCAGCAGATCTTTCCCATTCCCAGAAGCAGTAGTGAGTGTTGGACATTTGTGCAGGAAAAACCTTTAGTTGTTCCATAGAAGCCTGGAGGTCCCCCTTTAACTCTGTGCGCAGCTACATTGTAAATTCTTTCAGGGAAGCCAACAGGTCTTCCTTGGTCAGTGCCATGCTGGCTCCGTCAGACCCTTGTTCAGGCACTTGTTTCTTTTCTCTACGGGAGTGAAGAATTGGGATACCTTTGTCATGGCATTTTTTGAAAGCATGGATGCACTGTCAGTCCCTGCTAGGAGTCACTCGACCCCACTGCTTACTTGGGCATCTGGGCATTGTAGCACTTCTCCATTGGAGGCCCCGTTGTGCACCTTATTATTATTGTTAAATGAATGCACCCTACTCCTCCCGGTATCTTCACTGGTGCGATCTTTCACTCTCTGCTTTATTGGCTTATGGCAGCACCAGCTTAGTTATCTCAAATCCTGCAGCGCAAGGCCCACTATATTCCTGCGGTACGGGTAATCTATTCCGGCTGCTGTTGTTTCACTCGGGTATCTCATCCACCTCACGCTCACCTCTTCATTTTTGCCAAGTCACGTCTAGCCCTCCACTGCATCTCTTCGTGATTATAGGCGCTAGGATCACACAACCGGTGATCTCATTACAACCACAGCCAGGCCTGCACTCACTCCGCTGCCCGTTCACCTCACGCTGCGGAGCCTTATTTCCCCGAGACAGTAGGGCTCACCAGTGCCAGCCACTCCAACGGTTGATTGGCTCCCACCTCTCTCTGGACCGATTTGTCTGTTCAAGAGAAAACAGTAGCCACACTTCATGCGCAGTAAGCATAAAGGCTCCGACTGCCGCCATCACCGTCTTGATACTTTCTGCATCTGCCCTTCACATTCATCTTGACGCGTTGCTATGGTGGCCTCCTTTCTTCCCCGGCGCCGACTCGGGGGACACAGTGCCAGCTCTCTCCCCTTGATTACTTCAGGGCCAGACAACCCACAGTTCACAGCCGCTCTCCTTTCGCAGCCCAGTCAGGCAGTGTGGGGCACTGAGGGTATCTCCGTGCACTTTGCTGAAACGGATTTGGTATGTCTTGGTTCTCCGGCCTTGTGTTGGAATTGTTCCGCAGTCTCAATGTGTCCTCATTTCAAAAATTGTTGCGAGGATGCATTTTGTTGTTAAATATAGAACTAAATGATTTACATTTTGTGTTATTTTATGTAATTTCCCTGACTTGTGCATACTTTCACAAAAGTGAATTACATGAATTTTGCCCACCCCTGCAGATGAGTTACAGGCTTGAAGGAGGGTGGATGAAGTCTGGTAGACAGCAAAGTGCGTTGCAGAGTCTACCAAACTTTTCAACTTTTCACAGGTCTTTTGTAGAGGACTAAAATCTGGCATTTGGAGGAGAGAGAGAGTCCCTTGTACAGTTGTCAAAGTGTAGGGGGCGGGCCTTGCCAGAGGAGGGAGGTGGGGAGTGTCCGATACAAAAAAAATTAATAATAATAAAACAAAAATAACTTGCCTTAATGCCCCCGCCGTCTCCTGGGCATCAACTCTTTCTGCTTCTGTCTCTAGGCACAGGCTCCCAGCCTGCCCTGTGGGCAATGCAAGAGCAGCTTCAGGATTGGCCAGAGCACCGACAACCTGTGCTCCCAGGCAGATTGTGAGCCTTGGCTTGCTCTCTTCAACCCCAGCAATGCAGGTGGGGCTAGAGAGAGCTTTACTGCGCATGAGATGTTTAACCAGCCTGGGACAGCCGACAAAACACCTCATGCTCAGTAAAGGATTTGTCCATCACTCCCCCACCAGCAGTATCATCCCTTGCACCCGCCCCAAGCCTCTCAGAGTCGTGGGGGCGGGTCCAGGGGATTAAAATAAAATGATAACAAAATGGGTTAAAACCCCGTCTTTTTTTGCCGGTGGTGGCGGGGGGGATGGCGCTCATCCACTCAAATAGAGCCGCCATCACAGCCTTTTTGAGATAAGAACAGCTCTTCCCACTTCCTGAGCTATTCTTTCCCTTAGTTATTTCCCCCAAAAGACTTAGAGATCTTAAAGTGAGGATGCCTCTGCCTCTTTAAAGCCTTTTTTTAAGGTCCACTATAACAGCGAGCTCTCAGCACCACTCTTCTTTCCTGTTCATACTAGAGGAAAAAGACTGTGCTTGAGAGAGATAGACACATGTCAAAAACAGTCTGATATCAGAATACGAGCTGGACTTAGGGAATACACAAAGTCGGTCTGCACACCTGGAACAAGTATAAGAGAGAAACCAGTAGCAGGGGTCTCACACTAGTGGAAATGAAGACCTCTGTGCTTGAGTGTTGGGTATGACTGACAGTCAACTCCTCTTTGACAGCGTTGGGAACAGAAACTTGACAGTTTATACTGCCATTAGAGCTACCTTGAGTGACGTGTCCCACTGACTGCTGGAAGTGGCTATTGGAGTTATCCCTGCATGGAGGAAGGTCTGCAAATTAAAGGAAGAACTCAAGGAGTTGTGCAAGAGATAATGGCCTGTCATATCCTAGAAAGCGTCTGCACCACCATGACATGTGGTGAGGCCTTATTACCCTGGGTATAACTGAAGTATGGCCAGGAGTAAAGCAATCTACTCTCTAAACCTGCAATTGTGTGAGGACCATTCTCTCCATCCTGATCAGTCAGTGGAAAAGCAACAGAAGGACAAAGGACATATTACTAGGAGATGCGCCTGTTGTGGATTGGTGCTAGAAAAAGTTGCAAAAAAGTGAGCTGTTTTCATAATTCAGAGCATGATTGTTGATCACTGATACAGATCGCCATTACATTTAACAGATTCACGTCACTTGGGGGGCTCTTTGGGTGGCAGCCTTGACCTTCAGACCGGAGAACACTTAGTGAACAAGACCTCTTTTCTATCAGTGAATACAGACAAGTGTGACTGCATCTGCCTTTTGCATGCCACCACCCTTCTCTTGAATTGGGGGTTCGAGTCTGTAAAGTACTTTACTACTGGAGAGTACTTGGAGGCCACGTTTCACAGTGTGAATTCGACCGTATACACCAGGGGCTGCTAAGTCCCTAGCCCAACCATTGAACACCAAGAAGAAGACACGCTGAATTACCTTGTAAAGATTTTCTGTGCACTGAGGTTGAAATAATGACAACATCAGTATTAGACACTGAGGAAGTTGGAACAGTAATTTTGGGACACATCAGATAATGCCAATTCAAATGTCATCTGAGGTTGGGGCTTGGTGAACGGGTGAGCCTGAAGGAGATTGTTCCTCTCCAGATCTTGAGGGGTAGGGGGATGAGTGTTTTTCAACTGATGATGATGTATTACAGATAAGATCCCAGGAACATCACACAGCAAGTGATGTGATCAGTGATGTCACTGACCATGTAATGAGTGATATAATATGTGAGGTCATAAGCGGTGCATTGCGGGATGTGGTGTATAGTTAGCTCACGATCTATAAAGGCTGAATTTGTCTGGTTTTGTAACAGTGAAATCTGACCCTATCTATAATGTCCCTGTAGCCTTTGTTTTTTTCAGTGAATTTCTATGGTGTTTGTAACTAGTAGACGCGTTTGCAGAGTGGTGGAGAAAGGGGGCTGTGCCTCCGCCCAGCTCGCTGTAATCCAGCTGTGTAGGACTTACAGGAGGTACCAGGAGGGATTCTTTGCCCCCAAGGTCCGTCAAAAGTAATGTGGATGTCATGTCTCAACCAGTAGTGCACCACAAGCCGTGTTTGCAGAGTGCTTGGGAAAGGGTACGTGGCCTCCAAAGACATCCTTGCAATCCCACTGTGTGGGACCTAATGGAGATCTCCAAGGATGTCCTTGTGGACCAACGGCCCCACCTGTTACCTCCAGTAAGGTCCACACAGTGGGATTGCTGAGACCTGGTAGGAGGCCACATTTCCTTTTTCCACCACTCTGCAAACGTGCCTCCTGGCGCACTACTAGTAGGGGATGAAGTCACCTTGGCTACTGAGGGTCCTTGGGGGACAACTACCCCTCCTGTTACCGCCAACATGTATCACACAGTGGGTTTGCTTCAAGGATTTCGGTGGTTACGCCCCCTTTCTCCACCACTCTGCAAACACGCCTCCTGATGGACTACTAGTTGGAGGGTCTGGCCCTTTAAAAAATATATATATTTAAAAAGAGGGGGCCAAGGAGGCCGACCTCCTGGTTGCGAATTCAGCACTTGCCACCCATTCCCCGGAGCCAGGCCTTTATATATTTTTTTTAAAGGGGAGAGGCATTGTCTGATGATGTGTATTAGAACAATGGAGGTGCTCTGTGCACCTGGGAAGAAAGGAGGTTTTAGGTCAGAGCAAGGGGTGGAGGTGAATGCCATTTAATGATTTTCAAACTCTCCTTGACCTCCATGGCAGGCCAGATAGTGGTATATAGAAAAATATCGGCCTCTCCCAATGCACCAAATCCTGGTACCACTCTGATCTTCCCACTCATGGTCCTGGGAAACCTGTGATCTTTGCTATTACTGCACCAACACACAAGATTGATATTCTCTCATGTAACTCTGTGAACTACTCTCACTTGCCAATTTCAATTTAGTAGATAAATGGTAGAATGCAACATCATAAAGAGTTAGAAATCGCAAATTCAAAGTTATACAGGGATGACTAAAGTGTACGTTTGATATATTCTAAGTTGTCTTTCCTCTGCAGGACGATGAAAGACACCATTGGCAGCAATGAGTCAGCAAGTATGCTCTCATCCTCATGCCACGAGGTTCTGTGACCCACCAGCTGACATTTTAAAGCCTGAAGATGATCTCTCGGAAACTCTTTTGTGTCTCCTTTTGTATTTAAAAAATGTTGCCCCTTTATTTTTTGCTAAATGCCCATTCTGCTAAATGAGAAGTATATTAGCAGGTTCTAATGCAGTGAGGGTCGTCCAAAGGAGATGTGGTCATCTGGATAGGGATTCTCCAAGGCTGGCAGGGCTATGGAAGAGTCAATCATATATCAGACATTCCTGAATTCTAACTGACTTTCCCACAGGCCAATTTAAATTTCTCAGGCACTATCTCACTTAGAAAAAAAGATTTACCCAGCCTCCTTTCTGGCCTATGATAACTGTGTTCATATCCTGGAATAATCTAAGCAGACTAGACTGTTTCCTAAATGCATTGTCATAACGTTTTATAAAGTGGCATCATCTTTAATAAGAAGCAAATATGGTGTTACATATCAAAGGAATCAACCAGGAAATCAAAAAAAATTAGGAATCTCAGGCATAAACCTATTTAGCTATCACTGCAGAATTTTATTAGTGACATTCAATGTTTTTTACAGTAGGTTCTTAAATTCTGAGGTTAGTCTACACTGCATTCAAAATGTCAAACGTCGCAGATGTTGTCCGGAAACGATGTGGAAAAAGAAATCTACATCTGCCTTGGAAATTTCATCAGTATAGTGGTTGGAATGTTTTATTAATGTTTGCACAACTATTGATACCTTAATAAAGCTATTATAGCATCACTTTCATGTGTATATCTTCTGTTTCCACTATTCCACTTTAAATACTAAGGGGCATATTTATGGGGGTTTGGCACAGGGGCGTAACACAGGTCCTGTCATATGGTTATTACGTTTCTATATATTGTGTTAAGTTAGCATGTGCTTATTAAATGTTTAAACGCCATATTTTCTTTCTGCTTCGGTTTGCACACGACACCTAATTGTTATTACAGCTTTTAACCTAGACGAAAGATGTGATTTATTTGAGAATAATATATTATTGTACTGGTATCAGTCGTGCCTGGAACACTTGGTACAACTGTCTGCACACTGAGAACTGCACACTCTAACACAAGGTTGCTGCAGGCCTGATCCTCGCACTACGTTAGTCATAACACAAATAATGTTTGTGCCAACTTTTGGCTTTACGTGAGTTCAAGATACAGTTACAGGGAATGAGAAAACACACTTGATTATGGACATGCTGAGAGCTGGTAGCTGTTGATGTGATCTCCTCCTACTGAGAATTCGAGGTATGGGTCCGCCCAGTTAAGAGCCCAGATGAGACCTTCTTAGATATAATATAATATGCTAATTAGGGTGCGCGAAATATAGGTGATACAGAATTCTATAGATTTTTGCATCATAATATGTTATCACAATTTGCTTACTATGGATTAGTGACTATGCTGCTGACTCTGATTATTATAATATGTATGTTGATATTATACAAGATACTGCGTTTGAGAATGTTGCATTGAATAATAAACATTTCAAACTTGCACGTGTTTTCATTGCCTCCCAGTTTCGGTTTGGAATGATAATATAACGAAAGAGTGTTCATGTGTTCCACGATACCTGAGGTATTCTAAGTTCATGTTCTGGATTGTCTAAGACATTGGGAAGTATATACTACCGATGCGATACTGTAGCTAGCTAGGTAAGGGGATTTCTGAAACATAGGTGAGTTGTGGGTCACCCTGGCTCACCCAGGTTCTAGATCTCTGTGCACAGTTCTGTGAGAGAACGGAAACCCTGCGACATGGCGCCCATACGTTGGTTGGCCTTATAACATGACACTCGAGTAGTATATCATTCAAACCTTAACGCCTACATTCCCGTTTCCGGAAAGCGGCAGTGTCGGAAAAACCTACCTATTTTTGAAATAGGTCCTTTTCAAGCTTGAATCTATCTAAAACGGTTTCCTTGAATTACTACCCAGTTGTGCTACAAAGTATAATTTGTATTTTCTCGTTCCTGTGCTAACATGGCTCAAGCCGTGGACATCCCGCAGCATAGTCGCATTGCGGTGCGTGACCATTTGCGGATGTATGATGTTCCTGTGGAAGGCTTGGCTGTGATTCTGGTGGTGAGTGCGGCACATGCTTACCCGTACGAATTGTTTTATTCGTGGGTGACATTTCCGCCAGTGGACGCTAATTCTGGAGTGTTCCACACATACACTGCTTCAGATGTACCGGCTGCGTACGCTCCTTACAGAGCACTGGAGGTTCCTATTGACGCTTGGCAGCATGGAGTTTGGTTTGGTGGCGCCCTACCGCACGCTTTAACCGCTCCGAGGTTAGGTCCTTTGTCCATTCCGGGCACTCCTTGGCCCGCTTTGGCTGGATTTACTCCTCACCCTCAACGTGCCACTTGTAACGTGGCTGATCTGCGGCGGCTTCATGAAGTCGCGGTGGGAGTGATTAGAGCGCTTGTTCATTACATTGGCCGTAATGTTCAGGACGCGGCCCCTAGAGGCGCACAGCTTCGAGCAGAACATGCTGGTCTGAAAATCAACCCGGTCATGGTTAATTCCGTGATGGGTAAGAAGCCCCAGGAAAAGGACGATTTTCCATTCTGGCTTGCTGAGAAATTCGGCCAGCTGGAAGCTGTGTTTCCCAATACGAGTCCAGGTGATAAACACCGGATTCTTACACTGAGTTTGCCGAAAGATCTGGCTCCTGACCTTGCTGACTGTGAGACCTGGGGAAAAACTTTTGCAGCGGTCTATTCGAGGTGCTATGGCTCCCCGTCTGTGACCAATCTAGGTGGGGTCCTTAAACGTGTTCAGGACGAACACGGACCGGAGGCAGCTGTTGAATTGGGCATGCGCCTGTGTGGCTCCTTTGATGTGGTTTGTGGTCTGATCCTTGCGAATGTCAAGGGGGATGCAGTGAACTTTCAAGTTGCTAACGCATTAGCGTTGGTTCCCGAGGCCGACCGACCCCGACAGTTGGCAAAGATTATTGTGAATGCTTACAAAATGGTGGGCCGCAATGCGAAGGGGGTTAAATATTTTCCTGAAAAGGAGAAGAAACAGCCCCAGGGTCAGACATCGGAAACTAGTGGTCAACAAAAGTCCAAAAAACAAAGTTGGCCTAAAAAGCAGAATCAGGGTAAGCAACAACAACAACAAACACAGGTTTCTGCTCCTGCGTCTCCATTGCCTGCGCAGTCGGATCGTGTTTATGATTTGCACGACCGCGCGATGATTACATCGCCTGAGAGGTTTCA
Source organism: Lissotriton vulgaris (assembly GCF_964263255.1). NCBI lineage: Eukaryota > Metazoa > Chordata > Amphibia > Caudata > Salamandridae > Lissotriton > Lissotriton vulgaris. The sequence goes on along the minus strand of NC_141693.1, from coordinate 1,187,743,789 downwards.
GGCTTCTGACCAACGCTCTCCTTGTTCCTTTCAGGACTCATCGGCTCCGTCAACCGGTGGTGGAGGGGGCGGCAAGGGCCGGGGTGGCCAGCAAGGACGTGGTCAGCCCCGCCCGCGTGCCAGTGGAGATCAACAGGAAGGCTCGACGCCCAAGAGACCACAGTTTGCCACGAAGAAAGTCGCTGCCCTGACCGCGCATCGTTATGCCCCAGATAGTGAGAACGCGGCTTCGGAATCTGACGTGGGCTCTAACCTTGCTAGACAGCGCAGCAGAGATTACCATAGTAAGAGAGGCCCTCCGTCCACTGTTGAAGGTGACAGCGACTGACACTTATGTTGTGATGGAAACAGCAGATACGCATGTTGCTCCCCCTGAACGACTTTTTGAAATTGTCCTGCTAATTGAAGGTGACATGCAGCGAACTGTAAAAGGGGTATTTTGGGAAAATCTCTCATCTACGTATGATATTTTGCTTTCGGAGGCTGACTGGCCCCCACCTTTTGTTCTCGCAGCTCCGCGAGGGGAGGAGGTAATCCTACCCAGCTTCGCGCACACTGTGCCGAGGGTGGAGGCGCTGCATTTTGCAGAAGAGTGGGCTCTGGCGCTTGCGCCGGCTGTGTACCGCAATCAATGTGGCTGGGATAAATTGTCACCATGCCATGAGATTCCTTTACGGTCACAGCCACAGCCTCAACCTCAATATCCCATACGGCGTGAAGCGAAAGCTTCAGTCGCAGCTATCCTTGAACAATTGGAATATCAAGGTGTAATTGAAACGTGTGTGTCACCGATGAATAACCCCCTTTTTACTGTGAACAAGCCGGACGGCACATATCGTTTGGTTTTGGATTATAGGCATTTGAACTCGCATTGCCGTAACTGTGCAGTACAGAATACGCACGGCTCTGCGTTAGTGAATAGTCTTGAGCGTAAACGGTTCAAAACCACGCTTGACATTTCCAATGGTTTTTATGCACATAGATTAGACGGTCTAAGTTCTCAATGGACCAGTTTTACGTGCGCCGGTGTGCAAAAAATGTTTAAACGACTCCCAATGGGCTACAAGAACAGTCCTGGAGTTTTTTCCGCACGCATAGTCTCTCTTTTGGAGAGCTTCGACCCAGTTGCTTGTTCGTATGTGGATGACATTTATCTCACAGACGACGATCTTTGGGAGCATCTGTGTCGAGTAAATAGCATAATTTGTAACTTTGCTGACATGGGTTACAAGTTTAACTTTGCAAAGTCGCACATTGCAGAGTACACGGTGTTGTTTCTAGGTTACGAGCTTAACCATGAAGGGAAGGGTTTAGCACCTCATTTCCTGGAGAAATGCGCACATTTGTGCTCTCCGACAACATTGAAAAAATTACAATCTCTTCTGGGCTTTCTGAATTTCGGGCGGACTTACATTCCGGAATATGCCCAGCGTATCAAGCCTTTGTATGCTTTGATACAACCAAATGTTTCCAAATCATGCTGGCTGCCTGAGCATTCGGCCATTCTGCAGTCTTTGCAGGCTGATTTGCTCGCTTCTGAATACTTACAGACTCGTGATAACCAGACCAACCTGGTGATAAGAATTATCCCTGGGGCGGTGGGTTTCACGTACCTGACTTTTAATGAAGGAGATACAGTACCTATTGCTTACAACTCACACTTGTACACTTCGGCTGAATTGCGTTTTTCCACTGTGGAGAAAGTTTTAACGGCTGTGCAGATGGCAATTCTTAAAGAACGTGCCCTGTCACAAGGAAAGCGCATGTTGGTTGTTACCCCGTGTCCAGCCTTAGAGGCGGTTACGAAAGCCAGTGTACCTAATTCCAAAGCTTTGCACCCTCGGTGGATTCAATGGGCTGCGTCCTTGACGTCCCAGGATGTCAGGTTTATTTTTGACGCCACTTTACGGTCGCAGGAGTATTTACAGTATGAATTGGTTCATCCTGCTCCATTAGCAATGCAGCCGTTGGAGGATTTCCATTGCATCATTTACACTGATGGTTCGGCGCAGGTTGCGCATGGCTCTAAACATGCCTACGTTTCCGCTTGCGCCATTGTGGTCGGTGCCATGGTGAACGATGAGTTCGAGTCCAGTGTCGTGCACACGCAGACGCTTGGTGACTGCACCGCACAATTAGCAGAGCTTCGGGCTCTGATGCTTGCATTAGAATACGCGGATCCTAGTGTGACGAATTTGATCGTAAGTGATTCTTACTACTGTGTCCAGTCTTACAATGAAAACTTGTTCTTTTGGATTCAGAATGATTTTCATGACTCCAAAGGTAGCACAATAAAACATAAAACGATCTGGGTCCGAGTGGCGGAACTTAAAGAGAAGCTGCCACTTGTGTTTGTGATTCATACTCTCGGTCATCAGCGCGTGGGGGTCCACGCTGTTGGCAACTCGCTTGCTGATGAAGCAGCGAAGTCAGCGGTATCAAAATACTTAGTTGCAGCAGTCACGAGGTCCAAAAGCAAATTAGATGATGACATCTTGGCAGCTATAGCTGCAACGGAGAAGGGAGGTAAATATCCTGCGGGATTCCCTTCTAAATACACATACCACTTAAGTCCCGATAAGGTTCCTTATGTGAAAATCCCTGAAGTTGGCGAGCGTTTGGTTCCCAACTCGGATCGCAGAGCTGCTTTGATTACAGCGGCACATGAAGGTGTGGCGTCTGCGCATGCGGGCGTCTCGGCCACTGTAACTCAGCTACAACAGAGATTCTGGTGGCGGGGACTGTACAAACAGACGCGTGAATATGTTCTTCAATGTGACATTTGCCAGCAGATTAGACCTTCGACTGCTGCGCGTCCGCCTCAGACACAGTTGTACATCTCGAATAAACCGCTTGGTTGTGTTTATTTGGATCACTGCGGTCCATTTTCTTCTGATACTGCATATAAGTACATCTTAGTAGCAGTTGATTCATGCACACGCTTTGTGTGGGTATGGCCGCATCGGAGCTCTGATTCACGTACTGTCATTAAGGATTTGCGAGTCTTTGTGGGAATTTTTGCCTGTGGTACCTTCCATTCGGATCAGGGTCCGGCGTTTGCCTCTAAGGCGTATAAGGATGCTATGGTTTCGATGGGGGTCCAAGTCAAATTTTCGAGTCCCTACAGACCTGAGGGTAATAGTGTAGTAGAACGAATGAACCGCGACTTAAAGCAATCTTTGACAGCTCGAGTTATAGGCACTGGCAGTAACTGGTTAGCCCACCTCATAGGCGTGCAGCGTGCGCTTAATAATCTCCCTAGAAGGTCTCTGGGTGGGCGGACCCCATACGAAATGCTCTTTGGTATCAAGATGTATGTACCTGACCTTGATGGGCCGGACTACAAGGCCCAGGCCGGGACCTTTGACGTAGATGAACATTGCAATGTTTTACAGAATCTACAAAAGACCAGAGACAGTCTTGCAAAGGAACATTTGCCCTCCACATCGGATGATGCGCTGCAGATCCCGGTAGTTGGCTGGCTACCCCAAGTTGGAGAACTGGTTCGAGAGAAGATCGATAACAAGAAAGAGTTTGGTCCCTCGTATCGAGCACCAGTTCGAGTCCTTGGAGTGAAGGGCACAAGAACAGTCATTTTACCACCACTTCCAGGTCGTAAGGAAAACAGATTTATTTCTATTGACAATGTCAAGACACACAGGGTGGCCGATTCTTCATAGCATGACACCGGCTGTATCCTGTCCTTCCATGGTGAGGCACTCTGTGCTGGCTATTACATCTGGTGCAGAACAGGAGGTGTCCCTCGAGATGCCTGCCATATCCAGTCCTTTATTAAATACTATTCCTGATACTAACATTGATGAGCTAAACTACACTTATCCTGCTGATTTATCGATGCCTGATTTACAGACCCGTTTGACAGGCCAGTCCAGATTCTCTTTTGACTCTGTTTCGGAAACTTCAAAGAAACCCACCACATTGCAAGATATGCCACGTTGTTTAAAAAACATTTTTTAATTCCGCCTTGGACATACGTTTGGTTGATCCTATTTTCATTCTATCTTTTTATGTCAATTGGTTTTGTGTTTTATTTTTTCCGCCTGATTGATGGTCACTACGTTAAAGAAAGAACAGGAATTCGGTACCTTAATGGAACATTGGCCCCTCTTTCCTCTTCACATTCTGCGCACAGACTGAAACGATACTTGAATACAGTTAACATTGCTGCTTGGCCTGTCCTTGATGGGATTGTGTGGGATGCGGTTAGATTTCAGATACATGGGCCTACTGAAGTGATTAATGTTCCAAATGTGCTTAGAGTAAACATGGGAGACGTGATTAAACAAAATATACGTTCTGATGATTGGGATATTCAGGCCGTAGAAGCATTATTCTCGGATTTGAAGTATTATGCTGCCTTCGATGCTGAGGATCTGTATACAGATTCTATTAATTATGGTGATTTGTTTTGTTTTCAACACTATGGTAATCATTTTTTACATAAGACAAATTCCAGGAGGGTTGCTGTAAATTATACACAATGGGAACATTGCCCTGCTCCATTCAGTGGCAGTTCCAATACATTTCTGAAAAAATATACCTATTTTACAGACTTTGATCAGTCTAATCCCGAGTCATTTTATTTTAAAATGACACAAAAGCCCATTTTCAAAGTTAGACTTACTGATACAAAATTGCTGTATTCGAAGTCCTTTTTAGACAGGTTGGCTGTAGATGGCTACGAGTTCTGGAAAGGAACAATTGACCTTAAATCGGTTTGGGGTACCAAAGATTGGCAGGTACAAGGCACTGAGGCTTTGCACCGTGCATGTCTCATCCCGAATCACATGTTGTTTTTAAATTCGACCATTTTGCAGACAACATGCTTTGGCTTGGCTACTTCTAAAAAATTAAATACACCGACCATCCCAGATTTAAATGAATATACAGGTTGGGGTAATTTCACTGGTTCCTCCATTCAAGAGTTGCAAACTCTTTTACACAATTCGTCCTTTAACATTTCCAGTTTGGATTCCAAGGGTTGGCTAGTATGGCAAAAGAGTGCTAATTCTTGCCAGCGCCGTTTTATGGGTTTGGCTGAGGGGTTCACAAAACTCAGGCCCGATCCACGTTTTGAAGAAGGCTATACTGTCACGACTTATTCTGTGGGGAAGCTGTGTCAAAATTGGTTACAGCATTCCACTTTAGCTGCAGTTAAACTACATCTGTCTCAATTACATGAAAATGTGGATTTGAACGATTTTATAAAAGGCCCGGCTAAAGGTAGATCTAAACGATGGCTGTATGCGATTTACAATGAAATTTGGAAAGTTAACCAGGTTGAGGCTGCTAAACGCCTAAGGGCTATTGATCAAGCTAATTTAGAAAAAGTGCTTGCAGTGGTTGATAACAGCATTAACACGCTTTCTTCCCGAATTTACACGTTGAATAATATTGTGTCTTCTGTTGTCGACATTGTACATGATGAAGTGTCCGTGTTATATCATGGTCAAAATCAATTGCGTTCTGTGATGCAGTTTGCGTGGACACTACAGACTCTTAAGTCTGGTCGAGTGCCATGGACTTTTTTGAACGTATCATCATTATTTGCCCCGTTTAATTTGACTGAAAAACAGCGCATGTTGTCAATGAGAGATGCAACATTTTCTATGTTACATATTGAAAAATTAGAATCCCTGCCATTTTCGGTGGCTGAAGTGACTGCAGCAACATGGCTTATTCATGGTGTTATAACATTACCTTTTGCTTTGTATAAATTTACAAATTGTATGAAATATATTGCCATTGGGCGATATGAACCATTAGGCAGCGCTTTCCTCCATGAGACATGGTCTTTACCATACACTTACAGATGCCTTAAGGAGGGGAATGAAGTGAATTTGAATGGTGAAGAATGTACACAGTCGCCTGACCGCTCACTTATTTGCAGACACATCCAGTTGCATGGTTCTTGTAATCAGGACAAACCAAATTTGGCCTGTGTTTTGAAAGGGACACCAGTTCCTGCAATAGTTCCCACGTTCACGTTGTTGTCCAACGGTAGTTATTTACTTTTGAATAACGAGTTTTGTTGTGGGTTAGAGGCCGGTATCGCATATGTGGTTACCGTGTCAGAGAGAGTGGTTTGCTGCAAGAATGTGTTGTATCCACCCACGCATGGGAATTCAGAAGTTTTAATTTGGCCAAGGATACCAACCTTGAGAGCTGAGTTCAATGGTTTAGGCCGTATAAGAGCCCGTTTGTCTCAAAAACAGGTGGCCCTGAGCTCTGCCCGCGAAACTTATGTCCTTCACATAGCAAACACACGCACAGAAGTACAAGCACTTTTAAGTACTGATTTGCCGTTTCATTTTTGCGAGCTGGTTCATCAGATCTTCAATGCCTCCTCCACAACCAGCCTGGCTCATTTTTTTAAAATGGTTAGCAGTGGTCTCGTGACTACATTTGAAAAAGTATTTGGTATTATCCCTGCGTTCTTTCATTCTATATTCGCTAGCCTGTTTGGCGGATTTACTGTTTTGCTGGCTTTGGCTGCAGGCGTTCTGGTGATATTTTATTTCATAAAACATGGATGCCCATCCTGCGCAAGGAAACGCACAGTCCCTACTGATGCAGTTTCGCAACCGGATGCTTGATTATTATGGATCCCTGCCGCTTGCGACCTTAAGCACGGCTTTTGGATTATCTTTCAGATTTTCCTATTTCACCTGTGTCCAGCCTGTGTTTCATTGCCTGAGCTGTGATTTCGACTGGGCCATTGATTTGTGTCTCTGTTTACCGACTTCTCCTGACGTCAACTTTGATCAGCTGATGTCCCCCGTAGTGGCTCATGAGTTGGTCTGTTCTGGCGAAAGGGTTATGGCAGTGGCAGCGATGCATGGACTAATGGGTCAGTGGGACATATTCGCGGCGGCGCAATACTTTCTGGCACAGAGCGTTCTCGAGAACCCACTGAGTTGTCCTCTGATGTTGCTAGAGGATTCGGTGCTGGAGGAGCACGTATGTTCTTTCCCATTACTTAATTGGATGGCTGAACTGTTTTCAGATGATGACAGTGATTTCATGTTGGAAGCTGTTGCTACATATTTTGCATATTCATTCAACGAGGAATGACTCTGAATACTTCCATCATTATGGCACGTGACTTTTTAGTAATTCTGAATGGTGCCAGTTTCAATACGAACATTCGATTTTTTCATATGTTCTAGGCCTGTTATTAAAAGTTAGGCCTCAAGTTCGTCTTTTTATACTTTGTGTGGCCACTTTAGGCATTCATACATATAATCTTGTGTTTTTGATTTTTACATACATTTACATACATTTAGCTTGGCTCAATATCATTGAACTCTGCTTTCATGTCTTGCCTCTCATAGAGTATTGGCTTATATATTTGTCTTTTGACCGTCCTCGGATCATTGGGGGGGTGTCATATGGTTATTACGTTTCTATATATTGTGTTAAGTTAGCATGTGCTTATTAAATGTTTAAACGCCATATTTTCTTTCTGCTTCGGTTTGCACACGACACCTAATTGTTATTACAGCTTTTAACCTAGACGAAAGATGTGATTTATTTGAGAATAATATATTGTCTTACAATAATAATATATTGTCTTCCTTTGTCTTACAGCGCTGGGATGCTCAAGAGTAGCCATGCGCTATAGAAGAAGGTATTCATTCATTCATTCATTATTGTACTGGTATCAGTCGTGCCTGGAACACTTGGTACAACTGTCTGCACACTGAGAACTGCACACTCTAACACAAGGTTGCTGCAGGCCTGATCCTCGCACTACGTTAGTCATAACACAAATAATGTTTGTGCCAACTTTTGGCTTTACGTGAGTTCAAGATACAGTTACAGGGAATGAGAAAACACACTTGATGCTGGACATGCCGAGAGCTGGTAGCTGTTGATGTGATCTCCTCCTACTGAGAATTCGAGGTATGGGTCCGCCTAGTTAAGAGCCCAGATGAGACCTTCTTAGATATAATATAATATGCTAATTAGGGTGCGCGAAATATAGGTGATACAGAATTCTATAGATTTTTGCATCATAATATGTTATCACAATTTGCTTACTATGGATTAGTGACTATGCTGCTGACTCTGATTATTATAATATGTATGTTGATATTATACAAGATACTGCGTTTGAGAATGTTGCATTGAATAATAAACATTTCAAACTTGCACGTGTTTTCATTGCCTCCCAGTTTCGGTTTGGAATGATAATATAACGAAAGAGTGTTCATGTGTTCCACGATACCTGAGGTATTCTAAGTTCATGTTCTGGATTGTCTAAGACATTGGGAAGTATATACTACCGATGCAATACTGTAGCTAGCTAGGTAAGGGGATTTCTGAAACATAGGTGAGTTGTGGGTCACCCTGGCTCACCCAGGTTCTAGATCTCTGTGCACAGTTCTGTGAGAGAACGGAAACCCTGCGACAGTCCATGCAGCCGTCATGGTGCAGGGGGCCCCTCAGCACAGTACACAGGCCCAATAGCTCCAGAGCGGGCCCTTCCATGTGCTTGTCAGGGGGGCCCTCAAATTTCATTACGCCACTGATTTGGTGCAGTGCAATGCAGCGGAGCAAGGTGCTGTGCTGCCCTGCATCAAAGTGAAAGGGCAGGAATCTATGGCATACAGTGCTGTCCTGTCCTTTCGCCCTGCACTGCGCGGTTTCAGCACCCTAGCACCAACACAGGTACCCTCGCATCATGGTGCAAGGGTGCCTGCGTTGCATGCAACCCTGGGAGGTTCTTTCCTCTTTTTATGTGTGTGCCTTGCTTTACTCCACATATTGAAGGCCATTCAAAGCCACGCAAAGTGACTCTGCATGGTCTCATAAATAGGATTTGGTGATTTGGGCCTATGCTGCTTCCCAAAAAGTGATGCAATGGCAGTGCACAGACTTGTAAATATGCCCCTAAACATGAACTGTATAACTCTAGTCATGAAAATGAAAGGGGAGCCTGAGAGAAGGTATAGCATTTTTTTCTGATAAGGGAACCTAAACAATATCAGAAGTCTGGGAAAATAGTTGAATATTGGGCAAATCCAGTCTGTTCCTACATGCCTTCAATATGTATGTCAGTCTGTGGAACTGATTTTGTTTTAAGTGGCATATAGCTGTTAGCTTCTACTTCCATTTTCCTATTTTGGAGGATATGTGGCTGATTACTGGAAAGGATGTTTCTCTTAGTAGCACTTGTTCCTTTTATGGTTCTTTACACAGTGCGAATGATAGAATAGTTTGTTAGTCCTCCAACAACGCAATGCTATTAGAAATACCATGTTGTGCATAGGGTCAATAAGGTAATAACACGATAGTGAAACACAAGTGTCAGGGTTTTTGGTTTTAGTCTGTGTCTAAAATGTGGAGTAAAATTCTATTTCAAGGATAAAGAATTTTCCCCAGAATTGGCATTTGCATGCTGTTTTGTTCCTTAGAGAAACTATCTTTCGACTGTCCACTACTCCAAAATGTTTGGAGATAATTACATCTTCTCCACAGATAGTTGATCTCCAAAAAGTTTGAGATCCTTCCATGGTTACCACTGCAGTTGGTTTTTACAACACACGAGTTGTGAAGCATTTTCCTCCAATGAAAAGCTGGAGTTAGCAACTTTATTTTACATCACTGGCCAGGATTGTGGTAAATTAAGCTGTAGAAACTAATTGTATCTTTGCTATTTGTGGATTTTATTGCAGCATACACATTTATCAACATTACACCATTAGTAGCAGCTTTGTGGAAGAATGTTTTGCATCTTGTGGTGCAAACAATATGTAAAATTCAGTTAACAAGAAAGTTCATGTAGTAAAACTTTTGAAAAGTTGTTCAAGTTATTTAACGGTGTGCAAAATGAGAAATAATTTAAGCAAGTATGAATTGAGGGCTTAAACCTGGACAAATACGAATAGTCTTTAATATGTATGCAGAAAATGAGTAGAGAGATATAGGGGAATACATAAATGAATGAAACATACGAATTGATGCATAAGGGCAACTGTAGTGGGTTGCTAAGTAGAGTATAGGTAATGTAATATAAGATGGGTATCAAGTTTGCCATTCAATGGGTTTACAGGTTCTGCTCTTTAAACATACAGACCACAATATCATTGTTGTTCTGTCTATAGCAGCTCCTCATGTTCTGGGAAAGTACCTTTGTAATTGGATAAATGCTAATAGAATTAGACATGTTATATATACCACTATTCTCTGAAGGATATTGCCATTTGTGGCTCTGTGGTAGTCTAGAAAAAAGATCAAGCAGTCTAAAGATTTCTAATCTCATGGGCTGTATCATGCACATTACGTGCTTCATTCCTGCCGATTCATACTCTGTGATTTAGGCTAAAGCATTTGCATTAATCCCAAACATCAGTGCAAGAAAAAAGATTATATGATTCCAGTATAAAGGGCCGGATTGTATAGAGTTGTTCCTTCCCAGTGGGTTGCACTGGCTCGTATTGGTTACATTGTTATATCACATATGGTTCCCAGTTTAGCTAGTGTGCTCGCCACTGGACTTGTTGCACACAAGGCCTCTGTTTCATAGCCCTGAGCAGTTATCCCCTTCCATGCTCAGTCATGCAGTACACTGCTTGTGTGCTCATGACTAGCTGACCTCGTCATGAACAATGGGATTCATAGATCATCAGCGTGGAGGATGAATTGCTGTAGCATTGATAGTGTTAAGTAACAGACAAATAGATACTTAATGGCCCAGGATGTGAGAGGACAAATTCCACTGTGATCATTCTGAAAGTAGTCAATTATCCCTTTGGAGTAGTATTTTTATAGATTTGTCTTTCTTTCTTGATTTTCAATGCGCAGTACCTCTACCCTTTCCTCTCCTGGGCTGCACAGTAAACAGGTTGTGCCTGGTACCATGAAAACATTCATCTTTTTAGCTTCTGCTGCCTTGTCAATGTTTTCCTACTGTGCCACGTTCTCTAGCTGTTAGTAACCAGCGTGCACTTTTTCTTTTATGTATATATTTTTTTTTTAGTTACTAAAGAGTGAGGGTCCCGATCTCACTGTTGCTCACCCTATCTTTTCCTAATTTGTCTACTTTCTGCTGTGGCCTGCATTGAGGAGGGAGCTCTGTTGTATAATTAAAGTTGTAGCGTCCTCCCCAGCATGGGAGCATGCAAATGAATACACCACACACAAAGCTCTGTAACAGACATATTTATATCTCAGCATACAAAAACAGACTGAGCTCTGATTATGTCATAACAACGAATAACCACACCTTAATACCTCCCAGCAAGTTACGTGATTACACTGCTGAGTCTGGCCAGAACGGCAAGGATCCTAGTACTCGTAGTCTCACAACAGTACATCTCCCCCTTTGTTAAATAAAAAGTACAAACAACTTTCACATCACATTTCCTCAAAAAAGTAATTGAGGTGCAAATAACTAGTTGGCCAGAACAAGTGGTATGAGGTGGTTTAAATACACTCTGATTGTGAACAGATGGCACAGGCTCTAATGCTTGATCTGGATCGTTAGGTGAGATCTCCTCATTCACAATTGCAGGAGTAACTAATGTCGAGGTAGGTGCTTACAGTGTGATCATTCCTGCGTGAACGACTTTTTGGGACGATGTGCCATCACCACTTGTCTTTTGCACGTCACAAACCTCAGTGGATCCACAGCAAACTTGGTGTCTGTTTTCCACTTTTAATTTCTGCTTGACCAGGACCCAGTCACCTTCAGCAAAGACTGCTTCATGAACTCGTGGATGTAGATTGGCATGTGTTTTAATTTCGCACTTTTGAGAAGTGTCTTCGCCATGAACCATACCAGCATTCACGGATCGTTCTATTGTCATCTGTGGAAGTTTGGTTCATATGATACTGCCAAATAGCAAGGTGGAAGACTCTCAGTTGTGAAGTGAGGAATTGCACAATATAATGGAGGTCTTGGCACGGGACCTGGTTTAACACATCCCCTACATTGATGCTCGCTGAATTACCCTTTTGAGGGTACCCGCGAATCGTTCCACAACTCCATTAGCTTGAGGCCATGGAGGTGTACTCCTTTAATGCTTGAAATTTAGTCTGACTAGAAACTCCTTTTATTATTTGCTATTAAATGGCAGTTCATTATCAGATTTAAGAATGGAGGTCATACCCCACGCTGCAAAGGTGTCATTCAGCCACTCAATTAGATTTGCAATAGGTTGTTGATGATACCTCCTCTACTAATGGAAGGCATGATAGTCATTAATGACTACCATGAGTTAATGTTATGTTATGTTATGTTATAAAGGTCTCTTCTATAGCGCACGGCTACTCCATGGAGTGTCCCGACGCTTTGGCAAAGAGAACTAAGAGAACTGTCCATTAAATAAGTGCCCAATAAAAACAACTGCAACTCTTTCCCAAGCTTGTGCAGGACCGTCAGCCATTGTCAGTGGATGCTGCAACACTTAATTGGAAAGGCAGTTGCAAAGATGGCATTCCTGTAGTTCCTGCTCAACACGCTTGTCTAGGGGCAGGGAACAGCACACAGTCTCATAAGGTTCTTAATGAGCTAGTTCAATGTCTTGCTGTCTTAGGCTCTAAGATATGACGTTACTCGAGCCTTTCAATACATGACGTTCTTTGGTCATGGGCAGTTCATCCTGCAAATTTTAGATTTTTTTTTTTTATTCAACATCGTCAGCAAATGGTTGAGCACTCTTCTTCCATGATTGTGTTGAAACAATGTATTTGAGGATAAGTATGTTCCTATTATCATTAGTAGCAGCAATAGCCTGTTCAATGGACAGGGCTGCTGGCGTGCTGGACCTCACAATGAAGTTAATGTACTCCTCAACCGTTTTGGATGTCACACTGTGATGATGTAGCAGTATTCATGAAAAATTATTCAGCAGGTTTTTGATCTTTACCTGGCTTATGTACAATTACCTAGACTTTACTCTCTTGCAGTTGCAACCCTGCCTCTCAACGTGAGGGGGCATCTAAATTTTTGGATTTCCAAAAACAGTGAGCAGTACTTGGTGGTCTATACTGATAGTGAAACGTTTTCCATACAGAAACACATGAAAATGTCCAAAGGCCCACACTACAGCCAAACTCTCCTTCTCTGGCTTAGAATAGGCACGTTCTGTGTCAGACAGGCTTCGATTGGCATAGGCTACAATTTGGATGCCCATTATTGACCCCAGCTCCACCGGGCTCACTTCTAATGTGATCTCAGTATGTAGGTTGGGGAACAAATAGGCATTCTCGGTTGCATTCTCAATCGCATGTTGTATTCTTTTGAAGTTTTGATCACATTCAGCAGACTACTGGAAAATTACACTTTGTTTTGTCAAGTCTCTCAAGGGGGCACTCACAGTAGCCAAGTCACAAATGTGTGCAACAACTGGCCATGCCTAAGAAGAAGGGTATGATGGACGGAGCGTTTGAGCAAATCAAACACTCACCCCCAGTCAACTGATCTGGGTTTAATCCATCACCATTCTTTAGCTCACTCAGCCACCCCAGTTTAGACATGGCCATATGCAAATCAGTCTGACCCTGTGCCTCATGGGAACAGTCCAGCCCGAACTGCCAAGCCATGTCTTCCCTGGGCCGGAAACAAGCATCCTGGGACCGGTTTCAGATTCATAATCTTTATCAGCCAGGCTATCTTGAATCCAGTGGCCAAGTGATCAAGGGACTCACGTCTGAGCATACCCTGCCAACTTAGGGCGAACAACCGATACAAAAGGGGATGATGGATGGAGCGTTTGAGCAAATCAAACACTCACCCCCAGTCAACTGATCTGGGTTTAATCCATCACCGTTCTTTAGCTCACTCAGCCACCCCAGTTTAGACATGGCCATATGCAAATCAGTCTGACCCTGTGCCTCATGGGAACAGTCCAGCCCGAACTGCCAAGCCATGTCTTCCCTGGGCCGGAAACAAGCATCCTGGGACCGGTTTCGGATTCATAATCCTCAACAGCTAGGCTATCTTGAATCCAGTGGCCAAGTGAGCAAGGGATTCACGTCTGAGCACACCCTGCCAACTTAGGGCGAACAAAGCGATACAAAAGGATATGATGGACGGAGCGTTTGAGCAAATCAAACACTCACCCCCAGTCAACTGATCTGGGTTTAATCCATCACCATTCTTTAGCTCACTCAGCCACCCCAGTTTAGACATGGCCATATGCAAATCAGTCTGACCCTGTGCCTCATGGGAACAGTCCAGCCCAAACTCCCAAGCCATGCCTTCCCTGGACCGGAAACAAGCATCCTGGGACCGGTTTCGGATTCATAATCCTCATCAGCTAGGCTATTTTGAATCCAAGTGAGCAAAGGACTCACGTCTGAGCATACCCTGCCAACTTAGGGCAAACAAAGCGATACAAAAGGGGAAGAAGGATCATAGCATGGTGAAATCTTGTGGGGGGCAACTAGCTGACAGTGCTTGAACTGTATCTGAGTCAGGAGTGATTCCCCCTTCAAAGAACATGTGCCCAAAGAATTTAAGTCTGGTCTTGTGGAACTCACACTTTGTTGCATTTAGAGTGAGATCTGTTTCAGCAAGAAACTGGCACATATGTGTAGGAGCCTTCTCATGCTCCTTTTGTGTTGCTCCAAATACCTGTAACTCATCACTGTAAATAAAAGCATGTGTGGCAGGTTGAATTAATCAATTTATAACATCCTGAAATATCACTGTAACCGAAGAAACTCCAAACTTCAACTACTTGTAGCTGAACAAGCCTACATGAGTCAAAAAGTAGTGATGTACCTATGGTCCTCTTCCAACATGAGGTAATGGTATCCCTTGTTCAAGTCAAGAGGGGAAAAGACTTTGGAACCATTCAGTTGATGATCATGTCTGCTATTTTTAGACCAGGATGTCTTTCTCGCTCGATTGCTTTGCTGGCCACGTGCATGTAAATGTAAATGCCCAGTATTTGTAAAGCGCCAACAATTATCCGAAAATGTCAAGGCGCTGAGGGCCGTCAGGAAGATTAAGCACGCTATTGCCCAATGTCACATAATCCTGGGCAGACCCCTGCTGCCAGAGCCAGGGATCGAACTGTGATCCCCAGCGTCCAGGATCAGTTGCCCTGGCATCTGTGCCACACCTCTTTAACTTTCTTCAGTGTGCATATCAACAGAGATGCACACTGAACCTTTACTGTCCTTTTTTGTCACCAGCACTATGAGGGAAACCCATTGGTAGTACCAGAGGAGTGTTCAATGATGTCATGTTTCAACAATATTTCTTGTTCTTGCTCAATGGCTTCGTGTAAGTGGACAGGGACTCTGCTGTGCCACTGGGCAAGAGGGAAAATATCCTCATTATTATTAAGTTGTACTTTCATTATCTTGAGCCTTCCTATGCCACAAAACAACAACGGGTACTGACCCAAAATTTCAGACTGAGCATGGATGTCATATTTGAGAGATTTCAGTCCACTGTCAGCAGCAGAAGCTAAACTGAGAAGGCATGCACTTAACGAAGTTCCTTGAAGAAAGTGAATTGGCACATTGTCTAATGCTGCTTAATGTTGCATTGCTGCTATTAATGACCCTTGACTCTGCATTTGTTTAGAAGCAGCCCACATATATACCTACGTGTTTGGCAGGTTGAAGCATGGCACAGGTGACAGGCTATTGGACATTTCTACTGGCATGATGTTAATTGACACCACTGTCTATGACGAAAATTATGAGGCATCTGTTGACCTTTATTGTAATCTTGGGGCAATATTCAAATGAATTGGGTTGTTTCGTTTAGTGGTATGCCTGTTTCTTGTTCTGCCATGCAAGCAGCCAAACCTAGAGGTGCCAGTTGTTTCTTTGTTGATACCATCATCTCACATTACTGGTGCTTGATAATGACAGTAAAGACCCTTTGTGGATAAACTTGACAATGATCGACTCTGTCTAGTTTTTACTTCTCATAACTGATGTTGCTTTTTAGCCTAGTGGGCATGGCAAGAATGCTTCTGGAACACTCTGGCATCCAATTTGTCATCTTGCGGTGACATATCTGTTTTCTCTTTTGCTTTGCAAACTGTAATGAAGTGTTCTTTCCCACAACTTTTTCATGTCTGTCCTGTTTCTGGATATTTGCCTTCATGGAAATTGAAATCCACATTGGAAACACAATTTCAATTTCTTCAGAAACCTCACCTTGTGTGCATGTATTTTGTGCTTATGCCTGCTTTTCATGAACAATGCTGATTCACCTTGAGCCATTCCTGCTTCCATAGCAGGGGCCTGTTTATCTGCATGTTCTTCTGCCCTCAAGGCAATTAGCACTTTCTCTAAACTGAGTATCTCTCCTAAAATGGGTCTTTTGAATAAGATTGGATGTCAGCCATTGTTGACTCTGAGGCATATGGCTTCTTCGTCATAAAACTCAATAAACTTGCAGCGCTTGATAAGCATGTAATGTCTGGCAACAAACTGATCCATCATTTCACCATCTTGCTGTCTCGCATGATTGAAAGTGTCCCTTTCACATTCGACTTGGGATTGAAGTTGGTTCCTAATGCTTCTTTGATTTTGGCATGATATTGCATCAGCCTGGGAGATTTTCTTCAGCAATTCTTTTACTCCGGCAAGGTTCTTTAAGTATTTATTGGTTTTCTAATTATATACTTCTTCGAGGGCATCTTTGAAGTCATCAAATGTCTCAATCCATGCAGTCCACCTGGCACAATATTCTACTCTGGGCAATGTCGAGTGGTGATTTCAGGAACATGTCTGCTTTTTATTTTGTGCTCCCTTCTGCTGCAGTTGAGAGCATGTGCTGTGCACCTGATTCTGCACTTCTGCAAGCACAAGTCGTGTGCCTGCCTTTGAGTCATCACGCCTGATCGGAGCTCGTATGGTACCATATTCTTTCTTGATGGTTACACTTTTGGCTCTTTCACTTGGTCATTGCTGCCTTTAGCTTTTTGCATTGTACCTGGTTGTGGCTGCCTTTACGTTTCACTTTGTACCGGTGATGGCTTTGTGTTATGGTGCAGCACAATCACTCTTCTTTCAGCCTTAACTGTAGATTCTGGTGGGCTTTTCTATGTGCTCCTCTGTAGGGACTTCAACATTTTCAAAGGCCATGGAGCAGGGCATCAACTCCACATATGCCAACTTCAGACTGCTATGCATTGACTTGGGGCACACAAGGAATGCACAAACAGTTTGTTGTACAGTTGCAAACTCCTCAGGGAAAGTAGTCTTGTTTCTTCAGGTAAGAATCTCATCCTCATAGCCAGATGCAGTGTCCTTCCCACCCGAGAGCATGCCAATTAATATGAGACACACAGAGCTCTGATATAGACATCTTTATTCCTCAGCATACGATCACACACTGCACTCTGGCGATTGGATCATCAACTGCACCGACAGCATCACGCCCTTTGGAAACGACACCCACAGAATGTCCATCAAGCAGTCTAGCTGGCACACTGAAGACCTCAGACTCATAAAATGGCACTGCAAACAACTGGAAAGGGGACGACGTGCAATCAAGGACAATACCGACAAGACCGCCTTCAAGACAGCTGTCAACCTCTACCACAGACAGTTGAGAGAATCAAAGAAACGGGGCTTAGCCTCAAGCATCAAATTCAGCTCCAATATTAGCGGATAACTCTTCAACATCGTCAAAGAACTCTAACCCTTCAGATGCAACTAACAATATTCCCCTTCACTGGAACTATGTAAAAACCTTTCAGATTTCTTCCACGACCATATCACCAACATCTACAGAAACTTCAAACACCAGTCCAAGGCAATCATTTTCTTCAAGCAACACAAATACCCCCTGTTAGAACTGGCTATTTCTGGTTGGCTAAGGCTGATGCCAAAGCCAGGCAGAAACCACCATTCTAGTCAGGGCAAGGGAGTCAAACGCCAAGATAACCCTTGCTCACCCCCTTGGTAGCTTGGCACAAGCGGACAGGCTTATCCCGGAGGCAATGTGTAAAGCATTTGCGCACGCACACAACTGCAACAACATCCTAGGCACACCACAAAAGGAACTCCACACAAGGTTATATAAAAATAACTTTTGTAATGTCAAAACACATCAGATAGTAATCACACAATATACATTGTGCCAACGGGCGTGGGCAATATTCACACAGGATTATTTACAGGAGGACAGGGCCACATGGGCCACTGTCAGAATCAGCACTTCATAGAAATAGCACTTCTAGAACTTAGAATAAGTATAGCACAAAATAACAATTATAGGTCACAACCAGTAACCACTGGTAACAGGTAGGTACACACTACGCAATACTTATAACCATAGGCCTAGATCACGCATGGACACATAACCTCTCTAGTATAACATACCAGGCAAAGCAAACTTCTAAGCATAAGCACCTTTAGAAGTATCACATAAGCATAAAGGCAAAGCACATTACGCATAACTCACATTTGGGCCGAAACAGTATAACTACAGTAGGCAATCTCTCACTAGTCTAAACACATTAGACTCTCCCCCTAAGCATAACTCACATTTAGGGGCGTGACTCACAGTGAAGTAAACTCTCACTAACATGAACCTACACAGGTAAAGTAACCTCACAATCACAGTAATATCACATTGCGCAAAAATCACATTAGGCAATTACCATTATAAACATAGTAAAATCATATTGCGCAGAAATCACACACCAGCCCCCTTGGCCAACTGGCCATCTCAAGAAGGGCTCAAATGCCCTGTGTCCAGAATGTCAGGGCGCGCTGCCAACGCGGCGTCAGTCAGGGGTGCGCCACCGGTGCAAACCTAAACGTTGCAGCTGCCCACTACTTGCTGGGCAGCTTGGAACAGAAACAGGGCCTAAACATTGCAGCTGGCACTAAGTGCTGCGCAGCTGTAGAAGGCCTGGCACCTCTGTGCCATCTCCGCCCCACACAGGGACTCTCCCTCTCAAATTGCGCCTAAACGGTGCAGCTGCCCACTAATTGCTGGGCAGCTGGAGACACAACTGCGACATGGCTCTCACTAGCCCTTAGGACAAAACTGCGCCACTCTGAGCCATCTGGCTTTGCAAATACAAATAGGCGCAGGCTGGAGCCACACTGGGCTCTGTAAATAAGGACGTCCCCCAAACACTGATGCATCCCATGGGGTGAAACACTGGCCTCTTGGGGGCTCCTTGCAACAATCACTGAACCCCTCGTTGGAGCCTCCTAGGCTCGGGAAACACACCTGGCCCCTGTAGCACTCTGGCCCCTCAAACACTGGAGACCTCCAGACTCTGAACAATTTAATGGGGTGCGGGGGAGCCATCATGGCGCCTGAAGCAAACATGCCCCCAAGAATGCGGAACGCACACTGGCCCCAAACACCGGAGGAAAGCGCTCACGAGGCCTTGGGAACCCCCATGGGGGCCTTTGAACTACCTCACCATGTTGGAACGGCCCTCTGAGCATACGGGCTGCTCGGATTCCGTCTCTCTCCACCCCCAGCTCCCTTGGTCACTCACCGGCTGGGGGCGAGGCAGCACTCTGTCTCGGGGGGCTCTGGGGTGGCGCCTTTCCACGCGGGGCTCTCTCTCCTCATGAGGGCCCCGCTTCGTGTCGGGCCAGCCTTCCAGGACCTGCGGGCAACAGGCGGGGCTCTCCCTCGCATATGGGAGCCCCGCTCGACACAGCAGCTTTTCCCGGAGCTCTTCTCCTCTCCGGCCGCCATTCCGGGCTGCAGGCACTCGGCCCGCCCACCTGCTCTGCTTCCGGGTCGCGTAAGGCAGCGGCCCGGCAGCGGCAAAAATACCTAGCTCGGTCTGCGGCGGTGATTTCCTTGGTGGCAAATGAGGGGTGGGCACCCTCGATTTTTAAAAAGTAAACTCAGTGGCACCCTTAAGGAATTTAAAACACGCCAAAGATGAAGGGTGGGCACCTGCGCACCTGGGGCTTATGAAGGGCAGGAACGCTTCCCACAAAGGGAAAACAACAGCGCTCTGCCCAGGAAGGTAAAAATAAAGCACTCTCAAGGCGCTAGGGGCATAGGCAAGCCCACAGGGATGATCCCTATCACCAGAAGGGCCTCCGAGAGGCACAGGATTCAAAGAAAAAGGTCCTGGGGGCAAAGTGAGGCAAAGAGGACCCCTAGAAATAAAAAATCCTCCAGGCATCCAGGTCCATCAGGTATCCAGGGGCTTCGCAGGGCCCAGGGAGGCAAGCCTTCCCCTGGGCCCAATCAGCAGCACGCCCCTGGCAGGATTCAAGTCAGAAACAAGAACATTTTGTAAGGGGACACAGCCCCTTTTGTACAGTAAAATCCTTTGTCTAGCAGGGTGCAGGCAATGTGAGAAACATCTACAACTGGTTATAAGGAACTCCTTTCACTGGCCAGGCTAGGGACATCAGATGCACCACAGGGGGTGGAGCCAGCATTGTGGAGGGAAAACACAGCCCTATTCAGGCCAAGGTGCACCCCTCCCCTCACATCAACATGCTAATCACTCCATTTACCACCGGGGCAGACCCACCCAGACTCTTGGAGCCAGGCTTACCAGCCAGCTCCAGCCAATCACACGCCAGACACAAATTACACAAATATGCCAACTTCTAGAAGTGGCACTTCTTCACTAGACACATTCATGCCGCATACATAATTGTACAGCATTCAATCTCACGAGTTCGCACATAGCAAACTCGACCCTGCACTCCCCACACATCGGGAACTACCATGGGCATACATATTCCCCATTCATTCGTATGGGAGGGCGGGTCACTCTCACCACACACACAGAGAGCTCACGCACTTTACACTGTACCACAGTGAAAAAGTGTGCAGGGGCCTAAAATCCACAACACCAGGTCACAGAAACAGGCAAGGAAAAAGCAAAAAGTTCGGGCTGAACCTGCCAAAAAGGGCCAGGTCCAACACCCTCCTACCATCACATACATCCAACTAACTGAATACAGCTAGCTCACCCCACAGGACACAGCCTCTATCATGGATTTGGTCCACTCAGGGGCCTCAACCGACTCATACCTTCACTGCATCTTCAACTTAATGGAAGCCAGAATCAGCTACATACTCACCACCTTGTTCAACACCTCAATTGCCATGCCCACTTTCCCCAAGGAATGGAAACATGCAGAAGTCAAAGCACTACTAAAGAAACGATCTGCACACCCCAACTAACTCAACAACTACCAATCGATCACCCTGCTCCCGTTCCCAGGCAAAGTATTTGAAAATGCCAACATTGAAAAACTCTCCTCATATCTGCAATGTAACCTCCTACTTGACTCCTCCTAATAAAGATTCCGCCACAACTACAGCACCAAGACAGCCCTCATCACAGCTGCAGACAACATCCAAGCCCTATTCGACCAAGTAGAGACTACTGCGCTGATACTGCTCCACCTCTCAGCAGCCTTTGATATGGTCTCCCACCATACTCTCATCACAAGGCTGCACAACATAGGCATCCAAAGAGCCATTCTCAGATGCCTCTTTTCTCACTAAGAGAATGCAAAAAGTTCACCTTTCCTCCTTCACCTCTGAACCATAAGGAAATCATCTGTGGAGGACCCCAAGGATCCTCGCTCAGCCCCATCCCCTTAAACACTTATATGAAACCTCTGGCCAGCATCTCAAAAACCCACAAACTCAACATCATATACTACTCTGAAGGCACTTAACTAATCCTCTCCCTCTCTGAATACACAAACACCATCTTCCACAATTGCATGACAGACATCACCAACTGGGTGAAGGACAACTGCCTGAAGCTCAAGTTGGACAAGACAGATGTACTGATTTTCAGAAACAAAAGCTTCCCCATGGGATGCATTCTGGTGGCACTCAGTACTCTGACCTACTCCTACCCCAACTGATCACACTATGAATCTAGGCATCATTCTGGACAAAAATATAGCCTTGATGACACAGGTCAACTCCATCTCCTCCTGCTGCTTCTTCATCCTCTGCATGCTTCATAAGATATTCAAATGGCTACCCCAAAGCTCAAGATGCACCATCACCCAGGCCCTCATCTCCAGCCAACTGGACTAGGGCAACACTCTCTATGCAGGAATCACCTCATCTCCTCTGATGAACACCATACAGAATGCTGCAGCCAGCCTGACCCTGCATCTCCCTAGGCAAACCCGCATCACTCTACCTCAGGGAACTCCACTGGCTCCCTGTACAGAAACGATGCCAACTTACGTTCCTGTTCCATGCATACAAGGCCCTAAACAACTGCGGATCTGCCTGCTTGAACCACTGCCTGCACTTCCATCAACCCACACGGCACCTCTGCTTCACATCCGTTTATCTAACCCTCACCCCACGCACCAGACCGGTTGCTACTTTTCCTACCTAGTAGCAAAGTCATTGAACGAGTTACCCTTTCATCTAAAGACCTCAGTATCTCTTTCGGAGTTCCTAAAGTCTCTGAAACCCTGTGTATTCAGCTAATCAACTGGAGCATGCCAGCACCTGTACACCCTCACCAGTGACAAGAAGAGATCTACAAATCTACTGATTGATGGGTTGAATAAAGAATTAAAGATTAACTACAGGAAGCAGGTTCTTCTCATAAACGGTGCCACAAATGTGGAACACCTATCTATGAATATATACACTGAAAAATATATACTTTTTTTATTTTGAAAGTTGCCAGCCAATCATCTATTTTAGAGGCATTAGACCAAATAAAAAATATGTTTTGCAAATTGGTGCACATAGTGGGTCTGAATAAATACTCTGTAGTGTGCACGTCCCAAATGAAAAGATAATCTGAACATTGCATACATTCGGGTGAAAAGTGTACCACTACACCACTAACCAAATTACAAGATACAGGGATGTGCACTTTATAGGCACATGCCTGTAAGTTAATATGCTCCTAGAGCGCACAGCTTGGGAGCAGCCGAGATGGCTGCAGGAACTCTCCTGACACTACTTACTTAACCCAGCTTTGAAAGGTGGATCAAAAGTTTGAAAACGCTGGCCAGTTTTTCAATACTATGCTATCCCAATGAAGAAGCATGTTCACATCTGCACAAGAATGATACATTTTTTTCTGCATAATCCTGCCACGTTCTGGGTCTGTGCAGACCCCTTCCAATGAAAGCTGTGGTACATGGCAAATAAAAAAGAAAAATTCCTAGTTAGTATATTTATGTTTCTGAAAACAATTTTCCATGATCACATTCCTTTGCCTAGTCCCACTTTGATATCATTCCCTACACTTATTCAACCCTTAGCAATAATGCCCTGTGGCTCAACTGATTCTCCATTCCACAGTTCTTAAGTCCTAAATTTTCTCCATCTGTATTCCATGATCTTCTTCACAGTTCACGTCATTTTGATATTCATAACCACTTGTCACTTGACACTAACCCTTCATCACCTATCTCTATCACTTCAACTGTCATTTGAGTGTACTCAAAATTTTTCTAATAAGCATACTCCATATTTTCTGTTGATCTTAAAGTTATTATTTTTTTGTGATCTTTATTTATTTTTACTCAGGCCACAGCAAAACGCTACACAGACATATTATCCTGTTTTGTCTCTCAAAGTACCTGTGTAATTTTCAGTAATGTTGTGGAGGTTGGCAGAGATCACTGTTAGCATGAGCTGAAGCCATTTTGTTTGTGGCCTCCATTTTAGTTAAGCCATGTGCCTGCCATGTGCTTCTCCCGTCTTCACTGTTACCTGCCCTTGTATTTTGTCTGAGTCATCAACATTGTTAACTCCTTCAGTACTGAGCCAGAGCTTTGTGCATGCTCGGAAAGGCTTGTAGCTGTCAGAATACAACTGTATTAAGTTCAACTTTCAGACTGTTTCAACTGATGTAAACAGTTTCGTTACTCCTGCCACTCTGTTGACTAAGGGGCAGATTTACAAGCCCCTTGCACCACGTTTACGCCACTGTTGCGTCACTCAAGGCAGCGTAAACGTGGCGCATCCCTACGAGGCATTTACAACGTGACGCATCTATGGAAATGCGTCACGGTGTAAGGCCCTGCGTCACATGAAACCTGCGTCAGGTTTCATGTAGGCGTTCCGGTGCAGGGGGGGCGTTCCATCGCAGGAACGCCCCTGGAAAGTGACTCAGTGAAATCTACAAGATTTCACTGAGTCACTTTCCCAAAGCTGCTACGTCAATTCCTTACGCCTGCTAGAAGCAGGCGTGAGGAGTGACGCACCATGTAATGTATGGGTGGCCCCTGTGCATTGCATGAGTTGTGTTGCGCTTGTTACGCAACTCCAGCAATGCGCCGCCCGTAAGCCAAAAGATGCGTCATGAATCTGCCCTTCCTTGCACCATGGTGTGCCGCATTGCAAATGCGGCGCACCATGGGTGGCGGAGCTGTGGCGCACAATAACTGGCGCATCCCTGGGGATGCGCCAGTTATTGTAAATCTGCCCCAAAGTATTTTCTACTTGTCCATATTTGTGAAAAGCTATACTTGTTTATACTTGTACCGCCTCTTTTTGAGTCTCCATACTTACTCTGCAGAAAAGGTATATATAAGCACCTTGGTTTCTGTATTCCATGTACTGCCTCATACATTGCCTAAGAGTTCTGTATCGATGTAGTCCCCATTCATGAGTGTTGATAATAAAATATTTGTTTAATATTAAAGCTTCCGTGCAACTCTATTTTGTTGGTCTAAGGACTTGAGGACAAAAAAGGGAAAACTCCTGCCCTAATGGGCCTCTGGAAAGGCTAGCTGCCACAAATTGGTGCCTGTCACATGGGGCTCATCGGAGACACGGCTGCCCAACTGAGTGGTCTTGACGGAGGTTTGGAATCTCGCTGAGGATGTACGCTGCATGAGGAGACCCTTGTCTTTGCAGCCCAAAGTGCTTTTCCGATTTTCCCGATTTGACCCTCCAGGTGGCGACAGGTCCCCGACTGGGATCCCTCTGGCGTATGTCTTACAGTGACCATTAGGTTGATTCAGAGCTTGGCAGTTGGAAGCTGGAGATTTTTGCTTGGTAAGGTCTCTAAAGCTGCACTCTTGATTTTTGGCCAAAATTCTGGTTTGGTTTAGTAACATGGTTGTTGCAACATACATAGGCAGGCATAGAAGAGATTATTCCCAAACTTGTGTATTCTTGAACGATACTGTATTTGTGATAAGTACTATTTTGTTATATTATTATATTTATTATAATATTTTTGACATGCTGTTTCAAGCACGCTTCGAAGGATGTGTTGCTTTCTTGGCGGTACCAACATGGATTTAGAACGAAGTCAGCCGGCTCCCTCTAAAGGAACACCAAGTAGGTATATGTACATTAAAAACGGTATTCCTTCCATAGTGTACTGTGGAATAAATACACCAAAAAGGATCCTGATTTGCGATGGCCTATAAATGGGTCATTTGATCTTAGAAAGATTCAGTATGTAGAACAATGTGCGTTTAAGCGTAAAAGTAGACAAGATATGTTTGACTGTGTACGAATGTAGGAGAAAGAAGCGCATGAGAGAGTGAGGTGAGAGCAAGCTTTAGCAGAAAAAACAGCGCAAAAATATTTATATGAAAGCGCTGGAAATGAAAAATAAAGAAATTAAGAAAATAAAAGAGTAAGAGGATAGGGAGCGTATGATAACAGCAATGCCTTTGCACAAAACACACACAGTAAATAGACAGTATTTTCAGTAGTCAAAACAGTTTGTGGAATGAGCCAGTAAGTAAGACAATGGGATTCAATTCAGGTGTAACAGAAATCATTGTAGGTTTATTGGTTCCACAACCAGCCGACATGTGTTTCGTTGCGTGGGAACAAAATCACTGCAACTCCTCAGGGCTGTTTTGAAGACCTAACAGTCTATAGGTCTGAATATTGGGAAAGTTCACGGTCAACTTTCCATAGGTGATCCTATACGCCCCAGCCGGGTACGTGTTATGGTAAAAGGAAGCTCTTGATAGCAAAATATCCGGTAAGTTGCGTCCAGTATGTTGACTCGTACTGTAAGGTTCTAGAAAGATATAGGTTCACGATCCAAGTGTCAGATTCTTAGAGACCGGGTCTCTCAGAGCAAGCGCTGTGGTGCTTTAGGAGTATTCGGTGGAGGCTGTAGCCGGCAGGGGATTAAATCTTCAAGACTGTTTTACGCGTGTGTGGCGCAATTCTCCAAAAATATTTCGTATTTAGTATCCCTCCTCCTATGATTCCCGGCTCACCGTGTTCCATCCTTGGCTCTATCCATTGGTAAATGAGGAAAAGGGAGCTAAATCAATCCAGTTTGTGATTTAAAGAGACAGTGGAGAAAGAAAGCGTGGAGGCTGCCCTATCTGAATCCAGTTACTTAAAAAACAGGCATGGGGTTTTTAGTACTTCAGAAAATTGAAGGGCGCTCTACCTAGTGTGGACGCTAGTGTATGCTAGTTCTCAGGTTCAATGTGGTGCAAGCAGGCGAACGGAAAAGACCCCCCAACTGCTCAAAATAAGTTAGTAGACTAACTTACATAACAAATGATAACACGTGTCGGCTGGTTGTGGAACCAATAAACGATTTCTGTTACACCTGAATTCAATCCGATTGTCTTACTTACTGGCTCCTTCCACAAACTGTTTTGACTACTGAAAATACTGTCTAATTACTGTGTGTGTTGTGTGCAAAGGCATTGCCATTATCATTTGTTATGTAAGTTAGTCTATTAAAGTACTAAAAACCCCTTGCCTGTTTTTTAGAATAGGGAGCATAGTTTACAGCTAAATGGCCTGGCGCCCCCTTTATCCTCTACTTAATCAACCTCAGGATGATTCAATTTTGTTAGACCGATCTCCGCCTCCATATACTTTTCTCTCTGCCCCCAAGGATGGTTCTGATGACAATAAATCTCACTCAGATCAGGTGAACAGAATTAGAAATACATGGACAACTTGCTCTTTCTTGACCATTGACAATGTGGCCTCTTTTAAATCTGCTGCCCGTAAAGCAGCTCGTTGTACCACTACTGGTCCAGACATTATAGCAGATGTTCAGCAATGGTCAGAATCAGAGCAGTTATATTTTGCAGAATCGTACCATGGGGGATTAATAGAAAATGTTAGGACACATTTCAAAGAATTAGAGCCTGTTGATATAACATCTGATCATAAACAATTGAGAGATGGTCTTTTTCTCCCTTCCCAGGTGGCCAATTTAATTAGACGTTTGGTTAAACTATGAACTGATGCATTCTGTTTGTGGGAGGAGAAAAACATAGCAACTGCAGCTGAACAAACAGCTCAGCCCCCGTGCCGCAGGAAGAAGTTCCAGGGACAGATAAGGATACTGTAGTTTATGGGAAACCAATGGTTGAAGCTGCGTCTTTATATGTTCCTCCTAGGGGTGCGGGAACATGTGACAAGGAAGATTCAAATGATGCAAAGGGATATTTTGATTATAATTGGGTCTACACTCATTAGAGTAAAGCAGAAGTCATGGCTCTTAAAGCTACTATGCCTGCCCCGCTGAAAAATCCAGCTGCTTTTTATGAAGAAGTTGAAGGAGCTATTAATTCTTGGATTATGACTTTGCCTGATATTGACATTTTTTTTTGGGGCTTATCTTACCCCCTGATATGTGGAGATCTATTAGTAAAGTAGATAATCGTACAGCTTTCCGAGACACTTGGGCAGAAATAGAGAGAAAAGATGTAGAAAGGGAAACTGCTCAGAAACTGCAACAAGAGATATTAGACCTTCCAAAGGCTATATTAACTAAGCTGAAAACATTTATAACTCCTAAAAAGATAGATTGGACTATGTTAGCGTCCTGTAAGCGAAAGTGTATGAATCAGTTTCTGATTTCTTTACACGTTTTGAGGAGACATTCCATGACTTTAGTGGGCAGCCATTGACAGATGGCACGGGCAAGCATCTGTTCGTTGACAAATTTGTCACGAACATGTTACCAGAAATAGCTAGTCGCTTAAAGGCTAGCAAGAGTTCATGGATCACGTCTTCCCCAGTCTGTCTTTTGACTATAGCTCAGTATTATGAACGTCAGGAATTGGAAGCGAAATGCAAGGAGAATAAAAAGGCTAAATATTTAAAGATGAAAGTTATGTTAGCTCAGGTTTATGGTCCATCTTATAGAAGTGGTGGTAAAGACGGATGTGCAATGTATCGTCCTGGTGCACCCTATTTCCCTCGAGCAACTTTGTCCTCCGATCAGTGTGCTTATTGGACATTGGTGTTTTGATTGTCCCCTTTTGAAAGGACAGGAGTATCAGTGTGGTACAGGAAATATAAGAAGCGGCCCAGGGACCTTAGGAAATAGGAGAGGAATGGATAATCGTACTAGGTTTGGGGCAGTTGAACATACTCAAAATTCTTCTTATACTTTCCACAGTCGAAATCAATATCAAATGTCCGATTATTCGACCGATGATTTGAAGGATTCTAATTATGCATCGGAATGCCTAGGATGGGGTAAGGAATCAGTTGAAATTCCAGTAGATCAGAAGGGTCCCTATGTTTATTTTTGGGATCTACTGATTGTTTTTTGGTTGACACTGGAGCTACTCGTAGTGCCCTGTCTAACCAATTGGTTCCTAGCCCTCCCCTGTCTGGCTTAACAATAACATCGAACCACATGGTGTATAGTACAACCGGCAGGTTCACCGAAGCGGATAATAGTGAGATGCTCAAAGATATAAGACTTCCCAAGCTCTCAGATGAAAATAGGGACTACCTGGAATCCTCACTGATGGATGATGAAGTGGCGCAGGCAATCAGGGGTGTGAATTCAGGGAAAGCTACAGGGCCCAATGGTATCCCCATTGAACTATAGAAACTGAGACCTAATAAACTTGCCCCCTACTTCCAGTGTTAACGGAGAGTAGAAAGAAGGGAATGGTCCCATATGACCAACGTGTTGACAACATGGTGGTCATATACAAAGAAGGCAAACTCAGAACCAGCTGCACATCCTATAGGCCAATATCGCTTCTAAATGTGGAGCCCAAAGTCCTTGCAAAATTGCTAGCGACACGTCTAATTAAAGTCATTACCACCCTGGCCCACCCTGGTCCACCCTGATCTGTCGGGTTTTATGCCTCATCGAAATACGGCCCTCAAACTGCGTCGCCTGCATGGAGTACTGAGAAGAACACCCACAATACTGGAACCGGTAGCTCTAGTATCATTGGACACCACCATGGCGTTTGGCATGGTTGAGTGGCCCTATCTATTCACGGTTCTAGGCAAATTAGGATGCGGACCGGAATTCACAGGCTAGATTCACCTCCTGTACTCCGGCCCGATGGCCCGGGTGTTGGTAAATAACTGCTAATCCCTGTACTTCCAGCTGAGCAGGGGCACTCGGCAGGGCTGCCCCCTGTCTCCGCTCCTCTTTGCATTTGGCATTGGAGCCACTGGCGGCCTGGATCAGGCAAGAACGATCCATCCGCCGATTACGGTGGTCACTGGATTGGGAGGACAAGATATCCCTATATTTAGACAACATTCTTCTTTACCTTACTAATCTGGGAGCATCATTGATCTGCCTCTTGGATGTGCTGGCAATATTCGGGAGGTACTCTCGGTTCACTGTAAACTTGTCCAAAAAAGTAGTTTACGTCCTTCAGGGTGATTCACCTAAACTGCCCAATCCAGATTGCACCTGAAGGTTTTTGATATCTTGGTATCTATGTGACGCTGGATTCAAAACTTTGCTTTGCCCGTAATATGGGCCCACCCATGCAGAAACTTTAGAACGATGTCACACATTGGAGATCCCTTCCCCTTTCCATGCTAGGCTGGGTAGTCCTTTTTAAGATAATGGCTCTGCCTCGTTTTCTATATGCACTCCAAAATACGATGGATCCCGTCCCGGCATCCTACTCTAAAGAAATTGATGGTCTCCAGAGGCAACTTCTCTGGGATGGCAGGCCCCGCATAGCGTTCTCCAAGTTAACTCTTAACTGGTACGGCGGGGGAATTAGTCTTCCCGACCTTAGGAAGTACTATTGGACGTCCCAGCTTGTGGCTATCAACCACGGGATGTAAGGCCACCCAGATGATATGCTATGGATAGGTGGCTGCTCCAAGGGGGAGACTATACTGGAGTGTTATATTCTAAACCCTGTAGATTCCCTCTAATAGGACCAACAGCACACACCGTCCAGGTATGCACACAGCTAATATACACCTGAAGTGGGAGAACAAACTCACACTAGCCACTCCACTGTGGAACTCGGAGAAATTGGGAAGCCTCTGGAAATTCAAGGGTTTTGATAAATGTGACCTTATAGGGATCTCGCGAATCAAAGACATCTGGGGGGGGGAACAGTTCAGTCATTTGCGTCACTTAAAATACAGTACAGCTTGGCAGACACTGAGTATTACCGTTATCTCCAAGTCCGCCATACTTTAC
The DNA here is from genome assembly GCF_964263255.1 of Lissotriton vulgaris. NCBI lineage: Eukaryota > Metazoa > Chordata > Amphibia > Caudata > Salamandridae > Lissotriton > Lissotriton vulgaris. Next base: position 1,187,713,460 of record NC_141693.1, on the reverse strand, counting down.
TCACTCAGATCCCTGGTAACACAACGCTCCTGGAAGCCTCCCCCCTGCAGGATAGGGTGCTGAACGGCCATCTCCAAGAGAAGACCATTTCCCTCATATATAGGAAATTGTTCAACAACATGGAAGATCCGTTACTGATCCGTAAAGGAAAATGAAACAGGGATGGCTTAGAACTTGATGACGAGGACTGTCAGGAAGCGATCTCTTCCTCATGAGTGGTTGCAATCCAGGCCAGGCTGAGATTAGCGCAGCTTACAATATTGCATATTGCATAGGACCTATGTAACAGGAAACATTCATCCACATACTGTTGCACTGTCAACAAATACAATTTTATTGGAGAGACATCCACCACACACTGCGGGCGATACTGGGGGTTGACATACAGCCGGAGGCTCGGAGGTGCATACTAAACGTCTCGGAGCCTACGGTCCTCAACGCATACACTATACAATGGGCAACGCTAGCATATATGATAGCAAAAAGAAACATAGCACAGCAGTGGGGCATGAGTCAGCCGCCTCAATTGAGGAAGTGGAAAGAGGATTTAGACTGGTGCATGTACGGGGAAAAGTCACTCTTCATTGCTAGAGGATGCCCAGGGAAATGGAATACGGTATAGGGAGCATGAAACTGCTACAGAGGTGACATTTGTCTCCCACCTCATCAGCAGATTGACACTGACACTCTTGAAACCCCTTGATCTGATCAATATGATAACTGTAACGGATTTTGTATTGTATACGATGTTACTGAGAAATGATGAAGTCACCTGCTTGTAATAAATTTATGTGCTATGGTTGAACTGTTTAATAAAAAGAAATATAAAAAATAAAAAAAAACAATACCATTGATAGGATTCGATGGGACACCCTTCCTAAGCCCATTATTGTAGCCGCTTGCATTTCATGTTGATAAATTCACTGAAGCCTGTCCTTTTTTGCTTCCCCTAACATGCCAGACAATATTGTGGGTCTCGATATGCTCAAACATTTTCGTGCTACGATACGGTGTTCCCCAGAATGTGTGCATGTTATTTTAAATGACAACTATCCCATGGTTGAGAGGTCTTGTCTCCTTAGAGAAGTAGTTGCTTTGGCATCACTACCTAGTACTTTGTGGGCTACATCATATACCGATGTGGGAAAAATGGTTATCCCACCAGTTCATATTCAAGTGAAGGAGGGCGCTTCATTGCCTCGACTACCTCAATATAAAATATCTCGAGAAGGCCAAAGAGGCATTATTACGTATTGTTCAAGATCTGATTACAGTAGGAGTTGTGGAAGAAGTCCCTTACAATATTTGTAACAGCCCTATACTTCCCATTTTGAAGAAAGACACTGATACTAAAATATACACTTTTATTATTGACTTAAGAGAGGTAAATAAGATTGTAGTGCCCCAATATACAGTAGTTTCTGACATCACAGCACTTCTTACTATGGTTCCTCCGACTGCAACTACATTCAGTGTGATTGTTTTGAAGAATGCTTTCCTCTTGATACCCATTCATCATGACAGCCGTTATTTGTTCAGCTTCACTTTGAATAATCGATCCTTCAGATTCTGTAGAGCTCCACCGGGGTATTCAGAGAGTCCTAGCATTTACAGCCAAGTATTGAAAAGAAAGCTTGAATCTTTCCCTGTGTCAAAAAGGGTGGCTCTCATACAATATGTTGATGAGATTTTGTTGGCAGCTGATACCCCTGAACAGTGTGAAGAAGGAACACTGTTATTGCTTTCTTTTCTTGCATCTCACCATCACAATGTTTCCCGGAAGAAATTGCAATATTGTAGACAGCAGGTTACCTATTCAGGTCACCTTCTGTCTAAGGAGGGACATGCACTCACACTTGACTGCATTCAAGCTATTTAGGCATGCCTGTGCCCCGTAATTAGAAGAAAGTTAGTGCACTGATTGATCTTACCTCTTTTTGTAGGCAGTGGATTCCTAGCTTTTCTCACATTGTTAAACCCTTGTTGGCCCCTTTGACTAAAAACACTCTGATGCCCCTCCCATGGACGACCGAATGGCAGACCAAATACATTATTAACCCGCCCGTCTCACCTTGGGTTGAATTGTCAAGTGTCCTGAGTCAGACTTTGACCAATATGAATCAGTGTCCCAAATTTGCACCCGCCCCAGCATACTGCGCAGCCGCAGCGCTGCGCTAGTCAGTCAGTTGAAGAAGCAAGCAGCATGACATGCAGTAGCAGGACTCTGAATCAGGTAATTAAAAGGCCGTAAATAATGCTGCTTTTATTTGAGCCTGGTATTGTGGCGTGTATGTGTCTGAGACATATTTGAGCTCAGCTGAGCTGCTTGCTTTATAGTTCACTCACTGTTCACCATTTCAGTTAAGCATGACATCATGTGTGAGGTGATGCAGCGGATCACACTCACACAGTATATTCAGTGATGAATATTTGTATCCCTGTTGGTGGTATTTTTGTACAGCAGGATGGCTTACGATTTACTGTGCAGGCGTAAACATGAGGAGTGAGCATTTTGTATTTTTTCAGCGAATGCTGCACACGGGGGAAGATGGGCAGGTAAATAACCGTCACGTATGCTTACATTGTAATGCTTGAAAAGATGGTCAGTGAGTGAGCTTATCAATGGCTGCGTGCCTCTAGCACACACAGTCCGGCCTGGTTATCTCCGTGCATTATTGCTAGTGTGTGGTGATTATGAAAGTGATTTAACACACAATAAAAAGCTTAAGTACCAAGGCCATGACATAACATTGCTATCTATGAAAGACTAGCAGGATTTTTTGGTTGAAGAGCGACCTCTATTTAATAAAAATTAGATGCAGATGAGGAGCTTGAAATAGCTAATACTGATCATTTATATCCTGCATACCAACACCCTATGTTCCTCTTCCAAGGCCCTGATTAGTTCCCAGGGGCTTGGGCCTGGAGCTTTGTAGGAAGACATTGTGTTGTAACTTATTGTCACCCGGCCGCCCTAAATCCCGGGCTTGGGAAAAAATATAAAGCATGTATATATGTGACTAATTAGGGATGCTATTGGCAGCACTATGGCAGGATTGTTAATATTCTCCTGACAGACCTGAAAATCTTACTAAATACTTGACCTGTGTAAATGAGCAAAGAAATGAGCAAAGAAAGTGAGTGCTGTAGTCTGTCCCAACAATGCTGGGAGGTCACAGGCCATTAGGCCGATGATCACACAATTGGATGACTGCAGTGTGGAGTTGAGACCTCATACAAGCCCCTGGCCTGGCCCCCACCTTACTTTACAGCAGGTACTCTCACAGTGATGGCAGCTTAGTTTGAAGGGTGCCACGTGCTCACCAGGGCAGTGTTTTATTTTCAGGAAGTGGGCCTTCTTGTGAGAGAGCATTCAGTTTTTTGTTGATGTAAGCACCGATTAGCCTTTGGCACATGCACATTAAAATAGCTACATGTCAAATAACAGTTTTTTTGTGTATTTACTATCGAAAAACAACAATGTGCGTGGGATTTGGGCACAGCAAATGAGTTCAAATTTGATAGCAAGGGGCCTGCTTGCAGAATCCTGTGTGAACTCCAAATAATGTCTGAATTGCAACGACTACCTGCAAAGTGCTGCCACAGATTCCACACTCGTTTGTCAAAGATCCAGCTGATTAAAAGTTGTGTGCTACTTATTCCCATAGCGACCATGCAGATATATGTCCCCTCTGCAGGTCGGTCGACAGTTCAGACATACACTCGATTTCTGAAGCGCCTCTGTTAAATGTAATTTCAGTCAGGCCAGCTGTAAAGAAATTGTGCAAAGCTGTCTATTTCACGGGTGCAGCATTATGCTGCAAGATGGCAACGAAGTGTTCAGTCTGTCTTTTTCATTAAGAGCTTGTATGCCTGTCACAAAGAAAAAAAAATCTGCCTGTCACGTTTTCTATAATCTCGTTTCAGGACAAAATGTTTCCCTTTGATGTCAGAAAACATGCCGAGTTGGTGGTTTAGTAGAGGTGAAAATTGAAAACCTGGAATCACTGCTGGCTTACCTGCTTAGCCAATTTGTGTGATCCTAGGCTGATATTTTCTTTGGTTGACTCTCCCTTTTATTCATTGGTGTAAATAAGGAGAAAGCTAAAGCTGAGGACGTCTATTTTCCTGATATAGTCTCAGATGTTTGTCCCATTCATATCTCTCCGCACCTCTTCCAGATAAAGATGAAGGTGCAACATGAAATTATTGCTGCTTGGCTGCAACAAGCAATTCCAAAGCAGCACATTGCAGATCTTTTTTTTCTTTCTTCTACTCTATTTTAATAATTTAAACAAACAAGCACAGTGAAAACATTTTTTTGCACTCCATAGAGAAAGAAAAGCTAGAATCTTTTTCTGCATGTTTCCACTTTCTATACGTTTCAAGCTACTGCAGCTTATTTTTTTTAAACTGACATATTGAAGAGTTTCTAATATCTGTTTGAAACACATATCCAGCAGGTTTTTGATGCATATAGTTTTGCAGCACCAGAGATTTTATTTGTATTCTTCATGTTTGCAAACATACTCGCTCTTTCATATGAAAGAGCTAAGCACCAAGGTTTAAAGTGGTTTTTGGGAACGGTGATGGTGTGACCAGGTATTAAACGGGATAAAGACATGGTGTACATGTTCAACCTTGTTCCCTTTTCAATGCATTAATAATATGTTATCCAATGTATTCCAAAATTGTGCTTTGAATGCACTGTTGGTTTCATTTTAAAACCTTTTTTAAGGGGGGCAGAGGGAACCTTCTATCAAAACCTTTTTTGCAGAAAGCTCTCTTGCTGAAATTCAGATCGAATATTACATCTGGCTTTCAGAAGTGCCCGATGAGGACCTGGGTGGAGCCAGTGGAGGAAGTGGGTGGAGCCGGGTGAGTGGGTGTGTCCTCCTACAAAACTTTAGCACTGGAAGCTAATATTTTACAAATTAAGCACTGTCTGGTTTCTGGCACCATCACATATTGATCGCAGTGGAAAAAACATGACATAGACAGTGCCTTTTCAGATCTCTTTCTGGCTTAACAATGCTCTTACATTTTTAAGGCTGCCAGAAGTGCTGATTTCTTTCTAATGCCTAATTTTCTAAAGAGCCTGAATACTGTAATTATTTCTGAATATCTCATGACAGCCTTCACATATTTTTACCCAGTTGCATGATGTTCAGTGCTGTACCCCACACACAAACAAAATCTTTTTTCCATGAATAGCATTATTATTTATTTCATGATTTAATAGTCTTAATGAGCGCTGAAGCATACAAAGGTATTTGGGACCATAGCTTAGAACTCCATAATTTACATCGGGCAGTCATAACATAGATCAAAGACAATTTAGAGCTTAAAATGATTACATGGTAGGTGTGTGATGACTCAGGTGATTGCAACTCAGTTTGGATCAGATTTTCACAACATTTAACAGGTAAAATAAACTCAAATAAAACTATTGATTTGTATCATTAGGGTGAAGCAGAGAATCACACTTCCAAAACAAGGAGTGTTCGTATAATTCTGATATTAAGATCCAAGCAGTATGGAGGACCCCGGCCAGAAAAATTATTGGGTATTGTCTGTCAAGACAGGCTCTTGAGGTCCATCTTGGAGTTCATTAGAAGTCCTGTAGATACGGAGGGTTGTCATAGTGAATTCCTAGGAATGCAAGAAAGCATAATTTGCATTTGATTCTAGCAATTAAAGGCAGACAACAGAACTGCTGCTGAATGGTGATGTCTTTAGCTGGAGGGCTGATCAGACACCTCAGTCAGTGGTGTTATAGTTGTACCTGTAATGAGTAAAGTACCAATTATACAAGGAGAAAATCAGAAGCAAATTGTATTAAAAAATGTAAAAGTTTCTTTAATCATGAGTTTGTAAATAATTGCTCACTTCAAAGCATCCAATACTTTAGATTAAGACAAAATTAGCTATTTCCACAAATATATTAAACCATTTGAAAGGGACTTCTATGGCCAAATAATTTTGGAAATATTAGCACCTAAAGGAACTGTTTGAAGTTGCTGATACCAGTTTTCTTACTCTTACCAATTTCTTTTCCTAAATATATTTGGAAGTTTCCTCGTATGTGTCAGTATCAACCCTTGGTCAGAAAATAACTGTTGCCTTTAGAGATTAGACACCTGTACAATATGAGTTGACAGTATTAGAATTATTTTGAAGATGGAAGCTTGTAGGCGACAGGGATGTTATCATCAGAACACACATCCGAGGAAGGATGTTCTCTCTGAGGTGGATCAATGGTGGAGAAATATTCGGAAAGTCAACCACACCATTAATGACATCCTAACCTTTAGGAATTTGCTAAAAACGGGACCCTTCCTGATACTGCAACCGTAGAACTAACACAGAAACCTACATTATTCTCAAATAAACACACAAATCCAGCACTGCTCCCTTTAATATCTCTGTAGGTGATTCTTCATCAAACTCTTAGTCTCATCCTTAAGATCCCATCATAGCAAACTAATTAAGAGCTCGCAGGTTTGAGAGCACGCACAATAACAAAGGAAGTAAATTGTGTATTGAAACAAAATAGACAATGCCATCTAACCTTCAGGAGCGATACCAAACAATCAACACAGAATCCGTGCTGCCATGTACAGGTAAGGTGATGTTCTGACTAACTTTTTACCTTAGTTCACTCACTGATGATAATGCTAATCATTTATTTTGATAACATGTATGCCTTTAAAGCCATGCTCACTGAACAACAAACTTGGAAAATAGATAAAACCTCTGAGAAATTGTCATTCTAGTTTAGTTCTGACTATCTAAATTCAACTTAGCTGGAGCGATAAATGTGCAGGATAGTACCAAAATATTATGCTCTGTACAACTTGAGATATAGGTCTTGAGACATAACTCTGAATTGTAAACTTGCTGAGAGATTCACAAAGCAGTAAACCTGATTAAACATGAGATATAAAAACATCCTTGCCTATTATGATAATCCGTAAAATTCCACGAAACAACATACCTATAGGCTTTAACATAGACTATAAAAAATTCCCACCTACATGCCTATCGTCAAAAACATATGCTTTCACAATAAGTATGCCAAGCCAAGTCCTTTTATCATAACATTTCATAATAAAGAAATCAACCTTATAGCAATGATCGTTGGTTTGCCACGATAAGCAGTTCAGTCTCACTGAATAAAGTATAAACTTTGCCATAAACCAAAAAATGCAATACATGCTGCCCTTTTAGTGGAAGCACACAAATTTGACTCAATCAAATGGCCAACATGTGAATGGATCCTAAACCCCTCTCTCTGTATGACTCAAAAATATTTTATTTTGTCGCTCATGTGCACTGTTTGCTGCTCTCCTCTAAAGGGTGCTGCTGCCAGAGAAAGACGCTGTAAATTATCTAGTTTTCTAAATAATGCAAACAGAATATTCACAACATTTGTGATGGAGTAACGCCACCTTTCAAACTCTAAATCAGGCCCATGATAACATAATGTGAATACCTACTCATTTTTATATTAACCGCTATACCTAGGTGTAATACTTCAAAATTTTGATATTCACAATTTCAGACTTAAATTTACACCTAGGTTTAGCCTTACATGCCTCCAGTCCATCAGCAGCCTACAAAAGGATTTACAAGTGTACAGTTTCTAGTTTGAACTGTACATATGTATGTGGAGGTCCCCTTGTGGAAAAGGTCATTGAAATTAGTATATGTCATTATAGAATACAATTGTATGTTAATTTAAAAAATGAATATGAATGTAGAAGTTCTAAACAAAAAATTTGCAACACATTGTGTTCAAATTAAATCTGTATTAAATAAGGAATTAAAATATATCAATGCACTTGATGAATCATTTTTAAATTTCCACTGTCACTAACATTTCTACTTAGTATTTTTAAATTAATGTAAGTTATTGTTATAAATATTAATAACATATATTTGTTTTAACACGCCCCCAGAAGTTAAATGTTGACATAATCTAATTAATTTAACATTAGCTCCTATAGGGTGTTACTTTATTTTCCTGTATCCATTGTTTTCTATGGGGCATGTTGCAATACCATTGTGTGGTCATGTGTGGTTCTTGACGTACTGGACTGGGCTGAAGCTCATTTAAATCTGTTTTAACACCTCTAGAGTTTGTGAATAGAATTTGTCTTACTATTTTGTGGGTGTGTGTTTGATTTGGCATGTGCCTCTCTAAACCCTTCCTGAATTTCTATAAAAATCTTCAATTTAGTAGTAAGTGGTACCCATTTTCCAGTCACTCTCTGTTGTACCTCTTGCATTTATTATAAAAACTTAACCAATAAGTGTAGATATCCCCAAAAACTTAGCAGAGATCTCTGCAAAAATAAATAGGAGAGACAGACGTGTGGAGATCCGGTAATATGTCTGTGATTAGCATGTTGTAGTATGTGAGTAGAACTGATGTAGTACTACTTTACATGCTACTAAAAGCAGTTTGTGAATTGGTCCCTCCATTACATAACCCCATGAATGTCTCAAACAGAAAATATATTTTAAAGTAAATATTTGCAAAGTTTATAAAATGATTCAAAATGTCAGGCAGTGTGTTGTTTCAATTGCAGGACCCTGTCACCCTCCCCAATAAAACCCTACTTTCGAGTTGTACATACACACAGACAAAGACATTCATGCAGAGCAATGTTCTAGGCAAAATACATCACATTAGAGATGCTCTTTGTAGCTAGGTCAAATCTCCCCAAAAAAACAGAAGCCTCACATGCGTTTACACACACAGTCACAGAACATCACCACTATGTGCATACAGAAACTTGACTTCATAAGTGTATATCCATTCCGTCATATACTCTCATTTAAATGCATGTAGTTTTAAGGAGTGGAAACACATACAGCTAATACCCTCAATAATATGTGCATAGAAATTCACATAGATTTATTTGTGGGTTCTCCTTTAGCCCCACTAGAGTGTTCATTTACAGTTAAATTATCTCATTAGAGTGTAAGCATCAAGTTGCAGTAAAATCACATCATGAGATATTACAGCTCCTAACTTTGGAACCTCGGGCCCTGGTTTTAAATCCCAGCCTTAGCACTTAGCTCAACATTGTGCATTTCCGGGCTAATCACTTTTTACCCCTGTACCTAAAAATGTGAAATGTATTTGTGTACTTCCCACTAGATGTACGTGATCAAGATCGCCTCTCAACCCCCATCTAATGTACTATGTGCCATTGCTTCTGTTGGCAGGTTTGCGCTATAAAAATACCATTACATGTTTACATAAGTAGTCATGTTTGGGGTACAGTTTTATGCCCCTGTGTTTTAATGCCTGCCGCTTTTTAATAAGAATGAAGTATGAAACTTGCAATGTTTTCTAAAAAAAAGATTATGGGCCAGATGTACAACAGTTTTTCGCGGTTGCAAAGGGGATTTCTGCCCCTTGTGTTTTCCCTAGCACTGGTGCTAAATTTAGCTGCCTAGCGCCAAAACACCAAGGGTGCCTGCGTTGCAGTGAATGCTTGTTTATGTGGAGGAATGTGTCTCTTCCTGCATATAAACAATCACTAATGGCAATTTGTTACTTCTATGTGTGCTGCAGAATGTAGTACACACCTGAGAGAGCGCAAATCAAGTAAAATGTAGAGGTGCACCATATTTACAAGCACGTTGCACCAGTCTAGTTAAAGGAAGATATAAGAGTGTCGAATTTATAGAGTGCATACATATAAGAGTGTTTAATTAATACAGAGTGCATATATCAGTATGAAAAGCTAATGTAGAAGTGTTTAGAGATGTTAGAATGATATTAAATTCCATGTTATGTGGCTGTTGCAGAGGAGAATGTAATGCTGCTAAACGTAGAAATGTGTAGGCCTCATGGCAGTTCACGGAGAAAGAATACGTGCCTTTACAATTTCACATGATATGGATTACTGTTGTCATAATTCAAAGTATTATTGATCATAGAACTGAAAATATACGTTTTATAGAAGTGTTCCCTATAACCAGTTGTGTGTAATAAGTTAGAATACTGTTTAGGCTGAGAAATGAAGGTTCATAGTGTGCACAGGCCCGTTTTATGTAATTCTAGTAGGCCTGAAGAGATAAGGTTGTTTCTTTTGATCTGCATGTGCTAGTTAGAATCAGGTCGTGTTAAGCATAAATTGTGAACCATGCTCGAAGGTTTACGACTTAAGAGATAAGCTGGAGGCCGGAATTTGGGGCCCACTTCGTGAGTGTCTGTTTGCAGGTGCAAGGGGGTTCCAATCAAGAGAGTGATGAATAGAGCTCTGTTCTGGGAGACAGGCACAGGCCTGGAGGAGGGTTCAGGAATTTCCTCGGGGTACCGTCTTGCCGGAGAGGAGCCTGAGAAGCAAGGTCAACGCTAACGATGAGCCCAGAGGAGTATCAGCATGGAAAAAGCCAGAACCGACACCACGTGAGGGGTGTACGTGAGGGGCGTCTCTGAGGGGCGTTTCTACTGTAATTGTGATTTTGTACTAGGGACAGCACCCCTGGGTGGAGGTAGAGCAGATGGCCTGAGGAACCTAAGAGAGCGGATGGGTAGGCAGATAGCGCATAACTGCGATGCACAGATTTACAACAAAGACTAAGGGAAAGTGAGTGATCTTCTTTGGAAGTCACCACGGCTGACACCTTTTTAGGTTAAGATCTTGCTAAGTAGGGATGTCACTTAGTCTAGTGTAGGGACAGTCTAATTTGGATTTTCCTTCCCTTTGTAAATGTCGCACAAGTTACATCTTGTGCCTATTCTTGCAAACTTGATGATCTTTGAATTAGTTTTGGTGAAATTCTTCTGTCGCCTAAGAGCATTTAGAGAATTCATGTTTGTACTAATGCCAGTGTATCTTTTGAACCTTATATTGAGATGTTTGTATCTCCAGTTATCGTTGGCTTTATAATAAAACTTTAAAACTTATTCGTAGTAAGTGGTTCTTCAGAGTTGTGCAAAGTCTTAAACTGATTAACCTAGTAGTGGATTGCTTTTTACTCTATGACAGGTAACAAAGATTCAGTCGACCTGAGTTGGGATCTAGATCTATATTGATCTGATAAGAGATCAAAAATCCCGCCGTAACACACCCAAAAAGCAAAAATGAGGAGAAATAAAAGTATTTCTCTTATTTTCAGCATTCTTATGCCTGCTCTTCCATTGCATTAGTTTTTGGAGCTGCCTCAGATTTCCACCTCCTAGTGAGTCTTGGGCAGTATCAAAGTCAATGAGTGTTGCAGTGGAATACTTAAAGCAATCCCCATTGCACAATGTGGCATTAAGCCCACTTTATAATGGAAATGGGCATATCTTCACCAGAGCATCGCTCAAAGTGATGATCTGGTGATAATATCCCCTTGTAGATATACCCCTAAGTGTTCAAGTATTCCCAGTAGGATTCAGTAAAACATATTTAGTAAGACGCACTGCAGACGGTCGTGAGAGAGAGAGGTAGTTCACCCCTTTAGAAAAATATGACACTGTCCAGTTTCCTCAGGGAATGGCTCAACTAATTTCCACTGGGGTGGCAACCCTTTGACATATGGGATGTAGGCTAGAGGAAAACATCTATTGTCCATGTAGAAGTAGGAAGATTTAAGATAACAGACATGCTACATTTCGTTTTACCCTCAAACATTCTGGAGGGAAAACAGTAAGGGATATGAACTGGATGGTTGTTCTGCAGTATTATTGTATAGTCTGGTCTGACATGAATTACTGTATGGATCCCAAGTGAGACTTATCCACTCAGATGCAACTTTCTCTATCAGCATGGAAATCTTGCAAGTAAAATCCTCTTTTTGCATGATCACCCTAAGTATTTGGACCAATGGTGCTGGATTTTTGATGCTGAAGATGTATTAAGTCCTGCCAAAAGGCCTCAGTGACCCTTAAAATGTGTCATTCGGATTGGTTTACCTACAATTGGAAAAAGTTTACTTACTTATAAGTCCCTAGCTCATGTTAGCAAGGTACCCATGGCTTGTGTGTTAAAGTGTCTCTTGTGGACCGCAGCACTTATGGTGCACCACAAGTGTGACAAAGAAAAGCATAACTCCCAGCCCGTGATTTCTAGCTGGCACATCAGTTTAAACTGCTAGCTAAACTGTCATTTAAAGCAATAGCTAAGCCCAAACCTTGCATTTTTAGATCTCGCCTACACAGCAAATGCATTTTGCTGCAAGGCGTGTTGTTTACTAATCAGTCAGCTTATGTCCCACCCCCAGCATACCATTTATTGTTTTAGTTTTAATTCCCATGTGCAATATTTCGATTGATTAGCTCCTATAGGCTTTCTGTTTTTTTTCTTGTTTTAGCTCCTTCCTGGAGACTAGGCCAAATATGTTTTCTTCCTTGTCTTTCTTTTTTCTCATCTTTTTGAAATACTGTGGGGCATATGTACAAGCCCCTATTACCACCACAACCTCACCTACATTAACATTGTGGTGGTGATAGGGGCTGCGCCTTATGTACCAGGCAACGTTAAGCCACTTAACCTGGCTTAAGGCTGCCTTGTAAATAAGGCTCCTTTTCACGCTATGCTTCAAGTGAAAAGGTGGCCAGTGTGTGCTGCGGTGGGCGTCTCACCGCAACACCCATTCATTTTGATGCTGCCCCCTATATACAAGGGTGACATACATAAGAGGTTGCGCCAAAATTAAGACCAGGTAAAACCTAGTCTTAAATTGGCGAAATGAGGGGAAATGCATTATTTCTCCTCGTTTTTACTTTTTCAATGTGTGCTGCTTTGTGTGCTCCTACACACTTATCTCTCCAGCTAAGCTGAATTTAGATAGTTAGACCTAAACTAGAATGGCAATTTTTCAGAGGGTGTATCTATTTTCCAAGTTTGTCGTTCAGTGAACATGGCTGTAAATGCATGCCTGTTGTCAAAATAAATGATTTGCATTATCATCAGTGAGTGAACTAAGGTAAAACGTTAGTCAGAACATCACCTTACCTGTACATGGCAGCACGGATTCTGTGTTGATTGTTTCGTATTGCTCCCGAAGGTTAGATGGCATCATCTATCTTTGTTGCATTACACAATTGACTTCGTTTGTTATTGCGTGTGCTCTCAAACCTGTGAGCTTTTAATTGATTGGCTATGATGGGATCTTAACGATGATACTAAGAGTTTGATTAAGAATCACCTAGAGAGACATTAAAGGGAGCAGTGGTAGATTTGTGTGTTTACTTAACATTAATGTGGGTTTCTGTGTTAGTTCTACAGTTGCAGTATCAGATAGGGTCAAGTTTTTTAGCCCCTTTGCAACAGCAAAGTCTGTTAGCCCAATGTACCAACCCTATTTTGCGACTCGCATGGCTTGATAATTTGCACCTAGCAGTTGCCTCACACATGCACCCCAATTGCGTGCTGCAAATGCGACACAACTACATGGTAAATATGATCCTCAGTTCAAACCGGGACGTATTACTATTCGATACACCCCCAATCAATTTGATGGGTTAGGGCCCCTGGGCTCTACATTGGTGCTTGTATTCTGGGATTGGTAAAATATCACACAGAGGTGCATATATAAGAGAAAATATCAGAACGTGGAGCTGCACCAACATTTTCAAAGTGCAAGGGTGCCTGCGTAGGCACTATGTTGCTAAACTTAGCACCATCGCATTGGGAAATGCAATGCTGCCCCATATCCTTGTAAATATGTTGCAACCTTGCATTTCAGAAGTGGTGGAGAAAGGCGTAAAGCCATGATGCCTAAAGCCTATCTCCACCACTAGTACATTAGGCGCTAACTTTTTTTTTTAAAGTAAACTGTTCGAGTATTATTCCTGGATGTGCAATGTGAATGGTTTCAGAAGATGCACTTTTATGTATTTTGGATTTTATTTTACATGTAATCAATTCAAGACACTGTATTAATAAATGCTTAATTTACTTACAACCAAAACTGTACTACCCTACCGTACTCTACGCTATTCCTCTCTGAGCCACACCACTCCACTCTAAGCCACTCTATACCACTCCATGCCACTCCGCTGTACTCAACTCTACCCCATCCCCTTCATTCAACACTTCACAAATCCACCCTTTGCCACTCCACTCTACACCATTTCACTCTATGCCACTCCACTCCACACAATGACACTCTACACCACTCCACTCTATGTTATTCTACTGTATGCCACCTTACTTTACGCCTCTCCATTCCACCATGACACTCTACGCCATTCTATTCCACTCTACTCAACTCCACCTTTACTCACCCTAGTTTACGTCACTCCACTTTACTCTATGCTGCTCTATATCACTCTATTTTATGCCACTCCACTCTACACTATTGCGCTCTACTCTACAAAACTCCACTCTATGCCTCTCTACTCTCTGTCACTCAAATCTACACCATGCCACTCTACTCCACGCAACTCCTCACCACTCTATGCCACCTTACTCTAAGCCACCCTACTCTACACCATTCTACTCTATGCCACTCTATACAATGCCAGTGTATGCCACTCCACTCTATGCCACTTCACGCTACCCCACTTCACTCTACGCCGCTCCACTCTGTGCCGCTTTACTGTATGCCACTCCATTCAATTCCACCCCACTCTACTCCACTCTAGCGCCACTCAACTCTATGGCATTTCACTCTTTGCTACTCTAATGTAGACCACTGTACTCTACACCACACCACTCCATTCCACAACACTCTATGCCACTCCAACCCACTCTATGCTACTCCACTCTATGTCACTCAACTCTACTCCGTGCCACTCTACTCAAAGCTCCACTCTATGCTACTCTACTTTATGCCACTCCAAGGTATGCCACGCCACTCTATGCCACTCCACCACACTGTATGCCACTTCATTCTATCCCACGACTCTCCATACCACTCTACTCTACGCCACACTATGCACTCTACTCTCATGACTCAACTCTTTGCCACACCACTCCTCTTTGGTCTACGACACTCTACTCAACGCAACTCTATGCCACTTCACTCCACTCTACTACACTCTAATCTGCTCCTCTCCTCTGTTCTCCATGCCACTCCACACAATTGCGCTTTATGCCACTCCACTCTATTCCACACCATGCTACTCTACTACACACCACTCTACTCTAAGCCATCTTGCTCCAAGGCACTCTTTGCAGTCTACTATACCTCACAAATTTCCACTCCATTCTACGCAGATCACTTTATTCTGTACTACTCCACTATACACCACTTCACTCTCAGTCAATCTATTCCACTCCACTCTACACCACCCTAACCTACCCCACTCCACTGGATGCCACTCTACCCCATGCCACTTCTTTCTGCTCTATGCACTCAATGCCATTCCACTCCACTCTACGCAATTCAAAGCCTCTCTACTTTACGCCACTCCATTCCACTCTATGTCACTTCACACCACTCTATTCCTCTCTACTCTATCTCACACCACTCTACTTAGTGCCATTGCACTCTATAACATTCTACACAATTCCACATCACTCTACACTACTCCATCCTACTCCATGCCACTCAACTCTATGCACTCTAATCTATGTCACTCTATTGTATGTCACACAACTCCAATCTACTGTATGCAACCCTACTATACACAACTTCACTCCACTCTAGGCCACTTCACGCCACTCCACAATATGACATTCCACCCTATGCCACTCCCCTCTATGTCTCTCCACTCTATAGCACTCTACTCTATGCCATTCCATTCTACTCTAGGCCCTCTACACTAGGTTACTCCACTCTATGCCAGTCTACGCCATTCCAATCTGCACCTTTCCCCTCTATGCCACTCCACAGCTGTCTACACCTCTCAACACTACTCTACTCCACGCCACTCTACTCTATGCACTGTACTCTATTCCACTCCACACTACTTTGCCCAGTCGATATCACTCTGACTCTAGTCTACACTACCCTACTCTATGGAACTCTACTCTGTGCCACTCTACTCCATGCTACTATACTCTACACCGCTCTACTCTACAGCATGCCACTCCACTCTGTTCTATGACTCTCCATGCCACTCTGTGCCACTCTACACCACTCCACATTATTCCACACCATTCTATGACACTCTGCTCTATGCCATTCTATGCCACTCTACTCTATGCCACTCCACTCCACGCTACTCAATGACACTCCACTGTATGCCACTTTACTTCATTTTACTTTAAGTTACTCTACACCAGTCTACTCTATGCCACTGTATTTTACTCTGTGCCATTTTACACCACTCCACACCACTCTGCTCTAGTGTACACCAGCCTACTCTATGGCAATATACTCTGTGCCACTCCCCTCTGCCTCACTCTATCCTATGCCACTTTACTCTACGCCACACCATTCTACTATGTGCCACTCCACTCTACGTCACTTCACCATCCAAGCCACTCTACACCACTCCACTCTACTCCACCCCTTTTGATCATACTCTACTCTACGCCACTCTATGCCACTCCACTCTACTCAACTCCACTCTATGCTACTCCACACCATTTTAGTCTACATTACTCAACTCTTTGTCACTCTACTCTATCCCACTATTTCACGCCACTCTACTGTACACCACTCCACATCACTCTTTGCCACTCCACTCTACCCTATGCTGCTTCACTCTAATTTACACCACTTTACTCTAACCACTCCGCTCTACAACATTCTACGCCACTCCATGGCCCTCTCTGCCATTTCACACTTCTCCACTCTCCTCTACGCCACTTTACTCTATTCATCTGCACTTTACACCACACCAATAACTTGTAACCATGCTGAACTGCAGCCATGCTGCTGTACGACATGGATAAAAGACCTTGGCAGAGCCAATAGATCTTACATAGGTAAGAGCTATTGACATTGCCAATGCTTGTAATATATGTAAATCACCCCTAATGAATGCCTAAAGAGCACTAAGGCAGGGTGCTGTATATTGAAAAGCTGAATGTGATTTTTATGTGTCCGACAGTAAACCCCCCCCTCCCCCCATTTTAGTTTTTAAGGTACAAAGGCCAGTAGTTTTATTAGCTACTGCCCAATTACACTCTGACAATTCAGCAATGCTAAGTTCTGAATGGGATTACTAAGATTAGTACTTCAAAGTATAAAATGAATTGTTGCATTAAATCTGGCTTGATGCCCAGGTCAATTGTAATGAATGTAATGCAGCTTTTGCATGAATGTCGACTTTGGAAAGCTGCCACTTTGTTGCCCAGTTTTCCAGTAACTGTGTATGATTGCTGTCCATGAGATAACTTTCTGCCCAATGAGGGAGGTGTGTACAACTATCAGGATGGAACACATAGGACCTGCTATTGGAAGAGGTGTGAACTATTCCTGGCAGGAAGGCCAAGCAGGGTGTGAGCCCAAAAGCGAGCCTCAAATTGAAAGCCACCTTTGAAGGGCAAATGGTGGACATACAAGATGGGCTGCTCTTTTGTTTTTGCAGACAGCTGGCATCTTGGACAAAGAGGAGAAGCCACTGTCAAATGTTTTTTTCAGTAGCTCCCCGGTGTCAACATCTCTCAGAGGGGATAGAGAGCTCCACACAACAAGAGAAGGGTTTTGTCATATTGGACGTGGGCAAAATGGTGCATTTGAGATTGGCTCTACTGCCACCATGCAATGAAACTATAGAAGAACAATCTGAGGAAACTGATAAAACAGACTAAATATAATATCTGATTGACTGTCTAAGACCGACTCCCCATTGTGGACTGCCCAGGCCAATACAAGCCACCGAAAGTCCTGCACCGAAGCTAGCACTCGTTATGAATATCTAAGTAAACTTTTTACCAATTTAAATTATTTAGAGAAATAGCTGTACATTTAATGCACTGTAAAGTTAACCAAAAGTTCCCCGTAGGCTCTTTTGGACCATAGGAAACCCCGGACAACACATACCGACCCCAGCAACTATTCGAACAAGAATAAGCCAAGCATCTACCCAAAAACTCTTGCTTGGCACAAAGCAATTTACTGGTACTTTTTTTTTTAACAACGAGGACTTAAAGCATGGATCACTTCACCAGCCAAATTCTATGTTGAACCATTTTTAAAAAAATTACATTACAACTTTTATTGGAATCATTAATCAGTTTTGTATTTCTTTTGCTCATAGTTCGGAACCATTTTATAATCTGAAGTTATATTTCTAGTGACCAGTAACCCACGTTCTCTTTTTATTTCAATTCCTTTTAAACACCTTGCCTAATGCATGCTTAAGAATGTGTATAACAATTGTTAATAGGCATGCATAACAAACGTACTTATATTCTGGCTTAGCTAGAGGCCACAATTTGCATGAAGTTGCCACTTGGCGGGAGGGGACATGGAAGGCCATTAGCTAGTAGTTGCCACATACCTTGAGGGCACATCCTACAATGGTTCTCGTCATACCTAAACAAAAGATCTAACTTAATCAAACTAAACAAGCCTACATTAACAGCAACATTGGTCAACCAAGGAGCCCCCCAAGGCTCAATCCTTTCCCCGGCCGTCTTCAACTTCTACATGGAACCTCTTGCACTGATCCTGAAACAATCCAGGATTTCCTTCAATCTCTATACAGATGGCACCCAATTTTATATCAAAATCACTTCACTTAAAGACATGCAACACCTCAATAACACTCTCTCCTTGAAACATACTTGGCCTACAACAATCACATAAAATTAAACCCCCCCCCCAAAAAAAACTGAACTCCTCATTCAGCCTAAAATGATCCCTACCCTATTCACCACTTTCTCAGCAGTTGAACTGCACAACACTGTAAACTATCCATATCCATCTCTTTCAAATCTCTGGGATTACCCTCCACAAAAGCCTAGCTATGAAAGAGCATATCCTCTCAGCAAAAAAATGCCTTCTACACTCTAAAACACATTAAAAGAATCAAACCTTGTATATGCTCTGAAGACCTGAAGACGGTAATCCAATCCTTTGTCCTCTCCAAGATGAACTACAGCAACGCACGATTACTGGCATCCTCAAAAATCCACCTTGTGCCAATGAATTCCACACTCAACACAGCAGCTAGACTGAACTCTGGAAAGAGACAATTCGACCATATCACTCCCACTCTCAAGAAACTCAGCCGGTTACCTATTGAAGCAAGTAGTATTATTATAACAACCTGCGTAACACACAAAGGTCTCTACACTGGAAATCTAACCTACCTCGCCAAGAAACTCACAGAAGTGGCCCAAACAAGAACGTTACGAAGCTTCAACACTCTTCTCCTCATTCCTCACAAATTCAGGACAACCAAATCCCTCACTTGTTCCTTCTCTGGAAATGCCCATCGAATTTGCAATGCCCTTCCTAGGGAACTGTGTGACAGCCAATCATACCTTCACTTCAGGAAAACGTAAAACTGAAATTCCGGAAATCATTCACCTAACCTACTCTGTGTGACTTACCATATACCCTGTCTAACAAACTCACTGCTCACTTTGACCTCTATCCCCACCCCTTGATACCTTACAACCATAATACACTGCATTAATATATGCTTCCCTCCTTTCTTTATCTCATGTAAATCTCGTTCCTGCCTTTCATTTTATTACTTTTTCCCTCCCACTTCTGCTACTTCTACTGTAAATGTTGTAAATGATATCCATGTATTCCTGTACACCTTGTTCTATTTGACATTTTTTCCTTCCCTCTTTAGTTATAGATCTTGTTATCGATGTATACGAAATTCTTGTAAAGAGCACTGATACTATCTAAAACTCAAAAAATAAATAAACAACTTGGGCAGATCACGTCAGTACTGGAGAGAGGACAGAAGAAGGACTGCCCTTCCGTTCCAAGGACCAACCAAAGACTGTACAGCACCTGCTTTACCTTGGGCTGGCAAAGAAAGGAATGTGCCTCTGGTGTCCTGCTCAAGGAAAAGTCACTCTGTACCCCGAACAGAGAAGGTGACTCCAAGAGTCAGATGGCTGGCTTCCTGTTACAGCTAAAGGGCCATATGAGCTGAAGAAGTGTGTAATGGCAAGTTGGTTACCAAGAACGCCTGACATCTGCTGCATATTGGTGTGTGTTACTAAAGGGGAAGTACAGACTGGGAGACTGAGTCCCGACCTAAAACGTTGCCCGAGTCTTCTGGACCCAGGAGAGCCACAGGAGAGCAGTTTGGTCACCCAGCAAGGAAGTTACTCCCAGTTAAAATGAACCACAGGTTTGACTATGACCGGAGACCAACAGACTAGTGGCAACTGGTGTTTGGCTGGGGTTCACCCAAACTTCAAGGAACATCGACCTTTGGGTCCAAAGTTGCCAAACTGTGTTTGTGGACAGAGGGGTGGCCCGAGGAAGACCCTCAACACAGGCTCAGAATCCTCAGCATTTTTGAGAATCTTCCGCTTTTCACATCCTTTGCATCAGAACCACTCCATTGATGTCTATGGTAGTTTGCCAATAGAGCCTGGAACTGGACTGCAGACTGCTTACACTGCAAAGTAAATGTTCAACAGGGCCTTATTGGTTCGTGTGATTGGCTGCCTACTGAAGTTGGTCACCCCAAAAAAACTGAAGTAGTTGTTTACTACTTGGTTAAAAGTTTGGAAAGATTACCTTGTCCATTATAATGATTTATTGTCTACAGTGAAAAGCAGTAATTTATTGGTTCTGTATACATTCTTATCCCCGGAACCATCGGTTGGATTTTTGTCCTTGAGGTATTTATTTAAAGATACAAATACAACCTATATTTACGAATTGTGTTGGATTTTTTCTTGTGTTGTGTTTTCTATTTATTCAACTGTTTTGGTACCTCTTAATGCTGTACATTTGTTTCTTTGTTCAAACCTGATGGTTCAGAGCCACAGCTACCCATTGTTGAGCTAAGGTTTTTCAAATGAACGTGAAAGACCCAATATGGATTTGTGAGTTTATTACACGGAGAGGTTAGACAACCTCGCCATGGTATAAACCGCTTTCCTCACAGTACTCAAGATAAAATGGGTCTATCAATACTCTGGGGTGCAGTGGAGGCATAGTAGATAGAATCTGGTTTCATCTTGTGGAAGATAAGAAGGGGTAGCATACATTCCTAGCATGCAGCTGGAGAAATATGTCTTGCCATAATACTTTTCTGGGAGCTCTGTAGAGAACAAACCAGCGACAAGTTTAAAAAAACGAGGGGCATCTGGGGGCTCATGTACAAAGAATGCATTAAAGGAAAGAGGATGCAATTTACACACTCACCGCCATATTCATGAAAAACGGCATTTGAGATTCTGTAATAGCGAAAAAAAGCGAATCGCTATTCAGAAATCGCAAATCCGAATTCATGAAGAATTGCGATTAAAAAAAGCGATTCGCACGCGATCGCAAATTCCGTTAGCGATTACCGATAATCGCAGAAAAATCGCTATCTTCCGCTACACGCGCCGGGATTGCGAACTCGCAAATAGCGATATCGCTATTTGCGAGATCGCATACTCGCGAGATCGGGAAAACGGGAAGTCGCATTTCGAGCCCAGTGATGACATCACAACCAGGAAGCTGCCAGTACCCACCCCCATTCTCCACAGTGAGGCTGACTGAGAGGGAGCAAGTTGGAGAGCTGCTGCATTACAGGAGAGAACTACACATCCACAACTTTGCTACAATGTCTGAGGAACCTGTACCTGGCACCAGCAGCTCCTCTGGGCGCAAAAGGAAACTCAAATTTTCCGAGCAGGAGCTAGAACACTTGATAGAGGGGGTGGTGGCCAACCATGAGAAACTGTTCGGAAAAGATTCCAGGAGGGTCCCTGAACAAGAGAAACGTAGGATATGGCAGGGGATTGCCTCCACTGTTAACTCCGTGGGAGTGGCGGACAGGCCCCTAGAGGAGTTAAAGAAGCGGTGGTATGACCTCCGAGGCCGTGCCAAGGAGAAGGCGGTGGCGCGCCTTGGAGAGTCGTCGGGCACTGGAGGTGGTGGACCAACAGTCCCACCCAATACTGCCATGGAGGACCAGGTGGAGGACGCCCTGGAGAGGGAGGCCTGTATAGGATTCACACGACTCGACCCATCCCACACCACCCAAGACACCCAAGGTAAGTGGCATGCGACTGCGACCCTGCCCCCTATGAATGTCCATGACCAAATAGGCTCCCCTAATGTCCCATAGGCATGCCATAGTGTGGCCACAATGTTGTAGTACCACAATGCAGCCAGACAGGTCCCAAAGCCCACAAAGCCACAGCCATATAGGGAATGTCACCCAGCATGCATGTAGCAACTGCACGTCTGCCAGATACATGCAACTAATGACCCTCCACTTACCCCCACAGGTGGCGAAGCAGCGATAGTGAAAGGCTGCAAATTGATGAGGAGGTCCAGGAGGAGGAGGTGCCACCACCAACCCAGGCACCAGCCCCTGCCTCTGCTACAACACCAGCAGCCAGATCCACCTGCAGTGTCCCCCCTGCGACTGGTGCAGCACCCACAGCCGCTGCCAGGCCAGCTACCATTGTGCCTCCTGCTACTGCTGCACCACCTAGAGCTGCAGCCAGGGCAGCTACCATTGTGCCCCCTGCATCTGGCACACCAGCAACACCAGCTGTCACACCCCCTGCATCTGGCGCACCAGCAACACCAGCTGTCACACCCCCAGCAGCTGTCACCACAACATCCCGGCCCGCGCCAGTTGCCACACAGCGGCCAGCCACAGACTCAGGCCAGCAGGGCAGGCGTGGCAGGTCACGCCAGCACTCCACTCCAGCAAGCAGGCGGGCCAATGGACAGGGACTGGTGCGTCTCAGCGTTGAAAGACGCATGTTGCGGATACACCAGCGCCAGGCACGACAGCAAGGAGCCATTCAGCTGCAGCTCCATATGATAGGGCGCAATGTGGCCACAGTTGCAGACCACATGGACGGCATGAGGGCGGCCATGGCAGGTGTGGGGGAGCGCTTAGACAACATGACTGCAGCCATGGCAGGTGTGGGCGAGGGAATGGCCCGCATGGCTGCAGCCATGGAGGCCAACACCGCTGCGATGTCCACACAGCGCAGTGCAGCACGCCGCCGCCACCGTCAACTCATGAGCCGGCTGGCCTCATACAGCAGGGCGAATTATGTTGCTGCAAATGCAACTTCTCTGTTGGCGCGGCACTCCCTAACACAGCAGCACCAACTAGTCCAGTGCAGTGAGGACATGACCAGGGTCCTGGAGCACCTCACCACGGCCGTCATGGCACTACACCCTCCAGCAATACCATCCACTGTGGGGGGTGATGATGCTAGTGAGGGGGCGTCCAGCGTCAGCAGCCACTCAGCCTCACAAATCCCACCACACAGCCGTAGCACCAGGCCCACGCCAGGTCCTGAAGCCCCGGAGGAGGATGCCCCTCAGAGGCGCTTGGGCGCAACGCGCAGTAGGCGCACTTGAGAACTTTTGACTTTCATTGGCACAGGCTGACGTTAAGCCTGCCATGTTCTAATACACAGCAGTATGCTGTAATACTGTTAGTGGGAGTTATTTGTACTGGAACCTTATTTTTTTTTGTGAATTGAACAAATACATTTATTTTGCTACACACATTAGCGTTGTGTCATCATTACCTTTTGCATGCATTGTTGATTTGTGGGGTGATGGAAGAGGTTGTACTAGAAACTGTTCACTGTGATGTGGTTGCGACGTCTGTGCCCTTGTGCTGGGTTTTCCCCATGTGCATGGCGCGCATGTGCAGGTGGCCGGTTGTCCCCTTCAGATTCACTGCCAGAGATGTCAACAGGTATCCGGCGCTTGGTTGCAATGTTATGTACAATGCGGCAGCACACTGCAGGACTGTAATACATGGCCCCACCTGTCTTGTGCAGTATGCGGAACCTGCTCTTGAGCAGGCCAAATGTCCTTTCTATGCAATTCCTTGTCCGTATGTGTGCAATATTGTAGCGCCGTTTCTGGGGTGTAGCAGGGTTGAGGTATGGGGTCAGGAGGTATTCACGGAGGGCGTAGCCACTGTCACCTGAATGAGAGGAGCAGATGGTGATTGCCTGTGCTGCGCTGTTACATCTTAGCAATGTGACATTTTCAACAAAGTGTACTTACCAAGTAGGTGTCCTTCCCCAAACTCTCCCCTGACCAGTCGTGTGTGGAGGCCGCTGTGCCGGAATATGAAGGAGTCATGGGTACTCCCTGGGTACTGTGCGACAATGTCAGTGATGTATGTCTTAGCATTGCAGACCATCTGGATGTTGAGGGAGTGGTAGGACTTTCTATTGCGGAACATATACTCCATGGCAGCTGGTGGGCAGATGGCGATGTGGGTACAGTCTATGCATCCGAGCACATGTGGAAAATGGGCTACATTGTAGAATTGTAGCTTGGTCATGTCCAATTCCTGTTGGCTGGCGGGGAATTTGATGTGACGGTGTAGCTGGGTGAGAATGGCGTCAACAAAAGTGTGGAGGCAGCGTGACATGGTGGGCTGGGATATCCCCCCAGCAGCCGCTACTATCCCCTGGAAACTCCCGGAGGCCAGGAGGTGCAGGCTACACAATACCTGCACATGTGTAGGCACCGCATTGGTACGGCTTGTTGGGTGCTGCATCAGGGGGTCAAGGTCCTGTATTAGCTGCATTATCATTTCCCCATTCAGCCTGTATTTAGCATATATCTGCTCTCTGGTTTGGCCTAGCAAGGTGACCCGCTGGCGGAATATCCTGTCCTGGATCCTGCGTCTCCTCCGTGCTAATCGCTGTAGCCTTCGACGCCTCACCACCATGTACATTCCTGGCATTGTGGGACTCCTAATGCTGCTGATGATGATTGTCCTTATGTGTGATTGGTCAGGCCAGAACCTGTTGGTGATTGGACAACGGTTTTTTGAAAGTTTTTTTTGCATGGCTTTTATGGTTACCACGTGCTTTGAGTTGTCCTTATTTTGCCCGGCGCAAAATGCGATTTTTGGGTTTTTCGCTATTAGCGATTTTTCTTGAATACCGATTGCGATTATATAGCGAATTCTCTATTTTTTCGCAGAATCCGTGATTTCTCGCATTTTCCGATTCGCTAATGCTCACCTGCCGGGATTCTGCGAATATAATAGCGAATTTGCTATTCTGTGTTTGCGAATTCGCTATTTTGATGTTGAATGCCGATTATCAGGCTGTCAGTTTTACAGAACACTTTTTTGCGAAACAACCTAAGTATTAATAGGCTTGTTCACATAATGCAGAATTGTAGTGGATCGCAATTTAACCCGCCTCATAATAATCAGCTAGATCACACATTGTGACCCACTATGATTGGCTACAATCAAAGGTATGGTGGCCTGCTGAGGTAAGCAGACCACTATATCTTTAATTGGTTTTAAATCAAGCAGTCTATTTTTTATAATGCAGTCGTTTTCTCAAAAGGAAATCTGGAGGCGTTTAAAAAAAGAACACGAAAATGTTTACAAACTTTTTGAGATTAGGCAGTGGTCTATAGGACTACTTTCTAGTCTTACAAAAAATTTATTTTCACCATTCACAAAGGGCAAAGTATCCCTTCAAAAAACCCTCCCAGGGTTACCACCTCCTTCGAGTTGGTGATGAAATATTAATGTTTTACGAACTGATTCTGTTTGCTAAGCATCAATATACATCTGAAGAAATTGGTGGTTGGAAGGAACACCCTAAACAACCATTCCAGATAGCGATTCCTTAATGTTTTCTACACCCATTTAACAAATCAGAAAAACTTATTGAATGGGTTTAGTGCATTTAAAAAAGTGTTTTTGTGGTGGTAAACCTTCAGCTTTACTAAATCTGACGGTGTGGGACTGTTGAAACCAGGGGTGTCATGAACCTCCTGCTTTAGCAGCTTCAGTGGTTGTGGAGTTCTTTCTGGGCCTCTTCTGTCTGCAACTCGGTAGACAAAATCTGCTAAATACTGTTATAAAGAAATACAGCGTTCACAGAAGAGTACGCAGGAGCAAAGTAGAATGAAAGATTGATAAATAGAAAAGGTAAAGATGGAAGGAATATTAAATGGAAGAAATGGTGAAAGGTTGTGTGGGTGAGTGAGTGGATGAGTGAATGGATAGGTAGGTAGCAAGTGAAAGGATGGCAGAGTAAAGGAATAGATGGATGAATGAGAGAGTCAATGGTTAGGTTGATGGACAGGTGTATGGATGGGAGAAAAAAGGGGTGGATGAGTGGGTAAATAAATGAGTGAATTGGATGGAAGAGTGGATGGTTAAATGGATGAACGGGTTGGTGGGTGGCAGAGTGGATGAATGGCTGATGGGTGGATGGACAGCAGAGCGGATAGATGTAGAGCAGACTGCATAAATGGATGGCAAAGTGGATAGATGGGTGGATGGTAGAGGGGATGTCAGAGTGGCTGGATGGGTGGCAAAGTGGATGGATGGATGGAAGAAGGGACAGACTGATAGATAAATGCATGGATGACATGATGGATGAATGGCAGAATGGGTGGATGGATGACCGGAAGGAAAGTGGATGGATGGGTGCACAGACTCTTGGATGGCAGAGTGGATGAATGGATGGGTACATGGATGGATTGGTTGCAGAGTTGATGGATAGATGGAATAGAGAAAGATTGAATGATGGAGGAAAGAATCAATGGAAGACAGAATGTAAAGGTGAAATAGTGGATATCCGTGGGTGGATGGAAGGGTGAAAGGATGAATGGATAGTCGGAGGAGGCGCTGTGAGGAGCGAGCCTGAGCGAGCCTGCGAGCCTGTGTGTGGGTGCAGCTGAGTGGAGAAAAACGGGAACCGGGAAGCCGCCCACCGGCCCCCTGCTCAATTGCCGCGTTTGCCGTTGCCGCTGCCATTGCCATTGCCGGTGGACAAGGAAGGCAAGCCTTTGAAGTGCAGCGGCGGGAGAGAGGCGGGTCAGCGGGTCAGCTGGCCTGCAGTAGCGGGCTGCAGCAGCGGCAGCGGCGGCGTCGCCAAAAGCCGGCAATCAGGGTGTAGAATTAAAAATACCGGCACCAGGCTCCCCCTTGTAATTACATCCTGCAGTCCGGACGGGCACACAGGGCGGGGCCCCGACGGTGGTGTATGCTCGACAGTGGCGGTGGCGGCCTGTCAGACGGACCAGTAAACTTTGCCAGAGCCTGTCAATGACCTTGCCAGAGCCCCATCTACTGCGGTCTCTCACAGGATCAGGGCAGCCGACGGAGAAGTGGAGACTGTGACCGCGACCGAGTGGTGAGTAGTGGCGGTGGAGCAAGGGCGAGCCTTCAGTCTTTTCCTGCCTCCGGGTACTTTGAATACGTCTACAGTCTGAACTGCTTGTCGGAATAACACCAAATTGTGCAGAAAGACGCAGGAAGGAAAGCTTGGGAGGAGTACGGGTGAAACACCGAGGCTGCACACATTGTGAAGATGTGAACTGCTGACCATAAAGCCTACAGATCTTTAAGTGGTGCTGCTGATCCTGAGTTGGCTGTCGTTCTGCTAAGGAGGTGAACTCTTGTCGTACAGCTGTAACTGTGGGAAGAACGCTCCTGTCATTCCAAAGCGCTGTTCATTTCAAAGCGCTATTTGGCAGCGCTTGTACTTAACTGCACGCGTTTCCCGCTTCGCGGGAAACACTCGTGATTGTGGGCTTGTAGGCGGACAGGGAGGCCAGGAAACATCATCGCCCACAAGCCATCTGGGCCTGGAGCACCTCCCCGCCACGCCCCCCTCACCTGGCTCTAATTGCGCTGCAGGACCGGCAATCGCAGGACGCGCGCGGGCGGCGCCGGGCTAAGCCCGGGCAAAGGGCAGGCCCTCTGAGCCCTCAGAGACCGAAGTAGGCCAGGCTGGGCCCACTCTTTTCATTTGTCTATATTTATTTATGGTTAAATACTGTGGCACTTTGCATTGTTAACATACGTAATTGCGTGACCTAAGATAGTATTTATTTTCTGTTGCCATTATACGTGGTTTTGAATTTTGTGGTGCATTACTCTGCCTTGCCTTGTGTTTTAAATTTTAGCTGGTTTTGTATTTATACTTACTGTCTACTTTTTTATATCTTTTTATTGTGTAGTGAGAATATAAATATGACCGCCAAAAAGCTGCAATCAGGGAGAATTCTCATGGGTAGAGCGTGTAGCAAGACTAAATCTAATCCTCTACGAAATAAGAATGCACAGCTACCCCTCGTTAAGGGACAATGTCAATTATTTGACTTATGGGATAAACCCTCAAATATACCGGTGCCAAATGGGGTCGCTTCTCCTATTAAAATTGTACGTGCAGACGTTTGTGTGGTAAATACTCCAGGTGTAATTATTCCCTTGTCGGTGGTTGATGATCATTTTGATTCTAATTCTACTGATATACACCCTCCTTTAGAGAACATTCCTAATGCACCTTCTCCCCCAGGTGCTTCTTCTTTAATAATAGTGAGCCCGCCTCAACCTATCCCTATGGCTCCGTCGGGGCACACTTTGACTTTAAATTCTGTAGGGGGTGTTTTGGCGACTCCTGATGAAAACTCTTTATTTCCAGATATTGATATGGAGCTCTGTAAAAGGTACCTTCCTGACATCCCTTCTGAACCTGTGGGCTCCACTAAAACACCACCAGTTTCAGGTCCATCTGGCTTGCTGTTATATAGCAGTACGCCCTCTATGAAGTCTTCTGATATGTATTCTTTGTCCAATCTTTCTAAGAGTCCCGAGTTGGAGCAATCCGGCATGAGTTAATTAAACCTGATAGGCAGGATAGACCAATTTCTGAGTCAATGATTGCCCTTGAACATTTGTTGTCCTCCATTCTGTCATTATTGGGTAGATTTGTTGGTAGTTCGGATTGTATATTGGAGGCAGTTACACAGATTTTGACGGCCCTGGTGAATAAAAACGTTGAGAAGGTTTGTAGTTTGGCTCCGCAAGTAGACCCTATTACGCTTTCTTCATCTAAGGCTCCTTTAGTTGTAGTAAACTCGCCTAAACCTCAACCCTACGTTGGAAATACTTTATCAGTGGTTTCTGATGTAAATGTTTTATCTGGGGCAAAGGTTGATCTGGCCCCTACTCCATTATCATCAGCTAACAACAATGCCATTGATGATGATTTAAAAATTGAAGAGCTTGAGGCAATTGAGGGATTGAATGATACTAATACTAATAAAGAACTTTTTCCAATCTTTTGTCCCGAGGAAAATATTAAAATGGAGGAAAACAAAAAAGGAAAGTCAAAAACTATCAGAGGGAAAAAGAGGAAACCTGTCCGTAGACACAAGCAAAAAAGACAGAGAAAAGTTGTCTTTGGCTGCTTGGAGAATTCTCCCTTAAAAGATTTTGTAATTGATTCTCCTGTAAAGTTGTCTGCTGACTTGGTTGGTCCTACAGCTCTGGGACAAAATTATTCAGTAATGGAAGTTATTCCCTTGGAGGGTGTGAACCCCGTCCCCGAGGAATGGGTATCTGCACCTGAAAGTGTTGTTGGATTTCCTGGTAGGGTTTCGATTCCTGCACCTGTGGAAGATAGGAAGATTACTATACCCTCTCTACTAACCCCTCTTAATCCAGAGGCCCTACCTTTTTTGGTTGGTGACAGAGAGTCAAGAAACCCGAATGCAATCCCTAATAGAGAAGGGGTTGATACTCTCTTATTGGACTTTTTCCCCCTATTTGATTCTGGTCTAATATTAAATAGATCTATGTTACTCAAATGTTTCGGAGAGCTCGAGGGATTAAAATTATTACAATCTAATGATATTGATTTGGTTACGATCTTGAAAGGTGAGGATAGGATGTATATTAGGGCAAAATTCTATTCTAAATTAATTGTAAACCTTATCCTCCATCAGGCTGAGAAGTTTCAATGTAGAGGGATTGATGTTATACCATTTGTATCACATGGGAAAGAGGATAATGCAGTCAAAAATTCCTTCCTGCTCCCATCTGGTTCAAGTGGGTTTGCCCAGGGCTTCGAGGACTTAAAGATAAGTTTAACTAAAAGTACCCGGCAAGTGACATACAGAATTCTTATCTCTGTGGTCCCAAATAGGACTATGGATGAGGAAAACTGCCAATGGAATTGGTTGCCCGGTGTCCTGTCCAGTCAATCCACTTGTCATCCCAAATTATTTTCACACCTTTAGCAGCGGACTGAAGATAATCTCATCGAACGCTGCTGGCTTGGGGGCGTGGTTTGGACGCCGATCGGGATGGCGGCGTGAGCTTGCAGCTCCGCGCAGGGTTCCGCAATTTCTCCTGAAAACCGTGCCTGGGGCGACCCCTGGTCGGCGCAACTTGTCTGCGAAGTGTTGGGGAACAACTGGTGAACGGAGGAGCCCTCTTCAGGGTCCGTTAGCCCCACGGAGACCGAGACAGACGACGTTCGAGGTGTTGCCCGGAGTGTGAGGAAAATGGCGGCGGCGAGGGTCGATGGTCTCTGAACCAAAACTGAGCGGATTTAGCATCGGCTAACGGGGTGGCCCGCCTGTGCGAGATCGGAGTTGCAGGATCTGCTGGCACGGACCTGAGGAGTGGGGGAGATTGGTGGTTACTGTTGGATTGGAGCACTGGAGACCGCGCTCATCTCTACTTTTCCTCCCCCTCCCCCCTCCACCCCGGATCTGGAGAAAGTGGGAAGGACGGAGCTAGAACTTTTGATCCCTGGCACGACGGGCATTGCAGAGGCTCCCTGTCACGTTCGCTGCTGAGGAGCACGTCTCCTGGATAGAGATTACCAGGACTTGGTGAGGTCCGGCCTGCCCGTGTAGCTGCGACAGAGACACCTAAGATGGCGGCTGAGAATGGAGCGGCCATCACGGGGCAGAGCCGGGAGGATTCGGCCGCGCTATCCCAGGTTGGCGAGGCCTCCCCGCCGATGATGGATCAGGAGCAGAGACTGAATCGGCGGCTGGATGCTATTCTGGAAGCCATCACCTCGACCAAGGAGGCATTGCAGCAGGACATTGCGCAGGTCGCCACGGGGCTGGGGCTCCTGAGAGCGGATCATGCTAAATTGGCGGACAAGGTTAAGGACCATGAACAGCTGTTGTTGGACCTGAAACCGGCGGTGGTGACCGCGGAACATAAGATAACAGATATTTTGGCCCGGCTGGACTCGTTGGAGCGGAGAGCGGAAGATGCTGAAAGCCGCAACAGGCGGAACAACGTACGGGTCGTCGGCCTGCCGGAAAGAATTGAGGGGGAGGATGCGGTGGCCTACATGGAGGACTGGTTCAGGACAGTGATGGCACCGGAGGGTATTACTCCCTTCTTTACGTTGGAGCGGGCGCACAGGGTGCCTGCTCGCCCGCCAGCGCTTGGCCGCCCCCCCAGACTGATGGTGGTGAAGCTTCTTCATTACAAAGATCGGGACCTCCTCATCCAGAAAGCTCGGGCCTCGGGCCCGTATGAGGTGGAGAACAGCCGGGTCACGATCTTCCCGGACTATACTCAGGCGGTCCAGAAGAATAGGGCATCCTTCTTGGTGGTGAAAAAGGAGCTGCGGGAGGAAGGCATCCAATATTCCTTGCTCTTCCCGGCCAAACTGCGGATAATCCTGGATGGGACCACTCATTTTTTCCAAACTCTGGATGAAGTGTGGCTGTGGCTGGAATCATACCGAGCTGGTACGGACAGGAATAACAAGAGTCAACGTGCGAAGCCTAACCCGCCCAAGGTCCGGAAATCTCAGAGGATTCGCTCCCGCACCAAGCTTCAACGAGAGAAACGAGAGGCCCAAATGGCTGCGGACAAGAGAGGGGCGCTGGCAGCGACGGCGGCCCTTACGAGGTCACAGCGGGAGAGTGACTTGGCGGCAACGGATTCTGGAGAAGACGGTGGCAGGACTGGAGAGGACTTTTCGGAGGCGGAGAGCTTAAAGGGGCCGGTGGTCACCCCCCAAACGTCTGATGAGATTTTTCATGGCTGATTCTTCTATGGGACTTGGGACACTGTGTCTGGTAGGGTGGCATCCTGTTGGCGCTGGGAGGGTCGCCTGGTGGGGTGCAGCATCAGTTGGCGGGATGGAATGCGCGGGGTGCGGGCTCCGCCTGGCCGGGGTCGGCGGTAACTCACTCCCTCAGGGCCCTTAAGGCCTTCTGTGGTGGCGACCACAGGCTAGTCGGATGTGTGTGTTGTTTGAGGTTTGGATCGGGGCTCACACTGGGTTTGTAGGCTCTGTCCTGGGGAGTGGGGTTTGGGGTGTTTTTCTTTTGACTTGTTTGGGGGGGGGGGGCAACCGCTGTGATGTGGGCATGGAACGGCTATACCTGAACTGGATTGCTCGAAGCTGGTATGGGGACGTTACCTAACTTGAAATGCCTAACGTGGAATGTCCGAGGACTGCGAACTATGGTCAAACGCCGCAAAGTGCACGCTTATTTGGGGAGGCAGGGGGTTCAGGTTGCCATGCTGCAGGAGACTCATCTCACGAAACAGGAATGCATAGCACTACAGAAGAGGTGGCGGGGTCAGGTCTTTGGCACTGCTTACTCCGCGTTTGCTAGAGGGGTACTGATATGGGTGCGGGCGGAGATACCGTTCCAGGCGCTGAATCACTTGGTGGATCCTGAGGGCAGATATGTGGCAGTGGAGGGGAGGTTGTATGGCCGGGATGTGGTGTTCAGCTGCATTTACGCTCCCAATGTGGATCAGGCCCGCTTCTTTGATGGTCTGTCTGGCTCCTTGGCCTCTTTCTTAGCGGGGCCTCTGATACTGGGGGGGGACTTTAATTCGATCACAGATGTGGCCTTAGATAGATCCCACCCACCACTCGTTGATTCCCCTGTACGTAAGTTAGCCGCACACAGGAAGGATTGGCAGGACAGATGGGGATTAGTGGATGTGTGGTGGGAACAGCACCGGGATAGTAGGGACTATTCCTTTTTTTCAGCCCTCCACGCCTTGCATGTGAGGATTGATTCGGTACTGTGCAGCGGATCCTTAGCCCCATTGGTCTCCCATACGGAGTATCTGGCCAGGACCGTATCGGATCATAATCCTTTGCTGATGCATATCCAATGGCAGAGGGCGCGCTCCGCGATTCCAACATGGCGGCTCCGGCCCGACACCAGGACTCGGTGTTCAGTGACGCAGTCCAGCGGGGCATAGATCAGTATTTTGGCGAGAATGAGGGGACAGCTTCTTGTAGGTCCACTGAATGGGACGCTATGAAAGTGGTGGTGAGAGGTGTATGCTTGGGGAGGTTCTCGAATGCTCGAACGTTGGTGTTGAGTGCGCTTGCCAGTGCTGAAGAGAAATTGAGGGACTTGGAGCGGCGTAGGCCGAACCGGCCGGATCTACAGACCCGGCTGCTAGAAGCTAAAGAGGTGGTGGCCACCGCAACGGAACGGTTGCGGAGCTATGACTATAGACAATATGCCATAAGAGCTCATGATGAGAGGGATAAGGTGGGCACGTTACTGGCTAGACTCGCTAATCCTGAACTCAGAGGTTGCCCGGTCTTGAGCATCA
Organism: Lissotriton vulgaris; assembly: GCF_964263255.1. Lineage (NCBI taxonomy): Eukaryota > Metazoa > Chordata > Amphibia > Caudata > Salamandridae > Lissotriton > Lissotriton vulgaris. The sequence goes on along the minus strand of NC_141693.1, from coordinate 1,187,680,084 downwards.
AAAATGATCTGGGGGAGACGGTCTACTCCCAAACGGCGGTACTGGAGTGCTTTAGGGCCTACTATGCTGAGTTGTACGAGAGTCAATTAGGAGTGGGGGCATGCGAAATAGCGGAATATATGGAGTCAGTGCAGCTGCCGGGGCTTGATGACGACGATGCGAAGGACCTGGGAGGTCCTGTCACGCTGGCCGAGATTCGGGCAGCCATTAAACACATGGCAAGGAATAAGACACCAGGGGTGGACGGTCTGCCCATAGAATTTTACCAGAAGTATGCTGATAGCCTGGCGCCCAGACTACTGGTGGTTTATGAGGAGGCTCACAAGTTAGGGAAACTGCCCGGATCGCTGAGGGAGGCATTGATAGTGCCGTTGCTAAAGCCCGGCAAGGAAGCGACTGATGTGCGATCTTATAGGTCCAAGTCCATGCTGACGGTGGACTATAAGATACTAAGTCGGATCTTAGCCACCAGGTTGGCCCCACACATGACCAGCCTGGTGCACAGGGACCAAGCGGGGTTTATCCCAACGAGGAATACGGCGTTGAATATTCGCCGTCTGATAGGGATACTGGACGGCACGGTGGAAACGGACGGTACCCAGGCGGTGCTATCTGTGGACATTGAGAAGGCTTTTGATAGTTTAGAATGGGTTTATTTGGATGAAGTCCTAGTGAGGTTCGGCATAGGTGAAGGGTTCCGCAAATGGACAAAGGTGTTATATTCCTCGGCGACGGCGCGAGTACGACTGGGCAATCTGGTGTCAGCGGCTTATCCTGTTGGTAGGGGGACGAGACAGGGGTGCTCCCTTTCCCCCTTCTGTTTGCACTGGCGATGGAGCCACTAGCGGTATGAGCCAGGTCGGGAGACATGTACGCAGGGATTGAGAGAGGTGGCCAGTTGCACTACATATCATTGTACGCGGGCGATTTACTACTGTATATGGAGGATACGGACCGGGCTCTGGAGGGAGCGGTGAAGATGCTGTCTGAGTTTGGCCGGCTATCGGGCCTCAGGGTCAATTGGACGAAGACGTGTGTTTTCCCGCTTAGAGCGACCACCCCCTGCCCCGCCCGTGATATAGGGGTGGTATGGGAGCCATCTTGCTTTACTTATCTGGGAGTCCGTATTTACCACGAGGTCGCGGACTTATTAGAGGGCAATATTGGGCGGTGCGTACGGGCCCTGAGGGGTTGCATGTCTTTCTGGGCGTCCCTCCCCCTATCAGTGTTGGGTAGAGTGGCGCTGCTGAAGGTGGTGGCGCTTCCGCGGCTCTTGTACTATTTTCGCACGTTGCCCGTTTGGATTCCCCAGAGGGTCTTCAGGGATCTGCGGACGATGGTCATTGACTTCCTTTGGGGGCGTGGCCGCCGCAGAGTGGCACTTAATACGTTGCTCCGTCCTAAGCTTGAGGGGGGGATGGCCGTCCCGGACTTTGAGTTGTATTATTTGGCAGCGCAGCTTCAGGTTCTCACACAGCATGTGGCTAGGGTGTATAGGGGACTGGAACGTGATCGAGAGCAGGGGATACAGCGCCAAGTCTTGGCCTATATCATTATGCAGCAGAAATTGGACTTGCGAAGTCTTACTATGGAGGAGCGGACGCTCAGGTTGTGCTGGCAGAGGAGTCTGAGGAGGGCGAAGGCGGCCCGGCGGTATGCCCCGGAGATACCGATAGGCATGCTGACTGCACTGCAGCATGGGGGCGACTGGTCTCCATTGTCGGAGTGGGAGGAGCTGGGACTGCAAGTGGTGGGGGACTTGTACGTTGATGGTACGCTGGTACCCTTCCGCACGCTACAAGAACAGTTTGGGCTGCCGGAGGGGAGCTTCCTCTTGCATGCGGCTGTGGTGGCGGCCATGCAAAAGCATTGGAGAGAGGGGCTCATTGAACCGGGCACAACTATGGCTTGCCAGTATGTAGTGATGGCCGCCGGCACCTTTAAAGCGGTGACCTGCCTTCATAATAGGATGTTGCATGAGGGGTTGGAACTGCTCCTGGGCCTGAAAGCGAAATGGGAGGTGAGTATAGGCAGGCCCATTCCGGACACGGTGTGGGGTCATATCCTTAAGCGCACATGGAAGGGCACGAGGAATGCGCGCTTTCAGCAGGTGCACTTTTATGTTTTGCATAGGGCCTATTTGACGCCGGAGAAAATCAAACGATACTTTCAGGTTCAGGAGGCGCGGTGTCCGAGGTGCATGGCGTTGGAGGCAGATTTGGATCACCTGTTATGGGGCTGCCCGAAACTGGAGGACTACTGGGAGGAGGTTGGGGGACTCCTCAATGCAGTGACCGACAGGGAAGTGGAGTTTGATATGGCGGCGTGCTTGTTGCTCTGGTTCCCACATACAAAAAACACTAAGGTGACCAGCAAATTTATTGACCTGGGGCTGATATTAGCGCAAAGGGAGATCACCTGGCACTGGAAGTCCAGGGAGGGGCCATCCGTGAGGAGGTGGACGAACGAATTGCTGAGGTGGTCTGAATGCGAGAGTGTGCTCCGTATGAGACAAGCAGTAAAGCTTGATAACGAAAAGAGCCTGTAATCAGCACCGGCGTGGGAATTGATAGTGCAAGCTCTGCGTGACTCCCTGGTGGACGATGAGGATTGAATGGTTGAGGCATGAGGACACTGCGAGGCTTACGAGTATGGAGGTATATATGTAGATCTGTAGCGGGACCCATACCGGAGCTAGGGACACGGCACACATCATTAGCGGTTGCTGGGGGGGAGGGCGCGGGTGTTGTTCTAGGGCTGTTGGGAGAAGGGTTAGACACCGGGACCCAGGTTGGGGACGGAGGCACTTCTGGGCTGTGACCGTCTCTAAGGGTGTGGAGCAGGGACAGATAGCGGCGCAGGGGTGGAGGCACATGGCTCTGTCGCGACAGGACCCCGCAGGGTCTGGGGGGCGGGATTGCAGTATCACCATGAGACTGGGCTGCTAGCTTGTGCTGGACGGTGTTGGGGTTGAGTTCAGGGTTGGTGGGGTAAAATGCAGATACATGAAAGGTTTTCGACCATTGTCCCTCAGGGATGCGCACTGTGATGTCTTACTGGCAATCTAGAACATTATGCCGCCCGGCCCCCGGGATACGGGCTGAATGGCTGAACCATGCGGGGAGACACCATGAGTGAGCTGGTTGATTTATTGTATGCAATGGTTTCTAATTCTGCAATAAAAACAAATTTAAAAAAAAAAAATGGAACGCTGCTGGCTTCAAAAATGTCCCGGAGAAACTGCAGTATCTTTCTTCATTGAAGGCCCCTGTAATTTGTTTACAAGAAACATGGTGTGTAGATAAAATGCCAGTAGTAAAGGATTACTTTTGCCTACAAGGGGGAGCCTCCCATCAAAGAGAGGCCATGCTAAGGGTGGTATTGCTTGCTTACTTTCCAATCAGATAAGGTGGAATTTTTCTCACCACCTGGATTCAAGTAAGCTGTTTCAATCAGTAACATTGTTTAGTGCGGACAATGTGGAGAACTTGAAACCCCTAGTAATTATTAACTCCTATATTCCCCGGAAGCTTGTTTCGATATTATTCTAAAACAGGTTTTTGACTATACAAAGAAAATTATGGATAAAACTCCTGCTCCCCATGTAATACTAGTGGGAGATTTTAATTGTCATGTCTCAAACCTAAGTTTGGAACTTTTTCGAAACAAATTGAAAGAGGAATCTCTCCATATCCCCCGGGCTGTTTTCCCGGATAAGATTAAAACAAATAAGAGAGGGAAACAGTTTTTAAATGAACTTGTTGAGATGGAGGGGATTATAGTAAACGGAAGATTTTCCTCTGATTTTCCAGCTCATTGTACCCATAGATCCATTCATGGTGGGTCTATCTTGGATTATGTGGCTATAGATATGAATAGTTTTTATATTCTAAACGACCAATCAATTTTGCAGACTACACTGAGTGATCATAATGTGTTATCGGTATCAGTGTTGATAAATCCGCCTATCACTGACTCCTGGACTCCTAGCGGTGACTTTGTTAATTTTGCTAACAATACTGGACGTTGTTTTTGGAATTCCACGGAAATTATGGGCCTAGAACCTATTATAGAGAATAAATTAAATGCTTTATAAAGGGAGGACAGCTCGTCTATACCCCTCTTTGAAGATTTTTTGAAGGTGGTAACGTCTGTTGCTAGAAAACCCTCTCGACAAAAAAGGAAGAAAATAATTCCTAGCTCTATTTTGTGTCTCAATAGGGAAATAAATAAACTAGTTAGGGAACAATATCTTTGCAGATCCCTCGATAGAAACAATAAAATAACCCTTCTGAGAAGAAGGAGGTATAGGGTCAAAATGAAAATAAAAAAGGATAAAGAGGACACAATATGGGTCAGCTTGCGTGAGGCCGCAGTGCGCGGGCAAGCAAGGTTGTTCTGGTCCTTAATTAGTGAGGGCTGCGGAACAAGGTCTTTTCCTTCTCCAATTCCCATTGCTGAAGTCGTTTGGACTAGTTTTATTTCTAACCTTTACGCGAGCAATGGCTGTTTATATGCCTATGAGGATTGTAAAGAAGATAGTTCCCTTATAGATCCTCCCTCTGAGAGGGTTATCGAACGGGCTATAATAGAATTGCGCTCTTCTGGTGCAATGGGCCCAGATGAGCTACCTGTTTTGGTTCTGAAGCAGGATCCCAGCTCTTGGAGCAAGATTTTGTTTCCGATATTTAGGTACTGCTTTATGAGCAAAACAGTTCTGCCATCTTGGAAGGGTAGCATTTTGGTGCCGCTGTTCAAGAAGGGCGATAGGAATGTTCCTCAAAACTATCGCCTAATTGCCCTTCTTGATGCAATTGGTAAGGTCTTTTCCAAATGCCTACTATACTCAATAAATGAGTGGGTAGCTTATAGTAATATATTGCCCCTTGAACAGACAGGTTTTCGTAAGAGTCATGGTACTCTTGATAATCTTACGGCGTTACAGATTATTACAGACAAATATGTGAGGGTCCACGGCGGTAAAGTGTACGCAGCGTTCATTGATTTCTCAACAGCGTTTGATAAGGTAGATCGTCCGCTGTTATGGAGGAAGCTGTCTGCGCTGGGTATGCCTCTTATTTTGTTAGAGCTGGTGCGCGCCCTTCACACAGATACTTGGTGTAAGGTCCTTTTGGGGGGAGAAAGAGGGCTATCTAGGGTCATTTACTCTGTTAATGGCCTCAAGCAGGGTTGTTTGTTAGCCCCTATTCTTTTTTCTTTATATATCTCGAATCTCCCTATGACTCTGGCTGCCTGCGAAGGAATAGCGCCCATGCTGGGAGGTGTCGGGATTTCTAGTTTACTCTACGCCGATGATATTTTATTGTTGGATTTAACGCCTGCATTTATTCGCTGAAACTCACTTTCTCAAAATAAATATTTCTAAAAGCAAAATAATGTGTATCGCTGGCAATAAAAAATCTAAATCTGTGAAATTTGGATGGACAGTTGGGGAACTTAAGTTGGAAGTTGTGAATAGCTATGTTTTCTTGGGGAAAGTAATAACTAATAACTCCAGTGAGAAACCCCATATTGATAACAACATGCGGAAAGCAGTGGCCCAAGGGAAAAGTTTACAAGCCCTTTATTCAGCCACAGGGAGGCGCCACTTTTCCTTCCTGTTAGTAGTATTTCGTGCCAAGATCCCGTCCACTTTGCTATATGGACTTGAAATAGTGGATTTGGGGCAATGGGGATTTTTGCAGTTGGCAGAGGGGAAGATTTTTCGGAATCTAACCTCTACCAATAATTCATGTACAGCTGCAGCTTTTAGACTGGAGTTTGGAGCTCGTAGTAGTTGGGCCCAGGGCCTAGCGGGGTTGGTGCACTGAGTTGCCTGTTTGGCGAAGGGGGAAGCGGGGACACTAAGACGCTTAATGAAAGACGAATTATTGGGGTCTTTCAATGAATTCTACCTTCTTGTAAAAAATTTCAGAAGGGCAGTGACACTTCTGAAATTAGATGAGACCTCCCTTTTCTCCCTCTCCCAGGGCCAATTAAAACTAGTTTTGAAACGGGCCTCATGGACACTTAGTTTCAGATTAGATAGGGAGTATATTGTAACTAGGAAGGGAGTCACTCCATTTGTCTCATCTTGTGTAATCAAATATAGGCAACCCTACATATCCTGGAATTTATCGCATGGTGTCCGACGATTCTGGTTTCTGTTAAGACAAGATCTCCTGCCTTTAAATATACTTCTGTCCAAGTGGTATGGTACTTCCGCAGCTTGCAACTTTTGCAACTGCCCCAAACAAGATCTGAGTCACGTCATATTTATATGTCCTCCCCTGCTCCCTTTCCGTCGCAAATGGCTACGCCATATTTGCTTGAAATTGAGTATTCTCACTGCTAATGCTTTTGTACATGCTTTAAATAACCCTCCTAATGAGATGTTTTGTTTTAATGTTTTTAACTTTTTTAAATGCTTTTTAGATATTTATTGAGGGGCTTCTTCTTTTAGCATAGTATGCATTACTGATTCTTGTAACCCGTATTGGCCTTTTTTACAGAAATTTTAACTTTGTAATGTGCTTTGTTCTTTTTTCTGTAAAAATGGTTTTGTATGTTGTATTCATTGTGTTATCTTTTGTGGATCTCTTCGAAGTTCCGAATCAAATAAAATAAACTTGAAAACTACTTGATGAATGGATAGATACTTGGATGAAAGAGACATGGGAGCTCTTCTAGGGAGGATTGGGCTCGCTTGCTTCTCTTGCTTGGTGCAATCAGAGCAGGGTATGAAGCTGCCCTTTATCACACATACATATAGGGCTTTTTATGGACACAATCGTGTGTAAATCCTGAATATTGGGTTTCTTGTATTTTGCATATATTTTGGGTTTTTTATGCATACATTTTTTGTGTCATTTTTATTTGTTGGAGGCTGATTTGAGTAGAAATGGTCTTGTGGAAACAGTGAAACTGGATACGTGCTGCGATTGCATGCAGTGAAAAAGCAACATCCATTATCTTGCAAGACGTTAGTACGGGGGCGGGGGCATATGTCACGATGATTTCACTCAGATCATGTCAAACCGTATTTCAGTTAAGACAGTCAATCGTTGCAAAAATGTTACATTTTTCATGTGGACGCACTGCCACCCATTCCTTATCATTATGTTTCAGCAACACTGTTAATTTAATAGTTTCATATTTCAGGTGCTAACCTATTCCAAAAATTCTTGAAAGCACAAAAAGCTTCATATGCTTCTAAATTAGAAGCTGGAGCTGCTTTTCTAAATGAGAGATACACTTACCTCTTGAGCAGACTGCGCTGGCATCCTCGCCGTGGGCACAGTTATGCACAGCCATCCCACGGTGAGGACACGTCCACAACGCGTACTCATACCCGCTGCAATTCACATCGTCAAGGAGGATGGGCCCGGTGCCCGGACCATAGGAGGCGGTCCCTGGAGCGGACACTGCTCTTCCACAGCCCAGTTCTCTGCATACTGCATCTGCATCTTCAAGACCCCAGCCGTCATCACATACCGTCCCCCAAGAGGAGCCGTAATAGACCTCAACACGACCCTCACATCTGTTTGGGCCGTTCACAAGCCGAACGGGGAACTGAACTGAAAGAAGTAAAAAACAAACACACCTTTATGTATTCATTCACCTCTGCAAATACTGTCACAGGAAGCAAGTATTTAAGTGCTACCCACTGAACTTTATTGTACCTTTGGAATGCTTCCAAGTTAAGGTACTAATTGGGCAACACAGTGGTGTATTCTCTTCTTGAGCACATTGGAGAAATGTGGGCACTGGCAAACATCAATAAAATGCAAATAATGTAGTATAGCCACAGTGAGGAGGCTACACCCCAGACTAAAGATGCAGCCATTTACAAGACCACAATCATTTCATTTTCATGTGGTTTACCAAATGTAGCCGTGTAAAAGTGGCTTTTATTTCAATTTGAATGTATGTAATTTCAACCCAGTTTATGCTCCTCATATGCCCTCTCGGGTTTCTTCCATGTTTAACTGTGTATAGCAAAGACCTTGATTTGGGGTAATAAGTAAGACCAATGGGGGCAGCTACATGATATGTATTTCTTCTAAGAACCGTAGGAGGATATTGCAGCTTAACGACATCCATACAGGCAGACCGTGCTTCTAAGACCATAGGCGCTCTAAACCCCGTGAAGCCCTCATCTGAGGCTTGGAGTTGTCATGAAGTGTGGTGTGTGGACATGCACAATACATTCCATGTATGACCACCAGCATTCCTGTAAACCATTTTGCCGAATACACCACAGTATATTTCCCAAATGTTTTCTCTGCATTGCTTTGGACCTTCTCCCGTCCAGCAGAACGTTCATAAGAGGATGCATGTTATTTTTGAAGACGGGCCACCTGTGGAGCACTCCAATGAAAGACATCTACACCACCAATGATCATCTAACCTTTAGTAAAATGCTGAAAGCGTTTCTCTTCCTAAAACCAGCGATAAAACAGACAACCACATCTAACCTCAATTAGTAAATGTCTATCACTCCTCAAATCGCTCTCCAGTTTCTTACTAAGCAAAGAAGCTCTCCTCAACCGTCCGATATCACCATTTCTAACACGTTAAGGGCTCCCTGGATTGAAGCCACATATTAAAACAAAAAATGAACATATATAATCAGTGCTTTAAATGGGACCCAGCGGCCCCATCCAACTCTGCTCCGGCAACAAAGTGCCCACGAGGCTGTCCCAGGAATTAGATATATGCAATGGCAGGTCACCACTGCCCAAGACAGCAAAGGAAACAAGAGTCCAAAATTAAGGCACTATTCGTAACTGAGAAAAGAAGGTACAGTAATATTTATTCGCCTACCTACCCTCAGCCACTACGTACATTTCTGTAGCACTCATGACACAGGCAGTGTCGGAGGGGTGATAAGAACTGTGGGCTCCGCCCTACTGCCGGCTTAGCTGGGGAGCCAGGCCCTAGCAATAATTATCCCCAATTAGAGGCTCGGGCAGGATGCAGGCCTTTTGATGAAAAGGGTGAATGTTTAAGCAGCTCGAAAGATTATTTAGGGAAATACAGAAACATACTGCGTGCATTCCTCTTTTAAAAATTATCTGCACCACAGCTGCCTGCATAAAAGACAGCCATAGTGCCCGCCCTGGAAGAAGAGTGCCTGTGCTGAGCGCCGAAAACCACAGGTACAAATTAAGCACTGGGAAGGGCTAACTTTACTCCCATGGGCGTCCGCAGGGGGGGGCAAGAGGGGGCACTTGCCTCCCCCTGAATCTGGTGAGTCAGTGTGGCATTTATTTTCAAGAAACAAATATATTGGAACCGAACTTCGGAACTTTTTATTTTGTGAGAGAGCAGGCCTCTTCATTGTTAGGCCAGCAGCAGCACCAAAATGCCTATGACATCATGACGCCGGAGAGTGCCACCTATCCTACGCTGCAAAGTACCGCGCCGGGCGCGCCCGCGCGTAAGGTCACACACAGGCGGGCCCCCACCACGCACACAGTGGTGTTTGTTTCCAGGGCCGGCCCGGTGACACCGTCATTTAGGAGCAGCCCGGCGCCGAGCAGGAATTTGTGAAAACGCATGGCTGCTGCCTGTTCAGAGTAGCATTTAGCGAAGGTCTGCAAGTAAGAGAGAAATCTGTTTCTCATCAAAAATGAATGGTTTGTGTCATTTGTGTATATAATATTAAGACGAAGGCGGTAGTGGGGGTTCACGAATCACGACCTTTCCCCCGCCCCGCAGATCACAGGCCCCCTTAAGTCTGCTTGAGCCGCCGCCCAGGACCCATTAACTACCGATGCCTCACAGGTCATGCCTGCGCGCTAACCTTCCTCTGATCAGCCTTCAGCTCCTACCTTAGCCCCACCACGCGCGCCGCGCTTACACGTGGTTTTGAGCCCGCCCATGTTTCCTAACATCACTTATGGCCCGATCTGCCAATTGTTCCACTACACGAGGTGATAATCTGACCCGTGGTCTCTAGCAGCTATCACTCACGGACCTGCCCCATTCTTCATATCACGCGCGCTGCTCAGGCCACTTTGCACTACATGGAGCATTACACCACACAGGCGCTCTGCACTACACGGAACCCTGCACCACACAGGCTACTCTGCAGCACATGAAACACTGCACCACGCAGGCCGCTCTTACCCACATGAAGCTCTTCACACCACACAATGTGTTCATCAGCATCACATAAGGTGCGTCACAAGACGGGTTTCACTTTCTCAGCACACAGGATTGCCAGCAACACGGTGCATTCGGGAGAAAGGCATTTGTAAAACTAACAGCGAATTAGAATGTTTTAATGGACTATAAATACTTCATTAAACTATGTTGGAGTTAAAAAAGTTTTTCATCGGTAAATGTTGTGTATATGTCAGAAATTGTTCTTTCATCCTGCCTACACGAATGTAGAATCATTTCTGGTATATGTATTGGAGTTACAATACTTTAAACCATTTACTACCACAGAAGCAACAACATCGTGCAAAAATGATTCAAGCTGTTTTACGCATCAAATATAAGGTTCTTTCGTGTTCCTCATCACCAAAAATAATTTCTAATTCTGTGTTCATTTCTTCAAATAATGTGCTTTGATGGTCTGCATTTTGCTATCCTTTCTCCTTGAGTGGAGTGAACCTCTATGGGATAAAAGAGGGGCGTGAGGGGGCTCACACACGGCTTAGTCCTGCCCCCGCGACTTAATTCAAGCACCAACTGCTCCCGGACCTGCTATTTCACCATGTTACCCGCTCCGCAGTCACGCGTTCTGCCGTTCTCAGTCCTGCTGCCTGGCTGTTTTTAAAGCGCAAACTAACTGTCCACCGGCATCCATGTAGACGCTGGCCCAGCCTTGCACGTTCTATGCCTTGCACTAGGATTTATTGATCCAGTTGACAGAAGGTACATACTAAAGCGTTTCACTGTTCTAAACTGAACTCCAGTTTTTAAACCACTGCATCAGTTCCTCCCCCAACGGTAATTTTCACATTGCTGAAAAAAAGAATTTCTAAGTCAGTATTTTTCTTGGCAGAGATGTGATTAGCTGAAAAATGTGATGGTGTACGGATATGTTTATATTTCATTGTCAGGAAATTGCGGTGCTCTCCATTTTTCTGTTCAGCAGCTTCAGTTAATGGGGCAATTATTCAGTTTGTTTCAGGTGCACAGACCAAGGAGTCATTGGCCTTGGAAGCAGCCAGGGTCGGATTGGGAGATGGGCCAGTACTGAGGCCGCCCAGCACTGAGGCCGCCCAGCTGTTAGGCAGTGTATTTTACCCCCAGTGCCTCGTCTGTAGTAAACCCAGCTGCCAGGAACACCTCATACAAACCATTGTTTGTAGCCATAGAAAGGTGTGTATTCCACCCAGCTGGCTCGGCCCACTCGCGCACAGAATGTGAGAGTCCTTTGCCCTCTCCGAACTGATCACGTGCTTGGGCCTGAGCAACCTTTAGAAATGTGGGGGATAGGGGTCGAGGTGGAATAAAGCAGTTGTGTTGCCCCAGTCGTTATGGTTTATTGGGCATTTATCAGCCCCAGTGGCATCAATGCCTTTGAGGTGGCCTCTCGGGGGGGTTTCAAGTAGCCCACGGGGTTTGAAGACTGAGGCCAGAGGTTGATGTGGGACGGGCCCAGAAGAGAACAGTTTTTCAACAGAGTGTACAAGAACCCTAAATGTTATACAAGCCAGCGATGCAGTCTTATGTACATTTTACTAGTTTGACCTCACCTGGTGTAGTACATGCAGGCCTGTTTCCTAAGAGTATTTACCTTACCTAGATGCAGCGCATAACACGAGCTGAGTTGCTTGTAAAGGTTCGAGGAGCTCAGATGGTGGAAGGGGTTCTGGTGGCAGAATTGAGCTCTCCAAAGTGTGAAAGCAGTGTGAGTTTCATTCTCATTCAAACTTTGGCCTCTCTGCAGAGCACAGTAGAGGTGCCGCAAGTCAAAACTGACTCAGGTGCCGCATCAGTTTTTAGTGGAGTGCCCTGGCACAGCTGTGATTGTTGGGAATTAAGGGGGAGCTGCTGAGGTTGGTTCAGCACTGGGTTACAGGCAGGTCCCAAACAAGGCAGAAACTTTGACTGTTTACGAGTCGAACATAGTGCACCAGTTGATGTCCAGGCGCTTCACAAAACCGAGCTAGAGCCCCCCCCAAAAGTGCAAAACTCAAAAAGGAACACAGATTAAAAATCACCACTCTGAGCCTACATTGGTTTCACACACTGTGTGCAGTCCAGCATGTGGCATGTCACACTGAGTGAGGCATGACATGCACCGCATACGTGCTCTTTGATTATGTCTCCTGCCTTTGGTTGCAGCACAGTTCCACCGAGGTCAGGGGGCATCACCCCTTTATGGGGTGGGTGCCTTAAGTGCAGGTCTGCATTTGGGGCTGTCCCAGAAGGATGGCCCTGTCAGTCTGGGGGAGGCAGGAAAGGGTCTCTTGTCACTGCCGGACACCGCAAGAAGCACAGGCAGGTCAGGAGCTGCAGAAAGAAACCCGTCTACCCGGTGACAGTGGGTAGAAGGAGCATGAGGGTGTAGAAGGCACCGCCCTGCTCTGAGGACACATAGATGTAGCATCGAGATAGGAATGGTCCTGATGAATGCCGGTGATCTCACACCACTAGGGAAGAAACATGTTGACCGTAAGCATCTATTGCATATTAACAGTGATACTGTCACACTGTTAGATTGTTTTTATATTGACGTCCAGACGGATCCTAATAAATAATTGTTTGTGTCTATATAGTCATTTTAATTCATTACATTTATTGATTTTGTTTCCACTGCACATTATCAGCATCACATGCTTTGGAAACACATCATCCATCTACCCGGACATTAGTCGAGTGTTTTGCCAGCCGTTCTATCTGGGCTATGGTACACAGACTGTGTCCTTGGTGGTCCTAAATGACGATGCTCCGCCAAATGGGTGGGCTGATAGGACTTTTTACAGGTCTAGATGGTTTTCAACTCATGTGTTAGCTATTTCTTTTGGCTTGGTTTTCTGCAACTACCGGGTTCCGACTTAACTGATTAGACCTACAAGCTTCATGAGTTGTGTATTCTAATTGTTATCCAGTTTCAAATGCAGAATTCACCACTTTTTATCCTCAGCTTGGCCTGAGCATTACCCGATCCTGGTTGTCTGCCATTTTAGCCCCGCCCCTATTGATTAACATTAGCCACGTCCCTTCATTTGCCAGGTTTGCCCCCCCCTGGAAAAATTTCTGCGGACGCCCATGTTTACTCCCATGGAGCCATAACCCAGGTCAGTCATGTTGTCATGCAAAGGCAGTGATTAGTGTTGGAGGGGCACACAAAGGAAAGCAGCGTCTGTGCTGAACAAAAAGATGAAGAAAAAAAAAAGCTTTGGGGAAGGTTGAGGATTGTGTGGCACTGCCCCTCACTTTGGTACGGCCAGTGTATTTCCCTAAAGGGGACAGGAGTACTGACTGGCAGCCCCATCCCATTTCACAGCCTAATGGAGGAAGGAGGCGGGGGCTTAACACTTTAAGGCTAATAGCCCTTTCGCACTTGATCAACAGGGCAGGGTCTGTCTAGACCCTGTCCTGTTGATCACAGCATGACGCAAGGCAATCCCTCTCAAACCCCTGCAGTTTGGGCCCATTCAAGTGAGCACTGCTGACTCTGCAAAAGGCCCCTGAGGGGCTCAATGACTTGCAAGCTCCTCCGAAGCAGAGCGGCGTCTGCCCATGAGCTGGAGGACATACTTAACCGTAGACTGCTGTGCTCTCGGTGAGGGTACCGGTACTCTCTCTGACCTAAGAAAAGTGCTGGTACTGAGGGCCAGAAAATTCAGAAGTGCCGGTACTCAGTACCGGTGAGTACCAGCCCATTTAAAGCACTGTATCTAATGAAAAAAGGATGACAACGGTATCTAATCTACAGCAGCAGTGGCAAAAAATGTGTCTCTAGGGAAATAGGAAGGAAACAGCACACATGACCAGCGGAGCCTTGTCCAGATAAGCCACCAACCATCTAACTTTTGAGTCGACTTTTCTAACTGATGATGAAAATCAACTACTTCGACAAATGTATGTACTCAGAGCACCGGGATGTCTGAACCATGAAGTAGCTGAGTAGTTCTCATTCGCTTCCATACACCTGAGTTCAGTTTCATATTTGAACAAATCTCTAATCTATTTACAAATACAACCTCAAATAGGGCGCGCAGAAAAAAACCCACAAGCACAGACTGCACAGATATTTCCTATCTCACTGTTCACAGCAACATCATTCAACTGATTACTAACGTACTGATGCACATGGTATCCATGCTGCATGGTGTAGAAATACAAACGCAAGAGTTCTGAACATTTTAGAATCAAACCTTTAGTTAAATAACCCAAGGAGCTCTTAATACTGAAAATATGTGTAAAGGAATTACTTGCAAGTTGGTACAACTAATGAAAATGTGACGTTTCAGAACAAATAAATAACTTATTAGTTTCATGCTTGAAAATACAAAGGTGGTCCAAATGCTTCCAAATTTCAGACTGATGCTGCTCTTTAAAGTGGGAGTTGCACTCACCTCTTGAGCATACGACGCTGGCATCCTCACTGTGGGCACAGTTGTGCACATCAATCCCGTTGTGCGGACACTTCCACAGCGCATATTCGGACCCCAGACAGTTGACATCATCTAGGAAGATAGGCCCGTTGCCCTGACCATAGAAGGCGGAGCCTGGAGCAGAGACTGCTGATCCACAATCCAGTTCTCTGCACACCACGTTGGCATCTTCAAGGCCCCAATTGTCATCACATACTGTCCCCCATTGGGATCCATAAAAGGCCTCAACACGACCCTCACATCTGTTTGTGCCATTTACAAGTCGAATTGGGAAATGAGCTGAAACAAATAGAAAGAAAATGCAACTTTTAAGACCTTAACCTCAGGACAAAACAACTACTGACTATTGAGGGATAAACAAATGTGTACCACACATTGAACATTTGAGAACTTAAATGTTTAGGTACGAAAAGTAGAAACACAGTCAGGTATTCACTTGCTGCAGCCGTTGGAAGAACGGCAAGCACATGGTAAATATCTCTCCGTAAAGTACAAAATAAACAGTATAGTCAAAATGACAATGGTACCTCTAGAAATGTTTCTGAGAAGGAGCAGACATGGCCTCCATCACCTAGAATTGTGAAGAATGTGCACACAAACACACACTCAGAAGTAAATATGTGTGTTTACATACATATATATCACTGAAAAAAAAGTTTAAAACTGAATTAGGTTTTCAGTCATACGTGGAAAACCACAGAACTTGACCAGCTATAGTGTGTAATGCACGAAACACAGACAAAACTCACAACGGCTGCCATAATTATCTCTTGCTTGAAAACCTTTTTTTTCCAGCGCCACTTGGGTATGGGTGATTTGTGCATGGTGGGTGTGAGGAAAGTGGTGCACATTGTGAGTCCCACACCAAAACTGGAGAATTTCATTGGAATTCTGTGCTCCAGTCATTATCATAACTTAGTGTTGGAAGTGGAGGTCCCTGTCGCTTACCGCTGCCACCAAATGCTGGAGGCATGCGTCCTTGACCCCTTGCTTCAACCTTATGTTAAGTAAGGACACCATCTGAGATAGCCCTGCTCACCCCCTTAGTAGCTTGGCATGAGCAGCCAGGCTTATCTCCAAGGCACGAGTGTTCAGTATGTGCAACCTTGCTCACAGTAACCCCATGATGTCATCACAAATAGACTCCACATGAGTATAGATAAAAATGAGTATAATCTTAATCTAAGCAATTATACACTACTACCACATGATACAAAAAATTCTTGTGGGTTTGGCAGGTTTTAAACCCAACCACCGCTTCTTAACCAACAGTTATGCTAATTTCTAACCATTTCCCAAAAGGTTAGGCAAGTTGTATTGCTAGAATCACACACGTTGCAAAAGGAGACAATGCTGCAATGCATAGCGATATTCTCTTATACTGAGCAACAGAGAAACAATGCCATGCGTAGAGCCACAGTCATGCACTTGCACGTTAAGGAATAATGCAATGTGCATCAAACTCAGCATGCCCTGTACCAGGAAGAAACAAAGCAATGCGTCATGCTACAATCCTGTACAGTGCAATAAAGAAATAATTCACTGTGCCACGTTATATTCAGATTCTGTGCACTAAAGAAATAATGCAATGCGTCACGTTACAATCAGGTAATATGCAAGGGAAAAATAATGTAGTGCGTAGTGCAACAAGCATAAAGTTCGTCAGGCACAAATGTGGCCAGGCGTCATACGACAGTTCGATAGTTTGTTAGCAGCAATTATGCAAAGTGTAATACAACAGTTTTACGTGCTTCCTTAACAGTGCCCTCATAATGGATCAAATGATGACACAAAAGTACTGCTTCCAACTCCGGCCCCAGTACTCCCCCATCCTGGGTCAGACTGAAGCGGGAGGCTGAGAGAGTGTCCCTCTGGGCCCGCACCCCACCCCAGGTGTTGATCCATGTTACCTGAGGGGGCACGATCCTACTCTCCTCCCCGACATCAGCAACTTGGTCCTTGATTCAGAACTCGATCACGGGTTGCGGAGGACTCGGGCTGGTGGCTCAGTTCTTCTGTGCCTGCCAGTCTGGGCCACTGCTGATTGACTCCGAGGGCCCCTATGACTTGGCCCTCACTTCGGCGGTCTCAGTCCACACCAAGACCCGCCCTCAGCACTGTGGAGACTTTACTTCAATTCGGTGCACACCGGAAACCGGCACTCATCACCAGCACCTTCAGGTTGCACTTCAACATGCACACCGTGCATCCGATACTCGCCTCTTCTTTGGTACTCACGACGATCCAGCACTGTGCACCAACACTCTGCTTGTACCTCAACACGCACCCTGCGTATTCAAGCTTCTCCTCTTCTCCCAGTGCAAACGATGTCCAGGTGCTCTTTACCAACACCCTGGCTGCACCACGACACGCACTCTTGCGCATCTGAGTCTCACCCCATCACCCCGTGCACACGATATCCAGGCTCTCTTCCCTAAAGCCCTGGCTTAACCACAACACTCTTCCAAGTTTCCCTTGAAACTCCAGGTGCCCAAGATCTCAGGGCACAACTTGTGAAGTTCTCAGGCTAGACAGAACACAAGCACCCACGGCGTATCTGAGAGTCTTCTCTGAAAAATGTTATATTCCTGTGTTTCAAAAACAGGGAGCCAGCTCAACTCGGGCCCTTGGGGTTTCAAGACACAGCATACAGCACAGTCTTCTTCAAGCAGGGGGACCCAGCGCCTCCAAGCACAGTTCCAACACCCTCTTCCTTAGTTAGAACAGCTAACTGCAGACCAGCCCCAGATCACGAAGCAAGGATTGGTCTATTTACAGCATTCTCTTCAGTTGCTCCTTCTTTAGCGGAGGTTCCTCTTGACCACAGAATGGGTCCAAGCCTTTTCAGTCTCAATCCATATCTGTTTCATTCCAACGTTCAGGGGTTTCAGCTCTCATAGTTTTACCCCTTAATGTCTTTGAAGTTTGTATGTGCTCAGGGGTCCATGACCCCTCCCTAAATCAGTTCTGGGTGTCTCCCTCCCAGTGTCACCTCTCTTCCTTTGATACTGGGGGTCTGGATCCTTAATCACTCAGCAGGAGATGGGTCAATTGGTTTATTGCACCAGCCCAGGCCTTTTTACCTCCTTTGTCTTCTCCTCCCCCTACTCTCCAGATGTGGGCAGCCTGGTGCCATCTCAACTTCTCCCTGAGTCAAGACCTCTCCCACCTCCTCTCACCTTTCAGTTCCTAACAGACAATCCACATTTCAGAGACACACACAAATGCTCAGAGCACAAACTCAGCCACTTTCTAAAAGAGTGGCTTTTTAAACAAACATGGCCAGATGTTGGTGAATTCAATTTAGCGAGTCCTTAATAGCAATTTTTACTGAATCACTATTAAGCACTCGCTAAATTGAATGTAGGTAGGAATCGCAAAAATATTTGTGATTCCTTAATATTGCTTAATTACGAATCGCGAATTGAGATTCGCAAAACAAGGAATACCATCCCATATATTGGCATGGGCCAAGAGGCCCATAGGAATGAATAGAATTTGCGCCCGCAATTTGCGAATAAACAAGAGGCACTCGCAATTTCAAGGGTGCAAGAGTTCCAAAAGGACACCCTGTTGCACCCCGGAAATGTGCATGTGTGCACATGTGGCGCACATAAATACCCTAAGGGCATGAATGTGCGCCACATGGCACTTTTAAAAAAGCAAAAAAGTGCTTTTTAAAGGAAATCTCTAATTACCACCAACTTGAAGTTGGTGGTAATTAGCGATTCCTTAAGGCTAAAGTGCACTTTCTTTGGTGCTACTTACATTGCATTTAAGGAATCGCAATATGCGATTCCTTAAATGCAATCACAAAATAAGAAATCGCAATATTTGCGATTCCTTATTTTGCGAGTAGGTTTAATCTTACCTACATTGCTCACAGCCAAATTGCGATCGCAATGGCTAAAATTATGCAAATTTCTGCGTTTGCAGTCACTATTTGGCTTCCTACATCTGGCCCAAAGTGACAAAACCACCTTCACAGAAAGATACATTGTGACGCTGTGAGTCCATACATACCAAACTTCACCTCTCCATTATAAACTGACAGGAAACTAGGCTAACAAGCACAACACCTAGCCTCCCCATTCTGTCCTATTGGTAGAATGGCCTTTCAGCAGTGAGAAATGAAATGGAGAGTTTTTCACTGTCAGGACATAACACACACACAGACTATGTTCTGCCTTTTGCCTAAACTGCACCCTGCCCAGTGGTTACCTCGTACCTACCACAGGGGTTCCCCTTGTGTATATATAAGGGGAAAGTCAGGCCTGACAAGTGGTTGCACTTGTCCGGATACATGCTAACTTAGCATTCTGCACGCAGGCCCTACATTGAAGGCCTGAGTTCCTTTCTCTGTGCACCCTTGCATTACTAGCCCTTGCACACTCGGTGCACATCACTAGGGACTTTTACTAGTAAGACAACATACCAATCATGGCCAACCAATCATCATTACCGTTTACATAGGGAACTCCTGTACTTTGACACCGATCAGCAGTGGCAAAGTACCCAAAGCATCTAAAATGCCATCTCTAAATCAGGAAAGACTGTCTAGGGGAAAGCAAAAAGCTTAGGGAACTTTAATAAAAAAAACTAAGTCCTGCACTTAGTTTTTAACTTTGTTTTTTTCAGTGACTTTCTGGGCCAGGGCTGGCACCCAAGCTTGTTCATCAACTTTGTGTTTTTCACATTACTAGGTCCCTACTATCTGTACCTTGACTCTTTAAAGTGTCTCCCTTTTGTGAAGAATTTATTTATAAACTGCCCCAAAGTCAAGAATAATATACAAGTTGCAAATCTTTTGCAAAATGCCAGTCGAATTGGCATCGAAAGTGGCTGCTAATGAGTCACAATTGCTCTTTGATTTGCGAATTGTGTGCTTCTTTCTACATTTTGTCCTGTGGTCAGAATCGACTTTTTCATGTCTATGAGACCCCTCAGGATTCTCTTGGGGCTGGATCCCTCTGAGGCAAGCTCCCATGGCTGTGCAATTTTGTTTTCCACAACGCACAAATCTTGAATTTGAATTGAACTGTGATTTTCAAGAAGGCAGAAATTAAATGTCCAGAGCTTCTCCAGCATGATTTCAAAAGGCACAGATGTGGACGTGTTGGCACCTTTTTTAAACACATCACAAAAACTTCTGAGAGATTTTACACCAAACCAATAAGAGAACAATTTCTGAGTAAAGTTCTACTTTCATACCAAGTTTGGCGTAAATCCGTTTAGTGATTTTTGCTGTAAGCTGGATCCTTTTAACTTTTTTTCCTCTGCTCTCCCTCTGCCCCGATCTGCATGAAAATTAGCATAGTGCACCTTAGCAGACTACACAAAGCAACTGTCAAATTCGGCGCTGATCAGTTTATCAGGCCAAACGTTCATAGGCAAATAAAAAACAAATAATGTCTTTTCAGTGGCAATGCAATTAAAACAATACTGCTCGCAGCACACTGAGGGGCACACGCACTAAGGTTTCGTATTGGGGGTTGTGTCACTTTTATGGTGCAGCTCCAACAGGAAACCAATTTTGGTGTTTACAAACACCTGCAAAGCCACATGGTGTGGCTTTGCATTACCTTGCATTTGTAAGGCGTTCCCTCGGTGGAGCATGTACTCCCTGGGCGGAGCATGACCGTTCCCATGCATCCACTTACGTATTTTGGCACATTGCAGATTTACTAAAGCTAGTAAAACCTGGGACTTCATAAAAATGCTGCCCCCTTCCCGCAGTGAGATGTAGATATGAAGCATTTCTGCTGCCTCCCTTTCATGTCATGCAGCGCAGCGACTTTGCATGCTGCCTTGCATTGCGTGAAATGTGAGTAAATATGCCACTGAATGTTTTAATTAATGATGGATATGGATATAGGAGCATTTCCTTTACACGTACAAACTTGCACTAAGTGATATTTTTCACACCCAATATATTCTCAACCCTGTGGTATTGGATATTGTTATGTAGTCAGCGGTCTAGTAGTTAGGTGGGTGGAGCTAGCTGGGGACCAGGGGAAGAGGAGGAGCGTAGGCAGGAAAGGGGCAGAGAGAATAGGGACATGGAAGGAGAAGGATGCAAGGAATAAAGATCCTTATGAAATATATATATTGTGTCTGTCTTTCTTGAGCCAGGACACGACAACTGGCGACGAGGGTGGGATGAGCAGCTTGCTCTCTCGGTAACCCTAGAAACAGCATCCTGTCCCGGGGACACTGGCGAGGAACAGTCGTAGTCGCGAAGTGTGTGTGTGCCCCAAAGAAGTTGCCGCCCACAGAAGAGGCCAGCAGCGAATGTCCCCGCTTCGCGATGCAGAGATCGTGTGGAGCCATGTGAAGGGAGCGTGGTCGAG
The DNA here is from genome assembly GCF_964263255.1 of Lissotriton vulgaris. Classification (NCBI taxonomy): domain Eukaryota; kingdom Metazoa; phylum Chordata; class Amphibia; order Caudata; family Salamandridae; genus Lissotriton; species Lissotriton vulgaris. Next base: position 1,187,659,146 of record NC_141693.1, on the reverse strand, counting down.
CGCATAAAAAAAATTTGAACCGAGCGCCGTTTCGCGCCCAAAAGTGAGTGCGAGTTTGAGGGTCGTGCGAGACCAACAAAGAAGTCGGGAGCCCACCCCAGACTTCCTGAGGAGTCCTGGAGGCCACTACTGTCTGCAGTGGTGTGGAGAGCCGTGGAGACGTGTGGGGAAGTCGAATATCCTGTGCCGAGAGCGCTGAGCGTCGGAGCTCAACCCCGATGCGTGGGGTTTGGCAAGCCAAAGATCTGGAGCTGATCCCGAGCTCACCTGCAAGTGCATGAAGGCGAGAGGCACGAAGGCGACAAAGGGAGACCTGCTGCCCGCCAAGAAAGCTGACGGTGAGTGCCTCATGAACCCTGTGAGCCTGAAGAGTGGATGCAGCTTCGATCCTCGTGGTGTCTGAGAGTGGCAAGGAGGCGGCCATATTGAAGTCAGGCTGCTGAAAGGGACACCCTGTGCAGTGTGGGAGCGGCCATTTTAAAGTCAGGTGTGTCAGTTGGCAAGCAAGCAGTGACACAAGGAGACCGCAGAAAACAAAACAAGCACGAGTTGATGCAAGACACTGATGTTAAACAAGCAACTGTAACAGTACAAATAAGCACGAGTTAATGCAAGACACGGACGTTAAACAAGCACAAGCAACTGTAACAGTACGAACAAGCCCGAGTTAATGCAAGACACTGATGCTAAACAAGCACGAGCAAACCTAATAGTGTAAACAAGCACGAGTTAATGTAAAGCAGAAATAACAAATAAGACGCGATTGATCAGCCTGAGCACCTGTGAAGAAGGAACAACAGGTTGACCAGAGTCAAAAGAAAGAGTGAAAAGCACGTGATATCATGATGGTGACCCCAAACACATCCCCATTACGAAATGAAGTCAAACCGATCACCACGGGAGTGTCGCATCTGCGGCCCCCGGAACCCTTGACACTGACCACGGGAGGGAGCATGGGCCCCAGATGGCAAGAGTGGCTTGAGAACTTTGAAAATTACATTAAGGGGTTCAGGGTAACCGTTGATGAAGAAAAGGTGATTGCCCTCCGCAACTTAGCGGGCCGAGAAATAAGTAAGATAATCAAAGATCTTCCTCCTGCAGATGTAGGAACCTATGACATGGTGCGTGAGGCCCTGAACAAAAAATTCCTTCACAAAAGAAATGTTGATTATGAACGGCATGCATTTCATCAAGCGCGTCAAGGAAAAGATGAAGCAATGAGCGCATTCATCACCCGGCTGCGGCGACTATCGAGACACTGCGAATTTGACACCTTTTCGACAGATGCTGCCATAAAATCACAAATCATAGATGGATGTCACTCGGAAACCCTCAGGAGGCGACTGCTAAGAAAACCTCATGAACTGGATGACATTGAAGAAATGACTCGCGTCTGTGACCAGGCAGAGGAACACGCTACTAACATTGAAACCGGACGCAATGTAAGCCGTGAACAAGCGTGTCGGGTCCAAGCCAGCGGCAGCAGCCGTCGAAACTCAAAGGAAAAGCAATGGAGACCCAGGCCATCATCTCGTCAATGACACACTGAGAACAGGAGGCGAGACCCTGGGCGAAGGGAAAGGAGGCCAGAAAGGACATAAAGATGCTATAGGTGTGGATATGAATATCCACATGTCGATGCCTGCCCTGCCATGCGCCAGCGATGTAGAAGATGTGGGCGGACGAACCACTTTGAAGTGATGTGTGGGGACTATCAAAAAGAGAGGCGGAGCGGAACGACGAGGTCATCTCGCTCTAACACCAGAAAACATCACATAAGGGCAGTCCAGGAAAAGTCTACGTTGTCCTCAGGCTCGTCACACTCCAGCCAGGAGTCACGTAGATCTCGATGGGAGCGGAGGTCACCATCCCGAGACTCCAGATCATCATCCAGAGATTCTGAGTACACAGCGGAATATGTGAACATGATTGCAGATCCTGACCAGCTTACGAAATATCCACGTCTGGATATAAGCGTAGGGAACCATGATACCAAATTCGTGCTGGACAGCGGAGCTTTGCTGAACTACATTCCGGTCACGGAATATGAGAGAATGAAGCCTAAGCCACCATTGACTCCCGCACATGTCCGAGTTTTCACCTGGATGGCCAAGAAGCCACTCTCTTGCTTGGGAAAATTTCCAACAACACTCAGGCATAAAACTGTGACCATACCAGCGGTCATACATGTCATCAAAGGTCCGGAAGCAGACTGCCTACTCAGTCTGCTGACTGCAGAGCGCCTCCGGCTCGTCGAGATTCTATTTAAAGTAAGTGATGACCAGGACATCATCAGTAAGTTTCCCAGACTATTTCAGGGATTAGGGAAAATGAAGGGGTGCCAAATCCATCTTCACATTAATGAACAGATCAGACCTGTGGCACAACACCCTCGACGGGTACCATTTAATCTCCAATAAGCTGTGGAGGATGAACTCCAAGAACTCCTATCAGCAGACATCATCGAAAGGACTGACGGTCCAACTCCATGGGTGTCACCGGTGGTCATTGTACCAAAGAAGGGCACCCCTGGCAAGGTGAGGCTGTGTGTTGACATGCGACTACCGAACACGGCCATAGAAAGGGAGCGCCACCCTGGGCCACATCTCAGCGACATGATTTCTGCGTTAAATGGAGCGAGGGTGTTCTCAAAGCTGGATTTAAACAAGGGCTACCACCAGTTGGAGTTGAATGTCAAGTCTTGTTACATCCCGACATTTGCAACCCACCTTGGACTTTTCAGATACAAGGGATTGAGTTCTGGCGTCTCCTCGGCTGCAGAAATCTTCCAGGAGGCAATTCGACAAGTCATTCAGCACATCCCCAACACTCTGAACTACAGTGATGATATCCTTGTGTACGGATCAGACGTTCATGAGCATGACAAGGCTCTTGATCGCATCTGCCATGCCCTGCTGGAAGCTAACCTGACATTGAACAAAAACAAGTGTGAGTTCCACCAGTCCACTTTGAAATTTTTTGGCCACATTTTCTCGGGTGGCGGGATGAAACCCGATCCGGACAAGATAGCTACTCTGAATGACACCAAGAGCCCACAAGACGTTAGCGAATTGAGATCATTTCTGGGCATGGCTAGCTACTGTGCTCTCTACATCAGAGACTATGCGACCATCAGCCACCCCTTCGAGCTCTCACGAAACAAGGCCAACCGTTTGATTGGTCCCCCCAGTGTGAACAAGTGTTCAGGGAGATCAAGCTGGCGGTAGAGTCTGCCGATAACCTCTCATACTTTAATCCTCGACGGAAAACAGAAATTACAGTGGATGCCAGCCCTGTGGGGTTGGGGGCGATCCTGGCGCAATACGACAATGACTCTGATCAGAGACGCATCGTTGCCTACCCCAGTCGCAGTCTGTCTGATCCCGAAAAAGCATATTCGCAACCTGAAAAGGAGAGTCTTGCGGTGGTATGGGCGTGTGAACATTTTCATGTCTTTATTTATGGCAAGCACTTTACTCTGATCACCGATCATCAGGCGCTGGTCACCATTTAGGGTAACCCGAGATCCAAGATGCCGCCGAGGATTGAAAGGTGGGGTCTGAGACTCCAGGAATATACTTTCACAAACGTCCACAAACCCGGGAAGTCTGAGAACCCGGCAGACTACATGTCACGACACCCGCACGCATCGTCTGAATTCAAGCCTTCCATTGCTGAGGAGAACATCCACTTCGTGGCTGATCAAGCACTGCCACCTGCCATTCCCATTGAAGTCATCCGAGATGCCACTGCGCAAGACGTCATCTTACAGAAGGTGCTACGTCGGATTCAGACTAACCGGTGGAGACATGAATGTGAAGAAGACGCCAGTGATCCGACTGTCAAGCAGGAAATGCAAGCATTCCGACACGTCTGTGACGAACTGTCTGTCACCACAGATGGATTGATACTGCAAAGTCAGCGGATTGTTGTTCCCAGACAACTACGGCAAGTTGTCATCAACCTTGCCCATGAAGGCCACAGAGGAGTAGTGTCAACGAAACGAGCCCTCCGGGAACGGGTGTGGTTTCCTCTCCTCGATCAGATGGTGGAGTCAACTCTGGAGGACTGCCATCAGTGTCAGCTGGTCAACCGGGGGGATTCCCCTGCTCCATTGCAAATGACCACCCTACCCAGCGGAGTGTGGCAAGAACTCGCCATGGATTTCTACGGACCACTACAATCTGGAAAATATGCCGTGACCATAATTGATGAGTACTCACGATTCCCCATTGCGCAATTTGTGTCATCCACAAGTGCCTCCAGCACTCTCAAAGTGTTGGATGAAGTGTTTGCAGCATGGGGTGTTCCCAAAGAGGTGAAAACAGACAATGGACCTCCTTTCAATGGACACAAGTTCAGTGCCTTTGCAAAGCACTTGGACTTTAAACATAGGAGAGTTACACCTCTATGGCCGCAGGCAAATGGCACCATTGAAAGATTCATGGCCACGCTTAAAAAGACGCTTCAACAAGCCCCTGCTGAAAAGAAGGATCTGCAAGCAGCCCTAAATGAGGTCCTTAGAGCATACAGGACAACCCCTCACGCGACCACCGGAAAGTGTCCTGCAACATTGATGCTCGGGCGTCCCATAAGGAATCGCATCCCGACTTGAGAAGGGGCCTTGCGAGCAGTGTCGCCTCTCCGCAGTCATCAAGAGGTGATGGCGACTGACAGCTGCAACTATGACAAAATGAAATCATACGAAGACGCAAAGAGGAGAGCGAGATCACCGTCCTTGCGTGAAGGAGAGTGCGTCATTGTCAAACAAGACCAACAAAGAAAGACTGACTGTCGCTTTCGAGCTGAACCTTTGTTGGTCACCTAGCAGAAGGGCACCATGATGACAGCGGAGTCTGATCAACGACGGGTCACTAGGAATGTATCACACTTTAAGAAGTGCCCTCCGGACATGAGAGAAGCCTTAACGAAAATGACTGGAGTGTCCGCCCCTGATGGGCCTGACCAATCTGACCAAGAGAGCGGGAGTCAGATAAGAGAGCCTCCGTTGGATGATACGACTGGAACCATGTCTATGCGACCCCGCCGAGATATTCAACGACCAAAAAGACTCTTTGAAGAAATCTGAACTGGTTTACTGTTTTGTTGTCTTGTTAAGAAAGGGGGAGATGTTATGTAGTCAGCGGTCTAGTAGTTAGGTGGGTGGAGCTAGCTGGGGACCAGGGGAAGAGGAGGAGCGTAGGCAGGAAAGGGGCAGAGAGAATAGGGACATGGAAGGAGAAGGATGCAAGGAATAAAGATCCTTATGAAATATATATATTGTGTCTGTCTTTCTTGAGCCAGGACACAACAGATATTAATGAGTACACTAAATATCATATCTCCCGTAGAGGGTAATCATAATGCAGGTCTGATCCTCCACCTCTTTATTTGTAAAGTCTCCGATGCAAAGAGAAGTGGAGTATTGGATGCGGTCTGTCTGAAAAGTGCACTGCCTTCACATCAATGAATTCATAGGTTAGGGCTATTCCCCGCTGCAAGGAACAAAAGCACTTCTGGTGTAATGTACTTTGCCCGCATTTTGCCTTTAAAATCTGAAATAGGCACATTTAAAATCAGTGAAAGTAGACAGAATTGCCGACCCTTTGCTGCAGAATGTAAGTTTCCACGCTCACTGTTGAGTTTAAACACCTTTCTCAGCCTCGTCTATTCATTTTTTTGGGTTAATTTACCGAGTCCACTGTTCTACCTTCCATCTTGAAGATACTATGCTCCTATTTTTTTCTCAGTATTTTTAGTTTATCTAGCATACTGTATCCTTATTTCTGACTGTCATCGGTCAACCTTCATTAAAATATTATTTATGTAGTCTATTCCCCATAAAAATTATTTCAGTTTGTCTTCTGAGTACTAACATTGTTTACTTTGATAGAATATATTTCCTCACTCTTTGAAAAATGTAAACTTTCGCCTATGCATACTCTCAAGCACTAGCTAATACCATCTCTGAGACTGGGTGATCTTTGTGATCAGTTAACAATATTCTGTGCTAGGGGCAAGGAATGGAAGTGCAACATGTTGCTTAACCTAGTGCAGTGAAAATACATACACCGGCTCTGAACCCGGGCATCTTTAGCACACTAATGTTCGAATGGTTAGAAGCTGTATATGTGCATTTCCAAAACTGTGCGCGTGTGTGTGTGTGTTTATAGAAACCTAGCTGCAATGCGGTGTGGTGTGCAGACATGCACATAAATGATCTCATGTCCGCCTGCGATAAAGAGGAACTCCCCTGTTTGGGCCTATAAGGGACTGCAAGGTCTGTGGTCTGGAACCGCCACTCCTGCAATGGGAAATTACACCTCTCCTAGTAAGAATGCAAAAGGCTTGCTATCTTCTAGACCTACAAGTAACCAATCCATACCCAGTGGTGCTCCTAGCGACTGCATCTGACATTTACCCTGGCTGCTTGTAAACAGTACGTGCTGTGGAGCAGTGCTCTACTGCGCCTGCATCAACACTTTCTAGCAAAGCCTGCAATCTACCTGGCATTACCATTTCTTGTTGACAAAGAGACTGAATGTAATTTAAAAGCTGGATACGAGAAAATAGCCTATCCTGTCCTTTTCTCCTGACTCCTGTACTTTCACCACCTATACCCTCACTGTCTTTTCACTTAACCAAATATATTCGTTTTACAGACCTAACTAGATATCATCTCAGCTGACTAGTGTGTCCACCTAACAATTTAAGACGTCTCAGTTAAAGCACACATGGTGCATCTGTTTCTTTTTACTAGACCTCACGGTATTGCCTGGTGGCATAGCACTGTCCAAGGTGCTTGGTTTCTGTCACTCCTGTGTTGACTCCATGTGGTGTTTCCTGATGGCTTGCCACTGTTGCCAGGGGCTAGGATTCTATTGCTACTGAGTGGACTCCATATTGTACTTCCTGGTAGATTAGCACTCCTGTCACGTGCTAGGATTCTGTCATTCCTGGGATAACTTCATATTGTACTCGCTGACGACTTAGTATTACAGCCCATGGTGGTAGTTCTCTCTCTCTTTTGATGACTTCCTGTAGTATTTAATTGGAACCACTATGGCCACATGGTAGCTGTAAGCGTGCAGGATCGCTTGCATGATCATTACTAACCTGATTGTACACTCACCAGAATGACTGCCTAATTGAGAGACTACATAAACTCTTGTGGACTTTTGATAGCACAGATCGCATAACCCTTTGCGACAGTGTATACAACATCTTTAAACTACTACAGCACCTAGTCAGGGGTATAACCTGTTTAATAATAAATTGGATTCAGCAGTCCCTGTATAAACATGCACCTCTATAATCTTATAATCCGCAAAGTGTGATGCACCCAGTCGCTGATTACAAAGAAAAGACATCAGAACTTAACTGTTACAGTCGAGTTCTGACATCACCATGCCTGCTGCCGGCAGCCAAGATGAAAGGCAGGTCAGGTCGTTTAGCATAATTAAAGCAGCTGTTTAAAGCAACAAAACAAACACTGCTTTTCTTTCTTTTGCTCTATTGTTGTAGCTTACAGTAATAAGCAGAAAGAACGTTAATTTATTGCCCTTCTTAGATAATTAAAGAAGGTAGAATATGTTTGCATTTATCTACACATTTCAAGCTACTACAGCTTTTTTTTTTAAATGGCTTGTACTGAACTGTTTCTAATATCTTTTCGCAACAAATATCTAACAGGTATTTGTTGTCGTTAATTTTGCAGTAGTAGTTCTACATCTTTACAAAGAAGCTCTCTCTTTCATATTAAAGTGCTGTGTACCAAAGTTTTAAGTGGTTCGTGGGAAAGGTGATGATTCAACTATTTATTATATGGGATAAAATGCAACCTGCCGTACATTATAAAGATATTGCAAGTCACGTTCTTCTATATGGTTATAGAACTCCTTGCTGACTGGCATGACTATAATGAATGGCAGGGGCTACTTTATCCTTTATATTAATGGAAATACAATACAAGAAAATACAGTGTCAAAGTTCCTAATGGTAAAACATCCCATTTAACTCAAAGCACACAACTTTACCCTCTTTTTATAATGAATACTGCCATAAAATTGCAAGACATGTAAATAGCAATAAGAATGGCACAGCATGAAAACAGTAGGAAAAACTAACACTTACCAGGACTATAGTATTAACACTGGGCTCTCAAAGAATCGTGTGCTACCAGTCCAGGAATCACCTCAGTGCCTCATCAGGGATAATAAGAAGCACCTTATAAATGCTCATTCCAGTCCATATCATCTGACATGAAGACCTGAATTGCTGACATTCAAATCTATGGGATACAATCTAGCCAGGTACATATGATCCTTCTCTTTGTTCATTCCACAATTCCACAGAACACTGAAAGGAGGAAATCTGTACTCTATGAAGACAGACAAACTGGAGAAGGCTCTCATGAAAGCCATCCACATCACACAAGACCATATATATTTCAGGAAGATGCTAAAACCCCGTCTCTGCATACAACGATAATACTAGAACAAAAACAAAAACTATTTGAGAGGCCTACATTAACCTCTATCTCAACTTAAAATACTCCATATCCTACATATGAAGTATTGACATGTTTGGAACCACACAAAACACCAAAAGAACTAAAGGATGTAATAAAAGAAGGAAGACAGTGCCATTCAACTTACAGCAAAAATCCCAGAGTACTCAGGTAAAGCAACCAACAGTCTGGTACAGGTACTGTTGTACGTCTCTCACTAATGATGCAAATCAGCTACTTCACTAAACACCTACGTATTGAAAAAAAGACGCTTGAACAATAACTTAGAATATTGTTCTGCTCGCTGATAAAGGACATTGTAGAGTCTGTGTCACCCGAGGGAAGGCTCTTCTTGCTTGGGCCAGAACTTATAAATTAGATATAAGTGCAGAGACAATTCTGCAGACTTATACCACAGGCCTTTTTTCTGATTAAAATGAAGGATAGCTCTTTGGAGATACCTCTGTCAATATCCCGGCTGCATGAAAGCCAATCCAGACAGGTTTATGAAATCTGAGACATAAATCACCCATGTAATAGCTGAGACCAGCAAGATCTGTGTGACTGGTGATTGGATATGCTTTGCTAACAAGCAGAAGCAAAATAATTTCCACCCCAATTTAACTTTCCGGCTTAGACCTGAGCTTATAAATCTTTGCCACCGGAAGGACAGCAAAGTCGGGCAAGGTCCAACTCCACTAAGGAATACTCTACTACTTGCAGCCATAAACTGTTAGTTTGTATAACCTAAGGAGCAGCTATACTGCTTAGCCACTCAGACTGTCAGAGCATGTACCCAAATCATAGCCCAGTGTCTGCAAGCATGATGTTGCATGATGGTACCCTCAGAGGAGGGCTGTATCATTCACACTATGGAGTACACAACCTCAAAAGCTGAATTAGACTTTGGTCTGCTGTAAAAGCTTCTTAACCATGAACACAATCACGTTAAGGCTTCCAAATGTCTTGTGATATGGTACATATAGCAAACGAGGGACCACAGACTGATTTGCATGAGACTGAACACAAATACATTGAACATTGCTACATATATGATATACCACATGAAATACTAGACTAATTTTCATGAGACTGAACACACATACGTTGAACATTGAACCTTAAATGGACCATAGTGTGTTGTGCACGTGTAAATCTTTGCATGAAGTGAGTACAACACTTTGTTAGAATGTTCTTCATATCTATTCTGGACATGTATACCATGGTGTACAAGTCAAGCCACAGAATCTAGGATACGCGTCCATGTTCTTGACATGGTCTCTCTGGAGAACTGATTACATATTTTTCTGTATAGTTCTCATAGGACACAGCCAAGCATTTTCCAGCAAGGGTGTTTATTTATCTGTCCATAATCTAGCCAACATGCAGGCACTTGCACTGCTCTAGTTTGTTTCCACATTTTGTGATCACTTATGCTGATACAAATTGTAGCATTGGGAGAGGGTGGGGGTGCTGCCAAACCCAAATGTTTGCATCAACGACTGCTGGCCTCTAATTGCAGCATGGGACTTTGATTTACTGCTTCAGATCTATGAGTGTTCATATGCAGCACTTCACACTAATACATTTTCCTAACTTTACTCTAAAGAACACTTTTCCATTTGATAATGGTGCAAGGACCACAGGCGATCATATTTTCATTTGTCATTTTGGGGAATGGAAAGCCTGAGAAGAAGTCACAGTCACAAGCCAACATTTTTGAGTTTCTCCAACTTATGCATGGGGGGCTCATTTGGTGGGTATGGTACTATAATATGGGCTAACCCAATATTTCAAGGAAAAATATGTACATGCGGAATATATTCATACAGTGGGTTCCCCAAAATTAATTTGTTAACTGTAGGAAATGACAATCATTTGTGTGGTGTATCTCCAGATGTTTGCACAATACATTTTTGTTGGCTGTAGATATCTGTGAACGTTACCGCTTTTATAAAACATGGCTTCACCTCTATGATTTTAGCTTGACTGTGGTAGTTTAAATACAGCAGTTTTTGACAGGCCAAAATTTTTTTTTTCAATATTAATAAGTCATCTCTCTGTAAGCTTTACTTCCCATAATACAGGGTGAACGGTATTTAATCGTGGGACATGTAGAAATGTAATGTTAAATAGTTCCTTACAGTGAAAAAGGCCCCTAAAGTTATTTTCACTGTAGCAAGGCTGGCTGTTCCATAGACAAACACTTGGATGAAATATTAAATGTAATATTACTATCTCCAGCTACGAACCACCTAGATTTTATTCTTAGGCTCCTTTTAATATTAAAAAGCTCAACTCCCTGGTGAAATCAGACTTTTAATAAAGAAGTGTCAATTTAATGGGCTGAATACAAAAAAAATCTCTGCTATTTACCTACCAGCAGGAAAAATAAGACATAATCTCTGCTGTTAACCGACCATAGAATAAATAGTAGAGAACACAGTTCACTCGCTTATCCGATGGCCTCCCTACCTTGTTAATGCTTTTTTAGATTCCTTATCGGCATTCCTTTCACCATTGTTTTAGTGGCTTCTCACCATTGTTTTAGTGACGAATGTCATGTATTTACAGTCCATTTTTTAAGGCACAGTTTTACTGAAGCTGAGATTCAAACCCGGTTCCCCAGGTTCATATGAGGTACAAACCCTTGGGAATTAGGACCCTAAAATCCACCCTCATGTAAGGATCTAAGGGCCCGATGTAGGTAAATCTCATTTACCGACTCTAGAATACCGAATTTTACCGATTCGGTATTCTGGATTCGGTAAATGAGATATAGGAAATAATTCGGTAATTTTTATGAAATTGGTATGATTCGGTAATTACCGAATCGGTATTTACCGATTCGGTAATTGCCATTGATTCCTATGGGCCTCGAGGCCTATAGGAATCAATGTCAAGGCCCATAGGAATCAATGTCAATGACCGAATCGGTAAATACTGATTCGGTAAAATTACCGAATTGTCAAGGGGGACAGGGTGTCACTTTGACTCCCTGTTGCACCCCTGATTCTGGCTTGTGTGCCATGTGACACACATACATGCCCTAAGGGCATGTATGTGTGCCACATGGCACAGGTGTACATGCACAGATGTGCATGTACACTGGAATTCGTTATTTACCACAAAATATTATTTCGTGGTAAATAACGAATTCTTAAGGGCCTCAGGCACTGTTTTCAGTGCCACCTACATCTAGATTTACCGAATCGGTAAATATACTGATTCTGTAAAATTTAAGGTCCCTACCGACCGGTATTTGGTGTCCTACATAGGGCCCTAAGACTTTAACGTTGAATATGGGACCATAAACCTAGAGAATACACCCTGTGTAGGGGAACCGTACCCATAAATCCAAACCAACCCAGAGGGAGGGTTACATGCTATGTTAAATGGAGGAAACCCCATAAACATACCCCGTGTAAGGGTTACCAAGGAAAGAGCAATTAGTGGGAACCGTAACCATTAACCAAAACGAACCCAGAGAAAGGGTTACTATATTGAACACTGTAAGTGGGAAACACACTCACAAGCCTGCCTCAATGAGGAAGCCGCGTGTAACGCTTTATGAGAACCATAACCACAAACCCACCGCTGTGTAGGGGTTGCGTTAACGCTTTTTGGGAAGGAACTAGACCCAAACCCATAGCCATCCTAATATAAGGGATAACGTAGTACAGCTACCCACCTAAACAAGACTAAAACGTCCCTTCCGTGAGAGAGAATAACATGTGGAAGCTGAAACACGTATGCTATGAACATGCATTTTCCATTAGATAGCATATAAGTAAAGCAAACTCTGCATACATATTTAACTGACAGTAAATTAATTCCAGGTGACAGCAAACAGGCTCTGTAAATGAGAAAACCATAAATAAGTATTGAAAAAAATACACACACACAGTAAAATGTACACTATAAATTCAAAATTGCCACACACATATTGCATAGAAAGGCAATAAAAAACGAAACTTCCAGCATCAGACTTGCTACCTCCAAGTACAGGAACAGAAAGATAGATGGTGTGGATAAACTTCACTCGGAAAACATAAGAAAATTTTAGTCAAAATCGAACTTGGCACTAGGTGACAGGGTAATACTGGGAAGTGAATACAGGAAAATCAAAGCTGCGGGAAATCAATATTTCAACCCACAGAAATGACAAATGAAGGCTGCACTCGAGGAAAAAACAAAATTGCTTTGAACCACCCCGAAGAAAGAAGTGACACAGAACATTACGCTAAAACATTGTCGCTCCGACAAACCTCAGAATGGTGTTAAGTCAGTTTCAGGAGTGTTCCCCTCAAGTATGCAAGAGTCATTGGTTGTCAAAACGTGTAAACTCCATGCGTCCATTTAAAAACAATGTAGGAAGTCCCTTGTAGTCCACTCACCACCCGGCAGTGCCAGTGGCATAACGAAACTTCAGGGGGCCCCCCTGCAAGGTAAGTGGAGGGGCCCCCTCTGGACTCTAGCAGGAACTCTCAGGCCAAAATGCTGTGCTGAGGGGGCCCCCTGGAACTTTGGGCCCCCTGCCTCCTGGGGGCTGCGGCAGCCCCCTGCTATTAAGGAGCAGGAGACAGCTCCTCCCACTACTTTAGCTCAGGAAGGCCCATCATTTGGGCTATCAGGATATGCAGGGTGCACCTCAACTCCATTCGCGTGACTGTCTAGAATGAATGCACATACAGGCCCCTGTATGGCTAAACCAGATGTTGATTCCACGGGCAGGCAGAGGCACAGGGTGGTTAAATAGGAAAAATGCCCACATTTTTTAAAAGTGAAAATGATACCTAAGATTTGCGTCCTAGACACGGAGTGCACTACTATGGTCCACTGCAATAGTGGAAACAATTTGAACACTACAAAGTGAATGAAATCAACAGTTGAAACAACAAGTTAAAGTATGTATATCATCGAACTGATTGGTGTATTCCCGCGCCCCTTACCATATTATACGGTTTTTGATATTACCGACCCAACCAATCTGGAACCAATAGTGGTGCTTAAAAACGGCGTTCTTACTCTTTTTGAGACCAGAGCTGTGCCTTTCAACCTAGGCCTTACCAAGCCTACTTAGTCTGCCTTGTGGGAGTAATCATTCCCTCTCCACCATCGACAACAAGCATCCCTGGTTGTGCCCCCCTTTTTCCTGTCCTGATGAAGACCCCAATGCAAGGGATCAATTTCTGCCTGCCTTTACAATAGGGGTCGAAACGTCAACTGTCTTTTATGTTTCTCAGCTTCATTCCAGGAGTAACGCTATTCAGCACATTTATGAAGCATGCTATGTTGCAATAATGATTTTAAACTTATGGTCACTGACAATTTGAATTATCCTAAGAATCTTTGATTGATTGTAGCCTTTGGCTTTGTTTATATGTCACTTACCCTTCCTACACTCACTGCACTATTTCCCCTTCCCCTTTTTTCAGGGCACTTTATAAAAGTTACAAATGTTACTTCAATTGCCTGAATAAGTGGCTCAGCTACATCGTAAATAAAAACAATGCTAGCAAACTGTTGTCAATTGATTTTTCTTGATGGTTTGTGAATATTTCTCTGTTTGTTTACTGGGACCCCTCTCTCTCAGCAATATACGTACCCAGGTCCCAGTGACTTTATTGGGTGAACCCCCCTTTTTGCAACTTGCATTGTATTGAGCAGCGTTTCAGGGGGTGGCAGGTATTTCACTGCCAGGCAGGATTATAATGCGACTGTCCAGGGTGGAAAGGAAGCAGATGAAAAATAATTCCTCAGTAAATATTATTATTTTCTTGAAGCACTGGAGTAGAATTGTGCCATCATAACTTAACTACCTGCACAGTTGAAAAAAATAGGAGAACATGCGTGTGAGAACCGGCTGATAAAGAACAGAGATTCTTCATTGTATGTGCTATGTGCACTTGTGCGCTGCTCTTTTTTAAATATAGTTTGACCTGCCTATCATTCACTAGGCCATGCTTACGAGTCATTATTCGATGAGTGGGTGGGAGCCTAGGAGGAGAAGTGGTGGAGGTTAGGAGAGCAGCAAGAGGGATGCACAGAGTGTGTGCATGGACATCTCACTACTTCTCATTCCAATCCACACAGCCATCTGTATATATTTATTTATGGCAGTATAGAGAGGAGGATTGTGCTTTCCAGCACATGACCAAGGAGAGCTGGTGTTGCGCTTGAAAGCAGGCAATCTTCTCTTCTCTGCTGATAAGTGCATTTATTTTATTTAAGCACAATGATGTGCAAAGCCCTGCAGAGACTAAGGAAAGACACACTCCAGACTGGCTAAGATCGGAAAAGAAATGAAGGTCTGTAGTTCAACTTCTTTTTTCTCAATAATTGCATATTGTTTTGTAGCAATCTCTGTATTTACATTGACAGTGTTAACATTGAAAACATGTGTTAGCTTTTCTGCGTAAATACAACACATGGGTGAAGAATGCATAATGTACTGTACTGAGTAAATAATGCTTCTCTACAGCATAACTTGAAGACATTGGCAAAGCCAATAGCTCTGGCTAAACAGGTGAGAACTATTGGCTATGACAATGCTTGTTTTTAATGTTCATGGTTCACTTTTTGATTATTTTTTAGAGCTGGGCTCTTTTTGAGCTTCTTATGGAATTCTTGTGCTAGCTTTAGGCTTCTGTTTAAAAAAAATTGTGCTTTGTGAGCATTTGAAATCTGGCACCACAGCAGCAGTCAACAAGCAGCAGCAAACAGAGGAAGGGACACGTCTGGTAGATAATTGGTGTTTGGGGTCAGAGTGCATTGGGGCACTTGCAGGAGGTGAATTGAGTGAGACACTGTAATCGGGCTTCTCTAGAAGAGGGGGAGCGAAAGCAGGTTACAGGTAAGTAATGTATCAGAGTAATTCACAGGAGGAGTTCCCTCTGCTGTAGGTGAATGAACACACTTTTTCATACTATTCAAAATGTAGGAATAGGTTTTGGGCATTGATGCTTATTGGTTCCATGTCATGATCAGCTCCTACAGCCACAAATATATTTTAGTAACATGCACAATGTAGCTTGGGAATGGTAGTTTTGATTTTTAAGATGTTAAGCAGTGTTTTAAGTGGGAATGGTCCTGTCTCTACTGGGCCCTCATTTCTGTATGTGACAGTGCTGTCTCCAAAAACTGAATCTGGAAGCCAAGAAAACAAATCTGTTGCAGGCTTGGAGGCTGTACTTGACTAAATCATTGGTGAGGGGTGCTAGTTAAGTAAACAGTAATATCAGGAGGATAACAAGTAGGAGAATAAAGGCAAAGAGGTGGACCACTAGGAGGGCTAGGACAACCACAGCTACGAGGACTAGGACAAGACGAACCAAGCTCAGGGAAATATAATCTATGAGGACCAGGGTTACCAAAGCCAGAGAGGACCAAGAACAAATAGATGATGAGAAACAGAACAATGAAAAACAGCCCTAAGAGTACCAAGACAAGGATAAGAAGGATCAAGAGGGAAGTATTTTGTGGAATTGGGGGATCTGGACCAAGTGGACAATGGCTCGAAGTATCAGATGGGCCAAAGGTAAAAGGAACAGAAGGCCCTGTTCTATAATGACAAGAAAGGGTATGAGGGCCTCGTGCACTAAATCTAGGATAATGGTGGTGCACCGCCTATTGTTTTATACTAATATTGAATCTTTACCGTGGTCCTAGGTATCGCTTCCCGCCCGGAGCGTATTCAATTCATGTAAAGTAGCAGAAACACCCAATAGTGCAACTGTCACCTAAGGCACAGGTGTATTAGCTGACCAAAACATTCAGCTCTTTCAAAATCATATGTGCTTGTCTTCTTGATTGTAAATATCCAATTTTATTTCATTGAATTAATAAATTTTTCTTTGTTCACATTGGTATTATTCAAAATTCATCCCAGGAAAATTATACATATCCAATGCATTTCGGTGGGAATCCACCTTCATCAGGGATCCATCTATAGATAACAAACATAACATTTTGAGCATACTGCTATCAGTCTTATATAAACAATACTACGCAATTTTAACACTACATATAATTACTCAGCATTCTACAATGTGTTTCCACTATCTCTCACAAATGATGTTAAGTCCTACTCATGTTTATACATTTCACTAACAAATATTCGATGTTCACAGTGTTATAGTTGTTACTTCGCGCTCCAATAAACTGTGTTCTATACTACCCATGATTCAAATGTGTGTAATGTTAAAAAGTGTAATTCATTGCTAACACACTCTCTGCGTTCAGGTTATATGGGTCTGTTGGCCTGGTGCACTAAACAGGAGAAGAGGGAAGAGGACAACCAGGGGCAGGTGGAGAAGATCCTAGTCGACAGACCAAAGAGGTCAAGTATCAGGAGACCAATGGAGAGAAGGACCAGTGACAGGCAGTCAAATACCACAGACATCATATCAAGGAGGACCATGGTGCTAGATACAAAAGGACCAGGAAGACCAAAACCAGAAAGGACCAGGGCTAGCAGGACCTGGAGACCCTAGATTAGAATGACCAGGCGGGATATAAAGTACGAGAAAGTCTAGGTCCTATGGATCTTAAGATCCAGGAGTGTAAGACTTAGGGGGATCCTAAACCAGGGTGACAATAACTACATAAACCAAGAGGACCCACAACATAGGAACTAGGGGGACCAGTAACAGAGGGTTGTGGAAGACAAGACTCAATAGGACCATTTCAAAGAGGATCATAATAGAGGGGTCCATGGTCAGAGGGACAAGAACAAGGTAGGATATACAAACCTGGAGGACTAGTAGGAGTAGAATGGGGCAGGAGAACGTGCCATTAGGAGGACTAGGGAAATCAAGGCCAGTAGAACTAACACCAGAAGACCTGATTAATGAGGGCAGACAAAGGAGTACCAAAACTAAGACCAGGACTCTATGTACCATGATGACCAGCATCAAACAGTTTAGGTACAGGCAAACAAGGGGACTGGATGAACCAGGAGAGCAGGACCAGGAGAGCTGATAATGAGAATTAGGGTTAGGAGGTTGAAAAGGTCCATGGGCGGCGGCTTGTGAAACAGGAATCCAAATGACTAGGGGCAGGAGTACATGGGAATTATGGCCGGTCAAACCAGGACCAGAAAGTACAGGGCCAGACAGTCCTTAGACTAGCATGAGCTGGAGATCAAGGCACATCAGAACTAGGAAAGTCTATGATTATCTGTGACAGAACAAGCTATTCTAGAGGCATTTGGGCAAGCAAAAGGAGGACGAGAGTTAGGAGGACCAGGGCCAGACTGTAGAGGACTACGAAGATCAGGCCCTGAAGGGCAATGTGTAGTATGTCCGAATTATGTTATTTTATGTTGGTTTGTAGAGCACACTAATCATCCTAGAGGGTATTCATGCCCATGATACAAGGATAAGCAGGCCAGGGAATAGGAAGACTGAGGGGGGCAGTCCCAAGGGTACCCAGAAGACCAGAGCAAAGAGCTAGGTAAACTAAAATTATCATGACCAGGAGGACTAGAACAAGGGCTAAAATGATCATGAAAATCAAGACCTAGGAGTCCAGGGCTCATATTACCAAGTGGGGCAGAGCAAACATTACAAATAGCAGGATCTGGGCGAGGAGGATCTAATGTAAGAAAGACAACCATCATCTGGAACACCAAGTGGAACGGACAGTAGTGGGTAGGATTACCAGGACCAAAATGACCAGGCCCAGGTGGACCCAAACAAGGAGAAACTGGAATAATGGCTGTAGTATCAGTAGGACTACATGAAAAATGAGGGAATCCAGGAGAACAAGAACAACTCAAACCAGTAGGACAAAGACAAAGAGGGCTAGAACACGAGAAGCATGGTGGACCAGGACCTGCAGTACCATGACTAGGATGTTGATGGTAATAAGGTGACTAAGACCAATAGGACCACAAAGGAATAGGGTCAGATGGGCAAAGACTATGGGAACCAGGAAGTGCCATGGTGGCCGAAAGGCAAAGTTTATGATAACAAACACAATAGGACAAGAAGGTCTAGGACGACCAGAACCAAGGAGACCAAGACTAAGATAGAGGGTGGGTCAGGTCCACAAGAACTAAGTTCAGGAGAAACCAACCTATAGGGCACAGGGCCAAAAGGATCAGGGACAATAGGTACTGCATCCTATGAAGGACAAGGACTTTGAGAAACAGGAATAACCTGACACTAAGCTGGAGTACCTGGCAGCTGAGACCAGGGACACATACAGCCAGAGTCAGAAGGGAAAGGTATAAGAGTGTTGCATGGCTCACATGTAATCTCCATTTTAGATTCAACTCCTTAGGTTGGCTTCTCTTTCTCGTAGTGCCTTTTGCCACACTTTTTGCAAATGTGTGAATGTGCTGTATGTGCATCTCTGAGAGGCACTGGCATCCTGTAACCCATACCGTTAATTTGAGAGTCGTACATAAAGAGCATGATGTCATTGTTTATCCTTTATTTTTGTGCTGGCTAGGATACACTTCATTTTAGTTATACAAAACCACAGTTGAACAGTACCTTATTATAGAAACAACTTTTGTGCTAAAGCTCTTCGAGAGGAGCATTTCCATGCTGAGATTGTCACTGAATTGTTGCGAACTGTGACTGACTCCAACCTTCATCCTGCTAAGGAAAATAACCTGCACTCTGCAACTGGCTGCCTAACACCTAAGAACAAGTGGTGGGGTTTAGGATAAGTCAATTGATCCGGCATAATGCTACTCCTGTTATGCTCTCTTTAGTATAGATTTACATACAGATATGAGTAAGCAACCATTCGCAACAATTAACATGGTTGAATTGTTAATATTGTTTACCATTCTATTATTGCTGATTACAATAGTATTTCTCATATTTCTAATAATTGCAGCTTATGCTTTATTTGCAAGAATAAGATCATGTTAATAAATGATTGAAAATGCATTGTTGTATCTTTCTTGTGCTTAACTTAGGCATGCAATAGTGACCAAATGAAAGGGTTAAATCTGTTTCCACTGATTCTCTGAGAATTAGAGTATCATGTACAAGAGTGTCAAGAACATATGTTACCTTGGTCAGTCAAGGGGTTGGATGTGGGAATGTGAGCTAACCAAAACTCACCAACACTCAATGATGTTATATGTGGACCAGGGGTGGGCAGAGTAGGCGGAGTAGCACTATGCGGAACTCCACGGAGCTGCCTGAAAACTCAGTGGAGTTCCGCTCCACCCTACACAACCAGCTGCCACCACTGCCATTTGGAAAGAGGCTGTGTGGAAGGATTTTAATGCTCTCCACATCGCTGCTCTGGGGTTTTGGGTCAGCTCCAGGGGCCTTTGACTCTGAAAGCCTACTGAGGTAGGTGGATTGTGTGTTCCAACCACCGATCATCCCACCTCCCTTTCATTTTTCGCCCCCTGGGTCCACAGCAGTAGAATGCCTACAGCTCTCACTGGCCTACCTCTGGGCCGGTCTAGGTGCTGCTCTTCTACTCCGGGAACTCCTCCTGGTTCCATAGCAGTGATCCCCAGTGCTTCTTGTACAGGCTGACCTGTATCTATGAAAGTCCTTCCTTACAGAACTCTCAAGGACTGAAGATGTGCGTGCAGGGAGAGTGGAGACCTCAACTTGGACTCCACTCTTCATACGTGTGAATATGCTGGCCTTGCGAGTCCAGCAAGGAAAGAATTTCATAGTTGAAGGTGAAGAAACGCTGCAGATGACCTCCACAGCTTCTCATTGTGAGGATCCAGGTAAGGTTGCGGGCCAACTCGGCCACATTGCAGAATCAGAGATTTTTGAAGAACTTGCTAGTACGGAGTTGGCAAAACTCTGAAACTGCTGGTGGAGAGGAGTTCGCCACCCACCCTTAATGTGGACTAATTCTCTATACTATGAAGTTCGTGTTGGGTCATCTTGGTCTAATACACAGTCCTACTATATTTGTCGGAAGTGAATACCAAGAGGACCAGAGCCAAGAGGACCAGAATTAGAAGGATCAGCGCCAGTAGGACCGGCAACAGACCTAGGACTGCCAGGGGGACCATGACCAGTAGACCAGGGTCCAGAGTACCATGTGGAGGAGAAATACCAGAACGTGGGGGCAGTAGAACCAGGGTAAGTACAGTTAGGAGGACCAGAACAACCCAGGCCAGGAAGAGTAAGAAGACTCGACCTATATGTCCAGAAGGACCAGACCCAAAATGATGACACTAAAAAGGACCCAAACAAAGAGAACCTGTGTCAAGAGGGCCCAAATCCTTTGGGTGCAGTGCCAGAAAGACCGTGAGGACAAAGCACAGGCCCAGGAAGACTAGAGCGAAGACGGCAAGGGCTAAGAGGGCCAGGACACAAGAGGCCAGTTAGACTGAGGGGACCAGCAGGAACAGAAACTGATGTACTTGTAATCAGATGAGCAGGGAGAGGACCAGGGCAATGATGACCAGTGGGACCACAGCCAAGGCAGGTAAGGAAGCGCAATTCACTGAAGCCCAGAGTATCACAACCTGGAATAAGAGGACAAGTTAGTTCAGATGAGAACAAGTGGGAAGACTATGGCCAAGTGTATAGAGACCTGCTGGAGGAGTACCCGGAAACTAGTCAGGTCAGGATTCGGTGGACTAGGGCTTTTAAGACCATGGATCAGATGGGGAGGATCAGGTGGACTAGAAAGATCAGAATAAGAAGGACCAGGAACAGGGAAAGGAGGGCCAGAGAGGTTCAACCAAGGGACCAGGCATGAAGTTTCAAGTGGAGCAGGAGGACTAGTACCTGGAGTATTAAGACCAGGCTGGCGAGGAACAGGGGGGCCCGGACAACCAGAGTCATGTGGACCAATGCGAGCAGTTTAGGACTGACATGACCAGGCCCAGCCGAAGAGGACCTAATAAGGAGTACCAGGACTAATGGAGGCAGTACCAGGTAGACAAGGACCAGGGCAAGGAGGATCAGGATGACCCAAACACAGAAGACTAGACATGCCAGCCCTCGGAGAACCAAGTCTACAGGACTAGGAGACCAGCAGTATCAGAGATGAGGCTCAGTAGTAACAGGATCAGGAGGCCCGGGATGGGCTAATGCAAGGATGAGCTAGAAGCAGGGCCAGTTAGACCAGGGCCAGGAAGGACTACAGCCAAAAACCCCAAATTCAGGAAACCAGGGTGACCAGAACTAGTTATACCAGAGCCAGGATGAAGATCAGGAGAACCAAAAGATCACAGAATTAGAGGACATGGAACAGGACTAGGAGGAGTACTAGGCACAGAGGAACTGAGAAGTGAAGGAAGAAAACGCTGAGCGGGAGGACACATATGTGCATCTAGGCCACATGTTAGAATATCCTGCTTGGAAAATGGTTCTTATTCATGCTTCTAACACTGCTAACCACTAGAAACCCCCCTCACCCCTTCTGAACTGATACGTATTTGTTGAAAAATCAGACAATGTAAAGTGAAAAAAAGCAAGGACTGTTACACTCTGACCTATGAGTGTAGAAGACTTGGTCTGATGTTGGCACAGTAATCAGAGGGTGCATCTGAGAGACATATGGTCTGAAACTTGACAGAGGACGTTAAAGTTGGATGGGTGAAAATGAGTGTGGTCTGTGAAGGATGGCAGAAGGGTTACCCTTGACCCCTTGAGCCCAAGGGGTCAAGGGGATATGGCAATCAACAAAGGGAAGCTCAAGATCACAAGAACGCTCTCATGAGCAGAAGAGGGGTGATGGTGGCTCCAGATAGATCATCTCACAAGGACCAAAGTCGGATTCTATCACCCCCAGATCTTTGTGCTAACATTCCCTGTGTGTTCATGTGAGGTGAGTATGTAGAAAGATGCAGATTTACTAAGAAGTAACGCAACTCACGGCAGCAAGACAACTTGCTGTGCTCTGCTGCATTGCATGAAAGGGAGAGAGCAGAAATGCACTATATCTACTAACATATGCCACATTTCTGTTCTCCCCTTGTGCTGGCGCACTTGTGGTACCTAGCAACAACACCGGCACACTGGCGAATTGGTGCAAGTGTGCCTGTGTTATGAGTAAGATAGTTTTTGGGCAGGAAGGACCACTTTCCTGCACAAAAACAATCCTTTGAGGCATTTTTTTCTTTCTGTGTGCTACAGAATGCAGTTCTCATAGAAAAGGGAAGAAATAAGAAGCAATACAGATATTTCTACTTGTTGAGAGTCACTTGAGAATGTGTACCATTCTGGCGCAATACTAGGTTTACTCACCTAAGTAAATCTGAGACTGCATCAGATTCCATGGGTGGGAACACCAAAGCTCCACCAATTAAATGCCTTCTTAGCACAGGGAAAAGCAAGGCAAGTATTTGCACTGCAGTGCTTTACTCTGGATTTACTAAGCCACACAGATCCACTTAAGATGGCTTTGCATGACATAGTAAATACCATTTGTGTTGCCTTGCTTGGTGCAAGGGCAATGCAAGCCCTTAGTAAATCTTCACCTCAGAATGTAGTAGTAAGACTCCTTACATGATGAAAGTCTTCACCCATGGAGCAGGGGATGCTTTTTGCATGACGCGATGGAGAGTAGTTGCAGCTTCCCTGCACAGTGGGCCTGTATTGACCTCACCCCTGAGGATAGAGGATGAAAACCCAGAACTTAAGTGAGAGAAAATAGAGAAAAGGTTACCCAACAAAATTCTGTGAGGTCCTTTTTAGCAAAGGGCTTCTGATTAGTTCTTCCTGAATGACTACATGGGGTAGATTAGATCATAAAACAATGGGATGGGTCATTTGTTTCTCTTGTTAAAGGTGTCAAGGTTTCTAAGCAGCACTGCCCATTTGTTTGTGCTTGATGACTACTAAGATAGGCTGTTGATAGCCAGGTGCTGAATCGCTTGCTTTATTATGCCCTTACTTAGGATAGTTCTGCCCGGAGCCTGCACTATTGCTACTGCTATGAGAGCAGTCACCTTGCACAAAGGTTGTGTCTGAGAAACCCACAGAAAATTATGTTTGAAAGATAAACAATCCAACTCAGCTGTAAAACTTCAATTGTGAATTCACACCCCCTTTCTTGGGAAATGAGTATTAAAATAGAATTGTGTATTGATCGATCAATAGGTCACAAGAATAGAGGTAAAAATGGCTCTGTTTATTCAGTGCATTATTTCTCACAATATTACTAATAAAGTCAATGAATAAAAATTTCAGTGAGTTTCTTTTCTTCAGTGACTTTAAAGCCCATATTCCTTTCACAGATTTACTGGGAAACATTTTTAGGTCTCGCCTGCCGATGCTCTTGCGCATTCGAGCTCGCAAGAGATATAGGGGCTTATCCAGAGTTTAACCAAAGTGGCGATTTGATGCAGTGCCCGTGAAAAGTGCGTGCACGCATCAAAGCCATCTGCTTCCCTCCCACAGCTTCCCCCAGCGTGCGCTCTGCACTCAGGCATTTCTCCTCCCCTAATTATTCACAGCCGGCCGGCTGGCCGTGCTTTCACTTTCACGGCTGCCAGGCCGTGTCTCGTTTAAACTTGTTTTTTTAAACTTGTTTAAAATAGTTTTTTTATTTTTTCTTGTTATGTTGCCTGTTAACCTGCTAAATATTCTCACATGCCATGCCAAAATGATTCCCTACCAAAATATTACCCTGTTTTGCATGCGTTGACTACTGCTTTTCCTCCTTGTTGAGTTTTCAAACGTACTCTTTGCAACTCCTTAAAACACATTCAGTTCCGCAACTCACTTCCTGGTCAGATCTTCTCCCACTGCAGAACTCTCCATTCCCTTTCACCCATTCCATGACTTCCTTCTCCAATTATGTCGGTGCGTCGTGTTTAAATGGCTCCATCGGCTGGTACTCCTTAGCTTCATCCCCTTGTGCACACTCGTGCTGTCCCTTGCACACACTCGTGCTGTCCCTTGCACACACTCGTGCTCTCCCTTGCACACACTATTCTGTCTCTGTACTCGTGCTCTCCCTTGCACAAACTATTCTGTCACCGTATCTGCTGGATGCTCTTCGTCCCCGTGCAATCACAGCACGTCATCTTCCCTCTGCTCACACCCTCGCATCTCTCTATGACATCATCAGGTGGTCTCTTTCTATTGCCTCCTATTCACCGCCCGGCCACTCCACCAAAAATATGCTGGCATCTGTTTTTTTCATTCTCTGTGTGCAAATGTATGCTAGTTGGAGAGGCTAACAGTTCAAATGCAGGTAGTTGTCAGGAAAAGGGCAGGTTTCCTCTTTCCCTTGCACTGTTTCTCTTTCTCGCCTTACTTTCTCACGTTTACACTTGCCTGCCCCCCTCTCCTCTGCCGCTCTCCGTCCACTATCTCAGCCCCTCATTAGTTCTAGTTTCATTTGTACCTTCTTGCTCCTCTCCCCGTCAGTCTTCTGTTCCCTCCATCTTCCCACCTTTCTACCACCCTGTGGTGCCCAGAGGTGACCCCTCTCTGTTTCATCAAGAAGCAGCAGCGCATGAGCCATGTTTTATGTAGGCTTTTCTAGTCAGGAAGTACAGACGTGCTGACGCCTCCCAGAGACGGATCTTTACGGCTCTGCCTCTGCAGTCACCCACATTTTCGTCCTTGCTGTGGATCTTGAACCAAGTACTGCTTCCTGCTGCCACTCTCCTTCCATTGAACATGCACGCGTAACATACTTTATTTATTTACTTTTCAGAGTCTGCATTCTGTTCATTGCTTGACTGTCCCTACCACCACCTCACTTCCTTTGATGCATGTCCTTTTCCCGTTTGTTGCTGGCCTGTCACTCCCATCACCTTGCTGCTGACACTTCATGCCGGTCCTCCACCCCGTCGCTAGTTTCCCCCTCCCACCCTTCCTTTGATGTCCGCCGCGCGTTTCCCCTCCCACCCTTTCTTTGAGGTCCGCCGCGCGTGGCCTCTGCCTGTCGCCTCTCCGTCCTTCACAGCCCCTCTCCATCGTGGAATCTCCAACCCCTCCTTCGTGAGCTACAAAAACAATTAAAATATCTTCTCAAACAGCACATCAGGCTTTAAAGTTCATCATACAACCTAAATCCCAACTGAAACCTCCTCCTTGAGTTTCACTACATTGTTTATCCCTCTCCAGGAATTGCAGTGATTTGACTTTAAAAAGACTCTATTCAATAACTTTTAATCTGTACCTAATGTGACTTAAAAAAAAGGAACTCTTTAATCAATTTTTATCCAACACTACCTTTGACAATAATTGAAAATTAACTGTTTTTAAAGCACTCAGATACACTCGGGTCTTGCCAGCGCTATAGCAAAAACTCTTTAAATAAAGAAATTAGATACCCATAGGAAGGTCTGTGTTCATTACCAGAGGTAGTTTCAGAGCCTTGGGGACTTCATTCAGGCAGACAAAGTGCTTCTTAGGCTTCAGATAATACAGTCCAAATGAACATCTGACAGTGCTAAGGTAACACTACAATGCTACCAAATGGTTAACCACCACAGCATCACTCAGCACCACCACAGCATCACTCAGCACCACCACAGCATCACTCAGCACCACCACTGCACCACTCAGCACCACCACAGCATCACTCAGCACCACTCAGCACCACCCCAGCATCACTCAGCGCCACCCCAGCATCATTCAGAGCCACCCCAGCATCACTCAGCGCCACCCCAGCACCACTCAGCACCACCCCAGCATCACTCAGCGCCACCCAAGCATCACTCAGCGCCACCACAGCACCACTCAGCACCACCACAGCATCACTCAGCACCACCCCAGCATCACTCAGCACCACTCCAGCATCACCACATCATCACTCAGCATCACCCCAGCAAAACTCAGCACCACCACAGCACCACTCATCATCACCACATCATCACTCAGCACTACCCCAGCATCACTCAGCAACACCACATTATCACTCAGCACCACAACATTATCACTCAGCGCCACCCCAGCATCACTCAGTGCCACCCCTGCATCACTCAGCACCACCACAGCATCACTGGTTCAGATATGTTCTTTCAATGTTTCAAGCTGTTTTCAAGCTTTCAAGCTTTATTACAAATCACAAAAAGATGTTATATTTCACTTAAGTTCTTGGATTTTCGTCACAATAAAAAACACTAAACATAATCTTCACAAAAGTTATTTACAAAAGTTTAAGCTATTGCCATTACAAATTAAATAAATTATTTAAGTATACAAATGCTATAGGTGTCACATTTGAGAAAGTTATAACTATTGGCATTGTAAATGACAAAGATATTAATTTAGCTATTTAAAAATAAAAACACAATAATGAAAAAAAAATCATTTATAAGACCAATAGCTCAAACTTTCCTAATGCGAGACCTATTGCATTTCCAATGCTTGTTGATATTCCAAAGACTTTCATTTTAATTTATTATTTTCCCATTCCTTTGCTTGTGGCTTTGCAACAGAATACTTCTGATTGCCTAACAATATGCAGGCCATTGAAGAAATGACTTCATACCATCTACCCTATCCTGCCTATTGAGGGCAGAATATACATAATGAACACATCACCATGGGAGAAAAATCCATGCATGTGGAACCATTAGTTTTTTCGTTTTTTAAAAACAAATATTTCAAACGTTTTCTAGCCAGCCGTCATGTCTGACTGCACTGTCCTTCAGATGTTTTGTGCATAGACAGAAACCGCCATGACAGCAGTTCCTATCAATGTAGAGAGTTGTCACAGGGCCAGCAGACAACTCTAAATTTGGCAGGCAGATATCCTTCAGGATGTCAGAGGTATTGTCCTCCGCCATCCTGACGCAGTTAACTCTTTCCTTAAATATCAAAGTCAGGCCCATAGTTTTTCTGACTTTTGTCATCGGATTGAATTGAAGCCTCCTAATTAAATTGTGTTGGTCACTTCATAAGGAGCCGTATGCAATAGTTTTTATTTTGATAAAAATCTCTCTAAATATTAAGTGGCTCCATGGTACTGGGATACAACATTTCCATTTCAGGTGATTGCTTTTACAAATCATTATTTTCAGGTGTTTTAGCCTGATTTGCTTCATTGAACTGAACCAGAACGAATAATTCCAGAATGTACTGATTTGCTGCAGAAAAAGAGGTGTTCTCGTAACATGGGGCCTTTTGGTAATCCTATATCTGGCCCTTGTAGATTCCCATGGCTTTGTGAGTAAGAGCAAGTATATAGCTTTAGAAGAGTAAATAACTTTCGTTTTGCAAAGGATCTAATCATCTTTATCATTAGTCATATCTGCAGGCAAATGTACAGGAGTAGAAGCGTTTGTGGTCTAGAGACAGCTCCATAAAGGGCCCCCAAGTTCCTGTGTCTTGGCCCAAGGTGTAATGGAGTGGCATTCTGTGCCATGTCTGTCAAAATAACTTGCAAACATTCAAACATTTGTGACCTTTAGACCTATAAGATGGAGCTTAGATCTTAGCTAGTTTTACAACTAAGAGCCTCATGTTGCAAAATCACAAGAGTTGCAACCACAAAAGTACTTATCATTATGTACAAAGCAGTTTCTATGAGTTGAAGATTTCTTTAGACTATTAAAAGTACTTTTGCAATTCTGAATTGTAAGTATGTTGGTTCAAGAAAGGGGTTTCCTTCCTCCCCTTTCCAATTCAGAAAGGAATTAATTGATAGTTTGATTCTGCAATTGCTGTTGTAAACCATTGTTGAGCTAACGACTCACAAGTTGAGGTGATTTTAACTAATTTGTAAAGGACAAGGGGTCCCCTTAACACTGTATGTTAGCAGCCTCAGGGGTCAAAGGCTCCTTAAAACTGCCAGCCAAATAGCACAGAATCTATACCTTTTATATAGCACCCGTTTTTCAGCAATTTACACGTCTGCCTACCAGACAGAGCACAATCAACTGTGTAGTCAGCAGCATGAGTAATAGTGAAGTTTTACGGTGTTTGCATGGCTGCCAGCTGACCAGCACACAATTTCTACTATTCATCCTGTAGCCGGGTAAATAGTAGATTGTTCTGCTATTTGTCTGGACACCAGTCGTACAGTGCAGAATCCCTACTGTTTAGCCAGCGGGTGGGTCAATAGTTATATTTTTCTGCTAATTGCTTGGCTGCCAGCCTGACAGCTCAACATCTCTACTATTTAGTCAGCATCCAGGTAAATGTTATTTATACTGCCACCAGCAGGGAAGTGCTGAATACCAACTACCTAACCAGCAGCCAGGTAAATAGTGAAGTTTTTCTGATATTTACATGACCACCAGCCAAACAGGTCAGACGTTCTCCTGTTTTGCCAGTGTGCGGGTAAATAGTGAAGTTTTTCAAATATTTTGCAGTGAGGTAAATAATTAATTTTTTCTGCTATTTGCACGGTCACCAGCCAATCAGTCCAGAATCCCTACTACTTAGCCAGCGCTAAATAGTGACGTTTTTCTTGTATTTCCATACACGCTGGCAAACAGTGCAGAATCTTTATTATTTAGCCAGGTGTCCTCTAAATAGGAAAGTTTTGCTGCTATTTTCAAGCTGACGGACAAATAGTAAATAATTTTCTACTATTTAGCCAGAGGGAGAGTAAATAAAAGAAACAATTCACAATTTATCCGGTGGCCGAATAAATAGCTGCTACCTTTTAATACATATTAAACAAAATGTACGGAAAATTACTGCAGTCTCCAAATTAGCACCTGCTAAACTGAAAGTAAGCAGAAGATGCAAGCCCACCGCACCTCGGTTCAAAGATATCCTGAAGGTCTCAAACCAAGGGTGTTGCAGGCAAGAGAAAAATTAGAGGAGAGACTACGATCCCCTAGTGAGAAAAATACAAATCCTGCATTGCTCAGTACAGGAAACTTTTATTGGTGGAAAAATATGCTGTTTATTGCGCAAATAAAGTCAGCTAGTAGTTCAACTAAATCACTGTTTGAGGCCTTCACTACACTCTCATCCTAACTTTCTGCAATGCAGCAGGAGGTAGTCAGGTCTTCTGCAGTTCCGTTGAGAATTTCTTTCAGGAAAAAGTGAAGGTAATCTTTAACAAATTTACCTCCAGTATATTTACTTACAGAGCAACAAGGCAAAGATAGGGATCTCAGATTAGATTATCCTCAACGAACGCCCCCGCTAACAGAAGATCAAGTCAAACCGGCTACTTCCAAGAAAAAATCAGGATCTCCACTGGACCCCTGTCCCCCCAATATTTTCCACCAAGTCCCCAATGAAATGGCCCCGAATCTGGCACAAATATTCAGTCCCATGTTTAGTTTGGGAGTGTTTCAAAGGCAGTGGAATACTGCTTTGCTTCTTCCACTGTTGAAGAAACCTAACCTAAATGAGCACGACCCAAACAACTACCATCCAATTTCAAGTCTTCCCTTCCCAGCAAAGCTAGTGCGAAAAGCCATGAACACTCATTTGGCCACTTTACTGGAGAGCAACAGCCTGCTCAATGACACACAGTTTAGTTTCCTTAGTGGCCACAGTATGTAATTGGCACTTATTGTGGCCACAGAGGAGATCAGGGCCTCAGTGGATAAGAGTGGCAACACCGCCCTTATTCTGTTCGACCTATCTGCAGCATTTGACACAGTCTATCATGACCTTCTGCTTGACCAGTTACTTAGCTGAGGATTCAGGGAGCAGCTCATAACCTATTGCGATCATTCCTCACAAATAGTATTCAATCAGTTTCTTTTAAAGACTTCACATCCGAACCCTACACGC
Organism: Lissotriton vulgaris; assembly: GCF_964263255.1. NCBI lineage: Eukaryota > Metazoa > Chordata > Amphibia > Caudata > Salamandridae > Lissotriton > Lissotriton vulgaris. Next base: position 1,187,629,020 of record NC_141693.1, on the reverse strand, counting down.
TGCCATGTGAGGTGCCACAGGGCTCATCATTGAGCCCAATGCTGTTCAATCTCTACGTTACTTCCCTGGTAGCCTTAATCTAATCATTTGGGTTGTCACTGGTATCATACAAAAAAAACACCCAGATTGTGGTTTCGTTATCTGATAAGGGTCCCAACATGAGCAACATTTTTCAGAGCGGCATGAGTGCAGTGATCCTCTGGATGTACAAAAACTGCATTAAGCTAAATTAATCAGAGACATAAATCATCTTTTTTGGTAATAACCCCACTTTCTGCTTCTCCATTTGGTGGTCTGCTGAGCTAGGCACCCTTCCGATGTTGGTTAAGAAGGTAAAGAACCTTTTCGTTCTGGTCAACGACAGACTGACATATAAAGAGCAAGATACAAAGTGAATTCTGCATCTTTTTTCTCCCTATGAATCAGGAAGTAAATTGCTCAATTGCTACCATTTGACATGTTAAAGAAAAACATTCTTCCACTAATTCTAGAGTAGATTTCTGCAATGGTTTATATTAAAATCTGCTCAGAAAATCATCTCTAAATAAACTACACATTTTTCAAAACACAGCAGCTCATATGCTGATGAAGGTCCCACATTTAGTTCACCCTCTCAACCATTATCAGATTGCACTGGCTACCCGTAAAGAAGTGGATAGTCTTTAAGGGCTTCTGTACGGCATACAAAGCACTTCACGGCCTTGGACCCGCTTATCTTAGGGATAGGTTCAAATGGCAATAGCCTGGCAGACCTCTTTGCTCGAGCTCTGCTAGTGATTTGGTAGCTCCCATTTGCAATTTGGCTACTTGGGGGAGGTAAAATTTTTGTCACACTTGTAAGGCCTAAAATTGGAATTGTTTGTGTCTGGAGCAATAATCAGCCAGCTCTTTATTAGGGTTTAGGAAATGACTGAAGACTTGACTGTTCTGTGACAACTAGCTATTGATAACCTACCTATTTACGTGTCATTGGTAACCCCAAGATGCCTACGAGCATATGATGCACTCTACACATTATAAAATCAAATCAATCAATCCCCCATTGCAGCTTTTCTTTTAAGTCCCATTGACTTTACCAGTGTAGCACTCAAAGCTTCCACTCTGACCATCACCTCTGCACCTGGACACACCAGGGCAGGTAAAAGGAAACTGCTGGTGGTACTTTGCACCTCTACAACCTTAAGTCCCAGAAGGCACTTCTGAGCTCCGCCTGCAAGTACTGCTTCCTACATGTTTATTCCCCCCATTGGTTACCATTGTAGATTTCGAGGTGCTTCTCGAAACTGTTATTTGAACTATTTTCCTATTTTTATACTAAAAACAATATCTCCCACTGTACTAAAATTATTCTAAAGATCTTGGTGACTTAATTCCTGAAAAAATCTTTTTTTATTTTTATAAATTTGTCTCAGATATCCTATTGAGTGTTTCAAACATTTAGTGACTGTGGTGCATATTATCAAGCAGGGCGTTAAAGTTATCGCCGTTTTAGAGGCAGAAAACTGCAGCGAAAGCAGCGATAATGTTCTTGATAATATGCCCTGGAGAATTCCAATAGAAACCCATGTTCACACGAGAACATGGGTTTCTATTGGAATTCACAAGCCATATTTTCAAGCCCATTATCGCCGTTTTAGCAGAAGTTTTCTGCCGCTAAAACGGCGATCATTTTTAACACCCTGCTTGATGATATGCCCCTGTGTGTGTACAACAAATGCTTAATACTCCCCTCTGATAAGCCGAAGCTACTCTATCACACCACCATAAATAGAGCACGTGTGATCTTTAAAGCAATCCCTGTGGTGCAGTATGGACTTTTTGCACAGTGTGCCCATACAATGATATGATATGATATGATAAATGGGATTTGTTGAGCGCACGTTCACCTACGGTTTCTTGGCGCTGGAGTGGGAGGGCTGAGCGGTACATAGCGGGGCAAACTAGTTGTGAGCTAACGAGAAGAGCCAGATTTAAGTGATTTTCTGAAGTGAGCGTAGGAAGGGAGAAGGCGGAGTGCTGGGGGGAGAGAGTTCCAAAGGAGAGGAGCCTGGGTAGAGAATCTCAGGCCTCCATGTTTCTTACGTCTGAAAGAGCAGGGGGTTAGAAGATTAGAGTTGGAGGAGTGTAAAGCATAATGGGGAACAAAACGGTGTAAGAGGGCGGAAATGATAGAGGGCCCCTGAGAGGAGAGGGCTTTGTGAATCAGGCAGCCAAGTTTTAAGAGGCTGCGCTGGGCTACTGGGAGCCAATGAAGGTTCTTAAGGAGAGGCCTGGTGTGGCTGGATCTTGGCTGGCCATAAATCAACCTGGATGCCTGATTCCGGATGAGTTGGAGGCGTTGGGATTGATATGCCGGTATGCCCACATATAGGGAGTTCGCATAGTCGATGCAAGACATGACTAGTCCCAGAGTGACCTGCACAAGAGCTTCTTGGGAGAGGAGTCTGCAGATTTTCCGGATGCAGCGCAGATGGAAGAAGCAGACGGATACAACTGAGTTGATTTGAGCCCTCATGGAGAGGTCCTTGCAAATGGTGATGCCTAAGCTCTTGACAGAGTCAACAGGGGAGAGGGAGGGGCCAAGTGAGAGGGGCCAGAAAGAGGAATTCCAGGGGTTGCCCTGGGGCCCAGTGAAAACTAACTCAGTCTTATCGGGGATGAGTTTGAGCTGATTTAGGTTCATCCAGGAGCTAATGAAAGTCATGACAGAGTGGGCGTTTTGGATGGAGGACGGGGAGGGGTCGATGTTAAAGATGAGCTGAAGGTCGTCAGCATAATTGAAGATGGTCACAGATTTTTGCTGAAGCTCCGAGATTAGGGGACGAATCTAAAGGTTGAAGAGGAGTGGTGAAAGCGAGGAGCCCTGCGGGACTCCACAGGTGAGACGCTTTCCCACTGAAGAGAAGGCTGGGAGGGAGACTGCCTGGACTCGATCTTGGAGAAAGGAGGTGATCCATCTAAGTGGTAGCCCCCGGATGCCGGCGTGTTCGACACGTTCGAGAAGGATGCAATGGTCAATGGTGTTGAATGCCGCCGACAAATCCAGGAGCACCAATGCCTGAGAGATGTTCTGGTCCGCCCCCTTTCTTAGCTCCTCATGGACGGCCAGGGCAATAGATTCAGTGGAGTGCTGAGGCCTGAAACCAGCTTGGTGAGGGTCAAGAAAGTGGGTAGATTCAACAAAGGTGCTCAGACAGTTAACCACAAAAGCTTCCAGGACTTTACTCAAATAAGGAAGGAGGGAGATTGGGCGGAAGTTAAAGAGAGTGCCCGGGTCTGCTCCAGGTTTTTAAGGATGGGTGAGACCACAGCTGTTTTGAAGGAAAGAGGGACCACCCCTGTGGAGAGGGAGTTGTTTAAAAGAGAACGGGGGCATGGGAATGTTGAGAAAAATCTTCTGACTAATGTGGGGGTGGGGGGGGGCAGCTATCCTGGGGGGAGCCAGACTTGATTTTCCCAAAAAGAGAAAAGAAGGTTTCTTCAGTGAGCGTGGGGAACTTGAGATAATGGACGGGTTGGGAAGGGCCACTGTGGAATGCGGTTAAGCAGCAGCAGTGGGGATACTAGTTTTGATTGCGATGATCTTTTCAATAAAGTAGCTGTTAAGGGAGTCACGGAGGGGTTGTGATGGGAGGGATTTAGCAGTGACACGGTCAGGTTTTACCAGCTCGTCCACGATGGAAAAGATGGTTTTAGATTTACAATTAGAGCTCAGTATTTTCGCGGAGAAATGTGTAGATTTGGCTGCGAGGATGGCAGCTTTATAGTCCTGTAGGGCCGTTAGGAAGGACGTTTTTTTGAGGGGGCAGTAGTGAAGCCTCCACTTGCGCTCCAATTGGCGCAGAGCGAGTTTTCTGTCCTTAAGGTCTTTTGTGAACCAGAGTTGGGCATTGTGGGGTCTCTTCCTTTTAAGGGCTTTCAAGGGGGCAAAGTTATCTCTCGCCTGGGCCAGCCAGGAGGCGAGAGCTTCAGCCTGCACATGAGGTGAACATTGAGGATCAGTGAGATCAGGAGAGGTGAGAAGGGTGGAAGTGAGGTTCGTGCAGAGGGAGGGAATGTCTACATGTTTCCAGTTTCTGACCATGATGGGGGCAGCTGTGTGGATTACAGTGGCGGTCGGCTGGATGATGGAAAGGGAAACAAAGTAGTGGTCGGACCAGGCACAGTGGGAGACTCGGAGGTCGAGGATGTCCAGGTTTAGACTCCAGACCTGGTCCAAAGTATGCCCTTTAATGTGGTGGCCACTTTGATCTGTTCTTAGAAGTTAAGCCTATTGAGTAAGTCCGTGAATTGTTTGGAGCTGGGGTTTTCGAGTGGGTCATGTGGCCAGTAATTGAAATCTCCTATGATGAGGAGTTTGTTGTGGTTGACAACCAGCTCTGCAGCCAAGTTACTGAAGAACTGGATAAAGTTTGATGAGGGGTTAGGTGGTCTGTAACAAAGTACACATGTGAGCGGGAAGTGTTTAGAGTGCAATGTGACTGCTAAGATGTCAACCAAAGGGGTATTGGGAATTGTTAGGGAAGTGAAGATGTGCGGGTTGGCGATGATGGCGGCGACTAACCCCCCGATGGCAATGACAATGGCATCACTTCATGAAAAGCCAGCTTACTATATTGATCAGTAGCACAAAACATGTGCTGCCCTCTGATTACACTGGAGATCCCCTCCCTATGGTAAAGAAATGCTGCTTGTGTGACAGAATGATTGTGTTTTCCTCAGTTTAAATAGACAACATGAGATATGAAGCCAGGAAGAACGTAAGGTGAGCAACATCCATGGGACTAGAAGCATGCCTAGTCAATTGCTTGGCAAGTTTGCAATAATTTTTTTTATAAATGTGTATACTACCTAAAGTTTGAACATGTAATCTTTCCTGAAAAGAAAAGGGCATATTTAGAGCCTAATGTTCGAAGTTCTATTGTGATCCCAAACCCTGCGATTGCAAAATCGCAGGGTTTGTCACTTGAAAAAGGCTTTTCTTTATTTACAAAAGTCTTTTATGAATTGGAAAATCCTTTCTGACTCCTTAAAGGACGTTTGCAATCTTTCAGAATCACAAAGAATTGGGAGCATGGAAGAAGGATTCCTCTTCCTATTTAAAACTAGAAAAGAACACATCATGTCTTAGAGCTGCAATTGTAATCATAAGCCACTGAGTTCCTAACCCCGAGTAGAGGAGGTCACTTATTTGTGAGTAGGAGGGGTTCCTCTTAAGACTTATTCCCCTTTGCAAATCGTGTTGGCAGTCTCAGAGGGATTTAGGCAGTAGTCTAGGAAAACACTGCCTGCCCCACATGAAGTTTTCCATATGGGAATCTTCCCAGACTTTTAAATAGGATGAGGATTCCTGACTTTGCTAAACTTCATAGATGAATTTCAAAGCATTGTCAATCCCTACTACTTGGAACACCAGACAGGACCAAAACATTCTTGATGGATTAGATCACCTGTGGAAGAGTGTTGGTGCTTCCCTTCAGAAAATGGTGACTGCTTGCACTGAGTGTTCAAGGAACCGCAACATGAGATAATTCTCACTTTAGTAACCTAGTATGCTATGATGCTGTCGCTTGCCTCTGGGAGTGGCACTTGTTCTTGTTAATTGTGATTTGTAGAGCGCTTAATACCGGCAGGTCTCTCAGCGCTACGAGAAGATTAGCTATTGTCCCAGAAGTGAGTGTAGTCTCTAAGTGATAAATGCTATGCCCAGGCTTCTGTGAAGAGCAACGTCTTCAGTTTCTTCCTAAATGGGAAAAGGGCTCTTTCGGCTCTTATGAAGGCTCTGTTTCAGCCAATGGGATTTAGGTAAGGGGATAGCTTGAAGGTGCAGATTTAGAACAAGGAATCTTTCAGATGGGAGAGACGAACCTACATCCAATGTTATCTTTAAAGTTTCCGCTGAAAGGCCACAATGGAAAGAGTAGGATGCTTGCTTTTAAATATGACAGTATAGGTGACTGTGACCTGCATTGTCCTATGGACTCCAAGTGAACCTCTTCCACTTGAAAGGGCCTACTCTATTGGTATGGAAAATACATGCAGTAAAGTGAATTTGGTAGTCAAACTGAAATACTTCTCTCACTATATTGGGGTGCCTCAGTGTTTTTATCCTAATTACAAAGCCGCTGGAACAGTAGACAGAGCTGAATTTTACCTCAAGTGGGAGATCAAAACAGGGAAGCATACTCTTCTGGTATGCAGCATTGCAGGCTTGTGCAGCTTCAAGTACAGACCCCCCATATGATGTTCATAAAAGATACAACATCCATTTCACGTGCACTCTTGAAATATTTGATAATAATAGATGGAGAAATATCCCATTCGAAATTGTCACACTACATCGCTGGGATTCCTTTAGCTCACACACCAAAAATCAGGAAAGGTGGATATCTGGAGCAGGTTGTGAAGCTTCTCTTCATAACAACATTCCTGAAAACATTAATAATGAAGAAGTTCCATAATTTAGATACCAACTTATTCATAAAATGCTTGAAAATCCAAAGAATTTCCAAATGAGTCTAAAAGGGAGATTGAAGCTGCTCCTCCGTTTTAGAGACACACTCACCTCTTGAACAGATAACACTGGCATCCTCGTGGTGACCGCAATTATGCACACCCATCACGCTGTGAGGACACGCCCACACCGCCTCTTCATCTCCTCTGCAGTTCAGATCGTCCAGGTGGATAGGACCGTAGCCTTGACCAAAGTAGGCAGACCCTGGAGCAGATACAGCATGTCCACAGTCCAGTTCTCTGCACACTACATTGGCATCTTCGAGGCCCCAGCCGTCATCACATACAGTGCCCCAGGAGGAGCCGTAATAGACCTCAACTCGTCCTTCACACCTGTTTGCGCCGTTCACAAGTCGAACATGGAAATCAACTGAAACAAAATTCAAATAAACAACTTTTAGTTCTTTACTACCTGGTGAGATTCCTTCTGAGAAAGCAAGCACGTGAGAACAACACATTTAGCCATTGAACATTTGAAAACGTCAATTTGAAGGTACAGAGAAGAAAACACAGCAGTGTATTTACTTCCTAAGGACATTAAAAGAAGAGAGAGCCCTGGAAATACCTGTCAAAAAAACACAAAGCATTAATTTTTAGTCACGATAAGTAAAGACATCCACTGAATAAAGTTGTAGTCATTTACTGAGCTCAGGGCGTTTCTTTTCACACAATTTTTTAAAAATATTACTATGGAAAACTGAAAACAAGCTTAATTTTCATTAGTATGCCATTTTCAAACTCATACCTTTCTTATCAAGTAAAAATGTCCACTCTACAAAGCTGTCATTACCATGCAATACCTATATATATATATATATATATATATATATATGGTTATTTTTAGGGTTTAGAGATGGGTGAGGGTATTGGGTGGCTACGGTAAATTGAAGGTTTAGGGTGGGTAAGGATATTTGGGTGGCATAGGCATTTTTAGGGTATAGGGTGGGTAAGGGTATTTAGGTGCCAAGAGTGCTTTCAGGGTTTAGGGTGGGTAAGGCTATTTGGGTGCCAAGGGTGCTTTTGGGGTTTATGGTGGGTAAGGGTATTTTGAGGGTAAGGTTTTCTTAGGGTTTAGGGTAGATAAGGGTATTTGAGTGCCAAGGGCATTTTCAGAGTTTAGGGTGGGTAAGGCTATTTTGGTGGGAGAGGGATTTTAGGGTTTTGGACGGGTAAGGGTTTTTCCGGTAAAGGTGTTTTTTGGGTTTAGGGTGGATAAGGGAATTTTTAGCATTTAAGGTGGCAAGGGTATTTTAGGGTTTATCGCTCGTAGGGACATTTGGGTGGAAAGGGTGTTTTCAGGGTTTAGGGTGGGTAGGGTCATTTGGAGGTAAGGGTGTTTTTAGGGTTTAGGGTGGGTAAGGGTATTTGGTTGGTAAGAGTTTTTCAGGGTTTAAGGGCTAAGGGAAAATGGGTACAAGGGAATTTTTAGGGTTTAGGATGGGAAGGGGTATTTTGGTGGCACAGGTATTTTTAGGGTTTAGGGTAAGTAAGGGTAGTTTTGGATGGCTGGGGTATTTTTTTGGGTTTAGAGTGGGTAGGGGTATTAGGATGACAAGGGTACTTTTAGTCAAACGAGAAGTGCCTCTCCCACCATAAATCAACCATCATTTTTTAATTTCTTCAGAAGTCATATTTATTAACTCTGGGCTTACGTTCCTTTTTTTGCATTTCTATTTTTTCTATTCAACAGGTTTTCTCCTTATCAGTGTTTTCAAAATACTCCTTAGTAACATTTCCACAAAAATTGTAGACACATAAAACATTATTTACAGAATACAGACATAACAAATCTTCTTATTACGAAAAGCTTAGTGCATAGCATAAATCAAGCTATTAAATGTGACATTCCACAACATACACAATTGACAAAACTAAATAAGTGACAAAAAATAATGAAACAGAAATCATACAGGCAAGATCAGGCACTAAACGTAAACAACGTACAACATCATAGGCTCAAACTAGCCCACTAGGTACCTCCAGTAAGCGCCACAGAGCTGCGTTGCAGAGAGATGGAAAAAGGGGCGTGGCCTCTGAACACCAGTCTATTCAGAGGCCACACCCCTTTTTACAACACTCTGCAACGCAGCTCTGCGGCGCTTACTGGAGGTACCTGGTGGGCTAGTTGGCCCCCAGGGACCCTCAGAATTGAGGAGGAATTAATTCTCCAACTTAAAATGTGCCACAAGGTGTGTTTGCAGACATCTCATCTCAGGTCCCGCCCCCTTCATCATTGTGGAAACACGCCCCTTGTCGAGTTGTAAGTTTGGGAATTAATTCTCTTGCAATACTGAGGGTCAACTAGCCCAACAGGTATCTCCAGTATGCTCCAGGGAGCTGCGTTGCAGACAGGTGTTCAGAGGCCAAGCCCCTTTTTACATCTCTCTGCAACGCAGCTCTGTGGCGCTTACTGGAGGTACCTAGTGGGCTAGTTTGAGCATAGGGACCCTTAAGATTCAAGAGGACTTAATCTCTCAACTTAGAACGGCCACAGGCCGCGTTAACCCAGTGGTGAAGAGAGGGGACGGGGCCTGAGGTGACATATGCAAACACGTCCTGTGGCGCGTTTTAAATTGGGGAAATAATTCCCCTTCAATCCTGAGGGACCCTGGGGGCCAACTAGCCCACCAGGTGCTTCCACTAAGCGCCACTGCCCTGCGTTACAGAGAGGTGGTGCAGGCCGGGCCCCTTTCTACACCTGGTACATAAGGCCCACCCCCTCCCTTCACCACTGTGCAAACGCGCCCTGTGGTGCATTTTAAGTTGGGGGATTAACTCCCCTTGAATTCTGAGGGTCCCTGGGGTTCAATAAGCCCACCAGCTGCCTCCATTAAGCGCCACAGAGCTGTGCTGCAGGGAGGTATAAAAAGGGCGTGGCCGCAGAACACCTCTCTAAAACGCAGCCCCCTGGCGCATATTGGAGGTTCCTGGTGGGTTAGTTGGCCCCCAGGGCCTGCCTCCTATATTATTTGTCTATTTTAAATTGGAAGGGGCCACGTGGCCCCCCTCCCGAGGCCCTAATCGGCCCCGGGAACCCCCATCCCCGGGGGCATGGGCATGTTTTTATTTTAATATTTATTTGGAGTGGGGCGCCTTGCCCCCCTCCTCAGGTCCTTTATGGCCCCGGGGACCCAATTCCCTTCTTCTTTTTTTTGTTGTTGAAATTTTTGTGGAGGGGGACCACGTTGCCCCCATCCTGGGCCACTAATAGCCCTGGGGACCCCATTCCCCAGGGCTGGCCTTCTCCGTTGGGGACCATGGGGGGGTCCCCAATCCCCCCACGGTCCTGCCGGCTCCCCGCCTCTTGCGGGAGCCGGTATTGCTTTTCTACATGGGGTTCTGCCAAGATGCAGCTCCCCGTGTGGAAAAGCAATTGTCTTTGATTTTTGGAAGAGAGAGCAGGTTTCCCTGCTCTCTCCTCCAAAAACCAAAACAGTTTGCTATGGCAGGGCCATAGCAAACAGCAGTGTCACGGGGGTTGGCACCCCGGGACACTGCAGGAGCCAGCCCTGGGGGAGTGCGGGCCACAGGGCCCTTGAGGGCTCCACGAGGGGGGCTGCGCGGTCCAACTCCCACCATTTTCAAAGCTCCCGGGGGTGGTGGTCCCCGGGGCCTGGGGTCTGTCACAGACCCCCCATTTCTAATAATTAGACCCCCGGTAAGGTGGGGTCCCCGGGGCATGTGGGGGGTTCAACCCACCCACACAGGTTTTTTATTTTTTTTAAAAGACTCCCTGGGGGGTGGCGGTCCCCGGGGCTGCGGGGGGGGGGGGGGGCATGAGCCACCCGCAAACGTTTTTGAAAAGCCCTGGGGGGTGGCGGTCCCCGGGACTTGGGGGGGCCTTTGAGCACCCCTACCCATTATTTATGAAGCCCGGGGGGTGGCGGGGCCTGGGGCTTCATTTTTTTTTGTGGCCGGATGCTCGGATTCCCTCCCACCATTTTCAAAGCCGCCAGGGGTGGTGGTCCCCGGGGCTTGGGGGTCTGTAACAGACCCCCAAGCCCCGGGGACAACCCTCCCACACAGGTTTTTTATTTTTTTAAATAGACGCCCTGGGGTGTGGCTGGCCCTGGGGCTGGGGGGGCTGTGAGCCCCCCGCACATATTTTATAAAAGCCCTGGGGGTTCAGTCCCTGGGGCCACTCTGGGCCCCCCATTACATTAACAATATTGGCTCCGGGACTTGGCCCCCCGGGCACTGAATACTAACGAAGCGCTTCGTTTTTTTTGTGCAGCCGAATGCACTGATCCTACGCACATCTTGCGATTTATTCACAAAAAAAATGTTTTTGGGGGCCTTCAGAGCCCTTATGGGACCCCCTGAGCAGGCCTAGGGGGTCAGGGTGTTTCTACCCTGTCCCTTTTGCATGTTTTGCACTTTTTATTTCTGTTTTCTTGTGCCTCGCACAAGATGGCTGCCAACTTCCTGGTTTGGAGTGTTGGCAACCAATTAGCATAATGCTTGTGCTCGGGAGGATCCGCAGCCCTAGATATATATGTGTTTTTGCGTTTGAATTTCTCACCAACTACTGAACGGATTTACACCATTTAACAAAAAGGCCTCTTTCTGAACGAATGGCTACCTTTTTGCCAAATTTGGTGTAATTCCTTTCAGCAGTTCGGGCTGTAGCCGTGTCTAAAGTTGCCTATGGGAAACTTTCAAGATAGGAGCGGGCCGGAGCGCCCCACAAGTTTTGAAAATTTTGCGAAGATTTGTCAACCTATGGAAAATAGGTCCTAACTTTACCTACCTACTGGCGACCGCACGGCATTGCTAAAATAAACCTTAAAAATGTGTTTTCCACTCATTGATGTGATGGTACGTCATTAAAACCCCTTATTCCTGCCCCATACACTGCTATACTTATGCACTTGGCTTGATAGATTTTAAGAAGAATTCCTGCGGGCCTTTTGTTAATTTTTTTTGCTAAATTAACAAGAGCTGCTGTTGACCTCATAAAAAGTAGACACCTGCTCTTTACCGCGGGTACCCAAGAACCTGTATGCCCATATAGAACGCTCAGGTACAAGAACGTATTGGTGGAATCTATTCTACTATCCCATAGTGGCTTATTACTACATTTGCGTCTCCCCCTCCCACAAGACATTACAAAAGTCTTTTTCACATTTAGTTTTAGGCCTCAAACATCCATAAAACCAATATATGAGGCAAGGGCTCTTTGTAGACCCAGCTGGGTTCGGGCAATGAGCACTGCGTCATCCGCGTAGAGGAGAGAAACAATTGGCTTTTTATTAATATATTTCCTCCAGTTCCTTTTCTAGTGCGTTAGTATATAGAGTTAAAAGGAATGGGGCCAAGACACAACCTTGTCTCATGACCCTCTCCACGCGGAATGGTCCAGAGCATTCTCCTTTTAGTCCATACCTCACCCTAGCTGATGCCCCAGAATATAGTTGCCTTAAAAACTGCACCACAATCAGGTCCATATTTAAATCCATTAAAAAGTTCCTCAATTTTTTGTGCATAACACAATCAAAAGCGGCCGATAAATCAAAAAATGCTACATCAAATGTCCTTGCCTTTGCCTGAGTGTATTTCTCAATTAAAATATTAATATTTAAAATCTGTTCACATGCCCCCAATCCCTGTCTAAAACTGTATTGGTCTTCGCTCAAAATATTTATTATCTTCTGCCAAAATTTGCAACATATTCAAGATAACCCTTCCTACTACCTTCACTAGAGAATCTAGGAGGGATATTGGGCGGTAGCATGCTGGGTTTTCCCTTTCCCCTTTTTTAAAAATTGGTATTATCACTGACTCTGACCATGACTTGATGAAGCCCTTTGCACAACATGCTTCTACAACACGAGTCAGTAGTGGGGACCATAATAAAGGGGTTGACTTAAATAGGTCAATAGGCAGACCATCTGGTCCGGGTGCTTTTCCACCTTTGCTCGCATTAAGAGCCTCTGTTACTTCATTCGAGGTAATATGCAGTTCGATGGGCAAAAACCCTGTGGGATCACCCCGTTGGTTACTCTCAGTGGCAGTACAATTTTCTACATTCCCATTGGCACTATATACGTTTGCGAAAAAGTTTACCCACATTTCCTTGTCTATAGCAACCGCAATAGTTGCACCATCCTTATTAGTAAAAAAAAGAGCATTGACTGCCTTCCAAAACACGGAGCAATCCTTACTCAGGGATGCTTCATATAAAGAAGCCCAAGCTTGTTCTTCTAGCTCTTTCTTCCATTTTTTCCTTGCCAAATTATAAGCCTTCCTACATACTCCTATTTCCGCGTGATCCCTCACAACCCTGTGAAGAGCAACTTTCAGACGGCTATATGATTTAGTGCAAATTGAATCAAACCATCCGTTTTTCTCAAAACGGATTCCCTTCTTTTGAATTCTGAGCACATTTTGAATTAGTAGAATGATTTGGGAAAATGCGCTCAGGATATCATCATGGGAAGAACTTTCCTGTAAACATTTCATAATATGGTCATAAGCTTGGTAATAATATGTTTATTCATCTCCTCATGGTTTTTGCTATCCCAGCCCAGGGCATAACCATTGTTTGGGGTCCAATGCGTTCTACTGTGTATTATCTGGGCACCCTTTTTTGTTAAAACTATATTAATGCTAAGGGGAAGATGATCACTCAGGACATTGGAGTGTATTTTGAAATTATCAAACCAAGTAGCATAATGAATAGGAACAATAATAAAATCTATTGTAGATTGAAATCCTCTGCCTATAAATGTATAATGAAAATCCACACTTGGAGTACACAACATATTTGCAAAACCCAAGTAGTGTAGATGCATAGTTTAATTAAGTCCCCCCCCTTTCTGAATGTGGAAAAGGCTTTGTATCTTCTTCGGATTCTGTATCAAAAACCTCACAACCGACTTGTGTACAAAGATTAACATTAAAATCGCCTCCTTAAATGGTAATCACATCAGTTCCTTCTGATCCCCCAACTTTAAAATCTCACCCAATTGGCCCCTTTCTGTGTTATTATAACAATTTACAACAAGCACTACTATATGTGGGTCCAGGTAAATACGTACAATTTGATAGAATGTAGCCGATGTTCTCATTTCAATTTTTTGAACCCCTAGTAGATTGGAAATATACACACATATCCCCCCTTTATGTCTCCCATGTACATACCGTGTTGCTGGCGTGTGATATGTGTTGTAACCGTCTATGTGAACCTCATCCACAGCCAAGTCTCTTGAAGACATATGGCAAATCAGCCTCCAGATCAAAATGGGATATCTCATCAAGAATGACCTGGACACAGCCGTTTAATCTCTCTGTAACAGTGCTTTGTGAGGTACAGGCTTCCACCAATTCATTATTTGGTAAAGCAATAACCTTACTATTCGGTGGGGCCCCTTGTGACTCCATGTTTAATGACTCTCTACAGTTGAAATTTGCGTCAACTGCCACCGTCAAATAGTTCAACAAAGTCATATTAGGCGATTGACTGCCTACCGGCTCGGTATTAATGCTGCATAATTTCCTTTTACCCATCTTAACTAATCGGATAGGCAAATCCCTTTTAATCCACAAAATGTCAATTAAATGAAAATAAAGTAAGCCCTCAGTAGCCATAAATAAACCCCCTACTGAACAGTTAAATGATATAAATACATACACATCAAAAATGAATAGTTCAGATCCGCTAAATATCAGGGGCTCTGACAAGATCAGGTGGGCCCGCCTTTGGCTCAGGCTTCGCTCGGCGCACCCGCGAGCGGCCCGCATTGCCGGAGGTTAGGCCTGCTTTATGCACCGCCAGGCGTGAGTTCTATGGTGCGTGCGGCTCCTGCTGCAGCACGCTCTGGGCGTTGAAGTCCGTGGTGCTTATGAGCATATTTAAAGTGCAGCGTGCTAAGGCCAGGGGCAACAGGTGGTGGTCAGAGTTCCCTTTTTTAAAATACAGCGTGCCAGATCCCGCTAGGAATAAAGTCCAGCATGCCTTTCAAATATGCAAACCCGGAGTGATTCTCAGCAGCTCACTCAATATTCCATCCCCTGTTTTGTCTTTTTGTGTTCATTTCTTCCCTCTTCCCGCTGTTTCCTCAACCTGGCTATTCAACGGAGACCTCGCACCCCAGTGCCTTGATACCCCCAGGGCGACAGTGCTGCGCTTCACAAATGTTGATTGATTGATTGATTGAGGAGTTCTCTTAAAGCATGCAGCGACTCATATGAAGAATTGGAATCTAAATTAATAAGCCACAAGTGTAGTTAACTCTGGGTTATACCCTGGTCAATGCAAAGATCAGTTCAACAGTTTTTCCTACAAAGAACTCAGACAGGTGCTTGTGCACCTTCAAGTTTTCAGCCTTTCCACAGCTAAACCTTGTTTTACATTATAGGTGGTGATGGAGCTTTTGCAGCACTGGTGGCTGCATTCTGCAAACCGATTCCTGCAGCAACAACTTTGATGAGGCAGGACCACTTCCACAGCCTCACTCTGGTCAAGGCCCATTGGGCAAGGATCAGTGTGGCATATCTGCATAGTGGGTGCTCTTCTTCGGCATACCAGGCACTGACACGACCTTGGCTTCAGCAGCCGCTCCCTTCAACCAGGATGTGACTCAGATGTTCAGTTTCGACAACTGCAACATTCACTCTTGATCAGGGCTGCGGGAGCCAGCATTTCTATTGCACAAAAGGCACTGCTGGATATGCAGGACATCTTTGGGGGCCAACTACCCCTCCTGTTACCTCTAGCAAGTCACATACAGTCTGTTTGCTAAAAGCTTTCCAGTGGCGACACCCCCTTTCTCCTCCACTCTGCAAAGATGCCTCATGGTGCACTACCAGTTGGGGGATGAAGTCCCCTTGGCTCTTGAGGGTCTTTGGGGGCCAACTAGCACTCCTGTTATCTCCAGTGAGAACCACACAGGTAGATTGTTGAGAGCTCATCAGAGGCTGTGCCCCCTTTCTCCACCACTCTGCAAACGTGCCTCCTGGCTGGTGCCTCTTCCGGTGTGTACCCTCTTTGTTACCTGGGCAAGCCGATGTGCTTCCCACCCGCCAAACCTGGTTGACTGTTCCCCCCACCCATCTCTGCGAGGTGACCCGGTAACCGGTATCCCAACTTCCTCCATGTCACAGGCTCTGCCCTCTGTTGCGTAATTAATTGTTTACTTCCGGTTCACCTGAACCCAGGGGGCTCTGGGAGCTTGTCGGTGACCCCCTGGGTCCTGACTGCCCCGTTTGCATTCTGTGCCCGCTTCGCAACCTGCTTTTGTATTCCTCTTGGATCGCTTTGTACGTACCGCCTGCTGTCCCTTCTTCCGAACCAAAGGACCTCTTGCAAGTCCACTATGCCTCTGTGACAAAACTAGCCACCTTGTCTAGCCCCCCCCCCTAAAATCTTGTTCCTCCGTGGGTGGGTGGGCGGTTCTTCTCCTGACAAAATTACCATGAGAAAGAGGGACTTGTGCCCGGTGCCCACCTTAAAATACCCCTAACACCCTGCCACATTCCTAACCATAGATTTACAGCTGAGCTGGCCCAGCCCTATTATCTGGTGGGCCCGCTCTTTCTCATTCCTTTTCTCCCTTCCTTATCTTCAGCCAATCCTCTATTGGTGCTCGGGCTCCGCTTCCCGGGGGCAGCCAAAACTGAGACCCCCGGTCCAGCCACTATCCCCCTCCCCCTGGGGAGTGGGGGGCTGAACCAAGGGGCACAGCAGAGGAACCCCCCCCAGGGGCGGCCTTAGGCATGTGCAAGCTGTGCACCTGCACAGGGCCACCAAACACCAGGGGCCACCACGCCAAAATATATCCTTATTATAATAATCCTGTGAGGATGGATACATATTTGCGTGGCGGCCCCTGGCAGGGATTTGGTGGCCTCCGGCTCAGTTTCACTTCCAAACAGCCTGACCCCCCCTCTTCACTGGCCTCCGCGCCTGCGTTCCTCCGGGGCCCCCTACAGGTTCCTCCGGGGGCCCCCTACCCACGCTCCCTGCCCAGGGCCACCATGAGCTTAGAGCCGCCCCTGCCCCCCCACATGGTTGCACCACCCGAATCCCAATAACTTCAGACCACACAAGTTTCTGTTTTATGGAAGAACTGAGGCCGCAGTTTATTAGGCATTTCCAACTCTTTGCCATGACATGCCTTGACTTGCCACGTTGCTGGGGGGAGCTACTAGTCCGCTCCTCAGACTGGGAGCGAGTGAGAAATTAGCTAGAAAGCGATACACAAAAAGAAGAGCGAACCCCCCCCAGAGGACGTCGGAAAGACTCGCGAGTAAGAAGAAACGGGTAACGAAAACCTGCAATGAAGGGAAACAGAGAAAAACCCCAGTGAAGCCTCTGAGAGGATTCAGAGAGGGAGAAAAGAGCTCAAGATGGCGACCATTAACTGTGATCCCAGTCGCTGCGTCTGAAGTCCCTGGTTCACTCAGGCACTGTGCGGGATACAACAAGGTCAGTGCTGGAGCCACACACTGCAACCCCCCCCCCTAGCAGACCCCGCGATACTCCCGGTGAGGGCAGAAGAGGAGAGCCGCCCCTCTTAACACCAGGAAGGTGAAACCGAAACTGAAGCAGAGCAGTGGGGGCCGCCATTTTAAGGAAAAATAAATTAAAACCTGGCGCGAACTCCGGCACTAAGGAGGTTATAAAAAAAAAAGGGCACAACGTGGATTGAGCAGTACAGTCTGGCGTCCATTTTGCTGCTGTTCACGCCCGCTTTTCTCTGGACCCTGACCCGCCATCTTGTCCAGTCCCTCGTCCTTTCCCCTTTTCCCTCATTTCCCCCTTGAGGATCCTTAAATGTTTCTTCCTTTTTTTGATTTGCCTTTTATCCATACCCTTGTATCCCTCCCACCCTCCCTTGGTGTTGTGACTGCGTCCCCCTCCGACCCCACTTAATGGAACTCTGCTCTCCTGGTTTTTTGGGTCTTGACTTGAGAAAATCTACTATTTGTATATCTATGTATATAGAGATAACTCTAATCACTAGTATATGCAGTAGACCTCTGTACTCTAGAACTTTAGGGTGACTTGGTTTTAGCCTCATCCGGGAGCAGTAGTTTTTCAGCGCGGGGACACACCGTCATAGGTGTAACCAGGCGCTTAAGAAATGGTCTTATTATTATTTTATTATTACTCTCTACCATTCCTATGTGACACTTAGAGTATTTCCATTCGTATCCCTTCCCTATGTATATAGAGATAACTCTAATCACTAGTATATGCAGTAGACCTTTGCACTCTACCATTCTGATGTGACTCTTAGAGTATATACATTTGTATCCCTTCCCTATGTATATAGAGATAACTCTAATCACTAGTATATGCAGTAGATCTTTGTACTCTCTACCATTCCTATGTGACTCTTAGAGTATATCCATTCGTATCCCTTTCTTGAATGCTCCTCCTTGTGTGACTCTATAACTTGTACATTTGCAATTTTTTTTGTTTGTATTTTTTATGCAACGCACGTAATCCTGAGTCTTTATGTATCACAACTGGCTCTTATGTAAAGCGCTCTGACACCTTCGGGTAATGTTTGCGCTATATAAAATCGCATTAAATAAAATAAACTACTCATTGGGGGAAGAAGTCCACTTTAGTCCTAAGGCCCTCAGCAGGCAAGGGGACCTCATCCCCCCATCAGCAGTGCACTGAAAGGTGTGTTTGCATAGTGGTGGATAAAGGGGATGTGTCCTCTGACCACATCTCATTAATCCGCCTCTGGGGAGCTAACTGGAGGTAACAGGAGGTCTTGTTGGCCCCTAATGACCTTCAGCAGCCAAGGGAAATTCATCCCCCAACCAGAGGAGTGCCAGGAGGCAGAGTGGTGGAGACTCCTTTTTTTAAGGGGGTCCACGGGGTCCAAGTGGTCCCCTTTCCCTGGACCATTTTGGGACCAGTGGAGGCCATCCCCCTGGGCCTGACCCTTTAAAAACACAATTATGAAAAAAGGGAGGAGGGTCATGCAGCCCCACTCTGCTGATGATTTCTGTCCCAGGGACCTCATTTCCTGAGGCCTGACCTTTATTTTTATTTTTTTTATGATTGAAAGGGACACCATCCCCTGGGGACAGGCCTTTTTATTTGTTTAGTTTTAAAGTGGAGGGGGGGCATGCGGCTCCCTCACTGGGCCAACTTCAACCCCATGACACCATCCCCTGGGTCCTGGCGTCTCCGTTGGGGACCACGAGGGAGCCTCCTCTGGGAGTCTGCATTTCTTTGAGACCCAGGGATCTGCATTTCAACGCAATGTCTGTTTCCCTGCTCGCTTGATATTGTGCAGGGAAACTGACATTCTCTGCTTTCAGCAGGCAAGAGCATTTTTTGTGCTTACTTATTGAACGTAGAGAGTTTGCTATGGCTTGGAGGGAGCAGTGCTCTTGCCAAGCCATAGCAAATTGCAATGTCCCAGGGTGGATACCCCAGGACATTGCTGGAGCCGGATCTGGGACTGCTGTGTAATTCTTCTAGCTGATCCTAAGTTATTTGTTTCTGTAAAGAGAGTATCCAAGATCAATATTCAATCATGATCGGGTTCCCATAACCTACAGCAAGAGAAACACTCTTAGGATAAGCAAGAAGAATTGCACATCATATTGAATACATATGATTATGTTTGACTGAGACAAGCCTATGAAAAAAAAGAAAATAAAGAAAAAATGAGAAATATTGCCCAAAATATTGAATATTGAATATACGGGTGCCGCTCGAAGCGCCAGGACTGTGGATTATGTGTCCATTTCTAAGGAAGGCTGCGGAGGGGCTCTGAAGGGGAGAGACATTGCCAACAGCGACCCAGCGGGACTGCGAGTCCCAGGTTTCCAAGCGGCTGCCTGAGACGCCGCACCTGGAGACTCTTCCCGGCTGGCCACGCCCCCTTCTCCTG
Source organism: Lissotriton vulgaris (assembly GCF_964263255.1). NCBI lineage: Eukaryota > Metazoa > Chordata > Amphibia > Caudata > Salamandridae > Lissotriton > Lissotriton vulgaris. The sequence goes on along the minus strand of NC_141693.1, from coordinate 1,187,609,641 downwards.
GGCAGTCAAAACCGCGACTCGCGGCCCCCGCTTCGCGGGAGCCGCTCGAAGTGCCAGGACTGTGGATTGTGTGTCCATTTCTAAGGAAGGCTGCGGAGGGGCTCTGAAGGGGAGAGACATTGCCAACAGCGACCCAGCGGGACTGCGAGTCCCAGGTTTCCAAGCGGCTGCCTGAGACGCCGCACCTGGAGACTCTTCCCGGCTGGCCACGCCCCCTTACCCAGAGCACCTTTATCATCACGCCCACTAACGTGCATCGCGGGACGCGCGCGGGCGGGCGCCGGGCTAAGCCCGGGCAAAGGGCGGGCCGTTTTAGGCCGTTAGAGGCCAGAAGAGACGGGAAGAGACCGGACCGGGCCATCCCTCTGACGCCCTGCTTCTCCCACCACTCATCTCCCCTGGGTTGTGACTTTTGTTCTTTTTAATATAACATGGCCAACAGGGTATCCAGAAGCAAGGCTGCCCAACACATTACTGGCACCATAGAGAAATTTCTCGCCAAGGCTAATGATGTAGTTAATAAAGGACTAACCGTGCTAGATAGCCAGCCTGAGGAGGGTATAGATAATTTGTTGATGGACTCTCCGGTTCTTCAACTGATGCTAGCACACCACTATTGCTTGATGTCACCCACCTGTCGCTCATGGATAGCATTGATCAGACTATTGAGTCAGTCTTACAACAACTGAGGACACCTTCAACTTCCCAGAGGGATAGAGAGTCATTACGCCTCTCAGGGGTTGTAGAACCCTCCCCCAACGTGGATTGAATAGAAACAGAGTCGCAGGAGGTGGGTCCGGATGCAGCTCCAATAGAACCCACAAGTAGCAGAGGGGATCATCCATCCAAAAGAAAGAGGTCAAGGAAGCCAAAAGGCGCCAAGAGGGGTAAAGTTGACTTAATTATGCCCACTCAGGATGATAATATAGACACTCTGGCCTCGCCTGGGGCCACTTCTCCGGGGAATAGGACGGAACTTCCAAGCCCCCCACTAGCCTCATCCCTACCGGTGTACACAGGACCATTCATTTTCGGTGGGGCCCCCTCCAATACTACAGATTTGCTCATCAGCTCACTCACGGACATTTTTAGAAATCTACTGAATCCTCTGTCTGATAAATTGGACTCTATAGAGGCCAGACTGATGACCATAGAAAACATTCATAAGAACAACGGTCTTGACCCGGGGTTGGGCGTAAATGCACAGAGGGCCCCCAGGGAGAGTGCCAGGATTAGTCTTCCGACCCCTGTAATAACTATCCAGGCCCCAAATGTTCCACTAGTTCAGTTGGGGGATACTTCTAGTAACAACACTGTTCCCGTCCCCCAACTGGTTCCATCGACATCCCAAATGACGAGGCCCCTGGTACCTGCTCCTAGAAGGTCTAAACAACCTGCCCCGTCCCAACAACCGAGACAGGAGAGTTCAGCTAATGGGCAAACTGGCCGTCCTATTAGCCCCAACACCAGGCGCAGGACGGTTAATTTGCCCCCTGAGGCAGTAGTCTATACTGCGATTATGGTGGGTGTGCCTGAGCTTATCGGTGGTGCAATGGAGCCGCAGGACTCATTGCGCAATAAGGTAATCAGTTGGCTCAATATTAATAGGCCACTTCCACCTAATTTAAAAGGAGACGTTTTGATGGTTAGAAGGGTCCCATGGATTGGATCAACTCCTACGAACAGAGTGGGGGATTGTATAATTGTTAGTTTTAAAAGCCCGCAGGTTGCCCCATACATTTAAAATTGGCTTGGCAGGGCTGGTAACACCTCTATTGAATTAGTGTCTCTTTCATATTTCTACCCAAATGCATGTAACCCAGTCGTGGAGAGGGAAGAGGGCTGGACTAGAGTCGGATTTGCAGTGGATGGCTCACGATACAGGCCCAAGTACAATGTATTTCCCACTCATGGTAATTTCTTCCACCCGAATAGATTTTCCTGCCTTGACCAGGTGGATTGACCACAAAAGGGCGCTATCCAACAGGCCCCGGAAAGAACTGCTATTGGGGTTGAAGGCAGGGGGGTGGTGAGAGCTGCTTACAAGACTAATACCTGGGTGCAGGTTCCCCTTAAAGAGAGAAGGGTATCACCTGGAAGTACCAGGGGTCAAGTACAGATTCCACCTAAAACCCTGAATGTTATCAATTCGACACCGGCAGCCGTGAATGTTCCGCCTCCCACACCGGTTGCCCTACCCGTCCCGGAAAATCCTGACCCTCCCATAGTCACTGCACCAATTCCACCTGGCGGGGCAGGACCACCACGGAGTCCAGGGCTGAGAATCCTTTCCTGGAATGTGGCGGGGATTACAAATAAGGTGGACACACCAGACTTGAATCTCCTGATAAATGGCAGCGATGTCTGCCTTTTTCAGGAGACATGGGCGAGGGAACCCCAGAGTAGAATGGGGTATGAAATCTTTGAAATTCCGGCAAAGTGGAATGGGAGGGGGAGGCCCTCGGGTGCCTTGGCGATCTGGGTAGGGAGCCATATTGGGTGCAAGGCGGAAAATATGGCCACGCTTTCGCAGGACATCCAGTGCCTGCTGCTCAGATGGCCTGGCATAATAACATGGGCCATAATTAACGTTTACTCGCGCCCAGTCGCTGTGCCCAATGAATCCCCACTCTAGATGAACCATCATCCTTCTTGGGACAACTGTCAGGTGACTACAAGATAGTGATGGGTGGGGACTTCAATTGTCACTTCGAACCCCTAGAAGGATTAAAGGAGGGCGCTCTCACAACTGAGGACGATTATTGGGGAGTTCCACCATCTTCTTCACCCCACCCCAAAACCTGGTCCCCGCTGGCCGTACAGCTCATGTCCCTTACCTTGAACTTCGCAATAAGGGCCTGCAATGGGCGTACCCCGTCCGATACCCCCTCACTGTGCACTTTTAATAGAAAAGACCATGAGTCAAGGCTGGACTATATATTTATAGACATTACCATATGGCCCAAAGTTCACGACTTCAGGGTGGTACCTAGAACAGATAGCGACCACAATGCCCTCCAACTGGAGATACAGCACCCCGCACCTCCAGACGGGTCGTCCACCACTTCTCCTGGCGACGACCTTGGGGACTTGCTCCTCTCCACAAACAGGCGTTGCGTAAAATGGGGAAAGTTGCTTAATACAGAAGATGGCCTAAATAAGTTATATGGAATAGCACTCCTCAGGTTCAAGGAAGTGAATGATCTTATAAACCAACCGAGACCCACTGACTATAACGAGAAACAAGCTCACATTCATGAGGAATTAGTGAGGGTCTTTGCTGAGGTTTTTTATCCAGTGGTACCGCTTCGCACGAAAAAGACACGTACCCCGACTTGGTACAACTCTTCCTGCAGGAAGATTAAGTCTGAGTTAATCGCTACCATAAAAGAGGGCTTTAATAAGGGCAAGGTTGCAGAACTCAGGAGGGAGTACAAAGCTGCAGTGAACAACGCAAGGGCTGAGTGGGCCTGGGACCGCTGGCATGATTTGTCTGACGCTTTAAATGCCAAAAACTCTAGGAAATTCTGGGCCCTGGTGAACACTGGGAGAGGGGAACTCAAGTCAGCAGTGGAGCCTAATATCGCCTCCTCTGTCTGGGAGACCCACTTTGGGACACTTTACCAAGATACCATCTTATTGTCCGATGGTGTAGCGTTTGAGCTCTCCGTTTCCTCGGAAGCGGCCCTGGAATTCACCCTAGGTGAGGTGGTGATTGCAACGGAGCGACTAGCGATGGGAAAGGCCCCTGGTCTAGATAGGTTACCGGGGGATCTCTTTAGACACCACCCTGAAATCTGGGGCCCGTACCTTCTTATTCTGTTTAATGCCATCTTAGGAGGTATGGCGATCCCCTGCTCTTGGCTGGGGGCAGAGATTGTGCCAATATACAAGAAGGGTTCTCCTCTGCTCCCAGCCAACTACAGGCCGATCAGCCTCATAGATGTCCCCCAAAAGCTTTTCGCGCGCCTCATCCTGAACCACCTGTTAGACTGGGTGGAGGCCAATGATATCCTGAGTCTCCTTCTGGCTTCAGAAAAAACACGTCCACCATGGATCAGATTTTTTCGCCTCGTCCTGCTTTACTGGAAGACGGTAAGGTTGGAGGGGGGAAGGCTGTACATGGTGCTCGTGGACCTGAAGTCAGCCTTCGCCTAGTCCCGCGTAAGAAACTCTGGGAGGTCCTGAAAAAGTTAGGGGTACCCCCTCAGATACTTAGTATTATAATCAGGCTACACGAGAACAACTATGCGCAGGTTAGGTGTGGGAGGGATGGCAGTCTGTCATCAAGGTTCCCCGTCCGTAGAGGGGTGAGGCAGGGTTGTGTCCTGGCACGGACCCTGTTTTGTTTTTCTATCAACAATGTTATATCCCATCTAGAAAACGTCAAAGACAACGATGCCCCACATTTGGCAGGCAGGTGGGTTCCGGCAATCATGTTTGCCGATGACACCCTCCTGCTTTCCAAATCCCCGATGGGGATCCAGAGGATTCTGGATGGATTTGGTCTTTTCTGTAGACAACATGGTCTAGAGATAAACACAGAAAAGACCAAATTCATGATATTCAATCCACCAAAAAAAGCCAGGCCCAATCCCACCCTGGGTACTGCCAGCCTTGAGAGGGTAACTACCTTTACATACCTGGGGGTAACACTGCAGGAAAATCTATCATGGGATCGACAGATAGTAAGATCTCGGCTCAAACTGTCTCAGCTGTCGGGCGCAATCTTGAAGGTGGCCAATACTTCAACCTTTAAGCCCATCAGTCCGGCACTTGAAATGTATCGAACCCAAGCTAAGGCAGCAGCTATATATGGGAGTGAACTATGGGGGCATAAAGCAGGCCAAGAATTCGCAAGAGTGGAAAACAACTTTCTTAGACGCCTACTGGCTCTTCCACGAGGCACACCACTCCTGCCACTGAGACTAGATATGGGCCTTCCCTCTATTGCTGAGGAGCTAGAGTCAAAGCCAGTGAAGTTCTGGCATAGGCTATGGTCCACTAATGTACTGCATCACTATAGGCAGGACCTTACCCATGTCATGAGCCTGAATCGCAGCAACAAAATCCCCTGGCTCGCATTTGTAAAAAATGAACTGTTCTCCATGAACTTAGCTGAGCTATGGGAGGATCCCGTACAAGGCTGACAAAGGGTTTCACGCAAAAGCCTGGCTCAAATGTACAAAGACAAGAGACTCCTACTTTTGCTGAATGCTCAAAATAGCAGCACCCTTACAGAGCGATTTCTGGAATCCAAAAATTCTTATGCATTTGAAAGTTTTATGGATTTTATTTTCCCCATCCTCGCAAGGACATTGTTTGTACAATGGAGGCTAGGCACACTTCCCACTAGAACATTCACCTATAAATGGACTAAGGGGGGTGACAAAATGTGTCCATGCTGTAACATCTATGAGGAAGACGAACTCCACATTATGTTTGTCTGTCCTGCCTATCACAGACCTAGAAAATACTGGATAGCGCCGCTCTGCAGAAATTTGGGTTTAGAAATTATTCACAGGCATACAGAGTAATGAAAACCAGTACTCTTGGTCATATTGTGTTTGCAATAGCCAAATATCTAATGGCAGTATGGTTGATCAGGAAGAAAAAAGCCCTCTAATCTGTGGACACTGCTATGACTTGTTTTTTATCTCCTTGCTTGATTAGGTGGGAAATCACTCAAAAAAAATAACTGTATGAATTATGTTTTTAAAATGTATGCTAAATTGTATGTTATTATGTTTTGTATTGTATCTTTTATGGTCTATATGGCCGAAATAAAGAATTTTTGGATTGGATTGGAATATACTGTTGATTTGGATGTGTGTGCTTCGGAATCGCTTTGTGGTACTTAGAGAGATCTTTTGGATCTCAAGTTGAGGAAATAGGGGGATTCCTCCTTCCTTTGAGCACTCTAGTATAGATATGAGTGTATATTGATATACCGACAATTGAGAATGTTTGCTATTGTCTCGGGAACGTCTCACCCAGGGTGTGAATCTTCTGACTGAAAACCTGGTCAGGCAGCTCCAACGGGACTAACTTATGGATAGTTTAAGCACTATGGATCGAGACAGGATAGCTGAAGAACTTTTCAGCAACTTGGCAAAGGGGGACACAGTAGTCACATCATTAAGTAGTGGGAACCAACAACAGAGAGAAGGTTTGAAGGAAAAATTAATCAGATTAGATTGACTCAAAAAAAGTGGGAACTTTAAGTGGTGGGATGGTATCATAATGAAACAGTATTTAAAACTAGATAGAATCCTGAGGGTTCTTGAGTCACAAATCCAGATCACATATGATGATTTGGATGAGAATCTTCTCATGATATGGGAGAAGGAATTGGCAACTTACTCCATGAAATTAATGGCATCCTAAAAGAAAATGTGGAGCGCTAGGTTAAAAATCTGCAAACAGGAATTCTAACAGTAGAATCGGAGATTAGAGAACTGAACCTCAATAAGCTACTGAAAAGAACTATACAAATCTAAATAAGATTATCCAGAAACATCAGGATGATGTAAAGCAAATGAAAGCCTGCAAATAAAAAAGGGATGAGATTGACTACAAACAGGGTAGAGTTTTTACATTTGCTAGGAAATATGATCACATGATCACTACCGAGTACAGGAAACATCGTAAAATGACAAAGGGGAAGCCTCTGCTAGCTCGACATCTCTTAATACCACACATACTTCTAAAAGTGAACCTGAGACAGGATCAGACTCTGCAATACGGAATATGTCAGACAATATGTAGGAGAGTAGGATCTGCTTCTTATAGTTACCCCCACTTTTTGCTGATGTTTCACTGTTTCTACCTTAGACTGATTGGGATCCTGCTATCCAGGACCCCAGTCAAGCTGCTTTCTCCTCTAAATTGATTGCATGTACTTTAGGTACACTTCAGATTGGATTCTTGGATACCCTTACAAGTCCCAGGTATATGATATACTATGTACCCAGGGCATAGGTACCCCAAAAGCCTCTCAGGGGCTGCAACATGTATTCTGCCACTCCTGAGAGACCATTCAAACTGACACCACATGTCCTCTCGTTACTCCCCAGGAAGGATACAACGTTTACCTAGAAGATCCAGATCTCCCTCCAGGGAATCTAATCATTCAGGTACTTCTGTAGGGACCTCTGCTCCTCATAAAAGAGAATCCACTAATGATAAGAAGTGCCAACTGCTCGAGTTTGAGAGAGCTAAGCTCAGAATCAAGAGAGAGCAATTGGCCTTAGACAGGTAATCCCTAGAGCTCAAGAGAGCTTCCAGAAGGTTGGGGCTAGAGCCCCATTGTGGCAGCAAAGGTGTCCCTAGCCCTAGAGAGTATACTCATGATCATAGGAACCTGAACAAGATAGTACCTCCCTACCAGAGTGGGAATGACATCCACAAATGGATAACTGCACTAGAGAGGGTCTGTAAAGTACAGAGGGTCCCTCAAGAACAGTGGGCAGCAATCTTGTGACTCTCTTTTGGAGACAAAGGTAGGGACAAGCTCCTCACTGTAAAAGAAGAGGATGCAGATAATTACAACGTCCTGAAAAGTGCTCTAATTGATGGGTTTGGCCTAATCACTAAACAATACAGGATTAAGTTCAGAGACACCCAAAAGGCACAGATTCAGGGCTGGGTTGACTTAGTAGATTATGCTACTAAGGCTCTAGAAGGATGGTTACTTGGCAGTAAAGTGTGTGATTTTGAAGGATTGTACAATTTAATTATGAGGGAGCAGATCCTTAATAATTGTCAAAACCAGTTGTTGCATCAGTACCTGGTGGACTCTGATCTGACCTCTGACCAAGAATTGGGAAAGAAGGCAGACACATGGGTCAGAACCAGGATGAAGCAGAAAGTTCAGAACCAAGGTGGTGACTCTAAGAAGCAGGAATCTAAAACCAAGGATAATGGTGGGGCAAAAGATAAAGATCAGAAGTCTTCACAAGGGCCCCAAAAGTCTTCATCTGGTGGGGAGTCACAATCTAACAAGAATAAAGGTAAGAAGAAACCTTGTTGTCACATCTGTAAACAGAAGACACATTGGACAAATGATTGTACCAAGTTCAATGAATCTACTCCAGCCACCACTGCCCCCAAGGCAACTGTTCCCCTTGTTCAGTTCAAAGCGGTGGTACTCAGAATATGGGTGTAGTAGAGTTGACCCTGGGATCTGAGATGGATTCTGGCCTAGTCAGAGTTCCAACTCTGGCTGTGTTAGCCTGTGATGGAGGTATGGACATTGCCTCCTTATTTGTCAGTCCCAGTAATCTGGGCAAATACAGACAACACCTGAGCAAATCATACTTGGCGAGATGTACCAAGTGACCAATGTAAGCAATGTTAGGACAGATTATTCCTTGGCAGTTATAAATTTCACCTGGGGAGGGTTTACTGGCCCTTAGAAGGTTGTGGTAAGTGCAGACCTCCCTGCTGAATGCTTGGTGGGCAATGAATTAGAAACTTCAGCTTGGGCTGGAGTGGAGCTCAGGACTCATGCAGAAATGTTGGGCATCCCTGCAGATGTGTTTGCTATGACTAGGTCACAGGCAAACATGTCTTCCCCAGAACATGCACTGGATCCTGGAATAATGAAGCAGGTGCCTCCCAAGAGAAGGAGCAGTAGGGGTAAGGCAGTGTCTTCCCCCCTGCCTCAGAATACAGAACAGCCTCTTGAGGGAGATGATCTCAGTCCTGCAGAAAGAACTGTCCCAGAAGAGCTTGAACCTGATCGGGTTGAGTTCTTGGGGACAGGGGCCCTTCCAGGGCAGATGTGAGTCAGGAGCAGCTGAGCTGCTCCTTTCTTGAACCCCTCAGATGGCAAGCTGTTGCTGAAGCTGTTGGGAGTGCCAGTTGATTCCATAGGATCTATTAGGTTGATGGGCTCTTATACTCAGAGAGTAAAGACCCCAATCCTGGTGCTACCAGGAGGTTGGTTATACCTCTGAAGTTAAGGGGCTTCCCATTGACACTGGCACATGATATCCCATTGACAGGACACTTAGGCCAAAACAAGACTTGGGACAGGCTTGTTTCTCACTTTCATTGGTCACATATATCAGAGGACACAAAGGAGTGGTGTCGCTCCTGTGTCAGTTGCAAGCCAGTGGTAAGGCAGGTGGTACTACAAAGGCCCCCCTGATATCACTACCTGTGGTGAGTGTTCCCTTTGAGAGGGTTGGGATTGACATTGCTAGTCCCATGGATCCTCAAACTGCATCTGGGAACAGATTTATACTAGTGGTGGTGGACCATTCCACTAGGTATCCAGAGGCAATCCCTCTTAGGACAACCACAGCTCTTGTTGTGGATAGAGCCCTCCTGGGAATCTCTTCCAGGGTGGGTTCTCCCAAAGAGGTAGTATCAGACAGAGAGGCAAACTTTATGACTGGTTAGTTGACTGCTATGTGGAAGGGGTGTGGAGTATATTATAAACTAACCACCCCTTATCACCCATATTGCATTGGGTTAGTTGAGAGATTCAACAAAACCCTAAAGGGCATGATTAATGGTCTCACTGAAAAGCTCAGGCATAGATGGGACATACTTTTGTCCCGGCTTCTCTTTGAACTTGTGTGGTCCAACTTAATTAGTGCACAGTGGACCATTGTGATTAATTCCAGATGGAATAACCAAATGATCATGTTTTTAATATTTCTCATGCAAATTCTCTCTACGAATGTTTGTGTTTATATATATGTATTTTTTGTATACTTGTATAAACCTGATACAGATGTTTTTACATTGATCATAAAAGCATTTTATTTATGACAAATTGTTTACAATAATAAAAAACATGTGTTTTTAATTGGTTTGGGGTTCATGACATGTGGTATGTGGAGTACAGGTATGACTGTGTAGTTGAGATATGAATACTTGTGAGTATGAGCTATACATATAACTTCCAACCTGATCCAAGAGAGTTTGTTTTGATCATTACTTCACTGTTTATCAGCCAGGACTGAAATTATGGGTGTTGGAGTCTGTGGCCCTAGCAGCCCTCCAAGCCAAGTGGAGTGCCCCCTATACAATCAATGAGCAGATGGGAGAAGTTACCTACCTGAAAGACCTTGGAACTCTCTTGAGCCCCCATAGGGTGCTCCATGTGAACAGGCTCAAACCATAAGTTGACATGGCAGACATGGGCTTGCTCATGGCTACTGATGAGGGACAGCAGGAAGAGAGTTAGCCACTCCCTGACCTACTCTCACAGAACCCTGATGATGGTTCAGTAGATGGTGTAGCCTTGGCATGCAGCCTCACTAGCCAGCAGCAAACTGATTGTAGGTAGACATATGTTCTCACTGACTCCAAGTCAGACTACCTGATGCACTCATGAAGTAGACACAGGTGACAGTCTACCTGTTAAAATTAAGATTTACATACAACCTGACCATGTAAGGGACTGCATCAGGACTGAAGTCCAGAAGATGTTGGATTTAGGAGTAATTGAGCCCTCAGATAGCCCTTGGGCTAGCCCAGTAGTCTGGTACCAAAAACTCACATCCAGAATGGCAAGAAAAAGATGAGGTTCTGTGTTGACTACAGGCGTCTCAATGCAGGCACTAGGACTAATGCCCATCCAATACCCAGGCAGATGAGCTTATAGACAGCCAAGTTTCTGAGCACATTTGCCCTGACATCTGGCTACTGGCAAATCAGATTAGCTGAGAATGCAAAGCCAAAAACAGCATTCTCAACCCCAAGTGGGCACTACTAATTTGTGGTGATGCCCTTTGGCATGAAGAATGCACCTGCCACTTTTCAAAGGTTGGTGAATAAAGTCCTTACATGTCTGGAAGCCTAAAGTGCAGCTTATCTAGATGATATTACTGTATTTAGCTCCACCTTGGAGGATCTCCTGATCCATCCACCTGAGAAATGTTTTGGAGGCCCTGCATAAAGAAGGCCTCACTATCAAGGCCACCAAGTGCCAGATAGGGCAGAATCATGTTGTATACATAGTCCACCTTGTTAGTGGAGGTCAGGTTCAACCATTGCAGAGCAAAATCTAGACCATCATGGACAGGGTTGCTCCAATCACCCAGACTCAGGCCAGAGCTTTTTTGGGCCAGACTGCGTACTTCAGGAGGTTTGTCAAAGGATATGGATCCATAGAGACCCCTTTGAATGATCTAGCTTCCAAAAGAATGCCTAAGAAAGTTCAGTGGACAGTTAGCTGTCAAAAGGCACTTGATGACCTGAAGCAGGCCATGTGCACTGCTCCCATTCTGCAAAGTCCTGACTATTCCAAACAATTCATTGTTCAAACTGATGCATCTGAGTTGGGGGTAGGGGCTGTGTTAGCACAAATGAATGAAGAGAGTCAGGATCAGCCAGTAGCTTTTATTAGCAGAAGGTTGACCCCCAGAGAGAAACGTTGGTCAGCTATTGAAAAGGAGGCCTTTGCTGTGGTTTGGGCTCCGAAGAAGCTGAGGCCATACTTGTTTGCACTCACTTCATTGTTCAGACATACCATAAGCCCCCCTTAAGTCTAAAACAGATGAGGGGTGAAAACTCTAAACTTTTGAGGTGGTCCATTTCCCTACGGGGGATGGACTATACAGTGGAACATAGACTTGGGAGTAACCATGCCAATTCAGATGGACTCTCCAGATATTTCCACTTAGAACATGAAAACTCAACTGGTCAAGGTTAGTTTAATGTCCTTATGTTTGTGAGGGGGTTATGTAGAAGAGTGGGATCTGCTTCTTGTAGTTACCCTCACTTTTGGCTGATGTTTCACTGTTTTAGACTTAGACTGACTGGGATCCTGCTATCCAGGACCCCAGTCAAGCAGCTTTCTCCTCTAAATTGATTGCATGTACTTTAGGTACACTCCAGGATGGATTCTTGGGTACCCTTATAAGTCCCTAGTATATGGTATACTATGTTTCCAGGGCATAGGTATCCCAAAGGCCTCTAAGGGGCTGCAGCATGTATTATGCCCCCCCCCCCCCTGGGAGGCCATTCAAACTGACACCACAGGTCTACTACTGCAGCCTGTGTAAGGTGGTGCATGCACCCCTTACTTAGATATCTGTTCACTATATATCTATTCTAAATCACTGCACATATGACCCTATCAGTCACCCCTATGGCAGGACTTATCAACCCTGAAGGCAGGGTGATGGGTTTTATATGAGAGTGTACTCCTGCATGAGCAGAATCCCTCTGCAGCCTTTGGAACCTAGTTTCTGGGGTTGTTTGTGATGCAGCCAACCATATATATTTAAGTGCATTATAACCTCACGATGAATGCTACCTTTAAAACGGCTGGTTAGAAACATGTTGTGTTTGGTGTCAAGCACCTTGGAATCAAACCTCCACACAAGTAAATGGTGTGGGAGGTATATTTCCTCCCTTGCAGATCCACTACTGTGGGTCATCAGGTTACCCGGTACCAGCTTTCTCGACCTGGGCATCACAAAATGGATGCTGCCAGCCACAGACATGCGCCTGCCCTCCTGCTGCTGAGCTGAGCTCGAACAGGGGAGGCTGGACAATAGGTTTCCTGTCACAAGGAGGTGTGACCACCTCCCATACAGGATTAAGTGTATTGGAGCTAGGTGGGTGTACTCTGAGAGTGTTTGAAGTCTGCACTGGGGGGCACATTTGGTGTCCCTGTGCATAGTCCAGTTCAAAATGGTTGCAGGAGCCATTGGCTCCTGCTCTGGCGTGAAACTGGCAAAGGACATGGGTGTAACTACTCTTCTGTCCTGACCCTCCCATAGGTGGATCCCGAGAGTTTGTCCCACCCCTTCCTTGGGTATATATTAGGAACCCTGACTACAGGACTTCATATTTTACCTGGATTAAACTCTGCAACCAGAAACCAAGTATTTTGATGATTTAAACTACCATGAAGAATCTCCTTTGGAATAAAGGAGTTACTCCCCTGTGCTGCAGGCACCTTTAAGGTATCTGACCGGTTTGCATCTCCCGAGCTCCTGAGTACTCTGAAGATTTCTGCAACACAGGATGTGGGTTCCTGAGTGTCTCTGAGGTTGATCTGCCCTCTCAGAAATTCTGAGACCATTATCCCTTGTGGGGACCGTGCAACCCGAACCCCTGTGCATTGTGTAGTTTTGCAGCAGCATATGCTTTTTGGCAATCCCAGAGGCTTTGCTTTGGGATATGTGTAGTCCTGACCCCGCGCAGTAATTGCACTGAAGATTTTTGGCCTACACTCCACAGGTGTTCGGTGGGCTAGTATTTTGTGATTCAGCTTGAGGTCCCTTTGCGATCCCTGGTCCATTGGCCTGTGGGTCCCTGTGAAGGTAACTTTGACTTATGTTGGGCTATCCTGGTTGCTCCATATTTGCTCTGACTCTCCATAGCTTGGAGAGTCTCCTGGACCTTGCTGGTGTACACCAGGCCTGCTTTAGTCTGCCTGTGTGGGTTGCATTTGCCAAGGCTTATTGGTGTTTAATCCGTACACTGACCCCTCAGCATTTGATATAGTTTGTAGGAAAGCACACCTCCAGACTTTTGTAATTGTCCACATCTCCTGGTCCCCGTGGCTGCAGAGTCAAGCTCCCCGTCATCTCACCAGAAGCACCCAACATCGGTGGGTATTCGTCTACCGAGACCCTGTTCACCCTGAAGTGACCCAGACTCTGTCCCTCTGCTTTCAGTTTCTTATCACCTAGGATCCAAGCATGGGTTCCGCCGGGCACTTTTCATCATCCCAGCAGCAGCATCACGCCATTGAAAACGATGAAGGTTTCCGACATCACTTGACGCCTATGCACCCGGCTCCTCTGGGATAGGTAACACGGGTATCTCTGTATTCTCAAGGGTGCTGGCCTTAGAACCTTTTATGTTTGAAAGGGTTTGCTCAAAGTCCTCTCTGAAGTGTCCTTAATCTTTAAAATTCCAACTGCGACTTTTCCATAGGATTGTACGGAACTCGCGCCTGTAATCTCACGCTACACCCGTCCTCTATGGGTCGCCTGTGTCACTACTATGGGTGGTTCCGTGGGGTCCCAGTGATTTGACGTGCTCTAGGCACTGTGTCTAGTTAAGTTGTGGTTGTTATTCCACTTTCTTAGTATATAGTTTGGTCCCCCCGTGGAGCCCACTGTGTATTATGCTATTTACTGTTCTTCTAGTGACTTTGGGCCCGATGTAGGTCGCCCAATACCGGTCGGTAATGGCCGATTTCGGGCGTTACCGACCGGTATTTGGTTTTTGACATGTAGGTGGCTGGGAATTTACAGAATTGGTATATTTACCGATTCGGTAAATTTACCGCTTCAGTATTTTTCCGAATCAGTAAATATACCGATTCTGTAAATCCATATGTAGGTGGCACAGTTTGCAGTGCCACAGGCCCTTAGGAATTCTTAATTTACCACCCAATACTATTGGGTGGTAAATTAAGAATTTCTGTGTACATGCACATCTGTGCACGTACACCTGTGCCATGTGGCACACATACATGCCCTAAGGGCATGTATGTGTGTCACATGGCCCACACAAGCCAGAAACAGGGGTGCAACATGGTGTCAAAGTGACACCCTGTCCCCCTTGGCAATTCAGTATTTTACAGATTCGGTAAAATACCGGATCGGTATTTGCCATTGATTCCTATGGGCTTCAAGGCCTATAGGAATCAATGGCAAATACCGATTCGGTAATTACCGAATCGGTAAATACCGAAACTTACCGATTCGGTATTGAATTCGGTAAAAATACCCACTTCCCGATTGCCAGTTCATAAATACCGAATCGGTATGATTCGGTATTTAAGAATCGGTAATCTGAGATTACCTACATCGGGCCCTTTGTGCTTTGTGCTCTATTCTCTTAAAGGGATTAGTAGAGAGTGTTTAGTAATAAATACATATATTGTATATATCTCTTGTGTTGTTCTCCTTTCATTTGGTTATTCAGGAGGTTCTAATCTGGTAAAACAAGCTGCTTTACATTCCTTCGAGACTTAGCCTGACGCTGCTCTCTACAGCTACCTCTAGCATAGCTTTCTTTAAAGGTTGTCTTTGACCTAATCATCAATAGGGTTGTTTGGATTGGTGCAAGGTGCCCACTTTAATTAGTGGACAGCATATACCAGGTCAACTTCTCACACAATCGTTTTTTAAGGGAGGTGCCCGTGATAATGAGAGGGGACAGAAGCCAAAGTGAAGGGCAAGGAGGATACAAAAAGACCCGAAGGCGGAAGAAAGGAAGGACCGGAGGAAGAAAGCTAAGGTATGAAACGAAGATCCTGGGACAGAGGAATTAGAGGGAACTCAGAACAGGGATTTGAAAGTGATTAACCTATCAAACAAAAACCTCACTAATGATATGATAAATGTCTTACGCAAAGGGATGGGTTTCTGTCCTAAGGAACAGGGGGACATCTGTGTAAGCAGAGGTGGACTTGTTCAAATTTGTGAGGAAATTGAAATTCAAGAAATTCTTTAACTTGAACCCGATTAAAAATAAAGTATTGATTGAGTCTTCTAAATGTCTGTCCTATATTTTAACTATACAAGATGTACGTGATACAGAACTACTGTTCTCAATCACGGATCTGGAACATGACCCCATAGATATGGAACGCCTTCTTGAGGACTTACATTTAAACACAGACTTGACCATCACAAGTGGCTTGAAAAACAAATCTAAATGGATGCCGCTTTTACCCAGAGGGAATACCATGGGCGTATTCCATAAACTAGTTTCAGGTGACCAGATAGGTATTATACGACACAAGTTTCACGTGGAGGGACATTTGATGATAATTAGTCTAAAAGAGAACAACTTGCATTGATGGAATGTAAAAACGATGGGGAAATGACCATCAGGGAAGCCGACAAAGGAGGCAACATAGTGGTCATGAACACTAATGACTAAAATCGAGAATTAATGACACAACTTTCTGACTCAACATGCTGTGAGAAACTTAGAGGCATTCCTATGAGGCAATTGACAGACAGAATTAACTCACATTTGAACACTTGGTACGACAAAGTCAAAGTCAAAGTTAAAAAGTCTTGTATAGCCCAGCATATCACCTGGGTTCTTATATCACATCAATTAAGTAACAGCCAAGTTTTTAATTCTCTGCAGAAACACAGGCTATCTGGAATAGACGAAATGTATGATGGAAGCTTCTTCCAGAAGTAGGGGGCAAGATAGGAAAAGGAGCGGCCACCATTACGCACAGTGTGCACCTGTAAAGGAATTAAAGGAAGTTTAGAACTTGATCTCAGAGTTCTGGCTGACTGATATTTTTTTAATTGTTTTCCTAGATACCCAGGGCCTGTGTGATTGATGCTTTTGTGTGTGAGGCAGAGAATTTTATATTGACCTCTCAACCTAATTGGCAGCCAGTGGAGGGTATTTAGGTTGGAAAGGACAATGATCTTGAAGGTAGGTCCAGAATTATTCTGGCCGCGGTGTTCTGAAGGGTCTGTTATTTGGAGCAGAGGTCATTGTTGATGGACGCCAGTAAGGCATTGCCGTAGTCCATTCGACTAACAATTAGGCCCTGTACAAATGGCTTCCGGGTTTCAATTGATAAACATTTGAAGATCTTCCGTAATTTCCATAGAATGCCATAACAGGTGCCCAATACACGGTTAACATGAGCTTTCATCGAAAGCTTGTTATCCATGGTGATCCCCAAGTTGCAGATGGCTAGTTTTGGAGAAGGACAGGGGCCCAGTGCCTGGGGCCACTAGTCACTAGACCAGTGATCGTTGGCCCTGCCGAACAGAGTGATATCGGTTTTGCTGTTATTCAACTGCAGTTTATTTTGACCCATCCAGTTGTCAATGTGGGTCATGCAGTTCTTGAACGGGATCATAGTGTCTGCAGGGTCTGGGCAGAGGGTAACCAGCAAGTGGGTATCTTTGGCATACGATATGGTTTCAAAGCAGTAAGACCTGATTATCTTAGCCAGGGGAGTAACATATAAAGATTGAAGAGCATAGGGCTCAAGATAGACCCCTGCGGTACTCCAAGACATACTGACCTACTACACGCAGCCATCGAGCCTAGATGCACAGTGGTAAAACGGCCTTTTAGATAGTTGTTGAACCAGTCCAGGGCCTTCCCTTGGACCATCTCCCAGAGCTGCTTTAACAAAATGTCACGGGAGATGGTGTCAAAAGCGGCCGACAGGTCCAAAAGAACTAGAATAGCCGATTCCTTTGTATCTAAGGCAAGCCTGATATTGTTTACCATTTCTACTACCGCCGTTTTGGTACTATGCGCCGCACGAAAGGGTCAGGAAGTCTATGACTTTCTAGATGGCTAGTAAGTTGTTTATTTACAAGGGCTTCGAGGGCTTACCCGAAATAAGGCATTAGTGAGATGGGGAGGTAATTGGCTAATTCACTGGCATCTAGGGCAGGTTTCTTCAAAATGGGCCTAATTTGTGCTTTCTTCCAGCTACCGGAAATGACTGCTTGGTCCAGAGAGAGGTTAAAAATCTCTGTTAGCCTAGGTATCAGACGGGGTGCCAATTTCCTAAAAATCCAGGGGAGAAGGGGATCTATTGGAGAACCGGATTTAATCTTGACAATAACCTCTGATACCTGATCACTGGTTACTGATTGAAATTTAGTCAACAGAGGTATCAATAGGTGGCTGCTCCTGATTACCTGCATATCAGTCCCGTTATCTTGCGGGAAGGATCTATAGATAACCTTTATTTTCTCTTCGAAGAAAAAGGATAATTTGTAAACCCAGTCTTGAGAGGGGGCCACCAAGGATTGAATAGCATCAGGGGTGGTGAACTCTTTCAAGATTTTGTATAACTCTTTACTCGAGTTGGCTGCAATGACAATCCTAGTAGAGTTAGTAAATAAGAGGTCGAGAGTTTGGCCAGTCTGATGTGTAAGCCCGACTACCAATTACTCCAACCCCAGTTTCTGCAGGGATGTAATCAGTTGATCAGTGTCGGGGTCCCGTGCTAAATCAGCATGGTAATTAAAATCCTGATAAGGATGAAATTATCTGCACCCACGACACAGGGCGCAATAAATTCAACTAGCTGGTTTACAAAATTAGCTTTGTATCTAGGCGGTCTATAGACAGCCTGGATCAGTCAGGCAAGTGTCTATTTGATAATGATGAATTCTTATACCTAAAAGTGATAAGACGCTGACTTCTCTGTGTGTATATATACCCTATATAAAGTACAGAAAAATATGCCATTCCCACCTGCTAGACCGATCTTTTCCGGTATAGGGGGACCTATTGAAAGAATAGCTCAATATGTTGACCTCTTTCTCCAATCACTAGTGCATAACCTCCCCTCTTTCATCAAAGAAACGGAACATATAATCAGTCTCCTCACAGATGTAACATAGGAGGGTATGATTCTGACCACACTAGACATACCTGCACTAAATACGAGTATCGAAGTAGATCTGGGGATGCAAGCAATCAGACGCTACTTGAACAGAAGGCCGGCAACACAATGGGAACAAACGAAGATGTCGATACTAATGGTTAATCTGATCCTTTCAAACAATGTATTTTTATTTGGAAGAGAATGGCACAGACAAAAACAGGGGGTAGCCATGGGATCCAAATTCTCGACATCCTAAGCAAAACTCTTCATGGGAGGGTTTGGGGATGAGTGGATCTGGCGTCCCGGAGGCAAAAATTGGTGTGACTCCATTATATATTGGGGAAGATATATACATGACTGTATTATGATCTGGTCAGGCCCGATGACACAACTTACTACCGTTTGTGAGTATCTCTGAACAGCAATAATATGGGGATTAAATGTACATACCAATACAGAGTGACAGAGATCATATTCTTGGACGTGGAACTTTTTATTGACGGCAACCGAATACAGAGTAGATTGCACTGAAAACCAAATGGGTTAATTCTGTGCTGTATGCGAGTAGTGCACACCCCATTCACCAGGTAAAAGCGATCCTTTATGGAGAACTAGTTAGGGCAAGAAGGAATTGCAATACTGACAAGGACTTTGCTACATGCGTAGCAGACATGAAAATACGATTTAAGACAAAGGGGTTTGATTCACAAAGTATAAAAACAGCTGAACTAAAAATTTGGAATATCAAACATTCTGACACATTAAGGGGCCGATTCCGATTTGGGAAAAACCGCTCCGAATAGCCGTTTGGAGCGTTTTTCCCATACGAATCGTACCCTGCAACGTCCCCCGTACGTACGACGAAGTACGATTAGTACCAGGAGCCGTACTCCGTACGAGTCGTACAGAGACAGGACGACTCTAATCTCCGTACGATTCTCCCTTGGAACCCGCTGTACGCGACATCTCTACGGATCGGGGCTGGTTTTTACGACCCAGCAAGTACGATACGTGTCGGGTACGCACCGTACGACCCTTTTTCTACCGGAGCTGAAAACAGCCGTAAAAGCCGAGTTCGCACCAAAACAGGTATGGAACGGCCCCCCGGGTACGGTGCATACCCCCCATGATCGCAGGGGTATGCACCATACCCCTGCGATCATGGGGTGTACGAGCCATACCCCATGTACGATGGGTGTACGAGCCGTACCCCATGTACGATGGGTGTACGAGCCGTACCCCATGTACGATGGGTGTACGAGCCGTACCCCATGTACGTTGGATGTACCCATCGTACATGGGGTACGGCTCGTACACCCATCGTACATAGGGTACGGCTTGTACACCCATCGTACATGGGGTACGTCTCGTACACCCATCGTACAATGGGTACGGCTCGTACACCTATCGTATATGGGGTGCGGCTGGTACACCCATCGTACATGGGGTATGGCTCGTACACCCATCGTACATTGGGTATGGCTCGTACACCCATCGTACATGGGGTACGGCTCATACACCCAACGTACATGGGGTACGGCTCGTACACCCATCGTATATGGGGTACGGCTCGTACACCCATCGTACATGGGGTACGGCTCATACACCCATCGTACATGGGGTACGGCTCGTACACCCCATGATCGCAGGGGTACGCACCGCTCCCCTGCGATCATAGGGTGTACGGACTGTACGGTGTGTATGTGTTTGTGTGCTTTCCTTACGACTCGCCCTTACCTGACGTGGACTGTACGAATCGCGTCCACATACCCCGGTACGGATCGTACTCGTCGGGTCGTACGGCATGTGTACGAGTCGTACGGCATGTGTACGAGTTGTACGGTTCACGGTTTCAGCCTTGCAATAAGTACGGATCGCAACGATTGGGACGGATTCACGGAATACGGATCGTACTACACGACTCGGAGGGACGGGTATGATTCGTACGGAGAGGGCTCCGGATACACATCGTACGGACGTTTTCTTTCCCGAATCAGAATCGACCCCAAAGTGACAAAAGTCCTAGGGATACAGACACAGGGTTAATAAGATGTGTTAAGGAGTACATTAGGGTATCACAGGGAAAATGTATGAACAAACACTGGCACATACTACGATCAGACAAGACACTACATCGCTACACAACAGTAAAACCCAGCCTTACATTTAGGACGGGTAGGACACTGAGATCAAAATTGAGCGCTAACTACTTGGGACCGAGCAGGACAGAAAACTGGTTGAGTCAACTTATGACCGGCTTTTAGAAATGTGGCATATGATCAAATCATGGCATGCAGATGGGCAGCAGACAAACAGAAGCAGTACGTAGAGGCGGATGGTAGAACATATGATATTAAACATAACATTAACTGCAACACAAAATATGCAATTTTCATTTTGGAATGCCTATGCAAAAGAATATATGTGGGCAGTACTATCAGAGCACTCAAAGAGCACATAGGGGAACATTTTAGGGCAGTTAAATAGCAGGATCAGAGACATCTGATAGCGGTACACATGACAGAATGCCATATGCAGGGTACGCATAAGAAGTTCAGATTTTTGAGAATTGATAACGTATAGCCTGCCCCCCGTGGCAGCAACAGGAAACTCACTTTGAGACATCAGGAGGCATATTGGATAATGCGTTTGGGTGCGGTTGAACATGGCCTCAACACAGACCATTGGACCTTAGGAATAAGACTATGTCCTTGCTACAAATGACACATAGACCATCTCTGTGCTGTTTCCCTTCGCTATCTCCCTCATAAAAGACATATATTGAATAGCCCACAGATACATGTAATGACACGCTCACAGTGTCACTCTGAGATAACAACACAATCGGGAATACATCTTATCACGGGCACAATTGGTATGTTCCCTCAGAGTTATGAGCAGTAGGAGATATGCATGTGAGAATAATTGAATTGGTAATATCATGATGGAAATGAAATTACTATGCTTTTCTATGCTTGCATTTTGTACATGGGAATATTCCTTATTTGAAATGATTATCATATGTATATGCACATTGACTCTCCCTCCGGATCTCTCCCGCACTAATAGTTTGATTGAAGTACATATAGGATATTTGGATATACGTATGCACTTGGCACATTCACAGCACTAGAACTCTAGATATTCTGAATTTGCCTAGACAATGGCCATGTAAATATTCCTTAATGTAAATGAGTATCATACATACATGCACAAATGACTGTTCTTTTAGGACCTCTCCCGCAACAATGATTACATTCAAGTGTATATGGGACAATTGAGTATACGTACGCACTTGGCATTTTTACAGCACGTAGCTACAGATTGTTTGGCGGATATTATGTGCTATCATCATTGGGACGCAATGCAACTCTATTAATTATTTTGGGGATTATCAATGTATATCTTTATGTACCTCTTAGATTTTACATAAATTCCATCCGAGACTGTGTACTGATCTAGTGAGAGGATTAGAATATGGCTGAGCAGGATTATTTTATGGAGACTAATATACATCGGTGGACCGAAGGCAGTAAGGTCCGTATCACTACAAACTTATAGGACTGTGAAATAACAGTTATGATGTAAATGTACATGTTAAAGGGAACATGCTTTTTGGGTGTACACAAATTGAAGGAGAATCGCTGCACAGGGGGATAATATGAATAGCACCCACTGAAGATGGTACCCATGTTTGGACATTATAGAGTGATGTCACAATGTGAAGTACAATTTTCGGGTCAGATAGAACTTCCTTTTCCATGTCAGTTACATAACAAGAGATATAACAAAGTTTAGCGGCGGGATGTACTACTGGGCTGCAGGTACGGGCTTTCTTGCACTTAGAAATAGAGCACTATACAAATGCTCCCGCTTTTTATGCATAGACTGGCTCTGACCCTGAACAGGTAAAACAATCATATTCCTACCGAGGAGCTACTTCCAAATATATATAATATAATTTTTTGAAAGATACTTATATATATATAAATATCAACATGAAGTCTCTGTTTTTGGTGTATAGATCGGCACCAAATCTAAATAGTGAATGGAAGTATATTTTTACAGAAGAGCCTTTCTCTTGCTGTAGATTATGGAAACCCGAACATGATTGAATATTGATTCTGATCAGCAAGAAGAATTACACATCAAATTGAAAACATATGATTACGTTTGACTGAGACACGTCTATGATGCCACTGGGACAGAAGTAGAGCCTGGGACAAGGTAGGAGTTAGGAGGGTGACACACATGTGCTCTTTATGTGGTTGGCTCTAACTTTATAGAGATCTTGATTTGCCCAAACATTGATCACCACATAGATTGATTGACCATATACCAAGAAGAAGACAGGTATGCTTTGAATCACAGCTGGACTTACATCTTGAGCTTTATTTATTTATTTTGCCACGTTAGTGGGTTCGGTCACATGGACCTGCTTAAAGTTTTTAATAATCTTGACATTGTTGGTTACTTAATATGGGTGATGTGTTGCACTGCGCCTCATGGAATTAATTGTATGGAACTTGAAGGATTTAATTTTCACCTATGAAAGTATATGGACCTAATATGTACAAGGGGTGAGGATCTACAACAGATCTGAAATCAAGATACTTGACTATATGAACTATAATAATCCCTATCACCATATTGTATTTCTGGTATATACATATGTACAAATAAAGATGGTACTTTGAAGTAGGATACCTCTATTAATGGGTTAACTATCATTGGTTTCCACAACTAACACATATATTAGTGTGTGGTATGTGTGCTCACACACTACCGATCCAATTCACCTTTATCATTGTATTTTAGCCCTATGGAAGTTGTGGGAAATTACTGATACGACAAAACACGTGTTGGCTGGGCATGAAGAAATAAAAAGAAAGTAAAGAATAAAAGGCAAAGATTGTCCAAAATATTGCATATTGTATATATTGTTGATTTGGAAGTGTGTGCTTGGGAATTCGTTTGTGATACTTAGAGAGGTATTTTGGATATCAAGTTCAGGATATAGGGTGATTCCTCCTTCCTTTGAGCATCACTACCATAGATATGTATGTAAATTGATATTCCAACAATTGAGAGCGCCTACTATAGACTCGGGAATGTATCTCCCAGGGTGTGCATCTTCATTTAGGGATTTGTGGTCCAAGAGCAGACGAGAGTTGGAAACCCATGTCACCCTTCAGACGCTGGTGACTTTGGGCTCTGCACGTTACATTGTGCCATGACTTTATAAAGCACAACTTGAGAAGATCATGAAACCATTGGACTCAGACTCGGGAGAGGTGGGAAGCATTACTGGGTAGAGATCTGTCAGATGGATCACTGACAGAATATCGACAGTCAAAATATCGACTTGCCAAAATATCGAGGTAAAAATATCGAATTCCAGAATATCGACTTCTTATCTACAAACAGGTAAGTACAAAAATATCGACTCCAAAATATCGATAGGAAAAAATATAGACAGTACAAATACCGCATTTTTTAAATATCTTAAAAGTAATTTAAAACTAATATAATAATAAATATAATTAATGTAAACATACTTAAAAAACTTAAATAAACTTAAAATTAATAAATAATTAATGTAACTTTAAAAAAATAATAATTTTAAAACACATATATATATATATATATATATATATATATATATATATATATATATATATATATATATATATATATATATATATATATATATATATATATATATATATGTATATATATATATATATATACATACATATTATTAACAACACATATACAATATTTTTTCCGTAGGATAGCAAGAGGATAGCAAGAGGGTTAAATTTACTTACTAAATTTACTTACTTATTTACTAAAGATAGGATAGCGTAGAGGTAAAAATTACTATGCCCACTCCAGAGAGCGCAACAGTAGGGAAAGCATTAAATAGCGTAGGGATAAAAATTACTATTCCCACTCCAGTGAGCGCAACAGTAGGGAAAGCATTGGATAGCATAGGGGTAAAAATTACTATTCCCACTCCAGTAAATAATATAAATATTAATACCAATTACAAAATAATTTAAATATTTTACAATTTTATAAAATATAATAATTAATCAATTAAAATTACAAATAAAAATGAACTATTAATAAAAATTACTAATACTAATTATTTACCAATTACCAATAAATTAATTTACAATATAAAAATAAATAAAAATTATACACAAATTTTTTTTTCAAAATGTAACTACTTACAATTAAATTACTTCCCAAGCTATTCCCTATAAACAAACAACCCACTACAGAAAATAATGTAATAAAAGTAACATATTTATCAATTAATCAATTACAATAAATTACAAATTATATTTCAAATAATTACTAATTAATAATTAATTAACAATTAATTCTAAATAAACGACAATAAATAAAATAACATATTTCATAAATTATAATTAAATTACTTCCCACCCTATTCCCCTAATTAAAATGAATTACCAATTATATTTTAATTATTTACAAAGTGATAATTAATTCACAAATATTTCCAAAAAAATACCAATAAATAAAATAACATATTTAATTAATTATAATTAAAATACTTCCCACCCTATTCCCCTATAAACCCACAACCTGCTACAGAAAATAAAAAACTAAAATTAACATATGTATCAATTAATCATTTCAAATTAATTACCAATTATATTTTAATTATTACCAATTAATAATTATTGACAATTAATTTTAAATAAATACCTATAAATAAAATAACATATTTAATTAATTATATTTAAATTACTTCCCACCCTATTCCCCTATAAACCCACAACCCGCTACAGAAAATAAATTATTAAAATTAACATATTTATCAATTAATCATTTAAAAATAATTACCAATTATATTTTAATTAATTAACAATTAATACTTAATTAACAATTAATTCTAAATAAATACCAATAAATAAAATAGCATATGTAGTTAATTATAATTAAATTACTTCCCACCCTATTCCCCTATAAACCCACAACCCGCTACAGAAAATAAATTACTAAAATTAACATATTTATCAATTAATCATTTAAAATTATTTACCAATTATATTTTAATTAAATACCAATTAATAATTAATTAACAATTAATTCTAAATAAATACCAATAAATAAAATAACATATTAAATTAATTATAATTAAATTACTTCCCACCCTATTCCCCTATAAACCCACAACCCGCTACAGAATTATATTACACAAAAATTCAAAATTAATATTAACTTACCCTAAGTTCAATATTTTTGTTTTCTATATTCTGTCTAGTCGATATTATATCCATTCTATATTTTTGATTCGATATTATGTCCATTGTATTCGATATTATAATTTTGGTAGTCTATATTCTGTCTAGTCGATATTATGTCTAGTCGATAATAAAAACTCGATATTTTGACTCTATACCCTGTCAGACATCGAGTGGGGTAAGATTGTTGGGAGCCTTAAGAGAATTTCTAGGAATATTGAATTTAAATATGTCCAATTTAATTACCTACACGTGCAGTAGTGGCTGGTGTAAGGGCAGAGTGGTGGGAGGGGGAAGGGGAAGGAGATAAGGAATATGCATAAAACAAAGAAGAAAAAAAATAACGTTTCTTCCTCCCACCGCATTGCCCCTCTTCTGCTCCTGACTGCAGCAAAAGCTCCCAGACTCCCCCACGGCCAATCCTGATGCTGCTCTCTTAAAGAGAGCAGCATCATTGTTGGCCTGAGCGGCCTGGATGTATGCTCCCAGAGAGACTGGAAGCCTCTGCCTGCTGTCTCCACCACGGCAATGCAGATCGGGTTGCAGACAGCTCAGTGTGCATGTTGGTTTGGCCATCCCAAGACGGCTGGCCAAACTAACATGATAGCATGACATGATATGATGGCTGATAGCAGTGCCAACCACTCCTCCGTTGTGACTGCCCCCTTGATGGCCCGCCTCCAAGACTGAGCAAATAGAATTTGAAAAAGAAAACAATATATACCTGTTTTATTATAATTTTTCAAATTTTGAGGCTGCTGGCAGGGGCGGGCGACGCTAGTTCATCACAGCGAAGGAGCCACCGCTGGCACTACGCAGGGTCAAATGCAAGGATGCAGTCAAAGACTGAAAGGGAAGTTGGGGTCAGACAGTGTACGTGATACTTACTTCACGTTAGCACCTGAATACCTTCACTGGTGATTAGTCGTGTTCTAGAAGTCCTGTTTGATTGTCTGATTGACTGTGAGGTAGTGTTCTTTAAAGTGCGGTGTCATCAGTACTTTCATAAATTGAAACAGGGTTCTAGTAGCACTGCTGGATGATTCATTCAACGTTTAAGAATGCACGTATTAGAGCGTTTTTGAGCATTTTCAATACTTGGGATAAAAAATGTAAAACTCTTTGTGAGAATGAGATAAAAATCTGGACAGGCCCAGAACCGAGTGAATATCAAGCAGAGGACTCTAGGAGATGGTACTATGTTCTTGATACAGTGTCTAGAGTCACAGGGCATTGGTGAAACATTTCTTCATGAGGTTCGCACAGAGTAAACTAGTGGATGTCTTGTAAGGGCAAAACAACAAATCCCACATCTCACATGGAGATAGGGAACTGCTGAGTTTCAACCCCAAAGTCTCTATCCGATAAACCAGAGGACACTACTTAGTTCCTTTAACACCATGATACTATTTTTGTGCCTGACTTACTAATTGTAATTGTATCTTCTACTGGATCTACTTCACAATATTCTTGCTTGGCTTTTTCTTCTTCCCAGATATCAGGTGATGTTGGGCCCGACTGGCTTTTGGTGGTCTTTCCCCTGAATTTTTGAGTAACTCCTCCATTTTTCTGATCTCAAATTTGCGGGCTTTAAAACTCTGAGCACTTTACCACTGCTAACAGTTCTAAAGTGTATGTACTCTCTCCCTAAAACATGGTAACTGGCATATTTAATTTACTTATAAGTCCCTAGTAAAGTGTACTACATGTGCCAGGACCTATAGAGTATATGCTAATAATAGGCCTACCACATTGATTGTGCCACCCATGTAAGTAGCCTCTAAACCATGTCTCAGACCTGCTAATGTAGACCCTGTGTGTGCAGATTCAACCTACCATGCCCACCTGGCAAGTAAACCCTCTTGCCAGGCCTAGATCTACAGTTTTTATACATATAAGTAACCCATAATGTATGCCCTGTTCAACCAATAGGGCAGGGAATGCAATGTATTTAAAAGGCAGGACTTTTAAACTTTACTTGTCTTTGTAGTGGAAACTGCCCAATTTTGTTTTTCAGTACTGCAAGTCACATCTCTCCCATAGGCTAATATTGGGATTACCTTATTACATTTTAAATGTGTAGTTTTCAATTGGGACAAGATGGATATTTCGAGTTTGGCGACCCTGGATTCACAATTTAAAATCACAACTTATGGTGAAGTTGGATTTTAAGTTGCAAGTCTAAAAATGCCACTTTTATATAGTAGGCATTTTCCTTACTTAAATCATTGTGGGCTTTCTGCCGATCTCCAAAACACGCCTGGGGTGGGAGAGAGCTGGCCTTTCTGCCTTTCCTCTAGACAGCCACACACAAAGCGAGCCTGATGAGCCATTCACTTCCTGATGGCCGATCACCTGGCTAATGAGTCTTCCTGGGCTAGATGGGAGGGAGAAGCTGACACTTGCACCTGAAAGGGCTGCATCTGTCCCCACAGAAAGCGCTTAATACCCCCCTGTAATGAGTCTGGAGCCAAGGCAGAAACAGCAGGGACCATGTGTGCTTCAGAGATTTTTTTTGAAGTCTCCCCCACTTCAAAGGAAGAACTGGTTATACGTACTGGACCTTTGACACCATCAACCCAGTACACTTCTGGACCTGTGACTAGTCTGCCAAGAAGAAGAACTACTGTGCTGCTGAAAGGACTGCCACTTTGCTGGACTACTGCTTTGCTAACTCTGCCTTGCTGTGCTCTTGCTTTGCTGAGCTGCCCTGCTAGCTGCTGTTCCCCTGCCTGGTTTAGAAGGACTGGACCTGTATTACGTGAACCCAAAGTGACTGCAAAAAGCTTGCAGGCATGCCTCCTGTTGCCTAAGTCTCAGGGACACAAAATACTTAGAACCCTCCTGTTCCAACTCTTGGTCTCATTTTCTTAACTGTCCTACCAAGTGGTGCCATCCTAGTCCTGGACCCTTGGCATTGGCTCTAGGGGTTGCTCCAGTGGAACTGGAGCATTCTCTGCTGTGAGAGCAGAATACATGCGTCCCTGCTGTTGGGTGAACTGGATTGACACATCACACTCTGGGACCGCTGCAACCCACTCGGAAACACCGCAACTGAACAAACCTATCACTGCAATTGCATGGAGAAGAGCAACTCATCGCCCGTAAGCATGGGTTACCATGGCACATCAGCTTCGGAACTGCCGCAGTTGGAACTGGTGCTTGCTCCATGGAAAAGACACATTGTTTTAGTTGCGTGGAGAAATCTGGCACAACATCCCAAGTGCACTGGGATCATTGACGCATCTTGTGCTGTGACAAGGATTAGGGTACTTTTGCTCAGGGAGTCCAGTATCCGGACTGCGCTCCATTACAGGTGCCCTGTGTTCAGCGTGTCCAATTAACTCTTTAGGTGCTAAGTGCTTTTAAGTGCTATACTTGCATTTAATCCTTAAAACATTTCAGCCTCAACTTCTGCTGGATAGATGTTTGCCGTCTCAATCTTGTTTTATTTATAAAATTATAATCAGTTTTTCTTAGCTGGTGTGGAGTCTTTTTGTGGTGTTTTCACTGTCACTGGTTTAAGTGTTGCACACATTGCCTATTAAGTCAAGCCTGACTGCTCTATGCCAAGCTACGGCGTGAAAGTGGCAGTCCCCACAAGCAAAGTAGTAATACTTGAACATGCCACTTCATTAAACCCAAAGATGCAGGACCAGGAGCAGGTCTGGCGGGACTCAAAGCTAAAGGTTAGCGGGAGGGGGAGCAAAAACGAGTGTGAAAGCGAACGTCAAGACCTCACCACAAGCTCCGGACCACAACAAAAATTCGGAAGAAGAAAAGGCTTACAATTCCTGCAAACCTTGGAGCAGATGATCCTCAAGATAACGGACAAGGATCACCTGGATACACTGGAAACACTGAGGGACAAGATGTACTAGAGGTACCAGCAGCCAGCGTGCCCAGGAATTGTATCACACTGGACAGGGGTGACACAATAATTATAGGACATGGTAACCCACAATTTCAAGAAGAGTCTGTGCGTGACAAGCATATATCCCCAATGCTATATGTCACATTGGTGCAGAAAGAGAACAACAAGGGAAAGAGAGAACTTATTAAACCGGCTGACACGACAGAAGGAAGGTCACCAAATACATCAATTACATGACAATCCACACGGCAATCCACAATGCAAGAACGGCTCACACATTGTTTAAATGACCAACAATGTGAGCAACTCAAGACAAACCACGCTCCCAGTCAAATTCATATTCTAGGTCCAGCCACCCCAGTTATTATACCACCGCAGGCTATGGACTCTGAATCCTCATACCTCACTTGAGAGGAGTGGGAAGAACTGGTAGCTTACTACTCCGTGGCTCCCATGAGGAACTAACAGGCTTGAATAACAGTTCCCCAAATTCCAACCCTAGCAAGGAAACACCAGAAGTAAAAGAAGACAACTGGACATCTCTTCTGCATACAATGCAAATGTCTGTAAACACCATCCAGTATCAATCGGACAAGATGGATGTCCAACTGTCTGTTCTTTATTTACTTTCAATATTTGTTGCTAAAATTGGTGACAAGTTAGCAGAGCTCAATAGCCGGGCCAGAAGGGCGCAAGCAGAGACACAACTCACACAAGCCAAATGCTTCTGCATAACAATCGTGGATAAGCTGGTAACACTTCCAATGGCAATGGATAATCTCCTCTCTGATATCAGTGAGGTTGCAAAAAACAATCCATTAAATGGATCTGATCAGATGAGAAATAAAGCTTGGCTGCCACTGAATGCAGGAACCCGTGAATCAATTCAGGCGACCCCAAAGCCGACTCAAGAAGCCCAGCATGATAGGGAAACTGTTGATACAACAAATAGGAGCTCAAGGAATGGAGGATGCCAAATGCCACCAACTATTAACCCAACATCATTGGGCAAAACTCTTCAAAACAAAGAACTGGCAGTAAAATTCCGACTTATAAAACAGGGGGAGAATGCAGAAAAGGAAGGGTCGCAACCAAAAGATAAAAATCCCTGTAATATTCAGGGACAAGAATAACAGAACTGGGAATATGATACCAACACAAGGTAAGCTAGCCCAGATGAGCAATTAAACAGACATGGACCAGGATCCAAGAGACATCTCAAACCATAAAGAGAGGCAAAAGATCCAAAGAAATACCACTCAAAGCAGAAAATCTGCCACCGGTATCACTCACAAAATCGAACCCGGGACGCCCCCAGATGAGCAACTAAACAGATACGTACCATGTCCCTAGAAAAAGTCCAAATCAGGAAGAGAGGCACAAAATTTAAAGAAATTCCACTCGAAACAGAAAGTTTGCCTCCAGCCCCACTCATAAAAATAAAGAGGGACCCCCAGAAGGGGACACAACATCAGCAACCCCTGCGCGCCTAGAGTCAACGCAGGCAAAGGAAAAGAGCGCTCAGGAACAGGGAGTACCAATAGAGGAACTCCATGGCTCAGGGGATGATCTCACTATTATTAAGAATAGTCCAACACTCGAGATAGGGCAAGCAGGCAGCCTCACAATCGTATTTTTCCCGGAGTACAAATCTAAGGGCACGATTTACATTCTAAACAGGAGGGACATACTACACCTACTGAATTCCATCAACAGCCTCAGAAATATATCTACCAGCGATCTTGAGTCAATTGAATTTATAGAACTATCGGAGCATTCAGGGGTTCAAGCTACAAAAACAGTATGGGTGACAGTAGAATTAACTGAGGGAGTGCTAAAAGAACAAGTCAAGTTTAACACCTGGGGTATAAAGCTTCGACCATTCTCAAAACCAAGATACCTGACTCCCTGGCAACTGATTGCCAACAATGGAAAGAAACGGACAGGCTAACTCGAACCCACAATCATTCTCTGTACTGCGAAGGGCTCACAGCAATACCCCCGATATCTCAGATCACAGAGAGCAACATAATACGAGATCATTCATCACGAAAAGCCCAATCCTTCAAGTTTACAAACTCAGAAATTATACACCTATCTGCAAAGATTTGACATCATTGCATTGCAAGAAACGTGGTCCAACACCCCGCCTACACTTTTGAGTTACAACTTGAACTTTATTCTCCCCAAACAGAGTGCACTGTTTAGCCATAAAAAGGGTGGCGTGGCCACATACAGCTCCATAAGGAGTATTTTTGCAGTAGCACCCCTGGCACACAAGCTAGCCCCGCCAAATGCAATGCAAGGCGCTACGAATTTCCATCCGGGAGCGGGACAAAAAGGAGGTCATAATCTTGAGAAGGTTCTACTTACATCCCCAAGAAAAAAATCAGAGGAGCACAGCAGCTGAAGGAAGAGCTTATAAAATTACTAAACGTCGAAAAAACAAACAGCTTGATTATCAGCGGAGATTTCAACCTAAATATGCTCAGCAACCCAACTACAGATACCATTTACGAGGAGGACCCATTCGTATGTGAATCAAGCTCCCAAGATAATACCTCTGGAGGCAGATTCCGGAAAACAGCACAGTGACTTCTTTCAATACTAGAAGAGCTGGGCTCAGATCACTTAATGGCAGATTTTCAGGGGACCGACCTCAAGCAGCAACGTTTCACAGCACAACGGCCAGCTCTACAATTGACTTCACATTCTTCTCACACAGTCTGTATCGAAACGCAAGGGATTTCCATATTGGCTCACAAGACTACAGCGACCATCGGCCCCAGGAAGTCACGATTTAGGCATTCTACATACTAAGTCCACTAACTGCTAACGAGCACAATTTAGAATACACCGAGAATGAAAGGTGGACAAAATTCAGAACATATGACCCACAACGTCTCTTATCTTATGCTAAGCAAGTATTAGGTGAAGCTCAAACAGTAACAACAGACCTAATTCAGAGTTGGGAGGTGTTTACAAAAACATTACCATACAACATCGGAATAAAAAAGGGTAACATCTGGTCTGAAGGAACGGTCAAAATCATAAAGCACAAGAGACATCTAAATTTCAGAAACAATGTTCATCTAAAAAAGTTGAAGACCTTGAATAATCAAACACTTCGAAGACTTAGGACAGACCCCGCTGCTCAACAAGTGCTGAGACGTCTAAAGGGCGACCGCAGGAAGCTGATTTAGCGACTTAAACAAGAAGCAATTGAGTCTCTTTTTTATACAACGTTAAAACCAGCAATAGTGCACAGTTTTCTCAAAAGATTAATAATCTGACCAGCGAACGGAGTCAGGGCATTTAATCGTATGCCACAGAAGAGGCTTGGACAACTTTCCTTGGCTCACATTTTAATGCAACCCAAATAATCAGTCATGGGTCATACAATCCCCTAAATGACTACAAAGCTCGACAACTTCAATTTAATGAACTTCAATCATCAGAACAGGAATTTTCAATCACAAACGCACAGATCTGAAAAGATCTTCAAAGGGAAGATGTGAGGGCGCACCAGCACCAAATGGGATCCCCCATAAATAAGTAGCCGGAATTCTGGGCCGCCGTACTCAAACCAATGTTTGAAAAAACCTTACAAACATCAATAATTCCATCATCATGGAGGGGAGCTCTTATCTCCCCAATCTATAAAAAAGGAAATAGGAATGACCCAAGAAGTTACCGGCTAGTAGCCCTACTTGACAACGAGGCCAAATACTTTTCGTGCCTATTACTCCAGGAATTAACACCATCGGCAGCAGAAGTCGCAGCATTCGCATACAACCAAACCGGCTTCTGCAAAAACATGGGGACGACCACCAAGATATTAGCTCTATCCCTAATGATTGACACTGCTCTCCCAGCAAAACAACCCCTATATCTGTGCTACATCGATTATAGCTCTGCATTCGACCACGTCAACAGACATCTTCTGTGGCAAAAATGAAAAAAGCTGAGCATCCCTTCACAGCTCCTAAACCAACTAATTCTCTTGCATAGCCATATCTGGGTGCACGTTAAACTAGGTACAGGAGAATATCTATCAAGGAAGATTCCAACAAGCACAGGGGTAAAACAAGGATGTATGCTTGAGCCCACACTTTTTACTCTCTTTATGGGAGAGTTATCAACCTTGTTGAACGAAAGCAATTCACACACACCCAAGTTAGGGGGCAGTCAGCTGTCCAATCTTTTCTACGCTGACGATTTGGTACTTATTAGCCGGACCCAGGTAGACCTACAGTGACTACTGGACATCATGTTGTGATATTCTGCAACAAATATGCTTAGTAACAACCAAGAAAAATCTAAAGTTATGTGTATTAACACACACAAAAAGAGAACAACATATTACTGGTTCTTGGCATTGAGGAAGCTGGTCGCTGTTTGCGAATACAGATGCTTGGGGGTCATCATAGACTATAAGGGCAATTTCAAGCCACAATGCGTGCTATACAAAAGAGAGGATTGATGACTGCGGTAGCTCTAAGGAATTTAAAAAATGAAATCACTGGTCTCCTCCCTCTTACAAGGGTGATCCAAGAAAAACTAATTCCATCCATTACTTATGGCAGCGAAACAATGAGAGGGAGGGACGCTGACACCCTAAATCGAACTGTAGCAAGAGCACTGCGCATGATCTTTGACCCGCACAAATGAGGCTGGAATTTGGGCTCCCAAGAGAAGAGCTGGCACCCAGAGGAACGTACAGAAAAAGCTGGCACAAAGTAGGCAGGGGAGAACTGAAAACTCTAAATGCCCTTCTGTGGAAGGAACTTCAAGCCAAAGCAACTTGCTCCGCAAGGTTATATTTGGAGGCTGCTTTTAACCAGCTGGGTCCTACGACAACTATGGGAACTCCCAGGGTCCCGGGCAGGTTTCAAAAAAGCAGTTAACAATACAGTCAGGAATCACTCTTGCAGGATAAAGCCTCCCTGTCAGAGCGTGCACATGGCTGGCTCACTGTACTATCCTACACTAAACTCTCCCCAAGCATACCTTCAGACTGGTTTCTCTCAAAAGATGAAAGAGAAGTTCTTGAATCTGCGCCTAGGGCCGCTGCCCTCTGCAAATCATTTACCACCCTGGCTACGCCCTCCAAAACCAGCAAAGTGCTGTCTCTGTGGTGATGGTGAAGAAAATATAGTACACCTTATTGATATTTGTAGGGAACTTCTACAAGAATGCCGGACCCTCCTGAGACCGCTTTTTAACAAAAACTGGATACCGGTCTGGCATGCTTTTACGGCGATGACATCCAACTGAGCTGTCGGTTGGTAACATTTCTTGTAGCCGACGAAGCTCACCTCAATATTCCGAAAGAATGCCAAAAAGATAACATTAGTCTCGATGCAGAGTGGACTATAGCTCCATAATCCTCACTGAGAAAGCGCCTGATCACATCAGCGAAGACATAGGAAGTACAGTGTCGGTACTCGGCGCACCTCCTGTACTCCAAGAGGCCAAAGCAATCTGGTGGGAACAATGGTCCAGCTGGAAAATCCTCATTGATTATTACTGTTCTAAATTATTACACCTGAAGAGACAATGGCACCGATTTAAAAAACCATGCCAGCTTGGCTTTAAAGCTTCTCTGTTATTCTCGTTCTTTGATTAACTGACTCTGTGTACCTTTTAAAGTCACTGTTAGGAATTCCTCTGTTCTATTGTGTTTTTTTTTTGTATTATGGGCAAGATGTAGGACACCAAATACCGGTCGGTAACGGCCAATTTCGGCCGTTACCGATCGGTATTTGGTGTTTGACATGTAGGGGGCCTAAATTTTACAGAAACTGTAAATTTACCGATTTGGTAAATTGACCGAATCGGTAAAATACAGAATCGGTAAATTTACCGATTCTATAAATCAAGATGTAAGTGGCACTTAAAACAGTGCCACAGGCCCTTAAGAATTTGTTATTTACCACCAAATACTATTTGGTGGTAAATAACGCATTCCTGTGTACATGCACATCTGTGCATGTACACCTGTGCCATGTGACACACATACATGCCCTTAGGGCATGTATGTGTGCCACATGGCACACAAGCCAGAATCAGGGGTGCAACAGGGTGTCAAAGTGACACCCTGTCCCCCAAGACAATTCAGTAATTTTTCCAAATCGGTATTTACCGATTCAGTAATTGGCATTGATTCCTATGGGCCTCAAGGCCCATATGAATCAATGGCATTTACTGAATTGGTAAATACCGATTCGGTAATTACCGATTCATTCCGAATCAGTAAAAATTACCGAATAATTACCTACATCTTATTTACAGAATCTAAAATACTGAATCGGTAAAATTCGGTATTTTAGAGTCGGTAAATAAGATTTACCTACATCTGGCCCCAAATGTCATAATCATTTGTTGTACTGGAACCAGGTAAGCTTAAGATCATGCAGTGGGCTTTCCTACGTTGCCCCTTTGTTCTATAGGTTTCTAATATTTAGCCGAATAGAAATGGAGAACCAGCAAGCCCAAATCACTAGGGGGCCAAACGCACCCACCCTTGATGCCGTCTTTGCACTAAGCACTTTTTTTTCCTCTTAACACATGCCAGGCCTAACTTGCCACAAACTTTAGCTTTTAGAATTATTTGTATACTAAGCAAACCATGCATTTTATGGCAATTCCCAAGCACAAATTTTAACTATGCTCTGGTTCTCTTGACTACATTCTTTAAGGCGAATGAAGCACAGATAGAAGAGGTTTGTGTTAGCTTTCAGGTTAGTTTTATGTTCATAAACTACTAACAAAAAACAAAGAGGGAGCATCCCCAGGACACAGTGTCCTAGTGATTTGTAGAAGTGGAGAGAGATACAGTAAACAAAGGATTCTTTCTTTATTTAAGAAACCCCTCACTCACCAACCTGGTTGGTGACATGCTTCATCATCGGGGTCCACCCAAGTGACTGAGTGCCACTTGGGTGTGCTTCAACACCTGTAACTACAGCGGAGCTGGTGTTTTTGGGGAGTGTAAAGGTGTTGTAAGTGAGTGAGTTAAAAATGTCTTTGTTGTACTTCCTATAACTTTTATTTGGATTCACAAAACACAGTTAAAACCAAGTGAAAGACTTATATTGGCTTAATTGACCAGGAAGTATCAGTGTTTTGTGAAAATATGGTCAACATGTTTCAACCTTAAAAATGACAGTGCAAGGTTTTCGTCAGGCCCAAGTGTATGAACCGGGAGGTCTGCACACGCTAAGGCGCACCCTTCCCTGATTCAACAAATCACCAGACCATGTACTTATGGTTCGGCACCCTTACAGCCTTCTGTGTAAGTAAAAAAAAGATTTCTGAAAGAAATAGAGCAGAACATATAGTGCACAGTTATATACAGTATTCACTGTGAGTATTTCACTCCATTCATCGAGTATGGACTCTCCGTGGTTCAATGGTGGAAGAATTCAAAATTTACACATTCTACATGTCATAATTCAGTGACTTACTGCTCATGCACTCCTGCAG
Source organism: Lissotriton vulgaris (assembly GCF_964263255.1). Lineage (NCBI taxonomy): Eukaryota > Metazoa > Chordata > Amphibia > Caudata > Salamandridae > Lissotriton > Lissotriton vulgaris. The sequence goes on along the minus strand of NC_141693.1, from coordinate 1,187,572,677 downwards.
TGATGCATTTTGTAACTAGGATTTTTAGCGTATACTCCACACAGACCGTACATACCCACTGGCATTGACAGTGACAAGTGGGTGTCATGCGCCTCCTTGTATCTTAGGAGCGTTTTGCGTAATGACTTAAAATAGTGTCTTAGTCAACCATCACATGTACCGATTAATTAAGCTTAAAGTGATAGTGCACTTAGAATGACAGACAAGGGGAGGGGGGAGAACCAAGGTTTAATCTAAAATAAACAGACAGAAAACTCACAGGAAACTAACTGAAGTTTCGCCCCATGGAGACTGTGGGGGGCTGGTTATAGATGCATTTTGTTGGTTAAAATGCAAAAGGAGTTAAGTGCATCCGCTTTATGTATGGATGGCGTTTCTTTCGAACCAGAAGGGATGGCACTGCCTTTCTGCTAAAGAGAACAAGGCGGTGCCCTCCCGCATTAGTTGTGTACTCACGTCATATAACTCTCGAGCCCACCGAAATACCTGCAGTGGGGACTCACGGAATCCCAAGGATGTCAGCGGTACATTCTTGTGGCCTTAAATGCCAGTTTCTCTCATTCAAACTTCCATCCACATGACTTGCGGTACTGTCACGCGACCGCGCCTGCGTGTGACGAAAGGGGGCACAGTTATGGGCAATGATGTGCTATGGTCCACTCACTCGATGATTCAAAGGGATAGGGTTAAAAGTTTTGGTGATTATGAGGAGTGCGGGGGATCGAGAGTCAACTCATAGTCTATTGAGTATTGTGAGTCGCTAACTTTATTATTTCGAACGCGTGTGTTAATAAAATGCCTCAACGCGCAAATTAGAGGTGAATGTGGGTTAATGCAATGATGTTTGTGCTGCAGCTTTTCTGATTCGCCTACTTTCCTATTGTATGCAATTTATTATAATCCCATACAAGCATGCGGGGGGGATCTCATTGAATTCCAACGGGCCGTGTTATGTAAAATCATGTGTCAGATTGATTGCATGATATCTTACATGTAGGGAGACAGCCAGGGATTTTCATGTACCAAGTGAGATATCCCTACAATGCTAGTGTGAGATAGGCTGGTGTGGAGGAACTCATGATGAGGCCACCTTTTGGGTTCAGGGAAAATTATCTATGTGTCCATGGTGATCACCTCTGTCTGACAGTGTTCCAGGGTATATTATCATTAAGGCCAATGATGTTGGTAGCTAACCTGTAGACCCAACGTTGTTCCTTTTAAAATAACCGTTGTGTTGTTTTTTGACCAGGTTTCACTACTTCTATCACTGTCCATCTCATGTCATTGGTAGTGTGGTTGTTTGTGAGGAAGTGTGCAGTCAGTTTGGTAGTGACTTTGCTTCACCTGATTGTACTGCGGTGTTCGCAAATCCTTTGTTTCACCTTCCTTCCTGTCATGCCCACGTATCGTAGACCGCACGGGCAGGTTATCAAGTACACCACATTGCTGCTGTTGCAGTTAGTGTGAGTCCTTTGCGTCCGAACTTTGTCTTCTTCCAGATTGAGTGGTTTGGTTGCAGTAGTCAAATGGCAATCACTGCAGTTGCCACATGGATAGTGACCAGTTATTCTTGGGAGGCCCCATGCGCTAAGTACTGTTGTGGTTTGTTCATGTTCCTCCTGTCTTGGGCGAGTGTTAACTAGTGTATCCCTAATACTCCTTATTTATTTATAGACCTAGTCACTTGGTTTGACAGTGTGTTATAGGTAGTTACATATGTGAGTGGTAGTTCCTGCTTAGTTTAGATATGGTCCCCTAGGAGTGTGTCTCGTGGTTGGTTAGTTGCATGTTTTTGGCATTTCCTCATTATGTAATCAGGGTAACCCCTATTTGAAAGTTGTTTGGTGAGGCCAGTGGCCTGGTTCCGATAGTCTTGTAACTTGCTAAAATTCCTCCTAAACTAAAGGTACTGACCGTAAGGTAGATTTTCTTTCAGTGCCCTGGGGTGGAAACTTTCAAATCTTAGCAGATTGTTCTTTGCAGTGGGTTTATGGTTAGTCCTGGTTTCCAACCTCCCTTCTTCTTTCGTGATGACTATGTCTAGGAATATCATAGTCTCTTTCAGCTACATGCATCAAGGTATTTAGGAGTCGCAAACGGTGCGAATCGGTAAATTCGTCCGTTTGCGATTCCTAAATATCTTTTTTGGATGCATCAAACATTTTTTGGAAAATCGCTATTTTTAGCGAATTCCAAAAATGCGATTGCTTTTAAGGAATCGCAAATTTGCGATTCCTTAAAAGCAATGCATGATTGCATTTTAAATTGCAAATTCGCAATTAGGGGGTGCAAATTACCACGAGGTTGAACCTCGTGGTAATTTGCGAAAAAGTTTAAAAATGCTCAAAATTGCATTTTAAACACTGTAATGTTACAGACACACATGTCCTTAGGACATGTGTGTGTGAAACATGCACTTAAAAATACATTTCAGGGGTGCAGGGGGGGGTCATTTGGACCCCCCCTGCACCCGTGAAATGCATTAACATTTTGCGAATCGCAAATAGAAATTCGCAAAATGTCAATGCCTTCCCATTTATTCCTAAGGACCTTTTGGCCCATAGGAATCAATGGGTATTGCGAAATCGCAATTTAGAATTTGCATAATCCTTGCGATTCGGTAAAAATTGCGATTTTCACTGAATCGCAAAAATTATGCGAATAAATTAATGCATCCCATTTTGCGATTCCTTATTTGCGATTCCCTATTTTTCGCAAATAAGGAATCGCAAAATGTCCCGATGATGCATGTGGCCGTTTGTCCGTTGAGTGGGTGAACTTTAAATTGTTGTCACAGGTGTTAATCCAGACTATATAATCTCTCAGAGTGTTCTCCGGTCCTTGCCAGATGGCAAGGACGTCGTCAATGTATCGCTTCCAAAATATGACGTATTGTGTGAAAGGGTTACTATCATCCAAAATTAACTTCTTTCAATATCGAAGACATAAAGTCCCGCTACACTTGGAGCGAAAGTGCTCCCCATGGAAGTGCCCCATGTCTGCAAGTACAGCTTGCCTTCGAACTCAGAGTAGTTCCTCTTGAGTGCTAGGGTGGCACATTCCAAAATAAAGTGTTTAGGAGTGTTGTGTGTCCATACAGTATCATCCAGTGCTCTACCGAGAACCTCAAGCGTTTCGCCTGTGGGAGGCTAGTCTAGAGGCTTTTGATGTCGAAGCTTACAAGAATAGTAGTCTCATCTACCTGAATGTCTTTCAGTAGAACCAGTAGGTTTTTGGTGTCACGCAAATAGGTGTCAGTTTTTTTCACCAGAGTCTTGAAAAAGCGGTCACAATACCTCGATAGGGGTTGCAGGAGGGACCCAATGCCAGACACAATGGGCCTGCCTGGTGGAGGGGTTTTGTTTTTATGCATCTTAGGCAGTATATAGAAGTATGGAATTTTTTCTTCACTGGAGGTGAGGAAATCAGCCTCATGCCTAGTGATGTCATTGCATGACTCGGTTGTATCCACCAGTGATTTTATTTCCTGTTTCAGTTCTTGTGTGGGATCAATGTTCAGGGGACAGTAATTTCTACTGTCAATGAGAAGGCAGAGGCATTCGGTTTGGTATGTCGTTGTATCCAGAACTAATACACCGCCACGCTTGTCTGCAGGTTTGATTATGAACTCTCTGCAGTTTTTTAGTTCTTCCAAAGCCTGGGTCTCATTTTTGCTCATATTGTAGAAGTTTTTTTTTTTCTTCCATCCTTTTAATGTTGTTGTATACTGCCTGTTCAAAAACTGATATTTCAACTGGAATGTGTGTGGTGGTGGTAAGGAAGTGGATTTATTATGTAGACATGTTCCTTCTTTGGTCTGAGTCAATTGAGTCTCGGTTTCTATCTCAAAAAATGCCTTTAGATTAAGTTTCCTGAAAAAACCTGCCAATTCACAATGGAGACCCAATTTATCCATTCTAGCTGTCGGAACAGATCCAAGCCTTTGTTGAGTGTTTTCTTCTCTATCTCTGTAAGTTCCCTGCAGGAAAGGTTGTTACTAGGTTCTGTTGTTGCTCGTCCCTGCTTGTGGTGTCTGTGTTTTGGTCCTTGTGTAATTGCCCAAACTGTCCTGCTCCTTCCAGTGTACCTGATTGTTTCCCTTTCATCTTCCTCTTCGGCCTATCCCTTAAAAAGAAGGATGGAATGTATTATGTGGGAACATTGGCTGTGGGAAAGGGGGTTGCCATCCGAAGCCTGGGAATTGTTGGTGTGGGTTGAAAGGGCCTGGAAGTTGCCCTTTAAGGGAGCATTGTAGTGTTGCCATGTGGTCTGGCAACACTACAATGCTCCCTTAATGGGCAACTTCCCAGTCTTGAACCCTTACTCTCTCTGTGTTTAAACATAAACTACTAAGCACATTTTAATAGTTCCTATTCCATATGTTTAATATTGGTTTTAAATTGAAGAACTGCCACAACATTCATGTAATTTGTTATGTTCCCTTTTTACCATAAAATTGTGCAAATTGACGATTGCTTGAAATGGTTTTAATTAACTGTACAATTAATTTACTTACTTACTTACTATGCCAAGCTGCCAGAGGGTGAGCACAAAATAATTTAGGGTATGTTGTAGCTTACCCTGAGTAGGATTGTAGTTTGTACTTGGATAGGGTGTATACCTCTGCCAACTAGAAACCCAATTTCTAACACTGGTGATCGGGGTGAGGATAGGACTTATGTTTGTGTACTGCCTAGCAGTAATTTGGTGTACACTACCATCCACATTACAGACCATTTCAATTTCTTTTCCAATTCTCCCTGATTTGCATTATTTTATTTGTCCCCTACATCATGCCTCTGCCTGAAGGTTCTACATCTGAGGCCATAGAATTTGAGCTGGCCAATTCGGATAACTAAACAGTGTTCGAGCTTAAAGACTTTTGAAAGGAGATGGGAGTTCCTGCCAAAGGTGCTATGAAGAAGGTGGAATTTCAGAAGGTGCTGAGGGCCTGGTGGAAGCCTGCTCCAAGGAGAGTGATGGATTAGTAGAGTCTGGGAAAGGCTCTTTTGAGGAACCACCTGCTGAGGGAGACATCCTTGAATGTGAGCTCCCGGTGAGAGCAGGAAGTAGTATCTCCTCCTGTGGCATATCTCCTGAGGAAATTGCTGAGAGAAGGGAGAAGAGAGAATTCAAACTGCAGCTGGCAAAATTAAAGAGAAAGTATCCGAAAGAGCCTCAGCATAGAAGAAACTACTTCTGTCTTATGAGCTCAGTCAAAAAGAGCTGGACCTCAAGGCCAAGTAGTCAGAATCCAGCAGTGATTGTGAAAGCACACTACAGTACCTGATGTAGATAAGGTTTGTAGACCCAAGGATTTGGTGGCCAGTCCTGTGTTGGGAGATGACATTGATAAGCTTGATGGCTTTCTACTTAAAGGAGTTGCACTGAAGGTACACAGGGTTACTGAGGAGCACGGGGGAACAGGTCTGTGGTAACACATGCCTACACTATGGAAGGACACACGTCTGGCATTAGAGGTTGGGGACCAAACCAAGTATACCCCAATAAAAGCCATTTTGGTTGCCAAATTCAAGCTGACCCCTGAAAAGTATTGCCAAAGGTTCAGGGACAGCCAGATGCTCCACAACCAGTTTTGGGTAGATTTTGTTGATTACTCCTGTAAGGCATGGAATGGTTCCGTGAGGTGCAGCAAAGTGAGTGGTTTTGATGGGTTGTACCATTTGATCCCAAGGGAGCACATGATCGATGTGTGTTTTTCAGAGGTGAGCCAGCACCTAGTTGACAGTAAGCTTGCTGAAGAGACAGAACTCTGGGCTGGAACCATAGTGTCCAGAAAGGCATTGAGATAAAAACACCTGGGTTGGCGAGTGTAGCGTTCACAGAAGGAGGTGGTCTCAGTTAGCTTGGGGGAACCAGATGAAGGTAACCCTAGTTTTCCTAGGGGATAGCAAAAGGGTGGCAAACACTGATATGCTTGAAAATGCAAGTATAGGCAGAAGGTCACCATTAATGGGCAAAGGTTGGAGGCTCTGTGAGACATAAGAGCCAGCACAGCCACTGTCAAGTGTTTGCTGATGTCTGTAGAGCAGGTCCTACCAAACGCATACCACGAAGTCATAGTCACCGACAATCGAAAGAGCCATCTACCATTGTCTCTGGTTCCATTCGAGTGGGGGGAGGGTCTCAGGTTCATTAAAAGTTGCTGTGAGCCCTGCCATGCCTGTTGATTGTCTGTTGGGCAATGATCTGGAGCACCCTGCCTGGAAGGAGGTAGAGCTCAGGGGTCACTTGGAGATAAGGGGATTGCCTGTGTGGTTCTGTATGACAACAAGATCCATGGATGCACAGGAAGGGAGTCAAGGGCATCTGGAGCCTGGAATACGGCCAAGACAGCTGCCAAGGAGGGGGACAGGTGGCATAGGAAACCAGCCCCTTAAATTCCTGTGGTTGGAGTGGAAGGGGTCCCTGAAGAAGAGGCCTCTGAGCCAATGGGGTGGACATTGCCACCCTGGATGACCTGCCTGAGCTTTCAGGCTGGCAAGTTGATGGTGGCCCTACCAAGGAGGAAGTCTGCAAAGTGCAGAAAGAGTGTCCCACTCTTGAGAGCATGAGGTGACAGGACTCAGCCCATTCAGCAGGTGAAGCCTTTGGGCATCACCTTATCTACTGAGAGAATGATCTCCTTATAGCAAGCCTAAAGTTCCTGGTACTAGGGAAGCCCATGTGCTTGTGGTCTCCCATGTTACCAGACCTTCCTACTGGGTTTTACTCATGACATACCCCTGGCAGGGCATTTGGGGCAAGACAAGTCCTTCATCAGGCCTGACCTCACACTTTTATTGGCCCAGATTGAAGACAGCCTCTGAACCATTCTGTAGTACCTTTCCCCAGTTGTGGTTCATGGAGTTAAAACGCACTGGGGTGTTGGGGCGGGAAAGGGCGGAGAGTGGGGATTGACAAATGACGGAATAGGGAAAATAAAATAAAAAAATAAAAAACACCACTTACCTTGTGCTCGCCACATCGGCGAGTATGTAACGTGGTGAGCGCAAGATAAGTGGTTTTATGTATTTTACTTTCTGTATTCTGTCATTTGGCACTTCCCCTCACCCCACCGTGCTGGCCTGCATTGGCTGTGACTGCCTGTTCCACCTGCCAGCTTAGTAGGATGTCAAGGAAAAAGCAGAAGTCTCCCCTGATGCCACTTCACATTGTTGGTGACACCTACTTGCAAAAGGTGGGCATTGAGGTCATTGGACCCTTGGGCACCAAGACATCCTTAGGCAACAGGTTTATCCTGGTCTTAGTAGACCATACCACAATCTACTCAGAGGTAATCCTTCTGCATACATTGACTGGATTTGTGGTGACTAGAGCTTTGATGGGGATCTTTGCCCATGTTGGATTCCCCAAACAGATAGTGCCTGATGGAGGCACTAACTTCACATCTGTGTGCATGAAGTCTCTGTAGGATGAGTGTGGTGTAACTTACAAGTTCACCATACCCTATCACTCCCAAACTAATGATCTGGTTGAAAGATTCAATTATCCCCATCCCATGAGTGCTCAGACAAATGATTTCCCCAAACCTCAGATCCTCATCCTGTTTAAAATAACACCTTGATTTAAAGACGCTATTTCCTGCCAGAAGTTCCACCCTCAAAAGGCAACAAGGTCTGACAGGAGTTACCAGTATGCAGCTGCTGAATTCGCAATTTTTTACCAGCTGGTGCTAAGTAGAAGACCGGACAGGAACTCAGAGACGTTTGAATACATGTGCAAAGTGGGCTCTGGCCCAGGGCCCCAGCCTATTAGGGGGACCCCTGACAGAGTCAGCTCTGTTCTCCAGAGTTTTGCCCCAATGACCCTGAATATTTCTTAAACAGATAGTTTTAAATACTGTTTTCCTTTAATTTATTTTTTATGTACCTGATGTGTGAGAGTCTAGTACAACCATTTTGTAGAAAATGTTGTGTTTATGTTTCATGCAATATACATAAAAAAAGTTTCTCTTATATCAAAATAAGGCCTAACATATAAGAAATGGGAGGACGTCACAGAGATTATTTGCAGTAATATTGGTGAGCTGCTGCTGTGATACAATATTGAAAACACACATAACCATCCCTGAATATTACATGTAAACACATTTAGGGCCTTATTTATGAGAAGTGATGCATCGCTGTGTGAAAACAGGGATGCGTCACTTCTCAGTGTGCCCTCCTTGCGACATGATGGATGCATCATAATTACTGTATGACACATCATGTCATAAGGAGTTACAGATACGTCAGTATTTCTGACATATCTGTAGGTGCAAAAGCGATGCATTCCTGGGGTGTGTCTGAAAATAGACGCAACTCCAGCAATGTGTCATTTCACATGGGGCAAGCCCCATGTGAATGGGCCTGCATCAGAATTATGCCTGCTGTGAGGTAGGTGTAAGATATTGACACAATGGCATCTTAGAAGTGGCGCAATGAGTTCTCATAGATTTCAATGTGCCATTTCTACTAGGCTTTTAGCCTGAATACATTATACCTCGCACAGGTATAATGTGGTGCAGGGATTTACAAAGTGACGCATCTGTCTGGATTTGTCCAGTTGTAAATAGGGCGCATTATGGCACATTTGTTACGCTGCCGGTGCGTCACAAATATTGACGCACTGGCAGCTAAAAGTGAAGCAAGGCCTCATAAATAAGGCCTTTAGAATTTGGACGGGTGTTCCTTTGCACTGTCAGGGATCTAATGAAATGAAATGAAATAGTGTATTTAATAAAGCGCGCAGCTACTCAGACTAGAGTGTCCTGGTGCATGATGGCAAAAGGAAAACATGCGTAAAAGACCCATCATTTATTAAAAAGCCAGGTTTTTAAGTTCTTCCTGAAAGAGAGTAGGCTTGTGGTTAGTCTCAGAGACTCTGGAAGTCTATTCCACAATTTTGTGCCTAGAAAGCAGAGGGATCTGCCTCCAGTTTTAGGCATGATGGCCAGGTTGGAATTGGAAGATCTTAGGGGTCTAGATGTTGTGTAGCGATTAACATGCTTATTTAGGTAGCTGGCTCCTAAGCCATGGAAAGCTTTAAAGAAGATGGTCATCGCTTTGAAGTCGATCCATTCTTTTATGCGGAGCCAGTGTAGAGACTTAAGAACAGGGGACATACTGGAGCTGGGTATAGGTCTCAGGATGGCTCTGGCCACCACTTTTTCTACCACTTGTACACACTGGAAAAGGGATTTGGGAAGACTGGGGTACAAGCTGTTGACATAGTCAAGCCTTGATGTCACCTGAGCCTGCACCCTGCTCTTTCTGCTCTCAAGCAGTAAGATTGGTATGAATTATTTTAGCATCCAAAGTATGCAAAAGCAAGCACCAGTTAGATTTTGGATTCAAAAGCGCTTGAAAAGTGTCTTGTCTATGACAATTCCTAACTTTTTGACTTTCTCCTTTTCCGCAGGCGACAGATCTTTTGGCCACCAAAAGCTCCAGTCAGGCGTTTCTGGATTACCAAAGAAAACAACTTCAGTTTTGTCAGCATTGCACTTAGCTGATTGATCTTAAGCCAGTTAAAAAGCTTTGTGAGGCAAGACTTAATCATTGCCCTGTCGAAGATGGTTCCTTTTTAACATGTAAAAAACAGCAGAGTGTCATCAGCATAGGAAACAATTTTGATGCCCTCTTCCTCTATCAGAAATGCAAAGGGGGTAGATATATAATAAAAAGGGTAGGGTTGAGAATGGAGCGCTGCGGGACACCTACATTCATGGTCAGAACTGGGGATGAGAAAGGGGGGAGACAGATGTCCTGAGATCTATTTCCCATGAAGGATGACATCCATGTTAAGGCATTACCCCCAAGGCCGATGTTATCAAGTCTCTCCAGGAGCCTTTTTATGTGGGACCGTATCAAAGGCTGCCGACAGATCGAGCAGTATCAGAACAGCCTTGCCTCCCTGGTCCAGCTTACCCTTGAGAAATTCAGTCCCTTCCAGCAAAGCGGACTCCATACTGTAGTTAGCTCTAAAACCGGATTGGGAGTCATTAAGGAGCTTCGCACCTTCAATGTATTTTTGGAGGGCCTTGTTTACATGCTTCTCTAATACTTTGGAGTGGGCTGGAAGAAGGTAGATTGGCCTGTAGTTGGCAGGGTCCGTCGGTTTGGCGTTAGCCTTTTCAATCAGTGGAAGAATCTTAGCATTCTTCCATAATTTCGGCATGTTGCCTGAGGAAAGGGAAACATTAAAGAGCTGGTTTACCGAGGGGTTTATGGTGGAAGCTAATAGGTTCAGGATATTTGCTGGGTTGGTAGGAGAGCCAGACTTTATGCTTTGAAGGAGGGTCAGTGACTCTTCAAGCTGAAACTCAGGGAAAGCTAGTAAAGATGGAGGATCCAAGAGGTGAAATTTGCTATTAGAACTAAGGTAGAAAGTCAGTTCTTCCTCTGAGATGTTAGTGAAGGCTTGTTGGATCACGGAAATCTTTTTGTGGTAGAATTGAGCTATTTGCTTAGACCATTCTACCGTGCAAGGGCCTTCCTTTGTGGAGGCTTTTGGGCGGTAAAGGATTTAACTATGCTTAAGATTTCCTTACTTTTATTTTCAGCATTTTTTATCTTGGCTTGAAAGAGGTTTTTCTTGTCTGCCTTCATGAGAATGTAATTAGCTTTTAAGGTGTCTTTATACACCTTCCTGTCCTCAGGCAGATAGGATTTAAGCCATTTCCGTTCCATTCTTCTACAATTTCTTTTGCTAGATCTGAGGGATTCATTAAACCATGGAGCTGGTGGGCCCGACCTCTTTGAGGAGCGGGAAACAATCGGTACTGCTGCACCAATGTTGGTTCGGAGCCCTGAATCTATTGAGAGGATGTCCAAGACGGGGCAGCTAGACAGCTCCGGTGAGGAATGACTGAGGGAGTCTGCTAACATCGGGATGGATATTTTATGAAACATTCTGTAATTAGGGACCCTCTGCCCTGTGTTAGCCCGAGGGGCTGTGGCAGGGTTGGGAATGACATATTTTAATAGGAGGTGGTCAGACCAGGTAATGGGAAGAGGTGGGCTTACTGATATGTCAAAGTTGTGAAAGATTTCGTCTAGGGTATGGCCCTTCTCATGGGTGGCTGAAGAAATAGATGGAAACATGTTGCAGGCCTGCAGCATCTCCAACAAGGAAATTGTTTGAGGGTCTTTTCCATTGTCCATATGCATATTGAAATTTCCCAGAATGAGGCAGTTGTATTTTAAGGCCAGGGAGGTGATGGCTGTATTAGGCTTAGTAATAACATTTCCAATTGCACCGGGAGATCTGCAAACCAGAAAAACAAGTTATGCTATGATGAGGGGATAAGGTACAGCGGAAGCCTAAGGACTCTGCGCCCTCAATGTTTTCCAGCGGGATGGGAGGGCAGTCTAGTCTTTGATTGTAAATTATGGTGGTCCCTCCTAAGGATTTCATAACCTGTAGGGATGGCCGAGGTGATATTAGGGTTGGAGGCTTCAGACAGCCAGGTCTCAGTGAGAAATAAAAGATCAGGCTGTTTGTCTAAAAGTAGGTCATAAATGTGTGGTTGCATAGAGCGATACTTTAAACGGGTAGCCTTTAAGTCCTCTGTTTTCTTATTGTTTTTACACTTATTGTTGCATGGGAGGATGTTGGGTGCGAGTTTCCTGGGCTTGAGCAGAGACCAGTTGCACCTATTGCATCGAAAGTCTACCTCCAAGCTCGGATAAGCCGCTGTACACTGACAAAATGGTAGCCGCCTAAGGCTAAGCAGGTTTTCCCCGTTGTAATATAGTGGAAGAAATTCACCGGAGGTGAACTGGGCATCATGGCCAGCTACGGACGCCTCTGGAACACCTGGGGGCACAGACGGGCTTGCCTTTGGTGTGCCTTTGGCATACCAGCGGCGTGCATCCGCTGCGCACGTCCGTTTGCAACAGGAATATATAGGCTAATGCCTATAATGCTAACTGGATCACTAATGCAGCTGAGGAAGCGGAAACTGCTTGGGAAACAGGGGCTCAAATTGTGAGCGGAAGTAGCCCTAGCCCTCCGCACAATGGGAGTATCAGCCACGGTGGACCAGGACTGGAGGAAAAGCGAGATGTGAATCTGAGCAGCTAAGTAGGTGTAGGCAAGAAGAATCAAGTGCAAGTGCCCCTAGGCAGGATACATTGTTAGAAAGCACAGAGTAATTCAGCCACATATATACAATTTAAAAAGTATTAAAAACCTAGTAGTAGGGCAGAAAACTCTAAATTCTGCCACTGCCAGCTGCGCACGTCAGTTTCCATCAAGAATATACAGGCTAATGTCTATGATGCAAACTGGATCTCTAATGCAGCTGAGGAAGCGGAAACTGTGTGGGAAACAGGAGCTCAAATTATATCATAAATTCAAAGCTGTTCTGAACAGGGGCCCCCAAAATATGTTTGGCCCAGGGCTCCCAAAATCCTTAAGATGTCCCTGCAGGAAACATCACATAAGGTTGACCATTTGGGCTAAACTTTGCTCAGTGGGGTGAGGTGGTTTTTGGAAACTTCGCCCACCTTCATGAATTGTCAACTTCCTGTTTTTGCCCAAATTTGAGCACAATGTTCAAAGCATTGCCCGCAACTACTTGAGACGTCACAGGTGATCCTAACTCTGGTAGGTTACTTTACAGGGATGCAAACCAAGAACCCTATTCAGAAAATGCACATTCATGGGAGGGGCATGAGAGGCAATTTATTCCATATGCATTTTATGACATTGTCTAACTACCTTAGGAATTAACCCAGCTAATTTGGATTAGAGTGGGAAACCTATGTATGTATGTATGTATGTATGTATGTAGGATGTAGGCATTAGAGGGACTAGCAATCATTTATATTAGTGAGACATGCCGGCATCCTACATTATAGTAACTTTTTCTTAGAGACTGCTATAAGAATCCGCTAGATTGTTGTTTGCTAGTGTCATTAAGTGTTCAATGTAACTTTGATTTTCCTACAAATAAGAAGTGGAGGCATAGTAGACAGCACCCGGTACCCCCAGAGGTTGGAAATAGGAGTGAAGCGGCATATATATACAGTATGCAGTAGCGCAGGACTGCACAGATTCAAACACTGATCACGCATTCGATATTTAAAACAGACACCTACACTCCTGAAAGAGAAAATGACATGAATGAAACTAAACACTGAAGATAGTTTCTTTATGAAATTTTGCAGCAGTAATTGCCTAGGGTTGGCTCATTTTTCAAAGAATAAGTGTAGAAAACTAGAAACTGCTAAATTGGGAATCCTGACCTTGATGTGAAGCTACTCTTCTTTGCGGCTTTTCAGGGAACATTGTGAATATGAAAATGTCATACCTTCCTGCAGTGATGCAGGCACAAAATACAGATACCAATTGCTTTCAGATTGCAGACTGAGGTTTCTCTTCCAAGTGGGATGGACACTCACCTCTTGAGCAGATGACGCTGGCATCCTCATGGTGGCCGCAGTTATGCAAGCCCATGCCTCTGTGAGGACACGTCCACAGCGCCTCTTCACCTCCTCCGCAGGTCACATCGTCCAGGAGGATGGATCCGTAGCCCTGTCCATAGTGTGCATTCCCTGGAGCAGACACTGCTGATCCGCAGCCCAGTTCTCTGCACACAACGTTTGCATCATTGAGGTCCCAGGAGTCGTCACACACTGTGCCCCAGGTGGAGCCTTGATAGACCTCAACCCGACCCTCACATCTGTTTGTGCCATTTACAAGTCGAACTGGGAAATACACTGAAAAACATTTAAATATAACACGACTTTTAATTCTTAAAAAACACTTGTTCGGATTCAGAAATCAAATCTTCAAGCAAGAGCTTTTCTACTCTCATCACAATGCCCCTCTGAGAACTTCGATGATGAGGAATGGCCTGGAAATGTGAGCACTGGCGAACACCTGATAGTAAAATACTAGTGGTATTTCCATATAATGACAATGAGTACCTTTCTTTATACACTTTACAAAGTTCCATGAAGTTTCGGTAATTTACACTTTTTTTTATAGTCAAGAACATTTCTCCAGTCTCCTGATATCCCCTTATGCGAGATCTGATACCGAAATCAATACTACTTTCCCAGTCTCTCTCATGTACAGTATTAAAAGTTACTTTACACATAGTAATAGAAAGGCTATGCAAAAACCAGGTCAGAATGCTTCAAAGAACAGTGCAGAAGGACTACTCCTGACCAGGTAACTCATAATTCCTAGAAAGGTGATGCCATATGAGCACAGTGAATACGCCTTCATTTGTACAAAAATCATGAAGTGAAGATACTAATAGAACATAATTTGAATAACAACGTATAGGTAACATATTTTTAACGATCCAACTGCTTCTTCTGTTCTACTAGATTTTTTGTCTGATTTAAACCCTCTTTTTTTACCTCCACTGAGGACTCAGGCTGTAGGTTTTTGCTCAGTACTTGTATCTCAGTTTATTTAGACTAAACTTCACTAACTGAATTTAGAAAAAACTATCATAGGCTGTACTTATTACTATTATTATTACACTTATAAAGCGCACAGGCTTTATAAGCAACATGGTTTCCCGGCACTAGACATGTGGAGGCCGATACCGCTAGATAGAGATAAAAGGGGAAAGATCAAGGGTAATCAGACTAAGTCACTAAACAGCAATGTCTTTAAGCTAATACAAAGGCCAACAGAGACTGACAGTTTCTAAGGTCAATCAGAAGGTCATTCAAGAGCCTGGGACTCAGACAGGAGAAGGAGTGACCCCTCATACGGACGAGATGGAACATGGGAACTGAAAAACAATGAAAGGTTGGAAAAGTGCAGCTGTTGAGCCAGAGCATAAAGTTTAAGTAGATTTTGAATGTAAGAAGGAGCAAGGCCCCATTAGCCAAGGGTCTTGAACTCAATACGCTTATTGATTTTAAGCCAGTGAAGTTGGTGAAGTAGAGGAGAAGCAGAGGCAGATCTAGGCAGGAGAAAAAGAAGTCGAGCAGTGCGTTCTGGATAACCTGTAGCCGGTGTAAAAAGGCTTTATCAGTGACCAAATACAGGGCGTTGCCGTAGTCCAACCTAGATATCGCCAGAGCCTGCAGGACCGTTCTGTAACGGGAACTTCCAAATGTAAGATTGTGTGTCCAAGCCTGGAAAGCAATCTTCTAACCTCTAACAGAATGCTAGAAAACTGCAGCTTGCTGGAAAGATGTCTCAGTCAGTTAAGCACCAATCCGTTACCAGCTCAACTTCTCATTTCCTTTCCCCAGTCCCTCTCTGTTCTATTTCTCTACACTTCTAAAGCTTCGCTGAGCATGTCGAACGTCCATAGCCTCCAGTCCTGTGTTATGAAACTTAGGAACAACTAGTGGGTTTGGTCAGGATGATCATAAGTTCCTTTGCGGGAGGTACCTCTTTACGTGGCGATGGAGGTGCCACCCTCTCATCAGGGAGATCTTATAAAGCAGTGCTCTACAAACATTACATAGATTGTAACATATGAGAATAGATGGTGCCCTCTCCTACCTCTTTCTGACGCAGCAGTGCTCTTGGAATGATTTGCCTGTTTGTTCGATAATATTGTTCTCAACTATTCAAGCCAAAGAAATGAGTAAAAAAAACATTATACTTACCAGTTGTTGGTGTTCTCGTTCTACCTGCAGCAAAAATAGACCCAGAACAAGCTGTGTCACTCACGGGTACCTTGAATCATATGCATACACAATCAATTAAGTACTTGCTTATGTTCAGTGCGGTAACTACACAAAATATCGAGTAAAAAATATCGAATTACCTAAATATCGACTTCAAAATATAGAATGGACAAAATATCGAATAGACAGAATATAGTCAGCAAAAAAATCGAATTTAAGGTAAGTAATGTAATATCGATTTTTATAAATATAGAAATACAAAATATCGAAGTATATATTATAGGTTATTAAAATATATCGAATTTTTAATAATATCGAATTTTTTAAAGTGTTTTGTATGTTAGTATATGTGTGAAAAGTGTATATTTTTTTGTAATTTATTTTAAGTAATGAATTTTATGTTATTTAATTTTTGCGTAATATAATTCTGTAGTGAGTTGTGGGTTTATAGGGGAATAGGGTGGAAAGTAATTTAATTATGTTAAATAAAATATTAATTTTTAGAAATTATTAATTATTTTTAATTTAATTTTGCTTTTAGATATGTAGCGGGTTATGGGTTTATAGGGGAATAGGGTGGGAAGTAATTTAATTGTAATTAATTAAATATTTTAATTTTATTTATTGGTATTTATTTTGAATATATTGTTAATTATTTTTTAATTAGTAATTAATTATTTTTAATTGGTAATTCATTTTTATTAATTGATTATTTGATAATTATGTGAATTTTATTAATTTATTTTCTGTAGCGGGTTGTGGGTTCATAGGGGAATAGGGTGGGAAGTAATTTAAATGTAATTAATTAAATATTTTAATTTATTTATTGGTATTTCTTTTGAATAAATTGTTAATTAATTTTTAATTGATAATTAATAATTTTTTTGGTAATTAATTGTTATTAATTGATTAATTGATAATTATGTTTATTTTCTGTAGCGGGTTGTGGGTTTATAGGGGAATAGGGTGGGAAGTTACTTAATTGTAATTAATTAAATGTTTTTTATTCATTTATTGGTATTTATTTTGAATTAATTGGTAATTAAATTTTATTTGTTAATTAATTTATTGTAAATTGGTAATTCATTTGTATTAATAGTAGAATTTTAATAATTAATATTTATTTGTGTGTTTAATTGATTAATTATTATATTATATTGAATTGGTATTTACTTTTAATGAATTTTCTATTGGTATTGATATTTAATTTATTTTTATTAATATATTAAATATTTACTTTCCCTATTGTTAAGCTCACTAGAGTGGGAATAGTTAGTTTTAACTCTACGCTATCCAACGCTTTCCCTACTGTTGCACTCTCTGGAGTGGGAATAGTAATTTTTACCCTCCCGCTATCCAACGCTTTCCCTACTGTTGCACTCACTGGAGTGGGAATAGTAATTTTAACCCCTACGCTATACAACGCTTTCCCTACTGTTGCACTCACTGGAGTGGGAATAGTCATTTTTACCCCTACACTATGCAACGATATTTTTGATTCGATATTTTTGTACTTACCTGTTTGTAGATAGGAATTCGATATTTTTGTAGTCGATATTTCATCCTCGATATTTTTGTATGTCTATATTTTTGTACTCGCTATTATTTCAGTGATCCGTTCAGTGCATCACATTTTGGGCCGGCCCTCATTTTCCACAATATGTATGTAATTTTTACCCCTACGCTATCCAACGCTTTCCCTACTGTTGCACTCACTGGAGTGGGAATAGTAATTTTTACCCCTACGCTATCCAACGCTGTCCCTACTGTTGCACTCACTGGATGGGGAATAGTAATTTTTACCCCTATGCTATCCAACGCTTTCCCTACTGTTGCACTCACTGGAGTGGGAATAGTAATTTTTACCCCTACGCTATCCAACGCTTTCCACACTGTTGCACTCTCTGGAGTGGGAATAGTAATTTTTACCCCTACACTATCCAACGCTTTCCCTACTGTTGCACTCACTGGAGTGGGAATAGTAATTTTTACCCCTACGCTATCCAACGCTTTCCCTACTGTTGCACTCACTGGAGTGGGAATAGTAATTTTTACCCCTACGCTATGCAACGCTTTCCCTACTGTTGCACTCTCTGGAGTGGGAATAGTCATTTTTACCCCAACGTTATCCAACGCTTTCCCTACTGTTGCACTCACTGGAGTGGGAATAGTAATTTTTACCCCTACGGTATCCAACGCTTTCCCTAATGTTGCACCCACTGGAGTGGTAATAGTAAATTTTACCCTCCCGCTATCATACGGTAAAAATATTGTATGTTTTTTATTAATATCATGTGAATATATATGTTTAAAAAAATAAAATGTTATTTTTTTTAGCTTAAATTAATGATTTTATAATTTTAAGGGTATTTAAGTATTTTTAAGTATGCTTTAGTTACTTATTTTTAATATTTCATTTATTTTAAATTACTGTTAAGACATTTACAAAAATTCGATATTTTGACTGTATTATTTTTAAACGATATTTTTGATTCGATATTTTTGTACTTACCTGTTTGTAGATAGGAATTCGATATTTTTGTAGTCGATATTTTATCCTCGATATTTTTGTATGTCTATATTTTTGTACTCGATATTATTTCAGTGATCCGTTCAGTGCATCACATTTTGGGCCGGCCCTCATTTTCCACAATATGTATCCTTCAAAAAGAACTTAAATTCCCAATAGATATCATAAACAGACAAACATGTCTAAAGTCTTCAGTTAAATTCCGTTTCTGTGGTAGCATCAACCACTCTGCAAAATGCAAATCAGTTTTCTTCAATAACAGCCAACAAATTAAACACTGCATATGTTTTGCTTACTATCACAGCTGCTCATTCATGCACTGGGTTATATTGCAACACCTTAAAATGAATAACTTCAGGATAGCTAGAACCATGAAGAATTTGAAAGGAATTTAAAATACTATCTGATGGTCAAGTGGGATTTTAAAATACTATTTGTAAAATGTCACTTTTAAAAAGTTGGTATTCTCCTGCCTAAAGGCTTTAGTAACTTATCAGAGTCAATACAGAACTGTCACCGGTAGGTGGTATGTCCAGAACTTTGAGCAGGGGATGAACAATTCTGCCATGTTGGATTTTGGTAGAGTATGGCACTCTGGGATTGTTCATAGCCAGACCCCCAGGGAGTGATGTCAAAGTGGGTAGGTTATCCCCTCGGAACTTTTTCCTTTTGCACAGGGAATTTCCCCCACCCACAAGCTAGTGCCTGACATAAATGTGGCTAACCTGGATACCTTCTTCAGAGCACCACTGGACCTGAAGAAGACAGAATAATTACACATGCTGAACCACCCTTTGGCCTTCAGAAAGAGACCTGCACACACTTTAACCTGTGGAGAAAACCACAAAGGGCTGGAAGAGCCCCCACTGGAACCTGCAATAAAAGAGTGGATCCCAAGGGCTAGTTGACTAGCCTTTTGTTAAGCTACAGGGACAGAAAATCTGCAAATGTTCCACCTTCCGGAAGAGCCCTGCTAACCAGTCTCAACTGGACTTGCCCTGGACCCTAATGGTGGCTTCCCCTGGAGTGAGTCCTGCCCCAACATTTGGCCTAAGGACCCTTGGATAGGTAGTAGTAGTTTATTTTATTTGTTGACTAATTAAAACCATTACAAAAAAAGAAAAGTACAAATCATACACAACAACTGATTGAACATATATGGATAAAGTGCATAAATAAAATTGTCAACAATTGATTAACACTTTCCAGTTAGGATTATAGTACAGCCAATATTTTCACAGTTTTGATAGCAGTCTTCACGATCCAAGTAAAGTGCCATGTGCTCACATAGCAAAAGCTATAGTGCAATGTGCTAGCAGCAAATATTCAATAACAGTTAGCAGTAGAAAAAAAAGAATAATTTACAGATTGTCTATAACTGTTGGCAGCCAGAATACAGCCGTATTTCAAGATCGATGCTAAAGTGACTTATGCTATCAACAGAGAGGTGAAAAGTGCATTAGTGC
Organism: Lissotriton vulgaris; assembly: GCF_964263255.1. NCBI lineage: Eukaryota > Metazoa > Chordata > Amphibia > Caudata > Salamandridae > Lissotriton > Lissotriton vulgaris. The sequence goes on along the minus strand of NC_141693.1, from coordinate 1,187,553,064 downwards.
AATAGGCTAGCAGCAAATATTCAATAGCAGTTGACAGCAGAGTAAAAGAACAATTTCACAGGATGTCTAAAACTCTAACCAGTAAAAATACAATAGTATTTCAGAATCAATACTAAAGTGACTTGTGCTATCAGCAAAAAAGTGAAAGTTGCATTGAGTTTTTTCAGCAGCATAGCTAAAGTGCCTTATGCTAGCAGCTAGAAATTATTATTTAATTTTTAAAACAATCTATAATGTATGCCCTCTTTCGGGGATAAAGTGCACATACTCTAATCAATCATAGGATATTAGACCTTATAAGCGGAACATTGCTATAAAAGTTCACTAAAAACATACAATATTACACATTTTCAAAATAAATTGAAAAGTGCCATAAAAATAGTCCACAATTCCTAAAAACAGTAACATCCTTATTTCACAGCCGTAACAAATTTAACATTTACTTTGGATGTCAATCTTACATAATTTCTTTTCCACTCTAAAAATGAATTGAACAAATTGATATATAGTATAAACGTTGACACCACTTAAGCAAAATATTAATGCCGATACACAAGTTCTAACTCCCCTTTCTTTAAAAATAGGTTTTGAAATTGTTTTCCGTTCCTGCAACATTTTTGGGCATAGTGTTACCATGTGCAGCAAAGTTTCATCATACTGCCCGCAAAGCCTTCAAATATTTGATTACCATTTATACTCCCCTTTAGGGGTTCCATCTTTGGTTGGATATATTCCAAACCTCAATAACTTGAATTTATTTTTAATTAAGGGTTTTTGATGAAAAAGTAAATAAGGTTGGACAACCATTTTCTCAAAAGAATTGACAATAGACCAAAAGTGGGTTTTTTTCTCAGCTCGTCTTCATCCGATATTTCTGACAACAGAGCAACGGTTGAATTAATTGATTTTTTTATAAACCATTTTACTCCTCATTTCATCTTCCAAATTAGGGCATTCGAAATTTAGTAGACACTCAGCTAAATAATCCTGCCAGCTTCTAGAATATTCGCCTTTCGAAATCTCGCGCCAACACATATTTGCCAGATTGCCCTCATCGGCTCGAGATAATGCCAGTAATGTTTCAAAAAATGTAGCTTGACGAACCAAGAGCTGATTCCTTAAACCATATTCCAATCTTAAATTGGCACGTGGAATCTGTCTAGGAATCCTAAAAACTGATTTACATGTCCTTGCCACTATGCCCTTGGATAGGTGTCAAAGTGTACTCCTCCTGGCTAAGCCTAAAAGCTGGGACTTATACAAGGATTTTTCCAAAACAAACCAGAAGCTACTACTGGACTTCCACCAAGCCTCAGCTTTCCACATTGCACTGCCAGTCAGACTCAATTTTTTGGTTTAACACACTGAAAAGATCCTGACTTCCCAAAAAGTTTCTAAGTCCAAATGTAGAAATCTTCACTGAGCAAAAGTGCCAAAGCCATCAGACGACGAAGGACCTTCCTTGGGTGCCAAACACAGACTTCCTCCGCTCAGAGCTTTCCTGCCAAAAGTCAATGGCTTTACTGGGACATCATCCAATGGCCATTTGGTAAATGTGGGCGGCAAACTAAGCTTGGTCGGCGGAGTTCACAGAGTTTTTTTCACTCTGCCCTCCACTTAGAGGTTTCTTGGGGCACTTAGGGGCAACATGTCCCACCTCATTGCAGTGATAGCAGGAAGGGGGACCTCTGTTGTCCCGCCTGCCCCTAGGGGGCCATTTTTGTCTGAGTTTAGGGGGTTGGGACTCCTTTTCCTGGTAACCGTTTTTGGGCCCTTGAGAGAACTCCTTTTGGTTTCCCTTGTCCCCGTCCCCCACTCTTCTGCTGGGAACCCTGCCCACCTTTGGCTGTGGTACCCATAATTCCTCTGTGGACCCTGGTGCTGGTCCAGCAGTCCGCCTCCTTAGCAAGCTCAATGGGGTCTGTCTGCTTGCTGTCTAAAAGATGCTGGCACAGCTCTGGAACACAAAGACTACTCAAGTGCTCACAACTAATTAAATGCAACAGCCCCTTATAATCAGTTACTTTGCTGCCCTTCATCCAACTTTCCAGTGCACGCGAGTACAGATTCACACACTCCATCCAAGTCTCAGACTCTTTCTTCTTGGAGTTCCTAAACTGCAGCCAAACTGCTCTGGAGTAAGTCCATACTTGAGACATAGGGCCTCCTTCATATTGGGATAGGTCATGGTACCTGATAATTCTAAGGGCTTTAGAGCACTCCTCCCAGAAGCTTTAAAATTTTTCCACAGGCCCGCCCCCCAATGTTGTTCATTTTTATCTGTACATTTATATTGTACTGCGCTGCAACTCTCCTGATTAGGTGAGAATGCCTTGGCATACTTTTACGAAGCAAACAAGAAAGTGATGGAGAATGCACTCCTTCCTTTTTAATCTTTTAGTTTAACTTTGATTACCAGATGAGTGCGTGCATAACAGTGCTGTGTTCGTCCAAACACAGCGTCTTGAAAGATTATAAACAAAGGTGCGAACGTGGCAACACCAACTGCTGCACTGCTGAAAATAGGACAACAGTCCTTCACATTTAGACCAATATTAGTATTTAACTGAAGTAATCAAACAGATTTGTTTTGTGAAATGGTTCAAATAGCTCTTTATGATTTATTTCAGCACCCCTGACGAAGAACTTTTGATGTTCAAAATGCATTGGGTCTTTTATTACACTGGGTCAAAAGGACAGTTGGAATCACGTGTCTATGTCTAAGTTTGGATAAACAGCATATGACATTTGAAAATGAGGAATAAAGCATTCCATTTAAACTTATCTGTCTCCGGAGTGATTGCACAAAAATGGAAAACATGGATAACTTTACACGTTTACTAAATGGGAATACAATTTGATTACTTCAGTTAAATACTAATAATGGTCTAAATGTGAAGGATTGTTGTCCTATTTTCAGCAGTGCAGCAGTTGGTGTTGCCACGTTCGCACCTTTGTTTATAATCTTGGCATACTTTTAGTCATTCACAATTATTCTACGTATCGCTCGACAATGTGGCTTATATATCTTCCTAATTTTCAGGAGTTTTCTGTTGAGACATCATTGCCGCTAGATCTGTTGCGCCTTACTAGGTAACACTCTCTCATTTTTCGTTGCCCAGTGGGGATATAAGGTGGCTATATTTCATCTTTAGCGATTTGGCAACCTATTGCTTCCTATTCACTGGTTCTAATGGCTCATATTTCTGGGTACTTTCTGTTACTCCTTACTTTTCCTCACAAACACTTTGTTGAGAAATCTTTTTTCCTCACTGGCCAATTGATACCGAACACCAATTGTCACCTGCTCTGACCTCTAAATATATTAGAATGTAAGGGCAGTCATTTTGCCTCCAGTTGTTATTTGTATTGACAAAATGTTTGTCTTTTGTGTTTTCATTTTATAATTTTTCTGCAGGCTTTTGCCTATACTCGCTCAGGCTTCCAATTTAGAGTCCTGATGATGATCCAGCGATTCTGCTAATGTATCGAAACGTCGACTACAAACAACAGTCATAAACTTCAATCTCAATTTCATTGATTTGTTTTTTCTGTATTTTGATATCTTGTTGTAACAATATTCTTCACAAGCATCTCTCTGTTTTGCCTGAAAATTTCCGTTTTTTATGTATGTTATTTTATGTTGGATACAGGATTGTGTCCCCTCGATTTGATGTGGTGTATTTATGTTCATTACAAATATGCTATATTAAACTTCATGTCCGCTGGACATTGAAATTATAGTATTGATTTGCAGTCTATATTTATTTTCTTTATATTGGTGTTTGTAAGGACCACTGTTTTTGAGATAAAGTCATTACCCAAGGTCCTTGCTTACCTTATTGGGTTCCCTTGTTAATGAAAATATGTATATATAAATATTACCCAATGTTGTTCAAGCACACCATTCATCGTCAGACCAATCTCATACGAGGTAAACCAGGCATAGATATCCTCACTCCTATTGTAATTCTGTACCAAATCCTTGGAAATATATACTTTACCCCCCTGCACTGGCTGTGTGCTGCCACCATTTGAACCAGACTCCACCTGCTTAGCCTTGATGTCCATTTCTCTCATGCTCAACTCATGAGCCAAAAGCAATTTATTTTCCTCCAGGGCACGAGCAGTCTTGCTCTCCTCTGCCGCCTTTTCTTTCTCTGCTTCCAATTGCTTCATTTTCATCCTCATGATTTCCAATTCATGGTTTCTCACTCTTTGATTCGCCCTAACTCTTCTGGCGTGAAACCACTACTGGAATGGGTGCTGCCAGGCCTTGAGCCTGGGTTGCTCACAGGCAAATCTCGGGGTTGAAACCCCAGCCTTCCACTTGCATCATTTGCCTCTTGGGCCTCTCACCAGGCCTTCAAGATTATCTGAAGCTCATCCTTCCCTGAGCTTATTTTCATAGGGCAACCAAAATCTTTGCAGAAGTGTTTAAGCTGCTCCACCCTGTATGAATACAAATCCTTAATGTGAAACTCCACTTCTGCCCCTTCACTTGCCGCCTTTCCTTTCAGAGACATGATGCTTTGAAGAGTTACTCAAAAATAGAACCAAAAATCAAAACACGTTATGTGGTTGCGTAACGGTCTGCACTAAACTAGTGATGTACACCAATTACCGTGGGTCAAGTACAAATACAAGTTCAAATCCTCACCACTGACCACCAATGTTAGACCTGGGGGTCTCTAGTTGGCAGAGGTAGGTACCAATGTCCAAATAGGGACCCTTGCTTCTAGTCAGGGCAAGTGGGATACACTCTTTAGATAACCCCTGCTCACCCCCTTGGTAGGTTGGCACGAGCAGAAAGGCTTATCAAAGGCAATGTGTAAAGTATTTGTACCAACACTCACAGTAACAGTGAAAACACCACAACTGGACTCCACACCAGTTTAGAAAAATAAAGTTATTTAATCTAAACTACACAAGACCAAAACGAAAAAAATCCAACATACACAGTTCAAGAATATGATTTTAAAAGAGTTCTAGGGTTTGTGTCAAAAAAATCCACAGTTGCGTCACGTTTAGCCCAAAGTACCTGTAGATGCGACAAAAGTTCCAAATGGAAACTGCAGCATTGAAAAACAAGCAATGCGTCACTCCTGAGACCCTGGGGAGGCGATGTGACACCCCCGCTGGACGCAGCGGGAGTGTTGCGGTGAATCCGGGCTGTATGCGGAGGGATGTGATACCTTGTATGGATTCCAGTGCGCAGGTTCGGTAGAAAGGGTCTCGCACAGGCATGATGCGACGATTTTCGGGGTGGCGACGATCTCAGGTACGGCGACGATGTACAACGCAGAGTCGATCTTCTTCTCTCGCGGCCCCTCGATGCCATGGCTCTGCGACAATGTTCGTAGTGACATGATGCGGTCCGCAAGCAAATGGTGCGACAATCACACCCAGCGACGACAGGCTCTGCGAAAATACTCGCAACAACAGGAATCTTCAGGCACCGGGGCGATGCGTTCCGCAAGCAAATGATGCGTCGGTTCTTGCAGCGGCAACAGGTGCTGCGCCGATCTCGATCTTCGCAGCCACGGGAATTTCTTGGCACTGTCGGGGATGCGTTCCGCAAGCGAGCGATGCGTGAAAATTGCAGATTGTCTTTGTTTCTCCTTGTCCAGCTACCCAAACAGCAGGCACAACTTCCAGAGGCCCCACAATTGGATCAAGCACTCTAGGAAGGGCAGAACTCTCTCAGCAGAGTTCAGGGGGAAGCTGGGGGTAAAGTCCTTTTGTTCCTTGGATTTCTTAACAGGGAGCCAGCTCTTCTCAGGTCCTTGGAGATACAGCAACAGAAGAGTCCTCCCCCTCTCCTTGGCAGCAAAGCAACTGCAGTTCAGCCCACAAAGACACTGCAGGACAATCCTTCTTCTTCAGTCTTCCAGATTTCTCCTTGGCAGAGGTTCCTTCTGGATTCCAGGATGATCACATTTTCTGTATTCTGGGTAGCCCTTTTTATACCATTCTTTCCTTTGTTCTCTGAAGGCAGAGAGGCCTTGGCTTGGTCAGAACCAGTTCAGGTCAGTTCCTGAGCACTTTGTTTTTCTGTCTTTTCCTCTCCTTTCAGAGAGAGGGTGAAGGTTGTCAGCCCCCCAGCAGGAGGTGGAGCCAGCATTGTGGAAGGCAGGCACAGCCCTATTCAGGCCCAGGTGCTATCCCCTCTCACCACTCAATATGTAGATGCAGTCATTTAGCCTAGGGCTGACTCATCCAGCCTCCTGGGGGCTCCCCAGCCCCTGTCACTCACAAACCAGACAGTCAATTCACAAACAGGCTAAGGCACACAGAAAGGTCAGACAAGAGAACAGCCACTTTCTAAAAGTGCTGTTCTCAAACACAGGATTTAAAAACCATCTTTCCTAAAAGATGTGTTATTAAATTCTGAGTTCATGGATACCAGACTTTAATTTTCTATCTTGCTCCTATGGGAAGATATGCAGGTAAACATTATTCACAGCATGACTCATTATAGCCTATGGGCAAGATAGCCTTTCAATAGTGAAAAACAAAAATGGTGGAAATTCACTACCAGAACATGTCACCCACACTAGTACATGCTCTACCTTTCACATATACTGCTCCCTGCCCAGGGGGGTACCTAGGGCCTTTCATAGGGGTGTCTAATGTGTACAGAAAGGAAAGGGTTAGGCCTGACCAGTGTGGACACTGGTCAGGGCAGCATGGCAGTTAGCAACTGCACACAGGCACTGCGGTGGCAGGCCTGAGACACCATTTTAGGGCTACTCATGTGAGTGGCACAATCAGTGCTGCAGGCCCACTAGTAGTATTTGAATCACCTGCCCTGGCACACTCAGTGCACTTTACTAGGGACTTCCTGGTAATACAAATATGCAAATCATGAATAACCAATCACACTTACAATTTGCTCAGGGAGCACCTGCACTTTGACACTGATCAGCAGTGGCAAAGTGACCAATGCATCTAAACCAGCAAATACTAAATCCAGCACAGCGTCAAAAATACGGGAGGTAGAGGCAAAAAGTAAGGTGAAACCACGCCAAAGATGCCAGTCTAACAGGTTAGAGTTGGGGGTCTCTAGTTTGTAGAGGTAGGTAGCTTTGACCAAATAGGGACCTTGCGTCTAGTCAGGGTAAGGGGGTACACTCCTTACACTCCTAAAAGAACCCCTTCTCACCCCCTTGGTAGCTTGGCACGAGCTGGCAGGCTTATCTCAGAGGCAGTGTGTCAAGCATTTGTGAACACATACAGTAACTCAGTGACAACACTACAGATGGACACCACACAAGTTGTAGTATAAAAATAAGTATTTTTATATAGACTTAACACAAGACCACAAACGACAAAAATCCACAATACCGTACTTTAAAAATGGTAGAAATAGCTAAGTTCTCTTTAGATGGTAAGTGGAGCACTTTAAGTTCAATGTACCTTTGGATGCGTAACGCTATACAATGAAAGTGTTGCAGGGAAGGTGATGCGTCAGTTCCTTAAACTCAAGAACAGTGATACGTCGGTTCCCTACTGCTGCGTAGGGGATGGTTATACATCGGTTCTTCTCTGCATGGGGAGGCGATGCATTGGTTTCTTACTGAGCTTCCGTGGCAATGCGACCCGCAGCCCCGTGATGCGATGAAGATCCAGTGAAATAAAACAAAATGGCGTCTTCTTGATGTCAAAAATAGAAATTAATCTATGGAAGGGAAAGGAAACACGGAGAAAATGTAGAGTATGTTATTTAAAGAAATTTTTATGTAAATTCAGTAAAGTAAATTGCAATTCAGTATATGGGGAGACATACATAAAAAGCAAACAAGAAGTGAACAGGGGTATATATAACTTCACCGCATCAGTTCACAACTTGGACATCAACTCCAATCAGTTCATAACAACAACCAAAAGAAATTAATTAGTAATGGTTGTGTGCCTGTGCACAAGCAGCATAGAAGGAGATGATGTAGTTGTCGACGTTACGGTCTTATATTGATTGTATCATCAAGACCATCATCAGGACCATGAAGTTTGTTGCAGGTAAAAGAAACCCCCTGAAAATTCCAGTCGTGTTGTTCTCATATGGAACTGTATGTTAGGAAAAACCGGAACTCGAGTGAAACGAGAAGAGTCCAGAAAGCCTTTTTCGCGACGTGACTGAGACATCCTGCCGCCTATATAAATTACAAACCCCATGAACTGGGTAGTTCCTTGCTGGTAGGATTCATACCACTGCTGAGACCACATACGCTACGTATGAGGTAGGTCTCGAGTTGATTTAATTTCTGGACTCTTCTCGTTTCACTCGAGTTCCGGTTTTTCCTAACATACAGTTCCATATGAGAACAACACGACTGGAATTTTCAGGGGGTTTCTTTTACCTGCAACAAACTTCATGGTCCTGATGATGGTCTTGATGATACAATCAATATAAGACCGAAACGTCGACAACTACATCATCTCCTTCTATGCTGCTTGTGCACAGGCACACAACCATTACTAATTAATTTCTTTTGGTTGTTGTTATGAACTGATTGGAGTTGATGTCCAAGTTGTGAACTGATGCGGTGAAGTTATATATACCCCTGTTCACTTCTTGTTTGCTTTTTATGTATGTCTCCCCATATACTGAATTGCAATTTACTTTACTGAATTTACATAAAAATTTCTTTAAATAACATACTCTACATTTTCTCCGTGTTTCCTTTCCCTTCCATAGATTAATTTCTATTTTTGACATTTTGTGATACTTTATTGGTACACTGGAGTTAGATATTAACAATACGACTCCCAACTGAGTTATAATACTACAAAAATAAATCCCTTGTAGCACCCTCTTGACCTTAAAGAATCATTGCCCAAGCCTACAAGGGTCTATTGGGTTTCCCCTGGTACAATCACGTCTTCTTGATGTGACAACAATGGGTGCACATCCGACGGCAGTGCTGCAACTCAACGAATCTTCTGAGCCCTGACAGGCCTTGTGACACGCTTCTCCGATGATGCTATGGCGTCTGCTGCGATGGCGACACTCTTCTCCAGTGATGCGAGGCACTTCGGTGATGCGATGCGGCAGCGGTGACACCCTTCTTCAGTGATGCGATGACAGTGGCTGAGGCGGTGTCACGCTTCTTCTTCGTGAGTCTCGCTTCCAGCTCCTTGTGACACGCAGTCCCTCAGAAGGCCAAGCACAATACAGGGCACTTCAAAAGAACTCAGGGGAGCTGGTTGGTGAAGTCTGTTATCCCTGAGACTTCAGCAGGTGGCAAACTCAATTTCCAAGCCCTTGGAGATCCTTTACGAGTTGATGAAAGTAGCACAAAGTTCCTTTCTCCTTTCTTTGGAAGTCAGGCAACCACTGCAGGCCAATCCCCCAAACAGCACTCAGCTTAGGGTTGATCTCCCCCTTCAGTTTCTCTCGGGTTCCTCTCCTCAGCAGAGTTTCCCAAAAGTGATCTAAAGCTCTGGGGTCTGGGTGCCCATATTTATACTAACAAATCCTTTGTCCTCTGAAGGCAGAGGGTCCTGTGCCCAGTCCAAACCAGTTCTGCACAGTCCTGGAGCACTTTGTTGACAAGACTCCTTCTTTTCATTGACAGTGTGGGCCAGGGAAATCAGGCGCACCACAGGAGGTGGAGCCAGCAGTGTGGAAGGCAGGCACAGCCCTATTCAGACCCAGGTGCAACACCACCCATCTACATGCAGATATCTCTATTCAGCCCTGTGCTGACTCACCCTGTCTCCTGGAATCCCCCAGCCCCTGTCACTCAAACTTCAGACAATGAATACACAACCTAGCAGAGGCAGGCTTGGATAGTTAGGCAATTAAATACCTACTTTCTAAAAGTGGTATTTTCAAACACAGAATGTTAAAACCAACTTCACTAAAAGATGTATTTTATCATTCTGAGTTCAGGCATACTAAACTTGAATTTCTAGCTTGTTCCCTGAGTCAGTTAAGATTATACGATGTTCTAATCAAACTGCCCATTCTGGCCAATGGGGAACAGGTAGCCTTGCAATAGTGAAAAACGAAAATGGCGGTAATTCACTATCAGGACATGCCACATACATCAGGGCATGTCCTACCTTTTACTTACAATGCACCCTGTCCTTGGGCCTACCATAGGGGTGACTAATAAGCAGAAAAGGAACGGTTTAGGGGCTGGCAAGTAGGTGCACTTGCCAGTCAACATGACAGTACCAGACTGCACACAGGCTCTTCAATGGAAGGCCTCAGACACACTTTACAGGCTGCTTTTGTGGGTGGTACAACCAGCCCTGCAAGCCCACCAGCAGCATTTGATTTACAAGCCCTTGACACACACAGTGCACTGTACTATGATCTGACAAGTAAACCAAACCAGCCAATCATGGAGTCACTAATCCATACGTTAATTTACAATAGGTAGCACTTGCACTGTGGCACTGAATAGCAGTGGCACAGTGCCCAAAGCATCTATAACCAGAAAAAACACACGAGGAAACAGCAACAAATGAAAGGGAGACCCACGCTAATGGTGCCAGGTCTAACACGTGTCCCCTCCAGCTAAAATGTGGGGAGGACTACCCTACCTCCTGGGAGTTCTCATCAATAAGGAGGGCAAATCTGGACAGACCATCAGTATTGGCGTGTTATGTACTAGGGGCGGTTCCACCATGAAATCCATCCCCTGTAGGGAAATGGACCACCTCAACAGCTTTGGATTCTCACCCCTCATCTGCATCAACCATCTGAGGGGCCTGTGGTCTGTCTGAACCCTGAAGTGAGTCCCAAACAGGTATGGTCTCAATTTCTTCAGTGCCCAGACCACAGCAAATGCCTCACCCTCAATGGCACTCCACCTCTGTTCTCGTGGAAGTAACCTCCTACTGATGAAGGCTACGGGCAGATCTAGGCCCTCCTCATTCATCTGTGACAAAACAGCCCCCACACTATGCTCTGAAGCGTCTGTTTGAACGATAAACTCTTTTGAGAAGTTGGGTGCCAGGAGAACGGGCGCCGTGCACATGGTGTTTTTTCACGGCATCAAAAGCTTTCTGACAGGTGTCAGTCCAAATCACTTTCTTGGGCTGCTTCCTGGAAGTGAGCTCTGTCAAGGGGGCAATGATGCTGCCATACCCCTTGACAAACCTCCTGTAGTACCCAGTGAGTCCTAAAAAGGCTCTCGCCTCTGTCTGGGTCTTGGGGGGTTCCCAAGCTAGGATGGTACCAATCTTGGGCTGTTGGGGCACCACCTGGCTACTCCCAACCTGGTGTCCCAGGTATACCACGGATCCCTGCCCTATCTGGCACTTACTCGCCTTGATCGTGAGGCCTGCCCTCCGCAGCGCCATCAGCACTTCCTAGAGGTGGCGCAGATGCTCTTCCCAACTGGTGCTAAACACTGCAATGTCATCCAGGTAGGCAGCACTGAACTCTTCCAGTCCAGCAAACACCTGGTTGACCAACCTCTGAAAGGTGGCAGGGGCATTCTTCATCCCAAAGGGAATAACCCAGAACTGGTAGTGCCCATCTGGTGAGGAGAATGCTGACCTCTCTCTTGCCCCATCAGTCAAGACGATCTTCCAGTACACAGATGTTAGATCAAACATGCTGAGGTACCGGGCAGCCCCTAACCGATCAATGAGCTCATTAGCTCTGAGGATGGGGTGCGCGTCAGTGCTGGTGACTGAATTAAGTCCTCGGTAGTCCACACAGAACCAGAGTTCTGGCGTGGCACCCGGTGCGGCAGCCTTTGGGACCTAGACCACTGGGCTGGCCCAAGGACTGTTAGAGGACTCAATCATCCCTAACTCAAGAATCTTATAAACCTTCTCCTTGATACAAGCTCTCACCCTGTCAGTCACCCTATAAGTGTTGTGCTTCACAGGAGGGCTGTCTCCAGTGTCCACATAATGGATGCACCAATCTGTGACACTGGGAATCAGGGAAAACAAATCAGAAAACTGTCCCACCAACTGGTGACAGTCTTTCTGTTGATCAGGAGTCAGGGTGGAAGAGAGGTTCACACAATCCACTGACCCATCCCGCCCTGTCGCTGATAGGAGGTCAGGAAGAGGCTAAGTCTCCTCCTCCATTCCAGCTTCTGTTGGTAAGAGCATGCCCACTTCCGACCTCTACAAGTGGGGCTTCAGGCAGTTAACATGCAGGATCCGCAAGGGGTTCCTGGGAGACCGCAAGTCCACCAAGTAGGTAACAGGACTCTGGCACTCCACCACCTCAAAGGGTCCGGTCCACTTATCCTGGAGCACATAGGGCTCCACCGGGACCATGGCCCACACTTTCTGACCAGGCTGAAGCTCAACCAGAATGGCATTATGGTCGAACCAGTGCTTCATCTCTGGCTGGCTGGCTTCCAGATTCGCCTCAGTGAGTGGTCTGAATCGCCTAGTTTGGTTCCTGAAGTCCAGCATGTAGCTATATACATCCTAGGGCGGTTTCCTGGGAGATTGCTCCCAGCCTTCCTTGACCAAACTCAGAGGTCCTCTCACTGGGTGACCATAGAGAAGTTCAAAGGGGCTGAACCCTAGGGACTTCTGTGGCATCTCACGGTATGCAAAGAGAAGGCATGGTAGGAGGACGTCCCACTTATGCCTCATGGGTTCTTCCAGACCCATAATCATGCCCATGAGGTTCCGGTTGAACCTTTCAACTAGCCCATTACCTTGGGGGTGGTAAGGAGTGGTGAACTTGTATGTTACACCGCACTCCTGCCACAGGGAATTCATATACTTGTAAATGAAGGTTGGGGTCTCGATCAGACAACACCTCTCTAGGGAACCCCACACAGGAGAAAATTCCCATCAGTGCCCGTACCACCATGGGGGCTGTCACTGTCCTGAGAGGGATGGCTTCTGGGTACCGGGTGGCATGGTCCACCAAGACCGGGATGAATCTGTAGCCCATGGCTGTCTTGGGGTCCAGTGGCCCCACAATGTCAATACCCACCCGTTCAAAGGAGGTACTGACCACAGGGAATGGCTGGAGAGGAAACTTTGGCTTCCTCCCAATCTTTCTACTTGCCTGGCAAGTCTGACAGGTTCTGCAATGAGTGTCTGAACTCTTGCGCATTTGGGGCCAATAAAAGTGGGTGAAAAGCCTCTCAAAGGTCTTGTCCTGCCCCAAATGTCCTGCTAAAGGCACATCATGAGCCAGCCCCTGCAGGAAGGCTCTGAAGCGCTGGGGTACCACCAGCACATGGGCTGACCCAGACTCAGCAACCTTAGGCTCACTATACAGGCGACCATTCTCACAGTAGATCCAATGTGATCACCTGCTTCCTGGTTTGCAACCTGCTGCCACAAACACACAAGAGAAGGGCACTTTTTCTGTTCCACACAGAACTCTTCCCTGGAGGGTCCTCCTTCCTGCTGCCAATGGGTCAGCTCAGGCAGGTCCCCCAGTTCAGCTATCTGTTCCCCTGTAGGCTCCAGGGCATCCCCCTCAAGGTCTGCCTCCTCCTGGACTGTGGGAACTTTAGGAGCCAGTTTCCCACGCCCCCTGCCTTTTCCCTTTAAGGCAGGCACCTGGGCCTCCCTCTCAGGCACCAGGTCCTCTTGAACACCCTTACTGTCTGCCATGGACCTTGTGGTCACACACACCCACTCGGGCAGACCCAACATCTGCAAATGAGCTTTGCGCTCCACCTTATCCCAAGGGGAGCTCTCCAAATTATTACCCAACAGACAACCAACAGGCATGGGTGGCCTCACAGCTAGTTGAAGAGTCCCTGATATCCCCCCCACTCAAATGGAACCTGTGCCACCTTGCAGTGTCTCTCCGTGTTGCAAGCGGCAACAACTGGGTAAAAAAGCATTGGGGATCACCTGCTCTTCAGACGCCAGGTGACACGTGACAGCTGTCACACTGGCTCCTGCGTCTCAAAGAGCCTCAACTCTATGGCCATTGATGGTCACCCACTGCCTGTACTTTTTAGTGTTATCAGGCAGCTGGGTCCTGGGGAACATCTCACAGTCTCCTAAAGAGATAAGGAACATCTCTGAGGGACCCCACCCACTTGGGCACCCATCTCCACCCCCGGGCTACACTCGCCATCTGCCGGGGTAGAGCACCAGTGGGTGCTGTCTTTCCATACTGTGGGTACTGGGAATCAACAGACTTATGGCCCACTTCACCACACTTGAAGCACCTCAGGGGTCCCCTCTGAACAGGTCTACCTGTCGGGGCCCTGGGCATCTTCTCAGGAGGAGGCTGGGAACATTTCCCTTGGTTCCCCTGGGGATTACTTTGGGGCACTTTCTGGAACTCCCTCTGTTTACCCTTGTCCCCCCCACTCCTCTGCTGGGGACTCTGCCCACTCTTGGTGAAGTCTCCCACGTGACCCTTGTGGACCTGTTAACGATTGCAGGGATCGCTGTTAGCATGAGCTGAAAGCCATTTTGTACTTGGCAGCCATCTTAGTTAGCCATGTGCTTGCCATATGTTTTCTCCCTCTTCCAGAGCCTTGCACATGCTCAGAAAGGCCTAGCTATTAGAATGCACCTGCTCCTAGTATAGAACTGTCAGGCTATTCTTGCTGATGTAAGGAGAAATATCTCCTCCCACTTTGTTGAGCAAGCAAATTTGTATAGCCATATTAGTCAGTGAGCATGCTGGTATGTGCCAGGACCTCCCCTTGGTTTTATGCTGATGAATGTAACCTATGCATATATAAGGCCCCTGTTCTCTGTACTCCTTAGACTGGCTCCTACAGTGGCCTGAGGGTACAGTATGACACAGTCTCCCTCATCTGAGATTAATAAAAATGTTTTTATATTACAGCTTCTGTGCCAATCTCTTCTTTGATGGTTTAAAAGGACCAGGTGTATCAGTGAACCCCTTAGGAGGTTTATATTTCTTCAGACCCGGGTGCTCATCCAGTGGTCCTCCTCCTCAGCAAACTTTCTAGGGTTAATCAGCCTGCTATCAATAAAGTGCTGGTGTAGCCCTGGAAAACAGTTACTTGACAAGTGTTCCCATGCAATTAAATCAAAGAGCGCCTCAAAATCCTTCACTTTGCTACCCTTCACCCAACCCAGCTCTGCAAAAAAAAGTTACATACTCAACCCAGGTGCTTGACTCCATCTTCTTGCAATTCCTAAACCTCTTTCCCTACAGTTCAGCAGTCAACTCATACCTGGACATCAATGCTTTGTTCATATGGCTATAAGAATTGTGGACTTCAGAAGGCAAGTCTATTAAGGTATCTCGCCCCCCACTAAGGAACCACCCCCACAACCTGCTCCTCAATCCTTCTCAGGGACCCGGTGGGAGGACATGGCTACCTCATAGGCCTTGAACCACTGCCCAATGTCATCATTCTTATAAAATCCTCTAACCACATCCTTAGGTATGTACACCCTTGCTTCAACAGGCATGGACTGTGTGCTGCCACCAGAGGGAGCAATCTCTAAGCTCCTAGCTTTCAACTCCAACTCCCTCAAACTTCTCTCATGCTCCAGCTGCATTCTCATTTCCTCTGGGGCCAATTTCCTATTCTCTAACTCCAATTTCCCACCAATCTTGAGCTTGGTAAGCTCCAATCCTTGCATCCTACTTTTCTCTCTGTCCTCCAACTCTTCTGGGGACAGGCCCTTGGCAGAAATACTGCTACCTACTGGGGAAGTTGCTTTTTTCCCCCCTGGACCCAATGGCCCTTTCAGCTGCTCATCTGCATTTTCAGCCCCTTCAAAATGCTCAGGGGAGTCCCTTGCTTCGACCTAGGCCCTCAGCGCCGTTTAGAACTCATCCTTCTTGGAGAGACCGGTCATAGCAATGTTAATTCTCCTGCAGGAGTGCTTCAGCTGTCTCACATTGTAGCTTTCTAGTTTCTTCTCTTCAAAATCCCAATCAACGGATGCTATGAATGCTGCTTCACTCATGGTGGCTAAACTTGGCAGTTCTATGCAAAAATAGAAAATCCCAGGAAAAACAATCTACCAAAAATGTGGTTGAGTTTTGGTCTGCACTCACGAGTAGCGTTCATCAATTACGGTATATGAGTCACAAATGCAAGTCCAGAATCCTCACCGCTGACCACCAATGTTAGATTTGGGGGTCTCTAGTTGGCAGAGGTAGGTACCTTTGACCAAATAGGGACACTTATGTCTAGTCAGGGTAAGGGGGTACACTTCTAAAATAACCTCTGCTCACCCTCTTGGTAGCTTGGCACGAGCAGGCAAGCTTATCTCAGAGGCAGTGTGTAAAGCATTTGTGAACACATACAGTAATCCAGTGACAACACTACAGATGGACACCACACAAGTTGTAGAATAAAAATAAGTATTTTTATATAGACTTAACACAAGACCACAAACGACAAAAATCCACAATACTGTACTTTAAAAATGGTAGAAATAGCTTAGTTCTACTTAGATGGTAAATGCGACACTTTAAGTTTAATGTACCTTTGGATGAGTAACGCTATAAAACAAAAGTGTCGCAGAGAAGGTGATGCATCTGTTCCCTATGCACAAGAACGGTGATGCGTCAGTTCTTTACTGCTGCGTAGGGATGGTGATGCGTCGGTTCTTCTCTGCATGGGGAGGTGATGCGTCGGTTTCTTACTGCGCTTCCGTGGTGATGCGGCTCGCAACGGCATGATGCGATGAAGATCCGGTGCAATGAAACAAAATGGCATATTCTTCTTGATGCGGCAACGATGCGTGCTAGTCGGATGGCCGTGCGGCGAATGCTGCGATGGCGACACTCTTCTCCGGTGATGCGAGGTGCTTCGCTGATGCGATGCGACAGTGGAGACACCCTTCTTCAGTGATGTGACTACAGCGGCTATGGCGGTGACACGCTTCTCCGGTGATGAGCTTCTGCAAAGCCATGTGACAGCGGCAGCAGCGACACCCTTCTTCAGTGATGCGATGACAGTGGCTGCGGCGGCGGCGCCACGCTTTTTCTTTGTGAGTCGCGCTTCCAGCTCCTTGCGACAAGCAGTCCCTCAGAAGGCCCAGCACAACAGCAGGCACTTCAAAAGAACTCAGGGGAGCTGGTTAGTGAAGTCTGTTATCCCTGATACTTCAGCAGGAGGCAAGCTCAATTTCCAAGTTGATGAAAGTAGCAAAAAGTTCCTTTCTCCTTTCTTTGGCAGTCAGGCAACCACTGCAGACCAATCCCCCAAACAGCATTCAGCTTAGGGATAGTCTCCTTTCTCTCTGGTTCCTCTCCTCAGCAAAGGTTCTTCTTGTTTCCCAAAAGTGATCTAAATTTCTTGGGTCTGGGTCCCCATATTTATACTAGCAAATCTTTTGTCCTCTGAAGGCAGAAGGTCCTGTACCCAGTTCAAACCAGTTCTGTGCAGTCCTGGAACACTTTGTTGACAAGAGTCCTTCTTTACTTTGACAGTGTGGGCCAGGGACATCAGACGCACCACAGGAGGTGGAGCCAGCATTGTGGAAGGCAGGGATAGCCGTATTCAGACCCAGGTGGAACTCCTGCCACCCATCAACATGCAGATAGGTCTATTCAGCCCTATGCTGACTCATCCTGTATTCTGGTATCCCCCAGCCCCTGTCACTCAAACAGACAAGGTATACACAACCTAGCAGAGTCAGGCTTGGATAGTTAGGCAAGAAAATACCTACTTTCTAAAAGTATTATTTTCAAACACAGAATGTTAAAAAGAACTTGACTAAAAGATGTATGTTATCATTCTGAGTTCAGGCATACTAAACTCGATTTTTGACCTGGTTCCCTGAGTCACTTAGGATTATAAGATGTTCTAATCAAACTGCCCATTCTGACATGCAGTACCAGACTGCACACAGGCTCTGCAATGGCAGGCCTGAGAAACACTTTACAGGCTGCTTCTGTTGGTGGCACAACCAGTGCTGCAAGCCTACCAGCAGCATTTGATTTACAAGCTCTGGGCACACGCAGTGCACAGTACTAGGGTCTGACAAGTAAACCAAACCATCCAATCATGGAGTCACTAATCCATACATCAATTTACAATAGGAAGCACTTGCACTGTGGCACTGAATAGCAGTGGCACAGTGCCCAAAGCATCTATAACCAGAAAAAACACATGATTCAATTTATTTTATTATGTTTTGGCTCTCAACGAGGGCCACATAAAATTCACAACAATAAGAAAAGCAAGTACATACCAAAAAGAAAAAAATAACATGCAATGACACATTTAAGTAAAAATAAAAAAAAAACATACAATGTCAGATCTACGACAAGAAGCAATGTCAGACCTCTCCAGTAACATACTAATAAATAGCTAAAAAACCTTTAAAAAAGTTAAAAATATGAGAGCAGACCATTTCATTAGGAGGCCGATATAGTGATTGGAGAAAAATTTTCACATTGGAGATACCAAGACGGATACATATTGGTTTTATGAATCTTTTGAACAGACTTGGGCGTCCCCTCAAACAAAAACCACACAGGTTGAGTATTCTACCCAAAAACTAGCATGCCGTTATTTCGGCGGGAAAGGTAAAGTTACAAAGTTTAAAATACCAATCTCTAAAGGCAGGCTTCCAATCAGGGAGACAAGGTCTATGGTTCAACTCAGCTATATTTCTGTAGTGGCTAGATTTTCGGTGAATTATATAAATAGCGGAGCATTTCTTAAACACATTTTGACCATAAACAGTTTGAGTTAAAATCTAAGCATTGTTTTTTCACCAGAATGAATTACATAGAAAACACAGTAAAAGGTGGTTCAAAGAGGTCTTAAAAATTATTTTCCACACCAAGAATTGCAATAAAAACTCTGTTATACATTTATTAAATGATCACAATACAATATACAAGATTTTTAAAAACACATTATTATACATTTCATAAAAAGATTTTTAAAAAAAACAAGAATCACAAGTCGACGCGGCGTTTCGGTATTCTGTATTTAGACCTTCTTCAGGACTGATTCTAGACAAATTTAAAAAGATTTAAAAAAACAGAGTTACATTTTTTGCATTGGTCTTGGCATCTCTTCAACCAGTACCCTATTTAGTCACAATTCCTGGTCACTGTACTCCGATCTTATTTCATAAAAAAATTTCATAAACAAGTCATGTTCCCTTGAACCCCTTCTGAATCTGTACTACTGAATGAGGAATCAAAAAATCTCACCCGTTTTTTATTTTGGTTTCTGGGTTGGTTTTGCCACTGTCTACGGGGTTGGAAATTCTCTTTAGGACGGTCATAAAAGTCTTTTTGAAGATATGGATATACAATTTCCGGGTTGTAATTTTCTATATCCTTTTTTAATTTGTTGCTTTTCTTTTTGATAAGGTATTCGCTATAACTGTTATAAAGACTTTTATGACCGTCCTAAAGAGAATTTCCAACCCCGTAGACAGTGGCAAAACCAACCCAGAAACCAAAATAAAAAACGGGTGAGATTTTTTGATTCCTCATTCAGTAGTACAGATTCAGAAGGTGAAGTAGGCAATGAGAAACATCAACAAGATGGAGAGACAAACAGACAACAGCAAACCGCCATAAAGGAAGGTTTAGCTTTTTTAGACAGGCGCAATCAGACGTTTGGACAACAGAGAGGGAGAGGGAGGGGCAAAAACAATTACAATCAGGCACAATATACCCAAACCCAGAACCCTCAACGTCCTCGTACGAGGAGCCAGAAGCAGTGGGATTAACAACAACTAATGTGAAGCCTGCAGTGATCAATCTATCTGATCACGAACTAACTGCAATAGAAACCAAACTGTTAGAGAAGGGACTAGGCTATGCAATTTGTTTACCTGTAGATAGATATGCCCTAGAACGAGATCTGCAGCAATTTTTTAGGAAAGTGAGACTCCAAATCTTTTTCGAGGGAAAAGAAAGACCTGAGAGACATAATAAATCTGGGTTGAAAAACAAATCCACATGGGTCCCCCCCCTTAATGCCGTACACAAAGATGTAGAGGCCTTTGAAAGGTCTGTTGATAAAAGCATTGATAATCTCTTGAAACAGAAAAAATGGACACCTCACAACCTTACATATGAAGAGAAGCAAGCCCTAAAATCCTTAGAACAGGATAGTACCCTAATAATTAAGCCAGCAGACAAGGGTGGGAGTATTGTAATTATGAACAGTCAGGATTATGACAACAGAATGTTCAAACTGTTAAATAATAGTAACCACTACAAAAAATCAAATAGAGAGGAATGGCAAATACTAAAAGGGGAAATCGAAAGAATGTTGAGACTAGCTAGAGAGGACGAGATCATATGCGAGGAGGAATTCGCATTTATGCTGAACACAGACCCACTAATCCCAGCACTATATGGCCTTCCCAAGGTACACAAGGATATCTGTGACCCTCCCATGAGACCCATTGTCTCATGTATAGGATCGCTGACAGAGCCCCTTAGTAAGTACGTGGAAATCTTCTTGCAACCATTAGTACAGCAACAAAGATCATATGTGAAGGACACCACTTCCATGATTAAAAAAGTCGAGAATCTTAGCTTCAATCCAGAGTCACAGATACTGGTGACTCTGGATATTGAAGCTTTATACACAAACATCCCCCAAAACGACACGATTGAGATTATGGAGGAGATCCTGAGTGATAACCAACAGGATCTAACGAACCACCAGACTTTCATTATAGATTGCATAACCCTTATCCTCAAGAACAACATTTTCTTATACAAAGACAACCTCTACAGACAGATCAAGGGGACCAGCATGGGGGCTACATGTGCCCCTAGTCTGGCATGTCTTTATGTGTCAAAATTTGAGGAAAGACATATCTACAATATAGCCGCCCCTTTCTATGAAAACATCTCAGAGTGGGGGCGCTATATTGATGACATTTTCTTCATATGGACAGGCGAAATGGAAGCCCTTGAAGAGTTCCTATCATGGTTAAACCTGGGAGATGTGAATCTGAGATTCACATCTCATGTGAGCAGTAGCCAGGTGGAATTCTTAGATATAATTATCAAGCATGAGAAAGGCCAACTTGCAGTAGAATTATACACCAAGCAAACTGACAGAAACAGTATGCTACATTACGGGAGTAACCACCCAGGGTCACAAAAGAACAATATTCCCTTCGGGCAGTTCCTTCGCCTCAGGCGCAACTGCACCACCATGGCAGACTATGAATCCCATGCCGCAAATCTAAAAAGGAAATTCCTCGAAAGGGGATATCCGAAAAGAACGATCAGACATGCTTACAAACGGGCCAAATATTTTAACAGAGAAACCCTTTTTAGCCCAAAATCACAAGATCAGGATAAAGCGCAGCCAATTATGTTTGTGACAAATTTTTCTCAAGTCAGTTTCAAAGTGAAAAACATAATAAATAGAAACTGGCATCTCATTGCAGATAAAGCTCAGGAACCTATCCCGAAGCCCATGTTCTCATATCGTAGAAACAGAACGATCAGGAACTCCTTGGTACACACTTACAAAGAGAACCTGAGAACTCAACAAACCACCATTGATAACAACCCTTTACCCACGGGAACCCATCCATGTATGGGCTGTGTGAACTGCAATAGTATCCTTAAAGGGAGCCAGATCACTGCAAATGGTAAAACAATATATATAAAAACTTTTATAAACTGCAGATCTAAGAACGCTGTCTATCTAATTCTATGCCCTTGCAACAAGCCATATGTAGGCGAAACTTCTAGGGAACTCAGAATGAGACTCAACGAGCATCGCTCGGCACTTAGAACTAATAAGATAGGAGCGCCCCTCACGGAACACTGGAAGGAAGCCAACCACAGAATAGAAGACCTCAAATGGTGTGGCCTAGAGAAAATTTCTGATAGTGTTAGAGGTGGGAACCTAAACAATAAAAGGAAAAGGAGGGAGCAATATTACATGTCAACCCTTAATAGTGTGAGGTGCGGATTAAATTCCAGAGAAGACTGGGAAAAGATAATTCAATAAATAACGCCCCCCAATAAACAATAAATTAACCACAAATCATACTATTTGATAAATAATCCCAAGATCCGAGCAAAACTTGGGTGTCTGGTATATGTCACCCTTTACCAGAGTTAAATGTAAATTAACTTTAAGGTATCTCCAGTAAGTTAATAAACAATTCATCAAATCACCGACATTAAAAGCCTCCAAGACGTGATCTGACTGTAGATATTGGCATATGTCATGTAAGGTTTAAATAGAACCCTAGCGTGGATATTAGGAATATAATTTGGATTCCCAGTAAAAGGGTGAATGCGAGGTCAAGAGATGAACGAGAGCACATCCTGTGCTAACACAACCGCGCGGTGCTTTGTACCAATGAATCTCCAAACTAAGGCAATACTAACTAAAAGGTATTTAAACACCAAACACTGTAGTTTTTCCCAGCCGTCAGTAACAGGAAGGAATTAACGCATTGGGGGTGTGTATCAATAGGTGCTGTGGTTGTCATGGGACACCACATGCTCATTGGCTGATTGTGAACCAATAGTCTTTGAGAACGAAAAAAAACACCGAACGTAACTAGCAAAATAGCTGAACGTTCTATAATAATCATGCTCTCATGCACTTTGGATCATATAGAAAATTGAAGTTGCGCGGATTATCCTAAGAACTGTGGGGTATTAAAGCCGGCAGTTACAGAAAGCAACAAACACCTTGAGCGAGAGCGGTTGCGATGACAACAGACGCGCGAGAACGCGCCTGGTTGTTATGACAACCGCTCGGTATCGAGTGCCGAATTAAACTCTGCTTGACAATCTCTGATGTAGTAATAATGCCCAACAGACGCCAAATATAACATAAATTGGGCCCGATAAAAGCAAGTAATAAGAGTAAGGCAAACAACCTAAAAACGCGTTCGGTTGATATGACAACCGCGCGCTGTCTCGGCACGCGACTATCCAATCAAGTTAGGGATAAGAGGTACACTTGTGCCAATGAGATAGCGCTCGTAGCGGGAACTGAAGGAGCGTTCGGTTCCCTTAGCAACGACATGGCCATTTGCCGACAGAGAACCTATCACGTAGTAGAAAACGAAAGCCAATTGAGAGGCTTGACAATAAAAATGCCGAGGAATGAGGAAATCCCCAGCATTCGAGACGGCCCATACCGGATCAGTGGAGGGACGTGTGGAAGACTGCCAGAGACCAGGAGCAGGGAGGCCGAATCTAATAATTAAGGTAATGGAGAAGCAGGACTCTTTGAAACACAGGGGAATATTTAAATAGCCCTTTCTATAAATTCAATATAGAACTCCTTCTATATTTCCCAAAAGTTTTTGGAAAAGTGACTATTAATATAAATAGAGTGTGATAGGGACAAGAGAACCACTCCTCTCAACTTGCAAGAAATAACATTGGAGGGTCTATAAATATATCATATGAACTATCAATAGAGAAAAAAATTATGAAACTAAACTAAATGAAGAACTTATATAAACCTAAATAGTGTACACCTGCTATTGTTTTATAAATAGAAAGAATTTGGAGGTGAACAAGAAGGAACTTGGTAGCAACCCATCCTGAGCATTGCGCCAGTCCGCAAAAAATTTTGAATGGTGAGTGACTGAGTAAACCCTTTAATATATATGAGAAAATTCTTCTGACATAGATTGAGATTTATGCGCGTTTTTTTAAAAAATCGTCCAGGGCAATTGAAGAAACCCATACATAGGAAGACGGTGGCTCCCCCTGGCAGTCCAAGACAAAGCTAACTCAACACAAACATAAGGTACTGAACAAATAAACCTTTGTTGATCCTTAATGTCGATACAAGGTCACAATCTAAGTGGGGTTTCCAAATATAATAGCATCCTCTTCTTCTTTATTTACCTCAACCAGTGGGATCAAAAATCAAAAATTGAAGATTTTTTCCTGAGTGTGTCATAATCCGATGACTACAGGGTGCAGAATTCAATTAAACTGCATCCAGTGGGCGGTCTGCCCGATCTAATTTAAAGGTATGCCTAACCTATAAAAATAATAGTTTGGAATATCATGTCCTGGTCTAATAAGCATTGGACCATTAGGTCCAAGGGAAAGGTAAACACTATTAGTTTTGTCACAGTATAGAAATGCACATCAACTGAGGGAGATGTATTTTAAGGATAAGGGGTTCAAGGGAACATGACTTGTTTATGAAATTTTTTTATGAAATAAGATCGGAGTACAGTGACCACGAATTGTGACTAAATAGGGTACTGGTTGAAGAGATGCCAAGACCAATGCAAAAAATGTAACTCTGTTTTTTTAAATCTTTTTAAATTTGTCTAGAATCAGTCCTGAAGAAGGTCTAAATACAGAATACCGAAACGTCGACTTGTGATTCTTGTTTTTAAAAAAAATCTTTTTATGAAATGTATAATAATGTGTTTTTAAAAATCTGGTATATTGTATTGTGATCATTTAATAAATGTATAACAGAGTTTTTATTGCAATTCTTGGTGTGGAAAATAATTTTTAAGACCTCTTTGAACCACCTTTTACTGTGTTTTCTATGTAATTCATTCTGGTGAAAAAACAATGCTTAGATTTTAACTCAAACTGTTTATGGTCAAAATCTATTTAAGAAATGCTCCGCTATTTACATAATTCACCGAAAATCTAGCCACTACAGAAATAAAGCTGAGTTGAACCATAGACCTTGTCTCCCTGATTGGAAGCCTGCCTTTAGAGATTGGTATTTTAAACTTTGTAACTTTACCTTTCCCGCCGAAATAACGGCATGCTGTTTTTGGGTGGAATACTCAACCTGTGTGGTTTTTGTTTGAGGGGACGCCCAAGTCTGTTCAAAAGATTCTATTTCCCCCCAGTCCCCAATCAACTGTTGCGGGGTCCTCCTTTTATTTCCCATACATATTGGTTTTAGCCATCTGAGCCGCAATGTACGGAATGCAGGGTAAATCAGCAAGACATGCATACGGTCCTGAATACTCAGATTACACAAGTTGCACATGGGAGAAGATCCGTACGATTTGGCTAGAAGTAAATTTAAAGGTAATAGATCATAACGTAAAAGAAACCATAATCTAACAACACGCTTTCATCTAACTTTAGAAGAGTCGCAGCTCTTCTAAAGTTCCTTACAAGTTGTGAAAATTCTTTAAAATTGCCCAATAATTCATTTTTGAGGAGGGCTCTCATCGTCCCCGGTTCAGCTCTAGCCTAGCAGGCCACCCATCTTACTAGGGCACATAGTCCCTGTACCCAGCTGCTCCTGAGACCAAAGTCAAGCCTACAAGCGGCCAATGAGCACGCGGTATTTAGGGAAGAAAGAGATCTTAAGAGTTTCCCTTCAATTTTATGACAAAAGCCCCAGTAGTTCAACTCTATAAGTTCGATACCATATAGTATCGTGGCGGGAATCTTGGCCCTATATACCTCCAGTAGACAGGTGAAGTGCCTTTTTCCGGTGGCGTGATAAAGGGAATTTAAACCTTTGCCATGGGCGAGGGCTTTGCGTGATCTATGCTCAATGTGGGGTCTCTCACTCAGGTTAGCCGCAACAATTTTCCCCAATAATGTGTAAGATTTAACAACCTCCAGTTTTTGGTCACCGATATACCATCCAAAATTTTCAGATCGGCACTTCTTTTTCCCGGCAATACACATAATTTTGCTTTTAGATGTGTTAATCTTCATGTAATGGGAACCAGCAAAATCATGAAGAACTTGCAGCCGATTTGCCAGGCCTTTGGGAGTTAAATCTAAAATAAGAACGTCATCGGCATACATCAAGCAAGAGATAGGGGTCCCCCCAATCACTGGAGCAATACCCTCACAAACAGACAGGGCAGCAGGGAGGTCTACAGTATATAAGGAAAACAGGAGAGGAGCCAATAAGCAGCCTTGTTTAAGGCCGTTCAGAGATGGGATTTGGTGGGAAAGACCCCTTTTGCCCCCTTGTAAAACTCTGCACCAAGTTTCCGTATGGAGTGTACGAACAAGATCTAATAGGTAGGGTGGGACACCAAGAGCTGCTAATTTCCTCCACAGCGATCTACGATCCACTTTATCAAACGCTGTGGAGAAATCTATAAAAGCAGCGTACACCACCCCCCTCTCACCTTGACGTATTTATCAGATACCACATGTAAGGTGGTGAGGTTGTCTAAAGTGCCGTGCCCCCGACGGAAACCAGTTTGTTCAAATGGCAGGATATTGTTCTCCTCGACCCACTCGGAAAGTAAATTTAAAAGACATTTCGCAAAAACCTTTCCGATAGAGTCTAGTAGGGCTATCAGACGATAATTACTTGGGCTATCCCTAGTTCCCTTCTTAAAAATAGGGACCAAAATACTTCCCCTCCAGGAAGCAGGTACCGTTTTAGAAACAAAACAGGCTTTAAACAATGGGTAAAGGATTTTACTCCACATTGAAGGTTCCTGCTTCAGAACCGTCATGGAGTGTTCGTCAGGTCCCATTGCACCGGAGGAGCGCATATTCTTTATGGCCATTTCAATTGTTTCCTCTGTAGGATAATTAATCAGTCCTGCAGGTGTTACATCAGGACCACTATCTTCACCCGAGGAGCCGTTCCCTGCATAAAGCTCCTGAATATAAGAGGACCATACCTCTTCAGGTATAGGGATGGGGCAAGGACTTATTCTAGTGCCACATCCCTTCCCAATTATGGACCAAAATTCTCTAATCCTGCCATGGGCCACAGATTCCCTTAGGTTAATCCAAACTGTATCTTCCTTCTCCTTTTTTATTTTTGCCTTTAGTCTACATCTCTTTCTTTTTAATCTAGAGATTTCTTTTCCACGTTCACCCACTCTATCTAAGAATTGCTCACAGACTAATTTATTTATTTCCTTATTCAGGGTGCGCAGTACACAAGGAAAAACTACCCTTTTCCTAGGGCGGCTAGCCTTTTTTACATCTAAGATAATATTTCGCATACATTTTTCGAAGTTAACAATTTCGAAACCATGCCAATCTTTTATTTCTAATAAAGTTTTACATAGAGTAGCATGCACCCCTGTGATGGCAGTTGGGTTCCAAAAACATCTGCCCGAGGATGCATGAAAAGTAGCGTCATTACTATTGAGGGACCATGACGCAGTGGGCAGAGGTTTTAGGGAAATAGTAATAAAAATTATGCTATGATCACTCAATGATGTGGGGATTATCTTAAGATCCTGGATATAAGGAAAAAAGCCATAGACCGATATCGCATAATCAAGGATAGAGGCCCCAAAAGGTGACTTATGAGTAAATTCCGCAGGCACATCAGACGGGAATCTTCCATTTAAAATGAGCCCCTCGACTGCCGATAATTCTTCTAGCAGAATCTTCCCTCTTTTATTAGTTACTATTTTATCTGGAAAGAGGGATTGTGGGACGAAGTGCGCCTCTTCTTTAAATTTATTTCTGAAGAGGTTCAGACTAGCATTGGAAATTTTACAGTTCAGATCTCCAACTAGGATAACTTCTGGAGGGGGTGAAGCATTTTTAATTTGACCAATATATCGGAATACTTGCTTCAGTATAGCATTAAAACGCTCTTCTGGAGGAATATACACATTGATAATTACAAGTGAGGGGATCTTTAGATAACTGGGGAGATTTGCTATTGTTATAGCTTGAAAGAGGTTACTTGGGTCAATATAGTGGGAGAATCTCCACTGCAATTTATTTGATAATAAACACGCAATTCCCCCTTTAGCATGACCTTTCTTGGATGGAGCAGCCGGCGCTTCCAATACATAGTAATCCTTCATGATATCAAGGCTATCAATACACCATGTTTCCTGGATGCAAATCACATTTGCTCCCAAAGAAAATAACAATTCAAGTTTCTCTGGACTACTATGTATCCCCGCAGCATTCCAAGAAATAATTTTCAATTGATTGTTAAAGATGGTAAAACAATTTGGGGTTATCTGTGGTCTTAGTAGACAAAGCACTGTGCAGCCAATTCCACCGATTATTGTCCTCTATTAGAGAGGAGTTATGAGTCAGTGGGAGAGGCATTACCTGGGAGACAGAACGTTTCCCTTTAGAGACCCAGATCTTTAGATCTTTAAGTGGAGAAGCTACCCCCTTTTGTTTATCACCCTTTAGCGTCATCCTATGAGGAGAGTGGATATTACCAGAGCTAAAAATAGGCAGAACATCAATACCTGTACATTGGAAATTCTCAGCTTGCTGTAATATCAAATTTACAATAATTTTAGAATAAAATTTGACCCTTATACGTGACACACTGTCTCCACCTAGCAAAGAGACTAGCTCAATGTCACTTGTTTGAATAAGGTGGAGACTTTCCAAATCACTGAAACACTTAAGTAACCATGCTCTGTTTAAAGGTAAGTCCACATCAAATAAGGGTAAAAAGTCCAACACTAAAGTGTCCACATAAGACTTTGAGTTTTTTGGTTGAAGAGGGGGGAGAGGGCGATCGCCGACCCCAGCAGCAAGAGAAAAGGAGGAAGCCAAAGGGTTGAGAGACCCGAGATTATGTAGGATAGAGCTCCTTGTCTCTATCGATGGAGAGGTACTCGGGCCAGGACCATCCTTTTGCGGTAGATCTTCCATAGTCATTGGCAAAGTGTTGGGAATATTTTCTGAACCACGATCTGAAGGACAAGATTCACTAGCCACCTTTAAAGACATAGGTGTTGGATTTATGTCTTTATCTTCATTATCAGTCAAGACTATAGAGTTTTGGAAGATTATCCGCCTTTGTCTTTTCTTCCTGTATTTTCGGACCGGCTTCCTTTTATTCCCTTTATTATTTCTATGTTTTCTATTTTTTTCCTTTACTTCTTGTTTATCCTCAGATTGTTCTTTTTTATTTTCCGCCATGAAGATTGGGAATAATTCTTGTACCACTTTAGAGCCGGAGATGGATTTATTTTCTTCCTCTATCTCCAAAACGGAATTCTTAACACAGTTGGGCGCTGCGGTTACAGGCAGGACTGCAGCCTGGATTTCATGAACTGTTGCTGGAGCCTTTATACCGGAGTTCACAATGAGCACATTTGTTTTCCCCTTTGAAGAGCTGATATCAGCCATGGGGGAGGGAACACTCCTCGTTTCAGGGGCTTTTTGTAGCAATGTATTCAGTATTTGTGTAACTGAGTCCAGGATACAATCCGAACTACCTACAAATTTCCCCAAAAGAAATAATATAGAGGCTAACAATTGTTCCAAAGCAATCAAAGATTCCGATATGGGTTTATCACTAGCTCCAGCAGGTGGACAAATTCCAGAAAGATTAAGAACCGGGCTCCTGGAAACATTTAACAATTCAGACATATCCTGCCCATTTAAAGAAGGAGTACTACTATATAGCATTAGCCCAGATGGAGTAGCACCCCCAGAAGGCTTAATAACTTCTAAAGCCTCCAAACTAGCTGAATTTAAATAGCGGCCACAAAGTTCAAGGTCGATGGATAACTGTGAGGAATCCCCACCTAACCGACCATTCGGCGAAGGAGCTTGAGGCACAGGTAGCTTATTCGCTAGTTTTCCTTCTGTGGAAAGAGCGCCAGACTTACTCTCCCCATCCTCTTCAGATTGCACAGGGCAGGAGCTCACCATAGTTGCTACTTGCGGTGGCTCTATCATCAGGGAGAGGTGTGTTGAATTAACAGTCACTTCTGTGTGAACCTCCTGAGCCACAGAAAGTAGAGCTTCCTTTGCAGCAGTAGAAGATTTCTTATCCACTGGTTTATCCCATAACTCAAAAAGCTGGCATTGCCCCTTTACTCGGGGATTATTCGCAGATTTATTTCGCAGAGGGTTGGATTTTGTTTTAGCACAAGTTCTTCCCCCCACCAATCTCCCAGAGCGAAGTTTTTTAGTCATCTTCACCAAAGTTTTTACCACAATACGTTGTTTATGAGGGTAATAATTTTCCAGTAAGAGTGAGCGTAAAAAATATACAATTTCCGTAAAATAATAAATAGGTTAATGGAGATACGACAAAAAACTAACTTGCAGTAGACGACAATGAAGCAACTCTTTAACTTCACGAGGTATTACTTTATCTGGCCACCAGACATATAATTGTACTATAGATGAAAATAACCGGGCCCAGCCCAGCCTACCTCAGTCACCGAGGGCCACAGAGGGCCCGCCCTTTGCCCGGGCTTAGCCCGGCGCTCCCGCGCAGCGGAAGTGGATTGTCAATTATATAACGCTTAGGGCTGTAGGCGTGGTGATGGTCCGGGCCAGGTGTGCCTGGGCGGAGGGAGTCTTGGGACTTGTAGTCCCCTTCCAATAGGCAGGCAGCAGACGAAGTTCCAGAAAGAAAAAGCGCCACTCTCAATCAGGGCGCTATGCTGCAGACGTTTTCACCCGTTCACTCCCCGCAGGCAGGAACACACAGGAACGCCAGAAAATGATGAGAGCCTCCACAGGCAGCAATAACCTCACAATCTCAGGCCAAACAGCTCAGCGCAGCGGCACCCGCGCTAGAGGGTGCGGCAAGCCGTCTTGAAGGCGCTTAGGGCTGTAGGCGTGATGATGGTCCGGGCCAGGTGTGCCTGGGCGGAGGGAGTCTTGGGACTTGTAGTCCCCTTCCAATAGGCAGGCAGCAAACGAAGTTCCAGAAAGAAAAAGCGCCACTCGCAATCAGGGCGCTATGCTGCAGAAGTTTTCACCCGGTCACTCCCCGCAGGCAGGAGCACACAGGAACGCCAGAAAATGATGAGAGCCTCCACAGGCAGCGATAACCTCACAATCTCAGGCCAAACAGCTCAGCGCAGCAACAGCAAAAAATGGAAGGGAGACCCACGCCAATGGTGCCAGAACAAACACGGTCCAATAGCATTACCTAGATAACAGATAGGAGAGGGGTGAAAAGCAGAGAGCCAAGACGTCCTCCAGATGTATACAGTAAGAGTCAGGAATGGATTGAGGGCTCGAGGATACCCCCAATGCCAAACACTGAAATCAGAATCCAAGGAGAATTGCATTGGTGTAACTAGGCCATGCACACACACCACACGTTTCAAGGCCTGAAAGGAGCACAACAAATAGTCCAAGAACAGATGATCACTTTGAAAGCAGATCTATGTAATGACCAATGTAATGGATTGCCCGAACTAAACACAGCCAGCCTACTAAGCCAATAGTACCTAGGGGTCAATGGTAATAAATGGGAGATG
Organism: Lissotriton vulgaris; assembly: GCF_964263255.1. NCBI lineage: Eukaryota > Metazoa > Chordata > Amphibia > Caudata > Salamandridae > Lissotriton > Lissotriton vulgaris. The sequence goes on along the minus strand of NC_141693.1, from coordinate 1,187,522,041 downwards.
TTAAGTAAAGAACCATAAAGGCAAGGATCCGTAATGTAACTCATGGGTCAGTCTGTCACAAATAAAACTCTAACAAAACACCAAAATTAGCACCACATGCCATCCAAGCACAGCATGGGATGTATTCGGGGTACCAAACAATAACTAATACAAGGAGACAGAAACCACACCCTGAACCAAGCCAGGATCAAACCAAAGACCTACACAGGCCCTATCATAAATACAGGGAGAGAGCAAACCAGTCCCGTGAAGGTGACCCAAAGCACCATATGCCTCAGGCAGAATCCAGCACGGAACAAGGCAACATCAGCCCTAGGAAAAAGTCTCAAAAGCCCAGTAGGAAGACAAGAGGACCTTACAGACCAGAAGCTCCAATCCAAGCAGGGAGCAATGTCCCAGCAGCAATGACAAAGGGCACTGGACCTGACAAGGTGATAAACATCAACAAGACCAAGAGGACAGCATTGAGGAGGAAAACAGGAGGAAGGAGAAACAAGAAACCAAACCCCACTCAAGGAAACTGCTTGGACCTAATCTACCTGGGGAATATGAATGAGGAACCCTGAACACTACCAGGCACGAGAAACCTTCACATCAAAACCCACATCAAAACGCACACTCTCCCTTTGTCACCATGAGGTACAATCCCAGGAAGGCCAGCACCCGAGATATAACAAAAGAGCCACAAAGGAAGGAGAATGGTTTTAAATTTTTATTTATAATGATATACAAATCACTGACGACTGGAATATTTAAGGAGGAAAACCTCCACAGTAAAGGTGCAGACTGAACTGCATCCGAACTCAAATGGCCAATTCACAACAAACTGTGAGGACAGAAAGTTCATTTAAACACTTGCAAATCACAACAAAGACAGGGCCCAAAGAAGAGCACTATTTAAACACCAACGGACCTTCCAAAGCAGCAAAGTCACAAGTTGGCCAGCTAAGGGAGTCCAACCCCTGCAAGCAAGACCAGGACGAGCACAAGACAAGAAAGTCATCTTCACACATGCCAGTCTGTGCATGGAATCAACACTGTATTACAAGGGTGCTTGCCTAAATATCATTGTCAATGGATTTAGTTACAGATAACCAATCTGTCCACTAACAATGTGCTGGAAATCTCATGTTAGTCAATGGACAGTTTCCACACTGAGTCCTTTTATCAGAAGGAGCAAATAAATCAACCCCAGAAGAGCTACAATTCACCACTATGACAGTGCCTGCAATTTGCTTGCCTAGATCTGTTGTATCCAAAAGCCTGCATCCTTGGGTGAATTATGTTGAGACACATCTCCTCTGGTGTGGACTGGGGCTTTATGCCTGCTCTCCACTAAACGTGGATATTAGAACTGGGGTTTCAGGTTGTCTGAATATGCACCATGAGCAAGTAGGAAACACTACTCTAGTCAGGGCTAGCTAGATCCACAATAAAAGATAACCTGTGGTCACCTTCTGGTAGCGCTGCACAGAGCTGTCAAGCTTATCTAAAAAGGCAATGTGTGAAGTATTTGTGCAACACACACAAGCAAACAATAACACAGGGAAAACACCAGATAAATACTCCACACAGGGTTTGAAATATAGATCATATTTTTATGAGTATAACAAGATCAAACTGACAAAAATCTAATATGTTGAACGGAAGTAATGAATTTTAGAAGAATAAATAAAAAGATGGTACTTAGAAACATATAGCACTTAGGGGTTACTAGAGGTCACGCTGGACCAGGGAAAATCAAAAGTTCAGGCTGGCCGCGATGGTAGGAAGGCTGGCTTCAGGACTCATGCAGGTTGCGCTGAAGTGCATTCAAATTTACCATTAAAGAGGATTTGTCTTTACCAGTCCAAAGACATAAAACAACTCTTTTCTGATTGGGAATTACAGCTTAAACGTGTATTAAGGAATTCCAAATGTTAACCTATGAGAGGAGTTGGCCTCACAGTGTTGAAAAATGAATTTAGGGGTTTGTCACTACAGTACAAGCAAAATATAAAAATGCATGTCCTACCTTTTACTTCCATAGCTCCCTGCTCTGTGGGTTACCTATGGCCTACCTTAGAGATGACTTGTGTAATAAAAGGAGAGTTTAAGGCTTGGAAAGTAGTTTTGAATGTCAAGTCAAAGTGGTAGTAAACTACACACACAGACCTTGCAATGGCAGGCCTGAGAAAGGTTTGAAAAGCTACTTATGTGGGAGGTACAACCAGTTCTGCAGGCTCACTAGTAGCATTCAATTTACAGTTCCTGGGAATTGGATACACTATTTTACAAGGGATTTATATGCAAACTAAATATGTCAATTGTGTATACACGAATGTTACCATGTTTAGGAGAGAAGCACATGCACTTTAGCACTGGTCTGCAGTGGTAAAGTGTTAAGAGTCCTAAAGCCAACAAGATGAAGGCAGAAAAATAGAGGAGGAAGGCTAAAACTTTGGGGTGACCTTTCAGAGAGGGACATTTTTTAAAAAAATGGATAAAAGTGGATTCTGTTTGTGGGGTAGATGTCACTTGATAGAGCTCTGGAGGTTCTCAAGCTCCTTTATAACAGACCTGCCTACTTTTAAAATTTATATTACAGAGTGAAGAGGGGCGAGGCCTTGAACAGGAAAGATCTGGTGTTCGAAAATGGGCCTTGAGCCTATCACCACTGACCAGCAGCCACGGCCCGTGGAGGGAGTTTCGGTGGGGCAGAGAGGCGGGGTGGGGGAGGGGCAGGGTGGAGGGTGCTAAAAACCAGAGTATGGATAATTGAAGGTAAGTAAACAATTTAATTAATAAAACTAATTTTGTAGCACGCCCTGCAATGCAAAATGTGATGCAGGGCGCGCTACAAAATTTGTTTTATTTATTAAATTGTTTCCTTACCTTCAATTATCCATACTCCGGTTTTTAGCACCCCCTCCCCCGCCCTGCCTCTCCGCCCCACCGAAACTCCCTCCATGGGCCGTGGCTGCTGACCAGCAATAGATAGGAGCAAAGGAGAGGAGGGAGGGTGTAAGGCCCAACACTGTTCAAGGAGACATCCCTCCTTACACAAAAACGAATTACAGAGTCTGCTCCTGAATAGCTGTCAACAGCGCAAACCTTCTACACAATGATCAGGAAAGCTAAGGCCGAATTCACAAAGATCTTCCTCAGTGGTGGCGGAGACTCTGCAGTTGTGGTGGAACCTCTGCAGTGCAGTTACTCATTTCGGAGATTCCAGCATGAGTGGGGAGCCTCTGACATAAGTGTGGAGGCTCTTTGTGAATTGGGTCCCTACTCTCTTTAGTGGTTTCCAGCTCACCGTGTTCACACCATCTGAGATCGGCTCCTCACAGGGAGACCATGTAAACGAAGCCGATATTGTGTGACACACGATGGCACAGTATGAGTTGGCCGGTCGGGGTTTAACAAAACAATGTGTTGACTTATGTTGTAATCCTGGTTTTAGGAAGCAACTCGTGTGTAGGTTGCATAGTTGATATGTCTCATATAAAGGGAATGTCTTTATGATTTAAAACATAGATTTCTTTTACAGTATTTTGCTGTGACTACAACATGAGGCGGACACACGGTACAAGTTCAAGTCTTTATTATCGTACCACAACACAGCGTCAGCGCCCCCGCCGCCTTCAGCCAGCAGCATTTACCTCACAGCTCGGCGTGCGCCTCTTGTCATATAACGTTATGACATCAACATTCCACTGTGGCGTGAGGAGCGCAGTCACAGTGTAAACAACATTATAACATACCCCCCTTTCCTCTACGCGCAGGTAGGGAATTAGATAGATGAAAAGGACAGGAAAAAAGCAGGGTAGATTAGAGGCATGAACATAGAACAAAACAATGAATCATCCCACTATGAAGTCATGTAAATGTTGAGGAAGCCTCCTGACCCGCAAGGGTCTCTGGTAAGGTCGAGCTCCTTGAGGATCATAAGACTCCTCATTTGTGGTAGTTTCCCTTTGACCAGTGCTCAAGTTATCCCCACCGGGGCCTGGTGCCCTCACCTCTGCGCCTATGCGAGCACTGTTAAGCAATTGAAGATCGTGGGCCAACATGCAACCTGAACATGAATTATTTGTGACAGTATTACTAACCAAGGTTTTGGGAGGATGGTCTCGTGAGCAATACTTTGCTACTCTACGTAGGTTCCATTTCCACATATAAAGGATACACTTCCTTAACCTTGAAGGATCCACGAAACTTACATAAGCCTCTGACCCAATGTCCTGAACGGACTTTGACCCAGTCACCTACAAGAATATTAGACAAGATCTTTTCCTTGCTGTGTTCTTTTCGGGAAACATGCATAGGAATACTCACATCACAACCGCCCACATTCCTTCCATCAACCAATTCTCTGAGCCAAGGAGGCACCAGTTTGGAAGCTGGTTTCCTGCCCCGCATGGCAATGAAGGGAACAACTCCTGTAGTGGAATTCTCAGTGGTGCGATAGGCCCATACCAATTCACTCAGGGTCTCATATATGTCAAGATTCTTTGTGAGTGCCAAATTTATTGTGCCTTTAATCATGCGTTTGGCTCTCTCGACAATCCCGTTGGATTGTGGGTTGTACAAGGTGGTGAGCGAATGTTTAATACCACACTCACTAGGAAACTCTCTCATCTCACTGGAAGTCAACTGAGTCCCGTTGTCCGTAATAAGAACTGTGGGATAACCTTCTTCTTTGAAAATCATGCGTAATACTCTAATAGTAACTCGAGTAGTTATTTCAGGGAGCAGGTAAACAATGAGCCACCGGGTATGGACATCCATAACAACTAACCCAATTCTTTTACTGTGGTGAACACCCGGCATAGGTCCGATAAAATCAAGGCATATGCTGTGCCACACCATGCCAGGGTCATGGATGGAACTGGGGACAGATTGGGGTCCCACCTTGAGTCTCTTCTCACTTTCCCAACACTCACTGCATCTCTCAATCCAATTAACCACATCACCGTCCATTCCAGGCCACCAAAATTCATTTCTCAAGCGTTTCTTTGTAATGGTTTGGCCCAAATGCCCTTCATACGCCAAATCAAAGAGTCTCTTATGAATGCTACATGGGGGAATTATTTTATCACAACGCATGATAACCTGATCAGCGATAGTGGATAACTCATCAATGACTGCATTAAAAGGTCTAATGCTGATTGGCAAGGTGAGATGAGGTTCATAACATTCTTTAGAACTTTATCCTGAGACATCGCTTCTGCCCACTCTTTCTTACTGACAGCACCACAACTCCACTGAACCACATCCTCGACACTGGAGATAGCTCCTTCTCTCTCTCATTTGGACACCCCTGTCTTTTCTACCTCCTCCCAGTCTAAGGATAGACGTGACATACAATCAGCTTGTACATTACGCCAAACCGAAATGAATTCCACATCAAAATTATACTCCTGCAGTCTGGAAGCCAACCTAGCTAGTCTGGCTGATCCTTTCCCTGTTCTGCCAGGTGACAGTATTTTCAACAATGGTTTATGGTCAGTGCGTAGCTTAAACCTGCGCCCCCTCACATACATCCTAAAATACTCCACACCCCAAGCAGCTGCCAGTGTCTCTTTTTCTATAACTGAGTAACAGCGCTCAGTGGGAGTTAAAGTGCGCGAAGAGAATGCCACTGTCTTCTCACTTGTGCCATCATTTTGCGACAATACAGCCCCTGTGCCAGTATCACTTGCATCCACAGTAATAACAGTTTTCCCATTAACATCAAAAGGAACCAAAATGCCTGCACTGCATATTTCCAGCTTAATGTTGTTAAAACAATTTTTTGATCATCCCCCCAACAAAACTTGACGCCTTTCCTCATGAGTACCTTAAGGGGTTCTGTCTTACTTGCAAAGTTCTTTACAAATTTTGAGTAATACTCAATTAACCCAATGAATGAGCGCAATTGGTCTCTATTAGTGGGAACTGGAGCCAATTTTATAGACGCTAGTAAGTCCCTCTTTGGTTTAACACCATCAGACGAGATGGAATGTCCCAGGTATTCCACCTCAGTAGCCAGGAAGGAACATTTTTCCCTGTGTAATGTCAATCCTGATTCCATTATTCTGCCTAAGGCATCTTTCAAGGCAGCATTATGATCGCTTACACTCTCACCAAATACCAAGATATCATCCTGGAAATAGATGAAATTTTTCAACCCTTTGAAAATCCCTGTGAACATCCTCTGAAACACACTTGCGGCTGAACATAACCCAAAGGGCATCCTTGTAAATTTAAATATTCCTTCATTGGTGATGAAGGCCATCAAGTGTTTTGATGATTCATGAAAACGTATCTGATGGTAAGTATGACGAAGGTCAAGTTTTGAAAAGTATTTGGCCCCTTTAAGCAAAACCATCAGTTCGTTTATGTTAGGCAATGGAAAAGTGTCAGGAATGACGATCTGATTTAAGCTCCTAAAATCAACACAGAAATGAAAATTTCCGTCAGCTTTCTGTGAAATCACAACCGGAGAAATCCAAGATGAACACTCAATTGGCTTCATGACTCCATTAGATAACATCTCATCCAACATTTTCTTCACCTCCCCTCTTACCATGATAGGAACTTTTCTCAACTTGTGTTGCACAGGAATAGCATTACTTTTAAGCTTTTTCTTGTGAACATATCCCTCTAGGTTGCCCAGCTGATCTCTGAAAACACTTTTACCTCCCTCCAAGATGTCTTCCACTGAAAGGTCATCTACTACCATGACTTGTTCAACAGCGTGTGGGTCAATTCTGATATGGAGGTCAAATTGGTGATCCAACCCAGAATTGGGGGTCCCGATTCAGCTATATACACTTTACCTCTGACGGATCTGTTTTTAAAAACAATATCAGTTGCCATGTAGCCTAGTATGTCTATCAGCTCACCTTGATACCCTCTAGGATTAATTTCTTAGGGTAGTAATTTTTTGTTGGGCCACTCCGGCTTGAAAATTCTTTTTGGTATATTAGTATATAGTGACCCCGAGTCAACCATTAAATCAACTCTTTTGTTATCAATGACAAATCCTGCTTTGGGCCTGTGTTTCCTTCTGTCATTTAAATTTTGAGGTTCAGTGAGAAGGATTTCTCCATTCTTAACACCATCATAGTCAGAAGGTTCGACACACAGGATTCTATCAGGTCTGTGAGAACATTCATAAACAGTGGACTCTTCTGATAACATTGCCACCTTACCTTTGTTTGCATCCCTACACATCCTTGCAAAATGACCCTTGCGGCCACTCCTTCTACATTCTTTCCCAATGGCCCAACACTGCTTTGAATCTGAGGTGTGATAAGTACTGCCGCACTTCCCACAAGTTTTGTTTCCAAATCTACTGGGAAACATTCTACCCCCAAAATTATTCTTTACACCTTTGAACCTAGGAGAGGCAGCTACCTCCCCTCCACAACCCTCCACAACCGAGGTTTCACTCTCATTAGACATGTTAATCTTTGAATCCCTACGATCCATTTCTTTCATGCAAGAGTCCGACTCCTCTATTAGTTTAGCAATATCAATTGCACCGTTAAGAGAGGGGTTGTTTGCAGCCCATAAGCGTTCGTGGGTTTTTCTACTCCTACACTGAACAATTAATTGGTCCCTGATCATTTCCTCAGTCATGGGTCCAAATTTGCACTTTAATGAGAGTTCACGAAGTCTCGTGATGAAGTCATCCATAGACTCCCCTACTTTCTGTGGCTGGGTATAACATTTGTATCTTCTCATCGCTATATTAGTTTCTTTCGCAAATCTTAATTCAAATCTTTTTCTTGCCTCCTCAAACACATTCTCAATGGGTTGAACACGTTTGTTATTAGCAACAGGTAGGTACTTAAAGATATGTTGTCCTTCTTTACCTAGATTAGTAAGTAAAATCGCTTTTTTCCTACTGCTACTGTAGTCCTGCGCATCCAAGGCTTCCAAATAATTATCAAACATCTCAATCCACTCATCCCATTCTATACTTGGAGTCCCTGGCTGATTAAGAAAGTGAGGAGGAGTAGACACAACTGAAACATCAAGGGCTGTCACATCCATTTTGGTTAAATGTGCACCCCAAAACTAATTCAACTTTTGTAAATGCAGGAAATACCAGCTTACTTTCCTCTATTCTTATTCATATATATAATGTCATGCGAAAATAGAGATTGCATCCATAGCGTAACATGAAGTCTTAGCCTACAAATGTGTGCCTTGGAGGAATATCAGTTCACTCTCCCTTCATACACAAAACAGTCTTCAGAGTAGATGTGCTTTTCCAATACAATAAGCGACATGTATATACCACTCTAAACCATTAGGTGGCAGTGTCTCTCCAAGAACCAGTACCGACTTCTGCAAATATCCCAAGCACATGCTTCGTTCGCCGAGAATGACAGTTTCAGTCAGGAGAGAGTTTTCTCCTCACAATTTCCGTTATTCTCACTCCACCGGTCTTTTCAAACGACGATAATTCATCACAACAACGCCTTTATCAGAGCGATCCCGCTCTCACACCCGGACTGCAATTCTCTCCGATGTGGCTCATCGCATGCTCTGCGTATATCTTCCCCTGGCACACTTTACACTCCTGTCACATCGGGCAGACTTCTCAGTGTTTCTTCAAACTATTTCCCCGACGTGGCATCTCACGCTCCCGCTAAATTCCTAACTCCACTTGTAAGCTGTTGTGCCTGTCACTTCCTAAATATGCTCGATTTTCCTGGCAAATATTTTTCACTCGCCGCTTCACACCACTGACACTCCTGTCATGTTAAGCAGGCGTTGGTGCCTCTTCAACATGCCACAATTCCTTCGATTTGATGCACCTTTCCCGTGCTCTTTCAATTTGCTTCGCTGGTCAACCTCACTCAGCTGACACTCCGATCCGACGTAGCAAACTCTCAGCCGTTCTCCTCACATCTTTCTCCTCAAATCTTCCGACACTTACTATAGTCTTCTTCACTTTTCTTTTTACTGCTTGGCAATACCTCTCTCCCACGATCCATCGCGTTGAATCACAATGACATGCTCTCTTCACGACCTCACTGGAGGGCTTCACTCGCCTCTCGACCTCACACGCCCCCTCTCCGCTGTACGCTGTGCTGCTCGCTGACTGAAGACCACCTTGTCCCCAAGAACATGTTGTGACTACAACATGAGGCGGAGACACGGTACAAGTTCAAGTCTTTATTATCGTACCACAACACACCGTCAGCGCACCCGCCACCTTCAGCCAGCAGCTGTTAACTCACAGCTCGGCGTGCGCCTCTTGTCATAGAACATTAAGACATTGACATTCCACTGTGGCGCGAGGAGCGCAGCCACAGTGTAAACAACATTATAACATATTTTATAGTGGAAGTGTACTGCCAAAAGTATGCGTTTAACCTGGAATACCAAGCAAACTCTGAAAAAGTAATCGAACCCCCTCTGCACATACACAATTATGTTAATATTTGGTTTGCCTAAACTTAATTGGCAAAGAATGGTGTAACGGATTTAACTAATTTACTCCACTTGAAAACTGTTATGTGACTGCACGCGTCCACATATATACTCCCAGTTTTCGAGCATCTTAGACTTTCTGCTTAAAGACGGACATGGTAGTCAACGGATTTTTTTCCAAAATGGAGGGCTGTTTAAAGTAGGAGGAACTAGATCAACAGAAGAGCAATAACAGCACTCCACTGAGACAGTTCCTTAAGTATCTTTGCCTAGAACGGTGGGCACAAAAGTGTATAATTCTGCGTAATGAGCATCACATTTCCTTGGCTTCGATGGAAGCTTTCAGCCTGATTCATGAAGTGAAATTGCGCCCGCAATCGCTGCGAAAACGCAAATGCGGGCGCAATTTCCGTAATCGGCATTCAACAACAAAATAGCGAATTCGCTAACACATATTTGCGAATGCGCTAATATAATCGCAGAATCCCTGCTGCTGAGCATTAGCGAATCGGAAATTGCGACACACCACGGAATCTGCGAAAATAATAGCGAATTCGCAATAGAAAATCGCAATCGGCATTCAAGAAAAATCGCAATTTGCGAAAAACCCAAAAATCGCTATTTGCACGGCGCAAAATAAGGACAACTCAAAGCAGGTGGTAACCATGAAAGGCATTGAAAAAAATCTTCAAAAAACCGTTGTCCTATCACCAACAGGGCCAGGCCTGACCAATCACACATAAGGACATTCAGCAGCAGCATTAGGCTTTCCACAATGCCAGGGATGTACATGGTGGTGAGGCGGCGAAGGCTACAGCGAGCAGCACGGAGGAGACGCATGAGGCAGGCAAGGATTTACCGGCTGCGGGTCACCTTGCTGGGCCAAACCAGAGAACAGATTTATGCTAAATACAGGCTGATTGGGGAAATGATCACCTGGCTGATACAAGAACTCGACCCCATCATGCAGCACCCAACAAGGCGAAACAATTCTGTGCCCACACATGTGCAGGTATTGTGCAGCCTGCACCTCCTGGCCTCCGGCAGTTTCCAGGGCATAGTAGCCGCTGCTGGGGTATCCCAGCCCACCATGTCACGCTGCCTGCACACTTTTGTTGACGCCATGCTCAGCCAGCTCCACCGGTACATCACATTTCCCACGAGCCAACAGGAATTGGACCTCACTAAACTACAATTTTATAATGTTGCCCATTTTCCCCATGTCCTCGGCTGCATAGACTGTACCCACGTCGCCATCTGCCCACCAGCTGGCACGGAGTATATGTACCGCAACAGAAAGTGCTACCACTCCCTCAACATACAGATGGTCTGCAATGCCAAGAGCATCATCACTGACATTGTGGCCCAGTACCCAGGGAGTACCCATGACTCCTTCATCTTCAGGCACAGCGGACTCCACACACGACTGATCAGGGGAGAGTTTGGGGAAGGACACCTACTTGGTAAGTACACTTTGTCGACAATGTCACATTGCTATGAAGTAACAGCGCTGCACAGGCAATCAACATCTGCTCCTCTCATTCAGGTGACAGTGGCTACACCCTACGGGAATACCTCCTGACCCCTTACCTCAACCCTGCCACACCTCAGCAACGGCGCTACAATGTTGCGCACATCCGGACAAGGAACTGTATTGAAAGGACATTTGGCCTGCTCAAGAGCAGGTTCCGTATACTGCACAAGACAGGTGGGGCCATGTATTACAGTCCTGCAGCGTGCTGCCGCATTGTGGCTGTCTGTGCAATGCTCCATAACATTGCTACCAAGCGCCGGATACCAGTTGACATCTCAGGCAGTGAATCTGAGGGGGACGACCAGCCACCAGCAAATGCGCACCATGCACGCGGGGAGAACCCAGCTGAAGGCCACAGACGTCGCAACCACATCACAGATAACAATTTCTAGCCCACCCCCTTCCCCCACCCCACATATCACAATTGCATGCTAAATATAATGATAACACAAGGCGAATGTATGCTTCAAAATAAATGTATTTGTTTGATTCACAACAGAAAAGGGACATGGAAAGAACTATTTACAAAAAAAATACAGTATTCCAGCATACTGCATGTTATTGTGCATGGCAGGCTTATCTTCAGCCTGTGCCTGTGTCCCTGACACAATGTCAATGGTGCTTCCTGCGCACATTTCCCAGGCGCCTTTGAGGCTCCTCATCCTCATCCTGGGCAGATGGACCAGGCGTAGCCCTGGTGCTGCACCTAGGTGGGGGGGCCTGCGTGGCAGAGTTGCTGCTCACGCTGGAGGCAGCCTCACTCCCATCATCTCCCCCTACGACGGCCGGTACCACAGGTTGGAGCAGTGGGACCACGGCGGTGGACAAGTGCTCCAGCACTCGGGTGATCTCCTCGCAGCACTGGATCAGCTGGTGCTGCTGGGTCATAGAGCGCCGGGAGAGCTGGGTGGTGGCATTTGCTGCCACATAATTGGAGCGACTATAGGTCGCCATCTGGCTCAGCAGCTGGTGGTGGCGCCTGCGTGCAACACTGCGCTGCTTCCCCAGCGCAGCAGTATTGGCCTCCATTGCCGCCGTCATGCGCTCAATGGCTGCCGTCATGCGGTCCACCCGCTGGCCGACTCCCGCAACATTGCGGCCGATCTTCTGCAGCTGGAGCTGGATGGCTCCTTGCTGCTGGGACTGCCTCTGGTGCAGACGGAGCATTCGCCGCTCCACGCTCATGCAGGCATGGAGATGCCCTCTGCCCCTCCTGCTGGTCTGCCGCTGTGTTGCGGATGTTGTTGGCCCAGATCTTGGAGGACGAGCTGCAGGTGTTGTGGCAGCTGGCGTCGCAGGTGCGGCAGGCACTGGAGGCACATTGGTGGGGGGCCTGGCCTTGGTAGGCGGTGGTCCTGCAGATTTTGCTGCAGGTAAGGTGGTGGGCCTGGCCTTGGCAGCCGGTGGGCCTGCAGATGGTGCAGCTGGTACGGTGGGGGGCCTGGCTGCTGGTGTTGGCGCAGCGGCAGGGGATGGTGGCTGGGTGGCGGGTAGGGATACCTCCTCCTGGGCCTCCTCGACGATCACCAGCCTCTCACTGTCACTGCTGTCATCTGCACCTGTGAGGGTAAGTGGATACTCATTAGGTGCATGTGACTGTCAGACGTGCAGATGTTACATGCATGCTGGGTGACATTCCCTGGATGGCTGTGGATTTGTGCGCTTAGAAACCTTTCAGGCCGCATAGTGGTACAACTACATTGTGGACATACTACGTCTCCCACAATGCCTCAGGGCATTTCCTGATGCACAACATAGGCATGATTAAGGGCCAATGAGTGAGCCTATTTGGGCAGGGACGGTCATAGGGGACAGGGTCGCAGTCGCATGCCACTTACCTTGGGTGTTGTGGGTTGGGCGGGAGGAGTCCAGGGTGGTCACGCCAACACACGCCTCCCTCTCCAGGGTGTCCTCTACGTGGTCCTCCAGGGGGGTGTTGGGTGGGACAGTCGGTCCACCACCTCCGGTGCCTGATGACTCACCGAGACGCGCCGCCACCCTCTCCTTGGCACGCCCTCGGAGGTCGTACCAGCGCTTCTTGATCTCTTCCACCGACCTTGCCGCAACGCCAACTGAGTTCACGCTGGAGGCAATCCCCACCCAGATCCTCCTCTTCTCCTGTTCGGGGACCCTCCTTGAGTTGGCACCAAACAGCTGGGCGTGTTGGGCCACCACCCCTTCAATGAGGTTCTCCAACTCCGACTCGGAGAATTTCAGCTTGCGCTTTCGGCTAGCGCTGTTGCTGGGGCCGGGCAGTGGTTCTTCAGCCATGGCGGGCGCAATTTCTGCCGGGTCGGGAGTCGCTATCGGCGGTTTGGCGGCTGCTTTCCGTCGTGTAGAGTCGGATGATTGCGTCACTGTGGTGTTTGGGGGTGGGATTTGGCAGCTTCCTGGTTGTGATGTCATCACGGTGCTCGGAATGCGTAATCCCGTATTTCCGGATCCCGCGATAATGCGACACGCAATCCCGATCGCACGGGATTGCGACACGCAATCCCGATCACACGGGATTGCGAGTCGCAATCCCGTGCGATCGGGATTGCGTGTCGCAATCCCGATCGCTGGTGGCCGGAAATTGCGATTTTTCTGCGTTTTTTGTAGGTCGCTAACGGCTTTTGCGCCCGCGTGCGAGTCGCTATTTTTTCCCTGAAAAATACATGAATGCCGTTTTGCGTTTTCTCAATAGCGAGTCGCTATTATTCGCTATTAGGGACACGCAAAACGGCCCGTACATGAATCAGGCTGATAGTGTCCACTTTCCAAAGCACTGTGGAGGTGCTCACAGATGGCTCTGGGGTTGCACTGTCTCCAGCGGATGCATCGTTGAGCACTCTCTTTGTGCACCTCAGGCACTTTGTGTGTCCTCAGAGAACTCAGTGGTTTAGTGGTACTATCACCTTTTCGTAGAAATACAGTGTATCATAAATCTGACATCAAGATTGTGTGCTAAATGTTGTTTTTAAACATATTTCCCCAATGGAATTAATAAAAGAAAATCTACACTCAATTTTGTAAGCAATATTTAAGCCAAATTTAAGACATGATAATTATGGTAGGTGATATCTTTCTCCATACAATATTTTGAAACACAACCTCATGTGTACCACATTATTGACGTCTGACCGCAAATTTGGCAGTAGTTGTGGATCCGTACATAATACCATCAGTTTCACTCATCACATTAAATGTAATCATGATGGGAATATTACCATTCGAAGACGGCTGCCACATTCACGACCGGGTACAGAATTGAAGTTTGACAGCAATTAAGTAAAAAAACAAAGTAGTCTGCCCTGCCTGCTAAGTAATCTATGCAGCAGAAATCCTTTACACTGCACATGAAGGAGGCGGTACGGCAGCCTGATTCAGAACATACTGTCATTGATACGATCCCACCAAAGCATCGCCAATCACTGAATGCCAGGGCTGTTGGCTCATCAAAAACTTGATTAGCATTGCTAATAAAGAAATCATTGAGACAGCTAACCCATTGCTCCATTGTATGTTCGCTCTCCTTTGGCTAATTCTTACAGTGATTGACATTGACAACAAAATATTTACTGAATGAGACTTATATAATGCTCCTTACTGTCTCCAAATTTTTCAAGACGTCATGGCAAAGGATGAAATAGGATAAGCCAACAGCTCCATACCCAAAACCTTACTAAATTGGAGTTCATTCTACTCTACAGTCAAAGTTATACAACTACTGATCAAACAAACGCTGAACTGAAGCAGCTAAGGAGGATTTACCGAAAGCACGTGTTAGCCATATATATTTTTATTGCACACATGAACTCCTGTAGACTGGGGCACATGAACTCTTTGACCAAACTAAAAATATTACGATGTGCATTCAGTAATATGGAGGTATCATTGAGGTATTCAAAAGTAATGCAAAATGAAATATGAAAAAGATAAAATCACAATTTAAAGAAAAATTGAAAAGTCATTATGTTGTGAATGAAAACCAAGTGATAAAAATGGCACATAACAAATCAATGTCAAACACAACATGTAATTAACGTAAAAGGAAAATGCTGTTATAGAAGTAAAAATTGATACCCAGATAGCTGACCAGGACTGCGCAGAGACTTTACATGATCTGTATCTGATTTGTGCAAATCTAACTAAAGGTCTACCTGGATCAAAAATAAAGATAGCGTGACTCAGCAATAAATTGTAATAATTCACTTCAATATTCCAGCACTCACTCTCATTAAAAGGACACCCAGCACAATCAATAGCTTCTCAACACGTGTTAGGTTATGTGCCAGATGTGAGTGGTGAAAGCATCTATAGCCTCAGTTGTGGTACGTATCTTTTCTGCAGCCTACATGCTTTGTGCACCCTTGCAGCTAACTAATAAAAAAGTAAATATAATGCCAAAAATTTAAATTTTTGCATATTCGCCCTAGAAATGTTTGCCTACATAGATATTGATTGCTACCATATGTGGAGCACTAGGTAATGGGAGACTGTTAACCCCCTTCCCAAACATGTTTTCCATGCCTGAATATGGCAACTAATTGACACGCACCGACTGGCATATTTGTCATGGGACTGCCACGTTTATAGGCAAAGGGAGGAATTGGAGAAATAATGTTTCTTTACACTTTGCTAGACCCTAAAGAAATGAAATATGTTGTGATTGATTTGTCAGAACAGCATGTGAATAATATTGCTTTTCCCCAAATATATCTGAAGAATTATGTTTTGCATCATTTCTTTTACGGCATGTTTTCCGGACAAGCTCGCACCCAACCACGCCTCACTAAACTTGTGCATTCTGATAATGGGATAACAACATTTTCAGGGTCGTTTATAGCTCGCTCCTTGGCTCTGAAAGCCAGAGCCTTCTTCTGAGATGCCCTGGGCTGACATATGTATAATCATAGCTACTCTACACACGACGAGCAACATTTTGATGATTCTTGCAGTGTAAGTACACGTCGCCACATGTAACGTTTGGGTACCATTAACTGTCTGCTCACCTTCGACTGTCTGGTTAAGGAGGTTTTCAGAAGCACCGGGAGCTGTAAAGAAAATTAACACAAGATAAGAACCCGTTTGCTGTGCTGTCTCAGAGCGTGCGGTGTCAGCTGCGCCTGGCTGCAATACTTGCAGGAATTAGACTTTTCAGGGCTGCTGATGGGGGAGTGAATGCACCGCGTGACTGGGAGTGTAAAGAGTGACTATATGATTCATTTATTGTAGCGTTGCCAGGAAAGTTAGTCTTCAAAGTAACTGAGAAAGCAACCTTGAAAAAGATATATAGTGATCGAACATTACAGTATGATAAGTATCTTTGCATTTCACAGCTGGCTTAACCATGAAAACCCTCCATGGCTGACGGAGTATACAGTGGCAATACTGTTTGGTATTAGATGTTCTGGCAGCAAGAACACCAATAATAGCCTTTATTTATTAGTTTTAAATCAGGAATATTGGTGCTGAAACTTTTTTTACCCTGTATGAGAAGTTGTAAAGGTTTTAATTGACCGGACAATAAACTAATCTTAATCTTAATAATGGCTGCAGTATTGTTGTTCACAATGCTCTTAAGAGCAGGCAGGCAGTGCGTGCTCTGCCTATTCTTCATAAGGGCTAGAAGTCCATGAAATACAAAGAAATATCAAACAATACAAATACAAACTCTTTGTGTACACATCTAGTGGTTGAAAAACCATCACACGTTGCCCACAGTTGTGTTAACATAATATGTTTGTCTTTTGTGTTTAGTATATCATTTTGGAGCAGTTGAAAACAAGTAACATTAACATCTCTCAGGTTTGTAAATTATATTTAGGGTGGAAGCACATGAAGGCAGTGTTTCTTTAAAGTATAGCCATACTTTATAAACGTTTTTATAACAAGAGGTGCACCAGCAGGCAGACTATTTTGACAGCTCTTGCAAGAGAGGTCAGCCCACTGGACTCCGCATTCATCAACACCTTAAAATGGCAGGGAACTCAACTGGGCTTCATTCAAAGAAAATGCCAAATATAGCAAATCGCTTTTGGAAATATACATTGAGCTGTTACACTTATGATGTTTTTCAAAGCTGCCTGCATCAGACACCAGTCGTGTTATTTTTTATCACAGTCAAACTCCTGTGCTTGGCCTTGCTTGAAAGACGGGCTGTGATAGAGCTGTTACCTGTGCTGTTGTGTATTGTAACCCCGATGTCGGCACTTGAATCCGCAAGAGCGCTGTCACTTTGACAGAGGGTAGAGTTGGGCCAAGTCCTGGCTAGGCAAACCTGAGAGATGATCTGGATGCAATCTCAGTGGAGGTATAGCTCAAACACATATATCACATGCCTATGGAATCATTGGACTCCAAGAGATGTCCTGAAGTACCACTATATCGTGTTGGCCCCTCCATCGACCCACAGACCCAAGCTGACTGTTAAAGATAATCCCTCACACACCGGAAAATATATCTGTAAATCAGAATAGAAGGCTCACCTGATTCGATTTTGACGCTGGAATTTTCCGGAGCCTCTGGCGCTGTGTGAGAGATAGTGACAAAAGATTAGACTAAATCATTGCTACTAGTCACGCCCGCAGTAAAAGAAGGACTCACGGGGACACAGTGGTATAAAACAAAACCATGCAATCCTATTCAAAATATACTGAGGGGCATGAGTGTGAATTCACACTAGAATAGCTTTGCAACCAAGTAGCTGCGAAGTATTTCATTTACTTCTGTTTGGCTTTCCTTTACCCTTTGGATGTATTTCACTCGCTGTGAGCTCCTAGTTACAACTGTGCAACCTAAGTGGACCCCATACTTTGATTGGCTAGCTGTATTTGATACTTCAGTTATCTGTTACTCCTTTGGTCACAGGTATGGCACTTCTGGATGGGCATCAAAGATTGATTGACTAACTTTGTTTGCAATATATGAGATTTGCACCTCCCACGGTCACACTACAGGGGCTGATTTGGTAACGCTGTATCTTTTGAGAGTCATGCCTCTCAGAGTGACTCAGGCGCAGCTCTTGGGCCCTATAGACTAACTTGGAATCCCCGTTATGAATGTTGCACCAGGTGACTGACAGTTCCCAACAAACTTTGTTTAACTTTAACTCGCTGATGCGTATCCTACTTACACTTACATATCCCTCATCACCCACGGAAAGGCGTATCGAGAATGCAGCCGCATCTGTTTAACAGATTGATTTGTCATTCCAGTATGTTTCTTCCTTCTGCACTAGGAAATGCCTTTCCCATATTAGGCAGCCTTCTCTACCCATGCTCTCCATTCACATCTCAAGAATTCTCAGACGTCATAAAGTAGGGGGGCAAGTCTGGCTACATTGATCATTTCACAACATCCTCAAGGAAATCCCATTAAAATCTACCTCTGCCTCCTCAGCCTTCAACCGCCTGAAATATCTCAATTTCTACAGCACTTTCCCCAAAAACGTAAGACATTCTATGTCACACATCTCATATATAAATCAGGAGCAGGTGCAGTTCTCACCAAACCTTGTCTAACACGCAGATGCACTTCCCCATCTACACATTGTACATTAGTACCAATCTGCCTCCTCAGCCGCCTCTCTTTCTCAGGCGCCGAGAGATCCCTTTGGGGATAATTCGTGCGCCTTAAAAATGAGTTTAATAATAATAAAAATAATAATCTGTCATGGGTTAGAAACAATCACAACGTAAATCTCTTACAGATGTTCCCATCTTCTTCTCCTCATACTACAATGGATGTCATCCACACATTCCAATCTCCTATCCATGGCAACATTTTCATCCTCCTTGTTGGCTTCTCCAAATGTATGCACCACCTTTCTTAGCGACCCTTGACCTGTCACCAGGCTGGTCGCCCTCCAGCCACCGCTCAGCCCCTCTGTGTGCCTCTGCGTTATTTTCAGGTTTTGTTGGTTTCTCTGCTCCTTTTGTACTGAGTTCACTTTGCCTGCTGTTGCTCCGTCTCTGTGCTCCTTTTTTGTTACTGTGATCCGTGACTATCTGTGCTTACTGTTGTTTACTGCTGATTGTGACCCTTGATGACTCTCTCCCGCTCCCCCCCTGTGCCCCCCTTTTACCTTCTGTGCCACTTTCCCGCCGCTGCGTCCCCTGCGGCCCGCCCCCTTGTCTCCCATTCGTTGCCCTGCTCCCGCCTCCCAGCTGTTCCTCCCTCCCTCAGCCCCTCATATGGAGGCCGTGCAGTGGCTGCGCGCAGCAGACACGCCAAAGGCAAGCCCATCTGTGCCCGTCCAGGCCTGGACCGCGCCAATTGCCAGAACCCCTGGCCCCCCACGAAGCCTGGAAACCCGACTGAGATACGACACCGCCACCCTCCACGCACTCAACACCGGCCGACCAGTCGCCTGCTACTGAGCCACCCCAAAGCACACCCACGGATCCTTCTCCTGCCAAGTCTGCAAATTCACCTGCCTCCGAACCTGCACGCCACCGTCCGGACCAGGCAACAACAACAACCACCTCAAGTGCATCCTACTCAACACCCGCTCTGTCCACAAGCGCACCATCAAACTCTGGGACCTCCTCGACACAACAGCGCCCGACGTCGCCTTCCTCACAGAAACCTGGATAATTACCTTCTCAGCCCCCGACATCGCCATAGCCATCCCGGACGGCTACAAGATCACCCGGAAGGACCGCGTCAGCTAAACCGGAGGAGGGATCACCATCATCTACAGGAACACCATCAGCGTCACGACCAACTCCGAAGATACCCTCACCGCCGGGGAACACCTACACTTCCAGATCCACACCGAACCCAAGACCAGCCTCATAGGAACCCTCATCTACAGACCCCCGGGCCCACGCTCACAATTCAGTGAAGCCATCACCGATTTCATTAGCCCGCATGCCCTCGCCTCATCAGACTACATCCAACTAGGGGACCAGAACTTCCACCTGGAGAACAATATCGACAACAACACCACCACCCTGCTCGACAACCTCGCTAACCTCGGACTCAGCAACTGATGAACACCCCCACCTACGCTGGCCACACGCTCGACCCCATCTTCTCCGCCAGCAACCACGTCAGCTTCAGCCCCTCCACCGGACTACACTGGACGGACAACAGCTGCATCCATTTCACCTTTAAGAAGACCACATCCCACCACCGCCAGCAACAGATCTCCCGCAGATGCTGGAGCAAAGTCACCGCAGACCAGCTAACTACGTCACTTACCCAGAACCCACTAACCGACACTGCCGACACCAGCGACGCAGCCCGCAACCTCACACAGTGGATCACCAACTGTGCCGATGCCTTTGCTCCACTGAAGAACCCCCCAGACAAGACCGACAACAGGAAAGCCACATGGTTCATCAACGACCTCAAAGAATCAAAAAAATCCAGCCGAACCCTCGAGAAAAACTGGCGCCGCGAACAGACGACAGAAAACCTGACAGCTCTCAAGAACGCCACTCGCAAACACCACCAGCTGATCCGCACCACCAAAGAGCGGCTGGAAATAAACATACATAACAGCAAGGAACTCTTCAGCATCGTAAAAGAGCTCTCCAACCCCGGCGCCAGCAGCAACGACATCACACCATCGCAAGACCTCTGAGACTCCATCGCCACGTTCTTCCACCGCAAGATCGCCGATATACACAACAGCTTCGGCACCCAGACTCCGCCTTCGGCCACCAAACCAACACCCCCTACCACCAACATCAGCGATTGTACTCCCGTCAACACTGAAGGCACCACCCACGTCTTGAACACCATCCACTCCGGTCCTCCCACCGACCCATGCCCTCAGCACATCTTCAACAAAGCCAGCACCATCATCTCACCCCACCTCCGGAAAATCATAAACAACTCCTTCTCGTCAGCCACCTTCCCGGAGAGCTGAAAGCACGCAGAAATCAACGCCCTGCTGAAGAAACCAACAGCGGACCCCAAAGACCTCAATAACTTCTTTCCCATCTCCCTTCTTCCCTTCCCTGCAAAAGTCATCGAGAAAACCGTCAATAAGCAGCTGCCCGCAATCCTCGAGACAAATGGCTCCCTCGACCCATCCCAGTCCGGATTTCGAGCCAACCTTAGCACCGAGACTGCCCTCATCGCAGCCACCGACAACATCAGGTCCCTGCTTGACAACGGGGAATCAACCGCCCTTATCCTCCTAGGTCTCTCAGCCGCCTTCGACACAGTCTGCCATTGCACCCTGAAAACCCACCTCCACAACGCTGGAATCCAAGGAAAAGCCCTGGACTGGATCACCTCATTCCTCTCTGACAGAACCCAGAGAGTCCGCCTCCCTCCCTTCCGCTCTGCGGCCACTGAGATCATCTGCGGCGTACCCCAAGGCTCCTCGCTCAGCCCAATCCTCTTCAATATCTACAAGAGCCCCTTCACCACCTTCATACGCAAACACAACCTCAACATCATCGCCTACGCCGACGACACCCAGCTGATACTCTCCTTCGCCAAAGACCCAGCCAACACCAAAATCGACCTCCAGGAAGGAATGAATGACATCGCGGAATGGATGAAGCTCAGTCGTCTGAAACTGAACTCAGACAAGATGGAGGTCCTCATCCTCGGACCATCCCCATCCGCCTGGGACGACTCCTGGTGGCCCACCGCGCTGGGTACCGCACCAACACCCACAGACCACGCACGCAACCTGGGATTCATCCTGGACTCCTCCCTCACGATGACCAAGCAAGTCAACGCAATCTCATCCTCATGCTTCAACACCCTGCGCATGCTCCGAAAGATCTTCAGGTGGATCCCTACCGGAACTAGAAAAACGGTCACCCAGGCCGTGGACTACGGGAACGCCCTATACGCAGGAACCACAGCCAAACTTCAGAAAAGACTCCAGCGCATACAGAACGCATCCGCATGACTCATCCTCGACATCCCTCACCGCAGCCACATAACTGACCACCTGAGAGACCTGCACTGGCTCCCCGTCAGCAAGAGGATCACGTTCAGGGTCCTCATCCACGCACACAAAGCGCTCCACGACATGGGCCCCGAATACCTCAACAATCGCCTCACGTTCTACCCTCCAAACCGCCAACTCCGCTATCCTCGCCCTCGCCACCATCCAACGGATTCGCAGAACCACCACCGGAGGAAGATCGTTTTCCTACCTAGCCGCCAAGACGTGGAACTCCCTCCCCGCCCACCTACGACTGACCCAGGACCATCTCACCTTCAGGAAACACCTCAAAACCTGGCTATTCGAGCAGTAGCAGCACCCCCCCTCCCTGCAGCACCTTGAGACCCCTACGGGTTAGTGGTGCACTTTATAAATGGATTGATTGATTGATTGATCTTAACTTCTCCTGCATCCAACCCAAAAATGTATTTGCTTTATATCAGCATGAAGGGCTTTGCACATTTGACTAACCGCCACATACTTGCAATGTGGGATCCCCTTATCATAAAGGAAAGCCTCCATTCAGGCAGTAGATATTGCACTCTGTGGCGCCCATAATTCTTGTTTCCCCAGATCTCCGGCACTATCCCCCAAGCCTTCCTCACATCACTCCTCTTCTACATGCTTGTGCTACAATTCACTTATTTCTTTTCCACTTCCGCTCAACCTTTCCTACTTCACCCTTGTTTATTACAGTTACAGATCGTGATATTTCTGACTTTATTTGCAGGTACTGAAGTGGCTTTGATGACATTATTTATCTCCAATCTGGAAACGCTAAACCTACAACAGTTCCAAAATAGACCAACCAACACTGCAGACCAAATTTGGATACTACCTTCGCCTCTAGCATGAGAGGATACATAATAAAAAATTAAAATGTACCATGCATCAATTCCCTTGACATCAGCATCCTTATTTGAAAAGCTCGTGCTCCATCCAAAACTAAAAGCTAGAGACACACCAGACTATACAGTAAACTTTATCTGAAATATTTAGATGTCCTTCTCAAGGAAACTGCATTCAGAGGCCAGAATATCATTGAGTGCATTGACCTATGACTACCTTCAACCCTTAATGCCCTCATACATGTCATATTGTAGGGTATTTGAAAGACTGCAAAAGTCTAGATGGGTGAACAAAGACCCCCACCATCCTGGAAGTTCTTGGTTGAGCACAAGGCAGTTGATAGGAAAAAGTTATCATGAAGTGGAAAGACTAGACAGGTTATGTTATGTTATGGGGAATTTGTAGCGCGCATGTACACCAATAGGTCTCTTGGGGCTAAGTTAAAAACCACAACAGAATATGTGTCTAGCAATAGGCTTGAGTGAGTGGCCAGGTTTTCAATTTTCTTCTAAAACGTATATAATCAGCTGTCCAAAGTTGCAGTGCCAACTTAGAAAAGCGTGAGCCATCCATTCTTTCACACTTAAATCTAGGCACTATCTACAAGTTAATTTGTGCCGATCTGAGATTCCATTTTGGGAGGTATGGGTGGATCTTTGTGGACAACTATTTGGGCCTCTGCTGTTGATTGCCTTGAAGATAATACAACGGGAAACATCCTTTACAACGCAACTTTTACAACGCAGTGCCTTTACAACGCGGTATTTACAACGAAAACCATTACAACGCGTTGCGCTGGGGGGCGCACTAGGATAAGGAATTTGTTTAATTTACTATCCAATACCTTCCCTAGTGTCCACGGGGACTGGAGTTTGAATAGTAAATTAAACTATTCACTATCCAGCACCCCAAAGCACTATGCGTTGTAAAGGTTTTCGTTGTAAATACTGCGTTGTAAAGGCATGCGTGGTAAAAGTATGCGTTGTAACGTCATACATCCTAATACAACCCGTCTTAAACATGGACCGCTGTGCTACGGGAAGCCAGTGAAGCTCCTTCATCAATGGTTTCGTATGACAGTGCCTGGGTTGCGGAAAAATGATTCTAGCAGCTTGGTTTTGGATCAACTGGAGCTTACAAGTTTGATTGGAAGGGAGACCTAAGTAAATGACGTTGGCATAGTAAATTCTACACATATTCATGGCCATCATGATTGATGTGCTGGTCTCCTGGTGAAAAAAAATTCAAATTTTTCTGAAATTTCTCAGTTGATAAACACAGGATGACGTGACCATACTTATTTGGGATTGCATAGAGAGGTCAGTGTCTATTTGGATACCAAGACTCTTTACAACATTCTTGGGGGTAGGTGAAATTCCTAATATATTGGCCAGTGTGTAGGGGTCCAGTGGTTTAGGGCCATATGTATCAAGACACCAATTAGCGATTCTGTAATAGCGATTTTTAAGAAATCGCAATTTCAGAATCGCTAATTGGTATGTATCAAGAAAATCGCAATTTTTTAGCGATATGTTGATATTCCTTAATTGCGAATTTGCAAATTACGAATTTGCAATTAAGGAATACTTTCCCATTAATTTCTATGGGCCTCCTGGCCAATTGGAAGGAATGGGAATTTATTCTCAATTTGCGATTCGCAATTTGCTAATCGCAAATTAAGAATAATTTCAAGGGTGCAGGGGTGTCCAAAGGACACCCTGTTGCACCCCTGAAATAAGTATGGGTGCACATGTGGTGCACATACATGCCCTAAGGGCATGTATGTGCGTCACATAGCACTTAGAAAAATGCAAAAATGGGCATTTTTGTAGAAATTCGCAAATTACCACCAACTTGAAGTTGGTGGTAATTTGCGATTCCTTAGGGACAATTTGCAATTTTTTTTTGCTTCCTAAATTGCATTTAAAGAATCGCAAAATTTGTGATTCCTTAAATGCAATTGCAAAATAAGGAATCGCAAATTTTGCGATTCCTTATTTTGCACCGTATTTTCATTCATACATCCCATTTAGCAAATTCGCATTCGCAAAGGCCGAAATTCTGAGAATTTCGGCCTTTGCGAATGCGAATTTGTATGATACATATGGCCCTTAGTCTATTTTAGGAAATTACTACAATAGACTATAGGAAATGACTATCTCTGTTTTATCAGAGTTCAGTTTAAGGTGGTTGTGATTCATCCAATCTTTGATGAATAGCATAGTGTCTTGGAAGAATACCTTGGAGTCCTGTGTCTCATCAATTGAAAAAATCGATTGCATGTCATCCGCGTAATTGTAGAAATTAACCTTCATTTGTTGAAGGAAGTGGACCAGAGGGCAAATGTAAAGGTTAAAAAGGTGGGGGGGACAGGGAGGAGCTCTGAGGTACCCCACAGTTTGTGGTGACTATGGTATTGCTGTAGGGGGCAAGTCCAACTGACTGTCAGATAGCATTTCATCCATTCTAAAACAGTGCCTCTAAGACCTGCAGCAGAAATTCTATCCACTAGCATCGTGTGATCAATGGTATTGAATGCTGTCAACAGGTCAAGTAGGACCAATGCTTGCGTGTGTCCTCTATCAGCTCCTTCTTTGAAGTCATCCAGCCCCCTCAAGATGACTGATTCAGTCGAGGGAAAGGTTAGAAAACCTGCTTGATAGAGTTCTAGGAAGTTGGTCTCATCAATGAAGGCACAAAGAAGTTTGGCTTCAATGTGCCTTGATAATTTTAGCTGGGTTGGGTAAAAGCGAGATGGGTCTATAATTATCTAATTGTTGTGGATCCATACCTGTTTTCTTTTGGAGCAGGATTGCGACTGCTTCTTTAAAGACATGAGGGACCACACCTTGCAAAAGTGAAAGGATGATCAAGGCGCGGATGCTCTCTGGGAAGAGGAGAAGATGTATTTTTGTATTCCAGAGGGCAGGGGTCTTTAGGTGAGTCAGATTTTTCTTTATTTGTTAATTCTGTGAGACTTTCTAAATTTATACCATGGAAGGTAGAAAGCATGAAGGGATTGCTGTCTTGCTGTTGGGGTTTCCAGCATTGTGGGCTAGGAGCGATAGAGTCTTGTATTTTCTGTATTTTATTCACAAGGAAAGAATTAAGATCGTCACACAGTGCCTGAGAAGGCATAATAACAGGTGTTATTCGGTCCGGGTCTGATAGTTCCTTTACTATATTAACAATGTCTTTTGCTTTGTTTTCCAATCTTAATACTTTTTTTGTAAAAAAAGGCTTTCTTGGCTTCTAGAATGGCTGCTTTGTAGGCTGTCAGGGATTTTACATATATATTTCCCTAGTTTCTGGCAGGTAGGTTTTACACCATTTCCATTCAGCCTGACGCGTTCTTAGGTTTGCTAATTTCAGCTATGGAGAGAACCACTTGGAGGCCTTGTGCTGTCGCGAGAGGCTGGCTTGACTATGTAAAGGGGCATGTACCTCACTTGCCTTCAGTAGCCAATTTGTGATCCCTGTCTCAAACGTATCAATGTTATCTGTTCTTGTCGGGGTGTTAGATGCCAAGGTATTACAAAAGTTGGACAGGTTAATGCAATTCCAGTCCCTGGTCATTAATTTTGGTCTAGCTGAGGGTTTGGCTCACAAGAGATCACTTAAGATTAAGCTTATTAAATGGTGATCATAGCAGATGCGTGGGCTGATGGTTAGCTTCCGAACTAAGAGACTGATGGACCATATCTGGTCGAGTGCATGTCCTTTGATATGTATTTGACCTTCAAAATTCAGTCTTTTTTGCAAGTCAGTAAATTCCTTGGAGCCCTTGCTTCCCTCTCCCTCATTTGCCCAGTAGTTTAGATCTCCGATGAACAGGATTTTTGCGTGATCTATAGCGAGAGGTTCAAGACAAAGTGCTAGGTCTTTAATAAATTACCCTATAGCTATTGGAGGCCTATATATCAATACACACACCAGTGTGGAAGTGGGAGAATCCAATTTTAAAGTTAAACTGTCAACTGATGCAACACCTAAGGGGGGGATGGCGGTGAAGGAAAGGTGTTTTTTTATAGCTGCTGCTACCCCTCCTCCTCTTTTTCCAGGAAGTCTGTTAACCTGTAGAAAATAATAATTTTCAGGTAATGCAGCTAATACATCTGGGATAGATTCAGCTGTCAGCCAGGTTTATGTCAGTCGCAGTATATCTGGTGCCTCAGTGTCTTAAAAGTTCAAGATATCTAATTGGTGTTTGACCATAGAGCGTATATTTAGATATAATATGTAATAGTACTGAGCCGTGTGCCATGGGAGTAATGTATTCATCATTATTTGAGGGTATCTCAGGTACAAGATCGCTAAGGGACTTTGCTGGTTCAGACTTTAATAGGCCAAGCCTTTTTAACTTGCATTTAACTGTTGGTGCAATCTTCAATTTCACCTGTGTGGCCAGGAGTCTTAATTCTCAGGATGAGTAAGTATAATTTTGGACATAGTGGCTGGCCCCCGGCCCCGTCCGGCTACGGATGGGTGCAGACAGGCTTGCCCTCGGTGTACCTTCTAGCAACACTCCAAGACTTGTAGTGTAACCATAACATATCAGGCCCAGATGCACAAAACCTGGCTAACCATAGCTCTATTGACAAGTTAGCTTCAGAGAAAAAATGGAATAAGAGTGCAGCCTTCAAGCAACATTCAGGATCTCCTTTCAGGAGTTAAGCCAATTTTCTCCTTGAGTCTATTCCAGAGTCATGAAATATCATCACTCGTTATAATGTTAAGTCAATAATGGATTTGAACAGCATAGCAGTTTTTCTGTTACACAGACTCAATGAACTTGGTATTGAGAAGTCCCTCATGAATAAGATTTATTCACTTTCCTCGGGTAAGATTGATTGATTGATTGATTGATTAATGCATTTATTGATTGGCTTGTAAAGTTACCCAGTGGTACTAAGCCTAAATTACTCTAGTGGAACATAAACGAGGCCTGTGCAGACCACTAGTAACTTCGCTACTTTAACGGATTAGATTTGATAGCTTTTCAGAAAATTAAGTATCATGAATTAACCTGAGATTGAGAGGGAGCTCATTTCACATTTAGGAGCCAGATATCAAAATGATATGTCTCCTCATTGTATTTACTTATTTTAGGAATTTGGAGAAAGGGTTGGCCAAAGGATCTTAAGGCTTTCTGAGGACAGTAGGGCTTTCGTGATCAATCGCCTACTGTGCAAATTGAGAATAGAAACTTTATGAGTCATGCAAAAGATCTTGACCATTTGTTCAGTTGATGTCTTCTTTCTCCGATACTTGACCACTTGTCTATAATTTTCAGATTTGCAGACGAATCTCTGTATATTTTGGGATGCGCAGAAAGCTAGAAATATGTGTAGTGGCAATCCTAAATTCAATAACCTTATTTGTATATGAGATGGAGGGAATTTTCTGTATGGAATTCTACTCTGCCTGATAATGACTGGGCCCTGTTTTGGAACGCCAGATCCTATTACACCAACTGTAATTCAGCTCGTTAAAATCAAATGAGGGTTCTCGCTGCAACAGCAGCTAAGCCTTATCCCTGATTGTTTGTTGTTGGCAGGGGTAAATATAAGAATTGGGTTAATGATCTAGAGGGGTGGAAGCCCCACTCGCACTACAACCACAATTCTTGCCAGGGTGAAGCACAACAGTCACTAAATTACCATGTGGTTAACCTTCTGGTAGCTTGAACTAAAACAGCCAGGCTCAATTTGGAGGCACTGTGTGCAGCACACAAACCACAAATGCAGAACACAAGCCATAATAAAGTGTAAAATCAACACAAGAAATATCCCACACCAAATTCAAACGATAGAGTGAAATCTAATAAATAAAATGAGATAAAGACTAGAAAATTCTAAACAGTATAACTGGAGATATGCAATTTTAAATGCTCATGTAAAAATAGCACCAAGAAGCAGAATGAGCTAACTGTGTGTATCTAGTCATGCTAGATTGAACAAATTCACAACTTCAGGCTGACTACGAGGGAGTGCGGGTCAGATACACTAACCAGGTTAGTCCAAATGAAAAAAGTTATATTCAGAAATTCCAGCTTCAAAGTTCAAAACTTTAGGATTACATAGGAGGAGTTCAATTGATGCCAGACAAGGGTCGAGGACTTGAGAAGGCACATCTTGGGGATCAGAAACCTACTCCAGCAGAGGCCAGCGGGGTTCAGGCAGGCTCAGTTGTAGGTCCAGCTGCAGGTCCAGGGAGGGGCAGTTGCAGCATATCAACTGGGCAGTTGCAGGGAGTACTCTGGAGTTTGTTGTGTCCCCATAGCTCAGAACAAGTCAACTAACTGATCCTTGAAGTCATTCTGCAGTCCTGGATATCAGGAGATTGTCCTCCCTCCTTCTCTCCTTCAAGAAGCAAGATTGGCTTCAAGCAGCAGGGAAGTCCTCCGAAGAACAAGGCAGGCCTCAATCTGCAGGGCAGTCCTGTGAAGTACAAAGCAGTCCTTCTTATGCAGGTCCAGGAGTGTACTGATGAGTGGCTCAGGATGTCCAATATTTTTGAACCTGGTGCCACCCTTTGAAGTGGGGGGGGAATGTCTAGTTTATCCCCACATCTGGTTCTGGAATGATCCTTCTTGCCCATTTCTTCCACTGCCTGGGATTCAAGAAGCCTCAGGTGAAAAAAGACTGATGTTCTGTTCATTTGTGAGTGTTCTGGAGGCAGCCCTTTAAAATGTAAGTGGGTCAGGGAACAGCTTTACTCCTCTCCTCTATACAGGATAGCCCTCTCCCAGTCAAGCCCAGGGCCTATTGTTCACTGTCCGGGCTGAATATGCATTCCTGATGGAGGAGCAATTAGCAGGGCGAGGCAGCTGGAAACTCCTTGAAGGCCTCACAAAGTTTGGGGAAGGAAAATCTAAACTTTCTAAAAGTGGAATTTTCAAATTTGTAATCTTAAATCGGACATTACCACCAAAGAGGATTTTAAATTGCAAGTCACTTGAGTCCAAACAGGACATTTTTATCTGCTTCCAATTAAAAGTTAGAACTTTTTAGATGTAATAAGGTAACCAAAAGTTATCCTATGGGAGAGGTAAACTTTACAGTAAAGAAAAACACATTTTTTCACTACTAGGACAAGTAAAACTTAAACCCACATGTCCTACTTTTTAAATACAATGCACCCTCCACAATGGGCTGTTTAAGGCCTACATTAGGGGTGGCTCCAATTAATTAAAAAGAAAGGTTTAGTCCAGGCAAAAGGTTTATTTTGCTAGGTCAAATTGGCAGTTTAAAACTGCACACAGGCTGCAATGGCAAGCTTGATACATATTTTAAAAGACTACCTTAAGTGGGTGGCGCAATGAGTCCTGCTCCCCACCAGTAGCATTTAATTTGCATGCCAAGAGTACCTGTGGTAGCATATATGAGGGATTACAAGTAGATTGAATGTACCAAAATGGTGTAAGCCAATTGCACCACGTTTTAGGGGAGAGGAGAATCCCTTTAGCATAAATTAGTATTGGTAAAGTGAACAGTCTCAAAAGTCTACAGAAATGGGCTCAGAAAACAGAAGTGATGAAGAGAAATATTTGAGGGTGACCCGGCCCTGAAGGCCAAGTCAAACAGTGAGCTTGCAAATGCCTCCCGCTTCCAGACCTTATGTGCCTACTTTTACCACCAGCCAACTGCAATTCTGTATGGTTTTATGACTGATCTATCTCGATCCTCATGGTAATTCACCATACTATGAGGATAAACTTGTAATTACACAATGATGGTGTGATCCCATACTCAATCTAAGAATTCTAAGATGGCTGCCATACGTTACCCACAGAAAGCTAAAGGTAGCGTACCAGCACCTCTCTCACACATGACCGAAACATTGTCAGGCAGTCCTATGAAGGGAGAGGAAGAAGTTGGTGGAGTGATGGAGGAAGACGCTGTAGGAAAAGTGGAGGTAGAGAAAAAGGAAGAGGAAACCAAGCAGAAGGGAACTGGACTGATCGAGGAGAGGAAACTGCAAAACAGCCAGTGACGGTCACATCGAGGCAGGAGGAGGAGACTAGGAACCAGAGAATAGGAGCGGAGGACGTTCCGGAGAAGAGGCTACCCTAGACCAACAGGGAACGCCATTTGCAAACACAGATGCCCTCGAGGAGGAGAGAACACCATGATACCTCCTGCTATGACCCAGTCGGGCCGTGGCTAAAGGCAAGTGCCTGTTTCTTCATTTTGGTCACTAAGGAGGTGGTGGGCAGGAAAGGGAGCATCTACACCTAATCAATGAGCACCAGACAAAAGATGAGTGTTATCACTAAACACACAAGTGTGGTGGTATGCCTAAAGAGCTAAATAGAGAAAACCGAACCAAGGTTCCTGACCCAATATATTTCTTTTCTTTTCTTCGAGGGCCGACCCTGTTTTTTTTTTAATACCATACAAGGGAGAACTTATCAAGGAAAGAAGACTGCAACTACTAAAACACCTAAAAGAAAGGAGAGACGTTATTAGTTTATGTTCCTTTCACTATTCCTTTGCACTGATCCTAAAAGGACAGAGGGAAATTCAAAATAAAAATAAATATGCTTTCTAACACCTTAATATTGGTTTGGACATTGACTTCGTCCCATTCCTTCCACCTTATCCCGACCACAGGTGGATAGTGTTACCTCAATATAACTTAAGTTTTGCATCGTGCATTGCACAATCAGTATTGTGCAATGTGTAATCAGGTCCAAAGTGTTGCAGTAATCAAGTCTGGAAAAGATATGGCTAGAAACAGTTGCAGTTGAATCTGTTGCAAGGAAATGTACAATTATCTCCAAAGATCCTAAAAGAATGAAATAGGTGCCTACTACAGCAGCGATTTTGTGGTCAATAGCTTCATTTTCATTGATGGTCATTATGAAAGATTTTAACTTAGTCACAAGGGAAGGAGGATTTCCTGGCAGCAGCATGCACTTTCTTTAGGGTTGGCCTACAGGGCTTCTCAGTGGTTGCAGTCTGACCACTGATCTCAGGTTTTGGGCTCCGGCTTGGGGATCATCAGGGCAGTCACTGATATAGATCTCCTCTTCTTATTCAGCATATTGTGGTGTCGGTCCACGTGTTTCATGTTCCCTCTTCAGTGACTTTCTTGGAGCTCCTACTCCAAACGTTGATATGTGTAGCTGGCCCTCTGCTTCGAGGGACATCCCGCTGCCTGACCCTCTTCTTCTCTGGGTTTGTGTGGTGTCATGCCACATGTCGCACATTCACTCCTCAGGGACTTCTTGGAGCTCCTTCAACAGGGTGTTCCTTCTTGTGGGACCTACTTCTGTGGCCAGTAAGGAGCTGTGGATATGACTGGCATTTTCTGGGTAGCATATGACTTGCATCATGAGGTGTAGGTTCATGTGCTCCTATTGTCTGGACCACAGTCGCATCATCATATGCTAATGCCCAGCTTCAGGGTTAGCTCTGCTTTCCATGGCTTCTCCTTTTCTTGGGGTCATATCTATCTAGCAGATGCAGTGCTTATGGTGGTGACTCTGGGGTATGTAGACTTAGTCTCTTTGGTTTGTGGCACTGAGTGGATTGCATCTTGTGATCCAGGTGTCGTCCTTTGATGCCTTCCCTCCTTTGTTGGGCGGGGTAGATTCAGAGCATTCACCATCTTTTCACTTCTCAGTTCCTTTAATTATTTACATCTCAGGGACACTGGGGTTCAGGCAGGCTTATGGCAGCACTTTTTGTGACAGGGCAGATGGGGACCGTCTCTTACTGTAGTGCTTCAATGTCAGAGTTTCAATTGTGTGCAACCAAACAGTATCTGTGCACACTCTGGCAGTGCTCTGAATGAGGCGCCATGTGAGGCCTCTCTATTTGGGTTGTCACACTGTACCTGGAGGTAGGCCAGACTGCACTCTGGCTGCCACTGTCTCCTCTTGGCCAGATAGCTTTGCATGAGTTGCCACTCTCTTTCAACTTAGATGACTGTCACAAATCTGTTACAGCCCCCTCTTGGCAGTGTCTCTGCTTTAGTTCATAGTGTGTCTCCATCAACAAGACTTGTCTGCTTGCTGTGTCTGCAGTGAGGCTCAAGAAGACTGGGGCCATGCTTAGCATTCCGCTGGCTTCTCAGAAGGACCTCTCCATGCTCTGATGCCGAGTAAGGGAAAAGTATGGCTCTCCTGCCTTCTAGCTGCTCTCTTGTGTGCCTCTCTTTGCACCAGGCCACTTGTTCTTCGCTGTTGGGCAGTAGGAGTGCGTACTGTAGGCTTGTCATTACCTATTGCCCAACAAGTCTGTGAGAGATTATCAGGTTGTTCACCACTGAGTTACTGATCACAGTCTCTCCTATTTAGACCAGTATTCCCTGGTAAGCTGGTGCCCTTTCAGGCACTAGTGGGGCTGCTCACCTCTTAGGTGCTTTGAGACTGTTACTTCTGCCAATTGCAGCTTTAGCTGCATGTCTGTGTCCCTTCCTTCATTGCAATATGAGGCTAGCCAAAGCTGGGCTTCACTCCTTTGCAGGAACACCTAATTATGCTGAAGAGCGCTATGCTGTACTGGTGCATTTTAGTGGCCTCTGGCAGCACTGCAGCTTCTTATCCATGTTATAAGCAGCTCTAATCCCATGCTGTCACTTTGGGTATGCAGGTTTTGCAGAGGAGTGCTAGGGCGGGGATTTTCCAGCCTCAACGGCTTCAGCTGGGGGTTGCGCCACAGGGAGTGGCCTCACTTTTCTGAATGGAAGTGCTGGTCGATGAAACAGGGTTGCTGCAGGAGGCACACAGTCTCCTCCGACTGGTGCAATGGCCACCAGGGGTTGCACACCATGCTCTCTATTCCATTCCATTGTTCTTCTCACCTGCACCGGGCTATTTTTCTTCCCGCTCCATATGTGCAATTTCCCTCCCTTTCTTGTCCACAGTGCTTTCCTTATATTATGTCGGTTGCACCTTCCCATTTTGTGTGGCCAGAATGCCCTTCAGCCTTGCACCTTCCTTCAATGGGCGAAGTGAAGCACCCAACAGCCTCATCCTGTGGTCTTAGCTGACCTATAAAACCACCTCTTCATGCAGGGAGGGCAGATGGCGAGATGGTGTCGGGGTCTGGTTTTAGAACTGTCATTATTGCCAATGTGAAGTAGAAGACCTAGGCCCACATACTAAAGTAATGAATGACAGAGCCACGTTGTTCTGGTGAGTGTAAATGGACCCGGGCATGTACGCGTGTCCCCTTTTATTGGCAGGGTCACCTCTGTGATGGCTGGGTGTGGGGTGGGTGTATACACTGGCTATAGGGATGGGCTGCTTCATGACATGTCCTGCTGGACACAGCAATTCGGACACACACTATCCTGCAGCATGAAGATCCCAGAGTGAGTGCAAAAAGAAGCACTTGGTAGAGTGTGAATCTACTTGCACTACCTGAGCTGTGTGTTGTGTCATCCCTTCCCCTCATTATCTGTGATTAGCTCCTTCCAGTAGTAGTACCATACTCCGCTGGACTGGGGTGGATGGAGCAGTGTGGATTCTGGCTTAGTTCGATTTTCAGTCTATCACTTTGGAACCCCTAAGAACTCCAGAAGCTGCTGGGGTATATTTTACATCAAGGAGCATGATAGCCATGTGTAAACTATTCAGAGGAGTCAGTCTAACTTCACTAGTCGAAAATGTCCTTTGTGAATACCAAAAGTCGTAAAGTTAGATTTTCGTCTCAGTTTACCGTTGTGAATTTGGCCCATGGTGTTTGGGTGTACTTGAAATGCCGGATCTATATAAACTCAGCTTCAGCACTGAGGATCTGATTCACAAAATGGACTCCGCACCCATGGCAGCGGCTTCACAGCAGTGGTGCATAATCTCTGCAATGAGAATTCTTATTGCAGAGATTCTGCCGGGAGTGCTGTGAATTCCACCATAACTGCAGGGCCTCCTGCATAAGTGCGGAGGCCCTTTGTTAATCAGGTACTCAGTGTTTTTTAAACTTTCCCTCATCTAACGTCCACTTTATTGCCATTACTGAAGAAAGCAACTGTCCTTCCACCATAACCATACTATTTCTATTACACTCATAGTTTATCATACAAAGTCAGAGTGCTACTAAATAAAAAATTCACTACCATCCGAAAATATTCATGTGTGTATGTATGTATGTAGACGTGCATAGTTCAACATAGCTGGAAAGCAAAAGAGTGCAGACAAATGAAGATCAGGAAAAACATGTGTAGATAGGGTATGGTCAAAAGTAGAGCACTGTGATAAAGAGTGGAGGGTGGGAAGGATTACCTAGTAAGTGTGCAGAGTAAAGGAAGACAAGAGGAAACATGGAGCTGGGTAGGAGTGCAAGAAAGGAGAGCTAGGGGTTCACGCAGGTCTCTTTGCTTTTACGTAGCAGCCGCAGTGCTACGTAGCGATATG
This sequence comes from Lissotriton vulgaris, assembly GCF_964263255.1. Lineage (NCBI taxonomy): Eukaryota > Metazoa > Chordata > Amphibia > Caudata > Salamandridae > Lissotriton > Lissotriton vulgaris. Next base: position 1,187,486,974 of record NC_141693.1, on the reverse strand, counting down.
GGGATTTTTGAAGACTAGAGTCTTCTTTTTCTTCTTGAAATGAAGGAGTGAGGGAGCTTGCCACAATTCAGATACAAAATATTTCAATCTATTTTGCACATACCATATGAAGACCTGTGTCTGTTTTAATGTTTCATTCATTTGGGGTCCCTAGTCTAGCAATCTTAGAAAAGTACAGAGATCCAATACGCTGTACTCAATTCAGCAAATCCTGACAGTGAAATGGGTCGGCAGAATCAGCTGCTTGGGTCTTTGAGAACAGAAGTGATTCAGTCAATTTTCTCAAGGCCTTTATTGAGTTGTGCTGCTACCTTTTGTTAATTGCAACAAACACAGTTGATGGACAGAATGCACAACAATGTCTTACATTCATCCCAGTACATAGATCCGGGCCTAAATCTATTGTTTTTTTGCCCTCCACACCACCCTAGGTCAGACAATGGCTATATGCAAATCAGCCTTGACCCTGTGCCTCATGGGAACAGTCCAGCCGGAACTACCAAGCCATATCTTTCCTAGACCGGAATCAAGCATCCAAGGACCGGTTTCAGGCTATCAGCCTTCTTCAGCCTGGATAGCTTGACTCCAGTGGTGTGGAGAGCCTGGGACTCACGTCTAAGCATCCCCAAACCACTTGGGGTGAAAATTGCAAAAAACACAGTTGATGGACAGAATGCAGAACAATGTCTTACATTCACCCCAGTACGAAGCTTGTTTCTGGTCCAGGGAAGACATGGCTTGGCAGTTCGGGCTGGACTGTTCCCATGAGGCACAGGGTCAGACTGATTTGCATATAGCCATGTCTGAACTGGGGTGGCAGAGTGGGCTAAAGAACGGTGATGGATTAAACCCAGATCTTTTGACTGGGTGTGAGTGTTTAATTGATTCAGATGCTCCGTCCATCACCACCCCCTTTTGTACCACTACGTTATGTTAGCCATGACTTTGTCTGTTTTACATCACTATTTTATGTCTAAATTTGTTGTTCTAGGTCATCTATTGTTGGCACACACATCTAAGTCCTATATCAAACAATATAATGTTCTGATATATAAAAAAAAACTCTTAGGCCATGTGTCAATGAACTTGTGTGCATGACTAGTCTTCTAAATGTTTCTCATCAACATTAGCTGTATGATGTGTAGGCAATCTATTAACTAATAGGTGTTCTAATATTATGAATTATAAATTGCATATATATTTTTTCTTTTGATGTTTAAATAATTGAAACACTTATAACATAAAATAATAATGAAAAGATATATAGTTTTCTACAAATAAATGTTCAATTGTTGGTCTTTTTTTGTATGTAAATTTCTGTCCACTCAGTTATCCATTTCCTAAATGCTTTATTTGCATAATATTATACTCCCAAATTTAGGAAATTAATTTAGGGGTACCCTTCTTTGTTACATAAAGTACAACAATGGTGGACATTTATCGGGAGATTTCAAAATCTTACTCAAAGTATGTCTAATTGTCTCATTTCTACACCGGTATTAAAAAAATCTAGTTCCATTTTGTCAGAGGTCTGTGCAGGAATAATTACTGAGATGGGAAACACAAATACAATCTAAGTATGATCTTTAAACCAGTTAAGAATCTGATCAAAAGTGAACTTGTCAAACCCATGAGCATAATAACGATCACTGCAGCCTGCGCAAACTTTAATAAAAACAATCTTTCATGGTCCAATAGGAACTACATATGTACTGCAGGGAAGACAATCTCTCAAATAAATTTGATATGTTGCTTTTGTCTCACCTGATTCAATTTTGCCAATGGGAACTCCAGGAGCCTGTGGAGCTGTAGAAAAATATCAGAATAAGATTAGACAAAATCACTTGATGCTCATGGTCACAGTGCAAACATAAGCTACTGGGACACAGCCAATGAAAAAAAAAGGATGAGAGCCTCAGATTAATGGGGATGTGTTTCTGTCTTACTGGCCCTTTGAGAGAGACAGAAGTTGACACTGCTTTCCTTTTTTTTATTGCACAGTACTACAAATATACACATACATTATGGAATTCATCATCAAGAAAACAAGCGTTTTTTATTTTCTGCCCACCCCACACACCTCCCGGGTGCTGGTTAGAGCCTCGGACTATATATACTTTACATTCTAAACAGTCCTCTATACTTTCTCAGCTAATCATTCCCAGTTCAAATATAGCAATCTTAAAGAAACCAAAAGAACCAGTGTTCATGTAAATCATATACTTCATATAAATGTCTTCACTTCTGAACCAAGAAAGTGGAATGTGCCAAAGCGTCAACATCTAAGATTTATCCTTACCGATTTTATTCTACCCATTCTGTCAGTGGCGCCCATTTTTTTTAAACCTTTCATTTTTGCTCGTATTCCCCTTCTTGCAGAAATAGCCTTTTCTAAATTGTAATTGCAAAAAATCGGGAAAGCAACTGCTGAAATCCAGGGGGATTGGGATTCAGCCAAGCAGATGCTATACACAGTCGCAGAAACACCATACCTATTAACACCAAATTTTGTCCGGCACACCCAGCTCTTCTTCCATCACCCCCAGCACAATCAAGCTTGAAGAAAGAGGACATTCTATTCCTAAATCTTCCTTAAAGAATTTGGTAATATCTTGTTTTATCTTCCTGAGCATATTACAGAAAGCAAAGATAGCGCGTGGACACGCCGGTGTGCGTAACGCAGCGCTCTACAAATGTCCCAATAATAATAATAATAATATGACCTAGATCTGCCTGGTATAGTGCACAACGAGGGTAGTATGTCCCTTTGCCACTCCCCCATTTAGCAATCTTATGTGGGGGTGTAATATAGTGAAAAAGAGGTTTTTTAATATTGTGCCTGTAGCAGAGCTGGGATTAAAATACTCTGTGCCATTTTAAATGATTGCTGGAATATATCTCCCGATATACCAAGTTTCTCTTTCCATTTCAACTAGCAATTTTCCAAAACAACTTTCATAAATGAGTTGAAAAGATTATAGCTAACCCGTATTGACAGGTCCCTTTTCTCTACCAATTTCTCAAATGTAGCATTTCTGGAGACATTTCCCTTCTTAAATAAAAACTCCCTTATTTGAAGACATCTCTTAAAGATCCTCAAAGGAGACAAGACCCTCTAGAGAGAAAAAGGACCCAAGTTTAGTGAAACCGGCCTCCCCCCATATTTTAGTCGTATGGTACTTAAAAAGTTCTGGTGGATTTGTATTATTTGTTAACTATGTATAAAAATTAAGACTGCCATTATCAATTATTCTTCGGACTGTTTTCCAAACTTTAAACCCGCCCAGGAATGTCTTAAAACAAACTTTTTTTAATGATTATTGTTTCAGTAACGCCACAGCCATCCCCAGGCCTCTTCCCCCATTGTAAGTTCAAGGGGGATGGGACCTCTTTGGTGTGTCTTTCAGCCGGTTTGTCTTGCAACAGTAATAGATTATGCAATAGTGTGGTGGCCTAATAATAAAGTGTGAGATTAGGTAAAGTCCACCCCCTCTTTCCCTGGGCAATGTGAGAAATTTAAAAGCCCTTCTTGGTTTGGCACATGCCCATATAAATCGAGAGAAGAGGTCTTCTAATTTCTTAAGCCAGTCAATTGAAAATTCTAATGAGTTTGCCTGAAAAAGATACAAAATCTTGGGAAAGTATAGCATTTGACTAGATTACATCCCCCAATGATAGACAGATGGAGGTTGTTTAATTCGAACAAGTCCTGTTTGGTTTTTACTAAAAGGGGTTCTACATTTTCTTTGACAATGTCATCCATGTTTGCTAAAATATTGACCCCTAAATAGATTGCATTCTTAACCACTCTGATGTCATTTATTGTTATATTCCCATTGACCACTACTTGTGGTTTACAGCTATTAAGAGCATATTGGGAGAGTTTCCCAAACCCCTCTGCTTTCTCTTCTAATTTCTGTGAAGCCGTACTAGGGTCAGGGGTCACAAGGGCAATGTTATTAGCATATGCCAACACTTTTGTTTCCCAGCAATGTGTCGCAATAGATCTGAAAGACCTGTTGTTTTTTAGCTGATATATAAATACCATAATATACCATAAATAGCAGGGGTGAGCTCAGACAACCTTGTCAGGTCCCTCTAGTTATAGCAAATGGGTCTGATAGTGCTCCATTGACAAAAACCCTGGCCGTTGGATGGTAATAGAGCATTTTAATGGCCTGCAATAAGCCATCCTTAATTCCTACCCTTGACTGGGGCTCCCATAAAAAATGCCAAGAGACCCTGTGAAAGTCTTTTTCCGCATCCAGTAGAATTAAAGCCATTGGGTTCTTAGATAATGTTGTGGCATCTAGAAGCTTAATAACCCTCCTTATATGGTCGATTTTCCCCCGCCCTGGAATGAATCCATGCTGACAGTTTAAAATGACCTTGTGGATAATTGGTGGCAGACGGAATGCCAACATTTTGGAATATATCTTACTATCACTATTGATCAGTGTTATTGTTGGGCGATGCGAGCTAGATCACTTGTTGGTTTCTTTTTTTAAGAAAGATCACTAATTTTGCAGAAGACCAGGAGTTCAGAGGTCTACCACCCCTTAAATACATGGACAAACAGCTGGGTCATGCATTCTTTAAGTTGCTGCGAGAATGTTTTGTAAAATTCAGCTGGAATACTATGCATAGTGGTATCGCTATCTATTGTGGGAGATGATCTAGCTGTTTTTGATCTTCTACGGGGAATTGTGATCCCATGATTGAGTCCAGATATCCTTTAACTTTTCTAGGATACCCTTTTAAGTCATCTTGATATAGGTTTTGATAGTACAGAAAAAATGCATTTCGAATACTATCTGGATCTGTAACTAACCCCCTGATTGGGTCCCGAATCTCTTGTATTAGGTTTTGCAATGTTATTTGTCTAGCTCTTATCGCCAAGTGATCCCTTACCTGTTCACTGCATTCATATGCTTTCTCTCTCCAAACAGTAAGTCTATCTGCAGTGTTTTAGCTATTATTTCCAGGATAGCATATTTAGCAACTACCACCTTTGCCTGTGCTTCCTCCATGTCCCACCGCTGTTTAGCATTTGAACTAGATCCTAGTTAAATCATGCCTGAGTCAGCCTGATTTGCATATCATATATTTGCTGTTGTTTTTCTATTTTATGAAGGTTCAGAGAATATCCCCTCATATGCCAGCTTTCAATGCATCCCATACAATAACAATTTCAGCACTGGCTACAATTTCTTCCAGGAACACAGGATCATGGTCCTTACATGATCACACTATTCATCATTAGCTAGAAAGGTTTGCTCAAAGCTCCACATTTTATCCTTGGGTGTAGAATTGTTTCCCTTGATCTCGATCACTAAAAGGGTTGTGATCTGAAAGTATATGTGGGGCTTTCTCTATTGTACACCCATGAAGCAGGGCATAGGAAACTAGCATGAAATCGAGTTGTACATGAACTTAATTTGGAATGGAAAAAAAAGTAAAGCCAGGATCCAATTAGTTTTGCCAATTACAGACATCGCTCAGCCCATGATCTTTACATAATGCCCGAAATACTTTAGGTTTCCTGCCACTATATGTCCAATTAGTTTCCAAGCTCGGTTTCTTAGTGGTAGGTATGTTTATGTTAAAATCACCACAGAGAACAACAAGGAGTGGCCAGACTGCAAGTTACCTGCTCGAATACTCCAAGATCATCCAGGATACTACCATAGATCGAGCAGATAGTAAATGATTCTCCAGTACTTTTTAGACATTCTGTTATAACCCATCAGCCTAACTGGTCGGCTAATGTTCGGGTAAATTGCCACCCCTCGTGTCTGGGTGTTCTGTGTTGTCCCCCCAACCAACCTGTATCCTAGTGAGTCCCAAATGTACAGTTGGGCCTCTTCTATGTGAGTCTCCTGTAAACATACTATATCTGCCTTCAGGAGTCGTACCCCTGCCACAGTGTTGCGTCTTTTCTTAGGGTCATTCATGACACTGATGTTAACGGTAGCTATACAAATTTTACCCATCAAAAATAAATGAAAATACACTTCTTATAGGACACCTCCACCTTCTGCCAGCCCCCTCCTTCCGCCCCACCTCCACCCACCTCCCACAACCTATATCTGAGGTGACCTGGCTCTTGCCGAGCCAGGATAATTTCATCCAAGTAACCACATCCTTGTCACTCCTTCAATCTTCCCACCGGTCACCCCAAAACATTAAATCACTTATTTGCTCAGCTGGTCCTATTGAGTGAGCCACAATATTAAGCTTCTGCATATTGAGAAACCACCATAACCAGATTCCCAAGTGCCTCCATGTTTGATTATGTGGGCAATCAATCAATCAATCAGTGACACTTGTAGAGCGCGCTACATACCCGTAGGGTCTCAAGGCGCTGGGGGAGGGGGAGGGGGGGTGCCGCTACTGCTCGAACAGCCAGGTCTTCAGCTTCTTCCTGAAGGAGAGGTGGTCTTGGGTCAGGCGCAGGTCGGTCGGGAGGGAGTTCCAGGTCTTGGCGGCCAGGTAGGAGAAGGACATTCCTCCTGTAGTCGCTCTTCGGATGCGGGGGACGGCGGCGAGGGCGTGGTTGGCTGATCGGAGGTGGCGTTTGGGTGCGTAGAAGTTGATCCGGCTGTTGAGGTAGCTCGGGCCTTGGTCGTGTAGGGCTTTGTGTGCCTGTTAAACCACATTCTCAGATCTACCAGAAATCTCCTTTAGATATAATTGAGCCTGGATTTCTGAAATAAAGTTGTGTGTTATCCCCCTGAAGACAATTTTTAATCGGGCTGGATTTTGCACGTAGACTTCTGCTCCCAGCTGCTGAAAAGGGGAAACAAGTTGCCTAAGTCTCCACCTCTGCTCAACGGTGGCATGATCAAAATCTGGCCTGGAGAAAAAAATCACTCCCTCATATTCCTTCTTAGCTGTTGGCTGAGCTAAGTCAAAGAGAGTCTGTCATAACAAAAACATCGAAAATATACCAGCATAGCCCTTGGCCAATCAGGGGTATTCAAAGGGCCCTTTGGGAGCATTTACGAAAACCTGTGGGCTCGCTGAATTTCCTTATCCCAGTCCCAAGTGCTCAGTTCTGGAAAGGCCCCCCTTAGTAGGGAAACCATGTATTTCCTGGGGTAATTTCCTTCGGCCCCTTATGGGATTCCCAAAAAGTGAAGAATGTTCCGGAGTTGCCTATTTTCTTGATCTTCCATTGTCCAACTCAGGCCTTTAACAATCCCTTCATGCGCATCACTGTGTCATTGGGGCTACAACATCCTTTTCCAGATTTTCGGTCTGGACTTCTACAGAGGCCATTCTATACACTATTTCCATGCCATGCATGTTCTGCCTACTTTCCTGACTGCCCCCTGCTGTTTTTTTGCAGCCAGACAAGCTCTCTGATTGCCCGTCTTCACCTCCTCCTGGAAGCTTATGATCAATTTCAGTACCAATGACAGGGAGAGATCGTTCTGTTTCCCAATCCCTGAGACCTCTCCATTGCTTGCCATAGTGATATTCCAGTCAGATCTGTGGTTTTTTATCTGCTAGAGTGGTTAGCTGTGAGGCCGAATAGTCCCATTTCAGATCCCGATACTGCCACAGTCGGATGCTGCACGCAGGTCTTTCCTCCTCCTGTTTTTTGTAAGGGGTTTCCTTTGTCCTTGTGCCTTTAAAGGGTATTCCAGCCCAAAGCTACTGTTCCAGTTGTCCTCTTCTCCTTCACTAGAGGCTGATATGCTCGCATCCAAGATCTCTGACTCATCAGTTAGAGAAAAGAACTTTTCATGCATGTAAGGAGATCTAGCCCCTAGTGACGGGGTGTTTGCTGCTTTATTCCTGACATCCGTATCCCCCGTAGGGCTCCTATTTTTATTTACTGCTTGGTTGAATTTAGCCATTTTATCGTCATTCTTGGGATCTTGAATGGGGTCTGTGTGGAGAGGATTTCCCGCATCCGGAGCGTGTTCTATGCCAGGGTATGTCAGAAGATTAGGTGTGAGTTCCAGTGCGAGGCTAGATGTGGCACCAGCCGCAGGCTGCTCCTCACTTCTGTTTACCTGTTCCACCTTCGCTTGCAGACCTACCCCAGCTGGCCAAAAAGTTCAGTAATCAGCCATTGACAGTCTTCTACATCCCAGGAGATTTTCTGTGGAGCTTTCTAGATTGTTTCTGTTTTATACACTCCCCCCCTTGCCGCTGCGCCCTTCAGTCTTTTTACCACAGGCACGATGTTCCAAAGGCATTTCCCTCCGCGTGGGGGCTGTACAACTGCTTCTGTTATGGCCGGTAGTAAGTTGAGCGCTCCTTGTTTTCGCAGCTTAATCGACGCATCCTGACATACCTAGCTATGAGGTATACTGTTGTGATAATGTTAAAGATCCGACAAAAATTTTGTTTTGCTGGCGGCGCTGGTTTCCTAATTTAGCAGGGACCGATGCTAACAGCAGCTCTTGGATCAGGGTGTTTCTGCACTGCAGGCTGATTCGGGCATAGAGAGCGCTGGAGAAAACAGCTGATCCGCAACAGGCTGCCACAGGCTGAGGGATGTAGCTGATGCCTGAGTGATTAGCTCGGATGCTGGGGGCTGCCTCGCGCTGCTTGTCCCAGAGATTCCCCGCAGATGAAGGTGATGTCGGTGTGCCACTGTTACCTCAATTTTCATGTAACATAGCAGTCGCATTCTAGCGCAGCATCGTAGTAGTTCTTTGATGACTCGACCTGAGGAGCTTCTCGAGTGAGACGTTACTCAGATGCCATCTAGCCTCCCAGCTGACACTGCTTTCCGATTCATGTTGTAAAGACTGGGTTGGGGAAGAAGGGGAGGGGAAGATTCATTCATCAGTACCAGCAGAGGAGTCAGAGATGTATGTTACAGCCATTGGACAATTCTAGATTTGTTCAGACTGTACAGAGATCACATTCATATGAGTGTTTGTAATGTTTAGGGCTCACACAATGAGGCCTTCGTGAATAGTGTTATCAATTGCATACTGCTCTGACCTCATGGTAGGTTGTATATTGTGAAAGACTACCAGGGTTTACAGTAATTAAAATCCCATTAATGTTTGTTTAATTAGTTTGAATATAAATGCCCACGAAAATATTCATATATTCTCTGTTTAGAGCTTGTAGTATATTCTGTTGTTCTTGACTCATGTTGACTAGTTATAGTATTGGATAATTTGGGAAAACGCAGAACTTTAGAATACACAAATGTTTAGATCACCTTCATCAGTGTTTGATCTCACATAAGGTACTATCAATACATGAATAGGAGATCTAGTGTCCAGGAGGTTCCACACCCACAACTCTCCAAAACAAAAATATTGTGAGGTACAAGAGAGCTAGTAATGCCACTGCCCAATTTTAAGACCTGGCACCATTGGTGTGGGTCTCCCTTCCATTTTTTGCTATGTTTTTGCTGGTCTATATGATTTAGGCACTTTGCCACTGCTGTTCAGTGCCAAAGTGCAAGTGCTACCTATTGTAAATTGTTGTAATGGATTGGTGATTCTATGATTGGCTTATTTGATTTACTTGTCAGACCCTAGTACAGTGCACCATGAGTGCCCAGGGTCAGTAAATCAAATGCTGCTGGTGGGCTTCCAACTCTGGTTGTGCCACCCACAGAAGCAGCTTGTAAAATGCAGAGCATGTGTGTAGTCTGGGACTGCCATGTTGACTTGGCAAGTGCACACACTTGCCAGTCCCTAAACCTTCCCTTTTCAACATGCCAGTCACTCCTAAGGTAGGCCCAAGGGCAGGGTGCATGCCTTGGTGTGTGTGGCATGTCCTGATAGTGAATTACAGCCAATTTTGTTTTTTATTATTGCAAGGCTATCTGTTCCCATAGGCCAGAATAGGCAGTTTGTTTATAACATCTTATAATCCTAACTGACCCTAGGAGCAAGATAGGACAATAAAGTTTAGTATGCCTGAACTCAGGGCGTTAAAATACATCTTTTAGTGTGGGTGATTTTTACATTCTGTGTTTGAAAATACCACTTTTAGAAAGTAGATATTTTCTTGCCTAATCATCCAGCATGCATCTGCTAGGTTTGTTTATTCCATGTCTGGTGTGTGAGTGACAGGGGGCTGGTGAGGGCCTTGCCTCCAGCAGTCTGATGGGCCAGGACTGGGCTGAATAGGACCTGCATTGAATAGAGAGTAGTGGAAGGAGATTTCCTTTCACTTTCCTGAGCCTTCATAGAATAGAGAGTAGGGGGAGGAGATTTCCTTTCAGCTACCTGAGCCAGGTCTGCTTTCAACAATGCTGTGCCCACCTCCTGCCAGTAAGCTGCACCAGGGAGGACCGAACTGGTTTTGGCTGGGCATAGACACTCTCTGCCTTCAGAGAACAAAGGATTTTACAATATAAATATTATGGCCCAGACTCCAGAACTTCAGATCACTTCTGGGAATCAAGACAATCCCTTTGCCAAGGAGAAGAACCGGAGAAGCTGAAGGAAGATTACTGCCCCTGTGCTTTTGCTGTTTGGGGTTGGTAAAGAACAACAGTGTTCCTAGACAACTCTTTTTTAAAAACATGTTACTATTTGTCATTTAATACATTTGAAAAAGGCACTCATGAAGAAGTAAAAGCTATAGGCCACTTCAACGTAATAAATTATATACAGTTCATTTTAATCACCGTAATAATTCAAAGCACATATAATAAATTGTAGTGCATGATACTACATTTTTCACGTACTAGACGGTTATAATCAAGAGAAAGAAAAAAAGGGGGTGTGAGAAGGTTGTGCTCAAGTGAAAAGATTGAAAAAAGGAAGGAACTGGAATTCATATGAGGATAATTTAAATCCAATAATACACAAGGGATCCAGCAATTAGTACAAAATGATCTCCCTTCAAGATTTTCTGGCCTACCCCTAAAGCCTCAGTACAATATACTTTATACAGACATAATTTTCATTTTCACATCTGTGATTCCATGATGGAGGATCAGAGGTAGGGTGTAGGCCTATTCAGGGGATTGTCCCATTGACTCCTTAAATCATGCATTTCCTACAGACAGCAGGACCAGGGCAGCAATCAGCAAGGCAGTTCCGAATCTCATCAAGGATCAGTAAATTTCACTTTTACGCATAATTATAGAGCCTGGTTAATCTATGTAAAAGTTCTTGCACGGTATAAATGCTCAGCTGAGGATACTAAAATGTTGTTTGCTTGTACATCGGGTAAGCAACTAAGTACAAACCTGAACTTAATATACACATGAACATAACTTGAGACTCATTGTACCCTGAGCAAACTGTTCATTGATAAATCCCCTTCACAGTCGAAGAGGCCCAAATGCAGCAGTGAAGACTATCCTTCGCAAATGTAAGAAAATTCCTGTTGAAGAATTTATTTTGCCTCACCTGATTCGACTTTGTCTTTGGAGTCATCAGAAGCCTTTGAAACTACAGTGAAATATCAGAAAAAAATAATGAGACAAAATCAGTGCTGCTCATGCCTACACAGCGCAAACGTGAGCTACTGGTACACAGTAATGGAAAACAAAAGGATGAGAGGCCCATGCTAAATATTCTGAGAAGACCCGGAGATTCGACCCACCAATGGAATAGCTACTAAACCACAAGCATGCTATCTAGGGGCAGATTTATGTCAGACTTGCGCCACGTTTAGGCCGCTGTTGCGTCACGCAACAGTGGCGTAAACGTTGCGCATCCCTGTGACCCATTTACAACGTGACGCATCTAGGCAGATGCCTCACGTTGTAAAGCCCTGCGCAACATGTGGGCGCTCCAGCGCAGGGTGGGCGTTCCAGGGCAGGTGCGCCTCGCAAAAATGTGGTTGAGTGAAATCTACAAGATTTCACTCAGTCACTTTTAGGCCAATGCTGCGTCAAAACCCTGCGCCTGCTTGAAGCAGGCGTAAGGCTTGATGCAGCATTGGACAGATAGGGCACCCCCGAGCCTTGCTGGAGCTGCGTCGCGCTTGCGACGCAACTCCAGCAATGAGCCGCCTTTACGGCACAGATGCGTCACGCATCTGTGCCGTTTTTGCCCCATGGTGCACCGCATTGTAAATGCGGCGCACCATGGGTGGCGGAGCTGTGGTGCACACTAACTGGCGCATCCCTGGAGATGCGCCAGTTATTGTAAATCTGCCCCCTAGTGTCTAGGTGGTTCCACACTCACAACTCTCCAAAACAAAAATATTGTGAGGGACAAGTGAGCTGCTGTCTTTCTTAGTAACAACACTGCTTAATGATGGTGCATGGTCTGCTAGTGTGAAAATGATGGTCATGTGATTCATCCTTGAAAGTATTCGGCATTGTTTGGGTAGGGCCACATTTCTATCCTACGATGAGGCCAATGGGCTCTCTGCGATTTCTTTGAACAATTGATTTTTTATTTAAATCGCATTTGCAGGTGTTAAACAAAATTAAATTAAACACAGAGCTCAGATGATGGCAAAAGTGTGTGTTTACAGTTTCAGTTTGTGAGAATAAGTATTGAGTAGCTGGATGCCAGTGCTGCACTGAAAGCTGATGTGAAATCACGTCTCGATTGCAATAAATTATTGCTGGTGGTTAGTGATATTTGTTGTTTTTATCACAAGCTTGTCATGCATCGCATGGGTTTGTAACAAGGCACTAGGTTTATGCATTCAAGGTTGGGTAATGTAAACCAATAAATATATTGTAATTCACTATGGAGTTCAGTGACCATTCTCAGGAATGAGGCCACAGTCTGATTTATTAGAACGTGCAGTGCTCTTATATGAGAGATGGGAGCAAATCATGTCATGTAATATGTGTGCGTTTTTAACACAGAGCCTGATTTAGATTTAGAGTTTATACCCAATGGAACTTGCAATACAGCGGATGGGATATCCATAACAGTTGTCATAGAGTAACTCGTCGTCCATTCTCTAAATCAGTTCCATAGACCCTGTGGTGGCTGGTAGAATTTGAAAATGGTGGGGCATAACATTAAACCATACATTTTGCATCAGTGACCAAAAATGAGTAAGTATAATCTAAAAATGCATGCAGACTGTAGCATTTGGGGAAAAAGAGCCTAGACCTTAGAGGGAGGCATGGTATTTGGTGTCTAGACAGGACTGGACTGGTACCAAGGGTTTAGATTAAAATAAACAGTTTGAACAAACAAAAGAGAAGAAGTCAGAAAACGTTGGTGCTGGGAACATTTTATGATATGGTTAATGAGTCTACCAGCACATCACTCTTGACAGATAAACAGGATAAACACGTGTATTATAACTTGACCTTAAAAATTATCCTCAAAGGAACATCATTCTGCACTTCATGTGTGACTTATTTAACCTAGTGTCTCTTTACGGCTCTGCAAAGGGATGAGGTGAAAGGCTTACAAATCATGTCATTAGAAAACACACACACACACACACATACACACACAGCCATTGAACATTTCAGCCAGGGCAATGCCTAAACTCTTTTACACAGCAAAATAAAAGCTCACCGGGCCTGCGTATGTTGACTTTCAGCCAAGAACAAAGAGACAGTGTTCAAATGGTTCACCCGGCGTTCGGCAGTCAGTCGTACAATTGCAACCCTTCTCTTGTGGTTGGTGTTCAGATTCCGCGCGGCACCCCTGGCTCTTCTAATGCACCTCCTCAGATGGTTAATGGAAACAGAAGGCTGGGCGCTCCCTGGGGTGCCACTACACTAGTGCATCTATTTTAATTATTGACACCCACTTCACTGGCAGAATGGTCTCCTGAGTGTATATAAATTCTAGCGTACAGCACCATGAAGTCAGAGAGAGGGAAAGAGACCGTGTGGCTGGTGCGAAGTCACTTTGGTCTCACACACGTGTAGGCACCCCAAACTAAAAGTGCATACCAGGAGTTTTCTATAGAACTGTGCCACACAATGCCTGTCAGCACTGACAACTGAAAGATAATGATGAAACTGGCTTGGAAAGGCTGAGCGGTGCTGGGGAAGTTGCTCTGAATTCAGACAGATGGTGCAGATAACCAGCCACATACTCACACTCATCTGGAGAAACTAACTAGGGACAGGGAATAGATTCCAGGGTTCAGCTTGCTGCATTCAGCCTCTTACCCCACCCTCTCACAACTCATCACATTGTGGGGTGGGGCCCAGTGTGGCTTGCTCCCACTTCACTCTCTGATGAGAAGTGAAAAGGTGGGTGTCTTGGCTCCAGTCCCTGATGGCCATGAAGAAGCCCCTAGAGCTGCAGGGCTTCAGCCATAAATGCCCAGGGATAAACTTTCAACCCATGTTGTCAGGGGGTAGACCTTAGTGCAGGAGGACATTTTTAAGCTGAGCTGATGACCTCACAGGCCTAAGGGCTTTGAACTCATCAGCCCAGCAAATGGTAATTGATGCAAGCCTCACTGAGTTAGCTGTGCATGTGCAGCAGAGGACTGCTTGAGGAGTTTTCTACTCAGGGTGAGTTATTATAAGTACTGCCCTTAAAGAAAATCTTTTATTTCAGAACAGTGGATTTAAACTTTTTTTTTTCAGTAAAAGCTATTTTAGAGAAGGACATAAAGGAGGTGGAGCCTGAACCCACATAGGCAAACCGCCGACGCGTAGTCCTTAAATTATATAACGTAGGACATGATTGGCACATATAATACTGGACTTTTCTATATATTCAGGGATTTTAGCTTTGATTTTCCAATTGTAAATGAACTACAAACAGTTCCAGAATGCAGTTGTAAATACGAGCTAGATTCTTAATACTCACTGGGCCAAGGATACATAAAGAGCTTAGGGGCATATTATCAAGCCTGTGCGCTAAAATTATCGCCGCTTAATCGGCCGAAAACGGCCGATAAAGCGGCGATAATTTTAGCGCACAGGCTTGATAATATGCCCCTTAGTTTTTTCAGCTTTTGAGGGACATTTTCAAAAATAGGGGCTCGCTATCCATGGGTGCCTCGAAAGCAGCAGACAGAATTAGACCAATGGCACTGCCTCCCTTTTTAACTAAAGACCCACCTATAGATTTGCTTATTGCCATGTAGCACTTGGATGTCCAGAGGAAGATCTCTTAAGTGTGAGGGCTAAGCATGTCACAAGAGAAAGGGATCCTTGATGAGATTCGGAACTGCCTTGCTGATTGCTGCCCTGGTTTAGCCTTAGTGCCACCTGCTGTCTGTAGGAAATGCAGGAGTAAATGAGTCAATGGGCCACGTGGGGACAAGCGTCAGACTGGTACCCTGCAGTACCGCCTGCATTCTCTAATGTGAGAGTTGCTGCGCAAGTAAGTGTAATAGGGATCTGTTTTTCCTTAAGTGATATAGTAAATGGATTTACTGCTACATCGAGTCTCACCAGAAATACGAAGTAGGAGACATCATGGTGTAACTATTCCCTTGAAGTTTATTACTGTATGAAAATAGAGGTGTAATTTCTTATTACAGGTGTGTTCTAATATTTGAATGTGCATTTAACTAGAAAACATCGGTGGCCATTTATTGGCAAATTACAAAGTCTTACTTAAGTATATTTAATTTTTACACGAATTATAGAGTCTGGCTCATCTATGTCAACGTTCTTGCACGGTGTAAATGCTCAGCTGAGGATCCTAAAATATAGTTTGCTTGTACATCGGGTAAGCAACTAAGAACAAAAGTGAACCTAATATACACATGAACATAACTTGAGACTCTTTTGCCTCACCTGATTCGACTTTGTCTTTGGAGACATCAGAGGCCTTTAGGGCTATAAAAAACAATAGCAAAAAAAGACCAAATCAATGTTCCTGCTCACATTCACATTGCAAACACAAGCCA
Source organism: Lissotriton vulgaris (assembly GCF_964263255.1). Classification (NCBI taxonomy): domain Eukaryota; kingdom Metazoa; phylum Chordata; class Amphibia; order Caudata; family Salamandridae; genus Lissotriton; species Lissotriton vulgaris. The sequence goes on along the minus strand of NC_141693.1, from coordinate 1,187,471,227 downwards.
CTTGCACTCAATGGCGTAACACAAAACCATGAGTACCCTCTGCGAATTATGTTAAGGGAACCCTGATATGAGCCCTCACATGGCACCACCCATCAGTTACAAACATGCCTCTGAAATACTCCCACCTTCCCCTCAAAATGTCCCAAGTTTACTGAATGTGCAGGTCTAGTTTGCCGCTTCTATTAAAGGCTCAGCATATTAACAGTAGAGGGGCTTTAAAGGATCACACTGTCTTCAGATTCCTTTTGGAAGGACCGGTGAATGAGGGGCTGTGGATCACTCAGCAGTAAACATCTGACGTGTCTGAGATATATGTTGCACGCCTGGGGCAGCTGTAGATGTGTCCCGACTGTACAGAGCTCACATTATTTCGATTTTTAAATTTTTTTTAAGGCTTACTCTGTTAACCCTAAGTTGGAAGAGTTAGCAAATTCATACTGCTCTGACCACATGGTAGGATGTATTACTGTTCAAGACCGGCAGGGTTTACAGTAATTTAACGTCCATTCATTCTTTAACTGTTTAATTAGTCCAAATACAGACTTGTAAGAGTTGTTCCTTGAGTTTTTGTTAGGAGCTGTGATAAATTTAGTTGTTCGTGACTCACTTTGACCAATTCCTGTATTGGTTAGTTCGAGAGAATTCTGAACTGTCGAATAAACAAACACATATTTAGAGCACCATCCATGTTTGAGTTCACATAAAGTACTATCAACACATGAATAGATCTAGTGTCCAGGAGGTTGTACGCCCACAGCTCCCCAAGAGAAAAATATTGTGATGGATAAGTGTAGGTAAATCCCAAATACTGTTTCTTAAATACCGAATTTTAACGAATTTTAACGAATCGGTATAAAAAAATCGGTATTTGGGATGTAGGTGATAATTCGGTAAAATTTACCGAATCGGTACAATTTGGTAAATAAATACTGAACCCCCAACACCGATCAGTAAATACCGAATCGGTAAATTCCGAATCGGTAAATACCGAATCGGCTATTTCAAATCAGAAAAAACCCAGGATTCAGCCAATCAGGTGCAACCACCCCTCCTCCCAACCAGGAAGTGGCCACACCCGGGCAGGTGCAAGCAATCTGAAACTGCTGGAGAGGTTGTGAGAGCAGAGCAGAGCTTGTGAGCCACTGAAAAACTTTACTCCTGGGAAAGTGAAAAAATGGCAAGCAAAGACACAGAGAGTGAAGTGCAGAGAGGAAGAGGAAGAACAAACTCAGCACCATGGAGCTGCAGTTCCTGGTGGAGGAGGTTGTAAAGGAGCACAATAAATTGTTTGGGAAGCAGTCCCTGCTGGTGGCAGAATCTGCCAAAAGGAAGATTTGGCTGGCAATACTGTCAAAAGTTAATGCCATTGGAGTAACCACATGGGAGATTGACGACCTGAAGAAGATGTGGTACGACCTCCGGAGCTTGACAAAGCGCAAGATGGCTGTGCTCCACAAACAGGCCAACCTGACTGGAGGAGGGAAGAACAGGGAACCTGCCCTGACTGAGCTGGAGGAGCTGGTGGAGTCCATCATCGAACCAGACAGCGTCTGTGGACTGGGAGATTGAAACAGCTCAGCCCGAGCTGCCACCAGAAAAGGTAAGAAGGTAAGAAGCATGCACAGCAATCACCCCCACCCCATCCCCTTCCCCTATGTGGTAGTGTTAACCCCACAGTACAGTTAGCAACATACACCAGCAATGCATTATGGGAGATGTAGTCAAAGAAACATCTATCTTGTCAGACAGCACACCAAAAAACAAGGCATGCAACACACATCAGTGATAAGCAAGCTGAGGCAATGGCAACAGTGTTTCTGAGATCAGAATTTAATTGTATAAGCAAGGCTGCAGGACCACAGAGCTAATGTATGAATTTCTGTCCACAGACGAGACATCTTGCAGGCGTACCAAGGAGAAGGAAGGCAGTGCACCACAAAGGTAAGACACACAGGAGGCGAGTACAAGTGCAGGGAATACCACCCAGGAAACTGCTGCACCCCCAGCACAGCCAGCCTCCCAAGACCTTCCAGCGTCACCGCAGCTGCAGGCCCCCCCAGAGCGTTTTGGCTCCCCTCTACTCCTGTCCTCACCTGAACTGCTTGGGTCACCGGCTGTCACAATACCTGCAGTCCAAAAAAGCAAGAGACATGTAGTTGCCACACTAATAGAAATGGAGTCATCAGCAGGAGACGCGGTGGGGGTGAAACATCAACCGTGACCGGTGAGGACAGTACTGTCAATCAGCAGTCCAGCGCTGAGGGGGCCCGCACAGGTGTCTGACGCCGCGGTGCCAGAGACAGCAGTGAATTGCCACATGGTGAGGGTCCCAGTGTCTCCTGTGGCTTGGAGAGTAGCATGGTGAAAGTACAGCGCATGCAGGGGAAGGCCATCCAGTCGGTGCAACACCAGATGAGGCACCTGAATGAGAACATGACAAACATTGAAAGGGCATCAGCTCAATGGCGGAGGGGAGTAGAGAGATGGCTGAGGGCATGAGAGAGATGGCTGCGGGCATACGGGACATGTCCCAGTCTGTACTGCTCTTGTGCAGCAAGCTTGACCAGGACAGGGCAGCAAGGCGGAAGGAGAGGCAGCGAGCAGAACGACATACAAGGGCAGTCAACCGCCTGGCCACTGCCACTTCCCTGCTTTGCTGGCGATGTGTAAACATGCAGGAGGGACTGGCACACAGCAGCAGTGAAGTCTCCAGGGGCCTTGTGAGGGTGACAAGTGCTGTTGAGGTGCTGCTGACTGTGCAGTCAGCACATACTGTTGCTCTGGATGTGGGTAGGAGCGAGGATCGCACCAGTAGGAGCAGCATGACAACCCCCCCTATACCTGACACACGGAGGAGCAGCAGGCTCAATGGGGCTGCCACTGCCCACGCACCCAGTGAGGACAGCCAGCCAATGTCAATCGGCACCGGTAGGCGTGGCCGCAAAAACTGACACTGCCCAACCTCCCTGACCTGGAATGGGTGAAGTAACCCAGGACTTCCAGAATGGATTGCCATAAAATTGGCTGTGCATATTTGTGCCTATGTGTACTGGTGTAGTGCCAAAAAATTAAACTACGTTGTGTACATACTGCACATGGCTGTGTCTCCTTATTTACTTAGAAGTAGTTGCCTGTGATCTCTGCCCATCTCTGTCTCCCATCTGTTGCTGGCGCCACTCCTGCTGTGTTGGGCTCAGGCTGTGCACATTCATCATTGTGGTCCTCATAATCACTTAATTCCACTTCTGTTCCTTTCTTTGTAGCAAGGTTGTGCAACATTGCACAAGTTGCGATGATCTTAAAGCAGATGAGGGGTGAGTACTGACGAGCACCTCCACTTTTGTGGAAGCAGTGGAACCTGCTCTTTAACAGCCCAAAGGTGCGCTCCACAACGTTGCGAGTAGATTTGTGTGCCATGTTGTATCATCTCTCACTCTGGTTTGATGGGTTCAGGTAGGGTGTCAGGATGAAAGAGCGGATGGCATATGCGCTATCGCCTATAGGGAAATGCGAGAGCCATTAATCACATGTGCAACAAAACAAACATCTGCAATATCTATCAGGGTGTGTCACAATGTTTTACCTAGCAGGTATCCTTCTCCGAATTCCCCCGCTGTCAGGCGTGTGTAGATCCCAGATGTAGGAGTCGTGGGTGCTTCCTGGGAATTTGGCCACGATGTCTGTGATTATGTTGTTGGCATCACAGATTACCTGCACATCTATTTAATGGGTGAACTTTCTGTTCCTGTACATGTATTCTGTGGCTGCAGGTGGGCAGATTGGGATGTGTGTGCCAATAATGCAGCCGATCACATGTGGGAAGTTTGCCATTTGGTAGAAGTCTGTCTTGGTCTTTAACAGTTCCGCATGAGTGTCAGGGAAGCTGATGTAATGATGCATTCTCTGCATCATGGCCTCCAGGAACTTTCTGAAGAAACGGGACAGGCAGCTCTGGGACACCCCACCTACTGCAGCTATCACCCCCTGGTAACTGCCAGATGCAAGCAGGTGTAGGCTACGGAGCACCTGCACATGTGGTGGTATGGCGTGCGCCCTTGGTGTTGGGTGCTCCAGGAGTGGGTGCAGGTCCCTTATCAAGTCCAGCGTGGTATGGGGGTGTAGCCTGTACCTTTCATGGATCTCTGCCTCAGTAAGTTGAAAGAGTGTGATCCGCTGTTTGTAGACTTGCTCCTCCCGTCTCCAGATCCTCTCTCCTGCTGCCTGTAGCCGTAGCCGCCTTGCTATCACATAGAATGCTGCCATTCTGGTCACACTGTTGCATTTTGGGGCCTATTTTATGGCCTGCACCTGGTTACCACATGCTTTCAATCCATGGTAATTACCGACTCTTAAATACTGAATTTCAGGCAATTCGGTATTTTAGACGTTCCCTACATCTCAGATCTCATCTTTACCGTTTCTTATTTACCGATTCTGTAAATACGAATTCGGTAATTACCGGTTCGGTATTTCTGGTTCGGTAAATATGAATCGGTATTTACCGAATCCTTATTTTTGGCCTCCTACATCTCAAAGGCCAAAATACCAGTTGGTAACGGCTGATTTACCGAATTTAGGCCGTTATCGACCGGTATTTAGCTACCTACAAATGCCCATGGTGTCTTAGTGCATGAACTGCTAGCGTGGATGTAGGAGATGTTTCGTTGAAATTACTCTCCTTTAAAAAAAATATTCCATGGAAGTCGAAATGTTATTTCTTTAAAATTGTGTGTTGTTATGTCAGAATGTGCACGTAATTAGAGTAAATGGGGGGACACAAATTGAGTGATTACAACTTCCTACTTAGTATAAATCTCATTTGCGGTCTGGGAATGTAAAGTCGGGTTCATTTTTCAGGAGGCCTGTAAGAGGATATTTAGTGAGCCGTGAATACTAGGATATAATGTACATGTCAACTGTAAACCAATAAAGCATTTCATGTTGAAAGTGAATCTGGTAGACACATGAGCATAACATATGACTCAGCGTAGCCTGAGCAAACTGTTTATGAAAAGGACTCCTTCAGAATCCTACAAACCTATGCTACGTTTCTCAGTAAAGACCATCATAAATAAAAAATACAGTGGATCAGTATCCTTTGACTCACCTGCATCGATTTTGTCAATGGCTACTTCCGATGTTTTAGCATCTATGGAGAAATATTATGAAAGGTTTACACAAGATCACGGCCACTGCTTACGTGCACAGTGCATGCATGAGTAACTAACACACATTGAGAGAACAAACAATAATGAGAGCCCCATGCTTAATATGTTGAGGAGCCCCTGAAATTCACACCACTCATGGCATAAATCCTCATGTACAAGTATGCCACTCACCTCCTCCCACCTTCTCCAAACATTTCTCGGGATTAATGAATGTGTAGCTCTGGCTTGCTCATCACTTTGATGTGCTCGAAGTATTAACAGCAGAGGAAAACTGAAGGTGGGCAGTATTTTCCAATGCTTTTTTGAAGGACTGATTAATAATGTGCCAAAATGCCTTAATTCATCAGTGCACAACAGAGGTGGCAGGGATGTGTGTTACTCCCCTCGGACAGCTTTAGATATTTACAAATTGTACAGAGCTCACATTATTACGAGTGGCTTTGCAGTTTAGGACTGCACAATTAGCAATGTAGGAGTGTGTTCTTCCCAAAGTTGGCAGTCTTAGTTATTGCATTCTTCTCTGGCCTCACAGCATGGTGTATATCTTTTAAAACTGCCTGAACTTACAGTGATTACACTCTTTTTCATGGAATAATTTTTTTTAAATGAGCATACATACGATTCTCCTTGAGAGCTATCTTTCTATTTTCTGCTTTCCGCTGTGCTATTTTCTGTTGTCCTTGACTCACCTTGACTAACTGCCATACTGGAGGGCCTGGGAGCATTCTGAGCTGTAGAATAATTAAAATAAAGGTGAGCACATTTATCATTGTTTGATTCCACAATAAGTACTATAAGCACGTGACAGTACATCTAGTGGCCAGGAGGTTCTGAACCCACAGCCTTGAAAAATTAAATAAATAATAAAGCCACCTCTTATGATGATGGACAGTGTGCTTGTGTGGAAGGCTTTGCTATATTTGCTGATGTTGCTACATGGTAATGCATGATCACATATAAAACTTTTTGGAGGAGTTCGACTGCTTAGATTGAATATTGCGAATGGGTAAAAACAGTGGTGCGTTTTGACTCCTCTGCATTTTTTCTAGAATGCAGCACAAGTGGAAAGAGGAAAAAACTAGGAGAAATGTGAACATTTATCCTTGTTACGCCTGCTTTGGAGAGGCATACGTTTTTGGTACTGCTCCAGGTTTATGAGATGATGTAATTCTGGGGGATTATCAAAATCCATGGGTGTTGAATGGGACACCCACACCAAAGGCCCATGAAACGCCTCCTTGACATAGAGTAAGACAAGGCAGCGCTTTGCGCTGCCTTCCCTTACTCCATATCTGAGGCCATGCAAAGCCACGCAGGATGGCTTTGCGTCGCCTCCTAGATATGATTGAGAGGCCTGCGCCACCGGTTCATCATAAAAAGTGACGATCCGGCGGCACATGCCTCTTGTAAATGAGGGCCTAAGTCTATTAGCCGCCTCACCTATGCCAATGAAATAGTCTAATTTTTACTAACCCCAAGGGGTCCCCAATTTCAACTGTCAAGGCTATATGAATTTAATAAACAGAATGATATACAAGTCAATTGTGATTAGACAAAAAATATGTTATTTGGTAACACTGCAATCATACAAGGCTGGAGCTTTGCAATGAAAACATAGGGCTGATTACGATGTCATTAGAAAGGCCTCCGAATCGGATCTGGCTTTTATGGATGCGATTCGTAGCCCTCTATTCCGACAGAATCATACACAGGCTCGAACGACCAAGTAAAATGTGATGATCGTGTACGCATCAACCAAACGTTTTCCAACTCAATCCTGTCTGTATGACTCGTTCGGAGCCGAATTGTGCAGCGCAATGGAGCCGGATTCCGACCGAGCACTTACGATGCGCGATTCAGACTGCTGCATCGACTCGTTCTCAGCGAGACAAAACGTCTGTCGGAAGCATACTTCGGGGGGCCATAGCAGGCCCCCCTTCACCTGGGGCCCTCTGAATCTGTTACGGGGAGTGCCTATGGGTCCCCCCGATCCAAGTAGGCACAGTGTGGTGGGCACCATGGGGTGACCACCACAAGGTGTACGCTTTTCCCCCACCCCTTTTTTGCTGTGTACAGGCTCCCATGGAGTTCAATAGGAGTCCAAGCGAAACGAGTCTGTAAGCACACGGATGCATCGTACTCGCTCGTTCAGACGCCAGGTGCACGATTCTCTGATAAAGCGCTATAGATCCAAGTCATACGGAGGGCTTTCTTAGCGAGATTGGCATCTGGCCCATAGAAGAAGTGATGCATTATAATTATCTGGGCATAATAATAGATACAACATTAATTTTGACTGAACACATAACCAATCAGATAATAAAAGCATTACTTATTATCCAGTCACTAAAGAAATACTTCAAAGTTTATAGTGGTTAGGCCATTTCTCAATAGCAAACTTATTTGGACTCTTCTACATTCCGTTTGATGGATAAATCAATTGCAAAGCTGAACACAATGTACATAACTGAAATTTGGTTCCTGTTAGGTCTTCATTCTTCGATCAGCAGAGTAAAAACCTACTAGAGAATGGGTACTCACAAACATTTTCCCAAAGGCCCCAAAGTTTGGTCTGCGATAGGACAGAGGGCCGCATTGATGCCAGCAGGGTGGTGGTGCGATGGGAGAGGGGGCGGCAAGGTGGGATTAGAGGAATCAAAGCATATACATCTAGTGGCTGCAGTGCAGAATGTGAAACCAGAAAACCTGGAATTAATCCACACTCCCCCACTTTACTGAATTGGCAGATCCTAGGCAATTATTGTATTTACATTTCCCTCCAGTTTCTTCATTATCACATAAAAGAGGATCTTGAAATATATGACTCCAGGAGGTGCGCTGTACAAAACCTTCTCCTGTGTTTTATTTAATAAACTAATACGTTGTTCATGAGTAACAGATACCTAGGGCGCCCTAAGAGGGCACATAACTTTTGACTTGCCTCATAGTTCGCTATTGGCATTGTTGTCAGTGTGGTGGGAAGAATGAATGTTTCTAAATTCATATGTTAAAACTATCACTTTTTAAAAAAAACCTTCTCAAAGCATGATATAATCTGATATACTCAAGTGAAATTGTTCTGCATGTGAATGAAATACACTTTTTGAATTTTGAAGAGACCCTATCATATTTGTACATTTTTTCTACAAGGTGGCTTTCAAAATGAAGTTGTTCCTAAACCTAAGTGCTGCAGGAAAACCTAGTTACTTCCTTTCCCTAACTTCAATTAACCCTTAAATAAAGGTTTGTCTGCTTATTCAATTTTTTTAAAATATTGTGCTTACACGAGTGAACAGCTGCCTATTGGCTGCAAGTAAAAGTCAGAAGGCCTGCATGTGGCGCCCTGGCCATAGTTTGAGAATCCCTGGACATGAGTTATCTTTAACATCCCTATTTGTGAGACATATAGGCAGGGCCATTGGAAACATGCAATTGTGCAGCTGCAGCAATTTTTCCATAATTGTAGATTTGCCACATTAACCACATAATCCATCATTTGCTGCATAATCTGCAGATTTTAACAAAAAATATGTGTTTCTAGCTCAAACGCTTCAAAAGTTAGTAAAAACACAGCGACACATGTTGCCGTGCAGTGGAATGATATTTGCAATGGTTGACTGGTCACCTTTATATAGCTTTTGGCTACTTTGTCTATATGTGAGGCATATAGGCAGGGCCACTGGAATTATGCAATTGTGCAGCTATAGCTATTTTTACATAATTGTAGATTTGCCACATTTACCACATAATCCAACATTTGCTGCATAATCTGAAGATCTTAACAAAGAAAATGTGTTTCTAGCTCAAACGCTTCAAAAGTTAGTAAAAACACAGCAACACATGTTGCCGTGCAGTGGAAGGATATTTGCAATGGTTGACTGGTCACCTTTATGTAGCTTTTGATTAAATTTGGGTGTTAAACTGGTACTAAAGAGGTACAACAAATGCCCAGACACTGGTAACAATCTTAAAAATCACAAAATTAGGGATGGTCGGTAATCTTGGACCTGCCCATGGAGTTTTGCCTGCTCTGTGCTTCGCTTGGAGGGCGGAGTTCACCAAAAACTCTGGTATCACCGCGTAGTGGAGTTTAATGTACATATCCACAAAAGCATGCCATTAATTATCTGCCCTTTATAAAAATGAATTCCGCGCTCCTGCAACGTTCCTCAATGCTGAGAGCAGTCATGTGATCTGCAAGAAGCTGTTAGTGCAGGGGCCACCTGCGCCAATGAGTCTCACAGTGTGCTGCGCTCCAGTCCCAGCCCCACATAATGGGAGGCATTATAGCGAATGTGGCAAGGAGGAAATAATTTCCTATGCACAGGACCAGGGAAGTTATTGATCTTGTTGGCCTAAACAAAATTGATGTATATTTATTGGATGTGGGTGCCATCCTCTTGCACTCAGATATACTGTAGAAGAATTGCGTCCTGTGTGCACCACATGTGTTATTATTAGGGCGGGATGGGATACTATTTTTTTTTTTTAAGACCAATGGTCCCAAACTTTATTTAATTTCACAGGTAATAAGGCAATTGATCACACAATGTCATAAAAAAGAATAATTACTACAAACGTTACCCAGCTAGTAGCATGTTTTGACATGTCGGTCATACATAAGTGAAAATAAACAATAGCCAGGGGAGATGCATTAGTCCGCAAATGGCAGTGCTAGGAAAAGTCTCGGGTTGCAGTGCTCGTAGCCCGCAGCACTGCAAAAGGGACCAAGGTGGTCATGATAGCCAACAACCATTGTCTTAGGCCGCTTTCCCTGTTCGGCACAGAAGCAGTCAAAGGCAGGATCACATCTCACACCGTTATATGGGTCGCTGGGTTACAGTCTCCTGATCTCGGCAGTGTCCAACAGGCATTGTGTGAAGAGTAAACGGGGAGGGGAAATCGAACATCATCATGGGTACAGTAGAAACAATCTCTCTGCCAACCAGGAAACACAACAGGGAATTTAAAAGAAGGGGGGAGGGAGAAACATTTCAACAACAGTCAGACTAGTATTTGCGTGTACAGTAATGTATCAGTGATCCTAGCTGTGTGTGTTGCACCCTATGTGGGCCGTGTGGGGGCGGGGGCGGCTGAGAATGTAGGGTTGCTGCGATCGCGGGGCGGGGGGGGGGAACGACAGGGGACTCCTCCCGCTGGGCAGGACCCCGGTGGCCGGGGGAGGGAAGGGGGGGGGAGGGGGGCTCGCTCCACAACCGGACGGTAGACGACAGGACCCTCACTGTTCCGTGTCGGGGCGGTCACTCTACACCGGCCTGGGTGCACGCCCGGTGGTACGCGGCCAGGGCAGCGTCCCAGTCTTGGGCAATCCGGTACTTCCGGAGGCCCGCGGTCTCTTCCCTGTGTAGAGACACACTCTCCGCACAAGCCCAGTTGTCAAAAGAGCGACGCCAGTCAGCAGGGCGCGGGGGGGCGGCACTCTTCCATCGTTTCGTGATGAGCCGCTTAGCTGTAATGAGTCCTAGGTCCCAGAAACGTGCCCTTAGTTTGGTCTGTTTGGTTCTCTTGTAGAGCCTCAGTAGGCATGCTTCCCACGTCTTGGGGAGGGTATCGCCCGTGGCCGCCGTCAATGTGTCAGCGACCGCCGACCAGTACAAGGTGAGGTGGGCGCAACTCCAGAGTGCGTGCAGGAAGTCTGAGTTCTGGAGGCCGCACCTGGGGCACGCCGACGACGTGAGTCTGAAGTAGCGGTTCAGTTTGTCTGGGGACAAATACGCGCGGTGTATTATGTAATATTGAATGATCTTAAATCGCGCGTTGCGAGGAATATTTCTGGCGCCTGCCAATACCGCAGCCCATTGTTTGTCCGACCAGACACTACTCCGGCCGGCCGTCCACTTCTCCCTCAGCTTTTGGGAGGAGAATTGAGTATGACTGTGCAGCGCTTGTGCTAACCAATGCACTATATGGGAACCATTGCCCATCACATGTAGATACTGGATTAGCATATGTGTGGACAGCTCGTGGGCCAAGTCACCCCATGCCTTCGTTAGCTTGCGGAGGAGCCTGGCGTGCGCCAGAAATTGGCCCACTGGCAGGCCGGTGTCTGCGGCCAAGGTCTCGAAGGGCAACAGCTCTCCGTCACTATACAGGCCGCCCAGTTCGTCCAAGTCTGCCGCAGTCCAGCTGCGTAGCTCGGTTGAAGACAGCGCGCCAGTACCCAGGGGGGTCCCCAGAAGAGGCAGGTTGGGGGCATAGGGTACCGTACTTTTGGTGAGTCTGAGGCTCCGCATATAGCACTGTCTCGCGACTGCCACATGGATCTGAATGGGGGGTCGGCCCCGTGTCAGGGGTGTGGAAGAGTGTCAGCACCTGTACGGGGGACAGGGTAGTGTCGATCATGGCCGTATCCATCAGGTTCTTACCACTCAGCCAGTAAGCAACCCATTATAGCTGGGCCGCTAAATAATATAGTTCCTGATTGGGAACTGCCAAGCCTCCAGAGTCCGAGGCCGCTTAGAGGGTCCTCAATGCTACCCGGGGGCGCCCTTTATTCCAGATGAGGCGCCTGGTAAGGGCCTCCAACCCCTTGAATATGCGTGCCGGTACATACTGGTAGGTTAGCTTAAAAGTAGAGGAGCCGGGGGAGCATTATCATCTTGGTTAGCGCCACTCGGGCCGGCACACTCAGTGGGAGGGAGTTCCAGAATGTGACCTGGGCCGATAGCGAGGATATGGCTCTCACGAGGTTGCCCTCCAGGAGATCTATAGGGTCCCGATAAATGAGGATCCCTAGATACCTGAATACCGTCGGGTGCCATCGGAGCGTCTCTCCCATCATGCGCACATCACATTGTGGCATCGTGTCACTGAATGCATAAGCTCCCGATTTAGCCCAGTTAACGCGGAGCCCTGACATGTCTCCGAACGTTTGAAAGATGTCCGTGATTGCCGCGGGTATATGGGCGAGGTCCCTGATATATAACAATAAGTCGTCGGCATACAGAGACACCGAGTGGACGCCATCTGCCAGCGGGATACCCCAGGTGTCGCCGGAGGCACGGAGCAGTTCTGCCAATGGCTCCATCACAAGGGCAAATAATAGAGGGGAGAGGGGACAGCCCTGCCTGGTGCCCCTCCCAATCCGAATCCTGTCAGAGAACAATCGCCCAGTCCGGACTCGTACCTCGGGTGCCTGGTAGAGGAGCCCCACCATCTGGACATAGGCGTCGCCCAGCTCGTACTTCTCGAGGACTCGGAGGAGATAGGGCCATTCTACCGAGTCAAACGCTTTTTCCAGATCAAGTATTATGCATCCTGAACGTGGCCAGGTGGGAGTCGCATTCCGTTGGACTCTGAAAAAGCGGCGCAAATTGTAAGACGTGCTCCGGGTGGGCACAAAGCCATTCTGGTCAGAGTGTACCAGCGTGGGGACTAGTGGTGCAAGTCTCCGGGCCAACGTCGCTGCTAAGATTTTGTAATCGGTGTTGAGGAGCGCTAATGGTCTGTACGAGCTGAGCTCGTTTGCCTCTCTACCTGGTTTTAGCAGGGAGATCACGTTGGCTTCATTCAGGGATGTCCGGAGTTCAGCATCCTCCGATGCCGCCTTATACACCTTCAACAGTTTCGGTATTAACACCAATGAGTAGGCCTTGTAGAATTCAGCCGGGAGCCCGTCAGGGCCCGGTGCCTTGCCATTGGAGAGGGAAAAAATCACCTCCTGCAGTTCCTCGCTGGTAAGCTCAGCACCTAGCTCCGTCTGGTGGGCAGGAGTGGCTGTCGGAAGTTGCAGTGTCGCCAGATAGTCTGTGATCTCCACCACGGTGGCCCGCAGCCGTGAGCTGTATAAGGACCTGTAATGTGACGTGAACGCTTCGTGTATCTGTTTCTGGGTGTAGACTTCAACGCCCTGAGTCGTATGGATCGACAGCACCGACGCGGACTGGGTGTCTTGTCGTATCAGCCACGACAGGAGCCTGCCAGGTTTATCACCTGCGTTATGGGTGCGTGCGGAGTGCGCCGCAAAATTAATGTTCTTCAGCCTCTCCATCAAAAGAGTGTGATCCGCCCTGGCCGAGACCAGCCGGGAGTCATCGCCCTCCGCCGCCTCCCGTTCTTTGTCTAGTAGCGTCTCTTCCGCCCGTATCAGACCTCTCTCCACCTGTCCCCGTAGGCCCGCCTGCACACCGAGGCAGCTCCCCCTGGTCACTGCCTTGAAGGCGTCCCACTCAATTTTCGGGGACGAGGTCGAGTCGCTATTGTCCTCAAAATACTGTATCACCCTCCTAGATATCTCCTCTCGGAATGGGGTGTCGAGTAGGAGATCCGGTTGCAGGCGCCATGTGGGTACAGGTGGGCGTGGTCGCCTCCATCCATAAACTAGAGTGTGTGGGTTGTGGTCCGAGTGCGTCCGCCCCAGGTAGTCAGTGTCTGTCACGGAAGGAATCAGGTCGCGGGACATCATATATCTATCTAGTCTGACGTGTAACGAGTGGGCTCCAGAGTAGTAGGAATACACCCGGGCGGTAGGGTTTCTGACTCGCCAGGCATCTTGTAGGTTCCACTGCGCCGCCCAATCAAGTAGGGCCCTGGAGGCTGTCTGCGCAGGGGCGATTATCGCCGGGGGGGTCGAGCGGTCAAGGGAGACATCTAGCACATTGTTGTAATCCCCACCCAACAGCAGGGGTACGTCAGGCCAAGGTGCAATCACTGCCGATAATCGTGTTAGGAATTTCCCCTGTTCTACATTAGGTGCGTAGATGGAGGCTATAACAATCTGTTGCCCGTCTAGTCTGCCCTGTATGAAGACATAGCGCCCCTCAGTATCAACGTTGCTGTGTGTCAGTGCAAATGAAGCCCCCGGCCGTACCCAGATCAGAGTCCCTCGTGCAAATGCTGAAAAGGTCGTGGCGAATATTTGCCCCCTCCACCTACGGCGAAGTGTGGCTACCTCAGTGGCGACCAGGTGGGTCTCCTGTAGTAGTGCAATCTGTATCTGATGTCTTTTAAGATAGGAGTACACCTGATATCTACGCGAGGGTGTGTGCATGCCCCTGACATTCCAGGTACAAAATTTAACCATAGTCATCACAGTATCCATCTCGCCCAAGCACTCGCCCCCCCTCCCCCAACCCCCAGCACGCCCCGCCCACACACGCACAGCAGCAGTGATCAATGGCCATTTTTCCCACCCGCCATCCCACACAGACCCAGGAATGCGCGCTGTAACACTGCAGTGCCGACACTAGTCTCAAAAAGAACAGGAACAGAACCATAATACCAAAAGGGCAACAACAAAACAAGTCGCCGCCCAAACGCTCTGACGAGCTCAATCAATCCGTAAGTTCAGTGGGGGGATGACAAAGTACGTCACTTAGGTAAAACAAGTTGGTTCACTAGGCCAAGAGAGCCGTGGTGACTCCCCTCCACGGGCAGTGGGCCAAATGGCATCAGAAGTCAATGGCAGTGCCCACAAACAGGGCCAGAGTGTCTAATGTCACATGACTCGGTTGCTTAGTTCCGGGGGGGACCTCATCTGCTTTTCCCTCGAGGGGGCACTCCCCTCTAGGGGTCCGTCCACCCCTCCAGCCCAGCGTTTCCGGTGTTACTCGAGTGGAACGGCTCCGTCCCCCCTTCCCGGCGGTAATGGCAGCACATGGTTCATCCGGGAGGTGGGGGGGGTCAGAAGCAGAGCACAGGCCCCGGGGACAGAGCCGGCTGTGGCCACCGGAGTCTCTAGGAGTGCCGGTGGGGGCCCCCAAGTGGGCCAACCATGGTGGTGTACGAACTGCCAAGTGTCGCCAGCTGCAGTAGCCCAGCCAGGGCTAGGGTGAGGAGGGTTGCTATGCTATCAGGTCCGCCGTTTGGGGTGTGACATCTGGTAAGCCCTCCGTATTCGGATAATCTGGCAGTCCGTACAAATATTCGTCGTCTTCACTCCCGCGTGATCGTGGGCTGGCGTTGGAGATCAGGATGGGTGACTGTGATCCACTGATCTCAGCTGCTATCCGGAGGGCCTCTTGCTGTTCACTCTGAACTTGCTCCGGTGTGGGGCCTATCTCCGTGTCCGCGGCTGGTGATCCGGCCCTCGAGGTGCGCCGGTGTCTTCGTCTGCGGGTGCCTCGATTCCTACGTTGCTCCATCGGTGCGGATCCGTGGCCCGTATCTACCCCAGAATCCAACCAGGTCTCCGCTGCCTCAGGAGTATCAAAGAAGTGGGTCTTGTCCTGTGCCACCACTCGGAGGCGTGCCAGGAATAGTAGTGAGTACTTGAGAGCCAGACGCCTGAGTCGTTGTTTCACCGCTAAGAACGATTGACGTTGTCGTTGGACCTGCACGGTGTAGTCGGGGAAGAACATCACCTTGGCGTTGTCCACCTTTATGTCTGATAGTTTCCGTGTTTCGCGTAGGATGGCGTCCCGATCACGGTATTTCAGTACCCGCATAAGCATTGGCCTCGGATTGGAGCCCTCCGGGGGTGGACGGGACGGCACTCTGTGCGCTCTTTCCACTACAAAATGCGGTGACAGCGTGCCCTCCGGCAATAGTTCTCGGAGCCAGGTCTCCATGTGTTCCGCTGTCTCCCTCCGCTCCCATCGTTCCGGCAGGCCTACTATGCGTACGTTGTTTCTCCTGGCCCGTCCCTCCGCATCTTCCGCCCTGTCCTCGAGGAACTCCACCCGGTTGAGTAGGTCACGTACGTGCTTGTCCGTCTGTGCCAGCTTGGACGAGGTCTCCGCCATCGTTTGTTCCAGGGCCGTGGTGCGTTCGGACAATTTCTTGTGGTCCGCTCGGAGATGCGTCCGGTCCACCGCCACCTTATCGATCTTGGTCTCCAGCGATGTACGGGTCAGCTGCACTGATTCCTCCAGGCGCTCCATGGCCGCCAGCATAGTGTCCAATTTGGAGGCAGTCTGGTCAGCCTCGGAGTTCTTCACCATCTTTCCTTTGTTCAGTGTCCCACCGGTGCCGGTCTTCGCTCTGGTCCCCCCTGACATGGGGCTGGTCGACGCTGCAAGGCAGCCGGGTGGGTAGGTCCCCGCAATAAACACTGTTGAGACCTGTGCGTGATGGCCACAAGTTTAGGCACTCTGCTCGACTCGTTACGGGCGGAGCGTGGTTAGCGGGGGGGGACCGCTATGCTGCCAGGCCCTCCGGATCTTGCTCTATGTCACCGTCTGGGGAGGGCGAGATGGCGGCGTCTCGACTGATGTGGGAGCTCTCATGTGCCGCCGGCTGTCAATGTGGGTGTCTCAATGGCGAACCGCCCCCCTGGCAGCGCCACGTGTTGATCTGCTAGGCCGGACCGCGTGGTCTCTCCGGTCGTACCCGCCTCCCGTGCCTGGAAGGGTACGCTTGGCTAGGCGACTCTGGACACCGCCCAGCGCTGTGTGGGGCTCCGTGTGGCTCAGCGCGGGGCTAGCAGTGGTGATGAGTGCGGGGCCACACTGGTTCCTCACCCGCGCAGGCACAGGGTAGTCCCCTCAGTGTAGGGCTGGCGGCCGGTGGGGCTGTTTAGTAGTGGTCGCGGTCTGTGTGCTGCGTGGGCCGTATCTCCGAGTGCTGGCCAGGTCCTGCGCCGGTTAGTGGCTGCTGCAGGGCGGAGGGCAGGGACAGGGGCCCAGGAAACAGGACCTCATAGCCTCCGTTGGTGGTCGCCGGGGCCCAGGGGCAATATTGTCAGTGGGGGCCCGGCTGGGTGTCCCCAGCTTCGTCAGGCAGGGTGGGCCGGTGTCACAGCCCGCGGTGGGCCAGGGTGCCGTGTCCGCCGTCAGCGTCTGGGACCCCCGAGTGGTGGGGCTGCCGGGGACACCAGGCGCCGCGGCGCGATCCCGTTCCCCGCTCCAGGGTGCGCAGGGGAGGACGCACGCGTCGCGGCCTACCTCGTAGGTCCGGATCCCTGGCCTCCAGTAGTTGGGCCGCCGGCCGGAAGTGAGCCCAGGGCAGGTAGGTGCCGGGGTTGTAGTCGGTCGGAGGGTCCGTCGCTCCAATCTGCCTGAAAATCGCTCTGGCGGTGGATGGGGCTCCCGGGTGCACTCGTTTCAAGTCTGGGCTCGCCACCGCCGATATTGAAGGAGAAATGGCCCGTGGTAGGGGAGCTTCACTCGGAGCTCAGCCCGGGCACGTCCGCTCACATCGCGTGCTTAGCCACGCCCCCAGGGCGGGATGGGATACTATGACATACATCATGTGGTGTAAAGCTCCTGTGTGTGTGTGCATGTTGTGTATGTGAGTGAATGCAGTTTGTGAATGTGCTTACAGTGCGTGAGTGAGTCTAAAAAAGTAGGTGTCCTGTGGAGAGTCTGCCATAGGCTTTGAGAGGTAACTGACCAGTTATGGCCCAATTGAGTGTGCATTGGGTGGTCAGAGTGTGTGGGTCTTCTCTACAGTTGTGATCAGGGGATGGTCAATGTGCAAGCTGCCTTCTACCCACCTAAGTGCGGTGATGCATGGGTTGTCCCTGCAGGGGGCCTTAAGTGGAGTCCGGGCCTTTGGTCTCCCCATATTATCACAGTCAGATGAGGAGGGAGCTCCCAGTTGTGTTTGGGTCTTGCATGTTTCCAAACCAGGGGCATGCCCATTAATTATCTCCGCTCATTGTGTAAAGGCTTGACTCAGTGTTCCTAAACAGACCTCTGTGGCTTGCTTGTTCCTTGAAAGCTGGACTGGTGACTAACTGGACCTACGGTTCTGTTTATGGCAATCACTGCACTTGAATTTCCATCTTCGATCCACCCTCCTTGAAGAGCCAGATTGCCAAGCAAGCCCGCATCCACCCACCCGAGGTGCCCTGGAAACTTCTCAGACTGAGGGTCCTGCTCTGTGTGACTATTGGTGCCAGTGCCTTGTCCCGATGACAAACAAGACAGCAGCAGCCCTGTGCGTCATGCACTTGTGCAGTAAACCGCCACATTCCCAAAGGGCATTTCACAGAAAAGGAAAACACCCCTATGTTTAACTTCTCACTGATGCGGTATATAAACCAGGACGTAGTGGAACACCGCTAAATTTCATTCAGGTTTTGTGCAACCCCGCATAATTCTACAGAGTACAATCCGTCAGTTCTGCCCACCCCTAGACAAAAAAAAGAAGTAGTACCATCATAAAATGTGCCCCATAATGCTACATAATTTGCCTTTTCTTGCTGCATAATTTATTCAACCCGGAAGCATAATTAGACCCTCCCCTGCCACATAATTCCAGTGCCCTGCATGTAGGGGCAGATTTAAACTAAAGTGCATATTTATGAGAGGCTTGCATTACGTTTGCCCCACGCAAAGTGATACATGCGTGATGCAAGCCTTTAAGTCGTATTTATGAAGCGTGGCTTTTAGTGGCTTCATAAATCTGCAGTAAGGCAACACAGCGCAAATCACTGCATTGCTATACTCTGTTCAAGGGAGGCATTCCATGGACATTGTGATGGGTTCCTCTCATGCATATCCCCTGGCTTTTGATGCATTCCCAGATTTAACAAACCTGGTAAATTTAGGAATGTGCCAAAAATATATGCCACCCCAGGTGAGACGTAACAAAGAGAAATATCTCTATTTCTCCTTGTGTTTTTCAGTTTTCTCTGTGTGATGATGTTTGTAACGAGGACATGTTTGCATTTTCCCCCCACTTCTTTCCCCATTTGAGACCCCTGGATGCTGGTTTGCTGACTCTGGGAGTGCCCTGGGCTCTGCTAGGCAAGCCCCAGTGCTAATTTGAATACACAAGTGAAAACACACGCATGCATTAGGATACACTATGTGTAAGGGTACACCTATAATTGGCATGACCTACCCTATAAGTGCCTAATAGATAATAGGGCAAGGGGTATTTAAACTACCTTTAAGTCCCTTGTATATAATAGGGCCTGGAAATGTAGAGGCCAATATCCTTTGTTGCGCTTGCATGTGGGTACTGCTGAGTGCCTGAGTTCCTTTAAAACGCAAACTTGCTCTGTTGCGCTGCTTTTGAATCTAAATTGGTCCCAAACTCAACTTTGGTGGTAGGGGCACTTAAAAAGTGATAACTAGCACTATCTTTACTTATTAAGTACCACCAGGGCCTCCCCTAGGTATCCCATGGGAGGGGAGCATGTAATTATATGCAGGGTCCTTATAAAAGACAGTTCACTGACAGAATATCGACTACAAAAATATAGATGTATAAATATTGAGGTAAAAATATAGAATGCAAAAATATCGACTCCCTATACTTAAACAGGTAAGCACAAAAATATCAGAAAAAAAGATATAGTTTAATATAATATAGTTGTATCAAATATACGAATTTAAAATACATATAATTTTAAATATTAAAATAAACATAAATTAAATTCTGCCTTTATTTTATAAAAAAAGAACATTAAGGGGTCTATTAGTATGGCGGGTGAATCGCCCTCCATAACAGACCGCCCGCATGCAATTTACCCCCACCATATTATGACGGCGGAGGCGGAAAATGGCATACACCTGCCATGGAGAAGTGTGGCTCAAGTGGTTGGAGCATTTTTGGAAACAAGGAAACCCAAAAGGGGCCTTTGGACCGTGGGTCATTTACTTATTACAAGGAACAGGGGTCCTAAAGGGTTAGCAATGCAACAAACAATATTAATATAGACCACAATAAGTACTATATTTAGTCCCAACCCAGCCGGGTAAGGAGTATTTTATTTTCAAGGATACCAAAAAATAAATTGACCTATAGAGGGTCAGTAATGGACATTAAAATAGGGTACAATCCTGTACCTATCCCAAGAAAGTGGAAAAAGCATAGGTTGAGAGAAAGATGAGTAAAAGGAAAAAGTTTTTACAGGCAAGTAGACATTTCTATGGAGCCAGAGGATGGCTTGCGATTTAGATAAGTAATTCTACAAATCACACCCGACAGTGTAACAATTGAATATTTCAACAAAAAATTAAATACATGTCACACTATTTACAGCGTCAACGTTTCGATCCCTAAAGCTCCTAATAATTACGGGATCATCATCAGGACTATTTTATATCAAAGCCTGTTTGAAATATGAACTCCTCCACGTATCCAGATCCAGGGAACGTGATAGCGTAATTAGTTCTTCTGCAGAGGGATATTTACTTTTCCTTTGGGTATAGGGAAAGGGTCCTTGCTTCAATCAGAAGCTGTGCCGCAATTTGGCAGTAATTGATTCCAAGGGGTCAAATTGCTCCCTCGGTTTTCTCAGCAGGCTCGTTGCTTGCGGCGCCGGCTGAAGGACGGGAACTATTGGGATAGTCCTTATTTTGAAGGGGTAAAAGGGCTCCTTCCGTCGGTCCGCCCGCTTGATGCTTACTCCACGATGGAAGCGGCGGTGGATGGGGGGAGAAACACGATGGTCTTCTCCCTCGTCTTGGCAGCGCGGTACCTATGCTTTTTCCACTTTCTTGGGATAGGTACAGGATTGTACCCTATTTTAATGTCCATTACTGACCCTCTATAGGTCAATTTATTTTTTGGTATCCTTGAAAATAAAATACTCCTTACCCGGCTGGGTTGGGACTAAATATAGTACTTATTGTGGTCTATATTAATATTGTTTGTTTCAAGTGGTTGGAGCGGCAGACCCTGATGCAGAGGTCTGGCCCGGATCAGGGTTCAATTCCCCGCCTCGGCGGGTCTTGGGCTCAAATTTCCCCGGACCTGACAATGCTCGCCTCGGAGCCTATTCCAATCATGGAGTCCCACTCTGTAACTCTGGGCAATAGCTTGCTTAATCTCCACAAGGGCCCCTCGCGGCGGGATGCCTGGCTTTCACCTTGGGGATGCCCAGAAATGGGTTATCGCGCAGGGGAATACCAGGACGGGTTCCCTAAGCAAGCGCCGGGAAACCCACTGCGGGTAGCTGTGCGCTATATAAGCTCAAATACATTTACATTTACATCCATATTGCAATGCATGCAGGAAGCAGCCTTTCCGTGGCGGCGTTGACGCCACAGAAAGGCATGCGTGTTTGCAGTTGGGGGCCTGTTGTAGGCACCCAGGATGTTGGAGGGGTGGAGGGCACATGGGAGGTACCTAAGGTACCCCCCTACATTTGCATGCACAAGGTGGCAGGCACCGTGCGGTGCCTGCCACGTTGTGCATGCAAATGCACAACATGCATTTTTCACATTGTGGCGTATGCTGCATACAGCACCGCCAGCCGCAATGTGAAAAATGCGGGATGCGCCCGCCAGTGTGGCGGGCGCATCCTAATTGTTTTTGAGGGACCACCACACATATAGCCGGGGTCCCATTTGCCGTTACGAAAGTCTGCCCGCCATCGTAATAGACCCCTAAATGTATATTTGAAGAAATATAACAAATAAACGTCTTTTTAAAAATGTAAACACACATATATATATATAAATGTAAACTAATATTTTTATTAACAATATAATTTAAAAAATCTTAAATAGCATAATAATATCTAAAATATATGTAAACCGATTTAAATATACTAAAAATATAGAATATTAAAAAAGGGAATCCATTTAATTTAAAATAAAAATTAAAGAACACACATAGTTTACAATTTAATAAAAAATACGTTGTAACCAGAAAATATTGCAAATTATGATAGTATTGTTATACTAAATCAAACACATAATTATATAAATTCCAAAATAAAACAAATTATTACAAATGAAAAAAATACATATACACTACCCACCACATTAAAAATAATTTTTTTTCAACTAAAGAAATATAAACATAATTACTCCCATCTAAAACTCAACAGTAACAAAATATTTTATACCCAGCAAAAATAAGATGTACTATTCTAACAACAATAAATATAAAATTACATTAAATGTAACATTACAAAGTACTACAATTTACTATTCCCACCACACAGCAATAAAATGTATAATGAACAACAAAAAGCAATTCGCACTCCAGTCATTGCAACAGTAGGGAAAGTGTTAGATAAAGGAGAGGTAAAATGTAGTATTCTGACTCCAATCACTGCAACAGTAGGGAAAGTGTTGCAATATGAAAGGTTTAAAATGTACTATTCCCACGCCAGTCGGTGCAACAGTAGGGAAAGTGTTGCATTATGGAAGGTTTAAAACGTACTATTCCCACTCCAGTCAGTGCAACAGTAGGGAGAATGTTGGCTTGCGGAGGGGTAAAAATTACTATTCCTACTCCATGCAACAGTAGTGCTGGATAGCAGAGGGGTAAAAATTACTATTCTCGCTCCAGTGAGTGCAACAAAAGGGAGAGCGTTGGATAGCAGAGGGATAACATTTACTATTCCCACTCCAGTCAGTGCAACAGTAGGGAAAGTGTTGGATAGCAGAGTTTGAATATTTTGTGGCCCGCTCTGGCCACGAGGAAACCCCCCCGCAATGGCAGGTCCGTGTGCTATGGATTTGAAAGCACACGCTGGAACAACGTGCCGGTTTGGCTGACCAAAGACAAGAAGCAAGCAGGTGATGTACCATACAGCAACTCAATGTATTTACCCCACGGAGGGAAGCTGACAGCGTCTACTAAAGAACTTACACTTACCTGAACTGCATGTACCAGCAAGCATAGCGAAGACACGCCCACTAGGAGGCAGTCCCATGAACTCTTAAATACCTGAGAGAAGCGAACACGCTGTCTTTTCCCCCATTGAAGCCCAGCCAGTGAACAAGGGATGTGGTCCCGGAACGCGTGTGGCAATATCGGCGAAGAGTACGTATATATATATTCATTGAAAAAACCATAGGTTTCACACATGTTATAGTTAGCTGGACATTTCACTCATACAAAACCTTTGAAATTCTCCCGTCATAGTTAGTTCAGCTAACTATAACTTGCGCGCCCGCAATGCACTGTTGATGACATCACATATTACATCACTCATGACATGGTCAGTGACATCACTCATGACATCACTGATGACATCTCAAATGACATCACTGATGACATCATCCAGTGAATGTGTGTCTTTCTGAAAATAAATATTTTTATATATGTATATCTAAAGGTCGATGGAAAAATAAATGGTTAAATAAGTGTCTAAATTGATTTTTTTTGTTAAATTGATTGGTTAACTGACTTATTAAGTGTATCTTAGTGAATACATATATTAGCGAGTAATGTTTAAATATTTAAATTTATGTATCAGTGTCTCACTTTGTGTATAAGTAGCTGCATGGGTTGGTGAGTAGCTACATGAGTGTGTATATGGGTTATTAGTTGTTTTTTTGAGTATCAGTATGAGTGTCTGTATGGTTTGGTGGGGGGTATTACTGAGCGCATAGATGCATGAATGACTGACTCACTGTTTGTATGTGTTTTGAAGACAGCATGTGTGCAGGACTTTATGGGTGGATGAGTGTGTGTATGGGTGTGTTACTGAGTGAATGACTGTCTCAATAGTATCTTTATGAGTAACTACATATGTTTTAATCTAGTATATGTGAGTATTGATGTATATAAGTGAGTATATGTGAGAGTGAGAGATTGGAAGAGTTCCTGTTTAAATAAGTATGTGTTTGTATAAGTGATTGTTTAAGAGAGTAAGTATGTGTAAGTTTCCGTAGAAGTAAGTGTGGTAGTGTGTGTATAGCTGTATATGCAAATAAATGGATGTTTGATAGTTTATTTGCATGTTTGAGTATGTGTGTGAGTAACTCTATGGATGACTGTTGGTGTGTAACAGGATGTATAGGTGTATCAGTACATATGATGAGTGAGTACATGTATGAGTGACTATATAGAACTGTTAGTGAATGAGTGGATGTGTATATAGATGGTGGAATTACTTAATAGGTTGTTGTAACTGGTATTGGTATCTCCATTTTTTTGAAAATTTTAGTTTCTATTTTTGAATGTGTGTATCAAAGGTCATATTACGCTGAGAGGAGGTCTGCCACTCTTTTACAAGGATGATGTCATCAGTGATGTCATCAGTGATGTCATTTGAGATGTCATCAGTGATGTCATGAGTGATGTCACTGACCATGTCATGAGTGTTGTAATATGTGACGTCATCAGCAGTGCATTGCTGGCGCGCGAGTTATAGTTAGCTGAACTAACTATAACGGGGGAATTTCAAAGGTTTTGTATGAGTGAAATGTCTAGCTAACTATAACATGTGTGAAACTTATGGTTTTTTCAATGAATTTGCAAGGTTTTTTAAATGCTAATTCCTAACTATAACGTGTGTGAAACCTATGGTTTTATCAGTGAATTTGCAAGGTTTTTTAAATGCTAATTCCTAACTATAACGTGTGTGAAACCTATGGTTTTTTCAGTGAATTGCAAAGGTTTTGTAAATTATAATTATTAAATGTATTAATTGTTATATATTTTTATACCGATTTACTACATTATTTTAAACTATTTATTTTTAGATATTTTATTTTTTAAATTACATTACATATTTTTAATATAAATTGATAAAAAAATGTTTTTAAAAATATTTAAATTGTAATATATATTTTTTTAATTTAATATTTTTTTAATTTATATATATTTTATATAGCAGGCAATGATATCCTATTGAAGGAAATTCAAGTTACTGGTAGATACAGTTACATTTATTTTTCAGGAATAGTAGTTAGCTGGATTGGGGAATTAATTCCTCTTCAATCCTGAGGGCCCTGTGAGCCAACTAGCCCACTAGGTACCTCCAGTATGCACCAGGCAGCTGTGTTGCAGAGAGGTGTTCAAAGGGCACGCCCCCTTTTTACAACACTCTGCAACACAGCTCTCTGGCGCTTACTGGAGATACCTGTTGGACTAGTTGCCGCCTAGGGGATCTCTGTATTGAACAGGAATTAATTTCCCAACTTAAAACGCACCTCAGGGCATGTTTGCACTTACATCACCTCAAGCCCCGCCCCCTACCTTCACCACTGTGCTAACACGCCCTGTAGAGTGTTCTAAGTTGGGGGATTAAGTCCCCTTACATACTGGGGGTCCCTGGGTGCCAAGTAGCCCACCGGGAACCTACAGTATACGCCAGGAGGCTACGTTGCAGAGAGGTGTAATGAGGCCACGCCCCTTTTTACACCTCTCTGCAACGCAGCCCCTGAGCGCGTTTGCAGAGGGGGAACTGATTCCCCTTGCATACTGGGGGTCCTTGGAGGCCAACTAGCCCACCAGGAATCTCCAGTATGTGCCAGGGGACTGCATTGTAGAGAGGTGTATTGAGGCCACCCCCCTTTTTACACCTCTCTGTAACTTAGCCCCTGGGCGCGTTTACAGAGGGGGAACTAATACCCCTTGCATACTGGGCATCCCTTGGGGCCAACTAACCCACCAGGAACCTCCAGTATGCGCTAAGGGACTGCATTGCAGAAAGGTGTAAAGAAGTCATGCCCCTTTTTATACCTCTCTGCAATGCAGCCCCCTGGCGCGTTTGCAGAAGGGGAACAAATTCCCCTTGGAATCTCCAGTATGTGCCAGGGGGCTGCATTGCTTTGCCCCGGCGGGTGGCGGTCCCCTGGGCAGTGTGGGGGGGTTGGGGCCAGCCACACTTCTTTTTCACTATGCCGCCAGGATTTGGTCCCCTCGTGGGGGTAATTTGAAAAAAAGCAGACCGTTTTTTTTGGAAAAATTTTTGGGGGCCTTGGGGGTCCGTGTGGGACCACCTGAGCAGGCCTAGGGCGTCAGGGTGTTTCTTCTCTGCCCCCTTTTTGCATTCTTCACGTTTCGTTTTCTGCTTTCTTGTGCCTTGGTCTACCGAGCACAAGATGGCTGCCAACACTTCCTGGTTTGGAGTGTTGAAAGCCAACGAGCATGCAGCTCCTGCTCGGAAAGGTTTAGAACTCAAAAAGGGGGCAGAGTAGAAGCACCCTGACCCCCTGGGCCTGCTCAGGGGGTCCCACAAGGACCCCCAAGGCCCAAAAAAAGATTATTTTTTTTCCAAAAATCACGGGGTACATTTACCGTACGCGTACCGTACGCGCACCCCGCGATTTTTGGAAAAAAGAATAATAATTTTTTGGGCCTTGGGGGTCCTTGTGGGACCCCCTGAGCAGGCCTAGGAGGTCAGGGTGCTTCTACCCTGCCCCCTTTTTGAGTTCTACACATTTGTTTTTCTGCTTTCTTGTGCCTCAGTCTACTGAGGCACAAGATGGCTGCCAACAATTTCTGGTTTGGAGTGTTGACAGACAGTTGACAGCCAATCAGCATGCAGCTCGTGCATGGGAAGGTACGCGTATGGTACGCGTGCGGTACGCATACGGTAGGCGTAAGGTACGCGCTTACAGATATATATATTTTTTTTCTTTTGATTTTCTCAGGAACTACTGGAGGGATTTACACCATTTAAGCAAAAGCGTGATCTGCGAATCAGACTCTACCATTTTGCCAAATTTCTTGTAATTCCGTTCAGCCATTCGGGCTGTAGCCATGTCTAATCGTCCTATGGAAAATAACATGGGGAAAACACGTTTTGGGAACCCCCTTTTTTCTCAGCCCCCACTTGATGAATCCCCCCAAAACTTTCAGGGAAGGAGCAGAGCGGAGCGGGGAATCTTCTTTGAGAAATTCGCAAAGATTCATCCAGTTATTCCCAATAGAATGTTGCGGATTTCCTATGGAAACTAGGTCATAACTTTAACTACCTACTGGCGACCGCCAGTAGGTAATATATATATATATATATATATATATATATATATATATATATATATATATATATATATATATATATATACCTACTGGCGACCGCCCACCCTCAGCGCCGCTTGCACGCGCCAAAAAACGAGAGAGACGGACTCTTCCTTCTTTCCAGCAGCCGCTGTAAGTTTTATTTTTTCATTTTAGATCAGTGCATTGCCGTGCTCACACCAAACGCGTTTCGGCGATCCCTGTCGCCTTGCTCGCTGGTAACAAGTGCTCTCAATCCCTTAAATTTTTAAATATTCACCCCACCAATCCCCAGTCACCACAACAACATAGAAATCAACAACAGACTTAAATCGGCTTGTATATACTGACATTCAATTCATAGTGCAGGGACAAAAAGCCTTCTATTTGGATTTTTATCTCAATATCCCCTGCGCTAAACTCATTCAATTAATTTGTGAGATAAAGCACCATTCAATATACATATATATATATATATACATCGAATTTAACATTGGGGAATAATTCATATCACTGTATAAATACAAAAATATTTTACATATTATACATGATGTTAATAAAGACATCATATAAAAAGTACCTGTACATAATTCATATTGTCAGTAAAAACATTAATACATACAACACCGATTGGCTATGTTTTAAGTCTATATTATACCTTCATTAGATGACTGAGGATAATGTGAAACAAAAAAATATAATAATCACCTCAATGTGCACTAGTGTGTTATGTGAACTCCCAGCCGGGAGTATTGGGATAATTATCATGAATAAAGGGCAGGAAAAAACATTGGCATGATGAAATCATAATTCGACATTAATACCTGTACCAATACATCACAACTCAAATTACCGTTAATAATAATGAGTTTCAAACCAATTGGGGAAAGAGAAAATTCACATTTCAATCACATTTCATCAGCTGACCACTCCATGTTTTAGAGGTATACCATCTCAATGATGGGGATAAACCACTCATTATGATAAATATAGTGTTAAAACATTAAGAACATATAGTATATTACATATGTTAAAAAAGTACGTCAAACTGGCGACTCTATTAAATATATAAATACCCAATTCATAATGAGTCCATATAAAAACCCCACCCCTAGGTATATCAAGACCCTTGATCATATACGACCACCTATTTACAAAAAATGATGTAAATCTTCTCAGATATTAAGACCCCTAGGGGTCTTTGTGCCAAGTTCAACTATATACCTTGTCTCAAGACGGCCCCTTTTGTTTAATGGAACGCTATCTATTACAAAATACTGCAGAACATTTACGTTGTTATCATGTTCACTTCTTACATGCCTGGCCACCGGATAAGTTGGGTCAGAATTGACCGTGGCTCTCAGGTGCTGCAGTATTCTGGCCTGTACCGGTAGCTTTATATATATATATATATATTTATATATATATATATATATATATATATATATATATATATATATATATATATAAATATATGTTACCTACTGGCGGTCGCCAGTAGGAAGTTTAGTTATGATTATTTTGACTAGGGAAATCGCAACATTCTATTGTGAATAACTTTGGCGCCGGTTGAGGAATCCGCCTGAAAATTACCTCAAATTTGCTCATCTACGCTCCGCTCCTGTCCTGAACTTTTGGGGGGGATTCATTAAGCGGGGGCCGAGATAAAAGGGGGGTCCCAAAACGTGTTTTTCCCATGTTAATTTCCATAGGGCGGTCGACCTCACTTTTAGCCCGAACGGCTGAATGGATTTCCACCAAACTTGGCAAAATCGTAGGGACTGGTAGCCCGATGTGCCTTTGCTATGTCTCAAGATCTGTGCTCCAGTGGATTTTGAGTAATTTAGGTTCAAAAAAATATATTATTATTATTATTAAATTTTATAAAGCGCGTAGTCACCCGTAAGTATCCCAGCGCTTAGATCCATACATCTGAGGGTCAGTGGGGCGAAGGGGGGAAGTCAGATTAGGGGAAAAGGTGCGTTTTCAGCCACTTCCTGAATCGGAGATAGTCTGGTTCTGTTCTAAGGTCGCGGGGTAGCGAGTTCCAAAGACGGGCAGTGTTGACAGAGAAGCGCCTTCCACCCGTACGCACCTTCTTAACTCTGGGGATGGTGATAAGGTATTCCTGATCGGATCGTAGGGATCTTGAGGCTTTGTAGGGCCTGATAAATTTTCTTAAAATAGGGGGGCCTTTGTCTTGTAGAAGTCTGTGAGCCAGACAGAGGGCCTTGAACTTCATTCGCTCTCTCACTGGGAGCTAGTGGAGGAGCTTCAGGGCTGGTTTGGCCGAGGCTCTGGTCGGAGTATTGGTGAGGATCCGAGCGCGGCATTCTGGATCCTTTGTAATTTGTCCAGGGTTGCCTCAGGAGCGCCTAGGTAGATGGTGTTACTGTAATCCAACCTTGATAAGATAAGGCCTTGGATTAACAGTTTCTGGGAGGTAGGAGGAAGTAGGGGCAGAATCTTCCTGATCGATTTCAGGAGCCCAAAGCAAGTCCCGGCAACTTTTTTGGCTTGCGTCTTGAAAGACAGATATTTTTCGAGCCAAATACCCAGGCTTTTAATCTCGGACTTCGTAGCAGGGGGTTCACCCAGGCAGGGGGGCCAGATGTTCTGTGAAAGGGAAAGCCCCTTCTGGCCAAGGAGGAGAATATCTGTCTTTGAGCCGTTAAGTTTCAAAGACGAGCTATTCATCCATCCTTGTATTTGTGTCAGACAGTTGTATAAATCCGCTGGTTCTTGGCTTGGGTGAGATAAGGACACCACTAATTGAGTATCATCAGCATAGCTGACGATACTCACTCCGAACGGGTTGACGACCTCCTCCAATGGGGACATGTAGACATTAAATAATGTCGGGCTCAGGGAAGAGCCCTGAGGTACGCCACATTGGAGGGGGGTTTCGGGGGAGCGGGTGTCGTTCTCCCAAACCTGAAAGGAGCGTTGGCCCAGGAAGGAAGTAAGCCAGGTCAGCGCAGTTCCCTCCACACCAATATTCCTAAGTCGATGAATTAGGAGCCGATGGTTAACGGTGTCGAAGGCCGCACTGAGGTCCAGGAGGATCACTGCCACTGATCCTCCCGCGTCCAGAAGTGCTCTGGCCTCCTCCACCGCTGCGAGAAGGGCGATGTCAGTGCCCTGCCCTGGGCGGAATCCAGTCTGCGAGCTTTTAAGCAGATTGTTGGTTTCCAGATATTGTGAAAGTTTTTTGTTCACAAGCTTTTCAGCAATCTTACTGGTTCCGGGGAGAAGGGAAATTGGCCTGTAGTTGGCCAGGTCCGAGGGGTTCAGGGAGGGTTTTTCCAATAGCGCCTTGACAACAGCCGCCTTCCAGCTGGAGGGAACAATTCCCTGTAGCAGTGAGGCGTTAATGAGATGGGTAAGGGGGGGACGATGGTAGGGGCTACTTTCTTAAGGATGCGTAGCGGAACAGGGTCCCTAGGAGATCCGCTTTTGATGGTGTCTAGCGTGATTGCGACCTCTTCGACAGTCACTGATCCCCAGAAAGTTAAACGGGGAGAGATGGGAGTCGTGTTAATTCCTTCTTCCTCGCTAGAATTAGTAGATGGGATGGAGGCAAGCATTTTCTGGATCTTCTCCTCGAAAAAGTTGGCCAGTTTAAGGCATTTTTCTTCATCTGCTTTGGGGTCTGGCGTAGTTCTAAGTCCAGAATCTGGGACTTTAAGAAGTTCTTTCAAAATGATAAAAGATTCCTTGCTGGAGCAAGAGGAGTTTTCTATCCTTTCTTGGAAGAATATGCTTTTTGTCTTGCGAAGAGCGATCTTGTAATTTTTAAATTTTTTTAATATATATCTATAAGCGCGCCCCGGTACGCGCACCGGGGAGCGCACCGGGCGCGCTACGCGACTTGTGCGCGGAAAGCTGATTGGCTCTCGGGAGTCTGTCAACATTCCAAACAGTCTGGAGCGGCCACAATCTTGTGTCTCGGTAGGATCGAGTCACAAGAGGTGGCAAAAACAAAGGGGGAAATGACCATAAGGGGGCAGAGTAGACCCCCCCATACCCCCTATTTTTGATGTGGGGGCCATAAAAGGGCCCCGCGGGGCAAAACATTTTTTTTTTCGATTTGCGCGGGGGGAGGGCCCGGTACGCGCACCGGGGAGCGCACCGGGGTGCGTACCATGGGGAAAAAGAATGACAGACTTTTCAAAAAATTAAGCCTTTTTTTTATAAATTGGAGGTAGTTCTAAAAAGAACTGTTTTTTTTTCTTCTTTTTGTTGTTTTATATTTTTTTTAATGTTTTTTGAACATTTTGTACTTTTTTTGGCTTTTATGAACTATTTTATATTTTTTTTGTTATTTTTATGGGGCGAAACAAAAAACAGGGAATTGAAAACGTCTCAACAGGAGCAAAAAAAAATCAGGAAAAAATTAAGGTTTTTTTGGGCAATGGTGGTTGTCACCAGCATGGTTGATGAGCGTTATGCTTTTCTCACCATAGGTGATGGTTTTACCACAAAAAATACAAGTGATCTTGTATTGCCCAAACTTTGGTTGAATGTTTGGGACCATCTCCCTTGTCTCTGGTCCCGATGGAGTGGGTTGCTTTCTTTTGGAGGTGTTGGGTGAAGATTCGGGAGGGTTTGTGGCCAGTTCTCGGACCTCTGCCGCAGCATAGTTGTTGGGATGCCTGCGCTGCATGTGGCGAATCATGGTGTTATTGCCAAATGAGTACTTTTTATTAGGGTTCCCCCTTGAAAGTTCTATGTCACAGATTTTGCAAGTCACCTTTGGCGCATTCACCTTTTTGAGGCCACTTGGGATGGAAAAAAACTCCCATACAATGTGCTGCTTTGGCCTCTATGGGGTATTGTCTCCTGCAGGAATGTCCTCCTCCCCTCTTCCTCCTCCTCCTCCTCCTCCTCTTCTTCATCCCCAACACTGTGGTGTTGTGGTGGTCCTCTTGGTGGTGGTGGTGGTGGCTGAGATGCTTCTGCTGCTGCTGAAGCCATTTTTCAGTCCCGAAAGTACAGAGATGTCTTACAACAGGTCTTCTTCACTCAAAGTACAAAGTGAGAATGAGGAAAAAAGGTGGGGGCTTTCATCATTAGGAAAAAAAACTGTCCTGAACCAATGAAAAGTGTTATTTTCAGGTCACATGACCAGGGTTTTCATCATTTGGAAACCAAAACTGTCCTGCACCAATAAAAAGGGTTATTTTCAGGTCACATGACCAGAGTTTTCATCATTTGGAAACCAAAACTGTCCTGCACCAATAAAAATTTTTATTTTTAAGTCATATGACCCGACGCGCTTACGCTACGTGCCCCGGGGCGCGCCGCGTAAGCGCGTCGGATGCTTACGTAGCGTGATCGTATGCGCTCGAGTGCTTCCGGGTGCGTTTACGCCGTGCGTATCACGCGGACGCGGCTACGCGATATGTCACGATGATGTTTCCGTTCGCGGGAAAAGCGCTAACGGGCCGCTCACCGGTACACGCCCCGGGGCGCGCCGGAAGACTGCGCTTACCAGTGCGCTCACCGGGACGCGCACCGGGAGCGCTCCAGTCCAAAAAAATAAAAAATAAAAAAACTATAAACAATATACATAAAAGAAATAGTATTACATAAATATACATTATTGGATTCATTATAAAGAATATTACATTTCATAGCTATAGAAATTTACTATTAAAAAACCTTTGAAATTCACTGAAAAAACCAAAGGTTTCACACCAGTTATAGTTAGGAATTAGCATTTAAAAAACCTATGAAATTCACAGAAAAAAACATAGGTTTCACACCAGTTATAGTTAGGAATTAGCATTTAAAAAACCTTTGAAATTCACTGCAAAAAACCATAGGTTTCACACAAGTTATAGTTAGGAATTAGCATTTAAAAAACCTATTAAATTCACTGAAAAAACCATAGGTTTCACACCAGTTATAGTTAGCTGCAAATTTTACTGACATAAAACCATTGAAATTTCCACGTTATAGTTAGTTAGACTCACTATAACTTGCGCGCCTGAAATGCACTGCTGATGACGTCGCATATTACATCACTCATGACATGGTCAGTGACATCACTCATAACATCACTGATAACACCATCCTTGTGACAGACTGAGAGACCTCCTTTCAGTGTAATGTAACCCTTGAAACACATATTCAAAAATAGAAACTAACATTTTCAAAAAAAAGGAGATACCCATACCAGTTACAACAACCAATTCAGTAATTCCACCATCTATATACACATCCACTCATTCACCAACAGTTCTATATAGTCACTCATACATATACTCACTCATCATATGTAGTGATACACATATACATCCTGTTACACACCGACAATCTTCCAAAACTTATTCACACACATACTCACACATGCAAATAAACTATTGAACATCCATTTATTTGCATATACAGCTATACACACACTAGCACATTGCTTCTAAGGAAACTTACACATACTTACTCTCTTAAACAATCACTTATAGAAACACATACTCATTTAAACAGGAACTCTTTCAATCTCTCACTCTCACATATACTTACTAATATACATCAATACTCACATATAATAGATTAAAGCATATGTAGTTGCTCATAAAGACACTAGTGAGGCAGGCATTCACTCACTAACACACATATGTACACACTCATCCACCCATACAGTCCTGCACATATGCTGTCTTCAAAACACATACAAACAGTGAGTCAGTCACCAACCCATGCAGCCACTTATACACAAAGTGAAACACTGATACATATATTTAAATATTTAAACATTACTCACTAATATATGTATTCACTAAGATACACTTAATAACCCAGTTAACCAATCAATTTTTTTTTTAAAAACATCCATTCAGACACTTATTTAAACATTCATTCTTCCATCAACCTTTATATATACATATATAAAACATTTATTTTTCAGAAAGACACACATTCAGTGGATGGTGTCATCAGTGATGTCATGAGTGATGTCACTGACCATGTCATGAGTGATGTAATATGTGACGTCATCAGCAGTGCATTTCAGGCGCGCAAGTTATAGTGAGTCCAACTAACTATAACGTGGAAATTTCAATGGTTTTATGTCAGTAAAATTTGCAGCTAACTATAACTGGTGTGAAACCTATGGTTTTTTCAGTGAATTTAATAGGTTTTTTAAATGCTAATTCCTAACTATAACTGGTGTGAAACCTATGGTTTTTTTCAGTGAATATATATATATTTAAAAATGTTAAACGGTAAAAACATATCATAATGTTAAATACATATCACTAATACCTACAAATATTATATAATAAAATACAGAAATGATTTTCATACAAATGCATATTTGTATTTAGAAATTATTTATAAAAAAACATTTATTATTACATACAGTCAGTTTAGTTACTTCCCACCCTATAACACCACAAAACTCACAACCTGCACCTAATACTTATTTACACTATTAATATGAATATTCATCAATAAATTAATTTTCATTAATTAAATATTCCTTAATACCTAAATATATTCAATGTACTTCCCACAATATACCCAAACAAAACACACAACGCATTTACATTAATAATTATTATTAATTTTAATAACATTATGAATTGCTCAAAATTGATTTATTTCCCACCCCATCCCATCTTGGTCATGTACCGTTAAACATCACATACAGTTCATTCACAATGCCAGTCACAAGTGCCACAGCTCAGTTCAGCTTCCTCATGTTTATCCCTTCCTTGTGTGAAGTGCAGCACCAGTCCAGGTACACCTTTGTATACTGCTACTTGTAGTGGAATGTATAACAAGAGTTACCAGAACTACATGTCCCACAATACAAAGAAAAACATGGGGCCTCATGAACAAGAGGCCTGTGCTGCTGGAGCTTCCCTTTTTATGATGCTCCAGTGGTTCAGGCGTCTCTATCATATCTATGAGGTGATGCAAAACCATCCTGTATGGCTTTGCATGTCCATATGAATTTGGAGTAAGGCATGGCAGCGCAAATCTCTGCCTTGCCTGACTCTACGTCATGAATGTATTCCGTGGGCATTGCAGTGACTTTGCTCATACAACACCCATGAGTTTTGACACATTCCCAGATTTACAAGGATCTGTAAACCTGGTAATGTGTCAAAAATGTGCAGCTCCCCAGGGGAACCAAAACGAGGAGAAACAAGGAGAAATAACTTTATTTCTCCTCCTTTGTTCCTCTTACTATGTGTGCAGCATTCTGCAGCACACTTAGAAAGAACAAAACGCCTCCATGGATTACTTCTGTGCAGGAGGTGTACCTTCCTGCACAAAAATAATCCTCCAACCAATACAGACACCCTTGACCCATGGTGCAAGGGTGCCTACATTGGCACTAGGCACCAATTTGTGTGCCGCCACAGGCACAAAGGACAGGAATGAGCCCCATTTCATAAATACTGTTCATCCCTGCCCTTTCCTTATGCACGCAGGGCGGTGCAAATACGTTACCTGGGATTCAGAGTCATGTGTATAGTATACTGCATTGAACTACATAGAAAGCAGCTGTCCCAACGAGGGGGGTGAGAGCACACAGATGTCATCGCCCATGGTAGGGACCTGCAAAACTTTGGTTATGTACTAAATCAGACTCGGTGTGAGGATGAATGCAAGTGATACACACCAGAGAACCTTGTGATTTGAAACAAAAGATGGTGTGTGGCCCTGGTGGGCCCCTGGTAGTGCAGTGTAGGTGCCGGCTGAGCAATCAATCAATCAGAGTACTTGTAAAGCGTGCTACTTACCCGTGAGGGTCTCAAGGAGCTGAGGGGAGGGGGTGCCGCTACTGCTCGAAGAGCCAGGTCTTGGGGAGTCTTCTGAAGGCGAGCAGGTCCTGGGTCTGCCGTAGTGGGTAGAGAGGGGCAGTAGGTGGGTAGGGAGGGAGGGAGCATGTCAAACTGCCACCGTGTCTGAATGTGGAGACATTGCATAGCAAGGAGGTGAGAAGGGATATGTGTACTGCAAGGTAGCCTGGCCAAGACACATGCACTGCTGAGTCTAACAGTCTCACACTTGTGTTACAGCTGGGAAAGGATGAGAGAGAACAGCCCATTAGGGTACTACATCCTACATGTGATGTGGACCTGGATGAAGATGTAGCACATGATATGAAGGAGTCTGAAGGCAAAATGTCTCGCCATGACACATATGTCAAAGTCAGAGGATGTGAAACAGGGAGCTGTCAAGGTATAGGATGAACTTTGCCACTACAAACAGCAGGAGTCAAGGATGGTACGAGACTGCGGTTTATAGGCCAGTTGTGTTGCAAACCTAAGTAGGTACATGTCACCAATTCCAGCACTTCTACCATGTAGACTACAGCTCATCCCATACCCCTAAAAAACAGCCAGCCATGTCAATCCATTAAATATGTTCACACATACTGTTGGTGTTGTAGGCACATGAGTCGTCTGGCTACCAGCAGTGGGTGGCAGTGAGTTGAGTGCCTGGGCCAAATTCAGGTTTAGCAGAGGAGGTTTTTACTCATACAAGTGAGGGGGCCGGAATAAAAATGATGTCTGAAACTCTGCAGATGACCTACTCTGTCAATGATGAAATGGACTAAGTGTCTGTGTTAGCAATCTACCTAGTTTGACTGAGCCCATCCCCTCAGAATAACTACACATTGCCCACTGTCCACAAAAATGGAACCAACTGTATGTGCTATAAAATCAAATGAGTATACACAAATAGGAAAACCATGGTAAGAACAAGCACTCAGACATTTCCGGCTGTGTAGCAAGGTTGCGAGCTGGATAGAGGTGTGCAGGAGATGCGTCAAAAACTGAAACATGGCCACATGAAAGCACTATGTGTATGCAAGACAGCACAACAAGCCAGAGTGCTGTGGATTACTGCGTGAAAGGTAGACTGCAGGATCATAACTAATTCATGTGCAAACACACTGCACATTCATAGGAGCTTTGTGCTGAATACTGTTCACAGGGAACGCAGGCACCGTGGGGACTAGGTGCAATGTGCACAGTAGTGGTGTCAAGACATCATCACACAATCCAAATAGGCATCATGAAAAAGAAAGCTAATCACCAAGGCAGAGGTGGACTGTACCTCATATCACACGTGCAGGAATGGCAGGGCCAGCAAGTTGTGTAACTGGTGCAATATGTGTCAGAGATTCTGCCATCTGAAAGGCAACTACACTGCAACTTACCCCCTAAACCTATGAGAACCAGATGTCCTAAGCATCAATGTTGATCTGACTGGGAATTACTAAGAAGTCGGAATTTCAACCAGATTACTTATGTCACCATCTAACATAAACAGCAACTTATTACTATTTCAATGGAGAGGATATACCAAAAACTCCTGCCCAGCTGCCTGTCCTGGATGACAATCTTGCTGACGATGACAGCTTGCCAACCCTTGACCAAGACAGCCTACTGGAAATCTTGTACTCCATTCCGACACCATCTCTAGTTGCAAGAAGGGATGAACGTGTTGCACTGTCTCACCCCAGTCCTGGACTCTGAGGATCCCCAAGTTAAAGTCCAACGCTGTGCGGTAGGAGTTACAGTGGGAGCTGGTAGATGTGGTGGGGACAGAAATGGAGACCATGGCGGGTACCCTGGAGGGAGTCCAGAGGTGCCTCAGTCCCAACAATGACATCTCAGAGGCTTGGAACAGTCCCTGGCTGACATTGTTAGTGGCATGAGGCAGAGGTATGAACAACTGCCCTGCCAAAGTGGCAACCAGCTGGGGTGATCCACAACATTCTGGAGTGAAACTAACCTGGCTGATGAGGAATGATACCTCGAAACCGGTCCTAGGATGCTTGTTTCTGGTCAAGAAATGACCTGGCCTGGCAGTTCGGGCTGGACTATTCCCATGATGAGCAGGGTCAAAACGTATTTGCATATGGCTGGGTCTAGCCTGGAATGGCACAGTAGGCAAGACAAACGATGGATTTAGGCCCAGATCTCTGTACTGGGGGTGAATGTTTGACAATTTTCAGCATTCTGTCAAACAATTGGTCTTTTTGTATCTATGAGGTATGGTGCATTCCTTTCATCGTTTACTGCGCTGGCGATCAAATGAGTGCCTTGCCAATGCAGGCAACCTTTTACCATGGTGCAAGGGTGTCCGTGCTGTGGGGATGTTTTTGTGCCAGAAGGGACACCTTACTGCACAAAATCAATATTGATATTTCCCCTCATTGCACCTCCGCTAGGGAGGCATAGGCTTCTGATGCATTCCCAGGTTTACAACATGTTATAAATCTGGGAATGTGTCAAGTGCCATAGGCGTTATGTGGAAACACCCACTGTAACGCCCATGGCGCGCCTCCCCATCGCAGTGTGAGGCAACGCAGTGACCTGTGCTGCAATGCCTCACACCATATCTACGAGGCCATGAATATCCATGCAGGGTGGCTTTATGTGGCTTCGTAGATATGAGTAAGCCCAGTGTACCACCGGAACGTCATAAAAAGTGTTGTTCCAGTGGCGCACTAGACCTCTAAATAAGTCCCTCAGTATTTAGGAACAGTGGGAGTGCCAAAGTATCTTTACACATTAGGATTTTGTCTAAATCCAGTAATTGGGGTAGGGTTCCTAAACAAAATGGTTGACATAACGATGATTGCCTGAAAATTAAGGCAAATGTATTACCCCACCTTTGCCTTTTCAAGATGAACAGATGATGTTTCTTTGACCTAGTTGAGGTCTAGTTATAAGAGCCTAGTATAGAAAAGGAAAGGTAAGCCTTTCAGTCCAAGTGGGGTTCTTTAAGGTGTGTGAAAGCCTCTAATGCCAATGTACAATCAAAGATGTTGCATGGGTGCTGCAGATGCTGAAGCTGTCTCTCGTGATCAACCAAGGCAAAAGGAAAACAAAAAATAACCAGCATCAGCTACAAACATAATGCTGGCCCCAACATTCAACAGCCATCTGTTTTTTAGTTTAATAAATGTCCTCAGGCAAAGAGAAAACTTGGTAGCACCTGTATCTGGAGACTTCGAGCAGTTTTCTAGCCGGGTCCTGACAAAGCTTAGGGCCTGTGGAACAATGCCTCCATGCCTCTCCCTACTGATGCTCCTAAGTGAAAATGCTACAAGCATACTCAACATACCATTCACTAGAATACCCACACCATCCACATCACACCATCTTCACGTTACTCTAATCACTCAGCGATAAGTCATGGAGCTACATTGTTGGTAGTATCACATACCTCAACCTAGACACTCTTTTCATCACTAAAACCTGGTGCACACATTCTTGATATCCTCTTCCATCCCAGATATAGTACCCAACACCAAGACCACACATGCAAACCTGGAGCGGAACTTACATTCATATACAAATTAATGTGGTCGTGCACTTTCCTTAACATGGCCAGATCTCAGTCTTTTGAGCACCTTTTCATCTACTTTCTTCTCTTAGCCTGCAAAACAGTCTCTTTTAATATTATCTACAGACCACCTGAAACCCACAAGCACTTCGTGGAAGAACTATCTGTAACTGTACTCCTGGACTGGACTGATTATCTCACAGTCTCTTTCACCATCCCGCAAGAAGGGCAGCAGAAAAAAGGAGAAATGTACTTTCTACTCTTTCAAGAACATGCATCTACAATAGGTCTCAGAAGAGCAAATCAAGCTACATGGACAATCCAACCCTCAACAGATATCAACACTCTTTTCAACATCTACAACACCACTCTGAAGAATGTTGTAGACCACTATGCTCCTCTGAAATTTTTCACTGTGGTGCAATACAAGAACTTACCAAAAACAAGTGTGTCATAATAAGACAAGAGAATGAATGGTGCAAGCTCGAAATACAGGGAATATTTGACCCTTTTGAAAGCAATCCCCTCCACCCAGCCTTTATTGCATCATCACCAAAGCTGCAGTAACATATCACAAGACCACCATCAAGGGAGCAATCGGCAGAAGTAAAGCCCTTATCAAGGTAATCAAACAGTGGGCCAACCCTATCTGAAATCCCGTTAACCCACCATCATTTAAGTGATGCAATGCTATCAACCTCTTTTTTTGATGAAAACCACTAAAATCGGATCGAACATCTCCAATTCATCATCATCAGCCGTACCATCACCTAAAGCCAGTCACGAAAAGAATAAAACTATGATTCCGAGTTGCACAGTACTGATGGCCCGATAAATCAGAAGGAGAATTTACTGTTACCTTAGAGTAAATCCATGGCAGTACGGTGCAAATACCAGTTAACTCCCTTGTAAAGGGAATTATTGTGTAATGTCATCAGTGATGTCAACAAAGGTGGCATTTGAGATGTCATGGGGGTAGGGTCTGGCCATAGTTCAAGCCCACTGACCAACCTCTATTGTATGTTAGCTAGAGAATCTGGTGTGGCTCCAGGCCTTGCAAACAGCCGCCACTAGGCTCTGAGTCCAAGTCATGATGCTAATTGAATGCAAGGTCTGGAAGGAGGCTATGACTGGGATGTCACGAGTGATATCATCACTAATGTAATTTACCATGACATGAGTGATGTAATATGTGAGCGCATAAGCAGTTCATGATAGGAAGCAAATTATAGTTAGTTCTCTAAATTATAACTGAAGTATTTCATTTTTTTATGTTATCTAGTGTCTAATCCCAACTGCTAAGTATATAATGTAACTTCATCTATTGGTTTCTTAAATAAAGTTCTGTATTTTTTAAACATAATTTAAGGTCTTAGCACCTAACCTAAATAAACATCACTTTAATCTTTTTTTTTATTCAGTGAAAAATAATATATATACAAAAATGTTGAAATATCGGTGCGGTACAAGCCTCAGTGGGGAACAACTCCCCAAGACTACAGGGGTGCAAAAATGTAGCTACGTCAAGCATTCAAGAGTGCAAATTCAAATCTCATTAGATCAAAGAGGTAGCAATACATAGCAGTGCAGGCCAAGGCACACAAAACTTGGGCAATCAGCTCTGGGAAGAGCTATATGAAGCGGAAAAAGAAAAACGGGGCCACTTAAAAGAGACCCTTATAACAAACTCCATCCACCCACAGGTCTGGTACAAGCACTTTTCTAAACCATACTGCTTAGGCCCAGAGGCTGTAACGGATGTTAGCAAGACCCTAGTGCTAGGGAGAAATATCAATGCAACCCTAAAGGCCATATAGATAAAGGACACCTTATCTGCTATTAAGAGCATTATCCCCAGCAAATCCGCAGGTCCTGATGGGATTTCAGGGTACCTCTTAATTTCTGATCCAGAGAGCTGGGCCAATTATATAAATAACTAGCGGCCCGTCCCAACGTTGTCCGGGTATGAATTGCTGCCGGCCAGTAGTATATTGTTTTGTAGGATTTTGTTTAGATAGCATTTCTTATCTGTGACAGGCCTGTGAAACGCTCCGATTCACAGTGCACTGCTGATGCACTTAAGAGTGTGCGTTCAGTAGTGTGTGAACTCGAGTTTCCCTACTTTATTTTTCCTTGCAATATTATATAGCGCGAACTCGACAACATGGCATGAGCACAATTTACATTACAGAAGAACACATTCATTTGTGGTAGGCACGGGGAGACAAAGCGATTTGCCTGGACTCACAGGATGTTGAGCTGATGCCGAGATTCAAACGTAGCTCCCCAGCTCTAAAGTTCGCAATTCTAGAACTTGTGGCGGGAGATGTGTCTAAAAGTGTATATCGGTGGTGGCCATCAATGAGAGAGACCTGTGCATTTTTCAAATGGGTGATGAAAAAATATGAGTATGTTGCTGGAGATGTGGGCCGCCGTGCCACCAATGTACTTAACGGGGAGGGTAAACACCCATTATTCCGCAACTTTCTTTCCGCATACCATCAATCCGCATACTTTCTTTACGAAAGTACCATGACTCCGCAATGCCATTATAATGCATGGCATTACATTTTATATGCTTTTACCACGCATACATTTACAACGAAATTCGTTGTAAATGCATGAATGGTAAAAGCATGTTTTTTTTAAATGTTTGGATAAGGTAAGTATGGGTATAGGGGTATATGTTTTGGGGTACTGAGGTGTATGTTTTGGGGTGTTGGGGTATTTTAAGGGTTCAGATATAGTTTTGGGTTATGGGGTACAGGGGTAGTTTTTAGGGTTTAGGGATAGGTATGGGTTTTGGGGTACAGGGGTATTTTTAGGGTTCAGAACTAGGTTTGGTTTTTTGGGGTATAGGGGTAATTTTAGGGTTCAGGGGTAGGTTTGGGTTTTGGGGTACAGGGGTATTTTAAGGGTTCAGGGCTAGGTTTGGGTTTTGGGGTACAGGGGTATTTTTAGGGTTCAGGCAGGGCTAGGTTTGGGTTTTGGGGTACATGGGTATTTTTAGGGTTCAGGGCTAGGTTTGGGTTTTGGGGTACAGGGTTATTTTTAGGGTTCAGGGCTAGGTTTGGATTTTGGGGTACAGGGGTATTTTTAGGGTTCAGGGGTAGGTTTGGGTTTTGGGCTACAGTGGTATTTTAAGGGTTCAGGGCTAGGTTTGGGGTTTGTGGTACAGGGGTATTTTAGGGTTCAGGGGTAGGTTTGGGTTTTGGGGTACATTGGTATTTTTAGGGTTCAGGGCTAGGTTTGGGGTTTGAGGTACAGGTGTATTTATAGGGTTCAGGGCTAGGTTTGGGTTTTGGGGTACAGGGGTATTTTTTGTGTTTAGGGATAGGTTTGGGTTTTGGGGTACAGGGTATACTTATAGGGTTAAGATGGGTTAGTGTATAAGGGTGTTGGGGTATTTTAAGGAGTAGGGGTGGGTTACGATTATGGGGTGCAGGGGTATTTAAAGGGAGCAGGGTGGGACTAGCACACGATATGAGACATGGCATGAAGGGCGGAACGTACCAAACGCCCCCAGGGTTTGTCACACCCCCAGCACACGCCCACAGCACAACAAAGACACGCCCACAAGGGACTACTTTGCTGGCACGGTTCTTTTACCTTTTACATGTATATGGTGGGCGTCTGCATAGCCTATGTCCTTCTGCTGCAAATGCTCTTTCCAACGCTGTATTGGGTGTTGTGATTTGGTGCTGTGGTTCCTGAGATTACCCGCCTCAAAGGTTTGGGCTTCTCTTTATTATATTAGTATGGATAAGAAAATCCAATTTTAGAGGTTGGTAAAATACCCACATCTTGGAAAGCAGCGCAGATTGTCCCAACCTATAAAAAGGGCTCTAGGGATACACAAATGAATTATAAACCTTTAAGTAGTATTGATGCCACTCAGAAGGTGTTCTGCGGGCAGATTTTGGACAAACTTGAAATATGGATAGTAGATCATAATACTCTATCACATCTGCAGGCAGGATGTAGGAAATACATTATTACACTTGACCAAGTTTTCAGATTTTTTACCATCTACTGGAAGCTAGGTATTCTTCAGAAATCCCACTTATATGTAGTCTTTTTGTACCTAAAATCAACTTTAGATCTTGTCCCTTGTAGTAACCTATGGGAGGAACTGAACCAAAATGGGGTTCCTCCAGCCGTGCTAGACATTTTAATCCGATTATATCAAGACATTTTTGTGTAAGTATGCTGGGGTAACAAGGCAAGCTAAGGGACCATTTAGGGGACCAGAAGATGGTATGGCAAGAATATGTGCTTGCCCCTACTCTCTTTTCTCTTTAACTAAATGATGTTGTAGCCCAGATGGAGGATTGCAAAAATGATGCACCAAACATTGCCGGTCAAAAGATTCCTTTGCTCCTATTTGTTGATTATACCTTGCTGCTGTCAAAAACACAAGTTGGCCTCTAGACACTAGTGGACCGTCTCTTCGTTTTTTTGTACTGATCTAGGGTTGAAGATAAACCAAACTAAAACCAAATTTATGTCCATCAACTCGAACAAATCG
Source organism: Lissotriton vulgaris (assembly GCF_964263255.1). NCBI lineage: Eukaryota > Metazoa > Chordata > Amphibia > Caudata > Salamandridae > Lissotriton > Lissotriton vulgaris. Next base: position 1,187,427,664 of record NC_141693.1, on the reverse strand, counting down.
TTTAGATGATCCATTAAACTGGGTGGCTACAGTCTGCAAAGGGTATTTGACTTTGACTAGCTGGGAATTAGACTAACATTGCATATGTTCTGGAACCCACCCCATGTTAAAAAATGTAGCTTGAACTTATGCCAGCAAGCCTCAAGGATATTGAGGCAGTATCACTCTACAGAAGCATGACTGATATTCCCAGCCCTAAATGTTTATCATACCATAGTGGTAGTGATAGGGAGTGCCTTATGTGGACTGAGCTGTGGGGATTTTGATGGGTGACTTTGTTGGCAACGCTGAAGATAACTGTTTAAGATTCTTGCTGAGCTTGCCTAAGAGTACTCCCTTTAATCCCTTGCTGTGGGATAATGGCATAACATCTCTCTTGTGCAAGGCCAAATTAATGCCTGTTTTATATTGGTGGAGATTGAAGTATACTCGGGCCTTGAAGATTATTTCAGTGCTTTTAATGAAATAGCAAATCTAGACAAGGACAAGACAATAAAGTGGGTCTTTAATATCAAGGAAACCTTGTCACAACTCGGTCTTGAGGAGCACTGGAAAGAGGGGCGCATCAGAAACACTTATCTAGGAACAGTTTTAAGGTTGCATTATGGGCTCATAATTAGGGACCTGAAGTTTACAATTAGAATCAAGAAACTCCCACTTCAGATTTTATTAACTTGAAATTCTATAGTCGGTTTAAATAATTCCTCGATTCTATTACGGAAATGGAAAGCTATCTCTGATTTGAGTAATGTATGCCCAGTTTGCTTGCAGGCTAGGGTAACCACCTGTCCAAAATTTTCACGGACTGTCCTTGAATTAAAAGATAAAAGGGTAAGATAAAAGCAGAGATTCATTCGGCTTCTGAAGTTAATGATACTACAATCAAGGAGGGGAGATTTAATCACTTGTCAATGTGCCTGTGTCTCTCGACAGTTGTATTGGAGACCCTCAACCACACTTTCACAGGATGTGGTGTATATTTTATCTCGGCTCATGTGATTTGGTGGATAGTGTCTTCATCGGGTCTGTCACTCGAGTATTCATATCTCCATGGGACCTACTATCCTCCACCAGGAGGGAGACTTTCTGGGTAACAACAGTAGTGAAGGTTAAAATTACCTACTTTCCTGCCTGCAACAGTTTATTTGACCAGGAGAGTTATAGGGTTAAAAGAAATGGCAATGTTGAAAAGTTAGATTGTTGTGAGCTGAAACAAAAGAATCTATTGCCTGTGACGTAGCCAAATGTTTTGCACTGGACCTGGTCCTTAAGGACCCAAAAACTTGGCTAATTCCACTGGGTCCCTTCCCTTCATCCCTCTCGGTAGTGGTGCGCCACTCATATATTTTAAATGGGAGGGTCCTCGAGTTTTATAAGAGAAATGTGTCCCTGTTGACAGTTAAATGAAGTAGTGTCATTTTGTACTTTCACATAGGTTGATACAACCTAATCCTATGGTTTTTGGTTTCGAATCAGTTTTAGGATTCATTTATTTTATTTTATTATAGTCACCATAAGATTTGCCATTAGAATAACGAGAGAGTTCCATTAATTATGTACGCTTTAAAGATAGTTGCATGTTTTCCTTCTTTTTAATTGCGTTTTAAGATATGTGACCATATGGTGATGGCAGCTAAGTAAGGCCCGTTCTGTTTTCTGTACATTGAACACATGTTCTTGCAAATTTACTTACGAATCCCATGCATGATTTTGATAGTTTTGCCAATTCCCGACGGTAAAAGCTATTATACATTGAGCATGGTCTGATTTTAACGTTTCATTTTGATTTTATAATCTGTTCTTCGCTGCAACCTGTTTTTTAGCACTCTCGTGTTTTTTTTTAATCAAATCCAGTTATTACTTACTTACTCCACAAATTATGTATCACCAAAGAAAGAGACTACACTCCAGGGATTCTACAGCAGATAATCATTTTACAAATGCTGTGCCAGGAACAGCTTATCGGCACAACAACGCATAATGTGATTGGACTGGAGCCTTGGTTACTTGTGATAGTCTATCATTGTGTGCGTGATTTAAATTCATGTAGCTCCCATCATTTCTGGGGGGATGCAGTTCAAGTAATCATTAAGACCCGTGTGTCATATAAATAAAGTCATATACCAATTCAAATGATGTAAAAATATACAATGTGAATTCATTGTAATGAGGAGAAAATACCACAGTTTGCATATATTATGCATATAGGATTGTGCAGAAATAATTTCGACTGAGTTGGAGATTTTTAAAAGGTCATTCAGGTCTGCATTTGAGTTTGAACTACATATCCCAGAAGTCCTGAGAGCTGGAGGAATTAAAATCATGGACAAAAATATATAGGGGCAGATTTATGTCGGACTTGCGGCACTTTTGCGCCGCCGTTGCAGCACTTTTGTGACGCAGCAGCGGCGTAAACCCTGCACCACGTTGCGACATACTTTCATCGTGACGCATCTATGGAGAGGCGTCACGGTGTAAGGCCCTGCGCCACATGAAACCTGTGTCATGTTTCATGTGGGCGTTTCCACGCAGTGGGGGGAGTTCCGTCGCAGGAACGCCCCTGAAAAGTGACTCAGTGAAATCTACAAGATTTCACTGAGTCACTTTCCCAACGCTGATGCGTCAAAACCCTGCGCCTGCTTGAAGCAGGCATAAGGCTTGACACACCACGTTAGAGATAGGGCAAGTTGGAATAGTGCTGGAGTTGCGTGCCGCACGCAACACAACTTCAGCACTGCGCCAACTTCACGCCCTAGATGCGACACGCATCTGTTTATTCCTGCGCCATGGTGCGCCGCATTGTAAATGCGGCGCATCATGGGTGGCGCAAGGATAAACTTGCGTGCCGTATCTTTCCTGGCGCATCTCTGCCGATTTGCAGAGATGCGTCAGGCAACATAAATCTGCCCCTCATTTTGTAATGTTTCGTGCAGATTTGTCAAACAACGGCAAAGTTATTTGTCAAACAAATAAAAAACGAAAACTCTCCTGCTTTGGAAACTCTAGCATTACTATAAATACACTGTGGCTAGTGTGAATGAGTGTATGTGTGTTGTGCAGCTCTAGATATAGATATAATACCACATGTTCCACCCCATCAGAAATAAATATGGAAAATTGAATTCCACATTACCTGCAGTGCAAGGCAGCCACCCAATGCAGAGTAAGACCAGCAGCAGGAGGGGGGTGTGCTGTAATGTTCCCATCATGATCTCTGGGAAGGCTAGCTTTAACTTTACTGAAACTCGCTCCAGAATTTATATGTCTGTCCAGTGCAAGGTTATTCTAGGTCAGCTTCACTCCCCCTTCTTGCTACAAGGAAGCAATATGTTTTTTTTGTTTATTACTATGTATGTTTTCGTTCATTAGGGTATGCATCTTATCTTTAATGCCACTTTATAGCACGGGCCGTTGCCAATTTCAGACGCTTCTTGATGCAATTTGCAATCATGAGAAATAGCCCATTCTTATCTTTTGGGACTTTGACAATTTGATACTAATTAATTGAGGAAACAAGATGATAAAAGGTTATTTTGTTCTTTTTATGGGAACAGATTTTGAATATCCCTGTGAATGAGATTTGCACTGTACAAATACTAACACTACATCTTTACTTTTTTCCCTAAAAACCCCTCTCACGAGGTCTTCTGCCTTGAACTGTGCATAGCAAGGTCATCGTGGGCCCTAGTGCAAGCTAGGAGAACAGGCCCGGCTATTGGATGAGTAGTAAAATCCAGTTGTGATTCAGGTTCAGTCCGGCCCTAAATACCTGAGGCCTAATGCCACTTCTACACCATTGATAGTTACGCCAATGCAAAGCTCTATGGGGCAGATCTACAAGGAAGTGCCGTAGCGTGGCACCACAAGCCCTTTGGCTGCACCATACTGCAGCACTTCCGAAGCATAGGGATGCAACATATTTACAAGAATATCTTGCATTCCTGTGCTCTCCCTTGCGCTGGCGCACAAACTGCTACCATGGTGCGAGGATGCCTGTGTCATGGTGAGATTGTTTTGTGCAGGAAGGGGTACATAATGGTAAATTCATTAGGTGTTTGCCTTTGCAATTAATAATAAGCTGTTTTTTGTTGTAGCTTGCTGAGTAGTTGCACAATATAAGTTAGAGAAAGTCTGTTGAAGTGTTGTGACTTGTTTATGTACAAAAAGGCAATATATTGTTCTATTACTAGTGGTATAGTGTGGCTAAGCAACACCAAATTTGGAAAAATGAAAGAGGGAAATAATAGAATGAACTGATGTAATAGCAATATTATGTGTTCAGAGGAGTTCTGACAACTTTTGGCCAAATGCCACTACACCTGCTGCACCATTCACATCATGCCCCTATCGCCTGTAAGGTAACTGCACTTGTATCTGCCTGTTTAGTAGTAAAATATTGAATATTTGGCGTTTAGAGGGGTTCCTAGAGCTTTGCCCCCGGTGTCACTGCACCTGTGGCACCATTGAAATTATGGTCTAGTGCCTGCAAGTTAACTGAATTTGTGACTGCCTGGTTAGTATTTAAATTGAGCAATATTCTGCGTATAGTGTGAACTCTAGAGCTTTTGGCCCCGGTGCCATTGCACCTGCTGCAGCATTGAAATCAAGCTTCTTTTAACTGCAAAATAACTGCAATTGTGCCTGCCTGTATTGTAGCAAAATATAACAATATTAGGTATTTACCTCTAAATCATGTCTCACCGTTATTACTAATTCGGGGCTTACCTCAATCTGCAGATTCAGGGCTTGAGACAGGCAGTTACTTACATCTAGCCAGAATTGTCTTATATTCAGACAAGGCACAAACATATGTAGATCGTCCGCATTGGGGGTCTTGCATTTTGGACATTCCACCACGCCTCCAGCTTTAAATTTCGACAGTCTGCGAGGAGACCAGTACGCCCTGTGGATCGTGAACAAAAGGTTTCGCCTTAAGTTTGCAGGTTTGACAATTCTATAAAGCATAGCCATTGTTACTTGCCATTGGTTCTCCGTCGCGATCTTTGGCAAGCATTCTTTCCACAGAACCTCCGGAAGCAGAAAAGGACCATCCTCCAAATCTAATATCATACAGTACCACATGGCAACCTCCTTCTTGAAGACCTCCTCTGAACCAAGTTTTACTTCAAAGTCATTTTGCACCCCAATTACATTTTCCGAGTTGTTTGCCCAGCTCTGAATCTGCAAATACTTATATTTTGAAAAGAAATGTCCCCACATTTGCTGACATTGACCCCAAGACACCAACTTGCCTTCCTGGAACAAATCCTTCCACCTCTGGAATAAGCCCGCCCTCTTTAGTGGGAGAACCAAAGCGTCCTTTGTCCATAGCGGAGATCCCGGAGAATCCCACAATGGAGCCATATAGCTATAATACGGTAGTTTTAATAACCTTTTTATCTTATACCAGATCTCCGCCCAATCCCTGAGGACCTTAAGTCTAACCTTCTTAAAGAATTTGGGGTCTGCAAATTTATACAAAAAAACTAAATCTTTATAGTCACAGCTTTTTAACATCACACTAAATAGTCCTCCAATTGTCGACGAGGTCAGGGTACCCAACAACATCCTGCAGTTTTTTAAGCAAAAGGCCCACACGTAGATTTGCAAATCTGGGGCCGCAAAACCTCCTTTGCTAAGTTTCCTCCTTAATTTTTTCCAGGAGAGGCGGGACCCCTTTGACGCCCAAATGAATGAGGCTATCTCACTCTGCAGTTTAGCCAGCCATTCCTTCCTGAACCCAAGGGGGATAGTCTCAAACAAAAACGTAATCTTCAGCAGGATCACCATCTTAATTAAATTAGTCCGGCCATATAAAGACAAAGGTAGATACATCCAACCCCTAAGAGTGGCCGAAATTTCTCTCTTTATCTTGAAAAAATTTACTTTAGTAAGGTCTCCAATGTTTTGAGTGATCCTAACTCCCAGGTATCTCATTTCTGACTTGCTGACTAAACCTTCTGTATGCAAATTCCAAGTCATGATCTCAGTCTTGTCCTGGTTTATCTCATAGCCCGAGACAGCCCCGAAATCCTTAGTTATCTTTACAAGACCCTTCAAAGACTGATGCCAATTAGAAGAATAAATAATAATATCATCTGCATACAAGCCCATTTTTTTTTACCAGTCCCCGACCACAAAAGGGGTCCTAACCGAGCTCCTGATTCTGCAAGCTAATGGTTCTATATATAAATTGAATAACAAGGGTGATAAGGGACACCCTTGCCTTGTTCCACGCATTATTTTAACGGACTTGGTTAATATACCGTTAACCAGGACCCGAGATGTCGGAGAACAGTACAAGGACAGGAGGGATTCAGTGAAATTTTTTCCTAACTTAAGATGTTGCAAAAGTGACTTTAGGAAAACCCAGTTAACCCGATCAAAAGCCTTGGCGGCATCCAGAGCAATCACTGCCAAGGGAAATTTATAAGCAGAGGCCATATCTATGATACCAATAAGAGAGAAAGTTAATTCTTTCAAGTACCGCCCTTTAATAAAACCTTTTTGGTCCTGATGGATCAGCTTTGAGATAACCCTACTCAATCTATCTGCCAGAATTTTAGAAAATAACTTATAATCACAGTTTAATAGTGATATAGGTCTATATGAGTCCATATACCTAGGCAACTTTCCTGGCTTAGGTATCAGAGAGATTTTTGCCTCATTCCAGGAGCTGGGTATAGCTGCATTACCAATAAATATCTGATTAAACAGTTGGCACAATATAGGAGTAAATACGTCTACCAACACTTTATATACTTCAACTGGAAGACCATCCGGCCCTGGTGCCTTCCCCCTCTTACTCTCTTTAATGACCCTAACCACCTCTGCTCGAGATATTTAATTATTTAACACGCCCACTAGGTCATCAGAGAGAGGTTTCATATGTTGTAGCCACCCCTCCATCTCAGAGTGTCTTGGACATAAATCTTCCCTATATACATTTAAAAAAAACTCGTGAAAAGCTTCCGCTATTCCCCTACTATCCGTTATAATGACTCCAGAATCCACCTTTTTTAACTTCTTTTATTTGATTGCATACCTGATCTTTTTTAGCTTTCCACGCTAAAAGTTTACTGCACCCTTCTCCATAGAAAAAGTAGGCCAACTGACTGACTTCCCATTTTTCTTTAAAACTCTGTGACAACACTGTTGTTAATTCTAGCTTTAATTCAAACAACTTATTCGTTGTGCAAGTTGTGGGTTTCATCGCTCTCCCCTAAAGTAACTGACTGGATACTAGCTATGAGATACATAGCCAAGTTGGATATTTCAGATCACACTTAGAAAAGACGAGGGTTCTGGGTACCTTTTCTTTTATATTTTGGGTGAGGCAGATTTTGGAGAGGGTGGGATATAATGTAAATAACAAATATGTCCGATGATTAAGCCTCCGTCTATCTCGCTGGTAGTTATTCTGTTTTACTCCAGGTCGACATTAGAGGATGAGGTGGGCCGGCTCGGAACGGCTGGTTATTTAAAGAAGGCCAGACTCAATAACAGGTGAGGCTTATGCTTCTTATGCTTATGCTTCTTTCCTCCTACCAGCTCATGAGATAAAAAGCCCAGTGGCCGATACATTAGTAGAAATGGGTGGCGAGTAGGCGAATGAGGAAAAAAAACAAAAAAAAACAATATTAGGTATTTAGAGGAAGTCTTATAACTTTTGGGCTCTGTGCCACTGCACCTGCTGCAATATTCAAAGAATGACCCTGTTTCCTGCAAGATAACTGCACGTGTAACTGCCTGTTTACTAGTAAAATATAGCAATATTTGGTGGTTAGTGGAGTTATGACAACATTAGCCCCTGTCTCAAGTGGGGAGTGATTCGGTTTAGGACTAAAGAGGCTGGAATCAAAGATAAATTGCAGCAAACAGGTGCCTTTCAGACCATAGATCAAAAAATCTTTTGACAAAGGAAATCTCCTAAAATTATCGCTGAGATTGCTCCATTAATAAATATTGCTTACTTGTGTGATTCCTAAAACATCTTGCTAGTGTTTTCCAGTGTTTAAATTAAATTTGTACAACTCAAATAGGTTATACCAATTCTTTACTTGTATGCCGTATCAATTGGCTATATCAAACATTTTATCTCTAAAAGGAACATTGGAATAGCACAATGACAAATTTACATGAAAGACAAACAAAATGATGCATTGTTAGAAACAAAACTGCAGTATGAATCAAGAAATTGGTCTGATACATAAAAAAACAGCGCACAAAGAAACTAATTAATACGTTCTAAACAGTAAACATACTGGACATTACATACATGTCACAAACATATCAAACTATACAAATATCTTATGGATTGTTTTAGATCTTATATGCTCTACTGTGCTATTGTTTATCTGGACCTATCTACTTTGTCTCCTCCATACTACTTTAGTAAAAAAATAATTAAAAAAAATACTTTTATGTGATCTGTTGAAATCATAAAAAGAGTGGAACGTACCACCATGATGAAAAGGTCACAAAACAGGTACAGATAAAAATGACATTAAAACATTTTAGTTACTACTTTAGTATGTGGTTCTATTTAGGTCAGAGTACAGATGTGGTAGTCCTTGTCTATGCCAACTTAATCTAGCTTGGACTTTCCATACTTTAACGCAATGTTTGAAGGTAGTTACTCTTGGAATCAGGAAAGTGTGTGCTGACGCATTTTGACCTTCGTAGTGGGACCTTGGGGCTGGGGAAACTTTTGTAGGACAAAAATATGCCTCAATGATTCATGGGTGTGTATTAGGGAGCCAATTAATGCGGTGATCTGTCAGTACAATGAAGTAAATCTCTTCACATTCTTCTTTTCTTTTCTTTGTATCACCTTTGTTTTCGATGTTTCTTGCTGGGCTTCAAAATCCTTCCTTTGAGGACTCCAGAGTATGCTGGGCAGCTATGGTGCTCGCTGCGTCCGCTTCTTTCGAGAATGGCACATTACCTCCGGTTTCACTACACCTACTGCACCATTTAAATCAAACCCCTTTTCAACTGCAAGGTAGCTGCAATTGTGACTGCCTCTTTAGTAGTAACATATGGCAATATTAGGTGTTTAGAGGAGTTCTGACAACTATTTGCCCCGGTGTCACTGCACCTACTGCACCATTCAAATCAGGGTCCTTGTGCCTGAAAGATAACTGCACTTGTGACTGCCTGTTTAGTTGTAAAATTTAGCAATATTAAGTTTTTTGTGGGGTACCTGGAGCTTTTGGTCCCGGTGCCAATGCACCTGCAGCACTATTGAAATCATGACCCTAGAGCTAAATGAATGAATAGCGAGATTTTTAAAGCGAACACCTACTCCAAGGATTGTCCCGGTGCTGAGGGGGATGTAAGTGAGTGTGTATTCTGCCTCTGTTTTAATTGTATCTTGGCTGGATTCTGTCTAAAAAGTCTTGCAGAAACTATTTCTACAGCCTCATATGGCACTGTTAGGCCAGGCTGGACTGGATTAGCCTCCAATAGCCTTCAGATTCAAGCCATCTCTTCTTCTTAGCTAGAATGTGCTCATGGCTCCACTGGTTGCAAACACCTGTAACTGCTGTGTCCGACAGAACCACAAGGTCCCTTCGTTGGATTGGTCTGTTGGTTGGGGTGCGGGCTTGTGTGCTGCCCACTGTGGAGGGCCATGGAGCTTAATGGTGGGATTGCTTGTCAGCTGCAGCCTGCTTCAGTCTGTAGTGCTCTTCTGGGAGATCCCTCAAGCTCTCAGCTGCCTGCTCTGGCGTCAAGTCTCGCTGGGCTTGTGCCAGCATCTCATAGTCCACTATGAACTTCTGAACAGTAGCCGAGCACAGGAGGGGTGGGTAGTAATGTGCATGAAGGTGCCAGTGAGTACCATCCTCCCTAAGGTGGGGTCCAGTGGGAGCTCCATGCCATCCCATGGAATACGGAAAAGAGATCTCAAATAGAATGTCATACTCTCCGAGAAGCCTTTTCATGATGAAAGCGAGACTGTCTCTCTCCTTGTTGCTGAAATCCTGAAGCCGTAACACAATGCATTGAGGCAGCAAGAGGGTCTGGAAGGGCCAAACTGCCCAATAAGGGACAACCACCAGCTAGTCTTCGTTATCAACAATGATGCAATCCTTCTGAGTGGCTTCCAACTTTCTGTACTCCACCAGCATAGGTACCTGGTGCTTACTAAGATACTCCATCTGGGTACAATCCCCCACCTAAGCTTCATTTGGTAAAACATTACTAGCCCATATATGGCAGTGTGGATGAGGATTTGAGCATCCCGACATTGCACCTTTGTTTTCAAATATCCACACCCAGAGGCAAGGGTCTCCCTGTTCTTTCATGATTTCTGCCCACTGCCCACTTGTCAATCACAGCTCTTATTTCAGAGGGTGTCAGAAGAGGGAGTGTAATATGAGACCAAGGATGGAAACACATGATTGATTCCTCTGGCCAATGCGGTTCTAAACAATGGGTGGACACTATCACCAGGTTCCGAAAGATCTGGCTGGTGCTCCGAGGGAAGAGCGGGTTAGAATGATCATTGCGCGGAACATGCTCTTGGGATAGTTTCTCAAGCTGCCCTTGCCATAGCCTTTTTATTTGGTGTGCAGATATAGGCACCCATTCGTCCCACAGTGGATTGCAATGCACATGCTGGTGCTGAGACATATCAGGAATAGAAGGGCTTACTTGATAACTGCACTTGTGACTGCCTGTTTAGTTAGTTAGTTGTACAATGTAGTAATAATAGGTAATTAGAGGAGTAATGACAACTTTCGTCCCCAGTGCCACTGCACCTTCTGCCCCATTTAAATCAAGCCCCTTTAACTGCAAGGTAACTGCAATTGTGGCTGCCTGTATAGTAGTAAAATGTAGAAATGTTAACTGTTTAGAGGAGTTCTGACAGCATTTGTCCCAGTGCCACTGCACCTGCTGCACCATTTAAATCATGGTCCTGTTGTCTGCAAGGTAACTGCACTTGTGACTGCATGTTTTGTAGTGAAATTTACCAATTTAAGGTGTTTAGTAGGGTGCCTAGAGATTTTGGGACTGTGTCACTGCACCGTCTGCACCATTCAAATAGTGACCCAGTTGCCTGCAAGATAACTGCACTGTGACTGCCTATTTAGTACAAAATTATAGCACTATTTGGTGTTTAGTGGAGTGATGCCAACTTTTGTCCCTGGTGCCACTGCACCTTCTGCAGCATTTAAATCAAGCCCCTTTTAACTGCAAGCTAACTGCAATTGTGGCTCCCTGTATAGTAGAAACCTATAGCAATATTAGGTGTTTGGAGGAGTTCTGACAGCGTTTGCCCAGGTGCCAGTGCACCTGCTGCTACTTTTAAATCACGACCCTGTTGTCTGCAAGGTAACTGCACTTGTGACTTCCTGTTTAGTAGTGAAATGTAGCTGTTTCAGGTGTTTAGTAGGGTGCCTAGAGCTTTTGGTCATGGTGTCACTGCACTTGCTGCATCATTGAAATTGTGACCCTGTTGTCTGCAAGGTAACAGCACTTGTGAGACTGCCCTTTTTTGTTTAAAATTTAAGCAACAATCTGGGTTTAGTGGGGTCCCTATAGCTGTTGTCCCCGGTGCCACTGCACCTGCTGCACCATTCAAATCAAGTCCCTTTTAACTGCAAGGTGGATACAATTGTTGGCCTTTTTTAGTAGTAAAAAATTTAGAATTTATTATGTGTTTGGAGGAGTTCTGACAAATGTTGGGCCTGGTGCTACTGCATCTGCTGCACCAATCAAATCATGACTTGTTGTCTGCAAGGTAACTGCAGTTGTGGCTGCCTGTTTAGCAGTAAAATATAGCATAGCTCTTGTATATTAACTTTATTTTTAACGTGAAATATTTATTGCAACATTTAGATTTTGATCAGAGTGATCAAATAGATAAAGTTGGAAAAATCAATCGGATAATGCCTAATAAGTGCAAAGAAAGGTACTGAGGCATGCATAGGAATTGCCACAAACGTTCTAAGACTAAAGCATCTTTTTTACCTAACTAAGCAATAAAAAGCAAGCATTCCAAAATACTGTTGGAAGCTGTGTGCCTTTTCCGTAGGAAGAGATCTTATATTGACAGTCAGTAGGGCTTTAACAGTGAGAGCAGCTTTAGTAGAAGTAATGAAATGCGTGCAGCCAGGGGAAGTTAATAAAAGAAAGTACCACAGTAATTTGGCAGTGGGAGCTGATGAGAACCCCCTTTTAAGATATATCAAATAGAAGAGATTTCACAAGCACAGTACAAGCGCTGTGTAGGCAAAACCTAAAAAGCAGCTAAGCTCTCTGAGGCAGCATCTGGCTTCACATGTACATCACCTTCACCTCTGTGTCTCCCTCATCGTGACTATCCCTGGGCAAAGTACTACGCCACGCTCGTGTATTTTGGGAAGTTTTTAATACTTCACACTACGCAAATTACACATAGCACAATGCAAACACGCATAGCGTAGTGCAGCAGTCATTTTTTGCTTGCTCGCGGTCCTTAACGTCAAGTTGGCGACCGCGAGCGAGCAAATGACATCCCGTCGAGACTTTTCCCTCTTTCGTGATCAGCAACATCAAGTTGCCAATCGCAAGCGTGGAAAATAAACCTCCCATCGAGATTCTCAATGCGGGGAGGTCAGGTTTCTCATTGCGAGTGGTCGCTTATGCTTGCGACTGCTTACAATAAGAATTTATATTTCTGTCCAGTGCAAGGTTATTCTAGGCGAGCTTTACTCCCCCTTCTTGCTACAAGGAAGCAATATGTTTTTTTTTGTTTATTACTATGTATTTTTTCGTTCATTAGGGCATGCATCTTATCTTTAATGCCACTTTATAGCATGGGCCGCTGCCAATTTCAGACGATTCTTGATGCAATTTGCATTCATGAGAAATAGCCCATTCTTATCTTTTGGGACTTTGACAATTTGATACTAATTAATTGAGGAAACAATATGATAAAAGGTTATTTTGTTCTTTTTAGGGGAACAGATTTTGAATATCCCTGTGAATGAGATTTGCACTCTACAAATACTGACACTACATCTTTACTTTTTTCCCTAAAAACCCCTCTCACGAGGTCTTCTGCCTTGAACTGTGCATAGCAAGGTCATCGTGGGCCCTAGTGCAAGCTAGGAGAACAGGCCCGGCTATTGGATGAGTAGTAAAATACAGTTGTGATTCAGGTTCAGTCCGGCCCTAAATATCTGGGCCCTAATGCCACTTCTACACCATTGATAGTTACGCCAATGCAAAGCTCTATGGGGCAGATCTACAAGGAAGTGCCGTAGCGTGGCACCACAAGCCCTTTGGCTGCAACATACTGCAGCACTTCCGAAGCATAGGCATGCAACATATTTACAAGAATATGTTGCATTACCGTGCTCTCCCCTGTGCTGGCGCACAAACTGCTACCATGGTGCGAGGATGCCTGTGTAATGGTGAGATTGTTTTGTGTAGGAAGGGGTACATAATGGTAAATTCATTAGGTGTTTGCCTTTGCAATTAATAATAAGCTGTTTTTTGTTGTAGCTTGCTGAGTAGTTGCACAATATAAGTTAGAGAAAGTCTGTTGAAGTGTTGTGACTTGTTTATGTACAAAAAGGCAATATATTGTTCTATTACTAGTGGTATAGTGTGGCTAAGCAATACCAAATTTGGAAAAATGAAAGAGGGAAATAATAGAATGAACTGATGTAATAGCAATATTATGTGTTCAGAGGAGTTCTGACAACTTTTGGCCAGATGCCACTACACCTGCTGCACCATTCACATCATGCCCCTATCGCCTGTAAGGTAACTGCACTTGTATCTGCCTGTTTAGTAGTAAAATATTGAATATTTGGCGTTTAGAGTGGTTCCTAGAGCTTTGCCCCTGGTGTCACTGCACCTGTGGCACCATTGAAATTATGGTCTAGTGCCTGCAAGTTAACTGAATTTGTGACTGCCTGTTTAGTATTTAAATTGAGCAATATTCTGCGTATAGTGTGAACTCTAGAGCTTTTGGCCCCGGTGCCACTGCACCTGCTGCAGCATTGAAATCAAGCCCCTTTTAACTGCAAAATAACTGCAATTGTGCCTGCCTGTATTGTAGCAAAATATAACAATGTTAGGTATTTACCTCTAAATCATGTCTCCCCGTTATTACTAATTCGGGGCTTACCTCAATCTGCAGAATCAGGGCTTGAGACAGGCAGTTACTTACATCTAGCCAGAATTGTCTTATATTCAGACAAGACACAAACATATGTAGATCGTCCGCATTGGGGGTCTTGCATTTTGGACATTCCACCACGCCTCCAGCTTTAAATTTCGACAGTCTGCGAGGAGACCAGTACGCCCTGTGGATCGTGAACAAAAGGTTTCGCATTAAGTTTGCAGGTTTGACAATTCTATAAAGCATAGCCATTGTATCTTGCCATTGGTTCTCCGTCGCGATCTTCGCCAAGCATTCTTTCCACAGAACCTCCGGAAGCAGAAAAGGACCATCCTTCAAATCCAATATCATCCAGTACCACATGGCCACATCCTTCTTGAAGACCTCCTCTGAACCAAGTTTTACTTCAAAGTCATTTTGCACCCCAATTACATTTTCCGAATTGTTTGCCCAGCTCTGAATCTGCAAATACTTATATTTTGAAAAGAAATGTCCCCACATTTGCTGACATTGACCCCAAGACACCAACTTGCCCTCTTGGAACAAATCCTTCCACCTCTGGAATAAGCCCGCCCTCTTTAGTGGGAGAGCCAAAGCGTCCTTTGTCCATGGCGGAGATCCCGGAGAATCCCACAATGGAGCCATATAGCTATAATACGGTAGTTTTAATAACCTTTTTATCTTATACCAGATCTCCGCCAAATACCGTAGGACCTTAAGTCTAACCTTCTTAAAAAATTTGGGGTCTGCAAATTTATACAAAAAAAAAAATCTTTGGGTCACAGCTTTTTAACATCACACTAAATAGTCCTCCAATTGTCGATGAGGTCAGGGTACCCAACAACATCCTGCAATTTTTTAAGCAAAAGGCCCAAGCGTAGATTTGCAAACTGGGGCCGCCAAACCTCCTTTGCTAAGTTTCCTCCTTAATTTTTTCCAGGAGAGGCGCGACCCCTTTGACGCCCAAATGAATGAGGCTATCTCACTCTGCAGTTTAGTCAGCCATTCCTTCCTGAACCCAAGGGGGATAGTCTCAAACAAAAACGTAATCTTCAGCAGGATCACCATCTTAATTAAATTAGTCCGGCCATATAAAGACAAAGGTAGATACATCCAACCCCTAAGAGTGGCCGAAATTTCTCTCTTTATCTTGAAAAAATTTATTTTAGTAAGGTCTCCAATGTTTTGGGTGATCCTAACTCCCAGGTATCTCATTTCTGACTTGCTGACTAAACCTTCTGTATTCAAATTCCAAGTCATGATCTCAGTCTTGTCCTGGTTTATCTCATAGCCCGAGACAGCCCCGAAATCCTTAGTTATCTTCACAAGACCCTTCAAAGACTGATGCAAATTAGAAGAATAAATAATAATATCATCTGCATACAAGCCCGTTTTTTTTTACCAGTCCCCGACCACAAAAGGGGTCCTATCCGAGCTCCTGATCTGATTCTGCAAGCTAATGGTTCTATATATAAATTGAATAACAAGGGTGATAAGGGACACCCTTGCCTTGTTCCACGCATTATTTTACCAGACTTGGTTAATATACCGTTAACCAGGACCCGAGATGTCGGAGAACAGTACAAGGACAGGAGGGATTCAGTGAAATTTTTTCCTAACTTAAGATGTTGCAAAAGTGACTTTAGGAAAACCCAGTTAACCCGATCAAAAGCCTTGGCGGCATCCAGAGCAATCACTGCCAAGGGAAATTTATAAGCAGAGGCCATATCTATGATACCAATAAGAGAGAAAGTTAATTCTTTCAAGTACCGCCCTTTAATAAAACCTTTTTGGTCCTGATGGCTCATCTTTGGAATAACTCTACTCAATCTATCTGCCAGAATTTTAGAAAATAACTTATAATCACAGTTTAATAGTGATATAGGCCTATATGAGTCCATATACCTAGGCGACTTTCCTGGCTTAGGTATCAGAGAGATTTTTGCCTCATTCCAGGAGCTGGGTATAGCTGCATTACCAGTAAATATCTGATTAAACAGTTGGCAAAATATAGGAGTAAATACGTCTACCAACGCTTTATATACTTCAACTGGAAGACCATCCGGCCCTGGTGCCTTCCCCCTCTTACTCTCTTTAATGACCCTAACCACCTCTGCTTGAGATATTTAATTATTTAACACGCCCACTAGGTCATCAGAGAGAGGTTCCATATGTTGTAGCCACCCCTCCATCTCAGAGTGCCTTGGACATAATTCTTCCCTATATACATTAAAAAAAACTCGTGAAAAGCTTCCGCTATTCCCCTACTATCCGTTATAATGACCCCAGAATCTACCTTTTTAACTTCTTTTATTTGATTGCGTACCTGATCTTTTTTAGCTTTCCACGCTAAAAGTTTACTGCACCCGTCTCCATAGGAAAAGTGGGCCAACTGACTAACTTCCCATTTTTCTTTAACTCTCTGTGACAACACTGTTGTTAATTCTAGCTTTAATTCAAACAACTTATTCGTTGTGCAAGTTGTGGGTTTCATCGCTCTCCCCTAAAGTAACTGACTGGATACTAGCTATGAGATACATAGCCAAGTTGGATATTTCAGATCACACTAAGAAAAGACGAGGGTTCTGGGTACCTTTTCTTTTATGTTTTGGGT
The DNA here is from genome assembly GCF_964263255.1 of Lissotriton vulgaris. Taxonomy (NCBI): domain Eukaryota; kingdom Metazoa; phylum Chordata; class Amphibia; order Caudata; family Salamandridae; genus Lissotriton; species Lissotriton vulgaris. Next base: position 1,187,410,928 of record NC_141693.1, on the reverse strand, counting down.
GAGGTAGATTTTGGAGAGGGTTGGATATAATGTAAATAACAAATATGTCCGATGATTAAGCCTCTGTCTATCTCGCTGGTAGTTATTCTGTTTTACTCCAGGTCGACATTAGAGGATGAGGTGGGTACACTTGTTGAGTCAGCCGGCTCGGAACGGCTGGTTATTTAAAGAAGTACAGACTCAATAACAGGTGAGGCTTATGCTTCTTATGCTTATGCTTCTTTCCTCCTACCAGCTCATGAGATAAAAAGCCCAGTGGCCGATACATTAGTAGAAATGGGTGGCGAGTAGGCGAATGAGGAAAAAAAAAACAAAAAACAATATTAGGTATTTAGAGGAAGTCTTATAACTTTTGGGCTCAGTGCCACTGCACCTGCTGCAATATTCAAAGAATGACCCTGTTTCCTGCACGATAACTGCTCTTGTAACTGCCTGTTTACTAGTAAAATATAGCAGTATTTGGTGGTTAGTGGAGTTATGACAACATTAGCCCCTGTCCAGGTGGGGAGTGATTCGGTTTAGGACTAAGGAGGCTGGAATCAAAGATAAATTGCAGCAAACAGGTGCCTTTCAGACCATAGATCAAAAAATCTTTTGACAAAGGAAATCTAAAATTATCGCTGAGATTGCTCCATTAATAAATATTGCTTACTTGTGTGATTCCTAAAACATCTTGCTAGTGTTTTCCAGTGTTTAAATTAAATTTGTACAACTCAAATAGGTTATACCAATTCTTTACTTGTATTCCGTATCAATTGGCTATATCAAACATTTTATCTCTAAAAGGAACATTGGAATAGCACAATGACAAATTTACATGAAAGAAAAACAAATTGATGCATTGTTAGAAACAAAACTGCAGTATGAATCAACAAATTGGTCTGATACATAAAAAAACAGCGCACAAAGAAACTAAATATTACGTTCTAAACAGTAAACATACTGGACATTACATACATGTCACAAACATATCAAACTATACAAATATCTTATGGATTGTTTTAGATCTTATATGCCCTACTGTGCTATTGTGTATCTGGACCTATCTACTTTGTCTCCTCCATACTACTTTAGTAAAAAAAAAATTACAAAAAATACTTGTATGTGATCTGTTGAAATCATAAAAAGAGTGGAACGTACCACCATGATGAAAACGTCACAAAACAGGTACAGATAAAAATGACATTAAAACATTTTAGTTACTACTTTAGTATGTGGTCCTATTTAGGTCAGAGTACAGATGTGGTAGTCCTTGTCTATGCCAACTTAATCTAGCCTAGACTTTCCGTCCTTTAACGCAATGTTTGAAGGTAGTTACTCTTGGCATCAGGAAAGTGTGTGCTGACGCGTTTCGACCTTCATTGTGGGACGTTGGGGCTGGGGAAACGTATGTAGGACAAAAATATGCCTCTATGATTCATGGGTGTGTATTAGGGAGCCAATTAATGCGGTGATCTGTCAGTACAATGAAGTAAATCTCTTCACATTCTACTTTTCTTTTCTTTGTATCACCTTTGTTTTCGATGTTTCTTGCTGGGCTTCAAAATCCTTCCTTTGAGGAACTCCAGAGTATGCTGGGCAGCTATGGTGCTCGCTGCGTCCGCTTCTTTCGAGAATGGCACATTACCTCCGGTTTCACTACACCTACTCCACCATTTAAATTAAACCCTTTTCAACTGCAAGGTAGCTGCAATTGTGACTGCCTGTATAGTAGTAACATATGGCAATATTAGGTGTTTAGAGGAGTTCTGACAGCTATTTTCCCCGGTGTCACTGCACCTACTGCACCATTCAAATCAGGGTCCTTGTGCCTGAAAGATAACTACACTTGTTACTGCCTGTTTAGTTGTAAAATTTAGCAATAATCAGTGTTTTGTGGGGTACCTGGAGCTTTTGGTCCCGGTGCCAATGCACCTGCAGCACTATTGAAATCATGACCCTAGAGCTAAATGAATGAATAGCGAAATTTTTAAAGCGAACACCTACTCCAAGGATTGTCCCGGCGCTGAGGGGGATGTAAGTGAGTGTGTATTCTGCCTCTGTTTTAATTGTATCTTGGCTGGATTCTGTCTAAAAGGTCTCGCAGAAACAATTTCTACAGCCTCATATGGCACTGTTAGGCCAGGCTGGACTGGATTAGCCTCCAATTAAGCATGGGCGAATTTTGCGAATCTCGCGTTCGCGAATTTTGTGGATTTGCGAACTCGCAATCCGCAAAATCCGCGAATTCTCGCGAATTTGCGGATTTTTTTTTTTGTGTTTGCGCGGGTTTCTGCCAGTTCGCGAGGGTTTTTTACAATGTCGCAAATTGCGAACTTACCTGTCGGGTCGCAAGTTTCGCGAACTTGTTGTTTCTACGTGTCCAGCCTGTTTGGGACACTCTTCTTCATCACTGCCACTCTCTGACTACTCATGCCACCCTCTGGCCCACCCATGCCACCCTCTGTTTCATCACAGCACCCTCTGGTTGTCCAGTCAGTGTACATTATTGTGGCAACGCAAGCACACCTTCCCTGCCTCAAGTGACCTGAATTAATTTGGGGCTGATTAATGTGTCACAGAATATTTTTTTAGCTGGCACCTGCTTCCTTAGTGCTTCCTGATTAGTGATCTTTTGCACTTGCTAAGTGCTTTCATTGTTGCAAAATTAGTTACAACACCTGCCCTGCCCCAACTGACAATAATGCATTAGGGGCTGATTAATGGATTTGAACTTCCAGCCTGGCTCCTGCTTGTCTCCCTTAGCTGTAATTCAGGACCTTTGTGGCATATGTGTAACTATTCTGAGGTTCAGAGCAGGGTCACATAATAGTTTCAACTGGCAACTGAACTCTTGAGGGGCCCCTCAGGAAGCACTACAGGAAATGGCTACTAATGATGAGCCTGAACTTTTGAACCTGGTAAGTAGTTACTTTCAGTTTTGCTAAGATCGTATTTCTGCAATTTTGCACTTATTCGCGGGGCGCAAACTCACGCGAACAGTGCGAACAGTGCGAGCAAAATCCGCTGCTCGCGGATTTGCGGATTTTGCGGGAGATTCGCGAATCTCGCGGATTGCGAATTTACAGAAAATCCGCAAAATCCGCGAGCGAAACGGATTTTCCGCCCATGGTTACCTCCAATAGCCTTCAGATTCAAGCCATCTCTTCTTCTTAGCTAGAATGTGCTCATGGCTCCACTGGTTGCAAACACGTGTAACTGCTGTGTCCGACAGAACCACAAGGTCCCTTCGTTGGACTGGTCTGTTGGTTGGGGTGCGGGCCTGTGTACTGCCCACTGTGGACGGCCATGGAGCTTAATGGTGGGATTGCTTGTCAGCTGCTGCCTGCTTCAGTCTGTAGTGCTCTTGTGGGAGATCCCTCAAGCTCTCAGCTGCCTGCTCTGGCGTCAAGTCTCGCTGGGCTTGTGCCAGCATCTCATAGTCCACTATGAACTTCCGAACAGTAGCTGAGCACAGGAGGGGTGGGTAGTAATGTGCATGAAGGTGCCAGTGAGTACCATCCTCCCTAAGGTGGGGTCCAGTGGAGCTCCATGCCATCCCATGGAATAGGGAAAGGGAAAGGAGATCTCAAAAATAATGTCATACTTTGCGAGAAACCTTTTCATGATGGAAGCCAGACTGTCTCTCTCCTTGTTGCTGAAATCCTGAAGCCGTAACACAATGCATTGAGGCAGCAAGAGGGTCTGGCAGGGCCTAACTGCCCAATAAGGGACAACCACCAGCTAGTCTTCGTTATCAACAATGATGCAATCCTTCTGAGCGGCTTCCAACTTTCTGTACTCCACCAGCATAGGTACCTGGTGCTTACTAAGATACTCCATCTGGGTACAATCCTCCACCTAGGCTTCATTTGGTAAAACATTACTAGCCCATATATGGCAGTGTGGATGAGGATTTGAGCATCCCGACCTTGCACCTTTGTTTTTAAATATCCACACCCAGTGGCAAGGGTATCCCTGTTCTTTCATGATTTCTGCCCACTGCCCACTTGTCAATCACAGCTCTTATTTCAGTGGGTGTCAAAAGAGGGAGTGTAATATGAGACCAAGGATGGAAACACATGATTGATTCCTCTGGCCAATGCCGTTCTAAACAATGGGTGGACACTATCACCAGGTCCCGAAACATCTGGCTGGTGCTCCGAGGGAAGAGCGGGTTAGAATGATCATTGCGCGGAACATGCTCTTGGGATAGTTTCTCAAGCTGCCCTTGCCATAGCCTTTTTATTTGGTGTGCAGATATAGGCACCCATTCGTCCCACAGTGGATTGCAATGCACATGCTGGTGCTGAGACATATCAGGAATAGAAGGGCTTACTTGATAACTGCACTTGTGACTGCCTGTTTAGTTAGTTAGTTGTACAATGTAGTAATAATAGGTATTTAGAGGAGTAATGACAACTTTTGTCCCCAGTGCCACTGCACCTTCTGTCCCATTTAAATCAAGCCCCTTTAACTACAAGGTAACTGCAATTGTGGCTGCCTGTATAGTAGTAAAATGTAGAACTTTTAACTGTTTAGAGGAGTTCTGACAGCATTTGTCCCAGTGCCACTGCACCTGCTGCACCATTTAAATCATGGTCCTGTTGTCTGGAAGGTAACTGCACGTGTGACTGCATGTTTTGTAGTGAAATTTACCAATTTAAGGTGTTTAGTAGGGTGCCTAGAGATTTTGGGACTGTGTCACTGCACCGTCTGCACCATTCAAATAATGACCCAGTTGCCTGCAAGATAACTGCACTGTGACTGCCTATTTAGTACAAAATTATTGCACTATTTGGTGTTTAGTGGAGTGATGCCAACTTTTGTCCCTGGTGCCACTGCACCTTCCGCACCATTTAAATCAAGCCCCTTTTAACTACAAGTTAACTGCAATTTTGGCTCCCTGTATAGTAGTAACCTATAGCAATATTAGGTGTTTGGAGGAGTTCTGACAGCGTTTGCCCCGGTGCCAGTGCACCTGCTGCTACTTTTAAATCACGAACCTGTTGTCTGCAAGGTAACTGCACTTGTGACTTCCTTTTTAGTAGTGAAATGTAGCTGTTTCAGGTGTTTAGTAGGGTGCCTAGAGCTTTTGGTCATGGTGTCACTGCACTTGCTGCATCATTGAAATTGTGACCCTGTTGTCTGCAAGGTAACAGCACTTGTGAGACTGCCCTTTTTTGTTTAAAATTTTAGCAACAATCTGGGTTTAGTGGGGTCCCTATAGCTGTTGTCCCCGGTGCCACTGCACCTGCTGCACCATTCAAATCAAGTCCCTTTTAACTGCAAGGTGGATACAATTGTTGGCCTTTTTTAGTAGTAAAAAATTTAGAATGTATTATGTGTTTGGAGGAGTTCTGACAAATTTTGGGCCTGGTGCTACTGCATCTGCTGCACCAATCAAATCATGACTTGTTGTCTGCAAGGTAACTGCAGTTGTGGCTGCCTGTTTAGCAGTAAAATATAGCATAGCTCTTGTATATTAACTTTATTTTTAACGTGAAATATTTATTGCAACATTTAGATTTTGATCATAGTGATCAAATAGATAAAGTTGGAAAAATCAATAGGATAATGCCTAATAAGTGCAAAGAAAGGTACTGAGGCATGCATAGGAATTGCCACAAACGTTCTAAGACTAAAGCATCTTTTTTACCTAACTAAGCAATAAAAAGCAAGTATTCCAAAATACTGTTGGAAGCTGTGTGCCTTTTCCGTAGGAAGAGATCTTATATTGACAGTCAGTAGGGCTTTAACAGTGTAAGCAGCTTTAGTAGAAGTAATGAAATGCGTGCAGCCAGGGGAAGTTAATAAAAGAAAGTACCACAGTAATTTGGCAGTGGGAGCTGATGAGAACCCCCTTTTAAGATATATCAAATAGAAGAGATTTCACAAGCACAGTACAAGCGCTGTGTAGGCAAAACCTAAAAAGCAGCTAAGCTCTCTGAGGCAGCATCTGGCTTCACATGTACATCACCTTCACCTCTGTGTCTCCCTCATCGTGACTATCCCTGGGCAAAGTACTACGCCACGCTCGTGTATTTTGGGAAGTTTTTGCTACTTCACACTACGCAAATTACACATAGCACAATGCAAACACGCATAGCGTAGTGCAGCAGTCATTTTTTGCTTGCTCGCGGTCCTTAACGTCAAGTTGGCGACCGCGAGCGAGCAAATGACATCCCGTCGAGACTTTTCCCTCTTTCGTGATCAGCAACATCAAGTTGCCAATCGCAAGCGTGGAAAATAAACCTCCCATCGAGATTCTCAATGCGGGGAGGATCAGGTTTCTCATTGCAAGTGGTCGCTTATGCTTGCGACTGCTCACGATAAGAATTTATATTTCTGTCCAGTGCAAGGTTATTCTAGGCGAGCTTTACTCCCCCTTCTTGCTACAAGGAAGCAATATGTTTTTGTTTTGTTTATTACTATGTATTTTTTCGTTCATTAGGGCATGCATCTTATCTTTAATGCCACTTTATAGCACGGGCCGCTGCCAATTTCAGACGCTTCTTGATGCAATTTGCATTCATGAGAAATAGCCCATTCTTATCTTTTGGGACTTTGACAATTTGATACTAATTAATTGAGGAACCAATATGATAAAAGGTTATTTTGTTCTTTTTAGGGGAACAGATTTTGAATATCCCTGTGAATGAGATTTGCACTCTACAAATACCAACACTACATCTTTACTTTTTTCCCTAAAAACCCCTCTCACCTGTCTTCTGCCTTGAACTGTGCATAGCAAGGTCATCGTGGGCCCTAGTGCAAGCTAGGAGAACATGCCCGGCTATTGGATGAGTAGTAAAATACAGTTGTGATTCAGGTTCAGTCCGGCCCTAAATATCTGGGCCCTAATGACACTTCTACACCATTGATAGTTACGCCAATGCAAAGCTCTATGGGGCAGATCTACAAGGAAGTGCCGTAGCGTGGCACCACAAGCCCTTTGGCTGCAACATACTGCAGCACTTCCGAAGCATAGGGATGCAACATATTTACAAGAATATGTTGCATTCCTGTGCTCTCCCCTGCGCTGGCGCACAAACTGCTACCATGGTGCGAGGATGCCTGTGTAATGGTGAGATTGTTTTGTGTAGGAAGGGGTACATAATGGTAAATTCATTAGGTGTTTGCCTTTGCAATTAATAATAAGCTGTTTTTTGTTGTAGCTTGCTGAGTAGTTGCACAATATAAGTTAGAGAGTGTTCAGAGGAGTTCTGACAACTTTTGGCCAGATGCCACTACACCTGCTGCACCATTCACATCATGCCCCTATCGCCTGTAAGGTAACTGCACTTGTATCTGCCTGTTTAGTAGTAAACTATTGAATATTTGGCATTTAGAGTGGTTCCTATAGCTTTGCCCCCGGTTTCACTGCACCTGTGGCACCATTGAAATTATGGTCTAGTGCCTGCAAGTTAACTGAATTTGTGACTGCCTGTTTAGTATTTAAATTGAGCAATATTCTGCGTATAGTGTGAACTCTAGAGCTTTTGGCCCCGGTGCCACTGCACCTGCTGCAGCATTGAAATCAAGCCCCTTTTAACTGCAAAATAACTGCAATTGTGCCTGCCTGTATTGTAGCAAAATATAACAATATTAGGTATTTACCTCTAAATCATGTCTCCCCGTTATTACTAATTCGGGGCTTACCTCAATCTGCAGATTCAGGCCTTGAGACAGGCAGTTACTTACATCTAGCCAGAATTGTCTTATATTCAGACAAGACACAAACATATGTAGATCGTCCGCATTGGGGGTCTTGCATTTTGGACATTCCACCACCCCTCCAGCTTTAAATTTCGACAGTCTGCGAGGAGACCAGTACGCCCTGTGGATCGTGAACAAAAGGTTTCGCCTTAAGTTTGCAGGTTTGACAATTCTATAAAGCATAGCCATTGTATCTTGCCATTGGTTCTCCGTCGCGATCTTCGCCAAGCATTCTTTCCACAGAACCTCCGGAAGCAGAAAAGGACCATCCTTCAAATCCAATATCATCCAGTACCACATGGCCACCTCCTTCTTGAAGACCTCCTCTGAACCAAGTTTTACTTCAAAGTCATTTTGCACCCCAATTACATTTTCCGAATTGTTTGCCCAGCTCTGAATCTGCAAAAACTTATATTTTGAAAAGAAATGTCCCCACATTTGCTGACATTGACCACAAGACACCAACTTGCCCTCTTGGAACAAATCCTTCCACCTCTGGAATAAGCTCGCCCTCTTTAGTGGGAGAGCCAAAGCGTCCTTTGTCCATGGCGGAGATCCCGGAGAATCCCACAATGGAGCCATATAGCTATAATACGGTAGTTTTAATAACCTTTTTATCTCATACCAGATCTCCGCCAAATACCGGAGGACCTTAAGTCTAACCTTCTTAAAAAATTTGGGGTCTGCAAATTTATACAAAAAAAAAAAATCTTTGGGTCACAGCTTTTTAACATCACACTAAATAGTCCTCCAATTGTCGACGAGGTCATGGTACCCAACAACATCCTGCAATTTTTTAAGCAAAAGGCCCACGCGTAGATTTGCATATCTGGGGCCGCCAAACCTCCTTTGCTAAGTTTCCTCCTTAATTTTTTCCAGGAGAGGCGCGACCCCTTTGACGCCCAAATGAATGAGGCTATCTCACTCTGCAGTTTAGTCAGCCATTCCTTCCTGAACCCAAGGGGGATAGTCTCAAACAAAAACGTAATCTTCAGCAGGATCACCATCTTAATTAAATTAGTCCGGCCATATAAAGACAAAGGTAGATACATCCAACCCCTAAGAGTGGCCGAAATTTCTCTTTTTATCTTGAAAAAATTTATTTTAGTAAGGTCTCCAATGTTTTGGGTGATCCTAACTCCCAGGTATCTCATTTCTGACTTGCTGACTAAACCTTCTGTATTCAAATTCCAAGTCATGATCTCAGTCTTGTCCTGGTTTATCTCATAGCCCGAGACAGCCCCGAAATCCTTAGTTATCTTTACAAGACCCTTCAAAGACTGATGCAAATTAGAAGAATAAATAATAATATCATCTGCATACAAGCCCGTTTTTTTTTACCAGTCCCCGACCACAAAAGGGGTCCTATCCGAGCTCCTGATTCTGCAAGCTAATGGTTCTATATATAAATTGAATAACAAGGGTGATAAGGGACACCCTTGCCTTGTTCCACGCATTATTTTAACGGACTTGGTTAATATACCGTTAACCAGGACGCGAGATGTCGGAGAACAGTACAAGGACAGGAGGGATTCAGTGAAATTTTTTCCTAACTTAAGATGTTGCAAAAGTGACTTTAGGCAAACCCAGTTAACCCGATCAAAAGCCTTGGCGGCATCCAGAGCAATCACTGCCAAGGGAAATTTATAAGCAGAGGCCATATCTATGATACCAATAAGAGAGAAAGTTAATTCTTTCAAGTACCGCCCTTTAATAAAACCTTTTTGGTCCTGATGGCTCATCTTTGGAATAACCCTACTCAATCTATCTGCCAGAATTTTAGAAAATAACTTATAATCACAGTTTAATAGTGATATAGGTCTATATGAGTCCATATACCTAGGCGAATTTCCTGGCTTAGGTATCAGAGAGATTTTTGCCTCATTCCAGGAGCTGGGTATAGCTGCATTACCAGTAAATATCTGATTAAACAGTTGGCACAATATAGGAGTAAATACGTCTACCAACGCATTATATACTTCAACTGGAAGACCATCCGGCCCTGGTGCCTTCCCCCTCTCACTCTTTAATGACCCTAACCACCTCTGCTCGAGATATTTCATTATTTAACACGCCCACTAGGTCATCAGAGAGAGGTTCCATATGTTGTAGCCACCCCTCCATCTCAGAGTGCCTTGGACATAATTCTTCCCTATATACATTAAAAAAAACTCGTGAACAGCTTCCGCTATTCCCCTACTATCCGTTATAATGACCCCAGAATCTACCTTTTTAACTTCTTTTATTTGATTGCGTACCTGATCTTTTTTAGCTTTCCACGCTAAAAGTTTACTGCACCCTTCTCCATAGGAAAAGTGGGCCAACTGACTAACTTCCCATTTTTCTTTAACTCTCTGTGACAACACTGTTGTTAATTCTAGCTTTAATTCAAACAACTTATTTGTTGTGCAAGTTGTGGGTTTCATCGCTCTCCCCTAAAGTAACTGACTGGATACTAGCTATGAGATACATAGCCAAGTTGGATATTTCAGATCACACTAAGAAAAGACGAGGGTTCTGGGTACCTTTTCTTTTATGTTTTGGGTGAGGTAGATTTTGGAGAGGGTGGGATATAATGTAAATAACAAATATGTCCGATGATTAAGCCTCTGTCTATCTCGCTGGTAGTTATTCTGTTTTACTCCAGGTCGACATTAGAGGATGAGGTGGGCACACTTGTTGAGTCAGCCGGCTCGGAACGGCTGGTTATTTAAAGAAGTACAGACTCAATAACAGGTGAGGCTTATGCTTCTTATGCTTATGCTTCTTTCCTCCTACCAGCTCATGAGATAAAAAGCCCAGTGGCCGATACATTAGTAGAAATGGGTGGCGAGTAGGCGAATGAGGATAAAAAAAAACAAAAAACAATATTAGGTATTTAGAGGAAGTCTTATAACTTTTGGGCTCAGTGCCACTGCACCTGCTGCAATATTAAAAGAATGACCCTGTTTCCTGCACGATAACTGCACTTGTAACTGCCTGTTTACTAGTAAAATATAGCAGTATTTGGTGGTTAGTGGAGTTATGACAACATTAGCCCCTGTCTCAGGTGGGGAGTGATTCGGTTTAGGACTAAAGAGGCTGGAATCAAAGATAAATTGCAGCAAACAGGTGCCTTTCAGACCATAGATCAAAAAATCTTTTGACAAAGGAAATCTCCTAAAATTATCGCTAAGATTGCTCCATTAATAAATATTGCTTACTTGTGTGATTCCTAAAACATCTTGCTAGTGTTTTCCAGTGTTTAAATTAAATTTGTACAACTCAAATAAGTTATACCAATTCTTTACTTGTATGCCGTATCAATTGGCTATATCAAACATTTTATCACTAAAAGGAACATTGGAATAGCACAATGACAAATTTACATGAAAGAAAAACAAATTGATGCATTGTTAGAAACAAAACTGCAGTATGAATCAACAAATTGGTCTGATACATAAAAAAAACAGCGCACAAAGAAACTAATTATTACGTTCTAAACAGTAAACATACTGGACATTACATACATGTCACAAACATATCAAACTATACAAATATCTTATGGATTGTTTTAGATCTTATATGCCCTACTGTGCTATTGTGTATCTGGACCTATCTACTTTGTCTCCTCCATACTACTTTAGTAATAAAAAAATTACAAAAAATACTTTTATGTGATCTGTTGAAATCATAAAAAGAGTGGAACGTACCACCATGATGAAAACGTCACAAAACAGTTACAGATAAAAATGACATTAAAACATTTTAGTTACTACTTTAGTATGTGGTCCTATTTAGGTCAGAGTACAGATGTGGTAGTCCTTGTCTATGCCAACTTAATCTAGCCTAGACTTTCCGTCCTTTAACGCAATGTTTGAAGGTAGTTACTCTTGGCATCAGGAAAGTGTGTGCTGACGCGTTTCGACCTTCGTTGTGGGACGTTGGGGTTGGGGAAACGTATGTAGGACAAAACAATTCCTCAATGATTCATGGGTGTGTATTAGGGAGCCAATTAATGCGGTGATCTGTCAGTACAATGAAGTAAATCTCTTCACATTCTACTTTTCTTTTCTTTGTATCACCTTTGTTTTCGATGTTTCTTGCTGGGCTTCAAAATCCTTCCTTTGAGGAACTCCAGAGTATGCTGGGCAGCTATGGTGCTCGCTGCGTCCGCTTCTTTCGAGAATGGCACATTACCTCCGGTTTCACTACACCTACTGCACCATTTAAATTAAACCCTTTTCAACTGCAAGGTAGCTGCAATTGTGACTGCCTGTATAGTAGTAACATATGGCAATATTAGGTGTTTAGAGGAGTTCTGACAGCTATTTTCCCCGGTGTCACTGCACCTACTGCACCATTCAAATCAGGGTCCTTGTGCCTGAAAGATAACTACACTTGTGACTGCCTGTTTAGTTGTAAAATTTAGCAATAATCAGTGTTTTGTGGGGTACCTGGAGCTTTTGGTCCCGGTGCCAATGCACCTGCAGCACTATTGAAATCATGACCCTAGAGCTAAATGAATGAATAGCGAGATTTTTAAAGCGAACACCTACTCCAAGGATTGTCCCGGCGCTGAGGGGGATGTAAGTGAGTGTGTATTCTGCCTCTGTTTTAATTGTATCTTGGCTGGATTCTGTCTAAAAGGTCTCGCAGAAACAATTTCTACAGCCTCATATGGCACTGTTAGGCCAGGCTGGACTGGATTAGCTTCCAATAGCCTTCAGATTCAAGCCATCTCTTCTTCTTAGCTAGAATGTGCTCATGGCTCCACTGGTTGCAAACACGTGTAGCTGCTGTGTCCGACAGAACCACAAGGTCCCTTCGTTGGACTGGTCTGTTGGTTGGGGTCCGGGCCTGTGTACTGCCCACTGTGGACGGCCATGGAGCTTAATGGTGGGATTGCTTATCAGCTGCTGCCTGCTTCAGTCTGTAGTGCTCTTGTGGGAGATCCCTCAAGCTCTCAGCTGCATGCTCTGGCGTCAAGTCTCGCTGGGCTTGTGCCAGCATCTCATAGTCCACTATGAACTTCTGAATAGTAGCTGAGCACAGGAGGGGTGGGTAGTAATGTGCATGAAGGTGCCAGTGAGTACCATCCTCCCTAAGGTGGGGTCCAGTGGGAGCTCCATGCCATCCCATGGAATAGGGAAAGGAGATCTCAAAAATAATGTCATACTTTGCGAGAAACCTTTTCATGATGGAAGCCAGACTGTCTCTCTCCTTGTTGCTGAAATCCTAAAGCCGTAACACAATGCATTGAGGCAGCAAGAGGGTCTGGCAGGGCCTAACTGCCCAATAAGGGACAACCACCAGCTAGTCTTCGTTATCAACAATGATGCAATCCTTCTGAGCGGCTTCCAACTTTCTGTACTCCACCAGCATAGGTACCTGGTGCTTACTAAGATACTTCATCTGGGTACAATCCTCCACCTAAGCTTCATTTGGTAAAACATTACTAGCCCATATATGGCAGTGTGGATGAGGATTTGAGCATCCCGACATTGCACCTTTGTTTTCAAATATCCACACCCAGAGGCAAGGGTCTCCCTGTTCTTTCATGATTTCTGCCCACTGCCCACTTGTCAATCACAGCTCTTATTTCAGTGGGTGTCAAAAGAGGGAGTGTAATATGAGACCAAGGATGGAAACACATGATTGATTCCTCTGGCCAATGCCGTTCTAAACAATGGGTGGACACTATCACCAGGTCCCGAAACATCTGGCTGGTGCTCCGAGGGAAGAGCGGGTTAGAATGATCATTGCGCGGAACATGCTCTTGGGATAGTTTCTCAAGCTGCCCTTGCCATAGCCTTTTTATTTGGTGTGCAGATATAGGCACCCATTCGTCCCACAGTGGATTGCAATGCACATGCTGGTGCTGAGACATATCAGGAATTGAAGGGCTTACTAGATAACTGCACTTGTGACTCCCTGTTTAGTTAGTTAGTTGTACAATGTAGTAATAATAGGTATTTAGAGGAGTAATGACAACTTTTGTCCCCAGTGCCACTGCACCTTCTGCCCCATTTAAATCAAGCCCCTTTAACTACAAGGTAACTGCAATTGTGGCTGCCTGTATAGTAGTAAAATGTAGAACTTTTAACTGTTTAGAGGAGTTCTGACAGCATTTGTCCCAGTGCCACTGCACCTGCTGCACCATTTAAATCATGGTCCTGTTGTCTGCAAGGTAACTGCACGTGTGACTGCATGTTTTGTAGTGAAATTTACCAATTTAAGGTGTTTAGTAGGGTGCCTAGAGATTTTGGGACTGTGTCACTGCACCGTCTGCACCATTCAAATAATGACCCAGTTGCCTGCAAGATAACTGCACTCTGACTGCCTATTTAGTACAAAATTATAGCACTATTTGGTGTTTAGTGGAGTGATGCCAACTTTTGTCCCTGGTGCCACTGCACCTTCCGCACCATTTAAATCAAGCCCCTTTTAACTACAAGTTAACTGCAATTTTGGCTCCCTGTATAGTAGTAACCTATAGCAATATTAGGTGTTTGGAGGAGTTCTGACAGCGTTTGCCCTGGTGCCAGTGCACCTGCTGCTCCTTTTAAATCACGAACCTGTTGTCTGCAAGGTAACTGCACTTGTGACTTCCTTTTTAGTAGTGAAATGTAGCTGTTTCTGGTGTTTAGTAGGGTGCCTAGAGCTTTTGGTCATGGTGTCACTGCACTTGCTGCATCATTGAAATCATGACCCTGTTGTCTGCAAGGTAAAAGCACTTGTGACTGCCCTTTTTTGTTTAAAATTTTAGCAACAATCTGGGTTTAGTGGGGTCCCTATAGCTGTTGTCCCCGGTGCCACTGCACCTGCTGCACCATTCAAATCAAGTCCCTTTTAACTGCAAGGTGGATACAATTGTTGGCCTTTTTTAGTAGTAAAAAATGTAGAATTTATTATGTGTTTGGAGGAGTTCTGACAAATTTTGGGCCTGGTGCTACTGCATCTGCTGCACCAATCAAATCATGACTTGTTGTCTGCAAGGTAACTGCAATTGTGGCTGCCTGTTTAGCAGTAAAATATAGCATAGCTCTTGTATATTAACTTTATTTTTAACGTGAAATATTTATTGCAACATTTAGATTTTGATCATAGTGATCAAATAGATAAAGTTGAAAAAATCAATCGGATAATGCCTAATAAGTGCAAAGAAAGGTAGTGAGGCATGCATAGGAATTGCCACAAACGTTCTAAGACTAAAGCATCTTTTTTACCTAACTAAGCAATAAAAAGCAAGCATTCCAAAATACTGTTGGAAGCTGTGTGCCTTTTCCATAGGAAGAGATCTTTTATTGACAGTCAGTAGGGCTTTAACAGTGTGAGCAGCTTTAGTAGAAGTAATGAAATGCGTGCAGCCAGGGGAAGTTAATAAAAGAAAGTACCACAGTAATTTGGCAGTGGGAGCTGATGAGAACCCCCTTTTAAGATATATCAAATAGAAGATATTTCACAAGCACAGTACAAGCGCTGTGTAGGCAAAACCTAAAAAGCAGCTAAGCTCTCTGAGGCAGCATCTGGCTTCACATGTACATCACCTTCACCTCTGTGTCTCCCTCATCGTGACTATCCCTGGGCAAAGTACTACGCCACGCTCGTGTAGTTTGGGAAGTTTTTGCTACTTCGCACTACGCGAATTGCACGTAGCACAATTCAAACACGCATTGCGTAGTGCAGCGGTCATTTTTTGCTTGCTCGCGGTCCTTAACGTCAAGTTGGCGACCGCGAGTGAGCAAATGACATCCCGTCGAGACTTTTCCCTCGTTCGCGATCAGCAACATCAAGTTGCCTATCGCAAGCGTGGAAAATAAACCTCCCATCGAGATTCTCAATGCGGGGAGGTCAGGTTTCTCATTGCGAGTGGTCGCTTATGCTTGCGACTGCTCGCGATAAGAATTTATATGTCTGTCCAGTACAAGGTTATTCTAGCTGAGCTTCACTCCCCTTTCTTGCTACAAGGAAGCAATATGTTTTTTTTGTTTATTACTATGTATGTTTTCGTTCATTAGGGCATGCATCTTATCTTTAATGCCACTTTATAGAACGGGCCGTTGCCAATTTCAGACGCTTCTTGATGCAATTTGCATTCATGAGAAATAGCCCATTCTTATCTTTTGGGACTTTGACAATTTGATACTAATTAATTGAGGAAACAAGATGATAAAAGGTTATTTTGTTCTTTTTATGGGAACAGATTTTGAATATCCCTGTGAATGAGATTTGCACTCTACAAATACTAACACTACATCTTTACTTTTTTCCCTAAAAACCCCTCTCACGAGGTCTTCTGCCTTGAACTGTGCATAGCAAGGTCATCGTGGGCCTTAGTGCAAGCTAGGAGAACAGGCCCGGCTATTGGATGAGTAGTAAAATACAGTTGTGATTCAGGTTCAGTCCGGCCCTAAATATCTGGGCCCTAATGCCACTTCTACACCATTGATAGTTACACCAATGCAAAGCTCTATGGGGCAGATCTACAAGGAAGTGCCGTAGCGTGGCACCACAAGCCCTTTGGCTGCACCATACTGCAGCACTTCCGAAGCATAGGGATGCAACATATTTACAAGAATATGTTGCATTCCTGTGCTCTCCCCTGCGCTGGCGCACAAACTGCTACCATGGTGCGAGGATGCCTGTGTCATGGTGAGATTGTTTTGTGCAGGAAGGGGTACATAATGGTAAATTCATTAGGTGTTTGCTTTTGCAATTAATAATAAGCTGTTTTTTGTTGTAGCTTGCTGAGTAGTTGCACAATATAAGTTAGAGAAAGTCTGTTGAAGTGTTGTGACTTGTTTTTGTACAAAAAGGCAATATATTGTTCTATTACTAGTGGTATAGTGTGGCTAAGCAATACCAAATTTGGAAAAATGAAAGAGGGAAATAATAGAATGAACTGATGTAATAGCAATATTATGTGTTCAGAGGAGTTCTGACAACTTTTGGCCAGATGCCACTACACCTGCTGCACCATTCACATCATGCTCCTATCGCCTGTAAGGTAACTGCACTTGTATCTGCCTGTTTAATAGTAAAATATTGAATATTTGGCGTTTAGAGGGGTTCCTAGAGCTTTGCCCTAGGTGTCACTGCACCTGTGGCACCATTGAAATTATGGTCTAGGGCCTGCAAGTTAACTGAATTTGTGACTGCCTGTTTAGTATTTAAATTGAGCAATATTCTGAGTATAGTGTGAACTCTAGAGCTTTTGGCCCGGTGCCATTGCACCTGCTGCAGCATTGAAATCAAGCCCCTTTTAACTGCAAAATAACTGCAATTGTGCCTGCCTGTATTGAAGCAAAACATAACAATATTAGGTATTTACCTCTAAATCATGTCTCCCCGTTATTACTAGTTCGGGGCTTACCTCAATCTGCAGATTCAGGGCTTGAGACAGGCAGTTACTTACATCTAGCCAGAATTGTCTTATATTCAGACAAGACACAAAAATATGTAGATCGTCCGCATTGGGGGTCTTGCATTTTGGACATTCCACCACGCCTCCAGCTTTAAATTTCGACAGTCTGCGAGGAGACCAGTACGCCCTGTGGATCGTGAACAAAATGTTTCGCCTTAAGTTTGCAGGTTTGACAATTCTATAAAGCATAGCCATTGTTACTTGCCATTGGTTCTCCGTCGCGATCTTTGGCAAGCATTCTTTCAACAGAACCTCCGGAAGCAGAAAAGGACCATCCTCCAAATCCAATATCATACAGTACCACATGCCCACCTCCTTCTTGAAGACCTCCTCTGAACCAAGTTTTACTTCAAAGCCATTTTGCACCCCAATTACATTTTCCGAATTGTTTGCCCAGCTCTGAATCTGCAAATACTTATATTTTGAGAAGAAATGTCCCCACATTTGCTGACATTGACCCCAAGACACCAACTTGCCCTCCTGGAACAAATCCTTCCACCTCTGGAATAAGCCCGCCCTCTTTAGTGGGAGAGCCAAAGCATCCTTTGTCCATGGCGGAGATCCCGGAGAATCCCACAATGGAGCCATATAGCTATATTACGGTAGTTTTAATAACCTTTTTCTCTTATACCAGATCTCCGCCAAGACCCGGAGGACCTTAAGTCTAACCTTCTTAAAAAACTTTGGGGTCTGCAAATTTATACAAAAAAACTAAATCTTTATAGTCACAGCTTTTTAACATCACACTAAATAGTCCTCCAATTGTCGACGAGGTCAGGGTACCCAACAACATCCTGCAGTTTTTTTAAGCAAAAGGCCCATTCGTAGATTTGCAAATCTGGGGCCGCCAAACCTCCTTTGCTAAGTTTCCTCCTTAATTTTTTCCAGGAGAGGCGCAACCCCTTTGATGCCCAAATGAATGAGGCTATCTCACTCTGCAGTTTAGTCAGCCATTCCTTCCTGAACCCAAGGGGGATAGTCTCAAACAAAAACGTAATCTTCAGAAGGATCACCATCCTAATTAAGTTAGTCTGGCCATATAAAGACAAAGGTAGATACATCCAACCCCTAAGAGTGGCCGAAATTTCGCTCTTTATCTTGAAAAAATTTACTTTGGTAAGGTCTCCAATGTTTTGGGTGATCATAACTCCCAGGTATCTCATTTCTGACTTGCTGACTAAACCTTCTGTATTCAAATTCCAAGTCATGATCTCAGTCTTGTCCTGGTTTATCTCATAGCCCGAGACAGCCCCGAAATCCGTAGTTATCTTTACAAGACCCTTCAAAGACTGATGCAAATTAGAAGAATAAATAATAATATCATCTGCATATAAGCCCATTTTTTTTACCAGTACCCAACCACAAAAGGGGTCCTATCTGAGCTCCTGATTCTGCAAGCTAATGGTTCTATATATAAATTGAATAACAAGGGTGATAAGGGACACCCTTGCCTTGTTCCACGCATTATTTTAACGGACTTGGTTAATATACCGTTAACCAGGACCCGAGATGTCGGAGAACAGTACAAGGACAGGAGGGATTCAGTGATATTTTTTCCTAACTTAAGATGTTGCAAAAGTGACTTTAGGAAAACCCAGTTAACCCGATCAAAAGTCTTGGGGGCATCCAGAGCAATCACCGCCAAGGGAAATTTATAAGCAGAGGCCATATCTATGATTCCAATAAGAGAGAAAGTTAATTCTTTCAAGTACCGCCCTTTAATAAAACCTTTTTGGTCCTGATGGATCAGCTTTGGGATAACCCTACTCAATCTATCTGCCAGAATTTTAGAAAATAACTTATAATCATAGTTTAATAGTGATATAGGTCTATATGAGTCCATATACCTAGGCGAATTTCCTGACTTAGGTATCAGAGAGATTTTTGCCTCATTCCAGGAGCTGGGTATAGCTGCATTACCAATAAATATCTGATTAAACAGTTGGCACAATATAGGAGTAAATACGTCTACCAACGCTTTATATACTTCAGCTGGAAGACCATCCGGCCCTGGTGCCTTCCCCCTCTTACTCTCTTCAATGACCCTAACCACCTCTGCTCGAGATATTTCATTATTTAACACGCCCACTAGGTCATCAGAGAGAGGTTCCATATGTTGTAGCCACCCCTCCATCTCAGAGTGTCTTGGACATAAATCTTCCCTATATACATTTAAAAAAAAACTCGTGAAAAGCTTCCGCTATTCCCCTACTATCCGTTATAATGACCCCAGAATCTACCTTTTTAACTTCTTTTATTTGATTGTGTACCTGATCTTTTTTAGCTTTCCACGCTAAAAGTTTACTGCACCCTTCTCCATAGGAAAAGTGGGCCAACTGACTGACTTCCCATTTTTCTTTAACTCTCTGTGACAACACTGTTGTTAATTCTAGCTTTAATTCAAACAACTTATTCGTTGTACAAGTTGTGGGTTTCATCGCTCTCCCCTAAAGTAACTGACTAGATACTAGCTATGAGATACATAGCCAAGTCGGATATTTCAGATCACACTAAGAAAAGACGAGGGTTATGGGTACCTTTTCTTTTATGTTTTGGGTGAGGTAGATTTTGGAGACGGTGGGATATAATGTAAATAACAAATATGTCCGCGGATTAAGCCCCCGTCTACCTCGCTGGTAGTTATTCTGTTTTACTCCAGGTCGACATTAGAGGATGAGGTGGGCACACTTGTTGAGTCAGCCGGCTCGGAACGGCTGGTTATTTAAAGAAGGCCAGACTCAATAACAGGTGAGGCTTATGCTTCTTATGCTTATGCTTGTTTCCTCCTACCAGCTCATGAGATAAAAAACCCAGTGGCCGATACATTAGTAGAAATGGGTGGCGAGTAGGCGAATGAGGAAAAAAAACAACAAAAAAAAACAATATTAGGTATTGAGAGGAAGTCTTATAACTATTGGTCTCTGTGCCACTGCACCTGTTGCAATATTCAAAGAATGACCCTGTTTCCTGCACGATAACTGCACTTGTAAATGCCTGTTTACTAGTAAAATATAGCAATATTTGGTGGTTAGTGGAGTTATGACAACATTAGCCCCTGTCTCAAGTGGGGAGTGATTCGGATTAGGACTAAAGAGGCTGGAATCAAAGATAAATTGCAGCAAACAGGTGCCTTTCAGACCATAGATCAAAAAATCTTTTGACAAAGGAAATCTCCTAAAATTATCGCTGAGATTGCTCCATTAATAAATATTGCTTACTTGTGTGATTCCTAAAACATCATGCTAGTGTTTTCCAGTGTTTAAATTAAATTCGTACAACTCAAATAGGTTATACCAATTTTTTACTTGTATGCCGTATCAATTGGCTATATCAAACATTTTATCTCTAAAAGGAACATTGGAATAGCACAATGACAAATGTACATGAAAGACAAACAAATTGATGCATTGTTAGAAACAAAACTGCAGTATGAATCAACAAATTGGTCTGATACATAAAAAAACAGCGCACAAAGAAACTAATTAATACGTTCTAATCGGTAAACATACTGGACATTACATACATGTCACAAACATATCAAACTATACAAATATCTTATGGATTGTTTTAGATCTTATATGCCCTACTGTGCTATTGTGTATCTGGACCTATCTACTTTGTCTCCTCCATATTACCTTAGTAAAAAAAGAAAAATTCAAATACTTTTATGTGATCTGTTGAAATCATAAAAAGAGTGGAATGTACCACCATGATGAAAACGTCACAAAACAGGTACAGATAAAAATGACATTAAAACATTTTAGTTACTACTTTAGTATGTGGTCCTATTTAAGTCAGAGTACATATGTGGTAGTCCTTGTCTATGCCAACTTAATCTAGCTTAGACTTTCCGTCCTTTAACGCAATGTTTGAAGGTAGTTACTCTTGGCATCAGGAAAGTGTGTGCGGACGCGTTTCGAACTTTGTAGTGGGACCTTGGGGCTGGGGAAACTTTTGTAGGACAAAAATATGCCTCAATGATTCATGGGTGTGTATTAGGGAGCCAATTAATGCGGTGATCTGTCAGTACAATGAAGTAAATCTCTTCACATTCTTCTTTTCTTTTCTTTGTATCACCTTTGTTTTCAATGTTTCTTGCTGGGCTTCAAAATCCTTCCTTTGAGGACTCCAGAGTATGCTGGGCAGCTATGGTGCTCGCTGCGTCCGCTTCTTTAGAGAATGGCACATTACCTCCGGTTTCACTACACCTACTGCACCATTTAAATTAAACCCTTTTCAACTGCAAGGTAGCTGCAATTGTGACTGCCTGTTTAGTAGCAACATATGGCAATATTAGGTGTTTAGTGGAGTTCTGACAACTATTTGCCCCGGTGTCACTGCACCTACTGCACCATTCAAATCAGGGTCCTTGTGCCTGAAAGATAACTGCACTTGTGACTGCCTGTTTAGTTGTAAAATTTAGCAATAATCAGTGTTTTGTGGGGTACCTGGAGCTTTTGGTCCCGGTGCCAATGCACCTGCAGCACTATTGAAATCATGACCCTAGAGCTAAATGAATGAATAGCGAGATTTTTAAAGCGAACACCTACTCCAAGGATTGTCCCGGTGCTGAGGGGGATGTAAGTGAGTGTGTATTCTGCCTCTGTTTTAATTGTATCTTGGCTGGATTCTGTCTAAAAAGTCTTGCAGAAACAATTTCTACAGCCTCATATGGCACTGTTAGGCCAGGCTGGACTGGATTAGCTTCCAATAGCCTTCAGATTCAAGCCATCTCTTCTTCTTAGCTAGAATGTGCTCATGGCTCCACTGGTTGCAAACACGTGTAGCTGCTGTGTCCGACAGAACCACAAGGTCCCTTCGTTGGACTGGTCTGTTGGTTGGGGTCCGGGCCTGTGTACTGCCCACTGTGGACGGCCATGGAGCTTAATGGTGGGATTGCTTATCAGCTGCTGCCTGCTTCAGTCTGTAGTGCTCTTGTGGGAGATCCCTCAAGCTCTCAGCTGCATGCTCTGGCGTCAAGTCTCGCTGGGCTTGTGCCAGCATCTCATAGTCCACTATGAACTTCTGAATAGTAGCTGAGCACAGGAGGGGTGGGTAGTAATGTGCATGAAGGTGCCAGTGAGTACCATCCTCCCTAAGGTGGGGTCCAGTGGGAGCTCCATGCCATCCCATGGAATAGGGAAAGGAGATCTCAAAAATAATGTCATACTTTGCGAGAAACCTTTTCATGATGGAAGCCAGACTGTCTCTCTCCTTGTTGCTGAAATCCTAAAGCCGTAACACAATGCATTGAGGCAGCAAGAGGGTCTGGCAGGGCCTAACTGCCCAATAAGGGACAACCACCAGCTAGTCTTCGTTATCAACAATGATGCAATCCTTCTGAGCGGCTTCCAACTTTCTGTACTCCACCAGCATAGGTACCTGGTGCTTACTAAGATACTTCATCTGGGTACAATCCTCCACCTAAGCTTCATTTGGTAAAACATTACTAGCCCATATATGGCAGTGTGGATGAGGATTTGAGCATCCCGACATTGCACCTTTGTTTTCAAATATCCACACCCAGAGGCAAGGGTCTCCCTGTTCTTTCATGATTTCTGCCCACTGCCCACTTGTCAATCACAGCTCTTATTTCAGTGGGTGTCAAAAGAGGGAGTGTAATATGAGACCAAGGATGGAAACACATGATTGATTCCTCTGGCCAATGCCGTTCTAAACAATGGGTGGACACTATCACCAGGTCCCGAAACATCTGGCTGGTGCTCCGAGGGAAGAGCGGGTTAGAATGATCATTGCGCGGAACATGCTCTTGGGATAGTTTCTCAAGCTGCCCTTGCCATAGCCTTTTTATTTGGTGTGCAGATATAGGCACCCATTCGTCCCACAGTGGATTGCAATGCACATGCTGGTGCTGAGACATATCAGGAATTGAAGGGCTTACTAGATAACTGCACTTGTGACTCCCTGTTTAGTTAGTTAGTTGTACAATGTGGTAATAATAGGTATTTAGAGGAGTAATGACAACTTTTGTCCCCAGTGCCACTGCACCTTCTGCCCCATTTAAATCAAGCCCCTTTAACTACAAGGTAACTGCAATTGTGGCTGCCTGTATAGTAGTAAAATGTAGAACTTTTAACTGTTTAGAGGAGTTCTGACAGCATTTGTCCCAGTGCCACTGCACCTGCTGCACCATTTAAATCATGGTCCTGTTGTCTGCAAGGTAACTGCACGTGTGACTGCATGTTTTGTAGTGAAATTTACCAATTTAAGGTGTTTAGTAGGGTGCCTAGAGATTTTGGGACTGTGTCACTGCACCGTCTGCACCATTCAAATAATGACCCAGTTGCCTGCAAGATAACTGCACTCTGACTGCCTATTTAGTACAAAATTATAGCACTATTTGGTGTTTAGTGGAGTGATGCCAACTTTTGTCCCTGGTGCCACTGCACCTTCCGCACCATTTAAATCAAGCCCCTTTTAACTACAAGTTAACTGCAATTTTGGCTCCCTGTATAGTAGTAACCTATAGCAATATTAGGTGTTTGGAGGAGTTCTGACAGCGTTTGCCCTGGTGCCAGTGCACCTGCTGCTCCTTTTAAATCACAACCCTGTTGTCTGCAAGGTAACTGCACTTGTGACTTCCTTTTTAGTAGTGAAATGTAGCTGTTTCAGGTGTTTAGTAGGGTGCCTAGAGCTTTTGGTCATGGTGTCACTGCACTTGCTGCATCATTGAAATCATGACCCTGTTGTCTGCAAGGTAAAAGCACTTGTGACTGCCCTTTTTTGTTTAAAATTTTAGCAACAATCTGGGTTTAGTGGGGTCCCTATAGCTGTTGTCCCCGGTGCCACTGCACCTGCTGCACCATTCAAATCAAGTCCCTTTTAACTGCAAGGTGGATACAATTGTTGGCCTTTTTTAGTAGTAAAAAATGTAGAATTTATTATGTGTTTGGAGGAGTTCTGACAAATTTTGGGCCTGGTGCTACTGCATCTGCTGCACCAATCAAATCATGACTTGTTGTCTGCAAGGTAACTGCAATTGTGGCTGCCTGTTTAGCAGTAAAATATAGCATAGCTCTTGTATATTAACTTTATTTTTAACGTGAAATATTTATTGCAACATTTAGATTTTGATCATAGTGATCAAATAGATAAAGTTGAAAAAATCAATCGGATAATGCCTAATAAGTGCAAAGAAAGGTAGTGAGGCATGCATAGGAATTGCCACAAACGTTCTAAGACTAAAGCATCTTTTTTACCTAACTAAGCAATAAAAAGCAAGCATTCCAAAATACTGTCGGAAGCTGTGTGCCTTTTCCATAGGAAGAGATCTTTTATTGACAGTCAGTAGGGCTTTAACAGTGTGAGCAGCTTTAGTAGAAGTAATGAAATGCGTGCAGCCAGGGGAAGTTAATAAAAGAAAGTACCACAGTAATTTGGCAGTGGGAGCTGATGAGAACCCCCTTTTAAGATATATCAAATAGAAGATATTTCACAAGCACAGTACAAGCGCTGTGTAGGCAAAACCTAAAAAGCAGCTAAGCTCTCTGAGGCAGCATCTGGCTTCACATGTACATCACCTTCACCTCTGTGTCTCCCTCATCGTGACTATCCCTGGGCAAAGTACTACGCCACGCTCGTGTAGTTTGGGAAGTTTTTGCTACTTCGCACTACGCGAATTGCACGTAGCACAATTCAAACACGCATTGCGTAGTGCAGCGGTCATTTTTTGCTTGCTCGCGGTCCTTAACGTCAAGTTGGCGACCGCGAGTGAGCAAATGACATCCCGTCGAGACTTTTCCCTCGTTCGCGATCAGCAACATCAAGTTGCCTATCGCAAGCGTGGAAAATAAACCTCCCATCGAGATTCTCAATGCGGGGAGGTCAGGTTTCTCATTGCGAGTGGTCGCTTATGCTTGCGACTGCTCGCGATAAGAATTTATATGTCTGTCCAGTACAAGGTTATTCTAGCTGAGCTTCACTCCCCTTTCTTGCTACAAGGAAGCAATATGTTTTTTTTGTTTATTACTATGTATGTTTTCGTTCATTAGGGCATGCATCTTATCTTTAATGCCACTTTATAGAACGGGCCGTTGCCAATTTCAGACGCTTCTTGATGCAATTTGCATTCATGAGAAATAGCCCATTCTTATCTTTTGGGACTTTGACAATTTGATACTAATTAATTGAGGAAACAAGATGATAAAAGGTTATTTTGTTCTTTTTATGGGAACAGATTTTG
Organism: Lissotriton vulgaris; assembly: GCF_964263255.1. Classification (NCBI taxonomy): domain Eukaryota; kingdom Metazoa; phylum Chordata; class Amphibia; order Caudata; family Salamandridae; genus Lissotriton; species Lissotriton vulgaris. Next base: position 1,187,385,621 of record NC_141693.1, on the reverse strand, counting down.
AATATCCCTGTGAATGAGATTTGCACTCTACAAATACTAACACTACATCTTTACTTTTTTCCCTAAAAACCCCTCTCACGAGGTCTTCTGCCTTGAACTGTGCATAGCAAGGTCATCGTGGGCCTTAGTGCAAGCTAGGAGAACAGGCCCGGCTATTGGATGAGTAGTAAAATACAGTTGTGATTCAGGTTCAGTCCGGCCCTAAATATCTGGGCCCTAATGCCACTTCTACACCATTGATAGTTACACCAATGCAAAGCTCTATGGGGCAGATCTACAAGGAAGTGCCGTAGCGTGGCACCACAAGCCCTTTGGCTGCACCATACTGCAGCACTTCCGAAGCATAGGGATGCAACATATTTACAAGAATATGTTGCATTCCTGTGCTCTCCCCTGCGCTGGCGCACAAACTGCTACCATGGTGCGAGGATGCCTGTGTCATGGTGAGATTGTTTTGTGCAGGAAGGGGTACATAATGGTAAATTCATTAGGTGTTTGCTTTTGCAATTAATAATAAGCTGTTTTTTGTTGTAGCTTGCTGAGTAGTTGCACAATATAAGTTAGAGAAAGTCTGTTGAAGTGTTGTGACTTGTTTTTGTACAAAAAGGCAATATATTGTTCTATTACTAGTGGTATAGTGTGGCTAAGCAATACCAAATTTGGAAAAATGAAAGAGGGAAATAATAGAATGAACTGATGTAATAGCAATATTATGTGTTCAGAGGAGTTCTGACAACTTTTGGCCAGATGCCACTACACCTGCTGCACCATTCACATCATGCTCCTATCGCCTGTAAGGTAACTGCACTTGTATCTGCCTGTTTAATAGTAAAATATTGAATATTTGGCGTTTAGAGGGGTTCCTAGAGCTTTGCCCTAGGTGTCACTGCACCTGTGGCACCATTGAAATTATGGTCTAGGGCCTGCAAGTTAACTGAATTTGTGACTGCCTGTTTAGTATTTAAATTGAGCAATATTCTGAGTATAGTGTGAACTCTAGAGCTTTTGGCCCGGTGCCATTGCACCTGCTGCAGCATTGAAATCAAGCCCCTTTTAACTGCAAAATAACTGCAATTGTGCCTGCCTGTATTGAAGCAAAACATAACAATATTAGGTATTTACCTCTAAATCATGTCTCCCCGTTATTACTAGTTCGGGGCTTACCTCAATCTGCAGATTCAGGGCTTGAGACAGGCAGTTACTTACATCTAGCCAGAATTGTCTTATATTCAGACAAGACACAAAAATATGTAGATCGTCCGCATTGGGGGTCTTGCATTTTGGACATTCCACCACGCCTCCAGCTTTAAATTTCGACAGTCTGCGAGGAGACCAGTACGCCCTGTGGATCGTGAACAAAATGTTTCGCCTTAAGTTTGCAGGTTTGACAATTCTATAAAGCATAGCCATTGTTACTTGCCATTGGTTCTCCGTCGCGATCTTTGGCAAGCATTCTTTCAACAGAACCTCCGGAAGCAGAAAAGGACCATCCTCCAAATCCAATATCATACAGTACCACATGCCCACCTCCTTCTTGAAGACCTCCTCTGAACCAAGTTTTACTTCAAAGCCATTTTGCACCCCAATTACATTTTCCGAATTGTTTGCCCAGCTCTGAATCTGCAAATACTTATATTTTGAGAAGAAATGTCCCCACATTTGCTGACATTGACCCCAAGACACCAACTTGCCCTCCTGGAACAAATCCTTCCACCTCTGGAATAAGCCCGCCCTCTTTAGTGGGAGAGCCAAAGCATCCTTTGTCCATGGCGGAGATCCCGGAGAATCCCACAATGGAGCCATATAGCTATATTACGGTAGTTTTAATAACCTTTTTATCTTATACCAGATCTCCGCCAAGACCCGGAGGACCTTAAGTCTAACCTTCTTAAAAAACTTTGGGGTCTGCAAATTTATACAAAAAAACTAAATCTTTATAGTCACAGCTTTTTAACATCACACTAAATAGTCCTCCAATTGTCGACGAGGTCAGGGTACCCAACAACATCCTGCAGTTTTTTTAAGCAAAAGGCCCATTCGTAGATTTGCAAATCTGGGGCCGCCAAACCTCCTTTGCTAAGTTTCCTCCTTAATTTTTTCCAGGAGAGGCGCAACCCCTTTGATGCCCAAATGAATGAGGCTATCTCACTCTGCAGTTTAGTCAGCCATTCCTTCCTGAACCCAAGGGGGATAGTCTCAAACAAAAACGTAATCTTCAGAAGGATCACCATCCTAATTAAGTTAGTCTGGCCATATAAAGACAAAGGTAGATACATCCAACCCCTAAGAGTGGCCGAAATTTCGCTCTTTATCTTGAAAAAATTTACTTTGGTAAGGTCTCCAATGTTTTGGGTGATCATAACTCCCAGGTATCTCATTTCTGACTTGCTGACTAAACCTTCTGTATTCAAATTCCAAGTCATGATCTCAGTCTTGTCCTGGTTTATCTCATAGCCCGAGACAGCCCAGAAATCCGTAGTTATCTTTACAAGACCCTTCAAAGACTGATGCAAATTAGAAGAATAAATAATAATATCATCTGCATATAAGCCCATTTTTTTTACCAGTACCCAACCACAAAAGGGGTCCTATCTGAGCTCCTGATTCTGCAAGCTAATGGTTCTATATATAAATTGAATAACAAGGGTGATAAGGGACACCCTTGCCTTGTTCCACGCATTATTTTAACGGACTTGGTTAATATACCGTTAACCAGGACCCGAGATGTCGGAGAACAGTACAAGGACAGGAGGGATTCAGTGATATTTTTTCCTAACTTAAGATGTTGCAAAAGTGACTTTAGGAAAACCCAGTTAACCCGATCAAAAGTCTTGGGGGCATCCAGAGCAATCACCGCCAAGGGAAATTTATAAGCAGAGGCCATATCTATGATTCCAATAAGAGAGAAAGTTAATTCTTTCAAGTACCGCCCTTTAATAAAACCTTTTTGGTCCTGATGGATCAGCTTTGGGATAACCCTACTCAATCTATCTGCCAGAATTTTAGAAAATAACTTATAATCATAGTTTAATAGTGATATAGGTCTATATGAGTCCATATACCTAGGCGAATTTCCTGACTTAGGTATCAGAGAGATTTTTGCCTCATTCCAGGAGCTGGGTATAGCTGCATTACCAATAAATATCTGATTAAACAGTTGGCACAATATAGGAGTAAATACGTCTACCAACGCTTTATATACTTCAACTGGAAGACCATCCGGCCCTGGTGCCTTCCCCCTCTTACTCTCTTCAATGACCCTAACCACCTCTGCTCGAGATATTTCATTATTTAACACGCCCACTAGGTCATCAGAGAGAGGTTCCATATGTTGTAGCCACCCCTCCATCTCAGAGTGTCTTGGACATAAATCTTCCCTATATACATTTAAAAAAAAACTCGTGAAAAGCTTCCGCTATTCCCCTACTATCCGTTATAATGACCCCAGAATCTACCTTTTTAACTTCTTTTATTTGATTGTGTACCTGATCTTTTTTAGCTTTCCACGCTAAAAGTTTACTGCACCCTTCTCCATAGGAAAAGTGGGCCAACTGACTGACTTCCCATTTTTCTTTAACTCTCTGTGACAACACTGTTGTTAATTCTAGCTTTAATTCAAACAACTTATTCGTTGTACAAGTTGTGGGTTTCATCGCTCTCCCCTAAAGTAACTGACTAGATACTAGCTATGAGATACATAGCCAAGTCGGATATTTCAGATCACACTAAGAAAAGACGAGGGTTATGGGTACCTTTTCTTTTATGTTTTGGGTGAGGTAGATTTTGGAGACGGTGGGATATAATGTAAATAACAAATATGTCCGCGGATTAAGCCCCCGTCTACCTCGCTGGTAGTTATTCTGTTTTACTCCAGGTCGACATTAGAGGATGAGGTGGGCACACTTGTTGAGTCAGCCGGCTCGGAACGGCTGGTTATTTAAAGAAGGCCAGACTCAATAACAGGTGAGGCTTATGCTTCTTATGCTTATGCTTGTTTCCTCCTACCAGCTCATGAGATAAAAAACCCAGTGGCCGATACATTAGTAGAAATGGGTGGCGAGTAGGCGAATGAGGAAAAAAAACAACAAAAAAAAACAATATTAGGTATTGAGAGGAAGTCTTATAACTATTGGTCTCTGTGCCACTGCACCTGTTGCAATATTCAAAGAATGACCCTGTTTCCTGCACGATAACTGCACTTGTAAATGCCTGTTTACTAGTAAAATATAGCAATATTTGGTGGTTAGTGGAGTTATGACAACATTAGCCCCTGTCTCAAGTGGGGAGTGATTCGGATTAGGACTAAAGAGGCTGGAATCAAAGATAAATTGCAGCAAACAGGTGCCTTTCAGACCATAGATCAAAAAATCTTTTGACAAAGGAAATCTCCTAAAATTATCGCTGAGATTGCTCCATTAATAAATATTGCTTACTTGTGTGATTCCTAAAACATCATGCTAGTGTTTTCCAGTGTTTAAATTAAATTCGTACAACTCAAATAGGTTATACCAATTTTTTACTTGTATGCCGTATCAATTGGCTATATCAAACATTTTATCTCTAAAAGGAACATTGGAATAGCACAATGACAAATGTACATGAAAGACAAACAAATTGATGCATTGTTAGAAACAAAACTGCAGTATGAATCAACAAATTGGTCTGATACATAAAAAAACAGCGCACAAAGAAACTAATTAATACGTTCTAATCGGTAAACATACTGGACATTACATACATGTCACAAACATATCAAACTATACAAATATCTTATGGATTGTTTTAGATCTTATATGCCCTACTGTGCTATTGTGTATCTGGACCTATCTACTTTGTCTCCTCCATATTACCTTAGTAAAAAAAGAAAAATTCAAATACTTTTATGTGATCTGTTGAAATCATAAAAAGAGTGGAATGTACCACCATGATGAAAACGTCACAAAACAGGTACAGATAAAAATGACATTAAAACATTTTAGTTACTACTTTAGTATGTGGTCCTATTTAAGTCAGAGTACATATGTGGTAGTCCTTGTCTATGCCAACTTAATCTAGCTTAGACTTTCCGTCCTTTAACGCAATGTTTGAAGGTAGTTACTCTTGGCATCAGGAAAGTGTGTGCGGACGCGTTTCGAACTTTGTAGTGGGACCTTGGGGCTGGGGAAACTTTTGTAGGACAAAAATATGCCTCAATGATTCATGGGTGTGTATTAGGGAGCCAATTAATGCGGTGATCTGTCAGTACAATGAAGTAAATCTCTTCACATTCTTCTTTTCTTTTCTTTGTATCACCTTTGTTTTCAATGTTTCTTGCTGGGCTTCAAAATCCTTCCTTTGAGGACTCCAGAGTATGCTGGGCAGCTATGGTGCTCGCTGCGTCCGCTTCTTTAGAGAATGGCACATTACCTCCGGTTTCACTACACCTACTGCACCATTTAAATTAAACCCTTTTCAACTGCAAGGTAGCTGCAATTGTGACTGCCTGTTTAGTAGCAACATATGGCAATATTAGGTGTTTAGTGGAGTTCTGACAACTATTTGCCCCGGTGTCACTGCACCTACTGCACCATTCAAATCAGGGTCCTTGTGCCTGAAAGATAACTGCACTTGTGACTGCCTGTTTAGTTGTAAAATTTAGCAATAATCAGTGTTTTGTGGGGTACCTGGAGCTTTTGGTCCCGGTGCCAATGCACCTGCAGCACTATTGAAATCATGACCCTAGAGCTAAATGAATGAATAGCGAGATTTTTAAAGCGAACACCTACTCCAAGGATTGTCCCGGTGCTGAGGGGGATGTAAGTGAGTGTGTATTCTGCCTCTGTTTTAATTGTATCTTGGCTGGATTCTGTCTAAAAAGTCTTGCAGAAACAATTTCTACAGCCTCATATGGCACTGTTAGGCCAGGCTGGACTGGATTAGCCTCCAATAGCCTTCAGATTCAAGCCATCTCTTCTTCTTAGCTAGAATGTGCTCATGGCTCCACTGGTTGCAAACACCTGTAACTGCTGTGTCCGACAGAACCACAAGGTCCCTTAGTTGGATTGGTCTGTTGGTTGGGGTGCGGGCTTGTGTGCTGCCCACTGTGGAGGGCCATGGAGCTTAATGGTGGGATTGCTTTTCAGCTGCAGCCTGCTTTAGTCTGTAGTGCTCTTGTGGGAGATCCCTCAAGCTCTCAGCTGCATACTCTGGCGTCAAGTCTTGCTGGGCTTGTGCCAGCATCTCATAGTCCACTATGAACTTCTGAACAGTAGCCGAGCACAGGAGGGGTGGGTAGTAATGTGCATGAAGGTGCCAGTGAGTACCATCCTCCCTAAGGTGGGGTCCAGTGGGAGCTCCATGCCATCCCATGGAATAAGGAAAGGAGATCTCAAAGAGAATGTCATAGTTTGCGAGAAGCCTTTTCATGATCGAAGCCAGACTGTCTCTCTCCTTGTTGCTGAAATCCTGAAGCCGTAACACAATGCATTGAGGCAGCAAGAGGGTCTGGAAGGGCCAAACTGCCCAATAAGGGACAACCACCAGCTAGTCTTCGTTATCAACAATGATGCAATCCTTCTGAGCGGCTTCCAACTTTCTGTACTCCACCAGCATAGGTACCTAGTGCTTACTAAGATACTCCATCTGGGTACAATCCTCCACCTAGGCTTCAATTGGAAAAACATTACTAGCCCATGTATGGCAGTGTGGATGAGGATTTGAGCATCCCGACATTGCACCTTTGTTTTCAAATATCCACACCCAGAGGCAAGGGTATCCCTGTTCTTTCATGATTTCTGCCCACTGCCCACTTGTCAATCACAGCTCTTATTTCAGTGGGTGTCAGAAGAGGGAGTGTAATATGAGACCAAGGATGGAAACACATGATTGATTCCTCTGGCCAATGCCGTTCTAAACAATGGGTGGACACTATCACCAGGTTCCAAAAGATCTGGCTGGTGCTCCGAGGGAAGAGCGGGTTAGAATGATCATTGCCTTTTTATTTGGTGTGCAGATATCGGCACCCATTCGTCCCACAGTGGATTGCAATGCACATGCTGGTGCTGAGACATATCAGGAATAGAAGGGCTTACTTGATAACAGCACTTGTGACTGCCTGTTTAGTTAATTAGTTGTACAATGTAGTAATAATAGGTATTTAGAGGAGTAATGACAACTTTTGTCCCCAGTGCCACCGCACCTTCTACCCCATTTAAATCAAGCCCCTTTAACTACAAGGTAACTGCAATTGTGGCTGCCTGTATAGTAGTAAAATGTAGAAATGTTAACTGTTTAGAGGAGTTCTGACAGCGTTTGTCCCAGTGCCACTGCACCTGCTGCAAGATTTAAATCATGGTCCTGTTGTCTGCAAGGTAACTGCACGTGTGACTGCATGTTTTGTAGTGAAATTTACCAATTAAAGGTGTTTAGTAGGGTGCCTAGAGATTTTGGGACTGTGTCACTGCACCGTCTGCACCGTTCAAATAGTGACCCAGTTGCCTGCAATATAACGGCACTGTGACTGCCTATTTAGTACAAAATTATAGCACTATTTGGTGTTTAGTGGAGTGATGCCAACTTTTGTCCCTGGTGCCACTGCACCTTCTGCACCATTTAAATCAAGCCCCTTTTAACTGCAAGTTAACTGCAATTGTGTCTCCCTGTATAGTAGGAACCTATAGCAATATTAGGTGTTTGGAGGAGTTCTGACAGCGTTTGCCCCGGTGCCAGTGCACCTGCTGCTCCTTTTAAATCACAACCCTGTTGTCTGCAAGGTAACTGCACTCGTGACTTCCTGTTTAGTAGTGAAATGTAGCTGTTTCAGGTGTTTAGTAGGGTGCCTAGAGCTTTTGGTCATGGTGTCACTGCACTTGCTGCATCATTGAAATCATGACCCTGTTGTCTGCAAGGTAACAGCACTTGTGAGACTGCCCTTTTTTGTTTAAAATTTTAGCAATAATCTGGGTTTAGTGGGGTCCCTATAGCTGTTGTCCCCGGTGCCACTGCACCTGCTGCACCATTCAAATCAAGTCCCTTTTAACTGCAAGGTGGATACAATTGTTGGCCTTTTTTAGTAGTAAAATGTAGAATGTATTATGTGTTTGGAGGAGTTCTGACAAATGTTGGGCCTGGTGCTACTGCATCAGCTGCACCAATCAAATCATGACTTGTTGTCTGCAAGGTAACTGCAGTTGTGGCTGCCTGTTTAGCAGTAAAATATAGCATATTAACTTTATTTTTAACGTGAAATATTTATTGCAACATTTATATTTTGATCATAGTGATCAAATAGATAAAGTTGAAAAAATCAATCGGATAATGCCTAATAAGTGCAAAGAAAGGTACTGAGGCATGCATAGGAATTGCCACAAACGTTCTAAGACTAAAGCATCTTTTTTACCTAACTAAGCATTAAAAAGCAAGCATTCCAAAATACTGTTAGAAGCTGTGTGCCTTTTCCGTAGGAAGAGATCTTATATTGACAGTCAGTAGGGCTTTAACAGTGTGAGCAGCTTTAGTAGAAGTAATGAAATGCGTGCAGTCAGGGGAAGTTAATAAAAGAAAGTACCACAGTAATTTTGCAGTGGGAGCTGATGAGAACCCCCTTTTAAGATATATTAAATAGAAGAGATTTCACAAGCACAGTACAAGCGCTGTGTAGGCAAAACCTAAAAAGCAGCTAAGCTCTCTGAGGCAGCATCTGGCTTCACATGTACATCACCTTCACCTCTGTGTCTCCCTCATCGTGACTATCCCTGGGCAAAGTACTACGCCACGCTCGTGTAGTTTGGGAAGTTTTTGCTACTTCGCACTACGCGAATTGCACGTAGCACAATGCAAACACGCATAGCGTAGTGTAGTGGTCATTTTTTGTTTGCTCGTGGTCCTCAACGTCAAGTTGGCGACTGCGAGCGAGCAAATGACATCCCGTCGAGACTTTTCCCTCGTTCGCGATCAGCAACATCAAGTTGCCAATCGCAAGCGTGGAAAATAAACCTCCCATCGAGATTCTCAACGCAGGGAGGTCAGTTTTCTCATTGCGAGTGGTCGCTTATTTTTGCGACTGCTCGCGATAAGAAAGTACCAGTCTACGTTGAGAAAGCTGCCGCACAAGTAGAAATCTACTCGAGCAACAGAAAACGACCGCTTGCACTGTGCAAGATGCAGTTTGCACTGATTGCACAGTGCGGACAAGCATCTGGCACTGTGCAATCAGTGCGAACAGCTTTTTGCACAGTGTACTATGCAGTTCGCGTAGCTGCGCGTAGCTCGCGTAGTGCGAAGTGCATTTTGTGTAGATACGGGTAGCGCTACTACACAAACTAATTTCAGGAAGAGCAAACACAGGTCAAGACCCCAGGCAGGTACTAGCAAAAAACATAAAGCTCTGCTTGGCTGTAAAATAAACTAAAGCTAAAAGAAAGCACACTGGCCCCCCTCCCTTCTCCTGGCTCCAGTAGCACTGCACCCTTAATAGCTATGCATCTCACACATATATGCTCACCATTTTCATTTCATCTTACACTTTCAATAATTTAACAGCTGTGAATTCCTCCTTTACTCTCTTTCCTATAGAATGCTGATTCTAGTTGGCAGATATAGGACTATTGTTCTGTTTGCCCTGGAGAGAGGCCAAGGATTTAATGAGATGAGAGCTTTATGACCCACTGACAGGCACTTTGAGAAAATTTCACTACTTTCAACCTGAACTTCAGAACTCTCAACTGTGCCCAATCAGGGACACTTGTCAGCGAACTAAGGGGCAGATTTGCAAGAAAGTGAGGCATCTGTATAGATGCGTCACTGTCCCTGCTCCACCATTAGAAAGCCTTGCGTCACTATGGATGCGCCATATTTACAATATTGTGCACCATGGCACATGGATTGACATTCTAACTCCTAAATTTGAATTATAGGTTAAGAAGTGAACATTAATTTTAGTAATGACTTCTGAAGAAATCTACCTCTTTAGGTAAGCAGTGTAGTTAGATATTATGAACAGCGTTGCCAATTACACACCAATTAACAGTTGAACAAGCACAGTTGTATATGTTTTCCCCCAATGTTGCATGATAAAAAAAAACATAACACTGTTCTGCACCCTGGTGTGTGATGAATGATAGCATACATTAGTATTGTTCCTGTTACTAATATCTGAACAACAAAAACATGAAACAATGTTTTTTATAGTGTATTCATAATAATTAGCGTATGTAACGTCTTTTCTAGTTGTTCCTTTCCATTAAAATAAAGGCAAAAAACCCCATCAGGTATTCCCAGATTAAGTCTGAACTCAAAGTCTTGTGATGGCCAGCCAATGTTAGGTGCTGCTTAAAGAGTAATAAATGCTCCCTTGCCCCCCTTAACCACCTATTTAAATATGCTCCAGTCTCCTATAGCCTTCCAAACTGCAGCTTGCTTTCCCGCACTAGGGCAGCAAACAGAACAAAGTTTGGGGGTCTTCCATGCAGCCTACCTCTGTATCTGGCAAAAGTTGTGTTCTCGTCAGGTCCTTACAGAATTTGGTGCCCTTCCAGCAGAAGGGCCACAGAAGATCCACACTCTATGGCCTGCTCCCTCAGCTGCATTTGTGCACAATTTCCAGCACCCGCTCAGTGACCCTGGTTGGGAGAAGTGCCTCTAGACTGGCCATCGCTGATGCTAGTGCAAGGTCTGTGTTCAACTGTCTACAATAGAGAGGAGGTTGGCCCTCCTCTCTAGGCCTCCAGGCCCTCTCTCCATTCCCGCAACACTCAGCAACTCACTCGGGCCCAGGCCTCTGGCTCTTTCAGTTTCTGCTCAGGGGTGGCAAACTGGAGAGGCATGGTGAGCAAAAGAATGATGGATTTTACCCAGATCTCTTGACTGGGGGTGAATGTCTTGATTTGTTCTGCATTCCGTCCATCAATTGTGTGTCTTTTGCAGGGGTGATGTACAGCACACTCATTGCCTCGGTCCTGCAAGTCACTGTGTGCCCACAAAGGGGTTCTGGGGCAGCATGCCCACCTGTCCTTAGAGACCAGGAGGCTGCAGTTGTATAGTTCACCATCCAAGCCACCAGAGCCTGCCCGGACAGATTCGCTCAAAGGCGCCCATAGGGATGTAGACTCTTCTCCTGTCCTGCATGCATGGAAGGGGGATTGGAGCCCCCAGTTTGCAGAATTAATTGGAGTTCGATATTCTATGTCTTGTTCGGTCACCATCTTGGACACACCCCCATTCAAGTAACTGATAATGTGACAATGTTATTAACTAGATACATTTCTAGCTATTAGTGGAGTTTAGGCACCAGAATGGTAAATTGTACTGTAAGACTTGTAGTTTCACTTTCAGCATTGCAACACTGTGCTGTTGGCATGAGAGCCTGGACTGGCTGAAAGTTTCACACTGGCAATGCTGCATAAATGTTTGTTGGACCTTGAGACTAAATAGCCTTTTGGGAGATCTCCAGCAGTTAGGTGGCGCAGTGAGATAAAGGATGATGATGAATTCAACCCAGATCTATGACTGGGGGTGAGTGTCTGAAAAGTTTCAGCGCTCTGTCCATCATCTCCTTGTGTTTGCTTTGTTCGCCCTAAGTTGGCAGGGTATGCCCAGACGTGGGTCCCTTGCTCACTTTGCCACTAGATTCAAGCTAGCCTGGCTGATGAAGGGTGTTACCCAGAAACTGGTCCCAGAATGCTTTTCTCTGGTTCAGGGAAGACCTGGCTTGGCAGTTTGGCCTGGACTGTTCCCATGAGGCAGAGGGTCAACACTGATTTGCATATAGCTTGGTCTGAACTGAGGTGTCAAAGTGAGCTAAAGAATGATGATGGATTCAACCCAGATCTGTCACTTGGGGTGAGTGTCTGAAAAGTTTCAGTGGTCCATCCATCATCTCCTTGTGTTTGCTTTGTTCATCTCCTTGTTTTTGCTTTGTACGCCCTAAGTTGGCAGGGTATGCCCAGATGTGGGTCCCTTGCTCACATTGCCACTGGATTCAAGCTAGCCTGGCTGATGAAGGGTGTTATCCAGAAACCAGTCCCAGGATGCTTGTCTCCAGTTCAGGGAAGACCTGGATTGGCAGTTTGGGCTTGACTGTTCCCATGAGGCACAGGGTCAAGCCTGATTTGCAAATAGCTGGGTATGAACTGAGGCGGCGAAGTGAGTAAAAGAATGATGATGGATTCAACTCAGATCTGTGTTTGGGGGCGAGTGTCTGAAAAGTTTTAGTGCTCTGTCCATTATCTCCTTGTGTTAGCTTTGTTCACCCTAAGTCGGAAGGGTATGCCCAGACGTGGGTCCCTTGCTCACTTTGCACACTGGATTCAAGCTAGCCTGGCTGATGAAGGGTGTTACCCAGAAACTGGTCCCAGTATGCTTGTCTCCGGTTCAGGGAAGACCTGGCTTGGCAGTTCCTGCTGGACTGTTCCGATGAGGCACAGGCTCAAGAGACTGATTTGCATATAGCTAGGTCTGAACTGAAGTGGCGAAGTAAGCAAAAGAATGATGATGGATTCAACCCAGATCTGTGACTGTGGATGAGTATCTTAAAAGTTTCAGCACTCTGTTCATCACCTCCTTGTGTTTGCTTTGTTCGCCCTAAATTGGCAGGGTATGCCCAGATGTGGGTCCCTTGCTCACCTTGCCACTGGATTCAAACTAGCCTGGCTGATGAAGGGTGTTACCCAGAAACTGGTCCCAGAATGCTTTTCTCTGGTTCTGGGAAGACCTGGCTTGGCAGTTAGGGCTGGACTGTTCCCATGAGGCACAGGGTCAAGACTGATCTACATATAGCTGGGTCTGAACTGAGGTGTCGAAGTGAGCGAAAGAATGATGATGGATTCAACCTAGATTTCAGACTAGGGCTGAGTGTCTGAAAAGTTTCAGTGCTCTGTTCATCACCTCCTTGTCTTTTCTTTGTTCGCCCTAAGTTGGCAGGGTATGCCCAGATGTTGGTCCCTTGCTCACTTTGCCACTATATTCAAGCTAGCCTGGCTGATGAAGGGTGCTACCCAGAAACTAGTACCAGTATGCTTGTCTCCGGTTCTGGAAAGACATGGCTTGGCAGTTCGGGCTGGACTGTTCCCATGAGGCACAGGATCAAGACTGATCTGCATATAGCTGGGTCTGAACTGAGGTGGCAAAGTGAGTTAAAGAATGATGATGGATTCAACTCAGATTTGTGACTGAGTGTAAGTGTCTGAAAAGTGTCAGCACTCCATCCATCATCTCCTTGTGTTTGCTTTGTTCACCCTAAGTTGGCAGGGTATGCCCAGACGTGGGTCCCTTGCTCACTTTGACTCGCTCCTCGCCTACAAGCTGAGTGGTCGCTCCCAGTGTCTCTTGCAGGCATCTGGTTTTTAACGCGCTGCATTGCTAGAACTCTGATTTTAAAAGCGTCTTTCATTTGATCTCATATCACCTGCTGTATTTATTATTTGTTAGCGCTGCCTTGTCTGAACTGAATTGTTACATTCCGCCTGCTGCTGTATTGAATATTTCATAACGCTGCCTTGCCTGAACTGCTTTAACTGTACTTGTTCACTTGGATACTCTTCACCTGCTGTGTTGATTATTGCCGCTTTGCTTCGCTAGCGCTTATCAATTGTTTATACACTGCTTACAGTCCTGTTAGCGCGTTTAACTGTAGCGCTACGCTGTGCCCCCCCTCCACCTCCATTTTGTTTGTTGTTGTCCTCGTGTGCCCGCCCCGCCTCCCAGCTGTGACGCCCTCCCACAGAATAGAAAGAGTGCTCCACTCCCCACATGCTTCGTGACTCGCTCCTCGCCTACAAGCTGAGTGGTCGCTCCCAGTGTCTCTTGCAGGCATCTGGTTTTTAACGCGCTGCATTGCTAGAACTCTGATTTTAAAAGCGTCTTTCATTTGATCTCATATCACCTGCTGTATTTATTATTTGTTAGCGCTGCCTTGTCTGAACTGAATTGTTACATTCCGCCTGCTGCTGTATTGAATATTTCATAACGCTGCCTTGCCTGAACTGCTTTAACTGTACTTGTTCACTTGGATACTCTTCACCTGCTGTGTTGATTATTGCCGCTTTGCTTCGCTAGCGCTTATCAATTGTTTATACACTGCTTACAGTCCTGTTAGCGCGTTTAACTGTAGCGCTACGCTGTGCCCCCCCCTCCGCCTCCATTTTGTTTGTTGTTGTCCTCGTGTGCCCGCCCCGCCTCCCAGCTGTGACGCCCTCCCACAGAATAGAAAGAGTGCTCCACTCCCCACATGCTTCGTGACTCGCTCCTCGCCTACAAGCTGAGTGGTCGCTCCCAGTGTCTCTTGCAGGCATCTGGTTTTTAACGCGCTGCATTGCTAGAACTCTGATTTTAAAAGCGTCTTTCATTTGATCTCATATCACCTGCTGTATTTATTATTTGTTAGCGCTGCCTTGTCTGAACTGAATTGTTACATTCCGCCTGCTGCTGTATTGAATATTTCATAACGCTGCCTTGCCTGAACTGCTTTAACTGTACTTGTTCACTTGGATACTCTTCACCTGCTGTGTTGATTATTACCGCTTTGCTTCGCTAGCGCTTATCAATTGTTTATACACTGCTTACAGTCCTGTTAGCGCGTTTAACTGTAGCGCTACGCTGTGCCCCCCCCTCCGCCTCCATTTTGTTTGTTGTTGTCCTCGTGTGCCCGCCCCGCCTCCCAGCTGTGACGCCCTCGCCCCTCCCCCTCCACTATCCATATATGACAGCGGTTCCCGCGCGCAGCGTCCACGCGCAGCGACCGCGCCCCAGCTGCGCCGAAGGTGCGCCAAAGGTAAGCCTGTCAACGCCCGTCCTCGCCTGGACCGCGCCCAGCGCCATACCCCCTGGCCCCCGTCCCTCCCAGCCCCCCCGCACTACCTACGATGCCGCAACCCTCCTAGCCCTCAACCCCGGTCGCGCTCCCAACTGCGTCCAAGCCGCTCCTGGACACACCCATGGACCTTTCTCCTGCTACTCCTGCAAATTCATCGGCACCGACAACATCTCCGCTACAACCTCACCACAGATACCCGACCCCAACCACCTACATTGCATCCTTCTCAACACCCGATCAGTCCACAGGCACGCCATTGACCTATGGAACCTACTAGACACCATTTCTCCGGACATCGCCTTCCTCACGGAAACATGGATGAATGCTTCCTCAGCACCAGACATCACCATTGCCATCCCTGAAGAATATAAGATCACACGCAAGGACCGCACCAGCCACACAGGAGGAGGAATCGCTATAGTCCATAAGAAATCTATCCGCATCTCAACCAGCTCTGACGCCAACCTCGGCAACTCCGAACACCTTCACTTGCAGATCCACATCGACCCCAAGACCACACTCAGAGGCACCCTCCTCTACAGACCACCAGGACCCCGCGCAAAATTCAGTGAAGACATCACGGACTTCATCACCCCACACGCGCTCACCTCCAAAGACTACATCCTTCTGGGAGACCTCAACTTTCACCTCGATAAGATCAACGACCGCAACACCGCCACCCTCGTGGACAACCTCACCAACCTCGGACTTAAACAACTAGTCACTTCCCCAACCCACATCGCAGGCCACACACTCTACCCCATCTTCACCTCCAGCAACCATGTCTCCTTCAGCCACACTACGGACCTCATCTGGACTGACCACAGCTGCGTTCACTTCACCTACAACAAACCAAAACCCAGCATCCACCTCCAACCTACCTTGAAAAGGAACTGGAACAAAATCACCACGGACCAAATCTCCGCATCGCTCCTTCAACACACCCCAGCCCCCTCCTCCAACGCTAACGAAGCCGCCGCTAACCTCACCCTATGGTTATCCAACACCGCTGACACCTTAGCACCACTGAAAAAACGTCAAAACAAACCTGGCAGCAAGAA
This sequence comes from Lissotriton vulgaris, assembly GCF_964263255.1. Classification (NCBI taxonomy): domain Eukaryota; kingdom Metazoa; phylum Chordata; class Amphibia; order Caudata; family Salamandridae; genus Lissotriton; species Lissotriton vulgaris. Next base: position 1,187,369,772 of record NC_141693.1, on the reverse strand, counting down.
GGCCTCTTGGTTCAACGATGATCTCAAGAAGTCCAAGAAACTCTGCCGCTCCCTTGAAAAGGCCTGGAAAAAAGACCCAACCATCAGCACCAAGGACGCCTTCAAAAACGCCACCCGCACTCACCACCAACTAATCCGAAAAGCCAAGAAAGCAGCATTCAAGGATCGACTCGACAACAACGCTCACAACAGCAAGGAACTTTTCAACATCGTCAAGGAATTTTCCAATCCCTCGGCCAACTCCAACGACATCACCCCCTCTCAAACCCTATGCGACTCCCTAGCCTCTTTTTCCCACAACAAGATTGCAGACATCCACAACAGCTTTGACAACCAACCCGGAAACCAACCCACCCTGCCGTCTGCTGTCCATCCTCCCCCTGTGAACACCCTTAACAACTGGAAGCCAATCTCCATTGAGGACACCATCCGCCTGATGAACTCCATCCACTCAGGATCCCCCACAGACCCATGTCCTCACCACATCTTCAACAAAGCAGACTCCGTCATAGCACCGCACCTCCGAGACGTCATCAACTGCTCCTTCAACTCCGCTACCTTCCCAGAAGACTGGAAACACGCCGCTGAACTCACCGCCCTTCTGAAAAAACCAACAGCGGACCCCACCGAACTCAAAAATTACCGCCCCATCTCGCTTCTTCCATTCCCGGCCAAAGTCATCGAGAAAGCCGTCAACCACCAGCTCGCCGCCTTCCTCGAAGCTAACAAATCCCTCGACTCCTCACAATCTGGCTTCCGAGCAAAACATAGTACTGAGACCGCCCTCATCGCAGCAACAGATGACATTCGAACTCTACTGGACAATGGAGACACAGTCGCCCTCATCCTCCTCGACCTCTCTGCAGCATTCGATACAGTCTGCCACAGCACCCTTCTACAACGCCTCAATAACATCGGAATCCAAGGAAAAGCACTTGAATGGATCACCTCGTTCCTCACCGGAAGAACCCAGAGAGTCCGCCTTCCTCCATTCAAGTCCGAGGCCTCTGAAGTCATCTGCGGCGTACCTCAAGGATCCTCACTCAGTCCCACCCTCTTCAACGTATACATGAGCCCCCTCGCGGCCATCGCACGCCAACACAACCTCAACATCATCTCTTACGCGGACGACACTCAACTGATCCTTTCTCTCACCAATGACCCCAGCACCGCCAAAACTAACCTGCACGAAGGAATGAAAGAAGTCGCCGAATGGATGAAACAAAGCCGTCTGAAACTGAACTCAGACAAAACAGAAGTCCTCATCCTAGGCACATCCCCCTCTGCTTGGGACGACTCCTGGTGGCCGGAAGCCCTCGGAAAAGCACCCATCCCGACAGACCACGCACGGAACCTTGGCGTCATCCTGGATTCTTCACTCTCAATGAACAAACAAGTCAGCGCCGTATCCTCTTCCTGCTTCAACATTCTTCGCATGCTCAGAAAAACATTTCGCTGGATCCCCTCCGAAACAAGGAAAACAGTCACCCACGCTCTGGTCACGAGCCGACTGGACTACGGAAACACCCTCTACACAGGTACCACCGCTAAACTCCAGAAGAAACTCCAACGAATCCAAAACGCCTCAGCCAGGCTCATATTAGACATCCCACGCAACGAACACATCTCTGGTCACCTTAAAGACCTCCACTGGCTACCCGTCAATAAGAGGATCACTTTCCGACTGCTCACCCACGCACACAAATCACTTTACGACATCGGACCAGATTGCCTCAACTCTCGACTGTCCTTCTACACCCCCTCCCGCCAACTACGTTCTTCCGACCAAGCCCTCGCCACTGTACCTCGCATCAACAAGACCACCATGGGAGGCAGATCCTTTTCATACCTGGCTGCTAAAACATGGAACTCACTCCCCGCATACCTTCGCCTCACCCAGAACCACCAAGCGTTCAGAAAGCAGCTTAAAACGTGGATATTTGACAAATAATCCTCCTCCTATTCCTAAGCGCCTTGAAACCCTCTGGGTATGTAGTGCGCTATACAAATTTTATGACTTGACTTGACTTTGCCACTGGAGTCAAGCTAGCCTGGCTGATGAAGGGTGTTACCCAGAAACCGGTCCCAGGATGCTTGTCTCCGGTTCAGGGTAAATTGGCTTGGATGTTCGGGCTAGACTGTTCTCATGAGGCACAAGGTCAAGACTGATTTGCATATAGCTGGGTCTTAACTTAGGTGGCAAAGTGAGCTAAAGAATGATGATGGATTCAACACAGATCTGTGACTGGGGGTGAGTGTCTGAAAAGTTTCAGCGCGCCGTCCATCATCTCTTTGTATTTGCGCAGTTAGCACTATGCCATAAGTATGATTTAAAACATATGCAAACCAATGTTAAACCAGCAAGCTTAATGCAATGGAGACAGTACAGACTGTTCTGTACGAATAGTAGAGAAGCTTGAATTATATTGAGCAAAGCTTGTAAAATACTTGATGTGTTATTGCATTGTTCTCATTTCACTTAATAGGGACAATGATGGCTGAGCTTGGGTGAACCGAAAGGTAGCATGACTTAGCAGGTTGGTAACATAAAGTGGCCACTTCCTGCTGAGAGTTGTTGATGCTGAGGGTTTATTTATCTGACTGCCACAACACAGCTTCAGTCACTGCTGCTTCTCCTGCTGTTCTGTTGTCACCTAATCTTTGGCAGGCTACTCTGTCACAGGGATTTCACTAGGGAAAAATAACCATGACTGTTGGTCCATCAAAATATATCTTTTTTCTAAGTAATGCACAAATGTGCCATCTACTTACATGACAGTGACACGGTTTATGTAAAAAATAAATTATTCTAAGCAACGTCTGGGAAAAAATCCACAGCTTTGGTCAATTGCCAGAAACTGGTAGCGGTTTCTATTCAGTGCATTTGAAAAATCTGTTTGGGGTGTTAAGCGTCAATGGAAAAACAAACCCTCCTCAGCCTTCTTATTCCAGATCATGGGAAGCATTTAAAATACTTTTTAAATTTTTGGAGAAGAAGGTTGATTCCCTTTTCTCACCTGTGAAATTCCATTCAGTCGGCTGCCATGCTGCTCTACTAGGGTAATGCAAAGAAGCAGCCTCGTAGTGGGAAGAGCCTTGAAATTTTATATTTCACCGACCTTAAATGTGACACTTTGAGTGAAACTTTATGATCAATTGAACCAAACAGTTCTGTCGATAACATGAATTAATTTCATAAATGGTACACTTTTATGTAGCAGAATAGTAGAGATGGGCAATACAAGTCTGGCTCGAGAAACATGTCTGACTCTGGACCAGCTCGTGTCTCATGGAGACTGGTTCCAAAATAGATGCAGGCCAGGTATAACAGGCACTGCTCCATTCTCGCCCTAATTCTATTTATTTTTGAAACACAGAACCTGTTAAACACAGCACAGCTCGGGAGGGGGGGCTCTATGAAGTCTGATTTTCCACTTGTAATAAAATCAGCACACATAAATCAATTACTTTTTGTAGCCAGCTGCATTTAGCATGTGTTTCATGAAGACCTTTTCCGACTTCTGCAATATATCTCAAAAGCACAGGTGCGATTGAAGTGTGGGGTATTTCATCAAGCACAGGTAAGGATGGCCTCTATCATCAAATTGTGCTGGAAGATGAGATCAGCTCCACCCAATTCACTTGCGGGCCTGTGCTGTTCAGAAAAGGAGAACCAGCCCACACATAAAAATAATTGGTCAAGAGAAGCACTAACTAACTTAAACCTAACCAAAGCTTGGGATGCAAACATCAGATTTACTTACAGCTTTCAAAAAAATCACCAATAAGGCGGACAAATTGCATTCCTGGTCATTCAACAAAGGGGAGATGGCAGTAAGTAGCATGGCATGGCAGTTGTCGACCACCAGCATCATAGAATGTTTTCCTTTTTATTTTATACCTCCTTTTTGTATTTTAGAAACTTCTCCTTGTGCATCTGGAGTAACAAAACCTACGCACTACATCACATTTGTTGTGTATTTTTAGGGAACTAAGGCTTTCTATTACGTCTCTTACTCATAATCCATATAGTATATTTTAGTTAACTTGTTGCAACACTCACAGTCTATGCAAACAAGCAAATTTTAAGTCCTCTATTGTACTTTTTGCAACAAGTTGTATTAATCGGCAAATAAAGATGTACTTACTTACTTACTCATGAAGACCTGTAACTGAAGACCATCTGTGGGATAGCCAAGACTATTTTAGTAATGTATTCAATTGGTGTCACAAAGGTGCGGAATCAAACCTGAAATTTGGCTTTATTTGTTTAGTCAGCAGAAGCCAGCCATAGGAGATAATCAATAAAGTGGCCTGTCTTACCTTTCACTTAAGATTTTTTTGGGGCTGAATAGCTTCCCACCATTCTAAAAGAACAAGACAGGTTGCAAGGACACGTTTTAGCACATCATGGCACAACTGCATAGGATTTGAAATGGTGGCCAACTTACAACTGTGGATGGAAGAAAGGTCTACAGTTCTCCGAGGGATGATGAGTTCTCAATTTTGACAAATATACATTTATTTAATATTCAACTTAATATCACAGGGTCCAGTTGGCAGTGTATGAATACTAGCAAATATGTTCAACTTTAATAGATGTTTGTATCAGCGGTGAAGCAAGTGTTTCATGGGCCCTAGCGCAAGCAAGGACAATGGGTCCCTGATTGCTGACTAGGTAGCAAAAAAGACCAAATAAGCAGGATTCAGTGGGTTCCCCAATCCTCTGGTTCCCAGTGCCACTACACCTGTTGCATCATTGATAGCTTTGACTGTGGTTTGTGCAGAGAATTGCTAAGGCTGCTGATAGTAGGACAAACAGTTATCTTTTATTTTTGTTTTCTGTCTGCAGTCGTTCTGATGTCTAAAATACCAACTAAGCAGAATTCATAGGTTTATAATGGTAGTAAATTTGTTTGTGTGACTTGGTAAAAAACTGAAAGGGGAAGAGTTCTGAGATTCCATGAATCAGGCATGTATGGGAACCTCACACCCAAGGTATATTTAAACAAGCATTGGTATTGCATCAGTTTTGCCTATGCAGTGAATATTAAGCTGTTTATCAATAACTGACGAAGGAAAGAGCCCCCTTACAAGTATCAGGGTAGTGGAGAGGATGTGGCACAGCAGCCAGAGCTGCTGACACAGAGGTTGAGGATACCGTTTCGAGTCTCAGCGGCCTTAGCATCGAAAAATCATTCTGTGATTTTATACAGACTATGTAATTACCCGGACCAAGAAATTATGAACGTAACAATATGCAATTAAACTGGTATTCTTGTAAAATGCTCCAATTTCTTAGGGGCCGTAAAAAACTGTATAAAAACAAACAAACTAGAAGTGCCATTAACTTGTACTCCTTGGTACTTTCCTCCACGGGCACCAGGGTGTGCGCTCGGTGGTCCCAGGACTTTCGAGATACTCGGCAGAGGGCCCACTGGTGTTGCTTGTAGTAGAGCCACAGCGGTTTGTGGTGCTTCATGCAGCGGCCAGCCTATTGCTGCACCAGCTGCTCTATCAATCAATCAATCAATAAATCAATCAGTCAGGGGTTTATTTGGTGCCCTATTCACCCGGTAGGGTCTCAAGGTGCTAGGGGTAGGGGTGAGCACAGTTCAGATGGGGGAATTCGAAGATCCAGGTCTTGATGTCTTTCATGAATTGGTTCAGTGTTGGGCTTCGCCGGAGGTGAAGGAGGATATCAATCCAGGTCTTGGTTGTGAGATAGGAGAAGGATCTTCCGCATGCTCTGTTCCTGTAGAAGCGTGGGAAGGTTTCTAGGGAGAGGTCGGTTGAGCAGTGGTTTGTGTATTGAGATATCGAGAATTAGTCTGGCTACGGTGTTCTGGATGGTTTGGAGTTTGCAGAGTATTTTTTTGTTGATTCCAGAGTAGAAGGCATTGCCCTAGTCCAATCGGCTAGTGATGAGGGCTGAGTGACCGTTTTTTCTGGAGTCAGAAGGTATCAATTTGAATGTTTTGTGTAGAATACAGAGGGTGTTGAAGCATGCGGAGGAGACTGCATTGATCTGGTGATTCATAGTGAGAGATGAGTCCAGTATGATGCAGAAGTTACGTGCCCGGTCTGTAGGGGTGGGTGGGTTTCCGAGGGGGGGCTGCCAACAGGTATCATCCAATGCTGAGGGGTGGAGCTGAGGATGAGGACTTCAGTTTTCTCAGAGTTGAGTTTTAAGCAGCTGTTCTTCATCCAGGTTGTGGTGGCTTCCATCCTTTCTTGGAAGTTGTGCCTGGCGCTGACGAGTTCCTTGGTGAGGGAGAGGATAAGTTGTGTGTCATCAGCATAGGAGACATATTTTCTGATGATGTTTGCGAGGGAGAACATGTAGACGTTGAAGAGGGTGGGGCTGAGGGAGGGTCCTTGGGATACTCCACATCTGTTCTCTGTTGGTTATGAGAGGAAGGGTGGGAGTCTAATTCTCTGTGTTCTGCCTGTGAAGAATGAGCGTATCCAGTCAAGGTCCTTTCCTTGGATGCCAGCGTCTCGGTGCTGTGGTTGCTGAAGTCTACGGATTGAGAGTTGTCCAGGATATTGGCTTCGATGAAGTAGGCTAGCTGTTGAGTGTTGACAGACTTTTCGATGACCTTGGCTGCAAAAGTAAGCAGCGAGATGGGCCTAAGTAAGTAGGGTTTGTGTGGTGATGTCGCTGGGGTGGGGGTTGAGGCAGTGATGAGGTCTTGGTTGTTGAAGTTGTTGTAAAGTATCTTGATCTTGAGTTGAAAAAAGGAGCTGTGTTTGTCGCAGATATCTTGAGAGGGAGGGACATCTGTTGTTTCACAGTTGGGTTTGGCAAATTCCTGTATGATGGAGAAGAGTTCCTTGGCGCTGGAGATGATTCTGTCTTGGAGGAAATTCTTCTTTGTGGATTTGATGAGTTCATGGTGTGCTGCGGTGGCTGTTTTGTAGGCGTAATTCTTTGGCGCAGTTGTCAATCCATTGGAGGAGGTTACTTGCTGTGGTGTTTTCAGCTGTCGTAGCTGGGGGTGGGGTGGAGTACTGGTGAGGGTGGTGGTGAGGTGTTCTTCAGAGACTTTGTTCCAGCAAGGGGGCAGCATGCATGTTTGTGAATAGTGGGTTTTCTAAAAGAGAAATAGATGCAGTGGTGGTCGGTCCTGGGCAGTTCTGTGGTGTGGTTGAAGAGGATGCTGTTTCCTCCTTCAAAGATGGGGTAGAGTATGTGTCTTGCTGTGTAAGTAGGGGTGGAGGCAAGTTGCTTCAGTCCAATTTTGGTGAGGTTGTCTAGGAGGGCGGTGGTGTTGGGGTCATTGTGGTTGTCCAGGAGAAACTTTAAGTCTCTGAGTAGTATGTAGTCTGTGGAGGCAAGTGCTTGGGGTGTGATGAGGTCGGAGATGATGTTGGTGAACAGAGAATGGGGGCCAGGCGCTCCATAGATCAGGGTGCTACAGTGCATCGATCTGGTGTCTGTCTGGATCTGGAAGTGTATGTATTCCATGGAGGGCAAGGCGTTGTCCGAGTCGGTGGTAGTCGTGTGGAGGGAACTTTTGTGGATGAAGGCGAGGCCTCTCCTTGGGTGGGTAGGTGGTCTTTTCCCAGGATCTTGTATCTGTCAGGGATGGAGGTTGCGAAGCTGGCATTGGTCTAGGTCTGTTAGGAAGGTAACATCAGGCTTGTGCTGAAGAGGTTCTAGAATTCCACGGCGTGTCTGTGCAGGGAGTATAGGTTGAGGAGAATGCAGTTCAGTGTTTTTTGTTCGCTGGTGTCTGGTGGGCTGGGGGCTACAGTTGGGGTCCGGAGGTGGGTGAGGTGTGGCGGCTGCATCGACAGGAGATCTGGTGTTGTGTGTTGTTCGCAGTCGAGAGTTGGAAGTCATTGTTGCATCTGTGGTTGAGAGCATGTAGCGTGCTGGGGGTCATACTGGTGGAGAGGTCAGAGGACCAGCGTTGCTGCCGCTGATTGCAGTCAAGTTGCAGGCTGGCACAGACGGGCTTGCCTATGGTGTGCCAGTGGCACGACTGCTGTGCATGGCTGCTGCATATGGCCGCTGTGCACCAATAAGTGAGGGTTGGGGAGGGTGATCAGATGGGAGGCGGGAGCAACACACTGGGACGGAGCAATGGGGGCACCAGCATCAGGAAGCACAGGAAGCGCAACACTAGGCAAAGAGAAAAGAGGCAAAAAAGAGAAAAGAGTCATAAGATGCAAAAGAGAAAAAGTGTCAAACGAGGCAAGAAAGAAAAAAGGGCAAAAGAGGCAATACGAGCCAAAAGAGAGAAAGAGACAGGCGAGAAAGAGAGAGAAGAGGTAAAAGAGAACAGGGGACACAGAGAGAAAAATAGCAGAAGAGCAAGGTGCTATTCCCCTACACCACCAGGGATGTGGCGAAGGTTGGAGCCTGTGGGTGGAGAAAGGCCTTGAACATCTACCTGGCAAGGAGCTCGGGCTCAAGGGCAGACCCATAATGTTGGAGCTGCGTGGGAGAGAGTAGTGACCTACTAGCTTGGACATGTTAGCGAAGTGTCGTTTAGGCCATTGCTTCTTCCAGCAGGACACCTTGCAGTACTGCGGGCATGGGAAGTTGCACTGAAGGCCCGCTGGGTCAGGTTGATGCAGGACCGGCAGAAGCTGGGGCTGCACTCCACCGACACCCGGTCTTGGAGGGGTCCAGGCAGCCTGGGCATGCAGCGTCCTCCTGCAGGCAGTGCAAGGGGTCAGGGATGGTGGCTGAAGCCGTGGCAAACAGAACTTCTCCATTGTAGAATCAAACGAAACTGTGAGTCAGGCACGATTGGCTCTACTGCGGGCCAAGTGTAAACAAGACCACAAGCGAGAACTTCAGGTGCACCACAGACCACCCACTATCCATGGCCAACATGATGGCCATCTTGGAATCCCAATAGTTACTTTCTGCAGGAAGGACATTTGTTGAAGGAACACCTCCGCAATGAGCTTGCTACTTTTGTAGAACATAAAAGAAAGAGAGTAATCAATGGATGCCAATAAGAAGTGTTTCAGCTAAAATATGCATTGTGACTATTGTTACATACACATCTGAAATACCTAATATTTTTGATGTAAAGGTGGGGAGTTGTCCAAGGTTGCAACCTATCCATACTTGTGTGTGCTATTTGATGAAAAGTGATCCTGGGTGGCTCAATGAGCTCTAAAGAAAAATACTTTAGCAATAGCCACAGGAGCAACATTGAACTATGCCAGGAGATTAGGAAACAAACCATTATTGCCATTGCTGAAGGTTTATAATGAGAAATGCGTCCTCATGACAACGTATAGTATTGAGGTTTGGGGCTACAAGGAGGTAAATGATCTGCAAGGGGCCGAAAATTAATATATAAGGAAACTTTTAGCCTTCCCCCTAGTACCCCTGCCTTGATGGTGCATGAAGAATTAATGCAACTATAGACCTATATCATTAATTGATAATACATAAAAAATATTGGGGAGAGTACTTTACAATAAAATTTTAATTCAGACAGAAGAGAATGATGTCTTAGAGCCATGCCAGTTAGGATTCCGTACCAAGGTGGGCACCACAGAGCAATGCCTCAATCTTAATCTGATTAATCTATTTGGCCTTTATGGATTTGTCCTCAGCATTTGACCTCGCTAATAGGTCAAAGCTGTGGACAATCCTTTTGGCATATGGGCTGGATGAGCTGCTGGTACACTTTTTAGCGTGCCTTCATAGAGATCTCCAGGCCCAGTGAGGATTGGCATGGGTGGAGAGGTCTCGGGTCCTATTAAGGTAGAAAGGGGGTGAGACAGGGTTGTGTCTTGGCCCCCCTTCTTTTTATCATTTACATTAATGGGTTGAATAGCTTATTGAAAACTGCAACTCTTGATGTTCCCTTAGTTAATGGTAAACCAATTCCCGTATTATACGCAGATGATGCGGTTCTTATAGGCCGCACCCCAAATTCCCTGCGTACTTTAGTTCAGACTTTTGTAAGGCATATGGATGGCATGGACCTGTGCATTCAGTTTAACAAATTGTTTTTCATGTCTTGTGGTCCAGGGAAGCAACAGTTGAGTTCTATTGCAGTGGGCAGTCAGAAATTGACATGCACCCTCACATTTTCCTATCTAGGGTTGACCTTTGCTGCGAATGGCTCCTGGACTGAGCATTTTGCTCACTGCAGAAGCAAGTTCTCAAAGCCCACAAATTCAATTCTTAGTCTTCCCCGCCCAATGACTACTGGAGCAATTTTAGCCATTAAAAAAATCTATACATTACAGTGCATTCGTGTGGCTACATATGGGGCTGAAATTTGGGGCATTGCAAATAACTCAAGTATCCAGCAGGAAGAAAATAGGCTTTGCAGGAAACTGCTGGGCATTCCAATCTCTACCCCACAATACATCTACCACAGAGAACTTAACATTAACTTTATATCTGACTTTATACGTGCTCGACCTGCTCTCTTTTGGCTATCAATATGGAAGAATCTGGCTGCCTCCCTCACTAGACAGATTATTAATGATTGTGCTACGTGCGAGAAAAAGATGGACATCCCTTGGCTGGTTGAAGTGCAACAAAGTTTACGTAGTGTTAATAACTAACGTATTTTCTCAGATCCAAGCATAGTAGAAACTGTGTGAAAAAAGGAACTAAGAGATGCCCTCTACTCTTTGTATAACACAGAAAGGATAGATTTGGAATCTAAGAAATCTACTGTTTTTAGTTTCATGGCCATAGAACAGTGCTATCATCCTTTACCCATATATCGCTCTTTAACAATGAGTCATTGGGAAAGAAGCCTATTATTACGTTTAAGAGCAGGAACTGTCAGATCTGCACTGTGTTTTCCTCTTGGTTACCACTCTAACCTCAATTACACACTATGTCGCTGCGATGGGAAGATTGGTCAATCAATATTACATTTTCTATTTTTCTGCAAATATTACATAAAATACTCAAAGTGGCTTTTAATCCCATTTATAAAAAAGAGGGCCTATTAGTCTGGAGAAGGCTTATTCGTGCATAGTATCTTTGGCTGATGAAGAGTTGATTTTTCGTACAAGTACATTCCTTAGAATTTCCACTAGAGCACGTAAATCGATGTCTGATCCCTGATACTTTTTGTTTTGTAGGCTGATAGAATGTTTTTACATTAGTAACTTATTTTATCTATTGATTACCAATGAAGTTATTCCTATGTTTTGTAATTAATATACTGTGGCTATATCAATGTGAATTTCAATTTTACCTTGTTTTCTCAAAACTCTCTGATTGTCATTTTACTTTTATGATATTGTGCTTTTATGGGTACCAAGTTACCCGAATAAAGTTTATGAATGAATGAATGGAATTAAGGCAGGGTTACATCGCAGATTGTATTGCAGTGGGCCCCTTAATACAGTTGATAAAAATATGGTCTAGACCCAAGCCTTGCCTAAGTCAAAATATTCTAGAGGATTGCATGAAGTTAGACAGGACCGCAGACCTCCCCTGGTTAAGTTATATCTCACAACAACAGCTAACAGCATTAGGGCACCCTTGGCCTCATTTATGCAAAGTGAGGCATTGCTGCGTCAAAACAGCGATGTGTCACTTTTCCCTGCGCCCTCCTTGCGAGAACAATGATGCGTCATATTTACAGTATGACGCATCATGGCGCAAGGAGTTACAGATACTTCAGTATTTCTGACGTATCTGTATGGTGCAAAAGTGACGCATTGCTGGAGTGTGTCATAAAAGTGACGCAACTCCAGCAATGTGTCCTTTCACATGAGGAAAGCTCCATGTGAAAGGGCCTGCGTCAGTCGTACGCTTGCTGTGAAGCAGGCATAAGAAATTGACGCATTTGTGTCCTAGAAGTGGCGCAGTGAAATCTTATAGATTTCACAGCGTCCCTTCTATGACCCTGTCTTGCGTCAGAACGCCCCCCCTGCATACAATATACCTGACATAGGTATAGTGTGGCGCAGGGGTTTACAAAGTGATGCATCTACCTAGATGCGTCACTTTGTAAATATGGTGCAACAAGGCACACTTATTACGCTGCTGGTGCGACACAAAAAGTGATGCACCGGCGGCATAAAAGTGACGCATAGCCTCATAAATGTGGCCCCCTGAGCTTTTTATAAAACACTGTCTGTGAGGTGAAAGACATCAAAAGTCAATTTTTAACCAGGAGAAGGCTAAAAAGGGAAACCAGTGAATTTAGCAAACCCACGTTTAGATATTATATGATAACAAACCCTGGGATTTTGGATCAACCCCTCTGGTCTTTTATTAATAACTAGCAGCCCGTCCCGACGTTGTCCGGGTATGAATTGCTGCCGGCCAGTAGTATATTGTTTTGTAGGATTTTGTTTAGATAGCATTTCTTATCTGTGACAGGCCTGTGAAACGCTCGAATTCACAGTGCACTGCTGATGCACTTAAGAGTGTGCGTTCAGTAGTGTGTGAACTCGAGTTTCCCTACTTTAATTTTCCTTGCAATATTATATAGCGCGAACTCGACAACATGGCATGAGCACAATTTATATTACAGAAGAACACATTCATTTGTGGTAGGCACGGGGAGACAAAGCGATTTGCCTGGACTCACAGGATGTTGAGCTGATGCCGAGATTCGAACGTAGCTCCCCAGCTCTAAAGTTCGCAATTCTAGAACTTGTGGCGGGAGGTGTGTCTAAAAGTGTATGTCGGTGCTGGCCATCAATGAGAGAGACATGTGCATTTTTCAAATGGGTGGTGAAAAAATATGAGTATGTTGCTGGAGATGTGGGCCGCCGTGCCACCAATGTACTTACCTGGGGAGGGTAAACACCCATTATTCCACAACTTTCTTTCCACATACCATCACTCCGCATACTTTCATTATGAAAATTGTAAATGCATGAATGGTAAAAGCATGTTTTTTTTAATGTTTGGATAAGGTAAGTATGGGTATAGGGGTATATGTTTTGGGGTACTGAGGTATATGTTTTGGGGTGTTTGGGTATTTTAAGGGTTCAGAGACAGTTTTGGGTTATGGGGTATAGGGGTATTTTTAGGGTTCAGGGGTAGGTTTGGGTTTTGGGGTACAGGGGTATTTTAAGGGTTCAGGGCTAGGTTTGGGTTTTGGGGTACAGGGGTATTTTTAGGGTTCAGGACTAGGTTTGGGTTTTGGGGTACAGGGGTATTTTTAGGGTTGAGGGCTAGGTTTGGGTTTTGAGGTACAGGGGTATTTATAGAGTTCAGGGCTAGGTTTGGGTTTTGGGGTACAGGGGTATTTTTTGGGTTTAGGGATAGGTTTGGGTTTTGGGGTACAGCGTATACTCATAGGGTTAAGATGGGTTAGTGTTTAAGGGTGTTGGAGTATTTTAAGGGGTAGGGGTGGGTTATGATTATGGGGTGCAGGGGTATTTGAAGGGAGCAGAGTGGGATTAGCACAAGATATGAGACATGGCATGAAGGGCCGAACGTACCACACGCCCCCAGTATTTGTCACACCCCCAGCACACGCCCACAGCACAACACAGACACGCCCACAAGGGACTACTTTGCTGGCACGGTTCTTTTACCTTTTACATGTATATGGTGGGAGTCTGCATAGCCTATGTCCTTCTGCTGCAACTGCTCTTTCCAACGCTGTATTGGGTGTTGTGATTGGTGCTGTGGTTCCTGAGATTACCCACCTCAAAGGTTTGGGCTCTCTCTTTATTATATTAGTATGGATTTGCATCATCGTTTTCTTTTATCTAAATTTATGTTTAACTGTATTCATTGGTGTCTTATAGTACCTAAGGGTTTTTCAAAGGCAGGGTCCCTAAAGCCCTGTTCCTGTGATGATTGTTTGTACCAAGACTTGATGCACTTTATGTTTTTCTGTGGTATTTATAATGATTCATGGTCTAAACATATCTTACCTCTTTTTAAAAAGTGCCAGTTTGCACAAGTAAGGCCTGACCTGATATATCTGCAAATGCTTTCATCCCCTTTGATACGTTATGAGGTTTTGACCTTTTTAGCTGGGGCTAAACGCAGAATAAAAAATATGGATCGCCCGTAGAAATGAATTGGGTTTTGCTGAGCCAAATGAAGAAACACTTTTATACTTATTTGATGACCTTTTTTTACAATGTATTGATATTGCATAATCTTTATTTTTAGTAAGGTATTTGCTGGTAGTATAGGTCTTATTGTGTTACTCCACAGTTATATAGGTGCCTAAGTACCTGTTTTTAATCCAATTGCATATGTAAAGGTAGTTTTGTTCTCTACTTTTATCATGTGTGTGTACTGGTTCCTCCTTGTGTAAACCTACTTTTATGGCCATAATGAGGCCGAATAAAGTTTTCTTGACTTCACTTAAGTTACTATTTTCAATGAGAAAACACTAGAAAAATTGCATTGGTTTCGCCTATGTGATGAATAAAGAGCTGCTTTTATCAATCATCGTCTGTGAGTAGGAAAGAGCTCCCTGACAGATAACGTGGAAGTGCAGAGGATGTGGCACATCGGCCAAAGCTGCTGACTGAGAGCTGGGGATTCCGGTTCGAGTTTCGGTGGCACAACATAGTGTGATTCGATGCAAATCACTTAATAGGAAAAACAAAAGGAGGAAAAACTTTAGGAAAAAAAAATCGTTCCACCAAAGTTGATGTTAACAGTATTTCGGCTGCGGGAAACTGGTAAGAGGGGCAGATGAGGAACAAGATATGGCAAATGCAAGAAAATATGCTACAGCCAAAAGAAATGGAGGAAAAGTAAGTGGCACGCACAGGAACCAATGAGAAGCCAGGAAAGGGAGGAGGTGGGATGTAAGTCCCTTTTAACTTTATATTAAAAACAGTAGATTTCTAAAGCAAAGCACAACTGCTGTGCAGTCAAAACCTAAAAATCTTATATTTTTCATTAATAAAAAAATTGAAAGAAAACTGAAAGTGTCTGTGGTTAATCCATGTTGATGCTCCCTGTGACCTCTAGTGCTGCTAGCAGTGGGGGGTGCACTATTGGTGGTCTGGACCATTGCCGGACAGTCAGAATTAAATTCCTTTACTTTAAATAAGTGGTTGGGAAGAATGATCAGAGTCCTGGCAGTCCTGCAAAGTGCCATATCGACTGCGCTATTCTCCTGGGGAAGGTCGGTATCTCTGCTGTTTTGGTCCATAATGCACTCCGCTCTGTTTCTGTCCAAGTGCGACAGCCCTTTCCCTTACAGAACTAGCAGTACAGGCTGTACCTCACATTGTATGTCAGATTCATATAACTCTTCGGTTATCAGGGCCAGAACATCGAGAGACTCTTATGATGGGCATAACAACGTCAGCATCAGCCACATAACCTGTCTCCTAAGCAATGATATGAAGCAGCAGCTAGGTCTAAAATGTCAGAACCACAGAGTTGGGAAAAAAAAACACTGACGTTTCCATTGAACACACATTGCAGTTTAATTGCCTGGCAATCTTGGGAGCATGCGTTGATGCAGGAAAAGTTCTGAAATGCTTTGGTGTGACCCAAAAATGCCTGTCACTTGGAGGGCTGCAGCCACGACTTCTCACTGTACCTCTCCATCTCCTTCCTCATCCTTTTACTCAGTGGATTGAGTTTAAGGTTGCACTTCACTTCACCTTAAGACACTCTTTCTATCTTTACTTCTTCTCAAGAGGAAGCCATCATCCCTATAAACAATATCTTAACTCTACAAACTTCTTGCCATTTTTTTAAACCTGGATTCTTTCAGGCTTCTAATAAGGATCTTTTGGAATGGTGCAGGAGCATGTTTGATTGCTTCTATTTGATGTTTCAAGCAGTGCATTTTAATTTATTTTCTAGAATGGCCTAGTTCAGTGCTGTTACTCTGTTCAGACCACCCAGGATATTGCGGCATAAATTTACATATTTTGTAGCACCCAAATGGAAATTTTGCTGCTTTATTGTGGCATTTTATTTTACTTGTAATCATTCCTTTTCAGCCTTAAATTAATGGAAACTGGTTTAGCAGAGTAATTCCATTTTGACATAGGCATGCTTAAAGTGTCTGTTTGCCATTTTCTCCTTTGTGGTAACATTCTTTATCCTAGGTTAAGCCAAGCACAAAAGCACAAGGTTGCTAGTCATCCTGTTTTTTGTGGCATTGTGTTGACGTCTGCGGGAGGACACCACATTTTTATATTTCTACTAAGTGCAAAAGTTTAACTCAGGGTATTCCAGCAGGCCCTGAGATTACCCTAGATTACGCTTCCACATCTTCTTTACCTGGCCTCTTGATAGGTTTCCCAAATAGAACGACTGACTTGTAGTATTGCAAGGGTTTGGGGCTTCAAGGACAGTTGTGTGATTTTATTTGTTGTTTAAATTTGCATCTTCACTGTATTGTGTGCGTTTTATTTTTCGTACAAGAATTCTTGTTTAGTAAAGTAAAATAAAAACATCAGGAAAGGTGAAATTGAAGCAGGGTATCTAAGGTGCACCCAAGAAGCTGCTCCAGGGACAGGATAACTGCCATGTGACCACCATTGTGTGCTGTATGAAAGAACCTTGAAGATCATAAAAGACATTCAACACACAGTTACCATGAACAACAGATATGGACCCAAACACACAACATATAAAGGTGTTACATAAAGGACACCATTTACGAGCTGCTTAGCAGGCTTTAGCGGGCTGTAGACTTTTTTCTTACTAGTGGTACAGGAACAATGGTGTGTGCTCCTAAACTAGCAAGTTAAGTTCAGCTGAATATCAGTATCCTTTTGGGTTGGACTAGCCTATAGGGCAATCAGGCAGTGCGCAGGGAGCTGGTCTGATATGATAGTGTGTGGGATGGTTTTTTGGGGGGGGTTGGAGCCTGTTTTATGGTCTGGTGGGCAGATATTTTATTGTTGCTTTTACTAATATTACCCCAAACATTGGCTTGTAGCAAACACAAATGCAGGAATATGTTACAAAACACTGACAGTGTTTCCTAAAACTGCACTATTTGCTGATATGGCCACTTTTTTTCAGCTAGCCACCCTCATCTGTGGTTTGTGGTTCAGTTTGGACCCACCGTCTCGCAAACAGAGCCTGTTCCTTTGATGGGAAATGTGTTTCAAGGAAAACATGAAGCACTCTCTTTTTTATTTTTATTTTTAATTTTATTTTTTATATTTTATTTTCTGCCGCCAGGTACATCTTAAGACCACCATACATAGAGAATGGATATTTACATTTCCTAAATTCATATATTCTATTTACAGTATACTGTTAAAATTCTCGCAAATCCCTACAAAGGAAAAGCAGAAAGAAAAGGAAAATTATATAACATCAATTAATATTGCTTGATTCCTTCCTATCCCACTCATCATCACCCCTGGTTTCCTTCAAACCAGTCTGTTATCGGTGCCCCTATATTACCTCCTTTCACTCTAGCTCGGAGGCCCTTGTTTTTATGTTTTTATATAGTGCCATTTGAAGTGTATGTATACTCAATAAGTGATAAAGCCAAGCTGAGAATGTTGGGGGTTCCAAATCCTTCCATCCAGAAGTAATTAATAGTCTTGCTACCGCTATTGAAACAAACATAAAATCTCGATGTGATGATTGTAATCCCATTCGACTATCGTATCCAAATAGCATCAATGGTGGGGTAATACTAATTGTAGGGTTGATCAAGTTTTCCCAGAAATGTTTTATTCCCTTTTTCAATACTATAAGTCTATATCATTATCCCTGATTTTTAATGCCCATCTTGACTCAGTTTTACCTACATCATCGGGTAATGTTTCCAATAACATATTATAATAATCCCCAATCTGACCATCGCCCCGACATATCTTATCCATTAGGGGTATTACTAGAAAGTTGTCCAGTTTTTGGAAATATTTAAAACATAATCTATTATTAATTCCACATTTTTTAACTAATTCCGGGAACGATAGTATTTCCAATTTGTCATTAATTAAGCTTGCCACCTGATGTATACCAGCCTGTGCCCAGCTTCTAGCCATAGCATCCAATATCTTTGAAGGAAAAAACGAAGATCCCCATGGGGGGGGGGGGGTATATCTATTGCATTTAGGGATTTTCATAACTGAGCTAACTCTTACCTATACCCTTCTGGCTGATTTCAAACACTTAAAACGTTCTTTTTTGTAGTAGCTGGGCTCGATTTGTCTTAAGAAAAGTCCTGTTGCTTCCCTTCCAATCGCCAGATGATAAATAGATGGTAAGTCATCCTCCCGTATAGAGCTTTCTGCCCCAAGCAAGGAACCCATTTATTGCAGGCAGGCTGCCCAATAGTAAAAGATTAGGTTTGGAGCAGCCCATCTACCTCTCTCTCGTGAAAGGGTTAATGTTTTTAAAGCACAACAAGTTTTCTGATAGCTCCATATAAAATTTGAAAAAATAGAGTTCATTCTCTGAAGTGCATTAGAGGGAAGTTCTAAGGGAATGGAACGGACTAAATATAGAATCCTAGGAAAAATCTTCATTTTTAAAACATTTATGTTATGTTATGTTATGTTATGTTACCTTCTTTTTGTATAGCGCAAATCACCACTGGTCTCTAAGCGCTTTCCAGAGGGAACAAAACACCCTGCCATTAAGAGCTCGTCACAGCCTGCCCATTATATTGTGGGGAATGTCTTTCTAAACAGATGGGTTTTCAAATGTTTTCTGAAAGACAAGAGCCCTGGGTCTCCTTGCAAGAAGGCGGGAAGCTCATTCCAGAGCTGAGGGAGAAGGACCGACAGAGCTTTACCTCCTCTGGTCTTAAGTTTGAATTTTGATGACTTCAAATTCACAGCTTTAGAGGAGCGTAGAGCTCTGCCTGGGACATACCGCACTAGTCGATCCTTGATATATTTGGGGGCCTCCCCATAGATGGCCTTATGAGCTACACAAAGACATTTAAACTGCACTCGATATTCAAAAGGCAGCCAGTGTAGTTTGTGCAGCAAAGGAGTGGCACGAGTTCTTCTCGGAAGGGAGAAGATGAGCCTAGCTGCATCATTCTGGACTACCTGCAATTTCCTGATGAGTTTTCTTGAGAGGCCCAGGTAGAGGGAATTACCGTAGTCGAGCCGGGCTATGACAGTAGCAGACACAATGGATTGAAGCGCCGGGACTGAAAGAATAGTACACCAGTGCAGGTGCCAACCACCGAGGAGACTTGAGGGGCCATAGACAACTCTGAGTCAATTTTTAGGCCCAGACTCTTCACTACTTTCCCTGGAGTAGGTACCTCACCCAGTTCGGGGGGAAAAAAAATCTCACACCAGGGATTGTTGGGAGTATCAATGATAAGTACCTCCGTTTTGTCAGGGTTAACCTTCAGAGAGTTGTTGGCCATCCAGTTAACCGTGAACCTAAGAAGTCTTTTGACAGAGTCTTGGGTTTGGCTTGTATTATCCAGTTGAACCAGGAGTTGTGTGTCATCCGCATAATTAAATACTTGACAGTCTCTCTGCATTAGTTCAGCAACCAGAGGCTCCAAGTAAATATTGAAGAGAAGAGGAGACAAAGCTGAACCCTGGGGGACCCCGCAAGTCACTGGACTGGCCCTGGATAGTTCGTCTCCCATTTGCACTCTCTGCAAGCGGCCAGTTAGAAAGGAGGTTAGCCATTTAAGATCCAGGAGATTCAGGGCGCACAGTTGTTTATTGTCCGCTCTGATTCTCAGATCATCCTCCACTGACGCCATAACTAGCTCAGTGCTGTGGTGTGGTCTAAAGCCTGCCTGTCTAGGATGAAGTAGCTTAAACTCTTCCAGATAGCTAACAAGCGTTTTCAAGACCTGTTTCTCCAATACCTTTGCTAAAAACGGGAGCTGGGAGATAGGTCTATAGTTTTTCAGAGTTTTTATATCAGCCCCTGCTTTCTTCAGGAGAGGAATAACTCTAGCTTCCTTCATACTCGCCGGTAGATAACCTGAGTCAAACGACTCATTTAAAAGATCTAACACCGGCTCTTCCAAACCAGGCAAGGCCATTTGAAAGAACCTAGATGGGCACGGGTCCATTCTAGAGCCAGATTTAACCTGATTTGCTGTGGCCGTGAGGCTCGCCGCATCAAAGCTCATTAGTGTGCCACACCACGGTGGGGGTCTCAGAGGGTCCTTTATACTGGTATCATTTGAGATAGTGGTAATCTCTAAAATGATATCTCGTACCTTTTGGAGAAAGAACTTCTGGAACTGGTCACAATTGGGAAGATCGTTTACTTGAGTCTTGCTCCATCTCAGAGTAAGTTCCTACAGAATCAAGTAAATCTCTTTTTGTTTGTTTCCTGCTTTGCCTAGTCTATCCTCGTAAAAGGATGCCTACTTCCGAAGAATATAGGATTTATATTCAATCATGAGACTATTATAAGTATCAAAGTCTGCTGGCTTATTATTTAGTCTCCACCTCCTCTCTGCCTGACGGAGAAGCCGTTTCTTCTCCCTTAGGGTAGTGTCGAACCAGGGAGCTCCCTTACCACTGTCTCTGACCGTCTCTAGTCGGTCAGATGAAAGTGTATTGAGAGCCGACTGAAGGCAGGAGATTAACACAATACTTTTGTCATCTAAATTGCCTTCACCCACGACAGGAAGAGGCATAGAGCACAGTGTGGAGACTAGGGGGTCCGCTTCCACTTTTTTCCAGGCTCTAATCTTCTTCCACAGGGGAGCAGTCGATAGTGGAGGATGGCCGCAGGGGACCCAGCATCTTATCAGGGAATGGTCAGACCAAGCATATGGGCTAATATCTGTTATCTCTGTATTGGGCAGCGAGGACCAGATCAAGTGAGGTCAAATTTGTATCAAATCCCGCTTCTGTCTTGTCTATGGGTATCTTATCCCAATGGTAATTGAAGTCCCCAACTATCAAGAGATGTTTGTATCTTGAGCTAAGATCTGTTAGGAGCTCTAAGGATGCTTCATTGAAATCTGGAGAGCATGTAGGGGGACGGTAAACTACCAATAGTGCAAAGCAAGCGGATTTCAAGGTCATTTTTATTCCTAAAAGTTCAGCAATATCGCAGTTCTCAGCGATAATCTGAGTCACGGCAAGACACTTTTTAAATATGAATGCAACGCCACTGCCCCTAGAATCGCCGGGTCAGTTGTACCATAATGCGTCATATTCAATTGGAAGCGCTGCCAGAATATCCGGGGTCGATGAATCCCCTAGCCATGTTTCCGTAAGAGCTAAGATGCCGATATACCCGTCCAAGAGGAGAGACAGCACTTCCAGATGATGTTTCTGCAAGGAGCGTGTGTTAAGCAAAGCTAGCCTAAGGCCGTTGATCTTATTTACAGATTGGGGGCGTTGAGTTGTTATAGATCCCTTCCCTTCCTAGTTACAGTCCCTCAATATCAATTCATTCCGTAGCCTGGCTAGCACATTAGCCCCTAGTAGTTCAGTGTCTGTTCTTAATGAATGTAGTTGTTCAATAGTATAAACAAAATGAACAGCAGGGGTCCTAGCCCTTGGGCCCGGCAGGGCGCGGACGGGCGCAGACGGGCTCGCCAGCGGCACGCCTGCTGCGTGCGTGCGCTGCACGCTTTCATCCCTTCTCCTTAAGTGGGGAAATTGCAAGCCTAGCGCGCTGACCGGTAGACCTCTGAGGGCTCTGAGTCCCCACCCCACACCCAAGATGGCGGTCAGAGACCGGGAGAGGCTGAAACTCACCAAAGTGGTGTGTCCGTGAAACATAGATTTTAAGTGCGGGCAATGCGGGAGATGCAAGTGAAGTTTCCAAAAGGAAATTAAAACGCTATTTAAGCCACACTCTTTTTAAAAATATCGTTGCAGTGGAGTTATTAAAAGATTAACGAAGCAGCAGGTTCCTCAATTCTACAGTCAGGTTGTGCAAAAATGCAAATGTAGCAGACAACGTTTGGCAGCATATAGTGAAAGGGCGCGTGCTCTTACTCTTAGTCCACTATTTACTCTCCACACTATCGATAGATGCAACTTATCCAACCGTCGAAGCTCTGACGTGACCTCATCCAGCACTGGATCAATATTGTTTGCCCATTGTGTATATAGGTCCGGACCTATCTTTAGCCCAAGGTAGGTTGCTGTACCTCTCTGTCGCTGATCCCTTATATTGCACTGTTCTGTACTAATAATCTGGGGTTTACCCTTATTCAGGCAATAGCCTGACCTGCTCCCAAAGCTTTTCGCCATACTCTTGAGTTCTATTATTGCCGTTACAGGATTCAGTGTGACCACTGCGATATCGTCAGCGTAAATGAGTACCGTTGTCTTATAGCCACTTGTTTTGAAAGGTTCTATCTGCGGGTTGTGGGTTATATGATTAATGAATGGATCAAGATATATGGCGAAAAGAATAGGGGGGCACGGACACCCTTGTCTAGTGCCTCTTGCCACCATTATTGAGTCTGATGTCTTCCCCATCACTTGTAATAGGGGTGTATGGTACATTGCCTTAATAGCAGCAATTATTTTGGGGCTGAATCCTCTCTCCACTAAGGCTCCCCGCAAATATTGCCATGTCACTCTGGTAAAGGCTTTTTCGGCGTCCAAGAGGATCACAGCCACTCTATCTCCCCTAGTCTCTGCTAAATGCAGCAGGGAGACCACCTGTCGTATATTATCTGTAGTTCCCCTGCCAGGTATGAAGCCGTGCTGCCATTGCGAGACCAAGTGGGCTATGACCCTCTGAAGCCGAATCGCAAACATTTTTTAATACACCTTTGCATCTGAATTTTTTAGCGAAATAGGACTGTATGAGCTCCGCAACATGCTTGGTTTCCCCTTTTTATGAAATATTATTATGTTTGTTTCCTGCCAAGATTTAGGCGGCACTCCTTGGTATTGAACATCTAAAAACAAGTCATATATAGCCAGATCAGCTTGAAGTATTTTATATGCCTCTACTGAAATTTTGTCTGCACCTGTGGCCTTCCCAGAAGAGAGGGAATTTAGGGCCATCACTGTTTCATGCAACGTAAACGCCTTTTCCAACTCAGAGCATTTATTGGGGTCTAATCTACTAAGGTGCAGGTGCTCCTCTGTGGGTTCTAGTTGATCATAGCTAGGATCCGCCTGATACAAGTTATTATAGAACTGTTAAAAAAAACATTTTTTTATCAGAATCTGTTTCTACTCCTTCTGCTTTTTTTTTTCTGTTATAATATTATGAGAGACCTTTTGTCTAGTCCTAAGGGCCAACAGCCTTCATGTCTTTTCCTCAAACTCGTACAGCTCTCTTCGATGAGCTTGATATGCCTGTGCAACTTGTATTTGAAAAAAGCTATTTAGCTCCGTTTTCGTAGTAGTTACCTGATCTTTAACCATAGTTAATCTATCTGTTTCTCCCGAGTGTAGCAACATAATGTGTTCTGTCTCTAATTGGGACATAAGGGAAGTAATTTGACTCTTCCTCAACTTCCGATGCTGGCCTACATAGCTTACTATTTCCCTCCTTAAGCACCCTTTATATGTATCCCACACAATCGTGCGAGAGGCACTATATCCGTTAATTGCAAGAATTCTCTGGACCAATTTTTAATACATTCAATAAAATCCTTGTCTACTAGTAGCTTCCTATCAAAGAACCATGAATGCCGTAACCTTCCTGAGCCTTGACCCGTTATTTCTAATAAAATTGGGCTGCAGTCAGAAAAAATTAGAGGGATCTTTGCTATCTCTACCAACCCCAAAATATTTTCAGACACCAAGAAATAATCTAAATGGACATATTTTTGATGGGGGCATGAAAAATATGTATACCTAGGGTCCAAATTGTGCTTGACTGCCCAGACATCTATCATTCCATGGCTAGATTTGAAGTTAGTTATGGCCCGATTAACCTGGGGTTTCCTCCCCATGTACTTTGACCCAGTCTCACTTGGGACCCCGTAATGAATATTAAAGTCTCCAGATATTATTAGGAGTGTTGGCCATGCAGCCAACTCCACCTCTAACTCTTCCCAAATCTCAGGATTATCCAGATTTGAAGCATATACTGGCCCAACTGTCATCCCTGTATTTAAAGTGACAATTGCCCATCGACCCCATTTGTCCACCAGAATACTTGTAGCACTTCCATAATTACTCCCCTAATCATGGAAATCTGTGTGTAGCAAGCTACCAGGTCGTATCCTGTTATCTGAAGGATACCCCTATTATTCTATGGAATGTGGGTCTCCTGTAAACAAATAATTTCAGGGTTGATAAATCCCAAGATCTCAAATATCTTAGCTCTTTTTGTCCTATCAATCAGTCCTGCCACGTTAACTGAACAAATCCGTAGTTTATCCATACTCTTCTCCTAAAGCGAACCATCTGCTTAGCCTACCATTCCATTTTTCATCCATTCTTTCCTTTATTTCATTTTCTTAATTACTGAATCCCAACATGTTGATGCACCTAAACCGGCTTTTCTTCCCCTTACACACAGTCCCACCCCCACTAACCTTCCCCCCACCTCCCTTAGCCCCCTCCCACTCCCATCCCCCTTTACCCCACCCTTAAAAGCAACTAGACCTATGGTTTAGTTCGGATGGAACAGCTCTTAACATGATCCTTGAGTCCCCCTTTTTAGTTATCCAAAAGTGACCATACTCCCCCTTGAACATAACCACTACAGTATATCCCACATTCCTATACCATATCGTATCCACCACCCTACTGTCCACCACCCCAATACCTGTGCTACTTAAAATAATGAAAAGAAACTAAACAAGCAACATTTTCCCCCCATCGGTAAATAACTAGATGGGTGACAAAGAAAAAGGAGATCCTTAGTCTCATAATCGCATAATCAGTTTTCAGAGCCTTCGTAGACGTAGCCTTCTTAACCTTTCTTGTTTAATTCCAAAAATTATTTTGCTTTGACTTCTGATGTGAAGTAGCGAGCACTATCCCCTATTAATACTTTTAGTTTTGCTGGGTTCAAAAGGTAAACCTGAGCCCCCTTTCCTGAAAAGGGTTTATCATCTGGCGTAGTCTCCAGGGTCTTTCGACCGTCACATGACAAAAATCAGGTCTTGTGAAAAATTCACCATCATCCAACCGACATTTATGATCAGTTCTGGCTTTCTCGAAGATAATCTGGCGCAGGAACACAAGAACTGTTCAAGGTCTGGTGCCTGCACCTGTCTGTTGTTTCCTCACCAGGGGGACCGGATGTGCTTGTTGGATTTCTTGGGCCCAATTCCAACCTTCTACTTCGGGGAATGCCTTCGCTAAGAGATCTACCATATAGTGTTGCATATCCGTACCCCCTTTGTTTTCAGAGATGCCCAAGAACTGCAGGTTGTTTCTTCGCTGTTGGTTTTCTTGTTCTTCGAGTTGCCACTGCACGTCTATGAGTCTAGCTTCATGTGATGCGGGTTGCAGCTGTGTTGATTCCATTTCGGTCTCCATAATACCAGTTCTTGTTTCAAGATCAGTTAAACGATCTGAAATTTCACTGCATGTCTTGACAATTTTACGAACTGAACCTTGGACTTCACGAATAGCAGTTTAAGAACACCTACTATCTTGTCTAGCCTCCTCCTGGTGGGCCATAACTGATTGCAAAATAGTGTGCAGTGTTGCTGAGGGCACCAATTCCGTATTACAGGGAGATTTAGTAATGTCCCCTACTAGCAAGCTAGAGGGTGAATAATCCCAATTCAGATCATGCTCCCCCTGCTTAGTTTGGACTAATTTTGTTGCTCCTTTCTTTGGCCTTCGAAGAGTTGCCGTGGAATCTCTCCCACTATTGTCATGGGGGCTATCACTTTCCTCCTCTTCTTCTTCCACGCTACCGCTTGTCGACGATGCTGACCCCACTCTTGATTTGGTATCTTCCGATAATGAATAATAGTTATCTGTTGTTTCAATGTCTGTTTCTCTTCCCAGCTCAGAGTTACTTAATATGCGTTGTTTTCCCCGTACGTGTAATTGACCGCCCCCCCATAGAGCCTGTGCTTTGTGTACTACGCATGAGATTTTCCGAATCCTTATTTTTTTATTGGAGGTTTGTTTCTCACTTAGACTCGTCTGCCCCTCTGAATGGTTTATGTGGTTTATCTGAGGTATGTTGTTATTGTGCTGGGCTGGCACTGGCACAACCTCTAATTGCTGCACAGGGTCTCTTCCATAATGCTCACTCTTAATATTTCCATTGATACCAATCATACTGCCCTCTACCAGATCGCCCCAAGCCATAACAGCCTCAGCCTCAGTCTCATTATTCTCCTTTAGACCACCATTTGTGGGGTTAGTAGCATTTGGAGCCTCTGTAGAATCAAGTACCTCGGTTGCAGTAGGCTGTGTCAGTCCATTCCCTGCATTTCTTCCATTACCTGCCCAGATTTAGCTGTTGGAGAGCCCCTGGTGCCTGATTCGGCTGTGACATCTTCTGCCGCCCCTGCCTCGACATTCTCCGTTGTTGCAGCCATTCGAACTAGCAAACATCTCCACGATAGTTACACCAGCCGGGCACTGCTTGGGCATCAATTCCCCAGAAGATTCTTCCGGGACGGCATTGGACCCTGTCGTCTGGGTGCTCCGGTCGCTCCTTCCCCGCGCTCCGTCGTGCCTCTGTTCCCAGGTGTTCCGAGAGCGTCCCTCGAAAGCAGGCTCTCTGCAGCCTGGAACTTTGCAGTTGATGCCCGCGTCGCCAGCGGGTCCCCCTTCAGCTTCATCTTCCACTCGCAGCCAATGTCAGAAGTGTGGCTCAACGACCGCCAGATCCGC
The DNA here is from genome assembly GCF_964263255.1 of Lissotriton vulgaris. Taxonomy (NCBI): domain Eukaryota; kingdom Metazoa; phylum Chordata; class Amphibia; order Caudata; family Salamandridae; genus Lissotriton; species Lissotriton vulgaris. The sequence goes on along the minus strand of NC_141693.1, from coordinate 1,187,343,165 downwards.
CAACAGGTAAGGGCTAATACCTGACGTAGCTCTTTTTGCACCGAAATATAGGCGCCGTGTTTAATCTTATCTTCAGTGGTTTTTAGCAGGTTCAGTACTGTTCGAATCATTCTTAGGGCATATTAATACTGATTTAATGGGTGTTCTTGCGGGGGGCTCAAGGGATCACACTATCGAGCTGCACAGCAGCCTAGCCTGCCGCCATCTTGCTTTCTTCAAAAACATGCAGCACTCTCAGTGCACTTGCTCATGGTCGAAATACATGTTGTACCACAAAAGGTTGAAAAGTGCCATAATGGCGGGGGGAGCCTAAATGATGCTGCTCCAATGATATCCTGTTTGATTCCCAGACTAATTCTGGAGTCTGACATTCAGTGACCTTAAGATGATGTGGAAAGACAGGCTGATTTCAATAGTTGGAGGCTTCAGGGTCCTTCACTAAACCTATTTCTGTTTAAGTTGATCGGTTAGATACATTTTCTTAAGCACCTGAAATGTTTGAGAATATCTAGCCAGTTAGGTTCTTCCTATACAGATATTCCTCACCTTCTGCAACTGTGGGGTCTTTTAGTGGGAGTTTGTTGCCGTGTGACCTCAGAAAACCAAGATACTATTAAAGGAATATGCTAGTCACAGCAGAGGCTTACTGCCTGCCTGTGTTTTCTATTCAAATTGTCAACTGTGATGATTTGGAGAAAAAACACAGGTTGTTTCTCTGTTGTGTGCCTAGTTCATCAAATGCTTTTGCTACAGGCTTTACATTATAAACTAATATTGAAATGGAAGGGTGCAATAAACAACTGCGCTATCTAATTGCAGATGTTAAACTTGTACCGCTATGCAAAGTCAGTGCTCTCAGGAGACGAGACAAAAGACATACACACAGAGTAAATAAGAGGCAGAGCAGTCAGGTGTCTCAGGAAGCTGGTGTATCACCTGCATATTTTAGAGGCAGACTGAGGAAGGTTTATTCAAATAACTCTTAAATAAGCCCCCACAATGTCTTTAAGTATCCTAAAGACTACTTGCCACTGACACAAGCGCAAGCCTTCATCTTACTGCGACACTAGGCCCTTGAAGCTCACATTTGGCAATTTGTCACTGAGGCCATTGGCCGCTCTCTCTCCATTTCCCTGTCCCCTCATTCTGTCTCTATGTTGCACCTCCTCACCTGCTGAAAACTGTGACTGTAAGAGACGGGTGTTACCCTCTTTTTCCTCTCCTTTTCTTTATTCATTCCCCTATTTAATGGATCCAAAAGAGAAAAAAAACAAATTTCTGAAAATGTCGTTTCTTTTCATATATTATTTACCTTCCAAAGTGCAGCCTCAGGACATAGAAAAACAGGAAGACTTTCTTTTTCAAAATTCCGTCAAAACAAGCCAAAGTGGCCCGATTAGTTATATTCACACTGAAACACATCAGTGTTACTTTACAGAGTTTCCAGTGAAATGCTACTTTAATTTTCTTGTCTTTCTTTCAACAGCTTGCTTTTCCGTTTGTTCTGTGAAGCGCGATCAGCTCTGGATCTACACGCCAGAGATTGCAGAGAATGCAAGCTGTGAACGTCATGTCCCGGCATTCTGTGGCCGAAAAGATAAATATTGTGGTCATTGCGCTCCTCAGCTGATTTTGCGATAATGTCATGGATTGCAACAACACAAAATGCTGAAGGGTCTGTCTTGAGCACTAGACTGCTGTTCCTGGCATCTTTTCTGGGGACACAATTGAAATCTTAGCAGTACAATGGACCACAATGTTCCATAGTTGTGCATTGGCCACGTGTGAAGGTAATCCATCTTACCTTCACAGATGGAGTGTAGCGTTAAGAATAATGGCAGTACATTCATCTGTCACGTTCTCATCTTCTCTGAAGTATTGTTGCGCATGTCTAAAATGGAGTAAACATCCAAAATATCGAACTTTAAATATCGACTGTCTAGTTTAAATATTAAATCAATACTTTCCCTACTGTTACACTCACTGGAGTGGGAATATTAATTTGTACCCCTACGCTCTCCAACGCTTTCCCTACTGTTGCACTCACTGGAGTGGGAATAGTAATTTTTACCCCTTTGCTATCCAACACTTTCCCTACTGTTGCACTCTCTGGAGTGGGAATAGTAATTTTTACCCCTACGCTATCCAACAGTTTCCCTACTGTTGCACTCACTGGAGTGGGAATAGTAATTTTTACCCTCCCACTATCCCAAAAATTCTCTACTTTTACACTTGTTGGAGTGTGAATACTAATTTTATTCCCTGAGCTATGTAATGTTTTCAATTTTGTTATATTTAATGATATATATATATATATATATATATATATATATATATATATATATATTCACAGAAAAAACCATAGGTTATAGACCATATATAGTTAGGGATTTGCATTTACAAAACGTTATTTTACTCGCATAAAACCATTGAAATTCCATATATAGTTATGTGCGCTAACTATATATCGCGCACCCGCAATCCACTGCTGATGATGTCACATATTACATCATTCATGACATGGTCAGTGACATCACTGATGACATCACTGATGACAACATCCAGTGACTGTATGTTTCTGTAAAGTGTAAATATGTCTTACATATTGAAGAATGAGTGGATGTGTAAGTGTCTGGATGAAGGATTTAGTAGGTGCATGACTGACTGTATGAGTGAGTGATTAAATGTGTCTCACTGAGTGCATGGGTTAGTGACTAAACTGTCTTAATTTGTGCATTATTATGTCTGTTGTTCTGTAAACTGCTGCATGTGTTGATAAGTAGCTATATGAGTAACTATATGGGATATTCATTGGTTGTCCAAGTATTTGTATGGGAGACTGAGTGTGTGTGTGGGTGGCTGGGAGGTGTATGACTCTGTGCATAGATGTGTGAGCAGTTGATTCACTAGATGTATGGGTTCAAAAGTGCATGTGGAAACAGCTGTATGGGCGGTTGACTGTGTGCATGAGTGTATTGGTGAGTGAATGGATATCTCAGTGCTACATGTCAAAGTAAGTACATATGTAAAACACAGTACATGTGAGAGTTGACATATATAAATAACTGTGCATAAGAGCCAGTGAATGTGTGAGTGGCTGTATGGATCATTGTGAACTTGTATCAGGGATTGTATAAGAGAGTAAATATGTGTTAGTATATGTTTGAATAAGTAAAGTTTGTATAACTGTATAGTTGAGGAAATGGAGGTGTGATTGATTCTTTGCATGACTGACTAGGTGTGTGAGTAACTCCATGGATGAGTGACAGTCTGTGAGTGTCTGTTTACACTGATTGTATCTAAGATTATATTAGAATCTGAAGAGGTTCATCGTATTATCACATGAATGATATCATCAGTGATGTGATCAGTAATATCAAATGAGATGTCATCAGTGATGTCATTTGAGATGTCATCAGTGATGTCATCAGTGACGTCATTTGAGATGTCATCAGTGATGTCATCAGTGATGTCACTGACCATGTCATGAATGATGTAATATGTGACATCATCAGCAGTGGATTGCGGGTGCGCGATATATAGTTAGCGCAACTAACTATATATGGAATTTCAATGGTTTTATGCGAGTAAAATAAGGTTTTGTAAATGCAAATCCCTAACTATATATGGTCTATAACCTATGGTTTTTTCTGTGAATTTCATTGGTTTTTTAAAAGCTAACATCTGTAGCTGTAAAATGTATTCTTCTTTAAATCCCAAAATATATTTAGATGTTTATTGATAATTTTTTTTTAAATATTTTTTTTCTTCGCTTTCGGTTCGCGAACCGGGAAGCTTTCCGTTAGCTCATCTTGATGCCGCGATCTAGTCCGCGAACCGGTCAACGTTACGTTAGCGGAACTGTGACGCGTCGCGGAAGCGCGACGTATCACGTTATCGCGTAATGCGTCTAATGACGCGCCGCGTTAGCGCTCCCGGAAGTGCTCCGGACCGCGAACCGGAAGCGATCTGGGACGCGGCGCGCGCCGCGTAACGGAAGCGGAACAGGTCATGTGACTTGTTTATCAAACTTTTCATTGGTTCATTTCACTTTTGGTTTCCAAATGATGTATGACTAGGTCATGTGACCTAAAAATAACACTTTTCATTGGCTCAGAACTTTTGCTTTCCCCAAATCATGTAAACCCCTCCTTATTTCCTCACTCTGACTTTCATCTTGGTGAGAGAAAGACCATTTACCTAGAATTGAACAATGGCTTCTGTACTTGCTGCAGCTGGTGGACCCCCACCACCACCTCAACCTCCTCATAAGAAGAGAGGACCACCTAGTCAATTTATCTCTAACAGAGAGGAGGAAGAGGAGGAAGAAGAAGAAGAAGAGGACAGAGAGGAACAACAATTTATCCAAGAGTTGCCCCGGGTTTCAAAGAGAAAAACAAGTTTCATCTGGCAGTTTTTCTCCATCCCTCCTGGATCAAAGAAGGTGAATGCTAAATATGCCACCTGCCTCATCTGTGATTACAGATTGTCGAGAGGCACAGAGAAGAAATACAGTATGGGGAACTATACGATGCATCGACACATGAGCAGGTGGCATCCCTTAAACTACAGCCGGGCTGAGTTAAGGGATCTACAAGACAATCCCCCGACAACTCCTGTGGCCAGATCTACCTCCACAATGTCTTTGTCGGGAAGAGAGGCACAAGAAACTGTGCCAAACATTCAACCCAATTTTCAACATATGAAATTAACTTGTATATACTGTGGTGCTATGCTGTCCTATGGCAACATGAGCGTCAACCTGATTAATATGGCGTTCGAAAATCATAAATGCCCTAATGCACCCAAGAAGTAATTTTTTTTTTGCTCCTGTTGAGCCGTTTTCAATGCCTGTTTTTTGTTGTTTCCCCTCCATAAAAAACACAAAAAAACATAAAACAGTTCTAAAAATACAAAAAAATCAAAAAATGTTCAAAAAAAAAAAATAATAAATAAAACAACAAAAACAAAAAAAAACAGTTCTTTTCAGAACTACCTCCCCTTTCAAACAAAATTGCTAGAATGTTTATCACTCTGGCAAACTCTATTTCTTTTGGTTCGCTTCAAGTTCGCTGACCGGTTCGCGAACTGGAAGCGAACCAAAAAAAATATTTTTTTAAAAAAAAGAAGAGTTAGTATAAGGGAAGTAAACAGAGAATAATGTAAAAAGAAAGACAGCTATAGAGAGTAAATGAGAGATAGTGTCAGTGACATCATCAGCAGTGCATTGCGGGTAAAAAGAGTAGAAAGTATTTACCTTATAATTCTTGTTACCTTTTTAAAATATTTTTTCATACTTTCAATCTGTAAAACAAAGAACAAACATTTCCAAAAATATTAAAACATGTATTTAAAAATTAGAAAAGACAAGGGAAAAGGTTCAAAAACAAACAGTTTTTCAACAACTTTGACATTTACAGAAGTCTCTGCTTCTCTACGTCCCCTACACAATCCTAAAGATATATATTTTAAAGAAACTGTATCTTGATGTTGATGAACTGAGGCCTATTTTGGAACATGGTGTTTTTCTTGCACTGCTAATGTCTCACAATAGTGATGCAATAGCAGCGCAAAAAAGATGTAAAGCCATCATAAAATTGTGTCTAACATTTTAAATGATTGTTTTAGGATGCAAATAAGATGTGTGCTTTCAAGAGCTTTCTTTGAGGTGAGGCCTCTTTTCTTTTTTTTAAAAAAACACTACCCAGAAGTACAGCACTGTAAGCATTAAAATTGATATTTACAGAACTCAGCTTACCCATATGTACCTCACATTTCTAAATGTATATCATAAGGACAAAAAGCATAACATTAATTATACATGTTAAATGGTTTATTTTTGCTGTTCTCAGAATGTATCAAATTTCACTTAAATCAGTGACTTGAAGGTATTCATCATGTAACAGCGGGGAAAAAAAAACACAATCAAAATGACTGTGTTTAAAAAACCCATACAACCTAAGAAATCTGATTTCAAAACTCCTTAAAATTAACTTACTTTCAATGACGTCGAATGATCTCCTATAAACAGCATCCACTCTGTTCTGCTATAAATATTTTCAGCCCGCCACTTTCTGAAAGAAAACCTCCATCGATACGTAAAATATGTTACATAAAAAAAAACTTCTCTCATTATATCACATGTTTCCACTAGGCCAAATCATGTTGCCGCGATTCGCAAGTCTTGTAATTCTTCCAATCAAATCCCGACATTTTCTATTTTCGCAACTTTCAAAAATAAAATATTTGAGATTATTTTCACAATCCTGGACTACTAATATCTTACTCTTCTTTGTCACTCATGTTCTCCTTTTCCTATGACACTGATACTGCTTACTATGAAGCAGACTTACTTGCATCAGGTTTATATAGTTGGATTTTTAATCTAGACAGCATTGCAGACTTACATTCCCTCTACTTAAAATTTTGGTTTTAAAAACACCAGGTAAGAATTTTTAAGGTCAAACGGCAATTTTTTTTTGAAAGTTACAACGGAATCATTACAGAATGACCAGCCATTTCCAGACTTTAAGTAAGCTGTATAATGTCCTGATGTTGTTGATGGACCATCATGATAGATAATTGCTACAGTAACAAAAGTCCTCCCTGATATTGACAGCTGTGAAGCCACAACATTTTTTATTAAAGTTGACAATTTTGATCCATCAGGCCTACAACGTTGGATCATTAAAATGACATACTGGCTATATCTACGTATAAATAATGTTGACATCATATCACATTTACATTGGCTACACTCCATGTTGTGATCCGCTGCATTTACTAGCTTATTAAAGGACACTGATTTACTGTCTGGCAAAGTTAAATATATAAATCTTTCTGAGTCTACACTAGTAGTACTTGATACCATACAGTTCTCGCAGTCATGCTGCCATTGATAAGAAAGCCCAAACAGGTGATCTACATCTACACCCTCATCTTGCAATACATCAAGCATATACATTAAAAACTCCTGACAATCTTGCTGATTATTTTCAGAGAAGTCTGTTTGACCTGAACATTCATCTAACAGATAACGAACTTCAGACACACTTTCTACTTTTGTTCGATCAGTGCTACATTTCTCTAACACAGAATTCAACAAGCAGCATAAACTTTGTTCTGAATTGAACACAATCTGCTCTTTTAAACTCTCTAGTGAAAAGAGAACATTAACAACTACATTTGCATAGCAGTTGACACCAGAACTGTTTTCAAATTGAAAACCAACAACATCTTCAACAGAATCCACTTTCTTTCTGCTAACAACTTTCGGTTCATTGACTTTTAGTCTTTTTGCAACAACCTCCCTACTATTACTGATATTTCTACGTTTCTGGCCTACCACACGTTTCTCAAACAAAGGATATTGAGGCAAATGTGGCGCATACTCTCTTCTTAACCTATTGTATTCCTTAACACAATCTAGATCCGCACAAATGTTTGTGACATCACAGTCAATCAAATACAATCCCGATAAAGTTCTAACTCGTGACAATGCCACATATGCCATACCCTCCTTGAACACAGAACTGCCAATATTCACCAATGCACAGTCTACACTTAAACCTTGCGATTTATGGATTGTCACCGCATATGCCAAGCAAACAGGAAACTGTTTACGGCGAACATATAAGTCTTTAACAAGCAAAAACCTAGCAGAACAACGACCAATTTGCTGTACTTCCTCAATGCCATCAAATTTAATTCTTAAAAATTCTATTCCATCTCTATTTTTGTATTTCTCAAAATCAACAACATTACCCATTGATCCATTTACCAGACCTCTTTCTACATGTAAATTCCTTCTCAAAATGATTCGGCAATTTAAACACACATTCAAAGTCTTTTCAAAACCCGCTGTCTTAGATATAGTCTTCTCTAATGAATCCAATTTTGATTTCAAATTGTCTGACAAAATAATTGTTGATCCCATATGCTCTAATTTGTCGATAGCTTCAAGTTTCACAATCTCTTGCTTTTCTAAATTCAACATTTTGTTGTTGAAGATGGCACATTCTGCAAGAGTTGGCATGAGACATATCCCGGATTTCTTCTCAGTAATTTTCTGAAAAATATTCTCAGGCACAATCTCTTGTTTGGGATATAAATTTGACAGTAATCGTGCATTTAAAGCTTCTTTCCCATGCTCGGTCACTTTTCCAATTCTAATATCTTGTAGAATATTCTTGTAATCTTCATCCTTTGCCTGACGCATATTTTGATGCAGTTCTGCATAATTGAAGTTTAACCATATATTGACGTTGCCAATGCTCCCTAGGCACTTCCTGGTATCTTCATGCGTGAGTATTTTGAACACAGGTTGACCTTTTACTGGTGTCAGCTGCAGAAGATCTCCGAAAACAATGATGTGTTTCCCACCAAATAAGACATCATATTCAGTTTTAAGTACTTCTTGCATTCTCAAATGCACAAAGGCAAGCATGACATTGGAAACCATGCTTACTTCGTCAATGATAAGTAGTTTCATTTTCCTCAAGACTCTTGAAACTTCACAGCAAGCATCTCCAGATAACTTGTTGTATTGTAATTTGTTGTCATGCTCCACCGGCAGCATCAGTAGACGATGCAAAGTAATACCTTTAATGTTATGTGCTGCCAGTCCAGTAGGAGCGGTGACAACACAAGACAGCGATGACTCAGTCCTTTCCTGCAAATAACAAGAGATTGCTTTAATGAGGAAACTTTTTCCAGTTCCCGCTTCTCCACTCACGTACAGTCGGACAGGCTTCAACGATGTACATGAGCACTTGTTCTTCTCATGACTTAATCCGTGCTCAATTTCCTTGGTAACTTCATCATATATTTTCCTCTGCTCAACGTTGAGTTGTTTTTCCAAGTCTTCTAAGTTAACTGAATCCTCCTGAGCATGTGCCATGGCTCTTTCTACTTCATTCATAGCAGTGGCAGCTTCATTTTCGATAATAGGTCCTCCAAGTGGATCTTGACTCAATGAAACAGAACTCTGACTGTCCTGAGAACTGTCTCTGGCAATCTCAGCTGCAATCGTTGCTTCCTGCTCAATTTCCAAAGTTAGCATTTCTTGATATTTAGAAAAAGCAGGACATTCTATGGACTCCTTGGCTGCATTGAAAGAGTCTTCGTAACAGAGGAAATCTCCAAGCAGTTCCTCTTCTGCACGCCAAGGCTTGAAAAGTTGCAAAAGTGCTAAATAGAAAAACTCCTTTTTTTCTGGAGATTCGCCACTCAATTTTCGATGGTTTACTAATTGGCATTTTCTTTGCTTGACCAGGCATCCCTCACTTCCAATTACAGCATACACTCCTTTCTCAATATCTTCTTTGATGTTCCTCTTGAATATATAATTTTGGAGAACCTCATATAGACAAACATTCTCAAGGTGACTGCTTCGATTTGGATAATATGTATCCAACATGTTGGTCTTCAAAATGTCGGTACTGTTTGGTTCCTTTTCTGCCAAATACTCAATTTCCCGGACAGGTTTTAGAACTCGATTTCGCGTTGCAGCAAGACCAAGACTCGCCCAAACGAGACTCCTGGATTTGGCATAGAGACTTGCTGAAGACAATCGATCAGAACATTCGTAAGCTCCGATTTCTCGATGCGACAACATCTTCAGACTGAAACTGTACAACTTCTTGCTGAGGCTCTTTTCATGGGAAATGTCCTCCCACATATCCTTCAGTTCGGTCTTTTCTTTTTTGGTGATGTAAGATGTCACATACCGAGCCACAGCCATACAGTTGTCAGCCACAAACTGTATATCCATGTTGGCATTCCACATGGACAAAATCACTGGGTTGTAGTCATTGATGTACTTGGACTCTTCATTCCTTTTCAAATTGTATGTATTCTTGGGTGATTTCCTCGTCACATTATGTCGCAGCGAAGACATCAAACTGTTCACTCTTCCTTTAGAAATCACCGGTCGTGGAAAGTTGAAACGACATTTGGTGTAGAACTTGTCCTTGTTTCTGAATTTACGACGACAGTACTTTCCACAACGATGGCTTTGGAAACGTAGAACTTGTTCTCTTAGACTTTACTTCTCCGTTGCGTTTGGAACAGCACACGTAGAATACTGTTCGATGAAATTCATCACTAAGTCATCCGGATCTGTTCCAAATTTAGGTGCATCCTTGATCCACAGCAACATATGTATATGAGGGGCACCTCTTGCTTGGTACTCCTTTCTCCAGAAGAAATCCAACACCTCTCCAAGAGGTGGATTCTTTTTATTTGTGATGAAAGACATCATAGCTTCAAATCTATGATTGAAGTACCTGCATACATTCACTGGATCCAAAGAACACAGTTCTCCAGGTGTCTTGAATTCAATGTTTTCAATATTTCCATTTGCCTCTCGTAGAAATTCAAGTAAGTCTTCCCAGCCATACTCGGCACAGCTCAGAGTGAGGAACCATGTCGGAGTTCCTAAGTTCCTCAGCATACATTTTAAATCACCATGACGACGGTACCAGTACTCATTAGTACCACGCAGACACGCCATGAGATTAATTAAGTGAGAATCCAAAATACTGTCTTGGACATTGACTTTATGCATAAAGTCCCTTGCCGAAATATTTCGCATCTGTATACCACTTTTTAAGATGTGGTTAACTGCATATGACAGTCCAGACAGATCGCTTTCAAACAGGAGATGAAACAAATATGGAATGCATTGACGAAACCTAGGATCGTCTGCATACAATCGTAAAGTCCGGTATTCAGACGCAGGAATTTGATGAGGTCGCTCATCATATCTTCCTCCTTGACCTGTGGGAAATAGCTGTGGGAAACACCGAGCTTCCAAACTTTCCTCCCAAACACTAATGGGACTCCCTTTGGCTTGTTTCATTTGAAACAACTCAATAGCATTCCCCATGACTTCCTTGGAATGCAAAGGATGAACACTATAATGTTCATATATTTCTTCACTTTTAGAGGCCTCTACTTTCTCAATTTGGCCAGCACACAAATCGCTATCCTCTTCATCACTTACTTCCTCTTCTGCAACATATACATTCTTATAGTACTTATTATTTTTCTTCAAATACACTGTTGCCTTTTTGACTTTCCTAACATCCACTAAATCTTGCCATATTTTCTTATTCTTTGTCGGAACACCATTAACCAAGATAACCAGAGGTTCCTCTTCCACTTTTTCTATTCCAATTGTGTTAATGTTTTTCTTCAAATCTAGAGGCAAATAAACAACTCTTCCCTTTAATCCTCTCTGTAAATCTGCTGGAGGCAACTTCCCTGTCTTTGGCTCCATTCTTACAATAGCCTGAAAGGGATGGATACTTTGAATCAAAATAGATTCATAAGTATTTAAATCCTTCAATTCAGAAGGAATCTCAACCAATTCCAGATTATTATGAACTGCCCTAGCAGGCATCTGGTTTTGGTTTAATTTATTACAACAATAAGTACACACACGTTGATCCGATCCCAAATCAAAATAATTTTCTACCATCAAGTATGTGGCAAAATCCTTCCATTCACTATTATTTTCCCTTTCACTTTTTGCATATAAATCCACTACCTTAGTCTGATTCTTATAATAAGTGCGTCGACAACATACACAAGTGAAATTAGGCCTCTCACTTGATTTCATCTGAAACGTGGCAATTTCCTTCTGAAAATTATCTGTACTGGAAACCTGTACATTATCTTCCACATTACCCTCTACTTCAGGGTCAATTTGAACATTCTCATCTTTACTACCAAAGTAACAAAACTCAATTTCTTCACAAATATTCTTCACATCTATTTCAGAACCATGCAAAAGAGCAGCACATAATTGTTTAAGCATAATTGCTGGACTCTTAGCATAATACAACATTCTTACTAATTTTCTCACTTTATTATGATGCACTGCTAGCATCCTGAAATGATGAAAAACACTCTGGCATACTCTCCTGGAAAGACAAGCCAGTGAATGACCACGCAAACCTGTCATTTGTCTCACTCTGCAAGGATCTAAATCTTGCAACAACTTCATTTTCTGCTTCAAACTTTTCTTATTAAATGTCCGTATAAAATCACAAAGCAAATTGATGGAAACCTGTCGCACACTGCAAATAGAACTACACTTCCAAATGTACACAGGACCCTTAGGACGTCTTCCTAAAACCTCATCACTTAGCGCCTCTTCTGTCTCTGTTGTCACAAGTTGTTCTTTTTCAACTGGACAACCATCCTTCACTTCATAAGCTCGACCACTGATGTCAACTGCATGCACCAAATCATTATCCTGAAAATAAGTCTCCTCATTAAAAAATGCCTCAGAACTTGAACTATGCATCCATTCTCCGGAAAAAACTTCACAAAAGTTAGTACGATTTACTACTCTCTTCCATCTACTTTTTGTTTTGAAATCAGAAATTACCTTGCTTAGTTTCCTAATTCTATTGATTACCAAAATAAACAACTTCCGCTTAATTTCAAAAGCATGATCAATAATTTTCTCTACATTTTTCTTCTTCTTATAAAATGCCGCTTTCTGTTGGCCTTTCTTTTTAATATTTTTCAACAAATTAACTAATATCCTATTACGGAACATTCGATTTCGAATGTCCCTAAACTGTTGTTTCCTTCTACTATCATGCACAGAGTTATCTCTTCCTCTACCAGTAACATTTGTGATGGGTCTCTCCTTTCCATTTAAATTACTTTTCTTTTTGTGAACTGAAACATTTTTTTGAGCAAAACTTTTTTTACTAAAAATATTTCTTAAGAATGATTTCGTGCTCTTACCCGGACCTTTCTTGGTGTTTTGACAAGTATTTGGGGAAGAGGACTGCTGCAATAAAACATCATCCTGCTGTCTTTGACGTTTTCTAGCCTTTCGTATTCGACTTTTGTAAGGCATTTTCCAAACTATGAAAGAATCTGCAGTTGAATCTGTGGATAAATATAATATAAAATGTTATTAACCACAATTACCAAACAGTAAATAAATAACAGTCATCTAAAACTTAATGCCGTACTAATTATTTAACATAGCAAATATTTTCCACCAGCACTGTATCACAAAAATGACACTCAATGGTACAAAACAAGCATACAACACTCATAAATCACTCCCTAATATTTTAAATCATTAATTCAGGATGACGATAAGATGTAGCCTATCTAAAGATTTGTTTAGGCCCTGATCTTTAGACTGGGGTAAATGTGTGTCATTGATCCACATTCAGTCCATCACCTGTTTTGTTTATTTGAGGTGAGGCCAACACATGGTTGCAGATAAGATTTTTACTGAAAAAGACCAAGGTAAAAAAACATGTGAAGCCCTACCAATGAAGTAAATCATTAAATGAAAACCAATACATTTCTGCAAATATGCACTACTAGTGCTTCATAAGATGTTTTGGGTCATATTTATAAGGCATTTGAGTATCTAGTATGCTATTTTACGTTCTTCATGGTGCAAATTTATTGTAAATACGCTCCCACCTGCGGTTGGCAAATTTAGATTTTGATTATGGGAGTTAGATAGGCATGTTAATAATTTCCCAAAAATGGTGTATAACCCCAAACAACCTTTAAAGCAAATGCTCTTAGCCATGTTATCCACCTCCCATTGGATAACATGGCTAAGAAGTGCTTGCAAATGTGAAAAAAAACGGCCGCAATGCATAAATATCGCAGAAAAATCAGCGATATTCATGCATTTTCCAGCAAATGCTCTTAGCCATGTTATCCACTTCCTATTAAATAACATGGCTAAGAACTGCTCAGGGCCCCATGAGGAACGCTTTCCATTTAAAAAGGGAAAAATAACATCAAAGACACTAAAATGCCTTCTAAATATGAACCCAAACAACCTATGAAGCAATGTGAAAAAAAACGGCCGCAATGCATGAATATAGCAGAAAAATCAGCGATATTCATGCATTTTCCAGCAAATGCTCTTAGCCATGTTATCCACTTCCTATTAAATAACATGGCTAAGAACTGCTCAGGACCCCATGAGGAACGCTTTCCATTTAAAAAGGGAAAAATAACATCAAAGACACTAAAATGCCTTCTAAATATGACCCCAAACAACCTATGAAGCAATGTGAAAAAAAACCGCCGCAATGCATGAATATAGCAGAAAAATCAGCGATATTCATGCATTTTCCAGCAAATGCTGTTAGCCATGTTATCCACTTCCTATTAAATAACATGGCTAAGAACTGCTCAGGGCCCCATGAGGAACGCTTTCCATTTAAAAAGGGAAAAATAACATCAAAGACTCTAAAATGCCTTCTAAATATGACCCCAAACAACCTATAAAGCAATGTGAAAAAAAACGGCCGCAATGCATGAATATAGCAGAAAAATCAGCGATATTCATGCATTTTCCAGCAAATGCTCTTAGCCATGTTATCCACTTCCTATTAAATAACATGGCTAAGAACTGCTCAGGGCCCCATGAGGAATGCTTTCCATTTAAAAAGGGAAAAATAACATCAAAGACACTAAAATGCCTTCTAAATATGACCCCAAACAACCTATGAAGCTCTAACAGTACATATCCTGAAATTTAATTGATTTCAAAATTCGTTTTTAAACACAACATATAAATCAATTGTATACCTGCATTCATGAAGAAATGACTAAAAATGTCCCTGAGACACATGAAAGTGTTTTCTGGAATGCCCTAGCACCATTTTTGGGACACTATTAACATGGCTAGGTAACTCCCATAATCAAAATCTAAATTTGCCAAGCACAAGTGGGAGCGTATTTACAAGACACTTGCCCCATGAGGAACACTTTACATTTTAAGAGGTAAACATAACATCGCAGAAAAGTCAGCGATATTCATGCATTTTCCAGCAAATGCTCTTAGCCATGTTATCCACTTCCTATTAAATAACATGGCTAAGAACTGCTCAGGGCCCCATGAGGAACACTTTCCATTTAAAAAGGGAAAAATAACATCAAAGACACTAAAATGCCTTCTAAATATGACCCCAAACAACCTATGAAGCTCTAACAGTACATATCCTGAAATTTAATTCATTTCAAAATTCGTTTTTAAACACAGCATATAAATCAATTGTATACCTGCATTCATGAAGAAATGACTAAAAATGTCCTTGAGACACATGAAAGTGTTTTCTGGAATGCCCTAGCACCATTTTTGGGACACTATTAACATGGCTAGGTAACTCCCATAATCAAAATCTAAATTTGCCAAGCACAAGTGGGAGCGTATTTACAAGACACTTGCCCCATGAGGAACACTTTACATTTTAAGAGGTAAACATAACATCGCAGAAAAGTCAGCGATATTCATGCATTTTCCAGCAAATGCTCTTAGCCATGTTATCCACTTCCTATTAAATAACATGGCTAAGAACTGCTCAGGGCCCCATGAGGAACGCTTTCCATTTAAAAAGGGAAAAATAACATCAAAGACACTAAAATGCCTTCTAAATATGACCCCAAACAACCTATGAAGCTCTAACAGTACATATCCTGAAATTTAATTCATTTCAAAATTCGTTTTTAAACACAGCATATAAATCAATTGTATACCTGCATTCATGAAGAAATGACTAAAAATGTCCTTGAGACACATGAAAGTGTTTTCTGCAATTCCCTAGCACCATTTTTGGGACACTATTAACATGGCTAGGTAACTCCCATAATCAAAATCTGAATTTGCCAAGCACAAGTGGGAGCGTATTTACAAGACACTTGCCCCATGAGGAACACTTTACATTTTAAAAGGAAAACATAACATCTTAGACACTCAAATACCTTATAAATATGGCTCAAAACAACCTATGAAGCTCTAGCAGTACATATCCAGAAATGTAATTGATTTCTTAAATCGTTTTTAAAAGCAACATATCTGTTTCAGCTTACATAACAGACCATGGAATGGGCTCCATATATCACAATATCTTGTGTTACTGCATGCCAGAATGTTACACCAAATATGCAATTACAATTTCTCTATGAAACTAATTCTATTACTATATCACTAGAGACAAAAACACATTTTAAAAACACAGCTTTTTTCATCATTTTCTCCTTAAATCATACTATTCTCTATCTAAATTAAATAAATCTTTTCTCACCTTAGCAAATATTTTTTGAGTTTTGAAAACAGTCTCAGAAATACACCAAATTGTCTTCAGCAGAAGAAAAAGGATGCACTCCAAAGGCTGCAGCTATTGAAAGCACAGAAATACAGATATTCATTTCACATATCTCTCATATTAGCCAATCATACCTCTTCCCTCACTTTTTTCAAATCAAAACCCTTCCCCCCTCTGCCCTATCTGCCTTGTTTCCATAGCAACCACCTCCTGGAAGACCTCTCATGTTTGCAAATTCATACAACAATGTTTCAATTGAACTGTGAACTCTCAGTGCACCTGCGTATCCAGTGCAATCTTTCATTAAATGTTTCTTCCTTGACCATTCAAATGACATGTTTCAAAGAACACATCCATGCACCCTAACTTTCTGTTTTCAGAAATGGAAATGCACCAATCACTGCTAATGAATCATTAGCATTGTAAATCCACAGTTTTTTTTCTTTAGAAACTCCTACTGTTTCAACTGCCCTTTCATTACCACACTTCATCTGACTGCAGAACAACCTTCTCCCACCATGTTTAAGGTCTGGATTGTTGGACATAGTTACATCCACTGGGCTCAAAGGTATGCTGAGAACAGAAATTTACCTAACCTCAATTTACAAGATGTGGAAATTAAGTGGTTGGGCCAAAGAGGATTAAAATGTCACCAATTGATACCATTGGTGAAAACCTTTATGCATTTGCCAAAACCTGACCTGTTAATAGTGCACTGTGGAGGTAATGATTTGGGCACTTTGACAGGGGTAGGTCTGGAAATGCTTTTAAAGGACACCTTTGAGCAATTAATGGCACTTTTTCCTCAAACTGCCTTGGTATACTCCAATATATGCCAAAGACAGAAATGGAAGTGGTCCAACCAATTTTGTCCACAAATTGAGAAAGCGAGGAAGCATGTAAACAAATCTGTTTCAGCTTTCATGAGAGACCATGGAATGGGCTCTCTGTACAACAATAACTTGCGTTACTACATGCAAGATATCTACAGAGGAGATGGAGTTCACTTCTCAGATGAGGGCAACAGAATTTTCATTCTGAATTTAAGACTGTGCATTGGTACCTACTTATAAGTACCTAAATGTACCATAAACCCAAAAGCTCTTCTCAGAGCTACCCTTCATCTGATCACTCACAATTATTATGTTTTTCTAATTTTTTTCATTATTTTTCCACAAAATTCGCTCCCCGGGGCGCTACCCGGTTCGCGAACCGAAAGCTAACCTCGCGGAATTTTTTAAAAAAATGTTTTTTTCCGCACATATAAGCCTCCTCAGCCACCCTCAGAAAACCTAGAGGGTCAAGATAAGTCTACCATGACCCCTTCTACCCATTCTAAACATTATTTGCCCTCCATCTTGTATCTTAATGCGCCCGAAACACAAAATGGTGGACTCCCGTGACGCTTAAGGTTCGCGAACCGGGCCGCTTCCCGGAAAGCGGTCCAAAAAAAAAGGTGGGAAAGTAATTTACAGAAAAACGACTAGAGACACTCTCACCAAATATAGATTAGCTCATACTACATAACAATCCCTTCCATTCTCACAAA
Organism: Lissotriton vulgaris; assembly: GCF_964263255.1. Classification (NCBI taxonomy): domain Eukaryota; kingdom Metazoa; phylum Chordata; class Amphibia; order Caudata; family Salamandridae; genus Lissotriton; species Lissotriton vulgaris. Next base: position 1,187,325,504 of record NC_141693.1, on the reverse strand, counting down.
TTTCATTGAAATTTCATTTAGCCATTTAGCCTGTAGACCTCTCCAAGTACCATGAGGTAAATTACTTCACAAAACACATCTGAAGTGTTGGAATTGACAACCAATGAAAATGTTACTTATATTTTCTACTTTTATTACCTGATATTTGATTGGTTATATACCTGAATATATATAAAGGAACAGAAGAAAACACAGCCATTTTGACTGCTACTTGTTGTTGTATATATCATTTAGAATACCACTAATAACATCAACTTGTTTCTAAAGGTAAGTTGTTATTTTTAAAACTGAAGTATATTGTCCACTATAAGTAAATATGGTAAACTTTTTCAGATAGTTATATACTATCCCTCTGTAAGAGTTAGACATTGAGAAAGGCTTCTTTATTATAATTATGGACTGATTTAGGTTTCCGTGGTATAATTATGAATTTACTTAGGCTTCTTCACAGGCACTTTTTAATAGTACTACTTCACGCCTGAAACCATACAGTGCCCATAGATTACTTCTCTGTTATAAACTCACAAGTGCCTGTCTGAACTTAAACCCAACAGTGCCCTATCTCTACTGATATATTTATTTTTTATGCAAATTACAGCAATAAAATGGAAGGTGAGCAGAATGTTTCCTTCGAAATTGTTCTGGAGAACAACACAGAAAAAGTTAATGAGGACAATGATGACTCAGATTTCATGGATGAATCACGGGACCATGAATTAGTTCAATGTGTAGAATCTGTGGATCATTTACTTTATTATGATGACGGACAAATGTTGGAACTTATGTTCACTGAACAAGAACACATATCAGACAGTGAAATGCTAGACGTTGTATTAAATTTTGAAAAACAATCCGAAAAATAAAATTGTATGTAATATTAAAAAATTGTTTGAGTCTTTAATCATTTTTATATGTAATTCATAAACTAGTTAAATGTTAGAAATGTTATTAAATTTTGAAACACAATCACAATAATAAATAATTGCTTAAAAAATAAAAAAATTAAAAAATAATCAACAAAACCAACAAATAATTAACATACAGTATTAGAAAAGTCTTTCATTCTTTTATCCATAAAGTTCGCTGCCCAGAACGCTTTCTGGTTCGCGAACTTGGCGCTTACCACGCAAAAAATTATTATTTTTTTTTTTTTTTTGGACCCTCCTAGGCCCTTTTAAAACCTCCACATAAAACCTAGGGGGTCAACGAGGATCTACTATGCCCCCTTATGGTAATTTCCCCCTTTGTTTTGGCCTCCTCTTGTCTCTCGATCCTACCGAGAGACAAGATGGCGGCCGCTCCGGACTGTTTAGAATGTTGACAGACACCAGAGGGCCAATCAGCTTCGCATCGCAAAGTTCCGATACGCGAAAGGTTCGCTAACCGGATCGCTGCCCGGAGCGCTGTTACAGATATATATCTTGATTTAAACGTTAATTTCTCAAAATCCACTGAAGCACATATATTGAGACCTAGCAAAGGCACATCGGGCTAACAGTCCCTACAATTTTGCCAAGTTTCGTGAAAATCCATTCAGCCGTTCGGGCTAAAAGTGAGTCCAACCGCCCTATGGAAAACTCAATGCAAAAAACGCGTTTTGGGACCCCCCTTTTTTCTCAGCCCCCCCTTGACGAAACCCGACCAAATTTTCAGGGGCTGCTCAGAAACAAAATGTGCCATTTTCCTGAAAATTTCAGCCAATTCCGTCCACAAACGCAAAAGTTATTAGGCATAGAATTTTCAGAAATCCCATAGGGAAAAAATCCTAACTATATATACCTACTGGCGACCGCCAGTAGGTAATATATATATATATATATATATATATATATATATATATATATATATATATATATATATATATATATATATATATATATATATATATATATATATATATATATATATATATATATATATATATGTAAATACATTTTTAATACTGTCTTAAATATTTTATAATTAAGATTAATAATTATTTTATTATATTATTAAGTAAATATATATGTTAAAAAGGTTATGGGTTTTACATGACATTTTTTATTTTTACATGTTAAGGTTTTTTACATTATTGTAACTATGTTTTATTTAATTGTGTTTATTATTTAATTACTTTTATATTATTTTTAATACGTTTAAAATTCGATCTTTTAGTTAACTATATTTTAACTATCGATATTTTGTACTCGATATTTTAGTACTTACCTGTTTGTAGATATGGGTTCTATATTCTGTCCCTCAATATTTTTGAATCGATATCCTGGGCAGTCGATATTCTGTCCCTCGATATTTAGTCACTAAACCCTAAAACGGATCCACAGGGTAAGTCGGCACTGTGTTGTCCCAAGTTTAATTGCAAATGTTATTAGTGTTGCAAAAGGTACGCTGTAATTAAATGGATGTTATTGGAATCTAAAGTATTGCAGTGACATGCAATGCATATTCTAGAGTGATTTCCGAGGATTATAAAAAAAGGAGGTCAATTAACCTATCCAATGCCCACTCTGCCATCTAACGATCAGGGGGCTTTTTGTGAAGAGGACCAGCAAGGGGGTGTCCCTGTCTATTTTATGTGTTTGATGTATGTTTATCTAGGTGCCTGTATTTCATTTAATAAAGAAGAGTTTTAAATGTTCCTCCTTGACAAATTAAAGATGTTGGGAATTTAGTCATCTGCTTAATGCTTTATTAAAAGTAATGTGCAGAGCTTAAGCTTAAAAATTAAATATGTTAAAAGCTAAATTTGTAGTAGGCAACCGTACTTAAAAATTATTGGACTGGTACACAAAAATTAAGCATGGATTGGTAATCTGACATAATTGATGATGCCATGAATGAATTAGAAAATATATTAATACTGAAAGTCTTGGTTATCACATTAAATAACCTTTGTGCAAGATGTGTTTCTTGTCTTTGCTGCAGACGTTACAATTTCGGAAGCTGCTGTTTATTAGCTAGTGAATAGACAATTGTCTGTATTAGACAACTGATAGTAAGGTTCTCCCCACAAAAGATGCAGAGGACAGGGAGGATGATTCATGGGAAGAAGTTTTCGGAAAGCAAGAAAGGATGTGCTACAACATATAAGGACACATGGTTAAATGACGATTGTACTCTGGTGAGAATATGGGAGTACACCTGTTCTCAGGAGCATGCTGAAATGTTATTGGTCAAAATGAAGATAAAAGAATATTAATGTTGCAACATAGGAAATGTTCATTAATATTTGTGAGTGTTCTCAGAACAGTTTGCAGATTTACATTCTCTTTAATCCTATTCCTTAACCTGAGAACAGCATCTCATTCTGTTTCCCTTCTTCCTGCCTCTGTAAGAGGGGACTTTCATTGAGTTTTTAGATTTCTCTATATAAGATTTTTTGGAATTTCTTGGTCTGCTGTTATTTGAGCTGAGAATATTTTCCAGTTTATTATTCTAAAGCTTCACGCTTATGCTTGCCACCGCGCGGAAGCAGGCACCGCGCGGCGCCTGCCATGTTGTGCATGGAACTGAAGGGGGGGTACCATAGGTACCCTCCATGTGCACCCCCACCCCCAGAATCCCTGGGGGCCCGCTACGGAACCCTAATGGCAAAAATCACCTGCCTTTCCGTGGCGGCAATGGATGGCGGTGTCTCCCAGACACCGCCACCATGTTAGCAGCTTTTCCGCCCGGTCGACTCTGTGACCGGGCGGCAAACCGGTGGATGGTCTTTCCGTCCTCCGGGGGTCCCCCTGTGGTAAATTAAATGTTACCCGGTCATAATTTCTATACATTAATAAGGAATAAGGATAGCTCATAAAAATGAGAGGCAGAGTCCGTGGTGTCCGAGTCAAAAGGGCTTTAATACAATGACTCGAGTTCCATCACCACTAAGGTTCAGGAAGGATCGACTTCTGACGTTTTATTCACATAACACATTATATATAGTAAAACCATACAATTGCAATGAATAGAGAAGGCGGTACACTCCAGGCGGAGCAAGTGAAAAAGAGAGATAAGAACACATGGGCGTGAAAGAAGACGTGTAAGAAGGTGTACACGTGGATGTTCACTTGATGAGTCATAGGTGTGTCATAGGTGGGTGGATACATAGAGGAGGTCTGCAGGGTCAGCAGAAACCTTTACCCTACATGTGTGCGCAACTGGTCATGACGTGGAATTGACGTGTAACTGGGGAGTTGACTTTAGCACTAGTAGAGGAGTCTGGAGTCTGGAATGTCAGAACGACCTGCACCTTTGGCACATCTGATATCTTGTGTTTGGAGGATGTATTGTCTGAAGTAAAGGTCTCTCGAATAAAGGCTGTTCATCACTAAATGCTAGTGTGTGCATATATTTCTACGTGCATTGCGTGGGTGCCATGGGCCTCCTATGGCAACGGGTTCAGTAAATCACTTGCATGGAGACAGGAAGGCTAGGCCCTATGCTCTGCAGGCGGAATATGTTTACCTCTTTCACTAGACTGGAATGTGTTTTTGCGGAGCTGAACAGATAACTGTAGGCAAAATACCGTCTTGGCAGGCAGGCCAGGCAGGGCACCTCTCGGCTGAGCAGGGAGTAAGGGAGAGGTCAGGGATGCATACCTAAACTGCAGCTTTCAGAGTCAGAAAAGAGGCTCGGAGCCTGAATTCAGGGCCTGGCTCGGCTGGGCCACAAAAACGTGTGCTTCTCGACTTTTAAACGTGTACCATGTAAATGCATTGGCAACGTAGGCCTCAATGCAGAATTAACGTTTCATTCATGGAAGGCCTAATAACAGACATGCTAACATTAGACGGAAATGCAGAGGCATTATTATTACAGGCTCGGGAAGAGAATTACATGATAACATGGACATACATGGGGCATAGGTACATGGATAGGGTGCGAGTGGGGGACACACTGGCCACATAAAATTTCTATTTCCTCATTCCCTCCTTGTCCCCTACTGCGCCCTTTAGGACACATCTATTTTCATGAGACCATCTATTTGTTCATATAGCATCATTTGCTCGTCTTTTTCCATTTGTGCACGGGAACGAGAACGTGGACGGGGAATACAAGCAGTGGCACACAAGCCGCAAATCGCTGGGCCACTTTGCAGACAGAGACAGCAACTGAATACTATGAGCAGTATTATTCCTAGGAATGACAATACTTTCCATCCCCAGGCTGATATCACACTCCAGAGCCAACCGGACCAAGTCCAGGTGCCTGGATTCTGGTGTATCTCGTGAGCTATCTTATGGAGCCTTGTTATAGCTGCATACACTGATGGTGCGTTATTAGGAATAAACACACAACAACTGGAGCCGATCACTCTACAAGCTCCGCCCCTATCGGCCAGGATGACGTCAAGAACAAGGCGGTTCTGAAGAACAACAAGTCTCATAGCAGACTGCTCTTCGGTTAAGTTTCCTAAGGCAGAAGTAGTCTCATTCACTACTGCTTCCAGTGTTCTCGTTAATCTGCGTATCAATTTACTATTTTGAACGGGACCTATGAACCAGAAATATCCTTTAATATAATCCTTGTACTGGTCCCATGCTGACTCAGTATAATCGATAACTGAGGGAAGGTCCCTCTTATGTCTAACATGCACAAGTCGGGAGTCTCGATGATAACGGGATGGGGCTAGAAAAACAGGTGGCAGTAGGAACGCAATATAACATGTTCCACCCCAATCTAAGGGCAGACGTACATAGGCTGTCTGACCACAAATTAAATAGGAATGGTGGGAAGCTTTGAAAGTAGACTTTCCTTTATCATTGAATTCGACCACAGTATTACAATCACTGTGTCCTAGGTGCACTGAACCATTCTTTCTAACGCATAATTCCCCTTTTACTGGTAAGACTGTTATAAACGGGGAACCTGTATTGGTCTCGGACTGGACATTCAGAATCATGAGGCTAAGGGAAACATTCCCTAATTCGTACACTTCATTTTCTAGGTCTGTTCCTTTCCTTTGGGGAAAACCATCTTTGCCGGGAAAACATGCCTTATTCATGACTATATTCAGGTCCCCCCAAATCCATGCACTCTGGGAATTTGTAAACTGTCTGTCTTGTGTTGATGACATTAAAGCAAACCAGGCTCCGCACGAACCAGTGCGGAAAACGGATAAGGAAAGAGAGGCAGAACTCCCTTCATTTTCTGATAAGGTGGGAGTCGGCCACATACCCAGCAATTCGTTACATTGCTGGTCTGATGAGAATGGTGTAACATACGAATAAAAGTGTTGTTGCGAAGTGCTAGTCGATATGACAATTCATGGGGTGGCAGGTCACTGAATGTGTGCTCTACAGTGTCATTGAAGGAAGAATGTATATGTGAACCAAGAGGAGGAAAGAGAACATGTAGCGTCAAGCTTATACATATAATCGATATACTTAAAAAAAACATAACGATCAGAGTTACTATGCATCTACTGCGTAAGTTTTTGCAGTACTTTTCTTTCATCTTTTTCTGCCTATCTCTCTGGCTATTTGGGTCTACGATCTTATACATGTCAGGAACCTGTCTAACCGCTTCACCCGAGGGGGACTTAAACAATTAAACGCTGTCTGACATACTAGACCGTAGTTTTTGTCTATACTCTTGTTGCGGAGTCTTTTCTAACAAAGGGGGTTTAGAGTCACTGGTATCAGGGCAGTCCTTAGAGTCTTTTACTGAACCAAGTCCATGGAATCGCTTCACATGATGGGCGTGGAGCCATCCTTTTCTCCCTTCGACCTTGACGGTGGTTCTCGTTGTCAACAGGACCAATTTGGGCGCGCGCCAGCGGGGCTCCAGAGGGCTTGAACGGTCGAAGTTGCGGACAAACACCAGGTCTCCTGGAACAATTGCATGAGTCTTCACCTGGGTGTTGTCAGGGAAGGCAGCTGCAACCTGTGAACGACAAGAAAGGAGTGCAGACATCAAGGAAGCCAGGTAATCTGTCAGCATAGTACTGTCGACATCGGTTATCTTTCTTGGCATAGGGGTACCCCACATATTCGGCGGTCTACCAAAAACCACCTCATACGGGGATAGTCCGGTTCTGGAATGAGCTACCATACGCATGTAGAAGAGGGCAACCGGCAAGGCTACCATCCAATCCACGCCTTTCTCTGCACAGACCTTCGCTAACTTTGTTTTGAGAGTCTGATTGTGTCTCTCGACGAGACCTGCTGCCTCTGGGTGTCGTACACAATGGAATTTCCACTGGTACCCTAACAGAAGAGATACTTGTTTCATCAATTCAAAAGAGAATGGCTGTCCGTTATCTGAGTACACGACACGGGGCAAGCCGTATCGCGGGAAGAGTTCTCTGACCAACTGCTTGGCAGTGGTCACAGCAGTGTAATCTGGGACTGGGTACGCTTCTGTCCATCTAGATAGGGCACATACAACTACGAGAACATACTTGAATCCTCGACATCTGTCCATCTGAATATAATCCATCTGGAGGACTTCAAAAGGGTGGTCAGGAGGATGAAATCCACCTTGTTCCACGGGAATGCCTTTGCCTGGATTGAACTGACAACAGATCATGCAGGTACACACTTTCTGTTTCGCTGCTGCACGCAGGTGCTTGTTAAACCAGATATTCTGTATACTGTCTAACATGGCTTTTTCTCCTAAGTGTGCTGGACTATGTGCTGTATTTATGATAGCCTGAACCATGGAGTCAGGGAGAAACCATGTGGCTTTTCCCTTTGTCATCCATCCCAGATCTATCAGGACCCCTCCTTGTTCGGTCCATTTCTTGATTTCGTCTGGAGTGGCATGTGTCTGTATGTCGAGTACATCTTGTGAGGGATCCCTGACTGTCATGCAGGTTGTCAGTGATGGTACTTCAATCTTTGTCGTGTCAGTTGGAATGTCTGTTTGAGTCTGGGCTGTAAGTTTAGCTGTTCGATCTGCCAGGTCGTTACCCTGGGAAATAATGTCTGTGACTTTCGTATGTGCTTTGCACTTCATGATGGCTATGGCTGTAGGTAAGTGTATTGCCTCCAACAGAGCTTGAATGAGGGGACCATGCTGTATTTTGGCCCCATGAGAGGTCAGAAAACCTCTCTCTTGCCAAAGGACTCCAAAGTCGTGTACGACTCCGAATGCATACTGTGAATCCGTGTATATGTTTACTTTCAAATTCTTGGCTCGTATACAGGCTTGGGTCAGAGCGATGAGCTCTGCTTCTTGGGCAGACAAGGTGTCAATTCGTTGTGTCTCTATGACTTCAGTATCAGTGGTCACTGCATATGCGGCCACTAACTCTCCTATGCTTGTTCTCATGCATGAACCATCCACATAAAGTGTCAGGTCTGGGTCGGGTAATGCAACGTCTGTCAAGTCTTGTCTTGATTTCGTCACTGTGTTAATTACATCCACACAGTCATGTGGTGTAGGGTCTGCTGTGCTCGAGGGCAAAAGTGTAGCAGGGTTCAGAATATTGCAACGTCTGATCTCTATGTGTGGCTGGAACAATGTCAGTTCATATCCTGTCAGTCGCGCTATAGTCAGGTGTTGTGTCTGTGTCCTGTTCAAGAGAACTTCCACTGAGTGTGGAACCTGTACTGTCAGGGGATGTCCTAACACTATGGAATCACTTTGTCTTATTGCTAGAGCTGTTGCTGCAACTGATTTTAGGCACGCAGGCAAAGCCTGGGCCACTGGATCCAATGTACTAGAAAAGTAAGCACATGGCTTGTGCTTTCCAGCCTGATCTTGTGTGAGGACGGATAATGCTGTGCCATCGCGTTCAGTGACAAAAAGCGTAAAAGGTTTGCTGTAACATGGTGTCGCTAAAACTGGTGCTTGACATAGGGCTTTCTTCAATTCATCAAATGCGAGTGTATGTTCCTGAGTCCAAGGGAGGACAGTCGAAGTCGCTGCCTCCTGTGTTGTCAACTGTATGAGTGGTTTGGCTAGATATGCGTACTGAGGAATCCATTGTCTGCAGTAGGAAGTGAGGCCAATAAAGGCCCGTACTTCCTTTTGTGTCTTGGGCTGTGTAAGGTGTGCAATTAACTGAATGCGGTCAGGTGTCAACTGTCTACCCCTCTTGGACAGCAAGTGTCCAAGGTATACCACTTGCTGGGCACAGAATTGTAACTTTGAAGGGGACACCTTGTGCCCCTTGTCTGCCAGGAAGTATAAGACTGTCAGTGATGCACGTTCACAGTCTCGTTCTGTTCGTGCTGTGATCAAAAGATCATCAACGTATTGGAGCAATGCAGTGTCAGTAGGCATGTGAATACTGTCTAGTTGTCTTTTCAATGCTTGACTGTAAATACTAGGACTTTCTGTGAACCCTTGAGGAGCCCTCGTAAATTTGAAGCTTCGTCCATTTAAACAGAATCCGAAGAGGTATTGGCTCTCTGGATGGATCGGGACACTAAAGAAGGCGTTCTTGAGATCAATTACAGTGAAGAACGTTGCTTCGGAATCAATTGCAGTCAATAGTGAAGAAATGTCTGGGACCACTGGGTACTGTGGTATTATGCATTTGTTCAATTCTCTGAGGTCAATCACTAGTCTGTAGACAGGTGGTGCATTTGGATCAGTTCGTTTAAGAATCGGAATGATAGGAGAATTACATGCATTGGAGTCAGTTTCTACAACCACTCCCTGTGTAATGAGTTCGTCAACAATTTTCAATAATGCAACTACAGCATCAGGTGGTAACTTGTATTGTCGGATTCGTGGCAGTACAACTCCTTGCTTAAGTGTGACACGGTATGGTTTAATGTGCATGTAACCTACATCAGTCGGACCTTGCGCCCATAAATGCTGTGGTACATTCTGGAGTCTGGGGTCAAAATCTCTCAACACATAATGTCCTTTAAAATCACGTAAAAACAATCTCACTCCTTCCGGAGAACAACAAATCACTGCTCCTAATTCTTTCAATGTTTTTATACCAAGCAAGTTTTCTGGACATGATTTCGTAAGCAACAAGTCTGTAGTGCGGGACAATGGACCGACTCCTAGGGAAACTGGCTTTGATACTTCGTTAACAATAGGCTTTCCTGAAAATCCCAGGGAAATATTCTGTGAGCCTGAGAGGGGTGCCCCTGGAACCTCGTCATAACTGATGGTAGTTCTGCTCGCCCCTGTATCAATCAGAAACTTTCTGTCTTTTCCCAATACATGACTATGTACATAGGGACCTTCTTGATCTACAGGAACCTCAATAAGGGGCAAGCCAACCTCCCTCTCTAGGCTGTTTCATGAGTACTGTTGATAATCTGGGTAGTCTGACTGTGCATACTGGTACATTTGTTGCGTGACATGTTGTGTGGCAGCAATGGGTTGGGGTGTAGCTACTGTCTGTTGCGTGTTCTGTGGCGTTTGCGTGTTCGGCGGGATGTTATCCTGTCTAGGAGGACGCGGTCTTTCTTTCGTCTTGCCTGTAGCTATATTGTGTTTCAGGACAGCACATTCATTTATATAGTGACCTGGCTGTTTACAGTAGTTACAGTTCCCTTTAACAGGTGCCGCGCCCTTTTTCTGTACTTTCATTTTCGTATCTTTCATGTGTCTCTTTTCGTGTTCCTGTTCTTCTCGAATTCGATTCTGGTGATACTGTAACATTTGTAACATTTGGGAAGGGCTATTTGCTTGCCAGGTACTCTCAACCTTCAGTACTCTATTTTTGATCTGGGGTAAGGAATTCTCTACTAATTTGCTCACAAAAAGATGTGGATACGATTTACTACTTGTTTTCAGGCCACTGTTAATAAGAAAACATTTTTCGAATCTAGAATAAAAATCACTAGTGTCTTCATCTTGTTTCTGTTTGCAGGCTGAAATAGCATCCCAATCTTCCTTTTTCGTAGTCAATAATCTCGGAAAAACCTGTATTAATAGCTCGGGTAATTCTTTAGCTTTGTCCCCAAGACCAACACCAGGGCCTCGTGTTTTCTCTTCGTCCTCTAATTCTGTCCAGCTAATCTTTTTCTCTCCCACCTCCCAATCTTTTTCTTTAAGCTTTTCGTAAATGCCTGCTGGTAACAGTACTTTCAACAATTTAATGGTATCAGCGTATGTGTACTCCCCCATGCGGAGCATGTCTTTTAATTCACGGTGGAACCCCCTGGGTCTTTATCATGACAGGGCAGTAACTTTTTCATTTCCAATAATTCCATTTTCGTCAGGGGTGTGTAAACGTATACTCGTTGAAGCTCACCCCCAGTAGTTCTGACGGGATGAACCTCTCGTAGGGGGTTCTGTCTGTCTATGTGAAAGGTCTTTCTTTCTCGATGTGGGGCAGGAATCAAGTGCGGAGTCAGAAAAGACAAGTACTTATGTTGTTGATCTAGAATGACATTAATTAATTTGGTACCTAGGCCTCTCCATCTTGCTAGCAGTAAATCGTCCAATAATTTATACAAGGGACCTGAATCAGAGTGCTGACTCTCATACAAGGTAATGAGATGTTGAATCATGTAAATACCGGCTAAACGCTGTTCTTCCGGAGGAAGGCTCAAAAATGTTTGCGCTACTATGTCATCTTTATATATGTTAGAATTACAAGCCCATTGGACTGCTGACCGGGCTAGTTCCTGTTCATGCATAGTACAAAGTTCACTACTACCTACTCGTTTTTTCAATGCATGTTCGGTAGCTTGGAATAGGTGTTCAAGGGAATATCTTTCTGGTATTGGAGAGAGGGAACGTTTATTGTAATCTAGGCCTATGGGTCTGTCAAACGGTCTTGCCCTACCTACGTAATTCATTTTATTTATTTCCTCTGTTTCTGCATCATCCTCTTCTGAGACTTCGTCGTCCTCTTTCTCGGCTTGTTTCTCGGCTTGTTCTTTCTTGTGTATATCAAGAATTTCCTTACGTATTTTTCTATACATGCATTCTATTCTGTTCTGTGTATCATGTTTACCAACACCTATATTGTCACTCCAAGTCCTCATACCTTTAGTTACTTCTTTATCTGGCTGGTCTCGTTCCCTGATCAAACAATTAGTCAAAAACTTTAAAAGCATGCTTTGAATCTCCACCTTTCTATTTGCCATGGCCTCATGTATACTTTCTGGTCCCTCCCCCGTTCTAATGAAATGGTATATTCTGTCTAAATGTCCCTTCATATCTGGTAGAGTGATCAGATAGTCTGCAACACGTCTTAAACGTACGGAGTATATGAGCATTACGCCCTCACCTGGTACTGGATCATATATACAATCGGAAAGTGACTGTCTAAGAGATGCTGGTGTCATTGGTTTTGGCGTGCGCTGCAGTGCTAATTCTCGTAATGTTCGTTTTAGTGGTGGTGGGGGATGCGGTGTGTGTGGTATGTCTCCAGAGGGCCCCCCTCCCGATGCCCCTAGACTTGAGTCGTCTTGCACTGCCGGTGCTGCTGTTAATCCGGGTTGATCTTGTGCTATGGGTTGTTGGCGAAAAGGATTGGTAGGGATGTTGACAGGAGCATTGGTTGGGTTGGTAGGAGGAAGAAGATCCTCATTTACATACTCTGGAGCAGCGTCGTCTAAATAAGAGGAAAGAAAAATGTCCGCTGCTGTCTGTTTATGACTACGGAGTTTAGTCGGGATCAGTAGTGGCGGTAAGTTACTGGGTACTTCCGGGGTCACTTTAGGTAGGCCTTCGGCGAGGATGGGATTTTTCTTTGTCTATCAATTTGTTCTGCTTTAACCCGTTCACCTTCTTCCTTTAGCTCTTTTTCTTTGGCTTTTTCTGATGCTTCTCTACTTTTCTCTGCTTTGTAGATTTCTTTCTCTGTTCTTCTATGCGCTTCTTTACGCCACAACTCAATGGCATCTTTCTGGGATTGTCTAGCTTTCTTTTTCCACAGTGCTTCCTCTACTCTCATGATGCATTCAGCATCCCATGTCCCTGAGACAGGCCATCTATATTTCTCTTCCAGGTCCTTCGTGTACTCTACCCATAAATCTAAAAACAGTATGGCGTCTAGGCCATGCTTTTGGTACATAAAATGTCCAGGACTGTCCCTAGGCGGGACGGGAACTGCCTCTTCGAGTATCCCTTTCCTGGTGCCTATCTGGCGTAATTTCGAAAACAGCGGCATGTTTGAACTTGCTTGAACGAGAGCACAATAAGCACAATAATAGACTGAAAACAATCATTCATACTACGACATTAAAACATTAAAAACAGATACTAATTAGTACATGGAAAAACACACTCCTAAAAAAATCCTAAAATAAACCTTGTTTACTGGATGCACTACTAGAACAGTACAGTCATAACGGTCTCATAAGAGACACGTCTTTACCCCATCCAGCTAAATGGACACGTCCTTACCGGATCTGTGTACCCAGACCCGTCTTGACCGGGTTCAATTAAATGAACCCGTCTATATGCGTTCCCAACAACGGTACTCACCGGGAAGCAAAACTGAAGGCCTCGGAAACTCAATACTGGACTGGACTGCTACGGTTTCTTGCTGTGCATGCGCCTCGGAATAGGTGGGCCTCGGGATACATCGGACCTTGCTCTCGCTCGGCTTGGGCTCTGGTCGGGATGGTCCGCAATCCTCACCGCCTCGTGTGGATGCCTGGTCGCAGTCTCCGTCTCCTCCGTGGGCCTGAGGGAGTTGGCAGGAAATCCTGCTGACGTGTACACTATAAGTCCGTCACGGCTATAGAAGGGGTCAGGGGGCTGCGCTTACATCGCCGGCGCGTGGGGAAGGGGACTAGTCCCTGTTCGGGCGCCAGATTTATGTGGTAAATTAAATATTGGAGATGATTTCAAAAAAGAGGGAGACAGAAAGGACACTATTTACCACACAGTATTTGTGGAAGGTCCAGTAACAGCTTAGTGTCCTGTACGAAGTACTAGAGAGTTTTACCAAAAATGGGGGTTGCTGTACTGTTCCTCGAGAAGGTAGAGTTAGGAAAGTTCTTGCTGGCGTGAAAGGGAGAGAGAGAGGGGATGTTATTAATACCCTGGGGAATCCATTATGTTGGATTTATTTGCCTCACACACCCCGAGGAGTGTCATGCTTCATCATCGGCGGTTGCTCCTCGTCGGGGAGGCGGTGCAACCCCCGACGGGCACACCTCTGAGAGGGGCTCTTTGGCGGAGATCTTTTTCCAACTGCCTGTAGGTGAAGTGGGGGTATGTGGGCGGGTAGGTGTATGCCTCTAGTGAGGTGTCTAAAAGATAGAGAGGGGTACCTGAATTGACTTTTATTCTGGGGGTCCCCTAGCTATGGTTAAAAGGTGAAGCTAGTCCTCTAGGTGTTAACCAATTATGTTGTGTAACCCTAGAAGGAACTAGTGGTGCATGTGGTCAACATGTTTCTCGCTCATGGTGCATTAACCGCGATTCTTCAGGACCAAGAAGTGAAGATAACATCATGCGTGTATCATATGTTATTAAAATTTACCTTAGTGGGTCCTCCTATGCCTATGTCTAAAGATCACGACCTAGAGGCCCCCTGAGTGTTCGGCAGGGCTGGACTGCAGCGCTGAGCCCAAGGTGTGGCTGTCATCCGCTGTGTCCGGGTGTGGTGACCTACCCTTCCCCGCCGAGCTCGAGTAGAGCTCGGCGGGGAAGGGTAGGTCACCACACCCGGACAGGCAGTTGGAAAAAGATCTCCGCCAAAGAGCCCCTCTCAGAGGTGTGCCCGTCGGGGGTTGCACCGCCTCCCCGACGAGGAGCAACCGCCGATGATGAAGCATGACACTCCTCGGGGTGTGTGAGGCAAATAAATCCAACATAATGGATTCCCCAGGGTATTAATAACATCCCCTCTCTCTCTCCCTTTCACGCCAGCAAGAACTTTCCTAACTCTACCTTCTCGAGGAACAGTACAGCAACCCCCATTTTTGGTAAATTAAATATTACCCGGTCATAATTTCTATACATTAATAAGGAATAAGGATAGCTCATAAAAATGAGAGGCAGAGTCTGTGGTGTCCGAGTCAAAAGGGCTTTAATACAATGACTCGAGTCAGTGGAGAATCGGGTTCCATCACCACTAAGGTTCAGGAAGGATCGACTTCTGACGTTTTATTCACATAACACATTATATATAGTAAAACCATACAATTGCAATGAATAGAGAAGGCGGTACACTCCAGGCGGAGCAAGTGAAAGAGAGAGATAAGAACACATGGGCGTGAAAGAAGACGTGTAAGAAGGCGTACACGTGGATGTTCACTTGATGAGTCATAGGTGTGTCATAGGTGGATGGATACATAGAGGAGGTCTGCAGGGTCAGCAGAAACCTTTACCCTACATGTGCGCGCAACTGGTCATGACGTGGAATTGACGTGTAACTGGGGAGAGCTGGGGGGAGTTGACTTTAGCACTAGTAGAGGAGTCTGGAGTCTGGAATGTCAGAAGGACCTGCACCTTTGGCACATCTGATATCTTGTGTTTGGAGGATGTATTGTCTGAAGTAAAGGTCTCTCGAATAAAGGCTGTTCATCACTAAATTAGTGTGTGCATATATTTCTTCGTGCATTGCGTGGGTGCCATGGGCCTCCTATGGCAACGGGTTCAGTAAATCACTTGCATGGAGACAGGAAGGCTAGGCCCTATGCTCTGCAGGCGGAATATGTTTACCTCTTTCACTAGACTGGAATGTGTTTTTGCGGAGCTGAACAGATAACTGTAGGCAAAATACCGTCTTGGCAGGCAGGCCAGACAGGGCACCTCTCGGCTGAGCAGGGAGTAAGGGAGAGGTCAGGGATGCATACCTAAACTGCAGCTTTCAGATTCAGAAAAGAGGCTCGGAGCCTGAATTCAGGGCCTGGCTCGGCTGGGCCACAAAAACGTGTGCTTCTCGACTTTTAAACGTGTACCATGTAAATGCATTGGCAACGTAGGCCTCAATGCAGAATTAACGTTTCATTCATGGAAGGCCTAATAACAGACATGCTAACATTAGACGGAAATGCAGAGGCATTGTTATTACAGGCACGGGAAGAGAATTACATGATAACATGGACATACATGGGGCATAGGTACATGGATAGGGTGCGAGTGGGGGACACACTGGCCACATAAAATTTCTATTTCCTCATCCCCCACTATGGTAATGTGGCGGGGGAAATCCAAAGCGGGTAGTGGCGATCTGCCCGCTATCCAAATGACCCCCTAAGTCTCTTTATTGACTGAATTAGAAGGAATGATAATTGGTAATATTTCATATTGACTGCGGCTCCTTACATCTCTGTCAACATCAAAGATGCATTGACCTGTACCCAATGTTTATGATTGATAGGTAGGTGAGCATGAAACCTCATGCTTGAGGAATGATAACAGATGTCATGAGAGAGGAGCTGAAATAATTAGCCATAGTTTAGAAATTCCCATGGCCTTAAGCCCAAAGCCTGAAACTGAAGATTGAGAGAGTTGAGGTTTCGAAGGCAGTTGCAGTGGTGGAGGTGTGAGTATCAATAGGGTAATGCATTGCTATAGTATTTGTTAAGATTTTGTCATTATGTTGAAGTTATGTTTGTGCTTGGGAATAGTGGTGTTCAAGTGCTAACTGTTGAGCAATTGAAGTTGTTATCAGACTCAAAGTAGTGTAAGATACTGGGATTTGTGGTACAGATTCCTGAGGTACCATCAAATTGCACAATTGAGATAGGACTATACCATTTGTTATGAGAGTGGTAATAATGATTGTTGTTAGTGGAGTCTAATGCGCAAAGGGGAAGCAACATCAGTAAGAGAGATTTTCCGAAGGCCAAGATTTCATTCGGGTACGTGTGTGTAATGAAGTTAGAGGGTGTCAAAACTTTATTTCTAATTGTTTCTTGGATGAGAGAACTACTTTGGATTTCTTTAGTGGAGCTGATGAAATGTATCCGTTTAATAAACTGACTTAGAGTTGGAGAATTTGTGTACAGGAAAAATTGAAAAAGAGGTGAATAGCTGCGAGGAGTGAGAAGTACGTCATAGTATGCTCACTGAGATTGGACCGTTGGCATTAGTACCAAGCAGTTACTGGTTGTTGACGACACAGGATGCCACACTGAGTCTTGTTGACGAGCTATTTAGTGTTAAACTGTGATAGGTTTGTGGAACAAAAGATGAAATGGGATTGGAGAAAGGAATTGGCATATGTATGAAAAAGGAATAGAACCAAAAGATTGAAATTGAAATGATCCCTGTTTATATATTTTTGAATGATTGCAAAAATAAAATGTTTGAAAACCCTTAGAGATTTATGAGGGATGATACAAGAGTCCTAGTTTGGGAAGTTGAGGAGGCATCACTGGAAGGTACCCCAGTTCATTATATGACGAGTCCATTCACAATTCTACAATATGGTGTATTTGATTTAAAGGTTATTGAACATTAAAGGGCTGTAACCACCTCCTAGATCCATGCAATAAAAGCATTAAATGTGTGATTGAGAGCGTCACATGCTAAAGAGAAAGATAAATACTGGAATAGGGCAAAAGGCGATGTGTGAAATTACGCAGATGATCAATTGGATGAAGAACTGCAAAGGTGAAGAAAATGTATAATTGAGGGAGCTAAAATGTACCTAATCATTGTGTCAAGGGCTGTACTTCTGCCTAGTTAAACTTAACCCTGGGCGTAGTGTGCATAGTGGGGCTACGCGAAGCTACGCAAAGTGGGCTAGAAACTACGCCCACCTGCGCACTTCACGTAGCCCCACTATGCACCGCATGCCCCCCTCCCTTACATCCCTAACTTTATTAAATGGGCACATCAAAATAAATAAAATGCACTTACCTTGTCCGTGGCGTCCCGGGGCTCCCTCTGCTCGTTCAAGCCGCCGTCTGCTAACCAATGCGCATGCGCGTGCGGCCGCGCATGCGCATTTCTCACGCCCGCGCATGCGCATTGGTTAGCAGACGGCGGCGTGAACGAGCAGATGGAGCCCCGGGACGCCTCGGACAAGGTAAGTGCATTTTATTTATTTTGATGTGCCCATTTAATAAAATTAGGGATGTTCGGGAGGGTGGGAGGGAGGCGGGTGGCGGGCAACTTCGCTACGCCCAAGGAGTGGGCGTAGTGTTGCCTGGTTCACCTACTTTGCAAAGGGCGAAGTAGGCAACACTACGCCCACTTTGTGGGCGTAGCGAAGTCCTTCGTCCAGGGTTAGTTAAACTGCACAGGAGTAGAATGAAGCTAAATTCCAATGGCCTTCTCAGAACCTCCCTGCTAGGTATTTAGTATTCCATCACAGGTAAGTCCCAAGGGGGGAAAGAGGTTGGGGACAGAGAAGAGACAGCTCCAAAACTCTGCTGGTTCTGCTTCGTCTTCTTCTTTGTCTCACTGACTATAAACATTAACATTTTCAGCTACATTTGTTAACATTAAACTTACTTTTATTTTTAGCATAAGATAACTTATCTTACCAGGAAGTAGTTTTGGGCTTGCTTCTATTCTTACTTCTCATATGTTTTGTTTATTAAGTATCATGAGAAGTATTCAGTCAGTTCTCTTACTTTTCGTTTTCAGGTCCCATCTGCTTCTCATTCTGCTCTGTTGTGATGCAAGAAAACAAGGTAAGTAAATGTGTCTTTTATTTTCAGTGTATTGTTTGATTTCTCCTTTTCTCCAACCTACTCACAGGAATGAACTGGAGTGATGCCTTGTACTGGGGGTTCTGGAATTTTCTGTGTCCAATCCTTCTGTTTTAATTCAATATACACTGTATCACCGGTAATAGGACTTTTATATTCTTAGGAGCTTAACCCTATTTAAACTTCTTTTATTATTCTTTAGATTATTTACTGAGAAACACAGCACCCGCGTTTCAAACTCCTTCTGCTTATGAAGAACAAACGCGACAAGTAAAGGATCTCGCTTGCGTTAAATGGATTTTTTGCCTTTAGTGATTAACGCGGCACGAAGAGAATCATGCATGCGTTTAATCTGTGGAGCCTCAAAAGTTTTAACTGCGGCACAAAGAAGAATAGTGCCCACGTTTTGTTTATTTAACCTCCCTCAACTCTGGAGCTCAGAATTCCCGTCTCTGAAACATTCAGGCTGCTGACTAGTTACAGAAATGAGGATTTGGTAAATGCTCTCTGAAATATTAACAGCTTTTTCAAGGAAAGATTAGGTATTTTAACTTGGCTATTTATCCTTGATTAAACGCCAGCAGAACGATTTTCAAGTTTACTATAAATGTTCCAAAAATCCAACTCTTACTGAAATTTAAATATTAAGAGATAGTTTTTAAATGCTAACCTTAATTCTGTGAATGACTGGAGTCCGGCGAAACTAACCCCGTTAATCCGCAACTACCCTGACTAACTTCCACGACGCCTGGGAAACAGGTGCTCTTCAAGTAAATTCTTCAATGAAGTGCGCAGTGGAATGTTGAAGTCTAAAAGACTAGACTACTAACAGCGGTGTGCTGTTGCAGTGTCAGAAAGTTGGCAGCTATGTTGGTGTTCCTGCGGTGCCAACCAGCGCTCCAGCTTAAGCAATTAACCGCCTTTTGGTGAATTTGTAAGGGGAAAATAGTAGCCACAGTTGAGATAGAAGGAGGAAACCTCCAGTGAGTCCTGACACATTGCCACAAGAATACCAACCTAAAATTTAACACCAGAGACAGTAGTAGGAATAACACCAGTGATTGAAAACATGGTAAACAGGGAATTTTGAAAGCGATTGATGGATGCCTTTGCAATTCTTCTATTATGGTTTTACAGAAACCCAATGTTAAATGCCGAATTTGTAAAGGATCTTCAAAAAATTAACAACATAGTAATTTCATTTTGTCTTGTGCTTTCCGTTTCCATGTGAGCAAGGATTGCAAAAGCATTCCTAGCACAAAATGTTCACCTTCTTTTGCAATTAAAGGGAAGGCTGGGCTCTCTCAGTGCTTATTCAGATACATGGAGATTCAGGAAGACATGTGGAATATTTTTCAACTACTCTTGACCGTTTTGGTGCTGAATTGTCTAACTGCCTTAAAGCGATTACAGCAGTTGATGTCAGTATTGAGAGATGCAAGAGCATAGTGATGGGCCATCCTCTTACAGTGATGGTCACTTGACCAAAAACACAATATTTGATAAACAGCAAACTTACAAAGTATGAACAATGGATACTTTCTGTGGAAAATGTGGTGTTTAGAAGATGTTGCATGCTGAATCCAGCTACTTTGTTGCCATTAAGCGTGGGCGTAAAATCCGTTTCACGGGCAAATTTGCGGATTATTGACGATTTCGCGATCCGCGAATCGTGCGAATTTACCCAATAATCCGCAAATTCGCAAGCTACGAATTATTTTGCTTGGTCGCGCTTGAAAAATACAATATCGCGTGCGCCGCGCTGACTTACCGTGATTCTGAGTCCGCAGATTGGTTTTTCTCCCGGTTTTGCGTGTGCTGCGCCATTTTTAATCTTGCTGCATGATCGCGCGAGAGTTTTTCGCACGCAATTACGTTATCGCGGCTTGCCATCTTGCACAGCAAGAGTTTGACAACGCGAGTACGTCATAAAGGCCCGCGATCACGCATTGCTGGAGTAAACAATGGCGAACACGTAGATGCAGCGCGCAGCTGACTTCCGGCAGGAGATTTGAACAGCTTGCGTTCCCGAAATTGCAAAAATTGCAATTCTGCACAAGAAATCCACCGCAAGAAGCATAAACCTTGTGAAAATGATGATTTTGATCAGAATAACTCCTCAGATTGACATTTGGCTGCACTTTTTGGTGCAAGACTCAATTTTTTGGGGTGGGGTGGGAGGAAGGAAGTGCCCCAGAGTCTCCAACTTCCTGTCCCTGTCCAGCAGGCTCCTCCCAGTGCTTTGTCCATATCCTGGTCACTTTTCATTTGGTTGTGGAGCTGGAAGGATTACTTTTTGTGACTGCTGCTGGATATTTGTATTTGAGGACTTTTTGGACTTTGGAGTTTGGATCACTTTCGGACTTGAGATTTTACAAGTAAGTTGGTGTTGTTTGTTTGGGACATTGCAGTTGAGGCAACTACAGTTCTAAAACTTTTTTCACAACTTTAACAAAATATATATTGTGGTGGGTAGCCACAGTATCCAGTAGGCCCAGGGTTAGTCATGGGTGCATGATACAACTGTTTCTGTGATTTTTGTTAAACTTAATTCTCATTTATATCATGGAATTTTAGTTCACTGTTATATGTTGTTTTTAAAAAAAAAAAAAATTGGGGTGCCTGTAAACCTCACTAGCCAGTAGGCCCAGGTGTAGTGAGTGGTGCATGGACCTAGTCTTTCTAAGGGGTGTCTTGAATTTAAACATCATTGAGGGCATGGATGGCATTGGATTGTGGTGATTTTTGTGTGTTTTTCGACTTTTTGGGGTGTTACTAGGGCCTGTCCATGTGGGTGGGGGCCATTTTGAGGCCTGGTAAAGGCAGGGCCTGGCCATGTGGTGGGGGTCAAGGGCCATTTTGAAGCCGGGCAGTGTGCTCAGGCCTGCACCCAGTTTGCCTTGCTTTCAACCAGTATGCCCAGGGGTACTCAGTGGTGCATGGGCCTAGTCTTTCTGTGGGGTGTCTTGAATTTAAACATCATTGAGGGCATGTATGGCATGGGATTGTGGTGATTTTTGTGGGTTTTTGACTTTTTGGGGTGTTGTTGGGGCCTGGCCATGTGGGTGGGGACCATTTTGAGGCCTGGTCCAGGCAGGGCCTGGCCATGTGGTGGGGGTCAAGGGGCCATTTTGAAGCCAGGCAGTGTGCATGGGATTGTTGTGATTTTTGTGTGTTTTTCGACTTTTGGGGTGTATAACTGATGTTCCTCTGGCTTCCATTGCTTTTAGGTGCACATGAGAACCACCAGTGCCAGGAAGAAGTCAGACCCCCAGGATATAGCGGCATGGATTAGCAAATTTAGCGGCAGAAAAATGGAAATTTAGCGGCACAAATATGGAAATTTAGCGGCAATTTAGCGGCATTTTATTTGGTGGTTTTTCCTACAACAAACACAGATATCTTCTTTTAGTTGTTTAACAACATGAAGCTATGTATTTTTGGTTTATTTATAATGTAGACCCTTTGTTTGGCTTCAAGGCTGCATATAGGACATAAACTAATGAATAAATGCCCCAAAAACAATCCCCCCAGGGCCCACCGCACACTGGGCACGCTGCAGAATTACTTAGAGTAGTGGTGAGTGGAATAGTATTGTAGAGTGGCATAGAGTTGGCATTGAGTGTTGTAGAGTAGATTTTCCACCCAGAATGTGAACAGTGTCTAGTACCACACGTGCATAATTATGTGTGCCAGGGTGTGGTCACAAGCTAGTAGGGCTACAGCACGTACATGATAAATATATGCAAACATGTGTACCAGCTTCTACTTAGCAAGAAGATCTGTTAATGCAAGCGTTGGTTGAAATGAAACTCATCAACTGCACTGTGTGCATCTGCCAACATTAACCGAGGATGCTAGATTTGAGGTTCCCCACAAAAGCTCCATGTTTTACACAAGACGTTTGTGATCTGGGATGTATTATGGTTAGTCAATTCCAAGCAGCTCCGACCGCTAAGCAGGACGCTTAGTACCAGGATAATGGAAGAAATACTGCTTACCCGCTCTTGCCTCTCACTATTCCTAATTGAATAATCATGTATCAAATCAATGTGTGTTTGATGAAGCCCATCATAAGGTAGCTTTGAATTCAGTGCAATCTTGAAAGCAATGTCAGCTAAGCCCCTACATTTTGTGCAATCACACATCCGTGCTGGGGGAGCTATGCTCATACAGTCATGTGAGTTCCTAGCAACATCACAGTGGATTCGAATAAAAAAACAGAATTAAAACAACACTTTGAAATGTTTTCCATATTAAAATGAATACGTTTCAATAAAAATGACACAATGTAAATTGAATGTTATCATAACAAGTTTCCATAAATTTCCTTTCTTCTGAGATCGCAGCAACGCCCGAAGGGTAAGCTAGTGTGCTATAAAAGGTATTCATCCAAAGTACACAGACATTGTAATTTCTTATTCTGGTACCTCTGGAGGACTTGCCCTAAAGTCAACAATAGTTGTATGAAGTCCTTATATTATGGAGGTAGACCGCACAATTCACTAAATGTAATTATTTAATGTCCTTTATTCAGTCATTAAAGTATCACCTGTGTCATGGTGTCTTATGTTATGTTATGTTAGCCTTTTGTTAAAGCGCAAACAGCTGCCCCAGCAACGGAGCGTCCCGGCGCTGACCTAACCAGTACCTGAGGAGTGGGTGGGATAGCCAACAGAAGACTAGATGACAGAAAAGAGATGGGTTTTGAGTTCCTTTCGGAAGGCGGTCAGATTGGTTAGGGTGCGGATGTGTAGAGGCAGGGAGTTCCAAAGTCTTGCCCCTAAGACTTTGAAGGAGCGTCCGCCCATTCTACAAAGCTTGGTTCGGGGGACAGTCACAAGGTGTTGTCCTAGTGCGCGCAAGGTGCGCTGGGGGGTGTAGGGTACAAGGAGCGGGCGTAGAAGTTCAGGGCAGTCTGAATTAAGAATTTTGAATGCCATGGTAAGGGTTTTGAAATGAATTCGGGATTCAATAGGCAGCCAGTGCAGGTTACGGATGGTGGCTCTGGCAGAGCACCTGCGTGGGAGACCAACCACAGCTCTGGCAGCCGAGTTTTGAATGCGCTGCAGTCTGCTTTGTTTGCCCCCAAGAATAGAACATTGGCATAGTCCAGCCGGGCAAGGATCATAGATTGGATGATAAGTTGGCGGGTTCTGGAGTCAAAGAAGCCGAGTATCGGGCTAAGGCTCCTCATTAGCCCCACACACGTAGCTGCCACTTTCTTTGTGTGGGACTGAAAGTTGAGTGAGGAGTCAAGCCAGACACCTAGGTTCTTGGCAAAATTTTTTGGCACGGGGTGGGGCCAAGCAGAGAGGGCCACCAATGATCGCTCCAGTGGCTGGGGTTTTTGCCAAGGAGAAGCACCTCCGTTTTCCCGGCGTTCAGCTGTAGCCAGTTGTGCGTCATCCACTGTGCAACTGCCGCTAGACCATCCCTGAATTTAGTAGCCGAGGATGATGGGCCTTCAGAGAGTGTGATGACCAGCTGTGTTTTATCGTCGGCGTACGACACCAGCGTAAGGTCCCACTCTTTTGCCACTACTGCGAGAGGCTGGACAAACAGATTAAAAAGGGGTGGGCTTAACGCCGATCCCTGGGGGACTCCCTGCTCGATGGAGTGGGGTTGGGAGATGTAAGGTGGGGCTGAAACTCGAAAGGACCTGTCCTTTAAAAAGGACCGGAACCATTCAAGGGCTAGTCCACCGATCCCTATGGCCTCGAGTCGTTTCAACAGGATATTGTGTGAGACCGTGTCAAAGGCCGCGCTGAGATCCAGCAGGATCAGCGCGGCACTTTGACCAGCGTCCAGGACACCTCGAAGGTGTTCGGTAGTGGTTAGCAGGGCCGACTCGGTGCTGTGTCCTGGCCTGAAGCCGTTTTGGGAGGGGTCCAGGACGTGGTTCTGCAGCATGTGATGGGATAGCACTTTGTTTACATGGGCTTCAGCCAGCTTAGACGTCCAGGGGAGCAGCGAGATGGGGCGGAAGTTTTCTGGCTTAGTGGGATCTAATGTGGGTTTTTTAATAATAGGGGAAACCCATGCAGATTTCCAACAGGTGGGGACCACAGCTGAGGAGAAAGAAAGGTTGAGTAGGCTGGCAAGCGAGGGAAGGAAGAAATCAAGTGAGTCCAGGAATTTAGTTGGTCTCATGGGGTCTGTGGGGGAACCAGACTTAACCTGTCTACACAGTTTAGCAAGGTCGTCAAGGGATATGTCGGGTATTCTTGACAGTTCCGACGTATCAGCCGCTGAGTTAGGAGTGTTGATGGGTACAGGGTCATTTTTTGCGGGAAGGAAGTATAGATCTTCCTCACTTTTTCAATGAAAAAGGTGGCAAGGTCTTCGCACTGTTTCGAGGAGGTAATGCAGGAACCTGGGTTGGAGACTTTGTGGAGGCTTTGAACTAAATTGAAGATAGTTTTGGTGGGGTTGGAGCTTAGTTCAATTTCCTTTGCGTAAAAGGAGGCTCGAGTGGTACGAATCGCCTTGTGATACGTGCGTAGTTTAGATAAGTAGAGAGCTTTGTCACTATCTAAGTAGTTTTTCCTCCATCCGCGTTCGGCTTTCTTGCATTCCTTCCGCAAGGCTTTGAGCGTTTCATTGTACCATGGGTTGGTGGGGGAACTGCGGGTTTTGGTCCATTTAGCCGGAATTAGGGCATCAAGCCCTGTAACGATCCAGTCGTGAAAAGCGGCATAGGCTGTATTGATATCTCTGTTCTCGTCAGGGGGGTGGAATTCTCCTAGGTTTTTGATGAGGTCTTCGGAGGAGAGTTTGTGCCACGGTCGTTTGTGGCTGGGGTTGGCCGCAGCTTTGGCAGGCGGTTTTGTTGCCGTAATGATAAGTTTGACAAGAAAATGGTCGGTCCAGCCCATGGGTTCAGGGGGATCAGCCGTAGCTTCCAACATATTGGTAAAGATGGGGTCTAATATGTGGCCAGCAGTGTGGGTGGGGGAGTGGACCAGGGAGTTTAACTGCAGGGCCGTGAGGTCGGCCAGCAAGTTTTTAATGATGGGTTCTGTCACGGAGTCAAAGTGGAGATTAAGATCACCCAAAATGGTGAAGTTGGGGGAAGAGACGGCCAAGGTGTGAGATATTTCAAGAAGTTCATCAATAAATCTGGCAGAGGGACCTGGTGGCCGGTAGATGTAAAGCCCAGAGAGGGTGAATTGAGGGCAAATGGAGATCTTAAATCGTGCACATTCGCAGCCCCAAATTTCTTCTTTCGTGAAAGAGCAGTTATATGTAGTTCGGTATATAACGGCTATTCCCCCGCCCCTAGAGTCTCTGTTAACCAGCTTTATGGAGAAACCGTTGGGCAGCGTAAGGTTCAGAATGCTAGTCTGGTCATCATGGAGCCAGGTTTCGCATACAAACAGAATACTTCAGAATACTTTACCACATTTATGTCAAAATGGGTACTCCGATTTCCAGAATCTTGTTAGGTTTCACATTCTTTTTAGCTTCACTCTATTTAGGTTTTGAAAAGCTTGACTGTGGTCACTAGAATTGTGTCTGGGCAGGACAGTGCTTTTTTGGTTTAAAAAAAAAAGTGCTAGGGCCCTTCTCAGAAAGCCACTGCAGCTTGCACCGCCCATTGCCACTAAAGCTCTGCCAGTTCCAATATAACTACAAACCATCACACTCTTCCAGGAGTGACAGTGTGTTCTATCCCTGCCACCCAAAGCTAAGACAATGCCCTGGGCTAGAGGTGGTATAATTTTTTTTTATGTATATTGAATTATAAAATCCTGTTGATGTGCTCACCGTAGAAACAGATAAACAGTGCCACCACGCGGTTTACTGTCATGTGTGCCATTATTGAGATTTAAGTGCCATTGTCAGGCACCAGTGAACACCTGCTCAAATTAAGCACTGCATGGAGGATCAAAGTATGTGCAGAACTGCCTAAATTATGTAGCAGATAAGACAAATTATGCGGTGCAATGCTGCACAAATTGTGGCAGCATTCCTTCATGATTTTGTTCTTTTTACAAATTAACGTGGTCTGGGCAAAGGTTTGATATCCTGAGTGTCAGTTTAGCATGTAAATACAGCAATTAGCCACTGAAAGGTGACTCGGTAAGTTTAAGAGGCTTGCCACTGCACAGAAACCCTCATGGCAGTGTTTTTAGGTACTTTTGAATCTCTAGCTGAAAAGGGCACTCTCTCAGTATAATTTTAGGTTTGTGAATAGGGGAAAAACAAACCATCAAACAAATATATACATTCATGCTTAACCTATCTATTTAATGAAGGTAGTCAATCCACAACGAGCACTGACCCAACTAAAACATTTTAATTGCTTGTTAATAAATCCTTTTCAATTTCGTACATTTTATAGTTTTCTTCTTTTTTATCTGTTTCCCTCTTTTCAGAGTCGGGGAAGATAAGGCTCCAATAGAGTTGTAAAACATCGACTGTCGTGATCGCCCGTGATTAATTATTCCAGCCCTAGGCAGAGGGGTCAAAGAAGGGGTGAAACACAAAGCCTCATTAACAAGTGAAAGGTCTTTTAATGACCTGTGAAGTACTCGGGTGGGGCTCGCAGCTAAAAAACTGACTGTCTGTGTGTCCCCGGGAAGCTGCTGACACACACGAGTGGGGAGGGGCGCACAGCCAATAAAAGGCATTGTTTGTTTTGCTGTCTCCCGGTAGAGACACTTTTCTCTAAATATCGCGGCCAGTATGGTCATTATCGCGGCCATCACGGTAGTCTGCCGATTTCGCGATTTTTTCGTGAATCGCGATAAACTGGAGGGTCTGAGAAGTCCTGCAGCGGTGTGTGCACAATGTCACGTGACGTCACGTGTGGCCACAGACAAGACAACTCTGCAACTCGTGCAACTGCAGCCTGCTGTTCTGACATCTCAAGAAGATGGCCCCAAAGAAAGTTGCCCATAGCGCCTTAGTGAAAAAAGTTGCCAGTGCCACTGCTAGTAAGAAGGAGCAGAAGAAGCAAGTGGCACCACCTACCAAGAAGACTGGTGTGCCCACCGACACCTTTTTTGGGGAAAAAAACTACGCCTGCAGCAGCAGCGTTGTCCGCCGGGGACCAAGCAGGAAGCAACACCTCCGCTTCATTGGGCTCAGTGCCACCACGCCAACTTAGGTCCAAGAACATGAGTGCTGCTGCGGCAGCCACTTTGGTTGTTCAATCACCATAGACCAGTGATCTTGGCTCATCACAAGAAAGTACCATCCAATCAACGCAGGGTGTAACTCAGCTGACGAGTGTTCAACAACCACAGCCACAAACACAGGTGCAACTAGTACAAGCGCAAGTACATGGGCAAGGAGAGGCGCAAGTAGAGCCGCAAGGATAGGCGCAAGTAGAGCCGCAAGGAGAGGCGCAAGTAGAGCTGCAAGGAGAGGCGCAAGTAGAGCAGCAAGGAGAGGCACAAGTAGAGCCGCAAGGAGAGGCGCAAGTAGAGCCGCAAGGAGAGGCGCATGGACAGGTGCATGGAGAGGTGCAACTAGAGGTTCATGGAGCAGCACAACTGCCTACAACGCTTGTTCCTCCTGATGTAGGGGCACATCAGGAAATTGATATTCAAGAGGAGGTATCATCCGAGGAAGCCAATCCTCCTGATGATGATTATCCATTGTCTTCCAGATCCCCAGCAAGAAAAAGGTCAAGGAGGGATACTACTACTACCACAAGTTCTTCTTCAAGCCCCCTTCATTCTCATGACCTTGATCATGATTGGAACCCAGCCATGCAGTCTGAGAGCGAGTCATGCCATGAGCCGACAAAGGTAGCTAAGCCTAAAAGGAAGGCTCCCGCAAAGCTTCGACTTATGGGTGATGACGACGAACAAGAAGTGGTGTCTTCTGCTGCTGATGAACAGTCGGACGACGACCCAGTCATCACAGTCGTCACTCTAACCCCAGCGGGCATGCAGCAGACACACATTTTGACCCTATCCCGAATGGCTGCTGAGCGGGATATGGGCGGCGTGGCACTGGTACCACCACCGTTAACTACAACACCAACACGACCTACAGCTTGCATCTTTTTTAGTCAGAAGGGCCAGCATGGACCTCCATCCAGCTCAACCTCAAGTAGTGGTGCTGTAAGTGAACAACAGAAACAAATTTAGCCACGCCCATCCTCCACTTCATCTGGCATTGAAAGTCAAAGTAGCACCTCCACCTTCAGCAGACATCACCAGTCCCCAGTTTGGGACTTCTTTACTGTTAGCGCAAAGGCGGAAAAAATGGTCGTTTGTTCGATTTGTAAAGCATCTGTTACTCAGGGTAAGCTTGGTACCAACTATGGTACCGGAGGCCAGAGAAGTCATCTCAAGCGACACCACACTAGCATTTGGGAAGCACACATAAGGAAGATCAAGAAAGGCAAAAGAAAAACAAATCCAAATGTATCCCTTGATATTGCATCTGATGATGATGAGAAGCTGATCAAGCAGGGGGGAAGTGAAGAAGCAACAGACATTTTTTCTGGTACACCCAGTTCTGCTGGCAGCAGCACTGCAGTGGTATCGCCCACACCCTCTACCCCTGCAACATCTATGAGGCACACTAAGAGTGTTGGAGGGACACCAATGCGAAAAACTACATCACTGGGCCTAACTGGTTTGAAGACGTCATCATCATCACGTAAAATGATCCAGCCCACCATTCGCAGAATGTTGTGGTCGGAGGCGCCATTTGAACGCAACCACCCAACGGTACGTCTGTATAATGCAAAGCTGGCTAAAATGCTAGCGCTGGACCTTCTCACTTTTTCTTTCGTGGAAGGGGTGGGGTTTCAAGAATTAGTGGCAACAGTCTGCCCTAAATGAAAGGTTCCTAGCCGGTCCTATTTTGCCACAGTTGGGGTTCCAGCACTACATCAAGATGTGCTGGAGGTAATTGGGGCAGCTTTGCAGAAGAGTGCTGTTCACACTATCCACTTGACAACAGACATGTGGACCAGTTGCCAAGCCCTTAATTACATGTGCATCACTGCACACTGGGTCTCTTTTGCAGGGTCTTTTGCAGGGGTTAGAGACAAGTCAAGTGCAGTTGTTGACCTGGACACAGTTTTTCAAGCTACTCGGAAACATGCAACATTAGCCATGTTTGCCATGGAGAAAACTCATACTGCAAAAAACATTTTGGAGGAGTTTAACAGTAAGGTCTCTGAATGCCTGCAACCAAGAAATCGCATAGTTGGTTATGTTTCCACGGATAATGGCAGTAATATAGTTAAGGCCATGCAGGAAGGTGAACATTTCAGAGTGCTGTGTCTGGCGCACTGTATAAACCTGGTTGTTCAAGATTTATTGAAAAATGAAAACCCAGTCTAGAAGTTACTGACCACCTGCCGAAGAATCTGCACATATTTCAGCCATTCTTTTAAGGGCCGGGAGGAGCTTAGGAGCATTCAACATGAACGTAAAGTGCCAGTCAAAGGACTCATCCAGGAGGTGGCAACACATTGGAACTCAACTTTTTACATGCTTGAGCGTCTGTTTGAGCTGTGCATGGTAATCAATGACTATATCTTTTTACTAGGTTCTATTATGAAAGACATGAGGCTAGAGTTGGAGGAATGGCAGCTAGTTAAAAGCCTGACAGACATGCTTTGTCCTTTTGAGGTCTTCACGCGTGAAGTCAGGAGGGAGGACTGTTCTTTGAGCAAAGCTATCCCATTGTTGGTCATGCTAGAGCACCAACTGAAGGCGGTGTCTTCAACGTTCAGAGATGATGTTGGAAAGCAAGATGCATATCTGTTGGCGGAGAAGTTATTAAGCCGCCTAGTTGCCAATGTAAGGCTTAAAAACATACATACAGAATAACATTACATTTGTGCCACTATTCTGGATCCACAGTACAAAAAGGCAGTGGCCAGCAAAGCATTCATTCCTTTTGATGAAGCAGATGTTTCAAAGTACAAACATTTGCTAGCTGTGTCAGCCAGTCGGTTCGAAAAAGATCGGCAGAAAATTCAAGGAGCCGTCAGAAGTCCAAATGAATCAGCAGGCCATCCAGCGTCAAGTTCCACTTCTAAATCTGTGGGCGAAGGGAGTCACTTTCCCTCACAACCGTTAATGACACCAGCAGCAACAGTATCATCATCCTCACCTGCACCAGGCCCAGCCATAATATTGTCGGAAACAGATTGGCTAACTCATTAAGGGTTTGCTCGTTCCAGTGCTGAGAAGGCCACAGATGGTACGCAAAGTGGAGCAACCGTGGAGAACCTTGAGTTGATGGTGCAGGCCTATCTGGATGACCAAACACAGGTCTTTATTAATATGAACCCATTGCTGTATTGGTACAGGAAAATGGCTCTATGGCCACTGATCACCAACCTGGCTATAAATTATTTGTCTTGCCCACTCGCAAGCGTGTCTTCTGAACGTGTTTTCAGGGGTGTTGGTGCCATTGTAACTTCAAAAAGGACCCGTCTTGCGGCCAAAAATGTGGAGAGGTTAACACTGATCAAGATGAATCAGCACTTGATACCACCAGATTACAAAGTATGTGAATGCACGCAGGAAGAAGAGGACACCGACTTAGGTGACGGAAGTTCTTCTCTGTTACCTGACCTACTACCGTCTCAATTCATGGAGTTTGAGGACGAGCTCTACTTCCCTGACACTGAGCCCTGAAAATGACTTCCTTTTTTTCGTCCTTATTCACTTTTATTCCTGTGTGTCTTTCTTTGTTTTGAAACTTTTACCACAACAAAACTCTATTCACTTAATCACAACAAGTCCATCAGCAGCATTGTCTTCATCTTATATTCCTTATTGATTTGAAGGTGCCGCAGTCTGCATTCCTGAGGTTCACAAGTTCACAACTCAATCATGCTCCTTTATACTCCTCCTCCAGACTCCCCCAATCTATTTCCCTCAAGGCAGATGGATGGATTACGACGAGTCCCCTCAAGAGGGACTGAAATTACTGACTGACTACATGCTTGCTGATTGCTGACAGAGTTACTTCTGATATTGACAGGAAAGGCTGCCCTGTGGGCCCTCACTTTCCGAAGAAGATGCGGACAAAAAGTAGAACAGGTAATGAATAATTGAGAAGATGGCATGCAGTGGACAGCAATGGCTGTCTGGCTTTGATGAAACCAATTGCTGTTTGTTTTTTGTGCATGAAATGATGATTCATATGTCTTGTCTTAGTTATTATTTAATCTTTCACACAGTAATGGTAACTAATGTCAACAGCTGTTTTTTTTACCTTGTTTAATTAAAATTGTACTTCAAATTCAGGGGCCACTATATTGCATTTCACAAAATATGCAAAATGTCCTTGGAGCGGACTCACTTGCCAATATACCATGATGATTGATTAAATAATATATCTTTTTTCTTTACAGTCACTCACTGGGACGGATGGATCATCAGCGTCTGTTTACTGAAGAACTATGGCCAATTCGTGAGTGGCAAACAGGTAAATCAGTCTACAACAACTACTACAGCAGGACTACATGTCTGTCTATTTGTGGTATGTATTGGTCGAGGACGAGGCAGTGTACTGTTGTTGTTATGCCAGGCAGAGTCCACTCCAGACAGCAGTTCATGTAAAATTGGGGCTATATGGCTTGCTGCATACAATTAGATATGCTTTGTCTGTCTGACAAAGAGCCTAGATATGCTACATCAGGTTGCTTCACTCAGTGGTGCCTGCCTTGACCCTCTGCATGGCACAGCCTCAAGCTTGGGCCAAACATCCGTTATGTTTGCAAAATTTGCTGTTTTTCGGTATTTCGCAAAGCTTGCGAAAGTACTGATAAATTGCAAATTCTTGAGCAGAACGGATTTTTGGCCCATGCTTGCGGCAGGGCCATGCAGACGGTCAAGGCAGGCACCACTGAGTGAAGCATTCTCCTGATGTAGCATACCTAGGTTCTTTGACACTGACAGACAAAGCATATCTGCGGTTTAGGGTTCAGTGGAATTTACTATGGTTTTTGGGTTTAAGTTGGTATGGTTCACGCTGATTCTAGGGCTCTGGGCCTGATGCAGGCTAGTTCATAATGATGTTGGCAATGTTTTAGGGGGGTTTGGTGTTCTTTGGTCCAGAATTGGCAGAATTATGGCCTTTTTGGGTGTTTTGCGGGCGCGTGTGTTTGGGTGAAAACTAAGTGAAAACTAGTCGTAGACCTTCTTTTTCTTCTTCAAAGAGCGCAGTGGTTCGATTTTGATCTGCCTTGCTGAGATTTCTGTGAATCGCTGGAACAAGTGACTGTCCAGGTGAGTTTCAAGAGGATCAAAGTAGTGGAAGTGCTGAAAACAGCAATGTTTTGTGAACAGCGCAATTTGCCATGCTCTGAATATACCAGTATTGCATGTTTTTGGGGGGCTGTTTGGGGGTGTTCTAGATTTGTGGGGGAGGGTGTGGGGGTCTGGGAGCACTGCTGGGATAGAATAATTTTTATTGGAAGTGATTTGAAGAAAATCCATAGTGGGAAAGAGGAGTTAGGGCCTACCTGCAGAGCCCGTTTGGACCAATGTTGACTGGTTGTCTGAAAAATTTCTAAGTATGAGTTTTTGCATTTTTGCTTTTTGCCTGTTTAGGGGTATTCTGCTTTTTTGCAGGTGGCTGCAGGGGTCTGGGGGCATAGCTCGGAAGGTCTAATATCGGAATCAAGTCTTTTGGACCAAATCCATGGTGAAAAAGTTTTTGCGTTTTTGGGGTGCTGTTTGGGGTGCTTCTATTTTTTTTTGGGTGGGTTTTGGGGTCTGGGAGCACTGCTGGCACAGTCTAATGTTGATTGCATTTGTTTTTCAGGAAATCCATTGTGGAAAAGGAGAGTTAGGGCCTAGCTCAACAGCGCATTTGGACTGAATTCCAGGTAGGCCCGAAATTTACTGTCTCACTTTTTGCGGTTTTGCTTTTTGGCTGTTTAGGGGTGTTAAACTTGTTTCTGCCTGGGTTGACAGATCTGGGGGCATTGCAGTGAAGGTCTAATATTGGATAAAAGTGGTTTGGAGAAAATCGGAGGTGAAAATGTTTTTCCATTTTCACGCATTTCGCTCACTTTAGCGTTTTCGGGGGGCTGTTTGGGGGGTTCCTGGTGTTTGTAGGGGGGGTTTGGGGTCTTGGAGCAATGCTGAGTATGGATACTTTTGATTTCAAGAGGTTTGAAGAAAATCCATGGTGGCAAAGGGAAGTTTGGGCCTAGCTGCATAGCGCGCACGGAGTGATCTGGGAACTAGGCAGAAATTTGTCAAAGTCCCCATTTTTCCATTTTTGCATTTTGGCTGTTTGGGGGGGGGGTAAACTTGGTTTTCGCTTGGGTTGACGGATCTGGGGGCATTGCTGTGAAGGTCTAATACCGGATAAAAGTGGTTTGGAGAAAATCCATGGTGGGAACGTTTTGAACTTTTCAGACTTTTCGCTCACTTTCGTGTTTTTGTGGGCCTGCTTGGGGGGTTCCTGGTGTTTGGGGGGGGGGGGGTTTAGGGTCTTGGAGCAACGCTGGGTATGGATACTTTTGATTGCAAGAGGTTTGAAGAAAATCCATGGTGGCAAAGGGGAGTTAGGGCCTAGCTGCAGAGCACGCACGGAGTTATTTAGGATTGAGGGCTAAATTATTCTGTGTCACTTTTTGCGGATTCGCTTTTTGGCTGTATGGGGGTGTTAAACTTGTTTCCGCCTGGGTTGACGGGTCTGGGGGCATTACTGTGAAGGTCTAATGCCGGATAAAAGTGGTTTGGAGAAAATCGGAGGTGAAAACGTTTTTGTGTTTTTGCTCACTTGCCTGTCTTTGGGGTGCTGTTTGGGGTGCTTCTAGTTTTTTGTGGGTGGGTTTTGGGGTCTGGGAGCACTGCTGGCACAGTCTAATGTTGATTGCATTTGTTTTTCATGAAATCCATAGTGGAAAAGAGGAGTTAGGGCCTTGCTGCACAGCGCATTTGGACTGAATTCCAGGTAGGCCCGAAATTTGCTGTCTCACTTTTTGCGGTTTTGCTTTTTGGCTGTTTGGGGGTGTTAAACTTGTTTCCGCCTGGGTTGACGGGTCTGGGGGAATTGCTGTGAAAAAAGTGGGGGAATACCGGACAAAAGTGTTTTGGATAAAATCCATGGTGAAAACGTTTTTAACTTTTCAGAGTTTTCGCTCACTTTCGTGTTTTTGGGGGCCTGTTTGGGGGGGTTCCTGGTTTTTGTGGGGGGTTTTGGGGTCTTGGAGCAACGTGGGGTATAGATACTTTTGATTGCAAGTGGTTAAGAGAAAATCCATGGTGGCAAAAGGGAGTTAGGGCCTAGTTGTAGAAAGCGTTTGACACTATTTTTAACTTAGGGCTCGTTAGGGTTAGCAGTATTGCATGTGTTTGGGGGTGTTCGAGATTTTGGCAACTGGGTTCTGGGGTCTACTCTTGGAGCACTTGTCGAGAAATGTCTAATTTTGGTTGCAAGTTGTTTGAAGAAAATCCATGGTGGGAAAGGGGGGATTTGGGCCTACTTTACTTTCAAAGTACGTTTTGTCACCATTTTCCACTAGGCCTCAGACAGGTAGCAGTATTGCATGTTTTTTGGTCTGATTGGGGGTATTGGACATTTTAGCGTCTGTGTTTAAGGGTCTGGGAGCACTGCTGGGAAGGTCTAATTTTGTTCTAAAATCGTAGTTTACACTACACCTAGCTTGAGGGGAAAGATCCGCAAAATTCGCCCATACTTATTTATCCTTCAAAAGGAGACTCAGAGTACGCCCTTTCGAAACTATTGTACTGTCGATTCTGAAACTGAAAGTGTGACTTTTTTCACTACACAGCGTACGTACCTTATATTTTTTTCTCAGTGGTGTTTTAATATCACTTCCTGTTTTCCCATCAACATTTACAGGGTGGCTTTCAATCTGTGTAATGGAAAAAAGGATGAAGTCAGGCTTCACATTAGCGACCCGCAATTCAGCATCCGCCAGGCAGGCAGTGGACAGGGTGTCTTCTGGTCACCAACATTGATCGACGGAGCGTCAGATGGAACGGAGGAGTACCGCAAATAAGAGGAATGGCTTGATGCATGCAACTTCCCAAATTCAACAGGACAAGTACAACAACATACAGTAAGAGTATCCATTCATTTCTACTTATCTTTTAAGTAATGTTATTGCTGTGAACTTCTATGAGTGTGACTCTGCATTTCCTTGCTCTCTGCTTCTAAATTCATCCCTCCAGCCATTGTATAATTTGACTTTGCTATTTTTCAAACTAATTTAATGAACAAAGTGGTTCTCTGAGTGCAGAGATAGGCAAGTGAAAACGTATAATTACTGCAGCCCTGTACTGTCGCATTCTTTCATTCATTAGAAAGTACTACTTAGTTTAAGTAACTTAACCATCCATTTAGCAATCAACTTCATGACTGCAGAAGTGCATGCTCTTCCTTTATGTCCCTTAAAATATTTATGGATATCTTTGTATCCAAAGATTTGTTTATCTTCATTTGTTGTTTGTCCATGCTGTGTTTTTTTTTCCTCTCTCAACAAAACTTTCCCAAAAAACCCCATTCCCATCCAATTTCCAAACCCTAACCCTCTTCCCCCAGGCTGTTGTTGTTGATGTAGCATACCTAGGTTCTTTGACACTGACAGACAAAGCATATCTGCGGTTTAGGGTTCAGTGGAATTTACTATGGTTTTTGGGTTTAAGTTGGTATGGTTCACGCTGATTCTAGGGCTCTGGGCCTGATGCAGGCTAGTTCATAATGATGTTGGCAATGTTTTAGGGGGGTTTGGTGTTCTTTGGTCCAGAATTGGCAGAATTATGGCCTTTTTGGGTGTTTTGCGGGCGCGTGTGTTTGGGTGAAAACTAAGTGAAAACTAGTCGTAGACCTTCTTTTTCTTCTTCAAAGAGCGCAGTGGTTCGATTTTGTTCTGCCTTGCTGAGATTTCTGTGAATCGCTGGAACAAGTGACTGTCCAGGTGAGTTTCAAGAGGATCAAAGTAGTGGAAGTGCTGAAAACAGCAATGTTTTGTGAACAGCGCAATTTGCCATGCTCTGAATATACCAGTATTGCATGTTTTTGGGGGGCTGTTTGGGGGTGTTCTAGATTTGTGGGGGTCTGGGAGCACTGCTGGGATAGAATAATTTTTATTGGAAGTGATTTGAAGAAAATCCATAGTGGGAAAGAGGAGTTAGGGCCTACCTGCAGAGCCCGTTTGGACCAATGTTGACTGGTTGTCTGAAAAATTTCTAAGTATGAGTTTTTGCATTTTTGCTTTTTGCCTGTTTAGGGGTATTCTGCTTTTTTGCAGGTGGCTGCAGGGGTCTGGGGGCATAGCTCGGAAGGTCTAATATCGGAATCAAGTCTTTTGGACCAAATCCATGGTGAAAAAGTTTTTGCGTTTTTGGGGTGCTGTTTGGGGTGCTTCTATTTTTTTTTTGGGTGGGTTTTGGGGTCTGGGAGCACTGCTGGCACAGTCTAATGTTGATTGCATTTGTTTTTCAGGAAATCCATTGTGGAAAAGGAGAGTTAGGGCCTAGCTCAACAGCGCATTTGGACTGAATTCCAGGTAGGCCCGAAATTTACTGTCTCACTTTTTGCGGTTTTGCTTTTTGGCTGTTTAGGGGTGTTAAACTTGTTTCTGCCTGGGTTGACAGATCTGGGGGCATTGCAGTGAAGGTCTAATATTGGATAAAAGTGGTTTGGAGAAAATCGGAGGTGAAAATGTTTTTCCATTTTCACGCATTTCGCTCACTTTAGCGTTTTCGGGGGGCTGTTTGGGGGGTTCCTGGTGTTTGTAGGGGGGGTTTGGGGTCTTGGAGCAATGCTGAGTATGGATACTTTTGATTTCAAGAGGTTTGAAGAAAATCCATGGTGGCAAAGGGAAGTTTGGGCCTAGCTGCATAGCGCGCACGGAGTGATCTGGGAACTAGGCAGAAATTTGTCAAAGTCCCCATTTTTCCATTTTTGCATTTTGGCTGTTTGGGGGGGGGGTAAACTTGGTTTTCGCTTGGGTTGACGGATCTGGGGGCATTGCTGTGAAGGTCTAATACCGGATAAAAGTGGTTTGGAGAAAATCCATGGTGGGAACGTTTTGAACTTTTCAGACTTTTCGCTCACTTTCGTGTTTTTGTGGGCCTGCTTGGGGGGTTCCTGGTGTTTGGGGGGGGGGGGTTTAGGGTCTTGGAGCAACGCTGGGTATGGATACTTTTGATTGCAAGAGGTTTGAAGAAAATCCATGGTGGCAAAGGGGAGTTAGGGCCTAGCTGCAGAGCACGCACAGAGTTATTTAGGATTGAGGGCTAAATTATTCTGTGTCACTTTTTGCGGATTCGCTTTTTGGCTGTATGGGGGTGTTAAACTTGTTTCCGCCTGGGTTGACGGGTCTGGGGGCATTACTGTGAAGGTCTAATGCCGGATAAAAGTGGTTTGGAGAAAATCGGAGGTGAAAACGTTTTTGTGTTTTTGCTCACTTGCCTGTCTTTGGGGTGCTGTTTGGGGTGCTTCTAGTTTTTTGTGGGTGGGTTTTGGGGTCTGGGAGCACTGCTGGCACAGTCTAATGTTGATTGCATTTGTTTTTCATGAAATCCATAGTGGAAAAGAGGAGTTAGGGCCTTGCTGCACAGCGCATTTGGACTGAATTCCAGGTAGGCCCGAAATTTGCTGTCTCACTTTTTGCGGTTTTGCTTTTTGGCTGTTTGGGGGTGTTAAACTTGTTTCCGCCTGGGTTGACGGGTCTGGGGGAATTGCTGTGAAAAAAGTGGGGGAATACCGGACAAAAGTGTTGTGGATAAAATCCATGGTGAAAACGTTGTTAACTTTTCAGAGTTTTCGCTCACTTTCGTGTTTTTGGGGGCCTGTTTGGGGGGGTTCCTGGTTTTTGTGGGGGGGTTTTGGGGTCTTGGAGCAACGTGGGGTATAGATACTTTTGATTGCAAGTGGTTTAGAGAAAATCCATGGTGGCAAAAGGGAGTTAGGGCCTAGTTGTAGAAAGCGTTTGACACTATTTTTAACTTAGGGCTCGTTAGGGTTAGCAGTATTGCATGTGTTTGGGGGTGTTCGAGATTTTGGCAACTGGGTTCTGGGGTCTACTCTTGGAGCACTTGTCGAGAAATGTCTAATTTTGGTTGCAAGTTGTTTGAAGAAAATCCATGGTGGGAAAGGGGGGATTTGGGCCTACTTTACTTTCAAAGTACGTTTTGTCACCATTTTCCACTAGGCCTCAGACAGGTAGCAGTATTGCATGTTTTTTGGTCTGATTGGGGGTATTGGACATTTTAGCGTCTGTGTTTAAGGGTCTGGGAGCACTGCTGGGAAGGTCTAATTTTGTTCTAAAATCGTAGTTTACACTACACCTAGCTTGAGGGGAAAGATCCGCAAAATTCGCCCATACTTATTTATCCTTCAAAAGGAGACTCAGAGTACGCCCTTTCGAAACTATTGTACTGTCGATTCTGAAACTGAAAGTGTGACTTTTTTCACTACACAGCGTACGTACCTTATATTTTTTTCTCAGTGGTGTTTTAATATCACTTCCTGTTTTCCCATCAACATTTACAGGGTGGCTTTCAATCTGTGTAATGGAAAAAAGGATGAAGTCAGGCTTCACATTAGCGACCCGCAATTCAGCATCCGCCAGGCAGGCAGTGGACAGGGTGTCTTCTGGTCACCAACATTGATCGACGGAGCGTCAGATGGAACGGAGGAGTACCGCAAATAAGAGGAATGGCTTGATGCATGCAACTTCCCAAATTCAACAGGACAAGTACAACAACATACAGTAAGAGTATCCATTCATTTCTACTTATCTTTTAAGTAATGTTATTGCTGTGAACTTCTATGAGTGTGACTCTGCATTTCCTTGCTCTCTGCTTCTAAATTCATCCCTCCAGCCATTGTATAATTTGACTTTGCTATTTTTCAAACTAATTTAATGAACAAAGTGGTTCTCTGAGTGCAGAGATAGGCAAGTGAAAACGTATAATTACTGCAGCCCTGTACTGTCGCATTCTTTCATTCATTAGAAAGTACTACTTAGTTTAAGTAACTTAACCATCCATTTAGCAATCAACTTCATGACTGCAGAAGTGCATGCTCTTCCTTTATGTCCCTTAAAATATTTATGGATATCTTTGTATCCAAAGATTTGTTTATCTTCATTTGTTGTTTGTCCATGCTGTGTTTTTTTTTCCTCTCTCAACAAAACTTTCCCAAAAAACCCCATTCCCATCCAATTTCCAAACCCTAACCCTCTTCCCCCAGGCTGTGGGGTTTTCATTGTTGTGTGAGTAAATGACAGCAATAATTCCACACACTTGCTGGGGAGGTAAGGTCATAGCAACTGAAAATGAATTACATTTCAAGGCTGGTGAAGGAATCGAAGGATATATTCTTACTCAGCTTGACACAGACCCATGACTATTGGCAAATCAAAGCAGATTTTCATGGGCACCATCAAGTGGATTGATCATGAAGAACATCCTCTTCCTACACATGGCAAATGATTACGCTGCTGTGTCCTTCCCCTTCAGTTCTATTTCTTCTAGTAGTAGCCAATGTCAAATTCCACACAAGTAGTAGTTATATTTTCAATACTTTAGCATTTGTAGGGCTACATTTTGGCACTGTTCTAGTGTACTGTCATGTGCTATAGTATCTATTGTACCGTTCTAATGCTCCGCTCAGGCCAATCAAGGTTTCAATTTCTTTTTTTTCATATGCTGCAACTGCCACTGTGTACCACTACTAGTACCACCGCAATGATGCCATTTCAACCGCCCAGGATTGCCATCCTTAATCGCCATTTGCCATTCAGCCAGCCCTGTGCCTAGCCCTATTTTCAAACATGGATTACAGGTAAGATAAGCGTTTGGGGGGAGGAAGAATAATGGAGTAGTATGAGAGACGAGAGACTGGCGGTAGTACTAGTAAAGTCCTAGGACAATTGAATTCAATAACTCTGTGAGAGGCACTTACTTTTGTAAACATTTGGGCAATTACTTACACAATTTGAATAAAGAAGCCACTTAAGTTTCAGGAAAACAAACTTACAGTTAACCCCCCCTCCAGCCTCAACTGCAGTAAAAACACGTATGCTATGTTTAAGTTGAAATTAATAATTATTTATATCCCTAACAAAGAAAAACTATCCCGCAAGACCTGACCCACCCCCCCCTACCTAACCCTAAAGAATGTCCGTGAAATAAAAGGTCCCCAAAGTCCAAAAAACACAACTTCCAATTCCCACCCCCCAAAAGTCTTTAAAAAAGGGGCAAGGGACAGTCTCTCCTCCTCTAATGCCGCCGGCGGTGTACTTTTTGGGCCAGGTTGTCATGCTCCTTGCGGAGGGTCTTGAGCTGGATTCTCATTTTCTTCTGCTCCTGCTGAAGGTAGGACACCCTGAGGGCTAGGCGGTGCACACGTGCCTTCCACCTGCTGTGGGGGGCAGCTGATTTTTTGGCTGCTTGGCGGTGGCGGGTGGCTGCGGTACCACAGCTCCGTACCGCTGGAGGCCTGCGCTGACTGGCTGACCCAGGGAGCACGGAGGAGGATGCAGCTGTCGCTGTGGATGTTGTGGAG
Organism: Lissotriton vulgaris; assembly: GCF_964263255.1. Classification (NCBI taxonomy): domain Eukaryota; kingdom Metazoa; phylum Chordata; class Amphibia; order Caudata; family Salamandridae; genus Lissotriton; species Lissotriton vulgaris. Next base: position 1,187,284,534 of record NC_141693.1, on the reverse strand, counting down.
GTTGACTGCATGTCCTCCTCCTCCTGGGTCACCAGCCACCGATATTCGTCGACAGTCGCCTCCAGTTTCCGTTGCCGGCCCGTCTAGCCAGCTCCTTCCGTGACAGTTTGGAAGGAGCATCTATAGGAAGAAAGAAAAACATAGGGGCATATTACCAAGCAATAGCGATAATTATCACTATTTCTTGGTTAGAGACAAAAATATATCGCCGACCTGCGGCGATTTTTATCGCAGATAAACCTTGGTATTACCAAGGTTTATCGCAAATGCGATAAGAATCGGCCGCAATGCATGAATATCGCTGAAAAGTCAGCGATATTCAGGCATTACCGAGCTAATGCTCTTAGCCATGTTATCCACCTCCCATTGGATAACATGGCTAAGAACTGCTCAGGGCAGGTGTTAGCTTTTGGTGATATTCACGCTTAGCGCGAATATCTCCAAAAGTTGGTAATAGGAGATAGCGATGTTAGCGACTGTTTCCAGTCGCTAACATCTTGGCACGCCCACTTTGCATGTGATAAATTTCTCTGACATGCAAAGTGGGGCCCAAGATGGTCGCTATCTCCTACTAGCTGTCGCTAACTGGTGTTAGCGACAGCTAGGTAATAGTGAGATAATTTTATCTCCGGTTTCTTGGCTTTTAAAGTCAAAAAAGCGGAGATAAACCCCTTGATAATATGCCCCATAGTCTGTAACCAATGCTCTTTAAGATTAACACAAAATAATTCAGCAGAAAGTTGTGTCACAGTAGAACTAGCAACTTGCAAGCACAGTACATAACATTTGTGGCCTGTGTCTATCTAACCTCCCACTTCTTCAGCATTGCTCTAACATTAGTGGGAGTTTCAGGAATCAATTCTATGAGCACTATGGACTCACTACATTAGATTCGACTATGACAGTCTACCAGTCTTATTCTTCTTCTTCTCTCTTGTTTAGCGAAATTGGTACGTAAACTTCTGAAAGCCGGCATAATACCAGCGCAGTCAACTTGCACCCGAGAAAAACAGACGCACGCCATGATGACACAGGCTTGCGTTACTGTACCAGTCCAGTACATGCAGGAGGTGAAGCTCTTACTTTTCTATTATGGGTGGCACTGAGAATACTCTGTTACAAGGGCTACTGCTTAATTAATTTAACTTTCACCCTACAGTGCCAATGACTACTAGAAAAGGAAAATGAAGAAGATAAATATTATGATTATCTATCCCTTCACAGGATATGTATTTGATTACATATGGGATTTCTTTAGGTGCTTTGTTTTTTATTGAGTGAACACTGATAGGCCACACATGAATGACAGAGTTGTACTATAATTTTTAACAGAGGTAGTGAGTGGCCCCGTAATCGCCGGATATATGCTGTGCTTGCAATACAAAGTTCTACTCCTATTCATGGTAGTATTCGGAAAAATTACAACTTCTTTTCCTTGCCTTTCCTACACTGGAACGGACTTGCGGTGCGGTGTTACATGCTCTTCAAAGTAACACTTAGTTCATCCAGTGACCGTCTACTCTCTCTACATACACATATGCTATCTATGAGTCAGATAGTACCATGATCTAGGCATCCATCCATTCAAAGTAAATGTCAATCATTCTTCTTAATGTCTCAAGTGGACAAACCTTACTTTTTCTCACGGGAAAATAACATTTTCATTCTATTTTGGAAACCGCAAGCCATGTATCCGTGCTTAACTTGCATTTGAATTTCAACCAAAGGATATATTGCGCACACATACAGTTTCTGTTTCACCCACCCAGGCAGTCCTCTTTCCTTTCTCCTTCCACCCATCCCTGCTTCATCCTTCAACCGGCCATGCATCATATTCCCAGCCACCTCGGGCAGCATTCAAAAACACGTATCATTCTTTGCCAGTCATCATTACTTTTAACTCGCTCGTCCTTCCACACTTACACCCTTCTTTCCCTTTTCGTTCATCCCATCCATTAAGTTCATCTCTGATCTGACTTGGATTCTCGAAAAAACTTTCACAGCTGAGTTGAAGTCAATTTAGAGGAGGCTACTATCTGGTTAATAAAAACCTAGTATGGCAAACATAGGATGGCAAAGATTTAAGCTGGATAGGAAAAGCATGCCCAGAACCATAGCAGGGTCAGAGAATAGTTACAAGTATGGCACAATGCTCCTGTAAAAAAAATTAAACTGCAACAGGAAGCACATACAGCTAAGGAAGCAGGTGCCAGACTTGAAGCTCTAATTCAGTGACACATTTACTCACCCCAAATTAATTCATCTCAGTTGAGGCTGGGCAGGTGTGCTTTCCCCCAATAATCTACAGTGGTGAGCCAGAGGGTGCTGTGATGAACCAGAGGGTGGCAGTGCTGAACCAGAGGGTGGCAGTGATGAACCAGAGGGTGGCAGGGATGAACCAGAGGGTGGCAGGGATGAACCAGATGGTGGCAGTGGTGAACCAGAGGGTGCTGTGATGAACCAGAGGATGGCAGTGATCAACCAGAGGGTGGCAGTCTTGAACCAGAGGGTGGCAGTGATCAACCAGAGGGTGGCAGTGATGAACCAGAGGGTGGCACTGGTGAACCAGAGGGTGGCACTGGTGAACCAGAGGGTGGCAGTGATGATCCAGATGGTGGCAGTGGTGAACCAGAGGGTGGCAGTAATGAACCATAGGGTGGCAGTGATTAACCAGAGGGTGGCAGCGGTGAACCAGAGGGTGATGAACCAGAGGATAGCAGTGATTAACTAGAGGATGGCAGTCTTGAACCAGAGGGTGGCAGTGGCGAACCAGAGGGTGGCAGTGACGATCAAGAGGGTGGCAGTGGCGAATCAGAGGATGGCAGTAATGAACCAGAGGGTGGCAGTGGTGAACCAGAGGGCGATGAAACAGAGGATAGCAGTGATGAACCAGAGGGTGGCAGTCTTGAACCAGAGGGTGGCAGTGATCAACCAGAGGGTGGCAGTGATGAACCAGAGGGTGGCACTGGTGAACCAGAGGGTGGCAGTGGCACACCAGAGGGTGGCAGTAATGAACCAGAGGGTGACAGTGATGAACCAGAGGGTGGCGGTGATGAACCAGAGGGTGCTGTGATGAACCAGAGGGTGTCAGTGGTGAACCAGAGGGTGGCAGTGATAATCCAAAGGGTGGCAGCGGTGAACCAGAGGGTGGCAGTAATGAACCAGAGGGTGGCAGTAATGAACCAGAGGGTGGCAGTGGTGAACCAGAGGGTGATGAACCAGAGGATAGCAGTGATGAACCTGATGGTGGCAGTCTTGAACCAGAGGGTGGCCGTGGTGAACCAGAGGGTGCTGTGATGAACCAGAGGGTAGCAGTGGTGAACCAGAGGGTGGTAGTGGTGAACCAGAGGGTGACAGTGGTGACCCAGAGAGTGACAGTGGTGAACCAGAGAGTGGCAGTGGTGAACCAGAGGGTGCTGTGATGAACCAGAGGGTGACAGTGGTGAACCAGAGGGTGGCAGTGGCAAACCAGAGGGTGGCAGTGGCAAACCAGAGGGTGGCAGTGATGAACCAGAGGGTGGCAGTGATGATCCTGAGGGTGGCAGTGGCAAACCAGAGGGTGGCTGCAATGAACCAGAAGGTGGCAGTAAAGAACCAGAGGGTGGCAGTGATGAACCAGAGGGTGGCAGTGGTGAATCAGAGGGTGGCAGTGATGAACCAGAGGGTGGCACTGGTGAACCAGAGGGTGCTGTGATGAACCGGAGGGGTACAGTGATAATCCAGAGGGTGGCAGTGGCAAACCAGAGGGTGGCAGTGATGAACCAGATGGTGGCAGTGATGATCCAGAGGGTGGCAGTGGCGAACCAGAGGGTGGCAGTGATGAACGAGAGGGTGGCAGTGATGATCCAGAGGGTGGCAGTGGTGAACCAGACGGTGGCAGTCGCGAACCAGAGGGTGTCAGTAATGAACCAGAGGGTGGCAGTGATGAACCAGAGGGTGACAGTGGTGAATTAGAGGGCGATGAACCAGAAATTAGCAGTGATGAACCAGCGGGTGGCAGTCTTGAACCAGAGGGTGGCAATGGTGAACCAGAGGGTGGCAGTGATGAACCAGAGGGTGGCAGTGATGAACCAGAGGGTGACAGTGATGAACCAGAGGGTGGCAGTGGTGAACCAGAGGGTGGCAGTGATGAACCGGAGGGTGGCAGTGATGAACCAGAGGGTGGTACTGGTGAACCAGAGGGTGCTGTGATGAACCAGTGGGGGACAGTGATGATCCAGAGGGTGGCAGTGGCAAACCAGAGGGTGGCAGTGATGAACCAGAGGGTGGTAGTGATGATCCAGAGGGTGGCAGTGGCGAGCCAGAGGGTGGCAGTAATGAACCAGAGGGTGGCAGTGATGAACCAGAGGGTGGCAGTGGTGAACCAGAGGGTGATGAACCAGAGGATAGCAGTGATGAACCAGAGGGAGGCAGTCTTGAACCAGAGGGTGCCAGTGGTGAACCAGAGGGTGCTCTGATGAACCAGAGGGTAGCAGTGGTGAACCAGAGGGTGGTAGTGGTGAACCAGAGGGTGACAGTGGAGAACCAGAGAGTGACAGTGGTGAACCAGAGAGTGGCAGTGGTGAACCAGAGGGTGCTGTGATGAATCAGAGGGTGACAGTGGTGAACCAGAGGGTGATATTGATGAACGAGAGGGTGGCAGTGGTGAACCAGAGGGTGGCAGTTATGAACCGGAGGGTGGCTGCGATGAACCACAGGGTCGCAAACAGGCTGGACACGTAGAAACAACATGGTCGCCACTGTTGCGACCACACAAGTACGTTCGCATTCCCGAACTTGTAAAAAACCCTCGCGAACTGGCAAAAACCCTGGCGAACACGCAAAAAAACCAAATTTGCAAATTTGCACGAATTCACGGATTTTGCGAGTTGCGAGTTCACGCGAATTCGCGGAACGCGAATTCGCAAATTTCGCCCATACTTAGTTACCATTATCTGAAAATGACATTGATGGGGATGAGGTTGTACTATTTAGATGTTATAAACTTGTTCACAAAGCCCAGATCAACAGCCCGAAGGTTTGCGTCCCCAATCTCCTTCCAGCAGAGTGGCTGAAATAGTTGATGACCCTTCCCTGCCCAACTCACAGAGTTTGGTCGAGCGGGCTGTCCAGGGACTTCACTTGTGGGGATTGTGGGGATTGTGGGTTTAGCATTACTCCGGAGCTCCAGCCATCAGGTCGGTCTGATGCGTCTCTGAGTTTGGGGGCGATTAGTGCTTGCCTAATCAATGCGAGATCTGTGACGAAGCATTTTATCGATATAGCTGGTCTGATCACGGATAATAATCTGGACATACTGTTTGTTAAGGAGACCTGGCTTGATGCCTTCTCCAACCCCATGGTGGCTCTAGCTACACCTGCAGGATTTAAAGTTCACCGGGTAGATCGCTGCGTGGGTCGAGGCGGAGGCTTAGCCATTTGGTATAGGGAAGACTGGATATTCCGGAGAGAAATATCTACCCTTTGTGGTTACTGTGAAGCCTTGAACTTTAGTCTTCAACTATCAGCCCAATTTACTTTGGGTGGTTCCTTGATGTATCGGCCCCCTGGGCCTGCAAGGAATTTTCTGGCAGCCTATGGAGATGCTCAGGCCAGGCGGGCTCTACGGTTTTCGAAGTTTGTGCTTCTTGGGGATATTAACATCCACCTTGATCACTCTGAGGAGGGGGACTCCATAGCTTTGATGGACTCCCTCCACCTAGCGAACCTCTCTCAAAGGGTTCTGATCCCCACACATTTGGGTGGGCACACGCTGGACATCATCTGGGCCAACTTCCCCATACTAGTGATGAAACCACGGCCTGTAGCCTGGTCAGACCACTTTCCCATATTTTTTTCATGGGATTTGGATAACTCTCCTCGGCAGGCCAACTGTCGTCGCCCCCCCCCGTCTCCAGGAAGGTGGACCCCGGCCAGCTAAGCGCCTTGCTTTCTGCTTCCCGGACCTCTTCCTCGGGTGGTTTGGAGGAGAATGTAACGCAATTTGCCAATTGGATTGCTGGCGCTGTTGCTAATGGGTCGGGGCAGTGTCAGACAAGGCTGCGGCGTGAATCCCCTTCTAAGCCATGGTATACTCCCGTGCTGAAGACTTTGAAGCATGCCTGTAAGGCTGCGGAGAGGGCTTGGCGTTGTGGCGGCGACCACCTCTCTGATAAAAACATCCTCAGATCCAAACAAAAACTTTATTATGTGGCGATAGGAGAGGCCAAAGGACAGTATTATGCCACTGGTATTGAGCGGGCTAATAACAATTCCAAAGAAATCTTCGCAATTGTGCAGAGCTTCCTGTCCCCCAGCGCCCAGGTGGCGACTGCTCCTGCCACGGAGTCTTGGTGTAACACCCTGGCGTCATTCTTCAGGGATAAAATAATTAGCATCCAGGAGACTTTTCGGTCCTCTCCCAGAAACAGAGACCTTGTGTTGCTGCTGCATCTGCCTAGTGCAGATCCAGTCTCCCTTTTCTCAGAATTCTGTCCTATTGACCTCGCTTGTTCTTTCCGAATCCTTAAAGCCCTTAAGTCCGGCTCGCCCAATGACCCCTGTGTGGCACGTCTACTATCGGATGTGGCTGACACCATTAATTCAGAGGTGAATTTTATGGTCAACAAATCGTTGCGGGAAGCTTGTATGCCGACAGCCTGGAAACATGCCCTGATCCTTCCTTTACTCAAAAAAACCGTCACTCGATCCACTGGTCCCAGAAAACTATCATCCTATCTCACTTTTGCCTAGTCTGGCTAAAGTCTGTGAGAAAGCGGTCACATTCCAACTTACCAACTTTGTTGAGGGGGCTGGCTTGCTTCATCCGGCACAGTCTTGCATCCGTGCCTCTTATAGCATGGAATCCGCTCTGCTAGAGGTCACTGAATCGATTCGGGAGTGTCTTGATGCCGGCGGGAGAGCAGCATTGGTTATACTTGATCTCTCGGCGGCGTTCGACGCGTTGCCTCATGCGATGCTCCTTGATCGCCTATCTGAAATAGGAATCAGCTTTGCAATGGATCAATTATTTTTTGGAGGAAAGATCGCAGCGTTTGGTTCGACGAGAAACTGAATTTTGTGACGCATGTAAAAAAACTGGCTAGCACCTGCTTTGGAGTGTTGAAAAGTTTGATAAAGTTTCCGCCCTTCTTACCGAGCTCGGCCAGACAGACTGTTGTTCGGGCACTGATTCTTTCTCGCTTGGATTATGCCAACGCCCTCCTAGTCGGCAGCACAGGTTTCCTTGTGAAGAAACTACAAGTGGTTCAAAACTCGGCTGACAGACTCCTAGGGGGGCTGTCTTCCAGGCCCAGTGCCCGGGCTATTCTACGGTCATTACACTGGCTTCCTGTCGAAATTCGCCTGAAATTTAAAATGCTCTCAATTGTGCAATGGGCCCTTTACGGTCTTGGTCCTAGCTATTTGCAGAAGAGACTTGCTTTTTACACAACAGTGAGACAACTGCGTTCGTCTTCACAGCTGCTGATGCAGACTCCGAAGTTTAAGGGCTAGCGACTGGGGGGGAACTCCTTTGTCCGCAAAGCTTGTCTGGCCTGGAATTCGCTGCCCTTGGCCTTGAGAGCCACTCAGGATCTTCTTCTGCTTAGGAAAGCTTTAAAAACCCTTTTGTTTTAATTGGTAATTGTGCATCTTCTGCCTTTCTGCTGTTAGCGCCGGGACACTTCTGAGTAGCTGTGCGCTGTATAAATTAAAATTTGAAGAATGGGGGAGTCAGGTCCTGGGACGTGGGGCTAGCTGGACCATTAATGAAACTAAGTACACAGATTGCCAGCCACACACTTACTTAAATCCTCTATTTTTGAGGGAACAAACGATAAGAGACTTCCTGGTTCGTACGGGTATATCACTCAAACCCTTTTATTATTTATTTATTTGTTGTCTTTTTTTTAAAGTATTGATGTATGAAAGGGACACCTTATCGTTTTGTACACCTTATATACAATTATTTACAATTCGCGATTATTTACAACACAAACACATACACATAACTAGTTGTATTATACAAAGTGAATTGCTCTGATATATATACACTCAAATATTCATACTACGAAGAAAAAATCATCCGTAATTCCATAAAGACCAGAGTCAAAAGTATAAACTTGATGACAATCATAAATCAATGAACTACAGTTAAATGTAGGCAGTTCAAAAAAGGAAAAATAGACTTCAAATTAATTCATTCAGTCCATTCAACCAATAAATGGCTAATCTTTTTACGCCAACGCGTTTCAAATCCGGTATGTCAACTCTACGGATTCTCATCAGGGCTCTGTCTTAATACGGGATATCTGTTGAACCAGCAGCCGCCGGTCAAGGGTAGGGTATTAGTTCTGACTGAGTTTCTTTTCTTTTCGGGATCTTACTGGATCATGCTCGTGATCCTACGTTTCCACCAAATGGGAGTTAATTTTCAGTCTTGTATTAACGCGTTTCGAATCCGGTATGTCAACTCTACGGATTCTCATCAGGGCTCTGTCTTAATACGGGATATCTGCAAGTGTATAAAATAAAACTTGTTTTAGCTACATTTCTGACAGTTGTTTAGCTTCCAACTACAATTAACTTGGATTCCTCATATTACCTGTTGAACCAGCAGCCGCCGGTCAAGGGTAGGGTATTAGTTCTGACTGAGTTTCTTTTCTTTTCGGGATCTAAAAACAAACGCAGGTATCATGACCTGTTCTTGCTCACTTTCTAAGACCAGAATGGGGCACATGTGTTATCAACATACCTTACTGGATCATGCTCGTGATCCTACGTTTCCACCAAATGGGAGTTAATTTTCAGTCTTGTATTACAGCCTGAAAATAACGAGAATAACGTTTTACGCGCTTTTTATGCACAGACAGAGAGAGTATGGCACTCGTTGCTCTACTCAGCATACCTGCTCTGAGGGATTCCTCGCTTGGGCTGTTCGTGTTCTAATCGGTTGCAGCGGTAAACGCTTTCTAACCATGTGGGCACCGCTTTCCTCAGTCCTTATTATTTGCGCTCGCTTTCCCTAGAGGAAATAACAGCGTTTTATTAGGTTTCTGGGGCTACTGCAATATTGGTGGCAAATCAAACCCATATTAGCTCTAGACTTACTTGAACAAGCTGTGACTCGGCATCTAGCTCTCATTCACTTAGTTTGGCAGCCATGTTGTAACATGGTTTTGGACCTACTTATAGCTACTTGCTTGGCGGCCATCTTAGAGTGGGGTCGCTAGTAAAAGCTCTCATTCACTCAGTTTGGCAGCCATGTTGTAACGTGGTTTTGGACCTACTGATAGCTACTTGCTTGGCGGCCATCTTAGAGTGGGGTCGCTAGAGAAGGCTATCATTTAGATGTGAAAAAAGGTGAATTTAAACCACATATGAAAACATACGCGCAATTACCATCGACCCTTTCTTTTGGAGGTACTATACTAGATAAAGCTCACACTCTAGATATTTCAGAAAGCGAATTGACCCCGCTGAGTGCGCTATTAAACTTAAGTATAAGGTAGGCCTCTTTTTTTAGTAGAAGTTTATCACGGTCAATGGGTCTAGACTGTTGCAGAACATATAGAATTGACCACTTTAAGTCATTCTCAGTGTGTTTATGTTCAATGCAATGCTCCACCATAGGTGCTGTAAGCACTTTATTCTTGATTCTAGACTTATGTTGCGTTATGCGCATATTCACTTGTTGTGTTGTCTTGCCTATGTAAATCTTATTACATGGGCAGATGACTACATACACAACATTTCGTGTTTTACAATTTGAGAAACTTAAGTGTTTCCACTTAGTATTCCCATGTCGGAATTCCTTCCCTTCCACAGTAGTCCCACAGGCCACGCATGTCCCACATTTATGATGCCCCTCAATGGGTTTCATTCCCCATTGAGACAATAGGTCACTCTTAGGTTTGGGTAATGCTATCTCGGCTCGGACAAGATGTTGTCCGATGCTCTTGTTCTTACGATACGCGAAAAGAGGACGGGGAAATGGACAGTCCAGGTTTTCTAGTAAGTGCCAATTTTTTAACACGGTTTGTCTGAATTTGTTTCTGTCAGGCCCAAATGTGGTGACACAGACCATCCGGTCTAGTTCAGCCTTTGATTTTGTTTGTAGCAAACATTCGCGTGGTGTACATCGTGCCCGCTTGAATGAGTTTTTTAACAGTTTTTTAGGATAACCACGGCTTTCCATTTCGTGACAGAATGTGTCAGCGTGTCTTTCATACTCTGACAGCTCCGTGCAGTTTCTCCTGATACGGAGCAGTTGGCCATAGGGCAAGTTAGCCTTCAAGTTCCTGGGGTGGTCACTTTGGTGGTGCAGTGTTGTGTTTTTATCAGTCTGCTTCTTGTACAAAGAGGAGACCAACTTCCCATTTGAACATGTGATTTCCACATCCAGGAACGTCATTCTTGTGTCACTGATCTCAATAGAAAATTTAATGTCCGGATGTTTGGAATTAAGCCATCCATGAAATTTCATCAACTCCGCGCGGCTCCCCTGCCAAAGGAGCCACACGTCGTCGATATATCGTAGCCATTGCTTAATGTGACTGCAATATGGGTTATCCTTTTCAATACATTTCTTCTCATATTCTGCCATATACAATATGGCCATCTCAGGAGCATAGGGGCATCCCATAGCAGTCCCTTTGGTCTGCATAAAGAACTGCTCATTGAATCGGAAGTAATTTTTGCGCAACGCTATTTCTGCCAATTTGAGAATAAAGCTGGTAGGGACTCGATGTGGTCTTGCACGAGCTTCTAAATAAAGTTCAATTACTTCCAATGCCTCTCCCTGGGGTATTTGAGTATAAAGGGACGTGACGTCCATTGTCACAAGCAGTTGTGATGCAGGATTAAAATCAGTCCCTTCTACCTTAACGAGGAAATCCATTGTGTCTCTGAGATATGATTTAACAGAGCTAACAAAGGGCTTCAAGAAAAAATCAACATATTTCGCAAGTGGTTCCAGGCAGGAATCGCACCCAGAAACAATGGGTCGTCCTGGCGGCTCATTTAGACTTTTATGGATCTTGGGGAGGAAGTACAGGATTGGAGTCCTGGGATATTTTTTGATAAAAAATTCACCTTCTCTCACACCAACATAGCCTTCATCTAACCCTATTTTAACAGTATCTGCTATCAGTCCCTGAATGTTTTTGACCGGATCTTCCTGTAGGGTTCTATACCAAACAGTGTTGCTCACCTGTGTATTGGCTTCAGCAAGATATTGTTCTCTTGGCCAAAGGACTACAGCTCCGCCTTTGTCGGCCTGTTTCACAACTATCGACGTATCATTCCTCAAGTCATGTAGTGCACTTCTCTGTCCTTTACTCATATTCTGTTGGAAATATTTTTTATTTCTCTCTAGTTTGTCAATTGAGGAAAGCATGATTTGTTCGAAGGCATAAACCTGTTTAGGAATTTTTTGACTAGGTATGAAGGTCGATTTATTACGTAACCCTGTAGTTTCTTTTTCTATCATAGGTGGCTGATTGGCAAAAAAGGCCCTAAGTCTAATTTTGCGACAAAATTCTATGGTCTCTAACTTCATTTGGGTAAAATCTGTTTGTTGACGAGGTACAAATTTTAGTCCAAGATTTAGTACGGATTCCTCATCTTTTGTGAGTGTTTTGTCTGATAGATTGACTATTGTGGATGGCGCCTTTATGATTTGTAAAAATTCCTCCTTGTCCGCATCTCCCATGGCACCTTGAATCTGGTTTTTCCTTGCTGGTCCTTCTCTAAAAAAGACACCTGCTTTTTATTTTGGTTTCCTCGCGTATCAGAGCCCGATGAGTCTGATGATGATGAGGTTTCGGAAAAGGTTTTAAACCTATATCGCGAATTGTAAATAATTGTATATAAGGTGTACAAAACGATAAGGTGTCCCTTTCATACATCAATACTTTAAAAAAAAGACAAAAAATAAATAAATAATAAAAGGGTTTGAGTGATATACCCGTACGAACCAGGAAGTCTCTTATGGTTTGTTCCCTCAAAAATAGAGGATTTAAGTAAGTGTGTGGCTGGCAATCTGTGTACTTAGTTGTATAAATTAAAATAACATAACATAACATAACATAACATAAGAGATGAACCTCTTGATGAGCATGGTTATGTAAGCTTATGTCTAATAAACAATGAGGGAATGTTGAGAGCAGCTTATGCGGTCTGCACAATTCAAGAAGTGGTAGAAGCCTCATGGCTTTGAGGTGTTACCTTTGCTCAAGTGGCAGAATTGATTGCCCTTAAAAGATTATATTACCTTTCAGCACAAATGAGAGTGAGTATATTTACAGATAGTCAGTATTGTTTTGGTGTGGTCCACGACTTTGGACAGCTATGGTCAAAAAGCTGGTTCATGGCATCATCAGCACCCCCCCACCCCATTAAGAATGGGAATCTGTGAAAAAATTGTTGGATGTCTTGCAATTACCCAGGAAATTGGAGTGGTAAAGTGTGCAGCACACAGAACCGGCAACAATTAGGTCACAATTGGAAATCAATATGAAAATGAAGTTACTCGTTACTCGGTATTGTGCACTTGTGGCTTACACATTTAATGGAGAATCAATCAATCAATTAATCAGAATACTTGGAGAGTGCACTACCTACCCATGAGGGTCTCAAGGCGCTGAGGGGAAGGGGGGTGCCGCTACTACTCGAAGAGCCAGGTCTTGAGTAGTCTTCTGAAGGTAAGTAGGTCTTGGGTCTGCCGTGGGTGGGTGGGGAGGATGTTCCAGGTCTTGGCAGCGAGGTAGGAGAAGGATCTGCCTCCGAAGGTCGTTCGCTGGATGCGGGGGACAGCGGCGAGGGCGAAGCTGCATAGAATATGCAAATGAATCTGATGAGGACACTGCTTTTTCTAAGTTTTTGTCAGTACTTGACACTTGGGAAGAGATTAAAATATTGCAAGAAGACGTTTCAGAAGCAGAACAACAAGGTTAGATCAGAACAGGTTGTGTTACGGATGAAAATACTATTTGGGTTACAGCTGATGGAAGACCAGTGCTGCCAAATAGTTGGTTATTTCCCATGATACGACATTTCCATGGTCATGCACACTTCGGAAGAGATGAAATGGTTAGGGTATTTAGGCAAAATTGGTTCAATCCTCAATTCACAATTCTAGCAGAAGAATTGTGCCACACATTTGTAATACGAAAATAGATGAATGAAGGAAGTAGAACCCCCATAACCATGAGTCAAATAGGAAGATCACGTGGACCATTTAATAGGATGCAAGTGGACTTTATCAAGATACCTGTAGCTAACTGGCTTAGATACATCCTAATTAAAGTGTGCATTTTCTCTCGATGGGTGAAAGCCTACCCAACATGGAGAAATTACAGTTTCTCTGTGGCTTAACTGCTGTTGTGTGAAGTCATACATGGTACAGATTTCTAGTTTCTCTAGAGTCACACCGTGGGGTTCATTTCAATAATGAGGTATGGCTCTTCAAGGTGTCCAACAGCTTCATCACCTAAGACCCTCACACCACGGCAACCACCACCGCAACAAATGATGTCGCCCTCAACAGACCCTACTCAACTGGACCCCACTCACATTGGACGACACACTCAAGGCCATGAAAAGCATCCACTCTGGAGCCCCCTCTGACTTCTGCCCGCACCACATCTTCCATAGAGCTGCCACCTCCATTGCCCCCAAGCTACGCTGCACTATCAAGACAGCCACCTTCCCAGACAACTGGAAACACCCTGCTGAAGAAGCCATCCGCTTACCCGACAGACCTCAAGAACTTCAGACCCATCTTCCTGCTCCCTTTCCCAGCCAAGGTCAATGAAAAGACCATCAACTGCCAGCTCTCCGAATCCATTGAAGCCAACCACGTCCTGGACATCTACGAATCCGGCTTCTGAAGCAACCACAGCACAGAGACGGCCCTCGCATCAACGGCGATATCCGCTCCCTCCTCGACCAGAGCGAAACAGCAGCCCTCATCCTCCTAGACCTCACTGCCACCTTCCACACCATCTCCCACAGCACCCTAATCACGAGACTCCACCACACCGGCATACACGACAAAGCCCCGGACTGCATCCACTCCTTCCTTACCAGTCAAACACAGCGAGTCAGACTACCACCTTTCCTTTCAGAACCCACAGAGATCAGCTGCCGGCTGCCTCAGGGCCCCTCCCTATGCCCCACCAATGACTAATTGGTCATTATCAGGTACCACAGACTAAACATCGGCTCCTACGCTGACGACATCAAGCTGATCCTCTCCCTCACCAAAGAACCCATAGCCACCAGAAACAACTTTCACAATGGGATGAAGGCCATCTCCACTAACCCTGGGCATAGCAGGCGGTGTTTCTCTACGCGGTTCACCGCAGAGTTGGCCAAAAACTCCCCTACGCACCTCCCACCCTGGCAATAAATATTTTCTAAATGCAATCTACAATTAATGTAAAATAAAAATGCACTTACTTTATCGTGGAATCCCTGGCTGCCCTCTGACTTCTCGCCGTAATTCTACCATGACTTATGTCCAACATAGGAGATCACGGCTAGGAGGAGGAGGGCAGCCCTGGATGCCACGATAAGGTAAGTGCAGTTTTATATTACATTAATTGACGTTTTGGAGAAACTTTGCCTTCTCTGTGGAACATGGAGTATGCAAAAATCCGCAAACTCCACCAGTGGAGCTATGTTCAGTGCCCAGGGTTGATCTCCACCTGGATGAGAGACAGGTGCTTCAAACTCAACAAGTACAAGATCAAATTCCACATACTGGGACCCCCCTCAGCTTGGGACAAATCCAGGTGGCCTGCCATGCTAGGAACAACCCCACACCCATGGACCACACACGAAACCGCAGCATCATAGTGGACTCCGCGCTCACTATGAACTACCAGATAAACACTGTTTCCTTATCATGCTTCCACACTCTTCACCTGGTTTGAAAGACCTTCATATGGATCCCCACTGATTCCAGAAAGACAGTCACCCACACACTCATCAGCAGCAGACTACACCTGGACAACACACTTTACGCATGCGTCACCCAAACACTCCTCAGTAAACTAAAGAACGTTCAAAACGCTGCAGCCAGACTGGTCCTCAACATCTCCTGCCACAGCCACATCACTGAACACCTGCGAGAACTCCACTGGCTCCAGGTCAACAAAAGAGTCACTTTCAAGCTCCTCACACATGTCTACAAAGCCCACCAAGACTCAGGACCAGCATATCTGAACCACTGCCTCTCATTCCACATATGCGCCAGACACCTCAGCTCCGTCCCACTGGCCATGGTCACCGTGCCACAGATCTGTAAGACCAGGACTCGAGGAAGATCCTTCTCCTACCTCACTCAAACACCTGGCACACCCTGCCTCTCCCCCTCAGCCAATCTCCATCACTAGCACAATTTAGGAAGGATCTCAACACCTGGCTCTTCGACTGAAACCTAGTGCCCAGATGGTTCAGCAGCCTTCCTCACCCCCTCAGCTTGAGACCCTTACGGGTGAGTAGTCGCTCAATACAAATCCTGATTGATTGATTGAACATAGATTACCTTGAAGCCTTTGTCCTCAGGCCTTTGGGATAGAGGATCAACCTTGAAGACATGATTTTCCAAAGTTTCTTCTTTCAATTCTTTGAAATGGCTAGATGCTTTACCATTGGTTCTTGTGAGTATTCAAAGTTCTCCTGGCAGGGGAACATGATTATCGCCTCATAAAAGTCTCATGGATTGTTCAATGAGACTGCCTGCAGTACCTGTAAATGCACTTGTGAATATCAGAGATGACATGATACTTGAATACTGCAAAGGACTGCGTTGTGTTTTTTCATCAGGTTGGAGCAAGGGTAGCTTGAAATACTGGAGCTGGATTTCTAGGCAAGAGAGCGTCTCTCTCAGTGCGTCTGCTGGAGGGTCGGCTTCCTTCGGCACTTGCTGTAGCAGGATGAGTTGGGCAAGTAGATAGTCGAACTGCACCAAACCACTGTGTGTTTTCTATAGCAAGTGTGGGCATATTTATACCTTGAAGGTGCCGAAGTTCTTTGAAAACTCTATGAGTTCTTGGATAAATCAATATTCAAATAAGGGGAAGTCCCTAGCTACTGAAGCTGAGTTTTCCAAGAAATCATTGTGGATTTTCAGAACTAGTGGAAGTAGCTATGCCGTAATGGGACTGCGTGAGCTATGTCTAAATTTGGTTATGATTTCTATGCCTATATAAGGATATGGTGATTTATACCCATATAAGGGCATGAATCTGGAAAATTACACTAGGGTCCTAAAATGCTATACAAAACTGTCACTTCCAATGCACATCACGAGAAGTGCTATGACCTTAGTCACATGCGCGGAAGTCCTGCTTAGAGCCAAGGTGGCAAGGGTACAACAACGCATCCTAATCACAAACCCTGCTGCAATGTGCTGCGATAGCTAACTGGGTACATGCATCACATACTCAGAGAGTGAGGTGCCCATATGAAGAAATAGTGTTTTTTAAGCCAAGGCAGAGCACACCTGTGACAGTTCCGAAGGACAAGAGAGGAGTGAAGAACTGCAAGTTCTCACACCAGTGCACATTTCTGAAATATTGCAAAGTGGTGTGGAAATACCCACTGAAGAAACTGCTGGAGTATCACAAGAGCAATTGAATGATCCAGATGAAGGAATGAGTGTGAGGAGAGGAAGCCAATATGGAAATTTGAATGGCCAAGTGGTAGGAGACGATTTGGATCAAGTGTGTCAGTTTAAAGTATACCACTAACATTCATTGAATAAACAAAATCCAGAGGTGTAAGTGAAACAAAAGAGGATCAGCAGACACTAAGGAGTATCAAGAGATTAAGGGTACCTTGTGAAAGGTATTCAGCTCCTGAATGGACATACAAGTGCAACAAATGTGCCAAATGGTACAAATCAAACTTAGCTCCGAGTTGTTTGTACCACCATAACATTCCCCACTGCCAACAGCATTGATTGAAACAAAATATTATACATAAGAACTCAAGACTGAACGACAACGCTTCAATGACAAGTGATTAACTGTGTTAATTCAAGCAGTAAAGTAGACTAAAGTAAATGTGACTGATAACAAAAGTATTAATAAAAACAATTTAAAAGAATTAAGAAGAATTCAAGGGTACAGTAGAAGAGTGGGGATAACCTAGTTAGAAGAAGTGGAGTAGAGCTAGGTATAACTCAAGAAGACTATTCTATATAAGCTGATTGAAATAACTGCAAGTTAAATCTCAAAACAAAGATTGCTTTTTTGCACCAGTAGAATTTAAGGCAGAGATCTGGATGTGCTTGCTGTTATATTCTGCTAAAGGTCTGACTGTAGAAAAACATATGTTTCCTCACACAAGCTAGATGTGTGATCACTGTAGGCATCACTTTAAGAGTTGTTTTTATCTCTCCTTGACCAGCACATCACCTGGTACGTTAGCAGAGGTAATGAAAATAGAAGCCTTTCTCTGTAGAATTGGCACTAAGAGAATGGGTGTGCTTTCCCTTCCTTTACCATGATCACAAGAAAGTCAGCACAAACAAGGCATCAGAGGGCAAAAGTAGTGTTTGTCATGTGAATTTGGAGACCTCAAGAGTGGTTGTCAGTTTTTCTGGAACTTTCATGTGATTTTGCAATCTGTGCACAACACCATTATCACTGTCTGAGGAATCTAGAAGAAAGCCACACTACCTTGTACTGGAAGGCAACCTATGACTGATGTCCTGGCAGTCTACAGGGGATGATCGAACATCCTCGGCCTATCGATACATGCTCGAAACTCATCCACAGAGTGTGGTCTATAAACACAATAAAGAGGTTTGGATCTGCCTAGAAAAGATGGCTTGAATGGTGTGTGCAATGATACCTGGATCCCATGGGGTCGGATATAATTCATGAGGTCTGGGTTACTTGCTTTGATTGTGCACTACAGTTCAGGGCAAGTATTATGTCCCAGAACTTTCAAAGATCAAATCCGCACCACAACATAGGTGGTGTCTACAATATACATTTGTCTGTATTATGTTGTTACACTAATCGTGCAGTTATTATGAAACATGAGACCTGTCAATCGTTGTGATATTAGTGTAATGGGACTTGTCTTCCTGAAAACAAAAGGGTCTACGGTCATATGATGTCACTTACTGTGAAGTCATTACGGTCTAAAGGCAGAAAACATTGAGGGCCAGATGTAGGTAGGCTTTTACCGGGTGGTAACGGCCGAATTCGGCCGTTACCACCCGGTAAAAGCAATTTGACATGTAGGTCCCTGTAATTTACAGACTCGGTAAATTTACCGATAGGTAAATTTACCGAGTATGTAAAATACCGAGTCGGTAACATTGTGGATACCGGTAAATTGGTATGTAGGTGGGACTCTTCTGAGTCCCACAAGCAGTACAAAATCGGTATTTTACCATCAAATAATACTTGATGGTAAAATGCCGTTTCAGGTGTGCATGCACATGTGTGCATGCACACCTATGCCATATGACAGGCAGACCTGCCCTTAGGGCAGGTATGCCTGCCACATGGCACCGAGCCTCTTTTGGGGGTGCCAGAGGGTGTCAAAGTGACACCCCCTGCTCCCTTGTGGCTATCGGTATTTACCGATGTGGTAAATACCGACCGGTAAATGCCCGTTCATTCCTATGGGCTTCAAAGCCCATAGGAATGCATGGGCATCAACTGGTCGGTATTTACCGCATCGGAAATTACCGACTGTTTCCGATTCGGTAATTGCACATCTGCAATTACCTACATCTCGGTATTTTTATTTTCCGACCTCTGAAATACCGAGTCGGTATGACTCGGTATTTAAGAGGTCGGAAAATAAAAATTACCTACATCTGGCCCAAATTGTTTTAAGTTCCAGTGTGTGCTGTATATCATGTTTTTGTGAATGAATGTTACATCAAAATGTTTGTGGTTTTTATGAATGAGACAAAGCATTGCTACAGAAAGTGATGTTCTATTTAAGTTGCAGCATATATAAAGTGGACAATTTATTATTTATTCCTGTCTCAGATTGTGAGTTCAAAAGTGGAAATTCTGACTACCAGAGTACAGAAATAATTAGGGGTTGGATTTAAGAAATGTGCCTTTTTTAACAAAAAGTTGGGTTCACAAACTGTGCCCAAAGCTGTGTTCAAAGAGAGGTTGCAGACTAACAATTCAAATATCTCTAACTTTGTAATCCTTCAAATCTCACCTGACACATTTTTGTAATGCTAAGTGATAAAAAACTGCTAAACAGGTTTGCACCAAATCAAGCAAAGGCACTTTTTAGAGCAATGGTGGAATGCAATGCCACATTTGGTGTAATTCTGATCAGTTGTTTCTTTTCTGTAGAAGACAGAAAATAATCCTATAGGAGTTAAAATGAGAAAAGCCACATTTTTTAACCTCCCTCCTCAAGGATCTGCAATAAACTTGCCATCCAAAACACCAAGCCGGATGGAGGTTTGATCTTTGATGCAGATTTTTTCAATGGTGCCAATATTATTACAAAGTAACAAACAGTTTTTCAACAGTGTAAGAAACTAGGTTACTTGGTTGAGGGGGGTTACACCCTTCACAAGCAGAAACCTCAATTCTTCTCAGGGTGAAGTCGCAAGCATATGCCTTAATTAACCAGTGCTCAGCCCTTAGAGCTTGGCACAGAGACGTCAGGCTAAACTCCGAGGCAATGTGTAAAGGATTACAGTACAAGTGGAAACACACCCCAAAAATTAACCCTAAACAGTTTTAGGAAAATAGAGTACTTTTTAATAAATAAAATTAGACCAAAATGATAAACATCTAATCAGTAAAACAAGAGATATTACCTTTTCCAAAGTTTAGTAAAAATAGTGCCAAAAGGTGTGAATCGCCATCTGTGGCTAGTTGGTTGTGCTGGAACAGGACAAAGTCACAAGTTAAGGCCAACTGCGATGCAGCGCAGGCTGATTAAAGGGGCCCAATTAGGACCAGTGAACAGAGTACCTTAAATCCTCGTTTGTGGTCCTGCTGCATCCTCATTGAAGATATCATTAATGAGGGCTTGTTTTGCAAAGTCCGAAAGAAATGCATTGTGCAGTCAGGGCGATGCATACGTTTCAAGGATCTGCGAGGTTGCGATGCAGAGTTTGGTGTCGTCGAGGCTGCCATTGATGAGAGAAACAAGGGCCTTCACCGAGGATGAGTCCCGACGCAGCAGTTTCAATGTGGTGATTGGCTGTGATATGATACGGATTTTTGTAGCAGTTTCGATCAAAGCAGCAACAGCGATATGTCAATTCTGTTCCCGGATGCACCACCCAGCAGAGAAGATGCTTTGGTTCTGCTGAATCTACAGAGGATGGAAGAGCATCATAGACCCACTTCCAAGAATGTAGGACTGGGATGGAAACATTTGGTAGTGTACACTGATAGATGGCAGAGATTAGGGGCATTAAAAAGGTTGTTGGAGCCTTTTGTCCCTCAGTCTCAAGTCAGGAGGCCAGCCAACTAGTCTTTGGATTCCCTTTGGGGTTCTGGGTTCACAAGATGCAAATCCAGTCCTTCTCGCCCAGGCAGGAGGGCAGCAGGCAGCACAGCAAGGCAGTAGTCTAGCAGGACAGCAGTCTGGCAGAGTGGCAGTTCTTCAGCAGCTCCTCAATCCCTTTTCCTGGCAGGGTAACCACAGGTCAGAAATGTAGTGAAGTGTTGGTGTCTGAGGTCCAGTTCTTATACCCAGTTGTGACTTTGAAGGGGGGGAGAAGCTTCTAGAGGTTTACGCTTGAAGTCCTCATGTATCCTGCCTTCCCTGTCCTTGCTCCAGACTAACTACAGGGGGTATGCAGCCTATGTATGGAGACAGGACACAGTCTATTTAGGTGTAAGTGGGGCTGTGCCCCACTCCCCCCTCCCATCATGCGCTAGTGATGACCCATCCAGGCATACCTACGCATCCTTATGTGGGTGGCGGTCTAAGAGGAATGCACAAAGCCTACTAGTCAGCTACACCCAGTCATGTGACTGGAGACAGGTTACAGACACTAAGGGGCATATTTATGAGGGACTTGCATCATGATTTCACCATGAACGTGCTACAAGCACGGCGCAAGTCTCCAAATCGGTGTGCAGTCAAAATATCGAATTTTTTATATCGACCTACACTAATAATCGTAGGAACAGAATATCGAAGTCAAGAATATCGTTGACCAGAATATCAACTGCAAGGTAAGTTACATAGATTTTTTTAATATCGAAGTAAGTAATAACGAAGTAAATAATATTGTTAGCAAAAATATTGTTGTGAATAATATCACATTTTTTTGTGTTATGTATTTCAGCATGTATTGTATATGTATGTTAATCAATCTTTTATGTGTTTTGATTACTTTTAAACATATGTATTACATTTTTCGAAAACAGTAATGTTTTTAAAGTAAAATTTGCGTTTTAGTATCAGATCGGGTTGTGGGTTTATAGGGGAATAGGGTGGTAAGTAATTTAATTATAATTAATTAACCAATATGTTTTTATTTATTGTTATTGATTGTTAATTTATTGTTAAGTAATCATAAATCAGTTATTTATTTGTATTAATTGGTTTATTTATAATCAAATTAATTATAATTATTTTATATTAATATGTATTTAATGTTATTGTTAATTAATGTATTGTAAATTAATTATTAATTGGTAATTATTTTTTATTATTTGATTAATTGATAATTACATTAATTATGGCATTGTGAATGTGTAGTGGTGTGTGGCTTTATAGGGGAATAGGGTGGGAAGTAATTTGAATATTATTAATGAATTAATATGTTTGTATCTTTTTTTTTATTATTAATTTATTATCATGGTAATTAAAGTGTATTTATTGGTTAAATATATTATTTATAATTAATGTGTTTTTAATTTGCATTAATTAATATTGTTAATTAGTTTATTGTTTATTATTTTTCAATAGGTCATTGATTTATATTAATTGATAAATAAATTAATTGTGTAATTTTTTATGTGTAGAGCGTTGTTTGTTTATAGGGGAATAGGGTGGGAAGTAATTTAATGTTGTTTAAGTAAATAAAAATTTAACGTAATAGGTATTCATTAATAATTGTTTTGTTAAATATTTATTAATATGTTATTTATTTTACAAAAAATATTTAATTGATAAGTATGTTAATTTCACCCCTATGCTATCCTACATTTTCCACACTGTTACACTCACTGGAGTGTGAATATTAATTTTTATCCCATCGTTATCCTACACTTTCCCTACTGTTACACTCACTGGAGCGGGAATAGTAATTTTTACCCCTATGCTATCCAACAATTTCCCTACTGTTGCACTCACTGGAGTGGGAATAGTAATTTTAACACCTACGCTATCCAACACTTTCCCTACTGTTGCACTCACTAGAGGGGGAATAGTAATTTTTAGCCCTCCGCTATACAACACTTTCCGTACTGTTGCACTCACTGGAGTGGGAATAGTAATTTTTACCCTACACTATCCAACACTTTCGCTACTGTTGCACTCACTGAAGTGGGACTTGTAATTTTCAGCCCTATGCTAGCCAACACTTTCCCTAGTGTTGCACTCACTGGAGTGGGAATAGTAATTTTTACCTCTCCGCTATCCAACAGTTTCCCTACTGTTGCACTGACTGGAGTGGGAATAGTAATTTGTACACCTACTCTATCCAACACTTTCCCTACTGTTTGCTGTCACTGGAGTTGGAATAGTATTATTTTTTTCCTCCGCTATCTAATATTTTTGTATTATTTTAGCCAATGTAGTGTATATTTAATTTGAAAAAGATTACATATTTATATATATATATATATATATATATTTATTTAATTTGTTACATACGTTTATTTAATTTGTATTTATAATATTGTTTTATGTGTATAGATGTATTTATAATTTATAAAAAATAAACAATGTATGAGTTATTAAAATAAATATTAAAACATATTAATAAGTAAGTATATATATTTTTTTATATGTGTATGTTTAATGTATTTTAAATGATATATATTACCTATAATTTGTAAGCATTTTATAATATTTGTAACTATGTTTCTTTTAATTATATGTATTATTTACTTTATTTTACATTATTTTTTACTTTAAATAAAAAACGATATTTTTAAGAATGAAATTATTGAGATTGATTAATTTTTTATGATATTTTTGTACCTACCATACGTAGATAGGATGTCGATAGTCTTGTCTTTGATATTTTTGTTGCAATATTTTTGTAGGTCCATATTGTGACCTTCGATATTTTTGTAGGTCGATATTGTGACCTTTGATATTTTGTCAGTGAGTCCTCCAAGTCATATTTGTGAAGCCACTAAAACCCCTTTGAGTGGATTTTAATGGCTTCACAAAAATAGAATATTACAATGCAGAGGAAATCACTATGTTGCATTACTCTGCACAAGGGAGGCGTTTCATGGAAGTTGCAGTGAGTATTCCCTCGCAAATCACGTAGTTTTTAACGCATTCCCAGATTAAGGAAACCTGGTAAACTTGGGAAGCACCAAAAAGATATGTCTCCCCAGGTGAGGCGCTGAAGAAGAAATATCTTTATTTCTCCTTGTTTTTTCGTCTTTCTATATGTGTTGCACTCTGCAGCACACATAGAAAAAGGAGAATGCCTCTATGGATTTTTTTGTGCAGGAAGGTACCCTTTCCTGCACAAAACAATCGTGCCTACAACACAGGCACCCTTCCACTATGTCCTTGCACCTCTGTGGATTGTTTTGTGCAGAAATCTGCCCCTCCCTGCACAAAAATATTTCTGTCTACAACACAGGCATTCTTACACCATGTTTGTGTCCTGCCTTTTCCTTATGATTCAGGGCAGCACAGCAAGGTAACTTGCTGCGCTGCCCCGTGTCAAAATTCCCATAAATATGCCCCATAAATGGCTAGGGTCAGAAAATCTCAATTTTCTAATAGTATAATACACAAAGGGCAACCAAATATTCCCTTGTGGGATTTGGTAACTGTAATGCGGTAGGTAAAAGTGCTAACAAGGGATTCACCTGGAAGCAATGTCACATAGGCCATTCTTATTATTTAGTGATGCCTGTAAGTGACATCACAAATAAATTGGTTATTATTTAATATTTAGAGCATGGTTTGAAGAGAAAGAGACCAATCATATAAGCAGGTGTATATGTTTTTAAATGCTGAATTAGAATAAAGCTAATATTTTTCAAAAAATGCAGAAAAATAATACAGGGTTTTTTAATAAATGAAATCTAACGGTACATTGACAGTTTCTATTACAGTGTAATCCAACTTTCAACGTTTTCATGACATATGCCAATGTGTTCTGTATCTACTTTCATATATACAACTAGAGAATCTCTTTTGACAAACACAAGACTCTTATGGATGTTATCAATTGTCCAGAGGAAAGACAGGTTGTGCATAGACGTTTCGGTCAACAAGACCATCTCCAGGACTGTGTTGTTTATATGAAGATGATGGATCCCCTATGAGGCTACAAAGTTGGTATTTGGCTGAGGTAGATATGGCACCAGAATGTAAAGTAGATCCAGTCGTGAAAACTGAACATTCAGTGATCGATTGAGAATGTGGTCCAAGGAAAGGAGCAAGTAATATTCAACTAAGTTTATGGAGACTGAAGCAGGTATTTTAAATACTTCAACATGTGGAATAATCCTCTAAAAAGTAGGATTCAATAAGGAGACTGCATGATCTCAAGGGGCTAACCAGCCAAGCATGCTGGGCAGCACCCAGAATGTAAAGGTAAATCATCATGCTTCAAATTGGTATGGCGTTTTTTTAATGAGGAAAGTGGCCCCATATGGAGCGAATGTGGAAACACCAAAGTCTGCAGGTTTTCCTCTGCTCCGGACAAATTTGAACTTATTACACTTTGCCGGACAAGGATTTTGTCATTTAATTCAGAAATCATGACTCCCAGCACAGGCTACTCCTGACATTCTGAGCAACCTGGAATAGCCACAGTGCTTGTTTGCTCCATACAGGACCATATTCTCAATCGATCACTGAATATTCAGTTTTCAGGACCAGATCTACTTAACATTCCTGCGCCATACCTATCTCAGTCAAAACCCAACTTTACAACTTCATAGGCGGTCAATCATCTTCATATAAACAACAAAGTCCTGAAGATGGTCTTGTGGAATGAAACGTTGATACACAACCTATCTTTCTCTTTAAATCATGTTTTATAAATTAAATGTTAACCAATATATTTGATATGTCACTCAGAGGCATCACTAAATAATAAGAATTTCCTTTGTATCATTGTTTCCAACTGAATTCCTCATATACTATAGCTTTCTAAAAGTCACATTTTCAAAACTATAATTTAAAATCCGACTTCACCATGAGTTAGGATTTTAAATAAGGATCCAGAGACAGGAAACCTGAACTGGCCACCTGTTCCCCTGTAGAAAGTACACTTAGAAAATGTAATAGGGGAGCTCCAATTTTATCCAATTGCAAAGGTAGGCATTGCAATGGAAAAAATTAGTTTTAGAGTTTTTCACCACCAGGACATGCAAAACCTAGAAGCACATGTCTTACTTTTTAAATACATGACAGCCTGCCCTCTGGGCTGTACAGGGCCTTCCTTAGGAGTGAC
Source organism: Lissotriton vulgaris (assembly GCF_964263255.1). Taxonomy (NCBI): domain Eukaryota; kingdom Metazoa; phylum Chordata; class Amphibia; order Caudata; family Salamandridae; genus Lissotriton; species Lissotriton vulgaris. The sequence goes on along the minus strand of NC_141693.1, from coordinate 1,187,258,922 downwards.
ATGTGAATTAAAAAGGAAGGTTTGGCCTGGCAAAAGGTTGACCTTGGCAAGTTGAAACAGCAGTTTCAAACTGCACACACACACAGGCTACAATGGCGGGGCTGAGATATGTTTTGAGGGCTACTTAAGTGGGTGGCACAATCAGTGCTGCAGGCCCACTAGTAGCATTTAATTTATAGGTGGTACTTCTTTACTAGGGACTCATAACTGAATTAAATATGCCCTTTTGGGGATGAGTCAATCTTACCATGTTTTGAGGAGGGGGCATATGCATTTTAGTACTGGTAAGCGGTGGTAACGTGCAGAGAGTCTAGGTCAGCAAAAACAAGATCAGCAAAAATGGAGGCAAAAAGGTTAGGGGAAGAACCCCCTACGGCTGACAGGTCTAACAAACAGAAACATTGTCAACAAAAACTGAACTGCACCAATCTGGAACTCTTCCAGCTTGTGGCGCTAAGGTCAATCGTGACAAATTTTGTGTAATCCTGTCCAGAGGAAAACAAGTTGGTAAAAGGTCAAACACTATTTGATTTTCCATTTTCAGATTCCACAAGAAAATGTGCTCATCACTGCAACAAAATCTGTTAAATGGATGTGCACCAGGTTCAGCATGATTGTAGAACCTTACTCAGAAAGTGTGTTTTCCTTGTATTGGTATAATCCGTTCAGTAGTTTTTGAGATCTTTAAATTTTTTTATATTGTCAGTTTTAACTCGTCTGCCATTTAAAATTCTGATTTTCAAAATTGTGATTCCTGTTAATCACATTTATGTTTTTCACGAAATGCAATTGGCTGATGAATGTGATGAAAATATGTTTTTCCGCATGTTGAAACATCACAATTTTGGGCCAAATCTGGATTTTTAGCATCAGAGGGGAAAGAATCACAGCTCAAGGGAGGCACAATGAGAAGTGACAAATCCCAGTGCCTTATTAAAGGACACTCAGAGGTGATACACATGCAAGTAAATGTGAAAAAACACAATGAATTTGTTATGGTAAAGTCATGCTTTTTCGGAGAAAAAAAGATTAGGTTGCTACCTTTTTGTAGTCAGTAAAAAAGCATCAAAAAGTGCGATTTTTTTTAAAACTGCAGCCACTTGCTGCCAACCCCAGTGTGCACAGGCAAAGGGTATGGTGGTATATGGAAGATGAATGCAGTATGTCTGTAAAATGCTAAAAAGACAAACATACTTCATGGAGAAATACAGTTCTAAGAACACACAGAACTATGACAAATTGTACATATTTCACAGTTGCCTGCAAAATCTGGAATGCATCATCTAAATGACAGGCCCCAAACCACTGTACTATCTTTTGTATGATGGAAATGTTGTTTTAGCTCTTCCAGTTTTTCCAGCTAGTACAATAAAGTTTTGAAATGATAGCCAACAATTTGAAGTTACAGATTTGCTTAAGAAGCCTGTGTGGAATGCATTGATATATTCACTAATAAAACCTACTGGATTTCAAAGTTCATGTCTCATAAAAGGTAGTTATTGCCTCGTACTAAATCCCTGCAAAGACAAAGTAAACACAGGTTAATTAACATTAGGTAGACATATTGATTTTTTAAATCTGTTTATTGCACAATGCCCAAAACAATTACTTTCTTTGGAATCAGCAATATGCACATGTTTTCAGAGGCAAAGCAAGCAAACATATTTTCTTATTACACATTTGATAAAAGTTGCATGGTTGAAGTATGTACCTAAAGTTTGTTAGTACCATCCAATCCTCTCTTTCACACCTATTTACAATATTTTGGGGAAAAACATTTTTAGTTTTATTTTTGCTTCAACAGCACTATTGTTACTGAAATGATGATCTAACTAATATTTTTTATTGTTCCTTGAATTATAGGAACCAGACGAGAGAGTTTACTGAAGCCAAGTACCTCTTTTTTAGGCTTTTAGGGGCATATTCAAAAGGCGCTATCGACGAATTAACTGCACTTTAGCGTAGCCAAAGTTGTGATAAATGTGCCCACCCATTCACAAGGTGGTGCAAACAGACCACAGCACGAGTTTTCCCTCAATAGCAGCCGTAAAATACATGGCCACAGGCGTTCCCATGCAAAATGCCGCAACAACACAACACCTCAACATTCACAACGACGAGCTAGATTGGCAATGAAAACACAAAACACGTGATAAGGCGCATTAGCAGGAGGAAATTAACACCTGCTCTGACCTGGTGTAAAGTCAGCCCATAGCCTGGACCACAAAATGGAGCCCAGACCAGAGCACACCTGAAGACAAACAGATGCCATGAGGCAACTGAACATGCAGCACGGACACCCAAGTGGGCCACAACCCCCACCAACACCACACCCAGGCCTGCAACCAACCCCCCCCCCAGGCCCACCCCCAACCCCGGACCGAGAAACTGAACACCAACACCATGAATCCCCTAAAAAATATTTTGCCTGAAGTCGCACAAGCAGGAAAATCAAAATATATGCGTGGCCAGAAAATGGAGAATCAGTCATACAGCAATGCAAGCACCAACACAAACACCATACAAACAAAAGCCAAAACAACCATTCGGATGAGTCCTAGCAGGTCCTCACTGGACAATCAGTAGGACACAGCCAGGAGACTAAATGCCATGCACCCAACAAAGGAAAGAGACGGAGAGAGCAAGGGAGAGATACGGAGTGAGTTTGCACAAGCAGCGCAAGGCCTTGCAGGGCACCTGGCTCCACATGCCAACAATTGTGTATATATTGCCATCCGTACCTCATGAGCCCAAGGCTGTGTCCTAATCTCAGCACCAAAGCCACATCCCATTGCGAAAAAGCAAGTAGCAGTCAAACAAACAACAGGGATGAAAGCTCCATTGTCCCAATGCAGAAGGCGGGAGGACACCTGCACCTCTGACCTTGGTCCAGAACATGTCTGGAACACCGTGAGAGAGATGCCATGGCAGATGTGGACAACTTCCACACCATGCATTGCACAAATGAACTATCCGACTCATCCACACCCCACACACTGAAGCCTCTTCCTGAGGAACCCATGCATGGGATGCCCTTGACACACACGGAAACAGCAACCCATTCAGCCCAAAGTAGCACACACATTCGAATCATTGCCCAGAGCTGTAGCATATCCACCACACAACTGCCGCAGTTCAGAAGAGTGCCGGTTCCACAAGACGCACCAAGGCAATGGCCATACTGGGCACATGCACAACCCTCTCACGTGGAACACTACTGTGCACGTATGCTGCATTTACCGGGTGCAGTGCCACTGGCAGTGCTGCGGATCAGTTACCGGCTCAGCCTCCGCATTGCGAAGTCACCTGCGTACAGCCCTGGTTCCACTGCTGAACATGCACATTCGAGTGTCGCATGGTAGTCTGCCTATCCAACACAACCGTAGATGAATTGGACTATGACTTGTGCCTGCACCCCCTGTTGTATCACGAACAGGAGTGTAACCGAGACAGCAGTGCATGGGATGCCTTGACATACTGCAAATGTATTGGCAGCTGTGCATGGGAGATTGCACAATTCCTTGTGTGCAGTGACCACATCGAGGCACTCCCCTATTGGGATGTGGTGCAGATTGGTGAAACGGCATGGGCTGAGCACACCTGCCAGATCAGGTAATGGTTTAGCTTACCCTAGTGTTCCTTGAACACGACAAGACATACTATTGGAATACAAGGCACATGAAGCTTCCTTCACATTCATGGATGAGTAACTATGTTCCTGCAGCCACATCAGATTGTTAGCCACAGCACAGGTCACAACAACTTGTTTCGTCATGGGGATTGCTCACCAAGCCCACCCCAACAGTGGACACGTCTGCCATCGTCCGGACTTTGGATGCATGTGTGTGGAACAACGTGTGTGTACACACACCTGTGCAAGGTCATGCAGGTTCATGGTTGGAGCAACACAGCGTCGTTTGCCATTGTTTACCATTTTCGCACCAACACTTTCTGAAACTCGACATGTACCCATGTTGTGTGTAAGTGTCTTAAGCATGTCCCTGCCTGTTGTGTCCGTTGCCTCGTCCATACTGACACGCACATGCCAATAAAGTCTATGCCACCCCACTGGTGTCTAACTGTGAGGTGTGTTCATTAGGGTGTCCACTCGCGTGCCACAATGAGCAACGTCCCTACACTGGGAGGAACTGACTGACGCATGTACAGTGGGGGTGTGTTACTTTTGCAAGTGCAACCTCTGTGACCCAGACAATTTTATGGGATAGGTGCTGGCCGACATGAGTACTGACGTGACTTCAGCAATGTGAGTATGGTGTCTAACCTCTGACCATGTGGAGCAATGTCATATATCATAACAGAATGTGTCAACATAGATGTGTATGAGTAGGTATGCGGCTTGAAGTACTGTTGTCACATGTGAAGTAGGACACCACTTGTGTCTTACTACCAATTTGATCACTCCTACACACAGCCCTATTCAACACATGGATTCAGGTCTACATTGGGGGGTAGTGAGATTGTTGTTGATGTGCAATGGGGACACATCTAGTACTCACCTTCACAGTCATCCAATTTGCCATGTGTCTCAGGGATACACATGCGCATAGATGTCAGTTACCATGGTGTACCTTCATGTGCAATCATTGTCCCTACATCCAGCCATACTACCATACGTGAGTGAACATTGTAATGACACATCTGTGTGATTTAGAATGTTTCATTCACATTTAGCTGATTGACGGAGCTGGAGCTGTATATGGCCTTCCAAGCCCACATCACATGGAAGCCCAGTGGTCGGCCAACCAGAGTCCTTTGGGGATTGTGAAGTGACTAGGAAGTGGGTGAGTGCAGTCCGCAGCAGTATTGCTGTGCCATTGGCCATCAGTGGTGAAATGGGTGTCTGTGACAGAGTCCAGGTGAATGTCACAGAGTGTTCCGAGGGTCAGTAGGAGGTATTTCCCAGGGTATGATGCATATGGTCATAACCAGGCAGGGAGAGGGTATATGGCAGTGATGGATGCTACTGCCTCCTTCCTCACACAGTAATTCCCATCCCCTTCTTACTCCCCAGATACGGGTTCTGTGTTGGGTGTGTCCGGTGTGTGTGGCGGGGTGATGGCTGCATCACTGTGTGCCACTGACACGACAGACTGCGAGGGTGATGGGGCAGCATCACTGTGTGCCACGGACATATCAGGGGTCGGAGCTGTGTGTGTCAATGTTCCCACTGCAGTCATCAAGGAACGGCTCAGTGGCAGCAATGGCAACACAAAGTACTGCAGGGCATTGTAGTTCCCAGATACTGCTGGCTGGTGTCCAGCCGTGGGAGACATATTTCCAGCCTGCATCTGCTCCATGGTCTCCTTTGACCTCTGCATCTGTGCCAGCTCTATGCTGTAATCGCTGGTGCTGGTCTGACCAGACAGTTCTTGGATTCTATTCACGGTCCCCAGCGAGGTCAGTCAAGGTCTGTGATGGAGCATGGTGAGTGCAGGGGGTGTCCAATAGGGACTGTACTTGGTCCCTGATGGGACTCAGACACCCACGTATGTCATTGAATTTGGCAGCCATGAGTTCAAAACCCACCTGCAGCTGTTCAGAAAACTCCACCTGGCAACCCATGTTGTTGGAACTCCATGTTTTGGTCTGGGGTGCTGGGAGACAGCTGTGGTGGTGTGTATTTTCTGCTGTGTGGTCTGTGCAGGTGGTGTGCTCACCTCGGGGCAGCTTGCCTGCCCTGCTCCTGGGGATGGGGTGTGGAGGCTGTCCATCAGCCGTTGGAGGGTGTCTTGACATATGTGCAGGTTGTCCTCTTCATCAACAATGCTGTGAAGTGTGGTGTGCCCTGCAGGTGGTGTTGTTTGTACCTCTGCAATGTGAAAGGGTAGATGCAGGTTATCAGACTTACACATGTATGTGGTGGATTTGAAGATGTTTCCATTCAGACTGCATGCCAATGCACATTGTTACTGTTTTGGTGGAGCTGCTATTTGATGGCAGTCAGTGTGTTTTTCCACTACATGATGGATGTGTGGTAGTACCCGTGCATTATCATCACACAGTGTCAGGCAATGCCAGATGTGAGTGGACAGTTACTACACATGTGCGGGACCTGTTGTGAGCCTTGTCCTATGGTGTTGCACTTTGTACCTTATTTCCATCATCGCTGATGTTCTGCTACATGTGCATGCTGCATTGTGGGGGAGTTGCCCCTGCAGCTCTGATTTCATGTAGCCTTCTCCCTTTGTGGCGGAGTGCCTTTGAATTGTGTGCTTTTCGGGGCCTGATTTCTTCTTGACTTGGGTCAAATGTGCTCTCGGACAGATTTTGTAACCTGTTCATTTGCTGCATGTATTGTACCGCATAGGTTGTGTGTGCACGTGGACATGTCAGGGTGTGACCTGCTCCTTTACGGATGTGATCCGCACTGGGCTACCTCCATGTCGATTCATGGACCATCTCATATTTATGGGCCGCTGCCTTGCTTTCAGGCATGCAGTGTTACTTGCATAGTCAGCGTGGGTCACAGAGCTGCTGCTTTGCTGGATTCAGCACATGTGCATGGGTCGGTTGTGGTGTTGGTTACATGGAGGGGGTCCCAATTTGTGCACATTGTGGATCAGTTATTACTTAGTGTTTCCATGTGTGCTACAGTGTGCCAAGGCTACCAGTGATATTTTTATTCTCACGTAGGTTCAGTAGTTTAATATAAATATGGCCTTGATGAAATTTGTATTACTCCACCATAATTTCAGTGATTTATCATTAGGCTTTTTATGCATAATTCAAAAACTGACACCAATATACAACTTTGTGTAAAAATGGCACTATTTGTGGTAAAATGTACTGTTCAATATACCATTCGCAGTGAAAATGACCAGGATTGTACCTATAAAACAGACCTTAAGCAGTTCTTGTTCACAGTTTATTTAAATACATCTGCATGCCACAAATTGATGCGAGGATGCATTTTGCTCTAAATTATAATGCAAAATGACAGACTTGCATAATTTCGTATAATTTTGCCGAAAGCTTGTGTAATTACACGAATGCAAATTACATGATCTTCACACCCTAATATAGATGCAATAGCTTTATAGTTGAAAATGTTTCTCGAACCCAGGGATAAATCAACCTAATCTTATGCTTTATAAAGAACTAGCAGCCCGTCCCGAAGTTGTCCAGGTATGAATTGCTGCCGGCCAGTAGTATATTATTTTGTAGGATTTCGTTTTGATAGCATTTCTTATCTGTGACAGGCCTGTAAAACGCTCCGATTCACAGTACACTGCTGATGCACTTAAGAGTGCGCGTTCAGTAGTGTGTGAACTCGAGTTTCCCTACTTTATTTTTCCTTGCAATATTATAAAGCGTGAACTCGACAACATGGCATGAGCACATTTTACATTACAGAAGAACACATTCTTTTGTGGTAGGCACGGGTAGACAAAGCGATTTGCCTGGAATCACAGGATGTTGAGCTGATGCCGAGATTCGAACGTAGCTCCCCAGCTCTAAAGTTCGCAATTCTAGAACTTGTGGCGGGAGGTGTGTCTAAAAGTGTATGTCAGTGCTGGCCATCAATGAGAGGGACCTGTGCATTTTTCAAAGCGGTGGTGAAAAAATATGAGTATGTTGCTGGAGATGTGGGCCGCCGTGCCACCAATGTACTTACCAGGGGAGGTTAAACACCCATTATTCCGCAACTTTCTTTCCGCATACCATCACTCCGCATACTTTCATTGCGAAAGTACCATGACTCCGCAATGCCATTATAACGCATGGCATTACATTTTATATGCTTTTACCACGCATACTTTTACAACGAAATTCGTTTGAAATGCATGAATTGTAAAAGCATGTTTTTTATGTTTGGATAAGGTAAGTATGAGTATGAGTATAGGGGTATATGTTTTTGGGTACTGAGGTATATGTTTTGGGGTGTTTGGGTATTTTAAGGGTGCAGATATAGTTTTGGGTTATGGGGTACAGGGGTAGTTTTATGGTTTAGGGATAGGTATGGGTTTTGGGGTACAGAGGTATTTTTAGGGTTCAGGGCTAGGTTTGGATTCTGGGGTATAGGGGTATTTTTAGGGTTCGGGGGTAGGTTTGGGTTTTGGAGTACAGGGGTATTTTAAGGGTTCAGGGCTAGGTTTTCGTTTTGGGGTACAGGGGTATTTTTAGGGTTCAGGGCTAGGTTTGGGTTTTGGGGTACAGGGGTATTTTAGGGTTCAGGGGTAGGTTTGGGTTTTGGGGTACAGGGTTATGTTTATGGTTCAGGGCTAGGTTTGGGTTTTGGGGTACAGGGGTATTTTTTGGGTTCAGGGGTAGGTTTGGGTTTTGGGTTACAGGGGTATTTTAAGGGTTCCTGGCTAGGTTTGGGTTTTGGAGTACAGGGGTATTTTAGGGTTCAGGGATAGGTTTGGGTTTTCGGGTACAGGGGCATTTTTAGGGTTCAGGGGTAGGTTTGGGTTTTGGGGTACAGGGGTATTTTTAGGGTTCAGGGGTAGGTTTGGGTTTTGAGGTACAGGGGTATTTTTAGGGTTTAGGGATAGGTTTGGGTTTTGGGGTACAGGGTATATTTATAAGGTTAAGATGGGTTAGTGTTTAAGGGTGTTGGGGTATTTTAAGCAGTAAGGGTGGGTTATGATTATGGGGTGCAGGGGTATTTAAAGGGAGCAGGGTGGACACCAGGAGCTGGAATGTACAGAACCTGGGAAGAAAAAACGATGAAATATTGGGCACAACCCTCGCTTTTTTTTCCGTAATCCCACGCCCCGCCAACGCCCACGTCCCCAGCACACGCCCACAGCACACGATATGAGACATGGCATGAAGGGCGGAACGTACCACACGCCCCCAGCGTTTGTCACGCCCCCAGCACACGCCCACAGCACAACGCAGACACGCCCACAAGGGACTACTATGCTGCCACGGTTCTTTTACCTTTTAAATGTATATGGTGTGCGTCTGCATAGCCTATGTCCTTCTGCTGCAACTGCCCTTTAAAACGCTGTATTGGGTGTTGTGATTGGTGTTGTGGTTCCTGAGATTACCCGCCTCAAAAGTTTGGGCTCTCTCTTTATTATATTAGTATAGACAACATACAGCAGGAATTAGCTTTCAATGAATAAATGACCATTATGCAGTACAACAGTGACCTCACTGAAGGCTCCAGACACTGGACAAGTACCGAAGAGAAGAAATCAAGTCACTGTAGACTAATCCAGAAGAAAAGAGTGGATTTGAAAAGTCCTGATGTTAGGCCTTTCTGGAATATGTAATGGTTAGATACAGGGGAAGGAAAATTGTATTTCTTTGCAATGAGATGAGAAAGGAAGTGCCCTCTCATTCTGGCACACGAGAATAGGGTGTGTGATTAAAGAACGGTTAATATTGAGCTAACAGTACATTAAGAAGTGTAGTGTGGAAAATATGAGCAGAGAATTTCATAGTCCATCACTGCTTTGAAAAAGAATGTTTTGTAGATCAGGAGCTAGTGAAGTGCAGGGATAACCTCTCAGTGAGGAAGAACAGGAGGCAAGGGAACTGCCAGATTCTGGATAATCTGCATAGGGTTTGAATATATTTGTCAGAATGTATATTGTGAATTTGAGAGGGAGGTGTTCTTACCACCTTAATAAACATACTCTGCTTAGGACACAGAGCTGCCTAACAGAATATGTGCTCACACCCTGGTAGGAATGGCTTAAGCAGCAAGCAGTTCTCTAGAGAATAATATGCAAAGTTGAAGCAGTACTAAAAAATGATGAAGTCACCAAACACATTAAAATTCCCAAACTAAGGGGTCGATTAGGATGGCGGTGAATCCGCATCCTCCGGGCCAGCGGAAGCCACCGCCGGCCCGGAGGATGCAGATTCACCGCTGCGGACCTCCAAAACACCACCAGCCACATTAGGATGGCGGCGGGATCAGCGGCGGACGGCAAGTCCGTCCGCCGCTGGTCCGCGGGATGTTGTCCGCAATTCGGTGGCCAGCCAAATTACAAAGGGTGAGGAAACATGCTTTTCCACGGCGGGTTTTCTGCCGTGGAAAAGCATGTGGACCAATGCTTCTGGGGGCCTGTTGCGGCCCCCCAGGGTGTTGTGGGGTGGGGGGTGCACATGGGGGGTACCTATGGTACCCCCCTGCATATGCATGCACAAAGCGGCGGGCACCTCGCTGTGCCTGCCGCTTTATGCATGCATATGCAAAGCATGCAATTTTAACCTCGCGGCGGGCGCTGCTTCAAGCAGCACCCGCCGCAAGGTTACAGATACGGGATGTGACCGCCAGGGTGGCGGTCACATCCTAATTTGCACGGAGGGACCGCCCTGCCCCTGCGAACGGTCCCTCCACCTCGGGGGTGGCGGACGGATGCAGGTCCGTCAGCCATCCTAATGAGGCCCTTAATTAGAAAAAATAAGAAAGAATGTAATGATCAAAAAGATCAAAACTGTCAAAATCACATAAGGGGAACTAAATAAAGTTTTTTTTTTATAGTTTTAGGGCACATGGGAGACAAATGCAGTATGTCAGTAAAATGCTAAACATTCAAACATGGTTCAAGGTTGAATACAGTTCGAAGAACACATAGAACCATGAAAAATGGTAATTATGTCACAGTTGCCTGCGAAATCTGGATTGCATCATCTTAAGGACAGTCCCCAAACCACTCTGCATAGCCCTAACATTGTCAGTGCTATGAGGATTACGTGGCATTGTAGACCAAAATATGCAGTAAGGTTCTAGGAATTATGGTCCTGATGTAGGTCGGTCGGTAATGGCCGAAAATCGGTATTTTCGGCCGTTACCGATCAGTAAAAGGGTGACCGGTATGTAGGGGGCATTATTTTACCGAATCGGTAAAATTACCGAATCGGTAATTTTACCGATTCGGTAAAATAAGAATTCGGTAATTTTACCGATTCTGAGGCACCCAGATGTAGGTGGGACTCTTCTGAGTCCCAGAGGCCTTACCCAATCGGTATTTTACCATCAAATCCAATTTGATGGTAAAATACAGATTCCGGTGTGCATGCACATGTGTGCATGCACACCTATGCCATGTGACAGGCAGACCTGCCCTTAGGGCATGTATGCCTGCCACATGGCACGGAGCCTGTTTTGGGGGTGCCAGAGGGTGTCAAAGTGACACCCCCTGCACCCTTGTGAAAATCGGTATTTACCGATTCGGTAAATACCGAATCGCTAATGCCCATTCATTCCTATGGGCTTCAAAGCCCATAGGAATGAATGGGCATTACTGATTCGGTATTTACCGAATCGGTAAATACCGATTGTTCCCGAATCGGTATTCCAGCACATCTGGAATACTTACATGTCCACAGCTTAGATTTACCGATTTTTAATTACCGAATCGGTAAAATTCGGTAATTAAAAATCGGTAAATCTATTTTACCTACATCTAGCCCTATATGCTTTAAAACGTAAATTCTGCACCACATTCTCTAAAATGTTATTTGCATCTATTTGAGGTAGCCACCGCCGGCCCGGAGGATGCAGATTCACCGCTGCGGACCTCCAAAACACCACCAGCCACATTAGGATGGCGGCGGGATCAGCGGCGGACGGCAAGTCCGTCCGCCGCTGGTCCGCGGGATGTTGTCCGCAATTCGGTGGCCAGCCAAATTACAAAGGGTGAGGAAACATGCTTTTCCACGGCGGGTTTTCTGCCGTGGAAAAGCATGTGGACCAATGCTTCTGGGGGCCTGTTGCGGCCCCCCAGGGTGTTGTGGGGTGGGGGGTGCACATGGGGGGTACCTATGGTACCCCCCTGCATATGCATGCACAAAGCGGCGGGCACCTCGCTGTGCCTGCCGCTTTATGCATGCATATGCAAAGCATGCAATTTTAACCTCGCGGCGGGCGCTGCTTCAAGCAGCACCCGCCGCAAGGTTACAGATACGGGATGTGACCGCCAGGGTGGCGGTCACATCCTAATTTGCACGGAGGGACCGCCCTGCCCCTGCGAACGGTCCCTCCACCTCGGGGGTGGCGGGCGGATGCAGGTCCGTCAGCCATCCTAATGAGGCCCTTAATTAGAAAAAATAAGAAAGAATGTAATGATCAAAAAGATCAAAACTGTCAAAATCACATAAGGGGAACTAAATAAAGTTTTTTTTTTATAGTTTTAGGGCACATGGGAGACAAATGCAGTATGTCAGTAAAATGCTAAACATTCAAACATGGTTCAAGGTTGAATACAGTTCGAAGAACACATAGAACCATGAAAAATGGTAATTATTTCACAGTTGCCTGCGAAATCTGGATTGCATCATCTTAAGGACAGTCCCCAAACCACTCTGCATAGCCCTAACATTGTCAGTGCTATGAGGATTACGTGGCATTGTAGACCAAAATATGCAGTAAGGTTCTAGGAATTATGGTCCTGATGTAGGTCGGTCGGTAATGGCCGAAAATCGGTATTTTCGGCCGTTACCGATCAGTAAAAGGGTGACCGGTATGTAGGGGGCATTATTTTACCGAATCGGTAAAATTACCGAATCGGTAATTTTACCGATTCGGTAAAATAAGAATTCGGTAATTTTACCGATTCTGAGGCACCCAGATGTAGGTGGGACTCTTCTGAGTCCCAGAGGCCTTACCCAATCGGTATTTTACCATCAAATCCAATTTGATGGTAAAATACAGATTCCGGTGTGCATGCACATGTGTGCATGCACACCTATGCCATGTGACAGGCAGACCTGCCCTTAGGGCATGTATGCCTGCCACATGGCACGGAGCCTGTTTTGGGGGTGCCAGAGGGTGTCAAAGTGACACCCCCTGCACCCTTGTGAAAATCGGTATTTACCGATTCGGTAAATACCGAATCGCTAATGCCCATTCATTCCTATGGGCTTCAAAGCCCATAGGAATGAATGGGCATTACTGATTCGGTATTTACCGAATCGGTAAATACCGATTGTTCCCGAATCGGTATTCCAGCACATCTGGAATACTTACATGTCCACAGCTTAGATTTACCGATTTTTAATTACCGAATCGGTAAAATTCGGTAATTAAAAATCGGTAAATCTATTTTACCTACATCTAGCCCTATATGCTTTAAAACGTAAATTCTGCACCACATTCTCTAAAATGTTATTTGCATCTATTTGAGGTAGAAACAACTTCTTAGTGAAATTTGCTTAATTTACAAATTATGAAAGAGATGCAGGAATTCGATAGTCATGCAGTTAATGTTGCAGCTATAGAATCGCAATATAAATCCACGTATATCATCATCCTCCTGAAAGTTAAACAAAACGTAACTATTCTAATTCCATTGAGTGCCCACTGTTAACTGCATTTTGAGGAAACAACTTTTTAAAGCTAATGTACCCAACATACACATGGCAATATAAAAAAATGTATAACAGCTAAGGTGTAAGATGATGCTATGTCGCCATGCCAAGGAGACTTCTTGGCTTTGTGATTGTTGGAGCAAGACAGGAATGCTAGTGTCATGCTTCTTTGTGAAGGCTATCTTTTGTATGATGAAAATGTTGTTTTAGCAGTTCCAGTTTTTTCAGCTAGTACTATAAAGTTTTGACTATATAGCCACCAATTTGAAGTTACAGATTTGATTAGGAAGCCTGTGTGGAATGCATTGATATCTTCACCAATAAAACCTACTGGATTTCAAAGTTCCTGTCTCATAAAAGGTATTTATTGCCTCATAGTAAATCCCTGCAAAGACAAAGTAAACACATGCTAATTAACATAAGGTAGACATTTTGATTTATTTATCTGATTATTGCACAATCCTCAAAACAATTACTTTGTTTGGAATCAGCAATATGCACATGTTTTTCAGAGGCACAGCAAGCAAAAATATGTTCTTATCGCACATTTGATAAAAGTTGCATGGTTTTAGGATGTACTTAAATATTGTTAGTACCATCTAATGCTCTCTTTCAGACATGTTTACAATATATATTGGGAAAAAATATTTCTAGTTTTATCTTTGCTTCAACAGCATTATTGATACCAAAAAGATGATCTAACTAATATGTTATATATTGTTCCTGGGACCGTAGGAACTAGCCAAGAGAGTTCACTGAAGCCAAGTACCTCTTTTTTAGGCTTTTAGTCTTTCAGGGTGAAGCACCATTGTACAGTCAAGACTTACTCTTGGAGGTTGGTGCATGTTAGGAAAATCACAGACAAATGACACAAAAATAACACAATAAAAATGCTGTTAATTCTATGACTTTTTTTGAATTTTTTTATTGAGCAAAGCATCAAGAGCAAATAATAGCATATAGACAAATATATTAACCTTCATTGGCACAAAAAAATCGTTAACTTCATCTTTCCAGGTTGCAAACAATAGCACAATAAAACTATTTCTTTAAAAAAAAAACTTTTTTATCCTCATTCGCCACCAACCTCACTTCTCTTCGCACTCAAGATGTCTATACCCATACTCAGCGAGCTGAGAAAGGTAGACAATTGAAAGTGGAGACCCGCCTACAGGTACCAAGACTAACTTGGGTTCTAATGAAGAACCAGCTGAGATAACTCTTCCACCAAGCTCCGAGAGCTAGATGACACTCATCGTAAAACTTCCAGGGGGAGACTGACAGTAACCAACATAGCCCAAAGAGTATTGAGGCAGTATAATCATAGGACTCAAACAAAAACACAAACAAAACTAATCAATCAACTCTGAACCCAATCTGAGTTGCACTAAGTCCCAAAATGCTTTCTTCTTCTTACTGCAAGATATGGCAAAATCTAGCTTGGAGACCGCCAAGACTGAAGTCAGCCAGTCTGAGAAGGAGGTGGAAGTGGATTCTGTCCCTCTTTTGCAAATTTGTCTCCTGGCTAGCAGGATTGCATAAAAAAGCAGCGATTTAGAAGGACCTGTAACTTTGTCTGCAAAGCCAAAAATAAGTCGATATGGATTGGATGCCCCAAAGTACTTGCCAAGAAATTTTTGACACTATCCCAAAAGGTAGCCAAGGCAGGGCATTCTTGAAACATATGAATGTCAGAAGCTAATGCCAGCCCGCATTTCTTGCAGCTCACCGGTGGGCCTTTAGTGATTTTAGAGAGATTTAATGGGGAGAAATATGCCCTGTGAATGGTAAACAGGTGGTTCATTTTCAGCCATGCCGGTTTTACTACTTCACATAAGATCTTGCAAGAATTCTGCCATACATAGTCACAATCTTATGCAGGTAAGGAACCACCCCACAGTTCCTCGGACAGTTTCTTTTTTGCCATCCACAAATTCGATAATGGCTTGATAATAAAAAGAAACCTCCTTCCTCCCAGGGGGCTTAGCCGGCCTTAGAAAGCTGCCACTCTCTATTGGGTTCTTATGATTTAATTGCGATTGGGCCCAGCTTTTCAACAGAAGATATTTAAACCTTGAGAGGCCTACTCCGACTTTGTAATTAAGTTGTTCCCATGAAACAAGAATACCAACGGAGACCAGGTCCCCCCAGACCGCCAACCCAGCTTCTCTCAAGGATACTGCCAGCCTATCCCTCAAACACTCCGGGTACTAAGAGAGTCCCAGAGGGGGGCCAGGCTAGAAAAGTAACCACATGCAGCCGTGGCCCTCAGTTTGGCCCATGTTTTAGCAAAACCCTGCAGAACCTTCAACTTAACCTTTTTTTTAAAACTTTGGGTCCGCAAATTTAAACAAAAATCCCTCCTCTGGTAAGTTTGGGCCTCTAAGCATGGCTAGAAACATTCCCCCGCACCAGTATTAACAGGCATTTTCAAGAGCATACTCGAGTGTGTAAGTTGAAAGGCCCAAGCATAGAACTGGTGATCTGGCAGAGCAAGGCTTCCGTTCTCTCTCCTCCTCCTCAGCTTGTTCCATGCTATCCTTGATGATTGATATGCCCAGACAAAGGAATGAATATACTGCTGTAGTTTGTCAATAATAGATTTTTCAAAGTGAAGGGGAATACAATTGAAGAGGAAGTCGACTGTAGGGAGTATTGATATCTTTACCAGATTGAATGGATAAAGGGAGTAGGGCCCAGGATTTCATCAGCCTCTGGCACTCCCTAGCCACCATAGCTAGGTTTGTCTCTGCAATCTTAGTGATACCTTGAACGATGTTAGTCCCCAAGTATATTATTTTAGAGCTGATCTGGTGCCAATGCTGGGTCCCTCCAAGGTTCCAAACCATAATTTGTATCTTTGTGGTGTTGATCTCATAGCCTGAGATGAGACCCAACTCCTGTGCCAGGCTGATCACTGCTGGGAATGCTGTTTGCAAATTAGCAAAATAACTAAAATATCGTACGCATACAGAGCGACCCTCCTCTCCCACTCCCCATACTTAAAAGACTGGATGTCAGGATCGTCCTTGAGCTGTTGAGCAAATGGCTCAATATATAGGTCAAAGAGTAGAGGGGAGAGTGGGCAGCCCTGCCTGGTCCCCCTCGAGATCTTAACCCCTTCGCTGCTAAGCCTTTTCCCCTCCTGTGCTAAGCCTTTTTTTGGCTTTTTGCTGTAGTGCGCGCTTAGGCCCCTGTAACTTTTTGACCACATAAGGTATCTATGCCAATTTTGCGTCCTTTTCTTCTAACATCATGGGGATTCTAAAGGTATCCAGGGTTTGTGGATTCCCTTGGAGGGGTGCCAGAAATTAAGCAAAATACAGTAACTTGTCTGTTTTTTTCAGAAAAACAGGAAAAACGGACTGCAAATTAAAGCCTCTGGGTTTTTCCCTGCAAATGTTATCAAAAAGGGTTTGTGGGGCTGAAATCACAATTTTCCCAGATTTTAGGGAATGACAGTCTTTTGTCAGAGAACCAACATTTTTTACACAGTTTTGGCATTTTTCAGGGACATAGCCTATTTTTGCTATTTTTAGTGCTTTCAACCTTCTTGCAGTTAATGGTAAAAATGAGTATGAAAGCAATAATGGATCCTGGCAAGCTATACATTTTGAAAAAGTAGATACAAATTTTGAATTCAGAAAGGGGTCATTTGTCTAAATCCATGAAGGTTTCTTTATATAAACTAACAGTTAAATATTAGAAAAATTGAAAATTAGTTAAAGAAAACAGCCTTTTGTGTCAACGTTTTCACCTGTATCTTCTTCTTGTAATAAGGACAGCTCTTTGAAAGCAATATACCGTTAATCCACTGAACCGTCCTGGTTGTGGGGATATATAGGACTTGTAGGTTCACCAAGAACCCGATGAACCCAGAGCCAAAAACTGAGCAGCAACTTGCAATGGTATTTTATTATGTACCGGGTTTAGAGCAATTATTCTGGGAAAATGTATACATGGAAAAATTGGTATGAAAGACACCTATGTATTTCTGAAATGGGTACAAATTATACAGCTTAGAAATAGTACATATTTACAAATTTTCAAAATTCGGAATACTCATACTAGCATGAGAATTATTGGACATTTTTCAAAATGAATTCTTTTTTACACAATGTCTTTCATTTGGAAGAGAGAAATGCATAAAAACTCAATAGGTAATAAAAGTGGATTTACAAATCTGAATTACCCTAAGTCTCCCAATAAAAATGGTACCTCAATTGTGTGGGTCACCTTGTGCCCGCGACAGGAAACAGCGCAAAACGCAACGGGTCACACCTCAAATTCGCAGTGAAAAATGACCCTTTTTTGGCAAAGTGTCTAGCTGTAGTTTTTGAACCCTAGCTCTGCCGGCACCTATTGAAACCTAGCAAACCTATACATTTTTTAAAACTAGACAACCAAGGAAATCCAGGATGGGTTGATTTGACTGCCTCCCACTAGGTTATGTTACCCAGAATCCCTTGCAAACCTAAACAATTGATGAAAAAAACACATTTCCCCACATTTCTGTGGTGAAAAGTTCTTAAATCTGTGTGTATCCACACATTTCCTTCCACGCTGCGTTCCCCAAAGTCTTCTGAGAAAAATGGTACCCCACTTGTATGGGTCGGCCTAGTGCCTGCGACAGGAAACGGGGCAAAACGCAACGTGGTCACACCTCAATTTCGCAGTGAAGAATGAGCCATTTTTGACAAAGTGCCGAGGTGTAGTTTTTTAACCCTAGCTCTGCCGGCACCTAGGGAAACCTAGCAAACCTATGAATTTTTTAAAAGTAGACACCCAGGGGAATCCAGGATGGGGTGACGTGACTGCCTCCCACCAGGTTCTGTTACCCAGATTCCCTTGCAAACCTAAAGAATTGACAAAACAAACACATTTTCCCCACATTTCTGTGGTGGAAAGTTCTGGAATCTGCATGGATCCACAAATTTCCACCCAAACTGCGTTCCCCAAAGTCTTCTGAGAAAAATGGTTCCTCACTTGTGTGGGTCGGCCTAGTGCCTGCGACAGGAAACAATGCAAAACACAACATGGCCGCACCTCAATTTTGCGTGAAAAATTGCCCTTTTTTGCACAGAGCCTAGCTGTAGTTTTTTAACCCTAGCTCTGCCGGCACCTAGGGAAACCTAGCAAACCTATACATTTTTGAAAACTAGACACCCAGGGAAATCCAGGATGGGGTGACTTGATTGCCTCCCACCAGGTTCTGTTACCCAGAATCCCTTACAAACTTAAACAATTGACAAAAAAACACATTTTCTCCACACTTCTGTGGTGGAAAGTTCTGGAATCTGCATGTATCCACAAATTTCCTACAACCCTGTGTTCCCCAAAGTCTTCCAAGAAAAATGGTACCTCACTTGTGTGGGTCGGCTTAGTGCCTGCAACAGCAAACGGCACAAAACGCAACGTGGCCGCACCTCAATTTCGCAGTGAAAAATGGCTTTTTTTTTGGCAAAGAGCCTAGCTGTAGTTTTTTAACCCTAGCTCTGCCGGCACCTAGGGAAACCTAGCAAACATATACATATTAGAAAACTAAGCACCCAGGGGAATCCAGGATGGGGTGACTTGACTGCCTCCCTCCAGGTTCTATTACCCAGAATCCCTTGAAAACATAAAAAATTGACAAAAAAAATACATTTCCCCCCTATTTCTGTGGTGCAAAGTTCTGGAATCTGCCTAGATCCACACATTTCCACCAACCAATTGTTCCCCAAAGTCTTCTTAGAAAAATGGTACCCCACTTGTGTGGCTATGCCTATTGCCTGTGACAGGAAACGGCGCAAAACGCAACGTGGTCATACCTCAATTTCACATAGAAAAATTACCGTATTCTGGCAAAGTGCCTAGCTGTAGTTTGTGAACCCTAGCTCTGCCGCCACATTGGTAAACCTACCAAACCCACACATTTCTGGAAAGTAGACACCCGGGGGCTTTATACGAGGTATGGCTTGCATGGATCCCCCAACGTTCCTTTACCCAGAATCCCTTACAAACCTCAATTTTAGCTGAAAAATAGGTTTTTCCACACATTTTTGTGCTGGAAAGCGTGGCATCACTGAGATCACACACATTTCCTACCACCCAGTGTTCCCCCAGGTCTCCCGATGAAAATGGTACCTCACTTGTGTGGGAGGCCCAAGTAACTGCCACAGGCAAGGGCCCAAAACGTAGTGAGGTGACTTCAAAATTGTCTATGTCAAAACCATCTGCTTTTGCAAGGGGGGGTCACCTGGGTTTTTGGCCCCATGCCCAACCTACCAAACCCACACATTTCTGAAAAGTAGACACCCGGGGGCTTCCAAGGAGGTATGGCTTGCGTGGCTCCCCCAACGTTCCCCTACCCATGATCTCTTGCAAACCTCAATTTTAGCTTAAAAAACTGTTTTTCCGAAATTTGTGTGTGGAAAAGCGTTTCCCAAGGTCTCCAGATAAAAATGGTGCCTCACTTGTGTGGGAGGCCCAAGTACCCACCACAGTCAAGGTCCCAAAACATTTTGAGGCGACATCGACATTGTTTATCATTGTCTTCTTTAATTAAATGTGTTTCCTGGAGAACAATGACCTGTGTGGGGAAATCCCTGAGATGTTGCATAATCCTGTCTCTTCTCGGTCTAGTGCGCAGGCCATTGACATTTCAAGATAGAATCTGTATGGAACTCGTGGTGGCTCAAACCGATGACCTGTCGCCAAAAGGGGAGATTGAAGAAACCCGCACCAGCACCCGAACCAACAAAATTCCATGATCGTTGCTCCTAAAACTGAAATTGTTAAGATCAAAAAAGGGAGAATGAGGACATTTTTATTTTTTTACCATACTGCTCGCAATCTCAACCCCTGTGCCCCTCCCACCCCTCCCCCACCCCTGGATACCCTTACCCCAATTATCTGGACAGATGGAGTTCATACGGTTGCATCCCAGAGGTACCCACCCCGACTGCCTTCAAACAAGTGAAAAAAGTATGAAAGGAAAGAAGGAAAGGAAAAGGGGACCCTTCCGACCCTAAAAAGCCATCAAGGGCCATTTAAGAAAGAAAGGGAGAGCACAAACCTACGATTATTCTTGTGCGTAGGGCTTATTATTATTATTTGTAAAATGTTTTCCTTTAGTTTTATTTCCTTCATAATTAGGAATTTTTTTATTTTTGCTACTTTTAAATCTATCCTCCGATGTTTTACTTTCAATAATGAGTACAGTTGGGTTAATTTATTTTCCATTCAATTCAATTCCTTGGCCCGTTCATCCCACTCCCGTCACTGTTATATGTATGTTTGTCTGTTGCTCTAACTCCTTGATCAATATTTGATTATCAGCCAGGAACTAATGAGGAGGGGAGAAAAATGAAAAAGGAAAATAGAGAAGACAAAGCCGCTGTTAGGCATAGATACAATAGCTAGACCCAGGCCAGGAGCCAGGCCGAGATAATCTCTTATGAAGCCCCCTTGCTGAATATATCAAGCAACTCATCCGCCTCCTGAACTGATCTTGAGCTATGCATTTTATTATTATGCATTACTTTCAGGAAGGTGGGAAATTTTAGCTAGGCTACTGCACCATGCTTTTTAAAATCTTCCAGCTTCGTTCCCAGTTCCAACTGCCTTTCCAATGTAAGCCTGGAAAGGTCAGAACGGATTTCAAACGAAAACTCTTTTGCCTTCACTGATTTAATTTTCAAAGCTAAGTTAATGATGTTCTCTTTTAAAGCAAAAGTGAGGAAATTGATTAATATTTTCCTGGGCTTAGATCTGTTGGGGTTTCTACGAAAGCGATCCTTATCCCTATGCACCCTCTGTCATGACTCACCACTATCTACAGAGTGAACCACCCTCCTTATGTATCAAAGTTTCCACCCTTGCACTTTGAGGAGCAGCCTGCCTTACTGACAGTTTCTAAGATTACAGCTCACTGGTACACATAACATTGGCTGCTTCAAGGAAGCTGACCTACTTTAGTAGAATTTGACAGAAGGACCTACCCATGCAGTTAGCACTTCCCTCACGAGACCTTGTTTCAGCCCCCGAGAGGAACTTTTGGCCTCAGAATAAAAAAAACAGTATATTTATAAGGTAACTGATGCTTAAAAAAAGAATTAGCATATCCTTCAGAATGCGTATACCTTCTTTGTGATGCCACATATTTCCTTTAAGAGAGGCAAAAACATCAAGGATCGTGTCATCCATTCAGTCGAGAACAAAATCCCCACTAACAACAAACAGAGGTATTTTTGGGGACTTGCCCCGTTGGTACGTCACTACTGGTGCAGTACCTGCTTGTTGTGCAAGTTCATGTATAACACCAAACATCTTACAATCAATTGAATACATTTTGAGCTGAGGTATGTCATCAACTGCAGTACAACTAACATAGTTTATTGTACATGGTGTCTGTGTCAACTAATTTATGTAGGGCAAACTGCATAGCAGGTTACAGGAAGGATTGGGCATCATCACAGCAAAAATATTTGCTGGGTGGAAAACACGCCATTTGTTGCCCACATCATGGAACAGATTCACTCAGCTGATGGTATCAGGTGGCGAATTACTGATGTTGCAAAGATGCCTGATACAGATAGTGAACTCTCTTTAATTCTACAAAGACTAAAATGTTTCTGAGTAGAGAATTGTGATTCTATTTAAAGAGGATGGAATACTGTGGAGGAATGGCACAGTTTTGTTTTATCAAAAAATTGCTATTTCGAAGGACTTAACATGCCTGTTGGATCAGACTGGCTGGGTAGTATGATACTACCTTCTTCAGTAATATTGCTGCAGAAAGATTATTTTTGTTGTTTGTTTTGTATCTCATATTATCCTTATTACCTTATTATGCATGTGAAAATGTTTGATTTTCAGTGTATGGAATTATCATTGTACTTTGCCAATATTATACATAGTTATGTCATATTTGGATGTTATGCCTTCTGTTATCTATGATTGGCAGCTATGGTAACTAGTCAAAATATCGAGTTTTTAATTTCGACTAGACATAATATCGACTAGACATAATATAGACTACAAAAATATCGACTAGAAAAAATTAATATCGACTAGAATAGCAAAAATATCGAATCAAAAATATAGAATGAACATAATATCGACTAGACAGAATATAGACAACAAAAATATCGAATTTAAGGTAAGTTAATATAAATATTTAATTTTTGTGTAGTATAATTCTGTAGCAGGTTGTGGGTTTATAGGGGAATAGGGTGGGAAGTAATTTAATTATAATTAATTAAATATGTTATTTTATTTATTGGTATTTATTTAGAATTAATTGTTAAATTATAATGAATTGGTAATTAATTAAAATATATTTGCTAATTAATTTTAATTGATTAATTGATAAATATTTTATTGCACTCACTGTAGTTGGAATAGTAATTTTAGCCCTACGCTATCCAACGCTTTCCCTACTGTTGCACTCACTGGAGTTGGAATAGTAATTTTTACCCCTACACTATCCAATGCTTTCCCTACTGTTGCACTCTCTGGAGTTGGAATAGTAATTTTAACCCTACGCTATCCAACGCTTACCCTACTGTTACAATCACTGGAGTTGGAATAGTAATTTAAACTCCTACGCTATCCAATGTATTCCCTACTGTTGCACTCTCTGGAGTTGGAATAGTAATTTTTACCTCTACGCTATCCAACGCTTACCCTACTGTTACACTCACTGGAGTTGGAATAGTAATTTAAACCCCTATGCTATCCAACGCTTTCCCTACTGTTGCACTCACTGGAGTGGGAATAGTAATTTTTACCCCTACGCTATGCAACGCTTTTCATACTGTTGCACTCCCTGGAGTCGTAATAGTAATTTTTACCCCTACGCTATCCAATGTTTTCCTTACTGTTGCACTCGCTGGAGTGGGAATAGTAATTTTTACCCCTACGCTATCCAATGCTTTCCCTACTGTTGCACTCACTGGAGTTGGAATAGTAATGTTAACCCCTACGCTATCCAACGCTTTCCCTACTGTAGCACTCACTGGAGTGGGATTAGTAATTTTTATCCCTACGCTATCCAATGCTTTCCTTACTGTTGCACTCTCTGGAGTGGGAATAGTAATTTTTACCCCTAAGCTATCCAACGCTTTCCCTACTGTTGCACTCTCTGGAGTGGGAATAGTAATTTTTACCCCTATGCTATCCAATGTTTTCCCTACTGTTGCACTCTTTGGAGTGGGAATAGTAATTTTTACCCCTACGCTATCCAACGCTTTCCCTACTGTTGCACTCGCTGGAGGGGGAATAGTAATTTTTACCCCTACGCTATCCAACGCTTTCCCTACTGTTGCACTCTCTGGAGTGGGAATAGTAATTTTTACCCCTACGCTATCCAACGCTTTCCCTACTGTTGCACTCGCTGGAGTGGGAATAGTAAGTTTTACCCCTACGCTATCCAATGCTTTCTCTACTGTTGCAATCACTGGAGTCGTTACAGTAAATTTAACCCTTTTGCTATCCTGCGTAAAAAATATTGTATATGTTTTGTAAATATTATGTATATATATATTAAAAATATATATATTTTTAGTTACATTAATTATTTCTCAATTTTTCGTTGTTTTAAGTATTTTAAATATGTTTACATTAATTTAATTTATTATTATATTACTTTTAATTTACTTTTAAGACATTTAAAAAATTCGATATTTTGACAGTCTATATTTTTTACACTCGATATTTTGGAGTCGATATTTTTGTACTTACCTGTTTGAAGATAGGAAGTCGATATTCTTGCAGTCGATATTTTTACCTCGATATTTTGTCCTCTCGATATTTTGACTGTCGATGTTCTGTCAGTGATCCGGCAGCCATGCTATTTATTAGCCACAATGTTTTTTTTACCATTAAGATCCAATCATTAATGACACAAATACACCCTGTATAAACCGATTGAACCACCTTTCTCCTACTATGGTGCAGTTGCTAACAGGAATAGTGAAGCTCGCTTGAAATCTGTATTGTGCTCCAAGACACTGCCTTGGAGCTGGCAATTGTTATCTACAGTGGATCCCAAGACAATGATGATCATATCATGTTGTGTTCATCCACTTAGCTCCTGATCTATTAAGGGATGGCTGCGACTTGGAAGCATTAGTGCTAAAAGCGGCACCAACCCATGTGGGCACTACAAAGGCTTTCTTTTTGTGAGGATTTGGGTGCATTATAAGATATGGCTGTGGGTCCTTATCGTGGAATACACTTGCAAAAGATTTTTTAGGTTTAGTCAGGCTTATTTGAATTATCTTTGCTCAACCCTGGGTACCTGTGGATTTGAGCAGCAAGGCTGGACACAGGAGCAAAATGTACAGCTTTTGACAGTACTAAACAACGAAATAGGCAAGTCACACAACACAAAAAAAATCAGACACCAATTTATAAAAATAGAGTATATTTTTATTAATTTTTTAGAGTCCTTGATGATCAAAATTTACTGGAGGGTTACGGAGCTACAGATTTCTATAAGATATAAATACTTTTAAATGCAACCACCAACAATCATGGGTCAACAAAAAGTTTGAAAACTTTCGAAAAGTATGAAAGAGTTAGTTTGGCAACTCTGGCCTGGCTTGGGGGACCAAATCCAACAGGATGGAGATCTAGGGGACCAGAGAGTGTACTTTGGACAGCCACCTGGCCACCCAACCGTTTTTACATTGAGTTCCAAACTTTACAGGACAACCGGTATAAACTATACTGGAGTGGTCCTTACGCTGATGATACAGGAGGAAAAGATGCTCAAGGATGTTCAGGTTGTGGTATGGTCAATGAGAGTACCTTTGTGGTGAGTCCTCGATCCACGAGTGGTGTATGGCGACTTTGGCAACAGAGGTCGAGGTCCCATGAAGTTCTTTTTGGTTGCAGTAGCTGGCCAGCCGATGCTGGGCTGCTGGTCTCCTTGCACTGTGGTTAGGGCAAAATCCTTTGGTAGGGGCTAGTGTTCCTCTTGGGGGATTAATCCAGACTCTGGTGGCACTTACAGGTCCAGTGGACTCGGGTGCAACTTTTGGCTATTGATGATCTTTCAATTTGTGCACCCAGCGGCAGGTAGAGGTACAATGTCCGCAGTGGCTACCAACTTGTTGGTTTGGGCTTCTTCAGGCTCTTTTGTCCTTTGAGCTAGTTCCCAGGGACCAGTCTACTGATCCTTGGAGTCACTGCTTTGATCTGAGGCCAGGAATTAACTTTTTCCTGAGTCAGGAGCCGCAGGCACAGTCCAAACGTTACTAGCCCAAAGTGCAGCAGGTGCAGTCCTTCCGACGGTGCAGCCACTGTTCATGCAGTTTCAAGAGCAGCAAGTCAGTCCTTCTTTGGTCCTTTTTTCAAATCCAATGTGATCTGAGGGGCAGAATTCCAAGGATCTCATATTTTTCCCAGGAGGGGACCATGCAGTCACTAGCAAATAGGCTAATTGGTCCCCTCCTTTCTGGTGACATGTTTCCTGCCATGCGTGGCATTTGGCTATCCTAAATGCACTATGCTCGCCATTCTCAAGATGTCAGGACAACGCTTTGGTTGTCAGGATCTTGGTACCCCATCGTAGAAGTGTGGCTGCCTAAGGGCTACATGCCCAAGAGAAATCTGGTTTGGGGATATGTTTTACGTCTCTGTCCTTGTCTACAACTTGTTTACATGAACAAAAGGCAGTCTGCTCATGAGTGTTATCTCCATCTGCCCTTCAAAGGAGGCTTCCCCTTTGAAGCTCGCTGTTTGCTTTAACACCCCAAGTGGCCTTCCTTGGAGAGGAGGTCACACCTCACTCTGCGGCAACTGCCTTTGTACCTAAGCCTGGGAGTCATTCACACATCTACAGAGGTTGGCAGCAGGCTGTAGGTGTGCCAGGGCTTTTGTGAGGCCACTGGACTGGAGTGGCAACCTTCTAAAATTTGCATAACTTTAATTGTGACAGTAACTTTGATATGTGCATCAGATAGGTTTTAATGCAACAATTAATTTGATACTTTACGGTACCTAGTTAGATAGTCCCATTCAGAAGTTAGCCAGCCTGGACTGCCAGCCTGGTTCTCTTTGTTAGCCAATTGAGCTACTAACTTTCCCCATCAAAATGACAATTTTGGAGAGTTGTTGTTACGATATAGGAAAAATATATGTCTTACTCACCAACATGTATAGCTCCCTGCCATAGGGTCCCATAGGCATTCCTTAGGCAAGACTTACATATAAGGTTAAGGGAAGTGGTTGCTTTGACATTCGTTTTAAATGTCAAAGTTGAACTATCAGTGTTGCCTCTACCCTTCCAGTCTGCACTGGCAGACTGAGAGCCGTTTTGTTATTTGTCACACTCAGGGTTGCACAAACTATGCTGCAGCACTAAGTTGGCACTCTGTCTTGCACACCCTGAGTACCACATACTAGAGACATAAGTAAGTCTGTGCTTGCCAATTGGGTATAGGCAATTCTAAATAACTTTGTAAGGGGTTAGAAATCTGACACTGAGGTCTGGTTAGCAGTCCTCAGTGCACTCTCCGAGTCGAAAAACCAGCAGCATCAATCCACAAATGTGGGGCAGAACAAGCAAATAGAGGCATGTCCTTACACTTTTATTATACTTTCATGTACTTGGTTCCTGATCAAATCAGAAATGGCTGCACCTTGCAAGTGCTGATGTTTAACTCTTGCACTATTCCACTTGCACACGGACCATAAAAGGCGTTTTGCGAAGGCTACATTTAACCTTTCGCCTCCCTGCGCTTGCCATTGGTGTGTGTCTTGCACACACGGGTAAGTCGACATCGTACTTAATTTGAAACCACTTCCATAACTCTTGATATCATGACCAATTGCTTCCTTCATATCATGTCAGGTTACGTTCCAATTATTACCATTGAGTAAGTATTAGTTTGTTTATCACTTTGGTTTGCATCTGATTTATCTGCACCCTTACACTTTACACCCACGTAAACTGGCGGGTTCCAGCTGGTCGCTTTGGAGCATATTACCAACAACTAGCGATAATTATCGCAATGTTGGCTTAGCGGGAATATTCCTATTGCCGACCTTCACCTGTTTTTATCGCTGAGATACCTTGCTTCAAAGTTTATCTCAGAAGCGATAAAAAACAGGCGAAATGCGTGAATATCGCTATCAATACAGCGATATTCAGGCATTACCGTGACAATGCTCTTAGCCATGTTATCCATCTCTCATTGGATAACATGGCTAACAACTGGTCAGGGCAGGCGTTAGCTTTTGGAGATATTCGCGCTTAGCGCGAATATTTCCAAAACTAAGCCATTGTTGGTAATAGGAGATAGCGATATTAGCGACTGTTTCCAGTCGCTAACATCTTGGCACGCCCACTTTGCATGTCATTAGCGATAATTATCGCTGACATGCAAATCGGGCCCCAAGATGATCGCTATCTCCTACTAGCTGTCGCTAACTGGTGTTAGCGACAGCTAGGTAATAGGGCGATAAAATTATCGCCGCTGTAGTGGGGAAAAGTCCATCTAAAGCGGCGATAATGGCCCTTGGTAATATGCCCCTTTGTTTTTAGTGACTCCAGACTGCATAAGTTAAACATATATTCAAATTCTAACTCCATAGGTATTATGACCTCATTAGTTTGATTTCCTATTTGTAGTTGTTATACTCCTCTCCCCCCTTCATCAGACATATCCTGATGAGGCTCTGAGACGACCCCACAGGTTAAAATGCCTTGACAACAATATAATAAACAAATCGATCGACGGCTCCAATTGAGTTCTGATGCAAGCAAACATTGCCGGAGATTTTATTTGAAACTTTTACGTTTTTTTAGATACAATATTTGTTTATGTAATTTCTTCAATTGCTTTCTCTGTGTTCATGTACAATCACTTGATTAGGCCAGAGTTAGAAGAGAAATGATTTCTCAACACCGTGTAATGGAAGGTTACTTTCCGATTTACCTTTTTGGAATATCACAGGCATGCAGATACCATATTGAGACGTGGTACTTTGCATGGTCCATTTGGTGACAGACTTGACCGGGTATGTCATGCGTAAGATCACACTCACATAGCTCTGCTTTTTTGCATGGTTGGTCTTAGCAGAACAGAGGCTGTATTACATAAGTGCCCCCAGGGCTTAACAGGCGTTTGCGCCCACTTAGCGTGCACCTGGGGCACTTTGGTATTAAAGAAGGGGCCGCAGACGCTTGTGTGGCCCCTTCTGTAATGCTGATAGTGCTGGCGCACATACAGCATTCAAATGAGGGAATCCCTTTGCCTCTGCACCCGTGCTGCATTACAGACGTCAGTGCAGAGGCAAAGAAGCTGTAAGGAGGCACACTGACAGTGCACCACGATTTCCTAAATCGTGGTGCACTGTCAGTGCGCGCCCTGCAGGCAGCCATCTTTAGGGGGATTGGGTTTCCCCTTGCAGGTGGATGCAGTCAATGACTGCACCTGCCTGTAAGGGGATCTCTAGTCCCCTTTAAAAGAGGAGGGTGCTGCCCGCTGTTAAGCGGCTTTAAAGCACTTTCACCTGAATGTGCTACCCTGGCGGCAGCGCGAGTTCCCAGCTGCCTCGGGGCAGTGCATTTATCATAATGGAGTGCATTTTTCTGGATTGCGCTAGGCGCACAATGCAGGGAAATGCTCCACATGTATACTATTGCCCCAGGTCTTTAAATAGGTGGACATGCATGTAGATTGTCCGATGTTTGAGACATGAATTATCCATGTTTTGCTTCATAGGTATGTGTTTTCTTGTCTTTCTTCTGTCCTGAGGAGGCCATTATCAAATATTATGTCCGAAATGAGTTGACTTCAGAATTGGAAGAGTTCAATAAAATGACCTTTTGGATTAAATTGTCCCTTGAAGGAAGTAAGGTTATTGTTGGTCAGACTACCTCTGAGTGAGTTTTGACTGAAATGGCAACACAAACACCATTGATTGTTTTGGACATGGTTTAATCCTGCCTAGAGCAGATGGTTGTAATATCTTGTTTTTGTATGATTATGTCTATGTACTGAGCAGGGTTCCCTCAGGTGCCAGCCAAGGACTCAGGCTCCGATTTCGCCATCCACCGCCCTCCGGGACACAGGACGGATGGATCGGACTCCTCTAGCTGGGCCCCTCATTCATGCAGCATTGATGAGGCCCAAGGACTCGATGACTGCAACTGCTGAAACCTCCACCTGTGCAGAACCTGCTGCAGAAATCTTCAAGAGTTAAAAAAGGTAAATTGGACTCATCACTTTATTCGAGGCGAATGGTGATGCTCTGTGAGCACAATCTCTTGTGTTAGAGTCGGGTGGAGTTGATTTTTCACTTTTTTCATATTTTTGTCGAGCTGATAATCCCTATAAAGTGGCTCATGTGCTAGAAGTACGGGATGGCGCTCTAAACAACTGTGCCGGAGTTAAGGGGTAAAAGAGCAGAAAGATGCCTTTAAAGTTCAGTTTTTTTTCTCCTTTCTTTTAATTCTTTTAACAAGAAGGTTATAATGAGAGGATTTTTGAAAGCCTGTAGGATGGCATTTCTTAGTAATACAAAAAAAGATCAAAACCGGCCAATTCATTGTACAAATACTTCACTGTACAAATATTTCAAAATTAGAAGTAAAGAAAAGAAAAATGAAGCAGTTTTTTTTGTCATTCTGAAGTGATGGGATAATCTAATAGGATTAAAACCAAGAATGGTACTTTACTGGGTGATGTACAAAACAAATATTGTCTTGAACAAGGACCTATTCCATTGGTGAAGCAGGTGCAGTGGAACAGAAGCGCGGGGGGGGGGGGGGTGGCACTGAACCCAGATTACTGCTGTATTTCACAGATAAAACAGGGGCAGGGGTCAGTTTCCTTTCTTGCACTCAGGACCATGGCGCACTGGCTACACCACTGGCTGGAACCCGATTTCAAACATTATCCGTTGTACACTGTATAGCTTTATCAGAAAAACTGCAAGTCTGTGTAAATGTAGTGGTCATGTCAAAAGAAAATGTGCTTTCTCTAAATGACAGAGCGCTACCACACCATGCAAGTCCAGTTAGATATCATACCTTTACCACGTTCATAATGGACGTGACTCATTTGCTACACTTGTTTACTTGTGTGATGCTTGGATTTTCAAAAGCCCCATGACTTCAGGTATGTAACATTAACTGCACCAAACACAGACTACAGAATTGCATCTTTTATAATCCCACAAGGAAAATCTTGATTCCCATTAAATGTTTCCCAGTACCTCCAACCTTCGCTCCACCCCTAACCCATATCCTCTCCACACCCCCTCTGCAATAGCTCAATTTGGTGAGTTGTGCGCTTTTCTTTTCCCATTTAAAGCTTTGAGAATTTGCATCTTTGCAAATCGGAAAAGGAACAATAAAATCCTCCTTCAGCACTTTCAGCACTTTCAAGTGATGGATCCTATATACAGCGCTATTGTGGAAGAGACTGTAAAGAGGGCTGCGATAGGGGTTAGTGAATGATGAAAGAATGTCTTTATTGTTTAAGTTAGTTAAAACCATAACAATTTCATAATACAAATATAAGGTCAATATAAAATATTATTTAAAAGAATGATATATATATTTTTTTCCTTTAAAAAAAAAAACAGGAACTCACTTATGAATTAAACATTATCTTAGTAAACAACAGCAGTGTCCTTCTCATTATGCCAATTTAAAATTTGTCTCATAATACAGTAAAAATTTCATTATTTTACAAGCCAGCTGAGGGTCAGTCGTGCTGAGTCCTTTAATTATTGCTCTCTACATGTTCGAATACCCCTGTCATTAAATGCCTTTTTCAGTAATCGCATACGTTGCATTTTTAAATTAGGACAGACGCATATTAGATAGATGATGTCTTGCCAGGCTTCCCCACATAAACCACAAGATTTGATGCCACTATATTTCCATGATGGTTCTTCCACTCGGCTTGGTAATACCCCAAATCTAGATGCCATTAATTTGAGTTTTAAGTGCGGCGAATATGTTGCGCCGAGGTATTCCGCCGGTCGAAGTGTAATATATGATTGGAGTACCATCCATCCGTGCAATCTTTTTGCTAAGATGGCTTTGTCTGCCAGTAATGATTGCAGTTTTGATGACTTGTTTGCTAAGCCACGGAAGATTTGAAATGACGGGTTCTTAGTCCACAACTCCTTCATATTAGTATCATC
Organism: Lissotriton vulgaris; assembly: GCF_964263255.1. Classification (NCBI taxonomy): domain Eukaryota; kingdom Metazoa; phylum Chordata; class Amphibia; order Caudata; family Salamandridae; genus Lissotriton; species Lissotriton vulgaris. Next base: position 1,187,227,476 of record NC_141693.1, on the reverse strand, counting down.
TAATACCTTTTTTAAGTATTTACCGTAGCTTGAATTTGGATCCTCCTGGGCTTGCCACAGGGCATCATTTAGCAGATTGGATCTATTCTGCCATAGTTTATACCATGTTTTAGTTGTCGCATATTTTCTCCCAATATCCTGCTTAATTGGGCCAAATTCAAGTAAATGTTGTATACTTGTAAAGCGCACAGCTGCCCACACACCGCGGGCGTCCCGGCGCTGTATACCGCTGAGGAACCCGTCCTGGCTTTCCCTGTGAGATGGTCCCTTCTGGACACCCCCAAGGTGAGACCAGGCATCCCCGGCGTTGAAGGGGCCGTTGTGAAGATTAAGCAAGCTATTGCCCAGAGTTGCAGAGTGGAACCCAAGGTTAGAGTAGGCGCCAAGGCGAGAATTATCAGGCCCGCGGACATTTTGACCCAAGACCCTGTCGCGTTGGGAATCGAACCCTGGTCCCGGGCCGATCTCAGTTTCTGGGTCTGCCACCTCTAACCATTGAGCCTGTGCCGGGGCTGCTGACTGTGGTAGTCTGAAAGCTTTTTTGTATGCCGTTGTCTGTATTGAGTCTAAGATTTTGACATCTTTCCCATTCAGCACTATGCTCTCATATGTGATTGAAGGTAGGAGTTTTATGGCCATCACAGAGATTAGAGGTGTGAATGACGGGCCATATAGCTTCTTCGCAATAGCGCAAAAGGCATAAGTATTTCAGTTTCCTTTTCTTCCAAGATATTGAATCTGCGATTGGAAATTCAGACTTTTGTCGATATATACCCCTGGGCACTTATAGGTTTTTATTATTTCAAGGCGCTTTTCTCCTAATTTAAATTGATACTGTTGTCGTGGGCTGTTCGTGAACGACATCGTTTTTGTTTTTATCTCATTAATCTCTAGTGCGTTGGTGTTAGCAAACAGCAAAAGTTCGTTAAGTGCCCTTTGAAGGCCTACACGGGTCAGGCTAAACAAAACGATATTGTCTGCGTAAGAGAGATGCGTTATGGGTAGTCTTCCCAGCCGTGGTGGGTGAGCATTTGCTTGATCCAATCAAGGTGAGAGGTCGGCTATAAAAAGATTGAATAAATGGGGGGCTAATACACAGCCTTGTTTTAATCCAATCTCAGTTGGTATTTTTTTTGATAATTTGGTACCATTCATTAGTTTTACACGGACCCAAGTGTTTGTGTAGAGTTCGATGATAGGGCGTAATATTGTGTCCGGAAGCCCCAGTTTGTGTAGTTTGGCCCATAGTAGTCCACGTTTCACTCGATCGAACGCCGATTTGAAGTCTATAAAACACGCATGTACCAGTCTTCGCTGGCATTTGCATTTATCGACCATAGTTACCAGAGCTAAAATATTTGTTGTGGTGCCACAACCTTTACGAAATCCTGGAATCAGGCCATTTGTATTGGACCATTCCACCAGGTCCTCCAGGATTAGTGTGGCAAAGTATTTCGCTTCCACGTCCATGAGTGCAATTAACCGGTAGTTTGCCGGCTCTGCTCGTTCACCACCCTTGTGGATCGGATTAATGATTGAGCCCTTCCAGCTTGTCGGGAGGATATTTGTTAAGGTGATTTCATTGTACAGACCATGTATCGATTTCGCCCAGTATTCTGGATCCGTCCGAAAAATGGCTTGGGGGATACCATTTGGACCTGGAGCACCATCATTGCAACCCTTTTTTATTATGCTTGTAATGTCTTCTACTGAATGGCTTTGAATTTCCTGGGTTATAGTTGTTCCATGGTCTAATAATCCTGCAGAATTCTCCACTGTGTTAAAGGACTTGGTACTCAACGTGATTGGCTGATTCCCAGATGTTGTATGGTCATCAAATATTTTGGTTAAATGGGATGCCCACGCGTTCTCTGATAAAGATGCGTTATTTATCACTGTTTTTGATCTTATCAATTTATTAACTTGTTCCCAGAAAAGCCTATTATTTGTTTGTTTGGCACTGAAAAGTAATTTTGTCCAGAGGCTTTCCTGTTGTGCTTTTAGGTCCTTCCAAATTTGGATTTTGTACTGTTTTTTGGCGGTCTTTATATCCTGCCATGTATGTTTGGTTTTTTTTTGTATATTGTTTTTTCTCACCATCTTTCTTAGTTCTTTCCTTAGTAAGTAGGCTGTCCTGGACATGTTTGTTTTAGGCTTAAGCCTCCTAGTCTGTGCGAAATTCTACTGCGTATTTGTGGCTTCAACAATTTCTTTTGCCAATGTGGATAGATAGGGGTCAGTGTTCAAGTGAGGATTTCTCTTCGCAGTGCTACTAAGAGGGTCATTCTGTGGCATTTCTTCCCCTGATGCCTGCATTCCATTGTCACCTGCTCAAGGTCTTCTATTCCCTCTGTCCTGCTCCCCCTTTTTCTGCCTGCATCTCGGAGACTCTCTTGGACAAGCATTTGCAATGCAATAGGTCTCGCATTAGGAAAGTTTGAACTATTGGTATTGTAAATGACACATTTTGTATTCATGTTTTGTTTTTGAAAATAGCAAAAATAGCGAAAATAATAGCTTTGTCATTTACAATGCCAATAGTTATAACTTTCGCAAATGTGACATCTATAGCATTTGTAATGCAATATGTGTTGTATTTACGTGACTTACATGTATTGATATTACAAATAACAATGCCTTTTAATTTTTTTCATATAATTAATACTTAAATAAAAGTTATTGTAATTTATAATGGCAATAGCTTAAAGCTTTGTAAATAACTTTTGTGAAGATTATGTTCAGTGTATTTTATTGTGACGAAATCCAGGAACAGAAGTGAAATATTAAATTTTTTTTGTTCCATTTGTAATAAAGCTTGAAACTTTGAGAGAACATATTTGAACCAGGTGTTGTTGAATGGTTGCACAGATTGATGCTGTGGTGGCGCTGAGTGATGTTGTGATGGCAAACGAGTGATGCTGTGGCGTTCAGTGATGCTATGGTAGTGCATAGTGATGTTGTGGTGCCCCTGACTGATGCTGTGGTGGTGTGGGGTGATGCTGTATGCTATGTTTTGTTTTGCTATGCTATGTTTTGTTTTGTATGCTATGCTATGTTTTGCTATCCTATGCTTTGAATTGTCATGCAATGCTATGCTGTGTTTTGTTATGCTATGCTATGTTTGTTGTGCTATGCTATGTTTTGCTATGCTATGCTATGTTTTGTTGTGTTTGGTATGCTATGTTTTGCTATGCTATTATATGTTTTGTTTTGCTATGCTATGTTGTGTTGTGTTTTGTTAAGCTATGCTATGTTTTATTGTGTTTTGCTATATTTTGTTATGTTATGTGTTGTGTTTTGTTATGCTATTTTTTGTTATGTTGTGCTATGTTTTGTTATGCTATTGTATGTTTTGTTTTGCTATCCTGTGCTTTGTTTTGTTATGCTATGCTATTTTTAGTTTTGCTATCCTGTGCTTTGTTTTATCATGCTATGCTATGTTTTGTTAGGCTATGCTACGTTTTGTTATGATATGTTTTGTTATGCTATGCTAAGCTTTGTTTTGTTAGGCTATGCTATGTTGTGTTTTGTTATGCTATGCTATGTTTTGGTGTGTTTTGTTATGCCATGCTATGTTTTGCTATGCTTTGCAATGCTATGTTTTGTTATGTATGCTATGTTACGTTGTGTTTTGTTATGCTATGCTTGTTTTGTTGTGTTTTGCTATGTTTTGTTATGCTATGCTTTGTTTTATGTTATGTTATGCAATGTTTTGTTCTGCTATGTTTTGTTGTGTTTTGGTATGCTATACTATGCTATGTTTTGTTATACTAAGCTATGTTTTGCTTTGCTTTGTTATATTATGCTATGCTTTCTTTAGTTATGCTATGTTTTGTTATGCTATGCTATGTTTTGTTGTGTTTTGCTATGCTATGCTATGCTTTGTTGTGTTTTGCTATGCTGTTTTGTTTTTTTATGCTATGTTTTGTTTTGCTATCCTATGCTTTGTTTTGTTATGCTATGCTATGTTTTGCTATCCTATGCTTTTTTTGCTATGCAATGCTATGCTGTGTTTTGTTATGCTATGCTGGTGAGGGTATGTGAATGTGTGTGAGGGTGAGTGAGGGAGTGAGAGGGTGAGGGGGTGTGAGAGTGAGGGTGTGTGAGGGTGAGGAGGAGTGAGGGTGTGAGGGTGAGGGGGTGTGAGGGTGTGTGAGGGTGAGGGTGTGAGGGTGAGTGAGGGTGTTTGATTGTAGTGTAGTTCCTAGTTTCCCACTAGGCCCTGCGCATTGGAATAACATAAACAGTAATATCGACGTGGAACTGCGGATATTCCAGGCCTCCACTGACTATGCTAAACTTAATTGGGTTGTGTTACCAACTAGCTCAGAGGTCACTGGAAACTTTCTTCTCTGCATAGGAAGTGATCAGCTTCCTTGGCACAGACAAGAAGGGATTCAGTTTTCCAACAACCGTGCAACATGACAACTTTGCTCCTCAGATCAAGAGTCGATCTCTAGGGTCGTGTGAAACAATAGACATGTATTTCACTCAGTTAGTCTAGTGCAGTTTACTTTCACAAGATGTAGAGAATAGAGAGACGGGCGTTTGTCAATAAAGGTTAACATTTATTGAACAGTCTTTCTTCTCGTACAAGAGAAATGTATTGCCACAATTGCAAAACTTGTTATGATAAAAAGTACGTACAGTAAGATAAGTATTGCGAAATAATACTGTAAAATCATTGATATGGTTTCTTAGCCATACAATGGTTAAAAGTAATAAAACATATATACAGTCATATATACATTAGGCTAAAATACTCAACTGATGCTTCTAACTAAGCCTACCCCAGTGTGCCTGACCTAAGCCTAACACGTGAAAGGGGAGTAAGTAAGTAGCTTAAGTTAAGTTGGTTTTGCCAAGGTTTGTTTCAAGAATTCTCATTTAAGGGTTTAGTCAGCACCATACCTCTGAATAGAACGATGGAGGTTTGGTATCTCCTTCAGGGGAAGCTCGATATCCCTGTCACCCGCGAGGGTAAACCGGAAACGCCGGAGCTGGATTTCTCTGCACGAGAAAGGCAGCGGCTCTTCTTCAGCGCGTCGAGAGGAGGAGGCGGGGGACAGCGTCCGCGGGCAGCTGGATCTGCTAGGCTCTTCGCAGAGGGACGTCTGTTCGGCTCCTAAGCGTACTGCACCATCGTTCGCGCTTTAGCAGCGATAATGGTATCAGTAGCTTCACCACCACAGGGACAGCAGGCTGCAGCGACAGAGTGCTACAGTGCTCGGCAACAGCAACGGTATGCACAACAGGGTGCACAACAGCTCTCGACCACAATTGCTTAAGGCAACGTTGGTAGTATTCATACCTGACAGGTGCCGGGTTTGACGCAAGTTTGCTGGACATAAGACGTCAATTAAAGATATCACTAGGAAGTGATAGCTATCAGTTGCTCATTAGAGTTCTATTACTAATCAAAACATAGCAAGGGGGATTTCCCAGTTTGCTGAGTTTTTATCTTGTTGAAGAACTCGGAGTGTTAATCTAGGAATATCAGATAGTGACTTCTGCTCTGTCATCGCACTAATTGGTCGCAAAGGAAGTGGCAGAGAGAGATATCCTTGAACGTGGCTCTGTTCGTGTGAGGTCAGAGATGACTTTCTGAATATCGCACTTGAACGGTTATGCCAATATAGGGAATAAAATGGATTTATAGCCGAATAGGGGCATAAGGTCACAGTATCGATCAGGACCCTAGATAAACACGCAACACCCACTCCACGTTTACATGTCCATCAAATTACTAAAACTAAAGCAATAGGATGCATGTGTAACATTGCCCACCCCAAAATACATAAATGCATTCGAAATAGGCGTACTTGTAATACATGGAATTTAGGTACTGTACGTTTTTGAAGCATAGAAATTATTCAAAAATTATGGCATGTGAAATCAATGAACGATTATGCATAAAAATTACACATGAAGTATCTCTGACAGAAGAAGGGCGAGATAAATCATCACATATAAATGCATTTGCAAAATGTGTGCTAGAGGCTAATGTAAGTTGTTATGTCTCTAGGTGTGTGTAAAAAATAGAAGTATGAACTTCTGTTCTTTAAGAATAGATTTTACCTCAAGCAAAGATTTGTTTGTGCCCAAAAAAAAAGGTCAATATTTGAAAAATATCCAATCCAAAGAGAATTAATGCTTGAACGGGGAAACAGAGTTCAAACGCTGCTAGCAGTCTTTGTTGACTAGAAGTGAAGGCCGAATTCAGAGTTTCATGGGAACGCTGTGTGTCGGAAAGCTTTTCAAAGTTATTGTTTCTGTATGGGTGGGAACATCATATCAGACAGGCTCGCAAAGAATTGGTCTACAAATTCAGGTGACAGTTCAACCAAATTTGATAGCGCTGTAACTTGGCAAGTGTGAGAATGATTGCTGTCATCGAAGGCAGGATCAGTAATGCTCACTGAACGTTGTACCTGGATGATGTTGCTTTTGTCACTCGCTCCACTGTTACCACTTGGTTGTAGTACAGGAGTCTCCACAAATGCCGTCATCAGGATTGGTAGCCGCTGGGGACAACACAATGCGTGAGCCGTTATTGGACTGAGCAAAGTATCGACGTCCATTGGTACTGCTGATGGAAGTGAAAGACAGATGTCCAACACGCATTCATTGCCGCAAAGCATACATCGTAGCACAGGTAAAATGCAATTTTGCCATACAGGTCTGAATGAAAGGAACCAGGTCATGTTTATGTCTCTCAGCCTGGCCAATCCGAGGACGTTAGTTATCCTGTCCCGGTAGCGCATTGCTAGGATTGTCTCTTCCATTCCCATGGGAGCTATGTCTGAGCTGAGGCTTGCCATAACGAAGTAGGAGGGTCAAAAATAAAATCCCTGCTACAAGTCCCAAAAATAATGGTATGCCGCCAAAAACAGAGTGCTCAAAATTAGGAACGATTCCCAAAATTGCTTGAAAAGGCGTTAGCAGTCCCGTAAAGACTGTCTTGAATATGCCTGGGATGCTTGTGGCACTAGACATGTTAAGGAGTTGGCTTAGCATTTGTACGAAATGCACGGGGCAATTTGTTGATAAAAGGTCATGAACTTCAGTAGCTGTCCTTGCAACTAGAAGATCATACGTCTCTTTTGATGACGTTATAGGCACTGTTGTCTGTAAAAGTACAGATTTAACTTTGCTTAAAGTATCAATTCGTATAGAATAGAGATTCAGACGAGGCCAGATGGGAGTCACTGAGTCTGCAGCCCCACTCGGAAACAATGCTTGCATACAGCATTTGACCATGGATGTTACTTCTACTAGATAACTTTTCCCTGGCACGAGGCCACAACATCTGTGATCCATTCTAAGAATGTAACTCCCGTTTGCGAGTTGCATAAAGAAGGGCTCGAAAGGTTGTTAGAATTTCCATCACATGCTCCGTGTAAATTAATACCCTGACACAAAAGTATACCGCTTAGTGAATGTTTACAGTTATTACCACTAAGAAATACATTTTTGTCGCTGTCACTATAGCAAGAATGAGTGTATGGTAATTTCCATTCAGATTTTACATATCCTTTACCCAATTGTTCATACTGGCCAGCAGGTATGTACTCAAGGCACTTTTTAAATCGGAAAGTTGTTATCGGAATTGTGATAATTCCGTGTATTATCCATTCAATGACAGGACTCTCTGACATTGTCAATGGTAATCTCTCGAGTTTTTCGATGCTCAGGATTGTATAGTCTGCTCCTTTCTGTGCCAAACTGATCTGTTTATCAGTAAGGTTAAAACTTGAAAATAATGACGTCGTGTTGATTAAACGCCAAGGCACATAGCCTGAACGAAGATTTTGCAGCGTCCAGCCTAATTCTATAATAGAGCGTAATTGAGACTGGCCATGTTGTAACATAAGCAAATCTCTGTCTATCACATCAAAGGCAGAGGATACAATATTGTCCAACGAATATATTCTGGAAGACAGAGTCATTAACCCATTGTCTACTACAGAAAGTGATTTCTCCAAATTAATACGATCAATTTCTCGTATTTTTTCAGCAGTTTCAATTTGTTTGACCTTCCAAGCCTCGTTGTAAGCAGCATAGATACTGGTCGCTATGAAACGCTTTTGACGCTGTTTGCGTGGTCCAAGAATGAAATCGCGCAAATCAGCACCTTCTTTTAGTAAAGATAAGTGTTGCTTAATTTCAGCCAGTGTGGATGTTGTTAGCCATTCGAGGCAGAGTTTCCCTACACTGTATGTTGTTATAATCCCTGGATGTTGTCTCTGGGAATATCTCGAGTCTAATCTGGTCATTTTTAACCCCTGTGTTCTATTCAGGAATCTATCTTGACAGCTGTTTGTGTCAGTAGGCCAGATTAACCACTTTTTCCAATCAGGATGTGTTCTGTTTAAATTTAAAATTTGTGTTACGTCTAACTCAATATCTGCAGTTGCATTTTCAGGTATTGGCTTTGGTATAGACGGTGTTTTAAGGTCTTTGATCTTAGCTAGGCCAAGACAAGATGTTTGGTGTATTGTGTCATTTAAAAACAACATTTGTTCTGGTATCATGCAGGTTCTAAATAGTGCTTCAATGCCTTGCACCTGCCAATCTTTTGTACCCCAGATTGTTTTCGTTTCAATATTATTTTTCCAATAATCAAAACCAAATGTCATCATTTTGTCATAAAATGCTTCTGAATATATCAATTTAGAATTTGTCAGCATTGTTTTCATTCCTGTTTTCTCTAACAGTTTATAATAAAATGTTTCTGCATCATTGGTGTTAAACCCTGAGAAGTATTTGAATTTCTCAAAAAATGCTTTAGAACTGCTTTTAGGTGGTGTTGCACAATGTTCCCATTGATTATACATAAAAACATTTCTAGGCTGTGCAGATTTGTGCAAATAATGATCCCCATAGTGGGTGTAACAGAATAACTGCTGATAACTAGATGAACCTTGTAAATAATCATGATCTGTGAATCTAGCTGACATTACTAAATCAGACATCATGTCATTAATACTGTTAAAGTCCCAATCATCAGAGAATGTACTAGGCGTTACAAAGTCACTTAAGGAAACCTTTAGTTGATGAGGATACTTCAGGATTTCGACCGGACCAGAGATCTCATAGTCTGTTTTCTCCCATACAACCCCACCAGGTATTGGAATTGCCGTGACATTTACTGTTGACAGTTCTCTTTTCTTCATGTGTGATGATCTGTGTGGTTTCAGGACTAGGTTGATGTTCTGACTTGCTGTGTCCATTCAATTGTAATAAACTTTCCTAAAATTAAAACTAAAATTAGGCATAGTAGGAGTATGAATACCCCTGAGATAATCCAATGCTCAATCAACGGTGAATCCAGATATAATTCTTTGATTTGTTGAAGGAGTCCTGTTGTATTTTCTTTAGAATACTTTTTTGTTTCTGGCATCACTTCGGGGTCGTTTAAATCTTCAGAGAAGTTGTCGAAGTTGATGAAATAACCAGAGGCAGTTCTGTCAATTGATGGGATTGTTCTTTCAATCTGTCTCTCGGTAGCACTTTCTGATGCCACATTAGTGTAGACTGGTGTTGTATCTTGATGAACTGTTTCAATCTGTGTTTCAAGAGGCACGAGTTCCATGGCATTATTGCATAGTCCTTCATTGTGCACTGCAGGCTGATCGAATGTGATGAGTCTTTCAGTTTGAACCTCTTGGATTGTTGCAAGTTTGGGTATTCTGTTATTTCTTGGGAGTCCACTGGGCCTACTGTTGATTATAGGCCACATGCTTGTGGTTTTACCAGATCGATTGACACGACTCTGTTCTCCTTTTTACCAGCAAGGGGCGGTAGCACAACTGATCTTGTTCCGGTGACTGCCAAGACAGGTACTGCTTTTCTGTAAGAAGGCCCAAATTCCTTCTTAACCGCGATCTTTTCTCTGACTAGATCCCCAATCTTTGGAATCCAGACAGGCCTTGCTGGGGCTGTTGCTGGTGGTGCCTCGTCAGTGGTAGGAGGCTTTTGCTTTAACTTTGTGTTGCTTAAGGATTTTCTTGTTTCGTTCAGTTCCTGTAAAACAGCCAAACGATCCTTTACATCAAAGTGCGTTGTTTCTTCTTGTACCACTGACATCTGACTATCGAGGTCCTGAACTCGCATTCTAATTCCGAACAATAGTTCGTATGGGCTGAAACCTTTTAGAGAATTTCTTGGCATGTTATTAAGACTAGTCTGGACACTTGTTAAATGTTTGACCCACCCAGCGCCTGAACCTAATACCTTCGCTGTTATAGATTGCTTTATGTCACGGTTTTTTCTTTCTACCACACTGTTCCCTTCGGGGTGCGACGGACAAGAATACCGCAACCCAATTCCCATGCTGGCCATGGCCTCCTTATAGGCTCGAGAGCTGAAAGCAAGACCCTGGTCAGAATGGAACGTGGTAATTGCGTATGTGCCGATAAAGACTCGCAAATCTTTTATAACCGTTCTAGCGTCAGCCGAGCGCTGGGGCCTCATTATTTAAGTGCTTTTCGTCTTAATGGTGTACACTGGAACGCGCTTCTCTTCTTTGATTGCGCAGATAGACCGCCTTATGCTGTCTAGAAGGGATCCTGAAACTACACTGGCCTGTTCATTTCTGCGATCTCGGTTGCAGTTTTCACAATTTTGAGCAAAACATTGAATATCTATACTCATTCCTGGCCACCAATACTCTGATTGTAATTCTTTCAGAGAGGCTTTGATTGTTTGGTGTCTCAGACCCAACCCCATGTGCGCTTCCAGTAAGAGGAAGCCCCTCGTGCTCCTGTTTGGAATTACTCTGTCCCCCACTCCAGGGATTCGAGCAAAAGGAACGGAGTTTGCATCTATTACGTATGCATAATTGAGTGGATAGTTTACGGGTAGTGCTGCACAGTCGCCTTTTACGGTCGTTTTTACTGCCAGCATGGTTTCCCCGTCTATGTATTTATCTGTACGCTTTTTTGTGGCTACGGAAGCCGGTTTGGTTGCTTCCGCGGTGGCTGTATTAGCCAATGAATTCCCTGCAACGTGAACGCCATCACGTTGAAGACTCTGTGCGTGAATCACGTGAGTCTTTTGTAGTTCTTTACTTAAAAGAGCTACCTCGTTCCAGAGCAATTTATGCTTTATTGTGGCACCTGTGTCATCTTTGTAGTCGTTTTCGATCCAACTCTGTAGTTTATTGTTGTAAGAGTTGACGCAAAAATGAGAATCGCACACTATAAGTGTCGGGAATTCACGTTCTGCATTTTCGAGCGCCATCTTTAAAGATCTGATTTCAGTTCTCTGAACCGAACAGTTTCTTACAGATTCAGTTTTTGTTACTTTCGGTCTGAATTTACCGCACAGCCAACGACCTTTAATGATCGCACATGCTGCATCGTAGGATTTTCTCTCTACGTTGAAATGCTGTATAAAGCTATCTGTATAGATTATACAGGCGTATTGTGGGAGAGGCAGAATTTCGATTGGCAGAGGATATTCTTCTTCATATTCTAAATCATTCAGTTCTTCAAATTGCGGGGCGAAATAGTATTTCACATCTTCCGCTCCTAGAGAATCTATACACTGTATCCATTTCGGATCCAGTGACACTGTAGGCAGGTTTACTGGGCTGAATAGCGCTTCGAAGGCGGATTCCGCTGTAAGGATATTAATCCGTTTGCCGTGTGCTAGTTCTCGTTCATTTGCTAATGCGATTTGCACTGCTTTCACAGTTCTTTCTGTGTGACTGAATGTTTTTTCTGCTTGTGTGTACAAGTGAGATTTAATTGAAATTGGTACCTTTTCTCCCTCATTAGAGGTTAGGTATGTGAATCCGCATCTTCCTGGGATGACTCGGATTACAAGATCACGTGTGTTGTCACGTGTATCTAATTTTGTTTGTGCTAACATGTCTGTTTGCAGTGATCTCAAAATTTCTGTGTGTTTTTGAGTCCAATTGATTTGTTTAAAATCAGGTTTAATTAGTTCGTAGAGTGGTTTAACCCTCTCTGCGTAATTTAGAATGTAAGTTCTTCCGAAATTCAGAAAACCTAGAATGGATTGTAAATTCTTCAGCGTTTTTGGAGCTTGGAGTACAGCGCACTTCTCTAAGAAGTTGTCCGCTAGGCTTTTCCCTTCACTTGATAATTCGTACCCTAAAAACAGTACTGTCAGATGGGCAATTCGAGACTTTTTAAAGTTGAATTTGTAACCCTCTGCTGCGAACCCAAGTATAATGGTGTTCACTCTTTTCAAGTGAGTATCCAAGTCGTCGTCTGTGAGATAGATATCATCTACGTAAGATAATGCCTCATCATCATAGGTTTGTAGTAACTCTGTTACCCTAGCTGAGAATAGTCCTGGGCTGTTCTTGAACCCCTGTGGGAGTCGACAGAATTTTTTCTGCGACCCAAATGCGGAGAAAGCAGTCAAATATCTGCTTTCTGGTGCAATGTTTTGACAAAAGAAACCATTAGATATGTCTAATGTCGTTTTATATTTTTTCCTAACTATATTATTCATTAGGGCTGCACTATGCGAGTTTTGTACTGCAAAAGTTTTACAACATGTATTAAGATGTCTGTAGTCCAAAACTAGACGATATGAATTGTCTGGCTTGGAGACAGGAAACAAAGGATTGTTCATTTGAGAGGTGCATGTTTCAATCACCCCCTGGTACTCAAGTTGATCTAAGATCTCACTGACCTGTTTTTTAGCTTCTTGCTTTATGGGATACTGCCGTTGGGCAGTTGGTTCACTTTTTAGTTGGATTTTGTGAGGAGGAGAGTCCTCATCCCATCCTACATGATTTTTATACAATGCAGGTGCCTGGGCTACTGCCCATTTCCTTGCATATGTGTATTTTTTGTGAATCGGAATGTGATTCGAGAAGGCAGGCATAATCACTTCTTCGCCACGAGGGCACTCCCTGACAAACTCTGGGGGCCAATCTTTTTCAGCTAACAGAATATCATAGCCTTTTGAGAGCTTATCCCAAAATAGACCCTTAATTTTCCTAGTCCTATCACCCTCCATACGCAATGTTATTTCGTATATTTTATGGGGCTCGCTAAGTCTGGTGTCGGCAGTTTCAACCTGAATGTATTCATTCGTGTCCACTGTCTCCAGATGACTCATCAAGATCTTGCGTGCTATACTGATCTCTGCTGCACTGTCCAACATTGTCAATGCCCACTCCCCGTTTTTCAACTGTGTCCTCAGTATTCTCGGCATGGTTGATTACTCTAATACTGGCTACCTTCTTTTTCTGAAATTGAGATTTCTTATTTTGAGCAGGTTCCTTGTCTTTGGACTTGGTGTGCTCTCCTGGGTCTGACCGTCCTCTTCTTTCCGAATTCTGTGGAGAAGATCGAGAGGGACGTGTATCAATACTTTGATATCTATCAGGTTTTTTCAGATTATCCCTATTTCTAAGGTTATATCTTTTCTCAGAGGGCTCCCTCTGGGGAGACTGGCGTTCTCGAGTCGGAGTTCTTTCCCTCCGTCGAGGAGACCTTCCTCTGGACTGGAAAACTTTTTCCTTGGGAGTGGATTGTTTATTTCCATCCCAGCTCTTTTTAGGAGTATTTGAATTATTTTTAATAAATAATTTTTCAGGACTTTCGAGCAGTTGGGGCTTTACTGGTTTCCCACCCAAGCTTTCTCTACCTAATTCTTCATAGCATTTTTCTATGATTTTTGCAAGCTCAACAGGATCTTTTATATCTGTTTCCTTCAACTTCTGGCGGATCGCCACAGATGCTGCTTCTCCTTTTATGTTGGCTAATAATATAGCCGAGACCTGCTTGAAGTCTTTCAGTAATTTCATACCTAGATTTAAAGCGGGCTCTGGACCGAATTCATTTTGAATCTGTTTTAGCACTTCTGGTATTACCGCCATAGACGGAACACCGTGTGTTTTTGTATAAATGGAAGCAAAGACTGTACCCCAAGTGTCACAGTCCTCCACGTGTGGTGCGATTCCCATAGGAAGGCAGATGGTCAAGATTCTGCGTTTCTCAATAGGGGTACTATCAGAAAATACTGCCTCTATTTGAGTGATTTTCTGTGCTAACCAGAAAGGAATTTGTTCCCGTTTTACGGGTGTTTTACCAAGACATGACTGTATGTTCTGTGGTGTAATTTTATTTGTGTTCCCCTGATGAGGGGTCAGCTGGTGTGAATTAACAGCTGGCTGGACTGTTGCAGTCCGCATTACATATTGGACTAATTGCCTATGTATTTTTATTAATGTGTTTAGCTGTACTAACAGCTCTTCTCTTGACATTCTTACAATGTCAGGATGTGGTGTGTAGCTGGCTAGAACCGGCCACGTGGCTCCTGGTCTACCTAGAGGACCGAGCCTAGTTATGTGATCATTGTGTTTTAGGGCGCCATTAAACCAGAGCAAGTGCTCTTGAAATTTAAGTGGAATTTCAATCTCCTCGAAAGGAGCGTACTCTTCCGGAGGTTTCTCTATTTTGTAATAGTGAAACTCTTTTGTTCTAGCGTTTACCGCTGGAAAGTTTATCCATGAATAGAAAACCTCTGTCTGCCGATACTCGTGAGCCTCTATCACGAAAATTACTGTACCACCTTGAGGTGTCAGTCCGTTTTCTATAAGTTTTAAAGTTATAGATCTTCTTAAGTGGACCGGGATGATTATAGCATCCGGGTCTGCTTCTAGGAGACTCGAGTCTTCCTCTATTAGTTGGGCTGCAAGTCTAACTGCTTCCCTTTCTTCTTCACTGTCTGACATTTGTTAAAATACAAGGTTTGCAGAGTAGGTCTCCAAGGAGACAAAGATTAGGTGCACAATATTTTGGAACACTGTATCCTTCAACGTTGAAGAAACCAGAGCTTTACATAGGAATCTCTTCCTACTAAGGTCGGGCGGATTTTAACCTTTCACCCACTCCAGACGTCTATTGGAGTATTTACGGGAGAAAGGGGTCTGTGTGAAATATGCACGACTGAGTTACTCTAACGTCTTGCGTTAGTTTATCGCCTTACCAAACGTTGGGCGCCATGTAGTGTAGTTATGTTATGTTATGTTATGTAGTTTTTATTAGGCGCGCAAATGCTCCAGCTAAGGAGCGTCTTGGCGCCAGACAAGGCAGTTACACAACACAACTAAATAAAACAGCACAAAACACACTAACTAAGGGAATACAAATGTTTTTAAGGCGCGACGGAAAGAGAGCACATCGCTCATGGCGCGAATTGCAGGGGGTAAGGAATTCCACAGAGCAGCGGCCCGCACTCGAAATGAGCGACCACCGGCCCTGCTTCGCTTAAAGCGCGGTACCACGGCCAATTCGAGATCTGACGATCTTAAGGGTCGTGCCGGAATATAATTGGCCAAGAGGGTCGTGAGGATCGTTGCCGGGGACCCCTTCAAGATCTTATGGGCGACGCAGAGGACCTTAAACTGAATCCGCTGCGCCACCGGGAGCCAGTGCAGTGCTCGAATGGTGCTGGAGGTGGGACAGAATCTTGGAAGACCCACCACCGCTCTCGCAGCTGCATTCTGGATCCGCTGCAGGCGCCCTATCTCAGCTACATTCAGCCCGGCCAACAAAGAACTAGCATAATCCAATCTAGAGATGACGGTCGCTTGGATCATGAGTTGCCGGGTGGGGGCGTCGAAGAACTTTAGCACAGGACGGAGCCCACGCAAGATGCCGAAGCAGCAGGCAGCCGTGCGTTTGGTGTGGCATGCAAACGTAAGGGAAGGGTCCAACCAGACTCCGAGGTTTTTAAGCTCCCGTCATCCTAGTTTCCCACTAGACCCTGCGCATTGGAATAACATAAACAGTAGTATCGACGTGGAACTGCGGATATTCCAGGCCTCCACTGACTATGCTAAACTTAATTGGGTTGTGTTACCAACTAGCTCAGAGGTCACTGGAAACTTTCTTCTCTGCATAGGAAGTGATCAGCTTCCTTGGCACAGACAAGAAGGGATTCAGTTTTCCAACAACCGTGCAACATGACAACTTTGCTCCTCAGATCAAGAGTCGATCTCTAGGGTCGTGTGAAACAATAGACATGTAGTTCACTCAGTTAGTCTAGTGCAGTTTACTTTCACAAGATGTAGAGAATAGAGAGACGGGCGTTTGTCAATAAAGGTTAACATTTATTGAACAGTCTTTCTTCTCGTACAAGAGAAATGTATTGCCACAATTGCAAAACTTGTTATGATAAAAAGTACGTACAGTAAGATAAGTATTGCGAAATAATACTGTAAAATCATTGATATGGTTTCTTAGCCATACAATGGTTAAAAGTAATAAAACATATATACAGTCATATATACATTAGGCTAAAATACTCAACTGATGCTTCTAACTAAGCCTACCCCAGTGTGCCTGACCTAAGCCTAACACGTGAAAGGGGAGTAAGTAAGTAGCTTAAGTTAAGTTGGTTTTGCCAAGGTTTGTTTCAAGAATTCTCATTTAAGGGTTTAGTCAGCACCATACCGCTGAATAGAATGATGGAGGTTTGGTATCTCCTTCAGGGGAAGCTCGATATCCCTGTCACCCGCGAGGGTAAACCGGAAACGCCGGAGCTGGATTTCTCTGCACGAGAAAGGCAGCGGCTCTTCTTCAGCGCGTCGAGAGGAGGAGGCGGGGGACAGCGTCCGCGGGCAGCTGGATCTGCTAGCCTCTTCGCAGAGGGACGTCTGTTCGGCTCCTAAGCGTACTGCACCATCGTTCGCGCTTTAGCAGCGATAATGGTATCAGTAGCTTCACCACCACAGGGACAGCAGGCTGCAGCGACAGAGTGCTACAGTGCTCGGCAACAGCAACGGTATGCACAACAGGGTGCACTACAGCTCTCGACCACAATTGCTTAAGGCAACGTTGGTAGTATTTATACCTGACAGGTGCCGGGTTTGACGCAAGTTTGCTGGACATAAGACGTCAATTAAAGATATCACTAGGAAGTGATAGCTATCAGTTGCTCATTAGAGTTCTATTACTAATCAAAACATAGCAAGGGGGATTTCCCAGTTTGCTGAGTTTTTATCTTGTTGAAGAACTCGGAGTGTTAATCTAGGAATATCAGATAGTGACTTCTGCTCTGTCATCGCACTAATTGGTCGCAAAGGAAGTGGCAGAGAGAGATATCCTTGAACGTGGCTCTGTTCGTGTGAGGTCAGAGATGACTTTCTGAATATCGCACTTGAACGGTTATGCCAATATAGGGAATAAAATGGATTTATAGCCGAATAGGGGCATAAGGTCACAGTATCGATCAGGACCCTAGATAAACACGCAACATGAGGGGGTGAGGGGGTGTGAGGGTGTGTGACGGTGAGGGGGTGAGGGTGAGGGTGTGTGAGGGTGAGAGGGTGAGGGTGAGTGAGGGTGTGTGAGGGTGAGTGATGGTGTGTGAGGTGTGTGAGGGTGAGGGGGTGTGAGGGTGTATGAGGGTGTGTGAGGGTGAGGGGGTGTGAGGGTGAGGGGGTGTGAGGGTGAGAGCATGTGAGGGTGAGATGGTGTGAGGGTGTGAGGGTGAGGGGGTGTGAGGGTGAGGGGTTGTGAGGGTATGTGAGGGTGAGGGGGTATGTGAGTGTGAGGGGTGCGAGGGTGTGAGGGTGAGGGGGTGGGGTTGTGAGGGTGAGGGGGTGTGAGGGTGTGAGGGTGAGGGTGTGAGGGTGAGAGGGTGTGAGGGTTAGGGGGTGTGAAGGTGAGGGAGGGTGAGGGTGACAGGCGTGAGGGTGAGGGGGTGTGAGGGTGAGGGGGTGTGAGGGTGTGAGGGTGAGGGTGTGTAAGGGTGAGAGGGTGTGTGAGGGGGTGTGTGAGAGTCAGGGTGTGTGGGGGTGAGGGCATGAGGGTGAGGGAGTGTGAGGGTGAGGGGGGGTGAGAGTGAGGGGGGTGAGCGTGAGGGGGTGTGAGAGTGAGGAGGTGTGAGGGGTGTGAGGGTGTGTGTGAGGGTGAGGGTGTGAGGGTGAGGAGTGTGGGGGTTTGAGGGTGTGTGGGGGTGTGAGGGGGTGTGAGCGGGTGTGAAGGTGAGGGTGGGTGAGATGGTGTGTGAGGGTGAGAGGGTGGGTGAGGGTGAAAGGGTGTGTGAGGGTGAGAGGGTGGGTGAGGGTGAGAGGGAGGGTGAGGGTGGTTGAGTGGGTGAGTGAGGGGGTGTGTGAGGGGGTGTGAGGGTGAGTGAGGGTGAGGGTGGCGGGGATGAAAAGGGGTGTGATGGTAAGGGTGAAGGGGTGTTAGGGTGAGCGGGTGTGAGAGTGAGGGGGTATGAAGGGGTGTGAAGGTGAGAGGGTGTGGGGGTGTGAGGAGGTGTGGGGGTGTGAAGAGGTGTGATGTTGAGGGAGTGTGAGGGTGAGGGGGTGTGTGAGGGTGAGGGTGTGTGAGGGTGAGGGGGTGTGAGAGGGAGAGGGTGTGAGGGTGAGAGTGGGTGAGAAGGTGTGTGAGGGTGAAAGGGTGTGTGAGGGTGAGAGGGTGGGTGAGGGTGGGTGATAGGGTGTGTGAGGGTGAGAGGGTGGGTGAGGGTGAGTGGGTGGGTGAGGGTGGGAGAGTGGGTGAGTGAAGGGGTGTGTGAAGGGGTGTGAGATTGAGGGGTTGTGAGGGTGAGGGGTGTGTGAGGGTGAGGATGTGTGAGTGTGAGGGGTGTGAGGGTGAAGGTGGGTGAGGGTGGGTGAGAGGGTGTGAGAGGTTGTGTGAGGGTGAAAGGTGTGTGAGGGTGAGAGGGTGGGTGAGGGTGAGAGGGTGCCTGAGGGTGGGTGAGAGGGTGAGTGAGTATGAGAGGGTGTGTGAGGGTAAAAGGGTGTGTGAGGGTAAAAGGGTGTGTGAGGGTGAGAGAGTGGGTGAGGGTGTGAGGGTGGGTGTGGGTGGGTGAGTGGGTGAGTGAGGGGGTGTGTGAGGGGGTGTGAGGGTGTGAGGCTGAGTGAGGTTGTGTGAGGGTGGGTGAGGGTGAGTGAGGGTGTGTGAGGGTGTGTGAGGGTGAGAGGGTTAGAGGGTGTGTGAGGGTGAGTGGTTGTGAGGGTGAGAGGGCAAGTGAGGGTGAGTGGTTGTGAGGGTGAGAGGCTGAGTGAGGGTGTGTGAGGGTGAGAGGGTGTGAGGGTGTGTGAGGGTGAGGAGGTGTGAGGGTGAGGGTCCGAAGTAAATGGTGGCAGGAAAGACATCATAAGACAGAGAGAAGAGACTGCATGGGGACTGCATTGGTCAGGTTAAGAATCAGGAGGGGCAGAGTCAGCACAGTCTGCGAGGGATCAACGTGTCTAGAGGCAAAGCATAGCGGATGTAGCATTGCAGCTAGCAAGCCGAGTGTTTTCAAGCTGAGTGTCCCTAGAGAAATGGCAACACAGCAACAGCATTTGAGGTGCAAGGCTACTGTAAACAAGCACGGTAGGCTTTCACTTTCGTCCAGTAAAAAAAACGAGAAAGGTGCAGAGAACGCCGAACAAAACACGGCTTCCCCGCGAAATGGATGCAAAAAAAACCAAGCTCTCGGCATTGCTGTGTGCGGGGGGGCGGAGGAGCGGGAGCGCATTCCTTTGAAGTCTGATGGTGGGGTGGGAGAGCGGCTTGGGAGCGGATTCCTTTGAAGTCTGATGACGAGGCTCAGGCAAATTGTGGTGTGCGAGCGGCTTCCTTTGAAGTCTGATGCTGAGGCCGATGGTGTTTGATGTGCACGCGCCTGCCTCACACGCCTGCCTCACATGAACTGTACTCGATCCGCAGGCTAGGTAGACTTATCAGACTACTTACTATAATCTCGCCTATTCAATCCCTAACGGGTTAGAATAGTCGAGACCTAAAAAACTACAAGAGATGCTGGCTCTCCGTATTGTGACTCTCGCTGCCTGTCTGCCTCCGTGAACCAGCAGTCAAAAACGAGACCCCTTGAGTGATGTGAATGGAGTCAGGGCCGGTGAGCAGAGCAGTTTCTTCCCAACGTGGTCTTAGTCTGGCTGGAGTCTTCTTACCCTGTAGAAGACTTGGTTGTGTGAAAGGACACCTACCTGTTACTGCTTCATCAGCCCATCACTCCTGTGGCCCTTCTGTCCTTCAATCCAGCTGCTACCGCACACTTTAGAACTCCACCTTCTCTCAGGCCCCATCAGGGTGACAGATGTAGAGTCTATAATGGGTGCCGTTTAGTCTGACCACCAAGACAACCAATAAATTGTTGTTTTTCTGATGTTAGAATCATCACTTCTAGCCTGCGCTAGGACCCCTAAGATTATGGTGAGTGCTGGGCAGCCCTATACAGAGAGCCTAGAGGAAAGACGGAGGATTGTGCCCTCACGATTTGTCAGTAGTAGTCCGAAAAATAAATGCAAACGTTCTTTGAAAGTTTTACTTGCATAGTTTTTATTTCATGTTACATCTGTGGATAAAGGACAGCCTATACAGAGAGCCTGCCAATGGCTAGGGAGGGTTAACCATTCTATTCCAACAAACTTTATTTCGGTCTGTAAGACCTTAAAAAGTGAACAGTACAAACATTAATACATAAAATACATGGGAAAAGCCAATGTATGGACATAAAATGAGAACAAAACTCAGTTAAAAACTCCAGTAAAATTCATCATGACAGAAGAAGATTAGTGGATTTAAGATGCTACTAGTCAGCGACCACCGATTACCCCTTGTCACATTAGTAGCTTCACATTTCCATTGTTCAAGGATGTTACTATTTAAAATATAACATGTTGGAAACTGGTTAAAAGTAAATTAAAAGATTGAAATGACTAAAATAAGTAAGAAATTACAAGATAGGGACTATGAAAAACGTTGTTTAGACTTACAAAACTGAATTTAACAATGACCTCTGGTTATGCCACATAGAATTCAAGAAGCGCAAGGTAGCAAAAACTATGGGTGGGTGGGAGTCCATTTGCAATAATCTAAATGCCTCCGCAACCTGCCTTCTCCCCAGGTTCCTGTAAAAGTGGAACTAGCCTTGATCACCCATCAGAGAAACAGGTACAAGGGGCAGAGGGGGAGCTGGGAGAGGTAATAGCCCCGGATTCAATTACTGGGTGTAATAGTCACTACCTAGGAACGGTGGAAGGAGGGAGTGAGTCTCAGACCCGGTACGAACCAGACACAACATTGGAAGGTGGGGAAAAACGGAGGTCTGTTTATTGTCTTAGAAACCGCCAGCTTACTAAACAAAACCCCTGCCATTCTAAAAAAAAACTGTGACCCCTAGACGTACCAAAAGAAAACAGCGAGTTCCACCCAAACTAGCTGAGCTATCAGAAAATATAAAATCGAGAGCCACGAAGCAAAAGGAACACTGGAAACTTTTAGCTAATCAAGGTATTAAAGTGACTCCCTCGCTAAGAACATACTTTAAAGTTCAGCAGGTGACACAAGTGCGAGGGGGGAGTCCCTCAGCCCAGACTAGGAGCCCGCCTACTTGCGACAAGTCAAATACAGACTCAGGTACGGACCTCTTAATAGATCAGGAACCTGCACCAGCAAACCCAGCGGTGACCACAAAGGAAGGGAAAATGTCAAAAACTCCCCCTAACACAACTCCCCAAACAGTCTTGAATGGGGACTTATCAACTCAACCCTTGGTGGAACTCCCCGGTCGAACTATAGACCAAGAGGGGGCTGTGTCACTGATGAATGAGCGAACTGAGAAACTATTGGAGATGTGCATGGATAAAATTATGGGGGAGATGAGGGAAAAATTTGCGGTCTCTGAGGCAAACCAGAACAAAATACACAAAGTCTGTGAGAACTTGGATCAAAAGTTAATCGATCTAGGAGAGAGAGTTACACCTGTAGAGTCAACGATTGAGACCCTTAGTAAAAAAGTGGCTGCCAATCAAAAAAGTTTTAGCTCATTAAAAGACAGTGACCGGGCAATAAAAGAGAAACTGGAATCGTTGGAAAACCAGGGAAGAAAAAACAATCTAAGAGTCCTGAACGTTCCCGAAAATTTGGAAGGAGCTGACATTAAGACGTTTATTGTGAATCTCCTTGAGGAATTCTTCCCATGGACCAAAGACAATGATCTGATTGCAGATATTCAGAGGGTCCACAGGGATCCATTCAGGAAAACCAAGGAAAGAAAAGTGCCAAGGAAAATATTAGTCAACTTCAAGACATACACACTGAAGGAGAAAATCTTAAGTGATGGCTTAAAAAGTGTGGCATTGAACAAAGACAACTGGTCCTTTAAGATCCGCTCAGATATATGTAAAGCCTCGCAGGACAGGCAATGGGAATTGGGACAACATATGCAAGAACTAAAATCCCTTGGGGCAAACGTACAAATGAAATTCCCTGCAGCCCTCAGAATAATGTGGCGCAACAAGATGCACAACATAAGGGAACCTCAAGAAGTAGAACACTTGATTCAACAGACAGATGGAGAAATCGGTCTAAGGAAGGGAAAGTGACCTAACTAACATAATAATCAATATAAGCACTGGTGAAATCGGAGCTCGAAGCGGGTGGAAAATTCCGCCCAAAAGAAGAAGAAGGGAAACCAGAATCTCACAAGTATATAGTAATGTAAACACTGTAAAAACATGGGTGGGGTGCAAAATAGGGAAAAAAAACCAAAATATCCTCATAATCCAAAAATCAAGAGCTAAAAGGGAGTCAATCAAAACCTATAAATCGTGCATTAGCCTAGATCAGGTAACTACAATTGTAAATAAAAGATGACAAAGGAGAGAACTGTTAAAGTCCTATCCTGGAACGTTAACGGCCTTAGAACCCCTAGCAGACGGAGAAGAATTTTGGAATATTTAAAGGAAGTAGATAATGAAATTATTATCCTCCAAGAGACCCACCTTGTAGGCTCTGAATGGGACCAATTGGAAAAATAACTAAACTGGGTGGAGACTTGCATATATACGACACAAGACTGCAATATAAAAGGGGTAGCCATTATCCTAAAAAAGTCTCTTAAAAACAAAGTCATAAATAAAGTGGTAGACAAGAAGGGAAGATGGGTAGTGATTAAAGTTAGTATAAACGATAGTTTACTGACTATAGCTGGCTACTATGGTCCAAACTTCGACGACCTGTCTCCCCTTCAGGAACTCTATACGGAACTACTGTCTACTTCCACCCCCATAATCATAGGTGGTGATTCTAACATAATACTTGACCCCAAAGTGGACAGAAAACCCTCAAGCAAACAGATGAAGCTTCCAAAAATGAGGGAGTGGATCGGGAATTATAAACAAGACCTAGGAGTGGAAGACCTGTGGAAACAAAAAGGAGAAAAAACGCATCCTTTTACATTTAATAATAAAAAATTGGGCCATAGGTCAAGGATAGATTTCATTCTTCTTAGGAATCTCCTAAGCAATGTCAAAGGCACTGAACACCTTCCAGCGCATTTGTCCGACCATTCTGCAGTACAATTAACCCTCTTAAAACCTAAAGATGTAAGCCCCCCCAGATGGACAGTTGAACGAATCATCTTCAATGACTCTCAAAATGTGTGCCAACTAGAAACTATGTTGGCATATTATTTTGAAGAAAATTCAACTGGCACGTTGAAACACGTGACTTGGGATGCTTTCAAAGCGGTGGCTAGGGGGAAGCTGTTGAACATAGGAGCCTACAAAACTAAGAACAGGAAACGAGAAATTAGAAGAATGGAAGCGGATATTAAACTAGTGGAGATCCAACTAGAGGGTGGATACTATTCAGAACCTAAAGAAGTCTTAGAGGAAAAGACCAGGAAGCTAAAAGAGACCCTGGCTGACTATCTAGAGGACATAGTGAGAGAAAAGTGGGAATGTAGTAGGCTGTCTAACCATGAATATGGGAAAGGATGCGGGAAAATGTTAGCATGGAGAGTCAAGACTGATCAATCAAGGAATAACATACCATGCATAAAAGTTCAAGATCAAGGGCAACAAAGCTTTGATGACGCTGTAATTAGACATGAGTTCTCAAAATGTTTCACTAACCTGTATAAAGAAGATATACACCCAACGGAGGAACAGATCAAAAATTATCTTGATACTGTACAGCTTCCTACCTTAACAGAAGAGGAAAGTTTAGAACTAAATAGTGAAATCAAACCTGAGGAAGTTAGAGCAGCCATAAAAGAATTGAAAAGAGGAAAAGCGTCGGGCCCTGACGCACTTCCAAATGAATTCTATATAGCCCTAAAAGAAACCTTAGTTGACCAGTTAACAAGTCTCATGAACACTATATATCTGGATCAGGAGAAAATACCGGATTCTTGGAACGACGCCACGATCACCCTATATTTTAAAACCTGGGAAAAACCCTAAGCTATGTGAATCATATAGACCCATATCGCTACTAAACGTTGACTACAAAATATTTATGCAAGTCATATCTAAAAGACTAGCAAAGGTTATGCCAAAACTAATCAATCCGGACCAGAAGGGCTTTATAAAAGGATGACAAATTCACGAGATCACTCATGAGCTATTTGCAGCAATAGACATAGCTGAATGTGAAAAATCACCCTTAACTATAATCACGTATGACGCTGCTAAAGTCTTTGATAGAGTCAATTGGGCCTTTCTAAATGAAACCATCAAGAAAAATAAACTAGGGGAAAGCTTCGGTCACACGGTAAGGGAGATTTACAACACCCCAAGAGCAAAAATTTAAAGTTAATGGGAGCCTAACTAACGACATTAAAATACATAGAGGCACAAGGCAAGGCTGCCCGTTGTCGCCGTTACTTTTCAACCTGTATATAGAACCACTGGCCTGCTCTATCAGAAATCATCCCTTAATAACGCCTTTCAAGCATCAAAACTGGGTGAAAAAAGTTGCACTATATGCAGACGGTCTGATGATCTTCACAGATAATGTAGGAAAAGCCAACCAAGCAATAGAAGAAACTATAAACAGCTTTGGAAGGGTCTCAGGGTATCTAACAAACCAGGGTAAAACAGAGGCGATGAGCTGGAACACGAACTCCAACACTCCATATAACAAAGATAAAATAACATATCTAGGAATCATGTTGGTTAAAGAAATTGAAAAAATCCCACAACTAAACCTGAGCAGAGTTGCTAAAGACATGGGAAGATTGCTCAGAGTATGGACGGGCCTACCACTTACCTTCTTGGGAAGATCTAACGCAATAAAAATGACTATTGTTCCAAAGTTCACATACCTCTTTAACACAATCCCATTGGAGTTCAAAAAAGAGACTCTGAAGAAGATCCAGGGGGAAATAGCTAGCTTTATCTGGGCAGCAAAAAGCACGAGAATAGCATGGAGCAAACTAAGGAGGAGGAAAGAGCAAGGTGGAATAGCTAGTCCTAACAATTACAAATACTGCAGATCATTCCAATTCAAGAACTTCAGACCATTATTAAAGAAACATCATTTTTACCCAAAATATTTCAGATCATGACAGACAGAACAGATCACTTTCTCTTCAAGGTTGGGCACCCAAAATTCTTTAAAAAAATAAAATTAAAGATCTTATTTAATGCAGTAAGACTTTGGTTTCAGATCAGAAACACTATAAATATACCCTATTACAGCTCCAAGGCCCCAATACGGGACTCCCCAGGAACACCAGAATGCCTGAAAGACTCATTGGCAACACCACTAAAAACAGCTGGAATAGAAAGGTGGGAACAACTAATGGTAGACAATGCTATAATCACGTGGGAACAGTTATATATAACTACAGAAGCCAAACTATCAAAATTCAAATACTATCAGTTAACCAGCTGGGCGAAATCGCTACCAGAAGGAAAAAAGGGCAATGAGATCCTTGAAAATGAAATGACCAAAAATATCATCGATAAAGAAAGAAATAGCAAAATGGTACTGGGCTTTCCTCGGGGCTGGTGAGGAAGACTTTTTAATACCAGAAGTCACATGGAGGAAAGATATGACGGATTCAGATCTAGACCTACAGACTATATGGCAAAGATCCTCGGAAAAATGTTGGTCTTGTATAAAACCGGCCGCCTTGAAAAGGAATCATATGTTCACTATTCACTGGGCATACTGGACTCCAAAAAAACTATCAAAATTCAAAGGAACAAATATTAAGGCCTGCCCTAAATGTGGAGAGGAGAAGGCGGATGACATCCACATGTTCCATAACTGCCCTGTACTTGGTCCGTACTGGTATGAGATCGGTAAGATTTTGACAAAGGTATTGGGAGTCCAAATTACTGTAAGTACACCTCTAATTATTTTTGGGATATATAACAGTAATGAGGCGGGGATGGGCATGTTGACCAAAAAGCAAGAAAACCTTCTATTTGTACTGACACTACTGGCGAGGAGAGAGATCTGCATAAATTGGGTTAAACCATCAGCACCCACACACATAAACTGGTTAAACTCTGTAGTAAAACATACCAAACTTGATAGGAAAGGGAAAAGCACAAGGAGAGTTCATTTCTGGGAAATCTGGGAACAACATCTCCACATAACCACCTAATACCTTCTGGGTTACCAGATCTTTCCAATGAATAAAGCAATGACAATAATTTCAGGCAAGAAATAATTTTCTTTGCTGAGTAGCCCTAAGGGCTAGCTACTCCCCCGACCACCGAAATTATTGACCACGATAGAGGACATGGAGAGAATCTGGCAGGTGATAACCTACAAAGGGATACTCCCCAAACAACGGAGCAGTGAAGGCACAGAATGTGGAACCACCAGATTCCCAAGCCTCCTTATCCGTACAATCGCAACATGAGGAAAAAAAAAAAAGTGGGACTAGCCATCGGCCTCTAGAAATTTTGTACCCGGGACAAAGAAAGAAAACATGGATATCAGTCTCGTTGTTGCAGCTACATGCAGGGCACCCCAGGGGGGGAGGCTTTTGGCCATTTGCTCATGAAGGCACAAAGCGGAAAAGTCCCTATTCTAAACAGGAAATAAAGTTTCCTTGCAAAAAGAGGTTGGATGGCATCCAAAAAGTGCTCAAAGCGATACTCAGCTTTGATGCTTAGCTGTTCGACGACCAAGTTGGGCGTTCCCCAGAATATCAGCTAGTTTGAGCAATCTATAAGCTCGTACTAATGCAAGGCGCAAGATGGCCTGACACGCTACTTTCGGATTGCTCCATAGGTTTGGAAGGCCAAGCTTATAGCATGCGTTCCTTATGTGTGAAAACTATGGCAGATTGCCCGCACCCGGAAGACCCAGAATGTCCCTAAGTTCTAACTGATAACCTGCGAGTTTCGGGGTAGCCCACAGTCTGCGCCAGAATGTTAGTGGTCGGAGACCAGTCTCCTCTGCTATGGGTCCAATACCAAGATCCACAAGTAAAGGAATAAGAGGGGTACTTGGTGGAAGACCCAGCAACTGCCTCAAAAGGTTATTCTCAGTTTTAGACAGGCCATCTGGGGGCTGTGCCCTTAGAGCTCAGTCCCATGTATTACAGCGCTCCTAATTTGTACTTTATAAATCTCGGCCACCATGGTAGCGGGTTTGGAGGAGCAGCTACTTTAAGGGTTTAATACTCCCCCTACCATCTGGGCAAGTTTGAGGCTTGCTTTAGCTAGTTGTGGACCTCAATCAAACTTTTCTGATAGTGTGACATCAAGATATTCAAGAACAGTAACAAGCTCTAGCAAGGTATCATTTAAAGAAGGGATAGGGCGGAAGGTTTTAGCTGGATTAAAAACCATGAATTTGGTTTTCAGGATGTTACAAAGCTATCAAAAACCCTCTGGATGCCCAGTGTAATCCGCAAACATCATTAATGGCACCTTGCTATGCATCAGTTTAGTGGCATAGTTGTCCACTACCTCATTTAGTTGTGCAACCAGAGGGTTGATGAAAAGACAAAAGAGGGTTGGGGCAAGCTTGCACCCCTGCCTCACTCCTCTATTGACTTGGAAAACAAGGGGTTAGATCCCCGAATTTCCAGTACCTTACTTGGGCATAATTGCCCACGTGCAGTCTCATGATCCATGTCAAGAGATAAGGGGGATTCCCTGTTGTTTGAGAACTTCCCACAATTTATCTCTAGGTATCAAGTCGAAGGCAGGTTTCAGGTCGACAAATATCAAATAGAGGCTGCCACCCTCTATTGATACCGTCTTCCAATATAATAGCTGTAACCTTAATATTTGGTCAATATTGGTCAATATTGGAGATGTTTTTCCTGAAACCTGCCTGGTAGGGACTGAAGATTTCACTCTCCTCCATCCACACTTGAAGGCAATCAAGAAGGACCGTAGCAAACAGTAAAAGAGGTGAGTCCATTTTGAAAACAGGGTAAATTTCAGCCCCCGCCAGGTGTCTGGGATCGCCATGCCTCACAGGATGGCATTAAAGACTACCCAGAGGTAGGGTCCCCATATTGTTGGTTCTTCCCTAAATAAGTGCCCTGGAATCTTTTCTAAAACCAAGTGCCTTGCCAAGAGAGAGATTCCGAATCGCATTTAGGACCTCAGCTAGGGTGATCCCTTGGTCCTCATCAGCCGCTATCCCAGGGATTGGTGAGAAGCTACCAGGTTCCAGAGCAGTGCCTACTTCTGTGGAGTATAGAGCTTGGAAGGGAGGCTTCCATGCCTCTGCAGCAATATTGGGCTCTAGAGCTGGCTGGCTTCGTTGCTATCTGAGCACACTAGTGACCAGAACAACTTCATGTCTCTATTTGAAAGTGCTAATCTGATGGCTTTCCATCTATCTGACTCCCAGACCTTCTTTGCTTGTTGAATGCAATCTCGATCGCAGCACCTCATTTGCTTATTCAGTTATCTATCACTAATTTTGATGGCATCGAGGAGGGCTTTCTTGACCTTGCGACAAGTGTCATTGTACCAGGTTGATTTGGAACCCTGCTTTGGTTTAGGATGTGACGGGGGTTAAATATGTTAGCCAAACTAGTTGTTAGTTCTATGTGCAGCATCTCTATTCTGTCGATATATTGGGGAGAATTATTTTACCTAACAATCTCCCCCATTTCCTGAATGGGCTTTATAGTTATAGAGAATAGTGCAGCTATCTTGTCAGGAGACTGCTTTAGTGTCCCCCATCTAAGTCTCCTCCTATTGTTAGTGAGAATTAGATTGCTAGCTACAGGGGTACTACTTTCCATAGGGTTGTTGAAATTTGAGGGCCGTAGCTCCAGTTTCACGACATTTTGATCGCTGTCGTGGCAGTACTGCGAAATCAGCTACCCTTTTCCATGATCTTGCTTCAACTAAAATGTAATCCCGCAAGGAGGATTGTCCAGGTCTATGGTCTGGTCTGTTTGACTTGGTGCGGCTATTACAAGCTCTCAGAGAGCAGGTTAGTGTAACTGCATTGATCTGAAGTGTCAGCAGTGTCCACGCCTTGATTGTTTGCAATTGAGGGTCGGGGATTAGCCATAACCAATCCTCAGCACTAGAAAGTGTATCAGAAGAGGCAACAAGAGGGTCATACTGACAATTAAAGTCACCCCCTAAAACCAATCTTCTATTCGGGGGAACAGTACCAATGAAGGTGTTCAGCTGTTCAAAGGTCTGTGATTTATGGCAAATAGTTACAGGACAAGAGTAAATATTAATAAAGGCAATTTTGAGGCTAGGTGGAAAAGTAAGTATGGGACACTGATGTCATTAGACAAGGTGTTCAAGTGGTCCACTGTGCAGTCCAAATGTGTACAGAGTCCCCCAGAGGGTCTACCTCTCCCCCTTTGTAGCTGAGATATTGAAGGTTGCATACCCCTTCCTCATGTTATCATCCCTGTCCCAAGTTTCCTGGAACATACACACGTTATAACAACCTACGCTAAGCCCCTATTCTGGCGAGTCTAGTTGGTTTTTAATTCCAGTGATGTTCCAGGATAGTATCCTCAACTTATGGTCAGAATTAGGGAATTCACCAGAGGGGAGATGACTATTAGAATCTGGGCTTAAGGTATTGTCATGCTGGGCCAAAGGGACTGCTTCCACTCCTTCCCTAGGGGAACCGCTGCTAGATGTGCCAGAGAATGGAAAATCATGTACAACCAACAGTGGATTTTCCTGCTGGTAATCAGTTAGCGGGACTCCTGGAACATCCCTAACATCACTCGGAATAGCCTGAATCATCTGCCCACTGTTGGAGCCCCTTGATTCCCTACCTAGACTCCTGTGCCAACTTTTCGGGTCAGATCCACCATTCCATGCAAGTCAATCCACGTCCTCTAAAACCCCATACCTGTTCACCACTGGGATGTTAAAGAAGAGAGGTCTGGGGTAAGGGACCACTGTAGGTTGCCCTCAGGACCTGTTGACTGGGGCATAGATGTTAGTGGACCTATTATGATTGCGACTGGGGAGATAGAAATAGTCCAAAGCGTGGGCCCTGACTCCTGTAGGTAGTGCTTGGGGGCTAAGAACGTGAGAAGCCAAGATGCAAGCAGTCTGAGGGTTGCTAAAATTAATGACAATACAGTCCCCTTGCATTGTTTTGGGTCTCGTGCCCACCCAGCCAACTCTACGGACCTTTAAAGTTGATCCTGCATGGTCGAAGGAAAACTGCCTATGTCTAGCCAGCCAGAATAGACACTTATTCCTTAATTCCAACTGTGTTTCCTCTGGCAGACTTTGATCTCGAGTACTCCAGTCAATTTAATGACATATGGAAGTGAAGCTGGGGGAATATTAATAGTCTGAAGCATCACAGCTCCAGTACCTTCGTAAATAGCCACAAAAGAAGTCCCTCCTACCCAGTGCTTAATTTGTAAAATATTAAGTGCAGGTGCTCAAATTGTTTTAGGAGGCCCCACCCACTTCCTATGTCTCCTGCCACTTCCTCCACTGGCTCCAACCCACCTACTCTATCGCTAGACCCAGATCCTCAACTGGCACTGGTGAAAGCCAGATGTAATAGTGTGAAATATTCTATCCTGCAACCCTAGGTAGGTGGTAGATGGTGTTCCCCACAGAACTGAAGGTGGGATAGTGATGCGGGTGCACCACAGCTTTAATAATAGCGTTAATCTTAAGTGGTTTTTATAGGCACCCTAGAATAAATGTGGATAGAGGAACTCCTGCTTTGACTGAGGTGCAGTGTGTTGGGAGGGAGGGAGGGCTGAGTGAGTTGCTTTCAGGGCTGGAAATTTTACCAGAGACAGTGGTCCCTAAACAAACAGGATTAATTCAATAAATATAGACTAAATAGTTCTACATTAAAGTCCAGCCGGACCGTTTTATTTAATTGGATAATTGATTGTATCAAAATCTTTAAAAAAATGTAAGTGGGACACCAGCCGTTGCCCGACTAAACACACTCCACAAGGAGAAAGAACAGACAACATAAATTGTAGGCAAGACAAAAGGTAGTCTGATTGGCATGAATTATAAACAGACTAATCATAAAATACACATATGCACATACAGAATCTCAGTACATTAGTGACATTTGTGTATGCTGTCGACGACGTTTCGAACTACAACTTATTCAGAGTTCATCTTCAGGACTATTGATCCTTTGCCTAGTCTAAATGGCTACGCTAATTCCGCATACCAATAGCAGATTATACAATTTGCCAACAAATAAACAAGAACAAACAAGGATAAGAAAGAAGAAGAAATAAAAACAATACATTAGAAATTGGCATATCAGATTCGCCACACTGTTAATCACATTTGCGCAAAATTATTTTTCTCTCCAACAGGGCTGGAAAGGCAGACAATCCAGTTGCTCAGCCCCTCTGTACATGCTCAAACCCTGTGACACATACTAGGAGTAGTTAGATAACACTTGGAACAGCATTACATTTTGGAAAATACATATGCTAACATGGTCTAATAGTGACGTTCAGTGTTATTTCTGTTTTGGTACCTGCTTGTATAAGTTTATAGTTGTCTTTTTTAGATTCTTGCACTCTGAGGCAGGCCACGAGTTGCATGTAGTGGCGATATCTATAAAACACCACATAACACATCATTGGATAACTGCTCTGAAACTATGCTGAGGCCTTGTGAAGGCAAAGTTCAAATGAACTATGAGGAACTCAATTTGCAGAGCTGAGATCCCTCGCTTCAGCGGCTGCATTGCTTTGCTGGAAAGCATCCAACCTTGGGTTTGGAGTTTTGTTTTTTTTACATATTCACAAACTCGACCTGAAGGTATTGGAGCGCAACATGAGCACCAGATACATTACAAGCAGGAGAGGTTATGTTTTTTGTAGGCACAGAGAAATTAAGAGATTTGCCCAGAATCACAGGATGTTCAGTTCACATTGGATTCTTTATGCAATGCTTAATACCTGCATTTATCTATTTGTCTGTCACCCTGCCTCATCATCCAGTATGGTGACGGTGACACATGAACATCATGAGATATATTCTTATGAATTTCCAATACTTCATGTATTGTTACGATTACAATATCTTTATTTACTTACTAACTTTTAATTAGTCTGAGGCCTGCTGTATGGCACACTGTTTGCTTCGTTTGCCTAACGGTGCAGCTGCACACTATGCTGGGGCGGGCAAAAACAAAGTGGGGACACTGATCACATTGATCGACTCGGGACACTTGACTGTTGAATTCCAAGGAGAGACAGGCTACTAATTATTTGCAAGCAGCCATTGGTTATGCACTAGCGCTACAGCCATATCTGAATGCATGTGGGATTTTTCTGTATTATAAATACACAGGAACAAGGGGCAGATGTATCAAGATTCCAATTTGCGAATTCTAAATAGCGATTTTGTGCGAATCACTATTTAGAATTCGCAAAATAGAATGTATGCACAAAATCACAATTTTTTTGCGATTCCTTAATATTCTTTATTTGCGAATTCGCATTTTGCGAATTTGCAAATATGGAATTATTTCCAATGCATTCCTATGGGCCAGGAGGCCCATAGGTATGATTGTGAAGTAATTCTCAAATTGCGAATTCGCAATTTGCGAATCGCAATTTGAGAATTATTTCAAGGGTGCAGGGGTGTCTCAAAGACACCCTGCTGCACTCCTGAAATGTTCATGTGTGTGCATATGGCACACATACATGCCCTATGGGCATGTGTGTGCGTCACATGCCACCTTAACAAATGATAATTTGTGCTTTTTTTAAAGAATTCGCAAATTACCATCAACAACAAGTTGGTGGTAATTTGTATTTTCTTAACCAAAATTCGCAAATTGAAATCGCTACATACATAGCATTTAAGGAATCGCAAAAATTGCGATTCCTTAAATGCTATGGAAAAATAAGGAATCGCAATTTTTTGCGATTCCTTAAATTGCGATTTTTTCATGCATTCCAAAACATGCAAAAAGGCCGTTTGCGATTCGCAAAGGCCGAAATTCGCAGAATTTCGGCCTTTGCGAGTCGCAAAAGGCTTGATACATCTGACCCCAAGTGTTTTTTTTAAAGAAGAATCAAGCTTGGAGTTAATGCAAATTATCCCTGTTACATGGATAATATCTGCCATTGCAGGGGAGGCAATGAGTGTAATGCAAAGAACCCACGGTGGAAGCAAGAGATCCGTGAAGGTGCACGGCCTACCTAAGAATCACAGAGCCGGCTACCCATCAGCAACATGCTTCATGGCCAGTAAACACTATTTTATTTGCCAACAAATATCATCCCTTAGGCACAACTTAAAACACTTACAACATTGGCATGCCAAATAAATACATACAGAACACTAAAAGCACAGGCGGCGCAAATTAACTCTCTCCATAATAAAGTAAAATGAGTCTCGATGTTACTTTCTCCATATGGATATGAGGGTGAGAGAATGCACAAAAAGCACTGTAATAACGAAAACTGCAAAGGTCCCAAGATATATTAAAAATGCCCCCTCATATACAATTGGAATAGGCTGTTACAGGATCACACCCCTCCACCCCCCCCCCCCCCCCCCCCCCCCCCCACCAGCAATAGTTGAGCAAGGACGATTTCGGAAGGAGTTTTAACCCCAAGATTTTTGGTGGACACTGAGGATTAGCTCCGTCCTGCTGCGCTAGGTGCATAGGGTCACGGCAAAGAATGCAAACTTACCGCACATGTTGTGGCCTCGCTCGAAGAACATCATGGTCTTCCAATACACAGGCCCAGACTATGGCAGAATGAGCAGGACCCACTGCCAAAAGGAAGACGTACAGCTAGGCCTGGCTCCAGGAATTTTGATTTGGGTGGGCCAAGGGTGCATTTGGGTTTGCCACTGGGGGCTCGATTTGTTGCATACATGTCTGGGCAGGCCTGCAGCAGGTCCCTCCTTTATCTCTTCTTAGTCTTACAAGGCCCAGTAAAACGCACTCTTTTCTAAATATTATCACTCTCAAAAAGTGTTTTTTCCAAGTAATGTTCCTTTGATGGTAAGAGGGGTTTCTGAGGTGGGAGTATCAGGCAAGTGACACTTCTCGGGCTCCCTCTGTGCGAGCCTGCAGGGAGAATACCTCTTCATTACTACCTCCACCTGACCCCTTACTCTACAACGCACTCCTTTACATGCATGATTATCCACTACTCCTCTCCAGTGCATCTTATTTCACAGCTGACCTTGGACCCCAGCCCCATATCAGGCACCATCGGGCTCCACTTTCATTATTCCCGGTAAAAACATTAGTAAAATCACCTTCAAACTTAAAACATTGAATATAGCAGTAAATATAATTAGCACACACTGTTCCACAGTAGCCCTTATGACCGACTGCTAATTAAATAAACAAAAACAGAAAGGCCATGACAGGGCCAGCTTTAGCGCTGATGTGAAAGTCTTTTTTGGTGCCACACCAATAACCTCTTTCTCTGTAAATACTTTTACTACCACCCTCCATAGTGCTCCTTATCTCTCCCTAGCTCCCCCCTTCACCCCATGACCTCTTTCTCGTATTACCTCACTGCCACCCTCCACCAGTGCCCCCCATCCCTCCATGGCCCCCCTATTCACCTCCTCATTGGATTTCCTCACTACCACCCTCCAATAGTGCCCCTCATCGCTCCATAGCCACTCCCCCTATTGACCTCCTCCTCGGACTCCTTCACTGCCACCCTCGACCAGTGCCCCTCATCTCTCTGTAGCACCTACCACCATGACCTCCTCCTCAGACTCCCTCACTACCACCTCTACCAGTGCCCTTTATCTCTCCTTAGCACCCCCTCCATCCCTCCATCCCTCCAGCCCATGACCTCTTCCTAGGATTCCCTCACTGCCACCCTCCAACAGTGCCCCTCATCCTTACATAATCCCTCTCTCATATGCATTTCATTTGTTGTATAGCACTACTCATATCAGTGTAGTGTGTGTCAGTACTTTACACCATGCGCACATTATACAGAGACAACGAATCATACAAGTATGTAAATCAGTCTACAGGGTATGTCACATAAGCCAATGAGGATTACAAGGTGTATGAATCACATGTCATCCATACAGGTGGGCAGTATATTTTAAGAGGGTTTAGTCTTTGGAAACAGAACCTTAGGATTTAAAGAGTATTCTATGGGGGTCAGCTTTACTGATAAAAATGTATATCTGCCCAAAAATACTCATTTTAGCTACATTAGAATAATGAAAGACAAAGGAAGTTCTAACTATATCACAAAACAAAAAAAGCGAAGTTCTAACTATACCATTCATGTTTGTATGCTCTTTGGTGACAATTCATTGGTCACTGTCCTTTGTTAGGATTGTAACTTCTGAACTGCAATTAACACAAGGATCTCTGTGACAAAGGCAGTAACCCACTGAGCTTCCACATAAAATACAGTTCATCTGCATTTAAAAACTACTAACAGACAAATGATTGCTCTCCAGCATGATCATTAATCACCAGCATTATTTGGTCATTTTGTATTGTCTTATTGTTGTCCTGCATCAGCCATGATACTGATAACAAGCATTTGCAATGCAATAGGTCTCGCATTTACACAAGTTTAAGCTATTGGCATTGTAAATGACAATGCCTTTTATTTATGTGTTTGTTTTTAAAACATAAATAAAAGGCAGTGTCATTTACAATGCTAATAGCTTAAACTCTCACAAATGTGAGACCTATTGCATTGCAAATGCTTGTGTTATTAAAGCTGCCTTTCTTTTTCAAACCAAAGCCTCAATTTATTCAGCCGCTGTAAGAGGCAAAAAATATGGTGCCTTTTAGTAAAAGAAAAAAATTCCATATTACTGCATCAGACATACTGGAAGGGCTTCTGGAGGGTCTCTGACAGGTAACTACAATTGTCCAACTCACTAGTACTTATTTTAATGACTTCAGCAGGATACATTGTAATGCAGATTTCTGCAGTGAGTGCATGGTTCCTGAGAAGTTTGGTGCTCTTTGGTGGGCTCTGGATGGTGTAAACTTTGAAATGCTTAGAGTGCCATGATGGTCAGCCTGTGTGTCCAAAAACACAGTGCCCGCACCCTGGGCACACGCTGGAGTCTCTATGTCAAACCACTTCACAGAGTGTGGCATCCAAAGAAAGGCACGACCATCTAGTCTTAGACCAAGCAGCGTAATATTTAATAAAATTTTCTGCAGCCAGGTGTGCGCGGGACACTGGCGTGTGGAAGACGGTGCTCCATGAGGCAGATACCTGCTCATAGAAACCCTCTGGCCTCTGGAGTCTGGTCAAGAAGGCACGCTAGACTAGCCCCTGTCGCGACAGATGCATGCACCAACTGTTCTACCTGTGTGATAGTGTGTGGAAAGTAGGAATGCACCTAGTCACAGAATGAGTCGGAAACCTTATCAAGCTGTGTATTTTCTATAAAGTGCCCCTTGCCACAAACTTGTAGGTCTGTAGCGTTGCCACCATCTAGCAGACTACAGTTTGTATCAGGCACACTGAGCTACCTTTTTGTGAAGATAAAAGGGAGTAAACATAAGCAAATCAAAGCAAAATGTCTGATACATTTCCAACCATCCTAAGTGCAGGCTTAAACCCTCCGATGAGGGCAGTGAGGTCAAGGGTTAGCAAGGTGAAATCTACAAAAAAATACAAAGAGGACATGCCTCTTACCAGCAGACAGTCTTCCAGTAAACCACAACACAGCCAGCCAACTGTTCTGTGCCCCGAGAGTAAAATAATAATTATACCGCCAAGATTGGGGTTCAGAGCTAACAACCACTCAGGAAAAGTAACCTAATTCTCACTATGTGGTTATATGAAAAAACTTAAAACACAAATATATTAGTGAATCAAAGGCTGCTTCCTGCACATCTCCTCAGTCACAGAAACGGGCAATCCTACATGTCATGCTATGGTGGTCACACAAAAGTGGCAACCCTCATTCCACGTTAAGGTGCTTCTTTATGGATAGGATTGAAACATGAATTTTTAAAAAAATGTCAACTTCATGCACAATTCTTAATTTCTATCTGTCTGCTCCATCCTAAATGCGCTCAAAAAAGGAAGAGGTAAATAAGGCCATCTTCAATAAAAAGAACCGATACGTACAAGGTTAATCTAATCTGATGAAGAGGGCCCCACATACTTCCTCCTACTCAACCTGTGATGTAAACTGAGCCTCTGAGAAGCAGAAGGGGATTTAAGTTTCACTGGAAAACAAGTAACAGTAACCTAACTAAAAAGACATCTTCCATCTGTGCTACTAAATCCAAGTGTGCAGAAAGGTATTTAAATTGGACCAATACCAGATATTCCAGTGCGTTGTTAACCCTGAATTCCTCGAAAACTCCTGCTTTGAGCTCAAAAGTCTATTTTTCTTTATCCACACCCCTCGATTACACTTCCTCTATGCATAGAACCTCAATGCCACCATCACCACCATTTAGGCCACATTTAGCCTGTGGGTGGAAGAAGGTACTGAAATGAATTATTACAGCAGAACAGGAGGCAAAGGTGACCGTTGTCGCCTTTCGCCAGTGGAGATGAAGGGGTGAAAAAATAAACAAAGCCTCGTTAACATGTAAATGGTCTTTTAAAGACCTGTGAAGTACTCGGGTGCGGCTGCGATAATCTCTTAAACTGTGTGTGTGTGTATTCGCCCGGGAAGCTGCCTCAGCCCGGGCGCGCACACACAGAAACTACCCTTTAAGCCTAATGCCGTTGCGCGCCTGCCTTGAAGCCCTCACTGTGAGGGCCAAGGCTCCAGTTAAAGGTGGGCCAGGCTCATATTTGGGTGGGCCTGGCCCACCCTGCCCACCCGCTAGAACTGGGCCTGCGTACAGCAGGCAAATTATGTGCCAGTGCACCATGTGCACTCAGCAATATAGCAGAGCAGCCAATGAACAACTGGCAAACTTTCCCTCAGCCAGTCTCAAGCCCATAGTAAAGTATCCTAACATAAACAGCCAGTTACGAGTCACGCAGTGCCTAGGCCAAAGCAAAGGGCAAGGACGTCAACATAGACCCCAGCACACAACCGCCTGACTACATAGAAGGCCAGGAGAAAAAACAAACAGAGAAAACTGCAAAAACAGCAACTGCAAAAACAGCGCTGTGATTGGCTCAGGCGGGAGTGGGTGCTTCCTGCTTCCGGCTGGAGCAGAGTGAAGACAAGGATGGACGAGAAGAAGAGACACAGCGGCAAGGACGTACATTTTACTTTTTTTTAATTACCCCCTACCTCCTCCCCACCCCCCACTCCTGATCCATGCCAGCCCCCACAGCACCAAGGTTCAGTAACCCCCCACACACATACATCACTGGTCGCTTCATTTAGGGGAAGAAGTATTGCAGGACAGGTGGCAGTAGTGCATGCTTCACCACACAGAGAACAACGTGCACAGCAGTTGTGCAAGTGACTGTGAAATGAACATCTATTACCTGACAACCACTGGAGAGCATGAACAAAAGCAGTAGTGGGGTGTGCCTTGCTGTTCCCATTATGATCTCTGAACAGGAGTGCTTTCGGTCACTCTCCTCAAAGCATTTTCTAAAAGCATAGGTGTTTGATGAGCAAGCAAACTAAGAAAATGGGAAAGGAGGAATAAATATCTGAATGATTCACCAATAGGGGGCTGCTAATTCTCCTATACTGGTGGCACTAGTCCACTTATCAACTATTTTATCAATGAAAATACCATCTCGACTAATGGAGAACGTGATTACACATTTTAATTATCATAATCACACAAGAACATTATTCAATAATTTCAATAGATTTCAAATTTACATTATACACAAATATACATACATATGCATACAACTATATACAACAACACAGGACAAAGTACACAAAATTAATACAGGCAACACATAATCACAAACGAATCCATCTTCATCCGGACAAAATTCTTAAAGCAAAAAGCTAGGTGTCCTCCTAGTAGTTCTAGGAAGTACACTCCGAGGTAGTCAGACCCAATTGGTTCAAAGCGGCAAATAGAGAACCTAAATATAAGGGATGTGTCAAAAGGTGTTATTCCACTTTAATTTCAAGTTTAAATCAGACTCCTCTTAATGGAAAGTGTTGACGCGGTCGCGTTTCGGCTTTCCAGCAACTCTGGCCTCCTCAGGACAGGATGATAAAAGAACAGCGGTATATCCAATCGGGCGGCACCCTTCAAGGTCTCAAACACAGGAGCAATTCTTGAAAATGGTGTAGTACATCAGTGTGGACCACTCTCACACGGTGCATTCAGTCAAGGAAATCAATCCCAGGAACGAACAACTTTCTCAAAGTCAGCTACGGGTCGCCCAGTCACTCTGGTGAATCTCCGCTCCACACGGCGATTTACAAGGTGATCTTCATTGCGTTGCTGTCCAGATGTGGGTTTGATTTTGTTTTTTGCAGCACTCTTTGTTAAAGGCACAATATCTCGCTTTTGTTGGCTTTTGCAACACAGATAATTTCCAGAACAGAGGTTTCTAGATGAAGAGGACATTTTTTTTTTTTCGACCCAACTGTAGACTTGAACGTACTTCATTGAGGAGGATAATGGATTACAATTCACATGCTCTGTTTGTAGAAACATTAGTACATATTTCCATGTTTCTCAAGCTTCTCACCTGGCAACCAAGATATTCCCCTTGTGTACCCCCACCCATGCCAGAAGCACCTAGTTTAATTCTCTCATTGTTATCAAGGCCAAATGTGTCTTTAACATCAGTCAGCTCAGAATCAGCACTTCGCAACTCATGGAGCGGCCTACGAATCCGGCGCTTAAAGCCAAAGAAAGCCAACTCCAGCCTTTTATCAGGATGTGTTGGAAAGTGGGTTATTGGTACAGGTAAGTATGCACCTACCACTAGTAATAAGCCCAACAACATGGTATAGGGTCCAGTTAATTTCTTAGGAAATTAGTCCCTTGCTTGACCCTATCAATGTCTGGTCAATAATCTCATAGAGGTTTTTCATAAAAGAACTCAAAAATTTCAGGAGGTGCTTCTTGAAGGTATCCTTGTGGGTTCCAAGTGCCCAAAACCTCAATCCAAAGGTCTGGAATCTCCTAGATGGTGTCTGGGAAGTCTTGACTACAGTTCCCACAGTGCACCTGGCCAAATCCTTAAAAAGCAACTGGACTCACTCCAGGATGGGGACTCTTTGTGGAGATGATGCAGGTGGGCTCTGCAAACCTTTAGCATGCAGGTCATCTACTCCTTAATCCTTCTTGAAGCAAGATACAATCCCCTGGACTGTAGTTGCAGATTGTGCAGCAGGCGCAGGCAGTCATAGTGCAGTCCTTTGGATGCAAATTCTGATTCTAGCAGGGCAGTCCGTATTCTCCTTGTAGTTTCAGGCAGCAGATCTGAGAGACTATGCAACTCTCACATATTTATTCAGTGTGCTGGGTGACAAGCAGGGGAGACCTCTGTCCAATGAGATCCTCAGTGCGACCCAAAAGCATGACAACTTCCTCCTAAATATGGCATCTTCTTGTCCCACAAAACCAACCAACAGTGTGGCTAATGTCCATTATCTCTCCTCCCCTTGACCTGTGTGTACTCCTGTCCTAAGCCTGCCATCTTACAAGGACACAGGATGTAGGGGTAGGTCCGCCCGGCATTCCTTACTGAAAAGCTCTCCATTTGAGCTCAGTTTGATTTTCCCAGCTCCCTCTTTATGATCTATCCTCCTCAGCTTCAGAGCTTACTCCATCGGGTAACCCCTGCTCCGGCCAGGCCACTTATTATCTAGCCAAAGCAGCTTGGCTAAGCCTTTTAAGGCTGACTAATCAGCAGAGACTACTTGAGGGTGGATTTTGGATAACAGGTGAGGAAGCCCTATAACTTCTCTTCTGTACTAGTTATAACAAATTCAACAGTGGCAAGTTGTGGAATTTATCAATACCAATCCTTTAAATCTTTGAATTATATTGTTCATTCCTTTCCAAGCAACAGTTATAGCTAAATAAAATACTGCAATGTTAGCCTATGGAGCCAAGTATCTTCAATAGTGAAAACATGAAATAGGCAGCTTTTCCCTTACCAGGGCATTTAAAACATATTGTCCCTGCCCCTGCTTATAGTTGCATGGCCTACCACCCCTGGGACACCTAGGGGAGACCTTG
Source organism: Lissotriton vulgaris (assembly GCF_964263255.1). Lineage (NCBI taxonomy): Eukaryota > Metazoa > Chordata > Amphibia > Caudata > Salamandridae > Lissotriton > Lissotriton vulgaris. Next base: position 1,187,186,185 of record NC_141693.1, on the reverse strand, counting down.
AGGGTGACTAATATGTAACAATAGGGTAGACTATCACTTTTAAAGTGGCTGAACCACCAAAGTCAATTTTGCATACAATTTACTTTTGAAGACAGTCTGTAAAGCCTGACTGCCTTTAAAATGACAGCAGGCACTCAGCAGTCTACACACTGAAGAGTGGGAAATCTACTGAGCCTCTAGACGTCCATGCCGTATTATATACTAGTGACTTATAGGTAGTTTGAACCCCCTAGCCCTATTATTTACTAGGGACTTATACAGTCTGTCATTGCCAATTGTAAGTGTAAGTGTACCCTATTATATGTACCTTTTTAAACATACCACTGGTCCTGAGCCTGGTTAGCAGAGACCAAGGTATAGTTAGAGTCAGTTATCACCAGTATTATTCAGCAAAAATAGCGGGTGAACATGGCAAAATAATGACTTTCTAACAGGATGATAAATTAAATAATGTATTGTAATGAGCACTTGTTATTTGCTACACCAGCAGTGGTAGCAAACATGATATAATTTGAATTTATTATTATTAGCCAAGAACAGAAGCTAGTGTTGCGCAAATCTTTGTGTGTTTCTGTTATATCGTGCAAGTAGGGGTTCTGAGTGCAACAATGCCCCTGGAGAGAACCAATGCCATTGATCCATGTGGTCTTCGTGCTTGCTTGAGGGTCGGTGGGCACTCTGTTGTCTGAGCCTTCTCCATCAAGGTCACAGTATGAGAACATTGTCACTGCGACGGTATACACCCGTTACAACGCATCTTTTACTCCGCACTACCACTACAACGCATCTTTTACAACGCCTACCATTACAACGCATTGCGCTGGGGGGCGCTCTAGGATAGGGAATAAGTATAATTTACTATCCAACACCTTCCCTAGGGTCCACGGGGACTGGAGTTAGAATAGTAAATTATACTTACCACTATCCAGCACCTCAAAGCGCTATGCGTTGTAATGGTATGCGTTGTAAATACCGCGTTGTAATGGTATGCGGAGTAAAAGTATGCGTTGTAACGTCATACATCCCACTGCGACATGTCCTAGGCTTCAGGAGTGGGAATGAATGTTTGTACTAAAGTCTGGAGCAGAAAAGTACCAATCAATCAATCAATCAGTACTTTTATAAAGCGCACTACATACCCGCGAGGGTCTCAAGGTGCTAGGGGGAAGGAGGTTGGTGCTGCTACTGCTCGAATAGCCAGGTCTTGAGAAGTCTCCTGAAGGCCAGTAGATCCTGAGTCTGTCGCAGGTGGATGGGGAGGGTGTTCCAGGTCTTGGAGGCGAGGTAGGAGAACGATCTGCCTCCGGTGGTTGTTCTTCGGATGCCGGGGATAGTGGCGAGGTTAGCAGAGCGGAGCTGGTGGTTCGGAGTGTAGAAGGTGAGACGTCTGTTGAGGTATGTTGGTCCAGTGTTGTGGAGTGCCTTGTGAGCTTGAAGGTGATCCTCTTGTTGACGAGGAGCCAGTGCAGGTCTTTCAGGTGGGGTGTGATGTGACTGTGGCGGGGGATGTCGAGGCTGAGGCGTGCAGAGGCATTCTGTATTCATTGTTGTCGTTTCAGGAGTTTGGTCGATGCTCCTGCGTAGAGGGCTTTGCCGTAGTCCAATCTGCTGCTGATGAAGGCCAGGGGCGACCGTCCTTCTGGTTTCGATGGGGATCCATCTGTAGATCTTGCGGAGCATGCGGAGGGCTTTGAAGCAGGAGAATGAGACTGCTGTGACTTGCTTGGTCATGGAGAGCGATGCGTCGAGGATGAACCCCAAGTTGCGTGCGTGGTTGGTAGTGGTGGCTGGTGACATTCGAAAGTGGTGAGCGTAAAATTATTTTCATACTGCATCAAAGTGAGCGAGCGTAGCAAGCAACCTCGAACAACCTGAGGGGGGTTCACCCTCCGAGAAAATTTCGAAAAAAGAGTGGACAAATTGTGCATTTTGATCAAATTTGAGAAAGTAGGAAGGTTAATAAAGCAATTGTGAAAGTGCAGTTTTACATTAAAATGTAAGATTCAAATAGATGATGGGATACACTTAGAACGGGCATTAAGTGTCACGCATTTGGGGTGAGGCTTTCTTAAAGTAACGTTACAATCATAGCAAACACAAATAATGCTGTGTTAACACAGCTGAAAAAATCAGAGAGCGGGATAAATCAAAAAGTATGACTTGAACAAATCTGTCATAAAAATTGCCTGAAAAATAGATAGGCTCAGATTAAAACCAATAGAAACACAACGTTTCCCTTTTGCCCTATCATATAATAAAATATAAAAGTTTTTATAACAATTGTCATAACGAATAACATTATTATAGATAAGATATGTTCATGTTTCACACAATGGAATAAAGGAAACGAACATGATATAATGGCTGTAGGTAATATTATTCCTTACAGGATACTGTTCCTTGCTAGATGTATTAATCTTAAACTGCAAGAATCGGCTATATTACAGTGCCCATATTGTCCATCTCCTGTAAGTTTTTTCTTTTAATTTAAGTCAGTTTTTGATAAACTAAAACAAATGCTCTTGCTGGATTATCATCTATTTAGATATAATTTATAGGAAAATATGCTTCGATATATTATATATAAGATAAAGGTAATGTTTTAGATACCAAGGATAGGCTCTTTAGTCTGTCACCATAGATAATTCTCTTCAGACATTTTGGGTAATGGTCACCTAATGATGGAATGCAATTGAATGCTTAGGTAGTTGTCCTATTTGGACTACAATTAAATACAAGAGAAGATACTGTGGACTCTTTGGAGATACAATTGGAAAATGTACAATAATATGTTTTGACCTATTTTAATGTTGAAAAAGGTATATATTTAAAAAAAAAGATTTTTAAATAATGAAAAGTATGGATTTAATTGGTTTTTATTGTATTTCAGAAATGAATATAACTTGTGGCTCCTGAAGAAGGCGTCTTTTGTACGCCGAAACGCGCGTCGAGAATAAGAACAAAATAACAACACTATCTGTCTTAATGTTTTGAATATAACAATTGTACTTTGTGGTTGTTTCCTAAACAACGGTTTTAATTTTGATATTATACTTATTAGAACTTTTTCATAAAAGAATGTACTGTATACGAATAATGAATTAAAAAGCTTATGTTTTAATTATAATTTTTACCTGGTTTCTAATTGTTCTCCTGAGTTCCTTGTTACTGTGATTTTATCTTTGCAATGCCTAGGATGTTACCCACATTATTGAACAAGGGAATAAGTCATGAAAAGGGGGCAATTCACAGATTACAATGGACACATTCTACGTTTCAAGGTAAGAATATAGTATCAACTCAGAATAGATTGGGTGAAAAGAATAGGAGGCATGATAACTGCATACATTGCATTATAAAACGCCTCACGCTGTCTCCGAAAAATACATATTAGAGCGCGAATGTGAATCAGTGGAATCAGCTACTGGAAAGTCCAAAAGAGGGCAAAATTATTCAGGGAATTCATTTACATACATTACGGTAACTAGACTCACTTGGCAGAGGAAAGGTATGCAGGAAGATTTACCTCAGAGCCGGTCGCTCCACCCGCCGCGTGGCTCCTCCTAAGTTTACCGGTTCCCCCTGCTGCTGATGCCTGTTCGCCGCTGCACCCTGGGCTCAGGTTCCCCTTGGTTGTGTTTCTCTGCTTTTTTGTTTACTGTTTAACCGTTGTGTCCCTGTATTTGCCCGATTGTTCTGTGCCTCTCTGCTGCCTGTTTCATGCTGTTTTTCCCTGCTCCCCGTTTCCTGACGCTGCTCCCCCGCGGCCCAGCCCCCCTTCTTTGTTCTGTACCCTCGACCCTCGACCTCCTATTCACCACCCCGCTCCCGCCTCCCAGCTGCTCCTCCCTCCCTCCTCCCTCCCACTCTCCATTTATGGCAGAGTCCGCACGTACGCGCAGCGGTCACGCCGATGGTGTGCCCAAGGCGCGCCAAAGGCAAGCCCGTTTACGCCCGTCCGCGCCTGGACCGCGCCCAGCGCCAGGACCCCTGGTCCCCGACGATGCCAATGCGCCCGACGAACTTACGACGCCGCCAACCTCCACGCACTCAACACCGGCCGAAAAATCACCTGCTACCAAGCAACCCCGAGGCGCACCCACGGGCAGGAAACAACCTTTACAACGCAACTTTTACAACGAACTACCATTACAACAAAACTTTTACAACGCAACATCCATTACAACCCATGCATTTACAATGCAACCATTACAACGCATGACACTACAACGCACACCACTACAACACATGCCTTTACAATGCAGTCATTACAACGCATACCATTACAACGCATAGCATTACAACACATAGTACCCTTACACTATCCAACACTTACCCTACTGTTGCACCCCCTGGAGTTAGAATAGTAATTTTAACCCCTACACTATCCAACACTTACCCTACTGTTGCACCCCCTGGAGTTAGAATAGTAATTTTTTACCCCTACACTATCCAACACTTACCCTAGTCGCAAGACCTCTGCGACTCTCTCGCCTCGTTCTTCCACCGCAAGATCGCCGACATACACAACAGCTTCGGTGCACAAACCAAGCACCCAACCACCGAACCGACGCCCCCCACCACCACCCTCCGCACCTGGACCCTGGTCAGCACCGAAGACACCACCCGCCTGATGAACACCATCCACTCCGTCTCCTCCACCGACCCCTGCCCACACCACATCTTCAACAAGGCCGACGCCATCATCGCACCCGAACGCCGGAACGTCATCAACAGCTCCTTCGCATCCGCCACCTTCCCGGAGAGCTGGAAACATGCCGAGCTGAGCGCCCTCCTGAAGAAGCCCACTGCGGACCCCACGGACCTCAAGAACTTCCGCCCCATCTCGCTCCTCCCGTTTCCAGCCAAAGTCATCGAGAAGACCGTCAACAGACAACTCTCCGCCTTCCTCGAAACCAACGGATCCCTCGACCCCTCACAGTCCGGCTTCCGAGCAAACCACAGCACCGAGACTGCCCTCATCGCAGCCACCGACGACATCAGGTCCCTGCTCGACAACGGGAACACAGCCGCCCTCATCCTCCTAGACCTCTCAGCAGCCTTTGACACCGTATGCCACCGCACCCTGATATAATGCCTCAGCAACACCAGAATCCAAGGAGCGGCCCTGGAGTGGATCATCTTGTTCCTCGACGGAAGAACCCAGAGAGTCCGCCTCCCCCCGTTCCGCTCCACGGCCACAGAAGTCATCTGCGGCGTCCCGCAAGGATCCTCTCTCAGCCCCACCCTCTTCAACATCTACATGAGCCCCCTCGCAGCCATCGCCCGCCAACACAACCTCAACATCATCTCCTACGGCGACGATAGCCAGCTGATCCTCTCCCTCACCAACGACCCCGCCACAGCCAAAGCCAACCTCCAGGAAGAAATAAAAGACGTCGCAGAATTGATGAAGATCAGCTGTCTGAAACTGAACTCAGACAAGACGGAAGTCCTCATCTTTGGACCATCTCCCTCTGCCTGGGACGACTCCTGGTGGCCCCCTGCCCTGGGAATCGCACCCAAATCAACGGACCACGCACGCAAACTTGGCCTTCATCCTGGACTCCTCCCTCGGGATGACCAAACAAGTGAACGCCGTCTCATCATCCTGCTTCAACACCCTGCGCATGCTCCATAAGATCTTCCGCTGGATCCCCACCAAAACCAGGAAGTCGGTCACCCAGGCCCTTGTCACCAGCCGTCTGCACTACGGGAACACCCTCTACGCTGGAACCATAGCCAAACTCCAGAAAAGGCTCCAGCGCATCCAGAATGCCTCAGCAAGACCCATCCTAGACATCCCTCGCCGCAGCCACATCTCTCCCCACCTGAAAGACCTGCACTGGCTCCCCGTCAACAAGAGGATCATATTCATACTCCTCACCCACGCACACAAGGCTCTCCACGACATGGGCCCGAAGTACCTCAACAGCTGCCTCACATTCTACACACCCACCCGCCAGCTCCGATCCGCCAGCCTCGCCCTCGCCTCCGTCCCACGTTTTCGAAAATCCACCATCGGAGGAAGGTCCTTCTCCTACCTGGCAGCCAAGACATGGAACTCCCTCCCCACTCACCTAGGGCTGACCCTGGACCATCTCTCCTTCAGGAAGCAACTCAAGACCTGGCTGTTCGAGCAGTAGCGACCCCCCCCCAGCGCCTTGAGACCCATACAGGTGAGTAGCGCGCGTTATAAATTCCGCTGATTGATTGATTGATTGATTGAAGATTACCACACTTTATTCTACTATTATAACATCGGTGCGCATGCACCACAAATCGGATCTACCATCATATTAATTTCCCAATGTGCTGATTATTTATTACCAGAAATGTGCATCAAAGGTCAGGAAGAATTAGTTATGTGAAGAAGATTTGCGCATGAAGGACATACATGTCTTAATTCAGTGCATATTCAAATGTCTTAATTCAGTGCATATTCATATTCAAATTCAGGCTGCATCTCTCTCTGTCAAATTGTCTCTAGTACTTATGATCTTTTTTTATCACCTCTCTTTGTCGCACTGTACTCTCTAGTTTTCCACTCATCTTCTTCAACATCTACTCTCTGATTTCTCTCTTCCTCCACCAGTGCACAGACAGGGTCTGTCACTCCCCGTGTCCTCCGTTAGTGCTGGGAGTCATTCCACCCCTTCCATTACCCATGTGCTGAATTCTACCTCTTCCTTTTGCACATTCTACCCAGGCCGCCTGGACAAATGCATCCATTTCCGCAAGAGATGTAACTAGTATTTAATTTAATGACAGCCAGTTTACCGACTATGGAGGATGAGTGGGCTGTGCTGTTTCAACATCAAGTGTTCTACTCACTGAGCCACCCCACCATGTCGACTCTGAGTGAGTGATGCAACAGCAAACCAGTGCTTTGTCATAGAATTGACAACAAAGGTACATTTGCTCAGTGTACACACCATTTCGAAGTGCACGTATTCAGACTCCATTCCCCACCCCTCAGTCTCGACCCCAGGATTCAAAAACAACTTCGTTTTGTGGCTCTACAAAACTGGGCAACTTTAACGTTAGAAGAAAACACTCGGATCACGTCCACTTCTTAACAAACACAGGCCACTTTCTAGTTCCAGAAAGAGCTTCACCCAGCCCCATTGGGCACCATTCGGCTGAGTCTAATTAGTATACGTTATGCCTTGCTTGGAGAGCCTAATCACAAGTTCGCAACATCAGTTTCTGGACGCCAGTAGTCAGATCAGAATGGAACATATCCCGAAACCTAGATGGACCCCGTGGAAACAACCGGAGCAACCTGCAATAGGAAGCCATAGGACAATCAATCCTCTAAAGAAATTCACACAATACCCGAGATGTCATGCTTCCAGTTGTCAGAAAGATCTGCCACCCTTAAATGCACTTTTAAGTATAGTAAATCCTAGTGAATACTGCAACAGCTTGCATCAGATTAACCTTAAAGCAGGCAATCCCTGCACATCTCTCACCTTTTTAAAAAAAATCTCCAGCCCCTCCAAGATTATAAATAGTGGCCAATAACTGAAATAATAAGCACAGTATGTGGTTTTCTGGTTGGGCTAAGTGACCTGCTGAAGCCTATGAGCTTTAGCATGGCGTCTGGTCCGGGAGAGCAAGAAAGAAAGGTTCATCCGGGTAACTGTAGAAAAACGGCGGGAGGAAGAGGAATTTAAAATGGACATGGACTTGGAGTATTGAGAAGTGATTCTCGCAGGTTTGTGGATTAACTTTTTTTTAACTGAGCCCGTCTTACCTGATGAGGAGCTGGTGGTTTCTGGAGAGACGTAGCCTCTTGCTGAAGCTCCGGGAGGCCAGGTGGCGGCTTCGGAGCCGATCTTCACAAACCGGACTGCTGCATCTTGATCTTTTCCCCCCCGCATGGCTCCTCTGAAAGGTATGGTGCTGCAGCCGGGTGATGGTTCCGGTCAGGGTAGGGGCAAGGAGCCCGCGAAAAATGCCTATGCCGCCCTGACAGACAGCGGCACCCAATGCTTTATGCCTCTAGGCCCTGGCTGCGCGGTGTCTCAGCCAATCCAGGCGCTGCATTAGCAGCGCTTGGATTGGCTAGAGCAGGGGTATGGCCCGCCCATTAGGAGACCTAGGGTTGCTGCATGAAGCAACCCGCGGCCTCTCGGGTCCCCCCTTGCTCTCCTACTGTAGGTGTCTGTAGTGCGCATGTTTGTGCTGGTCATAAAAATGACCAGCCCAAAATCGAGCATGCGCACTATTGCAGCAGCTGCGCTTAGTGCGTGCTGCTGTCACTCAAACCCTGGCTTGAGTGCTGCCCCACCCCCTTTAAGGGCTGATTGCCTCGGTCGTTGAACGTGAGAATACCCTGCTGCGAGAGTTATTATATTACTGCAATGGGGTCATGGGGCATTAGTGGGGCAACGCCCCAGCGCCCCCAATGGACGCACCGCCACTGGGGGTTGGTGGATGTTGGTGCAGTTCCTAGTGTGGCCGACAACCAGGAGTCATCCCAGGAGGACGGAGTGCAGCCGAGAATGAGGACTTCCGCATTATCTGAGTTTAGTTTCAGTCGGCTGTTCATCATCCATTCGGCAATGGCTTTCATTCCTTCGTGGAGGTTGTTTCTGGCGGCGGAGGGGTCCTTGGTGAGGGAGAGGATCAGCTTGGTGTTGTCGGCGTAGTAGATGATGTTGAGGTCGTGTGAACAGGTGATGTTGGCGAGCAGTGCCATGTAGACAATGAAGAGGGTCTGGCTAAGGGATGATCCTTGGGGTACATCGCAGATGATCTCAGAGGCTTGGGATTGGAATGGCGGGAGGCGGACACTCTGGGTTCTGCCGAAGAGAAAGGAGGTGGTGCATTCCAGGGCCTTGTCGTGGATCCCTGCATTATGGATTCGTGTGCGTAGGGTGTGGTGGCAGATGGTAATGAAGGCGGCCGAGAGGTCCAGGAGGATGAGGGCTGTGGTTTCTCAGTTGTCCAGCATGGCTCTGATGTCGTTGGTGGTGGCGATGAGGGCAGACTCAGTGCTGTGGTTTCTGCTGAACCCGGACTAGGATGGGTCCAGGATGTTGTTGTCCTTGAGGTAGCGGGTTAGTTGTTTGTTTACGATCTGCACGATGACCTTCGTCGGGAACGGGAGCAGGGAGATTAGCCGGACGTTCTTGAGGTCTCCTGGGTCCGCCTTGGGATGCTTGAGCAGGGCGTTGATCTCGGCATGCTTCCAGCTCTCCGGGAAGGTGGTGGTCTCGAAGGAGATGTTTATGATCTTGCAGAGATGGGGTGCGATGGTGGAGCTGACCTTGTTGAAGATGTTTTAAAAAATTGAAAAAATGTTCAGAACACTCTTATGTTTTATCAGAACAATTTGAGACTATGTTTCTGTCAAAATTACAATCCTTTCTTATTTAGAGCAATGATCATTCCTTAGTTATAAGACAAGAGAAAAAACTGTCCAAATTCCCATATTCTATTCCAAAGACAGAGTCCACATCACTTGGATTCTTCAAATATGTAATTTCTTTGTTTTTCTTTGATGATATATTCCAAAGCAACAACAGCCAACATCTGTTTCGTCTTCCCTTAGACTTTTTCAAGGCTGTAACATAAGATTTACATTAATATTGCAATCACTGGGTACACTAAACAAATCTTCAAAACAGTTGTTTAGACTCATGACATGTCATGAGACCTGTACAAGTTAGTTAGCTTTAGTGTATCTTATACACTCTCATTTGGTTTGGCTACAACATTATTTTCAATGTAATTCTATGTCCAAACAGATATTATTGGTTGAGCCATGAAAAGACAAATTTTGGCATTTGATACAAATCTAGAGAATACCTATTGCACAAAAGATCTTGGCAAGGGCCACTTAAATGGAAGAGATTCAGAATTTTAGTTGTTTCCTAGTGAATATAAAGAGATAAGTGCCCAACAGAAGAGTCACCAGAAAAAGTGAGTTTATATTGAAAACTATTAGTGCACTCACCCGAAGATGTGATGAAAATAGATTTAGTGAAAAGTACCTACTATCTCATAAGATTTGTGCTAACAGTGTACGTAGCACACTCCGTACGACCCTTTTCCTATGGGACCCGAAAACAGCCGTAAAAGGAGAGTCCGGCTCGAACCGCACCCCGGTACACGACATACACAACATGAACCTCATCATCCGTGTCATCCCAGTCCTGTACGCCTACGACCTGGTGCATAGAAACCGATGACGGCGCAGACGGTGAGAACAACGTACCGCAACAACGGGAGTGTACATGTACGGTGCATCATACACGCTCGCGTATACCACCATTGCAATAGCGATACGAGCCGCACACACGCCGTGAATGTTGGGGTACGGTGCATCACAGGCGCTCGCTCATGGCACCATTGCAATAGTGATACAAGCCGCACACACGCCGTGAATGTTGGGGTACAGTGTGTCACACGCGCTCGCGTATGGCACCATTGCAATAGTGATACAAGCCGCACACACGCCATGAATGTTGGGGTATGGTGCATCACACACGCTCGCTCATGGCACCATTGAAATACTGATACTAGTCGCACACACGCCTTGAACGTAGGGGTACGGTGCGTCACATATGAGGGGTCGGTGGATATGACTCCCAGCAGTGCCCAGAAATAAGAGGGGTGGGTGGATATGATTCCCAGAAGTTCCCATCAGTATGGGGGTGGGTGGATACGACTCCCAGCAGTGCCCAGACATAAGAGGGGTGGGTGGATAGGACTCCCAGCAGTGCCCAGACATAAGAGGGGTGGGTGCACAGGACTCCCAGCAGTGCCCAGACATAAGAGGGGTGGGTGCAAGGGACTCCCAGCAGGGCCCAACAGTATGAGGGTGGGTGGATATGACTCCCAGCAGTGCCCAGACATAAGAGGGGTGGGTGGATATGACTCCCAGCAGTGCCCAGACATAAGAGGGGTGGGTGCACAGGACTCCCAGCAGTGCCCAGACATAAGAGGGGTGGGTGGATATGACTCCCAGCAGTTCCCAGACATAAGAGGGGTGGGTGGATATGACTCCCAGCAGTGCCCAGACATAAGGGGGGTGGGTGGATATGATTCCCAGCAGTGTCCCGATAGATGAGGGGTGGATGCAGAGGACTCCCATCACTGTCCAGACATATGAGGTGTGGGTGGATATGACTCCCAGCAGTGTCCAGAAAGATGAGGTGTGGGTGTATATGACTCCCAGCAGTGTCCAGACATGTGAGGGGTGGGTGCAGAGGACTCCCAGCATAGGCCAACAGTATAGGGGTGGGTGGATATGACTCCCAGCAGTGTCCAGACATACGAGGTGTGGGTGTATATGACTCCCAGCAGTGCCCAGACATAAGAGGGGTGGGTGCACAGGACTCCCAGCAGTGCCCAGACATAAGAGGGTTGGGTGCAGGGGACTCCCATCAGTGCCCAACAGTATGGGGGTGGGTGTATATGACTCCCAGCAGTACCCAGACATAAGAGGGGTGGGAGCAGAGGACTTCCAGCAGTGCCTAATAGTATGGGGCTGGGTGGATATGACTTCCAGCAGTGTCCAGACATAAGAGGGGTGGGTGGATATGACTCCCAGCAGTGCCCAGACATAAGAGGGGTGGGTGGATATGACTCCCAGCATTGTCCAGACACAAGAGGGGTGGGTGGATATGACTCCTAGCAGTGTCCAGACATAGGAGGGGTGGATGGATAAGACTTCCAGCAGTGCCCAGACATAAGAGGGGTGGGTGCACAGGACTCCCAGCAGTGCCCAGACATAAGAGGGTTGGGTGCAGGGGGCTCCCATCAGTGCCCAACAGTATGGGGGAGGGTGGATATGATTCCCAGCAGTACCCAGGCATAAGAGGGGTGGGAGCAGAGGACTCCCAGTAGTGCCTAACAGTATGGTGGTGGGTGGATATGACTCCCAGCAGTGTCCAGACATAAGAGGGGTGGATGGATAGGACTCCCAGCAGTACCCAGACATAAGAGGGGTGGGTGCGCAGGACTCCCAGCAGTGCCCAGACATAAGAGGGGTGGGTGCAGGGGACCCCCAGCAGTGCCCAACAGTATGGGGGTGGATGGATATGACTCCCAGCAGTGCCGAGACATAAGAGGGGTGGGTGGAAAGGACTCCCAGCAGTGCCCTCATAATAGGGGTGGGTGGATATGACTCCCAGTGGTGCCCAGACATAAGAGGGGTGGGTGCACAGGACTCCTAGCAGTGCCCAGACATAAAAGGGGTGGGTGCGCAGGACTCCCAGCAGTGCTCAGAATAGGGGGGGGGGCATTATCATCATCATACCACAACTACATGGGCGTATGTTTACTTCCCTAATCTGTGAGTTTCCTGATAGTGCCATAGCAACACATCACTTACAGCAGTGTCCGACTCCACGGAGGATGGATCTTTGTCACACACTGCATGACAAACCACATGTGGGTGTGATGTCAGATCCCACATGCATACCCAACCCTGGAGGTTGCTGCCAACCTACACACCCTACCATCATGACACAATAGTGTATAGTCATGTAACAGCCCACCAAACAAAGAGAGCGAAAGGGAACACACACTGTCATGTACATCCTTGGGCTGATATGAATGTCCAGGTGGTGGTCAGACCACCAACATGTACTCTCCCATGGAAGGAATAGGGTTGAAACCCCTTAGATACAATGCACAAAATTGTGAGTCATGTGCACAAATACCCTGCATACCAATTCCCAACATAGGGGTAGGCTGTGATTACACACCTGCATAGTGGGAAAAAGGGTGAATGTGTCCATGAAGGCATTTGTACATACTCAAAACACAAGAACAGTGAGTAGCATGGATGGCACAGACTAATGAGCAGTAGTCATCTGTGAGCAGGCATGGCCATTGCTGAAGGGAACCGTCAACAAAATAGGAAATCTGTACACATTTCAGCACAACAATTGTGCAACTGTCTGTAGTGAAGATCTCATGTGTCACAGAGGAAGGAACGCTCCTTGGGACAATGTCTGTAGCCAAACTTAAAACACACAACCAATGATTAATTGCAGAGACATTGTGATGGCACATAAATACCATGGTCCACCTCATTACCTTCATAAACTAGACATCTTTCAGAACCCCAAAACATTACCATGACACCAACTCCTAGGCCCTCAGCACCTAAAGCAAGTTCCTGAAGGGCAATAGTTTAGATTAAAAATAAAATGCTTTATATAGCTCCAAATGAAAATGAGTGAAAAAATGAGTCCCGACTCAAACAAGGCCAATGGCCAATTCACATTAAAGTTTGGAAGGGGGACGTTGGGGAGGTCATCGACCCCAAACTTGCCTGCACATGATGGACCTAAAGGGTTGTTGACCCATGGGGGCATCATCTGGGTCAGGGCCAGGCACCGCAGGGACTGTAGTGGGAAGGGTAGATGTTGTGGGTGCAGGGGGGGAGGTATCCTCCTCAGTGGCTTGTGCAGCGCCAAAGGTGAAAGAAACTCAGCGCTGCACACTGCTGTCAGTTCAGCCAGACCACCACCTGCACCCGGGGACACAATGGGAGTGGAGGTAGAGGGCTGTGAGTCTTGTGGACTTTGTCTGTGGCTGCGTGCCTGCCGTCTGACCCCAGTCCCTGTGGGTGTGCCTGCATCCCTCTAAGATTGCATGCCAGGAGTTCTGCGCTTACACTTCTGTGGTGGTGTGCTGTTTGTGTCCGTTGGTGTGCGTGATCTTGTTGTTCTGCGTGTGCTCTGGACAGGTTTTGGAGAGGGGGGTGTGGATGGGTCCGAAGGAGGGGGGGACGGACAACTGCAGGAAGGAAACTGCTGCCGTCAGTGAGGAGTCCATGGACGATAGAATCCTATGTTGGTCAGGCATCATAGCTGACATGCCCTCCATGAATGACAACAACTGTGTCAGTATTCAAGTGTGGCCATGAAGGACAGTCAGCATTGATGTCTGACCAACCTGAATCTGCTGGAGTAGGTCCACAGACTCGGCACTGAGGGCAGCAGGGTAGACAGGGGCAGGGGCTACGGTGCCGGGCCGAAGGAGACATGGGGGGCAGCATGGACAGAAGGGACCCTAGCAACTGGGAGGGTGGAGATGGGTCTGGAGGAGGCGGGGACAGACACAGTGATGTTAGATGGTGTCGCCACGTACTCCCCCTCCTCCTGGGAGTCAGAAGCCGATCCGTCCGCATGGTAGGAAGTGTCACCTTCCAATGGTCTGGCCACCTGACTCCCCTCACCCTCCGTGCCACTGGCTCCCTCTGACTCCTCAGCTGTGGTGGCACTACGGCTGGGTCCCGTAGCAAAAAAAACAGGAACAAAACCTCTTACAGTGACCTAAAAATATTCAACAATTTTGGCAATTAAGTCAGTTATTTATAAAAAGGGTGCATCTGATGACACATTGGACTTCTCTCATATTTGTTATTTTTTTATTTATTCTTCATTATACAAAAATATATATACTTTTTGGATTGTTCTGCAGTTTTCATTTACATGACATACATAAATAATACATTTGAATAACAGTTGACATGCATTTGTTCAAGTGCGTTATATTTACTGAAATTGATGTTCTAGATAGGACCCCTCATATAAACAAGTGTAAACATTCATTCCAGCATACATACACAAACTTTCTCACATACAAACAACAGTGACAAAATACATAAAAATTTGCAGGCTTTATGATGAAATATTATTGTTGTCCAATACAAGACTCCTCGTAATGTAATATCAATCTGTCAGAAATCAGGAAACAGTACATGTAGAATCATTGTGATCTCTATTTAAATTATTTTCACATTTAGTTTTTGTGTTGTTTCAATTTGTCGTTTCCGAGGGTCTTTGTATGCGTACAGCCTACGTACGTTTCGGTGATATTAAATTCAGAATCACCTTCTTCAGGGCCAATTTGGACTAAACCAATGTATGCAGTAGTCATACCCTGCGGGGTTCTCTTTGGTCTTAATATTTAAGACAGTGCAGTAGAATGAATTCTACTGTGGCATTGATGAGGCGCCTAGTTTTATCACTTGATGGAAGTTTTGAATCAGGGATACTGTCCCATCCTAAACGGGGTGCCAAACGCCGTGTCTCTGCCACAGAGGTAAGAGGTTTTGTTCCTGTTTTTTTTTGCTATTTGCTACTCCCACCTCTTGACCGCAAACAAAATTCGGAGTACCCCTGTTTCTATTACTACGGCTGGGTCCCTCCTCTGGGTCCGTGCTCATGTCTCCTCCTGTGTCTGTTGATGATGCTGTGGGAAAGGAGAAGAAACAAAAATGCATCAGTCTCCTGTACACATCTGACACATGAGCACAAAATCAGTAGGTCACACTGCAAATCATCATAGTGGAGAAGTGTGGCTCACTGGTTAGAGGAGGCATACCCTGAAGCTGAGGTCAGACCCGGGACCAGGGTTCGATTCCCGACGCGGCAGGGTCCTGAACCCAATTGTCCATAGACTCGATAATTCTCCCTTCGGTGCCCACTCTAAGCACGAGTTCACACTATGCAGCTCTGGGCAACAAGCTTGCTTAATCTCCACAACGGCCCCCCTCGGCGGGATGCCTGGCTTTCACCTTGGGGATGCCCAGCACGGGTGATCTCACAAGGAAAAACCAGGACGGGTTCCCAAGGCAAGCGCCGAGATGCCCAAGGGTACATCGAGCGCTATATAAGAACACACATACATACATACATACATACAAATCATGGCATGCATCATGAGTAACAGCCAGATAGCTCCGCACATATTTGAGAATAGTACTGCCCAGT
Source organism: Lissotriton vulgaris (assembly GCF_964263255.1). Classification (NCBI taxonomy): domain Eukaryota; kingdom Metazoa; phylum Chordata; class Amphibia; order Caudata; family Salamandridae; genus Lissotriton; species Lissotriton vulgaris. The sequence goes on along the minus strand of NC_141693.1, from coordinate 1,187,170,439 downwards.
TGGTATAGACACAATGCTACTTGGACACAAGGATCCAAAGAACACACCAGGCCACAACTTGAATGAGAATTACACTGAGAAGCTTATGTTTCTTTACAGGAGAGCAGATCTATACAATGAAGTGATGCCACCTCAAGTTCACAAAGAAATAAACAGTAGTATTGCCCCTCTGGGCAAACTAACCCACCTCACCCCCCAAGGTGACACCACACTCAGAGCCCTGTAAGTACATTTGGGTGAAAAATAATGTCACGAGTTGTTGGCATCTTGGGACTCACCATACTTCACACATTCAACATGTGTTAATTCTCCATCTTGTGAAGAGAACACGTATGTGCCTGCATGAAAGATCTCTCACAAGGAACTGCACACAAAAAACATGTACACATTCATTGAAACAGCTGGCACACTTTAAGATGAAATACTGTTAGAAACAAATGGCGTAGCAGATTTGCCATATACATGGTCCAACGGAGGTCTTGATGGCTTGACACACATTAGTTTGTACAATTGACAACAAAGGAGTCTCAAGAACTCAAGACCACTGTGGGGACATGTATATGGAGATCAAGGCACAACATTAATCACTAACACTGGCCTCCTTCAAAAGCTGCCTGCTTCTTCCAAAAAATTGCAAATGTTGTTTTGTGTGCACTACCTTGTGAGACAACTATCATGCAGGCACATACGTGTAACCTACACAATTCGTCATATTAACACATTCAAAACATAAACAACTTTTAACAAGTGTTGGGAGTGCCAAGGTACATTCATCAATGTGTGACAACTTGAAATATGTCAGTCCTCACAGGGGCATCGATTACCTGACCATACAGTTGCTAGCACGTAAGACCCACTGGCTGTCATGTGAAGTGGCCCACATGTCCCAAATCAGGACAATGCTCAAGCTAATGGGCCTGCAATTGTGCAGAACAAAATCATTGCTGCATCATCCACACACCCTTATCCCCAGGCAAAATGTCAACACAGTAGTGTGCACAATAAGACAAAACAGCGTTGCACCAGAACTACATACATGTGGCAAAAATGAATGAGGCACAATCATGTCTGGAAACAAATTACATAGGCTGTCAAACCCCAAATGAAAGCACTGTGCACCATTACAGGGGAAGTGCATGGTGAAACATCGACCAGCCAATTCTCATTCACAGGTTACAACTGCCAAGGCCAAATCAGGCAGGCCCACTAGACCTCTCCTGCACAACACCCCCATCCCTCAGTCAATGTGATTGATACAGCACAAGAAGTGAGAACTCAGAATCGGGGTAACAAAAACTGTGCAGCAACATTTAAAAAAGTAACCCAAGCTCACCTTGTGGGGCTGCCAATACATATTAGTCACAAACAACCAACAACAGATTGGTGTGAATAAGCACACAGGCACTGTCCAGTGTGAGTATGTGCAAGCCACGTTTGGTATCCATGTCCAGTGGGAACATGTAGCAGACACAGTATAAATACAAACTATGCCAGGGACCAATGCCACTGAGGCAGACCCATGCTGAACCCACATAGAATGGGCACAGTGTTGGATGACACACATGATTCTGAGGCCAGGGTGTCTCAGGGGACTGTAGTGGGCACACTGATCTGTGGTTCTGGAATGAGCTGACTGTACCATGAGTAACCGTCATGGCACTATGCATATCTCCCAAATGATGTACATCATGTCTGACAACACAACATGGGTCATGCATGCTGCAAGGGTGTGCAGTTAAAACCTCACACTCCTATGTTGAGACTCATCATCAGTGCAAACAAATGTGAAGCCCTAACACAGTGCACAGGTCATGGCACAGGCAAGGTCCCAAAACATGTCACAGACCACCCTCCCACATGATGCGCTAGTCAATGTGCAGTCTAAATAACTTGCACCCTAGCTGAGCATGTGCATATTTGAATACACACAGACCAGGGGACACATGTGAAGGAGGGGAAGAGATGAAAAAGAGCACCAGCTGAATATGGGGAATTGAAAATGCACTGCACATATAACCTGTCTGACCAGACACCCCAACTGTGGGAGTGTTTCCAGGCTTCTGTGCATCTCAAGAAGCAGGTGACACACAACACAACAAACAGCCATGTACCTACCCCCTCCTTGCTGCTGTATCTCCTGCAACTGCCTATCGAGGTCTGGGAAGACCACTGCCAGGTCCCAGAGCATGTGGGCGGTGAGGTGAAGGCTTCCACCATGCTGGCGTGGTGGCTCCGTCTTCGGCTGGGCCTGGGCGATACGCCGGGTCCAGCACCGGATGTCCTGCCACCTTTTCTGAATGTTGCGCAGCTGCCGGCGATGGCCCCCCGCAGTCTTGACAGCCCTGATGATCTCCAGCCATATCTACCCCTTCTTGTAGACAGATACCTGTCAGGAAGACAAAGTGAAACAACATCACTACACCTGCTCCATGTCCCAGAGACACACACCATTGATAATATGAACAAGGCGTAGGATGCTGACAGGACTTGTATCATTGCCCATGTGAATTAGGCCTGTGGGCAAACCCCAATGTACTACATGGCATTGAAAGGCAACAGATGGCGTAACAGATGCAACACCCACACTGATCATGGCACACACTGGAGAACACATGCAAAAGCAGGGTGTGGGACAGCACGTGGCAAGCAGTCACATATCCTATTCCACTTAACAACCCTCAGCAGACCAGACAGACACACCCTGGCACAGATCACTCGCCTGTCACTGACAACAGTAGATACAACCCTCACTTTGCACATGTGCCACTTGACAAAGAGGTGTCACAGGTGTCGTGCTAACTTTGCAAGTCAGGCACACACCACTGCTTACTTGTCACATCAGATGGCTATAGCTGCTGCAAACGCCATGCATGTTATGTTATGTTATGTTATGTTATTTGTATTTTTATAGCGCACAGCTGCCCCAGCAAAGGGGCGTCCTGGCGCTTTGACAGATGCTATAACATAACACACAATAAAAGAAAAGAAATTAACTAGACACCGGAAACAGGAAGGTTTTAATCGCCTGCCTGAAGGCGAGCAGATCTTCAGGAGCTCGGATGTGTACCGGGAGCGAATTCCATAAACCTGCCGCTAGCACCCTAAAGGAGCGGCCGCCCATTCTGCTCAGCTTGAAGCGTGGACAGACGGCCAAATGAAGCCCCTCCGATCTCAAGGATCTCGAAGGCGTATAGGGCGTAAGAAGAGGGGCAAGTGCCGGCGGCGAAGAAGATTGCATCTGTGGTGCAACACTTCACACACACACTCACCCAGATGACAAGGAACATTCACACACTGCAATGTCCATGAGGTTAAACACATCATTTGTACAATATCACCACAGGTCTCCACAAGTCATAAACATCTGTGAGTACAGTCAGCTCTCACTCCGGGGGGAACACTGTTACACCTCAGGACATTTGGGAATAAAGCCACCAAGGTCTTGCACGGCTGAATGTGTCATGCACTATGCAGTGAATGTCACAGTAAGCACAATGCAAGTGAAGAGTGAACACACATGAGCTACATCAAGCTCTGCATGAGAGACACCACCATGAACACCCCTGGGACACTCTCAAAAACACATTGCATGTCTGTCCCACCAATGCACAATGCCTGTTGTGACACTCACTCAACAGGTGCACAGTCAAAGCTACTGCATTCAGCACTTACCGGCTCCCCTGGTCTTCCATACAGCTTGCTGTACTGTGGTAGGAGGGCATCCAGCAGGGCCTGGTTTTCCTCATCAGTGAATGCTTCTGCCCTCTCCATCGTACGTGACATAAGAGTACAGGGAATGCAGATACAGCAGCAGTGTGGTCCACTCCAATGTTGTGCAGGCAAGTGCTCGCTCACAGCCACATGCAGCCTTAAATCAGTGCTGCTGAGGGGCTTTCAGTCTCAGGAGTACAGTGTGATAGGCCAGATTACTTTAGATCCTACGTTTCATCCAATCCCTTTAAACATAAGGCCCTGACACACATTTGCATGGTTCAAAATTTGAGCTTCAGCTCCACAATAATTTTGCAGCATTGTATATTTTTGCCCAACTAACTTTTGCAGGACACCTGTAGCACACATTCAAATCTCAGTATCCATGACAACCAGCCTGCATTCAGGGCCTACTACTCGTACCCTAGGTGTCCCCTAAGTATTTTTGAGATCTACACACGTGTATGGTGCGTTTCACGTCACGTATGGCACCATTTTAATAGTGAGATGATGCGCACCCATGCACGTAATGTCGGGGTACGGTTTGTTAGCGTATGGCACGATTACAATAGTGAGACGATGTGCACACACGTACGTAATGTCGGGGTACGGTTCGTTCGCGTATGGCACGATTACAATAGTGAGACGATGCGTGCACACGCACGTAATGTCGGGGTACGGTTCGTTCGCGTATGGCACAATTACAATAGTAAGACGATGCGCGCACACGCACATAATGTCGGGGTATGGTTCGTTCGCGTATGGCACTATTACCATAGTGAGACGATGCGCACACATGCACGTAATGTCGGGGTACGGTTCATTCACGTATGGCACAATTACAATAGTGAGACGATGCGCACACACGCACGTGATGTTGGGGTACGGTTCGTTCGCGTATGGCACGATTACAATAGTGAGACGATGCGCACACATGCACGTAATGATGGGGTACGGTGCGTTTCACACGCATTAGTGAATGCAGGGGTACAGTGCATTTCACACGGTGTGTTTCACACGCATTAGTGAATGCAGGGGTACGGTGCGTTTCACACACTCACGCATTGCACCATTACAATAGTGATACAAGGCACACACATGGCAGGGATGTAGTGGTACGGTTCATACAAGGATGTGTATGAAGTTCTTTTCATTTCATACTGACATGTGCAGGCTCTAGGTGTGGCAGGCAGTGATATAGCACAGGGCATCTGACCTTGTTGCACAATTGATGTGTGCTGACCTGTTGACACATGTCAGGTGTGATAGTGCGCTATGTGGTACACATAACCTTTACACTTGTCACATGTGTAGCATTATGCAGATGTAGCCATGCACATCAACACTGGGATGAAACAGTCATCACTATGGGCACCTGTCTCATGATGCGAGGGACCGGGACACTTTGTCACTTGACCTTTCACGCTCAGCATGACCCTATGTGACTATGTCTGGTGTGTGTCATGTCAAACCTTGAGCTTGTTTGTGTTACGTAAACTGCATCTGCTGTTGATGCACCTAACATGGGTCTGTGTTGAGATGGGGAATGGTTTCACATGTATGCTCATCATGCCATATGTGCATTTCTACGGCTTTTGGGTATGATGGCATCAGACATCAATTTTCCCAAGGCACACATGTCTGCATCCTGACAAGGGCTGAGTCGTTTTTTTGTCACATGCACACCTTTCTCGCTATGTGTTTGATATGTACTTTTGCTATTCAATGTGACCTGTGCATGTGCCTTGCCGTCAGCTGTCTGAATGGGTTGACAACCTTCCACTGCAGGTTTGGTGACGTGTGTCACTCAAGTGAAATCTTGGGTTGTTCACTCAGACCAGACCAGCAGCTTGTTTCAGGGCATGTCATGTTTATTGAGGCAAACAACAGGTGTGTCTGAGTTTTCCTAGGAGTACCAGCAAGCTGCCATATGTGTCCTGAATGTATTGCACACGCCAGACTCCATAGTAACATGATGTCTAGTAGCAGTTTTGCATGTGCTATGTACCTTGCCATTGATGTTGTTTGACGGTTATTCTCCATTCTTCCCAAATATGTCCCGCAGGGCACCGCCTCTACCAAGGCCATTTCCAAACTTGGCTATCATGAGGGAACGTGACTGCATCCAACGTTACAGATTCACTCGAGAGTTGATTCAGGACTTGACGAACAAGCTGGCACCACATCTCCTACCGCAACACAGGTTGACCCCCAAGATCAAGGTGATGGCAGCCCTCCTTTTTTTGCGACAGGTACGTTCCAATTAACCATAGCTGATGTAGGTGGAATGTCCCAAACAATGTTCAGCTGTGTCTTGCATGATGTGTTAGCAGCCATCTTGGAGCATATTGATGAATTCATCAATTTTCCTACTCCTTAAAGGGTTGAGAGATGTCAAGGGAGAATTCTATGCCCTGGGTGGGATGCCACATGTAATTGGGTCCATTGATGGGACACATGTGGCTTTGGTGCCGCCACAGGCTCAGGAACAGGCTTACCGCAACAGGAATCATTATCACTCAATAAATGTCTGGGTGGTGTGTCTTGCTAACATGTTGATTTCCCATGTTTGTGTACGTTTTCCAGGATCGTGCCATGATGCATTCATCATGAGATGTAGCAGGTTGCCAAGAATGATGCTGCAGCTGCGCAATGATCGGGCATGTCTTGTTGGTGGGTATACTCTGTGTGTCCTGTGTGTTTCAGTATCTTTTGCTCTGTCTGCATCTCATGAACCACTTATTTACATGATGTATATTTGCAGGTGACTCGGGATATCCCAACATGCCATGTCTGATGACACCTGTCCGGAACCCAAGAACAGCTGCAGATCAGTGGTACAATAATGGACACGGGCAGACCAGGCGAGTGATAGAGCGGACGTTTGGCCTCCTGAAGAGCCAATTCCGGCGTCTCCTTAAGACCGGCAGATACCTCCCATATGCCCCGGCCAAGGTCTGTAATATCTTCATCGTGTGCTGCATGCTGCACAACATGGCAGTTGAGAAGGCAGTGCCACTCATCCTGGATCCTGAGGAGCAGGAACTTCCACCCGTTGAGGATCAAGGGCTTGGTCATGATGCAAGTGATGAGGAGGAGGAGGAGGATGATATCCGGAGTCAGCTCATTCGCAACTTCTTCTCATAATGGTGAGTCACTGCAAATGAGTGTGCAAGCTTGCAGCATTGAGTGGCATGTGTTGCAATGTGTGTGTCCAGCTGACTGTATGCAAAGTCACTTTGATGTGTGTTCTGATGTGTCACGCAAGTACTGATGTCATTCCACACTGAAATGCACAATGACTTAGCTTTAAATTTACATGTGTACTACATTGTTTGTGTTTTGTACCTGCCCATGTGTTTAGCAAAGATTTGTAACGTGAACCCTTGTGTGTCTCTCATTCCCAGGTTGTTGTGCCTGTTGTCTGTTTGTGTCATCTCAGTCCTCCTTCTATTGCTCATGATGATTGCAACGCGGGCCGAATCAGCGTTCCATGCAAGGGCATGTGTAAATGTCAGTTCAGGTAAGAGATCCAAACAGGCTTTTTGGGGTTGTTATGGTTTGGGAATGTGTTGGAACTGTTTCTGTGCATGTTGAAGAACCATCCATACATGTCTAATCACCATGGATCAAATTACATGTTGCACCACTCCCATGACAGGACAGTCACCCTTCTTGACAGTCATCTGTTGTGGAGTATTGACTCTGGTGAAGGCATCAATGTGTGTCAACCTTGACCCTGACACATTGCGGAGTCCACGTGTTGACATTGTGTGGGACATCACAACCATAGGCTCCATGGTGAATTGCAGCCTCACTGTGTGCAGCAGGATGTGTTTGGCACATCCACTTAATCTTGTGTGCCAGTACAGTTTGATTTGTAATCAAACATTGTGGTGAAGGTGTGGGCCAGCATATGTCCCACATGTTCTGTCAAGTGTCCTGTGAGTCTGTTCATATGGATGCATTGCCCCTTGTGCCAGTATGTCATGTCACTGTCACGTTGCTTCCTCAGGGCCGGTGGAGAAAACTGCTTTCCAAGCCTTCTTGGTCAGTTGATGTTAACTTTCTATTCCCATGATGCCAGGAACGTTGCGCTGATGACGTCACAATGTTGTGCTGTAGCTAATGTAAACGCCTCCGTTGCAGCAGTCGTGTGACGTCAAGCCGAGGATTCTCTTGTGGGGTGCTGCATATCCTGGTCACGGTAGGGTTGGTTTTGTGGAATTGCTCCTCATTACTCTTTGTTGATTTCCGGACCAGTATCTTGTTATGTTAGGCATTTCAAAGCCCAGTTGGACGAGACAATGACTGTGGAGAAGTGTGGCTCAATGGTTAGAGCGGCAGACCCTGATGCTGAGGTCTAGCCCGGGACCAGGGTTCAATTCCCCGCCTCGGCGGGTCTTGGGCTCAAAATTCCACGGACCTGATAATTCTTGCCTCGGTGCCTATTCTAATCATGGAGTCCCACTCTGCAACTCTGGGCAATAGCTTGCTTAATCTCCACAATGGCCCCCACAATGCTAAGGATGCCTGGCCTTCACCCTGGGGGTGCCCAGGAGTGGACGCCTCACAGGGAAAGCCAGGACGGGTTCCACAGCGGTATTCGTACAAGCGCCTTGAGAACCTTGTGGGTGAGTAGTGCACTATACAAGTATCAATTTACATTACATTTACATTTACACTGTCTATTGTGGGGCTTCCTTGTGTTTACATTATTCCCTCCCTCGTCGGATGAGCTTCTTAAGGCTCTTGCGGGAGATGCATAATTTCCCTTCTTGACCCTCACTGATTGCCAGGGGTAACTACGGATTGTTGCCTTTGTGGGAGTACCACTGCAGCGCATTAGTATTTTTTAGCATTGGAGCATTATTCATACACTGTGAGAACCTTCGTTACTGCATGGCTATAATTGCATTGAAGCAGCCTGCACAGCGTTATACACCCTTCATTTTTGCAGAGAAACTATGCTACCTTTTATGTGTCCGTGTTGAAACATCAGATCTAGTATAATTTTCATTACTGTGATGCCAAGTATGATACAGTGGCTGTTGTTTTCCTTTACAGGTGTAACGGGGACAGTATAGGTCCTGAGGTATTCTGTGAATCAGTGGCAAGATGTGTTGAATGCTTATGATTATTTATCTTTGTTTCAGATCTCCCTCCCTGCTGTTCCCTTCCTTTCCTTCCCTCGCCTGATCACCCTTTTGAGTCAGTAATTTATACTCAGACCAAGGGGTTATCGGGAGGTGGACCTCTATGATCATCGCACCTTTATGAGGATTCAAGGAAACAACAGTCCCAGGCAGACGTGTGCACATTGTCTCACCTGAAAAACCAAAACGAGCACCAATATTGCCACTTACTTCTTTGGGGGGGGCTATTAATGACCACTCGATCTACTGAGCTAAACAGTAAACCTCAGGACGCTTTTTAAGTCCAGAATGAATCAGTTTTAATCTTCAAATTTCAACAAAACATATTTCCAAAGGATCAAAACACATTATAACATTGCCTACCTCACTCAAATTTCTCTCATACAAAGACTCAGTCATTCACTCGACCATACAATCTACACGCAACATGAAAAAAAGCTATACATCAGTTGATACAAAAAAATTATTTACATTTCAAATTAGTACAACATAGCATAGGAACCACTTTAAATTATTACAATATTTTGTTTTTTGTAATGATCCTAATGCTGTAGAAAGGAGGTCTACGCGTTTCGATGACCCTTGATTTAAGGGAAATCTCGTCAGGACCACGTAGCTGCGAATGGAAAGGACAGGCGTGAGTCACTCTGCTAGAAGACCCATCCTTAATCACTTCTAACATTAATTAGGGAACCTAATCCTACCTCAAAGGTGCTCGTTTTCTAGGAGGTCGCAATCTTAAAACAGAGACAGGTACAAACTCGACTTAGTTTTCACTCTTAAGAAAGCGCTTAACAAAGAGCCAAACAACGAGTCAAAAGTATACTCACAGGCTTCTCATTCAACACAGCCTATTGTTCAAGGGGGAGTGAGTTCTGTTTAAAAAAGATTATATGTCAGTGGTGCTACAGAAGCAGTATTGAACCATTTAAATTACACTGTGTCCTTGTAAATTTAAATAAAAACGGGTTGCTTCTTACTTTGCACGTGGCGATATCCACAACCCAACGTTCGGTTATGTGAAGGCGGGCGGGACAAGTCGCGCCTGTGGGAGACAGAGGTGACGGGATAAGTCGGCCATACGTCAAAAGATGATGTCTAGAGAACGACGCTACATCGTAGCTAGTAACTCTGTGTTTACCTTAATTGTACGGTCAATGTTGCACAACAGGAGTTCACACCATCCGTCTCCGTCTCTTTCTTCACGAGACTGCCGCAATCATGGCTGCTCTGGTATTTTGACGTTTAGGGCGTCCTACCGCTTCCTGGTGTCGAGGATTGTGGGATATGTAGTTATTTTGCGAAAAGTTGACCACTGGCAGTTTTTGATGGAGTGAAATTCATATTTTAATTACAGAAAAGGGATAGTAGATAATCGTTGCAATGGCAGCCGCTGAGAAGCGCTTTCAAGGAAAAATTCAGCGAATATTCTCACAGAAACGGGGCTATCTCTCACATAGCTCCTTTTTATTCAGCAGTCTTATCCATTTGTTATAGTCGATAAATTTCTGACATTTCATTTAAGCCATCAACGGCTGTATTAAATTTGACTATTAGCCTGGCTTCGTGGCATGACAGTTTCTCTTCAATGTCAACCCCCCGGGGTTCCTTCTCGATCTTGGCTATAACTGTCCATTTTAGCTCATCCACTGTATGGTTGTTAGTCATCCAGTGATTGACCAGAGGTGCAGTGGTCACTTTATTCTTGAGGCGGGATTTATGTTGGCTTATTCTGCATCGAATCGCTTGGCTGGTTTTAGCGATATACAATTTTTCACAGGGGCACTTTATGCCATATATAACAAATCAAGTTTTGCAATTAGAGAATTTTTCATGTTTCCAGTGCATCTGTTTGTGTGAAAAGAGGGTGCCTTCCTCTGTACTTGAGCAGCAAGTGCATGAGCCGCATTTATAGTGTTCTTGTATTGGTGGTAGTCCCAGCAGAGAGCAGACTGTTGGTTGTTCTTTTTTTATAGCTGCTCTCACTAGATGGTTTGACACGCTTTGATCCTTCTTGAAGGCGAATAGTGTTTTTTCTTTTAGAGATTCATCGACATTTTCCACTAGATGCCAGTTCTGAAGTATGATTTTCTTTAGCTGGTTGGGGATGTATGACGGTACAACGCTTACCGTCACAACGCATCCCTTTACCTCGCATCCCTTACAACGCAAGTCGTTACCACGACTTGCGTTGGGGGTGCGGATTTCGAATAGTATAATTTACTATTCTAACACCAGTCCCCGTGGACCCTAGGGAAGGTGTTGGGATAGTAAATTTACTATTTTTAATCCTTTAGCACCCTCCAGCGCAAGTCGTGGTAACGACTTGCATTGTAAGGGATGCGTGCTAAAGGTACCGCATTGTAAAAACTTCGTGGTAAACGATGTTTACCCCTGGTTGGAGTTTGCACAAAAAGTTGAGACACATACTATTCTCTTAAGTGCAGGTTTTTCCCTCTTCTCTAGAAGGGTGTCTCTCGGTACCCACCACGCTCTTTTCATTGTCCTTTTCAGAAGTTTTTTAGGATAGCCGCTTGCTACTAGGTTGTCAGTGAGGTTATTCGCATGAAACATGTATTCGTCCTTAAAATGACAATTTCTTTTAATTCTGAGATATTGTCCGAATGGTAAGTTTTCTCTTAAGTTGCGTGGGTGGTTACTTTGAAAGTGTAATGCCTTATTCCGATCTGTTTTCTTTTTGTATAATGTGGTTACTAAATTATCCTCTGTTGGGTAAACTTCAACATCAAGGAAAGCCATTTTTGCTTTCGAGTAGCTGAGGCTAAATTTGATTTCTTGTGTTCTTGAGTTAAGCCATTTGTGGAATTGTTTAAGTTCTTCCACGTTTCCTTTCCATGTCATAAAAATGTCGTCAATATATCGACTCCAACTGGTGATCTGTTCAAAATAAGGATTATTCTGGTAGACAAATCTTTCTTCATAAAGTGCCATAAACAGAACGGCCAGTTCCGGGGCAAATGGACAGCCCATGGCTAGGCCACTTATTTGGTAGAAGAAATCACCATTAAAGTTAAAGTAGTTTTTCTTTAATGCAAATGTTGCTAGCTGCATTATAAATTCAGTCGGAACCCTGGTCGGTTTTTCTCTTTCTTCCAAGAAATATTGGATGGCATCTAATACATCATTTTGGGGAATTTGAGTATATAATGAGGTCACATCCAAAGTGACTAGTAGATCTTGATTTTCCTCAAATTGGATTGTGGGGAGTTTATTGATGAAGTCTGATGTGTCTCTTAGGAATGATTTCACTTTTGGGAGAAATGGTTTCAAGAAAAAATCCACAAATTTGGATAGAGGTTCTAAATGCCCCTGTGAAAAATTGTATATCGGTAAAACCAGCCAAGAGATTCGATGCAGAATAAGCCAACATAAATCCCGCATCAAGAATAAAGTGACCACTGCACCTCTGGTCAATCACTGGATGACTAACAACCATACCGTGGATGAGCTAAAATGGACAGTTATAGCCAGGATCGAGAAGGACCCCTGGGGCGGTGACATTGAAGAGAAACTGTCACGCCACGAAGCCATGCTAATAGTCAAATTTAATACAGCCGTTGATGGCTTAAATGAAATGTCAGAAATTTATCGACTATAACAAATGGATAAGACTTCTGAATAAAAAGGAGCTATGTTTGACGACATATTGACGACATTTTTATGACATGGAAAGGAAACGTGGAAGAACTTAAACAATTCCACGAATGGCTTAACTCAAGAACACAAGAAATCAAATTTAGCCTCAGCTACTCAAAAGCAAAAATGGCTTTCCTTGATGTTGAAGTTTACCCAACAGAGGATGGTTTAGTAACCACATTATACAAAAAGAAAACAGATCGGAATAAGGCATTACACTTTCAAAGTAACCACCCACACAACTTAAGAGAAAACTTACCATTCGGACAATATCTCCGAATTAAAAGAAATTGTCATTTTAAGGACGAATACATGTTTCATGCAAACAACCTCACTCACAACCTAGTAGCAAGGGGCTATCCTAAAAAACTTCTGAAAAGGACAATGAAAAGAGCGTGGTGGGTACCGAGAGACACCCTTCTAGAGAAGAGGGAAAAACCTGCACTTAAGAGAATAGTATGTGTCTCAACTTTTTGTGCAAACTCCAATCAGCTAAAGAAAATCATACTTCAGAACTGGCATCTAGTGGAAAATGTCGACGAATCTCTAAAAGAAAAACCACTATTCGCCTTCAAGAAGGATCAAAGCGTGTCAAACCATCTAGTGAGAGCAGCTGTAAAAAAAGAACAACCAACAGTCTGCTCTCTGCTGGGACTACCACCAATACAAGGACACCATAAATGCGGCTCATGCAGTTGCTGCTCAAATACAGAGGAAGGCACCCTCTTTTCACACAAACAGATGCACTGGAAACATGAAAAATTCTCTAATTGCAAAACTCGATTTGTTATATATGGCATAAAATGCCCCTGTGAAAAATTGTATATCGGTAAAACCAGCCAAGAGATTCGATGCAGAATAAGCGACTTGTCCCACCCGCCTTCACATAACCGAACGTTGGGTTGTGGATCTCGCCACGTGCAAAGTAAGAAGCAAACCGTTTTTATTTACATTTACAAGTACACAGTGTAATTTAAATGGTTCAATACTGCTTCTGTAGCACCACTGACATATAATCTTTTTTAAACAGAACTCACTCCCCCTTGAACAATAGGCTGTGTTGAATGAGAAGCCTGTGAGTATACTTTTGACTCGTTGTTTCGCTCTTTGTTAAGCGCTTTCTTAAGAGTGAAAACTAAGTCGAGTTTGTACCTGTCTCTCTGTTTTCAGATTGCGACCTCCTAGAAAACGAGCACCTTTGAGGTAGGATTAGTTTCCCTAATTAATGTTAGAAGTGATTGAGGGTGGGTCTTCTAGCAGAGTGACTCACGCCTGTCCTTTCCATTCGCAGCTACGTGGTCCTGACGAGATTTCCCTTAAATCAAGGGTCATCAAAACGTGTAGACCTCCTTTCTACAGCATTAGGATCATTACAAAAAACAAAATATTGTAATAATTTAAAGTGGTTCCTATGCTATGTGGTACTAATTTGAAATGTAAATAATTTTTTTGTATCAACTGATGTATAGCTTTTTTTCATGTTGCGTGTAGGTTGTATGGTCGAGTGAATGACTGAGTTTTTGTATGAGAGAAATTTGAGTGAGGTAGGCAATGTTATAATGTGTTTTGATCCTTTGGAAATATGTTTTGTTGAAATTTGAAGATTAAAACTGATTCATTCTGGACATAAAAAGCGTCCCGAGGTTTACTGTTTAGCTCAGTAGATCGAGTGGTCATTAATAGCCCCCCCCCAAAGAAGAAAGTGGCAATACTGGTGCTCGTTTTGGTTTCTCAGTTGTTAGTGAGGCTTGTCCTTATTGCCCGTGAGCCCTGACCCTGTTTTGGTTACGGCACATTGTCTCACCAGCATTACAGGTAAACTCCTTACATGACTGTTATTTTCTTCTGAGCAATGGGACTGGACATGGACATTGGCTAAAGCAGCATGGCCACCACACAAACTTAATCCATTTGTATAGCAAATGTGGCCCACTCAGTACAATGTGCATTATTACTGTCACCGCAGAGCTCTTGCCAGTTTGCATGCGTCATCTATGGCATAATTGACAAAGATTGTGCATATGGGAGTATGTGTACTGTGGCAACATGCATGGTGTTCATCATAGCTAATGATCTATATTGTGCATGAAGTACATGGTTGTGTATGTATTGTTGCAGCTTGATACACACAACGAGCAGCCCACACCTGCTGACACTGTTTGTCCTGTGCGCAGCTTGGTCTTTTGGTGCCTGATCCTGTGCCCGTCCTTTATGGTGATTGTTCTTCCATTTTAGTTCTGTGACCTATTAGTAACCAGACAATCCTTCCTTTCCATACACTGGTTACATTGTGCCTTTCAATCCTCCTTCTCTTTCTGTGCTAGTTTTTGCATGGTGTCTCACTCCTTCCACCATCATGTGTTCACTCATTCCTGCTGCTGCCTCACCTGCGGTACCACCCCACCGAGTGCCCTGATTCTGCAACACACACACCTCCTAGATGCTCCTCCCTCCCTCCACCCATTGTTAATGCAGGCATCAGCTTGTCAGTGCCACTGTTGCGCCACATCTGTGCCAAAGGCAGGACCGTCTGCGCCTGCAACGTGCACAGTGCAAGACCCTCTGGTCCTTCCATGATGCAGGTAACACAACAGACTCATGCTCCAGCCACCCTCCAAACAGGGAACACAAGACATTCACCCACCTGCTATCTGGTAACCCCTAAGCGCAACCATTACAGCTTTGCTGGCTGTGTGTGCAACTCCTACTGCCAACAACAGCATGACAGACCATGTCCGTACAACCAGGTCCTGTGCCTCCTACTGCACACCTGCTACATCCACCAGCACGCCATTGGACTCTGTCACCTCAGCCAACACAACAGCCCCACACATCTCCTTCATTACAGTGACCTGGTTGAATGCATCCTCAGCACACTACATCAACATTGCCATCACAGATGGATATGAGATCACCCACAGGGACCACACCAACACTCCAGGACGATGACAAGCAATTTTATCAGAAGTACCCCCTCAGAGTCACATACAACACCGAGGACACACTCAGCATTGTCAAACATCTGCACTTCAGGTTTCACACCAACCCCAGACCACCCTCAGTCTAACCATCATCCACAGATCTCCAGGCCTACACCCACAATTCTGCTAAGCCATCTACAATTATTATAATAGTCATGTATTGAGTGCATTGTAAGCCATCGGGGTTGTCCCAGCGCTGTAGTGTGCCAAAAATGAGGCAGCATACGGAAGAGCAACTAATCTAGCAGGCTAAATATCCAGGTCTTAAGGGCTTAACAAGAATAACATTCATACAGAATCAGATGCAGCGGAAGAGGTAGCTTAGTCCAACATTAGGTGGTTACTACCTGAGAGGTTTCACCTCCTGATCTAGGTTTAGTTAAGCTAAGCAAGGACTAATGAGCAAATGCTTGCCATTGGAACGTAGAGATCGTGATTGACAATAGGGACGCAGTCTCCTCCTAAGGTAGACCGGACAACGACCTTGTCCTGCCCAGAAGGTGAGTGTATCCCAGATCAGTTGACTGGGGGTGAGTGTTTGTTTTGTCAACGCTCCGTCCATCATCCCCTTTGGTTTTTCTTTGTTCGCCCTAAGTTGGCAGGGTATGCTCAGACGTGAGTCCCTTGCTCACTTTGCCACTGGATTCAAGCAAGCCCGGCTGAAGATGGCTGTAATGCCAGAAACCGGTCCTGGGAAGCCTGATACCGGTCCCGGGAAGACATGGCTTGGCAGTTCGGGCTGGACTGTTCCCATGAGGCACAGGGTCAGACTGATTTGCATATGGCCATGTCTGATCTGGGGTGGCGGAGTGAGCTAAAGAACGGTGATGGATTAAACCCATATCAGTTGACTGGGGGTGAGTGTTTGTATTGTCAACGCTCCGTCCATTATCCCCTTTGGTTTTTCAGAAGGTGAGTGTAAGCGCCTTGAATTCTATTTGTGGCAGCCAATGGAGTAGTGTAAGACACAGGGAGATATGTTGTCAAAGTGAGACTCCACATACCAGGTAGGCAGCAGCATTTTTGTCCGTCTGCAGTATATGGAGCAAGCCTAATGTGAGACGTACGTATGAGACTTTCTCGTAGTGTAAATGGGAGGTAATCAGTGTGTGAAACACCGTTTTCTGGGTTACAATGTGCAGATAGTGTATTATTCTCTTGATGAGTTTAATCTTGCGAATACAAGCGGCACCCGCCTCTTGTACCTGTGTGGAAAGGGATAGCTGATTGAACCATCTTACTCCCAGATTCCTGACCAAGTCCTTGTGTGCTGGAGCAATGGCAAGTTCCTCTGGCCACCACCGATTGGAAGAGAGGGGAGAAGGTTGGTTAAATAAATAGGAACTCTGTGTTAACTGTATTAAGTTCTCAGAAATTGTGGTACATTCAGGCCACAATAATCTAGAGACTATTTTCTAGTGTGTCAAAAGTTAACGGCACACACAGCATTCAAGGTGAATAGCAGCTGAGGCTCATCAGCATATGATATAATTTTGACTTCAGATATGGCAATCGATGCAGCCAGCGGGGTTAAGTAAATATTACAAGACAAAGGGCTCAAAGCAGAGACCAGCGGCACGCCCCACTTCAGTGATTTGACTGGGGAGATGGATGGATAGGTCTGGACCTGCTGTGTGCAGTCAGATAGTAAGGACGATATACAGTTCACCATGAAGCCACCCACGCCTATGGTCTTAAGGAGGTTCAGAAGAATGGGATGGGCGACGGTGTCAAATGCTGTAGACAAGTCTAACAGCACCAACACGGCCTTGGAACCTCCGTCAACTGCCCAGCGTATAGAGTCTGCCATTTCAATGAGGGCCGACTCTGTACTATATCCGGGGTTGTAACTGGATTGAGAGTCATGAAGGAGGCTATTATCTTCAACAAAGGCCATCAGTTGCTGCAAGGAATTGTTCACTTAAAGCTTGGCCGGAGCTGGTACGTGAGAGTTAGGTCTATGATTGCAAGCAGATACAGGATCTGCGTTGGCTTTCCTTAAGATGGGCAGGAGGAACACGTGTCTCCACACATCCGGATTAGAGCCCAATTTGAGGGAAAGGTTCCAGATGGAGCTTAAATGGTGATTGGGACTCTTAGCAAGGATGTTGTATAGCTTGGCGGGCAAGGGGTCAGTAGGGTAACCAGATTTACACATCTGCAATTAGAGCAGAGAGGCTTCATATGAAAATGTGTAAAATATACTGAGACCACAGAGATGGGAAACGGCTTTACAGATTGGTACTCAGACATTGGACAACTACATCAGCACGCAGCCCTCACCTAGACAGACAACATGGGTCAGGGATACAGCAACTCCTGGCTGGAGGACAACCATAGCACCATCCTGCATTGGTACATCAACATTTGCATCCAGTTGCCCAAAAAACAACACACTGCACCACATTCTGTTACAGATCCACCAAGAACGATTGACCAAAGTCAACACAAACAAGCTGTGTGGCACCCTCACACAGGACACTCCAACCAACGACACCGCCACACCCTGCAACCGCACACACTGGATCAGCGACTGACCCAACACTCTTCCCACATTGGCGGAATTTCCTGTGAAGTACAACAACAGTTAAGCCACCCGGGACAAGGCAGACCTACTGGATTCATACACGTCTAGCCAGACACTTTTCTGCCCTGAAACCACAACACACAGACATCACCATATCATCAGCACGGACAAGAGGACTAGCTCCAGGTATGGCCTAGGCACCAACACACACAACTTGAATGACCTCATCGGCATTGTCAGAGAACTATCTGACCCCAGCTCTCCATCCAAGAGACATCCCACCCTTGCAAGGCCAAGGGGATCCCTTGCAACTTACTACCACTGCAAGCTTGTGGACGTAAACGACAGCCTCGCCACACAGAGGCAGTCAGTGCTATTTTCCACAGGACATACCTCACTCCTCAGGTCCCGGACTCCTGTCAGCAGCAAAGACACCACCCAGCTCATGTTCACCATCCACTCCGGCTCTCCATCTGGACCCTTCCCACACAACATCTCAATCACAGCATACACCATCCTTCAGGCCCACCTCCGGGACATCATGAATGTCTCCTTTGAGTATGCCACTTTCCATGTGAGCTGTAGGCATGCAGGAACCCAGGCCCTTTTTTTAAGACGTACGGCTGTACCGCAGGATCTACTGGAACGTCACCCTGCTTCCCTACCCGGCAAATGTCATCAAGAAGACAGTCAACAAGCAACTGACCATCTCACTCCAAGCAAACATTTCCAGGCAAACTGCACCTGACCACCTTCCACAGTAATCACCCCACTGAGAGCCATCATTGCCACCACCAACAACATCTTGGACCGTGCTCAACAATGGTGAGTACACCACCCTCACCCCATTGACCTCTCATCCAGCAATCTACACCATGTGGTACCACGGTGTCAGATCACAAATCTCCAACACTGGTATCCAGAGGACGGGCCAGGAGGAAAGCCCCAAGTACCTCACCAGCAAGGCCCAGGCAGTCTGCCTCCCCCCTTCAGCACGTAGTACACTGGGGTCATCGGACCCAGGCATCATCTTGCAGTGTGACTATCTCCATTATCTCCATGACCCCCCTCACCAGCATCACATGCGCACACAATCTCATCATCATGTCCTCTGCCATTGACACTCAGCTGCTCCTGACCCTCACCAAAGACCCAGCCACTACCAGGTCCAACATTCAAGAAGGCCTGAGGTTCATTGACATATGGAGGAACATCAGCCACATGAGGCTGGACTTGGACAAGACTGGGCTCATCATCTGAGGAATGTCCCCTTACGGCTGGGACAACTCCTTGTGTCACAGCAGCCTTGGCAGCGTACAAGCACACATTGGCCACACACGCAAGCAGGTGCTCATCGTACACTCCTCGCTCACAATAACCATGCAACTCAACACCATCTCAACCTCATGCTGCAAGTTCCTCCGCATGCAGCAAATGTTCATCAGATAGATCCACTCCTAGTCAAGACAGACAGACACCCAGGTACATGACAACAGCTGGCTATACTACAGCAACGCCCTCTACGCAGGAACAACAGCCAGACTCCAGGAGGACTTGTGCACATACAGGGTGCATCAGCACACCTCATCCTCAACATCCCCTGCCACAGCCACATGACAGTCCACCTGAGATACCTACAATAAGATCACTCTCAACAGCAGGATCACCTTCATACTCCTCAGCCACACTCAGAAGGCACTCCACAACCCCAGCCCCGAACACGAACATGGACGTCTCCCATCCAACACCCCATTGCACCAACTCCGTCCAGCCAACCTTGCCCTGTACACCATTCTTCACATCCACAGTACAACTGCATATGGAAGATAGTTCTCCCACATCAACATATAGACCTAGTACTCCCTCCCACGGCACCTCCACATGACCCATGACCTCTACACCTTCATTACACTCTTCCAAAACTGTCTGTCTGAGCAGTATGGCAGACGCCACCCCCAGCAGATTGAAACCATCACAGGTGAGTATAGCGCTCCATGTATGTATTTGATGATAGATTGTGACCTATGTGTGTCCTTGACCGGACTCAGATCCCAGTGTATGGATGGGTTGAGTTTGTTCCACACTGTGGCATACTTTGACATATCCCCACACACGTATGTTGTAGAATGATGGCAAATGACTGCAACATCAATTTCAGTAGTGTTGTTTTTTTTATTTATCGTTCTTGTGCGGGAAACATGAGTTAGTGATGGGTGCTGAACAAAAAAGGGGGGGAATCCAAAGTTCACAAAGGAAGATGTGATGCCTTGCAGTTTGAGTCACCAGAGTCCAGACCACAGTGCTTGCCATCATTGGTCAGACTGCAACCAGCAAGTCCATGTGGGAGAGTAGGACAGTCAATGAGGTGATGCTGTTGCACACAGACTCCAGGTGCCAGACCAGGTGTCCTGGGAGATGTGCATTGCCCGCTGCCTCTCAGTGTGTCTTTCGTGGACGACCAACCTTCCTTGGGGGACCCTCATGTGCAGGCCTTGACGATGCACGGGACGCTCCGTCAGACAATTCTTCCTCCTCCTCCCTCCCTGTGCCTGGTGGCCGTCTTTGCCTTGAAGTGTCTTGCCTGGTGACACAGGGAGGGTGCTGCATGTTGTGAACAATCCGACAGAGTGAATGGCTAATGTCCCTTTGCACCGCCAGGAGCTCAGCCAGTCTTGCCTCCATCCGTCCTTGGTGTTGTTGTTGACTGGCATGTTGCTCGGCCTGCAGGTTTTTTATCTCTGTGAGGGCCCCCACTACCTGGCTGAACTCCCTGCTGCCCCACCGGTATGCCTCCATGATGTTGCAGAGCTCAGACATACCAGGACCTGCAGCTGTCTGGTCAGGTTCTCCCCTCTGCCTGCTGCCACTCCCGCCACCCCTGCCCACACGAGCCTGGCCTGTTGTTGCGTTATTATTATACAAAACAAGGGAAACCCAGAAGGTATGCCATAGGGACCTTGGGCAGTAACATGTTTTAGAGAACAGTGGTCCCTATTTTGGAAGGAAAAATGGACAACCACAATAATCATACCGTATTACAAGCGTGTCATTACTGTTGAACCTTGTTCATCCTTCAAACTAATGCGATATAGGCAAAATATGTGAATAAGCTTAAGACAACAATGAACTATCCCTTGTCCTGAAGATGATTCTTTATATTGTTGTGAATAGCATCGAAACGTCGTCGACACTAAAAGCACCATATGCAATATGATTTTATAATATTGTAATGATCAATGGTGTGAAAATGGATATTTAAGTCTGTCATAGTGATTACAAACAAACAGACACATCTTATACCCTGCCTTTGGCCATTCTGTTTTTCGATGGTTTGTCTTGTGTTCTGTGGGTCACGGCTGTGCCCACTTGTCATTTAATGTTTTGAATCTCAATCAACTGAACTTATATAAAAATACATTCTTGCCCGGCTGGACGAAAGACATACGATCTATTTAAGCATATGATTATTGTGGTTGTCCATTTTTCCTTCCAAAATAGGGACCACTGTTCTCTAAAACATGGTCTGTCGTTGTGGGCACATCGGCTCGATGGGACCCCTGAGTGATGGCAGTGGTGGTGTTGTCTGCCCCCTCCTGGGTGCCCCTCGAACCTTGTCCCTCATTGTCAGACTGGCTCAGTTCTTGAGTGTGGCCAGGGCTCCGAGCTGTCTGCTGGGATGTGGCAGGAATGGTGGTGGCGGTTGGCGCAGGTGTGCCTGATCCAGATGCTGCATGGTTTGGGGCACAAGACGTGCCAGGTCGGTCGGGGTCATCCATGGAGGGGTGAGAGGCGTCGCTGTTGGTGGGATGAGGGTCCTGCGGAGCCTGGGACTGTGAATCATTTTCCCCATTGGTGGGATTCGATTCCGCAAGCTGCCCTGTGGATGTGAGACACAGACAACGTTAATGCCATGTAATGCAACATCCATTTCTCATACACATTGTATTTGGCACTGTTCCACCTGGTAGTTGTCCATGCTTTGGATTGTCCTCAATGTTCACTTGTGGATGGGTATGTTGTGGGTTCTGATTGATATGTGCTCCTGAGTCATTGACATGGGGGGGCATATTTACTATAACTGGCACAGCCCTGCATATCAGCAGGGATTGACCAGTCATTGTGCACCACATCTATGCCAGCACAGATGCAACGCATTCACATTGTGGAGCACCATGGTGGAAAAAATGGGTCAGCAGCGTCACACATCTGTAGGCACATTGCTGGAGTAGCGTCACCAGCGCAAGACAGCTCCAGCAATGGTCTGTGGAGCCCTATCTGCACAATGTTGCTTCATTCCTTACGCCTGCATCAGCCATGCACAGGGTTTTGACGCAGCATGTGCTTATAAGTGACAGAGTGGAATCTTGTAGATTTAACATTGCCACTTTTGGGAGGCGTGCCTGTGCCATTACACCCACCCTCTTCCCCCCTGCACCAATACACCTACTTATGGTGCAGGGCTTTAGAACGTGACACATCTCCCAGATGCGTCACCTTGTAAATTACCAGCACCATGGCGCCTCTTTTGTGCCACAGCTGTGTCACAGAGGTGACACAACGACGGCTTGTAAGAAGCGCAAGTGGCTTGTGAATGTGCACCATGCATTTGTTGCTTGGATGCTTCATCCGATCTGAATTGGTTTAGTTGTGTTACATGGCCATTGTGACAGTGGAGAACTCCATTGCCTGTCCCAGGAGGGTATGTTTGTGTAAGGGGTGTGTGTGACAGCCTGTGGTGGTAGTTGGAGTCTGAGTTGGCACTGGGACTCCCTCGTGGTGTGGCTGTCCCACCATGGAGCATGCTGCCATTACAGTGGCTGTGAGTTCCTGCCCAAGATATCTGACCTTGTTGTCCTGGTGTTTGTGTTTGCACTGGTCACCGGAGGGCCTTTTGCTGCCTACACCAGGGCCCAGTGTCAGCTAACTTGTCAGTACATTCACACTCCATGTGCATTGAGCATGGTGCATGGTTGTGTACCTGCACCATATGGGATGAGTACAATTGGACATAGGCATCCACAGAGATGTTTATAGGGATGGGCAGATTTTTTGCTTCATCACCATCCCCCTTGTACCCTTCTCACCCTCCGCCTTGCACCCTCCTCCCCTCCACCTTTCACCCTTCTCACCCTCTGCCTTGCACACTTCTCACCCTACCCCTTGCACCCTCCTCTCCTCCGCCTTGCACACTTCTCACCCTCCTCCTTGCACCCTTCTCACCCTCTGCCTTGCACACTTCTCACCCTTCGCCTTGCACTCTCCTCTCCTCCCCTCCGCCTTGCTCCTGCTCACCCTCCACCTTGCACACTTCTCACCCTACCCCCTGCACCCTCCTCCCCTCTGCCTTGCACACTTCTTACCCTCCCCCTTGCACCCTTCTCAGCCTCCGCCTTGCACCCTTCTCACCCTCCGCCTTGCACACTTCTCACTCTACCCATTGCTCCCTTCTCACCCTCCGCCTTGTACCCTTCTCACCCTACCCCTTGCACCCTCCTCCCCTCCGCCTTGCACCCTTCTCACCCTACGCCTTGCACCCTTCTCACCCTCCCCCTTGCACCCTTCTCACCCTCCCCCTAGCACCCTCCTCACCCTACCCCTTGCACCCTTCTCACCCTCCGCCTTGCACACTTCTCACCCTACCCCTTGCACCCTCTTCCCCTCCGCCTTGCACCCTTCTCACCCTCCACCTTGCACCCTTCTCACTGTCCCCCTTGCACCCTTCTCACCCTCCCCCTTGCACCCTTCTCACTCTACCCCTTGCAATCTCCTCCCCTCCGCCTTGCACCCTTCTCACGCTCTGCCTTGCACACTTCTCACCCTACCCCTTGCACCCTCCTCCCCTCTGCCTTGCACCCTTCTCACCCTCCGCCTTGCACCCTTCTCACCCTCCGCCTTGCACCCTCCTCCCCTCCGCCTTGCACCCTTCTCACCCTACCCCTTGCACCCTTCTCACACTACCCCTTGCACCCTTCTCACCCTCACCTTGCACCCTTCTCACCCTACCCCTTGCACCCTCCTCCCCTCCGCCTTGCACCCTTCTCACCCTCCGCCTTGCACCCTTCACACCCTACCTTGCACCCTCCGACCCTCCGCCTTGTACCCTTCTCACCCTCCGCCTTGTACACTTTTTTTAAGTTCAAGAAAATCTTTATTTGATATTAATAAGAGAGAAAACCAGGTGTCAAAACAAAGTACAATGTGATATCAAGGGGAAAACTCTAAGCAGAATAATACAATCATACAAATACAAGCAGTATAATAAAAGAAAGAAATCTAGGTACACGATGAGAGAGAGGGAGAAGGCACAGAGAAAGCATGTTAAGCATAAAATATGAAAAACATGAGAACATTGGAAAGCATTAAAACAAAATGGTACGGTGGAGGATAAGTGGAATGTATCGAGCGGTTAAGGAGGTTTAGGAACTTCCTGTTGTGGAGGCGGGGGGTGAAACAAGCGTTTACTACATGAGTCCAGATAGAGTGTAACGGGAGTCCATAAGTCCAAGCGTTTAATAGCCATGCATGCCGGGAAAACATGAGCAGTATCGAGTCTATGGTTATGGCACACATTAAACCACCACGCCTTGAAGGAAATTTTTGAAAAGTCTTTCCAGTTGGCCGTTATTTGTTGGAAGGCAGCGGCAAGTAATAGGTCAACAATCTGAGGTTTTAGATCGACCTCATCCCAGCAAGGGGAGAGGCTACCCATAAAAACATGTGTGTGGGAAAAAGGGATAGAAGTGTGGAAAATTAAATTAATTTGAGCCCAGACCTGTAGCCAAAACAGAGTGCATAAAAATAACATATGAAATAAATTAGCTTGTGGTGACGAACAAGACCAGCATGTGTGGGGAGTGTTAGGGAAGCGTTTGTGAAGGTCAGAGGGTGTAAAGAGGAGTCTATTGTAAATAAAAAACAAAGTCTGAGTGAGGGTTGCTGCTCTGGAAGATTTGCGGAGTTTAATCCAGATTTTGTCCCAGAAGGAAACCGACCAAGAGATAGACAAATCATGCTCCCAGGACTCTTCCACTTTAGATTTAGGTCTAGGAGGCTCACTAGCGTGGAGGTATTTGTAAATAGCAGCAGCTTTTGGTGTAGTGCGTAAGAAGGAATGAAGTGTGGAAGTGGGAGTGGATGAAGCAGGAGGAGGACCAGGCTGGGAGAGGTCATTGTATTTTGCTAGGACTGTGTCTTTAAGTAATTGGTATTTGCGTGCGAAGGAAGTGGGTAGGTCATAGAGGGAGCGAAGGGTGTCAAAAGATAAGAAAGAGGATTGGGAAAAAAGTTGAGAGATCCACTGAAGACCTCGAGTGTGCCAAGTTTTCCAAAAAAAGGGTCTATCACGTATAAGTAAGGACGTGTTATGCCATATGGGGGAAGAGAGGAAATCAGCAATGGTGGTAGGAGACGAGTGAGTGGAGGAAAGGAGTAATTTAGTGGTGAACTTATGAATCGGGGTAGAGATAGAAGTGGGTTTGCGAGAGAAGGAGAGGTATTCAGCGAAGGAGAAGGGAGAAACAAGGAGGTGTTCAAATTTGGCCCATAGAGGACATGGGGTGTCAGGGTCTTGTAGCCAAAAAGAGGCTTGCCTCAACTGGAACGCCTTGTGGTAGGCTGGGAAGTCAGGAAAGTTAACCCCACCTTCTGACTTAGGACGAATCAGACGTTGTAGAGACATTCGTGGTTTCTTTTTATTCCAGAGAAAGGACACCAGAGTAGAGTTGATCTTTTTGAAAAATTTTGAGGGGACAGGGACCGGAATATTGGAGAGGGTGTAAAGAACAATGGGAGACAGCATCATTTTATTAGTGTCAAGGCGACCCCACCAGGATAGGTAAAGGGGGTGCCACTTGGAAGTGAGATCCGTTAATTTTTGAATGCATTTAGACAGGCACAGGGAAACAGTGTCTGGGATAGTAGGGGTAATATGCATTCCAAGGTACTTGATATTGGAAGGTTTCCATGTGAAATTAGAGGCGGCAAAATCAGGTTTGAATGTGAATTTAGTCAAGGGGAGGATCTCTCATTTGTCGTTATTAAGTTTATAACCAGATATTTGGGAATAAGCATGAACTTCACTGAGAAAGGCAGGGATGGAAACGGAGGGGTTGGAGACAAATAGCAAAATGTCATCTGCATAGGCAGCTAGTTTGATGTGGGAATCTGACAGTTGGAAACCATGGATGGAGGGATTTTGACGGAGTTTGGAGAGGAAGGGTTCTAAGGCCAGATTATAGAGACAGGGGGATAAGGGACATCCTTGGCGGACACCTCTTTTTAAATCAAAAAAGGAAGATATTTGGACGTTGGCACAAACCGCTGCACGTGGAGTAGAATAAAGTAGTGAAATTAATGATATAAAAACAGGACCGAAACCAAACCAACGGAGGGTGTGAAATAGATAAGTCCATTCGACCCTATCAAACGCTTTTTCGGCATCCAGGGCGATGGCCGCAAGGGGATGGGGCAGGGGGTGAGATTTAGAAAGAATATTGAAGAGGAGTCTGGTGTTATCAGTAATGAAATGACCTTTGACAAAGACCGACTGCTCCTCACCCAAGAGGTCTGGAAGAAGAAGGTCGAGACGTGCCGCAAGGGACTTTGCAAAAATTTTATAGTCAATATTGACCAAGGAGATTGGCCTGTAGTTTTTGCAGTATTGAGGATCCTTCCCCTCCTTGGGTATGAGGCAGATATGGGCGTCTGAAAAAGAGCCTGAGGAGGAACCTAGAGAAAGGAAGGTGTCAATAAGGGAATAGAGTCTAGGAATGAGGAGTTTTGAAAAGTGGAGAAAAAATTCTACTGTAAAGCCATCCGGCCCAGGGGCCTTGTCTCTCTGGAGGGTGTGAAGCGCTTTGAGTAGCTCTTGTTGAGATATATCAAGTTCTAAGTGAGAAAGGTCAAGTGGAAAGTGAGATGGTTTTTGAATGGAGGAGAAAAATGAGTCTAGAGAGTGAGGAGAAGGCTGAGTTTCAGAAGAGTACAAGGTCCTGTAGAAGGTAGAGAATTCAGTGAGGATGTCTGCGTCTGTGTGTTTGAGATTTGAATTGGAGTCGTAGATGGATTCAATGTTTAATTTATTGTGTTTGACCTTGAGATAGTTGGCTAAGATCTTGCCTGCCTTATTTTTGCCTCCATAGAACTTGGCACTAGATTTTAATAGGTACAGAGATGCGTTGTCCGTAGATTTTTTGTTAAATTTCATCTTAGCGTTGACCAGGGCGGTTAGAGTTGGTTGTGAGCGAGAGGTAAAATAAGAATGTTCCAATTTCTTAATATCCAAAAGGATAGCTTTGGTAAAATCGCGGGCAGCTTTACGTTTCTTAGCAACAAAGCTAATGCTAAAATCTCTTGCCGCCGCTTTAAAGGCATCCCAAATGGTGTGTTTTGGGACAGGGGAAGTATCGTTTAGGGAGAAAAATTAATTGGAGAAGGAAGTGAAGGAGGTGGTGAATTTAGGGTCCAGCAGGAGAGAATTGTTGAAGCGCCATCGTTTAGGGCCCGTTGATTTGGGCAAGACGTCCAATTGAACTAATGTGGGGGCATGGTCAGAAAGTAAAATGGGACCAATTTCCGCATGAGTGAGAGTTTGGGCAATATTGTGGGTAACAAAAACGTAATCAATTCGGGATTGGGAATGGTGGCATGGAGAGTAAAAAGTGAATTCCTGGAGCTCTGGATTACAAAGGCGCCAAGCGTCTGTGAGTTTATGTTGGGAAATGGCATGGGAGAAGGATTTATGAGACTTGTTAGGGATGAAGTGTGCTCTGGAGTTCCTATCTAGGAAGGGGTCTACGGGCTGATTGCAATCTCCTGCCAGTATAAAATTATCATCAATGAATCTGGTGATGTGCTGGGAAAATGAGTGCCAAAAAGTGGGATCACCAGTGGTAGGGGCATAAACATTCAGGAGAGAAAGTGGAACATTCTTGATAGAGAGTTTGGCATATACCCATCGGCCCTCAGCATCTGATTCTTGAACAAGCAGGGAATGAGAAAGAGCTTTGTGACATAAAATAGCAACACCATTGCGTTTACCGTCCCCAGGAGAGTAGTAAACATCGCCCACCCAGCTTCTTTTCAATTTAACAGATTCCTCAGTAGATAAATGAGTTTCTTGTAAAAAAGCAATATCTACATTCAAACGTGCAAGGTGAGATAGGATTCTTTGTCGTTTGATGGGGGAATTAACGCCCTTAACATTCCATGTAATTACTTTCAGAGACATATCAAATAAGGAAGGAGGAAAATGTCATGAGATAGGAAAAAGATGCAAGAGGAACCCAGAGGAGAAGGAAAGTCAAAGAAAGTAGGAAAGTCAGTAAAAGGCAGTGCATTAAAATGAGAAGAAGAAGGGTGATGAAGTAGAAAATAGAGCGGAGGAGAGAGAGATAGAATCAAGTGATATAAGAAATATGAGAAAGTAGACCGTGAAGTGGCAAGAATAATAGGAAGGAATTGATAGTAGAAGAGTTGTCGAGAAATAAGAAAGGAAGACACCTGTGGAATAAAGAAAACTAGTGAACTTGGAAAAGAGAAAATTACAATGAGGAAGGTGAACATTCGGGAGGAAAGGGAAAACATACTTACGGAGGGTAGAGGTGGGGAGGAATGATCACCAGGGAGAGTAGACGAGGAAAAATGAGTGGGGGGGGAGCGCCAGGCAGAGGAAGGAAGCATCCAATGCAAGCGAACCGGCAGGTCGAGGGGAAAACCCCATACATATCATAAACCTGCAAGAGAAAGGGAGGGAGAACGTAAATGAGTAAGACGAATGAAGGAAGAAGAAAACAGAGCAACATTACGAGAGAATACATGTCCATCCAACGCGGATGGAAAAAAGATAGAGAGGGGTGAAAAAAGGAACATAGGGACTGAGGATGCTGGGAAACTCATGAGAGGCAAACAACAAAACATCTAACATCAAACACGAAACATGTAAATTGGTTAGGCCAATGAAGTCACGGAAAGCAGGATTCATGGAGGGAAAGCTGATGAGGAGCCGGAGAAGTCCATGTCAGATGACTGTGCAGGGTTCAAGAAACTTCGGAGACGAACAGGATCCTCGTAGGTCGTGGTCTTGTTGTTGTGTGTGACTCTGAACAGGCAAGGATGAAAAAGGCCATATCTGGCTCCAAGAGCACGAAGCTCTGGTCTCATGTCTAAAAAGGCTTTACGGCGACTTGCTGTGGTTTTGGCATAATCCTGCGCAAAGAAGAGATTGGATCCTGACCATTGGAGACGAGGTGATGCCCGTGCTGCTGATATGACTTTGAGAAGGTCAGTGTACTCTAAGAAGTACATGATGACACCTCTCGGCCGTGAAGAGGACGAAGGAGTAGAAGGGAGGCGGCCCAGCCTATGTGCACGCTGTATATTAAGCGTAGTACCCTCAGGCAAATGAAGAAGTTTGGGTAAAAAAGACTTGAATGATGGACTGACTCGATGGGGTCAGTCCCTTCACAATTCTCTGCCAGGCCGTAGAGACGAAGGTTGTTGCGTCTGTTTCGGTTCTCCAACTCTTCAACCTGCTTTTGGAGAGAGGAAATCTGGGACTGCATGTGTGAGACCTTGGAGGACGACTCTTGGAGAGAGGTCAAAGACTTTTCTACTGTCGTCACCCTGGCGTCCATCTGAGACCAATTATCGGTGAGAACCTGCAGCTTAGAATTAGTTTCCTCCATGAAAGGTCTGAGGGCACGTATTTCCTCCAGTAGAAGCTCCATGGAGACAGTCGAGGTGGATCCTGTCGGTGATGGAGGATCTTGTTTTTGGCGCTTCGTCGTGACTTTCCCTGGTGGTTGGACAGGTCGCTCCGTGCTAGACTGCGACATCTGGGTGACGGGCGTTTGAGAGGCCTCGAGGTGCGCCAATGCGGAAAAGACTTTTGAGTTCTTAATGAATACACGACGTGGAGTCTTGGGAGTGCGGGAAATTGCCTTTCTTTCCATAAAAAGCAGTTGGTGGTGAGAGAAAAATAAAATTCAGTAGTAATCTCTGCTGGTCTGTATACAACTGCAAGTGTGCGCAGGAGTTCTTGGTAGGAGGAAAACAAGCAAGTTCCCCCAAGAAAAAAAAGAAAATAAGGAAAATATAACAGTCTGCGCAGAGTTCAGGAACGCCAAGGAGTTACTCAGATAAATGGAGCAGCATTCGAGTCATTTGAAGAGGCAGCACGTTGAGGCTGGGAGCGCAAAAACAACACTGCACTAGGGCATGCAAGAGTGGCACATGGCGATGCAGCAGAGAATTAACTGGTGAGGAACATCATAAATGCGAGGAGAGCATGTAGAGAAAAAAAAGACTTGTAAAAATAATACGCAGGACAGCTTCATGTAGTAGATACCTTACTAAAGTATGAGCGCGAGGAAATGAAACGCTCTCATAATATAATGTAGGTTGCAGCTGCGCATGCATTCAGGGTGCCTGAGGTAAAGAAGCAACAACCAGGAAACATGGTCGTCAGAAGACAAGTGAAGTCTGTGTAATTCACTGAAGAGAAGGCGTCATGAAGGAGAGTTGCCCAGCGGTGGTGCTAAAATACAGAAATGAGCTCACCAGAAGTAGCTGGAGGCAAGGAGGGCTCCGTGGCAGGCTGTCATGATTAACGAGCGGGAGCGCCGCCGTCCGTGGCAACAGGACTCAAGATGGCGGGCGCGACTATCTCACAGCCGCGTCCGCTACAGCGTGTGAAAAACAGTCATTCCGCCGCTCGTTTCGGTCCGCCGACAGGAGCCTGCTGATGTATCTGAGCTCCGGTCTCCGAAAAGCCGCTTTGCAGGAAGGTTTAAAATGAAATTAGAAGCGAAAGCCCCTTCAGTCCGGGAGCGCTTACATGAGAGCCGCCGTCCCCGTCGAGCGCCAAGCCACGCCCCCCCTCCGCCTTGTACACTGTCGATCAGTTTCTAATACAAGATTTTCAACACATTAGTGTTAGAGTAGATCCGTCAACAGCCCATTTTTCAATACTAATCGATGGACGTGCTTTTAGTGGCGTAATAAAGAAGGAAATTCTTTTATGATGCCGTCAACATTTCCCCCTTGCAATGGATTAGACTCAACATACTAACTATGAATCACGTGAGGTCCAAACGGTATGATGCATGCAATCCATGCACACTCAGTTTGTATTTACCCGGAAGATCCGAATTGAGGATTGCGCATAGGACAGTTAAGACACGTGGGGAGACGAGAGTGTGTTTTCACCATAGGTAAGCTACCGGAGAGTTATTATCACAATTTAATGTTGGTTTTATTTGAGACAGCCACGTCGTGGGCTTATAATACTAAAGGCGGTATTCTTTTGCTTTTATGTCAGGACTTATCAGGGTCTTGCTCTCCTTTCTCAGGAGATTGTGGCAAGTTCACCATTAATACTTTTTAGGTGAGTGCTACATGGGTTATTTGATTTGTTTTTACTTATAAAATCGAGGTACAGAAATATACATCTGGTTTTATGCCATTTTTGTTTGCAGAAGGATCGAGATAAATTTTACTTTTCTTCAAAAACACATTGCGCAAATCTCACCATACCTAAAACCGAGGGGTGACAATAATAATAAGTAAGTGGAACAAGATTGGATGGTATCTGGGTCTACATTTTTAATGAATTTACTGAAATTGTCTGGTATCAATTAGATTCGAGATACCTGTTTCAAGCAAACTATAATTTTTGTTGCTATTCATGTTCTATAAAAAATGGAAATACAAATAAAGTTGTTTTGAAGTCCTCCGTCATCATAAAATAAATCTACTAGAGCGTTAACATGCTAGCCAATACTGTGCACCAATATAGTGGAACAAAAGACAGGTGGTGCATGTCTAGAGAGGTAGTCTGCTTTTACTAACAGGAAAACAATTCTGTACTGACTTTTTTAATTGTTTTTAATATAATGTTGAGACGGCTTGATATGGAGTGTATTCAGCGAGCTTAGATTTAAATGAATTCCACCTTCTTTGACAGTGGAGGATATTATCATGGACTCATATGTATGATATTGGCTGAGTTTAATACCAAGTGTACTATTATCCTTTTGCTCTCACTAAGCAACATACCACGTGCAATATTTTGTGGTGTCGCCATAAGATATAAATATGTCCTCTTTTGACTGATACTGATTGTTAGAGGACATCACATGAGTATGATCGTGTCTTTATGTGTACTTCAATTTTCGTTCGATAGATGTACGGTGAATGATATGGCAGGGATATGCAATTATATTGGTCTGCCTTAAGGTACGTGCTTTGTTCCGCCTTTGGTAGGTGGACCAAAAAACCTCATCATCATTATTGTATGATCACAATTTTTGGTCCGGGTGCTACGTACGTACACTGTTAGCACAAATCTTATGAGATCTTAGGTACTTTTCACTAAATCTATTTTCATCACATCTTCGTGTGAGTGCACTAATAATTTTCAATATAAACTCGCTTTTTCTGGTGACTCTTCTGTTGGGTACTTATCTCTTTATATTCACTAGGAAACAACAACAATTCTGAATCTCTTCCATTTAGGTGGCCCTTGCCAAGATCTTTTGAGCAATAGGTATTCTCTAGATATGTATCAAATGCCAAAATGTGTATTTTCATGGCACAACCAATAATATCTGTTTGGACATAGAATTTCATTGAAAATAATTTTAATTTAGTAGCCAAGCCAAATGAGAGTGTATAAGATACACTAAAGCTAACTAACTTGTACAGGTCTCATGACATGTCATGAGTCTAAACAACTGTTTTGAAGATTCTTTTGGTGTACCCTGTGATTACAATATCAATGTATATCTTATGTTACAGCCTTGACAAAGTCTAAGGGAAGACGAAACACGTGTTGGCTGTTGTTGCTTTGGAATATATCATCAAAGAAAAATAAAGAAATTACATATTTGAAGAATCCAAGTGATGTGGACTCTGTCTTCGGAATAGAACATGGGAATTTGCACAGTTTTTTTTCTTGTCTTATAACTAAGGAATGATCATTGCTCTAAATAAGAAAGGATTGTAATTTTGACAGAAATATAGTCTCTAATTGTTCTGATAAAACATAAGGGTGTGCTGAACATTTTTTCAATTTTTTTAAACTTTATGAACACAATCATTTGTTTGTGTCTTTTGCACCATTTTGGTAGTAGGTGTGTAAAAAATAGCACCAAACTGTATTTGAAAAGTACGTGTAAAATAGATTTTCACACTCTGATTGTCAAGTGTAAAATATTCACTGATTGTGCGGTTCCATTCCTTTCTGAAAAGGAACACTACTACCTACTCTTCATTGAACAAAACACTTGTTGAAGATGTGGTGTGGACATGGGTCTGACGGAGAGCCGGAGTGGATGGTGTTCATGGTTTTGATGGTGTCGTCATCGTTGACGTGGGTCCAGGAGAGCAGAGGGTTGCTGTGGCTGGGGGGTGGTGAGTCTGAGGTGTCGGTGGGTGTCGGGGGGGCCTAGATGTTGAAGCTGTTGTGGATGTCTGCAATCTTTCCATGGAAGAAGGTGGCTAGGGAGTCACACAGGTCTTGCGATGGCAGAATGTCATTGGTTTTGAAGCTGGGGTTGGAGAGTTTCTTCACAATGTTGAAGAGCTCTTTGCTGTTGTGTGCGTTGTTGTCTAGGCGGTCCTTGAAGAGGTCCTTGAAGGAGGTTCTTTTGGCGGTTCGGATGAGGTGATGGTGACTGTGGATGTCGCTCTTGTGGGCTGCATAGTTGTCTGGGGTCTGGTCATGGCGCCACTTGTTCTCAAGCTTTCGGCAGGTCTGCTTGGAAGCCTGGAGTTCGGCAGTGAACCAGGTGGCCTTTCTGGTGTTGTGTCTGTTGGAGGGTTTCTTGATCGGGGCAAGCGTGTTGGTGCTGTCATCAATCCATTGTCTGAGGTTGCAGGCGGCAGTGTCGGCGTCGGTGTTGTCCGTTGGTGGGCTTCGGGCTAGGGTGGTGATTAGCTGGTGTTCGGTGACATTGCTCCAGCTGCGTTGGGGGGTCCGTTGAGTGTGGTGGTGCATGGTGGGTTTCAGGAAGGTGAAGTGGACACAGTGATGGTCAGTCCAGTAGAGTTCGGTTCGGTTCCAGAAACCCTGTCACTGGTTCAGAGCGAGAGATGCTGTATGATATGAGAGCATTTTGTGTGTACGTGTATGTGGATTTGTATAGTGTGAACACTGCTACAAAGCAATGACGCGCTGTATGCTGACAGTGGTTGCAAGAGATCGGTGGCTGTAATGAGAGAGGTGGGACCAGAGCTAGATGAGGGATGGGGTGTAGTATCCTGGGGAGAAAGAAGGTTGGAGAAAGGTAGACTCAGCTGTTGTCTTGGGTGAGCATAAATTTGAAGTTACCAGGTACCAGAAGGAATGATTTGACATGTGGACTTTAGGAGCTAAGGAGGGAGGCCTAGCACCTTAACACTCCTAGTAAATATTACTTGTGCCTCTTATTGAAGGGCTCATAGAGGTTCATTGAGAAATGGGATGATTTCTGCTTTTCCTATAACATTTAACAAATCTATAAATATAAAGGCAGGATAGGGGTAAGCCCAGTGCTCTCATTGTGTGCTGGGTGGTTCAGGGCAGCTGCTCAGTAAACAGAGCAGGTGTCCGACAGTAACATGTTGAAAATGTTGGAATGTCGGATTTTCTATACCAGTTAAGAACACAAAATGCTGCACCTACCAGACCAAACAGCTCTTGCAGACATGTGTGGCCTATTGAAATCTGGCCAATCAATGTCTTCTTTTTAGTGTGCTATGCATTACCTACCTTGTCCTTGTTTCTCAAAACACTCCTCTCATATTGAGCTAATCTGTAGCTCGTGCACAACGTTTTACCTACATCAGAATACTAAGCTCCACCCTACATGGTGTATAGGAAGTGGATCGCCACATGACCAGAAAGGTGGGGCTTAGCCTCTAAGTCTACCTGTTGTGCATTCTGTGGCATAGTTTTCATTTGACGCGGCCAGTCGTTCACGTACCAGTTCCCCCTTGGGATATTCCTCTAGTCGTGTGCTTCCTCCATGGAGCTCCTTTACAGTCTCTTTCTTCAGTTTCTTTCAAATTTCTCACCTTAAAGGTATTTTTCCTTGTGACAATTTCCTCAGGGTGGAGATTGGGAAATTTGGGTTACTTTTTGTCACAGACCCTTTGTAAAGGCTTTTTCTGGGTAAGGTGGTATTCATACCAGATCCTCCTTTGCTTCCCAAAGTTTCTTTTCATGTGACTCAGGACCATATTGTACCCTCATTCTATCCTTTCCCTTCATCATACCAGGATGATTTCTGTTCTGGTATTCCTTGGATTTGGACAGAGCTCTATCTATTTGAAAGGACAGCATCTGGTCAAAAGGTGGACTTTCTGTCCATTTCTATAGGCTTGGGCAATAGAGGTCAGTGTCTTACAGTTTCCACTTTGAGGAGGTGGATGAAGACTGTGCTTTAGTTGGCCTAGCAGAATACAGGTGTCGTAATGATGCAATGGAGCGGGACACCAAGTTCCTGCTCATGTTGTGAAGTTCCTATAAAAAGTATACAGGATCTGGGCGTTTAGACAACATACACAGTAGGATTGGTGTCAGACGAACTCTGATCACCCCCACCAGGTAAGTAGGCCCTTTTATACCAACTAGCTCACAGTGCCCCTATAATCTCCTTTTACCAAGGAGAGAATAGTTCCGGGCAACTTGCAGACATGACAACCCTGATCCCTCAGGACCGTGGAAAAAATATACTACCTTTCGCTCAGTTACTCATGCTTACTTAGTCTGTCTCAGAGAGATCCACAGAATAAACAGGCTGGGCATTTTCAATAAACATTTATTGAACAGTTGTTATTCTGGCGTAGAATAGATGTGCTGCAACAACCGATAGGCAGTGTAATATATAAATGATTAAAGAACACAAAAAGTCCCTAGTTGGTGGGGGTAAATACCCTACAGCGCAGACTAACCCAACCAGAAGGCTCAAAGGGTAGCTACGATGTCAAGGACAAGATCATAACATACACATAAATCGCAAATACAGGCTAACAGTCAGTATAGGAACCCTGTCTACAAATCACCACATAAATTTAGAGAACTATAATTTTTACCAGTGTAAAAAACAATTTATTAAAACCAATACATTTTCAAGTTTACATTCATAAAACAATTGTACATTCAAACATATGTTAAAAAACCAAAGAGTCGACGCGGCGTTTCGGTGTCTTGTGTCGAAGATAACACCTTCTTCAGGACGGGGTTTTTTTTGTTTAAAAAAATCTCTCAGAGATTGAGGGATTTAGGGCATAAGGAGTCTCATGAGGGTACAGTTTTTTTCAGTCATTAGTCTGACTCTCATGGACTTATCTTCCTTTGATGTAGTAATAAAAAACAATTTTGTTCCACCTGGATATAGGTATTCAAAAAAATTATCTGTGCTGTATCAGGGGTGACCACCGTATATCAATTCAGCTGTTTTGCATGTAACTTTAGTTGTATAGTGTTGGAGATGGTCCAACTTATCTCTTGGGGAAGCTGTATGAGGACCCGGTGACAGGGAGGCCGATACACAGGAAGAAGCGCTATTCTGAAAGTCAAGAAGGAATAGTAAGCGAATTGGGTGAAGTGAATGTAACAAATCTGAAGACTGCTACCCACAAGAGATAAGTTGGACCATCTCCAACACTATACAACTAAAGTTACATTCAAAACAGCCGAATTGATATACGGTGGTCACCCCTGATACAGCACAGATACTTTTTTTGAATACCTATATCCAGGTGGAACAAAATTGTTTTTAACACTACATCGAAGGAAGATAAGTCCATGAGAGTCAGACTAATGACTGAAAAAACTGTACCCTCATGAGACTCCTTATGCCCTAAATCCCTCAATCTCTGAGAGATTTTTTTAAACAAAAAAACCCCCGTCCTGAAGAAGGTGTTATCATCGACACAAGACACCGAAACGCCCCGTCGACTCTTTGGTTTTTTAACATATGTTTGAATGTACAATTGTTTTATGAATGTAAACTTGAAAATGTATTGGTTTTAATAAATTGTTTTTTACACTGGTAAAAATTATAGTTCTCTAAATTTATGTGGTGATTTGTAGACAGGGTTCCTATACTGACTGTTAGCCTGTATTTGCGATTTATGTGTATGTTATGATCTTGTCCTTGACATCGTAGCTACCCTTTCAGCCTTCTGGTTGGGTTAGTCTGCGCTGTAGGGTATTTACCCCCACCAACTAGGGACTTTTTGTGTTCTTTACACATTTGTTTACCCGGTCCCTCACTGGTCTTTGGGTACCTCCCTCATTGTGTTGTGTATATATAAATGATTAACAGTACTATAAAGGTAAATAGACGGTATAGTTCTACCATCTTACTATAATCATGAATACATTCAAGTAAATAAAACACATCATAAAAGATGCATACTCCTATGATGAACCCCTAACTGAATGTAGCTAAGTGTACCTATCATGGGTGTAGGTGTTAAGCCAAGAATCCCTCTAGGATTTAGTCAACCCCATTACCTGAAATGTGAGACTATGGGACCTTGTCCTGGTCTTGAGCTGGACACCCCGCAAGGGATGTTAGACCACAGCGAGCTGGAGTGTCTGCATGCAGGAACCTCAGCATCTCTGGTCCATGTGTTGGCCGGGAAGTCTCGGTCTCCTCTGTCTATCTTAGCAAGATGTGATGTATATATACCCGTAGGTCTCCCCAGGGGTCCTACCTTGCTGTATTACTGTGTCGGCCTAAGGATGACGTTGGGCATGAACTTTATACATAGATATTATACAGGAGATAGTAGTCCTGCAGTACTTCCAAGAATCCTCATAAATAATGTATGAGATTTCAAACTAGGGAAAACCTGCGTTCCGAGTGCAGTGTAATATCTAGGTGAAAGGTCAGTCCCTGTAAACTGTGCTAAGAACAATGTAGGGAGGAATATAGGAGAAGGGTAATGAGATTACCGAGGCTATAACCTATATGGAATATAACACTCACACCAGGCTGCAGGGGACTGGACACCTGACACTGCTTTCAGTCAAGAAAGGGGAAAGGCACTAACTAGACACACAGAGTGTTGGACACGAGGCAGGAAAGAAGTGACTGCATGAGCTCCGGAGAGAGAAACCCCTACACTCACCTTCCATTCTTACATTGTCATTAATTTGGGACCTGGGCAGTGGGATACAACATCGACAATGGGTATCAGTCTTCCTGTGGTCATTCAAGGTAGGTGAGTTTCTTCCTCTTGGGCCTTTTTTAATGGGCCTCTTTAAAGGGCATATATGTGGCTGCAACATGGTCCAGTCCTGAGCCTTTTATTTCTCATTATAAACTACAAATGGGGTGACATGTTTTCAACAGCTTTTGGGTCTGCTGTGCTATCGGCAGAAGATTAATAAGTGAATACATTTTATTTGTGTTTTGATTCAATTAATCACTGATATTGCAGATTTTTTGTCAGTCCTCAATTTCCTTCCTTTGGTTTTGGATTAGGTATACACTGAATTTGAGATGACTGTGGTGAGGAAGACCATCGAGGTAGGTAATGACTTTTTTACCTTCCGGTTCTATTCATTACTCTGAGACACAATCCTGCAGCTCTCCCTGCCCACCCTTGTGTGGTAGTTGGGCGGAAACTGATATTTGTTCTCTTTGATGAGCTTTGCAGCTTAACGAAGTCCTGAAAGCTAAGCCCCCGTTTGTGGTCATGTGGTACTCCACTTCCTGTAGACCACGGAGGTTGGGGATTCATTTTCTTTTCTGTTAGGGTGAAATGCTATACATCAGCTACAGAAAAGCTAAATTTGTGAGGACTATGGCAAGGAAGACTATGACAATTACAGGCTCTGATGTTTGATGTGCTAAAAACTCACATTTAGTTAGATTTTGCTGATTTGAGCATTCCATTTT
This sequence comes from Lissotriton vulgaris, assembly GCF_964263255.1. NCBI lineage: Eukaryota > Metazoa > Chordata > Amphibia > Caudata > Salamandridae > Lissotriton > Lissotriton vulgaris. Next base: position 1,187,131,510 of record NC_141693.1, on the reverse strand, counting down.
ATTTTGGAGGGTTGCACTAAAAGGTCAGCTACAACCTTGCCCTGATCTCCCCAGCATTGGCCTTTCTTCCCATTGCACCAGTCAAAGGTCAAGTGAAAAAGAAAATGAAGCCACCAGCAGTCAACCCCATCCAAAAGGCCCAAAGACTTTTCTACAGCCGCTCAGCTGGAGAGGGAATAGCACATGTTATACCACTCTGCTTAAGATTACTACCCTGATTGAGAGGTAATGCTGCTTGCACTGGCAGGCTTTACTGATTACATCAAAATTAACAGCTCAAAATTTTCACTGGAAGTTTTAGATTTATGTCAGAGACTCACAGATCAAAAGAAAAAGCGTAAAGGAGAGAGGGACGAGACACAGGAGAGAACAGATTTCGAATTGGTACTTATCCAGATACAACCACTCATTGAAATCTGTAGTAATATAACTTAGTTCATAAATCTCCCCTTGTGGAGATTGGTGAGTAAACCCCAAATTAAAATTTTAATCGGGCTGGGACATCTCAACTGTAAGGCCATATTATCAAGAACACGCGATAAATATCGCAAATCGCGCTTAGCGTGTTTTTCATTTTCGCCCTCTATCGCTGAATTACATTGCTGTGTTAGTGTCGTATTAGCAACGCTTTGCTAACAGACTAAGTACAATCCAGCGATAGACTGCGATAATGATCATTAGCCTGTGAAATACAGCGATGATTTCACAGCGCTAATGAAAAGCTTGGTAATAGGGGAGTATGTACTTAACCATACAATCCACCTCCCATAGGTAATAATGCTAAATCAGGTTTTATTCAGGCCTTAGAATCATGTGATAATGGGGGTTTAGCGCACCTTTTGTCATCGCTTCGCTGTTCAGGGGCAGCGTTGGTTATACCGCAATGTTGGTTTTGTGATCATTTCACATGTGTTTGTTTTTTTTTGTCCTCATTCGCCTTCAACCGCCTTAAAAACCAGCCGCCTATTCACAGCCTTAGTTATTAACCTTGAATGTCTTTTTATATGGAATCTTTCCATGCCTTAGCCTGTAAAGGTACATTTTTTAGGCGGGAAGGTTAATTCCCCTGCTGAAAAGGGGGGAGGTTGGATTTACTCCAGCTAGGTCTTTAAGAACCTGATGGACATCATCGACAGCCTGGAAAGCATAGAGTGGTCCAAGGAGTATGCAAAAGGCATATTCATTGACCCCCCCCCCCCCAAAAAAAAATACTATTTCCACTGAATCAACAGGTCCCAATATGTGATTCTTTTATTACTACATGTTCTAGACATGTCCATCTTGGATACTTCATATAGTGAGGTCAACCAATCTAAATGTTTGGGGGAAACTGGATTTATCCACTGTTTGCAGATTTGCCTCCTAGCCAATAATATTGAATAAAATAACAGAGATCTGGCAGGGTCTACGATGTTACTATTGAGGCCGAAAATTATCAAGGACAGGTTTATGTGAATTAGTGCTCTTAAGATACTTTCAAGTGTCTTCAGCACATCTTCCCAGAAAGAAGAGATGGAGGGCCAGTCCTTGAACATATGTATGTCCGATGCTTCAGTCAGCCCATATTTATTACACACTGCTTGGTTCCCTTTCAAAAATTTAGAGGGGATAGGTATGCTCTATGAGCAGTGAACAGATGATTTCACTTCAGTCAAGCAGGTTTAGCTAGTCTGAATAGAGTTCTAAACGAGAACTGCCATAGAAAATCACACTGTATGTCCGGGATCTGTTCCCCCCATAACTCGTCTGCAAGCTTAAATTCCCCAACCACTGCCTCTTCAATAGCCCAATACCACACTGAGACCTCCCTTTTTCCTACCGGCCTCACGACTAGATGTTGTTCCAGGCTAATGTCCCTACCAAATGATTTTTTCCGTCTTAACTGGGATTGTGCCCAACTTTTTAGCTGGATATACTTAAATCCTGAGAGACCCGTCCCTACTCTCTTTTTTAGATCTTCCCAAGAAACCAATGTATCCTCACTAATTAGATCTCCCCACGCTTTTATTCCAGCTTTTCTTAGTGGTATCGTCAAACTATACTGGAGGCACTTCGGTGAACCTGGCGAATCTCAGAGTGGCACTAGGTTTGAAAAGTAAGTAAGCCCCACCAAATTTCTTAATCTGGCCCAAGTTTTTGCTATTGACTGGAGGACCTTGAGTGTGACCTTTTAAAAAAAATGTTGGCCCCCAAATTTAAACATAAAGCCTTCTTCGGGTAAACAAGTACCCCTTAACATAGCCCGAAACATGTCTCCTTCCCCTGTACTCGCAGGCACGAAGAGCAGATAATTTCACATGTTGTCCTAGGAGGGAACGCCTACTTTGCATCTCATTAGCAATATCTATAACTGTCATGAGATGCGTTGCAGATTCGGCCGCTAACATGCGCTAATAAATATTAGCGACACCTTACAAATATTGAGATAATAAAATCGGCGCTTTTTCAGTGCACTGTGCCGAAAACGCGGTGATGTATCTCTTCATTATATGCCCCTCATTCTTTAACGGTCAATAAAACGGGCACCTATTTTATTTTTTCCGTTAAAATGACACCTATCAATAACAACGTCAGGAGACAAGTCCCTCTGCAATGCGTACTGCATTAATGGTCAATGCGCCTTGCGATTTTTTGTATGACAAGTATGAGGAAAGGCTCATATCTGTAGTGAAAGCACTAAGCCATTCATTTTCATTCTTCCGGAACTAGGAAAACAAGAGACATTAAGGCAGGTAATAAAAGCGCCTACTCTTTAAAATATAAAGAGTTAATTCATTCGATCTGTATCATATAAAAGTTAAATAATCGGTAAACACCCCAATTGGTAATTGAGCTGTGTGATAGACTATGACTATGTGTTTTCAGCATTTATTGTATGTGGGTGGGACAAGTAGGTGCAATACAATGAGGTAGAGGTTTAAGTGCTGGGCACCAATGGGAAGCAGTGAGCATTAAGTGGTGTGTATTTAGTAGATGTGGTGGTGCTGTGTAATTATATATGATTTTGGTGGCAGTTGCCTGAGAGAATAAAGAGTGGGAGGGGATGGTGGGATATGGTAGATCCTTTTTTCGTCGTGTATTGATGTATGTTGTGGTGTGATATATGGGTGGGAATTGGAGTAACAGAGAGTAATGTGAGTCTAGATATGCAAAGCAAAGCTCACAAAGTACCGGTTGCTATTAGTGACCAGTATTTGTGTGCCCAGTTTGCAATTTTACAAACCATTCCATGCATTAAAAGTCAGGTCACAAAATACTGAATTGTATTGTGTTGCAATTCAACCTACCTCATGAATATTAATGAGGTATGTCACAAATTGCAAACCTTTATGAATTACATCCACAATAGGAATATTGGCCTACTGGGGTCAGCATATTGCCATGTATGTGATTGCTCTTATATACAGCAATCATTTTTATTTTTAAATGCATCCCATTTTCCAAAAAGAAAATAGGATGTGCTTAAAAAACATGAGAAGTATAATTGACATGTTTTAAGAGTAAGCAGTAGTCCATTGAACGACTGCCAACTCTTTAAAAATATACTTGACAACATACAAAATGGTGAAGTTGTCCCATGGGGACCTCTTCTCACTTGCAAATGAATTACCACATAATATGAAAGCTTTTGACAGAGTTTTGGTTGCAAACCATTAACACATCCCATTTTAAATAGGTATTTGGAAGGGACGCCCTAAGCACACCACTTGCAAATACCTATTCAGTATTTATTCAAAATCAAAAATTGCTTTTTGTAATATATTACCGACTTGCAGTTTGGGTCCTTTAGGAGAAGAGGCCTTTTGCAACTGCCTAAAGCTCTGAGGTGCTCTAGTCTGTTGCTGCCTTTAGAAGTGAAAGGGGGAAGCTCGCTTCAGAGGGCTGCTGGCTGCATCATTTAGGCTGTATTTTGCCTCTTTCCTTCACCACTGCTGCTTGATTACCCCACTGCTCATGTTGTAATGGGACTTGATGGAAAATGGGCATCTCTGAAGATCTGAAGGATCACCCCAAGCTTTTTGCCTCCCCCTCTTCTTTTTCTGACTTCGTTTTTGTTGGCTTTAGCACCCTCAACACTTACCCAGGGCTAACCAGTTCTAAAGTGCATGTGCTCTCTCCTCTAAACTATGGGTGGGCCAAAGTCATGGAATTTCAGAATCACTCAGAGTTACATAAAAACTCAGCAAGATTCTGTAGAGTTCCGGGTACAGGCAGAAATCGGCACAACACATTGATTATTTTTTAGCACTGGGAGCTTGTTCTGTGCTGACAAATCAGTGCAAATGGCACCACACAGTGCATCAGAGGGCACTGCTTCTCGAGTTGGTTTTGCTGCCGCTGGCGTAGATTTTCTACTTCAGTGCACCTTTCCTACCCTGAGCGGTCGAGACCACATGCGGTGGAACAATCTCACCAGGTGTTAACCTAATACCCAAAAATCTTGCTATGGGACACCAATTTTCACTTGCCAACCTACCATTGTCAAGCCCCACATAAGAAAAAACTCCATGCGGCAGTGGCAGAATTTAGCTGGAACTCTGTCCAAAATACCCCCAACTCTGCCAGTGAAGCAGAATTTATAATCTGCCCTTACTCTAAACATTGTAACATTGGCTCATACACAGTTAGCATATTTATTTACTTGTATGTGCCTCATAAAGTTTACAACATGTGCGAGGGGCCTGTGATTTAAATGCTACTAGTTGGTCTGCAGCACTGATTGTGCCACCCACTTAAGTAGCCCCATAACCTTGTCTTAGGTCTGCCACTAGAGTTTATGTGTGCAGTTTGCATCTGCCTCGTTAACCTGGCTAGTTAAATCTCTAGCCAGGCCTAAACCTTCCATTTTAATACATATGTCATCCCTAAGGTATGCCCTGGACAGCCCAAGGGCTGGGTGAATGGATTTAAAAAGTAGGACATGTAGTTTTTAAGTTTTACAAGTCCTGGTAGTGAAAAACTCTTAAATTCGTTTTTCACTACTGCAGGGCCTATCTTTCCCATGGGATAATATTGGGATTACCTTATTATATGTTATAAGTGTCATTTACAATTGGAAAGAGATAAGAGCTCCAAGTCTGGTGTGTCTGGAATCACAATTTAAAATCACACATTATTGAAGTTGGATTTTAAATTTAAATTCTGTAAATGCCTTTTTTAGAAAGTTGGCATTTTCTTACTTCAGCTATTTTATACCAGCTGCCTGTCTCTGATTGCATATCTGTGGTGGTGACAGCTGGGCTTTGTGCATTCCCTATAGACAGCCACACACAAGGGGAGCTTAGGTGTGGCTGATGAGCCATCTGAGCAGGTTGGGAGGGAGAAGCTGGGCTCAGCCTCACACATTATTATTATTATTTATTATTTAGGGATTTATAGCATGCACGGCTACTCAATAGAGTGTCCCGGCACGAGCCAAAGCATCAGAGGGAACAAAAACAGAGTAAGAGAGGGACAGGCCAGTTGAACAGGTAGGTTTTTAGCTTTTTCCTAAACTGAGAGGGATTTTTCAGATTGCGTAAATCCAGGGGAAGGGAATTCCAGTAAGTTGCTGCAAGATACGACAGAGAACTGCCACCCTTACGTTCAGGCAAAACCTGGGGACAGATGCTAGGAGCATATTCGAGGAACGCAGGCACCTGACAGGGGTGTAAAACTGAAAACGTTTCCTAAAATAGTTAGGGCCATACTCATAGAGTGCAGCGTGAGCAATGGTAATAGCCTTAAACTTTATCCTAGCTTTAACTGGCCGCTAGTGTAAATTACGCAAGTGATGCCCTAAGCACTGGAGTGCTTAGGAAGATCCAGTAGAAGATGAGCGGTAGCATTCTGAACCACCTGAAATTTGTCCAGAAGGTAACATGTCAAACCAGCATAAAAATGCATTCGCATAATCTAGGCGAGAGGTGACCAAAGCATGGATAATCGTTTCTTTAGCAGAGAGAGGCAATAGTGGCAGAAATTTACAGAGAAGTTTAAAAATGCCAAACCAAATGCCAGTAAGTTCCGCAATTTGGTTACCAAAACTGAGTGTATCATCAAACCAGATGCCACGATTTTTCACCAGATGGCCAGAAGGGGAAGGACAGGGGGACTCAATTGGACAGCAGTGATGCCAAAACAAAGGGGGGAACTCCCCAAAGAAGAGAATCTCAGTTTTGTCTGCGTTACAGTTTAACTGAGCCGACTCAAGCCAGCTGAATACAGGCAGGCAGGCAGGCAGGCAGGCAGGCAGGCCTTGCCATGAGATGTGTCAGCCTTGTGTTTCTTCCAGGTAAACAGGAGTTGAGTATCATCTGCATAGGCAACTACTTTGGCACCAAGATCCTCAGCCAGCTGAATAAGAGGAGTCATGTAAAGATCAAATAACAAGAGACTAAGAATAGACCCCTGAGGCACTCCTGTCAGCAAATCTTGCGATGATTACACAAAAGGGGGAATCCAGACTTGTTCAGTTCTCTTTCCCAGGAAGGATTTCAACCACTTCCAAGCAGTGCCAATAATGCCAAGCTTATGTAGACGGGCAGGGAGAAGTGAATGGGGACAGTATCAACAGCGGATGAGAGGTCCAACAGGACCGAGTCGTTCCTGCCCCCAGCATCCAAGGTCTCACGGATAGCCTCTGCTACTTCCACAGTACTGTAATTGGCCCTGAAGCCCGATTGTGTAGGGTGGAGAATGCCATGCTGTTCAATAAAAAATGTGAGCTGCTTGTTAACCATTTTTTCACAGCCTTTAGCAATTGCAGGGAGCAGGGAAATAGGGTGATAGCTTAAAGGAAGATGGGGATAGAGAGTGGGTTTTCTATGAGAGGAACAAGCAGTGCCCATTTCCAGTCAATAGGCACAAAAGCAAGAGAGAGTGAGGTATTAATCAGCTGGTTCACAAAGGGATTAACAACAACCTCAGCAGTGGCCATAAGTTTTGCAGGGCATGGATCATGCGGGGAGCCTGATTTAAGGCAAGATAAGGCAGCCAGGGAGTCTGGCAGAGAAACAGGTTCAAATGCAGAAAAGGTAACACAGGTAGTGGAGCCAGTCAAATTGTCTGGGGACAGCTGAGAGATCTGGCTGTTGACGTTTTGAAAATGTGATTGCAGTGCCCTGACCTTAGTAATAAAAAAGGTGGAGAGTTCTTCGCACCATTCAAGAGAAGGGGCGTACCCCCCAGGCAGTGTCCTGGCCGCACACAAAGGGATGCATACCCCCCTGTAATGAGTCTGGAGCCAGGGCAGGAAGAGAGGACCACTGCACGCTTCAAAGACCTTTCTTTGAAGTCTTCTCTACTTCAAGGCACAACTGGGTATGCGTACTGCACCTCTGACACCACCACTTCAGTACCCCTCTGGACTTGTGATGACTCTGCCAGGAAGAAGAATTGATGTACTGCGGAAGGACCACGACTCCGCTAGATTTCTGCCTTGCTGGACTCCTGCCTGGCTATGCTGCCCTCCTGCTTGCTGTTCCCCTGCCTAGGTGAGAAGGACTGGACCTGCATCACTTGAACCCAGATTCACTCCAAGTGCTTACTGACTTGCCTCCGGATTGAAGTATAAGGGACATGAAAAAAGCCAACTACCTGCATCTACACCTGGGCTTTGCCATCTGTGAGTCTGCCTGCCAAGTGGTGCCACCTCAGTCCTGGACCCTTGGAAGTGAGGAGTAAGGTACTTCCTTAGCCAACCCACTCATCTCCATCTGAACGACTCATCTTCGAAGTTGCTGGGATCAGGACTGGCACATATATGCCTTTGCGTGGATTGGAACTTGTGCATTCTCGCCGCAGTGTGGATCAGTAATGGTACATCTCTTTAACTGTGCGTAAATCGGAACCGGTACATCCTCATCGTGAGTGAGTGGACCTGGCGCCCTCAGAGCCAACACATTACATTCGGGACCCTCAGACCCAATGCATCGCCACCTTTGCGTGGAGAAAACCAATACACCTCCTTCTGTTGTAGAATCAGAGCAAATGCACGCCTCAGCTGTATCCTACAACTTCTTCAATATCGACGAACACCAAGATCAATGTCCTTTTGTTCAGCAGGACGAAGTGGATCCCTCCATCTGGCCTGTACTCCATAGCAGTCAGCCTGAACCTTTGACTTTGCCCCGGTAAAGTGCTACCATATAACCCATTTAAGCACATATTGCTTCTAAGCACTATTTTATAGTTTATTCTTTAAAAATTCATGTCTCCACTTCTACTTATTGGGTTTTTGTCATGTTGTTCTTGTTTTATTTATTAAATTAAGTTCTATTGTTCTATCCTGGTGTGGATTCATTTTGTGTGTTTTTTCCACTGTATTACTATTTGAAAATTGAAGTGTTGCACAAATACTTTACACATTGCCTTTCAGTTAAGAATGACTGTTCTGTGCCAAGCTAACAGAGGGAAAGCATTATGCCTTACTTTTACCCTGACCTGGATTGTGGTTCCTGCTTTGACAGGGAGCATACCTCTGTCAACCAAAAACCCAATGTCTAACTGGGGTCATAACTGCAGTGACTTGATGAGAAAGGAGCACCCAGATGGAGAGGTAGACAAGGACATTGTTCCATTTCACTACGATATATTTATACATGCCATTGTCTTCATAAATTGTACTTTACAAAAATGGTTGTAAGTGTAAAATAATCCTGCATTACACCTAAGATTTTGGCTTCCATACTGAAATGGGGAAACTGGAGAGTTTCCTTTCTGGCCTTCTCTTTTCCAACTTCCATGCTGCAATCATTGTAAGCATTAATGTTGCTATCTATCTGCAACGTCTTCAGCGCTTCTTTAGTCCTCACTACTCCAAGGTGTCTACTTTTCAACAGCACCTGATGTTTTCAAGGTTCTCTGTCTTCGTGCCTGTTCTCCTTGTTAGGAAATGCCCAAGGGGGAAATGGAAGGTCGTGTGAGTTCACAACAATGCTCTGGTACTTGCTTGCAATTCTCAATTTTAGACCTGTGTGACCCACTTGGCCTACCTGGCCTCGACTCTATCCCAGCCAACCTGAAATTGAATCTATATTCTATCCACTGTGAACTGTGACTTTTGATTGGCGCTTTGTGTTTTCTTGGTGGCTTTTTGCACTGCAACTGTGAAAGTTCATTTTTCTAGTTCACCTTAAACCATTTGATTTTAACCATGTTGCTGTATGAGCCCGACTACGACTTTTGGCGGTGTGGAGTGGGTGGCCATCCACTGCCTTGCCCCCAGGATTGCCATGAGTCAATGCCGCCTGCCCCCCTCAAACGACATCTCCTAGACCCCCCCAACTACTTAGATCTATCCCCCCCTGTCCTCCCACCCCTCCTCCTGCCCTCTCTCCCCTTCGCTGCATGTTGATAAACTGTAGATCCGCCTCCTGCCATGCAACTGAGATTTCTGAAACCATTCTCAGTGAAAACATTGACATCGCTTTCCTTACTGAAACCTGGCTCACCTCCCACTCCACCCCTATCCTCGACCTGCTTATCCCTCCTGGCTTCTCTATTATCAGGAAGGACAGAATCAAACAACAAGGAGGAGGCCTTGCCCTTATCTTTAAGGAGAATCTCAACATATCACCCGTCCTACTCCAAGACCCTACGTCTTTTGAATATCTCTGCGCCGACCTCTCTTTTCCTGGCTTTCCCACCACTCGGCTACACACCATCTACCGCTCCCCGGAAATTGCCTCCCCTTCACAGAAGAGATGACTGATCTTATTATCCAAGCCTCAATCTCCCACCCCAAAATAGTCTTCCTGGGTGACTACAATATCCACTGGAATAAAAAAGATGACCCTGCGGTCTCCCTTTTTAATTAAACCCTTGACATCACTGACCTGACCCAACTCTGCCTTGCCCCCACTCACATCAAAGGCGCCACCCTAGATGCTATCCTGACGAACAAGGACTCGGCCTCTCTCGCGAGCATAACATTGGTTGATTGGTCTGATCATCACCTCATCCTCTTCACCCTAAACAGCCCCTCCACTCCCCCCGCCCCTATCAACACTTTTCCCAGAAAACCCACTCGTAACCTTCACCTCATCTCACCTGAGGAACTGGAATCAGCAATTAAAACTCGCTTACTCCTTCCCCCACCCTCTCTTGGCACCAATGATCTCACTGATCTCTATAACAAATCCATCCTTGATGCCCTTGACTTAATTGCCCCCATTAAGTTAAAAAAACAAAAAAAATCCCTCCAAAATCCTGGTTCAACGTTGAACTCAATAACGAAAGACGGACCCTCAGACAATCGGAAGGCGCCTGGAGGAATCATCCCTCCTCTGAAAACCTGGCCCTACTGAGATCCAACAGAGCTCATTACAAAAAACATATCTTTAACGAAAAAGCCACCTTCCTCCGGTCTCAACTTGACCAGGCCAGAAACCGTCCCCGGGAACTGTTTAACATTATTAAAAAACAACTTCCTCTGGCCCTCCTAAACTTGCAGCCTCTGTAAATAGATGTGAAGAAATTGCCAGTTTCTTTTCAAACAAAGTCAACTCCATTGAACAATCCTTCTCTTCCCCTCCTCTCTCGCTCCAAACTCCCTCCATCCAACCCACCTTACCTAATAGGCCCATCTCACCTCCTTCCCCCTCCCTCTCTCCTCTCACCTATCAACCTCCCCCATCCAAATCTCATTCCCCAACACTTCCAATTCACCTACTTCCTCCTCCCCCACGCACCACGACTCCACCCTACCCCTCCCTTTTCTCACCCCGCAGGCCTCTTCCTCTACATTTTTCCTCCCTAAAAATAACGCTTCATGGAATGTATTTATTCCTACCTCGGAAACCACTATCATCAACATCATTGCCAAACTCAAACCGTCCTCACATTCTAATGACCCCCTCCCCGCCCACTTAGTTCAACAACTTAAATACATCATTGCCCCAATTTGGACCGCTATCATCAACTCCTCACTTTCTTCTGGCTACGTTCCAGCCTCCCTACAGCTAGGTCAAATCTCCCCTATTCTAAAAAACCCTACTGCCGATACTAACGATCTGAACAATCTACGCCCTATCTCCAACCTTCCCTTCCTCTCTAAAGCCCTTGAAAAATAGGTTTTGTCACAGCTAGACAACCATATCTCCTCCTTCAACCTACTTGACACCTTCCAATCGGCGTTTAGAAAAGGATGCAGCACAGAAACAGCCATGCTCAATATTACTGATGACATTAATCGCTCTCTTGACAAGGGCGATCCTCCCTACTAATCCTCCTGGATCTCTCGGCGGCATTTGATACCGTACACCATCCCACCCTGTTGAACACCCTAAAAGTTCGCTTTGGTCTTAAAGGCACTGTACTCCAATGGTTCACTTCCTTCCTTCAGAACAGATCCCAACAAATTAAACTTAGTCACTGCCTTTCTAAACCCCAACCTGTCGCTCTCGGAGTCCCACAAGGGTCTATCCTCTCTCCGACCCTTTTCGACCTCTTTATGGAACCCCTCACTCTCATTCTCAAACAAGCCAAAATCAGTTACCACCTATATGCCGATGACACCCAACTATACTACAAGATCAAAACCCACAATGACATCCTTCACCTCAATGACACTCTGTTGAAAGCCCAAGCTTGGTTCCACCTTAATCATCTCAAACTCAATCCTAAAAAAACTGAAATTATCCTTTTCACTCCTAAACTCAACTCCCTACCCATTCAACTCTGGACTAAAGACATCACTGCCCTTAAATGCTCCCTCTCCACCTCTAATTCGGTAAAATTCGTGGGTATCAGCATTGACCAGAACCTTACCCTCATCCCCCACATCAAAAATACAGCAAGAAGTGCTCTCTCCATCCTACACCACCTCAAAAAAGTTAAACCTTTTATTCCAGCTGATGATTTCAAAATTGTCGTACAATCTCTTGTCCTATCCAGGATCGACTATGGAAACGCCACTCTGGCAGGCACCCCCAAGGTCCACCTGGCACCAATTAAATCTGTCCTCAACATAGCCGCCAGACTTATTTCTGACTGTCAAAAATTCGACCACATTTACCCTGTCCTCAAAAACCTGAACTGGCTCCCAATCGAAGGTCGCTCCACCCACAAGATTGCTTGCATTACCCATAAAGCTCTTCACCAAGACACCCCCTCTTACCTGTCAAGTAAACTACAAAAAGCAGGGAGCACTAGATCGCTGAGAAGTACTAACGCCCTACTCCTTAACCCTCCCAAACTTAAATGCAAAAAGACCCAATCTCGTGCATTCTCTGGTAATGCCCCCACTATCCGGAATGCACTACCCAAAGACCTTCGATGCAACCCCTCCTATCCTCTCTTCCAAAAGAGACTCAAAGCTCTTCTCCTCAATAAATACTGGGGATCTTAATTCTTACTGACCTTGAACTCCCTCATCTCCCATCTGTCACTCTCTCTCTCTGTCACCCTACATTCTCCCCCTCTCATCTCACCCTCCCCCCTCCTCACCCTCTCCCTTAGCGTTATCCTCAACTCCCCCTGCTCCACCTCTAATCTGCTCTAACGACCACTTCTCTCACTGTATCTTGCCCATTTCTAACTGTTTATTTTACTTAATATGTACCTGCTCTGTTCATTTGTCATCACTATGTAAAGCGCTCTGATACTCTCGGGTCCAGCAGCGCTATATAAAACTTTTTAAATACATAAATAAATACACATTTTTGGTACTCTGGGGGGTGGAAGACATGGTGGTTCATGCTGTGGTACCTCTTTTAAAGGCGGCGGTGCCTTTGATAAAGGCACCGTAATGGGAACGCCTCACAAGTTTCTTTCATAGCATGGACTATAACGTCCAGCCGTGCAGGAACTGTTGTGCAAGCACACAGTGGGGCACATATTGTGCCCCCCTGTGTGCATATACAAGGCACAGAGGTACAAGGGTGCCCTGTAGGGTCACCTTTGTTTCCTCTCCGCCATAAAAACCCTGGTGGAGAGGAAACATATAATATGCTTGGCAGGGTCACTGTGGTCCTGCCAAGCATATTGCAGCCTCTGACTGCCATGACACCACTAGAGAACAGCGGTTCCCTGGTGGCAGCAGCAGTCTGACCGCCCAAGTCTTAATGGGGCAGTCCGACTTCCGGTGCGGTGGTGGCTGGACCACCACCACTGTGCCACCACGAGTCTGGCAGTCCTTGGACCACCAGGTCTTGTAATTAGGCCCTTTGTGCTTACTTTTTTAATTTTCTGAAGGAGGGAGAGTTAGTTTAGATTCTTTTAAAACTGTGTTGTGAACTGACCAGATTTTGTTTATTATATTGGCAAGATTAAGCCCCTTCCATATTAAGGGACATATTCATGGGAAAGTCACACACAAAGTTGCTGTGCTGCCTGACTGCCAAAGGGCAGGGATGCGCCATATTTAAAAGAATACGTTGAATTCTTACATGGTGCAATGGTGCCAGTGTTGCATACACAATTGTTTTTGTGCAGGAAAGGGGCACCTTCCAGCACAAACACAATCCATTGAGGCATATCCCTATTTCTATGTGTGCTGCAGAGTGTTGTGTTACTCTGCTCTGGGAAGGTGTCTGATGCGCGTAGCATGGGTGCTCCCATGATTTTTGCTGGATTCCTAAATTTACCAAAAGTGCAAGACCTGGGAATGCGCCATAAAAATATGCCTCCCAAGAGAGGCGTAATGAGGAGAAATATCAAGGAAATCTTTGATATTTCTCCTTGTTACGCCTCTCCTGGGAGGCGTATCTTTTTGGTGCATTCCCAGGCCTACCACTTTTGGGAAATCTTTGATATTTTTGACATACATGCAGTGAGGTTGCTTTGGCAGTGCTTGCTCCCTCACACTCCTCCTACCTGTCAATATCAATGTCTTCCCCATCTACCTATTATTTACAGTATTTTATCTGCTAACCCCATCACTTTAAAATTAAATCATTTTTGCTTTAATCATGTTCTCTCTTGAAAGCGATACAGCTCTGTTCCAAAAAAAGCTTTGTATTGCCGATGTTGAATTGCCTTTGTATACAAATAAATTGAAATAATACAAATTAAATTAAACAAAACAAAATGCCTGGACACTCCCAAGGTGGCAAACATGATAATGGGCCTTGGCTGCTCTATAAATTTCAAAAGGGATGACTGTTCAATCAAGCCCCTTATGTCAATGTAGAAGCAATAATGGTTAAAGGGCACACAAACATATTAACCAGCAGACTTTGGATGTGGAAATGCTGCATAAAATGAAATGACCCTCTTTGTGTGACAGTATGTATAGGAAATACATATCCTGTTATGCACAATGGATGAACCCCCTATAAAAATAGATCTGAGTGATGATTTCTCAGTAGATATTTTCAGGTATGTGCTGTTGTTGATGATTTTTATATATCTGACAGTGTGTTTCTGACAAAGTCATATCTCCAGAGTTGACTATTCAGATTGAATATTATCATGGATTCGTTAACACTGTTCAATTACAAACAATTTTAATGAATAAAGCAACTAATAATGATCGCAATACTTGGAATAATGCAAAAATAATTAGTGCCCATTTTATTTATCAATTTAATTATATAACATTGTACGAATCATTTGGAAAATATTGTGGTGTAGGTATGAACCACCAAACAGATTCTTCTAAAAGCTCCTATAATGCATGAACTAAACATCAGGGTCCCGATCTTCTGGTGCTGATTGCTTTATTTTTTAAGCTGAATGGGTCCCACAATGATGTTTGCTACTGGGTGGTTCTCTTCTGGAGACCTCTTGCGTCTTGCCTGACAACCCTGGCGGCAACGAGATGAGTAATCGCTCACACGGCACACCACCATTTTACACTGCAGGTAGATCAAGGGATGCCTGCTCAAAAACTTGAAGGCTCGGAAAGCAAATCGAGGCTTGCTCCTGTAGGGAGAGTTGATGGAGCGGTAGGTAGAATCTCGAACACACCTGAGGGAGCAAAAGTAAAGTTATTGACTTCTGCATCTTACAAAGCTGAGTCCTATTATGCAAAACAGGACAATATGGACCTTAGCGTGCTTAACTACTACAAGCATCAAGAGTTTGTTGAAATGCTAAACGATTGAAACTGATTATACTGGAAGAAACTGATTATACTGGAAGAGCTTTCTACAGTGAGCCAGCAAGCAGGCCAGTAAAACTGAGAAGCATGCATATTTTATTTCTTTGACTAGATATTTCATCATACATTTTATATATTTTTTTCAAATGTTGCCATCTCCATCACTTGACAATCATCATACCCTTGTATATATGGGCCATTTCCTAATAATACATAATTGTGTTTCTCCAAAGGAAGTGGCCATCTGCCTTTTCTAGTAAATTCTATATTAGGATATTTTGAGAAAAGTATGTGGCATACCGATCAGTGACTCTCATAATGATTAGTATCAACTTGGGGCCATATTATCAAGAAAGGGCGATACATTATCGCTGCTTTTATCGGCAGGAAACTGCCACTATAGTGGCGAGATAATGGGCTTGATAATATGCCGTTGGGAATTCCCATAAAAGCCCAGGTTAACACCAGAACCAGGGCTTCTATGGGAATTTACAAGGGCATATTATCAAGCCCATTAACGCAACTTTAGCAGCAGTTTCCTGCCGATAAAAGCGGCGATAATGAATCGCCCTTTTTTGATAATATGGCCCTTAGTTTTCACATTTTATTCCGGGTGCTATTCCAGAAGCAACTTCAAACAATATAAACAAATATTGCGGCCAACTTGATGACTCATTGCCAACGGTCAGAATTTGACTGATAACACTTCTTAAATAAACATTTGAGGGGAGAATAACAACTATGGAGAATT
The DNA here is from genome assembly GCF_964263255.1 of Lissotriton vulgaris. Classification (NCBI taxonomy): domain Eukaryota; kingdom Metazoa; phylum Chordata; class Amphibia; order Caudata; family Salamandridae; genus Lissotriton; species Lissotriton vulgaris. The sequence continues at coordinate 1,187,115,734 of NC_141693.1, read as the reverse complement.
TTTATTGTAAATATATTTAATCAAAGATATTTTTGATGGTCCTGTAAGATTTTATTTTGCTTCTCTTCTAAAGCTGTGGCTTTAGAAAGATTTTTGTTAATCATTATATTAAATAAACATGTTATATAAATACAAGTAGGAGGGCACTCTCAAGTATTTTTTGCCAGGGGAGAGTCAGAGGCCCCAAGGCGTAGCCTAATGTCCTATTCCATCAAAATCAATGACTACCTAGGAGTGTCCTCCCATTGGATATTATGGCTTTTGTAAATCGGACCTTTTAAGTTTAGGATAAAAATTAACAAAATGACGAGTCACATGTGCCTTCTTATACGATCAAAGGCAATACATTGAAACAATACTTAAAATAAATATTATTTAAAATTAGCCACCTCCTTAAAAACAAATACTTTAAAATCCTGTGATAAATGTTATGAATGACAGAATCTGTAGACGGAGTACGCTTTCAAATAATAATGCAAACTCATAGAAATGATTGTTTTGGTGACATTTATTTTCAGGGACTTTTACCAGTATATTTATCGGGTGTACATGGCTTGTGGGGTGACGCCTCAGTGTGACTTGGCAGAATATTAGCTGCAGTGGAGGATGTATCTACACAAATGTATTAGATAGAGGCATCTCATATACAAAGCCTTCTCAGCAATGCAGCATGCTCTGTACTGAGATCCTGTGCCTGAGGGAGTTGGTGGAGTGTTCCTAAAGTTTCCCTTGCACACTCATGGTACTTTGATCAGCTAAGGCCTGCTGTGCAGCTTCGGATTGTCTATAGTTGTGAAAAAGCATTTTTGGGAAGGATCAGCTCAAAGACCACTTAGATGAAAAAACCCTGAAATGAAAAAATTAATAGTTATGGTGGGAAATGAAGAAGAGAAGAGTTTTGGGCTCAGGTCTGAGTTGTTTACGTATGGCGCTGTCTAACCAAAATGTGACTGGTAAAACAGGAAGAGTTTAGTCAGAGAGTGAATGCCTTTATCCATTAACTGATTCTATTGTAGGTGAGGGGTTATCGAAGTGGCTCAGGAAATTATATTTGCAATATAGTATATAAACGTTTTTTCTGCTTTGCCTTGTTTACAGTAGCGGACGAACACTGAGAAAGTGGGTGACTTTGTTGTCATTTCTAAAGAATGTAAACAGTGTATGAATGTACACTTACCCACTCCGGATTAAATCATAGGTCTGGGATGTGAAGTCCAAGTGATCTGGAGAGGCCATACATGTGTCTAGAAACACCTCCAGGTCTGGGTCAGAGCTATGAAGAGACACCTGAAGGTATAACTCCTGGTTCAAGCTGACGCGGTATGGTGACTCGTAGATGGGGTACTGGAAGGACTGTGAGTTGAAGAAGGAAATGCTCATGTCATATCGCCCATACTGCAGCTTGTTGATCTCAATCGTGTCATTTGCCAAGTATTGGACTTCCACCAATGAGTCCTGGTTCATGCGGCAGCGCAGAGTCACGTATAGCTTCTTCTGGCGAGTAATGAGCGTAGCAGGTGGGTGCGCACGGATGGTGTTGGAGTAAATAATAGTGTTTCTGTCCACCTATAAATTAACAGCGTGTTAGTATTCTCATCAGTCTCTTTGGCGTTCCTCTGAAAGAGCAAATGACTTAAAGCTGAATAACAATACTGATATTTTAGCTTGTCAACGTTTCAACTGGACTCTAATGCTGGAAATTCACCCAGAAAGACATATTATGTAGGGCCGGCTTTAGGGCAGTGCGACAGGTGCGGCTGCACAGGGCACTAACCCGTGACAGGGGCGCAGACCTCAGGGAGGACGCTGTGTTAGCAATATCTTGTGATAGGAGAGATGAGGGGCACTTTTTGCCAGGTGATAGTGGGAGAATCCAAGGAAGCAGTCACTGGGTGTGGTGAGAGCCAAAAGGGATTGTCGCACTGGGCACCACCAGTGATAACTGGACATTTCTACTCGAAGAAATTAGCTATGAAAACATGGAATTTCACTGAAACGTTTGTATTCTGCCAATATACACCAAAAGTATGTTCCTTAATGTTGAAATTGTGCACACTTTAGACAAAATTGCTGATCTTGCCTAAATTGTAGGCAATATTTTAGTAATCTTAAATGTACTGCGTTCTCATCCTCTAGATACCCCATCTAGGTTGGGCAGCGTAGCAGAGACGGAAGGAGCAGCATTGAATTGGACTTTTATTTCAGTGATTGTAATATTTTTTTTAAGAATACAGGGGCATATTACCAAGCAATAGCGATAATATTCGCTATTGCTTGGTTAGCGTGAAAAAATTATCGCTGAGCTGCGGCGATTTTTATCGCAGATAAACCTTGGTATTACCAAGGTTTATCGCAAATGCGATAAAAATCGGCCGCAATGCATGAATATCGCTGAAATGTCAGCAATATTCATGCATTAGTGAGCTAATGCTCTTAGCCATGTTATCCACCTCCCATTGGATAACATGGCAAATAACTGCTCAGGGCAGGTGTTAGCTCTTGGAGATATTTGCGCTTAGCGCGAATATCTCCAAAAGTTGGTAATAGGAGATAGTGATGTTAGCGACTGTTTCCAGTCGCTAACATCTTGGCACGCCCACTTTGCATGTCATTAGTGATAAATATCACTGACATGCAAAGTGGGGCCCAAGATGGTTGCTATCTCCTACTAGCTGTCGCTAACTGGTGTTAGCGACAGCTAGGTAATAGGGAGATAATTTTATCTCGCTTTCTTGGCTTTTAAAGCCAAAAAAGCAGAGCTAAACCCCCTTGATAATATGCCCCACAGTATCAATACCATGAGAAGAACTGCAGGGCTGTCGAACCAAATACAGGGATTTACAAACCCCAGTATTTCGCACTGTGATCAAACAAACTGCTAGCCACTGCTCTTCCAGTGTGTCTTATTTACAAATGTTAAAGCTGCAAAATTGATATTGTTACATTTACACAACAGTTGATTGCATTGCGAGATTCACAGTGAAGTCAACAGGGGTTGAATAACTCATAGTGAGCACTTTCCCTATTTGCCCATGGTGCACCTTTCAAAAGGTGAGCTGGGCACAAATAAGGAAAGTGTGCCCTATCATTCTGAATGTGTTGCCTTCAGGGCAGCAGCGAACTCAAGGTGCTCTGCTGGCAGCGTATTCAAGTGAAATACAGAGCGGTTGTTTACAAACCGGTCCATGTTTCACTGTGCAGGAGGCAACGCACCTCCACTTTTAAGGGGGTGAGAGATCCCCTTGCAGGCAGAGGCAGTGCGTTCCTCTAAAACACTGTCCCAACCATGAATGTGTCTTAACCATACATTTGTTTACCATGCATGCCTTTACCATGCATGCCTTTACAACAATATTAATTGTAAAGGCTTGCTTGCTAAACGAATATCTGTGGTAAAATTAAAACTATAGGTTCTCAGCTACTTGCCGATCCAAGAAGATCTGCTCGGACCACCTGGAGCATCCTCTAATCCCACCCTGAAAACTTGCTAAACCTCTTCTTTCCATAGACCCCAATGTAGGAAATTTCCAATTTAAAAACTAGGCCTAAAACCACCCTTCCCATGGATTAATTTCCTGCAAACAGATCACAGGCACATTAGACATCCCTAGCCATCTGTGACAGAAGCAGTATTCGTCTGGAGCAACTGGAACCCCTCCCCCCCACTGCTCCTTTCCATATGTCCCAATGCAAGTGATTTCCCATTTAAAAACTATGCACAAAACGACCCTTCCCGTGGATTGATTTTCTCTCAAAAATTCACAGGCACAGTAGACATTCCTAGCCATCCGTGACAGAAGCCGTTTTCACCTGTAGCAACTGGAACTCCCCCAAAAGCATTTCTTGACAACCCCCAAAACTGGCCCATTAAATAACATTGCACACCAGACCTTCACAAACAATTCTGCTTCATCCCTTCCACTGCATCAATCCTCTTGAAACTTGGAGGGACACTGGTCCCAATTATTCCCAAGTACCTCACTAAGCAGAATTCCAATCGAATAACAGGAAGGGGTTCAAGTTTTGACCCAAAGGCCCACCCACCCATTGAAAAGCAAGCAAAAGTCAGCCAAAGCAAGTCAAAAACACACCAAATCCCTGCCAAATCTTACCAACTCCAATATGCTTGAAACTAAAATGGGCCCAGAGCACTTGACTCTAGATACCCTAGCCCGCACCAACCCAAAATCCCAGCCAAATCTTGCCAACTCCAATATGCACAAAACTAAAAGGGGCCTTGAGCCCTAGACTCTGGAAATCATAGCCCATACTAACCCTAAGGCCTGAAAAACAACCCCAACCCCCCCGCCCGGAACCTAAAACCAACCCCCACTAAAAACGACTCTCCTTCCCAAACCCGTCCCCTGCTCCTCCTATCTGTATGCATCGAGCCCTCTGTCCTGACCCTTCCTGTTCCTCTCCCCGCCCATCCATTTATCTAGACTGCACATTGACTTAACCACTCATATGTGTGGTTAAGGCATTGCGTGGTTAAGGCAAGCGTGGTTACACTTGCATTGTTGGAAAACTTGTCGCTCTGCCTGTGTGTTCCGACTGTTTCCCACTACACCGACCTGCAGGTTGGTCTGTGTCGGGTCCATGGGATCCCCTTTCCCCCTCCTAAGGGCTGCCCCCAGGGGCTGAACTGATAGTGCACCGCCTTTTTGCAGTGCACTGTCAGTTTACCTCCTGACGGCTTCTTAGCCTTTGCACCTCCATCCTCAATGCGGTGCAGGGGCAAAGAGATTCCCTCATTTGAATTTAGCCACACCCCCTTGCAAATAAGGGAATGCCCTCTCATGATTGCCCTGGTACAACATGTTCACCAATGCTATCTGTATTATAGAAGGGGCCGCACAAGCATCTGCGGTTCCTTCTGTAATACCAAAATTCCCGGTGGGTGTCCAAAGCGGGCGCACACGCCCATTGTACCCCCAGAGCACTTTGCATAGCACAACACCAGTTAGTGGTAAATACTACTGTAGGCCACATTACTGATTTTATTACCACTCTGCCAAGAATACTATCCAACTGCACTTCAAAATAGGCAATACTGTAATTATGCATTAAATTAAAAATTAACAGCCCTAAATACCGATAAGCAACAAAGATGTAAATTGCAGAGTATTGATAGTTCCTCTACATTCAGCAGCAACCCTTGGCTTTCCCCCTATTTTTTGGGACAGTTTTAGATACCGCGAACTCCACCTGAAGGTATTAGAGTGCTTTACAGGAATAACCGTTACATTACTAAGTACACATTCATTTGTGTTAGGCACGGGGAGATTAAGAGATTTGCCCCGAATCACAGGATGTTGAGCCGACGCTGAGACTCAAACTTGGTTCCCCAGTTCTACAGTCAGCAGCTCTAGCCATAGTGCCTCATCCTCCCTGTCTTCTTCTGCATGTAAGCACTGGCAGTGTCATTGTAACCTCTAGCCTGCGAGCATGCCAAGAACAGACGGAAAGCACTGTGTGGTGAGCACTGTTTACATTCTGTGGCTCCCACTGGCAAATGACACTTTCAGTTCAGTAAAGTAAGTAAATTCACAAGTGCAATTAACCACCAATGACATCAGTAACTTTAACTTCTAGGAGGATTATTCAGGCGTTTTCAAGGGAAATGTATTTAAAGCGTTAATACATGACCATAAACATTGCATGCATCCCATCCAGACGAGATTCAGATTTCCGTATCACACTGAAGAGCTTGTGACGGCTGTCGGAAGAATACACCGCAGTCAGTCCTAACACATCATAGCAGGCAGACCCTGAGTCAGGGTCTGCCTGCTATGATGTGTTAGGACTGCCTGCATCATTGCCACCAGGACAGAATGGAAAGCAGGCACTAGTTTCACCACAGAAAGAGCCCCAGTCTCACCTCTTTCACTGTACCGCAGCTGCTGTGAGGAATGTTGACTGTGACAACAGATGAAGAGGTTTGGGGGCGACAGCTGTTAATATTCAAATACAAATCCGATCCGCTGTACCCCAGGGACGCGAGGTAAGATCTGGAAATCACAGCCTGCATGGAGTCTGCTGAGCAGAACAGTGCAACTAGGAGCAAAGAATACATATTGTTAAAACTCAGAAGAACAGGCATTTGATTCTCAGAAGAGTTTGCATTCGAAAAGACAGTGCAAATCAGAAATTGCAATGGCTAAACTTGCTGTACAATTCGTAACTACCATTATGAATCACAAAGGAAACATTATGACCCATGCGTAATTCTATCTACACCTCCGTTAAGACTCACAGAGGTATGCACATATCCCTTGTGACCGGTTGTGCAGCCGTAGAGCCTGGAAAGGTTAGAGACGGCCATGGACGAATGTATGATGATACCACGCATACCATCACAACTCGGTATTTTACATCACGGTTTTGACAATGCAAGTCGTTACATCGACTTGCGATGGAGGGAGCTGGACTTAGAACTAGTGTGAATTACTATTCCAGCTCCAGTCTACATACAGTAGGGAAGGTGTTGGAATAGTAATTCACACTACTCCTTAGTCTAGAGTGCCCTCCAGTGCAAGTCGATGTAACAACTTGCGTATTTAAAACAACAATGTAACCATTACGCGTTGTAATGGTTGCGTGGTAAAGGATGTTTCCCGCCATGGACAGGCGTGAACCGCTCGCAAAGGTAAGTTGTCAGAATGTGACCCCTGGCACTCTGCTTGTACAGGCTGGATTTGTGTAAATCCCACGCATCTTTGCATCCTTCCTTGTCATCCGATTCACAATGTGCCGCATGCAGCATTGGGACTCTCCCTCCTTAGAAATAATGTGGTCCCAATGCTGTAACATTGAGATTCTGAATGCTGGCATGAAGGTGTGCTGGCCTGTGCAGGCCTTCATCACAGCATGCACAACTTTTCTTTTGGAGTCTCAAGGCAATTCTGCTCTCATTAATATTTATGACGCATAAGGTTTGGGTCTCTTAGTGAAAGTCCCTTTGCCCTGTGAAAGCTTTTAACATCCCTCCCATTATAACAGTAGAATCTGATTGCAAAATAATACATACATTGAGAAGAAAACACACTTTTTGAGAATCAGGCTTAACTGCAATGGCGTATCACATCAAATGACTTCTTACTCATATAAAGGTACAAAAACAGACCCCATACTCAGGGTGCAAAATTGCCTTTCCGACATTTGTTCCTGATATTCGCCATGTGTGGGGGATAGGTGGAGCATAAATAACTGGTCTCATCACCCTTAATTTCAAGGGGTAGACCGTGTTGATCACCACTTCTGAGTGGCCATTGGTTAGTGCCACCGTGATCCTTAGTGTTAGTGAAGCTCACATGAGCCAGCAGAAGCTCCCTACCAGCCTCCTTTGTAATGAAAGACGAGATACCTGGGCTAGATGGGGACCACTTCATATTTTTTTAATTACATCTTAAATTCAGATATATTATGCACAATCATAACTTCAAGAAACCTTAGGTAAAATAGCATTCCATGAGCACACTAATCCACTGGCTGAATTTCCTCCTCAATAATACACCTACGGCAGAGTATCCTACAGAAAAATATAGATTTTCAATTTCCTCCAAACTTTAAGTGAGACAACATTCTTAACCCAATTACACCATTAAATAAAATATATAAAGCACATTAAAAAATATGTATATATTCCCCTCTTTCTACTATGTTCGCTGTGTTAGCTTGCCTGGGGGGAATCCATTTACTTTCTCAAAAGAGAATGGGCTATAGGATTTGCCTTAGCTTGGTCACATGACCAGAGGAGTCTGCTATCCCAGATTTCTATCTGCAGAGGAAAAGACTGGTCCAGCTTGACTGAATGCTCCTTTGAGAATATACGGAAGCATTGGACACTGACTAGCTGTCAACATCTTCCCACCTGCCCAGGTATAAGTGCAGGTATGACAGTATGACCTGTGGTCATGCCTTTGATGCACTGACTTCGTTCATTTTCAGTCAATTTCTTTGTTCCTCCAAAGCCCAGACATATGTGGTGGTCAGGCATTTGCTTTGCTAGCATGCCAACCAGGTCTGCAGACCCTTGTGGTCTGTGCTGAATGTGTGTGGTTTTGGGATCAGTGCCCATGTGTCATCCTGTCATTCTCGAGGAGACCAACATCCTGGAGCCTTCCCAGTCCGGGATCCGCAGCAACCACAGGACCGAGACTGTCCTCATCGCTGCCACTGATGACATCAAGTCCTTGCTGGACAATGGAGAAATGGTGGCCCTCATCCTCCTGGACATGTCAGCCGCCTTCGACACTGTCTGCCACCACACACTACGAACACGCCTCCACAACGCCGGGATCCAAGAGAAGGCCCAGGACTGGACCACCTCCTTCCTCTCCGGCAGAACAGAGAGCGTCCGCCATCCCCCCTTCCGCTCCGAAGCCACCAAGATGATCTGTGTCGTACCCCAGGGCTCATCCCTCAACCCAACTCTGTTTAACATCTACATGGCACCGCTCGCTCACGTCGCACGTCGGCACGATCTCAACATCATCTCCTACGCCAATGACACCCAGCTGACCCTCTCCCTCACCAAGGACCCCCACACCACCAAAACCAACCTTCACGAAGGAATTAAGCCCGTCGCTGAATGAATGAGGAAGAGCCGACTGAATCTGAACTCGGACAAGACGGAGGTCCTCATCCTCAGATCCACCCCTTCAGCCTGGGACGACTCCTGGTGGCCGACCGCACTGGGAACCGCTCCAACAACCACCGACCACACACGCAACCTAGAGTTCATCCTCAACTCCACCCTCTCTATGTCTAAACAGATCAACGCCGTCTCCTCCTCCTGCTTCAACACCCTCCGCATGCTCTGCAGGATCTACAAGTGGATCCCCACTGAAATGAGAAGAATGGTCACCCAGGCCCTCGTCAGCAGCAGGTTGGACTACAGAAACGCCCTCTACGCAGGAGCCTCGGCCAAACTCATGAGACAGCTCCAACGCATCCAGAACGCCTCTGCACGCCTGATCCTCTACATCCCTCGCTGCAGCCACATCACACCCCACCTGAGGGACCTGCACTGGCTCCCGGTCAACAAGAGGATAACCTTCAAGCTCCTCACCCACGCACACAAGGCACTCCACAACACCGGGCCAACGTACCTCAACAGAGGACTCAGCTTCTACACCCCCAACCATCAGCTCCGCTCTGCCAACCTCGCCCTCGCCACTGTCCCCCGCTTCCGAAGAGCGACCTCCGGTGGCAGATCGCTCTCCCACCTCACCGCCAAGACCTGGAACACCCTCCTCATCCACCTACGGCAGACCCAAGACCTGCTGACCTTCAGAAAACTCCTCAAGACCTGGATTTTCAAGCAGTAGCAGCATTCCCCACTCCAGTGCCTGGAGACCCCCACGGGTGAGTAGTGCACTTTACAAATGATTTGATTGATTGATTGATTGATTGATTGATTGATTGGTACAACTCCCCGGTGTCCACAAAGGTGACACACAGACCACATACACTGCCTCATTACCTGTAGTTGCCCTTGACACACTTGTGTTTGCTGCGTTTTGCTTTTTTATGATATGTCAGATCCTTTATAGTCACGAACCTTAACTAGAAATAAGCCTGGTTTGTCAGGAAAAGTGTAAACCTCCTTTTAAGCTACTATCAGCCTGATTCATTATACTCCCGTTTTGCGAGCCCCTAATAGCGATTCATAGCGAATCGCTATTAAGGACTCGCAAAACGGGATTCATGTAGGAATATGCAAAAAAAATGCGATTCCTACTAATTCCTTATTTGCGATTAGCAAATTGCTAATCGCAAATAAGGAATAACTCCCCATTCATTCCTATGGGCCAAAAGGCCCATAGGAATGAATGGGGAGTATTCCTATGGGGAGTATTCCTTATTTTCGATTAGCAATTAGCTAATCGCAAATAAGATAGCGATTTAAAGGGTGCCAGGGGTTTCCAAAGGACACCCTGTAGCACTCCTTAAATGCTAATATGAACAGGGGTTGCGCACACACATGTCCAAAGGACATGTGTGTGCAACATGCAACTCGGAAAAATGCTTTTAAAAGCATTTTTCTGAGTTATCGCTATTTACCACGAGGTTTGACCTCGCGGTAAATAGCGGCCCGAAATTGCGATTTCGCAATTTTTAAATGGATGATGAATTCCATTTAAGGAATCTCAAATAGAGATTCCTTAAATGTAACCCATCGCAAATTTGCGAAAACGCAATTACCGATTTTTGCATTTGGGATGATGAATCCCAAATGCAAAAATCTCACTCGCAAAGGGCCAGATTCTCAGAATCTGGCCCTTTGCGAGCCAAATTCAGCTTCATGAATTAGGCTGTTTGTCCTTTAAAAGGTTTGCAATTAACAGCTGTTTGAAAAGCATGTACAGTGCTTCTGTGTCTGTGCTGCATCGGATTGCTGCATTTGTCTCCATTCTAGATGTGTGTTGGGCTTGGATGACATTAGAACTGCATGAACATTATAACCTCATGAACACTGAATTGTGCTTATCCATGGGCTCTTGTGTAGTGTGATTAACATCTGCATTAATTGTGCACTGGTTTCTACACAAAGTTAGCATGTTCAATGTGAGATTACTGGGTTATACTGTGATTACTATATTACATCGGGCACAGTGATTTCTGTCAGGTTCTAAGTATTTCCACTAATATGTTTTCTAAATATTAATATTTCATACTTTATTGCAAGCTGATTGCTGTACACAGTTACTGCAGTTGCAATAAAGTATGCATGTACTCTGACTGGACTCGCCTCACAGAGTGTCAAGATAGGAACTTGGTATCTTCAAGTGGTGATTGATAGGGACCATGAGCTTTAGGAGAGCCCAGTGTCCCCTGTGATCACCCACTCTCGACATCCACGCCTGTCAGTGTTGGTGCTATTTTGCCAGAGAGGCCAGATGTTGAGTGTGAATCTATGAAATATGGTAAAGCACCCAAATGCGCAGTCTCAATCAAGGAAAGGCAAGGAGGGCTCTACCAGTAAATCAATGATTGATGCATGGTGGTGAGGTAGTGGAAGTCTTGAATAATAATAATAATAATAATAATAATAAAAGCATTTATTAAGCGCCTGATTACACTAGGAACAGTGCATCTCCGCGCTAGGATGCATTCCAACATGAGTTCAGGCAAAGATCGCTCCATGCTAAGGGGAAAGGACAGGGGAGGAGAAACACTGACTTAATACTAAACTACGGGAAACAGATAGGTCTTAAGTTTCTGACGGAACCTTGATTCCGACGGTTCCATACGAAGCTCCACAGGGAGATCATTCCATTGTTTACTAGCAAGGAACCTAAAAGAACGCCCACCCATCCGTGCTTTATAGATGCGGGGTACCTAAAACTGCATATTGCCCATAGATCGTAGAAGGCGTTTAGGACAATATATGGTTAACATCCTATGTAGATAAGCCTTATCATGTGCAATCCGATGACATATGCACATGGTCTTGAATCGGATGCGTTCCCGCATGGGGAGCCAGTGTAAGGTCTGTAAAGCACGTTTCCCAGAGGACTTCCTCGGCAACTTTAAGACTAGCCTGGCCGCCGCGTTTTGAACATATTGCAACTGGTTCAGGCCCTTTTCACTGATGCCACAAAGCCGGGAATTCCCATAGTCAAGATTGGACGTGACCAAGGCATGCACTAATGCTTTCCTAGCTGTAATAGGTAGGAGGTCCAGGATTTTACGCAGGACCTTCAGTATGCCATAGCATTTCCCCACTATCTTGACAATATGGTGAGAATATGAAAGATTGGCATCCAACAAGACACCCAAATTCTTCACTGTATCTAAGGGGACGGGTGTAGGATCCAACTCCGTGGGCCACCAGGCAGATGTCCAAATAGATGGAGATGAACCAATCACAAGGAGTTCGGTCCTATTACCATTAAGGCGGAGGCAATTGCTCTTCATCCATGCTGCAAGTGCTACAAGACAGGCAGAGAAACTCTCTGCCGTCTCAACTGGGTTGTGAGATAGAGTAACCACCAGTTGCGTATCATCCGCATAAGATACAATATCCACCCCATAGGATTCCACCTTCCTAGCCAGGGGTTCCATATATAGATTAAACAATGTAGGGCTCAAAATGGAGCCCTGCGGGACCCCTTGTTTTAAAATTCTAGGCATGGACCTAAAGGGGGGACAATGTATTTGGAATTTTCTATCCGCCACAAAAGAGACCATCCATTCATAGGCTGGTCCGGCAATCCCCTTCTCACTCAAGCAAGCAAGGAGTCTAGAGTGCGACACCGTATGAAATGCCGCACTCAGGTCCAGCAATATTAGAGCGGCGGTCTGTCCTTCATCTACTTTCTGACGAAGCAGTTCTGTAGAGAAGAGGAGGGCAGTCTCTGTAGAATGTTTTGCCCTAAAACCAAATTGGGAGGGATGTAGAAGATGATTGTCCTCCACAAATTTAACCAACTGGTTATTAACCAGTTTTTCCACCACATTGGCACAGAATGGTAGAAGAGAAATGGGCCGGAGGTTATCCAGTTGGGAAATATTCAAGTTAGCCTTCTTTTTAATAGGAACTACCTGAGCAAGTTTCCATTCCTCAGGCACATGTCTTTCTTGGAAGGAGAGAGTAGCCAAGTTACCTTGGTAGTTGAAAGACTATTAAAGGTGAAAACAAGTCCTACATGCTGCTTGGGAATTCTTTGAAAGCCCTCAAGTCCACACATTTGGGGAGTGTGCTTTGACGTCCCATGGAGCAGCACACACTTTCAGGCACTTTATGTATTTATTGGGCCTTGTAGGGGCCCGGGCCTCTTTTTGGCAAGACACAATCTGATGAAATGTGTCCCCTAGATCTTTATGTCAGACTAAGGGTGATTAGTGTTCTTGCCCTTTTCTAAATGTAATCAGATGGGTGGCCTTCTTCTATGCTACAAAGGTGGTGGCCCGCCTAAGTCCCTCTTCTTCACTGATGATCAATACTCAACTTTCCACTATGTTCTAGAACCACTAGTTATAAAAGCAATTTGCATGCAGAAGCATGCTGGAACCTACATGCAACATCTTGCATAGCATGACTTAACATCAAACGCTGTTGCACCCTGTGCTGCACCCTAACAATTGCCAATGCAAGCATTTCGATATTTACTGTTGTGGCGTAAATCTGCGAGTCATTTGTTGTTTTCTGACTGTGAGAACCGGGACAGATAAGAATGTTATGATTCAGAAGCTGATCGGGGAAGCCATTCTGCTTCTGGAGTAGCATGTTATCTAGAAAAAAGACAATTCATCTTCATTCGATGCTGCCACCTACACAGTATAGTCAAAAACCTCAGTTTACTTTGCACAGGAGAAAAGGATAAATATGAACCTTTGCAAGGCATTCGATTTGTATGTTTCCGACACTCATGCATGGACTGTGAAGAACCATGGGCCTCATTTATGAGGCCTTGCGTCAGTTTTGCGCGTCCGATGCGTCACTTTTGTGACGCATCGGCAGCGTAAAACATGCCTCCTATTGCGCACTATTTACAAAATGACGCATCTAAGCAGATGCGTCACTTTGTAAACCCCTGCGCTACATTATACCTGCGTCAAGTATAATGTATGCAGGGGGGGAATTCCCCCGCAAAAAGCCTCGTAGAAGTGACGCAGTGAAATCTATGAGATTTCACTGCGTCACTTCTAGGACGCCGTTGCGTCAAAATCTTGCGCCTGCCTCACAGCAGGCGTAAGACTGACGCAAGCCCTTTCACATGGGACTTGCCCCATGTGAAAGGACGCATTACTGGAGTTGCGTCACTTTTGTGACACACTCCAGCAATGCGTCACTTTTGCGCCTACAGATACATCTGAAATACTGACGTATCTGTAACTCCTTGCGACATGATGCGTCATATTATAAATATGATGCATTAATCATGCCGCAAGCGGTGCGCACTGAGAAGTGACGCATCGCTGCTTTCACGCAGCGATGCGTCATTTCTCATAAATGAGGCCCCATGTCTACTTTGTGAGTTGTTCGTAATCACAAATTGTAACTTAGACGTCAGTGGCAAAACATTTCAGAGGGGGCATTAGCTGTGTTGCAGTACAAAATTTGAATGTTTACGGACACAGAGAATTACTACATATTATAATGTAATAGGTGATAACACCATTCGCAGTCTCAACAAACAGGCTCAAGAACAGCATTTCCACCATTTAAGAAAGAGAACAAGAGTCATCCATTCAGGTGGAAATTATTTTTTAAAGTCATTGTTAAAGGTCTATACAAATGTACAGGAACGGCCTTTTGTGGAGAGATATGATCCACTCAAAGCTATTAAAACCTCTTCTACAAAGTACACTGCCCCCTCTATTGGATCCTACCTAATTTTTTGTCGCATATCACGCGCTAGCATGCAGGAAGACTCGGGACACAGATCATGGGGGTGAAGGTACTTCTTTATTTGTATGTCTCAGCAGTCCGTCAGGGCACGTCTGTCCTCGTCCTCGTCCTATGTTATATTGTCCTTTTCCTGTCCCTCGACAGGAAGTGGTGTCCGGTGACCTGGTCACCACCCTGTGACCCACAGGGTCCTAGCGTCCGTCTGTCCTGGTCATCACATCTCCCCCTTTGTCACAACAAATACTTTCCCCATGCGCAAGTCCCGGCAATACTCTCCACACTGTGGAAAACTTGTGAGACAGTGCAAGAGAGAGGGAGGGAGAGAGAGAGAGAGAGAGAGAGAGAGAGAGAGAGAGAGAGAGAGAGAGAGAGAGATAGAGAGTCTCTACATTTCTTCTATCAGTCTCTTTGTCTTTTTGCACTCTCTTCTTGGTCTTTGTTCTCCGCTCTGTTCTGGTCCTTTATCTTCTTCTTTGTGTGTTGTCACTTCTCCGTTTGTTCCTTGCTCTCTTTCTTCCCCTTCCAGAGTCGTTATTGCTCTTTCTCCTTCTTCCATTTTGAACTCCTTGAAGTGTGAGCTGTTTCTTGTTATCTTCCGATGGTCTGAGACCGCGGTTACCATTGACCCGTTTACTCCAGTCACTACCAGCGGATCCTTTGAAAAAGGGCTGTCTGATTTTCTTTGCTGTGTTTGCCTCACTATTACTAGGTCTCCTTCCTTTAGTTGATGTTCAGCGGCATGTCTCTTTTTATCAGCATATTCTTTCATTTTCTTTTTCTCTTTGTTGTCTTTTTCTGCGATCTCTTGTCTATTGATGTCTGCTATTGCTTCTCTCTGTGGTAGCCTTGTTTTGCTGGTTCTTCCTAACACCAGTTCTGCTGGACATCTGCCCGTGGTGCTGTGAGGGGTGTTCCTATAATCTCGTAGTACCTGACACAGCGCTTGTCCAATGGAAATCTGTGCCAATTTTGCTCGCTGGACGGCTCTTTTGATGGTCCCCATAAATCGTTCTGCCATTCCGTTGGCTTGTGGCCATAGTGGGGTTATTTTCCTGTGTTTGATCCCCAGGTAATCCATGAACCTGCGGAATTCTTCTCCTGAAAATGGAGGACCATTGTCTGTTTTCAGTGTCTGTGGTGAGCCCCAGGCGGCAAATATGTCGTCCAGCACTGGTAAGGTGGCATTCGCCGATGTCGATGGCACTTCCCTCACTATTGGGAATCTCGAAAATTCGTCAATGACTACCAGCAGGTATTTTCCAGTTTCCAGTGGCCCATAGAAGTCTGCCGCTAGTTCAGTCCACACTGCCACTGGCAGTTCCGACATCCTTAACGGTGTGGGCTTGCTGGATGATCCAGTTACTTGACAGGTGTGACATTGTGACACTTCTTCCTCCACCATGCTGTCTAGTCCTGGGAACCACACTCTTTCTCTCAACATCTTCTTTGTCGCTACTATTCCTCTATGTGATTCATGGGCTATCTTGATTGTTCTCTTCCTTAGTCGATGTGGTATTACAATTCTTGAACCTCTCATCAGCACTCCGTTCTCTGTCTCCGACAATTCTTCACCTATCTTTTTGAACGCCAACAGTTCTTCTTTGTCAACTCCTTCTTCTGTGACGGTGTTGCTATTGATGTGTCTCCATCTCTGTAGCCTCACTATCGTTCCTATTGCTTTCATTGTCGGGTCTCTTTTTGTCTCTCGCTCCAGTTCTTCACTTGTTATTGACGCTGGAGTGTTTTGTTTCACGATGAAGTTTAGGTATTCTTCTGCCATTGTGGTACCACCATTCCGATACGGGAGCGGGTGTCGCGACATGTAGTCGGCTGGGTTTTGGTCTTTGCCTGGTTTGTGTATTATTTTGAAGTTATAGTCCATCAGCCTTATTCCCCACCTTTCTATTCTTGGCGGTATTTTTGCTTTTGGGTTGCCATAGATAGTCACTAGCGCTTGGTGGTCTGTCACTATTGTGAATGGTTTTCCATATATGAACATGTGGTAGTGCTCACATGCCCATACTACCGCCAAGCTCTCCTTCTCTGGTTGAGAGTAGGCTCTCTCAACGTCGGACAAACTTTTGCTTCCGTATGCTACTACTTGTCGAGGTGAATCTTTCCCAGGTTTGTGTTGTGCTAGTATTGCGCCCAGGCCGACCGGGCTGGCGTCTACTGTGAGTTCTGTGCATAGGTTTGGGTCGAAGTACGCTAAGTGGTCTACTGCCGTCACTGATGCTCTTATCTCTTCAAACGCTTTTGTGCATTCTGTGGTCCACTCGAATGGGTGCCCTTGTTTTGTCAGTTCTCTCAGTGGTGTGCTCACCGTTGCGAAGTCTTTTATGTATCTCGCGCAGTAGCTGGCAAGGCCAAGAAACGAGCGTACGTCAGCGACGTCTTTTGGTTCACTCGTTTTTTCGAGCGTATCTATCTTGCTTCTGTCCGGCCTCATTCCTTTTCGTGAGAATACGTGTCCAAAAAATACTAGTTCTTCTCTTCCCAGCTCGCATTTCTTCTCGTTAACTGTCAGGCCCACTTCTACTAACCGTGAGCATACTTCCCTCAGTGCCGTGTCATGTTCTCCGTCTGACTTCCCAAAGACCAGAATGTCATCGCTGTAGTTTAAACTGTTCGTTATCGGTCTTATTATCTGCCTGATCGTTTCTTGAAATATTTCTGCTGCTGAAGATATTCCAAAGCTCAGCCTTTTGTAACGAAACAGTCAGAGGTGTGTTGAGAAGGTCGTTATGTATCTAGATTGCTCATCTAGCTCCAACTGATGATATCCCTTGCACAGGTCTAATTTGGAAAAATTTCTCATTCCTGTCAGGCAGCTTATCATGTCGTCCAAATGTGGCCCTGGGTGCCTTTCTCTTTCGATTGCTGTGTTTGGTACTCTCATGTCCACACATATTCTTATTTGCGTAGTGTCCTTCTTTGGTACAGCCACTATTGGGGACACCCATGGTGTTGGTCCTTCTGCGGGCTCAATGATATCCTGTTCCAGCAAAGCCTTTATTTCTTCCTCCACTTGAGGTTGTAGATGTATTGGTACCCTTCGGTGATGCTGTGCAACTGGCCTGACAGCCTCATTTATGTGGAGTGTTATTTGTTTCCCTTTTAGCTTTCCTAGTCCTTCCGTTAGTTTCGGGAATTCCTGTAGTATGCTCTCCTTTTCTGACATGTGGTACATCATTTTCAGTAGTCCCATTACTTTTGCTGTTACGTTGCTCAGTAAACACGGTGCTGGAATGTCTCCTCGTAACACATGTATTTCTTCCACGATAGTCTTGCCTTTGTGCGTCATTGTGTCCGTGAATTTTCCCATGTTTGTTACAGGATTTTGTGCACCCCATGTGAAGACTCTTACACTTGATGGTTGTAGCGGCGGCTTTTTCTTCATCTTGTCATATTCAGTGGCACACATGATGTTGCACGTGGCTCCGCTGTCCAGTACAAAGTTTGTTTGATGGGGCCCTACTTCGATTGTCACCCAATCCGTCTTTTTTATTGACTTCCCATCTATTAGCCTGATGTGTTCCTCTTCATGCCCTTCGTCCGTGGTCATGAGATATAGGCGTTCTACTTTTCTTGTTGTTTCTTCCTCTTCCTCTTCTTCTCCTGATTCCCCCGATGAGCTCCTTTCCGTTGCTTCCATGTGCCGTACATGTTTTGTTGTTGTTGTTCTTGGCTTTCCTGGCTTGCCACGTTCACTTTTGAATTGTCCACCTTGGCACATAGTCGCAAAATGGTTGCTTCTGTTGCATTTTCTGCACGTTTGACCAAATGCTGGGCATGGTCCTCTGTGAGGGAAATCCAGGCCGCACCTGTTGCATTGGGAGCTTTGTTTCTTTGCCACTTGTTCCTTGTGTCCTCCTTTCCAGCTCCCTTTCTTGCCGGTGTCTGTCATTCTATGTATTTGTTCTCCCTTTCGATCCATCTGTTTCGCTTGCGTCGTCGCTCTTGCTTCTGCCCTCGCAAGATCTAGAATTTTTTCTACAGTGGTCGATTCTTTTAGTAGCCTTGTGCGAAATTCCGTGTCTCTGCAGCCTTCTATTAGTTTGAGGCGAAGTGCCTGTTCGTTGTCGTACTTTTCAAATTCGCAATGGGCTACTAGCTTTCTTAGTCTCGTTGCAAAATCATCCATTGACTCGTCTGGCTGCTGATATGCCATGTGAAAAGAATATCTCTCAAAGTCAACGTTTCTTTGTGGGTCAAACTTGGCCGTCAGACACTTTATTAGTTTGTCATAGGTTTCTAATTCACTCTGTGGCAGTGTTATGAGGAGGTCATCTATCTCATCTCCCATTAAGTTCAAGAAGAGATCTAATTTTTTTTCATTCACCACATCGGTCGCCTTCATGTATCGTTCGAATTTTATGATCCACTTCTCCCACCGGATGCCCACTTGTGGCTCCGATACAACGAAAGGCACTGGTCTGCGGTATTGTGCACTCTGTGACTTTGTGTCAGGCATTTTCTTTAAACTCGTTTATTTCGAGCTATTTCTATTGATATCTTTGCTCCTTTGTTTCTTTCTTTAATCTTGCCTCTTTTCCTTTCTTTTTGGTGCACAGGACGCAATTTTTAGCCTTATGTCTTGTTTCTTTGCTTTTGCCTGTGCTTTATTGCTCCTTTTTCTTGCAATCGGCACTTTTTTTCTTATTTTCGACCTTTTCCTGACTTCAAGATGGCCGCCCAAATTTCCTGCTCGCTGATTGGCTCTCGCGCCTGACTTCAAAATGGCCGCCGAGGCTCTCGCGAGACTTCCTAGCCAATCCGGGCGCTGCCTGACTTCAAAATGGCCGCCGCGCTTATCCTTTGTTTCTATTGGCTCTCCCGCCTGGCCCCAATATGGCCGCCGAGACTCTCGCGAGAGCTTGCGCTGGCTTTTCAGCTCCTTCAAGCTTCGCGCTCTTATTGCAGGCGCTTACCGGCAGTGTTGCTTTTTCTTGCGGCGGTCGGGGTGGGCTCCCACGTCGCTGCTGATTTTTGGACGGCGCTTCACTCTTCCCTCTTCCTGTTTGTCACAACGCGATCCAGGGTGGGCTCCTGGTTTGAGATCGCGATTTTCTGCACGCATGGACCGGATCCTTCGTCGTCAGATGTCGCATATCACGCGCTAGCATGCAGGAAGACTCGGGACACAGATCATGGGGGTGAAGGTACTTCTTTATTTGTATGTCTCAGCAGTCCGTCAGGGCACGTCTGTCCTCGTCCTCGTCCTATGTTATATTGTCCTTTTCCTGTCCCTCGACAGGAAGTGGTGTCCGGTGACCTGGTCACCACCCTGTGACCCACAGGGTCCTAGCGTCCGTCTGTCCTGGTCATCACATCTTTCATAGTCATAAAATCCTTTTCTGAGAACTTACCAGTCTCGTTATATTCTGGTTCAATGGAAGAATAGAAGGCACGGAATCCAGAGGCGGTGACGCTGACATCGCTCGAGAACAGGACCGTCATGCTATTGGATGAAGAGGTGAAGCTGTATGATGAACTCGAACAAATCCTTCGGAGCAAGGGAGATGTGTAGAGTGGTCCATCGTAGACTTCGATGTAATCATAAACACAGTTATTGGATGTCTCGAGTCTAGGAAAGGAAAATGGAACAGGTTATATTTCACATACATTTAAGCTTTTTATAATTCATTCTCAGTGGAATCCCAGACAGCCAATTCTCTCCACAGTATAAATACAATGACAGCATACAACACTCCAGGGTGGGGCCCCAAAACTCTCTCAAGCGACTCAAAGACGGGAAGGATAAGGGGCACTGCAGGTGCATTTTAGGTGTCATTGCTCTATGATAAGGGTGGGCATTGAACATGAGTATGGTAGAATGGACTTAAGACTATGAAAACTTTAGTAAGGATGAGTACGGCAATAATAAACGTGGTCATGACATAAGACGGAGACTGTGCTAATGATGGCTAAACTAGAGGATGGGTAGCGTTGAGATTTGAGTAATGTAACAATGTCATCAGATAAGCAGGTCTGAAAGAGAGTGAAAATGTACCTGGATATCTAATTTGAGATGAGCATGCGCCTTTGAGTAAGTTAAGAATACGCTTTCTAGGCACCAACTAGGTTGGCCTGAAAACTTGTAAACTGTGGTTAGCTAAGAAAAACATGCATATATGATAAGTAATGCGCTACGCATGCCATTTTCCTGAAGTTAACCTGTGGATGAAAGACTAATCTTTACGTGCTTCAATACAAGTGCAAAGGACAAGGGATTGAGAACTTGCAGGGAGAATACTGCTTTTCAGAAACTACTACCTGCTTACTTACTAGAGTTGGCAAGTTCACTCATCAAAAAGAATAACACTTGACCCCCAGCAACAGGTCGCAGACCCTAATGCCTCAAAGTCTCAGTAATCAAATCAGCTGACGCCCCCATCCTGACGGAAGCTACTCAACTTAGGGGGCCCCGGCGTGGACAGCAAGACACTCTAGACTACAAGAGAGCGTGGGGCCAAGAAGGGGAAACAACTACAATTTTTTAGACTTATAGATTTTACATATTTAGGGATTCTCACAGAACTAAGTAAAAAAATTGGCATGAACTGGAGTGTTCTCACATTTTAACTTACTTTAACACAGTCTATTAAAGGTGCATGTTGCTATAAACTGCACCCATGCAGGCATGGTGCATTTTTTTACTTCGAACTTTCGGAAGTTACTTGGGGGTGGGCTTCATTTATTCATGTGTTTTACTGTAAAGATTTTAAGTAATCGTGCTGTTGATTAAGAATTTTAAAATCTTTGTTCAATGGTATAAATTTCTTATAAATGGAGAAGCTGTTATGTTAGACCTGACACCCTTAGCATGGTTTTCCCCTAACTTTTTGCCTCTGCCTCCTGTATTTTTGATGCTGTGCTGGATTTCGTTTTTGCTGGTTTAGATGCTTTGGACACTCTGCCACTGCTGATCAGTGCCAGAGTGTAAGTGCTCCCTATGGAAATAATCATATTGATTGGATGTACCTAATTGGCATATTTGTATCACCTCGAAGTCCCTAGTAAAGTGCACTGGGTGTGCCAGGGCTGGTGATGACAGATGCTACTAGTGGGCCTGCAGCACTGATTCTGCCACTCACATGAGTAGCCCTAAAATGGTGTCTCAGGCCTGCCACCGCAGTGCCTGTGTGCAGTCAGTGAAGTGCCATGTCCTCTTGGCCAGTGTCCCCACTGGCTGGGCCTAACCCTTCCCTTTATGTACACATTGGTTACCCCTATGGAAGGCTCAAGGTACCCTCCTGGGCAGGGTGCAGTGTATAGGAAAGGTAGAGCATGTACTAGTGCAGGTAACATGCTCTGGTAGTGAACAGCAGCCATTTTTTGTGCTCACTGCTGCAAGGTGATCTTGCTCCATAGACTAACATGGGGGAGACTGGTCCCAATGGATACCAGCCTATCTTCCCACAGGAACAAGATGGGACATAAGTGATTGATATCCCTGAACTCAGAATTTAATAACCCATCTTTTAGGAAAGGTTGTTTTTAAATTCTGTGTTTGAGAACAGTACTTTTAGAAAGTGGCTGTTCTCTTGTCTAACCTTTCTGTGTGCCTGGGCCTGCTTGTGGATTGACTGCATGGTTTGAGGGTGACAGGGGCTGGGGAGCCCCCAGGAGGTTGTCTGAGTCAGCCCGTGGTTGAATGACTGCATCTGCAACTAGAGTGGTGGGAGGAGATAGCACCTGGGAGTGAATAGGGCTGTGCCTGCCTGCCACAATGCTGGCTCCACCTCCTGCTGGGCGGCTGTCACCTCTGCCCCTCACACTGAAAGGAAGGAAGAAGCCAGGAAGCCCCAGTGCTCCAGAAACACCCAGAACAGGTTTAGACCTTGCTCAGGGCCCACTTGCACAAAGACTTCAAAGACTTTTAGGGGTATAAGAGAAGGACCTCTGCCAGAAGAAGGACTGCTGAAGAAACTGAGGAAGACTGCCCTTGCTGTGTGCTCTGGGGCTGACCTGATTTGCTGTTCATCTGAAGGAGAGAAGAAGGGGACTTTGCTGTGTGATGTGACCCCTGCCTGCTTGATTTACAAGACTTTGCTGTGTGCTGTGTCTTTAACAGAATCTCCAAGGGCCTGAGAGGAGCTGGCCTCCTGTCCTGGAACCCAGGGTCAAAAGGTTCCCTGTGAAGATCGTGCTGCAATTTGCCTGGTGCTTGAGTTTTCAACTGCTGGCCTGGGGCTGAGATCGGTGTGCTCATCGGCACGCATTCTACGAGGTCCGGAGGATCGTGGTGTCTCCTCTCGTGAGTTTTTGCCCCAAAAGAGATCTTGTGGCTGTGATGGCGGTCTTTTGCGACCTGCGCCCCTGAAATCACTGTGCCGCAGAGTATCGCTTATGTCAGGGGCCTGAAAGCGCCCGAAGACCTCGTTGTCCCTTGCTGGGGCTGCAGAGACAGAGATCGAAGCCGCCGCGCTCCCATTGGCTGGAAGAAACGAGCCTCCTCAGTGAACGCCGCGCTGGGATTGGCCCAGCGCCGCTGTGTCATCATCGGAACCGTGCTGTGAGTGGCTAAGGTCTCCGTGTCATCAGGGGCTTGTCCCGGGAGCCGCACTGCCATTGGCTGACTCCTGGGTGTCTGCAAAGGCTTGTCTGTGGAGTCGCGACCTCATTGGTCTATCCCAGGGAAGCCTCGTCGGAAGACGCCGGAGCCACAACGAAAGAGAGACCCGTCCTCGCCGTGGGAGACGCACGAACCTTCCCCCGCCTTCACGTCTGCCCCAGAGAGAGCGGAGTGAGCAATCCCCGGCCCATCATCTCCACGCCTGAGAGGTATTGCGCTCCCCGCTGCTTTAGGAGATCGAGAGCGGGCGGAGAGCTGGAGGGACCGGCCGGGGGAGCTGAAGGGGGGTTATTCTTAACAAGCTCTTTACTCACCCTGACTGCCGCACTCACCGCCCGCTCCTCGCACAGACGACTAGGATCTGACATGTTGGAGGCAGGGCTTGTCGCCATTGGGGGTTGAGTCATTCAGCGCACCTGTGCTGGGATGAGTCCTGCCCACCAGCCTACTTAATCTCTCGCCTCCCTGCTCGCTTAGATTCAGTGATTACTACTCCTCTGAGGCGGAAGCCGGTGGACAAGGCAGCCACTATTTTACATTGTAATTTTGTTTGTTGCACTTTTAACTTGTGAATTGTGCTATTCTTAACAAGCTCTTCACTCACCCTGACCGCCGCACTCACCGCCCGCTCCTCGTGCAGATGACTAGGATCTGACGTGTTGGAGGCAGGGCTTGCCGCCATTGGAGGTTGAGTCATTCAGCGCACCTGTGCTGGGATGAGTCCCACCCATCTCAACCCTATATATTTCATACCACTTCTCGCCCGCGCAGCGGACGGGCGCAGCGGGCGCGCCGGCAGCGCGCCGAAGGTGCGCCAAAGGCAAGCCTGTCTGCGCCCGTCCGTACCGGGACCGGGCCCAGGGCTACCCCCCCCGGTCAACTCGTCCCTCAGACCCCCAAAGCCCCTGCCATGATCAAATATACCTCCTCTCAACTTCTGGAACTTAATCCTTCGTCCAACCTACCACACACGATACCTTCATTTCTATATACTGACCCTTCGGTAGGCCCTCTCAAATGCCCTGCTTGCATTAACCATACTCCCCCGGCTACTACCCCTAAACAGTTTCTGGCAGCACTCCTTAATGTACGCTCCCTTCCAAAACACAAACTCGACATCTTAGAGTTCATTGTGTCACATAATCTTGATTTATTGTTTATCACCGAGACTTGGGGTGATAATTCCTCTGGCCCGGACTTCAAAGCAGCCCTCCCTGAGGACTACTGCGTCCACAGATTAGATAGAACTATTAAAAAGGGTGGCGGTATAGCTACCATATATAGAAACCGCTATAAACTCAAAACCACAGTCCTTAATTACAGAGATTGCAAAGCCTTTTCCTTCTCTATTAGCCTCTCCGGTAACCAATCATTCACAGGCAACTAGCTCTACCGCCCTCCTGGCCCTAGATCTAATTTCCTTGTTAGCCTCAGCAACTTAGTCGAAATTACAGCTGGAGCTCCTCACTACACCATTTTAGGAGACTTCGATTTTCATTTAGAATCCCTCACCGGCAATTATACCATTGCCCTTATCAGTGATCTTTCAGCTGTAGGACTTCATCAAATTGTTACCCAGCCTACTGACAAGGCAGGACACACCCTCAATGGGATATTCACCAACAACCCTGATATTATGATGTCTTGACAGGCTTTTTGGCTCTATTTCGGAGAGATAAAGACTTTATGCTTGCTCACACCTATAGGCTGTATTCCTCCCTTTTAAGCCCTTTCTGCCAGACCTAGAAGAGGCCATCTATTGCCTATTGGCTTTGCCTTTCATTTTTTTGCCTATAATAGAGGTTGGATCCTGTGGTCCTGACTTTATAGTCAGGACCACAGGATGGCTCAGGGGTTAGAGGCGGCAGACCTGGCGCTTGAGTTCGGCCCGGGACCAGGGTTCAATTCCCCGCCTCGGCGGGTCTTGGGCTCAAAATTCCACAGACTCGTTAATTCTCGCTCTGGTGCCTTCTCAACTCACGGGTTCACACTCTGCGACTCTGGGCAATAGCTTGCTTAATCTCCACAACGGCCCCTCGCGGTGGGATGCCTGGCTTTCACCTTGTGGATACCCTGCCAGGGTTATCTCACAGGGGAATACCAGGACGGGTTCCCTAAGCAAGCGCTGAGATGCCCCAGGGTAAGTTGTGCGCTATATAAGTTTCATTCATTTCATTTCATTTCATATTATACATTGGTATGGTTTATGTAGGTACTCTGACAGAGCTAAGGGTTATTTCATCCTTCTCAGGCCTACAAGGCCCAGAACCAGATAGACTCCATTTTGCTCTCTATCCCTGCAGAGATGAGATGCTTTAAGGGAAAAGGTAATATTTTGATTTTGAGCTGTTCGCCCTAAGCGAACCGGAGAGAACCGGCCAGAGCTGAATCTAATCAAGAAGTGTCCCTGGGCTCAGGTCTCTAGACGAAACAAGCAGCTGATCACTGTGGGAGCGTCTAGAGCGAGGAGCCCGGTGCATGGACCTGGTGGGAGGAGGCTGCTGGCTGGAGCTTTCCACTAGAGGAGAGCAATCCATATTAGCGAATTGCAGAAGAGGAGGAGTGGTCAGTTCAGTTTGGTTCTTGAAGAGTGGAGAGTAGGATGTCTGCTGGAGCTGCAGAATACCGTGCAGTCCTATTGGTTTTCTGGAATGGAGAAAGAAGGCAGATGATTGCTGAAGCTGAAGAGAGAGCAGTAACTATCAGCTGGGACTGCCAGTTTGTCTAGGAGCATTAAAGCAGATGGAGGAGCTAAGGCTGTCAGCTGGAGCAATTGAGTCAGAGGCGTGAAGCTATGGTGACGGAGGGAGAGACATAGAGAGCCCTGATCCCACCAGAGTCAGAGAGAAATCTTCCTTCTAATAGGTGAGGTAGTCTAAACTAGTCCCCTTTACACTTACACCTCAATCTTGTCCTTATTCCCTAGGCTATTGTATGTCTAATCCTTTTCTTTCAGCGGTTTGTTAAAGTTCCTGTTAGTCACAGAGACCCCGCAGATAACATTGTTCCTGTATGTCTAATCCTTTTCTTTCAGCGGTGTGTTAAAGTTCCTGTTAGTTGTAGAGACCCTGCAGATTTGTGTATTGTTGTTGTAATAAAGATACCCCAGTTCTTAGTGAACTAGTGTGCATGTGTTGTTATTCCTGCATACAGTGTGTATATCTTTTGTCCCCACACAGTAGGGGTAACCTTGTCTCCTAGTCAGGTATTACTGTTTGAACAGATGTTACCCCTGATCAGGTAAGTGATAACTGAATAATTAGGGAGAGAGAGGAGACCTGAAACTGAGGGATAAATTATATACTAAGTAATTCGGCCATCCCATAATATTATTGTAGTAGCGAACCCTTAGTGAATAGTGAGAGAGACTTCCCAACATAGAGACAGAGAGCTGAAGGTATTCATAGGAAAGTGGTCGTCATTGGTAAGTGGCGTTAGTGAGAGCACTGATTGTGGTCAGTGTGTAGATCTGCCGGATTGCAGATCGGATTGTAAGTGAGTGAGCACCGGAGGGATACGGTGTTTTGTTCCGCCGGATTGTGGACACAATAGAAAGAGAGTGAGCACTGAGGCTGCAGCTCAGTGTGTAAGGCACGCCGGATTGTGTGTCAAGTGAGCACTGATGGTGATCAGTGTGTAATGGTAGATAATCAGAACTGCCCCAGGGTAGATTAGTCTGGACCCATGTGGTCGCGAGACTATGAGGTATGAGTCTGGTGTAGGGCATGGATGTCCTTAGTAATCAGTGAGTATTCTTAGTATCCCTATAGATTTAGTGGTGTTTCTGATGATATGAGCTTGTATATTGCGAGTTCCCCATCCTCAGGTAGGTACCCAGGTGCCTGGATAGATGGGTCCTGAGGAGGGAGGTGGTTACGTTCCGGCTGGGTTGGAGGGGCTCTCAGGAGCTGATCCCATCTGGTCTAGAACCCGGTCGTTACATATGATTTCTCCTCCTATTCCCCTTACTTGGACACATCACTCAGCAGTCTGCTTCTCTATTAAAGCCAAGTCCCCTCCATCTCAAGTCGGACCATCTTCCCCAATTTCAACACGAGACTGGAAAAACATTGATATCTCTCATCTTGCATCTATGCTGACCGCTGGCATCAATGCGATGGAACCGGATCCGTCACTAGCATGTAGTAACTATCTCAATATCTTGAACACGGCATGTTCCAAACTGGCACCACCCAAAACCTCTCACTGCAATAGAAAATCCCCTTCCGCTCCATGGTTCTCTGAATCCCTTTGTTTACAAAAACAACACTGCAGAAATCTGGAAAGACACTGGCGCAGGCACCACAACCCTCTTGACACACTTTCGTATAAAAGCGCCCTGTCCAAATACAAAGACCTCATTGTCTTGGAAAAAACGACTTACTATACTTCCCAAATCAATCAGGCTCACAACTCCGCAAGGAAATTGTTTCAGGTGGTTAACCATCTCTCGAATCCCCCCATTCCCCCTTCCGACACGTCTCAACCCCTCTGCAACTCGCTTGCAGATTTCTTCATGGACAAAGTCAATTCTATTTTTTCGGCCTTCCTGCACGAACCGTCTTCAACCCACAACACAGTTAACCAGCCTCCAATCATCACTTCTCCCTCTTTCTCTAAGTTTAATTCAGTCTCTGAGGAACAAGTCTCTCGTCTAATCTCCAGCACCAAGTCAGGATCACCCCTGGACCCATGTCCTCCTTCCATCCTCATCCTCATCCCTGATGCCATCTCTCCTGCTTTGACCAATATTTGTAATACCATGTTGGCTACTGGTTCATATCCCACAGTTTGGAAAAAGGCCATCATCAAGCCACTTTTGAAAAAACCCACCCTTGACCCCTCTTCCCCTTCCAGCTACAGACCCATTGCCTGTCTTCCTTTCCCTGCAAAAATATTGAAAAATTAATGAACATACATCTTTCCAAATTCATTGATGCAAATAACCTGCTAGATGACACTCAATTTGGATTTAGGCAAGGGCATGGAACCGAGACAGCCCTAATAAAAGCAGCTGACGAAATAAGAATGACGCTAGATAAGGGCGGGGCGGCAGTATTAATACTGCTCGACCTATCCGTGGCCTTCGACATGGTCGATCATCCCACTCTGATCGACCGTGTCTCAGCAATCGGCATCCAGAATAAAGCCAAATACCTTCTCGCTTCTTTTCTGGCCAATCGCTCACAAGCTGTAAAACTAGGCCTTTTCTTTTCCCACACGTTCTCCCTTCCGTGTGGAGTGCCACAGGGCTCCTCGCTAAGTCCGACCCTGTTTAATATCTATGTTTCGGACTTAGCGAGGGTGATCAAGTCCTACGGCATTAGTCTCACAACCTATGCCGACGACACCCAGCTAGTTCTATCTTTACATCACAATGGACTTTCAGTTGCAGCAAACTTTCAAGAGGGAATGCTTGCCATCAGTTCCTGGATGTCTTCCAACTGTCTAAAATTAAACTCTGAAAAGACAGAGGTAATCACATTTGGGGAACTTGAACCTGCCTGCTCCCCCCATTGGTGGCATAATGAGATGGGACCTCCACCATAACCCGTCACTAAGGTTCGTAACCTTGGAGTCGTGTTTGACGACAGACTACTCTTCCACCACCACGTCAACTCGGTAGTCTCCACCGCCTTCTTTACTTTAAAGAAGATCAAGAAGCTTCTCCCCTACCTTCCCACTTCAGCTGGTAAAACTCTGATCAGTACCCTAGTTTTCGCCAGAACGGACTACTGTAATGCCCTCCTTCTTAATGCACAGGAAAACGTTCTCAATAGGCTTCAGCTAGTGCAGAACACCTCAGCCAGGATCTTACTGGGCATACCCAAGTTCACCTCCATCACTCCATACATTCGACAGCTTCATTGGCTTCCTGTCAAGAGCCGTACAAAATTTAAGGCACTGTGCATTGCTTACAAAGCCATCAACGACTCTGGCCCGCAGTTTCTCAAAGATGCTCTCCGTCCTCTTGAAAACTCTAGGACCCTTCGCTCATCTTCGGCTCATCTGCTCAACGTCCAACGCACAAGGAAAGCTAACTGGGGAGACAGATGCTTTGTGATCTCCACAGCCAGACTATGGAATTCACTTCCTCTTACTATCAAAACTTCCCCCACTCTCCTTAGCTTCAGGAAGAAATTAAAAACTTGGCTGTTCCCACATTAAGATTTGTTATTGTCATCATCTGATCAGTTAAGCGCCGAGACACCCCTGGGTATTTGCGCGCTATAAAAATTGCCAAAACATAAACATAAGCATAAACATTTGCATAAAGAGGCTCCGGGCACCACCGCATTGACAGCGCTTCGTGAACACAGCGCTAGATACGGCACTCGGCAATATTATTAAAGGATTCTCCTGATATCTTCCTACTATTTTTAAAGACTGAGATTGGGATAAGTTCCCTGAATGACTTCCTAACCAAGTGCGATTATAAGGAAACGTCAAGTGATTTATGTAAGTGCATTGCCTTAAAGAACTGCCTAAAACTAGATAAATATATATTTTTTATACATACTTACCTGTGTGGTCTCAGTTTGTGGTGTACTTTGGGGTAATTGTGTGTGTTAAGTGCAAAAATTACACATTGCCTTGGGGATAAGCCTGCCTTCTCGTGCCAAGCTACCTAGGGGTGAGCAGGGTTCTAACATGTTACTTAATTAAGCTGAACACCTTCTAAGTACTTCCAACCCTTTCAGTGCTGTAATACTGGTCATTGTGTTCCTGCTGGGCTGATGTTTGCTTCCAGCACTGGTCTGCCAGTCCACAGCACTTCCTCAATGAAGTGGTCGACCCCTGGAGACCTGGATGTATCTAGTGTAAGACTCAATACCTCAGTTAGAGTTTAGCAGACAGAATACTCCACAAAACATGGTGAATATCCCATCTTCCCTATTGAGACTGCCTTTGACTGAAATTATCTTGTTCTGTATGACTCTCATTGACAGCAACCATTGAGCATACCAGATTGTAAACTGGGTTATTCACTGCTTTGACGAAGCTGGGCTTGACTGTTCCTATTGGAGTGGAGTCTAGGCTGATGCACATGTGGATGAGTCCAAACTGAAGTGGCATGGAGTGCAGTGGCTGAGATTAATTCAAGCATTCCATCCCTCACTTTATGCATACCATAATGGATTTCCAGGCTGCTCTAATATGGATCTCTGATAGCTTATCAGTGCAGTGTTGTGTCTGCTCTGAAGAGCATAACATTTAGAGAAGGGGATAAATTGGGCTGCCTTTTAGCATGGCTGATTAAGCTGGAAAATGTGTCTTCACCCGCCACAAAACTAGTCACAAGCACAGTCTCTGTAGTGCATACTCAGAGTGAGAAATTGCAGGAATTCCAGGCCTATTAATCTTCCATTTATCAAGCCCCACTAGTTGCCTCAGTAGCTTCTTCACGTGGGTTTCGTGCTGATATCATGCTTCCATGCATCACAGAAGCTGGAAGGCCGTCCCTTGATGACCAAATAACATTGTTTGAGGTGTTTAAACACCAGGACTGAATGGGTTACCGCTGAAATATTATGGACATTTTCACCCTTGTCCCCACCTTGTGGAGATGTTTGAGGCAGTCCTCCACGCTGGCTAACTTCCACAGATTCTTCGAGAGTCCCTCCTCATTTCCATCTTCAAGCCTCACAGGGAGACCACGCACCTGGGATACTACCTGTCTACTGTCGTCCTCGGCCCAGACTATAAAATATTAGGGAAGATCCTTGAGAGCAGATATACCCAGGTCCTCCCTGAGCTTATACACTCGGATCAGACATGCACTTCACAGTATATAAGGCGCCTCTTTCATGTTCATGACCTGGTCCGAGGTCAATTTCCGCATGCTGCCTGTCTTTTAATAGATCTGGAGAAGGCATTTGACACGTTGGTGTGAGATTATCTTTACCTTGTGCTGGCCCAAATGGGCGTCTGTAACAGGTTGTCTAATACAAACTTATCTTCTCAGATTGGCCTAGATCGCCTCATTTGGGCCTCCTTTTCAGTAAGTCGAGGTCCTAGACATGGGTGCCCAATCTCCCCCTTGGTCTTTGAGATAGAGCCCCTGGCAAATGGTTTACACAGTGAGGGCTGGGTTTAGGCTGTACCCCTAAAGGACAGGACACGTTGTGTCTTTATGTAAGGATGATCTCCTGCTATATCTCAAAGATGTTACAGCTGTTCTTTCTCTGCTATGTGATTCCTTGGCAGCGTTTGCAGAAATCAAATGCCTCGGGTTAATTGGGCGAAGCTGGCATTCCCCCCACTTTGCCCTGGTCAGGACCCATTGCCCATATACCTCGGAGAGGTGCAGCTGTGTTGGTGTTGGGAGGCGGTTCGCTAACTAGGAGTCTATCTATATCATACCCTCTCAATCTTTATGAGAGAAACCTCCGGAGGGCCCAAGCCACCATCAGGTCGCAGGCCCATTTTTGGCAACCTCTACCTTTAGCCTGATTCGCAAATATGGTGATCTTACCTCGTGTCTTAAATGATTTTGCCAACCTCCTTGTTGTTCCACCAAAGTCCTTCTTTTAAGACTTCCTTTTATGCATTCTCATCTGGGGCAACAGACATTGCTGTGTCACCCTTCAGAAACTGCAACTCTCATTAAGCAGAGGTGGACTGAGTGCCCCTTCCTAAAAGCATATTTTCTGGCAGCTCAGCTGCAGTGGCTATCAGGTAGGTCCAGGCGGTGTACTCTACTTGCGGAGCTTCCAGAGTTTTCTATACTCTGTGCTCCACTCCGTTCATCAAAGTGTAAGTTGGCCAATACGAGTTGCTGCCTGGGTAGAAATTCTACCAAGCGGCAGGAAGATTAGCACGAGCAGCAGTTTGCCCACACTCTGCCACTTGCGGAACTTCATCCAGGCCTGCTATTGAGCTGGACAACTGGGAGTTACATGGGCGAAACGAGTAATGAACAGTGGGTCATGTAGATGGCTACAGTTTGCGGCTGACTCCTCCTGAAGGGTCTTCCTTCCTTCCCTTGGTCCTTGCAGCTGACTCAATCCAGCATGCTCCGCATACACCGTCTAATACATGCTTCGGCTCTCCCCCTCCTTAGCCAGTCCCTGTTCCTGGGCTTTTTTACTTTTAGGGACCTGGAGGCATGGACCGCATGCTCGCTACTTACGGCGGGAAACTTATTTTCTGATGATCAGCCCCTTTCCTTTGATCAATTGACTACAGATCATGGCCTCCTGCTGGAACAATTTCTAATTCATCAGCAGCTTCAAGTCACCAGTTGAAGCCTTTGGGGCACATCAGAGGTGGAGTCTCTCACTCACCTGGTGTTGCAGGCCATAATCACCATGGGTGATAAACATCTTCTGATCACATGGCTGTACAGGGCTACCTCATAACTTGCAACTCTTCCTCTCAATACCCTGAGGCGTAAATGGGAGGAGGACTTAGGGACAGCACTTCATAACAGATAATGGGAGCAGGCAAGGTAGTTCCCCCAGCAGATTTCCCGGAACTCCTGGTTCAAAAACCTCCAGTTCTTTATGTTCCATAGTGTTTACTTTACCTTTTTCCCTGCTCAGACTAGTTTTTAGGCCCTCCTCCACCATTTATCAAACATGCCTAATGTTCATTTTTGTAAAAATTATATTCCAGCCAGTTGATTACACTTTATCTGGCCCAAGCCGAAGATTACAGCTCGAGCCGGAGAGTATTGCTCTAGTCGGAGAATACGGTCTAGGTGAGGAGAGTACGGTCCAAGTGTGGAGATTCCGTCCCGACTGCAGACGTAAAGTTAGGAGTCGTAAGTTATTTATGTGAATACCAAAAATCGTAAGTGCCTTCTGTGAATACCAGAAGTAGTAAGTTTAGGATTTTGTCTCAGATTAGTTCTGTGAATTGGCCCCAATGTGTGTGTATGAGCAAGAAATGTTTTTACTAGTGGAGCACAGAATTTTTGTGATTTGGATTTGTGCAATTACTTGAAAGATTTGCAAATTTATAAGTAGGTACAATGCAAAATCAAAATTTAGGGGCTTGTTTAGCCCCTTGCGCTGCTGGTGTGTCACTTTTATTATGGGAAAAAAGGCTGCATCTGCAGCGCAAGGGGCTTGTAAATAAGCCCTTTAGTGTTTATTTGCACGTGAAATGCATCCTTGCATCAATTTTTGACACAAGGATGCAAATTATGCTTGGATGTAGTGCAAAAAACACAAAAGCACTGTGAACAACAGCTGCTCACATTTTGTTGCTCCCATATATGTGTGTGGCATAATTTAAGACATTTCCTGTAACAAGAGTAATGTGAAATTCCAGGAAATAAGTAAATTATGACACTGTAATATAACTTTTGCCCAAGCCTTGTTTTTACTGGTGTCCCCCTATTACAAGATTACAAACTGGAGGTTTACGCAACGGACACTACTTCTCTTTTCCTTTACTATGTTTTGACATTCAATTATTGCACCCATGCGGGCAGGCCCCTTGGTATCTCAGATCAAACACCATCAAGTTAATAAGCCACATAGTTGGCTAAACATTTGACACCTCATTGGTCATGCATTAAAGTTATACTGACCCATTTATATTCTATCGCAAATATATATAAAAGCCATCCTAAAGAAGTTAACTTAATCCTGCCAAAACAATTTACACATAGAATGACATCAACACCACATCTCTAACAGGGTTTTGCTGTTCACTCAGGGGCAGCTCATGGGCTATGACAGAGGAGCATCTCCCTGCCTGCCAGCCCACTCAAAAACGTGAAAAATAAAACGACAATAAAACCCCGTTTTTATATATTCATGTGCCGAGTCTTGGGGCGGGACCAGTGTGATGACAGGCACTGAGGGGGAGTGGTCGGTGTACTGCCTTCAATGCGCATGTGGGTTTGGCCGGCCATCTCAGGCTGGCCAAACTCATATTCATAGTGAAGATCTAGCCAATCCCAGCGCATTGCTGGGTTGGAGAGACCAGGCACAAACTCCAAGTCTGTCTGGGGGTGCACATCATCAGCGCTCAGGCCACTCCTGAAGCTGCTCTCATTCATGAAAGCAGCTTCAGGATTGGCCGCAGTGCAGTCTGGGAGTGTGTGCCTGCTGCAGTGGAGAGGAGAGGAGCGGAAGAGTGTGACACGATACTGAAGGGTGGCAGCTGCAGGTAAGAGCTTTTTTGTTTTTTGGATTTCTCTCCCTCGCCCCTCATCCACTACCCCGACTCCCCACCTGACACATTTCCCTGACATGAGGAGTCTCCTCTGTTTTCACTCTCCTGTATATCCCTACATGACTATATTTTAATCTACTTCAACCCTGCCACCACTATCCAATGTAATTCACCTTAAATAATATGAAGTACAAGCAAATCCAAATTTCAACAGACCTCTTGAAACTGTAAAACGAGACTCTCAGATTCGAAAAAATTGTGAAGATTCTGAAAGTGCTTCGTGACCATAGAAATAGTGAGGGTGAGGGTGCAGGTAATATACCTTACCTGATATCCATGCACAGCAGATACAGCTTACATATCGTCACACAGTCAGAAACACTTTTTAGATCTTGGTTATCACTTGTCAACTTGTGATGGGACATCGTGAGTATACGTGTGTTTCCTTTGATAATTCATGTTGCAAGATTTGAGTTTTCAACTGGACCTTGCATGACTTCAAATGCTTCCAGTCAAAACCTAACTCGCACTAAAGTAGTTGGCGATTGTCACTAAAGTGAGGCATTTGTAGTTTAGCCAGAGTGGTGAGGAAAAAAGAGCCCTCCATCCCCGTGCATGCTATTGCACATGGCACAACAATGAATGTGTGCTGACAATGCTGCCACTGTCCTGATGTCCACATACTGAACCTGGACAAAGTGGGAACAGTAAGCATGTGGCACCCAGCACCTGGTGTTCCAGCACAAGAATAGCTGCCAGAACCAGAATCTGCCTGGTTTCCACTCAGTGCCAGGGCTGACTGCTTTTACACTACCACAGTGACTCAAAGATGCTCTCGGCTGACACCACACCTTGCAGCACATAGCTGACAGTTGCCACCTTCCCATTAACATTATTTGGACCAGTTTTCTCAAGCCTTGGCTTTTTCAATCACATTTGGTTTTCTTGTTATAGAATATGTTCTTATTTTCTCAAAAAATAGTGGGAATTCTGGATGTCAAGTCCCAAAATGTAAAGTGTTCGAGTTTAAAAGGGAAGTTGCTATGGTGTCAGACATTAGGGCTAGTGGTACTCCGCATACTCTGTAGGCGTCATTGCAGTGTGCTTTCAGTTGCCCCTTTGGACACATAAATAAAGAAATGTTCATGTTCAAACACCTAGCACAGTTACATTTTCAATACGTAAGCTCCTGACATCATAATATTTGCAACTTCCGTGTTCCTTGGCGTGCATCACGTGGTGACTTTTTTGCTTCAACAGGGACCTGGGATTTTCACCATTTGAATTGTTCTGCAGCATTCAGTCAGCGGTGTCCAACCAGAAAAGTGAGCGAGCTATCATGATGTCAAGGGATTGCCTCAGTGACATTTGAACAGGTCTGACTGTCTAAATTGGGAATAAAGGGTCTGAATTTCACTTGTAAATGATTACTGAAAATCGAAATGAATGCTACAAAGACTACATTTACCAGAATGCTGCGCGAGTCTTACTAATAGAACACACCTAGAAAGATTATGTGCTACTTTGCACGAGTGCTATCAAAACCGGTTCACAGAAACGGTTTTATTGCACGGAAAACCACAGAACTGTACCAATATGTGTCTGAATAGATGCAGAAGGACAACCGACAATCCAATGCAGAATATTGACGATCAGTGAGCAAAAGATTTGATAGTAATAAACACTTGCGGAAGAAGCAATTAAGTGAAAACAGTTGTTATCTAAGTAGAATTGTGCAATCATGTTCTTAAGTACAGGCTAGACATGTTTTAGTAATAGTAACCTCACTTTACAAATACATAATTGAGACCACTGTTGTGATGTAGTTGATGCCTTCTTATGTATTAATGCTACAAGAATGGCATTACTTTTCCAACTGGCTATAAAAGAAAGCCCATTACACCTCCTCATCCTCGGTTGTCTCAGTCAGCCCACTGTCGTCTTCAGTTCTCTACGCCCCACTGCTTCTTCAGAAACTTCAAACGCACACCCCTCTAAGATTATTGAATAAAATACACCGCTGAGTTTGGCCCCTGAGACGCTCCACTCACTGCAGGCTGGGGATAGAGAGATGAATCCGGAAGTTGTTCCGCGCTTGTATCTGCCACACACATCGGGCGTTGTTGGGATAATGGCCTGGATAGAATGGACTAGAAAGCGACCCGGATGGCTCGAGGAGGATTCCACCACACGGGTAGGAGGCTGCAGGGAAAAGAGAAAACATATATTACATAAAACACAGAGTATATGGTTAAACGTCTCTCCTAATCTGGAACAGGAAGAGTAAGGAAACATGATTTATAGCGTGCTTAAAAGTAGGTCAGGAGAAGATTCGATTTCCATTATGGCATTCAACAAGATTAAATATGTTTGTACTGTGCAACAACGTACCATTTTAAAACATTTTGCCAATTTTAAATTCAGTAGATATGTCTCCTGCAATGCCAGTTTTTCTTCATCATTTAACCTTGACAGTCCTCAGTAAATTTCAAAAAGTTTGCGATGTTGGCCACAAAAGTTCATGAAGTATATGCAACCTAGCACACTTATACTTAAAACATCATGATGCACTTAATTAAACAAACATTGACAAAGTAAATAGGTCTCGCCTATTCAAGATTTATCGGCTGTGTTATTTTTGTTAGTTATATGGTATGACCTGTAATATGGTATGGTACAGCCTGACATATAGTATGGTATGGTTTGTCATTGTATAGTATGGTATGGTATATCCTGTTATTGTGTAGTATGATACTTTATGATCTGTCGAGGAATGGTATGGTGTGTTGTTGTATGATGTGGGTTGTGATTGTATAGTATGGTTTGTTAACGTATGTTATGGCCTAACTTTGTATGGTATACTGTAATACAGTACGGGATGACTCATCAATGGTATGGTCTGGTATGGTATTGTATGGGTTGTCATTGTATAGTATGGTATAATATTGTATGGGCTGTCATTGTATGGCCTGTCTATGTATACCATGATATGGTCTGCTTTGTACAGTATAGTATGGGCTGTCATTTTACAGTATATTATTGTACGGTGTGACCTGTCACTGTATAGTATGCCATAATATGTTGTGGTATGGCCTGTCGTATATAATAGTCCATGGGTACAGTGCCACCCTGAAAGATCTATATAAGTAATATTTAGTAAGCATTGTATTTTGAATGTCAACAAAGTGTATTTAAACATTAAATAATTCCATCCCTGCAG
Organism: Lissotriton vulgaris; assembly: GCF_964263255.1. Lineage (NCBI taxonomy): Eukaryota > Metazoa > Chordata > Amphibia > Caudata > Salamandridae > Lissotriton > Lissotriton vulgaris. Next base: position 1,187,078,444 of record NC_141693.1, on the reverse strand, counting down.
TATCACTCTAGAGTTTTTTAACATTTAGTAAGCTCATGGCTACAGTGTTAGTGTGGAGAAGAGGCACAGCAGACAAAACCATGCAGTGGCACAAACTGCCTTCCGTGGCTACTGTGTTAACACACAGAAGAGGCACAGCAAATAAAAACATGCAGGCACATGATCTGCTTTAATAAAAAAATTTAAATTGCACATTGAAAATCAAGAAAATGGTTAAAAATAAATAAATACGTTTGTTGCCACGTCTGGACTGCGAGCTGCGGTAAATCACTGTGCTCTTCCGTTCACTCCTCGCGGAACCCGCTGCGCGGGTCCCGCTTCGTGTGGGGCTGTTGTGACTGCACCATCGGCGAAGACTCTTTGAAGAGCACGTTTCCTCTGTCATCTAGGGGCTGTTGCTGGAGCAGGGCTGCGAGCGAGGGTGGGCGCAGGACTACAAGTCCCAGGATCGCCCGCCCGTCTCCATTGTCAGCACCTGGACGCTCTCCCTGCAGGCTCCTCCCCCTTACCCTGACCATATGGAAAGGGGCGACCATTCGGTCCCCCCGAACGTATGGTTGAGTACCACGAGCCCCCCGGGAAGCCATTTTTTGGGCGGGAGGCGAGCCTCGGCTGGTATGCCCGAAGCGGCGTAGCCGGGGCGCGCCTTTTCCTGCCCTGGAGTGGGCTGGCCTAGACACTGACGCGGCCGGCCACGCCCTAGGGGCAGGCAGGGGCGGGTTTACGCCCGCCCTGAAGACGGATAAAAGGAGCAACAAGCCAAGAACGCATCCTCTTGTTCCTGTGCTCTGAAGCTGCACCCCCTCGCTGCACGTGAGCTCGAGACGGAACGAAGAGCCAATTTTGAGTGTGGTAATCTTTCTTGTTTGTCTTACAGATACTCTGTTGGAGAATGCCTAAGAAAGGCGGAAAGCGAATGACTACCGCCCAGATGCTGCGTGTTCTTATGAAGGAGGTGACTGACCTAAGGAAGCGAATGGCGGAGAAAGATGGCGAAGAGGGGTCGAAACGTCCGTTGGCTGAGACTGCTCCGGGAGGAAAAGGCAAGAGGCCCAGAAGGGGAGCAGCTGGAGGGGACATCCCGGTTCCCTGTACCCCACTCCAAGAGCCAACTCTGGTGCCGGTGGAGGGGAATCCGATTCCCGTGGTGGTCACCCCTGTGTCCGGCGAGGATATGCCGCCCGAGCTGGCAGCACAATTAGCAGCGTGGTTGGGTAAAAATAACGAGGGCGCCACGGCTGATGACGCACGAGTTTTGATGAGGCAACTACGTGAAACAAGGGAGGCGGCGAAGGCAGCATCGCCAGTTATCGCGCCGGCCGCGGCAGGAGGAAAGCCACCTGGGATAGGCTCAGCCGCAGAGACAGCTTCCGGTTCAGGTAAGCGGCCATTGCCGATTGCGAGGGATGAGTCTGCCCTGTCACGAAGGGAAAAGTTGGGTCAACATGTCCCCCTAGCTATTAAGGAGAAGATATGGGCAGATGAGTATGTAAACATCTTCTCGTTGCTTACCGATCATTATGAGATGGAATATGTTAAGAGCCAAAAGGAGCTCATGCATCCGGGTGTTTGGCGCGCAAAGATGGCCGCCTTCAAGGTAAATGAAAACATTGGCAATTGGGGCAAAGCGTGGGGGATTTTTACATCCATCCTGGGCGAACGTAGGCCCGAATTGCTGTCTGAATTGCCGATTTATCAGTCACGGATCATGGGGTATTCTGTGTCGCATGGGGGCAATCAGTGGTTCTGTTACGATAATATTTTCAGAAAAGCGAAAGAACATGATAAAAACTTGGGATTGTTACGATTCCGTGTCTTGGTCAAAAATGGCGGATACTGGTATGTTGAATTTGCCATTGGTGTGGAGTAATGGGGGGAGTCCTCCCGCCAATATTCTGGGACCCCCTTTCGATCAGGCGCGAGTAACGAATACCTCCCCAGGCCGAACGGCACCACAGGTAAAAAGGGGAGTTGTTGGAATTTTAACAGGGGAAAATGTACGAGGCCCCAGGGGTCATGCAAATTTAGGCACGAATGTAGTGGGTGTGGGCAAGCGTCCCATCCTGAGTCCATGTGCAGAGCCAAAACGGGTGATAACGGGGGGAGAGGAGGCGCCAAACAGGTCTGAAATAGTCCGAGGGGCGCCTCTACCTACTCCGATTGATACCATGGCAATGATTCCTTGGCTCAGCGAATACCCGGATCACGCTTCCGCTGGGGTGTTGCGAAACGGGTTTTCATATGGTTTCCGCATCCCAGTGGGGGAGTTTCAGGGTTTAGCGAAATGTAAAAACCAAATATCAGTCTTGCAGCACACAACCGTGGTACAAGAAAAGATTGGGAAGGAGGTGGCTCGAGGTCGAGTCGCCGGTCCGTTTCACGTTCCACCGGTCGATAACTTTGTTTGTTCCCCTTTGGGGGTGGTCCCCAAGAAGGACCCGGGTGAGTTTCGGCTGATACATAATTTGTCGGCCCCACGTGGTCTGTCCGTAAACGATGCGATAGACCCGGCAGTGTGTTCAGTACGGTACGCATCTTTCGATGAGGCCGTCGCCATGTTGAATCGCCTGGGGCCCGGTGCGCTGATGGCAAAATCTGATATCGAGTCAGCGTTCCGGTTGCTCCCGGTACATCCAGACGATCAGCGTCTTCTTGGTTTCATGTTTCAGGGACACTATTACATGGATAGATGTATGCCAATGGGGTGCTCTATATCTTGTTCCTATTTTGAGCAGTTCAGTTGTTTCCTGCAATGGGTCTTCACAAGGAAGACGGGGTTTCATCAGGTTATGCATTATCTCGATGACTTTTTGTTTCTAGGGGCAGCCGAGGATCCGGAATGTGGTCAGGCCTTGAATGAATTTTGTGTCTTAATGAATCATTTTGGTGTGCCATTGGCACCCGGTAAGACGGTGGGACCTTCGACTTGCCTGGAGTTTCTGGGGATCGAGCTCGACTCGGAGGAGGGTTGTTTTCGTTTACCAAGAGAAAAAGTGCTCAGGTTCAGGGCATCCCTGGAGACCTGTATTAGTCAGTCTAAGGTTAAGTTGCAGCAATTACAACAATTGGTGGGACAACTGAATTTTGCCCTGAGAGTAATGCCGATGGCCCGCCCCTTTTCCCGCTCGATCGCTCAGGCCATGGTCGGCCTGAAGGAGGGTCACCACCGCACGAGGCTTTCGGCCGAGGTTCGCCAGGACATGCGCATTTGGTTAGCATTTCTGGCGGATTTCAATGGTCGAGTTGTCTGGAACAAACCGGCGGTGTCCTCTGAGGAACTGGGCCTGTGGACAGACTCGGCAGGGAGCATTGGTTTTGGCGCCATATTTGGCACACAATGGTCAGCTCAAAAATGGCCGTCATGGTGGCATGAGGGTGGGCTGACGAGTAACATTGCTTTTCTTGAACTGTTCCCCATTCTGGTGGCCCTGAAAACTTGGCCGGAGGGGTTGAGAGATCACTCTGTGGTATTCTGGTCTGATAACATGACCGTGGTTGAGTGTATCAATAGCCAGGCGGCACGATGCAAATGGATCCTGAGGCTGCTCAAAGAAATTGTCTTGTTATGTATGCAATTGAATGTCCTATTTAAAGCAAGACACGTGCCGGGGGTGATGAACCAAGCGGCTGATGCGCTTTCTCGTTTCCGTATGCAGGCCTTCTGGGGTTTTCTGCCCACAGCGGACCCGGTGGCGGCACCCTTTCCCGAAGCTCTCTGGTCTCTCGGTGCCCCGAACTACGAAACCTCGTGGGAGAGAGTTTAGCACCCAGGACAAGGAAGGCATATGAAGGGGCGTTCCGTTCCTATTTGGCCTTTTTGGGGACTGCTGGAGAGGAACTTTGGGGCCAGGAGGAGTGGGTGGTGAATTTTCTGCTGTCTTTACATCGGGCAGGCAAATCTGTGGCTACGGCCCAGAGGCATCGGGCAGCCATTTCCTTTGTGGCAAGGGCTTATGGGATCCAGGACCCGACAGCATCTTTCGTTGTACAAAAAGCGCTACGTGGGTGGCAACGCCTTGAGGGTCGCAGAGTAGATGAAAGGCGCCCGATAGGTCTGGATAGGCTGGCCCTGTTATTTTCTGTACTCCCTTCAACGTGTTCATCCCGGTATGAAACGGTGTTATTCCGAGCCGCTTTTGCGCTGGCATTCCATGGGGCTATGCGGGTAAGCGAACTAGTGACTAGGAACAAGCGGGATGTGACGGGGGGACTGTGCCGAGAGCACGTTCAGGTCAGAGGGGAGACAATGTCCATCTCATTTGTCAGGTCCAAGTCCGACCAGGGTGCGGTGGGGGACTGCATAATCATACAAAGGATTCCCGGGTCCTCCATGTGCCCAGTAAGTTGCGTAGAGGAATATTTAGCGCAAAGGGTGGCATCATGGGGGGGGACCTTGTTGAGACACGCTGACACCACCCCATTGACGAGGTTTCAGTTTCAGCGGGTGCTTGCGATGTCAATTTCCGCTGCGGGCTTGAACCCCGGCGAGTTTGGGACCCATTCCTTTCGGATAGGGGCTGCTACTGAGGCTACAGCCAGGGGTCTGAATGTCGAACAAGTTAAACGTGTGGGGCGTTGGTCCTCGAACTGTTATAAAAGGTATGTGCGGTTGCACATGATGTGAAGCTGTAATGATGTACTCACGCTTCTTGTTTTTGTTTGGTTTTCAGTTGCGCAAGCCTACGAGGCGGGGCGGACTGTGCAGTCGACCCAACACCGGGTCAGCGGTCAGACATCACCGGCTGTGAAAAAGGAGGTGTGGGTCGTGGGCCACTCATACGTGAGGCGGGCCGCGGACGTATTCAAAGCAGGTGACATGATTCACGTGGCTGGGGAATACGGGTACAGTGTGTCCTTCTACGGAAAGGGCGGGCTCTGTATTGACCAATTTCATTCATTTTTTTGAGGGTTTGTTAGGGCGGACGAGGTCACCGCCGGCTATAGTCATAGTACATCTCGGGGGCAACGATTTGGTGTCCACTGGTAGACGACTACTTCTTGAGGCAATGCTTTCCACTGTAAGTTGGATAGCGAGAAGAGTTCCAGGGTGCACAATCGCATGGTCCCATTTGATCCCGCGAAAAGTGTGGCGGGGGGCTCTTTCAGTTTCTGCTCTGAATCATTCAGTAAGGAAGATTAATAATAAAGTGAGTCGATTGTTCCGTTCAGGTACACTGCATTCTATTTCGCATGGTTGTATTAAAGGGGACAGTATGTATTTGGGTGATGGTGTTCATTTGTCCCGAGTTGGGAACGAGTTACTCATAGGAGACCTGATAGCTTGGCTGGGGACTGTAAGACATGACCTTTAGGTAGGAGTGTGTGGGGGGTCCGGATAGCCGGTCAACTATCCGGCCTGTGGCGGTAAGGTCATGATCGGTGAGCACTAATTGGTAGATCCCTATGAGTGGGCGTCACCCATTACGGATGGGAGCGCTCGAGGGAGGTGGCCATTGGCCCCTCAACGGGTAGGCGGTCCCTTCTAAGGATGGGACGCCGAAAGGAAAGGAAAGGCGGTCAAGGCCCCTTCCTGGGTAGGAGGGGCTACAGCCCCCTCCTGGAGAATTTCCCGGGGCCAGGATATCTGCGACGGCAGATGTGGTAAGTTGTGTGGGGTTTGGGAGGGGGTCTACGCTACCTTCTAGATACCTCACACGAGTCCTCGGACGACCTTTAAGTGGCGTCGAGTTTATTGGGGCCCCCGTCAAGTCAAGGGAAATTGGTAGTTGCACTTGAGGTACACCTCTGTGCGGTCGCCCCTCACAAGTGAGGGGGATATTTCTGGTTTAGGGATCTTGACACCGGTTACGACCTTGCCGTTGGCCCTTAAACGTTAGGATGTACAATTTCAAATGTAATGTTAATGTTTTGTAGGATGTTAGTTCGGCTAGGAGAACCTTTGTATTAGAGAATATGTTAAGGTGAGCCAAACATCGCAATGTGGTAATGAAATTGTACATAATATGAAACTGTTATTTTAATGTTTTAATTTTGTTTCATATTTTAATAAATACGGCCGGGAGGGTCACTCCCTCCCGTCTTCCAAAAAGTTCAGAACTGTTTCCGATTTCCCATCCTTGGGGAGTGTGTTGAGAGGGGGTGGCGGGTATCTCGGCCATATAAAACAAACAGTCTGGTTCCGCTGCGCGGGAGCGCGCGGGAGCGACCGGGAGAAGCCTGGGACAAGGGCGGGACCGTCTGTGGCCGTCAGGGGCCGAAGGAGGCCGGGCTGGGCCGTCCCACTAACACTTGCAGACCTGGTATTTCTATATAGACATTTACGTAGTGTAGTGTTCTAACATATCGAGGGGGCAAAAAAGTTCTTTATATGGCTTGTTCTACAAATACCTCCACTTTGCTGCCGCCCCTGAGTGAGGGGGAAGCTACTGTTATGGGCCCCCTAGATACCTATTTTAAACGGCTGCCCCAGGATATTGATAGGGAAATCGCCTTGGCAGAAGGACGTGCGGGCGTAGGCTGTCCATTGAGCTCTTGAAAACCCCTGGTGAAAGAAGTAAAAGCCAAAGTTTTCCTTCATTGGTCACCCCTTTATCGTCCATTACGTTGCCTGCTGCACATGATATCCCACAATTCTCACCCTTAACAAATGAGACATTGGTTACTTTTCCCATAGAAAATGTAACCACTACGCTGCCTGTAACTTCCCCTAGCGTTCTTACTAACTCATCCACTGGGCAACATCCCACATCTCAACCCAGCGTTTCAGTAAATCCCACAAAACTCAAACTTTGTCCCAAAAGGAAAAGGAGTGTAACTGCTAAGAAATGTCAGGTCCCAAAACCACCAAAAAAATATAGGAAACTAGGGACAAATACACGACCTTGTCTTACTACTGGGGATAACCCAACTGGGTTATCAGTGGACAAGGGAGAAGTTGTGCCATCAGGCCTGGATCCCGTAATAATTGCATCTCCCAGGACACCATTAACATCGGGTCCTGACCCTATTGTTATTATCTCCCCTGGGACACCAACACCTAAGCCACAACTCCTCTCGGAGTTGGAAAAATTAATACGGTTCCTCTTGAACCCCTTTGTAGATAGACTTAAGAAGCTAGCTGATCAATTGGACCACCTAGAGCAGGCTAGCCTCGATAATTTTTTCTCTACAAAAACTTTAATTAAGTCTTGTCTCAAACCGGGCGATAATAGGAACAATCAACAAATAGCTGAGCGAGATGTAGGTGTCCCGTCGGTCGACTCATACCCTCTTGCTGTGAGTATTGTAGCCAACCAGCGGGGAAAAGGACACAGTAGTAAGACTATTAGTGATCCACCGACTATTGTAATTAATAGCAATTGTGGGAAAACTAAGCCACATAATACTGTAGCCAAGAGTAGTAATGAATGCTCAAAGAGTGCCACCCCTGTTAGTAATAATATTCAATCCCTACCAAGTACTTAGCTAACTTGCCAGGGTTCCTTGGCAAGCAATGATAGAAACTCTAGTAAAAAAGGTGTTGGAACAAGTAAATCTCATGTTCCACAAGTCCAAAATAGGGCTGGTCCTGTAAGCAATGGCAATAGAATAATTGAGAAAAAACAGGCTTCCATGGTACCAAAGAACGTTCTCCCACCAGGGTCTGTTGCTCCAGAACAAAGTCGGCCAACATTATGTGTGACAAAACCTCCAACTAGGATACCTCCAGTACAACTCACCCCTGATTCCTATCCCTACGTGGCTATCCTTACTAATGTTCCACCCTTATTAGAAGGGCAAAGAGAAACCTACCAGATGCTAAAAAACAAGGTTATGTACTGGTTAAGGGTTAATAGACCTCTGCCCGGGGAAGTAGATGGCTTGATTATCGGGGTTAGAAGGGTTAACTGGATAGGATGCACCCCAAAGGAACTGGGGGGCGAATGTATTATAATTAACTTCCAAGATCCAAGGGTGGTAGGATTGATCACAAGACCAGGCTGGAGTACCAGTAGTGGCGGGATTGGTATTGTGGATCTCACATTTTTCTATCCAAGACCAGTGGATGTTCATCTTGTTGGGAACAACGAGCAAGGGAGATTCAGTTTTTTTCCTCAGGTAGAGATCAACCCCTTTAACGTCCCTTTTCCACGTCTAAATGATTGTTATGAACAAGCATGTAACCTTTATGATGGATTGGGAAATTCAAGGTGGGGATGCTGACGGAAACCGGGTGACCTCATTGATATTGGGGACAACACGGTTGGGGTGAACATATCTGAGAAATCCCTGGTAACAACTAGGGATGTAGCATCAGGTTCAAATGGAGGGATCCCCAGTGGGGAAATTGAGAATGGGAAGGGGGGGCAGTATGGGGTTTAGGGAAATTTTGGGGGGCGATCCAAGATCTTCATTAAATGTGGGGGTCACTGAGGGAAATGATGCTAACTGTGTGGACATTGTCATAGAAGAGGAAGGTAACTGTGAAAAATTGATTAACCTCCCGTCTATACCTGTCATCAATGTGGGGATTTGTAATGTCAATACCACGGGGAGGTTCTTTTCGTGGAATATCGCGGGGCTGGGTACCAGATTACTGTCACAAAATTGGATAGATTTTGTCAATAGGTTTGAAATGTGTTTGTTTCAGGAGACATGGGCTTGCGACCCAATATTCCTTCCAGGATATCTAAACTTTTGAATTCCAGCAAGTAGAGGCCCAAGGGGTAGACCCATGGGAGGTCTAACAGTATGGATCAAGCAAAGTTTGCAAGTTAAAATAAAAGTGCTTGATCTGGGTTGCAAGGATATACAATTGTTAAGAATGTCATCAGATAAGGGGGGCATAATAGACATATACAATATCTATGCCAGGGGTACCAATGCTGGGAATTCCCCCACCCTAGAGGCTTTATCCACCTTCTCAGAAACACAGTCCCTGGGAAATAGAGTGGTTGTGGCAGGAGACCTCAATAGGACCTTTGAACCGTTGGAAAACACGGAAAACCCGATAGGACAGGAGGAAGATGTTCAATGGGGCGTCCCAAACTTAAACCTTGTACCAGTTAAACGGTGGACAAAAGATATACTGCTACTGAATGCGCTATGTTTGGAATACGGCTTGAGGGCCCTTAATGGAAGGACAAAGAGCGACCAGGGAGGCAATTGTACATTTGACAATGGTCACAGTAAAAGTAGAATAGACTATGTCATTTGTAGCCTCAACCTATGGTGTGGGATAGGCGACATGGAAATCAAGGGTAGATTAGAAAGTGATCATAATCCCCTTTGTGTAACCCACTCCTGGTGGAGGGTCACGCCTGATAATCCAGAGTCGTGTAGTGAAGTTGTACCTGTTATGGCCAATGATATGCGAAGTGTTAAATGGCCAAATGTGTTGGCAAATGTGGCATCCATGGCCTATATAAACTCGGAGGTGGATAAAGCAATTGCCGACACCGACCCTGTAACACCGACCCTGTAACACCTGGTTCCTCTTCAACAACAGCTATACACGATACGTTCTTTTCCCTTCTAAAACCACATTTTACTAGATTAAGTAAGGTAAATAGAAAAGCCCCAATCAAAATGGCTAGGTGGTTCAACAAACAGTGTAGGTTAGCCAGATTGGAGTTGGGTAGGGCAATCAAAAATAGAGATAAGGTTTTGATTAGTGCAGCCAGGAAATGCTACAATATTAGTATTCACAAGGCTAAGAAAAAGTGGGATGAGGAATACTGGGAGGAGTTGCTGGAAGCTTCTGGGGCAAGGGACTCCAGACTTTTCAGGAAAATTGTGAAGTGGGGACGAGGGGGCACCCCTAGCAATCCAGATAATAATGTCAATGAGGCATCATGGGTCGAGTATTTTAAACCCCAGTATGCAGAGAATAGGGATATTGTGGCCTTAGAACCTATCCCAGTGGCTGTTTTTAATGGAAACCTGTTTTCAAACAAAGAAGCTGAAATGGTCATTTCAACCCTACAAGGGGGAAAGGCACCGGGCTTGGATGGGATCCCCTCTGATTTATTTAAGAACGACAAGGTACGGTGGGCTAGGTATGTGACCCTGCTGGGAAATGCTCTAGCTAAAGGGGCTAAAGTCCCAGAAACATGGAAGGGGGCAATAATTATACCGATCTATAAGAAAGGCGATCGGTCACTCCCGGCCAATTACAGGCCGATAAGCCTGATTGCCACCATCCAAAAAGTGGTGGGGAAGATGGTGGTCAATAAACTCATGGACTGGGTAGACGAGAACAACGCCCTTTCCCCGTATCAGGCAGGTTTTAGGCATGCAACCAGCACGGTGGATCAAATATTTCGATTTACCATGTTGCGGTGGGGGACGGTACTCCTTGGCGAAGGCAGCCTATATGTCGCATTTGTAGACCTGAGGGCTGCCTTCGACCTGGTTCCAAGGAGCAAGTTATGGGCAGTCCTGAAAATGATAAGGGTCCCACTTGAGTTGCTAACTCTAATAATGCGTCTCCATGAATGCAACTTTGCCAAGGTCCAATGGGGGAGGAACGGAGAATCTACTGCTAATTTTCCTGTCGAGCGGGGTGTACGGCAGGGATGTGCAATGGCACCCCTGCTCTTCTCCTTGTTCATCAATGGTATTGTGGATAGGATGTTGGATGCAAGTGTGGATGCACCTTCGCTAGCGGGCATCAGGGTGCCGATCCTGATGTTCGCTGACGACACCCTAATTGTGTCCAAAACCCCAGCTGGACTCCAGCGTGCCCTAAATATATTTGATATGTTTTGCAAGGAGCATGGCCTTGAAGTCAATGCTAGCAAAACAAAGCTGATGTTTTTTTCTCAAAGGCGCCGACCCCAACCAAAGGTATCTCTGAATAACATCGAGCTTGAGGTAGTAAATGTTTTTTCTAACCTAGGGGTAGAGATATCAAGTAAGCCAGGTTGGTCACAACATATAGAAAAGGCGGTATTGAGACACCAGCAGATTTCAGGGGCGCTCCGGGTAGAGCAAGTGAAATCAAAAACTAGGCCCATAAAACCGGTCCTTATGGTTTATGATGCTAAAGCTCTAGGGGCAGCCCTGTATGGGGCAGAAGTATGGGGTTTTGAGAGGTTCCCTAATCTACAAATATCAGAGAATAGGTTTCTGAGGGGAATCACGGGTCTCCCCCAGAGTGCGCCACTAATACCTCTTGGCCTTGACCTAGGGAGGAGATCGGCTAGTGATCGGGCCCGATTAAGGCCTATCCTTTATTGGAGACGGCTTTGGACGACCCCAGAGATCCGACACTATGCCGATGGGTTCTTAGCCCTAGTTAAATCTGACACATTCCATAAAATATCATGGTTAAAGAAGCTCAGGGCTGTTCTTGCTGAGCTCGGTCTCTCCAACCTTTGGGAAAACCTGTCTGGGGAAGTATTCCCAAGTAAAAATACCATCAAGGCCATATATTGGGATTATGTTGAAGACAAGCTCTGGAGGGGTACACAAGCGGAAACAATGGGGGGTAGATTCATGGAAATTAAAATGAGACCTGTACTAGAACAGTACTGGGACAGTATAACTGTTCCGATAGACAGGAAATTATTTTTCCAGCTAAGATCAGGATCTCTCCCCTTGCGGTCATTGACGGTAGGTGAAGGAGTACTAACACTTTGTGTTGCCCGGTATGTGGTGCCCCCAACGAAACCATTGCCCACTTCTTATTCCTGTGAGAGGCCTATGCAAACCCGAGGAGAGTATGGCTAGCTCCAGTTTGTAGAAACCTTGGGGTTACCAGCGGTGCTGAGGGGTTGGGAATTATTTGTACCTCCACCGAAATGCCTATTGTGTTGGGAACAGCAAAATACTTGGGGTGGGCATGGTCCATCAGGCGGAGGGCTTTACCTCCTAATATGAATTACAATTTTACAGCTTATATATTTTCTTGTCAAAGCTTGCACAACTGTTTAATATCTATTTTATGTGTATGAAATATGAATTTTAATTGTAATGTATTTTAAAATGTATGAATTTTAAAATGTATGTTTGTGCTTTTATGAGTGTACAACTCGAATAAAGCTTTTTCAATCAATCGTTTGTGGCCACAATGATCTTAAGACCTTTCTTTTCACCCAGGCTTTTCTTAATGTGAACTGTTTTTATTTTTCCCCTTTCCACCAGTCCTTTGTTCCTACTGCTAAATTAGTCTCCACAGCGCCAAGAAACCGCACGGTGAATGTTGCGCTATATAAATATTTTAAATTCAAATTCAATGTCCACCTGGAGGATATAAAAGCATTGTTGTAGTAAACATTGCCCTTGGAAAACAATCAAAGTGATTTTAAACCTTAAATAATTTAGTTGCAGTAGTATCACCCTGGAGCTTTTAAACATTAAATAAGTCTGCGGCTACAGTTTCAAAGAGACTTATTCAGTACTTGGTCCGAGACACACACTCGAAGAGAGAAAGTGAAAACTGGCATGTGCTGACCAAATGGAAGCAAGGAAATGAGAGTAATGATGAAGCCAACCAATGGGTAGGCTCTAAGCACCCTTTAAGTTTAAGGTATCAAAAGCACATGTAGGTGTTTTTTTCACATATGTTGTAAGGAATCTATGTCAGGAGTGGGTGAAGAATTCATCTTCGCCGGCGGAGTTCACAGAGTTTTTCCCACTCCGCGCTCCACGTGGAGTTCCGCAAAACTGTTTCTCTTGAGCAGTTCATCAACAGTTCACTCCTCATTGTAAATTTGTATTTTTTTTCCTGTACATTCCCCACTCCTGTGTGCCTTGTTGGAATTTGTGTCTATGTAACCTTCATTTTTAGCCTCCTGTTTTTCTTTGAAATGTTTTATTGTGTTCCACTGTTCTCTTGAACCCTAACTGGCTCTATTGTACAACGCTCTGACACCTTTGGGTAATGTCTGCGCTTTATAAAAATGTACAAAATAAAATACAACAATAAAAAATAAATAAACCTAGAGGAGGCAGAGGCCCAGATTCCTGATTATGGTGTTTGGGGGTGATGAACCCTGCCCATGTGAATTTCATGACTATTTCCTCTCAATTTGTACTCGGACTAGGAGTCGAACCATAGCTCCCTGGATAGCTGTGGAACTTAACTCCCTCTGATGAGGATTTATGGGCGGAGAGGTAAAGGGGAGGGGCGATTCAGGGGTGACAGCCTGTGAGAGAAGTGACAGCCAGATGGTGCTGTGCATCAGCATCCTCTACCTATTGACACCGAGGGATCTCCGTGGAAGAAGCCACGCGCAGCTGACTGGCATGCGCCGGGGAGGCTGGGGCTCCGAGGGCACACAAGGTGCTTCTGTCTGACACGAGATTAAGCTAATGGCAATGTAAATGACAATGCCATTTATTTATCTGTTTTCGGACTCAAGGGCGTGCAGGCTGTGATTGGGCCTCCACCCCGGCCTGGTACTTGAAACCTTCTGGAAGGAAGGCGTGTGCGCATGGGGCAGCAGTGATCCTTGAAGTGGGAGCTGGCAGTGGAGACGCACTGACCTGGAGTCTTGGAGACCCGGCACGCTGGACAAATTTGGCCCCAGAGGCACGCGGTGAGTCTGGAGATTGGGAGACGCGGAGGCCGCCGTAACGAGCACGGACTCAGGTGGGGCTCTCTGGACTACTGGTGCCCGGGTCGGCCCTGGCCCTGGGAACACTATGGGTCGGAATAGGACCCTGGGCTAAATTAACCAGATTGAAAAGTATACTGTGGCAATGAACCAGGAAAAGGGTGCGGCCAGCAGTGCACGGGATGAGGACCACGACGATGGGGGCCCGACCCTTCCCTGAAAGACATAATGAGGGCCATCAGGGCTCTGGAGCCCAAGCTGGACTCCGTGACTGAAGAGGTGAACCTCCTACGGGCTGATTTTCGTAAAATCTCCAACAAAGACGCAGTGGCGGAGACGGGCATCATTGGGCTCCAGTCGAAGACTAAGAGACTGGAGGAATAGGTAGCCACGCTTACAAAGAACCAAGCTGCCATTCATGCCCCTTTAGAGGACCAGGAAGGGCGCGCTCAGCAGAATAACATCCGCATAGTGGGGTGCCATAGTGACTGGAGGGGCCCTTGACGGACTGGTTTGTGGAGGACCTCATTTTAAACCACCTTAAGCCAAAATGACTCTCCAATTTCTTTTCCGTGGAGCGGGCACACAAAGCCCTGGGCGGCAGGCCCAAGCCAGGGGCCCCCCCACGCACTATTATTGCCCACATCCATAGCTTCCGTGACCGGGATACCATACTGCAGGCAGGGCGCACACATGGGGACCTCCATAGGGACAACGCCACTATCTGCTTCTTCCCGGATTTCACGCTCCAGGTGCAGGGTCATCGGCGCTCCTTCGATGGGGTGAAGAAGGCACTTCGTGACAGAGGGTGAAGTACATGATGCTGTTCCCGGCATGGCTTAAGGTCCTCAACGGAGAAAAGGCCTACTTCTTCGACACGCCGGTGGATGCGGCTGACTGGTTGGAGGGCTGGCACACTGTTGGCCCTCAGGGGAGATGGCAAGAGGGGCCGCCAAACAGAGGTGATCGTTGGACAGCCCCGGAGGCCGAGTCGGTCTCCAGCAATGGTGAGAGAACGACAGCGGAATGACTTTGGCACCATGAAGGTATTATCGTGACTGGCCCGTGGCCCTGATTGGCCTTTGACTTTGGGATGGAGGGGCAGGTGGTGGTTGGTTGTTTGGCTCCCTGGAAGGGGGGGAAGGACAAGGCAGTGACTTTTTCTCTGTCCCAGTCGGAAGACAATGGTTGAGACATTCCTAGTCCCAGCCCTATGCTGGAAGTTTGGCCAGGTGGGGGGAGTATAAGGCACTATGCAGGTCGCTTGAGGTGTTCAACATGGGGGTAAGTGATCCGCCACTAGATCTATGCATCTTTCTTGGGCTAGCAGAATCATGTTTCTTCCGGAATGGTTTTAGTTGTGGTAATGGGGCGACAGGCACTCTTCAAGTTCTATTGGTGGGTGGTTGGGGGCTCACCAGGCAGGGTGGCAGGTAGGGAGTAGTTGGGGGTTGGGGAGTTGAGGGGAATAGGCGGGGGAGGAGGGGGATTGCTTTTTGTGGGGACAGTTTTCTCTTGCTCATTATCTAGACTGTTTTTTTGTAGATGCGGGTGGTCGTGGCACACGGCAGGGCAGCGTGCTTCATTCGTGGAGGTGGGGGTCTATGCTCCAATATGGATACCCAGACGCAGGTTAAGTATTGGACATGGAACATCAATGGGCTGGGCAACAAAAATCAAACGGACTTTAGTGCTAAAACACCTGAAGCGGCACTCCCCTGATTCTCATGCAGGAGACGCACTTGCTGGGCAATAGCTGCCGGGCATTGGACCGCTTTGGGTATAAAATTGTTGCCCACTTGGAGTTTACATCCGGGTTCAGGGGTGTAGGTATTCTCCTGCGGAAGGCCCTCTCTATGGTGATCTCGGGGGTGGATGGAAGATTCTGGATGTATGGTTGCGGGACGGTGGGAGGGGGGGACGGTGATGTTGTGTTCCTGTTATGTCCTACCTGGCCTACACTCCACAACCTATGCACAGCTGGGCTCCATTCTGGCTGATCTCTCCTCGGGGACTCTCTTGGTGGGGGGAGACATGAACGCTGTCATGAATGCGGACATGGATAGATAGGGCAGGGGGCAGGGTTTTAAGGGGTACAGCAGGCATTTGAAGGGGACTTGCGATTGGAAGATGTGTGGCGGGCCAACACCCTTCACATAGGCAGTACACTTTCTACTCGGCCATGCATGGGTCTTTCACCAGGCTGGATTACCTGCAGGCACGAATAGACCAGTTAGGCGATTATTCAGAACCGCACACACTGGCCCGAGGACTCTCAGACCATTCCCCTCTGTGCATCATATTGAAGGGTCCGGTTGTTAATAAGACGGCGTTCCCGCGGATTGACCCATGGCACCTCTGGGATGACAAAATTGGGGACAAACTCAGGGAGGGCTCCCAGTTGTACTTTGAAGAGAACCAGGGGTCTATGGCATCTCACGTCATACTATGGGAAGTGTACAAAACCGTCCTGAGAGGTCAGGCACGGGCCTTGATTGGGGCTAAAAAGAAGGATGAGTCTATACAGATTAAGAAATTAGAAAGTGAGATAGAGGCGCTGGGTAGTAGCTCTGATATTGGGACCACAAGTGACAGTAGCCACGCGCTGGAACTTAAACAAAAGGAGATTATGGCTCTGCCGAAGGGTGAGGCGCGCGCCTACTCTCTGGCAACGCAACACCGGCTGTATGATGTTGATGAAACTGCGCTAAAGCTCCTGGCTCGAACGCAGAGACAGAGAGTGCATTTGGGTGGCTGCGGTGCGGGACACGTCAGGCCCCCTAGTGTCCACTAGCGTGGGCATTGCAGAGGTGTTTGCGTCGCACTTTGAAGAGGTCTACACCCCGGCATGTACGAGAACAGGGAGGGATTGTGAGGAATTTCTCTGGGATTTTGCACTGCCTACGTTTTTTCAGGAACAGAGGGACAGTTTAGAGGCGGATTTTGCCAGGGAGGAAGTAGGAGCAGCGCTCAATGCCCTACAATCCGGGCAGGCGCGAGGCCGAACGGGCTACCGGTAGAAATTTTTAAGAGGCAGGCGAATGTCATTACTGGCCCCCTTCTGCAAATGTACCTTGAAGCGGGGGAGGAGGGAATGCTGCCGCCTGATAAAAGGGAGGCCACGATTGTGGTCATTCACAAGGAAGGCAAACTGGCCGATCAATGTTCCTCGTATCGACCGATGTCGCTTATCATCGTAAAAGCGAATGGGTTGGCTAAGATCCTGGTGGACAGATTGCTGCCAGTCCTGCCGGATGTAGTGCACATTGACCTATCAGGCTTTATGCCACGTAGGAGCACCAGGCATAACCTGCGGCACCTGTTTGGCACGCTCTATATGACGGAGGGAGTGGGGGACGCGCTAACAGCATTGATGTCGCTGGACCCCGCAATGGGATTTGATAGTATTGAGTGGCCGTATCTCTTCATGGTTCTACAGCGTTTGGGTTTTGGCCCTACTTTCTGCAGTTGGGTGTGTCTCCTGTATGAGCAGCCCATGGTGTGAGTGCGGGTCAATGGGACATTGTCGAGAGCCTTCTCACTCCGGCGGCGTATGCGGCAGAGTTGCCCCCTGTCCCCCCTTCTATTCGCCCTTGCTCTGGAGCCGTTGGCTCACTGGATTTGGAGGGATAGGTCATTCTGGGGATTAGCTCTGCATGACGACTGGGAAGAGCGCATTAGCCTCTATGCAGATGATATACTGTTGTATAAGGCTCTGCCCTACCAGTCGATGGTGCAGGCACTCCACCTGTTCAAGCTCTTTGGCAGCTACTCGGGCTACAGAATAAACTGGGCGAAATCAGTGATCTTCCTACTCTTGGGCCCTATTCCTCGGGTACTGTCTAGATGCCCTGAGGTGATTGCGCTGGATGGTTTTAAGTATTTGGGGGTGTATGTAACTAGAGACAAAATGGTGATCCTCTTCAGAAATCAGGAACCCCAGCTGGTTCTACAGCGTTTGGGTTTTGGCCCTACTTTCTGCAGTTGGGTGTGTCTCCTGTATGAGCAGCCCATGGTGTGAGTGCGGGTCAATGGGACATTGTCGAGAGCCTTCTCACTCCGGCGGCGTATGCGGCAGAGTTGCCCCCTGTCCCCCCTTCTATTCGCCCTTGCTCTGGAGCCGTTGGCTCACTGGATTTGGAGGGATAGGTCATTCTGGGGATTAGCTCTGCATGACGACTGGGAAGAGCGCATTAGCCTCTATGCAGATGATATACTGTTGTATAAGGCTCTGCCCTACCAGTCGATGGTGCAGGCACTCCACCTGTTCAAGCTCTTTGGCAGCTACTCGGGCTACAGAATAAACTGGGCGAAATCAGTGATCTTCCTACTCTTGGGCCCTATTCCTCGGGTACTGTCTAGATGCCCTGAGGTGATTGCGCTGGATGGTTTCAAGTATTTGGGGGTGTATGTAACTAGAGACAAAATGGTGATCCTCTTCAGAAATCAGGAACCCCAGCTGGCGCACCTGGCAAGGGACGTGGGCCACTGGCGATCTTTTCCTCTCACCCTTGCGGGGCGTGCCGCAATTTTCAAGATGCTTGCATTGCCTCGCCTCCTCTATATCTTGCAGAATACGCCGTACCTGGTCCCCTCGAGGGTCTTTAAATGGATATCCCAGGCAGTGCATACCCTGCTCTTTGATGGGGCAATCCTCAGATAGGTCTACGTTAGCTCACACGAGGGGTGTACGATGGGGGGCTGGCCCTCCCAGACATGCAGCTCTATTATTGGGCTTCCCATTTGCAGGTGGTTAATGACTGGGTGTACTCAGACAGATCAGAGCCGGCCTACAGGGTTGACCGGCTGGTGATGCCGAGCGGGAGCTGCGAATCATTGCTATATGCCCGCAGGCTCTGAGCGGACTGGCCCTCGCACACCGAGGTGGTGGTGCACTGCTGGAGGGAGGCAAATACATTTCTGGGGTGGTCCGGATCCCTGACAGGTCGTACCCCTCTATAGCTTGGTGAGCAACTGGCAGAGGTGTCGCGATTGGTGGGCTTCCGAGGGTGGAAACAAATAGGTATAGAATACCTAGGGGACGTTTGGAAGGGGGACGCCCCTCGCTCGTTCGATTATCTGAAAAAAGAATACGACATGCATTAGTCACAGCAGTATCAATATTTGCGCGTCATGCATGCCCTGCGTTAACAGATTAAAAGTGGCAGTTCTATCCCGGCATACTCTCCCCTGGAGGATCTCCTACTTCTCGATCCCATCCCTGAGAAGCCTACTTCGACGATCTATCGTAAGCTCATAAACAACATGCCGGATCCTTTGGGGCCACTGCGAGCGCAGTGGGAGAACGACTCAGGTGCATTAGCAGAAGAAGACTGGCAAGACGCATTGTAGAGCCCTCAGGAGATTGCGATTCGAGTCCGGTTCCATTTAGAGCAGCTCAAGATATTGCACCATGTGTATTACCCCCGCACTCACTTGTACTCATGGGGTAGGTGTCAGTCGGCCCTCTGCACAAGGTGTTGCCCGGAGGGAGGTTCTTTCTTCCACATCTTGTGGGAGTGCCCAGAGATCGTACCCTTCTGGACCAAGGTCATGGACACGATGGCCGAGGTGGTGGGCTCGCCGGTACCGAGGGAGCCCAGGTGGTTGCTTCTAATGATCAAGGGGGCCACGGATTGGACCAGGAATGGGGAGCTCTGGATTGCGTTGGCAGCAAGGGTCGCAAAAATAAATATTGCCAGTGCTTGGGGGACGTGGGCTCCCCTGCAGTGGGATCAGTGGGTGCGGGATCTCGACTGGTGTCAGAGAGCGGAGGAAACCATCTACAAAAGCAGAGGGAGCAATAAAAAATGGAGAAGGATCTGGGGGCCGTGGCGGAAATACAGAGACATGGGGGCTGGGCCGGGGGGGGGTCTAGTCTGAAGGTCGGGACCGGGGTTCAGGCTGGGCTTGCTGTGTGTTGTATACTGATGATCTATCCTATGTTATTAGACCATTGCACTGTAAACTTATCTGATATCAGCATTGTTAATAAAAATATTTTCACAAACGAAGAAAAAAACATCCAAAATAAGACCCAATGCATTTAGGGTTATGTTAACCCTTCTTC
Source organism: Lissotriton vulgaris (assembly GCF_964263255.1). Lineage (NCBI taxonomy): Eukaryota > Metazoa > Chordata > Amphibia > Caudata > Salamandridae > Lissotriton > Lissotriton vulgaris. Next base: position 1,187,058,872 of record NC_141693.1, on the reverse strand, counting down.
AGGGGTACTTTGTAACAACGATGTGGAGATTTATAAGGCGGTATTTTGGTTTCCTCCATGTCGAACTACAACAACAAACAACAGTGTAATGAGATTTCTATGTCTTACGGTACATGTTATCAATAAAATAGCAGGAATTGTTCAGGTCCATCCACATACAAGGCTCTTTAAGAGCTTTGCCAGATTTAACAATTTTGCAGGCAATAATTAGGGGTGCCTCGAAGATATCTCTAATTCCTCATCTATGCTCAGTTTTGGTTTCAGATTTTCAACATACATCTACAATTGCACATGGATCATATGTATTCAATAAATGTACTAAGTATGCAGTTATGTTCTGTTTGTACTGTAACAGGGTTTCTCCTGGTATGCCTGCTACACCATCAAAGTTCCTATAACTGATTCTCCAATGACAAAGTGTCTGGGAATCTGCTATTTGGGAAAACGGCATTTCATAAACTCTAGTTGAGGCAGGGTAACCAAATGGAAAGAGAATGGAACTTTCATAAATTGCTGGCAAATGTTTAATTTCCACCCTTTTGTGGAAAGGGGGCCTTTAGGCTGTAATTCAGATGGCTAGTATCACAATGGGCTTTCCTTTGAAAATTCTCACAATTTTTCCCCATTTTTCAGAGTTCACTCATTTTCTGAATTACTTCAAAGATGCATAACCATGTGCATTAATTAATCATATTTCATTTCTATGCTCTTCAGAATGTTGGAGACAAAAGCGGACAACTTTCATCTTGTCAAGCATGCGACCCGCATATAGTTTCTGTGTAACGTTTGTAGGATCCTGTTCAACAGCCTGTGTTAAAAAGTTCCTGTATCACAGAACCCTGCTAAACAATGCTCCTTTGATGAAGTTCATTCAAATGCAGCCGATAGGTCATTGGGTCACCGGTATTGCTGTAGACATAATGTGATAGGAGCCGGGTGTTTGGACAAAATATTGATTTAAAAATATTGGGAGACAGAAATATAAGAAATTAAACATTGCGACACACTCATATTGGGATGCAGAAATATCATTGACAAGAATATCATTTTTAAGGTAAGTAATATCGTAAATAATATTGATGTTTTAAATAATTGTTTTCACTAATATAGTGGTTAAAATATTGTTTTTCAATTCTTGTAATGTGTGTAAGTTGATATAATAATTGTATGTGTTTCTGTTTATACAAATGTTAATACTTGTCTTTAAAATATTGCTTCTATTTTTAAGTGAAGAAAATTTGTTATCACATTTTAATAGTGACTTATCATGTCGTAGTGGGTTGTTGGGTTTGTAGGGGGATAAGGTGGGAAGTTCATTAGGTTATACATAATTAAGAATGGTTTAATACATATTATTCGAATATCAATATGATTGACATTTATCATTTAATTTTTGTAATACTGATTTATTTCTGCTACATGCCATTTGCAGGCTGTTAGGGTTGTAGAAGTATAGGATGGGAAGCTAATTAAGTAATAATTAACAATTGTTAATTAATGACTTGGCTTGATTTTTAATTATTTAATTTACAGGATACTTATTTTAATTATATTTCAGTTGCAGGATTCTAGGTTTGTAAGGGTGTAGGGTGGGCAATTATATAATAAATAACTGTTAATTAATTAAATAATTTGAAATATGTAAGATATGGAAGAGGTTTTTTTAGGGTCTTTTTTTGTTATATTTTATGTGCGGACTGCTAGATTTTTAGGGGTACGGGGTTAATTTAATAATAACTGAATACCAATTATTTCTTGGTTGATAATTATGTTTTTAAGTAACTAGTAATTATGTAAATTGGTTCAGTGTTTTTCATTTTTTAAATAAATACACATATTCTTTTATGTTCACATTTTGCAGTTTGATATATTTCTTTTGTTCATTTGGTCACTTATATATGTAATGTGTTTGAAGTGAAACACTTTCCCTACGTTTGCACTGTGAAGTGGAAAAAGTGCATTCCACCTATCCGAAATGCAACGCTTTCCCTACTGTTGCACAGACCTGAGTGAGAATAGCACATTTCACCCCTCCAAAGTCCAACATTGTCCCTACTGTTGCACTAACTGGAGTGGGAATAATATATCTAACTCCTCTGAAGTCCAACACTTTCCCAATTAATGTGGTGACTGGAGTAGGAATAGTAAATCTAACCCCTCCGAAGACTTAACAATTTTGCCTACTCTGTTAGCTTTCATAGTATTGGTTAAATAGATTTTAAAGCATTGAGTTATTTTTTTATATTTTATACTATTTGCTTATATTTTTAAATTTAGTTTAATATTGATAGTTTTTTGTAAGTTTTCTTTTTTTAAATTTTTACTATTTTATTACCCAGTGGCAGTTGCCACTAGGTAGTTAATGTTAGGTCTGCTTTTCCAAAGACTGAACATTTAGTTAGCTAATAAATTTGGCCACATTTGACGAATCTTCAGAAAACTTTCCAGAAAAAAAGTTAATCTACTTCAGCTGCTTCTGACAAGTTTTGGGGCGATCCATCAAGCGGGGTCTGAAAATAAAGGAGGGGTCTCAAAACTAGCGGTGTGTGGAATTTGCATAGTCGCGCTACGCAAAGCTCCGCGAAACGGGAAAAAATCTCAGCGACCACGCAAAAGTTCCGTGAATATGCGGAATTGCTTGTTCCACGTGTTCGCAATTCTTTTTTCCTGTTCACAAACGCTTTTTGCATGCACGGAGAGAAATATCTCGCGAACACGCATTTCAAAGCGGGAAGAAGCAATAAATTTCGCAAAACTACGGATCGCTGCTCTGGCTATGGCTCAGTTGGACTCAGGGCATTCGAACAATGACAGCCGTAACATCTGGGTTCAGCTCCTAGATTGGGGCAAAGAAATTAGATTGATTTTAGATCTAAGTCCAAAGATTACACCAGGCTTTGTACAAAGAAGCTGGCCTGGTTAGGCCTACAGCCAATGCAAAAGCAGAAACCCTGGGCGCTCAAGATCGAAAGTTGGTTTCTTGCTTATATTTGCATATGCTTTATGGTGAGATGAGGACAAAAAAAAAACACGGATCGCGGAATTTTTCGCAATTCCGCGTTCTCCACAAAATGCGAAATTACCCGAATTCCACAAATTCCGCAAGCAGAACGGAATTTACCGCCCAGGCATACTCAAAACACAAGATCCCCCTGCATTTTACATAGGATTTTTTAGACAAGGCTACAGCAAAAACTGTTGACCGCAATTACACCAAATTCGTCAGGAAACTAGATCATGGTACCCATATTGTGCTTTTTGTGATTAGGTGTACATCTGTCCATTGGTATCTGAGATATTAAGGGTAAATAGATATTTGGACAGTTGAGCTCGTAAGAGTCTCAGAGACTCTCATAGGAAAGCCAATTTAAAAATAGAACTTTCTGATTGTTCCAGCGAGCTTTATTTCCCTTTTGCCATCTTGCTCCCACAGCAGTCTTACTCCTGCAAGTGCGAGTGCTCTGAGAAAAATTATGAGAAGCTGATATCCAATATCCCCTCAAAGTTGCAGCAGTGATTGTCTGCTGATCCTAAATGTTATAATATTCAGTGGTCTTTTGTGAGCTTCTTCCCACTGACCAGTGCCATATGATCAAATGAGCACGAATAATTACCTGTTCCGGATGCTGATATTTCTGTACCTGCATTGAGGAGATATTAAAAAAGCAAATATGCATTTAGAGTGCCTCTCATGTACGTCTTCAATCACATTATCTTTACAACCCCAAATCATCCAATGTGCATGAACTTTGTAATAATCCCTCACCATATCCTTTTTTTCTACATATAGTTTTTCAAATCTATATGATGAAATCTGATCTCAATACTGCACTCCACAATTACACTACAATTATATAGTTGTCTCTAATTAGAAGTCCAGTTATATTATGAGCAAAGTTTCCCACAGAAGAACCTATCTATGATTTCATGATTATAACTCATAAAACACATCCAATGTTTAAAATGTAATATCAATTTGTGCATTGCCCATTAAACCAGATGAAAGGTCTTTCTGATACAGCTTTAGAGGTATGGAAGAAAGGCAGACAATTGTAAACAATTTTTTCAAGAAAAATAAAAGCCCCTTCATATAAATTTTTTATTTAGCAACACCAAATTTTTAAACTCAAGGTATGGTGAAAATGATGACCATGGCCTAGATGTATCAAGCCTTTTGCGATTCGTTAAGGCCGAAATTCGCAGAATTTCGGCCTTAAGGAATCGCAAACGGACATTTAGCATCTTTTGAGATGTATCAGAAATTAGCAAAATAAGGAATCACAAAAAATTGCGATTCCTTATTTTGCTTATGCATTTAAGGAATCGCAATTTTGCGATTCCTTAAATGGCATGTATGAAACTTTCTTAAATTGCGAATTTGGGTTAAGGAATCGCAAATTAACACCAATTTGAGGTTCGTGTTAATTTGCGAAATCCTTTTAAAAAACAAATTATGACTATTTTGAAGGTGGCATGTGACACACATACATGCCCATAGGGCATGTATGTGTGCCATATGCACACACATGTAAGTTTCAGGGGTGCAGCAGGGTGTCCATGAGACACCCCTGCACCCTTGAAATAATTCTCAAATTGCGATTAGCAAATTGCGAATTCGCAATTTGAGAATTACTGCACAATCATTCCTATGGGCCTCCTGGCCCATAGGAATGCATGGGGAATTATTCATTATTTGCGAATTCGCAAAATGCGAATTCGCAAATAAAGATAAATAAAGAATCGCAAAAAAATGCAATTTTTTACATACATTCCATTTTGCGAATTCTAAATAGCGATTCGCAAAAAATCGCTATTTAAGATTCGCAAAATGGAATCTTGATACATCTAGGCCCATGTTTGATATGGAGAGGGTGCAGTTGGTGATTGGCAATACTTTAGATGGCTATGTGGAATGAAAATAAATTGTTTGGGTACACCATACAATTAGAAATGATGTCAGGAGAAAAAGAGGTTTTAAATTCGTTAGGGTACACATTGTCAGAGAAAATCACAAATATGTTAGGTGACGGTAGATAATGAGATGGCTGCATAAATAATTATAGAAAAACATTAAAGCTTTATAACATGTCCTTTTTGGGAGCACTATGGTTGTGGTGATTATGGATCTAGATTTGGTGAAATCCACTGGGAACTTTACAAGGGAGTCAGATTTCAAGAAATATGGATAGGTATAGTTAGGTCAGCATTGTCATTGGAACTGCATATTTTTTGTTGCTAATAACTTTGGCACCATTTGACGAATCTCCCCAAATCTCTTTCGTCTAGTTTGTGTATGGAAAATTTTAAGGTGATTCGGCAAGCAGAAACCAACTAAAAAGGAGGGGTTTCAAAAGGAAAGTCTCCATTCATTTTCCATAGACTTCTTTATGAAGGGCTACAGCAAAAACTGCTGAAGGGAATTACACCACATTTGACAGGAAGCTATATTTTGGTACTCAGAATGTGCTTTTTGTGATTGGGTGTAAAGGTTTTGAAATATTTGTATATCTGGATGGTTGGGTCTGCAAAAGGCTCGGAAGTGTCTTGTGGGAGTGCCAATTTAAAAATGGAGTGGCCTGATCGTCTCAATGAGCATTTCTTTTAACTCTGATTGACAGCCAGCAATATCAGAAATGTTTTCCTGCCACCCATTGCACAACTCAGCGACTTAGGGCCTTATTGCGCGTATTGGGGTCCACAGGACTGTCCTACTCATGGTTGCGATCTGACCATCGCCACCACTGCAGGTCCACCCACAGTATTCTTAGTGTGGTGGTCAGACCACCACGAGACCACCAGCTCCTCTGGGATCAAGAATCCCCGCTGCGCAGGCAGTCTGCAACCGACATCAATATGCTGGTGGTGCTGATGCTGGCACTGCCAAGCATATATTACGATTTGGCTTTCGACACCCCATATCATGATGGTTAGCTTGCCATGAAAAGGGGGGTGGATAGGCAACTAATGGAGTCTAACAGGGCCCCTGGCTGGATCTGGACTTGGGGGTGCATGCGGGGGAGCACAGGCTGTGCCCCTTGGAATTAGACCCACGTACCTGCATGGTGTGGCATGCATGCCACTCCTTGGAGGATCGTGCTGCAGGAGCTGTCACAGTGGCAGTCTGCTGTGAAGGCTCTTGTATGAGCCATACACAGCCACTGCCATGAGACCACTGCAGCACTGACCGCCTGCCCGGGATTACACTTGTAATCCAGCAAGCAGGCGCATGATGGGTTTTGCGCAGCAGTGGCGGGCCGATAGGAGGACCGCAAAACTCGTAATAAGGCCATTAGCCCCTTGGCACCTGTCCTGATTTTTTTTTAAGTGATATTAGAGGGCAGGGTAGGGATAGCCTGTCCCCCTTGGCCCAATGGGGCTCCCAGAGGGACAATCCCCCTTCGGCCAAAATTGGGAAAGACCTTCAATTTTGCCCACAATCCTGTAGGAACTCCTACAAGATAAAATAAATAAATAACTAAACAGCGATCCAGGACTACATTGTTTAATTAAGGGGAGGAGGCTCATGGGCCCCTCCCCAAGCCCTTGTAGGACCCGAGGAATCCATCCTGAGGGCTGCATTTGTGGATGGGAGGGTGGCATGTGGTCCCCCTTCCTGAGCAATTTTAGTCCCAAAGGTTCCTACTGCAGGGCTAACAAGTCTACAAAAGGAGGGGGGGCATTCCACCCTGCTCCCCAAGCCTTAACAGGCCCAGGGACCCCATCACCTGAGCAAAAATATCCAAAAAAGGGGAGGGTGCCACGTAATGTAATGTCTCCAATGATGTCATTTGAGATGTCATCAGTGATGTAATCAGTGAGGTAATAAGCAGTGAATAGCGGGGGAGCAAGTTTTAGTTAACTCTGCTAATTATAACTGGTGAACTTCTGTGATTTTTCTAGTGCAAAATGTTAATGGTGTCACTGACATCTTCACTTAACTATACCGTTACATTAACCTTTGTTTTTTTCAGCGATTATCTATCTATCTATCTATCTATCTATCTATCTATCTATCTATCTATCTATCTATCTATCTATCTATCTATCTATCTATCTATCTATCTATCTATCTATCTATCTATCTATCTGTCTGTCTGTCTAAATATATATATATATATATATATATATATATATATATATATATATATATATATATATATATATATATATTACATCAGCTTCTTCTCCCCACGATTCCCGCAGATGAAGACACGGCAAAGCAACAGGTAGGTTTTCACCTGATTTATTTACACACCATGTGCAAAATAAAGGTGCATCAAAAAACGGACGGTCTACGCGTTTCGGCTCCTTGCCTTCAACTGGACCATAGAGTCCTCGGGTCTAGACCTGATTTAAATATAGTGCTATGTGTAAGTACCCTCTTCCCTTTCCATGGTCATCTAGACCTTCAACCCTGCACAGTACCTTTTGGCCGGCTCATACTCGGGCCATTTTGTGTTCTTAATTACCGTAAAGTACTCATGTTAGGACAAACCCTTACAAACCAAAATAAAGTGTTTACAATGGTATGATTATCTAATCATAATCCTCATTTCCCCACCCCTTCCTATGTGCAGTGCAAATCATACAATAACGTTTTAAACTAAAACCTATTGCATTTCACTCTATCTATCTATCTATCTATCTATCTATCTATCTATCTATCTATCTATCTATCTATCTATCTATCTATCTATCTATCTATCTATCTATCTATCCGTCTGTCGGTCTGTCGGTCTGTCTGTCTGTCTGTCTGTCTAACAATATATATATATATATTTATATTGATCTATATTATCTATCTATATATTACCTACTGGCGGTCGTCAGTAGGTAGTTATAGTTAGGACCTAGTTTCCATAGGAATATCGTTTTTCGTTTTCCCAATAACTTTGGCGCCGAGTGATGAATCTTCGCAAAATTTTCAAAACTAGTGGCCCGCTCTGGTCAGCTCCTTTCTTGAAGGTTTCGGGGTGATTTGACAAGCGCGAGCTGAGAAAAAAGGGGGATCTTAAAATATGTTTTCCCCATGTAAATTTCCCTAGCAAACTTTAGACACAGCTACAGCCCGAACTGCTGAACTGATAAGCTTGTTGTAGAAGAACTTTAGTCTTCAATTCCTTAGTCTTCTTATCCGCTTTCTCTAACTCATCCTTACGTCTATTCTCATAATACTGAGCCGTAGCTAAAATCTGTGCTGATGTAGAAACAGGCCAAGCACTCTAAGAATCCTTCAACTTAGTACATAACTCAGGAAGAAGATTGTGCACAAACTTATCGACGAACAACCTCTGGCCACCCTCGGTAGCCATATCCTGACCACTATGATCGACGAACGTTTCTTCAAAACGCGTGAAGAAATCTGACACAGTCTCATCTTTCTTCTGCTTACATGCAGACAACTTGTCCCAATTCACACCTACTTCGGGCATCAAAGTCTTCATAAAAGTAATAATCCTACCAGGAAGTTCTGTAATAATATTTTCAGGCTTAGCACCTCCAACTTGTCTATTGTTCGCAGCAACAAGGTTCACCCACGAATCACCCAATTCATTATCATGATCTGTATGTCGAATGACATTCCAGATGGGCTGTTGAACAACATTCCCAAATAACATATCTATGTCCGCCAAATTCATGACGCACAAACTCACTGTTTGCGTAAGCTCTTTATAATATCCCGCAGGATTTTTTCTCGGATCAGGCAAAGTCTGTTTAAGCGCTAAAACTTCAGCACGCTTCCATGGAACATGTACCCATACTCTCTGAAATGGCGCAACAACAGGTGGATGAGCAGTTGCATCAGCAGGTCTCCATACCGGAGGAACCTCTCGCATCGGATACTGACGCGCTTGTCTCCCAACTGACGAATCAGGCTCAAGCAATCGTTCAGAAGGAACATTACTTCGGAATGACAATAACGTTGACACCGCTCTCTCGACGTCGAGGAGACTCACGATCGTTCCTTTTGCAAATTCGGAACACAACCGGAACAGCTCTTCAGGAGCTTTACCCACTTTGTTCGTCCATTGTTCATGGAGGAACGCACACATGATCTCAAAAATATAACGTTGCTTTGGTGCTTCCCATTGCCGGAAAACATCCATAATACCCTCAAGATCGTACTTGGATGCATACGTAATCCATCTACGCGCCATGTGATCTAGAACCACTCGTTCATCTGTATCAGGCAATTGACTACGCAGCTGTCTACGCTCACTCACTGGAGACATACCCAATTGTCCCAACCAAGGAGTCAGAAAACCAGAAAAGGCAGCAGTCATCCGCTGCCTAGGAGAAGGAGTAGTCGGAAGAATAAGAGAAGACAAAACAGTAGTAGAAGAATCCAGAGTCGGAACAGGCATAGAAGCAGTAGTGGGGACAGGCATAGAAGTAGCAGTCGTAGGAGAAGGCAAAGTTGGCGGCCCCTAAGGAGGCTGCGCCAAAGGAACAGTAGCCAACGGAAGAGCTGGCTGTGGAGGAATTACAGGAGGCACAATAACCGGCAACTGCACAGCCACCACTGGTGGCGGTGGTGCCGTAGCATTCTGCGCATAAGGAAGCGGTGAATTTAACAGATGCAACATTAAAGGATCTTTCACAAGATCTTTCTCATTGTTCTGCTCTTTAGGCGGCAAGACTGGGTAGCATCTGTCTACCGCTAACTTCCTCACTCTAAGCATCTGCTCACTTTCTTGTTCTTCCTCATTATCTCTGTACGCAATGGCAGCTTGCACCATTGACATACCTGTCTTATTCTTTTTCGCTTCTTTTATTTCTTTCTGTTTGGCTTCTTTGCGCCATATGCGGAAAGAGTCAAACATCCCCGGCCGGGCTTTCTTCTTGAACAATTTCACCTCAAGGTTATTTAGTATTTCAGTTTCGAAACTACCGTAACGGGGCCATTGTAGGACACCGTCACTCTTCGTATATTTTACCCAGATCTCATTGTAGCTAATAGGGCCCACACCATGTTTCACATACAATTCGTATGTAGGAGTTCCGATCGGAGGAACCGGACACGAATCCTCTAACCGGGAATCCCTCGATATAGCACAACTAAACAAGTTTCTAAAACTGCTAAAACCAGGCATCTTGCTCACTAGTTCAGCTTCAAACAACAAGGGAAGTCTAAAAACGACAGTCTCGTGAATACACAAATCCCTTGGCTTTGGGGCCTGCAGGTACCAAATCAAAGCTATCCAATAAAGGATACAAAACAAACTAAGGACTAGGAGACGCTCCGCTTATACTTAACTGAAATGTCGATGGCGTCACCAGAAGACCCGTCAATCGTCTCGCTCTACAAACATCTAAGGCTCCAAAACAGGGTGACAGTCAGGGCAGCAGTCCTTCGTAGCCGTCGGAAAGCGGGAAACCTCGCAGCAAAGACTTTTGGACCACGACGACATACAGGGGTCGATGAAGTGGCTGGCCTTCCTCCAGAATTTTCACACGAAGCTTCACACGAACCTCTGGCTTGGACCGGTACCGCTGAAGTCGCCCCACGTTGGGCGCCAACTGAAGGACCGGGTTTTTAGAACCCAGCGTCGTCAGGGAGAACGCCTGAAACCTTCGAGTTCCCCTGTCTTGGCAAACAGAGACACGGGATACTTCTTGATGACGTCAAAGACCAAAGTTTATTGGCTGCAACCAGGAACAGAGATCTACGAAGTACACACGGGTAGTTCGTCAGAGACTGCACAAATTCGGTAAGCGGAGCATGGTCTTTTATGCCAAAAATCAAGCCTCAGGCGACATTCCAATTTACATTCGGTGCATCAAAAACTAACCAATGACAGTGCAACATTTCAAAAAGTAGCGAATGATGACAGTCAAAGACAATCCCTTTGTCCGTTGTCCAGCCCACCAGAAATGACCACGCACATTCCCCATTTCCTGTTCGATCAGGCCGGACAAACCCATCGTAAACCCTTCGACCCAAATTAATGATTATGTCGTAAAGGAAGGGCAGAAACAGATTGGAAAGGAGATAGAAAGGTGGGAGCAGTGTACCATAAACTCGGGCATGTCCTGCTCTTTGATCTTATCAGACCAGCTGCTGAACAAGGAACTGGTTCAGCGAGGTCAGCCTCGGGCAAGGAGTCAGTTCTGCCAGGTCACCCAGAAGTCAGCTAAGGCGTACGTGTCTCAAGGACTCGTTCGGCCACAGTCTTCGGGCCTATGTTAGGGCAACCACACAAAATGGCTGCCGTATACAAAATGGAACCCGAAGGTTCAAACTAAATCCTTAAATAGAGAGTGTTCTCCTATATCGATTCATACGAAAACACTCAGACACGCTACACTTGCCATTTGCGGTCTGCTGACACCAAAATCGTCCATTTCCGACGATCTTTATTGAATGGATTCGGAACCGTCGAACCCAGTCCGTGAACCACGGAACCACACTGGTGGCACTGACGTTGTGGGGAGACGAGTTGGCACATAAGAAGGTCTTGTTCAGGATTGACAATCTGGAAGTGGTTGAGATCATTAATAGACAGTCAGCAAGGGAGGAGCAGATTTTGAAGCAGTTGCGTGTATTTGTGCTGGGTTGCCTTAGACACGATATTGCATTGAGTCTCTGCATATCCCAGGTGTGGACAATGACATCGCAGATGCTTTGTCTTGTTCGCAGTGGGAGAGATTCCATGGGCTGGCCTCGGAGGCGGACAGGACACCCACCCCAATGCCGTAACATCTGTGGTATGTAGGCAACGTCAGGTCATACAGTTGGTGGTAGGTTCTTTGTCGGCGCCTACAAAGGCTGCATATGCGCTGGCATATGCGTCAGGTGCTTGCCGGAGGGATGAGTCAAGGAGATGGTCTGAAGATGTGATACAGTTCATGCTTGACCTTTATGGAAAAGGGTTTGTCGAGGGTTACCATCACTGGGAAGTTGGCAGGTATTTCATTTATGGGGAAAGTGTTTTGGGTCTTCTCCCCTTCTGCAGAGGAGGCAGGGAAGAGGATGTTGGAGGGGTGGGCCAGGGAGCGAGGGGGGGCTCGAGGGACTCAGAAGCCTCTGTCTTGGCAGATTTTAGCCCGTTTGGTTTGTAATGATGAGTTTGAAGCTTGTTTTTTTTCTACGCTCATGGTTTGGATGTTTTTTAGAGCATTTAGGGTTTCTGAGCTGTTGGGTTCTTGGGTAAAATTGGATGTTACTTGGCAGGACGTTTTCTTTTCTGGGACGGGGGTTCATATTTGGCTGTCACGTAGGCAAGGGAGTGTGGCTGGAGGCAACTTCCCCGGCGGAGACATGTCCTTTATATTGGGCCAAGCAGTGGAGGTCTCTGTGTGGGGGATTTCTTAACAAGGGTGTTTTTCGGCATGGGGGTGAAGGGGTCAGGTGACGGACTATCAGCTTTGCATGGTGTTGCAGAAAGCGTTGCAACACATTGGCTTGGATGGTTCGCAGTTTGGGACACATTCCTTTAGGATTGAGGCAGCGACAGAGGCCTGTAATAGAGGTTGGTCTGCGGGGGACATCATGCGGCTGGGGCGGCGGTCATCCAACTGTTTTCAGCATTATGTGAGGAGCCCAGTTGTCGCAGCGCTTGTGTCTCCTTCTTTGACATGAATCTCTTCTTGTTTCAGGTTCAGTAGCGGGCCCTCGCTCCCCGGAGTTGACCATATGGATTGTGGGCCACTCGTTTGTCAAATGGGCCCAAGTTCAGGTGGGTGGGTTGCTACTTTGGAAAAATGTTGGGTTTTAATGAACGTTTGTTTAACATTGTTTGGAAGGGGAAAGGGGGGTGTAGTGGAGAGAGCTGATCCCGGCGTTGAATAGGTAGTTGGTGGGGGGTCAGTGCCCGGATGTGTTATTAATCCATTTAGGGGAGAACGATCTTTGTGGGGTGAAGGGTGTTGTCTTGCTTAGAGCGATGCTGAAGGAGCAGTGGTCTGGTTGCCACGTGTTGTGGACAGAGTTGATGCCTCTGCGGATTTGGAGGGGCGCTCGGAATCCCAAAGTGTTTGACGGGGCAAGCAAGAAGATATATTTGTAAATTTCTAGATTCTGCAGGGGCCTTGGTTTTGGTTGGGTGTCTCAAAGGGACATTCACTTTCATTCGGTGGAGTTTTTCTGGGGTGACGAGGTCCACTTGTCAAGGTTGGGTATGGACCTGTACTTGTTGGAAGTCCGGGAGGTGCTTTCCAGGTCTCTTTTCGTTCAAGAACGTTCACCTGAAGCTTAGTTCGTTTTTTGGTTCGGGGGGCAGAAAGGGGGGGTGTAGTTTCCTCCCCACCACCTTTCTGGGTGGCTGGGTTTTTGGAATTTTGAAAGGCGTTGGCTGTATTTTTGTGGTTCATTCTGAAGTTGGGTTATAGATAGTGATTGTTTAGGCAGGTTGATGGTTTGGGGTTTTCCGGCCGAGGTGGGGTGATCGTAAGTTGAGAAAGGGCAGGCAGGGGAGTTTTGATAAGAGATGTTTGCATTTATAGGATTAGATGTGTATTGATTTGAATTAAAGTTTTGTAATGTTGTAATGCTGAGTGGGGGCGGGTGCGAGATATGTATTAGGGGTGGGGGAGGGAGATGGGGTTAGGTGAGTTGTTATACTTAGTGAGGCTTAGTTTTGTAAGTCATTTGCCAAGGTAGTTTTAAATTGTGATGTGCACCTGTTCTAATAAAGCGGCCTTTTTCACACAAATCTGTGTGGTTTGCTCTCCCCGTCCACCCCTCCCTCGCAAGGGGGGCTTGGGGGGCGGGCGACCACAGGGAGTCCCCCTCCCCGGGCTGTTTGGGAGTGGCGGGGGCGGGGTTAGGCGATGCACTTTCAGGCATTTTGTTTTTGGGCTTTCTTTTTGTAGCCCAAATGAAGCCCAACGTATAAATTTGTTGGGCTACTGCTCCCAGCCACCATTTTGTCTTTGGTGACCTGGTGGCTGGGAGCGTTAGATAGAAAAAAAATTCCCTCCCTCCCTCTTTTGTACTTCTTTTTGTCTCTGGGTTTTTAAATAATTTAATTTTGTTTAGCTCTTTTCTTTTTCTTTCTCTAAAATTCGCCCCTTTATTGGTTTGTCAGGTGTGCAGGGTAGGTTTTTGTACTGTCGCTTAGAGCAGGTGCGGTGTGGGGTTTTTGGAATTTTGAAAGGCTTTGGCTGTATTTTTGTGGTTTATTCTAAAGTTGGGTCATAGATAGTGATTGTTTAGGCAGGTTGATGGTTTGGGGTTTCCCGGCCGAGGTGGGATGATCGTAAGTTGAGAAAGGGAAGGCAGGGGAGTTTGGATAAGAGATGTTTGCATTTATAGGATTATATGTGTATTGATTTGAATTAAAGTTTTGTAATATTGTAATGTTGTAATACTGGGTGGGGGCGGGTGCGAGATATGTATTAGGCCTGGGGGAGGGAGATGGGGTTAGGTGAGTTGTTATACTTAGTGAGGCTTAGTTTTGTAAGGCATTTGCCAAGGTAGTTTTAAATTGTGATGTGCACCTGTTTTAATAAAGCGGCCTTTTTCACACAAAGGGGGTGTAGAAGGATAGTTGCCTCAACTCACGACTATCCTTCTACACCCCCTCCCGCCAACTACGCTCTTCCAGCCAAGCCCTCGCCACTGTACCTCGCATCAACAAGACCACCATGGGAGGCAGATCCTTTTCATACCTGGCTGCCAAAACATGGAACTCACTCCCCGCGTACCTTCGCCTTACCCAGAACCACCTAGCATTCAAAAAGCAACTTAAAACATGGATATTTGACAAGTAACCCTCCTCCCCTTCCTAAGCGCCTTGAAACCCTCTGGGTATGCAGTGCGCTATACAAATTCCATGACTTGACTTGACTTGACTTGTTTGCTCTCCCCCCCCAACCCTCCCTCGCAAACGGAAGATATCATGGAAGGAGTGGCCGCTGTGAAACTTGAGGGTGAGCGGTCTAGAGTACGTGCTCATGAATGCACACAACAGACACACACAAAAACACAACACACAAGCGCACACACACACACAACAAACGCACACACACAACACACATGCAGGCACATACACCACACAACACACGCGCGCGCAGTAACACACACATGCTGGCATACACACACAGAAACAAACGCATGCACATAGAACATACACATAGGTATACACAAAACATGCAGCACACAGACACATCACGCACACACAACAAACATGCAGTCTAACACACAATGCACATGCACACACATTTACACACACACACACATTCCCGCAAAAACACGCACACACACAGTTGTGCTGCAGGTGTGGAGTATGCACAGTGTCAGTACAAAAGAAAGACACATGATAATAATAAGAAGGCACAGAGAAATGTAATGTGCACTCATAAACACATACACGTGCGCTGACAGACATGTGCGCTCAATCGCACACTAACATGCGCACACACTCATGGAGAGAATGCATTGCACTGTCCCCATAAAATACCTTATTGTTTGAAAGCAGAGCAAAACCGCAACGCCACAGGTGTACACTTTTATATACAGCACACGGAAGATACAGTGATGTTTGCTGGGCGCTATCTCAATAGGGTGGTCAGACAAGTGAGTGTCATCAAAATGCTGATGAGCCATTCAATGACAATGGGTGTGCACCTTAAAAAATACCATCACTGCGTTGTTTATTACTGGAAGTTCCTGAAGGCCCCGGAGGGGTGCGCCATATGCAGTGCCAGGCAGCGGAACGTGCACCTGGCTATGGAGACCTGCTGTGCCAACTCTGCCCCGGCCCCTTCTTCATGGTTCCTGCACCGGGAAGGGGTGACTGGCCGCACCCCGAAGCACAACAGACGCCCTGCAGTCCACAACCTCTCAGTCATGCAGAGAGCTGGTGTCCTCAACGAGGTGTAACAAACAAAGTCCAAATGGGGTGATGTGCAGCGCCGCTGACACCACCAGCGTGCCCTCCACACAGCTTTGTGCAAGCAGCGTGCAGCAGAATGCCCTGTGTGTTCAGGAATGCAGCCCAGCTCCTGTGGGGACCCACAGGGCCCGATTCACAGAATGAACTTAAGACTCAATCCTAAACTTACTACAATTTTGGTATTCACAGAATGCACTTGCTACTTTTGGCATTCACAGAATGAACTTACTACTTTTGGTATTCACAGAAGTTAGGATTTTGTCTTAAGTCTGTCTTAAGACAGACTTAAGACAGACTTAAGACAAAATCCTAACTTCTGTGAATACCAAAAGTAGTAAGTTCATTCTGTGAATGCCAAAAGTAGTAAGTGCATTCTGTGAATACCAAAATAGTAGCAAATTTAGGATTGAGTCTTAAGTTCATTCTGTGAATCGGGCCCTCACTCCCCTTCTCTGCCTCCACCATGTCCCACCCACTGGAACTGGCACATGAGGCACCAGCCAGGAGCTGTCTGTTTACTTCTAGCCTGGCACGATTCAGGCCCTTCACACACAGTGGGATAGCCGCAGAGACCACCAACAATTGTTCTCACTGGACTTGTCCTGAAAACTGGTAAATCATATAATGATCACATTTTGACGATGCTCCTTTTGTGCAACATTTGCACCCACTTTTGATGACGTTAACCTATTTGGCCCATATTTGGAGCTGCAGAATGAACACACCTTCAGATAGTGCCTCTGATACTGTTGGGCGCTGTGTCAGTTACATAATTTGCCAACTCCAGGATGTATCTTTACAGGTGGCAGTACCGACTAATTCCTTTGAGTCTCATTTTACAGAAAGGTAAATGTAATTACGTGTTTAGGGAGATTTCTGGTAATTGCATCAATCCTGCCTCATAGCCGGTTGTAGAGGGCTACCCTGCCGAAGAAAAGCTCTCTACCTGTGTGAGAGGCCCACACTGCAGGTGAGGGTCTATACCACACTAGAGGGCCTTTAACAGCCATTGGCTCCCTAACCAAAAAGACTATAGAACCTATCACCTGATAAGGGGAGTGTGCCCTCATTTATACAGGGAGAACCAGTAAGACAGTCAAGCAAGTCTATACCAGCCATTACTGCACCCCTGCCACCCCCTTGTCTTCAAAGCAGCTCCCAATCAGTCGTGCAAACGGCCTGAGACAGGGTTGTGTTCTTGCCCCCCAGTTATTCTCCATATTCCTGTCAAACCTACTGGCCTACTTAGAGGTTGAGGGTAGCGCAAGTCCCAGAATGGACGGAAAAAAGGTGCCCTGCCTACTTTACGCAGACGACTTGGTAATAGTAGACCAGACAGAGATAGGCCTCCAAAGAAAGTTGAACTCATTTAAGGTATACTGTGCTAGCAAATTCTTAACAGTAAACTTAGATAAAACAAAGATCTTATGCTTTGGTAAAAAGGCAAGTAAGTTTAACTGGTATCTGGGGGTCTTAAACTGGAAATGGTCAAAGAATACCGTTACCTAGGGATTTGGTGTGATAAGACATTAAACTGGCGTACACATCTGGAAGCCCAAAAAGTGAATGCTCATACTTCAATCTGTGGACTAAAAATGTTTAATCGGGACTATGGTGATCTGTCACACCGTCCAGTATTAAAAGCTTTTAACGCAATGATACCCCCACAATTCCTCTACGGAGCAGAAATCCTTTATCTGAGCTGTAAGGGAGTCTGGGACTTGGAGGAAGGGAAATGCCTGAAAAGCCTGTTATCTCTACCACAATCATCCATGGCCCAAGCAATAAGAACAGAAATAGGAACAAAGTCTTGGGAGGTACACGTACAAACTGCGATAATCAGACGCTGGAAACGATTGGATGATAGAGAAGGTCAAAATGTTGCACAAATACAAAATAGTGACCTAAAATGGGCAAACGCTTGTAGGGAAAGAATGGCGCAGGTTTGTGAAAGGCTAAAGGTGGAGGCGAACCAGGAAACGCAACAAATCGTCTGTACAACGAGTGAGCTGAAATTTAATGGTAAAGAATTATCCAGAAAGTCTGATGGGGGCTATCTGGTAAAGAAAAAATCAGTAGAATATATGATGAGCTCCTGGTCAAATGAAAACTGGTTCCCCTACTTAGATATCCTTCCAAACCGCTGCAATAGGCAGGAGATTTTAAGATTGCGGATTGCGATCAATCCATGGTTGATAAATAAAGATCCCAAATCAAAAATGTTAGATCACAAAGGGTGCTGTAGGTGCACCCTAAGCACCAAAGGAGATCTTGTGCACATCTTCTTAGACTGCCTAACATTACTAGAACAGCGGAAACTGTGGCTGCGCCCAATATTTTTAAAATATGATATAAGAACAAGGGCACAGGCGGCCAACCTCCTAACAGAAATGCCCACTATTGAGATCGCTATTGCCCTAGGAAAATATATAAAGGCGGTCCAAAGACTTCTAACGGAGTACTTTTAAAATGTTATGAATTTTAAACTAATGAATTCTCCTCCATGCAGCAAGACACTACCCATGCACTCTTCCATGCACTCAGCCATTATTCATGCACTCCTCCAATCACCCAGACATTACCCCTGCATTCAGGCAATCGCCCACGCATTACCCATACACTCCTACAATCACTGAGGCAGTGCCCATGCAGTCTTCCAAACGTACAGGCACTACCTGTACACTCATGCAATCACCCACGTACTTCTTATACACTCCTCCAATTACCCAGAAAGTACAGATGCACCCCTCCATGCACCAATACACTACTTGTGCACACTTCCATGCACCCAGGCATTACCCATGTACTCCTCCAATCACCTAAACATTACCCTTGCATGCATGCAATCACTGAAGCATTACTTATGCACTCCTTCAATCACTCAGGCAGTGCCCATGCACTCGTCCAATTACCCAAATATTAACCATGCAGTCCTTCAATCATCCAGGCATAATCTATGCACTACTTAAATCACCCAGTCAGTAACTAGGCAGTTATGCAATCACCCAGACATTACCCATGCACTTTTTCAATCACTCAGGCAATACCCATGCACTCCTACAATCACCCATACACTACCCATGCACTCATAAAATCACTCAGGCACTAGCCATGCACGCATGCATGCAGTTAGGCACTTCTGCTGCACTTATACAATCACTCAAACACTACCCATATAGTCTTCCAATTATCCAGACACTACCTGTACATTCATGCAATCAACCAGGTACTTGTTATGAACTCTTCCAATCACACAGAAACTACCCATGCACTCCTCCATGCAGCAAGACACTACCCATGCACTCTTCCATGCACTCAGCCATTATTCATACACTCCTCCAATAACCTAGACATTACCCCTGCATTCATGCAATCGCCCTCGCATTACCCATGCACTCCTACAATCACTGAGGCAGTGCCCTTGCAGTCTTCCAAACGTACAGACACTACCTGAACACTCATGCAATCACCCATGTACTTCTTATACACTCCTTCAATTACCCAGAAATTACAGATGCACCCCTCCATGCACCAATACACTACTTGTGCACACTTCCATTCACCCAGGCATTACTCCTCCAATCACCTAAACATTACCCTTGCATGCATACAATCACTGAAACATTACTTATGCACTCCTTCAATCACTCAGGCAGTGCCCATGCACTCGTCCAATTACCCAAATATGAACCATGCAGTCCTTCAATCATCCAGACATTACATCTACACTCATACTATCACCCATCCATTGGGAATGCACTCTTCCAATCTCTCAGGCAGTACCTATGCACTTCTCCAACCATACATGTACATCCCATGCACTGCTTCAATCACCCAGGCATTAGTCATGCACTCCTTGAATTACTCAAGCATTACCTATGTTACAAAATCATGAAGGTATTAACAATCCACACATTTAATAACTCAGGTAATACCTATGTACTCCTGCAAGCACTCAGGCATTACTCCTATACTCTTACAATCACCCAGACATTACCCATGTCCTCCTTCAATCATCCAGACATTACTCCAACACTTATGGAATCGTCTATGTATTAGCCAAACAGTTCTGCAATCACCCAGGCACTACCTATGCACTCATGCAATCACCCAGACATTACTTATGCACTCCTTCGTTCACTTAGGCAGTACCAATGCACTCCTCCAGTCACCCAGACATTATTACTGCATTCATGCAATCACCCAGGCACTACCCATGTACTCATGCAATAACTCAGACATAACCCATGCATTTCTTCAATCACTAAGGCAGAACCCATGCACTCTTCCAATCAGCCAGGCACTACCCATGTATTCATACAATCACCCAGACATTACCCATACACTCATTCAATCACTCATGCATTACCCATGCATTCATGCAATCACCCACATATTACCTCTGCATTCACACAGTCTACATGGCGTTACCCATGCACTTACCAAATCACCATGCACTACTTTTGCACTACTCCAATAACCCAGGCATTACCCTTGCACTCATGCAATCACTCAGGCATTACCAATACACTCCGCCAGTCACCCACACATTACTTCTGCACTCATACCATTACCCTGGCATAACCCATGCAGTTACAAAATCACCATGACCTACCCTTGCACTACTCCAATCACCCAGGGACTACTTATGCACTCATGTAAACACCCATGGAGTAACCATACACTCCTACAATCACTCAGGCAGTTCCCATATACTCATCCATTCATCCAGACATTACCTCTACATTCATGCAATCAACTAGGCATTGCCCATGCACTCATGCAATAAGCCAGGCACTACCCATGCAGTCATGCAATCACTAAGGCAC
Organism: Lissotriton vulgaris; assembly: GCF_964263255.1. Lineage (NCBI taxonomy): Eukaryota > Metazoa > Chordata > Amphibia > Caudata > Salamandridae > Lissotriton > Lissotriton vulgaris. Next base: position 1,187,038,204 of record NC_141693.1, on the reverse strand, counting down.
TACTCTTGAATTAATTCTTTCCATCAAACACTATCCGTGCACTCATCCAATGAGTCAAGTAATACTGCTGCACTCATTTATTCACTCAGACACTACTTATTCACTAAAAGCATGACTCAGACATTACCCATCCACTCATTTTAATTCTTTTTGGTTTTTTAAAAATCTTTTAGTAATTTCTTGGTGTTTTTTTAAACAAACGTTTCAAAAAAACAAGGAAATGAACTAAAACATCTTTTCTAAACATTTTGCAATTACACACTCGTTACAAATAGAAAAATAAAATTTAACAACGATTATTGTTTGCAGCAAAAACAATAGCTCTAACAGATTGCTCGCCTGCACACAGACGTTTCTTGCACTGAAAAAAACATAGGTTTCAGGGATGTTATAGTTATAAATTAGCATTTACAAAACCTTTGAAATTCACTGAAAAAAACAAAGATTTCAGGGATGTTATATTTAGAAATTACCATTTAAAAATTCACTGGAAAAACAATAGGTTTCAGGGATGTTATTGTTAGAAATTAGAATTTAAAAAACCTTAGAAATTCACTGAAAAAAACACAACTTTCAGGGATGTTATAGTTAGTTGCACATTTCACTCATACAAAACCAGAGAAATTCCGCCGTTATAATTAGTTCAGCTAACTATAACTTGTGCCCTGCATTGCACTGCTAATGACGTCACATATTACATCATTCATGACATGGTCAGTGACATCACTTATGACATCTCAAACGACATCACTGATGACATCACTGATGACATCATCCACTTGAAAAGCTGATGCACCTTCTCACACTATATTATAACCTTTGAAACACCCACTGTAAAATACGAACTACCTTTTCCGAAACCATTGACACACTAATACCAGTTACTACATATGCACTCACTGATTCCTAGGTCTACACACACATCCACTCATTCACCCATACAATCACTCATACATGCAGTCACTCTTCAATACAACACTAACATATGCACTCATACACCTATACACTCACACACTTCCACTCACCTAGTCAGTCATGCAAAGATTCAATCACAATTACCATTATTCACATATACAGTTATACACACACCACCCCACTTATTCATACAGATACTGATGCATACTTACTCTCTTATATAATCACTGATACAAGAACACACTCATCTATACAGCCACTCTCACAACACTGACTCTCATGTATAGTCATTTATATATTCCAAATCCCATATACACTGCCTTTTACATATGTAGTTACTTGGACATGTACACTGAGATATGAATTCACTGAACAATACACCCGTACATACACTAATCCACCCATACAGCTGTTCCCACATGTACTCTTGAACCCATAAACCCAGTGAGTGAACCACTCACACATCTATGCAAAGAATCACAACCTCCCAACCACCCCCACACGCGCTTCGTCTCCCTTACAAATACTCAGGCAACCAATCAATAACACATATAGACACTCATGTAGCTACTGACCAACCCACGCCACAGCTTATACAACAATAGACAGGCTGATACAGATAGTTTAGTCACTAATCCATGCATTCAGTGAGACACATTTAATCACTCACTTATACAATCAGTCATGCACAAACTAAATCCTCCATCCAGACACCTATACACCCACTCATTCTTCAATACACCCAGGCATATATTTAATACATACTAAAACTTTAAAGGAACACACAGTTACTGGATGATGTCATCAGTGATGTCATTGGAGATCTCATCAGTGATGTCGTCAGTGATGTCACTGACCATGTCATGACTGATGTAATATGTGAATTGCGGGGGCGCCAGTTATAGTTAGCTGAAGTAACTATAGGAGCAGAATTTTTTTGGTTTTGTAGAAGTGAAATGTCCAACTAACTATAAAGTCCCTGAAAAGTATGGTTTTTTCCGTGAATTTCTAAGGTTTTTTAAATGCTAATTTCTAACTATAATGTCCCTGAAGCCCTTGTTTTTTTCAGTGAAAATATAAATATATATTGTGTGAACAAGGCAGATGTGCCAAAATGCGTTACAGCGAAGATTGTGATTAAAATGCAAGACCGACTGTGTCGGAGTCCGATTCATATGTGGGATTCGGAAATGGCGTTTGTATATATATATATACATATATATATATATATATATATATATATATATATATATATATATATATATATATATATATATATATATATATATATATATATATATTTACAAAATAGTGGTGGTCGCCACTGAGCTGTGTAGTTTAGTTAGGATCTAGTTAACATAGGATGTGGATTTTTTGATTTGCTACTAAGTTTGGGGCGGTCTGATCTTCAAGAGACTTTTTTAAAAAGTTCATCAACCTCAGCTCTACCTTGAAGGTTTCAGGGTGATCCATCAAGTGGGAGCCATTGAAACAAGCATTAGAAATGCAATAGGTCTCGCTTTTTCTTGAGTTAGAGCTATTGGCGTTGTAAATGACAATGTCTTTTATCCATGTGTTATGGAGTATTATTTATGTAGTGTTTTGTTGAATTATGTGGGCTGGATTGGGTGGAGTAAAATATATCATGGATTTATTTGTGTCCCTTATGGGCTGAACTGCAGCGATAGTGCACTGCACTGGGTCTGCTCTATTGCCCGCAAAACAAAGCTAATTTGAGCAATGAACAGTAATTGTGCATGTCCTGCACAACTTGACAGAGTTATTTGGAGCCTCTGCATCCCAATCTTTTGTGTGTAAATTATTGATCAACGCTTTTTATCCTGATGATGAAAGGCTGAGCGCACTCTCTCTGCTTTGAAGTAATGCCCATCCTGGAGCTTTCAAAGACAGATCCCTACATCAAATGTTTTTAACAACAGAGTCACTGCTCATATTTTTGCTGCAGATTTACGTCTCCCCCCCAAATAAAAAGTCCCAGTCACTAACTTTACAATTTAAGTTATTCATAAAGGGCTTTTACTAGTCGTATTGCCTTTGTGAATACGAAAAGTCAAACTTTAAGACTTTCAGTATTCACAAAGGGCATTTGAAAGTCGTAAAGTGAGACTTTCGTCTCACTTTACCTTTAAGAATGGGGTCTGAGGTCTTTAGTCTGTAATCTGATTATTACTATCACCGGGGATTTTTCCCTTTAAGAAGTCTCACACGTTTTCTCTAGTTTGCTAAGGTATACATATTTTCTCCAAGACTTGAAAATAAATCACCCATCATGCATTAGTTGAATACATTTTGTTTCTCTTATCTTCAGATTTTTAGACACAAAAGTGTCAGGCTCCACCCTGTCAGACCTTGCCATCCTCATACAGTTTCTCCTTAATGTTTGTGAGATCCTGCGTAAGAAGCTGAATTAAGAAGCCATTTTATTTCAAAGCCCTTTAAAAAAAATCATCCTATGATGCAGTTCATGCAAGTACAGCTGATAGAAAGCACCACCATTAGGCCAAAAGTATTCCTATAGACATAAAAGGAATAGCAATTATTTGCTACTTATCCTACCTTTACTATAACTCAGTAATCTATTGTGCAATTCTACTCACCATTGCTGCATGATCAAGAGATCATGAATATTATTTACCTGTGACAGGTGTTGATGTTCCAGTATCTGTAATGAGAAGAGATAGATATTTGAAAAGCAAATATTCATTCTGAAGCATAGTGCTTCTCATTTATGTCCTCAATCACATTATCTTTATCACAACTAATCATTCAATGTTCATGAACTTTTTTAATACTTTCTAGCCATGTTTTCCATGTATGATGACCTCCTGCTCACTATAGCACATCACAAACACAAAGAAACTAAGTCATGATAGTGTGGTTTGCTTTAATAAGAAGTCCCGTTATATAATGAGCAAAGATTGCTGCATCTTTGATTCCATGATTATAACTAAAACACCTTCAATGTAAAATATTTAACATCACTGTGCATTACTTATTAAAATTTAATGAAACGAACATCAGCTACAGCATTAGAGGTGGGGCAGAATGGCATACAATTACTGAGAATACTATAAAGATTTGATCAAGAAAGATTAAAGCCGCTATGTGTAAATTTGTGATTTAGCATCATCATACTTATAATCTCAAAGGATGGTGGAAATGGTGAAACTGTTTATTGTGGAGTGGGTGTAATTGGCTTATGGCAATAACTTAGATGGGCCATGTGGTATTGAGAGAAATTTTCCGGGTACAAAATACAATGTGAAATGATGCCTTGAGAGAAAGACCTTATATGTTCATAATGGGAAAATGTGTTGTTAGGCAGAATCAGAAAGAGGATCGGTGATGGTGGATAATGGAATGGTCACATACGTAATTGTAGAAACACAGATAAACCTTAAAATGTCCTAGTTTGGGAAGATTAAGAATATGGTGATTATAGATACAGATTTCCCAGGGGATTTTACCAATTTAGCAAGGGAGTCAGATTTCAAGAAAGCTAAGAGAATAGTCAAAACCACAAATGCATGGACTGAGTTGGACAATAGCTCTCAATGGTTTTTGAAAAGAGAAATTAAAGTTGATGTAGAAGATGTTACAGAGGATAGTTTGGAATATTAGAGCACAAAACGAGTTTATGGGAGAAGGTCATGTTGCAAGAATGAGTCCTAGAGATAGAGGAGAGAGAAAAATAAACGTTTTAAAATATCTACAAGGTTTTGTATTGAGCTATTTTATGTCAGTTTGTGTCCTGTATACATTGTGTATCTTGGTCATGAATGTGCAGAGGTGAAATGTATTGCAACATTTTGCAGCATGTATAGAGGATGTTTGAGAATGTTCTGTCACTTGAAAGGTTGCAATTCTCTGTTAAAGTCTCTGTATCATAGAACCGGTTATTTCCATCATCGCTGTGTTTGGGTGTATGCCCACCCACAAACCTTCATATTTTCAAATTATTTATTCATCAGCATAGATGGAAATACATACATTTCTCTGTAAATAACATAACCAACTTTTCTTTGTTTTTGTCTCTGCATTAACATTTACATTTACAGTTACTGTGCATACACATTTCTAAGTAACCGTAACTAAATTCATGGCACTGAAAAAATTCTAATTTGTTGAAGTAACATGTTTTGGAGTTTTTTATATCCATATAATGGTTGCCATTGCAATAGTGGTTTCTTATAAAAATGTATACATTTTATCTAAAAAAATAGATATTAAAAAAAATTTGTTATGCTTGTTTCGATTGATCATAAATCTTTACAGTACTTCTGTTTGTAGTACTATATGGTCAGACTGGACACGTTATTTATGGATGTCATACTACTAAATTATTCCTTAAGATCTGACAGTCCATTTCTATTAGATATCTGATAGGGAAGTTCTTCAACGATATACGACTAGTCTAAGTTGACATAGAAATGTTCCGATTTTTATACGTGTTGACATAGGATGGATCTGCATGGCAGCATTACTCCACTAAAACATTTTTTGTGCAGGATTTTCTTTAGAAAAACTTATAGGAGCCTATGAAAATAGTGCAGTTGTAGAAAAACATGGTATTAAGAGTGTGAAACTGAACTGCTCAAATGTGGTATACAACTGTTACAACGAAGTTTTTACCACGCACTACCATTACAACGCAGGCATTACCACGCATACCATTACAACGCATTGCGCTGGGGAGCGCTCTAGGATAGGGAATAAGTATAATTTTATATCCAACACCTTCCCTAGTGTCCACGGGGACTGGAGTTGGAATATAAAATTATACTTACCACTATCCAGCACCTCTAAGCGCTATGCGTTGTAACGGTATGCGTTGTAAATACCGCGTTGTAATGGTATGCGTGGTAAAAGTATGCGTTGTAACATCATACATCCCTCAAATGTATCCTAAATTCAGTTAGATTACCTTCTGAGCTATGCCTGATCATTATTAGCTCTGCCAAGGCTAGCAGGTTTTTTGGTGGTCCTGAAATACCAGCACAGACGTACAGCAAGCAGAGGCTTTCCTCAAGAAAAACGGAATATGCTCTAGTTTCATAAGTAAAAACTTTATCTCTGGGGAACATAAATATACATCGAAGTCCACATGCACACATCAAAGAAACTCATACTATTGGCCTTTGCCTACAGCTTGTGACTTACATTTATTGACAGGGTGGTGGTGTGATCGGTGCGACCGCACCGGGCGTTGACGTAGGGTGAGGACGTCATTTTTGAAAATGTGTGATCATTTTAAAAGCACCTGCTGCCCCGTTCCTGGCCTCCAGCAACTTTCAGACATCAATTAAAATGTCAACAAAGGGCTCAACAACCGAGTTCCAGGGCTTAATTTGTGCCGGGGCTTGCCGGTGCTTAGCACTGGCACTTATTTACCAGGACCGGGGCTATTGATTATTTTCTCCCCTGTCAGATGAATATGCCCAGTAATTATTAAAAATAAAAATGCCTACCTGTTCTGTCCTCCTCCTTCGGCTTGGACGCATGTCTGCTTTGCCTGCTTTGTCTTCCGAGGATCGCCCACCCTGCTCCAGGCATAATGACTTCATCACGTACGTGATGTCAGTAGCGCACGGCACAGGGGCGTGTCATTCACATTTGTTAATAGGTCCTTGGAGGGCGGGCCTGATGGGTTAGTTGGGGCGGGCACTGAGGCAGGCCGGGTCCTGGAAATTTCAGGCCTCAGCCAGATAACAAACTTAATGCGTCGGAGTAATTAAATATAAACATGAATAGCTGCCTATGGTTTTACCATTTAACAGCTCACATGCACTGAACTGAATCCAGCTGACTGACGTCCCAGATGAACTATCGGAAACGAACAGCAGTGCAGGACTTTAATTTCAGAGTTTTCCTGGTTCCGCAGCTGCCAGCACTCGAATCCAGACAGGAGCTCTGACCTAACGGCTATCCACCCACTGTAGTTACCCAGGCCTCATCCTAGTCCGATCCTTACAGTAAGTGTAGTGTGTATAAAAGAGCGAATGGGACCTTTTTTCCTTTGCATGCGACCGCCCACTAACATTCCACCCATCTATGCTCGCTATGTTGCTCCCACTTAAAGCTCATCCATTCTTTTATACACCCCTTCCCGCCTAAGCAATCTTTTTGTTGATTTGTTACATCCGCCCGCATGCTCTTCCATTACTCCCTAGCCCCTTCTTGTTGTGCCTCATATTAGGTAGCATTTACTGGCTCCAAGCCCGCTCCACTATAACAACCCATACAGTGAAGCATATTCAGTTTTATTTTTGCCTGGAGGGACCAGCAACTGCAATTTGATGCCACGCTCTCCATTTAAAAAACTGCACCTACACACACTGTATGTTTTTTTGTATTTACTCCTCCGTGAGCAGCAACTGTCATTTTAGAAACAAATGGTTGCCACTGTGCCATTATGCATGTAGAAGTTTGGTAACCGCTCCATGTGTACATTTCACAACACTGGGGTCAGCATAGCACCATTACTCAGACGGCAGCATGCATCATAACATTTGCATCATTGCTCTGATGGTCGTGCCAGGGAGTGAAGGTAATATGAGCCCTTTCGTCACATCTCATGCTTATTTATTTTCAAATATACACTGGTATCGTTTTATAGACAGAAGCGTCGTAATTGACAGAATAGAATTGAAGAGGTTTTTAATCTAAACCTTTGAAATAAAATATTGGAGTGATTGTGTGGCACGAGGTAGATGTTTCATTCTCATTTCAGGCCCTTCTGCCTCGCTTGCATTTCAAGCACTTGTAAACCCCAATAACCCTTTTGGATATCTAAACCTTTAAACTACGCCTACACTCATGCTCAGGCTCTCAATGGAAGTCTCCCAATCTAATTTCTTAAGAAAAAGTTGTTTTTATCATTTACATCTATGGAAAAATATTTTCCAACCTTCAGTTAACATATATTTAGAACCATCTTCCTGCCATGCGTGTACATTTCCCCAAATGCGAGCTTTACCTTAGGACCAATACTTAATTTTAACCTCTTGTAGAATCTCCATGGCAGTGAGGCCTGGGACGTGCCATTGCTGTTGTATATGTTTTGTGGCACTAACTGTTTTACATGCACTGCCATTACATCTAGCTTTCAGCAGTGCCAGTTGAGGATATCGATCGAGACAATAGAGTAAGTGAATGGAACTAGTGGAGGATGTGGGCAGGGACCGGGGAAGTGGGTGTGGCCTCCTGAAAATATTTGAGCACCTGCACTTAATATTTTACAAATTAAGCACCGCCGAGTTCAAAGGGGTCAACAACCCAGTTAAGCGTAGGGCTATCTTGTCTTACTCGTAAAATTCTAGGGCCTATATCTGTTTACTTCAGGTGACCCAATTGGTGCCCAGTGATACCCATAAAATGCCCTCTATAGCCTACCCGCAACAGTACTACTCCTCACTCTCTTCCAAAAAAGCTGGGGTAGCTATCCTAGTTGATCGCTCGTTCCCTGAGAGGGTGGAGGCCAATGTGACAGAGATCATAGGGTGGCTTCTGGCACATTCGGTAACCATAGGGGGCACACCCCTACTTTGGCCTCTATATACATCGTTAACAAGGGTCAAGAGCCCTTTCTACACAAGGCGATAGGTGACTTAACTGTCGCACCTGACCAACAAATCCTTCTTGGGGTGACCTGAATATTGTATTCAATGGACAGATTGACCGGTCAGCACAAACCCAGGGACAAACAGTGGCCCTTTCCAACATGCACAGCCAATGGATGCCTGACCTAGGATTAACGGATATATGGCAGCACTTCCACCCTCACATGTTCGACTATACATTTTACTCACATGCCTGGGGAACATACGCCAGGCTGGACTACTTTTTAGCAACCCACACTCTCCTTCAGGCGGCACATACTTCAGTCATCGAGACTCAGGCACTCTCGGACCATGCGGCCTTGACTACAACATTGCTGTTCCCCCCTACATCTAGACCGTCATACTCCTGGAGGCTTAGGGACACCCTTCTTCACAGACCTGAAGTCCTAACCCGCCTCACACAGATGCTGAAAGACTACCTAGCCATGAATAACACGCCAGACACCTCCATTGTTCCACTTTGGTAAACACTCAAACTAGTAGCCTGGGGTAACTTCATAGCCACATCGGCCACAAACAATAGGTCACGCAGAAAGAAGAGGGATGAACGTCCCACACAGGCACTTGAATTAGAGGGGATCCACAAGAGGACCGGGGCCCCCCGAATCTGGAGACAATTGAAAGCTGTCAGGGCACAACTGGCCAGCTTTGATTTTGACAGAGCGGAACATGCTGCGCGCTGCTTGAAACAAGCATTCTACACTGGGGGAGACAAATGTGGCCGCTTACTGGCCCATAAATTACGCGCACAAAGTCAGGCAGCAACAGGCCCCCTCATTTATTCTGATGGGGAGGTCGAGATAATGTGAGGTGAGGATATAGCAAACACCTTTTGGCATTTTTACGCTAACCTGTATACCGCACAGTCTCTCCCTGACTAGAGCCCATCTGGTTACATGCAAGGCATAACGCACTCCAAGCTGACGGCTGATCAAGCAACATCCTTTGATAGTCCTACCAGAGTCAAAGAAGTTATCTCGGCCATAGCCTGTCTTAAAATCCTTAAATCTCCCAGCCCAGACGGCTTTACTGCCATTTTTTATAAAGCTTTTTGCTCGCTTGTAGCTCCTGTATTAACACGCTTATTTAATGCCATTGATGACCATATGGAGCTACCACCCACAATGCTTCTAGCGTCTGTGGCGATCTTGCCCAAACCCGGCAAAGACAATAGATACTGCACCTCCTACAGGCCGATTTCTCTCTTGAATATTGACTTCAAGATTTTCACAGGAATACTCGCAGCTAGACTAGAGCCTCTTATGCTGGGATGAATAGAACCCGACCAAGCCGGATTCGTTGCGACAAGGCAATGCAGCGACAACACTAGAATGCTGTTGCATCTCCTGGACAAGTCCCATCGACAGTCAGTGGAGCATGTTTTCCTATCAATAGATGCCGAAAAGGCCTTTGATAGGCCCTTCCTAGAGACTGCCTTAGAGAGCTTTGGGTTGGGTCGCTGCTTTCGCCAATGGGTTGTTAGTGAGTACTGCCGCCCTTCGGCCAGTGTCAGAGTGAATGGCTTCCCCTCTACCCCTTTTATTATCGCCAGGGGCATGCACCAGGGCTGCCTGCTCTCCCCCTTATTATTTTCTCTCTACATGGAGCCACTGGCTCAACGGGTTAGAGAGACTCAGCGTATACAGAGGATCCTTTTTGGGGGAAACGCCATACGATCAGCCTCAATGCTGATGATGTTGTAGCTATACTGGAGTCTCCACATAATTCAGTTCCAGGGTTCTTGGCGGAACTAGAGGCATTTTCAGCCACCTCTGGTTTTAAGGTCAATGTAGACAAGTCCCAAGCACTAGGGGCCCGATTCACAGAACTAACTTATGACAAAATCCTAAACTTACTACCATTTTGGTATTCACAGAAGGCGCTTACTCAATTTGGTATTCACAGAAGGCACTTACTCATTGGTGAGTAAGTGCCTTCTGTGAATGCCAAAATGAGTAATTGCACTTACTAATTTTGGTATTCACAGAAGACACTTACCTCATCAATGATTAAGTGCCTTTTGTGAATACCAAAATGAGTAAGTGCCTGCTGTGAATACCAAAATGAGTAAATGGAAGTGAGGTTAGGATTTTGTCTTAAGTTAGTTCTGTGAATCGGGCCCTAGGTTTTTCCCTGTTGCAAACCAGTCTCACAGCTTTGTCCCAGGCGTGCCCTATTAGATGGTATCAAAAGACTATGCCCTACCTTGGTATAACGCTATCTCTAGCCTTGAATTACTCCCGGCTACTGCTTGTTTAATTATTTTGTCCACCATAAGCGTGGAAGGGTATACTCAGACGTGAGTCCCTAGCTCATTGCACCATCAGGATTCAAGCAAGCCGGGCCGAAGACGGCTGAAATGCCAGAAACCGGTCCCCGGTAGCTTGTTTCCTTCCCAGTGAAAGAATTGGCTTGGTAGTTTGGTTTGCCCTGTTCCCATGATACACTGGGCCAGGAACAGACTAATTTGCATATAGCCAGGTTCTGAACTGGGATGGTGCAGTGAGCTAAAAAACGGTGTTGGATTAAGCCCTGATCTCTTGACTGGGTGAGAGTATTCTGCTTAATTCAGAAACTCTGTCCATCACCACCCCCTGTTGTTTAATTATTTTGTCCACCATAAGCGTGGAAGGGTATACTCAGACGTGAGTCCCTAGCTCATTGCACCATCAGGATTCAAGCAAGCCGGGCCGAAGACGGCTGAAATGCCAGAAACCGGTCCCCGGTAGCTTGTTTCCTTCCCAGTGAAAGAATTGGCTTGGTAGTTTGGTTTGCCCTGTTCCCATGATACACTGGGCCTGGGACAGACTAATTTGAATATATAGCCAGGTTCTGAACTGGGATGGTGCAGTGAGCTAAAAAACGGTGTTGGATTAAGCCCTGATCTCTTGACTGGGTGAGAGTATTCTGCTTAATTCAGAAACTCTGTCCATCACCACCCCCTGTTGTTTAATTATTTTGTCCACCATAAGCGTGGAAGGGTATACTCAGACGTGAGTCCCTAGCTCATTGCACCATCAGGATTCAAGCAAGCCGGGACGAAGACGGTTGAAATGCCAGAAACCGGTCCCCGGTAGCTTGTTTCCTTCCCAGTGAAAGAATTGGCTTGGTAGTTTGGTTTGCCCTGTTCCCATGATACACTGGGCCAGGGACAGACTCATTTGCATATAGCCAGGTTCTGAACTGGGATGGTGCAGTGAGCTAAAAAACGGTGTTGGATTAAGCCCTGATCTCTTGACTGGGTGAGAGTATTCTGCTTAATTCAGAAACTCTGTCCATCACCACCCCCTGTTGTTTAATTATTTTGTCCACCATAAGCGTGGAAGGGTATACTCAGACGTGAGTCCCTAGCTCATTGCACCATCAGGATTCAAGCAAGCCGGGCCGAAGACGGCTGAAATGCCAGAAACCGGTCCCCGGTAGCTTGTTTCCTTCCCAGTGAAAGAATTGGCTTGGTAGTTTGGTTTGCTCTGTTCCCATGATACACTGGGCCAGGCACAGACTAATTTGCATATAGCCAGGTTCTGAACTGGGATGGTGCAGTGAGCTAAAAAACGGTGTTGGATTAAGCCCTGATATCTTGACTGGGTGAGAGTATTCTGCTTAATTCAGAAACTCTGTCCATCACCACCCCCTGTTGTTTAATTATTTTGTCCACCATAAGCGTGGAAGGGTATACTCAGACGTGAGTCCCTAGCTCATTGCACCATCAGGATTCAAGCAAGCCGGGCTGAAGACGGCTGAAATGCCAGAAACCGGTCCCCGGTAGCTTGTTTCCTTCCCAGTGAAAGAATTGGCTTGGTAGTTTGGTTTGCCCTGTTCCCATGATACACTGGGCCAGGGACAGACTAATTTGCATATAGCCAGGTTCTGAACTGGGATGGTGCAGTGAGCTAAAAAACGGTGTTGGATTAAGCCCTGATCTCTTGACTGGGTGAGAGTATTCTGCTTAATTCAGAAACTCTGTCCATCACCACCCCCTGTTGTTTAATTATTTTGTCCACCATAAGCGTGGAAGGGTATACTCAGACGTGAGTCCCTAGCTCATTGCACCATCAGTATTCAAGCAAGCCGGGCCGAAGACGGCTGAAATGCCAGAAACCGGTCCCCGGTAGCTTGTTTCCTTCCCAGTGAAAGAATTGGCTTGGTAGTTTGGTTTGCCCTGTTCCCATGATACACTGGGCCAGGGACAGACTAATTTGCATATAGCCAGGTTCTGAACTGGGATGGTGCAGTGAGCTAAAAAACGGTGTTGGATTAAGCCCTGATCTCTTGACTGGGTGAGAGTATTCTGCTTAATTCAGAAACTCTGTCCATCACCACCCCCTGTTGTTTAATTACTGCGCCAAAACAAGCAGGAGCTCAAGAGGTGGCGGCCATCCAATCTCTCCTGGTTGGGTAGAATAGCAGCCCTCAAGATGAGCATACTTCCCAAAATACTATATATCTTCCAGACCCTACCGGTGGATACCACCCGGAAATGTTTTAAATCAGCTACATTCTGAATTGAACGCCTTCGTCTGGGCACATTAGAGGCTGCAAATATATAGAGACCTGGGTTTTAGACCACATGATGAGGGGAGAATGGGGATCCCTGATTATTTACCCTTATTAGAAAGCGACGCAGCTGTGGACCTTATTGGAATGGGCTCAGCCAGAGTCTGAAAAGAGCTGGCTATTTATGGAACGCTTGCTGGCAAAAAAAAGCCCTATGGAAGGTCCTGTTTCTTCGCAGGGTGTCTAGACACCCTGGGCTATATGGCTCCCCTATAGCTGGTCTGTAAGAAAAGGTGAGATAAGGAACAATCAGAATCTATAGCGTCACCCTGGACTGTTATTAGTTTGAAAGGAATCTCATTAGCCCACCAAATGGCAGAGCTTCATCATCTGGGATTGGTAAGTTTGGTACTCAGTAGGACAGCTCTCCTTGTGAAATCAAGAGCTGTACCATTCCATGTTGGACAGGCCTCGTGAAGGGCTCGCTCCCTCCCCGCATGACAGGGCCCGGACACCGGTTGTCCCTGTGTCACCAGAAGAACAACCCCGACGACCCACAGAAGCAACCCACAACCCGTCCCCTACGGGACGCCTTCTCCCGGACATCTCTGTATCACTGGCCCGGGCCACCGCCAGCACCATTGCCCGGCCCAGCCGCCATCTTGGACACTGCACCACGAGGCCGCGTGGCCTCAGCTCGACCCCAACCCTGGGCCTGGCCAGGCCCCGACATCCCGGCACCACCATCCACCCAGGAGGTGAACGGACCACTTGGCAGGTCAATGGGAGAGAGGAGTTTCGATGGCTCTCCCCCGCCAGGTGCCGATCGCCCCCAGCCTCCCCGGGTGCTGGCTCCACCCCCCTGCTGGGTGTCTGGACTCCCTCATCCCGGACCTCCCGACCTCCAAGAGCGAGGGTTCGGACATCAAAGGAGGCCAGACCTATAACTGGGGCAGCTCCATAGCAGGAAGGCAGTTGTATCCTGGAGTCGAGAGACACCTAGAAGAACTCATCCTTGACGGACTGCTGGCGCTGCCGCAGCCCTGCCTTGTGAACCATCGTCCTGCCTGCTGGCGCTGCCGCGGCCTTCTGCAACCTTCCTTCTCAACCAAGGGACCTGCTGCTGCTGCCGCGGCCCTCTGCAACCTTCGTCGTCCTCGGGACCTGCTGGCGCCGCCGCGGCCCTCTGCAACCTACATCGTCCAAGGGACCTGCTGGCGCTGCCGCGGCCCTCTGCAACCTACATCGTCCAAGGGACCTGCTGGCGCTGCCGCGGCCCTCTGCAACCTACATCATCGTCGGGACCTGCTGGCGCTGCCGCGGCCCCACCTCAAGTGAGACTTGTCATCCGAGCCTGCTGGCGCTGCCACGGCCCGACCGTCCAGAACTCCGAGCTCGAGGATTGTGAGCTATCCATCATTCCACCTCAATACCAGATCGGTATCAAGACTGTCCCGCTACCCCTTTCCCTTCCAGAGACTAGAATTGAGAGGACCCTCGTGTCCCGATCTCACTGTACCATGATACTTTGCTTCAAGAACTGCATATAAAAAGCGTTAACCTTATCCTTGTGTGGTGTCCATCTGTGGGGGGAAGTTACTTGTCTGTACGATCGCTGGAGACGGCCCTCCCCGGAGGCCTCTCCCCTTGTCCTCGGCCGACCCTCCAGGTCCCTGTCTAACATTACATAATACCAGTGATGGTTCCCCCGCTCCCTATTTTGTGATTGTATACTGTAGGATGGAGACAGGATACTACTTGGTCTATAAAAATTGTTCCCTTGGACCCCCTTTTTAACTGGGTTGTATTGTATCCCCTAAAGCTGGTGCCACACTGAAAGCATGGGATGCCACTGCTCTCCACGGTGGCTTGACATCTTTCCCCTCGCCCCTCACTCCCATCACGGAAAATCCGGATTTCTCCCCAGGCCTTAACTGGGAGGCATTCTGTCAGTGGGACACAGCTAGAAGTAGGTCTATTGTTTTTTTTAATCTCAATTGCTCTCGATCCTTTGAGGACTTTAGGTCTGGCTCCCCCATATCGGAAACCAAACTTGCTTCAATTACATTCAAAACAGACATTGGGTCCTGCAACCACAAATCTGCCGGGGAGCGGAGAGGCTCCTCACCCAGTATGAGGACTGGCTACGTTTGAAGCATTCCTCCAAACGACTGATCACAGAACTTTATCACATCCTAGGTCCCCCAAAATTAGCTGATAAGTCGGCAGGACAAAGACGATGGGAGGCTAAACTTGGCCAGGCCCTGACACCTAAAGAATGGTCAGATGTTTACTATAGAGCTCTTCACTCGCCACACACTACATCTAGCATTGAAATGGCCACTAAAATCATGACTTACAAGTAATTTACACACTCCCGACTCCATAAACGTGATCCTAACTGCTCCCCTACTTGCTGGAGGAGATTTGATGTTGAAGACACACTAGCGTACATCTTGTGGGAATGCCCTCTCCTCGCCACATACTGGTCGCAAGTGCTAGACAAGATAGATGGCCTCTTCTATGTTATGTTATGTTAGTTCTACTTTTATATCGCACGACTCACCCAGGGAAATCTCGGCGCTGCTTGGAGACCAACCTAAGACTGGAAGATCAGATCAACTAAGATTAAAACAGGTAAGCTTTTAGCTGTTTCCTAAACGCACTGTAGGTGGAGGTTTCACGCAGAGCAATAGGTAATTTTGACAGGGTACATGTTTTGTGAGTTTCTTTTGCAAATAGCATGGACCTTTGCCTTTCAAGGCATTGCAAGTAAGGCAACAAATTTTAAAATATGATCGCTTCCTCACTGATAGCCAGTGCAGCTCTTTCAACAAAGCGCCTGAGGGGGAGCCTGCCGGGCGGTTCAGAATCATTCTTGCTGCAGTGTTCTGAATCAACTGTAGTATAGCAAGCAAGGTCTCTCCTGCTTCGGCCAGCAGAGCGTTTCTGTAATCCAATATACTAATCACCATGGCCTGAACCAGGGTTCTACGACAGTTAATAGGCAGGTAGGGAAGGATCTTGCGCAGAAGACGCAGACTATAATAGCACGAACTGGTCATTGCAGCAATATGATCTTTCATTGTTAATGTCTGATTAAGTTTTAGCCTAGGTTTCTTACACATTGTTTGGTTGCGGGTGCTATACCACGCTTCTATGCTTCCCCGCATATGTAGTCCTTGGGATATCAGATAGACTTACCCTTCCCCTCAAGTCTCGTAGGGGTAAGGAAATGGGCATATCCCTAAGGGCGGCACTATAGAACATACTGTCACATTTGGGCACAAATAGAACACGAACGGTGCAGGGTGGCTACATCGATTATGCTAAATTTTAGGTATGGATTGCATCTCTTTCTCACTTCTAGGCGACGGGCCTTTTTTGCTGAGGCGTGGCAGCTCTTTGTCGCTTTGTTGTGCACTTAGTTCTGGCAACTGGCCTGCCCGCAATACTTGCATGTGCTCCGCCTTCCTGAACTGGGTCAAAGTACAAACTAAACATTGCAATTCAGTCTATGCAGATGCTAGGTCTATGTTTTGATCTGTTGCCGGAACACGTTATACGGGGGAGGAGACGGGAGGGGGAGGGGAGGGTGGGAGTAGGGAAGGGGGCGGGTTGGTTCACCTGGGTGTTTTTTGTTTCTGATGCTCTGTGCAGCACTGTCATATTTGCGTGCCTGTGATCAAGGCCTCCCTACTCACTGTGTCTTGTTTGTTGACAACTCAATAAAAAGATTTCAAGCTCAAATATAAAGAGAAGTCCTGTGATTAATTGTCTTCCTGAAAAGAGACCGGAGGTTTGTCTAGTGGATTCATCCTAAGGTAGCGCAGAGGGTTAAAATGCCTACTGCTAAGAAAGTGTACCATACAGATAACAAAGTGCAGATAATAAAAATAGGTTAGTGGGTTACTGCTTCTGTAAGAGTGCTCCTTTTGGTACTTGTCGTTTATAATTCAAAATTCTAATATAGAACATTGAGCTATTAACTGTCACCCTAGAGCTGCTGCAAACTGCAAGGTATGTGTTATAGCTATATTTTATTTGCCGGGTCTTTCATTATCCTAATCTTGTAAAAAAGGGTTTATTTGGGTAGAAAACAATTCTTATTATGAAAGAGAACCCTTAACAATGATCAGTATCGATGACATACCACTCCTACACTACAGCTTGTAGTACTGTCTGATGTAACATTTCCTATACACTGATTTACACACATATGATTGTCTCTGTGCTATATGTGTGTGGTATTAAGTGTTTTGACACCTTACAATGGTATGAGTGGTGCTTTAAAACTAAATGGATCTGAGAGACAGTGGTTATGTAGACTTGAGAGGCACTGTTGAAGGGTGCCAGTGGGGGAATCCTTGGCAGAGGTGGTCATTGGGGGGAGCCAACAGACATTGTCGCACAGGGAGCCACTAGATCTAAAGTCGGCCCTGTTTATTGCTCCTCGACTAGAAGCATCTATTAACAATCCGCAAAAACCCAAAGTTTTTTCTAGCTTTGTTGTAACGCAAACTCAAAAATTGAATAGCAATTTATCAGGCATAATTCAATTTTAATTGCAACACAGAGGGGTATGCCTGGAAACCCTTGACAGGCGAATGTTTACAGGTATACTTCAGGAATGTTTTATAATTGCATAATCACATTTTACGGGGTAAGTGTGATGGTACAGATCTGCAACAATTTTTCTGCTGAGCTCCCACAATGTTAACATTCAGAGATGTACATACTGAGGGCAAAATGCTCTGAAGAATTATTGAGACAAAAAAACATCCAGGTGCCAGATGTACGTAAATTCAATTTAGCGAGTCCTTAGTAGGTATTTTTACCGAATCGCTATTAAGGACTTGCTAAATTGAATGTAGGTAGGAATCGCTAAAATATTAGCCATTCCTTCAAATTCCTTAATAACGAATCGCAAATTGAGATTTGTTAATAAGGAATACCTACCCATTCATTCCTATGGGCTAGGAGGCCCATAGGAATGAATGGGAAGATATTCACTATTTGCGATTCGGTATTAAAGAATCGCAAATAGCGGGAGCTATTTCAAGGATGCCAGGGTGTCAAAAGGACACCATGTTGCTCCCCTGAAATGTGCATGTGTGCACATATGGAGCACATACATGCACTAAGGGCATGCATGTGTGCTACATGGCACTTTAAAAAAAGCAAAAATTTGTTTTTTTACAGGAAATCGCTAATTACCACCAACTTGAAGATGGTGGTAATTAGCGATTCCTTAAGCCTAAAGTGCACTTTCTTTTGTGCTACCTACATTGCATTTAAGGAATCGCAATAAGCGATTCCTTAAATGCAAGAGCAAAATAAGGAATCACAAATTTTGCGATTCCTTATTTTGCTAGTTGGTTTAAACTCACCTACATTGCTCTCAGCCAAATACCGGTCGGTAACGCAGAAAGTCTTGAGACCCAACTTACTATCCAGTATAAACCAGTAAAATTGTACAATTGATGCACAAATACATTCCTATTGATACATGGGCAGAGCACTGTATCCCACAGATTAACGAGCATGGCTATGCAGAACACAAACACCGACGATTTATAAAGTAATGGGTCTTGCATGATAAAAGTAACATAATCAGAGGTAACCAAGAAACGCAAAATGCAGAGTCCATGAATATTTCCTGCTCTAAGTGTTTTTTCCTGGTGTTTGGTAGTCGCAAGTATCATGCATATTTTGTGGGGCAATACGATCATTCGAGTTTGACAGCCAACATGTGTTCTGGCGCCTCCAGGGACCACAGAACCTTTTCAAGGGTGTAATTTGTAGTTAAATACCATTTAGAACGTTTTCTACATCTAGGTGTAAGGGTAATTTGCACACAGCACAGATGTGTCACGTCAATCGAGAAGAGCAGATAAAAGCTTGGAAAGTGCAAAAGAGAGATATACATGTATGGAGAAAAAGAGACTTTGCATAATTTGTGGAACATATTTATAAACTAATCTCGGGTTTTTGTGACAGGCTTAGTGATGAATACTAAAACTATTCTGACAGAAGATCTCTGTGCATTCAATTGGCTCAATGAAATAAAAGTGTAACTATCAACAGTTCTATACAAAGGAAAAAGTCAACAAAGTAAGACTGATAGCAGTGAGAAGTTTGAGCTAATCTGTGACCCAGTTGTGGGCACGAAAGTGTCTAGAATAGAAACTTTAAGAGCAACTGGCTAGAACTCTTTAATGAGTTAGGTAGATGAGGCTCAAGATTGGAAGTTAAATGTATTGTAAAAGCAGTGCTTAATTTGAGCAGGAGCTTTCAGGTGCTCAGCACCTGCACTTCTTTCACAGGGCCAGGACTACAATTTCTGACCCTCCAGGTGGTAGTCTCAGTATTAATTGTTCAAATTCAAAATAAAAAGAATAACATACATTGCATGGTTAATGACTGGGAAATGTTCATAGACAGGCCAGCATATGCCTGTCCAGGCAGGCATGATTGTGTATCACCAAGTTAGTGATGATGTCATCTCGCCGATCACAAATCCAAGAAGTAATTGACAAACTATGTCTTGCATTCTATTCCCAGAGTCTGCTGCACCGTGCCACTGCCTAAGCCTAAGCCTAAGCCTAAGCCTCCCATTGGATAATTGTAGCTGGGGGCTGGCTCAAGACGGAGTTGAGGCAAGGAAGCTGCAAGAGCACATTTGGAACTTGGGAGTGAGGGCTCTTGAGGAAGAATAAACAAAAGTAAGTGTGGACTTTCCACTTGCTATGTAGCCAGGGTAGCATATCCTGCAGCCCTGCATTGCTGCTATCCTCAACGTGCTCGATGCTGCTGTGGCCCAACACAACTTTTGTGCGCCATGGCGTCACCGGTAGAATCTGTGCGCTGCACCCCAGCATGGTAATTGCTTAACATGTGTGAGTCCAGTAGGCACCACAGCCATACTTACCGGCATTGGCAGCATTACAGCTGGGGTCAATGCTTGTGCTGTAGCAGGCAGGGTCACAGCAAGCTGAGCAGTGGATGCCAATGCTGTTGCCTTCCCTTGACCTACTAATTACAGGCAGCACTAGTAGTGACATCACCTGCTGTGCTCGAGCAGCTACCTGTTCTGCAAATAACCTGGTTATACTGCACTGATTATTATATGCAAACAAATAATTTTCATTTGTTGTACATTTTGTTTTTGCACTCGTTGTAGGTAAGAAAGTAAAGCACATGTCATCTTCCTCTTCTTTAGGAAAGACAACAGGAAAATGCAGAGTTCGAAATAGCATGGACATGTACAGGCTGATGCCAGGGGTCACAGGCAGCAGCAGCGTTATAGATGAGAGAGAGAGAGCAGGAGTAAAGGGGAGAAAGAAACAACAGGAGAGGAGAGAGATAAGACGGAGCTAAGTAGAACAAAAGTAGAGCAAATCAGATGCAAAGAGAAAGCAGCCATGATGTGAAGAAGAGAGCATTAAGAAGAGATAAGATAGAATGAAAGGATGTAGAGGACAGGACAGAGGAAAAGAAGCAGACAAATGGTAAAACTGAGACACAGCTAATCACTGCTAGAAGAGTGATCGTAAAGAGCTAAGATCAAGGGGAGAGAGAGCAGAGCATGGATAAAAGTGAAGAGGAAAAAGGGCAGGGGTAGAATGAATAGAGGGAAAATCAGAAATGCAGGGAATAAGGTAACACACCAGGTGTGACAAAGATGAGAGAAAACAATTAGAGAGGTTAGAAGATAGACTCTTAGAGCAAAGACGTAGGGGACAGACAACAGATCAAGGTTAGAAGATAGAGACTGAGGCAGTGAGAGTATTGAAAGTGGGGCTCACCGGAGGAAGAAGTGAGCTGTGGCCTCCTTGGCAAAAATTTCAGCACCTGCACTTCTTTTTTTTTACAAATTAAGCACTGTGCCAAAGGATGTAAGAGAGCTTTTGAGAGCGCTCAAAGGCATATTTGTTTATTTGTCAGTCTTGTGAGGACGGTAGTTGCAGGGGAAAGCCCGAAATTGGTATGTATCCCTTTTTGGGTGTAGGGTGTGAAAAGGTATGACGAGTTATGTTCAATAGATCAAGGAGAGCAGTATCTCAACTTCTTAGAGAACTCATTGGAGAACTCTTGTGAGGTAGTAGGAGGCGCGCAGTTGGTGGAGTTTTACATTGCACTCTACTAATATTGGTAGGATAAGTATTTGAATGTTTAATCAAGACAGAGAGGCAACAGGAGGTACCTTGTAAAGAAAACATTTTTGTGAACGGGTTGAAACTGAGGTCGCATGTTGTGGCGTGGTGTGCAAACAGGGCTGGACTGGATACCGGGCGTTTAGGTGAGCTGCCGAGCTGGAGGCTACTTTCACTGTGGTGGGGGCTGATTTTGTTGATGGGGACCTGCGTGTGTTTCGAAATAAACAAAGCAAAACACATCTTTTTTCATCACAAGGAGGTCCCCATCAACGAAATTAGCCCTCAGCTCGGCCGCACACAAAACGCCTATAAGCCAGTCTGGCCCTGTGTGACAAATAACAATGGACTTGGATGCAGCCCGAGGAATTACCACTGGCTGAGATTAAGCCTCATTTATAAATTGGTGGATGGCTCTTTGCTTCACCTGGGGGGCGGATTAAATTACTACACCCTGTGGGGGAAGGACAGCCTGCCACAGTTATAAATGACTGCCAAGCTAAGTGGTCATTTGCAATGTATTGTCATAAAATTCCGTGAGAGGAAATCCTGTCAATGCATTTTGCTGTTTGGTGTAGGGCTGCGTCAGCATGAGACAGCCCTGCACCAAACAGTTTTCTTTATTTATTTTCAAAAAGAAAATCCTGAAGTGGAATTTCGTTTTTGAAATTAAAAACAATGCAATGCTCCCCTCGCCATGTGAGTCACCTCTCATGGCAGGGGAAGCATTATTTGATTTTTACTGTCCCACAGTGCCAGAGTTTGCCAGGTAGTGAAGTACATTTAGATATGTAGCCATTTCTCTGATGGCACTTAATCCATCAGAGAGGTTTGTCTATGGGAGTGACAGACGAGTCACCACTGTAGCCAAGCAGAAGGTCCACCTGCAATTAAATCAAGCGGAGGGACGTTCATGTAGGCGGCCTGTATACTTTGTTGCAATCACGAAGGAGTATACATACAATCAGCATATAAATTGGGCCCTAAGTCAAGCATTCCATCCATAAATATTTTGTATACGTAGGATTACATAAGATTTCAAGCCACTGAAGAAACCAGGTAAATGTACTTGCCACATTTCAGGTAAGCAGCACCCCTTCAATGCATTTTGCAGGGTTTGCCTGGTGGTGATGGACAGTAAAGAAATGGCTACATGTCCACCCATTCTGATTGGCAGATAGGCATGTAGCCATTTCTGTGATGCCCCTTAATCTGCAATAGAGGTTTGAATTTGGCAGTGATGGAGAAGTCATCACTGTAGCCAAACCAAAGATTCCGCCTGAATTTAAATTGGAAGGGTGGACCTTTATGTTTGCGTTATGTATACTCTTTCACCATTGCAATGGAGTACACATATAGTCAACGAATTGGGCCTTAAGTCAAGCATACTATTCATCTCTTTTTGTATATTTCTGTCTGGTAGAATTACCCAAGGTTACAAGCCTCTGCAGAAATCGGGTAAATGTACTCGCTACATTTCAGGTAAGCAGCAGCCCCTCAATACCTTCAATGAAAATGACTAGGCCTTCTCTAAACAGCATCATTTCTGATGAGGGAAATTCTGCTTCAGTCTGGCTGGTCACAATTTAAAACTCTGAAAAACAGTGCCACTGCTTGCCAGTGGACTGCTGTCCATCTGTCCACTGGCAAAGGACTAAGCACAAACACTGGCACCCTCTCAAGTAAAATTAAATGTCTATATTGATGCTGATATACTTAGATCCTGGTGAAATGAATCTCAAGCACAGAACTGGATGCAACCTCTTTCCCCCTACGCTAGGAGACAAATTGATGCCATTCTGGAACATTTTTGGCAAGCGCTGCTGGTTCCTACTCTGCTGTGTGGAAGTACCTAGCTAGCACTATGAGTCCAGAGACACAGGCACATAGTACAAAAAAAGCCCTCTCTTCATTTAACCATAAACAGGATGGAGATGTTTTAAATACACCACCAAGTGCTCAGTGATGAGCACACATCCTTAATGACCCAACATTTCTTTAGTTGTGTGTGATCTCCAATACCGCAGGTTCCTGGTCTGTCGTGGCATGAGCATTGACACATATCCACCCTGTGTGGTCCGGATGCCAGAACACGTTTTAGTGAACCACATTTGGAGTCCCCTGACTCTGCCATGCTCAACAGAGACCCAGAACTCTGCTGGTGTGTACATTAGACAAGTCCAGATCTTTAAGAGATCATGGATGGTACTTGTGCGTGCCTATGGGCAGCATCTTATGGCCACTTTTGCTTATATTCCAACATCAAACCCAATGGACATAAAGCCATTGTTGCAGTGTCTAAGGGTGACATTACTAGTCCCGGTAGCAATAATCTTTAGAATGCAGACACATAATGATATTACATTGCCATGGTCATATGGCCCCTCAACATACCTGGAGCAGCCTGTTTATAATTGCTTCTGGCTGTAGAGAAGTGTGTTCTTTTCTTAGCTCTTGGCTTGATTACTCTCTTGGGGTTTTCTGTCCATCTCCTTCTATACCCAGTACTTTCTAAAATGGCTCTTTCCTTCGCACTTTTTAGGTCGAGGACTCCGTCGCACTGCTGAAAGCAGTGTGGGCGGAGCCCGAAGATTAAATGTTTCTTAGAGGGGGCTTGAAACCCGCCCCTCTTCTCCATTGGCTGGCCTTCTAAACGGAGGCCAGCCATTGGAGGAGAGGGGCGTCACTCAGTTCAAGCCCCGTCTTTTCCGGATTCGGGGGCGTTTTTTTTACCTTCTTTCTTGTTTTCTTTCTCTCCTCTTCCCATTGGCTGGAATTTTACCTTCCAGCCAATGGGAAGAGTAGAGAATGAAAACCACTCCCCGAAACGGAAAATGACCGTGCTTTCTCCCAGGCATTTCTGCCTTGCCTCGGAGAAACATGGTGGTGTTCTCTGCCCTCCTGACGGCTTGCAGCAGCCTCCCACCTCCCTCTCCCCCTCTCGCACTAGAATTACACAGGAATCACGCATAGCAGGCAGTCTGTAAAAATCTAACCCAGGCCCTGAGCTCCCCCTCCCTGGACCGCCTGCAGCACTGGAGCCCTGCCTTGAAACTAGTCTGAAGCGCAGCGGTAAGGGAGGAGACTCAGGCCAGCCCAGACCCTGTGCGCATCGCTCCGGCTGGCGGCCTCCTAAATGTAGGTGGACGGGAGGACTGCCTCGCTCAGCCCCGCTGCTTGCGCACAGCCTGAAGACGGGAAATGTCCCCAGGCTCCGGACAGCTGTGAGGGGCCCGCGAGAGGAACGGAGCGCGTGGGACCTCTCACGCGCGCGCCTTCAATTTGTGCTACGTCGTTCCCAGCGCTGCCTTTGTAAGGTAAGGAACGGTTTGTGGAATTATGTGTGCTGTGTATATATATGTAAATATATAGAAAATAAATGGTGATGGGGTTGGAAAGAGATCCGTCTTGGTCTGCGCGTGGTGTGTGTGTGGGGGGGGTGCAGCGGAATCCTCCGTTTGTAGAAAGTCTCATGAGACCTAATTAGTTTAACGGGGGACAGGAGGCGACGTGTAAATTAACCAGGGAGGGGAGGGGACGGGGCTGACTTACAGCCCTGCAGGCTCAGCTTTGACAACCTCCCAAAAGGTCAGACGACATTATCACACTTTGCGCTGTATCAACAGCAGCTCGGAGCAGCGTCGTCTGAGCTGTAGGTGCAGCTTTAAATCTTCTGAAGGGGCTCTCTGCACCCACAGCCACATATCCTTCAATTTTACGCACCCCATTACCCCAAGTGGTTTATTTATTTATGTATTTGAGGAGCCACGGATGGGAGAGGGGGTGGATGCGCATGAAGTGGGAGCGGCTCCGTGCCCTGCTGGAATCGGGATTCGCACATACTGTGCTGTTTAATGAGCGCCCTCTGCTTCAAGCTGAGCAACAATATCATTCAGGCCGAGGAGATAAATATAACTTGTTGCAGCCACCTCCTAGAACCGACGCCGGGGCAGGCCGTGCTGTCCAAGTCCCGCAAAGAAAAAAGATGCTTGTGTGTGCGCCTTGAGTGGAGCTGCGGTGCTAATCTTCGACACTTGCACGGAATCCCAGCTGCAGCACCTGACCACAAATTGTGTGATTCTGGAAAAAGTCCTGTGTTTAAGAGATATGCGTCATGTAATCGGGGACGTAAATATGCGTCATGTAATCTGTAAAGCATGTCTGTCAATGCCATGCAACATACACGAATATGCATATAAATGTCTTCAACATACAAACACTGATATCTCCTCGCACTTTCCAGAGTTTCTGTGTAAATGTGGTCTCCTCTAAAAGTGTGTTGAGGCTTTAGGGCAAGCCGGAGGCTGAGAGACGGGTGAGAGTTTCCGAATGTTTGCCCCATCAGCCTCCGGATGTGTGGGCTCAGCTGTTGCCTGTCAATTGGGTGACAACTGGTCTTTCCTCAGTGAGCCTGTGCTTTCTTCATTATCCTCGTCTATATGTCAGTGTTTCTCTTCCCCCCCTATTATCCCGAGTGTGCCTGGGTCCCGTGGGAGAGGGCAGCAACTGTGCCCTGAAGGCCCCTCCAGGAGGGATTCCGTGCCGAAAGGGCGACGCGGTGTGTGTGTGTGGCTGTGTGTGTGTGTGTGTGTGAGGCTCTGTGTGCGTGTGGTGCTCTGTGTGCGTGTGGGGCTCTGTGTGTGTGTGGGGCTCTGTGTGTGTGTGGGGCTCTGTGTGTGTGTGGGGCTCTGTGTGTGTGGCTGTGTCTCTGTGTGTGTGTGGCTGTGTCTCTGTGTGTGTGGCTGTGTCTGTGTGTGTGTGGCTGTGTCTGTGTGTGTGTGTGATTGTGTGTATAGCTGTGTGTGTGTGTGTGTGGCTGTGTCTCTGTGTGTGGCTGTGTGTGTTTGTGTGTGTGTGTGTGGCTGTGTGTGTGTGGCTCTGTGTGGATAGCTTTTTTTGTAGGTGGCTCTATGTGTGGATAGCTTTTTTGTAGGTGGCTCTATGTGTGGGTGGCTCTGTCTGTGTGAGGGTGGCTCTGTGTAGGTGGCTCTATGTGGGTGTAAATGCAATAGGTCATGCATTTGCGAGCAATTAAGCTATTGGCATTGTAAATGACAATGTCATTTATTTAACGATTAAGCTATTGGCAATGTAAATGACAATGCCATTTATTTATGATTTTAAAAAAAAAATGTCATGAGCAATGCCAATAGCTCTGCCTTTAATAATGCCGAGACCATTGCATTGTAAATGCTTGTTTTTGTTTGCATGCTTGGTTCTTCATGTCTTTTTCCCCTGGTCCCCTCTGGACCTGCAGTTTTTTACTTCACTTTTTTATTTGGGCATTCCGATCTTCGATTCTTCTAACCTCTTTAATACTTCCTAGATATGAGTAATCTTTATTTATTCACTACTCTTCTTCCCCCCTGTCCTTCTTCTGATCGGTGCTGTTTTTCCCTTGCAACTTTTAAATCACTTACAGCCAGTATGACCTTGTACCTATGTGCAAACGTTTGTCACTGGTTGCTCCAGAATTTTCTTCCCTTTGAACTTGGGTTCACTTCCCTGCTTCAGCAGCTATCTTGTTTGCCTATAACTGCATTCCAGTTGCCTAACAACTGATTCTGCTTTTGCTTCTATGCACTGTTTCTTTTAACCAATTGCACCTTTCCTTTTTTCTGCAGGTCCTCACTCCCCTAAATCACCACATGCCTCATACAACATGATGTCACAACATGTATCAGCTAACTTGCAAACATATAGTAGCATCCATGCAACCTAACTGCTGGTTCTACACGCATTATTTACGCTGCAGCATCACCAATGTTGTTTATAGTGCAAGTTTGAATAAAAATGCCTTTTTTTGTATTTTCACCATTTTTTCCGGACTGATGCTGCTGGATTTCTGACACTGCCTACTGGGACCATGCTAACCAGGCCCAGGTTCATGTTCTCTGACCCCTAAAACATGTTGAATTTGGCAGTACTCCTAATTGGCTTATTTAACTTACCCTAAAGTATAGCACAACGGTGTACACAGGGCCTACAATTTAAATGTCACCAGAGGACTGCAGCACATATTGTGCTACCACTACAGTGACAATACAAATAATGTCTCTAGGCCTGCTCCTAAAACTGTCAATTCTACCTGGCAAAATAACCTATTTGCCAGGCCAAATCCTACTTTTTTTATATTTATGATTCAGGCTAAGATAGGCCTAAATGGCCATAGGACCGGATGAATGGTATTTAAAAAGTAGGGCATGTACATGTTAAGTTTTACATGCCCTGACAGTAAATAGCCCAAAGTCATTTTTCACTATAGCACGGCTACCTCTCCATAGTAAACCAATGGATTACATTAAAACACCTTATCTCGCCTACCTTCAGTTTGGGAGTAGCTAGAAAAATTATTACAGATCTAACTTTAATAGTAATTTTAAATCCAACTTATGTGGTCAAGTTAGATTTAACATTACTATTAGTTAGACAGGGTGTCCTTGGCGCAGTTTTCACCCTAACCTTTTGCCTTCAGTCCTCCAGTTTTACTGACTTCGTTTTTGCTGACTTTAGGACTCTGCACACTTTAATTCAGCTAACCAATGCTAAAGTGCTTGTGTGCTCTGCTTAAAACATGGTAGAATTGGCTTTTGCTTAATTGGCTTATTTAATTTAGTTAGAAGTCCTGTGTAAAGTGGTACTGCCTGTGCCCCAGTGGCCTGTAAATTAAATGACACTATTGGGGGTGCAGTACTGATTGTGCCACCCACTTTAGCTCATTAAGCATGTCTCAGACCTGCTATTGAAGCCTTTGTGCACCGTTTTAAACTGCAATGTCGAACTGGAAAAACAAACCATTTGCAAGGTCCAAATTTCCCTTTCTAATACATATAAGTCACCCCTAGAGTAGGCTCTGGACAGCCCAGAGCGTAAGGTTAATTGTATTTAAAAAGTTGGACATGTGCGGTTTAGCTTTACATGTCCTGGTAGTGAAAAAAGTATTTAATTTGTTTTTCACTATTGCAAGGTTTGCCTCAACCATAGGATAACATTGGGGCTATCTTATTACGTTTAATAGTTAATGATTTCCAAATGGGAGCAGGTATTAAATTCATTTTTGGTGTCTTTGGAATTGTAATAAGAAATCCTCTCTCATGGTGAAGTTGGGTTTTAAATTACAATTTTGAAAATGCCATGAGTAGGAAGTTGGCATTTTTGTACCTTAGCCATTCAGTGGCTGCAGCCTGTCTCTGGGTCACATGACTGGGTGTAGCTGACAGTTGAGCTTTGTGTATTGCTTCTAGATAGCCACACACAATAGAGAGTTTAGATGTGCCAGGATGTGCCATCACTGGCAGGATAGGAGAGCGGAGCTGGACACAGCCCCACTTAAACTTGAATATGCTGTGTCCTGCCTCCACGCAAAGGGCTGCATACCTCCCTGTAGTTAGACTGGAGCCAGGACAAGGACGGCAGGATGCGCAAAGATTCCAAGGGGAAAACTATAGCAGCAGCTTCTCTCACTTCTAAAGGAAGGCCCAGGTATAAACATTGGACCCCAGACACCAACTCTTCAGTACACGTCTGGACCTGTGGATACTCTGCCAGAAAGATGGACTGCTTTATTACTGAAAGTACTCCCACTCTGCTGGACTGTTGTTCTGAAAAAGACTGCTGCCATGCTGTGCTCACCTACTGCCCTCTTGCGTAAGTGAGAATGACTAAACCTGAATCTGTTGAACCCAGGACCCCAGTGTCCTGGGTTCAATAGAAGTCAGCCCAGCATGTAAACTCTGGTATCTGTGTGTCCTACCCTGCCAAGCGGCACCACCCGAGTCCTGGACCCTTTGAAGTTGCTCTGCCAGGCCATATGTAGATCCAGCAGAACCAATGCATCTCCTCAGCTGAACGGCTGAATCCAGAGCAGAATTGATAAATTGCCTCTACTGTGATGGTTCTCCTAGCACAAGGACTCAGCATCAGCCTTCCAGCCTGCCTCAGATGCTGTGTGAAGCTTTACCAACTCAGGCCTGTGCATCACAAATCTCTCATTGACAGCAGCTTCAGTGATGATACAGGTTCTCCTATCACAGCCTCAAAATTCCTCGGAACTGATGCATTGCCTCGACTGTGCGACGCATCCTTGACACCAGACTTTGCATCACAAGCACTGACCGATGGGATCCTCGATGACAATGCAGGACCTCGCATCGCATCTCCTCAGAACCACCTTGGTTGCATGATGCATCCTCGATGCAGAACCTCATAACACTTCTCAACCAACACTTAAGATACTCTTGTTCAGCGGGCCTACCTGGGTCCCTGTAGCCAGCCCGCACTCCATCGCAATTGACCTGAAGTTTTTACTTTGTCCAAGTCCAGCACAACGAAATATCCACTGTTGGCGCTTTTTAGGTATATTTTTTCCTGAACCTTCAAACTTGCATATCTCCTGTTCTACTGAATGTTTTTTTGCCGATTTGGTCTGATGTATTTAATAATTTTTTTTCTAAATTAGTGTGGGATTTTCTGTGCGCCTTTTTGTCACTTTATTACTGCTTGAAGTGCTGCATAAATACTTTACACATTGCCTCTAAGTTAATCCTGACTGCTCTGTTCCGAGATACCACAGGGTTCACCACAGGTTCATTTGGGGTTTGCATGTGCCTCAACCTGACAATTATTTTGGTTGCTTCTTCAGTGGGGATTCACCACCCTCAGCCAGTAACCCACTTTTCCACACTATTTAAAAATTGTGCTTTTGTCATTTTCCTCCCTCAGCTGAATGGCTCCTTAATTACGCGTGAAGTGGCTTCCAGAGATGAGGCAAAGGGAGAGGGCATTAGTTCCCCTGCCAGGTTGGCCATCTGGAACTTAATTAACATTAAAGTATACCTACCCTATCTAAAGCAGATGTAGCTCACAACTAGGCCATCTCAGCTATTGTCCTGCTAGCCAGTCAGGCAGCAATTTCACTGAAATTGTAGCTGCCCACAGAACCAGCTTTAGGTGTCCACAAGGGAGGGTTTGCTCATTACCATGGCCTTTGGGTGGTCACGGAGTGTTCTGCCATTTGCTTTTAGGCAAATAGTAAACATACAGGAAGTGATACAAACGTGGGTAGGGACACCATCGGAACTTTTACCCCAATGGTTAAAGAGCAGCCATGAGTTTCCCTCACCCCCAGTCTGGCACTGTGCATTAATGTGGCACCCCCAGTACCTTCTTCAGAGCACCTCTGGACCTGAGGGAGACGGAAGAAGGACTGCATATGCTGGGGGCCTATGAGGAGAACCCTAAGGGCTGGACCTACTCCTACTTGTTTCAAGGCCTGAGAAATGGACTCTAAGGGTCATTTGGCTGACCTCCCGTTAAGCTACAGGGACAGAAAAGCTGCAAGAAACCCACTTTGCTCAAGAGCCCAGCTGACCTGTTCCAACTGAACCCGCCCTGGATCCTCCAGGTGCCTGCACCTGGAGTGAGTCCTGACATCTATGTGGTGTCCCTAATGTCCTGGGACCATTAGGCGTTAATCTTGAGTTTCTCCCACTCTGAGCTTTCTCGCCAAAATTCAACAGCTTCACTGGGGCTTTGATGATTATTATTCATCCTCGTGGAACCCATTTCTACCACAGATTGCTGCCTTATCCAAATGAAGATTTGTGACTTCCATTTCAGAGACCAAGTCAGAAGTTAAATCTTCTGAGCGGGGCGGACCTGGCTTCTGTTTCAATCTGCATTCCATTGTGGTCAGCCTTAACTTGTGCCTCAATACCAGTCAGGCGCAACTAGATGACTCCAGTTTGTGCTTAACATTTCTTAACACTATTTTCATCTAAAACTTTAAAAATTCTGTTTACCCTTATTGGATTTTTGTCATTTTGGTGTCATTTTGTTCATCAAAATTATTTGTATAAATTGGAATGGGATTTTTATTGTGTTGTGTTTTTTACTTTTCAACTGTTTTGGTACTTCTAAATGCTTTATACATTAAGACTGTCTGCTCTGGTCCATATTTATCCGTGGTTGAGCTCTGGTTTGAATTACTGAATCCCTTATGGACCTAAGAAGGTTGTATGACTGAACCAGGCATGCCATTACAATGCATAGATTTACACTACGGTCCTTACAACACTACCACACATTAAATTAGCATGTAAGTCTTAAACACGCATATTCCTTTAAAACTGATTCCGTGCCAACTAATTTTCATTGTAAAGGCATGTACGGTAAAGGCATAAGTGTGGTAAAAATTTGACAGGTAATTATGAACATATATTAACATATATATATATATATATATATATATATATATATATATATATATATATATATATATATATATATATATATATATATATATATATATATATATATATATATATATATTTAACATCTATATATTACATATATAAATATATAATATATATATATATATATATATATATATATATATATATATATATATATATATATATATATATATATATATATATATATATATATATATATATATATACCTAGCTATATAGTACACACACACACACATATATATATATATATATATATATATATTCACTGAAAAAACCACAGGTTTCAGGCATGTTATAGTTAGTTGGACATTTCACTCATACAAAACCAGAGAATGCAGTCGTTATAGTTAATTCAGCTAACTATAACTCATGCCCCGCAATGCACTGCTGATGACGTCACATATTACATCATTCATGACATGGTCAGTGACATCACTGATGACATCACTAATGACATCTCAAATGACATCACTGATGACATCACTGATGACATCATCCAGTGACTCTGTGTTTCTGTAAAATTTAAATATGTTTTATATATATGGCAAGGTGTATTGAGGAATGAGTGGGTGTATAAGTGTTTGGATGGGGTATTTAGTAGTTGTGTGAGTGACTGTGTATGTGAGTGATTTAATGTGTCTTACTGAATGCAATGGGTTAGTGATTAAACTGTGGGAATGTCTGTATCAGTCTGTCTGTTCTTGTGTAAGCTGCTGCATGGGTTGGTCAGTAGCTACATGAGTGTCTATATGGATTATTGATTGTTTACCTGAGTATTTGTATGGGTACCTGAGTGTGTGTGTGGGTGGGTGGGAGGTGTGGACTCTGCGCATAGATGTGTAAGTAGTTGATTTACTGGTTGTATGGGTTTAACAGTGAATTTGCAAACAGCTGTATGGGTGGGTGATTCTGTGTATGGGTATGTTGGCGACTGAATGGATGTCTCATGTGTACATGTGTGATTAACTACATATGTAAAAGGGAGTATATGTGAGTGATGGTGTATATAAATATATGTGAGAGTGAGTGATTGTTAGAGTGGCTGTATGGATGAGTGTGTACTTGTATTGGGTATTGTTTAAGACATCAAGTATGCTTTAGTAACTGTATGAATAAGTGAGATGCCGTGTGTATAACTGTAAAGGTGACTAAATGGAAGTGTAATTGATTCTTTGCATGACTGAGGACGTGTGTGACTAAGTATATGGATAAGTGGCAGTGTGTGAGTGTATGTATAGGTGTATTAGTGCATATGATAGCATTGTGTTGATGAGTGAATGTATGGGTGAATGAGTAGTTGAGTGTGTAGACATAGTAATCAGTGAGTATGTATGTAGTAATTGACCGAGGTTTCACTTCGCCTCGAGGAGGACGCCGTATTCGGGACTGGGCAGACCTACAGGCCATTGTGGAGCGATTTTTAACCGTTTTGGAGTGACTTTACTCAAGTTGTAGTGTTTATAATACCAATAGTTGGCGCCACAGCCACGTCTGTCCAAGCATTTTTTATCGGCATTGATTTAAGGACAACACCGCTACAGCGTTCTTTCTTAACTGTTCTTCCTCACCTGCTGGACAATCTTCAGATACCCTTACTGGGTTGGAATTATCACCAGTTTTGGGGGATTGATTCCTTCGTATCTATTAGGATCTAGCCCTGAAGAATTGGAGTGTACTGTACTCCAATGAAACACGTGTCGGCTGGCGCATTAAAGCAACAAGATCAACAAGCGTCAACTGCTTTTCTTTTCTCAATTTCGCAAAATGTTAACATTATATGATTGATGGTTATGTGTGTGCACAGGTTCTCTTTGTATGTAGTAATTGGCATTGATGTGTCTATGGTGTTGAAAATTGTAGTCTGTATTTTAGAGTGGATGTATCAAAGGTTACATTTTGGTGTGAGGAGGTGCATCTGATTTTCACGTGGATGATGTCATCAGTGATGTCATTTGAGATGGCATCAGTGATGTCATCAGTGAAGTCACTGGCCATGTCATAAATGGTGTAATATGTGACGTCATTCGCAGTGCATTGCGGGGGCGCGAGTTATAGTTAGCTGAACTAAATATAACGGCTGAATTTCTATGGTTTTGTATGAGTGAAATGTCCAACTAACTATAATGTCCCTGAAACCTGTGGTTTTTCAGTAAATTTCAAAGGTTTTTTAAATGCTATTTTCTAAATATGAATGTTTTTAAAAAAAAAAAAATTACATTATTATGAAATGTTTGTATTATTTTGTAGTTTGTAAAAGATAAATATTCATATATATTTTTTTAAATAAAACATTGGAGTCGCGCACCCACCGTGTACCTGTCTCGATTGGTGCGCAAATTCAAGCCGCCATTTTGGTAAAGTCATGTAGGCCGTGTGCTTCGTAAGTGACTGGTGCGCGAAATACTCCTCACGTAACGTTACGCAGGGAGTTGCGGGCCTCGCGCTAGATTCGTGACTCCGCCGTGATTTTTAGCTCCTAAATCTATATATATACATAACTTTTACATGTATATTAAACCAAGAGATTATTTACTTTTTTTATCAAAATTATATCTTTGTGAGTAGAATAAAGATAAATTACTAGTAAATATATTTTTTTGAATTCGCGATGGGTGCACACGGAGTGCGTGCATGGTGCGCAAATTCAGGTGAGTTTTTCAAAGGAAGAATTTCATTGGTCCATAACTTTTTCATTCTGGAAATTTCAAGACCGCACCAATATTTTGTTCTACTTTCCAGAACCTCAGCAGAGAGACTACAGCTTTGATTTCTCTGTACTTTTTCTCCTTTTATTTGGTGTTTTTGAAAAAACAGCAAGGACAAATTGCTTCTTCCAACATTCTACCACAGGTTCATCCAGAGGAAGAAGATGATGAACCAGAACCAGTAAAGGAAAGGTATGAAAGTGTTGTCTGGGCTTACTTTTCCATCCCTCAAGGCCAAAAGAAAGTGAATGCACGGAAAGTTATGTGCACGCTGTGTCAAAGGGTCCTGTCAAGTGGGTCGGAAAAGAAGAATTCGTGTGGCACCTCATCCATGCTGAAATATCTGCAGACTATTCATTCAAGGACGCACGCACGAGAGCAACATCGTCGTGCAATGGCGAAGCAAACTGCAGAACAAGACCAATCTGGAGGTGCAAGCACATCATCTGGTTCTCCAACTGCTATGACAACGAACATCAAGTCTGAATTTGCGAGACTTAAACAGAGTTGTGTAAAATGCAACAAAGTTGTCATATATATGTGTGTGTGTGTGTGTGGAAAAAAAGACTTAATACTTACCTGTATTTATTTAAAATATTTACAATGCATATTCCTTTACCATTCATGCCTTTACAATGAAATTCGTTATAATGGCATGCGTGGTTAAGGCATTTTAGTTGTAAAGACTTGTGTGGTAATGGCATGCGTGGTAAAACCTTCGTTGTAAAGGATGGCAGGGTTCCAGCTTCGTGGTAATGGCTGTTTCCCGCTAAGAAGGATACTGACATGGCCCAAAATTAAGCAATGTTAAAAAGAAATGGAGATTAAAGTTATGATTATCATTGAGGGACAAGAAGTGACAAATATTTCTAGAAGCTTTCACAAGAACCTTGATCTGAGTGGAACATCAGAGAAAATATAGGGATCAGTGGACAATGCGAAATATAAACACCACACAGCTTACAGTTACAGTTAACTGTTTCCTTGGTGTAAATTGAAAGCTGCCGGTCTCACAGTGGGATCCGTGTTCATTATGTCTGATTCAGAAGAGGGTAAAGTCACTGCCTGCTGCCCCCAAGCCGTGTCCCATTCTCAGCTTGGCAGTCACATTCATACTACTAGCACTTGCTTTCAGTCCTCTTTCTACTCTGCCATTGAGACAATCACCTCTCAAAACAACTTAGTGTTTCACTCACTCAGATACTATATTAGTTCTGCCTGTCCTTCAGGGGGTTTCTGCTCTGTTTTTTTCACCAGAAAGTCTGGGAAAGTTGCAATTGCTGCTGTCCTATATATTGCTTTATTAAGAGCTTTCAATACACTGAATAGACTGTTCTAAGCACCTGAAGGGGTTAGTTTGAGTGGGACTTGTTTTTCTGAGCAGTGCACAGTCCATCAACTCGGCTTAGTACTGTAGAACTAGCCTGCTCCACATGGATGCAGAGAGAGATACACTCTCTCCTGATCTCCCCTGTGAGGGTACCACTTTCCTTCACTTCGAGGAAAGATTTATGCAAACCCACAGCAAGCTCATTTCCACCTTAACCTCTTTGGACAAGGTACATGGCAATATCAGGCCTTTGCTTTGCAGACCCTATGTATTTTAAGCGAGCTATTAAGGGTAACATTCATTTTCTCCATTGCACCACCTTTGGAGCATGTGGATCTCTCAAACCTTGTCATCTTCTGGACACATAAAGGTCATGCAAATGCCTTCTGTGGCACCACTTGGGGTTACAAGCATGTTAATTTTCAGAAGACACTCTGCTCTCCAGGAAATGAGGTTACAACTCTTTAATCCATTCCGCGCGCCCAGTCACAAAATCAAAGAGACACGTTTCGGCTTGTAACTTCTTTTTTCAATATTTTCCAAATTACCAAACAATTGCTTAATTTATGCAAATATCTCTTTACAAAGTCATGGAAGAAATACTCTCCTGTACTTGTGAACACAACCTTGCTGGTCATAGTACACAGAATATCCACAAATGTTCAAGGTTGGACGTGAGTATTGAAGTGTTATTTAATCATGCAAGCAATTTTAATGGAAAATGCCTTGTGGACAACGGTAAAAGCTAGTGCTTCTGACCACTGAATGTTATTAAAAAGTTGCCCTTATCATTTCCCTCTGCTTGGCCAATGCCTTGCGATACCCTGCTCCGTAATCTTTCTATTTCTCCTTCATAGACAGACTTCCTCTTGGGACCACTTCCCCTGCCTCTGATATTTCTACATGTCTGGTCTGGAGGAAGGCCGACCGTTATATTTTCACCTCTGTTTTGCTGTCTGCCAGGCTGCGTCAAATCATAGGTTGTGCACAAGTGGACTCAACCCAAATATATATTGCCACTTGTCCCTCTGGAAAAAGAGAATCTGCAATCAAGGAAATGAGGTTACAACTCTTTAATTCAGTTCATTCTCCCATTCAGGAAAGCAGGCTGGCAATTCTGATGGTAATTTGGAAAAGATTGAGAAAGGCAGTTAAATGCCGAAATGCGTCTCTTTGATTTTGTGACTGGGAGAGCGGAATGGATTAACCTAATTTCCTGGAGTGCATGGTCTCTTTTTACGGAGGGAGTAGTGGTAATGTATATGCATTGTAACATTGTAAATAGTGTAACACACTGTTTGCTGTACTTTGGGGTAAACAGCTTTTTGTAGTTACCTTCCCTAAAATTAACATGTAATATAAATATATACACAACGAGTAACATTAAATATGCTCATTATTGCAGATGCGGAATCCAAGTAACGAGGTAAGCAGGGTAAAAAATGAGTTTTTATTTT
Organism: Lissotriton vulgaris; assembly: GCF_964263255.1. Taxonomy (NCBI): domain Eukaryota; kingdom Metazoa; phylum Chordata; class Amphibia; order Caudata; family Salamandridae; genus Lissotriton; species Lissotriton vulgaris. The sequence goes on along the minus strand of NC_141693.1, from coordinate 1,187,001,251 downwards.
AAAGCAGAGCAAGTTCCAGTCATCCTGCCTCAGCAACCGCCTTCACCGGAATGCAGAGAATCTGGAACCAAACCTATTCTAACACCAGGGGTGCCGCTCACGGATTCAGACTCGTTGCTGCTGAGGATTGTACCGCAAATCTGGTGTTTGTGCCCCGTGCTATCAGCTCTGCTCCCTGAGGCACAGCAGCTGGTGTGAGCGCTTTTCGCATTCGGCGAAAAACAAACTCGCTCCCAGCTTGGAAGTGCCCATGTTGAGGACTCTGTTGCCTGCTTAGCCAAAGGCATCTACCGGGGGACTGCAAGGCCCAGCATTCTCCACTCTGCACAGCTGGTGCCTCTTCGCCCGGCGGCCACGCCCCTCGCCTCCACGTATTTTACTGTCGATCCCTCTCCGCGACGCGGGACGCGCGCGGGACTAAGATCGGGCAAAGAGCGGGCCGTTTGAGGCCGTTCGAGAACGTGAGAGACCGTACCGGGCCACCACACTAAGCTCTGCCAATATGGACTAGAACTGTATGTACTCCTTCTACTTATTGACATTCAAACTCTTTTTGTTATTGACTCCCTATAAAGACCCTGCGAACCTAATTTACTAAATATGAAGACGAGGGGTAGTAAATCAAAAAAAGTGGGGGTTGGTGAGCAGTTGTTAGGACCTATGGACGACTTCATCACTAAGGCAAACTCGTTCATAGACCAAAGCATCAGCATGAGTGAAGATAGAGTATCTATTGACCTTGCTATTGCAAGGCGATCATCCATGGGGCCACTGGCTGATGCAAGAACTCCCGAGACAGGTGGCACTTTAACGCAACCACCACAAGGTAATAACAGGCTTAGCCTCCCAAACGTTGTAGATCTCTCAGCCTCCCAACTCTCCTTTTCGAGTTCAGATCTAGAAAAAACACCTGAAATCTTACCCGACCATACCCCAGAGGAAGTAAGACAAGCAAGAGGGAGGAGGGAGGGGGCAATTAAGAAAAGAAAGGAAAAGGGGGAAAAATAATAGTCACGTACACTGTCGAATTAACTGCAAATTCAAACATGGTAGGGCCAACCTTGCAAACAGTTGACGATACAGACCGCCCTGTGTTGGTACACCATTCTCTGCATTACACACCAGATATTACCATTTCAGGATCCCCTGTTCTTCCACCCCCTAGCAAAGAACCAGAATTAGACGATACCTCAGCGTTGTTAAACAAAATAGCTGTCCTACTTAACTCGCTTTTTCTTCCCCTAGAAAGCAGATTATTAAATATAGAGAACCAATTATCCAAGCTTATAAACCCCCCAAAAACAAAGCCAGTCCAAGGGCCTCAAAAACTGGGGATAAACAAGCCGGCCGCACCTATTCCACAAAAGAAAACCACAATTCCACTGTGCCCAGCTCCTAAAGCACAAACAATAGTAAAGGCACCTATAGTGGAGAAACCCCCTCTTAAAACTACAACACCTATACCTCAGACCATTACGGTCCCAAGAACACCAGCACTAAAAACACCAGCCCTAAAAACATCAAATCCAGCAGTAAATAAAGGGGGAACCAGAGGGACACATGCGGGTAGACCCCCCGTCAACATGCCACCTGAGGCATGTCCATTTGTGGTTGTGACGACTGGCGTACCAGAATTGGTGGGGCAGGGCGTAGAACCTAATTGGTCCTTAAAAAATAAGGCGCAACATTGGCTAACTACAAACCGCCCAATCCCTCCTAACTGGTCAAGTAGGATATTAACGGTATGTAGGACCCCATGGGTAGGTCATGGCAAAAAAATATTACAGGGAGACTGCATTGTGATTACTTTTGAAGACCCCAGAGTAGTAGACTACATTTGCTCCTGGGAATATCATAGCACAAGTGGTGGGATAGATACAAAGCGTCTTTCCTTTTTCTATCCCTCAAGACAGCATAACAGCTACCTCCAGGAATTTGATAGTTCCTGGCCCAAAGCAGTCCCCCAGGCTTGGGAACTTGACAACCCCAGACCTAAACCGGCCCGCGCTATAATGAATATGACAGCTCTTGACGGGCAGTGGATCCCCACTATCAAAATTATGAGGGCCCATGGCAGATTGCGGGACCACGGAACAGAGGCAGAGAATGGGAGCAGTGGGGTGGGCTTCCACATAGACCATACAGACCCCCCTACAGGTAAACACCACATTGGGACAGCTGGTCGGGTATACCGACTATGAATCGGTTTAGTGGCTTAGAATTGGTCGACTGACCATTAACAGAAAAAGCAAACATCGAGCAGGACATTTTACCCCTAGACCCCATAGAGACGATTATTTTAGGGTCAGAGAATAAAATACAATTCCTGTCGGTCATCTTCTGGAATATTGCAGGCCTTCACTCCAAAATCGAGGATGGCTCTGCTGTTCACTTCCTAGAGGTAGGAAAAATAATTTGCCTACAAGAGACATGGGCCATGATGGAGCTACATCTCCCGGGCTATAAAACGTATTTCTCTCCAGCCCTTGCCAGTAATGCGGGCAGGCCTAAGGGGGGCCTGATTACCTATATAGCAAATACCATAAAAAATCTGAAGGTACTAAGAACAGAATCTGCCCCAAATTTTCAACTACTCTGTCTCTCGGCAGGAAAAAAAGTAACAATCATTCTAGTACATTTTTATAATGATCTAGAGGATGACCACTTTTGCATCACTCTTTTGACAATCAAGGAAAAAATTGCCCTGCTCCGACAACTGTATGAAAAAAAAGGGATAGTTCATTTACTATGGGGTGGGGACTTCAATTTACACCCTTGCCCGCGTGCGGGTAAACAGAGTTGTGGGATAGTGGATGAGCATGACATCCCCCTCATGCACTTCCCCCACACAAGGACAGGGACAGCTATGAATAACCTCCTTTTAGACTTAGAACTGTCAATAGCAAATAAAACAAGCTCTACTCGGAATCTCCTAGATCCAACATACGTAGGGAGGGGGCATCAGACTACTGTCGACTATGTTCTCCTGACGGATGGACTAAGACATTTAACCAGGGATTTCACACTTATGAAAAATATCCTAAGTGATCACTCCGCCCTTAGGTTGGACGTTTACCTGAATGATTTAGAATCCCAAACAGCAATCATAGCAAGCGCCCTATCCCAAAATAAGATAGAACTGGGCAAGAGAAACGGGTATACTCTGAAATGGGAAAAGATCGATCCCACCCAACTAACTGATAAACTGATAAAAATAACATACCCTAACATAATAAAATGCTTAGATCTTTCAGTAGATGACGGGGCGGTTCTTGAAAACTTCAAGACAATATTAGAAAAAATAAAAGGATTGCTGACTAGAAATTCTAAAACAACCAAGCCAACTGTACCAGGATGGTTTAACCACGATTGTACTGTGGCACTAACCAAGCTAAAAACGGCCTTTAATCAACCACATAGAGTTCAACAGCAGATACAGCACATCAGGCTCCAATATAATAAGGCAAGGAAGCTGAGAAAACAGGAGTTAAAACAAGCGCTATGGGCTGACCTCCATAAAAGTGCAGTCACGAAAAATAGCGAGTCCTTCTGGCGGATAGTCAAAACCCTCTTTCTATCTGACTCTAATAGCCCTAAGATTGAAGTGGCTATGGAAGAGGAAATCTGGGTGGACCACTTTTCAAAAATATTTAAATTAACATCGCCAACTGAAGGGCTAGACCACTCTTTTCCCCAGCTGAATTTCCAATTCCCCTGCAATTCGACATACTCGATGTAATACAGGCATTAAAAACAAGCAAAGGTGGAAAAGCACCTGGGCCTGATGGGGTGCCAGTAGACCTTTTTAAACATCTTCCGGACCTCTGGGCCCCCATACTCACAAGAGTATGTATTGCAGCAGCAAAACTGGGATTGATGGAGTCCTGGTCCAACTCCATCATGGTGCCAATTTTCAAAAAGGGGGACCGCCAGGATGTCACATGTTACCGCCCCATTTCATTGTTAGACTCTCTGGGCAAAGTAGTTGGCAGAGTAGTACTTGAGCGGCTCCAGCAATGGGCAGATGATAGGAATATTTTATCCGACCTACAATTTGGATTTAGGGAAGGTTTCGGAACTGTAGAACAGGCCCTTAATCTAAGCATGATCGTGTCCAAATATATTCACGCAAAGCAGGGGATAATGTACATGGTATACGTCGATTTGTCCGCTGCGTTCGATTGCGTATCTCATGCGAAGCTATGGTCTGTCTTGAGAACCATGGGGGTGGCCCCCACCCCTCTTGGATTTCTTGAGAGAATTATATTCTGAGGCTTCTGCAAGAGTGCGCTTTGGCATAAAAGGGGAGCTCTCCACGTCCTTTAGAGTGGAGCGAGGAGTCAGGCAGGGGTGTGTTCTGGCCCCCTTTCTCTTCTCGCTGTACACCAATGGATTGGAGGGGGAGATGTTGAGAGAGGGGCAGGACCTCCCCAGACTAAACCAACGCCTGATTCCCGCTCTACTCTACGCGGATGACGCGGTCATCCTGGCCCGCACACCAACCGAACTACAGAAGTCCCTGACTAAGTATGCTGATTTTATGAGTGCTTTAGATCTACATGTAAACGTCAAAAAACATTTGTCATGGTGGCTGGTGGAGGAAAAAAACGAACAAAGAATATTTACTTAAACAAACAAAAACTTGAGAGGACCCCCCAGTATCCCTATTTGGGTATAATGATTGATGAAAGACTAAACTGGAAGGCAGCCATAAAGGCTAGGAGGCATCTCTCTAAGAGAGCAATTGTAGCACTGATGAACTTCTCCCAACGACTGGGAAGGAGACCACCGGTTGAGCTGCTAAGAATCTATGCCGCGAAATGCCAAGCAATTGCGCTGTATGGGGCCGGGGTATGGGGGCATGCAGACGTTGGTTCCCTCCAGATAGCGGAGAACTCTTTTATGAGATGTCTCCTATCTGTGCCAAAATGCTCCTCTATCTATGCCTGCCATGTGGAATTAGGAATCCCCTATATAGAAGATCTGATAAAGGTCCAACCACTGCTACTTTGGAGGCGCATTTGGGTTTCAGACAAAAATGCGCTGACCAAACAAATCTTAGAGGATTCCATGGTGCTGGACCGCGCGCACAAAATAGCATGGCTCAGTTATGTCAGGCATTTCTTCTTAGACCTGGATCTAGAAAAGTACTATCTTACACCTGATAAGCTAACTGAGATAACAAAGAAAGAGTTGAAGCAAATAGCCCTGAACCATCTAGAGACTCTTAGGCTTACTCTGGTCTCAACCAAACAATCTGTTCTACATGCAAACATGATACAGCTTACCCTGCAAATCCAGCCTTATCTGACATTAGAGATCAGTACCTATGATAAGATGCTTCTGACAAGGTTCAGACTTAATCTTTTCCATAGGCTTGTAGCCTTTCCGGTAAAGAATACATGGGAACCAACTTTGGCTCACTGTCCTTGTGATGATATGTCGCCACAGTCCTGTATACATACAATATTGTTCTGCAAATATTATCATACCCACAGAAAAATCTGGCTATTTCCCCTGTTAAAACGCTGGGGTTTTAGACAATGCCATCCCGCCATGTTATGCTTACAAATGTTAGATTCTGAATGCACTTGCTACCATGTATTAAATTTTTAAAAATGCATTGTCAGGCACAGGAATAATCTTTAAATACCGGAACTTGCCAATCACTGTACTTCAATGGAACCCATCCTTTTAACATTTTAGATTCCTGTTAAAACATTTTTTATGACATACTGATATTTTCAATAATGTAATTGTTTAACCTATGTTGTTGCTTTTATGGTTTTGCAATGTCTAAAGCCGAATAAAGAAAGAATTTATTTATAACACCATGGTTCCAGATTCTAATGCATGCCTGCGAACGACCGCAGCTAAAGAAATATAACATATCTTCTTTTCTTATAAAAACAAAAGAAACAAGCAAGAAAATAACAGGGAATGCACATTTTAACAAAAACACCTAGAATAAGCATAAAATACATTCTTTAGCTAATTCAAAAATAATCATTACATTCTATAAACAAAGAACAATAGCACATACTAAGATCAACTCTAACATTTTTCAAGAAAAACTTAATACATCTTAAAGTATTCATATTTCCTTGGTACACGACATTGCCATGCAGAACTCTGTCATTTACTCTCCTGGATTGTTTTACTAAGAATATCTTTCTTAGGAGCAACACAAACAGAATCACTACTACTACCTCCTTTGGAATACAAAGCAATCCTTCTGAAGTTCCAATTTTGCCCATTTTCCAAAACAACATGCCATTTATGAACTTCTTTAACCCTAAAAGGTTCTGAAAATTTGTTAACACCATGCTCCTTTCTACCCAACTTAATTTTGACAAAATCACCCACATCAACTCTCCCTACCTTACCACTGGAAAAACTGGAAGACTTCCCAAATTTACCACTAAAGTTACTAACTTCAAAAGACCTCTCCTCAAATAACCACTGAGGAACCATCTTAGTCTTTGGAACCCTACCACGCATAAGCTCTGAAGGAATGGCATTGGTGACACTATGAACGGTGGTATTATATGACCAAATTAACTCTCCCACAGCACTGCGAACATCACGTAGACCTTGCACAGACATCTGAATAGTACCCTTCACCATCCTATTCATACGCTCCACAATACCGTTACCTTGTGGATTATGCAAAGAAGTACACATATGTTTGATCCCATGATTAGACAAGAACAAGCGCATAGATGAAGAAGTCAGTTGAGTACCATTGTCTGTAAATAAAATACAAGGAAAACTCTCCTTCAAAAAAGTTGATTTGAGTTGCCTAATGAAACTTTTGGTAGTAATATTCTTCATAAACTCAACACACATCCAACTCAACACACATCCACCAAAACCATAGCAAAACGACAATCTCCAGACAAATAGTCCATTGGACCAATAAAATCCAAACAGACCTTTTTCCCAAGGTAAATCCTTATCACATGCAATCGAACCGTGAGTACGTGAATCAATCTTCAATCTCTTCTTGCTCTCTCTGCACAGAGAAGAGTTTTCAACCCACTTTATAATGTTATCATCCATTCCAGGCCACCAAAAATGAACCTTAAGTCGCTTATTGGTCATACTCTGGCCAAGATGACCCTCATGTGCCAGAAGAAAAAGTCTTTTCCTAAGAGAATTTGGAGGTATGAATCTTTCACCTCTCATCACCAAGTCATCAGAACCACCCAAACAAAGTTCTTCTTGCAATGTAACGAAATTACGTAGGGAAGACTTTACATCACCCTCCCGTTTCCAACCAAGACGTATTGCACTAACTAATTCACCAAAATCAAGGTCTTCAACAACTGCTCGATGCCACTCGTCCTTGGAAATTGAATTAAAACCACCTGAGCAAACATCATCAAAGCTAGCAACTAAACACACATTTTCATCATTAAAATCATCACACTTTTCTGACTGAATAGGTAAACGAGATAAGCAATCCGCTTGTACATTTTTCCACCCAGAAATATGTTGCAAACTATATGTATATTCTTGCAATTTGGCTGCAAATCTCATTAAACGAGGAGAACCATTATTAACTCCTCCAGGTGACAAAATTCTAATAAGCGGCTTATGATCAGTTCTTAAGTTAAAATGTGTGCCCCACAAATAGGTGCGAAAATGTGAAACCCCCCAAACGGCAGCCAACGCTTCACGCTCAATCACAGCATAATTGCGCTCAGAAGCACTAAGAGTTCGTGAAGCGAAAGCAACCGTTTTCTCTAAACCATTTTTCCTTTGTGATAAAATGGCACCAATACCATGGGCACTGGCATCAACAGTTATAAAAGTGTCTTTACCTGGTTCAAATGTGGTAAGAATTCCTGCATTGACAATCTCAAGTTTAATCTTCTCAAAGGCCTCAGACTGTTGAGAACCCCAAACAAATTGTACTCCCTTTCTAAGTAACAGCCTTAAAGCTTCAGTTTTGTGAGCAAAATTCGAAACAAACTTTGAGTAATACTCAACTAATCCTAAAAAGGATTTTAACTGATCCCTATTTGAGGGAATAGGAGCACACCTAATAGCTTTCAACAAATCTTCTTTTGGCTTTACACCAGAATGAGAAATGGTGTACCCCAAATAATCAATTTCAGTTAATAAAAATTGACACTTATCTTTCCTTAGAGTAAGACCGGCATTGGAAAAGATATGCAAAACTTTAGCCAAATTAGCATTATGTTCAGGCTCATCAATACCCGTAATTAATACATCTTCTTGGAAAAAATGAACATGCTTTATGTCCTTTAACAACGAATGCATCATACGTTGGAATACGCTGGCCACTGAGGCCAGCCCAAACAGCAACCTTTTAAATTGAAACACTCCCTCAATAGTTACAAATGCAGTAAGTTCCCTGGAGTTAGGATGCAAAACGACCTGATGGTAGGCCAATCTAAGATCAAGCTTACTAACGAACTTTGCCTTATCCATCAAAAGTACCATTTCCGAGATGTTCGGGAGGGGAAATTTATCTACAATAATATTTTGGTTGAGGGACCTAAGATCCACACAAACACGAAGTTTGCCATCTTTCTTTTGAGTGACAACCACAGGAGAAAGCCATTCTGAGGCTTCAACAGGCTCTATTATATCTTGTTTCTGCATATCATCAAGCATTTCTTTAACTTCACCTCATATAGCAATAGGAATTCTCCTAAATGGTATGTTTCACAGGAGAACACTTCTTCTTAAGTTTGATCTCATGCACATAACCCTTCAATTTACCTAAACTTGAGCGAAAAACATAATTGTACTTGGTAAGAATAGCATCAACCTTTGAAAAGTCATCAATAACAAGAACTTTCTCCACAGATCTAGGATCCAGAATAATGTGCAAGTCATGTTGCTGCATCCAACCCAGAATAGATGGACCATCATCAGAAATATACACTTTCCCAGAAGCAAATCTGCCTTTGAATTCAAAAGAAGCATCCATAACACCCTTTATGTTGATAATTTGACCTCCATAACCTTTTGGAGTGATATCACTCTCGGATAATAACAAATGGGGCCAACATTCCTTGAATAAGCGAAAAGGGATAATAGTGAACATAGATCCAGGATCAACTAAGAGTGTTACAGCAACCCCATTCAAAACAAAGACAGCTTTTGGTCTTTGTAGACCAATACAAGCACAATTTTCTATACAAGAACATTCTTCTATGCATAAAGACATATCATGAGGAATTATATCACCTTCAACATAGGCAACTCTGTTAACAGAAGGATTTTTGCACGTCTTACTGATATGTCCCTTTTTTCCACATTTCCTGCAAGTTTTATCTCGGGCAAAACAACCTACAAAATCCACTGCATGAGACATGCTCCCACAGCGAAAGCAACCCACAAATACATTTTTTGCTTCAGGAACAAAACTTTTAGGTTTCTGCTTGAAAGTGGAACATTTTAGCCTAACATCAGTTGAAACAAAGTCCTTATCCACTTTGTTGACAACATTAATTGAATCTTCTTTTTTTAATTCCAGAGTACGCATTTCTTCCATACACTTATCCGACTCTTCCACCACTTTGGCAATAGAAATGGCTTCCATTAAAGTAGGATTCTTGGCTGCCCAAAGCTTTTGTTGCATCCTCTTGTTTTTGCATTGTATAATCAACTGATCTCTAGTAAGTTGATCTGTCATGGCACCAAAGTCACATTTCAACAAGAGTACTCTTAAGCGAGTTACCATTTGGTCAGCGGTTTCTTTTTCTTTTTGCGGAACAGTATAAAATTTGTGTCTTTGCATCACAATGTTTACTTATTTGCCAAAATATTTTTCAAGTCTCATTTTTGCTTCATTATATGGATTATCCACAGGTTGCCCAACTGCACCAAGCAATTCTGGCAAAAGTTTAAAAACATGTTGGCCTCCTTTGCCAAGAGAATTAATAAAATGGCTTTCTTCCTTGACACAGGAAATCTAAGCATATCGATCGCTTCCAAATAGTTTTCAAAAATACTTAGCCATTCTTCCCATTCAATGGCAGGGGTATCACTAAAAATTAAAAACGGAGGTGGTGGTGCAATAGTAGAATTAGCTGTAGTAGCCATGAAACTCAAGTACAAATAAAGTTTAATATGCACCAAATTGAATATATTGTACTCGGAATTAGGCTGAGGCAGGAGAAAATTGAAATATAAATTGTGCTCAAAATGTAAGAAAAGTGTTCTGAAAGTACAAGGCTAAAATATCACAATCCAAGAAAAGGCTACTTCATAAATATGTGGTTGGCAAAAGCGTATTTCACAAATGCAATTTGTGGTTGGCAGGAGTCAGCGATGCAAGAAAATGGCCTCCTTACGTAAAAGCAAGTTAAGTTTGTGTAAATACGCTGCGTGGTTGGCAAGAAATGGTTGGCAATGTTTCAAAATGGCCGTCAAACGTTAAAATGACGTGATGACGCGATGACGGTATAAACTTCAACAACGCGACTTACTGTCTGCGCGCACACATCACAGTGTGTCTCGCGACTGGTGGACAGCGCGTGAAAGAAAACATTTGCCCCAAAAGCCAACGACAACAAAATAATAAGGAACAACAGTACCTTAAAGCAGTTTTCACAGCGAGTGAAAGTTGAGGATAACAAAGATTGCGAAAAACGAGCGAAGAATGTTGAACGAGGCAGCAGAACAGGAATATCGAGTCAGGAGGTCAGGACAGGACTCCAGAAGAACAGGATCGTCGCCAAAATATTGTAGATGCGGAATCCAAGTAACGAGGTAAGCAGGGTAAAAATGAGTTTTTATTTTAAAGCAGAGCAAGTTCCAGTCATCCTGCCTCAGCAACCGCCTTCACCGGAATGCAGAGAATCTTTTAACACCATGGTTCCAGAATCTAATGCATGCCTGCGAACGACCGCAGCCACAGGAATATAACACTAATGTATTGCAATCTCGTAGTTCTGGTTGCATTTACAAACCACTTTCATCAGCCTTTGGCCTTGTGGCCTATAAATGTCATCAGAACCCCTAGATGCAATATTGGGCCATAATACATGTATTAGCAGTAATGTTTATATGTCTTACAACATATCTTACATGTCATAAATCTCTGATATCCAGCCATATCCAAACATATTTGTCTCTCCTCCTTGGATATGTTTGCTTTTGTCATAAGTCTGTCACTTTCGTCATACATCTTTAACATTTTGTCTAGATATCTTTCCTCAAGAATATCTACTGATCTGGATTGGCCTTCGATTAGACCTTTAATGAAGCACTTATAGCCAATGCTGAAATGAAATTAGTGAATGATTGCACTAGTTTTAGTAATTTAATATCGGGAATAACATGCAATCTGTTAAGTGTATATTTCTCTTCATTTTTTGTACACAGTCCTCTCTCTGCAAAGCTTCCCCATCACTCTTGTAGCCCTGCTTTTTTATCTACGTTTTTAAAACATTCCTATATGTCAGTCTTTACGACCGAATACCTTAATGCTAATCTAAATACATTTTATGGAGCGTGCAATTAACATAAGGCATCTTGGCACTAGTGTCATTTTAACAAGAAGTTTTGAATGATCGGATAACAGAGCCATGGAGTTTAAAGTCAACTGGAGAAGAGCTACTGAAGTATGTTGCTGAAGAGATAAGTTGTCAATTCATTTCCTAAATTTCAATAGATTGAGCTGCTCTCGGAGTTGAGGAGGGAGACAATTCCACCATTTAGAGGTGGAATAGGAAAAACGTCCTCCTCCCCATTGACATCTTTTTATTCTGGGTATACATAACTGCCTAGCAGTACTGGATTGAAGGGTACGAGGAGTGTACCATTTGGGAGTGGCCAGGAGAAAGTGGGTTCCAGCTTGGTGCGGTGCCTTGTGAGCCCACAATAAAGCTTTACATTTGATGCCAGCCCAGATGGGCAGCCAATGGAGGTCGCTAATTGTTCCTGAAACTGAGCAGAATTTGAGAAGATTTTTGAGTACTCTGGCAAACGCATTTCGAATGGTTTGTAGTTTGTTAAGAATGCGTGACTGGGCATCCATATAGAGAGCTTAACAATAGCCTATTTTGGATCTAACAAGAGCTAGAAAGACTGTTTTTCTAAGTTCCATGGGGAATGAACAGTAGGACTTTCTTTACAATGATTAGCATGGGGAAAATGATAAAGGAACTTGCTTAGAGTGGTCTATGAAATTGAGATTTAAGTAAAATATGACTCCAAAATTTCTGGTTTTCCAACTGGGCATAGAAGGGACCCAAGACTAAGTGGGCACCAAGGAGAATTCCAAAATGAGGGATTCCTGCCAAATAGCAGCACTTCTGTCTTTTCTGAGTTCAGCTTTAGTAAATTCTTCTTCATACAGGTGACAATTCGCAACACACAGGTTTTGAAATCATTGGCTAATTTATCAGGGTCAGTAGACACTGATACCACTGTTTGGGTATCATTGGCATAGGAAAAAAAAGAAATACCCAGCATTGAACTAATTTGATTATAGGAGTGATGTATGAAATAAAGAACGACTAAGAGGATCCCTGGGGGACCCCACAAGGGAGTAAAAATTGATCAGAGGTAAAACTGCTCACAGCCAACGATTGCTCTCAATTGGAATGAAAATATTTTAGTAATCTAAGCGGAGAGCCTTGAACCACGCTCTGTTAATTGATCACCATGATTCAATTGGGATCAAAGGCAATGTTCTTAAGTTCATTTCTTCATTCCTGGCTGACCTATTCAGTCGGTCTCTCTTGGTGAATTCATCTCACCAGCTTTTTTATTACCTTGTGGGGTCCCCCAGGGCTCATCTTTGAGCCCCACTTTGTTAAATCTTTATGGCACCCCACTCGCAGTCTTAATGAGATCATTTGGCTTTTCCTTAGTTTCTTATGTGGATCATACTCAGATTGTGGTATCCATTACTGATTTCCCACGGCAGCTCAGTTCCACAACTGCATACTTCCCATTTGGAAGTGGAAGAGCAACAATTGTCTTATCCTAAATTTCTCTAAAACAGAGGTCCTGCTATTTGGCAATAATCCTTCTTTTTGATCTAACAACTGGTGTTGCCAAGAACTTGGTACCTTGCCTACTCCCAGTGACAGGGTTAAAAACCTTGGGGTGATTATTGATACCAATTTGTTTTTTGAAAGACAAATAAACCATATCTTGAAAACTTTAAGGAATGTGTTGCCTTATATTCCTCTAAGCCTGCAGAAGAGGGTAGTTACAATTCTCATATCTTCAAAAGTAATTATGGCAACGCCCTCCTTATCATTATTCAAAAGCATTTTCTTCATAAATTACAAACATTACAAAACGCTGCTGCTTTGTTACTTTTTAGCATTCCGAAACATAAATCAGCTTCCCAAGCATTGATTCAACTACACTGGCTCCCTATGGATAAACGCATTCAATGTAAGGCACTTTGCATTGCCTTCAGGGCCCAACATACTGTCGACCCTGACTATTTGGTACAGCGTTTTCAACACAATACGCCAACACGCTCCTTATGCTCATCCACAAGTGGCAATTTCTTGATACCCAGATTTAAAAAAGCTAATTGGGGAGGGAAAGGCTTCATTGTCTGCACTTCAAGGCCATGGAACACTCTTCCCATAGAACTTAAGCTTAAGAAAGATCTGCTGGATTTCAGGAAACTTCTAAAAACCTGGTGCTTCAGTATATAACATTGATCCTCCTAGCCTAGTATCCGCTCAGTGCCTAGATACCCCCAGGTAATTGTTGCGCTTTATAAGTTTTATTTTAATTTTATTTTCCTTTCATGAAGATGAACGAAGACTATGCAGCATTTATTCAACCTCAGAGCATATATTTGGGCCCAGGTACTTATTATTGTACATATTAAGCAATAGCTACGACTCAGTCAACTCAAAATTACTTTCTAAGTATTTCCATTAATCATCTTTCCGCTCTCCGATCATAGAATTTCTGAGAAAAGCACCTGAAAAGAAACATTTATAAATTAAGGATACACACATGTATTAATGTTTTATATGGCTCCCTAAGCGACATTGTGATTGTCTGATTCTAAATCTGGTACCTCACTGCTGATACATCATAAAGGAATTCTAGGCAGCTCTGTGAGAGCCACACTGGAATGCAGGGAGCAAAGCTTCTAAATGAGGGGGAAGGGAAAGCACAGAGAGTAGTGGGAGTGGGTGACAGGAGGTCAATTAATTTTTGTATTTGTGACAGGAGAGAGAGGCCATGTAAAGTATGTCTCCCCCTTACTCTTCTGCACCTGCATAGCAGGTGAACGTTGGGGCATACATGATATAAAGTTAGAGAGAGATGAAAAGTCAATTACAGGGATGTTTTTCACCTCAGGGTTCAGAGTGACACCATAGATACCTTCAGCTTCCTCTCATTGTCTATTTTATGTCACTCAGAACATTCCTGTCAATCACTATTACCCATTTATAATTTGGTACATTATAATTTTGCAAGATCAGAGATGTTATAATCATTTATTTACGATAATTTTACACAAGAATGGATTATGACACTATTTTACAAGAAAATGTCAAAATGTGTGTTAGGTTTCAACGTTTCAAGAAACACTACAAAGTGTAATGTAAGCATTGGCACTGCCATGAAACGTAGGTGTTACATGAGGTTATGTTATGATTTGCCATTCATGAAGTTCTATTCTGATTTGCTTTAAAATCCTATAGGCTGTATTAACATATACCGTGCAATAGAGACTTACAAAATTATATGTGAACTGATAGCGACTATGAAAAATGCTATGAGTACCCTATACTTACATGAATTAATTGCACTTCATGATGAAGTGATATTCATATGTTTGCTTGAAACTTTAATACACCATTCTATGTAATGTTAGATTCATATTTTAGCACAAGTTCATCATGCATGAGGTGTGTGTTATGAAGGCCTCAAACTTTGCTTCCTTTCCTAGTATGAACTTATGAACTGAAAAGTCGGAAGCCTATGGGACTCTTTCGTAAAGTTACTACTTTTGTTCTAGCCCTTAATTGCCTTCTTTCACGTTCGTAGCTTACTTGACTAGACTTGCAACAAAATTGTTACTTCCTAGACCAAACGCTTGAGAATAGACGGAGAAGGGATGAGAGCATAAAATCGCCTACTTTCTAAATGCAACAAATGTACGTATGACTAAACTACAGTGGCTCTACGGGATGGCGACTAATGGAGTATTTAATTCTGCTGTCTCTGTATACTTTTACCTACTACATCATCTCACCCTATCGTGGGCACCCAATGAGACAGAGATGTCTGACAAATTCGGTGGTGTCAAGGGGTGTAAACCTGGAATCGATGGAGGTTAATTGCCTAAATGATGAACTAAGGTGCATCATCCCTTTACCCATCTTGCAGTACAGATACTGATGATTGGGACTTTCAGAAACATCGTGAACTGTGACGAAATGCTTTGATATGCTGCCGCCTGGTATGCTAAAGTAGTGGAACCTTTTCGGCTGCATGGGTTCGCGTCAGAGCAGCTGTGGCATTGACGCTGCAGTGCAAACAGAGGCAGACGATTCTATCCATGAACTGGAACTGGTCATTTGGAACTCACTGAAATTTCCTAATCGGGCTGGTATGAGATACAACTGATTTTCCCTTTTAATTGATTCTCATTAGGATAAAATCTCCCAAGGCAGAGGAAGATAGTTGCTTCATATTTGGATCTCGCAGAGTTTGCATATGGTTATTAAATCCTATCTCATTTAAAATTTAGGTTGTATGCTAATTAATTGAAATCTAAAGAAATACAATTTGAGGTACATTACTCTGCTAATTTTGTCTCATTATTTCTTGTGGCTAAGTTCAATTTGATTTAGTGATTACTTGAACTGTTTAGGGGAACTTCCTGGGAGAATATACCCAATATTGTATGGTAACAATTATCTTATTTCAAGTCGTCATATAATGATTGTTCATCCCTAAGTATTCCAGTCCCTTTCAGCACAGAACAAGATCCATTGGAGGCCCTAAGAGATTTGATATGATAGCTGGGGTTAAACTGTGATGAGAGAAAATAAACTAAACAAATAATTTATGAGGCCCAACACGTTAACCCTCAACAGCTTCTTCACGACTCCCAGTACTTGTATTCGAATAGATTGCACCACCCATAACAGTACTGACTTTCAGTCGATGAGACTATTGTTCTGAAGCTGTATTTTCACAAAGGTCCTTCTGACAGTGACATCTTAGATGCAGTGCATTCTGACACTATTGGCTATGAGTGCTGCCCCGAAATAAAGGCAGTAGGGGATACAACTATTCCCCAGTTCTCTTATTTCTTAGAATTGCAATACTCTCAGTACTGCCCTCCATAGATATTTGCTCTATTTTGAATTGGCTGTGTACTCACTAATTTATATCGCACACAAGCACACGCATAAGAAAATTGACACATAATTACCGATTGCTGGAGTTGGAGTTGTTGATTGACCTGTAATCAGAAAAAGCAGCAAAATCATAACCAGACAAAATAATTTATGTCACTTATAGGTGCCTTCAATCAAATTATTATAATTTGAAACACAACCCTTCATGAACTTTAACATTAGATTTTGAACCAGGTCTTATTCATATAAAAATACTTTTAATAAAAAACCCAGCTTCCATCCCAAACAAAGTTTAGGGGCGATATTTAACAGTTCACTCAATGATGCTTTTCCAGCCCTGTAGTGACATTGTCCATCTTTACCCTTTACAGACTCCTCTGAAACATTTGCATTTTACTCTAAAACTACGTCAGCGACAGGACATGCTCCTATGAATGTAGTGTTGCCAGATCTTAAGGTCTCACATATCAATAATGTATGGATTTTTGCAAAAAATTTATTGTGGTGATATTCATTCTGCACTTTCTTTTGTTAATTTCACAGCCTTACCCCCTCAGGATTCTCATTATCAAAGCGGTAAACAGTGTTGAGCACCACTCAGAACTCACTGAGAAGGAGAAGGATGTATCATTGCGGTCCTATATATAGAACATTGGGAAGTGTCAATTGGGCATTTTGGCCAGGGAGGTATCTTGGCAAGGGACATATAAGCAACCACAAAAAGGGAGTTTTTAAATTGCCCTTAGTTTGGTGCTACCTCAAGTCCGTTGAACTGACTTAATCTGCTGGCACAGTGCTACACCTCTCTTCTCTGAAACAATACTGCCTATGATCCAGCATGGTTATGGAAACACTGTTGAAGCATGGGCATGACAGCACTCTTCCTTTGAACAAGCAATGAACCAATGTCCCAACATGGAATGAATGCCTTTTCTGGTCAATGTAATTTAGAGCAAAATGAAAATAGCATTCCTTCTCTACCCTTTGTGAACAGTACAAAAAAATAAGCCCTTCTGTTTCAAAGTCAAAGTCAAAGAAACTTATTGAGCGCACAAATCACCTGAAAGGTCTCATGGTGCTTGCGGAACTCAGTAAAAGCTAGCGATCAGATCTGAACAACATTATTGATGGTCAAATAGCCATGTTTTTGGTTCCCTTTGAAAAAGCTTGTGATCAAAATGGAAAGAAGATGTGACAGAAGCTTGTTTCAGAGGTCGGGGGCAAGGAAGGAAAAAGATCCCCCCCTACTTCTTGTAGTGCGAAATCATAGTGGGGTAAGGAGATGCTTTGTGCTAGATCTTAAGAGTCTTCCTGGCTGATACCAGTTTAGTCTATTGGCTCAGTAACTTCGTCCGGTTCCGTTTATGCTCTTGTGGGTGAGGCATAGAATTTTAAAACAGCTTCTCTTTTTTACCGGAAGCCAGTGGAGCATCCTCAGACTGGGAGCTGATGGAGATCTTGGTGGAAGATTTAAAATGAGTCTAGCAGCTGTGTTCTGCAGGATCTGAAGTTTGGAAAATAGGTCTTCATTTAGGGAGGCTAATAAGGCGTTCCCATAGTCGAGACGTATTACAGTAAGACCCTGCACCAATGGCTTCCTGCATTCAATAAGGATCTATTTAAAGATTTTGCGTAATTTCCGCAGAATCCCATAGCAAGTACCTCTTACAAGATTAACGTGATTTTTCATTGTCAACTTGTTGTCAATTGGTATTCCGAGAATACGCACTGCTTGTTTGGGAGATGGGCATGGGCCCAGTGCCTAGGGCCAGCAGTCGTGGGACCAATACTCTTCGGCCATGCCAAACAGATTAATCTCTGTCTTGCTGCCATTGAGCTGTAGTTTATTATTGCCCATCCAGTTGTTAATATGGATCATACAGTTTTTAAACCGGACATTGTGTCTGTGGGGTCAGGACCAAATGTGATCAACAGCTGAGTGTCATCAGCGTATGACACTCCCTCAAAACCATAGGGCCTGATTACCCTGGCCAGGTGTTACCAAAAAGGTTGAAAAGCAAAGGGCTCGTGATGGAGCCCTGAGGGACTCCTATACTTACAGACCTATTACATGAGGCCAGGGTACCTATATGTACTGTGGTTGTACGGTTCATTAGATAGTTTTTGAACCAGTCCAGGGCTTTACCTCTGACTTCCACCTCCTAGAGCCGTTCTAAAATGCTATGGGAGATGGTGTCAAAGGCGGCTGACCAATCCAAAAGGATAAGCATGGCTGATTCCCTGTTATCCAGGGCCAGCCTGATGTTATCAACCACCTCTACCACTTCTGTTTCAGAACTATGTCCCGACCGAAACCCTGATTGCGGTGGGTCAAGAAATCCGTTATTTTCCAAGTGGTCAGTGAGTTGTTTATTAACCAGAGATTCAAGCACCTTCCCGAAATAAGGCAGCAGCAAGATAGGACGGTAGTTGTCTGGTACCCTTGGATCTGAGGTAGACTTTTTCAGAATTGGTTTGAATTGAGCTATTTTCCATCTAGTTGGGACCATGACTTGTTCTAGTAAAATGTCAGTAAGTTTGAATATTAAAAGAGGTGCTATGTTTACGCCGGAACGGTGTGGGAGAGGGCCTGCTGGAAAGCTTGATTTGATCTTTGTTAAGGCTACGTAGACTTCTTCTCTGGTAACAGCTTTTTAAATTCCGACAATAAAGGCAGAGTAAGATGGCTAATAATGGCTGTAAGAGAATCTGCATTGTTGATTTGATGTTAAGGGAAAGATCCATAGATAACTTTGACCTTTTCGCCAAAGAAGGAGGACAATGTGTCAACCCATTCTTTCGTGGGGGTATGGATGTGCTGCTCAGTGTGAGGGGGTAAACTTTTCCATATTTATAGAGCTCTTTATTGGAGTTCACAGCATTGCTGATCTTGTCTGTCAGGTACAACTTTTTGGCCTGTTTAATATTATTTAGGTAAGTGCGATGGATCTGGTTATATTTTAGCCGGTTCTTATTTGTCTTAGTTTTCCTCCATTGACGTTCAGCAGTCCTGCTGGTCCGTTTGTCAATTTTTAATGCTGATGTAAACCATGGCAACACTTTGTCCTTGACCCTTGACAAAGGTGCCACTGTGTTTAGGGTCAGTGTGATTCCGTCTTCAAAAGCTGTGGCTACCTGGTCTACGTTTTCTGAGTGAGACACAGACTGGAGATTGAAATGAGCTGAGAATGTTGATTGGGGACTTTACGCCAAGGCCTGATCCAGGTAAAGTCATTATTATGGCAATTATTCGAAACTTCAATGGGTATACACAATTTTAATAAATTATGGTCTGACCAGAGTAGGGCTAAAGGTTGCTCTACTGTAAGTTTAGTTGAATTTGTGAATAAAAGATCCAGGGTGTGGCCATGAGCACTATTGAAATATGGCATCTCTTTCAAAGAATACAGTTATCTACATTGCTAACCTTGGAGAAAATTTTTGTGAGTGACATATCTCAACATTAATTCTCAGGACGCCTTTTTACATCTTGAGTTGTTTGTGATTGTGGCATTAATAAAAAAAAACTATTTTGGTAGTTCCATATTGACACAGAATGCTGTTAGACCGGGTTAATAACTCTCTTCCACAAAGAAGAATGCACACTCACTTCTTGAGCAGATGACGCTGGCATCCTCGCTGTGGACACAGTTATGCACGCCCATCCCGCTGTGAGGACACGTCCACAGCGCATACTCATACCCTCTGCAGTTCACGTTATCCAGGTGGATGGGACCGTAGCCCTGTCCATAGAGGGCATTCCCTGGAGCGGACACTGCTGATCCGCAGCCAATTTCTCTGCACACGACATGCGCATCATTGAGGTCCCAGCCATCGTCACACACTGTGCCCCAGGAAGAGTTGTAATAGACTTCAACACGACCTGCACATCTGTCCAAGCCATTCACTAGCCGAACTGAGAAATAAGCTGGAAGAAATTGAGAGAAAGAACTATCATCTCCAAATGCAAATCTGTATTACTACAAATGTAACAAGTCCTGAAAAGGACCCACTACTATCCTACCCAACAACATATCATTTATACATAGACGTCTTGATGAAGGTCACTCTCACAAACAATTCCAACACTAAGCAGTCTCATGACAGGCCTGCTAAGAACGGTATCCTGAGTAAATCAGGCAGTGATGGAAGCAGGGCCCTCGGGCACGTGCCATCTCAATGAACTTGTCACTAGAATGCGAGTAGTATATCGAGTCTGGAAGTAAAGAGAAATGTGACAGGGGAAAACGAAGGACAGCACGTCACCAGCGATGAAAATCAGGCCAGGAGGGGACGCTAATGTGAGATGCAAGAATAGATGGCCAGGTGACACACAATTACAGAGAGGTGAATGGGGGAGAGTGAGCAAGCAGAGAGAACAGTGAAAGACAGAAAGGTGGGGATAGTGACAAGGAGAGAGATGGGAAAAGTAACTGACAAAGCTGCAGATGGAGAAAGTAAATAGGAGAATCAGGTGGGAACAGCAGTAAAGAGAAGGCCAGTGGAGGGCGAAGGAGGCATCACAGAATATTTTGTTGTCAGGCAAATGTGGCCGTGGGAGACCCCATCATTTTACACCCCAACCCTTTACCCCAACAGAACGCCTACAATTCTATGAATCAGAGGTGGGGTTAAAACTTAATTTCATGAGTCAAAGGTATGGCACCTCCCAACATGTAAAAATCCCAGAAATAGAGTAACCCCGGGCGTAGCTGGCATAGTGCCACTATGCAGAGTTCCACAGAGTTGGAAAGAAACTCTGTGGAACTCCGCTCCACTCCCCTCCACCCTGCCCAATATAATTATAATAAAAAAGGCACTTACCTGCTGTGGCTGCCTCCTCCTCCTCACCATGTTCTCACTCTCCTTACTCGTCCTCGCCGTCCTCATCGTACGTTTAAGGCGTACAACATAGGAGTTTCCAACGAAGAGGACTGTGAGGACGAGGACAGAGAGTGCGACCATGGTGAGGAGGAGGCAGCCACAGCAGGTAAGTGCCTTTAAAAAAAAATTATAATTACATTCTGGAGGGTGAAGGGGCTGGCTAACTCCGCTCGCCATGGAGTTTTCACCGGAGCGCGGATTAGGCATAATTATGTAAAGTCCGCTGGTGAAGCAGAGTTACGCGTCCGAGTTTAAAAACAAGTAAATTAAGGAAAAGGGATGTAAGAATCCTCTAAGCTTCTTTTCTTGGTAAAAGGTTTATTGAAGTACAGCACGGCAAAATGCATCTGTCCGTCTGTGGCTCTAGGTGCAACTGCAGCCCAGCTGGAATCTACAAACTGAAACTGTACTAAGAACATAGAACACATAACAAAAGTGTACAGAGTGCATGACAAGCAATCTAGAGCATAAGCTCATACTTGCTAAAGCAATAACTCATCCAAGATAAGTAAAGAATGTAACGCAGGACCACACATAACTGAATTCTACGTCAGGGGTTTTATTACTGAGTTCACAAATGTGGTACAAAATAATTGCCGTGAAGGAACCTACAGCCTGATTCATGTACGGGCCGTTTTGCGTGGCCCTAATAGCGAATCATAGCGACTCGCTATTGAGGACACGCAAAACGGCATTCATGTAGGAATTGCTAAATCAATAGCGATTCCTACATGTTCTCTATTTGCGAGTAGCAATTTGCTACTCGCAAAAAAAGGAATAACTCCCCATTCATTCCTATGGGCCAAAAGGCCCATAGGAATGAATGGGGAGTATCCCTTATTTGCGAGTAGCAATTTGCTACTCGCAAATCAGATAGCGATTTTAAGGGTGCCAGGGGTGTCCAAAGGACACCCTGTAGCACCCCTAAAATGCACATTTGAACAGGTGTTGCGCACACACATGTCCAAAGGACATGTGTGTGTGCAACATGCAACTTAGAAAAATGCTTTTAAAAGCATTTTTCTATGTTTTTGCTATTTACCGAGAGGTCTGACCTCTCGGTAAATAGCGGCCCAATTTTGCTAAATCGCAATTTTTAAATGTGTCATGAATAGCATTTAAGGAATCTCTAATAGAGATTCCTTAAATGCTAATCCTCGCATATTTGCTAATTCCTCATTAGCGATTTTTGCATTTGGGATTGTGAATCCCAAATGCCAAAATTGCACTCGCAAAAGGCAAGATTCTGAGAATCTTGCCCTTTGCGAGTGCAATTTTGCTTCATGAATCAGGCGGCTAGATAAATAGAGCATCACACAGAAGTGCAAAGTCAGACATATTGTAAGTCCCAAGTGGGGAGCAAAATTAGGAGAGAAATGGACAGCATCCCTTGCAACATCTAAGTCTTCAGGAAAGTCTTCTGGCTCATCCCCAGAATCGAAGGTTTACATACACTATTGTTCAATATTAAATTACTAAAACTGCAAAATCATTGTGGTATGATCAAATGTGTTACGTTCTCAGCAAATCAGAGCACAGTGTTATTGAGTGACATATTGCCTTAGCACCTAAGCACTATCTCACTACACCAATATTGATTGTGCCCACTCCATGGTAAAGCAATCAGGACTTGAAGAAAGCAGATACATGGTCAATAGCAAACAATTATGAGTTAATAGGGTACAGTAAGGTAGGAGAAAGACCTTGGAATAAATTAGTTTTGTGACCAAGCCATTAAATATTCATCGAGAACAGCATTAACAATAAACAAATCTGACTCTGCTGGACTAAGTATTGCAGAATTAACAAACAGTAAAATGTACAGGGGAAGATAGAGAAGACATCCATTTAGTAAAACAGAGCTTATAGGCCCAATTTGAGGCCTCGTTAACAAGAGTGGGTGTAAGAAATTGGGTTCCTGGTTCACTGGGGAACAGCTCTGGCCAAGTAGAAACCAGACTCTTAGTCAGGGTAAGGCACCAGCAATTCCCACATTAACCTGGGCTCACCCTCTGGTAGCTTGGCACAGAACAATCAGGCTTAACTTGAAGGCAATGTGTAAAGTATTTGTGCAAACTCCAAACAGTAAAAACAGTGCAATCATGACACAAACAAATCACACACCAGCTTAGAAGAATAGGGAATATTTTTATAAATATAACAAGACAAATACAACAAGAATCCAATAAGTAGAACTTGAGAAGTTGATTTTTAAAGAATAAACTGTAAAATAGCAGGTAGAAGCGATATGAGCATACTTGGGATATCTGGTCACGCCACAACAAGAGAAAGTCAAAACTTCAGGCCGACCACGATGGAGTGCATGGAGATATGGGGGCCAAGGGCCCGATGTAGGTAAATTCAATTTACCACTTCTTAAATACCGAATCATACCGATTTGGTATTTAAGAAGTGGTAAAATGGAGGGGGGGGGGATGTAGGTATTTCAGATTCGGTAAATACCAAATCATTGAGATTCAGTATTTACCGATTCTGTAAATACCGATTCGGTAATGCCCATTGATTCCTATGGGCATTGAAGCCCATAGGAATCGAGGGGCATTACCGAATCGGTATTTACCAATTCGGTAAATACCGATTGTTGCAAGGCTGCAGGGGGTGTCACTTTGACACCCTCTAGCACCCCGAATTCAGGCTCGTGTGCCATGTGACAGACAGACATGCCCTAGGGGCATGTCTGTCTGTCACATGGCACAGGTGTGCATGCACACATGTGCATGCACACCTGGATTCGGTATTTTACCACCCAATTGGATTGGGTGGTAAAATACCGATTCTGTAAGGCCTGTGGGACTCAGAAGAGTCCCACCTACATCTGCAAGTTACCGAATCGGTAAAAATACCGATTCGGTATTTTACCGATTCGGTAAATTTACCGATTCGGTAAATTTACCGAATCGGTAAAATAGGGCCCCTACATCACAAATGACCATTTACCGGTCGGCAACGGCCAAAATCGGCCGTTACCGGTCGGTAAATGGCCACCTACATCGAACCCCAAGTGAGGTCCGCTGAACAACAGTAGCTAAATTGTGGTTGTGTTTACGTAAAGGATGCGTGGAGCAGATGAGGCAATGCACCGGTGCTGATCCACACACCAACTTCAAAGCCATGTGCCTGATCTGCACCACAGTGATGATGTGTTAGCTCTGATGAGTCGGGTGCTGCGATGCAGAGGTTCAGTGCCGTCATTGAGGCTACTGTGAACAGAGATGTGAGGGCCCAGTGTTGGGTAGAGTGTCATGCTGTGGTGGTTTCAGAGGCAATATGTCGGGTCCGATCCACGCAGCAACAGGGATGTGCCGGTGTCCATCCACACAGCAGAGGTAATGAGCTAGTACTGATCCATACAACAGGGGCAATGCAATGGTTTTGAGCCTTGCAACAGCAGCAATGCATCAGTTTAACAGAGGATGCATTGGTTCTGCTTAAGCAAGCACCTTGGGCAAACTTCCAAGGGTTCAAGACTGGGAAGACACCACTTGTCAGACTCACAGATGGCAGAGTCCAGGTGCAGAAGCTGGGTGGCCTCTGTCCCTAAGACTACAGATCAGTAGGCCAGCCAACTAGCCTTCGGAGTAACTCTGGGTACTGCGTTCAAATGATTCAGGTCCAGTCCTTCTCACCCAGGCAAGAGGGCTGCAAGTAAGGACAGCAAAGCTTGAGTCCAGCAGCGTAAAATTCCTGTAGAGTGGCAGTCCTTTCAGCAGCACAGCAGTCCTTCTTACTGTCAGAGTATCAAAAGGTCCAGAAGTGTACTGAAGTGGTGGTGTCTGAGATCCAGTAGTTGCACCCGGTGGCATCTTTGAACTGGAGGAGATTTCAAAGACAAGGCTATGAAGTGCACAGATACCCTGCCCTTCCTGTCCTGGCTTCAGACTCACTACAGGGGGGTATAGAGCCCTTTGTGTGAGGACAGGACACAACCTATTCAGGTATAAGTGAGGCGGGATGTGGGGGCCAAGTGAGGTCTGCTGAACAGCAGTACCTAAACTGTGGTTGTGTTGACATAAAGGATGTGTGGCGCCGATGAGGCAATGCACCGGTGCTGATCCACACAGCAACGGCGATGCCATGGGCCTGTTCTGTACAGCAGCGGTGATTTGATAGCTCCGATGAGTCAGGTGCTGCAATGCAGAGGTTCAGCGCCGTCATTGAGGCTACCGTGAACATAGATGTGAGGGCCCAGTGTTGGGTAGAGCCTCATGCTGTAGTGGTTCCAGAGACAATGTGTCGGGTCCGATCCACGCAGCAACAGGGATGTGCCTGTGTCCATCCACACAGCAGAGGTGATGGGATAGTTCTGATCCATACAACAGGGGCAATGCACTAGTTCTGAGCCATGCAACAGCAGCAATGCATCAGTTTGACAGAGGATGCATTGGTTCTGCTTAAGCAAGCACCTTAGGCCAACTTCCAAGGGTTCAAGACTGGGATGACACCACTTGTCAGACTCACAGATGGCAGAGTCCAGGTGCAGAAGCAGGGTGGTCTCTGTCCCTGAGACTACAGATCAGTAGGCCAGCCAACTAGCCTTTGGAGTAACTCTGGGTACTGCGTTCAAATGATGCAGGTCCAGTCCTTCCCACCCAGGCAAGAGGGCAGCAGGTCAGCACAGCAAAGCTTGAGTCCAGCACAGTAAACACCCTGTAGAGTGGCAGTCCTTTCAGTAGCACAGCAGTCCTTATTACTGCCAGAGTGTCAAAAGGTCCACAAGTGTACTGAAGTGTATGAGATCCAGTAGTTGCACCCGGTGGCATCTTTGAACTGGAGGAGATTTCAAAGACAAGGCTTTGAAGTGCACAGATACCCTGCCCTTCCTGTCCTTGCTACAGACTCACTACAGGGGGGTATAGAGCCCTTTGTGTGAGGACAGGACACAGCCTATTCAGGTAAAAGTGAGGCTAGGTCCAGCTCCTCCCTCCCTCCCTGCCAGGATGACCCATCAGGTCACACCTAAGCTCCCATTGTGTGCAGCTGTCTGAGGGAATAGACAAGGCCCAACTGTCACCCACCTTACACATGATCAGAAACAGGCAGCAAGCACCAAATGGCTAAAATAAGAAAATGACATGTTTCTAAAAGTAGCAACATCTTGGTTACATTTTGTAGTCTATATGTGGTGTTGCTCCAATTGTGTATTAAACTAAGCACACAGACTCTGCAATGGACGACCTGAGACATGTTTAAAGTTTTACTTAAATGGATAGCACAATCAGTGCTGCAGGCCCACTAGTATTTACAACAAGGGGTGGTGAGGGACAGAGTCTCTGAATTAAGCAGAAAGCTCTCACCCAGTCAAAAGATCAGGGCTAGATCCAACACCGTTTTTTAGCTCACTGCACCATCCCAGTTTCAGAACCTGGCTGTATGCAAATTAGTCTGTTCCTGTCCCAGTGCATGATGGGAACAGGGCAAACCAAACTACAAAAGCCAATTCTTACACTGGGAAGGAAACAAGCTCCCGGGGACCGGTTTCTGGCATTACAGCCGTCTTCGGCCCGGTTTGCTTGAATCCTGATGGTGCAATGAGCAAGGGTCTCACATCTGAGAATACCCTTCCACGCTTAGGGTGGACAAAAATATTTACAACAAGGGGTGGTGAGGGACAGAGTCTCTGAATTAAGCAGAAAGCTCTCACCCAGTCAAAAGATCAGGGCTAGATCCAACACCGTTTTTTAGCTCACTGCACCATCCCAGTTTCAGAACCTGGCTGTATGCAAATTAGTCTGTTCCTGTCCCAGTGCATGATGGGAACAGGGCAAACCAAACTACAAAAGCCAATTCTTACACTGGGAAGGAAACAAGCTCCCGGGGACCGGTTTCTGGCATTACAGCCGTCTTCGGCCCGGTTTGCTTGAATCCTGATGGTGCAATGAGCAAGGGTCTCACATCTGAGAATACCCTTCCACGCTTAGGGTGGACAAAAATATTTACAACAAGGGGTGGTGAGGGACAGAGTCTCTGAATTAAGCAGAAAGCTCTCACCCAGTCAAAAGATCAGGGCTAGATCCAACACCGTTTTTTAGCTCACTGCACCATCCCAGTTTCAGAACCTGGCTGTATGCAAATTAGTCTGTTCCGGTCCCAGTGCATGATGGGAACAGGGCAAACCAAACTACAAAAGCCAATTCTTACACTGGGAAGGAAACAAGCTCCCGGGGACCGGTTTCTGGCATTACAGCCGTCTTCGGCCCGGTTTGCTTGAATCCTGATGGTGCAATGAGCAAGGGTCTCACATCCGAGAATACCCTTCCACGCTTAGGGTGGACAAAAATATTTACAACAAGGGGTGGTGAGGGACAGAGTCTCTGAATTAAGCAGAAAGCTCTCACCCAGTCAAAAGATCAGGGCTAGATCCAACACCGTTTTTTAGCTCACTGCACCATCCCAGTTTCAGAACCTGGCTGTATGCAAATTAGTCTGTTCCTGTCCCAGTGCATGATGGGAACAGGGCAAACCAAACTACAAAAGCCAATTCTTACACTGGGAAGGAAACAAGCTCCCGGGGACCGGTTTCTGGCATTACAGCCGTCTTC
Organism: Lissotriton vulgaris; assembly: GCF_964263255.1. Lineage (NCBI taxonomy): Eukaryota > Metazoa > Chordata > Amphibia > Caudata > Salamandridae > Lissotriton > Lissotriton vulgaris. The sequence goes on along the minus strand of NC_141693.1, from coordinate 1,186,973,464 downwards.
GGCCCGGTTTGCTTGAATCCTGATGGTGCAATGAGCAAGGGTCTCACATCTGAGAATACCCTTCCACGCTTAGGGTGGACAAAAATATTTACAACAAGGGGTGGTGAGGGACAGAGTCTCTGAATTAAGCAGAAAGCTCTCACCCAGTCAAAAGATCAGGGCTAGATCCAACACCGTTTTTTAGCTCACTGCACCATCCCAGTTTCAGAACCTGGCTGTATGCAAATTAGTCTGTTCCTGTCCCAGTGCATGATGGGAACAGGGCAAACCAAACTACAAAAGCCAATTCTTACACTGGGAAGGAAACAAGCTCCCGGGGACCGGTTTCTGGCATTACAGCCGTCTTCGGCCCGGTTTGCTTGAATCCTGATGGTGCAATGAGCAAGGGTCTCACATCTGAGAATACCCTTCCACGCTTAGGGTGGACAAAAATATTTACAACAAGGGGTGGTGAGGGACAGAGTCTCTGAATTAAGCAGAAAGCTCTCACCCAGTCAAAAGATCAGGGCTAGATCCAACACCGTTTTTTAGCTCACTGCACCATCCCAGTTTCAGAACCTGGCTGTATGCAAATTAGTCTGTTCCTGTCCCAGTGCATGATGGGAACAGGGCAAACCAAACTACAAAAGCCAATTCTTACACTGGGAAGGAAACAAGCTCCCGGGGACCGGTTTCTGGCATTACAGCCGTCTTCGGCCCGGTTTGCTTGAATCCTGATGGTGCAATGAGCAAGGGTCTCACATCTGAGAATACCCTTCCACGCTTAGGGTGGACAAAAATATTTACAACAAGGGGTGGTGAGGGACAGAGTCTCTGAATTAAGCAGAAAGCTCTCACCCAGTCAAAAGATCAGGGCTAGATCCAACACCGTTTTTTAGCTCACTGCACCATCCCAGTTTCAGAACCTGGCTGTATGCAAATTAGTCTGTTCCTGTCCCAGTGCATGATGGGAACAGGGCAAACCAAACTACAAAAGCCAATTCTTACACTGGGAAGGAAACAAGCTCCCGGGGACCGGTTTCTGGCATTACAGCCGTCTTCGGCCCGGTTTGCTTGAATCCTGATGGTGCAATGAGCAAGGGTCTCACATCTGAGAATACCCTTCTACGCTTAGGGTGGACAAAAATATTTACAACAAGGGGTGGTGAGGGACAGAGTCTCTGAATTAAGCAGAAAGCTCTCACCCAGTCAAAAGATCAGGGCTAGATCCAACACCGTTTTTTAGCTCACTGCACCATCCCAGTTTCAGAACCTGGCTGTATGCAAATTAGTCTGTTCCTGTCCCAGTGCATGATGGGAACAGGGCAAACCAAACTACAAAAGCCAATTCTTACACTGGGAAGGAAACAAGCTCCCGGGGACCGGTTTCTGGCATTACAGCCGTCTTCGGCCCGGTTTGCTTGAATCCTGATGGTGCAATGAGCAAGGGTCTCACATCTGAGAATACCCTTCCACGCTTAGGGTGGACAAAAATATTTACAACAAGGGGTGGTGAGGGACAGAGTCTCTGAATTAAGCAGAAAGCTCTCACCCAGTCAAAAGATCGTTTTGGCCACTATAGGTGTGGCAGGGTATACTCAGACATGAGTCCCTTTCTCACTGCTCCATCAGGATTCAAGCAAGCCGGGCCGAAGAAGGCTGAAATGCCAGAAACCGGTCCCCGGTAGCTTGTCTCCTTTCTGGTGAAGAATTGGCTTGGTAGTTTAGTCTGCCCTGTTCCCATGATGCACTGGGCCAGGGACAGACTGATTTGCATATAGCCAGGTTCTGAGCTGGGATGGGGCAGTGAGATAAATAACGGTGATGGATCAAGCCCTGATCTTTGGACTGGGTAAGAGTGGTCTGTTTAACTCAGACACTCTGTTCATCACCACCCCCTTTTCTAAATCGTTTTTGGCCACTATAGGTGTGGCAGGGTATACTCAGACATGAGTCCCTTTCTCACTGCTCCATCAGGATTCAAGCAAGCCGGGCCGAAGAAGGCTGAAATGCCAGAAACCGGTCCCCGGTAGCTTGTCTCCTTTCTGGTGAAGAATTGGCTTGGTAGTTTAGTCTGCCCTGTTCCCATGATGCACTGGGCCAGGGACAGACTGATTTGCATATAGCCAGGTTCTGAGCTGGGATGGGGCAGTGAGATAAATAACGGTGATGGATCAAGCCCTGATCTTTGGACTGGGTAAGAGTGGTCTGTTTAACTCAGACACTCTGTTCATCACCACCCCCTTTTCTAAATCGTTTTTGGCCACTATAGGTGTGGCAGGGTATACTCAGACATGAGTCCCTTTCTCACTGCTCCATCAGGATTCAAGCAAGCCGGGCCGAAGAAGGCTGAAATGCCAGAAACCGGTCCCCGGTAGCTTGTCTCCTTTCTGGTGAAGAATTGGTTTGGTAGTTTAGTCTGCCCTGTTCCCATGATGCACTGGGCCAGGGACAGACTGATTTGCATATAGCCAGGTTCTGAGCTGGCATGGGGCAGTGAGATAAATAACAGTGATGGATCAAGCCCTGATCTTTGGACTGGGTAAGAGTGGTCTGTTTAACTCAGACACTCTGTTCATCACCACCCCCTTTTCTAAATCGTTTTTGGCCACTATAGGTGTGGCAGGGTATACTCAGACATGAGTCCCTTTCTCACTGCTCCATCAGGATTCAAGCAAGCCGGGCCGAAGAAGGCTGAAATGCCAGAAACCGGTCCCCGGTAGCTTGTCTCCTTTCTGGTGAAGAATTGGCTTGGTAGTTTAGTCTGCCCTGTTCCCATGATGCACTGGGCCAGGGACAGACTGATTTGCATATAGCCAGGTTCTGAGCTGGGATGGGGCAGTGAGATAAATAACGGTGATGGATCAAGCCCTGATCTTTGGACTGGGTAAGAGTGGTCTGTTTAACTCAGACACTCTGTTCATCACCACCCCCTTTTCTAAATCGCAGACCCACTAGTAGCATTTATTTTACAGGCCCTGGACGCATATAGTACAGTTTAATATTGACTTCTAAATAAATTAAATATGCCAATTGTGGATAAGCGAATGCTACTACATTTTAAGGAGAGAGCACATGCACTTTAGCATTGGTAAATTGCTCCGAGTCCTAAAGCAAATTCAGTTAAAAGGGGAGGGCGAAAAGTTTGGGGGTGACCCTGCAGAAAGGGCCGTTTCCAACAGTCAGGAAAATACACTTCTACACATCATTGGATATTTATTTTAAAGACAATAATACAATATGTGCTTAGTAACCCTGGGCATAGATGGGAAGAAGCGCTATGCGTAGCTACGCAAAGCGCACTTTGCACTACGTGAGCTACGCGTAGTATTACGTGTACTGCGTAGTAGCCTGTTCGCACTGTGCAAGATGCCGTTTTCTATGATTGCACAGTGCGGACAAGCATCTGGCACTGTGCATGCATTGTAAATGGCATCTTGTACAATGCGAGCTGCAGTTTTCTGCCGCTCGAGTAGAATTTTACTCGAGCGGCAGCTTTCTGAACGCTGACTGGTAGTTTCTCATCGCGAGCGGTCGTGAGCATACACGACCACTCGCAATGAGAAACCTGACCTCTCCGCATTGAGAATCTCACCGGGAGGTTTATTTTCCATGCTCGCGATCGGCAACTTGATGTTCCTGATTGGAAGAAAAAGTCTTGCCGGGATGTCATTTTGCTTGCTCGCGGTCACCAACTTGATGTTGAGGACTGCAAGCAAGTAAAAAATGACCGCTGCACTACGCTACGCGTGTTTGCACTGTGCTACGTGCAATTCGCATAGTTCGAAGTAGCGGACACTTCACAAACTACGCGAGCTAGGCATAGTGCTTTGCCCAGGGTTAGTGCTTACATGTATAGTCAAGTGGAATACTATAATCTGCCCATTGGAAAAAAATGCATAAAAACATGAATGCTGAAAACTCCTCAACACCTTCTTCCTAGTAATATTCTTTAAACACTAACAAACCTGCAATTAATCTAATTAGTCAGCAATTATAGTCTGCATCACTTTCTGCTTCTTTCAGGTTGATTTTTCTATCAATTTCAGCTGAATATAAACATGGTCTCTAGTGCCCTCCATTATCAAATTCTTCTTGTGTTCTCTTTGATAATCCTCCTATCTCTTTACACCTACATTTTAGAAATAACCACTCAAAAATTATAACAGGGCAATTATACACATCAACACACTAATTGCAGGTGTTACTGAAAGCCTACACATAGCCCTTCCCTTTCCTATCATAACCCAGGAAACTACTTCTTCCCACAAGCCATGCTCCTCTAAAGTTTGGGCTTCACAAGAATTGTTAGTTATGTTTGACACATATGCATTATTTACCCTACTATTATCTGGTCGGAAGGTGCAGCACTGCCTTTCCTTCAAAACTCTGCAAACCCCACATTCCTTTGCTAGAAGATTATCTTCTGCTAAACGGTATTGTATAATATTTTTCTGCATTGCAATTATCTCTGAATTCATCTACATTAGGTCATCCAACGGTATTAGAAGCAAGACTGTCCACAAGCGTAGACAACTTTCTAATCTTTTTTTTTTATAAATTCTTTTTATTGTTGCATTGAAAGCATCACAAATGAAAAAAATGAGCACACGGGCAGGCGTCAACATTCCACCTTGTCTGTCAGATACGCAACTTTTCCTTTTTTTTCTTTTCCCATGGATTCCACAGGTGTAAACAGAACGTGTGGATCTTTAACAGACAACATAACAAGAACTTAAGAAAAGAAAGCAATCCCTAATACAGCAGCCCACATACCCACCTCCTCCCCCCCCACCCCCGGGCCCACCCCGCTCCCCCTATTGCATTCCCACCCACCACTCAAACCTGGTCTAAACATTTATGTCTGAATATGGCCTCCCTGAGTCACTGCCATTAGGCCTGTCGCACTGGGGGTCCCTCCAAACCTCCCACTCGAGTTCCCTGGGGCTTCACTCCAGCCCATGGTATTGTCTCCACTTCGCCCACACTCTCCGAAACTTTTTCGGGCAGCCCCAGGCCTTGTAAGTCACTCTCTCTGCCGCCATGTGCAAGTCCAGCCCCCTCCTCCATTCCTCCAAATCTGGCGGTTCGGGTGCCCCCCAGTATCGTGCAATGTCTCTCTTCGCCACCACCAAAGCAAGTACCAGAAAGATGATCAAGGGGCGAGCCAGGTCAACTTCGGTTGCAATGCCCAACAAAGCCAATCTAGGGTCGCGCGGTAGGTTCACTCCCAGGACCTCATCTAATTCTGTGAATATTCCTTCCCAGTACACTTGTATGACTTCGCAACCCCAGAGTGTGTGAAAGAAGTTACCATTCTGCTGATGACACCTAAGGTACGCTGTGTCAGTTATCCTCCCCATTCTAAAAAGGCGCATCCTGTCAAAGTAGGTTCTGTGGAGCACCTTCAGTTGTATGAGTCGAAGCCTCGACTTAATCGCCACCTTGCGTGGGTGCATGAGAACAATCTCCCAGTCTAGGTCCTCCATGTCCCCCACGTCTGCCTCCCATTTGTTCCGCAGGTCTCGTAGGTCTCCTAACATGTTGTTGGTCAGTGTTTTATACGTGAGGGATATCGCCCCGCCCTGTATCTGTTCCTGTAGTAATCTACCCTCCAGTGGTGCGTACTCTGTGATGTCTGTAAGTGTGCCCTCCAAGCGTGACTCAGTTGTGCATACTTATAGTACTGGGTGTTGTGTAAACCAAATTCTTCCCTGAGTGCCTGAAAGGTTTTCAGTTCCCCCCTTGAGATCACGTCTCCCACTGTTGAAATGCCTATGTCATCCCATCGTCTGAAGCCTCTCAGTTTGTTAAGTTCCCCCAGCCATTTACAGTGCCATAACGGCGTCTGTTGGGTGGGCCGCTTGTTCCATCCCATGCGTTTTGTCGCCTTATGCCATGCCGCCAATGTGATCCTTGTGGCCGGTAGAAATTGCTTTCCCACCGTCCCTTCGTATAAGTAATACAATATGTTGGTGGTAGACCACTTAGACCTTTCTAGTGCGTAGGTAGGGTGATCCGCTGTCGCATGCAACCATTCGTTAATCGGGGCGAGATACTCCGCCCAATAATACGCCTCCAGGTTGGGAAGAGAAATCCCTCCACTGTACTGGTGGCGCTGCAGTGTGGATAGAGCCACTCCCGGCTGTTTCCCCAGCCACAGGAATGCATTCAAAGTTTTAGCCGGCAACGGATAGTACTCGTTTTGAAGTGCGTATAAAAACTTCGGGAGCAGAACCATTTTATAGAGTGCCGCGCGACCCAGTAAAGTGAGTGGGAGCTGTCGCCACCTATCCATCTCTGTCATAGCGCCTGTCATAACTCGGGCCACATTATTGGCAAAGGAAAGCGTCCTGTCCAGAGTTATGTACACTCCCGAGTATTGAAAGCCCTCTTTGGTGTGAATGAGTAGCTCTGGCAGGCACTCCCTCTGCTCCAGGCCTTGCGGGTCATATAGGACCGATTTGTGCCAGTTGATAGTGTGGCCTGCCCTTGCACCGAAATCAGCCAGTTCCTTGAACAGTATCGGGATTGTCGTGTCTGGGTCGGTGACAAACAACAGGACGTCATCCGCATATAGTGCAATTTTCTCCTGTGAAGCGTCAGAGTCTCCCCATGTGAAGCCACTAATCCCCTGGTTCCGTCTAATCCTGATCGCTAGTATTTCTATTGTAAGTGTAAAAAGAAGGGGGGACAGTGGGCATCCCTGGCGCGTTCCCCTGCCGATTTGGAATTCGCGAGACAACCTCCCGTTGACTCGCACTCGCGCCCTCGGGGCTGAATATAGGAGCCGAATCCACTTCAAAAACTTGGGGCCAAAGCCAAATCTCAGCAGTGTCTCTAGCAAGAAGGGCCAATGGACTGCGTCGAAGGCCTTCTCTGCGTCCACCGAGAGGAACCAGTGGGGTTCACTCCTCCCTCGGACCTCCTGTAACCAATTATGTGTGCGGCGGAGATTCAATTTGGTTGCCCTATCCGGGAGGAAACCGGACTGGTCCGCATGTACCAGATCCGAAATTACCTGCCGCAAGCGTTTAGCGAGAACAGTGGCCAGAATCTTCGTCTCCATATTTAGGAGGGAAATCGGGCGATAGGAGGCACAATCGTCCCTAGGCTTGCCCTCCTTGTATATTGGGACTATCGTGGCCAGGGCGAGGTCTGGTGGCAGGCTCTTCGCCTGATATGCTTCAATAAATAAAGTTTTCACATGGCGTTGCAATAGGTCAGCCGCCGCTTGAAGAATTCCGCCGGGAAGCCGTTTGGCCCCGGTGTCTTCCCTGGTTTCAGCGATGCTATAGCCTCCGATATTTCCTCTAGTGTCATCTCCGTTTCCAAGTCCGTGGTGGCCTCAGGGGACAGAGTCGGCACCTCCATGTCGCACATGTAGTGTTGCGCGTCCTCCTCGCCACCCAGGTCTCTGGCCCTATAAAAGTTTTCATAATATGTCGCAAAGGCATCTGCTATGGCCTCGTCCGTGCACACCAATCTATTCTCGGCTAGCGTTATCCGATCTACCCATCTTGCTGCCCGTTCTCTCCTGCTCAGCCATGCCAGGAGTTTGCCAGACTTATCTCCCACGTCATATAATCGGTGGAGCGTTGCCAACGCCTGCGTGCGTGCTTCATCAGTGACGAGTTCCCTATAGTGTCTTTGCGTGTCTAACAGCTTCCTAAGTAGTACCTCTTCCTTCCTCTGGTGGTATTCTGCTTCTAGGGCTAAGATGGACACCTCTTCACTAGCTACCGTGTCCTGCCGTTTCCACCTAGCCTCTCCCAGCCTACTTTGTATGCGATCCCTCAGGACCGGCTTCATTGCCTCCCAAAGGGTAATCCCTAATTCAACCGTACCCTCATTTTCGGCCACATACACCCTTATGTCCGCTCTAATGCCCCTCAGTAGTTCTGGCGTTTGGATATCCCAGGCTGCTAGGCGCCAATCCGCCTTCCTCTCCCCTCTCCCCCGCCCCATCTGTGCATAGAGCGGGGAGTGATCTGAGATTCCCCGTGCTTTGTATTCTGCTAAGTCCCTCAATGAGACATCCTGCCGGGACACAAAGATATAATCTAGCCTTGAGAATACCCTGTGGGCCCCCGCGTAGAAGGAGTAGGCCTCCTGCGTAGGGTGAAGCCATCTCCAGACATCGGTGAGGCCTATGATATTCATCTGCCGCGCTAAAGCTGTGTCGGACCCTACTGTATGTGGAGTCCCCGATCTATCCCGTGTTACACACATAACGTCGTTAAAATCTCCCCCCACTATTTGTATCGTGTCAGCCGTGTCTATACGGATAGCGGTGATTGCCTTGAGGGTGCGTGTATGTAGCTTTGGGGGGCATATACTGAGAGGATCGTGTACCTACGCCTCTTCCAGACTCCCTGTACTCCCGCGTATGTCCCCTGTGGGTCCAGCCAGGTACGAGTGATAGTGAACGGTGCCGTTTTTGTTATGAGGATCGCTACTCCCCTGGAATCTGTTGTGTATCCTGCATGTGCCAGCACTACATGCCTGCCTCTTGCTATAAACGCGCACTGATTGCCTCTAAGGTGAGTTTCCTGGAGAAGGATGATATCCGACGCTAGCCTTTTAAGGTAGGCGTTTACCAGGCTTCTCTTAATCTTTGACCCAAGGCCATTCACATTCCATGTTAATACGGTGACTCCTGTGTCACCCACGTGTGGGGTATCCAGTGTATCTGCCATTGTGTGTTACATTTCTCTTCCCATGTAGGTCCCCAGAACTGGGGTGGCTCAAGGTGTGGCATGGCATGTTGCTGCTGTTTCTCAACTGACCCCCCCCAGAACCCCCTGGTACTCCAACTTGAGTGAGTAAAGAAACCATCCCCCCCTGCACCCCCCTCCCCACCTCCCTCCCCTTCCAGTCGCATCCCAACCTGGGACCAAACTATCCACGGGAGGAGGCCTGTCGCCCTCCAACACACCCCCCCCCATCACGCACCAAATAACTGTATAAACAACTCAAACTTGAAGGGCATGTCAACTTGCATGCTCCCGGTGGCCGGGCTGCTATCTCACTGATCCCTGGAGATCCACACTCATGAGTGTGAGTCCTGAGTGTCTGTTGCGGGGCCCTGCCTCGACGAGTCCTGCTCCAACAGCAGTATTTCTGCGACTAATGGGTGGACTGAATCGCCAAGACCATCGTCCTCATCTCTTCCTGAAACATGTCCCTCCGAATCCTCTTCCTCGTCCCCTTCAGAACGGATGCCATTCCGCAGGCAGCTAAACCTGGAGCCCGACACTGATTCTTTACCCGGAGATGTTGATCTGCCCCCCGTCTTTCACTGGCACCACGGGTCTGATAGGGCGTCGCTGGCTTACATTTCCTCATCTTTCCTGATCGTCTACGTTGTGGTTTCGGCAGCTCCCAGCGTGTCTTTTCCCTCATTGACTTGTCCATGGCTTCTCTTCCGGCTGCCTCCCTACTGTTCAGGATAGGGCGTTCTTCAAGCCATTGCCAGGCGTCCTCCGGGCATGTAAAGAAAATGGATTTGTCTTTGTAGATGACTTTGAGTTTCGCTGGAAAAAGGAGCATGTAGGCTATATTCAAGGATCGTAGTTTCATCTTTACTGAATCAAAGGAACGGCGATGTTTTGACACCTCCTGGCTATAGTCCGGGAAGATCATTACTGTGGCATTCTCGAAGCGGAATTCTCCCAGTTTCCTGGCTTCTCGAAGTATCAAATCCCTATCAGCATAGTTCAGGAATCTCGCTATGACTGGTCTCGGTCTTGCCCCCTCCGGTGGCTTGGCCAGGAGCGCCCTGTGTGCCCTCTCAATGACGAAGCACGCTGAGAACTGTGCCACCGGGAAGGTAGTCTTTAGCCACGTGTGGAGGAAGGAGGTCATATCCCTCCCTTCGAGTCCTTCTCTAAAACCTACAAAGCGAAGGTTATTGCGCCGTGATCTATTTTCAGCATCGTCCACCTTCCATTGCAAGTTACGATGTGAGGCCTGGAGCTCCGCCATGTCCTTTTTCAATGCTGTGATCGATGTCTCATTGTCCGTGACTCTAGTTTCAGCCACTGCCACCCTATCCGTCAGATTTCGAAAGTCCTGTCCCAGCAACGTTATCTCGGAGCCCACTTCTCCAATCTTCACCTCCAGGGCCGCCCGTGATTCCTGGATGTCACTCCTAGAGGCTTGGATGGCTGCCAGCAGCATTGCTGTTCGGATTGTGGTCCAGGAGTCTCCGGCCGGTGCTCCATTACCGGCCGTGATGTCGCAAAATTATCCATGGGGCCCTGTTTAGTTGGCTTAGGGACCGGGTCTCTCTTCCCCATGATGATCCTCGTCGGAGTGAGAGCGGCGCTATGGGTGGTCTGTCTGTGACGTTTGAAACTCGTCGCTTGTGGGAGATTTCACTCCGGGGGCCGTCGTCTCCACTCCAACCTCCGCGGCCTGTGCGGGAGTATCTCTAAGGGGCCACCTCACTGCCAGGTCCCTCACGGGTCACTCCTCAGTGTCGTGGGTTCTCACCCACCTCAAGGCTCTGCGTGGACCGTCCTGGCGGCCTCCCTCCATGCCGCCAAGAAGGCTTTTCTCCCTGTGCCGGGCCTCCAGTCGCGCCAAGACCTGCCCCCTGCTCCTGACCCAGGAGTGTCTCCGGTGCCAGAGGCTTACTGTCCTTATCACTTAGTCCGCAGCGGGGCGGCCGCCGGTGCCAGGGCGGGCGGAGGAGGCTGCCCCGTCACCTCGTCCTCTGTTAGTTTTGTGTGCTCTCCCGGTCTTTTCCTGGACACCGCCGCCCCCTCCGTCTCTTCCACTCCGGTCCCATAGTTACCAGGGGGACCCTGCCTCCACTTCCGAGCCTTGTTTTCCAAACAGTGCCGTCAGGATCTTCCCCCCGTATGGCTGGGCGTAGTGCCTTCTCACAAGCAGATCCGTAGCCGGTGGCCTGGCCCTATCCTCACTTCGCTCCTCACCACTACTCAGATCCGCACACACCGGGCCATCTAATCGGTGCCGCCCCGGATGGTGACTATGTTCGTTGCCAGCCCTTCGCCTTCCTCTTCAGCCGGTCTCAGGGCACCTCAGTTGCTCCCATGCGGTGTTTCGTTTCCTGCCGGGGTGAGCGGGGGGAGGGTGGGGACGCGGCCGATGCGGGTGCTCCAAAAGCGGGCGCGGGGGCAGTCACAGGCATACTGGGCCGCCACAGCAAGGCCTCTCCCCAGGCAGCCCCCTCCGCCAGTGCATCTCCCCTCGGGCTCACCTCCTCTGCCGACTCCACTCCAGCTCCGTCTCTGCAGGGGCGGACAGGCGTTGCCGTCCCAGGTGCTCGTCTCCCTCGTCTCTTTCGCTGGGGGAGCCCCTCCCGCTCACCGCTCCTGTCTGCCGCCGCCCCACAGCACTGTGTCATGTGGGGGGCTGCCCCGCTCCTCCCCTGTTCCCCGGGCACCGGGTCAGAAATCAGCCGGCCGCCATCTTGGTAAAGGTGGCCGGACTTCAAAACGGATCTGCCGCTCCGGGTCAGGCACCACTGTCGGCGTTCCAACGGGGCTCAGGCCAGGCCCAGGTTGCGTTGTGGTTCCGACTCTGCTTCAGTGGTCAAACAGGGGCACAGGTCTGCTCTGCTCCGTCTCTGCAGCCGCTTAGTCCCTCGCCGCCATCTTGTTCGCAACGGGCACTCCCGGCCAGCCGCCGGTTCTTCAAATTTCGGGCAGTTCCGCGCTGGTGGCGGCTCCGCAATGCACTCACCAGATTCTTGTTGTATTCATACACCGCCAGGTGAAGGGTGCGTTCTCCGGGGTGTTGTTGATCGTCGGATGATTGTGCAGCCCGGCCACATATAGGTGGCATGCTTCCTCATGGGGTTCTTTCTCAGACCACCTCCCAAAGGTCAGTGGTGTGAGCTACAACCCACTCTTAGGGAGGAGCTCTTAAGAGCTTTCGTTTGGGCTAGGGCCCTAGTGAGATAAGAGGGCATGACATAGTGTGGTGTTGGTGGTATAAAGGTTCAAAATACCTCCTTGTGGAATTAAATTAAAGTTTACTTATACATTCCCTAGAGTATATTAAAATATGAGGGTGCTATGCCTTCAACCCAGTAGTGATGAATGGTCCCTCCCGGCATTTCTATGAAATCTGCTTCAGGACTCATAAATGAGCTCTCTGATTTGCCAATATGATTCATAAGAACCACAGTTCTTTTTCTCAAATTACTTCTCTGACAGATGATGCATCTTCTGAAACATTTCTAAATTTAGAATATGACCAACACTTTTAGAAAATTCTGGTCATAATGTCTCTTCCTGCATATGACTGGTTATGTAAATAGCTGGTCATGCAATTCAACATAGAATCAGGTCAAATATATTTATTTTCAGGAGTGATCCATAAATGTTGGTAATTGTTTTTGCGATTCAATGTTTCTCACCTTCTTTGCTCATTCCTCCAAGGAAGTCTGTATTGGTTTCAACAAAAACAATTTACATTTTCTGCATTTTCAACAGAACACTTACTCAATGAGTGTAATATGTTCATTTCATCTCACAGCTTCCTTTTCAAATGCATAATATCTAGCTACTTAGTCTGCATACTTATTTATGAGTATGAGCATGCCTCCTCAAGCCTTATGTTCTGCACCAATGACCACTGCAACTTATTTTGCCTGCTATATTCCTTCTAGCAAATCAAGTATGTAAGAACTGTTCCTAAAGGCAGTTCCAGAGTCCGTCATAAATCCCCTTTTGTGACTACAGATATCCAAAGTCATGGACCAATCCAAAACCATACTGGCTGTCTTCATAGATTGTCCTATTCAAGTTTTCTGCAGGGTAATATGCTCTTGTCTGTGCACTTAAATATGCAACTTGTGCTGATGTTATTTCCAATCAACGGGCATGATACTTCCATAATTCAGAAATGAGACATACTGCATAAGCACTTCATTACAAAAAGAACAATTGATGGACAGAATTCAGAACAATGACAAACATTCATCCCAGTACAGAGATCTGGGCCTACATCCATCGTTTTTTATTCTCCCCATGCCATTCCAGTTTGAACCCAGCCATATGTAAATCCGTCTTGACAGAGAAGTCATGGCTTGGCGGTTTGGGCTGTGAGGCACAGGGTTAAGACTGATTTGCATATAGCTGTATCTGAATTGGGATGGCGAAGTGACCTAAAGAACAATGATCAATTCAACCCTGATCTGTGACTGGGGTGAGTGTCTGAAATGTTTCAGCACTCCGTTCATCATCTCCTTGTGTTTGCTTTGTTCGCCCCAAGTTGCCAAGGTATTCCCAGATGTGGGTCCCTTGATCTTATGCCACTGGATTCAAGCTAACCTGGCTGAGGAGGGCTGTTAGCCCAAAACCAGTCCCAGGATGCTTGTTTCCAGTCCAGGAAAGACATGACTTGGCATTATGGGCTGGACTGTTCCCATGAGGCACAGGGTCAATACTGACTTAAATATGCAACTTGTGCTGATGTTACATTTAACAGGCATGATACTTCCATAAATCAGAAATGGGACATAGTGCATAAGCACTTCATTACAAAAAGAACAATTGATGGACCGAATGCAGAACAATGTCATACATTCACCCCAATACAGAGAACTGTGCCTACATCCATCGTTTTTTTTGCTCCCCATGCCATTCCAGTTTGAACCCAGCCATTTGCAAATCCGTCTTGACAGAGAAGTCATGGCTTGGCAGTTTGGGCTGGACTGTTCCCATGAGGCACAGGGTTAAGACTGATTTGCATGTAGCTGTGTCTGAACTGGGGTGGCGAAGTGAGCGACAGAAAGATGATGGATTCAACCCAGATCTATGACTAGGAGTGAGTGTCTGAAGCAGTTCAGCGCTCCATTCATCATCTTGTGTTTGCTTTGTTCACCCTAAGTTGGCAGGATATGCTTAGACGTTGGTCCCTTGCGCACTTTGCCACTGGATTCAAGATAGCCTGGCTGAATAGGGCTGTTATTCCGAAACCCGTCCCAGGATTCTTGTTTCAGGTCCAGGGAAGATATGCCTTGGCCTTTCAGGCTGGACTGTTCCTATAAGGCAAAGGGTCAAGACTGATTTGCATATAGCTGTGTCTGAACTGGGGTGGCGAAGTGAGCTAAACAACGATGATGGATTCAACCCAATATGTGTCTGCGAGTTGAGTGTCTGAAACATTTCAGCGCTCCGTTCATCATCTCCTTGTGTTTTCTTTGTTCATGCTATGTTGGCAAGGTATGCCCAGACGTGGGTCGCTTGCTCACTTTGGTACTGGAGTCAAGCTAGCCTGGCTGATTAGGGCTGTTTACCCGAAACCGGTCTCAGTATGCTTAATTCCGGTCCATGGAAGATACGCCTTGGCAGTTCTGGCTGGACTCTTCCCATGAGGCACAGGGTCAAGACTGATTTGCACATAGCTATGTCTGAACTGGGGTCCCGAAGTGACCTAAAGAACGATGATGCCTTCAACCCAGATCTGTGACTGGGGGTGAGTGTCTGAAACGTTTCAGCACTCTGTTGATCATCTCCTTGTGTTTGCTTTGTTCACCCCAAGTTGGCAGGGTATGCCCAGACGTGGGTCCCTTGCTCACTATGCCACTGGATTGAAGCTAGCCTGGCTGATGAGTGCTGTTAGCCCGAAACCAGTCCAAGGATGCTAGTTTCCAGTCCATGGAAGACATGGCATTATGGGCTGGACTGTTCCCATGAGGCACAGGGTCAAGACTGACTTAAATATGCAACTTGTGCTGATGTTACATTTAACAGGCATGATACTTCCATAAATCAGAAATGGGACATAGTGCATAAGCGCTTCATTACAAAAAGAACAATTGATAAACAGAATGCAGAACAATGTCAAACATTCACTCCAGTACAGAGATCTGGGCCTAAATCCACAGTTTTTTTGCTCACCATGCCATTCCAAGTTTGGACCCAGCCATATGCAAACCCGTCTTGACCTTGCCCCCAATGGGAACAGTCCAGCCCGAACTGCCAGGGCAGGTCCTCCCTGGACTGGAAAAAAGCATCCTCGGACCGGTTTAGAGGTTTCACCCCTGATCAGCCAGGTTGGCTTGACTGCACTGGCATTGAGTGCACAGGACCCATGTCTTGGGATACCCGTACCACTCAGGGTGGCAAATTCAAAAAGAACAATTGATGGGCAGCATGCAGAAGAATGTCATACATTCACCCCATTACAGAGAACTGTGCCTACATCCATCGATTTTTTTTTTGCTCCTCATGCCATTCCAGTTCGAACCCAGACAAATGCAAATCCGTCTTGACAAAGAAGTCATTGCTTGGCAGTTCGGGCTGGACTGTTCCCATGAGGCACAGGGTTAAGACTGATTTGCATATAGCTGTGCCTGAACAGGGTGGCGACGTGAGCTAAAGAAAGATGATGGATTCAACCCAGATCTATGACTGGGAGTGAGCGACTGAAACAGTTCAGCGCCCCATTCATCGTCTCCTTGTGTTTGCTTTGTTCGCCCTAAGTTGGCAGGATATGCTTAGACGTGGGTCCCTTTCTCACTTTGCCACTGGATTCAAGTTAGACTGGCTGATGAGGGCTGTTATTCTGAAACCGGTCCATGGATTCTTGTTTCAGGTCCAGGGAAGATATGCCTTGGCAGTTCAGGCTGGACTGTTCCTGTGAGCCAAAGGGTCAAGACTGATTTGCATATAGCTGTGTCTGAACTGGGGTGGCGAAGTGAGCTAAACAACGATGATGGATTCAACCCAATCTTTGACTGGGGGTTGAGTGTCTGAAACATTTCAGCGCTCCGTTCATCATCTCCTTGTGTTTTCTATGCTCGTCCTACGTTGGCAGGGTATGCCCAGACGTGGGTCCCTTGCTCACTTTGCCACTGGATTCAAACTAGCCTGGCTGATGAGGGTTGTTATCCGGAAACCGGTCTCAGGATGCTTGTTTCTAGTCCAGGGAAGACATGGCTTAGCATTATGGGCTGGATTGTTCTCATGAGGCACAGGGTCAAGACTGACTTGCATATAGCTGTGTCTGAACTGGGGTGGTGAAGTGAGCTAATGAACAATGATGGATTCATCCCAGATCTGTGACTGGGGGTGAGTGTCTGAAACTTTTCAGTGCTCCGTTCATCATCTCCTTGTTTTTGCTTTGTTTGCTCTAAGGTGACATGGTATGCCCAGACGTGGGTCACTTGTTCACTTTGCCACTGGATTTAAGCTAGCCTGACTGATGAGGGCTGTTAGCCCAAATCTAGTTCCAGGATGCTTGTTTCCGGTCCAGGGAAGACATGGCTTGGCAGTCCGGGCTAGACTGTTCCCATGAGGCACAGGGTTAAGACTGATTTGCATATAGCTGTGCCTGAAGTGGGCTGGTGGCGTGAGCTAAAGAAAGATGATGAATTCAATCCAGATCTATGACTGGGAGTGAGCGACTGAAACAGTTCAGCGCCCCATTCATCATCTCCTTGTGTTTGCTTTGTTCGCCCTAAGTTGGCAGGATATGCTTAGATGTGGGTCCCTTCCTCACTTTGCCACTGGATTCAAGATAGCCTGGCTGATGAGAGCTGTTATTCCGACACCGGTCCCAGGATTCTTGTTTCAGGTACAGGGAAGATATGCCTTGGCAGTTCAGGCTGGACTGTTCCTATGAGGAAAAGGGTCAAGACTGATTTGCATATAGCTGTGTCTGAACTGGGGTGGCAAAATGAGCTAAAGAACGATGATGAATTCAACCCAGATCGGTGACTAGGTGAGTGTCTGAAACATTTCAATGCTCAGTTAATCCTTTCAATGTGTTTGCTTTGTTTGCCCTAAGTTGGCAGGGTATGCCAAGATGTGGCTCTCTTGCTCACTTTGCCACTGAATTCAAGCTAGCCTGGCTAATGAGGGCTGTTAGCCCAAAACCAGTTCTAGGATGGTTGTTTCCGGTCCAGGGAAGACATGGCTTGGCAGGTCGGGCTAGATTGTTCTCATGAGTCACAGGGTCAAGACTGATTTGTATATAGTTGTGTCTGAACTAGGGTGGCGAAGTGAGCTAGAGAATGATGAGGGATTCAACCCAGATCTGTGACAAGGGGTGAGTGTCTGAAACGTTTCAGTGCTCCATTCATCATCTCCTTGTGTTTGCTTTGTTCACCCTAAGTTGGCAGGGTATGCTTAGAAGTGGGTTCCTTGCTCACTTTGCAACTGGATTCAAGCTTGCCTGACTGATGAGGGCTGTTAGCACGAATCAGGTCCCAGGATGCTAGTTTCCGGTGCAGGGAAGACATGGCTGGGCAGTTCAGGCTGTACTGTTCCCTTGCCTAAAATTCATAAAGACATCACGGAACCGCCCATGCGGCCAATTGTAAGCAGTCTAGGGTCATTGTTGGAGCCCCTTAGCAAATACGCAGATTTTTTCTTGAATCTATTGGTCCAACATCAACGCTCGTATCTGAAGGACACAGCTCATACCATCTCGATATTTGAAGGGAGGAGCTTCGATGAGGTGACCCAGTTTCTGGTCACCTTAGATATCGAAGCTCTTTAGACAAATATCCCCCAGGACCATACCATCCAGGTGCTTTCATCCATCCTGGAGGGTGAGAATTTGAGGGGTGGACACAAGGATTTTATCCTAGGATGTGTGGAATTAGTATTAAAAAATAACATTTTTCTCCTTAAAGAAGAGCTATTCAAGCAAGTCAAGGGGACCAGCAAGGGGGCCACTTGTGCCCCCAGTCTGGCATGCCTCTACGTTGGTCATTTCGAAAAACAACACATCTACAACGAGATGGCCCCCTTTTATGAGAATGTCACCGTTTCATTGATGATATCATCTTTATCTGGAACGGTGCCAGGGAAGACTTGGTGTCTTTCTTGGAGTGGCTTAATCTGGGCGATAGAAACCTAAAATTCACTGCCCACTACAGTGCCCAGAGTGTAGAGTTCTTAGACATAAAAATTAAAGAAGTTAATGGACATTTAGAGGTTGAACTCTACACAAAGCCAATGGATAAACACCCTATTGCAGTACCAGAGCAATCACCCCCGATCCCAAAAAGACAATATCCCCTTTGGGGAATTTCTAAGGTCACAACGCAATTGCACAAGTCTGACAGATTTCTACCACCATGCTGAAATCATGGAACATAAACTATGCGAAAGGGGTTACCCTAAAAAACTTGTGAAACAATCTATGAAGCAAGCAAGATTTTATAACAGAGACAACCTATTAGATATAAACAGAAAGAAAACAAACAAGGCCCAGGATAGGATTGTTTTTGTGAGCCAATATTGTGGTCTCAGCAACAAGATCAAGAATATAGTCAATCGAAATTGGAAGATCATCAACAGTGGCCAAACTGTACCAGTACCCAAACCACTGTTTTCATTCCGACGTAACAGAACAATCAAAAATGCTCTTGTACAAACATATAAAAATAAGGCCAGTAGTGTGCAAACAACCCTGATCGATAACAAAAAAGCAATAGGTAACCACCAGTGTGGCTCATGCTCTATCTGCCCCAACTGTATCTCAACAAAGAAATTGATCTTCAGCGGGGAAACATTAATTCCCAAAAGTTTAAACAATTGCAGGAGCAAGAATTTAGTTTATCTGCTCGTTTGCCCCTGTGGCCTGGGCTATGTAGGGGAAACAGGGAGAGAGCTCCGAGTAAGACTATTAGAGCATAGATCATCAATTAAAAATAAAAAAGAAAATGCGCCCCTTACAAATCACTATCAAAAAAAGAACCATGACTGCAATGAGTTTACTTGGTTCATTCTAGAAATAATAAGTGTCAATAGAAGAGGAGGAAACCTAGATGCTATCAGAAAAACATGTGAACAATGGTACATGTGTTTTTTAGATACTGTAGAAAATGGCTTAAATTCAAAAGAGGATTGGATGAAATTAGTAGCCAGTAACTGAGATGAGACATGTGATTGTAGTCCAATTATAAGCTAAAGAAATTTAATTGTAGTACGCTCAAAATAATAAGTGGTAGCATGGAGGGAAATAAATCCATAAATAAGGTGTAGGAAAAAAAGCGTACCTCTCAAATGTAATATTAAGATAATCTCAGGGTAATCCAGCGCTGTTAATATTCTGCAAAACAGTAGGAGCAAACGTAGGTCTAATTATAAAAAGGTTTCAGAAATAGACCCAAATAAAAATGAATAAATGGCCCTATAAAGGGAACAAGAAACGATGTAATAAGCTCTGAAGCACTGAAAAGCATAAATCAGGTTGACCTTGTTTATTTCAAATTGAAACTAACGCTGAAATAACCATTCTAAACGTATTGTGGTAGAGAACACTTTAAAGAAGGGACACCCATAATATTGATTGTTAAAACCACGCCTAATAAGAAGTATAAACGAGGCATGGTTTAAACTTGAGAATGAGGCTTGGAACCGGATGTCGTCAGAAAACTAGAACGAGGCGTGAAATAGATAGAGAACACAAACGAGACGTGAAATGCTCAGCCGTGCATAGCGCCCGTTCAAAATTAAACTGACTATGGCCGCTAATTAGAAAGAACAGCTGAACCTAATATAACTGGCCAATTAACATGAGCACGATATAAAGCGGCAGCGGAAGAGGCTGAAACATTCGACTCTTTCCCTGTGAAGAGAGGAGCCGTCGTTAGACGCTAGACGGGTGTGGAGACGCGGAGGCTAAAACCTGCAACAGGTAAGGAACGTTTATGCCGATGGGGCCCTCCTGATGATTATTAGCACTATTTCGAAACCATGGGTGACAGTGTCTGCAACTAACGGAGCTGCGCTGTCTTTAATTTAATCCCCCTGCGAATACAATAAGCCTGTATACTGCGCCGATTATCCACCCCATTTAAAACTCATCAAGGCACGATACGAGGTGGGTCTATAGCGCATTATAAATAATACATACAGGAAGGGTAGATCGTTCTGCAAGAAGATGCCCATTGTATGTTTACCTCTTTATTTAGAAATTACCAAATACGTAGAGCTGAGGGAGCAACTTTCTTCAAGAAGGTGGCACCGTGGAAGACAGCAAAGTTGAAAAGAACCCCAAATCTGGGAATAAGCATCAGTAAAATCAGATAAATTTACTAAACAACAAAGAATCGTACTGTGTGGAAATATTATGAAAGCTAGGTAGTTTAATAAATAGAAGGAAACAAATAATGACAATAAATTAAAAAAATTCTTCTTTATATAGTTTCCGATCCTGCATGATTTTGAATGATCGCATAACAGGGGCATGAGTGGAAGCCATAAAAAGAATACACTCAGGTAATTTAGGATTTTTAAAAAAGACAGAATGTATCCAGATAGAGAGAACTACTCTTCTGTTATGTTAGAACTTGTCTGCTTTATAAAGTTTAATAACAAACAATAAACTACTTTGCAGATTTGCCCAAAAACCCTATGATGTTGAGCTCGGCAACTCAGAAGAACTTCAAATAATAATATGAGATAAGGTAATAACTCCAAGAGAGGGTGGTATGATTTATCTGTAGGTGTGAAAACACTGGTAGCCTATATGAAAGATATAACAGATTGATGACAGATCATGGTGGCTTATCCCCCAGAGGGCTCCCTAGGTAGTGGGCCTCCCCTACTGGTGGAGTACAAATGCAATTTAACAAGCACACATGGTAATATTGGACATGCATTTTATTTTGTTCAAAGTAATATGGATATAAATATGAGGCTAATAAGGCGCCTGGAAAATGTGACACTGGACGCAACACAAAGTACATGATCCAAACTTTAGATAAGAAGAAGATAAATTAAAAAAGATGTGTAAAATAATGGAATTGATGCCTGTGAAAGGACTAAGGACTGTACACTTCATGTGACAAATAATGGAAGTTTTATAAAAAAGATTAATTAACAAATGTAACTTTGAGAATGTTGTGAAAAATACTGATCCTAGTATGTTTACCAACAGGACTTTTAACTACAAGGCAACCATCCAGTGACGTTTATTAGGAGAGATCATTAATTCAGTCTTGAGAAAGATGGCACAATAACTAAGCTATCGAAACGCGCCGACGCCCAACAAACCGCATAATTGAGTAATCAAGCTTCTCCTGTGTATCGCAAGAATTTAATGTGTCCAGGATTGGGTTTTTGAATTTGGATACTTGATGTGCAAAGTCTGAATGACAAATTATACTGTCTTTTGTTTGTCTCTCCCCCTTTTTGTGTTTTTATAATTGATAAACTGTATGGTATTGTCTCTTTTTTAAGTTGATATCTTGAGTTTATAACTTTGATGAGATTTAGCACTGTGATCATTTTAGCAGTATATGCCAATAGAATGTGGAATTGTTTTTTATTGTGTATTTTTATGTTTTTAATATAACAATAAATTTGATATATATGCATTTGTTTTGTCACATTTGTACAATACGAACGTCCATTATTAACATTTGGGCCTGATTAGCTAGTAATCTTGCCAAGGAAATTCTTTTATTTTACTGTTGAAAAGTACCCTATTCCCCTGGTGTAGGGGGTCTCTCTCTGCTATATCTTATACTGTTCCCATGAGGCACATGGTCAAGTCTGATTTGCACATAGCTGTGTCTGAACTGAGGTGGCGAAGTGAGCTATTAATCGAGGATGGATTCAACCCAGATCTGTGACAAGGAGTGAGTGTCTGAAATGTTTCAGTGCTCCGTTCATCATCTCCTTTAGTTTGCTTTGTTTGACCTAAGTTAGAAGGGTATGCCCAGACTTCGGTCCCTTGCTTACTTTGCAACTGGATTCAAGCTAGCCTGGCTGATGAGGGCTGTTAGCCCGAAACCAGACCCAGGATGCTTGTTTCCAGTCCAGGGAATACATGGCTTGGCAGTTCGGGTTGGACTGTTCACATGAGGCACAGGGTCAAGACTGATTTGCATATAGCTGTGTCTGAACTGGGGTGGCGAAGTGAGCTAAAGAACGATGATGGATTCAACCAAGATCTGTGAATGGGGGTGAGAATCTGAAACATTTCAGGGCTCCGTTCATCATCTCCTTGTGCTTGCTTTGTTTGCCCTAAGTTGGCAGGGTATGCCCAGACATGAGTTCTATACTCACTTTGCCACTGGATTCAAGCTAGCCTGGCTGATGAAGGCTGTTAGCACGAAACTTGTCCCGGGATGCTTGTTTCCGGTCCAAGGGAGACATGGCTTGGCATTTCGGGCTAGACTGTTCCCATGAGGCATAGGTTCAAGACTAAATTGCATATAGCTGTGTCGGAACTGGGGTAGCGAAGTGAGCTAAAGAACGATGATTAATTCAACCCAGATCGGTGACTAGGGGTGAGTGTCTGAAACATTTCAATGCTCAGTTAATCATTTCCATGTGTTTGCTTTGTTTGCCCTAAGTTGGCAGGGTATTCCCAGACATGAGTCCCATGCTCATTTTGCCACTGGAATCAAGCTAGCCTGCAGGCAAGATGGCCGCCGTGAGGTTGTGGTGAGAAGTCGCTCCAGACCTCTCTCCCCGTGACACCCAGATGGTTTGGAAATAAGGACTACTATACCCCCTCTATGGATTTAAGTAGCTGGTTGCAGAGAGGACTGAGCAGGTTCCGTCCAAAATACCCAGGTGTTAAAGAACAACTCACCCGATTTCTTCGAAAAGCATTTGAGCTGAGAGCGGTGCTTCGTGATCAACTGATAAGGATGCCTGCACGTCTATCCAAGGCCGACAAAGACAAGGAGAAGGCAAAGCTGCAACAGGATGCAACAGCAAACACACAAGGAACGGGCGGTAAAGGTGCCCATGGCAGCGTAAAAAGAATCAGCAACGATCCACCCTCAGGACCACAACAACAGCGAGGGCCTGGTGCCATAAGGAAGATAATACCCCCGGTTCAAAAGGGGAAGAAAATCGAGAAAGCGGAGAAAGCAGAGACGGCGGAGGTGCGCCCAAAGCATGATACATCGGCAGCGTCTGCAGTAAAGTATGATCGGCCCCCAGACTACTCCATCGAAGACACTGTAATAGCGGCAAAACAAGGCACGAGCAAAGGGAAAGAAGCGGCACTAAGGCAGCCTACCTTGATGGAAGCGTTTACTCCTAGGAGAAGCTCACAGCCGGACACGGAGTTTACCGCTAGCAGAGACGTCCTCGAGGACGCAGCGGCTGAAGCACCGGCAGCGACTGACGCTTCCAGCGCGGAGACAGTGGCTGCTAGGCAACTCAGAGACCCGGCAACAGCACACATCGGCAGCGGCAGCGGAGACGGAGGTATCACGGGAGCTGCAGTGCCGAAGGTAATACAAGTCTCAGAATCAACTAACAGTGGGCTAAAGGAGGCTAAGGGGGCTAGCAATGCTACAACACCAACTGCAATTAAGGGTCCACATAAACCTGGCTTAGTAGGAAGCGCAGACATGATGGAAGCGCTAATTCAGCTGGAAGCAGAAATAAAAAGTTAAAGGAAAGAAACAATGGGGCTAATAATCCAGCGGAAACAGGAAAAAGTGCAATAATAGGTGCAGAAAATAAAACTGTTGGACTGGAGAAAAGAGAGGGAGCCTCACTGGAGGGGGAATGCTTCTTTTCAGTGAATGAGGACGCTGATACTACCCAGTCAAGCAATGAGACTTCAGAGGAATTAGATGAAGATTCGAGCTATGGTTCGAGCTCATCAATAAAAGATACCACGCAGAGAAAGAGAAGGTCAAAGGGTAGAAGATATGGCGGAGGATTGGATTCGCCCATAGCAGGGGGGAGGAAGTTAGACTGGGACTATTCTGCAACATCCCAGACCTATGTAGAGGAAAGTAACTCACAGGCCTCCGGTAGTACCCCCATCCCAGCGCAGTATATGGCCCCCTTTGACACGATATGCTCCACACTCAAACAGATGCAAGGGGAAGCGAGGACGGAAAGTCGGAGGGCTAGACAAGCCACAAAGAAGATCCAAAATACCCTTAGAAAAGTCAACAAGCTGTATGAAGGTCTCAGCGAAAGAGTGACTGAGGAGGAGGCACGGACTGGGAAGCTAGAGGATGATGTGGGGGGATGGCAGGACTTCAAAATGGAACAGGAGAAATTGACGACCGATATGCAATGGAAGCTGGAGGATTTTGAGAACCGCCAGAGGCGGAATAACATTCGCATTCTGGGAGTGGAGGAAGGAGCAGAGGGAGATGACATTATGCACTTTGTTGTTAACTTGCTAAGAGGTGCGTTCCCCGAGTCGCAGTGGGAGTGGGAGAGAGAGATACAACGAGCCCACAGATTTCCCTTCACCATTAGAAAAGGCAGAGGGGCTGAGAGGCAGGCAGGTCAACAGGCACTGCCTAGAGCCATTTTGATATATGTTGGGAACTACCTGCTCAGAGAGGAAATAATCGATAAGGCTAGACCGGACAGGAAAAGAACTTTTGAGGGAACCACCTTCTTCGCCAGACCAGATTTCTGCCACGTAACCGTCGAGAGAAGATGGAGACTCAGGCAGCTTATTAAACCCTTCCAGGCTCTAGGTTCTGAGGCATATCTTTTATTTCCTGCTCGACTGAAAGTGGTTACAAGGGGTAGAACAAATATCTTCTTGTCCGAGATCAAGGCCCAACAGTTCTTGGAGGAGATTAAAGCGCAGAAAGAGGGCAGAGTAGTATAGAACTGTTAAACTCCAAGGGTTTGGAATGAGGTACAGCGAGATATACGCACTGGGAGGGGAAGATATTAGATCTTGGTATATTAATGTTTGGACTATTGTTAAGTGGACAGAACATGCAAAATAGTGAAACTACTAAGAGAAAATTACAGAGGGGGGGGTATACGACAACACAGGGTGATGGGTGAGGGGAGAGAGGAGCGATCCCCACAAGCTACCGCGGCTACATATAGGTCTTATGGACCTATTTGCCAGTAAAAGGGGGGAGAGGGGCGGGAGACAGAAGGGGGGCAGGGTGGGAGCAGGGGGAGTAGGGGCTAAAAAGAGGTCCGAAAATGTAAAAAAAAGGGAGGTAGGATGTAAGAAGCAGCACAGGAAAGCACACACCATCGCGCAGGGAGCTCATTCTTTACACTATGCATTAGCCAGAAGGAGAAAGACAAGTGTTAATCATCAGTTCCATGATCAGATTAAAATGATAGACAGGCTAAGGTATGCTGAGTTGGACAAAACTTATGAGGTATTCTAATGACTTGTAGGATTGCTACTATTAATATCTGTGGCCTTAATGATGCGGGTAAAAGACTTAAGGTGGCGGCATTACTTAGGACACTTAAGCTGGATTTGGTTTGTCTCCAGGAAACACATGTTGAAGCCTCTAAGTCATATCTTATGGATCAATTAGGGTTCGCTGTACTGGCAAATACCAAGCAAGGGACGGAACATAGGGGGGTTGCTGTATTAGGGAGATCCACTGACGTAGAGGTGCTAAGGAAACTGGAGACCCAATGGGGAAGGTGGGTAATATTGGAAATAAAAAAACAAGGGAGAAAAGTGCACCATAGTTTCTGTCTATGGTTCGACAGAGGACGATCCTGAAATCTTCCAATTTCTAGACACCGAGTTGGCACTCTGGCCTGAGCCAATTATATGTTTTGGGGATTTTAATATTCATGATCCTAGTAGTTCATTTGTGCATACAGGGGGGGTTTATGTAGGGAGAAAAAAGAGAACCCACAGAGCTCTCTCTAATTTAGTGTCAAATAATTATTTAGTGGATCCATGGACTAAATTAAACCCAGGTACCGATGGTAGCACTTTTTACTCAGCCCCTTACAAGATACTTGTTAGGCGGGATTATTTTCTGATTTCACCCGCCTTGTTGACAGAGGCACAAATAGAAAAACAACCCTGAATTGTTTCAGATCACAGCCCTTTGATTTTAACCATTAGATTGGGCCAGGAATGTCGAAAAGATATGCAGTGGACATTTGAAAGAGCCCTTTTGAAGGATGAAGGATATAGGGTTCACATGACAGATTGGATCAGGGCTTATTGGGAAATTAACAAAGGTACGGCTTCTATAGGAGTGGTATGGGATGCCTTTAAGGTCGGGATACGAGGTGAGATGATGAGTTATGTGTTCTCAGCCCAGAAAAGGACACAGCTTAAAATTGAGGAGGTTTACCAAAAGCTGATAAGGGTTGAGGAGGAATTGGCGCAGGACTTAAAATATAGTGCACCTATAGAATTGCATTTGTTAAAAATAGTGGCTCTTAGAGCGGAAGCGATAGAAAGTATATCAAAAAAAGCAGCGGAGAATTATCTAAGTAAGAGGGAAGCCGCGTATGAGTTAAGCGAGAAGGTAGGTCACCTATTAGCAGTACGCACCAGACAGAGATTAGCAGCTTCAGATATTGGGGAGATTATGGATGTGAATGGAGCTAAAGTTTTTGAGACAACCGAAGTAAGGGAAGTGTTTAGACAGTATTATGAAAAACTATATACTAGGGATAGCATAGGAACAGAAAGGGAGACTGAAAACTATCTTAGAGATATTACTTCTCCGGGTATATCTGCGGAGGAAAGGGATAGATTGGACGCCCCCTTTAGCCTGGAGGAATTCTTTATGGCTCTAAATATGTTACCATCAAGTAAAGCAGCCGGCCCAGACCAACTCCCAGTAGAGTTTTATAAAGTGTTTTATCAAGTTCTGGGAATAGAATTGTTTAATGTTATGCTAGAGGCACAGAAGGGGGATAATATACCTGAGTCATGGGGAGAAGCGGAGATCATTGTCATTTTAAAAAAAGGCAAAAACTCGACACTCTCGGGGTCATATAGGCCTATTACACTGATGAATGCAGATACTAAGGTGTATTCCAAGATACTAGCAAGAAGGTTTGCAGATGTAATAGAAGGACTAGTAAGCCACACTCAACATGGGTTTATACCTGGCAAAGGCACGACGCAACACATTAGGCAGGTGATTACAACTTTTGACGCGGGAGGCGTCCTGGGAGACCCTATCGCGGCTCTTTTTCTGGATGCCGAGAAGGCGTTCGATAGAGTCTCCTGGGAATACCTATGGCAAATTTTAAAATGGAATGGATTGGGGAATAGCTTTATAATCGCAATGCAGACTCTCTACAAAAATCCGACAGGAAGGATTAGAGTTAACAGAGGCAAATCAGCAGCAGTCAGGATTGGGAGAGGGACCAGGCAGGGGTGCCCATCCTCCCCATTTCTATTCGCTCTTTACTTGGACCCACTGATAAAGAAAATGGAGGGCAATGAAAGGATTCCTCCAGTAAGGTTGAATGGATGCGAGGTAAAAACTCTCGCCTACGCCGACGACGTGGCCAATTTAAAACCCAATCCTAGCATGGCCATAGGGGAAATTGAGTCCGAAGCACAAAGATTTGGGCAAATATCTGGATACAGTTTAAACAGGTCTAAAACCCAAATAGTATGCAACCAATATGCTGTGCTTAATGATCAAAGAGTGGTGGACTCAGCGATGTATTTGGGGGTTGCAATCACACCGGACTTGGACTTGCTGGTACAGAATAATCTAGCACCCTTAATGCTAAAGGTCAAGACGGATCTGGATCGAATGATCAATTTACATTTGTCGTTAGTGGGCTGCACTAACGTTTTAAAAATGTTAATATTGCCAAAATTCTTGTATTTTTATAGGACAATCCCGTTATTTTTCGAGACGGAATGGTTTAAGGATTTAGAAAATATGTTGAATAGATTTATCTGGGCCCAGGGCAAGACTCGTAGGGCATATCGCTTTATGTCATTGCCCAGAGAGAGAGGAGGTTGGGGAGCACCTGATTTCAAATTATATTACTGGGCATCGGCATTGCAATACATGCGAGGGCTGATAGGTGGGGGCGGTTTGGATTATAGAACAACAAGCGATTCATCTAGGATATATTCTATAGTGTTGGGACCGGAGGTGGATAATTCGTTTCTTAAATGTATTGATTTCGCATATTACAAGTGAACTAGATTTAAGACAGTCCAAGCCGCAATTAAAATTTGGACCGCCGTGATGAAGAGAATTGGACTGGGTCGATATAATTGGTATACCAGATTGTTTAAAAATGTTTCCCTCCCAATGCAGATCTTTGGGACACCACAATGGCAGGCTGGATGGAGAAGGGGATAATACAGTGTGGGGATATGAGGAGTACGGAGGGCGTGTATCAATTTACAGAGCTAATGAGCAAATTTGGACTAGACAGGAGGGATTTTTTTAAATTTCTGCAGGTAAGAAGCTTTTTGGCGAATAAGCAGGGTGGGAATGTGGGTTTCAGTAAGGTAGAAATAATGGAGAAAATAAGGTTAGGGGGGACTGGTCTATTCAGAGTTTCTATGCAAATTTGTTAGCAGGAAAATCAGATGATATGGACAAATATAGTGAGTAGTGGGCAGACAAGTTGGAAGGTGAAGCCAGTTGGTTTAAAGAGTCGTTGGATTCAGGGCGAACTCTGCTCTGCTCAGCACCGCTGCAATCACAGCAATACAAAACCCTCTACTCACTATACTTCACCCCAGCAAAAGTAGCAAAATGGGAGGGTAACATAGGTACCACATGTCCAAGATGTAGTTCCTCTGATGCAGACTTAATACATATATTTGCTGTATGCCTGCAGCTACAAACTGTGATAAAGGAGATAGAGAGGTTTCTCGATGCCTCCCGAATATCCAGATTACCCTAAAACCTCCAGAAATACTATTAGGGAGAGTCACAGACACCAATATTAATCAGAGGGAGTTTATTTTTGTCGCAATGGCAGTTTATAGGCTTTGTATAGCCAGGGCCTGGCTTGATAAAAACCCCCCAGTAATGCAAGTCTGGTTGTCTAATCTCTTATCAACTTATAATCTGGAAAAAAATATCTATGCCCGAAAAGGTAGAAAAGGGAGGAGATTGGGGTTGAAGATTTGGGACCCTATTATAAGATGGAGAGAGGGACTGGGATTGCAGGATTAAAATAGGAAGGCATTGGATGTGGTAGCGGCTGTAGGAAATCGAGCCGGTTAAGTATTTGAAATAAGTAAAAAGATTCGTTGAATTTTATGTTTGATGTATGATGTAATATGTTATATGATTTGTAAAGTAATAATGGAGTATGCGCGATGTAAATGTGCTAACTGTGCAATGGTTAAAATAAAAATATTTAAATTAAAAAAAAGGAATCAAGCTAGCCTGGCTGATGAGGGCTGTTAGCCCACAAATGGTCCCAGGATGCTTGTTTCTAGTCCAAGGAAATCATGGCTTGGCAGTTTGGGCTAGACTGTTCCCATGGCGCACAGGGTCAAGACTGATTTGCATATATCTGTGTCTGAACTGGGGTGATGAAGTGAGCTAAAGGAAATCATGGCTTGGCAGTTTGGGCTAGGCTGTTCCCATGGCGCACAGGGTCAAGACTGATTTGCATATATCTGTGTCTGAACTGGGGTGATGAAGTGAGCTAAAGAACGGTGATTGATTCAACCCAGATCTGTGACTGGGGGTGAGTGTCTGAAACATTTCAGTGCTCCGTTTATCATCTCCTTGAGTTTGCTTTGTTCGCCCTAAGTTGGCAGGGTACGCCGAGACATGAGTCCCATACTCACTTTGCCACTGGATTCAAGCTAGCCTGGCTGATGAGGGCTGTTTGCCTGAAACTTGTCCACGAATGCTTGTTTCAGGTCCAGGGAACACATGGATTGGCAGTTCCGGCTGGACTGTTCCCATGGGGCACAGGGTCTAGACTGATTTGCATATTGCTGTGTCTGAACTGGGGTGGCGAAGTGATCTAAAGAACGATGATGGATTCAACCCAGATCTGTGACTAGGGGTGAGTGTCTGAAACGTTTCAACACTACGATCATCATCTCCTTGTGTTTGCTTTATTCACTCTAAGTTGGCAGGGTATGCCCAGACGTGGGTCCCTAGCTCACTTTGCCTCTGGATTCAAGCTAGCCTAGCTGATGAGGGTTGTTAGCCCGAAACCGGTCCCAAGATGCTTGTTTCCAGTCCAGGGAAGACATGGCTTGGCATTATGGGCTGGACTGTTCTCATGAGGCACAGGGTCAAGACTGACTTACATATAGATGTGTCTGAACTGGAGTGGGGACGTGAGCTAAAGAATGATGATGGATTCATCCCGGATCTGTGACTGGGGGTGAGTGTCTGAAACTTTTCAGTGCTCCATTTATCATCTCCTTGTTTTTGCTTTGTTCGCCCTAAGGTGGCAGGGTATGCCCAGACGTGGTTCACTTGCTCACTTTGCCACTGGATTAAGATAGCCTGACTAATGAGGGCTGTTAGCCCAAAACCAGTCCCAGGATGCTTGTTTCCGGTCCAGGGAAGACATGGCTTGGCTGTCATGATTTATCCTGCCACCATGAAGCGCCTGCATGAACAGTATGTTCAGAAATGCAATATGCATCTATATCGTTTCTTTAACTACATGTCCCATAATGCCTAGCGACTGGGAGGAGTTGGGCAGTTACACCTTGGTTATATACACACACACCCCCACACATAGTTCACTTCAAAGTGCTCCTGCGTACCCGCGAGTCGTAGCACGCCGCATCCCGTAGAGGGGTGCGAAGGCCCCGATGATGAAGCATGACACCAAGGGGCCTGTTGGTGTGTGAGGGGCATTTAAACAACACTGTGTGTCTCCCCATCACTTTAGGGATCACCACCTTGAGTGGATTCCACTTTGTTTACTTATACGCATAGGGAGACTGAATCCACTGACTCTCTCTCTCCCCCCTTCTGTTACAATTTGTGTATTGACAGCGCACAGCTGTGGGAGCCCCTTTCCCATCTTTGTTTTCCACTTTTGGATATACACGGACACACATACAAAACACTTTAGTCTCATAACCCTCCTGCTCTCCTCATCTAATATCATGGAGGATGAACATGGATTGACCTTTAGCGAAGATGATATCGACCGTATTCTGGCTGATGACAAACCCTTTGAAGGCCTTAGTAACAGTGACCCTGGCCCAGCTGTAGCAGACTGGGATGAATTAATGAATATCCGCAAAACCCAAATCAGGACAGCCCTCCATGGCTTACTAATGAGAGAGTATCTACGAAGCAAGATGGCTCCTCAAGGCCTACTAGTCAAAACAGAACCTTTTATTTTCCAAGATGATCTCATTTTTAAAAAGGCGTGGTCACTCATCTCGTGGCATTGTACCAGGGATTGGCTGGTACTCATAGTTCAAACTGCCGCGAGAAAGTCAGTGGAATTAAAAGTTGAGATACAAAGACTAGAAGTACAGCTCAAAGCTTTCATTTCCCCCGCAGATTTAAAAAAAGGCCTTGAAGAGCTAAATCAACAAATGAAGGATTTTGAGGCAACCTTGAAACAAAGCAAGTTTAACAAATTCAAAAAAGACAAAGATCGCTTTACCCCTGAGAGAGCCTACCCCTACACCCGAGCTGACTATGTCATGAAAGACAACTCAAGTGACACTGACAGCGTCAACTCTGATAGCAGTAACTCAAGTAATAAGTCAGGTGGTTTTCAACAAAGAAAACAAAGGGGAGGATTCCGTCAACAAAGGGCTCAATTTCCACGCCAACGTGGCTGGCGAGGTTTTCAAGGACCCCAATTTAATCCTTACCAACCGCCGTTCCAATTCCCACAGTATCAGTTTGTACCACCACAGATGGGACAAATGTACCCACAATGGGTTCCGGATCAAACCAATGCTCCCCAGAACCAACAGCCTTTTTTATCCTGGGGCCAAGGATCGCGCAGAGGGCGGAACAAGAAGGGCAACAACGTCAATTGGCAACCCGCAGAGGAGGAAGACCCACGGGTAGTGACGAGGTTGATGACGGCGAATCAGGCGTCATCGAGCAGCAGGGGGACCTAGTTATTAACATAACCCCCTGGCCCCTCACTGATTTACAGAGGGAGGTACTAAATAAAGGTCTAGGATATGTCCCTACGAATAAACCTGACATTTTTTTATTGCACAAAGAAATGCAGGAGTTCATCAGAACTATAAAACTGCGGGCTTTTTTCAAAGACAAGGAGCCACCCACAGAGACCTCAGACACCGGCTTAAAACCGAGATCAACTTTTACACCTTTAGATAATCAACTTCCGGTAGAGGTGCTGGCTTTTGAAAAGGCCATAATGCAAGACTTAAAAAGTCTAGAAAATAGACAGAAGATTTTTCAGAACATGTAAAGGATGGAAAATGAGGCCATTAAGGAGTTGAGGATGAAAAAAGACCTGATCATAAAACCCGCGGACAAGGGTGGGGCAATAGTCATCCAAACCACCTTAGCCTATGATAAAGAATGCAGGAGGCTTCTGTCTGACAATAGAAACTATCAAATCCTCACTGAAGATCCAACTGAATCACTGAGAGTTCAGATAGGAGGCATGGTGGAAGAGGCACTTGCCCATGACTGGATTACCAAGAAGGAGTCGGAGTTCCTGATACAAAAGAACCCACGAACTCCTTATTTTTACACTATACCCAAGGTGCATAAAAACCTTGACAACCCTCCCGGCCGCCCCATCGTTTCAGGCATCTCATCTATTCTGGAACCCCTGTCAAAATTTGCGGATGCCTTTCTCAGACCAATTGTGCAGGCCACTGACACATATCTGAAGGATACTAAGGCGGTACTCCAATTGCTGAAAAACCAGACATTTGACCCTAGCTCCCAGATGCTCCTCAGTCTCGATGTGGAGAGTCTCTATACGAGCCTCCCACACGAGGAGACCTTACAAATCATTGAGGAGGTTCTACACTCAAAAAACTGGGAATACCACACCCCACGGAATGTAGTGCTTGAATGTATCTCATTGGCCCTTACTAAAAATTTCTTTGAGTACGATGGCACCCTCTTCTGGCAAAAACATGGGACCAGCATGGGCAGTACTTTTGCCCCGAGCTTGGCTGGACTATATGTCCATCATCTTGAGTCTACAAAAATTCTACACTCAGATAACCCATACAGGACGAGGATACGTACCTGGCGGAGATATATAGATGACATCTTGGTTATCTGGGAAGGAGACATGACCACAGTAACTGACTTTACTGTTTGGCTTAACAACCAGAATGCTTTCTTGAAATTTACCCATCAGGTGTCCAACCAGAGCATGGTATTCCTGGATTTAAACATTTATCATGAAGCAGGAACCCTAAAAACTGAAACACATTTCAAATCAACGGCCAGGAACTGCCTCCTCAGATTTGACAGCTTTCATCCACGTCATCTGAGGGAGAACCTTCCCTATGGACAGTTCCTGCGCCTACGGCGGAACTGCAGTGATATTGCTAAATATAAATCTCAGGCCAAGGACCTTAGTATAAAACTAAGACAGAGAAAATACCCAGAACCTGTAATCAGAAAAGCATCAAAAAGAGCCAGGAACAATAATCGTGAAGCCCTCCTAGAGGACAATCCTCGTAGGGAGGAAGCTGAAAAAAGAACAGTATGTGTTACCACATACAGCCCGGTAACCAACCAAGTGACCAAGTTGGTAAACAAACACTGGCGCACTCTAACGAGTAGTGGTCTATCTTTGGAGAAACCTTTGTTTGCCCACAGAAGGGGCAGGAACCTGAGAGACATGCTTGTCCATACAAGACCGCCCCCCACGAAAAATGATCAAACAAGACTTCAGGGCTTACATGGTCACTACCCATGTGGTAACTGCAACAATTGCCACCTCACTAAAAAAAGCCTAAATTTGACTTTCTCAAATGGGACACAGTGGGAGCAACGGATGTTCACAAATTGCAACAGCAAGAACGTTGTATATTTGATCACGTGCCCCTGTGGAAAAGAATACGTTGGTATGACAACAAGACCTGTCAAAACAAGAATCAACGAACACAAAAGTAACATTAGATGCAAGAAACTCACCACCAAAATGTCTACCCATTTCATTGAACATCAACACTGTGTGAATGAACTGCAGTGGACAGTTATTGAACAATTACCTTCAGAGGTGGGCCTTTTGGAAAAGGAACAACGGTGGGTGTTCAGGTTGGGAACTGACGTAACGGGGTTGAATGACTCCATCCCGTGGAACCTCTTGAGATAACCTTGTCTGAAAAAATCACTTGGGCTGTTTTGCCCGTAAAAATGTTTGTTAAAACATCACCTTGGCTTCCTAGCCTTCGGACAGAATGCCACCACCTGTGTGTATATACGTGACTACCACACATGGCACTCCAGATCCATCGGTGCCCTATAGCTGAAACTCATTTGCACGCTAATTCAAACCAAGGGATAATGTAAACCCGCCCGCCCCCCCCCCTCCCTTTTGTGAAATTTAATTACTATTGCACAATACACATTTAAAAATAACAGTATTGCGCAATAACTTATATCGATTTAGGTCCCGGTTTCCCGGGTTTGGGAATCTAATTTATTGCCCTTTCTTAAGTTCGGAGATATCATCTCTCCGCGGTCCCAGTGTTAAGCGTTCCCTTTTCGGAGCATGCGCGATCGGTTTGTTTGACCGCGCATGCGCAATAGACAGGCGGCTCTGCGCATGCGTGCAGGCAGTGTTTCACGGGAGCGCATTACCGGATCTTCGGCGATGGCGTTCTCCGTATTTGGGCATATACCGACTCTCATCAACTAATTAGCCATCACTAATTATCACGAGGGGTAGTGTATTTAAAGGCCCTGATTCTAGAGAGGCTCACTTCATCGGAGCCGCGTTGAGGGAAGGCAGGCGAATGGCGTGTGCAGTAACCGTGAGTTAATGGGTGATAGCAGACGAACGTCTTTTTTCATAAGTATGGTAGACTCTATACTTTTCCTTTTTTCCAACTGAACCCTGATTACTAATGTTGTTTTAGGTCTTTCTGAGCAGGAAGGAGGGATCCCCAATATACGCTTAGGCTCATGAGGTTTTACATATTAGAACTTTAAGTAAGACTTCTCTTTATGATTATGTGCTCTCTTTCCATCAGAGCTGAGAGTAATTTTGTGTTTTGTATTTGTATGTGTCAGTACAGTGATGTCCTTTTGTGTGTTTTTTCATCACAAAGGTCCCAGCATTTTTTGGTTTGACCTTGTGATATTTTGAGAAGGTTTTCTTCTTCTCCATGAATCTGCTGGCATGTATTTAAGTATGCATTTCTTTTTGCAGGTTCTCTCGCCAACTGGGCGCAACGACATTCACTAACACTAAATAACATTGTTAGGAATATTACACATTGTGGTAATTTTTTAATGAAACACTTTTACATTTTACATGTGAGTAAGGTGAGGGTAAGTGCATAACCCTTGTCCTGAAGAAGGAGGCTGCGCCCTCCGAAACATGTTGACACTTTCACAGTGGTTTTTGATACCTTAACTCGTATCTACTTAACCACGCTCTGCACTTTTTTTAATAATACCAGCCGGGGATTAATAAAATCCTGTTTTTCTCCCACGTGCCAGGTATTTTTTAACTTTTCACTTTTTTCACCTCACCTCACTCACACCTTGGTTATATACACACACACCCCCACACATAGTTCACTTCAAAGTGCTCCTGCGTACCCGCGAGTCGTAGCACGCCGCATCCCGTAGAGGGGTGCGAAGGCCCCGATGATGAAGCATGACACCGAGGGGCCTGTTGGTGTGTCAGGGGCATTTAAACAACACTGTGTGTCTCCCCATCACTTTAGGGATCACCACCTTGAGTGGATTCCACTTTGTTTACTTATACGCATAGGGAGACTGAATCCACTGACTATCTCTCTCCCCCCTTCTGTTACAATTTCAGTTATTTAGGTGGCCATTTCCGGGCTGCAACTCGTACGTGATTTTGAATCCCGAACCGGAGACTGGGTTCTGAAACTTGTTTTGGAGATTCCTGTTCTCGTTCAGCGGCTGCTGAGCGTTCGTGCTTCTTTTTGGAGGTTCGTGCCTCGGAAGGGACACAAAAGGATTTGTTGCCTTTTGGGAACCATTTGTTGGCGTTCAGGCAGCTGCCGTGCGCAATTTTGAACTCGCCCATGTTTCCTTCTGACACGAGAAGTGTCTGTTTGATTCCTTCCAAGAAAAGGAGACACGCGTTCTGGCGGCTGCCGAACGTATGGATTGGGAACTGTTTTCTTTGTCGGGCATATAGGGAAATAGCGAAGAAGGTTCTCGGTAGGCCTGGGCGAAGCACTACGCTACGCTCGCGGAGTTTTTAGAATTTTGCGCAACTTCACACTACGCGAGCTGCACATAGCACAGTGCTTACACACGTAGTGCAGCGTGGCGTAGTGCAGCGCTCATTTTTTGCTTGTCTGCGGTCCAGAACGTCATGTTCGTGACCGCGAGCAAGCAAAATGACATCCCGGTGAGATTCTCAACGCGGGGAGGTAAGGTTTCTCATTGTGAGTGGTTGCGCATGCTCGCGTCCGCTCTCAATGAGAAACTACCAGTTCGCGTTGAGAAAGCTGCCGCTCGAGTAATAATCTACTCGAGCAGCAGAAAAATACCGCGCGCACAGTGCAAGATGCCGTTTTCAATGATTGCATAGTGACGGATGCTTGTCCGCACTGTGCAATCATTGAAAATGCATCTTGCACAGTGCGAACATGCTACCACGCAGCTCGCGTAGTGCTACGTGAAGTTCCCGTAGTGCAAAGTGCACTTCGCGTAGCTTTGCGTAGCGCTACTTCGTGACCTACGCCCACCTTTAGTTCTCGGTTCTTGGAGTCCCAGCGTTGTTTGTTGATTCAGTGGGAGGATTCTGCACATCGTGAGTACTAGCGTTCTCGGCTGAGACGCTCTGCTGTTTTCAGTTATGTTTTCCGGATAACATCCATAATCACAGAACTTAGCTCTTGATGTGAATTGGAACATTTATGTGGAACTTGATTCTACGTATAGAGACAAAAACTTAGTCGTTCTCCCACGGATTAAAGTAGTCGTGCGAGACTGTCATTTGTTTTTGCGATTTCCTAGTGAAACTGACATTTTCCTTTTCTTTTTTGATGAATTCACAAAGGGGATTAATTTCTTATGATTAAAAGGGAAGACTGGAAGGTATGCATGTTTCTGGAGAGAGGTGAATGTTGGTGCTTGTTGTGAGAACATCAGGTTTGAATACTGCTTTTGGTTTATGTTTTTCAGCATTAGATGCTAGGGTATAGAGGCGTTTATCTGATACCTGCCAAGAAAGAGGAGGAGAACAGTCTACAGTTAGTTGACGTGGTAGGTGTTGTTCTAGCGAGAATTGACAGAGTAGTTAGTGAATTCTTGTACTTACCTTGTGTGTTCTTCTTTTCTCGTTTCAGCCTCCCTTTTCCGTTCCAGACCCTTCCTTACCTTTCCCTCGCCTGATTTCCTTTATGCTCTGTGTAATATATACATTCAGCGTATAGGGCAATTTGGAGGTGGACACCTTTTAAGCATCACCTGATCCTGAGGAAGCGTGGTCGTGACATTGGCAGTTCGGGCTACACTGTTCTCATGAGGCATAGGGTCAAGATTGAATTGCATATAGCTGTGTCTGAACTGGGGTGGCGAAGTGAGCTAAAGAACGATGATGGTTTCAACCCAGATCGGTGACTAGGGGTGAGTGTCTGAAACATTTCAATGCTCAGTTAATCATTTCCATGTGTTTGCTTTGTTTGCCCTAAGTTGGCAGGGTATGCCAAGATGTGGGTCTCTTGCTCACTTTGCCACTTGATTCAAGCTAGCCTGGCCGATGAGGGCTGTTAGCCCAAAACCAGTTCTAAGATGCTTGTTTACGGTCCAGGGAAAACATGGCTTGGCAGGTCGGGCTAGACTGTTCTCATGAGTCACAGGGTCAAGCCTGATTTGTATATAGTTGTGTCTGAACTGGGGTGACGAAGTGAGCTAGAGAACGATGAGGGATTCAAACCAGATTTGTGACTGAGAGTGAGTGTCTGAAATGTTTCAGCGCTCCATTCATCATTTCCATGTGTTTGCTTTGTTTCCCCTAAGTTGGCAGGGTATGCCAAGATGTGGGTCTCTTGCTCACTTTGCCACTAGATTCAAGCTAGCCTGGCTGATGAGGGCTGTTAGCCCAAAACCAGTTCTAAGATGCTTGTTTACGGTCCAGGGAAAACAAGGCTTGGCAGGTCGGGCTAGACTGTTCCCATTAGGCACATGGTCAAGTCTGATTTGCATATAGCTGTGTCTGAACTGAGGTGGCGAAGTGAGCTAAATGTCGATGATGGATTCAACCCAGATCTGTGACTAGGAGTGAGAGTCTGAAGCATTTCAGTGCTCCGTTCATAATCTCCTTTTGTTTGCTTTGTTCGACCTAATTTGGAAGGGTATGCCAAGACTTCAGTCCCTTGCTTACTTTGCAACTGGATTCAAGCTAGCCTGGCTGATGAGGGCTGTTAGCCTGAAACCGGTCCCAGGATGCTTGTTTCCGGTCCAGGGAATACATGGCTTGGCAGTTTGGGCTGGACTGTTCACATGAGGCACAGGGAAAGACTGATTTGCATATAGCTGTGTCTGAACTGGGGTGGCGAAGTGAGCTAAAGAACGATGATGGATTCAACCCAGATCTGTGACTGGAGGTGAGTGTCTGAAACATTTCAGTGCTCCGTTTATCATCTCCTTGTGTTTGCTTTGTTCGACCTAAGTTGGCAGGGTATGCCCAGACAAGAGTCCCATACTCACTTTGCCACTGGATTCAAGCTAGCCTGGCTGATGAGGGCTGTTAGCCCGAAACTTTTCCCCGGATACCTGTTTCAGTTCCAAGGAAGACTTCAATTGGCAGTACCGGCTGGACTGTTTCTATGGGGCGCAGGGTCAAGACTGATTTGCATATAGCTGTGTCTGACCTGGGGTGGTGAAGTGAGCTAAAGAACGATGATGGATTCAACCGAGATCTGTGACTAGGGGTGGGCGTCTGAAAGGTTTCCGCTCTCCATTCATCATCTCCTTGTGTTTGTTTTGTTCACCCTAAGTTGGCAGGGTATGCCCAGACCTGGGTCCCTAGCTCACTTTGCCACTGGATTCAAGCTAGCCTGGCTTATGAAGGTTGTTAGCCCGAAACCGGTTCCAGGATGCTTGTTTCCAGTCCAGGGAAGACATGGCTTGGCATTATGGGCTGGACTGTTTGAGGCACAGGATCAAGACTGACTTGCATATAGCTGTTTCTGAACTAGGGTGGCGAAGTGAGCTAAAGAACGATGATGGATTCATCCCAGATCTGTGACTGGGGGTGAGTGTCTGAAATGTTTCAGTGCTCCGTTCATCATCTCCTTTTTTTTGCTTTGTTCGACCTAAGGTGGCAGGGTATGCCCAGATGTGGGTCACTTGCTCACTTTGCCACTGGATTAAGGCTAGCCTGACTGATGAGAGCTGTTAGCCCGAAACCAGTCCCAGGATGCTTGTTTCCAGTCCAGGGAAGACTTGGCTTGGCAGTTCGGGCTAGACTGTTCCCATGAGGCATAGGGTCATGACTGAATTGCATATAGCTGTGCCTGAACTTTGGTGGTGAAGTGAGCTAAAGAAGGATGATGGATTCAACCCAGATCGGTGGCTGAGGGTGAGTGTCTGAAATGTTTCAGCGCTCAGTTAATCATTTCCATGTGTTTTCTTTGTTTGCCCTAAGTTGGCAGGGTATGCCCATACTTGGCTCCCTTGCTCACTTTGCCATTGAATTCAAGCTAGCCTGGCTGATGAGGGCTGTTAGCCTAAAACTGGTTCTAGGATGCTTGTTTCCAGTCCAGGGAAGACATGTCTTGGCAGTTTGGGATGGACTGTTCTAATGAGGCACAGGGCCAAGACTGATTTGCATATAGCTGTGTCTGAACTCGGGTGGCGAAGTGAGCTAAAGAAGGATGATGGATTCAAATCGGATCTGTGACTGGGGGTGAGTGTCTGAAACATTTCAGTGCTCCTTTCATCATCTCCTTGTATTTGCTTTGTTCATCCTAATTTGGCAGGGCATGCCCAGGCGTGGACTCCTTGCTCACTTTGAAACTGGATTCAAGTTAGCCCGGCTGATGAGGGCTGTTAGCCCAAAACTAGTCCCAGGATGCTTGTTTCAGGTCCAGTGAAGACATGGATTGGCCAGTTCGGGCTGGACTGTTCCCATGGGGCACAGGGTCATGACTGATTTGCTTATAGCTGTATCTGAACTGGTGTGGTGAAGTGAGCTAAAGAACGATAATGGATTCACCCCAGATCTGTGACTAGGGGTGAGTGTTTGAAATGTTTCAGAGATCT
Organism: Lissotriton vulgaris; assembly: GCF_964263255.1. Taxonomy (NCBI): domain Eukaryota; kingdom Metazoa; phylum Chordata; class Amphibia; order Caudata; family Salamandridae; genus Lissotriton; species Lissotriton vulgaris. The sequence continues at coordinate 1,186,933,446 of NC_141693.1, read as the reverse complement.
GTTCATCATCTCCTTGTGTTTGCTAGGCACTTCATTACTCCACCTAAATCTCAAACAAGAACCACCTACAAATAAAATCAGATCTGCCATTTCTAGGAGAATTTCTTTCATGTTTATTTATTTGTTTATTTAAGAAGTTTTATATAGCTCTAGCCTGACCTGAGGGTATCGGAGCGCTTCACATCAGTTACAGAGCAGAGGAAAAGAGAGCAGAACATAATACAATAAAACAAGACAATCCAGCCAAAAGTAATCGTAATGACAGTGACGAAGAGTTCCATTTCAAGGATTTGTTAACACCGCATATAAGAAGGGTGAGGTGTCAATCTCAGGACTCTAGCTGCTCCTATATGCTCGCTTGGACTCGATCGAGGAAGAGGGTTTTGAGCTGATTTTTTAATTTAGCATAGGAAGGAATAGTTTTGATGTGAGGGGGAATAGAGTTCCAGATTTTGGGTGCGTTATCAGCGAAGGACCGGGCCGCGTTTTTTTGTTTTCGTGATTTTAGCGGATGAGAAGTAGGGTGTTAGAGCTTCCGAGGATCCTGTTCTGGTCAGCTTTTTCACGTTTGGCCGCCAGATATTCAGGTTTGCCTGTGTGAAGGGCTTTGTGGGTGAGGAAGGCTGTTCTGAAGTTCACCCACAATTCAATTGGTAGCCTCTTGAGATCTTTGAGTGCAGGAGAGATGTGTTCAAATGTCTTTATTCCCGTGACCATTCTGGCATTCGCGTTGAGAGTTGTTTTTAGAGGAGCAAGATGTGTTTTAGCTATTCCAGAGAGGACTGCGTTTCCATAGTCTAGTCTTGACAGCACCAATGCTTGGGTGGCTTGTTTAAGATCTTTGGGCGGAATAAAAGGTTTAATTTTGTTCAATGGCTTCAAGTTTAGGAAGGTGCTCTTCGCCGAGATCTTAATGTGTTTAGTCATGTCGAGTTTTTAGTCTAGGGTAACACCTAAAGATTTAACAGAATCAGCCGGAGTGAGGTTCCCATTGAGGGCATCGATAGCTTTTAACCACTCTGCCATTTGTGGGTTCTCTTCTTTGAGGAGTAGTTCCGTTTTGTCCGGATTCAGTTTTAAGTGGTTACTTGTCAGCCAAAGTTGCACTTCTCTTAGTGTTTCATTGAGTCTTTGGATGTCTTTGGCCGAGGAGATTTCCAAATAAATTTGAGTATCGTCAGCATAAAGGTGGAAAGGGATGTTGGCTTTTCTGAGTAGAGTGGTGAGGGGTTTCATGTAAATGTTGAAGAGTTGAGGGGAGAGCACTGATCCTTGGGGGACTTCCCTGTTGAAGGGGTGGAGGTCGGACTCAAAGGTTTTGATTTTGATTCTCTGGAAGCGGTTGTGGAGGAATGAGGAGAACCATTTGAGGACCACCTCGTCTGGACCGGCCCTATCTTCGAGAGCCTTGAGGAGAAGTTTATGGTCAACTGTGTTGAATGCTGCCGATAGGTCTAGGAGAATGAGGAGGCAGCATTGGTCTGAGTCCAATGATATGTGGATGTCATCTATTATGTTGAGGATCGCGGTTTCAGTGCTGCAATCTTTCCTGAATCCCGACTGATGGGAGTCGAGAAGGTTGGTGTGTCCAGGTGTTGTGTTAGTTGTTGGAGTACACATTTTTATAGGATTTTGGCGAGAAGAGGAAGGTTGGAGAAGTGTCTGAAGTTGTTGAAGTCATTAATGTTTAGGCCTGTTTTTTTCCAGCAGAGGGGTTACTTCTCCCACTTTCAGACAGTCCGGAATGATTCCGGTTTTTAGGGAGCTATTAATAATCCTGCACCAGTGTGGGGCTAGTGAGAGTTTCAGCTTTTTAGTGAGTTGAGCAGATAGAGGATCAAGGGCATGAGATGAAGGTTTGGAGGTAGAGATAAGTTTGACTATCTCTTCTTCAGGGATGGGAAGGAAGAGTGACCAGGGTTTGGTATGGTAGTGAGAGAGGGAGCACTACCAAACACCTCACCCATGCTGCTCTCAGAAAGGGGGCGCAATTGGTGTCAAGAGATCGCTCGATCTTAGAGATCTTATCATTGAAGAAGTTGGCGAAGTTGTCGCACCGTTCTTTAGATGCTGGCCCTAGCCTGGTACGTAACTCTGAGGCATTAATAAAGTCATGCTATGGCTCATCATCATAATCATCATAATTATCTCTCCTGTTCTTGTCTCCATTACTGTCTGAAATAGGAAGCAGTGCTGCAGTATTCAGAAATCCACACTTATTGTTAGAGAGGGTTGTAGCAGGGTTTCCGTTCTCCCACAGAACTGTGCATAGAGATCTAGAACCTCAGTGAGTTAGGATGATCCAAAACTCATCTCAGTGTCAGAAATCTCCTTACCTAGCTAGCTACAGTGTCTCATGGATCATTATGGAATGAACCATGTCTTAGACAAACCAGAACATGATCTTTAGAATACCTCAGGAATCGTGGAACACATGAACACTCTTTCATTATATAATCATTTCAAACCAAAACTGGGAGTCAAAGAACACAAGTGCAAGTTTGAAATATTTATTATTCAATGCAAAGTTCTCAAACGCAGTATCTTGTATAATACCAAAATGCAGATTATAAAAATCAGAGTCAGCAGCATAGTCACTAATCCATAGTAAGCAAAAGGTGCTAGCATGTTATAATGCAAAACCTATAGTAATCGATATCACCTATATTTCGCGCACCCTATCTAGTATATTATTTTATATCTAAGAAGGTCTCATTCGGGCTTTAGCAGGGCGGCCCCATACCTCTCAATGTCAGTAGGAGCAGTTCACATCAACAGCTACCAGCTCTCTCCATGCGCAGCACCAAGTGTCTACGTTCATTCCGTGTAACTCTATCTTAAACCCGCGTAGAGCCCAAAATGTTGGCATCAACATTATTTGTGTTATGTCTCATGTGGTGCGAGGATCAGGCCTCTCAGCAACCTTGTGTTAGGTTAATCTTAGAGTGTGCAGCTCTCAGTGTGCAGACAGTTGTACCAAGTGTACCAGGCAAAGCTGATAGCATAGAAATAACATATTATTCTCAAATAAACCACCTCACCGCTTCTAGGGTGAAAGCTACAACAACAAGTATGTGTCGTGTGCAAAACTGAAGCCGAAGGCAAACCGGCTGTTTAAACATGTAATACACTCATGCTAACTTAACGCAATATATGTAATGAAGTATCCATATGACACCCCCCCATTGGTCCGAGCACCGTCAAACATAAGGGAAAAGGCAATACTAAATCAGACACAACAATTGAAAGCAAAGTTCAATAATCTTGAGCTAAAATATGTATGAATGAATATGTATGAATGCCTACAGTGGCCTCAAATCTAAAAATAAAAACAAAACTTTTGAACCAAAAGTCATCCACCAGGTCTCAAAAATATGAAACGTAGGACCAGGTTTCATCAATTCAAATGTTTGGAAGAGAAAAAACAAGGCACGTATCCGATTTCCAAAGTCATGTGCCACATTGACGTTATCCCCAGCGACATCACATGATTGTACTCTCCATCAGCTGAACATAGTCCATCCCTCCAATCCAGCGAGGGGAAACTCATATTTCACAACAAAGCATTCCTCCCAGGCATCTCACGATTGGAAAGTATATGCAAAGAAAGTTGCCACAGCCTCCAGCATGAAATCACTGCCATCATCCGAAAATAGTTCAGCAATCCAATTTAGCAATGGGAAAGAACATACGTGCTCCTCCAGCATCGGATCCTCCTGTAACGTCAGAGGACAACTTGGTGGGTTCACCAGATCGCTGTGTGTCAGAAAGGCATCCGCCGCTGCAGAAATCTCCCATTGGCCCAGAACTCCATTTATCGCTGCCAAGGCCATAACTCTCTCGCCAGAACAGATCAACTCGTGAGCCACCACGGGACGCATTAGCTGATCAAAATCGACGTCAGGAGCAGTACTCAAGCATAGGCACAAATCAATGGCCCAATCGAACTCGCAGCTCAGGCAGTGAAACACAGGTTGGACACACGTGAAGTCGGTGAACCGAAATGACAATCTATAGGCCGTGCTTAATGCTGCAAGCGGCAATGTTCCATAGTAATTGAGCATCCGATTACGGCACAGTGTCAGGAGGCGTTGAACGGCGTCTTGCGCAGGATGGGCATCCATGTTTTATGAAGAAAAACACCAACAGAATGCCTGCGGCTACAGCCAGTAACACAGGTAATCCACCAAACAAACTCAAAAAAATAGTGTGGAAAAACGTGGGAATGATACCAAAAACCTTTTCAAACGTAGTCACGAGGCCACTGCTGACTAACTTGAAAAAATGTGCCAGCCCAGTCGTTGAAGAAGCATTAAATATCTGGTGTACCAGCTCGCAGAAATGAAACGGCAAATCAGTATTTAAAAGCGCCTGCACCTCTGTGCGGGTGTTGGCTATGTGAAGGACATAAGTTTCCCGGGCCGAACTCAGGGTCACTTGTTTTTGAGACAAAAGGGCCCTTATTCTGCTTAAACCATTGAATTTTGCTTCCAAGGTTGGAATCCGTGGCCAGATGGAGACATCTGAAGAACCATGCGTGGGTGGGTATAGAACATTCTTGCAGCACACTACACGCTCTGATACAGTTACCACATATGCCACACCAATTAATAAACCACAACATAATTTGTTGTTTAAAAGCAAATAACTACCATTAGCTAATAATGTAAATGTGGGAACCACTGCTGGAACTGGCGTGCCTTTTAAAACACATGCTAAATTTGGACGGTCCTGATTACAAGAACCGTGTAACTGAATGTGTCTGCATATTAATGAATGGTCAGGTGACTGTGTGCATTCCTCACCATTAAGATTCACTTCTTTCCCATCCTTCAGACATCTGTATGTGTATGGTAATGACCATGCCTCATGTAGGAATGCATTGCCTAGTGGTTCATATCGTCCTATAGCAATATACCGCATACAGTTAGTAAATTTATATAAAGGAAATGGTAATGTAATTAAACCATGAATAAGCCACGTGGCAGTAGTGGTTTCAGCAACAGAAAAAGGCAAGGATTCTAGCTTCTCAATATGTAACATAGAAAATGATGCATCACGCATTGAAAGCATGCGTTGTTTTTCAGTAAGATTAAAAGGGGCGAAAAGGGATGAAACGTTCAATGAGGTCCAGGGAACTCGACCAGCCTTAATCGTCTGTAGAGTCCAGGCAAACTGCATTACAGAACGCAATTGATTTTGACCATGGTATAACGTGGACACTTCATCATGTACAATATCAACAACAGAAGAAACAATATTATCCAATGTGTAAATCCTGGAAGAAAGCATGTTAATACTGTTATCGACCACTGCAAGCACCTTTTCCAAATTTGCTTGATCAATAGCTCTCAGGCGTTTAGCTGCCTCAACTTGTGAAAATTTCCAAATCTCATTGTATATAGCATAAAGAAAGCGTTTAGATCTACCCCTAGCTGGGCCTTTTATGAAATCATTTAGGTCAATATTTTCATTCAACTGGGACAGATGCAGCTTAACTGCAGCCAAAGTGGAATGTTGTAACCAGTTCTGACACAATTTGCCTACTGAATAAGTAGTAACAGTGTGATCCGCTTCAAACCTGGGATCCGGCCTGATGTGTGTAAAACCTTCAGACAAACCCAAAAACCTACGTTGGCAAGCATCAGTGCTTCTTTGCCACAAAAGCCACCCCTCCGGATCAAAATGGGAAATATTAAAGGAGGAATTCTGCAAAAGTGCTTGTATCCCATTGATGGATATTGTAGTGAAATTACTCCAACCCGAATATTCTTCTAAGTCAGGGATAGTAGGGGTATTTAATTTTTTAGATGTAGCCAATCCAAAACACGTTGTTTGAGAAACAGTAGAATTTAAAAACAACATGTGATTCTGGATGAGACATGCACGATGCAAAGCCTCAGTGCCTTGTACCTGCCAATCTTTGGTACCCCAAACCGATTTAAGGTCAATAGCATCCTTCCATAACTCATAGCCATCCACAGATAACCTATCTAAAAAGGACTTTGAATACAGCAATTTTGTATCTGTAAGTCTAACTTTGGGTATGAATTTCTGGTTCACTTTAAAATAAAACGATTCAGGATTTGATTGATTAAAATCTGTAAAATAAGAGTATTTTCCCAGAAATGTACTTGAGCTCCCCTGTAAGGGAGTAGGGAAATGTTCCCACGGAGTGTAATTCACAGGAACCCTCCTGGAACTTGTCTTGTGTAAGAAATGATTCCCATAATGTTGATAACAAAACAAATCACCATAATTGACAGAATCTAAGTACAAATCCTCAGCATCAAAGGCCGCATAATATTTCAAATCAGAGAACAATGCTTCTACAGCCTGAAGATCCCAGTCATCAGAACGAACATTTTGCTTAATCACATCTCCCATGTTTACTCTAAGCACATTAGGAACATTAATAACTTCTGTGGGGCCATGTATCTGAAACCTAACCGCATCCCACACAATCCCATCAAGGACTGGCCAAGCAGTAATCTGTACTGAATGTAAGTCTCTCTTTAGTCTGTGTACTGAATGTGAGGAGGACAGGGGGCCAATGTTCCATTAAGGTACCGAATTCCTGTTCTTTCTATCACGTAATGGCCATCGATCAAGCGGAAAAAATAAAACACAAAACCAATTGACATAAAAAGATAAAATGAAAATAGTAACAGCCAAACGTATGTCCAAGGTGGAATTAGAAAATGTTTTTTAAACAACGTGGCATATTTTGCAATAGTCGATGGTTTCTTTGAAAGTTCCGAATCCGAGTCAAAAGAGAATCTGGACTGGTTAGCCAAACGGGCATGTAGGTCGGACATAGATAAATCAGCAGGATCTGCATAGGTCAGCTCATCAATGTTAGCAAGAGGAATAGTATTTAATAAAGGACTGGATAAAGCAGGCATCTCGAGGGACACCTCCTGATCTGTACCAGATGTAATAGCCAGCACAGAGTTCCTCACCATGGAAGGACAGGATGCAGCCGGTGTCATGCTATGAAGAATCGGCCACCCTGTGTGTCTTGACATTGTCAATAGAAATAAATCTGTTTTCTTTACGACCTGGAAGTGGTGGTAAAATGACTGTTCTTGTGCCCTTCACTCCAAGGACTCGAACCGGCGGTCGATATGAGGGACCAAACTCTTTCTTGTTATCGATCTTCTCTCGAACCAGTTCTCCAACTTGGGGTAGCCAGCCAACTACCGGGATCTGCAACGCATCATCCGATGTGGAGGGCAAGTGTTCCTTTGCAAGACTGTCTCTGGTCTTTTGTAGATCCTGTAAAACATTGCAATGTTCATCTACGTCAAAGGCCGCGGCCTGGGCCTGGCAGTCTGCACCATCAAGGTCAGGGACGTACATCTTGATACCAAAGAGCATTTCGTATGGGGTCCGCCCACCCAGAGACCTTCTAGGGAGATTATTAAGCGCACGCTGCACGCCATAGAGGTGGGTCAGCCAGTTTCTACCAGTGCCTATAACACGGGCTGTCAAAGATTGCTTTAAGTCGCGGTTCATTCTTTCTACTACAGAATTGCCCTCAGGCCTGTAGGGGCTTGAAAACTTCACCTGTACTCCCAACGAAACCATAGCATCCTTATACGCCTTAGAGGCGAAAGCCGGACCCTGGTCCGAATGGAAAGTACCACAAGCAAAGATTCCCACAAAGACACGCAAATCCTTAATGACAGTTCGCGAATCAGCGCTTCGATGCGGCCATACCCATACAAAGCGTGTGCATGAGTCAACTGCTACTAAGATGTATTTATACGCAGTATCAGAAGAAAAAGGACCGCAGTGATCCAAATAAACACATCCAAGTGGTTTATTAGAGATGTACAACTGTGTCTGAGGCGGACGCGCAGCAGTAGAAGGCTTGATCTGCTGACAAATGTCACACATAAGGACATAATCGCGCGTCTGTTTGTACAGTCCCCGCCACCAGAACCTCTGTTGTAGCTGAGATACAGTGGCTGAGACGCCCGCATGCGCAGACGCCACACCTTCATGAGCCGCTGTAATCAGAGAAGCTCTGCGATCCGAGTTGGGAACTAAACGCTCTCCAACTTCAGGAATTTTCACATAAGGAACCTTATCGGGACTTAAGTGGTATGTGTATTTCGAAGGGAACCCCGCAGGATATTTACCTCCCTTCGCCGTGGCAGCAACAGCCGCCAAGATGTCATCATCTATTTTGCTTTTGGACCTCGTGACTGCTGCAACTAAGTATTTTGATACCGCTGACTTCGCTGCTTCATCAGCAAGCGAGTTGCCAACAGCGTGGACCCCCACGCGCTGGTGACCGAGAGTACGAATCACAAACACGAGCGGCAGTTTCTCTTTAAGTTCCGCCACTCGGACCCAGATCATTTTATGTTTTATTGTGCTACCCTTGGAATCACGAAAATCATTCTGAATTCAAAAGAACAAGTTCTCATTGTAAGACTGGACACAGTAGTAAGAATCACTTACGATTAAAGTCGTCGCACAAGGATCAGCGTACTCCAATGCAAGCATAAGAGCACGAAGCTCTGCCAACTGTGCGGTGCAGTCCCCTAGCGTTTGCGTGTGCACAACACTGGACTTGAACTCATCGTTCACCATGGCACCGACCACAATGGCGCAAGCGGAAACGTAGGCGTGTTTAGAGCCATGCGCAACCTGCGCCGAACCATCCGTGTAAATGATACAATGGAAATCCTCCAACGGCCGCATTGCTAAAGGAGCAGGATGAACAAATTCATACTGTAAATACTCCTGCGACCGTAAAGCGGCGTCAAAAATAAACGTGACATCCTGAGATGTCAAGGATGTAGCCCACTGAATCCACCGAGGGTGCAAAGCTTTAGAATTAGGCACACTGGCTTTCGTGACCGCCTCCAAGGCTGGACACGGGGTGACAACCAACATGCGCTTTCCCTGCGACAGGGCACGTTCCTTAAGAATTGCCATCTGCACAGCCGTTAAAACTTTCTCCACAGTGGAAAAACGCAGTTCAGCCGAAGTGTACAAGTGTGACTTGTAAGCAATAGGTACAGTATCCCCTTCATTAAAAGTCAGGTACGTGAAACCCACCGTCCCAGGGATAATTCTTATCACCAGGTTGGTCTGGTTATCACGAGTCTGTAAGTAGTCAGAAGCTAGCATATCAGCCTGCAAGGACTGCAGAATGGCTGAATGCTCAGGCAGCCAGCATGATTTGGAAAAAGATGGTTGTACCAAGGCATAGAAAGGCCTGATACGCTGGGCATATTCCGGAATGTATGTCCTCCCGAAATTTAAAAAACCCAGCAAAGACTGTAATTTTTTCAGCGTTGTCGGAGAGCGCAACTGCGCGTACTTCTCCAGGAACTGAGGAGCCAATCCCTTTCCTTCATGGTTAAGTTCATAACCTAGAAACAACACTGTGTACTCCGCAATGTGCGATTTTGCAAAGTTAAACTTGTAACCCATGTCTGCAAAGTTACAAATTATGCTGTTTACTCGACACAGATGCACCCAAAGCTCGTCGTCTGTGAGATAAATATCATCCACATATGAACATGCAACTGGATCGAAACTCTCTAAAAGAGAGACTATGCGGGCGGAAAACACTCCAGGACTATTTTTATATCCCATTGGGAGTCGATTAAACTTTTTTTGTACGCCGCCGCACGTAAAACTGGTCCATTGGGAACTTAGACCATCTAATCTATGTGCATAAAAACCATTGGAAATGTCAAGCGTGGTTTTGAACCGTTTACGCTCAAGACTATTCACTAGGGCAGAGCCGTGAGTATTCTGTACTGCACAGTTACGGCAATGCGAGTTCAAATGCCGGTAATCCAAAACCAGACGATACGATCCGTCCGGCTTGTTGACAGTAAAAAGGGGATTATTCATCGGTGACACACACGTTTCAATTACACCTTGATATTCCAATTGTTCAAGGATAGCCGCGACCGAAGCTTTAGCTTCACGCCGTATGGGATATCGGGGTTGTGGCTGCGGCTGTGACCGTAACGGAATCTCATGGCTAGGGGACAATTTATCCCAGCCACACTGATTCCGGTACACAGCCGGCGCAAGCGCCAGAGCCCACTCTTCTGCAAAATGCAGCGCTTCCACTCTCGGCACAGTGTGCGCGAAACTGGGGAGGATTACCTCCTCCCCTCGCGGAGCTGCGAGAACAAAAGGTGGGGGCCAGTCAGCCTCCGAAAGCAAAATGTCATACGTATCCGAAAGATTTTCCCAAAATACCCCTTTTACAGTTCGCTGCATGTCACCTTCAATTAACAGGACAATTTCAAAAAGTCTTTCAGGGGGAGCAACATGTGTATCAGCTGTTTCAATCACAATAAAAGTCTCAGTCGCTGTCACCTTCAACAGTGGACGGAGGGCCTCTCTCACTATGGTAATCTCCGCCGCGCTGTCCAGCAAGGTCAGAGCCCACGTCAGATTCCGAAGCCGCGTTCTCACTATCTGGGGCATATCGATGCGCCGTTAAGGCAGCGACTTTCTTCTTGGCAAACAGCGGTCTCTTTGGCGTAGAGTCGTCCCGCTGATCCCCTTCACTTCGTGTGCGGGGCTGGCCACGTCCTTGCTGGCCACCCCTGCCCCTGCCGCCCCCTCCACCACCGGTTGACGGAGCCGATGAGTCCTGAAAGGAATGAGGAGAGCGTTGGTCAGATGCCTGATATCTCTCAGGCGATTTAATCGTAGCGCGATCGCGCAATTCATAAACTCGCTCCGACTGCGCAGGTTGTGAAGGCGCCGGACTCGAAACCTGTGTCTGTTGTTGTTGTTGCTTACCCTGATTCTGCTTTTTAGGCCAATTCTGTTTTTTGGACTTGGGCTGTCCACTTGTTTCCGAAGACTGTCCCTGGGGCTGCTTCTTTTCTTTTTCAAGAAAAACCTTTGCACCCTTAGAATTGCGGCCAACCGTTTTATAAGCCGCCACAATAATTCTTGCCAGCTGACGAGGTTTCTCGGCATCGGGAATTAACGCCAGACCATTGGCCACTTGAAAGTTCACAGCATCCCCTTTTACATTGGCAAGGATAATACCGCAAACTGTCTCAAATGAACCGTTCAGGCGCATACCCAACTCAACCGCCGACTCAGGTCCGTGATCATCCTGAACACGTTTGAGGATCGCAGACAGGTTCGACACTGTCGGTGTGCCAAAGCACCTCGAGTAAACCGCTGCAAAAGTCTTACCCCATGTTTCACAGTCAGCAAGTTCAGGGGCTAAATCCTTCGGTAAACTAAGCGTAAGAATCCGGTGTTTTTCACCCGGAGTCGTATTAGGAAACACAGCCTCCAGCTGGTCGAATTTCTCGGCAAGCCAGTAAGGAAAATCATCCTTATTGTCTGGCTTTCTGCCCATTACGGAATTCACCAAGACAGGACTGATTTTCAAACCAGCCTGTTCCGCTCGAAGCTGCGCACCTGCGGGGGCTGCGCCATGTATATTACGACCAATGTAATGAACAAGCGCTCTAATCACGTCAACCGCGACATCATGCAGACGCCGCAAATCACCCACATTACAAGTGGCGCGATTAGGATGAGGAGTAAATCCGCCCAAGGCGGGCCAGGCTGTGCCCGGAATGGACAACGGACCTAACCTCGGAGCCGTTAAAGAGTGGGGTAGGACGCCACCAAACCAAACTCCGTGCTGCCAAGCATCGATAGGTACTTCCAGTGCCCTGTACGGAGCATAAGCCGCCGGTACAGCCGAGGCAGTGTATGAATGGTAGACGCCCGAATTAGCGTTTACTTCCGGAAACGTCACCCAGGAATAAAACAATTCGTACGGGTACGCGTGTTCCGCACTCACCACTAGAACCACAGCCAAACCTTCCGCCGGGACATTATATGCCCGCAAGTGGTCGCGAACCGCGACGCGGCTATGCTGCGCTATGTCCACGGCCATGGTAGCACCGGAAGTGAAAAAAAAAAGACAAAGAACACTTTGTAGCACAACTGGGTAGTAATTCAAAGAAACCGTTTAAAGTAGAATTCAAGCTTGAAAAGACCTATTTCAAAAATAGGTAGGTTTTTCCGACACCACCGTTTACCGGAAACGGGAATGAAGGTGTTAAGGTTTGAATGATATACTACTCGAGTGTCATGAAATACGGCCAACCAATCCGTTGGGCGCCATGTAGCAGGGTTTCCGTTCTCCCACAGAACTGTGCATAGAGATCTAGAACCTCAGTGAGTTAGGATGATCCAAAACTCATCTCAGTGTCAGAAATCTCCTTACCTAGCTAGCTACAGTGTCTCATGGATCATTATGGAATGAACCATGTCTTAGACAAACCAGAACATGATCTTTAGAATACCTCAGGAATCGTGGAACACATGAACACTCTTTCATTATATAATCATTTCAAACCAAAACTGGGAGTCAAAGAACACAAGTGCAAGTTTGAAATATTTATTATTCAATGCAAAGTTCTCAAACGCAGTATCTTGTATAATACCAAAATGCAGATTATAAAAATCAGAGTCAGCAGCATAGTCACTAATCCATAGTAAGCAAAAGGTGCTAGCATGTTATAATGCAAAACCTATAGTAATCGATATCACCTATATTTCGCGCACCCTATCTAGTATATTATTTTATATCTAAGAAGGTCTCATTCGGGCTTTAGCAGGGCGGCCCCATACCTCTCAATGTCAGTAGGAGCAGTTCACATCAACAGCTACCAGCTCTCTCCATGCGCAGCACCAAGTGTCTACGTTCATTCCGTGTAACTCTATCTTAAACCCGCGTAGAGCCCAAAATGTTGGCATCAACATTATTTGTGTTATGTCTCATGTGGTGCGAGGATCAGGCCTCTCAGCAACCTTGTGTTAGGTTAATCTTAGAGTGTGCAGCTCTCAGTGTGCAGACAGTTGTACCAAGTGTACCAGGCAAAGCTGATAGCATAGAAATAACATATTATTCTCAAATAAACCACCTCACCGCTTCTAGGGTGAAAGCTACAACAACAAGTATGTGTCGTGTGCAAAACTGAAGCCGAAGGCAAACCGGCTGTTTAAACATGTAATACACTCATGCTAACTTAACGCAATATATGTAATGAAGTATCCATATGACAGGTTCACAGCTGCCAGTATGACTTGTTCTTATCTGGTCAAACGATGGTCATGTGCTGAGTCCAAGTACAGGTCAGCAAAATCTCAACTGAATGGGGCATAAATACAATTTATGTATGCTCCAACACAATTCCTTAAATTTGCTCATTTGTAAAGCAAACAGCCACAAGTGCCATCAGATAGTCAGGAAGACCTACAACTACTGTATCCAACACTCCATCGTGTTTTTTTGTGTAAGTACGGATAGTGCACCCCCCGCTCCCATGATAAAAAAATTAAATTCCATATTGTAATCAGGTATTCTGAGGGTGGATGCAATACATATTTTTTCTCTGAAGTCTCAGGAGCTTCTAAGCATTTGTGATCAAATGATACTGGGTCTCTGATTTCACTGTGAGTCAGCCTTACTAAAGACTTTGCAATCAATGAAAAGTTTGGAATCCAGTGAAGAAAGTAGCTGACAATTTTCAGAAACATCCTCACCTCTCTCTACATGGTAGAAGGACTGATCTTTTCTTAATGTGATGACTAAGATAAAATCACTTCTTTTTTACAGTAGTGTAACTTTGTATGGGGAACCTTGTGACCATTGTCAGCTAAATGATTTAGTAGTGCAATTGTATCAAATATAGAATCTTGTTTTGTCTTAGATGCCATCAGTAAGCCATCTATACACGAACCAGGGCTAAGTTACTTTAGGATTTGAAAAAAAATTAAAGGACTTTCACTGTACCCATGTGTAATTTGGCATTTAATGAGAACTTTATTTTTTAACTGAAATGCATAAAGAAACTGACTATTACCACGCAGAGGAGTGAAGAAGAACAATTGGCATAAGTCTATGACTGTATACCATTCTGCATCTAATTCTGGAACAATATTTCTGGAGGATTCAGTACCACCAGACAACATGGACTCACTATTTAGTTTATTTTTCAAAGGTTTTGAACAATGTTCCACTTACCACTGATCTTTTTAACGCCTATCAAGAGAGAATTAAAAAAACTACTAAGCACTTCTCACAGAATTTCTCGTTCAAATATTTTCTCAAATACGAGCATCATTCCTTCTTCTACCTCTTTCAAAAGTATGTATTGCCTAATTATAGGGAAAATTGCATTTGGTTTTACATTAATCTTGCCAGGCTTTGCAATTTCTATCAATGCTATATTTTTTGTATCAAATCCCATACCTCTTTCCTCACAGTATGTCTTAAATTCAGAGGCAATCATCTTTTGCAAGAACTGTAAACAACTGAACATTTGAGTCTTGTGATTTAGTTTTTAAACATTGAGGGGCACATTAGGATGGCAGGCGGACTTTGTCCGCCCACTATCCCGATGCAAAAATGGACCGCCCGCCATAAGGGCGGGGTCCTGTGGGGGGCGATTAGGATGCGCCTGCCACACTGGCGGGCGCATCCCGCATTGTTAACATTGCTGTGGGCGGTGCTGAAAGCACCGCCCGTCGCAATGCTAAAAATGCACATCAGACAGTTCAATGCAGAATGTGACAGGCACCGTGCGGTGCCTGCCATGTTGTATATTGACATGCAGGGGGGTACCTGGTACCCCCCTCCATGTGCACCCCCCACCCCCCAGGATCCCTGGGGGACCGTAACGGGCCCCGCAAATGATTCCCACCTGCCTTTCTGTGGCGACATTACTTCCACAGAAAGGCATGTCGCCACCATAATGCTAATTAGGATGGCGGTGTCTCCCAGACATCACCACCATGTTAGCAGCTTTTCCGCCCGGTCGACTCTTTGACCGGGTGGCAAAATTTCAGACAGTCTTTCCGTCAACCGGGCTCCCCCCCGCCATGGTAATGTGACGGGGAGAGAATTCAGAGCGGGCGGAGGTTTTCTGCGGGCGGATTGCCACCGCCATACGGGCGGTGGCGATCCGCCCGCAATCATAATGGACCCCTGAGTCTTCATTTTCGATTTCAATTGTAACATCCTCCACTGTACAAAAAAACACAAATCCCTCCCCACCCTGCCCCACAACCCCACCTCTCTGACTTGAACGGGCCATATCTGGCCTTCTCTAAATTGTTAGTTCAATGTTTGAGAATGGCTTTAAATCTAATGCTGAATGAGGAGATTGTTTGAAAACATTACTTCAGGTTATTTTAGCAACGCTACTTAAGCGAAAAAAGGCATAAAGATTTGGAGTTTAGTTTAGACAGACCAATAGCATGTTAAACTCTGACTATACATTTTACACCAATGACTTGGTTTTGGATCTTGAGTGGTTAGTGCATAATTAGATTTTTCATTAGCATACATATTTCATGCGGTAATGTTGTATAGAAAGACAATGCGGAGTGTATATAATTTAAATAAGATACATCAGTTGGTATAAAATTGGCAATTTTATGTGAAATTCTTCAGTTACCTAAAGGAAAAACTGCGATGTGGTAAGTGATGGTAATATTGTTTAAAAAGCATTGGCAAAACAATAGATCTTACCTTTCAAAGGTGTTAGCTCACTTTTTTGGTTTTCCAATGATGCTTGCAGATACTAATCCGTTTTTGCAAAAAAAGCTTATCACCAATGCTGAAAAGTATTGTTAGAAAAAAGCTAAAATGCTCACCATCCAGAAATTGGCAGCCAAACTTGAGCTCAACTTACCACTAAGAAGTCACATCGCACCACTCCTCAGGGAACTACACAGGCTTCCGATGACAAACGTGCTCAGTTCAAACTCCTCACACATACTCTCAAAGAAACTACAAAACTCAGACCCCACCTACCTGATCAGTGGCATCTCCTTCTATCAATCACCCAGACTTTTCCGCTCTGCAGGACTCCTGCTCGCAGTGATCACACACATACACAGACCAGATAAGGGAGACTGATGTTCTCTTACATTGCTCCTAAACCATGGAACGACCCCCCTCTCCACATCAGAGCCGCTTTCTCTGTTCTTGAATTCAGCAAGCAGCTAAAGACCTGTCTTTTCATTATCCAACTTTGCATAGACAGGGCTAGGTGCACACACCTAGTTAGCACCAGGATGCGTTTGTGCACTTTGCAAACACACATTACAGGAGTGTTTTGTAATCCAGCATCTTTACTGTGAACATCGAAGCCCATTCTTTTAGGAAAAACATCACCACTAAAAAAGGAGGGGATTAAAAATATTGCACATCACTGAAACTTTAACAATCAATACCACCTAAAGAATCTGGCCAATACATTAGTGTTTTTCATTATGTTCTTCAATTTGTTTTCTTAAAAACAGCGTAAGACTACACTGTGGAACAAAATAAAAAGTAGTGACATGTGGCGTGCAAGTTCAGGCAGCATTTCCAAAACAAGCATTGACAATGCAAAGAGGTCCAGCATTGGCGGCAAGCCTTTTGATAGTTTTTGTTTTGTTTTGTCAAGGTATTTTCTAAAAACCTTTTGGTTGTAAACATGTGGGTCCTTCATCATCAATCTAAAAAAAAACATTGCCTAAAAGCAAACATTGTTTTTTGATCAAAAAAAATCACACATTATCATAGAACTCCATGACACAGGAGGGGACTGCTTTGTGTGTGGATATGCTCATTGTGAAAATGTAGCATAATTCAACACACAGAGAAGTCAGCCAATGGCTTAAATCTACTGAAGCATTACCCCTTTATGCATGCTGAAGTGGATGGGAGACACATTTTAATGATACAGATTAAAAGATGAAGGCTGCCTGAAAACCCTTATACGTAACTGTGTTATACACATAAGTTCACTAAAATCAAACGGTCTTGACTAACACACACCTAAAAAAAGCCAACTGGACTGGCATTGGCTTCCAGCCTTTTGCTGTAATAAAAAGGGCAAGAAAGAAAGTAGAAGAGAAAGATAGAAAGAAAACAAGAAGGAAAGCAGGCAGAATGAAAGAAAATATTGAAAGAAAGAAGGAATGACATGAGGACGGAAAGGAGGATAGAAAGAAGTGGTCAAGGAATTAATTGAAGAAGAAAGGCAAGAAAACAAGGAAACAAGAAGGAAACAAAGAAAGCAAGAAAGACAGAAGAAGGGAACTAAAGACAAAAGAAAGACAAAGAAGAAAAAAGAAACACAGATAAAAGTAGAGACAGAAAGAAGGAGAAACAGAAAGAAAAAGAAAAAGAGAAAGAATGAAGGAATGAAAAAAGAAAGAGAAAGAAAATAATTGAATGAGATAGAAAGCAAAAAAATATATATAAGGAAGGAAACAGAAAAAGGTAAAAGAAAAAAGGATGGAAAAAAGCAAGAAAGAAGGCAGAAAAGGGCAAGAAAAAAGAAAAAGGAAAGAATAAGCAAGAAAAGGAAGAAAAAAGAAAGAAAAAAGAGAAAACAAGGAAAGAAAAATCAAGAAAAGAAAGGGGGAACAGAAAAGAAAGTGACAAGAAAAAGGAAAGGGAAGAAGGCAAGAAAGAAGGAAGGAAAAAATAAAGAAAGAATGCAAGAAAAAAAGAAGGAATGAAAAAAAGAAAACAGGACAGAAAGAAAGAAAAAGCAAAAAACATAGAAAGAATGAACAGAAAGAAAAGGAGAGGAAAGATAGAAAATAATAAGGAAAGAAAGACACACAGGGTTGAAAAGATACAGAACACTTATGAGCTTATATCATAGTTTGTATGTGCTGCTGCTTGTATTACTGTTGTCTTTCAAAAGTCTCTTTTCTCCACAACTTTTTCAGGTCAGTGAGATAGCAGCATTCAAATAGAAAAGATTACTCCAAGAGGAATTTGCAACAGTATTGGCAGCGTCCTGCTATCACATCAAGCATATAGAAAAGTAGAATCTGCTTTCATGGAGACCCCCACATGTTGCTGGTATTAGCATTTTTTTTTACTAGTCTGGCTGGGATCCTGCTAATTAGGATCCAAGCCTCTGTTGTTCCCCCCTAAATTTGACATGATAAGTATTTGGTACCTCCATAATTGGTTACTGGTGTACCCTTGTAAGTCCCTAGTATATGGTACTAAGGTACCCAGGGCATAGGTACACCAGGAGTCTCACATGGGCTGCAGCATGTATTATGCCACCCATGAGAGATCACTCAAACTGTAACTACAGGCCTGCCATTTGGTCGCAATTCGCATTCCACTTTCTTAGTATATGGTTTGGTCTCCCCCTGGAGATCAATGTGTATTGTGCTTACTTACCTATTTACAATTGAAGTATTGTGTGCATTTGTGTTGATACCTCCAGGTAGCAGATATGCCAATCTGTTAGAGAGTGTTTTGTAATAAATCGACATATTTTTATAACTACACTGTGTGGTTCTTTTTCGTTTAACCTACACTACATGATTAGATTTGCCCAAACAAGCTGTTTAACACTCCATCTGGACTAAGCCTAAAGGCTGCTCTCCACAGTTACCACTTAGAAAGCTTTCTATGGTTGTCTAAGACAACTAAAATCACCATAAGGGTTCTATAGATTATTGCAAGGTGCTTAACTTAAATAGTGTGCACAATATGCTAACCCAGCCTCACATTGGAGTGCAGTATTTGGGATTCAAGCCTGCATTGTTTTAGCAGCGAATCTAGGTGTGGTTAGACAAAAAACTATCACTAGCATTGGGTACATATAAATACTACTGAACTTTCTGGATTGCTAGTTGAGGGTCAAGCACAACCCTTTCTACAATCCTTTTCAAGTTTAGTTTCCACTAGGGTAGGTAGATGCAACACCACACTATACCTAGTTTACCATGTCTTTAGTTGGGGAATCTAGTAAGTCCCTGTGAGAAGTTGGCTTGGCATATGCTGACCACTATACTAGTGGGGACATTGCACCAGTCCAAACAACCCCTTACTGATGGTAGGCTAAAGACAACATTTATAGAAAGCTATCCTAGTGGTAGCTGTGGAGAGCAGCCTTTAGGCTAAGTCTTGGAGGAATGTAAAGCAGCTTGTTTTACCAGTTTATAATCTTGTGAATGACCAAATGAAAGGAGAACCACACCAGGTATATATATAAATATATGTATTTATTCTAAACACAACCCTCTAATCTCTTTATGAGGCTAGAGGCAAAAGTACATTCAGTAAACTTAATAGCGCACAGTAAATTAGCACAATATACGTTGAGCCCTGGGAGCGTACTAAAACATATATCAATAAAGTGGTATAAGAACACAACTTGCATAGATACAAGGCCTAGAGCCTTCAGAACCGCTGGGGCCACCAGGACCCACCCAAAGTTGTGGCACAGGGGATCCACGGGGACACGTGTAGTGTCTTACCACAGCCACGAATCAACATTTACTTCTATGGGGAAAGTCGCAGTTGGAAATTTAAAGATAAATGACACTTCGAGGAGGAATTGGAGCAAAACGTTTTTAGAACTAGGTGGTTCTAGAGTCAACACCCACGGGAGCACCGGAGTACTCGGGTTACCTCACCCAGGGAAGCCGGGTACATAGGTGTCTTTTCGTGTCAGGTTTCGTCGTAGTTTTCATTGGCGATCTGCTGCAAAGTGCTGCTGCCGTCAAAGAGGAAAGTGTCCGGATGGATTCAAGCCTGGATTGGAGATGTGAAGAACCTGAAAGCAAAGGGGACAGAGTCTGGGCCAGTTGCCAGTAACCAGGGGCACAATAGTCGAATTCCCACTGATGTCGGGTGATTTCAGGTGAAGAAGGTGAAGCTTCACTCTTTAGCAATGAGGTTCCGGAGACGTCAACGACAACCAGGAGCTGGATTTGAGCTGTCCCATAAAGGATGTCGAGTGCTGCAGTGTTGGTGCCCGGATTGTACCCTACAAGCCTTGGCAACAGCAACCCATGCAGAAAGCAGGGATAGGCTTTGGTGCAGACCAGCAAGGTCTGGGGGACTTGGTAGGGAGTCAGGGCACATCTGGAGCAACCAGGGAAGCCCAAGGAAAATCAGAATGGCATTATGTGGACCCACCAGTCAACGGACCAGAGATCGCGAAGGAGCATCGAAAGGGAAATACAGGAAGTGGGCTCACGGCATACGCATGGAGTGTAGGCTCAAGATCTTCAGTGCACATGATGCTCTGGGCTTGGGCTACAAGTAACCCAAAGCACAACTTCGGTAAAGATCAGGAAGTCACTGCACTTAGCAAATGTGCACGATGTCCAGGGTTCCGGTTTCAGTACACTCGTGAGGGCCGCGGGTCTCAGCTTTGCTGGGGACTCGGGTCAGCCTTCAAGAAGTGGAAATCGTCTTCCTGGGCTGCAGGTACTTCGGAGGGGGCTTCAGAGATGCAGACTGGCAAAGGCTTTTTGGTGCCTGTTTGAACAGGGGAGTCACTCCTTAACCCCAAGGGAGATTCTTCCGTCCTCTAGTCTTTAGTAGAAGGTCAAAGTTCCAGGATTCAGTTTCAGTGTTTCGTCGAAGAAATCCTCTTCCTGGGCTGCAGGTACTTTGGAGGGGGCTTCAGAGATGCAGACTGGCAAAGGCTTTTTGGTGCCTGTTTGAACAGGGAAGTCACTCCTTGACCCCAAGGGAGATTCTTCCGTCCTCTAGTCTTTAGTAGAGTATCAAAGTTCCAGGATTCAGTTTCAGAGTTTCGTCCAGGTGTAATCTAAAGTCCTGTTGCCAGGGGTCCCATATTTATCCTAAGAAAAGGGGTTGGACATACTCTGGGGACCCACCTATGGGAGGGTTTTATAAAGAGGGGTGGTTACACCCATTTTCTTTGTCCAGTTTCACGCCAGAGCAGGGGCTGAGTTCCCCTGCCACCGGTTTGAACTGGACTATGCACAGGGACACCAAATGTGCCCCCAGTGAAGAGTTTCTGGCACACTCAGAGTGCACCCACCCAGCCCCAATACAATAAAGCCTGTCTGGGAGGTGGTTACGCCTCCCTGTGACAGGAAACCTATTGTCCAGGCCTCCCCTGCCAGAGATTTTGTCCAGCAGCAGGAGGTCAGACGCGTGTCTGTGGCTGCAGCATCCATTTTGTGATGCTGGGGCTCATTTGAACTATTACCGGGCAGACCATTGTGTACATGTATCTTCCTCTAGAAGGGTTGAATTCTATCCCCGCTGCCAGGACTGGTGGGGAGGTAGGATTCCAAACTGCTTGACACCAAACAAGACATGTTTCCATGCAGCCGTTCCAAAGTTAGCATTTACCACGAGGTTATAATGCACTTAAGAGTATATGGTCTGGCTGCATCACAGAACAGCCTCAGAGAATAGATTCCGAAAGCTGCATAGTGATCCTGCTCATGCATGAGCACCCTCTCACACAAAACCAAGCACTCTGCCTTCAGGACTGATAAGGCCTGCCATCGGAGTGGCTTATAGGCTTATATGTGTCAGTGATTAAAGGTAGATATAGGTAACCTATATCTTAGCAAGGGGTGCATGAACCACCTCACCCAGGCTGCAGTAGCAGTCCTGTGGTGTCATTTTGGAAGGCTTCCCAGGGGTGGCATAATACATGCTGCAGCCCCTGGTAAGCATCTGGGGTACCTATGCCCTTAGTATCCAAGGCACCATTTTCTAGGGACTCAAAAGGGTACCCCAGTAACCAAACTGGAGTGTACCTAAAGTACATGCAATCATTTTAAAGAGGAAGCAGCTGGGCTGGGGCCTGGATAGCAGGGTCCCAGCCAGACTAATATCGAGAAACAGTGACACACCAGCAAAAAGTGGGGGTAACCATAGTAAGCAGATCCTACTCTCCTACTTCCCAATCTTCTAGTTACAGTGATCTTAAGTTCCAGGAACGTAAGAAAGGTTGTCTGGATTAGAGCAAGGTGCTTCACTGAAATAAGCTTGCACCATACTCTAAGCCATCCTCCTACAAAACTCTAAACACAAAAACAATGCTAAAGTAATTATAAAGTAAAAACAAAAACACTGGCATTGAAGGGAACTATTTATTTATTTGAAGAGTTTTATATAGCGCTGCCTAGACCCGAAGGTATCAGAGCGCTTCACATGAGAACAAGTGAGTTACAAGTTACATGAGGACAAGTGCGATACAAGTTACATCAGTTACAGGGTCACACAGAACAACGACATATAAAAGACATTGTTACGTGGTCGGAGGGAGGGAAAGGAAGGGAGACAGCAGAGAGACGTGGAGAACAGTGCCCAATGTCCGGCTGGGTAGGTGACAGCTGAGGGGTGAACCTAAGCCGATCTCCTCTATAGCTGTCTATACAGCTCCACCGGGCATCAGCCACATTGTTCAGTCTCAGGTGAAGGTAGGCGTAGAAAAGAGGTGTATCTCCAAGTCCAATAAGAAGAGAGAGGTGTCGTTGGCTCAAATGGAATTGGTGAAGGTGGCTGGTTGCTCCGGCGGCAACAGGAATCATGGGGACAGTCGCAACCGCAACATGGAGGAGTAAGGGCAATGGACTCAATGCGCCCAAAGACACTTTAAGATGCACCTGCTAGAACTTGAGGCATACACACGTTCTTCTCATCATACACCTTCCATTTTCAAGAGGGTTACTACACTAATGCTAATTTGGTGGGGATTAAAATAAAACTTCAGGAAGGAGGATAGGGTGTCTTAAGGAGAGGAGAACATTGGGGAGGGGGGTAACACTCCATTGATTAGGATGTGGTTATTTTAACACTGCATGAGATACGGGTAGGGATAAGCCAAATGTTTATCGAACACTATCTTTGTTGCCAACAAGGGAATACAAATATCTGACTTTAATGGTCTGGATGATGTATGGCAATGTGTGTGGATGTGCTCCTTCTGAGAGAGCAAAATACAGTCAGAAAAGTGAAGTTAACCTAGTCACTTAAGCATGCTGGCCTACTGTCCAATATTGTGTATTGTAGTGAGTAGAAGCAAACAGTATATGACACAACAGTAGCGGTGGGCGATAAATTACGCTCTGCAAGCAGAGTAACTCCGTGTTACGCTTGGCAAAACTCTGTCAACTGCTGCATGACAGTTTTTTACTCATGCACGGCTTAAAGATACCAAGCTCAAGTGAGAATTGATGGCACCTGGGGAGTTTTTCTCAAGAAAGCTGCTGTTCCAGTAGAAAATCTACTCAAGAGGCAACAAAGAAGCATCACTTTCTAGCACGTCCTGTGGTGCAGTCCAGACTGACTTTGCAGCGCAGAACAAGCTCCCGGTGCTAAAAATCCCTACAAGCAGCGCAGTGTGCTGATTCTGTCCATTCGAGGAACTCCATGGAATTTCATATTATTTTCATGTAACTCCACAGAGAAGTGTGGAGTTACACACACCCCTAAACAACATACAAAGGGATGAAGAGAGGTGGTTGAAAGTCCCTTTAATTGAGAACATTATACATATATTTTAGTAAAAACAAAAGGTCTTGGCTAGTGCCAGACCTAGAAAATTGCAGCAAATTTTTTAAAATGTGAAGGGGAGACAGCTTTGTAATGATGGACATATGGAAGGGCACTAGGACCGGCCCGAGGAAGGCTGGTGGCGGGCGGAAAGGGAGGAGCCGGGGTTCAAGAAAGGCAGTTAGCTGTTAGCCCAGGACGAGGGCAGAGGCAATAAAGAAGGTTGTTAATCTATAACGCGTGTCCGTGTATCTTTGTATAAGGCTGGACACTATAACTGGTGACGAAGGTGTTTCGAGCTCACACGTGTGTGAGTCGGACGGCTAGCTCAGTGCACGTCCAAGGGTGACCGTCCTCGCGTGCTGGGAGCCCACCCCAGTCTTCCGGTGGCGTCTGACCCACCCAGAGCTTGCCCCGCATGTGTGAGGGGTTCGAGTGTGGTGCCTGACTGCCTACCGGGAGCTCACCACGGCGGCAAAGTAATGGGAGATCGCCCGGCGTGTGGGGGCTGGAGCGTGTCACCTGCCTGCCTACCGGGAGCCCACCGCGGTGGCGAAAGAATCGAAGCTCGCTCTGCATGTGGGGGCTGGAGCTTGTCGTCTGCCTGCCGACCGGGAGCCCACACGGGTTGCGACTGAACCGGGGCTCGCCCCGCGTGTGGGGGCTGGAGCGTGCTGCCTGATTGCCCACCAGGAGCCCACCCCGGCGGCAAACATGCAAAGAAGATAGAAAGAAGAAAAAAAAACTGCCTCACCTGGTGCAGTGGCGGGGGAAATGAACACTGGCTGCAACCGGCGATCGGTGAGTGAAAGCAAGCGCAGATAAATGCTGTGTATCCGGTGAAAAAGGCCAAATCTCGTTGAACACGAGATTCTCGCGCGGCCATTTTGAGATCAGGCAGTACTGTCCAATCCCCTGCGAGGGATCCTTGGAGGCCATCTTGAAGTCAGGCGGAGAACCTGAATTGCAAACATGCACTGGCAATTGCAAATCTACATAGCAAACAAGCACTGGCGAGTGCAACGGACATCATAAACAAGCACTGGCGAGTGCAACGACTATAGCAAACAAGCACTGGCAAGTGCAATGAACATAGCAAACAAGCACTGGTGAGTGCAACGGACATCATAAACAAGCACTGGCGAGTGCAACAAATATAGCAAACAAGCACTGGCAAGTGCAATGAACATAGCAAACAAGCACTGGCGAGTGCAACGGACATCATAAACAAGCACTCGTGAGTGCAACGAATGGAGTAAACAAGCACTGGCGAAGCACTAGCGAGTGCAAAGAAAAAGATCTCGGTGACACAGTTGAAATGTGTGAAATAACACAAGAGAGGGCGATGGCTGACCATGCTCCCGTGAGTGTGTTGGGAGTCTCATTCCTACGCCCTCCAGAGCCCCTCACCCTTGAACCTTTTGGGGTTATAGGCTTACGGTGGCAATAATGGCTAGAAGACTTCACAGACTTCATGACAGGGTAATATGTAACTGACGCTGCGCAGCAACTGATCGCTCTCAAGAATCTTGTAGGTAAAGAAGTGGGCCTGATCATAAAAGAGTTGCCCACTGAGTTAACCGGCTCCTACGGCAAGGTCTGTGGAGCACTCAACCGCAAGTTCCTACACAAAAAGATTGTCGACTACAAGCGATACACATTCAACCTGGCATCGCAAGAGAAAGGCGAGCAGATGAGTGCATTTGTCACACGCTTGAGACGTCTATCAAGATATTGTGATTTTGACAAGTTCTCTGCCGACGATGCCATCCGACTGAGGATCATAGAAGGCTGCCTGTCAGAGCCCTTGAGGCACAAGCTGCTCAAGAAAAGCTACCCGCTAGAGGAGATCGAGGAGATGACAAGGGTGGACGATCAAGCAGATGAACACATGAAGAAGATGGAAGCCGGGAAGAGTGAGAAACACGAATGGGCGTTCCGGATGCAGTCGCGACAAGTGCACGGACGGTCCCCACCTCAAGCACGCTTTTCCAGATCGAAGAAGCAATACCACCCTTCAAGTCGTCGACACGGAAGCGCAAGTCGCACCAAGAAAAGGTCAGAAAGGCAACTCAAATGTTATAGATGCGGCTATGACTTTCCACACGCAGACGCATGCCCGGCCCTAGACCAACGATGTCGGAAGTGTGGTAGAGACAATCACTTTGAAAGCATGTGCGGGACGTCACATAGGGATGACCAACGAGAACACAACAGGCAATATCGCCCCTCGAGCAGCCGTCACCATGTCCGAGCAGTACAGGATAGGCGAAACTCATCCACTGGGTCATCACAATCCAGCTGTCGCTTCTGCCGAACACATCAATCACGACGATTGTCGACAAGAGAGTCAAGATCACTATCACCTATCTCACAAGACCAGGAAAAATATGTATATTTTGTAGCAGATCCTGATCGGCTAAAAGAGTATCCGCGGCTAGACATCCAAATTGGCTCGCATCACACCAAGTTTGTTCTGGACAGTGGGGCGTCACTAAACCACCTGCCAGTGGCAGAATATCAACGAATGAAGCCACCTCCCAAGCTGGCCAATGCCCATGTACGAGTGTACACGTGGATGTCCAAGAAACCGCTCACCTGTCTTGGAAAATTAGCAACTGATCTATTTTACCGAGATCGCACGATACAAGCCTACATTCACGTAATCGAAGGGCCTAAGGCAGACTGCCTACTAAGTCTGGCCACCGCGGAACGACTGAAGCTGGTAGACATTCTGTACAAAGTGGATGACAAACCAGATGAAACAGCCATCATCATGAAGTTCCCCAAACTCTTTCAAGGTCTTGGGAGGATGAAAAACTGCCAAATCAGACTACACATCAACAAACAAATCGCACCAGTGGCACAGCACCATCGGAAAATCCCGTTTCACCTGCAGGAAGCCGTGGAGAAAGAGCTCCAAGACCTACTTGAGGCTGACATAATAGAAAGGACTGAAGGGCCAACCCCATGGATTTCCCCAGTCGTAGTGGTCCTGAAGAAAGGAGAGACGAACAGAGTCCGTCTATGTGTGGACATGAGAGCACCTAACACGGCGATAGAGAAGGAGAGGCACCCTGGCCCTCACATCAGCGACATGATCACGTCACTCAACGGAGCCAAGATATTCTCAAAGCTAGACCTTAACAAAGGGTATCACCAACTCGAGTTACATGAGAGGTCCAGATATATCACGACATTCTCAACACATCTAGAGCTATTCAGATACAAAAGACTAAGCTTTGGGGTGTCCTCAGCAGCAGAAATTGTTCAAGAAGCGATCAAGAGAACAATTCACCATGTCCCTCATGTACTGAACTACAACGATGACATCCTGGTCTATGGAGCAACCACCCAAGAACACAACAAAGCGCTAGATAGGGTCTGTCATGCACTGACATAAGCCAACCTGAGAATAAATCAGGACAAGTGTGAATTCCAGAAGCCAACACTGACATTTTTTGGCCACATCTCCGGAAATGGCATGAAACCAAACCCCAAAAAAGCAGCGCTCAATGACACACCGAGCCCAGACGACGTTGGTGATGTATGCTCATTCCTAGGCATGGCTAGCTACTGTTCCAGATACATACCGGACTACGCCACATTAAGTCACCCTCTGAGAATGCTCACCAAACAAGGGCAGCAGTTTCAGTGGTCCACCCAATGTGAACGAGCGTTCAGAGGGATCAAGGCAGCTGTGGAGTCAGCCAAAAACATGGCGTACTTCAATCTAAAGAAGAAGACCGAAATAACAGTGGATGCCAGCCCAGTAGGCCTAGGGGCCATCCTAGCGCAATACGTCAGAGATGAGGATCAAAGACACATTGTAGCATATGCCAGTAGGAGTCTAACAGACACGGAGAGAACATACTCCCAACCGGAAAAGGAAAGTTTAGCTGTTGTATGGGCTTGTGAACATTTCTACAAATTCATCTTCGGAAAACACTTCACTCTAGTCACTGATCACCAAGCTCTGATCACAATCTTCGGAAATCCTTGAGCAAAAATGCCACCACGAATAGAGAGATGGGTTCTCAGGCTACAAGAGTATATCTACACTATCATACACAAACCTGGGAAAGCTGCAAACCCTGCCGACTACATGTCCAGACACCCCACCAAGACCAGTGAATCGGAACAATTGATCGCAGATGAATACATCCACTTTGTGGTCGATCAGGCCAGACCTCCTGCAGTTCCGCTGGAAGCCATCTGTGAGGCGACCCAGTCTGACGTCACCCTACAAGAAGTGAAACGCCGGATACAAACGAATAGCTGGCGACATTCACAAACAAATGGACAAAACAACCAAGAGATGGCTGCATTCAAACATGTCCACAAAGAATTGTCAATAGCGACAAATGTGCTCATCCTAAGAGACACTAGAATTGTGATCCCATGACAACTCAGACAAGGGGTAATCAATCTGGCACATGAAGGACACCGGGGCATAGTAGCATCGGAAAGAGCACTCCGGGAGAGAGTCTGGTTCCCAACACTGGACATAATGGTGGAAACAACACTAAAGGATTGTCCACAATGTTAGCTAGTGAGTCGTCCAGATCCACCTGCACCGTTACAAATGTCTCCACTGCCTGAGGGTGTCTGGCATTACGTTGCCATTGACTTCTTCGGGCCATTCAAGTCGGGCCAATATGTCCTGGTCATCATGAACGAATATTCCAGGTTCCTCATTGCACAGCTCTGCACATCGACAAAAGCCTCCAGCGCCATAACAATTCTAGAGGAAGTATTTGCTGCGTGGGGCATTCCTCACGTGGTGAAATCTGACAATGGGCCCCCATTCAACAGCCACAACTTTGCCGAATGTTCTCAACATCTAAACTTCAAACACTGGAAGATCACACCACTATGGCCTCAAGCGAACGGAATGATTGAACGCTTCATGGCCACGGTCAAGAAAGCCATTCAGCAGGCGGAGCTCCCCAGAAAGAATACTCAGACAACACTAAATGAGGTGCTAAGAGCCTACCGGAACACGCTAGACTCCACCACAGGCAAATGTCCTGCCACCCTCATGCTAGGCCGCTCAGTGCGCACTAGATTGCCAATGATGAGCATCCCAGCGCATGAACAATAACCCGACTTTGACCATGAGGAAATCGAGGCCACAGACAAGCTGAAGAAAGAAAAGATGAAAGACATTCCGCCTGATTCATCAACGGGCCGTTTTGCGAGCCCCTAATAGCGAATCATAGCGAATCGCTATTAAGGACTCGCAAAACGGCATTCATGTAGGAATCGCATAATAAAATGCGATTCCTACAGATTCCTTATTTGCGATTAGCAAATTGCTAATCGCAAATAAGGAATAACTCGCCATTCATTCCTATGGGCCAAAAGGCCCATAGGAATGAATGGGGAGTATTCCTTATTTGCGATTAGCAATTCGCTAATCGCAAATAAGATTGCGATTTGAAGGGTGCCAGGGGTGTCCACAGGACACCCTGTAGCACCCCTCAAATGAAATGTGACACAGGTGTTGCACACACACATGTCCACAGGACATGTGTGTGTGTAACATGCAACTCAGAAAAATGCATTTAAATGCATTTTTCTGAGTTTTCGCAATTTACTGCGAGGTTTGACCTCGCGGTAAATTGCGTCCAAAAAAGGCGAATTCGCAATTTTATATTGGGTCATGAATATCATTCAAGGAATCTCAAATTGAGATTCCTTAAATGTGATCGCAATTTGAAAAATCGCAATTTTTTGCGATTTCTCAATTTGCGAGTACATGACCCAATGATGAATTTCTAATGCAATTTTTGCGGGCGCAAACGGCCGAATTCTGCGATTCGCACCGTTTGCGCCCGCAAAAATGCTTCATGAATTTGGCTGTAAGCGGACGAACGTCGACATGCTTCCCATACAGACATTCAAGAAGGAGACTGGGTGCTGGCGCGGCAAGAACAGCACCGAAAGACGGACTGCAAATATCACAAGACTCAGCTAAAGGTGGTGCAACAAAAAGGGACCATGGTCACCGCGGAAACTGATGGAAGACGAGTCACCAGAAACGTGACGCACTTTAAGAAGTGCAGCCCTAATGTCAGAGAACTACTGACTGAACCGCGAGCTGAGAAAAGAGAGCAAGAGACACACCCAAACCACAGTCAAGCACTATTAGAGATTACTGATGAACGTGAGCAAGACATCCCTGGTCATCAGTCGCGCTCTCAACGGATCATTGAAGAAATCTGAGCGGCAATCATCAGCGACGCAAAAGTAAAGGAAGTATATAGAACGATGTGGTTTTATTTTCGTTCCTGATATTATTTTGTTTGTTTACAGAGGGGGGAG
Organism: Lissotriton vulgaris; assembly: GCF_964263255.1. Lineage (NCBI taxonomy): Eukaryota > Metazoa > Chordata > Amphibia > Caudata > Salamandridae > Lissotriton > Lissotriton vulgaris. Next base: position 1,186,903,787 of record NC_141693.1, on the reverse strand, counting down.
ATGTAATGATGGATATGTGGAAGGGCACTAGGACCGGCCCGAGGAAGGCTGGTGGCGGAGAGAAAGGGAGGAGCCGGGGTTCAAGAAAGGCAGTTAGCCGTTAGCCCAGGACGAGGACGGAGGCAATAAAGAAGGTTGTTAATGTATAACGCGTGTCCGTGTATCTTTGTATAAGGCTGGACACTACAAGCTTCTTTTCATTTGTGGCCATTTAGGTGTTCGTGCAGACATGCGGTCCAACATTTTCATGCCTAAATAACAATAACAAAATTCCAATAATCTGGAAAGGTTGGTGATGAGGAAACAGCACATACGGGCAGAGAGCAAGATAATACAAGGACTTCAATGGTGTGCTCAAAGAAAAAACAGAAGTTTCTGCATATAAGCAGTGGAAAGATAAAAGTCCCAGAAAATTTCCTTCTCCTTGAGCTGAAATTCACAACCAAGCTGCCTTGTAAACTTTAAAGATACTTTGTTCCAGAATATGCTCAGCATAGGACAGTCTACGAACATGTGTTTTAAGTCAGCCGCAAACAAGTTGCATTTTGGACAGTGCGATTTTGCTGTAGATTGAGTAGTTGCTCAATTGGAGATGAGTTCAGAAGTATAATAAAGCATACATTCTTCCCTGTGTTGCTGCATTTTCAGATTAATGAAGGTAACTGATTGGTCTAGAGCATCCATTTTCTCCTGCAGTTCATCTACAGATATGTGAGTTTTCAGAAGGCGACTAAGTTTAGCAGAGATCAGCAAATTATCGTCAGATGCATTTACAATACATTTATGATAGATTGCACTAATAGAGCCTTTACCAGGATTTAGGTATACCCCTGCCAGTAATTCTGATGTATATGGTATCTCTCTTATCTTGTGTTCATATAAAAGATTATCCCTAATTTGTGAATATTGAAAGAACGAGCTTTGCGGAAGCCCAACATCATCTTTTAATGCAGCGAACCAGCTAAACCCCTTACCATCATACAGCTGTCCAAGATAAATAATGCCGTTATGCTGCAAGACTCTGCCAGCATAATCCCTGAATGTTTTGGGGAATTTTGGGTTATCCCATAACGGAGTATATTGGTTTATAGTCGGCAAAGAGTAGTGCTTAGAAATTTCTTGCCAAATCTTAGCAACAGCCTTAATTATCTTAAATCCGTGGCCGACAGCGGGGGTAGGTCCTTAATGCATAGGCAATTGCGATTCCTTAATAGGGATTCCTTAATAGCGATTCCTTAATAATTACTATTAAGGAATCGCAATTGCCTAGCTTAAGGAATGTGCCCCTAAGTCCTTAGCTAGTTGTTTTTGCCCCTGAAGAGAAGAAAGTAAAAGTTTGAAGAAAGTGGGCCAAGAAACAATTTTTGAGATAAGGAGTGTGAACATAGGTTCACCAAAGGCTGGTCCATTTCATTAATGAGTATTTTTTCTTTCCAATTCTTTGCTAGACTATATGATATCAACCTGATCAGCTACAGTTTTCTATTGAATTTATATGCACTTTTAATTTCTTCATTTATATTTATATTTGACTTCTATTATATATTCACCAAGCAGGCATTTTCTCCATGATAAAGAAAACAGGTTTGAACTATAACTAATTATGTTTCACCTGGTGTGGGAAATATTTGAGTGGGTAGGAATGTATCCATTGTGTTCGCTGTTGGTGGGAGAGAGGAAATAGAGAAAAATAAAATTTTCAGGTATTATATTTATGCTTTGAATAAAAAGGTTAGCAATAACATCACAGCCATCCCTCTTTTTCTCTGCATGCTTATTATAGCTTAACCGACAACGCATCCATCTCTTATTCTAGTCCTAAGCATGATTGTTTAATGGGAATGTCCTTATCTCACTAATGCGTTGTAACATCTAGGAGCCGATTACGATGAGTGTCGGAAAGCCTCTGTGGTTTTCCAACACTCATCGTCGGCTTTAGTTCCGAGTGGCTGATTATGATACAGCCGGTGGAAATTCAAACCGGACGGTCATTCCGGCTGACTTCCGTTGGGTTCAAGGAGCCTATCAGCCAGTCAGAACCAGTCCATATTCCAAATGTACGACGGTTTACGCCGTCCGGATTACGATGCGCAGTTTCCGGAAGGGTTTCCATGCAGGCTTTTCCAACATGGACACCCTCTCGGAAAGCCCCCTTACCCTTGCGGCCTCTGGTTGAGGGCTGAGGCACCACCTGTGGTGCCCCTTGTTAATCCTTGCACCCAATGACAGGCACCTTGAGGGATTAACACAACCTCTCATTTCCCTATGGGAGCTTCACCCGTAGCACATGCTCCCACAGGGAAATGTGGGAATGCGACCGCACCATATGCGGTCGCATCATAATTAGGCGGTCGGGACCGCTGACCGGAGGTCAGTGAGTTCCGTTTCCGCAATGGTGTCAGGCGAACGCAAGTCCCCCATACATCGTAATAGACCCCTAAGTCATTAGAGAGATCCCTTGAATGCTTCACCTTGAAAATCTCGAGTTCCCTATTCAACTTTCACCACAAGGTTTCTTTTCTTCGCTTCTCTTCACGCAAGTCAATGTTTCTTTTTTGCAGACATTGACTATATCGCTGATCTTTATTATTCTTCAAGGCTCTGCCCATTTCTCTGATGCTCATCTATGTTTACTGATCTTTTTCAAATACTGCTGAGCTCTCTGATTCATATCTGTGTCTTTGCTCATTATGTATAATCCGCCAGACAATCTAATACCCTCTCAAAATCAGCTACCACTACTGAGAGTTTTGACTACCTCCATGCTTCAGAGTCATGTTTGGTCTTCTTTCCCATGGCTATTCCTCTGCTTCAAAGTCTTGACTGTGCATCTTTAGGTCGACTACCTACCTCTTGATCTCTTCATTACCACTATAACTGGGCAGCCCCCCTGGGGCTTGAGCTATCAAGAAAAACATTCCCACCAGCAGAGCCAGCTGAGAATCCACCGATCTAAGTCGAGTGTTTTCCCTTACTCCATTTAGAGCAAGACAATAGTATGTTTTGCCGAGCAGTAGCACAGATGATATGCAGAAGTGCTCCTATTCAGCCAAACTCAAAAGGACATCCTACGTATTTGCATTATTCATCATTTTTCCTGTCTGTTATCATAGCATTTCTGACAAAAGCACATTAAAATAAAAAGATACATATACATATTCAGGTTTTATTACACCTTCATCAGGACACCCTGTATTTGTATTCTTATAGATCACACTACATTTATAAAGTATGGCAACCAGCCAATGAGTCTTTTGTTACGAATTTGTATTTTCACAAAGCTCCTTCTACCAGTGACATCTCAGTTGCAGTTTATTCTGCCACAATTGGTCACTAGTGCTACTCAGAAAAAGGTATTTGGGGTACAGTTTGTTTTCTCCAGTAATGTTTCTTGGCACTGAAATGCTCTCAGTACAGCTGTAAATTGACCTGGCATAATGTGATTCTCCTCCCACCATATATGTCATCACCTATTACGCAAACATGGTGTTATCATTTCTGTTCATCTCAATTGCACTTCACAGATATTTGCTTTTTTGTGATCTGGCAGTGCATTCACTAATTTACACCGCACACAAGCATAAGCATAGGAAAATTGAATCATAATTACCAGTTGTTGGCATTGTAGTTGTTGGGTAGTCTGTAATCAGAAAAAGCAGCAAAATCAAAATCAGAATATGAAAAATACAGCTAAATGTACTTTATAGGTGCCTTCAATTCAATTATTATAACTCTCTGCCCATTTCTCCGATGCTCATTTATGTTTAGAGATCTTTCCCAAATACTGCTGTACTCTGATTCCTATCTGAGTCTTTGCTCTCTATGGATAATCAGCCATGCAATCTAATACCCACAGTAAATCATCTACCATTAGTGATAGGTTTGACTACATCTCTGCTTCTGAGTCATGCCTGGTCTTCTTTCCCATGGCTATTGGTCTGCTACCAAGTCTTGATTGTGCATCTTTAGGTTGACTCCCTACCTCTTTGATCTCTTGATTACCACTATGACTGGGCAGGCCCACTGGGGCTTGAAAGGTTCACCGACAAAATATCCACTGCAAAATATCCATGTAGAAAAATATTGATTCAAAATTATCGATGTAAAACGTATTGACTCCCATACTTTTCATTAAAATTACAAAAATATTGAGAAAAAAATATTTTGTTCACTAATATAGTTGTCTTAAATATAGATTTTCAAATATATGTAAATTTAAATAATAAACATTAATAAATTAACTAATAATACTAATATAATCAAAGTAAAATATATTTATTATTTTTGGGGGAAAATCATAACTGATTAATATTTTTTAAAAATAAAACAAACATACATATTACTATACATAATATGTACATATTTCTAATTTAAATATATATCTAAAGTAATATGTTTAATTTATATTATGTTTTAATACTTTTTTAATGTAATAATATAAAAAAAAGTATATAAAAATGTATCCAATAAAATACAATATTTAAATAAAGGAAGCATTGTAATTGTTAATAAAAAACACCTCAAAAATAAAAAATTACAATGCACTAAAAATAAAATAATTTAACCATTAGTAATCATAACTATTATAATTAAAAAAAACAAAAACATAAAAATATAAACTAAAGCAATATAAAATAAACTACACATTTTTAAAATAATACATATACTATTCCCACTGCAGCTTTTAAATAGTAGACAAAGGGGCCGATTCGATTCGGTAAAATCCCATACAAATAGCCTTACGGAGCATTTTTCCCGTACAAATCGTATCCTTGAGCGTCCCCGTTCGTACGATGTAGTACGATGCGTACCCAAAGCAGTTCTCCTTCCGAATCATACCAAAGCCCATACAACTCAATAATCCGTGCAAATCGCATTCGGAACGCGCAGTACGCGATGTCCGTACGGATCGAAGCATCATTTTTCTGACCCACCAAGTACGATTTGTCCAGTCAACGCTCCGTACGACTCTTTTTTTACGAGAGCTCAAAACGTCCGGAAAAGCAGAATTCGACTCAAAATGTGTGCGAAATGGACCCCCCGGCACGGTGCGTACACTCCATGATCGTAGGGGTACGGTTCGTACAACTCATGATCGTAGGGGTACGGTTCATACACCCCATGATCGTAGGGGTATGGTTCATACACCCCATGATCGTAGGGGTAAGGTTCGTACACCCCATGATCGTAGGAGTACGGTTCATACACCTACAATCATGGGGTATACGAACCGTACCCTTACGATCATGGGGTGTACAAATCGTAACCCTACAGTGTACGAACCGTACCCCTACGTTCATGGGGTGTATGAACCGTACCCCTACAATCATGGGGTGTACGAACCGTACCTTAGGACATTGTGTGGCTCTCCGTACGAATCGCTCATATGCAACGTTTACCTACTTCACTTTCAGGGTCTGTATCGTACGGATTTTTCCTTGCTTTTTTTTACGGTTTGCAACGTTTCAGATGTATTTTTTTACTACGGATCGTACTACGAGATTCGGAAAATTCGAATCGTCGTACGGATTTGTTTCCCGAATCGAAATCGACCCCAAAGTGTTGAACTCAGGAGTTGTAAAATAAAAGGTACAAGTTGCCCACTACAGTCAAGGCAAGAGTAGAGAAAGTGTTGGATATTGGGTGCTTAAAATGTACTATTTCCACTCCACTCAGTACTACAGTAGGGAAAGTGTTGGCTTGTGGAGTGGTACAATTTACTTTTCCCACTCCAGTCAATACAACAGTTGGGAAAGTGTTGGATTGCGGAGGAGTAAAATATACTCTTCGCACTCCAATGAGTGCAACAGTAGGGAAAGTGTTGGATAGATAGCAGTGGTCTAAAATGTACTATTCCCACTCCAAAAAATGGAACAGTATGGAAAGTGTTGGCTAGCTGAGAGTTACATTTTACTATTCCCACTCCAGTCAATACAACTGTAGAGAAAGTGCTGGATTTTGGAGGAGTAAAATGTACTATTCCCACTCCAGTCGGTGCAACAGTAGGGAAATTGATGGATTGCAGAAGGAAACAATGTACTATTCCCGCTGCACTACATTAGGACGAAACAAAACCTCTTCAAAACACTACAATAATTTAAAAACTAAATAAAAAAATCAATATTAAACAATTACAAATATTTTTCATATAAAAATACATATTATAATGTTAAATACATAAAAATAATGACAATGATTATTAAAATGTAAATCTAAAAATAATTTTCATGTAAAAAATCTGTTTGAAAATGATTTTAAAAAAAAGTTATCAAATAATTTTATTTCAGTTCAAAACCCAGCATATGCCCCTGCAAACTTACAAGCAACACCTAAATGTAACATTCAAAATATATTTATTTACATATAAACATCAATATTGACCAACAAACTAATTATCAATATAAATATAAATTAATTATTATTTTGTCAAATGTAATTTACTTTACACAATATACCCCACAAAATATAGAACATTCTCCTAAAATGTACTAAATGATTACTAACACGACTTACATAGTACATTGTAATTTTAATACTTATGATCAATTTCAAAATAAAGTTAAACCTATTTCAAAATGTAATTTACTTCCTACAATATACCCCAAGCAAACTCAAACCAACCCATAAAAGTTTATATTAAAATGTAATCACACAATTAACATAATTATTAAAATAATCATTAACTGCAAATATTAATATTAATTACTGAGAAATAACTTACTGTACCCCTATAATAATTGAAATTAAATTACTTCCCACCCTGCACCCCTTTAAAGCCCACAAGCTGCACATAAAATGTATATTTAAAAAAATGTATTTAACACTAATAACATAATTAACTAACTAGAAAAACAATAATAATTAAAAATGTATCATTCATTTATTATAATTAAATTACTTCCCACCCTGTGACACACCACAGTGCTAAGAACAAAGATTATTTAATTTAAATTTAATAACTCCTAAACATTTTACAAATACATTAATTAACATAAACAATATTCATACAAAAAAATGCAACAAATACATTTTAAATAGATACCAAAATACATAACAATATTTTGAAAACAATATTATAAACAACTATATTTTTGTACCCGATCTTAATGACTTTAATATTTGAAAAATTGATATCACTTACTTTAAATTCGATATTCTTGACAATTTTCTTGCTAATGATATTTACATGTCACAATATTTTTGAGTCTATATTTTTGCAAGTTGATATTTCTGACTCAATATTTTGTCTGAACACTGGCTTGAGCCATCAGGATAAAAAGTCACACCAGTGGAGGCAGCTGAGAATCCACCAGTGTTTGGGGTCCATTACGATGGCAGGCATACAAAAACCGCCCACCACCATAACAGAATGCGGGACCTTCCTCCAGGGGTGCGGCGGTCCTGCACTTGCAATTAGGATGCCACTGCCACTTGGTGGCATCCCCTATTCCCAGCATTGCCAGCATTGCTGGGAATGCACGTTGTGCATTGGCATGCACAAGGTGACAAGCTCCACACGGGGCCTGCCACCTTGTCTATGCCAATGCCGCGGGGTACAATAGGTACCCCCATGTGCACCCTCCACTCCCCCAACCTCCTGGGGGCCCGCTACGGGCCCCCAATAGCAAACACTGCATGCCTTTTCATGGTGGCAATGCCACCATGGAAAGGCAGCTCTCCGCCATAATCATAATATAGATGGCCCATATTAACCATGTTTTCCACCCGGTCGACGAGTCGACCGGCGGAAAAGCGGCGGACGGTCTTCCCATCGGTTGCAGACCCCCCAGCCACCCTAATGTGGCAGGGGGGTCTTTGAAGTGACTACCACCGGCCAGGCGGGGGCAATCTGCCCACCATCCTAATGGGCCTCTAAGTCAAGTGTTTTCCCTTACTCCATGTAGAGCAAGGAAATAGTATGTTTTGCCGAACAGTAGCACAGATTATGTACAGCAGTGCTCCCATTCCGTTAAACTCAAAAGACCTCACAAGTATTTGCATTATTCAACATCTTTCCTGTCTCTGACCATAGCATTTCTGACAAAAGCACATTTAAAGAAAAGCAAAGCATAAATGAAAGATAACCACACATAATAATGTTTTATTGCACCCTTCATCCGGACACCCTGTACTTGTAATCTCATAGATCGCAGTACACTTATCTAGTATGGAAACCAGCCAATCAGTCTTTTGTTATGAAGTTGTATTCTTAGATGCGTTTCTTTCTGCCACAATAGGTCACTAGTGCTACTCAGAAAAAGGTACTTGGGACACAGTTTATTTTCTCCAGTAATCTTCTTTCTTTGCACTGCAGTGCTCTCAGTACATCTGTATGTTGACCTGGCCTAGTGTGTTTCCCCTCCCACCAAATGAGTCTCATCACTTAGGGGCTGATTACGATGGCGGGCGGACTAGGTCTGCCCGCCATCATAGCGCTGTTTGGGACCGCCCCAGATATGCAGCGGTCCCAACACAGTGATTAGGATGCGCCCACCATACAGGCAGGCGCATCCATGGCTTTTAACATTGCGTCCGGTGCTGCTGGCTGCAGCCCCGTACACAATGTTAAAACTGCTTGCACAACATTTCCCTACACCACGACGCAGGCCCCACACGGAGCCTGCCACTTCTAGCATGGAAAAGGAGATGGTACCATGGGTACCCCCCAGTGCATCGACACCCCCCAACCCAATCACCGCCAGCCTTTTCATGCGGCATCACCGCCATGGAAAGGCCTTTCTAAACCCTTATTCTAATTTGGTGGACGGTGTCTGCTAGGCACCGCCACCATTTCAGGGGCCCTAAACCATCCACCAGGCAATCGGTGCGATTACCTTTGTAGGGGACTCAGTGGACAAACTTTGCATCTGCGGTGGTACACATCGCCATCCTGATTTGGAGATGGGTAATAGGCTTGGTGATGGCGAAAGGACCGCCACTGCCGACCCTGTGGTGGCAGTCCCTCTGCCATCATAATGACCCCCTTATTTCGCAAACATTGTGTTATCATTTCTGTTCATCTTAAATTGCCCTTCATTGATATTTGCTCTTTTGTGAACTAGCAGTGCAATCACTAATTTACACGGCACACAAGCATAAGATAATTGAATCATAATTACCAGCTGTTGGCATTGTAGTTGCTGAGTGACCTGTAATCAGAAAAGGCAGCAAATCAAATTAACATCAGAAAAATACAGCTGAATGTCATTTATAGATTCCCTCAATCAAATAATTCTAAAGGAAAAAGTAAACCATGATCCGCATGATCATTGAATTTCAGACCAGGACTTATTAATATATTAATACATTAAATGAAATAAAACAGCTTCTATCTCCAGTAAGGTTTTGCTGCAATAACGAACAGTTCATTTGTGATATCTTTCTAGCCCTGTATGGACATTGTCCATCATTTCCAGTCTCAGACATTAGTGACGGGAATTCGTTCTGAGAATGTAGGGTTGCCAGATCCCATTGTCTCACTTGTCAGTCAGGTGCACATTCCTGCCAAATCTTTAACGTGCTGATCACTATTCTACAGTTTCTGCCTGTTCATTCGTCAGACTTACACCTTCGAGATCCTCATTTTCAAAGAGGTAAACTGCAAAATTGGGATGTGTCAAATCTGTGATTTTGGCACGGATGGATCTTGTAGAAGGGAAATATAAGCAACCCACCAAAAGTTTCTAGATTGTCCTTATATGCTTTTTTTTCAAAGTTCATGGGGGCGCACCAAATAGAAGTCCAAAAAAAGTGTAAGTAGAAAAATATTTTCTTTATTTATCTTTGTCCATTAAAATACAGATCATCAGTTGGTATACAATGAATTCAGCCAACGCGTTTCACTCCCTACCAAGGAGTTTCTTCAGGGCACTGCAGTTCTTTATATACTTTTTGTTCAGGTATTTTCCATGTTTCCAAAGCTAATTTCTTGGTCATCCGTTTTGGTTATTTCTGTATCTTTCTATTCTTTTATTTGTGCAGTCTAAGTGTTCCCTTATTTTTTCTTTATTTTTTCATGTTTCCAAGACTTAATTGTTCTTGCCCAAAAAGTGGATTCAGGGAATCAAGATTCTTCTCATCCCTGTTCGTATTTGTACACGATCGTTGCGTTACTGACTGTATTTTTCGGCGTAGTTGTTAGCGTGTCGGCATGGCTGGTTCCCTGAATCCACTTTTTGGGCAAGAACAATTAAGTCTTGGAAACGTGAAAAAATAAGGGAACACTTAGACTGCACAAATAAAAGAATAGAAAGATACAGAAATAACCAAACGGATGACCAAGAAATTAGCTTTGGAAACATGGAAAATACCTGAACAAAAAGTATATAAAGAACTGCAGTGCCCTGAAGAAACTCCTTGGTAGGGAGTGAAACGCGTTGGCTGAATTCATTGTATACCAACTGATGATCTGTATTTTAATGGACAAAGATAAATAAAGAAAATATTTTTCTACTTACACTTTTTTTGGACTTCTATTTGGTGCGCCCCCATGAACTTTGAAAAAATTGTTTATTTGATCTGGAGAGCACAGCGACGCCAAACAGCAGCTGGCGTTGGGGTAGGCGGCACAAGAAAACACATATGAATATATGACAGACTTTGGAACTGGATTATAGGTGCGGCATTGTAGGGTCCGCTGTTGTTTTTTCGTACAAATGTCCTTATATGCTTTTAAAACATAGGAGGAATAGTGGCATCCTTAAAGAGCTGCGGACAAGCTTATGAGATCCCAAGTGAGACTACAACTAACAAGAAATTAGAATGCAGCCACCCTTAAGTACCGCATATGAGTCCTTGGACACCCTCCTATGACCCTCAGACTGTGGTTAGGGACCAACAATGGATCGACACTCGGAATTCCAGAGATGGGACTTACATCTTTTAGACACAATTTGAGAGTATTCGGCTCTGCTGAGCCTCTTCCTTCCCATAGATTGCCTCAACCAGACCTGTCTAGCATACCACTCATTACATCCATCTGAGGACTAAAAGAGTTGCTTTATTGTCCCTAAGTGATTCTCTGAACCCTCAAATAATGTCAGAACTTCTGGACACCTGAGTCCATGCAAACTAACTTTACAGGCTCCTATTGAACTCATTCTGTCTTGAGGAGCTCCTCAATTGGCCCTCAGAATATATCTACTGACTCTTAGGTAACCTCAAAACACCTCAGCCTAACCTCAACCCCCTGCTGTGTACACTAAGAGGAATCCTCTGTTCTTTGGTTCCTGCTCTGATCCTTAGAGCTACTTATATACCCTCCAGGAGTACACTGCCCCCCTTTCATGCCCCACTTAGATTAAGGGGCACCATGCCACAGTTGACATAGGCTATCTGGTCATTGTCTGTTACTCAGCTTCCTGTGTCTCCAGACACCATCACAGAGATTGCAGAAAGGTACTTCACTAATCTGCATCTACTAGAGTAGAGCACAACTGTGATTGATGGAAATTTCTGGCTTGAAGTCCTGCCAAGGGATACTGCTGTTCTCCTATACAGCAGCTTTCATCACATATATAAACGTATATTTTCTCTACTTGTTGTTTTTATATACACTTGTTACCATAGTTCTGCAGTTTAGTGTCTGTGCCTGCGTGCCATATGCACCATACTGTAAGCTGCAAGTCAGTAGAGAAATATTTTTATGCAAAAATATGTTTTTGTATTGTATGGTATTTAAATGGTCATTTAGACCGTAAATAATAGCATATCTGTTACACACCATATAGAACATCCAGGCTCCTTCTCAATCAATCACTCAATCAATCAATCACGATTTATAAAGCGTGGCAAATCACCTGTCAGAGTCCTAAGGAGCTGTAGTTGTTAGCTGTTTTGCGGTGCTCCGGTCATTTGAAACGCCAGGTCTTCAGTCCCTTCCTGAATTCCTGGAGCAAAGAAGTAGCCCTGTCGTGCAGGGGAAGGTCATTCCAGGCATTGGCCACCTGTTGGCTCGGTGTATCCAGTGGCTTTTGCGAGGAAGAGGAAGGCAGATTACAGGTCATTCGTTTGTTGATGCATGCTGGTCTTTCATTGTGCTGAGCTTTCAATGCATTTTGGTCAACATCTTGAGCTGGCCTCTTTTCTGGATCGGGTGCCAGTTAGCGTCTTAAGGTGCAGAGTGATGTGCGTCCTTCTAGGGAGGTCGAGGGTAAGCCTTGCTGAAGAACTTTGTATTGTGTGTAGTCTCTTGAGGAGGTATGCAGTGATTCCTACATAGAGAGTTTTGCCATAGTCCAGCCTGCTGGTGACAAAGGTCTGAGTGATGGTCCTTCCAGTTTTGCTTGGTAGTCAATTGAAAATTTAACAGTGCAAGTGTAGAGTGTAGAAGCAGGTGCACAAGGCAGTTTTTAACTATTTCTTCATAGATAACTTGCTGTCTATGATGATGCTGAGGTTGCGGGCATGGTCTGTCGGGCCAGGGAAGAGCCGAGTTCAGCAGGCCACACCGTGTCATTCATGGTGAGGTGGTGTTCCCAAAGATGAGAACATCTGTCTCGTCCGTGTTGAGCTTAAGACAGTTGCCCTTCATCTAGTCAGTAAAGTTCATCATAGATCTGTTGAAGTTGACTCTGGTGGTGGAGGAATCTCCTGACATTGAGAGGATGAGCTGGGTGTCATTGGCATAGGAGATGATGTTGAGTCCATGAGATCTGACGACATTGGCCAGGGCGGTCATGTACGTGCTGAAGAGGGTGGGCTGAAAGATGATCCTTGTGGGACGCCGCAGATGATCTTCTTTGGTTCCAAAGTGAACAGTTGGAGGTGGACTCTCTTGATTCTGCCGGTGAGGTATGAGGTGATCCATTTAAGGGCGTCTCCCTAGAATGTGACTTGGTGGAATCTGTTGATCAAGATGTGGTGGGAGACAGTGTTGAAGGAGGCTGACATGTTTAGGAGGATGAGGGCTGCTGTTTGGCCGTGGTCCAGGAGGGCCCTGATGTTCTCAGTGGCTGCGATCTGGGCTGTCTCAGTGCTGTGGTTGGCTCCTAATCCAGATTGAGAGGGGACTAGGAGGTTGACGTTTTCATAGTGTTCAGTGAGATGCTGGTTGATAGCCTTTTTTTTAATCAAAAATATTTTATTGCAAATTATTTCATAATAAACAAACAAGCAAGACATACAAAAAATAATATTAAACAACAACAATCTATTACAATATCTAATGTACAATATTTGTATACATATTTGAATAGATATAATGAAAATATATTCATAGAAAAACTAAAAAAAAGGGGATAAGGGGAGGGGAACATTAAAATAGCAAATTGATAGTAAAATACAAGTTGAGTTACTAGTCAATTTCAACTAAACAATGAAAAGCCTTTTTTAAAAAGTTTGGCAGAAAGGGAAGCAGGGAGATCAGCTGGTAGTTCTTTGGTTCAGCTGTGTCAGCGTATGGTTTCCTCAGAAGGGGCCTCACTTCGGTGTGTTTCCATTCTTCAGGGAAGGAGGCCTTGGTGATGGAAGCACTCAGGAGATTCTTTAGCATGTTGCCAATTTTCTTGCTACCGAGGTTCAAGATGTGGTGGGAACATGGGTCAGCGAGTGCTCCCGAGTGTACAGAGTCCATGATGGAGACTGTGGCTTGAGTTGTGAGAATGTCCCAATGTGTGCGCAAGTATTTAGTATTCATGGGTGTGAGTGGGCCGATGCTGTCGGCGGAGCAGATTGGGGTTTAAAGTGCTCATAGATGGCTGATATCTTGTCATGGAAGAAGTCTGCCAGGGTGTCATACAGTTCTTTTGAGTGGGAAATCTAATTTCCAGTGGCTTCTGGGTTTGAGAACTCCTTCGTAATGGTAAAGAGATCTTTGCTGTGGTTTGTGCTGGCTTCCATGTGGTCTGCTAAAGCATTCTTCTTTGTATCTTTCAGGAGGCAATGGTACTGGTTGAGTGCAGTATGGGTTGCTGTCTTTCTCATAGTGCGCCACCTCCTTTCTAGTTGCCAGCAGCAGTGTTTGATAGATATCAGCTCCACTGTGAACCAACTGGCTCTTCTGGCTGATACTTTGGGTTTGGCTGGCTTGGTGGAGCGATTATGTTGGGACATTTCTTGATGCACTGTGAAACGTTCTTCGCAGCCTGTTCTGAGTCGGATGTTGTGTCTGGGAGTTGGGAGTGGACAGCGTTTTACCACTGTTCTTCTGATATCTTTTTCCAGTTTCTTCCAATGGAGCTGGGGAGTATGGTGCCAGTGTTGGTACATCCTGAAGTGGACACGTTCTGGCAGTTCCAGGTGAGCTGTGGTACGTGGTTGTACTTGACTCTGTAGCTGGACGTATAAATGGGGTCTAGCGTGTGTCCTGGGATGAGCGTTGGTACAGTGAGAAGTTGTTTGAGGCTGATGTTGCTCATGCTTTCCTGAAGGTTGTTGTGTTGGTGGAAGTTAATATCCCCTAGGAAGATGTAGTGCTCAGAGTTGAAGGATATAGGGGCAATGAGGTCATGGATGGTGTTGCAGATGATGGAGCTTGATCCCAGTGGTCTTTATGTGAGGGTGCATTTTCCGTTTGTGTGAAGTTAGAAAGTTATCAGGATTAAGTCGTCTGAGGAGGTTTTGCAGCAGATGTTATCCTTGTACATAATGGCAATTCCATCACAGGTTTTCTTTCATTCCCCGCGTGTTATCTTGTAGCCTTTTGGTGTGACAATGGCGATGTTTGGCACGGAAACAGAGTTCAGTCAGGTCTCTGTGAGGAAGATGATGTCTCGGCTGAGGGGTGAGATTGTGTCCCAGATCTCAGTGGCGTGTTTGCTGAGTGATCGTGTGTTGAGTAGAATGCACTCGAGTTGTGCCTTGGCGGTCTTGGTCGGCATGGTGGTTGCAGTTGTGTTTGCAGAGGTACTGGCATTGTTGGCTGCTTCTGTATTGCAGGTTGAATGGCAGTGCTGGCAGGAGAAAGGTCCTCTAGTGGTTCATGGAGATATACAACAACAGATGTTCAGAAACCAGGGTTCTGAGCTTGGTCCAAATGCGAACAGGCACAGACGGGCTTGCCTTTGGTGCACCAGTGGTGTGACAGCTGTGCGTGTACGCTGCACGGCTGCACTAGGGCCTCTAATAAGTAGGTTCTGGGAGGGGCGCTGGAGGACAGAATGGCAATCAGCATGAATCAAGCAGTGAGGCTCGCTGAACAACAAGAGGCACAGAATCATGCAATAACAGAACAAACACTAAAACACAAAATCAGGCACTAACAAAATAAAAAGGAACACTAACAGTGACAATGACGGGCACAGAGGACAGCAAGGGACCCTCAGGCAACCAGAAGAATGGCACTAAGCCAAGAATCGAGCGGAGCTGGTGAACAGATATGCGTATATTAAAGGCATGATATAAAATATGTGTTTTCTTGCTTTTATTTTTCTGGTAGCATGTATATTTTAGTTCAGTTTCTCTTAGTTAACAAGGTTATCAAGGTTAACAACCTAGTACGCTTTGAGATATCTTTGCTAACTTGTGATGCAACAAGGCGAAGTGCACTTTGGTTTCCCCTTATGTTCTGCTGAGTCTAAGGAGCAGGTGTTAGCTGTGCTTGGGACCTCTGACGTCTTTATACTGTGTGACTTATGGCTGCCTTGATATGATTTTAAGCTTCAAACGGGGTGTTGGGGACCCCCACTCCGCATACCTCTGACCTAATAAATCAAGTAAAATCAAAATACACTAGATTCAGAGAGGAAGAAAAGTCTGCAAGCAGAGTGAGCAATATAAAGTCAGTGTATCATGCTTCAATCACTTGCCACCTCATACATGTTCAAAAAAGCTACACAGGATACAAATACTTAACTTTTCAACTGTGCTACCATTACCCTGAATCCAGAGTGACATCACTCAGGCTATGTAGAGAACACAAGCTGAGGCCTTTAAGACATACACTTGTACTTTATCGATTAAGCATCAAACCAGACTTCTGTTGAAAGCAACAGGGAAAATGGGACAAAATATTCCCCACAGCGATATGTTTCTTCAGTAGGTACTAGTTCCAATTGATTGCTTCCTGGTAGGAGATGTTTAGGGCCTTTATCTATGCAGGTCATTGGTTTTCTCACACAAGCACCCCCAATTCTTAGTTTTCGCCCTCCCTCTCTCTTGACAAATATGCCTTTTCCCTTTTCACAATCTGCTCTGAAGCGTTTCTCCTTTGACCTATGTCTATCACTACCTGCATATGTGTGGAGGCTTTGTAGAATTCTCCATTGTATGACAGGATATAACATGACCACATGATATGGTATGACTTAACATATAATGCACAACGCGACCACCTTCAGCCTGATAACACTTCACGAGGCCCATGTAGAGAACCATCTATCCAGAAACTATGTACCCCATTTCTCAAAAGACCTCCACTTCATCTTTAAATTGCATTTCGTTAAATTCAACTTTAGTGATAAATGGTAAAAGGACACGACAAGGAGTAACACATACCAAGCCCTATATTGCAGAAGTACCTATGTAGCAAGCGACACTGTGCTAGGATGGTGGTGTTGTGGTTTGCTACTGTAGACTAGCCATGGATCTGCTCCAATAGGAATTGTCCAGGCCAAGCTGCCTGCCAGTGCCAGGTCCCCTTGGGTTGGGAACACAGATGCCGGCCATATGACCACTCAGCTAAAGGATCCAGGCTAAACCTTACTGATGAGTCCCAACAAGGCAGAAACCTGTCTCAGTATACTTGTGTTAGTGTTCCGAGGGGACGTTGCCTGTCGATTTTGGCTGGACTGTCGCAATTGGAGCAGTGGGCAAAAAAATAGATTGAAATGCAGCCCAACCAGTTGCCACCCAGGATATTTTCTTTTTCTAGAGAACAAAAATAGTAGCAACCTATGAATGTTTCCACCAAACTCCTTTGTGCATTCTTCTTCTCTTTTACTAAAGTCCCCCACAGATTTCAAAAGAATAAACCCATAGTTTATAACGCTCCCAATTTTAAGATTCATTTGTATGCTGTAACTGCTCATTCAGCGAGTATAACACTCATAGGTGGGTGAACTGCGTTCTCCATAGTACTGAAGGAATCGATCAGCAGCAGTCTCCTACCCTATATCTCTTTACACACGTCTGCTGTAGAAAATACACCCCATCACTCAGAAATTGGCTATAAGAAAACCATACTATCATATCACCTCATGTCAGATAAAGTCACCATTGTATATGCATACCCTCACAAGTGTGAATACCATCATTCATACAACCTCTGGTAATAGAAATCCTTAGCCTTTCAGACAAAAAAAACTCGAACTCTAAATTTCTCCTGTGCACAGATGCCCCAATGAGAGTAGTGTCTGATAGTAATGAACTAATGTCTTACTTCAGGCAGTGGAATACAAATGCCCATGAAAATACAGCTGAGGTACAATTTACTGCTCTACCAAAGATTGCATTTCAATCTCCCTAGGAGGCAGGTTTAAAGCCAGCACAGGAGAAATAGATGAGAACCGTCGCCTAAGTCTTTACTGACCACACAAACCTAAATCTAGATGATAATTATGGGTTTAACCATTTTAGTACTAATCTTAGTTTGGGAAGTAAACCATCAATTTTTGGCAGCATTTTGTTTTCTCGAGAATTGCGTGTAAATGCCGGAAGCAGGGATGCATTTATCTGAGGTAGTAATGTTACCACCGCAGTAAGTGAGGATTTTACTTACATTAGAAGTTTCTCTTATGTAATAGCAGTGCTTTCAGTGGACAGTAAAATCGCAGCTGTGATGTATTGATGGAGCAAGGATTCGCATACGAAGCGACTTGCTCATACTCATGAACCTCGAATAACAAATAACAAAATAACCAACCTGTTTGTTTTACAAATTTCGCACATCTTACACTTACATGGGGAATCTGAGTGAAGCTTGCTTATGTGTTTTCTAATCCTAATATGCTGCAGCTAAAATGGCTGCTGCTATGCAGGAATTTCTACTGCGCATGCGTCTGTCATACCCATGTGACATGACGTACTCGCAGCTTTGGAGGGAACCCTTTCGCATCTGCGCACTAGTGCTAAAATGGCTGTTCTGTGTTCTCACATGCAAGAGGCTTGCATTGCTGCTTTTGCTAAGCTGTTCGTTCTGCCTAATCCTAATGCTATAGTTTATATTAAAGTAATGGGTATAGTGTAGAGATTCATGGTATACAGTGTAATAATTTATTACTGTGTTCTAAATTGTTTCCATTTACTTTTCATGTATCGTGTTCTTTGGGCCTGGGAGTTGCTTACTACTCCATTTTGGAAGTCCTTTCTGCGCATGTCACCCTGCAGAGGGAAGATGAACTCTGCGGCATTGAAACCCAGCCAGATGGCAGCAACAGCCAAGATGCGCCTGGGAAGACGACCTGTAACCCAGCTAGAAGGAGCTGAACTGTACAGAAAATTGTTACATTGTATTCAATGTTATATTCACCATTGTTAACCAAAAGACATATGTCATGGGTACCTGAAATTTAATGGGAGTAGGTGAAATGTAAATAAGGAGACTGTGAAAGTCCAAAATTTAGGTGGTGTGATGACCTGTCCTCCTCCTTCGTCCAATCAAAAGTGGGGATCCTTACACTTGCAACATTGGGGGGTGGTACACTGACCTGAAAAACAGTATAATTAGCGTAGGTTTAGCTAGAGAAATTGTCCAACTTCTCTGAATAGCTGACCTGTCACTGGCCCAACGCACTCAATAGGTGACTAAGAGCAGAGAGCTGCGGAGCACTCTGTCGAAAGGTTCGAGAACCCAATCTGGGTTTTTTGGGAAGTGAAACTGCTGGCGAAGCACTTTGCTGATAAAAGTTATAACCCAATTGGGGTTTTGGCAGATTCCTTGCAGAGAGAGTAGCGCAAGCGTTGCAACCGAAACTGCGGGTGCTGGTCTTAACCTTCGGTGATCCGGTCCTGATCCAATTCTGGGGTTATCCTGTCCTGATTGTCCATGAGCTGCACCTGCTTGCCTACTGGCACTGAAGTATTTGGGGTTTCTCTTGTCCTTTCCAACTGACCCATGGCCAGGGTTGGTCTTCAGACTATTCTAGGTAAATATACATCTGTGTGGGTAATTGTCTTTCTAAATCACGTCCTTTTCTTACCTTCCCTGATTGTGCAAAGATTTTGATTGCATATGTTCCTTTTCTTTCCCTGTCCCTTGGCAATGAGATTTTCAAGTATTACTGTTTATTAGCGTGTTCCAATTTTCCAACCCACCTTTACTCAATGCTAAATGTTTCTATAATAGTTTATGTTCCTTTTCTCACCCTACCTTTAAGGAGATAAGCTGAATCTATAGTGTATTCCAATTCTTACCTTCACTATAGTTATTATGCTAAATCTGAATTTCGAATTGCATAATTGTGTTCTCTTTTTTAAACTGCAAATGAATTGCGAAAGTTCTTGGATTTACTATGTTCCTTTTCTTTACCCTGCTTTATTCAAGTTGCGAAAGTCTGTTTTCTAAATTTAGTGTGTTCCTTGTTCCTACCTTCCCTTTTATTTCAAGTCTGCTAAATGGTTGGCATAATTTCTCTTTTACATAGCTATACGCTGTTTCTGATTTTGGTTATTGATAGTTTAATTGCGTTTAACCTGTGGCTTATGACCTTTGATGATGATGATTAGATAAAGAGTTTAAACCTACCCTGAGTCTGTGGTAATTATATAAATGCAAATGTTATGATATCTTGACTGCCTTTCCTTTAATTTAACTCCCTGATTCATCTTGTTTAGGTATCTAGTGACAAGGATTGGTAAGTTACTGATATAAGAATTAGAGATAAAAAATTACAATATACTGGTAGTGGAGCGTGAGTGACCTAAATAAATGTTAAGGTATATGATTTGGAATTATGGGCCTAGGTGAGTATCGGTACAAATTCTAGTTGGGTGACCTACGCGCTCTATCAGTATGGTAGTGCAAACTGGCTTCACTGTAAGCCAAAGCAGAAGGCTCTCTTCATTCGAGGTTTTCCTACTGACAGCGCAATGATACATCCTGTCTTCTCTCTCTGTGAGGCAATCCTGCCCATGACCCAGCATGGTTATGGGAACACTGTGCAAGCATGGTCATGACAGCTCTCTTCCATTGAACCAGAGACGAACCAATATCCCTTCTCTGAGCACCTTAAACAAGCTCAAAATGAATTAATGACGTCTCTGCCATATGAGGACAATCTTAAAAAAATAAGTTCTTCCTTTTCAATAACCACTGTTGAAATGTGGCATCTCATAGAATAATCAAGAGATCTACAGTTGTACTGTAATACATTGTCACAGAATACTGTCAGATAGTCAGTAATGGGCTTCATTGATGACTGAACACTCACTCATTGAGCAGATGACGCTGGCATCCTCATGGTGACTGCAGCCATGCACGCCCATCCCTCTGTGAGGACACGTCCACAGCGCATACTCATACCCTCTGCAGTTCACGTGATCCAGGTGGATGGGACCGTAGCCCTGTCCATAGAGGGCATTCCCTGGAGCGGACACTGCTGATCCGCAGCCAATTTCTCTGCACACGACATGCGCATCATTGAGGTCCCAATAGTCGTCACACACCGTGCCCCAGGAGGAGCTGTAATATACTTCAACGCGACCGGCACATCTGTCCAAGCCATTCACAAGCCGAACTGGGAAATAAGCTGGAAGAAAATGAGAGAAAGAACGATTAGCTCCGAACCTAAGTCTGTATTAGAGTCAATGTAACAAGTCTCAATGCATATCACGCCCACAGGCAATTCCAGAATAAACAAATCTCTTCAGTGACATCCTGAACAAAGCAAGCAAACAAGGCTGCCAACATCCAAGTGTCGAAGAAAAGCACACGCAAGCCCACTAGCCCCCTTTGCTGTGTTATGTGTCTATTCACAGAAACCCCTCCCTTTGAAGAAGGGCGACCACAAATACTTCCTCATGAAGTTTCTTCTAGGATGATCAGGGAGGAGAATAGACAGGTTCAAAGGGACTCCAGTCATCATAATGCAAGCATTCTTTGCGTTTAAACAAAACTGTACAAACTTTAAACGTCATTTGCGATGCGATTAATATCATACAATATAAATGTAGTGATATACCTTGGGCCGGGTCTTGCATAGTGTGGGTGATAGATGGCAATGTGTTTAGTCTAAGCCCTGAATACTGCTGTGTCATGGTCCGTGAGTTTCTGAGGTGGAATGGCATACTTAAAACTCAAAGGTGCCTTGCTGAAACACGTACCATTGGTGAATGGAGGTTGTCTTTTTCTGCGGTGCCCATTGGTCTTCACAACCCATGCCCGACTGATAATTTGTGGCTGCTATTCATAGGAATCTTTCAAATAATGGTTATTGGACTTTGGAAGAAGCTAAGATGTCCTCAAATTGGGGGGAGTTAAATGATATTATTAAATCTCTCAGGTCCTTTTTTCTTTCCAGGAAAATGGGTGGCATTTGACAGCAAGGACTTACAATCGAGTTGCCGAAGCCTTCATGTGAGAATCTGGATTATTAGTTGGACTGGTTATGAGACCTCACCAAGAAAATAATGCCAATATTCTGATATCAGGTCCAGTAAGGTTACAATAATTTAAACCTTAGATCAATCTTGGCAGCTGCGGAACATAGAAGCCAGGCTTAAACCAAAAGATATAAGTGTAAAACATTTATCGGTACATAAACATTTAATAAGTAACAAACACGGCACAAAAAATTACCACTCCAATTTATAAAAATAGTATATATTTCTATATTTAAACAGACACCAAAACAACAAAAACCTGATGTAGAGAGCCAGAGTTATGATTTTTTCAAAGATTTAAAAAAACTCACTGCAATTCAGTGAAACTTTTCCATAAATCCCTGCTTTTAACTCATAGTCTATGAGTCTCGAATGCGGAGGTCTAGACCAAAGTCGAAGTTTCAGGCTGACTGCAATGGATCGCTGGTCCAAAGCAGTGGCCAGGTTGGTCCTTGTCAAACTTTTACCTTTGCACTTAAAAATATTTTATGGTTCTGTTTCTTGCTGACAGTTTCGTGGTTGGGGAACTCTGCATCTGGTATCCAGTGTTGGGCTTGACATCAGCGGATAGGTGAGGTCCAGCGGTCCGTGTCAGCTTAGGTTTATGGGGCTGTTTGAGGCTATCCACAAATAATAACACATTTTCACTGGTACAATATGATCTGTGGCCTAAAGAGTCTTCAACGATGACGGTGTGCTGGCTAGGTGTAGTGTATGAGCCTCTAGTTTTTTGTCAAAAACTGTTATCTTTGAGTTCAAGACTCACAAGTTGCAGTTCTTCCTGTGGTAAAAAGTAAACTCAAGTACCAACCAAAGGCCTGGGAGCTTCTAGATGCCTGACAGATGGGTTGGGGCGCTACTCATGAATCTTTCAATGGAGGGTCATGGGACATGGGAAGAAGCTAAGAAGTCCTCGAATTGGAGAGATTCAGGTGACATTATTTAATGTCTCAAATCATTGTGGGGGCTAGGACGCTATCTCTCAGAGTGCACTAGCAGGTCCCAAGGCAAATCCAGTTGTTACTGCCCAGCTGGGCACTTGCAGATGCAGGGCTTCTTTAGTGTTGTATTTCTGAAGTTTATTGAGTGGTTAGCCTAATCGCACTTTGAGTCCACTTACTGGTGGAGGAGTGGGAATGAGTGGGGAGCACTTTCAACCCTTGGGATGTCTCTCTCTCTTCGCGAAGTCAAAAGCAGAAGCAGCCCTTCCCTTTCAGAAATCCTGTATCATTTCAGCAGGGAGAGGGTTTCTTAATGAGGTCCACAGGTTCTTAAGGTGTGATTCTTCTTCTGTCCTTTGAGTTCAATAGTGTTCTGAGGCTGGTATCCAGAGGTGCCACTTTTATGCCAGTTTTAAGGTTGTGGGTAGAGAGGACTCCCTAATCAATGGGTAAAACGTTCTCACAGGCAAACCCCACTTGTTCATCATTTCCTGGGAGATTGGCACTATCCAATCCCACAGTGTATCATTCTTCTCAAATCCAAGCTGTCAGAGCATTTTTCCCTTGATCCGATCTATGGGCACAGCCATGAGGTTCTGCAATAGATTTTTCCTTTCTGGGGGGAAATGCCATCCTGTCTAGCTTGACAAATGGAGTCGACGTCTACAGTGTGGCTCACATTGCCTATCAGAGCAGAGATCCCATTTGAGGCTGGGCCATCTGTGGCCACAGACCTCTAGCCATCCAGTTAAGAGGAGGTGTGTTAGGAGGAGGTGACACCTCCTCCTACCTTCAGGATTTTTGTTCTCTATTTCTGGCAGCACTTCACACTGTCTGGCAGGAGGCTTCCTCAGGTAGCAACTGCTGTAGTTTAGCAGAAATCACCACTAGAACTTTGAGGCCAGAAGGTGATGACATTCTCAAGTCACTCACATTAAAAGTCAGCACTATGTTTTGTTTAATGTAACAATTAATTTCATACCTTGGAAAACTGAATTTGCTGGTCCCAAATGGAAGTTAGCACTTAGCAGTTGGATAGTGAAACCCCATGTTAGCCAGTGGGACTACCAGCCTCACTTCAGTGAAGACGTCGTTGGTGAGTTTTAACTCTCAGGAAACATAAAACATAAAACTGTCATGTCCTTTTCTAAAATATTCTGCTCCTTCTTTATGGATTTCTAAGGCCTACCTAAGGTGTTGACTTGCAAATATTAAAAAGGAAAGTTAGGACTAGGCAAAAAAGGGTTACTTTAACATGTCAAGTTGTCAGTTTCAAAGCTCCCAGACTAGGCTACAGTGGCATACCAAGAGCCATGGTTTAACACATCACTGGAGTGGTGTCCCAATAAGTGCAGCAGTCCTCAGGTGACATTTAACAAACAGTACCTGGGTACACTGTGAACCATATACTGTGGAGTTCCAGGTAAGCTACATTTGCTAATCAGGCATTAGCCAATTATACATACATTTGAGGGGTCAGAGCTCAAGCACTGGGACCCGGCAACATGGCCCAGTGCACTTCAGGTAAAAATGATCAGCAGAATCAGTGCCAAAATGTGTAGGGTACAATCAGAGGTTCTTGCTTACACTATATCATTCACAGAGGGACAAAGATAACCTTTTTAGATTTACTAGCCAATGTGATATTCAGTGTGTGAAGTCTCTTCTCCCTTCTCTGAAATCAGCCTATCTTCTGGAGAGGGGAAATATGCATGCAGACAATCTCAGCAGGCATTTTCTCTCATGAGTTCAGTTTGTTTATCAGTAATATATTTTGTCAGACCTCTGCAAGATTGTGAACTCCTATGAGAGATCTTTGTGCTTCCCTGAGAATGAGCTTCTTCCTGTTTTTTGCTCAGCAGCCACCTGTGCAACATCTTAGGTGTGGATGCGCTACCCAAGGGCAGACAACGGCACCTTCTATATGTATTTCATATAATATCACTACTATTCAGAGTTTTGGAAAGGATTCATTTGGGGAGAACAGAGATGATTCTAGAACCCCCAATTTGACCCATGAGACCATGGTTTTCCCTCCTTTTGAAGGTAACTCTAGAGCATCCCTCTAAGATGCTGATTCTTCCTCCATCTCTTCAGTTTTCGATCTTTTGGGATCCACATGATCTTCAAGTAGTGATATGATGGTTGAGCAGGTTGGTCTCCAGCATTTAGATTGTCCTAGAAAAGTAGCTATGGATCTGCAGCAAGAATGCCACCCTGCTACATTGACGTTTCATGTTGATCATTGTAATTCATTTTAATTCTACTAGTATTCTAAATGATCACATCCTAGGGCTTGTGATCCTTTAGGAATTCTGGATTTTTTTAGGGCTAGTTTCCTTTTCGGATTACCAATATATACCATACCAGTGTAGTGGGCTACAATTCAATCTTTGTGGTGGCCATAGACATGATCTTTCTAATCATATTCCTTTGATTTCTAGTCTCTTAAGTAGGTTTTGCAATCTCTCAGACCTGTAGTTCATTCTTCCTTTCCTGACTGGGATCTTTGTTTGGTTTTATGGTCTTTGCCTTACTGGAATATATTCTTCTTCCTCTCTTATCAGCCAAGGTTTTATTCTTAGGGACTATAACATCTGCTCAGAGTCTGGGAAATTTAGTGCATTACTCTCTCATGAGCCTTAGCTGAAGATTTGTCTGTAAAATTATCCTTAAGATCAGGTGCTTCTTTTTGCCCTAGCATGTCTTTAATTTATCTCAGGAACTAATTCTTCCTGCATTTTGTCAAATGTTATTTCTGAGGAAGAATTCAATTATATCTCTCCAATGTCTCTACATGTTTGTCTACTGACTTAAACTATATTTCTTTATTTTGTACATCAGATGACATGTTTATTAAATGAGGTCTGTCTGATAATAGACGAAAGCCTACAGTGACAACCCTGAGTTGTGGTCTATACTTAGCAATCTCGACTTTCTAATTATCTGAGGATTGCCCTCTTCCTGAACAGATACAGAACATGTCCATAGGGGGCACAGTGACTTTCTGAGTGTTAATACTTGGTATATACTCAAGGTTAATGACTGCGACGAGGAAGATGGATGAGGTGGTAATGCTTTCATTATTTACCAGTAATCTTCATGACTCCAAATGGGATCATTTCCATTGTCCCACAATGCAGTCGTGAGTAGGAGCTGTAAGTAGCAACCTCTCCCATTTCTCTCCCTCATTCCGTCCGGCTGTTGATCTCCTGTAGGCAAATAAGTCTGATTTTTCCTTGTTCGTTTTGACCCCTTGTTCAGGTTGGGCATGATTATGAAATTGTTAGAGGTAAGGATCTGAATATATCCCACCCCCTGAAAAAATGGCCCTCTTTTTATCTCCTCAATCTTTCCTCTAGTCATATTTTGCTTTCAAAATGAAATATCAGAGAGACAAAGATGGCCCCTCACCAATGCCTTTCCCAACAGTGTATGTGCCTTCAGTGACTCACTGCACAGGTGCTCACACAATCATGCATTGCTCTTTCCATTTCAACTCTGTCAAAGATCTTTCATTTACATTGACTTCATCTTGGGTCAGAATCTGAGCCTCCTTCAGTTCTATACCGCATAGTCTCTACTTATGAGCCATTCCACCACACCCATTAGAACACCCTCCAGGTCTAAAGAGGTACTTTGCCACCCTTTTGCCCATTCCCACTGGGACAGATTAGCATCACCACCACCTTTCTTTCTGAATCCTGTGTCTCAGGGCCCTGACAATGGAGTTCATCAGGTCCAGGTGCTGCCTGGCAGCCATATTGTCCATGCCCTAGAGGTGCATTGTTAACAATTGGTTTGGGGAGAACCTTAGTGTGGGCCACTCTCTAATTTTCTGCACTTGTTTTCAAAGAAGTATGCTCTCCATTGCATCCTTTTTTCTGCATTGTGGCTTCAGACCACTCTAACAAGAAGTAGGTGGGGATGGAAGAGGTCAGTAGGTTATTGTGGTTAATAATAGTGGTGATAAAAATACAAGAACGTAATCAGGAATTATGTAGCACTGATTTACATTATATAAGATTATTGGTTTGAATACCTTCTGGATAATTCATACGGGTGCAGTGCTTTAGATGGAAAATATTACTTTTCAGTGCAAACTGTAAGTGCAAAGACATTGTGGTATTCAACGGCAGAATAACTTAACTTTTTGGTTAGTTAAAAAAGATTTTAAAATTAACTGGGTAAAAAATGATAATAAAACCATGGCTTTCATGATATAGGGGGGTGGGGGGTGAGGGGGACAGCATAAGATTCACATTTCGAATTTTTGACCCAGATAAATGAGGAAGATAGCTATCTACCTGTTGTCTCAACCTATTTTCCCCCCTCCCAATTGTTGTACTTTTTGTAAATTAAGTAAGGTCCTTGTATGTAATCAGTCCAGTAGTATAGATTATGTAGATTTATTCAGTGAGAGGTAAGATGGAACAGGCCCCACCGGAACAAGCATCCTGCTGGTCAGCCCCACTCATTCCAACTGACCACTCATCCGAACCATGCACTCATGAACATTCTATTACATCACACTCACACAGGCTGTGCAGCAAGGAACTAGGTGACACAGGATATAACAGTACTAACTATTTTTTTGTGTTCCTTACGAAGCTAAGAAAGCCTATGCCAAGGAGGCCAGTAGGGATGAGTTCTCCTTAGAGCCCCGCATCTGTCTACCCCGCTATGTCCCGTTACATGAGGGCGAGTTAAACGTATAATCTACTGATTCTACTGTGTTGCACTGCAAAGGTCGACATTCTACTACTGAGAGTCATGGCCAAGTGATTAAGATCCTATTTTGGAATACTGCCGGCCTGGCAAGCAGGATAGGCTGCAAATAATTGGTTAATTTCATATGGGACTATGATATCTTTCTCTTTCACAAAACTTGGTGTATGGAAACCATAAGCCTGGATGGTTATTGCTCCCACATAGTCCCTGCAGTGTCTTCTTCGTCTGGAAGAGCTTGGGCAGGACTTATGTCCTGGATCCAAGTTCTTTGTGCTGCAAGTTCCGTCTGGCTGCACTCTATTTCAAGCACTTTTATTTATGTGGCCTAATGGATTAATTATTGTTTTTTTAATTTTTTATTATGGGTATTTTGACACACTTGCTGTGGCGAGGATGTAGCCTTACAGCTAGAGTGGACGACCTGGAAGCTGGGGTACCGGGTTCGAGCCTCGGCACCGATGCTCATCATCCTGTGATCCGGGGAAAATCACTTTATCTCCCTGTACCTAACAAATATGAATGTTTCCTCATGTAACTGAAACTGGTGCCCATGTAAAGCGCTCTGATACCCAATATCTCAGGTCTAGTTCGCACTCTAAAAAAAATGTTTTTACATTACTGCCAATTTTAACAGGATTTATATTTTGATTTGTGATCTGTAAGTTAAATATACTAATTTGCACAAGGATATGAAATTATTCTGGGGGTATTTTAATGCCAAACTTGGGATCTGTCATTTGGTTGATGTATGTCATATGTCAGAAATAATGGTTTGGAATTTGATTATTTCCTCAAGTACAAGTGTGTGAAAATTCTTCTTCATCTGATTAAGGCGTTTGACCTTACTAATGTGACTGAAGTTCGGGATCCTAATTTTCATTCTAAGGCCACTTTTGAAAGGGGAAAATACTCTTCTACTAGTGACTATATTTTCATAACCTGTGATCTGTTAACCACGGTGCTTAGGGCAGCCATTGGTATTAGACATATAGCGACCACAATCCAATAAGCCTAGATTTATGTCTACCCTGGAGGGGGGAGCCAAGTGTACGACCACGGACCCACTAATGGTCAAATCACAAAACATGTGGCTAGTAGGGAGGAAAGTTGATATGACTTCTTTTTTGTCAAAACTTTGCTCGAACCACCTTTCCCTGATGATAAAATGTTTGACCGTTAATGATGACCCGTGGGGGTAGAGAATCAATTTGCCCTGCAAAATTTTGTCTTCAGTGGCGGTCTTTTGAAACCTATTAAGCCAGGGACTTACCAGGCTGAGTGGTTCGACCAGCACTGTAGGAAGTCCTCAGTGTTACTACATGAGGCTTTAAAAGAGATACTAAGAGATTTA
This sequence comes from Lissotriton vulgaris, assembly GCF_964263255.1. NCBI lineage: Eukaryota > Metazoa > Chordata > Amphibia > Caudata > Salamandridae > Lissotriton > Lissotriton vulgaris. The sequence continues at coordinate 1,186,875,287 of NC_141693.1, read as the reverse complement.
GGAAAATTACAACAGCGTAGATCAGAGTATAAGGCTGCCTTAAGGTATAAGAAAAAAGTACTACTAAATGAATCCAGGGAAAAACTGGTCAGAGCTTGTAGGCAAAAAGATCCTTTTTTAAAAATATTTTTATTTGAAATTTATATCAGCAAGCAGACAAAACACAGCACAAAAAGTATAAGCAATCATAAATACATCATTCATCTTTTCAATATCAGACAATAAACATCTTATACAGTTAAAAAGAAATCATTTGATCATACCACAACCTCATAAATTATATCCAATTAGCAATAGGAGACCACAGTTTCAACCCCTGAGTTTTATTTCTCATGCCCTTAGCTTTATAGGCCGCAGTCTCCAGATAATATATAGACAGTAGTCTAGATTGCCAGTTAATAAAGGTTGGTGGTTCCGCATCCAGCCATTGAGACGTAATGCATAAACGAAAGATAGACATACAAATAAAAATAAACCCTTCCTCAGCCGCCGATCGAGAGTTGGCCGATCTTTCTTGAAGGCCAAAAATCACCAACTCTGCCTATAATTGCTGCCAAATACCCAGAGCATATATCAAAAAATACTCTACTTCCTTAATAAACTGGGAAAGTTTGGGGCAAAAAAAAAACATGTGAGATGCATACGCGGCATATAGCCCACAGCGATTACACTTATTCCCCCTTGTAGAATTCCATTTAGCAAGTTTTCCCGGCGTATAATATAAGATAAAGATTGACATAAAGTGCTGACTCTGTAGGGGGCAACTAAATAAAACATTCGTAGCTAACTCAATAATTCTCTCAAAATTGATACGCTCAATCCCCAATCTATTTTGCCATTTTACCTCCCAGCTCTCAAGATCATCCTCCGCCTTTTCAATAAGCATCTGATATAAAGGCCCCATTTTAGATCTTAATTTGATTACTTCCATGATTTCTATTCTTTTTAGTATAATCTGATTTTGAGTTATTTTTTGTTTAAAAAAACTACGTAGCTGAAGATATTTAAATAAAATCGATTCTAGCTAACTTATATTTCATCTGCAAAAGACCAAAAGAAACACACTGCTTCCCCTGGAGCAGATCTCCAATTTTACAAATTCCAGCGCTATACCACCTAGCCATAACCTGATCTTTGAATATTTCTGGAAGTAAAAGACAGTTCTTGAGTGGGGTATCCACATTCAGATTAGAACCTATGCCAAATTTCTTTTTAATTTTTCTCCATTTTTCAAAGGTGGCCATAACAACTTTAAATTTTGTTTTCTTATAATAGCTGGGTTCAATTATTCGATTTAGACATTGCCTCACCTCTACACCCAGTAGATTTGACGGCGCAGCAAAATCTTCGGTTGGATCATCCTGCAGAATTAACACCCCCATATGTTGCAATATAGCAATCCAATGATATAATCGGAAATTAGGGACACCCCAACCTCCTCTTGCTCTAGGTAGCATACAACATTTAAGGGCTCTCCTAGAACGACGATAGCTCCACAAAAACCTAGCGCACATTCTCTCAATACGGGAAACAAAAGTGGATGAAATTAGTAAAGGGATAGTCCGGAATATATACAAACATTTGGGAAAAATATGCATTTTTAAGACATTACTGCGCCCATAAAGAGATAAATGTAGGTTATTAATCCTTTCAAGTGTCTTATTAGAAGAGACAATAATTGGATCCAAGTTCAAGGGGATAATATCCTCAACTTTGGGTGATATTTTAATACCTAAATAGGTTGCCTCTGTTTCAAAATTAATATCAGCTGGGCGACCAGCCACCGAAAGGATCAGTTGTGTCTTAGAGACATTTAATTTATAACCCGAAAACTGCTCAAATACCTCGGCTGCTTCGATAATCCTAGGTAAGGCATTGCTAACATCAGATGTAACCACAGCAATGTCATCTGCGTACGCAAATACCTTATACACCCCATTATTTATCTAGACAGGTTTATTGCATCATTATTCTCCAGGTTAATTATAAACGGTTCAATATACAGAGCAAATAACAAGGGGGACTTAGGATAGCCTTGCCTTGTCCCCCTTGCTATGGCAATATCCCCTGACAGACTACCCGAGATACGTATAGCAGCCGATGGATGAAGATATAGTGTCTGTATGGCCGTGATAATTTCTACCGGAAACCCCTTCCATGCTAAGACTGACCACAGGAACTTCCACGAGACCCTGTTGAATGCTTTTTCAGCATCCAACAGGGCCACACCAACAGGGGAATTAGTGCCCTGTGACCAGTCCAGCATGGAAATAATCCTTTTGACATGGTCTGTAGTGTCTCTATGTTGAATAAAACCATGTTGTCTTTGAGACACCAAGCCTAGCATAAAATCGTTCAACCTATTAGCAATTAGCTTCGAGTACATTTTGCTTTCTGAGTTAAGTAGAGAAATAGGCCCCATTTCAGTATTTTTTTCCCTTTCTTTTTAAAAACCACAATCGTTGCTTTTGACCAAGAGTCAGGAGCATTGCCAAGAAAAGCTTGTTGACAAACTTCTAATAATTCATTTTTTCAAGATATTCCTAAAGGTTCGATAAAACTCAAGTGGAATATTTTCAGGGCCCATATCCTTACCCTGTGCTAAGCCTAATAAGGCCTCCTCAACTTCCTCCCATACCAAGGGAGCGGATAATATTGTTTTTTGCGTGTCCGACAATACCTCAGATACCAAATCTTTCAAGTATTCTCCCTCATCGCCTACATGTGATTCAGCCCCCGAGATACTATACAAAGATTGATAAAATCCTTGAAAAGCTACAAGGACGCCCTCCTTAGTTTCTTGCAAGACTCCGTTTAAATCAGTAACTTTAGTAATCTCGTTGTAAGCTGCTTTCTCCCTTAATCTAATGGCCAAAATTCTGCCGGTTTTATCGCTAAATTCATAAGCTTCCTCCTTATGCTGTACATATTTTTGCCACTATTTGATCAGCTAGATTAGCATACGCACTTGCCCTCTTAATAATAAGATCTCTTTGAACTCTAAGAGGATCTAAGCCCAGCCTAATCGTGTCTGCTAATTTCCGTTCCACTGTTATGACCAAGTCAAAGTCCTTTTTATGTTTGGCCCATATCTTTTTATGTTTAAAGTTAGCAAAACTAAGAGTTTCTCCTCCAACAACTGTTTAAAAGCATCCCATACTACTTTCTGCTCGGCTGTTCCTTTATTGAATTTGAAAATTTCCGGAATTATATTAATCATAAATAGGGCTCCCGGTTTTCCGTTTAAACGGATTTTTACATATAAATACAGACCGAAAACAAGTTTTCCTTTGTCTGTATTTATATGTAAAAATGGGTAAATACTAGCACATTTTGCAGCGCTGCCGTGCTCCAGCAGAGAGTTGCAAAACAGGATGGTATGGTGATTGCTCACAGAGTAATTCTTCCAGCCATAGTCAGAGTGGCGATGCAGGCAGTGAATGGTCTTTTAAAGACTTGTGAAATGCTCGGTTGCGGTTGGCAGCACAAAAACTGTCAGTGTGTGTGCCCAGAGAGGCTGTCTCAGCCTGGACTCATACACACGACGTGGGGGGGAAGAGGGGGGGGGGGTTTGAAATATAAGATAAAATACATCCATGGATTGAGAAAATGCTACAGAAGTTTCCGTCTAACTTTAAGGTCACATGCTTGAATCCTTGTAGGGCCAACTCAGCCTTCCTTCCTTACTTTCGATGTTGATAACATGATAACATGGTATAATTGAAACAGGCATGGCTTAGAGTGCCAAAACACCGTCCGTTCCGTTGGTATGTTCCATTCATTGTATTAAATCAAATGCAGGCATCTTTCTACGGTGCTCCACTCGTGCCTCTTTTATCTGGAGCAGCAAGGGTTAATAGATGCCTAACTGACTAACACTGATCCCAGGAGGAAGGTGAGCCAGCTCCTCCTTTAATTACAAAAACACCAGCCTTGATGAAAGTCGTACCAGAGGTTCTGAAAACTTTGTAACTTGATGACACGTCTTCAGAAGGGCAGCGGACTCTGCCATCCGGCCTCACACGCCAGTATTCTGCTATTAACAGGTCTTTATCTGTCCAAGGGATCTCTGCACTTCCTTTGAGCAGCCCGCGTCACCTTCTGCTTAAAGTGAGCAAATTCATCAATGGTGTGCAGAGGAGGGCTAGGTTTGTGGGGATGAGAGAGCGCCCACAGACTAAACCACCATCAAAACCATCTTAGGTGTATCGCCTGACTCACAGCACAACCAGCATATTTATAAGACATGTAATAACCGTAAAAAATAATCAATATACCGACTAAAACTTTCTAAAACTGACAGATACCAGAAGCCAGTCTGCGATAAAATCCTCGAAAGAAGAGAAGGTCTAAAATCGAATGGTAGCAGAAAATGGTAGAATTTGTGCCATGTAGATAAAGCATAACATATAAGTTATATTTGGGACATTATGCGAATGGTAAAGTTTTCAGATTAATGTATTGACCAATAACAAATGAGTGTATGTGTGCATTGTCAATTTAAATAAATGTGGAAAAATACTAGCTGCAGCGACGCCTTTTACTTGTGGGAAAAATAAAAATGGATAAATACAGACGGAAATGGCAAAAAAATAAATACCATAAAACCGGGAGCCCTAATCATAAATTGATGATACTCCTCATCCAATAATACCTTTCTCTCGAAAGACCAGACCTGATTCCCTTCTTTTACCTCAGGACCTAAAGCGAGCTCTAATATTACAGGATTGTGGTCCAATACCAGTTTGGGCTGTATCTCAATGCTAACCTTTCCTAACAGTATAAATGATACAAAAAAATTATCTAGTCAAACAAATTTAGAATGAGGGGCGGAGAAAAAAGTGAATCCAGGATCATCGGGATGCAATCTATTCCAAACATCGTGAAGTCCGTGCTCTAGGATCAAACCCCTCAATGAGGTAAATACCTGCTTCTTTCTACCTGTATATGCATTATTCACTCTCATATCCACCTGAGCTTCCAAATGTATATTGAAATCACCACACATTACCACTGGTTGCATCCACTGAGCAAGTTCTATATTCAGATAATTCAGAAGTTCAGCATCATCCAAATTAGGACCATACACATTGCAAAGTGTAAATCCACTTTCGTTAATCTTAAATTCACTAGTTGCCCAGCGTCCCCATTTATCTGACGCAACTTTTGGACAAACACCCAGCCTTTGTTTCATAAGTATTGCCACCCTCTCTTGACCCCCGTTTGCGTAGAACACACTACTAATTCCAGCCCTAAGTTTTTCAAATGTCCCCTGTCAGCCCAGGCAATATGCCTTTCCTGCAAACATAGTAAATCAATACGTAACAGCTGCACAATTCTAGCAAATACCTACCTCTTCTTGGGGTCATTAAGGCCGCATATTTTCAAAGTACAAATCTTTGGTTTCCTATCCATTTTCACAAACAAAAAATACATACATCATTACATAAAAAGAATAGCAGGGGAATATATACAAAAAAACATTGTAACTTGGCCTTTGATATACCAATCATTATTTAACATCTTCTGAACACATAAAGTCAGTTTAAACTGTGTCTTAGCTGGTGCTGATTTTTCACCCCCACACACCAACACCCTGCACCCACCACCATGACCTTTCCTCCCCACTCCTCGCCCATAACCCTTCCCCACCTACCCAACCAGCCCACCCATCCCACCATATGAGGCCCAGGGGCTATCAGCCCCTGTAATATATGGAGTGCTGTGCCCCCACCCCCAGGGCAGGAGAAAAAAAAGGATACTGTCCATATACTTATACATACAAAGGACAGACCCCTAAGTGAAGAGAAGCAATAACTGCCATGTACGGAGAGAGCTATCCATTATCATTGTTACTACTAACAACAGATATGATCACCTCTTTCTATAATGTCCCCAAAAATTCTTTAGCCTCAATCTCTGAAAAGAAAAATCTGCTCTGACCCTTTATGATGACTTTAAGCTTTGCGGGATTCTGCAGAAAGACAGTGGCCTCTTTATTCTGAAAGCCAGGGATAAGCTGACGGAGATGCCAACGTTTGGATACTGTGACCTGACAAAAACCTGGCCTGACGAAAAAATTACAATCTTTGGCCACCCCCTTTTTATCAGGCCAAGCAAGTGAAAATATGGCTTCTCTTGCTAACAAATTATTGAAGCAGACTAGAATTGCTCTCGGGCCATCTTCCTCTCCTTGCCTAGGCTTCCTCACTGTAAATGGGAACCTAAGGGCCCTTTGAACTTCCTTTGACCAGTCCCACAAAGTCAGCTCTGGAAAAGCTTCCGTAAGAAGTTTGACTACATATTTCCGGAAATCGAACCCCTCTTTCTTCTCCGGGATGCCCAAAAAACGCAGATTGTTCCTGAGTGCCTGGTTTTCAAGTTCGGATAATTTATAACTGATATCGTCCGGCTGCGCTTTGATAGCGTCCAACTCCACTTTCTGGGCTGCTACATCGTCCTCTAGAGCCGTAATTCTAGTCTCCGCTTCCATGATTCTAACAGCTGTGTCAGAGCAGATTTTGATCACGCGACGGACAGCATTCTTTACTTTACTACATGTTGCCTGCGTACACATATTTTCAGCTTTAATTCCCACTCTATGATTCATCATTGTGTTGTAGATTGTAGATAAAGTAATCTCTTGGGGTAAATTCACATCGTTTAAATTCTTCTCCTGATGCAACCTCGCTGCTTTAGATAACGCAGTTTCTACTACTGGCACCCCCTCAGTATTCCCCAAAATTAACTCCTCTGCATTAGATTTCTTACGTTCGGTCCTGCTCTTCTTCACTCTTTTGACTGTAGAGGAACTAGCATTTGGGGAAACCGTATTTGACATTGTTTCATTCTCCGAACTGCTCCCCTCACCATAATCAAGCCAGTCTTTACTTAAATATGTACTCTCATCTGAAGAGGGATCAGAAAGTGAGTAAAAATTATCGACGGCTTCCTGCGATCCCATCAAATCCTGTGAGGAAGCTCCCTCAGTTAAAGCTAAAGAGTCTATCTCCCATACAAGATTGTCCAAACTGCCAGTCATTACTTCCTTGGAAGTGCCAGGAGGAACTCCATCTACCATAATGCCTCTCTCAACACCTGGAGATTTCAAACCGTAATTTCCTGCACTAATGAAATATGTTCATTAATAATAACAGCTTCACCTGTAGAATCCACTTCTGCTTCTACTTCTTCAATTAGTCGAGGAGGAGATTTTTCGCCATTACATACGTCTACTGCCATAACATTTTGTAAGGCAGGTTCACCCCTCAATTCATAGCCACCTGCGAGCTGTACTGCTGCACCCTTCTTGATTTGCCTCTCAAATAGTGCTGGTAGGGTGTTTGCTCCCTGTTTTACAGCACGTGCAGCTGATTTACCCACAGAGTCACCCCCCTTTTTTGACTCCGGGGTAGCAGTAGATTGCTTTGTGCTCTCACCTCCTGCCACCACTCCTCTGGCAGCATTTTCTAGTGCATCCTCAGTCACAGGCTGTTCCTTTGTTTTGCCGCTACGCGTAACTACCTTAGGCGGCATTTTCCTTCGCACCGCGGCTTGGGTTCCTCCACGCCCACGGACCACGCTGAACTGGGATCCAAGAAAAAAGACAGTGAGCCGCTAAAGTGAGCTCTTCGCCGGAGGAGAAAGAAGCCAGCCGTCATCCGGGCGATACACGCGAAACCGCAAGAAACCTACTGCAGGTGTGCGTGAGCCTAAAGGTATCAGCACAAGCAAATCCAGGTAAACGTGAGCCAGCGCAGCGTTCTTGCTCATGAGGGATATTTTGCAGCTTCAGGTACTGAATATTGTCCACACTCTGTACTTTTTCAGGCGTTTTGCACGCAGTTACTCCTCGCTATATCAAGTCTTCTCCATGCCGTAGCCGTAACCGGGGTCTGCTGCGTTGAATTTTCTCCTACAGCCTGGAGCGAGGGACTGAGCTGTTCACACAGCCCACGCTACGGCCACCATCTTGCCTCCCCGCAGGCAAAAAGATCCTAGGGCCTTCTGGCTAGAGCACAATAATACCAACTCTCTAAGCATTAACTCTAACACTGTCCTAACTATCATTAGCCTTTGAAGCTTGGGTCAACCATTAAAAAAAATATATGGACACATTGTATCTATTCAATATGTTGAGAAGGATGTGCTGTTGCCCCTAGATCTGGAATTCACCATCAAAGAGGTGAAGGAGACAATTATTGGGAGCCCTTGCCACAAGACACCCGGACCTGATTGCGTACCATTGGACTTATATATAGTCTCACCTGAATTATGGGTCCTTCTCTTATGTAATTGTTTGCACGCTCTCTGTAAGGGAGGACTCCCACACTCATGGCACACTACTGGTATTGTGCCGATATTTAAGAAGGGCATCCCTCAATTACCGGACTGATATTGCCCAATATCACTTCTGAATTCCGCTGTGAAGTTAGTGGGGAGGGTCACCTAACTTGGGTGAGGGAGAGCAACACACTATCGGAGGTGCAGTATGGGTTAGGGGAGGGGCTTGGAATGCTGGACCAATGTTTAAACCTACACTCACTTGTTAGTCTCAAAGTACACCATTGCTAAGCCGGGTAGTGTGTGCCTGGCCTTAATGGATCTATCCTATGCCTTCAATAGCTTAGTTAGGTCTAAACTTTGGGTGATCTTATCTTAGCTTATCTTAATAGAAATGTATAAAGCGCACGTTCACCTAGAGGTTTCATGGCGCTGATCAGGCAGGAGTCACACCAAGGGAAGTCACCCGAGAGCTTGCTCGTATAACCAAGTTTTAAGCATTCTTCTGAACGCCAGGAGATTATTGCTCATCCGGATTGGTAATGGCAGGGAATTCCAGAATATTGGGGCGGGATAAGAGAACCTACACCCCCCCCTGGCATCTGAGCTTGAAAGTAGGGATAGTCAAGAGCTGAAGATGGGCAGATCGCAGGTTACGAGAAGGTAGATGCCTCGCTATTCTGCAGCTAATGATTTTTGGGCTATTTCCGTGCAAAGCTTTAAAGACAATGCACCCAGTCTTCAAAGCAATGCGTTGAGCCTTAGGAAGCCAATGAAGTTTATTCAACATAGGTCTAGCAGATAGCCATCTAGGTTGCTTATGTATTAACCTAGCGGCCTGATTTTGTACCAATTGAAGACGCTTGAGTAGGCCCAGAGGGAGACCAAGGTAGATGGAATTTGAAAAGTCTAAGCGTGACAGGACCAAGGCAATCACAACCTGTATCAAAGCAGAGTGGGTGAGCAGGTGGGCAATCTTCCTGATCCTGCGCAGCTGAAATAGGCAGGATGACACCACTGCGCCCACTTGGCCTCTAAGAGAGAGGTCGGCGTTGATGATAACCCCAAGGCTTTTTACCGATGAAGAAGGATGAGGGGAGGGGCCCAGTTCCACAGGCCAATAGTGAAGGCCCCAGGCAAGTTCACTCTTCCCGGGTAGGATTAGTTCAGTCTTGCCTGGGTTCAGTTTCAGATGGTTGCGGTCCATCCAGCTCTGAATATGGAGCATGGTAGTTTGAAATTGAAGAATGGAATCGGTGGAACTGTCCAAGGTAAAAACCAGCTGGAGGTCATTCGCATAGTTAAAGGCGGTAACCATCATATCTTTTAAAGAGTGGATCAAAGGCCGGAGATACAGGTTGAAAAGGAGAGGCGAAATGGAAGAGCCCTGTGGGACTCCACATGAGGTAACCTGTTTAGGATCAATGAAAGGAGTGAGAAGGACAGCTTGCGTTCTGCCCTCAAAAAAGATCTGATCCAGTTATAGGCAGTGCCCAGGATGCCGGCCTGTTTGACACGGTCCAACAAGATTTTATGGTCGACCGTGTCAAAAGCGGCCGACAGATCTAATAATACTAACGCCTGGGCAACACCTCTATCGGCATTAGCTCTCATGGTGTCTAGCCGAGTCCGAATTACAGCCTCAGTGGAATGAGCAGGCCTAAAACCTGCCTGATGTGGCTCTAGGTACTCTGACTGTTCTATAAAATTGGAAAGGCACTTAGTCACATGGGCCTCTAAGATCTTGGACAAAAAGGGGAGAAGAGAGATGGGCGGATAATTAGAAAGGTTCGTAGGGTCAGCCCCAGGTTTTTTAGGTAGGGGGACAATTATGGCATTCTTAAAGGCAGAAGGGACCCTGCCCTGCATCAGTGACTCGTTGAGGAAAGGTAACACACTGTGAGGTAAATGGGAAAGAACATCTCTCATAATATAAGGGGGACAGCAGTCATTAGGGGAGCCGGATTTGACACGAGTCAATAAATCTGAGAGCGTTGAAGGGCTAAAGAGAGGGAAATTTTCCAGGGTAGAGGCATTAATTACCAGATTGTCCGTCGATTCTCTAAGCAGTGTAGGTGGAATACTTGCTTTGATGACTGAGATCTTCTCCAGGAAGAAATTGTTTAGGGAATCACATAGATCTTAAGTGGGAGTTTGTTTTGGAAGGATCCTTTCAGAGTTGCAGAGGTCGTTAACTATCAAGAAAATTTCCTTCGACTTATTCTGGGAGTCTAATATTCTTTGTGAGAAGTAGGTGGCTTTGGCTCCCAGAATAGCAGTTTTATATTCTTTACGAGCTGAGGAGTATTGGAGTTTATCTTCCAGGGAATAGCATGATCTCCATTTTCTTTCCTTTTGGCGGAGCTCAAGTTTCTGTTTTTTTAGTTCAACCGAGAACCATTTTTGAGAGTCTGAATGACGAGTACGAGTGAACTTGGTGAGTGGGGCATGGATGTTACAGGCTGACTGCAACCAGGAAGAGCTGTTAGCTTCCATAGCATTCACATCTGAGATGAAGGGGGATACTGAACTAGCCAGTGTGTCCGAGAAGGCTTGAGTATCTAAGGCCCTCCACTTTCTAGTGACTCCACCTCCTAAAGGAGTGTACTTAGGCATAGAAGGCAAAACAATGTTAAATTGTATTAAGTAATGATCCGACCATATGCAGGGAGAAATGGTCAGTTCTGTCAATGAGAAATGAATAGACCAAATTTGGTCCAGTGTGTGACCTTTAATATGATTGGCAGAATGAATATGTTGAACAAAATTTAAGTTTAAAAGCAAATCAAGATGTTCTGTGGCATAGGGTCCACCTAAAGTGTCATTGAACCAATAGTTCAGGTCACCTATGAATAAAATATTAGTGAAGTTCATGGCTAAATTAGCCAACTGTTCACATAGGGAGATGGGGAAGTTAGGCATGGGTTGGGGGGGCCGATAGAGCAGAACAAGAATGAGAGCACCAGAGCTAGAGTTCTAGTTTGATGACTAGATTGTCTGCCGCCGTCAAAACCAGAGGGGAGTTGCAAGAAAATGTATGATGTTTCAATATAATAGCGGCAACTCCACCGCCGGGTCTGCCTGGGGATCGATTGGCCCGTAAAATGTAGTAGTCCTGGGGTAAGGCAGCCAAGATATCAGGAGTGGAGTCCTGAGTCAACCATGTTTCAGTAAGTAAGAGTATATCTGGTTTGGCTGCTGAAAGCAATAAGAAGATATCAAGCTGATGTTTGACAAGGGACCGTGTATTGAGATACAGAACGCGAAGAGCAGAGTGATTCAGAGTGGAAGAAACAGGGGTAGGGGAATGGTAACCAGTAGCCGCCTTGAGAGGAGACTATTGTTTGGAAAAAGACCTAAGTTCCTCAGAGGAATATTTGAGTAAAAGTCCAGAGTACCTGGTCCCTGGGCCTGTCGGGGCATGGACGGGCGCAGACTGGCTTGCCTTTGGCGCGCCGCCGGATCGTAGTTGACTTAGGTGTTGAGAACGATTTGGTTCAGTTTGTGGGATCCCTTCATTATGGTCTGTTAGCCTCTGTCAGGTACGGCCCTTCAGGTGAATGGATGCACCGATAAAGCTAAGGAGAGGGGTGTGCCAGGGGTGTGTCTCTCCCACTTATCGTTCTTTTTTTATTTTAATGGCCTAGCCACAGCCTTAACTAATGGTGTCTCGGACACACCCTCAATCAGTAGGAAAAAGGTACCAGTGCTCCTATACGCAGATGATGCGGTTTTACTCTCGAGAACACCCAATGGCCGAAATGCCCTATTCCAAGAATTTGATTCGTTCATGGGGTAATTGGGCTTGGTTACCAACCAAGCAAAAGCCTAAGTAATGGTCTGCAAGCCTAGACAACATAAGATGCGGGATCAATTTTAAAAAGGCCAACCGGTGATGCAGACCCATGATTTTCCCTACTATTGGAGTAGTTATGGATGCTAAGGACCATCGGGGACCCTGCATTGATAGTGTGCACTGGAAATGTGCGAGCTCGTGGGTATATTTTTAATTTGGCCAAACTCATCTTGGAAAAAACCTTCCCCCCATTTTGAAGCTCTATAAGAGAAAGGGTCTCCCAGTTCTTACATATGGCTCCACTATCTGGGGATCACCAATGTAAGCTTCCTTCTGGGTGAGTAAAACTGGGTAACTAAGTAAATTCTGGGTGTTCCCCCACCCCGCCTGCTCTACTTTTATTACGCACAAGGAGCTGGGAATCGAAAATGTGCTTATATTATTAAGCTGGCCCTCTGCTTCAGTGGTGCTCAATCTGGGCAAGTCCACATAATAGGGAGATTATTGCGGATTGCCTTTAGTGTGACAGACTATGAAGATCACTTGGTTCAGCTATGTTAGGGCATAACTGGTAAAGGTGGGAAGACCGGCTCATTTTATTAACCCAAGTTTTATAACTAAAACGGACTTGCCCTGGGTTTAAGCTGCTTTTAAATTTGGATGAAAGCTTATAGAGAGGAACTTGAGTTAAGAAACGAAACTCTTAGGGAGTAGTTGGACTTGCATTGTTCGTTAAGCATGGAACCACATTTGGTATAGATCGATGGGTTGTGGCTTAGATACTATTAACCAGGATTAGGTTAGGATTTGTGAGGTGGCATCTTGGATTTCCCCTAGGTCAAATTGACGCATCTAAAGTTTTAATTTGCCCCTGTGACGATCCCTCCCCTAAAGCCTGTTGCATTTTTCCTTTTTCAGACAATTTTACCTTGTTTTTACCAAAAGGTTTTTAATTCATATTATTAAGTCACAGAGTATCAGAAGTTCCAGACTAGCTTTGGCTTATCTGCAGCAATTAAATTCCCCACCCAACTGTATCAACATTTGTTCCTTCCTGTTATGTGCCCTCAATAGGAGGAAATCATTCTTGTTTTAATGGGATCAAATGATTCAAGGGGGACAATACTTTCACTTTGGGGAAAAAATGATTTGTGGACGTAGATAACCACTAACTAATTGTGACATGGTTGAGTATGTGGCTTCATTCATGGGTTGCTTACAATAACTTTTCTGTTATTCGATTTTAAGAACTTCGCCTGCAACTAGTGCCTAGGCTAGAGGGTCAGAAATCAAATGTATATGCCTGTCTTATTGGTATATGGTGGTGTTATCTCAATGTGAATTAATCTCTCCAGCCATGACCATGATGTACATATCTTTGTCCATTTATTTGTTTATGATATGAATTTGTAACTGTTTTGTTTCTGATTTGATGTGCTTTTATGGCCACTTCTTGTACACGAAAGAAAGTGATTTTGAATTTGACTTTTTTTTGGGGGGATAGCTTTGCCCGTGAGCAGAGATTTTATTGTGTTGTAGGTCCTGTGAAGAGGTTCTCTAGTAAAAAACAAACATTTACTGGTGTGATTTGCAGGTAGATAATAATGCTTTATGATATTTAGTCCCTGAATTAAGATTTAATATTTGAAACTCGAGAATGTAAGACATATTTTCACAATTCTGGTGCAAACTAATCTAGTTTTTTACAAAACCCTGGAGTATGCACTGAGCCAACTGTTCATTTGTATATATTTCAGGCAGGTATCGCTATCCTGTGTTCAGTTCATTGAACCTGGAAAATGACTAACTCTCTAGAAAAGCTTCATTTTTTTGCCAGAAAGTTAGGTATGGCATTGAAACTTTTTTATGGTTAATGAAATATAGTTGTTTAGAATAGTGAGTAGTACTGTCACAACTTCCCCCGAACTGTCGTTATTTCTATACTCTTGGCACGTAAGAAGGTGAGGTAGTATCACTGGATCTAACCATCATGATCTCAGTTTAATTCAAAGCCATTTGACCTATCCACTAAAAAGGGTATCCATCAGAAAACTAAGCTCATCCCTGAGGAAGGAGACATCCTCAAAAGGTGTATCTACAAGGATAATATGTATTTATTTATTTGAATAGCACAAGAATCGACTCCCGAAGGAGAATCTCTGCGCTTCGGACGAGGAGCACAGATAGAAGGCAACTACAGTCTGAGTCAACAGGAGAAAAAAATAGTCTTAAGCAGCTTCATGAATAGTAAAAGATTAGGGCACTGACGTAAATGTAGGGAGAGCTCATTCCAGTAGTGCGGACCGATGTAGGAGAGGGCCTTTCTCCCTAGTCTTGCCCTCTTAATTCGGGGAACTTCTAACAAATTTTTATAACAGGAGCGTAGAGACCTAGAAGGACAGTAGCGCAAACATTTCTCTGCCAGATAGGGGGGGGGGGGCAAAATTAAAAAGCGCCTTGTGAAAGGTACAACAGATTTTAAATTTTACCCTCTGGCATATCAGAAGCCAGCGAAGCTGCGCAAGAAGAGGGCGTGAAGCAGTCCTAAAGGGCACATTAAGGACTAGCCATGCTGCCGTGTTCTGGACCACGTGTAGTCTGCTGATCAAGGTCTCACTCCCAGAGATCATCAGACCATTACAGCAGTCCAACTGGTTTAGTATATGTGCCTGAATCAGAGTCTTTCTGGTAGAATCAGGAAGAAGAGGAAATACTCGACGAAGAAGTCCCAGAGTTTGGAAACAGACTCCAGCTGTCTGAGTAATATGCTATTTCAGGGTAAGGGATTGATCCAGGCGAATGCCTAGATTCTTAACAATGGATTTAGGGTCAGGAAGGGTGCCAAAATCAGGCAGCCATGCCTCGGGAGACCACAATAAAGGGGCCTCCCCAAAGAGCAAAATCTCAGTTTTTCCTCGGTTACACAGTAGGCAATTCCTCTTCGTCCAGTGTGAGATAGCTCTCATTCCCGAAGAGAAGGCCAGCTGCGCCAACGGTGTACATTTGTCAAAAGGGAAAAGCAGCTGAGTATTGTCGGCATATGATATTGGAGTACACCCATTGGTCCTAAGGAGATTGGCCAAGGGAACAACATAGATATTGAAAAGTGTGGAGCTCAAGCATGAGCCCTGAGCCACTCCCTTGGACAGTTCCATAGTGCCAAGCGATATGGGCCAAGATTGACAGTCTGAGAGCGACCGGATAGGAAACTCAACATCCATTGGAAGGCTGAGCTTCTTAAACCAATCTCCTGCAGTCTTCTGAGTAATATTTGGTGCGAAACCGTGTCAAACATGGCAGATAGGTCCAACAGCACCAAAATCGTAGAGTGGCCCTTGTTTAGGGTCATCCTGATGTTAGCAGTGACCGCTAGCAGGGCTAATTCGGTGCTGTACTTGGGTCTAAAGCCAGACTGGGAAGGATCAAGATGACCCATAAGTTCGACATGGTTTGAGAGATAAGTGTTATTATGTCTCCAGAAGTTTAATCAGAAAGGGGAACAACGAGATGGGCGGGAGATTGGACATATCTGTCAAAGTGGCCTGGGTGTTTTTACGAATGGGCATAACCTGCGCTTTTTTCCCATTCTACAGGGACATGGCCATGAATTAGTGAAAGGTTGAGAAGATGTTCAATTAAGGGGGAAAGTTGGGTGGCCAGAGAAGTGACAACTTTGACTGGGGTGGTGTCTTGGGGAGCCCCGGATTTAATTCTGAGGATCAAAGTGGTAACCTCTGCCTAGGTCAGAGGGGTAAAGCTTTCTAACATCTGAGAAGTAGCCGGTAGAGGTAGATCCGCAGCTGAGGGAGGCGGGTCCTGGCTGTCTGACAGAACAAAAAGGGGGTGGTGATGGACTGAGCATCTGAATCAATCAAACACTCACACCCAGTCAAAAGATCTGGGTTTAATCCATCACCGTTCTTTAGCCCACTCTGCCACCCCAGTTCAGACAGAACAATCTTTTAATAAATGTGTTCAATTTTTTGTGAGAAATATTGCGCAATATTATTGTATAGTGTTTGTGGGGGTGTTTCGAGGTTTTCACAAGCCTTGGGATTGGCACAAGACTGGAGGATACGGTGTAGGGTTTTAGGGGCATTGCCAGCCATATCCAATTGGGAGGCAATAAAGATTTTGCGCACTTCTTTTATATTATTGTGATATCTGGACAGAGTGGTCAGAAACTGAGTTTTATCTTTCTCATCATGAGTCGTGGGCCACCGCCTCTCATATTTCCTGCAAAGTTGTTTTTGCGCACGCAGCTGAGGGGAGAACCAGGCAGCCTGCAGCCGTTTGGAGTCGTTAGGAAGACGTTTCAATGGCGCAAGATAGTCAATCGTCTTGGAGAGTGCACATTTGTATTTTGCATAGGCTTCTACTATATCATCTGATGCGGTAGTCCGTGTTCTTGAGAAGAAGGCTTGAAAGCTCTCCGGGGTGACTTTCTGCCATTGTCTATGGATATGGTGGGTGGCCGGAGTCAGTACCTTCAGCTCCCTTTGTCCCTGAATAGAGAATCCAATTAGCGCATGATCGGACCAGGTGAGTTGAAAGGGGGGCTCACTGTGGACCTTAGGGGAATTGGAAAAAATAAGGTCCAGTGTGTGGCCCGCTATATGAGTAGGGCCTTCAGTTATACTTATGTTTGAAGTAAACAACAATCTGAGCACACTCAATATTTGACAGACCAACAAAAGGTCAGCTGGAAATGTTGTATTAGACAACGAATGTCATTTTACTAATTAGAAAATAGAAAACGTTTATAAAATGTTATAGAAGTTTGTAGAGTGAATACCTTCGCTCTCATACGTAGGTTCTAATAACATAGTAACAGATTTTGAAAATGCCTCCCTTGAGGAAATTCGTCACAATACTCTCAGTCAAATGATTGAGGATAGGAGGTTTTCTGAAGTTATACCTATTGGGCAAGCAGGAAGTGTGGAAGATGATTAAGGAAAGGATGTGTAGAAAATCTCTCATATGAGGGTCAGTCACTCAGATAGCTGTCCAAAAAAATCATTAACATTATAGCCGTAATGGTAGATTTTAGTTTTCACCGATACAGCATGTCAGCGAAAGCTATTGTAGTTAAAAAAAAAAAACTTTTAAATGGGCTTAGAGTGCCCTCCCATTATTTACCAAAACATACTATTAGTTGGTGTCCGCTTCACTCTGGGTTCCTTGCTTTTCACTAGTCACACCTCCTGACAGCTGCTCAGGAGACATCTCATGGCCTCTGTCCATGTCATGGAGCCTGGACCAAGCATAGCTTCCTGTTTGCTGCCAATGTCCTTCCACTTGTCCTGTGGTGCTGAATGTACTTTTATTTTACTTTGGCCATGCATAGCACAGTATTGTCTCCCTCCACTGCTGCCGTCTATTTCCCCCCACCCATCTGCTGACCGCTTATCCTCCACTACACTGTGTTGTACATTTCCTACTCATTAGCCCGCTGTCAATTTTCCCCTTACCCATTTCCTCACACCATCATCACAGCTAGTGACATCTAAAACTAAGCACAATGCAACGCATTTCACAGTACCACTATATAAAGAATGAAGAGAAGAGGTAGGGGGGAGGTACAAGTTTGAAGCACTGCTTCCTAACTAAAGTGTCCCCCAGCACTGCTGCTTTTATTACTGGGGCCGATATTGCAGCACTGCTGCAAAACTGGCCCCCAAAAACAAAACTGGCCCCCACAGCTCCATAACTGGACCCCACCCTTCTATTCTCTAAGGGAAACGCCCGATGCCCGCTACAGCTACAGCCAGTCCTGCCCTAACGCCATGCATCACCACAGACAGATTTGGTACTCCTAGTTTTCCCATTGTTGCAATTCCATGATCACCAGGGCTTCTCAATCATTCTAACCTCAGACAGGACTCATTAGTTTTATCCCTTCTAAATGGTGGTGTCCTCCTGTCACGTTGGCACGGTCATTTGAACAGTGAATGTGGCATGGTCAGATCTCATTTTTTCTTTGCTCACACTACTCTCTCTAATAAGTGGAACAGGAGCTTATTTGCCTGTAGTCTGTTCCAGAGGCCACTTTGGCAAACCTGATCACCACAGATTATGAGATCTTGTAAATACAAGCTACTGTTTGTCAATACTAAAGCTTGGCCTTTGCTCTGATATTTTACTGCACGGTTTTAAAACTTTCCTTACTTTTAGGTATCAGATATATATATATATGCAGCTCAAATCCAATCTCGCACTAGACGTGCACAAAGGAAACCGCACTCCGGGCAGCTGTGATTGCAAATATCTTACTTTATTACAGCAAACAGACGCGTTTCGGCGGAAGTGCCTTTTTCGATGTTACCGGCACTCGTACAAAACACCATGTTTTATTAGCATTCATTGTATCAAAATAAAGGAAGGACTTGCGTACCACTTCTAACGTGGGCACCATTTTGTAACATCCTGTGATATATAAACAAATGTGTTACGATTACTCATCTAAGAGTTGTTTCATGATTCATCATTATATTATGTGATGTTTATGAATCCAACATTTCATTATAGATGAAAAACTTTGCTAATAGAGCCGTGGATCGGCTAGTATCCTTCCATATATCATCCCAAACGTACCATAGATTAGGATAGACGATGACTAGTCATAGAAATCACGAATGCGTGAACATATTGCTATGTAATAATACATGAATTCATCAACGTGCATGTCAAAAAACAAAACATAATATTACGGTATCATTATTCATTCATCAGTTTCTCAGTTCATTGCTACTATGTACAAATTGATTAAGTAAATAACACAAATCTCCAGTACTGTACTTTGCCACAATTTACTTCAGCCTATGTGGACTGTCAGTTCCTCCCCACAATTCAAACCGTACGGATGTTTGGTGTGTAAATCAATTATATAACGCAATTCCAGTCTGCGCAGCTTCTTAAGTCTATCACCACCCCTAGGACTTGGAGCTACATGGTCCAAACCAAAATATTGCAGCTGATTAAGATCTCTATTATGATTTTCTGCAAAATGGCGTGCAACAGGGTATGCCTGATCATTTTTGTCAATGGCCCGCATGTGTTCATATGTTAACACCCTCCTACTGTTAGCGCAGACCTTGCATTTGCTGCATGGGAAAAAACCCATCATTTGTTAGAGCCCGCTAGGTTTGCCAGGCAGTTTGTCAAGGTGACTTTTGACCAGGATGTCACGCAGAGATCTCGCTCTTTTAAAGGTGACCAATGGTTGAGGTGGAACATCCATACCAATCATTGTATCTGTTAGGAGGATAGGCCAGTTTTTACGTAGCATTTTCTTGAGATAACTGGCCTCAGTTGAGTAGGGAGTTACCAGCAGGAACTTGCCCACCTCTGCTGTGGCCCTCTTACTGCCAGTGAGCAACTGCTTTCTATCCATGCTCCTCACTTTGTTTAATGTAGTGTCAAGGGTAGCTGGATCATATCCCCTGACTCTGAATCTAGCAATGCCAGCAGCAGCAGCTTTGTCAAATTCATTGACCGTTGAACAATTTCTTCTCAGCCTAAGCAATTCCCCGTAGGGAATGCTTTGGATGAGTTTGGGTGGATGGCTGCTGCTGGCAAAGAGTATCGAGTTGCCCGCTGTTGCTTTACGGAACAGAGTGGTTTGTAAAGTCTTCTCCTCAACATAGATCCTCAGGTCCAGGTAGTCCACTGCCACTGGACTAACTGTACCCGAGAATCTAAGATTGACTTGATTGTTGTTGAGGAGGTCGATATATCGATTGGCTGACTCTGTATTTCCCTGCCAGATAATAAATAAATCGTCGATATATCGATACCACTTGATGACCCGTCCTGAATTGAACTCATCATGGTAGGTTCTGGGCACCCGCTCCTCCCACCAGCCAACGAACAAGTTCGCATAGCTGGGGGCAAAGCAGGTGCCCATCGCCGTCCCAGTGAGTTGCCTGTAATGTTGATCTTCAAATAGAAAAATGCTGCGTGTAAGGCAAAACTCGATGTACTCAATGAGCATGGTAGTATGTGCTGAGTACCTCAATTGACGTCTTTCCAGAAAAGACATTACTGCTGTTATACCATCCTCGTGCCTTATGCACGTATATAGACTGGCAATGTCTAAAACCATTAGTTGGTAACTAGGGTCCCATACAATGTTCTCTATTTTGTTAAAAAATATCTTGGGTGTCCCTAATATACGAGTCAAGTTGAAATACCCATACAGATAAAAAGTGATCAATGAACATAGACAAGTGTTCGGTCAATCCATTCATTGAAGAAACAATAGGCCTACCAGGCGGATGTTTATCATCTTTATGTAGTTTGGGTATATGATAAAAAGTTGGTGTGACTGGATTCGAACTTCGTAGAAACAAATGTTCTTCCCGACCTAGCATGTTTTTGTTATACCACTTGGCAATTAAATTGTCATATTCCAAGATGCTGGTCTGATACTCCTTAGCTGTAACCTTCAAGTAACAGTCTGTGTTCAATTGACAAAGTGCTTCCTCACAGTATGCTTCCCTTGTTTGTAATACTACATTACCCCCCTTGTCTGAGGGTTTGATGATAATTGTATGATCTTGTAATAGTTGCTGTAATGCTTGTTTCTCCACTTTTGTTAGATTGTCCGAGCGTGGATGATATTTGGGTCTCCTTCTGAACTTGAGGAGGTCATTGGTCATCGC
Source organism: Lissotriton vulgaris (assembly GCF_964263255.1). Lineage (NCBI taxonomy): Eukaryota > Metazoa > Chordata > Amphibia > Caudata > Salamandridae > Lissotriton > Lissotriton vulgaris. The sequence goes on along the minus strand of NC_141693.1, from coordinate 1,186,854,545 downwards.
ATCTGAAAAAATTTCAATGGCGTCAGGTGGCATCTGTGGATTAAACAAGGACTTAGGTTTGAAAGGGCTCTCCTCTCTGTCTTGTTCCACACCTGTGTTTACCGCTCTTGTTGGAAAATCTTGGATGTCATGTTCTGGTTCACTACCAGTTTCAGATCTTAAATCTTCCAGGCATTCTATAGCAGGCAGATCTTTCCCAGTAAGGGCGTCGGTAGCAGTCATCCGCGTAGTATTTCCCTTACGTTCTTTTAAGTGTGATCTAGTTTTGAAGTATTTATGGAGCTTAAGCTTCCGCACGAAACTAAATAGGTCAATGCGTGCTTGTGTGTACTCCAATTGGTTGCTTGGGCAGAATGTAAGTCCCATTGTGAGTATCTTATGCTCTACTTCAGTAAGGGTCCTTTCCGTGAGATTGACTACTGTCAAATTCGACGTCATTATTGCCTGTTCATGTTCTTTTTGCGATTCGTCCAGCTTCGTGTTCGGCCTCTTCCTCTGCCTGCCTCCCCCACCTCTGCGGGTTTTTCTGCGCTTCCTTCCGGGGGTTTGTTTTTGCCTCCTCGGAGCCACAACTGTTGTATGACCTTGAATTCGTCGTGAAAAGGAGTAGTTGTTGTGTTTCCTTCAGTTCTTATGCTTGACCCTTCATCTCCCGACTCATTTTCGGTGACTTCTGATTCGGAGGTTTCTACTCTGGTGGTAGTTTGCTTGGAGCGTTGATTTACTTCTTTCCTGGGTCCATCAAACTTGCGGGCGAAGGTAACAACTCTTCCATGCAAATAATCATTTTCGTCACGTGCAAATTTTTCTTGTTTTCGTGACTTGATCTTTTGTTCATATATGGTTAGTCACAATTTCATTTGGCCCATCATGTCATCTAGGGTTTTCTTGTCTGGTTCTTCCTTAGACAAGTCTGCTTCCAGCTACTGAATTTCCTGGAGGGCTTTGTCCCTATCACTCCACGCATACTTCACCAGTATATCGAGTGTTCCTCTGCAGTATTGAGCAGTATGTTCCGCCCAGTCAGTTAGTAGCTGTGGGTCTGGATTCTCATAGGAAGGCACAGTGTATACCCTCAACCCTCTGGGAACACGTTGCACATCAATGTAATTTTGCAAGCTGGTGGCCTCCCACCATTTACGGACTTCTCGCTCATAGAGACGTTCCAATTTGATCATAATTTCAGTTACTTTGCTCCTGGGTTGTTCCTGGCCACAGGCAGCACTCTGGGCTTGTCTTGTGTTTTGTCTTTTGAACATGCCCTTAGCTGCTTCTCGACGCTCTTGTTCACTAAACATGGCTTGTGCCATGGTAAAGTACTTTAGCTGTAGGTGATTTTGACAGCCGTCAAAACCACTGTGTTTGCAATGCGTGAAGCTGCCCCCAAACTCTGCCGACAATACTGTTCAATTACTCGTGTGATCCGAGTGAAAGCAGTGCACTAATCTTCAAAAGTGCGTGACTCACCGAGACGGCGTTTTCAGCAGATGGCTCGAACCCTGAGAATTCTTCTCCCTCACTCGGCAAGGAGTTTTGCACACAGCATGATATATATATAGAAGCCCTAAGACAACTATCAGACACCAACTATTATCAAAAAACAGGTACTGAACAGTATAATAAGAGTGTATCGCAGTACGATGAACTGGTGAATAAATGGTACAAAAGAGCAATGCTCAGGAGTGAGGAAAACATCTTCTTATGTAGCAATAACCCGACAATACCTACTTTCTACCATCTACCCAAACTGCATAAAAATGCCACTGAACCACCAGGGAGGCCGATTGTTTCTTCAATCAACGGACTCACAGAAAACATGTCTAAATTCATTGACAGTTTTTTATTTCCCCTGGTGATTCAACTGAAATCCCACGTGAAAGACACAAAAGATTTCTTATCAAAATTAGAGGATTTGTTTTGGGATCCGACATACTTAATAATGGTATTGGACATAACCAGTTTATATACCAACATCAAGCATGAACTGGCGATAACAGCTATTGAACATTTTCTCAATAAGAAATCGGCAAGATTTGCTTTACACAATTGTATGCTACTGGAGTTCGTGGAATTCTGTCTGACTAATAACATCTTCCTGTTTGATGACCAACTGTATACACAGGTGTCCGGGACTGCAATGGGCACCTGCTTTGCTCCCAGCTACGCGAATTTATTCGTGGGCTGGTGGGAGGAACGGGTGCCCATGGCACTTGAGACCAGCGGGCAGGAGGCAGGCAGAGTGGTGAGGTGGTACCGATATATTGATGACCTCTTCATCGTGTGGCAAGGGACGATGGAGATGGCTCATCGGTATATCGAGGTTTTAAATAACAACACCTGCGGCCTGCACTTCTCGGGGACAGTTAGTCCGGTGGCAGCGGACTACCTGGACCTGAGAGTGTTTGTCGAGCAGGGTAAACTAAACACCTCCCTATACCGTAAACCCACGGCAGGGAACTCCATACTAAGGGCAGATAGCAACCATCCCGTCAGACTTATACAAAGTATCCCCTATGGGGAATTACTTAGATTGAAGAGAAACAGCAGCAGGGATGAGGACTTCGAAGTGGCAGCAAAACAATGTGTTGAGAGATTCACTGTAAGAGAGTATGACACTGACTCCCTAACCAAAACACTAACAAAAGTAAGGAAGATACCAAGGGCGAGTCTATTACAAACAAAAACGCAAAAGAAAATTCCGGATGATCACATCTTATTCCACACAATCTTGGAATCTTAGGGGAATATTTGCCAAGAACTGGCATGTCCTTCTAACTGATCCGGTGATCAAGGAGGACATCCCTCCGAAACCCCAAATAACTTTTCGCAAGGCAAGATCACTCAGAGACACCCTGGTAAGAAGTCACTTTGAAAAAAAGAAACCGAAGAAAAACACATTGGCCGAAATGAAGGGCTTCTTCCCCTGCGGCAAGTGTAAGGCCTGCGCAGGGAGCAAAAGAACGTTAACATACTGGGTACCGGGGGTAGAGATCACAAAGCCCATTAAGAAATTTCTCACATGCAGCACACCATTCGCTGTATATTGCCTTGTCTGCCCATGTGGTCTCAGATACGTGGGCAGCACGATTCACCCACTAAAAATCAGAATACTGGAACATCAAAGAGCGATTGACAAAGTAGACCCCTCCTACCCTGTCGCAAGACACTTTGATGATATACACAATAGAGACAGGAGCAAATTACAGTACTTTGGGCTCGATTACATTCCGTTAAATGTGAGGGGGGGGCGACAGGTTGAAGCAACTTAGACGCTTGGAGTCCAGATACATTATCGATCTGATGACTAAGTCACCACTAGGGCTTAATAGCGGAGAAGAACTTGCTGTACATTTGGGAAAGTAAACAGTTAAGAACAGTCATTGAATCGACTAGAAAGAGCATGCTCCATGATTATTGATAACTGTTATACTAGTATTTCCTGTCATACAAAGCCATCCTCTAATAGATAATGACATGCAGAGTAACTACTGTCTGACCCCTTTAAAAAATGAAACAGAAAAGGAAGCAATTATAGTTACATCCTACATCACTTATCTCAATAGGTATGTGCTCTTGTTTATGGTTTATTAGATTTTGTTAAGTAAGGTTTGGTCAGAAAACATATGTGAATAATATGTGATGGTAATGCACCTAACCAAGACAATAAGCATCTTCTGGTTGTTGTTAATGTATAATGATGTTGTATTTGTGACATGGTTAAAATAGAAAAGAGGGACAATAGCGGAAGCACGATCATACGCTGGACATCACATCCCGAATATGTTGGTTGATACATCATATCCAAACCCCTGTCTGGGGTTACCCAGGGGTTACTTGCCGATCCACGGCGACACTCTGAGACCCACATATGTGGATAGACTGTGCATCATCAGCATCTCATATTTATGGTAAATAGTTGAGAGCGTTTGATATGATACCAACACTCGGGATGACAAGCCTATACACAGCATTATTCCTAAACAGCAGCGCAAAGCCCAGGTACAATGTAAATGATATATGCATTGTTGGTAAACAAACTGGTTTGATTTGTACATTCCAAAATGGCGCGACCTTTTGCATGTATGCTGTAGTCCCCTTTCTATGCTATGCATTAATCATGTGACATGGATTTAAATACACTGCTGGTCCACGCGCGAGTATCAACACTGACGAAGGCTTGCAGCCGAAACGCGTTTGTTGACTCTGTAATTAAAAACGGGAAGATTTAACACCAACTTGCCCACGAGTGCTGTTTTCCTTACGTAACTGGGAGGATTGTGAGCTATATATATATATATATATATATATATATATATATATATATATATATATATATATATATATATCCGCAAACTTCTCCCCAAAGAAAGAAAGAGGCCACACCAGGGAAACGCTTGGAGGGAGCTTTAATCTAGAGCACATCGAAACATGGCGAATGCATTTCAGCTATTACTGCCTTCTTCAGCGCCAGGGTTAGTAGTGGAACCGCAGCCCAAATGCTTGATTTCAATGTCCTGCTGCGTCCTGATGGGTAGACACCTGCTCCGCCCCTCTGAATCACAAATGCTAACGCCTCCTGTGTGTTGCCCAGTGCACGGCAACTACAGTTCCCAGAATGCCACATTCCGTGTCGTGAGGCGTTGCAGTGGCGGAGCGGTCTCTCAAACTCCAACCCCCAGGTTCCTCAGTGCGCCAAACAAAGCTCTCTCCTCCAGTCCCTGTCCACAGCAACCTCCAAGTCTCCGGAAAGTTATTAGCGGTGAAAAAGCAGAGAATCCACTTGTCCAACGTGTAGTCAATGACTACCCCCCCCCCCCATATTTTTCCGAACCTGAAGGTGGACCAAGGATATCCAGGTGAGTGGAGACAAAAAGTTCCGCCGAAGCAGGTACTAGTAATATAAATATATTGGTTGCCTGAGTATTTGTATGGGTGCCTGAGTGTGTGTGTGGGTGGGTGGGAGGTGTGTGACTCTATGCATTGCTGTGTGAGTGCTTCATTCACTGGGTGTATGGGCTCAAGAGTGCATGTGGAAACAGCTGTATGGGTGGGTGAAGGTGTGTATGGGTGTGTTGGTGAGTGAATGGATATCTCAGTGCTACATGTCCAAGTAACTACATATGTAAAACGCAGTGCATATGAGTGTTGGAGTATATAAATGACTATACGTGAGAGTCATTGATTGTGAGAGTGGCTGTATCGATGAGTGTGACTTGTATCAGTGATTGTATAATAGACTAAGTATATGTTAGTATCTGTATGAATAAGTGAGGTTGTGTGTGTATAACTTTATAGGTGAGGAAATAGAAGTGTGATTGATTCTTTGCATGACTGATTAGATTTGTGAGTAACTCTGGATGAGTGGCGGTGTGTGAGTGTTTGTATAGGTGCATGAGTGCCTATAATAGTGTAGGATTGATGAGTCACTGCATGTATGAGTGACTGTATGGGTGAATGAGTGGATGTGTGTGTAGATCTAGGAAGCAGTGAGTGCGTACGAAGTAACTGGTATTGGTTTCTCTATTGTTTCGAAAATGGTAGTCTGTATTTTAGAGTGAGTGTATCAAAGGTTTTATTATGGTGTGAGTAGGTGCATCAGATTTTCACGTGGATGATGTCATCAGTGATGTCATTTTAGATGTCATCAGTGATGTCACTGACCCTGTCATTATTGATGTATTGTGTGACATCATCAGCAGTGCATTGCGGGGACGCGAGTTATAGTTAGCTCCACTAACAATAACAGCCGAATTTATATGGTTATTTATGAGTGAAATGTCCAAATAACTATAACGTCACTGAAACCTATGTTTTTTTCAGTGAATTTCAAAGGTTTTTTAAATGCTAATTTGTAACTATAATGTACATGAAACCTGTGTTTTTTTTTGTGAATTTCAAAGGTTTTTTAAATGCTAATTTCTAACTATGCCTACAGAGAAGTGAAGAAAGAAGAAAAAACGCACAGAAAGAAAAAAAAGAAATGCAGAAAGAAGCAACAGATGTCAACAAAGATAAGGAAAGTGCTGGAAGAAGGAAAACTTGCATAACGATCAAACAGAAGAGCAGAAAGAAACCTTGTTGCAAAATCATCCTGTACCCTCAACTTTTTCAGACGGGTACTGGTGGTAACTAACTCTGACTAACCTAGAGCCAGTGCTATGTTAAAAGACACTTAGGATCTTGTTTATGAAAAGTGACGCATCGCTGCATGAAAACAGCGATGCGTCACTTTTCACTGCACCCTCCTTGCGACACCAATGATGCGTCATATTTACAGTATGACGCATCATGGTGCAAGGAGTTACAGATACGTCAGTATTTCTGACATATCTGTAGGCGCAAAAGTGACGCATTGCTGGAGTGTGTCACAAAAGTGACGCAACTCCAGCAATGTGTCCTTTCACATGGGGCAAGGGCCTGCGTCAGTCAGTCTTACGCCTGCTGTGAGCCAGGCGTAAGAAATTGACGCATTTGTGTCCTAGAAGTGGCGCAGTGAAATCTTATAGATTTCACTGCTTCACTTCCATGACCCTTTCTTATGTCAAACGGCCCCTTGCATACATTATACCTGGCGCAGGTATAATGTGGCGCAGGGGTTTACGAAGTGACGCATCTACCTAGATGCGTCACTTTGTAAATGTGGGGCAACAAGGTGCATTTTTTACACCACTGGTGCGTCACAAAAAGTGACGTACCAGCGGCGTAAAAGTGACGCACAGCCTCATAAATGAGGCCCTTGGAATACAGTGGAAAACACCTACATACACTAGGGAAAACTATGCGTTGGGGTCTCCCTGTGATTAGCATGGCCTTCTCTGTAAGTCCCTAGTATATATTAGGGCACAGGGATTAAAACTACCTCTTAAAAAGCATCACAGGGCGTGCTTGCATACGTCACCTCAGGTCCCGTCCCCTCCCTTCACCACTGTACAAACACGCTCTGTGGCCGTTTTAAGTTGGGAGATTAAGTCCCCTTGAATCTTGAGGGTGCCTAGGGTCCAACTAGCCCACTAGGTACCTCCAGTAAGCACCACAGAGCTGCGTTGTAAAGAGATGTAAAAAGGGGCACGGCCTAGTCCAACTCTCTACAACGCAGCGCATTTGCGTTTACTGGAAGCACCTGGTGAGCTAGTTGTCCCCCAAGGGCCCTCAGGATTGAAGGGGAATTATTTCACCAACTTAAAACATGCCATAGAGCGTGATTGCACAGTTCACCCCAGGCCCAGTCCCCTCCCTTTGCCACTGTGTAAACATGTCCTGTGGCCGTTTTAATTTGGGAGATTAAGTCCCCTTGAATCCTGAGGTTCCCTAGGGGCAAATTAGCCCACTAGGTATGTCCAGTAAGCGCCATTGCAGAGAGGTGTAAAAAGGGGCACAGCCTGCACCACCTCTCTGCAACACAGCGCATTTGCGCTTACTGGAAGCACCTGGTGGGCTAGTTGGCCCCCAGGGTCCCTCAGGTTTGAAGGGGAATTATTTCCCCAACTTAAAACGCGCCACAGCGCGTGTTTGCACACATCACCTCAGGCCCCATCCCCTCCATTCACCACTGTGTAAACGGGCCCTGTGGCCGCTCCAAGTTAGGAGATTAAGTCCCCTTGAATCCTAAGGGTCCCTACGGTCAATATAGCCCACTAGGTACCTCCATTAAGCACCATAGAGCTGAGTTGCTGAGAGGTGTAAAAAGGGGCGTGACCTCTAAACACTTGTCTGCAACGCAGCTCCCTGGGGCATACTGGATATACCTCTTGGGCTAGTTGGCCCTCTGGGACCCTCAGTATTGAAAGAGAATTAATTCCCCAACTTACAACTCGCCACCGTGCGCATTTGCACAATGGTTAAGGAAGGGGGCTTGTCCTGAGGTGACATGTGTGCACCTGTGGCGCGTTTTAAGTTGGGAGAATTAATTCCTCCTCAATCCTGAGAGTCCCTAGGGGCCTACCAGCCCACGAGGTACCTCCAGTATGCACCAGAGAGCTCTGTGGTGATTACTGGAGGTACCTGGTGGGCTAGTTGGTCCCCAGGGACCCTCAGTATTGACGAGGAATTAATTCCCCAACTTAAAGCGCGCCACAGGATGTGTTTGCACATTTGTCAACTCAGGCCCGCCCCCTTCCTTCACCACTGTGCAAACGCGCCCAATGGCACAATTTAAGTTGGGGGATTAACTCCCCTTGAATCCTGGGGGGCCCTGGGTTGCAACTAGCCCACCAGCTACCTCCACTAGGTACCACAGAACTGCCTTGCAGAGAGATGTAAAAAAGGCATGGCCTCAGAACACCTCTCTACAATGCTAGTTGGACCCCAGGGACCCCGAGTATTCAAGAGGAATTCGTTCCCCATCTGCAAACTCGCCAGGGGGCGCGTTTTCAAAGTGCTGAAAGGAGGGGGCGTGGCCTCCGGCGCGATGCCAGACTTCTTTTTTTTTTAAGAAGGGGGGCTGTGTAGCCCCTTTCTTTTTCAGAACTTTGGGCCTGCCCCCTAATTCTTAAAATACCCTAAATTCGGGAAGGGGACCCCATCCCATGGGGCATGGCCCTTTTTAAAAAAAAATAATCTTTTTGGAGGGGGGCTGCCTTGACCCCCTCCTTAGGCCATGTATGGCCCCGGGGACCGCATCCCCCGGGGCTGGCCTTTGTATTTTCTTTATTTTGGGGAGTGGGGCTGTGTGGCCCACCTCCCAGGCCACTTGTAGCCCCAGCGACCCCATCCCCCGGGGCTGGCCCTCTCCGTTGGGGACTGTGGGGGGACCACAATTCCCCCACGGTTCCACTGACTCCCCTCCTCCTGCGGGAGCCGGCATTGCTTTTCCACATGGGGAGCTGCTAAGATGCTGCTCCCCATGTGGAAAAGCAATTTGGTTTGCATTTTGAAAGAGAGAGCAGGTTTCCCTGCTCTCTCTTTCAAAATCCAAACCAAGTTTGCTATGGCAGGGCGGAAGCCGCAAGGCTCCCGCCCTGCCATAGCAAGCTACAGTGTCCCGGCACCCCGGGACACTGCAGGAGCTGGCCCTGAGGGGTGGCGGTCCCCAGGGCCATCAAGGGCACCAGGAGGGGGACCGTGTGGCCCCCCTCCCAATATTTTCAAAGCCCCGGGGGGTGGTGGTCGTCGGGGCTTGGGGGTCCATAACGACCCCCCCCAATTTAAACTCTTAGTGTCCCCGGGAGGTGGCAGTCCCCCCCACACAGGTGTATTTTAAAAAAAACAGCCCTGGGGTGGCGGTCTCCAGGGCTGCGTAGGGGCCGTGAGCCCCCAGCATATATTCTCAAAAAGCACCGGGGGTGGCGGTCTCCGGGGCTTGGGGGGTCTTTGAGCCTCCCCACCCATATATTTCGAAGCCCTGGGGGGTGGCGGACCCCCGGGGCAGGGTGGCTATGAGCCCCTCTGCACATATTTTCATAAAGCCCCGGGGGTGGTGGTCCCCGGGGCTTGGGAGGGCCTTTGAGCACCACCCATGTTTTTAGAAGTCCCAGGGGGTGACGGTCCCCAGGGCTGGGGGGGCTGAGACCCCCCACAAAATTCAGAAAAGGCCTGGGGGTGCCGGTCCCCGGGTCTGACATAAAACACATTGCCCCCGGGACTTGGCCCCCCAGTGGCTAATTAGCAACGAAGCGTGGAAGCCCGGTCTTCGTTTTTGCCGATTTAAAAAAACGAATAATCAATTTTGGCCCTGGGGGTCCTTGTGGGACCCCCTAAGCAGGCCTAGGGGGTCAGGGTGTTTCTACCCTGCCCCCTTTTCACGTTTTGCAGTTTTTTAATCTACTTTCTTGTGCTTCGGTTCTACCGAGGCACAAGATGGCTGCCAACACTTCCTGGTTTGGAGTGCTGACAACCAATTAGCATACAGCTTGTCATTTGGAGCGTGCGCGGATCCTGCGCGGCTATATATATATATATATATATATATATATATATATATATATATATATATATATATATATATATATATAATCCTCCATAACTGCTGTTCCACAATAGAGAGCAGGGCCCACACAGCTCGGACATTCCGTTGCGCATCTTTATTTAAATGCAGGTTGCCGGGAATGAGTTTCAGCCACGAAACCGGCCTTTTTCAACAACACGGACGCCATATTCAATGCACTACGTATACCATATTGCTCCGACGAGTTCAATAAACATAGCAGATTGCCTCAGATGTTTCTGCCCCTTTAATCTCCATTTTATTTGTCAGGGAGCCCCACTGCTAAAATTTGATTAGCATTACATTTAGCATATACATTAAACTCAGTACAAAAGTCCAATGGTGATACTCAAGATCGGGGACCTCCAGTAAAATACCATAAACAAGTGTTGGAACCCTCATTAGACCGCAAAGGTGCAAAATAACAGAACAATGCTAATGCATAATGTCAAAATTGCAACCCCCTGTTGGATAGTGCACAGTCTCCTGTGTCCACCCGAAAGGAACATCCCCAGTGGAAGAGCAGGTATTTAATCAACAACATGTGGTGCAATGGCAATTAAAATCTATAGACTGATCACAGTATTAAGGTCCTCATTAGCAAACAACAGTCACAGACATGGGAAAAGGGAACCGAACCACTGAGAATTCTCATACTCTTAATTTGTTAAAATAATTGTAGTACATATATTTATTCCCTCCTGGTTCTGTGTTCCAGGGTCCGGCTCTGGTGGGCCTGGTCTTGATCTATGGGTTTAGCAGCCCTGATCCATATCTCATTAAATCCTGATGTGCTGCTATAATGAACGAAGCAGCACAGTCGGAGAGCTTAAGTGAACTTTTGTCCCTGTTTCTAAGAGGGCCAGTTGAAACATAAGCATGTATAACACTATGATTAACCCCTTCCATGCTCATGACGAGCTCAGCTCGTCATGCAGCACAGTGCTCGAGTGCTTTTGACGAGCTGAGCTCGTCATGACCACACCCGTTTTTATTGCTGTCCAGCACAGCAGAGGAATATCTCAAGCAGCAATGAGGTTAATGAGCAGATGCACGTGACCCTCCCTTAAAAACCGGGACAATTCTTTGTTTTAGACAAAAGTGTTGGGACGTCAGGACAGTCCTGCAAAAACTGGGACTGTCCGGACAAAACTGGGATGCCTTTTCACTCTATTACAATGCATCACACTGGAGAGGATGTGTTACAGCCAGAGTTGCCGACTTTGGAGCAGTGGAACCAGGTTTGAGTCTCAGTGTCGGCTCAACATTCTGCGATCCAGGGCAAATCACTTAATCTCCCCAAAAAATGAACTTGGGCTTCTGTAATGTAACTGGTGCTCATGTAAAGCGCTTCAATACCGTCAGGTTGAGTTTGCGCTATATAAAACTGAAAACAATAACTCAAATATAAAACAAGCATTGGCAAAGTCAATGGATTCTGATTCTGCAGGACCTATTTGGTGTTGTCAATGTCTTTTTTTAAAGATGTTGCACAGCAGAGTGGGCTTCTGTGCTACAAACAAAAAAGTACTATGATGCTGTCAGCGCTAGCCACGCCATAGCACTTTGTTTCTATTTAGTTTAGGCCGTGTTTCACAGTAGATGTGCGACATCTTAAAAAATGAAAAAAACAATAGGTCCTGCATAGACAAAACGAATGCTTTTTTTCCTTGCACACTTGAACTTTTTGTCTTGAAAACAACTGCCCGTTACGCTGGGGCACAAAGAAACATGTTTAATTTTTAGCAATGTAGTTGTTTAGTACAGAAACGTGCTTTGTCAATTTCACACCGACTTAGCAAACTGTGAAACTGCAATAAGCTGTGAGGTCCAGTGAGGGAGGAAGCAGCGCCTATAGGGAGAGAGCAAGAAAACATATGCACTTCACTGTCAGATGGACGGTGAAGAAACTATGCTCAATGGAGAGACAAACGCAACAAAAGGAAGGAAGACCATTGAGTAAGAAGCAAGCCCACAAGACTGACAAGAATGCCAATAATAAGAAATAGACTGGCACAAATCCTTTTCTAAATGTTAGTGTTATAGACAATAAGTCGTTTGACAGCTGAAAAGCTAATAGCTGCCCTTAAGTGAGACTTAAAAATCTATAAATAAAAGATGGAGCATGAGAGCCAGAGCTCCTAAAAATTGTGGCATGGAGAGTAATGAGCCCTGAACCCCCTTCCAGATGAGCCTGCTATCTACTTTATTTCTTTTGCATCAATAAATCAATTAAGCCAAGTAAAATTAGCCCTGTCCCCACCTCCACGTCCTTCCTCTAATTACGCTTCACCTTCTTGCGGTTATAATTGCCTATCTGCATTGTCCCAAATAGAGGATAAAAGGCACGAAGAGTACGATGGTAGGGACCTCATAAACTAATTTACCTGGTGGTCCAGTTGGCTAAATGAATTGTACTTGTTTATATATCTGGATGGAGCTGGATTTTTTAAATTGTGTATTCTTAGGCGGAGTACCGCAGCCTTGTATGCACATCACAATCCACCACCCTAATCTAACCTAACTGCAACATGGATTAAAATATCTATGTTGTGGGGTGGATGTATCCCTTACAAGATCCCACACCAGCAGCAAAGCACACTCACATCTAACCACTCATAGGTGATGTGGGAGTGTAGGGTTATATATCACAATCAATTATAGTGTCATTGACAGCAGAACCGGCGATTTGGCTGGCTTGTCCCTTTTTCTAACTTCAATAAGTCAGTTGGTAGTTGTTTTTGTTACTGAAGAGAATAAAGTATCTGTTGGAGCAAAGTGGGCCATGGAGACATTTATGAGATGAGGAGTGTGAACACAGGTCACCAAAAGCTGGTGCAGCTCCTTCTTGACTATTTCTTTTTCCAACATTTTTCTAGACTATAAAAAACTCAACCTGAACAGCTACTGTTTCCTGTTGAATTTATGTGTTCTCTTGATTTCTTCAGTACTATTTAGATTTGACGTCCATTAAATATTCATTCATCAAAACAAGCATTTGACTCCACGATAAAGCAAAAAGGATGAAACGATAATGATTTATGTTTTACCTGGTGTGGTAGATAATTGCGGGAAAGGGGAAACATCCGATGTGTGGGCTGTTGATGGGAAAGATGAAATAGAGAAAATTAGACATTTTCAGTAAGTATATTTATGCTTCAAATAAAACAGTTATCAGTTATCTCACAGCTACACCCAATTTCTTTTGCATATTAGTATTGCATCTTTATCTACAAGGAGATATTTTCTTGCCTAATCCTCAGCATGATTTTCCTGCTATTAACTGCAGTCTTTAAGTGATTAGAGAACTCCCTTGAATGCTTAATCATGAAAATCTTTTCAAGTTCCCAAATCAATGTTAACCACAATCTTTCTTCCCTGCTCTGTTTTTCACACTAGACGATGTTTCATTTTTTAAGACATTGGCGATATCTCTGATCCTTATTATACTTCAAGTCTCTGACCATTTCACTGATGCTCATTTAGATTTACAGATCTTTCTCCAATACGTTTGAGATCTCTGATCTGCATCTTTATTTTGTCTCTCAATGGATAATCTGTCCCACAAACTAATGGTCAGTCTAATTCATTTGTCGTTATTGAAAGGTTTCGCTTGCTCTGTGCCCCAGAATCCTATATGCTCATGTGTCCAAAGGCTATTTTTCTGCTACACAAACATGATTGTAGGTTACCTTTCTTTTTGAAATCATCATTGAGGAATCATCTGTGTAATGCACAACGTCTTGGTCTTGATAATTGACTTTGTTTAAGGTTGCATATCTCAATGTTCCTTTCACTTTGCCAACCTATATTTATGAAAGCTAGAGATCTCTCTCTCCTCAGTGTTGCTAACCCAAATTAATGAATAATGTTATACTCTCTTAACAGCTCCCTTGTCTATTGATGTGCTCATGTAAAGTCAATCTCTCTTCTCATTGGATTTGTCTCTCAATCTCTTTTGAAGACTTTCTTACCTCACTGTCAGAACATCTTTGAGAGGTCCATGGGGTACTCAGGGGCTACTGGGACCAACCATGATGGTTGAGGCCTTTTACTACAAATGTCCCGTGGCCCGACCTGCTACTGATCCTGAACAACTGGGCCAAGTACCTCTCCTGAACTTTGCCTCACAGCGGTTGCTATGGATGAGCGATCAAAGGCTCCCTGGGGGGGGCGGGGGGGAGTAGGCAAAGGCTAGTGAACACTGCTCATAAATCAAAGTGCTCTCAGCAATGTCAATAACTCATTGTCTAGTCAAATAACTGTTTTTGTATGAAAATGACGTTTTTTATATCTAGATCTCAGCATTCGTAATCAATAACACAATCACCTTTGAGCACAGGGCTCTAGTGTTTGCGTGGCAAATCCGTGTCCCATACTCCTCTTTACAATGTTGTTAGGATTATTGATCATTCACTGGTGCCCCCATCCTGGTTTAGCAGGCCTTACTCAAGAGCCCTCTTTTGTCTCTTGTGAAATAGTCAAAAGTGTCCATTGTGCTGCAGGACCTTCATCAGTGAGTCTCATGGGGGATTCAAGTGTTACCCGCGTCTACAGTATGGAAGAGTTCCGCTTTTCCACGGTTCCTTGCAAGTTCTGGTCCTGTTCAGAAAAGTCTGTCTGCTCGCGGTTCAGGTGGCAGTACCTGGAAGGAGCATGCTCCATGCCGAGCAGCGCTTCTGGATTCCTCAGTGATAGGAGGTGCTCCCATCTTCCGCAGGCACAGTAAGTCTGATTTTCCCACACAAGGAGGAAGGTTGATCTTTAGGCTCCCAACCGAATCCCAGCAATGGTGCGATATCCTCCTCCGTGTGCTCCGAAGTCTTTGGAGCTGGTTAGTGTCAGATCTCAGTGCCTGGGCTTGACCCGCAGGTTGCAGCCTTCACTTTCTCGGGCAATGGCAGTAACTGTTGGCAAAACTCAGTACCAGCAGCTCCTCCTGGCATACAGGTTTGCTAAGGTACTTGCTGGTAAAACACAGACTCCTCCAGTGCAATCGCTCACACCCTGTTGACCCCTCTTTGCATACAGGGTCTCCACTAAGGCATACATGTGTCTTGGCATGTTTTTCAGCACAATCACTTCAATGGTGGCCCCCTCTGGCATATGGGGTTACAGCAACAAGATTGTATGGCTTTGGTGCTGCCTGTACAACACCCAATGCATGGCTCAGTCCACGGTAACCTTCTCCTAGCATATGAGGGTCACTGAATAACTCCTGTATATGAGCATAGACCTGATCAGTGCACAACTATATCCTCACACCTTGCACCTCCTCTCAGTTGGGCTCCTCACAGGACCCTGCTCACTCCAATGCTCATTTCTTCCTTAAGGGCACACAGGTCTTTGTAAGCAGCAGGTGCTGGAGCTCCAGGTTCCAAGGCAGGTGGTCTTGGTTTCCCTGGGTGATGTCCTTTCACCGAGCAGGGAGCCTAGCAGGTCTTGACCACCATTTCTGGTCAGAGGCAGAAATCTTGCAGAGATTCTCCTTCTCACTCAGCGCATCTGTCTACTTTGGCAGATGGTCAGTTTTAGGCTCTCAACCTCCCCTTCTTATAGTCCATTTCCAGACACCAAATGTGATTTAGGGACTGGGTCTTTGAAAATGTTAGTTGTGGTCCTGCTTTTTTTGAAATGTACGCTTTTCTCTCTCTTCTTCCTCTTGAAAGGCTGTCACAGCAGGAGAGACTCTGAAGCGATTAGTCCCACACCACAGGCCACAGGAGTGAGTTGAGTTCACACCAGGATGTCAGCCTTACTGATATGTGCATCTAAAGGTTAATTATGGGCTTCCAGCCCTACTCTTCAGCTGACCACTGACTCAAATAACACCCTTATGAATTGTACAGGGGGGTCACCCTCCTTTTCTCTGGAATGTCCCATTGTGTTTAGTCAAAATACCAAGGAAAAAATATTGTATTGACAAAATATCGTCAAGAAAATCGAGAACGTGAAGGTAAGTCTCCACAGGTAAGCAACGTTTTACTATATATAACTCCACATATATGTACCATGACGATATATATATCTTCAAGGTACGTAGATGTGGAGTTAAGGATAGTAAATCTATATTTACCTATTTGCAATTGTCTATTCCTCTATATTTTTCACATGATATTCTGTCCACACAGTATTTCTGTCAGTGAACCCACAGGGAGGCCCGCGCTTCCCAAAATGGAAACCAGGGTCCTCCATGTAATATACCATTGCAGGCACACTTGCGCTCAGTGTACATAAACAGCACACATACTCTCCAGTACTATCACCTCCATGTAGTGTCCATGTAGTGCGCCACGCAGGTGCACATACATCCAGCACTCCCAATTACTCTGTGCACACTGCTTAGTACTATATCCTTTCTCTATTGTGCCTCGCGGTCCCGTCCCATTTTGTGTTAAATTAGGCCTAATCGTGATGATTGCCTAGCGGCAGAAATGCGGCGGACGGTCTTTCTGTCCGCCGCGGTACCCCCCCCCGCCATGCTAATCTGGCGGGGGGTAAAAGGCTGTCCAGCGGGGTGTTTTGGTGGGCGGATTGCCTCCGCCAGTCGGGGGGTGGTGATCCGCCCACCATACTAATGGGACCCCTAAGACTTTACATCCATGTTCGATACAAGGTGCTAAGTCTTTCACTGCAATAGACGTTGATTACAGGATTACAGATTTTATTCTACACATCAAACACAAGCCTGTTTACAGTATGAGCAAGAATCTCCTCTGCCCAGTGAGATAATGCTTCTATATCGCTATGAGGACATCGTATATACTGATGGATCTGCCCAGCATGCTGTGAGGACAAAGCATCAATGCTCAGCTGCATGAGTGATAGTAAAGGGGTGCATGCATGATGACTACACAGCTGCCGGAACTAAAGGTTTTTCTTACACTCATATTGTGTGTGGAACGTGGGTTTCTGTTGCAGTAACCCCCCCCACCCCCGCTTTTTGCCAGATTTCTAATGCACTTTGACTTTATGTGCCGAGGACCTCTGTTCCTTCCCAAAACAATACACTTGTACCCACAATTAGCACCTCTTTGGCCACATGAAAGTCCCATGTAAAAGGTACCATGGGTACCAAGGACACTGTGACCCAGGAAGGCCTCTAAGCGCTGCAGCACATATTGTACCACGCTAAAAGGTCCTTTACCTTAACACACACACACACACACTGCCATTGCAGGCTGCATGTTTTGGTGCAGAGTTAACATGGCACACATACCTGTGTTCCATGCCTGCAACCCACTGACTTTGGTATAGATAAGTCACCTCTTTAACTGGGTGCACTATACCACTGGTGAGGGTACAGTTACATGAGCACTGTACCCCTACAGGGTCTAAGTCCATTCTTAGACATTGTAAGTGCAGTAAAGCCATGAAGAGTATATGGTCTGGGAGTTTGTCATTACGTACTCCAGAGCACCGTAATGGCTTTTCTGAATTGTGGGAAGTTTGATAGCAAACTTTTCAGCATAATAAACCCACATTGATTACAGTGTGGGATTTGTTATGCAGTGCATTCAGAGGGCATCGTAGAGATGCCACCTGAAAAATAACCAGCCTGTGGCGGGTTCCCTGACTGGTGAACAACAGCCTGCCACAATGAGACAAATTTCTGGACCACTGAGGTGGGAGCCTTTGCTCCCTGGGACCGGAAACAAAGCCTTTCCTGGAGGGAGATGTTCACACCTCCCCCGGATCAAGACGATCCATCTGTGGCAGGGGAGCTTCAAATGCCTTGCTGACTTAGCAACACGACCCCCAACCTCTCCTGCTATCAGGAGCAGGCTCTATTCCTGTCTCACCCCTTTACAGTGGGAAGACAGGCGGAAAAAATTAGCACAGCCCAGAAGATGTGCCCACCTCTACCAACCCCACCCCTCAGGTGGCGGTGGCGAGGTGAAGCTCACTCTTCAGTGCCCACCATCTTGCAAATGGCAGGCACTCTCCAATCAGAATAAGGGAATGTGCCCACTCTCCCATGTGGGGTGTGCACACCAATGTGTAGTCACCCCAAGGTCAGTAGCCCATTGGCTACTACCTCGAGAACCCTAAATTCCCCCTAAATAAAGCATTTAGAGGGCCGCCCTGAACCCAGGAGGCAGATTCATGCAACCTACAAAGAACAGCAGAGGAGACTACAGAGAAGAATTAACTTTGCTCCAGCCCTATTGGCCCTTCTGCAATTTCCAAGGATTGCATAGGGCTCCCGACCCCTCCTAAGCACCCAGCTCCCAGGCGCCCCAATGCTGCTGGTGGTGTGGACTTGGTGCTAACTAGGGATCCCCTTTGCTCTCACCTTAACTATAGGAGTTTGGCTCCTGAGACTGAGTGGCTTGCCAGTGAGCAGCCCTCAATCGAGGTGCCCCTAGCCCTTTGGCTAACATTGGCTTCCTGCACTCTGCACCCGGATGCCCTAGTGCCATAGGTGGTCCAATATGAGTGCCTACCAGGACCTTGGGGAACCTTAGTCCTAACCCCCAAACCTCCCACTTGTAAGACGTTTACTTACCTGTAAAACCAATAACCATTTTACTCCTATAGGAACCCATGCTAAGAGATTCTGGGCCAACATTTTTTATTTGTGTTGAACTAATGTTTGTATGGTCCCATTCTGCCAAAATCAAAAGGACATCCTAAGTATTTGATTCATTCATCATCTTTCCTGTCTCTAATCCTATCCTTTCCTGCAAAAGCACATTCAAAGGAAAGAAAATGCATAAATTAAAGAAACATACTCATATTGATAATTTATTACACCTTCGTCAGGACACCTTGCACTTGTATTCTCATAATTCGCACTACATGTATCAAGTATGGAAACCAGCCAATGAGTCTTTTGTTATGAAGTTGTATTTTCACAAAGCTCCTTCTGCTAGTGACATCTTAGATGCAGTTTATTCTGCCACAATTGGTCACTATTGCTACTCAGAAAATGGTAGTTGGGGTACAGTTTGTTATCTCTAGAAATCTTCTTTCTTTGCACTGCAATGCTCTCAGTACAGCTGTATGTTGACCTGGCCTATTGTGATTCTCCTCCCACCATGTCTCATCACTTATTACGCAAACATTATGTTATCATTTCTGTTCATCTTAAATTGCACTTCATAGATATTTGCTGTTTTTTGATCTGGCAGTGCACTCACTAATTTACACTGCACACAAGCATAAGCATAAGAAAATGTAATCATAATTACCAGTTGTTGGTATTGTAGTTGTTGGGTAGTCTGTAATCAGAAAAGGCAGCAAAATCAAAATCAGAATCAGAAAAATAGAACTAAATGTAATTTATAGGTGCCTTCAATGCAATTAATATTATTATAATTCTCTGCCCATTTTTCTGATGCTCATTTATGTTTACAGATCTTTCTCAAATTCTGCTGAATTCTGATTCGTATCTGTGTCTTTGGTCTCTATGGATAATCAGCCACGAGATCTAATACCCACGTTAAATCATCTACCATTAGTGAGAGGTTTGCCTATATCTCTGCTTCTGAGTCATGCCTGGTCTTCTTTCCCATGGCTATTCCTCTGCTATAAAGTCTTGATTGCGCATCTTTAGGTTGACTCCCTACCTCATTGATCTCTTGATTACCACTATGACTGGGAAGGCCCACTGGGGTTTGAGTGGTTCACTGACAAGGTTCACTGACAAAATGTCCACTGCCAAAATATCTATATAGAAAAATATTGATTCAAAATTATCGACTTCAAAAATATTGTCTCCCTATACTTCTAATTTAAATTACAAATATATTGAGAAAAAATATTATTTACACTAATATAGTTGTTTTAAATATTTATTTTTAAATGTATGTAAATGTAAATAATAAACATTAATCAAATTAAATAATAATACTAATATAATCAAAGTAAAATATATTTAATATTTTTTTGGGGAAATATAACAATGATTATTATTTAAAACAAATTAAACAATATATATATATATATATATATATATATATATATATATATATATTATTTACATATTATGTACATATATCTCATTTAAAAAGATTACTAAATTAATGTTTAATTTATATTCTGTTTCAATACTTTTTTAATGTAATAATATAAAAAATAAATATATAAACATATATCCAATAAAATAGCATATTTAAAAAAGAAAGCATTGTAATTCTTAATAAAAACACCTCAAAAAATTTAAATTTACAATGTCCTAAAAATAAATACAATATTTTAACCATTAGTAATTGTTACTTTTATAATTTTAAAAACCAATAACATATTAATATTAATTAAAGCAATACAAAGTAAACACATTTTTTTTTAATTAATACATATACTATTCCCACTACAGCTTGTAAATAGTAGATAAAGTGTCGAACTCAGGAGGTGTAACATGTACAAGTCACCCACTACAGTCAATGCAAGAGTAGTGAAAGTGTTGGATGTCGGATGGGTAAAATGTACTATTCCCACTCCACTCAGTATTACATTAGGGAAAGCGCCTTCTGCCAGTGACATCTTAAATGCAGTTTATTCTGCCACAATTGGTCCCTAGTGCTACTCAGAAAAAGGTAATTTGGACACAGTTGTTTTGTCCAGTAATCTTCTTTCTTTGCACTGTAATGCTCTCAGTACAGATGCATGTTGACCTGGCCTATTGTGATTCTCCTCCCACCATATGAGTCTCATCACTTAGGGGCTGATTACAATGGCAGGCAGACTAGGTCCCCCTGCCATTGTAGTGGTGCTTGGAACCGCCTGCCACACATTCGTCGGTACCACCACTGCGACTAGGATGCTCCCTCCATATCCCCGCCAGACAATGCCACCATGGTAGGCCTTTCTGAACCTACATCCTAATTTGGTGGACGGTGCCTGCTTGGCACCGCCAGTATTTCAGAGGCCCTGAACCATCCGCCAGGTAGTCGGTGCGATTGCCTTTGGCAGTGACTCAGCAGACGGACTTTGCGTCTGTCGCGGTACCCACTGCCATCCTAATTTGGTCGTGGGTAATAGGCTTGGTGGTGGCAGACGGACTTCCTTATTTTGCAAACATTGTGTTACCATTTCTATTCATCTTAAATTGCCTTTCATAGATATTTGCTCTTTTGTGAACTAGCAGTGCACTCACTAATTTACACTGTTCACAAGCATGAGATAATTGAATCATAATTACCAGCTGTTGGCATTGTAGTTGCTGAGTGACCTGTAATCAGAAAAGGCAGCAAATCAAATTAACATCAGAAAAATACAGCTGAATGTCATTTATAGGTGCCCTTAATCAAATTATTATAAAGGAAAAAGCATTCCATGATGAACATGATCATTGGATTTCAGACCAGGTCTTATTAATATATTGATACATTAAATGAAATAAAACAGCTTCTATCTTCTGTAAGGTTTAGCGGCAATTACGTACAGTTCATGTGTGATATCTTTCTAGCCCTGTAGGGACACTGCCTATCATTTCTCTGACATCAGTTACGAGAATTCGTTCTGAGAATGTAGGGTTGCCAGATCTCATTGTCTCACTTGTCAGTCATGTTCACATTCCTGCTAAATCTTTAACATGCTGATCACTATTCTACAGTTTCTGCCTGTTCATTCTTCAGTCTTACACCTTCGAGATCCTCATTTTCAAAGAGGGAAACTGCAAAATTGGAATATGTCAAATCAGTGATTTTGGCAGGGATGGATCTGTCGAAGGGAAATATAAGCAACCCACCAAAAGTTTCTAGATTGTCCTTATATGCTTTTAAAACATAGGAGGAATAGTGGCACCCTTAAAGAGCTTTGGACAAGCTGATTAGATCCCAAGTGAGACTACAACTAGCCAGAGATTAGACATCCTCCTATGACCCTCAGACTGTGGTTAGGGGCCAACAGTTGACACCCGGAATTCCAGAGATGGAACGTACATCTTTTACACACAATTTGAGAGTATTTGGCTCTGCTGAGCCTCTTCCTTCTCATAGGTTGCCTCAACCAGACCCTAGTCTTGCATACCACTCATTACAGCCATCTGAGGACTAAAAGATTTGCTTTACTGTCCCTAAGTGATTCTCTGAACCCTCAAATATTGTCAGAACTTCTGGACACTTGAGTCCCTGTAAACTAACTTTACAGGTTCCTATTTAACTCATTCTGCCTTGAAGAGCTTCTCAATTGGCCCTCAGAATATATCTGCTGACTCTCAGGTAGCCTCAAAACACCTCAGCCTAACCTCAACTCTCTTCTGTGTACACTAAGAGGAATCCTCTGTTCTTCGGTTTCTGCTCTGATCCTTAGAGCAACATATATACCCTCCAAGAGCACACAGAGCCCCTTTCATACCCCACTTAGATTAAGGGGCACCATGCCATAGTTGACATAGGCTATCTGGTCATTGTCTGTTACTCAGCTTCCTGTGTCTCCAGACACCATCACAGAGATTGCAGAAAGGTACTTCACTAATCTGCATCTACTAGAGAAGAGCAAAACTGTGATTGATGGAAAATTCTGGCTTGAAGTCCTGCCAAGGGATACTGCTGTTCTCCTATGCAGCAGCTTTCATCACATATATACACGTATATTTTCAAATGCACACATCTCCACTTGTTGTTTTTATATACACTTGTTACCATAGTTCTGCAGTTTAGTATCTGTGCCAGCGTGCCATATGCACCATACTGTAAGCTGCAAGTCAGTAGTGAAATATTTTAATGCGAAAAATCAATTTGTATTGTATGGTATTTAAATGGTAATTTAGACCATAAGTAACAGCATATCTGTTAGACAACATATAAAAATATCCATGCTCCTTCTCAATCAAACCATCAATCACGGTTTATAAAGCGTGGCAAATCACCTGGGAGGTTCCTAAGGCGCTGCAGTTGTTAGCTGTTTTGCAGTGCTCTGGTCATTTGAACAGCCAGGTCTTCAGTGCCTTCCTGAATTCCTGGTTCAAAGAAGTAGTCCTGTGGTGCAGGGGAAGGTCATTCCAGGATTTGGCCACCATTTGAGAAAAGGAACGTCCTTCCCTGTTGGCTCGGTGTATCCAAGGGTGTTTGTGAGGAAGAGAAAGGCAGATCACAGGTGTCTGTTTGATTGCTGGAAGGTCATTCATTTGTTGATGCATGCTGGTCTTTCATTGTGCTGAGCTTTCGATGCATTTTGGTCAACATCTTGAACTGGCCTCTTTTCTTGATCGGGAACCAGTGTTGCGTCTTGAGGTGCAGAGTGATGTGAGCCCATCTGGGGAGGTCGAGGATGAGGTTTGCTGCAGAACTTTGTATTATGTGAAGTCTGTTGAGGAGGTATGCTGTGATTCCTACATAGAGAGTTTTGCCATAGTCCAGCCTGCTGGTGATGAAGGTCTGAGTGATGGTCCTTCCAGTTTTGCTTGGGAGTCAACGGAAAATTTAACAATGCGAGTGTAGAGTGTGGAAGCAGGTGCACAAGGCAGCTTTCACCTATTTCTTCATAGATAACTTGCTGTCCATGATGATGCAGAGGTTGCGGGCATGGTCTGTCGGGCAGGGGAAGGGCTGAGTTCAGCAGGCCACAGAGTGTCATTCATGGTGAGGTGGTGTTCCCAAATATGAGAACATCTGTCTTGTCCGTGTTGAGCTTAAGACAGTTGCCCTTCATCTAGTCAGTAATGTTCATCATACATCTGTTGAACTTGGCTCTGGTGGTGGAGGAGTCTCATGACATTGAGGGGATGAGCTGGGTGTCATTGGCATAGGAGATGATGTTGAGTCCATGAGATCTGATGACGTTGGCCAGGCCGGTCATGTAGGTGCTAAAGAGGGTGGGCTGAACGACAATCCTTGTGGGACGCCGCAGATGATATTCTTTGGTTCTAAAGTGAACAGTGGGAGGCGGTCTCTCTGGATTCTTCCAGTGAGGTATGAGGTGATCCATTTGAGGGCGTCTCCCTAGACTGTTATCTGGCGGAATCTGTTGATCAAGAAGTGTTGAAGGAGGCTCACATGTTTAGGAGGATGAGGGCTGTTGTTTCGCCGTGGTCCAGGATGGCCCTGATGTTGTCAGTGGCTGCGATCAGGGCTGTCTCAGTGGTGTGGTTGGCTCCCAATCCAGATTGAGAGGGGTCTTGGAGGTTGACGTTTTCATAGTGTTCAGTGAGATGCTGGTTGATAGCCTTTTTGAGAAACTTTTGCAGAAAGGGAAGCAGGGAGATGGGCTGGTAGTTCTTTGGTTCAGCTGTGTCAGCGGATGGTTTCCTAAGGAGGAGCTTCACTTTGGTGTGTTTCCATTCTTCATTCATAAAATATTTCGGTTTATAATACCATGAAAGGTACAAACACATACATCTTTGTCATTTGTGTTCGAAATAAAAATTAAAGAAATATTCCTTGCATTGTTCCCAAAGGATCAAATAATTCATATTACAATATTTAAACACAAAGGAAGATTGACAGAGGACAGAATTTAACTATGTGACATCTTCATCAAGGGTGTATGATATATAACTAAAGTGCAAGTGCATTTATACCTGGCATTTGTCGATTTAATATAATCTACACCCCTTCTACTATAAACAAATCTTTTAAGATCCCTTTACTGCATTGTACTATAAAATAAAGATAATAATGCATTAAGACCAGGTTTAGGAATAATAATAATAATAAAAAATATTGGAGACTCTCAATTCCTAGAACTCCCATTCATTTGGGCTGTGCCACTCAAGGATGCAGTCACAAGCCTACGCCTGGTTTCCCAGAACTGGCCAAGACATTTGGCGACTGTACATACATAGAGTGGTCTTGTGTCTGATTTCAAGATAAGAAGAGCTTCATTTGAACTGTAGGTCCCCAACTGTCTACATACTGGTGCCAGCCAATTCCTTCTTGGTCTGGTGTACGCTGGACATGCAAAGAAAACATGGCCTATGGATTAATGCGCATATCAGCAAGCTGGGCAGCCCTTGGGCTGGATATTATCAGCCAACCAAGAGTTAGCGTGAGTATTAATGGGTAGGCAGCCATATCTAAACTGAGTATACAGTTTCCTGTCTACTGGCTCCTTAATGATGTAGTAAGAACGCTCAAGCACTTTTCCAGATTTAATATCTAGAAAAGCATAAGTTAAGCTACCTTGGCGTGTTTTCAGGTAAATATTCTGCTCAACCCATGACCAATATAATGACTTGAATTGGTCCTTAGAGTATGAGGGCGGGGAACCCACAAGCTATTTTGGGGGACCAATAGCTGCCCGGGTATTATTAATGTATTTGAACCACCCAATTTTTTTATTTATATCAAATGTTAAAACTTCGTTAAAAGCAGCGGCATAAAGGGCCAGGTCGGAAGTGGAGACCAGCCTGTACCAAAAAAGCAAAGGCCGCAGGCTCACTTGGTCATTAATTGATCTAATATCCAAGTCCAATTTCAAAGGGAGGAGGGGAGTACTTTGGGGAGGTGATACCAGACTCCTAAGGAACTCATTTTCCACTGTTGCTAGCGAGCTGGCGTCCACTGATCCCCAGAGTTCTGCCCCATAAAGCACACTACTAACTGCCTTTGAACTATATAGTTTTAGGTCTGGGGCCACAGGCTTAGTATATGAAAGACAAAGCTCCCGCCGCAAAGCCCCAGTTAGCTGTGATAATTTCAGGGACGCTTTGTCTAAGTGGTTCTTCCAAGTCATTTTGTCAGACAGTTTGATGCCCAAGTACTCAAAAGAGCTAACCCTCTCTAGCAGGACATTGTCTAGAACCAAATTTCTTTTAAAAGACTTGCAGGGGTTTATCATCATCAATTTAGTTTTCATAGTGTTAATGACCAAACCCTCATGTCACAAAAGGCCTTAAATTGGTTCAGGAGCTTTTGAAGGCCCATAGGGTTCTTAGATACCAAAAGGGTATCCTCGGCAAACAGTAATGTAGCTATTTTCTGGCTTGCCAAGGAGGGAGCATCAGCCTCAGTAGAGCACAGGAGATCAGCAATTTGGTTTATGTAAAGTGAAAATAGGGTGGGGGCCAAGACGCACCCTTAGCGTACCCCCAGCCGGATCTCAAACGGGTCGGTGAATTACCCCTGTTTCCACCACCTTACACAAGAAAAATTATCGTTGTGTAACCTAATCAGAGGTTCTAAAATTTCCTGGGGCATACCCATATTCCAAAAGAACCTGCCAGAGTAGATCCCGGGGGACTAGATCAAACACCGTTTTGATATCTATAAAAGCAAGCTATGGACTGCCTTTGCCCAGCAAAACTACCTTCCAATATAGCAGGACAAGGTGGAACGCCTGATCGACAGTACTGGTCTTCTGCCGGAATCCTGCCTGTAACGGAGAGAGAATATCATTCTCATCCATCCAAATCTGGATTTTGGCTAACAGCGAGACCTTTTGGGCACAGTCTATCAGGCTTATTGGGCGGTAGTTGGCACGCGTAGATCTGTCCCCTTTGTTGAAAATTGGTATCACCTCGGCCCCCTTTCAAGAATCAGGAATGCTTCCCCCTGCAGCAATATCATTGGCCAATTTCTAAAAAAAGGTTGTCCAGTTGGCCCTATCAGCACAAAAAAAGATCACCAGGGATGCCATCGGGGCCAGGTGCTTTCGCAGGAATAATGGCATCTAGAGATCTCTTCCCTAGTGAATGTGATGATACTTCTTTGAACACCCAAATCCTGGGGCATCTGGAATCCATAGGGGGAGTTACCGAAGGAATATAACTCCCCAAAATGTTTATGCCATTCTATTGCAGGGATGTTGTTGGCCAGCGGAGGTGAGTGCACGGAGCTTGGTTTTGACACAACAGACCAAAATAGTCTAGTCTCCGGGTGTCCAATAGCCTCCCCTAAGTCTTCCCATCTCCTTTCATCCCATTCCTTTTTGAGAAGCTTTGGCAGAAAGAGAAGCAGGGAGATAGGCTGGTAGTTCTTTGGTTCAGCTGTGTCAGTGGATGGTTTCCTAAGGAGGGGCCTCACTTCTGCGTGTTTCCATTCTTCAGGGAAGGAGGCCTTGATGATGGAGGCACTCAGGAGTTTCTTGAGCATGTAATGGTGCAAATTTTCTTGCTACCGAGGTTGAAGATGTGGTAGGAACATGGGTAAGTGAGTGCTCCCGAGTGTACAGAGTCCATGATGGAGACTGTGTCGTGAGTTGTGAGAATGTCCCAATGGGTGAGCAAGTATTTAGTGTGCATGGGTGTGAGTGGGCCGATTCTGTTGGCGGAGCAGGTTGGTGTTTAAAGTGCTCGTAGATGGCTGATATCTTGTCATGGAAGAAGTCTGCCAGGGTGTCACACAGTTCTTTTGAGTGGGTAATGTCATTTCCAGTGGCCTCCGGGTTGGAGAACTCCTTCACAATGGTGAAGAGATCTTTGCTGTGGGTTTTGCTGACTTCTATGTGGTATGCTAGAGCATTCCTCTTTGTATCTTTCAGGAGGCAATGGTACTGGTTGAGTGCTAACATTTCGTGATGCACTATGAAAAGTTCTTTGCAGCCTGTTCTGAGTCGCATGTTGTGTCTGGGAGTTGGGAGTTGAGAGCGCTTCTGATATCTTTTTCCAGTTTCTGCACATGGAGCTGGAGAGTGTGGTGCCTGCGTTGGTACATCCTGAAGTGGACACTGTAGTGGCAGGTCCAGGTGAGCTGTGAGACGTGGTTGTACTTGACTCTGTAGCTGGATGTATAAGTGGGGTCTAGCGTGTGTCCTGGGATCTGGGTGGGTACAGTGACAAGTTGTTTGAGGCTGATGTTGCTCATGCTTTCCTGAGGTTGGTTGTGTTGATGTTATTAGGGTAGTCGAGGTGGAAGTTAATATCCCCTAGGAAGATATAGTGCTCGGAGTTGATGGATATAGGGGCAATGAGGTCATGGAGGGTGTTGCAGATGCTGGAGCTTGATCCCAGTGGTCTTTATGTGAGGGTGCGTTTTCCGTTTGGGTGAAGTTAGAAATTGAGATCCTCCATTATCAGGATTAAGTCATCTGAGGAGGTTGTGCAGCAGATGTTATCCTTGTACATAATGGCAATTTCATCCATTTTTTGTTTCATTCCCCGAGTGTTATCTTGTAGCCTTTCGGTGTGATAATGGCGATGTTTGGCACGGAAAGAGGGTTCAGTCAGTTCTCTGTGAGGAAGATGATGTCTCGACTGAGGGGTGAGTGTGTCCCAGATCTCAGTGGCATGTTTGCTGAGTGATCGTGTGTTGAGTAGAATGCAATGGAGCTGTGCCTTGTTGGTCTTGGTAGGCATGGTGGTTGCAGTTGTGTTTGCAGAGTCTCAGGCATTGTTGGCTGCTTCTGTATTGCAGGGTAAGTGGCAGTGCTTGCCGGAAAAGGTCCTCTGGTGGTTCATGGAGATATGCAACAACAGATGTCCAGTATCCAGGGTTCTGAGCTTGGTCCAGATGCGATGGGCTTGCCTTTGGTGCCCCAGTGGTGTGTCGGCTGTGCGAGTACACTGCATGGCCGCACTAAGGCCTCTATTATGTAGGTCCTGGGAGGGGCGCTGGAAACCGCAATCAGCATGAATCAAGCAGTGAGGCTCGCTGAACAACAAGAGGCACAGAATCATGCACTCATAGAACAAACACTAAAACACAAAATCAGGCACTAACTAAATAAACAAGAACACGAACAGTGACAATGACGGGCACAGAGGACAGCAAGGGACCCTCAGGCAACCAGAAGAATAGCACTAAGCCAAGAAGCGAGGGGAGCTGGTGTACAGATATGCGTATATTAAAGGCAGAATATAACATATGTGTTTTCTTTCAGCATGTATATTTTAGTTCAGTTTCTCTTAGTGAACAATGTTTTCAGGGGCCATAACAACCTAGTACGCTTTGAGATATCTTTGCTAACTTGTGATGTCTCAAGGCGAAGTGCACTTTGGTTTCCCCTTATGTTCTGCTGAGTCTAAGGAGCAGGTGTGAGCTGTGCTTGTGACCTCAGACGCCTTTATACTGTGTGTCTTACGGCTGCCTTGATATGATTTTGAGCTTCAAACGGGGTGGTGGAGAGAGGAAGAAAAGTCTGCAAGCAGAGAGAGCAATATACAGTCAGTGTGTCATGCTTCAATGACTTGCCACCTCATACATGTTCAAAAAAGCTACACAGGATACAAATACTTAACTTTTCAACGGTGCTACCATTACCCTGAATCCAGAGTGACATCACTTAGGCTATGTAGGGAACACAAGCTGAGACCTTTAAGACATACACTTGTACTTTATCGATTAATCATCAAACCAGACTTCTGTTGAAAGCAAAGGGAAAATAGGACAAAATATTCCCCACAGCGATATGTTTCTTCAGTAGGTACTAGTCTCAATTGCTTCCTGGTAGGAGATGTTTAGGGCCTTTATCTATGCAGGTCATTGGTTTTCTCACGCAAGCACCTCCAATTCTTAGTTTTCTCTCTGCCTCTCTCGTGACAAATATGCCTTTTCCCTCATCACAATCTGCTCTGAAGCGTTTCTCTTTTGACCTATGTCTATTACTACCTGCATATGTGTGGAGGCTTTGAAGAATTTGCCATTGTATGACAGGATATAACATGACCACATGATATGATATGACATAACATATAATGCACAACGCGACCACCTTCAGCCTGATAACACTTCACGAGGCCCATCTAGAGAACCATCTACCCAGAAACCATGTACC
Source organism: Lissotriton vulgaris (assembly GCF_964263255.1). Classification (NCBI taxonomy): domain Eukaryota; kingdom Metazoa; phylum Chordata; class Amphibia; order Caudata; family Salamandridae; genus Lissotriton; species Lissotriton vulgaris. The sequence continues at coordinate 1,186,825,024 of NC_141693.1, read as the reverse complement.
CCATTTCTCAAAAGACCTCCAATTCATCTTAAAATAGCTTTTCCTTAAATTCAACTTTAATGATAAATGGTAAAAGGACACGACAAGGAGTAACACATGCTAAGCCCTATAATGCAGAAGTACCTATGTAGCAAGCAACACTGTGCTAGGATGGAGGTGTTGTGGTTTGCTACTGTAGACTAGCCATGGATCTGCTCCAATAGGAATTGTCCAGGCCGAGCTGCCTACCAGGTCCCCTCGGGATGGGAATATAGTTGCCGGTCATATGACCACTGAGCTAAAGGATCCAAGCTAAACCTTACTGATGAGTCCCAACAAGGCAGAAACCTGTCTCAGTATACTTGTGTTAGTGTTCCGAGGGGACGTTGCCTGTCGGTTTTGCCTGGACTGTCGCTACTGGAGCAGTGGGCAAAAGAATTGATTGAAATGCAGCCCAACCAGTTGCCCCCCAGGACCATTTCTTTTTCTAGAGAACAAAAATCGAAGCAACCGATGTGTGTTTCGATCAAACTCCTTTGTGCATTCTTCATCTCTTACTAAAGTCCCCCACAGATCATAGGTGTGTGAACTGCGTTCTCCATAGTCCTGAAGGAATCGATCAGCAGCAGTCTCTTACCCTATATCTCTGTATACTCATCTGCTGTAGAAAATACTCCCCATCACTCAGAAATTGGCTGTAAGGAAACCACACTATCAAATAACCTCATGTCACATAAAGTCACCATTCTATATGCCTATGAGAGAGCGCAAAACTGCGTTAGAAATTGTAGGGGTGCACTATATTCCCGAGTAATCAGCACCCGCATATATAGAGGATTATAATCGTGTTTAAATGTGACACAGAGCTGTGAAACCATGTACCCGAATTTACATAGCTGTAACGTAAAGTGCTTTGAAAATATTAAATGTCATGTTAACTTAGAATTGTGTTTGTAGTGTAATACTAATTCAGTTAAAGGATGTTCGAATAGGCATTGATATATTTAAATGCATGTTTAGAAAATGTATTATTGTATCCAAGTAATGACATAAAAGCGTTTATTTAGAGAATGTATTCTTTTTGCTATAATGATGTAGGCCTAATGAACGAAAATGTTTGCCAATGTTAGAGGGTGATATCCCGAAACGTGCAGAGGCCCAGGTGGGGAGAGAGGATTGTGTAGGCCGAACTAGGAATGTTTCTTTTAACATTAAATTATGGAAATGCCGTTCCTAGAAGGTTGTTTTAGAAAATTAATTGCAAGTAGCATGGAACTGTGAATCGATTTATGTGCGTTCCTTTGCAGGTGCAAGGTTAACTAGAGATAGTAGAGAAGGGCCCATTGTGTATGAGCGTCAGGATGGTAGTACCAGACATGGAGGAGTGGCTGCGGAATTTTAGGGAAGCAACTTCAAGAGGAGAAGACTCTGGGACCCAAGGCCGTTTTTCAACGTACAAAGATGAAGATGTCGTAATGAAGCTACTTTGAAAATTAATACTTTTGAGAGGGGCGTACCTTAGGGCGTGTCGCCCTTATTGTGGGATTTGTATTAGGGACAGCACCCTGGGGAGGAGGGAAGAGCAGAAGGGCATGAGGACGAAGAAAGATGCTGGGTAGGCAGAGAGCTTTCCTATGCGAGATGGGTTCGTAGGCTAAGTCTGAATCGAGTGAGTGTGCTTCTTTGGAAGCCATCACGGCTGACACGTTTGTTAGGAGAAAACTCTGTTAGGTAGGAATGCCACTTAGTATAGTGTAGGGACAGTTTGATCTGGATGTATTTTCTCTTTTCTTCGATGCCTACTAAAACCCAGATAATAGCAATTCTTGCTAGTCTGGTGGTTCTGGAGATCATACTTGTGTTGTTTCTTAGTCGACTGAGACTTTTCCGTAGGATTATGTTTGTACTAGTGCCTGTTTATCTTTTGAATCTGTTACTGAGGTGTTTATATACACATCTGCTTTTGGCTTTATAATAAATCTTTAAACTTGACTTTTTGTCAGTGGTTCTTCGGGGAAAGTAATGGGGATGGTTCGAACTGATGTTAGGATGTTGATTGCCTTCTACACTCTATGACAGGTAAAAAGGTCTAATCGACCTGTGGCGGGATTCTAGAAAATTGTTCTGGTTCTAGAGCGAAAATCCCACCTTTCCAGTTGGTAGCAGAGTAGGATGGTTTATCTTCTGGAGTAAGGGTAATCTAGAGTAGGTTAAGATTTCCCCAAGGCCCATAGAGATCTGGAGATGTGCGTCCGCAGAACCTCGGACGGAAGATGGCGCTCCACGGAAAATGACGTAGAGTGACGGTGCGGCAGAAAGCAGCAGGTCATAAGAGTGTGAGTATTAAAAGGGTCATGCGTGTTAGATTGCGGTGTGTATTATGTTGTTGAATTGTATTGTCTAACGGAGTTGAGTGCCTGTAGTGTGAAAGGAGAACAGGTTGTGAGCGCGCGCAACCGGTGAAAATCTTAAGCTCAAGGAGAGTTTAAGTGGTTTGGGTGTATCGAACACCTACAGTAATTGTCGACCATTGTAAGGGGATCATGAGGTACCATTGATCGCCCGAAGGATCGAGATAGGGGGAACGTATGTGTGAATGTGCGGGTAACGGACGCTGGTCGGAAGTTGCCGTGTATGTAACCTATCAGAAAAGCGATTGTCTGGTCGTTAAGCGGACAGACATTTGCTAGTCGGTGACAATTACAGTCAGACTGTGGACGTACAGTCAGAGAAGTAGTTACTTGGTCGGAAGTGATCATTTCAAAGTGTATGATTGGGACGCATGCATGACCGAGAGAAGAGCGGAGAAAGGAGGGGAACTGCTGCAAAACGGAGGCGAGTGACGTCAGAGAGAACCGCCCTGGGATAGGACGGTTAGAGTGGAGCCGCGCTGAGATTGGGCGGTTAGCAAGAAGCGAGTGACGTCAAAGGAGAGCTGCGCTGGGATAGGACGGTTAGAGTAGGGCCGCGCTGGGATTGGTGGATTGTCATTGTGAAGCAAACGAGCGTAGTAAACAAGGAATCGTTGTGAGTTTCATCATGAAATGCTTAAAAGGATTGCGAAGTTGTTTTTCGGGAGAAAAGAGACGTGAACCTCGGGGTGGGGAAGAGGCTCCACCCGAGGATACGCCAGCTCATTACATGGCCACGAATGTTGGGTTGCATACTATATTGTGGCTTGAGAACTGGTGTAAGATGACTGACGGGAATGAGGAATTGAGCTTTCCTAGGTACGGGACATTCAGATTAGAGGTGTTGTACCAGCTAAAAGCGATTATGTCTTCTTTGTGACCTTTGCCTAGGCCAACACAGTTCGAAGCATTGAATGCATGGATCAGGGCAGCCCACGAAAAGAACAGAGATAGGCGACAGGAGAGAGTGAAGCGCTCAGTTAGGGCGGTACAGGATGCGAGATGGGATGCGCTGGCAAAGAGGTGGAGAGTGCAGACCATCGAAGGAGACAGATTATACCCATTGCTGGAGAGTGTAGGGAATGCCCAAAGAAAGAGCAGAGAGGATGACGACAGTGAAACAGAGGACAGTCTGATAGAGAGACTGTTGTCAGAGAGACCACCTCCATATAATCCAGACGTAGAAGGGAGATCACTACCACCAACAGGAGGAGAGACATCTGTAGTAGACGGTGGAGTTCTAAGAGAGAGCGACTTGGGCCCAGTAGGGGACAGGTTCGGTTCGGTAGGAGGAGAGGGGGTACCTCAACCGACCCCAGAAGCGAGAGTAGTGGGAAGATTCACGGTACAGCAGGTACATTGTGAAGAGGGGGCCAGTGCTCAAAGACTACCAGATGCTCTTACAGTACCAGTTACCATAGGTCCCATAGTATCAGTATACAATCCGGAACAGACACAAGGTGAGAGTCTGCCACAATTAGATAGAGAAAGGAACGTCAGCGAAAATAGAAGTAATGTGGCGGACGAGTGGAACCAATGGTCCAGACCTGTAGAAAGGAGCACCCCTTTGGCAGCATCGGCAGATTCTTCTAGGGAACAAGGGGGTTTAAGAGGACCGATGGATCTGAGAGGACCACGGCCCGGTCGATTAGAGAATTGAGGCCAGATTTGAGAACTTGGGAGTCAATCGCGGATACCCAGAGCAACAGGACAAGAGACAATGGTAGAGATTAGGGTTCAGAGAATAGAGAGAGATCCCATTGCAGGTCTAATGGAAGCAGACAGGAAGGGGACCGTGGGAGTGAGGAAAATAGGGGTACGTTCACCCATGGAACTGCAGAGAGAAGACAAGATTGGGACTGCGAAAGATGGGAGCGAGGAAGTGTTCCCCATAACACCCCTGAGGAAGACAGGCGAGTGAGTCAGGAATGTAAAGGGAAAGACTCTAGCGAAACCTCTAGTCAAGGCACATTGAGAGCAGCGATAAAGGCAAGGAGAATAGATGTGCTAAGACTCAAGTCAGAGGTGGAGGAGATAGTGGAAGGCACAATACCCCTAGAAAGAATAGAACTATACGAACCAGATGAACTGTTGTTTGTAGCGAAAGATGTCACCCGCAGAGCTAGGACCGCCCATGAGAAGCTAACTGAATTAGCGAACAAGTACTCAGTGGATATGACCAGGACAAAGGCATTTCAGGGTGGCCATAGGTTACAGTATACAGACCAAGACTTAGACGAGAAGAGAGTGATCGGATTAAAAACCCACATCAGAGAATTAGTTGTGGGAATCCGAATATGGGTTCAACTGGACAAATGGGAGGAAAAGTGGTCGGAAAAAAAAAGTGTTAGGCTGAGCACTATAGAGACATCTCCAGGAGCGGGGCTGATGCATGCAGAAGCATATCCTTTGAGGGAGGTAGCTCACGGAGGATATGTGCATGTACCCTGGAGCAGGGGAGATTTGGCTGCCTTTACGAACACATTTCCAAAATTGACAGAGAGCCCAGTAGAATGGTACAAGCAGGTAGAGAGGTTTGTTAAGATTTCAAAGGTACTGTGGGTTGATCTGAAAATATTGTTTGACATTGTGGTTCCGGGAGACTTGTGGGTAGCATGTAAGATCAGTGTTGAATGGTCCACGGAGGAGCCAGAACGAGATGCACTCACAAATGGACCTTCTCCAAGAGTCATGATAAAGTACGAGCAAGTGATTACGTGGTTAAAAACCAAGGTGCCACCGCAAGACATAGATTGGGTGAAAATAGACCGAACTATGCAAGAACCGAAGGAGACAGTCCACAAGTACTATGAGAGATTGTTGCATATATTCAAGCAGTGCAGTGGTCTGGATGTGATGGATCCAAAGGATATGGGACAGTTTGTGTCCAAGTTTGTTTTGGGGCTGAGACCTGAGATCTGTCTCATGATACAGCAACATTTGATTTGCTGGCAGAACAAACCCCTAGACGAGATCCTGAGGTATGCAAGGTACTGCACCGATGAGATAGACTCTAAAACAAAGAAGCTCAAGGATAAGCTAATGCTAGTCCAGATGCAACCGGGAGGACAGGGTCAGTCTGGAAGTGGAACATTGGGGAGAAGATCGAGAAGTCAGAAAAGGGATAGCGAGGATGGCCCTAGGCCAAGGGTAGACCTGGCGACTCTGAAAAAGACAACTAGGTGCCATCAGTGTCACGAGATCGGGCATTGGAGGAGCGAGTTTCTTCATAACCCGGAAAATCAGGTACAGGAAGAGGAAGAGGAGAGTCAGGCACCTCAAGTACCAAGAACAACAGTGGTAAAGATCAAGGCGGCAAAAGGGGGGACTTCCGCTCCTAGAGCTCCAGTTCCCCAGCCACCGAAAATTGCGGCAGGGAACAGGACTTACCAACAGATGCCTCTCCTGATAGACGGTGACGAATACTATCACTTTAACCCAGTGACAGGATGGTGCCTGAATGAAGAGGAGGAGTGCACCTTAGGAGCAGCATTAGAGATAGATCAGAAGGGACCCTTTGTAGAAGCAGAAGTAGCCGGACACCCCACCACCTTTTTGGTGGATACAGGTGCGACTCGTTCTACTGTACGGTCCGCAGTGGTTCCTAACTTGCCTCTTTCAGGACAAACTATCCAGGTTGTGGGAGTCTCAAATAGGAAGATGACAAATCCATTGACTGAGCCAGTTCCAGTAAGAATAGGGAACTTCAGGGACAACCATCAATTCGTGGTATGTGATTCTAGTCCTGTGTGTCTGCTGGGAAGAGACCTATTATGCAAACTTAACTGTACCATCTACTGTACACCTAAGGGAGTGGAGTTAGAGACGAATGATGATGATGCTGCCTTTAAGGTTGCAAACACACGTCTGTGCATTGAACTGTATCCTGCACTAACAGTGGAGGAACTCCCCTGGGATTTGAGAGAGACAGTCAGACAGGAGGTTTGGGACTTTACAGGAGAAGAGATTGGACTGATCAAAGGTGTGGAGCCAGTTAAGATACAAGTGAGACCTAATGCAGAATTTCCAAGAACACCCCAGTACAAGCTGACTCCAGAAACGATTGCGGGAATAAAACCTGTGATTGAATCCATGATTAGACAGGGAATCCTGAAGGAAATAATGGGCAGTCCGTGTAACTCTCCGATCATGGGCTTGCAAAAGCCTAGCGGTCAGTTCAGGATTGTGCAGGATTTACGAAAAGTGAACGACATTGTTGTTCCATGCTGTCCAGTGGTACTGAATCCATCAGTAATATTGTTTCAGATTCCAGCACAGGCTGAGTGGTTCACGGTGATTGACTTATGCCAGGCCTTTTTCTCAATACCGTTACATGAGGAGAGCCAATTTCTTTTCGCTTTTAAGCTGGAAAATCGCGTGTTAACATGGTGTCGTATCCCGCAGGGGTATACAGAAAGCCCATCGATCTTTAATCAATTGTTGAAAAGAAATCTTGAAAGTCTAGTGCTGCCCCAGAACTCGGTTCTTGTACAGTACATAGACGACCTCCTTGTTGCGTCAGAGACAGAAGATGCCTGTAGAATAGACACCATCGCTTTGTTGAACCATCTGGCAGAGAATGGTCACAAGGTATCTCCCAGCAAGTTACAATACTGTCTCCCAGAAGTACAGTATTTGGGACACCGAATAGAGAAGGGAATAAGGAAAGTGTCTCCAGACAGAATAGAGGCGATAATGAAAAGGATGGTGCCTTCCACGCAAAGAGAGGTTAGAATGTTCCTGGGAATGGTTGGCTACTGTCGCCAGTGGATTGCTAATTTCTCACTAAAAGCGAAGCCCTTACAGAAACTGACGCTCAAGGACGTGAGTGATCCGGTACCATGGGACACAGACTGCATGATGGCTTTCCTTGCGTTGAGAGAGGACGTATGTCATGCTCCGGCTCTGGGAATGCCTGATTACACCAAATTGTTCTCACTGTTCTGCTGCGAGCGAGAGGGTTGCGCGTTAGCAGTTTTGACCCAAGATCACGGAGGTGTCCGTAGACCAGTTGCCTATTTCTCGGCTACTTTAGACCCAGTAGCCGCAGAGTTGCCCGGATGTCTCAAATCCGTTGCTGCAACAGGTGTCAGCATTGAGAGGTGTGAGAGCATAGTGATGGGGCATCCATTGGTGGTGCATGTTCCACATTCAGTAGAACTGTTAATGACCAGGACCAAAACACAGCACCTGACTAACAACAGGTTCACACGCTACGAGCAGGTTATACTTGCTGCGGAGAATGTGACCCTAAAGTGGTGCTCGGTTTTGAAACCTGCTACACTGATGCCATTGCCAAATGTTTTAGATGATGATTGTGACGACCATGACTGCCTTGAAGTGACTGAACTGTGCACCAAACCTAGACCAGACATTGTCGATGAGCCTTTGGAAGACCCTGATGAAATCCTCTTTGTAGATGGCTCATGTATAAGAGACAATGCTGGACAATTAAGAGTGGCTTTTGCCGTTTGCACGATTCATGGGATAATCGAAGCTGCCTGCTTAGAAGGAGTACACTCCGCTCAGGTGGCTGAGATAGTCGCATTGACGCTTGCCTGTTTGGCAGCCAACAAAATTCGAGTCACCATATACACCGACAGCCGATATGGGTTTGGTGTGGTTCACGACTTCGGCCAGTTGTGGTCTCAAAGGGATTACATGACATCATCAGGTTCCCCTATCAGGAATGGAGAATTTGTCAGGTTACTGCTGGAGGCTCTACAAGGGCCAGCAGAAATTGCAGTGGTGAAATGTACAGAACATAGCAAAGGTGCTGATTTTGTGTCTCTGGGAAACAGGTATGCGGATGAGGTTGCACGTTATTGTGCCGAACAAGCTTACTCATTCACCGACCAGGTTATCGAGGGAATGCATAGAGGGACCGAGCTAAACATGATACTTGAAGTGGCAGATACTTGGGATGAATTGAGGAAGATGCAGGAACAAGCATCTGATTTTGAGAAAAGAGTGTGGGTGACTTCTGGTTGTATCAAAGGGGATCTAGATTTGTGGGTTTCAGCTGATGGGAGAGCGGTGTTGCCTAACGAACTAGTGAGCCCGATGGCTCGTCAGATACATGGTCCTGTGCATTTGGGAAGAGATGCAATGATACGAGTGTTCAGGCAGACTTGGTACAATCCCAAGTTTAGAACGCAGGCGGAAGCGGTGTGTCAGAGGTGTGTTACGTGCCAACAGATGAATGTGGGGAAAAGGACACCAGTCACGTTAAGTCATGTCGGGAGGTCTGGAGGGCCTTTCAACCGAATGCAACTGGATTTTATTGAGATGCTGAAGTGTAATCGCCTTAGATATGTCTTGGTGATTGTATGTGTGTTTTCCAGGTGGGTTGAGGCATACCCAACTCGTAGGTGCGACACTCTCACAGTAGCAAAATTATTGTTGAGGGAACTAGTGCCTAGGTTTGGGGTCCCGAACTCTTTGGAATCGGACAGAGGGACACACTTTAACAGCGAAGTTGTGAAAATGCTCTGCGCTGCACTGAACATTGATCAGAGACTGCATTGTAGCTATCGACCAGAGGCTTCAGGTATAGTGGAGCAAATAAACGGAACACTCAAAACAAGAATGGCGAAAGTGTGCTCATCCACGTCCCTAAAATGGCCAGATGCATTGCCGTTGGTGTTAATGAGCATGCGTAGTACACCAGACAAGAGGACAGGACTTTCACCTCATGAGGTGCTGATGGGAACAGCTATGAGATTGCCGTCCGTCCCTTCAGCAGCCTTGCTAAATATCACAGATGATCTGATTCTTGATTACTGCAAGGGACTATCTGACGTCATACATTCTGTGTCCCTTCAGGTGCAGACTGCTGAAATCCCGGCTTCTCGAGACCTTTGTCACGACCTGTGCCCAGGTGACTGGGTTCTGGTGCGGAAGCACGTGAGGTTGAGCTGCTTGGACGTCCGCTGGCGAGGGCCGTTCCAAGTCATCCTGGTGACGAACACTGCTGTGAAGTGCGGTGGATTGCCAAATTGGATACTTGCTTCTCACACCCGAAGAGTCCCAGCGCCCCTGGAAGAAACAGCTCTTCTCGTTGAAGAAAATCCAGCTGTGGAGGAAGATCCACTAGAGGGGACAAGTCAAGCTGTGGGGGTGTCTGAAGAAGCTGCTAACTCATCTGCCCGAGCTGAGGGAGATCACGACGGCAGTGACACCGAATCTGCCTCCGAATGGGGAAGCTGCTGTGGAGGTGATCTCAACCCTGAAGGAGCTGAAGGCAATGATGAGCAGGTTGTGCTGACGAGGAGCAGAGGAGTGAACAGCACAGAGGCGAGTTGGCCTGAAAGACGGAAAAGGCTAAACGTGAGGCTGACTTCCGAAAGAGATCTGGCATCTGTATCTGAAGAATCTGAACCGGAAGGAGAAAGCCAAGAGTCAGAGGAAAAGGGTCCGAGGAGATCAAGGAGGGTGAGAATACCTTGCAGAAGATACGGCACTCCGGAGTGGACCTACCCTTTGACAAATGCCAGGTGTACTGAGATCCGGGAGGGTGAGGTCGGTGCTTGTGACCGATACGACTCAGAATTTTAAGTTGGAAGTGATACTGTTGGTACCTGGACTGGAAATCGAAGGTTTACTGACAATCACTGTTCCTAACCCCCCTCTCCTAAGCAAGATAAATGATTTGATTCTAAATAGACTGGTTTTTTCCTACATTTGGCCCTGAAATACCTGCCTATGAATCAATAGTCCTTCACATGGAACTCTTGGATTATGTACTCTGTGCACTTGGAGAAAATCTTATCATTGATGCGCAGTAAAGACTTTGTAAATAGCTGCTAAAGTTACTTAGAGCCGAGTGGAAGAAGAAGAAATTTAGGGACATCCCTTAGAGGACGGAGAAGGGTTAGGATTACCTGAATACGAAATGAAAGATGAAGATCTGAAAAGGGATCTCTGGCTCTAGGTGTGGTTCGAAAAATTCATAAGGCCAAGCAAGAGACTTTGTGTTGCTGAGACTTTGTGTTGCTGCTAGAATCGAATCATACTGTCTGAGACCATGGAGGCTGGGAACCCGACTCGTAGGGCAAAATGTATTACAGGCACACTCATAGGGTTAGTGATTTTCTTTATATTTGTTGTAGTCTTAGTTTCTTATTTAGCACCACAAGAGCAGGAAGCGGAGGTCAAGGGAACCCTTACACCTACCACTCCTAGCCAGAAAGAGGTAAACATAGGAGCCGAGAAAGCTTTGCTAGCAGAAGAAAGCCGTAGATTACATGCTGATTTGTCCAAGGGAAACTTTGGGAAGAATGCGTATGCTAAATTGTTGTATGAGCACATTGATGCAATGGATGCGAAAGATTGTTATGTGTGTATGCAATTGCCAGCTTCAGTAGACGAGGGTATTAGATACCATCACCTGCCGTTGATGTATGGAATTTCATGTAGTTTGCTGCTTAGCATATTTTATGGGAGGACTCATTTTGAATATTTCTTTTCGAACTATGATGCTGTGCTACCGGAAGTCCCAAATTATAAGCACCTGAACAAGTGGGATTATTATAAATCAGAGGATAGACTTAGATACTTTTTCATTCCAACTAAAGCCATAGACACCTCATACGCACACCGACACAACTTGACCTGCTCATTGTCAGAGGTAGAGAAGAAATTCGTAGAACAGGTTGAAGATAGATATAAAAAACAAAAGCAGTTACAGACGTCAGGACAGGGCAAGGTAGATTGGACGGATGAGGAGCTTGGACATAAGTCAAAGGGAAGCTATGGTCCGATAGCATTGGATGTGGTGCAGAAAGGGAAGTTGTGTTTGCATAGGCCAAAGACATATTACGAGAATGTGTATGTGGGCGAGACAACTTGTGAACACACTTTCAAGATAGAATATTACACCAAGGATTTCCTGAAAAGCGTGGTGCAAGTGATCCCTACGGTGTATTTTGTCTGTGGGAAAAATGCGTATGTGAGGTTGCCAGATAAGTGGTATGGGACATGTTATCTGGCTATTGTTTTTCCAAAGATATACCACACTGAGGATTTTGCTCAGGTGGAGGGTGGAAAATTAACAAGGGTAAAGAGAGGAGAAAGTGTTGGTGCAATAGTGGGAGATGTGTTTGGAGGTGCGATACCAATGTTGGGAGTGATTTTAAATGGCGTAAAGATACGGAGATTGGCAACAGTGGTGGATGAATTATCGATGAGTACGGCAAAGTCACTGGTGTTGATTCATGGTGAGATGCTATCGATTAGGGCAATGGTTTTACAAAACCGTCTTGCCTTAGACGTTCTTTTAGCAAAAGAGGGCGGAGTCTGTAAACTTTTAAAGGTCCAGGAATGTTGCACGTATATTCAAGACAACTCCAAAGATCTGAAGAAATATATACACAACATTACTGCAATTCACTATGAAATTAACGATTTGACACAAGAGAATACATGGGAAAAGGTTGGCAAGGGGTTTGGAAGTGTTGGAAGTTGGTTTGCAAACCTGGGAAGGAGTTTCCTTGAATACATACTGGAACCCCTTATCATCATAGTGGCATGTGTGATTGGAATATGGGGTTTGTTGAGATTGTACAAATGCTATAGGTCCAATAGGTTGGCTAGATCGATGAGGGTACAAGAGCAGAGAATGGAGAACTTGCAGGACAATCAATACCGAAGTTTAAGGGCATTAGAAATGCTCAGGCGAGGTAACGTTGCAACAAGTGCTGTGTAGCTCGGTCCTTACCCTAAGGAATGTGGGTTGGTGGTGATGACACAGGTCATCAAAGGGGGTACTGAGAGAGCGCAAAACTGTATTAGAAATTGTAGGGGTGCACTATATTCCCGAGTAATCAGCACCCGCATATATAGAGGATTATAATCGTGTTTAAATGTAACACAGAGCTGTGAAACCATGTACCCGAATTTACATAGCTGTAACGTAAAGTGCTTTGAAAATATTAAATGTCATGTTAACTTAGAATTGTGTTTGTAGTGTAATACTAATTCAGTTAAAGGATGTTCGAATAGGCATTGATATATTTAAATGCATGTTTAGAAAATGTATTATTGTATCCAAGTAACGACATAAAAGCGTTTATTTAGAGAATGTATTCTTTTTGCTATAATGATGTAGGCCTAATGAACGAAAATGTTTGCCAATGTTAGAGGGTGATATCCCGAAACGTGCAGAGGCCCAGGTGGGGAGAGAGGATTGTGTAGGCTGAACTAGGAATGTTTCTTTTAACATTAAATCATGGAAATGCCGTTCCTAGAAGGTTGTTTTAGAAAATTAATTGTAAGTAGCATGGAACTGTGAATCGATTTATGTGCGTTCCTTTGCAGGTGCAAGGTTAACTAGAGATAGTAGAGAAGGGCCCATTGTGTATGAGCGTCAGGATGGTAGTACCAGACATGGAGGAGTGGCTGCGGAATTTTAGGGAAGCAACTTCAAGAGGAGAAGACTCTGGGACCCAAGGCCATTTTTCAACGTACAAAGATGAAGATGTCGTAAGGAAGCTACTTTGAAAATTAATACTTTTGAGAGGGGCGTACCTTAGGGCGTGTCGCCCTTATTGTGGGATTGGTATTAGGGACAGCACCCTGGGGAGGAGGGCAGAGCAGAAGGGCATGAGGACGAAGAAAGATGCTGGGTAGGCAGAGAGCTTTCCTATGCGAGATGGGTTCATAGGCTAAGTCTGAATCGAGTGAGTGTGCTTCTTTGGAAGCCATCACGGCTGACACCTTTGTTAGGAGAAAACTCTGTTAGGTAGGAATGCCACTTAGTATAGTGAAGGGACAGTTTGATCTGGATGTATTTTCTCTTTTCTTCGATGCCTACTAAAACCCAGATAATAGCAATTCTTGCTAGTCTGGTGGTTCTGGAGATCATACTTGTTGTTGTTTCTTAGTCGACTAAGACTTTTCCGTAGGATTATGTTTGTACTAGTGCCTGTTTATCTTTTGAATCTGTTACTGAGGTGTTTATATACACAACTGCTTTTGGCTTTATAATAAATCTTTAAACTTGACTTTTTGTCAGTGGTTCTTCGGGGAAAGTAATGGGGATGGTTCGAACTGATGTTAGGATGTTGAGATAGATTGCCTTCTACACTCTATGACAGGTAAAAAAGGTCTAATCGACCTGTATCGGGATTCTAGAAAATTGTTCTGGTTCTAGAGCGAAAATCCCACCTTTCCACCTACCCTCACCGTCAGTCATACAACCTCTGGTAATGGAAATCCTTAGCCTCTCAGACAACAAAGAAACTCAAACTCTAAATTACTGCTGTGCACAGATGCCCCAATGAGAGTAGTGTCTGATAGTAATGAACTAATGCCTTACTGCAGGCAGCGGAATACACATGCCCATGAAAATACAGCTGAGGTACAATTTACTGCTCTACCAAAGATTACATTTCAGTCTCCCCCAGGAGGCAGGTTTAAAGCCAGCACAGGAGAAATAGATGAGAACCATCGCCTATGTGTTTACTGACCACACAAACCTAAATCTAGATGATGATTATGGGGTTAACCATTTTAGTACTAATGTTAGTTTGGGAAGTAAACCCATCAGTTCTTGGCAGCTTTTTGTTTTCTCGATAATTGCGTGTAAATGCCGACAGCAGGGATGCATTTATCCGAGGTAGTAATGTTACCACCGCAGTAAGTGAGGATTTTACTGACATTAGTAGTTTCTCTTATGTAATAGCAGTGCTTTCACTGGACAGTAATGTCGCAGCTGTGATGTGTGGTGGTGCAACCTAGCTTCACTGTTAGCCCAAGCAGAAGGCTTCATTCGAGGTTTTCCTACTGACAGCGCAATGATACATCCTGTCTTCTCTCTCTGTGAGGCAATCCCGCCCATGACCCAGCATGGTTATGGGAACACTGTCCAAGCATGGTCATGACAGCACTCTTCCATTGAACCAGAGATGAACCAACACCCCTTCTCTGAGCACCTTAAACAAGCGCAAAATGAATTAATGATGTCTCTGCCCTTTGAGGACAATCTTAAAAAAATAAGTTCTTCCTTTTCAATAACCACTGTTGAAATGAGGCATCTCATAGAATAATCAAGAGATCTACAGGTTTTACTGTAATACATTGTCACAGAATAATGTCAGATAGTCAGTAATGGGCTTCATTGATGATTGAACACTCACTCATTGAGCAGATGACGCTGGCATCCTCGCTGTGGGCACAGTTATGCACGCCCATCCCTCTGTGAAGACACGTCCACAGCGCATACTCGTACCCTCTGCAGGTCACGTCATCCAGGTGGATGGGACCGTAGCCCTGTCCATAGAGGGCATTCCCTGGAGCGGACACTGCTGATCCGCAGCCAATTTCTCTGCACACAACATGCGCATCATTGAGGTCCCAGCCATCATCACACACTGTGCCCCAGGAGGAGCTGTAATAGACTTCAACGCGGCCTGCACATCTGTCCAAGCCATTCACAAGCCGAACTGAGAAATAAGCTGGAAGAAATGAGAGAAAGAACGATTAGCTCCGAACGCAAGTCTGTATTAGAGTCAATGTAACAAGTCGGGATGCAGATCACGCCCACAAGCAATTCCAGCATAAACTAATCTCTTAAGTGATATCCTGAGCAAAGCAAGCAAACAAGGCTGCCAACATCCCAGTGTCGAAGGAAAGCACACGCAAGCCCACTAGCCCCCTTTGCTGTGTTATGTGTCTATTCACAGAAACCCCTCTTCTGGAAGAAGGGCGACCACAAATACTTCCTCATGAAGTTTCTTCTAGGATGGTCAGGGAGGAGAATAGACGGGTTCAAAAGGACTCCAGTCATCATAATGCAAGCATTCTTTGCGTTTAAACAAAACTGTACAAACTTTAAATGTCATTTGCGATTAATAACATAGAATATAAATGTAGTGACATACCTTGGGCCGGGTCTTGCATAGTGTGGGTGATAGATGGCAATGTGCTTAGTCTAAGCCCTGAATACTGCTGTGTCATGGTCCGTGAGTTTCTGAGGTGGAATGGCATACTTAAAACTCAAAGGTGCCTTGCTGAAACAAGTACAATTGGTTGAATGGAGGTTCTCTTTTTCTGCGGTGCCCATTGGTCTTCACAACCCATGCCCGACTGATAATTTGTGGCTGCTATTCTTAGGGATCTTTCAAATGATTGTCATTGGACTTTGGAAGAAGCTAAGATATTCTCAAATTGGGGGGAGTTAAGTGATATTATTAAATCTCTCAGGTCCTTTTCTTTCCAGGCAAATGTGTGGCATCTGACAGCAATGACTTACAATCGAGTTGCTAAGGCCTTTATGTGAACATCTGGATTATTAGTTGGACCGGTGATGAGACCTCACCAAGAAAATAATGCCAATGTTCTGATATCAGGTCCAGTTAGGTTACATTAATGTAAACCATAGATCAGTCTTGGCAGCTGCGGAACAGAGAAGCCAGGCTTAAACCAAAAGATATAAGTGTAAAACATTTATCGGTACATAAACATTTAATAAGTAACAAACACGGCACACAAACTCCAATTTATAAAAATAGTATATATTTCGATATTTAAATAGGCACCAAAACAACAAAAATCTGATGTAGAGAGCCAGAGTTAGGATTTTTTTCAAGGATTTAAAAAAAATCATTGCAATTCAGTGAAAATGTTCCATAAATGACTGCTTTTCACTCGTAGTCTATGTGTCTCGAACGCGAGGGTCCAGACCAAAGTCGACGTTTCAGGATGACTGCAAGGGATCGCAGGTCCAAAGCAGTGGCAAAGCTGGTCCAGGTAAAACTTTTACCTTTGCACTTAGAAATATGTTACAGTTCTGTTTCTTGCCGACAGGCTCGTGGTTGGGGAACTCTGCAGCTGATATCCGGTGTTGTGCTTGACATCAGTGGACGGGTGAGGTCCAGCGGTCCGGTGTCAGCTTTGGTTTAAGGGGGAGTTTGAGGCTATCCACAAACAATATAATAACAACTCGTAAGAGAGGGTCCGAGGGAGGTGTTTAACGACCAGACAGGCGAATACCCCCTGTGTAACTACTTCAATAACAACGAAGCCTGTAGGTCGAGTGGTGCTGAGAAACAAAAGTTAACACTGGTGTGTTTGCACAAAAAGTAAAATAACTTAAATGACACAAAGTCAAAAATAGGCTAACAGAAAATTGCTGATTAAGTCCTATCAGCCCACCTGGTGGCGGAGCCTCATCATGTAGGACTTCCGAACCTTGGTCAATGTGCGATCGCCCAGTTGTATTTAAGCAACTCAACACAAGACCGCAGTACGGTCACCGCAATCGTACGTAGAACAGGGGGGCTGATATGTGCAGTGCAAAAAATAAATCAAGTGAAGTGTCTTAAAATGGCTATCGAAGCAAACAAGGACCTTTAATAGTGTTTGCCTGGATGTCAGATTAAAAGATAGTGAAGTGACAGTGTGAAAGAATCACTGTCTATATTGCTTGGTAGAAATCCAAAAAGATCTATGTAGGGCCAACATGTTTCTGCCTTCCTGTGAAAAAGTCACTGGCATTCGTCAGGGCCAAGCTCTTATCTGCTACTGCAAAAACACTATCATATGTGCTAGAATAATTACAACCAGAAAATAAAATAAGATTGATCATTCAAGACCATCCTACCACATCTTCTAAGTTTTGCTCTGATGATGCAATTTGTCTTTCCTGTACAAAAACGAGAAAAGAGGAGAGAACCATGTGGAAAATTACATGTGCATGTTCCTCAATCTTACACCTTCAACAATTGCTGTGTGGAAGGTGCTATAATTGTGCAATACCAGTGTTAAATCAAGATAAACTCAGACTAACCATCACAACTTTATGATAGTCACATTAGAAGTGCAAAACGTTATGTCACCACAAGTCAATAAGTATACAAAAAGTTAAACACTTACCCATCGGTGTGTGGGAAGTAGCCTCACCTCACCCGGCAACTGCTCGGACGAATAAGGCACCGCTCTAAACATATAAAGACAGTCTTTGTGCTAGATGCTTGTATTAAGGATTAGACCTCAGTGTATTGTTTGGAGAACCACTTAATTTCCAATCTGTCTAAAACATATCCCCCACCAGTGTGCCAGATGGCTGCATCCAACGACTAGGGCATATGGCCTCCTACATTACATTCATGTAAGTGCTCACACAGTTGTACAATGGCACTTATTATTTACCCATGACAACAGCTAAATATTATTGTTGTTAAACCAGTGGTAAAAGACCACACGCTGTTGTCAGTACCTCTAAAGGTGAAAAAGGGGCCGGTCTACAAAACATATACCCCCCTATATCTAAACGCCCTGGTCCCTGCTTACCTGTCCGTCGGTACCTCGCGGCAGAATCTCGAGCCGAAGGGGAGGCACCGACGGGCAGGAAGGGCGTCTTTTTATGTTGCAGCTAAGTGGCCAATTTGATTCAGCTGGTCCGCTACGCCGTGTCAGTGAGTACGCGCGGTGCAGAGACACTTCACCGCGCGCATGCGCACTACCTTCTAGTGGTCCGACGCGCATGGGCGTAGGTGAGTTAGTTTACCTAATCTCATGCGCATGCTCGTTCGCGATAAACTAGCGCCGCTAGCTGAACCAGATAGAAGGACACTTTCGCCAATGCTAGCGCCTGCGCAAATAACTAGGTATAAGGCTCTGTGCAATGAGAATAGAGCCACGAGTGTTTGCTAGACAACAAGCGCGGCGTCGCAACTATCAACAGATTGGGAAAAGTGCCCTTTTCTGTGGCAGTAAATGGCGATGGTGGCCAGTCAAAACCCACCAATTTATTTACTACATAGTTAGTGGGAATTATGCAGCATGGCCTGATCGGCTGTGCAATGAGAATAGAGCCACGAGTGTTTGCTAGGCAACAAGCGCGGCGGCACAACTATCAACAGATTGGAAAAAGTGCCCTATTCTGTGGCAGATAATGGCGATGTTGGCCAGTCAAAACCCACCAATTTATTTACTACATAGTTAATGGAAATTATGCAGCATGGCCTGATCGGCTGTGTCTGAGAGTGTGTGCAGGGGAGTAAGTGGAGTCACGAAGTCTGACCCATGATGTACCCCAGGGTATTATCAAAGGGTATTAAGTTGAGAATGTAGATATAGATTATAATCAACATATATGTGTCGGAGGACACTAGACTAAGAACCTGAAAAATGATTTACAAGGCGCCCTGTAGATAGAATGAACGCCACGGATTTGTGGAAGTCTCAGTCTCAACAGGTCGGCACACCTTATTGTGATAACAAAGAGCTCCACATGACAAATGTTGCACTCAGATAGATAACCAAGGAATGTTGTCATTCAGTCCAATTACATCAGATTTCAATCTATAAATCCAACGTTGCTCCTTAACA
The DNA here is from genome assembly GCF_964263255.1 of Lissotriton vulgaris. NCBI lineage: Eukaryota > Metazoa > Chordata > Amphibia > Caudata > Salamandridae > Lissotriton > Lissotriton vulgaris. The sequence goes on along the minus strand of NC_141693.1, from coordinate 1,186,806,302 downwards.
AAAAGGAAGTGAGAAACATCAGCGACGTGTGACGGAATGTGTGGCTGCTCCAGCACTACTCAGACCAAGTCCTCAGCTTTAGGATTAGCTTCCAAGAAGTGATTGGTGAGGCCTGTAGATTGCTTCCTGCACCGGATTGTGCTTTTGTGCTCGCTAATGCGAGACTTAATCATCCTCGTTGTATGGCCCACATACTGCTTCTTGCAGGGGCAAGTAATCAGATAGATCAATTTTTCAGAGTTGCAGTTTGTATGTTTTGTTAATCTCCACGGTCTGTTAGTGCCAATGTCTATTGTCAGGGTCTTACGTGTCTGAGGGCAGGCAGCACAACTCCCACAGGGGTAATGGCCTTGAACTGGATTGCTGTTCCAGAGAGTGTTAGTAGTTTGTTTCATTTCGCTGCGTGGTCTGGTATGAACCAAGTTGTCCTGAATGGATGGTCCTCTCTTAAATGCAAACAGCGGGCGAGGTATTGCACCTGCTGCTGTATTTAAAATTTTCCAATGCTTCAGTATGGTTTTTTTCACTTGGTTGGAGGATGTGGTGAAAGTTTGTACCATGGTCATCCGATCTCTTGTCGCCTCTGTCCTCTTATGTTGCAGGAGTGCCTCCCGATTGTTGTTGAAGGCTCTCTTCCGCGCTCGGCATACTAGATGATTGGGGTAGTGCCGATCTCTCAGGTTGAGTGCCAGTTCTTTAGCATGGTGCTCGTATAAGATGTTAGACGAGCAATTCCGTCTCACTCTGAGGAATTGGCCTACAGGTAAATTCTCACGGAGCGATTGAGGATGAAAGCTCTGGAATGACAACAGTGAGTTGCGTGCCATCGGTTTCTTGAAAAGTTCACTTTGTAGGCCACCCTCTGCTGGAAAAATCTGGAGGTCCAGGTACGCCAGTTTTTCTTTGCTGCTCTCCATAGTGAACTTAAGAAACTGATTCTTGGAATTTAACCATGTATGGAAGGACGATACCTCCGTTGCTGTCCCTCTCCAGATCACCAAGATGTCATCAATGTATCTTTTCCACAGTACCACCTGGTGGATGAAGGGGTTACTGTGGTTCAATACATGATCTAGTTCGAATTGGTGCATGTATAAATTTGCCAAGCTAGGCGCAAAGACGCTCCCCATTGAGGTCCCGTTAACGTGGAGACAGACCTACTGGTGAGCTTCGATGTCGAATCGTTGTATACCTCTATCCCGCAACAGGAGACACTGGATTGCATCAGGAACCTCCTCGAGGCCAAACAAATAGACACAATAACACCGGTTGCCTTCATAATGGAGTGCGCAAGGATTGCCATGATGGAAAACTTTTTTCAGTATCAAAACGATCTTTATCTCCAGGTCTCAGGGACCTCAATGGGGAGCGTCTTTGCGCCTAGCTTGGCAAATTTATACATGCACCAATTCGAACTAGATCATGTATTGAACCACAGTAACCCCTTCATCCACCAGGTGGTACTGTGGAAAAGATACATTGATGACATCTTGGTGATCTGGAGAGGGACAGCAACGGAGGTATCGTCCTTCCATACATGGTTAAATTCCAAGAATCAGTTTCTTAAGTTCACTATGGAGAGCAGCAAAGAAAAACTGGCGTACCTGGACCTCCAAATTTTTCCAGCAGAGGGTGGCCTACAAAGTGAACTTTTCAAGAAACCGATGGCACGCAACTCACTGTTGTCATTCGAGAGCTTTCATCCTCAATCGCTCCGTGAGAATTTACCTGTAGGCCAATTCCTCAGAGTGAGACGGAATTGCTCGTCTAACATCTTATACTAGCACCATGCTAAAGAACTGGCACTCAACCTGAGAGATCGGCACTACCCCAATCATCTAGTACGCCGAGCGCAGAAGAGAGCCTTCAACAACAATCGGGAGGCACTCCTGCAACATAAGAGGAAAGAGGCGACAAGAGATCGGATGACCATGGTACAAACTTTCACCACATCCTCCAACCAAGTGAAAAAAACCATACTGAAGCATTGGAAAATTTTAAATACAGCAGCAGGTGCAATACCTCGCCCGCTGTTTGCATTTAAGAGAGGACCATCCATTCGGGACAACTTGGTTCAGCGAAATGAAACAAACTACTAACACTCTCTGGAACAGCAATCCAGTTCAAGGCCATTACCCCTGTGGGAGTTGTGCTGCCTGCCCTCAGACACGTAAGACCCTGACAATAGACATTGGCACTAACAGACCGTGGAGATTAACAAAACATACAAACTGCAACTCTGAAAAATTGATCTATCTGATTACTTGCCACTGCAAGAAGCAGTATGTGGGCCATACAACGAGGATGATCAAGTCTCGCATTAGCGAGCACAAAAGCACAATCCGGTGCAGGAAGCAATCTACAGGCCTCACCAATCACTTCTTGGAAGCTAATCATAAAGCTGAGGACTTGGTCTGGGTAGTGCTGGAGCAGCCACACATTCCGTCACACGTCGCTGATGTTTCTCACTTCCTTTTTGTAAAGGAGCAACGTTGGATTTATAGATTGAAATCTGATGTAATTGGACTGAATGACAACATTCCTTGGTTATCTATCTGAGTGCAACATTTGTCATGTGGAGCTCTTTGTTATCACAATAAGGTGTGCCGTCCTGTTGAGACTGAGACTTCCACAAATCCGTGGCGTTCATTCTATCTACAGGGCGCCTTGTAAATCATTTTTCAGGTTCTTAGTCTAGTGTCCTCCGACACATATATGTTGATTATAATCTATATCTACATTCTCAACTTAATACCCTTTGATAATACCCTGGGGTACATCATGGGTCAGACTTCGTGACTCCACTTACTCCCCTCCACACAATCTCAGACACAGCCGATCAGGCCATGCTGCATAATTTCCATTAACTATGTAGTAAATAAATTGGTGGGTTTTGACTGGCCAACATCGCCATTATCTGCCACAGAATAGGGCACTTTTCCCAATCTGTTGATAGTTGTGCCGCCGCGCTTGTTGCCTAGCAAACACTCGTGGCTCTATTCTCATTGCACAGCCGATCAGGCCATGCTGCATAATTCCCACTAACTATGTAGTAAATAAATTGGTGGGTTTTGACTGGCCAACATCGCCATTTACTCCCACAGAAAAGGGCACTTTTCCCAATCTGTTGATAGTTGCACCGCCGCGCTTGTTGCCTAGCAAACACTCGTGGCTCTATTCTCATTGCACAGAGCCTTATACCTAGTTATTTGCGCAGGTGCTAGCATTAGCGAAAGTGTCCTATCTGGTTCAGCTAGCGGCGCTAGTTTATCGCGAACGAGCATGCGCATGAGATTAGGTAAACTAACTCACCTACGCCCATGCGCGTCGGACCACTAGAAGGTAGTGCGCATGCGCGCGGTGAAGTGTCTCTGCACCGCGCGTACTCACTGACACGGCGTAGCGGACCAGCTGAATCAAATTGGCCACTTAGCTGCAACATAAAAAGACGCCCTTCCTGCCCGTCGGTGCCTCCCCTTCGGCTCGAGATTCTGCCGCGAGGTACCGACGGACAGGTAAGCAGGGACCAGGGCGTTTAGATATAGGGGGGTATATGTTTTGTAGACCGGCCCCTTTTTCACCTTTAGAGGTACTGACAACAGCGTGTGGTCTTTTACCACTGGTTTAACAACAATAATATTTAGCTGTTGTCATGGGTAAATAATAAGTGCCATTGTACAACTGTGTGAGCACTTACATGAATGTAATGTAGGAGGCCATATGCCCTAGTCGTTGGATGCAGCCATCTGGTACACTGGTGGGGGATATGTTTTAGACAGATTGGAAATTAAGTGGTTCTCCAAACAATACACTGAGGTCTAATCCTTAAGACAAGCATCTAGCACAGAGACTGTCTTTATATGTTTAGAGCGGTGCCTTATTCGTCCGAGCAGTTGCCGGGTGAGGTGAGGCTACTTCCCACACACCGATGGGTAAGTGTTTAACTTTTTGTATACTTATTGACTTGTGGTGACATAACGTTTTGCACTTCTAATGTGACTATCATAAAGTTGTGATGGTTAGTCTGAGTTTATCTTGATTTAACACTGGTATTGCACAATTATAGCACCTTCCACACAGCAATTGTTGAAGATGTAAGATTGAGGAACATGCACATGTAATTTTCCACATGGTTCTCTCCTCTTTTCTCGTTTTTGTACAGGAAAGACAAATTGCATCATCAGAGCAAAACTTAGAAGATGTGGTAGGATGGTCTTGAATGATCAATCTTGTTTTATTTTCTGGTTGTAATTATTCTAGCACATATGATAGTGTTTTTGCAGTAGCAGATAAGAGCTTGGCCCTGACGAATGGCAGTGACTTTTTCACAGGAAGGCAGAAACATGTTGGCCCTACATACATCTTTTTGGAATTCTACCAAGCAATATAGACAATGATTCTTTCACACTGTCACTTCACTATCTTTTAATCTGACATCCAGGCAAACACTATTAAAGGTCCTTGTTTGCTTCGATAGCCATTTTAAGACACTTCACTTGATTTATTTTTTGCACTGCACATATCAGCCCCCCTGTTCTACGTACGATTGTGGTGACCGTACTGCGGTCTTGTGTTGCGTTGCTTAAATACAACTGGGCGATCGCACATTGACCAAGGTTCGGAAGTCCTACATGATGAGGCTCCGCCACCAGGTGGGCTGATAGGACTTAATCAGCAATTTTCTGTTAGCCTATTTTTGACTTTGTGTCATTTAAGTTATTTTACTTTTTGTGCAAACACACCAGTGTTAACTTTTGTATCCACAAACAATAACACATTTTCAGCTGGTACAATATGAAGTCTGTGGCCTAAAGAGTCTTCGAGATGACGGTGTGCTGGCTAGGTGTAGTGTATGAGCCTCTTGTTTTTTTTTTAATCAAAAACTGTTATCTTTGAGTTCAAGACTCACAAGTTGCTGTTCTTCCTGTGGTAAAAAGTAAATTCTAGCACCAACCAAAGGTCTGGGACCTTCTAGGTACATGACAGATAGGTTGGGGCCATACTCATGAATCTTTCAATGGAGGGTCATGGGACTTGTGAAGAAGATAAAAATTCCTCGAATTGGAGGGAGTCAGGTGACATTATTTAATAGTCCTTTCTGAAATTTACTGAGAGGTTAGCCTAATCACACTTGAAGTCCACTTACTGGTGGACGAGTGGGAATGAGTGAGCAGCACTTCTAACCCTTGGGGTGTCTCTCTCTCTCAACGAAGTCAACAGCAAAAGCAGCCCTATTTTTTCAGAAATCCTGTATCATTTCAGCCGACAGAGTTTCTTAATGCAGCCTGTCTTACTGAGGTCCACTGGTTCATCAGGTGTGATCCATCTTCTGTCCTTTGAGTCCAATAGTGTTCTGAGGCTGGTACCCAGGGGTGCCACTTTTATGCCAGTTTTTAAGGTTGTGGGTAGGGAGGACTCCCTAACCAATGGGTAAGAATTTCTCACGGGCAACACCCCACACAGGGCGGGGCTTTAGTCTGGTAGGACTTTCCTATAGTGCTTTTATGGCATCTCAATCAAGGTGATGCTCCATTGGAGCGGCCAAATCATTCAAGAAACTGCGGACCGATAGATGCACACCGTAAAAGAAGAGCACTGAAAAGACCGCAACAGCAAAATCAGTATAGGCGTGATGAATATCACCTTGATTGAAATGCCATAAAAGCACTATAGGAGCACCACGTTATTCCTTCACGTGAGCCGCAAAATGGCATTGAAAGTCCTCCGTCACTGGAGTGCTGTCCCAATAAATGCATCAGTGCACTGGTGACATTTAACAAACAAGTCTTGGGTACACTGTGAACCGTATACTAGGGAGTTCCAGGTAAGCTAAATATGCTAATCAGGCATTAGCCAATTATACATACATTTGAGGGGTTAGAGCACGAGTACTGGGACCCCATCAGCCTGGCCAAGTGCACTTCAGGTAAAAATTATCAGTAGAATCAGTGCCAAAATGTGTGGGGTACAATCAGAGGCACTTGCCTAAACTATATCATTCACAGAGGGACAAAGAAAACATCTTTAGATTTACTGGCCCATGTGATAATCCCTGAAATCCGCCTATCTTCTGGGGAGGGAAAATATGCATGCAGACAGCCTCAGGAGGCATTTTCTCTCATGAGTTCAGTTTGTTTAGCAGCAAGATATTTCGTCAGATCTCTGCAAGATGGTGAACTCCTATGAGAAATCTTTGTGCTTCCCTGAGAATGACCTTCTTCCTGTGTTTTGATCAGCAGCCACCTGTGCATTATCTTAGGTGTGGATCTTAGGTGTGGATGCGCTACCCAAGGCCAGACGACGGCACCTTCTATGTGTATTTCATATGATATCACTACTATTCAGAGTTTTGGAAAGGATTCATTTGGAGAGGTCAGATATGATTCTAGGACCCCCAATTTTGCCCATGAGACCATGTTTTCCCTCCTTTTGAAGGTAACTCTAGAGCAGAGGTATTCAAACTTTTCCAGGTTGAGCCCCCCCAGCTGAATTCCCCCAGATGTTGGGCCCCCCCACCACCCGACCGAAACCTCGGGAATCCGGCACACCACATGATCGACTGCAACGCGCACACCACAGGCCATATCCGGCAAACAATGCTCAACACAACAAGAGTGCCTAGCAAACTGCAGGCCTGTGAGTGGGTGTGGCGAAACGACCGAGGCGTATCACACAGCTCAAAACACAATCCTCCAAGGCAAAGGAAGTCATCACAACCCTCCCCATCCATCATGTACACCTTGTCATCCACCAACTCCCCCACCATTCATTCCTTCCCTCCATCTGTGCCCCATCCACATTCAAACCCCTTCAACCACTTGCAAACCCATACACCATCCATCCCTCCATCCATCATCTCACCCATCCATCCCTCCATCCACCCCCTCACCTATCCATACATCATCCATCCATCCCTTCACCCAATCCATCCCCTCACCAATCCATCCACTCTTCCACCCATCCATCCACCCATCGATCCAACCACTCACCCCTTCACCCAAGCTATCCTCCCACTCATCCATCCACTCCTCCATTCATTCATCCATCCACTCCTCCATTCATTCATCCATCCATCCACTCCTCCATTCATCCATCCACTCTTCCACCCATCCACTCACTCACTTATCCATCCAACCACCCACCCTCTCACCCATCCAGCCATCCCCCCACCCACTCATCCATCCACCCAGTCACTCATCCGTCCACCCACTCAACCCCCCACTCATCCATCCACCCACCCATCCATCCCTCCCGCTCTCCACCCTCCCCCCACTCATGCATGCACTCTCTGACCCATCCATCTCCATGCTCCTCTCCTCACCCATCTATGCACACACCTGCCCATCTACTCTGCCAGTCATTCATCCATGTCCTCACTCATCCATCCATCCATCCTCCCCCTCTCTCTCCATTTTGCGTGTTTATATAGCGCTAGAATCACTCCCGGGGGAGTATCTCCGCGCTTCGACCACTGCGAAACCCTTCCTGGCTTCCCTGAGAGATGGTCCCTTAATGGGTATCTCCAGGGTGAGACCAGGCATCCCCGGCGGTCTGGTGGGGCCGTTAGTGAAGATGAGGCAAGCTAATGCCCAGAGTTGCCGAGTGTGATCGCTGATCAGAGTGGGCACCAAGGCGAGAGAATTATCGAGTCCGCTGACCCTGGTCCAGAAACCTGCCGCGCCGGGAATCGAACCCTGGTCCCGGGCCGTCCTCTGCTCTCGGGTCTGCCGCCTCTAACCAGTGAGCCACACTACCTCACATTCCCCCCTCACCCAGCCACCCATCCCTCCATCCACCCTTCACCCATCCACCCACTCATCCATCCACTCATCCACTCATGAATCCATCCATTGACCTCTCACCCACCCCTTCACTCCTCCATTCATCCCCCCGTCCATCCACCCTCCTCAATCACACATCCATCCCTACATCCACCCCTTCACTCATCCATCCATCCATTCATTCACCCCTTCACCCATCAATACATCAATACATCCATACATCACCTCTTTCATCCATCCACCCACCCACTTGTCCACCATCCACCCCCCCATCGATCCATCCACCATTTCACTGATCCATCCATCCCTCCACCCATCCATCTACCCTTCCAACCATACACACATCCATCCATTCCCATCCATCCCTCCACTCATGCATCCATCCTCTCTCCCACCATCCATCCACCCCTTCACCTATCCATCCATCCCCTCACTCATCCATCCACCCCCCACCCATACATCCACCATGTCACCCACACATCCACCATTCCACCCATCACTCCACCCATACATCCACCACTCCACCCATACATCTATTCACCCACATGGCAACATAACGGACGTCTGGTGGCCGGCTCAACCCGACATCCCTCGCTCTCCCTCTAGCTGCCTCTGTTTCCCTCGCTCTCCCTCTGTCTCCCTCGCTCTCTCTCACTCTGCCTCCCTCGCTCTCCCTCTGTCTACCTCGCTCTCCCTCACTCTGCCTCCCTCGCTCTCCCTCTGTCTGCATGTCTCCCTCCCACACTCTCCCTCGCTCTCCCTGTCTGCCTCTGTCTCCCTTGCTCTCCCTCTGTCTGCCTCTGTCTCCCTCCCTCGCTCTCCCCCTGTCTGCCTGTCTCCCTCCCTTGCTCTCCCTCTAGCTGCCTCTGTCTCCCTTGCTCTCCTTATGTCTCCATCGCTATGCCTCCCTTGCTCTACCTCTGTCTCCCTCGCTCTCCCTCTGTCTCCCTCGCTCTCTCTCCCTCTGTCTCCCTCGCTCTCTCTCCCTCTGTCTCCCTCGCTCTCTCTCCCTCTGTCTCCCTCGCTCTCCCTCTGTCTCCCTCGCTCTCCCCCTGTCTCCCTCGCTCTCCCTCTGTCTCCCTCGCTCTCCCTCTGTCTCCCTCGCTCTCCCTCTGTCTCCCTCGCTCTCCCTCTGTCTCCCTCGCTCTCTGTCTCCCTCGCTCTCTGTCTCCCTCGCTTTCCCTCACTCTGCCTCCCTCGCTCTCCCTCTGTCTGCCTGTCTCCCTCCCTCGCTCTCCCTCTGTCTGCATGTCTCCCTCCCTCACTCTCCCTCGCTCTCCCTGTCTGCCTCAGTCTCCCTCGCTCTCCCTCGCTCTGTCAGCCTCTGTCTCCCTCCCTTGCTCCCCCTCGCTCCCCCTCACTCTGCCTCCCTCGCTCTCCCTCTGTCTGCCTGTCTCCCTCCCTCGCTCTCCCTCCCTCGCTCTCCCTCTGTCTGTCTGTCTCTGTCTCCTTCCTCCCTCCCTCTCCCTCTTCATCTCACCATGCCTGTGTGTGCCCAGGCTGACACAGCTTCTGGGCACGCACACTCTGCCAGGCAGCCGCACCCGAGCACTTCACACCTCTGAGACCATTCGCATGCTAATGAGCTTTGTTCTGCTCTTAGGCCCCTGCAGCCCCACTCGGACGGAAATCGCCCGCCCTCAAGAGTCTCTACATCGCGCTGCACAAAGGGAAGATCGGAGTGGAGCTGTGCCCCCCCTGGGATGGTGCCGCGCCCCCCCCCAGGGGGGCGCGCCCCACAGTTTGAAGAACCCTACTCTAGAGCATCCCTCAAATATGTTGATTCTTTCTCCATCTCTTCAGTTTCCGATCTTTTGGGCTCCACATAATCTTCAAGTACAGTGCTGATGGTTGAGCAGGTTGGTCTCCAGCATTTAAATTGTCCTAGATAAGTAGCTATGAATCTGAAGCAAGAATGCCACCCTTCTACAGTGATGTTTCATGTTGATCATTGGAATTCATTTTCATTCTACTAGCATTCTAAATGATCACATCTTAGCGATTGTGATCCTTTAGGATTTCTGGATTTTTTGAGGGCTAGTTTCCTTTTGGAATTACCAAAATGTACCAGACCAGTGCATTGGGCTACAATTCAATCTTTGTGGTGGCCATAGACATCTTTCTAATCGTATTCCTTTGATTTCTAGTCTCTAAAGTAGGTTTTGCAATCTCTCAGACCTGTAGTTCATTCTTCCTCCCTTGACTGGGATCTTTGTTTGGTTGCATGGGCTTTGCCTTACTGGAATATATTCTTCTTCCTCTCTTATCGGCCAAGGTTTTATTCTTAGTGACAATTACATCTGCTCAGGGGCTGGGAAATTAGATGTATTAATTTCTCATGAGCCTTAGCTGAAGTTGTGTCTGTAAAAGTATTCCTAAAATCAGGTGCTTCTTTTTGCCCTAGCATGTCTTTAATTTATCCCAGGAACTAATTCTCCCTCTATTTTGTCAATTGTTATTTCTGAGGATGACCTCAATTATATCTCCTCAATGTTTCTACAGGGTTTTCCTACTGACTTAAACTATATTTCTTTATTTTGTACATCAGATGACATGTTTATTAAATGAGGTCCGACTGATAATATATGAAAGCCTACACTGACAACCCTGAGGTGTGGTCTATGCATAGCAATCTCGACTTTCTAATCATCTGAGGAGTGCCCTCTTCCTGAACATATAAAGAACATGTTCATAGGGGGCACAGTGAGTTTGAGTGGTAATACTTTGTATATACTCAAGGTTAAAGACTGCAACGAGGAAGATGGATGAGGTGGTAATGCATTCATAATTTACCAGTAATCTTCATGACTCCAAATGCGTTCACTTCCATTGTCCCAGATTTCAATAGTGAGTAGGAGCTGTAAGTATCAACCTCTCCCATTTCTCTCCCTCATCCCTTCTGGCTGTTGATCTCCTGTAGGCAAAAAAGTCTGATTTCTCCTTGTTTGTTTTGACCCCTTGTTCAAGTTGGGTATGATTATGAAATTGTTAGAGGTAAGGATCTGAACATATCTCACCTTCTGAAAAAATGGCCCTCTTTTTATCTCCTCAATCTTTCCTCCAGTCATATTTTGCTTTCAAAATGAAATATCGGAAAGACAAAGATGGGCCCTCACCAATGCCTTTCCCACCAGTGTATGTGCCTTCAGTGACTCACTGCATAGGTGCTCACACAATCATGCATTGCTCTTTCCATTTCAACTCTGTCAGAGATCTGTCATTTATGTTGACTTCATCTTGGGTCAGAATCTGAGTCTCCTTCAGTCCTGCACCACGTATTCTCTGCTTTTGAGCCATTCCATCCCACCCATTAGAACACCCTCCAGGTCTTAAGAGGTACTTTGCCACCCTTTTGCCCATTCCCCCTGGGACAGATTAGCATCACCACCACCTTTCTTTCTGAATCCTGTGTCTCAGGGCCGTGACAATGCAGTTCATCAGGTCCAGGTGCAGCCTGGCAGCCATATTGTCCATGCCCTAGAGGTCCATTATTAATAATTGGTTTGGGGAGAACCTGAGTGGGGGCCACCCTCTAATTTGCTGCACTTATCTTCAAAGAAGGATGCTCTCCATGTCATCCTTTTTTTCTGCAGAGTGGCTCCAGAGCACTCTAACATGAAGTAGGTGGGGATGGAAGAGGTCAGTACTTAATTGTGGTGAATAGTAGTGGTGATAAAAATGCAAGAACATAAACAGGAATGATGTAGCACTGATTTACATTATATATGATTATTGATTTGAATACCTTCTGGATAATACAAACGGGTGCAGTGCTTAAGATGCAAAATATTACCTTTCAGTGCAAACTGTAAGTGCAAAGAAATTGTGGTATGCTTAATGTGGTGAGGTGTGTATTATCCCACAACGGCATAAGTACTTAACTTTTTGGTTATTTAAAAAAGTTTTAAAGTTTAACTGGGTAAAAGATGATAATAAAACCATGGCTTTCATGATATGTGGGGGTAGGGGGTGAGAGGGACAACATAAGATTCATATTTTGCAATTTGACCCATGTAAACGAGGAACATAGCTATCTACCTGTTGTCTCATCCTATTTCCCCCCTCCCAATTGTTGTACTTTTTGTAAATGAAGTAAAGACCTTGTATGTAATCAGTCCAGTAGCCAGTAGTATAGATTAGGTAGATTTATTCAGTTAGAGGTAAGATGGTACCGGCCCCACCGGGAACAGAAGCCTGCTGCTCAGCCCCACTCATTCCAACTGGCCACTCATCCGAACCATGCACTCATGAAAATTCTATTACATCACTCTCACACAGGCTGAGCAGCAAGGAACTAGGAGACACAGGATATAACAGTACTGACTAATTTATTTGTGTTCCTTAGGAAGCTTAAAATGCCTATGGCAAGGAGACCAGTAGGGACGAGTTCTCCTTAGAGCCCCGCATCTATCTTCGCCACTATGTCCCATGAGGGCCAGTCAAATGTACAATCTACTGATTCTACTGTGTTGCACTGCCAAGATCGATTTTGGATTACTGAGAGTCATGGCCAAGTGATTAAGATCCTATTTTGGAATACTGCTGGCCTGCCAAGCAGGGTGGGCTGCAAAGAATGGGTTAACTTCATATAGGACTATGATATCTTTCTCTTTCACAAAACATGGTCTATATAAACCATAAGCCCGGATGGTTATTGCTACCACATAGACCCTGCAGGGTCTTCTTTGTCTGGAAGAGCTAGAGCAGGTATTGTCCTGGATCAAAGTTCTTTGTGCTGCAAATTCAATCTGGTTGCACTTTATTTCAAGCACTTTTATGTATGTGGCCTAATAGATTAATTATTGTTTTTATACATTTTTATAATGGGTATTTTGACACACTTACTGGGGAGAGGATGTGGCCTTACATCTAGAGCTGTCGACCTCGAAGCTGGGGAACGCGGTTCGAGTCTCGGCAACGACACTCATCATCCTGTGATTCTGGGCAAATCACTTAGGGGCAGATTTACAAGAAAGTGGCACATCTATAGAAATGGGTCACTTTCCTTGCGCCACCCTGAAAAATGCTTGCGCCACAATGGATCTGCCGTATTTACAATACGGCGCACTATGGCGGAAAGATTGACAGATGCGTCAGAAATTCTGACGCATCTGTTGGGGTAAAAATCATGCATTGCTGGAGTTGTGTCGCAAGCACGACGCAACTCCAGCAATGCATTTTGTGGCCTATTCCCACTATACTGTGTAACTCCTTATGCCTGCTTCAAGCAGGCGTAAGGTTTTGACGGAGTGGCGTCCTAAAAGTGATGCAGTGAAATCTTGTAGATTTCACTGCGTCACTTTTACAAGGCTTTCCTGCGTAGGAACGACCCCCTGCATACATTATACCTGACGCGGGTATAATGTGACTCAGGGCTTTACAACATGCCACATCTCTCTAGATGTGTCACGTTGTAAATATGGGGCATTGTTTGTGCTACCATTGCGTAAAAAAAAGTGATGCAATGGTGGCTTTTAAGGAGCTACCTAGAGATTTTGGAAAATTACAACAGCGTAGATCATAGTATAAGGCTGCTTAAGGTATAAGAAAAAAGAACTACTAAATCAATCCAGGGGGAAACTGGTCAGAGCTTGTAGGCAGAAAGATCCTAGGGCCTGCTGGCTAGAGCACAATAATACCAACTGTCTAAGCATTACATCGAACACTGTCCTAACTATCTTTAGCCTTGAAGCTTGAGTCAACCATTACAAATATTATATGGACAGAGTGTATCTCATCAATATGTTGAGAAGGATGTGCTGTTGCCCCTAGATCTGAAATTCACCATCAAAGAGATCAAGGAGACAATTAATAGGAGCCCTTGCCACAAGACACCCCGACCTGATGGCGTGCCAGTGGATTTATATATACTCTCACCTGAATTACGGGTCCCTCTCTTATGTAATTGTTTCAATGTTCTGGTATTGTGCTGATATTTAAGAAGCTCATCCCTCAGTTACCGGACTGATATTGCCCAATATCCCTTCTGAATTCTGCTGTGAAGTTGGTGGGGAGGGTCTCCTAACTTGGGTGAGGGAGAGCAACACACTATCGGAGGTGCAGTATGGATTAGGGGAGGGGCTTGGCATTCTGGACCAATGTTTAAAACTAAGCTCACTTGTTAGTCTCAAAGTCCACCGTTGCTAAGCCGGGTAGTGTGTTCCTGGCCTTAATGGAGCTATCCTATGCCTTAAATAGCTTAGTTAGGTCTAAACCTTGGGAGATCTCAGTTGACTTAGGTGTTCAGTTTGTGAGAGCCCTTCATTATGGTCTGTTAGCCTCTGTCAGGTACAGCCCTTCAGGTGAATGGATGCACTGCTTTAAGCTAAGGAGAGGGGTGTGCCAGGGCTGTTTCTTACCCCCCTATTGTTCTTTTTGTATATTACCGGCCTAGCCAAAGCCCTAACTAATGGTGTTTCGGACACACCCTCAATCGGTAGGAAAAAGGTACCAGTACTCCTATACGCAGACGATGCGGTTTTACTCTCGAGAACTCCCAATGGCCTAAATCCCCTATTTCAAGAATTTGATGCTTTCATGGGGTAAGTGGGCTTGGTTACTAACCAAGCAAAAGCTTATATACTGGTCTGCAAGCCTAGACAACATAAGATGCAGGGTACATTTTAAAAAGGCCAACCGGTGACGCAGACCCAGGATTTTCCCTACTATTGGGGTAGTTATGGATGCTAAGGACCATCGGGGACCCTGCATTGATAGTGACATTTGTGAGCTCGGTGGGCATATCTTTAATCTGGCCATACTCATCTTGGAAAAAAACCTTCCCCCCCTTTTGGACATCCATAAGAGAAAGGGTCTCCCAGTTCTTACATATTGCTCAGGTATCCAGGGATACTCTAATATAGGCTCCCTTCTGGGTGAGTTCATTCTATCTTTCTAACATCAGACAGGTCTCATATGTTTTACCCCTTCTGTACTGTGGTTTCCTCCCAACGCGTTGGCCCGGTCATTCGAACAGTGAATGTGGCATGGTCAGATTTTATTTAAACACTCTTTTTTCTCTGCTCACACTACTTACTCTAATAAGTGGGACAGGAGCTTGTTTGTTTGTAGTCTGTTCCAGAGACCACTTTGGCAAACCTGGTACCCACAGATTATGAGATCTTGTAAATACAAGCTGTTTGTCAATTCTAAAGCATGGCCTTTAAGCTGATATATTATTGAGCGATTTTAAATCTGTCCTTAACTTACTTTTAGGTCCCAGGGCATTATATATATGTAGATATGTATATTTCAGGGACGTTATAGCTAGTTGGACATTTCACTCATACAAAACCATAGAAATTCCGCTGTTATAGTTAGTTGAGCCAACTACAACTCGCGCCCCCGCAATGCATTGCTGAGGACGTCACATATTACATCATTCATGACATGGTCAGTGACATCACTAATTACATCTCAAATGACATCACTGATGACATCATCCAGTGACTATGTGTTTCTGTAAAGTTTAAATATGTTTAATATATATATTGGCCAAGTTGTATTGAAGAATGAGTGGCTGTATAAGTGTCTGGATGGAGGATTTAGTAGGTGCGTTACTGACTGTATAAGTGAGTGATTAAATGTGTCTTACTGAATGCGTGGGTAAGTGACTAAACTGATGGAATGTCTGTATCAGTCTTCCTATTGCTGCGAAAGCTGCTGCATTGGTTGGTGAGTAGCTACATGAGTGGCTATATGGGTTATTGATTGGTTGCATGAGTATTTGTACGGGTACCTGAGTGTGTGTGTGGGTGGATGGGAGGTGCGTGACTCTGTGCATAGATGTGTGAGTGCTTCATTCACTGGGTGTATGGGTTCAAGAGTGCATGTGGAATCAGCTGTATGGGTGGGTGAATGTGAGTATGGGTGTGTTGGTGAGTGAATGGATATCTTAGTGCTACATGTCCAAGTAACTACATATGTAAAACACAGTGCATATGAGAGTTGGAGTATTTAAATGACTATACATGAGAGCCAGTGATTGTGAGAGTGGCTGTATGGATCAGTGTGTACTTGTATCAGTGATTGTATAAGAGAGTAAGTATATGTTAGTATATGTATGAATAAGTGAGGATGTGTGTGTATAACTGTATAGGTAAGTAAATAGAAGTGTGATTGATTCTTTGCATGACTGACTTGGTGTTTGAGTAACACTGGATGAGTGGAGGTGTATGAGTGCCTATAATAGTGTTGTATTGATGAGTCACTGCATGTATGAGTGACTGTATGGGTGAATGAGTGGATATGTGTGTAGACCTATGAATCAGTGAGTGCGTACGTAGTAACTGGTATCTGTGTCTCTATTGTTTCGAAAATGGTAGTCTGTATTTTAGAGTGGGTGTATCAAAGGTTTTATTAAGGTATGAGGAGGTGCATAAGACTTTCACGTGGATGATGTCATCAGTGATGTCACTGACCATGTCATGAATGATGTAATATGGGACGTCATCAGCAGTGCATTGCGGGGGCGCAAGGTATAGTTAGCTCAACTAACTTTAACAGTCGGATTTCTATGGTTTTGTACGAGTGAAATGTCCAACTAACTATAACGTCCCTGTAACCAATGGTTTTTTCAGTGAATTTCAAAGGTTTTTTAAGTGCTAATTTGTAACTATAACATCCCTGAAACCTACGTTTTTTTCAGTGAATTTCAAAGGTTTTTTAAATGCTAATTTCGATCTACACTGCGGACAGCAGGCCTCACAATTCAGATGGAGGGGCGATTGCAGATGACTCAGTCCAGTACGCAAGACACATTGCTCCCAGTGTGGCCCCCCGGACCACGCATCATCGCAGGGTGTGCACACACTGAGCGCCAAAGGTACCGCTAACTCAGTGCACCATAAGTCATCGCCATGTGGCCTTATTAAGGCAGAATTTAATAGACAAAAGACATTGCTCCCAGTGCAGCCCGCCCGGACCACGCATCATCGCTGGCTGCGCCCACGCTGAATGCTTCTGATGCCCCTACCTCAGTGCAGCAAAACTCATGGACCCTTTATGATTAAATCTCTGTGTCTGATCCAATGATTACTGTTGTACTTGTTACCAGCGCCAACCATTCCCGGAGGGGTGACTTACACTCACCCCACACGCATCCAGCACAGACGTCACTAGACATATGACCCTGGTTATAAAAAGGAGTCGAGCGAATGTGCCCGTACCCAGGTCAACTGTCTATCTGTGTGCATGTGTTTATTATTTAAGTATTATGCTGTCCCTGGGCCCTACCACATTATATTGTGCTCTGGACAGAGTATGCAACCATCTTACCTTTGACAGCGGCGGAAAACTTTAGTTATGTAACTTTGTCTCGGTCATTGTACAAGTACTTACATAGAGATTGGATCATTAGAGTACTGCAAGGAGAGTATATGGTGAAATTATAAGTGCATGGGGATTGGCGGAGTGATTGTATAAGTACATATGTTGGCTTACTCCGACAACAAGCTTTTCTCTAATTGGCTGTCCTCTATGTTCCAAAAACTGAAACTTTAACTTTCCATGGGTCTGTATGGCTACAGCTGCAACAATTCACTGAATGTGCAATAAACATTCATATCCACATAGATGTGTCATGTCCACCATCTTTCTTGTGTGGTACTATGGATGAATGTAGGGTCAGTGATTCCCCGTATCTTCCATGTTGGCCATACTGTAGGACTTGGCTCACAGATTGACACTTTGGCTTTTGCAACCTGGGTGACGGTAGCACTCCAACAAGGACACCCGCATCAGTGTTGTCAGATTTTTTAAGCATTCTCTAGCCCAAAGCCAACTAGAAAGTAGCCCGAAGTAGCCCGATATTGTTACTTTGAGGAAGGAGGGGCAGGAACAGCATCAAGCAGGCGGTTAATGCGTTGGGATTGATGTAGCGGGAGGCTACCAAGTACATATTTGTCTAATAAAGCACTTTAACATACTACTTTGCTGGAGCACTGAATATATATTTATAATCTGGCAACTAGCACAAACCAAAGTTTTACAGCACAACTGGGAAAAATATAGCCCAATTGTGCGTGATCTAGCTCAGTCTGGCAACACTACCTGCATCAGTTGATTCCTCATAGAGCTCACGACAGAGCCACACCCATAGCCACTGAGTCATTCTTCAAAGCCTCACGTTGGACTGGCATACGTCAGGCCAGTCCACTCCGCTTACGCTTACAGGGAAGGACAACAACGCTACATGGCCCAGATTTTCATTGTAGTGACCTGCTGGTCACAAGTCTAGTTGTTAGTATGCCACGAACACTCCCTCACGGCTGATATACACCCACACCACACCCATCCAGCACAGGCGTCACAGGACACGTGACCCTACTAATACAAAAGACTGGGCGCACGTGCTCTACGCCATTTTAGAGTTGCTCGCACCGCATAAACTGCGGCCGGCACAGTCACACCGGCACAGTGATAGCCAGTCCCGGTGGTCCGGACACCTCATGTTTTGTGTTCCCTGATGCACCGCAGTGTAGGCCTGAGCCATGCAACAGTGGGGTCTTACCGCCACATGCGTGGCCTCACTGATAACTGAGTTAGTAGCACCGCAAGGACTGAGTGGGTGTTCAACCTGCGATGATGATAGGTGCACTAGTATGTCCTCTGCCATACCAAATGCAAGACTTGTTGGCTTGAAAGCGGGGCTCCATGATGTGGTGGGTTCCCTGTCTGTGAAAAGGTGAGCAGTGAGGCCTGGGTGCGCAGCAGCGGCCACATACCTCTGGGTGGCGGGAGTAGATGGGGTGCAGCAGCCTGGATGCCGAAAGGCGGCACAGCGATTTAGGCGTACACAGTCGCATGTACTCTGCCATTACTAATTCTGTACTATGTTTCAGATGTGGGAGCTTGATAGTTCCACTAGGTGCCGGCACATGGTTGGAGACAGAGTGGTGACATAAAGGTGAGCTGTGATGGTTTTGTCCACAGTATGGGTACTTAGTGTCCCTCCTCATCTCTTCCTTTCTCTCCCCACACTCTATCACTCTCTCTTCCTCTTACACTGTTTCTCTCTTTCTCTCTCTTCCTCTTTCTCTTTCTCTTTCTCTCTCCCATTCTTCCTCTGTTTCTCTGTTCCTCTTTCTCACACTCTTTCCCTCTTTCTCCCCCTCTTCTTCTCTCCCACTGTTTCTCTCTCTCTTCGTCTTTTTCACTCTTTCTCTCTGTCTTCCACTCACTTTCTTTCTCTCTCTCTTCCTCTCACTCTCACTGTTTCTCTTTCTCTCTGTCTTCTGCTTACGTTCTTTCTTTTTTCTCTCTCTTTCACTCTGTTTCTCTCTTGTTCTCTCTCTTCCTCTCTCTCTCACTCTTTCTCTATCTCTTTCTCTCTCACACTCTTCCTCTGTTTCTCTCTTCCTCTTTCTCACACTCTTTCTATCTCTCTACCTCTTTCTAACTTTCTCTCTCTTCCTCTCTCACTCTTTTTCTCGTTCTCTCTGTCTTCCTCTCACTCTTTCTTTCTTTTTCTCTCTCTCTTCCTCTCACTGTTTCTCTATTTCTCTCTGTCTTCCTCTGACTCTTTCTTTATTTTTCCCTCTGTCTTCCTCTGACTCTTTCTTTCTCTCTCTCTCTTTTCTTCTCTCCTTTGATGGCGCATGGCGCACAATCTTATCTTGCTTTTTATATAACAGGCTTTGATTTACAAATCGATGTCCCCCCCCACCCAACACCACCAGAGCTGAACGCACGTAGAACCTGCGATGATGCATGACCATCCTCGCAACATCTGAGAAAGTTGCGTCGGCACATGGTTGACCCTCTTACACACACACCTGTGGCGGAATGTGAGAAGAGAGGCTTCTTTCCGCAGCAGCGAGCAGTCACCTCTGGGTGGTGGGAGTGGATAGAGTGCAGCAGCCTGGGTGCATAAGAGCACACAGACACCTCCAAGCAGTGGGAGTGGATGGGGTGCAGCAGCCTGAGTGCGCATTGGCGAAACAGAGAATTACGTGTGTGCAGTTGTATGTACTCTGCAATTACTAATTCTATACTATATCACTACACTTGAGGGTGCACTATGTCCCTGCACATGGTTGGAGACACACCAGTGGCACAAAGGTGCAAATATTTTCCCCAGTGTCAACGTTCCCTCTCCCTCTCCACCTCTTCCTTTCACTCTCTCACACTTTCTCTCTTTCTCTGTCTCTTCCTCTCTCTCATTCTTTCTTTCTTTCTCTTCCTCTCTCTCACTCTTTCTCTCCCTCTCTTCCTCTCTTTCATACTGTTTCTCTCTTTCTCTCTTTGTCTGTCTTCCTCTCACTCTCACTCTTTCTCTCTTTGTCTGTCTTCTTCTCTCTCGCTCTTTCTCACACTGTTTCTCTCTTTCTCTCTTCCTTTTATCTCACTCTTTCTCCCTTTCTCTTTCTTCCTCTCTCTCTCTCTCACTCTTTCTTTCTTTCTCTCTCACTCTTTCTCTCTTTCTTTTTCTCCTTTGCTGGACGCATTGCGCACCATCTCATTTTTCTTTTTGTCTTGCAGGCTGTGATTCACTATTGCTCCAGCGATGACACGACTCAGCTGCACATAGTTTTATTTGTTGTTGTTTTCTTTTAATAAAATGTTTTTATACGTAAATCCATACATGACTAAGATTGTTATTTGTCCAACCTCACAAGCATCTTCTTAATAATAATTATACAACATTACCCAATTTCTACGTTCCAGATTCCCTAACATGACTGTCACATTTGTTTGTGGGGGTTGGGGGTGAGGGGGAATGTCAGACAAGGAGCTCCTGCTGGGGGATGTCGGAGCACTGTTGGGTGTCCGACCTGCATGATCGTTGCCTCAATTGCATCTGTTCCCAGACACTTACGAGCCGGCGGGCTGGCTCGTAGATGAAGAGCTGCAAGCCGACTGGCTGGCTCATAAAGGGAGAACCACAGCCCGTCAGTTCGCAGAGGGAGAGCTGCAGGCCAGCTCGCGGAGGAACACCTGTGGGCTGACTGGTATAGGGAAAGGTGTGGCCGTCGGCTTTCAAAGGGATAGCTGCGGAACAGTGATGTGGGGAGACGGATCATGAAGAGGGTATCTCGCAGAGAGAGACCTGCAGTATATTTCCAGTCTTGGCTTCAAAGATACAACTGCGACAAGTGGTTCACAGAGGGAGACTTGCAGACCCAAGAAGGTTTTTGAAGGTATGCTGGTGATGTGGGAAGAGGGTGCGTTACCTGCTTATGTTGGGAGATGCAGCATTAAAGGGGTATCTCGCACAGACAGAGCTTCAGTATGTTTTCAGAGATGCCTCGGACAGATGCCAGCTGATGGACTGAATCACAAAATAGCTTTTCTATGTTCATATAGTGTGATTTATTTTATTTTATTTTTATTTTGGAGATTTATAGAGCGCATGGCTGCCCGAGAGCGTCCCAGCACTAATTGAAATCCACTATCAACTCCAGAGGAGGGGACCGGCGGGAAAAGAAGAGATCAGGGGAAAAGCCATGTCTTCACGGATTTGCGGAATGAAAGGAGATTAGGTTGGGCCCGAAGGTCAGGTGGAAGAGTATTCCACATCTTGGACGCCTGAAATGAGAACTGTCGACCTCCAAAACGTGTTTTTTTGATCTTAGGTATTTTGGTCAGGTGGGCATTGGTTGAGCGTAGGGTTCTGATTGTCGTGTGAGGGGTCACGAGATCTTTCAGGACCGGGGGTGAACAGTTCGCACCCAGGCTTGCAGAGGGACAACTGCGGCTAGTGGAATCAACTCACAGAGTGAGAACTATGGGTCGCCCGCTCCTAAAGAAACAGCGATACCAAAGGGGATGATAGACAGAGTGCTTGAGCAAATCAAACACTCCTCCGTCCATCATCCCCTTTGATATCGCTTTGTTTGCCCTGAGTTGGCAGGGTATGCCCAGACGTGGGTCCCTTGCTCACTCTACCACTGGATTCAAGATAGCCTTGCTGATGAGGATTATGAATCCGAAACCGGTTTCAGGATGCTTGTTTCCGGTCCAGGGAAGACATGGCTTGGCAGTTCGGGCTGGACTGTGCCCATAAGGCACAGGGTCAGACTGATTTGCATATGGGAATGTCTGAACTGGGGTGGTGAAGTGAGCTAAAGAATGATGATGGATTAAACCCAGATCAGTTGACTGGGGGTGAGTGTTTGATTTGCTCAAACACTCTGTCCATCATCCCCTTTGGTATCTCTTTGTTTGCCCTGAGTTGGCAGGGTATGCCCAGACGTGGGTCCCTTGCTCACACTACCACTGGATTCAGGATAGCCTGGCTGATGAGGATTAGTAATCCGAAACAGGTCCCAGGATGCTTGTTTCCCGTCCAGGGAAGACAAGGCTTTGCAATTCGGGCTGGTCCGTTCTCATAAGGCACAGGGTCAGACTGATTTGCATATGGCCATGTCTCAACTGGGGTGGTGGAGTGAGCTAAATAATGATGATAGATTAAACCCAGATCAGTTGAATGGGGGTGAGTGTTTGATTTGCTCAAGCACTCCGTCCATCATCCCCTTTGGTATCCCAAAGAAACAGCAGCAAAGTAGCTCGCAGAGATAGAGGCACAGCAGCGTACTAGCTCGCAAAGGTAGAGAGCTGCGAGCCAACGGACTGGCTTCTTAAGGCATAGCTGCAAAGTGGTGATGTTGGGCAGAGGAAGCGTGAAAGGGTTATAATTCTACTGGTGTCCTGGAGTGGAAGTCGTGCTGCCTGGAGCTCACCTGTTTCTCCTTTATTGTTAATAAATCTTAAACCTTCACTGTATCCATATCATCATTACACTGAGCTCCGGTATATTAAATTGCCCCCGGGGCCTTTCTTTTATATTTTCACTCGATGCGAGGTACAAGATGGCTGCTGACACCTGGTTTGAAGTGTTAGCAGCCAATCAGAGGACACTTCCCGCTTTGAAATGTTGGCAGCCAACCAGAGGCAAGCTTGTGCTCTGAAGTTAGGCACCGTCCAGATATATATATATATATATATATATATATATATATATATATATATATATATATATATATATATATATATATATATATATATATATATGTTTTCCTTTAATATCTCAAATCTCAAATACTACTGAACAGATTTACACCATTTCAGCAAAAGAGCGCTTTCTGAACCAAGACCTTCCTCTCTGCCAAATTTGGCATAATTCCGTTTAGCAGTTTGACCTGTAGTCGTGTGTTAAGTTTCTTATAGAAAAATGCATTAAGAAACACATTTTGGGACCCCCCTTTTTTATCAGCCCCCTCTTGACCAATCACCCCTAACCTTTTAAGATAGGAGCTGATCAAAAAAGAGAAACTTTTGGGAAAATTGCGTATACATTTTTAAAACGACGACGAAGTTATAAGCACAAGGGGGGGCGCGCAACCCCCTCCCAACATGAGTGAAGCCTCTGGACTGCAGGGACCCCAGCAGGCCCCCGCAGCCCCAGCGAGTCCCTGCTATAATTTCTTTTTAGATGCCAGTAGGTAATATATATATATGGATATTCCTCCATAATCTGTTCCACAATAAAAAACTAGGCTGACACAGCTCAGATATCCCATTGCGCGTCTTTATTTACATGCAGGTTGCCATACTGAACGCGCACTGAACATGTTTCAGCCACAAAACCGACCTTTTTCAACATGACAGACGCCATATTCACTGCACTACTCATACCACATTGCTCCCACGTGTTCAATAGACTTAGAAGATTGCCTCAGATGTTTCTTCCCTTTACCCTCCATTTAATTTGTCAGGGAGCCCCACTGCTAAAATTTGAATTGCATTACATTTAGCATATACATTAAACTCCATACAAAGCCCAATGGCGATACTCAAGATCGGGTGCCTCCAGTAAAATACTATAGACAAGTGTTGGATCACCTCATTAAACTGCAAAGGTACAAAATAACAGAACAATGCTAATGCATAATGTCAAAATTGCAACCCCCCGTTGGATAGTGCACAGTTCTCATGTGTCCACGTAAAGGAACATCACCAGTGGAAGAGCAGGTATTTCATCAACAGCATGTGGTGCAATGGCAATTAAAATCCATATACTGTTGGCATAACTTTGGGATATCTACCCTGGGGGACGTTATGCGCGGCATAGTGTTGAAGTCCTTTCAAGACATCCAGATGACTTTTCAGATGCCATAGACTCTGTTTTTTCAATTTCGGCATTCCATCGCTCCTAGCTTGGAGGGTCCGGACTCACTGCCGTAGTTTAGTCCGGTGGAAGCTAAGGATTTTATGGGGGATCTCCTAGACCTCAAGTTCTCCAAAATCTATCAGTGTTTGGTTACGCACTGTTCCCCCTCTTTGCAGCATCTGAGGGAGGCCTGGGAGGGAGATGTGGGTCAGATGGAAGAAGAGGACTAGACAGAAGCTTTGGCTTCCCCACGTGGGGCGGCCATTGCAGTACGCCTGTCGCTTATCCAATTTAAATACCTCCACCGGGTTTATTTTACCAGGGTTAGGCTCTAGAGGGCGGGCTTGGTGGCTTCCTAGGGGTGTCTCCGCTGTGGGCATAAAGAGGGGATCCTGATACATACTTTATGGCACTCTACAGCACAGCAGGTTTCTGGAGGTGGGTACTGGCCTGTCTCTCTGAGGTTCTGGGGTGGGAGCTTCCTCACTCACCAAAATAATTTCTCCTTCATTTGATGGAAAGGATCGGGGCAACATCTACAACAGCCATCTCATGCTCCTGGGCTTTACCTTAGCGAAGAGAGATATAGCTAGAGCCTGAAAGGCGGTGGTTGGCCCCTTGGTCTCGATCTGGAAAAATTGTCTTGTCTTTACTATGGGCCTCGAGCTCCCCATTTTTTAGGCTAGAGGGTGCCCTAGGAAGCACTATAAGATCTGCAGGTGCTGGGCAGATTATCGTAGCCTGGAGCTGCAGCCGCCATGGAGGGATTGGGGTCGAGGCCCAGAGTAGCAGATTGGCCTCTCCCGCCCCCTGCACACTTATGTGTGGCCCGCGCTTCCCCAGTAGACAATGGTATTTTGGATGTTGAGCTCTGGTGTAGATTGTTGGCAGCTTGGGTCAGTAATATATTGTTCCGGAATATGGAGACAGTGCGCTGGGGGGTGGGGAGGGAGGTGGGGAAGTTGGTTGTTTGCAGGATTTTATTTTATTTGTATTGCCTTTCACATTCTATGTAAAATGGTCAAAGACAAAATGTTTGTATCTTACATTCGGCAGCTGTCTCTGATATTCAGAGGTCTGCATGATATGTGCTATTTTGACAAATAAAATCTGTTTAAAAAAAATCCCCATACTGATCACAGTATTAAGTTCCTCGTTAGCAAACAACAGTCACAGACATGGGAAAAGGGAACTTAACCGCTGAGAAATCTCATACTCGTAATTTGTTAAAATAATTGTAGTACATATATTTATTCCCTCCCCGTTCTGTGAAGTGCTCAAGGGTCCGGCTCTGGTGGGCCTGGTCTTGACCTATAGGCTCAGCAGCCCTGATTCACACATCATTAAATCCTGCTGTGCTGCTTGAATGAGGGGAAGCAGCACAGTAGGAGAGTTGAAGTGAAATGTTTTACCCGTTTCTAAGAGGGCCAGTTGAAATGTAAGCCTGGGCAGCACTATGATTAACGTGCAGATGCACCTGACCCTCCCTTAAAAACCGGGACATTTCTTTGTTTTAGACTAAAATGTTGGGACGCCAAGACAGTCCTGCAAAAACTGGGACTGTCTGGGCAAAACTGGGGCGCCTTGTCACCTTACTACAATGAATCACAGAGGAGAGGATGTGTTACAGCCAGAGTTGCCGACTTTTAAGCTGTGGAACCAGGTTTCAGACTCGGTGTCGGCGCAACATCCTGCGATTCAGGGCAAATCACGTAATCGCCCCATAAAATGAACTTGTGCTTCTGTAATGTAACTGGTGCGCATGTAAAGCGCTTCAATACCGTCAGGTTGAGTTTATGCTATATAAAACTAAAACAAATTACACAAATATTAAACAAACAAAGTCAATAGGTTCTACTTATTTGGGATCTATTTAATGCTGTCAGTGTCTTTTTTTAAAGATATTGCACAGCAGAGTGGGCTTCTGTGAAACATGGCTTAAAATAAACAAAAAAGCATTATGGTGCAGTCAGCGCTGGCCACGCCATAGCACTTTGTTTCTATTTAGTTTAGGCCATGTTGCAGAGTAGGTACCGCTGTTGTGCGACACCTTCAGAAAAAAACATTGACAACACCAATAGGTCATGCATAGGCAAAACCAATTGGTTTTGCCAATGCTTGTATTCCTTCAATTCAATTCATAAACTTTATTCGGTTTTACAATAAAAACCATAAAAGTTGCACAACAAGAATACAGTTAAAATGATCCGTGCTTGATCAACAAAAAAGCGCCAGAATTGCAATAAAAGACAGAATAATAAATCATTATAAAAAAGGTCATAAATTATTGATCCAAATAGTTCCTGTAATTAACACAAGCTTTTAAAAAAAAACAATATAAAAGATAAACAGTCTTCCTTCAATAATTGCAAATACATCAGTGCGGGTCGAACCTGGTCAAAATTCAATCTTTTTAAAATTGGAACCAGGAAATATTTTCGAGGGAAAGCATAAAAATGACATAAAACATAAAATGTAGCATATCCTGCAGAGACTGATTGTCGCAGCCGCAGAATGCTTTCACCAAACCTCTAAAAGAACATTTAGGTCTGGCAAGTATGAGTTCAAAGAGGTTCAACCGAAAACTGGTTAGCAAAAATGTATTGTATCGTGCGTAGACAGAGACCCCATAAGGTATTGCTCTGTCCGAGGTGTTGTTTTTAACATAATGTGTATACGCACACTGGATTTCTCAACCTCCTTGGCTTCCCTTTCCATATTCCTCTCTAGTAGAAAGGTTACCTTAATTGCTTCCACATCCTTCTTTACAATACAGTCAGGATTAGAGAATAGTTCCTCCGGTCCCAACCTTTCCAGACTTCTCTTCACATAATTCAGCCACTGGATACGTGCTGAGTTATCAAGAGCCAAACAATCTCTTAAAATTAATTGAGTAAGGGGGATATCTATATTCAACCAGCATTCTATCCAACAGGTAAGTGGTCGCAGAGATGTTAGGTCATTTAAATATGGGACCCCTAATTCCTCGTGGGCCACCATGTTAGAGGTGCCCGAGGAACACAGAACAGGCGATTCAGAAAGTCGTTTTCCGAAGTTTGAAGGGACTGTCCTGCAATATAGCCCCATAGTTCACTGCCATTGGAAGGTATTGACAACATTTTAGCTTTATACAGTTGCAGCATGGCCCCTGTGGGCTTCTTACCTATATTAGACGAAAAATTGAAAATTGCAGAGTTCGCCCTTACCATGTTCCCTTTTGTTTTAGGCAAAATTGATAATTCTTCCTATGCCTCTGCCCCACCTGCATAACATATGATTTAGAGTTGTTAATCAGCAAATCTCTATCTAGCATGAAGCTTGAAAAAGCAGATAAAAGTGTTTGTAGCCCGTTTGCAGTCCTGGATATAAGAACGGCGTTGTTCGCATAGAGCAGGATGGGAATCCCACGCCGTCCTATTCTAGGGTGATCTGCACCAGTAGCCCTTAAAACATTATCCAAGTCATTAATATAAAGATTAAAAAGAAAGGGAGCCAATATACAACCTTGCCGGACTCCCTTTTTGATGTTAATATCCCTCGTGACCCGCAAACCCTGGGAAAACCTAACATTGGCGGACTTTGGTGGAATTTTGCATGTCCTCCTGGAAGTTAACAATACCGTTATCCACCCCCATGGCCCTCATGGACTGCCACAGCCTCCCCCTGTTAACACAGTCGAAGGCCGATGACAGATCAATGAAGGCCAAGTGGATGGTCCCAGAACGTGCGACGGTGTACTTGCTCAATATCAAGAGCAGATTAAGACATTGAGCTTTAGTAGACCGACCCCTCACAAAACCATATTGAACCTCTGACAGGATCATCTGTTCCTCAGCCCACAGTATCAGTCTCAACTTTACCACAGAGTCAATTAAGGAGATTGGTCTATAGCATAATGTGCTATTTATGTCACCTTTTTTAAAGACAGGGATTATTGTAGATGTTGCCCAAGACTCAGGACAGCCATACTGTGCTGCCGCATTAAATACCTGTTCTAATATCGGGCCAAAAATGAAGGATCTGATTTAAAAAGATCTAGGGGGGATCCCATCCGGTCCGGGTGCTTTACCCACCATCAATCCTATTATTCCTTCCAGGATTTCACCCATCTCAAATGTCATTCCTTCATCGTAGGTGTCATATGGTTCCACATCATGATGCCCTTTCTTAATATCAAACATAGATTCAAAATGTGTTCCCCACTCTTCCTCGGTTATGTATGATTCAAGCATATTCCTTGCTTATTTGAACTTTTAGTCTTGAAAACACCTTTCCACTACACTGGGGCGAAGACCCAGTTAGGAAATTAAAGAACAGCGACGCTAGAAACAAAAACACAAGCTAAGGGGAGACAGTTTCTTTCATTTGTGGTCACTCAGTTGTTTAGTGCAGGAATGTGCTCAGTTAATTTCACACCGACTTAACAATTTTAAAATTGCAATAAGGTGCAAGGTCCAGTAAGGGAGGAAGCAGCGCCTACGGGGAGAGAGCAAGAAAATATATGCGCTTCACTGGTGACCAGTCAGATGGACGGTGAAGAAACTATGCTCAATGGAGAGACAAACACAGCAAAAGGAAGGAAGGCCATTGAGTAAGAAGCAAGCCCGCAAGACTGACAAGAATGGCAACAATAAGAAATAGACTGACCCAAACCCTTTTCAAAATGTTGGGGTTGTACACAATGAGTCGTTTGACAGCCGAAAAGCAAATTGCTGCCCATAAGTGAGACCTAAAAATATATAAATTAAAAGATGCAGCATGAGAGCTGGGCCTCCTAAATATTGGGGCATGGAGAGTAATGACCCCTCTGCCACCCTGCCCGATGGGTCGGGTATCTACTTTATTTCGTTTGCATCAATAAATCAATTAAGTGGAGTAGAATTAGCCCTGTCCCCACCTCCAGGCCCTTCCTCTCACCACGCTTCACCTTCTACTGGCTATAATTGCCTATCTGCATTGTCTCAAAGGGAGGATAAAAGGCACGAAGAGCACCATGGTAGGGACCTCATAAATTAGTTTAGCTGGTGGTCCATATTGCTAAACGAATTGTATGTATCTATGTATCTATATAACTGGATGGATTTGGATTTTTTAAGTTGTGTATTCTTACGTAGTGTACAGCAGCCTTGTATGCACATCACAATCAACCACCCTACACTAACCTAACTGCAACATGGATTAAAATGTCTATGTTGTGGAGTGGATTTAACCCTTACATTATCTCACAGCCACACCAGCAGCAAAGCACATTCACAGCTAACCACTTATAGGTGATGTGGGAGTGTAGGTCTATATATCGCAATCAATTATAGTATAATTTACAGCAGAACCTGTGATTTGGCTGGGCTTGTCCCTTTTTCTAACTTCAATAAGTCCATTGGTAGTTGTTTTTGTTACTGAAGAGAAGAAAGTAACAGTTGGATGAGAGGAGGAGTGTGAACACGGGTCACCAAACGCTGGTGCCACTCCTTCTTGAGTATTGTTTTTTTCAACTTTTTTCTAGACTATAAAAACTCAACCTGATCAGCTACTGTTTCCTCTTGAATTTATGTGTTCTTTTGATTCCTTCATTTCTATTTAGATTTGACTTCCATTAAATATTTATTCATCAAACAAACATTTGACTCCACGATAAAGCAAAATGGATGAAACAATAATGATCTGTTTTTACCTGGTGTGGTAGATAATTGTGGGAAAGAGGAAACCTCTGATGTGGGGGCTGTTGAGTGGAAAGATAAAATAGAGAAAAATAAACATTTTCAGCAAGTATATGTATGCTTCAAATAAAACATGTATCAGTTATCTCACAGTTACACCCAATTTCCTTACCATATTAGTATTGTATCTTTGTCCCCAAGGAGATCTTGTCTTGTCTAATCCTCAACATGATTTTCCTACTATAAACTGAAGTCTTTAAGTGGTTAGAGAACTCCCTTGAATGCTTAATCATGAAAATCTCTTCCACCTCCCAAATCAATTTTAACTACAATCTTTCTTCTCCTCTCTATTTTTCACACTAGAAGATGTTTCCTTATTGGCTATATCTCTGATCCTTATTACTCTTCACGTCTCTGACCAGTTCACTGATGCTCATCTAGATTTACAGATCTTTCTCAAATACATTTGAGATCTCTGATCCTCATCTTTAGTTTGGCTCTCAATGGATAATCTGTCCAGCAAACTAATGCTCAGTCTAATTCATTTGTCATTTGTCGTTATTGCTCTGTGCTCCAAAGTCCTACCTGTTCATGTTTCCAAAAGCAATTTTTCTGCTACTCAGACTTGATTCAATCATCTGTGTGATGGATAATTTCTTGGTCTTAATTATTGACTTTGTTGAAGGTTGCATATCTCGCTGTTTCTCTCTCTTGGCTGACCTAACTTTATGAATGCTAGGAATCTTTCTCCCCAGTGTTGCTTACCCACATTTACTTAAGAATTGTGGGGCATATTATCAAGGGAGTTTATCTCTGCTTTTTTGGCTTTAAAAGCCTAGAAAGCGGAGATAAAATTATCTCCCTATTACCTAGCTGTCGCTAACACCAGTTAGCGACAGCTAGTAGGAGATAGCGACCATCTTGGGCCCCACTGTGCATGTCAGTGAAATTTATCACTAATGACATGCAAAGTGGGCGTGCCAAGATGTTAGCGACTGGAAACAGTCGCTAACATCGCTATGTCCTATTACCAACTTTTGCAGATATTCACGTTAAGCGCGAATATCTCCAAAAGCTAACACCTGTCCCTGAGCACTTCTTAGCCATGTTATCCAATGGTAGGTGGATAACATGGCTAAGAGCATTAGCTTGGTAATGCATCAATATCGCGGACTTTTCAGCGATATTCATGCATTTTGGCCAATTTTTATCGCTTAAGAGATAAACCTTGATAATAGCAAGGTTCCTAAGAGATAAAAATCGCTGCAGCTCGGCAGTAAAAATATTGCTGCTAAGCCAACATAGCGATAATTATCGCTAGTTGTTGGTAATATGCCCCTGTATTCTCTCTCAACAGCTCAACTGTCTATTGATGTGCCCATGCAGAGTCAATCTTTCTTCTCATTGGATTTGTCTCTCCATCTCTTTTGAAGAGATTCTTACCTCACTGTGAGAACCTCTTTTAGAGGGCCATGGGGTACTCAGGGGCTACTTAATCCAACTGTGGTGGTTGAGGCCTTTTACTACTGATGTCCCAGGGCCCGCCCTTCTATTGATTCTTAATAACTGGGCCAGGTACCTCTTCTGCACTTGCCTCACAGTGGTAGCTATGGATGAGCGGTCAGAGGCTCCCTCATGGGGGGAGTAGACAAAGGCTAGCCAACACTACTCATAAATCCAAGTGCGCTCAGCAAAGTCAATAAATCAATGTTCAGTCATATACCTGTTTTTGTATGAAAAATACATATTTTATATCTAACTCTATGCATTCAACGAAATGACAGCATTCGTAAGCAATAACACAATCACCTTGAGGTCAAGGCTCTAGTGTTTGCCTGGCAAATCTGTGTCCTATACTCTTCCTTACATTGTCGTCGGGATTATTGCTCATTGACTGGTGCCCCCATCCTGGGAATGCTCACTAGCAGGCCTTACTCAAGAGCCCTCTTTTGTCTCTTGGGAAATAGTCAAAAGTGTCCATGGTGCCGCAGCACCTTCATCAGTGAGTTCCATGTGGGATTCAAATGTTACCCGCTTCTGCAGTATGGAAGCATTCAGCTTTTCCACAGTTTCTTGCAAGCTCTGGTCCTGTTCAGAAAAGTCAGTCTTCTTGCGGTTCAAGTGGCAGTAACTGGAAAGAGCAAGCTCCATCCCGTGCAGCGCTGCTGGCTTCCTCAGTGAACGGAGGTGCTCCCAGCTTCCACAGCCAGAGTAAGTTTGTTTTCCACACAGAAGGAGGAAGGTTGATCTTAGGCTCCCAACCAGATCCCAGCGATGGTGCAATATCCTTCCCAGTGTGCTCCAAAGTATTCAGAGTTGGTTAGGGTCAGATCTCAGTGCATGGGCTTGACCCACAGGCCTCAGCTTTCTCTTTCTGGGCAATGGCAAAAACTGCTGGCAAAACTCAGTACCCGCAGCTCCTCCTGGAAAACAGGTTTGCTGCAGTACTTGCTGGCAAAATACAGACTCCTCTAGTGCACTCACTTACACCACATTGGCCCCTCCTGGCATAAAAGGTCTCCACTAAGGCATGCATGAGTCTTGGCATGCTTTTCGGCACAATCACTTCAATAATGGCCCCCTCTGCATTTGGGGCCTCCGCAACAAGGCTGTAGGGCTTTGATGCTCCCTGTACCACACCCAATGCATGGCTCAGTCCACCGTAACCTTCTCCTAGCATATGAGGTTCACTGAATAACTCCTGTACATGAGCAAGGACCTGATCAATGCACAGCTATCTCCTCACATCTTGCACTTTCTCTCAGTTGGGCTCCTCACAGGACCTTGTTCCCTCCAATGCTCTCCTCTTCCTTAAGGGCACACTGGTATTGGTAAGCAGCAGGTGCTGGAGCTCCAGGTTCCAAGGCAGGTGGTCTTGGTTTCCCTGAGTGATGTCCCCTCACCCACCCTAGCAGGTATTGACCCCCCATTTCTGGTCAGAGGCAGAAATCTTGCAGAGATTCCCCTTCTCACTCAGCGCATCTGTCTACTTGACAGATGGTCAGTTTTGGGCTCTGAACCTCCCCTTTTTATAGTCCATTTCCGGACACCGAATGTGATTTAGGGATTGGGTCTTTAAAAATTTAAGTTGGGGTCCTGCTTCTTTTGAAATGAACAGCACAGGCCACAGGAGTGAGTAGAGTTCCAACCAGGATGTCAGCCTTAATGATATCTACATCTAAAGGTTAATCCTAGGCTACCAGCCCTACTCTTCAGCTGACCACCGACTCAAATAATACCCTTTTGAATTGTATGGGGGGAGTCTCCTTTCCTCCAGAGCGCCCCATGGTGTTTAGTCAAAATACCAGAAAAAAAATATTTTATTGACAAAAGATGATCAAGATAATTGAGAACATGAAGGTAAGTTTCTATAGGTAAGCCACGTTTTACTATATATAACTTCACATATATGTATCTTGACGATATATATATATCTTGAAGGTACATACATGTGGAGTTAAGGATAGTAAATCTATATTTACCTATTTGTAATTGTCTAGTCCTCTATATTTTTCACACAACATACTGTCCACACGGTATTTCTGTCAGTGATCCCACAGGGAGGCCTGAGCTTCCCAAAATAGAAACCAGGGTCCTCCATGTAATGTACCATTGAAGGCACACTTGCACTCACTGTACATACACAGCACACATACTCCCAGTACTATCACTTCCATGTAGTGTCCATGTAGTGTGCCACGCGGGCGCACATATATCCAGCACTCACAATTACTCTATGCGCACTGCTTAGAACTGTATCCTTTCTCATTTGTGCCTCAGGGGCCCCTCCCATTTTGTGTTAAAATTGGCCCTGGGGGACAGAGTACCCGAAGCCTATAAAGGCTCCGGAAGGGGGGGGCACACTGCCCCCTTCCTTTTCTTTTGGTTTGGCCCTGGAGATGAGGTCCTTGGGACCAAATAGGTTTTGGTAGGGGGGCCTCACGGCCCCCCTTCACATTTTGTATTGTATTTGGCTCTTTTTATAGTATTTGTGGACCAAAAATACTCCAGGGCCTGTCAATGCCCGAGGATGAGGGCAGCATGCCTACCCTGTTTAATTGTATTTAGACCCGAGGGATGGGTTCCCAGGGCCTTTTAAGGCTTAGCTTTACATAAAAAATTAAATATTGCTCAAGGCAATGTCCCCTTGCATCTGGGCAACTGACTAACATGCAGACCTCAACCCTGGTAGCACAATAGTCCTTCAACTGTTATGCGGAGCACTCCTTTCCTTGTCATGACGAACTTGGAATTTTACAAAGTAGGGTGGTTTGGATTCCACTTTCAGAAATAGCGCGCTCGATCGTGAGGCTTCCAAACACCCGGATCCACTCCAGCCACGGCTCGCTGATTCATTAGCATCATCACGCCGCCTATCCATTAGAATTATCTACCCGAGGAACTTTGATTACAGTTACCACGCGGACTCTGGCCCAGCAGACAAGCTGTTATCCATATTGATTGATTCCGAGTGTTGGACCTGGCCCTTTTGGCAGGTTCACCCCTAGAATTTTTGCTTTTTCCTAGCCTGTTTCTGGAACCTGGTGGTAGTGATTGTAGGCCTCTGCGCACTTTTTCACTGTGGTGCAGTGTAAAGTGCTTTAGCTCTCTGTGTATGTGTGGTGAGTGACCTGCCCTACCATAGGAATGAATGGGGAATATGTATGCCCATGGTAGTTCCTGATGTGTGAGAAGTGCAGGGGCGAGTTTGATATGTGCAAACTCGTGAGACTGAATGCTGCGCAATGGTATATGCGGTACAAAAGGGGGTGGTGATGGACGGAGCATCTGAATCAATCAAACACTCAGACCCAGTCAAAAGATTTGGGTTTAATCCATCACCGTTCTTTAGCCCACTCTGCCAGCCAAGTTCAGACATGGCCATATGCAAATCAGTCTGACCCTGTATGTCATGGGAACAGTCCAGCTCGAACTGCCAAGCCATGTCTTCCCTGGACCGGAAACAAGCTTCTGAGGACCGGTTTCTGACATTCCAGCCGTCTTCAGCCCGGCTTGCTTGAATCCAGTGGCAAAGTGAGCAAGGGACTCACGTCTGAGCATACCCTGCCACACTTATGGCGGCCAAAAGCAGTACAAAAAGGGGTGGTGATGGAAGGAGCATCTGAATCAATCAAACACTCACACCCAGTCAAAAGATCTGGGTTTAATCCATCACCGTTCTTTAGCCCACTCTGCCAGCCCGGTTCAGACATGGCCATATGCAAATCAGTCTGACCCTGTGCCTCATGGGAACAGTCCAGCTCGAACTGCCAAGCCATGTCTTCCCTGGACCGGAAACAAGCTTCCAAGGACCGGTTTCTGGCATTCCAGCCGTCTTCAGCCCCGCTTGCTTGAATCCAGTGGCAAAGTGAGCAAGGGACTCATGTCTGAGCATACCCTGCCACACTTATGGCGGCCAAAAGCGGTACAAAAGGGGGTGGTGCTGGACGGAGCATCTGAATCAATCAAACATCACCGTTCTTTAGCCCACTCTGCCAGCCCAGTTCAGACATGGCCATATGCAAATCAGTCTGACCCTGTGCCTCATGGGAACAGTCCAGCTCGAACTGGTATATGCGGCATGACTGTGTCTAGTCTAGAAGTGCCACTTTTAGAATTTGGCATATTTGTCTAATTGGTGTCTGGCGTGTGATTGGCTGGTGAGCCTGGCCCAAGAGTGCCTGGGCCTGATTGTGGATTGACTGTCTGGTTTGAGGGTGGCAGGGGTTGGGGAGCCCCAGGAGGTTATCTGAGTCAGCCCGTGGATGAAAGGCTGCATCTGCTGCCAGGGAAGTGAGAGGAGATGGCACCTGGGAGTGACTAGGGCTGTGCCTGTCTGACCACAATGCTGGCTCCACCTCCCGCTGGGCGACTGTCACCTCTGTCCCTGACACTGAAGAGAGTTCCCTATAACCAGTTCTAGCTGGTTCTCACACTGCCTGCACAAAGACTTCAAACACTTTTCTCTGTATAAGAAGGGGCTGTGTCCCCTTCCAATTTGTTCTTGTTTTTGATCTTGAATCTTGCCAGGGCTTGCTGCTGCTTGGGCCCAGGGAAATGCCTGGGCCCTGCCCAGCCCCTGGACACCTGATGGACTTTCCTTTTCCTGGGAGCTGCTGTGCTCCCCCTTGTGTCCTGGACTGTGGGGGTTCTGGACTCCTGAAGGACATTATTTTTTTGTGTTGCTTTATTATTCTCTGCCTCTAGCTCTTTGGAGCGCTTTATTTCTCTCCCAGCGCCTTATTTTGGCCAGGAAGCACTGATGGTTTGATTTCCTTAGAGGAGGGAAAGGAGCGTGGGCTGTGCAGCGCGATGCTGCAGGCCCCAACAGAGGATTCCCCCGAGATTACATTGGGGGTTGTTGCGAGAGCCCACCTCGCTTGATTTTTAAATTGGGAAAACCTTTCCGTCCACAGCCTTGCCGTGGACAAAGCACCGCTGGGATTGGGTCGCTGCTGGGGGCTCGTCCCGGTGGGCCGCGCTGCCATTGGCTGACCGGCCCGGGATTCCCTGATGACGCGCCCCCGGGTCGCGCCGTGATTGTCTGACCGACCCGGGATTCCCTGATGACGCGTCCCCGCGCCGCGCCGTGATTGGCTGCTGGTCCAGGGAGAGAGAGGAAGATGGCGGCGGCTGCTGCGGGGCTCCCGTGACCGAGAGGGAGCCCCGAGAGAGGGAAGCATGGCGTTCGTTGCCGGTCTCCCGGCAGAAGAGGGAGACCGGAGATGTGCCCAGGAGTTGCCGGCTGCAAGGCTCCGGTGCAGGAGAGCACTACCCGCGGCACCCGAGGAGAGGAGCAGGTCGGCTAAAGGTGCAGGCGGGGCTCCGGTGTTGCAGGAGAGCCCCGCCGTCCAGAAGAAAGGACCGGAGTCCCCCAAGAACCGCCCGGGGAGTGAAGGAGGGCTGGTGGGGGCTCCGTTAGTGCCACAGGGTAGCTGGTCCCAACCCGGCTCCAGTTCTGAGCTGGCCCGCCGTTGCGGGCCTCTCCAACCCCTGAGGCCTTTTGCTTAGAGCCTGGGAGGCTCCCCCATTAGTAAAGTCCCACGAGGCTTACGGGCACATTTGAAGGGAGCCATGAGAGGCTCTTGGGGGCATGTGTAGGTTTATGCATCATGTGTTTCCCTTTACTACTCCTCTGAATGTATATTTATGCATCATGGGTAATGTGTTCCTTCCTAGACCCCTAAACGCTGTGCGATACTTAGGTGGTTGTCCGTACACCTCTGAATGTTTTTAGGCATCATGTGTTTTCCTTTATTACTCCTCTGAATGTGTTTCATGCATCATAGGTAATGTGTTCTTGTTTATACCCCTAGGTGCTGTGTGATACTTAGGTGGTTGTTCTTTTTAGTACAGGTGGTCCTAGTGAGGTCCTGGTTCCTGTTACCAGTGGTTACTGGTTGTGTGCTATAGTTGCTAATTTGTGCTACTTTGATTTTTATTCTTTATTATTCTTTATTCTAAAAGTGCTATTTCTGATTCTGACAGTGGCCCATGTGGCCCTGTCCTGTACATAATCCCTTGTGAATATTGCCCGTGCCAGTTGGCACCATGTATATTGTGTGATACTATCTGATGTGTTTTTACAATACAAAAGTTATTTTATAATAACCTTGTGTGGAGTTCCTTTTGTGGTGTGCCTAGGATGTTGTTGCTGTTGTGTGCTGGCGCAAATGCTTTACACATTGCCTCCGAGTTTAGCCTTACTGCTCGTGCCAAGCTACCAGGGGGTGAGCAGGGGTTATCTTGCCGTGTGACTCCCTTGTTCTGACTAGAATGATGGTTTCTGCCTAGCTTTGGCGTCAGCCTTAGCCAACCAGAAATAGCCAGTTCTAACACCGAGGCACTTTATACACAGTTACCACGCGGACAATGGCCCAGCAGGCTCCCACTGCCGAAGCCCGGTCTTGACCTGCCAGTGCTATTGTACCACTTAGAGCACCGTTCATTCATCGCAACCCCGTCCTGAAGACGATCCCAACTAAAGTGGATCGAAACGTCGTCGACAACACAGCTCAATCATTGGCACAACTTCCTTCAATGGCTCACTTTAATCGTCATCTGTAAATTGTACCTAATCTGACTGAATTTTAAGCCATTGCTCTTCATCTCACTGTATATATTATTTCACTCATGCCACTTACGCGGTGCTTGCTGTGCAACATTGCCACATGCGTCGCCACCTTGTGTCACTCGTACACACTGAGCACCAAGTGCAATTTGGGTTGCTTCTTGATATACTTCCATACAGTGCTGCCTTAACTGTATATCTTGTTTATAGTTCAAATATATGATGCTATAAGCACTTTCTAAAAACGAATTGAGTCTCCTTTTTAATTGCTAGTAATGCTTTTGGCATACATACTCAACTGTCTATTTATTAATACCTTGTGGGATATTGTTTGTTCATTTTATCCGAGGATGAGGGCAGCATGCCCTCCTACCCTGATTAATTGTATTTAGACCCGAGGGACGGGTTCCCAGGGCCTTTTAAGGCTTGACGCCACAAGAGGTCTTGGCTTTACATATGAAAATAAAATATTGCTCAAGGCAATGTCTCCTTGCATCTGGGCAACTGACTAACATGCAGACCTCAACCCTGGTAGCACAATAGTCCTTCAACTAATATGCGGAGCACTCCTATCGTTGTCATGACAAACTTGGAATTTTACAAAGTATGGTGGTTTGGATTCCACTTTCAAATACATTTCCAGGTAGGGGGTGTTGATACACTGTCTAAGGTTTTGGAACTCGTTTGGGTTGGTTCTTTTTGAAATGGCATTGTCTGACTGGTCCTCAGGCAGAGCCCTCTCTGAGAGCAATGGCTCTCATAATAGGTAGCAATGATGCTGGCTTCAAGCAGTAATATCCAAAAGAAGGTCACAAATGAAGTCACAGATATCTACACCAAGCTAGCACAAGCCTTTCAGAAGCACTAATAGAGTATAGACAAAAGAACAGGCCCTGCCTACAAAGTTCCTTACTTTCAACAATTGAAACTGCTTGCCCACTTCTCATCCTTACCATCTACCAAATGGCAGTGCTCAGGAAGAACGAATTATCACCCCTTTGCTAACAATGCCCTCACTGAATTATGAATAAATGTATGGGTCTCCCTGTTAGAAATTGGGTTTCTGATTGGCAGAGGTATGCACTCTGTGCAAGCAGGATTTACAATCCTAGTTAGGGTAAGTCACAACACACCCTACGTTATCCTGTGCTCAACCTCTGTTAGCTTTGCACAGAGCAGTCAGGTTTAACTTAAAATGCAATTGGTAAAGTATTTGTGCACCACTAACAGTAACACAATGAAAACACCACCAAAAGACTCCACACCAGGTTAGAAAAAGAGAGAATCATTTTATAAATAAAACAAGACAAAACAACAAAAATCAAATAAGTCAACCTTTAAATATGTTTTTTTAAAGAGCGCTGAGAAGCAAAAAGCTGGGATGTCTGGCTACGCTGGACCTATGCAGAGTCAAAGGTTGGCCGACCATGGTGGAGCATGAACAGGATACAGGGACTCACTTTGGTCCGCTGAACAAAAGTACCTTGATACAAGTTCTACGACTTAAACGTCCTGGCTTTTCGATACACATTGGACACAGGAACATACAAAACGTTTATGTCCTCTACAAGATGACATGATAGTTTCCAAACATTTACACATTCATGTGAACACAACAAACCCGGTGATCTTAATTATTGCAGGGACATAAGGATATACATATGTCATGTTCAATGAAGGTGACACTGTACTGATTGTATATAAATCCGATCTATACACCAATGCCGAAATGAGTTTTAAACCTACTGAAAAGACACTGACAGCAGTACAGACGGCTGCAGTGAGAGAGAGAGAGATTCCTGGCTCAGGGTAAATGCATAATTGTCATGATCTCGGTGCTGACCTTAGAGGCTGTCACCATAAGCAAGCTTTCCAAACACTAAGGGGGTCATTAGGATGTCGGGCGGATTGCCTCCGCCAGGCTGGCTATAGCCACCGCCGGCCTGGCGGAGGCAATCCGCCCGAAATCCATTGCCCAATTCCCCCCGCCATATTCAGATGGCGGGGGGGGACCGCGGCGGTGAAAAACACCACCCGCCTGTTTTCTGCCCCGGTCGCCTTGCGGCCGGGGCGTAAAATCTTCAATATTGTGGCGGTGTCTGTTAGACACCACCAGCCATATTACAATGGGCATTTTGGCAAGCCTTTCCGTGGCGGCAATACCGCCACGGAAAGGCAGGCGGTCTTTGCTTTGGGGGCCTCCTGCCGGTTCGTGTATGCAAATGCGTGCATTTCATTTTAAGATTGTGGCGGGCGGTGCAGTGAGCACCGCCCGCCACAATGTTAAAATGAGGATTGCGCCCGCCACTGTGGCAGGCACATCTTAATGCACATCTCCCGTTTCCCGATAGGGTGGCGGGCGGGCTTTGCCGGCCCGCCATCCTAATGAGCCCCTAAGACTTGACATCCATGTTGAACACAATGGGCAATGGACAATGGGACTCTCTCACTGCAACAGACGTAGGTTACAGATTTGATTCTATACCTGAAACACAAGCCCGTTTACAGTATGAATAAGAATATCCTCTGCCCAATGAAATAATGCCTATAGATCGTTGTGACTACATCATATATACTGATGGATCTGCCCAGCCTGCAGCATCAATACTCAGCTGCATGAGCGATCGTAAAGGGGTGCATGCTTGATGGAGAATTCCATCCTGAGAAAACCCATACGCAGTCAATAGGTGACTATACAGCGCAGCTGGTGGAACTAAAGGCCGTATTGCTGGCATTGGAAAATGCAGATCATGGATTCCTTGCACTCATTGTGTGTGTAGAATGTGGGTTTCTGTTGCAGTAATCCCCCCGCTTTTTGCAGATTTCTGATGCACTTTAACTTGATGGGCCCAGGGTCCCTGCCAATCAGGTTCCCAGGGCATGTGTTCTTTCCCAAAACTGTACATTTGTACCAACTAGTGGCACCTCTCTGGCCACATAAAAGGCCCTTTTAAAAGGTACCATGGGTTCCATGGGCACTGTGTCCAGGGAATGCCTCTAAGAGCTACGGCACATATTGTGCCCCCCTTAAAGGTTCTCTACCTTAACACACACACGCTGCCACTGCAGGCTGAGTGTTTTGGTGTAGGGAAAAGTTAAGAGTTGACATGGCACACATACCTATGTGCCATGCCTGCAACCCACTGCCTACGGTATAGATAAGTCACACCTCTAGCTGGGTGCACTATACCACTGGTGAGGATACAGTTGCATGAGCACTATACCCCTACAGTGTCTAAGTCCATTGTTAGATATTGTAGTTGCAGTAAAACCATAAATAGTATATGGTCTGGGAGTTTGTCATTACGAACTCCACAGCACCGTAATGGCATTACTGAATTCTGGGAAGTTTGTTAGCAAACCTCTCAGCATAATAAACCCACACTGATGACAGTGTGGGATTTATTATAAAATGCACTCAGAGGGCATCTTTGAGCTGCCCCCTGAAAAACAGCCACCCTCTGGTGTGTCCCTTACTGGTAAACACCAGCCTGCCACAACGAGACATGTTTCTGCACCCCTGGGGCAGGAGCCTTCGCTCTCTGGGCCTAGAATGAAAGCCTTTCCTTGGCAGAGGTCTTCACACCTTCCCCGGATCAGGAAGAGCCATCTGTGGCAGGGGAACTTCAAAGACCTTGTTGCCTTTCCAGCGTGACCCCAGCCTCTCCTGCTATCAGGAGCAGGCCCTCTTCCTGTCTCACCCCCTTTTTGACCAGAAGACAGGCGGGAAAAATTAGAACATCCCAGAAGTTGTGTCCACCTATGCCAACCTCACCCCTAAGGTGGGGGAGGCGAGAGGAAGCTTACACTTCAGTGCCCAACATCTTGCAGATGGCAGTCACTCTCCAATCAGGATTAGGGATTGTGCCCACTCTCCCATGTGGCATGAGCACACCAAGGGTGTAGTCACCCTAAGGTCAGTAGCCCATTGGCTTCTGCCTCAATACCTCTAAAACACCCCCTAAATATAGTATTTAGGGGGCAGCCCTGAACACAGAAGGCAGATTCCTGCAACCTACGAAGAAGAAGGAAGAAGTCGCACAGCAGAGGAGACTACAGAGAAGAACTGACATGGCCCCAGCCTTACAGGTCCAGCTGCAGTTTCCGAAGATCCTGTGGCAAAAGTCGACTTGTCCTGCAGCCAGTGACCTCCAAAACCCCTGGGAGGACTGACTGCCTTCAACAAAGACCAGATCTCATGCGAGCAGCAGCTCTGTTCAAATGAAACTCCAAAGACAGATTTTGAGCCTGCTGAGGATGAAGAACCTCGCCGCCTGGAATCACCACTGCATCCATCGCCTTCTACCCGAGTCCAAGTGGACCACAGGCCCCAACGAGGTCCCCCATCTCTCCAGAGTCTGGATCCACCATGGGTTGATCCCTCCAGGAATCCCGAACGCCACCTGCAAAGACCCTGACAGCGAGTGTCCTGATAAGGTGAAATTTAACTGCTAAAGGCACACTGCAATCTGGCTGCCCTGCACCCTGGAGAAGAGGACCTGAGGTGCACCTACATCCCGAGTCCTCCAGCTTATCTGCCCTTCTGTTGGTTCCTACCGAAAGACTTCCTGAACTGAGCCTTCCAGCCAAAATCCAAATCCGGCAACCTCCATAGGATTTCATTGGTTCCGACCCCTCTTAGGCACACTGCATCCAGCCTCCCCAGTGCTGCTGGTGGTGTGGACATTGTACTGACTGGTGTCTCCCTTTGCCCTGACTTTAACTCTAGGAGCCTGGCTCCAGAGACTGAGTGGCTTGCCCCTGAGCAGCCCCCAACCGAGGTGCCCCTAGGCCTTGGCTAACATTGGCATCATGCACTCTGCACCCGGCAGCCCTAGTGCAGCTGGTGGTGCAATTTGAGTGCCTACCTGGAGCTTAAGGAA
The DNA here is from genome assembly GCF_964263255.1 of Lissotriton vulgaris. Classification (NCBI taxonomy): domain Eukaryota; kingdom Metazoa; phylum Chordata; class Amphibia; order Caudata; family Salamandridae; genus Lissotriton; species Lissotriton vulgaris. The sequence continues at coordinate 1,186,763,799 of NC_141693.1, read as the reverse complement.
TCTGGGTCCTAACCCCAAAACTCCCACTTGTAAGATGTTTTCTTACCTGTAAAACCGAAAACCATGTTTCTCCCATAGGAACCCATGGTAAGAGATGTTGAGCCTAAATTATTTTTCGTGTTGAATTAATGTTTGTATGGAGAAAGGAGAACTAAACTGCAAAGTATAAAAAGGCTTACTTACCTTGTATTGTGAGATCCTAAGGTGTGGTATCTTGGCATACCACCCCCAGTACTCAAAGTAATCCAAAAGTAACAAAAAAGTAATCTGAAAATAATGGCAGTGTAATTCAAACTGCAAACCTGTAATAATTGCAAATTCATCCTCAATTGCATGACTGTGTAAAGGTCTACAATTTAAAGTATATTTTACCTATCTGTACCAAGTCCTGCTTGGTTCTAGAAACAAAATACTAGTATACCTCTTTTTTTATCGTTACCCAACTGGTCTGGATTCTGTCTCTGAGTGTGTGTAATCAGTCCGTGATTGAGTGAATACAATAAATGCTTAACACACCCTTTGGATAAACCTAACTGTTTGCCCACACTACCACAAAGAGAGCTGTTAGTAGTTACCTTATTTAGCCTCTGCTAGACCTCTGGGGACTCCCTGGACTCTGTGCACACTATACTTTACTTTGGTGTAGTATATACAGAGCCAGCTTCATACAGTGTGTGATTCGTGTTACTGTATCCAGTCCTATAATGAATACTTACTTCACTGGAGCCAGAATTGTTTCAGGGACTCAAAGGGGTGCACAATTTAGCTCAAGCTGCTCTGGGACAAGGTGGCAAAGCTGAGAGATTCGTTGCCATGTTCTCATGTTATTCCTACATTGAGTCATGAACATGTTGGCGTTCACGCTGTAGGGAATTCCATGGATGATGAAGCTGCAAAAGCAGCAGTTCACACTGCTGTAGTTTCCTTATTCGCCTGTTCTAGTAAGAGGATAGACAGGGACATCATTGTGGCTGTCAACACCGAACACGATGGCACCCACCTTCTGAAAGACTTTCCACTCAAGTACTTTGACAATTTAGATGCACAATTCATACGATTCGATTTCAAGGCTTTATTCGAGGAATATACTCATAAAAGCACAAACATACATTTAAAATACATAATAATACAATTTTCCTTGTTTATAAAGACTATTTAAAACATTTGTACATACATGAGCAATAAAAGAAGTTATTTAGTATACATTTGCACATTTGCACAAATATCCCTTGACACCCGAATTATGTTACATTGGAAGAGATTGTCCTCCGTCTAATAGACCAAGCCCACCCCAGATACTTTGCTGTTCCTAAAACGATAGGCATATCAGTGGTGGTACAAATGATTCGTAGTGCCTCAACACCCCTGGATGTCCCTAGGTTTCTGCAGACAGGAGTTAGCCAAACTCTTCTCGGGGTGGCATAAGCTTTGCACACGAATACAAAGTGACCTGTGCTTTCCTTAATTGCACCACAAACCGGGCAGGACGAGGTAGTTACACTCCTCCACCTACCCATCAATGATCTCAGAGGGAGGGCACCTGATCTCAACTGGAAGAAAAGCTTCCTATCCTCTGGGTTTGTAATACTGTCCCAATATAGTTCCAGTATAGGACACAGTTTGATTTCTAGGAAGCGCCCTGCCATTGTATCTGACCTTGTTCTACTCCAAAGTTTACCATCTATCCAATCCCAATATACACTTTTGATTGTATTTTTACTTGGAAAGGGTTCACCAGATGGATTGTCCCATAGTTTAGAGAGTCCGAGGTCCCCTAAAGCCGCTTTAAGATTTTTTAACCACACTATTTTGTGGAAGATGTCAGCTTTGATTATGGCAAGGAACCCCTCTGCGTAGTGCCTTATCACCGGGGTAGTCCAGAGGCGTCTCCAGTAAAGGATCGGGCGCAATCGCGCTCGGTCACTAACTGATCTTCTCCCTAGATCAAGACCAAGCAGGATCAGTGGTGTACTCTGGGGGAGACCTGTAATTCCCCTTAGGAACCTATTCTCCGATATCTGTAGAGGGAGAAGCCTATCAAAGCCCCATAACTCTGCCCCATATAGAGCAGACCCAATAGCCTTAGCGTCATATACTGCTAGGACTGGTTTTATGGGCTTTGATTTTGACTTTTTGTGTTCCACCCGGAGTACCCCCGAAAACTGTTGGTGCCTCAATACTGCCATTTCAACATGCTCGGACCATTTTAGATTATTTGCTATCTGTACCCCTAGATATGTAAATACAGAAGCAGCCTCTAACTCACAGTTATTCAAAAGTATTTTGGGCCGGTGTCTATGCTTAGATGAGAAGGCCATCAGCTTGGTCTTACCCACGTTAACTTCCAGGCCATGTTCCCCACAGAAGAGATCAAAGATGTTTAGGGCTCGCTGCAAGCCTGCCGGTGTTTTAGATAAAACCAACGTATCATCGGCGAACATCAGGATCGGAACCCTGACGCCCGCCAACGAAGGTGCGTCGACACTGGCATCCAGCATCCTAGCCACAATTCCGTAAAGAAAAAGGGAAAAAAGCAGGGGGGCCATAGCACACCCCTGTCGTACTCCGCGTTCAATTGGGAAATCGGCAGATGATTCACCATTCGTGCCCCACTGGACTTTGGCGAAGTTACATTCATGTAGCCTCATTATCAGGGTGAGCAACTCAGCTGGAAGGCCTATATCACTCAGGACTGCCCAGAGCTTTCTCCTTGGGACCAGGTCGAAGGCAGCCCGCAAGTCAACAAAAGCGACATACAGGCTGCCCTCACCAAGGACCACCGCCCCCCACTGCAGCAGAGCAATACGGAACACCTGATCGTCGGTGCTTGTTGCCCGCCGGAATCCAGCCTGATATGGGGACAGGGCATTTTCCTCATCTACCCAGTCCATTAGCCTGTTTACCACCATTCTCCCCACCACTTTTTGGATAGTGGCAATCAAGCTTATCGGCCTATAATTGGCCGGAAGGGACAGATCTCCTTTTTTATTTATGGGTATAAAAGTTGCTCCCTTCCATAATTCCGGGACTACTGTTCCCTTTGCAATTGCATTTCCTAGGAGAAATATATACCTAGCCCACCTTGCCTTGTCATTTATAAAAACATCAGAGGGTATCCCGTCTAAACCCGGGGCCCTTCCCCCTTTGGCAGCGCCTATTGCAGCTTCAGTTTCTTTGATGGAAAATAAATTCCCTGTAGGGAATACAGCTGAAACTACCTTCACGTCATTAAACTCCGTTGACTCAGTGTACTGCGGTTCAAAATAATCCACCCAGGCACCCTCTGCGACATTGTTATCAGGTTTGTTTGGAAGTCCTCCTCTACCCCACTTGACAATATTCCAGAACAACCTGGAATCCTTCGCCCCTGCGGCCTCCTTTAGCTCAGCCCAGTGGTTTTCATCCCATCTTTTTTTTGCCAGTAATACACAAGCCTTATAGTGCTTCCTGGCCTCACCAATCGCTACCCTATTCCTAATTGCATATCCCAAGCTTAGCCTGGCTTCCCTGCACTGGTGGTTATACCAACTAGCTGGTTTAGGTGGAAAAGAGCTTGTTATGTATGTCCGTTATTTCCCTTGAACCTGGGGTTACAGGATTTGCAGCCTCCAAAAGAACAATTGCAGTATCCACTTCAGAACTTATAAAGTTCATAGCCTCTGCATTCGCTAGTACTCTCGGCCAGTTAAGTCTGCGAATGTCATTGGCCATAGTAGGCATTAGGCCATTACTTAATTGGGGGCCCCCCCCCCCCAATCATGAGACACACAGAGGGGATTATGGTCACTTTCTAGTCTACCCTCAATTTTCATGTCACATACCAACTGCCACAAGTTAAGGCTGTAAAGGACATAATCTATCCGACTTTGACCATGACCATTGTCGAATGTACAAGCACCTGCCCTGATGCCCTTCACCCTCCCATTTAGGGCTCTCAAACCATGTTCCAAGCAGATGGCATTCAGTTGTAATATATCTTTCGTCCATCGCTTGACAGGAACCAGATGTAAAGTCGGAACACCCCACTGTGTATCTTCTTCATGCCCTAGGGGATAGTCCGAACTATCCAATGGTTCAAAGGTCCTATTTAGGTCACAAGCTACTACAACTTTGTTACCCAAAGACTGAGATTCCAGGGAAGTGGACAGTGCCTCTAAAATGGGAGAGCTCCCAATGGTACTACCCCTGGCATAAATGTTATACAAATCTATCCCTCCACGCTTTTCTGAGGTTATTCTTAACATTTGGATGTCTTTACAACCCAGATCCACCACTTTGATTGTCAACTGAAGGCATTGCCTAACCCAAATAGTCAGGCCTCCCATCGGTCGGCCCCTAGAACCTCTAATGGCTGGAATTGAAAAATTTAAATAACCAGGAAGAAATATAGGGTCGCAAGCCCACGTCTCCTGGAATAAACAGAGATCGAAACCATTAATGAAATCAATCCAATTTTGGGACGTCAGCTTACTGTTCAGCCCCGCGATGTTCCATGAGAGGAGCTTCCCGGGGCTATCCATAGATAACTCTCCTGTACAGGACACCCTAGTTCCATTTCGCCCATCCGCCCTCCCTCGGGTGATATCCTCCATGCTATGATCAACCTCCTGGGTGTCCACAGTACTTAATATAATTGATACCTCTCTTTCGGAGTCCCCGGAAGTAGGAATACACTCCCCACAAGTTTCATCCAAAATCATAGTCTCCCCACAAGTTCTCATTTCATTTGCTGCCACATTTTTTGACAAAACAGTTAACACAGGTTTCCCACATATCTCCCTACGGGACATACTTTCCCTGTTGTTTTGGCAGTAATCGGAACTTGGTCAATAGCTCCACCCTAGATCATTCATCACTTCAAATTGATTATACATTAATCCGTTATGGAAGTTGCCCCGTTGAGAGTGTACAGTAAAAGGTGCAAACCCTTGGGAGGGGAAATTATTAAAACAACCTGGTTCACTGATCATTCCAAATTGTATACCTGTTGGTCTTGGGTAAAAAAATGAAAGATCAACAACACCAATTCCACCACTACTTGGGCCCCAATTTTGCTTCGTAATCAAACGTGCCACCCTAGGATCTTGAAAGTTAACAACTATACACTCCCCCCCCAGGTTCTTAGGAGTGCAACCTATCCAATCTGTTCGTCTCACTCCAATAATCAGCCCGTCCACTTCCCCGGGCAATGGTCTATTTGCCTTCAACCAGTGCATTACCTTGTTCTTTAGCATCTGGAAGGATTCTCTTTGCCCGGCCAACAGAGGTGGTACATTAGTGAGGACAACCACATAGGGGTAAGAGTCCGGGGTGAGATTCATGGGAGGTATCCTACGCGGAGCTCTCACCAGGAGGTTAATAGGCCGGCTTATATCAGGAGCAGCAGGACATGTTGTTGAGCTGCTTGGTAGTGGCTGGGAACAACTCAATGCAGTGTTTTTGATATTGGAACAGTCTTTGTTACCCCTAACTGGGACACCAGAATGGGGTTTTAAGCTACTTGGTAAAGGCTGCAAACCATTAAAGACAGGATTACCATTTTTAGAAGTCAACTTGTTACCCATAGCCATGGTATCAGGCAGCTTGGTTTGTTTGCTAGTATTACTACTTGGGCGGTCCAACAAAACTGAGTTAGTCTTAGGGGTTTGGCCCTTCGACTGAGGCTTGCAAGCAATGCTAAATATAGGCAGAGAGGGCACCACAATGGACACACCATTGGCCTGGACATTTGGTTTCATAGAGTTGGTACTTCCCCCAGTCCTGGGATGGGACTTGATTAGGGCTTTGGTAGAAAGAAGTTATCTAGGGTTGCCTGCTCAAAATGATCTAATCGATCAGCTAGTTTTTTAACTCGTTCCTCGATAGGGTTCAGGAGAGACCTCATCAACCTTTCCAACTCGAGAAGCAGAACTGGAGCGGAAGATAATGTCTCAGCCAATCCCATCGCCGAAGGGACATTCGTAGTAGATGCAGGACTAACCAAAACAACTCCATCCTTAGTAGGGTCTTCCCCACCAGGGGCAGCCCCAATAGGCTCACTAGGAGGGTGCAGGGCTACTCCAACCTTCCTTATTTTTTCGGGTGTTTGGAAAGAGTACACTTCTTCGGGGCAGCACTTCTTTTCCTTTTAATACTTGGTTTAGTTTTATCAATGTGAGCCGACACACTTAACTGGGCGGTAGTCACCTGCCCTAGAAATAAACCAGTTGTTGTTAAGGGCGAGGTGGGGGACGAAATGGGCACACTCGCTTGGGCAGTAATCACCTGCACTGTAGGTGAACTGGTTGTTAATGTGTGGGAGGAGGGCGAAAAAATAGGCTCAATGGGGCCCACAGACGAGCCAGCCAACAGCTCTGGTGAAGGGGGAAAGGCATAAGGCGTTTCCAATACAACTGGCAGGGTTAAAGATGACAAGGGAGGAACCAATGCCAATGCAGGGAAACCTTGGGGCTTTTCTCTAAGGGAATTTGAAGGAGTTCAATGGATAACCTACGCCTCTCGGCCAAAGCTATTTCTTTGTCAATATCTTGGGTTGCCCGACTGAAATATTTGTCTAAAGGGCCCAGGATAACTGGCCCCGCCTCGGCCTGAGTGGGGATCAGAGCAGTTGGGTTTGAGTTCAAAGACATACATCACAGTCAAGAAACTATAGGATTAACAATAATATATATGCAAACACCAGGTATTTCCTGATAACCGACTATATCATGTAAAATAAAGGCACAATGTTAGAGGGTAGGCCCATCCCGGCCTCCTCTGGCCCCTGACGGCCACAGACGGTCCCGCCCTTGTCCCGGGCTTCTCCCGGGACACTCCCACGCGCTCCAGTGCAGCGGAAGTAGACACCACTATTATAGGTTAGGTGTGACGCACAGGGGGCGGGGCTAACAGGGAGAGCGGGCCAGGTGATCTAAAATGGCCAGGCAGGGACTCCTGGGAGATGTAGTCCCTGTAGAATGCTCGCAGCCCTGAGCAGATGCCCCAACACTCCTCTGTCAGCACAGCAGCTCCACAGATTCCCCGGCGGCTTCCCCTGCGAAGCGGGACCCGGGAAGCGGGTCCGGCAAGCAGTGGTGTAGAAGCAGGTCAGCAGCCCAGAACCAGGAGTCCAAGAGCAAAGGTCCCAGTAGCACGAAGTAGAATCCAGCAAAGGGTCCCAAAGGTGAGAGGCAGGGAGTCTCTTTTACACAATCTGTGCACAGGGGGTGGGGCTAACAGGGAGAGCGGGCCAGGTGTTCTAAATTGGCCAGGCAGGGACTCCTGGGAGATGTAGTCCCTGCAGAACGCTCGCAGCCCTGAGCAGATGCCCCAACACTCCTCTGTCAGCACAGCAGCTCCACAGATTCCCCGGCGGCTTCCCCTGCGAAGCGGGACCTGCGAATCGGGTGCGGCGAGCAGTGGTGTAGAAGCAGGTCAGCAGCCCAGAACCAGGAGTCCAAGAGCAAAGGTCCCAGTAGCACGAAGTCCAATCCAGCAAAGGGTCCCACAGGTGAGAGGCAGGGAGTCTCTTTTACACGATCTGTGCACAGGGGGTGGGGCTAACAGGGAGAGCGGGCCAGGTGATCTAAATTGGCCAGGCAGGGACTTCTGGGAGATGTAGTCCCTGCAGAACGCTCGCAGCCCTGAGCAGATGCCCCAACACTCCTCTGTCAGCACAGCAGCTCCACAGATTCCCCGGCGGCTTCCCCTGCGAAGCGGGACCCGCGAAGCTGGTCCGGCGAGCAGTGGTGTAGAAGCAGGTCAGCAGCCCAGAACCAGGAGTCCAAGAGCAAAGGTCCCAGTAGCATGAAGTCCAATCCACAATTCATACCATATGCTCACACTCCTGGAGTGGAGGATAAAGTAATACCAAACACAGATCACAGACTGCGGTTGATACTAGCTGCACACAAGAGTCTGGCTTCTGCACACGTGGGGGTTGTAGCTACAATTTCATTACTTCAGCTAGGCTATTGGTGGCCCAGTCTCTACAAACGGACCAAGGACTTTGTCCTTACATGTGACATCTACCAGCAGATGAAGGGTCTACCATAACACGTCATCTTGGTAGCAGTGGATTATTGCTCTAGATTCCTGTGCGTATTTCCACAGCAGTTTCTTGATGCATCAACTGTTATAAATGATCTGCAAGTCTTTATCGAGACATACGTAATTGCCACATTACACTCCGGCCAGAGTTTAGCTCTCAGTCTTATTAAGAGGCCATGGGAAGTTTGGGTGTGACCATGCGATATTCCTCAACCTATCATCCCAAGGAAATTCTTTAGTGGAGAGGGAAAACCGCAACGCAAATCAGTCCTTAACAGCAAGGGTCCTAGGCTCGAGTCACAGTTTGGTCCATCACCCATACGGGGCCCTGAGGGCCTCAAATAACATACCAAGAAAATTCTTGGGTGGTCCAACTAACTATGAGATCCTGTTTGAGAGTTAAGATGCAGGTCCCAGACCTCAACAATCCCAGCACAGTGGCAGCAGAAACACCATTTGACATCAATGAACGTTTGGCTGTTTTTTTACAAGAACTGCGGGACGAATAAAGTAACATCCAAGTAAAATGCACTGCCACTGGAGAAGTGAAGGTAGTGCTGACAAGACCTGGCTCAGTCCAGATGTTGTGAATCTGGTCACAAAGAAAATTGTGGGCAAAAAAAGTGAGTGGGCAATCTTACAGAGCTATTACCATTCCTGGCTTTTTTAAAGCACCAGAACTGTGCTTCTTCTGCCCTTGCCGGTCAAAAAGACATTTGATTTGTCTCCATTCATCTGATCTAACCACACTATGTGGCTGATTCTCAAAAGTAAGCCACATGGGCTCCTGGGTAGCTACCTGTCTCCTCTCACTACTGTTCAGGGAGTTCAGATGCAAGCCTTAATATCTCAAGATGCACCTTCTCTTGCATAGGAGACACTAACAAACAACAACAAAGTGTATCTTCTATGTGTTGCATCTATAAATACTGTACAGCCAACTAGTACAGAAACACAGATTTTAATCCGCAAACCTTACAAGAATAAAGACTACATAAACGAATCACGTCAAGTAATCTCCCTCATAAACAATTGGCTATTCCATTTGGTCTGAAAATGTAAATTTGGCCTGACTTTTACAAACTGAATTTTAAGTTCCATAATTTTTATACGTTTTATGCGAATAGCTTTCTGTGTGCTCTGAGTGTCAAACTTACACAACTTCCTTTTATTAGGATTGTTTTGAAAGAATTTTAATAAAATTGACTTTTCTATGTGCCATGGTCTTTTTATAGCGCTTAGCCTTTTGGACAGCTTTTGGGTCTTCCCTTTCTCTGAGCAGCGGGTGTTATGTGTCTGAGGTAGGCCCACCTGGATCCAACACCATATTATATCATGGGCACCTTTTCTTAAGTTGCCTTCCCATTTACACAAAAACCTTTAACACACATTTGAGTGTGTGACAATGTTGGATTAGTTTCTCTGAAACTGCTTTGCTTACAGATTCTTCTTCACCTAACATTATCACAATTCCCTGAACACCACGAACAAGGTCCCAAGTCACATTGTGGAAAAGTCATTCTATTTTTCATCCATGGGGCGACATGCTATCTATTGACCAAAACAATTCTGTGTTACACAGGACTCACAAGGATGCTTTTCTCTATAAAACAAGCATTTCTAGGTTTAGTCAGAGGAGCTCTTCTCTCATATTGGTGATGACTCTACACGCAGCTTGGTGACTTCTGCTTGTGAGAGAGTCCAGCTCGTGACAAATAGTGGGACTTTTTTTCCCATCAGGTAACCGGGGTTGGTTCATCCAGTATGGTGATTCCTGTCTAGACACACACACTGACTCTAGACACTTAGGTTAGGGATTGCGACCAATTTTCTATATTGTATTTTATGCCTGCATATATACATTGATTTACCACCATGGTGGAGTTTTTTCTTCTGTTCACCATTCAGGTGCTCTTAGTGACTTTCATTTGCTTCTATCTATTGATCATTGCAGCATGTATATTTTGTACAAGATCACGTTGGTTCAATAAAATATTGAAAATGTCCCTAATTGTATTTCTTGTATATTCCTCTGAGAGTACCAGAGCACCAGTGACTGAGCGAAAAGGTTTTAGATCTGTTACCACACTTCTGGGGTGACAAGGGTTGTCATGTTCATAGGTTGCGGGAAATCATTTGCTACCAGGCTAGGTTTATAGGGGCTTATGGTGGCACTGTGAACTAGCTACCTATAGGACAACATATCCTGGAAGGGTGAATATAGTCACAGGTACCATCAAAGAACTTGAGGCCCACCCCCTCCCATTCAAAGGGAACCTGAGCCACCAGACATCAATGCTAACTGTTGCCTACAACAAGTCCTTGTTGGACCACATAAGGGACTACCTGCTTTGAAGACACCATATGACACCGGACAGTTGTCATGTTGACCACTGTGTCTCTCGACCCTTTGCCTATTAATGGTAACCTATTGCCTATACTTATTAGTATTATCTGGAATGAGAGTTCTCTACACCATTTTACTGTCACCCAGGGACAACTGAGTAAACTCAGAAGTATCCCCACCACTATCTGGGACCAACACCTCCCCAATTGCTACATTAGCTATCCCCTGTGACTACCCACCTGTGGGGGGCTGTGCCCACTTGGGACACTTGGGATCCCCCTTGAAGTGCCCTTCCTAATTACATCCAACATACTTCGGGGGTCACTTCCCTGTAGGCTTTCCTGTAGGGAACCACTTCTTTTTCTCAACAGGGTGTTGGGAATCATTAACCTGGGAACTAGTTTTGGGCCCTTTGGAGAACCCCTTACTTATATCGGTGTCCCCCTCCTTCTTCTGTTGGGGACCCACCCCACCCTTGGTAGGATCTCCCACATACAACTTCTTGTGGACCCTGGTGCTGATGCAGCAGTGTGTCTCCCTAGCAATCTTCCTGGGGTGAGAAAGCTTATTGTCAATCAAGTACAGGCACAGCTCTTGTAAACGAAGATTAAACATGTGCTCTTGTGCAATCACATTGTCTAGCCCCTGATAATCTGTTACGTCACTGCCCTTCACTCAACCATCCAGTGCCCTGCAGAAATAATCAACAAACTCTTCAGATGTCTGAGGGACAAGTTTCACACACTTCCATAACTTCCGCCTATATCACTCTAGGGTCAGATCATATGTCCTGGCTAGGGACTCCTTCAAGGTGAGGTACCTTGTCTTGTCCTCCTTTCCTAGAGCCAGCAAGGTTCCCCTCCACAGAGAAATGCTTCCACATGTCTCCCCTCCAATCTCTCTCAGGGACCCTGTGCATTTTCAAAGCTGTCTCGTATGCCACAAAGCATCAATGTATGTCATCTCCCACTCCATAATCAGGCACCAAACTTTTGGGTATTTGCACCTTCCCCTATTGGTACAGTAAAGATATGCTGCCCCCATCTGTGATGGACTCAGCCTTCTTGGCTTCGAACTCCAGCTCTTTCAAGCTCAGCTCCTGCGCAAAAAGCATTGGGCCCGATTCACAGAACTAACTTACGACAAAATCCTAAACTTACTACTTTTGGAATTCTCAGAAGACATTTAGTAGTCTTAAATTAGGATTTTGTCTTAAATTAGGATTTTGTCTTAAGTTAGGATTTTGTCCTAAATTAGGATTTTGTCTTAAATTAGGATGTTGTCCTAAATTAGGATTTTGTCCTAAATTAGGATATTGTTTTAAATTAGGAGTTTGTCCTAAATTAGGATTTTGTCTTAAATTAGGATTTTGTCTTAAATTAGGATTTTGTCTTAAATTAAACTTAAGTTTGTCTTAGGTTTAACGTAAGACAAAATCCTAATTTAAGACACAATCCTAATTTAGGACAAAATCCTAATTTAGGATAAAAACCTAATTTAAGACAAAATCCTAATTTAGGACAAAATCCTAATTTAATACAAAATCCTAATTTAAGACAAAATCCTAATTTAGGACCAATTCCTAACATAAGACTAAATCCTAACGTAAAACTAAATCCTAACATAAGACAAAATCCTAATTTAAGACTACTAAATGCCTTCTGTGAATACCAAAACTATTAAGTTTAGGATTGTGTCTTAAGTTAGTATTTTGTCTTAAAAATTAGGATTTTGTCCTAAATTAGAAGTTTGTCCTGTCGTGCTGAGGCATTCTGGATGCGTTGCAGCCGTCTCAGGAATTTAGTTGTTGTTACTGAGTAGAGGGCGTTTCCGTAGTCCAGCCTGCTGGTGACGAGAGCCTGGGGAATGGTTTTTCTTGTTTCGGAGGGGATCCACTTGAAGATCTTGCGGAGCATTCGGAGGGTGTTGAAGCAGGATGTGGAGACGGCGTTGACCTGCTTGGTCATGGAGAGGGTGGAGTTGAGGATGACCCCCAGGTTGCGTGCATGGTTGGTGGGTTTCGGGGCTGTTCCCAGCAAGGTAGGTCACCAGGAGTCGCCCCAGGACTGAGAGCTGGAGCCGAGGATGAAGACCTCCGTCTTGTCAGAATTCAGCTTCAACCTGCTGTCCTTCATCCATTCAGCGATGGCCTTCATTCCCCTGTGGAGGTTGGCTTTGGCTGTTAGAGGGTCTTTCTTGAGGGAGATGATCAGCTAAGTGTCGTCGGCGTAGGAGATGATGTTGAGGCTGTGCTGATGGGCTACATGACATGGGCGAGTGGAGCCATGTAGATATTGAACAGGGTTGGGATGAGAGAGGACCCTTGAGGTATGCCGCAGATGATCTCGGTGGTCTTGGAGCGGAAGGGTGGGAGGCGGATGCTCTGGGTCCTGCTGGAGAGGAAGTATGTGGTCCAGGCCAGGGCCTCCTCTTGGATTCCGGCATCGTGGAGGCGCACTGTTAGGGTGCGGTGGCAGACCGTGTCGACGGCGGCTGAAAGGTCCAGAAGGATTAGGGCGGCTGCTTCTCCTTCGTCCATCAGGGCCCTGATGTCGTCGGTGGCGGCGATGAGGTCGGTTTCGGTGCTGTGGCTGCTGCAGAAGCCGGAATGGGATGGGTCCAGGATGTTGTTGTCTTCGAGGTATTGGGTCAGTTGTCTGTGACAATTTTCTCTGTGACTTTCGCCAGGAACGGGAGCAGGGAGATGTGCCGGAAATTCTTGAGGTCCTTGGGGTCCGCTTTGGGTTTCTTTAGTAAGGCGTTGATCTCGGCGTGCTTCCAGCTTTCCGGGAAGGTTGCTGTCTCGAAGGAGATGTTGATCATTTTCCGGAGATGGGGGGCGATGGCTGTGCTGGCTTTGTTGAAAACGTGGTGAGGGCATGGGTCAGACAGGGATCCGGAGTGGATGGAGTTCATGGTCTTGATGGTGTCTTCTTCGCTGATGTTGGACCAGGCGGTCAGGCGGCTGGTGCGGATGGTGGTCGCAGCGGTGGTGAGCTCGGCGGTGGATGTGGGGGTCGTGGAGTTGAAGCTGTTGTGGATGTCAGCGATCTTGCTGTGGAAGAAGGTGGCCAGCGAGTCGCACAGGTCTTGAGAAGGGGGTATGTCGTTAGTGTTGGTGCTGGGGTTGGAGAGTTCTTTCACGATGTCGAAGAGCTCTTTGCTGTTGTGTGCGTTGTTGTCTAGGCGGTCCTTGAAAGTGGTCCTCTTGGCGGTCCTGGTGAGTTGGTGGTGTCTACGGGTGGCGATCTTGTGGGCCGTGTAGCTGTTTGGTGTTCGTTTGCAGGGCCAGTTCTTCTCCAGTTTTCGACAGGTGCGCTTGGAGGCCTGGAGGTCTTCGGTGAACCTTGTAGCTTTTTTGCTGGAGTGGTTGGCGGCGGGGGTCCTGAGTGGAGTGAGGTCTTGGCGCAGTCGTTGATCGATTGTTTGAGGTTGAAGGCGGCGGTGTCGGGGTCGGTGGGGTCAGGGGGTGGTCACAGGATGAGGGTGGTGGTCAGTTGGTCTTCGGTGACCTTGCCCCAGCAGCGGCGTGGCCTCTGTTGGGTGCGGTGGTGCGTGGTGGGTTTCCTGAAGGTGAAGTGGACGCATCTGTGGACGGTCCATTGGGGTTCAGTGGTGTGGTTGAAGGAGACGTGGGGACTTGCGGAGAAGATGGGATCAAGCGTGTGTCCAGCGGCGTGGGTGGGTGTTGTTATGGGCTGTCTGAGTCCAAGGTTGGCGAGGCTTTAGATTAGGGCGGTGGTGTTGGCATCGTTGTTGTCCTCGAAGTGGAAATTCAGGTCCCCGAGGAGGATGTAGTCTGTAGAGGCGAGGGCGTCGGTGCTGATGAGGTCGGCAATGGATTCGCTGAACTGTAGTCGGGGTCCGGGTGTTCTGTAGACGAGGGTTCCTCTGAGGGTGGTGTTGGGGTCAGTGTGTATCTGGAAGTGCAGGTGCTCGGAGTTGTTGAGGGTGTCGTCAGTGTTGGTCGAGACTCTGATGGTGTTCTTGTGGACGATGGCGATACCCCCTCCCACTCCGTTGGTGCAGTCTCTGCGGGAGATCTTGTAGCCTTCTGGGATGGCTATGGCGATGTCTGGTGATGAGCTGGTGTTCCACCAGGTCTCCATCAGGAAGGCGACATCGGGGGCGGTTGAGTCAAGGAGGTCCCAGAGTTCGATGCAGTGTTTGCGAGCGGAGCAGGTGTTGAGGAGGATGCATTGGAGGTGGTTGGGATCTTTGCTTGACAGTTTGGCTGGCTGGATGCTGGTGAAGCTGCAATTGCGGCAGGTGAAGGGCCCGTGGGTGTGCCTCGGTGTGGCCCGGTAGCAGGCGTGTTCTCGTCCGGGTTTGAGTGCGTGGAGGGTACTGGCGTCATAGTGTAGTCGGGTGCAGAGGTGTCTCCGGGGGCAGGGGTTCTGGCGCTGGGTGCTGTCCAGGCGCGGACGGGTGCAGACGAACTTACCTTTTGCACGCCAGCGGCCACCATAAAAAGGGGAGGTGGGAGGGAGAAGCGGCTGGGTGTGAGGATTGGCCCAATGGGGGAGGGCCGCAGGGGACGCAGCGGCGTGGAGCGGGATAAGCGAGGGAACGAGCAGAGAGGGAGGAAACAAGCACAGGCAAAGGCAGGGAACAAGTGGCACAAGGCAAATACAGTCACAACGCAATACAAAAAGCAATACAAAAACAACATCCTAATTTAGGACAAAATCCTAACTTAACACAAAATTCTAATTTAGGACAAAATCATAATTTAGGACAAAATCCTAACTTAACACAAAATTCTAACTAAGGACAAAATCCTAATTTAGGACAAAAACCTAATTTAAGACGAAATCGTAATTTAGGAAAAAATCCTAATTTAAGACAAAATCCTAATTTAGGGCAAAATCCTAATTTAGGACAAAATCCTAACATAAGACTAAATCATAACTTAGGACAAAATCCTAACACAAGACAAAATCCTAACTTAAGACTAATAAATGCCTTCTGTGAATACCAAAAGTAGTAAGTTTAGGATTTTGTCGTAAGTTAGTTCTGTAAATCGGCCCCATTCTTTTCTCCTCCATGGCCAATTTATCATTCTGCATTGCCAACTTATCATTCTCCAAATCCAGTTTGAGCTTGGCAAGCTCCATCTTTAGCTTACTTTTTTCCCTCCTGTCCTCCAATTCTGCAGGGGGCAGGCTTTTACAGGATAAACTGCTGCCAGCTATGGAGAGATCTCTTCCACCCCTCAGGCTGAACTCTGCCCCACAGGTAATGCTGGCTCCTCCAGCCATCCCAGATGCAGGCCTTGTTGCTCATTCTCCACATTAACATTCCCATCTTCTGGGTGCAGACCAGGTCCTCAGCGCCTTTTGGAACAGGAGGCCAGAAGGCCAAATAATGGGGAAATATTTCCAAAAAATGCCAGGCTTAACAACAACATTTTGATGAATAGGAAATCAGCAATAATTCAATATTTTGTTTTTTAGTTCAAAAAAAGTTTTCGACTTTGTTTTCATTTTCCAGCAAATTAATATTTAGTTGAGGAAGCCGATTTTTTTTACAGAAGACTATAGAAGCACTTTGCAGGGAAAGGAATGGCAATTATGCCAACAAAAAATGATTCCACAGTTCCTAAGAATTGACAGATGACATCAAAATAACTATAATGAGTCCTTCATAGACGAGAACATAGAATTCCAATAAAGAGGCAAATTGAAAATAAACATGCTGTTCATAACACTTCAAATCGTCATAGTAAATTGAAACAGCTTGGCTGAAACCTAGAAAACTAAAGGAAACAAAGCACACAAAATATTGGGGCCGATTCCGATTCCGGTCGGAAGGGCTCCGAACCATGTTCGGTGCCTTTCCGACCGAATCGGTCAGTGCCAGCTGGATTCCTTTCTGACCGAGCCATTCCGATGGGCTCGATCGGAATGAAATCTGACTCGGATTCCCGGATCGCCTACGACGGGCTCAGAGAGCCCGTCTGCCTTCCGGAAATCCTCCAGTACTCCCCCGGTTGCCTCTTTACGACTGAGGGAGTACAATGGCAGTTTTTCACTGCCTCTTCGTGCTGGTGTGTCCGGCACGAAAAGGCAATCTGAAACTGTCTCTACGGGCCCCCGGCATGGCCCCTATGGGTGCAAGGCTGCCGAATGGCAGCCTGGGGGCACCAATGGTGCCCCTCTGTGAATCCCTGCACCCGGTGGCAGGCACCTTGGGGTGCCGATTTCAGGCTGCAGGGATGAACTGCACCCCTGCTTTTCTCAATGCAGGCATGCATTCCGCTCGGAATGCATGCCTGCATTGTGAAGTATACGAGTGCGACCGAACCCTGTTCGGTCGCATCGTATTAGCAGGGCCATAACCAACGACAGTGGGTCAGTCGGTTACGGCTCCTGATCGATGTCGGACGGACCTGAGTCCATACGACATCGGAATAGGCCCCATTGTTGTAAATATAGGAAGTCTGATATGAATATCCCAGTCTGAAGAGCACATTCTAAGCGAGTCTTAAATAGGCTAAGTGCTGTTATTGAGGTCTAGATTAAAGGTGTCTCCCTGTATGAAAAAATGTGCTTGGAGATATTGCTACAACATATGACCGCACACAACACCTTGTTATAAAACAGCTACGAAATACATGTAACAGATACCCACCACTTGATGTTTGTGGCTCTTCTGTTGAGAAATGCTCTGTAATAAAAGCAACAAGAGAGAAGTGAAGTTAGGCATCTGTCTCGGGCCCATTTACTTGCTGCAACATTTCATTACAAATGAATAATATCTGAGTATAGGTGTTGTGCCATTTCTCCTTCCCTGACTGGAGAAATATTGTTGTGTGTCACCACCCTTTTCTTTGTCCCTTTTCTGTGATGGCCAGAAATATGTCATAGGGATCAGCAGTTTATGCAAACTGAAAGCATATATACTAGAGATAATTACTTTGCCCTGATTAGGTCGAGGAAAGGAGGAAGACAATTTGCTTCTAGCATAAGCAAATGTTACATGACAAAATATTAAATGCCTTCCAAATAAAGGAAGGCTGAGGATTCCAAGTACCTACCAATGCTTTGTATCAGTCAACCCTTAACATCTGTGCGAAGAAAGGGGTGAGGACGTGCTGAAACTGTTGCTGTTAGTGAGTCTGCAGTTCTTGCCTGTCTTGTCCCTCTGTTCCCTAAGCCCACTAATCCCTAATCTACTATTACTTCTCCATAGACTAAAATTGTCCAGAGGCCCCATCTTAATGTAAATATTACTCAACTGTATAAACATCAGGAAAATATTTGTGATCACACCTCATCCACAGAAACTGCAGGGACTTTGTGTGTTTTTAATATAACATTTCTACGTTTTCCTGCTAGAAATAAAGCCTTATATATTCCCAATTATTCAGTCATACAGCAGAGTTATCTTTCCGAGTGTTTTATCTTTGTTTCATATTGTATCTGAGTTCCAACCATTGATCACCTGCTAAAGTATATTCTGAGTGCTCTAAGTTCCAACCCTGAGTCCAAAAAAGGATACTTGTCATTAGTGAGCAAAGCGACATTAAACCACAATGTGCATCACCAGTCGGAAAGAATAGCTACCCACTGAAATCTGCCCAGTAATCAGTAACATCCCCAAGTCATAAATCCCTTTAGAAGAGGGTTGGTGCCATATATGTATGGCCACTGGGTAGTTATAGTAAGGATCACGTTTTCATAGGAAAACATTTTTTGGTTTACTTATAACTTTGGTGCCATGTGACAAAGGATCAAGAAACGTTCCAAAAAAAGTCTAATCCACTTTAGCTCCTTCCTGGAAAGTTTCGGTGAGATAAATCAAATGGGGAAAGAGCAAAAGGGGTAGTCCCAAAATGCATTTTCCCCATTTATTTTTCTCTAGGAAAATTTGACACAGCTATAGCCAAATCGGCTGAACTGAATTACACCAAATTTGGCAGAAAGCTAGATCTTGGTCCAGCAAATGTGCTTTTTGTGACTTGGTGTAAATCCGTCCTGTAGTTTTTGAGAAATTAAGGTCACAAATATGGATATTTTACGCCACAGAGGATTCGCAAAGCTGACAGATCAATAGATAAGATCTGATTGGCTGCCACCACATCAACAAAGCTTGGCTTGTATCTTTACATTAAGCTTGAAACAGTTTCCTGCTCTACCAAAATACCAAAATGCAATAGAATGGAAACAATCATTGTGTCCTTTCATTACAAGCATGTTTCAATTCATTAACCTCTGTTCATAGAAATAAGTAGATTAATTCATGCATCATGTATATAGCCTGGTTTAGGAGTACGGTGTGCAGACAGAATATTAAGTTTAAATTATCGAGTTGCACAAATATCGAGTCAGAAATATTGTAGTTCAGAAATATCGACAGCAAGAATACCTTTTTCAAAAATATTGATAAAGGTAAGTAATATTGATTTTAAAAATATCAAAGTGTTTAATATTGTTTGCAAAAACATATTTGTTAAAAATATTTTTTTAATTAGTGTTATGTATTTTAGTATATGGTTTAAATGTATGTGATGTCTTTTTTTGTATAAGAATTGTTTGTATTTTTAATATATGTGTTACATTTTTAGTAGGTATTAATTTTATTTTTATTAGAATTTTGCGATTTTTGTTCAGTAGCGGGTTGTAGGTTTATAGGGAAATAGGATGGGAAGTAATTTACTTATATTAAATAATTAATTTTGTTTTATGTATTAATATTTCTTTAATTGAGATGTTATAGTGTTAAATGTGTCAAGTAATTTATTATTAATTAATTAATAATGTGTTATTAATTAATAATAATGATTTAATATGTAATTAATGATGGCAATTGTGCAAATAATTTTAAGTGTATGTTTTGGTGTTGATAGGGGTAAAGGGTGGGAAGTAATGTATTTTTATTTGAATTAATAATTGGTTGTTAATTTACTTATGTACTTAATTGAAAATCAATTATGATAATTGGGTAATTAATTTAGGTGCGTGTTTTGGTGTTGATAGGTGTAAAGGGTCGGAAGTAATTTACTTTTAATTGATGAATTGATAGTTGGTTGTTAATTAATTATAAATATTTATTTGGTAATTAATTATGGTAATTGAGTTATTCATTTCAGGTGTGTGTTTTGGTGTTTATAGGGGTAAAGGGTGTTAAATAACTTATTTTATTTGTATTAATAATTATTCAATTGATAGTATTTAAATTAATTAAAACATATTATGGCAATTCTGTAATTCATTTTAGCTGTGTGTTGTGGTGTTTATAGGGGTAATGGATGGGAAGTAATTAGCATTTATTTAATTAATATATAGTTATTAGTTAATGTTAATTATTTGATATTTATTTAGGGTAATTGTTACATTTTTGGGAGTTGTTTTTTACATTTAAAGGGGTAAAGGGTGGGTATTAAATACATTTTAATTACTTTATAATTAGTTGTTAGAAGTAATAGTTTTTGATTAAAAAAAATAATTTTTAATCGGGTTTTATTATTCTATAGTTTAATTTAGGTGTGTGTTGTGGACATTATAGTGTTAAAGCGTGTGTAGTTAATTAATGTTCATTAGATTTTTTAATATTTTTTTTTAGTTGATCATTAATAATGTTAATTATTGAAGTAAATTTAATTTAACATTTTGAAGTATATTGTTATGGGTGCGGTGTTACAGGGTAGGAAAAAAAAATTATTACATTTTTGTAATAATTAATGTTTTTGTGTGTAAATAGTTTCTAGTTTAAAATAATATTTTTTACATTTATTATTTTATTTTATGTATTATTTGTAGGTATTTGTTATATGTAATTTATATTATAATATGTTTTCTTTTCATATATTTAATATATTTTTTCCAATTTTTTATATATTATTTATTTATTTTTATAATTGTTCTTAATTTTTAATATATATATTTTTGTAACTGTTGGAGTGTGAATAGTAATTTTTGCCTCTCTGCTATCCAACACTTTCCTTACTGTTGCACTCATTGGAGTGATAGTAGTAATTTTTACCTCTCCGCTAGCCACCACTTTCCTTACTGTGGCACTCATTGGAGTAGGAATAGTAAATTTTACCCTTCCGCTATCCAACACTTTCACCACTGTTGCACTCACTGGAGTAGGAATAGTACATATATTACCCCTTTGCTATCCAACACTTTCCCTACTGTTGCACCCACTGAATTGTGAAATGTAAGTTTAAATATTTTTTAATAGTTTAATGTTTTGATTTATTATAGATTTTTGTTTTTTATATTTTATATCGGAGTCGATATTTTTGTTGTCTATATTTTTTACTCAATTTTTTTTTCATTGATATTTATTATATCAACGTTTTGTCAGTGAACCAAGGATTATATCCCCAAGACGTGGACACTATACTCCAGTCTGTCTATATCCCCAGGTATTCAATCCCATGCACCTGAGCTCAGTCTTCCAAGAGATAATCCCAAACGTTCACAAAAAAGATTGCCCACCCACAACTTAGAGAGCTGTATATAATAGACTAGGGGGCCGATTACGATGGCGGACTAACTGGAGTCCATCTGCCATCGTGGTGGGGACCGGGACCGTCCGCAATACTTGCAGCAGTCCCCCAGAGCAAATCAGGATGCGACCGCCACCATGGTGGTTGCATTCTGCATTTTAAAATTGCGGCGGGTGCTGCTGACATCAGCACCCGCTGTGATGTTAAAATGGCATGTTGTGCATTTCCCTACACTACGTGGCAGTGCACCCACATCTTCCCCCAACACAAGGAGGGCCCGCAACGGGCCCCCGAAACCAATCTCCACCAGCCTTTCAATGGCGGTGTACCCGCCACGGAAACGCTGGCTGGAGACAGTATTTTGATCTGCTAGGCACCGTCACCATTTCATTGATGCAGACCGCTTCGCCAGGCAATCGCAACGATTGCCTGTGGTGGTCTGTGACGGACGGTCTTTGCGTCCACCAAGGTCCGAGCGCTATTCCCCCCGCCATTGTAATGTGGCGGGAGGAAAAGCAATGTCGGATTGAGGAAGGACCGCCACCGCATAACTGGCGGTGATGGGCCTTGTGCAATCGTAACCAGCCCATAGGTTCAGACCTTAAATGAGGCCTTACAAATGAGCTTTACAGTGGAAAAAATCCCTTTTCTGTTGAGTCTTTCCACATACATCTTGATAAGCCTTTTGTTGCTCTTGTGGACACATGACCCTTTTAATATATTTTGAGACCTTCCGTTATAAACTTCCACTACTCGCCTTTCATCACTTCCTGCTCCTCGGTGCTCAAAATGTATGTGTTTGCTCTTCTCATTGAACCAAAGCTGCTAATACTAGATCACTCTATCAAGTTTCTTAACTTGCCCCTCCTCTTTTTTCAAACACTATAAATAAGCACACCCTACCTATCAAGTCCACTACACAGCTGCCTGTGATGGTATCGTGAAACACCCTGCCAATAACATACCCGTGGCACCTCTGGTGTCCTCTGCTTTCCCTACAATGGCTCCACTTAGAAACATTTCCGACCATCACTCATGGAGTTTCTAACTTAAGCTATGGGAACCCCCTGATATCACAAGATTACTCAACATGTGCACAAGTCTGTGTCAAACGGCATAGAGGCCTTTAGTGGAAGCTAGAAAGATCACACAAGTCATTTCTCGGGTCATTAAATCAACAAATCCAATCGTGGGTGATGCTGCCTGACTTCTCCTCTTGAGAATCCATGCTGCTGCAGATGTCTTTAAAATAATATTTAACCATTTTTTGTCTTTGAGGAAATGTATTGATCGATAAGGGCTAGAGTACCCTATTTCAGCTTTGCAGAAGTAAGGTGTTGCTTCGAGTTATTTCTAATCTCAGCTTTATCAGCAGGTTTGCTCATGTCATTAACAATCTCCACACAGCAGACCTCACATTCCAGCACCACTCTTTAAACCTTGTAGACTTTCCATCTAGAGTCGCCCTTCTACACCGCTCACTGACACCAAGACATCCATTCCCAGCTGTAGCTTCATATAAGTGCTACTCTCTGAGGCCCACAAGTCTCTACACAAGCTGTTGACAATTACCTGAGCAGATGACGCTGGCATCCTGCCAGTGCCCGCAGTTGTGGTTGTACCACCCTCTGTGACTGCAGTGCCACAAGTAGTCTTCATAGCCACCACACTGTACGTCATCCAGGAGAATGCTCCCCGCGCCCTGTCCAAAGTAGGCATGTGTTGGGGCAGACAAGACCCGGCCGCATCCCAGCTGTCTGCACACCACCTGTGCATCGGAGAAGTCCCAGTAGTCATGACACACGGTCCCCCATTGATGGTTGTACAGTACCTCAACGCGGCCCTCACATCTGTGATATCCACCCACGAGCCGAAGATGTAAATGACCTGTTTAAAAAGAGCAGTATAATGAGCGGTACTACTGACCAGCATTGGGTTTCCCCAAAGACGATCCCACATCATAAAAAGACCATCAATTGAATACATCAAGTATAACCCTTGCAGAGACCAGGAAAGCTACAAAAACGAGTGCCAAAAAGCAAGATTAGATTAGTCTGAACATGACTCCAAGGACTCTGATGAGACCTCTGCAGAAAATTTTAGCATCAGAATTTTCAACCGTCTCAACATAAAACAAGCATGTTCAATGCAATAGGTCTAGTATTTACGTGAGTTTCGTAAATGCGATACCTATTGCATTAAAAATGCTAGTTTGTAAACCCCCCCATGCCATGCCACTCTTTAACTTCTATATCGGCCGCACCCCTTTCTTTACACGAGCCATGTCTAAAGAAAGAGGAGTGGCTGCAATTGAAGTGAAAGTGCAGTATGGGGGGCTTTTACAAAACAAAAGTATTTGTTTGTCAAATTGACAAGCAAATGTTTTTTTTGGTAAAAGCAGCCAATGCTATGTTTTTACTTTAATGGCGGCCTCGCGCCTTTCCCTAGACTCGGCTCGTTTAAGGAAAGGGGCGCGGCCTACAATAAAGTGTAAGTGCGGCATAGGACAATTAAAAAAAAATAGTTACAAAAAAATGCGGCCCTGTTTGGCGCTGCAAGTAAAGCAAAGGCATGACCCCCACTAACTGCGTGGCATGAGAAAAAAAAAGCTGTTGGGAGAGAGAGCGTGTCCTGCCTGCAACAGGCATGCAAAAACCCTTGAACTAAATAGTTCTTGGAGGATGGCCTACTGAGCAACAAAACATATGAAAGGGGATGTCCTCATTGGAGGCTACAAATGAAGACAAGACAGTACTAAGGAAGTATTAACAAGCCTATTTAAAAATGAGAAGCCAGCGTTTATGAAGGACAATGACACAAGCCAATGACAAATATGGGAGGAGAGTGAGCGGGTCTTCAAGCGCATACTCCAATACAGCATGGCTCGCTGAGCAGCGCATGCGCTGCCCTGGCTCCACATAAAAACTGGAAAGGGGCGACCATTCGGTCCCCCCGAACGTATGGTGGAGTACCACGATCCCCCCGGGAAGCCATCTTGGGCGGGAGGCGTGTCTCGGCTGGTATGCCCGAAGCGGCGTAGCCGGGGCGCGCCTTTTTCCCGCCCTAGAGTGGGCTGGCCTAGACACCAACGCGGCCGGCCACGCCCTCGGAGGCAGGCGGGGGCGGGTTTACGCCCACCCTGAAGACGGATAAAAGGAGCAGAAGCCAAGAAAGCATCCTCTTGTTCCTGTGCTCTGAAGCTGCACCTCCCCGCTGCACGTGAGCTCGAGACGGAACGAAGAGCCAATTTTGAGCGTAGTAATCCCTCTTTTTGTCTTACAGATATCCCGTCTAAAAATGCCCAAGAAGGTCGGAAAGCGGGTCGGTACCGATGAGATGCTCCGTATGCTCATGAAGGAGATAGCCGATCTGAAGAGAAAGGTTGAGGCCAAGGACGGGGAGGGAGGACCGAAACGGCCTTTAGCGGAAACAATTCCCGGTGGAAAGAGCAAGAGGCCTAGAAGGGGAGCACTTGGGGGGGAGACCCCGGTTCCCGAAGCGCCACGAGAGGAGCCAACCCCGGCGCCAAAGGAGGGGAACCCAATCCCTGTAGTGGTCGCCCCTGCGAACAGGGAGGATATGCCCCCGAGTTGGCGGCGCAATTGGCAGCGTGGTTGGGGAACGATAGCGAGGGCGCCACGGCTGACGACGCCCGGGCAGTGATGAGACAACTGCGGGAATCGAGGAAGGCTGCGAAAGCTCCATCTCCTGTTCTCCCGCAGGTCCCAGCGGTTGGAAGTACAGCAGGCCCAAGTTCGGCGACAAGCGTGGGGTCTACTTCAGGTAAGCGGCCATTGCCGATTGTAGGGGGGGACTCCGCACCTTCTCGAAAGGAGAAGATTGCCCAGCACGTCCCACTAGAAGTCAAGGAGTTGATTTGGGCGGACAAATATGTAAACATGTTTTCATTGCTTACCGACCATTACGAGATCGAGCATGTAAAGAGTCAAAAGGAGCTCATGCATCCGAGTGTTTGGCGCGCTAAAATGGCCGCCTTTAAGGTTGATGAGACCATCGGTACTTGGGGCAGAGCGTGGGGAATTTTTACTTCCATCATGGGGGAACGCAGACCTGAGTTGTTGACCGAGTTACCCATCTATCAGTCACGTATTATGGAGTATTCTGTGGCATATGGGGGCAATCAGTGGTTCTGCTATGATAATCTGTTTAGAAAAGCTAAGGAACATAACCCGTTGTTGTCCTGGGACTGTTACGACTCTGTGTCTTGGCAAAAAATGGAGAGTACAGGGATGTTGAAGGTGCCATTAGTAGGGAGTAACGGGGGGGAATCCTCCCGCCAAAACTCTGGGACGCCCTTTCGGACAAGTTCAGGTAACGAGTCCCACACGAAGCCGAGTGGCAACACAGGTAAAAGGGGGATATGTTGGAATTTTAACAGGGGCAAATGTACCAGGCCCCAGGGGTCATGCAAATTCAGACATGAGTGTGGGGGATGCGGGCAGCCATCCCATCCTGAGTCCATGTGCAGAGCCAAAACGGGTGATAACGGTGGTAAGGGAGGCGCCAAACAGGTCTAATATAGTCCGAGGGGCGCCTTTACCGACCCCGATTGATACCATGGCAATGATTCCTTGGCTCAGCGAATACCCAGATTATGCTTCCGCTGGGGTGTTGTGGAACGGGTTTTCATATGGTTTCCGCATCCCAGTGGGGGATTTTCAGGGGGTACCGGACTGTAAGAATCAAATGTCGGTCTTACAGCACACGGCGGTGGTTCAGGTAAAGATTAGGAAAGAGGTGACTCGAGGTCGTGTCGCCGGTCCATTCGATTTCCCGCCAGTTGCTAACTTTGTCTGTTCTCCTCTAGGGGTGGTTCCCAAGAAGGACCCGGGGGAGTTTCGGCTGATACACAATTTGTCAGCCCCACATGGTCTTTCCGTAAATGATGCGATAGATCCGGAAGTATGTTCGGTGCGGTACGCATCTTTCGATGAGGCCGTCGCCATGTTGAATCGCCTGGGGCCCGGGACGCTGATGGCCAAATCGGACATTGAGTCAGCGTTCCGGTTGCTCCCGGTACACCCAGACGATCAGCGTCTCCTTGGTTTCCAGTTTCAGGGTCGCTATTACATGGATAAATGTATGCCAATGGGATGCTCGATTTCATGTGCCTATTTCGAGAAATTCAGTTGTTTTCTGCAGTGGGTATTCACGAGGAAGACAGGTTTTCAACATGTTATGCACTATCTCGATGACTTTCTGTTTCTGGGGGCAGCCGGGGATTCTGAGTGTGGACAGGCCTTACATGAATTTTGTGTCCTAATGAATCAATTTGGTGTGCCATTAGCGCCAGGTAAGACTGTCGGTCCCTCGACCTTGATCGAGTTTCTGGGGATCGAGCTCGACTCAGTGGAAGGTTGTTTTCGTTTACCTAAAGAGAAGGTGTTAAAATTCAGGTTATCCCTTGAGACATGTATTCGTTCAACGAAAGTGAACTTGCATCAATTGCAACAGGTGGTGGGTCAGTTGAATTTTGCCCTAAGAGTAATGCCGATGGCGCGCCCCTTTTCCCGCTCGATTGCACAGTCCATGGTCGGCTTGAAGGAAGGACATCATCGTACGAGACTCTCGGCAGAGGTTCGTCAGGACATGCGCATTTGGATTGCATTCCTGGCGGATTTCAATGGTCGAATTGTCTGGAATAAACCAGCAGTGTCTTCCGAGGAGTTGGGACTATGGACAGACTCGGCGGGGAGTGTGGGTTTTGGCGCCATATTGGGTACACAATGGTCAGCGCAAAAATGGCCGTCATGGTGGCACGAGTGCGGGTTGACGAGTAACATTGCTTTTCTCGAACTGTTCCCTATTCTGGTGGCCTTGAAAACATGGCCTGAAGGGTTTAGGGTTCACTCTGTGGTTTTCTGGTCTGATAACATGACCGTGGTTGAATGTATCAATAGTCAGGCAGCACGTTGCAAATTGATTCTGAGACTACTCAAGGAAATTGTGTTATTGTGCATGCAACTAAATGTACTGTTTAGGGCGCGGCACGTGCCGGGGGTGATGAACCAAGCGGCTGATGCGCTCTCTCGTTTCCGTATGCAGGCCTTCTGGGGCTTTCTGCCCACAGCGGACCCGGTGGCGGCACCCTTTCCCGAAGCTCTCTGGTCTCTCTGTGCCCCGAACTACAAGACCTCGTGGGAGAGAGTTTAGCACCCAGGACGAGGAAGGCATATGAAGGGGCGTTCCGTTCCTATTGGGCCTTTTTGGGTACTGCCGGGAGGGGGCTTTGGGGTCTGGAAGAGTCTGTAGTAAGATTCCTGCTCTCTTTACGTCACGCAGGCAAGTCAGTGGCTACGGCCCAGAGGCATCGGGCCGCCATTTCCTTCATGGCAAGGGCTCATGGGATCCAGGACCCGACAGCGTCTTTTGTTGTGCAGAAAGCGCTACGTGGGTGGCAACGCCTTGAGGGTCGCAAAGTAGACGATAGGCACCCGATAGGTTTGGATAGGTTGGCCCTGTTATTTTCCGTGCTACCGGTAACATGTTCATCCCAGTACGAAGCAGTGTTGTTCCGAGCCGCATTTGCATTAGCATTCCATGGGGCTATGCGGATAAGCGAATTAGTGGCAAAGAACAAGCAGGATACGATGGGGGGACTGTGCCGGGAACACATTCAGGTCAGAGGGGAGACAATGACGGTCTCTTTTGTAAAGTCCAAATCCGATCAGGATGCAATCGGGGACTGTGTAATCATCCAGAGAATCCCCGGGTCGGCCATGTGCCCTGTTGGGTGCGTAGAAGCATATTTAGCGCAGAGGGTGGCAGCATGGGGGGGGACATTGTTAAGACACGCTGACGCCACCCCACTGACGAGGTTTCAGTTTCAGCGGGTGCTTGCGATGTCGATTTCTGCCGCGGGCTTGAACCCTGGCGATTTTGGGACCCATTCCTTTCGGATAGGGGCTGCTACGGAAGCTACAGCCAGGGGTCTGAATGTTGATCAAATAAAACGTTTGGGGCGTTGGTCCTCGAACTGTTATAAGAGGTATGTACGGTTGCACATGTTGTGAAGCTGTAACGATGTACTCACGCTTCTTGTTTTTGTTTGGTTTTCAGTTGCGCAAGCCTACGAGGCGGGGCGGACTGTTCAGTCGACCCGACACCGGGGGGCCAGCGGTCAGACATTACCGGCTGTGAAAAAGGAGGTGTGGGTCGTGGGCCACTCATACGTGAGGCGTGCCGCGGACGTATTCAAAGCAGGTGACATGATTCACGTGGCTGGGGAATACGGGTACTGTATGTCCTTCTACGGAAAGGGCGCTCTCTGTATTGACCAGTTTCAAGCATTTTTCGAGGGTTTGTTAGGGCGGACAAGGTCACCGCCGTCTGTAATCATAGTACATCTTGGGGGCAATGATTTGGTGACAACTGGTAGACGACTTCTTCTTGAGGCGATGCTTTCCACGGTAAGTTGGTTGGCAAGAAGAGTTCCAGGGTGCACAATTGCATGGTCCCATATGATCCCACGGAAAGTGTGGCGGGGGGCTATTTCTGTTTCTGCGCTGAATCATTCAGTAAGGAAAATTAATAATAAAATGAGTAGATTGTTTCGTTCAAGTACACTGCATTCTGTTTCGCATGGTTGTATTAAAGGGGACAGTATGTATTTGGGGGACGGTGTTCATTTGTCCCGGGTGGGGAACGAGTTACTCATAGGAGACTTCTTAGCCTGGTTGAAGGGTTTGCAGCATGACCTTTAGGTAGGAGTGTTTTGTGGGGGGTCCGGATAGCCGGTCAACTATCCGGCCTGTGGCGGTAAGGTCATGATCGGTGAGCAGTAATTGGAAGATCCCTATGAGGGGGCGTCACCCATTACGGATGGGAGCGCGTGGGGGAGGTGGCCAATTGGCCCCTCAACGGGGAGGCGGTCCTGTCTAAGGAGAGGCCGCCGGAAGGAAAGGAAAGGTGGTCAAGGCCCCTTCCTGGATAGGAGGGGCTACGGCCCCTCCTGGAGAATTTCCCAGGGCCAGGACATCTGCGACGGCAGATGGGTAAGTTGTGTGGGGTGCGGGAGGGGGTTTACGCTACCTTTTAGACACCTCACACGAGTCCTCGAACGACCGTTAAATGGCGTCGAGTCTATTGGGGCCCCCGTCAAGTACAAAGGGAAATTGGTAGATGCACTTGAGGTACGCCTCGGTGCGGTCGCTCCTCTCACAAGTGAGGGGGGTATGTCTGGGTTAGGGATCTGACACCGGTTACGACCTTGCCGTTGGCCCTTAACGTTAGGATGTACAATTTCAAGTCAAATGTTTTGTAGGATGTTAGTTCGGCTAGGAGAACCTCTGTATTAGAGATCTGTTAAGGTTAGCCAAACATCGTAATGTGGAAATGAAATTGTACATAATATGAAACTGTTATTTTAATGTTTTAATTTTGTTTCATATTTTAATAAATACGGCCGGGAAGGGTTTACTCCCTTCCCGCCTTCCAAAAATTCAAGAACTGTTTCCGGTTTCCCAATTCTTGGGGATTGTGTTGAGAGGGGGTGGCGGGTATCTCGGCCATATGGAAAGGGGCGACCATTCGGTCCCCCCGAACGTATGGTGGAGTACCACGATCCCCCCGGCAAGCCATCTTGGGCGGGAGGCGTGTCTCGGCTGGTATGCCCGAAGCGGCATAGCCGGGGCGCGCCTTTTTCCCGCCCTAGAGTGGGCTGGCCTAGACACCAACGCGGCCGGCCACGCCCTCGGAGGCAGGCGGGGGCGGGTTTACGCCCACCCTGAAGACGGATAAAAGGAGCAGAAGCCAAGAAAGCATCCTCTTGTTCCTGTGCTCTGAAGCTGCACCTCCCCGCTGCACGTGAGCTCGAGACGGAACGAAGAGCCAATTTTGACCCACCCACCAGCCCCTGAGGACAGCTAGTTGTGTTGAGTAAGGATTTGATCTGGTAACTCTGTTTCTTGCAGGTTGTAATGATCGTCGTGAAATTTTGAATATGCAATAAAGATTGGTTATTTTCAGTTTGTTTTGCAAATAAAGTAATGTTGCACTAATGTCGTTCAGTATTCATGCTTGTAATAAGTCATGTTCGTTTTATTGTTCAGTAAATTAGATAGAATTGTCGTATTTATTTTGGTCGGGCGGTAAGGTCATGATCGGTGAGCAGTAATTGGAAGATCCCTATGAGGGGGCGTCACCCATTACGGATGGGAGCGCGTGGGGGAGGTGGCCAATTGGCCCCTCAACGGGGAGGCGGTCCTGTCTAAGGAGAGGCCGCCGGAAGGAAAGGAAAGGTGGTCAAGGCCCCTTCCTGGATAGGAGGGGCTACGGCCCCTCCTGGAGAATTTCCCGGGGCCAGGACATCTGCGACGGCAGATGGGTAAGTTGTGTGGGGTGCGGGAGGGGGTTTACGCTACCTTTTAGACACCTCACACGAGTCCTCGAACGACCGTTAAATGGCGTCGAGTCTATTGGGGCCCCCGTCAAGTACAAAGGGAAATTGGTAGATGCACTTGAGGTACGCCTCGGTGCGGTCGCTCCTCTCACAAGTGAGGGGGGTATGTCTGGGTTAGGGATCTGACACCGGTTACGACCTTGCCGTTGGCCCTTAACGTTAGGATGTACAATTTCAAGTCAAATGTTTTGTAGGATGTTAGTTTGGCTAGGAGAACCTCTGTATTAGAGATCTGTTAAGGTTAGCCAAACATCGTAATGTGGAAATGAAATTGTACATAATATGAAACTGTTATTTTAATGTTTTAATTTTGTTTCATATTTTAATAAATACGGCCGGGAAGGGTTTACTCCCTTCCCGCCTTCCAAAAATTCAAGAACTGTTTCCGGTTTCCCAATTCTTGGGGATTGTGTTGAGAGGGGGTGGCGGGTATCTCGGCCATATGTCCTATGACATAGTGTACTGAAAAAAATCAGCAGAAAATGATCATTTCTTCAAGAGGCTCTCACTAGTGTGCAACGGCCTTCAGTCTCTTGTTCTAATGATGGGAACTCTTGTATGGCGATTAAAGCGGATCCACGGATCGCTGAATTCACCCACCACTGTAATGCGAAGATCATCACTATATCAATGCATGCCATGTGTACAAAAGCAGAAGAGAGAAATGAAGAAAGTGGGAAAGAGAAGCATAGGAGAACAATGAGCAAGGGAAATGAAAAGAACCTGCACAGGTCACGTAAAGAGTTGGGGAATGTGAGTTGTACACGGAAGAGGCTGAATGAAAAGTAGGCCGGCTCATACGAATGCGTGGGCACCTGAAGGAAAACAAATATAATAGTAGACGAGCCACCCTTTTCTCACACTGTTGATCGGTCATGGTTGCATATTAATTAATATAAAACTTTATGCAAACAATACAGTCTTTTTAAATGTTAAAGTTAATTATAATTTTGTCAGCAAGCAATCCCTTCTTGCGCCCAACTACTAAACTACATTGGTAAATTCGAACTATCGAGGCGAACCGACTCCCAGGTCGTAGCTATAAATAGTACATCATGTGTCTTAGTACCGGAGCTGAAGGGTGCGGTCTGTCTTCAATTATGACTTTATTTCAATATATAAATGGGGAGTCCAGGGTCCATTTGTGTTGCTTTCATTAGTGCCAGTGGTACCCTATGCAGTGGTACCCTATGCAGATTTGTTCCATAGGTGAACATGATGTTTATCACTTTTAGAGAGAGAAAACTAATGTTACCTAGGGAAACATTCACGTTTTAAAGTAAAAAACAAAGCCAAACTTTTTCGTTTGTTATTCAATGCGGTAAATTTAAATAGCGTTCATGTTATATGACAGTTATTGAGGCATTTATAAAAGAATGAATTCTGGCCATGCTGGCAGACCAAGGACCAAGAATCATCTTCAGCCATGGATTTGCTAGTTCTGCCCATCAGCTTCTTTTACTGCGAATATCAAATGTAACTTTACAGGCCTTGCTCTAAAATAGACCAGGTCCTACCTTGACAATAGGTCACAAGCTAGGTTATGGTTCCATATCAATTCTCGCTGAATGGTGTTCCTCAGGGCTCTTCCTGTACTCCAAACCTATTTAACGTATGTATCTTTCACTGGCTCTGCTCAGCCACACATATGGTCATATTTTTATGGGAAACAGTCAGAACAATGCAGGCAGAGCCACTTGTGTTCCAACTACACAAGCACTACCACACAAACAATACAGTTGTTTTAAATGTTAAAGTGTATTGCCTTAACCACGCATATGTGTGGTTAAGGCAGTGCATCGTCTAGCAGGAAGGGTCAGGAGAGGATGTGACATGCTGAGGTAATGGAGGCTGGGTTTTGGGGGCAGTAGTTTGTATTATTAGAGGGGCTCTGGGTAGTTTTCAGGGGTGTGGTAGGGGTTCCGGGTAGTTTTCCTGGGTAGGGGGTTATGGGGTAGTTTAGAGGGGTGGAGGGTTCAGGGTAGTTTTCAGGGATGGGGGTTCAGAGGAGTTTCTAGGGCTGGGGGATCTGTGTAGTTTTTATGGCCCAGGGTTTGTATTCGTTTTCAGGGCTGGGGGAGTTCGGGGGAGTTTTGAAGGCTGGTGGGTGGTTCAGAGTAGTTTTCAGGGCTGGGTGTTTGTGGTAATTTTCAGGGCTAGGGGGTTTAGGGTAGTTTTCAGGGCTGGGGGGAGTTTTCAGGGCTGAGGGAGGGGGTTGATTTTTAGGAGGGAGGGGTAGTTTTAGGTGTCAGGGCAGCGGCTTTGGGGGCCGTTTTAGGGCTCAGTGCGGGAGGCAGGGATCGTAATACTTTTTAGGGCTTGGGGGAGGGGTAGTTTTTAGGGCTCTGGGGGAAGTTGGGGTAGTTTTTAGGGTTTAGGGGAGGGTGGGATAGTTTTTTAGGACCAGCATTGGATATGCTGAATTAGAAAAAAGTAATACATTTATAGACCCATAAGTATATGGAAGGTATATAGATGCATAAAGGAAATTAGTATATGTTGATTAAAGATGCATCAAATAACTCAAGCTTTCAAATGATGTTGTAAATAAAATTCATTATATATATATATATATATATATATATATATATATATATATATATATATATATATATATATATATATATATATATATATATATATATATATATATTTTTATGAACAGCACTGAGCACTTTTACTTAAAGTACTTTATGTAAATAACCTGCTTTAAGATGGCAGCCATGATTTTTACACCGAATGTAGCGTAGGTCCTGTTTTCATGTTTAAGAAAAAATCATGTGATATATGACGATTTTAAATACATGCGCAAAAATTTGAGCAATTGACATTGAGGAAGCTCAAAGGTGAAACGCGTTTGTCAGAAGTGGGGGGGTCTGCACAATAAACACCAGCAAGGAATTAATTTGTGAGTGCTCTCCGTTTTTTTGGTTACGGAAAGGCTGCTGAGTTGCAGAATATATATATATATATATATATATATATATATATATATATATATATATATATATATCTATTCAAGAACAGTCCACTCCAACTTGGCTAGACAAACGACCAGCACACGATACCATAAGTTGTGAATTTTTTAATTCAGGCCCCTACCCCCACAACAGACACGTTTCGCCAGAAGGCTTCGTCAGTGTTCACCTGTGCATTACTACACAACGCCATTTAAAGCCACATTCCGTATTCACATCATAAACATAAATGACGGTTTTCATTATAGTAGAAAAATATAGCAGCGGCCATCTTTTAGTGTGCAAATTCACAAATACATTCATTTTATCAACACGGCGTTGTGTATAATAAAATGCTCTAGTGCAATTTAAAATCATTTGGGCAACAAGTTACTCTTTTTTATCAAAATGCGTGCATGCTTAGAGATTTTTCAAGCATTATTCTTCTACACAGGCTACGGTATTCACAATAACATATTATGTAGACATATGTCAATTTCTACATCGTAACCTGAGCCTTGCCATGTGAGCAAAAAAAAAAAAAATCTATATATCTATCTATCTATCTATCTATCTATCTATCTATCTATCTATCTATCTATCTATCTATCTATCTATCTATCTATCTATCTACCTATCTATCTATCTATCTATCTATCTATCTATCTATCTATCTATCTATCTATCTATCTATATAAATATATATATATATATATATATATATATATATATATATATATATATATATATATATATATATATATATATATATATATATATATATATATATATATATATATAACCCACTGGCGGTCGCCAGTAGGTACATATAGTTAGGATTTTTTTGAATAGGGATTTCTGAAAATTCTATGGTAAATAACTTTGGCGTTGATGGACGGAATTGGCTGAAATTTTCAGGAAAGTGGCACATTTTGTTTCTGAGCGTCCCCTGAAAGTTTGGGGGGGTGGGGTTCGTCAAGTGGGGGCCGAGAAAAAAGGGGGGTCCCAAAACGTGTTTTTAACATTGAGTTTTCCATAGGGCGGTTGGACTCACTTTTAGCTCAAACGGCTGAATGGATTTCCACAAAACTTGGCAAAATTGTAGGGACTGGTAGCCCGATGTGCCTTTGCTATGTCTCAAGATATATGCTCCAGTGGTTTTTACGAAAATTAACTTTGAAAAATATATATTGGGCTACATTGGGCTATATATATGTTAGAGCCCAAATGTAGCCCAATGTAAGCCAATGTAGCCCAATGTAGCCCAAAGATGGCCACCAGAGACAAAAAAAACAAATGTAGCCCAAATATCAGCCAGATGTAGCCCAACTATAGCCCAGTGACAGAATGTCCCAGTGTGTTCTAAAGAACAACTAGAGGGCTAACAGTCTTACTTATGACAAACATATGGCACACCTGAAGTCATCTTGATTGGAATAAAGTGTTAACACTTAAAACTTTTAATTTGCAAAGGAACAAAATGAGGGGGTTTCATTTTGCCATAGAAATTATGAGTAGTGCTGAAGAAAGAAAAATCAGTGCACATTTTGAGTGACTTCTCAAATCCTCTTATATTTCATTAAAACAATTCTGATATGCAGTCTCCCAAGATGGCCACCAGAGACAAAAGAGCCCAAATGTAGCCCAAATATCAGCCAGATGTAGCCCAACTGTAGCCCAATGACAGAATGTCCCAGAGTGTTCTAAAGAACAACTAGAACGCTAACAGTCTTACTTATGACAAAAGTATGGCACACCTGAAGTCATCTTGATTGGAATAAAGTGGTAACACTTAATCCATTTAATTTGAAAAGGAACAAAATGAGGGGTTTCATTTTGCCATATAAATTTTATATATTACCTACTGGCGGTCGCCAGTAGGTATATATAGTTAGGATTTTTTTGAATAGGGATTTCTGAAAATTCTATGCTAAATAACTTTGGCGTTGATGGACGGAATTGGCTGAAATTTTCAGGAAAGTGGCACATTTTGTTTCTGAGCGTCCCCTGAAAGTTTGGGGGGGGGGTTCGTCAAGTGGGGGCCGAGAAAAAAGGGGGGTCCCAAAACGGGTTTTTAACATTGAGTTTTCCATAGGGCGGTTGGACTCACTTTTAGCTCGAACGGCTGAATGGATTTCCACAAAACTTGGCAAAATTGTAGGGACTGGTAGCCCGATGCGCCTTTGCTATGTCTCAAGATACATGCTCCAGTGGTTTTTACGAAAATTAACTTTGAAAAATATATATTGGGCTACATTGGGCTATATATATGTTAGAGCCCAAATGTAGCCCAATGTAGCCCAAAGATGGCCACCAGAGACAAAAAAAAATGTCGCCCAAATATCAGCCAGATGTAGCCCAACTATAGCCCAGTGACAGAATGTCCCAGAGTGTTCTAAAGAACAACTAGAGCGCTAACAGTCTTACTTATGACAAAAGTATGGCACACCTGAAATCATCTTGATTGGAATAAAGTGTTAACACTTAAAACGTTTAATTTGCAAAGGAACAAAATGAGGGGGTTCATTTTGCCATAGAAATTATGATTAGTGCTGAAGAAAGAAAAATTAGGGCACATTTTGAGTGACTTCTCAAATCCACTCATATTTCATTAAAAAAATTCTGATATGCAGTCTCCCAAGATGGCCACCAGAGACAAAAGAGCCTAAATGTAGCCCAAATATCAGCCAGATGTAGCCCAACTATAGCCCAATGACAGAATGTCCCAGAGTGTTCTAAAGAACAACTAGAACGCTAACAGTCTTACTTATGACAAAAGTATGGCACACCTGAAGTCACCTTGATTGGAATAAAGTGGTAACACTTAATACATTTAATTTGAAAAGGAACAAAATGAGGGGTTTCATTTTGCCATAGAAATTTTATATATATATATATATATATATATATATATATATATATATATATATATATATATATATATATATATATATATATATATATATATATATATATATATATATATATATATATATATATACATATATATATATATATATATATATATATATATATATATTACCTACTGGCGGTCGCCAGTAGGTATATATAGTTAGGATTTTTTCTCTATGGGATTTTTGAAAATTCTATGTCTAATAACTTTGGCGTTTGTGGACGGAATTGGCTGAAATTTTCAGGAAAATTGAACATTTTGTTTCTGAGCAGCCCCTGACAATTTGGGGGGTTTCATCAAGGGGGGGCCGAGAAAAAAGGGGGGGCCCAAAACGCGTTTTTCCCATGTTAATTTCCATAGGGCGGTTGGCCTCACTTTTAGCTCGAACGGCTGAATGGATTTGCACCAAACTTGGCAAAATTGTAGGGACTGTTAGCCCGATGTGCATTTGCTAGGTCTCAATATATGTGCTCCAGTGAATTTTGAGTAATTTAGGTTCAAAAAAAGATATATATCTGGGCGGAGCCTAACCACACATCTGATCTGATTGGCTGTCAGCACTTCATCCAAGAAGTGTTGGCAGCCATCTTGGGACCAATATACATGATAGCACCTCATTAAAAAGCATTGTAGTTAATAGAGGGTTTTAGGACTTTAGTTACATTATAAATCATTTGTTGATGGTACCATACTCGTTTTAGGAATTGTGGTGGGTTCTAAGGTGATTTTACCATGAGAAAAAACCTTCTGCTGTGATATCATGAATATTGTTTGAAAGAAAACTAATATCTCATGATTTTCCCACAGTGGTTTGGAAGGGGATCTATAAGCTAAACTGAAAGCATATTTTCTGTAAATTCACATTATCTTTCTCAGTCATGTGAAAATGAAGTCTGACATTCTCAGTAAAACATGTACATCCAACAAGGACAGAGACTGTCAGTTGATTCCTTTGTGTTCTACTGCAGCCTCCTAGAGTGTTCTAAAGAACAACTAGAGCGCTAACAGTCCTACTTATTACAAAGGTATGGCACACCTGAAGCCATCTTGATTGGAATAAAGTGGTAACTCTTAAAACATTTAATTTAAAAAGAAACAACATGAGGGGGTATATTTTGCCATTGAAAGTATGATTAGTGCTGCAGAATGAAAAATTAGGGCACATTTTGAGTGACTTCTCAAATCCTTTTCTATTTCATTAAAACATTCTGACATGCAGTCTCCCAAAATGGCCACCAGAGACAAAAGAACCCAAATGTAGCCCAAAAATCACCCAGATGTAGCCCAAGTATAGCCCAATGACAGAATGTCCCAGAGTGTTCTAAAGAACAACTAGAGCGCTTAAATAAAAGACAGCTGAGGTATGCACAACATAACCTCATGTTAGTAGAATTCTTAGAATTTTGCCTGATGTATAACATCTTCCTATTTGAGGAGCAATACTACAAACAACTTTCCGGTACGGCGATGGACACCTGCTTTGCCCCCAGCTATGCAAACTTGTTTGTAGGCTGGTGGGAGGAGCGGGTGCCCAGAACCTACCAGGATGAAACAACTAGTGGTACAGTCATTGAATGGTATCGATACATCGATGACTTGTTCATCGTTTGGTAGGGAACGGAAGACACAGCCCTCAAATATATCAACCAGCTCAATAGGAATGACATCAATCTGCACTTCTCGGGTACAGTTAGTCCAGTGGCAGTGGACTACTTGGACCTGAGAGTGTTTATTGATGAGGGCAACATTGAAACAGCCCTGTATCATAAATCGACAGCAGGGAACTCCATTTTGTGTGCAACAAGCAGTCACCCTCAGAAATAAGTGCAAAGTATACCTTACGGTGAACTTCTTAGGCTTAAGAGGAATTGCACACGTGATCATGATTTCGAGGAAGCAGCATCAGAATGTACAGATAGGTTCATAGTGAGAGGATATAATCCTATCACATTGAAAACTACACTGTGCAAAGTTAGAGCTGTATCAAGAGAAACACTGTTAGCAGATAAAAAGGCTAATAAGAAAGACAAAGGCAAATTTCGATTAATCACGCCCTTATCTGCAGAGGCCAATCATTTGAAATCTATGTTTGGAAAGAATTGGCATATCCTAAAAATGGACAGTGTGATAGGAGAGGATATTCCGAACTTCCCACTAGTGACCTTCAAAAAAGCAAGATCCTTACGTGATAAGTTGGAAAAAAGTCATCTGGAAAAGATACCAACAAGAACAAGTACCCTCAAAGAGATGATGGGCTTTTGTCCTTGTAGTCGATGTAAAGCCTGTTCCATTAGCAAAAGGGTTTTAACAAATACAATACCAGACACAAGGATGTTAAAGTACATAAATAAATTCATTACATGTAGCATGCCCTATGTAGTGTACTGCCTGGTCTGCCCCTGTGGGTTGTGTTACATAGGCAGTACAGTACATCAATTGAAAATAAGAGTACTAGAACATATGAGGGCAATTGACACGCTAGATCAGTCTTATCCAGTGGCGCGACACTTCGCCGAAAAACATCGAAGTGATAGAAATCAGCTACAATGTTTTGGTCTAGATCATGTTCCCACGAATATCAGAGGAGGGGACAGACTAAAGAAGCTACGGAGGCTCGAATCATGATACATAATAGACCTCAACACGAAAACTCCTGGGGGATTAAACAGTGGAGAGGAATTGACTGTTCACATAGGAATATGAAAAACTTGAAAACTGTATGAATTTGTAGAATATTTGTAGGATACAGAGACGTAAATGGGATCAAGAGATGGTAATTATTATCATTTTTCTATTTATTGTCTAATCATTGAAGTAAGACTCTTACCTGGAATGTCGTAGCAACATGTCACAATATGATCATTAATGAATCATGAAATTATGCATATGAACCTCAGGGAATTGAAATTTAGAAATTTTGAAAATGTCAATTTAGAATTTTGGGAGACTCCATGTGGTAGAATTGGAATATTTGATGATTAGAAAAGTATAAGATGATTGGTTGATTCACGAATGTTAATCTCAATTTTATTTTTAATGTGATTCAAAGTCAGAACAGAATAGGGAAGGGACATAAGCTGATCCACGGCAAGATGAATTTGAGTCTCAGAACCACTGTCGCAATAGCTGATACACGGCAACAACCTGTTAACT
This sequence comes from Lissotriton vulgaris, assembly GCF_964263255.1. NCBI lineage: Eukaryota > Metazoa > Chordata > Amphibia > Caudata > Salamandridae > Lissotriton > Lissotriton vulgaris. The sequence goes on along the minus strand of NC_141693.1, from coordinate 1,186,724,517 downwards.
ATAAGTCATATATGACAATATACAAAAAAGTGGTTATGAAATACGACAGAAATGTATCTGAGTATGCTTAATTTTACACAGGTGGAATAGTTAGTATCATAATTCCACAGTAGTTGATGAAGCAGTATACATTGTATAGAAGTATGTGACACTTCAAAATGGCGCTGAGTAAAGAGAAGTGTGATTTTCCTTTCTCTATTATGATGAAAATGAAATGCTTAAAAACATGTCGATTTCAAATGGCTATTGACATAGAAGAAGGCACTTTGCCGAAACGCGAACACGTCTGTTGCTTGCTGGTTAATAAACAACCTTTAAAAAATTCCCCGCGAGTACGGATTATTCCTTTTGGAAAACGAAGGACTCCGGAGCTGCAATACATATATATATATATATATATATACAAATATTTTTGTAATTCAATAGTGAAGCAATTGTACATAACAATTTACTTAGTTATGCAGTCACTTACATGCATGTTAAAAACATAGAATAATGTAACAATCAGTAATATGTACATTTTTTTTGCAGAACTCATGAATATCTATATTTTTTTTGGTCCAGGGAAGACCTGGCCTGCAGTTCGGGCTGGACTGTTCCCATGGGGAACAGGGTAAAGACTGATTTGCATAAGGCTGGATCTAAACTGAAATGGCGTGGCATGCAAAAAAACATTTACCCCAGGTCTGTGACTGGGGGTGAGTGTTTGATTAACTCAGCATTCCGTCCATCATCTGTTCTTTTTGCATCTGCATAATTATTTTGCGTGAAATTGATGAATCAGAGCTGGTAATGACTTCATGTAGATGATGAAAAGCATAGGTGAGATGATAGAGCCTTGATGAACCCCTGCTTTTGTGGAGTACGTTTTGGATGAGAAAGGTGGGGTATGGATGACATTTGTTCTGTTGCAAAGGTAGGATGTGATCCAGTCTAGTGCAGTCCCCTCTATGCGAACTTCTTATAAGTCTTGAAGGTCTTCAAGAGTTGCTGTGTCACTGTATATGTGTTAGGTGTGGTGGAAGAGAGAAAGCTTGGCATTGGAGTTTGTTCATTTTTGTCGTCTGAAAGTTGGGTGTATGTTTGTATTTTGTGATGGCAAGTAGTATGAGCTGTTGCGCTTGAGAGATTTTGTTGTGCTGATATGCGTGATATGTTTTGTTTTTGAGGAGTAGTAAAACGAGGTGCTGATGAATTTGTTTTATGAGATGGATTTGTTTGTATAGTATTGTTTGTGAGTGAAAGTTGTAAGGTAAAGGGAGTGAGTAGAGTGTATGTTACGTGTATGAGGAGATGAAGTAGAGTTAAGAATGTTTGTCTTAGACTTGTTTGCTGCAAGAGGTAATATGTGTTGTGCAGTGGAGTGTAAGTGTTGTGCAGTTGTGTTATTGAAGTAGAAAGAATAGTAGGGTGTTGGTTGGAAAAATGATGGTAGTCTGAGTATAGGTTTGGGGTGACAAAAAGGGGTCCATTAGGAGTAATTAGAGCAGGGAGTGTGTGTCTGGATGGGATATAGGGAAATATGTTGTGGATTTGGGTTGTGTTAGTGATACGTGGATTGGTTTGTGGTATAGGATAGAGTTTTGTACTGTGTGTAGGTGATGGTGCAAATGTGTGGTAGTGGGACAGAAGGTTGTATAGGTGTGGTTTGTGTGGTTTAATAGTGGGTGCTGAGACATTACATTTTGATAGGGTTAGTCTGTAGTAAATGGGTAGAGTACATGTGCTGTAAGTGTGTTACTCTGGTTGTGGATGGGGAAGGTGGTGTGCTGGTGTATGTAACACTGGGAGGCATTTCTGGCACTAGTCCCAGTGATTCTCGAACAAGCTCGAACAGGCAACTGCCCTTGTCCTCTCCATCCTTAACCTGAACAGTAGATTGAGACGCCATGACCCCAGGCCATAAATACCCCTAGTAATCAAGTGACCTATTCGGCCAGTGGGAACCCTAGCCCTAACTCGAACCAATCACAACACTAGCCATAAGCCCTATGACCAATAGGAAACCAGTCTCCTACAGCCAAAAACAGCCCTAGTCCCAGCATCCAATAAGATATGAAACCCTAAGCCCTAAATCTGGTAGAAAGCCTAACCCAGGCACTAGTCCCAACGCTAGTCCCAGCAGCCATTCATACAGGAAACCTTAAACCCTACGTCCAATAGAAAGCCTAATCCCAGCCCTAGCCCTAACCCTAGTCTCTGCAGCCAATCATACAGGAAACCCTACGTCATACGCCCAATCGAAAGCCCAGCCACAGGAATTAATCCGAAACCCTAAACATATCCACCAATTAGATCACTAGCTCTAAGCCCTACATCAATAGAACCACTTACGCAGGAACGAATCGGTACCCTCAAACACCAAACCTATGAAAACACAAAAATGAATCCATCAGAAACGCCAGATGCAATCACCAATCAGTGCACACATGTAGCATTCAATAACAGACTATATAAGGTCCCTGCGATCTCAGGCAATGTTTCTAGCCAGGGAGTTGGAAGCTGCTCCTCAATTCAGAATCTCCTAGGAGACAGACAGGCTCAACACACACTTTGGAGTTCTGCAGGTAAAGGCCTAACAAACATTGCCCTCTAACAATAAAGTTTGTACAAAACTTTTCTCACTCTCCTAGCCAAAAAACAAGTGTACAATCCCTAAAAGACACAGCTTAAACAGCAGATTTCTGCTGTCTCAGAGCACCCTTGGTTCACTCTCTGATGTATAATATCCCTGTTGCTAAGGGGGAAGGGGCAGGTAATCTGATTTCACTAACTTGTTAACAGAAAATGGGAGCTGGGGTGGACTGCTTAACACACAGGTTTGAACACAGAGCAAGGGAGAAACTAGGTAGAAAAAACAGGTAGTCATGGGGTATGTGAAAAAACGGATTGTGGACTGCAAATCCCACACTGTACTGTGTCAAAGCAAAAGTCAATGAGTGTTTGGCAATATAGCTGAGTTCTCAGTAGCTGAGTTCTGAGAGTGGAACTGGACTATCACTTTATTGTGATAGAGTGTTAGAAGAGGCCTGTCTTGAGCTCCTAATTTTGAAGAGCGGTAGATGTGGGGTACATAAGATATTCAATTCTTTATCTCATGCATTCATTTGATACAGTAACCATCTTTTTACTGTGCCAGTAGCCCTTCCCTTACAAGGGACAGACACTAATGTGGCAGCATCATTGCTTCACAGGAAAAGCAATCTGCTAGCCTACCTCTTCTTTAACCCCTATTGGCAGGCAGCTCTCCCGCTGCAAGACACTCTTGTTTCATTTATCACTTGAGACCCCAGATCCTCCTATGCCTACTGCTATGTGGCTCTTCTACTACTGGGCAAGAGCACCCAGATACTATGAAAGTAAGCAGTGGCCCAGTGGCTCTTTTACCACCAGTGCCACATACCTTTCCTACTGTACCTTCTCACTAAAAACAAAAAGAACAATTGATGGACAGAATGTAGAACAATGTCAAACATTCACCCAAGTACAGAGATCTAGCCCTAAATCCATTGTTTTTATGCTCACCATGCCATTCCAGTTTGGACCCAGCCATATGCAAATCGGTCGTCCCTGAACCCAATGGAAACAGTCCAGCCCGTCCAGCCAGGCCAGGCCCTCCCTGGACTGGAATCAAGCATCCTAGGACCGGTTCTGGGCTTACAGCCCTCATCAGCCAGGATAGCTTGACTCCAGTGGCATGGAAAGCACAGGGCCCACATCTGTGCATACCCATCCCACTCGGGGTGACAAATACAAAAAGAGCAATTGATGGACTGAATGCAGAACAATGTCATACATTCACCCCAGTACAGATATTTGGGACTAAATCCATCATTTTATACTCACCATCCCAATCCAGTTTGGACCCAGCCATATGCAAATCAGTCTTGACCCTGCGCCCAATGAGGACAGTCCAGCCCGAACTGCCAGGCCAGGTCCTCCCTGTACTGGAAACAAGTATCCTAGGACCAGTTTCCCTCATGAGCTTGGATAGCTTGACTCCAGTGGCATGGAGAGCACGGAACCCACGTCTGGGCATACCCGTCCCACTTGGGCTGACAAATGCACAAAGAACAATTGATGGACAGAATGCAGAACAATGTCACACATTCACCCCAGTACAGAGATCTGGGCCTAAATCTATCATTTGTTTGCTCACCATGCCATTGCAGTTTGGACCCAGCCATATGCAAATCAGTCTTGATCCTGCGCCCAATGGGAACAGTACAGCCAAACTGTCAGGCCAGGTCCTCCCTGGAATGGAAACAAGTATCCTAGGAGCTTTCAGCCCTCATAAGCTAGGATAGGTTGACTTCAGTGGCATGGAGCGCACTGGACCCACGTCTGGGCATACCCGTCCCACCCGGGTGACAAATGCAAAAATAACAATTGATGGACAGAATGCCAAACAATGTCATACATTCACCCAAGTACAGAGATCTGGGCCTAAATCCAACGTTTGTTTGCTCACCATGCCATTTCAGTTTGGAAACAGCCATATGCAAATCAGACTTGACCCAGCACCCAATGGGAACAGTACAGCCAAACTGCCAGGCCCGGTCCTCCCTGGAATGGAAACAAGTATCCTAGGACCGGTTTCAGGCTTTCCGCCCTCATCAGCCAGGATAGCTTGACTTCAGTGGCATGGAGCGCACTGGACCCACGTCTGGGCATACCCGTCCCACTCAGGGTGACAAATGCAAAAAGAACAATTTGTGGACAGAATACAATAAAAACAGCAATCTTTTTCATACCTCTCTGCCACTACGAACAATACCACTACCTTCAACACCACTAACATATCACTATTACCACCACTAACATTACCATTTCTATGAACACCACTATCACCATCACATTTATCACCCCTATCACCCCTATTACCAATACTTTTAATACAAACACCAACATTATTATCACAATCACCACCATCACCAATAAAATTTAAATAGATTTCACTGTCTCTAGAATTACCATCACCTTTACCATCACCATTACAAACGTCATTACGAATACCACCACTTCCTTTGCCACCCTTATGTTTACTACCACCATCACTGCCATTAATAACACAACTTTCACCACAACTACCATTACCACCTCCACCTCTACAACTACAACCACTATTATAACTACCCTTACCACCATTACCATAAATACTACTTGTGAGAAACCGGGTTGTTGATTGACTTGGGTGTGAACCCTGGTCAGAAACAACCATCACCCATTGCAGTGTGAATCACAAAACTCACTATATTAACCTGGGCTTAACCCTGGGTGGCTAGGCACAAAAAGCAGTCAGGCTTCACTTAGAGGCAATGTGTAAAGCACTTATGCAGCACACAAACAGTAATAAAGTGAAAACACAGCAAATGAAAATCCCACACTAATATTAGAAAAATAGAATACATTTTACTACACTATTTGACACAAAAACAATAAAAATACAATCAGTAGAACCAGAACTGGGAATTTTTAAAGTCATTGAGGGGCCTCGGGTTGGATCCGTGGTGAATATTTCTATGTTAGAACTTGGGGCCTGTTTTAGTTCTCAGCTGACGGGTTGCTCCATCATAATGGTCCCGTCCGCAGAAATATTAATCCCATAATATGACATGGTATTTATATTTCGGCAGATGGATTGTCTATCGTCTTTCTGATGGAGCAACCCATCCACCGAGATCCAAATCCAGCCCTAGTCTCCTTTTTGGAAGTCAAAAATCTTCAGTGGGAAGAAGCAAAATGCTGTAGCTGAAGACAGTTCCAGGGGCTCAGATACGCCAAGGACAAAGGACTGTTGAGAAGAAGAATGTAGCGGGAGAAGCCACAAAATCCAGCCGACAGGTGATGCACTTCAGGCATATAGGCAAGCAGGTGTAAACTTCAAATTGATTTCTCTATTACTAGATAATGTAAATGTTGGAAACCTATGTTTTTTATCACTCTGCCTTTGTCACAGGGACTGTAATATGGTTTTCTAGCCAAATGTATTCTTTTCACAGAATATGTCCTTGAGTAAATTCCCAGTTCTGGAAATGCCTTTTAGTGGAAGCAAACCTGTATCTCTCATAGTTTGGTTTTAACTGTCTATACAATTTGAGTGGAGACGTTTTTTCACCCAATTCCAGTTTGTCTCAGAACTCATTCTTTGCTCTCAGGCAATCTGTTTTTATTACCTTTATGTCTCTGTGGGCATGGCTTGGAGACATTGCAATGTGTCACACCTACCTCATATAATAAAATATTCATAAGATATACACACATGGGTACATTCAAAGAGGCGATTTTGAATACTATTCTTCATTCGTTGATCTGTTAAACATTAATTCACATTTTGCTTCTAACCGCTTTAGCATTCTAAACTATGAAGCATGTAATTTGGGAGACAAATACTTTAGTCCATGAGATGCTATTCAATTAAATGAAAAAGCATCTATTTCGTTAAAAAAGTAACATTTGGCAAGGGGCGACCAATCGGTCCCCCCGAACGTATGGCAGAGTACCACGATCCCCCCGGGAAGCCATCTTGGGCGGGAGGCGAGTCTCGGCTGGTATGCCCGAAGCGGCGTAGCCGGGGCGCGCCTTTTCCCGCCCTAGAGTGGGTTGGCCTAGACACTGACGCGGCTGGCCACGCCCTTGGGGCAGGCACGGGCGGGTTTACGCCCGCCCTGAAGACGGATAAAAGGAGGAGCAAGACCGGAAAGCATCCTCTTGTTCCTGTGCTCTGAAGCTGCACCTCCTCGCTGCACGTGAGCTCGAGACGGAACGAAGAGCCATTTTTGAGCGTTGTAATCTTTCTCGTTTGTTTTACAGCTACTCTGTCGGAGAATGCCGAAGAAGGCGGGAAAGCGAATGACTACCGAACAGATGCTGCGTGTTCTCATGAAGGAGATGACCGACCTAAAAAGGCGGATGGATAAAAATGAGGAAGGGGGCCCGAAACGGCCTTTGGAGGGAACGGCCCCAGGAGGAAAAGGCAAAAGGCCCAGGAGAGGAGCAGCTGGGGGAGATACCCCGGGTCCCGGTGCCCCGCTCGAAGCACCCACTCCTGTGCCGGAGGAAGGGAATCCGATTCCCGTGGTGGTCACCCCCGTGTCCGGGGAAGACATGCCGCCCGAGCTGGCAGCACAAGTAGCAGCGTGGTTGGGTAAAAGTAACAAGGGCGCCACGGCTGTCGACGCGCAGGTGTTAATGAAGCAACTGCGAGAAACTCGTGAAGCAGCGAAGGTATCCACGCCGGCTGCGGCCGTAGAGAAGCCACAGGGGACGGGTTTGGTCGCAGAGACAGCGTCCAGTTCAGGTAAGCGGCCATTGCCGATTGCGAGGGAAGAGTCGGCTCCCTCTCGAAGGGAGAGGTTGGGTCAGCATGTTCCTTTAGCTATTAAAGAAAAGATATGGGCAGGGGAATATGTGAACATCTTCTCGTTGCTTACTGATCATTATGAGATGGAGCATGTTAAAGGTCAGAAGGATCTCATGCATCCGAGTGTTTGGCGCGCAAAGATGGCCGCCTTTAAGGTTAATGAAAATGTTGGCAATTGGGGCAAGGCATGGGGCATTTTCACATCGATCTTGGGTGAACGGAGGCCCGAATTCCTACCCGAGTTGCCGAGTTATCAGTCACGGATCATGGGGTACTCGGTTTCACACGAGGGTAATCATTGGTTTTGCTATGATAATCTTTTCAGAAAAGCAAAAGAACATGATAAAAACTTAACTTGGGATTGTTATGATTCTGTGTCCTGGTCCAAAATGAAGGAGACTGGTATGTTGAAAGTGCCATTAGTAGGGAGTAATGTGGGCGAATCCTCCCGTCAGTATACGGGGACGCCTTTTCGTTCAGGTACGGGTACCGACAATCACTCGAGGCCTACCGGTAATACAGGTAAAAAGGGGGTTTGTTGGAATTTTAACAGGAGTAAATGTACTAGGCCCCAGGGATCGTGCAAATTTAAACATGAATGTAGCGGGTGTGGGCAATCATCCCATCCTGAGTCCACGTGTAGAGCCAAAACGGGTGATAACGGGGGTAGAGGAGGTGCCAAACAGGTCTAACATAGTCCGAGGGGCGCCTTTACCTACCCCGATTGATACCTTGGCAATGATTCCCTGGCTCAGTGAATACCCGGATCGTGCTTCCGCTGGGGTGTTGCGGAACGGGTTTTCATATGGTTTCCGCATCCCAGTGGGGGACTTTCAGGGTGTGGAAAAATGCAAAAATCAGTTATCGGTCTTGCAGCATACGACCGGGGTACAGGAAAAGATCCGGAAGGAGGTTACTCGAGGTCGAGTCGCCGGTCCGTTTAGTGTACCCCCGGTGGCTAACTTTGTCTGTTCGCCTTTAGGAGTGGTCCCCAAGAAGGACCCGGGTGAGTTTCGGCTGATACATAATTTGTCAGCCCCTCGTGGTCTTTCCGTAAACGAAGCGATAGACCCGGAAATATGTGTTCGGTACGGTACGCATCTTTCGATGAGGCCGTGGCCATTTTGAATCGCCTGGGGCCCGGGGCGCTGATGGCAAAATCTGATATCGAGTCAGCGTTCCGGTTGCTCCCGGTACATCCAGACGATCAGCGTTTACTGGGGTTCATGTTTCAGGGTCAGTATTATATGGATAGATGTATGCCGATGGGATGCTCAATTTCTTGTGCCTATTTCGAGAAATTCAGTAGTTTTTTACAATGGGTCTTCACAAAGAAGACGGGTTTTCAGCATGTGATGCATTATCTCGATGATTTTTTGTTCCTGGGGGCAGCCGGGGATCCGGAATGTGGGCAAGCTTTGGCTGCATTTTGTGTTTTAATGAATCAGTTTGGCGTGCCATTGGCACCAGGTAAGACGGTGGGTCCTTCGACTTGCCTCGAGTTTCTGGGGATCGAGTTAGACTCCGGAGAAGGTTGTTTCCGTTTACCAAGTGATAAAGTGTTTAAGTTCAGGGCATCCCTGCAAATGTGTCTGAGTGAAGCTAAAGTTAAACTGCATCAGTTACAGCAGTTAGTGGGCCAGTTGAATTTTGCCCTAAGAGTTATACCTATGGCCCGCCCCTTTTCCCGTTCGATTGCTCAAGCCATGGTCGGATTGAAGGAGGGCCATCATCGCACGAGGCTCTCGGCCGAGGTCCGCCAGGACATGCGCATTTGGTTGGCATTTCTGGCAGATTTCAATGGTCGAGTCGTCTGGAATAAACCAGCCGTGTCCTCTGAGGAGCTGGGGCTGTGGACAGATTCGGCAGGGAGTGTAGGTTTTGGTGCCATTTTCGGTGCTCGATGGTCTGCACGGAAATGGCCGGCATGGTGGCATAACAGTGGACTGACAAGTAACATTGCTTTCCTGGAACTTCTCCCCATTTTTGTGGCCCTGAGAACGTGGCCCGAAGGGTTTAGAGATCACTCTGTGGTATTTTGGTCTGACAATATGACCGTGGTTGAGTGTATCAATAGTCAGGCAGCACGATGCAAATGGGTTTTGAGGCTGCTCAAGGAGATCGTATTACTGTGTATGCAACTGAATGTGTTATTCAAAGCAAGACATGTCCCTGGGGTAATGAACCAGGCGGCTGATGCCCTTTCTCGTTTTCGTATGCAGGCCTTCTGGGGTTTTCTGCCCACAGCGGACCCGGAGCCGGCACCCTTTCCCCAAGCTCTTTGGTCTCTCGGTGCCCCGAACTTCGTAACCTCGTGGGAGAGAGTTTAGCACCCAGGACGAGGAAGGCATATGAAGGGGCGTTCCGGTCCTATTTAGCCTTTTTGGGGACTGCTAGTGAGGAGCTTTGGGGCCAGGAGGAAGGGGTTGTGAATTTCCTGATGTCATTACATCTGGCAGGAAAGACGGTGGCCACGGCCCAGAGGCATCGGGCTGCCATTTCCTTTGTTGCTAGGGCTCATGGGATCCAGGACCCGACAGCGTCTTTCGTTGTGCAAAAAGCGATACGTGGGTGGCAACGCCTTGAGGGTCGCAGAATAGATGAGAGGCGCCGATAGGTTTGGATAGGTTGGCCCTGTTATTATCCAGACTCCCTACAACATGTTCGTCTCAGTTTGAGACAGTGTTATTCCGAGCCGCTTTTACGCTGGCATTTCATGGGGCTATGCGGGTAAGCGAATTAGTGGCAAGGAACAAGCAGGATGTGACGGGTGGACTGTGCGCAGAGCACGTTCAGATCAGAGGGGAGACGATGACTGTCTCGTTTGTGAGGTCCAAAACCGACCAGAGTGGGATGGGTGAATGCATAATTATACGCAGGATTCCCGGGTCGTCCATGTGCCCAGTGAAGTGTTTAGAGGACTATTTAACACGAAGGGTGGCATCATGGGGGGGACCTTGTTGAGACACGCGGACGCCACCCCACTGACAAGGTTTCAGTTTCAGCGGGTGCTTGCGATGTCGATTACAGCTGCGGGCTTGAACCCGGGCGAATTTGGGACCCATTCCTTTCGGATAGGGGCTGCTACAGAGGCTACAGCCAGGGGTCTGAATGTGGAACAAGTTAAACGTGTGGGGCGTTGGTCCTCCAATTGTTATAAAAGGTATGTGCGTTTGCACATGTTGTGAAGCCGTAATGATGTACTCACGCTTCTTGTTTTTGTTTGGTTTTCAGTTACGCAAGCCTACGAGGCGGGGCGGACTATGCAGTCGACCCAACACCGGACCAGCGGTCAGACATCACCGGCTGTTAAAAAGGAGGTGTGGGTCGTGGGCCACTCATACGTGAGGCGTGCCGCGGACGTATTCAAGGCAGGTGACATGGTGCACGTGGCTGGGGAATACGGGTACAGTGTGTCCTTCTACGGAAAGGGCGGTCTCTGTATTGACCAGTTCCAATCATTTTTCGAGGGTTTGCTAGGGCGGACGAGGTCACCGCCGTCTGTAGTCATAGTACATCTTGGGGGCAATGATTTGGTCACCACTGGTAGACGACTTCTCCTGGAAGCGATGCTTTCCACTGTAAGTTGGTTAGCGAGGAGAGTTCCAGGGTGCACGATTGCATGGTCCCATATGATCCCACGAAAAGTGTGGCGGGGGGCTTTTTCGGTTTCTGCTCTTAATCACTCTGTGAGAAAAATGAATAACAAAGTAAGTAGGTTGTTCCGTTCCAATGCACTGCATTCTATCGCGCATGGATGTATTAATGATGACAGTATGTACTTGGGGGATGGTGTTCATTTGTCTCGGATGGGGAATGAGTTACTCATAGGAGACTTCATAGCTTGGCTGAAGACGTTAAACATGACCTTTAGGTAGGAGTGTGGTGGGGGGTCCGGATAGCCGGTCAACTATCCGGACCTGTGGCGGTAAGGTCATGATCGGTGAGCACTAATTGGAAGATCCCTATGAGTGGGCGTCACCCATTACGGATGGGGGCGCTCGGGGGAGGTGGCCATTGGCCCCTCAACGGGGAGGCGGTCCCTTCTAAGGATGGGTCGCCGAAAGGAAAGGGAAGGCGGTCAAGGCCCCTTCATGGGTAGGAGGGGTTACAGCCCCCACCTGGGGAATTTCCCGGGGCCAGTACGTCTGCGACGGCAGATGTGGTAAGTTGTGTGGGGTTTGGGGGGGGGTCTACGCTACCTTCTAGATACCTCACACGAGTCCTCGTACGACCTTTAAGTGGCGTCGAGTTTTATTGGGGCCCCCGTCAAGTCAAGGGAAATTGGTAGTTGCACTTGAGGTAAGCCTCCGTGCCGCCCCTCTCAAGTGAGGGGGATATGTCTGGGTTAGGGATCTTGACACCGGTTACGACCTTGCCGTTGGCCCTTAAACGTTAGGATGTACAATTTCAAAAGTTAAGTAAATGTTTGGTAGGATGTTAGTTCGGCTAGGAGAACCTTTGTACTAGAGGATATGTTAAGGTTAGCCAACATCGCAATGTGGTAATGAAATTGTACATAATATGAAACTGTTTATTTTAATGTTTTAATTTTGTTTCATATTTTAATAAATACGGCCCGGGAGGGTCACTCCCTCCCGTCTCCAAAAACTTCAGAAATGTTTCCGGTTTCCCATCCTTGGGGATTGTGTTGAGAGGGGGTGGCGGGTATCTCAGCCATATGGCAAGGGGCGACCAATCGGTCCCCCCGAACGTATGGCAGAGTACCACGATCCCCCCGGGAAGCCATCTTGGGCGGGAGGCGAGTCTCGGCTGGTATGCCCGAAGCGGCGTAGCCGGGGCGCGCCTTTTCCCGCCCTAGAGTGGGTTGGCCTAGACACTGACGCGGCTGGCCACGCCCTTGGGGCAGGCACGGGCGGGTTTACGCCCGCCCTGAAGACGGATAAAAGGAGGAGCAAGACCGGAAAGCATCCTCTTGTTCCTGTGCTCTGAAGCTGCACCTCCTCGCTGCACGTGAGCTCGAGACGGAACGAAGAGCCATTTTTGACCCACCCACCAGCCCCTGAAGACAGCGTGTGGTTTTTAATAAAGTTTGATTGATAATTCTGATTTTCGTTTACAGGTTGCGGTATTATCGTGAAGATTTTGAGTATGCAATAAAGAATGATCGTTTTGTGTTATGTTTTGCAAATAAAGTAATTCTGCTTTAGTGTTCATCAGTAGGCATGCTTTGAATAAAGTTGTTGTTGCTACTGTCTGTTATTCTTAGTTTTAGTATTTAGTTATCTTTGTTGTATTTATTTTGGTCGGGCGGTAAGGTCATGATCGGTGAGCACTAATTGGAAGATCCCTATGAGTGGGCGTCACCCATTACGGATGGGGGCGCTCGGGGGAGGTGGCCATTGGCCCCTCAACGGGGAGGCGGTCCCTTCTAAGGATGGGTCGCCGAAAGGAAAGGGAAGGCGGTCAAGGCCCCTTCATGGGTAGGAGGGGTTACAGCCCCCTCCTGGGGAATTTCCCGGGGCCAGTACGTCTGCGACGGCAGATGTGGTAAGTTGTGTGGGGTTTGGGGGGGGGGGTCTACGCTACCTTCTAGATACCTCACACGAGTCCTCGTACGACCTTTAAGTGGCGTCGAGTTTTATTGGGGCCCCCGTCAAGTCAAGGGAAATTGGTAGTTGCACTTGAGGTAAGCCTCCGTGCCGCCCCTCTCAAGTGAGGGGGATATGTCTGGGTTAGGGATCTTGACACCGGTTACGACCTTGCCGTTGGCCCTTAAACGTTAGGATGTACAATTTCAAAAGTTAAGTAAATGTTTGGTAGGATGTTAGTTCGGCTAGGAGAACCTTTGTACTAGAGGATATGTTAAGGTTAGCCAACATCGCAATGTGGTAATGAAATTGTACATAATATGAAACTGTTTATTTTAATGTTTTAATTTTGTTTCATATTTTAATAAATACGGCCCGGGAGGGTCACTCCCTCCCGTCTCCAAAAACTTCAGAACTGTTTCCGGTTTCCCATCCTTGGGGATTGTGTTGAGAGGGGGTGGCGGGTATCTCAGCCATAGTAATTGGACATAAAGATGGATTAACTAATTTTCTTTCTATCTTCTGTCTACTTCAATAGGATGTGGTACTAGAAGCAATATGTTACCTATTGAGAAATGAATCCATTTTTAAAGGCAATAATGTTCACAATTGTGCTGAACCAATAATTTTCCTAAGAAACATTGATGATTCACATTCTTCTCAAAGAGAACATGGGTGATTTTGTGAGAAGACTGGTTTGTAGAAGGAGACAGTGTTTAGGTTATAAAAGAGTGCTTCATATCTGGAAAAACTAACAATCAATCAGGAGATTTAAGCCTTGTATAGATTGCCATTTAAAAAAATTGAAGAATTAATTATTCCAGAAGATCATATTTAATCAGCTGGGATCTGTGACTTTTGAGGGTATCAGGAAATCCGTTCTTTATTTGTAGGGGGTAATAGATCTTTAATCAAGTAAATAACTACTTGACAAAACAGGGTTCAAGTAAATATGGAACTACTTGACAAACAGGGTTGATAAAGAAACATACTATGCCTTTATGATAGATGGGACCACATTTGAGTGTGAACAAAAATATGTGAATAGAGGCAAGATTGAACAAAACATGTATGTATACACAAAGGAAGTAACAGTAAATAAGTTCATACATAAACAAACGTCTTGTATAAAATAGCAACTTGCCTTGTTACATAAAACAATTAAACGCTTATAAAATATTTCAGTTGGAACGTGTACCTACCATCAATTGTTTCTGTATTTGCAATGCTTGTGACATCGTTCATAGCTAGATTAAACATAAAGAATTAGTAGCCTGTCTGAGAAAGCATGTGGATTTCGGTGTAACTTTTATCAAAACAAACAACATATACAGTGGGCAAAGTATTACAATTTCAGTTTATGAAGTAATTAAAAAAGACCATTTGTTACAGAAAACAAATGTCATTAGTTCAATGAGAGACAATTACCATTTTCATGTTCATTTTCCGCTATACAAACATGGCCTGCAACGTCCATAAACGTACTTTTAGGCTTAAGTTCCTGATCCAAAGGTGTTGACTATTTTGCCAGTGTAAACCAACATTAGCATGTACTCCATCTCAGTTGTTAAATGTTGCTCATATACAAATAGCCCCTTGCCCCAATACGTCTAAATTTTTCTGAGCTCAAACGTTGTCTGTACCAAGTCATGTATTCTTAATGACATTCTTACTCTCCAGGGCTTTGCAACACAAAGGCATCCTTTATGCTGTAGTAAGATATGGAAAAAACTGGCCCACATATTGCGTTTATTACTATTGATTTCTTTCAAGTTGATTTCGTATTAAGATTATGTTAGAAAGTAACAGTTTTGGGTATGTTCACCCCCATTTTTTGGTACTGAATGGAACTGGTGGTAGCTGACTCTGACTGTGTCCTGGGATCTGTAAGTGGGGCCCAGGGCCAGTGCTATTTTAAACACAAAGACATACATTGAGGTACATTTATAATTTGCATGCCCTACCCTATAAGCCCCTAGTAGATAGTAGGGCCAGGGGATGAAAACGACCTGTAAGTCCCTAATATATAGTAAGGCATGGCGGTTTAGAGGCCAGCAGCCTTCGTTGCACTGCTAAGAGCCCACGGTCATCTTAAAAGTGTCTCTGTTTTACAACACAGCTTTTAAGAGTAAAATTCACTGCAAACTCGAATTCGGTGGTATGGGCACTTCGAAAGTGATAATCTACCTTATTTTAAATTTTTTTAATTAACACCAATGTCACCCCTGGTAGTTCCAGGGGCGATAGCGGGGTTATGTAACTATAAGCAGGGCCCTTATAAAATAGGTTTTATAAACCCTGGTGAGTGAAAGCTTGCCATTCTATTTTACCCTAGTGTCGGAAATTCACAGAAAATTCAACTTTGATGCTATGGGTACTGTGAAATAAAAAACAAAATCGTTTTTGCATAGTAGGAACCCCCATGTCTCCCCTAAGTGTTCCAGGGATAGGGGTCCTGTATTTATGAGTAGGGGCTTTATTAATGCGGTTTTAAAAACCCTTGTGAGAAAGAAATTGCACATTTAATTTTTTTCTTCTGTGAGATAATTGGCCTCATAGTGCGATCAGTGGAGTTTTAAGGGGTTGACCAAGTGCACTGTGGAAAGCAAAGTCCAGGATTGCCAAGGACCATTTAGGAGATTCCATACCCTTGGATTTGTGTATTAGACAATTGAAACCCACCAGGAGACCTTGCGGAAGGACCTCCAGAGGTTTGGGAACGTTTGGGAAACTTTTTGAAAAAAGCCCAAGGAGGTGACTGACCCAACGCTCTGAGCCCAGCCAGCCACCATCAACCGAGACCCTGCCCGGATTCCAGTTTTGTCCCGCTGAAGAGCTCCAGCAGTTCGACTTCCAGAGTTTGACTGGTAGCTCCCTGAAAGTCAAGCTGGCAAACACTCACCCAATGCAGACTGGTAGAGAGCAGTCAGGGCCCTTGGAGGAAAAAAACTCATAAAAACTGTCTAAGTCTGAAGGTCAAATTTTGACCGAGGGGATTTTTATTGTGTGTTGTGTCTTACGTATTCAATGTATTGGTGTTTAAATGCTTTACATGCCTGTATTCTAAGCCTTATTTCTCGGTGTCAGCTACCAAGGGTTGAGCAAGAAACTAATTAATAGAGTCCCTAATTAGGGCCCAGTACCATGTTGATGACCTTGTAGCTGGTGTTAGGCACCTACCTACCATTCCCTATACCCCACCTTCCAAGATAAAATGTACAGAATAAAAAAAGTTCATGCCTGTTTCTAGAGAGGTCTCAGCATTGCTTCCACTACAAACAGAGTTGGAGGGAGCCATTTTGTTCATGCCGTCATTGCTAGGCAGACCTATTTTAGATTCGGATAAATTTCAACAAAGACTGACAACACCTTGATGGGTCCTGGGTTGCCTAGTCAATGGTAGGGGGTGAGAAAACTCATTTGTAGAATGAGACGGTGTTTAGGTTAGGAGGCAAAAAAAATACACCTTTAATTTTTCCTGGATTTCACACAATCCATTTAGGATGCCTGGAGGAAATTTCTTCCTGTCATGAAGGAACTGCAAGAACTCTGCCTACGATAAGCCATGCTGTACCCAGACAACTTTGATTCACCTTGAAGGGCAAGACTTTAGTATTTTCGGACTCTGTGGGCACTCTTACCTTCCTCCAGAAACAGGCACCATCACGTGACACCACATCACCTCAGGACAGGGCCATGTCTATGTTGTCCCTTGACAAGATTGAGTAATGGTTCCACTGAGTGGACTGTCTAAATTAAGCCAACCTGGAGAGCCTACGCCTTCCATGTGCCTCATAGCAATCCCTTGTTTTAATTTGGACTTGATGCAAATGAGTAAGAGGTGGGGTTTTACGGGGCGCTTTAAGTTAGCCCTGTTAAGGCAGGGAAGTATATTATGATGCTGCGATGTAATGATGTTTACATGTTCACTCAGAATAATCGGTACAATGTTCCATTAGCTGCCATTGTGGGGACCCCGGGCTTTAAGCCCCAGTGGAGACAAGATTTGCTATCAATTACTTTTTCTTTGGTAGAAAACTATAGTTGTATGGGTTCAACTGTTCTGGGTTTTCCCGAGGAGCATGAGTCCTGGTGTGAGTGGGGGAGGGAACAGGAATTTGTTCTAAATAAAAAAGGTAATGATACATTTTTTTTTGTAAAGATTTTTATTGAAGTACTTGACATTCTACATCGAAACAAATGATACACGATGGAAAATAAGACTTTAACACTTTAACATAACCCATATAATGAAAAAAACAAAACGTATTTGTACTTTTCTTTCTCTATTGACAAGCGTATCCACTAATCAAAATATGATTCCCATATTTTAGAAAATGTTCTCAACCCCCCAATCCTTTGTGCATATACATATTCACTTTTCCTGACTCTTTTAATTTTTTGAAACCACTCATCTGCAGTAGGAACCGTTTCTGACCTCCAATACTGAAGTAACAATGATCTTGCCACTGCAATTACGATATAAACAAGTTTAGCTAGCGATTCAGACAACTTAAGTTCTGGATCAAAGCCATATAGTATTACATTAACATAGCAGGGAACGAAAATCTTTAAATAATGTTGAAGCAAAACAAAGATTTCCTGCCAAAATATCCTAATTTTAGGACAACGGACCATTATATGAGACCAATTAGCAAGATCTTGTTGTCTACATCTAAAACAGTTAGATGGAGTGTGAAGATACATTTTAGAAATAACCGCTGGAGTGCGATATAAGAGCCATTTACTAAAGAAAAGCATTATTGGACAATCGGCGCCTCTCAAAACATTGAAATTAAATTTGTTTATGGTTTTCCATGTATTAAGAGTCAACTCCGAATTTTGGTGTTTCTGCCAGAGCAGGGTTTTCAACGTTGATAAAGTTTGTGAAAAATGGATCATGAATATCTTTGAATGAGATGGTAAGTTTAATCCCGGGGAATTTTTTGCTGATAGGCACGTATAAATTGATTCATAAATCCCTGGGACAAATTGATCTAGCACAGATCAGTCAATCTTCTCATCTGACTAATGATCTTTTCTTACACTCGTGCTTTAAGAACCCCGGAGAGTGGAGAAGCTGCTTAGCGCAAAGTAGGGATGGAGACTTAAATTCTAAAGCGGAAAGGTAATGATATATGATGCACAGTTTTCTTGGCACTCAAAACTATGGCTCCTAATCCTTCAGCCACCATTTCCCCTCAATGTTTATGGCCAGCAGGAATGACATCATCGACGCCCAATTGAAAATAGTCATGTTAAATGTGCGAGCCTTAACAATCCCCGTAATTGCAGGCAAGTCCTTGACTATTTGGCCTGACATGCGGTGGACATTATATGGTTGCAGAAAGCACATATCCCCTTTGGCTGTGTGACTAACACGGCTCTAATTAGGGCACTCACATACTTCGCCTTCTACCCCAGAGGATTTGCAATCCTTATTAAAACGTGTGTACATTTTCAACACATTAATACAATAGCAGAGCCAGAGGGCAGATTTCTTAATCAGTAGTGAATGGTCAACTACATACAACTCACCCTTCTAGATATATTTGGACCAAATACAGACAGCCCCAATTATTTCCATTCAATATTGAAACATTCTATGGCGACTGACCCATTCATGATTATATCGGTGGGCCGACCACAATCTTATCCTTAACATGGAACTTGACTGCTCAACTGTAATGAGAGATGGCAAAGGAGAGCTCAGGATGTGTTCTTGCGTGCTATGAAGCACTTTGACTTGGTAGACCTCTAGAGATAAAAAAAAACCAACAAGAGAATACATATTTCATTCATCAGTGCATGACTCCTCCTCCTGCATTGATTTCTGGGTGGGTACCAAAGACGTGCTGCACTGGACAAGAGAGATCATTCGCCTCACCAGGATGCTATTGGACCACTCCTCAGTGGTGCTCTACCTGGAAATGCCAAGTAGATGGCACCAGACATATATGTGACGCATCCAAAACAAGAACCATCTGGATGTAGCAGGAAGAAATACAGCAGGCCATTAGGGACTATCAATACAGTTTTATAGATACAGAAAGGCTCAGTTATGTTTGTTGTCACCCTGTAGGAAACTCTCAAGTCTGTTATTTACAAGGAATAAAATGCAAAGGGAAATGGTATCCTAAAATTGATTTGACCGACTTTCTATACTGGAACAGGAATTGCATACTCCGGAGCAACACTATGACTCAGCTCAAGCTAGGAAAACCCTGGACCACATGCACACTAAACTATTGGAATTTAAACAGGAGGCAGACAGTGAGCAGAAATGTTTGAGCAAATACGGGCTAGTTTGGAGAGGGGTCACACCGGTGGCTCTACTTAAATCTAGTTGGGTCGCAACTTACATTCCTCGCATATGCACATCTGAAGGGCATATTGAGCATTATTCCACCAGCATTATAGACCCATTTGCTGCCTTCTATAAAGAATTGTATACTTCCAAGTCATAGGTGGCACCTTCTCACATCCACAAACACCTCGACAAGTCACCCCCGGCATGGATGGAGCTTGAGGACCGCAATACTTTATGTCAACCTACTATTGAAGAGATTACATCAGTGATTAAACAACATATAAATGGTATTGCTCCTGGCAATTATGGCCTTTCCAAGAATTAGAAGGAATACAAAGAGGAACTATCCCCCTTGCTATTGGAGGTCTATGAGAAAGCCTACAGAGCAGGGAAACTCCCACAACCATGAGAGAAGCCATAGTAATAACTCTCCTAAAACTAGGCAAGCCCCCAGACTGGTGTGACTCTTATCGACCTCTTTCACTTATTAATATGGATAGTAAGATCCTGGCCAAGATACTAGCAAACAGGCTGCTTGACAGGTCAGGCCAGATCAATCTGGTTTCATGCAAGGTTGTTCCGCCATTGACAACCTTAGATTATGATTTGCTCTCACCCACCAATTTAACCGCGATTTAAAAGCTGTGGCCACATTTATGGGTGCTGCAAAAGCATTCATCACCATTGATTGGTCATTTCTGCTAGGATTATTGGACAGAATAGGACTCAGAAGGCTATAGTGAAATGGGTCATGCTCATCTACACAGGCCCCATGGCTCGGGTAAAGGTTAACTTATGGGGTTCCCCCTCCATTCCAGGTCAGCAGAGGAATGTGGCTGAGTTGTGCCTTATCCCCAATCTTGTTTGCTCTTGTGGTGGAGCCTCTGGCCGGTGTCCCTTTGGGCGTTTCATTGTGAACAGGGAATCAATATGGGAAATCATTACACTCTGTTATCAATATATGCAGACGATACCATGCTAGTGGTGAGGGGCCCAGAAGTGAATTTTATGCCCCATTATTAATGTATTTATACAATTTGGATTTAGACCTGGGTTGCAGATCAATCAGTCAAAATCCATCATTGTTAAACCCCACCCTAACATAGATTACCAGCTGCAATGGGAGATGGGACCTGGAATAAACATATCATAGTAATGCAGTGGCCACGTGCCCCCCATAGCCGCAGGACCCGTCACCTCACCAGGGCACATCAATGTTTTTTTTAAAAAAGGGGAAGGCCCTATGGCCTTCCCTGCTACTCTGGGGGAACATCACCTCCCTGGGCAAAAATAAATAATGATGTGTGAGGGGGCTCCAGTTCCCTCCACCCAGCTCCAGGGACCGCCACCTTACCGGGGCATAAACACATGAATGAAGGGGGTCCTTTGCGGCCCCGGGGATCACCACCTCCTGCGGGCACATTTTAATATGTTAGAGGGACTGCGTGCCTCCCCTCCTGGAGCCCTAGATGTTGCTAGAGACCGCTACCCCCCTTGGCCAGCTTCAGTAATATCATCGGGTGCCCACCCCAGGACATTGCAGTTTGCTATGGCATTGCAAAAACACTACTCCCGCCATGCAATAGCAAACAAGTGGTCCTCTTTAAAGAAGCAAGAGTATTCTGCTCTCACTTGCTCAGGGTGCAGCACTTTGCTTTTAACACCCAGGGAGCTGCATGATAGAAGCTCCCTGTGTGTAAAAAGCAATGCCAGCTTCAGCAGGAGGCGGGGAGCCGGCCAGGACCCTGGAAGTCTTCAGGTTCCCCCACGGTCCCCAATGTGGACAAATTCACAGATTTATGTATTCATTCACCAAGCAAATGAGTTTCAAGTTTTAATTTATTTGATTTATTTCTCTACTGAGAACAACAAATATTTATACAAAAGAATAAAAATACATTAAGTATAAAAAATTGCTTAATTACTAGGTAATTATTCTAATACCATTTAAAAAAAGTTTACAAAAATTAAAAAAGATTATAACACAAATTTATTGGGAGGTGACTTAAAAAGCGAGATCAAGATCTGAACAGTTGTGCTATTACATTTTGTTTTGAATCGGTTTTAAGAACCGCTTTCTAGCATCTACAACTGTTGAGTTAGGGCAAACAAGCAATACATGTTTCAAGTCTTGCACACATCCATTGCAGAGGTCACATGAACTGCCGGCATTTTCATTAAAAGTCCATTTAGAAGTAAATGATTGAAGAGGGAGAATCCCGAGCCGAAGTGATATTATGCAACATGTGACTCCATTCAAGTTAAACCGAATATACTGTTGCAATTTCTTATATTATATTGTCTCAGCATACAGTTCGTAATGATGCAATTTAGTACAATGTTGAATATCAAATTCATAAATTATCCTTGGTGTTAAATGTTTTAGGAAGAGTCTCAGATGTGCAGGAGTTCAGGATTGCAACAATTTTGACTAAAAACGTACTTCGATGATCCTTGGTCAAAAGTCCACGCTTTTAATAAAGATCTTAAGGTGCCTTGTTCTGCGTGTACAAGGTTATATGCCCATTTTAAGATGTTGGTAATACCTCTGGCATATGAGCTGACTAAGGAGAGCTCTAGGCGTAGAGCTTGTACAGGAACTGCATTATGTATTTTAATCTGTTTCCGGAGGATTTTCCCTTCGTTAAGTTGTGTTTGTTGCCATTGCCTTATTGGGATATATTCGAGAGCATACAATAAGATTGGTGGGATCTTGTGACTAAAAACCTGGAGAAGAGAAGTAAAGTGCCTGTGCCCGGTGGAGGAATATAATCATTGGAGTGCCCCAACGTGAACATCTGCTTTGCTGCCCAAGTGCTGCAGATGAGGGGAGTTTTGTTAAGATTGTGTAAAAATTTGCCCTAATTAGGTATATTCCTTTACGACTTCTAGCGATTCTCTCCGTACTGTCCAGTTATATTTTGTGTATTGTTTCCTTCCTCTAAACGGAACGATTTCCGTTTTCATTATGTTTGGCACTAGAAAGTTTTCTTCTGTATATTTGGTCAGTGCTGTTAAGTTCCTTTGAAGGCTGAATGGTGTAAGGTCGAGGATGACCACATCACCTGCATACATCATGATATGAATTTTGTATGATGATATTTTTATGGGAAAGTTGATGACATGTATAAAACATTCCGGAAAATCACTGAGCTATAAAGAGAACAGGAGGGGAGCTAAAAGGCAACCTTGCCTGAGACCATTTGGTATATCAATTGGGCGAGTAAGTCCTTTCTCTTTCCCCATTTGCACTTGACACCATGTTTCCGAGTATAGTGAAGTGATTATATGCAGCAGGTTGTCCAGGATTCCCAATTTTCTGAGCTTGCTCCAAAGAGTTGGTCTATCCACTCTTTCGAATGCTGTCCTAAAATCGACGAAGACCGACTAGACGACCTGTGATTTTGAGACCACATATTTATCTATTATTGTGTGCCACACTGCTATGTTGTCGGTTACAGAATGTTTTTGTCGGAACCCAGCTTGGTCTAGCGGTATTAATACTGTTGAAATAGCCCATTCTTTAAGATGTTTGAGAATACTTGCAGCAAAGATCTTCACTGTTGCGTCCAACAGGGCGATCTGTCCGTAATTGCTGGCAAGCAACCGAGAGCCCTTCTTATAGATTGGGATCACTATGCTCCCCTTCCAAGATTTTGGGATTTCGCCAGTAGAAAAGCAATGGGAAAAAAGTGGGGCTAGAAACGTACTCCATTCTTTTGGATTGCTTTGCAGGACCTTTATTGGGATCTGATCACGGCCCATTGCAGCTGACAATCTTCCAGTTTATATTAAATGTTTGATTTGCAGAGGAGATGGAGCACCATTGTCTAGAGTAATTTCTCCAATCTTGCTTGAAACATGGATCGCACTTGCTTTCCTCAGGTTACTTAAAAATGATTTCCATTCGGTTGGGGGAACTGGTGAGGCGTGCAAAGTTTTTTTGTGCCTGTTTCTTTAGCAATTAGACTCCAGTAAACATTTTTATTTTTTTGTTTGGCTCCAATCTGAATGTCCACCCATTTGTGGTCCTGCATAGTTTTTTGGTTTTCTTTTTCCCTCCTGCAGCATTTTTTTAGAATGTTGATTTTGTGTTGTCTTGTTTCAGAGAATTGAAAGAATTGTGCCTGTATTAGTTTATTTAATTCAATTGCTCTTGTATCTAAGTCCCTTCATTTATGTTTTCCTGAATGTGAACTTCAGGGTTTTAAGTACTGGGTAGACATGTTTCAAGCTTTCCCCTAAAGCTCTTCTTCAGGACCACATGAGGATCATCCACATGCGTACCACTCCTAAAGAATCATGTGAATAGGAAACAATAGGATGCACACCTAATGTGTGTTCACCTGATACTTAATACATACAGTTGTACATTGACACACTGTATTTTTGTTTAGGCAGAAACATGCCTCATGATCTGCAGGGGTAGAGGGGCTTGTAGTCACACCTTGGTCAAAGCACTCCTCTTGGAAAATGACCTGATGGCACCCCTAGAGACCGCGTCTCGAAAGCGGGAAAGCAGTAAACATGTTGACCCAGTACTAGGGACACCATACTCATTACACAATATTAGTTCACTAGCTAGGTATTTTTAACCTATATTTCCCACTCCACATCACTGCACCACCCATATTTTCTAAAAACGAAGTGCTCCTACATAGTTGGCAAGTCGCAGCATGCCTCAATACACAGCGGATTTAGAGGACCCCAATGATGAAGCGTGCCACCTAGGGATAACCCTGGTAAGTGAGGGGACTCTGGAAAATTTCTAGAAAGAGGATTTTTCACACATATTTATTGTAATACCCGTTCTTCCTATGGTTTGGTTTCTAATTCTGGTATTCCGGATGTTGTGGAACCAAATATATTTTTCTAAACCTGTGGAGAGCCTTTTGTTGTGGTGTTTTTCTGTGTTGCTGGGGTGTGTGGTACACAACTACTTTACACATTACTTCTAGGTATAAGCCTCTCTGCTCTGCGTCAAGCTACCAAAGGGCAGGTACTGGGCCCGCGAGGGTGGTCTGAGCCTCACTCGGAATAGAAGGGTGGTCCCTGTTTGATCAAGGGTGCATACCCCTGACAATCAGAGACCCCATTTCCAACAACTTCCATTTCTGTCTTTGGCATATATTGTAGTTAACAAAGATAGTGTAAGGGATAAGTGATATCAGTTGTGCAAAGGTATCCTTCATTAGGATTTCCAATACTACCCCGCTCAGTGTGCCTAAGTCCTTGCTACCACAGTGCACAATCATGAGGTCAGGAGGTTGGAAATTCAAAATGCTTTTAACCAAAGGTAGCAGTTGGTGCCACTTTAATCCTCTCTGTGTAAACGATTTAATATATATCCACATTATGCAAACCCAGGACTTTGTTAATACCTCTGTCTCCAACATACTCTTTGCCCCAGCAAACACAGCTGTGACCTACAATCCATATTTTAAGCATTTTGAAGGCATGTGTGTTAGGAATCAGTGATGTCTGTTGCTGACTATGACAGTTAGCATAATGAAAGGCATTTAAAATGGTGGACAGAATGTGGTTCAAGAAAAGGAGATGTTATTGATTGTTCATAGACATTGTCTACTTAAAAATAAGTTTCATTGTGATTTGTAAAAAAAAAAAAGAATTCTTATTGGTAGTGAAGAAAATATTGAAAGGCACAATATGCTGGATAAGCTAATGTTTTGCTGTTGTCTAACACACCTGCTACTGTAGATTTGGAAGTTAGCGTGCTGCACTTAAAAATATGGTGAACTTTTGACTTACTGGTACAGTTGAGTGCTTCAGAAAGTGTTGGTATGGAAACTGAGGTGAAGCAGTGTGGGGAAGCGTTTAAAGAACAGTCTTGTTTTAAAATATAAAATGGAGTATTATAAATATTGTATATGTTAGAAACGTGAATAGTCGAACTGTCTGTTAATCATACCGCTATGTCGTGTATATAATGAAGTATAGAACAAAAAGATGAAATGCCATATGTACTACATTGAGCCCATCGCAATGATATTTTGGCAATCAATAAAGTGTTTTAAAAAAATGTTAGAAAAGTGAATTTTTATAATCAAGTAGTATATTTAAAAGTGGTATGCTGTTTGAAGAATAATAGTAGTATTATTGGAAATGGATTTTTTAATCCCCATACGGGTTCGCAACTGTATCATGACATTACACTGGGGGTCGCGTTGGGTGCCGTGGCGGAGTTGTGACTCCAGCGAGTTACCAAAACAGGTTGGGCTTCTTTAGAACAGACCAGTAATGGGTTAATGTAACTACCCTATAGGATGTGGTTTTAAATGTTAAAAAAATGAAAGGAATGTTTTGATTTGTTACTAACATTCATTGCTGTGGAAAATGAGAGGGAAAATTTGCCATTACTAGTTCTTTCTTATTGATTGACAGTGGTACATTATGTTAACTGTGTGAAAAAGAAAAATATCTAACAATTTGTGATATTTTCAGAAACTACTGCAGAATGTCACAAGTAAGTTACAAATGTGTAAGGAGTGCGATGTCTGGCGTGGGAGTCCTTTAGTGATTGTAATTCCTGTTTTAACAATAAGATGAACTGTTTTAAAAAGTTGATAACTAATTCGTCAGAAAAAAATATATTTTATTAATTGTGTGTTGAGTTAGTGTAAATAATGCTATAGGTATGTTTTTGATATGTCGAGAGTAATGCTGACTGTTTAACTGCTACCATATCTTAGGTATGTTTCTACTTGAATGTGTAGTGTAACATGTGTGATACATGAGAAGGAAAACTTGCCATTACAGCTTCTTTCTTATTGACAGTGGGGTGCCGCTCGCAGCTAGAGCCCATACCTTTTTGTTTCTTGGAAGGATTACGGAGGCTCCTGGACTTTGTTGACTCGCCGTGGGTCCCTGCTGTTGGTGTTGAACTCGGGACAGATCCACAAAGATACAGGGTTGACACGGGATTGAGGGACTGCGAGGACCAGCACTCCCCTTTGCTATCAGCTGGTGCCCCTTCCCCTAATCAGCCCACCTGCCTGCTCGCAGCTACTTAACATCTTGCGGCCCCCGCTGCGCGGGAGCCGCTCGCTGCTAGAGCCCATACCATTGTTTCTTGGAAGGATTTACGGAGGCTCCTGGACTTTGTTGACTCGCCGTGGGTCCCTGCTGTTGGTGTTGAACTCGGGACAGATCCACAAAGATACCGGGTTGACGCAGGATTGGGGGACTGCGAGGACCAGCATTCCCCGCTGCTATCAGCTGGTGCCTCTTCCCCTAATCAGCCCGCCTGCCTGCTCGCAGCTACTTAACATCTCGCGGCCCCGGCTGCGCGGGAGCCACTCGCTGCTAGAGCCCATACGTTTGTTTCTTGGAAGGATTACGGAGGCTCCTGGACTTTGTTGACCCGTCATGGGTCCCTGCTGTTGGTGTTGAACTCGGGACAGATCCACAAAGATAACGGGTTGACGCGGGACTGGGGGACTGCGAGGACCAGCATTCCCCGCTGCATTCAGCTGGTGCCTCTTCCCCTAATCAGCCCGCCTGCCTGCTCGCAGCGATTTAACATCTCATGGCCCCCGCTGTGCGGGGGCTGCTCGCTGCTAGAACGTATACCTTTGTTTCTTGGAAGGATTACGGAGGCTCCTGGACTTTGTTGACTCGCCGTGGGTCCCTGCTGTTGGTGTTGAACTCGGGACAGATCCACAAAGATACCGGGTTGATGCGGGATTGGGGGACTGCGAGGACAAGCATTCCCCGCTGCTATCAGCTGGTGCCTCTTCCCCTAATCAGCCCGCCTCCCCGCCCTACTTAACCAGGGCCATCCCACGCAGCTCGGGACGTGCGCGGGACGTGCCTGGGCGAAGCCGGGCCAAGGGCGAGCCCGTCTATGCCCTTCCAAGCCCAATCAAGGCTGGGCTGGGCCACCCCCTTGGATTTATCCGCTGGGATTAAAAGGCAGCAAGAGGTACTGAATTTGACTTTGGAAATAGAACAAGGCTTCTTGGGGGTGACAGTGTTAGATCAATGATAGTGTTAATACTCTTCAGCTAATACGTGTGTTATCATTGTCGGGACATTTGAAAATGACTTCTAAACCTGGTAATGGTAGGAAAACACAGCTGGTGGGGAGCATTAGACCTACTTTGGACACGTTTTTAAAAAAGGCAGTCTCGAATTTGGATCACGAAATTTCTGTTGCCGAGAGCCGCTTGTCATTTGAGTTGCAACAAAATAAACGTTCTTCCCTGGACTCAATATCATTGATACCCTCCCCCCCTAAACATAGCACACAGAGTAAAGAGAATACTTCTATTACAGACACTAGTATTCCCTTGCTACTCCAGGACAATCTACAATCATTATCTCAAGTGTCAACTAGGAGGGTGCACCATGATGTTGTAAACCTTGACCCCTCCCTAGATTTCTCACTAGAGGAGCCCTCTTTGCTACAGTTGCCTAACCCCACTCCTGTGAACAAAAAGAGTAAAGCTCACGGCAAGGAGCACTATTGAAGAGGAATAGAGGGGGAAATTTACATCGGTGTAGGCAAACTAATGTACCCTGAATAGGTATAAGTCCCTCTACTGATCAACCAACGCCAGAACAACAGAAAGATTTGCCCCCACTAGAGTCAAATTTCCGGGGAACAAAGAATTTGCCCAAAACCCAACCGGCTGAAACTGCCCCAAAACATTGCACAGCTGAGGATATTGAACATCTAGTTAGATCCTTACTTCTCCCAGTATTATAGAGGGTAAAAAGACTCGGTGAACAATTGAATACCCTAGTGGTAAAAACTACTTTAAATACAACATTTTTAAAAGGTTTAGCAGCCCATAAACTGAATAATACGAGTGTGGGGCAGAAACTGACAAATAATTCTATGACAAGGGATACCTCATCCTGTCGTTAAAAGTAAGATGACTGAGAAGGTAGCAACAGGAGTTAAGGAGACGGGGGGTAGAGGGTCAGTTAGCCATATATCTAATACTCAACCATCGGCCAACCCACAACCAGCTACCAAAGACGCGAACATAGATAAGGCCCAGCCCCTAGATAAGGCCACCAAAAGAATAGGATGTCACATTGACTTGCCACCAGAGGCAGCCCCATATGTTATAGTTCCCACGGGGGTCCCAGAACTTACAGAAGGGAAGAGGGAAGGCTATATAGAGTTAAAAAACAAAGCAATACATTGGCTCAGACAAAACAGGCCACTTCCCCCCAACATAGACAGAGAAATAGCGCATGTGAAAAGACTAGCTTGGGTTGGATCCAGACCCAAAGACATTAATGGGGACGTAATTATCATCAATTTTAGAGATCGAAGGGTGGTAACGCATATTGCTGATTGGTATCAGGAGCGTGGAGGTAGTGGCATAGCGTCTCGAGCTCTGAGCTACTTTTATCCTGAGGCGTTGTTTACTCCCTGTGGCCCGCGTGGTTTCCGTACTAATGTTAAACATACCGTCTATCTCATGAATAGGAATCGACAGAGACCCACCTACCCGGCTTTTAGGCACTTAGAAAGGCCCACCATTTATCGGGGTGACAGTACACAGCAAGGCTCTTATACACCACACTGGCCAATTCCCCTAGAAAACCCCTAGAAAACCGTTATGATGTTTTTTCTGGTCTGGACGATTTAGATTGACACCTGATAACTACTGCGGTGGAGAATCTGTTAAGATCTATTACTCCGCCGCCAACAGCGTTCAATCATTCGAGGAGGAACGTATCTCTGGTGATGGCAGGGGATTTGAAGAACTTAAACGTCCTCATTGGGAAGGAGGTAGCAGTTGATGAATGTTAGAACCGGCTGTCTCTAGTTGGCAGAGGAATACACTTCTGACAAATAGAGACACACCTTTTCTAGTCAGGGCAAGGGGATCACACCCTTTGATAACCCCTGCTCACCCCCTTGGTAGCTTGGCAGAGCAGAACAGGCTTATCTCAGAGGCTGAGCGTTAAGCATTTATGACCACATACAGTAATAAAGTGAATACACTACAAATGGACACGACACAGTAGTATTATAAAAATAAGGATTTTTATATAAGGCTTAGCACAAGACCAAATAACGACAAAAATATACACAATCTCAATAAATACTTTTGGAAGGGAAATAACAGTTCAAATGCGGATGCTTCTTTAGCACAAAGTCTTTTCGTATCAAAGCAATTCTTCTTCCTGGAAACACAGTTCTTAGCAACAATGTAACCCACATGGGAGCTACACGACGTCGAGGCAAAGTTAATCCAAAGGTTCGGCGTCGACCGCGAGGAGCGCTACGTCGAGCCCGGAGTCACACGGACCCCCAACAACACAGTACCTTGGAAAGTGAAGCACACGATGATCAGCGGCGTCGAGCAATCCGGCGTCCCGTCTTCGGTGTCGATCAGGCCTCAGCCGTCGTCGATGTCGATGATTCTGTTGCAAGTGTGAGCAGCGCTCATGGCGTCGAGAGGGCACGAGGGCGATGCGATCAGCAGTGGTGCAGACACGAGGTCCCTTGGAGCTGGAGCCGAACTCACTACTCACTGGCGTTGCTGCTGGCGTCGGTCGGGCCCGGCGGGCGGCGTCGAGGAAGCGGGACACTGGAGCCGTTACTCACTATGTCGAGCTAGATTCGGCGACGTCCGTCGGCGTCGAGATTGCTGGTTCTTTCAGAGGTGCTGGATTCACAGGTTCCAGCAAATAGCACTTTAAGCAGATGAAGTCCTTTAGCCCTGTGACTTCAGCAGGAGACTGGCACTCTTCCAGTCCTTGGAGATTTTATCAGCAAGCGTGAGAGTACACACACAGTTCCTCTGCAAAAATAAAGAAGCACTGCAGGATTCCCCCCAGCAAACAGCACACTGGCAGAAGGGGTAGGCAAGTCCTCAGATCGGCAGGCCTCTTGTCCTTGGTTACAGGGTTCCTTGTCAGAAGTGATCTGATTTCTTAGTTCAGGGGTCCTACTCTTATACCCGTTTTCGGCTTTGATCCCTTTGTCCATGCAAGGGACTTTCCCAACATCCTGGGTCTGTGGTGGGTGAAGCCAGGCAGAAGCACCTGGCTTATTCACTGAGCAGGGCTGGGTCCTCAGACGCCCAGCAGGAGGTGGAGCCAGCATTGTCACTGGCAGGAGCAGAGCTATCGGCCTCCTGGCAGGAGGTGGGGCTAGGATCGTCCATGGCAGGCACAGAGCCATCCGTCGCTTGGCAGGAGGTGGAGCCAGCATTGTATCAGGCAGGGCAGGCTATCAGCAACTACTCTCCCCCTACTCTCAACGCAAATGTCCCACTCATCCCACACTGACTCATTCAGACCTCTGGAGCCACCCAGCTCCTGTCACACACACGCAAGACCAGCAGAAACCAGAAATGGTTAGACAAGAAAATAGACACTTTCTAAAAGTGCTATTTTCAAACCCAGAGTCCAAAAACCATCCACACCAACGGATGCGTAATTAAACCCCGAGTTCAGGGATACCAAACTCGACATTGCACCTTGCTCCCCGAGCCAGCTAGGATCATAGCATTAATAATCCCGGCGGCCCATTCTAACTAATGGAGAGCAGGTTACCTCGCAATAGTGAAGAACGAAGATGGCTGTTGTTCACTATCAGGACATGCCAACTTGGTCAGGCGTGTCCTACCTTATACTTACAATGCACCCTGCCCGTGGGCCTACCATAGGGGTGACTAACATGAAGTTAAGGGGAGGTTTGAAGGGCTGGCAAGTAGGTATACTTGCACCGTCCGCGTGACAGTACTAGACGTGGGTCTCGCAATGACCGACCCGTAGACATTCTTTTACGAGGCCGCTCTTGTGGGTGGCACAACACGTGCTGCAAGCCCACGAGCGGCATTTGGAGTTACAAGCCCCGGCACTCCTGGTGCACTAGACTAGTGACTGACAGTAAGCCAAATAAGCCAAACATGGATACAATCTATACATCAATTTAACATCGGGAGCACTTGCGCTGTGGCACTGATCAGCGGTGGCACGGCGCCCAAAGCATATACCAGCAAAACATCGTAAAACAGTGGAGGCAAACAGAAAAAATGGAGGAGAGACTCAAGCCAATGATGTCAGGTCTAACAATGAATATCTACACAGACCAATTTTAGCGAACGATGTACCCATGGTTTCCCATTCCATGTCAGAACCCCAGACTCCGTTTACACTCAAGGGAGATCGAGAAAACCTTGCTTCAGTGAATACATCCCCTAACTGTAGGGATTCTACTTATAGCCTCCTCTCTGGGAACGTTGCTGGTTTGGCAAGTAAAGTGTCCCAGCAACATTGGCTAGATGTTGTTACTGAACACAGCGATATTTGCATACAGGAAACATGGTCCATGGAGGAACAACACATAATCGGGTACCAAACTTTTCATACCTCAGCGGTGGCTAGTGCCCAGGGCCGCAACAAAGGGGGCCTGTGCATATATGTTTCCACCACCGGGGGCATTAAAGTGCACAAGTTTCTGTCCACTGAGTTTTACCAGATACTGAGAATTAAATGGGGCCATTTGAATATGATCATAGTAAATTTTTATAATAACGTCCCCACACAACATGATGGAGACTATAATCAACAAGCTCTTGTCGAGCTTATTTACTCTAAATGACCAGTCAGTAGGAGAAAAGGTTATGATCTGGGTAGGGGATTTCAACTGTACTACCTGTCCTTATAGCTCGACGGCCAGGTGCGGCCTATCTGAGCATAGGGAAGATACCCCCACTCATTTCAACCATACGAAACTTGGTAGTACTCTCAATAACATCCTCTTTTATTTTAAGCTGTCTTTTGTAAATGAGTTATGTAGCCCGAGTATACTGTTTCAACCTACCTTTAATGGGGAGGGGAGTAACTCCATAATTGAATTCACACTAATTTCAGCAGCCCATGCTGGGTTAGTATTAACTTGGGAAACGGGTCAGGCTTTGTTTTGTGATCACTACCCTATATCCTTCAGTATAAAAGTTAAAAGACAGACCCAGTGGTTAACTCACCATATACACCAGAGATCAGATTGGCCTAAAAAAATAGCTACACTATCAAATGGGAGAAGGTAGAACCCTTAGGCTTTTTGAAAAAATTAGTTTTGACATCTGTTGAAGATATGTACATTTGTCTGGCACAAGATGAGGACCCAGAAAGAGCAATGGCCTCCTTTTCTAAGATACAAGCCGCCGCAAAAACTCTATTGACTAGAGAACATCGGGTTGAGGTAACAAACGTCCACAGGTGGTTTGACAGCAAGTGTACCAAAGCATTAACAACTCTTAAAAAGGCCTTGCAGGCAACACCAAGAAACCCTGACCTAATTCGGCAAGTTAGAAGGTCATATAAAAAGATAATTAATGTGAGAAAAGAAAGAGGCATGGGTGGCCTTAAAAGAGGCATGGCAAAGAAGAGATCATACGGCCTTCAGGAAAGTGGTAAACGCGCCCTACTTGCAAAGCAAAGAGGCTGATTTTATAGACATTGCAATAACTGGGGATCTTTGGGTGGCTCACTTTAAACATCTTTATGATAGAGCCACGCCATTGCTCCCACTAATGGGACTGTCAATTTTTCTGACGGTAACCAACCTAGCCCATTCCCATTAGCCATAATTTTTAGTTGCCAGGAGGTTATTAAAGCGATAAAAGACAGCTCATCAGGTAAGGCATTGGGTCCGGACAGCGTGCCGATCGATGTCTATAAGGCTGAGCTTGATCTGTGGGCCCCCATGATAAGGAATGTCCTAAATAAGGCGAACCAACATGGCTTCACATCCTCCTGGACTGACGCTATAGTCGTACCTATTTTTAAAAAAGGTAATAGGAACAACCCCACGTGCTACTGGCCAATTTCGGTGCTGGACGCGTTGATGAAGGTGGCAGGTCACATTATCCTAAATAGGATACAGACCTGGGGGTGGAAAATCAAGTTATTTCAAACCTGCAGTATGGTTTTAGATCAGGAAAGGGGACTGTGGAACCATGCTTAAATCTGGCCCTACTTATCTCGAAATATACCCAGGCAAAGAGCGGAAATCTTTTTATCTCCTTCATCGATTTAAGTTCCGCTTTTGACTGTGTAGATCACGAGTTTTTATGGATAACACTTAGTGATATGGGGATTGATAGCCAAATTCTTTTATTTATTAAGGAACTTTATAGGGGTGCAGGTGCAAGGGGGAGGTATGGTCATAGGGGGGAGTGTTCAGATAAATTCCCTATAAAGAGGGGGGTTAAACAGGGGTGCATTTTAGCACCCCTGTTATTCACCTTATTCACCTTATAGATCAATTCAATTGGACAATATCTTAGGGACTCACAGCACGATTACCCAACCATCAGTGGGACCCCAATACCAATATTACTATACGCAGATGATGCGGCCTTAATGTCGAGGACTAGACTAGGACTACAGAGGACTGTGGATAAATTTACCAGCTTTATGAGGGACAGAGGTCTAAGAGTTAATATATCAAAAACCTACACAATGGACTGTGGGAAAGGTACAAAGAGGGCGCCCTGCCCAATTTTCCTCGATGGTAAGAGAATTGAAACCACTGATAGGTCTCTTACTTAGGTGTAAACTTTGATAGGAGGGGAAGTTGGCAAACAGCTGTGAATGCTAGGCAATTAGCTTTTACACATACCATTGGAGCTTTGAGAAACTTTGCGACCAAATTAGGGGGGAAGCCAGCGAAAGAATTAATTTACATTTATAAAGCTAAATGCGTTTCAACCGCTACATATGGTGCTGGCTTGTGGGGGACTGAAAAGGCTCAGGCTATACAACCTACTGGGTGTTTCTAAATCTTCATCCACGTACATGCTACATATTGAAGCAGGCCTCCCCTACATTTCAGATACCATAAGGATCTCTCCCATACTCCTCTGGCATAAGGTTTGGGTTACTCGTGAGACCTCACTAAATAGAGACCTAATAAATGACTGTCTCTCTCTAGACGGAGTGGCTAAAATGAAATGGCTATCCTATGTAAGAAACACGTTCAATGAGATAAGACACCCGGAATTCTTTGATAGGCCAACTAGTATGGAGGTGGTATCAAGAGGATCGCTCAAAAAGATGGCTCTTGAGCACTTAGCTAGTTTTAGGTGGAACGTTGAAAAAGGGAAAAATACTATCCTCAGATATCAGCAAATTACCTCTCATGACGGGCTACAAAAGTATCTTATTTCTGTGTCAAGCCCCTATGCTCGTATGCTGCTGACTCGCTTCAGGCTAGGCACCTTTTTTCGTTTGGTTACTTTTCCTCTTTGTGATAATTGGTCCATGGATAACTCTGTATGCCCCTGCGATGATATTTCTTATCAACCGAACATACATTGTGTGCTGTTGTGTAAATTTTACCAGGCACCACGAAGGGCGTTCTTATTACCTGTTTTCAGCGCATGGGGGAACCGAACCTGTATATTTGCCTTCGTTAAGTTGCAACAGCTACAAGAAGATAATGTTATCCATGCTGTAACCAGTTTTTTAAAACTTGTTATAAAATTTCTGAACACAATGTGATGGTTTTTTAGCAATTATAAATTGTTTTTAATGTGTAATACTTAACCATGATACTCTTGATATCAATTAGCTTTGACCTAGATTTGTTTTATTTGATCGTGTATTTCGTAAAATGTGTTTTTTTATATTATGTGCTTTTATGATTTTGATTTCTGATTCGAATAAAGCTTGTTTTGATTTGATTTGATTTGACAGTGGTACATTATGTGAACTGTGTGAAAAATAAAAATACCTATCAATTTGTGATAATTTAGGAAACTACAGCAGAATTTCACAGGTAAGTTACAAATGTGTAAGGAGTACGATGTATGGCGTAGAAGTCCTTAAGTGTTAGTATTAATTTTTTAACAAGATAAACTGTTTTAAAAAGTTGAGAACAAATTCGTCAGAAACAAATAAATTTTATTAATTGTGTGTTGTGTTAGTGTAAATAATGCTATAGGTATGTTTTTGATATGTCTAGAGTCATTCTGACTGTTTAAGTGCTACAAGGTCTTAGGTATGTCTCTACTTGTATGTGTAGTTTAACATGTGGTACATGAGAGAGAACATTTGCCATTACTGATTCGTTCTTATTGACAGTGGTACATTATGTTAACTGGGTGAATAAGAAAAATATCTAACAATTTGTAATAATTTCAGAAACAACAGCAGAATTTCACAGGTAAGTAACAAATGTGTAAGGAGTGCAATGTATGGCGTAGGATTCCTTAAGTGATTGTAATTCATTTTTTAATAACAAGATGAATTGATTAAAAAAGTTGAGAACTAATTTGTCAGAAAAAATAGATTTCATTAATTGTGTGTTGATTTAGTGTAAATAATGCAAGTAGGTTGTAGATAGCGATGTGTCTACTTGAAACTGAAACATATTCTGACAACTTTCAATGTCTGAACTCTTTCATGTTTCACTCATGTCTGATGCCAATGCATCCCCAGGGAGGAACACACCCAGACTGACCCGGGCCCCCTTACAAATCACGCGATCGAGCTGACGCGTCCTTGACAAGCTCCCGTAACTGGGCAGCTACATCCAATCCCCCTACTTGCATTAACGAGCATGCCAGTTCTTGCCCCGGAGGCAATAGAGGCTAACAATTATTAGGCTTCATTCCATTGTCCTGATGATGATCCCCATGATTTCTTAGCGGGATCGAAACACCGTCGACCTATCTGTGCACCCTATACAGATTGTATAATATGTACTATGTATGTGTAAAGGTGCCTTCTGGATTTTCTGTTTTACTGCAATTCACAGAAACCCTCGTTTTTGTCTAAATAACCCTGTTGTATTTCTTTCTTCTGTAAACAGTAATTACCTGTATGTGGTTGGGTTCGGGCTTGTGCCCCACTACGGTGAATTGTTGAAGGAATCTTTTGTTTTATCTTTTTGATCCAGTAAAGATTGCGACCTCTGTCCGGCTGGACATGTCAAAAAGAATATAGATCAATTTTGTCTATATTCATTTCTCTGTTCACAAATTGTGCATGGGACCACTGTTGTTTGAAATTATGACACTCAGAAGAGTGGCATGAGAGGAGAGGGCCTATCATTTTGGGTTAGGCCTGGCAGTGTGAGCATTGCCTCTCTAATGAAACAGGAAGAGGAAAGTGAGGTTAAAAAGATGTTGACAAATGTATTAACCTCTATCCTCGTCCATATGTGAAGGTAAATTGCAATTAGACTATATATAGTGAAGTGTGTACTTTAAACTGAAAGTGTATTCTGTCAAGTTTGAATATGTGTGTGCTACCATGTCTCGGGTATGTTTGTATTTCTATGTATACTTTGCGTGTATGGTGTAGTTGCTGACCCTAACATAAAAACTTTACAGTCTTATATAAATCCAGTACTTGTATAGCACACGAATCACCCCCTAAGGGGTATGTCAGCGCTGGGGGTCGTTGGGAAGATTAAGCGTGCTGTTGCCCAGAGTCGCATGGTGCTGGGCGGACCCCTGCTGCCAGAGCCAGGGATCGAACCGTGATCCCCAGCATCCAGTGTCAGTCACACTAGCCGCTGCGCCACACCTCTTCCCTAATATACCCCTGGACAAATATTACAGAGCTACTTCAGAATTCAGTCCAAGAAGCACAGGTCGCTTAGCTAGGCAGTCTGAGAGGCTGGCTCAGTATATGATGTACAATTATATAAGTTGCCACCTTGCACTTATCCAGACAACTCTTATGGTGATTTTAGTGGTCTTAGACAACCTTGGAAAGCTCTCTAAGTGGTAGCTGTGGAGAGCAGCTTTCAGGCTTAGCCCAGAAGGAGCGTTAAGCAGCTTGTTTTACCAGTATATCATCTTATAGGTATAGATTAAATTAAAAAGAACCACAAAGTGTATATATAAAAATATGCAATTAATATGTGACACTCACTAACACATTCCAATAACACTTAGCCTGAAATATTCACAAATACACAGTACCACAATACCAAACCATATACTAAAATAGTGGTATGCAAACCAAGTCAAGACAATACTCAGAGGATGTAGAAATGCCAGGGACCCAAGAAACCACCCAAAGGGAGTATCTAGGAGCCCCACGGAGGTTGTGTGCAGTGTAGGAGCACAACACTGTTCTCCTTATAAATCAACTTGTAAGTCATGGTTGCAATTTTAAAGAAAGAGAACCTTCCCAGTGAACCATGAAGAAACCGTATAGAAGACAAGAGTAGAAGGAGGTTATCTGCACCCTGGTTTTTAGGTGAACAAAAAGAAATGCTAGGTAAAATCAGAATTCTAGAGCGAAGGTGGCGACGTAATTATGGGATTGAAGAAAAGGAGGCATACAAGAGAACAAGGAGGCTTTATCATGCCTCTATAAAAGGCGCAAAAGCCAAGTATTTTACTTCTTTAATTGAAGCCTCCAGTAACAAACAGAAAGATATTTTTAAAATTGTTAACAGCTTCAGAAAGCCCAAAGCGTTAACACAAGAGATCCCACCCTCCCAGACTGTCTGTGACGAGATAGCTAACTATTTTGCACAGAAAATAGATACCTTTACGAAAGATTTCCCTCAGTCTGAGAAAGAGGAGTTAGAGGATAAAACCAGCACAGTTATAGGCAAATCATGCTGGGACACCTTCAATCAAATCAGTCTGGAAGACACATATCAGGGGATATCTGCGATTAAGTCAGGATCTCCTTTCGATCCTTGTCCCCCTATGCTGCTCAAAAGCAATAATAGAAGAAGTTAATCCAGTAATTAACTCTATTATAAACTCATCCCTCCAATCAAGTGAAATCCCCTCTCACTGGAAAGTGGAAAGTGGCCACTGCAGAAGAAGGTTTTTCAGGATCCCGCTACCCTTTCTAACCTGCGCCCCATTTCACTCCTCCCAGCTGTTTGCAAATTGACAGAATTACATGTTAATAAGCAATTCATGGCTTTTTTTGAGGCAAATGAAATTCTTCATCCATGTCAAGCAGGTTTTAGAGCCAATCATTCAACTGAATCTGCCCTGTTGTCTTCAACTGAAACCATTCGAGCTGCATTGGATCAGGGCAAGATGGCAGTCCTGATCCTATTAGATCTCTCTGCAGCGTTCGACACGGTGTCCCACGCTATCCTTTTACATCGCTTTGCAAATGCAGGCATAGCGGGAACTGTTTTCGATTGGTTCAAAAATTATTTGGCACACAGACGCCAGTTTACTATGCTGGGAAATTTCCGCTCTGAGGAGAAAGTGTTAAAAACAGGGGTTCCGCAGGGCTCGAGTTTGAGCCCCTCATTGTTCAACCTGTATATGGTTCCCCTGATTAAACTGATCTCCTCTTTCGGTATCAGTACGATTGCATATGCCGATGATACCCAGCTGGTATTGGTTCTTGATGAGAACCAAACCAATGCGGAAATGAACCTGAGGGAATGCCTATCGGCAACTTTTACGTGGATGACGAACAATCACCTAAAGTGTAACTCTGCGAAAACAGAAATTCTGCCCTTTGGACCTAACAACTGCTTCTCTCCTCAGGATTGGTGGCCTCAGGAGACAGAGGCTCCTCCAAAGACCATCAAGGCAGTTCGAAATCAAGTTTGATAATACCCTGTCCTTCACACAACAAGCAAAAGAAGTAGCAGGTGCTTGTTTTAACATCATTAGGGGCCTTAGAAATGTTTTCAACTTGCTCTCCCTGGGTGCCAGGCGGACGGTTGCAGTAGCGCTGATAACATCCAGGCTAGATTACTGTAATAGTCTGTATGAAGGGTTAAATAAATCTGCCCTGCACAGACTTCAGATGGTCCAACATGCAGCTGCCAGGCTGGTCCTCAGATGGCCCAGAAAATCCTCAGCCTCTGCGGCATTAGATGCCCTTCACTGGCTCCCAGTACAAAAGTGTATCCTGTTCAAGGTCCTTATTATCCCCTACAGAGCCTTTCACTATCAGGGCCCATTGTACCTGTGTAGGCTTTTAAAACAATACCATCCTTCGAGTGAACTTAGATCTTCTACAGCAAATCTCCTCTCTCCGTTTCCAGATTTAGGCTGACAACTGAAGGAGGAAAATCTCTAGCAGTTATCGGCGCTAAGGCATGGAACAAATTACCCCCCTGCCTTCGGGAAGCCACCTCGGAGCTTAGGTTCAGAAAAATACTAAAAACATGGATTTACACACTGTCAGACACAGGCTGTAAAGCCTTATTATGATCCCTCCTTTGCTACATGGGCAGTCCAGCTAGGTTATCTGCTGGTATTTCAAGAGTCGCAGCGCCAAGATGCTCCCTGGAGTGGTAGTGCGCTATAAAAATGCCATATCACATCACATCACACAAGAGGTTTGAGATCCACCCCACCCTTGGATACCTAGGAACCAGGTTACCAGCAACAGGGAAGCCGGGTGCATAGGTGTAAAGTGGTGTCGGAAACTGACATCGAACCCAATGGAAGACTTCAAAAAATGCAGCTGCTGGAGAGGATGAAAGTGTCCGGTGGAACCCAAAGGTTGATTCAAGATGTCAAGAACCTACAAGCAGAGGAGACTCATGAGTGACCAGGAGCACAGAAGACAAATGCCCGCCGATGTCTGGTGTTGCAGGAAAGCTGACGGTGACCTTGGAACTTCAGCTGTTTGGACCAGGCATTGCTGTGAAAGACCGGGAGCTGTTCTCAGGTTGTCCCCTGTTACACGTCAAGAGTTCAGTGGTCGGTGTTCAGCGGAAGCACCAACAAGCCTTGGCAACTGCAAACAATGTGGAAGTTGAAGAATGTGCAATGTTGGGACCAGCAAGTTCCAGAAGACTCCGCACAAACAAGGGAGTCAGGGCAGGCCCCAAGGAATCAGGGAAGCACAAAATAATTCAAAAGTGACCCTCAAGAGGACCCACAGGCGGAGGCACTGGAGTCACAGAGGACCTCGAGCAGCTCACCATAGATGCAGGCTTACGGAGCAAGTGATTTGGTGAGGATGAAGATCTTGGTCACTGGAGATGCTTGAGATTTGGGCTACTTGGAGCCTGAAGATCTTGGTGGAAGGAAGCCAACAAGCCTTTGCAACTGCAAGTCAATACAGTGAACTGGGGTTCAGTTCCTGCGGCTCCGACGGGGGATAGTGGCTTCAAACTTGGTGACAGAACAGGGCTTGCCTTAAAGAATGTCAAAATCTATGATCTGTGTTGCTGAGCTTTTCTGAGTCCCTAGGAACCCAGGATCAGCAAACTGTTCAGCATAGTTGTGGTACCTGCAGATGCAGGGAAGTGAGTCCTTCACTTCAAGGGAGATTCATTCAGGTGTCTTGGATGTCCTCAGGCCCTGGACAGGTTCCTGTATGCAGCACAGGCATGAACGTTGCATCAGGCAATCAGGAGCAGCAGGAGTCTTCCTGGTTGCATCCTTGATGCCCAGAGCAAAGTCCAGAGTGCCCAGACGGTCAAAGTTGAAGTAGTATCTGAACTGTATCGTGTCCCACAATGTATCTACGGACCCACCCACCCACAGGTAAGCCCTTAAATACCCTAAGTAAAGGGTAGGGAAGATACAGGGGTCCCTCCCTAAGGAGGGATTGGACAAGGGTGAGGATACTCCCCTGTCCTTTGTCCTGTTCCATGCTAGAGGGGGAGCCAACGGCTCCCTGAACTGGTTTGAGCTGGTCAATGCATGAAGAGCAGTCCCTGTACGCAGACTATGTGGCACTAGCAAGCGCTCCCACCATGCCCCAATACACTAAACCCTGCCTGGGAGGTGGTCACACCTCCCTGTGACAAGATGCCTATTTTTCTGACTTCCCCTGCTCGAGCTTAGCTCAGCAGCAGGAAGGCAGAATCGTGCCTCTGGCTGGCAGCAGCCATGTTGTGCTGTCCAGGTTTAAAAAACTGGTACCGGAAGCACTGGGACCTAATGCAGGGCCTTTACAGTGCTTGGAATCATACCTCCTACACTATTTATGGTGTGGGGTATGATTCCAACATGTTTGATACCAAACACAACAGGGTTCTTTGAAGCCAGTTTTGAGATGGTCATCGCGTAATGACGCAATGCCCCTTCATATGTTATATGGCTGTCTCACTTACAACCCGGGAGCATGGACTCCGAGGTTGTAGGGGTCTCCTGCTCATGCAGGGCCACCCTCACACTTAGAACCAAACACCCTGCCTTCAGAATTGAAAAGGCCTGCTGTAGGGGTGACTTATAGGTATTAAGTGCAGTGATCCTATATATAGGGAAATCCATATTTTTTTGTAAGTGTTGCTAGCACAAGCTTACACAGGCTGCAATGGCAGGCCTGTAGTGATAGTTTGAATGGTCTCCCATTGGTGGCGTAATACATGCTTCAGTCTATGGGGGACCTCTGAGGTACCTAAGCCCTGGGTACCTTAGTACCATTTACTAGGGACTGATAAGGGCACCACAGTATCCAATCTGGGATGTACCTGAGTGCTTTCCATAAGAATTTAGGGGAGAAAGCAGAGAGACTGGGGTCCTGATTAGCAGGATCCCAGTAAGACTAGTCAGAAACAGCATTACATCAAGCAAAAAGTGGGAATAACCATAGAAACAGATCCTACTTTCCTACAGGCAGGCCCTGTAAAAGTAATTAAACACAGCTTAATCCCGCCTGCCTTGAATATTAAGTAGAAAGTGATCTATGCAGCTTCCTTTACACACATTTACAGAGCATATAGTGTTAAATAGAGGTACACTACTACATATAGTCTATTTTAGAAGTGTTATCTCATCATCTCTAAAAGGCACTGACACACTCATTGAGGTCTGTTGTAAGATGTTGATATTAATGAGAGTGGCATGAGAGGAGACAGCCTTTCGTTTTGGGTGAGGCCTGGCTTCTGTGAGCTCTGTCTCTCTAATGGTATTGGTAGACATATGGGAGATTTAGAACATGTTGCCAAGTGTTTTAACTTCTATCCTAGTGCATATAAGTTTACGCTAATGTATACTGCAAGTAGGCCATAGATAATGATGCATATGTTTGAAACTGATTGTCAGACTAAAGTCATATCTGAGATATGTCTTTACTTACATATGTAGTCTGATACTTGTGGTGCAGCTGATAACTCAAACTTAAAAACTATACGTTCTATCATACCCTTAGACTCATATTGTCAGAGCTACTTTCACTTTGTCACAGAAGCACAGATCTGTTTGCTAGGCAGGCCTCATGGAAGCACTTGAACACACAGCTTCATCCCTGGATGCCCTGTATAATAAACAGAAAGTGATCCATGCAGATTCCCCTGCACACATTTACAGACCATGTGGTGTGAAACAGAGTGAGAGTACTACCTACAGGCTAATTTACATGTCTCATCTCACCCTTAAAAGGCATTGACACACCTATTGAGATGTCTAGAATAAGGCTGGCACTAATAAGACTGGCATGAATAGAGACAGACTTTCATTTTGGGTCATGTTTGGCACTGTGTGCTCCATTTTTCTAATTCAACTGGTAGAGAAATCTAAGGTTTCAAACATGTTACCAAGTGAATTAACCTCTATCTTAGTTCCTATAAGTGTCCGCAAAGGTACCCTGCATGTAATCCATAGATATCAATGTCTCTTCTTGAAAGTGAAAGCGTGCTCTGTCAAGTTTGAATCTCTGACTGCTAACATGTCTCAGGTATGTCTGTACTTATACATGTAGTATGACATGTGTAGTGCAGCTGATGACTCCTCAACTTTCAGTCCCATAAACACAGATCTGTTTGCTATGGAGGCTTTTATGGAAATATTTGAACAGACAGCTTCATTCCTGACTGCCCGGTACAATAAGTAGAATGTGATCCACGTAGCAGCTTCTACAAGCATTTACAGAGCATGCTGTGTGAAACAGAGATAATGTAGTACCTCTAGACTTGTTTATATGTATTTTCCTGCCCCTAAGAGGACTACTGGCACACTAATTGAGGTCCCTAGAAAGATGCTGATACTCAGAAGAGTGACATGACAGAAGTCGCCCTTTGATTATGGCTTAATGCTGGCATTGTATGCTGTGTCTCGTCAATGAAACTGGTAGAGCAAACAGATATATGTTTCTGGGACAGAAGGCTGAAGTATCTCTGACAATATTTGAGCAAGGAAATAATAGATTGTGTAGAATTTAAGTTAGGGTCATCAGCTGTAGGAATACACAGTCTATCATACCCCAGCACAAAGATTGTCAGAGCTAGTTCAGCATTCAGTCGCAGAAGAACAGATCTGTTTGATAGGCAGACCTCATGAAAGCAGTTAATCACACAGCTTTATACCTGGCTGACCTGTATAATGAGCAGAAAGTGACCCATACAGCTTCTAGTACATAAATGTAGAGAGCATGTGATGTAAAACAGAGGTAGTCGTATACCTATAGGCTTCTTTACATGTTGTCCCCAAAAAAAGACCTGACATGCTCATTGAGGTTTCTAGAAACATGGTGAGGCTCACAAGAGAGCCATGACAGGAGTCAGGCTTCTATTATGGCTTAGTCCTGGCAATGCGATCTATGGCTCTCTAATGAAACTGGTAGAGAAAATTGAAGTTTAAGATGTTGCCACATGTATTAGCCTATATCCTAGTCCATATAAGTGTCTGCAACGGTACCCTGCAAGTAAGCTATGGGTATTAAGGTGTGTGCCTTAAACTGAAAGTGTACTCTGTCAAGTTTGAATGTCTGACTGCTACCATGTCTCAGGTATGTCTGTACTTCTGCATGTATTGTGACGTGTGATGCAGCTGATGACTC
The DNA here is from genome assembly GCF_964263255.1 of Lissotriton vulgaris. Taxonomy (NCBI): domain Eukaryota; kingdom Metazoa; phylum Chordata; class Amphibia; order Caudata; family Salamandridae; genus Lissotriton; species Lissotriton vulgaris. The sequence continues at coordinate 1,186,680,608 of NC_141693.1, read as the reverse complement.
TAACTTAAAAACTATATGTTCTATTGTACCCCTAGACCAATTTTGTGAGAGCTACTTCACCCTTCAGCCCCTCAAGCGCAATTCTGTTTGCTAGGTAGGTATTATGGAAGTATTTGAACAGACAGCTTGCTCTGCATAATGAGTAGTAATGTGGGCCATGCAGCTTTTTCTACACACCTTTAGACAGCATGCTTTATAAAATAGAGGTAGTCTAGTACCTAATAAGGCACTGACACACTCATTGAGTTAGTTAGAAAGATGCTGGCACTAAGATGAGTGGCATGATGGAAGTCACCCTTTGATTATGGATTAGGCCTGGCAATGTGAGCTCCGTCTCTACAATGAACCTGGTGTAGCAAACAGATATATGCTGGTGGGACTGAATGCTGAAGTAACTCTGACAATATTTGAACAAGAGAATGATAGACTATATATTTTTTAAGTCAGGGTCATCAGCTGCAGCACATCTCGGGGAACATCCTTTACGACGCGGATCTTACTCCGCAGTACCCTTACAACGCGTCTTTTACAACGCAAGTCGTAACCACGACTTGCACTGGAGGGCGCTACAGGACAAGGAATAATTTAATTTACTATCCAACACCTTCCCTACTGTATGTAGGCTGGTGTTGGAATAGTAAATTAAAAAATTCCTAAGTCCGCACCCCTCCAACGCAAGTCGTGGTAACGACTTGCGTTGTAAAAAACGCGTTGTAAAGGTACGCGTGGTAAAATCATGCGTCGTAACGTCGTACATCCGCACATCTCAGATATACAAACAAGTAGAGACCTACCTAAGACATGGTAGCAGTGAGACGTTCAAACTTGACAGAGTACGCGTTCGGTTTAAGGCACACACCTCACTATCTACTGCCTTCTTGCAGTGTGCCTTTATAGAGACTTTTATGGAGTCAGATACAGCTTAATATATTTGGCAACCTGTTTTAAAGTCACTTTTCTCTTCCAGTTTCATTAGAGATGTAGAGCTCCAAATGCCAGGCCCAAGCCAAAATGAAAGCCTGACTTCTTTCATGTCATGTTTCTGAGTGTCAGCATTTTTCTAAAGACCTCAATTAGTGTATCAGTGCCTTTTTAGGGGAAAGATGCCACATGTTAAGAAGCCTATAGCTACAAGACTACCTCTGTTTCACCGTGCATGCTCTCTAAATGTGTGTAGAAGAAGGTTCATGGGTCACTTTCTCCTCATTATGCAAGAATAAAAACTGTAGAAAATGTTGAAAAGAGAAAGAAAACTTTAACAAGTCACAAACGAAAAGGGATTACTGATGTTCAAAGAACAACAAATTATAAAACAACAACTCTTCTAACAAGAAGGCAGAAACAGTATAAAGATAGAAGAATGTTTAGAAATTCAAAATCAAATTAGTAATTCAAAATGTATTAAATAATTTCAAACAGTATAATAGAAGATCAGCAGTTTATAAGCAAAACAACAGATTGAAAGTGTGGTAGATAAAGCTTTTGAGTTGAAATGAAAATAATGTATCTTAATATTGAAAAGATTGAGAACACTGGAGTAAACAGTGGTGATTTGGAAGGAAAAATGTTATTTTCAGCAGAAAACATTAGTACATGCAGTTAATACTAGTGATCAATTTTATGAGGTGAAAGATGGTTCTCCCATTGCAAAGGAGTAAATGATTCCTAGGAATGTTAACAAAGTAATAGCTGAAAAAGTTTGAGGTAAGCGTACACAGGCACCTGTATTTAAATGGAATTTTAGCAGTATTCAACAGGAGTATGTTGATATATTACGAAATGTTTTACACCAATATCCTAATAAAAATGTTAAACATAAGATTATGATATTGCAAGGATTAGATCAATGTAAAATAAGAAAATATACTGAGTCACAGGGTTATTTTCTGGCTTGTCTTTCAAGACAAGTGTGCCAAAGGACTTTTCATCATTAAGGAATGTTAACTGTCCATCATTCTGAAATGCAGACATTAGTAAGGTTACAATACGATGCAAAAACTCCTGCATTATGTTTAAGTTAAATGAATTCAACTCTTTAGCATGGTTGTGTAGCAGATGTACAGAATGGTTGTGATGATGTAGAGTTTCATCATTTTTGGTTCTGAAGAGGAGTGTAGAGAAAGTGAAGACTTGATATCTTAAGGTGTAGTAGAACAGGACAAAGAGATTAATATTGATGATTTTGCAGGAGAAATTACAAAGGCTAACACTTCCTCAGAAAAAAGCAAACTATGTTTTTATTTGTTGTTGAAGTACTCACTATAAATGTCAAACTAGGAAAAAAAGTCAAAAATAAAATAATAACTGGCAACAATTAACTTTTTATTTATTTGTAGAGTAACGATTTGGGTTGTCCACTGATCAAGTTATATTTAAGTACTGTTACAACTAATTAGAAGAAAACAAAAATGCCAGCTAGAGTAGTATATAAAAACTTGGAGTTTGTACATATTGCTCAGGAACTGGCAGGTTTAAATGTATATGAGTCTATTCTTATCAAATCTGTACACCCATTCCAGGCCATAGTTCATATGGAGCCAAAGATAGGCAAGCTGCAACCAACAGATTTATAAAAAGGTCTTGGGGGAGGCAAGATGGCATCCACAAGCTTGGACGTGTGAGCTGACCGCTCCCTGGTGCTCACAGCCATAAACTATGGCAATGTAACTGCGGCAATACTATACTCATGTAATCCAGGAGGAGAACGGGAAAGAAGGGATGTGCTACGTACCAACTTTCTGACGAAATCCGTGGATCCCGTGGAATGCTGAGCGTTTTGGCAGAGGTCAATAGCGGCAAGACTCCTTTGTCTGTGGCAGAGCTACTGGGCAGTCCCGCCACTCCGGCGCTGGGCTGCTTGTCCGCCCGAGGCTATATGGAGACTCGAGAGGGGAGGATCCTGAGTCAGCAACAATGCCTCTTAAATGTGCGTGAGGGAGAGCGCATCCACAGGAAGACTCTCTCGGTGAAGGTAATGTTGCTGGAGGATTGAAGACACTGGGTAATCTCCAGGTCTCCCAGTCAGCGCTGCCAAAAATGCTAAAGTGATGACGGGTGAAAGTCTTGGTAAGGGAACTATTCAGGAGCTTTTCATCACTGGCAAAGATGAAAAAAACGGGTAAGAATGTGCATATGACTCAGGCGGAAGAAGCAGAAGACAGGAGAGCAAGGTAGGAGTAATAAAGACTTGGATCCCTATGTAATGGTGGTTGTAACAAAGGATAAAAATGAAGGCTCCATCTCCCTCTCTTTACCTTCTCCGTCTCTGCAAAATAATGAAGGCATTTTTGATAGGAGGGTGGGTCAGGACAAGCAGATTTGTTGGAGGATTTGAGCTGTTTCTCTGCTTTTGCTGCTATTGCGGAGACCCCCAATGTTGACACAGCTGCCTATATTACCTCTGACTCAAGTTCTATTGTAAGATCAACAATGGTTAATAGTGTAGGGTACTCTGATTCCGGGGTAATAACAGATAAAAGCTCTAACCCCCAAGTACAGGAAACAGAATCTGGAGATATTTTCTCTTTGTCAGACCAGTCAACGTTGTCTTGTGAGAATTTAGCGCCAATTTTTAAGGCTCAATCTAATGGTGTTGGTGCCAGCGACCATAGCATCGCTTATCTAGAAGATTCTGGCGAGCTTCTGTAAGGTAGTCTTCATACTGTCCGTAACAAATTAGCTGGGAAAACCTGTAAATTGGAATTTGAGAAGGATCAGTGCAACGTGCTACAGAAAGAATTGCATTCGACTAATCCTCCTGAAGATATATAGCTAGCCTTAATGTATCAATCAATAATGTCTCACAGAGAGCAAACAAGAGTGGAAAGTCAGAGAGTGCAGAATCTATGTTGGAAGCTTCAAATTAAGTACGACGCATCGCTAAAATCTGCTCAAGATATAACGAAGCAGAGGCTCGTATTTCAAGTCTTGAAGATGAACCTGTGGCACAAAAAGCCCTGAATGAAACTCTGTGAACTATGAAAGACTTAGAGAACCGCTCACGCAGAAAAAATCTCTGAATTTTACATATTTCGGAGGGTCAGGAAGGACAAGATCCTCGCATGTTTATTGTTGACTTGTTTAAAGATGCATTCCCTGAGCTAACTAAGTGGGATTGGAATAGAGGAATAGAAAGAGCACATCATTTTTCGTTTGCTCTTTGCCCTAGAGTGGGTCAAGAATATGATAGGCCCAGAGCATTCTGGATTTCTTTTCATAGCTTTTTAGCCAGGGAAGATGGTTATCAGCTGGCTCGCCCAGATAAAAAGAGGACAGGGAAGGAGTTTTGTCTCAGACCAGATTTCTGTCACTTCACTGTCAAAAACTGTTGGCAACTATGACAGCAAATTCTGCTATTTTAGGCTAAAGGGGCACAAGTTTTTTTATTAAACCCAGCAAAACTTAAAGTTATTTTTCAGGATCATACTCGATTCTTTACTAGGGAGGTTTCAGTGAAAGAATTCTTTAAATCTTTGTACGTCCTGTTACAGATAGCTCCTTGCTTTATTACCTGTAGAGTCTGGGATAATATCAACCAACATATATGTTGTTTCCCTTTTTGTTTGGGTTGGAATGGATTATCCCTTCCCCTATTTTACGCTGCTCTTTAGGAAATAATAATAATAATAATGTTCTTCTTTCTACGCCAACCCATGTGGAATTCCTTCGCTACATAGGTATTAAAGGGAATTTGAGTGAAGATGTTGTATATGCAACATAGATTGTGACCGTTTTTGGCTGTTTTTTTATTCTTTACCACATGGGTTAGGATTGGGTTTGCGGGGGACAGCACTGGGTGAACAGGAGCTTGTCATCACAAGGACCATGGGTCCTAAAGCCTCGTTGCGGGGGGTAGGTGTCCCTGGCAGTTTTTTGGGGTTTTTTTTGGGTAGACAAGGGTGTCGGGTGGGTTGTTGTGGGGGCTAGGTGGGGTAATATCAGAAAAATAATCCACAGTATCGTTAACGAAAAAGTTTAGATTTTTGAGGATTTGATGTATTGTTTAAAAGTTCAAGAAGGGCTTGCCCATTTTTCTTCTTTTTCTCTAATGGCTAGAATGGGAATTAGAATATGTTCTTTAAATGTATGCGGCCTCAACAACTATAATGAGAGGCAAAGGACTGCTGTTGAAGTTCGTGTGATCCAGCCTGATTTGCTCTGTATTCAGGAAACGCATATACCTTGGTGGAAACGTAAAATGTTGTTAGATCTAGGCGTTGTACTCTTGGCTGCTTCACAGCAAGCTTCAATGACGAGGGGGGTTGTGATACTTGCTAAACGTGCCATTCGGACCTTGGGCCGATTGTTAGTAGATAAATTGGGACGCTGGGCAATTATGGAATGCTGCCTAGGGAGTACAAAATGTACATTATGTACTATCTATGGTTCAAATCTTGATTAATCTATAGTTTTGTAAGAATTGAATCTAGAACTTGTGCGGTGGCCAATATCTTTGGTACTATGTGGAGATATTAATATAAATTTGGTTAATAAAGAATTACAGGGTGGGGTACAAGGGAACAAGGGGATGAAACCCAGGGTGTTCAAGGCATTGTATAATTAATTAAAGGATCGTGGCTTAGTGGATGCTTGGGACTCTCTTTGAGTCCCTGCGCCTGAGTTTACATTATCCCCATCAGAAGTTAGTACGTCTCAATTATTTTTTTTATATCTTCCGCATTACTCACTGGGGCACAAATGCATATATTCCCTAGAATTACTTATGATTACACACCAATAGTCATAGAAATTCCCATATTTTTTGTAGTTAGAACCCAAAAAATGTTTTCATTTGATAGGAAGCTTTTGCTTGATAGTGTTTTTAGAGAGCATATGCAGATATTGATTAAAGACCTTTTTGATAATAATAGGCACCCTGTCACAGTAGCGGTTCTCTGGGACAGTTTTAAAGCTTGCTTTAGAGGGGGAGTACTGAGTTTCGGGCTGTATTACCAAAAGAAAGCAAAACTGGAACTACAGGAACTATATTCTAATTGAGAATAGCAGAGGAAAAACCTACTCAAGGGATCTCGCAGCATAATGATATTGCAGATCTTCAAACTAATGCGGCTAGATGTTGGGCAAATATTAATCTTCTATGGAATAAGGAAAACGCTTAGAAATATTTAATCTATAAAAAGGAATGTCACGAGTATGGTAGGTCGATGTTTAGCTTTACGGCTACGGTCAAACAAAGCCTCCCACAGATTTGCGGGTCTTAGAAATGATTTAGTTATTATGACTCATGATCTTCAAGAGTTCCTTACGATTTTTCATAAGCTCTAGTTAGATTTATACATGGAACAGAAGGCACGGGATTCAGCAAGCAATCTGTGTATTCAAGATGATTTGGCACAGGTGGATCAGGAGAAGGTAGAGATATTGGATAGCCCTATTACAATGGAGGAGCTAGAGATAACTATTAATAATTTGGTGACTAGTAAGGCAGCAGGGCCATATAAGCTCCCTGGTGAGGTCTACAGTTTTTTTTCACGATAATAATAATAATAATAATAATAATAAAAACTGGGCAAGCACCTCAGTCTTGGGATGTAGCCAGTTTTGTGACATTTAGGAAGAAGGGAAAACTGCTTGAGCTCCCGGGGGTCTTAACGAATGATTTCACTTGTTAACTGTGGCGAGAAAATTAATGCAAAATATTGGCAAAAGGGTTGGCAAAGGTTATTTCTCCACTGGTTTCCCTACACCAACATGGCTTCATTACCTGCTGAGTCCAGGTGGAATGTAGGGACTTAAGGCAAATATTACTGGATGTGGAAAAAGCGTTTGATCATGTTGCCTGGGACTATTTATGGAACATTTTGTTTTCGATGGGTTTTGGACAAGGGTTCATTCAGGCTACACAAGTATTATATCAATCACTGGTAGCTAGGATATGCTCTATGAGGCTGGTATCGGATCCGGTAAAAATAACTAGAGGGGCACGAAAGGGGTGTCTTTGTTCGCCCTTGTTGTTTGCCCTGTATATCAACCCTTTTGTAAATATGCTGGAAAATAGTACTTTGGTGAAACCTTTCATTGTTCAGAGGATTCATTATTCTTTTTTCACGTATGCGGACGATATAGCCATCACTACTTCGGATCCAAGCACGGCTATACCGGAGGTGGAACGTTTAGATCAAGAATTTGGTGAGATATCTGGTTATAAGTTGAATACAACTAAAACACAAATTCTCTGCACAAATTTTGGCATGCTTTATGACTCTCCCAAGAGAGAGGGGTGGTTGGTCGGTCCCTGATTTTAAATTTTATTATTATGCTTGTTTCTTATCGAATATGCGGACACTATTGACCGGAGAAGAGGCCAGCAATCTAGCAGAAGCCCCTCAACTTATCATATGCTATTAGGAACAGAGGTTAAGAACTGTTTGTTTAAAGAATTAGATGGCAGCTACTACAAAATAACTTGTTTCAAAGACTTTGAGGCCGTTTTTAAGGTGTGGAAGGCTATTCGGAAAAAATTCTGTTTGGAGGGGATAACATATTATACACCTAATGCCATAAGGATACTTCCAGCGAATATTTAGGACTATGTGGCAATAAGTTGGAGAAGTAAGGATACCTTACAAATTGGAGATTTTTATGAAGTTGGAAGGTTGTATCTTTCCTTCTCGGACTTTGCAACAAAATATAACCTACCTGGGACGCAGTTTTTTAAATTTCTTCAGACTTTGTTTTTTTTGGGCAGACAGAATGTAGTGTCAGCACGGCACAAACTCATAGAGGCCATCAGACATCAGGAGGAAATAGGAGTTCTTTATCAAAACCTTTTAACCTCTAGGGTAGATGACTTGGAGAAGCATACCATTAAATGGGCCAATTGTCAAGGGTTCTGTATGGGGTTTCTGAGTGTACAGGAAGAATGGCGCCTGTGCTGGTAGCGGGAGGTATACAAAGTTGGGAAATAATATTTGTTGTTAAATAAGTTTCAAGGAGGTCATGGAAAGAGCTTCAGTAATCCACGGTGTGAATCTGTTGGAAGCCAGGTATGGCTCGTATGGGTGTACACGCGATGCATGTTTTCAATGTAGGAAGATCCCAGCAGGATGAATAGACTACGGCAAGGAGCGGATAACTCCTCATGGGCTGCAACTTGTAAGAGTGAGCCAGAGCGGGTTTGTGCTTCCAGCGGGTCGCTGTGTTCCTGGATGTGGACCACAGCAGGAAGCACAAACCCGCTCTGGCTCACTCTTACAAATTGCAGCACCTTGAGGAGGTATCCACTCCTTGCTCTTTCCATGACCTCCTAAACCCTTACCCAGGTTTCCCTTTTATCCGTTCTACTGAACTCTTCTGTCCTGATGAAGACATCTTTACCATGATATTGTTGAAACTTCATCAACAACAAATATATGAGCTCTGTTTTATAATATTGTGCTAAGTCATAACTCCCTTACTGTCAAGAAATGTGACCTAAAGATAATTTATCTTTAGTGCCCTGAAGAGTCACGGGCCCAGTGCCCGCATGACGAAACACGTGTCGGCTGGTTGTTTTTTTTTCATTGATGTCACTCTTCCAGAAAGGAAGAGTTAATACATGGCATTTGGAAAGAAACCATACATATGGGTCTACCTTGTTTCATTCGATTTTACTCTGCTTTGCACCATTGATGACTCTCACACATACTTGATAGAATGAGTGCACAAGACTTCTATTAAATGTGCCAATGTTTTGGGAGAACAGACAGTCTCCTGGGTGAAAACTATCACAATAGCGGGTGAAGCATTCTTATCTGCGAACCTTGAAGACCAATTTTTTAAAACTATCTTTAAAGCTGCTGAAATGGGGGGAGGAATTATGGTAAATGCTTTTGTTGTGGTGCTGACAATGCATATAGTCTACATATTTTTTATTCTTGTGGTAAACTGTCTCTATATATCAGTCATATCAAAATGTTTTTTGTCAGGTGTTACAAGTGTGACTATCAAAATCTCAGCATCCATGAAGTTATTAGGGATGGGTGAAGATGTAGAGCGAGGAACACCTATGTATAAGCATTGTTACTAACTGTTGTGGCTCGTCTGTGTGTTGCTTCCTCGTGGATACATCCTGAAGTCCCACCTTTGGAAATATGGCGAGCCCGGATGCATAGTATATTTAATTTAGAGTTTAGTCTATATTCAGCAAAAGGTTAAAGGAAACAGAAAATGGGCATTTATGTTGGGGGGGTGCTTTTTGATCATATGAATTTGTGAATTTGAGTCATGTAAGATAAATTGCAGTAAAGGTCTTCTTTCATTTATCTTCCCTTTTTCGTGGTCTTGTACCTTGTGAAGAAATTGTTTGTTTTTGTGATACTGTGGATTAATTTTTTAAAAAAAGGTCTCAAAGGAAGAGTTGTGCACTTACCTTTAGATTTTAAGAAAAATTATAAATTGTGGGTGTAGACAGAGAGAAAAATGATCCAGTAGTTATTCTAGTAAATGGTGTACCAACAAAGAGTAAAACAATCTGGCAAGATTTTGTAGATATTGATAATATTTGAAATGCAACATTATACCTGGTACAGAGTAATATTTATTATATGAATGTAAATGTTGAAGAAGTAAGATTCCTACAAGATGAAACAATAATGTCAACTGGCCTAATTGAAAAAGTGGAGAAAATCCAAAAGTTAGGCGATTTATGAACATTATGCCATACATCTGTGACATTCCAAAGACATCTTAGGAAACAGTATTGATTTATTTCAAATGAAAGAAGCTAAAGGAGTGCCCATAAGTATATTTGAAAAAAGGAGAAGGTAGGCAATTGGATGACCAGCATCAGATTACCAATCAACAAGATTGTACTCAGACAATCCAAGATTTTGGCAGTGCATTCTATGTATATTCCATTTTCTGTTCGGGTGTGATTTATCTCGACGTTCATATGCAGTAAAACATGTATTAAAACCAGGAGTTCATTTTCAACATATCTCTGCAGATGAATGGAAGCTTCAAAGTATATTAATGGCTATAATCCAGTCATTTTGAAAATGTGGAATGCAAACATGGATGTTCAGTTTATTGAAGGCTACTTAATTGCTGTTGCTTGTTACGCCACATATATATTACAAAATCTGAGAAGTCAGAGATGAAATAAATGTGGGAAGACATTGTTTTTAATCCTGGCAATGGGGCCGAACCAAGAAAGACTTCCTTTTCGCTCCCTTTAGTCCATTTTAAATATCACTACCCTCACAGTTTGGTATTTTTTGTTGCGCTTTGCCCTTAGCATAACCCATCCTTGCTATCATTTGTTGAATTTATTATATCCGAGAGAACATGGAATTAAAACATTCCTGAGCTCCTTCCTCTCAGAGAGGGAGTTGTAGCTCTTGGTGGGACTAGGCATTCCCGCTAACAGGAGAATCCCAAATGATGACGTATGCCACCTTCGGTGGGGGAGGAATTTTGTCCTGAAAGGGAATACCTCACAGGTTGTTTTGGGTTAACTATTAGTGCCTCTGTTTGCTTGCTTAGACACACCAGGACTAAGGATTTATTTTGTTGTTGTTCGTCATAACATATAGTGGGGACTGAATCCTTGCAAGTCTTTAAAACTTTTCCTTGGAACCCCCTCTAACCGTTTTTTGTGAAGTTTAAAAGTGCACCAAGGATGACTTTCTGGTTATTATAAAAGACAGTGGGGTATGAACATATATGTTCAAATGGTTCCAAGTAGGCTACTTAGGAAAGTGAGGGGTGATTCTGGGACTGAAAGATGACGTAGCTCTGTCAATACTTATCAAGGCTTGTGATAGACTCCATAGTTTTCGAATTAGGATAATCACCTGCACCACATGTATAAACTACACGTAGAACTACAGACATGCCTAACAGAAAACAGGTCAGAAATTAAAATTTGCCAGAATACATTTTCAGTTTAAAGGCCGCTGTTATTAGTGTCAGCATCGCTCTACAGATCTCAATGAGTGTGTCAGTCCTTTTAAGGAGTGGTATAACACATGTAAAGTAGATTATAGCCACTAGACTACCTGTGTTTAAGAGTGCATGCTTCAATAATATGTGTACAATAAGCACCAAGGATGACTTTCTGGTTATTATAAAAGACATACATTGCAAGTACACCATAGTGATGTGCATGCTAGAAACTGAAAATGTATTCTGGCAAATTTTAATTTCTGACCTGTTTTCTGTTAGGCATGTCTGTAGTTCTACGTGTAGTTTATACATGTGGTGCAGGTGATTATCCTAATTCGAAAACTATGGAGTCTATCACAAGCCTTGATAAGTATTGACAGAGCTATGACATCTTTCAGTCCCAGAATCACCCCTCACTTTCCTAAGTAGCCTACTTGGAACCATTTGAACATATATGTTCATACCCCACTGTCTTTTATAATAACCAGAAAGTCATCCTTGGTGCTTATTGTACACATATTATTGAAGCATGCACTCTTAAACACAGGTAGTCTAGTGGCTATAATCTACTTTACATGTGTTATATCACTCCTTAAAAGGACTGACACACTCATTGAGATCTGTAGAGCGATGCTGACACTAATAACAGCGGCCTTTCATTTTGGGTTACACCTGCCACTCCCAGCACTGTCTCACTAATCAAACTGGTCGACAAATGTGAAATTTAAAACATGTTCCCAAGTGTATTAGCCAGTATCCTGGTCCATAAAACTCTGCAATATTATATTGCAAATAGGCCATACATAGTGAAAAGTGTGCCTTAAACTAAAAGCTTACTCTGTCAAGTTTCAATGTTGACTGCTACCATGTCTAAGTTCTGTCTGTACTATACATCTAGTCTTCGATGTGTGGTGCACTTGATGATTCTAACTTAGAAACTGAACCGTCTATCATACCCATAGGCAAATATTGACAGAGCTATTTTACCTTTCAGTCCAAGAACCACACATCTGTTTTTTAAACAAGCCTAGTGAAATCACTTAAACTCAAAGCTTCATACCCCGCTATCGTCCTTAATAAGCAAAAAAACATAAATGCAGTTTCTTATACACACATTTAAAGAGCATATGGTTTGAAAGAGATGTTGTCTAGTGTCTACAGGCTACTTTCCATATGTCATCTCACTGCTAAAAGACACTGACACACTGATGGAGATCGCTGAAGAGATGCTGATACTAAGAAGAGTGGCATTACAGGAGTCAGGCTTACATTTTGTGCTATTCCTGGCATTGTGAAATTTGTTACAGTAATGAATACATTTTCAGTTGACAAATGTGAGGTTTAAAACATGTTCTCTATTGTATTAAGCACTATCTTAACCCATATAAGTCTCTGGAAAGGTAGACTGCAAGTAGTTTGTGCAAACTGATGTATGTACTTTAAACTGAAAACATATTCAGTCGAGTTTCAATCTCTAACCTCTTCCATGCCTCAGCCATCTTTGCATCTTTGTACTTCAACATGTAGTGTTAGAAGTATGGTCTCGCTGATGATAATAACTTGAAAATTAAACAACATATCATACCCTTACCAAATATCAAAAGAGGTACTTCACCGTTCAGTCCCAGAACCACACATCTCTTGTGTAAGCAGCTCTCAAGAAAACAGTTAAACACCAAGCTTCAAACTATACTGCCTTGTATATTAAGCAGAAAGACATCAATGCATTTTCTTCTACCCACATCATTTACAGAGCATGCAGTGTAAAACAGAGGTAGTCTAGTGTTTATATGTAGATGTTATGTGTCATCACACCCCTAAAAGTCACTGACACGGTGATTGAAATATCTAGAGAGATGCTGACACTAATAACAGTGGCATGAAAGGAGATGGCTTTTTATTTTGGTTTAGGACTGGCATTGTAAGCTTTACCTCTCTAATGAAACATGTAGAGACATGTGAGGTTTAACACATGTTGCTCAATGCATACACCTCTATCCTGCTCTAAATAACTGTCTGCAAAGGTTCATCGAAAGTAGGACATTGATACTGATGTCTGTGCTTGAAACATGAAAACATATTCAGTCAAGGTTCAATGTTTGAATGCTGCCACTTTTCAGCTATGTCTGAACTTGTACTCTGATACATGTGGTGCAGTTTATGATCCTAATTTGAAAACTATACACTCTATCATAACCATTGTCATATATTGACACAGTTATTTCACCTTTCAGTCTCAGTACTGCACATCTCTTTTCTAAGCAGGCCTCATGAAAACACTTGAACCTATATGTTCATACCCAGCTGTGTTCTATGATACCCAGAAAGTGATCAATGCAGTTTAATCTACACACATTTATGGAGCATGCACCATAAAACAGAGATACTCAAGTGCATACAAGCTACTTTACATGTGTCATCTCAACCGTAAAAGGTACTGACACACTCATTGAGATCTCTGGAGAGATGTAAGAGACCTGGTACTTCCAGCTCTGTCTATCTCATGAAACCGGTACAGAAATGGGAAATTTAAAACATCTTCCAGTGTATTAACTTCTATTTATTACATATAACTCTCCACAAATGTACACTTCAAGTGGACCCTAGACAGGGATGTGTGTCCTTGAAACTGAAAGCATATTCTGTCAAGTTTAAATATCTAAACTCTTCCATGTCTCAGCTATGTCTGTACTTGTGCATGTAGTCTGAGACGTGTGGTACAGCTGACGATCTTAACTTAAAAACTATATAGTATATTGTATCTCTGATCAAAGATTGACAGAGTTACTTCACCTTTCAGTCGAAGAACAACACATCTCTCTTTTAAGGAAGCCTCATAAAAGCATTTGAACACAAAGCTTCATATCCTGCTAACCTACCCTGTATAATAAGCCGAAAGTCAACCAAGCAGCGTAGTCAACACTCATTTACAGAGCATACAGTCTGAAACAGTGGTAGTCTAGTGCTTATAAGGAACTTACACACTCATTGAGTTCTCTGGAGAGATGATAAAACTAATAAGAGTAGTATGACAGGAGTCAGCCTTTCATTTTGGGTCAGTCTGTTTCTCTAATGAAACTGTTCAACAACCAGGCACTAACCATGCACTCATACAATCGCCGAAGCAATACACATTCACTCATCCAGTAACCCAGATACTACTCATGCAGTCATCCAATCAATGAGGCACTATGCCTACACACATCCAATCGCTCAAGCACTGCCTGTGCACTCATCCAATCACCCTGGCACTACCCATGTACTCATCCATTGACCCAGGCACTGCCCATGCAGTCATCCATTGACCTAGGCACTACCCATGCACTCATCCATTCACCCAGGCACTGCTGATGCACACATCCAATCACCCACGCACGGCCCTTGCACTCATCCATTCGCTCACGCACTCCCCAAGCACTCATCCAATAACCCAAGCACTATCCTTGCACTCATCCATTCACTCAGGCACTATTCATGCACTCATCGATTCCCCCAGGTACTATCCATGTACAAATCCAATTACCCAGGCACTACCCTTGACTCATCCATTCACTGAGGCACTAGACTTGCACTCATCTAATCACCCAGGCACTACCCATACAGTCAACCATTCACACATGCACAACCCTTGCGCTCATCCATTCACTCAGGCACTATTCATGTACTCATGCAATTACCCAAGCACTATCCATGCATTTATTCAATCACCCAGGCACTACCCATGCACTCATTCAATCACTCAGGCACTGCCCTTGCACTCATTCAATCATACAGCATTACACTTGCACTCATCCATTCACCCAGGCAATACCCATGCACTCATCCAATAACTCAGGCTCTGCCCATACACTCATCCATTTACTCAGGCTTTACCTATGCATTCATCCAATCACTCAGACACTGCCCATGCACTCAGGCAATCACCCAAGCACTACCCTTTGATAAATCCTCATGTACACTTATCCATAAATATACTGTTACACCCAATCATTTACCTATCAATGCATTCCTCGAATCATTAACTGATCTATGCTGATACAAGCAGTGATATACCTATTCACCGGTACATACTAGCACTATTGCACAATTTGCTTACCCATACATTCAGTAATTCATTTATTCACATACACAACATATTATTTTTCTATTTTTAAGTTTTTTAAGTGCTTTTTTGTGTTTCTTTACAAATAAAACAAAAACAAGCACACAAAGTGTGCTTTATAGTGCTAAGAAAATCCACACCGATGACTATTAATTGTCTCCATCATTATAGCTACAACTTGTTCTCCCACACTTAAAACAGACTGGCCCTTTTGAAAAATCAATCCAGCCTTTGCAAAACCAGGTAGGGTTACAGGCATGGTCTGAAGTCTTTCTCCTGGACTAGATGTTCCAGGCTGTCGGTCTCCAGAAATGTGTACACCTTTCTGCTCCTTCATCCTTACAAGCTCTGCTCTTGCAAGCTGGGCACTGTGCATGGCCTTCAGGTGTTTGTACATTGAGGATGTTCTGCACAAGTATTTTGTCTCTGACCCACATGACAGCACTTTCTTGCGTAGCACATAAGTTATTTTTTGGTCATTAAATTTCTTTTGCCCCTCAGGAATCGTGAAAACCTGCCATACTAAGCTTTATTTCTTTTTTTTCTGTGGCTCGTCATTTTCCTGAAGCAAATTCTCTCCCTCCTGCTCCTCAAAGTCTGTAGAAGTTGCCATCTTTTTTTATTAAAAAACACCAAAGCTCCTTCAAATAACTTCTGCTCCAATAAATGTGACTGTTGCCAGCCACACCCTGACGTAGAAGAAAGTGGGTGGGATTTATCCTGGTTTATGATGGAAAAGATGTTTAACCAATAAATCCCTTTTTTTGTGTCACATAGGGTGTGCAACTCCTATGTGGTATTATCACGTATCCAACGCAATTGCGCAACATCTTTTTATTTTACATTTAAATTGAAGTTAGTTACATTTGGTCATAAATTTGGTTACATTTGGTACTACTTTTTCCTTCACCTATAACTGTACCTCTTCAGTCAAACTAAACTTAATAAACCTTTACGTACATATATTAATAATGTAAAAAAATGTTTTGTGTCACGTCCCATACGCGAACCCTGAAATACATTGCGACTCCTTAAAATATTATAAAATGGCCTTTTTAATATTTTCAATTTATTAATATATAACTTTCTTTACTATCTTAGTGAAACTCTAACTATAAACCTAACCCTACAAGTCTCCATATGTATGTTTAATACCACAAAAAAATATGTCGGGTTCGAACAGCAACTCTGCAGTTACATTCTGCAAACAAAACCCGGAGGTGGCACATATTTTGAACAAAACTGTTAAAGTAATACACAAATTTTAATTATGCACAACCATAAATTGTACTTTGAGAAATCACACTGGGGCCACGATTCCTATGCGGACCCATAAATGTGTACCGGTAGTGTGTGCAACAGCGTAGCGACCCCATAAAATACTTAAATTCAGTTTTTAAATTACCTTTACCATAACTACATAGTCATTTCACTACTCTCGTTGTACACTACCAGCCTGATTCATGTACGGGCCGTTTTGCGTGTCCCTAATAGCGAATCATAGCGATTCGCTATTGAGGACACGCAAAACGGCATTCATGTAGGAATTGCTACTTAAATAGCGATTCCTACATGTTCTTTATTTGCGAGTAGCAATTTGCTACTCGCAAATACTCCCCATTCATTCCTATGGGCCAAGAGGCCCATTGGAATGAATGGGGATTTGCGAGTAGCAATTTGCTACTCGCAACTGAGATAGCGATTTTAAGAGTGACAGGGGTGTCCAAAGGACGCCCTGTAGCACCCCTAAAATGCACTTTTGGACAAGTGTTGCGCACACACATGTCCAAAGGACATGTGTGTGTGCTACATGCAACTTTGAAAAATGCTTTTAAAAGCATTTTTCTGAGTTTTTGCTATTTACCGACAGGTCTGACCTGTCGGTAAATAGCGGCCCCAAATGTCCAATATCGCTATTTTGTTGTGTGTCATGAATAGCATTTAAGGAATCTCTATTAGAGATTCCTTAAATGCCATTCCACGCAAATATGCGAATTCTTAAATAGCGATTTTTGCATTTGGTATCATGAATACCAAATGCAAAAATTGCGCTCGCAAAGGGCCAGATTCTGAGAATCTGGCCCTTTGCGAGTGCAATTTAGCTACATGAATCAGGCTGTACTACCCTTAAAATGTACGTTAAAAAACTTAAAAAACAAATTTTACGCTTATAAACATATAAACGATTCTGCGCATGTAACACAGAGGGCCGCGTCTGGTACACAACTTCATTTTTATATAAAAAAAATAATTCAAAAAATAACATTACCAACACTGTTTCACTGCTTCAACCAGTTAGGTTGACATTTAACTTGTAAAAAACCACAGAAATTCAGCAATTACAGTAATCTGAACTAACTAGAACTTGCCCCCCCTCGCAATGCACTGGTTATGACCTCATATATTATATGACTCATGACAATAAAAAACAAAGGATACAAAGACGTTATACTTAGGAAACAGATTTTGAAAAACATTAGAAATTCACTGAAAAAAGCAAAGGTTCAAGGGACTTTATAGTTAGGGTCAGATTTCAGTCATACAAAACCAGTGAAATTCTGCAGTTATAGTTAGCTGAGCTAACTTTAACTCGCGCCCCGCAATGCACTGCCTATGAAATCACATACTACATCACTCATGACAAGGTCAGTGACATCACTCATGACATCACTGATGACATTGATGACATAATTGAGTAACTAAGTGTTTTTAAAAAGTTTAAGAGTGTTAAATATATATGCCAAGATGTATTGGTGGATCAGTGGGTGTATAAGTGCCTGTATGGATGATTCAGTGGGTGCGTAACTGACTGTATAAGTTAGTATTTGGGTGTCTCAATGAATATATGTGTGAGTGACTAGGTTATACAAATGCCTGTATCAGCCTGTCAGTTGGTATCTAAGTGGCTGCATGGGCTGATGAGTGGGTACGTGAGTGGCTGTATGGGTGATTTACTGGCTGTCTGAGGAACTGCATGAGTATCTGTGAGGTTGGGTGAGATGGTGTGTGACCATCGGAATAGATGAGTGAGTCAGTGGCTGTATGAGTTAGTGAGTGCGTAAGTGAAGGGCAGTATAGATGACTGAGTGTATGTATGGGTGGGTTGGTGAGTGAATTAATGTGTCAGTGGTATATAGGTGAGTAACTGTATATATAAAAGGCAGTATAGGTGAGTTTTGAAGTATATGAATGACTATGTGTGAGTGAGGGATTGTGATACTGACTGTATGGGTTAGTGTGTGCTTGTGTGAATGACTGCATGGGTGAGTAAGTATGTGTTAGTATCTGTATGAATAGGTGAGTGTGTGTGTATAACTGTATAGGTGAGTAAGTGGTGCTTGACTCTATGAGTAACTGAGTAGGTATGATAGAAGCTCTATGGGAGACTTACAGTGTGTGAGTAGATGTATGGGTGTATGAGTGGATATATCATTGCCTGTATTAGGGAGTGAGTTGGTGTATGAGTGACTGGATGAGCAACTGAGAGGATATGTGTGTGTAGACCAATGAATCAGTGACTGGATGTATAAGTACTGACATGGGTGTGTCAATGGTTTTGAGAATGCTAGTGTGGAAGTTGGAGTGGGTGTATGAAAGGTTATATTGGGATGTGAGTGGAAGTGTCAGAGATTCTGTTGATGATGTCATGAGTGATGTCATTTGAGATATCATCAGTGATGTTCCTGACCATGGCATGAGTGATGTAATATGTGAGGTAATAAGCAGTGCAATGCAGAGGGTGAGTTATAGTTAGCTCAGCTAACTATAACTGCTGAATTTCACCAGTTTGTACGAGTGAAATCTGACCATAATTATAACGTTCCTGAAAAACTGATTTCAACTAGATGTAAATGTAAATGTAAATTGATACTTGTATAGTGCACTACTCACCCGCAAGGGTCTTAAGGCACTATACCGCTGTGGAACCCATCCTGGCTTTCCCTGTGAAGCGTCCACTCCTGGGCACCCCCAAGGTGGAGGCCAGGCATCCTTAGCGTTGTGGGGGCCGTTGTGGAGATTAAGCAAGCTATTGCCCAGAGTTGCAGAGTGGGACTCCATCATTGGAATAGGCACCGAGGTGAGAATTATCAGGTCCGTGGAATTTTTGAGCCCAAGACCCGCCGAGGCGGGGAATTGAACACTGGTCCCAGGCTAGACCTCTGCATCAGGGTCTGCCGCTCTAACCATTGAGCCACACTTCTCCCTAGATCAAGATCTAAATCAAGCATAGTTGCATTTACATGGCCCCACAACCCTGTACTGTACGAAGCTGACCCCAGAGACTGCGATTGGTAAACTTGCAAGGCCGGGCTTGCTGGCCGCAACTACGATCTATATGCTATCTTAGAAACGCCCCACACAATTTGCTCAAGGTTAAGCCTACACTGGGTGATGTAAGCCTGCCATCTCATGTGTTCAGTGACTGTAATATCTAAGTATGTGAAGGAGTGTACTCTTTTAAGGGGAGACCCTGCTAGAATTGGATTGGTCATGGTTGAGCATCCTGGGTTTATAATCATGTACTTTACTTCCTTAGTTTGATTTCCAGGCCCTGATCCTTATAGAATTGTTCAAAGTGATTCAGGAGTTTTTGTAAGCCAATGGGGGATTTGGACAGCAAGAGGGTGTTGTCAGCAAAAATGAGGGCAGGGCAGAAATCCTCATGTTCGGAAATCTGGGAACATCATAGACAATCAGCCCCAGGTAAAGCATAGGGCCTTTATTATAAAGGAAAAAAGTGTTGGGGCAAGTACACAGCCCTGCCTTACCCCTCTACAGACGGGGAAGGGCGGTGTCAACTCACCAGCCTGGCCCCACCTCACCAGCACATGGTTGTTCATGTCCAGCCTCATAACAATGTAAAGTAAATCGTCAGGAACTACCGTCTCTACCCGCCACAAGGACTACATCAAAAGAAGGACGAAGGTCAACAAACCCGACATATAGGTGTCCAACCCCAAGACGACCTCCTTCCATTACACCATCAGGGACCAGAATACCTTTTCTATCATGCTTGTGGCGTCTCTAAAGCCCACCTGTAGGGGTGACAGTATGTCATTTCCAGCCATTCACCGAGTATGACCCTACAAAACAGCTTTAGCAGGCTGGTAATAAGGCTTGTGGGTGTTTGGTTTGATGGTTCAGAGTTGTTCTCTTTCTTATAGGTGGGTATGATTTCAGCCCCAGCCCAGCTAGGGGCTATTATTCAAGTTCATGGGTTTAAAGGTACTATGTGGTAGGACACTATTTTCAGCAGTGTCCTTGCGATATACCAGGCTTTGAATCTTACTCTACAACACTTTCAAACTGACATCTTTAAAAATACATTTCTGTGATGCTCATTGTGGTAATGAAACTTAGTTTGTTGGGGTATTAGTTATATTTGATGAGGGAAATACATGCTTTCTCTGGGGTCCCATTCCATTAGATGAATAAATCATCAAATATATTGTGTCCAAATTACAAAATGTTGGGTAAACTCCTGATTCTCTTCTGCCCAGGCCACCCGCTCTTCCCAATAGCCTATTACAAGGTTAGCGAAGCCGGGGGAGAA
The DNA here is from genome assembly GCF_964263255.1 of Lissotriton vulgaris. NCBI lineage: Eukaryota > Metazoa > Chordata > Amphibia > Caudata > Salamandridae > Lissotriton > Lissotriton vulgaris. The sequence goes on along the minus strand of NC_141693.1, from coordinate 1,186,660,065 downwards.
GCAGGTGCCCATGGCGGTCCCCATCTTTTAGTGGTAAAAGACCCCATCATGTATGAAGATGTTCACTTTTAACCAAATTTCAATCATGTTAAGGAGCCTTTTTCATAAAAGCTGACAGCTGTCCTTTTTTTAAATGCTCACAGACTCTCACACCAAACTGGTGGTCAATGTGTGTATAAAGTGCCATGACATCTATCATAATCATTGTGTATGTGTCATCCCAATCTATATTTTCAATTTTAGTGAGGAAATCTCTGCTGTCTCTAGAATATGCCGGTAAAGTTACCACATATGGAAACAGAAAGAAATCAATATAGATGGCAATGTTTTCCAAAAATCCCTCAGTGGAGGAGACAAGGGTCTCCCCTGTGGCTGTGTGATGCTCTTATGGACATTACGCAACACATAAAACGAGGGCACCTTAGGATGATCACACAGCAGGAATAAATATTCATAATTTTTCAGGATAGTTCTATCCGGCAATTCCAACAAGTATTCCTGGAATTTGTGTACAGAGGTTTTAAATATCTCCTGTGTGATAATTTCATAACATTCACTCTCAGACAATTGACGTTTTACTTCATCCTCATATAGACCAATATCTAAAACCACAACATTACTCCATTTAGCAGAAGGCTTTATTACCACAATTTTGTCATTCTTGAGTGTGGTCAGAGATGCTGATTTTGCTGGACTCATTGTCCTTCATTTTAAACGTAACCTTTCGCAACTCAATCAACTCTTTGGTCAATATGTCATGGAATACATCAAAATATTTATTGGGACGGGAAGGGATAATGTGTTATTTTGGTTAAATCGCTACTGCTAGGAGTATCTCCTTCTATTCCCAGGGAATCCAACATTTTATTTGATCAAGAACTACTATAGTATCATCCCATTCCCCCTCTCCAGCAAGGTCTTCTAAAGCCAACAAACAACCCTGCCACCTCTCCGATTTGAAAATATGATATAGGAGCCATCATTTTTTGTACACATCATTTATGTTTGGACATCTTATGAATGTTGCATAATTTTAATTTTCTCACAAATAAATACAAATCAATTTTGATTGGCATATAGTAGTAATTCATACTTGAACAAAATGTTAGCCCCAATTACAGTAAGGAAACATCATTCTTGGTTAATTCTCTTTTAGTCAAGTTCATTACTGTTACTTTAGGGTTCAGTTATTACTGATCTGACATGTTGTTCTTCATGATGGTGTTGTGCCAGCCCCCTCCCCTGATTCTTCGCATTTGGACACACCTTTTCCTTTACCCCTTCTACCTCTGGATTATTACCTGTGGTCTCTCTTTCCTCAGCTTGTCTGCTTGATGCAACAATCTGTACTTGTTATGAAAATCCAAAACTATACCTCTTCTTGCGGCTTCCGTTGGGTCCTCATTATCAATGCTAACATCCAAACTGGATTCAGTCGAAACTCACTCTTGTTTTCTCAGAAAGTCTTCCTGGCATATTTAATTTCTAAATGCATCATACATTCTGGCAAATGTTAGCACTCTACCCTCTGCACAATCACATTTGTCGAATTGAAACTTTTGTTGTTTTTTAAGTTTAATTTCTTCTTTACATTTCATGAATCTGTCACTCATTTTTGTTTCGATTTCCATGAGTGCCACATGATCCTCTTCTTACTGAAAGCCTTTTTTAGGATCTCCTTAACAATGTGGGATGAATTCAACTTACTTCACTAATATCTGCATCATTTCTTTTGCTATGAAGTCTGCCCATTCTTACAAAAGCCCTGGGTACGTTGATTCATAGATTGGGTCTGTAAATATGCAAAGACCTTGTAGAACTCTATGTACCTCATTAGAGTGGTCAGCTCCCACCATTTACTAATTTCTTTTTCAAGTAATTTTTCTTTAAGCGTCACAGTACCTGTGTGAGTGTGAGTGGCGCCGGCCCGAGTCAAGCCTCTCAGTTCCTTAGTCTCACTGAAGATCTGTTTAGCTACCTCCAACCTTGCTGAATCACAGTCTGACAAGTCTGCTGCCATAGTTTTGGTTTTCTGTCAATCAAAAAATGTGTCTCTCCGGAGGTAGGCACTGCCACTGATACCACAGTTTCTAGAGTCAGTCTCTGGGATATCTCTCTCTCTGCATGTGTCCATTTATACTGTTTGTATGGTCACTCCTACCCCCACCTTTTTCTCCAATGTTGATTTTTATGACACTGAAAGTGCAATGAAGCCTGCTGTCCAGGCCCTAGTTCCAGTGCTCTTGCCCTCACACTAATATATGTGAATTGATAACCCCAATTGACAAAGACTTTAACCACCTTCTAAGTCCCTAGTTCTGCGGTACCGTTTGTACCAAGGGCATGGGTGTTAAAGGGGTCATTAGGGACTGAAGCACTGTTTGTGTCACCCTGAGTGGCACAGGAATACTACTGTTAGCAGGCCTGGCATTACAGACTACAGGAGCTTTGCAAACCGCTGGAACTCAACTTTGCCCTCACCATGAGCGCACAATTTTTAATACATGCCAGTCACCCCTAAGGAAGGCTACCTAAGCCCAGGACGAAGGGTGTATTATATTAAAGGTGTGGACATGAAGTGCAAGCCTTTACCATTAAAGGACATTATAAGTGATAGACGGTCCATAGGATAATTTGGGCTGGCACCTGGACAAACCTGAGGTTTGCAGCTCTATTTAAGTACCACCTAAATGCCATGTTTGCTATCAAGCAATGTGCCTCTCCAACCCTAACACAAATCCCATGTCCAGGACGACGTGGCATACACCTAGGTAGATACCTTAGAGGTTGCCCACATTGTTGCCCCTGCCTTTCCTGTGCTCTGGCTGGCAACCTCCACTTGCTGCCACCAAGACAGGATTCTGACCCCTGCATGGAGGTGTGCACTCTCCTAGGAGTCTGAAACAAATGCCTGAACAAGAAAGAGGTCATATCTCCCTCTCTCACAGGATGGCTAGTTAAGTGGCACATCAAGACTGTGAGCTCTAAAGGCATCACCCTTGTACTATGCAACCAGACTGCCTCTTAAAGGAAAAAACAACCACAACCCTGCCCCAGGCACATTTGCACCCGGGCAGGTGAAAGAATTAGGAAGTTGGCAGTTGTACACCTCCAGAAGGCTAGCCACACCTCTAGGGTGTGTTGGCTGGTCCGTACAGCTGAGGAAGACTTCTGCCATTTTTAAAAGTGGTAGAATTGAGAGTTCTGGGTAGAAGAAGTGACCTACACCTAAGCATGGGCGAATTTTGCGAATCTCGCGTTCGCGAATTTTGCGGATTTGCGAACTCGCAATCCGCAAAATCCGCGAATTCTCGCGAATTTGCGGATTTTTTTTTGTGTTCGCGCGGGTTTCTGCCAGGTCGCAAGGGTTTTTGTACAATTTCGCAAACGCGAACTTGCCTGTCGGGTCGCAAGTTTTGCGAACTTGTTGTTTCTACGTGTCCAGCCTGTTTGGGACACTCTTCTTCATCACTGCCACCCTCTGTCACCACTGCCACTCTCTGGTTTTCCCATGCCACCCTCTGGCTCACCCATGCCACCCTCTGTTTCATCACAGCACCCTCTGGTTGTCCAGTGTACAATATTGTGGCAAAGCAAAGCACACCTTCCCTGCCTCAAGTGACCTGAATTAATTTGGGGCTGATTAATGTGTCACAGAATATTTTTTTAGCTGGCACCTGCTTCCTTAGTGCTTCCTGATTAGTGATCTTTTGCAATTGCTAAGTGCTTTCATTGTTGCAAAATTAGTTACAACACCTGCCCTGCCCCAACTGACAATAATGAATTAGGGGCTGATTAATGTGTCACTGGATTTGAACTTCCAGCCTGGCTCCTGCTTGTCTCCCTTAGCTGTAATTCAGGACCTTTGTGGCATATGTGTAACTATTCTGAGGGTCAGAGCAGGGTCACATAATAGTTGCAAGTAGGCAACTGAACTCTGGAGGGGCCCCTCAGGAAGCACTACAGGAAATGGCTACTAATGATGAGCTTGAACTTTTTAACCTGGTATGTAGTTTCAGTTTTCCTAAGATCGTATTTCTGCAATTTAGCGCTTATTCGCGGGGCGTGAAGTTGAACTGGGAAGCCGCGAACTCACGCGAACAGTGCGAGCAAGCCATAAAATCCGCTGCTCGCGGATTTGCAGATTTTGCGGGAAATTCGCGAATCTCGCGGATTGCGAATTTACCGAAAATCCGCAAAATCCACGAGCGGAACGGATTTTCCGCCCATACTTACCTACACCCTACCCCAAGATATGGTCACTTCGGGGGCAGATAAGCCACTGGGGCTAGTGTCCCATTGGTCACTAGCACCCACACCCCTAAAGTTAGGATTTAAGTGCTACCCGTATTTCCAGAACCTCAGTTCTGATCTGACTTGCAACAAGGACACAAGAAGAGAATCAAGTCTGTGATGAGAGGAGATGCACAAACCCAAGGCTTGATACTCTGCACCTGTGACAACATTCCTGGAACTGCATGATCCTGGCTCGTCCTGAACCAAAGGTCAGTTCCCCAGGCAAAAGCCTCATCAGACTCCTCTGACCTGAACTAGTGGCCCAAGTTCCCTGCAACCACAGGTAAAAACAATGTACTGGGACCAAAGATTCACTGACCATGGGGCAAAAGTTGATGGTCCAGTGCATTGTGGGAAACATAGTCCTGCCTCCACGAAGTTTGAGGAAGCTACCATGTTCCCCTTCTACCTCGGGATGTTGAAATAACTGTCTGCTGTGATTATCGCTGCAAAGGCTGGCTGGTAGCCAGTTCAGCAACCACCCCTTTTACTCGAGCACACAGCAAATTTTCATCCCACATCAGCAGTGGATTCCTTGTCAAATTATTGCACCACATTCCCCACCAGCACGCGGTAAAACCTGCTCTTCTGCGGCTCCTGCTTCAGCACCATGGACAGCCAGAACAACTCTGCACCCAGGCTTCTCAAGCCAGGCAAAACCAAACTGACTCTCATTGCTTGGTCGTGGGAACTGCATGATCTTTACCCTCCTTGGGTTTTACGCACCTCGAACTGCAAGTGACCGATTGTCACTAGTGGTTTTCACCATTGACCACAGTGATAAACTTTTGCAGTACTATTTTGCACTGATTTTTTATAGTTTATAAAATATATAATTGGTTATACTTGTCTGATTTACTTCATTTTGGTGTCTAAATTTATATAGAAATCTGCTTTACTTTTATCAATTAAATTGGCATTGGTTTTCTTTCGAGTCGTGTCAATTTCTTATCGTCCATGCTCGTACTCTGGAAATGCTATGACACATGTTCCTCTAGTAAAGCATGACTGATCTTTGCCAGTCTACCAGGACTAAGCAAAGGATTTATTATTGTGAGCCCAAGGACCATCTTTGGGCCATTGTGATAGTATTGCACTGTGAAGTCTAACTTGCATCACACATAAGAGTGGGATCCTGAACTTGTGTTTTGCAGTACCACTTGGTCATATGGCTGAGATACCCGCCACCCCCTCTCAACACAATCCCCAAGAATTGGGAAACCGGAAACAGTTCTTGAACTTTTGGAAGGCGGGAAGGGAGTTACCCTTCCCGGCCGTATTTATTAAAATATGAAACAAAATAAAAACATTAAAATAACAGTTTCATATTGTGTACAATTTCATTTCCACATTACGATGTTTGGCTAACCTTAACAGATCTCTAATACAAAGGTTCTCCTAGCCGAACTAACATCCTACAAAACATTTGACTTGAAATTGTACATCCTAACGTTAAGGGCCAACGGCAAGGTCGTAACCGGTGTCAGATCCCTAAACCAGAAATACCCCCTTCACTTGTGAGAGGAGCGACCGCACAGAGGCGTACCTCAAGTGCATCTACCAATTTCCCTTTGTACTTGACAGGGGCCCCAATAAACTCGACGCCATTTAACGGTCGTTCGAGGACTCGTGTGAGGTGTCTAAAAGGTAGCGTAAACCCCCACCCACACCCCACACAACTTACACATCTGCCGTCGCAGATGTCCTGGCCCCGGGAAATTCCCCAGGAGGGGCCGTAGCCCCTCCTATCCAGGAAGGGGCCTTGACCACCTTTCCTTTCCTTCCGGCGGCCTCTCCTTAGACAGGACCGCCTCCCCGTTGAGGGGCCAATTGGCCACCTCCCCCGAGCGCTCCCATCCGTAATGGGTGACGCCCCCTCATAGGGATCTTCGAATTACTGCTCACCGATCATGACCTTACCGCCACAGGCCGGATAGTTGACCGGCTATCCGGACCCCCCACAAAACTCCTACCTAAAGGTCATGCTGTAAACCCCTTAACCAGGCTATGAAGTCTCCTATGAGTAACTCGTTCCCCACCCGGGACAAGTGAACCCCGTCCCCCAAATACATACTGTCCCCTTTGATACAACCATGCGAAACAGAATGTAGAGTATTTGAACGAAACAATCTACTCACTTTGTTATTTATCTTCCTTACTGAATGATTCAGAGCAGTAACCGAAATAGCCCCCCGCCACACTTTCCGTGGGATCATATGGGACCATGCAATTGTGCACCCTGGAACTCTCCTTGCCAACCAACTTACTGTGGAAAGCATTGCCTCAAGAAGAAGTCGTCTACCAGTGGCCACCAGATCGTTACCCCCAAGATGGACTATGATTATAGACGGCGGTGACCTTGTCCGCTCTAACAAACCCTCAAAAAAGGATTGAAACTGGTCAATACAGAGCCCGCCCTTTCCGTAGAAGGACACCCTGTACCCGTATTCCCCAGCCACGTGAATCATATCACCTGCTTTGAATACGTCCGCGGCACGCCTCACATATGAGTGGCCCACGACCCACACCTCCTTATTCGCAGACGGTGATTTCTGACCGCTGGTCCCCAGGAGTCGGGTCGACTGTACAGTCCGCCCCGCTTCGTAAGCTTGCGTAACTGAAAATCAAACAGAAACAAGAAGCATGAGTATATCATTACAGCTTCACAACATGTGCAACCGCACATACCTTTTATAACAGTTCGAGGACCAACGCCCCACACGTTTTACTTGTTCCACACTCAGACCCCTGGCTGTAGCCTCAGTAGCAGCCCCTATCCGAAAGGAATGGGTCCCGAACTCGCCGGGGTTCAAGCCTGCGGCCGAAATCGACATCGCAAGCACCCTCTGGAACTGAAACCTCGTCAGTGGGGTGGCGTCAGCGTGTCTCAAGAAGGTCCCCCCCCATGCTGCAACCCTCTGTGCCAAATATTCCTCTACGCATACCACAGGGCACATGGAAGACCCGGGGATCCTCTGAATGATTACGCAGTCCCCGATTGCACCTTGATCGGATTTGGACCTAACAAATGAGACCGTCATCGTCTCCCCCCTGACCTGAATGTGCTCCCGGCACAATCCCCCCATCGTATCCCTCTTGTTCTTCGCCACTAGTTCGCTTACTCGCATAGCCCCATGGAATGCTAGCGCAAATGCGGCTCGGAATAACACAGTTTCATACTGGGATGAACATGTTGCAGGGAGTACGGAGGATAACAGGGCCAACCTATCCAGACCTATCGGGTGCCTCTCATCTACTCAGCGACCCTCAAGGCGTTGCCACCCACGTAGCGCTTTCTGCACAACGAAAGACGCTGTCGGGTCCTGGATCCCATGAGCCTTTGCCATAAAGGAAATGGCGGCCCGATGCCTCTGGGCCGTAGCTACTGATTTGCCTGCCTGATGTAAAGAGAGCAGAAATTTCACTACACATTTTTCCTGACCCCAAAGCTCCCCCCTAGCAGTACCCAAAAAGGCCCAATAGGAACGGAACGCCCCTTCATATGCCTTCCTCGTCCTGGGTGCTAAACTCTCTCCCACGAGGTTTTGTAGTTCGGGGCACCGAGAGACCAGAGAGCTTCGGGAAAGGGTGCCGTCACCGGGTCCGCTGTGGGCAGAAAACCCCAGAAGGCCTGCATACGGAAACGAGAAAGCGCATCAGCCGCTTGGTTCATCACCCCCGGCACATGTCTTGCCCTAAACAGTACATTCAGTTGCATGCATAACAACACAATCTCCTTGAGCAGTCTCAGAAGCAATATGCATCGTGCTGCCTGACTATTGATACACTCAACCACGGTCATGTTATCAGACCAGAACACCACAGAGTGATCACGGAAACCCCCGGGCCACGTTTTCAGGGCCACCAAAATAGGAAAAAGTTCGAGAAAAGCAATGTTACTCGTCAACCCGCATTCATGCCACCATGACGGCCATTTTTGAGCCGACCATTGTGTACTAAATATGGCGCCAAAACCTATACTCCCCGCCGAATCTGTCCAAAGCCCCAGCTCCTCGGAGGACACCGCTGGATTGTTCCAGACAATTCGACCATTGAAATCCGCCAGAAATGCCAACCAAATGCGCATGTCCTGGCGAACCTCTGCCGAGAGTCTCGTGCGGTGATGTCCTTCCTTCAGGCCGACCATGGCTTGTGCAATCGAGCGGGAAAAGGGCCGCGCCATTGGTATCACTCTTAGGGCAAAATTCAACTGACCCACCACCTGTTGCAATTGATGCAGGTTTACCTTTGTTGCACGAATACATGTCTAAAGGGATAACCTGAATTTCAACACTTTTTCCTTGGGTAATCGAAAACAACCTTCTACCGAGTCGAGCTCGATCCCCAGAAACTCGATCAAGGTCGAGGGACCCACAGTCTTACCTGGCGCCAAATGGCACACCAAATTGATTCATTAAGACACAAAATGCATGTAAAGCCTGTCCACACTCAGGATCCCCGGCTGCCCCCAAAAACAGAAAGTCATCGAGATAGTGCATAACATGTTGAAAACCTGTCTTCCTTGTGAATACCCACTGCAGAAAACAACTGAACTTCTCGAAATAGGCACATGAAATCGAGCACCCCATTGGCATACATCTATCCATGTAATAGCGACCCTGAAACATGAAACCAAGAAGACGCTGATCGTCTGGGTGTACCGGGAGCAACCGGAACGCTGACTCGATGTCTGATTTCGCCATCTGCTTCGAGTGGTACTCGTTACCTGCACCCGTCCGAAAGGGTGTCCCAGCGTTTTGGCGGGAAGATTCCCCTCCGTTACTCCCTACCAATGGTACCTTCAACATTCCTGTACTCTCCATTTTTTGCCATGACACGGAGTCGTAACAATCCCAAGTCAACAATGGGTCGTGTTCCATAGCTTTTCTAAAAAGATTGTCATAGCAGAACCACTGATTGCCCCCATATGCCACAGAATACTCCATAATACGTGACTGATAAATAGGTAACTCGGTCAGCAACTCGGGCCTCCGCTCGCCCATGATGGAGGTAAATATGCCCCATGCTCTGCCCCAAGTACCAATGTTCTTGTCAACTTTAAAGGCGGCCATTTTAGCGCGCCAAACACTCGGATGCATGAGCTCCTTTTGGCTCTTCACATGCTCTATCTCGTAATGGTCGGTAAGCAATGAAAACATGTTTACATACTTATCCGCCCAAATCAATTCCTTAATTTCTAGTGGAACATGCTGGGCAATCTTCTCCCTTCGAGAAGGTACAGACCCCTCCCCCGCAATCGGCAATGGCCGCTTACCTGAAGTAGACCCTGCATTTGCCGCCGCACTTGGGCCTGCTGCCCTTTCAGCCACCGGAACCTGTGGGGGAACAGAAGGTGGTGCCTTCGCAGCTTCCCTAGATTCCCGGAGTTGCCTCATTACTGCCCGGGCGTCGTCAGCCGTGGCGCCCTCACTATCTTTTCCCAACCACGCTGCCAATTGTGCCGCTAACTCGGGGGGCATATCCTCCCTGTTCACGGGGGTGACCACCACAGGGATTGGATTCCCCTCTTTCGGCACCGGGATTGGCTCCTCACGTGGGGTATCGGGAACCGGGGTGTCCCCCCCAAGTACCCCCCTTCTGGGCCTCTTGCTTCTTCCACCGGGGACTGCTCCCTGCAAAGGCCGTTTCGGTCCTCCCTCCCCGTCCTTAGCCTCCACCTTTTTCTTCAAATCGGCTATCTCCTTCATGAGCATGCGGAGCATCTGCTCGGTACCGACCCGCTTTCCGACTTTCTTAGGCATTCTCAGACGGGATATCTGTAAGACAAAAGAAAGATTACAACGCTCAAAATTGGCTCTTCGTTCCGTCTCGAGCTCACGTGCAGCGGGGAGGTGCAGCTTCAGAGCACAGGAACAAGAGGATGCTTTCTTGGCTTCCGCTCCTTTTATCCGTCTTCAGGGCGGGCGTAAACCCGCCCCCGCCTGCCTCCGAGGGCGTGGCCGGCCGCGTCGGCGTCTAGGACAGCCCATTTTAGAGCGGGAAAAAGGCGCGCCCCGGCTACGCCGCTTCGGGCATACCAGCCGAGACTCGCCTCCCGCCCAAGATGGCTTCCCGGGGGGATCGTGGTACTCCACCATACGTTCGGGGGGACCGAATGGTCGCCCCTTTCCATAAGTGTTTTTGCACAAGATTAAATCATTAGTTTTCCAGAACTTTTTCAATGTTTTCAATTGGAATTCTAGGGTACTGTGTAGAACTCCAATCCAATGGTACAATAAAAAGGCTTAGGAAAGTTAGGGAAAGGTTTACAAGTTTTTCTCAATTTTAGAAAAGATCTCAACTTCCAAATAAAACGTAACATACAATGAAGGTTGGTAAGGATCACAATCTGGCAGTCATCCCTGTCCTAAAGATCAGGGATCTGAGGGTTTTGTGCAAAGCAAGGGGCATTAGCTAAAGAGTTAAAGCTAAAAAGGAGGAACTTGAAAAAGCCTTCAGCGCCTATGAAAAGGAAAGACTTGGGAGGGAGGGCCATTACTCAGAAGAAGACCCTGAAGAGGGTGGGAATGATGCCATAGCTGAAATTGATGATGATGGGAAAGAAGGTAAACTCTGCACCCTTTCCCAGAACCCCTTCACCAGTGGGAAGTGACAGGAGTCATTCTAGCAGACCCGCTACTGGTCAGATGGTAGTAAGCCTTGAGGAAGAGCTTGATTTCCTCTCACTAGAGGAGAAAAAGATTGAACTTGAGGAAAGGGGTATATAGCTTGAGGAAAGAATGGTCTAGATGGGCTTGAAGCCAAAAGATAATTGTGGCAGCAGTTTTAGTAAGGCGAAGGAGAAATCTTTTGACCCTAAGATCCCCAAAGTTTAGTGATGGTGATGACATTGTCAAATGGTTTACAGCCTTTGACAGGGCCTACAAAATGAGGATGATATGTCACCAGCACTGGGGTTCTCTACTGTGGGAGGTATTATCTGTGAAGGGCAGAGCTAGACTTCTGAATCTTAATAAGGATGTGGCAGAGTCCTATCAGCATATGTAGAAGACCTTGATAGAAGGGTTTGGACTCACTACAGAAGATTGCAGATTGAAGTTTAGGGACACCCATTAAGGTCTAAACTAGACATAGGTGGATTTTGTGAGCTCGTCTGTCAAAGCACTAGAAGGCATGATAAAAAGGCAATAAGGCGAACAAGTATGATGGGCTTTATAATTCAATTATGAAGGAGCACAATTTGACTAATTATAAAACAGAGATATTGCATCAGCATTTGGTTGATTCCAAGTTGCCTTCTCCTCGCAAACTGGGGAAGGTATCTGACATATGGGTCAGAACAAGGGTTTCCAGAAAGACCCATGATGAGTGACTAGAAATATAGTGCTCAGACTTGTCAGCAGGGGAAGGAGGTGAGCAACAACAAAGATAAGAAAGCATTCTCTAAAGGCCCCCAAAGTTCTTCTCAGAAGGGTGGGCCCAAGACTTCTCCCAGATCAAAATCAAAGGGTATTAGGGTAAGAACTAGGATCCAGCAAAGGCTTCTTGGTAGTTTCATGGCTGTCATCAGGAAGTACATAAGAAAGGATATGCAGCAAGCTTCAATACGTATCACAGTAGTAGAGAATGCACGTGATTGGCTAGCATACGAGTGGGAGTTTACTTTAGAGAGGCCAGAGGATACCCTGAGGCTACATTGGTTTTCCTGGGTGAGGTGAATATTTAATATTATGTTATGTTACCTGAGTTCATATAGCGCACAGCTGCCTCAGCAAAGAGGCGTCCAGGTGCTGCCAGCGGCAGAAAAAAACAAGGGGCTAAGAAACAAAACAGGTAAGCACAAGGAACATACAAAGGGACTGGAAAGGGCAAGGCAGAGTGGAAGAGAAAAGTTTTAACAGCTTTCCTGATGTCCAACAGGTGATCCACGCTACAAATCTGAAAAGGCAGAGAGTTCCATAGCTTGGCTGCTAAACAGCCGAAGGATCATCCCCCGGCCGGAAGACGCTTCATTTGGGGGACACTAACCAGGTGCTGTCCCAAGAAGTGCAAAAACAACAGTTGATGGACAGAATGCAGAACAATGTCATACATTCACCCCAGTACAGAGATCTGGGCCTAATCCATCATTTTTTTGCACTCCACACCACCCCAGTTCAGACATGGCCATATGCAAATCAGCCTTGACCCTGTGCCTCATGGAAACTGTCCAGCCCAAACTGCCAAGCCATGTCTTCCCTGAACCGGAATCAAGCATCCTAGGACCGGTTTCTGGCTAACAGTCATCATCAACCAGGATAGCTTGACTCCAGTGGTGTGGAGAGCACGGGACTCACGTCTGAGCATACCCTTCCCAATCGGGATGACAAATGCAAAAACAACAGTTGATGAACAGAATGCAGAACAATGTCATACATTCACTCCAGTACAGAGATCTGGGCCTAAATCCATCGTTTTTTGCACTCCACACCACCCCAGTTCAGACATGGCCATATGCAAATCAGCCTTGACCCTGTGCCTCATGGGAACAGTCCAGCCCGAACTGCCAAGCCATGTCTTCCCTGGACCTGAATCAAGCATCCTAGGACCGGTTTCTGGCTATCAGCCATCATCAGCCAGGATAGCTTGACTCCAGTGGTGTGGAGAGCACGAGACTCACGTCTGAGCATATCCTTCCCACTCGGGTGACAAATGCAAAAACAACTGTTGATGGACAGAATGTAGAACAATGTCATACATTCACCCCAGTACAGAGATCTGGACCTAAATCCATCGTTTTTTTGCACTCCACACCACCCCAGTTCAGGTTTCCGGTCCATGGAAGGCATGGCTTGGCAGTTCGGGCTGGACTGTTCCCATGAGGCACAGGGTCAGACTAATGTGCATATGGCCATGTCTGAACTGGGGTGGCAGAGTGGGTTAAAGAACGGTGATGGATTAAACCCAGATCTGTTGACTGGGTGTAAGTGTTTGATTGGTTCAGATGCTCCGTCCATCACCACCCCCCTTTGTACCGCTATGTTCGCCATAAGTTGGAAGGGTATGCTCAGATGTGAGTCCCTTGCTCACTTTGCCACTGGATTCAAGCAAGCCTGGCGAAAGATGGCTGTAATGCCAGTAACAGGTCCTAGGAAGCTTGTTTCCGGTCCAGGGAAGGCATGGCTTGGCAGTTCGGGCTGGACTGTTGCCATGAGGCACAGGGTCAGACTGATTTGCATATGGCCATGTCTGAACTGTGGTGGCAGAGTGGATTAAAGAACGGTGATGGATTAAACCCAGATCTGTTGACTGGGTGAGTGTTTGATTGGTTCAGATGCTCCGTCCATCACCACACCCTTATGTATCGCTTTGTTCGCCATAAGTTGGCAGGGTATGCTCAGATGTGAGTCCCTTGCTCACTTTGCCACTGCAGTCAAGCAAGCCTGGCTGAAGACGGCTGTAATGCCAGTAACCGGTCCTAGGAAGCTTTTTTCCGGTCCAGGGAAGGTATGGCTTGGCAGATCGGGCTGGACTGTTCCCATGAGGCACAGGGTTAGACTGATTTGCATATGGCCATGTCTGAACTGGGGTGGCAGAGTGGGCTAAAGAACGTTGATGGATTAAACCCAGATCTGTTGACTGGGTGTGAGTGTTTGATTGGTTCAGATGCTCCGTCCATCACCACCCCCTTTTCTACCGCTTTGCGCACCACAAGTTGGCAGGGTATGCTCAGACGTGAGTTCCTTGCTTGCTTTGAAACTTGATTCAAGCAAGCCTGGCTGAAGACGGCTGTAATGCCAGAAACCAGTCCTAGGAAGCTTGTTTCTGGTCCAGGGAAGGCATGGCTTGGCAGTTCAGACTGGACTGTTCCCATGAGGCACAGGGTCAGACTGATTTGCATATGGCCATGCCTGAACTGGGTTGGCGGAGTGAGCTAAAGAAAATTGATAGATTAAACCTAGATCAGTTGACTGGGGGTGAGGGCTTGCATTGTTCAACACTCCGTCCATCATCCCCTTTGGTTTTACCTGGTATTAGACACCAGGATGCCATTGCTGATAATGAGACTAAACTCCATCCAACAGCCTTGGTAGCTTAGCATAGAGAGGGGTTACATGCCCAAAATAGGTGGAAGTGTCCCCTATCATCCCAGTGGAATGTCTGTTGGGAAATAATCTGGAGACTTCTGCCTGGGCAGGAGTTGAAAGGAAGGCCCATGAAGAAATGCTGGGTCTCCCCAAGAGGGTTTTTGTTACTACTAGGGGTGGGCAGAGCTCAGAGAGTTTCCCTCAGTGGAATGTCATAAAAACTCTGCAAGATTCCCAGAGTGGATGGATTTCAGCAAAGCATGCTGTTAGCGCTGATTTTTAGTGCCGGCTGCCTGTTCTGCACTCTAAAATCAACACGAACAACACCATGGGGTGCATTAGAGGGTGCTATATTTTTCAGCCACTTGAGTAGATTTTTTACTTAAGCGGCAGCTTTCTCATTGTGAACAGTTGCAAACTGCCAAAACCGCCTACGTTCAGAAAATCCCACCAGGTAACATTCTAGCTCTTGAAAAACACGCTAGGTGACGCAAATTCTCATTCGTGCTCAACAACTTCACATCGGCGAGTGGCTTGTGAGAAAAAACATGTGTTTTGTCAGAATTTTGCAATATTCAAATAGCGCAGAGGGGGCAAAACTCTGCAAACACCCCCAACATAGCAGAATTTTCCACCCACCCCGAGTTACCACAAGAGCACAAGCAGCAAATCAGGGAAGTCATGGGAGCTTGGATCCTGAAATAGTGGGCCATATAACACAAAGCAAGAGAAAGCGAAAGAAGTCTGCTAAGGCAGCTTCAGAGAGGTCACAGGGCCAAGGTGAGAGTTATCCTGAGGGAGATGCTCCGGTGCCTGAGAAGGGAAGTGTAGCTGAAGGAATCTGGCCAGACCTGGCAGAGCTCCCAAGTGTAGGTGGACCTTCCAGAGCGTACTCATGCCAAGGGCACAGGACACTCCTATCTCTTGAAGGCCTTAGGCAGCAAGCTCAAAGGCAAGAAGATGGAGATGTCAGTGGCACTCATAGGGTCTACTGGGAAGATGGGCTTCTGTACACTGAGGCCAGGGACCCTAAACCATGGGTAGCCAGGAGAGTGGTGGTCCCCTAGGTGTACAGAGAATTTATTCTGACCATGGCACATGACACCCCCTTAGCTGGACAGCCGGGATAAACCAAAACCTGGGACAGGTTGGTTACCCATTTTCTTTGACCCCAGATGTCCAAAAAGTAAAAGAGATGTGTTGCTCCTATGTCACCTGTGAAAGCCAGTGGCAAAATAGGAATACCAGCAAAGTAGAACCAAGTCCTGTGCACACATTTTCAAAATGTAGGTTTCACTGTGAAAATCATTCTTCAAAGTACTTGACGTTCAGAAATAATGAAGGTCGACATCAGGAATATATTAAAGAAGTTTCTTTATATTAAGTCATGTGGGTCAATACAGAAAGAAAGCCAGCCGACAGGTGTTTCGTCATATAGGAATTATGCTGTGACTCTTTAGGGCTGGAAAGGACACAATGAAAAAACAGAGAACATGAAAACAAATAGTGGATGACAATGACAAAAAGGGCACCCTTATAAAGTGGAAACCTTAAGAGAGTGATGAGGAAAAACATAAACAGTGACTTCACCGTAGAAACAAAGGAAAAAAAGTTCTGTGACAAGTGATTTGGGCAGTCATAATTATTAAAAAGAACAATCCTAATTATTAGCCAAAACGGATCGCCTAAGGAAGTCAAACGAACGTAATTCTCAAATATTAAAGACTATCTAAACAAGTTTACTTACTAACTAGAAGAAAATAATAATTATAAAACCAAGGCAAGTGGCCTAGATTACCTTAAAAAAGAATTGCCAACATATCATATTACCAAAGAGAAAGAACCGTTTACAGATATGTTACCCAGAATGCTAAGATCGGTTGGTACATGTTTTGGCAAACAGGACTGCTCATGGATCACACAAGAAAATCGGAAATAGTCAATCAAAATTACAACTAGTTGAGTCAATATCATATGGTAATATGAGAGATGCAAGGTCTTAAAGAGGGGTCAATGGCGTGCACAAAACATAGTGACAATTTTGTGAGTGCGGGTGGGTCAGCATAAGTGACTTGTAAACAATCGGTAGCACAATGAACAAAATGGCGTATTTGGGAAAAATTGGACAGGTTAGAAGGACAAGAAAGTCAATAAACGCCTTGAGCCAACCATAATGTAAGCCTTCTGGGAGCCTGTCTATAACAATCCTGCGGTGAAATGTGGAGAAAACGTAACGGAAGTGTGAGAAGGTATCTACCTTTAGGGGTGAACCACAAGGCTGCGCGAAAATCTGAGGAGAAAGGCAACCTGGGTTAAGTCAAAACGTCGACACACTGTAAGGGTCAAGTCAGTAAGTAGAAAAAGTTGCACGCAATATGCAGTGGGACACTCACCGCTTGACCGCTGATATTTCCGACCCGGTCGATAACAGGCTACAAATTAAATAAAGTTGAACGTGGAAATGCCACGAGGGTTGCAAGGGAAGGACAGATCCGTTGCTCTCCCCCAAGTACTCCGTATTGATAGAAACGTAGGGAGACGTGTAAGTCCGTACTACAGTTGGACCTGAAAACGGGAAAATCAAAAAGCTTAACCACAAAAACTAAGGGTCTCAGGGTTTAAAAAGTGAAGGCGCGGGGTATGAAAGGACACGCTTACTGTAAGTACGGGTCTCTAGTGAGAGCGCTCCGTCTCGAATTCCGAATAATGGAGGCAGGCGTCATACCAGGAAGTGCATGAAATAGCCGTGCATAAACGACTAGAATGCTAACCACCGAAACTGACTCTGGCAGTAAGGAAGTGAGGGCTGAGATGATTCTGCATTAAAGACCCGCAAATGTGATGGATAGATTACAAAAAATTATGTGCTCCAAATGAAGAAAACGAGAAACAGCTAATAGAAAAAGAGAGAAAGTGGAGAAATAATACAATGCAAACACAATTAGTTTCATATCAGTGTCAAAAATCTGGGATAGCTCTAACCTAATGTTCAAAAAGAGGGACATTTCTCAAGTGTGAATGGATACAGGTTGTGGACAACACTAGTAGGACAAAAACAAGAAAAATTTCACAGACCTGTAATAAGTGGAAAAACGAAGTCTCGTTTAAACGGATACAATAGATTATAAATATGGGTACTGACCAAATAAGCGTATGTTAAAACATGAAGAACAGTAATAGTCTAAACATATCACTTGGCTACATCTCACAGTAGATCCTGTTATAATGAGTCATAATAAACAGGAAATGTCTACTCATATTAGAAGGGACACATCTCATAATTGACTCTGCTACGTTCTGTTGTTTGGAGAACAATGTGAGAATTTAAGAGGTGGTGGCTACGTGAAGATCTTCCACCATCACTGATAAAGTGAAGTATAAGCAAATTTCTAACTAAAAACAGACAGCCAAAATTGTTTTTCTTCGCCGATCTTACAAATGTCCAACGTTTTCAGGAGCCCGGAAAGTATTAGAGCTCATGGTCGATGTTCAGACCATGTTTGGCTGTGTGTAGATGCATAATCCAGGTTGCCTCAAGCCATCTCAATCTTAGTTCACAATTGCCACACCTGATGCTAGGGTCTGTAATGTCGATTCCCAAAAATGTCAGTCTTTTGTGTGGATCTTGTGTCGCACATGACGCAACGTGCAAAGCCATAGGGTATCTGGCATCTCCATTGTGCATAGCCCTGATATGTTCGATGATTCGTTCTTTCAAGGGCCTTATTGTGCTCCCTATGTATTGTTTCTTGCATGTGCATTCAAGAACGTATACAACATATTTGGTGTTGCAGTTAATGTTGCGATTGATGTTGTATTTGTGCTTGTTACATCCGGTGAATTCCTTTGTGCCATTCAGAGCCCATTTGCAGACTCCACAGCAACCACATTTGAAAAAACCCTTTGTGTGTTGAGTAAGCCAGGAGGAGCTAGCAGTTGTGTACGGAACAGTGGGACTGAGTCTATTTTTTATTTGATCTTCAACGCCTGAAGGTGATCTGTGGTCTAGTGGTTATGAATTCTCCTAAAGTTTTGTCAGCACTAAGGCTTCTTGCAGTGGATGGGACTCCCTTTGAAAGGGTATGGATTCACATTGTTAGTCCCCTTGACCCTTAAACTGCATCTGGGAATAGATGTATTCTTGTAGAAGTGGGCTCATCCACTAGGTACTCATAGGCACTTCCCCTAAGGACTGCCACTGCCCCTGTAGTTGCAAAGGCCCTCCTTGGTATCTTCACTAGGGTAGGGTTTCCTAAAGAGATTTTTGTCTGCATACCTATAAGCTAAGTGGGATTAATGTGGCGTGAGCTACAAGTTCATCGGCCCTATCTCCCTCAGACAAATGGTTTAGTTGAAAGGTTCAACAAAACCATGAAAGACAAGGTAATGGGCCTTCATGAACACCTAAGAAGGAAATGGGATGTCCTGTTACCTTGTCTCTTGTTTGTGTATAGAGAGGTGCCACAAAAGTGGGTTGTATTCAAACCTTTTGAACTTTTGTTGGCCATCCTGTAACGGGTCCTCTAAGTCTGGTGAAGGAAGGATAGAATGAACCTCTCAAAGTGCCCAAACAAAACACAGTGGACTATGTACTGGTCCTGCGTTCACACTTAGCTAAATTCATGAAGAGAGCAATCAAATAATTGGAAGCCTATCAAGTACTGGTATGACCAGAAGTCAGCCCTGGTTCAGTACCAACCACGTCCACTGGTGTGGGTGTTAGATCCAGGGGCTCCAAGGGCCATCGAGGACAAGTGTACTGAGCCCTATCCCATTATGGAGAAGAACGGGCAAATCACCTACTTGGTACACTTAGGCACCCCTAGGAGTCCTCACAGAGTTCTCCATATAAACGGTCTAAAGCCACAACAGAACAGAGCTGACATGACCATGCTCATGATCACTGATGGAGGCCAGCAAGAGGAAAGTGAACCCCTCCTTGACCTACTGTCAAGCAACCCACAAGATGGTTCAGTAGAGGGTATTGTCTCATCAGACGCTTTGAGTGACCAACAGCCAGCTGAGTGCAGGCAAGTCCTAGGTACGTTGGTTGAACTTTTCTCTTTGACCCCTGGCCAGACAACATGAAGTACCCATGATGTGGACACTAAGGACAGTCTCCCTTTAAAAAAAAACAAAGAATATTCAGACTGTCTAATTATGTCAAAGAATGCATCAAAGCTGAGGTAAGCAAGATGCTAGAGCTAGGGGTGATTAACCTTCTGACAGTCCCTGGGCCAGCCCAGTGTTACTGGTCCCTAAACCTCATTCAAAAGGAGGGAAAACAGAGATGAGATTATGTGTGGATTACACAGGTTGAAATGCAGTTACTAAAACCAATGCACATCCAATTCCAAAAGCAGATTAGTTTATTGACAAGCTGGGTGCAGTCAGTTCTTCTGATTTAACATCAGGATGCTAACAGATTGGACTCATCCAGGGAGTAAAGGGGAGGACAGCATTTTCAACCCCAGAAGGCCATTTTCAGTTTTGGTTTGGGAAATGTACCTGCCACTTTTCAATGGCTGGCGAATAGAATTCTCTCATGCTTAGACACATTTAGTGCAGCATATCTAGATTATATAGCTGACTTTAGTTTCATTTGTGAGGATCACCTTGTCCATCTGAGGGATGTTTTAGAGGCCCTGCATCAGGTACGCCTGACTATTAAGTCCAGCAAGTGCCAGATAGGCCAAAGTTCTCTTGTGTTTTGGGCCACCTTGTAGATGTAGGCCAAGTCCAACTTCTCCAGCCCAAGATCCAGAAAATTCTGCAGTGGGCAGCTCCCAAAACCTAGATCCAAGTCAGGGTTTCCTTGCCTTGACTGGTACTACAGGAGTTTTATGAAGGGGCATGGGTCAATTGTGAGACCGCTCACTGAGATTACCTCCAAAAAGCAGCCTAGGAAGTCATATGGACCACAAGATGCCTAAAGGCTTGAAGGAGCCTATGCGTTTAACACCATGCTGGAGGCACCTGGCTATGGAAAGGAGTTTATTGTCCATACAGATTCTTCTGAATATGGAATTGGGGCAGTATTGCAAATAAAGAATGACGGCTAGGATGAAACGTTTGCCTATATTAGCATGTGACTCCTCCCCAGAGAGCAGCTTTGGAGTGCAATTGAGAGACAAAACTTTACTGTGGTTTGGTCCAAGAAGGTGGGGATACCCCACGTGTAAGGGACTCATTTCAACCATATGCCTCTCTGATGGCTGATGCAGGTGAGAGAAGAGAACCTCAAATTGTTGAGGTGGTCCATTTCCCTATTGGGTATTGGATTCTTGATGGAACATAGACTAGTGACTAACCATGTCAATGCAGATGACCTTTCCAGGTTTTTCAATTTACTTGATGAGACCTACCAGTTAGTTGCTCATCACCTTTT
Source organism: Lissotriton vulgaris (assembly GCF_964263255.1). Taxonomy (NCBI): domain Eukaryota; kingdom Metazoa; phylum Chordata; class Amphibia; order Caudata; family Salamandridae; genus Lissotriton; species Lissotriton vulgaris. The sequence goes on along the minus strand of NC_141693.1, from coordinate 1,186,639,353 downwards.
GTCTGGGTGGAGTCATGTGCGAAAATTTCCTTTTTGTATGGTCACCCCCCATGAGAGGGATGCTCATGTACATCTCAAATTTCACTTACAAATGTATTTTTTTGTCATGAAAATATTACTGCATTTGTCTGAATTTTGCACCAAATTTTGAAGACTTCAATATGTATTTAATTTCATCCTCAGATATCGTTTGTACATAATTTGCAGTGTACTTAACATGGGATATAAGTGGCTTCCTGGTTTCTCCAGGACAGCCTTCTGTAAATAACACATGATAATTTACCTTCTTTTTATTCTTAGCATTTTTGTAAATCTACTTCACAAAACACTTTAGTTTTTATATCTTCTCTTTTTAATACTGCTCACTTTTATTAATTGTTACCATTACTTGAAGTACATTAGTGAGGAATGAATTTCCCTTTTTGTTGCTTGCCTGTAAAGCACAATGAATCACACTTTACACCGTAAAGAGCTTAAGACATCTCTGTCAGAAATCACCACCCTAGACAATTGTTTGCGTTTGACTAGGCGCCAGCAGATTCTATCGTGATAGACCCCTAGGCAATACAACTTCCGCAGCGTGCATCAGGGCGGCCGCCCTCACTAGTTTATGTTATCAAGATGCGGTCTAGTTGGTCTCATCGTCTTTCCACACACGTCCGTTCTGCCATATGCAGCAGCGTCTGATGCAATATGAAGTATAGGTACCTCCGTGTTCATAACAGAGCAAGGCACTGCGGAAAGGTTGTGGATAGCGGCTGAGACCCAATTCTGCTTCCAGGAAATGTGTATGCCATAATGAACCACCATCAACAAGTGAGTATTCTTGCCACTTGTTGCTTGACCATGACTGTGGGCACTCGTTCATGTTCACTATCGTTCATTCCTAATACTGCCACCATTTTATACAGGAGCTGTTACCACTACATCTACCACAGACAACTTGAAAGGAGGTACATTTCCTGTGTTGCTTGGGCTTTTTCGCATATACCTTTGCTGATAGTTGGCCCTAGAATCCGTATTGGAACTTGTAATTTCCACACCTGAAATCTCCCTGTAAGTCATGTCCAGTTTATTTATGGTTTTTGCTGCAGTTTTTTGTCAGTAACCCATTATTTTTGTTTTATTCAATCTTTATTCAGATTCTAGCTACAACCAATTGTAGGTAACCAGAGCTTCCTCTACATTTAAGAGCTAATCTTTGCCTTATGGTCCCTATATGTGGCTATCCCCCGTTAGCTCTGTCTACATTAAGAGTAGATGTGGACGAGGGCCCATTCTTACGTGGAACATATTGCACCACCTTCACAACGGTGTATTACTCTCCTCTGCATGGTATTTCAACAATCCAAGTTGCTGCAATATTTTTTCTCTGGCTGCCTTCTTGATGGACTCTTCCACACATTTTTGATATGATTTACTCTTAACTTGCTAATATTGATGCACTTTTGCATGATACACAATAGCACCAGTCTTAAATGGAATGTACCACATACCGTAGGGTAGCCTTAACAAGATTTACAATTTAGTCCTACTATCTATTATATTTCTATTGTATTCAATTATGAGGCCTAATTAAAAATTACTCTATGCTGAAAATTCATTTATTGTATTTCCCTGTAAGCTTGGGCGATTTTGTTCCCGCATTGTCCTGAGGAGGCCATAGTTGGAGTCTGAAGCGCGTCTTCTCTCACTATCTAGGGCCAACACCATTCATCTTAAAGAAAGATAGATAAGAAAAACCCATTGGGCCTACACCACAAAAGCAATGTTGAATTCAATAAATGTACAAGTTGGTAAAATATGAATTAGTGTTGGTACCTAAGATGGTTTTTCTACTGCTGCCCATAGAAGGGCCGATTATCCGTCACTTGCGGTCACCCTATTCACCTAATTTTAGTTATCACTGTGTGTCTTAATTTAGATATAAATTAATGTGTTGTGACTGGTGAATTTCTGTATTTTTACTTTTTGGTGCAAAACCTTATGTTGGCACTGATATATTCACATAACTATAATGTCACTTTAACCTTTAGTATTTTTAAGTGAATGTCAAATTTTTATTTAAATAAAATCAGATCTTTTTATCAGACCTAACTATTACGTCATTTTTCTGTGAATATACATATATGTGTATGTAGGATTTGTGTGTGTGCGCACACACAACACTGGTTAACACTGGTCAGTGTGTAGTTATAATTATGTTTCAGTTTTCAATAAAAAACCATCGGGCATATTATCAAGGGGGTTTATCTCCGCTTTTTTGGCTTTAAAAGCCAAGAAAGCGGAGATAAAATGATCTCCCTATGACCTAGCTGTCGCTAACACCAGCTAGTAGGAGATAGCGACCATCTTGGGCCCCACTTTGCATGTCAGTGATATTTATCACTAATGACATGCAAAGTGGGCGTGCCAAGATGTTAGCGACTGGAAATAGTCGCTAACATCGCTATCTCCTATTACCAACTTTTGGAGATATTCGCGCTAAGCGCAAATATCTCCAAAAGCTAACACCTGCAATGGGGGGTGGATAACATGGCTAAGAGCATTAGCTCGGTAATGCATGAATATCGCTAACTTTTCAGCGATATTCATGCCTTGCGGCCGATTTTTACCGCATTTGCGATAAACCTTGATAATACCAAGGTTTATCTGCGATAAAAATCGCCGCAGCTCAGCGGTAAATTTTTGTCTCTAACCAAGCAATAGCGATAATTATCGCTATTGCTTGGTAATATGCCCCATCATTTGTTTTCTTAATAACTTTCAGAAGTTCCTCAAATCTGCGAGAAACATTCCAATAAAAAACTTTTTTTGATTTGGGTTTGGCATGACATATTTTGTGCAGATCTAATTACACCAAACCAGGTTTGAATGGTGTTATCCACTCAGTAGTCTTGTAATTAGTGTTACAAAAATGTGTCATTTGGCTGAAAAAGGCAAAAAAGATACAGATGTATTGACTGTTCATTTACAGATGCTAAATGGATTCACAATCTCACATAGCATTCATGAATACAACAAAAAATGTAAATACACGCTAATGGATGAGGGAAATGTTTTGACTATGGTCCATGGCAGATTCACGAATCTAGCAACAAATTCACAAATCTGCCATGATCTGATTGACGGCCCATTATAGATAAATTTCTGTTGTGGAGGCTATTACCCAACATGGCGAACCAATCACCTCATTTAAAATCTAAAGGGCATATTAGAGCAGGGTGAGCCTATCCTAGACCAACGTCTGTGTGGGAGAAGCCAGAGGCGACCCTTCTGCATTAAAATAATGATTTAAATAAGTATTTTTATCCTATGATTCATGAATTCCAGACCCTGTCTCGTGTCTTATATATCCAGCACAAGAAGCACAACAACAGAAATACTTTTTATTAAAATAATTTGTTGCACTACAGCTGTTCTTCTTTGAACCCCGCTGCATGGGTAGTGCAAAGGGCCTTAACGATAGGCTAGGATCTGTGCTAACAAGTGCACAGCCTGAGCAGGTGCACAGGAGTGGTTGGAGGAGTTGGTGCACAATCTTGAATGTGGCCAGGTCCTGCAGCCAATCCTGGTTGAGCACAGCCAAAGGCTATATCCATCAGGGGTTGGCCATAAGCATGGTTTGAAATTCAGAAGGAGCTGATCATAAAAAAAAAGATAAATTCACTTAAAAAATAAAGCATAGTAAAAGTTATAGAAAGGATTGTTTCCAAGACTTTGACACGTATAAAAAAACCCTTTTAAATTCATAGCATTAAATTTGGTTTGCAAGTTGTGGTTTACATGGTTGTAGTCTGAGTTATTATGGATTGTGGTGAATCAGTGTTTTGTTATTTGAAATTCATTACCATAACTATAATTTAACTGAACTCTTGTGGGTGCATTATTCTCTTTTTCAATGTTTACCATTGTGAGTTAGTCTGACAGATTTATTCACTACTGTTTTCAGGGAGCTACTGCCTTCAATAACGTTTAGGGGTGTGCTGATAGAGCCACTTGAGAAGTTGCTGCAAAAACGAAAGTGTGGGAATGTGCAGAGTCTGCAGATATGTATAATCAGCATAACAGTCCCGCAACCTAATGCTAAAACCCTGTCACCATATAGAGGAGAAATGTAGTCACCTAATAACAAATACAGTACTTACGACTTTCGGTGGTGTATCTCCATCTCAATATTTTCATCTGATCTGTTAATGTAAAAAACATAAGTATATTGTTATGACTAGATACATAGGTGGGGGCAGTGCAGGAGAAACACGAATAATTTCTTAACAGGAGAGGTAATACGATGGATTAACATGTAGAGGAGCCCACACCGCTTTCTAGAGAGGATGAGATGGAGCTATCGAAAAACCTTTGAGGACAAAAGAGTGTAAAGAGAAGTGGTAGAACTATGGAGCTCGGACCAATATAAAAAGGGAGAATACATCAATTACATGATCACTGTTGTTTATCTCTCCACCTAGTATGTGACTACGGGGAGATGCTCCTGTTTTAACCCTGGCTTAAGGAAACTTTCTCTGACCACTTGGTAAAAGTGGCTGTGGCTTTTTTCAGGCTTGACAGTGTCTATCATCACTGTGTTTTCCACTTCTGTGTGCAGTGCTTCATGTTTTGCTGTGTTTCACTATTATGTTTTACCTAACACAATGTATGTATATATTATTCTTCACTTGCATGTACATTTCTTGTGTTTTTCCCCAATACAACCATACATTTTGTTTTTTAACTACTGTGTGTAATTAACACACCTCAACTATTGTCTAGTGACTGGCATAATCAAAATGGTTGAGTTAAAGACAGTCCTGAAGAAGGCAGTTGAATGAGTTTAGGGGAATGTGGCTGAAACATGTAGGATCACTTGAGAAGGTGAAAAACATATGTGCTTAATCAATCTTGATGTGTAGTGTGTATTCTGGGTTTAGCCTCTGAAATGAGGAATACTGTTGAAACTGATATTTGTATAGCAATTGCTGTAGGGTTTTCCCTGCACTCGTCCACAGACATAATCCACCGGATTTTCACTGGTGAAATGTAGCTGGGGAAAAAATCAAAAACGATATTTTCTTTCACACATCATAGTTCTGATTTAAGAGGTAATGCCCTTTGAACCCAAATAGCGATTATTCTATATTGGAAGAGAATGAGTGAGTGTCTTTTATAGTGGACTCTGTCTCCCCGACCCTTACATAATGTACTTCTAGAATAGCTGTGCTGCGTTGTCAATTCCTGCATGAGGTGAATAGATGCATTGGTGTTACATTTTAATTTTGAGTTCAAAGCTGATATCTTGACCTGAGCAGAAGGCATCTGCCCACTGCCAAAGTGACATGCTATTTCAGAATTTTAACAAGACTGTAAAGGGAAATGGTCATAAACTCTGGGAGTCAAAATAACTGGATTTGTATTGGTTGAGATGTAATGGGTTGGGTGCTGACGAGATTGGCAGCCCAACATTGACCTCCAATCTCTTGCCAGACTAGAAAAAGAAATAGATCACTGAGAAATTTAGTAGTAAAAATGCCATCCATTGCTAGTTGGCTAGATGGCTCATGACGTCAAAATTTGACCCCAGCCAGATGAATTGCTGTACGTCCCCATTGCAAAGAACTATAAAACTGTATCATGGTTTTGTCCAGGTAATAGCCTAGAACTGTCATTTCCGGTCATGGAGCACATTGTCCTACGAAAATGGCTAGACTGTGTGGTAATATATGTTGTACATTCTGGCATGTGTGATCTACTCTGGTTTAAAGGTGTGTTCCTTTCTGTACATTATTGCTTTGTGGATGGATAGTCACATCAGTTGGTACTACAAACTCTAGCATTTGGCCCTCCTCTCAAGGTGATTTGATGCAACAGATGACAGATGGGATTCTACTGATCCTCGCCCTAGTCAAGTGCTTTGGTGTTTTCAGAGGCATCGAGGCGTATGTTAGTATTTTTACAACAGATCTAATGAGCAGCATCTATTGCACTCAGTAATAGGAAATTTAAAACTTCTTGTTTAAAGTTATCGTCCATAAAATTAAACCAATGTGTTGTCCTTAAATTGTACTCGAATAATGAAAATAATGTTGCAGTATAACGACACTCAAAAGAACAGGATACATCTGGACCATACACATGCCAGCCACCTGCAAGAAATTGTTTCTCTTGGTCTGAAACCTTTGCGATGCAGCTACCACACCTTCTGTCCTTTTTGTGATTAAAAAGTGCGGTTGCTGAAGCGTCCATACTGACTGTATCATAATGTAAAGGTGTTATACAGTGTTTCAAATGTGAAACAGCATCAGAGGCATGAGCCCACTAGATAATTCAATATTTCACAGAGATGTTATAGGTCGGGGAAACTTACGTGCAATACACTGATGCTCAGCGCATAAAAGATTTTAACAGCTGACATGTTTCCCTTTAGAAGGATTTACTGGACCTGTTGTTGCTCTTACCATTAGATGTGTTTGTTCGAGCACATTGGAAAACAACTCTCATGTCTAGGGGTCTGGGAGGAATGTTTGCTCACATTTCCTACAACGATTTAATCATAGAAGGATTTGTTTGAGGTGGAACGTTCATATTTTAGGCGGACAAAGTGCAAACCGCATTTGTAGCTTTCATGCAAAGTCGTAAATTAAATATAACAAGTCTCTCCTTGTTAGACACTACTCAACCTGAGGATGGATATCACAACACACTACTCACAATATTATAATGCCCAGCAGTCATTACTCAAGTTTTTATATAAAAACCTTTAATTGTTTCCGTATTGTGATTCGCTAAATATGCGTTTTTTAGAAAGTAACCACCATTTTTCAGCAATGGCTATAGGATTTAATCAAGTACCAAATGTATTCAGCATTACTCAATTATGGGCCTAAACTAGAGGGTCAGAATTAAATGTTCTGTCCCATGGATGCAAATGTATTAACATTAGAAACCCCAGTGCAAAAATAATACATTATGAAAAAGGCAAGGGTGTAAGACAAACAAAGTAAGAAACATATTAAAAAAATCTGTTAAAATAGAGAATAAAATCAGATAATGCCGAAAATAGCTGTAGGAAATAGAATCAAAATACAGCAGCACTATGTTACACAGAAAGAGGAAATCTATAAAACACGAGATAAAACGTTAAAGGCAGGAACGTCCCCTTGCGGCTGATCCGGCTGGGCAGTGTCCCAGGAGCAGCAGTTGCAACTATAGGCAACCCTCCCACCCATTACAGGCTCCTTGGGCGTTTTTACTTTTGAAATCAAATAACGATGACAGATACCTATTTAGTTATCGTATATGTGCATTGATAATCCACATGCACTGTATATTTATTTGCACAAACACATTTTCAGGAAAAGGATTAGTTAAATGAACACACCACATAGAAAGTGAGTGTAGAAGGGATATGCTAGGTCCTGAAGAAGAAGCCAGGGCGGCTTCGAAACATGTTGACTGACATTGGAGGCGTAGCTCATTGAGGCAACTACACCTCCCTCCCCACATTATTTAACAATACCAGCTCAAAAGTATATATAAAAAAATTCTGACCGACGAGCCATGTATTTTTTAACATCACCTTTCCATTCACTCCTGACCCTTCCACTCACACTCCTACACGACACATAGTCATCTCACAACAGTGCTCCCGCGTAACTGTAGGTTGTAGCACGCCCGTCCCGTAGAGGGGTGGGAAGACCCCTATGAGGAAGCATGACACCAAGAGCCCTTTTGGTGTGTGAGGGGTATTTAAAAAAATTGTGTGTTTTTTTCCCACTGTAGGAAGCGTACTCAACCTGGGAGGACATGGCTTTTGAAACTATCTGAGGGTGGATCTTTGTGGTTTAGAAACTATAGACTGAAGGAAGACATATCCACCTCCACTGCTTGTGACAAGCAGTACCTCTTTGCTCCCCCTTTGTTTTTCTCATGACCATAACATATGCAGGAGGTCCACCCCTGGCTCGTTACATCTGGTACATTTGGCATCTGTACAGGCAAAGTATTTGTTTATTTTTGCCGGCGTGAGGTAAGCCCTGTGGGTTATGTAATAATGAATGAGTCGGAATCTTGTGTTGCGCGGAATTTGCGTGGGGCCTACAAGTATGTGACCCCATTCCTGGGCCGTGGTGGGTCTCCGAAGGTCCGCATCCCAGTGGGCACGCAGGGAGAGCAATGGAGGTGCTGTGTGAATTCTAAGCGTCTCTGCAAACCATCTGGTGAGATGCCGACAAGATCGTGCAGGAATTGTTAGGTCAGATGCGTGGCAGGTTCCTACGTCACATCTCCCCACTGTGTGCCCAATGTGCGAATCACTGCAGCATGAAGGAGGAACTGGCCTTGCGGCAGACCAGTGCTCTCAGCCAGGTCTTCAAAGGGAACCAGTTGCCCAGCATTGTATAGATCCCCTACTTTTAGGATGCCCGCTTCCTCCCATTGTGTGAGTTCCGCACTAGATATCGCCCGATGCCGACTGGGGATGCCTAGTATGGAGAGAGATGGTGCGTGTGGTGTAAGCTGATGCGTGAGACAAAGGCAGCAGCAATAACACTAATAGGCCACCTTTAGTACTAATGGCGTGGGTGAACTGCCTGTCCTGTTGGGGTGGAAAAGTGGCGTTCTCTGGGGATGGATGACCCAGGCGTCTGTGTTGCCGTGTCTCTGAGGTTCCGTGCACTTAACCAGCGTGCTACCCACTGGAGTTGCACCGCCAAATAGCAATGTTCCATATTGGGTAGCGACAGTCCTCCCCTAGTGGTCGGCGGGTACATTTTACACATTGCCACTCTGCTTCATGACCAATGCCAGATGAACCGCCGTACATCCAACTCTAGGTCTCTGAACAGTGGTGGCCTGAGGTAGAGCTATAGGTTCGTGAAGTGATAAAGTAGAGGCAGTAGGACCACTATTTTAATTAACGCTATCCTGCCCATGACTGCAATTGGCAGGGTTTTCGAGAAGGTCATTTGCGCCCGCATCGCTGTGATTGAGTGTGTCAGTTTACCTTCAAGGAGATCCTGCTGTTCTCGATATATATGGACTCCGAGGTATCGGAACACCGTAGTTTGCCAGTACAATGGTTTGTCGCTAATTATTAAGTGTGGTTCTTTAGTGGTGGCCGCGAAGGGATATTGGCATGACTTGTCCCAGTTCACTTTCATTCCTGATACCAAGGTGAAGCGAACCAGCATGTTATCAATTGCCGTGCAGGATTGTCCATCATCCCTGAGGTAGATGAGCTGGTCATCAGTGTACAGTGAGACGGCATGTATGCCATCTCCCAGGGGATCCCCCATTTGGCGTGAGTGCCACATAGCGCCTCTGTTAGCGGCTTGATAGGCAACGCGAACAGTAGAGGAGAGAGTGGGCAACCCTGCCACTTGCCATGACCAATAGGGACCTGGTCTGAGACATAGCAACCCATCTTAACTCTGGCGATTGAGTCGGTGTATAACAGGCGGACAAGGCCCTAGAACACATCTTCTACCTCATATCTTTGCAACACGGCTAATAAGAAATCCAATGCCAGGGTGTCAAAGGCCTTTTCGAGGTCTAAGATCAGGCATACGACCAGTCGTTTCCTGAATAATGTCCCACTCTGAAGAACCAACGCAGGTTCAGTGATGTGCTGTGAGCCGGCACAAACCCATTCTGGTCTACATGGACCAGCTGAGGTACCAATGGGACAAGCCTGTTTGCCAGAATTTTGGCCAAGACCTTGCAATCTGTAATAAAAGGTGCTAACAGTCGATAGGAACCGATCAGTTCTGTGTCTTTTTGTGGTTTAGGTAAGGAGACCATTAAGGATTCATGAAGCGTGCCTGGCAACCTTCCAGTTTCTTGTTCATTTTGGTACACTGCAAGCAGTCGTGGTAATAAAGCTTGTTGGTAGGCTTTATAATATTTGGACGGATAACCGCCCAGTCTGGATGCCTTGCCCGTAGCAAGTGTACAAATGGAAGCACGCACTTTTAATAATGTGAACAGCTCATCTAGCTCGGCTCGTTGTTCATCTGTGACGCGGTGTAGTGTAGTTCCTATTTTCCCTATAGGCCCTGCGCATTGGAATAACATAAACAGCAGTTTAGACGTAGAAGTGCGGTCTTCCAGGTCTCTACTGACTATGCTAAACTTAATTGGGTTTGTTACCAACTAGCTCAGAGGTCACTGGAAACTTTCTTGACTGAATAGGAAGTGATCAGCTTCCCTGCACATACAAGAAGGGATTCAGTTTTCCAACAACCGCATAAACATGACAACTTTGCTCCTTAGAATACGAGTCAATCTCTAGAGTCGTGTGAAACAATAGACAGTTATTTTACTCAGTCAGTTGTGCAGATTACTTTCACCAAGATGCAGAGAATAGAGAGACGGGCGTTTTCAATAAAAGGTATTATTTATTGAACAGTCTTTCTTCTCATGCAAGAGAAATGAATTGCCACAATTGCAAGACTTGTAATTATAAAAAGTGCGTACAGTAAAATGAGGATTGCGAAATAATACTGTAAAAGCATTGATATGGTTTCTTAGCCATACAATGGTTTAAAATGAATAAAATATATACATTCATATATACATTTAGCTAACGTACTCAACTGGTGCTTCCAACTACGCCTACCCCAGTGTACCTGACCTAAGCCTAATACTTGGGAGGGAGTAAGTAAGTAGCAGTTTAAGTTAAGTTGATTTTACCAAGGTTTGCTTCATGAATTCTCTCTAAGGGTTTAGTCAACACCATACCTCTGGAATAGAATGTTGGAGGTTTTGTATCTCCTCTCAGGACTCGATATCCCAGTAACTCGCAAGAGTAGGCTGGAAACGCCGGAGCTGGATTTTCTCGGCAAGAGAAAAGACAGCGTCTCTCTCAGCGCGTCAAGGAGGAGGAGGGGCAGCGTCCGTGGGCTGCTTGCATCTGCTGGGCTCTGCAGGTGACAGCTGTTCTGCTCCTGTATTCACCACACCATCGTTATCGTCGTCGCACTTGCTTAAGGCAACGTTGGTAATATTTATACCTGAAAGATGCCTTGTTTGACGTAAGTTTTTGGACATAAGAGGTCAATAAAGATGTCACTAGGAAGTGATCGTCCTTTCAGTGCTCATTAGAGTTCTATTACTAATCAAAACATAGCAAGCGGGGCTTTCCCAGGTTGCTGAGTTTTATCTTGTTGAAGAACTCGGATTGTAATCCAGGAATCTAAGATAGTGGCTTCTGCTGTGTCATCTACTGTAATGAGCTGCAGAGGCGAGTTTCAGAAATATGGCTCTGATCGTTTATGCCATTATAGGGGTATGAATGGATTATAGCAGCATAGGGGCATAAGGTCACAGTATTGATCGGGGTCCTAGATTAGAACGCGACAGCGGGGCAGGTTCAGGGTGCAAAAAAATGATTCCTATTCTGCAGGTGTTGCACGATGTGCTGACCGGTAGACTATGGTATAATGTGTGGTGAACTCCTTGTGGATGGCCCGCTGTGCAGTGAACAGTAATTCAGATGTAGAGCGTAGTCGCAAAATTGGTGCATGTGCATTCTCCTCCCGGATGATATGTGCCAGCAGTCTACCCGCCCTGTCCACTGTGGCCTGAGTGCGTGCACCATGAGATGCGTAATTGAGACGTCGTAGGTGCCCATACACAGTAGTGTGCTGCATCTGGCAGTTATCAATGACTGGTTGCACCACCATGCCCTGTTCTAGTTCGGTTTCGAGCTGGGTTAGGTCATCTTCTACACATTTAACTTCACTGTCTAATTGCTTCCGAAGGCTCCAACTCATCCCCATGCACTGACCGCTAACAACTGCCTTCCCAGCATCCCACAGGACCCCCACATCCATGACTGATCTCTCGTAATGCCCAAAGTAGTCCTCTAGTGCTGTGGCTGCTGTCTCTTTGAACGAGCGATCCTCCAATGCCATAGGCTGAAGCCTCCATATGCGGATGTATGGCGTTACATCGCAAACTATTACAACGCACACCATTACAACGCAATTTTTACAATGCAGGATCATTTACAACGGAAGCCTTTACAGCGCATGACATTACATAGCAGATGCTATTACAACGCATGCCATTACAACGTAAGTCTAGGTAAGTATATTATTTTTTAACAAATGTAATTATTAAATATTGACTTTATTTTATTTATTAAATACATTTTTTAATAATATATTTGTAAATATATTTAAATATTTTTTTAAATAGTGTAGGTGTATAAAAATAATATTTTAAATCCAGTTAGTGTAAAACCCAAACCCAGCCCTGAACCCTAAAAATACCCCTGTACCCCAAAACCCAGCGCTGAACCCTAAAAGTACCCCTGTACCCCATAACCCAAACCCAGCCCTGAACCCTCAAAATACCCCTGTACCCCATAATCCAAACCCAGCCCTGAACCCTAAAAGTACCCCTGTACCCCATAACCCAAACCCAGCCCTGAACCCTAAAAATACCCCTGTACCCCATAACCCAAAACTAAATATATACTATTACTTAAATAAATTTATTTAATTTAAATTTAAAAATAAATTATTAAATAAAATGACATACTTACCAATACTTACGTTGTAATGGCATGCGTTGTAATAGCATCTGCTATGTAATGTCATGCGTTGTAAAGGCATGCGTTGTAAAGGATCCTGCGTTGTAATGGTGTGCGTTGTAACAGAATGCGTTGTAAAAGTTGCGTTGTAACTGTTGTTTCCCCCATATGCGGCATACAGGGCCTTCAACATCTCCCTGTAGTGTCATGATGTGCGGATTATGGTCCGAGTGTGTTTTCCCCAAATAATCCACCTTAGTGCATTTCGTGATGAGCGTTGCGCTTGTAACAAAATGGTGGAGACGGATGTGCAGCCCATGTGGAAGTGAATATTATGAGTATAGTCAAGCCTGTGGAATAAGGGTTTTCCACACATCTGCCAGGCCCCAATGATGTAGCCAGTCCCCTAGATGTTTAGCATGGAATGTCGCTGCTGTTTGTGGGAGTGGTGGGAATGATCTCTTGCGTGTCATATCAAGAACAGAGTTAAAGTCACTGCCAAAAAGCCAAGGGACAGCGCACCAGGGGGACAACAGACCTGTGAGTGTACCAGAAGGGGGCTTGCTCCGTTTTAGGGGACTACATGGAGCTGAGTACCACGTCCTGACCATTGAGACAGCCCTTAGCAAACACATACCTGTTGCATGCATCTATTATCGTCTTATCGTGCTCAAAATGGGTTCCAGGTCACACCCATATTAAAGTCCCTCTTGCATAATCTGAGTACCCTGTGACCAGTACTTGGCCCCTCCATCTCGGCTGTATCTTGCTGTTTTCCAGCTGGGAAATGTGCGTTTTCTGAAGAAACGCTACATGTGCAGCGTGACACTTCAAGCATGCACGTCTCGCATATCTGGGCGCTAGCGTATGGATGCCCCTGACATACCAGGTTATTACGTTAGTGTGCGGCAGGCGGTGTGTTTTAAAGGTGGTCTGGCATGGTGCCTATGTGTCATGTGAGGCAGGTGATAACGCATTGTATGCTGTGTAGGTGCAAAACAAGAAATAGAAAACTGCTGGCGCGGGAGCGTGCTAACTTTAGCGAGAGGAGTGAGCACTGGAGTTGTGGTGAGTGCCAGATGCATCTATGGTACCAGCAAGTGCGCGGGTGACATAACTCGAACAGGAATTACAGGAAAAGCTTCTGACGGCTCAGCTGGGAGAGAGCAGAGCAACAACGTGCGTCCGCCGAAACGAACAACAGTGCCTTATGGAAACTCACGGTCACGTCCCCCATGTTGGACTTTCTGGACGGTGGGGCTGGTTGTATCCTGCAATTAATGTAATGGGCGAGTTCGGGCTCGCTGTGCGCGTGTGAAAGTTTACGCCACATAGTAGTGTGGTGTAAGTTGGGCGCTCACTTTTCTGCACCAGCCTGGCTGTACACTATGCTCCAAGCAGGACATTAGAACAGCGCAAGCGCAGGCTGCGTGGAGGGCAGCGTAGATCACAAAAAAAAAGAAAAATGAGAGAAGAAAAAAAGACCAGGCATTGCAGTGAACTTATACTTGCATGGTCACAGTTTACACTGTACCGCTACGTTGATCATCCGCGGTTTGAGGTATTACTACTGGGAGTGACTGTGCGTCTTCGAGGTGCTGCCACACAGTTTGCGAGTTGTCATCACTCAGCGAACGTTCAAAAGAGGCATCTGTATCTTCATCGTTTCGCCATTCCCTCGTGTCTGTCACTGCTTGAAATGCATTTCACCATTCCTACAGCACTTGCTCGTTGCAGTGGGTGGTTGCCGACTGCACCTGCAGTGCTTTAACTCACCTCTGGTTTCTGGTGCGTCGGCCCCCTCGAGTGTCCGATCACTGCCCTACATTAATTTACAGGCTGCTCTACGAGGTGTGGTGACCCTTAGCTTCAAGCCAGTCCGAGACATCCTCCACATTGTTGAAAAAGTGCGCTCAGTCTTCCGCCACATCCTGCAGCCGGGCCAGGAAAATGAGGGAGTACTTCAGGTTCAAGTCTCTCAACATGCGTTTGACCGTGAAGAAGACGCTTTGCTGCTGCTGCACTCCTAGGGCATAGTCTGGGAAGGAGACGACCTGTGAGTTGTCCACTTTGAAAGATCCCAATGTTATCACTTCCTGGAGTAGTGTGTCCCTGTCTTTAAAGTTCATGAGCCGAAACAGGAAGGGTTGTTTCCAGCTGCGGCGGTGGGCGACTCAATGGCACCCTATGTGCCCTTCCCCCAGCGAAGAAATTAGAAAGCACACCTGCAGGCAACAGACTTTGCAACCAGTTTTCAGTATAGGTCACTGCTTCACTGCCTTCTGTGCCTTCTGGCAAACCCACTAGGTGTATATTGTTCCAACGTGAGCGGCCTTCTGCGTCATCCATTCTGCGCTCTAATGATCGAAGCCGCATCATGAGGGTGCGGATTTCCAAAGTCGTCTCCCCGGTTATTGGGGCGAAATCTTTCACGTCTTTTTCTCGATCACTGACGCTCCCTGTCAGTTTTCGGTGGTCAGCATGCAGGAGCCTAAAGCCTGACTTGACCTTATTGATGCAGCCTTCCAAGGAGGTGCTGGCTTGTGTCAGCGTTTCACCAATTTGCGTCACCACCTGTAAGACAGAATCTATTTTAGATTCCAGGCTGGAGCGCCTATGCAAATATGACGTTTCAGACTCCTGATCCGAGTGGCCTGGGCCTTTACATCGATCTCACGGGTGGAATGCCTGTACCTGTGTGTGGTTTGCTCATCTCGCCAGTTCACAACAGATGATCTTTGTGAGGGTGATATGGGCCTCTGCGCTTCCATGTCTCCAGGGGGCTCCGCTATCTGGTGGCACAGGCAGGTGTTCGCCAGACCAAGGGCGGCCAGGGTGTCGCAATCCACTTCCTGGACCTATCCGGCCGGACACAGCACCGAGGGCCAGATTTTTTTGTCCTCC
Source organism: Lissotriton vulgaris (assembly GCF_964263255.1). Lineage (NCBI taxonomy): Eukaryota > Metazoa > Chordata > Amphibia > Caudata > Salamandridae > Lissotriton > Lissotriton vulgaris. Next base: position 1,186,623,917 of record NC_141693.1, on the reverse strand, counting down.
CCCGGCTCAGGTAGTAGCACAAGAGTGGCAGAGGGGCCTGCACTATGGGTCAGATGTGGCGCTCTTCACCTGCAGGTGCTGTGCCATCACATAATAGCGCTTATTGGTACTATGCCACCTCAGCAGTCTCTCCATGTCTCAGTGACACGCAGAACCCAGGTATAGGAAGGCATTCCTTCCCCCCCATGTTCTTCAATAGTGTGGGTGTGGCACAAGGCCGTACCCTGTAGGTCACTTATAGTCAGCCTCCACACATGGCATGTGCAGCAGTTCAGACCCACACATAGCGTATGAGGCAGGAATCAGTTCTGCCACACGAGGTGGCATCTGCTCTCTCAGCCCACCAGTCTTTTGCGGCCCGACAGGCAGGAGTCCTGCATCACTCACCGCATCCAGGCAGCAGCCAGTTGATGCTTCCAGGAGCCCCTGGGGAGAGGGAGGGGTAACGGAGTCAGGATCGCTGCACCGCTCGTTCCTCCTTTTCAGCAGCAATGTCACACGCAGAGGTACAGCCAGGTGTTTAGTTCTTCCACCACCACTCCTGGGTATCGCAAGCCTCCTCAGCCGGTTCAGCCACACAGCACGGGGTCAATCCCAGCCTCGTCGTACAGGGATAAGGCACCGCGTCTGCAGATCACTCGGCTCTCCTTGACTGCAGTGCCAATGGTCACGCGCCTCTCCTACGTGACCGCCCCACAGCCGCTCTGCATAGATGGCTGCTTCTCAGGTGGGGCAGGGTCCCGATTCTCCAAACTCACTATGTATGGTCACACCGGCACCGCAAACCCCGCGGGCTAGGCTCAGCACACAGATGATGCTTCTGTGTGCAGGATACATGCCGGATTCTGGGGCTGAGTGGCGGAGCCTCGCTAGAGCGCGCCCGCCATCCTTGCTGGCTAGCCATGCCCTCCTGATTATGTGGGCCTGATGATGAAGAGGGTGGTGTCTCAATGCTAGATCAAGGGTACCAAAGCCTAGCTGCTAAAGGTATATTTTGCGGTGATCAAAACACTGGGGTGTAAAAAAATCATGGGGTTCAGTTCCCACAATATGTGTGAATGCTGTACACCATGCAAATGAGAGCACTATAAAATCCTGAGTGAGGGATTTCTGAACAGATCAACAATGTGAGAAAATTCAGGTGGGCAGATACTGGTGTTCTTCTCTTTGATATTGCAGGGTTTATACTTTTTGATGCATAAATTTTCTTTTTACACATATGGAGGAGAAAGGTCCACTTAGTCGTTCTTAGGCTACCATTCGTGGAAGGTGACATAAACGTACTTCCTGAATATCAAGGAGAACTACTGATTGCCTTTGGCAGTCAGCATGCAGTTGTGATCATAAAACTGAACCTTTCAGAAACATTTGACACTAACAACCAAGGTGTACTGATGAAAGCCTTTTTGTAAAGCACACGTATACCGAAAAGATATCTTGGTGCTCTCTGCTTCTGAGACTGACAGGCCTACTTATTGAAAAAACAGGTTTGTAGCTGTTTTTATCTGAGAGAGATTAGAGTGGGAAGGGCTCTAATACGAGGAGGTAGGTTATTCCAGAGATTGGTAGTACCCACGACAAAGCTTCTGCCTCCCCAATGTGTACTGTAAATTCTAGGAGTGGTTAACAGGTTCGCCCCTAGGGAACGCAAATGTCTGCTGGCTGTGTATATCTGCAAGAAGTGTTTAAAAAAACCAGGGTCTTTTCTGGTTATTGCCTTATAGGCTATACACAGCGCTTTACATTTTTTTCGGCTTCTGATAGGCAGTCAATGCAATTGTATTATAGCCTTGGATACAGAATTATATTTGGCAGGCCCAAAGAGAATCCTTGCGGCTGCATTCTGTACCATTTGAAGCTTATAGACTATTGCAATAGTCCAGTTTATACATGACTAAAGCAGTGATTATTGTCCTTCTTGCTTCCGCCGGAATAAATGGAAAGAGTTTTTTTACCATTCTAAGTATGTAAAAGCAGAAAGAGACCAGAGAGTTGAGTTGGGGCTCATAGTTCAGCTTGTTATCTAAAATGAGACCCAGATTTTTGGCCTTTGCCACTGGGATGAGCGGAGAGCCCAGTTCTTCAGGCCAACAACTAGAGGACCAGACAGGGAGTACATTTCCAAACACAATCACCTCAATCTTCTTAGAGTTCAGTTTGAGTCTGGACATCCATGAGCTAATTGCTAGCATGCCATCATGGACGGTGGTCGATACCTCTGTCACGTTTTATAGGCGGACAGAACTATTTGGGTATTATCCACATAGGAGGTAAACACCTGGTCAAAGGATCTGACTAAGAGTTCAAGTTCTATGAAATATATATTAAACAGCGTGGGGCTGATAGATGAGCCCTGTGGCACCCCATATAGAAGCGAAAAGGTGGCTTATTCAAAATTGCCCAGGCTTACTGATTGTATGCACTCAGACAGAAAGGATATCAGCAAAGATTTAGCCCTATTCCTGATGCCTAGAGTGGTGATTGTTTTAACAACAGCCTGCGGTCAACTGTATCAAAGGCCGCTGATAAATCCAGAAGAATAAGACCTGTTGCCCCATCTCTGTCTACGGGGACCCTTATCTCTTCAGTGGCTTCAATCAGGGCTTTCATATTGCTATGGCCGGATCTGAAACCGAAATGCATTTCATCCAGCAACTGGTTATTTTGAATGTATTGTGTAAGCGGAACATTCATTACGTTTTCAACTAGTTTAGCAGGCAAAGGAAGACGTGAGATGGGCCAGTAGTTGTTGGGATCAAAGATATCTATTGTATGCTTGAAAGTGTTTATGCATTCTTGTACGACTTGAACCTAACTGAAGGGCAGGGGTGCCTTGTAGAGAATCAAAGGCAAGATTCAGTAAATGAGTGTTTGGACAGTAGATGTGTTCTATCAACAGAAATGGACTTTTACTGCATATTCGTAGAAGAGGTGCAAATGTAGCTCTCTATTAAATTAGAGCAGGTATTTTTTTGCACTACTTTCTATCCAGTCTGCTGAAGTTCTGGCTGAAGTTATGTCAGGAACCCCCAGAGATAATGACTTTGTTTGCCAGATAGGTGGGGGTGTCAGTCATGATGGCTTTGTAGATGATGCAATTGCTTTTGAAGATGGTGCAGGCCCGTCAGGAGAGACACTGGAGTTCCCTCAGGGTGTGGTTATGAACTCATGCTTCTTTTAGACCTTTATTGAGGCATGGTGTGGTGTGTAGAATGGCCTTCAGTGCCAGTGAGAAATATGGCAGGTCGTGGTGCACCATCCAGATGCAAAAGTACAGGTTTGAACACCAGTTCGGTAGTATTTTTCTTGAAGGAACAATTTCACTTTCTTTCGTAGAAAGAGCTGGTTCCCAGCTGCCTGGCTTTTCTTGGCAATGTGCTTCTTGTGGCTGAAGTCATAAGCCATAGTGAATCTGAGTGTGATTTGGTGCCGGATTAAAGTTGGTGTTCGAATCCAGCCAGGCTCATGGGATTGAGCCTGATTTGTGCTAGTTGTGGCCGGTCATTCTTGGAGAATAGTGGGAATTCTGTTTTAATGATTGAGCTTCAGGTAGGCAGATGCTGAACATCTATGTCAAGATGTGTTGCTTGCAGTATTTGAGGGGCTGAACGTCTGCAGAGAATGAGACTTTCAAGAAGAGTTTTGTGTCATCATCACAGTGTTGAATGTTGATGCTTGTATCAATAAGAAGAGTCCACAAAAGGGTTCATGTAGATATTTAACACGGCAGGGGACAATTTCCCCCCTCATCAAACAAGTATTGGTTGAATAGCTAGATAGAAGGAGAACCAGTGAAGGATCGTGCTAGTGAATTCCACTTGAGTCTTGAGAGTGGGGTGGTCAATGGTGTTGAATATGGAAGTGAGATCCTGAAATACTAGGAAACAGGTGTCATCTAGTGTTTTCAATGGTTAGAAGCTACACAGATAATTGTGTTGTGCAGGAGATAGTTGTTGATGTGAACTTGGAATTGTGTATAGAATGCTTTTTTGATGATCTTGCTGATGAAGGGTAGGTCAGTGATTGGCCAGTAGTTGGTGAGTTAATCAGGCTCTAGTATGAATTTTTTAGGAGGGATCATTGTGGCTTGTTTTATTGGAAGATGCGTTGAGTGAGGTATTTATGATGATGTGGAGAGGAGAGAGAATGTCACAGAAGTGGGCTTTAATGAAGATAAACTGACTTTAACAGAGTTGAGAATGTCGGTGATAGAGATTTGAAGGATGGCCATTGTGGAATGCACTCTAGATTGGTGCATGTCAGAAAAGAAGCAAGCTTGGTGCTTTTATGTACTTTCTAATTGTGTCTATCTTTTCACCTAATATGAGTTCTGGGGCATCACTCTTATTGGCGGAATGAGGGATTTGAGGGTCAGATAGAGGGTTGATGTAATGTTTGCATGTCTTGAGAGTGTTCTGCTTCAGTTGGCAGCTAAATTGATGATCTTGGTATTGTATGTGGCTAATATAATAGATCACCTGTGTGCTGCTCTGAGGAAGTTCAGCAGCTTAACGTTGTCAGACTTTGTTTTTCTTCCATTCTGCTCTCCTGTCTGCAGAAGGAGTGTTTGCTGTCAGCAAAGCCTTTGAAATACCAAAATGCTGAAGGATTTCACTTTTTTCCTATGGATTTCCAGAACTGCACTGAAATATGGCAGTGTCAGGAACAGAGATGAATTTAAGCTTTAGGTTGTTGATTGGGAAGTCTTTTAGGGATCTGTGCTTTTTTCCTTTTGCCCTTACACAAAGCCTCAGAGTATTGGTTGGATACTAAGCAAGGTGATAATAATGACACGGTGATCAGGTCAATTCATGAACAGTTTTTATAAGACAGTAGGTGACGTCAAGACTTAAGGGTGGAGAATTTTGCTTTTGCAGCACAACCTCTTTGTTTCCCTATTTTATAGAGCGCCGTTTGAAGTGGAATTATAAACACTGATCACTCTCACTCTGAGACATGTGTTGAGTATGGTACTAATCTAGGTGCACCAAATGACATACTGCAAGGACGCTGGACTACAACCAACACACTCTAACCAGAGTACATGATATATATATACATATATATATATGCTGTTATTGACAGGGAGAAACTGATGAAAGAAATTGACGACATCAATGAGACACTGGCTCCATTTGAACCCAGAGAACTCATCACAACAACTCGGAAAGAAATTAATGACAGACTAAAACTACAAGAGGAGAAAATTAAAACACGCAAAATATTCAAATTTGCAAGAGACAAGGAGGATTATGCCCAGGGCCGCATTTTCACATTTGCAAAAAAATATGAAACAGCTAAAAAAACAAAATTAGCACAGCAAATTGGAAAAAATGCACCGAAACAACAATCTAATGCCTTGGCTTCAACATCAGCCAATGCGGGAGCCGTAAGTGATGATGCAGCAGAAATCAGTGAGATCGAATCACTGACCAGTGGCTCAACATCGGATGACGGCGAGGGGCAATCCCTGGAAATAAGCACTACTATCTTGAATGTAGGAGAAGAGATTGATTTTTTAGTCTCGGACCGCCTGCAGACCCTAAGACCACGGAAGCGACAAGAACAGCAGCCGAAAAAAGATCTGAACGTAACAAAAGGAGAAGGAACCGCCGCAAAAAACAAAAAATCACCAAAAAAAACAAAGCGGCAGTATTGGCGGCAAAAGAAATAAATAACAATGTTATTATCAACTTATCTGAGACAGTACTTACTGAAGCAGAGAAACAAATCCTCAGTTTGGGACTAACATATTGTCCTGTCTCTGATTTTAATTACACAAAGACTCGGGTTGATATATTTTGTTACATTCGTAAGCTGAAACTGATGAAATTCTTTAACATTAAAGATGGCTTGAAAGAAAACTCAGCCAATAAACCTAACACAACCGGTGCAAAAGGGACAACAGTTGATAAAAATCTAAATGTTCAAGCGGGGGACACACGAACCTTTCTAACAATGCACCAATTGGCTGTGCCCACAACAACCAACAATGAGCCATTCTCAACTCAAGAAGAATTAAACATGGCACAAATTGCACAAATTGGAATGGGCATAAGCCCCTTCAAGCCGAAATCTAATTTCATACCAAACATGCCTAAGGATGCTATAGACACGTTTCACGATGTTATAGTGGAGGATCTGAAACAACTTTATCACAAGGTAAAGCACCGAAAACGCTACAAAACCCTTAAGGAACAGGAATACATAACTTTGGTTAAAAAATTGAATAAGAATCAATAAATCATTGTTACAATGGCAGACAAGGGAGACAACGTGGTGATCTGGCCCCAAACAGATTATATTCAAGAGGCCTCAAGACAACTAGGCAATGGAGCTTGTTACACCAAAACAAACATGAAAATGTATAATGAGGCAAAGGAATCGCTGAAAAAACTATTATACAAATGGAAGAGAGAAGGTATGTTGTCTAAATGTGAACATGAATTTCTCCATGTTGAATCACCCATACTTCCCAAACTATACCTATTACCTAAAGTACATAAAAAAACTATTCCTGAACCTGGCCGCCCAATCATTTCTGCCATATCCAGTGTTGCTGAACACATTGGGGAATACATTGACTATTTCCTGCAAAATATGGTAAAAACCCTACCTACAAATATTAAAGACACTGGCCATTTCATCAGCAAAATTAGAAATGTTCCCTGGAATGATGAATTGCTTTTTATAACACTTGATATAGAGTCTCTCTATACACGTATCGAACATGAAACTGGTTTAAGAGCGTTAGAACACTTCCTGGGAACACGTACTATTGACTGTTACAAACACAACAAAATGCTGTTGGAACTTATTACTTGGTGTCATCATAATAATTTTTTTATGTTTGGCGGGGAGGTCTATTTGCAACAACGTGGTGTAGCGATGGGTGCCTGCTTCTCCCCCAGCTATGCGTGTTTACACGTAGGTTGGTGGGAGGAGCAGGTACTCAAGCGCACATATGGGGCCATAATGAACAATAACGTAGTCCATTGGATGCATTTTATTGACGATGTGTTTGTTTTGTGGAGAGGGGACAAATTGAGTGCGGAAAATTTTATCAAAAATATTAACGTCAATGACCAAAACCTTAAATTCACATCATCCATCAGCAATGTGGAAGCTGAATTTTTAGATGTTAAGGTCTTCATTTATGAAGGTAAACTGGCTACCAAATTGCACCGCAAAAGCACTGCTGGTAACAGCACTCTTCATTCCAGTAGTGCCCACCCCAAACATATTATTGATAATATCCCCTATGGGGAACTCTTGAGACTCAAGAGAATCTGTAGTACGGAAACAGATTTCAACAGATGTATGGAGGAATCCCTAGAAAGATTCCGATGCAGAGGATTTAAAGAATACATCCTTAAACAAGCCGTTGCCAAAACTAAAGCAAGATCCCGAGAATCTCTATTGGCAACTGAGACTACATCTGAGAATATTGACATTATCTCTAATTCAAACACAGAAACATTGGCCCCTAGACTAATTTTGACCTTTAACAAGCAGGAAAGGAAAAACAGATCAATTGTAAAACAAAGATGGCCAGTCTTAAAAACAGACCTGGTTTTGTCACCTAGATTGCCAGATGGACCGAACATAACATACAGAAGAGGCCCTTGCCTTAGGACCCAAATTAGCAGAGAATTCCCTGAACTAACCATAAAAGACAATTGGATGCTTCGACCAGGTTTTACTCGCTGTCCTAATTGCAGGGCCTGCAAATTCGGGATTAATACCAGAGAGTACTTTACACCATTTAATCCCACCCCAATTAAAATCATGGGATCCTTCAATTGCAAAACCGAATTTGCGGTCTATATCCTGACATGCACCTGTGGTCTTAGATATGTGGGTAGCACCCGACTACAGGTGCATGTCAGGGTACTACAACATCTCAGAGCAATAGTTAACAATGATAGCTCCTACCCTGTGGCAAGACACTTTAAGTCAGTCCACAATAATAATTTACAATGTCTTACATATTTTGTGATTGCCGCAGTGCCCAGACCCCGCAGGGGAGGTGATCGTGACAAAATTTTGAGAAGACTTGAATCCCAGTTCATTCTGGAACTAGATAGTCGTTTTCCTAATGGTCTGAATACCACTGAGGACCTTCATGTATTCCTCTAATATAGTGAGCACTAATTATTGGCTAGATTGGTTTTGGAGCTTCCTGCCTCAACCGTCTCCCTAATCTATGAGTTTCCAAAAGAAATATTTTATTTTTACCTTTTCACATTATCTTAATAGCACCAATTATGAATTAATTTTCTTGATATAAATATTTTTTTCAATTTGTTATCACTATCTTCCTCCTTTCTGGATGACAGATAGCCACACAGTAGAGGGCACTACACATTATAAGACATAGACAAAGGGGCATGATGACAAGTAGTCCTTTGGCTAGATCTCTTCTACTTTATATATATTTGTTTGCAATTTTGTTTTGACATTATAGAATTGCGCAATGCAAGATATTTTGTACATGAGCCAACCACACATATGAGCATTTATGCAGTAATTACAAGTAACATATGTATGTAACAGAACCATTCCCATTATGTAGTGAATCTATATTTGGGTTCCAAGAACTATTTACAATGCGTGATTTTGCACAGTGGTCGATTGTTTACAGATTAATGTTTACAATGCGTTATTTTGCACAATTATTGATTGTTTGCGAAATTTGCACCTTGCACATAGCACTTTATAAGCTCTATGTTGCACCAAAAAATCTTTTGCGTAATTTGCACATCTGGATTTTAAACCATGTATTTGATCTTCTTGTGTTCTGTTATTTTACATGTTGGCTGTACAGAATTTATGCAGTTATAATCCCTTTTTAATCTTGCATATAGCAACATACGTTTTAAATTTAAGCATCTATGCATTTTTAAACGTATTGCAATTATAAAATATATGTAGAAAACTTCATCAGAAAACAGACTACTTTGCCTAATGTTTGTAGTATGTCTTCCACATTCATAGTCACAAGTGGTGTTGTTGCAATGGGTTTGAAAAAACCGGGAAAAAAAATGTATATAAAGTGTGAAAAAATACTTACCTGACGATCTGTGAGCAAGGGCGGACGCCCGAAACGCGTCGGATCTGGTGGCTTGACGAAAATAAATCAACTTGCCTAATTTAGACACTGGAGTCGCGTGGTCTTTTTCTATTGCTGACGAGGTGGTGGGAGAGACTACAACGAACGCATATATATATATATATATATATATATATATATATATATATATATATATATATACTCACTGATAAGACCTATATCATGGACTCCATTAACCTTTAGGCATATATAGGCCTAACTGTTTATCAGAGATGCTCCAAGGACCATGCAACACAAAGGTGATTCTTGCGCTGGCACCCCAGCCACAAATCCCATATAATTAAATAGACCAATAACCCTTGACTTACCTTTGTCAATTTCATTATTGGAGTTCTTGGCAGAGCTCTGGACTGCAGAGAAAAATAACAAACTATTAGAACACAATTTGTGAATGAGTTCCTGATGCAGTGTTGGTGATGTATAAGCTGCTCTTAACTGGCAGTATTTGCGAGTAAGTGTACTTACAGGTTTTAAACTGTGATAAACAATGGATATTTCAAACAGCAAAAATAATACATGAATCAATATTAATTACTTTCTTGTCAACATTTGCAGTGTTACATTGGGTAGATCTGTACAATTACAGACATAACTTGACATAGTCTCACTACTAACCAAGAAGGTGTGCACCCAGGCTGCAATAAAAAAAATATTTCTGGTCCTCCAGGTGGGGCAGTTAGGTTGAGTTGTTAAGGACATCTTTGGTTTTCCATTGATAAATGTGTCTTTGCATTTTCAGGCATGTAGATGAAGTTTAGTATCGCTTAATTGTGTTCGGCTATCAAACAGTCTCATTAATGTTTACTTGCACTCACAATAGAGAGTCACATTCAATACATCCTCAGAATTGCACAAAAGAGAAGGAAGAAGCTTTTGAATTGCATGACTCGTTAAGACGGTAAGGAAAGTGAAATGATATGCTACACCATCATTTTTTGTTTTTAAACAGAACCCCTCAAAAGTTCAGATTATGTACGAAGAATACAGTGTGGAGGTGAAACTCAATTACTAATATGACACCAGCTCACTAACCCAGTTCCAAAAAGCCAGCAATTCATCACACCGAAAATCAGTGACAGAAAATTGTGTTTAAAATATCGTCTTACAAAAATATTAAGTCAAATAGAACGTCAAAAAATCTCGCAGTCCTATACTTATAATGCAAATTAGAAAAATATTGTCAAGATATTGTTTATAATAATATCAAGCAAGAACAGGCAAACATATTATATTTTAAATAAATAGCTACTTTAGAGTAGTGTAATTGAATCAGTTCTTTCTTTTAGTGTAATATAATATTTATTTATTAATATTCAGTATATTTTTAATTATATGCATATACATATATTTATATACAATGAACAATTAAACTTATCACCAGCCCAAAGGAATGCCTTGACAAAAATACAAGCGAATACTACTGCACAGAAGCATTGAGAACACTGAAGGACACAGACTGCTATACTAAGATCACTAAAGATGACTACAATTCTAGCATCAAGGATTATCACCTTCTACTTGACAAGTGGGCAACAGAAGGGATGTTAGATGCGAATGAAGTGAAATTTTTGACGTGCCAACAGCCTATAACTCCAACATTTTATCACTTACCAAAAATTCACAAACATTCAACATTGCCGCCAGGGAGACCAATAATCTCCTCGAAAGGCAATTTAACAGAAAATATGTCACAATTTTTGGATTTCTTTCTGATCGAGCATGTCAAATCCTTTTCATCATATATAAGGGATACATCTGACTTTATTCGCAACATATCTGATATACCTTGGGAACCCGATATGCTGATGATAGTGTTGGATGTGACTGGACTTTACACTTGTATATCACACAATGATATGTTATGTTATGTTATTGCTTATTTGTATAGTGCCTATCACCGCCGGTCTCTAAGCGCTTAGAAACAGAACAACAAAACACACTGTTAACCCAAATCCATCAGGCTACCCATCGACTATGCTGAAGTCATTGCCCTTTTAAATAAATGGGTTTTTAATTTCTTTCTGAAGGGCAGTAACTGAGATTCTTCCTTCAGAGTAGTCGGAAGTGCATTTCACAACTGTGGGAGAAGAACAGACAGAGCTCTGCCTCCTCTGGTTTTTAGCTTGGTTGAATCAGATTAGAGGTCTTCCCTGAGCGCAGAGGTCTACCGGGAACGTATCTCATGAGACGTTGCAGTACAGTGCAGTACTTTCTAAAAACTCGTTCTCTGAAATACATGAAACATAACTACATGTTGGTGGAATTCCTGCATTTCTGTTTGCATAACAACATTTTCTTATTCCATAAACAATATTACAGGCAAAGGAGAGGGACAGCGATGGGCACCTGCTTCGCCCCCAGCTATGCAAACCTATTCGTAGGCTGGTGGGAGAAGCAGGTGGCCTGGTCTGATGAGAATCAGAGATGGGTCACGTCAATTATCGGGTGGCACCGATATATTGACGATTTGTTTATTTTCTGGAAGGGTTCTAAGACAGAGGCTGAATTATTCATTCAATCCTTAAACCACAACGATCTTAATCTGCATTTGAGTGGCACCATAAGCAGTGTAGAGGTAGACTTTCTCGATTTGAAAGTCTTCATCAGGGATGGTAAAATCTGCACTTCTCTTTTTCGGAAGGCCACAGCCGGCAACTCCATTCTTGAAGCCAGCAGCTGCCGTCCTAAACCTTTAAAAAAATAGCATACCTTTTGGTGAACTATTATACCTCAAAAGAAACTGTACTCTTAAAGAGGATTTTGAGCAAGCTGCACTAAATTCTATGGCCAGGTTCAAATTGAGAGGCTACCCGGATACCACACTTAAAAAAGCCTATGATAAAGTGTGTTTAATCCCCAGAGCAAGTCTGTTCAAGCATCCAAGCGAAAAAGTAGTAAGTGAAAATAAAATTCCTCGTTTTATCACGACTTTCTCCAATGACCCTTCATTGATCCAGAATATCATGAATCGACATTGGAAAATTCTCAAAACAGACGGGGTTATTGGGAAGCAACTTCCACCCCACCCAAAAATCACCTATAGAAGGAACAGATCCCTAAAAGATACCCTGATACACAGCATCTTCAATGCCATTCCAAGATCCCCCCGACTTGGAAACCTTACTGGGTTTTTCCCTTGTCAAAATTGCAAGGCATGCCATTCAAGTCACAAAGTTACCAGTTATGAAATTCCAGGCACTGGTAAAGTGAGAAAAATCAACAAATTTCTAACGTGTATGAGTCCATTTTGTATATACCGTCTTGAATGTCCCTGCAAACTCTATTATGTCGGGAGTTCAATTCATCCTGTAAAAAAGCGCATCTTGGAACATTCTAGAGCAATTGAGCATAATGACCCAAACTATCCTGTCGCGAGACACTTTGCATTGAAACACAACAGTGACTGCAATCTCCTCAAATTCCATTGTCTAGAACAAATACCTCCGAAAGACCGGGGAGGGAATAGAGAGTTACAAATGAGAAAACTAGAGTCGAGATTTATCATAGACCTTCGAACGAAATCCCCGTTAGGATTAAATGCAGGGGAAGAGTTAGCCAGTCATCTAGGCTAAGCCACATGTAACTCTTAACATACATTACTGTTTACAGGTGCAAGAAGAAAAAATCAGAAATGCTATACTGTTCATTGTTTATTTTGCCTTGCTTTTGCTGTGTCTGTGGATGAACTCTTTATCGTAGTATATGAATGATTAATTTATCGATTTATCCTATAATTTGGATAGTTCATCCAGGGCTCAATAATTTACGTTTGCAACTAAAATGCTATATAACTGATGCATTATGGTAACCACTTTAAGATGGCCGCCGCGTTTATTATTTACTTTTGGTTTCTCTTTTGTGTTTACTTAACATTAGATTGACGGCAATCTCTATTCTTATTTAAATGCATATGAAACGAAGGCGCGATGCCGAAACGCGCTCTGTTGAACTGTTGAATTGGCAAATTAAACTTTGAATAACTGAGTTTTGGAGTTGTGGAGTGCCGTCATTCCTCTGCCTTTGGAAGGGAACCTTGAGCGTCATATAAATATATATATGCACAGAAAAACCATAGGTTATAGACCATATATAGTTAGGAATTTGCATTTACAAAACCTTGAAAATTCACTGAAAAAACCATAGGTTATAGACCATATATAGTTAGGGATTAGCATTTACAAAACCTTATTTTATTTGCACAAAACCATTGAAAATCCATATATAGTTAGTTGCACTAACTATATATCGCGGACCCGCAATCCACTGCTAATGATGTCACATATTACATCATTCATGACATGGTCAGTGACATCACTGATGACATCACTGATGACATCTCAAATGACATCACTGATGACATCACTGACATCTCATTTGACATTACTGATTACATCACTGATGATATCATTTATGTGATAATACATCTTCAGACTCTAATATAACCTTAGATACACTCAGTGTAAACAGGCACTCACAGACTGTCACACATCCATGGAGTTACTCACACACCTAGTCAGTCATGCAAAGAATTAATCACATCTCCATTTCCTCAACTATACAGTTATACACACCTTACTTATTCAAACATACCTAACACATATTTACTCTCTTATACAATCCGTGATACAAGTTCACAATGATTCATACAGCCACTCTCACATTCACTGGCTCTTATGTTCAGTTATTTATATATGTCAACTCTCACATGGACTGTGTTTTACATATGTACTTACTTTTACATGTAGCACTGAGATATCCATTTACTCACCAATACACTCATGCACACAGTCAACTGTCCATACAGCTGTTTCTACATGCACTTTTGAACCCATACACCTACGGAATCAACTGCTCACACATCTATGCAGAGAGTTATACACCTCCCAGCCACCCACACACATACTCAGTCTCCCATACAAATACTTGGGCAACCATTCAATAACCCATATAGTTACTGATATAGCTACTGATTTAAACATGCAGCACTTTACAGAACAACATATATAATGATTGCCAAATTAAGACACTTTAATCACTAACCCATGCACTCAGTGAGACACATTTAATCATTCTCTCATACAGTCAGTCATGCACCTACTAAATCCTTCATCCAGACACTTATACATCTACTCATTCTTCAATATGTAAGACATATTTTAACTTTACAGAAACATACAGTCACTGGGTGTTGTCATCAGTGATGTCATCAGTGATGTCATTTGAGATGTCATCAGTGATGTCATCAGTGATGTCACTGACCATGTCATGAATGATGTAATATGTGACATCATTAGCAGTGGATTGCGGGTCCGCGATATATAGTTAGTGCAACTAACCATATATGGAATTTCAATGGTTTTGTGCAAATAAAATAAGGTTTTGTAAATGCTAATCCCTAACTATATATGGTCTATAACCTATGGTTTTTTCAGTGTATTTTCAAGGGGTCAGAAGGGGTCTACCTTGCCCCCTTTCCTTCATTTCCCCCTTTGTTTTGGCCTCCTCTTGTCTCTCGATCCTACCGAGAGACAAGATGGCGGCCGCTCCGGACTGTTTACAATGTTGACAGCCAATCAGCTACTCCTCAGACTCCCGTTACACTGCCGGTTAGCTTCCCGGTTAGCTGCCCGGTTAGCTGCCCGGTTCGCGTACCAAGACGCGTCTCTACGGCGAAAAAATCGGATTTTTTTTTTTTTTTTTGGGCCCCGCGTGGCTCTATAATATCCCCCTCATCAATCCTAGGGGGTCAGAAGGGGTCTACCTTGCCCCCTTTCCTTCATTTTCCCCTTTGTTTTGGCCTCCTCTTGTCTCTCGATCCTACCGAGAGACAAGATGGCGGCCGCTCCGGACTGTTTAGAATGTTGACAGACACCGGAGAGCCAATCAGCTTCGCATCACAAAGTTCCGTTACGCAAAAAGTACGCGAACCGGAGCGCTGCCCTGAGCGCTGTTACAGATATATATCTTGTTTTAAACGTTAATTTCTCAAAATCCACTGAAGCACATATATTGAGACCTAGCAAAGGCACATCGGGCTAACAGTCCCTACAATTTTGCCAAGTTTTGTGCAAATCCATTCAGCCGTTCGAGCTAAAAGTGAGGCCAACCGCCCTATGGAAAAATGAATGGGAAAAACGCGTTTTGGGACCCCCCTTTTTTCTCGGCCCCCCTTGACGACCCCCCAAATTTTCAGGAGCTGCTCAGAAACAAAATGTGCCATTTTCCTGAAAATTTCAGCCAATTCCGTCCACAAACGCCAAAGTTATTAGACATAGAATTTTCAAAAGTTCCATAGAGAAAAAATCCTAACTATATATACCTACTGGCTATCGCCAGTAGGTAATATATATATATATATATATATATATATATATATATATATATATATATAATTTTCAAAATATCACCAATAAACCAACATTTTCTAAAATGTTTTCATTTAAAATTTTAACAGTAAAATAAATTAAAAATTATCAAACATATATTCAACCAACTAAAATATTTAACCTAAATATAATATTAAAATAAACATTAAAATAACATTTACTTTTTTATAATGTACACTCCATTAAAAAAAACGATTTTTTTTAACATATATTACTAATATTTTGATAATTTTACACTCTCAAAAATAATATTAATTATATTAAATCAAAACCATACAGATGCAAAACATGTATTGCCTAAAGAAATATAGTAAAACATGTCTCTACAAATAATATAAGCCTTTCTGAACACAAAATAAAAAAATTATAACATGCAGCAACAATATAATAAATAATACAAATCTACTCTAATAAAAAATGGAGAAACATTTAGACTTTATTGGGGTTACATTTACTATTCCCACTCCAGCCTAAGCAACAGTACAGTAAGAATTGGACACCTGAGCGGCTAGATGTACTATTCCCAATCCAGTCTAAGAAACAGTAGGGGGAGGGCTGGACTATTTAAAGGTTAGATTTACTATTCCCACTCCAGTCTAAGCAAGAGTAGGGAAAGTGTTGGCCTTCAAAGGGATTAGATTTACTATTCCCACTTAAATGTAACCAACAGTAGGGAAAGAGTTGGATTTCATAGAGGTTAGATTTACTATTCCCACTCCAGTCCAAGCAAAAGTAGGGAACGTTTTGGGCATCAGTCTAACTGTGTTCGACCGTCAATGAATTACACATAACAATAAAAGTTCGAATAATTTATTACGACCTGTTTAATACATAATAAAACAGAATACATTATAGTATGTAGAAAATAATACTACTAAATTAAAAAAAATTAAATGTAGAATTTAAAATTGTGAAAAGCAACCAAATTACCTAATATCACATTTACTTACCTAAGTACAAAGACATTGCAATTTTTTAAAATAGATCTGCATTGAATTGGTTTATACTAATACTGAGGCAGACAAACATAAATTATTACAATAAAAGACATTCCACATAATTTCAAGACCACTTGCAAATGAAATAATCAAAATCAGGACAAGAATTTTAAAAAATGAGAGAAGTAAAATTAAACATAATCAGCTATCAATCAATCACAAAAAAGTGTTTTTAATATATTTTCATAACTTTAAGATCTTCCAATCCTATACCTCTTAAATACAAACTTTAAAAAATACATATTAAATATATTAAAATTAAAATATAAATAAAAAAATAACACAATAAATATATGAAAAAATTAAAAAACAAAATTCCAATAATGAATCCTCAATTAGATATTTTATGAAAACAAAAAAGAATATTAATGCTACATACATTTTAATGTAATTTTCTCTCCACCCTCTTCCCTTCAAACACAATACCCCAGTATTATAATGTAACATAAAATTAATAATATTAGAATTAAAACACACATTAGAGTTAACAAAATACATTAACATTTTAAAAAAAAAATAACAATCCAACAATTTAAATAATTAATTTACAAATAAAACATACTTATCATTAAACTGAAATTAATTGTAATTTATATAACTTCACAACCTATTCTCCTAGTAACCTAACAACCTGCAGCTAAACTACCATGTTATTATTAATAGAAATAACTATATGAATATAACATTCACAAAATAAATTACAAAATAAAATGCAACAATTCAATAATTAACATCATCAATAATCAATTAAATAATTAATTAACAATAACATAACTTTATATTATATTTTGGTTTCATGATATTTTAAACTCACTCTTTTCTTTAAGTATCACATATCAAGCAGGCTACGTTCAAAAAGCTAAAGGCTTCCTTAAATGGTGGATCTCATAACCTCAACACATATTTCCTTCTTACTGAAAAGCAAAGCAAATGCCCTACACTGCAATTCATATATTGCATACATCTAGCCCAATTTCAGAGAGAGGTAATCAGTAAAATTAGTTCAGAAAATTGTGGGAGACACTGATTTTTATTTAATGTAATGAAGCTTTCAATATTTCACTTCGGGGTTGATTAATTGTTTGGTGGGCAGGCTTCCAATTTTCCTGTGCACTTTCAAAATATTCTCCATCACAAATGAAGAGGATTGTCCATTCCGTTTGTCCTCATTTGCCGATGACTCCAGCTCGCAAGGCAGGAGCTACCATGGGTACAGATCTCAGTGATGACTTTTCAGTAGGTTCAAAGTCGCTCCCCTGCATCCTAACTCCAACTTTCACCTCAGCTCCACCCTTCCACCCCTCTGCGCTCTCCTCAATGACAATGGGTCTTACTGACCCTGGCACACTGCTCCCTCTGGTGCCATCCATGGGGAATTGGCCCTGCTGTAGTGTCAGTTTGCTAGCAAAACACGCCATGGACACACTTTGTTGCACTTGTTTCACAGACCATCTTGCGCATTGAGACATCTGTGACATAGAAAACAACACTGACAACAGTCATGTACCAACAGCCGTATAATATGCTGTTGATTCACCACCATCTTTGGTGGTTCCTCACCCTCAAAGCGTGTTTTCCTGATTGAGGGAACGTGGCAGGCAGGTTGGTTTTCTGCTGTTTCTGCTGTACCAACAGCCATACATTATGCTGTTGATCCACTCATTCTCGAACTATGTTTTTCCGATAAAGGGAAAGTGGCGGGCAGGTTGGTTTTCTGCTGTTTTTACCTGGCATTACAATATTGTTGACCAATGAAATCGATGATGTGGCTTGAGCCCAATGCTATTTTAATAAATAATTTACTTTATGGGAAAATCTACTGTGGGCCACAGATATTAAAACCTACAAAAACAAAGGTCCCTTACAAGGGCATATCTTAAGGAGGAGGTTGATAGAGGCGTATCTTCAAAGGGGGATTTTTAGGTGTCCCACCCCCTAATATATGCATTTTCATATTGTGAGTAGAGTCCTTGGAGCACTATCAAGTCTGATAGTGTCTGTCGGGTTTTACATGGGATGAACAGCAGGGTTGTGGGTGCCAAATAAATTCCTGGGGTCACTAACGAAGGGAAACTCCTGCTTGCCCTGGGTTTTTGGCACTGCTTAATATATTTACTTCTGCACATTCTCACTCATTTGTGAAGGTCTGCAAATCTTTAAACATTAAGGGGTCCTTTAGGCAGTGGAAACAAATAAATATGACAAACTGTATGAGCTCTGAACTTTGTGAGAGGAGGGATGTCAAAAGAGTTCAACTTTGGGGAAGACAAAAAGATAAGATGGTCAGATAAACAATATGCGAAATAAAGAGGGTCTCTGGGTTTCATAAATGCCGCTTTGCCAGAGTAATGTTGATTTTTGTTGTTAATAATGGTTAATTAATTTCTTAAATCATTCAATTTGATAATTTGATATACACCAAATTATAGGGGACTAATGTATTTCATAGATTATTGAAAGTAAAACGGTAATAATTGTTCAGTATATAAAGTCAGGGAATTGTTTTTTTTGTAGAGTTTTATATAGCATGAACTAGACCCGAAGATATCGTGTATCAGAGCGCTTTACATAGCCCCAGTTTCGTTACACAAGGACACATTCATTTTTGTTAGGCACGGGGTGATTAAGGATTTGCCCAGAATCACAGGATGTTGAGCGCCTTTGCCGAGATTCGAACCCGGTTCCCCAGCTTCGACATCGGCCGCTCTAACCATAAGGCTACATCCTCTCCCCATTGTAGATATTGTAGATAGTCTCTTTGAGATACTAGTGAGTCAGCCTGATTGGATGAAAAGACTACTTCTTTCAATTTTAACCTCTTAAGCGCTGCGCCTATACCAGCGGCCGACGGCACCACTACCTCGGGAGTGCTGCCGTCGGCCGTTGGACGTTCCAACTGCACCTGCGCAATGGAACGTTCAGCACTGGAGCTGGACGTTCCAAAGCAGCTAAGGTGTTAATTATAACTTGAGTGTTTTCTTTACTATTGTGATTCTTACTGTTAGTCAATTCATTTCTATCATTCATCAAAAAAGAAAGGAGAAATGGGTCAGCCAACAAGTGTTCACCCTCTTTGGCACTTCATGGTGTGTAAATTAATTTAAATCGGCAGTGGAGGGAATATATTAGGAAATGACATACACAAATAAAGATAACAAGACAAATTCTTCTGAACAATTGTTTTGCCAAAAGAAGAAAGCAACAATTTTATCAAAATCGTGTGGGCACTACAAACTGTTCACAAACTGTGGGACTTGGCACACTGTGAGCAGGTCTAGTTAATTGTTATTGTTAATTTGGTAGTTAGGTGCAGGTGTAGAGTGGAAAGTAAAGGAAGAAGTTTAAAATTTGGCTAGGAAGAGATCACTGGCCATACATTTGACGTGCAGCAAATCAGCATTTAGACTGGACAAAGAGGAAGGTATTTAAGTGGTACATTAATCACGCAAGAAATATTGAATTAAATTTGTGAACCAATAAAGGTATTCAGTAGCGCAAGGAAGAGAGGGCCGACATCAATATTGAAATGATGATAAAATAGTTACCGTGTGGTCAGGCCCAGACTGGCCATAGCGGGCACCGGGCAATCCCCTGGTGCGCCGCACGGGTGGGGGCCGGTTTTGGGCCCCTGGGGGCTGATTTTGGTACAGCACCGATTTAGCAGCAAAATCAGCCCGTACTAAAATCGGCAAGGAGCTCGGCGGCACCTCCAATCCCTCCAAGACATTTGCCTATTCTCCCCTGAGGCGGAAGCCGGGGGCTCTCCTTACTATCCCTCTACATTTGTGGATGCACAGAACTTTTGGCTGGTAAAACACTGTTTTAAAACTTGTAAATATTTTAAATAGTAATTTTTATTTACCAAGCTCACCGAGATTTGCATCGCACCGAAGTTCCCGGCACCCGATTTTCCACTCAAGGCGCAGCAGATTGAGGCGCTGACACCGTGACTTGAAGAATCATAGCCGCCATCTTGCTGGGAGGAAAGGGTTGCGGTCCAGCTGCAGGACGCCTCCCGCCCTCCTAGGATACTTAAGGGGCTCAGTTTCTTATTGCGCAGACTTTTGCCTATTCTCCCCTGAGGCGGAAGCCAGGGGCTCTCTTTACTATCCCTCTGCATTTGCGGATGCACAGAACTTATGGCTGGTAAAACACCGTTTTAAAACTTGTAAATATTTTAAATAGTAATTTTTATTTACCAAGCTCACCGGACTTCGTGGCGAGATTTGCATCCCACCGAAGTTCCCGGCACCCGATTTTCCACTCACGGAGCAGCCGATTGAGGCACTGGCGCCGTGACTTGAAGAATCATAGCAGCCATATTGCTGGGAGGAAAGGGTTGCGGTCCAGCTGCTGGACGCCTCCCATCCTCCTCCACTTTGTAATAAAACACCATACCTTCCCGTCTGCGCAGCGGGCGCGCCAAAGGCAAACCCGTCTGCGCCCGTCTGCGCCTGGACTGGGCCCAGGGCCGTAACCCCTGTTCCAGATGGCACAGCCCCTAGTATCCAGTACTCGAACATTACGTTGCATAACCTGCACCCACCTCACAAGAGTAACTGCCCTAAGTTTGACCCTGCACTCGCCCCGGACCATCCATGCACTCTTGTCTCCACTGTAAGGCCACCAATCCTTTGGTAAACAAAACAACCATCTCTTGCTACAAGAAGACCCCAAAGAGCACCCTGATAGCACTTACCAATGTTCGCTCACTTGGAAAACATAGACAAGACATAGCAGACCTGGTAGAGGACAGGTGGATGGACAATACATCTGACCCAGACTTAGTCATCACGGTCCCAAATGGCTTTAAGGTTTATAGACAGGACAGACAGTGCAAAAAAGGGGGTGGGTTAGCCATTATCGCTTGTGACTCATTTATTGTCAGGACCTCCCCTATTCCCTCATCCTCTTGTGAAGCCATGCAATTTGCCATTAAATTATCCCCCTCTGATAATTTTAGAGGAATACTCTTATATAGACCACCGGGAGCACGTTCAGGATTCCTTTCCGACCTAAGTACCATCCTGGAATCCCTAGCACTTGAAGAATCTTTAACGGTATTGGGTGACCTTAATTTCCATTTAGAGAAATCAGACAAGTCCTCCCTTCTATCAGACATGGATACCCTTGGGCTCTCTCAATTGGTCAACTCCCCCACCCACGATGGCGGTCACATCTTGGACGGCATCTTCTCCAATTTGGAGGATTTTCGCATAACTGACATCCTCCCACTCACATGGTCGGACCACCATGTAATTCTGGGCACAATTACCACCAATGAAGCCCCAACTGCCAATGTATCTACTGCCAGTCGTGAACCTTTCAAGGCCTGGAAAGACATAGACAGTTCAAGCCTAAAAACTCTACTTGATAACTCCCAGCCTATACTTTCCACTGATCCCAACACAGCCACCGAGCAATTCCAGGATTGGCTGGGTCTTGCCACAAACTCACTGGTACCCCTTAAACATGTGACCAGAAACAGATCAGCCCCTCTGCTCCTTGGTTTACTGAAGATCTTAGGAACCAGAAACAACTTTGTAGGAATAGGGAGAGGCATTGGCGGAAGTCTTACAACGAAGAAAGTAAAATCTGCTATAAGGAGATGCTTGCCAAATATAAAGCCATGATCATCGAGGCCAAGAGGAAGTATTTTAGCGAACGGATAGAGCAAGCCAAGAATTCTCCCAAACAACTTTACGACAATACCAAGCAGCTAGGAGGCTACTCCCCCGATTTAAATCCTCCTCCCTCCCAATCCCTCTGTGATGCACTGGCAACCTTTTTCTTCACAAAGGTCAATGATATCTACTCAGCTTTCTCTGTTAACACCAATACCCCCACAAATACCATAAACTCCAAACACCCTGTGTCCTTTTTTACACAGTTTAAAGACATTACAGAGGCCCACACAGCAGACATTATCACCACTATCAAAACCGGTTCTGCTTTAGACCCATGCCCTTTTAAAATTCTTCCACCTGTCATGGACTCCTTGATATCTGTCATCACCCAAATCTGTAACGCTATGTTTAGATCAGGGACTTATCCGGACTTACTCAAAAAAACTCTCCTTAAACCACTACTGAAAAAACCACATCTTGATAAGGATGATCTGAAAAATTAACGACCAATAGCCAGTCTCCCATTCTTGGCAAAAGTTGCAGAAAAAGCGATGAATTCACAGTTATCTGAATTCATAGAGGAACATCACTTACTTGACAGCACCCAATATGGGTTCCGTAAGTTCCATGGCACTGAAAGCGCCTTGATCAAAGCTGCGGATGACATTAAAGTCATTTGAGATCAAGGCGGAACAGCAGTACTAGTGCTATTAGATTTATCTGCAGCTTTCGACACAGTCGACCATTCGATCTTGATCGATCGTGTCGAAAAAATGGGCATTCAACAAGCAGCCAAAGACCTACTGGCTTCATTTTTGTCTGGAAGAACTCAGGCTATCACCCTGGGAACTTTCCAATCGACTAATCTGTCCCTGCCATGTGGGGTTCCACAAGGCTCATCCCTGAGTCCGACACTTTTTAATATCTACGTGTCGGACCTAGCCAACATCCTTCGATCATACGGGATGAGCCTAACCTCATATGCAGATGACACGCACTTAATCCTGGCCATCAAAAATAATGGCGAAAAGGTGGCCGAGAGTTTTAAAGAAGGGATGTTGGCAATTGGAGACTGGATGGCTTCCAACTGTCTAAAACTTAATTCCGAGAAGACGGAGGTTGTCATATTTGGACAACTCACCCCAAGCTGGTCCCCCGCCTGGTGGCCCGCGGCATTCGGAACCCTGCCTAAACCTGCCCCCAAGGTAAGGAATTTGGGAGTTGTTTTTGACGATCACCTTAATTTAGTTTCTCATGCTAACCAAATAGCGTCCTCAGCCTTTCATAAATTACGCTTAATAAGGAAAATCATTCCCTTCCTTCCCAAAAGTGCCGGTAAAACCCTGGTGACCTCCCTAGTGTTGTCCACATTAGACTATTGCAATGGTCTTTTTGCTAATCCTCAGGTCAGGGTAATCAAAAAAATGCAGACTATACAAAACGCAGCAGCAAGACTCTTTGCCAGAATTCCCAAACACAAGTCCGCAACTGATACAATCAAAAACTTTCACTGGCTCCCAATCAGAAGCCGGATTAAGTTTAAAACTCTGTGTATTGTATACAAGGCACTGCATAAACAGGGACCTCAGTT
Source organism: Lissotriton vulgaris (assembly GCF_964263255.1). Taxonomy (NCBI): domain Eukaryota; kingdom Metazoa; phylum Chordata; class Amphibia; order Caudata; family Salamandridae; genus Lissotriton; species Lissotriton vulgaris. The sequence goes on along the minus strand of NC_141693.1, from coordinate 1,186,600,182 downwards.
TCTTAAAGAACAGTTGATTCCCTACCGTCCCCCCATGTTACTGCGATCCACTACTCTCAAGACCATTTCCTGGGGAGACCGCCGGTTCCTGGTCACGGCTCCAAAATTGTGGAATACCTTACCTCAGTCAATTAGGACTAGCCCCTCTCTCTGGTCCTTCTGTAACCATCTAAAAACTTGGCTGTTTAACCAGTAATACCTCAAAATATACATAGTAGCTGGAGAATTTGATGCAGATGTTGTAGCGCCGAGACGCCCATGGGCATTTGTTCGCGCTTAATCAAATGTCATAAATAAATTAATAAATAAATAAACCCCCCCCGAGTGGGGAGGGGGGCAGGCGAAGCACTTTGCCAGGGCCAGTTGTGGTTCCCAGTCCAGCCCTGCATGTGGTAAACCGCTTTGCTGCCGTGAAATCGGCCAATCTCGACGGGCGATCGCGCCTCAAAATGGCGCTGGAAGCGGCTCATTGTTTAACTGAGCGGAGATTTCGAAAACAGGAGCGGCCGCCCCGGGAGATGACATTGAGGGAGCGGCGGTGACCTGGAGCTGCCTTCTCCACTCCTCCGGTGGGTGCATGAGGTAGAACCGCTGTTAATACTATGGAGTAATTGGGAGTGGCGCCGGCGGGAGATGGCTTGCAGCGCCGGGGACTCGTGTAAACTGACACCGCGAGGGTTCCTGGTGATGCTGGCCTCGGCATATTGAGAAGTCGGCAGGGCCCCCCTCCCCCTCCCCCCGAGCGACCGGCCCCGTCGGGCAAATTTGAGGCAGACAAAAATCAGCGTGTATTTGGGCAGCAAGGCAGGGCAAAGACCTCGGAGCCCACTTCAGTGCCCAACAGCTATGATGGACCAGCAATATCAGATGTGGACACGGCTCGCCCATAAAGACACCAATTTGCATAATGGAACAGAGTATGCAACAGCCACAATGAGTGCGTGTACAACTAGCCTTCTTTCACTATAGTCTGTCCAAACCTGCCATTGTGTGCAATCAGTGCTGCGGCAGTCCTGGAGAAATGTGTCATGGGAGTGCTTCTGTGTGTGCATCTGTGCTTGTATGAGGGGGTGTGTGCGGACGCACGTGTGTGTGTATGAAAGACTATGCTCACATTTATGAGTGCTTGTGCATGTCTGTGCGTGTGATGGTGTGGACATTTATTTGGACGTTTTTGTATTAAAAAGTGATTCTATGTGTGCTTGTGTTTGTGTGCGCAGATGTTTCTGTATGTGTGCTTATGTCTGTGCGTGCGATTATGTGTGCATGTATTTGAGTGTTTTTGTATTAGAGCATGGGCTTGTATGTGTGCTTGTGCATGTTTCTGTATGCGTGTTTGTGTGCGCCCTCTGTTCATGTATGAGAGTGTGTGCGCACATTTGTGTGTGCTTTTGCATGTCTGTGCATGTGATGGTGTTTGTGTGTCCATGTATTTGGGTATTTTTGTATTAGAGCATGGGATTTTATGTGTGCTTGTGTTTTTTGGATGTTTCTGTATATGTGTTTGTCTGTATGCATCTGTGCACATATGAGAGTGTGTGCTCACATTAGTGTGTGCTTGTACATGTCTGTGCTTGTGATGATGTGTGCACGCTCGCTGGATTTGTTATTCTCTGGCGGCCCCTGTCCTGGATATTGACTTTAACTGCCAGATGCCTGACCTTAGGATGGCCACCAGTGTACCAGTGTACAGTACAGTCCCCTGTCTGACCCAATGAAGGCTTCCATAGTGGTCCCCTACACGTTGTTTTACTTCCCTGGGACAACAATTGGACATTGACCAGACCTTGATCCTATCCCCTAACTTGCCTACACATCAGGACTTGGAACCTGCGGATCTTACCCCAAACTGTGGAGACCTAGCGATTTGGCTGATGCCCGGTGGAGCTACCCTATAGCTAAAGAGGAGATGGGTTGTGGACTCCCACCCCTGCCCTCACCTACCCAGCCCGACCTTGGGCAGATTATCCCCTCGTATTTACATCCTATCTTCCTCCTACCCCTTTACCCTATCCCCTCACCCTTCATTGCTCCATTCACCTTGTCCCCTATGTTCTTTAAATGCCTATATAATAACTCACTGATTATACTTGTTCCCATTTGCCTACCTCCCTATACCAGTACTTACACACCGCCTCACTGATTCATAGCTTCTAGCTCCTATCCCCCTGTACTTTGTGCCCTTTGAATAAGCACTCCTTCTCCCCTTGTTCGGAAAAGATCCAATATTTTTACTCTGGAGTCTCAGCGAACCCCGCTGAGAGAGTCCACTGTGCCATGGGAGCCACTCACTGCTGAGGTATGGTATGGCACCCCTTGCCAAAGCACTCCCTCTCCCCTTTTTGGGGAAGGATCCAGTATGTAGGCCTTGGAGTCTCAGAGACCCCTCTGAGAGAGTCCACTGTGTAAAGGGAGCCTCCTGCAACAAAGATAGGGACGTGATAAAAATGCCAGCATTTTGTAAAGCGCACAGCTACCTCCAACGGAAGTGTCCCGGCGCTGTCTAAATACTGCTTAGGAACCCTTCCTGGCTTTTCCCTGTGAAATGTCCACTCCTGGGCACCCCACAAGGTGAAGCCAGGCATCCCAGCGCTGTTGGGACGGTTGTGTAGATTAAGCAAACTATTGCCCAGAGTGGGACCCATGATTACAATAGGCACCGTGGAGAGAATTATCAGGTCTGAGGAAATTGAGCCCAAGACCCGCCGAGGCGGGTATTGAACCCTGGTCCCAGGCTAGACCTCTGGATTAGGGTCTGCTGCTCTAACTATTGAGCCACACTTTGAGGGACGTGATACCACTTCCCCTGGGTTCACAGCTTACTGGACATTGGACGTTGCTTTGACACTTCAACCGGTTTGTGTCCCCGTCGCCCTTCCCCTCCTCTTTCTATGCGGTGTCCTTCACCCTCCCCTCCTCTTTCCCGACTTCATTACCTCTCTACTTCCCGAGATCCTTCCCCCTCCCCTGAATCTTTCCCCTTGCCTGCTTTTCCCCATACGTATTCCTGCTTATTGTTTATCTCAACCTTATAAGTAACTATGTCGCCATGCTCTAAGAACTATGTAACCTTTGTAACGATGTAACCTGTAACTATGTTCTGATGCTCATGTAAAGCGCTCTGATACCTCCGGATCTAGCCAGCGCTATATAAAACCTTTAAAATAAATAAAAAATAAAAAATAAAAAAAGGTCTGAAGGAAGGGGGGCGGACTGGTCAGGTAATTGAACGAACAGTGAGGCCAAAAAATTGGGAATTGCTAAGATAATTGATTACTCATCCGCAAGCAGTAGTGGCTTAAGGGTTGCAGACAAAAGTTATGACAGTCTCCGCAGGATATTGCGGTATGGATTTGCAAATTTTGAAGCACAAAAATTGAAATTTTGTGGCACAAAAATGAACATTTTGTCACATTATTGCGGCACTTTTTATTTTTCAGCCTTGAATTAATGGAGTCTGTTTTAGAAGAGTATTCCACTTTGATATAAACATGTCTAAAGTTTCTGCAGCTCCATGGGGTCACAGCTCCAATCCTAACCTCGCGGGAAGGGGCTGTATTTCTCCCTGGGATAGCCCAGCGCCCATGTATGCACCTCTGTTAGGGCACTAGTTTCACCAGTCCCTGGTTTCGGTCACACATCCTCTTCCACTCTCTGGTTTATGTCACACAACTGCTTTCATTCTCTGGTTTTAATCAGACAGTTCCCTTCACACTCTTTGTAGAAAAGTGGTTTTCTGTTGCAGTACCCCCCAACGTTTTGTCTGACTTTTTATGCAACTTTGACTGTAGAGGGCTCGGTCCCTGCTTGCCATGCTACCACTACCAGTGTTCTTCTCCTAAAACTGTATCCTGATTTGCAACTTCAGTCATCCCTATAACTCCTTAGGAAACGGTCCTCGCTCAAACCTAGAACAAGGGTACTCAAGGGGGCCTCTGGGACTGAAGCACTGGTTGTGCTCACTAGTCAGCTGATTTCACAATTATTTCGCGAATCGCAAAATCCTGGCGGGTCTGTTAAAATGCTGTCTCTTTCTGACAAATTAGGTAAACTAAGTCAAATTCACTATACAATTTGTCCCTATTGCCAAATTCATTGTGACAGATTAAAAAAAAATAACCTCCACCCACTTTATGCTGCCACACTTTAACCCCCAATGTATGGGTTCTGGGAGAATTTGTTTTCTATTTCCAGCATTGCATGGATCCAACCCTCTTGGAGATGCTCTGGACACCCCTGCACTAAGCGAAAGTATGATGCCTCGAAACACATCAGCAGCAGATTGCAGAAACCTCAGTACAGTATTATCTCCTGGGCCTTTCTGGATGCATATACATTTCTGCAGCATGCAACTTTTACAGAGTGGTGGAGAAAGGGGTTGTGGCCACCAAAAACCTCACAGCAAACCCACTGTGTGGGACTTGCTGGAGGTAACAAGAGGGGTAGTTGGCCCTCAAGTACCCTCAGCCAAGGGGACTTCATCCCCCTACTAGTAGTGCACCAGGAGGCGTGTTTGCAGAGAGGTGGTGAAAGGGGATGTGGCCTTCTATATGCTCTCAGCAATCCTGCTGTGTGGGACTTACTGGCAATAGGAGGGGTAGTTGGTTCCCAAGGACGTCCTTGGTGGCAAACTACTCCTGATTTTATCTCCAATAAGTCCCACACAGCAAGATTTCTAAGAAGTCTTCGGAGGTCACACCCCCTTTCTCCACTACTATGTAAACATGGCTCGTGGTGCACTACTGGTTGGGAGATGAAGCCCCCTTTATTCCTGCTTGAGGGACCTTGAAGGCCAAGAAGCCCTTCTGGTACCTCCTGTAAGTCCTCCACAGCGAGATTTCTGAGAGCTGGTTGGAGGCCCAGTACCCTGCCTCCACCACTCTGCACACACAACTACTAGTTAAAAAACCATAGAAATTCACAGAAAAAAACTAAGCTTACAGGGATGTTATAATTAGGAATTAGCATTTAAAAAAAGGGAAATTCACTGAAACAACAAAGGTTACAGGGATGTAATAGTTCGGAAATTAAATAAAAAAAACATAAAAAATTCACTGAAAAAAACAAATGGTACAGAGACATTATAGTTATGCTCAGGTTCACTCATACAAAACCAGAGAAATTCAGCAGTTATAGTTAGCTGAGCTACCTATAACTCGCACCCCCACAATGGACTGCTTATGACCTCACATATTATATCACTCATGACATGGTCAGTGACATCACTGATGACATCTCAAATGACATCACTGATGACATAATTGATAACATCATTGTTAGAATAGAAAAATATGTTTTCGCATTGTTTTATGTAAGTTAGCATTATCAGCACCATTTTGTGTATGGGCGCTATTTTGAATCATGATCGAAACAAATCCTTTGCTATTTCTGAGAAAAGGCCTCTCTTAGATTTTGTTTATTCGAGGTTCAGTTCTGCTTTACTGATGAATACACTGTTCTTATTAGCGCATACATTTAATTTTATATATAGGCCTTCTCCCACTTGTCTAGTGAGTGACCTTGAATAGTAGATAATGAGTGCCCAGCCTTAGAATCGAAACTTACTCCTTTGTAATTTACTGTCCAGCTGCATCTGCTTGGAAAATTCCATAGTGGATGTGCTTTTATTGCTTTTGAAATGTACATAATGTGCAGCACTCCTAGCGACTGGGCAGACTAGGCTCCATTCTGAGTGTACTTTGAAAAAACAGTTATTGGTTTGTATTCTCTACTGTCTGACCGACTCTTTATTTGGTATAGAAGTCTGAGAGGTGGTCGTAAGTGATCTGAATGACGTTATTTGGGCTACTTCCTTCATCATCCTCAGACTCTCTGAATTACCCACACACACCAATATAAACTTTCATACATCCACTTTAACTTTCCACACTACCATTCTCAAAACCATTGACACACCTATACCAGTACTTACACACCGCCTCACAGATTCATAGGTCTTCACAAACATCCACTTAGTCACCCATGCAGCCACTAATATGCCAACTCACTAATACAACCACTGACATATCCACTCATATAGCCATATAGACACTCATAGAGCAACAAACACACCTACTCACTCACCCATACAGTCAATCACACTGACACAGTTATACACACACCAACTCACCTATTCATACAGATACTAACACATACTTACTCACCTATACAGTCACTGAAACAAGCACACATTCGCCCATACAGCTACTTTCACAATCACTCACTCACACATACAGTCATTCATTTACTCCAACACTCACCTAATCTGCCTTTTGCATAATGCAGATTCTCAGCCATATACTACTGGCACATCCAATCACTCACTGATGCAGCCATACACATACTCAGTCACCCATATAGGCCCTCACATATGCACTCACTAACCCATACAGCCACTGACTCACCCACTCACTCATCCATGCAGGCTGTCACCCACACCCTCACCCACCCACACAGACACTCATACAGCCATACATGTACTCAGACAACCAATCAATCACCCATTGAGCCACTCACATATACACTCACCAACCCATACAGCCACTTAGACACCAACTAACAGACTGATATAGATATTTGCACAACCTAGTCACTCACCCATACATTCACTGAGACACCTAATCGCTCACTTATAGAGTCAGTTATGCACCCACTGAACCATCCATACAGGCACGGATTCACCAATACCCTTGATATATATATATTTTAACACTCACTTGATGATGTTATCAGTGATGTCATTTGATATGTCATCTGACCATGTAATGAGTGATGTAATATGTGAGGTCATAAGCAGTGCATTGTGGAGGCATGAGTTATGGTTAACTCAATTATCTAAAACTGCTGAATTTCTCTAGTTTTGTATGAGTGATACCTGAGCCTAACTGTAACGTTTTTTAAATGCTAATTCGAACTATAAATACCCTGTAACCTTTTTTTTCTGAATATATATATTCACATACATATATGTGTGTGTATATATAAATTACCTACTGGCGGTCGCCAGTAGGTAGTCATAGTTATGACCATATTTCCATAGGAAAAACATTTTTTTTTTGCCAATAACGTTGGCGCCACTTGATGAATCTTAACGAAAGTTTCAAAACTTTTGCTACAGTTGGTTCATCAGCTGTGTTGAAAGTTTCAGGGTGATCAGCCAAGCTGGGGCTGAGAAAAATAGGGGAGTCCCAAAGCACATTTTCCCTTTGCATATTCGCAAAGGGATTTTGAACGCGACTACAGCCCAAATCACTGAACAGAATTATACCTGTTTGTCAGAAAGCTTGCTTTTTGTGTTTTGGTGTACATCCTTTCACTAGTTTTAGAGATATTTAGGTTTGAAAAATATAGATCTCTGGGGACACAGTTCCTTGCAGTGGACTCGTGCATCCACAGTCCCTGTGTCAAAATTTGATTGGCTGCTAACAATTCAACCAGGAAGTGTTGGGAGCCATCTTAGAGTTCAGCTTGAAGCTGGTTCCCACAAAAAAATTAAAATAAAGAAAAGGGGGCAGGGTAGGAATACCCCAACCCCCAGATATGGTGGGGCTGTCCCACAGGGACCCTGCCACGCATTAAATGCATTTTCTAAATTACATTTTTGCCAAACCTCCGTGACTGGATCCACAGTTCTGCAGCAAATTGAAAAAAGAAAGACTGAATGACTTTTTATGAAAAGCCCCCGGAAGGGCCAAATCTCAGGGTCATGTAAACAATTAAGGAGTGGGCGCATGGGGGCTCCCCTCCTAGGGTTTATTAAATCCCGGGGACCACCACCGCCCACTGTGTAGCACCTATAACTTATGTGGGGGGGCCACACGGACATCCGCAGCCCCCGGGACCGCCACCTCCAGACGGTTATTTCTAAAATTAGTGCGGGGAGGCCTGTATGACCTTCCACTTGCCCAGGGACTACCACCTCCCCAGGGCTGTTGTTTTGTAATTGGGGGCCTCAGGGATTCCCCCGAACCCCGGGGACAGCTACTTCCCTAGGGGCAAAAGCATTGTATTTTTTAAAAGAAAATGGGGTGCACGGCCCCCTCCCGGGCCGTTCTCTGTCCCAGAGACCGCCACCTCCCTGGGCCAGGCCCTCCTCAAAGAAAGGAAAAGGACATGTGGCCCCTTTCCTTGAGACATAGATGGCCCTGGAGACCACCAACCCCTCAGGGCCGGCTACTGCTATGTCCCAGGATGCCAACCTCTGAGACATCGCTGTTTGCTATGGCTTGGCGAGAGCTTTAAAGCTCTAGCTTGCTCAAAGTGGAGCACAGTTTGCTAAGACTTGGTGGGAGCTGTAACGATCCCGCCAAGCGATAGCGAACAGCTATGTCCCGGGGTAAGGTAAGCAGGAGCTGGCCCTGGGGGGGTAGTGATCCCCAGGGCCATCTAGGGAGGTGGTGAACCCCAGGGCAGGAGTGGAGGCCATACACTCCTCCCACGCATTTCTTGTTCACAAAGGAGGTGGTTATCTCCAGGGCATCAATGAACCCCAGGAGGGGGAAGGCCATGCACAACCCCTTCATTTATTAAAATGCCCCTGGAACCTGGCCTACCCGGGGACCAATTAGAAGCAAAGTGTGGGCTGCTGACATTTAAAAAAAATGCTTTTTCTGGCCCTGCGAGGTCCCGTGGCACCCCCAAGAGAGGGCTCGACTTCACGCCGAGTCCCAAGATGGCTGTCAGCACTTCCTTGTTGAAGTATCGACAGCCAATCAAATTTCAGTAGGATTTCAGTAGGCCTTTTTGGCTCCCAGATATCTATATTTTTTAAACCTATATTTTTTAAACCTAAATATGTCTGAAACTTTTGCATGGATTTACACTTTCTGGACCAACAACTAGCTTTCTGCCAAATTTGGCGTAATTCTGTTTGGTGGTTTGGGCTGTTGTCATGTTAAAGAAATGAAAAACCCCAATAGACATAACTTGGGAAAACACGTTTTTTCTCAGCTCCCGCCTGATTGATCACTCTGAATCTTTAAACACAGCAGCTGAGCCAAGAAGGGGATGTTTTTTGAAGATTTTGTGAAGATTAATTAAGCTGCTCCAAAGTTAATGGCTAAGTATAACTATATATATATATTTTTTTTTTCAGACATATACAAATAAATGTGTGTCTGTGTGTGTGTGTGTGTGTATGTGTTACAGGGACATTATAGTTAGGAAATAGGATTTTTTTAGAAATTCACCAATAAATCACCAAAGGCTGAAGGAAAATTAAAGTTTAAGTTAACATTTTACACACACAAGTCCATAGAAATTCTGTATTTATAATTATACTTATCTCCACTAGCTATAACTTGTGTGCCCTGAGGTAACTATGACTCACCCCTTAGCACATTTGTGGCAAAACTAAAAAAAAGAAAATCCAGGCCCCGGGTGTAGTCCCATTGGGATCCCACCAACAGGCCTAGGGGTCATAGTATTACTTACGACTCCAGTTTATTTAGCATAACACATTTTTATTTTGCATTACTCTTTCAGTGCAACATTTAATTGTAATGCCACAATACATAATTATGCACCATTTACACTACTAATTGACCACAAATGTTCAGTTTACAGTGCAAATGTACCACGAACGTACAGGAAGCATTGCGAACAAGAGCATGAGCAAATATTGTTTGTGGTGCTGTGGTTTGTTTGCACTATTTTTTAGCATGAAATGCATCTTTACAGCCAAAATGGATTGGAGAACACACTTAGAACAAAAATACAGCAACAAGTTTGGATTTTGTGTAATTAAGCAAAAGAAAATAACACAACTTTCACATATTATTTATTAGACAAATCGCAACCAGCAAGACTGTTCACAAACCATAAATGTGCAAATTATTTGCACTTTCTTGTCTGCTAACTATTCTGCACAAAGAAGGTGCCATACCTCCTAAAATCCTTTTTTCAATGGACATCTCATACATTTCTCAACAACCTGCTCTTGACACTGATCTACCAAAGGGATAGATACATCGGCTCTGTGCACACTCTCAAGTTCAAGGATATTTTTATGTATAAATGTAAGATTTTAGGCACCAGATTTCGCAGATAATTCAGTGGCATTTCCCCATCAACACCTCATGAAACCTAGAACCAAATTACACTTTATTGAGAATATCCCTTGTTCGAGTAAATTATGTAATTGCCTAATGCACTGTGTGAAACTATGCCTAATTTTCCAAAGTAAGTAAGCTCCATCGACCTTGGGAGACACTCAGTTCCATTACCTCTATTCTCTTATCATTGTCAATCTACCATTTGTTCATTTCAATATTTGTCTGTTAGTGAGTGTCATAATCAGCTTTAATGTATTATGAGAAACATAGCCTTATGAAATTATCACCTATATTACCCCCAAATCCCTTTCAGATTTTGGGGTTTTAGGTAGATGTTATCTGTGTAAAACAAGTCCCTGACATTCTCTCAGCTAACCCGAGGCTTTTTCCATATTATGTACTTTTGCAAAATCCTTCTAAATGTACTTATCTCATCAGGTTGTTCCCCCTGTATGCTAGTTCCAGACTGTTATGTTGTTTTGACTTGTCCAACTAGTATTGTGAAAATATTTCTTTTATAGAAAGATTTCAGTTTTTTATATTGCCAATATGTATGCTTCCTAGTATGGGTGTCTGCCCTTTTGTTCCTTTTAGGGGATTTGATTTGGTTAAAACGCTGGTCTTGTGCTGTTGTGTTTATGGCCTGCTTGTGTACCCTGACACGTGCAGACATTAGAGGGGGCTACTGTGCCAGGGTGTTCAGCTTTGGTATATACTCTGTGTGAGTGAGTATCATGAACATTTAGCTTTTGTTTACAGAATGTTGTTGTATTTATTTATTGTATTGTATTATATTCATATTGGTCAAGATGGGGGGGAGCAGGTTACATTTTTACCTTGCTTTAATAAAAGGCTGAAGATTTGAGGATTGTCATATTGCCCTTTTCCATTTTTTATTTGTATTTAGTTAATAATATCATATAATACATGGGTTTCCTCAATCCCGGTAAAAAAAACCTGTCTCCAAGCGCTGGTATGTTTGGCTCTCATAAAGTTTGGCTCCATAAGTTTCTAAATCTCATAAGCCACTGCTATGGCAATGCAACAGTTGATACCAAAACTGGTTACCCACTGTTGTGATGTAATAAAGACCTTCCAAGCCAGGCTGACAGACCCCACGAGAACGTGCGAGTGCAGCACTGCTTGCCTGCTTTGACCAAAAGCAGAGCTGCAGGAGGAGGAAAGAAGGCAGAGAATGTTGTGAGGGTTGGCCAAGGATGGCAGGTAAGTTTTTTCTTTTTTTTAACCTTTGAAACACGGATACATAAATGTAGCCATGTTATGTATGGCTCCACCCTTACTCCTCTGCCACTGCATAGCAGGCAAAAGTAGGGGCAGATGATTTTGGGGGGCATACATAACATAACGTTTTACATTGGTACAAAAACAGCTTGATATTGACAGGAGATCAGCAAGAGAGTTCCATACACCTACTTTCTGGATGGAAATTAGCACTCATAAATCCTAGCAGTCACTCCTAGGTCAAAAACTAGACTGTAGAGACTAACAAAGGATGTAGATTTAAGCACATCAGTTCAAATACAAAAATGGAAAATACACAGATATAACATGTCCGTGGGACCCATCTTACTACCAGAGAGCCTTGAGCTAAAGGTTTATTGGCAAGGCAACATCCCCAGCTCCGCTGCCTCATACTGACTTCTCCACTGTCGACCATTGCTCCCAAATCAAAAAATTGCAGTGGATTAATAGGTTTTGTCTCACCTGATCCAATTTTTTTACTGGCGTCATCCGGGGCCTTTAGTGCTGTAAAAAATAGTAACAAAAGTTTAGACGGTATGAATTTAGTTGCTCGTGTACACAGAAAAATAATGACTTAGTCCAGCATAGTAGCATAACACAAAAGGAAAGGACGCACATGCACAATAAGTGAGGAATACTAGAATTACTGACACTGATGACTCAACCATGTATCTGTATATTAATTCCTTTGCCTCCTCTTTGGACAGTGTTTGGATACCCAACTCACGTGAACCCCTTCTTGTCTGCCCTCCTGCCAATAATGGCCAAAACTAATGACGCAAATGTGTTGACTCCTCATATAAATTGTGCTCCTGTAAATAGTGCTCCTTTATAATGTCCTCCATGAATGTTACCTCTTGAATTATACTACTGCTCTCTGTTAAATTGTGGTCTTGTCTTGAGATTTGAACTCTTGTGCAGTCTCTTTCTTACTCGCTAAACCACATTTCTTTGTTATTGTCCTACTCTGGTGGACTCAAGTGCGCCTAGGTTTGTCTCTCCCTAAAATTAATGTTCCGGTCAATCTGCTAATACTTCGTTAGGTAACTGCATGTAACATTTGGTTACTTCAACCCTTCCCGTCGGTGGGCCTTATACATTGATATGGTAACTGATATATGCTTTGGGGAGCTGTAACTTCTTTGGTAAAACATGCACCAATGCAGTGTAGTCCCATAGAATGAAAGAGTAACTCTATTGCAAACGTTTGAAAGCTTCCCATCTTATCAATGCTGCTACACTGCTCCTGGATGGATCCCAGATACTGATTTGGTAATTTATGTGTACACACAACCACTGACCTGGGCTCTGCAAGGGGAGCTGAGGAGTTCCCGAGCCATCCCTGCTGCCCGTACAAGCCTTCCTGCCTGCTTGTCATCTGCCGCCTCTGCCGCCCAACATTGCGGTGGACCGGAGACTACATCCCCCAGTGGCCTTTGCCAGAGGAAGTCGCGCACGCCCTGTCCCGCCCCGGAGGTGCTCTTATACCAGCAAGAGTCCCCGCATTGCGGGACACGCGCGGGCGGCGCTGGTCTGAGCCCGGGCAGAGTGCGGGCCGTCTGTGGCCGTCCGGGGCCGACCGAGGCCGGGCTGGGCGACACATCTAACGTCTGCCCATTCATCACCGTATCACGGAAAATAGGATCCAAGGTCTAAAAGGTACTGTGGGGTGTGAAGGGGGCTTTGACTACTTATAATCTGTCCTTATAACCTGCCGTACTGACCCACCTGTAATAAGGCCCCGAGAGTGATTCAAATCATCTGCTTTCCTTTTTACAATGGGCAAGAGAAATATGGAAGGGATGGCTCAACAATCACTACCAAAAAAAGGGAAAAAGGCAAAAAAAATAACCCATCCTGGTTCAAACTGTACTTTGACCCGTATTGAATCCCTTGTGAATGACCTTGAGGAAATCTTGCTAGATAACCCCAATAATCAACAGGAGAAGAACCCTGACAGTGGAGTAGAAAGCCAAGGACAGTGCCGAGGGAAAGTGATACCGGCTATTTTTAATAAAAAAAAAAAATACAATAACTTGTATTGTTCATAATTCTCAAGAGGGCGGCCCTGGGCTGGATATTCCTGACATTTCTGAAGAGAGTAACACTGCAACTAACGTCTGTGGAAGTACTGATCAGGGGGGCACCCCAAATAATGTAGGGAAGCTAGCTACCCTATGCACTAATAAATTTGCTGTCCTGGAAGGAGAATCAGGGGAAGCCGCAGAAGTAATTGCGCAGGCTATCAAAAGGGGTAGCAAAGCTACGGATGCTAGCACAGACCTAGAAGAAGATTGCCTAAAATGTGGGTCTTTTAATAGGGCGAACTTGAAGAAACTAGAGAAACTAGAAAGGGACATAGTATTCATAAAGAAACTACTTAATCCCCCAACTCAGAAGGGAAAGATCGACACAACAAATACCATTCAGCAGCCCAAAACATCCGCATTACCTATGACAACACCCAATCCAATAAAACATACAACTCTTGGAATGCCCAACAAAAATGTCCCAACCAAAAAAGGGCAGTCGGATTGTAGTACAGGAGTGCTAAGTAGGACTGTTGCGCAGCATAGTCGTAGTACTAAGTCATATGTGGAAATCACGATGCCAAGAGGCACTTCACTAGGTAATAAGACCTCGAATAATCAGGTATCTTCCCCCAAGGGTATAAGGTTGGGAAGACTTGGGAACTCTAAGACAGGCCAAAACATAACATCTCAATCAAGTGTTATAAGGAACCCAGATACAACAGTCTATATGACAGGGGTTCCTAAACTACACTTGAATCCAGAACACGAAACAAGAGAATCAATCCACAACAAAGCTATCCACTGGATAAGACATGTGAGGGGCTGTAGATCCATCATAAGGGAGGATATAACTAGTATTAAGAGACTGTCCCTGTCGAGCTCCCACACTGACTGCATCGAAATCCAACTTTGTAATAAATCCTTGGCTGAAAATCTAGTGACGTTAGAGTTTCGAACCTGCCCCCCGAGACACTCTAATATACAGATTAGATCTTCCCCTTGGTGGTCAATTACCAAAGATGATAGTTTTTCAGATTTAAATAGAGTAGATTGACTACATAAAGGTAACTCTAGTATTGATCAGGAAAGTAGCCTCAATATGGGCACTATGGGAAATATAACTACCACAGTGAATGAACCACCTAGCCCTCATAGCACAGTCCTCTCAAAGCAGAATAGAATTGAAAATAACATAGAAGTGGGGGACACTTCAGATACAATTTGTATCCTCTCCTGGAACATTGCAGGCCTCGAAAAACACCTGGTAATTCCAGAACTGAATGATTTTATTGAGAAACATGAGGTCTGCATGTTCCAGGAGACCTGGAGTACGACACCCCTGTATAAATCAGGCTACTCTACTTTCTTCGTCCCTGCTGTTAGTCAAGGCATGGGCCGTCCATCAGGAGGTCTCATCACATGGGTCAAGGTAACAATGAACTTGGACATCACCTGTCATAATACAAATTCAGAAGATATCTTGCATCTATCATTTAAGGGCCCACTAAAGGGCAACAGAGTAGATTTGTTTAACGTTTATGCCAGAGGAGCGCCAGCTTGTAAAAAATCGGAAACAATATCCCTATTGGAAATGGCTCTAGAGGGTACCCCCCTAAGATCTAACATCATATTGGGAGGAGACCTTAACTGCACATATGAACCCCTAACTGAGGATGATCTACTAGGGGTCACTGAGGAGGATATTAAACAGTCTATCCCCACATTGAACTTAAGACCTATTAAGAGATGGTCGGTTAGAGCATTGCAGATCAATGCTCTGACATTGGAATATAATTTGTGTGCTCTAAATGGTAGAACAGCTTCAGACCCTAACAGGGCCATGACCTTTAATAGCCCCAATGGCCAATCTCGTATTGACTACATCCTCCTGGACACAAGATTATGGGGGAATGTTGTTGATATGGATGTTAAGCAGATGCCGGACAGCGACCATAATCCACTCTCCGCTGGAATCAGATGGGATCTTAAAAGGAAAACTCCAAATAACCGCCTATACACCAAAGAAGTAGTCCCATCCAATTGCAATAGAAGGTTAAAATGGCACAAGGTGGCATCCCATGAGAAAACTCTGGAAAGTATAGGCCTTTTAGTGGCATCTAAGGGATTGGAATTTAGTAAGCTGAACATCTTACAGGGTGATGTCCCTAGTCCAGACCTGGGTAATATTTATAGTGACTTCATAGAAAGTATGGGCTCTTATTTTAAAATTACAGGACCAAGCAGACGGAAAAACAATACTTCTAAAAATGGCAACCCTTGGTTTTCAGTAGACTGCAGGAAAAAGAGGAAAGCCATCTCACTAGCGATTCGAAAAAAGGACCCAGCAGCTTTAAGGGTAGCTAGAAAAGAATATAAAAAAACTGTAGAATTGTCAAAACGAACATGGGAGGAAGACCATTGGCAGGAACTTAGGAGGGCCGCCTCCCTAAAGGACTCAACTCTTTTTTGGGACCTAATAAATAAATCATCAAGAAGGGGAGGGGATTCTGTTTTACACAATATAACTGAACAGCAATGGTATTCCCATTTCCTGAATCTCTACTGTTGTGAGGCTGACTCCGTACAACTGCCAGACCCACACCTAGACCCTGAGCCAACCAACTTGAATACCGAACTAGTCGATCCCTTCACTTTTCTTGAGGTTCAAGCAGCTATCAAAAATATTGCTCAGAGAAAGGCTGCTGGCCTGGATGGCTTGCCTGGTGATCTTTTATTACATGACCCGACCCTATGGGCCAATCTTATTTTTCCGCTAATGAATCTCCTGACCCAGAGCTATCCAGTCCCTGAGTCGTGGAAAGGAGCTGAAGTGGTCACGATATATAAAAAGGGGGCTAGAGAGGACCCTGCCAATTATAGACCAATCAGTCTGATTTATGTAATTCAGAAGCTGGTTGGCAGGGTCCTCACACCCAGAACGGTGACATGGCTGGAGGAGGGTGACATCCTAACACACCTACAAGCGGGTTTTAGAAAGAAGGTCGGCACGATAGACCAAGTCTTCCGATTCACTGCGATTTATTGGAAGACTGTTTCTGTGGTAAAGGGTCATTATATCTGGCGTTTATAGACCTGAAAACCGCCTTCGACCTTGTCCCATGCACTAAACTATGGCAGGTACTTCAGGACATGGGCTACCCACGCTACCTGCTTGAGTTGGTTAAAAGATTGCATGATGGCACGTATGCAAGGATTAGATGGGGGAGTGAGGGCCAACTAACTTATAAAATACCAGTGAACAGGGGGGTCTGCCAGGGTTGCGTGATGGCTCCCACCTTGTTCTCCCTCTTCATAAATGGGGTGGCAGGCCATTTGAGGGAGGACCCTGCGGATGCTCCCACCCTGGCAGGTGAAAAAATACTGACCCTCCTTTTTCCGCCCGCGCATGCGCATTTCTCGTGACAAATGCACATGCGCGGGCTGCCGCGCATGCGCATTGGGATTGACGACATGCAGCAAAATAGAAGAGGGAGCCCCGGAACGCGCCGCGGACCAGGTAAGTGATTTAAACTTACTTTTATGCCACTTTATCCTTTAAGGGGGGGATTTAGAGAGGGCGGGAGGGAGGCGGGTGGCGCGTAGTGGGGCTACGCGAAGTGTGCGGGTGGGCGTAGCTTTGTGCCCACTTCGCGTAGCTCCGCGTAGCCCCACTACGCGAACTACGCCCAGGGTTAGTCAGAACTATGGGGCTTCGACAACATCACAGAACTAACGAAAACCGAAAATAAGTTTTTAAGAGACTTGGTGGTCCTTCCAGTCTCTACCCCTTTGAAACCACTGCTTCAAGACATGGGCCACCGTGCAATTAAAGACATTGTCACCCTTCGACCGCTTCTATATTGGGTGCGACTGAGAAGGACACCGGAATTGGTACACTATGCTGCAGCTCTGGACGAACTTATTACCCTGAAAAAGATGACTAAGATTATATGGTTGGACAACCTAAGGGACTTGATCACCAACTTGGGGCTAAGTGAGACATGGTTGTCCCAATCACCACCCCCTAAAGAAACCATTAAAAAAATATACTGGGAATGGGTTCAAGCCAAGGAGCTCGAAAAATCAAACTGGAGGGTTTTAACTGATCAATTCTTAGAGCACAAGCCGGTGAGGAAGTTTGAACCCTTTCTCGATGTTATTAAAGCACCTAGAGACAGAGCCTTGTTTTTAAAATTTAGATATGGAACACTTCCCTTGAACACTTTTACCAGGTGTTGTAAGTCCTCTCTGTCCAACAATTCTAGCTGCCCTGGATGTGTAAACCCTAATGAGTCCCTAGCACACTTCTTATTTGCCTGTAGAGCATACAGTGGACCCAGGAGAAGGTGGTTAAAGCCAGTATGCAGAGAACTGGGAGTCAGGCACTATCCGACGGAACTCCGCATATTGGTAACGGACGCAACATCTATGATGGTTTTTTGCGGAGTTGCCAAATTCTTGGGAAAGGCCTGGCAGATACGCTCAAGACTGATAAAATCGAGAACGGGGTAGGAAACTGTGTATTATAATGCACCAGAATATCTCCCGTTCTCTGTTTTAGGACTTTATTTAATCTATTTTTTAACTTTATATTGTCTCCATTTGCTCTAGAAAAGATCTCTCCTTTTTAAAGTTTTTATACTCCTTTTAACAATGAACTTTATGTACTTTTATGATAAAGTTTGTTTTTATCGAAATAAAGTATTACAACAACAATTTAAGTGTACTTTTTCAGGAGCTGCTCCTACACTGCTCCAGGTGAACCTCAGAAGTAATTGGATAACTCTAACTTTTGCGAGCAGAGACTGCCCTGGCCGTACATATGACACTCCAGTATGTATTTAATATACTGATTGGTCAACTACCCTAGCCTTTGAGAACAGAGCCTCGACTGATAGCACCTATGCCTCTACTAGATGGATTCCATAGATTGTTTAGTTTGGGTATTGCTGCATGTCCCTGGCAGGACCTCATATACTAACTAGGCAACCATGTTGACCTTGCTAAAGTAGGTCATTGATAGCTTCAACCTACCCTATCGCACAGACACATTTTATCAACCTAGACTAATGTGCATCTTTAGACCTTGTGGTGATCCAATCTTAAATTCTACAGCATATTATGAGAATTTAACACTTGTGAAGTTTTCTCAAATTTTCCCAAAGCTGACACCCTTAAATCCACCCATACCCACAGATGAACATTTTTCCCAACATGGATGAACATCGGGCTGCAGGGGTTTATGGTGCTACAGTGTAACACCCGGAACAAATAATAGCCACTGCTTGGATGCATCACCTCCTTTTCCTATTATTTCAAGTTCCAAGGATGTTGCCACTCGCTGCCATACATCGCAGCAGGAAAGTTCAGATATTTTGAAAAGTCCTTACTAGTCACTAGCTGTGTACTTTTAAAGAACAAAAAATGTATGTCATAGCCAGCCATTCTCAAGCTTAGTTAAAAGCAAAAAAATCACAAACAAAGGCACAATTAACATAATTTCCCTCTTTCTCAGATAGGATTCTTATTCCAGTTACTTACTTTCCTTCTGCACATCCTAGCACTGTGCATAGGTCTCCACCCATGCCCCTACATCTATCACAGACTTAGGTCGGGCACCATTGCAGCCAAATGCTGTCACCTAAAAAATATTTCTCCTCTCTTGAGACTCCACTTGAAGACTACCCATGATGACAATCACCTTTCATTAGTAACAATTTGCTCCTTTTCTTTCCCAATCTTTCACTTATAGACATCTACCTATCACTACATCCCCTCTATCTTATCTAGCATTCCTCCCTCATCTCATCTGTCTGAACCTACAAGGCTATGAACCCAAGGTCATTGTTCTACTGCTTGTCTATTTATCATCTTCCGCACACCACCTCAGTGATCTTTTCCCTGAAGAGACCCTCACTCAAGCCCCTGCACTTTATCACTATTGCAGACATTCGTTCTTGCTTTTCCTAGTCCCGTATAACAACCATGCTTCCTCACTACCACCTTACATCCGCCTGCACCTCCCTTCTACAGTCTCCCTCTTTTTTAATACACACATTTTTCAATTTCTCCCTGGAGACCCTAGAAACACGCAGACCAGCTGCTGGCCAAATAAATCTCTTTTTTTTTTAAACTTTGAAGCTAAATCTGCACCTTTTCACATACCTGCCTGCAGTGACAGCCAGTAATTCTGGCAGGTACTGGGGCAGGGAGGGGCCACACACGCACACATATACACTCACACCCTAAATTCACACACATGAACACACACACACACCCATTCACAAATTCATACATTTATGCAGGCATGCACCAAACATTGAAAAACATAAACCTTACCTGCCCTGCAACTCCTGGAGAGAAAAGCCATGGAGATACCAGGAGGGTTGGCACTGCAGTCTTCCCTCAATCGTCACAGAGTGAGATAGGGTAAGTGAGACTTCTGACCCCACCCCACTCTGTGGTGAGGTATCACTGATTAACAGTTAGCCCTGTGCACTTCAAGGCTTAAAAGTGTAGGTCTGAGGCAAGCAGTGAAGTTCCCCCTAGCCACAAGGGGAAGGGCCTCAAGGCACTCTTGCCAAGTTGAGGCGGTCACTTCCACAGGGCTGTGAAATCCTCCGGCTTGCAAAGTTCAGTTAAGGAAGCAATTTAGTGCATGCCTAGCTCCTGGCTGTCTGAACAAGAAGAGTGTCTGTCAGGCTGCCCTTTGCTAAGCCTGACAGACTCTGTTCTTCTCTTGAAAAAGGTGATGGGGTATGGTACCTTCACCTGTATGGACAGGCAACGGCTGTCTGACTGTGAACTGCCCTTAGAACTTCCATCTTAACCGAGATAATATTCAGCACACCTTTTAGAAGTATTCCAGTTTTTTTATAGTTACCGTCACCCTTGATTATCATAACATCT
Source organism: Lissotriton vulgaris (assembly GCF_964263255.1). NCBI lineage: Eukaryota > Metazoa > Chordata > Amphibia > Caudata > Salamandridae > Lissotriton > Lissotriton vulgaris. The sequence goes on along the minus strand of NC_141693.1, from coordinate 1,186,579,925 downwards.
CTGTAAGAAATTGAAGTATTAGTTGAGGGTGATGAGAGCCCACATCAAATAATAACCACAATCCTTGTCAGGGTGAACTACAAAAGTGATTGACTAAACCCATGCTTAACCCTTTGGTAGCTTGGCACAAAGTCATCAGGCATAACTTAGAGGTAATGTATAAATTATTTATGCAGCACTCCAACAGTAATAAAGTAAAAACACAACACAAAAAAAATATCAAACCAATTTAGAAAAATAGAGTAAATCTAAATAAATAAAATAGCACCAAAAATCCAATAAGTAAAACAAGATTCATGTATTTTTAAAGTCTGAATTGAAAATAGCTTCAAGAAGCCTTAAGCTCCATCCACAATTATCTGGTCACGTTCGACCGGGTCAAAGTCAAAATTTAAGATCACCCGTGATGAACGTGGGGTGGATACAGGACCCAGGTTTGTTCTGGTGGAAAGTTTATCTTCTGACTTAGAAACTTTTATTGAGGAAAAGTGATTGTTGATGTGTTGACTGTGGGATAAGCTGCAAGCTAGATCCAAAAATAATGCTTTACAGCGGTGGGTTGCTGAAGAGTGGGACACTGGTTCGGTTGCCAATGAAGGCCAGAAAGCTCTGAATCTGTGCCCAGGAAGGCCTCAAAATCAACCGGTTGCTGCTCGGCATTGATCCAGGTAAGGTCCTCTATGTTCAGTTTGGCGTAAAAGATGGCACAATATTTCTAACTCCCTGCTTTCACAGTCTGGGCAATATGAGTACACTCTAACACCAGCTAAGGGTCCAGGACCTGAGGGGCAACACTCAGGGGGAGGGTCATGACTAATTCCAACACAAGCAGAGTCCAGGGCAGGTTGAGGTACAACTGGTCAGTTGGGTAGTTTCAGGGAGAAAGGCCTTTGGAAGCTTGTTCTATCCCTGTAGCTCAAACGAAAGGCCAGCTAACTGACCTTTCTAGTCAGTCTGGGTCTTCACTTCAAAGCAAACAGGACCAATCTTCCACCATGGTCTCAAGACAGCAGGACAATCCTTCTTCTGATTCTTCTCAGATCCATAGGTATTCTGTAGAGAGTACTGGGGATGCCAAATGTATTCCCAGTGACAGCCTGCGGGTTGGGGAACTCTAGATTATTTCCTAACTAATGGGGTAAATGTGCCCAAGAGTGGCACATTTTTACCACCCTTTCTATGTGTTGTGCTGTAAACTAGCCCACAGTGCTCCTCTCTACCTAAATCCAATATGGCAGAAAGATTCCTCCCTGGTCAGATCTCCTTGTGCCTAACCAGAGGGTGGCTATGATAATGGCCAAACCATCCCTTGTGGTCACTTCAAACTGTTTTTTGGGCAGTTCCTCCCTTCCACTGGGGTTCGAGCTAAAATGACTAGGAAGAAAAGAGAGGCAGGTCTGGGTGTTATGTACATCTGCCCGTGACAGTGTTGGCATCCTTTAACTCTCAGGAAGGGGCTTGGCACAGCCCCTGAGGCCATTCTGTTCAAAGAGGAAAACATCTCTCCACACCCAAGCCTTTTATTTAATGTCTGGTAGCAATTCACATCTCACCAAAGTGGAGCCATTTAACAGTCATGTGACATTGGACAATGTCAGAAATACCTTTTTATCTGGCTTAGGCAGAGTCGTGCCAACTTTCTATAAGTGTAATTTCTAAAATAATAATATAAAATCTGGCTTGACCTTTAAGTTAGATTTTAAATTACTATTAAAATGAGTCCTTGAATAATGTTTCAAGATGCTCCCAAACTGAAAATAAACACTGCAAAATGTTATAGTTTAACCTAGTGTTTTACTATGGAAGAGCCAGCCTTGCCAAAGTCTAAAACGACTTTGAAGGTTTTTTTACGGTCAGTGCTGTAAAACATTAAATATACATGTTGTGCTCTTGAAGTACCATACACCTTGCCTTAGGTCAATTAACGCCTATTTTTCATGTGACTTACAAGTATTAATAAAAAGGAAGGTTTATGCCTGGCAAAAGGTTTAATTTGCCGGGTCAAAATAGCAATTTACACTGCATACCTATTTCATTTCAATTCAAAATAACTTTATTCAGGTGACATTTTGCCCATTAAAGGGATATAAAAATATTAATGAAAACATTGCCTTAAACAGTTAAAAAGTTAATTCAGAGCTAGCAGCCTAAGTTAAAACAACATGTCTTGTGCTCTTACAGCATGTCGCAGAAAAGAACCTACATGTAAACCAACTTCTTCATCAGATAATTGCAGAGCAAATGTTAATGCAATTCTAGATTGCCCGATATTATTGCATTTCTTTTTACATAATGGGATTTAAACAACCTGGTATACATTTCATAAAATTACAAAAAAACATAAAGTGCATCATCGTTTGGCCTGTTCTCCCATCACATGGGCATGCGATAGCGCCCAGGTTTGACTGATAACCGAGAGGAAGGCAGCTCTAAGACGAAATAATAAAGAGCGTTCCCAGCCCACCCCCCCCCCCCCCGTGTTTGCCAAAGGTATGTAAGTGGGCCGCTAGGAGCTTTCATAGATAGATACAACATAACAGAAGTTTTCCTTTCCATTTCATATAAACGACGTTCTCTTTAGTTACAGGGCTCCTTTAATGGGTGCTGCATCCACCAGTACAATTAAATTTGATGACCCGTGGTACATGTGGGACCGTAAACTAGGAACTTATAAGTTAATCAGGTGTATACAAATTTTACAATATTTAGCCCTGGTTAGCAGGAGTAAAATATGATTTGGGAAGAAAGGGGACCCCTACAATAAACAATTGGACTTGCTAGCTGTAGGGAAAAATACATTTGGGGTAAAGTTAACGGCTAAATGCAAGTTAAGTAATCATATAAAGCATATCAGGCCATACATTTATATTTCCTAATTATCAAAACCTCAAACCGTGCTGATTCATACCTTGCTAAACAAGCTATACATCCCCTTTAAATATTTGTTGATTTTACATACCCTTAAATTCTTCAAGTTGGACGTAAGACTGCTAGCATATACCATGACACACATACAGAAAAAAGTAGTGACCTGACTATATATTGAAATCACCAGATGAAGCAGCATCAATATAAACATAGAGATTGCCGTTTCTGAACTACTATGCAGCACCAATCGCATATCCAAGCGCCAACTCTTGGTCTTGGACTTGAAGGAGCAAGAATTGTTATTTTCAAACTTAAAGATTACTTCAGATTACATTAATGGAAGAAAAAGTTGAGCTGGGTTTTCCTGACAAAGGCACACACGCCGAAACATGCTTAGTTTTCATCTACCGCCAGCCTTTGAACTGTCCAATAGCCTATCACTTTTTCGTGGTTTTTTTTAATTCTAAGTACAGTGTTGTTCTTCATATGTTTGTCATTTATATGTGTGTATGTATATCTGTGTTCTCATAGGCATGTTATTATGTATATGACTTCTGCATTATTGAGAATGATATAATATAAATATATGTAGACAAAATCGATGGAAAGCGCTCCGATACCCACCGGTCAGGTCAGCGCTATATAAAACTCCTCAAATAAAAAAATAAAGATAAAGTGCTATTCAGCATTATTCATTCCTACACATTTTAGTGTGACTATTTTTCATCCAGAGTGATATTTTTAATGCCCTTCAGTGCACCATTAAGGTTATCATCCAACTTTACGCAACCCGTTGCTCTCAACTAAGCGTACTGCTACAATTCAATCCACTGATTCGCACAGCTTTGTTAATATGGTTATCTCATCTTCATTTGAACCTGTTTGGTGCATCATCACTCGCTGATGCACACAGCTTATCTATGTGTATCTTTGTTATTTTTTCAGCTTAAAGCCCTACAAATACTTCTGAAGTTTGTTTCCTCTTCCTTTCATTCTTTCTCTTCCTTCTTACTTACCTTCTCTCTCTCCACCATGGCTTCTGGTAACATTTGGAACCTCTCTCCTCTACAACCTTTTATTCCCACATCAGGTGATTCCTCTATCAAATGGGAAGAATGGTATGAATATTTTGAGAACTACATTTCTACATTTGACGACGACGAAGATCTTACTCCAGAATGAAAGAAGAAAATATTACTACACTGTCTGGGTGCATAAGGAATGAAAAATGATAATCGTATCAACAAGACACCAGTTTGTGTATCTGTTGATAGATTCACATTTTTTTCATCACAAACACGGTTCTGAAGGATCAGTTGAGGAATTTCGTTGCCGCACTTAAAAATTTTGCATTATCCTGCCGCTTTGGCACACTACATGATGAATTTATCTGCAATGAAATTGTGATGCGTGCTGCTAATCGCAACATCCAAGAGAAATTGTGGGCTAAAATAGAGTCATCTCTTCAAGAAGTCATTGATATTGTCAAAAGTGTAGAGCTGTAGAGTTGACAGGAAGATGTGCCAAAGCTGTATTGTTAGAAGAAAAAAAAAACGTGTGTGGAAGAACACCTGACAGTCTCTAGAGTCAGGAACTTTGAAAGCATGGTTAAAAAATCTAATTTGTATACTAATTCCTAGAAGAGGTGATATTAAAGGACATTTCTACAAAATGTGTTGAAGTAAAAGAAATACAAATGTAAAAAATATTGTACCAAAAGACCATAATGATATATATTCTTCTGATGATGATGACAAGAATCTATTTGTCTTACAAGTTGATGAACATATGCTAAATGTGAAAGGTAAAAGCAACCAACGTGTGATTTAAAGATCGGGGGTGTTGAAATCTCCATAGTAGCATACTCTGGTTCACTGTATACCATTATTAACAAAAATGTTTCGGTAGGAAAATTTGTACCTGTCATAGGAAAACATTTAGTCAATTCTGACATTCCTCCCAAGACGTTCACTGGTGAACCTATTGATGTATCAGGATACAGAGAACTGTGTTTTCAATTCAAGGACAGAAAAATGTTGGGTACATTGTATGTCTCTGCTGTTGGACCTTCAGTACTTGGTTGGATGGACCAAGGGAAATTGGGCATAATTCTAGATCATAATAGCCCAGATTCTGTGCTTTTCTTACAATCTGAGGAAGAGTATGAGAACATCTTTGCTAAAAGGTATCCAAGAAATTTCTCTAATGACATTGGAAAATTAAAAGGCTAAAATTAAACTAAAAATAGATGCTGTCCCATGTGTTCACAAAGGTGAACAACCTTTACAACGAAACTTTTACAACGCACTACCATTACAACACAGGCATTACAACGCAAACCATTAAAACGCATTGCGCTGAGGGGCGCTCTAGGATAGGGAATACGTTTAATTTTCTATCCAACACCTTCCCTAGTGTCCACGGGGACTGGAGTTGGAATAGAAAATTAAACTTTTCACTATCCAGCACCCCAAAGCGCTATGCATTGTAATGGATTGCGATGTAAAAACCGCGTTGTAAAGGCATGCGTGGTAAAAGCATGCGTTGTAACGTCATACATCCGTTCACAAATACAGGAATATTCCTTTCTCCATCTAAAATGAAGTTGAACTGAGCTTCGCAAATTACAGAAATGTGGCATAATGGAACCTGTTGAATCAGCAGAATGGGTCTTACCCTTAGTTATTGTTAAAAAATCCAATGGTAAACTCTGCTTATGTGTGGACCTCCGCAACCTCTATAAAAACATCTGCATTGATCAATTCCCCTTACCTAAGATCAGCGAGATGTTGTCACACACCAATGGCATCAAGTGGTTTTCCAAAACAGACCTCTCTGCAGCATACCATCAGGTCACACTGCACCCCAACAGTAGGTGCCTCACCACCTTTGTGACCCCCTTCGGTTGCTTTAGATTTAAAAGAGTACCTTTTGGGTTGGCCTCTGCGGTTGCCATGTTCGAAAGATTGAGGCAGATACTTTTTAAAGATTAACCTAATCTTTACATTTTTCAGGATGACATAATAGTCATGGCTGATAACAGAGATGAACATGATGCTAAACTAGCTAAAGTTTTAGAAATCCTTGAAAACTATGGCCTCACAGTTGATATTCATAAATGTAAATTTGCTGGGACCAGTGTCACATATTTAGGACACTAAATTTGTGGGAAGGGCATCAATCCAAAAAAAGAACTACAGTCCGCACCAAGAGATGGGGTTAGAGCCTTCCTTGGTCTTTCTGAATTTTATGCTAAATTTGTGCAAGAATTTGTCACTACAACTTTCATTCTAAGGTAACTTATAAAACAAAAGAACACGTTTGAATCGTCTACTGCTTGTGAAGAAGCATTTACTAGAATTAAGAATGACATTTGTGATGCTCCACCTTTACAGGGGTTTAACTGTTTCTTATAAAGCATTGTTTCCACAGATGCTAGTGGTAGAGGTCTTGGAGCGGTTTTAAGTCAAACCGATGATATTAGCAATGAAAGACCAATTGCATTTGCCTCACGCTCTATTACACCTACTGAAGAAAGGTACTCAGTGATAAAGAATGAGGCTCTGGCATGCGCATGGGGCTTGGAACATTTTAGGCAATGCATATGGTGGTATCGAGTCACTCTTATAAGTGATCATAAGCCCCTTGCCAAGGTCCTTACTAGCAAGGGACAACAAGGTGTCTCACCTCGCCTCGCATGCATATCCGTCAGAATGATGGACTTCAATTATGAAGTACAATATGTTCCAGGTGTCAAAAACACCATTGCTGACTGTCTGAGTCGTTTGCCGTTACCTGATGTGGGTGAGTCTACCTCAGATATTGAGTTTATCTGTGTACCAAACATACTAGAAAAAATCCCCTCATTATCCAGCCCAAATGGTTGTTAGCCCAGGTGGCTGATACCACTTTATGAGAGGTGAGTGGGCATATCAAAGATGGTAGCCCATTAAAGAAAGTTCTCCCACTCATTTACGCACATTCTGGGAGTTGAGACATGATTTGTCATGTGAAGGATGCCTTATCCTAAGGAATGGAAAATGTAAATCCAGTATTTGTAAAGGCATACCCCCTGCGTGCCTTCAGTCCCAACTCCTTGACATTTGGCATGAACATTTAGGTATTGGTAAAACTAAACGTAGAGTAAAAAAGTCCTACTGGTGGCCAGGGTTAGACCATTAATTTCAAAGGAAAGTAAGAAACTGCTCAGCCTTTGAGAATTCTGACAAATCCCAACACACTTTTAGAGTACCTTTACAACCATTTTCCAGCCTCAGTAAGCTTTGGACCAGATTAGGTATGGACATATGTGGCCCCATTGGGAAAACTGTGAACAGTTATATCTCATAGTTTTTGTTGATCACTTTTCAAAATGGCCTGAAGTAGAGGTTGTACATAAAACTGATACCAAGACCATCATTCATTTCTTGCAGAAGTTATTTTTAAGAGAAGGTCTTCCCAAGTGCATTATGACCGACAATGGCCCCCAATTTGCCTCTGATGATTTCAAACAATTCATAATGGATAATGGTATCACTCATAAAACCACCTTCCTGCACCACCCAGCTGGTAATGGTGCAGTTGAGAGATTCAACGGAGTCATAAAAGGCATTATCCAACTGGCCAACCACATTGACCCTTCTTGGAGTAAAGAATTGGCGCACAACCTATGGGCTTTTCGAGATACACCATGTGAATCTACAGGCTCTAGCCCCTTTGTGTTATTAAGAGGTAGAACCCCTATCACCAAAGATAATGTAGATTGGTTAGCACCAAATAAGGTAGCCTGGTCCACAGAAAGGGTTAAGGTAAAAATGTTACACTCTCAATTTACCAGCAAGAAGCATTACAATTCCAGACATAGTTTAAACCTGTTAGCATTCGCATGGGTGACAAAGTTAGAGTAAAAAAAAAGTGGTTTTGACAACAAGGGACAGAGTCACTTTTCACAGTCTTTTGTAGTCAAGAAAGGTTTCTGCAATTCCGCTCTCCTAAGTGACGGAAAGATTTAGCATTTTCTGTCCTTACCCTTGTGCAGAGCAGAAGGGATTACAGCTCAAAAGCAAACTGGTTTGGAGTATCACAGGCACTCTACCTCCCTTAAATATGATAGGCTTCTGGGCAATGACACCAGTAGGGATTGCATCCTTGATGATTCTGTAGTGAGATCTTCAAATAGAATCATTGTTCCGAGTCATGATGTTGTCCAGAATGAGAAAAGAGGTAATTCTCAAAGTGAGGAGACCGATGATGAGACACTACGTGACCCTATCGCCAGTAAAGAAAATAACATACAAAACAATGACGATGCTAACACTGAACAAAGTTGTTCCTTTCACAATGATCCCCACGAAAGGGGATTCGCAGTAAGGGAACCTTTTTTGAGCAGTCATGAAGTCAGATTACCCGCAAGGTTGCGAAACTTGGTGTGTGAATAACTTCCTCTTCTTGTTCTGTATCCCTTTTGCATACAGTCATTTTATTACTTTTTTTACATATGTATTTTTCATTATTCTCCATTTTCTTCCCTTCTTCCCATCCACCCCACACCTCCTTCCTTCCCTCCAGTTTCCATTTCCACTGTTGCATTTCACTTAGTTTTACTGATAAAAAGGAGATGTGTTATGTTTCATGGCCGTGAGCGCTTGCTCAAGGTTCTATGACATCCATCGGTTCCGGAAGAGACCCTTGGGCATGGGTGGCAGTTGGAGGACAGTTGAGGCGGAATTCTTGTACCAAGACGACACGCATCCCGGTGTCAGGGCATTAATCAATAGAGACTATTTTCCTTTCCTGCTACGCCTCATTAGTATTTACATATACCTATATGTAATCCCCAAGAACGAACCACGGAGCAGCACGGAGGTATTGTGAAGGTGAGGGATTACCGGTTTACACAGTGAAAAATTTGAATTTGAATTTGAATTTAAAAACACTTATAAAGCGCACAAACACTGAATCAGTTTCATGGCGCTGGTGAGGTCCCTGAGTGAGAGCAAGAAGAGAGCTAATTACCAAAGGCCTGCTGGAATAGTAACATATTTAAATAAGGAACCCTCCCCCCCCCGGCGCTAGCTCATGTGGCACATCGATCAAAAGAAAGTGTACCAATTTGGTAATTTTTAGGGGTCAATCACTCCCTATTTTCAAACTGACTAGCCTATTTTTGCGGTCAGTCAACGTGAGATAATAGGCATACTATATATACACATAAATATATCCCAGAGTGCAGTAGGGATCGTATTTAGGTCCTGATGAGTAAAGCAGTGGGGACTGCTTTCGAAACATGTCGACCAAGTAGGGAGTAAGATCTACCCCCTTCTTATTTTTCTCCCCGTTTTAATGTTTCCAGCTAGGGAACTGAATAAAATGTATTTCATTGACTAGCCAGGACATTTGTAACTTTTTTGTAACTAGCACTTTCCCTACCACTCTCACAATCCACCACACATATAGTCTACTCACACAAAAACAAGTGCTCCCGCATAGTCGTAGGTTGTAGCACTCGCCGCCCCGTAGAGAGATGGGAAGACCCCTACGATGAAGCATGACACTATGGGATTCATAGTGTGTGAGGGGTATTTTGAAAACACATAGTTCTTCTCCCTTACATTTCTAGGGAGCAGTTTTTTCACTGATCACAGTAAAATTAAAAATAAGAAAAACAGGATAGAATCTCATTGTTTGTATACGGTAAAAAAGTAAGCCACGCACCCGGGGCAAGTACTGCACTGGATATTAGTGGGACACAGCATTGATTTTGCCACTCACCAGAAAATCCTTCAAACATGTCTCAAGCCTGCCAGTACAGGTCTGTGGGTGGGCAGTTGTGCTTATGCTCAGGTTGGAATTTCTAACACGTAACCCAACCCTGAGTGGGCCTTTCACTACCTCTGGAGCCCCCCTAGGTTAAGCCCTGAGGGGCGGAGATACTTGTAGTGAAAGGCTGGACAGGTACCCATGGGTGTTCTATGCCTAGATAGTGAAGAACCCCCATGTGTTTTTTTTCTACCTAGGAGGCTGGCGTTTCCCATGGGACAACATCGCGGTTGCTGATTCTCTTTTAGTGGCCTTAGGGCTCTGGGAACTCTCCCTCTGTAAATGCAGTGTAAAAATACGTGCACCCTTCTTGCACATGTTATGAAGTGGTGCTTAACTGCAGGCCGGTGTGTGCGCACTTGCAATTATGATGGTTTTAATCAGCTCTCAAACCTGCCATTTCAGGCCTGTGTGTTGGCACTTGCACCTATGATGTTTTTAAACAGGTTTCAAGCCTGCACTGCAGGCATGTGTGTGTGTGTGTGCACTTGCATCTATAATGTTTTTAACCATATGTCAAGACTGCCATTGCAGGCCTGTATGTGTGGGATACCTCTTATGCTAAAGATAGCCTTTCTAAACCACTGGCCAATACTGAGGAGACCTTTCACTACCACTAGAGCACCCCTAGGATAAGTCTTGAGGGGTGAAGCAAGTGGCAGGTAAAAGGCAGGGCAGGTACACATGTATGTTCAATGCCCAGTTAGTGTAGAAGACCCATGTGTGTTTTCACTACCTATGAGGTTTGCTCTTTCCAAATGTTAACATGGGGGAATGGTTGAAATTACTTCAAGCTGTAATAGTGGCTTGCAGTGGAGCAGCCTCGTAATGTTTCCTATCATTGGATTCACAATGACAAACCTTCTCCTGTGGGAAAGGTGGATTTGTCACTAATAGCTTAGAAATGCCACTTCTAGACAGTGGGCATGGCTCTGTTCTAAAACTCTTCATTTGCCTTTTAGTTTGACTCCAGTCCACACTGGAGGTGGAAGGAGCACATCTGTGCATTCCCCAGTGACCGCTATAAACATTGGGCATGCAACTGGAACAGCAGATCTCTGCCATTTGAGGGCCTGGCTGGATAGATAGGAGGAAAAGGTTTTGACACTTGGCCTCTGTGAGGCCCCACTAAAGATTAAGATCTGCATTCCATGGCATCTTGGCAGACAGGACTGACATTTTGAGGAAACATTTGTGACTCAAAGGGAAACTCTCTGAACCACCCCCAACTTCGAAGGCACACTGCATATAACTGCTGGTGCCATACTTCAGCAGAGAAGAGATACACTTGTGGGGAAGTGGAAGGGACATCCTGGAACAGCATGGTGCACAGTGCCAGAGGAATCTGTTGTGCACAATGAGGATTACTGCCATTTGAAGGGACCGTGCACCCTTCCAGATTAGTGGCTGGCCTGAACTAACTTTCTGCTGCTGTATGGCACACTAAGTGTGCTCTCCATGGGCTTGTTGGCTTGCCCCTTGTAGTCTTGTGCAGGGACATTAAAGGCCTCCTAGGAGGGACCCACACCATCTACTTGTGACACCTGTAGAGCGGTGCCCTCTTAAGTGCACATGTCATCTGCTGGATCCCAACTGGTAGCTTGGCATGGAACTAAGCGTTGTGCCTGGTGACTAAATTGCCTTGTGCAGAGCCCCAAAGATATTGCCCACATCTAAGGAGTGTGGCCTCTACATTGTTGGTGCCTCAACACACATAGGTACATAAGTGTCTTGTTAGTGGTGAGCAGATTCACTGGTTGCAGGATCCAGCGTGGCCTGATTCGTTTATCGTGCTGCATCTTTCCCGTGCGACACGCCAACTGCATGCTCATTGCTTGCGGTGTCTGATTCACAGGCTACGACCCTCGGAGGGAGCTCATACCTGTAGTAGTGCCCTGTTCTACCTCGTGTGGCACTGCTAAAGTTGCACAATTGATGGACAGAATGCAGAACAATGTCATACATTCACCCCAGTACAGAGATCTGGGCCTAAATCCATCGTTTTTTTGCACTCCACACCAGCCCCTGTTCAGACATGGCCATATGCAAATCAGCCTTGACCCTGTGCCTCATGGGAACAGTCCAGCCCGAACTGCCAAGCCATGTCTTTCCTGGACCGGAATCAAGCATCCTAGGACCGGTTTCTGGCTATCAGCTGTCTTCAGCCAGGATAGCTTGACTCCAGTGGTGTGGAGAGCATGGGACACATGTCTGAGCAGACCCATCCCACTCGGGGTGACAAATGCAAAAACAACAATTGATGGACAGAATGCAGAACAATGTCATACATTCACCCCAGTACAGAGATCTGGGCCTAAATCCATCGTTTTTTTGCACTCCACACCACCCTAGTTCAGACATGTGACTGCTAAAGTTGCACCTATGTGTGTGACTGGAATTGTGTGCTGCAACCCATATCAACACACACTAGGCATTGTGCTTTATTTTCAGGGAGGTACAGAATTTGCAACTCTGTGTTGTGTGTGACCAGTATTGTCTGGTGCGGTTGGTATCAACGCGCACCAGGCATGGTGCCTCATTTCTAGGGAGGTGTGAATGAGCTAATTTATGTTCTGCTGTGCCAAGATTACCTGGGTGCTACTTTGATTGACATGTGTCTGACGGGGTGCCTCCTTCTCCTCGTGCATTCTACCTTGTGCAGCACTACTAAACATGTGCCTATAGGTGCAACTTGAATTGTCTGCTACAACCTGTATCAATGCGCACAAGGCATTGTGCCTTATTTCCAGGTTTGCAACTCTTTGCTGTGTGTGACCGGAAGTGTCCGGTGTGACTTGGATCAATGTGCACCAGATGTTGTGCCTCCTTTCCAGGGAAGTACTGAGTTGGTGATTCTTAATTATGTGTGAACTGAACTGTTTGGTGTGGCTCGTATCAATGCTCACCAGACATTGTGCCTCATTTCCAGAGAGTGCAGAGGAGCAAATTTGTGTTCCGTTCTGCCTAGATTGCATTGATGCTACTTTGATCAATAGGTGTGACGGACTGCCTCCTTCTTCCGAGAGGCTCCCCTGCTTCATCCCTATTCATCGACTGTTCCTTTTGTGCCGTCAGGGTGGCGGATCAACTGCCCTATCCTCACCTGGCCTGGACTACTTTTTGTTGCAGATTGTATTTCCCGGTCCAGGCCTGGGTGTTGAGAGTAATTGACAGGGATGAGGAACGCTTCCAAGAGCAATTGCAAGCGGGTCAAGAGACTGCGTGCCGCCATGCTTCGCAGAACTGGGCTGTTGGCAGAAGGACAATTATGGAACCTTTTGATTGCACGACTATCGCCCTCAGCCCACTTCTGCTCCGCATACCATGGGTGAACTTCCCGAATTGTGGCCATACCCCCATTTGTCGACTGCTGCCTAATTAGCCCAGCTACCTAACCCCACCTTATTCCCTGGGACCCTGACCAAGTGTGATTCAAGCCGCAATCAGCCTAGTATCAGGGTTGTTGTTTTTTTATCTACAACTCGTGGGTGTAGCGTAGTCGGGGGTATCTGAAAGGTGGATAAGGACTTAAGCCATGAGGTCCGCATTTGTGTTATCAACTGACCTGCCTGATATCAGTTGCACAGCATTATTGTGCTGAGTGCATGTGTGTGCGAGTGTGCTCCATACAGACCTGCCTGATGTTCGTTGCACCATGTGTCGGTGCTGAGTAAATGTGTGTAAATGAGTGGAAGTGACTGTATGAGGACCACCTGTAATTAATTACATGACACTACGGTGTTGCTTTACTCATTGATTCCTTTCCAGAAAGAATACTACGTTTGACATTGATTTTTACCTGAGTGTCCTTGGTTCTCAGTGCTGTTTAAAAGTGTTGTAATTGTCTGTGTATGCACATTTCTGATATTGTGATCTGGGGTGCGCTCTATAACTGTGCAGTATTGAATTGTAATAGTTGACAAGGTGGGCCCAGTTCTGACAACGTTTCACACCAAATATGGGTGCTGTAAGTAAAGTAGGATGTTTCCCAAGTGTGCATACCACTGAGGGTGGGTCTATTACTGCTAGTAATATTTACAAATACGATGTATGCCCATAAATACATGATGTTCATGTTGTGTTAATGTATGTGTTGAATACAAACTTTATTTACATACACAATGTATGAAGTCTCTTTTGTGAGGCTCATTGCACTTTTTGTGTGAGTGCTGTGCCAGTGCTTTACATATTGCCTCTGTGATAAGCCTGACTGCTCAGTGCCAAGCTGGCCAAGGATGAGCACAGATAATACAGTAAGTCTAATCACCCAACCCTAATAGGAGTGATAGGTTCTGCCTGGCAAGGTAACCACTCCAGTCAACCAGAAAGCGCCAGTTCCAACACCACCTCTGATCACTTTTTTGGCACTGTAATTCATATCCCGCTAATTGCGCTCTGAGAATGTGAATGCAGAGAGGGAGATCCACTGTGCATTGAAGGTTCCCAGCTCATAATTCAGATTGTCACTTGGTAAGTTTTTTCTCCAGTCTCAAATAGCCTATGCTCATTGACAGCTCTGCTCTCCGGATCATTCATTATGTACCATATAAAGACACTAAGAATGTTACATAGAAGAAAGTTGAATAGTCCAAGTTTTTAGAAAAGCAACTATTTATTCATAAATGTAACCAGTATGTTTTATGTGTTTTTTATTATCTTAATTGAGTGCATATTGTTCTTATAGTAGTTTCTGCTATTGCCAACAGCTGTATGCAATGTTTTTAACGAACTATGCAAATAAATAAATAAACTAACTTATTTATTTGTGTATTTAATTATTTATTTAATGCATTAAGAACAAGTAGCCAGCAAAAGTAGCCTTACAGCACTTACAGATAACATTGGTATCGGAATAATAAGATCAAGATGTTGGTAGGGACTCCCAAAAACGGATTAACTGGTAAGAGATGTTAACGTTTAGAAAGAAAGGTAGGGCACCTACTAGTGTGTTTGGTTTTAGGCATCTAACCAGCCATCCCCAAGGACAGAGTGTTCAGGCTAGAGCCTGAACTATAGTGAAAATATAAAACATACTGAAAAGGCAGCTGTTTCAAAGTTTTGTAAATTCCAGAAAGTTATTTAAAATGTGATAAGAGAGAGTTCCAAAGGAAAGAGCCAGAGTATGAAATGATTTGTCTCAGAAGTTCTAGAGACGGAACAGTCAGATTGCGAGTAGTTTCTGGTTCATAGATCCTAAGTCTCAGGCTGGTTGGTAAGGGACAAAAGAATGGGACAGATTGGTGAATACCATCATGTAAGGCTTTGTGGATGAGGCATAGGGCTTTGAAATGGATCGTTGCACTACAGGTGTGAGTTATAGTTAACTATAACTGGTAAATTTCAAGTGTTTTATTTTGTTTAAAATGTTACATTTAAAAGTACATCTTTATCTAACTATAATGTCACTTTAAACTTTTGTTTCAGGGAATTTTTAAGCTATTACCATATCTAATTATAATGTCACTGTAACCTTTCTTTTTTAAGTAATTCTTTAAGATTTTTTTAACATAAAGTAAGAATTAAATTACCATTCTTAACTATGCCAACCGTACACGGTAGAAAACACTGAAATTCACCAGATATTGTTATCTGAAGTAACTATACTTCATGACTACACCAGGAACTGCTTATATCCTCACATTATACATCACTCATGGCTTGTTCTATGACATCATTGATAGCATCACTGCTAATATCTGAAATGACATCAGTAATAAAAAAACTGTGCTTGTCACCAGCACAACGAACCCAAGCCAGGCGGCCACCAACCTCGCAAAGTGGATCAGCGACGGCGCAGATGACCTCGCCCCTCTGAAGTTCCCGCCTAGCAGACCCGGCAGCAAGAAAGCCCCATGGATCACCGACGAACTCAAGAGCTCCAAGAAGAACTGCCGAGACCTCGAGAAAGCCTGGTGCAGAGACCCAACACCGAACAACATGGCTGCCCTCAAGCTGGCCACCGGAAAACACCACCAACTGATCCACGCCACCAAGAAAACTGCATTCAAGGAACGACTGGACAACAACGCACACAACAGCAAGGAACTCTTCAACATCGTCAAAGAGCTCACCAACCCCAACGCCGGAAACAACAACATCACCCCTTCACAAGACCTCTGCAACTCCCTGGCCTCCTACTTCCACAACAAGATCGCGGACATACACAACAGCTTCAGCACTCAACTGACGCACGCCACGACTGAATCACCGCCCACCACCACCACCCTCCGCGCCTGGACCCCGATCAGCACCGAAGACACCATCCGCACGATGAACTCGATCCACTCCGGATCTCCCACCGACCGCTGCCCTCACCACGTCTTCAACAAGACCGACGCTGTCATCGCACCCCACCTGCGGGACATCATCAACACCTCCTTCGACACCGCTACCTTCCCGGAGAGCTGGAAGCACGCCGAACTCAGCGCCCTACTAAAGAAGCCATCAGCCGACCCCACCGACCTAAAGAACTACCGCCCCATCTCGCTGCTCCAGTTTCCTGCAAAAGTCATCGAAAAGACCGTCAACAAGCAGCTGGCCGCCTTCCTCGAGACGAACGGATCCCTCGACCTCTCTCAGTCTGGTTTCCGGGCCAACCACAGCACCAAGACCGCCCTGATCGCAGCCACTGATGACATCCGAGCCCTGCTCGACAACGGAGAAACAGCGGCCCTCATCCTCCTAGACCTCTCCGCGGCCTTCGACACTTTCTGCCACCGCACCCTAGTGCAGCGCCTCAGCAACGTCGGAATCCAGGAGAAGGCACTGGAATGGATCATCTCCTCCCTCGCCGGAAAGACACAAAGAGTCCGCCTCCCCCCGTTCAGATCCGAGGCCACCGAAGTCATCTGCTGCGTTCCACAAGGATCTTCACTCAGCCCCACCCTCTTCAACGTGTACATGAGCACCCTCGCAGCCATCGTACGCTAACACAACCTCAACATCATCTCCTACGCCGACGACACCCAGCTGATCCTCTCCCTCACCAACGACCCCGCAACCGCCAGAGCCAACCTACACGAAGGGATGACAGAAGTAGCCAAGTGGATGATGAACAGCAGCCTGAAACTGAACTCAGACAAGATGGAAGTCCTCATCCTGGGATCCTCACCCTCCGCCTGGGACGACTCCTGGTGGCCCCCCGCCCTGGGCAGCGCACCCAAACCAACAGACCACGCACCCAACCTGGGCTTCATTCTGGACTCCTCCTTCTCCATGACCAGACAAGTCAACGCCGTCTCCTCATCGTGCTTCAACATCCTGCGCATGCTACGTAAGATCTTCCGGTGGATCCCCACCGAGACCAGGAAGACGGTCACCCAGGCCCTCGTCACCAGCCGACTGGACTACAGCAACTCCCTCTACGCCGGAACCACCACCAAACTCCAGAAGAGACTCCAGGGGATTCAGACGCCTCAGCACGACTCATCCTGGACATCCCCCGTCGCAGCCACATCTCAGGACACCTCAGAGATCTGCACTGGCTCCCGGTCAACAAGAGAATCACCTTCCGTCTCCTCACCCACGCACACAAAGCCCTGCACAACCAAGGCCCAGCATACCTCAACAGCCGCCTCAACTTCTACGCTCCCACACGCCAGCTTCGATCAACCAGCCACGCCCTCGCTGCCGTCCCCCTTATCCGAAGAGCCACGACAGGAGGAAGGTCTTTCTCCTGCCTGGCCACCAAGACTTGGAACTCCCTCCCGACCCACCTCCGCCTGACCCAGGACCACCTTGTCTTCAGGAAGCAGCTCAAGACCTGGCTGTTCGAGCAGTAGCAGACCCCCCTCCCCTAGCGCCTTGAGACCCTCCGGGTGAGTAGTGCGCTATATAAATGCCTTGATTGATTGATTGATTGATTGATTGATTGATTGTGAGTTATAGTTACTTCAGTTAACTATAATTGGTGAATTTCATTATTGTTTTCTGCGAAAATATAATGTTGTCTCTGGCATTGCCATCCAATTTATTTGCCCACTGTCATAGTTAAGTCTGCGTTTCCATAGTAAGAGAGTGTTTTGTTTTGCTAATAACTGTGGTGCTGTTTGACGTATTGTAGGAAGCTGGCTCGGTCTATGGTATGCCACTAGGTGGATATACCAGCCGCAGGGTCCAAAGTGTGCAGGGCTAAAAAAAAATAAGTGCTCTACTAGCGGTAGAATGGGTGTGCAGCCTTTGGCCTAACACTGAGGAATGTAAGACATTAATTGCCAGCAGAGGTTGCAACAGGGAGACCAATAACAGCAGAGGTAAGTATAGGTGTAGGATGGTGGGGCAGCGTGGGTGGATCTCACGTGGAGTCGCGGGGTGATTGCGCAGCTTGGGGGTCTCAGGGGAGGGATACATAATATATTTTTAAAAAACACAAAAAAAAAACGTACCTTGCTGCTGGCTGGGTCCCGCGTCTCTGCTCCTGCTCTCCTTGAGCACATCAAAGAAGAGGAATCAGGCCCCACTAACCAATCACAATGCTGCAGTGCAGTGTTGTGATTGGTGAGCACCCAGGCTCCAGTGACCAATCACAATGCTGCACCAGCATTGTGATTTGTTTTGAGTGTCCTGGTTTGTCGCTTAACCAGGGAATGGGGGCTGGGCTTTTTCTCCATGTAGGCTGCAGTGTAGCCTGCATGGAGAAGGGGAAAGTGTGTATGACTGGTTTGGGAAGCGCGAGAGGGCTCACCAAACAGTCATTGCGGACTTGAGTGGGCAAAGCATTCTGCCCCTGCTCAAAGAGCAGAGCAGCCCGCCCACTCATTTTAGGTTTCTGCTTCCAACTGCTTAAAAGCAGTGGCTTGACGCTCCTCCGCCATAGCGGAGGACCCGCCCCTAAGTTCAGCTCACCGGGGTTAAGGGGTTCAGGTGCAGGGGTGCCTTTCGACGTCTGAGTCTTCTTACTGTAGTCGGTCACGGTCAGGGCGAGCCTCTGGATTCACATGGCAGGCACCATTGTGGAGGTCAAGAGGGGGTCAGCCAACACAGGATCACTGGATTTACATATAAATCCCTCATAAAGTACACTACCTGTTCCCAGGGCCTGTAATTAAATGTTACTAATTGGCCTGCAACACTGATTACACCACCCACTTCAGTAGCCCTTCAAACATGTCTCAGGCCTTCCATTGCAGAGCCTGTGTGCAGTTTTAAGCTGCCATGTTGACCTGGCAAGTTACTCTCTTGCCAGGCCTAAACCATCCTTTTAATATATATAAATCACCCTCTGAGGTAGGCCCTGGACAGCACAATGGCGGGGGCAGAGTATTTAAAAAGTAGGACATGTTCTTTAACGTTTTACATGTCTTAGTAGTGAAAAACTCTTAAATGTGTCTTTCACTACTGCAAGGCCTATGTCTCCAATAGGCTAACATTGGAATTGCCTTATTACATCTTATACGTGTAGTTTCCAATTGGGAAGTTTGTTATCTCTGGAATCACAATTTAAAATCACAACTTGTAGTGTAGTTGAATAATAAATTGAAATTCTGAAAAGGCTGCCTTTAGAAAGTTGCCAGTTTCTTACTTTATATTCATTTAGTACCTTCAGCCTGTCTTTGAATACACATCTGGGATGGGTGAGAACTCTAGGCAGCCATACAAACAGAGCATAGGTGTGACAGGTGGACCATTCACATCCTGATGGGCCATTCTTGGCAAGATGGGAGGAAGGAGCTGACACCCGGTAAGGCTTTGTCCTATCCCCACACAAAGGGCTGCATACTCCCCTTTAGTGATTCTGGAGCTAGGGAAGGAAGACATCTCTTTGAAGTCTCTCCCACTTCAAAGGCACAACTAGGCATAAGTACTGGACCTCTGACACCACCAACTCAGTACACTTCTGAACCTGTGGATGTTCTGCCAGGAAGGAGGACTAATATGCTGCTGAAAGGATTGCCACTCTGCAGGGCTCCTGCTCTGCTATGCTGACCTGCTGCCCTCCTTGACTGGGAGTGAGAAGGACTGGACCTGCATCTTTTCAACCTAGAACCAAGGTGACTCCAAGGGCTTGCTGGCATGCCGCATGTTGTGAAGTCTCTCTACCATCTGAGAGTATTGGCCAGCCAAGTGGTGCCAATCTAGTCCTAGGCCCTTGGAAGTGGGTAGAAAATGCAGTTTCTTCCAAACTCTAAACATAGCCATCATTACGCCGCTCAGAACAGGTGCATTTTCTTTGGCAATGGTGCATTGCAGCTGCTGCGAGGATCAACAACATCACTTTGCCGTCAGCGCAGTGCTTCACCTACTTTTCTGACACATCTCCGACTTTGCATGGCTCACAACCAATGCATCGCCTACAGCCTAAGGATCATCAATGACGCATCGCCTCTTCTTCTACATGCATCAAATCTTTGCGATGACGCAAACAAGGTACTTTGAAGTAGGACAAGGTTGCTACATGAATCCGACCTGCACTCCATCGTGGTTGGCCTGAACTTTTGGATTCGTCCCAGTCAAGCATGACCAGATATCTCCAGTTGGTGCTTCATGTTTTTAAACACTACATTTCAGTTTATTTAAAAAAAATTCATAACTCTGGTTATATTTATTGGAATTTTGTTGTTTTTGTTTTATTTTGTTCATTAAATTAAGTTCTATGTTTCTAACCAGGCGTGGTAACTTTTAGTGTGTGTTTTCACTGTTTTACTGTTTGAAGTGGTGCACAAATACTTTACACAGTGCCTCTTAAATTAAGACTGACTGCTCTGCGCCAAGTAGCAGAGCGTGATCACAGTGTCATTTAGGATGTATATCTGTCTTACCATGACTAAGATTGTGATTCCTGCTTAGACAGAGTGCATACCCCTACCCACCAGAAACCCAATTTCGAACAAGGGGTCCCAAAACAAATAATCCACATGCATTTTCCATAGCCTTCTTTGAACAGCGCTACAGCAAAAATACTGAACAGATTCACACCAACTTTGTCAGGAAGCTAAATCTTGGTACAGAAAGTGAGCTTTTTTGTGATTAAGTGTAAATCCGTTCAGTAGTAAGGTACAAAAATAATTGTACATCTGGATGGTTAGGTTCAGTGTACTTTTGAGAGAGTGCCTCAAACTTAATTTTAAAAAATAGAGCGTTCTGATTGGCCCTTGGGCTTTTTCCCTTGGGCCACTTCGCTCCCACAGGAGACATAATCTGATGAGCTACCTGCAGCATGAAGAAAAATGTTGCAGGCAGCTATTACAGGACTCAGGGACATAGTCCCCTATCCTGAGTTTAATAAAAAAAAAAATATTTCAAAAAATGGTGCAATCCAGCTGGAGTACTGCAGAATCATTGCGTTTAAAAAACAAAAACTTATGCTAAAAGGAGCCACCATGAAAACCAAATGGGAGGTGCGCACGGTCCCACTCCACTCCACTACTTGTAGGACACCCCCGTGCCGCACGGCCACCAGCTGCAGCCTGCCGCTACTCTCAGCCTCGCTGAGCCTTCCCGCCCTCGGGCCCCACCCCCCGCTCGTTGTTCTGCCGCATTCTGTGCCTCTGTGTAGCCTTGCTCGTTTTTAACTGTATTTCCGTGACTTTTTGAGACTGTATCCGTGCTGTTCACTTTGTCCCCTGTGCTTGTATCCCCCCCTGTGCTGCTGTCCCCTGCACCCGCTCCCCGCTGCCGCTTCCCGCCGCCGGGGAGTATAGACACGCCCCCTTCCTCCCCGCTCCCGCCTCCCAGCTGCCCCTCCCTCCCTGCACTTCGCCATAAATGGCGACCGTGCGCACGTGCAGCGTTGATGCGCAGCGGGACGCCGACTGAGCGCCGAAGGTGCGCCAAAGGTAAGCTTGTCCGCACCTGGACCGTGCCCAGTGCCAGGACCCCTGAACCCCGCAGACCCCAGCCCACCCGCCGGACGTACGACGCCACTGAACTCGACGCTCTCAACGCCGGCCGAATCCCAGGCTGCTATCAAGCCACCCTGAGACGCACCCACGGACCCTTCTGCTGCCACTCCTGCAAGTTCACCTGCATCCGGAACCTGCACTACCCCAGCACCGACCAAGACCGAGACGAGCAACAGCAGCAGCCACCTGAAATGCATCCTGCTCAACACCCGCTCCGTCCACAGACACGCCGTCGAGCTCTGGAACCTGCTCGACACCACAGCCCCAGACGTCGCCTTCCTCACGGAAACCTGGATGAACGCCTCTTCAGCGCCCGACATCGCCATCGCCATCCCAGACGGCTACAAGATCATCCGGAGGGACCGCATCAACCAGACTGGAGGAGGCATCGCCATCATCCACAAGAACACCATCCGCATCACTACCAATACCGACCACACCCTCGCACCCGCCGAGCACCTGCACTTCCAAGTCCACATCAACCCCAAGACCACCCTCAGAGGCACCCTCATCTACAGACCCCCGGGACCACGCACACAATTCAGCGAGGACATTGCCAACATCGTCAGCCCGCACGCCCTCCCCTCCGCTGACTACATCCTCCTCGGGGACCTCAACTTCCACCTGGAGAACAACAACGACCGCAACACCACCACCCTGCTGGACAACCTCGCAAACCTCGGACTCAAGCAGCAGGTGACCACCCCCACCCACTACGCCGGACACACACTCTACCCCGTCTTCTCATCCAGCAAGGACATCACCTTCAGCCACGCCACCGGACTCCACTGAACGGACCACAGCTGCGTCCACTTCAGCTTTAAAAGGACCATGATCCACCACCACCAGCAACAGGTTGCACGCAGAAGCTGGAACAAGATCACAGCCGACCAGCTCGCGACCTCCCTGAGCAAGAACCCACCCACCAGCAGAGCAAACCCCAGCCAAGCGGCCACCAACCTCACAAAGTGGATCAGCGACTGCGCAGACGACCTCGCCCCGCTGAGGACCCCGCCTAGCAGACCCGGCAGCAAGAAGGCCCCATGGTTCACCGACGAACTCAAGAGCTCCAAGAAGAACTGCCGAGCCCTCGAGAGAGCCTGGTGCAAAGACCCAACACCGGACAACATGACTGCCCTCAAGCTCACCACCGGAAAACACCACCAACTAATCCACGCCACCAAGAAAACTGCATTCAAGGAACGACTGGACAACAACGCACACAACAGCAAGGAACTCTTCAACATCGTTAAAGAGCTCTCCAACCCCAACGCCGGAAACAACAACATCACCCCGTTGCAAGACCTCTGCAACTCCCTCGCCTCCTACTTCCACAACAAGATCGCGGACATACACAACAGCTTCAGCACTCAACCGACGCACGCCACGACCGAACCACCGCCCCCACCACCACCCTCCGCGCCTGGACCCCGATCAGCACCGAAGACACCGTCCGCACGATGAACTCCATCCACTCCGGATCTCTGACCGACCCCTGCCCTCACCACGTCTTCAACAAGGCTGACGCTGTCATCGCACCCCACCTGTGGGACATCATCAACACCTCCTTCAACACCGCCACCTTCCCAGAGAGCTGGAAGCACGCCGAACTCAGCGCTCTACTAAAGAAGCCATCAGCCGACCCCACCGACCTCAAGAACTACCGCCCCATCTTGCTGCTCCCGTTCCCTGCAAAAGTCATCGAGAAGACCGTCAACAAGCAGCTGGCCGCCTTCCTCGAGACGAACGGATCCCTCGACCTCTCGCAGTCTGGCTTTCGGGCCAACCACAGCACCGAGACAGCCCTGATCGCAGCCACGATGACATCCGAGCCCTGCTTGACAACGGAGAAACAGCAGCCCTCATCCTCCTAGACCTCTCCGCGGCCTTCGACACTGTCTGCCACCGTACACTAGTGCAGCGCCTCAGCGACGTCGGAATCCAGGGGAAGGCACTGGAGTGGATCATCTCCTTCCTCGCCGGAAGGATACAGAGAGTCCGCCTCCCCCGTTCAGATCAGAAGCCACCGAAGTCATCTGCGGCGTTCCTCAAGGCTCCTCGCTCAGTCCAACCCTCTTCAACGTCTACATGAGCCCCCTCGCAGACATCGCACGCCAGCACAACCTCAACATCATCTCCTACGCCGACGACACCCAGCTGATCCTCTCCCTCACCAACGACCCCGCCACCGCCAGAGCCAACCTTCACGAAGGGATGAAAGAGGTAGCCGAATGGATGAAGAACAGCCGCCTGAAACTGAACTCGGACAAGACGGAAGTCCTCATCCTGGGATCTTCACCCTCCGCCTGGTACGACTCCTGGTGGCCCCCCGCCCTAGGCAACGCACTTAAACCAACAGACCACGCACGCAACCTGGGCTTCATCCTGGACTCCTCCCTCTCCATGACCAGACAGGTCGACGCCGTCTCCTCGTCGTGCTTCACCATCCTGCGCATGCTACGTAAGATCTTCCGGTGGATCCCCACCGACACCAGGAAGACAGTCACCCAGGCCCTCGTCACCAGCCGTCTGGACTACGGCAACTCCCTCTACGCCGGAACCACTGCCAAACTCCAGAAGAGACTCCAGCGGATCCAGAACGCCTCAGCACGACTCATCCTGGACATCCCCCGTCGCAGCCACATCTCCGGACACCTGAGAGACCTGCACTGGCTCCCTGTCAACAAGAGAATCACCTTCCGTCTCCTCACCCACGCACACAAAGCCCTACACAACCAAGGCCCAGGATACCTCAACATCCGCCTCAACTTCTACGCTCCCAAACGCCAGCTTCGATCGACCGGCCACGCCCTCGCCGCCGTCCCCCGCACCTGAAGAGCCACCACATGGGGACGGTCCGTCTCCTACCTCGCCGCCAAGACTTGGAACTCCCTCCCGACCCACCTCCGCCTGACCCAGGACCACCTCACCTTCAGGAAGCAACTCAAGACCTGGCTGTTCGAGCAGTAGCAGACCCCCCTCCCCTAGCGCCTTGAGACCCTCTAGGTGAGTAGTGTGCTATATAAATGCTATGATTGATTGAGTCTCATCAGGGCCCCAGGAACCCCACCCCCTGGGGCTGAGGTTTTAACATAAGGGAGGTGGTGAGTGGCCCCCTACCTAGACTGTTAAATTTAGAGAAAAGGGGGGGGAATGCCCCCTATCCACGGTGGGCCCTGGGGCCTACCCTTTTTATTAAGGGGGGTGGGGTGCACGGACCCCTCCACAAGTCACTGTGCGCCACGTGGACCCTACTCCCCTTAATAAAAAAGGGAGGCCCCAGGGTGTGTAGTCCCTGGGACCCACGGTGGCTCAAGGAGAGGGGTTCTTCACCCCCTCCTCTAATTCTATGTTTTAGCCTGGGCGACGAGGTGCCCGGTGTCATAAAGTCCTGGGGAATAGGTTGTGTGCCTCCCACCCCATACAAAAAGCAAGGTCCTGGTGGATGGGGTCCCTGGGCCCCAAGATGGTCAGGGAAGGGGGCTGCATACCCTCATCCCCTTAAAAAAAATACCCCCAGGATAGGGTCTTTGGGGTTGTAAAGACATGGGGAGGGGGAACATGCAGCCCCTCCCCTTAAAAAAAAGAAAAGCCCCAGGTAATGGGTTCCCTGAGGAGGGGTGGTGGGCTGGTCATTCCTCTCCTCTTAATAAAAAAATGCCCCAGGGCATGAGGTTTCCGGGGCCCGTAGTGGCTCAGAGAGGAAGGGCCTACATTCCCAAACCTTGCCACACTTAATGTCGCACTACGAGCAGCACCTTGGATTATTTGAACAGCATCAGAATAATACTGAACCCAGGAAGATATTTTTTTTAAAACCTGGCATGGGATGGCAAACCCTCGTTTATATCTGAAAAGTGTGTGATATTGGTTTATTTTCTGGCCAATAACTTTGATTGGCTAATTGCTGACAGAGGAACAGTGAAAAAAAGCAATCCCTTCTGAAAAAACTGAGAAAGATGTAACACAGAATGAAAGGTTCAGAACACGGTGAAACACCCAAAAGGCCATTGGGTCTTAGCTTTTCTTGGGCTGTGGTTGTATCAGTATTATTTTGTGTCTTTGAACATTTTTTGAACTGTAAGGCTCGATCCATTTTGGAACCTGCAAATCGGGAAGACTTCTTTTTTCTTACCTACCTACACTCGCCATCACATACACTTGACCGGTAGGAGGCAATATTTCTCAAACTCCTCAGCATGTAGCTAAACACAGGGGTCCTCATTTACAAGAAGTTGCACATCGCTGCGTGAAAGCAGTGATGCCCCACTTCTCAGTGCGCCCTTCTTGCGACACCAATGATGCGTCATTTTGACAATATGATGCATCATGTCGCAAGATAGGACAGATTTGTCAGTATAACTGATGTATCTGTCAGCGCAAAAAGTGGCGCATTGCTGGAGTTGTGTCGGAAGCCTGACGCAATTCCAGCAAGCCCCATGTGAAAGGGCCTGCGTCACCCTTACGCCTGCCATGAGGCAGGCCTAAGGTTTTGACGCATTGGCGTCCTAGAAGTGGCGCTGCGAAATCTCATAGATCTCACTGCGCCACTCCTACGACCCTTTCTTGCGGGGGTATGCCCACCCTGCATACATTATACCTGGCGCAGGTATAAAGTAGCGCAGGGGTTTACGAAGTGACGCATCTAACTAGATGCGTCACTTCAAAAATATGGTGCAACATGGCGCATTTTTTACGCCACTGGTGTGTCACAAAAAGTGACACACTGGTGGCGCAAAAGTGACACAGGGGTTCATAAATAAGCCTCAGGATTTAGAGCAGGCAGATGTTAGCTTTAAGAGCCATTCTCTGCAGGTCTCTCCCACTCCTCTGCTCTTCGGTGCTCCACAAGTTCCAGGCCGTCATGCTTCTATTGGCAGCATTTGGGCCTCCACAGCTGGTTGGCAGGAGCCAAAAGTCAGTATAGAATCCACTATCCTGGGTGGAAGTAAGTTTCCATATGTCTCACAAGCATGCGCATTCCGTTCTGGAGTGAGCAGCAGAGATGAAAGGCTCTTCTCTGTTTCTCTGACTAGATGGACCAGTATTACTGTTTTTGTGTTCTTGAAAGGCAGTCAGATAGTGTGGGTGGGGTGGCACTCACTGAGCATGGAGCAGTGGTCTTATATTGCCTATTTGGCAAACTCTGCAATTATACGCACCTTGATGGATATACCTAGGGGGTAAATGGAAGCACGGAAGGTTCTGTGCAAGACTACCAATATGTAAACAGTTTTATTTAGACCATCCAAAGCCAATAGAAACTTTATTAACCTGCATCGTATGATCAATGAAACAAAGTTATTTTTAGATACATCCTGGCACATGTATCAAACATGTCATTTGCGATTCCTTATTAGCAAAGAATATGGATTCGCTAATAGGGAATAAAAAATGCCTATGCATGTAAGAATAGCTATAACAAAATAGCGATTCCTACTAATTCCTTAATTGTGAGTAGCAATTTGCAAGTCGCAATTAAGGAATGGCTTCCTATGCATTCCTATGGGCCTACAGGTCCATAGGAATGAATGGGCAATTGCATGTGCAATTTGCGAGCACCCAACAGTACTCGCAAATTGCGCATGCAATTTCAAGGGTGCAAGGGTGTCAAAAGGACACCCTGTTGCATCCCTGAAACTGATATGTGCACCCAAGTTACGCACGCACATGCCCCAAGGGCATGTGTGTGCAACATGGGACTTTGAAAAATGCACGTTGGTGCTTTTTTCAAAGAAATCACAAATTACCATCACCTTTCATTTGACGGTAAATTGCGATTCTTAATTGTGAAATCGCAATTCTTTTTACTTTATTGCATTGAATTTAAGAAATCACAAATCGCGATTCCTTAAATGCAATCGCAATTAAAGTAATCACAATTTTGCAATTTCTTAAATTGCGATTTTTGCATTTGGAATGATGCATCCCAAATGCAAAAATACCAGTCGCAAAGGGGCAGATTCTGAGATTCTGCCCGTTTGTGGCTGTTTTTTCCTTTGATGCATGTGGGCCATCATTTCATCATGTTACCAAAAAACTACACATAGCTTTTAATGTTGATGAATGTTGATACAATCACTAGGGTGATATTAAAATGCATTTTTAATCAGATTCATAGATGAAAGGACACACTTGACTGTAGGGAAATGTAGGTCACTCGTGCTGACAAGTCCACTAAAATAGGTGAACGTGGAACAGGACACATCAGCTCACTCACTAGGAAATCTCCATATCAGCCAGGAAAGAATGTGATGCATCCAAAGACACAGCCTGCTCGTATCTCAATGCTGCCATGTTCAGATACAGCTAGGACACTGCCACAGCACAATCACAGCAGCACCCACAAATGTGTTTTATGATAAGGGACTAAAGGAGTTGTGTTTAGCACAGGTACGATGAGCATCCCCCTCCCAGCTGACTTCCGTGTCATGGGTGATGAAAATATTGTTTGAAAAAATAGAGCAACAGATCATAGAATGGCCTATGTCACTTCCCTGGGTCTGGGCAGGAGGTGGATCTCTCTCAAGGGGATAGGAAGCCAAGTAAATGGTGGCAGAAGCCTAAACAGGCCACATGCCACCCTTCTTCTAACACAGCATCCCACAAAAAAGAGGAGTGGTGCATTTTGTGACGGAAAGAAGGGCTTTCTGGTACAACCTCTCTACACAATCCAGTCAACAATGGTCACACATTGGGGGAGGAGCCATGCCACACCAATATCCCCTAATTCTTATGGAAAGAAAGACCCAATAGTGTTTAGAGATTTTTGGTAGTTCACTATATCATTTCTGTCATACTCTCAGTCAGCAGCGAGATACCAGGCTCAACAGAGGTGCGCTCACTGCTGACAGTTTCCATATCAATTCAGAGAATTCCTGAAACTCTTCTGACGCATTGGAATAAAAGTTTAAACTCTCCCTCAAGAGACTGTTGAGACATCCTTAAAATACTACTCATTGTTGAAATAAAAGCACTGAAAAAGAATGATACTGAAAGAGACGCCTGAGATTTACGGTTATTCACCCTAAAATGTGATGGAATATTTTGCACTCCAAATGGCAATTCACTGTAAATAAAATACTACTATTTCTAAGTGTGTGGCTTTTGTGTGGTGCCTGACACATGTCCCACAAGATGAAAAAATACTTTTGTCTTTTGGGTTCACATTCACAGTAGCACTTTCAATAAAAGCAAATTGACATCTCAATATACAGCATAGCACTCCTGATAACAGGTCACCCTTATTATGAGGGTGTCTGCACTACTATGAAATATTGGAACATTGTTAAAGACAACTCAGGCTAGGACTTATCCAAGTGTTGGAATTATAGGCCCATTTCTCTTATTAACACAGGCTGCAGAATATTTCCAAAGCCTCTTGAGATGTGCATTAGGCCGGTTATTCCCGGTTTAATATACATCTATCAATCAGGATTTGTGAAAGGATGTTTTATTTCAGATAACGCTCGAACCTTCCTTAATATAATCCATATGGCCTCTAAATCTGACATACCTTATGCAGCCATAACTTTAGATGCTGACAAAGCTTTGGATCATGTTAATTGGGATTTTATGTTTGGTGCTTTAAAATAGCATTAATGTAGTCTCCATGTTCTTAGATATATTCACCTTCTATGTTTTCAGCTTTCCACTTCAATTTATGTTAATGGTACATAATCCTCATAGTTACCTCTTTTCCGAGGCACCAGACAAAGCTCCCCTCTAACCCATCTCCTCTTTATTCTTTCTTTGGAACCTTTCCCAGAGAAAAATTAGTAGAACGTTGGATTTCTCTGGATTCAAATATAAGCAATTGGAAGTTAAATTCACTGATTATGAAGATGATATGTTACTATATGTGTCTAACCCACTAAATATGCTTCCTACTTTTTTCCAATTATTAAAGGAATACCCTCTGGTATCTGGAAATAAACTCAATTTAGAGAAATCAGAGGCACTGCAATTAAATAAGTATTGTCTCCCTGATATGTTTAAGGATACTGGTTTTACCTGGATTTCTAAACCCATCACATGTTTTGGCATTCTACCCCATTAAAGAAACCATTCAAATACATTTAGAGCAGGTAAAGTTACAAATGTACTATATGTTGCTTGCTTGGTCTCCTCTTTTCTTATCATGGTGGGGGAGATTAGCTATGATTAAAATTATGATGTTACCAATAATTAATTTTTAATTGTCCATGCTTCCTGCCAAACTCCCTCTTACATTTTTCAAGCCAGTCAATCCTCCTCTTTATCAAACCTTCCATTGCCTTCCTTTTCTCCCATTAATTTATCTCAAAGGTGAAGGCTTCCTATAGATACAAGCTTTTATGTCTTCCGCCTAAGAATAGACCTTAATCAAAAACTTTATTACATTGGGAACTGGACTTTAAATCAAAAAATGTCTCACTACACTTTGGAACAATTTGGGCTAAAATACACACTACTTCGCGCTCTGCCACCACTACTCAAACTCTATTTTATTTCTATAATAGACTATATTACACTCCCACTCACTTACATCAGTTCCACCTAATCAAAAACACCAAATGTTGGTCTTGTGCCCCAAGAAAACTGCACATTTTTATATATGTTTTTTGATTGTCCCTGAGTCCAGAGTTTTTGGTTGTTAATATGTGATAAGCTTAATAGCATATTGTCTACCGATAATATATTTAACACAGTTCATCTGTTTTTGGGTAGTGCATCCCCGCTATGGTATTCTTGTAAGCCAATTTGGTGAAATGTATTGATTTGACGATAGCCCTGGCTTTACAAATTCTCAAATCCAATAGGAAAGACACTTCAAAAATCACTTTTATTGCCATTGGAATTTACTATGTCATCATCAAAGGTTAGACAGAGGCCATGCTACTACATTACCCTTAATTATTAAAAGAGATCTGTTCTGGTTTCATCTAACTTCATACCTATCCAGAACTGTTGCCCCTACTAGACCTGTTTGCACCGCTTTCGACCCCCCATGAGTAGCCAGTATCTCGTTTAGCTATTCTGGTAATAACAGGCAATTGTTAACTATGTTATTTTAAACTTGTTCTTAATATTCTCCTTTTTTCCTTCTCACTTTCTTCTTCTTTTCTTTCTCTTCTCTCTTTTATCTTCTTTCACCTCCATACTTTTTAATTTTTTTAGAAAATGCTACAGGTTTATATTAGAATTGTTCTTTTGACTCTAGGCATTATGTTTCCTCTCGCTATTTATACTTAGTTCCTAATCCCTTTTAGATATAATATTTCACTGTGTTTATATAGTATGCCTAAATATTGATTGAGCGAAATGCACATCATTTAACTCTGTATTATTCATTCAATAAATCATCTTTAACAAAAACAAATCAGGGTTACGTCACTTTTGTGGCACAGCCTGACACAAAATTATTTTTGTCATTTATTAAGCCATGAAAAGCCACTTTGCTTTGATTGGCATAGTTTAATAAATAAAAAGAAACACAATGCAGATCATAGAGCTGCCTTCTGGTACTTTGCATTGGGTAGGCATTACTTGGGTAGATCATGGGCATTCCTGTGCATCCGCCCATGTATTTTGACTCAATTGCAGATTTACAAAGATTTGTAAACCTGAATTTGTGCCAAAAGAGTGAGCCTACCCAACAGACAAGAAGCAAGGAGAAATATCTTTATTTCTCCTTCTTAATACTGTTTTTTTTGTGTCCTGAAATTTAGCAGAGTGCCAGCTCTATGAGCGAGAAAAAATGCACCATATTTTTGTAAATATGCAGCGTTTCTTCTCTCTACATTTCCCTAAAGGCAGCGTAGCATGTTTTCTTGCTGCACTGGGTGGAGTAAAATAACACTAAATGTGCCCTGCAGTCATCAGTAAAAGTAAAAAGTGAGACAGAGAATAGCAAACTCTTTGGAAGCCCACATTAAGTTGATGGTTCTCCTGTGGTGCACATATGTGTCTGTGCTATATCAGTCCTGTTCTCTCATTAAGGCAAGAATAGGCACATACATGCTATGCTGCTGTCAAAAAATAATGATCTTAGTGTTGGACATGACCCACTCCCTAAACGTGTTTCCTTCTGCCCTCCTGCTTTGCTGAATTCATTTTTGTTGGCTTTAGGGATCTGAACTTTAAAACTGCAAACCTGTTCTAAAGTGCTTTTGCGCTCTCCCTTAAATATGGTACAAATGGCTTACACCTGATTGGCACATTTGATTCACTTGTAAGTCCCTAGTAAAGTGGCACAGTATGTACCCAGGGCCTATAAATTAAATGCTACTAGTGCACCTCAAGTACGTATTGTGCTACTCACTGCAGTAGCTTTAAAAAATATCCCAGGCCTGCCATCACAGCCTGCATTGCAGTTTTGCACAGCCATTTCAACATGGCCAAAACAGCTTTTCCAGGCCTGCAATTGTAAATTTTGTCAACTATTGTTCTTTATGTGGGAGCTGTTTTCTCCATGAGAAACTCCCTTCTCTTAAACCCAGATGGAGTTTGGGGATGACCCATTCCCTTAACTACCCTGAAAAGTGATTTGCTCCAAACACTGACAAGTAAATCTTTCCAATTGTTTCCAGGGTGGGAAAGGGTTAAAGAGGAGTGGAGTTTCTGAATTGCTTCATTTAATTTTTCCAATCAAGTATATGCAGATAGTACTTATATCTTATACTGATCGGCTCCTTTTACCCCTGACCACAAAGAATCCTACTGTCTCAAAGCCATCTGGCACTAAATTTGTCTCCACTTTCTTATGCCGAACCTTTCTAAGAAAGAGAATATATATTCATCTTCTACACACCCTGTGATATTTGTTCCTTGCACCCTTATTCTAACACCTTTTGCTAGAAACATTGATGTACTTTT
The DNA here is from genome assembly GCF_964263255.1 of Lissotriton vulgaris. Classification (NCBI taxonomy): domain Eukaryota; kingdom Metazoa; phylum Chordata; class Amphibia; order Caudata; family Salamandridae; genus Lissotriton; species Lissotriton vulgaris. Next base: position 1,186,547,541 of record NC_141693.1, on the reverse strand, counting down.
CAACAATAAACATGTTCCTGGAATCCTTCATAAGAATCACAGCTACGGCTGCTAGACACCACTACTCCTAAACAGCTGCAAAATTTGCCCTAAATCTGCTTCCACACAGATTTCTGCATGTTTTCAGTGAGCCAGAGAACTGCAATAGTGTATTATTAGGTTTCACATTTCACTAGTTTAAGCCTTTCCACTGGAACTTACTTCAAACTGTGTTCCATCATCTTTTTAAAGACAGTTTTCAAAATATATCTTCTCAAACAAGAAAGTTGGAATAATCCATTATCACAATCACATGGTAACCCTTTTTATCCCATGTTTCCTCAGAGGGGCTCATGTCAACCAAGGCAATATGCAAATATAATAATGATAAAAAGTTTTTGATTGTGATCTCTTGAAATAAATGCAATGCCCATTTGTCACCTGTCAAGCTGTTTATTTGTGACCTATGTACAAGAAAACCTGTTGTGTACAGCATATTTTGGCAAGAAAATGAAAAACATATTTTCTTTAGCTCATGAAGGACATGTTAGGCAATTGGGTACTTCAAGGATCATTAGATCAATCAATCAATTAATCAAGCAGCATTTGTATAGCTAAACCCTGTCACACCTAGGGGTATCTGGGCCAAGTCTTGAGTTTCTTTCTGTTGTCCACCAGGGAGGGTGCTGTTTGTAGGTGGAGGGGCAGGTCATTCTAGACCTTGGCGGCAATGTAATAGAAGTAGCAGGCTTTGTATGTATATATGAGCATCTTGAACTGGCATCTCTGGATGGGAGCCAGTGGAGGTTTTTGAGGTGGGGGGTGATGTGGGTCCATTTAGGGAGCTTATAAATTAGCCTGGCTGTGGTGTTCTGTATGGTCTGGAGTTTTCTGAGGAGTTGGGTGGGAATTCCAGTGTTGAGGGCGTTTCCGTAGTAGAGGCGGCTGATGGCAATGGTCTGTGTGATGGTCTTTCTGGTATTGATTTGGATTCATAAGAAAATTCTGCTAAGCATGCAAAGGGTATAGAAGCAGGAGGATGCAAATGCGTTGACTGGTCATTTCATGGTCAGTTGGCTGTCGAGAATGATGTCCTGGTTGAGTGCATGATATACAGTGTTGGTGTTAGTCTAAGCTCTTTTGGTCAACAGCTGTGGTCCCATATGGAGGTGTTCTCACAAAAGATCAATCTCCTTTTTTTCAGTCCTCATTTATCAAATTATGCTTTAGTTTCAAAGAAATAGGGCATAAAACCGGACCAAGACGAGGCATTGTGATTCCAGGTCACTCCACAAAGGAGGAGAGATAAAATGTATCCCCTGGTCATACAGAAATGTAGCCTCTTTGCTGGAAAGTGACACCATATCTTGTGTAGGCAGGTGCTCTAGATTGAGCAGGCTATGTAGCGTATTTGTTAATCATTTGACCATAAAACACAAACAACAAAACGATATCCTAAGTGCCCAAGAAATTAAGGAAAGAAGAGAGGCTAAAACAGTTAAAGAATAAATAAATATGGGGATTGTGAAAGTAATGTATAAGTGAAGTGCATTGGAGACAAATGTCTTAACCCAACCATCCCAAATTTCCCAAAATTTAGTTTTGTTGGCCTGCTTACTTGCACGTTCAAGTCGGGAGACCCTCTGGATGGAATGAATCCATTCATCATCCATGGGGGGACAGGAAAGAATCCACTTTACACAAAATTACCTCCAGGCAAGCAGGATCAGAGCAAAGAAAAGAGCTTTATGATTTTTAGTTAGTCTTCGGTTGACTACCCCCCTGGAAACACCCCAAAAATGACAGAGGGTGTAGTCAACTTTATCTCTTGGCCCATAATACCTGACACGGTCTTACCCACATGCTGCCAAAAAGACTGAATTGAAGGATCCCGCCAGAACATATGGACCTCGTTTGTGTTGTCTTGTCCGCATTCCGGGCATTGCTTGATCTCTCGACTCCCCATTATTGATAGTTTCTATGGGGTCTAATATCCCTTATGGACTGTGAAAAGATCATTCTTTTTTAACGATGCAGATTTCACATATGACCATAAAAGAGACATGGACAGTTGCCATAATTTTTCAAGATCTTCACCCGGCAGGTTACTCTTCCAGATCTCTGTGAATGGTTCTTGCGTATCTTCTCCACTTTGAGCTAGCATCCAGTACCATTCTGTGACTTCTTTTCGAACTGTGGGACGTTTACAGATCTTTAATACCAGGTCCCCTTTCTCTTTGAGCTCATTCCCTAAAGATTGTACCCAGCTTAATAATTGATAATATTTGAATTTCGAAACCGAGTTCTCGCAGATCCCTGAGAAGTATTGCCATGAGATTAACTCAGAGTCCACAATGAGCTGCCCCCACATGAGAATGCCACAGGATCGAAGCAGAACAGCAAGCGCGTCCATCAAGCAGGGCGGGTGCCTGCAGAGTCCCAGATAGGTGCTGAATCGCTAGAATAGGGTATTTTTTAGAAACTGTCTCACATGAGACCAAAGCTTAGCTGCAGCCACAAGAACCTTGAGTCTCACATTCTGAAAAAACTTAGGGTGACCAAATTTTAGAAGGAAGGACTCTGATAGATGAGGAACACTACCCAAAAGAACCTTAAAGAGCGGGAAGAAAACCGAACTACCCATCAGTAGTTGCCGAAAGTTCTTTAGCTGGAAGGCACAATAATACAGGTATTGATCTGGAGTGGCAATGCCACCATGAGCTTTCTTTCTTCTAAGTTTCTTTTAGGATATTCTTGTTTTTTTGTTTTCCCCAAATAAAACTAGAAAAAAACCCTTGTAAGTTCTTGACCCAGATGTTCGGAAACTCTAACGGGGGGATAGTATTAAACAAAAAGGTGAATTTAGGGAGAATTGAAATTTCTAAAAGATTCAATATACCCAAAAAAGAAAGTGGAGGAACCCCCCAAGTTTGTAACTTTGATTTGACAGTCGTAGTTATTTTATCAAAGTTAACCTGTGCTATCTTATCGATGTTATGGACTATTTGGACGCCTAGGTATCTAATTTCTTGCTTTGTGAGGTCACTCCTATAGTGAGTGTTCCATTTCATTAACTCAGTTTTTTGTGGAATAATCAAGTATCCAGATGCCCTGCCAAAACTCTCCAACTGCTCCCAAATCGCAGGAGGGGACTTCTCTTAATCCCCTTTCGAAATCTTAAGATCATCGGCATATAGCCAGATTTTCGTTTCCCAACCATTACAAATGAAAGGGTAAATGTTCCGGCAATCTCTTAATTTACATGCCAATGGTTCAATACATATGTTGAAAAGGAGACGGGAAAGAGGACAGCCCTGTCTAGTCCCCCTACCTATTTTTTTTATGACTTTGTGAGAGTTCCGTTAACCAGGACCTTGGCAGATGGGTTTTTATACGGGGCCCTAACTGCTGCTAAGAACGTTTCCAATAAATTAAAATGCTGAATCATTTTATATAAGTAAGGCCAACTGACCCTGTCAAATGCTTTTGCAGCGTCAAAAGTCATTACTGCTAGTGGAATCTCATTTGTTCTTGCCATGTCGATTGCTCCAAATAATGCATATGTTAATTCATAAAGCTGCCTCCCTTTCATAAAACCTTTCTTGTCAGGATGGATCAATAGTCCTATTACCTTATCCAAGTATTTAGTTATAATCTGAGTATATAGTTTGTGGTCACTATTTAGAAGCAAGATAGGCCTGTAAGACTCACAGGATCTCTGATTCCTATTTGGTTTTATGAGAATAGTTATAGTGGCTTCTTCCCAAGATAAGGGCAGGTTTTGACCAGATATGAAAGCAGAGCTGAACAGTTGGAGCAGAAATGGGGCAAGCTCTTCCTTTAAGATAACATAAATCTAATTTGGGATGGAATCGGGGCCAGCGTTTTTCCCCTTTTTTAGGGTACTTATCGTTTGAGAGATTTCCTCCAAAGTTATGGGGCAACTTGAATTTGTTTTTTCTGCAATCTGGAGTGAGGGGCGATCCAGATCTAGAAGAAACTATTCCTTAAAACTTTCACTTAATATTGAGTCCTCTGCATAGAGACCTTGGAAAAATTGAACAAAGGCATTGTCAATCCCAGAATCGTCAGTGATGATATTACCAGAGTTCGGACATCTAAGATCTTTTATCAAATTTCTGGCCTGGTCCGTTTTGGCTTTCCACAGAAGGAGTTTGCCACACCCCTCCCCATATTCGTGGTGAGACAGACTGCTAGCTTCCCACTTTCTTTTAAGTATTGCTTCAAGGTTATCCAAAAGCTTATGCTTTGCTGCAATTAAATTTTGTGAGATATTCAGATTATCAGGGGTTTGTTCTAATGCTACCTGATTGGTGTATACTACAGGTTCTAGTGTTCTGATTTCATCTCTCACTCTCTTAGTTTGAGCAATAGAGAAAGTTGTTAGGATACCTTTTAAGAAGGTCTTATATGACTCCCATACCACATGAAGGGGTGCTGAATTAAGATTAAATGCAAATAACTCATTAGTTGCTATTTTTAGCTTTTCAGTTACTGAGGATTCCAGGAGTAGCGAACGGTTAAGAGTCCACCTACGAGAGGAGGTTCGCTTCATAATGGCTATTTCCAAGGCCACAGCAGAGTGATTGGACAAAAACTCTGGGACATGACTGACTTTAATCGTGCTCTTACAAGTGTAGGCATCGACCGGGGAAAAAATCATTCCTAGAACGATGATGACCACACTTTTTATAATGAAAAGTGAAGTTCCCCCCTCTGTCCCTGCCATACGTCCCATCTCTCTCCAAATATCTAAAAGCCCTATATCTATCATCAGCTGTTTTAGGGCAGCTCTAATATTTTGAGTCCTTGCCTCTGCTCTACTTGAGGTTGAATCTTGACTAGGATCCAAAACCAAGTTAAAATCACCGCCCAGTATAATCTGATAATTTATGTTGAATAATTGGAGGAATAGAGAATGTAATGAGGCCGGATCGTCTAAATTTAGTCCATAATAGCCCACAAACGTCAGCCAGGAACCTTTGATTTTGGCCCTGGCAATTGCCCACCTTCCCAGAGGATTGACAATGGAGTCCCCAAGTATAGCTTGGGTGTTTTTTTTTAAACATGAGAGCAACCGCTTTTACTGTACATGATTGGGTTGTGCAGATACAGTGTTCTATCCATTTTAGAATTTTTTTTAAATTGACGTCCATTTCTCTTTAAGCAGGTGTGACTCTTAGATAAAGAACACATCGCTATCTGAAAGTCTCAAATATTCAAAACATGTTCTGTCTTCTGGTGGTAACCCTGAGACCATTTACGTTCCATGACGGTATTTTCAAGATTTTTGTTTCTCTGTCCTACCTAAATATGTCATGGAAAATATAGATAGCTACGTAATACCTTAAGAATGAAAAGCTTATGTAAGTTGCACATGGTTAAAGAAATGAAATATTTATACAAGTCAATTTGAGATAATTGGTTGTTATTAATAAATGAGGACAATTTATTTTTAATTTTTTCCCACATGCTCCCCACCCCCTGCAGAAACAGGAAACCATTATTTTTTCAATTAAATTTATATTTGTGACCCATCGCACCTCTTCCTTCCAATCCCCCTCCCCCAGGAGAACCGTCCCTCAATACTAGAGGTATGCCGAGGACACCTCTATTTTGGGCGCTGACTATCTGGACAGGAAATTTAAGATTTATCATTTGGAAGTGCCTTTGATGTGAACAATCAGGGAGCTGATTTTGAGGGCATCTTTAAGGTTAAAACTTGTAAACTTGTAAACTTGGGGATTTATAGAGCGCAATTGTTGCCCGAGGGCGTCCAAGCGCTGGGATAACCGTGAACTACAGAGAACAAGGAGGGAGGAACAGCAGTTAGCAAGCGGATTAAGCATGGGCGAATTTTGCGAATCTCGCGTTCGCGAATTTTGCGGATTTGCGAACTCGCAATCCGCAAAATCCGCGAATTCCCGCGAATTTGCGGATTTTTTATTTTTTGTGTTCGCGCGTGTTTCTGCCAGTTCGCGAGGGTTTTTACAATTTCGCAATTTGCGAACTTACCTGTCGGGTCGCAAGTTTTGCGAACTTGTTGTTTCTACGTGTCCAGCCTGTTTGGGACACTCTTCTTCATCACTGCCACTCTCTGTCACCACTGCCACTCTCTGACTACTCATGCCACCCTCTGGCCCACCCATGCCACCCTCTGTTTCATCACCACACCCTCTGGTTGTCCAGTGTACATTATTTTCGGCAAAGCAAAGCACACCTTCCCTGCCTCAAGTGACCTGAATTAATTTGGGGCTGATTAATGTGTCACAGAATATTTTTTTAGCTGGCACCTGCTTCCTTAGTGCTTCCTGATTAGTGATCTTTTGCACTTGCTAAGTGCTTTCATTGTTGCAAAATTAGTTACAACACCTGCCCTGCCCCAACTGACAATAATGAATTAGGGGCTGATTAATGGATTTTAACTTCCAGCCTGGCTCCTGCTTGTCTCCCTTAGCTGTAATTCAGGACCTTTGTGGCATATGTGTAACTATTCTGAGGTTCAGAGCAGGGTCACATAATAGTTGCAACTGGCAACTGAACTCTGGAGGGGCCCCTCAGGAAGCACTACAGGAAATGGCTACTAATGATGAGCCTGAACTTTTGAACCTGGTAAGTAGTTTCAGTTTTGCTAAGATCGTATTTCTGCAATTTAGCACTTACTCGCGGGGTGCGAAGTTGTACTCGCAAGCCGCGAACTCACGCGAACAGTGCGAGCAAGCCATAAAATCCGCTGCTCGCGGATTTGCGGATTTTGCGGGAGATTCGCGGATCTCACGGATTGCGAATTTACCGAAAATCCGCAAAATCTGCGAGCGAAACGGATTTTCCGCCCATGCTTAAAGCGGATGTGAATAAGTAGGTCTTCAGTTGCTTGCGGAACATAGTGAGGTTCTGAGTGGCTCTGAGATGGAGTGGCAGAGTGTTCCAAGCCTTGGAAGCGTTGTAAGTGAACGTCCTTCCGCCGGTTCTAGCTCTTTTTATTCTTGTAACCACTGCTAAGAGAGTCTGGCTGGACCGAAGACTTCGATTTGGGATGTAGTGGGTGACCAGATCACGGGCGATGATGGGACCCATGTCCCAGAAGGCTTGATGGGCTATGCATAGCGCTTTGAACAGAACTCTCTGCCGAACCGGTAGCCAGTGAAGGCTAGACAGTCCGGTCCTCACTGAGTGTCTGCGAGGGATTTTGAGTAGAAGGCGAGCTGCGCAGTTCTGTACAGTCTGTAGCCTGCGAAGGGTGTATCCTGGTGCGCCTAGATAAAGTACGTTGTTAAAATCAAGGCGTGAGTGAATGAGACCTTGGATGGCTGCCTGTTTGGCTTCCATAGGAAGAAGAGGAAAGATTTTATTTAGCACTCTCATAATGCCAAAACAGGTGGCTGAAAGTTTTGTGGCTTGGACATTGAAAGATAGAGAGCTGTCCAGCCACACTCCGAGGCTTTTGATGGTGCTTTTTGGGGTGGGGGGGGGGTCCTAGGCATGGTGGCCATGGGGAGGGGGGAAGTGTCGGTTCTGAGGGTCCTAAGAGCATCAGCTCACTTTTGTCTCCGTTCAGTTTCAGGGATGATGACGACATCCAGTTCCTCACTACCTCCAGGCATTCTCTAAGCCCGCCTGGTGCAGTTCGAGAAGCCTCCTGCGCCAGTGAGACCACCAGCTGCGTGTCGTCCGCATATGAGATGATCTTGACTCCAAATGGGCAGACAACACTAGCCAGCGGTCTCATATATAGGTTGAATAGAGCGGGGCTCAGAGAGGAGCCCTAAGGAACTCCACAATTCAGAGGTCTGCTGGAAGAAACGGAATCGCCATCAAAAACCCTGAAAGATCTGTTCCCCAGAAAGGATTCAAACCATGCCCAGGCTTTATCCTTCATCCCCACACAGGACAGGCGGCTCAGTAAGGTGGGATGACTGACCGTGTCAAATACCGCGCTTAGATCAAGGAGGATCACTGCCACTGATCCTCCCTGATCCAAGATTTTCCTTGTTTCCTCTATGACCATGAGGAGGGCGGTATCTGTCCCGTGCTTAGGTCTGAAACCCGTCTGAGTAGGATCCAGTATGTGATGGACTTCTAGAAAGTTCACTAACTGTTGGTTCACATATTTCTCCAAAACCTTGCTCAACCAGGGGAGCAGAGAAATAGGGCGATAGTTAGCCAGGTCAGATGGGTCCAGATTGGGTTGCTTGATCAATGACCTAACCATGGCTTGCTTCGAACAGTGCCAGAGGAGATGGAAGAGTTTAGTACCTCTCTGATGACGGGCAAGGTGGTATGGGAAGCTGCCATTAGGATGTCAGGAGGAGGGGCAGGATCTGCCAGAGAACCTGATTTGACACTGAGGGCTAGTGATTCTAGAGTGGAAAGGTTTAGTGGGGGGAAGTGGGTTAAGCTGTATGGAGTGGGGTGGTGTGGCGGGCTAGGGAGGTTATTAGGTTGATTAGATGAGCCAATGTTTGGGGAGGAAAATGTTGAATAGATTTTGTTAATTTTCTGATAAAAGAACTCGGCAATGTCATTACGTTGGGTGACAGATTTCTCGACATGCATCGCAGGGAATGGGTTTGTTAACTTTTTAATAATCTGGAAGATCTCTTTGGGTTTAGATTTAGCCTTCAAGATTTTGTCGGCGAAGTACGTCGACTGAGCTGCTTTTATTTGGGTTTTATACTCGTTGATGGTTTCACGGTACCGGGTTTTGTTGTCTGCCGAATTGTCTAAATGCCAGCGTCTTTCCGCCCTTCTACAGAGATGCTTTTTTTCCCTAAGAGACTGGGTATACCAAGGGGCGGTTTTGTGGGGTCGCTTCAATACAGTCTTGCTCATTGGGAGAGTAGAGTCAAGAGTGTGGGTGATCCAGTTGGTATAGGCCTGGTTTGCTAGGGCAGGATCCTCCTGTATCTCTGGTTGTGAGCTAGCAAGTTTGATGCACCACTTGTCAACCTCAAGGTGTGGCCAGGCTCGCCTGAGTTTGGTGGTGGGGGCGGATGGAGAGAGGTTGTACATTATGTTGTTCTACATCACCTTCAAAGAGGCAGGGAATGGTAGGTTTGCTGTAGTGCTCAGGCCCCTTATCTCTTAAATATATTTCCCTAATTCTCACTGCCTGTCTTGTGTGTTATGTGAGATGTATGATCTGATACGAAAAGACCAGTCTCAGTTATTATATACTCCTGCTTTTAACCCTCCGAAAGGATGTTTTCCTTTACCGAGTATGTTTTGAAATTACCTAGGATCCTCCTTGGGTTTTTCTTCCCAGCCCTTTTAGTATAAGGGTCATGAGGGACTCTCTGAATATCATCTTCCAGGGTCTGTCATTCTATGTAAGGGTGAAATTCTCTATGAAGGCTAATAGCAAAGGACCTTATATCCCCTCCCTCAGACTCTTCTGGGACATTCAGGATCCTAATGTTATTTCTTCTAGCGCTATTTTCTTAACTTTCTAGTTTACCCTCAATTCTTTGTCATTGTCTTTTTGTCTCGAGATTTCAGATGAATTTTTTTACACTTGCTTTGAAAGATCTTCCAAGGCTGTCTCCATTGCTCTGACTCTTTCCATCATGTCATTCATTTTTTCTACAAGCTTTTTGCAAACTGTTTGGATTTTCATTTGATTACTTTCAGAAACAGCAAATTTTTCCCTGATTTTGGTGAGTAGCATGGCTAGAAGGCCCTCTGTGGATGATTGGACCCCTACATTGGGGCCGGTAGCTAATTCCCATAGCACATATTTCTGTTAGGTGGACTGATTCAGCGGAATATCAAACCTAGGATCATGTGGAAAGCAAATGTTGTCATTCTCTACCACTGCCAAAAGGGCCAGAAGAGTGAATCTATTTGTAAGAGGTACAGTAATCATGTCTGTTCCCAAAACCCCAGTGTTTGCTATCATGGGCAATTCAAGAGAATTCAATAGCGTAGAGCCAATACTGCTACCGCTTCTCATGGCCACTGTGGGGTAAGGGAGTTGGACTGACTAGCCTGGGTAGCTTGAGTAGACTGGGTGGATTGAGTAAGTAAGGTAGATTGAGCCTGAACCTTAAAATAGGAGCGGAGTGAAGGAGTAACACGAATATTAGCAGGTTTAATTTGGGTTAGCTCTTTTCCCCTGGTCAGGGTAATTCTCTCTGCAGATGCTTTTTTATTTTGTAGGGTAAGAGTTTTTTTTAGAGTTCATTTGCACTGTGGGCAGTGTTATTTTCCTAATTTGAGCTTCGGAAGGGGGCTGACTTTGGCACCAGATATCCCTACTTGTGAGGGTATATCTATTTAGCTTGTTTACACCAATGTGTTATTCAGCCTGATTCTTTTTTCCGCTGTCTTGCTGCTCTTCACAAGCAGTACCCTCGCCCACATTCAACATCGACCCCCAATCCCCCTTGGTCCTCCAGCTTACCGGGGTCATTTGCGAGTGCCATATCCCATAGCCCACATTCTCCAGATATGCTATCCCGCCTTTGCTTCGGAACAAACCAGTCTCAGGGAATTCTAAGTTGGTATCGGCTTCACGAAAAAAATGCGTAGAGATGCATGGAGCCATCAGAGCCGTAACCTGGCTCCCGCTGCCCCAGAAGCCAACCCTGGCTGCGGCATGGCTGCCACCGGCGATCTGCACTGCAGCTACTGTCCACCGGCTCCCATGCGGCGCTCCACCACTCCGGCCGCCACGTCACCTCAGGCAACAAACACCGCAAAATACGGGAGCTAAAAGCCCCTGACACCATGCCCGCCTTACGGCAACTGCACACATCCAGGCACCATGTTTTTTACGCATTTAGTCCGTCACAATCGAGCAAGAGCCTGCGACCGCTCTAGCTAGCAGCCATGTTCCCCTGATTGGATCATTCAAGCCTTCGAGGATGAGTTGGGTGTTGTCTGCATAAGAGATTAAGTTGAGTCGGGGGATCTTACAACTCTGAGAGGGGCGTCATGCAGACGTTGAACAGAGTGGGGCTGAGGGATGATATTTGGGGTATGCCACATTTGAAATCCTCCGGGGCAGAAGTTAAGGGAGGCAATCGGAGGCTCTGTGTGGGGAACAGCCTTTATGACGCGGCTGTTACACTGCGTGCCGTTACAACGTGTTTTTTTCAACGCAAGTCGTTACCAAGACTTGCGCTGGAGGGTGCTACAGGACCAGGAATTTTTTAATTTACTATCCAACACCTTCCCTACTGTACGTAGGCTGGTGTTGGAATAGTAAATTAAAAAATTCCTAAGTCCGCACCCCCTCCAACGCAAGTCGTGGTAACGGCTTGCGTTGAAAAAAACGCGTTGTAACGGCACGCGGTGTAATAGCACACGTTGTAAAGCCGTACAACCCTCCGTGTGCATCCTGTGAGGATATTTTGCTGTATGCCCGATGTTGTCTTTTGATGAGGCTCTTGTGGGAGACGTTGACAAATGTGGCAGAGAGGTCGAGGAAGATCAGGTGTGCCATTTCACTGTGGTCGAGGAGGGTTCTGATGTCAACTGTAGCAGTGATTAGCGGGTCTCAGTGCGGTGTTTGGCCAAGAATCCTGATTGTGAGGGGCCGAGTAAGTCATTTTGTTCAAGGTATTCGGTGAGCTGTTGGTTGATGGTCTTCTTGTGGACTTTGGTTGGGTAGGGGAGCACGGAGATCGGTCAGTGATTTTTGATGTTGCTGGGGTCGACAGAGGGTTTCTTTAGGAGGGGTCTGATCTGAGTTTTACCATCTATCTGCGAATATTACTGTGGAGGTGGACGTGTTGAGAATACTGGCGAGTTCTGTGCTGATTTGGTCGGTTCCAAGGTTGAAGATATGGTGGTGACAGAAGTCGTTGTGTGCCTCACAGTAGAAGTCGCTGGGTGCCCCAGAATGTATGGACCACATGATGTCAGAGGTAGCCTGGGTAGGTCGCTGAGACCAGGTGGTGATCGTTTTGGCTGATATTCACAGTTTGGTTGAGGTTGTCAAGGTTGAGGGTGGTGGGTTGGCAGTCCGAGTTGTTGTAGATGGCGGCAATCTTGCTCTGGAAGCAGTCCAAGAGGGTGTTACAGAGTTCTTGCGAGGGGTGGATGGTATTCTCTGTGACTGTCGGGTTGGAGAATTCCTTGACTATTTTGAAGAGTTCCTTCAGTTGGTTGACAACAGTGTCGATGTGAATGGTAATGGCTGATCTCTTGGCTTGCTTAATTTGTAGGTGGTAGCTGCTGAGGGCTGCTTTGTGAGCAGTTCTGATGGAAGGGTCCTTGGCGATTTACCATTGCTTCTCGATTCATTAGCAGTTTCACTTAGTGTCTCTGTGGTGTATCAGCACACTTATTTAGAGATTTTGTTGGCTTTTGCTAGTTTCAGTAGGGCAACTTTGTCAGCGCACTTGGTGATCCAGGTGGAGAAGTACTGGACAGCCTGGTCAAGGTCTGCTGAAGATTTGGGTTGTGTGGTGTCGAAAGCATGTGTCCATTTAGTCTCAGTTACCTGCCCTAGCTGTGGTGGGTGACGCTGTGGTGCTTGGCGATGGTATGTTGGGCCTCAGAGATGGTAAAGTGAATGATGACCAGGTAGGTCCAGGTGAGTTCTGTGACATGAGTGAATTTGATTCTTTCACTGACGGTGAAGATAGTGTTGAGTGTATGCCGGATTAGATGACCGGTTGGGTAAGGCAAATGTTGTTCATGTTCTCCAGGAGAGTTTGTGGAGTTGGCTTTGTTGGAGTCGTAGCTGTGGAAATTGAGGGATCAGAGAAAGATGTAGTAGTGGGAAACGATGGCTACGGGGGCGATGAGATTGAAGAAGGTGTGCAGAAGGTAGGCCAGAAACCCAGGGGTCTATAAGCAAAAGTGGCTCTATTTGTGGTCTTGGAGTTGGTCTATAGTCGGAAGTCGAGGTGTTCCATGAGAGGCATGGTGTTGTTGTTGGTGGTGGTGGTGCATTGGATGGTTTCCTTGAAGATGAGGATGATGCCCCTGCTGTGTTTGTTCGTGCAGTCACTGTGTATCATCTTGCAGCCATCTGGAGTGGCATTGGTGATGTCTGGGTTCGAGGAGTAGTTGAGCCACGTTTTGGTGATGAAGGTCACATAAGGCGAGAGGATGGTGATGGTGTCCCAGATTTCTGTGGCTTGTTTACAGAGCGAGTGGGCATTGATCAGGATGCATTGGAGTGGTTCCGGGCTGTTCATGATCTTTTGAGTGGAAGTGGTATGGGAGTCATTGCGTGCTATGTTGTAGGAGATGCAGTCGTGTAGGTAGGTGAAGGGTCCAATGGTAGATTGTTGTGAGGAATTGAAGCAGCTGTTAGGGTGTCTGGAGTTCAGGTCCAGAAGCTCCTTGAAGGCGTATCAGCGGGAGGCGAGGGGCCAGGGGTACTGGCGCTAGGCGCTAGGCATTGTCCAGGAACATTTGAGCACAGACTGGCTTGTCTTAGGAGTGATCAAATTGCTGGTGGCCAAGAATAGCAAGTTAAATCAAGATATCTGTTGCAAATTGCAAAATTTGTGTGTGGTAAATTGAAAGTACTTGGAGCCAGGTTTTATAAGATAGGTTGAATTTATTAAAGCTTAGTTCCAGGTTAAGTTCATTAGAAGAAGATAAGTAGACATAAAGTAAACCCCACCACTCCCTGCCGCTCAGCCTGCCTGCCATCAACTGCCACTCCACACACAAGCCAGGCACCAAACATTCCATGATGTCATCAGGCATTCTACCACTCACACTAGCTGAGCAACAGGAAAGTCACAGCCAGGGAAATGAAAGACATAAGCCAAATATATCAGTGTGCTAATGCTGATAAAACATTTTGAGACACTCAAGTTTCCGGAGCAACCTTGGTGTGAGTGGGTGGGAGTCTATGCAGGTCCTTGCCATCATGGCAGGGAAGTCTTACTTTCTACGTACATTTACAGTCACAATGATTGGTTCTGGTACGTACATTTTAATATTCTGGAACTAGAGGAGTTTGGGTGCCAACAGGAAAAGGTATAGTGTACTGTATTTTCTGAAGATGAATACTATTCATATTGTATGTCTGCAAGAGTCACACCACTCTGACATAGAAGGCAGCAGGTTGGCTAGAAAATTTAAGTGGCAGCTTTACTCTGCTACCTACTCAACATTTCTCAGGGTAGACCTTATTTTGAAAGCACCTGGGAAACCCTTTGATCTGACGTACATGGAAGCTGATGTTGGGGGTGGGTCCTACTGGTACAGGGTAGACTTGATGATGTGGAAATTGCCGTCATGAATACTTAAAGATCCAACATTGACGATGGGCAAGTCTTCTCCAAAATTCTTGAAGTTATATCACTGGCACTGGACAGTATGGTAGTCTAGGCTGGTGATTTTAATTGTGTCTAGACGGTGTGCTAGAGAGTCACCCCTCTCACACAAACAATAAACAGCAGATGACACTTTCGCTACACAAAACGGTCATTAACATGTGGTTCTGAGACAAATGGAGGGCCACTCATCGCTCTGTGAAAGAATTCACTTGCTATTCTCCTTCTCATACAACATACACCATTTTAGCTAGCATATTGTTATCAGACTCATTGGGGAGGAGGGTGTCCACATCAGCCCACTTATCCCTTTATCTTTCAGTGCATGCCCCGGTGGTCTGTGAAATTGGCTGGGAGAACCAATGGGATAGAGACTTTCTCCCCAAAATCTTCAAAACGTGGTGGGAAGGGAGATAATTGCAGAGGTTCTCTCGGATTACTTCAAGAAAAATTGTTCCACCACACTCTATTGTGGAATAGAATAGGAAGCAAAAAAAGAGGTGATTTGAGGGCACTGTGGGATAGGTGAGAGAAATATACCTTAAAATCGTACCCCCAAATTCTCTACAGGGCGGGTGCTACTTCCCGACAATTATTAGCTTGCATCCTCAGACAAGAGACTCCCTGCTCCCTCGTACTTCACCTTAGGGATTCTCTGGGACAGGATATATGCACCCAAAGTGGTATCATTGATGGACTTAAGAGTCACTTACAAGTCCACCACAGCCCTCATCCCCCTGATCAAGATCGTATAATGGCATTTCTAAATACCATATCCCTACCCCAACTGAATGAGGAGACAATGATTGATTTGAAGGCAGAACTCAATTTGGAGGAGGTACAAGCGGCACTTCACCAGCTGCCTAGAGGAAAGGCACTAAGTGGTGATGGCTTCCCTGCACAGTTCTATCATGCATTCTCCCCTTCCCTTACCCAGCATTTATTAGATGTGACCCTGGTAGGCAAATACTCAGGTGTACTGCCTGAGTCTGCTGGCACAAGGGGTATACATCTTTCTTGCTAAAATCAAGGTCAGATAGTTCGGAACCCAGTCATTAAGCATTTAGTCCATGATGACCAATGGGGGTTCATACCTGGTCATGGCACTTATAGGAACCTCTGTAGATTAACACATATTTTGCATGAGGTGGAGAGTAGGACGGACGAGCTCACCATTGTCTCAATAGATATTGCCAAAGCCTTTGATACTGTGGATTGGCAGGACTTCGTGCAGGTGCTGGGAGCTCTTGGGGTTGGCCCTCATTTTTTCTCCTGGGTGAAACTATTGTACACAAACCCTACTGCCAAGGTGAGAGTTATCAAACTATGCTTTGAAAGCAGGTCAACTAGCAGAGTGATGAAATAGGGCTGCCCAATTTCTCTGCTCCTTTTTGCCCTCGAATTGGAACCCATTGCTATTTGGATTCGGCAGGAGATGGAGCCCTGGGGTTTAATGTAGGGGATACTACTCTTAATGTTTCTTTATGTAGACGGCTCCCTTTGTGTACCTATCAGCACTACCTCCCTCTGCTGCTTTTAGATAGGTTTGGAAAAGATCTTTGGTCCCTGGATTAACCACAAAACAAATTTCACTTCCCACTGGGTGTTTTACAGTTGCAGCCCCCTGAGTCTTTGCTGGTCTTCCCCTTCACTGCTAAATCGATAAAACATCTTATTTGGGCATGATGGTGGTGCACACTACACAGCAAGGCTTACACCACAATATTATCAGGGTCATGGAGGGCCTCCGATCCTCCATCCGGTTTTGGAACACTCTCCTGCTCTCATCATGGAGCATGTAGCAATCTCCAAAATAGTTCTTTTGCCATGATGACTTTACTGTATTTGACTGTCCCCCTCCGGATATCTTCAGAACACCCTACTTATCTCTTTCATATGGGCAGGGGATGCATGTAACCAGGAAGGAATAGCAGTACAAAATCTGGAGCAATACTATTGGCTTCACAAATTCAGTGTGCAGCTAACTAGCTCACGGAAGGAGATAACTGGGAGAAGAAATTATTGATCAACTTCTCTATTGACTTCAGATCCTGATAGGGAGACGAAGAGATGAGGACTGCATGCCGTTCCTGGGCCAGCCAAACAGTCATGCACTCTTTGCATGTTTCCCAGGTGGCGGCATTACACAGCCATGTGAGGATCATGCACAGGCTTCCTGTTCCCATCAGAGCGCAGAACCACGGTGCTCAGACCAATCACAATTCTTCATTGCAGCATTGTGATTGGCTCAGGGTGCTCCCTGCTGCTGCTCGGGACTGTAGACCGGAAGAAGGAAGAGGACCAGGATGGGGACGAAGGCGAAGCAGTGGCCGGCTGTTCCAGGTAAGCTCTATTTCTTTCATTCCCAGACCCCTTGCCGCCTCTGCCACCGCCGCGCATTACCCCTATCTGGTAGCAGCTGCTACTGGTGCTTTGCTATATTATCTCTGTATATCTTTTAGATAATGTACCCCCAGCTGTATCACTGAAATTCTCTGAAGAGTTCCGTGACCATATATTTTTGGGGTTTCCCTCTACACTTCCCTATCTCCCTACCAAGCATGCTTACTGGGCGGGGAGAAGTTTCTCAATGCCTATTCTTTTATTTATATAGACGTCGGCGCTCCTGTACCTTCATGGTGAAGTCAGAGTACAAATAAATCGTGGAGCCCCCATATTGTAGATCTCCGTTTTCTCTAGCTTGCTTCAGACTCGCATCCCTATCTCTATAGTTCAACAATTTTGCGATCAGTGGGCATGGTGGGGACCCAGGGGAGGTCTGGGTCCAAGTGAGCGATGAGTCCGCTCCACTATGAATGTCTCCGAGAAGGTTTCTCTGCCCAGTAGCGTGACAAGGAGTTTCTCTATAAACACTTCCATGTTGCTTGCCATTGTGTATTCTGCAGGCCCATAATATGAATGTTACTCCTCCTGGACCTAGCATCTAAGTCCTCTTCCTAATCCTGTAACATGGTGAGGATTTTGGCCAGCTGCTTTAGGATGGTATCGGCTTCCGATTGCGCCTCCTCCACCTCCGACACATGTCTCTCGGCCATGTTGATTCATTCTGCATGTTTATCAAGGCGCTCCGACATTCTATCCATTCGGTATGTTAGAGTGTCTATTTTCCCATCAATCGTTACTAAGATTTTCTGCATTTCTTTTGGATCTGCCTGATATCGCCAGTCGCCTCTTCGGGCATGTCTGTCTTCTTCTCGGGAGGCCTAGATTTCTCTGCCTCTCTGTATCTTTATTTGCGCTGCTCAAATTGAAACTTAGGTTGAGATTTGTCCACCTTTGCCATGATGATACGAAGGTGTGGGGGGCCTTAGCTTGCTCACCTGCACTTCCCGGTTGCCTCAGGTGCAACTCTTAGGACCGGGGGTACAATCCAACTCTGCACAATGACAGCTCGAGTCCAGGGCTCAGATCAGTAGGGCACACCAGTCCGCCTAGGGTAGACTCCGCTCTGAAGATATTCGAGTGTTAGGGCACTTCAGAGGGCAGGGAGGGAGTCTCACCACCGTGGTCTGTGACAGTATTCAACTGGGCCCTCACAGCGTGAGACATATTCGATGTGGATTGACCTGTGTTGAGGGCCATTGACCAGGCACGCTCTTATCTGGCACCTCAGTGTTGCTTAACCCCAGCTCCATGCCCGGGGATATAATTGGGCAGCTTGATTTCTTACTTGGTTTCTGTAGCGCTGTCAACTTACTGTGGATCGCACTCACGTCTCAGGTCACAGGTTTGTGCTCCGCTGTGCAGCCGCTGTGTGGCCGGACTGTGTCTCTGTGTTGCAGCCAGCACAATGCATGTCCCTCGGATCCAATAGTCATCCGCTGCACCACCTCTATGCCTGGGGACGATAGTCATTCCAGTTGTCGGGCAGAGGCTGCGCTGTCATCAGGATTCTCCAGATCTTTCAGTTCCGGCCTCATGCAGCGAGGGCCCAGTGGGCGTGGCAGCCACTGCACACCAGTGCGCCAGGCCGGGAAACAGGCTGCTTCATCTTCGTTCTCCTGCTGCACTCAATCTGCGGCCTCCGGTATGCCAAACCGTCACACAGCACTACCGCTGTTCGTGCCTTAAGTTCCGGACGTGCACGAAGCACCCAGATGTCAGGATAAATTACGGATTTTGGTGATTTCTCGCCAAGCTCGTATAGAACACGGCCATTTTGCGCTCTGGCAAGCTCTGCCCCTCCCTCTTCAAGTGTGTTGTTACAAGCCATTCTAATACTGGACCCCAGATGTCTTTGGGTCTTGAGGCTGCAGTATTAATTCCCAGAATATTGATAGTTGAGCCTGACAAAAAGTGATATCTTGCAACCAGACTTTGACTGATGGGGTGGTGGGTTTCCCCCAATGTGTTGCCACTCTGCGTTTTGTCAGCAACAGTAATATGACGTTTCAGAATCGGGCACTCGCGGGATGTCCTTGATGTATCCCAATATGC
This sequence comes from Lissotriton vulgaris, assembly GCF_964263255.1. NCBI lineage: Eukaryota > Metazoa > Chordata > Amphibia > Caudata > Salamandridae > Lissotriton > Lissotriton vulgaris. Next base: position 1,186,528,837 of record NC_141693.1, on the reverse strand, counting down.
CTAGTATCGGTGTGGGTTTGGCTGGTATCCCCAGGATCTCCCCACATGTGTTTAATATAGCCACCCAGTATCTCGCTATATGAGGGCAGTTCCAAGATAAGTGCAGAAATGTTGCAGGTTTAGTCCCGCATCTCCAGCAGCTCACGTCGGGTCTAAGTCCCACATCATGTAACTGGGTGGGGGTTCTATAAAATCGATGCAGAAATTTAAAATTGATCAATCTATACTTGCATTTAGGAGACAGCATCCGTAATTGGCCACACCAGCATTTCCCCTGCTCCTCCGACAGTGGAGGGTTCAGTTCAGTGTTCCAATTTGAGATTGCTTTAGGCCTTGTCATCGAGATGTGGTTTGCATGGTATTGTATAGATGTGTAATAAGCTTGCATGGCAACAGGCCAGTCAGCATATGTTCGAGAGCATGCAGTGTGGGCTTGGGGTCAAGGAAGGTGTAGTGCACCCATCGGTATGCCGCACGTATTTGATGATACAGAAACATCTCTACAAAAATAGGCCCAGCTACTCCTCCCCCTGTTGGAGTAGGACGAAAGCTGCCCCCAGGATAGAGGTCAGGAAAACTGTTCATGCCTATCTGTCGCACGAGAGCCACACTTCATGTGTCATCAAGTGGGGGGTACTTGTGCGTTGCATGCCAGTGGCGCAGAAAGGGGTGTGTAATATCTCCAGTTTGGCTCTCTTTCTCCGGCCCTCCCATATCCACCGTAATGTCTCTACTGTGTCATCCTGGGGACGTGTATATGGCTGATAAAATTGTTACCTGGTGGGGGGCCCGCGCCACCCTGCCTATCTTCACTGCAACATGAGGCTGGAATGGGATAGGATGAATCCAATAGTGCAACAACTGGGCCTGTGCCCACTAGGCATACAGCTGGACATCCGAGCGCCCAGCCCGCCTTGCGTTAATGGGGGGTTGAAAGTTTTCACTATATACAGGCCTGCTTCCCGGACCACACCAAAGACAGAATCAGGGAGCGCATTGTTTTAAAAAAAAACTTGTGTAAGAGGGACAGGTAAATTTATGAACAGATATAAAAATGTAGGTAGTACAACCGTTTCCGCTATTGCTATACGTCGCGCCAAATAAAGCAGCAGTCTAGCCCAGGTCTGCAACTTGTCCTCCAGCAATGTCACAGCCCTTCCATAATTCACATACCACAGTTCTTGTAGGTTTCTGCTCATCCAGATGCACAGGTAGTGGATAGAGCCATCTTAGAAGAAATTCCAGCAAGAAGGTCGAGGTGTCTTCAGTTAGAGGGAACAGGACTGATTTTGCCAAGTTTATTTGACAACCAGACAACCCCCCAAATCTGAGAAGCTCCCGCAGTACAGAGTGTAAGTTGTCTCCTGTCCCCTGGTGGTGAAACCCAGATCCCTGGCTGCATGATGTTGCCTAAGTCACGCAGCCAGTGGCTCCATGGCTATGTGAACAACAAGGGGGATATGGGGCATCCCTACCTCATGCCTCAGGTGATTTGCAGAAAGGGGAAGCCAGTCTGTTTAGTCTAAGTTTGGCAGTGGGGAGAGTATATAACAGTTTAATCTGGTTGATATATAACGGGCTCAAACCCAATCTTGTCAAGATAGTGAATCAAAGGCCTTAGTTGCGTCTAGAAGCGCAGCCAAGGCCTGGGAATGTGGATTGAGGTAATGCAGCACTGCAAAGAAGGTGTGTAAGTTATGTGCTGTGGACCTTCCCTCAATGACGGGGGAGACTGCCTGTCTCTAGGGATTCCCCGTAAAGAGTTAGCAGCTGGGGTGCCGGTAGATCTGCGTAGTTCTTATAGAAGGCTGCCGTCAGACCGCCTGAACTCGGAGCTTTATCAGGGGGCAGGCTTTTTATTACTAGTATAATATCTTCTTTAGTAAAGAGTTCCTCTAAATAAGCCCTATGTGCTCTGCCCAGCCAAAGCAGTTGTAAGGCGTCCAGGTAGGCCTGGAGTTCTTCTGGAGTTGTGCATGAGGATGAGGTATATAAAGTGGTGTAGAATTGAGTGATCAAGGATTTCTTGGGGAACGCTTACTGGTACGCGGTTAACGTCTAGTATTTCTGTAATGAATATGGCATTGTTAGGCTTATGCAACATATTAGGCAATGTCTTGCCGGGCCTGTCCCCCTCTCCGTACCTTCTGGCTTGGGCAAATTCCCCCATGAATTTCACCTCTCTCTGCGCCTCCTCTTCATATTCTGAGACTTTAGACCTGATTTCGCCCATGAGGCTTGGGTTTTCGGAGCCAAAATATTTCAGTTCTAGCTCCCTGATGTCTGTTTTCAATTTCCCGAGGGAGTGTCTAATGGTTTCAGTACCCCGGCCTGTCTGGAAATACACTTCCTGCAGGTCACAGCCTTGAAGGCCTCCCACAGAGTGGCCTGAGAGAGGCGTATAATCAACCACATGGTGCTTCCTAAGTGTTGCCATTTTTTTTCTTTTTCTCACATTATCAATGCTTCCAGGGCTATGCTCATCCGCCTCTGCCCTTTGTAATGCGGTCCAGAACTGGGGAGCAATGGGCCTTACGAAGAGAGTGTTGCTTCTGTTTCTGAGCAGCGCTTCCACGGTGCCAGTGAACTCTTTCTGTCTCGTTTGGCCATTTACTTTGAGAACTTAAATTGCATACAAAACTATATGAAAAATTAGCGTAAGCCCCGCACTTTCCAACTTCTCCCTTTTGGTTTGTGAGTGAAGATAACATGAACCTGTGTGCTGATGGTGCCCTGGGGGCTGTTGTGACATACCTAGTTACTTTTCTAATCAGAGGTGAGGGAGATGGAATATTGATCCATTCATTTTCCAATAGATAACTTGTAATCAAAGGGGAAAGGATCACTTGTCCTGAACAACCTTAGGTCTGCAGGATGGTTTTCGGGGGGAATTCTGTCCCAAATAAAAAGACCCTCATGCACGTGATGGGTATGGTGTTGTCTCAGAGCGGTATATCTTGGTTCTCCGCTTCTATTTCACGTGTGTGCATAATCATCAGGTCTAAGTAGACCTGATGATTATGCACACACGTGAAATAGAAGCGGAGAACCAAGATATACCGCTCTGAGACAACACCATACCCATCACGTGCATGAGGGTCTTTTTATTTGGGACAGAATTCCCCCCGAAAACCATCCTGCAGACCTAAGGTTGTTCAGGACAAGTGATACCTAGTTACTTGTAATACATTATTACTAGCGATTAGAGACATTTTATTGCGTTGACGTGCATGCAGAAGGACATTCAATGCATGCATAACAAATCTAATCTCATCTTTGAGACCATAAAGCCTAGTCCTATTTAGTGAAAGGCCCTTTGCAAGAGACATTTATAAAACTGGAAAACTTAACAAATTATATGGAAGTGAGCTATAGACAATGCAAGCACCTCTTCTGAAATAGGAAAGTTACATATAAGGACTGATATACTATTTCAGTGGGCCATAATCAACACTCAAAGCGGTCCTAGGCTAAACTTGTATACGAAATTGCGGTCCAAAGCCCATAAACCTCAAGCTGAACCCTGTAGTATTGATCATCGTTATTAAATCAAAACATATGCCAGTGGATTAGCAGACTCACCTGGTCCAATTTTGTTGTCGGAGTCTTCAGGGGCCTTTGGAGCTGTGGAAAAACAAAATGGAGGAAATGTTAGATTCAATCGATGCTGCTGCTCATGTCCACACTGCAATAATGACAGAGCAGGGGACAGGGACATTACACAAAGGATGCAAATTGTTTGAAAACAATGTTGCGATTCCCACCACCTGTGGCATAACTGCTTAATAATAAGTCTGCTCAGCCCCCCCAAAAAATAGCCTTACGGTTTAATTAATTTGGTGTTCCAGGTGCTTATTTGTCATCACAGCAATGCTTAATTTGTAAAAAAAAAAACCAAGTAGGTGCCAGGGCCCTTTTACGAAGGCCACTGGAGCTTGCTCCATCCATTGCTCATGCCAGTGCTGCCAATGGCAGTAACGCCACAACTACTAACCATATCACTAATACAATTGTGATGGTTTTTTAAAAAACGTACTGAATTATTAAACAGCGTGATTGTGTGCATCTCAAATTTAGACAGATAGTCATTAGTGCTGGTGTTCAGAATTAAGTACTGGTGCCGAACACCGTATACCATCGGCTGAAATTAAGCACTGGATCATATTATTATTAGCAAAGGGGGCCTGACAGGCAATCCAGTGACCTGAAAAGAAAGTGGAAATTAGACCTGCTCTACCTGAGGGGGTTGAGTCCTGCTGTTCAGCAGAAGTAGCAAAGCAGGCCGATGGCAAGGAACAGTGACATAAAGTACATTGCCCTGCATAACAGCAACATGAAATAGTAGCATTGCAGGTGATTTTTATCTCTGAAAATTTGCAATAAGTAATGGTACAATATATTCCATTTTTAAAGCACACAATATATTTTTGATGTTTCAGATTATTTGTGTGATTTAGTTCTGAAGAAAAATTGGTAAATTCTTAACCAATGATAATAAATATTTTATGCAGTAGGGGATTTCAAAATACATTTACTGGGGATTTGAAGAGTGTTGATAGGGACCATTACAGTAATTAGTGCCAACTTTTGTGTTCCACACAGATGATTGCGATAGTGTAAGGTCTTCAAAATCTCGAACCTGCTGAGAACATTGGAAGGAGGATTTTTTATGGTTATATTGAAGTTGATTCATAATAGCTATGGCAGAGTGACTGAATGGGGACTTTTTATATTTTTGGTAGAATTTCATCATTTGTGCCTCAAGATGTTACTTCTGTCGAATGTTCTGAATAAAATGTATTCCAGGAAGAAAGGCTCAGGACATACGGTGAATTCGTTCAGCAAGTGTATTTTTGGGGTTCTCGCTTATGAGGTTTGTAACCATTTTGTACAATGTCATACTAAAAAGATACAAAAACTGTTTTCTTGTTTTTAAGATTTTCATTTACCAGATCTAAAAAGAAATTTAAAAAAGAAGCTCCCTTGCATTTAAGAATTGTATTACAAGGGTTGTGTCTACTATGCACTTTGAGGAGTAAGACATTACTGAAAGTTTGACCAGAATTCATAAAGAATTACGATGTTTAATTTAATTATAAGGGTCTTATTAAGGGCCTGATTACCAATGGCCTACATTGGATGCATCTGATAAAATTCTAAACTGAATTGTTTAGAAATTATCGTATGCAATAATGTTGCATATTCCAGTTTACCACACCAAAATCTGCATGTCCCTGTAAATAAAAGGTCTGTTACTTCTTTAAAATTCCAGCAGTTATGACCAACCAAATATAACCATAGGGTTCACCTGGACATAACCAGATGAAATAAACAGTTGTTTACAGGAAACAAAATTTAATGCGTCACCCGTGTCAGTCTCTCTGTTTGTAAATGGATTGTTTCTATTTGTTTCAGCAATGTAATGGAGTGTAATTTAGTTCCAGGTATTGCCAAACATTATATTTCATAGATTATGAAAGATTTATGTTTGTTAAAAAATGTTCCCTCTAGTATGCTTTTAGAAGTTTTGTCTCCTCCTTCCCTTCTTCTGTTTGATTTATGTCCTTCTCACAGTCTTGAAAAAAGCAGTTTGACTGTGAAACATGTTTCAGTTTTGAATTATGAGATATAACATCTATCCGTTCTTTGTTTTTTGTAAACTGAAATAAAGTGCACAGTTATTTTGAAAATCAAAAGGCTGCTGTATTTTAAGCCGTGAATTATTAGCTGTCAGGGTGATCAAATCGTTGGTGGCCAAGAATAGCAAGTTAAATCAAGATTTCTGTTGCAAATTACAAAATGTGTGCTAATGCTGATAAAACATATTGAGCTACTCAAGTTTCCGGAGCAACCTTGGTGTGAGTGGGTGGGAGTTTATGCTGGGCCTTGCCACCATAGCAGGGAAGTCTTACTTTCGACGTATATTTACAGTCACAATGATTGGTTCTGGTACCAATATGTTAATATTCTGGAACTAGAGGGGTTTGGGTGCCCACAGAAAAAAGATATAGAGTACTGTCTTTTCTGAAGATGAATACTATTCATATTGTATGTATGCAAGAGTCACACCACTCTGACATAGAAGGCAGCAGGTTGGCTAGAAAATTGAAGTGGCAGGTTTACTCTGCTACCTACTCAACATTTCTCAGGGGACACCTGTGATGTCTCACATATAAGTAAATATGAACAGAAAACGTGGTTAGCAGAGGTACTGTTTAATAAACCTTAGCCACGAACAGCCCCAGCCAAACTGCCAGGAATCTCGAACTGTACATGTCAGCTAGAGAACTTTATACACATATAATTCCACATTCTGTGGAGAACATTGGAATGAGAATACAAAGCTTACCATTACAACACCTTATTTGGAAAGCACCTGGGACCCGCTTTGATCTGAGGTACATGAAAGCTGATGTTGGGGAGTGGTTCCTACTCGTACAGGGTGGACTTGATGGTGTGGAAATGGCCGTTATGAATACTTAAGGATCCAACATTGACGATGCGCAAGTCTTCCCCAAAATTCATGAAGTTATATCACTGGCACTAGACAGTTTGGTAGTCTAGGCTGGTGATTTCAATTGTGTCTAGACAGTGAGCTGGTTAGACACCCCTCTCACACAAACATTAAACAGCAGATGACACTTTCACTACACAAAACGGTCATTAACATGTGGTTCTGTGACAAATGGAGGGCGACTCATCCCCCTGTGAAAGAATTCACTTGCTATTCTCCTGCTCATACAACATACACCAGGTTAGATAGCATATTATTGTCAGACTCATTGGTGAGGAGAGTGCCCATATGAGCCCACTTATTGCATTATCTTTTTGAGCATGCCCCGGTGCTGTATGAAATTTGCTGGGAGAATACACATTGATTACCAATGGGATAAAGACTTTGTCGAGAGAATCTTCAAGACGTAGTAGGAAGGGAGATAATGGCAGGGGTTCTCTTGGATTACTTTAAAATTGTTCCACCACACTCTCTTGTGAAACAGAATAGGAAGCAATAAAAAGGTGATTCAAGGGCACTGTGGGATAGGCTAGAGAAATATACCTTAAAATTGTACCCTAAAATTCTCTACAGGGAGGGTGATACTTCCCGACAATCATTAGCTTGCATCGTCAGACAAGAGACTCCCTGCTCCCTCGTACTCCACATTAAGGATTCTCTGGGACAGGATATATGCACCCAGAGTGGTATCATTGATGCACTTAAGACTCACCTAAAACAAGTCCATCACAGCCCTCATCCCCCTGATCAAGATTGTATCATCACATTTCCGAATACCATATCCCTACCACAACTGAATGAGGAGACAATTATTGATTTGGAGGCAGAACTCAATTTGGAGGAGGTTCAAGCGGCACTCCACCAGCTGCCCAGAGGAAAGGCACTAAGTGGCGATGGCTTCCCTGCACAGTTTTACCAGGCATTCTCTGCTTCCCATACCCAGCACTTATTAGAAGTGTCCCTGGTAGGTAAATACTCAGGTGTACTGCCTGAGTCCGCTGGCACAAGGGGTACATATCTTTGTTGCTAAAGCCAAGGTCAGATAGTTCGGAAACCAGTCAATAAGCATTCAGTCCATGATGACCAAAGCAGGGTCATACCTGGTCATAGCACTTCTAGGAACCTCTGGAGATTAACACATATTTTGCATGAGGTGGAGAGTAGGACGGACAAGCTCTCAATAGATATTGCCAAAGCCTTTGATACAGTGGATTGGCATGCAGGTGCTGGGAGCTCTTGGGTCTGGCCCTCATTTTTGCTCCTGGATGAAACTATTATACACAAACACTACTGCCAAGGTGAGAGTTATCAAACTATGCTTTGAAAGCAGGTTTACTAGCAGAGGGAAAGAATAGGGCTGCTCACTTTCTCCGCTCCTTTTTGCCCTTGCATTGCAACTCATTGCTATTTGGATTCAGTAGGAGATGGATCCCTTGGGGTTTGATGTAGGGGATACTACTCACCTAATGTTTCTTTATGTAGATGGCTCCCTTTTTTGCACCTACCAGCACTACCTCCCTCTGCTGCTCTTAGATAGGTTTTTGGGGATGATCTTTAGTCTCTGGATTAACCACAAAAAATTGCTTCACTTCCCACTGGGTGTTTTACAGTTTCAGCCCCCTGAGTCTTTGCAGGTCTTCCCCCTCCACTGCTAATTCGATAAATTATGCTATCTGGGCATGATGGTGGTGCATACTACACAGACATGCTAACAACACAATATTATCAGGGTGGTGGAGGGCCTCTGATCCTCCATCCAATTTTGGAACACTCTCCTAGTCTCCATCATGGAGCATGTAGCAATCTCCAAAATGGTTCTTTTGCCATGATGCCTTTACCGTATTTGACCGTCCCCCTCCAGATATCTTCAACACACCCTACTTACCTCTTTCATATAGGCAGGGGATGCATGTAACCAGGAAGGAATAGCAGTTCCAAATCTGGAGCAAATACTGTTGGGTTCACAAATTCATCGTGCAGCATACTAGCTCACGGAAGGAGATAACTGGGAGAAGAAATTATTGATGGATTTCTCTAGTGTCTTCAGATCCTGATAGGGGGAGGAAGAGGTGAGGACCGCATGCCGTTCCTGGTCCTGGCCAGCCAAACAGTCATGTGCAATTTGCATGTACCCCACCAGGCTGCATTACACAGACTGGTGAGGAACATGCACAGGCTTCCTGTCCCCATCAGAGCACAGAACCACAGCGCTCAGGCCAATCACAACGCTGCATTGCAGCGTTGTGATTGGCTCAGGGTGCATCTTTCTGCTGCCCGGGACTGTAGACCGGATAAAGGAATAGGACCAGGGCCGGACTGGCTACCGGGCAGTTGTGTGTCCTGCCGAGCAGGGGGATGCTTTCGTTGATGTGGACCTGTGTGTGCAAAACGAAATTCGTTTTGCTTTTTTTTTTTCAAAGCGCACGCACGTCCCCATCAACAAAATAAGCCCAAACAACAGAGAAATTATTCCCCAGCTCGGCAGCACACACAACTGCCCGGTAGCCAGTCCGGCCCTGATGGGGACGGAGGCAAGGCAGTGGCCGGCGGTTTCAGGTAAGTTCTTTTTCCTTCATTCCAAGCCCCCTTGCTTCCTCTGCCACCGCCGCCCCATTACCCCTGTCTGGTAGCAGCCGCTACTGGTGATTTGCTATATTATCCCTTTATATCTTTTAGATAAATTAGATAATGCACCCCCATCTGGATCACTGACATTTTTTGAAGAGTTCTGTGACCAAATATCTTTAAGATAAATTAGATAATGTACCCCCAGCTGGATCACTGGAATTCTTTGAAGTGTTCCGTAACCATATATTGTTGGGTTTTCCCTCTACACTTTCCCATCTCCCTACCAAGCATGCTTACTGGGCAGGGAGAAGTTTGTCAATGCCTATTCATTTATTTATATAGACGTCTGCCCTCCTGTACCTTCATGGTGAAGTCAGAGTACAAAGATATTGTGGATCCCTCATATTGTAGATCTCCTTTTTCTCTAGCTTGCTTCAAACTTGCATCCATATCTCTATAGTTCAACAATTTTGCAATCACTGGGTGCGGTGGGGACACAGGGGAGGTCTGGGGCCAAGTGAGCAATGAGTCCGCTCAACTATGAATATCTCTGAGAAGTTTTCTCGACCCAGTAGCGTGACAAGGAGTTTCTCTATGAACACTTCCATGTTGCCTGTTGTTGTGTATTTCAGCAGGCCCATTATACATATGCTACTCCTCCTTGACCTAGCATCTAAGTCCTCTGCCTTATCCTGCAACACAGTGAGGATTTTGTCCTGCTGCCTTGGGACTGTATCGGCTTCCGATTGCGCCTCCTCCACCTTCGACACGTCTCTCGGCCATGTCGATTGGTTCTGCATGTTTAGCGAGGCGCTCCGACATTCTATCCATTCGGTATGCTAGAGTGTCTATTTTCCCATCAATCGTTACTAAGATTTTCTGCATTGCTTTTAGGATCTGCCTGCTATTGCCAGTCACCTTTACAGGCATGTCTGCTGTCTGCTCCTCAGGAGGCATAGAACCCTCTGCCTCTCTGTATCTTGATTTGCGCTGCTCAAATTGTAACTTAGGTTGTGATTTATCCACCTTTCCCATTTTGATTAGAAGGTGGGGGGGTGTGGGACTTGCTCTACTGCCCTTCCCGGTTGCTTCAGGTGCCGCTCATAGGACCGGGGGTACAATGCAACTCTGCACAATGACAGCTCGAGTCCAGGGCTCAGATCAGTAGGGCACACCAGACCGCCTAGGGTGGACTCTGCTCTGAAGATATTCAAGTGTTAGGGCGCTTCAGAGGGCAGAATGGGAGCCTGCACAACCACGGTGTGTGCCATTATTCAACTGGGCCCTTATAGCTTGAGACACATTCGATGTGGATTGACCTGTGGGAGCCTCCCTTTGGTGCATATAGGGCCCCGCGGATCAGCAGCATAGGTTAGGGATCACACGTGCACTCCGCTATGTCCACAGTCCCCAGCTTTCTTTGGGTTTAGTGCTTCTTCTTGCCTTCACAATATGGGTTCTTCTGCCATCTGTACGTTACAATAAGGAGGCTATTGCCCTCCCTATGCAGCAGCAAGCCGCTATAAATGGGGCTGTCGATCATGGAGCATTGCAGTCTTAGCCTCAAGGCAGATGCACTCGAAGACATTCTAAGCTCAATCCGTCTTGCGGGGCAATGACGTTGGTAGAGTTAATGCAGGTGTGTTGACGGCTGTTGACCAGGCACACTCTTATCTGGCACCTCGGTGTTGCTTAACCCCGCCTTCGGCACAGGGATATAATTGGGCAGCTTAATTTCTTACTTGGTTTCTGCAGCGCTGTCAACTTACTGTGGATTGCACTCACATCTCTGGTCACAGGCTTGTGCTCTGCTGTGCAGCTGCTGTGTCGCCGGACTGCGTCTCTGCATTGCAGCCAGCACAATACGTTTCCTTTGGGCCCAATAGCCATCTGCTGACCCACTTTTATGCCTGGGGGTGATCATCACTGCCATTGTCGGGCACTGGCTGTGCAGTCCTCAGGAGCCTCCCCAGATCTTTCAGTTCCAGCCTTGCGCAGCGAGGACCCAGTGGGTGCGGCAGCCACTGCACGCCGATGCGCAAGGCCGGGAAATAGTCCTCTTCGTCTTCGTTCTCCCACTGCACCCAATCTGCGGACTCCAGTTCACAAAACCATCACACAGCACTAGCGATATTCGTGCCTCAGGGCCGGATGCGCATGAGGCACCTGGATGTCAGGATAAATTACGGATTTTAGTGATGGCTCACGGAGCGCGTCCAGAACACGGCCATTTTGTACTCCCGCAAGCTTCGCCCCTCCCTCTTTAAGTGTGTTGTTACATAGCCATTCTAATGCTGGGCGCCAGATGTCTTTGGTTCTGGAGGCTACAGGTATTAGTTCTTAGAATATTGATAGTTGAGCCTTACAAAAAGTGATATCTTGCAGCCAGACTTTGACAGATGGGGTGGTGGGTTTTCCCCAGTGCATGGCCACTATGCGTTTTGTCAGCAGCAGTAACATGGTGTGTAAGAATCGGGCCCTCGCCGGGGTGTCCTTCATGTATCCCAATATGCCTAGTATCGGTGTGAGGTCAGCTGGTATCCCCAGGATCTCCCAAATTGTGTTGAATATAGCCAGCCAGTATCTCACTATGGAAGGGCAGTTCCAAGCTAAGTGCAGAAATGTTGCAGGTTTAGTCCCGCATCTCCAGCAGCTCGCATTGGGTCTTAGTCCCATATGATGTAACTCGGCGGGGGTTCTATAAAATCGATGCAGAAATTAAAAAAATGGATCAATCTCAACTTGTATTTAGGAGACAGCATCTGCAATTGGCCGCAGCAGTATTTCCACTGCTCCTCAGACAGTGGAGGGTTCAGTTCAGTGTTCCAATCTGGTATTGCTTTAGGCCTTGTCACTGGAGATGTGGTTTGCATGGTATTGTATAGATGTGTAATAAGCTTGCATGGCGACAGGCCAGTCAGCATATGTTCGAGAGCATGCAGTGTGGGCTTGGGGTCAAGGAAGGTGGTGTGCACCCATTGGTTCGCCGCATGTATGTGATGATACAGAAACATCTCTGCAAACCTAAGCCCAGCTCCCCCTCCCCCGTTGGGGGAGGACGAAAGCTGCCCCCGAGGTCATCAAATGTGTTCATGCCTTACTGTCGCACGAGAGCCACACTTCCTGTGTCAACGAGTGGGTGGTACGTCTGGGTTGTGTACCAGGGCCACAGAGGGGGCGTGCAATAGCTCCAGTTTAGCTCTCTTTCTCTGGTCCTCCCAGCTCCACCGTAATATCTCTACTGTGTCATCCTGGGGATGGGTATATGGCTGATAAATTGCTACCGGGACGGGGGTCAGCGCCACCCTGTCTATATCCACTGCAACATGAGGCTGGAATGGGATAGGATTAATCCAATAGTGGAAAAACTGGGCCTGTGCACACTAGGCATGCAGCTGGACATCCGGGGTGCCCAGCCTGCCTTGCATCAATGGGAGGGTTAAGAGTTCCCACGATATTGAGGCCTGCTTCCCGGCCCACACCAAGGATACAATCAGGGAGCACATTGTTTTAAAAAAAACTTGTGGGAGAGGTAAATTTATGAACAAATATAAAAATGTGGTTGTGGAACCATTTTTGCCATTGCCATACGTCCCGCCACAGAAAGCAGCAGTCTAGCCCAGATCTGCAACTTGTCCTCCAGCCATATCACAGCCCTCCTATAATTCACATCCCACAGTTCTTGCAGGTTTCTGCTCAGGCAGAGGCCCAGGTAGTGGACAGGGCCTTCTGAGATGAAATTCCAGCAAGAAGAGCGAGGTGTCTTTAGTTAGTGGAAACAGGACTGATTTTGCCCAGTTTATTTGAATACCAGACAACCCCCCAAATTAGAGAAGCTCCTGCAATACAGGGTGTAAGTTGTCTGCTGGGTTATTAGTGTATAAGGTTATATCGTCCGCGTACATTCATATGATCAGTCCCCTGGTGGTGAAACCTAGACCCCTTGCTGCATGATGTTGCCTAAGTCACGCAGCCAGGGCTCCTTGGCTATAGCGAATGACAAGGGGGATAGGGGGCATCCCTGCCTTATGCCTTGGGTGATTTTCAGCAGTGGGGAAACCAGTCTGTTTAATCTAAGTCTGGCAGTAGGGAGAGTATATAATAGTTTTATCTGGTTGATATATAATGGGCTGAAACTCAATCTTGCCAATATAGTGAACAAATAGGGCCACTCTAGCAAATCAAAGGTCTTAGTCGCGTCTAGAAGCACAGCCAAGGTGGAGGAGTGTGGCTCACTGATTAGAGCGGCAGACCCTGATGCAGAGGTCTGGCCCGGAACCAGGGTTCAATTCCCAACGTGGCAGGGTCCTGAGCCCAAAAATGTCCACAGGCTCGATAATTCTCGCCTCGGTGCCTACTCTAATCATGGGGTCCCACGCTGCAACTCTGGGCAATAGCTTGCTTAATCTCCACTATGGCGGCCCACCCGCTGCGGGATGCCTAGCTTTCACCTTGGGGATGCCCAGTTGGGGTTATCTCACAGGGAAAAGCCAGGACGGGTTCCCAAAGCAAGCACCTTGATGCCTTCGGGTGATACGTGCGCTATATAAGTTGCAATACAAGGCCAGGGAATGTGGATCGAGGTAATGCAGCACAGTAAAGAACGTGCATAAAGTTGTCTGCTGTGGATCTTCCCTCATTGACGGGGGAGACTGCCTGTCTCTAGGGCTTTCCCATAAAGCGTTAGCAGCTGGGGTGCCAGTAGATCCACGTAGTTCTTATAGAAGGCTGCCACCAGCTTTCTGAACTCGGAGCATTATGAGGGGGCAGGCTGTTTATTGCTTGTATAATGTCTTCTTTATTAAAGGGTTCCTCTAAATAAGCCCTATGTGCTCTGCCCAGTCAAAGCAGTTGTAAGGACTACAGATAGGCCTTCTGGAGTTGTGCACGAGGATGAGGTGTATAAAGTGGTGTAGAATTGAGTAAACTGATCAAGGATTTCTTGGGGGACCCTTACCGGTACGCGTCTAGTATCTCTGTAATGAAAGTGGCATTGTTTGGCGTACACAACATATGAGTCAATGTCTTGCCGGGCCTGTCCCCCTCTCCATACCTTCTTGCTTGGGCAAATTTCCCATGAATTTCACTCTCTCTGCGCCTCCTCTTCATATTCTGAGACTTTAGACCTGATTTTGCCAACTGGCTTGGGTAGTCAGAGCTGAAATATTTCAGTTCTAGCTCCCAGATGTCTGTCTCCAATTTCCCGAGGGAGTTTCTAATGGATTTCAGAACACCGGCCTGTCTGGAAATACACTTCCTGCAGGTCACAGCCTTGAAGGCCTCCCACAGAGTGGCCTGAGTGAGGCGAATAATCAACCACACGGTGCTTCCTAAGTGTTGGCATTCTTTTTCTTTTTCTCACATTATCAATGCTTCCAGGGCTATGTTCATCAGCCTCTGCCCTTTGTAATGCGCTCCAGAACTGGGGAGCAATGGGCCTTACGAAGAGAGTGTTGCTTATGCTTCTGAGCAGCGCTTCCACGGTGCCAGTGAACTCTTTCTGTCTCGTTTGGCCATTTACTTTGAGAACTGAAATTGCATACAAACTATATAAAAAAATTAGAGTAAGAACCCCACTTTCCCACTTCCCCTTTTGGTTTGTGAGTGAAGATAACATGAACCTGTGTGCTGATGGTGCCCTGGTGGCTGTTGTGACATCACTAGTTACCTGTGATACATTATTACTAGCGATTAGTGACATTTTATTGCGTTGACATACACGCAGAAGGACATTCAATAGCATGCATAACAAAACTAATCTCATCTTTGAGACCAGAAAGCCTAGTCCTATTTTGTGAAAGGCCCTTTGCAAGAGACATTTATAAAACTGGAAAACTTAACAAATTATATTGAAGTGAGCTATAGACAATGTAAGCACCTCATCTGAAATCGGAAAGTGACATATATGGATTGATATACTATTTCAGTGGGCCATAATCAACACTCAAAGCGGTCCTGGGCTGATCGTGCAAATGAAATTGCGGTCCAAAGCCCATAAACCTCAAGCTGAACCCTGTAGTATTGATCATCGTTATTAAATGAAAACATATGCCAGTGGATTAGTAGGCTCACCTGGTCCAATTTTGTTGTCAGAGTCTTCAGGGGCCTTTGGAGCTGTAGAAAAACAAAATGGAGGAAATGTTAGATTCAATCGAAGCTGCTGCTCATGTCCACACTGCAATAATGACAGTGCAGGGGACAGGGACATTACACAAAGGATGCAACTTGTTTGCAAAATATGTTGCGATTTCGACCACCTGTAGCATAACTGCTTAATAATAAGCCTGCCCCCCCCCCAAAAAAATAGTCTACAGGTTTAACCCCTGCCCTGCTTATGAAGGAACTGTGCCGTCATGAGCCACGGGCAGCGTGTGCTCATGACGGCGTGGTTCCGCCATGCTGCGGCCGCTCCGCCCACACGCCACTGATTCCCCACATGTGCGGGAGACTAAGTGAGTGGGCCGAGTCGTGCAGAACCACGCCGTCATGAGCACAGCTCGCCCGTGGCTCATGACGGCTGGGTTTTGTCACGAGATTGGTAGTACCGTAATTGAAGCATGAAAATCATTGAATAAGAATAAAATATACAACGCACAAATTAAATTCAAGGAATTTTTATTGATCAAATTCAAAGAACGGTTTCTCCAGAGTACATTGAAGGGACGCTGCTCCCGAGGGAAACAGCGCTAACTTGCATTTTACCGACCCTCAGCACAGGGGATTTTACTTCAAAGCACCACACAACTTACAAACAGATCTCATCTTAATTCAACTCCTGTGCGATTTCCACATTCCACTTATTGGACTCCACATCATGGTATGCGGCACATGACAGGCTTACTAGATTACATATTCTTTACCAACAAATGTCTTAGGACTGGGGGTATTTGGTAAGGTGGGACGCCTTGCTGACCGAGGAGCACTTTTGTTTGGGACTGACTTGCCTGCCTGCCTGTAAGCCTACTGCTCGCGGAACCCGCTTCGCGGGTCCCGCATCGTGCTGAAGACATCTGCAGCAGTCTAAAGGTTTGGAGGGCCAGCGGAGGGAAATCTTTGCAGGGGCTGCGAGCGGCGAGCGCTCACGGAGGGACTACTAATCCCAGGAGCGCCCGCCAGCCCTGAGGACCAACACCTGGGCCGCTCTCCCCGACCCCTCCCACCTTTCCATCGAGCATTTAAGCAGCACTCCCTGGACCTGTGAGTGGGACGCCTTGCTGACCGAGGAGCACTTTTGTTTGGGACTGACTTGCCTGCCTGCCTGTAAGCCTACTGCTCGCGGAACCCGCTTCGCGGGTCCCGCATCGTGCTGAAGACATCTGCAGCAGTTTAAAGGTTTGGAGGGCCAGCGGAGGGAAATCTTTGCAGGGGCTGCGAGCGGCGAGCGCTCACGGAGGGACTACTAATCCCAGGAGCGCCCGCCAGCCCTGAGGACCAACACCTGGGCCGCTCTCCCCGACCCCTCCCACCTTTCCATCGAGCATTTAAGCAGCATACCCTGGACCTGTGAGTGGGACGCCTTGCTGACCGAGGAGCACTTTTGTTTGGGACTGACTTGCCTGCCTGCCTGTAAGCCTACTGCTCGCGGAACCCGCTTCGCGGGTCCCGCATCGTGCTGAAGACATCTGCAGCAGTCTAAAGGTTTGGAGGGCCAGCGGAGGGAAATCTTTGCAGGGGCTGCGAGCGGCGAGCGCTCACGGAGGGACTACTAATCCCAGGAGCGCCCGCCAGCCCTGAGGACCAACACCTGGGCCGCTCTCCCCGACCCCTCCCACCTTTCCATCGAGCATTTAAGCAGCACTCCCTGGACCTGTGAGTGGGACGCCTTGCTGACCGAGGAGCACTTTTGTTTGGGACTGACTTGCCTGCCTGCCTGTAAGCCTACTGCTCGCGGAACCCGCTTTGCGGGTCCCGCATCGTGCTGAAGACATCTGCAGCAGTCTAAAGGTTTGGAGGGCCAGCGGAGGGAAATCTTTGCAGGGGCTGCGAGCGGCGAGCGCTCACGGAGGGACTACTAATCCCAGGAGCGCCCGCCAGCCCTGAGGACCAACACCTGGGCCGCTCTCCCCGACCCCTCCCACCTTTCCATCGTCCTGTAGTCCACGTGTCCTATAATTGCCATTTGTACTCCCGCAGCGCGGGAGAGCGCGCGGGAGAAGCCCGGGACAAGGGCGGGACCGTCTGTGGCCGTCCGGGGCCGGTAGAGGCCGGGCTGGGCCACATCTCTAACATTATTCTCCCCCTCATTTTAACTATTGGTCTGTATAGTACTATTTAATGTAATTGATATTTTGTTTATTTGGCTTTGCTATTTAAATTAACCAAAGTGCCTAGTTTTAATCCAGGTTGTGATTTTGCATAATCCAGATTTTATTTGGGATACTTTCACACTATTGACTGTATATTTCTGTGACTGGTGTTAATTGTATCTCGCTTAAATTTAATAATGACTTTAAGATCGGGTAAAGAAAGACAAGTCCAGGTTTCCACCTCTAATGGTACCTTTTCAGGGACTATTGATCAGTTCTTTAAACGTTCCACAGCTATATTGGAGAAAGAGATCGCATTAGCAGAAAAACGGCTCTCGCTGGACATAATTACAGGCAAGCGATCCTCTCTTGGGAGAATTAACGAGGCTGTCTCCCCTGTTCCACTCTCTGTGTTAGATTTAGATAGCGACGTTGTTAATGCAGATCTGGGATCTGTAACTGTTCCTGAGACCCAAACCGCAGAGTTAGTAGAGTCTGGTCATGATAGCCGACTTAACACTGCACATGATAATTTGTTAAATGGTGGGACTATCTCTTTAGACCAGTCTGTAGAGAAATCAGGTCTCTCGGATTCTCCAAATCTCAACATTACCAAGGACCGAACGAATTCCCTCTCTGGTTTACAATGTTCACCCTTGCAGAATCCTGGGAAACGTAAAAGGATAGATTCTCCCGTCTTAGAGGCACACAGTGAGGACATAGGAATTGTGCCTGATTCTCCAACTCAGTCGGTTAATGCAACTGAGGTTATCCAAACAGAAGATCATAATACCGTAATTAGTATAGTGGAGGGAGTATTTCTGGCTAAGATAGAGTTGTTACTTAAATACCTACTCTTACCTCTATTTGAGAGAACAAGACTTTTAAACACTAAAATGGACTCCTTAGAGTTGCTGGTGAAAGATAACATAGCTACCTCCAACAGTATCCTCGCTAGTTCAACTTTTAAAGGAATGATCCCCCCTGTTCTGCCCCTTTCAAAGGTTAACCTGGTGAATAGTAAAACAGGGGGTATTAGTACAAAAGAGGGACCATCTGTGCCCAAAGTCCAACAGAAAGCTACTGTATCTAACCCCAAGAAAATAACTTCTACTGAGGTTGCTCCCAAGTCTAAGGCTGCTAAACCACCCCAGGCCAAGAAAAACCCTATTCCCCCTAGTAATCAAAATCAAAGCTTTGGTCCAAAATCTAAACCTATTCCAAGGAGACAATGCGTGAACCTTCCACCAGAGTCACAGCCGTATACCATCATCTTAACTGGCGTGGCCCCTCTTGATGATGGCAAGAGAGAAACGCACATGGACCTATATAACAAGGTTATTTTTTGGCTTAACAAAAACCGCCCTCTTCCACCTAACGTAAAGCCGGAAATTCTTAATGTAAGAAGAGTGGATTGGGTAGGCTTTAACAAGAAAGATCTTGAGGGGGATTGTGTGGTAATAAGTTTTAGAGAGCCATGGGTGGCAGAACTCATTAGTAGAGAACCAAGATTCGGTAGAGTGGGGGATGTGCAAACCCTATTGTTGAATTATTTCTACCCTGCTTTATATTCAACTAGACCTCAAACTCCGTTTCATTATCCTAGTAGAGACAGGCAAAGAGAGAGATTCCCTTTTGACACTTCTATTTTTCCACTGTTTCATCCACGTCTTACAAATCGGTTCGCTCCACTGTCCGGCCTGGAGGGCGTGGATTGACTTAATAAAGAACCACCTACTCGGGGGTTGACGGAGGAGGTAGGGAATTACCCTACTATCTCTTCTTTGTCTCCCAGGGCAGAGATAACTTTAGGGACCCGTAGAAATGCTCAAGTGGTGGTAGGAAGGGAAACACCCCAAAATGTATCTACAAGACTCTCTACCTGTGGAAGAACAGTGAAATCCTCTATCAACCTGTTAGCAGATCCCACTCATTCCCTTGAAGTCTTGTCATGGAATATAGCGGGACTAAAGGGGAAAATGACTGGGGATGACTGGGGCTCCTTTGTGGATACCTATGATATAATTATTCTGCAGGAAAGTTGGACCACTGAAGCCATACATCGGGCTGGTTACCTTAACTATTATAAACCAGCATGCAAAGGTCCCAAAGGACGTCCTTCTGGTGGTCTTGTCATTTGGATTAGACAATCCTTGGCAATTACAATTACTACTGTTCCCACCTCCAGTAATGATATTTTGGCCTTAAAACTTTCTGGTAAAAACAACCCGGATCTTTTTTTGATAAATATATATGCAAGAGGGCAACCTGGTGGGAAACCCATGAAAACGGCTAGTGACCTGGATTCCTTACTGTATGAAATTTGCAGAGAAAACTGTGTCATGGTGGCAGGTGATTTTAATTGTTCCTTCGAACCTTTCCCTACCCTTGACAAAGATGGGTATGGGGAAATTGATTTAATTTGGAATATTCCATATCTATCTATTCCCCCAATTAAAAAAGTTACAGAGGCCGCTATGCAGTGGTTAGGCCTTTGCCTTGAATGGGACTTGCGAGCTGCCAACGGCAGAACTAAATCTGACCAGATGGGCAAGGTCACTTTTGATAACTCTATGCACTCTAGTCGTATTGACTATTTTCTAATCAGTATAGAGTATTGGAAAATCCTAGAGGACATGGAAGTAGTTACACGACCAGAAAGTGACCATAATCCCTTGGCAATAAAATTATCATTGAATGAGGGATTGAATGGGGTCTTACCAACATCCATTACCACAGCCGAGGCCATTCTTACTAATGATTGTAGAAGGGTTCGATGGGCTAGGTTTTTAGATAATCCTGCCACCATAGACGAGATTGCAGTAGAGGTCTTAGCTGCCACTGATTTGATGGTTCGCATACTTAATGCTGGCACTTCTTTGGAACAAATAGGGACGATTCATGACTCCCTTTTTAATAAAATTAAAACCTTTTTTAATAAACCTGTAAAGGGGAGAAATAATGGCCCTGCTCCAAAGAACAAATGGTATAATAAAGCCTGTCGCACTGCCCATAGTTCCTTGTTAGACGCTATTAAATCCAAGCTGGTCACTGACATAAGATTAGCTAGGGTTAATTATAAGAGAGCTCTCAAAGATGCTAAAATAAACTGGGACGATCAGCGTTGGTCGGACCTATACCAAGCAAGCTCCTCTTCCAATCAACAAAAATTTTGGGAGGTTGTGAGATGGGGAGGATCTGGGGATCAGAAAATTCCAGTCAATCATGTGCCAGCCGAACAATGGGTCAAGCACTACGCGACGCAGTTCAGTAACACGGAACGGATCTCCCTATCTAGGGAAGATGCCAGTGTGCTGACTGCAGAGCTTTTGCCCGATCACATTGTCTTCACTGAAATGGAAGTCGTTGCTGCTCTAAAACGAGTTCAGAATGGTAAAGCCCCCGGCATGGACTGTGTCCCAGCAGACCTTTTTAAGTACGATCAAGTACACTGGGTCCTGTATATAACTACCCTGGCTAATGCAATAGCAAGAGGAGCTAGTATTCCAAAGTCGTGGAAAGGGGCAGAGATCTTGCCCGTGTACAAAAAAGGGGATAAAACTGATGCGGGAAATTATCGCCCCATCAGTCTTATTGACGCCTTACAAAAAGTAGTGGCCAGAATGTTATTAGGGAAAATTGAATCATGGATGTTAGGAGCTGATATTCTGTCTCCAATGCAGGCAGGCTTTAGGGCAAACATTAGCACTGTGGACCAAATATTAAGATTTGTGATGATTTATTGGAAAACTGTGCACTTGGGGGGTGGCAAGATATTCGCTGCATTTGTAGATCTCAAATCAGCGTTTGATCTGGTCCCCAGAGGTAAGATGTGGGCTGCTCTGAGACGGATGGGTGTTCCACCTGCGCTACTTGAACTTACCATCAGATTGCACGAGGGGAACTTTGCTAGAGTGAGATGGGGTCGTCAGGGCCAGGTTACTGAATCCTTCCCAGTAACTCGTGGAGTGAGACAGGGCTGTGTCCTGGCCCCCACTCTTTTTATACTCTTTATCAATCAGGTGGTTAAGTTCTTGTCAGCTATCCCCACTGATGCCCCATCACTGGGGGGGACTAAATTCCCCCTTTAAATTTTCGCAGACGACACACTTATACTGGCCAAAACACAGAAGGGACTGCAGGCAGCTATAAATAAATTTGTGGACTTCTGTAATGAGAATGATCTAGAAATTAACATTAACAAGACCAAGTTCATGGTGTTTACAAAGAACAAACCGTTGAGGGGTCATGTTACGATGAATGGGTCTACTTTAGAGCAGGTTGAAGTAATGACTTACCTTGGTGTAGTAATGGACTACAGGTTACGCTGGAAAGAGCAAGTTGCGGCGTTAAGTCTGAAATTTGCTCGTTTGTCCGGCTGTTTGGTGAAAGAGCAGCGGTGTTCTTTGACTAAAAGAGTTTTGCCTGCACTTAAAATTTATAGTGCAAAAATTAGATCTGCAATATTATATGGGGCTGATATTTGGGGTTGTGTGGACCTGGTTGTCCTTGAGAGGATCCAGAACAAATTTCTCCGTAACTTAGTTAATCTTCCCCCCTCAACACCTGTATTACCACTCCTTATGGACATGGGTTTTTATTCTATAAAATTCCAAGCTCAGTTTAGGATGGTGGCGTTATGGAGGCGCATTTGGTCTACCCCGGATCTTGCTATGTTTGCTCAAGAACTACAGGACGTCAGAAAGCAACCAGGGGCAGCCGAAATACCATGGCTTAAGCTAATCAGAAACATTCTTACTGGAATGGGTCTTCCCCAGTTATGGTCAGATCCGGGCTCCCATATATTCCCCTCAAAGAAAGATTTCAAACTACTCTTTTGGTCCATGGTGAAAGAAGAACATGTTGCTCTTTCAGCAAAACCGAATCTGACTGGTCAGTTTCTGCTCTACAAAGCAGTTCCACATACTGAGACCTATTGGGATGTAATTCCTAAAACCTTAGACAGGAAACTCTACCATCAGTTTCGTCTAGGTACACTACCTTTAAGGGAATTCACTAGTGGTTGGTTGAAATCAGAGTCATCCTGCTGTCCTTGCTGTATTGGACACATAGAAACAATAGGTCATTTTTTGTTCGTATGTACTGCCTACCATGAACCACGCCACAAGTGGTTAAAGCCCATCTGTACTAGATTAAAGACCAGGGTGAGCAAGGAAGCTTTATTTATCCTAAAAACCAACACCTCCGAATGGCTATCTATTGGTCTAGCAAAGTTTCTTGGATGGGCTTGGTTAATAAGGATCAAGTCAGTTCGTAATACTATATCTTCAACTTCAACCTGAAACTGAAAAGGCATGTTAATTTTATCATCTCCTGACCAGTATTGTTGTTGCTGCTGTTGTATTTATAATCAAATGTAAGGAAAACATTATTCCTTAGGTCGTCTTTATTCGTATATTTAATTGTGGATTTTAGCAAATCTTTTTAACCAAATTTGTACATACCTTCTCTTATAAGTTATATATATATTTAGGATTATGTCACTCTGATTACACTTACGTTATTCTGATCATATATATTTATGTTTATGATTATGTTATCCTGATGCATGTATATACTTTGTCTTTTATGAAGAAATTTCGAAATAAAGACGTTAAAAAACTGAAAACTGGTAAGGGGGCAAGTACCCACCACAAATAATAACCACAAACAGGGTCAGGGTAAACCCTCAAATAAACTAAATCAACCTGAGGTCAACTCCCTGGTAGCTAGGGCAGAGAGAAGACAGTTTAACATGTGAAGTATGTATGTAGTACTCAAACGTATTCTAATCAAAAGACAACTCAAGAAAAATTCCAAATCAATTTAGAGAAATAGAGTACATTTTATTAAACATAATGCCACAAAACTGTCAAAAATGCAATAAGGGGAAAACGGAGTTATGAATTTCAAAATGGCACCAAAGAGCTTCAAGCGCCAGCTGCAGTCATCTGGCTGTATCTGGCTGTACCTGGCTGGTACCTTGGTGCAAGTTAAGACTGGCCATGATGAAGCATGCGTTGAATACAGAAACCAGGTTTGATTCAGTCAAATGTTTTACCTTCTGACAAATCTCTGCAATGGAAGTCAGAAATGCTCAGGGTGGAAAAGCAGCAGGCTGTGGCCACAGAGGTCTCCACATTATCAGACTGCCACTGGATGAGGTCATGGCAAACTGTTGTCTTTTGGTGGAAAAAGGTCAGAAAGGGAGAACATTTAATTTTGTGCCCGTGGAGATGGCCCCTTGCCACCCAGACACTTTTCCCACCGGTGAAGATTTCTACCTTCAGACTTAACCACTTACTTGGAGTTTAGATTCTTCCAGCGGGACAAGGTTGCAAGCTGTATTTGAAGATAGTTCCACAAGGCCCAATACCTACTCTGTGACATGCTGATTCAGATCCGCTGCTGTAGAGAGGAATCAGCAGGAGCTACGAGGTTCTTTTGCCCAGCAGCGATGCACCTTTGTCAGATCGGCTTGGCAGGTTGGGCTTGCATCTCTGCCAGTTCTCATGGCAAAAAGTTGGGAAAAGATTTCTAAGACTTAGGTTTTAGGATTTATGAGGTGGAGTACACTTTGACACTAGCCAAGTTTACAGGATCTTGGGGCCTCTGCTGGCCTCCAGCAGAGGCAGCAGCAGGGTCCAGGGCAGGTTCAGTTGGAACGGGTCATTTTGGAATGCAGGGAAAGGGCCTTTTGGAACTTGTTGTGCCCCGGTAGCACAAACAGGTTGTCAGACTTATGACCATTGGAATCCATTTCTTAGTACTAGGTTCAAGAAGGAAAGCAGATCCAGGCTTCAGGGTTCTTCCCAGGACACAGACACCTGGTCCAGTTCTCTTCTGTTCTTCCACAGGTCTAGAAAGCGTTCTGAGTAGGATACTGTGGGTGCCACATTTATGCCATAACACCAGACTGTGTGTGGGAGTGACTCCAGGCACCTCCCTGACCAATGGACTAAAACGTCCCAGGGGATAACCCTACCCACTTTTGCAGCAATTTTGTGGTCATTTAAAACCAGTTCTGGAGACAGCTCCTCTCCCCCTGGGCTTGGTGCATGACTGGCTAGAGGACACCTCCTGGTGTTACCTACATTTGCCTGTTACAGGGTAGGCCTCTTTAAAGCTAATTACGATTTTGGGTAGAATGAATATGGTCAGCCTGCCTGAGAAGCAGAACTCCTCCCCACACTCAAGGCCTTTGTCTCAGCACTGTTAGGAAGTTCACACCTCATCAATGGGCCTATTCAGTTCTTTGGTGACAGCTCATGCAATCTACAGGATTTAGGTGGATAACAGGTAAGGCTTTAAAGGCATCTGTTCTCAAATATTTATTGCAAATGTGATGTTGCTAATAAATTTGGCTTATATGAACTTTGCAGTTGTTTCCTAGGCGGAGATATAAATATTACATTAAGCCCCTTAGGCAGTTTCACTTTAGGGACATGTTTAACACTAAACTTCTATATATCCTACTTTTAAATACCATGCACCCTGCCTTATGGGCAGTAAGGCTGACTTGGAGGTAACATTAAAATATTTAAAAAGAGTGTTTGCCTGTCAAAAGCGGTCATTTTGACAAGTCAAATTTGCAGTTTAAACCTGCACAACTGTGCTACATATAGTAGGCCTGCAGTCATGTTTGCATTGTCACTATAGTGGGTGTCAAAATGGTGCTACAGCCAATTGTTGACATTTACCTTAAGGCCAATGGTGCACTCTGTGCACCATATACTAGAAACATATAGGTAAGTTAAAGATACCAATTAGGGGTATGCTAATTTGATCATTTTGAAAGGGAGAGAACAGGCACTTTACCACAGGTTTGCAGGGGTAAAGTGCACGGACTTCTATAGCCAGCAAAAATAGTCAGGGCAAAAATCTGAGGATACACAAAGCAAACAATGGCAATTTTTTAACACCACCATGTTACCATCATAATGGCTGCAGATTTTTCAGCACGCCAAACGTGATTCTTCTGAGTAACCCAATGAGCACTGTGGGCTAGCAATATTTTTCAGAACTTAAAAGTAGGCCCGAGCAAAATGTAAATTACAGTGGTGCAATTTGCATAACTTTGAAAATTATGCATTACACTTGCTACACACAATTCGAGAAACTACGCCATTATCTCGCTTTGCGCAATTACACTCCATTCATGATGTAAAATTACTTTAAAAGTACCATTTACAGTAAAACTTGACTTAAGGATGCATTTAAATCTAAAATACAGACGTTATGCACATAATTTAATGTAATTTTGCTGAAATTTCACATAATTACACAAAAGGAAACTATTCAAATTTCACAAACCCATAATTAATTGGGCATGTTTTATTGTTATACAGGAGGAATTCATAACAATCCCTGGGGCTCTCATTTTGGCCCAAGGAACTGGGTCAATCTCCCTCCCCTTCTAGTTTGGCCAAGAGCTTGGGGTAACAATCAACCAGGATCTCACTATGAAGTCTCAAATCGTGTCAGTAATGTCCACTTGTTTCTTCCATCTGAGGAAAATAAAAAAGATCCTAAGACTAATTACCCTGGAAGCTCTGATTCAGGTGACTCTTGCCATGGTCATGTCCCATACTGATTATGCCAATTCGTTGTAGTTTGGCATCCCTTTATACCTATTAAACGCCTGCAGCTGGTACAAAAACCAGCTGCGTGCATGATTTCCAAACAACCCAGGAACTGCCATGTCCTTCCGCTTCTGAGGAAACTACAGTGTCTCCCGATTTACTCAGCGCTGTGCCTTCAATATCTGTTGCCTCTTTTTCAAATCTCTTAATAGAAGAAGTCCCAAACTTTTGAACAGCCTGTTTACAAGGCATGAACCCAGACGCAATCTGTGCTTGGCCCATGAGCAATTCCTGTCCACTCCCTCATTTAAATTGAAGCGTGTAGGTGGGGCAAGGTATGCTATCATGGCCCCCAAACTTTGGAAATCTCTTCCTTCTGAAATCCGCTTTTGCACCGACATTTTGGGGTTTAGAAAACTCCTTAGAACCTTAGAGCACCTTAGAGATTTTTTATGCATTGGAGAGAATTCTTTAATCAATTTTGTCTTTGTTAGAAAAAAGTACGCCAAATTCTGATCATACATTGGAAATCCTTTCTCCTGTTTTAATGGGAATCCAAGATCTTAGTCAGATTGATCAAGCAACAAATAAATTTAACAAAGGTCCCTGATGCAGTTTGCTGCTCATGCCAGACATGTAATGGGGTGTCTAAAAGGGGAAGTAAGATAGAAGAGAAGGAAGCGAAGGAGAATTCTATAGTTGTACCACCCAGATGTAGTGCCCTGGTAAGTCCATACCCAGTTAAGCCTAATAGAGAAAGCTTTCAGGCTATTAGTCAAGGGGGAAAGCCAAATCTAAATTTAAAAGAAACCCTGGTTACTTCCCCATTATGGGTATATCCTATTTTTAAAAAAGTATCTCAAACAACTCATGTATGGCAGGTCCTTTGATTAAATTACAGTTAACTGAAGAGACTGCTAATACTTTAGCTACTGCCCCCTTAGGGGAGGTCCCCCCACCGAGCGAAAGTAACCCTCGACATAATCGGAGAGGAAAGAAGAAGAAAAAACTGTTGTTCCCTTATGTAATTGAGTTTAATAAAACAAAATAAACATCAGATAGGAAGGATCCAGGACCCTTGGGGTAATCTATAGTGAATGTTGGTCATAATGCAGGGCAAGATAACGGTAATCAGCCGACTTGCTCAAACTCTGTACTGATTAAGCTATGGAACCAAGAGGGTCAGGAAGAAAGAGAGACTCCTAAAGTCAATATGGGTGACAGCTATGGAACCAAGAGGGTCAGGAAGAAAGAGGGACTCCTAAAGTCAATATGGGTGACATTGAGAATCAGAGTTTTCCCGTAACCTAATTTTAGCTCATTATGAAACAAGTAGAGACTCTACACTAGGAAATGTAGTGAAAAATTAATGCGCCTCAGTTTTAGAACAGGGTTTGGTTAGTGGAGGTGCCCCTCTTCCTTCTGGTAGACTGGAAACTTTCCCAGTACGGTTAGATCCCGGCCAGTGGAAGGTTGGGGAGGGGAACTTAACCTCAGTCTGTAGCAGTAGGAGGGTTAGGTCAGAGAGGAGTTTGGTCTTGGGGCCCATTGGTAAAAGGCCCATAGGGCATACAAGGCTGGGTGTCGGGCAGATGAACAGGACTTTGCTCTTTGTTTCCTTGTTCGCCAATGACTCAATGTTACTGAATAGAAGCACCCTTCTTCAGTTGCTATCAGAAATAGAGGACTTGCGACCGGTAACTAGCAATGACCATGAGTTCGTCTATTTAGATTTGAGGAGTGCCCCTCCAAGTACTAGAGCCACATTCACATCAGGGGTAGTTTTAATGTTAGTATTAACTAATGTTGATTCCTTTAGGAAGAGAGGAATAGATGTGCTCTCCTGTGAGAACCTTTCCTCAGTTTTGTCTGAAAGTTCAGGAAAGATCCACCAGGCGCCAGGTAGTGGGCTCTCCGCTCCTATGGCTGCTATAATCCCGTTAAATATTAAAGACATAGAAAGAACAGTAGGGAGAAATCTAATAGAGAAATTAATATTAAAGGGCCCAAATGTCGAAGACCCAGTAGTCCCATTGTGGAGAATGAGATGGCCCAGTGGAGCTGGGTGGCTGATACCCTGAATAGCTCAAAAGAAACTACAAAAATGACCTTATTGCGGGTGTAGACAATTGGGAAGAATCCTATCCTAGAATTTAGATGGGGTAGGAAAAACTAATTGTAAGCTTAAATAATTATTAGAATATGACCCTAAAATAATTTGCTTCCAGGAAACCTGGAAGGTTGGGGACTTTCAGTTTGATAATTGTTATGCATATTGTTGTGCAGCAAAATCTTCCATAAAAGGGCATGCTAGTGGTGGTTTAGCTATTTTACTTAGCTGTAACATGAGATGGGATCCAGTGATTTACATTCATCTCTCACTGTGTTGTATGGGTGTGAAGTTGAGGATAGAGGAAGACAAATCGGGGAAAGCTGCTTTTCTTTTTCTGGTACACATGTATTTTCCCCCAGGGAAAGCATTCAACTCACTGGTTGATTCAATTTGTACTTATGTGCAAAGGATAAGTAGCACTGAAGAATGCTTGCGGATTTTGATGGTGGGTGATTTTAATGCCAAAATATACAACGGTGCAGTCACGATTTTTTCAAACCCCGAAATAAAGGTAGTATGGTCCATTCCAGATTCTTTACTGCCCGATCATTTAAGATCAGATAAATGAGGCAAGTTACTTCTGCATAATTTGAGAATGTTTGATTTAGTGAAGTTAAACGCAGATTTCCAGAAGATTCCACAGCTCCTTATACTTAGGGTCCATATGGTCACTCATTAATTGATTACATGGCAGTATCTTACCAGCTCTTTATGTACAAAATTTAGGGTATTTCCCACAAGCATAAGTGATTTCCAACAAGCATAAGTGATCACAGAATGTTGGCTGTTAATGTCGATATAGAAATGGAGAAGCCTGATTTCTGGAATCAAAGGGATGAAAAGGTCTTATATAATTGCAGTAATGGCCGCACTTGTTGGTCAAAAAAATTGCTGCCCAGCATTAAGAGAATCTTTGAAAATATTGCTTTTATCAGTACCCAAGAAACTCCCTTTGACAGGTTTGAGAGAATCTTGGTAGCAATTAGATATTTTGGAAACAATAAAAAAGCAAGCTCACAGTTCTGCACCATCAGTGATTATATCATGGGAAATAAAAAAAATTAATCTGAAAATTAATGCTTTAATTAGAGAACAATTTAGGCTTTCTACGATACCAAGGCAAAGGGAAATGAACAGAGTGAAACAGGTATGGAAAAGGAAAATGGTATCGGAACGAAGAAAGGTCGAAGACTCAAATTGGGTCAAACTTCGAGAGGTTGCTTAATCTGGTGACACTAGGAAATATTTGGCACTGATAGCAAAATTTTGCGATGGGAGAGAGAAGTCACAGCCCATTTTGATTCTAGACGCAGAATGGTCTACGTACATTACCCAATTTACCCAACTGTATGCTTTATATTCCACAGTTGGATGGAACCAAGGTGTTGGCTCTGCACGGTCTGTGGGGAGTGAATATGAAGCATTAACATGCCTTGAAATAGAGGGTTATATTAAAGAAGAAAGACACTCTAGTGCAATGGGCCCCGATGCTGGTCTATTAGCCATAATGGCGAAGCATGGGTCTAATTTTTACATCCACTGTTTGTACATTGTTATACCCATGGTGTCATCCCGCAATGCTGAAAGGGAAGTATAAATCTTCCCCTGTATGAAAAGGGTCCAAGTTTCAGAAAGATCTCTCTCCTGGATTCGACTGGCAAATTATTTGCAAAGAGCATCCTCACCCATACGCAAGATTGGGCATTTGGAAATTATCTAATTCCTATAGAACAAACAGGATTTACCTTGGATAAAATCACCGCCTTGCAAACTTTAACTGAAAAATATCCAGTGAGCAGAGGCATGCCGTTATATGTGGCTTTTATAGATTTCTGTATAGCATTCGACCGGGTAGATTGGGGGACGTTGTGGAGAAAATTAGTCGCAATGGGGATTCCAGGGGACTTATTGTGATTGGTTATTGCCCTTCACTCCTCTACTTGGATGCAGGTTTTATTAGGGGGAACAAAGGGTCTTTCGAGGAAAATAGAAACTTATAATGGGTTGAAGCAAGGGTGCCTTTTGGCCCCTCTTCTTTTTTCAATTTATATTAATGATTTGCCAAGAAGAGTGGGGCTCAACAAAGGGGATTCTCCTAAATTAGGAAATTTAGAACTGAGCTGTCTGCTATATGCAGATGATGCCCTAATAATGGATTTAACCCCAGTTGGACTTCAAAGACTTCTTGCTGAGTTGATTGGGTATACAGAAATACAACATTTAAAAATAAATGTTTAAAAGAGTAAAGTTATGATTTTTAGTTATCAGGGTTGTAAAGTCAGAAAAAACTTGCATTGGTCTTTGGGAAATGAGAAACTGGATGTAGTAAAGTTTTATCCGTATTTAGGAAAAATCTTTACTAACAGGAGTTCCTGTAGCAATTATATGGATCATTGTAAAGGCAAGGCAATTTCTCAAGCCTTTGCAATCAATCGACCGTATACACACTGCGGAAAAAGACATTTCTCACATATTTTATCAGTCTATAAAATAAAGATATCACCAGCATTGAGCTATGCCTGTGAAAGAATAGATGGACAAGAGTGGGATACATTTGAGAAAGTAGAGGGATGGGTCTGGCGCCAAATGTGTAATTTTAATAGCGCTGCTCCTGTTGCGGCGATTAGGTTTGAATGCGGACTACTCTCCACTTATGTGGTAAATATGGCTGTGTGCTTCAGATGGAGCAACGCACTAGAAAACAGCTCCGAGAATATGTTACGGGTTGCTCTATGCAAGGAAATGTTTG
Organism: Lissotriton vulgaris; assembly: GCF_964263255.1. Lineage (NCBI taxonomy): Eukaryota > Metazoa > Chordata > Amphibia > Caudata > Salamandridae > Lissotriton > Lissotriton vulgaris. Next base: position 1,186,498,065 of record NC_141693.1, on the reverse strand, counting down.
TCAGCATGAAAGATAAGAGTGCTCTTTTTAGGAATATTTAAAAGCTATAACAATGTATGGCTTAGACAGGGTTAGTGCGTCGGTACTCTGTAAACGTGCTTTGAAAATCATAATTAAAAAAAACAATCTATGGGGTTTCTCACGAAAGAGATAGTAAAATTTGCCCCGAGAATAGAAATAATGATTGTATTGTGGGGAGTAGTATTTACGAAAAACCTCAACAATATGCTTTATGGAATCTAAAACATGAAGTACATAGAGTTATTCTGTTGCATAGACTGAATTTACTCCCTTTAAGAATCGTAACAGGAGCTTGGGAGAGCATTGCTAGACAGGAAAAGAATTTGTCACCTATGTAATTCCTGTATACAAGACCTAAATCATGTTCTCTTTGTTTGCCAGACATTGCAACTAATACGTTGCAAATACCTAAGGAATTGTTTTCTAAAGTATGATATTACCACTGCAGAAGCAGCATGCAACTGTCTGTTGGCAGCCCCATCTGAACTTGTTTGTTTTAAAATGTTTTGCTTTTTAAAACAATTTTTAAATATATATTAGAACAGTATTGAATGATTTACTATGTTTGTTTCTGAGCACGTGCACTTTTCCAAACCCACTTGCTGCTAGCTAATGAGTACTGTATGCTGATTATCTATGTAGGTATTTGAGCATGGCACTTTTCTGAACTCTCTTGCTGCTAGCTAACGAGCATTGTATGCTGATTTCCTTTGTATGTATCTGAGCACTTGCACTTTTTCAACCTTTTTATACTGATAGCTATCGAGTATCGTAAGCTGAAAAGGCACTGGCACTTTTCCAAACTATCTTGCTGCCTCTTAACGAGTAATGTATGCTGATTTCCTTAGTGTTTATTTGAGCACTTGCACTTTTTCAATCTTTTTTTGCAGCTAGCTATCGAGTACTGTAAACTGAAAATTTCTCTGAGAAGGTTTAATATATTTTTGTATTGTTATTATGCTGCTGGTTATCTTGTACTGTACTATGAATGGACACATTCCTGCTTTCTACTACATGGTTATGCTGATGGTTATCCTGTACTATATTGCGAAATGACAAATACCCGCATTTAATTATATGGCTTTATTTTTGAAAGTTTTTATGGTCGTTTTAGATTATAATCTTTGTAAAAGTCCCCTAAGTATCCATCGATGGTAATCTGAATCATTACAGATCAATCCTCTTGGCACCTGAAAATGTATTGAATGGTTCCCATGTACATGTTTTTCCTTGTTTTTAGATGATATTCTATGACAAATTTAGTGATTTTCTCTTTCTGTTTTTATGGAGTGTAATGCTGATTCCTAGATGTATATTTTTCTTTTATGTGGAACTCTTTGAAGTCCCAAATCATAATAAATACATTGAATTGAATTGAATACAAAGAAAAAGGGCTGCCTAGGCCCAATACCAATGTGACCATATCCCTTCAACTTTTTTGATTGATCAAGGACCCCTTGTTTTTGCAATTGAAATTTCACATTCATAATTTCATGCAATATTGCCCCAAATTCAAACACCTTGAGCGGTGTGAGATCTATTCATACCCTGGCCACACATAGATGAGCACTAACTATTGTAATCATAATTAGTGAGCTGAGACACCACCCAGGTTTATGCCCCTGCATAATTTCCTGTTAACTTAGAATAATTTCTAACCCCTCATATGCTGAGCTCAGGTTTTTTTTTTGTGACGTCTTATATAGCGCTCGACTTAACCTTGGGCATCTCGGCACTTGCATTTGGAACCCTTCCTGGCCTTTCCCTGTGAGATAACCCGTACTGGGCATCCCCAAGATGAAGGCCAGGCATCCCGCCGCAGGGGGCCGTTGTGGAGATTAAGCAAGCTTAATGCCCAGAGTTGCAGAGTGTGAACCCATGATTAGAGTGGGCACCGAAGCGAGAAGAATTATCGAGTCCGTGGACAATTGGGCTCAAGACACTGCCGCGTCGGGAATTGAACCCTGGTCCCGGGTCTGACCTCTGCTTCAGGGTATGCCTCCTCTAACCAGTGAGCCACACTTCTCCACACAGTTCTCCACACAGTTGAACAAGACTATCCCAAAGACTATCCCAAAATCCTTTAAGCTTTGGACAGTCAGCCAACGTGTGTACTATATCTGCCGCATAAAGACTGCATTTGTGACAATGTGAACACGCCTAGGTTGTGACCATTTTCCATTTTGAAATATGGTTTGGTGTGTAATAGAGCATGCAAATTGTCCTAAATTGCTGTAATTTAAGACTAACCGAATTAATTGACTGTTCTAAAATTACTAATGCATCTTGTATCTTTGCAGCCGTGATCACAATTGCCAGACGCTGACTCCATTTTAAGGCACATTGTATGCCATAATCCTGAGCATAAGACATATATTTCTGATATATCATGCTTATGCTGACAGTAGTTGTTTCCCAATCAGGTTGGTAATAACAGGTGAAAGTTTAGATATTTCTACATTATTGCTAAAATCTATCCTATTTACAATATAGTCCCTCACCTGTAGATATTTGAAAAAGTAGCACTGGGGGAGCCAATATTCATCCTGTAATGAAGCAGATGTCCGGAACCCCTAAGTAGCATAAAGATGCCCCAAGTACACTACACTTAGCTGACCACAGAACTGTTCAGCTTTATCATGAAATATGTCAGGGAATAATGGATTGCCCACAGCGGAATGTAAGAATGAACTGCTGGTATAGAGAATTACGACAGATCTGAACTATGGGTGGTCATTAAGATGGCGGACGGACTTTAGTCCATTTGCCATTGTCCCTGGGGTGGGGACCGCCTGCCTATATGGCGGTGGGCCCACAGTAACAAATACAATGCGGCCACCATGGTGGTGGCCGCATAATGCAGTTTTAACATCGCAGCAGGTGATGCTGGCTGCAGCACCTTCTCCAATGTTAAAAGTAAACGTTTTGTTTTTCCCTGCACTATGTAGCAGGCACTGCGCAGTGCCTGCCACCTGGTGCAGGGAAATGTAAAGCACAAAATGAAAGTGTCTCCCCACAATGTGGGCCCGCAATGGGTGCCCAAAGTCAATCTCCGCCAACCTTTGAATGGCGGAGGAACCGCCATTCAAAGGCTTGCAGATTGCAGCATCCTAATATGGCTGGCAGTGACTGCTAGACACCGCCACCAGTTTATGGACGCTGGCCAGGTCTATCAGGAAATTGGAATGATTGCCTGTGGCAGACCCGTAGCGAGCGGACTTTGCGTCCGCCAGCACACCACCCGCCAGAAGACGGAGAAGTGATTGGTGATGGTGGTAAAACCGCCACCGGCAGCTTGCCAGTGGCAGTTTCACCACCATCCTAATGGCCCCCTTATTCTCTGATAACCTTGAACTTAACCATCCTAAAGTAGGATCCAGCAAACTATGCCAAGAATATCTAATGCCCAAAACCTAATGCTAACTGAGACCTGTTGGATATCTTCTATTGCAAAATGATATCAGTATAATTAAGAAAGGAGGGCAGTTTGGTTTAGAAAAGTAAGGAAGAATACCTTTGAGAAATGATGATACTTCCCCAGCTGAAACGTACTGATACTGTTCATTAAAGGTACGACTGGTCCATTAAAATTATAAAAACGCAGCTCATGTACTTGAAATTAATTGGTCTAATTTTATAGCAGCCATTCTGAGAATAGAGTATAGTTGTGCCTATTATCAATCAGTGTGCTTTATCCCTTTCCATAAAGGTTAAGCAGGAAGACAGGAATGTAGACGTTTCTTTGAAAGACAAGCTTCAGGAGGAGCTGAACACAAACAAATGTGTATGTTTGCAGGTATTCCATACAAGTATACCCTCAGCCCAAAAGTGCAAACAAATTCACTCCTGTTTGTGAAAGGCAAGAATAAGTGCTAGTACAGGGTATGTATGAAATGAGTGGGAAGACAGCACATTCCATTGTAGCGCAAGGAAAGGTATTATCCCTGAGAAAAAAATATTTTCCAGTGGAAAAAAAAGGTTAAAGGAAACAAGGCCAAATACACTTCCCTGCATAATTTAGCAGGCGACACGCTTCATTTTCCACCAGGTGAAAAATCCACAAGTAAATTGTGTTCATGTGAGTAGTCCTAAAAATCTAGAAATGTCATGGATTGCCAGGAAACCTCCTAGAATTATCTGTAAATCCCATCAAAGTAGAAAAAAATCTAAAATTATAGAATTCATTAATTTAAAAATGTTTTACTTCACCTTTGCCAATCTGGCAAAACTGTTTTCCCGAGGATAACATAGTGGTGAAGTCAGGGTTATGGCTCAGCTGGTAAAGCTAGCTTCTACAGCAGACTACTATCCCTTTAAAACATTCCATGTTACAAAACTGTACGTATTATGGATGATGATGCTCACACATAAAAATAAACCTTATGTAAGGAAACCAGCTGGTAGCATATGTGCATGTTACTTACACACTTTGCATTTCTCCTTTTTCTCCTTTCTCTCCTTGCTTTCCTTCCTCACAATGGACCCCTGAGCTGTTACTATGTGGAGCTCGAAATTCTTTTCAGCTCCCAGGAACAGTTACCAAATGCAGAAAGTTGAGATGCGAAAGAAACATCGAGAAACAGAAATGTCTGTCTTCTAGGCCAAATAAATGAAAAGTTCCTTACACAGCTTGCTGAAAGAACGAAGAACCTTGTGATAAATGTAGTGATATCACACCCTAAAGGCCTGAGATCCCAGCCTTAACAAATACACCAATGCATGTAGAAAAAATACTTGGTTTGTCATTCCAAGATGAATGCATTTGATTCAGGTAATTCTTCACTATCAAGGTAATTTGAGAAGGGGAGGGACACATTAACGTGGACTGTCTTGCAAGGCGTAACCTTGGCTATGGCCCTGTGTATGGGTGTGTCCAACACATTCATATCTGAGAGTTGCAGACATGCCAAAAAATAAAAATCAAGCATTGGCATAGCCAATAGGTCTCGCCTTTGGTACCTTATAAGTATTTAGCCATACAATGGTTGTTGTGCTTCATAGCTAAATACTTATAAGGTCCCGAAAGCAAGCCCTATTGGCTATGCCAATGCTTGTTCTTGGCAGGCCTCTCCTCATCCTTTGCATTGGTTAAGTCTCCCGCCCCGAAACTCTGCACTATTCCTCTTTCAAACTTGCTGTATGCTGATGACTTGGTAATGTTCAGCCATACCAAGGTGGAGATGCAGCGTCTTCTGAACACCACTCACCACTACTTGTTAAAAAAATGGCCTATTAATTATCACCAAGAAAAACAAATTCATGAATCAATGCAGAAGAACAGGTGGAAATTCAGCTGGTTTCTCGACTCGACAAAGATCGAAGTAGTCACCGAATATAAATAGCTTGGTTTAACATCTGACAATAAAGAAACTTCAAACCATACAGGGAGGAAATAAAGAGGAAAGGGCTTGCCCTGACAGCGGACTTAAGGGTACTTTTCAGGAACCTGAATGGGCTATTTTACAGTCCCATTTTGGAAGAAGCTAGGGTGAAGAAAGTTTGAACTCTGGCATACGGATGCAAAGCTGTTCCAGGGAGGGCCTCAATTGCCCTGGACAATACTGTCATTAAAATCTACAAATGATAGCCAGAGGCGCAGCATTTGTCAACATGTGCTATAAGATCTAATTGGCGAAATTGGAACACCATTAATCCACAACATCTGGGGGGAAATCAATAAACCCCACTCAGAACGGAAAATATCTCGAAGATTCTATTGACCAGCTAAGGCTAGCTCAGCTATGGTCTGCAACGCCCACGACTTAGTTGTTTCAAAGGACAACCAGCAAAATGTCGAAACAAATTTCATCCCTAGAGGACAAGGCTTCTCTGGAGATCCGTGCCCATGCATTGAGGTTACTAAATAGTTACACGCCACTCAAACCACAACCATATTTGGGCGAAGGCTTCCCTAGCAGGATCAAGGGAACCATCCCAAAACATTGCCTTGGCGTCTACCCTACCAAAGCGCATGCAGCACTATGGCCAGGGACAGCAGGAGAAGCTGCCTGTAGGCTGTGTGGCCGACCAAAGGAATACACGATCCGCACTTTCTGGCAAATATACATTAGAATTGTGCTGCCACTGGCTCAGCGTCACCCAGAAACTGGCTCGGGTCAACCCCTACAGACAAGCACTAATAGCATGTTTAAACTCTGGGGACCCTCGAACAATCTCCCCAACAGTAAAATACCTACAGAGAGTTGAACAGGCCTTAAAGAAAGTACTTTACTAATCTGCACTGCTCACTCAGCAGTTACCTCTGGTCTCCAATAGGGAGTGGGCTAAAGCACCCAGCTCATTAAACTCTGCACTGGACTTGAATCTCCGGCTTACTCACAGCACTCGTACTCCAGTCACCATTTGAACAGGTCTTGAACAGGTCTCCCCCTTGCACTACTCGCTTTTCCACCTGGACAACATGAATCCTAATTGTTTAGGTACAGCTAACTGTCAAATTTTCTCTTACGTGTTATGCCACCTCTTGTATACTTGCATAAAACAGGACTTCATTTTACAGGTGGGATGCTGTTTTATAAGTATGGGTGAAATTTGCGAATTCGCGTTCCACAAATTCGCGCGAAATCCAATTCGTAATCCGCAAAATCCGCGAATTCGTGCGAATTTACGGATTTTTGTTTTTTTGCGTGTTCGCGGGATATTTTGCGTGTTCGCGGGGTTTATTGCGTATTCACAGGGCTTTTTGCATGTTCGCGGGCCGCTTGCATGGCGAAGTTACCCATGCAGTCGTGTTGGGGCACAGCACCCTCTGGTTCACCACTGCCACCCTCTGGTTCACCCCTGCCACCCTCTGGTTCACCCCTGCCACCCTCTGGTTCACCACTGCCACCCTTTGGTTCAGCACTGCCACTCTCTGGTTCACCCCTGCCACCCTCTGGTTCACCCCTGCCACCCTCTGGTTCACCACTGCCACCCTCTGGTTAACCACTGTCACCCTCTGGTTCAGCACTGCCACCCTCTCGTTCAGCACTGCCACCCTCTGGTTCACCACTGCCACCCTCTGGTTCACCCATGCCACCCTCTGGTTCACCACTGCCACCCTCAGGTTCACCACTGCCACCATCGGGTTCATCACTGCCACCCTCTGGTTCAACCCTGCCACCCTCTGGTTCACCCCTGCCACCCTCTGGTTCAGCACTGCCACCCTCTGGTTCAGCACTGTCACCCTCTGGTTCACCCCTGCCACCCTCTGGTTCATCACTGTCACCCTCTGGTTCATCACTGCCACCCTCTGGTTCACCACTGCCACCCTCTACCGAGACCTTTTGTGACAGAGCGGCAGCACAAAAGATGCGCCATGGTGCTGGGTATTAACAACGTGACGATTCTGAGAGATGCGTCACGTTGTAAAGCCCTGCGCCATCAGGAGGCGTTCCGGCACAGGGGAGGGCGTTCCTGCACAGGAATGCCTCCTAAAAGTGGCTGAGTGAAATCTACAAAATTTCACTCAGTCACTTTTAGGCCAATGCTGCGTCAAAACCCTGCGCCTGCTTGAAGCAGGTGCAAGGCTTGATGCAGCATTGGGGAGATAGGGCCCCCCAGAGCATTGCTGGAGCTGCGTCGCAAGCACGACGCAGCTCCAGCAATGCGCTGCTTTTACGGCACAGATGCGTGACGCATCTGTGCTGTTTTTGCCACATGGTGCGCCGCATTGTAAATGTGGCGCACCATGGGTGGCGGAGCTGCGGCGCACAATAACTGGCGCATCCCTGGGGATGCACCAGTTATTGTAAATCTGCCCCTACACATTTAGCCAACGAGGGAGCACTTACTGATTAGACAGTAGAAAGTACTCCAGTTGAGTAGAGGTATTGCACAAAAAGGTGGCATCTTTGTGGTCAAACACGCAGGTGCGCGATTCATTCTGCCCCCTGTTAGACTCGTTTTTTGTGCCCTTCTGCCCTCTGTTAGACTCGTTTTTCCCTTGTTTTTCTGGCCTTCTGCCCTCTGTTAGACTCGTTTTTCCCTTGTTTTTCTGGCCTTCTGCCCTCTGTTAGACTCGTTTTTGTGCCTTTCTGCCCCGTTAGACTCGTTTTTTGTGCCCTTCTGCCCTCTGTTAGACTTGTTTTTCCCTTGTTTTTCTGTCCTTCCATCCTCTGTTAGACTGGTTTTTTGTGCCCTTCTGCCCTCTGTTAGACTCGTTTTCCCCTTGTTTTTCTGCCCTTCTGCCCTTTGTTAGACTGCTTTTTGTGCCTTCCTGCCCTCTGCATCACCACATCCTCACTCAGTGCTACCCCAGCATCACTCAGCACCCCCACATTATCACTCAGCATCACCACATTATCACTCAGCACCACTACAGCACCACTCAGCACCACCACAGCATCACTCAGCACCACCACAGCATCACTCAGCACCACCACAGCACCACTCAGCACCACCACAGCACCACTGAGAGCCACCACAGCATCACTCAGCACCACCACAGCACCACTCAGCACTGCCACATTATCACTCAGCACCACCACAGCACCACTCAGTACCACCACAGCATCACTCAGCACCACCACAGCATCACTCAGCACCACCACAGCACCAATCAGCACCACCACAGCACCACTCAGCACCACCACAGCATCACTCAGCACCACCACAGCACCACTCAGCACCACCACAGCACCACTCAGCTCCACCACAGCATCACTCAGCACCACCACAGCATCACTCAGCCCCACCCCAGCATCACTCAGCCCCACCCCAGCATCACTCAGCACCATCCCAGTATCACACAGCACCACTCAGCATCACCACAGCACCACTCAGCACCACCACAGCACCACTCAGTTCCACCCCAGCATCAATCTGCACAACCATTCAACAACAACTGGTTCAAATATGTTCTCTAAATGTTTCAAAATTTATTATAAACTAGCAGCCCGTCCCAACGTAGTCTGGGTATGCGTTGCTGCCGGCCAGTAGTATATTGTTTTGTAGGATTCTGTTTTGATAGCATTTCTTATATGTGACAGGCCTATGAAACGCTCCGATTCACAGTGCACTGCTGATGCACTTAAGAGTGTGCGTTCAGTAGTGTGTGAACTCGAGTTTCCCTACTTTATTTTTCCTTGCAATATTATATAGCGCGAACTCGATAACATGGCATGAGCACAATTTACATTACAGAAGAACACATTCATTTGTTGTAGGCACGGGGAGACAAACTGATTTGCCTGGAATCACAGGATGTTGAGCGGTTGCCGAGATTCGAACGTAGCTCCCCAGCTCTAAAGTTCGCAATTCTAGAACTTGTGGCGGGAGGTGTGTCTAAAAGTGTATGTCGGTGCTGGCCATCAATGACAGAGACCTGTGCATTTTTCAAATGGGTGGTGAAAAAATATGAGTATGTTGCTGGAGATGTGGGCCGCCGCGCCACCAATGTACTTACCGGGGGAGGGTAAACACCCATTTTTCCGCAACTTTCTTTCCGCATACCAAAACTCCGCATACTTTCATTATGAAAGTACCATGACTCCGCAATGCCATGATAACGCATAGCATTACATTTTATATGCTTTTACCACACATACATTTACAACGAAATTCGTTGTAAATGCATGAATGGTAAAAGTGTGTATTTTTATATGTTTGGATAAGGTAAGTATGGGTATAGGGCTATATGTTTTGGGGTACTGAGGTATATGTTTTGGGGTGTTTGGGCATTTTAAGGGTTCAGATATAGTTTTGGGTTATGGGGTACATGGGTAGTTTTAGGGTTTAGGGATAGGTATGGGTTTTGGGGTACAGGGGTATTTTTAGGGTTCAGGGCTAGGTTTTGGTTTTGGGGTACAGGGATATTTTAAGGGTTCAGGGCTAGGTTTGGGTTTTGGGGTACAGGGATATTTTTAGGGTTCAGGGCTAGGTTTGGGTTTTGGGGTACAGGGGTATTTTAGTGTACAGGGGTAGGTTTGGGTTTTGGGGTACAGGGTTATTTTTAGGGTTCAGGGCTAGGTTTGGATTTTGGGGTACAAGGGTATTTTTAGGGTTCAGGGGTAGGTTTGGGTTTTGGGGTATAGGTGTATTTTAAGGGTTCAGGGGTAGGTTTGGGGTACAGTGGTATTTTTAGGGTTCAGGACTCGGTTTAGGTTTTCGAGTACAGTGGTATTTTTAGGGTTCAAGGGTAGGTTTGGGTTTTGAGGTACAGGGGTATTTATAGGGTTCATAGCTAGGTTTGGGTTTTGGAGTACATGGGGTATTTTTAGGGTTTAGGGATAGGTTTGGGTTTTGGGGTACAGGGTATCTTTATAGGGTTAAGATGGGTTAGTGTTTATGGGTGTTGGGGTATTTTAAGGAGTAAGGGTGGGTTATGATTATGGGGTGCAGGGGTATTTAAAGGGAACAGGGTGGGATTAGCACACAATATGAGACATGGCATGAAGGGCGGAACGAACCACACGCCCCCAGCATTTGTCACGCCACCAGCACACTCCCAAAGCACAACGCAGACACGCCCACAAGGGACTACTTTGCTGGCACAGTTCTTTTACTTTTTAAATGTATATGGTGGGCGTCTGAATAGCCTATGTCCTTCTGCTGCAACTGCCCTTTCCAACGCTGTATTGGGTGTTGTGATTGGTGCTGTGGTTCCTGAGATTACCCGCCTCAAAGGTTTGGGCTCTCTCTTTATTATATTAGTATGGATGTCACAAAAAGATGTTAATATTTCACTTCTGTTCTTGGATTTTCGTCACAATAAAATACACTGAACATAATCTTCGCAAAAGTTATTTACAAAAGTTTAAGCTATTGCCATTAAAAATTAAAATCACTTTTATTTAAGTATTAATTATTTAAAAAAATTAAAAGCCATTGTAATTTGTAATTTCAATACAGCTAAGTCACGTAAATACAAAATATGTTGCATTACAAATGCTATAGGTGTCACATTTGGGAAAGTTATAACTATTGGCATTGTAAATGACAAAGCTATTAATTTAGCTATTTTCAAAACCAACACATAAATAAAAAAAATTGTCATTTACAAGACCAATAGCTCCAACTTTCCTAATGCGAGACCTATTGCATTGCAAATGCTTGTTTTTATATCTGTCAGTGCTTCCTGTTAAGGTTTAATTTTTGTGACAGGCGCCTCATTGCCTACTTGTAACTATTCTCTGACCCTGCTTCAAAGTTCAGAGCAGGGTGAGAGAATAGTTGCAAGTAGGCAACGAGGCGCCAGGAAGCACTTACAGGCTTACAGCATCAGGTGCCCAGGGTTGAAGTTAATTTCTTTATAACCCTTTTGTAAAAGGTTACAAAAAATTAGCTTCAACTTTTGCACCTGCTTCTGTAACCCTGTAAGTGCATGGCTGAAAATTCGTCCCCGCTGATTTGCGGATTTTACCGCGATTTCGCGAGATTCGCAGATCGCGAAATCGCGGAAAATCCGCAAATTCCGCGAGCTGAACGAATTTTCAGCCCATGCTTAGTCCCTGGGAGAAAGCGAGATGGTTCCTAAGATCCAGGTGCCCCCAAATACCACCAAGTATGGGCAGCGGGTCACCATCAAGGGCCAGAGAGGGGAAGCTCTGAGGGACACAGGTGCCAGTATGACTATGGTAAGGAGTCAGCTGGTGTCCCCAGAGCAGGTGATCCCAAACGTACTCTACCCCGCTGCGATGGCTGATGGCAGAATAGGTCACTATCCTGTGGCTGGGGTTCCCTTTGAGTGGGGAGGGGTCACAGGTCTCCTTCGAGTTGCGGTGAACCCTGCTGTGCCAGTCGATTGTCTGTTGGGGAACGACCTAGAGCACAATGCTTGGAAATAGGTGGAATTCCGGACCCATTCGGAGATGCTGGGTACACCTGATTGGACCTGTGCAACTACACGGTCCGCGACTGCCCGGAGGGGTAGTTCGCAAGGGGTGGAGCCTGGAACAAAGGCACAGCCAGCTGCCAAAAAGGGGAAGACCCGGGGACAAGGAAAACCTGCCTCGGCGTCCACACCCCGTAAGATGGATGGGCCCCTGAGGTGGTGGTCCCGGAGTCCACAGAGGGGAATGTTGTCTCCCTGGAGGACTTACCTATCCCTGCAGAGTGGCATGTGGAGGAAGGACCTACCAGGGAAGAGTTTTGTCAGGGGCAGAAGGAGTGCCCCACCCTTGAGGGTCTGAGGCGTCAGGCCGAAGTCCAGGTAGCAGGTAACATTGCAGGGAACTTTCATATGTACTAGGAGGATGGCCTTCTCTACAGCGAACCCAAGGCTCCAGTGTACGGTTCGTCACGGGCCTTGATAGTTCCCCAACGTTACCGAGTCCTGTCTTTGGCAGGACACCTGGGACAGGACAAGACCTTTGCCCAGCTTGTCCCCCATTTCTATTGGCCTCAGATAAGGATTGCGTCCGACACTTTTTGTAGGACGCGTGTGTCCTCTCAAGCTAGTGGGAAAACAGGGGTTAAGCTGAAGACTCCCCACTACCCGTCGTTAGCACCCCCTTTGAAAGGGTGGGCATCGACATTGTTGGGCCATTGGATCCACCCACTTCTGCCGGTCACAGGTTTATCCTGGTTCTGGTGGATCATGCCACCCGGTACCCAGAGGCTATTCCTTTGAGGACCGTTACTGCACCTGCGGTGGCTCGGGCCCTGATGGGGATTTTTACCTGAGTGGGTTTTCCCAAGGAAGTTGTGTCTGACAGGGAAGCCAACTTCATGTCAGCCTACATGCGGGCTATGTGGAAGGAATGTGGAGTTACTTACAGGTTCTCCACTCCTTACCACTTCGAGACCAATGGTCTGGTGGAAAAGTTTAATAAAACCTTGAAGGGCATGATCAGGAGTCTGCCTGAAAGCCTGCGGAGGAAATAGGACATCCTCCTACCCTGTTTGTTGTTCTCATACACGGAAGTACCACAGAAAGGAGTGAGCTTCAGCCCCTTTGAACTTCTGTATGGGCACCCTGCCAGAGGACCTCTCAGCCTGGTGAAAGATGGATGGGAAAAGACTCCCAGGAGGCTTTCCCAGGATGTGGTGAGTTACATGCTGGCCTTCCGTAGCCAAATGGCTAAGTTGTGGAAGCAGGCTTCCGACAACCTTGAAGCCAGCCAGGCAGTCATGAAAGAGTGGTATGACCACAATGATCACCCTGTGGAGTTGGAGCCTGGCCAGAAGGTGTGGGTCATGGAGCCTGGAGAGCTTAGTGCCCTCCAGGATCGCTGGACAGGCCCCTTTGAAGTGGTTGAGAAGAAGGGCAAGGTCACTTACATAGTGGATCTTAAGACCCCCAGGTAGCCCCATCGGGTGCTCCATGTCAACCTCCTCAAACCCCACCATGAGAGGCCCGAGGTCATCTTGATGATGGTGACTGATGGAGCTGAGGAAGAGGAAAGTAAGCCTTTACCGGATCTATTTGCCTCCCAAGAGAAGGCTGGGTCGATGGTGGGGGTAATCCTCTCACCATCCCTGACTCCCGAACAGCAGAGAGACTGTCGTCAAGTCCTGTCCTGGAGCAGTATTCCTCGCTGTTCTCCCTTATCCCGGGAGGAACCCACCTGTGTACCCATGATGTGGACACAGGGGACAGCCCACCTGTGAAGTCCAAGTCCTACCGGCTGTCAGATAAGGTGAAGGCCTGCATTCACAGTGAAGTCACTAAGATGCTGGAGCTGGGAGTGATCGAACCTTCAAGCATTCCCTGGTCCAGTCCGGTGATTCTGGTACCAAAAGCTGCTCCGCCGGGCACCGCCCCAGAACTCAGGTTCTGTGTGGATTACAGGGGACTGAACTCTGTGACGAAGACTGATGCTCATCCTATCCCTAGGGCAGATGAGCTCATTGACTGGCTGGGAGCTGCCCAATATCTGAGTACTTTTGACCTCACATCGGGGTACTGGCAGATCTCCCTTACAGATGGAGCAAACGAAAGGTCATCTTTCTCCACTCCTGAGGGCCACTACCAGTTCTGTGTGATGCCCTTTGGGCTCAAGAACGCCCCTGCCATGTTTCAGCGGCTGGTAAACCAGGTCCTCTCCGGTATGGAGACCTTCTCTACTGCCTATCTTGATGACATCGCTGTCTTCAGAAGCAGTTGGGAGGACAATTTGTGTCACCTTTAGGCTGTTCTTCAAGCCTTGAGGCAGGCTGGCTTGACAATCAAGGCCAGCAAATGCCAGATTGGACAGGAGTCGGTAGTGTACCTAGGCCATTTGGTGGGCAGGGGGAAGGTGCAGCCCCCTCAGGCTAAGTTTGAGACTATCATGGCCTGGGAACCTCCCAAGACTCAAACAGAGGTCCGAGCTTTCCTGGGCCTAACAGGATACTACTGTCACTTTTTCAAGGGTATGGCACAATTGTGGCACCCATAACTGAGCTCACATTTAAGAAACACCCTCGACGGGTAATCTGGACTGAGGCGTGTCAACGAGCTTTTGACACCCTATAGCAAGCAATGTATGCAGCTCCTGTCTTAAAGGCCCCTGATTTTTCCAGGGAGTTTATTGTCCAAACAGATGCATCAGAGCATGGCATTGGGGCAGTATTATCGCAACTCAATGAAGAGGGTCTGGACCAACCTGTTGTTTTCCTATCAAGGAGACTGCTTCCCGGGAACAGAAGTGGAGTGCAATTGAACGGGAAGATTTTACGGTGGTATGGGCTTTGAAAAATTTGCGAACATACCTATTTGGTTCGCACTTCCTTGTCCAAACTGACCATCGGCCCCTTCGTTGGCTGATGCAAATGAGGGGCGAGAATCCCAAGTTGTTGAGATGGTCCATTTCCCTACAGGGAATGGACTTCAGGGTGGAAATCGGCCTAGAGTGGACCACGCCAACGCAGACGGTCTCTCCAGGTAATTCAGCCTTAGTGATGAGAACTCCCAAGGGGTTGGGTAGCTCTCCCCACTTTTAGCTGGGGGGGACACGAGATAGACCTGTCAGCCCTTTGGGTGGTCCCTCCTAATATTTTTTTTATCCTCTTTTTGCCTTCTGTTTTTTTTGTGTGTCCACTATATATTTTTGGTGTTTACCATAGTTCTCTGGACGCCCATGGTCACCAATTAACCATGTGGCGCAAGGGCTCCTCTAAAATGGAGGGATAGGTGGAAACACAAAATGGTGGCCTGTCCAAATCACCTCATGACTTGGGGCCATAGGGTTGCATTGAGGGGTTCTAGAACCTTCTGGTCCACTCTGGACTCTCTTGGCCCAGGCTATAAAAGGTGGAATGTTGGGCGACCATTTTTTCATTATGGGAGGAGTGGGGTCAGTCAGGAGTAGAGGCTTTGGATAGGGGAGGCTGGCACATTGAGGAGTGAATTGACTGTCTTGGGGCCTGCTACCCTTTTCTAATGACGTCCCCTCCGGTCTGATGACCTGGCCCTGCCTTTATTCTTGACCCCGAGGTGTAGCCCCATTTTGGTACCCCCCTCTTCTGTGAGGAGAACCCTGGTTCAGACTAGTAAGCCAAGTGGGAGGGTGGGGGCATCTACCACAAATCAGGGGACCCAAGTCTGTTGACCTAATCTACTTTACCCTGGTGGTTGTCCCAAAACCTTAAGGACTGCCCTTTGAAGCTAGTTTTCCCCCAAGCCTGCTGCGGAGCTGATTACACGGGAGGTTCATAATATAAAAGAAACAGACCTCGGGCGGCATGGCACTGTTAGCACTTTCCTTCAATTGCTGTTTCTAACCTGGGAATCCGCTGCGGAGAGAGCGTGTGCAGCCTGGGATTCCTCCAGCACTCTGAGGCAGCCGACATCGGTGTGAGGAGAAGGAGCCGCGTCTTGGAGTGTTGCCCAGCAACAAAGGCTCAGTGAAGCCCCTCCCCGCGAGTTGACAGAAGGCGCCGGAAGGTGAGGAGCGGGTTGGAAGGAGGCCGGGCCAACACTGAGCGCTTCCCCGTGTGGAAGTCTGTAAATGTGAAGGACCTGACAGTGGGTAAATCGCCAGAATTAACCCCCTTTCCCCTTTTTCTCAACGGACATTCTTCCGGTAGGACTGCAGAGTGAAAGCAGTGACCGGATCGCTTTGAACAGCAGGGAGATTCGATCACGGAATCTACCGGAGCCGGTATTACCATCAGACTTGAGTCACAGTAAGCCGGGACCTTTCAGGAGGAGGGAGGAGTTACCATTATTGTAACCTTAACTGGGAGGAATCCTCGGACCGAATAACTTCAAAGGGGTTGTTTGCTGATAAAAGAAAACTTGGCCCATTTCTCATATGTTCTCCACACCATTAGGAGTGCATAATTGGGGAAGTTAACTACCAAGAGTGTACTGGCTATTTGCAGCCAATTTATACGGAGTTAAACCAATTTAATAGGGACTGAGCACTGCTAAAATGGGGATCCAATTCTTCTTATGTAAAGCCAGACTACTCTGGAGAGTGATCCTGACTTCCTGCGATATTAACACATTCAATGCTACTGTGATGATCTGCTAAATTCACCTTTCATCCTCCAGGCCATTGATTGGTGATTCCGCTAGAAGTGTCAATATGGCAGAGCTGCTTTTAGGACATGTATTTCATTCGCTGTAATTTCAAATTATTTGACATAGTAATGCAACTCTTTTACCTATTTGTACAGGATTTTTGTTGATGAAAAAGTCTGCTAATGAAATTAGATCTTTGCTATATTTTAGGAAATTTAAAAAAGCATGAGAAATAATAGTGATGTTTAAAGTGCAGTACTGTCAAATTGTGCGGTAACTGAGAAACTAAGTACAAGAAAAGATAAAGCTTTTCTAACTTTTTCTAAATACGGTGTGGTGTCATTTCTTTTTGAGTGGAAGTACGCTGGGGTGCTGGAGAGAGTGTGATGCAAGTACAGCACAAAAGCATTAGAGTTAAGTATTTCCCTCTCGTGCCAAGCTACCCTAATCGGACCGGTGACCCCGGGTCCAACATCCTTCTCCTTATAGCTTCAGGCAGCAGATCTGAGTTGCCATGCATCTCTTCCATATTTATGCCATTTTCCTGGGTGTCAAAAATGAGGGCACCCCTGGCCAATGGGATGCAGAGTGCCACCTAGGTGTATTAGCACTTCCTTCCAAGTGTGGCATATTCTTGCCCCAGAAATCACTATTCTTCCAAAATCTAGCATGGAGAAACTGTCTCCTTGGAAGTTAGATAGGGCTAATTTAACCCACTGGGGGGCAAAGATTCCTTAACACTCCCCTTCCAGCCCTCTCCCTAGTCTTATTACAGTGGCTCCTGTGTGGCTGGGGGTGCAGGATGTGGAGGTGAGCTTTTGCTGTCCCAAAATGTAATTTTCCCTTGAAGACCAGTTTGGCCGGTCCACCTCATCTTGCCTTCTGCTTTTGCAGTTTCAGTTCTATATCCACCGAAAATCCTTTGTCTCTCTATAAGGCTACTTTACACGTCATTAAGACAGCTTGGCCCAGACTGGCAGAGGCTAACCGATCAGGAGAGGACAACTGGAAGTCTGGGTTTTGACTTGCAGAAAATAAAGTTTATTAAGGTATTTTCTGTGATAGTCATTATAAATCTAACAGTGACAAGTTGTCGAATTTATCATAACTATCAATTTAAGACCTTACATGACATGTTAAGCTCCTTCCTATCGGTATTTATACTTAAATTAAATATTCAAATGTTAGACTATGGAGCTAATTATCTACAATGGGGAAAAACAATATTGCCAGTTTTTCCCTCACCAGAACTTATAAAAACTCTTTCATACCGTCCCTGTTTACAGTTACAAGGCACTCTGCCCCTGGGACAACTAGTGGAGACCTTAGGGGTGGAATATATGTAGAGATAAGGTAGATTACTACTTTGGAAGTACCTTTAATTCCAAAGTCGAAATTTCATATAATTACAAGGCAAGGCTGGCTTTTAAAATGAGTGCAGGCAACACAGTTGTGAACACTCTAGTGCAGGAAATCTACTGGGCCTCCCAACCTCGCTGCCATATAATATACTAGGGACATATAGGTAGTTTGAATCCCCATTGCTTTAGTCTATACTAGGGTCTTTCATCGCCAATTATAATTATACCTAATCATGTACTTTTAATCAAAGCACTGGCCGTGGGTCTGGTTAGCGTAGCTCAAGGCATCATCAGAGCCACTTACTACTAGCACCAAGCAAAAACTGGGGGTGATGAGGGCCAAAATTATCACTTTCTCATTGCATGTACTTTAAAGTTTTCCATGTCCTGGTAGTGAAAAACACCTACATTTGCTTTTCACCACTGTGAGGCCTACTCCTTCCACATTTCTTAACACACTTTTAAGATGTAATTCCTAATTGAGAAGGAATAGGTCTGTCATGTTTCATATAATTGCAATTGTAATGATAAATCCTCTTCACTGGTAAAGTTGGATTTAACAATATAATTCTAGAATGCCACTTTTAGAAAGTTGAAAGAGCAAATGATGGACAGAATGCTGAACATGCAAACATTCACCACCAGTCACAAAGATCTGGGTTTAATTTATCATTTTTTGGCTCACCATGCCACCCCAGTTGGTAACAAGCCATATGGAAATCAGTCTTGACCTTGCTTCTAATGGGAACAATCCAGTCCGAACTTCCAAGCCAGGTCCTCGCTGGACCAGAAAGAAGCATCTCTGGAATGGTTTTGGGGTATCACCCTTCATCAGCCAGTCTCTCTTGAATCCAGTGGTGCAGTGAGCTTGGAACTCATGTCAGGGCATACCCTTTCCACTTAGTGTGGCAAAAGCAAAACGAACAAATCATGGATGGAAGGCTGAACAATGCAAACATTCACCCCCAGAGAGGACCTGGCTTTTGCAGTTTGGGCTGGACTGTTCCCATAAGGAGCAGGAACCAAACTGATTTGCATATGGCTCTGTTCAAACTGGGGTGGCAGGGTGAGCCAAATAACAATGGCTTGAACACAGATCTGTGACTGGGGTGGAATCTTTGATTGGCTCAGCATTCCATTCATATTGTTTCCGCAACATTTTTCACACTAAGCGGGATGGGTATGCCCTTGCTCACTGTGCCACTGTGCCATGGAAAATCACAGTCCATGCCATGGTGACATCCAGGCTGGACTATGCCAACAGCATATATTTAAGCCTTCCAAAGTACTTAATTAGACACCTACAGATGGCCCACAATTTGGCTGCAAGACTGATTAGACGGGTCTCTTTCCGACATCATGTCTCTCCGCATTTAAAAGAACTCCTGTGGTTAACCGTGGCTAAAAGGATCAAGTTTAAGGCACCGGCGCTGGCTTTCCAAGCCACCCCTTGGCAAATGCCCCAGCTATTTGAAACAAAGACTACGTAGCTATAAGCAGACGAGATCCCTAAGGCAAAACTCACAAAGGCTGCTCTGCACACCCCGCTTCAACAAGGCCCACCTAGGAGGTATATCCTTCATGGTTGGGGCAGCTACGTTGTGGAACTCCTTGCCTGGTGATCAAAGCAACATAGAGGCAGACCCTTTTTTCAGGAAGAAAGCCAAGACCTTGCTTTTTATGTCAGATTAATGGGTCTGAGGCCTTGTTTCTTTTTTTTTTTTTTTAAGATTTTTGGAAGACCTTTATTGATAGAAAAAGGCAATTACAAATCAGCAAGAGCCCGAGGGCCCACACATACGGTACATTACAACTTACTGTAAGCACAGAGGATTCATTACAGGAGGACTGAGGTCTAATTTTAAAAGTTTCCCTTGTAGGATAGACGTAAGCAGGATATTGTAGCACAACAAGTCAATACTGGTGTGGGACAATCAGGATAGACAATCTTGCAACGTAAGAGAACACCAGAGTCGCTGCGCAGCACCCAGAAAGAAGCGTCTAAACCCCAGGGAAGGAAGAAAGGGAAAAGAATAGAAGGCCCATAGAACAAAAAAGAAAAACAAAAAGAAAGCAGCCCCACCCCCCCAAGTACCCCCCACCCTGCACCCCTGCAGCTGGCTACGGCCTGTCCCCCCCTAGCAGTGTGCCTGTCGCCCAAGAAAAGGAGTCCCGAAATATAGAGAGTAAGAAAGGATAGAATCCTAAAACTCTCAGAAATAAGAAGGGTGGGGAGGAGCCCATTATCCGTCCCCCAGCTCCGCCATCTCGTACCAACAGTATCTACAGTAGTCTGACGCCCAACAACAGTAGCATATCCAATATGTAAAGAAAATTGAGGTCGCCACAGCCGCGCACAGCGTATTTAACGCAACAATACCCAGACCAAGCGTAAACCCCCACTAGAGTCTTCTAGCACCACCGATACATTTCCGGGTCACACAAAGAGACTAGGTCCCCCGCTGTCTCACCCACAAGAGCGGTGCAAAAACAGGAGTCAGTAGCCTGATGACCATGAAACAATTCCAGAGCACAGATTGGAGCACAGCGGCAATAGCAATGAAACAGAATGCCGACATCATGTCCCCCTCCGTCACAATCAGTCACCAGAAATCCACCAGTTCAATAAAGGAAATGTCTATCCTTGTCCCGTTTTCTCCTTACCACCGCAAATCCGTATGGTCGATGCAGATGAAGACGGCAGTCCAGGGAGATAACCGCGGTGCAGGTAACTCGGTGCATACAGGGCAGTGAAGTCCAGGAGTCTCAAAAAAATTACCGAGCATGCCATCTCGGATTCTCCGGGTGTAGCCAGGGCAGGGAGGGAGATCTCTGCGTCCATCACCTCTCGGGGCGAGTCTCGAGGATTCGTGAACTTGGCGGGGAGAGAAAGCTCACGTCGTGGTGGAGACTCCGGAGTGGTATACGAGTTCAGGAGCCAATCTCCAGCGACTGATGGTAGTGGTAAGTTTGGGTTCACGAGGGCGCCACCGACCCCAGCGGACGCCCTCGCAGCACAGGCGGAGATGGAACAAAGAGCGGCGCCGGGACCCTGCAAGTCGGCCATCTTAGGGCGAGTCGAAGCACTGAGGACGGCATCCATCTTGTCCAACAGGGCGCAGCCGAGTCGTAGAGCCTCAGATCGAAAGGAGAGGATCGCTTCCAGAATACTCCCATAGCTGTGAGAGGCAGCAAACATTGCTTCAGGCATGTCTCTCCACACAGTTGGTCCAGAAGCACCAATCACCGCCAACACGCCCGGCTACTGTTAGGAATTAGGGTGGGTTTAGCTCCATGGGCTAGTCTTTTTTCCTTCTTTCCTGGTTTGGAATGGTGTCCTTCCTTTGTTTCCCTATTTTCGGTAGCCCCGCCCCCTTTCCCTCCGTGGATTTAGGTCACCAGCACTAGGGCTCTGTGCTTGGTTTCTGACCTTGTTGGCGTTTTTCGTATGTTGGGATTTATTCATTCCTGGATTCATCGTGGGAACGTGAGAGACCGTACTCGTTTGGATACCCTCTCTATCGGCGGAGGCGTTCTGCTGCACGAGGCTTCGTGTCAGCTGCCTGGTGGACTGCCTTTCCGGTCGTTTCTCAGGGCGAGTGAAGATCAGCGGTAATGTAAAGACGCGTCCGCGCTTGAGGACGCGTGAACTTTCAGCTGCTGTTGTTGTGCAATATCGGGACTGAGCTAGGGGTTTTCCTCGCTGGGGGAATCTCATTATCTCTGACGGGTTCAGTGTGCCCGAGGTCTAGTGTGTTTTGTTATCGTTACCAATGGTGACGTGTTCAGTCTGTGGCCACAGACTGCGGGATTTTTTGTTGAAATAAGTAGTGCAGAGTGAGCACTTCACGATTATTCTTCTTGGGGTTTTTTTAATGTCAGACGTATGACTTTTTTCCCCTTTCGGTTTATGAAGATTCTACCACGCAGGTTGTGGAACTGCTAATGGATTATTTGCTCTTCTCAACTCCTTCCTATTTGTTACACAAGTAAGGAGGGGACGGGGGTGTGTTGGATGTGTTTATTGTGTGTGAATGGGGAACCAAAGGAAGGAGCATTGGGCTATTTGTTAACAAATTCTGTCTTTTCTGTGTTTCTTTTTCCTTGTGGCTGCAGGTTAGGATCCCTTTCTTCACTACAACAGAGGAGGTCCTGCTGTGCTGTAGCAAAGAGAGAGCATTGGCTTTATTTTTTCTTTGCGTTACATTTTTCCTACCTTCTCCCTTTTCCCGGTTCGCGGTCACGCTGAGTAACATTGCGTGTGGCGATCCGAGCAGGGGTAGAGGAGTGGGGCCATCCTCGCTTCCGTGGTTGTGGGTTGAGTCGGCGAAAGATCCAACAGAAAACCAAGCCCACGAATTTACAACCACCCGAGCGAGTATGGATGAGGATGGGAATGAGTTGGAGGAAAGGACCCCTACAGTTCAGGAACTGATGGGGGCTGTTAATGCACTTCAGCTTAAGGTGCAGGAATTACAGCAGGAGAATCAGGGGTTACGTCAGGAAATGAGTGCAGGGAAGGCGAAAGCTCCGGTTTGGGGAATGGGTAAAGCTTCTGTAGTCCAACCTGCTACTTTTCAATTTGATAGAGGAGCGAGCACTAGTAATCCCCCTTTGACAGTTAACGTGACTACCCCCTCTCCTGTCCCACTGGCAGTCCCTGAAAGATTTACTGGAGACTCCAGTAAATATAGCATTTTCATGAACCAGTGTCATTTGCATTTCATGTGTCGCCCTGCGTCATTCCCTAATGACTCTACCAAGGTGGCCTTCGTGATATCCTATTTAGCTGGCACTGCGGCGTCTTGGGCCGTGCCCTTGGTGGAGAGTGATGACCCTGTTCTGTATAATTATGTGGCTTTCAAGGAACAGATGCGTTGTCTCTTTGCCAAGCATGCGTTTATGCAAGCGAGCGACGCAGAGTTATTGAAGTTGAGACAGGGAAAACAAGACCTAATGATTTATGTGTCAACCTTTAATCGGTTGGTTTCCGAAACCCGTTGGCCTGCCGATAAAAGGACTTCATTATTTTATCAAGGTCTGTCTGAAGACTTGAAAGACATCGTCTCACAGGTGGTGAATCCACCTGAGGACTGTGTGGAATTCATTGATCTTGTGGTGAAGCTGAACCATAGGCTCACTGAGCGGAGAGGCGAGAAAAACCGATTTCAATTTTCTCGTGGGGTCCCATCTAAGGTAGAGGTAAAGAGTTCAGTAGAGAGTAGGACGATCCCTGAACCGATGGAGATAGGCGGTGTTCGAAGTCCCTTAACAGCTGAGGAGAAAAACAGAAGGCGAACTCAGAATTTGTGTTTGTATTGTGGGCAGGGAGGCCATTATGCCAGGGATTGCACAGTTAAGCCGTCTTCTTTGTCTTCTCGAAAGGTGGTGGCTTGTGTGCAGCCTTCGGCAGAAGTGGAGATGATTGATCGACTGAATCCTTCCTACCAGGTTTCTGGTATAGTCAAACGAGTCCCCAAACATTTTATGATAACCGTCTGCTTAGTCATTACCAACAGCCACAGGACTCCGGTGTCTGCCTTGTTGGATTCAGGGGCCACTGGCAATTTTATGGACATCAAGTTGGCGGAACAATTGAAAGTGCCCTGGATTCTAAAGGAGCAACCCGAACCTGTGAGGGCGATAGACGGAACCGAGTTATCTTCAGGGACCATCACTAGACAGACCGAACCCTTGTGTATGATTTGTGATAACGGCCACTCAGAATATATTGGGTTTGATTTGATTGATGCCCCTTCATTTGGTGTTGTATTGGGGGTTCCTTGGTTGCAATCCCACAATCCCCGCATCGATTGGTTCAGGAGAACGGTAACCCTTGATTCTGTTTTTTGCTTGCAAAGCTGTTATAAAGTTGCTACTGATTGGGTTACGCCTCTATCTTGTGCAGTTGGCGATGGCTTACGGTGTGACGTGCAGACAATCCCGGAAACGTATTTGGAGTTTGAGGAGGTGTTTGACAAGGGGCGAGCAAGGGACTTGCCACCCCACCGCTCTTTTGATTGTCGCATTGACTTAATACCTGGGGCGAATTTACCTTGTTGTCGTGTCTACGCCTTATCTGGGCCGGAAGAACTCCATTTAAAGGAGTATTTAGACGAGATGTTGGCTAAGGGGTTTATTCGCCCTTCCTCTTCGCCTGCCTCTTCGGCTATCTTCTTCATTCCCAAACGGGAAGGTGGATTACGAGCCTGTGTGGACTATAGGGCGCTTAATAAAGGGACTATTAAGAACAAGTACCCTCTCCCGTTGATCCCAGTATTGCTCGACCAGCTGAGGCATGCGACCGTGTTTACCAAATTAGACCTCCGAGGGGCATACCATCTCATACGAGTCCGTGAAGGCGATGAATGGAAGACTGCCTTCCGGACTAAATTCGGCTTGTATGAGTATTGTGTGATGCCCTTCGGGTTGTGTAATGCCCCGGCGGCGTTTCAGTTTTTTATCAATGAGATCTTGAGGGAGTTTCTGGATGTGAGCGTGATTGTCTACATAGATGATATACTGATCTTCTCAAACTCAGAGGAGGAACATATCATTCATGTTCGGCAAGTATTGCAGACGTTGAGAGACAATCAGTTGTTTGTCAGGCCTGAGAAATGTAAGTTTCATACCGACATGGTCGAGTTTCTTGGCTTTGTGGTCTCGGTCGAAGGTATCAAGATGGATCCTCGGAAGATCGAGGCAATTACCTCGTGGCCAGTGCCAAAAAATGTGAAAGACGTCCAAGTGTTGTTAGGATTCGCTAACTTCTATAGAAGGTTTATCTCCCATTTTTCTGAGATAGTGGCCCCCATGACAGTATTGTTGAGGAAGGGTGTTCCTTTTGTTTGGTCGTATGTGGCTCAGATGGCTCTGGATCAACTGATAGAAAGGTTTACTTCTGCCCCCGTTCTGGTCCATCCCGACCCGGCGTTGCCCTTTTTTGTTGAAGCTGATGCTTCCTTGGGTGCTGTGGGGGGGGTTTTGTCACAAAGAGAGGCAGAGACCGGATTTATGCACCCCATAGCATTCTTCTCGAAAACCCTGTTGCCTGCCGAAAGAAATTACACGGTGGCGGAGCGGGAATTGCTGGCCATTAAATTGTCCTTTGAGGAGTGGAGACATCATCTGTGGGGGGCCCGGCATTCCATTACCATCTTTACAGATCACAAGAATCTTGAGTTCTTTCGATCTGCTCGGGCCCTTACCCCCAGACAGATGAGGTGGGTCTCATTCTTCAATGAGTACGATTTCATTATCACCTACCGGCCTGCAGCTCAGCAACTGAAATCGGATGCTCTATCTCGCATCCATGTGAAACCGAATGAGTGGGGAACCGATAAGGACTCAGGGTGTTTCATTCCTTCTGAGAAAATAGTAGGTAGTATCACACTGGATGATTTTGTGGCCTCGGTGAAAGATCAGTTGAGGGGTTTGGATTTAACACCTTGGTTGTCTATGCCGTCTTGTGCACAGAGGGATGGGTTGCTGTATCACGGATCGCAATTGTTCATACCTCCCTCTCTACGTGACTCTGTGGTGGAATGGTGTCATTCATCTGCTTTGGTTGGGCATCCAGGAATGCACAAAACCAGGGAATTCTGTTTACGTTGGTTTTGGTGGGAGTCATTGACCCAGGATGTGCAACAGTATGTAGCGTCTTGTCCGATTTGTGCTGTGAGTAAACCATCACATTCTTGCCCGTCTGGCCTGTTGAGACCATTACCTGTCCCTCCTGCACCCTGGCATACGATAAGTATGGACTTTGTTACCGATCTACCTTTGAAATCAGGTTGCACGGTGATTCTGGTTGTGGTCGATTCCTTCACCAAGATGAGCCATTTCATCCCCTTGCCTAAATTACCCTCAGCCAAGGAAATGGCCTTGATATTTGTGTCATCTATCGTGCGGCTGCATGGCCTACCTTCCTCCATTGTGTCTGACAGGGGCTCCCAGTTTGTGTCCCGGTTCTGGACTGAGTTAGGGGAGGCCCTTCATATGAAACTCTGCCTTTCTTCAGCCTATCATCCCCAGTCCGATGGTCAGACAGAGAGGGTTAACCAAACCATGGAACAGTACTTGAGATGTTTGTTGACTTCCTTAACGTGTGATTGGGTGGTGGCCCTCCCTCTTGCGGAATTCGCGTACAACAACAGCTTTCATTCCGCACTGGGAATGTCCCCCTTTTACTGTTCCATGGGGTTTCATCCCCGGGCAATACCCATCCAACCTACAGGTCATGTGCCTGCTGTGGATACCTTAGGGATCGCCTTGAGCCGGATATGGGATTTGGCTAGGGAACATCTAGTAAAGGCCAAAGATGATATGAAGCGACAGGCAGACAGGCATAGGGTCCCTGCTCCGTCCTATGCCGTGGGGGAACGAGTGTGGCTGTCTACTAGGAATCTGCATTTGGATGGCCCTAGGAAACTGCAGCCTAGGTTTGTGGGTCCTTTCCCCATAGCTCAGGTGATCAATCCGGTGGCAATGAGATTGGAGCTGCCGGATGAATATCGCATACATCCGGTGTTTCACACCTCACTGTTGAAGCCATATGCCGACACTGATCAAACCTTGCCACCTCCCCCTCCCGTGATGATTGAAGGAGAGGTAGAGTTCGAGGTGAACGCTATTCTAGATGCCAGGAGGAGACGAGGGAGGTTGATGTATTTGATTGATTGGAAAGGGTATCCCCCAGAAGACCGTTCTTGGGAACCTGCTACTGCAGTGCATGCTCCCAGATTGGTTCGGTTGTTCCATCTTCGTCACCCGAACAAACCTCGCCCGGTGGGGAGGCCTTTGAGGGGAGGTACTGTTAGGAATTAGGGTGGGTTTAGCTCCATGGGCTAGTCTTTTTTCCTTCTTTCCTGGTTTGGAATGGTGTCCTTCCTTTGTTTCCCTATTTTCGGTAGCCCCGCCCCCTTTCCCTCCGTGGATTTAGGTCACCAGCACTAGGGCTCTGTGCTTGGTTTCTGACCTTGTTGGCGTTTTTCGTATGTTGGGATTTATTCATTCCTGGATTCATCGTGGGAACGTGAGAGACCGTACTCGTTTGGATACCCTCTCTATCGGCGGAGGCGTTCTGCTGCACGAGGCTTCGTGTCAGCTGCCTGGTGGACTGCCTTTCCGGTCGTTTCTCAGGGCGAGTGAAGATCAGCGGTAATGTAAAGACGCGTCCGCGCTTGAGGACGCGTGAACTTTCAGCTGCTGTTGTTGTGCAATATCGGGACTGAGCTAGGGGTTTTCCTCGCTGGGGGAATCTCATTATCTCTGACGGGTTCAGTGTGCCCGAGGTCTAGTGTGTTTTGTTATCGTTACCAATGGTGACGTGTTCAGTCTGTGGCCACAGACTGCGGGATTTTTTGTTGAAATAAGTAGTGCAGAGTGAGCACTTCACGATTATTCTTCTTGGGGTTTTTTTAATGTCAGACGTATGACTTTTTTCCCCTTTCGGTTTATGAAGATTCTACCACGCAGGTTGTGGAACTGCTAATGGATTATTTGCTCTTCTCAACTCCTTCCTATTTGTTACACAAGTAAGGAGGGGACGGGGGTGTGTTGGATGTGTTTATTGTGTGTGAATGGGGAACCAAAGGAAGGAGCATTGGGCTATTTGTTAACAAATTCTGTCTTTTCTGTGTTTCTTTTTCCTTGTGGCTGCAGGTTAGGATCCCTTTCTTCACTACAACAGAGGAGGTCCTGCTGTGCTGTAGCAAAGAGAGAGCATTGGCTTTATTTTTTCTTTGCGTTACATTTTTCCTACCTTCTCCCTTTTCCCGGTTCGCGGTCACGCTGAGTAACATTGCGTGTGGCGATCCGAGCAGGGGTAGAGGAGTGGGGCCATCCTCGCTTCCGTGGTTGTGGGTTGAGTCGGCGAAAGATCCAACAGCTACATAACAGTATGATCACCATTGCGTCAGGCAGGGAATCCCCGGGTAGGAACAGGCTGCGCTCTCTGGGAGGACAACTGGGCGTGCTGTGAAGGCAAAAGTATGGGCCTGGGTACAGATGATAGTTCAGTCCGTCCCATACGTCGCCCCGCTTAGCTACGAGTACCTGGCAGGTCGGAAGCTCATCATCAGTAGCGGGACGAAATGCAGGCAATAAGCACACAAACAGCAGTGCAAGTGCCCATAGCAGTACAATTGTAGCCCGGTAGAATCGCCGCAGCGTCAGCAGTGCAGCCGGACATGAATGCAGGGTCCGCTGCCCGACGATACCTGCCAATCGGGACCTCGCGGTCATCAAGCCCAGGGAGCGCGCCTCTGACGATCGGCCTCGACAGTCACGCGAGGTCCCGGTCTTTATGCCGATGCGGGCCGCCAGCCGTGTCCAAGCGTTTCTTCAACTTGCCGAAAAGCAAAAGATTCAGGATTTCGTGGCGGGTCGGCGGAATGCGTCCGCTGTCGGAATCAGCCACTTCGGTGCAGGATATCTGGCAGGAGAGGCTCGAAGGCGGAGACGGTCCCCGGAGCCGAGGGACTACACGTCTGATACGAGCGCCATCTTGGCTCCTCCACCCCGAGGCCTTGTTTCTTGGTTCTCCATTCAAATACTGTTGATTGCTTAGTGCCGGGACACCTCTGTTTGAGGTAGCTGTAGCGCTTTACAAGTGTCTGTGCTAATATTATTATTATTATTCAATCTAGCCTGGCCGATGAGTGGTGATACACTAAAATGGGTCCCAGGATGCTTGGTTCTGGTGCAGGGAGGGAGGTTTTCAAGGTGAGCTGAAATTGCATAATTAGAAGATTAGGGATGGCCTTTTAGTAGTCGCTGTGTTTGAACAAAAAACA
The DNA here is from genome assembly GCF_964263255.1 of Lissotriton vulgaris. Taxonomy (NCBI): domain Eukaryota; kingdom Metazoa; phylum Chordata; class Amphibia; order Caudata; family Salamandridae; genus Lissotriton; species Lissotriton vulgaris. The sequence continues at coordinate 1,186,469,497 of NC_141693.1, read as the reverse complement.
CTCGATTCATTTTAAACCAGTTCCTTGTAAGGAAAATCAGCAAAATTTTGAGGGGAATTTTGGTGGTACATTTCAACCCATCAGATCAAAAACAACACAAGATCAATACAATTATCTCATAGTCACAGTGTTGTCTAGGCTCACAAGTATCACAAGGATCTACTTTGTATTTTCCACTACTATGCATTTTTGAAGAGCAAGCATACTGCTAATTTCTGATATTCTGTGCACTAACCCCACTAACCACCAAATGCAAAACTTGCTGCATCCTGTTTACTGAATATACAACTACACTAACTGTCTCAGCAACCAAACACATCCCTGTAAGCATCTGACCTATATGCTAGTCCCACGTTGCTTCTTTTATCCCTGATGTATTCACCATAAATAAGCCTGTACCACTTTCCACTTTGCATCTCTGCCCTAATTTTTATTTTGGATTGAGCCTTTTCCCATCAAACTCATACTCATATCAGTTGGCAGCATCACAAAACTGTGCTTACATATACTGACCGCACCACACAAAGAACTAACAATCACAACTGGCTCAGTTGCTTCATATAACTAGCATTTCTCCACTTAATATCAGACCAGAGTCCCAATGTCTAACCTGAGCAATCCTCTGTGTCCCTCCAATATCTCTCCTGACCAATGTCAACATTCTCTTCCCTGTATCAACTCCATTGCTTTACAAGCTGACCATGCAAAAGACCAACATCAGTAATTCTGGTTTGTAGTTAGAAAATCATGGGAAAATCATATGTTGCAGCTGAATAATTATCAAACATTTAGTCAGGTATGATGATCAAGACTGGGAATATAAAACATAGCTTTATTAGAGGGGGTTCTAAGGTTGGAGTGTTTACTAAACCGAGGGTAACATGATCTTCTATCCTCCACTTTTCCTCTGGAATGCAGTGGACGAAGAGCTTGTGTACTGGCAACCAAGGCTGAGAATCCCTTTAGTGTTCACATCCAAGGAATTGCCTTTTTTGGCTTTCACTTCAGACTTCAAGGAGAGAGCGTCCCTTGTCGCCAGATATTTTTGTCTTTATTTTCAGTGAAGGTCTGCACTGATGCCACTGAATATGACACGGGAAGCCCTTGAATGCTTTCAGTGTGATCGGTGCTTGGGGCACTGCTCAGCCAATCTCACATTGGAAAGAGGAGATTATATGTTCCCTTGTGGATCCCTGCTTATGATTTACTCCAAGTGGACAATCCGTGAACAGGTATTCACTCCACTGGACCAACAGGGACATTATCACAGAGGAAGCAGACTTCCAAGCATAATTTATTGCTAGCCCCACTACAACATGGTGATGCCGGAGGGAGTTACTTTTGTATTCAGTGGGGTGTGGGACCGCCCCATCAGGCTGAACGCCTCACCGCAGGAGATCAATCAGCCTTTCTACCCACTTGGGTGGGCAAAATGAGGGGTTTACCCTAGTTTGCCATCCAGGGGACAGAATTACCGCTAGGACACCGGGGATTGCATTTTCAAGTCAAAGCATAACAAGTGTCACATCTCTCCAAGGAACACATGTAGCCTTTTTGCCCCCTAAGGGACAACGTTAGAGTTTACCCCAATCTGAATGTTTCATAGGGTGGGGATTTAAAGTCCACTGGGCACTAGGGGAAATTATCTAAAAGAAAACAAAAAGAGGAATGGGAGGTGGGGGTGCCAGCCTTTCTGGCATAGGGCTGCCCAATACCCACAGGCTGAAGGTAGTCTTTCTGCCACCCTGCGGGAGTGGAGCAGATTGGGAGAGTTATTAGAGTTGGAATTTACCCATAATCTGCCCACCCCAGAAGGGACATAAAACCTACAAGAATAACATGAAAAAGAAACACACAAAAAAGAAAGCAACAGTGAATGTGTGGTCAGCTTTCTTAGAAATTAGTGCTTCTTGATTTCCTGGCCACAGGCAGTTTTTCTACCATTCTTGGGGCAGATCGGCATGCTTATTACCAAGGGTGGGGGAGAGAACTCACCAGTCCCCCTGGAAAAAAGTGATAAAAAGGAATGAGGTGAGGCATTTGCCTGCACTGGCATTAGGATGTATCCTTCCACTTCACTGGGGTTTCAGAGGGTGGGTTAAACTGCCTCAATGTGCCCACCCTCTTGGTAAACACAACCAATAGACACCAGGAATTAAAGTATTTTAAAAAAAGGAATGGGGTTGGCTCATCTTGCATCAGGCCCAGGCATCAAACAGTCTTTAATCCAAATCTGTCCTGCTTAGTGGGCAAAAAGCCTAGTACACCATCCAGGATTACTAAAACAAACAAACTGGTGTGGTCAACCGGCAGTCTTTGTGCTACCTGGGTGGGCAGATTGGGGATTTACCCCCAAATCTACCCAGCCAGCGAGGGGGTGAGAAATCACAAGGAACACCTGGAAAAAGTATATGAGGTGAGGGACTTGCCTGTTCTGGCATGGTGCTATACCCTCCCACTCCCTAGAACCTCAATCTCTCTACACATCGGGGGATGCAGACTGGGGTACCACAAGGGGCTAGTGTCAAAAATGTGAATAGGTTTGGTTGCAAGCCCATACTGATCAAACTCCACAGCCTAGGCACCAAAATATTTTACCCACAATCAATCAACTCAGGAGGGACAGTATTTCTAGTAGACTACCGGGTATGATGTCACAAATGGAATGGAATGGGTGGCTAGCCTGTCCTAGCGTCAAATAGAACCCTCAAGCTCCCAGCACCAGTCATTCTGCCCAACAGTGAAGACAGAATGGGAGTTTACCCCCTCTCTGTTGGCCCATACATCAAAATAAATTTAACAAAGAAATTCATTGTACTCTCATTTAGCACTGAGGAAGGCTAAGGGGTGGCTCCTCCATGTGGGTGGAGGAGCGTTGCCCCACTGCTTTCCTCGCACTGCGAGAAGCAAAAACATAAAATGGTATTATAAATACCATTTTATGTGTCTGCTTTTCACACTGCAAAACTGCAGAAGGGTTTGGTTAGGGGCAGGCCTGCTCTAGGGCAGGGGAGGAGTGGCAGCCCAATGCTGCGAGCCCTGACTGTTTGGTTGGCCCCCTGGGGCCGACCAAAACAGTCATGTGCACTCTCCCTTTTCTCCATGTAGGCTGCATGCAGCCTACATGGATAAAATGGCCTCCCCATTGACGCTTGTGTGGTCGGCGTCCCAACCAATCACAGTGCTGCATTGCAGAGTTGCGATTGGCTTTGGAGAGGGAAGGGGAGGAAGGCTGCAAGCTTCCTGTTCCTACGGAGGCAGGAAAGCAGGAGCAGACCCAGCAGTGAAGACGTGGTACCCTGGAAAGGTACTTTTCATTTTTTATTTTTTATTATTTATACCCACCATCCCCCACGACCCCTCTTCCCTCGCAACCACTCGCTCATACCCCCCACCCTGAACGACCCTGCACCCGCCCCCCTCCCCCCACCCTCCACCCATGAGCAATGCTGGCCAAAATTGGGAAGGCTTCACTATTTGGGCTTAGGTTAGGCTAAGGTTTGGCAAGCACCTAGTTAGTAAATTTCACCCATTCTGGGCATTTCTGACGTCTAGAGGCCCTGGAGATCGTGTGGTGTGACTTGCATGGATCCCGCCATATTTACTTATTCAGAATGCCCTGCGAACATTAAAACTATATTTATAAACGCTATATTTCTTACCAATTTCAATTTGGGATGGCTGTAGTATTCTTGACAGGGTTGACTCGCACCCAGAAATCCCTACATTGCTTTTTTCCATTTAAAAAATGTATACATTTTGGCTATTTTGTCAGGCACCTCCAGCCTAAATCACTGTTCCTGGGTATCTTTACAATCTCCAACATGTGACTCAAAGGATAAACTTTTGGCCTGGAAATATTTTCGTTGAAAAAAGGTGTAAAGGTTCAATCGTGAATTACCCCAAATGTCATAAAGAGCTCAGCACATTGGGGGCGAGAGAGTGTTGGGATTACAGCACCTAGCTATCCGATTAATTATCGGTCAATAACTGATCTTTTGTACTAAAGGCTGTGGGTATCTAGGCATATCAGTGACCAAATATGAATCAGTTGTTTGGCGTTACTGTCTATTAGAGGATGTATAAAGGGCTACGGTGATATGGCAAAGACACTTTGTGCTATTTACTACATTCTTATGTGTTAGCATGGGTGCCCCATGTTACTCCATTCTGCTTCGGAATGATCAAATATTGTTGTGATGTAAGTTTTGGAATGTTATATTTTGAATAGGCAAAACAGTTGTAGACCTGCCTGCTGTGTGGAGCAGGGGTGCTCCTGAACCGTGTAGCAAGATGGATAAACTACAGGACTGAAACTGCCTACGGCCACTGAGTGGTTACTACACACTTCTGCCATCATTTCTATTGGTAGCTCATAACAACAAAGCACTGATGTAGAAAACACATGTGCATCCCCTTAAAGAGTAACTTTCCAGGAATTGATTCAGATTTTTTGCATCTCTTACCTCTTACTTCCATTCGTGCACCATTTAGAGAAAATGTTTCTTTTTGGATTACATCAGGTCTAGTAGTTGGGCACCTGACCCTTCGTTTGTAGAAACAGCAACAGGCAAATGTGGATAGAGAGACGCTGCATCACATAGCGCTGCCAGCTACACAAATCAAGACACCTCCCAAGACAAAAGGGATAGTGTGACATAGGGTGATGGTGGAGGACAGGATCTGTCTCCTAAGCATCTTTGCTGTCCGTACATGGTGGGTGTCTGTCGATGCTGGAAGAAAAGCTGCAGAAGCTTGTGGTTTCTTTACAGTGAGTGTGGAAGGCATCGGGGAGTGCCTTAAGTGGCTGCCAAAACAACACTTGTGAGACATAGATACTAACAACATGAGGCTACACTCTCCGGCCCATTAATTCTGAAAGCCCTATGATTTTATACCTTCTCACGCATGAATGCACTGCACTGAAATACAGAGCCCCTTTATATGCAAACTGCTGCACATGTTCGGATATCTACCTACAGCCCATCATTGTGCACAAGATGGGATTACTTTGCCACTTAATCTGATGTTCGCTTTCCAGATGGCACTCGGGTCCTCTGTTGGTCAAGCTCCACTGGGCCTTTGCTCCTTGCTGGCATATGCAAGCATCTGGAACAGGAGAGCCAGTACACTGGAAAGTGACAGCTTTGATTAGCACCCATGGAGGATGTAGAGCATTTTTGTGTAGTGTCCTGGGTTGACAAGAGAGCTAACTGAGACTCTAGTCTGCAAGAGGCCCAGATACATTATAAGCATCACCACAGAGACATAAATAACAAACAAGCATTTGCAATGCAATCGAGCTCGCATTTGTAAAATTTAGAGCTATTGGTGTTGAAAATGACAACGTTTTCTACTTCATTTTTTTTTTATTTGCAGTGGAGTTATCATATTTGCATATTGCCATTCATTTGACCTTGCGACGCCGGAGAAACAGAAAATGGTAAATAGGTTAAGAGGGAGGGGAGACCAAAGTAATATTCTGCCTGGAAAAAAAAGTAACAACATCCAGGAAAAAGCAAACTCTCATAGGGAATGCAAAATTAAGTAAAGCATATGAAATGTAAGCAAGAACTAAAATGGTTAATTTAATGCTTTTACATTTAATATTCAGAAATAAATTAGTGTTTTTTTGCCTGAAAAGTTAAGGACATGACTACAGGACCCGGAAGGGATCCATTTCAATGTCCACTGCCTATTTCCTTACAAAAACGTGCTGCGCATGCGTGAGCACTGTAATGTATTCCATCTCTCTCGCTTGTGTGTGTCCATGTTATTATTTGCTTTCAGGTTTACCATCGCATGAGGGGACATGTGCATTATGTCAGTGGCTGCTGGTGACATTTGAAAGTGGTGAGGCGTAACTTTATTGTTGTACTGCGCTGTGTACCGAAAGTTTGGGGGGGGTTATCCCCCCTAGAAAACTTAGAAAAAGAGGGGACAAACAGTGCATTTTCAAGCAAATTTGAGGAAGCAGGAAAATTACTATTATTATAATTATAACTATTGTTAGCTAGTCTTAGAGTTAGTGGACCTCCCTGAAAACATATGTTATAATTTATTCATTGTTCTTACAAGTTTCAGCAGCAAAAAGCCCCTGTGGAAATTCAGCATCAAAAAGCAGAATATCTAAGCCTACTTCCTAGCGAGCGATTTGCTCGTATTTGTGCAATTAGGCCCAGATGCAGGTAAATCACATTTACCGATTTTGAAATACCGAATTTTAACGATTCGGTATTTCAAAATCGGTAAATGGGATGTAGGCACCAACATCTGGATTTGTTACTGATTCCTTAAAAATTCGGTATTTACCGATTCGGTAAATACCGAATCGGTATTTGCTATTGAATCCTATGGGCCTTGAAGCCCATAGGATTCAATTCAAATACCGATTCGGTATTTACCGAATCGGTAAATACCGAATTTGTCAAGGGTGCAGGGGTGTCACTTTGACACCCTCTAGCACCCCCAAAACGGGCATGTGTGCAATGTGGCACACAGACATGCCCTAAGGGCACGTCTGTCTGTCACATGGCACATGTGTACATGCACAGATGTGCATGTACACAGGAATCGGTATTTTACCATGGATTTGTATTACATGGTAAAATACCGATTCTGAAAGCCATGTGCCAATGGAAAATTGGCTACCCACATATCAATCTAGCATTTTCGGCAATTTTACCAAATCGGTAAATATTACCGATTCGGTAATAATACCGATTCGGTAAAATTACCGAATATGTGCACCTACATCTCCATAGCCCTTTACCGGAAACGGCAGAAAATCGGTATTTTCGGCCGATTCCGATCGGTAAAGGGCTACCTACATCTGGCCCCAAGTGAGGCAGAGTAACAGAGTGTGTTGTATATCCGAGTGTGGTTTTCTTTTTGATCTACCTGCCATTGGTGCACACGCAGGACTTGAACATCCAGTTATGAATTACCAGTTGTAAAGGATAGAGACGAGTAACAAATAGGAGCAAGGTCAGACCCTGGGAACATCTTTTCCCAGCTCCCTCTTTCCTCCTGCTGGAGTTTGGCCAACACAGCAAGACTTACGGGAAGACAGACACTAAGGACAGACATACTTCACCTGCACAGAGACACACACAGGCGCGCCACTTCTCAAATCCGCAAAGCTCTAATTCACCTCAGCCTTAACCCACAACGCCTGCTGCTATTATAATTGGAGCTGCACTAAGATGCCACAGACAACTCTGTAAAAGCATCTCTGATCTGCGCCACCCCCTGCTGTTCAGATGCCGAAACACAGCTCTATCAATTCACCTAATTGCTCACCCAGAGCACCAGGCTATTGCAGTAAGATTTTACACCCAAACCAGTCACTGTACCTCAGTCCTGTACCCTCGAACGTTACAGTAGTAAATGACTCCTCACCCCTACATGCTTTGGCAGTGTGCTCTAATCCAGACCTTCAATTTTTCCATATACTCCACGAAAAAGTAATATGATGCGAGAGCGTACCGACCTCCAACCAGAGCAGACACGACTCGCTCAGAAACAGGATTTGTATACATCCAGCCAAAAGTCTTCTTTTCTAATTTCCCAAATGTTAAACTCATCGAGAAAACATGTCCCTGATCATGCAAGGAGCCTCTTGGTTCAATTAGACAAACAGGGTGAATCAGTTAACACGTCACCATTACTGTTATAAGATAATATATTACCTCAGGCGAACAGTGTATATTTCGAAACATTATGTCTGCCTAATAATTGTTAAAGGAAGAACAGGCATTCAAATGAGAACGCACCATATGGAAGCATTCACGCTGCAATGCACTGCCTGTTGTGACATATGCAGGATGCCTGTGGTCCCTGCAGGGGACCCCATAGGAGGGCAGCCCCCATAGTACCTTTGAGGGCAGCCGGGCAGCAGGACCCTGGGTGCCGCGCTGGCGAGCCGCCGGTAAGGGGGCGGGGCAGCAGGTATAAGGGGTCTCCCCCGCCCCCCCAGCGTCCTCTTTGCTGCTGCTCCCCTACCAGACGGGTCGCGACTAGGAAGGTAGCTCCCAGACCTCTCCATCTGCCTAGGCCGATAGGTAGCTCCCCCTCTCCCCCATCAGGACTAAGGTCCCCCCTTACACGGAATTCCGTGGAGATCGTCGTGAGCAAGGTAAGGGTGACTCTATTTCGCCTTCCCCCGGGCCCCGTCCTTGGGCGAAACCCAGGTTGCACAGGGGCCCCGTGGTAGGATACCACAGGGAGGTGGAGTTGTCCACGATGGGGTCGAATTCAAAGGCGGTGGGGGGAGCTTTATGATTGCAGCATGGAGGTCGCGTGAGGGGAGTTCGTGCAAAGGGCGCGGAGCAGGCTGAAGTCGTGCTAGCGGGGCAGATCTAAACCGCAGCAGGCCTTCACAGGGCTGTAGGTTTTCTGCATTATAAATGAACGAAGGTCCGATCTCACGGACAGCAGCGACAGGTTGCGGCAGGCAGCGGGCCGCATTAGGCCGCAGTAGTTTGGGGTTGTATAGAGGATCAATGATGGCCCCAACACGCTGCCGGGCGGCCTTAGGGCAGAGGACCTGCCCGCATTATTTACTCAAAGCAGGCCTCCGGGTTGTTTAACGGGGGCTGCCACACGAGTGCCTTAGTAGAAGCAGGGGTGAGGCGGACAGAATTAAATTCAGTTTTGGGGGCATTATGGCCATGCCCCAATGGCCGTGGTTGTGCTCCTGCCCTCAACAATGGCCGCCACGCGGCAGGGCGGCCTTGGGGCAGAGGGCCTGCCCGAATTATTGAATGATAGCAGGTCGCCTGCGGGTTTTACAACCGGGCTGCAATGCGAGTGCCTTATGGAAGCCGGGGTGAGGCGGAAAGAAGTAAAATTCTTTTTGGGGGCATTATGGCCATGCAGCAATGGCCGTGGTTGTGCTCCTCCCCCCATGATGGCCGCCACGCGGCAGAGCAGCCTTAAGTCAGAAGACCTGCTCGCATTCTTTGAAAGCCGGGGTGATGCAGACTACATTAGATTCATTATGGGGAATTATAGCCATGCCACAATGGCCGCGGTTGTGTTCCTGTCCCCGACAATGGTTGCCACGCGGCCGGCCGGCCTCAGGGCAGAGGACCTGCCCGCATTATTTAACGATAGCAGCTCGGGGTGCAGGCCTCCGGGTTTTACAATGGGGGCTGCCATGCAAGTGCCTTATGGAAACCGGGGCGAAGAGCAAAGAATTAAATTCATTTTGGGGGCATTATGGCCGGGCCACAATGGCCGCGGTGGTGCTCCTGCACCCCCGCCTGCGGTGAATACGAGCACTGCTTCGAGCCGTCATACGCATGCGCCCAGTTTACTATAATGATACGGAGACTTCAGGGTACTTACAGCACAACAAACGCTAGCGGGGGCGACAGATTGCTAAAATTTTCTATTTGCAAATAACAGCCGCTGTCTCGCTACTGCCCCCACCCCCCTGCACAAGGACATGCAAAGCCTGCCTCGTGCTCCATGCGCATGCGCCCGGATGCCGGTTAGCTCAGTTGGTTAGAGATGGTGCTAATAACGGCAAGGTCACGGGTTCGATCCCCGTACTAGCCAATATGTACATTTTGTTAGAAACGATTGGTTTATTAACAACTCAATGTTGCAGCGGGCTGAAATTGGTTAGCGGGTCGGCATATTGTGCAAAGTACGACAACTGTTACATGCAAAGAGGCATAATTATGTGAGCTACAAAGTAGTAATTATTACGTTCGCCTAACATGCAGAAGGTCCCCGCTTCGTAAGCAGGCGGAAACAAGCGACAGAGCATTTCCTCAACAGAGCAATGGTCTGCACATCCTTGACAGCGGCACGAAAAAACTCGCTAGGAATAATAAGTTAAACTTGGCAGACAATAAACAGCTCTCAGCAGAGCGCATGAGAGGAAGTACACAGGGCTCAAATGTATGATAAAGATTGGAGGTATGCATCCATAATAGTGTATTACGCAGTTAATGTCCCCGCTCACGACGTGAGTGAGCGCATGTGGTAATCAGTGTTCCTTATTGCAGGCAGGGATGGAGTAGCGACCAACAGGACCACAGGAACAGGGGTGACTCACACAGTAAAGAAGGTAAGTGTGAGAGGGGAACACCTGGGGTGCTTTGTTGCTCCAAGAAAAGGCGATAAAACGGACGACACTAGGGTGGATCGGCGAACATGGTCACGGTCCTCTCAGACAGCCTCAACGCCACTGGGGCAGGGAAGAGCTAATTTTTATATGTGCCTTTTATCACAGTAGAGGCAGAGAGCAGGACGACAGGCTGAAATAATGTTCATTAATATCAAAGGAAAGGCCGGTGCGACGTCCGGCAGGGCACCTTCGATGCTCAGGAGCAAGAAGTAATTCTATCTTGGGCACGGGAACGGCGCACAGAAAAGGGGGGTAGTCCTACATCCCAACTCAAGCCACCCCCCCCCCCCACCCCCTTACCCCCGTCGTCCAATCGTTCCTTGAATCTGGCAAAAGCTCGAGGAAGGATAGTCAATTTACGTTTATCTTGCAAATATAGACGGAGCGGGTCAGGATGTCCAAACAAAGATCTCCATCACTCTTTTCCACGTTCCACGACGATCCGCCAGATTCGGGAACGTCCGCAGAGGCGCAGGCGGCGACTTTTCTCCAGCTCGTAAAGACCAATGGTATGACATGGGCAACAGAGCTGCTCAATGCCAGCAACACTGACTCTGGGTGTCACAGTGACATTATAGCTATAGAGGAGGATGATACGGAAGGGTCAGGACACCCCAGGGCGTCCAAAAGGGTGACAATTGCCACAAACAAGGAATTCCTGCCACCTGCGAAAAGCAAAGGCGGGGCCAAGACGATGGTCGCCCTGATACACGATGGGCCCGGAACGTCAGGCAATCGAAAAAATGCACAACCCACAGTGGAATACGCCACAAAAAGCGATCTAGGTAAGATCATGACCACCTTGCAAACTTTTATGACTGAAATAAAGGAGAGTGTATCAAACTTGGGAGGGGGGGAGGGCCCGGCCAAGGTTTGGGGGAAGGTGGGGTCAGCCCCAAGACTACCCACGCTGACCACTCCGGGTCCAGTGCCCCCCCTCTGTCTGTCCCGCTGGATCCTGCGGTGCCAGTTTCAGATCACAATTCCGCACCAGATTTAACAAGACCTGTAGAACCCGTTGGCTCCATTGGTACCTGATACTCCGGTACCCGCGCCATCGCCTATACCAACCCCACCAAGTCCTATGCCCCTCCTCCCGACACCCCCTCTACCACCCCTCTCGACAGCCCCTCTACCACCCACGACACCGATACCAAGGCCGACCCGGGCACTGCCAACAGTCGAGGAGGAGGTGGTGTTGGATGCCCCCTTGCTGTCAGGGCACTCATGCTTGTCCTGGGAGGTCCCTCTGGCTGCAAAGGATTTGATCTGGAAGAGGGAGTTCATCGATATTTTTTCCCTACTCATGCTGGAGCAACAGGGCACAGATCTGCGCAGGGCAGGGCTAAAGGAGGACGAGAAAAAGGTGAAGTTCCAGCCATGGCCCGAGAAATCAATTCACACCTGGTTAGAGGCTTTTGCGATATTATCTTCTGTAATAATGGAAAAGTTTTCGGAGCAAGGCCCCGCTCTGGTACAATATGGCAGACTAATTCACAATGAAGCCAAGAAGTGGGGGGGCGTGGGATGGTTAAATTAAGATAGAGAGTTCAGAAGGAAGATGCCCAAATGCCCCAAAATGGTTGGGATCACAAGGAGGTGCAACTTTGGATGGACCACATGGGGTCCAGGGCGCTGCAGGGAGCAGGGTCAAGCGGCAAAGGGCAGTACACACAGGCAGCGACCACAGAAAAGAGTCACACGCAACAGCAACAGCACAATGAGCAAGGGAACACAACATTTCGGGGTGGACACTGGGGGAGGGGGCAGAAAAGGGTGGGCGGGAGAACACAGCCCGGGACTTGCAGGTTATTCAACAACGGGCATTGCCACTGGGGGAGAACCTGCAAGTTCACACATGCATGCAGTAACTGCGGAGGGCAGCATCAGGCTGGAACATGCAGGACCGACAAGGGACAGAAACAGAGATGGCAATACGGGGGGCGCTGGGCACGGCAATTAACACATACACGTGCCTCTGCCCATACCCACCCTCCTCCCCCAATCCTGGCTCACGGCATCCCCCCTCACCACCGCGCGACCTGATCCAGGCACACACCACCCCACACCCCCCCCTTGCCACCTGCTACACAGGCTAAAGCAGTGAAAGGGCCTTCACCAATTAGATTGGATCACTTGATCCCCCTGCTGAACAAATATCCCAACGGAGTTGACGGGAGTCGGGAGGCTGCTCCTGGGGTTTTTTGCTGAAGGCTTCGTAATACCTTACATAGGGATCCCACAACCACGAGATGCGGATAACCAGAAATCCGCTAAATAAAAACCGGACGTGGTGAGAGCAAAGGTCTACAAGGAGATTGAGTTGGGTAGAGTAGTTAGCCCCTTCCAACAACCCCCCCTCGCGCACTTTATAGTCTCTCCTCTGGGGATAGTTCCTAAAAAAGATCCGGGGGCATTCAGACTGATACATCACCTGTCTTACCCCGAGGGCGATTCAGTCAACCACAATTTGGCAGAGGGGGTTTGTTCAGTGTCATACTGCTCATTCGCAGTGGCCATGGACTTGGTACGGCGGGCTGGCAAGGGGGCATGGTTAGCCAAAGCAGACATAGAATCGGCCTTCCGCCTACTGCCGGTGCACCCAAGCAGTCAACACCTATTGGGCTTCAGGTTAGGTCAGGAGTACTACTATGACAGGTGCATGCCAATGGGGTGCTCCATATCTTGTGCATTTTTTGAGGCATTCAGCACCTTCCTGCAGTGGGTACTGCAAGCCACAGAAGGGGTAGTAAGCATGACTCACTATTTAGACGATTTCTTGTTTTTAGGTAGCAAAGACTCACAAGTCTGCGCGAATGCTTTGGCCAAATTCCAAAAGGTTATCGGGCATCTAGGTGTGCTGCTGGCCCAGGGGAAGACGGTAGGGCCAGCCCAAGCCTTAACTTTCCTGGGAGTGGAGATAGACACCAGGGCAGGGGAAGCCAGGCTCCCACCAGACAAGGTCAGCGAGCTGGCGTCACTAATACGGGCAATGTTGGGACAATAAAAAGTGTCACTGGAGGACATACAGCTTGCATGGCAAACTAAGTTTGCTACTAAAGTGATCCCCGCTGGCAGGGCGTTTGCGTGCAGGTTAGCCAGGACAGCTGCCAAGTTAAAACGAAGACATCACAAAGTGAGGCTCAGCAATGGGGTGAAAGATGACCTAAGCATGTGGGGGGAGTGTCTGGAACAATTTAATGGCTCTGTAATATGGAGAGACCCCTGGACTAGCAGCCAGGAACTGACACTGTTTACCGATGCATCAGGTAGGGAGGGATTTGGCGCGATTCTGGACAGGGACTGGTGCGCGAAGAAATGGCCGAACACATGGAGGAAGAAAAGGATAACAGCCAACATAACGGTCTTAGAGCTATTTCCTATTGTGGTGGCTTTCCACCTCTGGCCAGCCATGCTAACAGCTAAGAGGGTGGTCTTGTGGTACGATAACCTGGCCGTAGTACAAGCAATCAACACGCAGTCCGCTAGCTGCGCGCTCGTATTATGCTTGCTCAGGGAGCTAGTGAAGGTATGCCTATACAACAATGTGGAATGTAGAGCTAGACACATTCCAGGGTCACTAAACTCAGCTGCTGACGCTCTCTCCCGTTTTCATTGGCAGCAATTCCGGGAGGCGCGGCCGAGAGCGAGGGAGGAGATGACCCCTTTCCCGGCTCGGCTCTGGCACCTGCTGCGGTGGTGCAGCGCATTAGAGAGCTAGGTGAGCTGTCACTGGCATCTCGGACAATGAGGAGGTACCAGTCTTGCGTGGAGAAATTCTGTGAAATCATGGGCCCTTGGGAGCAAGAGGCTTACAATAGGGGGGACAGGGTACAGGCGTTTATGATCTGAGACAAAGATGGAGGGAGGAGCCGCCTGCTTTGGCCTCATTCGCATGGTGCTAAAAATCCTCCATCTGATCCCTTTCCAATCAAGGAAACTACTGTTGCAGGGGTTGGTGAATTCCAGACTGGACTATGGCAACGTCCTGTACCTGGGGGCACCAGCATCAGTTATTTATAAACTGCAATGCGCTCAGAACGCTGCTGCCAGACTCCTAACCGGAACCAAATTGAGATGCTCTGCTAAACCAGCACTCAAAAGCCTGCACTGGCTTCCAGTTAAAGAAAGAATTACCTTTAAGACCTTATGCATATCACACAAAATAATGCAAGGCAGAGGCCCCCCGATTCTGAGATCTTTCGTCAAACCCCATCACTCTAACAAACAACTCAGATCAGATTCCCTCTCCCTTGCCAGCGTTCCTAGAATAAAAAAGTCCCGTTCCGGGGGGCGCTTGTTCTCCTACAACGCCCCAAAACTGTGGAACGCTCTCCCACCTGCCATGCGGAGAGAACACAATCTTTTGGCCTTTCGTAGGCAACTAAAAACTTGGCTCTTCCCATAACCTGTCACTTCTTCTTCTCCCCCCTCTGTAACTTTAGGTCATGTCAGCGCTGGGACACCCTAGGGTAGCTACGCGCTTTACAAATCCCAATTAAAAAAAAAAATAAATAAATAAATTCATGGATGGCGGGGCACCTGTCGGCCATCAGGCACCATGCCAGGTTATTAGGACAGGAGGACCCCACCGCTTCATTCACAACCAGGGCGGCACTCTAAGGTTGGGCCAGAATAGTGCCCAAGTCTCCGGATCCGCAGGCCCCCATTGACTATGAGACATTACAAGGAATGCTAGAGGCCCTCCTCGCGGTTGCCGAGTCCGCGTACGAAGCGGCACTCTTTGCCGCCACGTTTAGTCTAGCGTTTATTGGGGCTTTCAGAATAGGAGAAATTGTAGCAAGGCCCAATACGGAGACTCCTTCAAAGGCACTGCAGATGCGGGACGTGCGCCTGACCACAGAATCAGTGGAGATACTCTTACGATGTTCAAAAATGGATCAAAGGGGCAGGGGTAGAGGGATCTCACTGCACCGCTTGGGGAACGACAGGTATTGCCCAGTGGCACTGCTGTCCGCATTCTTGGCCATACGCCCACCCATGGATGGTCTATTGCTCTTACACCTGGATGACTCCCCCATCACAAAATACCAGGTGGAGCACTTGATGCATGGCTGCCTGTTCCTGGCGGGGTACACGAAAGAGGGGGCTAAGTACAGCTCTCACTCATTCAGGATTGGGGCAGCCACAACAGCATTCATGGAAGGGTTGCCCGCCGAAGCGATCAAGAAGGTTGGGCGGTGGCACTCCAATTGCTATAAAACCTATGTGCGGCCAATAAGTGTGATACATCCCTCTACCAGGAGTATTTCAGGGATCAGTTAGGCAGGGCAAGAAGTTGATGTGAATATGCGCCACCATGAAAGGTGGCTTCTGTAATTTGTGTGAAGTGTGGAATAAACTAAAAATTTGCCAATCATTGTGTTTTATTTCAGGAACAAATGTTTGGGTGCTGGGGCACTCTTATGTCGAAAGGATTGCAAGATGGGTGAAGGCAGTTCCTTGGAAACATGGTTTCAGCAACACCATTATATCCTGGTTCGGAATTCCGGGAATGCGCTGGGCAGAGCTAGTAGGAACACGGCGCAGGACTTTGAAAGAGGGTAGACCACAGCCGAACATCATAGTGGTGCATCTGGGGGGAAATAACTTAGGGGCTGAAGGAAAGAGGCGCCTGCTGCAAGAAATGAGGGGGGACCTAAGCACATTAAGCAGTGAGCTGGGATCGTGCGGCCTCTGGTGGTCAGAGATGACACCTAGACCCATACGGCACGGAGCTAGATCCCAAGAAGCGTTGGAAGTAGCCGGCAGGCGAGTAAATGCAGCCATTAGGAAATTCACGGAGATGCGGGGGTTAGGATTCATTAGGCACGGCCTGTGGCATGTGAAATCCGTAGGTTGCTGGGAATCGGACGGGGTCCACTGGTCCAAAGTAGGCATGGCGATATTCTTGCTAGACCCAGGGGAAGCGCTAGAAGCAGCAGGATGTAAGTAGATGAGGGGTGGGGGCTCTGGGTGCAGCGTCGGCCACACCCAGGGCTGTGGAGGAGTTACAGAGCGATTCCACAACAGGAAGGCGCAGGAACAGGACCTGAAGCCTCCAGTATAAAGCACATGCATACATAAGTCATACATGCTCGAAGGGGTCCTTCTTGGGAACTTGGAGTCCGACGGCGCCCCGTTAGTCCTTAGGGCGGTTGTAAACCTGAGCAACCCGGGGCTTGCCATATGAAGCTCCGCCCGGCTGGTGAAGGTGTGAGTCACTCTCCCTTGTTCAGTGGGAGTGAGTTATGGTGGACGATAGGTTCACCGGTGGGAGTGTAGTCCTCCCAGGGTACAACACCGGGCTATGGCCGCTGGTGAATTTTTGGCTAAACTTCAGGTGCCCAGCAACTAGGGGTTGCCTGTAAGATAACCCGCTTTTTATTTGTGTAACAAATAAACCTGCGGCTCCTTTTCCAAACAACGCTGTGTCTGTAGTCATTGTGTGAAAGTTGTGGGGTGCTGTGGGTGGCGGCGTAACGATAAAAGTACTATACACAGAGACAAATCTTTGATGGACTTTAATTAGGAGCAGCAAGGGCACTGCTGCCCCAGGCTTGCTGTTAAGTACCATTGGCACTGCCCTTGCTGCCCATGGTCTCAGGGGTCACAAAGACAAATTGGGAAAAGGAAGTAAACGGGCCTCTGCGTGCACTGTTTATTTTCTACTGTAGATTCTACTCAGTGATTTGCCCAGAATCAATGAAAGATTAGCCGATGGTGGAAGCTAGAAAAAGAGGAAAGACTGAGAGTGGGATACCAAGAGAGACAGCAGGAGAAACCGAAAGGGAGACAGAGGGAGAAATCGAGAAAACGAAAAACAGAAAGACAGGCAGACAATGACATGAAGGCAGAATGAAAGTGAAAGAGTATTGACCTTATGATTTGCGTTGCCGGCTCGGCTTGAGTTTTGACTGTTAGGTCCCCTGACTCGGCCTTTCTTATGAGTTCTCTGGCTTGCCCACCTCCGATCGTTTTAGCTTTACGGCTTGACGCCAGAGTCAATCCTGTGCTTCTGCTTCAAAGGCTTTACCATCTTTGGACTTTTCCCTCCGCAGGCTGATATCCCGACTTGCACTAACTACCTGGCCTCCAGTCCCCACTCGCATGAACATGTTGCGTATATATATTAAATGCTATAAAATTATGATTATTCTAGTGAAAATCTATTTTCACTTTAAGTCAGCACTCACACAATTTTAAAATACTACAACGGACTATGTTAAAACAACGTTTTCCAATTGACAAAAGTATACGGATGAAGTGAAACGAGAGCGATATATGATTAAAGCGCACGTGGAGAGGGGTGTGCTCAATGGCGAGAAGTGAGGGCTTCATCACTCACAGGTGGTGGCAGCCAGGAAAGGGCTTTGCACTGCACCTCTTGCGTGTGAGCTGCTGTAAGGAAACGAAAAGAGCGCAACTTTGCATCACACATCCTTTATGGTCCTGATATGTGCGCCAATGGCAATAGGGGGCTTGGTGGGGGTCTGACGTGGAAGAGGGCTCTTGCTTTACCATCTCCTGCATCGCGATAGCACAATGAGAGAGGGGAGTGTGGGGAGCGCGCCAACAGCGGAGGGACGTCTGCACCTTACTGCAACTGACAATACAACAACAACAAAAAATAACTAACTTATAGTAACTCACTCACTCGTTATCTAGTAGGTCGGACGAAACGAAACCAGGTGCCTGCAGGGGACTCGGCTGCCAGACAGACAGTGCCATTGAGTCACACACAGAGGAAGTCAAGAAAGACACACAGGCACCAGTGGCACGCAGGAGCTGAGGTCCGTCTATAGTACAGTCACACTGAGCGCCGCAGTGACTGCTCTCAGCCAATCCTGGGGCTGCAGTAGCAGCACTACTGCGCCAGGATTGGCTAAAAGCAGGGTTAGTGCCTGCCCAAATGACACCCAGGGGGCCCGGGTCCCTCACACTCTGAGTCGCTGTTGGGGAGGGAGGGGAAGGTACTTTACCATGTGCGCATGCGTGGGCAAGTCAAAAAAATGAGTAGCCAAACATTGACATGCGCACACTGCAGCTCCGCTGTTTCTGCAGACTGCTGTGCTCCGCTGAATCACTGCCGCAGCCCCGCCCCCACACCTTCCGCGATATCTATCTTGTCCCGGTGGTAAGCTGAGCTAGCGTTGCCGGCGCCGCAGAGAAGTTTGCGAGTGCGCGCTCACGCTCCGATAATATTTAAAAAATTGTTAATCCTGCCTGCCTCAGCGTGACGGTCGTCCACAGCTAGTGGGGCAACGCCCCAACGCCCCCCCAATGGACGCACCGCCACTGCATTATGTTAGGATGTGTATTTGTTTCTTTTCAAGGGATGGTTGCGGTTCGGGGCTCGTTCCTGCTTGGGCGACTATGATGGGGTATTCTTTCTAATGGAGGGGATTGTATATGTAGGTGTTGGGTGCTGTCCGTTGGTAAACATGCTTTCCTAACTTGGTGCATGTACGGCCGGCATCTCCTGGAATAAACAACTAGATTTATAGCTTACCGAAGTTTCTTGTGATTTTTGCTATGACTGAAGGTTTGGTACGACAGAAGATCACAATTTCTGGCATTTTCGACTTTTCTTACACTTGTGACGAGTGGTACAAGCTACGAGTCATAGAAGCTACGTGTGTGTTCATTTGAGGATTACCGCAGTCTATGCTGATTGGGTATTAAGGTGTGCTGCCTGCTGTTATGCCAATGGATACATTTTGGGGCAAATGTACAGGAAAGTGATCTCTGAAGATGAGTCACTTTCCCTGTTCCACTTGAGAAACCCTTGGCCACCATGGATGCGCCGTATTTACAACACGGTGCACCATAGCACAAGGATTGACAGATGAGTCAGAAATTCTGACGCATCTGTTGACGCAAAAGTCACGCATTGCTGGAGTCGTGTTGCATGCGCGATGCAACTCCAGCAATGCAGGGGGATGACTATCCTCATTGTGCTGGGTCACTCCTTAGACCTGCTTCAAGCAGGCGTAAGAAGTTGACGCAGTGGTGTCCTAGAAGTGGCGCAGTGAAATCTTGTAGATTTCACTACGTCGCTTCTACAAGGCTTTTTTGCGTTGGAATGCTCACCCTGCATACATTTACCTGGCGCAACCATAATGTGACGCATGGCTTTACAACATAACGCATCTCCCTATATGCGGCACGTTGTAAATGGAAAGCATTTTTATGCTGCTGCTACGTCACAAAAAGTGACGCAACTGCGGCGCAAAAGTGACGCAAGGGGCTGGTAAATCTGCCCCTTTGTTTGCATCGGGATATTGGCTCTCCATGCCATTGGATTCCTGTAATTGGCATATTGGCAAGTAGTTGCAGAAGAATCAATCTCAGACGACACATGCTGCATCGTTTGAGGTATACGCTTACCTTTTGTAATGAGGAGCGTTAACAAGCTCGCATCTCTCTTGGTTTGTGCAGTTTACTTTGTTGTGTCATCTACACCCCAACTCATTTGGAATCAGGTACTTTGTTTTTTTCTCCATGTGGAGGAAATCTGCACTAGTATCTACTCTTTCATGCGAGGAAAGCTGTACTGCTACACACATCGTAACTTTCTTTAAGGGCATTTCCAAAGGATTATTCATCGATTCCTTTCATCCATTGTGTGTATCTTTACTACGGTGATGTGCACACCTGTCACTGTTATCTTCTAAGACAACAATGATCATCTTTATTATTTTGCACAACTTTCTTGTATTACTGTGTTTGCAAATTATAATATTTATTTTGAGCTTTAAGTGCCATTATTTCAGGAGTCGTGCCACAACCTTCTTTTCTCACGGTCCCTGGAGAACCACCCATGGCTTGGGAAATTTGGGAACCTATATTCTTAGCCTATGATGAGGTTTTAGAAGGGGACGATTGTGAAAAAGAAAGAAAATTAGCATTGTCAAAACATTGTTTGGGTGGCATGGGATTGAAAGAATTAAAAAATCTTCCAACTTTAGTTAATCCTGGAAACCTTAATGTATATCAGTATGCTTACAAACAATTTAGTTTGAGATATGGTAAGAAAACCAATATTGTCATGGAAAGATTAGTATTTTATTCCAGCAAACAACAGACACATGAATCCATTGAGGATTACATTTCTACACTGAGATCTCTTGTGGTCACTGGTGATTTTGAACACATCTCATATGAAGAAGTTTTAAGACCAGATATTATTGAGAATGGATAATAAGAAAATTCAGGAAAGGTTATGGACAACTTCAGATATGTCTCTTTGTGCAGCTATTGACATTGTACAGGATTTAAGAGGCACAGAGCAACATGATATACAGGTTGTTTCTAAGGAAAGTGAGAGAGCAAAAACAATTGTTCCATCTAAATATGGTGCTATGCAGAGAAGTGATGGCAAGTTTAAGAATATTAGGCAAGAGAACAGGAGAGGTGCTAACATGTGTTATCTATGTGGTAGTAGCAGACATTTTGGCAATTCTAAGAATTATCCTGAGATTGAGAGACTGTGCCTAAAATGTGCAAGAGAGGGCATTTCAGCAGGATATGCAGATCAGCTCCCAGGAGGGTGAAATTTGTCCACAATTCTGATGATTTTGTGATTGCGATGAACAAGAGGTTAACACATGCGGGAATGATAATCATACCAAGTTTCCTTCGTGCACTTTTACTATTAATGGTGTTCTTACACATGTGTTAGTGGATTGATGTGCATTCATATACTATCTTGTCTCATGACATTGTCAAGAAGAATAGGCCTAACATTATTTTAACCAGTCCAGATGTAGCCGCTGGTGGGTACACTGGTCACAATATTGCCCTCATGGGGTATTTTTGGGCAAATTTAGAATTTGCAGGTCATCACATATTTGGTAAAGTCTACATATCTAAGAATGGTCAACCACTTTAAGGTTGGCCACACCAGGAGTACTTGGGCATAAGATTGGATCCCAATGCTAATCCTCCTGTGTTTGCCATAAAACCTTTGAAACCTGTTGCTATGATTCTACCAAATATACTTAGAGTTAAAGGCACTGTTTCCCAATGTATTTAGTGATGTGTTGGGGACCTACCAAGGTTTTAAACACTGCACAAACTGGTGCATGGTACTGTCCCTGTGCACAATAGAGTCAGGAATGTGCCCAAAACGTATAGAGGCAAACTTAATGATATGTTGCATGATCTCTGTAACAAAAACATTATTGAGCTTGTTGAATCATCACCATGGGTATCTCCGGCGGTGATGTTGGCCGAACATTCTGGCGAGTTGAGATTGTGTGTTGACTTGGGCTGTCTCAATAGTGCCATTTGATTTGACGCGCATCCCCTTCCCAAACTGCATAAAATAGTCACTAACTTGGCTAGGGCAAGGGTATTCTCGTGTATTGATCTGGTCAGCGCCTTTTACCAGATTGTCCTAGATAATAAGTTTAAAAACCTAACTTTGTTTATAACTCCTGAAGGCTTGGTCAGATTTTGTTGCATGCCTTTTGACCTCGCCAGCACAGCTTCTGTGTTCCAAAGAGTCATGAAGGAAATGCTGGAGGGTCTGTCAGGTGCTGTGACTTTTCAAGGTGATATTTTAGTTTTTTGGAAGAATCATGAAAAGCATGACCACAATTTGAGAGAGGTTGTTGATGCATTTGTATTTGAAAGGTCTTCAGCTGCGTGTTGCCAAATGCAGTAGCAAAAGGTTGGAGGTGGAAAATTTGGGACACAACCTTACTGGAGAACGGATCAACCAAAGAAAAGCCATGTTGATAGCATTATCAATGCAATGGTACCTAGTTCTAAGGAGCAATTGGTGGAGTTTCCTGGTCCTACAGAATTGTATGCAGAGTTTATCTAATTATGCATCTAAAGTGTACCCTTCCAGATCTTTATTGAAGAAGAATGCGGTGTTTGTGTGGACAGAGAATATGAGTATAGTCTTTTAGCAGCTTAAAGAGTCTGTGGTGAATGCTCCTTGTTTGAAACATTTTGTAATTGCCAAGCAATGTGTGGTAACGGTAGATGCCAGCAACAGTGGATTGGGGCGGGGTTGTTGATGCAGAGAGATAACAGCAGGGAATGGCTTGTTGTGTACGCTTCCAGAGCACTAAGGGACAAAGAGAAGAACTATTCTGTGATCAAGAAGGAGTTGCTGTGCCTTAAGAACTTTCTTATGGGGCACAAAATTCATCACAAAAACGGATCATAAGCCCTCAATTTATATGATGGCACCAGGTGGTGGTCGTTCCATGTGAGCAAGATTGGCAGGAATGGCTTATAGAATACAAAGCTTTCGGTATCAGTTGGAGTATGTGAATGAGAAGTGTGATGCGCATGCCAATTGTATGTCAAGGTTCTGGGGATCTAGGGAAGAATGACAAGGAGGATTGTGAAGTTGCGTTCAAGTTAAAAGACATCAGTTTGATTGGTAATACTTGTCCTATTGCTCAGGAGGACAAATGGTTAGCAGAAATGGAAAAAGATACTGAACTTCAGAAAGTAATAGATTTTATATCACAGGAGAGGCCTGAAGAAAAGAAGATGACTGATGATCTAATGGGTTATTTCAAGGTGCTGGAATCATTAGCAGTGGAAAATGACATTGGGCGCATAGAGCATACGTTTATTACGCCATTCAATTTAAGGAACATGATTATGCAGATGGCTCCTGAGGGGCACATGAGGATCTCTGGTATGAGCCTGTCACTGCATTCCTCCTGCCACTTTAATAATGGCTAGACGAGTTGGTTGGGTAGGTCAGAGGTCCAAACAAGTAGAAGGTGATTGTATTGTAATTAATTTTGACCAGGTATGAGTAGCGGGAATGCATTTTCATAGAGGATCCAGTGTGGACCAAGGGGGTATAAGGGCCCTACCATTGTTTTTTTATCCTCCTTTAGAGGGCAGTCAGGAGTATGTGGGGGGATTTTGTATGAACTAAAAGGATGGCGGGCTCACCACCAGGGTTTAGCCTTAGAGATGATCAGTGTCGTAATCTGACCCAATATAGATGCCCGATTCTCCCCAATAACAGTATTTAAACCCCCTGGGGAAAAGGTGATGGAGAGTGGTTTAGTGTGTTCAAATAGTTTTTTTCCATTAGGCCAACTAGACAAAACTGATTGACTGAAGCCTCTCATATTACCGGGAAGGGAGGGGGGTGCAGGAGCCCTAGGTTGAGAGAGGAAGCCAACTTGAATTGTAAAATTCTACGATGGAATATAGCAGGTCTTAGAACGAAAGGTGCTGAACCTAGGTGGCTCAATTTCCTTAAAGTTCACCATATAGTGGGTTTACAAGAGACATGGGATAGGGAAAGTAATTTTGGGATGGACGGGTATAAGTCCTACCATGAGCCAGCACGGTCCTGGGTCTCGTGTAGAGCAAAGGGGGGGCCTTTTAATTTTAATATCATTAACGTTGATAAAAACTCATTGTATTGTGGACACAGGTTCCAGTAATTGTTTAGCCATATAAATTAGTACTGCCAATTCAATTAATTTGTAAATAGTATTTTTTTTATAATTCATTCGAGTCTAAATTTCCAAATGAACATTTATGCACTTTAAAAGGTTTCTTAGAGGAATATAGACTTAAGCAAACCACTTTTTATTCTATTATCACTTTGGGGGGATTTTAATATTCATTTATGTATGACAAATTGTCATGTTGTAGACCATTTAGGACCAGAGGATTTCCCTATTTGCCACTTTGAGCACACTCTGCAATGAGAAGGTCTGGAGGATCTTCTGGCCGCAGTTGATCTTTTCCAGCCTAATACAAATATCACGGAGGAGAGGATCCCTACCTTTAAGGCAAGAGGGCAGCATTCTATAACTGATTATAAATTAATCTCCCCTGTATTACTTTCTCAAGTGCTCTATTATAGTGCCCAATGGTCGTATTACAGTGATCACAATCGCATTGTACTTGAGTTAGGTGGGGCAATTGGAATAACCCTCCGCTCATACATGCCTAAAGACCTCTGATCAGGGGCATAGGCTAAAATGAATTGAAGTAATTCCAGAGGTTTTCCTTCAAAATTAATGCAATATGCTGAAAAGAGTTTCAACATTTATCTTAACCCTATAAATGAGGGGGCGAGGTTTTACTGGCATCTGAAGACATCTGAGCTCAGGTGCCGGCTTACCTAACATTGCCTAGTAGAAGACACACTGATATGGGTGAGAAATGGTTTGATAATAACTGCTCAAAAGCACACCAAAAGCTTATCTTTGCCCTGAAGCAGGTGCCTAGAGATGGCTCCACATAGCCCAGTTGAGGCAGTCTTATAATTGTGCAGTAAACAGTCGGAGAAATTAAATTAAAGAAAATGCATTGAATTACTTGTTATCTGTTGAAGTCCTGAAAGATAGTTCCAGATTCTCGGCTATAATTAATAAACCATTTTTTAAAGGACTCAATATTATGCCTTTACAATGTAATATCACCGAGGATCAGTGGTATTCCCATTTTAACTCTATTTATGGGGGTTTGACCGGGAGGGGTCCTCCAGTTATTTTTTATCAGGATCAGTGTACACAGCATTGGCATCTACGGAAGATGAAGTGGAGACAGCAATTATTCAAATAACTAGTAACAAGGCCCTCGGCCCGCATTGTGTCCCGGCCAACCTGTATAAACGGAATCCGTCCCTTTGGGATAAAATTATAACTAAAGTTTTAAATGTAGCTAGTAAGCATGGATTTCCATCATCCTTGTCTCTCTTCACCATCCTCCCAGTTTTTAAAAAGGGTCAGAGAGGTGATCCAGTCTGCTATAGACCCATTTTGTTGATTGATTCAGTGGTTAAATTTCTAGGCAGAGTGATTTTAAGTAAACTGGCTGGATGACACGGGTATATTAACAGATATTCAATATGGTTTTAGAAAAGGAAGAAGCACATTAGACCAGTGTTTAAGCCTGCTCCTATTGGCCGAAAAATATACAGTGGCCAAAACAGGTATGTTACAGTTGGCCTTTATGGATCCATCCTCGTTTTTTGACCTAGTAAATAGATCAAAGCTATGGGCAACATTGATAGGCATGGGTATGGATCGCTGCCTAGTTTATTTTTTAGCAGACCTCCATAAGGACCATTATGCCAGGATCAGAGTTAGCCAAGATGGCAACTGCACAAAGAAATTTTAAATAGATAGAGGAAACTCTATTTAGGTATGGAGAGATCTCTAACTTGGATCTTTCTGTAGAATCACCCTGAACTGGCTAAATAACCTTTTTTGCATTGCGCTCTCCTCGGATCATTTGAACCTGACGTTGTACTGTGCAACTGACAGTCTTTTCGAAACCGTGAACTTCTTTTCACTCTATGAGGAATTATCCTTGATGAGTGATTGTTGCTTAGCTTTATAGCTACTATCTAACCTTGGGTGATAAGGTACTAATTGGTGTGGTCACATGAAGCTAGTGGCTCCTTCATCTATTTTGCCTAAATTTAGCTTTTCTTCCCCTTGTTTGTTCTCTCTAGTATGTTAAGCGTATCACAATGGTGAACTGTTTTTACCCAGACACAAATCTCATACACCAATATAAGGATTATTGGTGTATCTTCAACCTTCTCTTCTTTTCTTTCCTTTTGAAATACTCTGCTCGAATTTTCCCTTATCTGAAACTGGTGATGGTGAAGGGTAAATGGAGCTGTGATATATGAATCTGTATATATTATGGATTTATTGTTTTGTTGTAGCCCTGAAGAAGTCATTGGGTAAATGTCCTGTGACGAAACACGTGTCGGCTTTGTGCGTTTTTTGGCTACACCTGTATGATTTTCTGAAGACTTACTGGAAGGTTTGACTGTTTGAGAAGAAAAAGAAGAAAAAAAAGAAAAAAAGAAGTAAATGGAACTGAGTTTTCTACCACATGACATGCGAAGAATCTGAATCTTTATTTCTCACATAACTGTTATTGGTGTGATCTTTGCTCGGGACTGTTTTGCTTGAGATAGAGGAATATGTCAGGGATGTATTTTAGCTCCCTTGCTCTCTAGCCATTATAAAAAAATGTATGCATCTCCCTAAGTACTGCTAGTTTAGATATCCCACGAGTAGAAGGCAGTGTTATCCCAGCACTCCTATACACTGATAATGCGGTCCTGCTGGTCCACACAGAGGTAGGGGTGCAGAGGCTCCTGGACTTTTTTGGGTCCTTCATGTAATCTTTGGACCTAATTGTTCATAAAACTATATCGCAAAAAGCCAAAAAAGCTTCAATCCTTTTAATGCAAAGAGGTAAAGTTGACAAGGGTTTCCTCTTTCTCTTACCTGGGAGTTCTATTTGATGAGAGGGGCTCATGGGTTCCTCAGCAAAAAGTGAAAAAATATGAGATGTCAAGATCCATAGCAGCCATCCAAGGATTTGCATCACGACTCGGAGCGAAGCTCCTTGAAGCTTTGCTCAATATCTATAGACCTAAATGTATTGCTATTGCAAGGTATGGGTCTGCATTTGGGGATATACATCGGCAGCGGGGCTCCAGATAGCCAAAAATAAAATTTTAAGATATCTTCTGTCGGTTCCCCAATCTACTCCTACCTATGTTATACACCAAGAACTGGGGACTGGCTTCATTGCGGATCTGATAGGTCTGGGCCCTGTGGCATGCTGGTTAACAATCCAGGTTAATCCAGAATTGGCATTAAATAGAGACATTGTCAAGGACTGTGCCGCAATGGATAATGCAAGTAAAATTCAATGGCTACAAAATGTTAAGTCATTCTTAGATAAACTGGGACAACCTGAACTTTTTGCCTCTCCAGAAATGATAGTGAAAGAGGACCTGGTATGGGTCAAAATGCATTTTTTTTAATCTGTTGTCAGTAGAGAGAGAGGTGACAGAGATTATGAAATCCACAGTGAAAGCTTACCTTTTGTAAAAAACTTTATCAACAGATAGAACCGTATCTGAGAATTGTCATGAAGCCTTCCCATCGTTTTCTCTTAACTAGATTTCTACTTAATCTCATCCATTGTCTTTTAGCAGATGTGCAGAGATGGAGTAGGATAAATGATTTAGGCCCCTGTACATGTGACAACTTCTCAACACAGGACACCATGCATTTTATGATGTTTTGCAATTATTTTAGCTATGTGCAGAGAAAGTTTTTAATTCCTATTTTAAAGGGGAAAGGTTGTATGCAAGTCAGACCTTCCTTGTTATATTTGCAGATGCTAAATGACCCTTGGGAGATATTTAATGTTGCAGATTTTTTAGTGGCGGCTGTTAGGCATAGGGAAAAAGGGTTCTAGGTATTCTAAACTATGGCTGATCATATATTCTGATACAAATTTGCTTTATTACAGGTTTTTATATCTTTGAAAAAGTGACGGAGGATGATATTTTATTGATGTATTTGCTGTTCTACATATGAATTACTAGTGTTCCTTTTTATTTGTTCTTTTTTACTGTTATGTAATTGGTATATTTTATTTCCCCCAAATTGTATTATGAATTTTATCAATTTGTATTGTTGGTATGATAATTGTTGTTTATTGTGTATTTTTATGGATTTTATTAGCCGAATAAAGTGGTTTTGACTGACTGACTGAATAACTCTGGTACAAGAAGGAAAGTCAAGGAAAACTGTTGGTGGCCTGTTGTTGATACGTGTGTTGAGCACCAGGTTAGGTCATGTGACTAGTGCACATTTTGTCACAAATCTGCTAAAGCCCTATGCACTGACCCATGACCTGTTGAGTTTCCTGAAGGCCCATGGGGGACGTTAGGTGTGGACATCATTGGTCCTTTTGCTGGTTTGCCTAACAATGAGTCTTATGGATTAGTACTTATTGATTACTATTCTAAATGGCCAGAGGTGAGGATGGTGAAGGAGGTGACATCTGAGGTGGTTCCTCACGAAATGGTTACCGATAATGGACGGCAATTCATCAGCAAATGTATGGAGGATTATCTTGCCAGGTGTGGAGTGACGCATAGAAGGATTGCTGTGTTCCATCCAGAAGCCAATGGTCTGGTAGAAAGGTTTAATAGAGTGGGTAAAGAAGCAATTCTATTGGCTGTCAAGGGATGCATTAATTGGAGGAATGCTTTGTAGTCTATGTTGTTAGCCAATAGAACATCACCCAATTCTGTCACTTCAGTAAGTCCATTTAAATTGCTGAGGGGACGTAAAACGGGGTCAAGATTGGTACCTTGGTGGATAAAATTAAAACAAGACAAGATGTCAGCTGAGGCTGAAGTGGATTTCAAAGGTATCAGGTGCAGGATGGAAGAATATACATTCAAGAAGAAACAACATTTGAGATGCAAAAAGAGACCTGTGAACAAGCAGAAAGTATGTGTTGGTGATGTAGTACGTATCAAAATGTCTAGGCCAGGTGGGTAAGGATGCAGTAATTGGTTAAACCTTATTTGTTTTATACAATTATTCAGAAATGCTGTGCATATTGAGGGAAGAAGTGTATGGAATCTTAACAGGGTCTCTTTGTTGAAGGGCAAAATGATGAGTTTGGATAGTCCAGGAAGTAATGTGTTTTTAGATGTAAGGGAGGTGGAACATGGTGAGAATGGGGAGTGTGCTGAGTCTAACAATGTCAGTGGTGTTCCCAAAGGTGTCAGAGTAAGATCTTTGCCTGTAAGACTCCTTGATTGTGTGAGGGAATAAAAAAAAGGGGGAAGGTGTGTTGGACAGCTGCGAGCCCTGTAATGTATTCCATCTCTCACACATGTGTGTCCATGATATTATTTGCTTTCAGGTTTTCTATCGCATGAGGGGACACGTGCGTTATGTTTGGAAGTGTCTTTGTTTCTTTTCAGGGGAAGTTTGCGGTTGGGGGCTCGCTCCTGCATGGGCAACTATGATGGTGTATTCTTTCAAATGGAGGGGATTGTATATATGAGTGATGTCGTTTGATGAATAGGCTTTCCTAGCTTGGTGAATGTATGGTCGGCATCTCCTGGAATAAACAACTAGATTTATATCTTTGCTAAGACGGAAGGTTTCCTACGACAGAATATCACAATTTCCGGAATTTACTACTTTTCTTACAGTATGGTTTAAAAATACCACATCCCTGAACACAAATCCACAGTACACATCTAAAATAAGGAAACAGCTGATAAGTATTACATTAAACATTTTCCACTCCACGCATCAACCAGGTTTTGCAGTCTCTCCAGGAACGATGCACTTCCTCACCCGGGAAAAATCGATTTTGTTCAAAGAAAGACAAGAAAACGAAAGTAGCGCTTCACCAGCAAACTGCGTAAAGTGGAGCAAACTCTGTAAAGTGACGCTAATGTCTGTGGGTGTGACTAAAACCAATCTGTCCACTTTGGTACCACTGTCTTGCTTTATTTAGTTTTTTATATATTTTTTGTATTGTGAATCTATTTTTAGCTCTGTCCCAAGGGTGCACTTTGGAATAGAAAAATGTCAGAAATAGACAACATTTGCAGCAAAAGTGTTTCTTTCTTTCTTGGATCCATTTCGCAGGGGACGAAATAAAGGAAAGGAGAGGAAAGAGATGGTAAGAGCCATTTGTCGAAGTCATGGTTTTCAGCAAGTGAGGAGGAGCGAGACAGAGACAGAAAGAGAGGGAACAAGAGGAACAGGAAGAAAGAGAGGGGGCAGCTGCCAGCGGCAGAGCAGGAAAAGTAAATGCTGTAGAGAGGTGGTTGGTGTGAGATGAGTGTGGTGAGGCAGGTGGGGTTAATCATATTTAGAAGGGGGCCCTACACTGTGGTGAGGTAAATAAATGTATGCCATTGTTTGGTTTATTGTGAGTGGACCAAAGACGTGCATTGTGACCAAACATATACAAATAAATAAAACATTCTTGATTGTGGATTTCAGAGGTTCTGTGTCTTTTTTTCTGTTAATGAGTTGCACATACATGTTGGTGGGAAAACCTGAGGTCACAGTGCCCATTTCATTTGTTACTATGACACTGCCTTAAAATAAACAATCAAATGCTGTTAGCAGGTTGATCCTGTTTGCGCTCTCGAGCTGTGGAGATTTCTCCATGAAGTTCCACTACAGAATGGTGCTTTGTCACTTTTTCAGAGCTACAAGGATCTTTGAGAGGGACAAAGCTGAAATCAAATCCATTGCAGGACCCCACAACCTCAAGTGAAGGCCCTAAGAGACTCTCAAAATGTCAGGCAGAGGCCTGCAACAAAGTCCAGCCAAGGTCCAGTTGCCACTGATCAGCTGGGCACAATAGACTGAAAGCCTGTTGCCAGCTTGTAGTGTTCCTATAGTCATACAAGAGGTCAGTTAACTTCTCTTTGGTGTCCACTTCTTTTTCCTGGGTTCAAGAGGAGCAGATCCTGCCATTCATAGCTTGCCTCAGGTCACAGACAGCATGTCCAGTCCTCTTCGGATCTTCTGCAGGTCAAGTATGTTTTCTGAGGATGCGGCTGAGGGGTGCCAAATGTATGCCTAACGCTTGCTAGAGGGTGGCAGTGTCTTCTGGCTCTTCCCCAACCCTTGGCAACCCGACCCACTTTTGCAGCAAATGATGTTTGTAATACTGCAAAAAATCCCATAGTGCACACTATTCCCAAACTTTGAATGGAGTCCCTCTTAGGTCGAAAGTTCTAGTTTAAGGAGTATAGTCTATAATTTGACTTTTTCTATTTACCAATTACAGCCTGACCAGTGATTATGGTATTCTGGACGTAATTGATGGGAGGACGTGGCATTTCTAATGTCACGTGTCCCACTTTTAAATATTATGCACCTTACCTTGTGAGCACCAAAATGTGCTTAGGGGTGACTTATTTGAAGTTTAAAATCAGGTTTCACGGATGTTAAAAGGGGGATTTTTTCTAGACCAGGAAAAAATTCAATTACACCACATAAAGCATGTCGTTTTGGGAATTTTACATTACACTTCTTAGATGAATTCCCAAAATTAGGCCATTGTGCCCCTTTGTCTAATTTCTTTTCCTTACTGGTAAAAAAAAGTGTTGCAAATTGCTGAATTCACTTAATAAATTGACAGCAAGCATAAGGGAACAACAGATCGCATGAGGCTGATGTGCGCATGCTTTTGTTGAAATGCGTCCTCTCATCAACAACTGATGCAAGGCTTGGTTTCGCACTGTATCGCGTAAAATGATGAATTTGAATTTGTAATTTATGTAATTTGGTGTACTTATGACAAAATTTTGCATCATTATGTGAAAGTAGAGCACGTAAATTTCACACACGCCTACATTTGGCAAGTCTGTGCAATAAGGTCCAAGCTGCTGCTGTCAGGCCGCCAGGGTAAGCCTGAAACCATGTTTTCACTGCCACTGTAGTGGATGGCACAATAGGTGCCACAATCTACAGGCAGCATCTAATTTCCCATGTCAGCAGTATACTTCTGCACCACATACTATGTATGGCCCTATAGTAAAGTTAGTTGCACCAATCATGGTCCAGCCATTTTCGACACGTCACGAATAGCCAGATGATGATGTCTCTTGAAATTTCCTCGCAGATGTTTATTTTTATCTAGAGACTTGGTGATGACCACTTGAACAGAAGGGCCAATGGCTTGAACAGAGGTGGCTTCTGCACCTCTCCTATTAGCTTGATAGTTAATACCTCGTGCTGCATGCACAATTGACTACCTTAACCCAAGCTTTTAACACCAGGAACCTCCCTCCGTCTAAGAGAGCACGTAATAGAAGGGCTTTCCGTACTCAATTTGAGCCACTGGCAATAATTTTTGTAGAAAACTCTTTTTTTTGCACCACACATTTACAGAGAGCAAGAGAGGGAAAACCCGCAACAAATAAGGGAGAAAGCAGGAAATGTGATGTGCACGGGCAGGGAGTGTCTGGTAGTGGATTAACGAGACGTCAGGAGAATTTAGGACAATGCAGCCTTGGTATTTGGCGCACTGACAATGACACTGGTAGCAGACTTTTGAGCAGAGGTTTGGGCACAGGTACTCATTGCATTTACAAATCAAGCACTAAAGGCTTTAGGAGCGAGCTAAAGAAAGACTAGTGATTTATTGGCTTTGGTGCAAGTTCTGTAGCTATGAACTTCTTATATGTCTCCGGACTGTGCGTGACTGGAGTTCTACGTCTTGCATGCAAAGTGACTGAGACTAACAGTCTTCAGGATAGTTGGGCTTCATGACAGTTGCTGTGTGGCACACAACTCAGGGTGTATTTCACACAGTCAGTCCAGAGTGTGCTGCACACAGTGCCTTGCACCAGTCACTCAAAGCTATGCTTAAAAGATCTTTCCCTGCACAACCTTCTGGGAGATGTAGCAATAGTTCACCAGCATCAGTCTTAAGATCTTTCCCTGCACAACCTTCTGGGAGATGTAGCAATAGTTCACCAGCATCAGTCTTAAGATCTTTCCCTGCACAACCTTCTGGGAGATGTAGCAATAGTTCACCAGCATCAGTCTTAAGTTCTGTTTCATTGCTTTGTAGGTTGAAACATTGAACAGGAATCTCGTGCCACTGAGGATTTCGCATCCTTATGTAGAACTGTATAGTCTGCAAGATGCAGCATGGCAGACAGACCGTGCTGTACATAGTCTAAAGCCTATCAAAAACAAGCACAGAGCATGTCTTTTGAACATGAAACAGCATTAACCATGCAGCCTCAATCACACATGACCTTACAACGTAAGCATTACCATGCTTGCCTTTACCAGCCATATTCCTTTACCACACATATTCCTTTACAATGCATGCTTGGTAAATGCACATGCGTGGTAAAGGTAGTCAGGGCTCTATACTCAGAGTGAATGGGTGGGAGGTGTTTGAGATGCTTAGAGGGGTTTCCTGCTCAGAGGAGATTGAGAGGAATGAGAAGGATCAGGACAAGGCTTGGTGGGTAGTTTTTGGGGTCAGGGTTGGGTAATTTTTAGGGCTGGGGCCAGGTTTTAGGGCCAGGGCGGGTGGATGGGGTAGGTTTCAGGGCTGGGGAACGGGTTTCAGGGCTCAGGGCGGGGGGCTGGAGTGTAACCTTTACCACACATATGCCTTTACCAATCAGGACTTAGTAAGGGAATTTGTTGTAAAGGCATTTGTGGTAATGACTCAGTTATGGAAAATACCACGTTGTTAAGGCAAGCGATGTAATCACATGTGTGGTTCTGTTATCCAACCCTCTCTCACACAGACACAAACATATCTACAGTTTGTACCTAACTGTACCATGATCAGTCATGCACAGCCCCTAAGCCTATCATACCCACAGCCTGCAAAACACACTGTTTAGTCATTGTCTCAAGACATTTACAACCCTGAGTTGTCACCAAATCAACTCAATCCGTCACATACACACACCTGAGAGCCTATCACCCATTTGCATACTGCCACGATTGTGAAAAACAGAGCCCATAGCATCACATAAAGCCACACAGCCTAGGACCTATTTATTGTTACACACATAGTATAAAATCACACGAAGCCCTAGAGAACATCGCGCATATAGCGACGGTCTGACTGGGACAGAAGATAGGCCCAGACACCAAATTAAAAGTAGCCTCCATTAGCGAATCATATAGCTAAAAAAAAGTGGCCCACATTTGCAAATACAGGCAATTTTGACCTTATAAAGAATAGCTGTTTTGGTGTTTTACAAGGAACACACTGTATAAGTGTTTTACAAGGTATGGGAGAATGCATACATGTGTGCTTGTTGCAAGTAACATTTGTGGTAATATCAGAGAAATCAACAGTAATAACCGCTCGACAAGTACATAAAATAGGTCCACAGTCCAAAAAATAGCCCATACACCGACCTGTTAGTCCAGCCATTTGCGCACTGCCAGATTGACCCATTTAGTAATCCACCATGATGAAATACTATTAATTAGAGACTTTAACTATTGGGCCAACAAGAAGATGGGTGGTCCATACTCAGGAGAATTGACCAATATTCTTAACGGACTGAACTGTGCCTAACATGTGACATCTCTGACTCACATAAAAGGCCACATCCTTGGTCAAACCAGGAACTTTAATCTCACGGTGTTAACCTTAACAGGGTCTCCATGCACCTGGTCCAATCGTTCCTTAATAAATTTCTCCTTTAATGATTTGATCATATCTAAACCCAAAGCTAAAGAGGGTTTAATGGCAAGGAACTGGAATCATACCAATAGCAGTGCTTTCTGTAATTTTTTGAAGACTACTGCACCCACAAACCAGTTCTCTGTTTACCAAAGTGAAGAAAATATTAAATCATGGCTAGCAGTCGACATATCCATGCCCCCTTCAGGAAAGTCAAAACTGCCAGACGCCATGATTATCAGAGGTGCTTCTCAAAAGACTTAAAATTTCAAAACCTAGCCCTGAGCCGCACTGAACATATCTGGAGATGGAATTACACCCCAGATAAAAAAAGATATCCATCAAGCTCAACTTAAACAATATAAAACTGGATCTTACAAACTAAAGCCACCTACTTTTCTAACAAGCTCTTGAATTCTACAAATGAATCCAAAGACATATTTGCGATGGTGACTAAGTAATCCAATCCAGATGGAGTCACAGCAAAACTAGTCCCTACTCAGTCATTATGTAACTCTCTGAACACCTTTTTTATTGATAAAAACAGTACTATTGAAGTGAGCATACCCATAAACCCCTCCACTGGTTCCCAGCCTGTGACCCCTAGGAACCCTCATTCTTTACATCAGTATCCAAAGAATCTGGACCTCCTGCTGATAGCTGCCTCCATCATATTCTGAGAAAAGTCTTCCTTGCATGCCCCGATCCTGCCCTCTCTCTATTGAATGACTCTCTAACTCAGGGCTCAGTTCCCAGAGCCTTTAAAGAAGTGGTAATAGTCCCACTCATCAAGTAAACAGGTGCATACCCTTTGGTTCCATCGAACTTTTAATCAATCTCACTGCTCCCCTTCTTGGCTAAGGCATTGGAAGCCCATGTCGCCAACTGCCTCTGCTCTTTCATCGAACAGTATCAATTCCTAGACTCTCAACATGCAGGCTTTCACCCCACTAACTCAAGTGAGGCAGTAATTCTGACTGTACTAGATGAAATGAGGAAAGAATCAGTTAAGGGCACTACTCAGGCTCTAGTGCTCCTTGATCTCTCTGCGGCATTTGACACAGTCGACCATGAAATCTTGGTGGACCGTGTCAAGGACGCAGGGATTCAGAGACCTGCCCTACAATGGCTGATGTCCTTTTTAGATAATCCCCCCCAATCAGTCCACTTTTCCCAATTCATGGCTCCCAGAGTTAAATTAACCTGTGGTGTGCCGCAAGGACCGTCCTTGTCCCCACACTTGTTCAATCTGTACCTTCTTCCACTAATTCAGTTTCTGGGTGAAAGCAAGGTGTGCACTTTCAATTATGCAGATGATCTGCATTTGATCTTCACCATTAAAAACACCCCGGACTCCACCTTGAACTTACAGACAACCATGTTACATATACGTAACTGGATGAATAATAATCACTTAAAATTCAACCCAGACAAAACAGAATTGATCCTGGTCAGTGGCTCTCAAAATCCTTGGAACTCAAATTTCTGGCCGGCTGAGTTGGGAGCGCCTAAAACTACCATCTTCTTCAGCCAAGAGCCTTTTTGCCCCAATTGATAGCGACCTGACTTTGAAGACCCAGATGGGGATGGTAGCTACCTGCTTTTTTCAGCTTTGGAAGATCAGGAAAATTAGCAGATTCCGTACAACAGAAGCTCTTATGCAGGTTGTTCTATCAATTGTCATTTCTCATGGTGATTATGCTAATTCAATTTGCTTTGACCTCCCGTGTATGTAACAAAAAGATTGCAGTTGGTGCAAAGTCAGGCAGCTAGACTGATGTATTATCAGCTGAGATGGCACAACGCAACTCCTCTAATGAGGAAGCTACATTGCCTCCCAGTAGCACAAAAGGCTGTGCATTTAAGATTGGATGCCTCATCTTTAAATCCCTTCATGGCACATGCCAGAATTTGTTTCCACTCTTCTTCAGAGGTATGCCCCCACGCGGAACCTGATGTCATCTCATCAGAACCTTCTGGTAATCCCTACTTTCACACGGAAGAGACTAGGCGAGTCTAGATTGCCGGCCTTGGCCCCCGAATTTCTGTAATTCACTCCCTTTTAACATAAGATCCTCTGCAATTTACCCTAATTTCAGGAGACTTTTAAAAACGTGGTTGTTTTCCCAAGAATATAAATGATCGAACAAGCAGCAGGCTACCCCTTATATTTAGCACCAAGAAACCGTATGGTGTATGGACGCTCTATGGCCTTTCTGACCCCATATAACCTGTCATGCACCAAGTGCCAGAGCCTGGGCCCCTCAGTCCAAATAAGTCCCAAACATCCACTGAAGTTATCATATGCACCAGGACACAGCCTGTCTCCCTTTACACAGAGCACATGATCTGACATAAAGTGCACCATAACATCTCACGAAGCAGCAGATCCAAGCACACATACAACCTGTCACACAGTTTTAGAGACCTACTTGCATAGGCCAGCACTGCAATAAACATTAAACGCAGCCCCACTAGCTCTTGCATACATAAATCTATATCCTATCTCACAATCACGTCCTATCATATACATCGTGATACCGAAACATGACACCGTATTGTTGCATGAATATTTAAATTGAAAATGTTATTAAAATATTTTAGAATTAAATATTAAATATGTACTAATTTTATGTTTTTAAAATGTAATGAAATTATTTATATTATTAACTATTTTAACTATTTTAATTTAGTTTTACATTATTTCCTATTGGAGGGTGTCACAGTACCAGTGGGTGGACATGTGTGGTGCTCACTCAGTGCAGCCTTTTTTCAGTAGTACTTACATTTCGAAATTTGTACCTATAGACGTGCAAGTCGACACTTTTGGGTAACTATGTGCTCTGGTTTTGGGAAAAGCCCAAAGTAGTAAAGTGATTCAAAAGTGTAAGAGAAAATTACACCGGTAAGTTACTTTGGAATCACCCTCAATCTCTGTTGACTGGAGCACACTGACTCTGGTACAAAACCAAAGAGTGGGAAAGGATAGGAGCTGGGAGATGTTGTGAGCTCAATCATTTGTTCCTGCTTGATCCATTTG
Organism: Lissotriton vulgaris; assembly: GCF_964263255.1. NCBI lineage: Eukaryota > Metazoa > Chordata > Amphibia > Caudata > Salamandridae > Lissotriton > Lissotriton vulgaris. Next base: position 1,186,432,325 of record NC_141693.1, on the reverse strand, counting down.
TGAAAGTTTCCAGCCTGCTATAAGCTCCCTGGAATCTTGGTGACCCACTATATCCCCCTATGACACCTCAAAGCTTTCATGGCCACCAGAGTGCCTCCACCCTCTATGACTCTCCTGATGGAGGTGTAGTACAGCCAGAGGCCCTGCTGCATCCCAGCACGCCTTTCTTCCATGTCTAGGACCCATCATTAAAATAAAAGTGCACAGCTAATAAATAGGTCTAGTTGTGTTGGTCTAGTGCATGCTAAGACATGGATGCAGAAATGTTGTTATGTGTAAGAAAAGGAGGTATCCCCGACTAAAGTTCCTAAATCGGGATCACTGAAATGCTTGAAAAGACGAATATTTAGGAACATAGATTTCAAATGGACGCTGACTGACAACAAAGAATACCGACTATGGATTGACGGTACACACTAGAATATGTCGTAAAAAGGGGGGTACTTTATTCAATAGTATAATTATTAGGGATATGACTTTTTAACATTCATTGTCGATCCAACGTTGATTACCATAATATGCACTTTATATGTGTCATGTGTCACAATACATTTTTATATAGAAATATACATTTTATAAATAGATCCAAAAATTACAATAAATAAATAGATCAACATAACAATAAATAGATCAAGAAAACATGGCTAGAGATAGTTTAACATTGCATGAAATTGCATAAATGCTGTTTGCATCAGTTAGCACAATAAAACCACACCCATTGGCTTTGCCATAGCCAATGGCTTCGCTATGAATAGCACAGCACAACCGCTAAATGTTAACACTGCAAACACTGTATCTACAGGTTCTTGCAGTGTTGAGATCTGTTCTTCAATGTGCAGTTAGAGCATGAAAGAATTCAAGCATCCTGAATATAACCTCACATTTTACACCCCCTCAAAACAGAATACAACTTTAGAAAATGCCGTGTTACCTGCAAGGTGCGGCAGCCCCCCACTGCACAGCAGCAGCAGCAGTAGAGGGGTGTAGAGCTCTGCTGTGGCCATCTCGAGCTGTGAGCAGGCCTGCTCTCTGTCACTCTCATGAAGGGCGCGTCGGCATTTATAGGTCTCTGGTGAGCGGTGGGTTTGCCAGGTGAGGTTCACTGCGCCCGTGCCCGCTCGATACCAGGAAGTGATTTTGATTGTGTTTATTGTCACACTTTGCCACCGTTCTTAGCCTCTCGCACGTAGCTTCCCTTTTAATGGCTGTTTTATATCACTGACCTCTGCCGATGTCAGAGGCTTCACAAAAGTGATATACACAATTGTAAAGGAGCTTATGTTTATCTTTTTGTGAAACATGTGTCAAACATGAATGCATTGCCTTGTAAAGAAAAATGCTGTAGAAAGGTCGCATGTTTTGTTTGTGGGAACCAGGCCCGGACTGGTGATTCCGGGCACCGGACAATCCCCCGGTAGGCCAGATAGTGTGGAGGCCGGTTTAATCAGAGGGGTCCGGTTTTGCTTGAGCCAATTTTCCATGAGTCAGAGTCAGTCTCCTGCAATGTATACTTTTGGGGCAGACAACAGTACGGGGCCCAAATGCCATATACATTTTAGTTGCTAATCAAAATAAATGTGTGCAGGGACTCGCAGGGTGTGTTAATCGGGGTCATAACGTACACCCGTTTCTTCAATGATGTTTCAAGGGAACTTGTAACATAAGGTTTGTATTTCAACCAGATGTGGGACTAATTCACTGTCTTTTACCGTTCTTTTTATTTTGAGCGCTGAGAACATTCAATAAAAAACGGATGCAGATTATGATAATTTTCCAGTTTTATTATGCTGACAATTATAGCTTTACATGCATTATCTCGTAAAGTATCAGTGAATGGAGCAACAAAAAGAAAAATAAGACAATTTTAAATGAAATCACTTGCTTTACCAGAAATTTCATGGAAGTGTGTAGACACTTTCGTGCTTGTTTCTGTGCGAATGATGACGACGCAATCGGATTGGAAGTACAAGCACTAGACGTCTTTGAGTAAAGTTTGTTACTCAAATTATCTATGTTTTTAAGTATGTCTGAAGTCTAACAATAAAAAGAAAACACGTCGATAGTTTCTAGAACTACCTTTACCTAGTAATGTTGGGGAGACGTGGAACTGCAGATATGTTTGCCATTGAATAATAGTGACAGTTTAATTTGCACTGAATGCACTATCTGTCCTTGTTGTTTGGTTGCGGTAATGTGCATCAGATGCGCTAAAAATATAACGAGACATGAATGACCCTTCACACATTGAACTTAAAGGCATTTATTATCTTTTATTCCCAGCGATAAATGTTTTTAAATGATATGTGCGGCAGAACTGGTTCAGGTTGGTTCTCCATTCAAATGTCTTTGCCAGGCTGGTGTGGAGACACAGTCTTTTTGTAAAGGCGCCACTCTCAGCAGGGAGCCTCTGGCCTTGAGCACCTACCACAGAGGCACACAGAGGTGGCAGGTTCAGTGGACTTCTTCTCTGCATAGCCACTCTCACATGCATTTCATTTGTTTTATAGCGCTACTCAAAGCCCAGTGTAAGTTGTGTGAACACTTTACAACACACACACATTATATATGGAGACAATGAATTATACGTGTGGGAATCAGGCTATAGGAAATAAGACATACAACAATGTGAATTGCAGGGTGTAAGCATCACATATCATCCATACTGGTAGGCAGTACATTTTAAGAATGGGTGTTCTGGAGAAGCCGAAACTCAGGATTTAAATTGTACCTTAGTGGTTGGGGTTGGCTTTACTATTAAGAATATATTTCTAACCAAATAAACCTTTTTTTTAGCAGGATTTGGATAGGGAAAAACTAGGGGAAAACCAATGTTCTACCCTATAGCATGCCTTCTGCTGTTTGATGACAGGTTATTGGTCATTGCCATATATTACGATTGTAATTTAGGAACTACTGGTTACAAAAACATCTCTCTGGTAAAAGCAGTAACCCACTGAGCTATACACATAAAATACAGTTATGTGATTTGCATGGTACATGTTCTTTGCAGCAGGCATATTAACTCTTTGTGCTACTTTATGAAGAGTCAAAACTGTCACTAGCCCAAACTCTGATCTCTCTCCAGCAGGAACATTAACCACCAGAGTTAACTTGGCATTTTTATTGTTGCCTGAAAACTGCTGGACACACTACACACAAGGTACTTTGCAGCAGGCGCTATTAAACCCATACGTTATTTCTTTGCACAGCGCCCCTCGAGTCAGCATCAGGTGCGGCTGCACCAGTCAGTCCGCATCTTAGTTCCTTGCAGCGAAAAGAACAAGACCATGTTTCAGCACGCATCTGTGTATATGGTGTTTGGATAGCACAAACTGTGTAACAAAGCCCTGTAGAAGGCCAAGGTCACAGGTAAATCCATGAAGTGCTTGAAGGGTTAGCTGGGCTCTGAGATGTGCTGTAAAATCCACCATTTTGGTCTGTCTTTTCAAAAAAAATTCTTGGGGGGAGAACCCACCCAAACCCCCCCTAGTAGTGGTTGGGCTCACATGCCAAGTGTCGGACGGAGGCTGGTCTGCCAAAACTTGACAGGGCGGCTTTCAGTCCCCAGTCCGGCACTGGTGGGAACACAGTATTTGAGTATCCATCTGAAGTCTTCCAATGTCTCTCCCAATGTCCCTGCTCACACCGGTGCTCTCTCCTTGGTCCCCACATGTTTTCTATGGTGAGGGGTTGATTTACTCCCTCGCCTGAGGTCCTGCGCCTGTCATATGAAGCACCAGAGACAATGCATTGCTGTGAGATGACTCGCTATGCAGGACACCATCTTTTCCATATTCCACGAACCTGCCAAGCATCCTTCAGAATGTATCAGCGATACAATGCAAGCTTCTCCCTCACCACATACTACCAAAGGCTTCTCTGGTGTCATCCAAATTAGAGCATCCTCCAAATTATTGGTTCGAACACAAACCGCCTTTACTAGCACTCCATTCTTCCGAGGTAAATACATTGGGTACCATACTTAATTGGATTATCAGTAACACCTGGTATTTACAGTGCTATGACCGGAAAATGAAAATACTAAATTAAAAAAATATTCACCCAGGGCAGGAGCTAGTACAGCCCAAGCCTTCAGCTGCTCATCATGCAGATTAGAGTCGTTTTTTGCAGCACTGACCCACTGAAGTATGCAGAACGATTGGCATCATGGAATTTCGAAAGGAAACATAAATACACTGTAGATTGTAGTAAATAAACTAAACGGGAGGGGGGACAGGAAACAACTTAGACTAAAACAACGCAATCCCTCTTTCATCAGACGAATACGCACAAGCCAAACAAGCATTGGTAAATGCTTTAGGTTTCGCCTACTTGATTAATAATACATTGTCATTTGTAAGTTGTAGCTTGCTGAGTAGTAGAATATAAGTTATAGAAAGTGTGTTAAAGTGTTATGACTTGCTTTATGTACAAAATGGCAATATGTTGTGCTGTTACCAGTGGTACAGTGGTGGTAAGTAATAGCAACATTTTGAAAGAGGGAAATAATACAATTAATTGATGTAATAGCAATATTATTGGAGTTCTGCCAACTTTTCGTGCCAGTGCCACTGCATCTGCTGCACCATTTAAATCATGACCCTATTGCTTGTAAGGTAACTGCACTTGTGACTGCCTGTTTAGTAGTAAAATATTGCAATATTTGGTGATCAGATGGGTTTCTAGAGCTTTGGGCCTGCCTGCAAGGTAACTACCCTTCTGACTACTTATTTAGTAGTTAAATATAGCAATATTTGGTGTTTAGAGGAGTTGTGACAACTTTTGGACCCAGTGCCACTGCACCTGCGGCACCATTAAAATATTGTCCCTAGTGCCAGCTATACAACTGCAGTTGTCACTGCCTGTTTAGTAGTGAAGTTTACCAATATTCTGCGTTTACTGGAGGCCTAGAACGTTTGGCCTTGATTCCACTGCACCTGTTGCACCCTTCAAAGCAAGCCCATTTTAGCTGCAAGATATTGCTCTAGAAACAAACATTGCATTTACAACCTTCTCACTGACATAAAACCTGACTTACTCTTCATCACTGAATCATTGCTAGGCGATGACATGACTACAGTGCTGCATGAAGCCGTTCCTCTAGGCTATTAAACTATCACACAAAATGGTATAGGTAAAAGAGGAGGTTGCCTAGCTGTTGTGTTCAGGCAAACATTGCATATGACTAATGCTGTCAACGTCGTTGTTAGGCCCTTTTCTCCAGAGGCAATCCTTCACTGTCTTCCTCCTGTAACTTCCTGCTCCAGACCTCCACCTAGCAATGCAAAATTCCCAGACGCGCTTCTAGACACAGTTGCAAACCTGAAAACACTTCACTCCAACCTATGGATGCTTGGTGACCTCAACATTTGGTTTGACAAACCCAATATGTCCCATCCAAAAACCATAATCGCTGGCCTGGCGACACTGAACCTGCATCAAATCGTCCACAAGCACACACATATCACTGGACACATCCAAATTAAATTACAGAATTAGTTACCTTTCAAACAATGACTCCAGTCAAATAGCAAGACCACAATTTGCTTGCTTTCCAACACAGAACAATACAAAGTGACGCACCTACAACCAACCTTATATGCATCCACCTATCGACCGTGGAACAAAATCAGTTTGGAACACTTAGAAACACAATTTACATCCAGTACATTTCTGGACACAATACATTCTGTACAAACACGAAATGAGTGTCTGCAGGAAGCTTTTGATATTCTGATATCTCTAAAAATAACACAACAGAACAAAAAAAAACAGGTACCATGGGAAATGTAGAGATAAAAGAGATAAAACAACAAATTAGAAAGATGCAACGTGCCTCGCTCTAAACAGACACCAATCAAAACAAACTTCGCTTACAGAAAATTAACAGATTATACAAGTCAGCTATCAACAAAGATAAGAAAATGTACTATTCAGAAGAAGTCAAAATGCTAAATGTGCAAATAAATAATTCTATATAATTCTCACTGAATTTGGTAAACCAAATTGCCTAGAAGGAGCTCACATATTTCACAGCTCACAGATTTCACAGACAAACTGGCAAATCATTACACAAAAGCAGACATGTCAGATTCTTATTCAAACAAAGACAATGCACCAGCACCGACTTGTTTTGAAAAACAACAATCCAAGAATACTCTAACCCAACCTCTCCATTACTAAATGGCATGGAGTCAACTTAAATTGAATGGTTCGAAAATGAAAATACTTATGTATGGTGATTGGAAAAAGTATGACCTGCTCATAGCCTGGCCTGATGATCTGAGAACACTGCCTTAAGTATCTAAGGAAGAAAGCAGCCTCAAAACAACCATGGACTCCATGCTATCAATGAATGCCCAAGTGACAAACTAGCAAGACCAAGCTTTGTTACTATAAAATCTTCCCCCATCTGGGATTTCCACACAAGGTCCAGGCTGCCATCTCTGTTATTCTGTCCAAACTCGATTATGCCAATAGCCTCTCCCGGATCACCTTTAATGACTATGACAAGACTACAATGGATTCAGAAATCGTCTGCCAGACTACTCTACATATAAATCCGCAAGCCCACATCTCCCCTGCCTGGAATGCCCTGCATTGGTTACCGGTTGCCAGAAGATCCATGTTCAAGCTGATTTGTATCACCCATGAAGCGATACATGGAACGCAGCCGCTCTTTATCAGCAATATAATCACCAAATACATTCAACAAAGGAACCTCCCGAGTCATCCCCACTGGAAGACAGGGTGCTGGATGGCCATATGCCGGACAGCGCCATTTCCCTGACTTATAAAAAACTAATCAATGTTCGGACGGACCTGCTGGTGAAAGTGCGTGATCAATGGATGAATGATGGGATTGAGATGGATGATGAGGACTGGCAGTCTGCGTTATCCTCCCCTAAGGAAGTAGCAATTTCGGCCAGACTGCGTTTGGTTCAGCTGAAAGTGCTTCACAGGGTGTATGTCACTGGCCCCAGGTTGATTCATATGGGGCTTTCCCAGGACGGCCTTTGTAGGCAAGGATGCGGTGCGCTGGCCACTTTTATGCATACCATTTGGGAGTGCCATGTCATAGCCTCCTACTGGGAACGAGTGCATGCGGTTATGCGTGTTGTGACTGGTGTGGATTTGCCTGCGGAAGCTAGACGCTGCTTGCTTAATGTGTGGGGTCCGACTGATTACAATAATGCTCAAACCCGCTGGGTCACATTGGGGAACATGGTGGCCAAGAGGGACATTGCTCAGAAATGGGGTGCTCCGACCCCCCCCCTCGGTGAGTCTTTGGAAAACCAACATGGATTGGTGCATGCTCGGGGAGAAAACTGTCTACTTAGCTCGGGGTAAGCCCAAGATGTGGGGGTTGGTTTGGGGGGCCTGGAATGCATATAGATGCGATATTTGTGTGCCCCCGGAAGCAGTCCGACTGGAGGTTCATCTCTCACCTTAGCTATTCCCTCCACCCATGTTTCACGTGATATGATCCTGTTTCTTACTCCCCCCACAAATGTATGCTCTCCTTTTTTGATATGATTATTCCAAGATGCGGAAGTTCCCGCTTGTCCCCCTGGATATATGCCTTAACGCTTTTCTATTCTTTTCTGCCTTGCCATCCTTCTCCCTTTCTCCCTCCTCCTCCCCCCCTTTTTTCTTTCTTTACTCTTGTTCCTTCTCGGTTCTCACCTTGTTTCTTAGGTTCACTTCTATAATATGTAAAATTAAACCTGACTGCTCCTTATACTGTTTTGTGCACACCTATACGTTGCTTTGACAATGCTGCCTAGCCTCCGGGATGTACGGCTGAATAGCGGTGTACTTTGAACTACCAATAAAGGTTTTCCAAAGAAAAAAAAAAAAAAAAAACCAAAGGAACCTCCACTCTAGAGTGGCACCTCGCCTCAATATCACAAGTACAAGAAAAAACAAATGGGTGGCACATCCTTTTCTGTTCACGCAGCCAAAGCATGGAACTCTTTACCCCCAACATAAGATCCACAGATAACCACCTTATCTGCAGAAAACTACTCAAGATTTTGCTCTTCCCCGCATAACCACCAAATGCAAACATAAATATCCATCATATCCCACTGTATATGAGGATCTATTTAGACTATAGATATGTATCTAAATTTGTCTATTGCTTTGTTTAAACATGTATGATAGAATATATTTTTAATGATAAATATTTGTGACTTCTACTCAACAAATTCACTTATTACTTATAGCTACATTAGTCTATGTTTTTAATATGTATATAAGTGACTGCATAAATAAGTAAATCTTTTATTATAGCCATTTATCTATATTGCTTCACTATTGAATTACAAAAATAAAATATAAAGAATTATTTTAAAAAACAACAACACTTGAAAGCCGGAGTTTTATTAAATGCATATTTAATTTACATATATTACCTTCCTTATGCATACATATAGCTTCCATTTACTCATGTATCTATATATTTATTACTTTTCTTCTAATTCAGCATATCCAATGTACTACGCTATTTCTCACAGTATACCACTCTCAATATATTTTCTACCTCAACTCTCTGACTCATCTCAAACCTCATACTACTACAATTTCCAATGCACTACCCTATACCTCACCCAATACCTCTATCAATATACCCCTACTATGATCCCTAAAATAACCCTTTCTGGACACTTCCCTACTCTACCTCTCCTTGCATCATCCCATACCTCTTTTACTATTCAGATCCCCAAACAAGCCCTTCTATACCCATCCCTCTCACTCTTCCCACTCCACCTCCCCTTTACTCCCCCAAACCGCTTTCTACTGCTATGAACCTCCAAATAAAAATATTCTAGACCATGCGTCTTCTACCCTTTCTTCCCTTTTCTATCCCTCCACTATTCCTTTTCAATCCAAATAACAGACTAATATGTCCACTACTCAAATTAATTTAATATTTCCCTATACTAACTCCCCTCCAACTCTCCTTTGCTCATCCCAAACCCTTTCCTACAGCTATAAACTAAAAAAAATTCTCTATCTTTCCCTCTTTGATCCCTCCATTATTCCTTTTCAATCCAAATAACAGACTAACATGTCCACCACACAAACTAATTGCATATTTCCCTATACTAATTCCCACTAATCCAGTTTGGATTCCGGAGTAGTGTGCTTCTCACTGAAAAGTGCTTAAACACCTAATCAGGGGTAGCAAGAGCTATATAAATGCAAACCTTTTCCTTCTTCTATCCCTCCACTATCCTTCCCAATCCAAATAATAGACTAACATATCCACTGCTCAAATTACTTCATATTTCACTACACTAATTCATCACTAATCCTTTATGGGTTCCAGAGTGGCGTTCTACTCGCCAAAAATGCGCTTCAACACCTCATCAGGGGTACCAAGCACTATATAAATGGAAACCTTTTCCCTCTTCTATCCTTCCACCAACTTTCTCAATCCAAATAATATACAAACGTATCCAACGCTCAAATTACTTTCAAATTGCACAATACTAATTCACTACTAATCCTTTATGGGTTCCAGAGTAATTTGCTACTTGCTGAAAAATCACTTCAACACCTCATCAAGGGTAGCAAGCGCTTTATAAATGAAAACCTTTTCGGTCTTCTATCCATCCACTATCTTTCTCAATCCAAATAACTGAGTAACATATCCACTCTCAAATTAATTTCATATTTAAGTATACTAATTCACCACTAATCCTTTATGGGTTCCGGAGTAGTGTGCTACTCACCGACAAAGAGATTTGACACCTCTTCAGGGGTAGTAAACGCTATATAAATGCAATTACATTGCAATACAAGATAAATGCATTGGGTCATCCCGTATAGTAGTAAAATATAGCAATGTTCTGTGTTTCGAGGAGGTCATGACAACATTTTGGGCACAGTGCCACTGATGCATTGAAATCATGAGCCTGCTATCTGCAAGGTTACTGAACTTGTGACTGCCTGCTTAGTAGTAAATTATAGCAATATTATATGCTTAGTGAGGAGCCTAGAGCTATTGGTTCTGGTTCCACTGCACCTGCTGCATCATTCAAATTATGACTGTATTGCCTGCTTTATAAATGCACTTGTGACTGTCTTGTTTATTGTAACATTTTGCAATAATCTGGGTTTGATGAGGTCCCAAGAGCATTTGGCCCCAGGGCGACTGCACCTGCTGCATCATTCAAATCAAGTCCCTTTTTAGGTAACTGCAATTGTGACTGCCTGTTTAGTAGTCTAATATTGTAATATTATGTGTTTAGAGGAGTTGTGTTCAAATCAGTTGAGGTTTGCCTGTTTTTTTAGTTACCCTATTTTCGGAAATACAAGCTGTAGACGCAGTAATGACCTTTTTATTGTTTACATTCTCACTTTTATGCCTTTTTTTAAGGACGATATGTTATATTAACAAGCACAGGCAAAGCCAAAAGGTCTGACCCTGTTGCCTTCAAGATAACTGCACTTGTGATTGCCTGCTTAGTAGTAAAATATAGCAATGTTTGGTGTTTAGTGGCGTTATGACAACTTTTGGCCCCAGTGCCACTGCACCTGCTGCATTTTTAAATCAAGCCTCCTTTCGACTGCAAGGTAACTGCAACGGTGACTGTATAGTAGTAAATTATAATAATAATATTGAGCTTATAGAGCGCTCAGTAACGCCATCACGGCGTGTCCCCGCGCTGAAGCTGTCATAGGAAAACAGCAGTCAAAGACCAGGATCTATGCAGTGTATAGATGTGTTTTAAGTAAGGCCCTAAACCGCGTTTCACTGCTCTAGCAATATTAGATGTTTATAGGAGTCAACTTTTGGGTCTGGTGCCACTACACCTGCTTCACCATACAAATCATGATCCGGTAGTTTGCAGGGTAACTGACCTTGTGGCTGCCTGTTTAGTAGTAACATATAGCAATTGTAAGTGTTTAGTGGGATGCTTAGGGTTTTTAGTCCTGGTGTCACTGCACCTGCTGCATCATTGAAATCATGACTCTGTTGTCTGCAAGGTAACTTCACTTGTGATTACCTGTTTAGTTTTAAATTTGAGCAATAATCTGGGTTTAGTGGGGTCCCTTGAGCTTTTGGTCCCGGTGCCACTGCACCTGCTACACCATTCATCATGTCCCTTGTAACTCAAGTCACTTTAAACTGCAAGGTAACTGCAATTGTGACTGCATGTTTAGTAGTCAAATATAGAAATATTATGTCTTAGGGGAGCTTTTGTGCCTGGTACTACTGCACCTGCTGCGCCATTCACATCATGACACTGTTGTCCGCAAGGTAACTGCACTGGTGACTGCCTGTGTAGTAGTAAAATAGAGCATATCTCATGTATATTAGATTTATTTTTAATATGCAATGTTATCATAATGACCAAATTGATTAGGTTAAAAAAATCAATCTGATAATGCCTACAAAGAAAGGTACTGAGGCATGAATAGAAATGCCACAAACGTTCTAAGGCTATAGCATCTGCTTTACACAACTAAGTGATAAAAAGCAAGCATACTGTTAGAAGCGGTCTGTCTTTTTCGTGAGAAGAGATCTTATCCTGACAGTGAATGTGGCTTAAACAGTGTGAACAGCTTTATTAGAAGTATCGTAAATACATGCAACCAGGGGAAGTTAAAAAAAAAAGTTATAATGAATACAACAATTTGGCATGGGAACTGATAAGAGCCCCCTTTTAAAATATTTTAAATACAGGTTATTTCACAAGCACAGTGCAAACACTGTGCATGTGAAACCGAACAAGAACTGCCTTTTCGGAAGCTATTAGAGACCTGGCTCTTCCAGAACAGATCCTCGTAACTCTTCTAAGTGGTCTGTGCCTCTCTATCAGCACTGGGATTGCTAAGTATAATCATGTGCTATCCAAGTGGTGTATGGACTAGAATAGAATAGAACAGAATAAAATAAAATAAAATAGAATAGAATAGGGGAAGAATTGCGTTGCTTGATGTTCAACTTCACTTACATCAAGGGCAGGTCTCACCTCAAAATGGAATCTTCTTAGAGGCTTTTTATTTAAAGATGCTGAGACGCTGGACTCTCACCTACCAAGTGGGGGCATGCTTCATCTAGTTTACTCCTAGCTATCTTTCTATATCTAATGCAAGCTCTTCCTGGGGGAGTGAGGTGGGGGCTCAGGGCATTTACTTAGGTCCTTCAAAAAAAAAGCTATTTGTTAAGCTTAAAGCGATTGCTCCTTGGGGAGCCTGCAGTGGGTGGTCAGATCTTATAATTGTGTAATGGAAGGTGCTATGAATGTGGTTAAATAGAATCTTTCTACTACAAGTTTAAAAATCAAGTGGCAGAAAGTGGGGATTTTTGAACTCTAATTATATCAAACAAGTAGTATCACCACGTTTTTGCCGTTCAAGGAATAGCCACTATCGTGTAGGGCATAAATTGGGACAAAAACAGATCCCAGCATCATAGAAACTATGGGACATATTTACAAGGGGATATCACCACCAGAAACACAAAAGGAGCATAAGGGGGTATACAGTCATGTAGCCCCCCACTCAACAGTCTACAAACACAAGTAGACCTGACCAATTCTGTACAAATGATTACATTCTAAAGATAACTGAGGAGTTTGTAGAACATTTCAAAACTTCCTCGAATGCAAGGCACATTACCAATAGCCTAGTGTCCAATTGTTCAATTTCAAAAGAAAAATGTCAGTATACCACATCTCATATGAAGTAAAGATTTTTGTGTCCGCACAAAGTTTGTGAAAAAATGTGAGAATAGGAAGAATATACCTCACCTTAGTAACACCAAGGGGGCTGGCTGGTTGGTACTCACTAGCTCACCCACTTATCATCATCAGTAACTTTCTTACCCAAAAAGAAAAGAGTGTGCTTATTCATAGAGTTCTCAAGGTGAGGAAAGGGGAAGAAACAGTGAAAAAAACATGTTTAAATGCACTGTCAGTGCTTGTGTCACTAAAGTGCACCGCACCGAGTGGTTGCTGTCATCCCTCTTACCTACAACCCACTCTTCAGGGGATCACGCACAAACCGGTCACGTGTCCGGGTGACAACTGCAATCATCAGTATCACCGCTACCGAAGATCATCTTCGGGATGGAGCACAATGCAGCCAGCTATACGTAGTAGCGGTGATACGGACAATGGCAGTTGTCACCAGGAAACTTGACTGGTTGGCAAGTGATCCCCTGAAGAGTGGGTTGCAGGTTCAAGGGATGACAGCAACCACTTGGTCCAGTGTGAGTCACAAGTGAGGTGAATACTGGTTACCCTGGCAGCCCTGATGAAGTTGCATAAATAGGCGGAAACCAAACATGTTGACTTTTGGCTTGTGAAAATGGCTTAAATTAAACCATTCTGTTAAGTGAGGACGCTCACGGCACCAAATAAAATTACATTTAGCAAGTGAGTGGTACCTCATTTTAAATTTGAGAATTGCATTTCTTTTCTCACGAGGACCAGTAGTAGGTGTTGGTAAAATGTGCAACATTTGCAAAGTATATTGTTTGGTATCAAAATATTGGTCATAAACATATCCTTTGTGGAACTTTCAAATATGGACATAAAACAGATGTTCTACAACGTTAATGTAAATTTTAAATGTTTAGGTCTGATATTTATTCAGTTATCAAATATTGTTATACTATCCATTTTACAAAAAAATTATGTAACCATAAAAGCCCTTAGGTAAAAATGCATGAATCTGATTTCAAAACATTCTGTGATTTCTTTAATTCTCTTACACCTGCTACAATGCTCTACATCTTGGTTCATATTAATGAGCCCCTTGCATCGCTATAGCATCGCTTTTTGTAACGTAACAGCTGCGCAAAACACCAAATCATATTTATGAGGCCACACACAGCCACTTTTCCTGGCTTTGAATGACCTCATAAATATAGAGTAAGGCAACACAGCGCAAGCCTCTACATTGCCTTATTCTGTAGTAGGGAGGTGTTGCATGGGTGTTCCCACACAACACCCATCGATTTTGGTGCGTTCCCAGATTTTCCAAGACCATGTAAACATGGACAATTAGCTTTATTCCTCTTTCTATGTGTGCTGTGTTCTGCAGCACACATAAAAGATGAAAAAGCCTCTCAATCTTGTTTTTCTGTAGAACGTTGTCTCTTCCTACACAAAAACAATCTTACATGCAACACAGTTACCCTTGCACCATCTTGCAAGTGTTCCTGCGTTAGCACTAGGATGCCCAAAAGGTGCCAGATCAGAGGGAAAGGACAGGAATACGCCGTATGCCACAGATGCAGTGAATACCTGCCCTTTCTCTTTGATGCAGGACAGCACAGCACAGTGACTAGGGGGCATATTTACGGGGATTTTACTTTATGGTTCTCAAATTGGCCCATTTATGACAACATGAGGTTAGTGGCCGGGTTCTCAAGTTCAAGATTAGACACTTGAGCCTTGTATTTGTATCTTAACAGACTTTAATAAAATACAGTATTTTTCATACATGGTCCTTTGTTTGTATGTCTCAGGTCGGTTTCATCAATTTCATTCTTGGTTCGCCTTTTTGGAGTATTTTTCATTGCCTTCATTGCATTAAGACTAGGATATGAAAATTTTCCAGAAATAGGTAATAATTTCATCTTTCTGTTTCTTATGCTCTTTAGGGCTTTTTTTGAGGATTTTTTGTGGCCAATAACCTTTTCTTTATTGAGTGAATTGCCATAGTCCTTAATGGGGACATTTTAGAATGAAATCCTTTTAAACAGTTTTCTCTGCCTTGAGGTTCATTCTATACACATGGCACATCTTGGATTATTGACTGTACTGTTTCCTGATATTTTATCTTTTTACTTATTATAATACTTCCCCCTGTCTTGGTAGTGGTACTTGTAGGTTTTCAATGTTTTCAGACTTTTAAATACACTTTAAATAAAGGTTGAAAACACCAAGAATGTAGTTGGAGAACACTGTCTAACTCACTAGGGTGTTGCAAGTTGTCGTTTTTAAAGAGAAGTATTCAAATAATACGAATTACATATTTTGAATTGTTTTATCTTCTTTGCATGAATCACCTTATCAGCCTTGAGAAAGTCCAAAGATTTGAGGAAACTCGTTTCAGCTGATTCATCTGTATCTCATAATTAACAGAATATTCGTATCTTGTTTTTGGCTGAATCAACTGTTTTAGAACAGCCATTATTGGTTATTGGAGTTACCAAGAGGAAGGAAACACATCAATTGATTGCAACATGTAATATCTGGACTTTGTGATTGTTAAAGGAACAGTCAATGGTAGTAAACCTCCTAGAATACTGATTATATTGGTTTATGATAGGGTGTAAATATCCCAGATCTTTACATATTTACATGCATTTTGAGTGCCCTGTTGCTAATTATGTGAAGATTCTGCACCAAAACAATCCTGTGAGGCTTTTTCCTCTTTTTATGTGTGCCGCAGAACACAGCACACATAGAAAGAGAAAAGGCAAGACAAGGAGAAAATAAAGATATTTCTCCTCATTGCACCTCTCCTGGGGAGGTGTATAATTTTAGTGCATCCCCAAGTTTACAAGGTCCTGCACATCTGGGAATGCATCAAAATTCATGGGTGTTGCGTGGGAACACCCACTGCAGTGCCCATGGAATGCCTCTCTAGCGCAGAGTAAGGCAATGCTGCGATTTGCGCTGTGTTGCCTTACTCCATATCTATCAGGGTGGACTTTTCCCATGGGGGAAGGATCAAGACTGATTTGCATATGACCAAGTCCAATCTGGAATAGCATGGCGAGCAAAACAATTATGGATGTAACCCAGATTTGTGACTGAGGGTGAATGTGTGACAATGTTCAGCATTCCTTCCACCAACCTTTTGTGTTGCAATATTTTCCCTAAGTGAAGATGGGTATATCCAGATGTGGGTACCGTTCTCGCTATGCCATTGGATTCAAGCTAACCCAGCTGATGAGGGGTGATACCCCGAAACCGGTCCCAGGATGCTTGTTTTCTGACCCAGGGAGCAACTGGCCTGGCAGTTCGGGCTGGACTCTTCGCATGGGGAGCAGCGTCAAGACTGATTTGCATATGGATGGATCCAAACTGGAATGGTCTGGCGAGCAACACAAATGATGGATTTAACTCAGATCTGTGACTGGGGTTGAATGTGTGACAATGTTCAGATTTCTGTCCATCATCTTTTTGTGTGCAATGAACACACACACTACCAAAGACAGATGCGTGCGCGTAAACAAACAGGATGCACATTTCTTTTTTTATCATGAACTTCTACAGCCATCCCAACTCTCGCTGGTGTTTTGGGCTCTCATTTCAGTAACACGGTAGGACGGCATCCCCCCAGTTGTGGCCTCAGTAAGAGGAAGCGGCCAATAGTAGACTCTGGGGTGGCCTGGGGAGGGGATGGATAATAGTGAATGGAGAGAGAAGGGGGCAAGCAAGAGTGCCAGTTTGAGGGGGAAGTAGGAGAGACTATCGCTTCCTGGGAGAGAGGGCAAAAAGAGTGCCTGGGAGGCAGGTCAGGGAGATTTGGACGGCCTGGCAGTGGAATGGGGAGTTCCTGAGGTGGAGGGGCACTGAGTAGGAACCCTGGCAGCCTAGGCCGGGGAGTTATTCGAGAAAGAGAGGGGACTGCCAAGCCTCTTCTCTTGCTGCTTCTCCTCTCTAGGGGCCAGATGTAGGAAGACATTTACCGACCGGTAACGGCCGATTCGGCCGTTACCGACCAGTAAATGGCTATTCTAGATGTAGGTGGCCTATTTTACCGAATCGGTAAATTTACCGAATCGGTAAAATACCGAATCGGTATTTTAACCGATTCGGTAATTTTGAAATGTAGGTGGGACTCTTCTGAGTCCCACAGGCCTTACCGAATCGGTATTTTACCACCCAATCCAATTAGGTGGTAAAATATCGATTCCAGATGTGCATGCACATGTGTGCATGCACACCTATGGCATGTGACAGACGGACATGCCCTTAGGGCATGTCTGTGAGCCACATGTCACACATGCCTTACATCGGGGTGCTAGAGGGTGTCAAAGTGACACCCCCTGCACCCTTGTAAAAATCGGTATTTACCAAATGGGTAAATACCGATTCGGTAATGCCCATTGAATCCTATGGGCTTCAATGCCCATAGGAGTCAATAGGCATTACCGAATCAGTATTTACCGATTCGGTAAATACCGATTCTTACAGAATCGGCAATTCAATAACGATTCTTTCTACATCTCCCCCCTTCTATTTTACGATTCATAAATACCGAATCGTTAAAATTCGGTATTTATGAATCGGTAAAATTAACTTACCTACATCTGGCCCTAGGTTCCTTCACCTAGGGTCAGTGACTTACACAGTAGATTCACACCAAAGATTCTTGGTGCTTGTTAATCAAACATACCTATGCAGATTTAAAAGGGTAATTAATCACTAGATTGGAATCATTTCAGTTATTTCCTCAACAGAGTTAATCAAATTTCAGTGTGGAGAACAAAAGGGAGGGAAACAGCTCTGCCAGTCTGTCTACATTATTAGCAGTGTGGGACAGGGCCTAGGTACATCGAACAAATGTTGATGGACAGAGGAGAGAGAGAGGTTAGGAGAATTGTAAGGCAATGAAGTCAGGTTATTTTGGCACATAGCTTTATGAACTATCACCATACCTTTGAACAAGATTCGGCTTTTGTTTGGAAACCAGTGTAGCTTTTTTTTAACACTGCTATGATGCTGGTGTGATGCACATATTTAATTAAGTTGGCAATGAAGTGGACAGTGGCATTGTGCACCAATTGAACTTGGTATAGAAGGGTTTCTGGGGCAACTAGATAGTATTGCCATAGTCCAATCTAGATGGGACCAGGGAATTCATGACTGCAGTGTGTAAATGTTCATCAATAAAAGAAAGTAAGGCTATGAAAAATATCATATGCTAGAATGAAATCCAAGTTGCATTGAACCATGTAAATATTAAAAAGTTTGAGGCACCATCAACAAGAGGCTTGGGATCTGAATAAAAGTGGGATAAGTAATCATTTGATGTCAGTCCTCTATGAAGAAAGAAAGCCATTTGAGTGTTGTTCCTGAAACAGCAATATCCGCTAGCCTGATGATTAAGAAAGAAGGTTCAATGGTGGCAAAGGCAGGTGTTGGGACAGGAATGTCCATTGCATAGCATAGGGGTGTGTTCCCTTACTCTGAGTGTCTGCCTGTGTGTATCTGGTATCCTGACATTCCAGTTATAGCCCTGGTAAAGAGCTGTAGACATGGGAGGAGTCTGGGGATGTCAAACACCCCATATTAATATTTGCCACTCTGCCAAATACAGCAGGCAGTCTCACAAATAAATAGTTTTCAAAACGATAACTTAGCTTATATCTCCACTTCCTTCATTCCGAATTAAAGACCAGCACTGCAATGTATCAATCAATCAATCAATCAAAGCATTTATATAGCGCACTACTCACTCAGAGGGTCTCAAGGCGCTAGGGGAGGGGGGTCTGCTACTGCTCGAACAGCCAGGTCTTGAGTTGCTTCCCGAAGGCGAGGTGGTCCTGGGTCAGGCGGAGGTGGGTCGGGAGGGAGTTCCATGTCTTGGCGGCGAGGTAGGAGAAGGACCGTCCCCCTGTGGTGACTCTTCGGATGCGGGGGACGGTGGCGAGGGCGTGGCCGGTCGATCGAAGCTGGCGTTTGGGAGCGTAGAAGTTGAGGCGGCTGTTGAGGTATCCTGGGCCTTGGTTGTGTAGGGCTTTGTGTGCGTGGGTGAGGAGACGGAAGGTGATTCTCTTGGTGACCGGGAGCCAGTGCAGGTCTCTCAGGTGTCCGGAGATGTGGCTGCGACGGGGGATGTCCAGGATTAGTCGTGCTGAGGCGTTCTGGATCCGCTGAAGTCTTTTCTGAAGTTTGGCGGTGGTTCCGGCGTAGAGGGAGTTGCCGTAGTCCAGACGGCTGGTGAGGAGGGCCTGGGTGACCGTCTTCCTGGTCTCGGTGGGGATCCACCGGAGGATCTTTCGTAGCATGCGCAGGATGTTGAAGCACGACGAGGAGACGGCATTGACTTGTCTGGTCATGGAGAGGGTGGAATCCAGGATGAAGCCCAGGTTGCGTGCGTGGTCTGTTGGTTTGGGTGCGCTGCCTAGGGCGGGGGGCCACCAGGAGTCGTCCCAGGCGGAGGGTGAGGATCCCAGGATGAGGACTTCCGTCTTGTCCGAGTTCAGTTTCAGGCGGCTGTTCTTCATCCATTCGGCTACCTCTTTCATCCCGTCGTGGAGGTTGGCTCTGGCGGTGGCGGGGTCGTTGGTGAGGGAGAGAATCAGCTGGGTGTCGTCGGCGTAGGAGATGATGTTGAGGTTGTGCTGGCGTGCGATGTCTGCGAGGGGGCTCATGTACACATTGAAGAGGGTTGGACTGAGCGAGGAGCCTTGAGGAACGCCGCAGATGACTTCGGTGGCTTCAGATCTGAACAGGGGGAGGCGGACTCTCTGTGTCCTTCCGGCGAGGAAGGAGATGATCCACTCCAGTGCCTACTCCTGCATTCCGACGTTGCTGAGTCGCTGCACTAGTGTACGGTGGCAGACAGTGTCGAAGGCCGCGGAGAGGTCTAGGAGGATGAGGGCCGCTGTTTCTCCGTTGTCAAGCAGAGCTCGGATGTCATCGGTGGCTGCGATCAGGGCGGTCTCGGTGCTGTGGTTGGCCCGGAAGCCAGACTGCGAGAGGTCGAGGGATCCGTTCGTCTCGAGGAAGGCGGCCAGCTGCTTGTTGACGGTCTTCTCGATGACTTTTGCAGGAAACGGGAGCAGCGAGATGGGGCGGTAGTTCTTGAGGTCGGTGGTGTCGGCTGATGGCTTCTTTAGTAGAGCGCTGAGTTCGGTGTGCTTCCAGCTCTCCGGGAAGGTAGCGGTGTCGAAGGAGGTGTTGATGATGTCCCGCAGGTGGGGTGCGATGACAGCGTCGGCCTTGTTAAAGACGTGGTGAGGGCAGGGGTCGGTAGGAGATCCGGAGTGGATGGAGTTCATCGTGCGGACGGTGTCTTTGGTGCTGATCGGGGTCCAGGCGCGGAGGGTGGTGGTGGGGGGCGGTGGTTCAGTCGTGGCGTGCGTCGGTTGAGTGCTGAAGCTGTTGTGTATGTCCGCGATCTTGTTGTGGAAGTAGGAGGCGAGGGAGTTGCAGAGGTCTTGTGAAGGGGTGATGTCGTTGTTTCCGGCGTTGGGGTTGGAGAGCTCTTTGACGATGTTGAAGAGTTCCTTGCTGTTGTGTGCGTTGTAGTCCAGTCTTTTATTGAATGCGGTTTTCTTGGTGGCGTGGATGAGTTGGTGGTGTTTTTGGGTGGCGAGCTTGAGGGCAGTCATGTTGTCCGGTGTTGGGTCTCTGCGCCAGGTTCTCTCGAGGGCTCGGCAGTTCTTCTTGGAGCTCTTGAGTTCGTCGGTGAACCATGGGGCTTTCTTGCTACCGGGTCTGCTAGGCGGGGTCTTCAGAGGGGCAAGGTCGTCTGCGCAGTCGCTGATCCACTTTGTGAGGTTGGTGGCCGCTTGCCTGGGGTTCGTTGCGCTGGTGGGTGGGTTCTTGCTCAGGGCGGTCGTGAGCTGGTCGGCTGTGATCTTGTTCCAGCTTCTGCGTGCAACCTGTTGCTGGTGGTGGTGGATCGTGGTCCTTCTGAAGCTGAAGTGGACGCAGCTGTGGTTCGTCCAGTGGAGTCCGGTGGCGTGGCTGAAGGCCATGTCCTTGCTGGATGAGAAGACGGGGTCGAGTGTGTGTCCGGCGTAGTGGGTGGGGGTGGTGACCAGCTGCTTGAGTCCGAGGTTGGCGAGGTTGTCCAGCAGGGTGGTGGTGTTGCGGTCGTTGTTGTTCTCCAGGTGGAAGTTGAGGTCCCCGAGGAGGATGTAGTCAGCGGAGGGGAGGGCGTGCAGGCTGATGAAGTCGGCGATGTCTTCGCTGAATTGTGTGCGTGGTCCCGGGGGTCTGTAGATGAGGGTGCCTCTGAGGGTGGTCTTGGGGTTGATGTGGACCTGGAAGTGCAGGTGCTCGGCGGGTGCAAGGGTGTCGTCGGTGTTGGTCGTGATGCGGATGGTGTTCCTGTGGATGATGGCGATGCCTCCTCCGGTGTGGTTGATGCGGTCCCTTCGGATGATCTTGTAGCCGTCTGGGATGGCGATGGCGATGTCGGGCGCTGAAGAGGCGTTCATCCATGTTTCCGTGAGGAAGGCGACGTCTGGGGCTGTGGTGTCGGGCAGGTTCCAGAGCTCGACAGCATGTCTGTGGACGGAGCGGGTGTTGAGCAGGATGCATTTCAGGTGGCTGCTGTTGTTGCTCGTCTTGTCTTGGTTGGTGCTGGAGTAGTGCAGGTCCGGATGCAGGTGAACTTGCAGGAGTTGCAGCAGAAGGGTCCGTGGGTGCGTCTCGGGGTGGCTCGGTAGCATCCTGGGATTCGGCCGGCGTTGAGTGCGTTGAGGGTGGCGGCGTCGTACGTCCGGCGGGTGGGCTGGGGTCTGCGGGGGCCAGGGGTCCTGGCACTGGGCGCGGTCCAGGCGCAGATGGGGGCGTAGACGGGCTTACCTTTGGCGCACCTTCGGCGCTTAATCGGTGCTCCTGCTGCGCACGTCCGCTGCGCGGTCGCTCTGGGGACGTCATAAGAAGGGAGCAGGTCGGGAGGGTCTGCGGGGAGGCGGGAGCGAGAGCCAATCGGCTGGTGGGGGGCGGGGCCACGGGCAGGGGCGGTGGGAGAAGCTGGAGCGGGCTTGGCGGCCCTCGGGTGGCTGGGGCTGCGGGAGGCTGGTGTGGGCTCGGCGGCCCTCGGGTGGCTGGGGCTGCGGGAGGCTGGTGTGGGCTCGGCGGCCCTCGGGTGGCTGGGGCTGCGGGAGCAGGCACAGGCACTGGAGCGTGGGGGTGACCAGGCCGGAAGGCGCAGTGGTCACTCCCTGGTTCTGGTCAGGCTCCCCTTAAGAAGGGAGCCGGTCGGGAGGGTCTGCGGGGAGGCGGGAGTGAGAGCCAATCGGCTGGCGGGGGGCGGGGCCACGGGTTGGGGCGGCAGGAAAAGCTGGAGCGGGCTTGGCGGCCCTCGGGTGGCTGGGGCTGCGGGAGGCTGGTGTGGGCTCGGCGGCCCTCGGGTGGCTGGGGCTGCGGGAGGCTGGTGTGGGCTTGGCGGCCCTCGGGTGGCTGGGGCTGCGGGAGGCTGGTGTGGGCTCGGCGGCCCTCGGGTGGCTGGGGCTGCGGGAGCAGGCACAGGCACTGGAGCGTGGGGGTGACCAGGCTGGAAGGCGCAGTGGTAGTAGATTTTAAACTCTTTCATTCATTTTCAAATGATTAGTAAAACTGCTGCTGCATGGTCATCTACAAAAATGAAGGTGATGTCCTCTCTGTATGTTGTTTTAAGTGGGAACTAACTACCTCACTTTTTGTTCCAGGCCAAGTCCTCTATAGCCAAGGAAGGAAGTGCTCATCAGAGTACTTTAAAAGCTGCCGGGCGACCAGGACTGGTGTATGTATGACTGCCAGTCTCCCATTGGTGATAGAACATTACCTGAAGTCTGGAATACATTCTGGAGAAGCATTGTTTCTGCCCTGAAGCACCTAGAAGTTTCCCTGTCTGCATGAGGAGAGCCTGTGCAGGATGGAGCGTGATGCAGTGGTTGTGGTGCACAAAGAGGAGCAGACTCCTCTGCAGAGAAACTAAAGGAGAATGGGTACCTAACAAAACTACTGAAACATTCGTGCAAAAGAGCGTGATTCACGCCACTTGAAGTACTGCTGGAAAAACAACCAAAAAAAAACAATGACACGCCTAGTATGGATTTCCACGTTTGGCCCATACACCAATTCATTTAAGAAAATCATTTGCCAGAACTGGCAGCTGGTACAGGATATGGACACAAACCTTCAAGTCCCTTTGCTCGCCCTAAAAAAGAACACCAGCATCGGACAACGAATCATACGGGCAACAGACGAACACTCCAAAGAAATCAGGGACAATATGCCCCTTTTTGAATTTACAACCAGTTGTCGGACACCATAAATGTGGTACATGCCAAGCAACCTCAACTCAACGATTGAAGGGGAGGAATTTGTGAATGGAACAGTCAAGTGGAAACAAACTGAATTCTCAAACTGCAAGACCAAGAAGGTGGACTACGCCGTTGTATGTCCCTGCCCGTTAATTTACATTGGGAAAACCACACATGAGATCAGGCAGAGAATAACACAACACCGATCAAGGACTAAAAAGAATGTACCCAATGCACCTCTTGTCACCCACTTCCCAGAATTGCGGCACACGGAAAAAGATCTTAAATGGACAGTACTGAGTGTGATCAAACCTAACCACAGAGATGGTGATACGGAACGGATACTCCTCCAAAGAGAGGCTTATCTAACCATGCGTTATGATACAGCTTGCTCAGGACTGAATGAGATGTCCAAAATTAATAGACTATAGAAAATCACAACCTGTAATACTTTGTTACCAGGCTTCTTAAGTATTGCACTGAGAATTGCCAAAAGTGTTGTACCACAAGTTCCATTATTCCTGCAATGCAAGTGGCATAAAAAATTTAGCAGGTCACTTTGTGAGCGATATCCACCATTGAATTGTTATACACTTAAAAGAAAGACGTCCGTAGTACATAGCCGGTAATACATTTCAACACAAGCACATTGTGTGATATTATGATATTCGTCAAAATAGTTTACTTCAGTGTATGATTTTACCAGTTAAACTTCAATACCGACACCCCCAGCGCCTTTAGCGCGATACCACATGATCAAATAGTTCACCCTGGGAGCGTCTTCCATTTCCGCTTTACTGAATCGCCGCTGATAGGAGAGAGACGCTTACTGGGAACAACGTTGAAAAATTAGGCAAGTTCCTTTATTAAATTATAGGTCAGCAATAAGCATTCGTTTTAACACTGCCCTGAGTTGGATGCTGTTGGGCTGCCTGTGAGGATTGTCAGGACCCTTTTTTCAACTGCTTGCCGGACCCGCTTCGTCGTTGAGGGAGTCTGTGGGGGCTCTGGACTCGTGTTGGGACTGCTGGGGCATTTTCCAGGCTGGTAGTAGGGCTGCGAGCACTGCAGGGACTCCATCTACCAGGAGTCCCTGCCCGGCCAACTCGGAACACCTGGCCCGCTCTCCCTGCTAGCCCCCCCCCCCCCGCATGGACAGTCTGTAAAAGGCCACTCACCTTCACCATTATGGGATCGCTTTAACACTGCCCTGAGTTGGATGCTGTTGGGCTGCCTGTGAGGATTGTCAGGACCCTTTTTGACACTGCTTGCCAGACCCGCAGCAAGGGTCCCGCTTCGTCGTCGAGGGATTCTGCTGGGGGCTCTGGACTCGTGTTGGGACTGCTGGGGCGTTTTCCAGGCTGGTAGTAGGGCTGCAAGCACTGCAGGGACTCCATCTACCAGGAGTCCCTGCCCGGCCAACTCGGAACACCTGGCCCACTCTCCCTGCTAGCCCTGCCCCGTGTCAAACACTCTATATTTCGGGTACAGACTCCGCAGCGGGGGAGCGCGCTGGGAGAAGCCCGGGACAAGGGCGGGACCGTCTGTGGCTGTCAGGGGCCGAAGGAGGCTGGGCCCACTCTCTGACATTGCGTCTTTCGCTTTATTGTCATAATTTGTTCCTGTGTTTAGAGATTTCTGGTTTTTAGGCTTACATAGTACTATCTCTCTTAAAGTATACTGTTTGCTAAGTATGCCTTCCTCTCCAAATACCACTGCCCAAAGCTCCCCCCAGCCTGAGGTGGGGTCAGCAATTTTGGGTCCTTTAGATAAATACTTTAGTCGGGCAACCCAAGACATTGATAAAGAGATCGCTTTGGCGGAGAAACGCGCCGAGCGTAGGCTATCTATTGAACTCCTTAAAATTTCCTTGGAGAAACGTCCACCTCTGAGTTTCCTGGCACTGGTTCCTCCTTTATCATCCCTAACCCTACCAGCTGTATTAGAAACGCCTTATGCTTTTTCCCAGTCATCCGGCCTATCGGCTGACTCTTTTGTGGGAGATGATAGGACCATTCTGGTCCCTACCTCGCCTACTATACCAACTGATTTATCCACTGGTGAGGTAAACACTGCCCAATCGAGTGCGTGACCTCCAGTGGTTATTAACAAACCATGTACCAAAAGGAAAAGAAGTGCTGCCCCGAAGAAATGCTATCTCCCCAAACATCCCAAAAAATTAAGGAAAATTGGAATAGGCTTGCGTCCCCCTTGCGAGCCTATCGGGGCTGGCTCCAACAGGGTCAAGATTGCCAAGGACGCAGTTACTCCTGCTAGTCCTGTATCTAACCTTAGTGACCCTCCAGCGATGGGATTGGCTGAGACCTCACCTTCTGCTCCACCCCTGCTCCTCGAGTTGGAGAGGCTGATGAGGTCTCTCCTGACTCCCATCGAGGAACGAGTCAAAAGACTAGCTGATCGATTAGACCATTTCGAGCAGGCTACTCTAGATAACTTCTTTTCCACTACATCCTTAATTAAGTCCCTTCCTAGGACGGGGGATAGTAATAATCTTCCAAACCCAAGTGGGCAGGTTAACAGTGTGTCTGCCGCTGAGCCTCCTCCCCCTGTAGTTACTATTACAAATAGGCCTCGACCAACGGGACAAACCCCCAAGACTAATTTACATTTATCGAATCAACCAAGTAGCAATATTCCTAAACAAAAAAAGCAACCCGATACTGTAGCTAAGGGTACCAAAGATAGCTCCAAAACTGGCAATCCAGTATTGAATAGTTCTCAACCCCCTCCAAGCAATCCAACATCCCGTCCTGTTGTTTCTGCCCCTAGTCTGCATGATACACTCCCTATGAGGGCACCCCGTAGGAAACCTCCTATGAATCTCCCCCCAGATTCTTACCCTTTCGTAGCTATCCTTACCAACGTACCGCCTTTGCAGGCTGGGCAAAGAGAATCTTTCCAGATGGTAAAAAACAAGGCAATGCACTGGTTAAAGACAAACAGACCATTGCCCAGGGAAGTGTACGGGTTGATTATTGGAGTAAGAAGGACAAACTGGATAGGCTGTACTCCTAAGCGCCTGGAGGGGGATTGTATAGTTGTCAATTTTCAAGATCCCAGGGTGGTACGCTCGATTACGAGGCAAAACTGGGGCATAAGCAGTGGGGGAATTGGTGTTGTTGATCTCACATTTTTCTATCCAAGACCAACAGGTATCCAATTTGGCACGGTCACTGAAGTAGGTTGTTATAACAATCTCCCCTCCCCAGGATTTGTTCCTTTCGCTGTACCCTTACAACGGGGAAACTATTGTAATGTACCAACGTATAATCGTTTTGAAGTGATGACAGATCCGGGGTGGGTCTATTGACCAAATTTTGATTATTCCATGAACAACTGGGAAAATATGAATCTCTGGGATACACGCGGGGAGCCTGTATTAACCCCTTTGACTGAAAATGTGGAATCAAATGAAATAAGAACTAGTTGGGAAACTGTGAATGTGGAGGCAACATGTGGGGAGTTTACTGCAATTTCTGGGGAATTTGATAACGAGGATCTAATTACATTTAGTACTGTTGGAACCCAGGAGGTTGAGCACAATAATGAAGGTAAAAACCGAGATAAGGAGGGGTACAAAGGGATCCCAACAAGCCACTCTGGTATGTCCTCTATAGGAGCAGTACCTATGGATGGCTCCTGTTTAGGGAAGTTGGTTTCATGGAACATCGCGGGTTTGAGTAGCAAGCTGGCAACCCAAAACTGGATAGACTTCATTAACGGTTTTGATGTATGTCTATTCCAGGAGACATGGGCCTGTGACCCTATATTTCTTCCTGGTTATCTACATTTTTCAATCCCGGCTAGTAGAGGTGGCAGGGGTCGACCGATGGGAGGCCTTACAATTTGGATACGGCAATGTTTACAAGTAACAGTCAAAGTGGTGGATCTGGGTTGCAAGGACATCCAAATGTTAAGAATAGCATCAGAAAACGGGGGAGGGATAGATATTTATAACATTTATGCCAGGGGTAGTACCATAGGGAATTCACCCATCTTAGAGGCTTTGTCCACTTTTTTGGAAATACAGTCCTTGGGAAATAAAGTTGTAGTAGCTGGCGACCTAAATAGGACTTTCGAGTCGTTGGACAGCTTGGACGATCTGTTGAGGCAAGAGGAGGATATGCAATGGGGCGTTCCAATATTAAATCTTGCTCCGGGTAAGCGGTGGACAAAAGGTATATTACAACTGAATGCCATTTGTCTGGCAGAAGGATTAAGAGCCTTAAATGGGAGAACGAAGAGTGATAGGGAAGGTGCCTGCACATTCGACAATGGTCGTAACCAAAGTCGGATAGATTATGTGCTTTGTAGCCTTAATCTGTGGCAGTTGGTACACGACATGAAAATTGAGGGCAGACTGGAGAGTGACCACAATCCTCTCTGTGTGACCCACAATTGGTGGTTGGCCACATCAGGGAATCCCCAGCCGAGTGATGGACCAACGCCTATTATGGCCAACGACATGCGTAGACTTAACTGGCCGAGTGTATTGGCCAATGCAGAATCTATGGCCTTTATAAATTCTGAGGTGGATATTGCAATCACCGCTATGGAGGCTGCAAACCCTGTAATCCCAGGGTCTAGGGAAATAACTGACATACATGACAAGCTCTTTTCCCTTTTAAAACCGCACTTCCTGAGGCCCCGCAAGACAAATAGGAAACAACCACCCAAACCAGCTAGGTGGTTTAACCATCAGTGCAGGGAAGCCAGGCTAAGCTTGGGAAGAGCAATTAGGAATAGGGACAGGGCTGCGATTAGTGGGGCTAGGAAGCACTACAAGGCTAGTAAAAAAACATGGGATGAAAAGCATTGGGTAGAACTAAAGGAGACTTCCGGGGCTAAGGACTCCAGGTTATTCTGGAATATTGTTAAGTGGGGTAGAGGTGGAACTCCAGACAAACCCGACAATAATGTCGCTGAGGGTGCATGGGTGGATTATTTCAAACCCCAATATGCTGAGACTACTGAGTTTAAGGATGTGGAAGCAATTTCACCTGTATTCCCTACTGGGAATTTATTTACCCCTAAAGAAACCGAGGTCGCAATATGCACTGCCCCCAGGGGAAGGGCCCCGGGTTTGGATGGGATACCCTCTGATGTTTTTATAAACGACAAGGCGAGGTGGGCCAGGTACGTATTCCTTCTGGGAAATGCTATCGCCAAGGGAACGACCGTCCCTGAATTATGGAAGGGAGCAACCATCATACCCATATACAAAAAAGGGGATCAGTACCTCCCAGCCAATTACAGGCCGATAAGCTTGATCGCCACCGTCCAAAAAGTGATAGGGAGAATGGTGGTTAATCAATTAATGGATTGGGTTGATGAGAATAATGCCCTGTCCCCTTATCAGGCGTGTTTTCGGTGGGCTACAAGTACAGTCGACCAGGTGTTTCGCTTTGCTCTGTTGCAGTGGGGGACGGTGTTGCTTGGTGAGGGCAGCCTGTATGTTGCCTTTGTCGACCTACGGGCTGCCTTCGACCTAGTCCCAAGGAGAAAGCTCTGGGCAGTTCTGAGCGAAATTGGTCTTCCGGCTGAGTTACTTACCCTGATAATGAGGTTGCACGAAAGCAACTTCGCTAAAGTCCAATGGGGTATGAATGGCGAATCATCTGTCGATCGAACGTGGAGTACGACAGGGGTGCGTAATGGCCCCCCTGCTCTTTTCCCTATTTGTCAATGGGATAGTGGCTCGGATGCTGGAAGCCAGTGTCGACGCACCTTCGTTGGCGGGCCTCAGGGTTCCGATCCTGATGTTCGCCGACGATACATTGATTCTATCCAAAACGCCGGCTGGCCTGCAGCGAGCTCTAAACATTTTCGACCTCTTCTGTGGGGAGCATGGCCTGGAAGTCAACGTGGCCAAGACCAAGCTGATGGCTTTTACATCAAAACGTAGACCCCGGTTAAAAATACTCTTGAATAACTGTAAGCTTGAGGTGGTTACTGTATTTACCTACCTTGGGATACAGATAGCAAATAATTCAAGATGGTCCCAGCATATAGAAAAGGTGGTTTTGAGGCACCAACAGATCTCGGGGGCGCTTAGGGTGGAACACAAAAAGTCGAAATTCAAGCCTATAATACCCGTCTTGGCTGTATATGATGCCAAGGCTCTTGGGTCTGCCCTGTATGGGGCTGAGCTGTGGGGATTTGGGAATCTCCTCCCCTTGCAGATATCTGAGAATAGGTTCCTTAGGGGAAATCACTCCCGCAGAGTACACCATTAATCCCACTTGGTCTTGATCTAGGGAGAAGATCAGTTAGCAGCCAAGCGAGGTTGCGCCCGATTCTCTATTGGAGACGCCTTTGGACTACCCCGGAGATCCGGCATTATGCAGAGGGGTTCCAGGCCATAATCAAAGCTGACACCTTTCACAAGATAGTCTGGTTAAAAAATCTCAGGACTGCATTAGGAGATCTTGGCCTCTCTAATCTATGGGACAATCCGTCTGGGGAACCCTTCCCAAGTAAAAATATGATCAAAGGCTTATACTGGGATTGGGTAGATGGAAGACTCTGGAGTAAAACGAGATCTGACACAATGACGGGGCGTTTCTTTGACGTCAAATTGTATCCTGCATTGGAACCATATTGGGACAGCATTACCAACCCAGGGGATAGGAAGCTTTTCTTAGAGCTAAGATCAGGTGCCCTCCCTCTAAGATCATTGACAGGCAGGTGGAGGAGTTCGACCACCTCTTGCTGCCCAGCCTGTGGTGCGGCAGATGAAAGTATAGGTCATTTTTTATTTTTATGCAAAGCTTACGCCACCCCGAGAAGAGTATGGTTAGCTCCTGTCTGTAGAAATCTAGGGACATCTAGGGGTGTTGAAGCACTACGAATACTCTGTACCACCACTGATATTCCTATTGTCCTAGGAACAGCAAAGTATTTGGGGTGGGCATGGTCCATTAGACGGAGGGCAATCTCTACTAATGTAAATTGACTGGAGTACTTTTTATGGTTTTTGGTGTAATCATACATCAAAGATTTTTAATGTTTATGTCTGTACAATTGTTTTATAATGTCGTATAATTAGGAAAAATCTTTTTTAAACAATGTATTTTAAATGTATGTTTGTGCTTTTATGTGTATAATTCTCGAATAAAGCTTTGATGATGCATTCTTAATGAGTCTACTCGAGAATTGAGGTACTTATATGAACTTGTTTTTTTAGCACTACTATTAAGATCGCGTCCCTCACTCGGCAACACGGTATTGAGTACAAAGAACACAGTGAGTTTCTGTGTTGCCTGTCAGTTATGGTTTAAATGGTTATGTTTATGTGGCTGGCGTTGAACAGACGCAGTTCCAGTGCCATGTACACTTCATATTTTAACTGGAACTTGATGAATAGATGAGGGCTCCGCCCACGCCTAAACTTTTCACAGTGAGGTATGTCTCTATTATCATTGAAACCCTGCACACTGTGGACCTTTGTCTTTAACAGCTTTTCACAAGGTATCCATGGGCTGAAAATTCGTTCCGCTCGCGGAATTTGCGGATTTTTGGCAATTTTGCAGTCCACGAATCGCGCGAAATTGCCCAAAAATTCGCAATTCGCTAGTTGGTGATTTTTTTTGCTTGGTCGCGCTTCGAAAATACAATCTCGTACACGCGGTGTTGACTTACCGTGATTCTGAGTTTGCCGAGTTGTTTTCCTCCCGGTTTGCGTGCGCTCCGGCATTTTGGATCTGGCTGCCTGATCTTGCAAGACTTTTTGAACGCGAGTACTTCATGGAGTCCCGCCATCTTGCACTGCAAGACTTTTTTGAACGCGAATACGTCATAAAGGCCCGCGATCACGCATCGCAAGAGTAAACAATTGCGAACACATAGATGCGACGCGCAGCTGACATCCAGCTGGAGATTTGAAAAGCTCGCTTTCCCGAAGTCGCACAAATTACAATTCTGCACAAGAAATCTATCGCTGGCAGCATAAACCTTCTAAAAATTATGATTTGGATCAGAATAACTCCTCAGATTGACCTTTGGCTGCACTTTTTTGTGCAAGGAGTCCATTTTTTTGGGGGGGAAGGAAGTGCCCCAGAGTCTCCAACTTCCTGTTCCTGTCCAGCAGGCTCCTCCCAGTGCTTTGTCCATGTCCTGGTCACTTTTCATTTGGATCTGGAGCTGGAAGGAGCATTACTCTTTGTGGCTGCTGCTGGATATTTGTATTTGAGGACTTTTTGTTTGGATCACTTTTTGAGTTGAGAGTTTACAAGTAAGTTGGTGTTGTTTGTTTGGGGCATTTCAGTTGCTGCAACTACAATTTATAAACTTTTAAACACTTTAAAAAATATATATTGTGGGTAGCCACAGTATCCAGTAGGCCCAGGGTTAGTCATGTGTGCATGATACAACTGTTTCTGTGAGTTTTGTTGAACTTAAATATAATTTACGGCACGGATTGCATGGAATTAAATAGCTCACTGTTACATGTGGAAGTTTATTTTAAATTTTGGGGTGCGTGTTAAAGCCACACTAGCCCAGTAGGCCCAGGGGTAGTCAGCGGTGCATGGACCAAGTCTTTCTGTGGGGTCTCATGAATTTAAAAATCATTGTGGGCATGGATGGCATTGGATTGAGGTGATTTTTTTGTGTATTTGGATTTTTTGGGTGTTGTTGTGGCCTGGTCCAGGGCGTTGTCATGTGGGTGGGGTCCATTTTGATGCCTGGTCCAGAGCCTGGCCATGTGGGTTGGGGTCTAGGGGCCATTTTGAAGCCAGGCAGTGTGCTTTGTGCCATAGGCCTGCACCCAGTCTGCCTTGCTTTCATCTATTACGCCCCGGGGTACTCAGTGGTGCATGGACCAAGTCTTTCTGTGTGGTCTCTTGAACTTAAACATCATTTATTGCATGGATGGCATTGGATCGGGGTGATTTTTGTGTGTATTTTGATTTTTTGGGGTGTTGTTGGGGCCTGGTCAAGGGCCTGGCCATGTGGGTGGGGGTCTAGGGGCAATTTTGAAGCCAGGCAGTGTGATTTGTGCCACAGGCCTGCATTCAGTCTGCCTTGCTTTCATCCATTATGCCTAGGGGTACTCAGTGGAGCATGGACCTAGTCTTTCTGTGTGGTCTCTTGAATTTAAACATCATTTATTGTATGGATGGCATTGGATTGGGGTGATTTTTGTGTGTATTTTGATTTTTTGGGATGTTGGGGCCTGGTCCAGGTCCTGGCCATGTGGATGGGGGCCATTTTGAGGCCTGGTCCAGGGCCTGGCCATGTGGGTGGGAGTCTAGGGGGCATTTTGAAGCCAGGCAGTGTGCTTTGTGCCATAGGCCTGCACTCAGCCTGCCTTGCTTTCATCCATTATGCCCAGGGGTACTCAGTGGTGCATGGACCAAGTCTTTCTGTGTGGTCTCTTGAACTTAAACATCATTTATTGCACAGATGGCATTGGATTGGGGTGATTTTTGTGTGTATTTTGATTTTTTGGGGTGTTGTTGGGGCCTGGTCCACGCCCCAACAACACCCAAAAAAATCAAAATAATGTCCTTGGACTCACTGTGTATAGACTGTGACTGCATGAACAACATCGAGTTTGCCAATACCATGATGGTGATGATGAGTCTTGATGATAAAAGTTACATAATATCTTTACAGTCACTCAATGGGATGGATGGTTCAACATCGGAAGAAGTATGGCCATTTCGTCAGTGGCAAACAGGTAAACAAGTCAACAACAACCACAGCAGAACTACATGTCTGTCTAGTCGTGGTATGGAGTGGTCGAGCCAGTGTAGTGTTGCTATGCCAGAGTCCAGACAACAGTTCATGTAAAATTGCGGCTATGTGGCTTGCTGTATAAAATTAGATCTGCTTGGTTTGTCTGTGTCAAAGAGGTATGCTACATGGAGGTTGGTTCACTCAGTGATGCCTGCCTTGACCGTCTGCATGGCCCTGGCCTGCTGTGTGCTAATTAATATCCTTGAAAAGGAGACTCAGAGTACACACTTTAGAAATGATGCTTGTATGTAATACTGTCGCCTCTGAAAGTAAAAGTGTTATTTTTGCACTACACACCATACCTTATATTTTTCCTCTGGGGTGTTTTAAAATCCCTTCCTGTTTTTCCATCGACAATTACATGCCGGCAGTTTTTAGGCTTTGCATAGCCAGGGCTTGGCTGGACAAAAACCCCCCAGCAATGCAAGTTTGGCTGTCTAATCTCTTATCAATTTATAATTTGGAAAAAAATATCTACGCCCGGAAAGGTAGGAAAGGAAGGAGACTGGGGTTAAGGATATGGGGCCCCATTATAAGATGGAAAGAGGGTTTGGGACTGAGGGATTAGGCTAGGACATGTGACATTGGTTGTATTAATTTGAGTAGATATATATATGATGCTTTGATGAATTTTTGTGTATGATGTAATACGTTATATGAATTTGATGTATCTTTGGAGAATATGCAATGAATTGTGCGAATTGTGCAATGGTGTAAATAAAAATATTTTTCAAAGTGACAATTACAGGCCGGCTTTTACCCTGTGCGATGGGAAAAACATTAACTCAGGCTTACCATAGCAACCTGCAATTCCGCATCCACCAGGCAGGCAGTGGACAGTGTGGTCACCAAGATTGATCGACGGAGCGTCAGATGGAATGGAGGAGTACCGCGAATAAGAGGAATGGCTGGATGCATCCAACTTCCCAAATTGAACAGGACAACTACAACATACAGTTACAGTATCCTCTTTACTTCTCCTTATCTTTTAAATAATGTTATTGTTGTGAACTTCTATGAGTGCGACTCTGTGCGTTTGCTCTCTGCTTCAAATTCATCCCTACAGCTATTTGATACGTGTCTTTGCTATTTTTAAAACTAATTTAATGTACTAATAAGTGTTTATTCTCTCTGGGGGCAGATAGGCAAGTAAAATTGCGTAATTACTGCAGCCGTGTACTGTCAAATTGTTAAATTGTTTATTCATAGTTAGTAAGTTGAAGTAAGTACTACTTTTCAGTAACCTAACCATCCATTTAGCAAACAACTTCATGCATGCACTTCCTTTATGTCCCTTAAAAGATTTATGGATATCTTCGCATCCAAAGATTTGTTTTTCTTCATTTGTTGTTTGTCCATGCTGTGTTTTTTTTCTCTCTCCACAAAACTTTCCCCAAAAACCCCATTCCCATCCAATTTTCAAGCCCTGACCCTCTTCCCCCGGGCTGTGTGGTTTTCATTGAGGTGTGACTAAATGACAACAATAATTCCACACACTTGCTGGGGAGGAAAAGGTCAAAAGCAACAGAAAATCTATTTCAAGGCAGGTCAAGGAATCCGAGGATATATTCGTATTATGCTTGACACACACTCATGAGTATTTGCAAATCAAATCAGAATTTCATGTGCGCCATCGAGTGGATTCATCATCAACAACATCCTCCTCCTACATGTGACGAATGCTTACCCTGCTGTTTCCTTCAGTACTATTTCTTGTAGTAGCCATACTCCACTCAAGTAGTAGTTAACTTTTGATGGAATACTTTAGCATTGCTTAGGCTATAATTTATGGCACTATTCTTGTGTACTGTACTATCGTACTGTTCTAATGCTCGTCTCAGGCCACTCAATGTTTCATTTCCTTTTTTTTGATATGCTGCTACTGGCAGTGTGTACCACTACTACTACCACCATAACGATGACATTTCATCTGTCCAGGCCTGTGCCTAGCCCTTTTCTCAAACACGAATCACAGGTAAGATAAGGATTTTGGGGGAGGAAGAATAATTGAGTAGGAGGAGAGGAGAGACTGACGGTAGTACTAGTAAAGTAGTAGGACAATTGAATTCACTAACTCTGTCAGTGGCACTTTTGTACAAATTTGGGCTATTACTTGGGCAAATTGAATCAACCAACCAGTTAAGTTTCAGGAAAGTAAACGTACAGTTAACCCCCCCTGCCTCCCCCGAAAAACAGTAAAAACGTGTATGCTATGTTTAAGTTGAAAATAAATAATTATTTTGACCCTAACAAAAATTAACTATCCCCCAAGACCCGACTCACCCTCCTCCCTAACCCCAACCAATGTCCATGAAAAGTCCAAAAACCCCAACGCCCAATACCCACCCACCCCAAAAAGGGGCAAGGGACAGTCTCTCTCTCTCTCTCTCTACTTTGGCGGTGTCCTGTGGCCAGGTGGTCACGCAGCTCTCTCCGGAGGTCCTTGAGTAGGGCTTTCTGCCTCGCCACCTCCTGCTCAAGGTAGGTCACTCACAGGGTCCATCGGTGTATAAGAGCCTTGCAGGTACTGTGGGGGGCAGCTGTTGTTTTCGCTGCTCGGCGGCGGCGGGTGGCTGGCGGACCATGGCGCAGTACTGCTGGAGTATTGCACTGGCTGTATGACCCAGAGGCAGCGGAGGAGGATGCAGCTGTTGTGGATGTTGACTGCCAGTCATCCTCCTCCTCCTGAGCCACCAGCTGCCGATATTCAGCGACAATTGCCTCCAGCTTCCGTTGCCGGGCCCGGATAGCCAACTCCTTCCTTGTTAGTTTAGAAGGAGTATCTGTATGAAGAAAGAAAAACATACTGTAATCAATACTCTTTAAGATTAACACAAAATAATTCAACAGAAAGTTGTGTCACAGTAGCACTAGCAACTTGCAAGCACAGTACATAACATTTATGGCATGTATCTATCTAACCTCCCACTTCGTCGGCCTCTGCTCTAACATTAGTGGGAGTTTCAGGAATTCTACTAGCACCATATGGACTCACTACATTAGGCTCAGACAGTGCACCAGTCTTCTTCTTCTCTCCTGTTTAGCGAAATGAGTACGTAAACTTGTGGAAGCCAGCATAATGTCAGCGCAGTCAACTTGCACCCAAGAAAAACTGACGCAAGCCATGATGACGCAGACTTGCGTTACTGTTACCAGTCCAGTACATGCAGGTGGTGAAGCTCTTACTTTTCTATTATGGGTGGCACTGGCCATACTCTGTTACAAGGGCTACTGCTCAAT
Source organism: Lissotriton vulgaris (assembly GCF_964263255.1). Classification (NCBI taxonomy): domain Eukaryota; kingdom Metazoa; phylum Chordata; class Amphibia; order Caudata; family Salamandridae; genus Lissotriton; species Lissotriton vulgaris. The sequence continues at coordinate 1,186,396,354 of NC_141693.1, read as the reverse complement.
TAATTTAACTTTCACCCTGCCCTGCCCCTGAATACTACAAAAGGAAAATGAAGAAGATAAATAATTTGATCATCTATCCCTTCACAGGATATTTGCTTATATAAGGGATGACTTTAGGTGCTTTGTTTTTATTGATTGAGTGAACACCGATAGGCCACACATAAATGACAGAGTTGTAAAAAAATTATTAACAGAGGTAGTGAGTGGTCCCCGTAATCGCTGGAGGAAGGCACTTGTTAGTTGTGACTTGACTTGATAATGTGAACTATACAATATAGATACACAATATATGCTGTGCTTGCAAACTACTGTTAGTCAAGGGAGTATTCTGAAAAATCACAACGTATACTTTCCTCGGCTTTGCTACTCTGGCACGGACGTGCGGTGTGACATGCTCTTCAAAGTAACACTCTTCATCCAGTGACCGTCTACTCTGTCTACATACACCTATGCTATCTATGAGGAAGATACCATGCAGGCATCCATCCATTCAAAGTAAATGTCAATCATTCTTCTTAATGTCTCAACTGGACAAACCTTACTTTTTCTCAACGAAAAACACCCTTTTTATTTTATTTTGTAAACCGCCAGCCATGGATCCGTGCTTGACTTGCATTTGAATTTGAACCAAAGGATATATTGAGCACACATACAGTTTCTGTTTCACCCACCCAGGCAGTCCTATTTTCTTTCTCCTTCCACCCATCCTTGCTTCAGCCTTCAACCGGCCATGCATCAGATTCCCAGCCACCTGTGCCTGCATTCAAATACACATATCAATATTTGCCAGTCATTAATTTAACTTGCTTGTCCTTCCTTACTCCCTTCTTTCCCTTTTCGTTTATCCCATCCATCAAGTTCATCTCTGATCTGACTAGGCTTCTCGATAAAATTTTCACAGCTGAGTTGAAGTCAAATTTAGAGGAGGCCATTGGTTACTCGTCAACTCCCGCCTCTAATGCTATTGCTAACGCGAAGTCAAGGGTGACTGTCTTCTACCTGGTTGACAAAAACTTCTAAATTTGTAAGTCTTCTTAACAGTAAAGTGTACTTGTACTGTACAACATATACACCCCTGCAGAGAGCCTACTCTGCAATCTCAATAAGTAAGGAGTATAATAGCTTACCACTGCCCGCCACAACCGTGGCGGGCACTGCATCCGCCCCTGGAGTGACCACCTCCGCGCTGGCCCCAGCACTGGTGGTGGGCTGTGCCGATGGTGTTACGCCTAGAAAATACATTTAATATATTTAGTTGCCATATACACCACTCCCTATTTTGTCTAGGAATGAAAAAATATGTTACTTCATAAACACATTTAATTATTTGTGACTCTCTAGTCTAAACTAAAAATTCCCCTTTCGTAAGGGGAGGGTGTTTTTTAAATATGCTTAGCCATAACATGCTACACTTTTTGGCACAACTGATGAATGCTTGCTTTTTAACACGCACCATTTTTCTCATAAAAGACAGAAGCTTCCCTTCTACGAACAAGAGCAATATGTTACTCGGAGTCGTCATCATCACCACCAAGACTAAGTTCCAACCAGGTGAGGGCTCTCCCACAATTAATGTGTAAAATCAGCCACTGTTCTTTTTTTAAGAGTTCACCGTTCATCTTATATAAAGTTGATTTTAATAAATATTTTTATATAATGCACAATTGAAATGTAATATACAGAGTACACACAGAGCTAGTTTTTTTACTTTTAATAAAGCTTTAAAACTTACATAAACAATGTGGTTTTTGGTCATGAGTGAGTGAGCGAAAGGGTTTGCAATTTGCAAGCATGAGTCCGTGGCTCTGAGAGGTCGGGACTCTGACTCCGTAGTTCTGGGTTGTATAATCATTGGGGATCATCGCTGCATTCAGGGGCCTTAATAATGACTATGAAACACTAGCTAGTCAGTGAGGAGATTGGGGGTTCAACTTTGGTTATGACTGAGGTATGTGGAAAGTCTAACGTCTCCTATTATCACCAATGCCCTATTTCTTGTCCATAGTTCTGTATGTGCAGAACAGTAGTAGTATGCCCTCCTATCCAATCAAAAAGAAAACTAGTATCTTATTCTTGGTGGCCATTGACATTGTATTATTGGGAATTGTCAAAGCATAAACATTATGAAGACTTGAATAGACATTATGGACAACCCAGAGGACTGCACTCAGTGCCTAGAGCTATTGCTGAATAGGAATTTTGTTTAACACCTTTTGCCAACTGTGCAAGCTTAGCTAACTACACAGGCAGACTAATAAAATAGTAATAGCATAGAGAGTCATAGTAGAGGCAAGGATAAGAATTTAGAAACAGTCTACAATAAGATCAAAGAGGATTTAGGAAAAAATAGAATTATGATGAACGTTTGGAATAAATAGGTGCTGTAAAAGTTAGGGAAGTATATTTATTAATATTAACAGGAAAACTTACTGGGGCCAGCAGAAGAGCTCTCGGCGGACCGACCCTGGCCTTCCTGCTCTTCCGGCGCCGCCACTACCACCTCTGTCCTCTTGCCCCCGGGAGGACCTGATGTACACTAAAGAAAGACACAAACATGGATGATTGTTGTCAACGAAATCAAACATTTCAAAAAAACAATAACAAATTATTTCGGGTAAATAAACAACAATTGCACTAAATTTATTGACCTATCTGATGTGGTCTACTAGGATATTAGTATTGCTGGATTCGCGGACCGTCTACTTGGAAAGGTATGTAACTCACTAAACCAACTACAAAAGGTTCTACTAGGACTGGCAGCACTCAGCAGCACGCGAAGTGACAGACACAGTCCGTCATGATTGCAGACCACTAAAAAATGTCCTACTAAAACACAAGTCATAATATACTCAACCTATCAATCCACCACCACTATCTCTTCTTAGTGGCAGGAGGAAGAACTGGACTTGAGTCTCTAGCCTCTCTACCATTACACAGCTCTGTAAAGTACACTCATACATAATCACTCAAGCCAAATGAGCACAACATTGAAAACAAGTAAGCATAGTAGCACCGCCACTGACTGAGCAGGCGAGCACCTGCAATCACAGAAACTTTTGAAACATAATTTACCTGCAATGTAATCGGCAGCATTCTTGCTCTTCAGAGAAAAGTTATATTTGCAATATAACACAGAGCAGAAGAAAACAAAGTAGTTATTTAGCTACTAGTACTCACCAAGCCCAGGGATCTCGACGCCAAGCAGGTCTAGCAGATCTTGTTCCCGGTCCAGGATGTCTGACCACCGGTGAGTCACCTGGTTGTAGGTGCGCCGGACCCCAGACTCCCGATACATGGCCAGGCACACCTTACCCCATAGGTGGCGACGCTCCTGGAGGCCAAACCCGGTACCGGGCCTGCCGCCTGCCGTGACGGTCTTGGGGAGGTGGCGCTGTACAAAGAAGATCAGTGCGGCCACCTCCACCACGCTAAAGATCTCCCTAGGACTTACTGAATCCCCCCTTAGGTGCCCGCAAGGGAGCCGGCTACAGGGGTGCGGGACCCTTCCCCTTCAGGTGTTTGCCGCCTCCCTTTGCCATGGTCCTGGACAGTTAAAGAAAAATAAAATAGGAAAGAATAGGGAAAAAGTGAATAAGAGAAAAAGAGTTAAAAAAAAGTAGCTTTAAAGTAACGAAAAGTAGAAAAAAACACAAAATATAAATGTAGAAAAATAGAGAGATAGATAATGAGTAAAAAAGATCAAAACAAGTTCAAACAAACAAAGGATTACAAAGATTAAAGCTGGATAGAAAAAGCATGCCCAGAACCAAAGCAATGAATGAAAAACAATATGGCTGCGCCCACTGCAACCACGTGGGTAAGTTTGCGCGATATTTCCCCCGCGAGCACGCAAAAACGGACGCGAACGCTCAATCGCGCCCCGTAAGTAGGAAATGCACAACGCAAGAATGCAACTAGCGCCCGGAAACGGAAATACGCAACGCGAACACTGAAAACAAGATGGCCGCACCCATGTACAACTGCATGGGTAACTTTGCGGTAGCCACACTGAAAAAAATCCAGAGAACACGCAAAAATAAAAAAATCTGCAACTTCGCAAAAGTTCGCAGATTTTCGGACCACGAGTACGCTTTCGTACGAATTTGCGTACCGCGAATTCGCAAAATTCGCCCATACTTAATGCAAACTTTTTATGTTTTATAGGCAGCCCTGAATGCGCGACTCCACATACATAATTGATATCGGAACCATCATTTGGTAATTCCTAAGTGATACAAAAGGCAAATCAAACAATAAATGTGGGGCGCATTGCAGCCACAAGCACTTTATCACCGGTGATGTTTTAATGCTGTTGCAAGGATCCTGCTCATACACAGAACTGTGCACAGAGACCCAGGACAACAGTGAATTGTGGTGTACCAGAAACTCACCTCAGTACCTAGAAAAACCCCAACAAGCAAGCATCAGTTTCACATTAGCTCTTCGTCCTATAGCATAGTAACCAATGATTAGACAACCTTGAACATGCGACTAAGGACAAACTCGGGAGTGGTGGAAAGTGAGAACACTCTTTCGGTATACTCTCATACCAGTCCACAACAGGAGTAAATTAGAGACATGGGTGATCTCAGGTGCAGTATCTTAGCCAACATAAGCAGACGAATGATTAGAAATAATATGGTCAGCATTGTTACAATTCCATAAAATACAAAAGGAGAAATCATATTACAATGATGGTGAAAGCAGGTCCGATAGCGCCTAGTTTTAACACCCTCTCTATATAGGAACTTTGTATTATAAACTAAAGAAGGTCTCTTAAGATTGTTTGGGGGACCCCATTACCTTTCTGCTCAGTAAGAGTAAATCACATCAGGATCAGCAAAAGCTCTCTGCATCCCTGGAAACGTAAAATCTTCCAAGTGTGTGAACTCATGGCAACTGTGCCATAATATGGGCGCCAGAATCTCAGTTGGCTCACAGCTGCCAATTGTTGTGTCTAAAAACGTTAGCCAATCATTTCAAACAACAGCTACCATGTTATGAAAACTTTGACGGCTTCAGCACTCATTGTGCAGACTAGGGGCACAATGTAAGTCTAGAGATGTCAAAAACAAACCTTTTCTCATGTGCAGACATTCACGAAGGCTAACTTACAACCCAGCTATATGCAGTGTCGTGTGCAAAAGCTGCGAAAGGAAAAATGGCGTTTAAACTTCTAATAAGCCATGCTAACATAACATGCGTGCAAAGCAGGCCTTAGGCCACACTATAATGCAGTGCACCTACAAAAGAGATAGTTTTTTGGTAGTTTGGTTAAACGCTCCACCTTTTTTCTATCTTTTAGAATCTTACCACATCAACCAGCCCTGTACATTGTGCATGGTCAAATACGGTACCCGGGATCAATACCCCTGAATGGTAAGAATAAATCACCTGTACAACCGTAGGGTTCGGGATCATTGGAACACAGGGACTTCTAGCTGATACAAATTTCTCATTTTGTAATACTTCAGTGTCCGACCTGGCCTGGTCCTGAGGACAACCCGAAATAAAGCAGGGTTCCGAAACGCGGCGATCCCCCAGCTAGCTGCAATCTCCATCACCCTACTGATTAACGCAGTGTACAAATAAGGCAATCTGCCTGGTGCAATTGTTCTACTAGCTAGCTGTGTATGGCAGGCTGTTAGAAAGTGAATATGCAAATAATTTGCGCCGCCATTATTCCTTTCTTAAGTATAGGATCTGTCAATCTTGTTTGTTAGTAATTGTAATATGTTTACTTTTTGGTATTTATGTGCTGAATAACAAATGTGCTGTGATTACTGTTTGATGTAATGTTGAATGTCACAAAAAATGTATTGTCTTTCTGTATGACATGACTTAAATGGTCAATGGATTGAACACTTAAATGAAAAAAAAATGGTGAAATAAATACACCCAACCACTTTAGTAGTCAAAGTGGTTTGTAGAATACAATAAGTTTCATCACACACCCAAACAACCTTCTTATATAAACCTATTCTTGTGGCCCAGTTTGGGGGTTAGTGCAGGCCCAACCCCCGCACTATTAAAAACTTTTGGAAAGTTGGCAATTTTTCTTATTTTAGCCATTTAGCGTTTGCTGCCAGTCTCTGATTCACATCTGGGGAGTGTGACAGCTGGGCTGTGTATTCACCCTAGACAACCACACACAATGGGAATTTAGGTGTGATGCTGGAAGGTGAAGGTGACCACAGATATGTCCATTCTGCTGGACATTGTATCTGTTCTGTGGGGGTACTCGTCAGGCGAATGCAGTGAGCAGTACCCTCAGAACCAGGTATTGAATGAGTCACAAACATGAGTCACAAACATGAACTGAATATACTAATGATTGATCCACTGTGTTTATCTATTGCCTTGTTATATTTTTAAGTTGATGGATGTTTACATAACATATGTTTCATATCATATGTATAGTTTATGTATGCGGCATAAGATTTGCATAAGCCATAACGATTCTTTACAGTATTAAATATACTGCTTGACAGTAAAGGGGTCTCCTCAAGCACTGGGCTTCCTTTTCACTGTCACTGTTGGACGTATCTGTGTCACCTCTTAAGTGCCTCTACAATGATTGTGTAAGGTACAATTCTTAGGCGCAGAATTGAAAAGTGTTTCTTTCGACATGTTGACATCCAGTGGAGTAGACTTCAACAACATGCCTTTGAAGTGCACAGAGGCCCTTCCTTCCTGCCCCGGATCCAGACTCTCTATAGGGGGTATGCAGCTCTTTGTGTGCAAACATTACTCGCTTCTTCGCAAGCCTTCTGTTTATAAACATCCAGCGTTTTGGAGCTGGTCGCCCTAGCAACATTTCACTGCTAGCCCTGATTGGCTTTTAAATCCAAGCCTCGATATCATCACGATCATTGCCTCCCATAGGCGTGATGCGTGCGTTCCAAGCCTCCTTCTGGAATGAACCACGCCCACCCGGAAGCGCGCTGATCAGCGTTTTCTCCGTTTAAAAGACACCGGGGTCCGGTTATGAGGAGAAGCTAGGTGCTGTTACGGGTGGCGAGCGCTGAGGGCGTGAGTTCGCATCTCTGACTCCAGGGTCACGTCACGCTACTGCAACCTCTGAGCTAAGTAAAAAATGATATCGATCATTTCCAACATCTGCTTCTGTTTTCCTCGCAGGATGTGCCAGGGACGCTCCTACCCCCCTCCCGAGGCCCATGGTGCATTTAGCGCCACATTTTAAAGTGAGATTATTTCTTGAGATTACGATATGTACATGAGGAGGTCACTGACCCTTGGTCCATTGATCACTCCTATTGAGAACCATCACAGTGATATTTTAAACCCCCCCACTCTTGTTTGTGTAACTTTACACATTTTTAGCACTGTTATGCACTCCACTTCCTAGTGTTAGTGGTATAATCCTCTTCAGGGTTATATGGATGGTGATAATGTTAGTGTTTAGCAACTGACACTGGCTTGCCACAGTTTGGAGCACTTTGGACAGACTATCGAACTCATACTTATCATTGACATTATGTTTATCTTGTATGTTTGTTTGTGTCTGTCTGTTTTTTCCTTTCCACAGGTGCAGATAACATCCTACATCAGGATTTTTGGGTCTGGACATTTTGTCCTCCCTTTCTTTTTGCACTTTTTTCACTAATTTTTCTTTTTTCACTTTCACGTCCTCAGGTCAGGGTGGGCGATTAGAGAGTCCATACCGCAGGGGTTACACTAGTCCTGATGAATGCCTAGGTAACTTAAAACCAATTAAAAAGGGCTGAAACATGTTGACTGACTAAAAATTCTGAATTAAACCAATTTATTACCTTTGGCTGTAAATTCAGACACATAAGACCAATGTTAACTGTGTTTTAGGGATCTACCAATAAAATATTTTTTGAGATACCCTTTAGACACTTTTACTTTATCTCCCTCACTGCACGCCCTATCACACAACCTGCTCCGCAGTCTCCTGGCGTCGTAGCACACCGAGGAGGCACTCGGCCTCCGAGGTGGGGCCCTATGATGAAGCATGACACTGACTAGGTCGGTGTGTGAGGGCTTTCCTATCCTCCCAAATTGGGTTGGCCAACTTGTTCTTTACATGGCTCCGTCTCTGTGGCTTTTGAGACACATGTAACCTCTCTTTTGTTGTTGTATAGCTCTTTGTGTGCAGACAGGACACAGCCTATTCAGGTGTAAGTCAGGCTGGGTCCAGCTCCTCCTTCTGATCCTGCCAGGATGGCACATCAAGTCACACGTAAGATCCCATTGTGTGTGACTGTCTGGGGGAATACACAAAGCCCAGCTGTCATCCTCCCCAGACATATGATCATGATGCAGCGCTCCTCCGAAAATAATTTCTAAATCCATGTCACCTTTCCCTGAAGTGAACATATTCTCAAACAGTGGGGCCCATAACACTGTGAATCATCCAAAAACACTTACACTACACTTAATGGATCGGTGAAATTCAAAGAAGAGCCGCTGTAGCCGATATGGATGTTTATATCGGTGAAAACCTTTTTATTCCCTTAGTTTGTATACATATGTTTGTTTTTGTTTTAGTTGTGTTGTGCAGCTGCCTTGTCGGGCACCAGGACGCTCCTTAGCTGGAGCATCTGTGCGCCAAATAAAAACGCATAACATAACATAACATAACATATCATAGTGGAGCATCTAAAAACTAAAATGACATATTTATACTATTTACACCTGCAGTTTAAAATACTGTTACAATGGTTTTCATTTAAAACAACATTTTATTTAGACACACCACCATTGAGATAAATGGATCTGTTAGTAAAAATGTAGGCGTAGGAAAACTCAAGACCAGCTTCATTCTCCATTTATCTAATTTTTATTAAGAGCAAATTCAGCATGTCTAAGATTATTTACTTTATTTATTTTTTTTTTTTTTTTTTAAATGACATTTAATATAAGGTTTAAAAGACAGATAGTTTCCAAATAATCATCTATTCTCCTAAAACCCCTAACTAAACTCTCAATCTAAAGTGCATCTCCCTGTGGAAAGAATTAAGAGTTATTGAAAATCTTACATATCAGGAAAATCAGCATTCCAGCAGCATCTCTGGTGGAAATCGAAAAAAAGAGTTCCTCTTCAGTAAAAACAGCACTTTTCATACCTTTTTCACTAGCTCTATCTATCTAAAAGTGTAACTTTCAACCTAAATTCGAGTCCTGATTGGACAATTTTGGGGTGGATGAGCATCATCTCGTCATCACAAATTAATTTTTTCTTCCGTCCGCAGTTTTCGAATGGGTCCTTGTTTAGCCAGAGTCCGGACTAGTCCTGTTCCCTACTTGTAACTTTAGCCTGTAGTCCTACATTCTGTACCATCATGCTCATCATTTTGGCAGCCATCTGCACTTCCAGGCTAACATGTCCTATAACCATAGTCACTCCAGGCACAAGCAGCTCGCATTCAGACTTGCACATGCGTATTTCTTTTGTGGCCACAATAATCGAGTGGCTCCATTTTCTTTTAGGCCTCACGAATCAAAATGGGAACTATCATAGAAACAAACACAAAGAAACATTAATTTTAAGTGATTTACCCCTTCTGGTTACATCCCCCCTTACTAAGGTTTTTCCCTGTTAATAGTTACCTAGCAAATAGCCACACTTAAACGTGATATACTCACTTTAACCTCGCGTTTTGTCACAAAAACACAAACAAAAGCACATTTATGCCGCATTCCATTATCTTAAAGCTGCTCATTAGTTTGGAACATGACAAAATCTCATAATTAGTTGATTATGGTTGCAACATAAGCAAAATTAGTTTCCTGCGTGTATTCGTGTAAGTGCATTTCTTACTCTATGTTGGTTAATCACATATAGCATTACATTAGTATGAATTATAGTTATTGAAGTATGACTTCGCAAGCGGTATGCAAAATTTTGCAATTCCACCTCGATCCATCAACTCCCCCCTTTGGTGATTTATCACCAAATACCTACCAAAATGTTTCAAAATTTTATTTCAGAACATGTTTCAAATTCTTCAGGTTAGTATGGCAATACTTTAGTATCATTTTCTCTTGTCTCCTCAAAAATCTTTTCTATATCACCTTTTTCTCTTTCTCTTTCTCGTCTCTCTTGGATCATTTTCTTTAATGATTTTCTAACATTCCTTCTTTTTCTGTATATGCAACATAACCTTATCATTAAAATGAATAATACTATCACTGTTACTGGAATTAGTATTTTACCTATAATTGAACTACCTATTTCATGAAACCAATGTTTAACTGCTGTAAAACGTTTCCCAAGTCATTCAAGAATACCATCAACCTCCAGTGGTTCAATTTCTCTGTGCAATTCTGTAATATTTGTAATATATTTCTCAATGTTTTGACTTTTATCTGGAATGTATGTACAGCAATGCTGTACTTTCAAAATCCCACAAACTTCTCCCTCTTTTACCAATATAATGTCAAGTGCTAGACGATTTTGCATTACTATAGTTCTCATAGCAATCATTTCAGTGTTTACCATTAGGAATCCACCTGCTGTGTCTGTTGACAAACGATCTATTATCGTTGACAATCTTCGAATTAGATTTGCATTGAAAGATATTCCCACTGCTGGTATCAGTGCTCCAAAAACATCACCTATTATTTCTATGACACTCTCTCTTTTTCTACTACTTAAAGGTTTACCTATCTCATGAGTTCCATTATTACCTCTATCTACATGAACATTTTTAGGAAAGACAAAACCCACATAGCATGTCCCGTACCAGTGGTCAGGTAATCTGTAATACGCCTTGTTCCCACAAATAAAATAAACACCTAGAAAAACAGGATCATTTCCCCCTTTAAATCCCCATCCCTCTTGGATTTGATAAGTATCTTTACACTGACTTGCTCCCACAAAATAATTGTCATACATGGTATTGTCTCTCCTAAAACAACATTTCCCTAACAATGGAGTGTCTATGTTTATTGCTACATTCACATTTCTTTCATCAATATTTTCATCATTAAATGCCCAATATTTTGATTTTTCATGCTTCACTTTTTCTTTACTTTTATAAGCAATTCGTCTTTCTACAACCATATCTAAGAACGCCTTTTCTTCTACTCTCATTTTACATGTTAAATTATTTTTAAACTCATAGTCATGACTTAACTCATCTACTTCTAAGAAATATTCTCCCATAACTGTAGCAGGCTTTTTCTTATTTAGTGCATTATCTATTTTCAATTTCGCGAACACTTCATCTGAATTGGAATAATGATATTCTAATTTGCCTGTTTGATAAAACAAGCTTGCAATCACACTACACGTGACTCCATATGTAAGTGGAAGGTGGTGATAAGTCACCCCCTCAGAAACAGATGCAGGTAATTTCACACGTACATAACAGTCGCTGGCGTCCATTGTCCTAACATACTCAGTTAACAATCTTGAAAATGTATTTTTTTTCAAATCGCTAATAGAACTATCTTGATATAATTCTGGCATATACACATGTTGCTTATTCGGTTTTGATTCCACATCTTTCTCACTTGAACTCACATTATGTTTCAATTTTACTAAATTACCTTGGAAAGGTATAATAATAGCTAACATTATCGATATCAATATTAATAAACTAGTACATTTTAGGCACATCCTGCACCATTTTCCAAAATTAGAAAATTTTCTTTTATGATCGTTAGACACCATTTTTTATTTTTTTTTTACACAGCGAGTTTTGCTAACAGATTTTCTTCGACCTTATGTCACCTTTAAGCCTCTTCTCTTCTAACAAGTTTTCTTCGACCTAATGTTACTTACAAGTTTAAGTTTTCTAACAACTATTTCTTTGGACCTTGTGTCACTTACATATTTTTTTCTTTCTACTTACAATGCCCCTTTTCATTTTCCCCTTCTGAATTTCAGATTCACTTTCCAATTTGTCCCTCTTGATTAATTACCACTTTTCTTTGTGGCTCAGTTCTTTACTCACTTTTCCCATTTGTCTTTGGGCAATTCAAGTTTTCTTGACTGCTGTTTACTTCTTCAATTGGAGGTAGGACCATGTATGTCCATTCAGGTGATTTGTACTTCTGATTTGGTCTTCTTACTCTTTTTGGCCTTTGCACAACTTCTATTTTCTTTCCCAATGCCTCCCATTTGACTGGTTATTTCATTGACCTGCTCTTCTTGTTGTCTTTCTTTGTTAACCAGTTTGAATCTCAGTCCATCATTTCCTTTAGGCCAATTATATCCTTTACAAAACGTCTTTGTCTTAGGCTCCGTGGTATTATATTCCACTCTCCAAGCCCTTTTCCTCAAACTATTTCTTAATGGAGTTTCATCTGCACTCATCAGTCTCACTTTCAGTGTCTTCAACAGTTTAGTTAATAATGATTTTCACAGCGTCTTTCTCCTTTTCAGAGTCAGTTTTCTCTTTTGACAGTTTTTTCACTCTGATAGGAACAACTCCATAGCTGGTAATTGGAATATCATCTTCTTCATGAGCTGTTTCCTCCTTTCCAGTCTCAGGATTTTCGTTCCTGCTTTCAGAGCTTCTAGTCTGTTGTTCAGGATTTTTTTCTTCACCAGTTTTATCTTCTCTTTGCTCAGTGTTCTTACTGGTGTCAGTCTTTACCAATTCTCGATCTTCAGATTGATCTTGAGAATTCGGTATTTCAGGACTTTCTTCTTCTCCTTCAGACGCTGAACTAGTATCTGATACTTCCAGATATCGACGTTCCTGTTGATCTTCAGTATTTGGACTTTTCTCTGGCTCACCTTCAGAATCCGAATCAGTTGTGCTTTCTCCTTCTTCGTTTAAATGTTCAGGTTCAGGTACATGAATAGTATGGCTTGCATGTATCCATCTCTTTACTCCAGCACATTTGACTGCAGTAGTACTAACCAAAACAACTTGTCTTGGTCTCTGCCAACGAGGTACCAAACAGTTTCTTCTGCGGTGTACCTTTATTTTCCCCCAGTCTCCAGGGACTAGATCACGTTCTGGACTTTTCTCTATGGTGTTTGATTCAGTTTCCACCTGATGGAACACAGAAGTTACCACGTCAGACAGGTTTTTGCAGTAATCCACTATGATGTCATCATTAATTGTTAACAATTTTCTAACTGGTACTTATGCTTGTCTCATCTCCCTTCCCATCAAGATCTCATGTGGACTCAATCTAGTTTTCCTGTCAGGAATGCTTCTTAGGGTCATCAAAACAAGTGGCAAGGCATCCGGCCACTTTAATCCTGTCGCTAAGCACATCTTTGCAATTCTGTTTTTTATTGTTCCATTAACTTCCTCTACCACTCCTGAAGCCTCAGGTCGGTAAGCACAATGCAGTCTCTGATGAATGTCCAATGCTTCACGTACCATTTGTATGAGTTCATTTTGAAAATGGGGGCCACGATCAGTTTCAATCGTCACTGGGAATCCAAACCTAGGTATTATTTCCGTTAAAAGTAGTTTTGCAACAGTTAGCCCATCATTCCTTCTTGTGAGGAAAGCTTCTACCCATCGAGAGAACAAACAGATGATCACCAAAAAATATCTGAGACTGTTACATGGCGGAAGCTCAATGAAATCCAATTGCATTCGTGTAAATGGACCTCCCTCCCATCCTATGGTTCCCAAACTCACAATACTTCTTTTGTTTGGATTAAACTGTTGACAAACCAAGCATCTCTGACACAGGCTCTTGGCTATCACCCTAAACTTGAGATTATACCACTTCTGTCTGAATAAGCGAAGCATGGCATCTCTTTCAATATGAGCTTGACCATGGTACATTTGGGCCATATTTGAGATCATTCTATCAGGCATTGCTGGTCTTTCATCTTTGTAAACCCAGATCTCATCTTCCTATCTTTGTCTACATCCTGCTTTTAACCAGACATTTTTCTCTTCCTCATCAGCTTCTTCCTGCATTTGCCTCACTTCCTGCCAAGTTTCAACTACAGTTGTTAGCATTAAAGGATTTGGAACATGTTCTTTCTCCCTTTCCTTATTGAACGAGGCAACATTTTTGGCACAGTATTTTGCAATTGAGTCTACATACCTATTACCTCCTTTTTGTGTGCTGCACATTTTACCACAGCCAATTTGTCTGGCAGTTGGATGGCATCAAGCAACATCAGCACATATTCAGCATTACGTATGAGTCTTCCTGCAGAAGTCAAATAACCTCTTTGGGACCACAGCTGTCCATAGTCATTGACAACTTCAAAGCCATACAGACTGTCAGTCACTTTGATTTCTTTTCCCAACTCACATGGTCGAATCAGGGCTATCAACTCTGCTATCTGAGCAGAACAAATTCCTTTCAAACAAGAAGCTTCCAGTACATCTGCCACTGTACAGACAGCATACGCTGTGCTCAAAACACCCTCATATGTTCTCGGACACGAACCATCCACAAACATCTCTAATGTCTGCTCTTGGTTTGGTACAATATTAAAGAACATCTAAGCATTTGTGATCAACTTCATTTTTCACTTCTGTTTCCATTGTGTCAGGCAACAATGTGGAAGGATTCAAATTCACGCATCTAGAAATTGTTACATTTTCTACTCCAAGAATGACCTTTTCATATTTGGTCATTCTATTGTTGGTCAAATACAGTGTTTTCGTTCTAGTGAGGAGAATCTCCACAGAGTGAGGTACATACACTCTTACAGGAAATCCCATCACTATTCCTTCACTTTGTTCTAGACTAACGCTTGTGGCTGCTAGTGCTTTCAGACAACCTGGCAATGCTTTTGCAACAGGGTCCAAAACAGCTGGGAAATATGCAATAGGTTTTCTCAGTTTTCCATGTCTCTGAATCAGTACTGACAAAGCACATCCTTCTCGTTCACTACAATACAGTATTCAAATTCCTTTTCATAATCGGGCATCCCTAAAGGTGGTGCTTCACATAAACTTGTTTTCAGCTGTTCAAATGCTTCCATTTCAGTTTTAGTTAGAATTATAGGGTCTCTGATATCTGCTCTTGTTAATCTGAGTAGTGGCTTCGCAATTAATGAAAATCCACTAATCCATTGTCTGAAATAACCCACCATTCCTAGGAACATTCTCACTTGTCTTTTGGTTTTTGGTGGCTGCATTCCCTGTATCATTTTGATTCTTTCTGTAGTAACTTGTCTAATTCCTTTGGCAGTTTTATTTCCTAAGTACTGTACTTCTTTTTGACAAAATTGTAACTTTGATCAAGACACTTTATGCCCCTCTTCAGCCAAATGATTCAACAATGCAACCATTACACATGCATCTTTTGTTTTTGATTCCACAAGGAGATCATCGATATATTGAACCAATACAGACTCTCCAGGCCTGTTCAAACGCTCTAATGATTTCTTTAGCAATTTATTAAAGATAGATGGACTTTCAGTATACCCCTGAGGAATTCGGCACCATGCCAAAATAAGGTCTCCAAATCGGAACGCGAAAATTGGCTGGCTTTCTGGGTGCAATGGAACTGTAAAGAATGCATTACACAGATCAATCACAGTGTACCATTCTGCATCATGGGGAATTTGATATAAAATCACTGCTGGATTTGGTACTATCGGACAACATGGCACAACTATTTTATTAACCTTTCTCAAATCCTGTACTATTCTAAAGGTTCCATTTGTCTTTTTCAGTCCCATTATTGGCAAATTACAAGTACTACTCTCTATCTCTCTTAGTATGCCTTGTTCAATCATTTTATCTATCACTGGGATTATTCCTTCAATTATTTCTGCAGTCATGTTATACTGAGGAATATTCAGGTAACTTGCACCTTCCTTTATTGAGACTTTGACAGGATCTACATCTTTTATTAGTCCAATATTTTCACCTGTGAAATCCCACACCTTCTCTGTTACTACCTTTTTCAATTCATGCGGTATCTTTTCTTGATCAAATACAGGAAACAATTTGTTTTGTTCTGCCTCAATCATATGCATGGTCATTGTGTACAGACTATCTTCATCTGGGGTTTCCAATTCTATGCCATCTGGTGAACAGTATATGGCACAATTCATTTTACATAAAATATCTCATCCTAACAAATTTACAGGACTACTATCACACACCACAAATCGATGCATGTCTTTGAAATTTCCAATCTCTACTTCAACTGGTTGTGTCAAGGATGTTTTAATCTGTCTATTGGAAACACCTACAACTTGGATGGAGTCTCCTGAGAGTGGAAGATGTTGGACTTCCATTGATCTGACAGTAGAACGGGTAGCACCAGTGTCCACTAGGAAAGTTATTTCTACATCATTCACCTTTCTGCTTACAAATGGACCAGACTGATCTACCTCAAGAGTGGCTCCAAGCACACACTCTTCTACCTCTCTCAGGCACCGTCAGAATCTTTAATCTGACTCACTCCCACCTTCTTCTTGCACCAATACTGAGGACTCACATTCACTCAAGGTGATCTATTTACCTGCTGAACTCCGCTGAATCCTGTTTCCGCACTGTATTTCTGTTGGTTTACACTGTGTGGAAGTGGTGGCTGTGGCACCTGACTTTGCTGATTAACTATCTGCTGTTGTTGCGGTTGCTGTTGAATTACCTCATTCTGCACCTGTGGATTCAATGAAGCATTTTCCGCATTAACTCTTGGTGGATACTTACACTCCTGCTTCAAAGCCCTATCCTGCCGCAATTATGACACAGAAACTTTTTCTTAAGCTCATCTATATACCCTACTAATTTTGTTTTGGGGAAATTTTCTTTCGGTTTCCCTTAACTCACATCACTATTTTTATTTTCCATTTGTGCCACTTGGTGTTCTGCTATCTTCACTTGCGCCCACATAGCTTTTTCCTTCAGCTTCTTTTGTTTAGCATCGATCTCTTCACTACAATATTTTGCTTTTCTCAAAACTTCGTCTACAGTACCTGACTGCCAACCTATCATATTATGTTGTATCATGTCTCCAATTTCTGGTCTTAATCCATACACAAATCTATAAATAAAATGACTCATGTCCTTTACATTCAACTCCTCATATCCACTGCTTTGCTTGAAAACTAACAACAGTCTTTCATAAAATGAGTGTACAGATTGGTTCCTGTGTGGTTCTGTCTATTATCACCCAATCTGTCTCTTTTGGTGGAATTTTATTCTTCAAAAATACAATTACTTGTTCATATTTTTTCATCACTTCAGGTGACGGAGCACTTGTTACCTTGTCTCGAGGATATTCCTCTTTCGGCCAATCTACAGTGATTTTACACTCAGTCCATAAATCTGCGGGCACAACTCTGTTAAATAATCCATCCAGATCAACCCATAATACTTTTGAAACTTTTGAAATCTATCTACTTGTCCATACCATTCTACTGGTTTTTCTCTCAATCTAGGGAAATCATTCGTGAATGATAATATATCCTGTCTATTCCATGGAACATGTACATATCCTCCTCCTGGTATTTCTCTCATAGGGAACTCATTTGCAACCGTCTCCTTTTCCCTAACTGGAAACGCTAATGTTGATTTGTCATTGGTCTCCTCTTTCTTCTTTCCCCATCTCACTCTCCATTTATTCACATATCCCCATTTCCGTAACAAAACAATTAATTCTTTTTTTTGGGTTAATCTTCCTGCAATGGTCATGTTTTCAATGTCCTTTTCTGAAAAGTCTACTCTATAGGATTTCTGCATCGATTTATTCTTTGCAAATTCTATTTCGAATTCATTTGCCAGATTTTCTAGTGGATCATGTACTGACTTCGCTTTCCATGTTATACTTTTACACATGAACATAAGTTCATCATCTTGGTACGTTTTTAATCTATCTGTTCCAATTGTCCCAATAATTAATTCTTCCACATCTACTTTTAATTTTGCTACGTCCAATACTTTAGGTTCATGCTCTTTTAATTTCAAGATTTTGATCCAATCACTTATTCCTTCTCTGATGGTCCCACAGATGTTTGCGTTAAGTCTATTTTTTCTATGCTCTTTTCAGATGTAGCGGAGTCAGATTCTGCACCGGTTGCATATTTATCGGGTAAACTCTGATTGAAAGTCAATTCAGGTGGGTTTACATTATTGGTTCGTCTAATTTCTGACAAATCAGATAAATGTTTCCTTTCAATTTCTGTAAACTCTGTCGTAAAGGAATTGTCAAACTTGGCTCTTTTATTCTTTGATTCTCAAATACTGGAATTACAGGTCCTATCGTTACTGGAACTGTTACTGCTTCCATGTTTTTCGTAAGTTCCTGTATCTGTTCTGTCAATTCATTGTAGATATTATATATTCAGAAGTACTGACTTGTTCTTCAACTCGCCTTTCTACACTATTTACATTTCCTCGCTCATTACTTTGCTTGGGGGTACCAGTAAATCTTGATTCTGTCCTTGAGGTACTTGGATTATATCTCACTTCTACTCTTTCAGGTACGTCATTAAAATTAGAAAATTGTTTTGGGGTTTCATTAATCCTCTCATCTACCATTGGAGCATTAGGTGTAGTCCATAAAGAACCTGGTTGATATGGTGGTGGTCTTCTATTTAATATTTCCTCTAGTACAGCATCCTCTGTTTCACTTTCACCATAGCTTTGATTCCCTGTTTATATATTCTTTCTCTTTTCTGTACATTTCCATCCTTCATAATCATCCACTAATCTGACTGGATACATGCCATCACACATATTAGCATTTCTCCAACTACGCATTCTATTCTCATGCGTTTCTCCCCATAGATTTCTAAATCTACCTCTGGGTCTGATATTTCCTTGTAACCTTTCGCTTTCCAACTCATGCATCTCATCCTCCCATTCAGCTAGACCTTCAAATTGAGTCGGTCTAGGTCTCGGGTTAAGATTCATCATCTTTTCTCTCAAATTTCTCAAGACTGCCAAATTGAGTGATCCTCCTTCCGGGAAAGCTAATACACCATCATTTTTGGTATACCTTACCCAGTTCTCTAACCAAACACACGTATGATACCCATATTTCGACAACATATAGGAAGCAGGCGTTTTTGGTGGCGGAAGTATTTTTCCCTCTCTTGGGATAATTTCTTTATGGGTAACATCATTTACAACAAATCTTTTACAACGCGGTACTGTTACCACGCAACTATTACAACAAAAGTCGTTACAACGACTTGCGCTGGGGGGCGCTCCAGGATAGTAAATAGTTTAATTTACTATCCAACTCCTTCCCTACTATCCACGGGGACTGGAGTTGGAATAGTAAATAAAAAATGTACTATCCAGCGCCCCCAACGCAAGTCGTTGTAACGACTTGCGTTGTAAAAGTTGCGTGGTAACGGCACGCATTGCAAAAGTACGCGTTATACCGTCATACATCCATCCATTTACGTTAAATTCCCTGTCTTTCAAAAGATTGCGTAATTCCCTGTTGCTATTGCGTAACACCAACCTATCACAGTGCGGTTTACACTAACGCACCAATTAGAACAAGATACGTCTTCTTGGTGCTTAACCAATAATACTGCTGCTTTTTCGTGATGAGCCTATCAGCTCCTACTCTGTCTTGGTCACGAGGACCAATCCCACAGTGACACTTTTGACGTCACCAGCGCTCCGGCTTCTGCAGCGCCGACTGACCCCTCCTTTACAGGATTTTTCGAGAAGCCGTATTTACAAGATATTTGACAAAATCATTTAGTAACTTACACTAAAACAACTCCATTCGTCTGTTTCGCTAAAAAAAGTGATAGTTTTCTCAATTATACAAGTATTCTGTAATTCCGGTAGACAGCGCTTACCTCTACTCTACCACAGAATTTTACACTCGCCGATAAAGCAGCGCTTGCCTCTGCCTTTACCCTTCTTACAAGCTCGGGTTAAGCCCTATTACTCTCCCAGCGATAAGTTTTAAACCAGGATACGCAATGATCCCTGTACTTGAAGGCCAAGATTTTATAGGCTGTCCTCGCTATACATTTATCCTTTTACTCGTAGTGTCCCTAAGCAGTGTTATACGACGATACCACCGCAGTATACGACGATACTAGACATAATATTAAATTTAAAATATAGAATAGCCATAACATCGTCAAAATATAGAATGGACAAAATATTGAATGGACAGAATATAGTTGTGAAAAATATCGAATGGAAGGTAAGTAATATAATATCGATTTTTAAAATATAGAAAGTGAAAATATCAAAGTGTATAATATAGGTATTAAAATATATATTGATAATTACGATTATTGTATTAATTTATTTTCTGTAGCGGATTCTGGGTTTATAGGGGAATAGGGTGGGAAGCAATTTAATTATAATTAATTACATATTAAAAATACTTTTTTTGTATTGATTTACTGTTAATTAATTATTAATTGGTATTATTTTTTTATTATACTTTCCCTACTGTTAAACTCACTAGAGTAGGAACAGTAAATTTTACCCCTAGGCTATTCAATTCTTTCCCTACTGTTGCACTCCCTAGAGTGGGAATAGTAATTTTTACCCCTGCGCTATCCAACGCTTTCCCTACTGGTCCACTCTCTGGAGTGGGAATAGTAATTTTTTACCCCTACGCTATCCAACGCTTTCCCTACTGTTGCACTCTCTATAGTGGGAATGGTAATTTTTACCCTTGCGCTATCCAACACTTTTCCTACTGTTGCACTCTCTGGAGTGGGAATAGTAATTTTTACCCTCTTGCTATCCAATGCTTTCCCTACTGTTGCACTCACTGGAGTGGTAATAGTAATTTTTACCCTTCCGCTATCCAACGCTTTCCCTACTGTTGCACTCACTGGAGTGGAAATAGTAATTTTTACCCTCCCACTATCCAACGCTTTCCTTACTGTTGCACTCACTGGAGTGAGAATAATAATTTTTAGCCCTACGCTATCCAACATTTTCCCTACTGTTGCACTCTCTGGAGTACTAATAGTAAATTTTACCCTCCCGCTATCCTACGGTAAAAATATTGTATATTTTTTATTAATTTTACTTTAATATATATATATGTTTTAAAAAATAAAATGGCATGTTTTTTTTATAACTTAATTTAATTATTTAATCATTTTAAGGCTATTTAGGTATTAGCTAATTATATTTATTATATCATTAATTTTAAATTGCTTTTGAAGATATTTGAAAAAATTCAATATTTTGACTAACTATATTTTTTAAAACAATATTTTTGATTCAATATTGTGGTACTTACCTGTTTGTAGATAGGAATTCGATATTTTTGCATTCTATATTTTTTCATCGATATTTTGGTAATTCTGTATTTTTGTATTCGATATTATGTCAGTCATCCCCATAACACTGTGAATCATCCAAAAATACTTACACTTCACTTCATGGATCGGTGAAATTCAAAGAAGAGCCGCTGTATCATAGTGGAGTATCTAAAAACTAAAATTAAATATTTATACTATTTACACCTGCAGTTTAAAATACGTTTAACATGGTTTTCATTTAATACGACATTTTATTTAGACACACCATCATTGAGATCAATGGATCTGCTAGTAAAAAATTAGGATTAGGAAACTCAAGACCAGCTTAATTCTCCATTCATCAAATTGTTATTAAGAGCAAATTCAGCATGTCTAAGATTATTTACTTTATTTCTTTCTTTATTTAAAAAAAAACGACATTCAATATAAGGTTTAAATTCAGGAAAGTTAGATTCATTTATTTAAGAAAAACTCAAAGATAGACATTTTTCATTTGTTTTATATAGCAAGTATTAGCAAAAGACAGATAGTTCCCAAATAATCATCTATTCTCCTAACTTCCATAACTAAACTCTCAATCTAAAGTGCATCTCCCTGTGGAAAGAATTAAGAGTTATTATTAGAACATTGGAATGTTGGGAGCTCCATTGAAAACAATGGGGTGCTCCGGGCTTATAATGGCTGGTATAAGCCTGGAGCTCCAACATTCCAATGTTTCTTTGTTCACAGCTCCGGCTGTGAACAAAGGCTTCAGGGAGTCTGAGGGGATTCCAATCCCCTCACGTTTCCAAAAGGCTTTGTTTTTTTTGTTAGAACATTCTGTCCTCTAGTGACAGAATGTTCTAATAGCCTTATAGCCCTTCGTAGATGGGCTATACTGCTATTAAAGTCCCTCTCCCTTGTTAAAGGCCCTCGCCTTCAGCTCGGGGCCTTTAACGCTGGAGAGGGCCTTTAATAGCCGGTATAGCCCTCTACGGCGGGCTATAAGGCTATATTGAAATCTTACATATCAGGAAAATCAGCATTCCAGCAGCATCTCTGGTGGAAATCGAAAAAGGAGTTCCTCCTCAGTAAAAACAGCACTTTTTATACCTTTTTCACCATCTCTATATATCTAAAAGTGTAACTTTCAACCTGAATTCGAGTCCTGATTGGACAATTTTGGGGTGGATGAGCATCATCTCGTCATCACAAATTAATTTTTCCTTCCGTCCGCAGTTTTCTAATGGGTCCTTTGTTTAGCCAGAGTCTGGCCTAGTCCTGTTCCCTACTTGTAACTTTAGCCTGTATTCCCACGTTCTGTACCATTGTGCTCATCATTTTGGCAGCCATCTGCACTTCCAGGCTAACATGTCCTTGAACCGTAGTCACTCCAGGCAGAAGAAGTTCGCATTCAGACTTGCGCATGCGTATTTCTTTTGTGGCCACAATAATCGAGTGACTCCATTTTCTTTTAGGCCTCACGAATCAAAATGGGAACTATCATAGAAACAAACACAAATACATAATAAGTGATTTACAGCCTGATTCATGAAGCAAAATTGCGCTCGCAATAGCTGCGAAAATGCTATCGCGGGCGCAATTCCCATAATCGGAATTCACCATGAAAATTGCGAATTCGCAAACACAGATTTGCAAATTCGCAAGAATATTCGCAGAATCCCGGCAGGAGACCATTGGTGAATCGGAAATAGCGAGAATTCACGGATCCTGCGAAAATAATTGCGAAATCGCACATTACTCGCAATCGGTATTCATGAAAAATCGCAAATAGCGAAAAACCCCAAAATCGCATTTTGCGAGGCGCAATTTAAGGACAACCCAAAGCAGGTGGTAACCATCAAACCCATTATAAAAAAAATTTGAAAAACCGTTGGCCAATCAGTAACTGGTGCAGGCCTGACCAAACACACTTAAGGAGAAGCAGCATCAACAGAAGGAGTCTCACAATGCCAGGAATGTACATGGTGGTCAGGCGGCGAAGGCTACAGCGAGCAGCAAGGAGGAGACGCAGAATTCAGGACAGGATATTCCGCCAGCGGGTCACCCTGCTGGGCCAAACCAGAGAGCAAATATACGCAAAGTACCGGCTGAATGGGGCTATGATCATCAAGCTAATACAGGACCTTGACCCCCTGATGCAGCACCCAACAAGGCGGACCAATGCCGTCCCAACACATGTCCAGGTATTGTGTAGCCTGCACCTCCTGGCCTCTGGGAGCTTCCAGGGGGTAGTCGCGGTAGTTGGGGGGATATCCCAGCCCACTATGTCCCGCTGCCTACGTAGTTTCCTTGACGCAATGCTGACCCAGCTACACCACCACATCAAATTTCCCACCAGCCAACAAGAATTGGATGAGACCAAGCTACAATTCTACAATGTTGCCCGTTTCCCACATGTGATAGGATGCATTGACTGTACCCACGTCCACATTTTCCCACCTGCTGCAACGGAGTACATGACCCGCAATCGCAAGTCCTACCACTCCCTCAACATCCAGATGGTCTGCAATGCAAAGACATACATCACGGACATAGTGGCACAGTACCCGGGGAGTACACATGACTCATTCATATTCTGGCACAGCGGCCTCCACACACGACTGGTCAGGGGAGACTTCGGGGAAGGACACCTACTTGGTAAGTACACTTTGCCCACAATGTCACATTGCGATTAAGTAGCTGCGCTGCACAGGCACTCACCCTCTGCTCCTCTCATTCAGGTGACAGTGGCTACGCCCTGCGTGAATACCTCCTCACCCCATACCTCAACCCTGCTACACCACTGCAACGGCGTTACAACGTATCACACATACGCACAAGGAATTGCATAGAGAGAACTTTTGGCCTACTGAAGAGCAGATTCCACATACTTCACAAGACAGGTGGGGCCATGTACTACAGTCCTGAAGTGTGCTGCCGCATTGTGGCTGTGTGTGCTATTCTACACAACATTGCTACCAAGCGCCGGATACCTGTCGACATCTCTGGCAGTGAATCGGAAGGGGACGACCGGCCACCTGCACATGCGCGCCATGCACGCGGGGAGAACCCAGCTGAAGGCCACAGACGTCGCAACCACATCACACTGAACAGTTTCTAGTGCACCCTCTGCCCTCACCCCACAAATCACAATTGCATGCAAAATGTAATAATGACACAACGCCAATGTGTGATGCTAAATTAAATATTATTGTTTGATTCACAATAATGGTACCAGTTTCAATCTTGCCATTGCTAACAGTATTTTTTGCACACTGCTGTGTCCAATACACAGGGCAGGCTTATGCTCAGCCTGTGCTTGTACAAGTCCTATTAAGTCATGTGCGCCTCCGGCGCGAACCACCCAAGCGCCTCTGCGGCTCATCCTCATCCAAGGCACGTGTTCCTGCAGTGGGCCTGGTGCTGCGTCTGAGTGCCCCTACGTGTGAGGCAGAGTGGCTGCTCACACTCAATGTCCCCTCACTGGCATCATCACCCCCAACAGTGGCAGGTAGAGCAGGGTGAAGTGCTGTCACGGCAGTGGTCAGGTGCTCGAGTACCCTGGCCAAATCCTCGCAGCACTGGATGAGCTGCTGATGCTGCGCAAGGGAACGGCGCGATAGCTGCGAGGTGGCATTGCCTATGACATAATTGGACCGGGTGTAGGCCGTCAGCCGGGTCAGTAGCTGACGGTGGCGGCGGCGGGCTGCGTTGCGCTGCAAAGTCATTGCAGCAGTGTTGGCCTCCATGGCTGCAGTCATGCGGGCCATTCCCTCCCCCACAACTGCCATGGCTGCCGTCATGCGGTCCATCCGTTCCCCCACACCGGCCACATTGCGGCCAATGTTGTATAGCTGAAGCTGTATGGCACCTTGCCGGCGTGCCTGAAGCTGATGAATACGGAGCATGCGTCGTTCCACACTCATTCTCGCCAGCCGTTGTCCATTCCCCCTCCTGGTGATAGGTGCATTGGTCTGCAGGCGAGACCTGCCATGCCTGCTCTGCTGGCCTGACACAGTGGGTGGCCGCTGTGTTCCCGCTGTCGCGGGACCTGATTTTGAAGCACCAGCTGCTGGTGGTGTCACAGTAGGCGTTGCTGGTGCGGCAGAGGCTGGGGGCACACTGGTAGTGGGCCTGGCTGCGGGAGTTGTTGCTGCGGCAGGGGCTGGAGGCACACTGGTGGTGGACCTGGCAGCAGGAGTTGTTGCTGCAGCAGGGGTTGGAGGCACACTGGTGGTGGACCTGGCAGCAGGAGTTGTTGCTGCGCCAGACGCAGGAGGCTGTGTATGTGACGGCACCTCCTCCTCATCCTGTGCTTCCTCATCTATTTGCAGCCTCTCGCTGTCGCTGCTGTCTGCGCCACCTGTGAGGGGAAGTGGACGTTCATTAGTTGCATGTATCTGTCACACGTGCAGTTGCTACATGCATGCTGGGTGACATTCCCTGACTGCCTATGGCTTTGCGTACTTTGGAACCTGTCTGGCTGCATTGGGGTACTTCTACATTGTGGCCACACTACATGTCCCACAATGCTTTTGGGGCATTACCTGATGTGCACCGATGGCATGACTATGGAACATTATGGGAGGCTATATGGTCATGGCCATTCATAGGGGACAGGGTCGCAGTCGCATGCCACTTACCTTGGATGTCTTGGGTGGGGCGGGATGAGTCCAGACGGGTCACTCCAATGCACGCCTCAGCCTCCAGCGTGTCTTCAACTCGATCCTCCAAGTGGGTGTTTGGAGGGACTGTAGGTCCTCCCCCTCCAGTGCCCAGGGACTCTGCAAGCCTCTCAGCTACCTTCTCTTTGGCACGACCTCGGAGGTCGTACCAACGTTTTTTAAGTTCATCCAGTGACCTGTTGGCCACACCCACGGAGTTCACCGCGGACGCTATGCAAACCCAGATCCTGCGTTTCTCCTGCTCGGGCACCCTCCTTGAGTCCTTCCCGAACAGCTTGGAGTGGTTGTCCACCACTCCTTCAATTAAGTGCTCCAACTCCTGCTCGGAGAACTTGAGCTTTCTCTTCCGCCCTGTGGTGTTGCTGGGCCCAGGTACTGCCTCCTCAGACATAGCTGCAGTGTAGTTTGTAAGTAGTAATCCAAGGTGGATTGCAGGAGCTCTCCCAGTTGCTGACTCGAGGTCTGCCTCACTGTGGTGAATGGGGGTGGGAACTGGCTGCTTCCTGGTTGTGATGTCATCACTGTGCTCGAAATGCGACTTCCCGTTTTCCCGATCTCGCGATTTTGCGATCTCGCTTTTTGCGATCTCGCAATTAGCGATAGCGCTATTTGCGATATCGCAAATCCGACACAGATGTAGCCGGAAATAGCGATTTTTCTGCGATTATCGATAATCGCAAACGGCTTTTGTGGCCGCGTGCGATTCGCTTTTTTTTATCGCAAAACATCATGAATACCGTTCTGCGATTTCTCAATTGCGATTTGCAGTTAATCGCTAATTGAGAATCGCAGAATCCGGTTTTCATGAATTAGGCTGTTAACCCTTCTATTTACCTCCCCCTTACTAAGGTTTTTCCCTGTTAATAGTTACCGAGCAAATAGCCACACTTAAACGGGATATACTCACTTTAACCTTGCGTTTTGTCAATAAAACACATAAACAAAAGCACATTTATGCCACATTCTATTATCTTAAAGCTGCTCATTAGTTTGGAACATGACAAAATCTCATAATTAGTTGATTATGATTGCAACATAAGCAAAATTAGTTTCCCGTGTGTATTCGTGTAGGTGCATTTCTTATTCTATGTTGACTAATCACATATAGCATTCCATTAGTACAAATTATAGTTATTGAAGTATGACTTCGTAAGAGCTACGCAAAATTTTGCAATTCCACCTCGCTCGATCAATCAGAGACAAACAGCAGGGACCAAATGGCTAAAGCAAGAAAATGCCAACTTTCTAAAAGTCAGATGGGTATGTGAGTTCAGTGCTCTCAGGGAGAATTTAAATAAAGCTGTGACACGGGACGGTTCACAGCATCTGTTCGCACGCAGAACATGAACATAGACTTTAATGTATATGGTTTAAACATTTAAGGGAATTAGTGCATTCTCACACCCTTCATTTTTCTGCTATGCATTTATCGTCCCAATGTGACTTTGCACACCACGGAGGAGTTAAACTATGTATTAATATAGAGAGACAAGTGAAATAATTCATCACTACGGAGGCAGTGGATAATGGAAGAGCTAGAGTTGATTTCCCAGTATTGTAAAGGAACATTGTTTTAACCAACAACATCGGACTTACGTGGCAGCTGAACTTTGATTGCTTGAATGATGTCTTTACAACTTTAGGAGTACAGGACTTGTTGATAAGCTTTATGCATTTGTTTGTTTCATAACTATTCGTAATCACTGTTCAGATACATGTGTGGCTTTAGTGGGTGGAAGATGGGTTTGAGAGTGTTTCGTTTTCTGTGGCATTCACACAATGCATTATGGGATTTATAGTTTGTGATATTCTTTCACATAAAAGGACAGGTGCAGGAGGGATGGGTCACGTGATACGCATTTAAAGGCCCGAGCGGAAGAGTGAGAGAACATGACAAACATTTGTAAAGCGCAAAGAAGGTCACTAAAAGAAGTCAGGCTGCCAGTTGTGGTGTTTAAGAGGTAAATCTTTTAAATTTAGGTTTCTAGTTTTCTTTTTTTTGGAGAAGGGGAAGGTGAGACGGGATGGAATCTGGGGTGAAGTTAAGGTGAATATGGTGAAATTAATAAGTGGTTAGTGGAGTCAAAATCTTGGTGAATTGGACATTTTTGCTCTTGTTTATTATTGTTTCGCATCATTGATGAATGTTTTCGGTGGTTTGGGTTGTTTATTTTGGGGCATTCACATGAAGATTGAGCACTTATTAGTTTTGATGGGGAAGCAAATGAGGGCGATGATACTTGAAGTGGCAGTATTTTTAGAGTACATAGCAAGTTATTACTGAGAAGTTAGTTGAGCTGGCAGAAACCGGTCCTGGGTAGCTGGAAAGGGGCGACCATTCGGTCCCCCCGAACGTATGGTAGGGGGCCCGGATCCCCCCGGGAAACCATTTTGGGCGGGGGCGTGTCTCGGCTGGTATGCCCGAAGCGGCGTAGCCGGGGCGCGTCTTTTCCCGCCCAAGAAGGGTTGTCCTAGACACCTACAACATTGGCCACGCCCCGTAGGCGTACCAGAGGAGGGTACACGCCCTCCCGAAGAGGAATAAAAGGAGCAACAATCCAAAGAAGCATCCTCTTGTTCCTGTGCTTGGAAGCTGCACCCTCTCGTTGCACGTGAGCCCTCGACGGAACAAGGGGCAATTTTGAGAACTTGTAATTTTTGTGCTTTTCTTTCAGCGTCTCCGAACCTTTGGATCCAGGACCTCGTTGCGCAGCTAGGACCGAATATCCGACAACGATGCCTGGCAAGAGGGCCGGAAAGAAGGTAGGGACTGAACAGATGCTTCGCATGTTGATGAAGTATATGGCGAGCATGAAAAAACAGATGGCGGCAATGAATAATACGGGCAGGCCGAAGAAAGTAATCGGGCCAGCATTGCCGGGAGTAGTCCCCGCTGGGAGAGGTAAAAGGGCGAGGAATAGGGTGGCAGGGGGGGAGGCCCCGGTTCCCGAGTCACCCCCGACAAGCCCGGTTAGTCCTGTGGAGGCCCCGGTTCCGATACCGGACGCGGGCCAACCGATCCCTGTTGTAGTTACGCCCACTAACGAGGAGGACATGCCTCCGGAATTGGCCGCCCAGTTAGCAGCATGGCTCGGCAAAAGAACCGAGGGTATGACGGCGCCAGGAGACACGACCGAGGAGGCCAGGTTACTAATGAAGCAGTTGCGGCAATCGCGAGATGCCGCAAAGGCGAATCTCCCTCTTGTCCCCTCACAGGTTCCTCCAGAACGACCGGCGGCTGGCGTTGGAAAAACAGCGGGACCAGCTTTGGATTCGGGTAAGCAGCCATTGCCAATGGCAAGGGAAGGGGTGTTACCTTCAAGAAAGGAAAAGGTGGTCCAACATATTCCGCTGGCCACGAAGGAATTGATTTGGGCTGATAAGTATGTGAATATGTTTTCTCTCCTGACTGATCATCATGAGGTGGAGTATGTTAAATCTCAGAAGGATTTATGGCACCCGAGTGTGTGGCATGCAAAAATGGCGGGTTTCAGGGTTGATGAGACAATCTCAAATTGGGCCAGGGCATTTGCGATGTTTACTGCAATCATGGGGGAACGTAGGCCCGAGGTTTTGTCTGAATTAGCCTGCTATCAGACATGTATAATGGAGTTCTATGACACGTATGAGGGTGATGTATGGATGGGTTATGATAGTAAGTTTTGTAAGGCCAAGAAGCACGATTCATCTCTGACGTGGGATTGTCTCGACTCCATATCTTGGCAGAAGCAGCTCCTGCCGGGCGAGACGAAGTCGTCTTCGCTTGGCGGGAATGGGTCGGCGCCCTCCCGCCATCAATCGGCGGCGCCCTTTCGGACAGGCCCCGCAGTTGACCACCAACCGAGGAGTGGCGGGAACGGGGGTAGAAAAGGGGTTTGTTGGAACTTTAACAGAGGCAAGTGCACGAGGCCACAAGGGACATGCAAGTTCAGGCATGAGTGTGTGGGGTGCGGACACTCTTCACACCCCGAGACTTCGTGCAGAGCCAAAAATGGTGATACAGGGGGTAAGGGAGGGGCCAAACAGGTCTAATGTCGACCACGGGGCTTCGCTACCTACCCCCGTAGATATCATGGCAATGATCCCCTGGCTAAATAAATACCCTGATCATGTCTCCGCCGGGGTGTTGCGGGACGGCTTCTCGTATGGTTTCCACATCCCGGTGGGGGATTTTCGGGGGGAATCACTGTGTAAAAACCAACTGTCGGTTCAGCAGAATACGGCGGTGGTGGAAACCAAGATTGCAAAGGAGGTTGCCCGTGGCCGGGTGGCCGGCCCATATAGGCACCCGCCAGTCGCTAATTTCGTTTGTTCACCGTTGGGAGTAGTCCCCAGGAAGGACCCGGGTGAGTTTAGGTTAATTCACAACTTGTCGGCTCCTAGGGGTCTTTCGGTGAACGATGTGATTGATCCAGGAGTTTGTTCGGTGCGGTACGCATCCTTTGATGAGGCCGTCGCCATGTTGAATCGCCTGGGGCCCGGTGCGCTGATGGCAAAATCGGATATCGAATCAGCGTTCCGGTTGCTCCCGGTACACCCTCACGATCAGCGTCTGTTAGGTTTTATGTTTCAAGGACGCTACTACATGAATAGATGTATGCCAATGGGTTGCTCCATCTCTTGTGCTTATTTTGAGAAATTCAGTTGTTTCCTGCAATGGGCGTTTACCAGAGCTACGGGCTATGCACAGGTTATGCATTACCTAGATGATTTTTTGTTCTTGGGGCCAGCCGGTGACACGGAATGTGCACAGGCTTTATTGGAATTTTGCAACCTCATGAAGCGGTTCGGCGTGCCATTGGCACCAGGGAAGACGGTGGGACCATCTACTTCACTCGAGTTTCTTGGAATTGAGCTTGATTCAGTGGAGGGATGCTTCAGTTTGCCCAGGGACAAAGTAATGAAATTCAGGGCTTCTCTGGAATTGTGCATCAGCAAAGAAAAAGTAACTCTCCATCAGTTGCAGCAAGCAGTGGGCCAGCTTAACTTTGCCATTAGAGTGATGCCAATGGCCCGTCCCTTTTCCCGCTCTATTGCGCAAGCCACGGTCGGTCTCAAAGAAGGACACCATCGCACGAGACTGTCTGCAGAGGTTCGCCAGGATATGCGCATATGGTTGGCATTTCTGGCGGATTTCAACGATCGAGTGGTGTGGAGCAAGCCACCAGCATCCTCGGACGAGCTGGGCTTGTGGACCGATTCGGCAGGGAGCGTGGGATTTGGCGCCATCTTTGGTAATCGATGGTCGGCGCAAACATGGCCGACGTGGTGGCACACCAGTGGGCTCACAGGTAACATTGGGTTTCTTGAGTTGTTCCCCATCTTTGTGGCTCTGAAGGCATGGCCGGACGAGTTCCGTGACTGCTCAGTGGTGTTTTAGTCCGACAACATGACCGTAGTTGAATGCATAAATCACCAGGCAGCACGCTGCAAGTGGATATTGAGATTATTGAAGGAAATTGTACTACTTTGCATGAGACTGAACGTTCAGTTTAGGGCGAGGCACGTGCCGGGTGTGCTGAATCATGCGGCTGATGCGCTCTCTCGTTCCCACATGCAGGCCTTCAGGGGTTATCTACCCTCCGCAGACCTAGTGGTGGCACCATTCCCCGAAGCTCTCTGGTTGCTCGGTGCCCCGGATTACAGGACCTCGTGGGAGCAAGCCTAGCCCCCAGGACAAGGAAGGCGTACGAAGGAGCGTTTCGTTCCTATTGTGCATTTTTGGGTCCAGCAGGAGGGGATAATTGGGGACAGGAGGAGTATGTCCTAAAGTTTTTAGTAGCACTCCACAAGGCAGGCCGATCAGCGGCAATGGCCAATACGCACCGGGCCGCCATTGCATTCATGGCGCAGGCGCATGGCATCAAGGATCCCACATCGTCTTTTTTGGTAAAGAAGGCACTGCGTAGATGGCAACGCCTCGAGGGGCATAGAGTAGACGAAAGGCGCCCGATTGGGTTAAAAATGTTGTCCCTGTTGATGTCGGTACTCCCTGCGATATGTTCCTCCCAGTCCGAGGCAGTGCTATTCCGGGCCGCTTTCGCATTAGCATTCCATGGGGCTATGCGGGTGAGCGAGCTGGTAGCGAAAAACAAGAAGGATATGGGGGGAGGTCTGTGTCGGGAACACATCCTGATCAAGGGTGATTCAATGGTAATCACAACAGCCAGGTCTAAAACCGATCAGGGTGCGATGGGGGACAGTATTGTTGTTCAGCGCATGCGAGGGTCCTCCATGTGCCCAGTGCAATGCGTTGAGGAATATTTAGCGCAAAGGGCGGTAGCATGGGGGGGAAGCTTGCTGAGACACACCGACGCCACCCCACTGACAAGGTTTCAGTTTCAGTGGGTGTTAACAATGGCAATCGCGGCAGCGGGCTTGGACCCGGGCGATTTTGGGACCCATTCCTTTAGGATAGGGGCTGCTACAGAAGCTACAGCCAGGGGTCAGAGTGTGGAAATGGTGAAGCAATTGGGACGATGGTCCTCGAACTGTTATAAAAGGTATGTGCGGTTGCACATGTTGTGAAGCCGATGTCATGCACTCACGCTTCTTGTTTTTTGTTTGGTTTACAGTTTCGCGAGCATGCGATGCGGGGCGGCTTGTGCAGTCGACCCGACACCTGGGGATCAGCAGTCAAAGACCAACGGCTGAGGAGAGAATGGTGTGGGTCATGGGCCACTCATACGTGAGGCGTGCCGGGGACGTATTCAAAGCAGGTGACATGATTCACGCAGCTGGGGAATACGGGTACAGGGTGACCTTCCACGGAAGGGGCGGGCTCTGTATTGACCAGTTTCAATGTTTTGTCGAGGGACTGCTGGGGCGGACAAGGTCACCGCCGTCTATAATCATAGTACACCTGGGAGGCAATGATTTGGTGACGCTTGGTCGGCGAGTACTCCTCGAGCAGGTTCTATCCACTGTTAGCTGGTTGGCGAGAAGGATCCCGGGGTGCATGATAGCATGGTCACACATTATTCCCAGAAAGGTGTGGCGGGGGGCCCTCTCTGTATCAGCTTTGAATCATTCAGTAAAGAAAGTCAATAACAAGCTTGGTAGGTTGTTTCGTTCGGCACAGTTGCACAGTATTCCGCATGGTTGTATTCGGGGGGATCACATGTATCTCGAAGATGGGGTCCATTTGTCCCGGGAGGGGAATGTCTTACTCATAGGAGACTTCATAGCATGGTTAAAGGGTTTGTAAAAGCATGACCTTTAGTAGGAGTTTGTGGGGGGGTCAACTATCCGGCCTGTGGCGGTAAGGTCATGATCGGTGAGCAGTAATTTCAAGGTCCCTAGAGGAGGGAGCGCCCGGGGGGAGGCGGCCATTGGCCCCTCACACGGGGAGGCGGCACCCACTAAGTATGGGGTCGCCGAAGGGAAGGCGGTCATAGGCCCCTCCCAGGGGAGGAGGCGGCTCGATGCCCCTCCTAGGAATTTCCCGGGGCCAGGATATCCGCGACGGCGGATGTGATGAACAGTGTGGGGTGGGAGGGGGGTCCACGCTACCTTCTAGACACCTCAAACGAGTCCTCGGACGACCACTAAGATGGCGTCGAGTTAAATAAAGGGCCCCCGCTAAGACAAGGGAAATTGGAAGTTGGCACAGAGGTACAGTCCTCTGTGTGCCCGCCCCTCACACCGTGAGGGGGGAGTTCTGGTAGTAGGGATCTGACACCGGTTAAGACCTTGCCGTTGGCCCGTAATATTAGGATGTACAATTTTTATTTAGAAAGTATGCATTTGCAGGATGTTTAGACTCGGCTAGGAGAACCTTTGTATTAGAGATTTGTTAAGGTTAGCCAATAAACGTGTCTGCATCGGAATGTTATAAATGAAAAATTGTACATGATATGAAACGTTTATTTTAATGTTTTAATTTTGTTTCATATTTTAATAAATACGGCCGGGAGGGTAACTCCCTCCCGCCTTCCAAAAGTTCAGAACAGCGTCCGTCTTCCCATCCTTGGGGATTGTGTTGGGAGGGGGTGACAGGCATCCCGGCCATATGGAAAGGGGTGACCATTCGGTCCCCCCGAACGTATGGTAGGGGGCCTGGATCTCCCCGGGAAACCATTTTGGGCGGGGGGCGTGTCTCGGCTGGTATGCCCGAAGCGGCGTAGCCGGGGCGCGTCTTTTCCCGCCCAAGAAGGGTTGTCCTAGACACCTACACCGTTGGCCACGCCCCGTAGGCGTACCAGAGGAGGGTACACGCCCTCCCGAAGAGGAATAAAAGGAGCAACAATCCAAAGAAGCATCCTCTTGTTCCTGTGCTTGGAAGCTGCACCCTCTCGTTGCACGTGAGCCCTCGACGGAATAAGGAGCAGTATTTTTAGAGTACATAGCAAGTTATTACTGAGAAGTTAGTTGAGCTGGCAGAAACCGGTCCTGGGTAGCTTGATTTCGGTCCAGGGAAAACATGGCTTGGCAGTTCGGGCTGGACTGTTCCCATGAGGCACAGGGTCAGACTGATTTGCATATGGCCATGTCTGAACAGGGGTGGCGGAGTGAGCTAAAGAACGGTGATGGATTAAACCCAGATCAGTTGACTGGGGGTGAGTGTTTGTATTGTCAACGCTCCGTCCATCATCCCCTTTGGTTTTTCTTTGTTCGCCTTAAGTTGGCAGGGTATGCTCAGACGTGAGTCCCTTGCTCACTTTGCCACTGGATTCAAGCAAGCCTGTCTGAAGACGGCTGTAATGCCAGAAACTGGTCCTGGGAAGCTTGATTCCGGTCCAGGGAAGACATGGCTTGGCAGTTCGGACTGGACTGTTCCCATGAGGCACAGGGTCAGACTGATTTGCATATGGCCATGTCTGAACTGGGGTGGCGGAGTGAGCTAAAGAACAGTGATGGATTAAACCCATTCGAGTTGACTGGGGGTGAGTGTTTGTATTGTCAACGCTCCGTCCATCATCCCCTTTGGTTTTTCTTTGTTCGCCCTAAGTTGGCAGGGTATGCTCAGACGAGAGTTGTTTGCTCACTTTTCCACTGGATTCAAGCAAGCCCGGCTGAAGATGGCTGTAATGCCAGAAACCGGTCCTGGGAAGCTTGATTCCGGTCCAGGGAAGACATGGCTTGGCAGTTCGGGCTGGACTGTCTCATGAGGCACAGGGTCAGACTGATTTACATATGGCCATGTCTGAACTGGAGTGGCGGAGTGAGCTAAACAACGGTGATGGATTAAACCCAGATCAGTTGACTGGGGGTGAGTGTTTGTATTGTCAACGCTCCGTCCATCATCCCCTTTGGTTTTTCTTTATTTTGGGGGATTCACATGAAGATAAAGCACTTAATAGTTTTGTTGGGGAAGCAAATGAGGGTGATGAGGGTGATGATATTTGAAGTCACAGTATTTTTAGAACACATAGCAAGTTATTACTGAGAAGTTAGTTGAGCAGTTTTTTTACATTTTTGTATTTGTTCCTCCTGACGAAGAGCCGCACAGGCTTGAAATGCATTGGGTGAATGATTGACTTCACGTATTGATGTTGAAAGCCTGGATGGGCACCAGTAGGCATTTGAAACTGTTGTCTAAAGAATCATAATGGAATAGTGCTGTCTCCGATGTGATTACATAAGCAGGAAGATTTATGGTACAAGGATTGGCATTACAATTGGAATATAATGAACAAATTGGATAAGTTCAGTGGAAGTGGTTCACTGTGAAGAAATATTCACTACAGCACAGTGTGTCAGATGGGTGCATGAGTTCAGTACCCTCAGGGAGAACTTTCCAAAAGTGCCATTTTCAGAGTTGTAATTTCAAATCCAACTTTACCATAAGTTAGGATTTTAAATTGTGATTTCTGAGACAACAAACTTGAAGGGATCATCTCTTCCCATTTGTAAATTATAAAAAGTATAAGGTAACTGTGATGTTATCCTATAGGCGAGACAGGCCTTCCAGTAGTGAAAAACGAATGTAAGAGTATTTCACTACCAGGACATGTAAATCTTGCAAATACATGTCCTGTGTTTTGAATACATTTCACCCTGCTCTCTGGGTTGATCAGGGCCTAACTTAAGAGTAACTTAAATCTATAAAAAATGATGGGTTGGGACTGGCAAGAGGTTTAACTTGCCAGGTTGAAATGGCAGTTTTTAAAAACTGCCCACACAGGCTCTTCATTGAAAGGCCTGAGACATGTTCAGAGGGTTACTTAAGTGCTTATTGTGAGTAAAAAATGCAAACGAAAATCAGAGAACAGGCTTTTTTTTCTGATACCATGGGATGAAAAAAATTTACCCCAGTAACAGAGACTTGGGTTTCAAGAATACAGAAGTACAGACAAATCCTTCATGTCTAAATTGCATGACTTTTACCAGACAAGCAGTTTAGATAGTGCCTGAACTGTAATCGTTTTATAACGATAAGACCTGTGCTTTTGGCATGGCCAACCATGTGTTAATTTTCAAACGTATAGAACATCTCAATGAAACTGATAAAGCAACTAATTGGCTCTTATCCTTCATTATGGACAAATCCCGGATAATGTCTAACTCCAAACCTCATAAACCATGTTGTAAAATGCTGCAAAGATTACCACTCTGTCCACTTTCCAATGTCTACCTCAACTAACCACATACTTAGGGGCCGATTATGATTGCGTTTTTTCTGCATCCTCCGGGCCGGCGGAAGCCACAGCCGGCCCAGAGGATGCGGAAAAACCGCTGCGGAGACTCGAAAGACCCACCGCCATATTAGGATGGCTGGTGGGTCTTGAATTCCGTCCGCCGCTTTTCCGCCGCGGACGGTTTACGACCGCGGTGGAAAAGCCCTAATATGGTGGCGGTGTCTAACAGACACCGCCAGCCATATTAGGATGTTGTGAAAGACATGCTTTTCCACAGCGGCTTTTCCGCCGTGGAAAAGCATACGTACTTTCACTTTGGGGGCCCATTGCGGGCCCCCTGGGTGAAAGGGGGGTGAGGGGTGCACATGTGGGGTACCTATGGTACCCCCCTGCATTTGCGTGCACAAAGCAGCAGGCACTGCGCAGTGCCTGCCGCTTTGTGCATGCAAATACGATGCATGCATTTTTAACCTTGCGGCGGGTGCAGCTTGAAGCTAGACCCACCGCAATCTTAAAGATAGAGGATGTGATGGCCACTCTGGCGGTCACATCCTAATCTGCTTGGAGGGAACGCCGCAGCCCTGCGAATGTTCCCTCCTCCTCAGGGGTCGCAGACGGACTCAAGTCCGTCCGCTATCATAATCAGCCCCATAATTTGATATTTTGGTTACATCTGCTTGAGGTACCTGGATTGTGCACAAAACAAAATCAATCGAAATAAGAACATCCCACATTAACTCACATTTCAACAATGACTTCTTAAGGAAAGAAAAATAAATCCATGAAGGCCTGATATCAACTTGAACAAAGGCCAGACTATCTGAAGCAATGATATGTAGAAATAAACTTCTAACTTCAACCACGCATCCTCTCCCCCATGACCAAAATACACTTCATGTATCTCAAATCTCATCATCACTATGGACACCATCCTCACGTGATGCCTAACATTAATACGTTTTCAAAATGTCAGTCTTGTATCATCTGTAAGACTCAACTTCACCACGCAAATAGTATTCCCTCAAAATGTCACTGCAATCATGCAGATTGCCATTTTCAGACTAGGTTACACACATTTTTATATCTGCGCTTCCCAAGCTACCTAAGGTACCTGCTTCACATAAAAACTTTGGAACTAAGGGTAGACGTAACTGGCATAATTTGCTCTAGCGCACTTACTATCAAGTACCTTGAAATGGCTCGTAATAATGTGAGAATTATAATCCAGCATTCGGAGATATTTTCTTAGTACAAATGAAAATAGGCTCACAACACATTTTGAAAAGAAAAAAGCACTAAATGGTACAGCCATAAGCCACTCGCTCTCTCTTATTTTGTTGCCCCTGTGCTCCTAACATAGGCCCTGGAAGGGGTGAAGGGGTGCACAGAATAACCATACTGGAGCTCAAATGGTGAATGAGCAATAAAAATGGCTCTACATTTGGTTTTATCCAATCACATTGCTGTGCTTTAAAGACAGGGGTCAAATGCCAGGCTATGTCTTTGGACAGAGTACTGGTTATTCTTTTAATATGGAGATTGGTGTTTGATTTTTTTTCTCTAACTGCAAAGTGACAGGATTTAGTAAACTGAGCTATGTGGCAGTTACAGGAGATGCGGAAGTAAAGTCTGCATGTTCTAATTTATTTCTAGCACACATTTAAATACATGTAAATGGACTATACAAATATTTCCCACAAAGCATCGTATTTGGCAATTTTGAAATGTGATTGAATTTTTAATAGAATCAAAATAAATCAATAGACTTTACTTGGTAATAAGCAAATGATAAAACATCACTGGAATCCAATTTATACACATTATCGTTGGTGCGCTACATAGTATCATCATTAAACATGTATGTCTGTGCAAATATGGTCGCCATTTAAATGTAAAATGTGCTGCATGTAAATTACAGCGGACTATGAGACCATGCTTTAGTGATGCATTTCTGACAATATTCTCCAAAATGAACTACCGGCTATACACCACACACTTACAACTCTGAATGAGTGAGGTTCATTTGCTATGCTTGTTCTTTGTGTGGCGCTTGGGATTTTCTCAATTACTATGACACTATGACAGTGATGTAACATTGAGGGGAGAGCTCACACTATGAAAATAATTCCCCCAAAGTTGGCCACGACAGTAGGAGTTTTCCCTTAATATACTCTTAATTACTCAAGCAGATATAATCACATAAGTTCGGCAATTCTGCATCGCAACAGCTATGCGTAACTACTTGAATTACTCCAATTACTTAGGCGTAATTCAATTGTCTCCCAGGCCTACGTGGAACCCATCAGTTAATACATTATATCTATCTGATCTTTTGCATCGTGTCTAGTACATTTCTGAAGTTTGTCACAACCTTTTGTCACATCCTTAGCACTGCAAGTCCGACTCAGCAAGAACAGGCCAGGAATGTGATGCCATACTCACCTTTTAAAATCCTTATGAATAGAACCACTTCAATGGCAATCATTGGGACAAACTTCCAGCATATGAAGAAACCAAACTGCAAATCTGTCACATTTTGCTTCTGTACTCTAGCCGCAATCCTCACCTCCTCATCACCTCCTCCATATTAATGCAAACTGGGTACTCGCATGCAGAGATACATCCAGAGACAGGACATTCATTCAGGAGTACTTGACAATGCCTTCTATAACTAAGCAAATCCTAGGAACTCATACCAACACGTTCAGCCCTATCAAAGTTTTAAATATGTTATGAATTTAAAGGATTAGTATTGCTTTTACAAGCTTGATATGATTATTGGGTCTAAGGGACACATGTAAACATTGAAGGTAGACCCACAAGATCAATGAAGGCTCTGGCCTCTGCTGGCCTTGTGGAGAGTCAGCCACCACTTCAAGAGAGAGGTGCTTGTCTAGCAGGGATGACTATGCTTCAGTGCTTCCCACAGTGCAGGGGATGCACTCCAGCACAGAAACACATGCTGAGAGGGAAGGTGTTTTTTTTCTCTCAATTTGTATACATCTTTTGTTTTACTGAAACAAACTCTCAAAGATGGACTTTGTTTCAGCAAACAAAAATATCAGTGGTCCTGACATTTAGGGTGTTTTCTCATTGTGCTGCCGGGCCATAATCTTTTTGCCTGCCCTGCAAAAAAGTGTTTCGCATAACCATTATAGCAGGGAAATGCAGTGATTGTCATCCCCCTTAAATGGAACAAAGGGACCACCACTGTAAATTGGTGGCCCTGAGGTGGAGGGTAAGCATGGGCGGAAATTCCGTTACGCTCGCGGATTTTGCGGATTTTCGGGAAATCCGCAATCCGCGAGATTTGCGAATTTCCCGCAAAATCCGCAAATCCGCGAGCAGCGGATTTTGCTCGCGCTGCTCGCACTGTTCGCGTGAGTTCGCGCCCCGCGAATAAGTGCAAAATTGCAGAAATACGATCTTAGCAAAACTGAAAGTAACTACTTACCAGGTTCAAAAGTTCAGGCACATCATTAGTAGCCATTTCCTGTAGTGCTTCCTGAGGGGCCCCTCCAGAGTTCAGTTGCCAGTTGAAACTATTATGTGACCCTGCTCTGAACCTCAGAATAGTTACACATATGCCACAAAGGTCCTGAATTACAGCTAAGGGAGACAAGCAGGAGCCAGGCTGGAAGTTAAAATCCATTAATCAGCCCCTAATTCATTATTGTCAGTTGGGGCAGGGCAGGTGTTGTAACTAATTTTGCAACAATGAAAGCACTTAGCAAGTGCAAAAGATCACTAATCAGGGCGCACTAAGGAAGCAGGTGCCAGCTAAAAAAATATTCTGTGACACATTAATCAGCCCCAAATTAATTCAGGTCACTTGAGGCAGGGAAGGTGTGCTTTGCTTTGCCGAAAATAATGTGCACTGGACAACCAGAGGGTGTGGTGATGAAACAGAGGGTGGCATGGGTGGGCCAGAGGGTGGCATGAGTAGTCAGAGAGTGGCAGTGGTGACAGAGAGTGGCAGTGATGAAGAAGAGTGTCCCAAACAGGCTGGACACGTAGAAACAACAAGTTCGCAAAACTTGCGACCCGACAGGTAAGTTCGCAAATTGCGAAATTGTAAAAACCCTCGCGAACTGGCAGAAACACGGGCGAACACAAAAAAAAAAAAAATCCGCAAATTCGCGGGAATTCGCGGATTTTGCGGATTGCGAATCCGCAAATCCGCAAAATTTGCGGATTGCCAATCCGCAAAATCCGCTCATGCTTAGTGGAGGGGCTGCTACAGCAGGATTTTCACTGGTGCAGCCAGCTGGGGCACCAAAGGCAGAAACCCTGAAGTTCTCACAACCCTAAATCGTGCGAGGTAGCAGCGAGGTGGACAAACAGGGCATCCGACGTTTGTTGGGGGATGCAGTGCATTTACCAACGTCTGAATTAGGTCCACTTGGCTGCACTATGAAGTGTACAATGCTGACTCTGAAGCAGACTCAAATTTTCCAAATTATTTAACAACACTTCCAATTATGGAATTTTAGGGATTATTTACCAGCCCTTTACGCTGCTGTTGCGTCACTTTTAATATGGGAAAAATTGATGTACTGGCAGCACAAGAGCAGGGGCGTAGGAAGGGGGTGCAGTGGGTGCGGGCCGCCCTGGGTGTCATCCCCGAGAGGGGTGACAAAATGTCACTGAGGGTGGGGGGCGTGGGGGGGGTGACAAAATGGCAAAATTCTGTTCCCCAGCTCTCACCAGCCGTCTTCCTTCAAGGAGTCCTACCGTGGGGCGGCAAAAGCAGGTACCGCCCCGGGCTGTCTCAGGTCGAGCTACATCACTGCACAAGAGGCTTGTAAATAAGTCCCTTGCTTCCTACTTCTGGCAACAATGTAGCGATAATCCTTAGTGAATGATTTTTGCAACTTGACCACACGACTGAGCATTCACCACCAAGCTGTGCCTACTAAATAGCAGATACATGTTTTAGGTATCTCTGGTTTTAAATAATATTTATGTCTCCTCCTTTAACTGCACATATAACCCATCAAATCGATACAGTATAGAGAGCCCTTATAAAATGCTCTGCATAATTAGATCTCCCAAATATTGCTTTTAAACTTACTCTCTTCCCAAGAATACCACTGCACACCATAATTTTCAATCACACCAACACATTTTCACTCAGAGAGCACCTGCTAGGCAGATCCCTCTCACGAATATGTAGGCAACATGGCACCAACTTGAAATAGTTGGCAAAGTGCTGATAAATCATGCAACACACACCTTAGAAATACTCAGATAAACACTGGCATAAATATATCACACCCTTGCATTCACATATTCACAACTTGAGTCGCTGGCGAGGATTGTGATGCATATACAGAAAGCAGAAACGATGGATAACGACCCTCCTATTTGATCTAGATGAAATTCACTTTATTTTTACAGTAATATGCACAAACTACTTCTAAAGTACACAATGAACAAACTTTCTACTAACCTCTCACAACCAGACACCCACAGACAACATTCCTGAGAGGACAATGGCACTTCCTGTTTAGCCAAAAAGGGCACCCAGATTAAACAAGCAATGGCAAAGCTAATAGGACTAGCCTATACAAGAGGGATTGACTTTTGGCAATGTGTTTTTGCCATGGTGTACACCAGCACGGGTGCAGTTCAGCATGGCCAAAGGTTAGTAGTGTGGAGTGTCCTAGAGTGGAGAGGAGGAAGTAGAGTGTCACAGACTGGATTTGTTGGCGTAGAGTGTTGTAGAGTGGAGCAGGGGGAGTAGAGTGTTGTAGAGCTGAGTAAAGGAGAGTAGAGTTCAGTGGCTCAGAGGCAGCGAGTGTCATAAAGTGCAGTGTCATAGAGTGAAGTGGCGTAGAGTGGAGTGCGTAGAAAGGAGTGGGGTGGACTAGGGTGGAGTGGGTTGAGTGAATTGAGGTAGTGGGGTGGATTGGATTATAGTAGAATGTGGTGGATTTGATTAGAGAAGAGTAGGTTGGATAGATTGGAGTGAGGTTGATTGGAGTGCGTGGACTGGATGGGTGGACTTGATTGGAGTGGGGTGGACTGAAATGCTAGGAGGTGGGTCGGTATGAGGTTATTTGGAGTGGGGTGGATTTTCATTGATTTGGGGTGGATTGTGGGAAGGGTGGATTGGTTTAGAGTAGGGTGGTGTTAGAAATGGTATTTCTGGTTGGCTATGGCTTGCGCCAAAGCCAGGCAGAAACCACCACTCTACTCAGGGCAAGGGAGTTACACGCTGAAGATAACCCCTGCTCATCACCTTGGTAGCTTGGTACGAGCAGTCAGGCTTATCCCAGAGGCAATGTGTAAAGGGTTTGTGCAATGCACACACACAGCAGCAACA
The DNA here is from genome assembly GCF_964263255.1 of Lissotriton vulgaris. Lineage (NCBI taxonomy): Eukaryota > Metazoa > Chordata > Amphibia > Caudata > Salamandridae > Lissotriton > Lissotriton vulgaris. Next base: position 1,186,353,631 of record NC_141693.1, on the reverse strand, counting down.
AACTAGGCACACCACAAAAGAAACTACACACAAGGTTATATAGAAATAGCCTTTGTATTCTCATAACACAGTAGAACAGTAATCACGTAATATACATCGTGCCACCTGGCACTAGGTCATATTTACAAGGGATTATTTACACCTGACAGGGCCCCTGGACGACTGTCAGAACCATCACAAAGCAAACTTAGTAAAGGTAATACATCTCATAAACGTACAACCAGTAATCGCAGGTAACCACTGTACTCAGCGTCAGCCTGTAAACATAAACCACATTATGCACAGTATCACATTAGGCGCCGAACACATTGTACGCCAACCTCATCAGTTTAAACTCTTAGACCCTAACCACCTATGCATCACTTACATTAGGGTATACTCACTGTAGGAAATAATCTTACTGGTATAAACACATTACGCACATAATCTCATCTCCAAATGCATTTAGAGGCGTGAATCATAGTAAAGCATCACATTTCCTAATATAATATACATCACTGACCCCCCTGGCCAACTGGCCGTCTCAAAGGGGCTCAAATGCCCTGTGTCCAGAAAGTCACGGCTGCTGCCTGTGCAGAGGAATCCAAAGTGCGCCATTGCGCTTGGGTCAAGGAGTGCATCTCACTTCTATCTCTCACAATGCCCCCAAAGAACTGTGTCCTTAGCATTGCAGCTGGGACTAAGTGCTGCGCAGCTGGGAATCTGAACGTGGGCCTGGCACCTCTGTGCCACTTCTGCCCTCCTCGGAAACTTCTGAATCCTTTTTGTCAAACAGTGAAGTTGCCCGCGCCGGTGCGGCGCAGCTGGGATCAAACAAATTGGCCCTGGCACAACTGTACCAGTGGGGCCTCATTGGGGCTTTTTAAATACACTTTCCCCATCGTCACCGACAATGTGCCTCAATCTGCCCCTAGGTCTCCGGGGCCAACTGGGGCTCTCTCATTCACCAAAGGAACTGCCCCAGACGTTGGAGCAGCCCGCAACGGTGGGCCCGCTCAACAGTGCGGCACCTGTGCCTCCATCTTGCCTCCCCCCAGCCGTTCCAACTCACTGGCTCTCTGTGGGGTCCTGGGCAGACACCGGCGATCTGTGCTCCCATCAGGGCGGCAACACGTGGGGCTCTCTCTGTGCTACGAGAGCCCGCTGATCAGTGCCAGCATTTCTCTGTACGCGATGCTTCCCTCGTTCATGGGAGGCCCATGCTGCCATCGGCGGCCTTGTCCGCCGTTCCGCACGGTAAACAGTCTAAATATCGACTTTTTTATTTTGACAGACAATATTATCGAGTTCAAAATTGCGGAGGGACAGAATATCGAAATCAAGAATATTGACAACCAGAATATCGACCTGAAGGTAAGAAATATATTTTTTCTTAATATCAAAGTTAGTAATATCGATAGCAAAAATATTGATGTTACTAATATCGATATTAATATTAGTGTTATGTATTTTATTATGTATTTTACATGTTCGTAATATTTTTATTAATTATTGTACTAGATTTAAAATATATGTATTACTTTTTTAGACATTAGCAATAATTTATTTGAGTAAATATGCTTTTTAGTACTGTAGCGGGTTGTGGGTTTATAGGGGAATAGGGTGGGAAGTAATTTAATTATAGTAAATTAATTAAATATTTTTCAGGAATTATTAAATATTTTTAAATACGTTTTGTGTTTTAGTCCTGTAGCGGGTTCTGGGTTTCTAGGGGAATAGAGTGGGAAGTAGTTTAATTGTAATTAAGTAAATATTTAATTTTTATTTATTGGTATTGATAAATATGTTTATGCTAATTAATTATTCATTGGTAATTATTTGTTATTAATTGGTAATTAATTTGTATTAATTGATTAATTGGTAATTATATTAAGTGTTTTAATTTCTTATTCAAGTGTGTTGTGAGGTTATAGGGTAATAGGGTGGAAAGTAATTTAATTGTAATTAACTATTTTTTTGTCTTGAGTATTGTTAATTAAATTATTGTTAATCAATTATTAATTGGTAATACATTTTTTAAAAAATGTTCGTTAATTATTAATTGGTAATTAGATTTCATTTTTCATAATTTATTGGTATTCATCAATTATGTATTGTTAATTAATTATTAATTGCTAAATGTTTTTTAATAATTGCATTATTTTATTTTTTATTTCATTATTATGTGTTAATATATTTGTAATAATTATTATTTAATTGTATTTATTTAAATTGTTAATTATTATTCATTGGTTATTATTTTTAAATAATTATTTATTGGTATTGTTAATTAAATTGTTGTAATTTAGTAAATAAATTGTCATTTTTTACAACAAAATTATTATTTTAATTATTACTAAGTTATTTTGACCCCTATGCGATCCAGCTCTTTCCTTACTGATGCACTCTCTGGAGGAGTTGGAATAGTAATTTTAACCTCTATGCTATCCAACACTTTGCCTACTGTTGCACCCTCTAGAGTTGGAATAGTAATTTTCACCCCTATGCTATTCAAAACTTTCCCTCCTGTTGCACCCTCTGGAGTTGGAATACTAATTTTAACTGCTACGCTATCCAACACTTTTCCTACTGGTGCACCCTCTGGAGTTAGAATAGTAATTTGAACCCCTACACTATCCAACACTGTCCCTACTGTTGCATCCTCTAGAGTTGGAATAGTAATTTCTACCCCTATGTTACCCAACACTTTCCCTCCTGTTGCACCCTCTGGAGTTGGAATAGTAATTTTAACCCCTATGCTATCCAACTCTTTCCCTACTGTTCACCCTCTGGAGTTGGAATAGTAATTTTAACCCCTACGCTATCCAACACTCTCCCTACTGGTGCATCCTCTGGAGTTGGAATAGTAATTTTAACCCCTACGCTATCCAACACTTTCCCTACTGTGCACCCTCTGGATTTGGAATAGTAATTTCTACCCCTACGCTATCCAGCACTTTCCCTACTGTTGCACCCTCTGGAGTGTGAATAGTCATTATTACCCCTACGCTATCCAACACTTTCCCTACTATTGCACCCTCTGAAGTTGGAATAGTCATTTTTACCTTTACGCTATCCAACACTTTCCCTACTGTTACACCCTCTGAAGTTGGAATTGTAATTTTTACCCTTATGCTATCCAACATTTTCCTTACTGTTGCACCCTCTGGAGTTGGAATAGAAAATGTTTACCTCTACGCTATCCAACACTTTCCCTACTGTTCCCCTCTCTGGAGTTGGAACAGTAACTTTTACCCCTACGCTATCCAATATTTACTGTTTTATTTAATGTAGTGTCCTATTTATTTAAAATCATTTTTTTAAATGTGTTATATACAGTTTTGATATTTTATTTATTTTATTGTTGTATGTGTATGTATGTATTTATATTTTATAAAATGTATTTGAACAATTCATAAGTTATTAGAGTAAATCATTGTAAATAGTATAAAGTAAGTATATATATTATATTTTATATGTGTATGGTAATTTTTTTGTTTACATTATGGGACTGATTCTGATCCTGGATTTTTATTTTCCATACAAATGGGATCCATATTTTTTTCCAGCCAAATTGTAGAAGTCCCTTCCAACCTGTCTAGTAAGATTCGTACGGGAAAAATACATACAGATCGGCCCGATCCTTACAAATCGGATCGGGAAAAGCTGTACGACATGGACTTGTAAAAAAGACCATACATTTTGTAAAAAGGCTGTCCAACCCATCAAGTACGATTCGTACCGGGTTGTCAGCATATGATTTGTATGGAAAATGGCCTGTATTCGGGGAATGACTCATACTGGGCAACGAAGCGAACCCCTATACGCCCCGTACCCTGGTATGACTCGTTCTGGGGGTATGACTCATACCGGGGTACGGGTCGTATAGGTGTATGAGGCGTACAGGGGTCCCCCCACATGCGAGGCGTGTGTATGGTGCGTACCCCAACATTGCGCATGTAAGCAATGTACATACACGATTTCGGGGTACGGTGCGTACATACGCGTACCCCACTTTCCGTGTCATCTGTACATACCATACATACGCACCGTACCCCTGTATTCATGGGGTGTACGATGCGTACATGGGGGGTCTGTCTTGTACTGTTTTTGTGGGGTACAAGGTTTTCCCAGCACTATTTGGCTCATGTAAAAAAAGAGCCGTACGGAGTGCCGTTTGTATGAATCGTACTTGCCGGGTTGTAAACTGCTGCCGGGAATACATGAGAACGTCGCGCACAGAGCAATCTGAATCTGAATCGCTTGTACGTACAAATTGTATGGTCTTTTTTACAATTTGTATGGAGTGCGTCTATTTGTACGGATCGTACTTCCTAGGTTGTAGGGGACTCCTTACAACTATGAGTTGTATGGGGAAAACTCTCCATACCACGATTTGTACAGCATTTTTCCAGGATCGGAATCGGCCCCTAAATGTATTACATATAATTTTAAATATATTTTTACTATGTTTATTTTAAATATATGTATTATTTATTTCATTGTATATTGTTTAAACATTAAAAAAAACTATATTCTTTACAACAATATTTTTTTCCGATATTTTTGTACTTACCTTAAAGTAGATAGGTCTTCGATATTCGTGATGTCGATATTCCGCCTCCGATATTTTTTACGTCAATATTTTCGACTTCGCTATTCTGTCAGTGATTCATTCCGCACTTCACCCCAGCCCCCTCCTGGGACCTGGGACTTGGGCATCGAGCCGGCAAGGCTCCCTCCTCTCCTTTTCTGCCCACACTCCGTGGCATGCAGGATGGCGGGGTGGGCTCCCGCCGGACTTCCTCTTTCCGGCCGTCGCCCCCCCAGAGTCAGGCTGCTCGCTCGACTTCCGGGTCACGCTGCGCCGACCAACTGCGGCTCCCTTTCTTGGTGGAGGCAATGCGGGCTGGGCACCCGCTTGAATTATAGCGCATAAAGCAGGGCAGGCACCCACTCCTCTCCACCAGTTCGGGGGAACCCCTCAGGCCGGGGTTCCCTTCCAGGGAAAGGCCGGCAGCACAGCGCTGCATGGCAGTGATGCAGGGTGGGCTCCCGCTTCGAACCAGCAGCGCAGGGGGAATCCCACCCACCGGGATTCCTTACAACCTCAATCAATCAATCAATCAAAGCATTTATATAGCGCACTACTCACCCAGAGGGTCTCAAGGCGCTAGGGGAGGGGGGTCCGCTACTGTTTGAACAGCCAGGTCTTGAGTTGCTTCCTGAAGGCGAGATGGTCCTGGGTCAGGCGGAGGTGGGTCGGGAGGGAGTTCCAAGTCTTGGCGGTGAGGTGGGAGAAGGACCGTCCCCCTGTGGTGGCTCTTCGGATGCGGGGGACGGCGGCGAGGGCGTTGCCGGTCAATCGAAGCTGGCGTTTGGGAGCGTAGAAGTTGAGGCGGCTGTTGAGGTATCCTGGGCCTTGGTTGTGTAGGGCTTTGTGTGCGTGGGTGAGGAGATGGAAGGTGATTCTCTTGTTGACCGGGAGCCAGTGCAGGTCTCTCAGGTGTCCGGAGATGTGGCTGCGGCGGGGGATGTCCAGGATGAGTCGTGCTGAGGCGTTCTGGATCCGCTGGAGTCTCTTCTGGAGTTTGGCGGTGGTTCCGGCGTAGAGGGAGTTGCCGTAGTCCAGACGGCTGGTGACGAGGGCCTGGGTGACCGTCTTCCTGGTCTCGGTGGGGATCCACCGGAAGATCTTACGTAGCATGAGCAGGATGTTGAAGCACGACGAGGAGAGGGCGTTGACTTGTCTGGTCATGGAGAGGGAGGAGTCCAGGATGAAGCCCAGGTTGCGTGCGTGGTCTGTTGGTTTTGGTGCGTTGCCTAGGGCGGGGGGCCACCAGGAGTCGTCCCAGGCGGAGGGTGATGATCCCAGGATGAGGACTTCTGTCTTGTCCGAGTTCAGTTTCAGGCGGCTGTTCTTCATCCATTCGGCTACATCTTTCATCCCTTCGTGTAGGTTGGCTCTGGCGGTGGCGGGGTTGTTGGTGAGGGAGAGGATCAGCTGGGTGTCGTCGGCGTAGGAGATGATGTTGAGGTTGTGCTGGCGTGCGATGTCTGCGAGGGGGCTCATGTAGACGTTGAAGAGGGTTGGACTGAGCGAGGAGCCTTGAGGAACGCCGCAGATTACTTCGGTGGCTTCTGATCTGAACCGGGGGAGGCGGAATCTCTGTGTCCTTCCGGCGAGGAAGGAGATGATCCACTCCAGTGCCTTCTCCTGGATTCCGACGTTGCTGAGGCGCTGCACTAGTGTACGGTGGCAGACAGTGTCGAAGGCCGCGGAGAGGTCTAGGAGGATGAGGGCTGCTGTTTCTCCGTTGTCAAGCAGGGCTCGGATGTCATCGGTGGCTGCGATCAGGGCAGTCTCGGTGCTGTGGTTGGCCCGGAAGCCAGACTGCGAGAGGTCTAGGGATCCGTTCGTCTCGAGGAAGGCGGCCAGCTGCTTGTTGACGGTCTTCTCGATGACTTTTGCAGGGAACGGGAGCAGCGAGATGGGGCGATAGTTCTTGAGGTCGGTGGGGTCGGCTGATGGCTTCTTAAGTAGAGCGCTGAGTTCGGCGTGCTTCCAGCTCTCCGGGAAGGTGGCGGTGTCAAAGGAGGTGTTGATGATGTCCCGCAGGTGGGGTGCGATGACAGCGTCGGCCTTGTTGAAGACGTGGTGAGGACAGGGGTCGGTCGGAGATCCGGAGTGGATGGAGTTCATCGTGCGGACGGTGTCTTCGCTGCTGATCGGGGTCCAGGCGCGGAGGGTGGTGGTGGGGGGCCGTGGTTCGGTTGTGGCGTGCGTCGGTTGAGTGCTGAAGTTGTTGTGTATGTCCGCGATCTTGTTGTGGAAGTAGGAGGCGAAGGAGTTGCAGAGGTCCTGCGACGGGGTGATGTCGTTGTTTCCAGCGTTGGGGTTGGAGAGCTCTTTAACGATGTTGAAGAGTTCTTTGCTGTTGTGTGCGTTGTTGTCCAGTCGTTCCTTGAATGTAGTTTTCTTGGTGGCGTGGATCAGTTGGTGGTGTTTTCGGGTGGCGAGCTTGAGGGCAGTCATGTTGTCCGGTGTTGGGTCTCTGCGCCAGGCTCTCTTGAGGGCTCGGCAGTTCTTCTTAGAGCTCTTGAGTTCGTCGGTGAACCATGGGGCTTTCTTGCTGCCGGGTCTGCTAGGCGGGGTCCTCAGGGGGGCGAGGTCGTCTGCGCAGTTGCTGATCCACTTCGTGAGGTTGGTGGCCGCTTGGCTGGGGTTCGTTGCGCCGGTGGGAGGGTTCTTGCTCAGGGAAGTTGTGAGCTGGTCGGCTTTGATCTTGTTCCAGCTTCTGCGTGCAACCTGTTGTTGGTTGTGGTGGATCGTGGTCCTTCTGAAGCTGAAGTGGACGTAGCTGTGGTCCGCCCAGTGGAGTCCGGTGATGTGGCTGAAGGTGATGTCCTCGCTGGATGAGAAGACGGGGTCGAGTGTGTGTCCGGCGTAGTGGGTGGGGGTGGTTACCAGCTGCTTGAGTCTGAGGTTGGCGAGGTTGTCCAGCAGGGTGGTGGTGTTCCGGTCGTTGTTGTTCTCCAGGTGGAAGTTGAGGTCCCCGAGGAGGATGTAGTCAGCGGAGGGGAGGGCGTGCGGGCTCATGAAGTCGGCGATTTCTTCGCTGAATTGTGTGCGTGGTCCCGGGGGTCTGTAGATGAGGGTGCCTCTGAGGGTGGTCTTGGGGTTGATGTGGACCTGGAAGTGCAGGTGCTCGGCGGGTGCGAGGGTGTCATCGGTGTTGGTCGTGATGCGGAGGGTGTTCTTGTGGACGATGGCGATGCCTCCTCCAGTCTGGTTGGTGCGGTCCCTCCGGATGTTCTTGTAGCCGTCTGGGATGGCGATGGCGATGTCGGGCGCTGAAGAGGCGTTCATCCAGGTTTCCGTGAGAAAGGAGAAGTCTGGGGCTGTGGTGTCGAGCAGGTTCCAGAGCTCGACGGTGTGTCTGTGGACAGAGCGGGTGTTGAGCAGGATGTATTTCAGGTGGCTGCTGCTGTTGCTCGTCTTGGTCTTGGTCTTGGTCGGTGCTGGAGTAGTGCAGGTCCAGATGCAGGCGAACTTGCAGGAGTGGCAGCAGAAGGGTCCGCGGGTGCGTCTCGGGGTGGCTCGGTAGCAGCCCGGGATTCGGCTGGCGTTGAGTGCGTTGAGTTCAGTGGCGTTGTAGGTCCAGCGGGTGGGCGGGTGTCTGCGGGGGCCAGGGGTCATGGCACAGGGCGTGGTCCAGGCACAGACGGGTGCAGACGGGCTTACCTTTGGCACACCTTCGGCGCACAATCGGCGTGCCCGCTGCGCGTCAACGCAGCGCATTCGCCCGGTCGCCATATATGGCGAAGTGGGAGGGAGGGAGGAGCTGGGAGGCGGGAGTGGGGAGGGTACACAAAGAAAAGGGGGCGTGGCCTCACGCACGGCGGCGGGAAGCGGGGAGGGGGCACAGGGGCACAGGGGCAGCAAAAACACGGGGATCAGCAAGAGACACAGGCTCATGGGGATACAAAACCACAAATGACACTGAAGAAAAAAGCAGAGAAATCACCGAGCACACCGGGGAGAAATCCAATTAGCGCGGCAACAGTCAGGCAGGGAGAGCGAACCCGCTAGGGCAGCGGGGGGTGGGGTTGAGGCGGCAGGCTCAGCGAGGCTGAGTGAGGTAGCGGGCAGGAGGGGCACTCGCTGCAGCTGGTGGCCGTGAGGTGCGGGGGTGTCCTGGGAGCAGGACACACTCACCTGCGCTGCACGGTCGCCATATATGGCCAAGTGGGAGGGAGGGAGGAGCTGGGAGGCGGGAGCGGGGAGGGTACAGAAAGAAAAGGGGGCGTGGCCTCGCGCACTGCGGCGGGAAGCGGGGCGTGGGGCACAGGGGCACAGGGGGAGCAAAAACACGGGGATCAGCAAGAGACGCAGGCTCAGGGGGATACAAAACCACAAATAACACTGAAGAAAAAAGCAGAGAAATCACCGAGCACACCGGGGAGAATCCAATTAGCGCGGCAACAGTCAGGCAGGGAGAGCGATCCCGCTAGGGCAGCGGGGGCGGGGTTGAGGCGGCACTCGCTGCAGCTGGTGGCCGTGCGGTGCGGGGTTGTCCTGGGAGCACGCTACAGGGGAACTCACTCCTCTCCCCCTGGCAAATAAGGTACAGTGCTCACAGGACGCTGAAAGCAAGCAACCGGTCCTGCAGTAAAAGCATAAGTCCAGCAAGGATCAGTGGGCAATGCAGGGCCCAGGGAGGCAGCCCTCGCTGGGCCCAGCAGCAGCACGCCCGCAGGTTCAGGAACAAATACAGAACATTTTCATGGGGTCACAGCCCCTATATTTATACTAGCATTTCTCTTTGTGTCACAGCACAGGGCTTGGGGATACCAGTCAGAACTGGGTTAGGGGGGGTTTGGAGCACTTTGTTTACCAAGCTCCTCTTTCCCTTTGTCAGGTGGGGGCTTGCCATCAGATATACCACAGGGGGGTGGAGCCAGCATTCAACAGGGAAGCACCACCCTATTCACAGTCTGGAGATTACCCTCCCACCACTCTTCCTCCAGATGTCCCATTCAGCTCAGCACTGAGCCACCCACACCTCTCAGCTCCTGTCACTCACAAGCCAGACATGCAATTAACATCAGGCAGGCAGACAGATAGCACACAAAAATGGCAACTTCTAAAAGTGGCATTTCTCCATCAGTCGCCATAAATCTGCGCACACCATTGCGCAGCATTTATCCTCAAGAGTTCATACATGTTAAACTCGACCCTACAGTCCTCTCATACCAGAAATTACCATGGACACACTTATCCCCCATGCATTCCTATGGGAGGGCAGGCCAATCTCACCACACGTACACAGAGAACCACGCACTTTACACTGAGCCACAGTGCTAAAGTGCCCAGAGGCCTAAAATCACTACCATCATGTCAGAGCTTAAGGCAAAAAAGTTCAAGGGTGAACCTGCCAAAAAGGGCCAAGTCAAACAGGTGGTTTGGAGTGGGGTGAATAAGAGTGGAGTGGAGGGGGGACTGGACTGGACTGGATGGGGGTTGAATGGATTGGAGTGGGTTGGAATGAATTTGAGTGGGGTGGATTGAGTGTGGTGGGTTGGATGAATAGGCTTGAGTGGGGTGGACTGAACTGAGGTGAGGTGGATTGGATTGGGGTACAGTGGGGTGGATTGGAGTAGAGTGGGGGAATTTGACTGCTATGGCGGGGGTGGATTCAGGTAGGGTTGATTGGGATAGAGTGGACTGGAGTGGGGTGGACTGGGGTGGGTGGTGGATTGGAGTCGGGTAGATGGATTTGGCTGAATTAGGGTGGATTGTATTGGTGGGTGTGGATTGGATTAGAGTGAGGTGGATTGTACTGGGGTGATGTAGATTGGATGGGAGCGGGGAATATTGTTTTAGATTGGTGTGGGGCAGAGTGGAATGGGGTAGATTGTTTGGATTGGAGTGGGGCAGACTGTTTTGGATTGGAGTGGGGTACATTGGAGTGGGGCAGATTGTTTTGGATTGGAGTGGGGCATATTTTTATGGATTGGCATGGGGAAGATTGGCCTGGGGCAGATTGTTTTGGATTGGTGTGGGGCAGATTGGAGTGAGACAGGTTATTTTTGATTGGGGTGGGTGGGTTGTGGTGGATTGGATTGGAGTGGGGTTGTAGGACTTGGCCCTTTTTGGCTAAACTTCCCTAAACGTTTTGCTTTCTCCATAAATCTTTTTCTGGTGTTGCCAACTTAGTTGCTTTGGTCACTTTGCCACTGCTAATCAGTATCAAAGTGTAAGTGTTCCCTGTGTAAAGTGTAATGGTAATTGGTTGTCCATGATTGGTATTTTTGTCTTACTAGTAAAGTCCCTAGTAAAGTGCACTATGTGTGCCAGGGCTGGTAATGCAAATGCTACTACTGGGCCTTCAGCACTAATTGTGCCTCCCACACAAGTAGCCTTACAGAGAGAACTCAGGCCTGCCACTGCAGGGCCTGCGCGCAGTTCGTTAAACTGCCATGTTGTTCTGACAAGTGCACCGACTTGCCAGACTTTACCTTTACCTTTCTATGCACATCAGACACCCCTGTGGTAGATCCACAGTACCCCCTGGGCAGGGTGTAGTGTATGTGAAAGGTAGGACATGTACTGAGGTGTGTGCCATGTCCTGACAGTGAAATAATTTCCATTTAGTTTTTCACTGTTAAAAGGTCATCTTCCCATAGGACAGAATAGGGAGGCTGTGTAATATATTTTCCTATCTTCCCAGTATGAAGTTTTTAAATGGCGTTTATAAGGTTTTTTATAGAATTGCATTGTATAGGAGCTTACTAGTGAACCACACAGTCACTTAAGCAAAGCTTTTCAGCATATTTCTTGCGTTGACCAAGGATATATTTGAACTCTTGCTGGTATTATTCAGAATAGCCCAGCTGCTTGGACTCTGGCCATATGCTATGGCATATGGATAGTTTTCCACACCATGCAACCAATATCTCTACTCTGTATTTCATGGGCCTCTCCAGTTTTTAACCCCCACCATTCTCTTCCCAATGTATTCTTGTGGGAATTTCCGTTGGTCTCCCCCTTATAGGCTATGATTGAAATGTGCCACAAATAGATTCCACACTACACATAGAAACATTTCCACTGCAAGCATGACGCCATATTAGCGTGAAAAAAGAGCACTTCCTGTGTCCTAGCTCTAACTTCATGCCCAGTTTGCTATTAGTCTCTCCAGCAGGGCTTCCCTATTCCTGACAAAACTTTACAATGGGACATTCATTGAACAACAAATGCAACTATAGGGTCTCTACTATAACTTTTGCCCTCTTCATGATCAACCTTAATGTAGATATTCGTTAATTACAGTTCACAAGCTTTTTATAAATTAACGAAAAAGTGTGATTGCATTTAGAGAGCTAATGATTGACACATATAGTAAATCGTAAAAACCAATAGATTTGGTTAGTTATGGGGATGACCAGAACAATAATGCCCACAATGGCCTACTTTGACTGAGTAGGGTGGTTAGGATGAGGGTGGTGCCTACAGTCATAACTGGCCAACTTTGGCTGTTGTAGTCTTACCTTATATTTCAGGCTTAAGGCCCTTACTATAGATTGTTTCATGGATTGCTGCTGCCGATGACCTCGGCAAGGCGGCTAACATGAACCTTGCCCCAAGGTGTTTAGACTTGGCATTGGCATTTGAACCTGTTATACCTGTCATTGTGTTTGTCAGGAGATCAGTATTGGACCCATGTCCTGAGCAGGTTTCAGTCTGGTTTAGCTGATTGCACACAAAGGGTTGGTTACTCACTTATACTCTTAAGCTCTTTCCCATCCAGTGTAGGCGAGGCATTGGCTAAACACAGTAAATGGTGTGAAAGGTCTTGGGGCCAAAATTGACCTTCACCTTCAGTGTAAATATTCAGACCTCTACTGTGGTATCAGCTTCTATCTTTTTAAATAAAAAAACAACTGAACATTAGTAACGCCTCAATTTTAACCTCTTTAAGACGTCTAGCTTTGGCGGCAACTCTTACTCTTTTCTTTCCCCCGTTTTATGGAACACTCACTCCTCTGGAACCCTCATTTACTAACTTTTAGGAAAGTTAAAATATTGGCTCTTCTGCTAATGCTTTGTTGACTTCTGGCATCCGCAATTGTGCTTCATTTTCTTACATATTCATTTTCTCTCTCTCTCTCCCAGTGCATCGGCCAGCGCTTGTTAGCTCATTAGCTCAAGTTTAGTATTTCTGAACTCACAATGTAATAACACATCTTTTTATAAGGGTGGGTTTTGCAATGTGTGTTTAGAAGCCACTGTTTTGGAAATGGCTGGGTTTTTGTGCTCTAACATTTCTGTGTGTCTCTGCCTGGTTGTGGATTGACTGTCTGAATTTGAAAGTGATAGGATCTGGGGAATGTCTTGACCCAGGGGAGGAGGTAAGACAGCAACAGGCTGACCTGCATCTGGATGGAATGTGGGGGTGGGGTAGCCCTTAGAGGTGAAGACGTCTGTGTTGCTGTCTTCAAACAATGGTCCCATCTCCTGCTGAGTGATTGAGAATCCAGACCCCCTCTACTCAAAGTAAGAAGGTGTCACTGGCAGGGAGGCACCCAGAACTGGTTTGAACAGTGGTCAGTGCCCCCCGAACACAAAGACTTCAAAGACATTTAGGGGTATAACTACAAGAGCTGAAGCCACTGAACTTGGAGAAATTGATTGATCAAGTTTGAGCAAGACTGAAGCTACTTCGTGGTGAAGAGCAACCATTGCCAATGAAGAAACAACTGAAGAGACTGAAGGAAAGGACTGACCCTTGCTGTGTGTTCTGGGGCTGGCCTGCAATTTGATGTTTTAACCAAGGAGAGGAAAAGAGACTATGCTGTGTGCTGTTTCCCCCTGCTTGAAAGGACTTTGCTGTGCTGTTTCCTGAAGTAACTTATCCCCAAGGGCCCGAGGTAAGCTGGCTCCCTGTTGCAGAATTCAGGAACACAAGATTTTCCAGGAGAGTCTCAGCGATGCTGTGTGAGTGTGCTTTTTGCAGCCTGAGACCCTTGTAAGGAGTGCCCTGTGATCGTGGGCACCTGGAGTTGAATGAGTCTCAGCGACGCTGTGTGCGTGTGCTTTGTGCAGCCTGAAACCTTTGTGAGGATTACCTTCTTATCGTGCAATGTAATCCAAGTGAGTCTCAGTGACGCTGTGTATGTGTGTGTGCTCTGTGCAGTCTGAGACCTGCATGAGTATTGCCATGTTATCGTGTATCCGGAGTTCAAGTGAGTCTCAGCGACGCTGTGGCCGTGTGTGCTTCGTGCAGCCTGAATTCACAAAGATTGCATCGGAGGCCCAAGTCACTGGAAGAGGAGAGGAGAGTGAGGTCGCACCCCCCAGGTAATGTGTTTCGACGCCTGGGGCGGGGTGTGGGCTCAGAGGGAGACGCGATTGGCCTCTCTCCCGGCAGCGAAAGCCTCTGATTCAGGTTGTAACACGGCCCTTACTTGCCAAGGGAGTGGCAGTACCGGGGCCGGAGTGCGGAGCTGAACTTTTTGTTACACCATACCCATGTTGGGGGCAACTGTTGACAGAGGTTGACTGCGAGTCAGCAGGAGTAGCGGAGAGACCTCCTAAGGCATTGTGATCAGTGCTGGAGTGCATTACGCATTGCATAATTTCTGCATACCGAAGTACCTGATTGTCGTATTACACATTGCATCATTGCTGCATTACAAACTACCTGATTAGTATATTACGCATTGCATTATTCCTGCATAACGAACTACCTGATTAGTGTGTTACGCATGGCATTATTTCTGCATATCAAACTACCTGATTGTCGTATGACGCATTGTATATTTTCTGCGTAACAAAATACCTGATTAGCGTACTGCGCATTGCATTATTCCTGCATACCGAACTAACTAATTAGTGTGTTACTCATTGAATTATTTCTGCATAACGAAATACCTGATTGTTGCATTATGCATTGCATTATTCTTACATTGCAGAGTGCCTCCTTGTTGCGTTACGCATTGCATTATTTTTACATTGCAAAGTGCCTGATTCTAGCATTACGAACTGCGTAACATTGTATTAAGACTACAGTGGAACATTTAGAAGTGCTCATTATATAGCCAGAACTTACAAGGACTTTGTAGCAATTAAAAGAAAATCCTTAAATCCAGTAGATGGAAATAGATCTGATTTATTGAAGATTAGTTGATAATACAGAAATATGTAGGTCCAATTGTAACCCCACCAGGTGCAGTTGGACTCCTGCTCAGCCTCAGAGGTAACTGACACTCTAATCAAGCATAAACAATCAGAACCCTATGTCACATCATAGATACATGATGAGCAAGTTATAACAAACACTAAAGTAGGACAGAGAAAGAGGAAAAACAGGGTGTAACACACTGGCTGGCCTAACAACCAGCCAGGAGAAATATCGCAAATATGCATATGTTGGATTTATATTTTGTGGTCTTATTGTATATCTTTTTAAATACATGTATACTCGTTTTTATGAAACTCGTATGGAGTCCAATTGTGGTGCCATCATTGGGTTGCTGTGAGCGTGATTGCAAATATCCATTTGCCTTGAAGATAAGCCTGGCTGCAAGGGGGTGAGCGGGGCTATCTGAGAAGGTGTCCTTCCTTTCCCTGACGTGGAAACAAAGGTCCCTATTTGGACTAAGGTACCTACCTCAGCCAACCAGGGGTCCCGGGTCTAACACGGGGTGAATGGGGAGGGTGTTGACGGGATTAGATTGGGGTGAGGTGAGTAGGATTGGATTGGCATGGCCATAATGTCATTTTGATTTCCCTTTTTTGTGTACCTTTTTGTATACTTTAGAACCACACAGTAATAGACATTAGTGGCAGTAGGGAAACATGAACTTCAATGACTCCAGGTAGAAATGACCATAAATTGCTCTAGGCAATAATGAGCAGCACAGCTGTGCTGAGATAGTAAAAAGAACGATGTGGATCTCAGAATGCAGTGGCATAGCTAGACCTTTTGCTGCCTGTGGCGGTCCCTGCATTTGCTGCCTCGCGACGGCCGCAGGTAAGAGCCGGGGTGCTGGTGATCCCTGCATTCGCCTCCCAGGAGATGCCGCAGGTAAGAAGGGGCTTAGGGAGGCAGCTGCCACAAAACTTGTGCCGCGTCCCTTGCTACTCCACAGTAAGAATGACTCTGGCCTCTTTTCCTCCTCTCTCCAGAAGGCCCCTTAGTGCAATTTTGTGACACAGCCATACAGACTGGGTGAGGTGTGGAGCGGGGAATTGGGAGTGGGATGAACGAAACCAGTTGAGGAATCATTTGGCAGGTGGTAAGAGAACCTTTCTTCATTCCCTAATGGATCTGCAGACAGTACATGTTTTGTGTGTACTCTAAAACAGTGTTAAATCTTAGTGCAAGACTGGTATCCTAATACTATGTTACATTTACTATTGCATCTTTTACTGACCAAACTTTTAAACTCCGACAAACAACGAAGGTATAGGCAAGTGTATTAAGTCAAGTTCACATTCACTAGTGCGTCCTTCCAAATGTAAGAAAGAGAAAAACCATTGGTTCGCAGTATCCTGTCTATTCTGACTCTAACTCTAGAAACCCCTTATATCTGGTAAATTGGCCTATAATGTTAACAGTGTTTAGTTCTCGTTAGTAAGATTTGGCTGCTACTTCAAATCACAAGCGAGTTTTCCTAGACATTTTTCCAGAGAGCTTGTTAGTGACTAAAATGGAGATCCCAAGAACAGCTACAAGATTCTTAATTCTGTTTGAACAAAATACCTAGTTGACGTAATACATTGCTTGGCATCTGCTAATGTGGCAGCAGAGTATTCAAGCACATTAAACGTGGGGGTTCCACAATGGACTTGAGCTTGTGCCTGCTTGTGCAGTATTTCTTGATTTTCTGATACTGATTTTTTTTGGTTGCCACAGCAAGACTGACACGACCACCTGTGATGATGTGAACACACCAGAATTGAAACCACAATGCATTTCTGATGTTTTGCCGGATTTTGACAAATTTCAAGAGTTGAGGTGAGTGTCTATTGGGCCTTTAACGGGCCTATGTAGCTAGCACCAAAGGAAGTCTGAATGCGGCTTGAATAGGCAGCCTCATCAAAAATGGCACTGATCACATTAGGTCAAGAAATGTTATAAGATTGGAAATGAGAGACCTCAATCCTCCAAAGTCTTTGGAGCCTCAGATGAGGAACATGCTGAAAGTCTATTATCCACCCTGGAGCTGTAAAATGAAAGGGGACTTAAACTGTCTTTGGAGTTAACAGGCTCCTGAGTATAAAGGACAAAGTTAGCCGTAGGGCATTGGTTCACAGGGGCACTAACTGAATGTGAAGTACTCGAAGTGTCTTAAGACAATCTTAAGACAGTCTTGTACCATCATGACAGCTACGAGGATCAATGTCACCAGGCAGTAATAAATAGAAATATTGTCCCCATGCAGTAATGGACATCAATAATCAATAGGGGCCACAGGCAGTAAAAGCAAGCAGGCACAGGCTCTAATGATCATTAGTGCCTCCAGGAAGTACTTAATACTGGTGGCCCCAGAAAAGTGTACACAAAGTCACAGAAAAAATGATCATCAAGATTGTTCCCACACAGGAATGAACATCAATGGCTCAGGGAAATAATGAACATCAATAACCCCAGTTACCAATTAATATTAATGTCCGAAAAAGTAATTTAAAAAATCTACCCAACCCACAATTTCATGTCACAGCTTATATGACAAATCTGGTTGCACTCTGTGAAGGACAGACGTCCCTCTTACGTATTCAGCTTTCGCCTGTAGCCAGGAAAAACACACTAGGCCATGTTTTCAAGATCCCACAAAGTGTTCGTCACGCTGCACAGCACTGACTCTCTGTCTGTGATGCAGCTTCTTTTCACACCATCAGTCCCTGGAAGTCGGTGGCTTCTCATTTCTCAGCTTCAAGTATATCACAATTGCAAGGCCTGTCTCTTTGAAAACTGGCAAACAATGACTTCATCGTCACAGTGAGAAAAAAAAGATTCTTCACCATGCGTATAGTACTTCCTGCTGCTAAGCTGCTTCTAAGTACATTATGTGGTCTGGAAGATTTCAGGGAAAGTATTTACACCTTCCTTCATTGGAGGTTGTCATTTTTGCCTTGGGATTTTGTGATTCAATTTCTACAACTAGGAGGGCTACAATATGTATAGGGATTCCGCCTCATCAAGCAAAGACTAAGCTGGGTGTCTTTCTCCATTGCCTCTCATAAGAAACACAGATATTATGTGTATTGGGAGCAGAGAAGATCTGAGGCCTGTATTGAATTCGTGATACAGCGTGTAGTGCACTGTTTATTGGTCAGAATGAGGAAACAGAAATTTTATGTGGTCAGTGTGTCCCCCCACTCGCACCCTATCCACATACCCATGCTCCATGTATGTCCATGTTATCATGTAATTCCCTTCCCGTGCCTGTCATAATGATGCCCCTGCGTTTCCGTCTAATGTTAACATGTCAGTTATTAGGCCTTCCATGAATGAAATGTTAATTCTGCACTACGGCCTACGTTGCCAATGCATTTACATGGTACACGTTTAAATAGCGCGAAGCACACGTTTTTGTGGCCCAGCCGAGCCAGGCCCTGAATTCAGGCTCCGAGCCTCTTCTGTCTCTGAAAGCTGCAGTTCTGCATCCCTGACCTCTCCCTTACTCCCTGCCCAGCCGAGAGGTGCCCGGCCTGGCCTGCCTGCCAAGACGGTATTTTGCCTACAGTTATCTGCTCAGCCTCCTCAAAAACACATTCCAGTCTAGTAAAATAGGTAAATACTTTCCACCTGCAGAGCATAGGGCCTAGCCTTCCTGTCTCCATGCAAGTGATTTACTGAACCCGTTGCCATAGTAGGCCCATGGCCCCCACGTAATGCACAAAGAAATATATGCACACACTAGCATTTAGTGATGAACGACTTCTGCTCGAGAGACCTTTACTTCAGACAATACATCGTCCAAACACAAGATATCAGATATGCCAAAGGTGCAGGTCGTTCTGACATCCCAGACTCCAGACTCCTCTTCTAGTGCTAAGGGCAACCCCCCAGCTCTCCCCAGTTACACGTCAATCTCACGTCATGATCAGTTGCCGGGTAAAGATTTCTGCTGACCCTGCAGATCTCCTCTATGCATCCACCCACCTATGACACTCCTATGACTCATCAAGTGAACACCCACGTGTACGCCTCTTTACACGCCTTCTCTTACGCCCATATGTTCTTATCTCTCTCTTTTTACTTGCTCCGCCTGGAGTGTTACGCCTACTGTATTCATTGCAATTATGTGATTTTACTATATATAATGTGTGATGTTAATAAAATGTTAGATATCCCTTCCTGAACCTTAGTGGTGATGGAACCCGATTCTCCCCTGGCTCGAGTCATTGAAATAAAGCCCTTTTGACTCAGATACCACGGACTCTGCCTCTCATTATATGAGCTATTCTTATTGATATTAATGTATAGAAAAATGTCCAGGTAATTTTATTTACCACAAGTGTAAATGCAGGAATTTAGAAACTTTGGGGGACATGCTGTCTGAAGGGTCTGAGAAGAAGCAGGGTACAAGGTTTTGCACCATGTTCTTTGTCCAATTTCGCTGATTGGGAAGCAAACAAGAATGCAAGTAGAAATGCATTAAAATTGCGCAGTTAGTGGAGGCAATCCCTGCTTGAGGGAGATTCCTGGCCTCCTTGATGAGGAGCCAGACTCAGTATCCACAAGCATTCAAGACTTGTTGTGTCAACAGGGAATGCATTAATCTGAGGAAAATTGCCTTACCCTTAATGGTTTTGCCTGCAAAGGGCTTGCGCTGTGCTGTGAAATCACTTGTATTTAATATATCTTAACCCTTTCAGCGTGGCCCGAATTTTCGCGCTGTGCTTAAGGTTCCAATGAGCCTATCGGCTCATGACGGAACGGTTCCGTCATTAGCACAGCTCAACCGACGCTCATGATGGAACCGTTCCGTCATGAGCATGGAAGGGATTAAAAGGGGACTCTGATCAGTTCCCATTACCGAATAACTGTGTTAATTCGCTTTTGTGTGAAAGTAATTTTGTTTGTTAACTTCCCCTGGCTAGACATATTTACAATACTTCTAAGAAAGCTGTTCATACTGCTTAAGCCCCATTCACTATCAAGATAAGATCTCTTACCACAGAAAAGGCAGATGACTTCTAACAGTATGCTAGAATTCTTTATTACTTAGTTGTTTAAAACAGATGCCTTAGATCATTTGTGGCATTTCCTATTCATGCATCAGTACTTTTCATTGCACTTTCTAGGCATTATTGGATTCATTTTTTAACCCTTTCAGTGCGTCAGACGTCATGGTGGCGTGTGCGGAGGACGGCTTTGGGCTGTCCGAATCAAGGCCACCCATTTTTTCACCTGCACTGTGTAGGAATTTGCGCCGCAGACAATGGGTTAAACGTAATCTGTTTGGTTATTATGATCAAATTCTAAATGTGGTAATAAATTGTTAGGCCGTAAAATCTTCTGGATTGGTTTGATGCTCAGAATGGTCAACCCCTTGATAGTCCCACGTCTGAATTTCTGAAATAGCACAGAACAGTGGGATGATCAAGTGATGGAAGGATAGGAAGGGACCTACGGGGAGGGAGACCTGAAATGACACAAGGGAAAACTCATAAACACTACAGTCATTTTGTTAATTAGTACTATACAGATGAACACAGATATGGCCCGCACTTTATATTTCATACCTGTAAAGAAAAATAACAGAGATGCCATTTTTTTCCCACATTCAGTCAGTGGTTCCTTTGATGCACATATATAGTAAAATTCTGAGCTGCCCCGGCTATGTTGAGAAAAAAGATGCATACAACATTCACTAACTGTCCTTTCTAGTAAGCATAATATAGGAGTTATGTTGAACACCTAGAACCTACCCTTGTTTTTATCCACTTAACGTCACAGGGGGAGTAGTGTAACCAATCTCACTCCTTCAATCATCCCTAATAAGGATTACAAAAACAGGTCTCTTTCAGTATGTGCAGGAGCATGCAAAGCATATATCACTGTTATAGCGTATACTGAAGAATACATCAATAAACAAATCAAATCCAGTATGTGGACCTCCTATGGTCCTTGAAACCTGTACCTAAAAGGTTTTCAAAGTGTCTCGGTATAGTATGCAGTGAGAATCAACACTGACACTGATCCCAGCAAATACTGAATGTTGAATGAAAACTAGAGGGGGGGGACTCCCTCTCCACTCAAATGAAACCAACAGTAAATTGCTCCCCCTCCACAAGAGTTCATGTTGAACGAACCCATCAACAGAGGAGAGACCTGACTTCCTTAAGTAAGGAGAAAGCTAAGTAGTCAAGTGTTGAGTCTTTCCCTCTGCATGAGCATTCTGCAGTGAAGCCCACTAACGGAGGAAAGACAGGGCTCACCTCGACAATGGTGTGAGCAGGGATTCCCTTTGTACAGGGCACAGAAAACGAGTGGTGAATAGGCACCCTTGCCTGACCAGAAAGACTGCAGCACTCGGGATCCGTACTTCCAGGAGCAAATCCAAATTTCCGACAGTGTTACGTGGGCAAGCCTCCATTAAGTAGGTGGCTCCACCCCCACATAGCGCGTCGGCTCAGCCTGAGGCTCTAGGGTCCTGTAGTTGTACCTACCTATCTGCAATCACTTCCGGGTTCTTGATCTCAACGTGACAACACCGGATTTGCTTCTACGTGTGTGAGAGGTATAAAGCAAAACGTTACTCTACCATGTGTGTTTATCGAACGCTCGATCGTTCTGCGCTCATGACATAAATATTGCACATTAAAAATAAAGTTAATATACAAGAGCTATGCTATATTTTACTACAAAACAGGGAGCCACAAGCGCAGTTAACTTGCATACCATAAGGTCATGATTTCAATGGTGCAGCAGGTGCAGTAGCACCGGGCCCAACCGTTGTCAAACTCCTCTAAACACATATTTCTATATTTGACTACTAAACAGTCAGTCAAAATTGTAGTTACCTGGCAGTTAAAAGGGACTTGATTTGAATGGTGCAGCAGGTGCAGTGGCATTGGGGACGAAACCCCTAGGTACCCCACTAAACGCAGAATATTGCTAAACTTTGCTACTTAACAAGCAGTCACAAGTGCAGTTATCTAGCAAGCACTAGGGCCATGATTTCAATGGTGCTGCAGGCGGATTGGCACCGGGGCCAAAAGTCGCCAGAGCTCCTCTAAAGACCAGATATTGCTATTTTTAACAACTAATGGGCCGATTCTGATCTCGGTCACCGAATCGGGTTTGGCATTATCGTATCCGATTCGGAGGCTGAATTTCCGTCTGAGTCTTACACAGGCCCGGACGTCGAAGTACGATGCGAACAAGCGCGAAATCTCCGTCCGAATCATTTCCGGGTCCGAACCGCTCCATACGACTCAGTCACAAGCAACCAGTGGTGTGCAATTGAGACGTTTCACGACCGAGCTAGTAGGATGCTCGATTCGGACAGCTGGATCCAGTCGGAGAGTCCCGCTCGCAATAGCTCCCAGAGTTGGACTTCGGGTGTCCGCGTCGGACCCCCGGTTACCCGCAGCCTTACTACTCGGACACAGGGGGACACCAATGGGTCTCCCCCACACAGGCATGTACGGTGCGGACGGCACCGATGCATAACCACAGTAGGGGGCGCACTTGTCCGTGACGTACCTATTCAGTCAATGGGAGCCCATGTACGTGTCGTACGACCGGCTCCCATTGACTCCTATGGGAGTCCGGCCGAACCGGGTCCGACAGCATACGGCCGCATCGTACTCGCTCGGTCGGACTGCAGGTGTGTGGATCGGTCGGAAAACACCCCGGATCCAGCTCGGTCGGAGTGCTTGCTGACCCAGATCGGAATTGGCCCCTTATTAAGCAGGCATAAAAGTAGTTACCACGCAGGCACTAGGCTCGGTATTTCAATGGTGCAGCAGGTGCAGGGACACCGAGACTCAAAGCTGAAGGACCCCCTCTAAACACCAAATATTGCAAAATGTTACTAATAAACAGGCAGTTCCAGCCATATCCTTTTAGCCATCCTGCTCTGGAAGTGCATGTTGTCCCTACCGAGATTGTCCTACCTGATGTTTAGTAGAGTACTTGTTGTCTCCTTGTGATATCTGTGAAGCATTATTGTCCACACATCAGAATATGGTAAAGAATATTCGGCTGATAATAAGGAATTAGAGTCTAGTGGAAGGAAGTAATCACCTTCAACCCACATTCTTGGAGCGTGATACCAAATGGCGGATTCAGGCAAATAATGGTGGCTATTTCATGTTGAAGGATTTATCCCTTGACCTGGAGCATCATTCCATGGTTATAGCCTATGCGATTTCCCACTAAACTCTCTAATTTGGTTCTGGTCTAGGCTGGGTTCTGATACCATAGCTTTATTCGAAATTACTAAAAAGTAGCTACGTCTATGATTTTTTTTAGACCAAATGAGAACCCCTGTTGCTGGAAGAGTTACCGGC
The DNA here is from genome assembly GCF_964263255.1 of Lissotriton vulgaris. Taxonomy (NCBI): domain Eukaryota; kingdom Metazoa; phylum Chordata; class Amphibia; order Caudata; family Salamandridae; genus Lissotriton; species Lissotriton vulgaris. Next base: position 1,186,330,614 of record NC_141693.1, on the reverse strand, counting down.
AAATGACAGAAAAAAGAGGAGAACAAGACGAGGCAGAAGCCACGACAAGGAGTCAAGAAATGTGTATATGCAAATTGTGTTGAATTGAGACCCTTAATCTTTATGAAATGACTTTCGCTGAGAAAAAACAAATGTTGAAATTTCGTTTTAGTGCAACTACAAACCAGACTGATGTATGTGTGGTCTAAGGCGCAGATTCAAAGGGGAGATCATCCCAATGGGGAGATTAAAACGATGGAATTCCGACTCTAGGGCGGTGGACTTGTGCCCCCCACAGAGCGCTGACTTCAGGTGTTGCCGAGTTTGCAAGTTTATTTTGGTATTAAAAGCACCTACTGCCACATTCCTTGTCTCCAGGAATTTCCAGGAAACAATAAAAATGTCAAGATAACTCCGATGAATAATGTTCTTCCTAGAGAGAGATTGGAGTTTTGTCTAGGCGCAGATTCAAAGGGGAGATCATCCCAATGGGGAGATTAAAACGATGGAATTCCGACTCTAGGGCGGTGGACTTGTGCCCCCCACAGAGCGCTGACTTCAGGTGTTGCCGAGTTTGCAAGTTTATTTTGGTATTAAAAGCACCTACTGCCACATTCCTTGTCTCCAGGAATTTCCAGGAAACAATAAAAATGTCAAGATAACTCCGATGAATAATGTTCTTCCTAGAGAGAGATTGGAGTTTTGTCTAGTTAAGATTTTGACAGGTCATAAAATAGCAGAGGATTAATACGCCTGCTGTAAAGAACGTGTACCATGCAGATCACAAAGTGCACATCATTGGGTTATTGCTTTTCTAAAAGACATTCTATTGTTGCTTGCACTTTACCAGTTAAAATCATATATAGAACGGTGAATTATTAACTGTCATCAACGAACTGCATGAATACTGCAAAGTATAGATTAGAAAGCTCAATGTATTTGCGAGTTGGGCATGTAAATGTAATTTTTCTAGAAAGATGCAATTTTAGTTTTCAAATTTAAAACAACTTACAATATTTATAAGGTCTGTTAACTTGGTCTGAACGAATGTACATAATTGGCCAACCCTCTCAAACTGGTAAAACATTCTGCATAAAAACAATTGTGAGCATCTAAGTGAACTGGTGGTAAAACCATTTTTCAGCCACTGTAAACTGGTATATATTTGCAGAATAATCTGCCTCCTGCAGATGTGCTTGCTTGTTGGAACACACTAGAGCCATCAACATCCCAGTTGGACTACATCTTTTCAATAAAATCATCCCAACCCAGAGGAAATTAACATGTATAATGTGATACAATTACACATAAATAATAAAGGTAATTGAAGAGGAAATGGAACACAGAGGTTTCGACATTTGGAATCTATAATCATTTATTGAGTGGAACAAATGGTCCCTGTGTGATAAATGTAGATGACTATTTACATTATCTTCAATTAATTAATTCAAGCAACTGACACCTTAGGTGCTATTTATCTATCTGCATATTGATCTTAATGTACCAGTGGTCTTACTGATGAGGTAAGAATACGCTGGCTTTTTGGGGAGACCAAGGAAAATGTTCTTGGAAGTTTTAGGTCTAGAGTGGCTTAGATTTTTTTGTTGCTGTATTTAGATAATACCGACTACACTAACAATTTATGTATACTTGGCTTTCTTTGGGCATGAATTTCAACCATTCTGGTTGGATGGCTTTCGCTTCCCATTTATTTTTTGAATTTTATATTAAAGGATTCAGTCTTTATTGTGTAAATATGCGTATGTGCGTTTAGCTATTAGCGTTCCTTAACGTTCCTAGTGACTCTGGTCACGAGAGGCACTATTTCCTGCTAATACTGAATTAATGGGAAGAAACTTACTTTTGTATACCAAAGTGGTTAAACGGGCACAAGTATTTGAGCCTCATGCAGGACAGACTAAGTTAGCCATGATATTTAAATGGATAGATTGCAACCTACCTCTTCCATTTCACAAAAACATAGGAATGTTTGAAACGAAACGGGCTCCCAGACTACTGATTAAGAAATGGTGGATCTCAATTATAGATAAAAAAAAAATTCAAAGTAAAAGATCGATATATATTTTGGAACACATGATCTTTCTCTCATTTGGAGCCATAACTACGATTATGGTTACTGAGTCTGATTGATGAATGCCCCGATACGTTGAGCCAGCAGCTCTACAGGGGTTTCAATGTATGTGGTAAGCATTTTCACATTCTGCTTTTTCAGGGGAAGTAAAGCATTGAACTTCTCTGCCTGGGCACATAAAATTCGATTTTCTGCCTTTGCAAAGAGGCATCTTTTGGAGAGTGTGTGTGTGTGTGATGGGGGGGTGAATTAGTCCCACATATTCCTGTGTTTTCTCATACTTTTGGCAGCACTGGGGAACTGCCTGGCTCTTGTCGTTGATCTGATGCATAGGTGGAAAATATGTTGACAGAACTGTCCATTTGATGGAAATAGCTTCCTCTTTCTGCTGTCATGAATGGTCCCTAATCTTGAGTTATGAGATTCATTGAGTTCTGCATTTAGAGAGTGTTCCTTAATAGCTTAATTTAAATCCTCTCAGTAATCTTTTTCAATATATTTCTCAAACCTCTTTCTGCCTTGTGGACATGCACCAGCTGATAGTATGCAGGTTGTTTTGCTACACTTTTTCCACCATGTCTCTCCGAGGTATTTCATGTTCTACCATGCAGTAGTAAAATGTTAGTACTAGGATCTACATTCAACTTTGTTGTGCCTATGTTTGACATTTACTTCCAAATGCTCCCTCTATCCTCTCTTGACTATGATGCCTGTATGTAATGCTCCATCTAGAGTTATGTAACTCTGGTGGCACGGTAAACATAATAATGATGTACTGAGATGCGGCCGGAGTAATTGCCAGTGGCGGAGATTGATTCAAGCATTCCATCCATCCATCACTTTTTTGTATACTTTATTGTGACTCTCTAAGTGGGACAGACAGGTATGCCTTGATGAGGTTCTTATACCACTGTGTCACTGGAACCAAGCTATACCCGGCAGATGAACCGTAAGGGCAAAACAGGGTCTGTGTTCCTTGGATGTCGGTTCAGGAAGGACCTGGCATGGCAGTTCCGACTGCACTGTTCCCATCAGAGCAGGAAAAGCTAAAATATATAAAGGGGGTACCCCCATACAACCCCACATCTCCTTGGCAACAACCATAGTCCCATTGGAGCATGGGAATAATGATTTGCATATGTCTGGGTCCAAACTGAGGTGGCATGGTATGCAAAATAGTGATTGCCTGGGATGGTGCCCTGTGTAATTACCAGTGGCTGAGATTAGTTCCAGCATTCCATCCATTACTATTTGTCTACTTCAGTGTGACACCCTAAGTGGGACAATTTTACCTAGACCGGGGTCCCATGCACGTTGTGCCACTGGAAGCAAGCTATACCCAGCTGATAAGCCCTAGTAAAGACAAAACCAATCCTGGTTTGCTTGTTTTTCGATTCAGGGAGGACCTGGCCTGGCAGTTCCAGCTGGTCTGTTGCCAGTGGAGCAAAGTGAAGACTGATTTGCATATTGCACTGTCCAATGTGAGTTTGCATGTTGGGCAGAAAACCATGGACTGAGAGTTTGGGATGCGGCTCTGAGAAATTAACAGTGGCAGATATTAAGCTAAGCATTCCATACATCAATTTTTTGTATACTTCAGTAGCGCGCCAGGCCATTGATGCATATTGATGTCTTACTCCCTAGTACTAAAATTCATGCTTATTGCTGCATTGGGGCATTGATGTGTGCACTACATTGGACCTCTGATAATTGTACTGCCTGGAGTCAGTGACGTGCATACTCTTTGGGTCATTTTTCATCGTTACTATCTGGGGGTTAAGATTGATGCTTATTTGTGCATGAGGCCATTGATGTCCATTAATTTCTAGGACCATTTATATGTGACCTGTGCACTACAGCATTGCTCCCTGCAGGATATGACATCACCATTGTTTAAATAGCACATTTTATGGCCCTAATATGGCTGCCAGGTTTTTATAAAGGGAAGATGACGAGCTCACCTTCCACCAGTGTCTACTTTTAACCAGATTAACTAGCTTTAATGAGTTTGTACGGATTCCAAATAGGACACCATTGTGTGTGCTAAATTTGGTGATTGTCACTGCAATCTAATCAGCAGGAAATCACGGGCGTGGAGCTCAAAGTGAAAACATGTTTGTGCCGTTCCCTGAGGGTAATACCGATGCTTGCGTTAGTGCGTGAGATAAAGCCCATGCCAGCATCGTCACACTCACCAAACTTGTTCCTGACAAAGCCAGCTCTGATCAAACACATTGCTATGCTGCTGTGCCAAATGTTTCCTTCTTCTGAGGATGAATGACTTGTTCTCTGGACTGGCTATTAGTGAGTTGAGCTGCTTATTTGTTGAAAGACTTACATGTCTATGAGTATCAAAGTAAGATGCTGTGCTTGCAGTTGCAATACAAACTACTGCTACTATTCATGGTAGTATTTGGACAAAATTACAACTTCTTTTCCTTGCCTTTCCTACACTGGAACGGACGTGCGGGTGCGATGTTACATGCTCTTCAAAGTAACACTTAGTTCATCCAGTGACCGTCTACTCTCTCTAGATACACATATGCTATCTAAGAGTCAGATAGTACCATGAATGATCCAGGCATCCATCCATTCAAAGTATATGCACACATACAGTTTCTGTTTCACCCACCCAGGCTGTTCTCCTTACACCCATCCTTGCTTCATCATTCACCCAGCCATGCACCATACCATATTCTTTCCTTCCCAGCCACCTCGGGGACCAAGCAAACACATATCATTCTTCTTTGCCAGTCATCATTACATTTCTCTTCCTTCCACATTTACTTACACCCTTCTTTCGCTTTTCGTTCAGCCCTTCCATCAAGTTCACCTCAGATCTGATTGGGATTCTTCTCGCCAAAAACTTCACAGCTAAGTCGAAGTACATTTAGAGGAGCCTACTACCTGGTTTATTTATATAATACACCCGTGCAGAAAGCACACTCTGCAGTCTTCAATCTCAAATGAGTAAGGAATGTATAGCTTACCTCTGCCCGCCACCACCGTGTCATCCCCCACAGATTTGTCCGGCACTTGCACCGCCTCCTCCCCAGAGTTGTCCTCCTCGTCCAATGCCACCACCACCTCGACCCTGGCCCCGCCTCCAGATGTTCCACCTACAAAGTACATTTAATAATGTTAGAATACACCACTCACTACTATATAATATTTGGTCTAGGAGGAAGAAAGAAATGTGAAAAAAACTGTATACAATTTAATAATTTGTGACTGTCTACTGTAAAGTAAAAATGTCCCTTTTTCCATGGAAGGCTGTTGTCTTGCTGCACTTTTTGGCACAACTGATGAATGCTTGCTTTTTATTTTTAACACGCACCACTTTTTCTCCTAACAGACAGAAGCTTGACTTCTAAGAACACGAGCAGGATCAAGTTCAAACCAGGTGAGAGCTCGGCTCGACCACAAGAAATGTGTCCAATTAATCGTCAGCACTAAGCACTTTTCCATTTCCAGTTAAACGTTTACTTTTATGACAAACTTGATTGCAATAAATGTGTTTACTTTTAATAAAGCTTTTAAACTCAAATAGACTCTGTGGTTTTTGATCCTCCAGACTAGAGTGGATGAGCTAAAGCTTTTGGAATTTTTGCAAGCATGAGTCCGTGCCTCTGCCATCGGTGACTTTGGGAGCTAAATGACTCTGCCACACTATCTAGTCAGTAAGGAGATTGGGGGTTCAACTACAAAGTCTGTTATCACTGAGGTATGTGGAAAGTCTAACAGCACCTATTATAATTGATAAGCTAAGCAATGCATTTTTTAGTGTCCATAGTTCTGTTTGTGCAGATTTGTCCAGGCAACAGTAGTAGAATGGATTGTCCTCCTATCCAAACCAAAAGTAAAGTAGTATCTTATTCTTTCTTGGTGGTCATTCACCTTTTTATTGTTGGCAATTGTCAAAGCATAAACATTTAGAATACTTGAAAAGACATTATGGACAATCCCAGAGGACTGCACTCCGTGCATAGAGCTATTGCTGACTAGAATGGGAGTCCAATGGAAATGCCAAATGTGCAATCTTAGTTAGCTACACAGACAGACTAATAAGAATGATCTAGTAATACTACACAGAGTCATAGTCGAGGCAGGATAAGAATTTAGATCCTGTCTACAAGAAGATCAAAGACGATTTAGAAAAAATCGAATGAGGAACGCTAGGAAAAAATAAGTACTCTATATTAAAATTAAAACTTACTGGGGCCAGCAAAGGAGCCCTCGCCTGCCCGGTCCTGGCCTGCAGCGTCAACAGCGCCCTCCTCCTCCTCCTGTGTCCTCCTCTTGCCCCTGGGGGAAGCTGATGTACAACATGAAAGAAAGAAAAACAGAAAACATGGATGATATTTGTCAACCAAATCAAACATTTCAAAAGAACTAACAAAATATTTTTGCGAAATAGCAAATAGACAACTACTCCACGGGATATATTATTGACCAATCTCATGTGGTCGACTACGTTATTACTTTAGTATTGCTTGATTTGCGGACCGTCGAATTGGAAATTACCTTATGTAACTCACTAAACAAAGTACTAAAAAGGTTTGCCTAGGATTGGCAGGCAGCAGTCCGCAGCACGCGAAGTGACAGCCAAAGTCCATCATGATTGAAGATCAGCGACAACACTAAAGTTTCCTACTACATTAACCAGTCATTAAAATACTCAAACTATTAATCCACCACCACTATTTCTTCTTATCGCCATGTGTACAAAGGAAGGACTGGACTTGAGTCTGTAGGGGCTGATTTAGAAGCCCCTTGAGGCACTTTTGCTCCATTGTTGCGTGACTTTTGTGACGCAGCGACAGCACAAAAGAGGTGCAATGGTGCGGCGTATATTAACAACGTGACGCATATGGGAGATGCATCACGTTGTAAAGCACTGAGCCAATAGGGGGCGTTCCGGCGCAAGGGAGGGCGTTCCTGCGCAGGAACACATCCTAAAAGTGGCTGAGGGAAATCTACAAGATTTCAATCAGTCACTTTGAGGACAATGATGCGTGATTCAAACCCTGCGCCTGCTTGAAGCAGATATAGAATATGAGAATGTCGTTGGATATACCTTCTAGACACGGCACACAAAGGTTTAAACGAGTTGGAGGAGATCAATAGACAAGTGGCAATCCTCTAACCCCTTTTCTGAGTCGAATAAGTCAATGACTATATGATATACAGATATTGTTTGTTTGTTTTCCATGTTAAGTAATTTGTCAATATTGTATATATTGTCTGTGGGTATTTGTAAATATTGTAATTTGTTTCATGGCATGTCCTTGTAAATATGTTTTTAATATGTGTACAATAATGGCAATTGTGGACCGACAATTGTCTTCCCAATCCAAGATGGCCGCCATGTTTTCCATTTTCGTCGACTATGCCTTTGATTAGTGGACCAAAACCGGCATACGTGCATTTAATTGTTTACATTTACTGTGTTAGGTTTAAGATTCATAACACGCAAATTACCAAGATCTAAATTGTGCACCTCGCCAACTATTAATTAATGTTGGTCCCATGCGAGAAATAACCCTCAGTGCAATTGCGCATTAGTGGTACAGTTGGTCCCCCTCAGAGTTGTGGCTTTATGTATGTTTAAGGAGCATGAATAAACGGAGCCCACGAAGAGACTGGATTAGTCCTTCTTCGTTCTCCGCTACCCGGAAGCGGTGTGATCGGAGCTCGTGGTGCCGGCCGAGAACGGTTTAGTCCCTTCTCGTTCTCCACTACCAGGAAGCGGATTAACTTGGCACCAACACTGGGTGTCAGACAACGCCGCTTTTTCTCCGTGAGCAGTTGCCCTGGGTTTCTACATTGACGCGTGTCTGATTAAAAACCACGCTCCCTATCTTGCCGGTAAGCTTGACACTAGACCCTTGTCCAACCGCCCAAATTACCCTGTTATACTTAGGATAAGACACTTATCCCGGGTTTGTATTTCAGCTGCCGGTTTGTCCTATTTAGAATCGGCAAGTGATCTACAATTAGCCTTTTCTACGAAGCTACTGAAAATAACCAACTCAGGTAATGGCTTCTTTTGTTTTGGTTATTAATTTACCTGTTTTTGGAGTGCCATAATACTGAGGTTTACTACTGTTTGGTCCTTCACTCCTCAGGCTAAAGTATTGGTGAAGAGTTACCCGACTGATATTTCACATTGGAATTCAAGTAAAGACATGTAGTGGTACATGTGCTTATGAGTAGGATAGGAACCCCATACACACTGAAGAGGTAATTATTTTATACTCTCTGTCCTTGGTGTGAACTCTGTGAAATATACATTGCTGTTACATACAGGTTCCTTATTGATTTTCCAAAACATCTGGACAATACTCTTATTGGATACATAAGGACTGAGTTACCTTGGAGTGGAAATTACGTCCATTTCATCCCGTGAAGGGTAAGCATTCTTGGAATTCTGCCCTTAGTTTTAAATATAATAGGCAACAGCCCCAACCCTCATGGTTGTTTGTATTTTCTGTAGGGTCATCAATGAGATCCCTTGCCCCGTCCTATCTGTCCTGAAGAAGACTCGCATGGCCCAGGCATAACCAACCGCAAGGCCGCAAGACGAGTCGAAACGTCGACACCCACTAAAAAAACCTGGACCACTAATGTTATCCCCCTCTACGATATAGTGCAGACATTTATACATCTCATGTCTTATGAATAGCATTAAGGACTGCATACTGACTTATTGAAGTGGCCAGGATATATTGTTCCGGTCTTCATTGGCTGGTGTTTTTTCTGAATCATTGAGAATAATTTTTACATACTCTGTGTGATTTCTTTTCCTTTCATCTTATCACGATCACGCCCTTTTGACACTTCTTTTTTCTCTACTGCACGCTCTTGATACGGGGCATTGTATATAAAATGTACATAATACTGTGAATTGGCTTTTCATTATGACAATAGATTAAAATATTGCATATATTTGGAGCTTGTTGCTGTTGCCTATTTTCTGTTCTTCATTAATTGAGTAAGGTTCATTAAGATAACATACGCCTCTAATTGAATAAGTTTTGACCTATTGCTTTCATGAAATAGATTGGTCTCGGACCATTGTTTGTTTATATTATTTGAAGCAGATATACGGCTTGACGCAGCATTGGGGAGATAGGGCACCCCAGAGCATTGATGGAGCTGCACCATCATTGCGACGCAACTCCAGCAATGCGCCGCCTTTACGGCACAGATGCGTAACGCTTTGGTGACGTTTTGGGCCCATGGTGCGCCGCATTGTAAATACGGCTCACCATGGGTGATGGTGGCGTGACGCACAATTACTGGAGCATCCCTGCTACTTTGCAGGGATGCGCCGGTAATTAAAAATCTGAACCTTAGTGTGTAGCATTACGCAGTTCTTTAAACTACACTCATACATAATTTCATAGGCCAATGAAATGAACACAAAATCGAAAACAAATAAGCATAGTAGCAACACTACTGAGAAGAAGGAGAGCAGTGTACCTGAAATGCACAGAAGATTTTGAAATATAATTTACCTACAATGTAATGAGCAGCATTATTCCTCTTAGTAACAAACAAAAATGTGCAATATAATAACACAGCAGGAGAAAACATAGTAGTAAAGAAATAGCTTCTACTACTCACCAAGCCCGGGGATCTCAAGGCCAAGGAGGTCGAGCAGATCTCGCTCACGGGTCAGGACATCCATCCAGCGGTGGGTGGCCTGGTTGTAGGTGCGCCAGACCCGAGAGTGGTGGTTAATGGCCTGGCACACCTTCTCCCACCGCTTCCGGCGCTCCCGGACCCCGTACCCGGCACTGATCTTGCCGCCTCCCATGATGGTCCTGGGGAGGCGGCGCTGAACATAAAAAATGAGTTGGCCCACCTCCTCCGGGGTAAAGATCTCCCTGGGTACGACCTCCTCCCCCCTCAAACGCCCGCACGGGAGCCGGACACGGGGTGCTTCTCGGGATGCTTCCCGGCTCCCTTCACCATGGTCTGGGCGGAAAGGAATAAAGAAAATAGAATAGGGAAGAGAAGAAAAGAGTTTAAAAAAGTAGTTTAAAATTAACCAAAAGTAGCAGTAAACACAAAAATATAGGGCTAGAAAAATAGAGGGATAGATAATAAGTAAAATAGATCAAAAAAAACTACAAACAAGCAAAGGATGGCAGAGATTTAGAGAGGATACAAAGACCATGCCCAGAACACGCGCGAAACTGTACTGGCAAGCCGCAGACTTTGCGAGATTACACTTCGCGCCCGGAAACAGAAATACGTCAGGCAAACAAGATGGCCGCGCCCTTGAACGACCGCGAGGGTAACTTTGCGCCTTGCGCTACGAGCGGCTCGCAAAAACGCACAAAACCTTGCCAACTAACACGCCGCAAAAAAACAAATTGCATATTCACACGAATTTGCGGCTTCCGAATCCGATCTCACGCGTGTTCGCCCCCCACGAATCCCGGGAAATTGCAGAAAAACGAGTTTTTCAAAACTGAAAGCACTCGGCAGGGGCAAGAGTTCAAACTCATCATTAGTAACAATTCCCTGTAGTGCTTCCTGACTGGGGCCCCTCCAGAATTCAGTTGCTAGTTGCAACAATTGTATGACCCTGCTCTGACCCTCACAGCAGGCTCATAGAATAGCTACAGGTAGGCCACAAAGGTCCTGGGGAAAAAAATGCATTGCAACAGAAAGCAAAATTACAGATAAGGAAGCAGGTGCCAGACTGGAATTTTAAAACAGTGACACATTAATAAACTAACCCCAAATTAATTCATGTCAGTTGAAGCTGGGCTGGTGTGCTTGCTTTTCCCCCCCATAATCTACAGTGATGATGAACCAGAGGGTGGCATTGATGTAACAGAGGGTTGCAGTGGTGAAACAGAGGGTGCTGGGAACCTGTGATGATGAACCAGACGTAGAAACAACATAATCGCGACCGTTGCGTGCCGAAATGTAAGTTCGCAATTGCGAACTGGTACGAAACCCTCGCGAACTGGCAGAAATCCTCGCGAACACAAAAAAAAGAAATCCGCAAATTAGCTAGAATTCGCGGATTTTGCGGATTGCGAGTTCGCAAATCCGCAAAATTCGCGAACGCGAGATTCGCAAAATTCGCCCATGCTTGTGTGGCGCACTCCATGTTTTGAGCTAGATCACGGGGTGTGGGTATAATGGTGCACAAAAACCTTCAGAGAGGGATAGACCGCACCTGGGCCAATAACCTGGGCAGATTTGTTGCGATCTCGGGGACATGGGAAGGACGTATCTTAAACTTAGTGTCTGTCTATGTTCCGCCTGGCCTCCAAGCCTCTGCTTTCAGTGACTTAGGAGATCTACTGCTGGGTTTGCCGGAGGGAAGACTTCTTGTGGGGGGAGATTTCAACTGAAGTGTATCAGATAGACTTGATCACTGGCCCCCGAAACAACTACCACCATCCTATACACAGATATATAAATTTATGGAGGCACTGGGACTCATTGATCTCTGGAGGGTGCGTCGCCCCATGGAGAAGCAATATACATTTTCCTCAGGGGCCCACCACAGCATGTCCAGAATATACAGCGGGTCAACTAGGTATGGTCACTGAGGTGAGACATCTAGCTAGGGGAAAATCAGAACACTCGCCTATCTGGGCCATGATAGAGGTGGGGGAGCCACAGGTTGGGAGGGTAGCCCCAATAAATCCATAGTATCTCAAGGATCCCTCCATAAGAGAAAAACTAGTGAAGGAAACTGACCTTATCTCAGTGAAAACGAACCATCGGTGGAATCCTCGCAGATGCTATGGGAGGCCTATAAAACAGTGGTCAGAGGTCATGCCATTTCACTGATTGCAGGTATGAAGGAAAAAAAGCAGTCAGTAATGGCAAGTCTTGAAGCCGAGATACTGTCACTGGAAAGTCAGTTGAGAGTAGCTTGTACAGAAGAAGTTAGACACGCCTTGAAATAGAAGTAAAAGCATATGGGTGGCAGGATGGATAACAAGACTGGGATGGGGCACAAACAACGGAGGAATCGACATCGTTGATCTTACCTTTTTTTACCCACGTCCTATTAGTGTTCTGAGTGGTATGCTTAATGAGCAAAACTATCCTTCTAACCCTCCCTGGTCAAGGATTCCCCCACCTGTCCCATTGCTACGTGCCAAAACAATCTTACTGGCCCGAACTATAATCTTCCGGTTGGATGGCAAGGCCTAGGTTGGGGATGTTGACAAACCCTTGATCACATGAATATTAGTGAGGGAGGAAAAAGCAGGAATCAATATGGGGATTGTAACAAACTTGATTCAAATGCTGGTGTGATGCTAGATGTCATGAACATTGGTAATGAGGTCGCAGATGTTGAGGAAGGATGTGGGGAAGTAAGTAAGTGTTGACGATGGAAAGGGGGAGTTACCCACACCAACTGCAAATGTCGATAATGTTATGGATGGGGGTAGTATGAGGAACATCGAGAGAATTGTCGGGAATGATGAAAGCTCAATGATTCCTCAACCATGTCTTATAGCAAACGCAGTATGTGAGGATGGGTTTAGCTCCGGGAAGTTCCTATCTTGGAATATTGCTGGGCTGGGTACTAAGTTAGAATCACAAACCTGGTTAGATTTTATTGATGGGTTTGATGTGTGTTGTTTTCAAGAAACATGGGCCTGTGACCCTGTTTTCCTCCATGGGTATTTAAACTTTTCAATCCCAGCCTCTAGAGGGGTTAGGGGTCGGCCAATGGGAGGGCTTACTGTATGGATAAAGCAGGACTTGGATATCTCTATTAAAGTGTTGGATTTAGGTCTTAGTGACATACAAATGTTAAGATTGTCCTCGAAAAAGTCGGATGTGATTGATCTGTATAACATCTATGCAAGAGGAACCAATTTCGGGGAGTTCTCCCACTCTAGAGGCTTTGTTCGCCTCCTTGGAAACTAAGTCCCTAGGTAACAGAGTAATAGTAGCTGGGGACTTAAATAGGACCTTCGAACCACTTGATAGTACAAATGATCCCCTAGGTCAGGATGAGGACACGCTTTGGGGAGTACCATTTTTGAGTATAGATCCTGTCAAGCGGTGGACAAAGGACATATTGCTACTAAATGCTATGTGTTTGGAGCACGGGCTAAGAGCCCTGAATGGGAGGACACCAGGGGACAAAGAGGGTGTTTGCACTTTTGACAATGGTCACAATAGGAGCAGAATAGATTATGTTATATGTAGTCTTTCACTCTGGCAAGGGGTTTTTGATATGGTCATTAAGGGTAGATTGGAAAGTGATCACAATCCCCTTTGTGTGACCCATAAATGGTGGAGTGTTGGGCCTCAAAACATGCACACAAGAAATGACCAACTTCCAGTAATGGCCAACGACATGCGAAGGTTGAAATGGCCAAGTGTATTAGCAAATGAAGAATCCATGACCACTATCAACGATGAGGTTGATAAGGCTCTCACTTCTATGGAAGCGGCAAAACCTACAGTCCCTGGTTCCAGGGAAATTACTGACATACACAATAAGTTTTTTCGCCTCTTAAGACCACACTTTATGCAACTACAAAGTATAAAAGGGAAAAAACCTCCTAAAGCGGCCAGGTGGTTTAACCGCCATTGTAGGATAGCTCGACTGGCACTGGGCCATGCTATTAGAAAAAGAGATAAGGCTGCGATTAGTGCAGCCAGAAAATCTTATAATATAAGCAGCTCCCAGGCAAAGAAAAAATGGGATGAAGAGCGTTGGGCAGAACTAAAGGAGGCCTCCAGTAACAAGGACTCCAGGCTTTTTCGGAAGATTATAAAGTGGGGTAGAGGCGGAACCCCGGATAGGCCTGATAATAACGTAGCTGAAGAAGCCTGGGTGGAGTACTTTAGACCACAATATGCAGAAGTACGGGAGGACGGGATGGGGGAGGTGTTATCGCCAGTTTTCGCTACTGATAACCTGTTTTCCCTTAAGGAAGTTGAACTAGCAATTTGCTCTGTTCAAGGGGGAGGGCACCAGGGTTAGACGGGATACCCTCGGATGTCTTTAAACATGACATGAAAAGGTGGGCGAGGTATGTCTTGCTATTGTGCAATGCCATTGCCAAGGGAGGGGTGGTCCCTGAGTTGTGGCAAGGTGCCATTATCATACCCATCTACAAAAAAGGAGATCGGTCTCTCCCAGCTAACTACAGGCCAATAAGCTTGATTGCAACCATACAAAAAGTTATGGGAAAAATGGTTGTAAATCAGCTTATGGACTGGGTGGACGATAATAATGCTCTTTCCCCCTACCAAGCAGGATTCAGGCGGGCCACCAGTACAATCGACCAAGTTTTTCGCTTTACCATTTTGCGCTGGAGGACGGTATTGCTCGGCAAAGGCTGCCTGTATGTTGCATTTGTCGACTTGCGGGCAGCCTTTGATTTGGTCCCAAGGGGCAAGCTATGGATGGTCTTACACAAACTAGCCATCCCAGCTGAACTCCTTACCCTAATCATGCGATTGCATGAATGTAATTTTGCCAGGGTCCAGTGGGGTTGGAATGGAGAGTCATCATCGGACTTCCCGGTAGAAAGGGGGGTCCGCCAAGGTTGTGCAATGGCACCCCTACTTTTCTCACTATTTATTAATGGGATTGTGGGGAGGATGTTAGATGTTAGTGTAGATGCCCCTTCGTTAGCGGGCGTCAAGGTCCCGATGTTCGCTGACGATACACTAAACATGTCAAAAACTCCTGCAGGTCTACAGCGTGCCCTAAACATATTTGATGGTTTTTGTAAAGAGCACGGCCTTGAAGTAAATGTGGGCAAGACGAAGCTAATGGTCTTCTCCCCGCGACATAAAGCCCACCCTAGGGTATTTCTGAATAACACCAAGTTAGAGGTGGTTAGGGAATTTACATATCTAGGGGTCCAAATAGCAGATGGTTTGGGCTGGTCACATCACCTGGAAAAAACGGCACTAAAACACCAGCAAATTTCAGGGGCACTGCGGGGGGAACATTGAAAATCTAAAACAAAATCTATTAAGCCTGTCCTACTTGTGTATGATGCGAAGGCCCTAGGTGCGGCCCTATATGGTGCAGAGTTGTGGGCCTGGGACAAGTTATCTCCCTTACAGACATCAGAAAATATGTTTTTTAGAGGAATTACGGGTGTACCCCAGAGCACCCCCCTAATTCCACTGCTCCTTGACCTAGGCCGACGATCAATCAGCGATAGAGCGCGATTGTGCCCCATTCTTTACTGGAGACGTCTTTGGACAACTCCTGAGATTAAACATTACGCAGATGGATTCCTGGCAATAATCAAGGAAGATAATTTCCATAGGATTAACTGGCTAAAAAATCTAAGGGACATGCTAACTAAACTGGGCCTTTCTAATCTTTGGACCAATCCCCAGGGGGAAGTCTTTCCAAGTAAAGAAGCCCTCAAGTCCCAATACTGGGATTGGGTAGATAGCAGCCTTTTAAGGGGTACGAGATCTGATTCTATGGCTGGCCGCTTTCTGGAAGTCAAAATCTGTCCTATCTTAGAAAACTATTGGGACAGTATTACTGTCCCAATGGATAGGAAGTTATTCTTCCAGTTAAGGTCTGGATCCCTTCCCTTAAAAATATTAACCGCAGGATGGCAGAGTCCGACCTCTATATGTTGCCCAGCGTGTAATGCTGCTATCGAAAGTCTAGGCCATTTTTTATTTGTCTGTGATGCTTATTCGTTACCAAGGAGGGTATGGCTAACCCCAGTTTGCAAAAATCTTGGGACACGATGTAGTGCAGTGGCTATGAGAATCCTACGTACATCCACTGATGAGCCGATTGTTCTTGGAGTGGCCAAATATTTGGGGTGGGCTTGGTCAATCAGGCGGAGGTTGATAGGTAGGGTTGTTTAATGCAATTTTAATGTAATCTGGTTCTATATTTGTGTGTGATTCTTATCTAGTATTGTATGAGCTCGCACAACTGTTTTTAGAATATGTATATGTAAATGATGAATGAATTAACTGTTTTTATTTGTTTTGCATTTGATCACATGTTGTGCTTTTATGAGAAGTTATCTCGAATAAAGCTTATACAAACAAAGCATATGTGGCCCATGCCACTGACGCAGCCAAAGCTCAGCACAGGGCAACTCTTAGTAGAATCTACAACGTTGGGGGCTAAGACCGGTAAACTACTAGCGTGGCCGGACCACCGAGAACAAGCCAGTAGAGTAGTGGAGGAACTCTACGATGAATCTAACACCCTGCACACTGAGCCACAAGATATAACAAACATTTTTTGAGGGTACTATGCCCAAATTTATAGTCCCCACTCGACATAGTAGAAGAGGCAGATGTATTCCTGAAAGACATTTCCCTGCCTGTACTCTCAGACGATGACTGAAACAAATTAGAACGGGAACTTATAGCCGCAGAGGTAGAAAAAGCAATAGTGGACATGCATTCGGGCAAGGCTGCGGGCCCGAATGGTTTACCCATCGAGCTGTTTAAGCTCGCTCCTAGTAGACTTGCACCATACCTCACAGCCATGTTCCCGGAGAGTAGAGTGGTAGGAGCTCTTCCACCAGATCAGAGATTAGCAAATATTGTGGTTATTCCCAAAAGCGGCAAACCAAAAAACTAAAGTTCCTCATACAGACCGATCTTGTTGCTCGATGCAGAAGCAAAAATCCTAGCTAAATTACTGGCCACCCGATTGCTGCCAGTCATTACTAATCTGGTGCATCCGGACCAGTCTGGCTTTATGCCTTCTAGAAATACCCCTCTTAATTTGCGGTTGTTCTATGGAGTGCTGGAACAAGTCGATATAATACAAGGAGACGCGGTGGTGGTAACGACCTGGGTGCCGCCATGGTGTTCGACCCAATCAAATGGGCATTTATGTTTTCAGTCCTAGGGAAATTGGGATTTGGCCTGAACTGTTTGAGCTGGATACACCTACTGTATAAGAACCCAATGCTGATAAGTAAAAAAGAAAGGGTTTCCTTTGTGTAATAATCTAAGTCAATCAAAACCACTTATACACTCATCTCAAACATTCTGGTTGGACCTTTCACAGTTTGTGAAACACTTACAAGGAAGAATTCTATAACAAAACCAATATAGCAAAATAGTCTGTTTATTACCAAAGATTTTTTAAAACACATTCAGCAGGAATTTACACATATATAAAAACAATTGTTAAAAACCATAAAAATACAATCCATACAAATTTAAAGGAGTCCGAGGAGTAAATCATTTACAACGATGAAGGGGGTCAGATGTTATTATTTGAGCAACGAACTGTTTAAGATTAGAGGAATTAGTCAATAAATGCATGTTCATGTCTTTCTGCCTAGGGTACTGCATTTGTTTTGAATAATATTGATCCTTGTGTGATGGCCACTTTATATGACTATATGAAATTGTAGGTAGATAGTCTGTGTGAAATTGAAATAATGTTACTTGATCCTGTATCGCAAAGATAAAAAATGTTTTGTTTGATTTTATTTCTATTTTATTGTGCATTAGGTGGCATCAGTTAAAAGGAAAATCTTATAGTGTTTAGCCTGATGAAGGAGGTTGTAACAGCTTAAAACCCTTCGAAACGCGTCGACGCCATATCAACTGTTAAATCGGGAGTGGTTGACACATAGGGGCTATAGGAAATACATTAATCTAGCTTGTTGTGTACCAAGGTAATCCTAATTAACATTAGCAAGACAAAGATTAATGGCTGTGCCTTTTCTCCTTTGAATTTGTATGAATTGTATTTTTATGGTTTTAAACAATTTTTTTAAATATGTGTACATTCCTGCTGAATGTTTTAAAAAAAGTCTTTGGTAATAAACAGACTATTTTGCTATATTAGTTTTGTTATAGAATTCTTCCTTGTAAGTGTTTCACGAACTGTGATAGGTCTAACCAGAATGTTTGAGATGAGTGAATAAGTGGTTTTGATTGACTTAGACTATTACACAAAGGGAAACCTTTCTTTTTTACTTATCAGTATCTGGGTGCTCCATTCCCTTTGTAGTCCAAATAGAGCCCCTCTCTTCTATTTCGGATAAGAACTCAATGGCCCAGGTGGTGGTAAACAATTGCAAATCCCGATTGTTTACCCTAGGGAAAGGAACTAGGCAGGGCTGCCTCCTCTCTTCACAGTTTTTTGTCCTCACTTTTAACCTCTTAAGAGGGGGGAACGTTCAGCGGACGTCGCGTGCACTACCTCGCTAGTGCTGCGCACGTCCGCTGAACGTTCCTATCTCATTCGCTCAATGGAACGTTCCGCACTAGCGCGGAATTTGCGGCGCCAGCAACGGGTTAAAGCTGTTAGCAATGTGGATTCGGAAGGATCCAATTATCAGAGGGCTTTGGTGGGTGGAAGACTGGGAGGACCGCATATCATTATATGCAGACAATATATTGTTATATCTGGCATCGCACTGTGCCTCCGTGAATGAGCCATGCATATTTTCATAGCTTTTGGGAAGTGTTCTGGCTATAGTATTAATTGGTCCGAATCGGTCATTTATGTCTTGTGTGGGAAGACGCCTAAACTGCCATGATGTGTCAATATCACTGAAGCAACTACAAGTTTTAAATACCCGGGGATTCATATTTTGAAGGGCTTCACTCTTTTCTATGGGCAAAATCTCCTGCCCCTCTACAAAGACTAAGATTGGATGTTAAGCATTGGGAAACGCTTCCGTTGTCCTTGTGGGGCGGACAGCATTGTTCAAGATGATGGCCTTGCTATTATTCTTGTATGTAATACAAAACTCGCCTTGTCAGGTCAGGGCATCCTATTTCAGATCCAAAGAGAGCTCCCGAAGGAAACTTCTGTGGGGGGATAGACCACCCAGGATATCCATCTTTAAACTCGGGGGTGGTATGACGGGATTGCACTCTCCAACATAAAGCGATATTACTGGGTGGCTCAACTAGCAGCAATCAATCAGTGCCTTTATAGGCCCCCAGGAGATCCCAGATATCAAATTGACAGATGGCTGCTTCCAGGGGGGGACTTTATGAGGGTGTTATATAATAAACCCACCAAACTTAAGCTCATGGGCCCTACACTGCACACGGTACATATATGACTGGTGGCATTGAAAAGCTTGGCTTGGGAGGGGAAGATAACAAGTGCCAATCCTCTTTGGGATGCTGAGGTTTTTGGCACTCTTAGGAACACCAAAGGATTTGATCGATGGGATCTGATTGGCATTTCCAGGGTAGGAGATCTTTGGAAGGAGGGAGGGGTGGTCACTTTTTTACAGCTGCAAAGGGAATATGACCTGGCCAACACCGAATATTTCAGGTACATGCAGATTAAGCACGCACTGCAGGCAGCAATTGTTGGGGGAGAGACACCACCTGAATTCTCCCCACTTGAAGATAGAATTTTAGATGAATATATGCCAGAGAAAGCCATTACCCTAACTTACAGGAAACTAATCAACAACATGTCTGACCCCCTCCTACGGCTCCGTTCCAAGTGGGAATATGATGTGGCGGGGCTGGCAGATGATGAATGGCTCCAGGCACTTGCGTCCCCCAAAGAGGTCGCAATCTCATCTCGGTTGAGGCTGATACAATCAAAAGTGCTTCACAGAATTTATCTAGTGGGCTCAGCATTGGTGAAAATGAGCTATAGAAAGGAGCCAGCTTTCATGAGGAAGTGTGGACAAGAAGGTACCTTTAATCATACACTCTGGGAATGTACTTATAGACAGGGTTACTAGTCTGATATTATGAAATATATGGCAGATGTGATGGATTGTGAGATTGACTATAATATTAAATTGTGCCTTCTGAATATTTGGGGCCCCACCATTCTCAGCACCAAGGGTAAGAATTGGGTGACTCTGGGCATGACAATTGCAAAGCGAAACATAGCAAGACTGTGGAGCGGGCGCAGGATCCACCGTCCATCGCGGAGTGGGAGAACGGCATGGGCTGGTGCATGTTGACAGAGAGGACTGTGTACAAATCTAGAGGGTGTCCGAATAAATGGATGCAAATTTGGGAAAATGTGAATAATCTTAGAGGTGTCATATGTGAGCCCCCGAGGCAGAGAATTGGGGATGACCCAATGTAGGCCAACGAGACGTCCTACTGTGTGTATTAATTGGGAGATTTAATCATGCATTGTAACTATCGTTAATGTTGAAGAGCGGTGCCTACTAATTGCTTTGTAAATTAATGTCTTAGGTGTGTAACATGATATCAATAAAAAAGAATTAAAAAGAAAAAAGATAATGTGGAGTGACGGTCCTTGGCCAGTGGGCTGCTTGTGGGTGGGCTGGTTGTAGGTGCTGGCCACAGGCCAGGCCCTGTGGCAAACCCCATTCTACTCAACAGCAGAAGGCACAGCTCAACAAGGAGTTCTATGTGAAGAAGGTAGTAAGATTTTAACTTACGATAAAAAAACCTTCAAAATTCTCAGAAAAAGCAGTACAATTTAAAAAATACAAAAAACAGAAATTCATCAAGTATATATAACTGCAGTTAAGTATATTTTACATCAATGGCTTGCACTGGTCAACACCTCACATTACATCACTGATGGCACACATGCACAAAGATTTCATGATGACTCATGGTAGATGGCTCCTCCAGTTTTATCATTTTTATCTGTGGCCCCTCATCCTCACCAAAAAAT
Source organism: Lissotriton vulgaris (assembly GCF_964263255.1). NCBI lineage: Eukaryota > Metazoa > Chordata > Amphibia > Caudata > Salamandridae > Lissotriton > Lissotriton vulgaris. The sequence goes on along the minus strand of NC_141693.1, from coordinate 1,186,309,930 downwards.
CACGTTTAGAGAATCCACTGGCCACTAGTCTCAGAAGACACAAAAACAGAATGCAGTAGCTCTATTCCAGTCTTGTGTACTTCTCATAGCTTCTACTCCTTGTCCGTCCAAAGCTCTTCTGCAGCAAATAAGAGGCTGTTAACGAGTTTAAGGGTGGAATGAGTGGTCATTAATGTGATGTAATCGTGTTTCAGAGGGTGTGTGATGTCACTACCCCGGGCTGTTTCTTGAATTAACGACTCTGGAAGGGTCTTTTGTTGGTACGAGTGTTGCTAAAACAGTTCTATCATTGGTGCGCTTCTTTGACCCTACACAGCCTGAAAATAAGCGCTGATAGCCCTCCTGTTTTGTTGCAGTCTGACTACTGCTTTGCACTATTAAATGTTATGATACTTAATTTTCCCCATAATGAAATCCAATTGCTACTAGTAGATGTTGACTTGCGTCAGGAGCACAATAAAGTGATCGGGTGAACGCGTATTGCCAAAGCTTGACTCTGACCTGTGCCAGTATGACATGCCTATATATCGGGGCATATTTTCAAGGAATGCTTACCGATTTATCAGCACTTTAGCGCCGCAAAAGTTCCCAAGCTGGTACAAACTGACAACATCGCCAGTTTTCCAATGATAGCTGCCACAAAGGAAATCACCACGGATGAGAGCAACAACTAACGCTAATGAGATGCAGAGTAGGCGTTCTCCTTGCAAAAACACACAAAAACACAACTTCACGACATGCTCAACTACCAGCCAGATCTCTGATGAGATCCAAAAACAGGCAATAAGGCTCGTTAGCAGCAGGGATTTAACACCTGCCTTTTACTGGTGTTAAGCAGGACGACAACCTGCAGTATGAAAGGGAGCCCAGCCCAGAGCCACATCTGAAGACCAACACATGTCATGGAGCTACTGCTCATGCAGCTCTGAAACTCAAGAGGGCCACAACACCCACCACCACCACCCCAAGGGCCCCCCTCCTCCAACTTCCCCCCTGGACTACCACTGAGGCAGTGCAGAACAAGACAGCTGACCTTCCAAAAACGGTATGGCCCCAGCCACACAATTGCAGAATGTGGAGAGAGGGGGGAACCAAGTATGTGTGGAGGAGGAAAGTCACCCATGAATAAGAATGTACACAATGCCAAGTGTGGCGGTGATGTGCTGGACGGACTTCAGTATGCAGAGCACAGACATGTTCATGTGGACATATGGTGCTGGTGTACGTAGTGTTTTGGACAGTGGACGCAACCATGTTACCTCAGGCAGGGGGGAAAACCTCGGTCATGTAGCTCTGTCGTCCCTCCCTGTAAGCGTTAGCAGAGTGGGCTTGTCCGGCATAGTCCAGTCCAGTGTAGTAGTGTGAATAAATAGGTTGAGGCTCTGGCGTGGTTCACTTCCGGGATGGCCAACACATATGCCAGGGCGGCAACCCTCACCCTGCCATGAGTCCACCACTGTGACAGCCTGCCTCCCACAACGCACCCAGCGGCACAGCACTGAATAGTCATGTGTGTGCTGACTACTACCTTCGGCCTACACTGTGGTCAGCAGGTCCCCCAATTCAAATCGAGTCTTGATTTATTTATGGTGCAGTCCAGTAGGCAACAGACATTGCATCCAGTGAGGCCCGCCGGCTGCGCACCCACTGAACACTTCAGGTGCCACTAACTATGTGCAGCTCAAGTCAATGCCACATGGCTGTGGGCCCTTGCTGACCGCTGCCTCTGGCCTACACTGCGATCAGCAGGGGTCACACATATCAAATCCAATCCTGACCTGCAAGGACACGCCGTCATCGCTGGCTGCGCACCGGCTCAGCTCTTCAGGTGGCACTAACTCTGTGCAGCTCAAGTCAATGCCACGTGGCTGTGGGACCTTGCTGACCACTGCCTCCGGCCTACACTGTGGTCAGCAGGGCTCACACATATCAAATCCAATCCTGACCTGCAAGGACATGCCCTCATCGCTGGCTGTGCACCCGCTCAGCTCTTCAGGTGCCACTAACTCTGTGAAGCTCAAGTCAATGCCACGTGGCTTGGGGCCCTTGCTGACCACTGCTTCTGGCCTACACTGCAGTCAGAAGGGCTAACACATATCAAATCTAATCCTGACCTACAAGGACATGCCATCATCGCAGGCTGCGCACACCCCCATCTCTTCAGGTGCCACTAACTCTGTCCACCACAAGAAATGGACCCTTTATGATTGAGTTTCGTGCTGTGGACAGCGGACGCAACAATGTCAACTCATGCAATGGGGAAGACCTGGTACGATGATGATGAAGATGAGGCAGGTGTACCACACCCCACTGCAGCTGCAGCAGGAATATCCAGAAGGGACACAATCATTCATAATTTGTACACATGAGCACGCTCAGCTCTTGTGGCCCTACCTCAGTGCAGCTCAAGTCATGGACCCTTTATGTTAGAATCTTCTGTGTGTGATTTCAGATCTGGTGCCCCTACCTCAGTGCAGCTCAATTCCTGAAACCTTTGTAATTGAATACTTTGTGTGTGATTTCAGTTCTGGCGCCCCTTCCTCAGTGCCATTCAAGTCATGGACCCTTTATGATTTAATCTTATCTGTGTGATTCCAGATCTGGTGCCCCTACCTCAGTGCAGCTCAAGTCATGTACCCTTTATTATTGAATCTGTGTGGGTGGTCCGATGATCGCTGTTCTAGCTGTTGCCAGGACAAACCACTCCCTGAGGGCTGGCTTACACTCACCCCACACCCATCCAGCACAGGTGTCACTGGACATGTGACCCTGGTAATAAAAAGGGGCCGGGTGCACTTGCCCGTAGCCAATTCCACTATCTAAGTATGTCCGTGTGGTCATTATATATGCATGTGTCAAGAGTCTTACTTGAAGTTTCCTGGTACTTCACATGAGCAGAATGATGACCTTGCCCAATGCCTCTCTGAGTTTCTCTTCACGCTCCCAAAGGATCTTCCTTAGGAAGGATGAAGGAACTTCCAGGGGAAAAGGGGGAATGGGACAGAGAAGAGACAGCCACGTCTTCTTATCTTGGGTGTCTTGTCTGAACCTCTACTTCTAGTTTCCTTCATGTATTTTCAGTAAACTGACACTGCAGCGTAAAATAAACAAATTACTCAGGTCCAAACAATATTTTAAACACTCAATTCCAAGCTTCCTGTTCCTAGTTTTTCTTTCTTTACGTACCCTTTCAAGACTGGGCTAATGCCTCTCTTCTATGGTATTTTAGGATGTGCTTTTTTTTATTTAACACCTTCAAACATAAAAAAACAATCTCTTAACATTAGGCAATTCTAATTAATTGCGGTGTATTATCAAACCTTACATACCCTTTAGATTGGACTGAGCCTCTTTACAGTGGTCTTGATTTGAAAGTAGTATTCCTTACTGAAAAAACTATTAATGATAAAATCTCTTTATTTGCCTACAGAGAGCTAACCCTATTTAAACAACTAAAGCTTCTTTTACAGGAACTTAGAAATGTGAAGTGTAAGATTAACACGAAGATTCTGTGGTGAGTATCTTTAGTACAAGAAAACAGTATTTCTTAATAATGTCTTTCTAACTTGAAATCTCTCTGTCCTTTCTTTCATATGTGCCTCAAGACTGTGGAAAAGCTTTGGCTGGCCCAAAAACGTCTGGTAAGTAAACTCAAATATACAATTCTTCTTTTACTTTAATTCTTGGGTACTTGTGTGAATGGAACTCTCTCTCTCACAATGACTGTTGCTCCAAAATTGACTTGCAATGTCAAATGGAGTCAGGGACGACTTGGCTCTGCCTGACACGTAGTGTTACCTAACACTGCTGCCGGAAAACGCTACGAAATGCCACTGACTACTCTGACTTGAACATGGACGATGCCTGAAGTGATGCTCCCTCTACAACGGCTTCAGACAAGTGCGAACAGCTGGGGGGAGCGTTTGTCTTGAGTAGAATTCAGGACCTCATGCTCACTGCAGGAAGGCGCTGACCTCAGCGTAAGCCAGTCCAGCGTAGGGTTGTGAAGAATTTGCCCGGGGCTCTGGGCGTGGTTCAGTTCTGGCCTGGACAAAGAAGTAACTAATGCGTGTGTCTCTGTTGTAGTGTCAGCGTCACCCGGCCCGCAATCGACAATGTTGCAGTGTAGCATACACCCGGGGGGCGGGTTCGCATGAACAAAGAAATGAAGGAGTGCAAGACCACTCAGGGTCTTGGCTCATACATGCCAAGTGTTGTGTGTATCTGTATTGTTACAGCATGAGCCAAATGCCTAGCCCTAATCGTGGCACAAGTTCAGCCAGTCATGAACTCTACATCTGTGTCCACCCTATCCTTACCATAGGCCTACACTCACGTGGCCGCCCACCTTCAATGGCCAACATCACTGTGTTATTGTCAGGCTTGTGGACATGCGCAGAAAGGTATGACAATGGTGTGCCGTAGGAGTGCAAGTGATGCAACCGTGCAAGTAAATAGGCTCGGGGAGGGAGGAGCAGCTGTGAGGCAATGTACCACACAGTGATGCCATACATTTGCCACATGCAAGACATGTCAAACATTAATCCCAAAATCGCACACAACCCACCCCACCCCCAACAAGCCACTTCACATTTCTGAATGCAAGCAGATGACAAACTAAAATTAAGGATGAAAGCTCCTTTGTCTGAACTATCAGGCGGGAGCACATCTGCACCTCTGATCTCGGAATTGCATGTGCCTGGCACCCCCTGACAGATACAATAGCAGCTGATGACGATGGCTCCCACACTACGCACAGCCTGACGAAAGACCAACATATTCACACCCCACAGACAGAAGGTATATTGCATGGAATGGCCTTCACACTTACACCCACACCATCCAAGGCGTACAACTGTTGCACATTAAAACAACTCATTTATTCGAGATGTGGCATTTCATCCACAGAACTGGCGCAGGTCAGAACAGTGCTGCTACAACCAGAGTCACTGACGCAATGGCAGAACATCCCGGACACATGCACAACCCCTGTCATGTGGAACTGTACCGTGCGTGTATGCTTAATTTACTGGGGACAGTGCTGCGGATCAGTTAACGGCTAAGCTTCCACCTTGGCAAAGTCACCTGCGTTCCGCCTGTGTTGCATTGTCAATCATGCATATTTGAGTGGATCATGGATGTCTGGCTATCCAACAGGTTGGTAGATGAACTGGATTATGACATGTGTGTGTGCCCCTTATTGGCCCACGACCAGGAGTGTCACTGTGATACCCGTTTATGGGAAGCTTTGTGACTTGCATACATGCTGGCAGCTGGACCTGTGAGATTGTTCAAATCCTTGTGTGCAGTGACCACATTGAACTGCTCTCCTATTGGACTGTAGCGCTAATTGGTGAAAGGGGGTGGACGCAGCACATCTGTCCGGAACTGCTAATGAATGGACTAGCCGTCCTGTTTGATGCAGTAGACAATGACCTCATGTTGGAAATGATGGCCTACGAAGCTGCAATCGCTTTCATGGACGAGTAACTATGTACCTGCAGTCACAACAGATTGGAACACATTGCACATGTCCCAACACCTTGTTGCATCATGGAGATCTGGTCGCATACCCCATGACAACATTGGACATGGCTGCATTTGCCTGGACTCCGACTACATGAGCGTACAACAATCCGGGTTAACATAAACCTGTGAAAGGTGGGGGACTTCCCCGGAGAGGACAGCGGCGCTTGGCAATGTTCCTCATTCTGACATACTGCTGCATTGGTCTGCATGTTGTGGCACTTATCTTGCCCATACTGACATGCATATGCTAATAAAGTCTACACACCTTCACTTGTATTCTAATGTGATGAGTGTTGATTTGAATGACTATGTGTGTCTCACTGCCTATCTGGGTCACGGCCATACATGTGCATTGTCAGCATTACCCAGGGAGTAACTTTTTGTGGAATCACTGTCCATACATTCATCCATACTAACATACTTGATTGATCATAGCCATGACACATCAGTGTGAATTAGAATGTTTATTCACATTCGGTGGTGTGTTGAAGCTGGAACAGTACAGGGCCATGCAAACCCCACTTTACAGTGATGCCCCATGGAGGGCCATCCAGAGACCCTTAGGGATTGACAAGTTCATCGGAAGTGGAAGACTTCAGTCCGCAGTGTGACTACTGTGTCATTGTTAACCAGACAAAATATAGCAGTCCATGTCGAGGTCCAAGGTGAGTGTCGCTGAGTGTATTGGGGGACAGTGGAAGGTGTTATTCCAGGGCATGATGCAGAGGGCAGAACCAAGCTGAAACCGGCCATATGGCGGAGATGATTGCTACCACTTCATTCTTACCACAAAGCCGGATTAATCATCATCTTCGTCCTCTGAGGTGTCAGGTGCCTCACATGTGGGTGGTGGTGTTTTGTCTGCATCACTGTGTGGCAGTGACACATCAGGAGCCGGAGGTGGAATGTCTGCCGCACTGTGTGGCACTGTGTGGAACTGACACTTCAGCGGGCGGCGATGTGGATGGTGTGGTAGCAGCAGCATTCATCGCACTTGTGGTGGCAATGCAATGAAGAGGATCTGCAGGTCATGGAAGATCCCAGCTACATATCGCTGGTGTGCAGCCGTGGCAAACATTCTTTCCACCTGCATCCACTCAAAGCTCACCATCATTCTCATTATGTGTCCCAACTCCGGGGTCACATCGTTGGAGCAACTCTAAATAGACAGTTGTTCTTGGCTCAAAGTCCTGACTCCAGCTATGTCAGCCATGGATTGTTGGAGAGCATGGATCGGACAGTGGGTGTCCGTTAGGGACTGTAAGTGGTCCCTGATGGGACTTAGACACCCACGTATGGTATCTAGTTTGGTTGCCATGAGGTCGACCCCCACCCGCAACTGATCAGCCATCTACTTTTGGCACCCTAAAATAGGGCGTTGGAATGCCATGTGTTGGTTGTGGTGGTCCTGGGAGACTGCAGTGGTGGTGGGTGCTTCCTGCGGTCTGTACAGGGGGTGGGGTCTCCTCGATGCAGCTGGGCTGCCCTGCTCCTGGGGGTGGGGTGCCGGAGCTGTCTATGAGATGTTGGAGGGCATCTGTGTCGATGTGTGGGAGGTCCTCTTCATCATCAATGCTGTGTTGTTGGTTCTGTCCTGCAGGAGGTGTTGATTCTCCCTCTGCAATGTGAGGGGGAGATGCGGATTAACATTGTGTCCACATGTATGTTCACGCATTGTACAAGTTTACTAACAAACTGCATGACAATGTACATTGTGACTGTTTGTGAGGAGATGCCTATTTGATGCGGGACAGTTGACATTTCTACATCATCAAGGATGTGAGGTTGTACTTGTACATTGTCATCTTGCAGTTTCCTGCTATACCAAATGTGAATGGCCATTTTCTGCACACAAGCGGCAGCAGTTGTGTCCTCTGTTCTGTTGTGAAAGTGTTGCAGTTTGTACCACATTGTTGTCAATGTTGAGGTGCTTGGATTCTTATGTGTGTGTGCTGCATTGTGGGTGAGTTGCCCCTTCAGCTCTGATTTTGCGGGCCCTTATCCCTTTCTGACCGCTTGCCTTTAACTTATGTGCTTATACAATGCTGAGATGTTGCAGACTTGGGTAAATTGGGCTCTTGGTCAGAGTTGTGACTTTTGGGCACGGTTTGTCCACAGATGTGCTATACTTAATTGTGCATGTGTGCCATTGTGCCCATCTCCACTGTGCCCCAGTCCGTAGTCGTTACTCACTCTGTTGCTGTTGGCTCAGGCCCTGTTGTGCAGTGTCCGGTCCCCCGACTCCTGCCACCCTCTTCACAATGACTGGTGGCACTGCTTATCGCTGACATTTTTATCGCTGTTGGGCCCATCGCATCTTTTTACACGTTTGGGTTTAGATTTTTGTCATCATCCTGGTGATTTTATCGCAGACATTTGATGCGTTATCGGGAAACTAATACATGTTACAGCCATGTTGTGAATACACATTAGAAGGCGATATGTATATTTGCGTTAACCTATTTTGGCAATGATTATCTCGCGTTCTTGAGAATATCCCCCGTAGAGCGATAATTTTATCATGTCCGACCACTGTATTGGGCTTCTATCAAATTGAAATAAAACTTGTCAACCAGTATGAAATTAAAGGGCTGCTCTTAAACCAGAATACGAGGAACACGGCTCAAACTTTAACGCAAGATGAATGGACAGTGAATGTACCTCCTTCCTTCGAAATACAGCATTTCACAAACATTGAATGAGCCAGGGATTTGTAAAGCGCTCCTTCACAATCTGACAGGCCTCATAGAAGTTCTGTGGTAAATACAACAACTCACCTTCATATATTGCCCTAGATCCTTTGTTTATCCTGTTTCACATCTCATCCAAAAGTCGGAAAAAAAGAACATTGACGTTAGGTAAATTTGCAAAGAATGAAATGATTTGGTTTCCTAGGATAGTGCTCAAAATAAATATTACCTCTTAAAATACAACATTCAAATCACAGATTAAAGCAAATCGCTTCTCTCATTCACAGGCAAGAAAAGACAGAAAGCAACAGCAAAAGAGAACCCCTAGATTAGACCTCCAGCCCATTGCTTTATTTGCACCGTGGTTGAAAGTGGTAGATAGGGCACTAATTTTTGAGGCTCTGGGCTGTTTTTGCCTGATCAGACTGACCCAGATGAAGAGAAAGAAAAGGGCGAAGGAAGGTGGAAGAAATATAAAACAGTAACACATGGAGAAAGTAGGGATTAACGGGGGCTTGATGCAGTCAGGTAAGGAGACAGGGAGATCATGCACAAAACACTATGGACCGGCATCTTTAAAAGCACTTCTTGGTAAGTAAGGCACTGATAGGTGCAAACATCTTTTTGCATAATAGAGGCTGATTTGTAGAGGTGGCAATGTGTGACATTAATATTTGTGCATGTTTTCTTTTTTTCCATTTTGATGTGGAGGTGATGTGCTGTGTTTTTCAGCTATTGTGTTTCGTGCTACATTGCTGTGTTCTGCTATTGTTGTGTTCTACTGTGATTATTGTGCTGCGTTCTGTTGGGCATGTTTTTATGTGTTGTGCCCTGTCTTGTATGTAGTGATACTTTATGTTGTGATATGTTCCTGTGCTGTGTTTTGTGCTGCTTTGTAAATTACTTTACAGATGTCAACAGATGTTGATACATATCTAGCTAAAAGCAGCTCATTCCTTTTAGAGTTCCAGTCCCATATTACATTTTACCATGTCTAAGGTTGTAACACACCGCTATTCTACCTCTTTGGCTATTTAACACACCAGCCAGTCCAAAGCTTTATCAGAGACATGTTAAATTATCATATGATACAGCCCAGGACATGTGGTGTATTGAAAGAAAGGGGCATGAGGTGTAATCAAAAATACTCACCCTTTTGTCAAGTAATACCCGTGTTTTTGATACCTAGGCACGAACATGGAGAGTTGGAGAAAAGTGAATAAAGATCTAAGACTGAATGAAAAGTTAACATGTTTTCTGAGAGTTACGCCAGCCCTTAAGGATGAGAGTAAGAGGCAATGTGGTTTTCTGATCCTTCTGTCAGAAATGTTCTATGGTTCTCAATTTTAGATTTAGAAAAGCGTTCTTTACACTTTTTAGGCAGCGATGTCTAACCTTGGTTATTTTTCCTGCCACTTTTCCTGCACCGTTTATGTCTTCCTTGAGGCATTGGCAACAATCTTTCACTGTCAGTTTAGATAGATGACCGAAGTGTCAAAGACAATCCAGGAAAATGATGAAGAGTCTTTCAGCGATTTAGGAGACATATGGGGCATCTAGTTTACCCTAATGCCTGGTCATGGATATGACTGCCAGTTTGGTTATTTGTAAGGCAACGTGCCCAGCCCAGTTGTCAGGCCACTCTTAGTCCATTGAAATATATTCGAAGCGCTCCTCTTGTCTATAAGAGGACATGGGGAGACAAGTGGTGTTTTCTTTGGAATTGGCCACTCGAACAGCCAACACAACAATAAGGAGTAACAGCAAGGGAGTTAGAGTTTTCTTGAGGCCAAGATTTCACAAGAGATGAACACAAGTTCAATACTTCCTTGCATCATTTTCATTTGCTCTCCAAGGAAACGAAACTGAGATAACTCGAATCCATGAACAGGAGTGGAAAATGGTCTACCAGAAGTGATACATTGACTACAGGGAGCAAAAGGTATTTACTCATAAGCTAACATCATTGATTTTAAATGGTGGATCATGCAATGGGTTTGTCGTTTCCATGCAAATGAGCATGACATGTTAATGTTTTAACTTTGATTGAGTTTTTGTTTTTACTTTTTTAGAATGTGGAGAACAGCTGTCAAATGTCACATATTGGTCAAAGGGTGCCAAATTTAATGTTTTGGAGTGAGGCATCAACCTCAACTAGAGCAGGTACGCAATGGGTAACCTGGTGATATGGTCCTATGAAAACAAACGTAAAATGATCTTATCTTATCTTATCTTAGGGGATTCTTGTATAGCGCACTGACACCGGAAGGTTTCCTGGCGCTGGCTGAGTGCCAATGAGATGAACAGACGGGGGTCTAGCCAGTCTGTGTGAAGAGGTGAGTTTTCAGGAGTTTTCTGAAAGCCAGAAGGGAATTGGCAGATTTAAGAGGGAGAGGTAACTGGTTCCAGAAGGCGGGGGCAAGGGAGGCAAGTCTGCGACCGCCGTTTTTTTTTAGTTTGGTAGCAGGGACAGCTAGCAAAAGGCGATGGGAGGAACGAAGATTGCGTACCGGACGGTAAGGAATGACCAGTGATTTGAGAAAGGCAGGGGAGGTCCCGAACACAGCTTTGAAGGTCAGGCAGCCGATCTTAAATGCAGTCCTCTGCTCCACCGGCAACCAGTGGAGTCTGTGAAGCAGTGGTCTCGAGGATTGCCACTTCGGGGTTTTATAGGCCAGCCTTGCCACTTGGTTCAGTACAATCTGGAGCCAATTAAGGAGAAATTTAGGTAGGCCATAGTACAGGGAGTTTGAAAAATCCAGGCGGGAGAGCACCAGGGCAATCAGGACTTGTATCAGGGCCTCTGGTGTCAGGAGATGGGAAACTTTCCTAATTTTTCTGAGCTGGAACATACATGATGACACAACCGTGCCAACCTGAGGCTTAAGAGAGAGCTCCGAGTCAATTATGACCCAGAGGCTCTTTGCTGACTTAGCCGGGACGGGCGGAGAGCTGAGCTCAGTTGGCCAGAACTGTGGGCCCCAGTGAGTGAGACTGTTTCCTGGAAGGATTAACTCGGTCTTCCCGGGGTTCAATTTAAGCTGGTGGGAGTTCATCCAATGTTGGATGTGTAGCATCACTGCTTGACAATCGAGGGCTGCATTGGGGGTGTCAAGCGGGAAAATGATTTGCAGATCGTCTGCATAGTTGAATACGGTGATATTCCACCTCTTCAAGGAAAAAATGAGCGGCTGAAGATAGAGATTAAAAAGCAGAGGGGACAGGGACGATCCCTGAGGCACTCCGCAGATGGATGGGACCTGTGCGGCTGTGAAGGGACCAAGCCGGACCGCCTGCATTCTGCCCGACAAGAAGGATTTGAGCCAGGCAGAGGCCAGGCCTCGGATGCCGGCTTGCTCGGCACGGTGGATAAGGATGTTGTGGTCCACCGTGTCGAATGCAGCCGACAAATCCAATAAAACGAGCCCCTGTGATGTCCCTTTATCGGCATTAGCCCTAAGCGTATCCGTGACTGCCAAGATCACAGCCTCGGTGGAATAGGCTGGTCTGAACCCTGCCTGATTAGGTTCGAGAAAGTTGGAACGCTCGATGAATTCAGATAGGCAGCTAGTAACATGTGCCTCCAGGAGTTTGGATAGGTAGGGAAAGAGGGAGATAGGCCGATAGTTGGCGAGAGCGTCCGGGTCAGCTCCAGGCTTCTTCAGTAATGGCACAAGGACAGCCTCCTTGAAGGAATTAGGTACTACTCCTGCCTCCAATGAGGCGTTTAATAAAGGCAAGATGCAGTCCGGTATGGACAGGCAGATATCGCGAAAGACAGAGGGGGGACAGCAATCATTAGGTGAGCCAGATTTGACTCGAGCAACAAGTTTTGCCAGAGTGCTGGGGTCGAGGGCAGGGAAAGAAAGCAAGGAGAGCGGGTTTTCAGGGGGGAAGCTGGCATATCATCAGGGAGGACTGAAGGAATCGTATTCTTGATCTTGGCAATTTTTTCAATAAAGAAATTATTTAAGGCAATACAAGATTCTTGCGTCGGGGTCTGAGAAGGAAGAGTCCTTGCATCAGACGTAAGCTTCCTCATGATTGAAAAGATCTCCTGAGATTTGTTATGAGCAGTGAGAATCCTTTCCGAGATGTGAAGAGCTTTAGCTGCAATAATAGCATCTTTATATTTTTTTCTCGCAGCGATATATAGCTCTCTGTCGATGGGCAGATAATTACGTCTCCACCTACGCTCCGTCTGGCGCAGTTCGAGTTGCTGAGCTTTTAGGGTGGAGTTGAACCACTTGTGGGACTTACTGTGCCGGGAACGGGGGAAGCTGGAGGGAGGGGCAAAGCGATCACTGGCTTTGATGATCCAGCCAGTAAGATCTTCCTCCAGAGTGTGGACAGTCGCAGTTTTAGATAACGAAGGACGAGTCTCAGCCAAGAATGAGAGGAATGCCTGAGAGTCAAGAGTGCTCCATTTACAGGCAGTCCCACCGGCCATGGGAGGGACCTTAAAGCAACCTCTGACCGTGATCACTGTATCGATCAAGTAATGGTCAGACCAGATACAAGGGGTGATCACAGGATACCAATAGTTGAAGTCGCCAAAGATGGCGACTTGAGCAGATGAAATAAGTAGATTGGCTATCTGTTCACTGAGGGCAGCAGGGAACGAAGGCATAGGGTAGGGAGGACGATAAAGAATGATGATGGTAAGAGCACCCTCTCCGGTCTCTAGCTTAATGATGAGATTGTCCACGTCAGTGAGAGTGAAAGAGGACGTGGAGGTAAATTTAAGCTCCTTACGGATGACAGCTGCCACCCCGCCACCGGTGCGGCCAGAAGGTCGGTTCGTATTGAGTAGGTAGTAGTCGGGGGGCAGAGCAGCTAAGATGTCAGGGAGAGAGTCATCATTCAACCAGGTCTCGGTAAGTATGAGAATATCAGGTCTTTCATCGGTGAGGAGGAGGAAGAGATCAATCTGATGCTTGACCAGTGAGCGTGTATTTAAGTATAGGGCTCGGATACGTGTTCCAGTCACACTGGGGTCGGATAACTGTTTAGTGAAAGGGGGGGAGGAGGTACATACCGTGCAATACCGAGGGCCGAGATAGTATCTAATGTCCGCGGGGGTAGTGCGACAGATACACAATCCAGATCCCTAAGTACATGAGAGGAATAAACACAAGGGGAAGTGGCCTCCAGCGCCTCCTTAGCGCGGACGGGCGCAGATGGGCAGGACTCTGGCACGACTCCGGCACAGGTCCGGCGCGTCCGCTGCCCGCGTCCGCTGCGCGGATGCATGACCGTCCCCTTTTATGCGCGACTAGAGCGCGGGGGATTGGACACACACCCAATATGGCCGCCGCTTGTCTGAACCTGGGACCAACTCCACAGCGTCTATACTCGGCTGGGAGTGGCCCAGGGCAATAAGGAAGAGGGGGAAGGAGTCAGCAGAGAGAGCTTATTAATTCAAGCTGATGGGAGTTGTTGCAGCAAAGTGAAAAAAACGCAGATTTTTCTGCTTTTAAAAATGCCTAATACAGTTAAAATGACACAGCAGCACAACCTCCCGGCTTCCGCCTCAGGAGGGACACAGATAGCACTCAGCCAAACAGGCAGCAGGCTCGGGGAACCCCTTTTATGCGCGACTAGAGCGCGGGGGATTGGACACACACCCAATATGGCCGCCGCTTGTCTGAACCTGGGACCAACTCCACAGCGTCTATACTCGGCTGGGAGTGGCCCAGGGCAATAAGGAAGAGGGGGAAGGAGTCAGCAGAGAGAGCTTATTAATTCAAGCTGATGGGAGTTGTTGCAGCAAAGTAAAAAAAAACGCAGATTTTTCTGCTTTTAAAAATGCCTAATGCAGTTAAAATGACACAGCAGCACAACCTCCCGGCTTCCGCCTCAGGAGGGACACAGATAGCACTCAGTCAAACAGGCAGCAGGCTCGGGGAACCCCTTTTATGCGCGACTAGAGTGCGAGTGCGGGGGATTGGACATACACCCAATATGGCCGCTGCTTGTCTGAACCTGGGACCAACTCCACAGCGTCTATACTCGGCTGGGAGTGGCCCAGGGCAATAAGGAAGAGGGGGAAGGAGTCAGCAGAGAGAGCTTATTAATTCAAGATGATGGGAGTTGTTGCAGCAAAGTGAAAAAAACGCAGATTTTTCTGCTTTTAAAAATGCCTAATACAGTTAAAATGACACAGCAGCACAACCTCCCGGCTTCCGCCTCAGGAGGGACACAGATAGCACTCAGCCAAACAGGCAGCAGGCTCGGGGAACCCCTTTTATGCGCGACTAGAGCGCGGGGGATTGGACACACACCCAATATGGCCGCCGCTTGTCTGAACCTGGGACCAACTCCACAGCGTCTATACTCGGCTGGGAGTGGCCCAGGGCAATAAGGAAGAGGGGGAAGGAGTCAGCAGAGAGAGCTTATTAATTCAAGCTGATGGGAGTTGTTGCAGCAAAGTAAAAAAAAACGCAGATTTTTCTGCTTTTAAAAATGCCTAATGCAGTTAAAATGACACAGCAGCACAACCTCCCGGCTTCCGCCTCAGGAGGGACACAGATAGCACTCAGTCAAACAGGCAGCAGGCTCGGGGAACCCCTTTTATGCGCGACTAGAGTGCGAGTGCGGGGGATTGGACATACACCCAATATGGCCGCTGCTTGTCTGAACCTGGGACCAACTCCACAGCGTCTATACTCGGCTGGGAGTGGCCCAGGGCAATAAGGAAGAGGGGAAAGGAGTCAGCAGAGAGAGCTTATTAATTCAAGCTGATGGGAGTTGTTGCAGCAAAGTTAAAAAAACACTGATTTTTCTGCTTTTAAAAATGCCTAATACAGTTAAAATGACTCAGCAGGGGACGTGGCTTGAGCGGCGATGTGAGCGGACGTGCTCTTGTGGAGCTCCTGCTGCCGCTGGCCTCATCATATGCTATTACTGCGGATTTTGGGGTACCTGGCCTCTCCCCTCTGTGCCCCTGAATGCTGACCGGCTGTAATTGAGTGTCCACGGGCTCTGTTGAAGCGGCGGTGCCCTGTGAGACGCCTAGTGCAGACGGCCGGCTCGGCGCGGACGGAGCCCGCCATTCTGCCATCTTGGTGCTCTGCTGAGGCGGCTCGCTGCCGGAGAGGTGTGGTGGGCACCGAAGGACGTCTGCCTAACCCCCCTGACCCCTGCAGTGAGGTGGGACTACCTGGACCGAGTGCCCGTGGACCAGCCAGGAATCTTGGCTGCGCTTTCCCGGCCGACCGAGTGCCCAGCGGGGTCGGAGCCCGCCATCCTGCGATCCGGAGGCGGAGGTCTGTTGCTTGCTGTTCGGGCCGGGGGTTGCGCTCCGGGCGCTCCCGTTCTGCTGTGCATTGGTGAGCAGGAGAAACGCAATGACTGGGGGCCTGACAGCGCTTCAATGAATGCGGTACCCCGGGGGCACTAGTCGGAGCTGACGGCGCCCGCCAGTTTGTCAGCCTGGGTGTTGGGTGTGGAGTGCCACGGCGGTGAAGAGCGGCAGAGGGCCGACCACCCCGACTACGACCTGGCGCTGTCCCCCCTTTGTGGCCCCCTGCTGGCATCCGAGCAGACCTGATCTTGGCGAGTGTCTCTCGGCGATGACCACGGCGAGAGGGAGGAGGCAGAGCACGGTGCCCTGGTGGTGCGAGGCGTCCACTGCCCTGTTGAGGCGGTGCACAGACGGCAGGTGGTGATCCTACGGCAGTGTCCCCTGACACACGCACTGGCTGCGAGACTGGAATGGAGGGGACGCCCTGCAACTGATCGGACTGTCGCAAGGTACCTTTGCTCAGTGGGTTCCGGGCCATCTAGCCTGCTTTGGGAGGGATGTGGGGGCCCGCTGTTGGCCGGCTGCTGCGAGTGCCGAGGGATTTGGACTCTGGGCCCTCGGGTGCCCGGGGTGCAGGCCAGCTCTCTATAATCCACGCTTGTGCGTTGCCCCTGAGGGCCTCTCTTCCCCCTGGTTCTGCCTTTACTTGCTGCCTGGTGCTGTGGGCTTGCGGAGGAGCGGCGGACATTGGACTCCAGAGGATCCCTCTGCCCGCGTGAGACGATGACGCGCACTAATAGAGGCGCCAGGGCCGATCCAGCGATGGCCCCTAAGGATAATACTGTGGTGGCCATGTGGGGCAAGGCGGGGGCGCCGGTGGCCGGGGAGGGCCCATCCCGAGGGGCGGCGGACTCCCCGCTGGTCACCCAGGCGTTCATGGCCGCCTTTATGACTGACCTTAAGACAGAGATAGGCTCCCTGAGATCTGAGGTGCACTCCTGCGTTACTGAGCTTAAGAGGGAGGTCACGGAGTTAGGAGACCGCATTGATGGCCTGGAGAGGACCTTGGACAAGTGCACGGAAGACCAGGAACATCTGTGGCAGCGCCTGCTAGCCCTTGAGGAACATAACATTGAGCTCCAGGTCAAGCAGGAGGATTTGGAAAACAGAGGTCGGCGCAACAACCTCCGTATTCGTGGTGTGCCACTCGGTGAAGAGGGGAAGGATGTAATGGACTACGTGGCGCAGCTTCTCCATGAGGTCCGAGGAGATGAGGACGTATCACCCCCCACTCTAGACCGGGCGCATCGAGTGGCAGCCCCTGCGGGGTGGTCGGGCCTCTTACCGGACATCCTCACCAGGGTGCACTTTTTTGTAGAGAAGGAGGAGATCTGGAAGTGCGCACGGGACAAGCCTGACCTCCAATACAAGGGCCACAAGATCCAAATCTTCCAGGATTTGGCGCCTAATACGTTGAAGCGCAGACGTGCATTCTGCCCAGTGACAGAGAAGCTTCGGAGCATGAACATTCCCTACCAGTGGGGCCGCCTTCTCGCTTATTTTCCAGTGGGAGGGTAGGCGCAAAGCTCTGAGATCCTACAATGAGGCGGCGCGGCTTCTCCACATCTCGTCTTCTCCCCCGGGGAGCCCATCTCGACCTTCGTCCCGTAAGAGAACGCCGACTGGACCTGACTGGACCACGGTGCCGAGGAGGCAGCGCGCCCCGCCTGTTGAGGAACCCACACACAGCCAGGCTAAACAGGACGTTATTGCCCACATTAGAGCTCTCGAAGAGCCCTGGCTGATCCCGAGGGGCACTCTCCCAGGGCGCGCCCTCCTACGCCTTGACGATGGCGCTACACTGGCTGCATTCCTCCTGAGGTACTGTTCTCATGTCTCCCTCTGCGGACAAGGGGTTGAGTGGTGGGGGGGGGGGGTCTGACGGGCTCCTGATTCCTACATGCTGGGCCTGGGGCGGTGGGGGCTCCATACCTCCTGGTGCGTTCTGATAGTCATGTCCCCTTTGAACTGCCCCCTGGGGAGTGACATCCCGAAGAGCGTTCGAACCTACGGGTGTATGATGCTCTATCCTGGGGACAGAGAACTCTGGCCCTGTTGGCCGCACTTATATGGTTCATACTTTCAGCCGGTCCGGCTGCCTGGTTTTTGTTTTCTAATACTTGCTCCTTCTCTTTTCCTTTCTTTCTTCTTGCCTCGCTTTTCTTCTATGTGGGACCTGGAAGGGTGCGAGGGGTGGCGGGTGGGGAGTGGAGGGGGGGGATCCTTGCCTGGGGTGTATGGATGATGTGTAGATTGGTGAGGATGGTTCTGATAGCGATCTCTGATGGTCCCTGCCATGGCTAGTAGTGTGAATGGCCCCCTAAAGATCCTGTCCCTTAATGTTAAGGGCCTTAACTCGCCCAATAAGCGCAAACAGATCTGGCACTACCTTCTGAGACATAACCCGGACATCGTTTTCATGCAGGAGACCCGCCTTCTTCAGGATGACACTGGGCGCATGGCCCACCCTAGATACCCCCTCCAGTACTGGGCGGCGGCGGATACGAAGACAGCAGGGGTGGCGATTCTGTGCAAAGCTGGCATCAGGCGGGGGGAGGATAGGCTCTTCCGAAGTGGTGATGGCCGTTTTCTTAAGGTGACTGTTGAGGTGGGACCTCGCCGACTGACACTGTGCAATGTGTATGCCCCCAATCTGGCGCAGGATCGTTTCCTCTGAGGCCTCTTGCGCGATCAGATACCTCAGGGTAGCCCCTCGCTAATTCTTGGGGGCGATTTTAATATGGTATGGTGTCCAACGATCGACCGGAGTGAGGGCTCCTTTAATGGGGCTGGGGCGATGTCCCTGGCGCTTCGCAAACAGATTGGCGACCTAGGATTGTTTGACGCGTGGCGGTATTTTTCCCCGGACAAGCAAGAGTACTCCTTTTATTCGAGCGCCCACCGCTCTTATTCTCGCATCGATTGTATGTTCCTATCCCATGACCTTCTCAGGGATGTGGTGGAAGTGGAGATGTCGGATATATCTATCTCGGACCATGCGCATGTGGAACTGCTCCTTCGGGATCCGCGGGACTGCTCCCCCCCGGGAGCGGAAATGGTATCTACCACCACACATCCTTCGAGACGCGGCAACGGTTGAGGACATTCGCACAGCCATTACCTCCTACTTTGAGACCAATGACCTGCCCGAGACGCCTTTTTCGATGGTCTAGGATGCCTTTAAGGCCACGATACGGGGTCACATTACATCCCTTGTGATCGCTAGGGCGCGAGAGGGGAGGGCGGTGGAAGACGGCTTGGTGAGGGACCTGAAGGTAGCGGAGGCGCAAGATCAGGAGGGCTCTACCTTAAAGACGAGACGCCACCTGGCGAATCTTCGGGGCCAGCTGCGACTGCTGCGTACGAATAGGGCTGAGGTCTCCCTTCTGGCTCTGAAACAGTTGCACTTTGATGGAGGGGATAAGGTTGGAAAACTCTTAGCGAGAAGGCTGAGGGTCAAGGCGGCCAAGTCCCATTTAGCGAATGTGGTGTTCCCTAATGGGTCTAGAGCGAAGGCGGCTGGGGACAAACTGCGGGCGTTCCGGGATTATTATACTTCACTTTACACTGCGGACCCGCCGACCCCTGCCCTGATGGAAGAAGTCTTGGAGCAGTACAGTGGGACGACGTTGCACCCCTACACGGCGGAGCTTCTGGAGGAGTCGATAACACAAGATGAGATAGCCTCGGCTCTTAACGAGCTCAGCCTAGGGAAGACGACGGGTCCCGACGGCCTACCACTATCCTTCTATCGCCTGTTCCAGTCTCAGCTGAGTCCCTACCTCCTTCGGCTCTTCACCTCTTTTGACGATGGTCAGGGCCCTTCTCCAGACATGGGAATGGCGGAAATAGCCTTAATTCCGAAGCCTGGGAAAGACCCCACACTTTGCTCGTCGTACCGCCCGATAGCGCTAATAAATACCGACTTTAAAATTTATACCAAGGTGCTGGCTAAGCGGCTGGACCCCCATATGCCTGACCTCGTCGACCCGGACCAGGTGGGCTTTATCCGTGGCTGCCAAGGGGCTGATAACGTATGGAAAATTGCGCACTTGGTGGGGAAGGTCCACCACTGGCAGATCCCGGTCTGCCTCCTCTCGTTAGATGCTGAGAAAGCGTTTGATCGGGTGGACTGGTCATTCCCCCGAGCGGTCCTTTGCAAACTGGGGCTTGGTCCGAAGATAGTCGCCAGAATCATGGCGCCCTACACTACACCAAATGCTAGGATCCAAGTGAATGGGCGGTTAACGGACCCGATCAACATCGGGAGAGGGACTAGACAGGGCTGCCCTCTCTCGCCCTTACTGTTTGCCCTAGCGATAGAGCCTCTGGCGGATATGATTCGTCGCGATCCGGGCATCCACGGCATCCCGATGGGTGTACAAGTCCATAAAGTGGCGCTTTAAGCAGACGACCTCATCCTTACCCTCACGGAGCCCCGACAGTCTTTACCAGCGCTTCACGCCGCACTCTGCACATTTGAAAGCGCCTCTGGTCTAAAAATCAATCACAGAAAGTCCTGGGTCCTCAACCTTAAGATCCCTCCATCTGATGTCCCCCAGCTAGAGCAGTTATGTCCATACCGGTGGACCGCTCGCCACATTAGATATCTTGGTCTACTCCTGACCCCCGCACTAGATGGCTGGTCGTCGCTTAACTGGAAAGATTGTCGCAGATCAATCCTTGATGACCTGAGGAGATGGAAGTCACTTATCCCTTCATGGTTGGGAAGACTCAATGCAATTAAAATGTCTATTCTGCCCAAACTCCTTTACCTATTTCAGTGTCTTCTCATGTCTATCCCCTTGCAAAATATCCGAGCCTTGCAAAAAGACTGCACTAACTTCATATGGGGGGGTAAGAGACCCCGCTTCTCCCAAGCACTCCTTATGGCCCCAAGAGATCGTGGAGGGCTGGCATGCCCTAATCTGGTGGATTATTATTGGGCTGCTCACCTGCAGTTCGTGGTTGAGTGGGGTACCAGGGAGAGTGAGAAAGGGTGGCTCCATATGGACAGAGCGGTCACTGGTCGCACCGTCTGGGTCCTAGCTTGGACTCATAAAGCGGGGCGGTCCCCGAGCGCATATTTGGCGGTGCCCACAAAGACAGTACTAGACATATGGGATAGAATAGCGGTACGTAGAGGTCTCACGACTTTCCCCTCCCCGCATACCCCCATTGAGGGCAACCCGTGGTTTCCGCCGGCTTATCGCACTAGAGCCTTTTGTAGATGGACACAGGGTGACTGCAGAGTTCTTACGGATCTCTTCGATGGGGGCACCTTTAAATCTTTTGCCCATTGTGGGGAGGAATTTCAGCTTCCGCCTGAGGCTGAGATGCAATATCTCCAATTTGCGCCATTGGGCCTTGACGGACGCAGTATACCCTGGGGCTACTCGGGACTTTACTCCGTTCGAGCGCCTGGCCCGCTCCTGCGCCGACACAAAGGGCTTGATATCCAATATATATCAGATACTGCAACACCCTCAGACACAGCCTTCGCAGCCGTACCAGCAAAGATGGCAAACGACACTGGGAGCCGATATCACACCGTCACAGTGGACTCGTTTATGGAGAGATATCCCCAAAGTGTATCGCAGCATACCACAACAAGAAAACGCGTACAAAGTAATGACACAGTGGTATTACACGCCTCAGCGCTTGCATAAAATGTTTTCTTCTTCCTCTCCCAGCTGCTGGAGGTGCCATCATGTGCCTGGGGATTTCCTACACATTTGGTGGACCTGCCCCTTGATCGCTATCTTTTGGAAAGAGGTCTTAAGCCACATAAGATGGGTCCTGGGGTTTCCTTTGCCTGATGCCGCTAGTACAGTATTGCTGGGAATCAAACCTGAAAATCTGCTCGCTCTGACTCGCAATGATTGGACTATATCGTTACAAATGCTGGGTGCTGCCAGACAACTTATTGCCCTGTACTGGAAGAAGACGGAGGCGCCCCCCCTTGCTGCATGGTTTGGGAGACTCTGGCATGTCATCACTATGGAGTTGCTCTCCGCGAGACTGCAGTCTCGCACTACACGCTTTGAGAAAGTGTGGCAGCCCTTGGTGACCTATCTGTGCAAATCTGAACATGCGAGAAACATGCCTCCTAGGTTGAGGGCGCTGCGTTTAGTTGATGATGCTGTGATCCCCTTTACCCCACGCTGACACATGATGTGATGGCTCTGGAGCCCGAACTGTGCTTAGTGATGTGTGCCCCGGCTGCTGCTCCTCTCTGGGTCCTTTCTCTCCCCCTTCCCCGACTTTCTCTTCTCTATCCTTTTCTCTACTCTCTCTTTCCGCTATCCTTGTTGTTCTGTTGCCTCCATCTAGGCTCTCGGTTGTATGTTGGACCGCTATGGCCCGATAGTTTTTCTTGGTTCTGGTCTCTGGTTGGCGCCCGATCCGGAGGGCCCGACACTATGCGTGGTGACACTTAGGCATGGTAAACAGCCATCTCTATTCTTTGACGCGGCCGGCCCGATTGGGTTGTAGGCAGAACGCTGTGTATGAGATTGATGGGATTACAGACCATGTAGACACAGTATGTTATTGCATTTTTTTTTCCTGACGCGGCCGGCCCCTTGGGGGTTGTAGGCTTATCGCTGTGTACCTGTCACCTTTTCTTTATGCGCACTCCCTCTCGGGGGTGAAATAAAAACAGACGTTGACATAAAATGACACACCAGCACAACCTCCCGGCTTCCGCCTCAGGAGGGACACAGATAGCACTCAGTCAAAAAATGTAATGTTTTGGAGTGAGGCATCAACCTCAACTAGAGCAGGTATGCAATGGGTAACCTGGTGATATGGTCCTGTGAAAACAAATGTAAAATGATGTCTGTACAATGCTAACATACTCTCATATAATATTGTGTCAATAACAACATATGTATCCCTGAAAGGATCAACAGTTTTAATCAAATATGGATGTTGTTTAATATTAATTTGATGCTTTCTGTAATACCGCATACGCCTGCTAATTGTCATGACACTAGTAGGCCCAAAAGCCATGGGTTCACGGTTGCACCTAGCACATTTCCTAGTAGCATTACCTCGTTTTCAAACCTGGTAAGTAAAAGCAAGATTTTGTGAGAATAATGAGACATATTGAACAGATGAATGATATCTTCTCCTCAAGGCCGTTTAGTGATTCATCACGGGAAAGATCCTGCAACCTGCACATTAGATATGTTTTGACTGAGGGTAACACATTTATGTGTTGTGACTAAGTTCCATTGACTTGTATCAAGAGAAAACATATAAATACTGGTCCAATCATCTATGTTTTTTAGTTTTAGGCTCTAACTGACCATTTTCTAGCGAGAGCCCTGGTCAGTTGAAATTACTATTGTCTTTTTTGCATTAAACACCAGTTGGACTTCAGGCTTCACGACGTGTTGTGTTTTATTTTGAACAGCCCTGTGATGACAATGAGGTGCTCTTGTTACATCATAAATGAATCACAATGACAAGTGTTTTCGTAATTGTGCAGTTAAGATTATAGAATTTTAGACAAAACACCATTTGCTTTGCTGTACTCTAGAACGGAGCGATTGTTGAAGTAGTTCTCGGCATGGCACAGCTAACAACAGACACTAATTGGAATTCGAATGGTCTGGGTGTATTTACCTTTCAAGTATGAAATTCTACAGAGACCTGTTTTCCACATTTCCCAGGCCAATGGAAACTCATCATGATGACACTCCCATACCAATCTACAAAATTTCCCATTGTCTATTGTTTAAACAATTTTCTATTCTTGAAAGGAGAAAAGACCCTGAACATTCTAACTACAGTCAGAGTCCATTACTAGCAAGATCTTTTAGTCACAATGTGTATTAACGAACCAACGGGCTCAGAAAAAAATCTGAGAAATGCCCTTAAAAAGCACAGTTTGATTGAAGGTATGGTTATGAATCAAAACATAAAAAGTTCCATAGGTCTTGAAATGTGTCTTTTATGGTTCACAAAAGATACTATAACTCAGTCAGTCAGTCAAATAACTTTATTTCGGTTAGTTAAAAGCATAAAAGCAATACATAGTTCATAATACAGAAATAAAATACAATTAAACAAGTTTAGACGTGATTGCAAATCCTAAGTAAATCCATTAAAAGATATATAAAAGGGAAAAGAAATTATTAATAAATAACGAATTAAAAAGGTAGATATAGGGAATGAATACTAAACAACCTAAAAAAAAAAGGGAACGCCTAAAGCACCACTTTCCAGTATGTTTTGCACATTCCCCCAGAACATATTTTACAAAAAGTGTCAGGTTTGGTGGTTGTTTAACTGAGAGAGTTTTGTTTTCTTTTGTCTGGCGGCTGCTACCAAAAAACAAGCTACACCATATGTGACCTGCACCGAGTTCAGCATCTGTAGGTATAGGAGGGCCGGCCTTACCTGGGCAAAGTTTAAGTCTTTCAAAATTGGGAAAAGGAATTTTTTGCGGGCCACCAGGTAATGTTCGCAAAGCATAACTAGATGAAGAGTATCCTGTGTGGAAAAGCAGTCACAGGTGCAGGGTGGGGTATTTTATGGGGTACCCCACTTTGTATATGAGCCAAGCACAAGATGTATCTGGTTGAACCTGAACCTTATTAGTAGAAAACGGTGGTATGGTTTAGTTACATATTTTATATAAGGTTCCATAGCCATGGACGACGAGAGCTGGTAAAATGGCCTTACCATTGGCTTGCTGAGCTCAACCGCTTCCCTCTATGTCTCCAGCATATTTCGAAAATGCTGCTTGACCCACCTTACATCCTCTTTCTTGAGGCTCTGTGGTAAAGAGTACATGTCCGGGCACCCTAGCCTTGAGCATGCCGCTCTAACATACGCCAGCCAGGGTATGCTGTCTGCTTTATCCAGAGCCATACAGTCTTTGAGAATGCAGTGATTCAATGTGATCTCCTCATTTGTCCAAGTTTTGATCCAGCATAGCAGTGGAGACATTTTTAAGAGATCAGTGACGTATCCCAAGCCTATTTCATTATGGATTAAATATGTGGGAGATGATTTCGGGAGTGACAACAAGGCTCGTATAAAGTTGTTTTCTACAATTTGAATACCTGGGGCTGAGACGTAGCCCCAAATGTCTGCCCCGTAAGATGCAATTGCCACACATTTGGATCTATAGATGCGAGTCATGGCCTCCATAGGTCTCGAACCAAGTCTTTTGGAAAAATGCATGAGAGCTGCGGTAGATCTACTAACTCCATTCTCCTTTAGTTTCAGTTGGGCACCCCAAGTTCCTTTCTCGTCAAAGGTGACGCCTAAATAACAAAAGAAGGGTACCCTCGAGATTGGAGAATTGTTACAACTGAAGGACCTAAGCTTCATGTTTTTCTTCCGTGAACCTGTAACCATGACATGAGATTTTGCTGTATTAATCTTTAGGTCCAAAGCATGTATGAGCTATGAGGACGGCATCGTCCGCGTATAGACGGACCGGGATAGGTGACCCACCCATACGCGGCATGTCCAAAGTAGCTGAGTTCAGGGATTTCCCCAGGGAGTTGATGTACAGTGTAAAAAGGAGAGGGGCCGAATGCAGCCTTGTCTGACCCCTCTCCCTGACCTAAACTTCGCAGTGCATCTTCCTTCCCTTGTTACCCTGACAGAGGCGAACAAATTTTGATGGAGATCGTGCAAGAAATTAACCAAGGTGGTGTCCAAACCCAAATCTCGTAAAATAATCCACAGTTTTGAACGATTAACTAAGTCGAAAGCAGAAGATAAATCCATAAAACCCAAATAAAGAAGCCCCCCCTTCACCACAGTGTATTTACTAATAGTAAGGTGAAGGTTCAAGCATTGGTCCATGGTCCCCCTATGTGCTCTAAAACCATACTGCAAATCAGAGAGGATCCCGCTCTCCTCAAGCCAATCCCCAAGTCTTTGGAGTATGACTCTGCCCAAGATCTTAACGGCAGAGTCCAGCAGGGAGATTGGCCTATAGCAGGCAGGGTCCCCCCTGTTCCCCTTCTTGAAAATGAAAACAATAATAGAGGTGGACCAGGAAGAAGGGAAACCAGCTGCAGGTATCGCATTAAAGACATTAGTTAATATTTTTGACCAAAATTGCGGATACTGGATGTAGAGATCTGCAGGGACCCCATCAGGTCCATGGGCCTTGTGTTTACTTGTGTTTTTGATCGCCCTTTCTACCTCAGTGGTATTAAATTCCATAACCAAGTTAGATGCACCATGGGCACTTATTGGTGAACTTGGTACCGTGGATTCGTAAATCTGTTTGAAATGGCAAAGCCATCTATCATCTTCAATCACACAGTCCTTTCCGTTTTCCCATCTTCGGAGAAAAAAGGCTGATTAACAATGGCCCAAAACTTTTTGCTGTCTCTCAATACATCAATAGCTAGTAAACTGTCCCAGGCTTCCTCCTTGATTTGGGTCTTGCGTTTAATAACTGCAGTTTTGTATTCTTTTCTTAGGTTTGCCACTAATGACCTGTCTCTGGGTTTATGTTTTAGTGCTTTCAACAGGGCACTATGCTTTAACGAGCATTCCTTGTTAAACCATTTGTGAATTTTCTTACTGCCTTGCGCGCCAGACCTTAACTCCAGGTTCTTAGAGATCCTTCCACATATATCCACATAGGCGGCCACTACATCAGATCCCAAGGCGGTTGGATCTAAGCAAACTGCCATGTTAGCCTCAGTCTCTTGGGCTAATGTTTGGAAGAATTGATCGGGGACAATCATCTCCCATTTTAGGCGCCTTCCCTGGTCCTTGGTCGTCAGATCTCTTGAGGCTGCCACGCCTGACATTCTACCGATCCGGAAGCAGTCTAGGTCCAGCATTAGGAGGACAGGATGATAATCACTAAAGCTAGCAGTTACAACCCTATACTCACGTGCCTTTGCTAAGACCCCGGTGGATACAAAGATATAGTCTATGACGGTGTTGGCGTCTCTCCCGATGAAAGTAGGCGCTCTAGGCTCGTTTTTACCCTGCTCTGGTTCGAATAGATTTAAGTTCGCAAGGAAAGTCTCAAGGCCCTCACCCTCCTTCGTGTGTTCAAAGTGGGGAATGCCCTCGCTCGGTAATCCCCCATATCTATCATTGTAGCAGTCCCCCTCGCAGGGGTGAATATTAAAATCACCCAGAATAACCATCTCTGGGACGGAAGTGCAATCTTGTCTATAGACTGACAGAAAGTCTAACAGGGAGGTCAGATGCTCATTCACGCAGGAAACCTTCTTGGAATTGTAAAAATTAATAAGCAGAAAAATATGTGAATCCGATAAAGTCCACTCCACAACTAACGTGTTCGTGGGTGCGGCATCTAATTTTTTGAAGACCCCCACCAAATTCAGAGAGCACAATGTAAGTAGGCCACCCTTGGCTCTCCCTCTTACGCCCGCAACTGCTGGGGTAGAAAAGCTACAGAAACCATCCAATGAGAAGCTTGTAGTAGTATCCCATGTTTCTTGGAGTGCCAGGATGTCGTATTGTTTTACGATCCCTTGCCATATGGGATCTGAAGCCTTTGCAGTTAAACTCGCCACGTTCCAGGTAAGAATTTTGCAGTATGGTGAATCATGATTAGGCAGGGTAAGCATTCCCCGGAACTCGCCAGCAGCAGTGCCTATGTCAAACATTAGAGATTAATTTAATTTTTTCAGATCCTTCGTAGTGATATCCCTTCGTGGTTGATTAGGAGTGGTCTGATAGCTCCGTCCGATTGGGGAATCCTGTGTTTGTCAGTCAACCCAATCTGTGGATGACAGGCATTCGAAGCGATTAGCCATTGGAAAGTGGAAAGGATTGTCTAACCCATTTACAAACTGGTGGTAATAGTGAGGTTGGGTGTGATGTGGGCCAACTCATATAGACCTATGCACTCCTCATGACTTCACACATGACATCACTGATGACACGTCAAATGATATTATCAGTGATATCACAAATAACATCTCAAATGGGGTAACTGAAGATATGGTGCAGCACAGTTGTCTGAAGGCACAGTGTAAGAGCTTGTACTCTCTCACACCAAGCACCTGTACTCTCATATGTACAAACTGTGACAAACATACAATATAGTCTACATTAATGGTGAGCACTGTTTTGACTTCTACTCACACCCATCTTCCAAACTGTATGATTGGCTAAAACAATATCCTTAATGAACATTTTCTACGGATCCAAAGTATTTCAGCAGCAAGTAGGCATAAGCTTAAGCCACAGTTCGAACATTATGTTCTCTATGTCACCGGATAATAGGTGCAAACTTTCCTAGCTCACAGTCAATATTATACTCAATGCATTCTTTTTTTTGGAACGTTTTTGACTAGTTTACCTATATCATAAAATACTTCTCATGGCTAACTGGGTGAAACATTCAAGAAAAATTTAAGACACTCACATTTGTGCACATGAGACACTATGCATATGGTCTGTCCTCTGGTGGGTCCTGTGCCTGCTCATTTGTGGCATCGAACTATCTTTGCATGATGCTTTGCCATGTTCATTGTTCTCTGGTACAGAACCAGGTGCACGGTGCCTTCATCCATGTACTGCAAACTCAAGATACAGGGCTTCCCCTTTGGCCAAGCCCTGCACCACCTAGTGTGCCACTGAACTAGATTTATATGGCCTTTGGCCACACACAATGGACTTTGGGAGTTCGGTCTATACCAAGGCCTGGCCCCACACCATTCCTCTGGATCACATACTTGTTACTCAGATATAAATCTACCTTGAAAAAATGAAAAGACAAGAGGGGTTTGGCACAACAGGAACAAGTTGGTTAATTATGCGCAGCGGCTGGGCGAGCATCAACAGAGTCGTGAAAAAAGACTGTCTCGATGAACAGAGATTTTGGCTGTCATTATATACAGTTCTTGAAGTACAATAAACCAATGACACATTATTGTTGCATAAGAAAATCCAGGCCTAGTCATAAAAGTAAGCATCTGATATAGGGGCACAGCTGGCTCTCGATTTTGTGGAGACGCAATGTGGGTCAGAGTGTATTTGTTTTATCAAGATGTCCGGCATGAGGAGCGCATGATCACTGTGTATAGTGTGTATGCAGTGTTCCAATTGGCTGAGTGTTCCAAACGACACGTGGCGTTTTGGGAAAGCGTGCCCCTTTGGCCAAACATGTTTTATTGAGGCCAATCTCCTCAGACCTTTTGTGGTGTAACTGCCTATTTGTGGGATCGATTGGAAATTTACCTGCTTGCACATTTGTTGTCAGGCTAAGTGTGACCTCACCTCTGACTTATCAATTGGTAGGCTTAGGTTTGGGTCGCAGGGCCTGTCTGACCATGAATTTCTGACTCGGTGGATGTGGAGATCATCTCGGATGGATTCAACTGCAATGATACGAGTTTGTTGTTACATGTACATATAGCATGGTGGTCATTGATATTGTGTTTACTGATATTAACACTATTATGCGTACATTTGTCATGGCGTACATCGACATAGTATTTACCGGTATTTACATTGGTATGTGTTCATATATTAAGGCGTGCATTGACTTCGCAGTCACTGATATTAACATACTCACTCTGCATGGTTTTTGAACATACATAGTTGCTGTGAGTTTTTTTTTTTTTTGCTGTCACCTCTTGACAAGGTTTCCGAGCAATTTGCAAATCTACAAGCCGATTTCATAGTGCTTTGAGGTGTCCTATCAGCAAGAAGTAATATGACAGCAACCAACATGATATAATTCGTATGTTGGTCTCCGTTCATGGTTGACTGTTCATGTGTTCAAAGTGAGTTGCTATGGACGTGTTGGTCTTTGCAACTAGATCTCTGTACCACTTTATTTGTCACATCATGTGAATGTGTGTGTAATCCAAGTCAACATGCCAATTTATGAGGTTTGTTCGTGTGCAATTACTATAGTTGTTTAACCTATTAACTATGTGAATGCTTGTTAAAAATTGATTGAATGTAGCCCTCTTGCCTGAAGTAGGAATTTCGATAAATCTAGCGAATTTCGAACAAAGGTGCATATTAGCAAGAACCTCGTTAAAATTATCGCCGTTTTAGCGGCATGAAACTGCCGCTAAAACGGCGATAATGGGCTTGCTAATATGCGTTATAGAATTTCAATAGAAGCCCAGATTAGATGTGAAGGACATCTAACCTGGGCTTCTATTGGAATTCTATAACGCATATTAGCAAGCCCATTATCGCCGTTTTAGAGGCAGTTTCATGCCGCTAAAACGGCGATCATTTTAACGAAGTTCTTGCTAATATGCCCCAAAATTATTTTCTTTCGTTCGCAAGAAGTATTTGTAAACATTCACAGAATGGCAATAAACCGCAGTAGCTGTAAAACAGTTTATGAGGGCTCTATACTCATTTGAGCTCAATCACTCAAATACCTGTGATAGCAAATGGTTTGCTGATAAGATAGGTGGTGATGGGTGACGTCAGAAGGCAGGTGCTTCCTGTACCACACACCAGAAACAAGAAGGTTTTCAGATTGCGGACATTTATCTGTGATCATAAATTGTTATCAAAGGAAAAATGTACGTAAGTTGCGTGGTGCTCTTGTTTGGAGCAGGATTTTGTAGCTGAACAGAAGCTAGAAAATGATAATATTTCCTCAAGCGGTGTAATGTCTCTTGACTGGTGCGCTTGGTATGAGTCGTGTATGTGTTTGACAAATAGATGCCAAAGGTGTGGTATACTGATATGGGTTCAGGGACTGTTTCACTCACCTAGTATGACAGACATATCTATGTGAGGTACAGGGCCTGTTAAGAGTATGATGTTTTATTGTTGGATGTAGGGAGATAATTAACTTGGTATCTTTTTGATTAAATATGTTGTTCACTTATTATTAATGTAATTCATTATTTGACAAAAGGAGTTGTGCAATAGCTGCTTGCTCAATAAATGTCCTGTTAAAAGAACTAGTGGACACAGGTGAGCTCTGACATTCACGTGTACAACTTTATACCTGCATGCACACACAGAAATGCACACCTACAAAAATACCGATCATTTAAAAGAGGTATACCTACACTATTACAGAAACATTCACACACACGAACATATATAGATGTACCTACACACAGACACACCTATACATGTATACATGTACAAACACACTGTGACATGCACATATGCACAGACATTGGAATTCCCAGCGAGATAAACAGGAAATATACATACACTCCTACACACATCATGTGCATACTCATAATCATACATTCACACACAAATACACACAGATATGCACAAATGTAAACTCACACACCCATACCTACAAGTACAGAGAAGAATACTATGACAATCCAGTCTTGTGACACCCTAGTTCTTGCTAAGACTGAATAGTTCTGTTGGATTAGTAACAATTACACCCCTAAATACTGAGAGAAGTCTTGACCAGAAGCATTGCAGAGAAACACATTACTTACCTTCGTAAACGATATTTCTTGTAGTTACCTGTCCACCTGGAGAGTCCTTGCTCCTTAAGGCCCCAGACAGGATCAGGAAAGTTGAAACAGCTCCCCTACCCCAATGAGTGGCACCTTGGCTCCAACTCTCCTCCAAGATCTGCTCATGGAGCCGTATAAGGCAACACGCAGGAACAGTGATGTCAGTCTCCTATCCATTTTCTATGCACTCAGAGGCAGTAATGAGGCTGATGAGAATGACAGAAATTGCATTGTATCAAAACTAACTTGGGATCTAACACTGACACTTCTCAGAATGTGAAAGTTGACAGGATCAGTGATAAATCTGCACATAGCTAAAATATCCAAAGGAAAGTAACCTGGGGTCATATGTACAAAGAAGTGGCGGAGTGAGGCGTAAGCCAGGTTTTCCCTGATCTTAATTTTGGTGCTGCCTCCTATTTATGCCCACCGCAACACCCACTGCCCACCCCTTTCACCCTAAGCATAGCGCAAAAGGGGGCCTTATTTACAAGTCAGCGTTAAGCCACGTTAAGTGGCTTAACGCTGCCTTGTTAATAAAGCAAAGCGCCTGTCGCCACAGGATTGTCTGAAAAAGTGACGTTCCTCTGGCGACAGGGGCTTGTACATATGCCCCTTGTTCTACTGATTGACACATCTGCCTGCATATTCCTGACCTCTTAAATCAATGCCCAAACTGTACCTCCAAATTGGTGGGTGTGACAAGATAAGCAAACCAAGACGTTCTACTATACAGATCTGGCAAAATGGCTATTTGTGTGAACTTCAGAGTTGAGGCAATAATGTTTGGTAAAGATGTGGCCCAGCTGAGCAAATTTAGAAGGCAGAAATATCCCTCAATAATGTCTAAGAGTAGGCCTTTTTCCCTGATGAAATGGACTCTAACTCCCTCAGGATGCAAGAGCATCGCAGATTTGAATGCACAACATGATCCAGTGGAAAAATGTCCACTTTTGAATCGGACCTTTCATTGGACCGGTATATCCATGGAGAAGGTAATCATCAATCTGGTACACTTAAACTCTGTCAATATAAAAACCGAGAGCCCATCAAGGATCCCAGCAATACAGGAGGAGGCAGTGAGTCTAAGTGTGAGTCTGACAGTTGCGTTTTCTATGACCTGAAGTTTCCTGATCAGTTAGACAGTGATGCCAACATAATGCGCATTGCTGTACTCCAGTTTGCCGGTGATGAGGGCATTGGCCATGGTTCTGCATTTGTTGATAGGGAGCCATTTGAAGAATTTTCTGAAGATCTATAGGGTGTAGAAGTAGTACGAGGTAACCTGCTGACTTGAGTGGTCTCTGAGAGTTAGTTTTCTACCACTATGCCCAGATTCTT
The DNA here is from genome assembly GCF_964263255.1 of Lissotriton vulgaris. Lineage (NCBI taxonomy): Eukaryota > Metazoa > Chordata > Amphibia > Caudata > Salamandridae > Lissotriton > Lissotriton vulgaris. Next base: position 1,186,277,627 of record NC_141693.1, on the reverse strand, counting down.
GCCTTCATTGGTCAGGCATGGTGTTAGTGCATGGTCTGCTGGCCACCACTACCACTTCTGTTTTATCTGTGTTAAGTTTCAGGCAGATGGTCTTCATCTAGCTGGTGACTTCAGACATGGATGTGTTCAAGTTGGTCGGTATGTTGGATGTTTCATCAAAGAGGGAAAGGATGGGCTGAATGGTGTCAGCATAGGAGAAGATGTTTGATTCCATTGGACCTGATGATGTTGTCAAGAGTTGCCATGCAAGCATTGAACAGAGTGGGGCAGAGGGATGGTCCTTGGGATTCTCCGCAGATTAGTTTGGCCTCAGCTGAGTTATAGCGGTACAGGGGGACTGACTGGGTGTATCGCGGAGGAAGAAGCAGGCCCCGTTGAAGCCATGTGCCCTAAGCCATAAGCATGTGCCACTTTGGAGGAGGCTTTGAATGAGAATAGGGAAGGAAATTATATCAAAGGCAGCAGTAAGGTTGAGTAGTTTGAGAGCTATGGTCTCTCCTCTGTCCATGGCCAGTCAAATGCCATCCATGGTGGAAATGAGGGTGTCTTGGTGCTGTGTTTGGACATGAATACAGATTGGGACAGGTAGAAGAGGCTGTTGTTGTGCAGGTGCATGGCCTGTTATTTGTTAATGACGTTGGCAGTGTAGGGCAGCAAAGAGATTGGTTGGTTGTTGGCCAGCATCTTAGGGTCTGATGAGGGTTTCTTCAAAATGGGGAGTATTGTGGTGTGATGTCAGGCATACAGGAAGGTAGATAGAGCTGTTGAGGATTAGGGTTAAGGCAGTGCAGATGGGTTCAGTCCTTTGGTGAAGATAAAGTGAGGGAGGGATATGACAGAGCTCCAAAGTAAACACATCACATATATGCTGTGTTTTCTGCCATGGGGATGATGAGTCAGGAGGTCCTGATGGTGTCCAGTGGGTGCATCTCATAAGGCAAGAGGGCCTCAATGGTGGCTGGTTCCAGGTGGGATTCAAATTTATGGTAGATGTTGCTGATCCTGTGGTTGAAGTAGTGGGAGAACTGGGTGCAGAGCTCCAGAGATGGTTGTGGAAATGGTGGTTGATGAGGTGAAGTCCTTTACAATGGCAAAGTTTTAGCGTCAGTTGTGCTGTTTTTGTTACATTCAGTCAGTGCTGATCGCTTGGTCACCCTGATCTGCTGGTGGTAGAACATGAAACTGATTTCTAGGTGCTTTTGTTTGTTTCCTCGTGGGTCTATTTCTGTTTGCTTTCAAGTTGCTTACAGTAGTGTTTGGAGAGTCTGAGTTCTTCTATTTACAGCTCACCTGCAACCTGGTTCTGCTGGCAGTGGTGGATTTGGGGAGGGCAAGGATGTCAGTGCAGGAGATGATCCAGGTGTTGAAGCTGTTGATCGACCGCAAGAGGTCATAATGTTTTGGTGGTTGGTGGATTTGTGGAACCGTGGTTCATGTTTCTTGTGAGATCCTGCTCCATTTTCTTTGAGTGGTTTTGGAAGGTGCTGTTCCAAACCGGTGGGGGGTGAGCAAGACGAAGCGGATGAATGTATGGTCAGTCCAGGCGACAGAGGGTGAGCTTGTGCACTAAGATGTCCTTGAAGTTGGTGGAGATGGGGCTCAAGGAGATGTCTGGCTAGGTATGTGGGATCCTGCCTTAAGTGGGGTAATCCGAGTGTGGTCAAGTCCTGCAAGAGGTTTTTGGTGTTAGGATCAGTGAGGTCCTCCAGGTTGTAGTTGAGGTAACTGAGGAGGATGAAGGAGCTGGAGTCAAACAACCAGGTGCAACGTCCAAAATGGAGTCACCAAAGTCAGACTGTGGGCTGATCAGCTGGTATATGAGGGCTTTCTCCTAGAGTGGAGTTGTTGGAGATGTGAAGTCTTAAAGGCCAGAATTTCTAGATGGTTCGGCTGTAGCTTTTGGAGGTAACAGAGTAGTGCATGTTTTCTTTGAAGATGATGGGTTCTCCTCCCCAGGGTCGAAGTGTTCTGTCCTTTCTTATGATCTTGTAGCCGAGGAGGGTCACTGTGGTGATATCGGGGGGATGTTGGGATGAGCCAGATTTCTGTCAGAAGAGCAGTCAGGTGTGAGGTCACACAGGAGACCCCAGGCATGAGATGTTGGGAAAAGCTTAAGAAGGAACAGCATATGCATAGTAACCATCCCAGACAAAATCGGAAAGGATGGCAATAGAACAATTTGCAGAAAACATAGGGGCATATTACCAAGGACTGGTGTTAAAATTATCATCGTTTTATCGGCAGGAAACTGCCGATAAAACGGCGATAATGGGCTTGATAATACGCCCTTGTTAATTCCCATAGAAGCCCATGTTAACATCAGAACATGGGCTTCTATGGGAATTAACAAGGGCGTATTATCAAGCCCATTATCGCTGTTTTATCGGGAGTTTCCTGCCCATAAAACGGCGATAATTTTAACACCGGTCCTTGATAATATGCCCTACAGTCCTTAACATCCACCCACATCAACTATTCCAGCAATTTTCTATGAAAGGGCACACTATTCTCTTGGACCACCATCAAAACCAGGGGCGAGACCTCGGGCTGTAACTGTCTGGAGCCTGAATTACAGATATCACAAAACAAATCTACATGCAGTTAGAATGAAGGTCCAATCTAGTTTGAAAAAAACGAACGTCATACATTTTCAGACTACACTCATACAGTGCAGACAAAAATAATACATTTGATGAAGTGAAAAAGGAACTGAAAAAAAAGATAGAATACATGATGCTATTTTCAAGCCAAGCTGAATATCATAGCAGAAGAGACATTTTGGTTATTTTCTGCTCCCAAAAGAGCAGAAGAAACCTCCAAGAATTAGATATGAAATGGCTTACTGTCAGACAGGAGCTAGGTGTCAGCCACTCATTCATGTCTTCATACACAACATTGACTCTCTGTGACTAGATCATAGAGAGCATTCAAGAATTGACAATGACATGTTTCACATAACATTTTGATTGTTTAATTGTGAGAATATGTGAAGAAGATGGTTGGATGACAGATGCCTCGGGCATTGGGGAGGCAGGAAGTTTTATACCTGCTTCCTCAGGTTGTATGGTAGGGGAAATTGGGTAGGGGTTCTGGTAGGATTGAGAAACACCTACAAAAAATGAGGAAAAGCAGCATAGAGACTGATTGCGAGTAAGCGGCTGAAACACCAAAGACACTGAAGAGAAATACACAGGATTACATGAAAATAATAACTTGAAATGGGAATGGACTGGAGCATAAGAAGAATAGGGCAATAGTTACACAATGTCTATGACGAGAAAAAAAACAGACCTACTCTGCCTTCAGCCAGTGCAATTAAGGGGGAAAAATTCTTATTCCTCGGAAAAAGGAGGGTTACACATTAAAAGATAATGTGGGATCATCTTTGGGATCCAGGGGTGTGTTGTTCCTATTCTAAAGGTTCATGGCCTTGACATTGCACCTCGCATGGAAAGAGCATCAAAGATCTCTAGTGTCATTCAGTAGGTAATGGAATGGAGAAGACATTGTAGCGCACAGTCTACTGATCGCCAAAGTAGAGGGAGCAGGTCTGACCTGCTCGTAGAGGGGCTACTCGATTCAAAGAGGCCCTCTTGTTAGTTGGGGGCTTGACTTTAATCTAACAATTTGTGCAGAAATGTATAGATAGACTATACACAATGTCAAGAACATAAGGAAGAAATATTGCTTTGGAATGTTGTCAGGTGATGAGGATGATGGATATCTGAAGAGAGTATTTCACCCACACCAGGTGCTAATCATAGTTCTCTGAGGTTAGGAAGCTATTGATGCTCTAGATAAATAAGTACATGGTTGCTATGCAAGATCAGGGCTATCTGAGGCTTTTATAATACCTAGTATGTCTTTGTAAAACTAAGCCTTCATACCAATTATTAAAGCCTACACAAGACAAAACTTCATGTCAAAACCATAAAGGTTTATTCAAAATTAAGTTCATTACAGAAAGCAAAAAGATTGTTAATTAAATCATTAATATTTCAAATTAAAATAATCAAAAGTCATTATCTATGAGAGCACCGACATATGGTCAGTTTCTGAAATAAGCAATCAGCCAAAACCAAATATAAAGTCAAAGAACAGAGTAGTGCAGAGTCTGTACAGTTATAAAGGCAAGGAAATTATAGAGCTGAGGGACACACTAGCATAGAATCTGCTCCCTAAAATGTAGGCCAAAAGACTGCCACATTTCCAAAAAGCAAGAGATTTTATAGGGTTTTAGGCAGAAAAGACACAAACTTGATGTGGAAATTGCCATCTTTTGCGTGGTAGTCCTTTTAGTTTTTTGCCTTCACTACTCTGTTTTGACCGAACTCGTTTTTGTTGGCTAACCAGTGGCAGTGTGCTTGTACTCTCCCTTCCAAACATTGTAAATTGCTACACACACAATTGGCACATTTCAATTACTTGTACATCCATAGTAAATGGTACTGTACATACCCAGGGCCTATAAAGTAAAGGCTAGAAGTGGGCTGAAGCACTTATTGTGCAACCCACTAAAATAGCACTATAAAAACATATAGTGGGCCTTCAGCTGCAGCACATAGTGTAGTTTTAAAACATTTACCAGTACTAAACCTTCCATTTTTATACTTATCAGTTACCCATAAGCTACGCCCTAAAGGCTCATAGGGCAGGATTCATGGTATTTAAAAAGTAGGACATGTGTACTTCAATTTTACATGTCATGATGACAATGAAAAAATCCTAACGTTGTTTTTCACTGTAGCAAGGGCACTCCTCCCATAGACTATATTATCTTATTACACTTAATAAGTGATAACTTCAGTTATTCCACTTATATGAATAAATTAAAATCATTTTTATTGATAAAGTCAGAGTTTAAGTTACTATTCTGAAAATGAACTTTTAGAAACTTTGCAATTTTCTGCCTAAACAAAATGTGCCTATCTGCCACTTTCCAGGGTCACATAACTGTTACTGTCTCTCCTGTGGTGTGATGAGTATGCCTTCCACACACGGGGACAAAAGGGCATTGCATGTGGGACGGGGTGTCCTCTCCTGAGCAGGATGCCTGGGGATTGTACTCAGCCCTTCCTGAGTATCGAATAGTAGCCTGAGGGCTTTGCCTAAACCCTTCCTAACTACTAATGCTACCTGCCCTGCCACTAGCAAATGCAGCTCAAACTTTCCTTAGAAAGATTGAAGTAAAACCTAGGAAGACAGAACAAAGGAGACATCCACCACCCACAGAGTGGACCTGGGTATAAAAGTGGCACCCTCAGAACCGTTCTTCCGAGCATTCCTGGACCTGTGGTGGAGATACAGAAGAACTGCCCTGCACTCTGAAGAAGGGTGGCTGGGCCTGCTTGCAATTAACCCAGGATCCCAGAAGTGTCTCAAAGGGCGAGTTATGAAAACACAAGGAGATGAAGGACAGAGCGCTGAAACTTTTTAGGCACTCACCCCCAGTCACTATTAGATCTGGTTTGAATCCATCATCGTTCTTTATCTCACTTTGTCACCCCAGGTCAGACCCAGCCATATGGAAATCAGTCTTGACCTTTTTCCTCATGGGATCATTCCAGCCGAACTGCCAAGCCAGGTCTTCCCTGGATCAGAAACAAGCATCATGGGACTGGTTTCGGGGATACCCCTCATCAGCCAGGATAGCTTAAATCCAGTGGCAAAGTGAGCAAAGGACCCACATCAAAGCATACTCTTTTTTTAAATGTCAAAAAGAACACATAATGCCACTTTAGATACATACATATTTGCAAGCCTTATACTCAGTAAAACATCAAATTTGTATGTTAACAGTCATTATACACAGCCATATTACCAACAGTTCCCCTGAGGTATACAGAATAAAGCAAGACCTCATTGTTGACATTTGTTAGGTGTATCCTCTACAAACCCAGGCTGTTGCAACATGTTCAAATATAGATACCTAGATAGTACGATTTGTGCTTGAGCGTCAGAGTATGTGATCAGTCCTCTGGTTGCTCGGGGGTAAGGTATTGTACCAATGGGTCCCAAAAGTCCCTATGGTGGGAAACCTGTGGTAGTTCCTCCGCATTGGTTTCCAGTCTTTCCTTGCAATATGTCATATCTGTAAGTCAGTCTTTGCATTGTGGTATGTGTTTGCTTCCCCATCGTATTGCTATGCGTCTTTTAGCCAGCAGAAATGCTACCGCCAGAAACTTGCGCCTACTAGCCAGTTTGATCTTATAAATGCCTAGGAGACACACTAATAGTGCATTTGGGACCTGCTTCGCCAGCATATTAGTGAGGGTGTTGGTCACTTCTATCCTGTATGATTGAAGCTTGGGGCACGACCATGCCATGTGTAAGAAGTCTGCATTTGGTGCGCCACACCTGTGGCACCTATAATCTATTCTTAAGCCATATTTATGCAACTGCACAGGTGTATAATACACCTGATGTATAATCTTAATGTGTATAATTCGTAAGTTGCAGTTGGGTGTGATCATTTGCAATTGTACACAGCTATAGTTCCAGTCTTCTTTGGTGATGGTATCACCAACTGTTGCCTCCCATCTCGCCAGGGGTTTATCTAGCATACCGAAGTGTTCACGTTGAGCCGCAATGTACGAATGTGTAACTAGGCGTTGATGCGACGACAATGTCAATAGGACCTGCAGTGCATTATGTGTTGGCGGTTCCTCTGGGAATGTTGGATATAAATCTTTCACCACTAGCCGCAGGAGTAAATATGCAAATATTTTTAAGGAGGTATAATATGTACTCGGGGATGCTGCAGTTTACGCTATAAACTGTCCATTTGGGAATATGTCCCCCATAGTACGTAGGCCCATCTCTTCCAGCAGATTCATCATGTTTCTTTCTTGTGTCTCCGTGATTTGTGGGTGATGATTCATGGGCAGTGCCGGCGCATAGGATGGAAGTTTATGTGCACGCTTCGCTATCAATGCCACGATCTCGAGGTACAGACAGCTGGTTGTATGTCGGCACTCGGAGCCCTCTCTCTCGGTGTTGATATAAAAGTGATCAGAGGTGTAGGCTCTATGCTCTCGTACTCCGCTGCTATATGCGGTATGTGTCCATGTGGGTGCAGCCAATAGTGGGTGTGTTGTGCCTGTGCGCAGTAATAGTGTAATTGTAAATCAGGCACCCCAAAGCCCCCCTGAATGTATGATTTGGTCAATTCCGTCCACCCTACCCTTGTTTGTTTGCCTGCCCATTTTAGCCTAAGCATGGCTCTGTGTATCTTGGTGTATAGTGCTTGTGTAATCCAAATCGCTATATTCATAAATAGATAAAGGAATCTTGGTAATACCACAATTTTTTGTAGTGCAATTCTGTCAGCAAGAGATAGCGGCAGCATGATCCATCTATCTATCTGGTCTTCTAATTTCGATAGTGCTGTGCCATCATTTTCACATAACACTAGCTCTGGATCACAGTGTATCTAGATGCCTAAATACTTCACTGGTTCTGTCTGCCACTGCAGTGGATAGCCACGTGATGGTTTTGTTGACACCGGGGTGAGAGGGATCACCACAGACTTGTCCCAGGTAATACTAAGACCAGAAAAGTTTTTGAATCTGATATATTCTCGCATAAGTTTACATCTAAGCATACTCTGCCAACTTAGGGCGAACAAAGCTAATGCAAGAAGATGATGGACGGAGCACTGAAGCTTTTCAGACACTCACTCCAGTGACTATCATATCTGGGTTGAATCCATCAACGTTCTTCAGCTCACTTCATCACCCCAGTTCGGACTCAGCCATTTGCAAATCAGGGGACGGGTTTTGGGGTAACACCCATCATCAGCCTGCTACTCGGAATGCAGAAAATTAAGAAAATACATTGCTATTAAATGTTTGCCTTGGCCTGGTTGTTGTAGAATTTTTTGTTGGTTTTTGTGCTTTCAATTGCACTGTTCTCCATATTTTCTATGTTGCTACTGTTGTTGAACTTTTTACAGAGGCAACACAGAGTATTCAAAAATATGAGTGTAAAGTTACTCAAAGATGAAGACTTAGATGTTTCCAACCCCTGAAAATTCAGGTGGGGCCAAATTTATACTTCACTCTTAATAATTATTCATGCACAATATTTTTTTAACTTTTAGTTTCTTTTTTTAATGTAAACTTCAGAAAATATATTGTTTATCAAAGTTAATAGTATTAAATACATTTGAGATTTACTTCAAAATTCAGTTAATAGTGTTAGAGTTTTTTTTCTATATTCACACATAAATAAAATTAATTTACATTGATTTTTAACATCATTTTTTTGTAACCAATTTATTACCAGCTTTAATAAAATATTACAATTTTCCCTATACTTCACTACAAGGAGATTTCCACCTCAACTGTTTTAAATACCAATTACTTTTCTAAAGTTCAAATGAAAAAATAAAATCCCCCTAAGTTTTGTCTTATTCAGCATTAATAATTTTTACAAGTGATGCATAGAATGAATAACAGTTAATGTTACATACATTTTTAAATAAAAATAAGTTGCAATATTTCATAATTAAATAATAAATATGTTATATTTTAGATCTTTTTACATTAAATTATATTTATTCGTTTTTTGTACTATGTTAAAAATGTAATTTTATTTAACATTTTTTCCTATAGGGTTAGTCCCTATTCACATTATTTTCTACTGGAGGCTCTTGCAGTACCAGTGGGTGGCCAAGTGCAGTGCTGGAATTTCTCCAGCTCTAAACTGGAGAAATGTGCTACTGTTTTGGGACTATTTTTGGCTGAAGTAACTGTACAAGTGCAGTTTGCGAATACCAATGGCCTTGCTTACTCTTTTGTGGGTGGGTGCATGATCCATCCTAAACCCCTCCGATACTTTTAGTCACTCCTTCGACCCCTCTCACGTTTACAACTAAGGGGACGATTGCAATCTCATCCAGAAAACATTCCGACTGACTCAGTTCTGAAATGCTTTCCGAACAACTCAGATCGGGGGAGTCTGACCAAGCAATTTGGATGCACCCGGATGCTTCCGAATGCGATTCGTCTTCTGAATAAGAACACAGGCTACCATTGAAGAAAGGGGTGGCTGGAGAAAATCGTGCATCCTGTGGCCGGCACCCCTTGGTGCCTGCACCTTGTCCATGGTCGGAAAGGGGTGTTCCTTGGGTGTTCCTTGGGTACCCCACAGGCCTCAGTCGGAGGGCCCTAGGTTTTGTCTCGGGCAATCCGAATCGGAACAGCTGCCTGAATCAGTTATCGTAATTGTTTGCTCGGAAACCATGTCCATAGAGCTATACGAATTGGCTACGAAAGGCTCGGCCTGTCCGAATGCCTATCAGAACCAATTCGGACAGCCAGAACAATTTCCGGGCATCATAATCAGTCGTTCCGAACTGGGTACCATTCGATGGGAAACAAGGGTTCTGAATCCAATTCGGAGCCCTTCCGAACAGGATTGTAATCAGCCCCGGAGTAGTAAACTTACATGTGTGAGTATCTTCCCAAAGAAGATCAACACTAGTAGGATTGTGAATAGCGTTTTGTAGAATGTTAGTAGTACTATTTTAGTACCACTAACATAGTACCCATGGTAGTGTGTGAATAGGCCCCAGAAAAACTATACACTACTTTATGCAGCTTAACTGTGTTCCATTCTTAGGACTAAGCACAAACCACTGAAACCTGTTCTGAACTGGTGTGAGGAATTATATTCCATTACAATTTATCTTTCATCCTGTACATTACACCAATGCTGTTGTTTCAAAATCCAGGACTTGTTATGCATTTTGTATGACCCAGAAATTGCTTTCGCTATCTAGCATTCATTCGCCAATAGCTAATCTACCAACCACTTATGTTTTTCACTCATCTCAACATTTCTTATTTTTCATTGAGCTCAGTCTATTACTTTTGCCATGTATCTGTTATTTATGCATGTATAAACTTATAGACAAACTTGCACACTTAGCATTAGCATAGAGGGTCGGGTCTCTATCATATTACTATAGCAACCCAAAATTATACTTTATGCTTTGTGATACAGCATATTGGAAATTAATAGTCTTATTTTTGATACATTGAGTTATTGAATGATTTTAAGGTACACTTCTTCTGATTTGTAAGGGTGATCTCCATGCGTTTCATCAATTAATTTCTAGTTCAACGATTAAAGGCAACCTATTTCGGCCACTGTTGCAGGTGGTAAAGCACTATGATTATTTTCAAAATTATAAGAATGATTCAACATAAGTAAATTAAGAGAAAGAAACAGTATAACAGAATAAAAGTACTTCATGAAGAAGTCCAGTTCTTCATGATGAGGGCTCCCGGTTTTCAGTTTTTACGGATTTTTACATATAAATACAGACGGAAAAGTATTTTTCCTTTGTCTGTATTTATATGTAGAAACTGCACAATACGAGTACATTTTGCCAGCTGCTGTGCTTCAGAGTTGGCGTGCTACGCTCCTATTGAAGATGCTTAGAACAACACACTGCCCCCCTCCAGTGGCAGAAAGATAGTCTTCATAAACAGCCTTCCCTTGCTGAGTAATCTGAAGTTGTACCTATATGACAACCTTGGAGGAGCGCCCAAGCAGCACCTGAGTCCCTGCATCTCCACTCTGCCTTTTGCCCCACCCCCCTAAATATTTATTAGCACCCCCCTCCCTGAAATTTGACTCCGGTTGCGCCTCTGGATCAGGGTTAGGTTGAGGTTTCAGCAGGGCTGGCTGTTCCTTTCATCCTTCTAGGGCGGGTTTTACTCCGCACCATGGTTGAGTTGCATTAGTAAGTGTGCCTGCTTGATTTTGCTCAAACAAAGACACTCAGTCATAAAAATGTGTCTCATAATTTCACTGAAATTATGAAAATGTCACACATGTCATTCTGAACCTTGGCAACTATGGGTTAGTTCACTCCGCTTCCAGTAAAAACAATTGGGCTGACTTAAAGTCACGTTAGAGCTAATGTTTAGCATGGGGCTCGTTCTGTCACAACCAAGATTTATGTCCTACAGCCTCCTTCCTGGGTTGGGGGAGCGTGCATTATGTGGTTTATTTCACTTGGGCCCGGGTTCTGGCGCTGGCAAAAGAAGATATAAATCATTATTGGTAGCAGACTCAACCTGTGCCTTATCCGCGCTCCTGGCTCCTTAATTGGTGATAAGATAATTGCCATCTCCTGCTGACAGTGCTTGTACTACAATGGTAAAGTTTTTTGATGAATGTATTGTGTTGACCAATAACAACCAGGCGCATGCATTGTCAATTTAAATAAATGTGGAAAAATACTAGCTGTCCCATCATCTTTTGCACGTCGCATAAATAAATGTGGATAAATACAGATAAAATAGACAAAAAATAAATATGGATAAATACAGACGGAAATAGTAAAAAAATAAATACCATACAACCGGGAGCCCTATTCATGATTTACATACTGAAAAAAAAAAGAAATGGACAAAAGAGAGTAAAGATTGAGACATTTCAATAAGATACAGAAAAAATAGATGCATTGCAGTGGGTGGCGCAGAATACATGAAAAATTTGTTGTAGGAAAATTTGTATTCCTGTTAAGAGATTGGAAAGTAGGGTAGCCAGTAAATAGTGGTAATAAAGAATTTCTAGTAAATTATCAAGGCTGCAGGCAGTATCCGAGGTGGGAGCGTGGCCATTGGAGAGCCGCAGGACAAAGTTGTGGTGAAGATTTAGTGCCTGATTACCACTTTGGCCGTCCAACAGCAGTCGTTGCATCACACCGTCCGCTTTAGGACCGCCAAAGACGTGGTGCTTCCGCCTGCCAGATTAGGAGTTAAACCTTTCACTGTGCAGGAACTGGGGGGTGCAAATCTGGGGGCACTAAATGTGCCTCCCCGCTTGCACCCTCTGGGCAACGATGCAGCATTAGTTCCTATTAGAACCCCCTTAGTTGCCTCACCACCACCATTTTCATGCCGGGCTCACCCCCGCAGAAAGCGTGGTAGTTTGGCAACTCAGAATATGCTTAGCTGTGCTGCTGCAGCAACGGCAGCATATTCCTGTCTCAGACCGCCACTGCCATGACGCGGGATACTGCATCCCGTGGTGGTGGCAGTGTCATGGCCGTCCGACCGTCACACTCAGAATTTGGTACTTTGTGCCACAGTGTGGTGGTGGTCGGACCGCCACTGCAAGCATGGTGGTTTTATGGACCGCTGTACTCGAAATCAGGCCCTAAGTCACTTAAATAGAAGCTGAAAATCACCAGCGGGGCCCACATCTTTGCATACCCTTCGCACTTAGGGTGACAAAAGCAAAAGGAACAAATGATGGACGGAATGCTGAACAATGCAAACATTAGCACACAGTCACAAAGATCTAGGTTTAATCCATTGTTATGAAAGTGGCGTTTTCAAAATTGTAATTTAAAATCAGAATTTACCGTTAATGAGGATTTTTAATCTCAATTTCAAAGATACCAAATATGAAAGGCTTATATGTACTCAATCAAAAGTTAGAACATATTAAATGTTATATGGCAACCCAAAGTTATACTATGGGATAAATGCACCTCATAGTATTGAAAAACAAATTTAGGGTTTTCTCTACCAGGACATGTAAAACTTAAAAGTACATGACAAACCCTTAAATTACAATGCACCCTGCCCCATGGGCTGCCTAGGGCTTACCTTAATGGTGACATATATGCAACAAAAGGGAAGTTTAAGGATTGGCAAAGGGAGTTTATTGCAAAGCTGGAATGGCAGTTAACAACTGCATTCAGGCTGCAATGGCAAGCTTGAGACATGTTTTATGGTGCTACTTAAGTGAGTGTCACAATAAGTGTTGCAGGTCCACTGATAGCATTTGATGTGCAGGCCCTGGTTGTGTGGTACACCACTCTGCAAGGGACCTATAAGTAAAGTAAATATGACAATCCAGTGTAAGCCAATTAAACCATGCTTAGGGGGGAGAGCCCTTCAGCCGCCGTGCGTCCATTGGGGCGTGGGGGCGTAGCCCCACTAAGTGCTGGACGCACCGTGGTACTGCAGCTGAGTTACACCAGGAATTCTGTAATTCTTCAACAGAGCAGCGCGGGACTCTGGAGTGAAACGGATCGTGATTATTCATGTCAGGTTGGAGTGCGCAGGGGGTGGGGGGGGGGCTGCTGGTCTGCTGCAGCTGCTTGATTGACAGTCTGCAGCAGGCCAGCACTGTGCGCATGAGACTGCCGGGCTGAGAGTTGCCCCCGCATGCACCGATGCCAGCAAAACACTTTCGGCATGGAGAAGGGGCCGGGGGTGCGGCTTCAGCCGGGCCGGGTTTGAAAGGCTGCCCAGGGCGAGTACACAGTGTGCCCCCCTAGCCAATCCTGGTGCTGCATGAAGCGCCAGGATTGGCTGGTCCACCGTGCAACATCCATTATTGGATGCCGCACGTGGGTGGGCGGGGCAGAGTGCGCGACCCCGGGCAGGAGCCAGGAGGAGAAGCAAGCAGAAGCAGTCTGCAGACCCCTACGAGAGACACCCAGGCCCGGTGTGTGACTCCCCCCCACCCCGCAGCCTCCCGGTGTCAGTCGTCCCTGGAGGGGCTGCGAGAGGAGCAGCAGGAGCCGCTGGCAGAAGTTGTGGAAAGTTTACAATGCCGAAGAAAGACGGTGAGTGCCCTCGGCCGCTGTGATGCTTTACATAAAACGCTTGTTAGGGTAACTCGGTGCTGCATCCGCACAGAGAGCGAAGATCACACGTGTGGCGGCCCTAGCTGTAGGAGTGGGGGCACAATGCACGCCACTCTGCTGCCTAGTAAACTCCTACTGCCTGGCCGTTTCTGCATTTCTCAATCCCGCCAAAACCTGCCAAACAAACTGGTGACTATTGACTAAGGAGGCAACAGTTCACTTAGCACTGTGTCACGGAGATCTGACAAGGGCCTAGTCAGGGTGATAAATGTCATTTTGGCTACTTCAGCAACACTTGGCTTCCTGTACTGAGCGCGCCTCCCCCGGGGAGATTCTGGGCTACCTCTGATGTGTGTCCTGGAACGTCATGAAGTAATTTTCAGACTGTAAAAATGCGAAAAAGCCACCGCCCGACTTGAAAAACAGACAACACTTTCATGCAGAAGGGCTACAGAGTTTACATAAAGTGCCAGAAGAAAAGCCGAGCAAAGTCACCTGGGAGAAACTAGGTAAATGGCAGTGACGTCAATCAGGGCCTCAGGCTGCTTCTTTGAGGGAGGGGTACTGCCGGGGGGGGGGGGGGCGGAGAGTTCGTTCATCATGACTGGCATTGATATGTGTCGCAATATGGCGCTGCCTCCTCGCCGCGCTAAAGAGCCTGGCAACCACATGCACGTGGTATGCTTCCCGTGTGGGTTCTCTATTGCGTGCTGCCCTGGCACTGCCAGGTGTTCAGTTTGGGCAAATAGCTCCCCGGAGGACGGTGTAATATAATATTCACGCGGTCAATTGACACGGCCTGCAAACCTCAAGGACCTGGAGGGAGAAAAATGCAGTTCTCACCACACCACACAGGTTTGGGCGCAGCAAGTTGGAATCAGTGAGCGAAAATAAAGTGCTAAAAAACAAGAGGATGGCTGTGATGAAGGTAGCACAGAAAGTGTTTGCTTGCAAGTCCTTTGGCAGTAGAGACAGAGCAGTTTCATATTTAAGTCGTACTGGGTAGACTAGTGCAAGAAACTGAAAGTCTGCGTCTGGAGGTGCCAGTGAAAGACGCATTCCTTTCACAAAAGCATTTGTGGTGAAGTCTGTAAACGTATTGCTAAATGTAATGACAAGTACCTGGAAACCGATGGCAGCACAGATTTTGAATGCTATCACTTTAAAGTAAATGGAGTTGGGGTTCTTGCAGACATTTTCAAAACCCTCGTTTCCTTAAAGGCTTTAGGGTTTTGGACTGTTTTACAAACGGCTGCCTTGACTTTATTTTTTCTAAGATTATCTTTACTAGTTTCTAGATGTATGTCGAGTTGGGACAGTTCATATATTGCTGCGAAGAATTTAGCAAAGTGAAACTACAAATTGAATTGTACATTTTAAATGTTTGTAAAGCACAATAGAGACCCAACAATGGCAGACAGGTACTAAATTGGCAGCTGTGCTGTGGTGTGGCCAGAAACAGCCAACTGAGGGGGCAACACATGTCCTTTTGACAATGTGATGCACTGTGGAAGAGGATGGTCCAAGGAAATCTACCCATTGGTTGCTTGACACTTGCCTTGTGCTAGCCTGCACCCTGCTGTAATGCCCACTGCACTGCTGTAGGCTGCTCCACTGGCCAGATGCAGCCCACACTGCTCCGATGCCGTGATTCTTGCTCCTTGTTCACAGCTTCACCCCCAGTCTTCTGAGGTGTAGTGATATCACAGGAGTGTGGTTGAGAGCTCACCCCAGTGATGCTGGTGGCATCCACAGTGCTGGTGTTTGTGGGTGTTAGGGAAGTTCGGACTGTGGCTCTTCTTTGTACTGCACCTGCTTGTCAGGGAATCTGGTTCTATGAATACCTGCACCTGTGTGTGAGAGACGCTTTCTCAGCAGACGCCTGAATTGTATCTGCTGTGAGCGTTATGGCACCTTTTACTGTTATTTCCAGTATTATAAACAGTCTGATAACTAGAATCATGCCATCCGGGCCCGGTTCTGTGTGTGGGAAGCTTACAGTGCAGATCTGTATCTCGTGGAAACAAATATTTAGTGTGTGTGTGTGTGTGTGTGTGTGTGTGTGTGCGTACGTGTGTGTGAGGAAAGCTTACGAATGCACCTGCTTTTTGTGTTAGGGCAGTTTGCGCTTCTGGTCCCTTAGCTGTTCCTGCTCTGTGTGTGTGTGTGTGAGAAGCTCGAAGTGCCAGCTTCTCGCCTTCTGTGTGTGCTACAGGGAGCTTGCCCTGTGGATGAGTGTATTTGTCCTACTCTTGCTATGAGGAAAGTGGCAATGGTATACAAAGTGTATACAGTGGTGTACATAATATGATATCTTGAGGCAGGTCTTTTTTGTGGCTGATTAACCTAAGGACAAGAATCTGTTTCCTGTATCTGTGTTGAGAGAAACATGTTTGCGTAGCCAGTCAGTGTGCTAGGGATGCTTACACCGTGGATGCCTGTAGTATGCCAGCTGTATGTTTGAGGGAAGCCCGAAGTACGGATGCCTCTACTGTACCTGCTCTGGGTGGAAAGAACACTTGCACTGTGAATAACTGTAGTTATTTGTTGCAAGACTAAAATATACCCAAATTGCCACGCATAGTGATTGTGTCTGCCCAGTCCCTGTGAATTTTTCACCTTCCTAGGTATTTTGTGAAAGTGTTTTATTTTTTTAATAGCGCATGTTACCTATATTGTTTTTTGTCTTTTTGAAGCTGCCTACATATTTCAATACAACTCGAACATGGCGGTAGCTACTACCGCCATGTTCTAGATAGTGAGACCATTTCTTTTGGACCTGGGACATTAGGTGGTTACTGGGCACTATATGTGGTGGGCACTGCTAAGGACGGCAGGACGGCACTGTTCAGGATGGCATTTGTTTTAGCACTTTGTGAAAGCTGATAATCTAAATCATTGCGACTGACATGCCTTTATTTAATTGCCTCAAGCTGTGCATGGTGCGAGCGTGAGCCACACTGTTAAAACATGGTATTTCAAGCTGGTATTTATTTAAAGTCTTATAGCCTGAATTCAACACCTGAACATAATAGGACGGAATGTATGAAGCTCTGTGGTTATACTGAATAAGCAGCTACCTATGTTATGCCATCTATTAATGTAATAACTGCACTTTCACAATTGCTTTATTAACCTTCCTGCTTTCTCAAATTTGCTTGGAAATGCACGATTTTTCTTTTTTTTTTTCAAAATTTTATTGGGGGGGTAATCCCCCTAAACCCCCCTTTTGGGGTTCGGGATCGCTCGCTGCGCTCGCTCGCTATGGTGCTGTATGCAAATCACTTTGCGCCCCACCACTTTCAAATGTCACCCACCGCCCCTGGAGCCCTTTAGCACTGGTTAACAGTGGTGAAGTGCACAGAGTCATAAGGCCAACAGAAACGAATTCTGCAAAAAGTGGAGGGTAAAAGGCAAAAAGTTTGGAGGTTACCCGGCAGAGAGGGCCATGTCAAACAGAATACATTTTTGGTTCTGTTATGTTTGTTGTATTAGATTGTGACCTACGTAAATGTGTAACATATATTCATTAAACAGGGAGAGTTAAATAAAAGATTTTTAGCACCAGGAAAAACACAAGCACCGGGTTCTCCTATTCCAGGTTCTAAGGGTGTGAACAGGAGTGGCAGGTGGAGGGAGTGCTGCAGGGCAGTGGGGCGTGGTGGGGTTGGAGCAGGGTGGGGGGTAATAAATTATGGAATACGGCCCAACAGAGGTAAGTAAACAAATAAATAAATAAAACGAATTTCATTTCGCGCGCCACATCGCATTTGGCAATGCAGCACACGCAATGAAATTTGTTTTATTTATTTACTTACCTCTGTTCGGCCGTATGCCGTAGTTTACTACCCCCCACCCTGCTCCACCCCTGCCCTGCCTACCGCCCGCAGCACTCCTACCACCAGCCGCTATTGGGTTTCAATAAACGAGAAGGATTTTAGTTTTTACAGCAATTGCAACAGCACACTCAGTATTTACTTTAATCATAAAATGTATACTGCATAATGGGACCAGGTAATGTACAGTAAAAATAACTAAACTTCTTTCAATATTATTTGCCTTGATCATTCACTTCTTTCAAATTGTAAGTGTACATACAAATACCTACCCTGTATTTTACCGTTTTACTATTTCCTTGCTCACTTACATCATCACATGCATTATTTTAGGCATCATCGATGATGCTTTGGTAAAGTTTGCTACATACATTGAAAAACAAATAATCAAGTGTAATGAAACATGGACACAAAGTTAGACAATTTCATAAATGTATTGAAAGCAAGTCTTGGGACACTACAATTTCAAAATGCACATACATTTTGAAGAGAGGCAATGCACAAAATGCAATCAGAGAAACACATACATTTTTGATTGCCTGCAGTCACCTAGGTTTCCTCTTTTTGATTTAGGAGTTATTTGTGCATCCTGTTGATCTTTTCTCAATTTGTGTGTGTTTTTCGATTATAAACTATGCAATTCCACTTTATGAACTATAACTGTGGTCTCCTTATAAACACTGAATGCAAACCATTTACTTTATATTCGCACAGTAAATTATTACTTTTGTACCAATAAAAAATGTGGAATTCTTCGAGGATCCTGTATAATGAACCATTAATGGGTGTTGCCCAACTTAACCACTCCTACATCTTTCTGCTCCAGACAATGATCTCTCCGTAATTCTTTCACCAAATATTAGTCCAACCGCAATCCACTATTATTTCTCCATATTTTGTGCATTCCAATCGGTTTCTTTTTCCATGTATATACATTTTAAACATGTATGTATATGTTATTAAACAACAAAGTGAAAGGAAATCAAGCTTACGTGTCAACGGCGAAGAAATCACACAGTATCTGAACATAAAGCTTTGGTATTCTGTTTTAGGCATAATAAAATACACAACATCTGTTCTTGGGACAGTTCACAAGTCTTAAATATTGTAGCATATATACCCCCAGAAGAGGTATTACAGTTTCCAGCTACTCCACAAAGGGTGGTACTGGGCCAGGATATACTGTTCATAAAAAATGTCAAATTGGTCACTTCTGGACCAGTGGGTTAGGTCCTAGACTTTCAACTGAAGGTTAATAGTTAAAGACCAGTTTGTGTATCTTTTGATTTACTAGGTTTTTAATTGTTAAACATTCATAGTGAAAGATCATTTCATTCCTCATAACATCAAAATGTTTGGGTCTAATTTCATAGTTAGGTCTGAACTCTCCAGTGGAAGGAGTCACTTGTGGCCTAGTGGTTAATGTGGGAAAACACCCTTTTTGACATGGTCACCCCCACTTTTTGCCTTAGTACTGATGCTTTATGACTGAAGTTGCAGTGGGTCCCTGCTAACAAAGCCCCCAGTGGCAGTGCCCTTTCCCTTAAAACAGGCAAATGTCTAATTGTAACCCATTAGCAAGGACGTAAGTCCCTAGTAAATGGTACTTCTGGTACCAGTGCATGGGTACTAAAGAGGGTCCCCATGGGCTGCAGCATTTATTTTGCCACATGAAGGGACCCACACAAAGACTGCTTGTAGCCTGCCATTGCAGAATGTGTGAAATGATGCAGACCATTTTGAAAACACAACATGGTATACTCCCTGTGCCCATGCACACTGCATATATTATATGTCACCCCTGCAGCAGGTCTTAGAGCATTAAGTTAGTGTGCATTATATTATATGTGAGGACATATATGCATGAGCAGATACACCTCTGTGATGTCTAGTTCCATTTCCATGACATTGCATGTGATCAGGAAGCCATCTTAAGCATATATACTGGCTACTGGTCATTACGAGTTACCCAGCTACATAATGGCTTCAATGAAAATAACGGTGTTTGATATCAAACCCCTTTCCTTCATAAATCCACACTGATGCCAGTGTGGATTTATGACATGCACTGAGAGCGCACCTTAGAAGTACCCTCTGAAACATATCAATCTTCTAGTATACTCTCTGGTGGGACTCTTCCAGCCTGCCACCACAGATGAGTTTTATACCCCCTGCTTGGGAGAGCCAGTGCTCTCAGAGGTCAGAAACAATGCCTGCTCCGAAGGTAGGTGATCATCCAGCAGGATGGCTAGAGAATTAGCATATCAAGACCAGAGGCTCAAAGCCTCTGCTACCTTTGATATGTGACCCAGGCTTCCTCCAGACCCATATGGCACCAGAGCAGGTAGAAAAATTAGCTACTTAGTACGCATGTCACACTATCAGGCTAGGCACAACTCTAAGGTGGGACACCTTCAGTGGACAGTCGAAGAAGGGTTTTACCATCTTGTTTTTGGTGAAACTGGGTTAGGTTTAGGCCCACTCTTCACAGGAAGTGGCCATTATAGCGGGTGTAGTCACCCCAGGGATAGGTAGCTCATTGGCTGCTACCTTACACTCCCCTTAACACCCGGACATTCAGTATTTAGGTGCCCCTGACACCAGGAACTCATATCAGTCTACGTGGAAACAGAAGAAGGACAAAGAAGAGCCAACAATGCAAGAACTGTGACCCAGCACTGAAATTGGTGCCAAACCCTGCCTGTCTGTTGCTCTCCAACAACTGCAAGAAACTACTTGTCCTGCCACTGAACAGCCTCCCCAAACCCTTGGAAGACTGTCTAGTACTTTGCCAACCATGCAGCAACTCCCTTGGGGTGGAGAAGCCACTCCCCTGCAGCTGCAGACACAGACCGCACTTGTCCGGTACATTGTCTTGCTGACCATCTGGTACACTGTATGTATGTATGTATGTATTGCACAGTTGTATAGCTCAAGCTGTCACCCAAAGGGTATCCTGGCGCTTTGACTCTACTGAACCAGATACACAATCACACCGTTACACTGTCCTAGAGAAGAGGTAGGTCTTTAAGCCCCTTTTAAAAGATGGAAATACCCTTAGAATCCTCAGAAGACAGGGGGAGGGAGTTCCAGAGTTTGGCGGCTGCGTATCCAAAGGAGCGACCACCCATCCGTAGCCTCTGGATTCTCGGGACCACCACCAAACATGCCGAGGAGGAGCGTAATGGTCTCGCTGCTTGGTACCACGAAAAAAGTTTCTGCAGCATGACTGGTCCTTGATCGTGCAAAGCCTTAAAGACCAGACAGGATGCTTTAAATCAGATTCGCTGCTGAACTGGTAACCAGTGAAGGTCTTTTAGCACAAGGGAGGATGAAGCTGCACGCGGCCTGGAAAGAGCGCGCTTCGCTGCCATATTTTGAATACGCTGCAGCTTGCTAATCAAAGTGCTGGGTGCCCCCAGAAGCAGTGCATTGCAGTAATCAATCCCGCTAAGGATAATACCACGCACCACCTCTGGCCTGGCCTGAGCCGGGAGCAGGGGAAGAATTTTTTGCAGAGTGCGGAGTAGCATAATGCAAGTGGAAATGGTTTTGTTAACAAAACCATCGAGCTGTAAATTAGGGCCGAACATAACTCCAAGGTTGCGAGCAGAGTCCGCCACCACCACTGTGCCCAAGGAGGATGAAGGCCCAAAGTCTGCCGGTAAAGGATGCGGGGTACGGTCAGATGAACAATACAGCACCTCGGTCTTTGAACCATTAAACTGGGGAGAATTGTTTCTCAACCAGTCGGCAGTGGCAGTCATGCATCGATGGAAAGTCTCCTTGGACACAGCGTCTTCTCCTTCAAGGAAGAAGATAAGCTGGGTGTCGTCAGCATAGTTAATCACAGAGATGCCGAAGGACTTAATCAAACTAATCAGGGGACGGAGGTACAAATTAAATAAAATGGGACTAATCGCTGACCCTTGGGGCACACCCTGCCCTACTCTCCTGATGCCTGACCTGAAAGGTGGTAAAGCCACCACCTGGTGTCTATTCTGAAGATATTAGATTAGCCAATCCCGTGCCAGTCCCGCTATCCCAATTTCCTCCAGCCTGCTGATGAGAGTGGAGTGGCTGACCGTGTCGAACGCGGCCGACATGTCGAGCAGCACTAAAAAGGCTGCCCGGCCAGTGTCGACCCACAAGCGAAGAGTATCCAGCACGACCTCCAGCGCCGACTCGGTACCATGAGCCAGCCGGAAGCCGAACTGGGCCACATCCAAACAGGTGTTACTTTCCAGAAAGCTGGACAGAGACTGGGTCACAGGTTTCTCCATGATCTTGACCAGGAAGGGAAGCAACGAGATTGGTCGATAATTCGCCAGACAGGTGGGGTCGAGTGTGGGTTACTTCAAGAGGGGAGAGACCACTGCCAGCTTCCAACACTCCGGAACCGTGGCAGTACTAAAAGACTGATGACAGATGGAATAGAGGGGGCGAAAGAGTTCCTCCTGAAAAAGCTTCCAGAATTTATGGGGTAGTGGGTCAAGGGGAGAGCCCGAGGACAAAACATTTGCTAGAGAGCAGAAATCATCGAACGGGGCAAGAGTAAAACTCTCCAGCCATGGATAACCAGTCAGTTCTTCTGACTCACCTAAGATGAGAGTAGGTGCAGGGGCAGCTAGTGACTGGGGACAGGGAGTACCTGAATTAGAAAGTTCACTCAGGATAATGGCAATCTTATCCTCAAAGGCAGCTGCCAAAGTATCACATAGGGACTGTGAGGCCGGGATGTTGTTAGCCGCACAAGTCGGCCTGGGAAGGTCATTAACTATTTTAAACAAGGTCTGCGATTTGTTGGATGCCTGCAGCAGCATATCCTCTAGATATTTTGCTTTAGCGCACTTGCTCTAGGCTTTATAGTCCAGCAGTGATTGTTTGAAGAGGGATCTGGCAGACTCAGAGTAGTGCTTCCTCCATGCCCTTTCTGCCTGTTTGCACCGCAGTTTCAACTGGAGAAGGTTGTTAGAATACCATGGCATGGCAGGCCTACATCTATCTCTTGATTTCCTAGGGGAACCAGCTTGTCCAGCGAGTTGGTGATTTGCGGACACAGACTGGAATAGCTCGCCTCCACATTCCCCTCCAAAATTAAACCTCCAGGGAGCAGAGTAGGTGTACCAGTATTGTTCAGAAGTTTGGACCATTGCCTACTGACTTTGGTAGGCCCCGAACCGCTCTCCCTCAAGGAGTCGGCGGGGAGGCATAGGGAGAAATGGACTAGAGCGTGATCCGTCCAGCATTGGGTGACTATATCCCTAATCACAACCTGGGAGGTTTCCGCAAAACAACGGTCTAAGGTATGGCCCTTCAGGTGAGTCTGAGAGAGTATCAGCTGCTGCAACTGAAGATTGCTGCAGGCCTGACACAATTCTTTATAGGCTGTATCCGAAGGCCCGTTTGGCCACAAATTAAAGTCCCCCAAGATAATTAATCTGGCATGAGTATTAGAAATATCATAAATTAAGTCAATCATCACTGAGGATGCAGCATGCCAGGAAGAGGTCCTCATGGTTCTCGGAGGTCAGTTCAATCTCCCTGCTGAGTTTGGGGATGCTAGTCCTTCCAGGAGCTGCCCAGCACCAATACCCTGGGTACCGCAACACTGCAGCAACCAAGGCTTGTTAAGTGTCCAGACCAGACACCACCGGTTCCCTCCCGACAAGGGACTTAACACCTTGGCTGCTTGAGATATTCCTCTCCTGTGCTGGGCCCTAATAGAAAAGGGTGTGGTCATGACGAGCTGAGCTCGTCATGAGCACACGAGCACTGTGCCTCATGACGAGCTGAGCTCGTCATGAGCACCGAAGGACCAATGAGATCCTCACCAAGAGTGGCCCTGCAGTCTTGTTTTTCCTCTCCTTTCCAGGTCAACTCAAGATGTGGGTGCCTCTGACTCAAGAGACATACCAAGCAAAAAAACAGCATTGAGCCTCACAGCCTGAGTTCAAGTAAACCAACAGTGCCCTTTGCTCCTGAGACCCTCAAGAGCCAAGCCCACCTCTGTGTTCTGCTGGACTTATCCCCAAGACCCCACTTGCAGCCTTTCTTTTGCAGGTACTTTTCCCATTGACTTCAGCTTGTAGTGCTTGAGGCTGCCAACGGCACCAGTACCTCTGCATCCAGACTCCCCAGTGCAGGTAAACCCAAACTGCTGGTGGTTTCTCGGACCTTAGCCCCTAAGCACCTTAAGACTAAAAGGTATCCTACAAAACCAATTGCAAGTTAATGTATGCAGTATAATAATCTTAGTGTGTATGGTTAGTTAACATTTTTACAATATACAATGCAATAAAACCCAATCCCTGTTATGAAATACATAAATCTTGAAATGTAATAAAGTCTAGATAAGAGTGAAAAATACATACAATTACAAAAATAGATTTCCAAGTGCCTTTAAGTACTAGCAGCAATTTAATTACATCTAACAGCTGTAAGAAATAGCTAGAGCTGATGTGGAGGGTACCTTTATTTGCACAAAGTTGCGATGTATGCAGTGTATGTTTCTCCCAAATTATAACATGACTATGTTCGAGGACCATACCTCAAACCTGTTATTAGAGTATTTAACTGTATTATTTGAAAGGCTTATATCTCCAAAAGTACTTACCTGATTCCGATGCTTTTAGTTTCTAAAATGATATAAAAAGCTGTACTATTTTGGTCTCAGATTTCATATTCCCTGAGTGTTTCATTTATTGACTCTCTGTTTACAACAAATCCTCTCTGATAAGCCTAACCTGCTTGACCACAGCACCACAAATAGAGCACGTGGGATTATTCAAGTAAGCCCTGGAAAGCAATTAAGGGTAGTCTGGACTAGATACATGGTGTTCCAGTACATTGGTATACTACATAAGCAGCCAGATTCCTACAGCTAGGATCTCTTTCTCTCACTGTGTAGATTGAGTGTTCAAGTCTAGGTGTCTCAGTGGTCATTTCTCTCCTTTAATTCCTCGTTAACTTCAAATGTTTAGGTTACATACTGAAAGACGATCTTACTCTTTTTAATTCGCAAATACATTTTTCTTTTCAATTTGTCCACAAATAATGGGATGGAAGAGAGAGAGATAGATTGCTAATGCAATGGTCTCTACATATCTAGACTTCAAAACATCAAAATAGCAAAATGTTTTCTTTCTAATGTTTTAGTTATGTTTTGACACAGGGCTGTAAACAGTAATTTCTAGTCTAGTGGTTTTGGTCTTAGACTCTTACTCTGAAGGTTAAAGATTTGAGTCCTAGTTTATAAGTGATTGTGCATCTTTTGATTTTCCAGGATTTCACTTCTTAAACATTTATAGTGAAAGATCATTTCAGTCTGTCTAAAATCAAAATGATTGGATTGACTCATAGTTAGTACTTGACTCCACATTGTAAGCAGTCACTTGTGGCCTACTGGTTATGGTCTCAGTCTTTCTCGGTGAAAATTGAGGGTATGAATCTAGGTATATAATTGGTCTTTTCCCTGATCTAATTTCTTGTCAACTTCAAATATTTAAGTTAAATATAGAAAGGTTATCTGACTCTATTTATTGGTGTGAGAGGCTGGCTCAGTATATGATGTACACTTATGTAAGTGGACACCCTGCACAGATCCAGACAACCCTTTTGGTGATTTTAGTGGTCTTAGACAACCTTAGAAAGCTCTCCAAGTGGTAGCTGTGGAGAGCACCCTTCAGGCTTAGGCCAGAGGAGTGTAACACAGCTTGTATTACCAGTATACAATCGTATAGGTATAGATTACATGAAAAAGAACCACACAGTGTATTTATAAAAATATGTATTTAATGTAAGACACTCACTAACACAGTTAGATATCTCCTAGTAGGAGATATACACAATACATACAATACTTTGCAATGGAAACAGGTAAGTGGCACAGACTACACAGTGGTCACCAGGGGGGGACCAAACCCTATACTAAAATAGTGGTATTCAAACCACAACTCGAGTCAAGACAATACTCAGAGGACGTAGAAGTACCAGAGACCCAAGGAACCACCCAAGGTGAATATCTAGGAGCCCCATGGAGGTTGTGTGCAGTGTGAGAACACGACTGTGTTCCTCATACAAATCAACGTGTAAGTCGCGATTGCAATTTTAAAGAAGAAGGACCCTTCTCAGTGGATCCTAAAGAAAACCTGTGGAAGACAAAAGGTTGGAGAGCCACTACATCCATGGATACTTTAGGAACCAGGATACCTGTCGCAGGGGAGCCGGGTGCATAGAAGTTAATTGACGTCAAAAATCGCCGTAAAACCCAATGGAGGACTTCAGGAAAGTGCTGCTGCTGGAGAAGTTGAAAATGTCTGATGGAACACAAAAGTTGAGAAGTACCTGAAAGCAGAGAGGTCAGAGTCTATGCCACTTGGAAGTGACCAGGAGGCATGGAAGACAAACGCCCACCAATGTCGGGTGCTGTAAAATGGATTATGGTGACCTTGGAACTGCAGATGTGAGGACCAGGCAATGCTGTAGAAGACCAGGAGCCATTCACAAACTGTGCCATGTCGGATGTCGAGAGTTGAGGGGTCAGTGTCTGTCTGGAGCACAAACAAGCCTTGGCAACTGCAAACACCATGGAAAGCGAAGAAGGTGCAGTGTTGGGACCAGCAGGGTTCAGGGGATTCACCACAAGTAGGGGAGTTAGGGCAGGCCAAGACCAATCATGGGAGCTAAAGGAATTCAAAGTCGACCCTCAACAGGAACCACAGGCTGGAGGCACTGAAGTCGCAAGAGGACCTCGAGCAGCTCACCAAAGAAGTAGGCCCATGGTGCAAGCGATGCAGTGTGGTCAAAGATTCTGGTCACTGGAGATGCTTGAGGAGGGGGCTACGCAGAGCCCGAAGATTTTGATGGAAGAAAGCTAAGAAAGGCCTTTGCAACTGCAAGTCAACACAGTGCACAGGGCTTCAGTTCCTGTGGCTCCGACGAGGGATACTGGCCTCAAACTTGGCGAGAGGACAGGGCAGCCTCAAAGGATGTGAAGACCCACCACCTGCTTAGCTGAGCCTTTCTGAGTCCTTGGGAGCACAGGATCAGCAGACCAGTCAGCTTAGTTGCGGTGCCTGCAGATGCAAGGAAGTGACTCCTTCACTTCAAGGGAGATTCCTTCCTGTGTCTTGGATGGCCACAGGCCTTGGAAGATTTCCTGTATGGAGCACAGGCATGGATGTTGCAGCAGATGAGCAGGATGAAGAGATCAGGGGCAGCAGGCGTCTTCCCTGTTGCAACCTTGATACCAGAGCGAAGTCTATAGTGCCCAGATGGTCAAAGTTGAAGTGGTGTCTGAATTGTATTGTGTCCCATGACGAATCTAGGGACCCACCCACAGGTAATCCCTTAATACACTAAGGAAAGGGTTGGGATGATACAGGGGTCCCACCCTAAGGAGGGGCTGGACAAGGGGGAGGATACTTCCCTGTCCTTTGTTCAGTTTCATGCCAGAGTAGGAGCCAGCAGCTTCTTGAACTGGTTTGAACTGGACTATGCAGGGAGGGCACCAAATGTGCCCTGCACGCAGACTATGTGGCACTTGCAAGCACCCCCAGCCTGCCCCAATACACTAAACCATGTCTGGGAGGTGGTTACACCTCGCTGTGAAAGGATGCCTATTGTTCTGTCTTTCACTGCTCGAGCTTGGCTCTGCAGCAGGAGGGGTGATTCGTGTCTCTGGGTGGCGGCAGCCATAGTTTGCTGTCCAGGTCTTTAAGACTGGTACCGGGAGCACTGAAGACCTAACAAGGAGCCTTTACAGTGCCTGTAGTCATACCTCCCATACTGTTTATGGTGTGTGGGTATGATTCCAACATGTTTGATACCAAACACGACATGGTTCGTTACAGCCAGTTTCGAGATGATCATTGCGTAATGACGTGATGCCCTGTATATGGTATATGGCTGTCTCATTCACAACCTGATAGAATAAACTCCGCAGGCTGTAGTTGTGTCCTGCTCATGCAGGGGCACTCTCAAATTTTAAACCAAGCACCCTACATTCAGGATTGTAAAGGCCTACTGTAGGGGAAGCTCATAGATTTTAAGTGCAATGACCTTAGATATAGGGAAACCTATATATTTCGTAAGTGGTGCTAGCACCAGCTTACACAGGCTGCAATGGCAGGCCTGTAGTGCTAGCTTGAATGGCCTCCCATATGTGGCATAATACATGCTGCAGCCCCTGGTGGACATCTGGCGTTCCTATGCCCTGAGTACCTTAGTACCACATACTAGGGACTGATAAGGGTACACCAGTATCAAATTCTGGATGTACCTAAGTACGTACCACAACAATTTAGGGGAGAAATCAGAGAGCCTGGGGTCCTAATTAGCAGGATCCCAGTCAGACTAATCAAAAACAGTATTACATCAAGCAAAAAGTGGGGGTAACCTTAGAAGCAGATCCAACTTTCCTACAATTGGCAAATACATTTTTCTTTTCAATTTGACTAAAAATATCTCATTTTGGGTATTTTATTCATCAAAGACTAAAAACCCTCTGTCTCTGTCTCTCGCTGTCTCTTTTTCTCTCTCTCTCTCTCTCTTCCATCCGATAATGTGATGATGGAAGAGAGAGAGAGAGAGAGAGAGAGAGAGAGAGAGCGAGAGAGAGAGAGAGAGAGAGATAGAGAGAGAGAGAGAGATAGAAATAGATTGGTAATGCAATGGTCTCTCCATATACGGACTCCAAAATGTCAAAACAGCAAAATGTTTTGGTTTGAAGGCTGTCATGTTTTGCAAAGAGCTGTAAAGAGTCACTTCTTACCTAGAGGGTTAGGTCTTAGACTCTCACTCTGAAGTTAACAGTTCGAACCCTGTTTTCTAAGTGATTGTGTTTTTTTTAATTTACTAGGATTTCACTTCTTAATCATTTCTAGTGAAAGATCATTACATCCTTTATAACTTACAAATGTTTGCGTCAATCAGATTGTGTTGCATATTGTAGCGCTTGTGTGCCATCGTAGCGCTTTTACAGGCTCACATTGTGTTTCTCTGTTTTATCTGTGCCTGATTATGCCTGCGCCTCTGCCCACCCCAATCTCGTCCTGTTTCCTTTCGTTTTGCTGCCATCTTGTTGTTGTTGTGCCTTCCAGCCCGCCTCTCCACCCCGCTCCCGCCTCCCAGCTGACCCTCCCTCCCACAGGAAAGGTTAGGACGATCTCGTAGACCACAGCGTTGTGACCGTCCTGACTCCGTCAGAAGCGGTCGCTCCCCTCGCTCCCCTTGCTCCCTGGCTCCAGCTGGTATCATAGCGCTTCATTGCAAACATTGTCTTGTGCTTTAATTATGACTGCGCTCCGTCTTGATCATCTAAAATTGCCGCATTGCCTAATTATGGCGTAACGCTATTTTGCACAGCCCACATCGAGTTGATCAGATTGTGTTGCATATTGTAGCGCTTGTGTGCCATCGTAGCGCTTTTACAGGCTCGCATTGTGTTTCTCTGTTTTATCTGTGCCTGATTGTGCCTGCGCCTCTGCCCACCCCAATCTCGTCCTGTTTCCTTTCGTTTTGCTGCCATCTTGTTGTTGTTGTGCCTTCCAGCCCGCCTCTCCACCCCGCTCCCGCCTCCCAGCTGACCCTCCCTCGCCCCTCCCCCTCCACTATCCACTTATGTCAGATGCATTTGCGCGCAGCGTTGACGCGCAGCGGTCGCGCCCCATGCACGCCGAAGGTGCGCCAAAGGTAAGCCCGTCTACGCCCGTCCGCACCTGGACCGCGCCCAGGGCCAGACCCCCTGCCCCCGCAAAACCCATTCCACCCGCATAACATACGACGCCGCAACCCTCTCAGCCCTCAACCTCGGACGCACACCACTATGCTACCAAGCTGCCCCAGGTCACACCCATGGACCCTTCACCTGCCACTCCTGCAAGTTCACCTGCATCAGGACCCACACCAAATACACAAACTCCAAACAGAGCTCCGACACTAACCACCTAAAGTGCATCCTGCTCAACACCCGCTCAGTCCACAGACACTCCATTGAACTCTGGAACCTACTCGACACTATATCGCCGGACGTCGCCTTCCTTACAGAAACATGGATGAACGCCTCATCAGCGCCCGACATCGCCATAGCCATCCCAGACGCCTACAAGATCATTCGAATAGATCGCACCAACCAAACAGGAGGAGGCATCGCCATCATCCATAAGAACACCATCCGCATCACAACCAGTTCCGACGATAACCTCGCTACCGCCGAACACCTTCACTTCCAGATCCACACCGACCCCAAAACCACACTCAGAGGCACCCTCATCTACAGACCACCAGGACCCCGCACACAATTCAGAGAAGACATCACTGACTTCATCAGCCCACATGCCCTCCCCTCTGAGAACTACATTCTACTGGGAGACCTCAACTTCCACCTGGAAAAGAAAAACAACAGCAACACCACCACACTTCTGGACAACCTGGCCAATCTCGGACTCAAACAACTTGTTGACACCCCCAACCACCTTGCCGGACACACGCTCGACCCTATCTTCACCTCTAGCAAGCACATCTCCTTCGATCACACCACAGCTCTCCATTGGACGGACCACAGCTGCGTTCACTTCAACTACAAAATGTCCACGACCCACAACCCCCCACAACCTATTCCGCAAAGAAATTGGAACAAAATCACCACCGAACAACTCTTCACATCGCTTCACCAAAACCCCCCCCACCAAATCATCGGACCCAAACCAAGCAGCCACTAACCTCACCCAATGGATCACCCATAGCGCCGACGTACTTGCATCCTTGAAAAACCATCTAATCAAGCAAGGTAGCAAAAAAGCCCCCTGGTTCAACAATGACCTCAAGAAATCCAAAAAATTCTGCCGTACTCTCGAGAAAACCTGGAGAAAAAACCCAACCACTGATAACCTAGCCACCTTCAAGAACGCCACCCGCAAACACCACCAACTAATCCGATCCACCAAGAAATCAGCATTCAAGGATCGACTTGACAACAATGCCCAAAACAGCAAGGAACTATTCAACATCGTCAAAGAATTTACCAACCCCACCGCCGGCACCAACAACATCACTCCCTCCCAAGACCTCTGCGACTCTATATCCTCATTCTTCCACAACAAAATCGCCGAAATACATAACAGCATTGAAAACCAGTTCGAAGACCAGTCCACTCCACCCACCTCCGAACCAAAACCGCACTCCAACAAGCTTTGCGCCTGGAACCCAATCACCACCGAAGACACCATCCGCCTGATGAACTCCATCCACTCAGGCTCGCCAACCGACCCATGCCCCCACCACATTTTCAACAAAGCAGACTCCATCATCGCACCCCATCTCCGCGATGTCATCAACTGTTCCTTCAACTCCGCTACCTTCCCGGAAAGCTGGAAACATGCCGAACTCAGCGCCCTTCGGAAGAAACCCACAACAGACCCCACTGAACTTAAGATCTACCGCCCCCTCTCGCTCCTCCCATTCCCTGCTAAAGTCATCGAGAAAGCCGTCAATAGTCAGCTCGACGCCTTCCTTGAATCCAACAAATCCCTCGACCCTTCACAGTCCGGCTTCTGAGCCAAACACAGCACCGAAACCACCCTCATCGCAGCAACAGACGACATTCGAACACTACTGGACAACGGAGAAACAGTTGCCCTCATCCTACTTGACCTCCCCGCAGCCTTCGACACAGTCTGTCATAGCACCCTCATTCAACGCCTCAGCAACGTCGGAATACAAGGAAAAGCATTGGACTGGATCATCTCGTTCCTCGCCGGAAAAACCCAGAGAGTCCGCCTCCCCCCTTTTAGATCAGAGGCCACCAAAGTCATCTGCTGCGTACCATAAGAATCATCACTCAGTCCCACCCTCTTCAACATATACATGAGTCCCCTCGCATCCATCGCGCGACAACACAACCTCAACATCATCTCCTACGCAGACGACACCCAGCTGATCCTCTCCCTCACAAAGACCCAAACACCGCCAAAACTAACTTACACGAAGGAATGAAAGAAGTAGCCGAGTGGATGAGGAACAGCCGTTTAAAACTCAACTCGGAGAAAACAGAAGTCCTCATCTTAGGGTCATCCCCCTCGGCCTGGGACGACTCATGGTGGCCACCGGCCCTGGGAACCGCACCCATACCTACGGATCACGCACGTAACCTGGGCTTCATCCTGGACTCCTCCCTCTCGATGACCAGACAAGCCAACGCCGTTTCATCATCATGCTGCAACATCCTACGCATGCTCAAAAAAATCTTCTGTTGGATCCCCACCAAAACAAGAAAGACGGTCACTCACGCACTGGTCACCAGCCGACTGGATTACGGTAGCACCCTATACGCCGGAACCACAGCCAAACTACAGAAAAAACTCCAACGCATCCAAAATGCCTCAGCCAGACTCATATTGGACATCCCTCGGCAAGCTCACATTTCCGGCCACCTGAAAGATCTCCATTGGCTCCCTGTCAACAAGAGAATAACGTTCCGTCTCCTCACCCAAGCACACAAAGCCCTCTACGACCTAGGACCCGAATGCCTCAACACGCGACTATCCTTCCACACCCCCTCCCGCCAACTACGATCGTCCAATCAAGCCCTCGCCGCAATTCCACGCATCCATAGATCCACCATGGAGGGAAGATCCTTCTCCTACTTAGCGGCCAAACCCTGGAATTCTCTCTCACCCACCTCCGCCTTACACAGAACCACCTCTCCTTCAGAAAACAACTGAAAACTTGGATATTCAAAAAGTAAGGCACCCCCCTCCCTCAAGCGCCTTGAGACCCTCTGGGTGAGTAGTGCGCTATACAAATTTTGGAACTTGAACTTGAAGTATACAGCTTTCAATGGTCATGTCAGGTATTCTAATGTCTTGCCAAAGTCAAATGTTCAAGTTACAAAGTGAAAGGAGATCTCTCTCTTTTTAATTGGCAAATATATTTTACTTTTCAATTTGTCCAAAAGTATCTCATTTTAAGAATGTCATTCATCAAAGCATGTAAAAACTTTACTTCATCCATCTCTCTCTGTATCTCTCTGTCAAACTCTCTCTCTCTCCTTTTCATTCCATAGTGGGACGTAAGAGAGAGCTTGCTAATGCAATGGTCTCTCCATATATGGACTTCAAAATGTCAAAATAACTAAGGGTCATATTATCAAGAACTGCTATAAAATTATCGCCGCTTTAGCGGCCGGAAAAGTCTCCTTGCGTCAGCAGAAAGTCCTAAATATACCTTCCAAAGTTCATCAAAGAAAAAGATTTGGGAAACAAATATAGGGCTATATTATCAAGAAAGGGCGATACATTATCGCCGCTTTTATCGGCAGGAAACTGCCGCTAAAGCGGCGATAATGGGCTTGATAATATGCCCTTGTGAATTCCCATAGAAGCCCAGGTTAACACCAGAACCTGGGCTTCTATTGGAATTCACAAGGGCATATTATCAAGCCCATTATCGTCGCTTTAGCAGCAGTTTCCTGCCGATTAAAGCGGTGATAATGTATCGCCCTTTCTTGATAATATAGCCCACAGTAACTAAGAAACCGCAACAAAACAAATAATAAGAAAGGACAAAAAATGAAACCATAATTCAATTCGATTATTCGTTATGCATTGTAGATGAATCACTCTTCATTCTTCACACATACCATCAATTAATGCCATTTATAGGAATGCACACTAGTGCAGCTCACTTCTTTCTGGTGGTCATCTTATTGCTGGCTACAGCCCCTCCCACACACCCTCCAGATTGCTAATAAAATACACATTGATGATGTGGCAGGTAGAGAGCACCCCACTTTTCAACAGAGATGTGTGGAAACCCAAATTAAAAGTGGAACTGCGCCAGGGAGGTTGGTCCACCACTCCTGCAAACCATAGTATAGCTTCAGGGTCACAGTCCACCCTCGGTAACTGTCAGATTCTTTACACAGCTGGCTGGGGGAGTCATGTCGTCTTGCAGTACGCAAGACGGGTGGTCATGGAACTACTGTACCCAGCAGGCAATGGAATACGAATTTCAGAAGGAGAAACCTAGTTTTAGTGGCTTTGTGGACATCCCGATTTGAAGGGAGATTCTCCTGAACTTCCAGAGTTCTTGCATCTGCTTATTGTGTGTTCACGTTTTAGGAAGAGATAGCATCTAGGGTGTGTATTCAATCTTCTTAAAATTTTATGGATTTAAATCGGTTCGGATTCTTTTCTGTCGTTTGCTCTTTAAGTTTTTACTTTTTTTCGGTTTAGTTTGTTGGCTCCAAATTGGTTTCCCTGTGTAATTTCTGTAAGAAACGAAACCATATCATACCATTGTTGTTTAGGTCCATACATCTTAGGCTTTGACAATTATAGTCAGGCATTCCCTGCCCACACTTCTGCCCATGACTTGCCTTCGAAGCAGTAGAGGTATAGCAAATAAAGGCATGTGTTATAGGGGATCAATAAGAAAGACTGTAAGAACTGACTGAAAAACACAGATGTGCTGATATACAAAACATGTGTGAAATACTAGGCCCCTATTCACAATAAAAGGAGCAGTGGGTGACTCTAGCTCCGGCTACAGTTTGTTCAAACAAATTGCAGAAAGTCAGCTTATACAACCAAAAGAAAACATAAGGAACATCATTTCCCAGCTACCCTAGGGTCACCCATAGTCTATAGTAGCACGATGAAAATCATATTTGCCAACTTAGACAAGTCTGTGTTGCAGATTTTAATACATTTTAGAGAAAATTCCTTCCCAGAAGACAAAAATTACTGGGCAATCGGCACACATATGCACCATATATTGGCCTCCTCTGTCCAGCACAACAAGCATTTTGTCCAGCAACTCTATTTTCAACACCTTCAAAGAGTAGTAATATACAGACTTGTGAAGGTCTTAATCTTAGACTGTCTATGAGTGGATTGATATCGGGAAGTCCAACCCAGAAAGCTTCAGTCATTATTTTATTTAGTACAAAAACATGAGGTTGGCCCACTAATCATGTGAACCCAGGCAATAAACCAAAGAAAATAATAGTTTCTGTACTGTTCTTTTCATCACTATCAATTTACTTTGTGACAGCAATTACAAGTTAGCCTGCCCCGTTGCAGGTGATTGTGAGCAAATCTAAAGGAGCATTAGTCTGTAACTCAGACTTATAGTCAGAGACATTGTGTGCCTCTTAAAAAGATTATACTATTAGAGGGGCTGAAAAGAGAAAAAGCCAAGAAAATGTAATTTAAAGTAATCTTTACATTGTAAATATGTGAAACTGTGATCCCTCCATGGCATAGTATAGGAGGAAAATGTGTATAATGGGTTGAAAATAATTACAATAAGGATATTTTACAGTGGATTCCATGCTGTTGCCAATTCACAGAGAATTGATCATTGATACTTGAAGAAAATCTGGTCATGCTAGATATGCATCCCATCGCCACACAGCTCAGTGACTGTCATTCCACATGAAAGCAAGTGCGAGAAGTCTAATTATTTTCATTTTCCCAAATGATTTGGATTGACAACATATGAATAATTGATTGCGGTATATTTGGCAGAACAATAGATAGGTTAAGGTCACTTCTTGCCTGGACTACTCAGATGGAGCTCAAAAATCTTCATCATTAATACCAGAATATTAGCACGCCCATCTTATTTGATGGTAGAACATTCTTATGACGGTCCCAGGGTGTCTTCACTCTCTAGAGAAAAGTGATAATATTAGATTGGAGTTGATAAAAAAAATAATGGGGTAGTTGCTCGAAGTAAGTCTAAAGAGTCGGTAGTAGATATATTTTGTGAACAGGTTCACCCAGCCAGTAAGAGGCATAAGGAATGTCTGTGATTTTTTTTTTAAAATAATTATTTTTTCTAGCAATGGCTCAAAGTTGACCGGCATTGATTGTCCATTGACTTTCCTGATGTACCTTATTTCTCGGGTACTGAACTATTGAAGTGCATGTAAACTGGACTGCAGCACATGAGGTCACCAGGATTATTTCAATTGTAACCATAATGCATTCTTACCAAATGCACATGCTACCAGGATTGGCATGTACTATTTAACACTGTATCAGGAAGGGTAGGCATACCATCATCCGATTACATTTTCCCTTTTCCTTCCTCAGACTTTGCAGTAAATAAGCTTTGATGAGACTGCAAGGCCAGAGCCATAACAAACATAGTTGGTCACTTAAAAACTTCAGCATACTTTTCATAAATAGCATAACAAATAATTATTCCACTTATAGTCATGTTTTTTTTAATTTTACTATAATCAACCTTCAAGTGCTCATTTGCTTACTGACTATGCATTCTAAAAGACAACGTTCCTTATTATTATCTAGGACTCATAAAAGATTGACCATGAGCAGGACCAGGCTGCCGTACGGGGAATGAGGGCTCCACAATTTTTTGGCAAAAGCACAAATATAAAGAAAGCTTCTGGAACAAATGACGAAATGGCACGGATTACACATTTCCCAGGAATAAATTTGTTTTTAAAATTCCAAAATTTTAGAGAATTTACGGGAAGGTTTTTCATCAACGGGTTATAGATTTTTTTGCATTTAAGGAATCGATATTACAGATTCCTTAAATGGAAGACCAATAAGGAATCGGTAGTAAGGAATCGGTATTTTCCGATTCCTTATTACCGATTCCTTCCCTACATCCCACATGGCTACATACCGGTCAGTAACGGTGAAATTTAACGAATTTCACCGTTACCGACCAGTATTTGCCCACCTACATCTGGCCCCAAGTTTATTACATTTTTTGCATTTTGCCACTTTCTAATGTGTCTATGGGTAAGAGTGTTTAGGTGCAATTTGTTTGGTTTTAGTACTATGTAAAAAAAATGCATGAATACTAAGGTTAATTCTGTACAACTCAGGACGTTTTCCCTGACCTTTAAGGCTAGACATTTTCAGAAGTTGAATCCACTGACACAAGAAAACATTGGTACAAGGAATCGAATTCTTGTTAATTTACTTGAAATGTGAAAGAAGGACTGAAGACACATCAATGGAATTA
The DNA here is from genome assembly GCF_964263255.1 of Lissotriton vulgaris. Taxonomy (NCBI): domain Eukaryota; kingdom Metazoa; phylum Chordata; class Amphibia; order Caudata; family Salamandridae; genus Lissotriton; species Lissotriton vulgaris. The sequence goes on along the minus strand of NC_141693.1, from coordinate 1,186,241,162 downwards.
GGGCAAAAGACCTCTTTCCTCCTCCTGGCATTCATCTTCCGGCAGCTAGCATTTATTGGTAGGAAGTTCTGTTTCTCTGAAGACGGAAGCAGTATCAGCGGCCATCTTGGTACTGTTGTTGAGTAAACAAAAGCTGAGCCCGCAAAGCAAACTACGTTTACCATAGACTAATACTTACAGGAGTCGAACACAATGCAACACTCTGGAGATTCTTCTGATGGCAAGTATTATTTGCACGAAATATAGTTTTTATTTCCATCTCCTTCAAAGACAATACCATCATAATAACGATGGCAATTTAAAGGGAATATTTGCATTCTATGTTTGACCTTAATATAATTGTTTTAGAAAAATATCCACAAACCTGTTACATTGGGCTTAAAGAACATATTGCAGCATTGCTGCTTAAACTCCATTTCATGTTCCGCATTTTAAAAGAGAAAAAGATCTGAAAGGAAAGTGTTTCCAGAACCATGCTTTGAAATCAGTGTTGCTACTTTTAAACTGAGGACGAATTCCACAATCCCAGAATGCAGCAGTGACAGTCAACCCCTTATTTAAATGTTCAAGATCTGTGAGAAATCCATTAAGCTCTATAGGAGATCTATTTAGATCTGTTTTGCTGGCAAATAATTCGTTTGTGAGACTTTTAATATGTCACTCAAAAAGTCAATTAGAATACAAATGTGAAAAAACCTATATTATGTAAGCTCACTACCTACATACTGTTTTGTGTTGTGACGGCACCTCCAAATCATCAGAAGGCGCTAGTAGAGGAATCATGCAGGAGCCATGAACACCATGGCGTTGCTCCTCTAGCTCCTTAATTATGCAGCAAATTAAAACTTCAGCAAAATGGGCCAGTCCTAACTCTCTCCGTCTATCTCTCCCATCCCCCCACACATCAAATACCTGGAATTTTGTCGGGGAAGTACCCTCACCACCTCCACCCAAACACAAAAAAAAATAAAGCCTGCCAGTCAACCATTTCAACCATTCTTCCACAATGCCCTTGGAGCCAACTGTCTTCTTTCCCACCTAAAGCCAGGGTTTTCACTGTCAATGCAAGCGTGGAGAGCCAACACCATCCACCGTCACCTTCAAGTCCGTGTAGATTTACCACTGACAAGGGAGTGTGGGACTGGTGGTGGTGCAAGACAAATTAAGTTTGCTCATAAACTGAAGAGAATGCTAACATGTAGGATAATGAGTGGGGTATTCCCAGCAGATATTTAATTCACGGGCCGTTAGAAAATGGGTGGCACCAAGAAGGCAGGCAGAAACCATGTCATAAAGTTGATTCAGAAAGGGAACTACTTGCTCTGGGCCATATTAGCATACCAAGATTTTAATAACCACACACACAAGAAAACCAACTAAACATTCACATAAATAGTTCTTGAATAAGTGACACAGGAGCAAGGGTGCAAGTTGAAACATCCAAAGAAGGCCCAGGGATAAATGCCTTCTCTTTTGGTGATCTGATTACAAATCTTAACAGTGCAGACTACTGGAGTCAAGAAAGAAATTCACAGTAAAGAGCTAAAGCATCACTTGAGATTCCATGAGAAAATAAAGTAGACCCCGTGTGTGCTCCAACTGCACTAACATGTTTGATTATTTGTGGTAGCAATTTGCTTTCACACTTCATACTAAGGTCTCAAACCATGATGAACTCCGAGTGGCACAGTGATTTAACTGTTTGCTTGTTACGCATGTTTGCTTAAAAGGTCTCTTGGAGGCAAATGTGGCAAGATCAGATGTGCCAGGTGGGCTGCAGGACGCATCATGGACAGATACCGCATCAGCCATGGCAAGCCTTTTCATGACTGAAACCCTGAAAGATGATGCGCATGGTCAGCGACGGCCAGGGAGTCTTTGACCTGCAGTCCCACTCTCCAGTCCATCTTCTCAAAAGGCATGAGGAATAAAATCAGGAATACACCTGTATTGAGGCACAAAATACAATGGCACAGCAATGTGAATCAACAGATCAACCAATTAGGAAATGTTTTGTACTGATATCTGCGACTTTGTAGGATGACATCGACACAACCTAAACCATCTGTGGCACTCAGGGCCCCGCTGACCTATTGGGCAATCAGGCAGTGCCCGATGGGCTGATCTGACAGATCCGTGTGTAGGCCGTTTAAAAAAATATATATTATTTAGCAGTTTGTAGGCTGTTTTATGATCTGTTCAGCCGTTCATTTACTGTTGATTTCCCTGATATCACCTCAAACATTGCCTGCAGCAAACACAAATGCATGCAGTCCCCCATAACGTGCAAAATACCCATACAGCGTAGCTTTACAGGCTCAAAACGGGCCTGGTATCCAAATCGGTGACACTTTTTTTATTTATATTGTGTGCTAATCGTGGCCACTTTTCTTGTGGCGCCTAGACCTATTTTTGTCCTAGTTCGACCCTGACTGGAGTGGATGAGGGTAAGTAGGCTCGGAGCAGAAATGGCAAGAATTATGATGGTGCTGCCTGTCACATTCTAGGGATGGTTTCTGGTGGAATGGAACGGAATAGTGTCCACTGAAGAATGCAGGCCTTGGTCCTGTCCACTTTTAAGTGCACAGGAGCAGGAGCAAACTACCCACAAGCACTTTAGACATTAACATGGAGACTGGACACGTGTCAGTGCCAAAGCACCATCTGCCAGGCTTTAATAGCTTAAGTTCAGATCAGACTACGTTGCGGCTTCTCTGGTACTTTACAGGCAGATTCAGAAGGTCATAATATAACCTTTATCGGTACTGACTGTCTACTTGCACTCATTATCTTCTAGGTGGAAAGGCAATTCCGACCAGTATGGGCCATAACTTTGGTGCCTAAACTAAACTGATTCCAATGTATACAGTCTAGCCAAGCAAATAAATTTTAAATAGTGTGAACAGATAACCCTTTTTAAAGAGATGTATGTATTTTTTCCTTCTCATTTTGATTTGCATAAGAACCCAGAATTCAACACTGTCTTCAACTACAGGTCTTCTAAGACTTGGAGGGGGATGATAATGGTGGTTGATAATCTCAGATGTTTGTCTACTATGTAGAATATTTCAGTAAACGGGAGCTAAGTTTGTGATATTCCCAAATCCAAAGCTACATTACATGCTGTCGGGACACACTAACATTCCTGAGCACATTTTAAGAAGCACAAATCTAACCTTTGGCATGTTCCAAAGGATTATATAATAAACGACAGATTGCTTTGGTCTGACTCCACAAGTTGTATTGTCAAACTAGTTGTTGCAAAGATCCTGTAAAGGAACTTGATAATTATGACAGAACAGACATTTATCATGGAACTTCTACCGTAATTAACATTTTTTCATAATGTAATTGACCAGGCAGGATTACCTATCCGTGAGCATCCTGAACATACTGTAAACATCACTTAAATGAGAAATGCACGCCATGATAACAATCACAAAGAGTCAAACATATGTACTTATAATTTTATTATATATCAAGATAAAAGCCAAGCCATTCTTAACAGTGAAGCCATGGGCAAGGTTTCTGGATAATTAGAAAAACCTTTCTAATAGGAAAAAAAGCATGTCTTGCTACTGGTACTTCAACCCTCTTTCACAAGAAATGATGGGCTCCACCACAGGTGCAAATGAATGTGTTGGGACAGGTAAAGATAAAGTAACTAATATTCCTTACCCAACCCAAGTCAGGCCTACAAAAACTGATATTCTGTAACTATCAACTCACTTTCTACCACAGAAATACTGCATTAGCCAGTGATATCTAGTACGGTTCAACAGTACTCTCCATATTGTACAATTTCCTACTAAGCCATTTTCTACTCCTCTGGAAAAGATTATGCATGCTGTGTTTTTAGAAGCATTATGCAAGTTTGGTTTGTTTTTAGAATTGGCTATGATGTGATGTGCATCTAAAAGCTGTTCCACTCTGAACAGTTTTTAAGACTCTCTTTGCACATCAAAGAAGTCAACAGGGGTGCTACATTGTGTTTGATGGTATGTAATCAAGTACTTATCCTACAGAGCTGGTCTAATGTTTTCTTTAACGTTGTGTACAACATCTAACATATTGTATCTGTAGAGTATGAAGCTGAGGCTTATAAATTAATGTATCATTGGTATAACATGTCAACAAGGGGGCTGTGCATGTTTGCAGTTTTACAGCTTGCAATGTAGCATGTACACCATCTTCATGCCTCGTTGGCCTGCCTTAAGGATTTTGAGTTTTACCAACTTTGATTATTGTGTGGTCCCAATCCAAAATATTTGCTTTTTTGCTCAATAGATCCTATACAGTTAGCTATCGGGTTCCTGTGACCAAGGCATTAAAAAACAAATTCTTATTATGGAGATTTAGAAAATCAAAATTCTAGAATTTAGACAGTGGGGTAAATCAAACTGTTAAGTGCTCCTTGCTGACATTGGTCAGTAACCTGCAGATCTCATGATTAAATCTAGGCAGAGCAGGCTCAGACACTTCTGTGTTGATAAATTAGCTACCCTAAAGTTAGGTGATAGTATCGTTAGTTATTCCAGCACCATGAAACCGCAAAACATTGTGCCTACATCTCTATAGAAAAGGGCAAAACATTGAAGATTTTGGCGATTATTTACTAAATTATATATCCCTTAGATTAAAACAAAGTTAATTTCCTGTCATAAATGTTATGGTGAAAGCACTTGCACTTGATAGAGGTGTCCAGCTTTTGCCTCCTATTTTAAAGGAAGCCTCTGAGTCAAGATAACTAGTGAGTCCTCAATCTCGGATCTTACAAACTTTGTAAGGCAACAGGGTTTCAGGGTCTCCATTAATTCGAATTTGCCTCAACACTTTCTCAGGAAGCTGCCTGTGTAATTAGAAAACTGCTGAGGAATGGAGGAACAAAGTGGAGGAAGGTATTGTGGCTATGGGAAGTAATGATCCAGAAGAACACCAAGTATACTCGTTAGACTGAGCCCGGATGGACAACTGGTAAGACATCATGGAAGTAAGCACCAACTAAGAGTCTCAGGACTACAAGACATTACTCCACCAACAGCACACCGCTCCAGCACTGGGCAAGCAATGAATCCATATCGTAACTTAGGGAATTAAAGGAGCACGTCATCGAAATTCAATAAATATAAGGGTATAATCCAAATGTTCAAAGTCCAGAAATTAACCCAAAGCGTTGCACAGCCAAAAAGGGAAGACTGTAGAAATCCAGAAACAGTCAGCCAATGATCCAGAATGCCAGTAGCAGTCCAAATGTTATTGCTAAGCTGCCAACAGAAGCGTGGTTCCGTGTAGATCTTCCAGCGACAGAGCAGGAAGGACCTATGATGCTTTTAACGAGCTTTGAACCTGCAAAGAACAAAAATGAAGTTAGGAACTCAATGATACACACTGGAGATATGCCAAAGGAGTGCTCAACTATATCATGGTACTAAAGCTAGAGCCAATACTTATTCCTCCTCAAAAGGCATTGCTTAGCAACCACTCTAATTTATGTGTCATTTTCCAGCCTGTTTATTCTGCAGCTTTATGATCTATGGATCCCATATGCACTGGAAGGTATTTCTCAGACATAGGGTGATACTTTCTGGGACATTGGCCAGGGTCCCAAAAAGTCCTGACCTGGTGGGCACTCTTTTCTGTCCCGACACTGGTCACAAACCAATAACTCTAAGAGGTCCAAACGAGCCACACTTTGAACGCTCTCAAGTGGCTGATTACCTGTTATCTATTAGCCTGCACACCTGGAGGGAAAGGATACCTTTGTGCAGGTGGCTATAGTATACCTGATCATGACTAGTCTAGAAGCCCCAAGACCTGGTAAGATGATTTAGGGCCATATGTAGGTAATCTACATTTACCGATTCTAAAATACCGAACTTTACCGATTCGATATTTTAGAATCGATAAATACTATGTAAGAAGAAAATCAGTACATTTTACTGAATCGTTAAGCTTCGGTATTTAAGAATCGGTATTTACCGATTCGGTAATTCCCATTCATTCCCATGGGCCTGGAGACCCATAGGAATGAATGGAAAGTCATTTACTATTACCGATTCAGTAAATACCGAATCGGTAATAGGGGGCACATATTCAAGAGTGGCAGGGTGTCACATTGACACCCTGTTGCACCCCTGATTCGTGCGTGTGTGCACATGTGGCACACATACATGCCCTAAGGGCATGTATGTCTGCCACATGGCACTGTTACAAAATCACATAATTGCTTTTGTAAAGGTTTTCGATATTTACCACCAACTTGTAGTTAGTGGTAAATAACGAATCCTTAAAGCACATAAGCACTCTTAAATGTGCTTCCTACATACCATTTACCTATTCGGTAAATACCGAACCGGTAAATAATGTTTTGGTAAATACCGATTCTGTATTTACCGAATCATCACCTACATCGGAAATGGCTCAATACCGTTCGGTAAGCCTGAAATTTACCGAATTTCGGGTACACCGACCGGTAATTATCCACCTACATCAGGCCCTAAGTCTTTCCCAAGTCTCCCTGGCCGGTTCATCAGGGATCCATGATCATGTGTATCTTTTACTGATTCTGCTCCTTCCAGTGTGTATAACAGATTCTGAAGAATGCTTCCCTGAATGCACCCCTGAATCGTGCATGTGGGCACACACATGTATGTCTGCCACATGGCACTGTTAGAAAAGCACAAAATTGCTTTTGTAAAGATTTTCGATATTTACCACCAACTTGTAGTTGGTGGTAAATAACGAATCCTTAAAGTACATAAGCACTCTTAAATGTGCTTCCTACATACCATTTACCGATGTGGTATATACCGAATTGGTAAATAATGATGTAGTAATACAGAATATGTAAATACCGATTCTGTATTTACCTAATCATCACCTACATCGGAAATGGCTCAATACCGGTCGGTAAGCCTGCAATTTACCGAATTTCGGGTTTACCGACCGGTAATTATCCACCTACATTGGGCCCTAAGTCTTTCCCAAGTCTTCCTGGTCGGTTCATCAGGGATCCATGATCATGTGTATCTTTTACTGATTCTGTTCCTTCCTAATGTGTGTAGAACAGATTCTGAAGAATGCTTCAGAGAATTCCAACATATCATGTCACTTTGACAAACACATGCATGGGCATTGGTCCTTACACATGAATCATACAGGCGTTATGCTGTTAACACCTTGGGGTCTGTGGTAGGTAAGCCTCTTGTGGCAGGTAAGACTTTATGAGTCAGAAAAGGAGAAGGAAGAAAGTATGTTAACAACTATTTTGTGAAAGTTGCATGCATATGTTTCATGGAGTTTAGTTAAATGTGCTATTGCATGTTGTGATTTGAGACCTTCATATAGAGCAATCATTGGCGCCATTCTAGAGAGCAAGTACTCTATTTGGAGATGGTCCGACCATTCCTTTTCTGACTAGTTCCTCTCTGAGTAAGGTCAGGGTAATTATTCCAAGATCTCCAAGATACATTCAATACTATCTCTGAGGTGGAGAACAAAATTGGAGTATACATTATGTTATAGCGCCATTATCAAGCCTTCCTCCATTTAAAAAATGTGCGGTTGTCATCAACATGCTTAAGAGCCTTCGTAAGAGAAGAATACACTAAAAAGTCCAACATTTCAGTACAACAAAATCAAGGAATCTCTCAGAATGCTATGCAACATCTAAGAAGGAAACTGCAACACATGAGTTAAATACATAAAAGCTATGGAACCAGTGCAGCTTAACACATGGTCATGATGGGCAGTTACCCGTGGGCCCCACAAGCATCAGGCCCCATGCAGAACAGAATCTAACACTAACTCGCCATTAAACATTTTCATTTCTCTGAGCAGTTGTGTAGGTATGGCCCAATGCACTACTGTGCCAGGGGGCCTTTAATGCTGTTAAGACGGCCCCAGATGGAACTCATAGTTGGAAAATGTAGTGCAGGCTACAGGATGGGAGAAGAGCCCATATAATCTAATTAAAAAGTAGCTGGTGTTAATACACATTGTAATGCCCCAGTCTCCTGTCCACAAGAAGCTACATCAATTCACAAGACACAGTCAGTGTCCTATTGATAATTCCCAATTAGTGACTCAATATGTAAATCATGTACTTTAATCTCTTATAACAAAAGCTGACTGTTAGTTGCTTTTGCTGCGCTGGTTCATGATCTTATTTGCTTTCGGTCACAGTGCTGTAAATAGTCAATATGGTCTGGCCTGACAGCACAGCTGTCACCAGACAATTATGTGATCATCACTAAAGAGGGGCTTTGGCTCCGCCTACATGTTGAAAGTGAAGAGTACATGTTTTGATTGGGCAGGAGTTGTGTGCTTCCACAAAAAAGGGCTTGCCATCTAGAAGCTGTGATCATTTTGTTTATTTATCCGGCTACCTAAGGTTGAATGACATTGAAATGCTAATGATGTGGCGCAAAATTCATTTTTCATTTGTAGGGTGACCTCATAATCACGAGTAGTCCGTACCCGGAGATATCCTTTCGTTGTATTAACCTGAGATATTAGTAGGTGAATTGTAATAATGTGAATCGTGGTGTATTACGGACCTTTTAATCTGAACATGAAGAAATCAACAATGAAACTAGATGCAACTAGCTGAAATCTTTAACATGCAGCATTTGTGTATACCGCTGACAATTATTCATGTATTCAATGTGCTTATGAAATGTGATATCTTAGAAGTACACAGTAAAGAGTGTTTTTTTATATGCAATTTCATAACGACTATGTTCCATCTTTCCTATGTTAGCCGAATTCTTTAGGCCGGAAATTTATTTTGCCTGGAAGTTCTTGAATTAGATTTAATAGTTGAATTTCATGTGCATGTTGGATTCTGTTCTTTCTCACATTTCTGTTGCAGGTAAAAGAATCATCCTTGTTAGCTAGATTAATGTCTTTGTTTTAGGAGTTAGTCGAGGAGATAAGGGGATCGATTGAGCGTTGATACTGAAAGTGGAGAACTGTTATACTTTCTCATCGGAGAGCACTTGGGAATCAAGGTCATCTCACCAAGCTCTGGAGCATCACTGCCCAACTGAAACTTAACTAAGAGGAGGTGGCCTGACTGAATGGCGTGACTCAAAAAAAAGGATCCTGGGACACCACCTGTGCTATTGATATATCGTAACTAGGGAAAGAGCCTCCGGACTTCTGCCTTGCAGAAAGAGAGAGAGAGAGAGAGAAAGCATCTTAGAATGTGCCCTGTCCTAATACCTTTATGCTGCTTGACCCAACTAATGTGGGGGGAATTCTTAGGAAGGCTTCACACGCTAACACCTTAACTGATCTTGCCCTGAAAAATGGCATCTAGGGATGTCATGTAAGTGCTGCTTTAGGGACAGATTAATGCTTTATTCCCATGAACTGTCGATGCAGGGGAACCTGGACGTTCGCTCTGTAATCTTTTGTATCCTGATTCTCAAACAAATTATTCTGTGCATGTTGCATCGTCTAAATTTCTCTGGCAGCTTGGTATTAGTTCCAATCTATTTCAACACCTTCATCTTGTAGTGCCTGTAAATCCAGTTATTTTTGGCTTTGTAATAAATCTACTAATCTTATGTGGTAGTCTGTGATTCTTAAGAGTCACAGCGAATTGAAATTAAAATGATTAGCCCGCTAATGATTTCTCTCCCCCCACGCTTTCATGCTGAGAAAAAGTACTATCGACTTGAGGTCCTAGAGCGAATATAGAACATGGAAACTTTGCTCCTTCAATTGGTAGTAGAGTAGGATGGTTCTGACATGAAGCGGGTGCAGAATCCAGAAAATCTAGAAAAGAGACCTAGAACCTGAGAGCCCCAAAATAGAGCCCGATGATTGAGAATGGAGAGCAACAGACTTTTGCGAGAGCAATAGAATTTTGACAGTGTGGGAAGAATAGTGGTGCACAGAGGAGTGAGTATCAATCGGGATGGGTCGTGTGGTACACTGCAGGAGTGATGTGATTGTGTGATGTCTGGCAGACCTTGTGTGAGAGTCGAGGGAATGTGGTTTCAAGCCTGACCCGAAGTGGCCTAAGATCCTGGGATATATTAAATGATGTAGAAGACACTGAGTTATTGCGATTGTCTGACTGCAGATTGGAGGAGTTGTAGTGAAACGTCATCAGCAGTTCCACTGAAGACACCTTGTCCTGGGCAATCTGATCGCTGGCTGAGAACCACCAGACCACAAGGGGGTCCAGGGTACCGTTTCCCTAGTAATGCGGAGGTAGGTTATCCCCTTTCTTTTAATCTGTGTGCACCACGTGACAGAGGTGACCATGGGTGTGAATGTACTTCCTGGACACCTGGCTGGGCTTTTGGATGCAAATGAGCCCTCATCTGGGCTTCTAGGGCAGCCAGGCCATCTTCCACCCAAGTGGAAAGCAAGGCATGTGACTAAGTGGCCAGGACCAGGGGACCCTGAGCCCGGGTACTTGGTGCCCGAGCTGAGCCTCAGGCATAAGGCTGCAAGGGAGACCCTTATGAGCTCTGACCTGGTGCCCGCAGACACCTTATCACGCAGGCAAAGTGGCGAAGGCCCCCCTGGCCTGCAGGGCCCCTATCCCATGCCCTGGGCCAGAGGATAGAGTCCAGAGCAGGGGCACTCGCTCAGGGCCTAGTGGGACCCTAAGGCCCGGCCACCAGAGGGAGGTCTTTACCGGGCCGAATGGACCACGGGTGCTCCTCCACATATCGGACACAAGGACAGGGCCCAGGATGGGGGGGCTCCCAACGTGGGGCCAGCCAGGGCCCTGGTCAGAGCTTCTGAATTCAGAAAAACTGGGGAAGCCTCGCAAGACAAGCAGCAGAAGTACCTCGAGTCCCAGGCTCTTTTTGGTGCAGCAAGTGGAGAATGTAGCCCAGTAGTAATTAGGAGGAAAGTTACCCCCTTTCTTGTAATCTGTGTGCATCAAGTGACAGAGGGAACCAAATGCATGAATGCACCTGACATCCTGGAACCCTGGCTGGGCTCGAGGACACAAATGAGCCCTCATGTGGAATTCTAGGGCACCCGTCATTTGGTCACCCCATGGTATGTGACCAAATGGCCAGGCCTAGGGGACCCTGAGACCCGAGTGCTTGGAGCCCCAGCTTGGCATATGGCACAAGGCTGCCCAGGGGGACCCTGACGGAGCTCTGATCCGGGCCCACAGGCACCTTATCACGCAGGCGAAGTGGGGAAGACCCCTGTCTGAGGCCTTTGGTGGTGTGGCAGCCCAGAGATAGGAGCCCAGGGTCCACCATGGTGCTTGGAGGGGCCCTAGGGCTCAATCGGAGCTCCTGGACCCAGCCACACAATCAGGGTGCCCCAGGTCCGCGGGACCCTGTCCCTGGCCCTTTGTCATGGGTTGGCAACAGGACTGAGCCCAGGACAGGGGGCCTACCAGGGCCCAAGTCATAGCTTCGGGACCTAGCCAAAGAGGGGAAGCTTTGAGAGCACATGGCAGGGCCGCCTATCCAGCGGCCCTGTATGGCATGGTCAGAGCTCCTGAACGCAGACAAGCAGGGTAAGCCCCCCAGAAAAGCAGGGGAAGGAGCCTCATCCCACGCCCTTGGTGATGCAGCAAGCCAGAGGACGTAGCCCTGAGTGGGAGCCCCTGCCCCAGGGCCCGGCGGGGCCTGGGTCAGAGCTCCTGGACCTGGGTGAACAGGGGAGGCCTCCCATGTAACCCATCCTGGGTACTTGGACATGCAGCGGACCGCAGGACGGAACCAGAATGCACGGGCCTGACCCCAGGGCCTGCAAGGACCCCAGTTGGAGCTTCTTAACCTGCTGGGCAGCAGAAGACTCCCCAGGCCCGATGGTCCCTCTTCCCGAGCCTTTTGTGGGGCCCTTTATTTGAAAAGCCTTTCTACCTCTGTACCCCCAATGCATTTCACATATTTATCTACAACAGTACACATTTTTCAGTAATGAACATTGGGCCTGATTCACAAAGGTAAACTTGCAGTTTTGTGTATGTTTACTCTTCTTTTGGAATTCACAAACTACTAGTTATTAGTAAGTTTACAACTGTGTAGACTCCACGGTCAGGGTGGAGAACCCCATTCATAAAAAGATAGGCCTATTCTACCTTTTTAATGAGCGGAGTTCTCCACCCCAACTACAGAGACTCAACAAAAGGTTTGATTAATCAACCAGTAACCAGTGTCTGTAATTCTGCAACATACATCCAAGGAGTAGGGTGCTCTTTGAATTCAGCTAGCCCAGAAAGTTTAATGGAATCTAGTTTGTAGAATCCATGTTGCCTCTTTTTTGAAAAAGCTCGGCAATGTGTCAGACTGAATCTGCAATGGGAGAGAGTTCCATACTCTGGAGAGGATTCGGAGAAGGAGCAGCAACAGGGATTTAGCACTTTGCAGAGAGAAGATGCCTCCTAAGCTCTTGAGCTTATTTGTAAGCAGGAGGTGCAGGGCTTTGTGCTTCATGCACGCTATCTACAGCTGGATTCTAGCTTGAAAAGGGAGCCAGCAAAGAGACTCCTGCTATCAGTCTGACGTGGCGTTAAGGGGCATCCATCAGATCAACACCACATGGTCTAACAGTGATTGTGGGTCAGAACCCTAATCCATCACAGGGTACGATCAATGTCTCAATGATCCAGAGACACACGACCCTAAGGATGACCAAATGATAACATTGATCATTACAAGTCTTTGATGGTAATCCTACAAGAGTTTGATTTACAATCACAGGTGGTCCTCTGTTAATAGTTTTTTGTCTTCTGTCGGAACTATTTAGTCTCGGCATTATCTTGATGTACTATGTTAGACGACAGGGTATCTAATAAGGAATTTCCAAGATATTTTCCTTAAGACCCCTAGTTTTCCTTGTTGTTCATTTAGCTCTGAAGAGGGGTACAACCTAGGCTGGTCTATAAATATCCCATAGGCCCTCGACTGACGTATTGTTATTTGTAGTATCCAAAGCAGGCCAAGTTGGAACTGGTCAGCTGGGCTCATCAGGAAAGTGGAGTGAACCTCTTGCAACGTTTGTGTTCCTGTCGCTTAACAGGTCAACCAACTGACCCTTGGAGTGCACTTCTCAGTCCTAGGTGAAAGTGGGAGCAGGGCAAGTCCTTAGGGTTCTCCTCAAAGGTCCCATCAGCAGGTGTAGCTTTTCTTCTGTCTTCTGCAGTCCCAAAGGTGTTCTGTGGAGTGTACTGGGAGCACCACACTTATACCCAGCACTAGCCTCTGAGTTAGGGAAACTCTTGGCCGCTCTATAAAACATTAGGAAAATGTTTTCATGTGAATTTTACTGTAAGTATCTCCCAGGGCCCCTCTCTACCTAAAACCAACAATGCAGAGCCTGTTTTCCCTTGTGCGGAGCTCCCTGTGCCCACCCTGAGGTGTGGCTATGACAATAGGCAAATCCTCCCTTGTGGTCACTCCGAATCAGTTCTGGGGGACTTCCCACTCACACTGGGGTTAGAGACAAGGTGGCTATAAATGCAAAAGGGAGGCAGACCTAGATGTGAGGTGCATCAGCAGGGACAGCATAGGCATCCTTCAAAATCACTTAAGTTCCTGGGCAAAGCCCTGATGGCTACCCTGTCAGGGGAAGGTCAACCCCTCTCCCTTTGTCTCAACTGTGGGAGACACTTCACATTTATTCAAGGGTAATTCAGCTCCTGTGTTACTGTAAACACTTGCAGAAAGGCACATTTGTCTCAGGTAGAAAAAATACAACTTTGTAAAGTGTCATTTTCAAAAGAGTAATGTAAAATCTGACTTGACTATTCAGTTGGATTTTAATCTACTATTAACATGCGACCTTTGATTATTTTAATGCTATTCCCAAACTGAAGTTAAGTATTATAAGGTTTTTTAAAGTACGCCAGTGCTTTCCTACGGGAGAGCAAGCTTTGCCACAGTCAAAAATGGTATACAGTCATAATGTCGAGTTAAAAATATAGAATTGCAGTAATATCGAATTCAAAATATAGAATGGACAAAATATCAAATGGACAGAATACAGTCAACAAAAATATCGAATAGAATTGCAGTAATATCGAATTCAAAATATAGAATGGACAAAATATCGAATGGACAGAATATAGTCAACAAAAATATCGAATATCGAATTTGAGGTAAGTAAGTTAATATCTATTTTTAAAAATATCGAATTTTTAAAGTGTTTTTTATGTTAGTATATGTGTAAAAAGTGTATATTTATTTTATAATTTATTTTAAGTAATTAATTTTATGGTATTTAATTTTTGCGTAATATAATTCTGTAGCGGGTTGTGGGTTTATAGGGGAGAAGGGTGGGAAGTAATTTAATTATAATTAATTAAATATTGTAATTTATTTATTGGTATATATTTTGAATTAATTGTCAATTAATTTTTAATTGGTAATTAATTAAAATATAATTGGTAATTATTTTTATTAGTTGATTAATTGATAATTATGTTACTTTTATTAATTTATTTTCTGTAGCGGGTTTTGGGTTTATAGGGGAATAGGGTGGGAAGTAATTTAATTCTAATTAATTGAATGTTTTAATTTATTTATTGTTATTTATTGTTATTTATCTTGAATTATTTGTTAATTAATTTTTAATTGGTAATTCATTTAATTATAATTGGTTATTACTTTTTATTAATTGATTATTTATAATTATGTTAATTTTATTAATTTATTTTCTGTGGCGGGTTGTGGGTGTATAGGGGAATAGGGTGGGAATTAATTTATTTGTAAATAATTAAATGTTTTAATTAATGTATTTGTATTTATTTTGAATTAATTTTTAATAATTTTTTATTGTTAATTAATTAATTGGTAATTGGTAATTAATTTGTATCAATAGGTAATTATGTTTAATAATTTCTTTTTATTTGTATTTTTAATTGATTAATTATTATATTATATTAAATTGAGGGACCTAGCGGTAGACCATCTGGTGGACTGACCATATGGGTGGGTGTCCATCTTGGGTTCTCGGTCAAAAGGATTAACACCAATACTTGTGATATACTATGTATTCTCCTAACTCGCCCAAACACACCCAAAATAGCGATTATTAACATCTACCTCCGTCCTGTTTTGGGGGGTGCGGTTTCTCACACTCTAGAGTCCTTAACTGCTCTATTAAACAGCTTTTCAAGCGATACCAAGGTGATAATGGGGGGGGACTTTAATTGTCATTATGAACCACTTGGGGGGGGTTCCTCAAATAACAACAGATGAGGATGATGCCTGCCGGATTCCACCCCCAAATGTTTATCAAACTAAATCTTGGACACCCATGGCCATGCAGCTCACTTCCTTGACATATACATTCTCACTTGGAGCTTGCAACGGTCGCTTCCCGGGGGACAGCCCAGGAAGGAGTACCTACAATGGAATGGGCCACTCATCAATAATAGATTATCTTATGGTTAGTATGTCCTTATGGCATTTGATCCGATATTTCCATGTACTTGACCGCTCGGAAAGTGACCACAACCCCTTGGTAGCAGATCTGGAATTGCCACTTCCCGATGGGGAGTACCAAGAGGATGATATGATCTCTAGTAACATTAGGATCTTACAGGGTGGTAAAAGAATCCGATGGGCCTCTATTAAGTCTTCGCCAGATAACCTGGCATCATTGTATAAAAGTGTCATTCCCCAGTTTGAGCGCCTAAAAACATTGCTTGAAAATGCCTATAATCTTGATAAAGACGCTAAATTTTTAAATATACACAATGAAATAATGCTGACCCTAGCGGTAAGCTTTTTTAAACCGGCAAATCAGACTAACCGACAGGCACGTGTCACAAATCCTTGGTATAACCAGTCTTGTAGGAGGGCGAAGACTACTCTAATTTCTGCCCTCAAACTAGGCCATAGAGCAACCATTATGGCCGCAAGGAATGCCTATAAGTATCACCTCTCCCATGCAAAATCCGAATGGGAAACAGAGAAGTGGCAGGCCATCAAACAGGCATTAATAGCGAAAGATGCCCGAACTTTTTGGAACCTGGTCCATACTGGTAAACCAGAAGGTAAGGCAAAGATCGATCCCAACATCGCTGAGGAAGCCTGGTGTGCATTCTTTGGTGAACTTTATTCGAGCCCTGCTTCCCAGCATAAAGTGCTACTAAGCATGTCTCTGAGATTGGCCCCTGGATGTCCTCCTCCCCCCTTTACCATGACGGAAATTACACTTGCAGTTCAAGCATTAAAATGTAACAAGGCCCCAGGGTTGGACAAGATCCCTGGTGATCTTTTCAGAGATGAGCCGAAGATCTGGGTCCCCTACTTGACCATCATATTTAATGCTATTCTTGACGGTCAAGAGGTTCCAAGTACCTGGCTGGGGGCCGAAATCATTCCGATTTATAAAAAGGGATCTCCGTTGGCCCCGTCAAATTATAGGCCAATTAGTCTTATTGACGTTACTCAAAAAATCTACGCCAAACTGCTTTTGCAACGCTTACAACATTGGATTAGTGAGAATAACATCATCTCCCACCTGCAAGCAGGGTTCCGTGCTAAAACATCTATCATCGACCAACTACTACGGCTCCAGGTACTTTACTGGAAGCATGTGGTCTTGGAAGGGGGTAGCCTCTACCTGACATTTGTGGACCTTAAGTCCGCATTTGATATGGTGGACAGGAACCAATTGTGGAGTATATTAACAACAATGGGGATTCCACCCTACTTATGTCACCAACTTAAAAGACTCCACGAAGGAACCTATGCAAAATTACGTTATGGCAAATACGGCCAGCTGACAAGAGCTTTTCCTATTGAGACGGGAGTTAGGCAGGGATGCGTACTTGCCCCTACCTTATTTTCCCTTTTTTTAAATGGTCTTGTCGACGACCTAATTAGTGTACATAACATTGACGCCCCTAACTTAGCTGGCGGTAAATTTCCTGCACTTATGTTTGCGGATGACACCCTGCTGCTCTCAAAAACATCTATGGGGATGCAGCGGGTGTTAGACCAATTCACCAAATTCTGTAGGAACAGGAATTTGGTGATTAATATAGACAAAACAAAGTACATGGTGTTCAATGCCAGTGCAACTAATTGTCCACGCCCGTCAATGGATGGACGAGCCCTGGAAAGGGTAAATATTTTCACTTACTTAGGTCTGACTTTAAATGATAAAATGAGTTGGGAAACTCAAATGACTAAGGCTAATTTAACCCTTTCTCAGTCTACGGGGGGATTCCTAAAGTGCAGAAATCTTGTGTCCATAAAGTAGTTAGTGTACCACTGGAAATATATAAGGTTCAAACCAGATCTTCCACCCTTTACGGGGCGGAACTCTGGGGCCACCGTCCCGCGAGTGAGATTAGCATAACAGAGAATAACTTTATTAGACAGCTGCTCTCCTTACCAAAAAACACTCCTCTAGTTCCTTTAAGGTTGGATATAAATCTGAGGCCCATTGCAGAAGCAATAGCCTCACGCCCGCTCCTTTACTGGCGCAGATTGTGGAGCGTCCCGGAGCTTGAGTGCTATAGAGAAGAACTGAAGATTGTGATGGCACGCCCGGGTGCAGGGAAGATAAAGTGGCTATCCTTTATAAGGGGGCAGGCGTCTAGGATCGGCATGGAGAATCTCTGGTCTAATCCGGAGGTCACATGCAAATCCATCTCAAAGAGAACCCTGGCTGAGTCTATAAAACATTACAACTTAGAAGAGGTCCTTCGATCAGCCAGGCCTTCTAGTCTCACTGACAGCTTTCTAGATTTCAAGAATGTCTACAGTTTTGAGAAGGAATTAGACATTATAGAACCTGTCCTAGCAAAAAAACTGTATCTACAGTTCAGATATGGTACACTACCCCTCCATTCTTACACTGATAAATGGATAATGGGTTTAGCTCGTCCTTGTCCAGGTTGTAATGATCAAAACGAATCCCTAATTCATGTGATCTTGTTTTGTCCTGCTTATTCTGTTAGCAGAAAAAAATGGATCAAACAGCTATGTGTGAACCTAGGAGTCAGGAACCATATAGAGTTTTTTAGAATTTTAAAAACTGATACTAATGCACTAATAGTTACTGCTATTGCTAAATTTTTGTTTTCAATGTGGTTAATTAGACGGTGATTGATTCGGTAGTAGCCAGCCACTTTACTGTAGGTAGACAGTTTGTCTCTGTAAAAACTAGGCCTCCACTGTGTTTTAAACTCTAATCCTTGTATTTTATTGTCTTAGGGTTTTTATCGTCACTCTATAAACCACATGCTAACTGATTTACTGCAAATATTTAAAATGAGATGTAACTGTGTATTAGTCTATTGCTGTAAATGTATTTTTCTATTTTTGATGTACTTTTATGGTTCATAAACAAACCGAAATAAAGTTAAATTGATGATGATGATTAAATTGATAATTACTTTTAATTAATTTGTAATTGGTATTAATATTTAAAAAACATTTAATTCATATATGAAGTATTTACTTTCCCTACTGTTGCACTCACTGGAGTGGGAATAGTAATTTTTACTCCTATGCTATCCAATGCTTTCCCTACTGTTGCACTCTCTGGAGTGGGAATAGTAATTTTTACTCCTATGCTATCCAACGCTTTCCCTACCGTTGCACTCACTGGAGTGGGAATAAAAAATTTTACCCCTACGCTATCCAACGCTTTCCCTACTGTTGCACTCTCTGGAGTGGGAATAGTAATTTTTACCCCTACGCCCAACGCTTTCCCTACTGTTGCACTCACTGGAGTGGGAATAGTAATTTTTACCCCTACGCTATCCAACGCTTTCCCTACTGTTGCACTCACTGGAGTGGAACTAGTCATTTTTACCCCTACGCTATCCAATGCTTTCCCTACTGTTGCACTCACTGGAGTGGCAATAGTCATTTTTATCCCTACGCTATCCAACGCTTTCCCTACTGTTGCACTCACTGGAGTGGGAATAATAATTTTTACCCCTATGCTATCCAATGCTTTCCCTACTGTTGCACTCACTGGAGTGGGAATAGTAATTTTTACCCTTATGCTATCCAACGCTTTCCCTACTGTTGCACTCACTGGAGTGGGAATAGTAATTTTTACGCCTACGCTAGCCAACGATTTCCCTACTGTTGCACTCTCTGAAGTGGGAAAAAGTCATTTTTACCCTCCCGCTATCCAATGCTTTCCCTACTGTTGCACTCACTGGAGTGGGAATAGTAATTTTTATCCCTACGCTATCCAACGCTTTCTCTACTGTAGCATTCACTGGAGTGGTAATAGTAAATTTTACCCTCCTGCTATCTTACGGTAAAAATATTGTATATTTGTTATTAATATTATGTTCAGATATATATATGTATTAAAAAATGAAATTGTATGTTTTTTTTTAACTTACATTAATTATTTATTAATGTTAGGCTTATTTAAGTTAAGTTAATTATATTTATTATTTCATTATTTTCAATTACTTTTAAGACATTGAAAAAATTCGATATTTGACTAACTATATTTTTTTCAACGATATTTTTGATTCAATGTTTTTGTACCTACCTGTTTGGAGATAGGGTTCCGATATTTTTAAATTCTATATTTTTTCCTCGATATTTTGGTAAGTCTATATTTGTGTCATCGATATTATGTCAGTGATCCGTCAAAAATGACTGGAGTTTGTTCACTGCCAGGACATTTAAAACATAAAATATACTTGTCATACTTTTTAAATGCCATGAATTTAAGGCCTACCTTAAGGGTGAACTGATGGATTCACTGTTGGAATACCAAATCAGTGACGAGATTCAGTGACGAGATTCAGTGACTCGCAGCTGTGTTCAGGAGGAGGAGCAGCGAACCAGTAAGCGAAAGAGCAGCACTGCCGGCTCCTCGCGCTCCACGTCTCCGACCGGGGTTTGTAAACCGCTGCCTCTGGTTACGGGGGTCCCGACGGTCAGAGCGCAGGTCGCAGAGTTGTGAGAGGAGCTGCACCGAACAAGCAAAGGAGATGATGTCCCACGCCCAAAGCCACTCCAACGCTCTCCCGCTTAGTCTCTGTGCGGAGCCCCGGAGCTTCGGGGGTTTGGCGCTGACCCAGCTTTTGCTACCGGTTCTTTTCGGCGCCGCTCAGCTAGCGGAACAGAGGCACCTGCATCACCAAGACGCCAAGAAGGTTGCAGGCCGGACACCAGAGTTGGAGGGTGCTCGGGCCGCCTAAGCTCGAATCAGAGCGGGATCTCAGAGCTTCATTGTCTCAGGTTGAAGGTGGACAGCGGCAGTAGGAGAGCAGACAGACAGCAGGCAGCAGCTGGGGTGAGTGTGCGAGTACCCGGCAGTTTCACGGAGATGCAGTGACCCGCCTTGGGAGCCTGCCCACCTTGTATCCTGCTCCCTGCCCCCCACCCCCGATACCCCCCCGCGGATGGGGGAAGTCAACCAAACTGCAGGGGGAGGATTGCACAGAAGCACGCCCAAGGTCTGAGGCATGACTAAGACACAAGAGATAAGGCAAACCTTAAGGCTTTAAAGGCTCAGATTCAACTGCCTCCCACAACCAAAAGATGAAAGAACAACCAAAGATCAACAAAAGGAATCTCTGCAATTTTGTAATTTTAAACACATTCCATAGGGCAAGAGCAGGAAAAGAGTCAAGTGGGCTCAGAAGGTTCACATAGGACCAGGAGCAGCAGCATGGGAAGAACCAGCTCAGCGCCACTTTAGCCAACAAAGCAAATGTGTCCCAAAAAAAGGGCAGACAACATTTGATCCCAGAGGATACCTCTACTACCCACCCCCCCAATAAAAGGGCAACTAGGTAAATGAATAGTAAATTACTAACGGACTGCCCTAACGGAATGCCACAAGATGCAGATTAAAGGGAGTCGATACGTTACTTCTTCAGGAAAAATGACTCATTAAGCACCAACCGCAGTACCATCCAGGACGCGCTACCTAACGCTCCAAGCTGGGCCCAGATCAGCTGCCCCAAAAGGCTGAGTAGTCAATCACCCACAAACAAGGGGCGGAACTCCCCGGTCAGCCAGTAACACGACATAGCCTCAATCAAAAATGCCCCCACCATTGTGAAGATGGCGCAAATCCACCACCTCGACGCCAGCGGCCTAGCCTCTCAGAATGAGCAGACCATTGTGCCATCACTAGAGATTATAGACCCAAAGCCCACGAGTCCAAGGCTCTACCAGCACATAGGCAATGACGAAATCGCAGGATGAATGTTGATACGTCCTCAAACACTTCCTAAGTTAGAGTCTGCAACAGTCTCATCGTGGTTGGACGCTCCAAACATACTACAGCTACACCCCAGGCATCAGTCTGGCTCTAGGGACAAGCAGGGATACAGCAATCGTCCCCAACAGGACCATCCACAACTAGCTAAGCAAGCACAAATTTAGGAATAACCCTGGCTGAGCCAGCCTTGGGAAGGGGAAAAGCCATGATGCCAGACTTGCCAATTCACATAATGCCTCCATGTCACACGATATCAGCTCCCTTCACACGCAGTGGCAGCCACCGCAAACAAAGGGTCAAGGTGGCCAAGTGGAGGAAATGCTGGAGGGGAGAGCAGGGGTGGGTGTCATGTGGGGGGTGTTAGTAATAAATATATATTTTTTAAAGAACTAACCTGAAGCCGCAGGCCACCTCCCGCATCACATTGCGCCTCCAGTCCTCTTCCTGTTCCCAGCAGCCCCTGGGACAGAATGCCATCCAATTCCCATAATGCAGAGCGGGGCAGGGATTGGACTGAGCAGAGCTGGAAAGATGCCCCACTTAACCCAGGGAGTAGGTGGGGTTTCTCCAGCCTGGCTGTTCAATGCAGCCGGGTTGGAGAAACCTATGTGCACTTTTGTGTTTGTCCGGCCTGAGACGGGGCCGCCCAACACACATATGCACACTTAGGGAGTGCACATAGTGCTCCCCCTAACTCCCCTCCCCTATACTTTTTGGAATGGGCAAAGTGTGGAACTCATCTGAAATCCTCAAATGTTGCTTTTCTTTTTTGGGGCATTGGATCTTTCTCCTGCGGGGTGGTTGGACCAAGATGTTCCCATTGGTAACGTGGAAGTACACTGTCCTCGCCTAAGATCAGCAACTTCAGGCAGATCAATAGCCAGTGTTGTGTTGCTTGACATTAGGACTGACATAAAGATCTGTTGCATTGTGACTTCAGCATCATGGGTGTTGTCTTCCAGGCTTGAGTCAAGAAGGCTCGGCTTAGATTGGAGCCTCTGAGCTCTTGGCTCTAGCCTTCACCAAAGCCAAAAGTGGCTCTCGGTGCGGAGCAGGTCTAGGGTAAGCGGCTTGAGCAGACCTTCGAAGGCATGGTTTCGGAGCACAATTCCTTTGAGAGAGGTGCTTAGTCTCTTATCAAGCCCAAGCCTCAGAGGTTTGGTGCTCAGTTTTTTGTGAGGTATCTATTTTATTGATAACGTCTGCCTTGGGTAGGTTTGACTGAGGACCACACAGACTGTTCTTGCTCATAGTCTAGGCCCTTTGAGAAGAGGATTTTGGGACTCTCTTCTGGTTGCCCACCCCAATGTTTCAAGCTGGCTATCCCTTCAATAGAGGTGCCCTTGAGGTCTTCAGGTCCAAAGATGGAACCTACCCTATAGAGTCATTATGCCGCATTCAGTAGCGTAAATCCACCACTGCTCTCTCCTGTAGCAGATAATCTTTTTGTTTTTGAAAGTCTGGCACAGATCACTGTTTGATTCCTCATCTTCCTGCCTAAGAAACCTCCCCAGTCTTGGTTGAATTTGAAGCATTGTCAGCAGTAGTGGATCTTTCTAAGCTGGCGATTCCGCTTACTGGAATTAAAGGGATGCTGACTGTAACTCAAAAAGTATGCCCAAACTCAATAGCGGGGAAAAGCAATTAAAGATTGAGTATTTGCTCTGGTGAGGTTTGGGCTTTGGGCAGGGATCTCATTTCATCTTGAAACCTAAACTTATGCTTCAAAGAAAAACAGGTTGAAATGTCCACATTCTCATCAGTAGATGGTAGGAGTGTGCTGAGCATGTGGCCTGCAGCAGCACAGGCTATAAAGGCACAAAACAGTGTTAAGTGGGGAGACGAAATGTCAGACTTTTTCATTTTAGTATACCTGCAAGCAAAGCACAATTGGGCCACAGTGAAAAAAAAAGTCAAGAGCAAATGCACCTCAGGACAATACTTCAAAACATTGGTGTCAGCACTTACCAGTGAATATAAAATAAATGGTTTATTGCGTGAATATCAATGAGCAATCAATTCATTCACTATTGCTTGAGAGCATGTGCTCTCAGGGAAGGAAGTAGTCACTCAGATTTTCTTTATTAAGACTGACATCCATTTCCATTTGTTCTGGCCGCTCCCCTGGACGTTTTCTGTGTGCTGTTTTTGAATGTCAGCATTATTTTTGAGCTGTGTTTGTATCTTTAAGTTCTACCCTTTTTGGTAAAAAAAAAATCATTTAAATTCAGTAAGGAGAAATGGAATTAAATAAAGCAGTTCCCTTCTCACCACTTGCTGTGGCAGTAGGGGAAATAGAGATCAGATCTGGATGCAACAGAATGTATAGGTAAATATTAATAAAACACTATAAAGAGACATAAGACAAAATAACAAAGAATCACTTCATTCTCATTAGTATTTCCAGATGGAGTAACCCCCATTCCACAGAGGAAGATGTTCACTTACTTGAGCAGATGACACCCGCATCTTCGCAATGGTTACAGAAATGGTTGTTCCACCTAGAGTGAAGGCACTCTACCAGGTTTGGCTCGTCTCCTTTGCAGTCCAGATTTTCCAGCAGAATGTTGCCACTACCCTCTCCGAAATACGCTCCGCCAAGGGCGAAAGATGCAGACCCACACCCAAGCTGTCTGCACACTACTTCAGCAGCATTTAGGTCCCACGAATCATCACATATGGTGCCCCAGGCAGAATCGTAGAACAGCTCAACACGACCTTCACACTGGTTGTGACCGTTCTGGAGGCGCATGAGGTAATTTACTGTAAAACAAATAGTTGCAGGAAATAATATATCAGCCAGCCGTTGAACGTCAACGATTTCAAGATCTCCCACAGAGCTGGTGCCAAGCTGGCTACACTGTACCCAGACATCAAAGGATTTCTCTTCTCCAGGTCTCCCGATACACCTAACTATAAATGGGCAGGCCTCACCCTGGTCCCTTTCAAGTTAATGAAGTTACTGAACCCTCCCCAACAGCCCTTCCACCACTGAGAAGAGCCACACAGCTCACACCCAGATATTCCAGTAAAAAGTCTAAAACATTGTTACTACTCTAGGGGCAGGGTTTACACCTCAATAGGGGAAACATTGACAGATGCAGCCTCCGGCTGGGTAAAGCTAATTAGCCTACAAGAACCTTGGGATGGCAAGATCTAACTTTTGATATGTTACTTGTGTTGTATATTTATGACAAATCCAACTTAACCACTGAATTAGATTTACATTGTAATATTTAAAACAGTAGCTGAATCACTTATGTAGCATATCCGAACAAACGTTTTCAAAACAGTTTTATTTTTACCTTTAATTTTTCTCTTAGAATAGCTACAACCCTTTGTAGTGAAAGCAGCTTTTGGGGTCAATGTAGGACCATGCCAACATAACATTCTTACATGTCCTGCTGTTAAATTCTTGGCAGCCTACCTTTTGGGTTATATAGCCTACCTAGGGCTGAATTACTAAATAAAAAATTAAATTAGGGTTCCATACTTTCATAATAGTCTAAAAGCTACAGCAGTCAGGCTACACAAGTAAGTCTGAAACCATGTTTTTCCTTATCAACCTAGTGGTCGGCTCAAAATGTACTAAAGACCAAGGGTGACATTTAACTTTTCATGCCACTGGTGTATTTTCCTGCACCATATACTATGACCTTACTGGAAAGCTAAATATGACAACTGGGCCAATTTTTGCCATGTTGGCTCTCAGGACATGGTCCGCAGTGCCCTGGTGTGCAGAGCTAAGAAACAACACCAGTAGGCAGAAAAATGGGGGTGATCATGCATGATAGGGATGTTCTCACATTCATAAACAGGATTACAAATTGACAACCTCAAAAATTCCTCTGGAATTTCTGGACATCTTATATGTCTGAGAAATCTAAGTTCATGCTTCAATTAATTGAAGCATAGTTTTGGCAGGATACCATGGGTCTACATAGAGTCAATGTTGTTTCATATGCTTATAAAGTACAGGACCAATATGAGCAGCCAGTTTTCAATTTAAATGAAAATCAAGCCTCACACACCATTGTTAGTTTAATTACACCAAGACACATATATTGGCTGTTAACAATTATGTAGGAAGGGAAGATAATTTGACATGTTAAGGAGTGTATGTAGATAAATTCAAAAGTCTGTAATATGAACTCAAGAAACCATAATAATTTGTAGTAAACTATAGTTGATGAGGAGATGGCATCAATAGGCAATTTGGCCCCTGGATTGTTTCTAAAGCATTGGGTTGATTGTGTAGGTGGAAATAACTGTTCTGTTTTAACCATTCTAATTGCTGAAGGGTAAGTTGCTAAATTGGTATAATTGAAACATATGTTATTGTGCTCCCCATTGTGATTTTATATACTTTACTAAGATAGTCACCCGGAGGGTCCCTCATGAAGTGGGTAGGAGTGGTTCAGAGCCAAGTCGTTGTCTTTAAACCCACTTGTTTCAGTAACACATGTATGAAGATAATATGGTGCTATATGGCCGGTTCAGGACACCATTTTGGCTGCAGGCGCTCTGTCCAAGTTACAATGTCAACAAATGATGTCCTTACATGATCTTGTTCAGTGTTAGTGCAGAGACCCTTCCCAGGTGCCAATTTCATTTACATTATTCCCATTGAGGAGCCTCAATGAGTATATTAATCATCTCTGAGGGTTTGTAATTCAATTAGATCCAGGAATGTGAAAAGCAACACATTCAGCATCTCAGCAGCTGGCAGCCTGGGCACGTGACAGATACCTTTATTAAAGGACAATTCTACAGAAATCAGGATGGTTGGCCACCCTACTGGCACGAGATCCTTAGAAACGGATTGTCCTTGATTTATCAGCTTTGGTGAAAAATGTTATTCTAGGTCATGTCAGAAAAAATAATTTGCTTGCACATTTGTCTCAAAATATAATTTGAAAAACTTAGTCAAATAAATCTGGATTTTGCCAAATGTTCAACAATATCAAACCAAGTCACACCAGCACAGCAGACTGAAGTTTTTACCATGGCTTTCTTTTTGTAGAACTTTGTAGTCTCACAGCATACTTATACCATATGTGGTAGGCTGATGATTTCTTCAAGTTCCGAGGTGTATAGCTTTCAGTAAAATTCCACCAAGGAAAATATTTGTTATTACCTTTGTAAGAACTTTGTAGTTCTTATCATTTCTTTTCACACGTAAATAGGAAGCTAACATCTTGCCTCCCTTAGCACTCAATAAAATGCAACTTATATTGGACTCCTAGCACTGAAGAATATTCTTTGAACATCTACATTGTGCTAGATTTGAGTTTGAGATTTAATGAACTCACAAAGGATCGTTAAGAGGTTATTGGAAAGGGAAGACCACTCGGTCCCCCCGAACGTATGGATGGATGCCCCGATCCCCCCGGGAAACCGTTGTGGGCGGGGGGCGTGTCTCGGCTGGTATGCCCAAAGCGGCGTAGCGGAGCACGCCCTTCCCGCCCAGAAGGGGTTGTCCTAGACACCAGCCCGGAAATCCGCGCACGGATGGGCGTACCTGAGGCGGGCCCCCGCCCTCCCGCAGATGGATAAATAGAGCGGGAATCCAACGAAGCTTCCTCTTGTTCCAGTGCTATGAAGGCTGCACCACTCGTCGCTCGTGAGCCCTCAAAGGAACAAGCGGCAATTTTGACCCACCCACCAGCCCCTTTTTGCAATGTTTTTTCTTTTTTGAATAAAGAAATTGTTGGTGATATTCAAATGTATTAAAAAGATACAGTCACTTTTTGCATCATGGATGTATGCCTTTGATTGAATAAATGTTTGTAGGACTTTTTTCCTTTGTAGAAAAGTAGAGGAATGTATCACATAATAAAATTGTCTTGTGCTTTAGGACTTTTTTCCCTTTGTAGCAATGTCAAAGTTGATGAATTGTCAAGCTGTTGCAGATTAGGCGTATTTTCTTTCCTTAGTAGGTAAAACTATTTATTTTGGTCGGGCGGTAAGGTCATGATCGGTGAGCAAAGATTTCAAGGTCCCTAGGGGGGGCGCCACCCAGTATGGATGGGAGCGCGCGGGGGGAGGCGGCCATTGGCCCCTCCCACGGGGAGGCGGCACCCACTATGGATGCGTCGCCTAGGGGGAGACGGCTATATGCCCCTCCTACGAATTTCCCGGGGGGCGGATATCCGCTCCGGCGGAAGAGAGTGTGGGGAAGGGCGGGAGTCCACGCTGTCCTTCTTACGGATACCTCGCACGAGAACTCGGACGACCTTTAAGATGGCGTCGAGTGAAAGGGGGCCCCTACGACAAGGGAAGTTACAGTTGGCAGCGAGGGTAAAGTCCTCTGCGCATGCGCCACTCACACCGTGAGGGCGGGAATTTGGTAGTAGGGATCCGACACCGGTTAAGACCTTGCCGTTGGCCCTTAATGCTAGGATGTACAATTTTATTTTAGAATGGTATGCATTTTCAGGATGCTAGACTCGGCTAGGAAACCTTTGTATTAGAGATTTGTTAAGGTTAGCCCAAGAACTTGTCTTCATCAAAATGTAATGGAAGTAAAATTGTACATGATTCATGAAACGTTTTAATTTAAAGTTTTAAATGTTGTTTCATATTTTAATAAATATGGCCGGGAATAGTAATTTTTACCCCCCGCCTTCCAAAAAGTTCAAACTTGTGTCTGTCTCCTCCCATGGGGAATTGGTGTTGGGATGGGGTGGCGGGCATCCCGGCCCATATGCAATGTAATACAACTTTGCCTATGATATCATCTTCCTTTTCCTCGTTCTTGCTTTCCTTATTTATTAACACCTTGGCTGCTAGGCGTTTTCCCCCTCCTGTGCTGTAAATCACTAAATCTCCTTTATTCATGACGAGCTCAGCTCGTCATCAGCATCGAAAGGGTTAAAGGCTACAAAAGCAATTAATTCTGTGTCAGGACCAGGGGCAAAGATTATGCCATCTAACTTCACTTTATTCTCCAAAAGCAGCCAATATTACATACCAAGAATAGAACTCTAAGGAGAGCACTCCCATCTGTAGCTCTGGTCTCCTTCTAGATCCATCGGAGCATGAACTGAACTGAACTGAACTGCGGAAAGGCGAAGCCAGAGGAGAAACAACAACACATGGGCGTCCGCAGAATTTTTTCCAGGGGGGGCTAACCTGGCAAATGAAGGGGCGTGGCTATTGTTAATCAATAGGGGCGGGCTAAAACGGCAGACAATCAGGATCAGGTAATGCTCAGGCCAAGCTGAGAAAAAAAGTGGTGACTTCTGCATTTGAAACTGGACAACAATTAGAGCACACAAGAACCCTAAAATTACCCCCCTGGCCCCTTAAAACTCATACATTCCCTGATACCTAAAATTAGCCCTCTGGCACCCCAAAACCCATAACCCAGACCCGCCCTGGCCCCTACAACTGTCCCACTGGCACCCCAAAACCCATACCCACCCTGTCCCCTGAAATGCCCCCCCCTTGCTTCCCAAAACCCATACCCACCCTGAATCCTAAAATTAGCCCTCTGGTACCCCAAAACCCATACCCACCATGAACCCTAAAATTATCCCCCTGGCACCCCAAAACCCATACCTAACCTGAAACCTAAAATTACCCCTGCCCCCCAAAACTCATACCTGCCCTGAACCCTAAAAATACCCCCCGACCCCTTAAAACCTGTCAGGCTCCTTCTTCTGGTCTCTTTGGGGCTGTGCTGAATTACCTATAACTTCCCCTACACAACCCCCAGAGCCTGAAGTTGTAAACACAGGCACTAGGATAGTCCTTTAGACCTGCTCTCCCGGATTTAATAAGCACAGAAGCACTAGGATGTGCGAATTTTAATGTCATCGGTGACCTTAATCTTCATCTGGACTGTCTGTCTTCCCCCACCATTCGGAGTTTTTTGGCCGACTTAGAGGCCTTGCAGCTTTCCCAGCTGGTGACCGCTCCTACGCACCGTGATGGGCACTTACTTGACCCGTTTTTTACTAACTTAGAGGACATTAAAGTACTTTGTCCCATACGGATGATCTGGACCGATCACATGCTGGTGAAAATGGTTGTTTCTATATCTGACCCCCTTTATGTTTCCAAGGACAGAACTATTCTTAGACGTCACTGGAATACATTAAAACTGGAGGACTTCTATGATCTCTCAGAGAAAGTACCCCTGGGCCCGGTATCCAATGTTGATGATGGTTATGATTCCTTTTGTGCATGGATTTCTCGCGCCCTTGATACTTTGGTGCCTCTGGTATGGTCTAAACAGGGCACTAAGGAGCATAGTCCGTGGTATGACGATACTCTGGCATCCCTCGAAAGAGCTTGCAGGCAGGCTGAAAGGGTACAGAGCGGGAATATCGTCGTAAAAATATCGACTAACCTAAATATTGCCGCAAAAATATCTACAGGAAGAAGTATCGATGACAAAAATATAGTTTGACCAGAATATCGACAGACAGGTAAGTAATATCGATAACATTAATATAGTTGTAATAAATATCGTTTACAAAAACATAGTTTACAAAAATATCGTTTTTTAAATAATTATAAGTAATGTAGTGTTTTTAATGAGTATTTGTTGTCAAAGTTGTATTTTATGTAGTATTTTATTAGTTACTAATGTATTTTATGTTGAATTTAGTGTTAATAGTTCCGTAGCGGGTTGTGGGTTTATAGGGGAGTAGTGTGGGAAGTAATTTAAATATAATAAAATAATAGATTAATTAATGTTTTAAATGATTATAAATAGTGTAATAAATAATAGTTTATTAATTTCAATTAGTTAATTGATTAATAATTATGTAATTAATTATGTTAATTGTTTAATTAATTTTAGGTGTGTGTACTGGAATTTTTTAGTGAAAATGTAGTGAATTAATTACATTTTAATTGAATAAATATTTAATTAATGATTAATTAAATAAAAATAAAGATTTGCTATTTTATAAATGAGTAAATACATTTAGTAATTTTTACGCCTACACTATCCAACGCTTTCCCTACTGTTGCGCCTTCTGGAGTGGGAATAGTAATTTTTACCCCTATGCTATCCAACGCTTTCCCTACTGTTGCACCCTCTGGAGTGGGAATAGTCATTTTTACCCCTACGCTATCCAACGCTTTCCCTACTGTTGCACCCTCTGGAGTGGGAATAGTCATTTTTACCCCTACGCTATCCAACGCTTTCCCTACTGTTGCACCCTCTGGAGTGGGAATGGTAATTTTTACCCCTACGCTATCCAACGCTTTCCCTACTGTTGCACCCTCTGGAGTTGGAATAGTAATTTTTACCCCTACGCTATCCAACGCTTTCCCTACTGTTGCACCCTCTGGAGTGGGAATAGTAATTTTTACCCCTACGCTATCCAAAGCTTTCCCTACTGTTGCACCCTCTGGAGTGGGAATAGTAATTTTTACCCCTACGCTATCCAACGCTTTCCCTACTGTTGCACCCTCTGTAGTGGGAATAGTAATTTTTACCCCTACGCTATCCAACGCTTTCCTTACTGTTGCACCCTCTGGAGTGGGAATAGTAATTTTTACACCTACGCTATCAAATGTTTTAACTAATAATATATTGTATATTTTAATTATATGTATGTATTATTGTTGTTATATAAAGTAATGTGTTAAATATATGTATATGTACACATTTATTAAGTTTATAATGAAAAAGTGTAGTTAATTTGTTTTCAATAGTTTAAAAATAAAAGTAATGTAATGTATTTTGTTAATAGTACTTATATTTATTTATTATTTAATGTAATTGTAATTAATTTAAAAAGTCGATATGTTTTACATCTATGTTTATTACAACAACATTTTTGAGTAGATATTTATGTACTTACCTGTTTAGGGTGTCGATATTTATGTAAACAATATTTTTACAACTATATTTATGTCAACTATGTTTTTGTAATTGATATTTCAACACCCTACCGTATGAAAGGCTTTGGAGGAAATCATTTGACCCTGAGCTTAAGGCCTGCTATTTTGCTAAAGTAAAGGTTTACCACAAAGAGGTTTGTAGAACTCGTGCCGCCTATTACGCTCAAGAGTTCGGGAATAGCCCTAACCCCGCGAAACTTATCTTTAAGGTTTTAAAAGACCTTGTGGCTAAGAGGACCACGGTGGCTGAAATACGCTCTGACTCCCACTGCGAGGGTCTGGCCTCTTTTTTCTTGGAGAAGGTGTTAGCCATATACCGTTCCTTCCCGACAGCCTCGTCTAATTTAGAGCGAGTCTGCTGCATTGTGGGAGATAGTGAGTGTCTTGACACCCTACCTTCTATGACAAGGGAGGTTTTTGACCATTTGAGCCATAAAATTAAGTCGGGCTCTCCTGCAGATCCGCTTAAGCCGGCTCACTTAGGACCATGCGGCAGTTCTGCAGTGATCCGGTGTTGTCCTTGATTCATTTGTCACGATCTTCAGGGGTAATTCCTCTCAGGTGGAAGCAGGCCATTGTCACACCCATATTAAAGAAGGCTAACCTCGATCCTCTCAAATTTGAGAATTATCGCCCGATCTCCCTGCTTCCCTGGGCCACAAAAGTTGTTGAGGCCCATGTGAACAGTATCCCGGCTGACCATCTGACCAGAGCTAACATCCTAGACCCAACCCAGAATGGGTTTCGTGCGGCCACAGCACGGAAACGGCCCTACTTTCTATGGTCGAACACCTACGTTCGGTGCTTGATGCAGGGCGGACAGCGGCACTACTACAATTAGACCTTAGTGCCGCGTTCGACACTGTATCGCACGGGATCTTACTTCATCGACTAAAGGAAGTGGGAGTCAAGGGCTTGGCCCTATGCTGGTTTCGATCTTTCCTTACGGATCGATCGTTCCAGGTTGCGATTCCACCTGGCAAGTCCAAACCGTACCCGTTTTCCCTGGGGGTCCCACAGGGGTCTTCGTTGAGTCCCACTCTTTTCAATCTGTACGTGAGACCGCTGGCTGCGGTCGTCAAACAGTGGGGCCTGACGATGGTCTCATATGCTGATGACACGCAGCTGGCGGTCATGTTGAGTGGAGACTCTGATGTGGAGGCCCTCAGGTTCAGGGATGGTTTGCGTGCCGTGGCCAATTGGATGAATGCTAACTGTCTTCAATTGAACACCAAGAAGACAGAGGTCATGGTGGTCGGCAAACAAGTGTTGTTGTGGGGTGATGATTGGTGGCCTTCTGAACTGGGTGTGACCCCCTCTCCGGCTTCGGAGATAAAAAATCTTGGGGTTTGGCTAGACTCTACACTGAGCTTCCCCTGCCACACCAAGAGGGTGGCGGCCTCTTGTTATGGCATCATCAGAGGTCTTAGGCCCATACTGAAATTTTTTGATGCCCTCACCAGACAGCTGGTGGTTCAGGCATCAGTACTGTCCCGGCTGGACAATGCCAGCTCGCTTCTGGCCGGGCTTAATCAGGCGGAACTTACCCGGCTGCAGCACGTGCAAAATGCCGCAGCCAGAGTAGTGGTAGGTCTGCCTAGGCGGTGCTCGGTAGCAAAAACGCTGCACTCGCTCCATTGGCTCCCTGTTAAGCAGAGGATTGAATTTAAAGTGCTCTGCCTGGCATTTAACATTTTCAAAGGCATGGCTCCCCAAATTGTGGCTAATATTTTAACTCCTTATGTCCCTCGTCGAGCATTGAGATCATTAGGCCAGAATTTAGCAGTGGTTCCCCACTTCAGGTTGAGCAGAACCGGCAGCCGCTCCTTTCGAGTGTTAGCTGCGAAGTGGTGGAATCTTCTTCCCTGTGAGATCCGGGCTATAGACGACCTTCTCCAGTTCAGACGCGCCATTAAAACGCTTCTGTTCGTTTCATGGCTTGGCTTCTTCATTACCCTTCTCTCTTTGATGTTGTGTTGTGTCTGTCTCTTCATAGCGCCAGGACGCCCCTTTGCTGGGGCAGCTGTGCACTGTATAAATAAAAATAACATAACATAACATAACATAGTCTCACAGGGGAAGGAAAGGAAGGGGACAGCGGGGAGGGAGATCTGTAACGAGAATAACAGACAATTAGAATACACCCCTGCACCACCACATGAGAACCACCCACTTTCTTTCCTTTCTTGTATACTTTGTATTATGGTGTCACCCCTACCTGAAAAGGAAAATATAGTGAACCTGAAACCTAGGAGAAGAGATTCGGGGCAATACCGGGATGTTGCAACCAACTGCAGTGGAAGACACAAAACATACAATGTAACTCTCATTCCTATGTGGGCTGAACTAAATTACAAACAATCCTTCAACATACCAAACAATGTCTGTTTTCATTTCTGTGATTGTACTAATCCCTCTGATATGCAACCCCTCCTGTGTAGGGATGAAAAAGATTGAACAAATGTTGTGAAGACAATTCATGAATGTTCAGCAGGTACGATTAATACCCTCTTAATGTGGTCTGCCGAACTTGCACAGCTCCTGTGCTCCACGGGCGTCTAATGACTCTTAGACGACTATGTAATCCAGATTCAAAGCAAATAAACCAGAAACAGTCTGAGCCCAGACCGTTGTTTTATCGTTCTCAAGGCAGCGTAATGTTTCACAAGGACCCATGAACAAATGGGTCTTTCCCAAAATCAAATATCGTCGGGTCTTTGTTTTCTCCCTGCAATGAGACGGCGAGTGCACGTCTCTTCCAACAGGAAGAAAGTAATTGTTCAGAGAAGGGAACTCAGTTGTGCCCCAATATCCCGCTAACAGCGAGTCACAGCTTGGAGCATCTCAGGTAGTGTACCCAACCCAGAGCGGGGTACCAATCGGTCCGAAGGAATATGAACCAAGAAGGGTCTTACCGGAATTTCAGCATACCAACCCTCACCGTTATTAGGCAGGAATAATTGGCAATGCCGGCGTCTTCGGCGAGATCTTTATTTCCTGGTATTGCGTGGCGTGCGTCACGCAACGTCTCCCACGGAACACTGGGAAATGTAGTTCTCTGCTTGTGCTGCGATCACCGTCGCAGCGCTGTTTCGTAACAGCGATCCGCAGATAACAGAAGTCCTGACAGTGCATCCCCCCTCACAAGGGACGTGGATCAGCAGCATGTTTGTCAGGATATAATCTATGGAACCGAGCAACCAAATGAGGAGCGTGCACGGACCTGGCAGGCTCCCAGGAGTTTTCCTCAGGGCCATAACCCTTCCAGGAGATCAGATACTGCAAACGCCTCCTCACCCACTTGGAGTCAAGCACCCCTTGGACCTCATATTCACGGTCTTGATGCACCCAGATAGGCAGAGGAGCTCGACGGATCAGGCAAAGAGAGGGTTTTAGAAGGGATACATGAAAAACGGGGTGTATCTTGAAGTGGGCGGGCAACCGCAGCTGAACTGCTACTGGGCCCACCAGTTTCACAATCCTATACGGCCCAATGTATTTAGGGTTAAACACACTATGTTTTCTGAACCTAATGTGTTTCTTAGACACCACACCAGGTCACCCTTTTTGTATTCAGGGCAAGGCCTACGATGTTTGTCCGCCTGCACTTTGTACTTAATCTTGGCTCGAACAAGGTTCTTACACGTGGCAAGAAGTATCTTGCAAACACGCAACAATCTCTCCTTAATGTTTGGCAGCCTGACGCTGGTGCTAGGTAACTATTGAGGGTTGAATCTAGGGTGATGCCCATAGGAACAAAAAGAAGGGGTGTGCAGCGTGGAGGAGTGTTGAGTACTGTTATAGGCTATTTCTGCCACCCATAACCAGTCCACCCAGGAATCGGTGTTGTCCTGAACATAACAACGCAGGAATTGTTTTAGGGTTTGGTTCAGCCTCTCTGTCTGACCATCGGTCTGGTGGTGGAAACTGGTGGATAAGGAGGAGGTTATCTGCAACTCCGCAGACCAGGTCTTCCAGAAATGAGCAGTGAATTGGGCCCCTCTATCTGACACAATAACCCTCGGAAGCCCATGTAACCTGACTATGTTTACCAAAAGGAGGTGAGCTAAGTGACCAGCTGTAGGGACCTGGTTGCATGCTATAAAGTGCCCCATATTTGTGAGATAGTCCACTACCACAATTATAGCTGTCTTCCCCTGGTCTTTGGGGAGTCCCACGATGAAATCCACCGAAAACCTCTCCCACGGATTTTCCAGAGTTGGCATGGGGTGTAGGAGTCCTTGAGGTCGTTGTCGATCAGATTTCATCTGTGCGCATTTTGTACATTCGTAAACCCATTGTCTTGTCAAAGCATCCACTATTTTGTTGTTCACGCTGGGTCTGTAGGTGACGATGAACTGGTATTCTTCGAAGAATAGCATCCATCGAAGCTGTCTTGGGGTTAGATGATGGGCTGCTCGCATGAATTGCAAGTTGCAATGGTCTGTATATACCGTCACTTGATGTTTAGCTCCCAACAGCCAGTGCTTCCACTCCAAGAATGCATCGCGAATGGCCAGTAGTTACTTCTCCTCGATCGTGTAGTTTGCTTCCGCAGGATTGAGCTTCCGAGACAAAAACGCAATGGGATGCAACAATCCCATGGTTTCTTCTCTTTGGGATAGTACTGCCCCCAGTGCTACCTCGGATGCATCGGCTTCCACCAGGAAAGGCTTTTCTGGGTTTGCATGAGTAAGAACAGGAGCGGTTGAAAGAGCGTTTTTCATCTGGTCAAAAGCTCCTTGTGCTTCCTGATCCCATATAAATGGAATGTTCTTCCTTGTGAGTCTGGTCAACGGTGTTACCATCGCCGAGAAGCCGTGTATGAAACGCCTGTCAAAATTGGCGAACCCCAGCAGACACTGAATATCCTTGACGGTACAAGGACGAGGCCACTCCTTTACTGCCTTGACTTTTCTTTTGGCCATAACCTGACCGGACGGTGTGAGCATCACACCCAGGAATTCCACCGTGGTCACATGAAACTCATACTTGGTGATCCTGCAGTATAGACGATGTTTAACTAAAGCCTGTAACACCCGACTCACATGTTCTGTGTGTTCTTCAGTCGGATTGGAATAGACCAAAATGTTGTCGATGTTAACCACGACAAAATGATCAAGATACTCCCTTAATACTTCATTTAAGAAGTATTGAAAGGTGGCTTGGGCGTTACATAGCCCGAAGGGCATAACAAGGTATTCGAAGACCCCATACCGCGTCTTAAAAGCCGTTTTCCATTTGTCGCCTTGCCTTATGCGTACAAGTGATAGGCGCGTCTTAGGTCTAATTTGGTGTAGATATTTGCGGCTCGTACTTGTTCCAACAAAACAGGGATTAATGGCAAAGGATATTGGTTCTTCACCGTGATCGAGTTAAGCGCTCTATAGTCAATACAACATCTCTTTTCCCCATTGGCTTTTGGAATAAAAAACAACCGTGAGGCTGCTGGGGATCTTGATGGTCTTATGTATCCGATAGCAAGGTATTTGTCTAGGTAAGCTCGTAAGAACTCGTTTTCAGGTACAATAAGGGCATAGATTCTTCCATTAGGAACCACAGCCCCTGGAATAAGGTCTATTCAGCAATCATACGTCTGGTGAGGCGGGAGCACCTCGGCCTGAGTATCGCTGAAGACAGTTTCGAATGCCTTGTAACAAGAAGGAAGAACCACTTCCTTTTCAGCGGCAGTGGCTATATACTGTATGGAGGCCAAAGCCCGCGAGGGACCATAATACTCGGTTGTACAATGTTCCTTGCAATAGTCCGAAATGAACCGTTCAGATTTGTTTGTCCAGTGTATCAATGGCTCGTGTTTTTGTAGCCAAGGAAGCCCCAGAATAACACCGTATTGAGGAGCCTGGATAATGTTGAAGGACAGGTTCTCACGATGGTTACCATTGTGAGTAAGCTCGTATTCAGGGGTGTAGTATTTGATGGGACCGGCTTCTAGTTCTTTTCCGTCCTCATCATATACCGTTTCTGGATGGCTCTTAAGAAGAAGAAGCACTCCTAGACGTTCGGCTTCCGTGAAGTCCATAAAACAGCCTGTTGCGCCTGAATCCACCATCGCTCTTATGTGTTTTTCTTTGGAATCGACAAACAACGACATTGTAAGAAACAAGCGATTCCTTTCTTGTTCACAGCCTGGCGTTATGGAAGGGATAATAAGTTTGCTTGATTGTTCCCCTTAACCCACCTTCAAGCTTTGTAGTTTTCCTGCCCCTGATCCGTGATACCAACTGCAGCTTGTCCATTCCTAAACCTTCCAGGCTTAGGTTTCAGTGGACACTCCCATAAGTAATGCCCTTTTTTGCCACAATGAAGGGAGAGGCCTTGTTTTTGGCGATGATCTTTTTCGCTCAGCGAAGCCCGCACTGCTCCTATTTCCATGGGTTCCGGTGTGGTTGTGGGCTTTTCTCCTTGGCTGCCTCGATCATATGGCACGACTGACCATTCTTTTTTCTTGTGGTCACCCTTCCACTCCTTCATTCTATGATCCAAATGCAGGGTAAGTTCGATAAGAGCTGAACAGGTGCGAGGTTGGGGGTCGATATGCACCAACACATCTTTTAATTCGTCATTCAAACCTTGGTAAAAGATTGCCGATTGTTTGGCTTCGGGCCAATCAGTCTCCGCCACCAGTCGACGAAAGCTGTTAAGATATGTCACCAGTTCTTTATTACCCTGTTTCAGTTCCAGTAGCTCCCTATCGGCAGTAAAAGACTCAGCCCTGCGGTCAAACGTTTTCTCGAATTCAGATCGGAACTCATCCCAGTCGTAGAGAAGAGGGTCATCACGTCTCACCACAGGGACTGCCCACTGCGCTGCTTCACCCCAAATACGAAATCAGGAAGGCTACTCTAGCCTGGTTGGTAGAGAACATCTTTGGTTTGCACATAAAGTGCAATAACACCTGAGTCGTAAATACTTGTACTTTCTTATTGTCCCCATAGAATCGCTCAGGGGGTGCCAAGGGTATTTGGGCGGGCATCACCACTAATACAGAGGTGGAAGGGGTAGTGCTCCCCCCAACATTGAATGGGTTCACCTGTATTCTATCTACCCTCGCCCTTAACTGTGCATTCTCTGCTCTAGAAGCAGCTACTTCTTTGTTGGAGGCTGCTAGCTCAGTTTGAACCAACGCCAGCGCTGCCATTACATCGTCTAAGGTAGCCATTATCGTTTCAGCACAGCAAAGAAGAAAAAAAACAATCGTGGGCCAATTATTCTGTCATGCTCCTTCTTCTGGTCTCTTCGGGGTTGTGCTGAATTACCTATAACTTCCCCTACACAACTCCCCCCAGAGCCTGAAGTTGTAAACACAGGCTACTAGGATAGTCTCACAGGGGAAGGAAAGGAAGGGGACAGCGGGAAGGGAGATCTGTAACGAGAATAACTGACAATTAGAATACACCCCCGCACCACCACATGAGAACCACACACTTTCTTTCCTTTCTCGTATATTTTGTATTATGGTGTCACCCCTACCTGAAAAGGAAAATACAGTGGACCTGAAACCTAGGAGAAGAGATTCGGAGCGATGCCGGGATGTGGCTACCAACTGCAGTGGAAGACACAAAACATACAATGTAACTCTCATTCCTATGTGGGCTGAACTAAATTACAAACAATCCTTCAACATACCAAACAATGTCTGTTTTCATTTCTGTGGTTGTACCAATCCCTCTGATATGCAACCCCTAAATCGTTTCTCCTGTGTAGGGATGAAAAAGATTGAACAAATGTTGTGAAGACAATTCATGAATGTTCAGCAGGTACGATAATTACCTTCTTAATGTGGTCTGCCGAACTTGCACAGCTCCTGTGCTCCACAGGTGTCTAATGACTCTTAGACGACTATGTAATCCAGATTCAAAGCAAATAAACCAGAAACAGTCTGAGCCCACACCGTTGTTTTATCGTTCTCAAGGCAGCGTAATGTTTCACAAGGACCCATGAACAAATGGGTGTTTCCCAAAATCAAATATCGCCGGGTCTTTGTTTACTCCCTGCAATGAGACGGCGAGCGCACGTCTCTTCCAACAGGAAGAAAGTAATTGTTCAGAGAAGGGAACTTAGTTGTGCCCCAATAACCCGCTAACAACGAGTCACAGCTTGGAGAATCTCAGGTAGTGTACCCAACCCAGAGCGGGGTACCAATCGGTCCGAAGGAATATGAACCAAGAAGGATCTTACCGGAATTTCAGCATACCAACCCTCACCGTTATCAGGCAGGAATAATCAGCAATGCCAGTGTCTTCGGCGAGATCTTTATTACCTGGTATTGCGTGGCGTGCGTCACGCATGCAACGTCTCCAATGGAACGCTGGGAAATGTAGTTCTCTGCTTGCGCTGCAATCACCGTCGCAACGCTGTTTCGTAACAGCGATCTGCGGAAAACAGAAGTCCTGACAAAACCCATACCCGAACTGAACCCTAAAATTACTCCCCCAATTAGTACCCCAAAACCCATACTGACCCAGAACCCTAAAATGATCCCCATGGCCCCCAAAACCCGGACCCACCCTAACCCCTAAAATTACCCCTGGCACACCAACGCCCATACCCGCCTGGAACCCTAAAATTACCCCATGGCACCCTCTGAGGCTAGGGCCATAGGGCACCTCTCTTCCTCCCTCTGAGGCTACGGTTATAGTGTACCTCTCTGTCTCCCTCTGAGGCTAGGGTCATTGGGTACCTCTCTTCCTCCCTGTGAGGCTTTGGTCATAGGGTACCTTTCTTCCTCCCTGTGAGGCTAGGGTTATAGGGTACCTCTCTGCCTCCCTTTGAGGCTAGGGTCATAGGGTACCCCTCTGCCTCTCTCTGAGGCTGGGGTCCGGGGGCACCTCACTGCTGCCTCCCCCTGAGGCTAGGTTCCTTGGATATTTCTCTTCCTCCCTGTGAGGCTAGTGTCATAGGGTACCTCTCTTCCTCCCTGTGAGGCAAGGGTCATAGGGTACCTCTCTTCCTCCCTTTGAGGCTAGGGTCATAGAGTACCTCCCGTCCTCCCTGTGAGGCTAGGGTCATAGGGTACCTCTCTTCCTCCCTCTGATGCTAGGTTCCTTGGATACCTCTCTGTCTCCCTCTGAGGCTAGGGCCATAGGGCACCTCTCTACCTCCCTCTGAGGCTAAGTTATACGGCACCTCTATTCCTCCCTGTAAGGCTAGGTTCATAGGGCACCTCTCTTCCTCCCTGTGGGGCTAGGGTCATAGGGTACCTCTCTTCCTCCCTGTAAGGCTAGGGCCATAGGGCACCTCTCTACCTCCCTCTGAGGCTAGGGTTATAGGGTACCTCTCTGCCTCCTTCGGAGGCAAGGGTCATAGGGTACCTCTCTTCCTCCCTGTGAGGCTTTGGTCATAGGGTACCTTTCTTTCTCCCTGTGGGGCTAGGGTCATAGGGTACCTTTCTTCCTCCCTGTGAGGCTAGGGCCATAGGGCACCTCTCTACCTCCCTCTGAGGCTAGGGTTATAGGGTACCTCTCTGCCTCCTTCTGAGGTAAGGGTCATAGGGTACCTCTCTTCCTCCCTGTGAGGCTAGGGTCATAGGGTACCTCTCTTCCTCCCTCTGAGGCTATGTTCCTTGGATACCTCTTTGCCTCCCTCTGAGGCTAGGGTTATAGGGTACCTCTCTGCCTCCCTCTGAGGATAGGGTCATAGGGTACCTCTCTTCCTCTCACTGAGGCTGGTGTCCTGGGGCAAATCCCTGCTGCCTCCCCCTGAGTCTACGTTCCTTTGTTACCTCTCTTCCTCCCTGTGAGGCTAGGGTCATAGGGTACCTCTCTTCCTCCCTGAGAGGCTGGGGCCCTAGGGCACCTCTCTATCTCCCTCTGAGGCTAGGGTTATAGGGTACCTCTCTGCCTCCCTCTGAGGCTAGCATCATAGGGTACCTCTCTGCCTCCCTCTGAGGCTGGGGTCCTGGGGCACCTCACTGCTGCCTCCCCCTGAGGCTAGGTTCCTCAGATACCTCTCTTCCTGCCTGTGAGGCTAGGGTCATAGGGTACCTCTCTTCCTCCCTGTGAGGTTAGGGTCATAGGGTACCTCTCTTTCTCCATGTGAGGCTAGGGTCAAAGGGTACCTCTCTTCCTCCTTTCGAGGCTAGGTTCCTTGGATACCTCTCTGCCTCCCTATGAGACTAGGTTTCTTGGATACCTCTCTGCCTCCCTCTGTGACCGGAAGATTCCCTCAGGAGAGTCCACAAGTAACCTGCGACAACAGCACACCCTCGCACGTGAGTACTAAGACAGCTGTACTATGTACATGTGTGTAACAGCATCATCATTTTAACTTAGGGTCACTCTCTTCAATCCATATCAATACTAATGTTGTTTTATTAATAACTTCCACTCATTGGCACACGCAATCCTGGGGGTTCCTAGCATTTATTGTACAAGCTGATCCCGGAGGGGCACCTTCATGGAGAGTTCAAGATTTGACTTGTCCATTTTAGTTCCTGAAGTGAGCAGCTAGTCTGTTTGGCAAAAACAAGTGAGCATTGGCGAACCTAATAGTTTGTTTGAAAATGCACCTTTAATAAATGTGACATATGTGTGTGTGCGTGTTTGTACATGTGTGCGTATGTGTTTGTGAGAGTGTGTGTATACACATATGTGAATGTGTGCATGTAGAGCATGTGTGTGCATGTGCCTGAGTGTAGGCACCTGTGCGTGGGAGTGTCTGGTTGCATGCGTGTGTGCGCATGTGTGAATGTGTGCATGCTTGCCTGTGTGGGCATGTGAGCGCGTGTGTGAATGCATCTGAGTGTATGCACCTGTGCGTGTCTGGTTGCGAGTGTGTATGCTTGTGTGTGAATGTGTGCATGCATGCCTGTGTGTGCATTTTCAAAAACAACAGTTGATGGACAGAATGCAGAACAATGTCATACAATCACACCAGTACAGAGATCTGGGCCTAAATCCATCGTTTCTTTACTCACCATGCCATTCCAGTTTGAACCTAGCCATATGCAAATCAGTTTTGACCCTGTGCCCCATGGGAACAGTTCAGCCCGAACTGCCAAAGCAGGTTCTCCCTGGACTGGAAACAAGCATCCTAGGACCAGTTTCGGGCTTTCAGCCCTCATTAGCCTGGATAGCTTGATTCCAGTGGCATGGAGAGCATGGGACTCACGTCTGAGCATACCCGTCCCACTCAGGGTGACAAATGCAACAACAGTTGATGGACAGAATGCAGAACAATGTAATACATTCACCCCAGTACAGAGATCTGGGCCTAAATCCATAGTTTTTTGCTCACCATGCCATTCCAGTTTGCACCTAGCCATATGCAAATCAGTCTTGACCCTGTGCCCCATGGGAACAGTCCAGCCCGAACTGCCAAGCCAGGTCCTCCCTGGACTGGAAACAATCATCCTAGGACCGGTTTCAGGCTTTCAGCCCCCATCAGCCACGATAGCTTGATTCCAGTGGCATGGAGAGCACGGGACTCACGTCTGAGCATACCCGTATCACTCGTGGTGACGAATGCAAAAACAACAGTTGATGGACAGAATGCAGAACAATGTCATACATTCACCCCAGTACAGACATCTGGGCCTAAATCCATTGTTTTTTAGCTCACCACACCACCCCAGTTCAGACATGGCCATATGCAAATCAGCCTTGACCCTGTGCCTTATGGGAACAGTCCAGCCTGAACTGCCAAGCCATGTCTTCCTTGTATGACATTGTTCTGCATTCTGTCCATCAACTGTTCTTTTTGCATGTGTGTGCATATGAGCACATGTGTGCATGCATTTGAGTTTATGCATCAGACAGAATGACAATGGGTGGGAGGGGTTGCAACTACCAGAGCGAGGCGCCCCATCAGGGAGTTGAAGTCTCTCGCAGGGAACTGCTCTGCTCCCTGTGGGACCCAGAATTACGGACAAAAGGCGTCCATAAAAGCATGGGCATCCGCAGTGGGGGCAAGGAGGGGTACTCCAGGGTGCGGGGGGCAAGCTCCCCTCCTTGCCCCCCCCCCTGCGGACGCCCATTCAACAGCATGAACTGGAAACATTTATTTTCTCAGAGTGAGATCAATTTTGGCTTGGAGTCTAACATCCTGCTCTGCAGGGTTTCTATTACATGCGTACATTAGCACTACACATGCTGGTAACTTATGGATTCTTGATGGCCATGTGATTCAGTGTATTTCACTATATGACCCTTTTTTATGTTTAATGATACCAGACTTACTCACTAATAAAATTAACAAGGAAA
The DNA here is from genome assembly GCF_964263255.1 of Lissotriton vulgaris. Lineage (NCBI taxonomy): Eukaryota > Metazoa > Chordata > Amphibia > Caudata > Salamandridae > Lissotriton > Lissotriton vulgaris. The sequence goes on along the minus strand of NC_141693.1, from coordinate 1,186,197,915 downwards.
CCCTTAAGTATACGCCTAGGTATGTTTTTAATTGCTTTTGCCTGAAACGGGACCCAAGTAACTGTTCTGAAAACAGATTTAAAGGAACCCCCAGTTAATTTTTCCATTTCATTGAGTCTGATGGGGTGGCATTGTTACTTCCCCAGTGTGAGAGGTCGTCAAATGATGAAGCATACCTCGCTACATTAAACGTGAGACGACCTCTCAAATATCTTTTGATGGCGTTCTCTTCCAAGAAGTCCAAACTGAAAATTAACAGTTGTGACCTTATAATGTCTAAGTATTTTTTTTTTGATCTATTACAGATATGGTGCTTGAAAATTCTGGAGAGTTTTCTGGCACTTCTGTCTGAAGAATAAGATAGCGGTGAAAGCAGAGTACATTCCAGGCTATCTGCTAGATTCGGCAGAATGGCAATCCAGAAAATTTCAAGATCTGAGTGCCTGGATGTTGCATCCATTGGATCTTCCAGACTCTCATGGACAGTTGGGGCCAATGTCAGATCGATCTTGGCCTGATGATTGGATCACCAACTCCTAAAGTATATTACTTGGACACCGGACCCGGGAGCTTCGGCAACAGACACCTTGCTATAGAGAGCAATTATGCCTTTCCAACGTTCGCAATGATAGTGAGGGTGACAGCACAGAGCATGAGACAGTCAGTCAAACTGGTTTTCCCTAGACCAATCTGGAGATCTTGAGCTTGATTTCTCTTTCAGATGGAACTTCCTGTCCATTGTCAGATGATTCTGAGGGATCCACAAGACCGATGACACTGGTTGGTGGAGGAAGGATCACTCCATCTCCTGGCATGGAGGGTTATATTCAATGCTGGTCAATCCCAGGACTTTCAGGACTCAATAAGGAACTCATTGAGAAGGTTTGGGCAGAGAGCACAATCAAGCGCTACAGCTCAGGCTGTGTAATGCTTTCCTCGGCGTATGGAAAGGGGTCTGACATTGTCAATGACTACATTTTCTCTCAGAACTTTTAGAGGAAGATAAAACTTACAGGCCAGTAAACATGTTGTATGATGTGTCAGTGGGTTGACATACTATGGTATTCATGTTGTTGTGAGGAGTCAGTCTTTCCGTGCCTCCCCGGCCCAAGTGGTATTTCTTGTGGGATGTAAATAAGGTTCTGATTCTGTTCCTTTCATTGCAGAGAAATGACAATCTGACAAGGAAGAAATTACCAGGTGAGCTGCTCCTGTTGGTTTGTTTGGTTGCGTGCAGATGGGTATCGAAAATTAGAGCCCTAGACTTAGCTGATAAGATGTTCACCTCTCATTGGATTACCGTTAGAGTGTTGCGATATACCAAGGGTATTGCAAAGGTGAATTATTTTATAGAATTCAAGGATTCCCCAAAGCTGTATATGGTACAATGCATAAAGGCTCATGAGACTCTGACCGAGGAGTTTTTACCCCAAGAGGGCAACAAAGTTATTCATTGCTTTGAAAAAATCCCTTTTTGACAGTGTTCTCACCCACCATTTTCAGATGGGTGCTGTGGGTGACAGGAAGTGGACATTGATGTGCCCACATTTAATGGTCAGTCAGCGAGAGGAGCTGTGGCTTCCAAGACTTTTCTCTGGGAGCTGACCTGGAGGATGTTATGAAAGCTGTGAAATATTGGTCCGATTCTATCTTCAAGTATTTTAAGTCATTGGGAGATGCGGCTACGCTAGTGGTGAGAAAGCTCCGAACTAGCATAATCATCACCTGCAGTTGTGACATAAAATAAAAAAATTCCTAGGTTTCGCAACGGAAAGTTTGAATTCTTTTTTTGACACAGAGGCAAGGATTGTCCCACCAGGCATGATTAGCCATTTAGAATTACAACAGGATGTCGGTCCCAGTGATTTACAGAGTATTTATTCAGATGATATGCATAGTTGTTCCTTCTAATCTTTAATTGATTGGTATGTAGTTGCTACCTGTGCTCATTATAAGTCAATGAGGTGCACCTTACATAGATCATTTTTCTACCCTTACAGGAAATAAACAAAAACAGGAATAAGAACACAGAGTGCTATAAGAATGTATAAGTCGCAGGACGAAAGAGGGGGAAGTATTCTAGGTGTTTCATAACAGGTATTTGACTGGGTGTCGGTTTTTTCTGAACCACATTTTATCCCTGATTGTTATGGAGAAGTAATATGCTTATTGTTGGTCAACAAGCTCTGTTGATGGGGCTTCTTGCTTCTTTGATACTGCCCATTTTTCCAAGGCCACTTCACTATTAAGCACTTCAATATCTGAAAGCTTCACATTCCAATGTGAGCTGCTGTTGGAGAATAAAGTGAAATAATCATCGTGTCCATGTAATTAATATATTTTAATCTTTCCTTCACAATAGCTAAAATATTTTTTTCTTACCCCTACTGACCATATTGAACATGCTCCAGGTGTTAGTGAGTGAATCTTTGATGTGCTGGAAGAATTAAATGACAGGTCATTTTTATGTTAAGTCTATCTAGGGACTCTCTACTTCTTCAGCCCTAAGGCAAATGGCACTGAAGAGAGTTCTGCCATTGCAAAACAATGTTCAGTGGATTCCAACAGCAATAAACAGCTTTGCATGAAGACTTTGTTAATAAAAAATGTATATATTCTAAATGAGATGATCTGTGAGCAAGTAAAATAAAAGAAAATGGTCTTCTCCATGTTGTTTAGATATCAAACAGAGTGGTAAATTCTGACCCGAAACACATTATGCACTTAATTTCTATATAAGCCCAATTTAGAATGAGATCTACTGGTGGATCCTTGCTCAAAAATTACTAAGTATTGAGATTTTAGTTTTGATCCAAATGCTATTAAACGGAAATACACAAAAGTAACATTGTATGTTATAATCTGTCTCATCAAGTAAAAGTAAAGCCTCTTTGTGCTTATTTTGTCTGTCTCGCACTTCTATCCATCACCTTAGTCAGTCAAACATTTTGTTTATACTTTTGCTTTACTGAAGTGTGATGCATGATTGAGGAAGAACAAGTTATTTAGCTTGGCAAAGCTCCTTCTGGTGGATACTCTCAAATGCAGATTTCTCACCTCTCGAGTATTAGCCCCTTCCACGCTCATGACGAGCTGGGCTCGTCATGGCGTAGCCTCCTCGCACGCTGATGCCGAGCCCAGCTCGTCATGAAGCATGGGATTTTGAAAATCTGAGCATGCGAGCAGAATTCTCTGAGCGCGGATGCGGTTGGGTATGTAGAACTTACATAATGTTCTCTATCATAATTTCCACAAACTTTGTGGAGTTTTGCGTAATCATGCAAGGAGTGTAATCCAGCATTTAGCTCTATTTTGTCAGCGCAAAATGCTCACTTGCAAAATGGATCCAAGGGTGCATTTTGTGCTATGAAAATAGCATTAAATGCAGCAGAATACAAACAGAAGCAACCAGCAGCCGCTCAATCTCTAGTAGTTCATGGTTCTTGCGCTCTTTTGGTAAATTTGCATCACACGAGTCGCACAGAATTACTGAAATTACTCTGATTACTCCAGCTTAATTAAAATTGTACCAAGGCATAGTGAATACCCCTGGGTGCCAAACTGGATCTGGAAATTCCATAAGAAGTGTTCATGTGGCCCGGTAGGCATCTCCACGTGGCTCTGTGCAATAATGTTCATCTGATGAAGTGACGAATGGAGCTGCATATAAGCACAACCCATGCACGCTAATCAAAATTTCTTTCATATGCTTTCTGTGCACTCAGACGCAGAGAGCAACAGCAGATTGGAACAACCAGTGAGCTGATTTGTAAATGGGGACCTTTTTAGATGGAAAAGGAGACCATTACACAGAACAAGGAGGTGGGAGGGCAGTGTGAAATCGTTTGTGGATAGAGAATCCACCAGAAAAATTGTTACTGAAGGTGAGTAACTTGCTTCTGATGGATGCTTCTAAGTGCAGATTCCCCACTTTGTGCAAAAATACAAAACCAGTACCTTTGAAGGTGGTGGGTCTATGGAATGGCTCAGATCAAAAAGTTCTACAGGGCCAAATGGGTTAAATGTTTTTCCTGTTAGGCCTGGCTGTTGAGCCAGTAGTCTTTGATGAACATGTACATTGATGCCGACGCAGCAGCCTAACACAATTCTATGACAAGCGCTCGATGTGCCAACACAATTGTAGCATCCTTAGCACTGGTGGAATGAGCTCTCAGGCCTTCTGAAGGCTTGTTTATAGCCAATACACTGCAGACCTTAAGAGAGAATACCCATTGAGAGCTGGTTAGTTTCTGCACTGATTTGCTCTTCTGTGCACTACAGCACTCCACAAAGAGCTGATTGTCCACCCAATGTTCCTTAGTACGATCAATGTAAAAGCTCAGTTCTCTCCTGCGGTCCAAGCGATGGACTCTTTTATCCTTTTTCAAAGGATGAGGTGGAGTACAGAAGGTTGGAAGAGTGATGTCTTCTCCAATGTAAAACGATGTTACCGCCTTCAGGAGGAACTCTGCTTGATTCAGTAAAACCAGCCTGCCTGGTAAAAAGGTAATTATAAGGATGCTGCTCCAAGAGGAGCTAAAGCTCATCACATGCAGTGTCATTGGTATTGCAATCAGAATAACCACTTTCAAGGTGCTGAGGTGCAATGGACAACAGTGAATTGGCTCAATAGGGGGTACACATGAGGAAAGGGATGACCAAATTAAAATCTTAATGTAGCAACACAAAGTGTTTTGGCGGGAACATTTTGCAAACCTTTTAGAAAACGCATCAATGGCTGGTCTGGTAAACATAAAAAGGCACAACAAGTATCCTCTAACAGTGATTACAGCAATACCATGATGGGCCAAGATAGAACAAACATTAATATATTAGATAGTTTGTCCTCCAACATGTCTATCTGGCAGGTATTGCACTGACCCACAAATGTTTCCCAGCGCCCACAACATACACTGATTTTAACGACAGGTATCTGGCTGCCAGGATTAGATCAACGACTTTAGAAGAAAGGTCGACTGCCACTGCTCATTCTCCACGCACAGAAGTGCAGATTGAGCAGGCCTGGGTGCAAGACCCTGCCCTGCTGTTGTGACAGAAGATCCTCCTGAAGTGCAACATGATTGGACGACAAATGTTTAGGCCCAAACGTTCAAGGTGCTACACTCTGCTGGCTCCATCTGGAGTGACAAGGTTGACTTGAATCCGGTCATTCCTCTTCTTCTTCAGAATTCTGGGCAGGAAGACAGCTGTGGAAAGGTATACAGGAGTCCCATGCACCTCTGCATGCAAAACGTGTCTCTGTGGAAGAGCCTTGTTTGGAACTCCAAAGCACAGAAGTGTTGGCACTGAACAGTCTGGAAGGTGGTGAAACGATTGAGTCTGGGTTCTCTACATTGCTGGAAGACACCCTGCGCCACCACCAGGTGTAATCACCTTTCACGATCCACTAGACATCAGCTGCTGTGCAAGCCCACCATGGCATTTAAAGATCCTGCCAGGTGATGTGCTACCTTAAAATGCCCTGAAGGGTCAGAATTCCAAAGGTGCAAAGTCTCCTGCCACAGGACCCAAGACCCCACCCAACCCAGATTGTTGCAGTACCACATGACAGTGGTGTTGTCTGAGAGAACCTGGACCAGGCTGCCCTTGATGGTCAAGTTAATATGGATATTGATACATTTATCGACAAAAATATTGTCCTTATTTATAGAACATCCGAACACCACATCTACCTTGACACACAAGTATGTAGTCAGGCAGGCCCTGCAACCTAGGCCTGGGATCCCTGATTGAGAGGCCACAGGTGGAAATGTGCAAGGCTGGAAGGCAAAGACGCGGTCAATCCCACAGATAGGCGCATCAACATCTCAGTGGTAGGGGAGATTGCACCCAGCAAAGCACAGATGTCCCGAGGGGGTACGCGCACTTCAAAAAACACCATACATTCAGATGCCACATGAGTTAGGAACACATATCCAATGAGGACCTAGCACAAGTAGTAATCATACAGTCCCCACTGGACACATTCACTATTGGCCACACTGTGTCTACACAAGGTCGAGACCCACCTGTAGTTACCATTTGGCCATTATTTTAGGACTCTAAGGCAGCAACCACATTTTCTCACTATGTATGGGATTCTGGATGCATTATGGCTTGATGTAAAAAATGTATATAAGATTAAAACAAACCCAATGTAAATTGAGACAGTCATCAGACCTCGTGCCTGTAACCTTTTCCCCCAGTCCCATTGTTTAATTAAAAGAAACTGTTCCTTTTTGACAAATACCTTAATATTTAGGAATTCGAACCTGAGCAACATTTTGGCAAGCCAGATAAAAGGAATGGGACTTTGTACCGAACGGCTGCCGAAGGAAGGTGACCTCGCCCACACAGATTCACGTTGTACATCGACAAAGGTCGGGTCGACAGAGGCAGCAATTGATTGGAAATTCTGCTGAATTTGCGGGGCAGAGGTCCATCTTGAAGCAGCCGTCACAGAGGTTAAGAGACCACATCCAAACCTGAAATATTGTCCTTTAAAGCATTTGGCATATGGCAAACTAGGGAGAAGTGAAAAAAGATAACATGAATGTCCTGCCACTGACACGTTCTGGCATATTACCTATTTCATATGTCCCAACTGTATTAGTCGTCCGGCGGCCTTGGACGCAAACCTGCAGAAGTCACCTTTTTTTACAATAGTCAGCACGCTAGGAAGGGTGAATATTTATAGTATAGCACTTTATGGCTCCCAGGACGCTTTTATTGTGATACAGCTATCATATAAAGGCGGAGTTGGTGCCTCAATCGCATAGTTTTTAGTTGAAAAGGATTTCTCAGTGCTACTGGTTTCTTAACACCATTTGTGTTTGAAAGGAGTGAGAGGTGTTGATCGCTTGGACTTATGGGCATGACACAGATGGTACGCATGACCTTTGGGTGTGACACAGGGTGTGATTCGAACTTTAGAGAAAATTTAGACCTGAGAAACTAGGCATCACCTGTGTGTGACCAAGAGGGAGCTGTGATTTCCAAATGATTCCTTTTTCTGCATTTATTACGACCACCCTTGTCTCAGAGCAAATATTGGCAGACTACCTGGCCCATTTAGTACTGTGTGCCGCAGAGAGCTTCCCGTGATTACAGGACAGCAGGCGCAAGGAGCAGGCTAGAAAATGTTGACACCGCAATTTATCTTTTTTTTCTGTCAACCTTTGTTGAGCTGGTGTAGTGTGTATGTGATATTATGGTGCTGTTGTTTATTGCAAACTATTATGTGCAAAAGTTGATATTGCGCAGATACTGTTCCAAATTTTTGCTGTATGTTTTTACTTTATACGCATTGTTATCTTGTTGGCAGCGAGTTGTAAGCGAATCGATAGGGAGTATTCGCTTCTCTCTTTGTTTTATATATGTGTTTACTGTTAGCGGACAGGAGAATACAAATAAAGAGGTCCTTATTCTTGTGCGCTCAGTATTTGTTTTGTTATATGTTGAACGTTGTTAGTCCTTGTCACATATAAGTTTGTGTTCACTGCACCATTCACTGTCTTTTCCTTTTGGGAGTCGGTCACGTTTCCGTTAAGCTAGTTGATACCAATGATGAGAACAGGGCCACCCTGGTGAGTACCAACCAGGGGCCCCAATGGTGGTGCGCCCGTGAGGTGTCTTCTAGCTACTCACACATTTTTTCATGTGTCGTCTCTCTTGTGAATGTATGTCCTGTGTTGTCTAAAGTTAGATGTATCAGAGATTGGCTACTTTTATGACTTACTGGCAAGTATCTGGAGTAATACACCTATTGTTAAATTTAAAGGTGTGTTGGAATGATCTTTAGACATATCCACGCATACCCACAGATATACACAAAACGATTGCCTTGCGGACTAGGTCACGTTGTCTTTTTGATCACCTGTGTGTGACCAAGAGGGAGCTGTGATTTCCAAATGATTCCTTTTTCTGCATTTATTACGACCACCCTTGTCTCAGAGCAAATATTGGCAGACTACCTGGCCCATTTAGTACTGTGTGCCGCAGAGAGCTTCCCGTGATTACAGGACAGCAGGCGCAAGGAGCAGGCTAGAAAATGTTGACACCGCAATTTATCTTTTTTTTCTGTCAACCTTTGTTGAGCTGGTGTAGTGTGTATGTGATATTATGGTGCTGTTGTTTATTGCAAACTATTATGTGCAAAAGTTGATATTGCGCAGATACTGTTCCAAATTTTTGCTGTATGTTTTTACTTTATACGCATTGTTATCTTGTATCCGAGTTTTTTTTAAGATAACGTTAAACTATTTAATGCATTTGTGAAAAGGCCTGAGTTCCCATTACATAAACTGTAAGAGTGCACCAGGTATGAATTGGCCCTCCGATTTGACAAAGCAGACTAGGAAAACATCACCTGAATTACAATTAGTCAGATTCCTAAAGTACCATGGATTCCCCACTAAAGCTCATGGAAATTAGGTTACCTAAGTAGATGAAAAGACTAAATAAGTTTTGCCAAGACTAGCATCCACACACGAAAGCACAAACATTGCCCTGGCCCAAGGAGGGAACATTTAACACAAACTTAATTGAGCACACTAAAATGCACATAAAAACAAATATGTAGGTCAAAAGAGAGGTAAGAGAGATGCACTATCAGAATTATGGGCCATCTGTGAAGAGGCCCAGAGGGATAGCCTTGCAAGGTCATTAGCAAATAAACAATCAGCACCTCCCTCACCATATGCAGGGATGGACTTCTCACACACGCTCCACTGCTTTAGGGTACTCAAACCCAGCAGTGATAGAAGCCGTTGAACCCCCCACCAAGAGATGGTCAGGCAGATCTAAGTCCAAGAGAAGTAAACCTAAGCAGGCCCAGACACCTCCAGCACAGCCCAAGTTCCTAGGGAGGGTCCCCGAAAGCTCAACCTCCCTGTCCACCACATACGACATGTGACACCTCAAGAGCTGCTAGGATATCCATTCCCACTGGGTCAGGCTAGCATGAGCGTATGTCAGGGAAGTTTGTGGCAGGTCTCTACAGTGATCCAGCAAGCTCAGGTGAGGAAGGGAGTCCCAGTCCCCCAGAAACCGAGGGCGAGGGTGGGGGCTGCAGGATTTGCCCAGGTGTCTAAGAAGGAAGCAAAGGGTGAACTCGAAAGCGAAGCCAGGTAAACGAAAGCAGCACGCAGTTCAAAGCAAAAGAGATAGGCCAGATGGCTTGAGGAAGAGAGGCGTGAGTTCCTGCTTGAGAGAGAAAGGGCACGCAATTAGAAATTAGACCAAGAGCACAGGACGCCATTCTTCACTCACGAGGGAAGCAGAGACAGGTTTAGAGGGCAGCACTGGGACGAAACATAGATAGATGAAAGGCTTTCAGTGGGGGTCAGATTTGCACTGTCCGCTCGTCAAAGAAGAAGGGCTGACCGAGAAATCAGGGTTGAAGGCAATATGGTGCTCACACACGCGCACTGCAGGCTAAACAAGATGGCCTTTACGGGCACATAAGGAAAGTAGCAATGAGGACACGCGTTGCTCCACACCAGTGCACGGTAAAGATAGACCTACCCCCAGAAAAAAAATTGCAAAGCAGGAAGGCAGGAGTTTTGTATACCGGTTTTGCGACATGTCAGCAGACTGGACAAAGAAAAAGGTCCAGTATGACTGCTCTTGGCCTACGGATGGATCATTTGAACCCGAGGACATGACAGTAGCAGAGGATTGCATCAGGCATGAAGGAGGAAATCCCAACTGGAACTTCCCCTACATGCAGCAATAAACCTTCAGGGCCAGCCAGGCCAAGTATGTTCCGACTACTACAGAAGGTTGCGGCTGGGGTCAAAAATGTGCTGTGGACCAAGATGGAAAAAAAGGGCACTAAGAACTAAGTCACTGCTATTGCTGGGTGGGGCAAGAAAATGGATTATGTGTTTCGAGAAGAACACCGCAGGTATTAACCTAGCAATTGCTGACATTAAGAGTCTGTTGAGCAGCCTAATCACACCATCACAAAACCAAACTATGCAGTCAAATTAACCCCCCGGCACAAGCCGGAATTATCCCAGCAACCTAAAAACCCAGTGATTAATAACTAGCACCCACTGACCCTCTTCCCCCAAACTACTACCAGATCCCCCTAACCCCAAAAAAGGACTAAACAACAACAGTTCAAAATGTGTTACTTGTGCCCAGAAATTCAGAGCAGCTGAAAACTATGTCGATTGGGGGCCCGCACTAAGTTTGACATGTTAGTCTCAATGGGGCCGCACTCTAATGCTGATCCCTCAGGCTGGGGTTGGCTGGCCACGCCATAGGGGCCGGGCAGTCTGATGAGGGGGCATGAGCAAGAACTGTTTAAAACGATTCATCAAGGTCCCACGTCCAAAGTCAAACGAGACGGGTGCCAATCACCAAGTCAAAAGGTCCCCATTCTCGGGCACCAAGTCCAGGTTCAATGTTTCCTCCATGGCATGAAGTCCCAACAAGCTATCTGCCTCTGCCACAATGAGGGACCCATCTCAGTTCTCTAAAACAAAGCTGCACTAGATGGTGGGAGCCAGGATTTCTGTGCAACTGGGATGGTAAAACCCTAAAATAATCCACCTTGCGCACACAAGGAGCCAATAAGTGGTGAGGCCTCAGGATGATGTCAAGCCCCTGCCTCCAGTTGGGTGGGCGGTTCACCAGGGTGACCAGGAGTTCTGGATTTGCTGAGGCACTCCCGGTTTTTCATTATCACCTGACAGACCTTTGCCTGAAGAAATGGCACAAGCCCATAAATCCACAGACAGCATAAGCACATGCCAACAAATCCAAGATTTACTTATTTGTGTTAGAGAAACTGAGGCAATGTATGCCGTTCAAGCACAGTAGAAGATTCTGGTAAGTGGCATAAAAACAAGAATTTAAGCAAAAAAAGGGAGAAGAAGGAGACAAGACAGATAAAGGAAGGAGGGTAACTAAAATTATGAATATGACAGGCTGCATTAGTGTGCCTTGGTTATAAGCCTGCGTTTGGCAAAGTGAAAGTACCATGCAAATCACTTGAACAAATGTAAAAGTGGGCGCCGTGCTGAAACATAAAGCACGGCGCCCGGGGGCAGGAAGGGGCTGTGGGCGGCAGGCAGTATTGTTTTGTGTGCTGTGTTAATTTAAATTAAAAAAACCTATGGGTGCCAAGTACACAACAAAAGAAAGGCACGAGTGTGCCATATTAAAGCTAAAGTGCGATGCAAAGCAAAAATAAAAAATGTTTTACTTACATTGCAGTCGCTTGAACACTACCATATGTTCTCTAAGTGTAAAAATGTACTTTAATGAAAGCGCGGCGGGAGGGGGCTGTTGAGGTTAGCAGCCATTGTTGACCGGGCGGAGGACCCCATTGACTGTACGCCCATTTTATTGTAAAAGCGGGTGCCGTGCTGAAACCTGAAGGGGCTGCAGACGAGAGTGTGCTTCGCGCAATGAACCACTCCACGCATCAGTTTTGCGTAAAAGGCCATTTATTAGGACAGGCATGACAGATTATCAAAACATAACATTATCAACTTATCAACTTTAACAATCCCCCCAACATTCTGCCTTTCAACCGTCATTCACTCACGTGCTCCACCATCCATTCCCAAATCACACCACAACCTCTTTGCATCCCATTCACTTCCCCCTTTCCACTTCCCGACTCCTCGGTCATTTCTGTCCATCGCACTCCCGTCTACCACTCTCTCCCATCCTGCGCCTGTAACCCCCTCCCTGTAAGGGTGATTCTGCCCGTCATGGACTCCCCACCCCTCCCGGTTCCCGGAACGTCTCCCCCTTGCCATCCTGTCCTAAACTGGCACGTTGCCCAACACGGCAACCAGAAAAAACACCGCACCCAAAAACCCTTCTCCTTGTAGGGTGGGCGGGTGGAAAAACCTAACTTTCCCCTGAGGCACCGGGGACAGGAAAGGAAGTCGTTCCCTTCCTGTCCCCCTTAAATAACCTCCTATCTAACCCCTCCCACCCCTGACCTAAACCCCCTACCTCACATCCGCCCGCCGTGTCCTCGCGCGAATACCCCGGGGGAAGACTAGTCTGTCGACCTGCATTCCCCCGGGGGCCGCATCGCGCAATGAACCACTCCACGCATCAGTTTTGCGTAAAAGGCCATTTATTAGGACAGGCATGACAGATTATCAAAACATAACATTATCAACTTATCAACTTTAACAATCCCCCCAACATTCTGCCTTTCAACCGTCATTCACTCACGTGCTCCACCATCCATTCCCAAATCACACCACAACCTCTTTGCATCCCATTCACTTCCCCCTTTCCACTTCCCGACTCCTCGGTCATTTCTGTCCATCGCACTCCCGTCTACCACTCTCTCCCATCCTGCGCCTGTAACCCCCTCCCTGTAAGGGTGATTCTGCCCGTCATGGACTCCCCACCCCTCCCGGTTCCCGCCACCCAGGGAACCCCCGGAGGGCGGTTACCTGCCCCACCAAGCGTGCACCTTTCGAACTCAAACTCTCCCACACCAGATGGACTCGTTCCACAGACAACTAATCAAATCCCGCAGCTCCATAAGGTAGAATGCATTTCCCATGTGAGAAAGGTGCACGCCGTCGTCCCTGAAAAGAAGAGGTTGTTCCAGCTGGAGCCCGTCATGAGCCAGCACTTTAATCCCTCGATCTGCGCAAAAAAGGCTCATGGCCCTATTCAGTTTCCTGCGGGCCCTTTCCACAGCCGCAGGCTTAAGTGCACCCCTCCAAATCCTTCTTGGCACAAAAGCAGTCCACACAATGCAGGCGCCAGCCAGATTGTTCTTCATAACCTCCAAGTCCCTCTGCATCAAATAGGTCAATGACACCCCCGATTGTCTCACCAAATCATTTTCCCCCAGGTGGATGATGATCAAATCCGGGCAGCCCAGCTGCGACACTTTCTTTGTCAGCCATGGTAACAGTTCACCCCATCTCATCCCGCTCCTACCCCACCAATGCACTTCATGATGGCTGCTCCTCAGGCCCAGGCTACGACCGTACACCTGCCTGGCAGCATACCTCGAAGCCCAATGAACAAACGAGTGTCCCACGATCCAAGTGACCGTCTTGGCCCCTGGCCCCCGAACGCAACCTACGAAGAAAAAGGTATTAATACCAAGGCAGACAAGAAACTACGCCAAGCAGCGTCGCCGTCCAAGCGTAGCGCTCCCTCCCCTACTTACGCACGTAGCGTTCGCAGCACCGCGACCTCCAGCGACCAATCCTCCTGATCTCCTCCCATGACCAACCCAAACCCGCCGCCGCAGTAGCCGCCCCGATTCGAAAGGAATGCGTGCCAAAACGGGCCGGGTCCCTACCCAGCTTCCGCAAAGCCATTCGCAGCACAGCCAACAACTGACTCGACGTCAAACGCTTCTGTGACATATGCACAAAAATCTCCCCCTCTGTCCGCTGCACTTTCTGCTGAAAACACAGCCACTCCCTCACCGGACACACACCCGCACACCCACTCACCGACAACCACACCCATTTACCCCGACCCAGCTGGTCAGTCTTGGACCGCCCCAACCAAATGCCCAGACGAAGCCCGTCCACCCGCACATCATCAAACCGCCTACCCGGAGCCCCCCGCGCCCCAAGCAGCTCAGACACCCGAAATGCTCCAAAAAACATCCAGATCATGCATAGGCGAAACAGCGCCAATTCCCTTTCATCATAGCAACAAAAAACCAATTCCTGCAAAATCAACTTCAAAAGGTCAAACGTGACCGCCTCCCTGGGCAACTCCCCGCCCCCCAACTCAGCCCGCACCCGCCCCCAACCCTTCAACATTCTGCTCAGTAAATCCGAACTAGCCGGATCAAAACCCAAGTACAACAAGCAGTAAAAAGACACACCCGCCAACTTGCCAGCAATCGTTGTCTGCGATAGCCCTTTATCCATGCAGTCCAGCACAAAGCGCAAAACCCGCCTCTCGCACTCGTCTCTCGGCAAACCCAACACCCCAGCTCCCAGACCCACAGACTCGCCAAACTCATTCCAAGCCAACCTGTACGCCCGCCTGGTAGACACCGCCAGCGACCGTTCCACCAACCCCACCACTCTCACTCCCCCCACGCCCAGATACCCTCCGGCACCTTGGTCTTGCAAGCCTCCGCTCCCGGCGCCAACTCTCTGAAGCGCAGCCACTGCGAACGAGATAACGCATCAGCAATTTCGTTACTCGCGCCAGGCACATGTTGCGCGCGAAACAGCACATTGTAACGCAGACATAGCAGCATGAAACTTCGCAGCAAGCGCAGCACCCTCACATCTCTCGCTTTCTGGATGTTGACCAAGTCCACCACCGTCATATTGTCCACGTGAAACAACACAGACCTGTTCCTGAATTCCGGGCCCCACACCAGCAACGCCACCAACAAGGGAAAGAACTCCAGGAAAGCAATGCTCCTGCCCTGCCGTAGCCAATGATCCGGCCATCTTTCTGCGCACCAGCGACCGTCCCAGAAAATTCCAAAACCAGCCGCCCCTGCTGCATCCGAGTAGAGCTGAACCTGCCACACCATCTTGTCACGCGCGAAATCCAGCGACACACCATTGAAATCCTCGAGAAAGACCAGCCACACCCGCAAGTCCGACCGGACCCCCAGCGTGATCCTGACCCTGTGATGTGGGAGGGCCACGCCCGACATGGCCATGCCGAGTCGCCTACAGAAAGTCCTCCCCGCCCTCACCACTCTACAGGCAAAGTTCAACAAGCCCAGCAAGCGCTGCACAGATCTCAAATCCAGCTTCTGCACCGCAATCGCACTCCTCAAAGCCTCCTGCATCTCAACCACCTTCACCGCCGGCAAGCGCGCCCGCCAAGCCACTGAATCCAATTCAATTCCGAGGAACGTCAGACAACAACTGGGCCCCGCGGTCTTCTCCGGCGCCAAAGGCACCCCAAAATCCTCAGCCAACAACTGAAACTGCCTCAGTGCCTGACCACAATCACCCGAGCGTCCAGAACCCACAAACAGAAAATCATCCAGATAGTGAGACACCAGCCGGTGCCCACTGCGGTCCACAAAGGCCCACTGCAAAAAAGAGCTGAAAGTCTCGAAGAGCGCGCAGGAAATCGCACAACCCATTGGCAGCACCATGTCCACAAAAATGGCCCCATCAAACTGCATACCCAGGAGAGAGAAATCCGCCGGATG
Source organism: Lissotriton vulgaris (assembly GCF_964263255.1). NCBI lineage: Eukaryota > Metazoa > Chordata > Amphibia > Caudata > Salamandridae > Lissotriton > Lissotriton vulgaris. The sequence goes on along the minus strand of NC_141693.1, from coordinate 1,186,182,767 downwards.
AATGGGAAGAAGCCGAAAGGCCGACTTGATGTCACACTTGGCCATCTCCGCCCCCCTCCCACACAACCGCACCAACCCAATGGCATCATCCACCGAAGCATACAACACCTTCGAGTCCTCCTCAGCAATGAAATCATTCACCGACCCGCCTTCCGGCCAGGACAAATGATGGATCAACCGGTACTCCCCCTGCTCCTTCTTGGGCACCACCCCCAACGGTGACACGATGAGATCCGCCAAGGGCCACTCCGAGAAAGGACCCGCAATCCTGCCCTCCGACACCTCCTTCTCCAATTTACACGCCACCACCCCCGGCAACTCCTTAGCTGACCGCAAGTTCTCAGCCCACCGCCTCTCCCTGGGCCCCTGATAACCAATCCGAAATCCTTCCACAAACCCCCAGTACAGTCGCAATGCCGCCTCCTTATCAGGGTACCGGGAGAGCCATGGACCCATGGCCTCCACATTAACCGGAGTACGGGCCCTTCGGCCCAGGCTGCCCCCTACCCTTGGCAAATTTCCACTGTTCTGACGGCGAAGCCAGGGTGAGGCACTGCGTGACCGGGTGGCGTCCCCCACACTTAGAACACTCATGCTTGAACTTACAGGAGGGGCGATTGCAGAAACCTCTGTTAAACCCCCAGCATGCTCCCGAAGCGACCGGCTTGTATTGCTGACCCGCTGACCCGGACCACCCGGGCTGGGCCCCATGACCACCTGTGGCACCCTGGCTACCCGCCCCAGATTGGGCGGGACGCTGCTGAAAAGACCGATACGTGACCGGGAGACCGCTGGCCGTATGGGTAGACGCCGCCGCCTGCGTCGAGGACATCCACTGGAGCCACAGCTCCTGATCCACATCCCCCCATGGCTTATCCGGGTTAACACTGACCCGAGCCCTGAACTCCTCGTCATAGCTCAACCAAGCGAAACCCCCGAAGTGCATCTGTGCCTTCCTTATCACGTCCATGTATTTAAACAAAGCGATAGCCCGATCCCCATGCTTCTCGCAATAGATACTTGCATAAATCAGAAAGGCAGAAGTCCAATTCTCCATAGTAACCGGAACCCTCGGCCGCCTAGTCAGCTCCCATTCCTCCTCCTTAGACCCTTCCTTCGCCTGGACCTCCCTGTGCAAAAGCTTGAACACATCCACATACTCATGTTTCCAAATCCTTGCCCTCGTCTTCTCCGACAAATGAGACCCCAGAGGCACACCCAGCCCCATGTATGGCAACTTCTTCCTCAGTTTCTCCACCCCGGTCACACCCTCCAGATCTTCCACCTTGTCTGTCTGCGCACCGGCCGTCGCGACCTGCTTGCCCCCAACAGCCTTCACCGGCTCCCCATCACCTAGGGCTCCAGCCCGCACAGACCCATCCCCCACCCCCACCGACCGGCAGGGCTTCTTCCTCCCCCCGCTCCCCCCATCCAGCCAGGCATCCCACCAAGAGCCCTCACCTGACAAAGTTGCAGGAGCCCCACGCTCCTGTCGCCGTGCGTCCGCCGGCCTCGACATCCCGCTGGTGGCCCGACCGGCGCCATCTCGTGCCTCCTGAGAAGCACCAACCTTGGTAGCTGCCCCTTTAGCCCTGCACACTCGCTCAGGCTCACGCAACTCACCCTCTTCCAACTCATCGTCATCCTCCTCGTAATCCAACCATTCATCCTGGACATCCAGCGGCACAACCTCAGTCACGACTCGTTTAGCACCCTTCCCTTTCATACCAGGCGTAAATTCACACTCCAACAAGGTCGGTGCCCGCTCCCTCGGTGGAGGGCAGGCCGCCGCGGACCCCCCTGCATCTTCGTCCCGGCGTTTGGAGGCCGTTTTGCGCCCCGCCGGCCCACCCCGGCCTCTGCCAGCCAACCCTGCTGGCTTGACCCCCCCCCCCCCCGAGCCGTATGCGCTCGAGGAGGCCCCGGTGCCACCAGGTCTCTGATCCGTCAAGGCAGTCCCTGCAGACTCCACCCACACCCACTGGCCGCGTGCCCCAGGAGCCCCCCTACCACGGCCAACGGCCGACACCCCGCCTCGCCCTGATGCCTGGGCCCCATTGCCCACAGGCACCCCACCCATCTTCCCCTCCCGGGCGTCGCACAGGCGCTGCCACTCCCTTTCATACTCCTCAATGACCCGCCGCTGGTCCCTCGCCCTCTCCTCTTCTGTCATCCGGGTCCAACGCTCAAACATGGGAGTCTGCCCCGGCCCTCCCTTCCCGCTCCCGGGCCCGGGGGCCACAGCCCCACCCGCACCGTGTCCTGCCCCACCCCGCTGCTGTACCTTGGCGGGGCCCTTGCCCTTTGAACCCTGGGACTTACCCCCTCCCTTACGCCCCCTGGACAGGTCGACCGGCTGCTCCTCAGCCGAGAAACTAGCCTCCCCCCCAGACTCCTCGCCCGACAGCAAGAGGGCAAAATCGCCCCCAGCCGCCACCTCCCACTCCTCAGGGTCCTCCCCCCCACTGCCAGCACCGCTCCCCCCGTACCCAGACACCTGCCCTTGCTCAACCGCCCCCAGCTCGGGGCCCCCCGCCTCCCCAAACCCCTCCTGCACCAATTCCCCCGTAGCCCCAGCCTCAACCGGGAGAGCCAGACTGCCCCCTCCCGCCCTCGGAAGCTCCTGAACCTTTCTGGCCTTCCCCTTCTTGTTCCCTCCATCCCTCGACCCAGCAGGCTCATCCTTGCAGGCAGCTACCACAGCTGCCACCCCCGCCGACGCAGCCCTGGGCGTGCGGGTCATGCCCACCCAAGCCTGGTCCAGCACCCCTGGCTGGAGGAGATCAGCCCTCCCAGCCCTGCCAAGAACTAACAAAGCAGCCCTAACTGCCTCTGCATCAGGAACAGCCATTGTGAAAAACGGGCCAAAAACACCCTCCGCGAGATGCGTGAGGATCGTCACCCGACCTAAACGTCCGCGAGATGCGTGACGTTTGGCACCCTCCGCTCGCGCCCGGAGCTCCCGCTCCGAGAATGAATGAACGCTGCTAAATCGCCCTCCGCCTAACCGCGCCGCGGACACTAACCTGCACTGCACGTCGCCCTGGGACACCAGGGAAACGAACCCGCCTCAAATCACACACCGCCTAACTAAGTTACACACCACCTAACACAAAAACCTAACTTTCCCCTGAGGCACCGGGGACAGGAAAGGAAGTCGTTCCCTTCCTGTCCCCCTTAAATAACCTCCTATCTAACCCCTCCCACCCCTGACCTAAACCCCCTACCTCACATCCGCCCGCCGTGTCCTCGCGCGAATACCCCGGGGGAAGACTAGTCTGTCGACCTGCATTCCCCCGGGGGCCGCAGCGGGCGACAGGCGCCATTGTTGAGCGTGTGCCGTGTTCGTTGAATTATTTTTTTTAAACAATGTTTAGGTGCACAACAAGATAATGGCGCACCTGCGCCATATTAAAGTTAAAGCATTGTGAACGCAAAATACTAAAATGTTATACTGTAATTGTCAAGTGGGATCCGTGCTGAGACCCAAAGCCCTGCTCCCAGGGGTGAGAGGGGGCTGCAGGTGGCGGGTGCCATTGCAGCGGGTGCCATTGTTGGGCATGCGCCTTGTTAAAATAAATTGGAAAAATAAACAATGTTTAGGTGCACAACAAGGGAAAGGCGCAAGTGCGCCATATTAAAATGAAAGCGTTGTGAAAGCAAAATATTATTTTTTTTACTGTACTTGTAAAGCGGACGCCATGCTGAAACCTAAAGAGTGGTGCCCAGGGGCAGGAGAGGGCTGTGGGCGACAGGCACCTTTGTTTAGCATACACTGTGTTGTTAATTTAAATAATAAAACAATAATTAGGTGCCAAGTGCACAACGGAAAGGCCATATTAAAGTTAAAGCAGGTTGTGACAGCAAAATACTTTTTTTTGCTTACATGATGGCCCTTCGCTTAGGATGCCGCTAATGAGCATTTGTAAGCGGTGATATAAAGGCTGGTTTTAAAAATACAAAAAAAAAACAGTTGCAGGAGAGCATGTCATGCCTGCAAAAGCTAGTAGAAGAAAGTCCTTGAAGAAAATAGTGTGCACAGTCTGTAATTAAAACATCTGAGTAACAATACAAGTAAAAGGAACAGTGCTCGTGGGAGGTTACAAAAGTAGACAAGGCTGTATTAAGGAGGGACTGCTAAGCCTCTTAACGAATCAAAAGCAACCATTTAGAAAAGACAGTAACAGGAGCCAATTGAAAAGATATACGGGAAATGGGCGGAGCTTCTATTCCATACCTCAATACAACATGTCTCAAAGAGTCAGCACAAGAGCTGCCTAGGCAAAACCTAAAAAAGAGGAGCTGAGCACCCAATCAGCATGCCTGGGGCATAAAGGAAGGAACTGGCTCAGCGAGCATTGTTAGCTCTTGTATGTGGCTTCTTTAATCAATTCTGGAGCAGAAGGAAATTGGCACGGAGAATCATGGTGCTACCTATGGGCAGACAGGAGCAATACTTTATGAGTTTTTGCATCCAGTCTGATGCCGAGGAATATTCACAAGGTGTGGAATCTGCAGTCAGAAATAGCCTTAAGAAATAGACTTTACTTTATTCCATTTATTTAATGCTGGAATACTTTACTCGCTCACATAAAGCATGAGTGCAATTTAGGGCAATATATAAAGTTACTAGCAAAATCATGTAGTTGAGTTGCAATGATTTATACCTAGTATAGGTGCCACCTAGATCACATGTTTTCGTTATTCTGTATTTTATGCAAATATATCTAGCATTTTGCTTACTTTGAGTTGGTGTTGATGAAAATGTGACAGTGGTTGAATCTGTAAAGAAAATAATATAAGATGTTCATTGATTCAGTAGTGATACTGTCATGATGAATCCAAGACATTAACTGGCTGTTGCAGAATATTAATGATTTTCTTAAAAAAATGGCACACATTGCTCAATCTATCCACTGTGCGACACATATTCAACACTTCATTGCACTTACAATGTAAAAAATGTAGGACACATTTTATTCTTTGGATTTTCTTCTGTTCGTATGGCATATCCACTGTCCTTCAAAGCTATAATTCCAATAGCAATAATTCCAACTATTTCTGTTTAAGTGGTCAGAGGAGTAATCGCCTGTTTAGTGAGCACTTCTTGTTATTTCATTATTTGACTGTGGATTTTCTATTTCATTAATGAAAGCTGTTGCCTTAAAAGCTTGCGATGTGCGAAAGACAAGCAACGAACAGCAAAGTGATGGAAGCATCTCTGCCACTAGCGACTGCTTGAGCAACAGCCAACACCATTGTTTTTAACCCTCTGTGCTACTCAACTCAAAGACCACCCATATGCAAATCAGTCTTGGTTCGGCTCAAGAGGGTACATGCTAGCCCAAACTGCCAAACAAGAAAATAAGCAGACCAGTTTCAGCCTACTTAGGTCATGTCAGTGAGATATAGCTTAAGTCCTCTGGCACAGTGAGCAAGAAACGCATGTCTAGGCATATCCATTGCACGGAGAGCGTCTACAATCTATAATGCATGTAGTTCAGGCTTCCCACAAGTTTGGTGCATAATTAGTTAAAGAGATAAGCGGCACCATCTAACATTCCACAATACAATGCTTGAAATGGACTATAAGCAAGGACATGCTGTGAGCCATGACAGGACCAACAGCAGAAGAGCAGATGTGGCAGAGTTCTTCAAAGAACCTCAGTAACAGGGCATGCGCACTACATAGTGTGCGCTACGGCTGCAAAAGCTACCATCTATCTCAATCAACGGACTGAAGAACTAAGTGAGGATCGCAAAGTAATTAAATAAATCCGTCAATAATAGAGAGGGAGACAATGTGTTAATCGTCTGGTGAGGGCACTGCTATTTGCCTACTGTGCAAATGTATGCATAAAGACTAAGAGGATATACATTGGATGTCTTGGAGGGCTATGATTTTCTGATCATAGGGCTGCACATCACTAGGCTGGTAAGGACAAGTCAATGGAAGATGCACTATTTTTACAAGAACACATTCAGAGAAATTGCTTCAGGAAAACAGCACATGCAAAATATAACATGTACTGAACATTTTTTTTCTTCTTACAGAGACCTTTTCTTCTTTTAGTCCCTGTGAGAAAATGAATTATTAGTTGAGGTGGATGGTAGACCACCACAAGTAATACGATCACAATATTATTGGGTCATGTTAAAGATGTCAGTGATGTAAACCCCTGGTAGCTATGACACTTAAGAACATGTGGAAAGCATTTACGAGTACCAGCACAGTTAAAAAGTCGAAAGCACAACACAATACAAATCCTAATCCAAATTATAGAAATAGAGAATAATTTAAGGAATACAATTACACCAAAACGACAAGAATACAATAAGAAGAACCAGAGATAAGGATTTATACATTTTTACATAAAAAAGCACAAAAAGTGCAAAACGCTAATTGTAGTCAATGGTCGGGGCAGACTGGGACCTAGGTGTGTTTTTAAGCCGACCGCGATGGAGCACGGGTCAGATACACCAATCCGGTACACATTTCGCTGCTAGAGGAATCTTCACACAGGCTGGATACTTTTGGAGCCTTCGCTCAGTGAAGATTTCTACCTTCGGACAATGGCCAGACATATTAAGACTGACCACTAAATGGCAGTGTGGTCATTTGTGAACTGACCTATGTACTAATTACTAGGCCTGGGCAAAGCACTATGCTACGCTTGCGTAGTTTGCGAAGTTTGCGCAACTTCCCACTACGCGAACTGCACGTAGCACAGTGCGAACATGCGTAGCGTAGTGCAGCGGTCAATTTTTGCTTGCTTGCGGTCCTTAACGTCAAGTTGGCGACCGCGAGCAAGCAAAATGACATCCTGGCGAGACTTTTTCCTCGTTCACGATCAGCAACATCAAGTTGCCGATGGAGAGCGTGGAAAATAAAACTCCCTGCGAGATTCCTAATGCGGGGAGGTCTGGTTTCTCGATTTAAGTAGTCGCGTATGCTTGCGACCGCTCGCGATGAGAAACTACCAGTCCGCGTTGAGAAAGCTGCTGCTTGAGGAAAAATCTCCTCGAGCTGCAGAAAACTACAGCTCGCACTGTGCAAGATGCCGTTTTCAATGATTGCACAGTGCCAGATGCTTGTCCGCACTGTGCAATCATTGAAAACGGCATCTTGCACAGTGCGAACATTTTACTACGCAATTCGCGTAGTGCCACGCATAGCTCGCGTAGTGCAAAGTGCTCACAAATTGACCTACCTCATGAATAATAATGAGGTAGGTTGCAAATTGTGCCCCACTAGGGATAGCAGTCATCACAGGTATGGTGGTCTGAAGTGGTCAGCATACCACCATGTCTGTGATTGCTATTAAGTAGAGCAGTTTTTTTTAAAATGCAACCCAATGGAATCAGCTTGAAAAAAATGTATACGTTTTATGGGCCCACTCTCTACTCTTAAAAAAAAAATTCACAAAGGGGAATGGGAACCTTTCACATTTGCGAACAGCTTACTAACTTCTTTGAGAACAGCTAAAAAGACAAATTTTTGCAACTGGGATTCAGATGTAAAACATCAATACATATCAACCCGCTTCATTATTTGGAAAGGACGCCCTAAAGTCACCCCTTCCAACCACTGAATCGGTATTTGGTTGCACACCTAAATTGCAATACTAAATCACAATTTAGTTTTCTACAAAAGAAAGGAGAAGGATAGCCCAGAGGGTCCCAGGACCTCAAGATCAGCACTTCCGGATCAAGGCTCACTCCAGCAGAGGCCACCAGCAGAGTTCAGGTCAGGTCCAGTTGATAGAGGTCAGCTAGGCTCTACAGGAAAAAGACCTTTTGCCACTTGTGGCCCAGTAGCTTATACAGGAAGTCAGCCAACTGACCCTTGGAGTCCACTTCTTTGTCAATCAATCAATAAGCTTTATTTGATTATTAAAGAATAATCATTAAATATTTACAAGCATAAATATTGAAAACCGTAAGACATAAACACATTTAAAATAACAAATCAGACAGACAGTCAATAGTTTACATTTGCAGAGTGCTGACTTCCAAAATTTGCCAACATTAAAACAAACTATGAATGTTCAGTAACATACGCAAAAATTACAAAGCGGGCATGGATTGACGAAAGCCATAACATTTAAGAACAGGTTATAAAACTTTATGTTTGAAATTCATATAATTTATAGAAAAAACTACATGTTCTAATGATTGTAATGTAGTCTGTCACTTATTAGCCACCCTGCACTTCTTGTTCAACCAGTCAGGATCAGAGGTGTTACTAACCTGCACTAGGCACAAGAGACTGCTTTTAATGTTATCATTCAGGGAGTGGAAAGATAGGAGAATGGCACCACTTTCCAGGGTTGTTGACAATAAATGATTAAAAAACAAGGGTAGGTTAGATTTAATCCCTAAGGTGACCAGCCTGGAAAAATAGTCATCCTGCCTTTGATCATGTGAGAAAATACCAGTTGCTCCAACCGGAGCTGGAGGATTAACAGTCCCAAAAAGATTAGGAAAAAGCTGAATGGAATTGTGGTCACTAAAGGTACTTGCCGAGATGGCTGCTGAGTGAAGTAACCTATCCACGAGGGGAGCAACAAGGATATAATCAATGGTTGAACCCCACATCCTCCCAGAAAAAGGTGGGAAAAGGAGAGTTGATATTCCCTTGTAGTTCCATAACATTGTGCAACCAAAAGTCCAGTATATACTTCAACAACTTTTCTCCCCTACGATCGGAGTACCCAGAATGTGTATTCTTTCTGGCAGCCCTGGGATGGTAGAAGCACTGTAGTGTTCAAGCCCAACTTTACATTGAAATCCCCCAATTAGAACATTAAAATGATTAAACAATGAATCGTCTGCATAATAAAAATCAGAGCATCAATATTGCAGATATTGTTCAAGGAACCCACAGATTTATAAACTTTAATAATGCAAAAATTGAATTGATTTGGGGTGCACCACCCAATAAAATGTGTATCCCTGCATGCTTTGTAGCCACTGGAAAAATTCAAAAATTGCACATTGTGATTACAAGAAGCATTAGACCCCCACCGGCTGCATGGTGAGCAAAAGAATGATGGATTTAACCCAGATCTCTTTACTGGGGGTTAATGTATGATTTATTCAGCATTCTGTTCATCATTTGTTTGCGTAGCACTTTTCACCCTAAGTGGGATGGGTATGCCCAGACGTGGGTCCCTTGCTCACTGTGCCACTGGATTCAAGCTAGCCCGGCTGATGAAGGGTAAAACCCAGAAACTGGTGCCAGGATGCTTGTTTCTGATCCAGGGAAGACCTGGTTTGACAGTTCGGTCTGGACTGTTCCCATGAGGCACAGGGTCAAGACTGGTTTTCATATGGCTGGGTCTAAACTGGGGTGGCATTGTGAGCAAAAGAAAAATTATTTAGCCCAGATCTCTTGACTGGGGGTGAATGTATGGTTTATTCAGTATTCCATCCATCATTTGTTTGCGTAGCACTTTTCACCCAAAGTGGGATGGGTATGCCCAGACGTGGGTCCCTTGCACACTGTGCCACTGGATTCAAGCTAGCCTGGCTGATGAAGGGTAATTCCCAGAAACCGGTCACGAGATGCATGTTCATGGTCCAGGGAAGACCTGGCTTGGCAGTTCGGTCTGGACTGTTCCCATGAGGCACATGGTCAAGACTGATTTGTATATGGCAGGGTCTAAACGGGGTGGCATGGTGAGCAAAAGAAAGATGGATTTAAGCCAAATCTCTTGACTGGGGGGGGTGAATGTATGATTTATTCAGCATTCCATCCGTCATTTGTTTGCGTAGCACTTTTCACCCTAAATGGGATGGTTATGCCCAGACGTGGGTACCTTGCTCACAGTGCCACTGGATTCAAGCTAGCATGGCTGATGAAGGGTAATACCCAGAAACCGATCCCAGGATGCTTGTTTCTGGTCCAGGGAGGACCTGGCTTGGCAGTGCGGTCTGGACTGTTCCCATGAGGCACAAGATCAAGACTGATTTGCACATGGCTGGGTCGAAACTGGGGTGGCATGGTGAGCAAAAGAACAATGGATTTAACCCAGATCTCTTGACTGGGGGTTAATGTATGATTTATTCAGCATTCCGTCCATCATTTGTTTGCGTAGAACTGTAGGACCTATGGCAGAGGTCTTCAAACAGTGGGGCACGCCACCCTGGGGGGCGCGGATGGGTTCCCAGGGTGGCGCAAATGCCTCTGCAAGTACATGTAAATGAAGATGGCCTGGAAGTGCGGAGATGTTTATTTGCTGCATTTCTAGGCTGCCTTCATTTACACTGAAGAAGTGAGATCAGAGTTCCATGGGGCAAGAGGTCTGTGAGTGTGTTGCTGTGGGGTTGGCTGGGCAGTGTCTGGAGTCTTTTCTCCAGCACATCCAAATTTTTCACAGGTCTTTAAAAACCATTTGCATATTTACCCAACTTTGTAAACTGATTACTGAGGCTTCATTCATTTTCTGGTTCCAGTAACCCCAGGACCCTCATTCTGCCTATTCCTTACATTTATATTTTATATTTACTAGTGTGAGAATGCATTTCATGAAAAGGAATTTAAAGTAGGGTTGCCAAAAGAAAAATGCCAGCCATGTTTTGTTTAAGGAGCCTGCAAAGACCTTGTTTTGACATTTAATAGGGTTATAAATACAAACTTATGCATTCATTTGCAGTGTGACTTTTTAGTGTTTATTTATCAGGCATGAATCATTCAGGCTGCCCTAGAACACAATCAAAAGTACTTTCTATGTATATTTGCTGTTCGAAGTACGCACAGTTAGGTGCTGAAAATACGGCTATAGGTGTACCGTCTGTGGCATCAAAATAACGATCTGGCAACCCTAATCATAAGACTGGAAGTTTGTTGCAGGATCAGCACATTATTTACTTCCGCCACCCTCAATCCCTGATTAATGCCATAATAGCAATAGTTTAACTTGTATCTGAAACCCTACGTCACCGTCAATAATATCCTGAGTTACTTGAAGTGTCTGGGAATGCACTCACTCCTCATTCTCACCCTTCACTTTCATGCTCACTCTGCACTCACAGCATATAGTTATGGATTTCCCGCATTTGTCACATAATCCATCATCTGCTGCATAACTTGTTCCTAACTCAAACGGTTCAAACGTTACAAAAAAATGCAGCTGCACATGTTACCTCGCAGTGGAAGACCCTTTCTAAAGGTTGACCGGTCACCTTTCTGTTGCTTATTGATATATGTGGGTGTTAATGAGGGGCAATAAAAACCAGGACAGTGTTAACAAGTGTACAAATTGCAAAATAATGCAGTAATGGTAGCACAAAATATGCAGGATTATGTAGCATAATTCACCTTTGCTTGCTGCAGAATTAGTCAACCCTGCTGCATAATTTGACCTTCTCCTGCTGCATAACTCCAGTGGCCCTGTTTATAGTAATCTGAGGTCCCAGCCTGTGGCAGAAAGCACTGTGATTATGTAAGTCATTATTAAAACAGTATTTACCTACTCTAAGCTAGGCTGAAGCAAAACGATGCAGTGAATGAGATAAAACAAGTTCTTCCAAAATATACTTTTTATTAATAATTAAAACTGTATCTAATGCCGACATTTTTGTAAGTGTCTCCACTATTCCAGATCTCAACTGATAACAACCTTACATTACATCTCAAAAAGAATAAATCCTTGCCACCATGACGCTTTAATCTGAGCCACTGGAATTATTCAGCAGAAGAGGACCACATTCTGCGGCAGGTTTGACTAAATTATGCAGCAAGAAAAGGTGAATTATGCGTCACAATGCATCACATTTTTTGGTTAGCATTACTTCATTATTTTGTCATTTTCACTCAAGTTAACGCATTCAGGGGAAATATTTCACGTTATTAGTACCAGTTTAACACCCAAATATATGTACATAAAAAGGGTAGACCCAATGGTACTGGGACCTGGGTGAGTACAAGTACAATCTATAGTGGCCCCAGTAATTAATGACTAAATGTACATTAAAACTAGAAAACACATCAGCATCCGAATAGCAACTGCTACTGCAGTTATCATTAGTGCTGCAGGTGTAGTTGCATTGGGGTCAAAGAGTGTGAGGGGCTCACAACACCCCAATTATGGGAAGCAGTTTATTTAGGATAATATCTGGTTTTGTTTGATGCATTAGCTGTTTTATAAGTCTCATATTTAGTGCAGTTCATAAGCTGTAGAAAAAGTATTCCTGAAATCATCTCATAAGCCCCGCTACCTGCACGCAGCCATGTTCCTCCCGCTCCCCCATTCCTTGCCATGACGTTTTGGAGGGTGGCCCAACATCAAAAATTTAGCTTAATGGGAGTAACATTTTTTGAAGACCTCTGATCTACGTACTGGCACACAGAAACTCTAATAACCATCCTAGGTGATATGGTCCAAACACCAGGTTTCTTGCAGCAGAATAAAGTTAAACCTTATGACATAGGTAAGCCAGTCTTCATTGTTCAACTTAGACAATGGGCCAGATACATTCCAGCAGATCAGTTTCAACAGTGCTTCTGAGCAACCACCCCTGACCGGACAAGGGCAGGGTAGTGGCAAGGGCTGGATTAGCAGAACCATTATCTCCAATAACCTTGATACATGGGGAAGGTTAAGCAATGGAAAAATGATTTACCTGGGGAGTTAGACATACTTAGAAAAGGTTCTGGCAACCTATAAATACAATTCTGGCCACCTCAGTGTTGATTATGTAAGTCCATATCGCTGTCTGTCCTGGGTGGATAGTGATTTCTGAAGGGGATATTTGAGTCTTCTGCCTGAGTTGGAATTTGCGCTCCCCTTTGGAGCCAGGCCTTTTTGTAGATGACTGTAGAAAAACCTTGGGGTAGCACACATATATTTCCTTCAGTAGCCACAGGCTGTGAGTGTTGGAAGAGGACACACCTTGTTGAAGCAGATGTCTAATATTTATGATTACACAATCACTGTCAATTGACTATGGACAGTCACCAATCCAATCCACTGGACGAATCATCAGCATGTTATGGTAGTCCCACACAGAAAAGTTTGAGTGGCCTGATAACCAGTGACATACTTTATTTTGTATGTAAACAAAGGATTCTGCTGCTCGAGGATTCTCTAGCTTCTGAACATTTACCAGGACTAAGATGAAAAGACAACTTTCAGTGGGTAGGCTTATATTTGGTAAAATGTTGTTGAAGCAGGGATCAAGGATAGAATGAGAAAGATTGCAATGTGAAGCATTTGCAGCACGTTCAGGGATAACTGAAGATATCTGCCTCTACTGCAAGATGTTTGAGTGATATTGTGAACTTAGGCTTGGATGTGAGCACAACTGCTGGGATAGTGACAGAAGCAGCCTCAGTGGAAGGGAGGGGGCTTAGAGTAAAGAAGACAAGATCTAGAGATCTTGGTGATTTCAGCGTCGATTTTAATGAGCTTTTCCGTTAAAGGAGCATGGCAGTTGTTAAGGACGGCTACAAGTAGAGTGATAAAAGGAGCCCATCATTAATCATTGTGGGTGCAGGGAGCCTTTTGGGTGTGATGATGGGAGGATCAGGGATATTATTACCAGCAACTTCCAAGCAGGAAGGAACATGCTTCAACTTTCCATTGCGCTTGGCGGCCAGGGTGCACATATAGGGTGACAGCTGGACTGACAGTTCAAAAGTGGGACAAGGGGGTGGTATGTCCTCCACATCCAATAAGGCCACAGGAACCTCCTGCACAAGAGAATCAGGTTCAGCAGGCATAGATACATTTGATGGGCTGACAAAGTCAAAGAAAAGGCATCTTTCTGCCAGGTCGATTTCTTTGTTATTACACCCACTGCTCTCGTCAGAAAATTGTCTATAATCGTACTGTTAGGGGCCTTGCTGGCTTTAGTATTCAAAGAATTTCTTTTCTCCAAAGCTAAATGGAAGAGCTCAGCAGTGAAGAAACCGCTCTCCTAGCTAAGAGTGAAACATAAAATCAGTTATACTGGGGGAGAACATTGACAGATAAAAACAAATGGATGCCTTACTTATATGCTGCCAGAAATAAGAAAGGCTCCTTGAAGATCCTTGATGAGAAGAGCATAGTTGGCCACAGACGAACGCAGATGGATCCACTCTTAGCCCGCTCTTCGCTTGAGCATTGTACCTAGGCGTGTTGCCGGTCTCCTAAAGTGTTTACGAGCTTGTGTGTCTGTCGGAGCCCCTCAACCTCCAGGGCTCAGTGGTGGCTGCTTGTGGATGGAGTCCCTCACCATCAGCAATGTGGTAGGTTAAGTTTCCCTTATTTGTCCTGGGTACAAGTGTAATCATTTACCCTCTTTAGGTCTCCTCATACGTTTCAAAATGCAGGTGCAGTGTGTTCTGAAGAGGATTCCAAGGGATACCACATTTATGTCTGCCACTAGTTTGTGGGTAAATGTGACTTGTGGCCCCTCACTAACTAATAGGGAAACAGTTCCCAGAGGTGACTCTAACCATGTTAGCAGGAGTTCCTGTGTGCCCTACTGCAAACAATCCCACAGTGACCCTTGATGCCTAAATCAAAGACAATGAAACCCTTCTCCTCCTGTGCAGTGCCTGTGTTCCCTCCCAAGAGTTGAGGAAAGGGAAATGAGCAACCCGTCCTCTGTGATCACTTCAAACCAGGGTACAGCTCTTCTCACACTGGAACTGGTGCCTGGTTGACTATAGGGGCAAAGGAGGGAGCGGGCATATGTGAGATCTACATCTGCCTGTGTCAGCAGAAGCTCCTTTTAAGTTATTCCAGTTTCTGGACACTACCTACATGGCCATTCTGCCAGATAAACAGAAGCAAATCCTCACACCCAGGCCTTTATACTTTCACGCCTCATTCATGGCCTGAGCACTTGCAGGGCTGCAGCTGTAGGCAAATGCAAATTAGCCACCAAAGTCTTTATGGACAGAAAACATCACTTCTAAAAAAACCTTTCCGTTAACATTCTAAATCCAAGGACTATGTGCACTTTACTCCTGCTGGATCACTGAAAAAATATTGATTACAAAAATAGAGACGTAAAAAATATCGAAGTAAAAATATAGAAAGACAAAATATCGAAATCCTATCTACAAACAGGTAAGTACAAAAATATTGAATCAAAAATATCGAATAAATATATATACTTAATAAAAATATCGAATTTATTAGAATAACTTAAAAATAATTTAACATTAATGAAATAATAACTATAATTAATTTAAACATACTTTAAAATACTTAAATAACTTAAACATTATTAAATAAGTAACTTAAGTTAAAAAAATAAAAATACAACTTGATTTTTGAACACATATATATTAACTTAATATTAATTAAAAAGAGGTTAAAATTTACTATTACCACACCAGCAACTGCAACAGTAGGGTAAACATTGGATAGCGTAGGGGTAAAAATTACTATTCCCACTCCAGAGAGTGCAACAGTAGGAAAAGCGTTGGGTAGCGTAGGGGTAAAAATTACTATTCCCACTCCGAAGGGTGCAACAGTAGGGAAAGGGTTGGATAGCGTAGGGGTAAAAATTACTATTCGCACTCCAGAGGGTGCAACAGTAGGGAAAGAGTTGGATAGTATAGGGGTAAAAATGACTATACCCACTCCAAAGGGTGCAACAGTAGGGAAAGCGTGGGATAGCGTAGCGGTGAAAATGACTATTCCCACTCCAGAGGTTGCAACAGTAGGGAAGGCGTTGGATAACATAGGGGTAAAAATTACTATTCCCACTCCAGAGGGTGCAACAGTAGGGAAAGTGTTGGATAGCATAGGGGTAAAAATTACTATTACCACTCCAGAGGGTGCAACAGTATGGAAAGTGTTGTATAGCGTAGGGGTAACATTTACTATTCCCACTCCAGAGAGTGCAACAGTAGGAAAAACATTGGATAGCGTAGGGGTAAAAATTACTATTCCCACTCCAGTGAGTGCAACAATAGGGAAAGCGTTGGATAGCGTACGGGTAAAATGTACTATTTCCACTCCAGAGAGTGCAACAGTAGGGAAAGCGTTCAATAGCGTAGGGGTAAAAAATACTATTCCCATCCTAGTGAGCTTAACAGGAGAGACAGTACATATTTAATATATTAATAAATATAAATTAAATATCAATACCAATAAAAAATTAATTAAAAGTAAATACCAATTTAATACAATATAATAATTAATCAATTAAAAAAATATTAATTATTAAATTTCATTAACTATTAATACACATTAATTACCAATTAACAATTAATTAATTACAAAATATATATAATTACCAAATAATTCAAAATAAATACCAATAAATAAATAAAAACATTTAATTAATTACAATTAAATAACTTCCCACCCTATTCCACTATAAACCAACAACCCGCTATGGAATTTTTTTTTATTAAATTCAATTGATTATCAATTAATCCATTAATAAAAATGATTTCCAATTAATCATTAATTAATTACCAATTAAAATTTCATTAACAAATTATTCAAAATAAATAATAAAAAAATAAATTAACATATTTAATTAATTATAATTAAATTACTTCTCACCCTATTCCCCTATACACCCACAACCCGCTACAGAATTAAATGACGCAAAAATT
Source organism: Lissotriton vulgaris (assembly GCF_964263255.1). Lineage (NCBI taxonomy): Eukaryota > Metazoa > Chordata > Amphibia > Caudata > Salamandridae > Lissotriton > Lissotriton vulgaris. The sequence goes on along the minus strand of NC_141693.1, from coordinate 1,186,166,197 downwards.
AAATAACATAAAATTAATTACTTAAAATAAATTACAAAAAAATATACACTTTTCACACATATACTAACATACAAAACACTTTAAAAAATTCGATATTATTACAAATTCGATAATTTTAATAACCTATAATATATACTTTGATATTTTTACTTTCTATATTCATAAAAATTGATATTACATTACTTACCTTAAAAACGAAATTTTTGATGACTATATTCTGTCCATTTAATATTTTGTCCATTCTATATTTTGAAGTCGATATTTGTGTAATTCGATATTTTGTACTAGATATTTTGTCTGTATACCCTCCTGCTAACTAGTGCTAAAGTGCTTGTGCTCTAGCCTTCAAACATGGCAAATTTGGACTATACCTAATTGGCACGTTTAATTTACTTGTAAGTCCTTACTAAATGGTACCACATGGCCTGAACATTAAAAGCTAGTAGGATGCTGCAGCACTAATTGTGCCACCTGCTAAAGTACCCTTTTAAAACATGTCTCTGCAGTTTTCAACTGCGATTTACACCTGGCAAAAAAAACCTTTTGCCAGGCCTAAAACTTCTTTTAATACATACAACTCGCCCCAAAGGAAGTCCCTAAAGGCTCAAAGCTAAAAGTGTTTACATTTTACATGTCCGTCCTGATAGTGAACAAAACTCCCAGAGTGGTTTTTGCAGGCCTTTCTCTCACTTAGGCTAACACCGAGTTACCCTATTATATTTAATAAGTTCTAATCTCATATTTGGAACTAATAGATACATTATGTTTAATTTAAATTCCTTATAATTGTGAAAAAGCTACTTTTAGAAAGTTGGTCTTTTTCTGCCCAAAGATTCTGAAGCCTTTCTAGGAGTTTCCAGCTACCTGGGTCTATTAATGATTTCCCCATCAAGAATGTGTATAGGGCACAGACAGTGAAAACATGGAATCTGAATGTAGCTGGGAGAGGGTGTGCCTGGCAGGATGGAATGGGAGGGGCTGTACCCTTCCCTATTAACATTTTAAAGGAACTTGCCTAAAGCACAACGATAGAACCTGACACCAGTTCTGCCTTTGTCACCCTAGATAGTTTGAAGCTAGGCCCAGTGGAAGTGGAAGAACTAACCAGAACCAGTTTTGGTGCTAGGTCAGGAAACTCTACACAAAGTCTGGCACCAGGTATAAAAATAGGATCTTTAGACCCACTCTTCACAACACTTCTAGTCCAGTAAAAGAATCAGAAGGACTGCTGTGCTGCTTGAAGGACTACCTTGCTGTCTAAAGAAAGAAATTGGGCCTACTTGTCTTGATCCCGGACTACCCAGAGTGACCTAAAAAGTCACGTGTTGGCCTCCTGTGTGAGTTACAGGGACGCAAGAAGCATCAAGAGGCATCTCAGAACTACCCAGCTGCAACAAGACCTTACTGAGCCCTGCTGCTGGTCTCTGCTGGAGTGAGTCCTGATCTTCAAAAGGTGCCCCTCTAGTCCTGGACCTTTGGCTGGCATCAGTGAGAGGTCCTCCTGAAGAAAAAGGGCAACATCCTTAAGTTTGGAATCCCCGCAACAGTGTCCAGGCCTGTTCATCCCAAAACTCTGCTGCCCTGATGACCACCAGTGTGAATCACTGTTGAGAACTGCTCTTTTCACTGACTGCAACTGTCCATGACAACCAGCAACACAAGACATGCACGTTGTGCTACCGCAATGACAACCTGAGGCGGCAGCCAACACAATGCCACAGTGACAAACAGATCATTGTGCTACAGCAACGACTGTCGGGGATCCTTGACCTGCTCTTTGCACTGGAACCCTCCTCCTGGTGGCCTCTGCCAACGAGAACTGCTCTTTGTCCCGATCTTGAGAACGTAACTCTTTAGCAGGACTAACCTGGTCCCTTTATCCAACTTGTGCTCCATCGTGGTCCATCTGAACTTGTGGCTTTACCCCGCTCTAATGCGACCAGGTAATTGTAAGTGGCTTGTTCTGCTTTTTGGTGCTATTTTCGCTGAAAACTTTAAAATGTCATTATCTCCAGTTCTACTAATTGAATTTTGCACATTTGTTGTGTCATTTTATTTATTACATTGTTCTCTGTTTTCTAAATTGGTTTAGTATTTTTGTTGAGTTGTATTCTTACTTAATTGCTGTTTAAGTGCTGCATAAGTAGTTTACACATTGTCTCTAAGTTAAGACTGTCTGCTTTTATGCCAGGCTGTCAGAGGGTTAAACACAGGTTTATTTAATGACCTTTTGCTGGTTCACCCTGACAAGGATTGTGGTTGCTGCATGACTGGGGTTTCTACCTCTCTCAACCACTAATCCAATTACTGACACATATGCCATGGATTTACAGACAAGTTAAATAGAAGGCTTCATGTTTAGCTGGCCGCAAGACATTCTTGTGAGTTACACTGCATTAGTCTGGAAAGTTCAGTGAGTCTACCAGTTGTGAGACAGAAACAGGCTTATATTCGTTGAAATGATTTCCACATATTTCCAACACACAACGCACTTGGGAACATACACTGCTGTATTGGTTTACTAAGCAGTCATTGAGGCAGGCATTCCTGAAGCCACAACTGCTCTCTCACTAGTATTATAGCAAAGATAGTGTTTAGTGCTGCTAGACACTTTTATCCATCAGATGCGCCTTGATGCCTCCGGGTTAAGTCGCGCAATACAAATTCCAAATTCCTTCATTCATTCATTCATCTCAATGCAAACACGCCTCTCTGTGTAATATCGAAAAACTGATACCTGTAAAATAGATTAACAAAATGTTGCTGAGGTTCAAATTCCTTAGCAAAAAACAGAAGACAAGAGGTATTTGGCAAAACAGGAACAGTTCGCTCAATTAAACTGTTACAGGCACAAGGTCTGAGGACTCCCTCAATTTACATTGGGTTTCTGCTCTTCTCATATAAAAATGTACAATAAGCAATAAAAGTTTTCGGCCCCATATATGGTGAGGAATATTGGTTGCTGCCTTAGAGTAATACATTACTGGTCAAATGGTTACTACAGGTTCGTCTCGATCTTGCTTGGGCACAGTCTGGCCAGTTGTGAATGTGTCCAAATGTCAGGCATGGGGAGCGTGCGATCACAACGTGTACGAGGTCCTGGCTATGAGGTCCTAACTCATGTGATATCTGGCTTCATGTTGTTTTCAGAAGCGCCAATACCCTCTCTGACCATGTGTGCGATATTGGGGCAATCTCCACTGACCATTGAAATGTCGCTGCACCTATCAGTTGGATTGATAAAGAGTGTTCTGTCCAAGTGTTTGCCTGCCAGCTATTCATCCTACCACCTTTGACCCATCAATCAGTAGTCCTGGATCTAGGTTGCGGGGCCTGCCTGATTACATACATGCATGTTGAGGTAGATGTGGAGTTCTGAACAGACGATGCTATTAATAAGGACAATAGTTAATTTTATTGTTAAACGATTCAATATCCATATTAGCAACAGCATCACTGAACATTTTGACAAAGTGGCTTATGCACTTGTAAAGGCTTAGTCTAAGAATTACTTGATTTCAATGCAAGGTGTAACCCCAGCAGCAGAGAAGTGTTTTTTTTACAATAGAGGTCATGAGGCTAATTACAGTGGGTGAATGACAACATCACCTCCAATGTAAGCATGTGCCCAAAAGAGGAGAGCCTAGTCTACAATTTGAAATTGATTTTTAACATAAAGGGGTCAAAGCTACGATTTATAGTGAATCCCACAGCGAACAGTGGGACTTTTACAGATCATAGTGAATTGGCTACTCTGTAGAGAAGACACGACTGCATTTGTATTTCTTCATCGAGACACAGCTACAATTTCATTCAATTCAGATGGGCTCTAATTAACGGCATGCAACCTTCGTGCAGACGTACATTTTGCTGCATGCATAAACAAACAGTGCAACAGACCAGGCATTGAAATGACACACCAGGATGGCATGAACGAGCAGAGATACTTTGGAAAGGCACGCCCACTCCCTGAAGAAAATAGAGCAGGGTACAAGTGGGGTACCACTTCTCCAACCCACCACCCTATCTCTCTGGTTGTTTTTGTCTCCAAAACTCTGGTTATTGCTGTTTGCATACAAGAGTATTTAAACAAAACCCCACACAATATAACAGGATGACCATAGATACAGTGGTATTACCTTTTACAGTGTGCTGCATAAAAGTGCCACATTGTACGGACAGGGGTCACCAATTTTTACTGAATACTCTATTCCCCCCACCCTACCGCCAATCCCCTGCTTTGATACATGGCTATACTCTTTCCCATAAATTCTAGAGTGTCCTGTGGAGGCCTCTCGGAGGTTGTCTAGGTATAGAGCCGTAGTGCTCCCTCCCTCGTCGGTGGGTCTTTCTCTACAATACGTCGATTTACAATTGCGTGTGGGGCATGCAAAGAGAGGCAATCCCGTGGAGAGGGAGTCCACTAAGGCGCCCCAAATGTACTCAAAGTTTTTGTCGAGTCTGATGCTATATCCACCATAGGTTCCATCGTGACCGCTCGCCAAAATCTGGCATGCCATTCCATCAGCTAAGGCGCGGATGTGCGCTTCTATGCCGCCGCCACCAACATCTTTGCTGCCGCCAGACACAGTCAAATCACCGCTTTGTCACTACTTGTTTGGTAACGAAGACTATCATGACGCATCCCCAGCAGAATATTCTTGTGGTCACTTGGTATTGGGTTTCCCAAGATAGTTTTCATCTGGGCCTGTATCTCAGCCCAGAAGAGGTGAATGTTGGGGCAGTCCCACCAAATGTGTTGAAAGTCCCTCAGTAGGCTGCAGCCTCTCCAACATAGGTCTGATGATTGGGGAAAGATTTTCTTAAGCTTAGTGGGTTTCAAGTACCAGTCGTACATGAGTTTATAGTGCACTTCCCTCAACCCTGTGGAGTGATTACACGTCGGGATGTCTTACCACAGCCGACACCAATCATGTTTAGAAAGGGGTTCCTCCCATATATGTTCTCAGTGCATTACATGGTGAGCCTACCTGGTGTCACCCTGGAAAGTAACTGTGCATATAAAAAGGAGATGCAGCCCTTGGCCCCACAACCCTCTTGACAAGGTGTTCCAGGGGAGTCAGATCTGTAGTGGCGGTCTCCTTTAAGGTCGTCTGCATGACCCAATATTTAAGTTGGGAGCATCTAAATAGTTCCTTATCGGGTAGTTTAAAGTCACACTGATTGCACTGATCAAACACTTTAATATCCCCAAATTTAAACATGTTGGAGACCATCAAGCAGTAGCCCTGTCACCAAGCCTCATCAGGGCCCAATAGCTGTACCAGAGGGAATGGAAGGAAACGTGGTCCAATCCTTATGCCTAGTTATGTCACCCCACACTCGCAGTGTGGTCCGTGAGGGTGTGCTCAAATATACATTGGGTGGGCGGTCGGCTTTAGGTTTCCAGAATAAGTCAACAATAGTAGAGGGTCGTAGGACTAGCACTGGGATTTGCACTAGCACTAGGATTTGAACTAAGAGCAGGTCCCAGATGATGAATTATGCCACCTTGGTGGGTGATGGGATTTTGTCATCTTAAAAATAACTTTTTTCATCATTTGTTGCATCAGATTTCATTACAAGACAGGAGGCTACATTATGCATTAATCTTTTTAATGCAGCTCACAGCCGCTTACATCACAAAGACTTAGAATAAGAAGCAAATGACATCACAGTATCCATAAAAGGCGTGTGCCAGGAAAGATCAGCCTCTTTTAAATGCGGCTCACAACATATAAGTAACTCTCTTACAATCCTTACTAACTGTTATACCAGTTTGCCATTTACTCTCATTTAATGACAGTATTGTTATCTTGATATGATTGTGTACCTTTATTCTTGAACTGCTTACTGTTATATTTCATTATTGAACTTTATTTTCATAATTATCACATGAAAATGTTTATTTCCACGTTTTAACCTCCTTTTGTAGTGTGACTCGTTCCCCACCTTCCCCTCGATCGCTGCCACTCCCCGCGATCTCCCCCCTTCATCCCCTCGACTTCCAATCTATGGTTGTCGCGTATCTACCCGTTTTCCGGCAATTAACACGTTTTCCCTCCTCTGCGCAGACCCCTTCTTTCTCGCGCATACCTAGCTTACCGTTCCTAGTCCTCTCAACGCGCTACTGCCTCAACCCGCTACTGTCCCGTCCTGTCCCGCTTAAGCCCGACATCTTCCTCACGTGGATTTGAGGAATGGACCTCGGCAACAGCAACGTAACGCTTTCTGTCCCCCAGGGTCCATTCCTCGACCTGATTTTCTCTTCAGCTCGAGCGCATCGGTTGCCGTTTGAGGCTTTACCGACTGCACCCCTACAAACAGCTGTTCTCCTCAGATTGAGTTATTCTTTAGCTTTATTTGGCATTACTAATTACTGGCTTAATTTTAGCCAACTTATTACTACCCTGATTAGCTTAGCCTAGCTTAGCTTTAAGCCAATATTACCACTACATTAATTTAGCTTAGGCTTCCTGTTTTAGGATATATAAGAATAAATAAAAAAAATAAAATAAAAAAAATGTATATATATATATATATATAAGGGTGCTATTTCATACTAACCATTTAATTTATCTAATAAGCTCGTAATTTACTTAACTGTCATGTCTGATCTAGAATCTGACGACGCTATGGCAAGTTCCCCCAATCATAACTCTGATAACTTCAAATCCTTCCTTCAAAAGGAAATGAGGACCTGTATGTTAAATACATTCCGTGAACTTATGTCAAATAAAAGGTCCCTCTTACCCGATGATGACACTTCAGACCTAGAAGCTGAAGACTCTAAGTCTACCAAAAAAAGTAAACACTGTATGAATATTGTTGGAGGTCGCGCTTCCTCATCTGAAATGGGAGGTCTAAGCACCTCAAAAGGCATGGGAGGTCCAAGCACCTCAAAAGGCATGGGAGGTCCAAGCACCTCAAAAGGCATGGGAGGCTCAAGCACCCCAAAAGGTAATGTTGCCCATAGCGGCATGAATTTAACAAGCGCCAACGCAACTACTCTCAGTGCTCCCGTCAACTCCAGCTCAGAGGAAGACGAATTCTTCCTGGATCCTGAGGACGAATTCGTCCTGGACCTTGACGAGGAAAATACCGATGAATGGGATCTTAACCCTCTCTCAGAGGCGAACTCCTCCCCCTCGTCAAAGGACGCGATCCTTGACCCTCTTGGTGCCGAAATGTTCTCCCCAGAAAACATCTCCCACCCTAACAGCAAAAGGTGGTACCCCCACGACCACGTAGCTAAGTTTGTCACTAAGTGGCTGAGAAACTCTCTTCAAAGAGAATCTCGCAACACCATGAGATCTGAGTGCCCCCGTCCATTCATTGAGGGGAAAGTCTGCCAAACTCCCAATTTAGACCCCGACTTAATCAAGTTCCTATTTAAACTAGGCAAGGACCCAAGAAAAGGTCTGGAAAGAGCCCTTAAAACATGTCAAGACCACCTTCTTGACCTTCTAGGTCCCCTTACCAGATTCCTAGAAATCACACATTTCCAACACACCCCTAGACATTAACCTGATTATAGGTTGGAGTCAAAGAGCCATTGTACTACTGGGTAATGCCAACTCCTCCCTCAATATTGAAAGGAGAAAATCTGTCCTCATCAGAACCAACCCAAAACTCGGGGACCTTGCTGAAAAAGAGCCATCATCTAAACCTAATGGCCTCCTCTTTGGACAAGATATGATCAAAACTCTTGGCAAATATGTGGCGACCTTTACAGCCTTAGACAAAGCCCAAAACAACATGAAACGTGTTTTTGGCCAGGCCGGTGGAAGAGGCCGTTCTTCTGGCCGAGGGAATTTCTGGCCTTTCACCTATGGAAGAGGAAGAGGCTCATCCGGTAGAGGTAGAGGCTTCTACCCCTCCAACTCCAGACAGTATTTCCCACAAAGAGGGAGAGGTTCACGCGGAAGAGGCTTCCCCGCTCGTGGTGTTCCCAACAACATCACCTCAAGTAAGTGCACACCTTTCTTCTTCCCCTCCAAAGGTCGGGGGCAGACTCAAACATTTCCTTCACGTTTGGGAATCCTTAACCCAAGACCCGTGGGTTCTAGAAACAGTTCAGGGCTTTAAAATAGACTTCACAGAGATTCCTTCCCAATCTACCACTCCCAATCCCCTGACTCTCTCTCCGGAACATCTAGAAATCGTCAAAGAAGAGGTTTCCTCTATGTTAAAGAAGGGCGCAATAATAGAGGTCCCTTGGTCTCAAAAGAATTTCGTGAGTACCCTTTTCCTAGTCGAAAAGAAAGACAAAGGTTGGCGCCCAGTAATAAACCTTCGAGAGGTAAACAAGTACCTTGTTTACCGTCATTTCAAGATGGAAGGCATCCATCTGCTCAGGGACCTTCTTCTCCAAGGAGATTGGCTAGTCAAATTGGACTTAAAAGACGCTTATTTTACCATTCCCATGGCAACAGAACATCAGTCCTTTCTCCAATTCATTTGGGACAATCGCCTTTTTCAATTTCAGGCCCTCCCTTTCGGTCTTTCATCCGCCCCTTGGTGTTTCACCAAAATCATGAGAACGATAGTCTCCATCCTAAGAGCCAGGGGTATCCGTCTCATCATTTATCTAGACGACATACTAATATTGTCCCAATCTCACTCTCAGATTCTAGAAGATTTGCAAACCTCTATGAACCTCATAGAAAGCCTTGGGCTCATTATAAACAGGGAAAAATCAATCCTTTTACCCTCCAAATCTCTGGAGTTCCTTGGCTTCACTGTGGACACTTCGAGCTGTCTTCTCTTACTCCCCAAGAAGAAGATTGCCAAAATTCGGAAAGAAATCAGATTTGTTCTCAAACATCACTTGTTATCCCTCAGAGAGCTAGCCAGACTCCGTGGTCTACTTTCTTCCTCGATACAAGCTATCTTCCCTGGCCCCCTGAACTACCGTGCTCTTCAGAGAGTAAAAGCCAAAGCTCTCAGATCTGGACTTTGGTACGGAGACCAAGTCTCTCTAGACGAAGAAGCCAGACTGGAACTTTCTTGGTGGCTGGACAATTTAGATGCCTGGAATGGAAGAGCTATATTTGGTTCAACTCCAGACTTCGTTCTAGAGTCAGACGCCAGCCTTCACGGTTGGGGTGCTCGTCTCCTCGACCAGGACACTGGTGGTGTATGGACCCCTTCGGAATCTTCCCACAACATACATTTCTTAGAAATTACAGCGGGTCTTTATGCTCTGATGAGCTTCAGACAATCTCTTCAAGGCAGATCCGTTCTCCTGAAGATGGACAACGTTTCCGCAGTCTCGTATATCAACCGTCTTGGCGGTACGAAATCTGCCGACCTATCGGATCTAGGCAAGAAACTCTGTATGTTCTGTCTGGAACACAAGATTTCCCTGAGGGCAGAATATCTTCCCGGAAAATCCAATCTCTCCGCAGATTGGAACTAGAGGTTCCTAGTAGACTCCAGCGATTGGAAACTCAATCCGACAATTTTCAATTCCCTGGTCCACTATCGAGGTCCTTTCGATGTGGACCTTTTCGCAAGTCGCTTGTCTTCCCAACTTTCACAGAATTTCAGTTGGATGCCAGACCCGGGTGCTCTCGCTGTCAACGCTTTCCTCCAACCTTGGGCTCCTCTCCGACCCTACGCCTTTCCCCCCTTTGCCATGATTCAAAGGGTTCTACAGAAAGTGAGACAAGAACAGTGCTCCCTGGTCCTGATAACCCCTTTCTGGCCGTCTCAAGCATGGTTCCCCACAGCCTTGGAACTCTCTTGCGACATTCCCCTCCTAATCCCGGCCTCTCAAGGCCTCCTCCTAAATGCAAACGGAGAAGATCACCACCTGGTTCTTTCAGGGAGCCTGAACCTTCTTGCTTGGAAAGTGTCAGGCAATCTAATCAATTGTCTGGACTTTCGTCATCTGCTCTTACACTCCTCGGAGAATCTTGGGCACCTGGAACACACTACAGATATAATAACATCTGGAAAAAATGGTCTAGTTGGTGCTTGGAAAGGGACTTGGATCCCGTGGAAGCTCCTATCGTTAATATAGTCAATTTCCTTGCAGAACTTTTCGACAGTGGTCTCTCTTATAGATCCATTAACTGTTATAGGTCTGCCATTTCCGCAGGTCACTCTATTGTCAACGGTAAAACGGTAGGTAAAAACACTATTGTTTGTAGGGTCCTTAAAAGTATCAGACTTAAAAGACCCCCCAGGCCTAAATATCAATCTTTTTGGGATGTTAAATTATTACTTGACCTTTTTTGCTCCTGGCCTGATAGCTCCCTTCTTAACAGGAAATGTCTTTCAATTAAACTTGCCTCTCTTCTTTGTTTAATCTCCTGTCGCAGAGTTTCAGATGTTAAAGCTCTGGACATCTCTAATAGATGTTATGACATGTTTGGCGTTAAATTTGAAATTTTTAGGAGAACTAAGACCATGTCTGACTTTATCTTCTATCCACGTTTTGATTTTTGCAAAAAGCTCTGTGTGGTTGATTGTATGAAGGAATACGACTCCAGGATGTCTAATCTACGACCCCCTGATGCAAATCAACTTCTTGTTTCCTACGTTAAACCCTTTAAACCCATCTCATCCTGCTCTATCGCAAGGTGGGTTAAATTGGATATGAATTTTGCTGGTATTGACCTTTCAAAATTTCAAGCTCACTCACTAAGAAGCGCAATAGCCAGCAAGTCATACTGGTCGGGTGGTAAGTTGGATGCTATCCTTAAAGCTGCTGATTGGTCTAATGCCTCTACCTTTGCTCATCATTATTGTAAACCAATTGAACATGTTTCTGATGTTGTGATTCAAGGCTACCAACATGCATAATGTAGCCTCCTGTCTTGTAATGAAATTGCGATTCTCCTATTAACATGACCAGAGAATCTGGATTTCATTAAAGACACGGAGGCTAACATTATCCCTCCCGTCCCTCCCTTGAGGGATATTGAGGATTAATTTGGTTTACAATGTCTTGAATGTTTCATACCCTTTAACCTTTGCTTCTCTTGTTGCTTCTTCTGAAGGTTACCTTGTGCTTTTCTTGATTTGCCTTATTTTCTTTCAGACAATTCGAATTGATGATTCACAAAGGATTTTACAAGTTTCAACTATACTTCCTTCAAGTTTCAAGATATATTCTTCGTTTGACCTGTCGTTCAAGGCATTTAAAAGAGGCTGATCTTTCCTGGCACACGCCTTTTATGGATACTGTGATGTCATTTGCTTCTTATTCTAAGTCTTTGTGATGTAAGCGGCTGTGAGCTGCATTAAAAAGATTAATGCATAATGTTAGCCTCCGTGTCTTTAATGAAATCCAGATTCTCTGGTCATGTTAATAGGAGAATCGCAATTTAGGTCAAAACTGTTTATGCTTGTTTGACAAGTTCCTTTTTGTAACCATACAGACCCGCGGACTCTATATGTTAATAGAGATTAAGATTAGGTCCCAGATGTATTTTCCAACCAACTCCCTATCCATGTGCAACCAATGTTTGTAGGATTCTCTTACGGACCACTCTGGCAGCACCTGGAGTTAGACAGCCTTATAGTAAAGGAGAAAGTTTGCTAGAGCTAAGCCCCCTGCCGTCTTGGATGCCCGTAATACCTTATAAGGAAGTCGAGCCCGTTATCCCTGCCAGATAAACTATATCACCATGGAGCGAAGGGTAGCGAAGAGTCCCCTGTCCAGAGTGATAAGCAGGCCTCGAAACAAGTAGAGAAGCCTAGGCAATACAATCATCTTCACAGTCTGTATGCGTCCCGTCCATGACAGGTACACTGGTGCAGATCTTTTTATGTCTGCTTTCAGACGCAGGATAGTTTGCCTAAAAGAGCACCTGGATTTGTGGGGTTATTTTTAAGCCCCGATTAGGTATGTCCTTCTTGGACCACTGAAAGGGAGTTGTTGCCTCTAGGGATTCCTTGTCAGCCTGGGACAGAGTCAAATTAAGTATATAAGATTTTTTTAAGTTGATTTGAAAACCTGCCACCTTTTCAAATCACCTCAATTCTGCCATTAGAGGGGGCAGCGATGTATGAGTGGAAGTCAAGGCAAGCAGGACATTGACAGCAAATAGATGTATTTTATGTTCGTGGAACCAGAAACGAATCCCTGTATCTCTTGTCTGGAGCGAATTTTAGCGGCTAAAAGTTCAATGCTGAGTGCAAATAAGAGAGGTGACAGTGGGTACCCCTGCCTTGTTTCCCGCCTTAAGGTGAAGAGTTTGGAGCTCACCCCGTTAACCAGTACCCTTGGCTATGGTGCTGCGTAGTTTGCTCGGACCATCTGTATGAGTTGCTCTCCAAAGCCAATCCTCTGAAGAGTAGAAAAAAGGAAGCCCCAATCCACCTGGTTAAAGGCTTTTTCCGCATTTAGACCTACTGAGATCTCAGGAATCCCTTTCTTTGTCGTCTTTTCTATTAAGTGTACTACCTAATGTTGTTGTGCGCTTGCAGACCTTCGATAAACCCCGATTGGTCCGGGCTGTATTAAATCCGGGAGTATGAAGTTTAGTAGTGTGGCCAACATTTTATAGTAGAGGATGGTGTCAAGGTTTAAAAGAGCGATGAGCCTATACGAGCAGCACTGTTTGGAGTTTTTGCCTAGTTTGGGCAGGACTGAGATGATTGCTTCAGTCATCGTGAGTATCACCGCTCCTGTAACCACTATCTGGTTGAACAAGGTCACCAGATGGGAAAGGAGCTCTGCTCCATATGTCCTTAAAAAGTGGGCCGTAAGTCCACCCAGCCCCGGAGTTTTGTGAGTTTTCAAAGTCCTCAATGCTGCCCAGACCTCTTCCTCTGTGATTTGACTTCCCGCCTATTTGTTTTGTGTTTTCGTTATTTGGGGTAGGGTGATGTCAGCCAAGTATGCCTGCTGGGCCTGCGCTGTTGAGTGTTCCACTGCATATAGTGTTTCGTAGAAACGCCAAAGATTTGTGTCTTATCAGGGTCTGACCCCGTGGTCCCTCCCCAGCCATCCTCAAGCTCCCCAATGTATTCTTTCTACGTTTTGACTCACAATTGACGCACTAAATGAGAGCCTACTGTGTTGCCCTGATCGTACCCTATCTGCTGCAGTCTCAGGAGGGTAAGTTCTGCATGTTTGGAGCATATGGTGTTTAGTTTCCCCCCTAATGCTGTCACTGTGCATTTGTGGGCAAGAGTCGGGGCTTCTTTGTGTGCCTTTGTGGCTGTAGCCAGCTTTGCCTCAAGTAACCGTCGTTCAGCGGCTCTGTTTATTCAGGTCAGAATCCAGGGCAATGCATGGTCCCTGTATCACCGCTTTGAATGGGTCCCATGTAGTAGAAGGAGATGTGTCCCCGGTGTTGTTGTGTAGGAAGTAATCCTTTATGGAGCTGTGTAGTTCATCCCTTAGTTATCTATCTTGCGGCAGCAAGTTGGGGAAGTACCAGCGTCTGTATTTTTAAGGGGTGCTGCCCAGTTCAGAATCGTTTCCTGAAGTGCGTGGTCCAACAATGTGATGGGATGTATGGAGGCTTTGTGAATGGCTTGCACCAAAGTGTGGCTAACAAAAATGTAGTCTACACATGAGTAACTTCTATGCGAGTGAGAGAAAAAGGTGTAGTCCCAGCCCTGCAGGTGCTGTAATCGCCATGAGCCCACCTGCCCCAGATCCTTGATCCCCTCCCTTAGTGGATTGGAGAAGCTGCCTGTGTAGTGTCTAGCAGGATGTGTGCTGTCTAGATTGGGGTCCCATGTCAGGTTAAAGTCTCCCATAAGAATAATGTCCCCTTGTGCGAACCCCCCCCCCCCAACATCTCTAAGAATGACTGTATAATGGGACTTTGATTAGTGTTTGGGGCGTATATTGTGGCGAAGGTGCATAATCAACCTCTGAGCTGGCCTTTAACCATTACTGACCATCCTTCATTGTCTGCTGTATAACCTGATGGGGAGATCTGCAATGATTTGTGGAAGAGTAACGCCACCCTGTTTTGTTTGGATGTTGTTGAGGACCTGTAAATTAGAGGGTAGTCTTGGTGGCATAATCTATGGTTTGCTGACTTCTTCATGTGCATTTCCTGAAGGGACACTACGTCATTCCTCCTATCTGTAATGTATTTCCATATTTTTTGGCATTTCACGGGGAATTCATGCCCTTCACATTTCATGTTGATATCGTGATCACCATATTCCTACCCAATGTTGTGTTTGCCCATTTGTTTGGCCCATCTTTGATGTTGCTTCTCACTATCCTCGCCCCTCTCCTGTAAGGCATATGTGACCCCTCCTCGATTTCCCCACCCTGACCTCCCCTTCAGGTGTTCCATGCACCAATCAGATTGTTTAACCAAACATTACAACAGAAATTAAGTGTATCACATTGATGCATCATACCAACTGTACTACGCGGGACGTGGTCTAGTCCTCTTTAGCTTATTTAGAGTTATTCCATGAACCATTGGATATGCAGAACACATCAGAACAATCCCTGTGGGATGAGTCTGTATTAGTTGTTAGCCCTTAAGACAATATATAGTTCCATAGCGTCGCGTTTAATAACCAACCCCCCAATGAGAACCAAATAGTCCCCTGTTTTGGCTTATCTGAGACCCGATGAGGTATGACGTACTCAAGTTTACGGAGCTATCCTTATACAGTTCAGGTGTGTGTCGCCTTCTGGCTGTCAGGCCCATCTGTCACTTTCTTTGGCTGCTTTGTCCGTTTCTACGTGTTCAACTGACTCCTTCCTCTGGCTGGTTTAGCTGCTCCGGGGGATCCTTTGCGGTTAGAAGCTGAGGCCTTTTCTTCTTCTTGGGGTATCCTTAATACTTCCGCTGCGTCTTTAAGGGTGGTGACGTGATATGATTTGTTTTGTAGCTCAAATATTAGAACAAATGGGTAAGTCCACTGGTATCTAATTTTTTCTTGCCGCAGCTTATCCGTTGCCGGTCTGAGTTGTTGGCTCCTGGACAATGTGGCCGGACTAATATACTGGAATAGTGCACCGGAATATCCCTGGAAGGTGAAGTTGTCTGTCTTGAGTGTCACTTGCAATATGGCCTCCTACACTTTAAATGAGTGGAGTTTGGCCAGAACATCTCTGGGGCATTTGTGAGAGCCTTCCTGCTGTGGAACCATGCAGTGGACACATTAAATTTTAACTGTCAGTGACGCATTGTTTAACAGCTCCATGAAGATTCCTGATACAAAGGCCTCCAGTTTCGGGCTTTCCACTGATTCCGCCAGATTCCGTATGCGAATATTGTCTCTACGAGACCTGGTTTCCAGGTCTTTGTACTTAAGGATGGTCGACTTGAGCTGTGTTTCCCTGAGATGAGCTGCTTCTGCCGTATTGTGCCTTTGTTGCTTCAGGTCTTGCACTGTGGCTTCTAAATCAAATGTCCTAGTGCCCACAGAGTCCACATCACTTTGAAGAGATAATATACGTCCATTGATATCCGCTCTCAAGCTTTCGATGGACACCATCATATAAGTTCTCAGCTCTTCCCTTAATTCCCTTTTCCAGTCCTGTAGAGAGGAAAGTAGGTCCTCCTTGGCTAAGGCCATTATGTCATCCAAAGTTGTTTCTTGGTGGGCCTCCGTTGGTGAAAAGTAGCTGGACACCCTGTTTTACTGGGGCTTCTTCGGTGGCATAGAGGCGGTCTGAAAGTAAAACCTTGCTGCGCAAACCTAGCGCCGTTTTAGACCCGACTCCCCCAACTCGTTACCTTCCTTACGATCTTCTATGCTTTTTGGGGTATGGTTTCAGTGGGCACCTTCAGCCAGATTGGGACTCACCATTGATTTGCGCCTTCCATTTGGCCGGGCCCCTCCAGTAAATAGCTGGACCTTATCTCCAGTTGCACTTATGCAGGTGCGCCCATGTTTGCCGATCCGCACCGTCTCTCTGATTGTAAGGTGGGTGTTGAAGACGTAGCTGTCCATGTGCTCCCTATGCCAGTTGTCTGCTTTATTTGTCTCGACCCGCTGCCATCTTAATGTCAGGCACAGTCGGACTCAGCCTATGCTTCCTGCTTCTCTCCACCTGTAAGTGTGCCTTGTGCGGGGATCTCTGAAACTCAGTCCGGTTGCTCAAGGGACACTGCAGATCCCCTCTTCCCCCGTTAGTGCATGGTGCGGTATCTAGACCCGCCCATCAATGCACCAAAAGGTTCGTTGGCATGGGAGGGGGACCTCCTTTGCATTCCTCTACCATTTTTGGCTTGTCCCAGAAGTCCCCTGCAGTCGCTTGTTGCTTCCCTTGCACCTCTGCCTGTAAGGCACCGCTCCGGGCACTGCTTACTGCTGAGGCCTGCTCAGCTCCCACCAATCTGCACCTCCCGCAATGTAATTCGCCAGCATCAGGCTATTCCGGCTGGATTTTCTTGCTTCTGCAGACAGCTGCCAGGACACTGTAGCCCTCTAGGATGGTGCCATGCTCCTACTAATGCTCACTGTCCTTTCTTTCTCTTGATATCGTCATATTGTGACTAACACTGAGGAGCCCACGCAGATTATGTCCGCTCAGCCATCTTGGTTGGCCACGCCCCTCTCTGATTTTTTTAAAAACATATTTTGATTGGCATGTAGTTTATATCAAATAAGGTTTACTGATGCATATATTGTACAAATCTCACAATATCACACAATAAAACATTATCATTTACAGGTTTATGCATTCTTTCATCATGTGGCAATTTCCCAGACTGGTTTCTCATAAGCATCTTATCGGCATAGATCGAGGGGCGTATACATAAGTTTCAGTTCACAACCGTGTAATACTTGCACAGTATATTTGTGCGAAATTGGAATATGGTTTTCAATGATGTATTATTATGTGTCTAATATTATAAGGGGAGCCAACAGGGGAAGATCACTCCGATTTTATATAACAGTGCAAGCAAAACATTGATTAATTAACCAACTCTACAGAGAAAGTCCACTCTACTCTATTTTACAGAGCTGTATGAGTATACATGCGAGACCGGGAGGCACAATGTTGTTTGGGGAAGGCAGAGTGTTGACTTCTACTGCTAGGTATTTGGCCACTAGCTAATATGGCATTTATCCTACACCTTAGGTAGACTGAGTCGAATAGACGGCTGGGGGTTGGTACTCGTCCTCTGTTTGGGTGCTCGTGTGGTACAGACATGTTTACATGCTTACATGCTTAAATAATAACTCCCCTGGTTCACAGGTGGTTGATGCTTATGACACCATCTGTACACAAATAAATTATAGTTTACAGGTTGGTAAAAAACAGAATGGACAACCAGGCAAAAGATGGTTTAACGAAAACTGTACAAGGGCACACTCGGCCCTACTTAAGGCCCTAAAAACCAGCCCTAAAGATCGGAGACTAATAGCAAGCTTAAGGAAAGCTTACAAACATGCTATACAAGCAAGAAGACACAAGCTAAAAGAGGAGGCGTGGACCCAACTTTTATCACCTGAGGTCCTGAGAGACAGTGGGAAATTTTGGGCGATTATAAATCAACCCCTGTTCTGTAAAGATGAGAGCTCGCCCCTCGATTTTAACATAGTTGATGATGATTGGATAGCTCATTTTGAGAAAATACAGATATGAAGAATCGTACAGATATTAACCTGCCTCAAAATGTAGTTCTTCCAGTAGTCTTTGAGGCTGCAGAAGTGGAAAAGGGCGCTAGAGGAGATGTCAAAGAACAAGGCACCAGGCCCTAATGGGGTTCCCGCCGATTTGTTTAAGTGCGTCCGGAAATTCTGGTCAAAAATCCTGTCCAACTTGTTTAAGGTCTTGGGCCCATATAGCCTCCTGGTATCATGAAAAAAATCAACCATTATTCCGGTTTTTAAAAAAGGGGACAGGCAGAACCCCTCATGCTATAGGCCTATCTCCCTGATAGACTCCTCAGTTAAAATATTGGGACGTGTTATCTTGCATAAACTGACGGAGTGGCTGGAAGATACAGGGGTCCTGTCAAATGTAGTATACGGTTTTAGAGCTAAGAGGAGCACTCTTAACCAATGTCTAAACCTACAACTTTTAATCAACAAATATACTAAAGCCAAAGAGGGGTCGATGTACATGGGTTTCATGGACCTCTCCTCTGCATTCGACCTAGTTAATAGGTCAAAATTATGGCAAATCTTATTAAACATGGGGTTTGACCTGTCCCTAGTATACCTTCTAGCTGACCTGCACTCTGGTCTCTTAGCTTCTGTTAGGGTTACCTCTGAGGGACGCTGCACCAGTCATTTCAACTCGGAGAGGGGGGTCAGACAAGGATGCATTCTGGCCCCCCTCCTCTTTACACTATATATTGTGCAGACCAGTTGTTGGCATCCTCCCGCCCTCCCTGTGATTGAAAACACGCCTGAAGCGCTCGTGTGCAGATCCAGTGTTCAAAACTCTCCTGAGGCGGAAGCCGGGAGAAAACAGGCTCAGAGACAGTTTGTTTTTAAAAGTGTGTAACTTGTTTTGTTTTTAATTTGCGGACTGTTAAAGCGCACTGTAACTTGCACCACGTTCTAGGTGCTTACCTACCTCAGCTCCGCTGCATCCCGACCCCTGATCCCCGCGCAGCCGACTAGGCGCTGATGCGGGACTAGAGAGGGGTAAGCCGCTATCTTGGGGGGATTGTGAGGGGTGCAGACCAGTTGTTGGCATCCTCCCACCCTCCTCTTGCCCCATAAATGGCCACGAGCTTCCATCCGCGCAGTGGACGGGTGCAGCAAACGCGCCGAAGGTGCGCCAAAGGCAAGCCCATCTGCGCCCTCTCGCCAGAGATGCTGGCCACAAGCTCCCGTACAGGGGGTTCTATTCTAGAGAGGTTCTGTTTAATCTGTGCCCCTCTAAGCCTCAAGGATGTTTGACTCCTCTTAATCCTATGAGTGGTCCGCTAACTTCCCTGTGCCGCCAGTTTGCCCTTCCCACCCCTACCACTAAAGGAGCCTTCTCTAAACCTTCCTTGCAACACCAGGTAAAGGTGTTACAGCTGAATGTGCGGTCACTATCTTAACATCATGCGGAAATATTCAATCTTATAGTTGATGAATCTCCTGATATCTTCTTCTTGACTGAAACGTGGATGAGGGGTGACTTATCGACTATTCTGAATCTAGCACTACCCCCGATTACTCGATTTCTCTGATTAATAGAGCTACCTGAGTAGGCGGTATTGCCGTGATCACGAGGTCTGCCTATTCCTGCCTTTTTGAGAAAGTCAATATGGGAGGTCGGGAATGCGCACATTTCAGCATTGCCATAAATATTCATTTCACCTTCTCAGGGCTATTAATATACAGGCCCCCTGGATCTGTGTGCGGATTTAACACAACTCTCTTGGAGATTGTAGAAGCGTTCGCTGTAGGGTCTGCAAACTTCAGTGTCCTGGGCGATCTTAATCTCCACTTTGAGTTGGAGCATGATCCGATTATCCACACCCTGACTGCTGATTTAGCTGCCTTTCAGCTCCTTCAAAAAATAAAAAGTCCCACTCATGTAGGAGGTCATGTGTTGGAACCGATCTTTATGAACATCGAGATGTCCAGCACTACCTCTCCCTTACCGATAGCTTGGTTGGACCATTTTTTAGTGGGTATGACTTTTTGTATCCCTAGCTCTACTTCTTGTAAAATCCAAAGAGCTACGCTCAAAAGACCATGGCATAAGCTCCGATTAGAGGACTTCCATGCACTACTGTGATCCGATCCTTTGGGTCCTCTTAATGATGTTGAGACAGGGTATGAATCCTTCTGCGCATGGCTCACTAGGGCACTTGATATACTTATACCAGCCACTTGGGTTAAAGGACGTACTCAAGAAGCCAACCCTTGGTGCAATGACATCTTGGCAGCCTTGAAGAAGACCTGTAAAAGGCACTAACGTGAGTGGAGGAAAGATTACTCCTCTGAGAAAAAAGTCTGCTATTTGAAAGAGCTGAAGGTATACCATAGAGCAATTTGCAGGACGCGGGTGGAGTATTACGCCTCCGAAATAAAAGTGAGCTCTAATCCTGCTAAGGTCATCTTTAAGATTCTTAAAGAGCTGAGCACCAAATAATCTGCTAAAAATATCCCTATATCAGCTGCCCAATGTGAAGAATTGGCCTCCTTCTTTGTGGAGAAAATCTGAGGCATATATCAATCGTTTGCCACTGTGAATGAGTCTGGTTCCATCCTCTCCACGTGACGTAGCCTTGCCGTCCAATTGTCGGTTATTCCTGAAATCTCTTGGGAGGAGTTTGACAAACTAACTAGGCATATTAAATCAGGCTCTCCGGCTGATCCCCTCAAGCCTGCCAAGTTTAGAGATTCTTCTCTGTGCTGTCTGACCCCGCTATACAATCTTATTAATGCCTCTTTTTCATCTGCTATCGTTCCAGCTAAATGGAAGCAGGCTTGGGTCTCTCCTATACTAAAAAAAACCAATTTTTTAGACCCTCTGAAGCCTGAAAACTTCAGACCTATTTCCCTGCTTCCCTGGGCTGCGAAGATAGCTAAGTCCCATGCTAATTCAATCCTTACCAACGTATTGAATGCCAACAACACACTGGATGAAACCAGTATCCCCGCGGCAGCATGGATTCGTCCCAGGTTGTGGTACGACAGATCACATAAACAGAGTAATAACATTGTTTGACGCCCAGGCTGCCACGGGGGCATGATCCTGCTCGACGCGGAGAAAGCCTTTGACCGGGTGGTTTGGAGCTTTCTCTGGGGTATTTTGGCCGGGAGAGGTTTTGGCATAAAAATTATCAAAGCTCTTAAAGCCATGTATGTAGATCCGATAGCAAGGGTCAATGTGGTGGGTGAGAAATCAGGGAAAATCGATATTAAGAGAGGTACGCGTCAGGGCTCTCCCTGCTCACCCATCCTGTTCTCTCTGTATATCGACCCTCTCATACAGGAAATCCTTGAGTGTCCTAGGATAAGCCCTGTGATTTTTAATGGGTACACACATAAAATCTTGGCCTACGCTGATGATCTGGCGGTTATCACTACAAATCCACAGCAGGCGCTCCCAGCACTGAACCAGATGGCAAAGGACTTTGGCTATGGCTCGGGATATCTTCTGAACAAATCAAAAACACAGATAGTTTGTTCGAAAAATATAGTTAAATCTGATATTAGATTCGTGGATTCTGCTATCTACTTAGGGGTGAAAATCAATGCCTCAGTGGATCGAATTGTTGAAGAAAATTACCCTACCCTTGTCAAATCTATAGAAGCTGAATTAAAAAGATTAGATGTACTACATCTTTCGTTGGTAGGAAGGGTCAACGCATTAAAGATGTTAATGTTCCCCAGAATACTTTACCTGTTCCGTGCCATACCCCTATTTGTAGTTGAAACAATAATGAAAAGTTTGGAATCTACATTTATAAGATTTATTTGGCAGTACGGTAAGGTTAGGCGCTCCACCAGCCTAATGTCATTACCTAGGGAAAGGGGGGGATGGCACTCCCGAATCTTAGACTTTATCATTGGTCACGTATGTTGATTCAAATTATCTTTTTTCAATTTGAGGTGGACTCTGTGAGTGGAAACATGGATATACAGAATCCTCCCCCGAGTTTTAAGATGTTGCTGGGGGTAAAGGCTACTGGGCTACTGTTGTGTGAAATTGAAGGGAGATTTTATAAAAGGGCTAAATTTAAGACTTTGTAGTCAAGTCAAGTCAAGTCAATAAATTTATATAGCGTGCTACATACCCAGAGGGTCTCAAGGCGCTTGAGGAAGGGTGGGGAATTACTTGTCAAATATCCACGTTTTAAGTTGCTTTCTGAATGCTAGGTGGTTCTGAGTAAGGCGAAGGTGAGTGGGAAGTGAGTTCCAGGTTTTAGCTGCCAGGTAGGAGAAGGATCTACCTCCCATGGTGGTTTTGTTGATGCGAGGTACAGTGGCAAGGGCTTGGTTGGAGGATCGTAATTGTCGGCAGGGGGTGTAGAAGGACAGTCGTGTGTTGAGGCATTCGGGTCCGATTTCGTAGAGTGCTTTGTGTGCGTGGCTTAGGAGCCGGAAAGTAATCCTCTTATTGACGGGGAGCCAGTGGAGGTTTTTCAGGTGACCAGAGATGTGTTCTTTACGCGGGATGTCTAATATGAGCCTGGCTGAAGCGTTCTGGATGCGTTGGAGTTTTTTCTGGAGTTTTGCGGTGGTACCGGCGTAGAGGGTGTTTCCGTAGTCCAGTCGGCTCGTGACCAGAGCGTGGGTGACTGTTTTTCTAGTTTCAGTGGGGATCCAGCGAAATGTTTTTTTGAGCATGCGCAGAATGTTGAAGCAAGATGAAGAAACGGCGTTGACTTGTCTGGTCATCGAGAGTGAGGAGTCCAGGATGACGCCCAGGTTACGTGCGTGGTCCGTCGGGATGGGTGCTTTTCCAAGGGCCTCTGGCCACCAAGAGTCATCCCAGGCGGAGGGGGAGGTGCCTAGGATGAAGACTTCTGTTTTGTCTGAGTTCAGTTTCAGACGGCTGTGCTTCATCCATTCGGCTACTTCTTTCATTCCTTCATGCAGGTTGGTTTTGGCAGTGTTAGGGTCTCTGGTGAGTGATAGGATCAGTTGAGTGTCGTTGGCGTAGGAGATGATGTTGAGGTTGTGTTGGCGTGCGATGGTCGCGAGGGGGCTCATGTATACGTTGTAGAGGGTGGGGCTGAGTGATGATCCTTGTGGCACGCCGCAGATGACTTCAGTGGCCTCTGACTTGAATGGTGGGAGGCGGACTCTTTGGGTTCTTCCGGCAAGGAACGAGGTGATCCAATCCAGTGCTTTTCCTTGGATTCCGACGTTTCTGAGGCGTTGTAAAAGGGTGCTATGACAGACCGCGTCGAAGGCTGCGGAGAGGTCAAGGAGGATGAGGGCGATGTATAGTGCTTGGCTGGTTTGGAAATCTATTCTAAAGTTTTTTAATGCTTCAAAGATACATTCACATCTACACCTTGGAAACTCCAGCCTCTTTCCTCAGCTGAGAACCAATAGGAACATTCAGTTATGGAAAGAATTAGGAGTTAAGACTCTCTGGGATATTCTGGAGGATGATAAGATAATTGGGTTTGAGGCTTTACAAAGAAGGTTTGGAATTCCAACCAACCACTGGCTAATGTACGGCCAAATTGTTCGAACTCTTACAGCTCAAAGACTAAAGCCCCCTGCCTTGGTGGATATTCCCGTAGCGGAGGCACTAGCTAGAGGATGTAAGAAGATTAAATCAGTGTATAATCTTTTGTTAATGAAGATCCAAGATGATATTGAGAAGACGGAACATAATTGGGCTATGCAACTGGGTAATCCGGATGTTGATGTGGATCTTGCATTATGCCTGAATAAAAAGATTTTCCGGGCTTCTAATTTACGGGCCCAGCACTATAAAACAGTTTTTAACCTTTATCATACTCCCGCAAAATTATTCGCCTGGGGAGTAAGAGAAAATGATAGATGCCCGCGATGTAATGATAGCCAAGCAGATATCTTACATATGTTTTTCCACTGTAATCGGTTAGAGTCAATAAGAGACGAGATAATGACATTTTGAGAGGGGCTGCTAGGTCATAAAATCGATCTATCCCCGACTTTGATGTTATTGGGTACGGACTCTATGTTGAATCTCAGGAAG
Organism: Lissotriton vulgaris; assembly: GCF_964263255.1. Lineage (NCBI taxonomy): Eukaryota > Metazoa > Chordata > Amphibia > Caudata > Salamandridae > Lissotriton > Lissotriton vulgaris. Next base: position 1,186,142,649 of record NC_141693.1, on the reverse strand, counting down.
GTAGAGGAAGCCCTAGTCTTTATGTCAGTCGCTGAACTAAGGATTTTAATTTCGGCAGGCTGGAAAGATGTTACAGCTCCCTCTTTCCAGATGTGGATCTCTAGATTATTAGGTATACACAATGTGGAATGCTGCCTATATAAATTGAAGGGGGTTAAAAAACGGGAGATGGGAAGACGCATATGGGCCCCCATAACAAACTGGAGGGAAGCTAGATTATGCTAGATGGCCGTATGATAATGTAATGTTAGTGAAAGAATGTTTTATAAGATCGGCCTTTTATAAATGTATGTCTCTATTGTTAACTGTGCATCTATTTATTCCTTGATTGGTATTGCTACTCTTTTGTATATTGATTTTAGGTATACCTGTAATGAAACACTTTGTCCTTTATGCATCCTAACCCTAATAAAAAATATTAAAGAAATAAAAAGGATGAAACTCAGCATGCGTTTCGCGCCGGTCATAGTACAGAGACGACTCTCTTGGCTATGACAGAGCACCTTCGTTCCACCCTTGATCACGGTCAAATGGCGGCACTGGTCCTATTGGATCTGAGTGCCGCCTTTGACACTGTCTCCCGTCAGATCTTGCTCTGCCGGCTCGAAGAGGCAGGGATCACGGATATGGCTCTTGCTTGGTTTAGATCCTTTTTGACTGAGAGATCATTCTGTGTTTCTACTCCCCCCTTCCTTTCCAGGGCTCATGCCATTGAACAGGGTGTTCCTCAGGGTTCGGCATTGAGCCCCACCTTGTTCAATCTCTGCGTTCAACCACTTGCTGCGGTTGCCAAAGTATGGGACCTCAACATCCTCTCATATGCTGACGATACGCAGCTAGTGGTCGCCCTTACGGAAGGTACCACCATGGATCATGCTAGATTCAAAGCCGGTCTGGCCGCTGTGGCAGAATGGATGACAGCTAACTGTCTACAGCTAAATGCCGCCAAGACAGAGGTGTTATTGGTCGGAAGGAACACCCATTTATGGGGAGATCATTGGTGGCTATCTACCTTGGGGAAAGCTCCTATACCTAAGACGGAAGTAAAAAACCTGGCAGTCTGATTAGTCTGTACCCAAACGAAAGAAGTTGCCGCCACATGTTTTGGCATACTACGCAGTTTGAAACTGATCCTGAAATTTTTTGATCCAGCTACTAGACAGCTGATTGTCCAGTCTACAGTGTTGTCCAGATTGGACTACGCATGTTCACTGCTGTTAGGTGCTAACCAGGCAGAAATTGCCCAAATGCAACGCATTCAAAATGTAGCTGCCAGGGCCGTAGTAGACGTGCCCCGATTTAGCCCTATCTCTGCCACTATCCAGAAGCTTCATTGGCTTCCGGTAATTCAGCGGATACAGTTTAAGACCTTATGCATTTCGTTTAAAATCTTAAGGCTTGATTCCCCCAAAATGCTTGGTATGCTGCTAAATTTGTATGTTCCTGCGCGGGCTCTATGCCCGGCTGGTCAAAATCTGGTCGAAGTACCCCGGTTTAAACGAGGCAGAGCGGGCGGACGCTCATTCCGCTTTCTAGCAGCAAAACTATGGAATGCTTTACCAGTCCACGTTTGAGAACTGGAAGGTCTGTTTGATTTCAGGAAAGCTATTAAAACTTATTTATTTCCTTTGAAATAACTTCTTGTCTGTATGCCTACCTTGCGGTTCCCAGTCTTTGTTTCTTCTACTGGTTCCAGGGCCGGGACGCCCCTTCACTGGGGCAGCTGAGCGCTTTATAAGACTTTATAACATAACATAATATAACATATTAATGCTCTGGAGCTCGCCCTGAGGAGGGCATCACAGGATTTACTGCGTATAGGAGACCTGGCTATACCGGTTCTCCTGTACGCGGATGACGCTGTCCTTTTGGCCCGCACGGGGGTAGGTCTCCAAAGGCTGCTAGATGCCTTTGGGAGTTTTATGGAGTCCCTAGATTTAAAAATCAATACGAAAAAATCCAAAGTAATGATTATAGGGAACTGCTGTAGGAAAAATAAAGCTAAAACATTTTTGTTGTGTTGAGGAAGTTGGTAGGGTTCCTATATTCCCCTACCTGGGAGTCTTATTGGACGAAAGAGGGAATTGGGGCCCGCAACAAAAAATAGAAGTATTGTATTTGCTAGAACAACCTCAGCTCTCTTGGGATTTACAAAAAAATTAGGGGCTAGACCAGTAGAAGCAATAATGAAGGTATATAAAGCCAAATGTCTTGCGGTTGCCACTTATTGCAATTCGATATGGGGTTACTGCCCCCTAGACAGAATTCAGGTGATAGAAAATAAATTCCTGAGATCAGTTTTAACAGTACCACAGTCTACCCCTACCTATACTATCCATACTGAGGTAGGGGTGGGGTACATAACCGATCTAATAAAAATAGCCCCCTTAATTTGTTGGCTGAAGACCTGGCTAAATCAGGAAATCTCCCTGAATCATATTATCCTTAAAGATTGTCTTCTGCTGGAAAATGTCAGCAAGATTCCCTGGCTGGCATATATAAAATCTAGTCTCCATAAAATAGGGCGACCCAAGCTCTTTTCTTCCCCTGAGACTATAACACTAAAGGATGTCTTAGAGACAAAAAATGCTATGTTGCACCTGTTGTCATTTGAGAGGGAGGAGGTAGAATTGAGGAAAACAACAGTTAGAGCAAACTATGTTTTAGTTAACCCACCTGGACCTGAACTCTATCTTACCTTGGTGAATCGCCCCTATCATAGGCATCTTTTAACTAGATTTCGTTTTCATTTGATTCATTTGACGCTAGGTTGCTTTACTAAATGGTCCACCCAGGAAAAGGCTAGCCCCTGTAAATGTGACAATTTTTCCCCACAGGATACCCTACACTTTTTTATGTTCTGCGATTTTTATTCTGATCCCAGGAAGAAGTTCCTGCTTCCTATTTTAAGGGAGGCTGGTTTTTTACAGGTCAGGCCAGCCCTCTTTACTTACAATTATTAAATACGCACCGCATAATATTTCATGTTGCTAGTTTTTTAGGAGCAGCTGTGCGGATTAGGAACAAGATCAGTTGTGCACCATTGACCTTTATTGACCCTGACTAGAATGAATTTATCCCAGATTATGTCAATGATGTAGCAATTGTTAGTTAAAAGAGAATATTGTTGTTTTTAGCTTGATTTTACTAAATTTTTAATGGATATATTTTGTACAATATTGTTGTTTATACTGTCTGTAATGTTTATCTAATTGTACCAATGTCTTTTTATGATATTAATTTATCCAATAAAGTAATTTGACTGACTGATTGACATTCTGTCACGTGGAAGCGCTGTTTGTCACAATTAGACATGAGCCCTCTTGGGCAAACCAAACAGTTCATGCACACTTTGCATGGGCCATGGATTGGTCTGAGCGCAAATCCATGGCACTCAGACCAATCACAACGCTCCATTGCTGTGCTGTGATTGGCTCAGGCAAGCCTGTCTGCCCGATGCTTCCGGCTACTGTAGGCCGCAACAGGAAGAGGATGAGGATGGAGAAGAGGCGGCGGCCGTCCGACCATTAAAGGTAAGTCTTATATTTTATAACCTAACTCAACATGATTCACTCTAGTTGTTAGAACTTTACAGTCACCACATAGGCAGTGCTTAATTTGCGCCGGTGCTTTCCGGTGCTGAGCACCGTCACTTATTTCCTAGGGCCGGGTCTACACACAATATCGACTCACTAAGTTCCCCCTGTTTCCCCAGTGGAGAGCTGATGTGGCGCAGTAAATGAAATCCATGCCTGCCTGGGTTCATTGCCGGCTGGCTTTGTCCCTAAAATATTTAAATGTGGAGTCCCGGCCCCTGACCTATCATGAGGCACACGTACACGCACAAAGGAGCCACTTGACCTTGAGGCTGAAGGGGTGCGCTCGGACGGGAGATGCTATTCATCATTCAGTGGATATCCCTGCAAACAATGGCCTGTAGCCTTGTTTTTTTCTTCAGGAGCGCTCCAAGCACTCCCTGCTATTCAGTGGAAGAAGTGTCCTTTTTCAGGTTGGTGAGCATTGGAGTGTGAGCAGAATTAAAAGTGCACTGCATGCTGTATTTTAATTGGCCAGGAAGCCCTTGTATATGTCATTTTATAGTTACCATAGATCAGATTACTTGTAGCACTTTTGCTTCTTGTACAGTAGTTATTAATAAAGCTTCTCATGCCAGTAGTTTGTAACCTTTCTTGGAAACTAGAAAGCTGTCAGGTGGCTTTTACTGGAAATGTTTCAAAAAAATTCCTAGACGTTTGTGCAGCCTGCTTGTTTATACGCTGATTTTGAGAGGATTGGAAAGGGATGACATGGGGTGCTAAGAGTTATTTATTTTGTGTTGGGAGTGGAGCAAAAGCAAAACACATTGAACTCTCCGAAGGCAGGCTGGTGCCATATGCACTTAACTAAAACAAAGTATTCCTTGTTGGCACGAATCTCTGCAGACCCAAGCCGTGCTTAGGCGTGCTGTTTTTCTCTAGTCTAAACCAAACTTCTTCACATTAACAATATTTTATAGTCACATAGTATAGAGTTGTGACAAAATTACAACAAACTAGTTAGTTCAATATTAAAATTGTTCAAGGAGGCGTTTACTGACTATTACATTTTCACATTGATCTTCAAAAGATTCTTTTTTCCAGTGAAGAGGGAGATTAAAAAGGTTTGATTTTCATATAATTGCGTGATCCGCCAGACAGATCAGGAAGATATAATAAAACTTGTTTGCTCATGATCTAGCACCATTGATTGCTGTGGCATAACTCGAGGCTACTGGAATGATGGAACAATGTAGCCCCAAATTATGGGCAGGGCTGGCTAAAATATGCAGTAATAAAGAGCAGATAAGGCGCATTCTGCAGTCCTATTACTTTGCTACTTTTACAGTATAGCACATAAATATTATCTCAAAAAATAATTCTGCTCTTTAGTACCAGTTTAAGACTTGGATATAAGTTGGCAACTGTAAGATTAACCAGTTCACATTTGTAAATGGTTGGAGGGTCTGCCACCATTTGGCCTCATGTTGGATTTTTTTTAAGTAACACTTGAGTTGTCAAAGTTAGAAACACATTTTTGTTGATATGTAGATCCTGTAGTGGTAACTAGACATAATATCGAATTTAAAATATAGAATAGCCATAATATCGAAGTCAAAATATAGAATGGACGAAATATCGAAAGGACAGAATATAGTGGTGTAAAATATTGAATTGAAGGTAAGTAATATAATATCGATTTTTAAAATATAGAAAGTCAAAATATCGAAGTGTATAATATAGGTATTAAAATATATCCAATTTTTTATAATATCAATTTTTTAAGTGTTTTGTATGTTAGTATATGTGTGAAAAGTGTATATTATTATTGTAATTTATTTTAAGTAATGAATTTTATGTTATTTAATTTTTGCGTAATTTAATTCTGTAGCGGGTTGTGAGTTTATAGGGGAATAGGGTGGGAAGAAATTTAATTATATTAAATTAAATATACATTTTTAGAAATTACTAAGTATTTTTAATTTAATTTAGCATTTTAGTTCTGTAGTGGGTTGTGGGTTTATAGGGGAATAGGGAGGGAAGTAATGTAATTGTAATCATTTAAATTTTTTTATTTATTTATTGGTATTCATTTTGAATTAATTGTTAATGAATTTTTTATTTGTAATTAATTTTTATTAAATGATTAATTGATAATTATGGTAATTGTATTAATTTATTTCCCGTGGCGGGTTGTGGGTTTATAGGGGAATAGGCTGGGAAGTAATTTAATTGTGATTAAGTAAATAATTTGTATTTATTTATTGGTATTGATTTTTAATTTATTGTTAATTAATTGTTAATTGGTAATTAATTTTTATTAATTGGTTATTAATTTGTGTTAATTCATTAATTGATCATTACGATTATTGTATTAATTTATTTTCTTTAGCGGATGGTGGGTTTATAGGGGAATAGGGTGGGAAGTAATTTAATTATAATTAATTACATATTAAAAATACTTATTTTGTATTAATCATTAATTTACTGGTAATTAATTATTAATTGGTATTAATTTTTTATTATTAATTAGTTTTTGTTATTGAAAATTAATTCATTCATTATGAATAGGTAAATCATTTTAATCACTAGTATGTATTTGTATTTTTAATTGATTAATTATTACATAATATTACATTGGTAATTACTTTTAATAATTTTTTTATTGGTATTGATATTTAATGTATTTTTATTAATATATTAGATTATTACTTTCCCTACTGTTAAACTCACTAGAGTGGGAATAGTAATTTTTACCCCTTGGCTATCCAACGCTTTCCCTACTGTTGCACTCTCTGGAGTGGGAATAGTAATTTTTACCCCTACGCTATGCAACGCTTTCCATACTGTTGCACTAACTGGAGTGGGAATAGTAAATTTTACCCTCCCGCTATCCTACGGTAAAAATATTGTATATGTTTTTTTATTAATATTACGTTAATATATATATAAGTATGTTTTAGTTAATTATATTTATTATATCATTAATTTTAAATTACTTTTAAGACATTTGAAAAAAATCGATATTTTGACTAACTATATTTTTTAAAACAATATTTTTTATTCAATATTTTTGTACTTACCTGTTTGTAGATAGGAATTCGATATTTTTGCATTCTATATTTTTTCATCCATATTTTGGTAATTCTGTATTTTTGTATTCAATATTATGTCAGTGATCCGATGTAGTAGATGGTGGATCATCTGACAAATGCAGTAAAGTCATAATTATGTTGGAACCACCACAGATGCAAAAACGCAGAATTCTAGTGGCCCAACTTACACTGCACATCAAATACAATAAGGGTCACTGACCCATCTCAGTGTAATTTGTTTCAATGTGCTCTATCAGTCAGCGAGCAAAATGTAAATGCTCAGCAAACTGAATAGTTTCCTGTGAAATGGTAGCCAGGTTGAAATGTGCAAGTCAGGGATGCCACCAAAGAACAAGTTTGCTGGAATTATTATTTTTTTAACAATTCTATCTTCCCTGCTCTGAGTACAAAACCTTGTGCCTCATTTAAAGCTTTGATGTCCTTTTCACTAAATGCTTTCTTTCCCTCCTCTATTTAGAGCCTGAAGGAGTACATGTTTCTAATGGAAGAGCCTATGCTCACTACGAGGTAAGAACTCTTTTGATGGGTCGCTGATCTCCCATTAGTCCATCACTCAATCTACTTCAATCTATCCATCCTATTTAGGACAAAGGTCCTGCAGTAGATTTTTCCTGTTCTAGAAAACCAGGGCAAGCCTGTCTGTTCCAAACAGAAAGCCAAAGAAATGACCTACTTGCACTGGTAGAAAACTCCCTGCATGCCAAGGCCATTTTTCAGTAACTAACTTGAGCTTTTGGGGTATGTTTTTGAAAAACAAGACTTTGAGCTGGTGCATTCAGCATGGGGCCTGCTAAGTAAAGCACTAGTGCTTTCTGCACTGTCACCACAATGATAGCTTCACAGAGAGCCCTTAGAAGTGGTTCTTAACCTTTTGACTTCTGTAAATTCCGACTAAATCAGAGTTTGGGGACTGCCACTAAATCATGATTGGAATCAGGCACCCTGTCGTAAGCAATTTTGATGATGAACGGCAAAACAATACACAAAACAGACAAAAGCATTCATCAAACAAGTACACATGATTACATATTTTGTTTAATTCACAAACAAATGTATAAATACAATTTTAATGGGAATTTTGGACCTTTCTAAATTCAACTGAAGCCACCCTTCATCCATATTATATATTGTTTGATGTACTTGTGTAGACTGCTCCCATTAATGAATAGAGGATACCAATTTATATTTTATCCTCCAATTTCAAATTCCTTTACATTTACAGAACATTTTAAAAATGTCAATTTTATATTATTTTGCTTCTTTATTTATGTTCTCTTTACTGATCTGTAAATATTAATAATTTTTCTAAGCAGTCGTGGACCCCCAAAAATCTGCTTTCCGGACCCTCAGTGGTCCCGGAATTACAGGTTAAGAACTACTGGATTAGAGGATCGCTTCACATTGTGGTACATTAAACCTGGCAGTAGATGGCTATGCTCCATGCCACTGCTAACGAGATGTAGAAGGATAATTATTGCTTTAATGCTTCACTAAGGGGCTGCATTGAGAGCAAGGATATCCTGTGTATGCACAAAAGTACATACTTGCATATCTCAGTACTGTTACTTGTTGCACCCTATACTGATCTGACCTTTCTGTCTTGCTTTGTGTTTCTTCACTCTGCCCCTGAGGTGCTTATGTGAAGAGCCAGGTCTTCAGCATCTTGTGGAAATCAAGAGGTGGTGGCTCTGATGTGTTAGACTTGTGGATGTGAGTGGAGCCTATAAAGGAAGTGGGTGGAGACAATAAAGGAAGAAGGTGGAGCCAGGGAAGCGGGTATGGCCTCCTAAAAAATATTTGAGCACCTGCACTTAATTAATTTCTAAATTAAGCACTGCACATAGGGTATGCGCCCCGCATAGGGAATGTAAAGTAAAAGCATCCAACTCGCCAGAATCAGCGAGTATGCGTTTCATGTCCCTTCAAAATAAAGAATAGTCAGTAAGCATGTTTATTAAAAATAAAAGTTTACTGCCGCTTCTTGATTTTGACGAGACACGTTGAGACTCTGATTAAGGTTTGTGATCTGTGCTTCTGAGAGCCATGAGACCATGGGATGTATTATGAATAGTGTCGCGGGGGAGCAGCGAGGGTGTTAGGATGCTTTGTGCTTCTGCTCCCCTGGGGCACTTTGGCATTACAGAAAGGTCCTCAGATGCTTGTGCACATGTAGCGCCAGAGCCATCTTCAGGGGGCATTTCTTCATTAGCATTGTGGCATGGCCCTATCTAAATGAGGAAATCATTTTCTCTCTGAAGCGAGTACAGAGACAAACAAGCTTTAGCAGGCACAATGATAGTCCGCCACAGAAAGATGACATACTGTCAGCGTGCTTCTGAATGCAGCTCTCTGCAAGGGGGAAACGGCATTCCATGGACCCTCCAGATATCTCCCTGCAGTCACTCACTGCACTTGCCTGCCAGTGGATCCCTGTCCCTTCTTTAAAGAACAGGCAGATGTGCCTACACTGTGACGCCTGGAGCTGCTTGTAAACAGCCACTCCGTATTTGAATTAATGCGCGGCCCCCATGGCAGCTGCGAATTCATGGCTGCCCTGACAGCAATACATTGATTGCAATAGGTTGAACTGTCCCTGTTTGAGCCGGTGCACCTGCTTAAAGGTGACCTGTGGTGCAAAGAGGGACAGTGCATCCAACGCCTAATATGGGACCTGATGGCTATTTAGGCATTTCAATGTAAGTATCATTGGTCCTAAACAGTTCTTTTTTTCATTATTGAACATTAATAACTAACACACAGAACTGTAGTTTTTTTATTTAGTGTAATCAATTCAGATCTTATTTTCAATTTATAGTATATGTGTTTCAATATTTTCAGAAAAGCCTCATTGACTTTAAACTGCTATATTTTATTTTAGATATTCTACTGCGCACAGGTGCATATCACAGAACGAAAGGGATATCTATTTTAGTATAAATGGGCCTGGGATTTGCTGTAATATGGTATAAATAAGAATAAAGAACAACACATGAAACCATTCAAGACAATTCTTTGAGCATGCTTCAAAAATGCAATATTGCAGTAAGTAAGGCATTTAGAAACGTTTAGAGAAATAATTACTAAGGAAACTATTTGAGCCACTCAGCAAGAGAGTACAGGGTATTTTCTGATAAGAATTACGGGCCGATTACGATGGTGGGAAATCCGCGACCACCGGCCCGGCGGACGCAGATTTCCTGCCATCATCCTGATTATTCCCACCGCCAAATTAGGATGGCGTGGGAATAGGAAAGGCTTTGCGGCGGATGGAAAGACCGTCCGCCGTTTTTCCGCTGGTCGACAAGTCGACCGGCGAAAAAAGGGGTTTAATATGGTGGCGGTGTCTAGAAAACACCGCCATCCATATTATGATGCGGACTCAGAGCAGCCTTTCCATGGCTGCATTGTTGCCATGGAAAGGCTGGCGGTTCCTGCTGTTGAGGGCCCGTTGCGGGCTCCCAGGGTGTGGGGTGCACATGGGGGGTACCTAAGGTACACCCCTGCTTTACATGTACAATGTGGCAGGCACCGCACGGTGCCTGTCACGTTGTGCATGTAAAAGCACAACATGTTTATTTTACATTGCGGAGGGTGCTGCTAGCAGCACCGCCCGCCGCAATGTAAAATATACAGGATGCGCCCGCCACACTAGGGGGCGCATTATAATTGAATTGGTGGGACCACCGCTACTATTGCAGGCAGTCACTTTAGGAGGTGCGATGCCATCGTAATCGGCCCTATGATTTGTAATTACGCAGCGGGAACAGAAAATAAATGTTGCAGATACCTGCGACTGGAGATGATGTTGTGAATGGAGGCATCGTCATGTCCAAAGTGGTAGTTGTAACTGGAGTAGTAGTCAGGACTGGGTTAGTTATCGTGACTGGAGGTCTTGTTATTATATTTGTCTTTGCTACTGGAGTTGTTGTGACTTTAGTCGTTGTGCCTGAAGTCCTTGTTGTGGTAGGAGTTGTCAATGTGACTGGAGTTGTCCTTGGAACTTTTGTTAGGATACTTGTGACTGGAACAGTTGTTATCAATGTAGTCATAATTGTTCCTGGAGTTGTTGTCGTGACCGGAGTCGACGGAGTCTCTGACGGATGAGACAATTTAGAAAAGAAAGCTTGGATTAATAACAAATAAGAAGCCATATTTCTCCACAGAAATAATGTGCAATAACTGTGGTAATAGAACCAAGAATCACTGATTTCCCTTGGTCATTCCTCATTGATGGGGGATTTTTCAGGAATCAATCTGGAGACATAGTTAAGTTTACACCTTGAGATTTAATGAGAATCCCTGCATCAAATCCTGGGGTGTGAAATTCACACTGCACACGTGCATACCATGTAATGAGGTCCTAAACGTTCAAGGGCAGGACATTTTGCTAGTTAATGTAGCAGTGTCATGATAACACTACTTTCCTAGTTTCAACAACTGTGCACAGGTGAGTCCACTCAACCTTTCTAGCTATTTAATGACAAGAGGAGGGGCCTAACGCACTGCCCTTCTACATAGTGTAGTTTACAGACATTGTGCTCTTTAGGTGGATCTATGAATTGCACAGGTTTGTGGAGGGTATATTCCCTTATATGGGCTTTTGAGGCATCCATCAGTGACTCCCTGGGCCGCACAAGAGGACACGAGCAGCAAGTGTGGGATCCCAAGCCATGTTCCAGCTTCTGATATGGCTTTGCCACCAGCCGCAGTAGAAGTTGGAAAACAGTCTGGAATGGGTCTTCCCCGCGTTAAATCTGGCCCTGCTACTCTGTCTGAGTTAGAATGAGTAGCAAGAAGTCATAATGAGTTAGAGAGTATGAATGAAAGTGAGTTAGGATTGTGAGTTAGAAAGTGATTAGGGGAAAGAGCGAATGAGAGTATATGTGTGTCTAAGACTTGTGAGTCTGCCACAGGCCAAGGTTTTTTTTATACTTTATGGGGACACCAATGGCAACATTGTGACACTAAGAGAAAAATTTGACTAGGGGCAAGCAGTCCTAGACAGAATGTGCACTAGCTGTACCACTCAAACGTGAGTGTGTTGCAAACATAAACAAATCATATATCAATGTATCCAAAAGATCCAGATAAAACACTGATTTCATCTGACGTATTTCAATGCTTCTTTTTATTCTGAAGCAAAATTCATAGGTGATATACAGCTTCAATGTACATTATACATTCTTGAAATTCATGAAGATGACCATTCCCAATGCATTTCAGGTGTATCATACACCATTCTTCAGGGGGAATCTACAACAGAACATGTGCATAATAAATGAAATTAGTATTACTTCTCATTTACAAATGCTGTCTGTACTGGCCTTTCATTATCCGGAAAAAAATTATGTGTACATGAATAGAGACTAGTAAACTCAAGGAAAAGGACTGGTGTGCACATTCTGTCTAGGACTGCTTGGCCCTAGTCAAATGTTTCTTTCTGAATTGGTGGTAGGGTGGGACCACCTCAGAGTGAGCACACCAACTGTGATTCATTTTGAATACTTAGGGGCCCATTAGGATGATAGGCGGACTTTGTCCGCCTGTCATCCTGTCGTGTCTAGGGACCGCCCGCCATAAGGGCGGGGGTCCCGTTGGGGGCATTAGGATGCGCCCGCCATAGTGGTGGGCGCATCCTGTATCTTCAGCATTGCGGCGAGCGGTGATGAATGCACCACCTGCCGCAATGCTGAAGATACATACAATGCATTACAAAGCACAACGTGACAGGCACCGCGCGGTGCCTGCCACGTTGTACTTTGCAATGCTGGTGCACCCCCCACCCCCGGAGTCCCTGGGGGCCCGCAACGGGCCCCGCAGGGTGTCTCCGCATGCCTTTCCGTGGCAGCATCGCTTAGATAGATACGAAGCCGATGCAAATATGGCTGGCGGTGTCTCATAGACACCGCCACCATATTAAACATTTTGCGCCCCAGCCGCAAGGCGACCGGGGCGGAAAAGCAATCCACCCGCCATCCTAATGGGCCCCTTAATATATTTGAATTAACATTTAACTGAGTGCACCCCAGCTTTTATTTACCACAACATTCTGACGCTGGCATTTTGGGGGTATTTCTTTCCAAAAGGGGCAAAAGGCATACTGGAGGTAGTTCTTGGCATTCTGGGGTGCCCATTGCATACTGAAAGCAGTGTTTGGTATATGGGCAACCTTTGGCAAAATGTGGATACTGGTATATAGGAGGTAATTCTTCACATATGGGTGAGAGTAGCAGTCACTTTTTGAAAAAAAGTTTGTCAATTTGTGGTAAACACAATCTTAATTGACACACCAAGAAATTACTGAAACATCTAAAAAGTGCCTTCTGCCTTTTTAGCAAGATCGTGTGAAAATGATGGTTAAAAATTCGCATTTTCAAAACTATTTTCAGGAGATGGAACTCCCTTTAAACACTCCTAGAAGATGTGTGACATTGTTTTGCATCCACCATGGCACTTTAGATAGAGGTCCGGCATAATCAAATCTGTACTGACCTTGGTTCTTAGAGGAATGTTCCATCTTGAATTGCAACAATGGATTAGAACCAAGTTTGATTTGCATATGGGAGGTCTTTGGTGAAACCAAATACTCCATGGGGCAGGACAAACACAAGAATATGGATGAAAGTGATTAAATCAGGGGCACAGATTTGAAATAGACAAGCAGGCCATCTAATCAGAAGCAAGGGGAATGAGCTGGCCATAACACTTAAAGATGACCACTTTATGTGGCGGGTTGTGGGTTTATACGGGAATAGGGTGGGAAGTAATTTAATTGTAATTAAGTAAATAATTAGCATTTATTCATTGGTATTGATTTTTAATTTATTGTTAATTAATTGTTAATTGGTAATTAATTTTTATTAATTGGTTATTAATGTGTGGTAATTCATTAATTGATAATTACGATTATTGTATTCATGTATTTTCTTTAGTGATTGTGGGTTTATAGGGGAATAGGGTGGGAAGTAATTTAATTATAATTAATTACATATTAAAAATACTTTTTTGTATTAATCATTAATATACTGTTAAATAATTATTAATTGGTATTAATTTTTATTAATAATTAGTTTTTGTTATTGAAAATTAATTCATTAATAATGAATAGGTAAATAATTTTAATGACTAATATGTATTTGTATTTTTAATTGAATAATTATTACATAATATTACATTGGTAATTACTTTTAATTATTTTTTTTATTGGTATTGATATTTAAAGTATTTTTATTAATATATTAAATTATTACTTTCCCTACTGTTAAACTCACTAGAGTGGGAATAGTAATTTTTACCCCTTGGCTATCCAACGCTTTCCCTACTGTTGCACTCTCTGGAGTGGGAATAGTAATTTTTACCCCTACGCTATGCAACGCTTTCCATACTGTTGCACTAACTGGAGTGGGAATAGTAAATTTTACCCTCCCGCTATCCTACGGTAAAAATATTGTATATTTTTTATTAATATTACGTTAATATATATATATATGTTTTAAAAAATAAAATTTTATTTTTTTTCTTTAACTTAATTGAATTATTTAATAATTTTAAGGTTATTTAAGTATTTTTAAGTATGTTTTAGTTAATTATATTTATTATATCATTAATTTTAAATTACTTTTAAGACATTTGAAAAAAATCGATATTTTGACTAACTATATTTTTTAAAACAATATTTTTTATTCAATATTTTTGTACTTACCTGTTTGTAGATAGGAATTCGATATTTTTGCATTCTATATTTTTTCATCCATATTTTGGAAATTCTGTATTTTTGTATTCAATATTATGTCAGTGAGCCGATGTAGTAGATGGTGGATCATCTGACAAATGCAGTAAAGTCATAATTATGTTGGAACCACCACATATGCAGAAACGCAGAATTCTAGTGGCCCAACTTACACTGCACATCAAATACAATAAGGGTCACTGACCCAACTCAGTGTAATTTGTTTCAATGTGCTCTATCAGTCAGCGAGCAAAATGCAAATGCTCAGCAAACTGAATAGTTTCCTGTGAAATGTTAGCCAGGTTGAAATGTGTAAGTCAGGGATGCCACCAAAGAACAAGTTTGCTGAAATTATTTTTTTTTTAACAATTCTATCTTCCCTGCTCTATGTACAGAACCTTGTGCCTCATTTAAAGCATTGATGTCCTTTTCACTAAATGCTTTCTTTCCCTCCTCTATTTAGACCCTGAAGGAGTACATGTTTCTAATGGAAGAGCCTCTGCTCACTACGAGGTAAGAACTCTTTTGATGGGTCGCTGATCTCCCATTAGTCCATCACTCAATCTACTTCAATCTATCCATACTATTTAGGACAAAGGTCCTGCAGTAGATTTTTCCTGTTCTAGACAACCAGGGCAAGCCTGTCTGTTCCAAACAGAAAGCCAAAGAAATGACCTACTTGCACAGGTAGAAAACTCCCTGCATGCCAAGGCCATTTTTTCAGTAACTAACTTGAGCTTTTGGGGTATGTTTTCGAAAAACAAGACTTTGAGCTGGTGCATTCAGCATGGGGCCTGCTAAGTAAAGCCCTAGTGCTTTCTGCACTGTCACCACAATGATAGCTTCACAGAGATCCCTTAGAAGTGGTTCTTAACCTTTTGACTTCTGTAAACTCCGACTAAATCCTAGTTTGGGGACTGCCACAAAATCATGATTGGAATCAGGCACCCTGTCGTAAGCAATTTTGTGGATGAACAGCAAAACAATACACAAAACAGACAAAAGCATTCATCAAACAAGTACACATGATTACATATTTTGTTTAATTCACAAACAAATGTATAAATACAATTTTAATGGGAATTTTGGAACTTTCTAAATTCAACTGAAGCCACCCTTCATCCATATTATATACTGTTTGATGAACTTGTATAGACTGCTCCCATTAATGAATAGAGGATACCAATTTATATTTTACCCTCCAATTTCAAATTCCTTTACATTTACAGAAAAGTTTAAAAATGTCAATTTTACATTATTTTGCTTCTTTATTTATGCTCTCTTAATTGATCTGAAAATATGAATAATTTTTCTAAGCAGTCGTGGACCCCCAAAAATCTGCTTTCCGGACCCTCAGTGTCCCGGAATTACAGGTTAAGAACTACTGGATTAGAGGATCGCTTCACATTGTGTTACAATAAACCTGGTAGTAGATGGCTATGCTCCATGCCACTACTAACGAGATGTAGAAGGATAATTATTGCTTTAATGCTTCACTAAGGGGCTGCATTGAGAGCAAGGATATCCTGTGTATGCAGAAAAGTACATACTTGCATATCTCAGTACTGTTACTTGTTGCACCCTATCCTGATCTGACCTTTCTGTCTTGCTTTGTGTTTCTTCACTCTGCCCCTGAGGTGCTTATGTGAAGAGCAAGGTCTTCAGCATCTTGTGGAAATCAAGAGGTGGTGGCTCTGATGTGTTAGACCTGTGGATGTGAGTGAAGCCTATAAAGGAAGTGGGTGGAGACAATAAAGGAAGGAGGTGGAGCCAAGGAAGCGGGTATGGCCTCCTAAAAAATATTTGAGCACCTGCACTTAATTCATTTCTAAATTAAGCACTGCACATAGGGTATGCGCCCCGCATAGGGAATGTAAAGTAAAAGTATCCAACTCGCCAGAATCAGCGAGTATGCGTTTCATGTCCCTTCAAAATAAAGAATAGTCAGTAAGCATGTTTATTAAAAATAAAAGTTTACTGCCGCTTCTTGATTTTGACGAGACACGTTGAGACTCTGATTAAGGTTTGTGATCTGTGCTTCTGAGAGCCAGGAGACCATGAGATGTATTATGAATAGTGTCGCGGGGGAGCAGCGAGGGTGTTAGGATGCTTTGTGCTTCTGCTCCCCTGGGGCACTTTGGCATTACAGAAAGGTCCTCAGATGCTTGTGCACATGTAGCGCCAGAGCCATCTTCAGGGGGCATTTCTTCATTAGCATTGTGGCATGGCCCTATCTAAATGAGGAAATCATTTTCTCTCTGAAGCGAGTACAGAGACAAACAAGCTTTAGCAGGCACAATGATAGTCCGCCACAGAAAGATGACATACTGTCAGCGTGCTTCTGAATGCAGCTCTCTGCAAGGGGGAAACGGCATTCCATGGACCCTCCAGATATCTCCCTGCAGTCACTCACTGCACTTACCTGCCAGTGGATCCCTGTCCCTTCTTTAAAGAACAGGCAGATGTGCCTGCACTGTGACGCACAGAGCTGCTTGTAAACAGCCACTCCGTATTTGAATTAATGCGCGGCCCCCATGGCAGCGGCGAATTCATGGCTGCCCTGACAGCAATACATTGATTGCAATAGGTTAAACTGTCCCTGTTTGAGCCGGTGCACCTGCTTAAAGGTGACCTGTGGTGCAAAGAGGGACAGTGCATCCAACGCCTAATATGGGACCTGATGGCTATTTAGGCATTTCAATGTAAGTATCATTGGTCCTAAACAGTTCTTTTTTTCATTATTGAACATTAATAACTAACACACAGAACTGTAGTTTTTTTATTTAGTGTAATCAATTCAGATCTTATTTTCAATTTATAGTATATGTGTTTCAATATTTTCAGAAAAGCCTCATTGACTTTAAACTGCTATATTTTATTTTAGATATTCTACTGCGCACAGGTGCATATCACAGAACGAAAGGGATATCTATTTTAGTATAAATGGGCCTGGGATTTGCTGTAATATGGTATAAATAAGAATAAAGAACAACACATGAAACCATTCAAGACAATTCTTTGAGCATGCTTCAAAAATGCAATATTGCAGTAAGTAAGGCATTTAGAAACGTTTAGAGAAATAATTACTAAGGAAACTATTTGAGCCACTCAGCAAGAGAGTACAGGGTATTTTCTGATAAGAATTACGGGCCGATTACGATGGTGGGAAATCCGCGACCACCGACCCGGCGGACGCAGATTTCCTGCCATCATCCTGATTATTCCCACCGCAAAATTAGGATGGTGTGGTAATAAGAAAGCCTTTGCGGCGGATGGAAAGACCGTCCGCCGTTTTTCCGCTGGTCGACAAGTCGACCGTCGAAAAAAGGGGTTTAATATGGTGGCGGTGTCTAGAAAACACCGCCATCCATATTATGATGCGGGCTCAGAGCAGCCTTTCCATGGCTGCATTGTTGCCATGGAAAGGCTGGCGGTTCCTGCTGTTGAGGGCCCGTTGCGGGCTCCCAGGGTGTGGGGTGCACATGGGGGGTACCTATGGTACACCCCTGCTTTACATGTACAATGTGGCAGGCACCGCGCGGTGCCTGTCACGTTGTGCATGTAAAAGCACAACATGTTTATTTTACATTGCGGAGGGTGCTGCTAGCAGCACCGCCCGCCGCAATGTAAAATATACAGGATGCGCCCGCCAAACTGGGGGGCTCATTATAATTGAATTGGTGGGTCCGCCGCAACTATTGCAGGCAGTCACTTTAGGAGGTGCGATGCGATCGTAATCGGCCCTATGATTTGTAATTACGCAGCGGGAACAGAAAATAAATGTTGGAGATACCTGCGACTGGAGATGATGTTGTGAATGGAGGCATCGTCATGTCCAAAGTGGTAGTTGTAACTGGAGTAGTAGTCAGGACTGGGTTAGTTATCGTGACTGGAGGTCTTGTTATTATATTTGTCTTTGCTACTGGAGTTGTTTTGACTTTAGTCGTTGTGCCTGAAGTCCTTGTGGTGGTAGGAGTTGTCAATGTGACTGGAGTTGTCCTTGGAACTTTTGTTAGGATACTTGTGACTGGAACATATGTTATCAATGTAGTCATAATTGTTCCTGGAGTTGTTGTCGTGACCGGAGTCGACGGAGTCTCTGACGGATGAGACAATTTAGAAAAGAAAGCTTGGATTAATAACAAATAAGAAGCCATATTTCTCCACAGAAATAATGTGCAATAACTGTGGTAATAGAACCAAGAATCACTGATTTCCCTTGGTAATTCCTCATTGATGGGTGATTTTTCAGGAATCAATCTGGAGACATACTTAAGTTTACACCTTGAGATTCAATGAGAATCCCTACATCAAATCCAGGGGTGTGAAATTCACACTGCACACGTGCATACCTTAAAATGAGGTCCTAAATGTTCAAGGGTAGGACATTTTGCTAGTTAATGTAGCAGTGTCATGATAACACTACTTTCCTAGTTTCAACAACTGTGCACAGGTGAGTCCACTCAACCTTTCTAGCTATTTAATGACAAGAGGAGGGGCCTAACGCCCTGCCCTTCTACATAGTGTAGTTTACAGACATTGTGCTCTTTAGGTGGATCTATGAATTGCAAAGGTTTGTGGAGGGTATATTCCCTTATATGGGCTTTTGAGGCATCCATCAGTGACTCCCTGGGCCGCACAAGAGGACACGAGCAGCAAGTGTGGGATCCCAATCCATGTTCCAGTTTCTGATATGGCTTTGCCACCAGCCGCAGTAGAAGTTGGAAAACAGTCTGGAATGGGTCTTCCCCTCGTTAAATCTGGCCCTGCTACTCTGTCTGAGTTAGAATGAGTAGCAAGAAGTCATAATGAGTTAGAGAGTATGAATGAAAGTGAGTTAGGATTGTGAGTTAGAAAGTGATTAGGGGAAAGAGCGAATGAGAGTATATGTGTGTCTAAGACTTGTGAGTCTGCCACAGGCCAAGGTTTTTTTATACTTTATGGGGACACCTATGGCAACATTGTGACACTAAGAGAAACATTTGACTAGGGCCAAAAAGTCCTAGACAGAATGTGCACTAGCTGTACCACTCAAACGTGAGTGTGTTGTCAACATAAACAAATCATATATCAATGTATCCAAAAGATCCAGATAAAACACTGATTTCATCTGACGTATTTCAATGCTTCTTTTTATTCTGAAGCAAAATTCATAGCTGATGTACAGCTTCAATGTACATTATACATTCTTGAAATTCATGAAGATGACCATTCCCAATGCATTCAGGTGTATCATACACCATTCTTCAGGGGGAATCTACAACAGAACATGTGCATAATAAATGAAATGAGTATTACTTCTCATTTACAAATGCTGTCTGTACTGGCCTTTCATTATCTGGAAATAATTATGTGTACATGAATGGAGACTAGTAAACTCAAGGAAAAGGACTGATGTGCACATTCTGTCTAGGACTGCTTGGCCCTAGTCAAATGTTTCTTTCTGAATTGGTGGTAGGGTGGGACCACCTCAGAGTGAGCACACCAACTGTGATACATTTTGAATATTTAGGGGCCCATTAGGATGATACGCGGACTTTGTCCGTCCGTCATCCTGTCGTGTCTAGGGACCGCCCGCCATAAGGGCGGGGGTCCCGTTGGGGGCATTAGGATGCGCCCGCCACATTGGTGGGCGCATCCTGTATCTTCAGCATTGCGGCGAGCGGTGATGAATGCACCGCCCGCCGCAATGCTGAAGATACATGCAATGCATTACAAAGCACAATGTGACAGGCACCGCGCGGTGCCTGCCACGTTGTACTTTGTAATGCTGGTGCACCCCCACCCCCCGGAGTCCCTGGAGGCCCGCAACGGGCCCCGCAGGGTGTCCCCGCATGCCTTTCCGTGGCGGCATTGCTTAGATAAATGCTAAGCCGATGCTAATATGGCTGGCGGTGTCTCATAGACACCGCCACCTTATTAAACATTTTCCGCCCCGGCCGCAAGGCGACCGGGTGGAAAAGCAATCCACCCGCCATCCTAATGGGCCCCTTAGTATATTTGAATTAACATTTAACTGAGTGCACCCCAGCTTTTATTTACCACAACATTCTGACACTGGCAATTTGGGGGTATTTCTTTCCAAAAGGAGCAAAAGGCATACTGGAGGTAGTTCTTGGCATTCTGGGGTGCCCATTGCATACTGAAAGCAGTGTTTGGTATATGGGCAACCTTTGGCAAAATGCGGATACTGGTATATAGGAGGTAATTCTTCACATATGGGTGAGAGTAGCAGTCACTTTTTGAAAAAAAGTGGGTCAATTTGTGGTAAACACAATCTTAATTGACACACCATGAAATTACTGAAATATCTAAAAAGTGCCTTCTGCCTTTTTAGCAAGATCATGTGAAAATGATGGTTAAAAATTCGCATTTTCAAAAATAATTTCAGGAGATGGAACTCCCTTCAAACACTCCTAGAAGATGTGTGACATTGTTTTGCATCCACCATGGAACTTTAGGCAGAGGTCCGGCATAATCAAATCTGTACTGACCTTGGTTCTTAGAGGAATGTTCCATCTTGAATTGCAACAATGGATTAGGACCATGTTTGATTTGCATATGGGAGGTCTTTGGTGAAACCAAATACTCCACGGGGCAGGACAAACACAAGAATATGGATGAAAGCGATGAAATCAGGGGCACAGATTTGAAATAGACAAGCAGGCCATCTAATCAGAAGCAAGGGGAATGAGCTGACCATAACACTTAAAGATGACCACTTTATGTATATTTTACGTATTAATTAGAAACAAGTGGTCTGCATGCAGATAGCCAAAGCTGTCTGTAGCTGAGATATAAAAAAGAAAGTTGCAGTGATCCTGTGAATTACCACCAGAATAAGAATTAAAAAGAATATTTGGAAGGGATCTTTCCATGATATTAGATATGAAGGTGGCAATACATAACATTCATTCTCATATGAATTTATAAATGTAGTTTTCAAGGATTCATATGTTGCTTGTGCTCTGATTCAGGGAGCTCTGACTTGACTGTTTCAACTGAAGTGGGGTCAAGACTGATTTCCATATGCCTGGGTCCAAACTGAGGTGGAATGGTGGGCAAGAGAATGATGGTTTGGAATGCTACTCCCAGTGTTTGCCAGTGGTTAGACAAATTGCAAGCATTTCTCTCATCACCTTTTGTGTGTTTGATATATTACTCAAAGTGGTAAGAGTATGCCCAGACGTGGGTCCCGTGCTGACTGTGCCACTGGAAACAAGCTACACCAGACTGTAGACCCCTAATCAGGGTGAAACCAGTCCTGGGTTTCTTGTGTTTTGGGAGGACATGGCCTTGTAGTTCAGGCTAGACACTTCTTATTGGAGCAGGGTCAAGACTGATTTGCATATGGCAGGTGAGAACAAAGGTGAAATGGTGGGCAAAACAGTGGTCAGACAAGTTGCTAGCATTCATCCCATCTCCTTTTGTGTGTTTGATGTACTAATTAGTCTCCACAGGTGCAATTTTGTAAAGTAAGGTGAGGAACTGATGGGAACACCATGAATTTATTTCCAGAAAATCCACCCGGGAATTATGCTGGCTTCAACACTGTTCTCCATATCTGTTAGCACTGTACAGCCTTTTCATGGTCATTTTAATATTGCTACACCTAACTCTGAATGCATATCTACTAAACATGTTTTCTGATTACTGTAAGGTGTATGCTTATTATAAACATTGGCCAGACCAAGTTCAAGATATTTAAATGCATATCTCATTGTTAGAAATTAGTACAGATAGTGACTCTTTTGGAATAAGGATAGGTGAAGACACTACAAAAAAATCTTTCTAATGCTCTCCTGTTGCAACACACAGGGGTCACCACGATATGACACAAATGTAGGTGTATGGGCCATATCATCAGCATTAGATGTTCATAGGGTTTAGGCCTGATCATTGGCTGTCCATAACGATGAAATATGGTTGTTTGCCAGTCTCTTAAAATTCATGTAAGAGATGCTTTGTACAAAAGATGTGTCAAATCTGAAAATGGGAAAGATGACAGTCTGCAAGGGTGCCCTATATTTGAGCAATGCTTGCTGACAAATTGCCCATTCCCTAAATGTTAAGAAGCAGAAATGCATTTGTTGTTCATTGACACTATATACAGCAGTCTGTTAAAACACCTGCTACCAATAGCTAAGAACTTGCTTAACCACATGGCTGCTGCCATTATTTTTCCCGTATGCTGGAAATTTCTCTTTTGCTGCAGTTATGACGAGCTCAGCTCGTCATCAGCACACGACACCCGTGGGTGATGACGAGCTGAGCTCGTCATCAGCAGCGAAAGGGTTAAACCAAACTCCCACAGAGCTACGAGAATATGCAAACCATACAACAGAACCCATTATTTTTGGTAGTGTTCTCCACATGGAATGCTTCTTACAATCATGCATTTTAAATTTAAGGAAACTTTTAACCCCTCTGCATGCTCCCCACATGGCTCCAGGATATTCTTTTATTTTTTGGGGGAGGAGGAGCTGGATTATTTTTACATGCAGATGCAAGTACTGTCACAGAGAGCAAAATATGTCATATCTTATTTTATGAAGCACTTACCACAAAATGATCAACTAAACTTGCTGCATCGGAGTGAAGCTCCTCACAGCTATCCGGACCGTAGATGTTTCAGAACGCGCAACTAAAGTCCAACAATCTTGCATTGGCTGATGCGATTTTGTCAGTCTAGGCTAATCAGATTTGTTGTTTCTTATTTCCACTCTTCATATCAGTTCAGGAAGCAAAAACTTAACATAGTACAATTTCTACTTCTTTTCCTTCTTGAAAAGTACTGAAAAGAAACACAAGTAACGTGGAGCCCCGAAGGACAGACTCCATCCTGAGCAGGCCAACACTCAATATTCTCTATTGTTGCCTAATCACTGGTTTGGCTGTTGTGGATGCAGATACTAGCTGTCCTTACTTTTCCAAAAAGCGGTGAAAGTGTCACATCATTCAGACAACGGCATCAATAAGACATCTGATGCACAGACAATGACATTGATAATACACCAGGGAGCCGATTCCGATTCTGGAAAAACCACTCCGAATAGCCGTTCGGAGCATTTTTCCCAAACGACTCATACCCTGCAACGTCCCCCGTACGTACAACGAAGTACGATTCGTACCAGGAGCCGTACTCCGTACGAATCATACAGAGACCGTACGACTCTAATCTCCGTACAATTCTCCCTCGGAACCCGCTCTACGCAACATCTGTACGGTTCGCGGCTGGTTTTTACGACCAAGCAAGTACGATACGTGTCGGGTACGCACTGTACGACCCTTTTTCTACTGGAGCTGAAAACAGCCGTAAAAGCAGAGTTTGCACCGAAACTGTTACGGAACGCCCCCCCCCCCGGGAATGGTGCGTATCCCCATGATCGCAGGGGTACGGTGCGTACCCCTGCGATCATGGGGTGTACGAGCCGTACCCCATGTAGGATGGGTGTACGAGTGATACCTCAAGTAGGATGGGTGTACGAGCCATACCCCATGTACGATGGATGTACCCATCGTACATGGGGTATGGCTTGTACACCCATCGTACATGGGGTACGGCTCGTACACCCATCGTACATGGGGTAAGGCTCGCACACCCATCATACATGGGGTATGGCTCATACACTCATCGTACATGGGGTACGGCTCGTACACCCATCGTACATGGGGTACGGCTCGTACACCCATCGTACATGGGGTACGGCTCGTACACCCCATGATCGCAGGGGTACGCACCGTACCCCTGCGAGTACGGACCGTACGGTGTGTATGTGTTAGTGTGCTTTTCCGTACTACTCGCCCTTACCTGACGTGGACCGTACGAATCGCATCCTCATACCCCGGTCCGGATCGTACTCGTCGGGTCGTACGGCATGTGTACGAGTTGTACGGCATGTGTACGAGTCATACGGTTCACGGTTTCAGCCTTGCAATACGTACGGATCGCGACGATTCGGACGGATTCGCGGAATACGGATCGTACTACGCGACTCGGACCGACGGGTACGATTCGTATGGAGAGGGCTCCAGATACAAATCGTATGGACAGTTTTTTTCCCGAATCGGAATCGAGCCCAAATGTGGCATCAATTTGGGACAAGTGCCTTGTTATCTATATTTAAAGGTCCAAAATTAATAATAACATAAAAAATGTAGTTTGAATTGACATGTTTTTACCTTATTTGTTTATAAGAATGCATCTAAGACTAGCATCTTGATGCATTCAGGTTTTGTCAGACATTCCTAATGTTACGCCATCAAAATTACCATAACAGATAAGCCACAGTATCAAAAGGCCGGTCAAGTGACCACTTGGCAGATTATCATGCAAGATACTGCCAGAAGTTCCTTATAGAGACTGTTGTAATGATGCAGTATCCCATTCTGCGCTTAAAGTTGAGACCAATCTAGGTCTGGGAGGACAGGAGCTGATGTTGGTGTGTGTTTTCCTTTCAAGGGAACACTCTCTCCTGACTATTTATAACTACAGCATCTTGCTGTAAATAGATAAGCAAACTCAAGATGCAAGTTAAACTACTCCATGCTCTCATAGAGTGACATATTGAATTATGTTTTAAGATGTTATGATGCTAGATGATATTTCCGCTCTGGTAGAAATGTTCATGCTATTTCTGTTGTCTGTACCATCCTTTTGTACTGGTTTGATAATATTCTATGTGGTTATTTTAAATGTACTAAGGAACTGGATGGGTCTGTTGCAATTAACATTTTTAATCATAGAGGCCCACATGCATAAAGGTATTTAGGAGTCGCAAACGGTGCGAGTCGGTAAATTCGGCCGTTTGCGATTCCTAAATATCTTTTTTGGATGCATCAAACATTTTTGGGAAAATCGCTATTTTTAGCGAATTCCAAAAATGCGATTGCTTTTAAGGAATCGCAAATTTGCGATTCCTTAAAAGCAATGCATGATTGCATTTTAAATTGCGAATTCGCAATTAGGGGGTGCAAATTACCACGAGGTTGAACCTCGTGGCAATTTGCGAAAAAGTTTAAAAATGCTCAAAATTGCATTTTAAACACTGTAATGTTACAGACACACATGTCCTTAGGACATGTGTGTGTGAAACATGCACTTAAAAATGCACTTCAGGGGTGCGGGGGGGTCATTTGGACCCCCGCTGCACCCATGTAATGCATGAACATTTTGCGAATCGCAAATAGAAATTCGCGAAATGTCAATGCCTTCCCATTGATTCCTATAGGAATCAATGGGAATTGCGAAATCGCAATTTTAGAATTCGCATAATCCTTGCGATTCGGTTAAATTTTTGATTTTCACTGAATCGCAAAAATCATGCGAATAAATTAATACATCCCATTTTGCGATTCCCTATTTTTCGCAAATCAGGAATCGCAAAATGTCCAGATGATGCATGTGGACCAGAGTCTTTTCCTAGTGCAGTACGTGTGGGAAGAGTAAAGAACAACATTGGGCTTTCAAATTTCCACTGGGCCCTTGAATCCCTGTTTAGCGACTGCTAGTAACTAAAATAACAAGGACACAACATCAAAAATGTATTGAGTGGGGTTGTGGAGAGCTACATCAACCTGTTTTTCCTATTAAATCAATGGTACATAGAACCAAGCGCATATGTGAGACTTGTGGGTGTTAAAGCAAATTTAGTAGAGCTCGGCCAAGAGTCTTAGTTTAAGCAACACAAGTTTATTTAGATATCCCCTTAGTTTACAGATACACTATTGCACATTTGCACTGTGTATATGCTGCATATGTATACCTATATACACACAATATTCATTCTTTGTATTATTTAACAATTACGATAACTAATCAATTTAGCAAAGTTAAAGTTTGAAGGTCAAAGGTAACTCCAAGTGACAACCTGGTGGAGTAATGTTTGCACAAAGCACCACCTAAATGAATATTCTCCAAAAGGACTATTATTGAAAAATGAAAAATGTCTCACAAGTAGGCTCTCAAACCTCTGCAATCTAATTTCCTAAAATAAGGTGCTGTCTCACTGGATGAAAAGAGGTGCAATCTGACTAGTTGAAATGAGGTGCAATGTGACTGGTTGAAAGTAGGTGCAGCATGACTGACTGAAAGTGTCTGGTTATTTTTGCTCTTTAATTCATTTTGAAATTTGGGAACCAGCTCTGCTTTTTCTCTCACTCTGTACTACTGCGCAGAGTAAACACTCCCCCCGCTCCCAGAGAGGCCCAGGCCAGACCCTGTAGTAGTAGCAAAAATTCCTTTCACCAGTCAACCGAAAATAATTAAATGAAGTTCATAAATGTCCAAAAATATTTTTGTTTAAAAACATGAATTTTTTGCTCCTATTTCTACATTTCTACAAAATGAGTTGCAAGTCAAGAGGACCCGCTCACAACTCAGTGAGAAACACTAAAAGGAGGAGAGTAAATTGAATCTTTTCTGGTCGAGGAATTCACAACCTCCTGTGTAGAGAGCCTATTGACCTTGCCACAGGCACAAAATGGAGGAAGTGTAGAACCGAAAAAGAATGTGAATTGTCCCATTTCACTCCTGTGCACTGCCAAGGAAGGACCATGTAAATTAATGGTAAACTATACAGCCATTCTCTGTACCTTATCTGTTCTGGCAGCAGATGGGCTGTAAAGAGTGTATGGTAAATAGGGAACATTTTAAAGCCATGCTTTATGGGCTGTTATGCCAGGGGAATAAAGCCAAGAACAAGGTGATACAACTTTGGCCTCTGAATGTCATCAGTAGGCTCCAATCACATTGGTAGACTGGATCAGTAGGCACCAATCTCATCAGTAGCCTGGCTATTCCTTTGGGATGGCAGCTGACCTGACCTTCAAATGTGATCCAGAAATCCCCACACTCCCAATCACAACCAAATTCTAGGAGCTTGCTAGTAAATGTGGGAGTAGGTTTGTTGGAGAGTAGTTTGGACCTCTTTTTGAATTTACCTGAGGAGTGGGTTATAATCACAGTTAGTCCGTACTCCTCATGATTAACGCAAGTCTCATGTGTACTTTGCAGATGTGACTGACAAAAAGGGTGCATAAATACTTGGAGGGAATAACAATTGAATGTATTATGCTAATTTTGTTTAATATTCTAGTCATGACACTAATATTTTAAGGGTTTGCAGTTAAAACTGGTAAAGTATACTCTTAAAGAATAACTTACCTTCTTGTAGAAAGGCGCACAAAATGTAACCCATGCCTTGTTAATTTAGCCAAACTCTAGGCCTGAAATGTATTCTCACTGTATTTTTCAGCTAAGATTTGAATTCACACTTTGCCTGCACTGTGGCATATTGCATGTATTTTATTTTCCCACTTCAGGTGGACAAGGCTTAATTATTTGAGAAAATAGTTATTGTTCCTGATAGATAGAGAAGCCGGAGAAGAAGAAATTCTATAACGATTGGGGAATGAGTTCTCGTGGGATAAGGAGCTGGCAACAAGGACGTATGACATATCTCAACATGTGAACATTTGGGTGGAGAATGGAAGTTGGGGGATGCTGGAATAATGGAAAATAATAGTCATACTGTTAGAAATGCCTTAATTCAGCAATTGCTTATCTTGTAACATAGTCAGAAACAGCTGACACTTATACATTAGGACACCTTGAGTTACAGACCTCATCTTTGGCTTTGTGGCTTTAGTTTGGAGTACCTCCTAGGAGGTCTCCATCTGCTGAGTGAGTCTGGCGAGTAGAAGAGTGCAGACACAGCTGCTCGAGAACAATCAACTTTGGGACAATTGATTAACCCCAAGATTGCTGCAAGGAAGGTGAATCCATCACCACGCAGGAACCGTGTTCAAATACCAAATATATTAAGTATTTGAAACTACACTACTCACAAAAGGGTGGAAACACCAGAGATAAACATTCGCCAGAATAAGTGATGTGCTGTTGTAGCATACAACTGATAAGTTGTATTTGACTCTATTATTCTGAAATATTTCAGTGCAGGAAGGCATGACAAACAAGCTGACCCAATTTTCCTCGTATTAAAGAAGCCAATTAAGATCAGGCAAAGCACTGGAGTTAAGGAAGATTTCTTTGTTTTTAATTGTCCCGAGGAAGGTGGTCTTGCAAGCAGGATCCACTGAAACGATTCGACATTGCAAATATTTACAGTTTCAATTTTTAACTTTATTGATTGAGTCTATTTGTTTTATTGTACTTGTTTCTACATATTTTGATGTAGTGCATTGAGATAAGAAACTATATTAGTATAAATAATGTTAATGCACATGATTTGTATATGCAGACATTTTTAAAGTATTCCTAATTAGGAATTGATAAAAGAATATTTTTTTTAATAAACACTGAATGCAATATATTCCTTGGCATTGTAATATTTTATATACTTGTTTAGATTGTTAAGTGCCTTTGTGGTTCTACTTATATATGTGTCTATGATGAAGCTGCATGAGTAAGGGAAGTCCATGAACCAGAATCGGTTGTCTGTATAAGAGTGGCTAGTAGTTTTGTAGTGAAGTTAAGCACATCAATTGAAGTCAAAGGGACTTTACTTTGTTGATATTGATATTTACCATGTTCCCTTGTGTTTAAGGGTTGCTCTCTATAATCTTTCTTCTTCTCCATCTGCTGACACCTTTTTTCACATCTCTGCCCAAATTTGCTTTAGGTTAGGATTTTCACTTTAAGGTTGTGTAGGGACAGTTAGAGATTTGTAGGGCTGATGCATGGAATTTTAATGCAAGCCAATGCTCACTTTGGTCTCCTGATAACACATGTTGTGGTGATTGACTTAGTTGTTTTCTTTTTGTTATATTGAGTGACTCGGTTCCGGAGATTTGGTTTCATCCTGTTTGCTCTGTTATTTTTATATCATGGTGCTTAGATTGGTGTACAATAATCTGTTTCAGAATTTGAAATAAACATACTCATCTGAATTAAGCTGTCAACTTGAGTTCTTAGTTAAGTAATTTGGATTTTTAAATTTAGATATTATGAAGGAAGTTTTCTCTTTTCTCCTCATGCGGCATAACAAGAACCATCAACCAGATTGTTGAGAAGGATGCTTCCAGCTTTCTTAGGTTTGCCTGATAATTCTTCTGAATTCTTGCTTCTATCACACAGATGCATAGCTGATGGCTGAAATCTACAGGCCAAGCACTACGCCATTATTCAAGCTTTATGAGGCCTGGAACAGACAAATAAAATGCCTTTGCATGGCATACCTGTCCAGAAGTATACCATTTGTACAAAGGTTCAGAAGGAAGGGGCATCTGGGAGAACAACTAGACAATATATGTTTTGTTAATGTTAATGTTACTGGGGGTTTTGTAAAGCGCTCAGCTGCTCTGAAGAGCGTCCCGGTGCTTTAGATCATTACACACAAATACCAGCAACTAACAAGACAGCCAAAGCGGCACTAAGAATCAACAGGAACAACTTACAGGGCAAAAAGATGAGTTTTAAGTCCCTTTCTAAAGGTAGACAGATTGGAGCACGTTCGCAACGTCAAGCGCAGAGTGTTCCAAAGACGGGGGGCCAGGTAACTAAAAGAGCGACCTCCACAACAAACACGTCTCACTGCCGGCACGATTGCATTGGCCTGGGCAGCCGACCTCAAGGGTCTAGATGGAAGATAGAAGTTGACCCTTCTCTGCAAATAGCCAGCGCCGAAATTGTGTAGCTCCTGAAAAGCTGTGGTTAAGGTCTTAAAGGAGATGCGCTTACGAATTGGCAGCCAATGCAGAGTAACAAGGAGGTTGCTGGCCCTGGCTCTTCTGGTAAGACCAAAGATTAGTCATTAAGGGAGCATAATTTAAGACCCCATCTATGGGGTTTGTTAGACTTGAGGCAAAAAAAAACTTACTTGGCCAAAAGATGGAACTTACATCCACACCTAATTTGTAATCACCGAAAGACAGATAAATAGGTCAGTGGACTGTGCTAACAGGCTTGCCAGTGCTGATGTCATGGTTCACACAGGTCTCAAATTTGAGTGTGAAGGAATATTTAATCCTTACTTTGGAGTTGAAGATATCTCCCGCTATCATAATAACTACCATTACAAGGGCCGTGAGTGACGGCAGATATTTAAAAAGCTAACGATATTTTAAAGGAAGTGCTGCTTCAGGCCAAGATTGTTGAAGGTGTCTTTTGTCATTTGGCCCAGCAAACAGCCTGTTGCTGAAAATATACTTGTATATTTCCCAATATTCAAACAATTCGGAGAAGAATATCAAAATGAAGGAAAAAATATACTTTGCTTACAATTAATTCAACCTTCTCAGAACCAAACAGTCAGCGAAAAACTCTCTCCTGGCCAAAGAGAAAGGATCTAAAATGGATGCGATGTTGAATGAAACACAGGCAAATACGTCTGAAAAAGATAATCATACAAAAGAATTGACTGGGCAAAAGCCAGTGTTTCTGAGATCTGAACCACTGCAAAAATACTAGAAAAGCAACAGTATCATGCTGTGTCCTACCATTGTATTTTAGTCAACTATTTGTACGGTGCAGTGTTTTAAAGCACATACTTTTTCTTGATAAGTGTTCTGAGGTATTCTCGGTGCACGGATCATTTTCTACGGCTAATAATATTAAGATATATATTTTAAATAATTATAACTTTTATTGTGCTTTAATTTCAGGATTTAAGACGCTTCAGCCCAACTTGTTTTCAGTCAACATTTGGCAATATTCATTTTTGCTCTAATGGTAACAGCAATTCGTATGGGAGTATGCATGTCAACTAAAGCAGATGAGATCTCCCCATATGAACCTTTCTCACTACCTGAACCAATTTAAACTTGCAATGAACAACTTAGCTGGAGGCATATTTCCTTTTGAACATTTTGGCAGACAGGTCAGAGATGATCAAAAACACACTTAGAGAGGGAACTAGCCGCAACATTAATAAGGTAGACCCACTAAACGACTGGTACTCAAAGCACCTTTCGTTTCAGTTGATAAAGAGAGAGCTTCTTGCTTAAATATGCTGTATTTAAAGGTTAGATTAAATGCATGTATGCAATAGCAGCAGGGCATCAGTTACCAGGCAGTGTTGTTGTTGTTCTTTTAGTTGTTGTTCTTGATGTCCTAGATGTTTTTGAAGAGTTTGTCGGTTTTGTGGTCGAGGACTTAGCTAGTAAAATAAAAAGTTGATTATCATTTGTATTTTCATTCCAGACACCGCAATTCATCATAGAACAGATAAATAATTCACTTTATTACAACTATTATCTAGCTACTCTTGCACCATTAACCGTTTTATTTATCATTCCCTAAATGTAACCACAGTCCATGTTTAATGGTCTTCGAGTATCATTTCATCTAAAATATTGCATTGCAGGGTAATTGCGCTTTTATGGTGTTTAATACCGCTCGGGGTGACAAATGCAAAAAGAACAATTGATGGACCGAATGCAGAACAATGTCATACATTCACCCCAGTACAGAGATCTGGGCCTAAATCCATCGTTTTTTTGCTCCCCATGCCACCCCAGTTTGGACCCAGCCATATGCAAATCAGTCTTGACCCTGCGCCCAATGGGAACAGTCCAGCCCGAACTGCCAGGCCAGGTCCTCCCCTTGACTAACCCTAAGGAAGCAGGTACATTTCGATGAGTCTCTTTCAGTACGAAGGTTGTAATAATGCTCCCCTCCACCTTCGGATGCCATTACTTTTGTTGCAATCAAAAGATTTTCCAAACATAACTGACTAATGTATTTAATTTAATAACCACAGCACTTAAATAGTAGATACCTCCATCTGGGTCTCTTGGCGCTGACCATATAAGTCCTGCTTAAACAGGTCATTTTCCCTGACTACAGTGAGGCAGGGTGAGAACCAGATGTTCTCTACTAACAAGAGTTTTTTGCATGGATATGATCTTTAAACCTCCCTTTGTACTGACCTCATAATAGAAACATTTTAGACTTTTAAAATACACCGCTGCATTTCAGTCAGGTCCCCAATAAAAAACAAATGATCATCTGAAAAGACTTTCATGTTTACCCAGGATGAGTGCGGAGAAAAACTCAAAATATTTGTGGGGTAACTTGAATCATTGTGCTGCACTACGTTACTCACAGAACCCAGAGTCACTCAGCCGCTTGTTATTATTCTATTGATGGGACGGGCAGGAATCCCCTGCCTGTGTAATGCCCTGAACAAATCCATTGATTAGATCACACTCTGGACAGTAAGAAGGCCCATAATGACAAACGGAAAACGAACACACACACACACACACACACACCCTACCTCTACCCCTACCGCTACCCCTTTCAATGGATTTTATTTGGGGCGAGAGTAGCAATCCTCATAAACACCAAATCGGTCAATCTGGATGTTAAACCGCATGCTAATCTTGACCATACAGTAGGCAGACTGTCATCTTTAAGTCATCCACTCTTTGTGTGAACCTCTGAGCTCAAAGCATAACATCCTACTATCACACAAAGTTAAATGCATAACATTTCATTTCCTCAGAAAACCTCATCCTATAAATGCATGAAAAACGTAACCTACCGCCTTTTACATGAGAACGATCAGCCAAACATTGTTCATTCTGAAAATAAATGCTGAAAGGTCTTACAGGGAAGCTCTAATAGCATTCTCGTAAATGAGCTAAGATTCCACTGTGGTTAAAAAACACTGGCAAACAGGACTGGCTTTAGCGCTGGTGGCACCCGGTGTGTCTATCATTTTTGGTGTCCCCAATGACCTCCTTCTGCATGGATTCCCTCCCTACCACCCTCCAACGCTGTCCCTCTCTTGTCCACAGCTCCTCTCTCATATGTATTTCATATGTATTTCATTTGTTTAATAGCGCTACTCATACCAGTGTAAGGTGTCAGAGCACTTTGCAATAAGTACCAAGTGGGGGTTACATGCATGTGCTTTGGAGTAGAGGTAATCTTGTTGCATTTACAAATGACTTCTCAAGGTTGAGAGAGAAGCCTGTAGAGTGATACAAGCAGGACGATTGGGTTGTGAAAATTTTGAAGGTGTTTTGGATTGATTTGAATACACTGTTTGAGATCTTAGTCTCCAGTAATTTGTGGTATGCATGTGAAATAGATACAGAATGGCCTGAAGGCGAGCCTGAGAGAGACCCAGTGAGCAGGTGACTACTTGGTTGAAGACTAAGCTGCCCATGCAAGATATTCATTGGGTAAAGATTGACAGGACAACTCAAGAACCTAAGGAGATGATTCATGTATTTTACTAAAGGTTGTTACAGGCTTTCAAACAGTATAGTGGGATGGACACAATTGAACCTGAGGAGATGGGACAGTTTGTGTCCAGATCTGTGACTGGGTTGAGGCCTGAAATTAGTATGACGATTCAACAACATTTGATTTATTGGCAGAATAAATCAGTCGACGAAAGTCTGTGTTATGCTAAATATTGTAGTGAAGAGATTGAGATGAAGCACAAGAAGTTGAAGGCAAAGTTGATGGTAGAGAAAATGAAGGCTGCTAAAAAAAAAGGTCATGTTCAACCTTATGTAGGGAATGGAGGTTTAATCAGTCGCATGGTAATGTTATGCAATCTCAGAATGTGCCTAGATAGTATCTCAGAATTCAGTTGCTCCCCAAGGTTTCGTAATGCTAGTATCACAGCCTCTGATGCCACAGCAAGGTGTAAATAACATTCAATTTAACCAGAACACAGACATGAGTGGTAATCAGAATATGTCCCATGGTAATAATGAATTCCAACAGTACCCCATGTTTGAGACCCCAATTGAATACAGTTCAGATCAGTCCTTATGAAGGAGTCTGAGAGAGGAGGAAGACTGTACACTTGGAGCAGTCTTTGAGCTAGTGGGTTGCTTGTGTTCCAATTCAGGGAGGACATGGCCTTGCAGTTCAGACTAGACTTCTTGTTGGAGCAGGGTCAAATCTGATTGGTAAATGGCTGGGTCTGAACTAAGGTGACATGGTGGGCACAAAAATATAAATTGGAAGGTTACCCCTAGTGGTTAAGCAAACTGCTAGCTTTCAACCCATCACCCTTTGTGTGTGTGTTGTACAAATTTGTCGCAATAAGTTCAATTTTGAAAAGTAAGGTGGGAAGCTCATGGGAAACCCATGAGTTTCTTTCCAGGAAATCAGGGAATCCGCCCAGGATTTGTGCTGGCTCCAACACTGTTCTCAATATCTATTAGCACTGTTCAGCCTTTTTCATTGCAATCACACTATTGATAGACATAGCTCTGAATGCATATCTACTAGCATGTTTGTAGAGTACTGTAAGGTGTATGACTCATTATAAACAACTGCCAGACCAAGTTGAAGATATTTAAATGGATATCTTCTTATTGGAAAAGATGACAAATATTTACCCGTTTGGAATAAGGGTAGGTGAAGACACTAAGTGCAACAAAAAGCTCTCTACTGCTCTACTGTTCCAACACACAGGCGCTACCATGAGATTTGACATAAATGTAGGAGGGGTATGGGCCAAATCATCAGCATTTGAAGTTTATAGGGTTCAAGCCAGATCATTGGTTGTCTATAGAGTTGAACAGTGGGTGCCAGTCTCTTAAAATTCAAAGAGTTGCTTTGCACCTAAGATGTGTCAAATCCGAGGTTGGGAAAAATGACAGTCTGCAAGGGTGCCCCTATATTTGAGCAATGTATGCTGACACATTGTCTGCTTATAAAAGCATTTTTGGCATCTTGCCACTAACTACACTAGTGCAGTCACTGCCCAAAATGTGTAGAAACAGAAATGCATTTCTTGTTCTTTGGCACTATATGCAGTAGTACGTAAAAACATCTGTTACCAATGGTTAATAACTTATAACTTATTTAAACCAAACTCCCAAGTAGCTACAAGAATATGCAAACCATACTGCAGAACGCATGATTTCTGGTATTGTTCTCCACATGGAATAATTCTTCTCACAATCATGTATTTTCAATTTAACACATTTTCAAACCCTCTGCCTGCTCCCCAAATAGCAACAGGATATTTTTTTGGGGGCGCAAGGGCTGGAATTTTTCACATGCAGGAAAAAGTACTGGCACAGATGGTTTCATACTCCCATATTGGTCGGCAGAGCAAAAGACTTCTTCTCTTATTTCATTAAGCACTTACCATAAAATGATCTACTAACCTTGCTACATCGGAGAGAAGCTCCAGTATGCCAACCAGACCTCAGATGTTTTGGAACACGCAACTGAGGTCTGTGAACCTTGCATTGACTGATAGGATTTTGTGAATCTAGGCTAATCAGTTTTTTTGCTTCTTATTTCCACTTCTCATATCAGTCTAGAGAAACAAATACTTAACATAGTGCAATTTCTACTTCTTTTCCTATTGGAAAAGAACTTGACAGAAACAGAAGTAACGTAGAGCACCTAAGGCCAGACTCCATCTTGAGCAGACTGAGACTTCATATTGCCTATTTTTGCCTAATCGCCGGCATGTCCTTATCTTTCCGAGAAGTGTCACATAATTCAGCCAATGACATTGATAAAACACCTGATGCAAAGACAATGAGATCGATCAGACACCTGATGTGACATCAGTCTGAGAAAAGTGCCATGTTGTCTATATTTAAAGGTCAGTTATTAATGATAACATAAACAATGAAGTCTGAATCGGCATGTTTTTACCTTATTTGTTTATAAGAATGTGAAGATTAGCTTTTTGTTGCATTCAGGTTTTGTCAGAAAAATTACCATATCAGATAAGCCACAGTATAAAAGGCCCGTCAAGTGACCACTTTGCAGATTATCATGCAAGATACTGCCAGAAGATCCTGATAGAGACTGTTGTGATGCTGCAATATCCCATTCTGAGCTGAAAGCTGAGACTTATCCACGTCCGGGAAAAGAGGAGCTGATGCTGATGTGGGGTTTCCTTTCTATGGAACACTCTACCCTGAATAGTGATAACTAAAGCCTCTTGCTGTAAATAGATATGCAGTGTGTTGATTCTCCCTAAGAAACCTACGATGCAAGTTAAGCTACTCCATGCTCTCATAGTATGAGTCATAGAATTAAGTATTAGGATGTTCGGGTGCTAGATGTTATTCCTACTATGAAATGGTCATACTGTTTTTGTTGTTCGTAACAAACTTAAGAACTGTTTTAATAATATTCTGTTTGGATATTTTGAATGTTCTTAGCAACAGGATGCGCCTGTTGAAATAAAAAATATTTTCCTAGTTCAGTATCTGTGTGTGATAGTGTAAAGAACGAAACTGGGCTTTCATATTACCACTGTGTCCCCGAATCCCTGTTTAGGGACTGTTAGTAACTTAAAAACAAAGACTCCACATCAAGTATGTATTGAGTGGGGTTGTGTGGAGCTAAAACAACCTGTTTTTTCATATTGAATTACTGGTGCATCAAATTAAGTTAATTCGTGACACTCATGGGTGTGAAAGCAAATTTTGTAGAGCACAACCAGAGTCTTAGTTTAAGCAACAAAGGTTTATCTAAGGTAAGATAAGATTTATATTTGATTTACACCTCTACTGAGGTCAACAAAAAGAGATAAAAGTAGGTTTAAAATTTCCAATTACAATGTAACTTCTTTAAAATATTTTTAAAAAATCTTTTAGAAATGTGAACACATTATAGCAGACAAATTCATAGGGTGGAGATCTAAAAAGCCTTATTAAGTCTTGTACAGTAGATATTTTGTATCTAAGACTTAAAAAGTTTACCAAGGTTTTGTTTGGGCAAGCAAATAGTACATGAGATGTGTTTTGCACACCTCCATTGAAAAATCACATAAGCCTGTAATATCATCGGAATTATTCCAGTTTTTTGTTAAAGATTTTAAGAGTAAAATCCCCAAGCTCATTTGGATAATACAGCATAGCACCCTATGTACTATTGTAAATCGCAAGTATCCTTTTTGAGTCTTATATTCTATAGTGTCTACCTAGCGTGTATATTGGGATAATTGGGAACAGTGCTTGACATCAAGCTCATAGCTTATTCTTGGAGTCAGGGTTTTTGAAAATAGCCTCAGCAGTGCGAGGGTCCAGGATTTTAAATGTGCTATTGTGCAGTGCATAAGATCTAAAGCTATGCTATTATTCTTGTTAAAAGCATATTGCATCGACTCATTTTTAAATGTTTAAAGTTTTAGCAAGCCCCTTAAGAATCCAGCTTTGGCGTGTAATAAAATGATATGCCCATGTTATGTTACTATAGCTCTAGCTACAGGGCTATATAGATTCATCTAAGTCCCCTTTTGCGAGTCTGTATTAGCGATTATTAAGGAATCGCTATTACAGACTCGCAAAACGGGATGCATGTAGAAATCGCAATATTTTTTGCGATTTCTACTGCTTCCTTATTTGCGATTCGCAAATTGCGAATCGCAAATAAGGATGCGATTTCCCATTCATTTGAATGAATGGGGAGTCAATCCTTATTTGCGATTAGCAATTAGCGAATCGCAAATAAGGATGCGATTTCAAGGGTGCCAGGGTGTCCAAAAGACACCCTGTAGCACCCCTGAAATGGAAATGTACACTGATTTTGTGCACACACATGTCCAAAGGACATGTGTGTGTGTAACATGCATTTTTCTAAGTTTTCGCTATTTACCACGTAGTTAGACTTTGCGGTAAATAGTGGCCCCGGATTGTGAATTCGCAATTTTAAAATGGTTCATGCATTGCATATAAGGAATCGCAAATTGTGATTTCTTAAATGCAATCACAATTTGAGAACTCGCAATTATTTGTGAATTCTTAAATTGCGAGTGCATGAACCATTGATGAATCCCAAGTGCAATTTTTGCAGGCACAAATGGCTGATTTTTGCGATTCGCACCGATTGCGCTCGCAAAAATGTTTGATGAATCTACCTGTAACTATGGACATCTCAAGGAACAATGCTTGGACTGGAAAGCCTTGATTAACCTTTATTATTTTACGAAGCAGGTTCCCTTCTCTTGTAGTTATAGCTTGCCATTTATTCATTGCAATGTATTCAAGGGCATAAGATAAAATAGGGTGTATTTTCATGTGGTAGGCCTCTATTAGGGAATAAAAACGAAAAAGACGAAGAATATATTCGCTTTAGCGAGCCTTTATGAGCATTTGCTTTCAGGCCTATGTGTTGAAAATGCAAGGAATCTTGTAGGGTTTGCGAGAAGATTCTTTAGTTACCTCTATTGGCCTTCCGCCGAGTGTTCAGTCGAAATGAATAAAATGTTTTTCCCTCTAAAAGGTACTACCTTTGTTGTTTGCTTTTAAAAATAAATATGGCCGAGATACCCGCCACCCCCTCTCAACACAATCCCCAAAAGGAGGGAAACCGGAAACAGTTCTTGAAGTTTTTGGAAGTGGGATGGAGTGACCATCCCGGCCGTATTTATTCAAACAAAATTAAAACATTAAACGTTTCATGTTATGTACAATTTCATTACCATATTGCGATGTTTGGCTAACCTTAACAGATTCTCTAATACAGAGGTTCTCCTAGCCGAACTAGCATCCTACAAAACATTTCTTGACATATTGAAATTGTACAACCTAACGTTTAAGGGCCAACGGCAAGGTCATAACCGGTGTCAAGATCCCTAACCAGACTTACCCCTCCCACTTGGGCTGGGCGACAGCACGGAGGCGTACCTCAAGTGCAACTATTACCAATTTCCCTTGACTTGACGGGGGCACCTAAAGACTCGACGCCAGTTAAAGGTCGTTCGAATACTCGTGTGAGGTATCTAGAAGGTACCGTAGACCTTATCCCAACCCCACACAACTTACCGCATCTGCCGTCGCAGATGTCACTGGCCCCGGGAAATTCCCCAGGAGGGGGCTGTAACCCCTCCTACAAAGGAAGGGGCCTTGACCGCCTTTCCTTTACTTCCGGCGACCCATCCTTAGAAGGGACCGCCTCCCCATTGAGGGGCCAATGGCCACCTCTCCCGAGCGCTCCCATCCGTGTTGGGTGACGCCCACTCATAGGGATCTACTAATTAGTGCTCACCGATCATGACCTTACCGCCTACCAAAATAAATACGACAGTGCAAATTAACCTACGAATACATTGGCCACTATGACCGAAAGAACATGCATTAAAAATTCAACACTAAACTGAATATATTTAATGGCAAACATTCTCAAAACGACCATTCTTTATTAACTCATCAACATGGCACTACAACCTGTATACGAAAACCGAAGCAAAGTTAATCAGCTTTATTATACACAACTGGCTGTCTTCAGGGGCTGGTGGGTGGGTCAAAATTGGCTCTTCGTTCTGTCCCGAGCTCACGTGCAGCGAGGAGGTGCAGCTTCAGAGCACAAGAACAAGAGGATGTCTTCTGGTCTTGCGTCCCTTTTTATCCGTCTTCAGGGCGGGCGTATACCCGCCCCTGCCTGCCCCGAGGGCGTGGCTGGCTGCGTCGGTGTCTAGGCCAGCCCACTCTAGGGCGGGAACGAGCGTGCCCCAGCTACGCCGCTTCGGGCATACCAGCTGAGACGCGCCTCCCGCCCAAAAATGGCTTCCCGGGGGGATCGAGGCACTCGGCCATACGTTCGGGGGGACCGAGTTGGTCGCCCCTTTCCATATGGCCGAGATACCCGCCACCCCCTCTCAACACAATCCCCAAAAGGAGGGAAACCGGAAACAGTTCTTGAAGTTTTTGGAAGTGGGATGGAGTGACCATCCCGGCCGTATTTATTCAAACAAAATTAAAACATTAAACGTTTCATGTTATGTACAATTTCATTACCATATTGCGATGTTTGGCTAACCTTAACAGATTCTCTAATACAGAGGTTCTCCTAGCCGAACTAGCATCCTACAAAACATTTCTTGACATATTGAAATTGTACAACCTAACGTTTAAGGGCCAACGGCAAGGTCATAACCGGTGTCAAGATCCCTAACCAGACTTACCCCTCCCACTTGGGCTGGGCGACAGCACGGAGGCGTACCTCAAGTGCAACTATTACCAATTTCCCTTGACTTGACGGGGGCACCTAAAGACTCGACGCCAGTTAAAGGTCGTTCGAATACTCGTGTGAGGTATCTAGAAGGTACCGTAGACCTTATCCCAACCCCACACAACTTACCGCATCTGCCGTCGCAGATGTCACTGGCCCCGGGAAATTCCCCAGGAGGGGGCTGTAACCCCTCCTACAAAGGAAGGGGCCTTGACCGCCTTTCCTTTACTTCCGGCGACCCATCCTTAGAAGGGACCGCCTCCCCATTGAGGGGCCAATGGCCACCTCTCCCGAGCGCTCCCATCCGTGTTGGGTGACGCCCACTCATAGGGATCTACTAATTAGTGCTCACCGATCATGACCTTACCGCCACAGGCCCGGATAGTTGACCGGCTATCCGGGCCCCCCACAAAAACTCCTAGCTAAAGGTCATGTTCCAACGTTTTTAACCATGCTAAGAAGTCTCCTATGAGTAACTCATTTCCCACCCGAGACAAATGCACACCATCCCCTAGATACATACCGTCATCATTAATACAACCGTGCGAGATAGAATGCAATGTCCTGGAACGAAACAACCTACTCACTTTGTTATTAAGTTTTCTAACAGAATGGTTCAAAGCAGGGATCGAAACAGCCCCCCGCCACACTTTTCGTGGGATCATATGAGACCACGCAATTATGCACCCCGGAACTTTCCTCGCCAACCAACTTACAGTGGAAAGCATTGCCTCCAGGAGAAGTCGTCTACCGGTGGTGACCAAATCATTGCCCCCTAAATGTACTATGACTATAGACGGCGGTGACCTCGTCCGCCCTAACAAACCCTCAAAGAATGCCTGAAACTGGTCAATACAGAGACCGCCCCTTCCGTAGAAGGACATCCTGTACCCGTATTCCCCAGCTACGTGAATCATGTCACCCGCTTCGAATACGTCAGCGGCACGCCTCACGTATGAGTGGCCCACGACCCACACCTCCTTTCTCACAGCCGGTGATGTCTGACCGCTGGCCTGGTGTTGGGTCGACTGCATAGTCCGCCCCGCCTCGAAGGCTTGCGTAACTGAAAACCAAACAAAAGACAAGAAGCGTGAGTACATTATTACAGCTTCACAACATGTGCAACCGCACATACCTCTTATAACAATTGGAGGACCAACGCCCCACTCGTTTTACTTGTTCCACATTAAGACCCCTGGCTGTAGCTTCAGTGGCAGCCCCTATCCGAAAGGAATGGGTCCCAAACTCACCCGGGTCCAAGCCCGCTGCGGTAATTGACATCGCGAGCACCCGCTGAAACTGAAACTTCGTCAGTGGGGTGGCGTCCGCGTGTCTCAACAATGTCCCCCCCCATGATGCCACCCTTCGTGCTAGGTAATCTTCTAAACACTTCACCGGACACATGGAAGACCCTGAAATCCTGCGAATGACTATGCAGTCTCCCACCCCACCTTGATCGGTTTTTGACTTGACAAAGGATACAGTCATCGTCTCACCCCTGATCTGAACGTGTTCCCGGCACAAACCCCCCACCACATCCCGCTTGCTCCTTGCTACCAGCTCACTTATCCTCATTGCCCCGTGAAATGCAAGCGTAAAAGCAGCTCGGAACAAACAGGCCTCGAACTGAGACGAGCATGTGGCGGGGAGTGTGGCCAGCAACTGGGACAACCTATCCAGACCTATCGGGCGCCTCTCATCTACTTTGCGACCCTCAAGGCGTTGCCACCCACGCAGCGCTTTCTGTACCACAAAAGACGCTGTCGGGTCCTGGATATTATGCGCCCTGGCAACAAAGGAAATGGCAGCACGATGCCTCTGGGCTGTAGCCACCGACTTCCCAGCCTTACGCAAGGACATCAGAAAATGTACTACCCAATCCTCATGCCCCCAAAGCCCCCCTCTCTCAGTCCCCAAAAAGGCTAAATAAGCCCGAAACGCCCCTTCGTATGCCTTCCCCATCCTTGGTGCTAGACTCTCTCCCACGAGGTAACGAAGTTCGGGGCACCGAGAGACCAGAGAGCTTCGGGAAAGGGTGCTGGCTCTGGGTCCGCTGAGGGAAGGAAACCCAAGAAAGCCTGCATTTGAAAACGAGACAGTGCATCAGCAGCCTGATTCATCACCCCTGGGACATGTTTTGCTCTGAATACCACGTTCAGTTGCATACACAGTAAGACAATTTCTTTAAGCAGCCTTAAAATCATTTTACAACGTGCTGCCTGACTATTGATGCATTCTACAACGGTCATATTGTCAGACCAAAATATGACAGAGTGATTTTTGAATCCATCGGGCCAGGTTCTGAGGGCCACCAAAATGGGAAACAGTTCAAGGAAAGCAATATTACTCGTCAGCCCCTCTTCATGCCACCATGTTGGCCACCTTTGTGCCGACCATTTTGTGCCGAAGATGGCGCCGAAACCCATGCTTCCCGCTGAATCCGTCCATAGACCAAGCTCTTCAGAGGACAAGGCCGGTTTGTTCCAGACGACTCGACCATTGAAATCCGCCAAAAATGCTAACCAAATACGCATGTCTTGGCGGACCTCGGCCGATAATCTCGTGCGATGATGACCCTCTTTTAGGCCGACCATCGCCTGGGCAATTGAACGGGAGAAGGGGCGGGCCATCGGGATCACCCTTAGGGCAAAATTCAACTTCCCCACCAATTGCTGCAATTGATGCAGCGTAACTTTAGATGCAATAATACACATTTGCAGGGCTGCCCTGAATTTCGACACTTTGGCAGCTGGTAAACGAAAACAACCCTCACTAGAGTCCAACTCGATCCCGAGAAACTCGAGGCAAGTCGTGGGACCCACAGTTTTACCTGGTGCCAATGGCACGCCAAATTGATTCATTAAAACACAAAATTCAGTCAAGGCCCGGGCACATTCGTCATCCCCAGCGGCCCCAAGGAACAGAAAGTCATCGAGGTAATGCATCACATTTCGAAAACCCGTTTTCTTCGTGTAAACCCATTGTAGAAAACTACTGAATTTCTCGAAATATGCACAAGATATAGAGCACCCCATCGGCATACACCTATCCATGTAATACGAACCTTGAAACATGAATCCCAAAAGACGTTGGTCTTCCGGGTATACCGGGAGCAAACGGAACGCTGACTCGATATCTGATTTCGCCATCAGCGTCCCGGGCCCCAGGCGATTCAAAATGGTTACGGCCTCATCGAATGATGCGTACCGCACCGAACATATCTCTGGATCAATTGCGTCGTTTACAGAAAGGCCATGAGGCGCTGATAAATTGTGAATCAATCGAAACTCACCTGGGTCCTTCTTGGGGACCACCCCTAAAGGAGAACAAACAAAATTCTGTACCGGGGGAACACTAAACGGGCCGGCAACCCGACCTCGGGTAACCTCTTTCCGGATCTTATCCTGTACTACAGACGTATGCTGCAAGACGGAAAGTTGATTTTTGCACGTCCCGACACCCTGAAAGTTCCCCACCGGGATGCGGAAACCATATGAAAAACCGTTTCGTAGCACCCCAGCAGAAGTACGATCTGGGTATTCGCTGAGCCAGGGAATCATCGCCAGGGTATCAATCGGGGTTGGTAAAGGCGCCCCTCGGACTATATTAGACCTGTTTGGCGCCCCCTCTACCCCCATTTTCACCCGATTTGGCTCTGCACGAGGACTCAGGATGGGGTGCCCCACAACCACTACATTCGTGTTTGAATTTACAAGATCCCGGGGGCCTAGTACATTTACTTCTGTTGAAATTGAAACAGAAACCCCTCTTCCCTGTATTGCCGGCGGGTCTCGGGTAATCGTCTGTACTCGTACCCGACCGAAAGGGCGTCCCCCCATTTTGGCGGGAGGACTCACCAACAGTACTCCCCAACAACGGCACTTTCAACATCCCCGACTCTTTCATTTTATTCCATGTCAAAGAATCGTAACAGTCCCAGGTTAAACTTTTGTTATGCTCCATCGCTTTCCTGAAAAGGTTGTCATAACAGAACCATTGGTTACCTTGGTGCGATGTCGAGTACCCCATAATTCGTGACTGATATACTGGA
Organism: Lissotriton vulgaris; assembly: GCF_964263255.1. Taxonomy (NCBI): domain Eukaryota; kingdom Metazoa; phylum Chordata; class Amphibia; order Caudata; family Salamandridae; genus Lissotriton; species Lissotriton vulgaris. The sequence goes on along the minus strand of NC_141693.1, from coordinate 1,186,098,302 downwards.
AATTCAGGGAGCAATTCAGGCCTACGTTCCCCCAAAATTGACGTAAAAATTCCCCAAGCATTACCCCAGTTGCCAATATTCTCATTCACTTTAAAGGCGGCCATTTTTGCGCGCCAAACACTTGGATGCATCAGATCCTTTTGGCCCTTAACAGTTTCAACCTCATAATGATCAACGAGCAAGGAGAAAATGTTTACGTATTCCCCCGCCCAAATCTTTTCCTTTATTGCCAAAGGAACATGTTGCCCCAACTTTTCTCTACGAGAGGGTGTTGACTCATCCCTTGCGATCGGCAATGGCCGCTTACCTGCACCGGACGCTGCCTCCGCCACTCGTGGCTTGTCTATCACCGCATCCGACGCGGGCACCTTGGCTGTATCACGTTTCTCGCGCAACTGTTTAATGAGTGCTTGCGCTTCGGCAGCCGTGGCGCCCTCGCTACTGTCCCCCAACCACGCCGCTAACTGTGCCGCCAACTCGGGAGGCATATCTTCAGCGGATGTCGGGGTGACTACTACGGGGATCGGATTCCCCTCCTTCGGTACCGGGGCCGGTACCGGGGCTGGCGCCTCGAGCGGGGAACAGGGAACCGGGACGTCTCCCCCGACCGGCCCCCTTCTCGGCCTCTTTGGCTTCCCTCCGGCCGGTGGACGCCCCGATCCCTCCTCGCCGTCTCGCTCCGCCAACCGTTTCTTAATTTCGGACATGTCCTTCATGAGGGCCCGAACCAACTGGTCAGTCGACATTCTCTTCGCGCCTTTCTTGGGCATCTTTTCAGACGAAGTATCTAGAAGACAAAAGAGAGATTAAAACGCTCAAAATTGGCTCTTCGTTCTGTCCCGAGCTCACGTGCAGCGAGGAGGTGCAGCTTCAGAGCACAAGAACAAGAGGATGTCTTCTGGTCTTGCGTCCCTTTTTATCCGTCTTCAGGGCGGGCGTATACCCGCCCCTGCCTGCCCCGAGGGCGTGGCTGGCTGCGTCGGTGTCTAGGCCAGCCCACTCTAGGGCGGGAACGAGCGTGCCCCAGCTACGCCGCTTCGGGCATACCAGCTGAGACGCGCCTCCCGCCCAAAAATGGCTTCCCGGGGGGATCGAGGCACTCGGCCATACGTTCGGGGGGACCGAGTTGGTCGCCCCTTTCCATTCTCAGTATAGCTAAATAATGGATTTAAGTTTTGTTGTAGGCTGATTGGTGTAAGATCAAATATAGCACATCATTGGCATACATTAAAATATGCACATTACTAGATGCTATTTTGGAGGAAAGTTATTTATTTTTAAAAGGCAATCGTGGAGGTCCCTTATAAAAAGGGAAAATAAAAGAGGTGGCAAAAGCCAACCCTGTTTTAAGCCATTCTGTGTGGTTATTATTCGGGTTACAACTTTATCTCCTCCAATTTGTACTCTACACCAAGTGGCTGAGTGTAGTGACATGACTAGTCTTAAATGATTTTCAGGTGATCCCATATTCTATAACTTCTTCCATAGTGTGGATCTATCTACTCTGTCAAAAGCAGTTGTAAAATATACAAAAACACTGTATATGACCAGTGATTTCCGTGTTACATATTTGTCAATAATCGCCTCAAGTGTTGCAATGTTACATAGTGTTTTGGAGGAAATCTGGCTTGAGTCATGGGAATAACCTCTCTAGAAAATGCCCAACCTTTCAATTGGTCCAGGACGCTTGCTGCAAAGATCTTTCCGGTTGCGTCCGACAGAGCAATTTGATGATAATGACTGGGTATTTTCAAGAGTGGTATCATGGTGCTCCCCCACCAGTTTGGTAACAGTAAGAAAATAGGGGGGCTAGAAATGTAATCCATGCTTCTGCATTGCTCTTAAGGACTTTGACCAGAATTTTGCTAGGACCCATTGCTGCGGAAGATCTTGCATCTTTTATATATTGAGCAATTTGTCATTCAATTGGTGCAGAGATATCCTGAAACTTTTTAATTTTCATATGGTTATGATGGAGCAAGGATTCAAGAACATGGAACTTGCTTGGATCAATTCCTTATTAACAAGTACTAATCTCTAGATGTAAAAAAAAAGTGAAAAATAACATACGCACTTCATTCACAAATGGGGATGAGAGCTTTTTGCATGCTTACATAATTTGCAGCGCAATCAAATCCCACTTTAAACCGAAAATGCTTCTGCCCATGTGCAAACCAGAATCTACTTAAATAACCTGGTGATTAACTTGTTTGAGAGGTAAACTCCCACGGATACACAAGAATTACTATCCTTAGGTCATGAGGCACCACTTGCCTGGCATATGCTAGACTGAACTTTAAAAGAAAATAGTTCTGCTAAAGCTTTTGCTTAAAGAAAAATCATTTAACATGGGATAGAGTGAACAGTGACAATAACATATTTGAGAAATTAACTGTAAGAAGTTGGCCTGGCATATGATGTATTAGTTATAGTGAGCAATTGCACCAGTACAAACAACCCTTATTGATGATAAGTTTAAGATAACCTTTATTGAAAGCCATCCCAGTGATAGCTGTGGAGAGCAGCATTCAAGCTAAGTCTTGAAGGAGTGTAAAGCAGCTTGGTTTACCAGATTATGACCTCCTGAATGACCAAATGAAAGGGGAACCACACAAGGTGTATATAAAATATATGTATTTATTACTAAACACTCTCTACTAACTCTTTATGAGATTAGAGAACAGGATACACAATATCAACACAATAGAACTTCAGTAAATAACACAATATACAATGGGCCCCAGGGGGAGACCAAACCATATATAAGGAAAGTGGTATAGGAACCACGACTTGACTAGACACAGTGCCTAGAGCACGTAGAATCACTGGGACCCCAAGGAACCACCCAAGGTAGTGAAACAGGGGACCCACGGGGGATGCGTGCAGTGTGAGAACACAGCTGCGAGCTCCGTACAATATTATGGGAAAGTTGCGGATGGAATTTTAAAGATTAAGGACACTTCGGAGAGGACTTGGAGCAAACCCTTTTAGACCTAGAAGGTTCTAAGGCCAGCACCCATGTGAGCACAGGAGTACTCGTGTTACCTCACCCAGGGAAGCTGGCTGCATAGGTGCCAGATAGTGTCGGAAATCGTCGCTGTTTTCAATGGCGAGTTGCTGTAAAGTGCTGCTGCCGTGGAAACGTAAAGTGTCCAGTGTGATCCAAGCCTGGATCGGAGATGTGAAGAACCTGAAAGCAGAAGGAGAAAGAGTCTGGGTCACTTCAGGATGACCAGGGGCACGGTAGATCAATTCCCACCAATGTCGGGTGTTTAAGGTGCGATGAGGTGAAGCTTGACTCCGCTGCCACGGGAACCAGGAGACGTCGACGACAACCAGAGTCTGCAGGCGAGCTGTCCCACGAAGGATGTTGTGTCCGGATCGGAGACCAACAAGTCTTGTCAATAGCAACCCACGCAGTGAGAGTAAAAAGGCTTCAGTATAGATCAGCAAGGTCCAGGTGAATCCCCCTGCGATGGAGAGTCGGGGCATGTCTGGAGCAACCAGGTAAGTCCATTCAGAGTTACAGTACCCTTCTCAGGGGCCGACAAGTCGATGGACAAGGGATTGCGAAGGGACCTAGAGAGAAATCACTAAATACCAGCCCACGGTTCACTCGTGGAGGGTAGGCCAGTATTATTCAGTGGAATCACTGCTCGGGGTCTGGACTACAAGTAGCCTAATGCACAGCCTCTGGGGTTGCCAACAAGCATATGCAGCTGCAAATGGTCACAGTGTCCAGGGGTTTGGGTTGCACAGTCCTCACAAGGGCTTTGGATCTCAGGTTTGCTGATAGCACGGATCAGCCTTGGAGAAGCTTGGAAATCCACCTCCGGTGTTGCAAAGTCTTTGGAGTACTTCAGGAGCTGCGTAATCGCAAACCAGACAGATGCGTCTTTGGTGCTTGCCTTGCAGGGGAGTAACTCTTTACTCCAAGGAAGATTCTTCGGTCATCCAACGACGTGTAGATAGTTGGAGTTCTGGAATTCTGTAGCAGTATTTCATCCAGGGAAATCTAACGTCCTGTAGTCAGGGGTTCCTACTTTATACCAGGAAGATCCCTCTTCCCTTCATATTATCGGGAACATTTATACATATAATAACGTGTATCTATTGAATATCGATTGAAATAATTTTTATTGTATTTTTTAGCTGTTTCTATGTCAATAAATATATCTTCATGATATTGTTATCAAATTTATTAAATTGAATCCTCCATGCTAATCCTGTGCCTTATTATCTATTATTAATGTTGTTGTTTCTTGAACTTTGCCAGTATTTGTGTATTGCCTGGGTGTGTTATTTCGCCATAATTTGTTTGCCCTGACCCAGGAAATCTATCCTTATCAGGGGGTCCTTGCTTGCCACGTACCAAAAGTACATGCAATCATTTTAGAGAGGAAGCAGCTAGTCTGGGGTCCTGGATAGCAGGGCCCCAGCCAGACTAAAGTAAAAAAAACAGTGAAACATCAGCAAAAAGTGGGTGTACTATAAGAAGCAGATCCTACTCTCCTACATTAACATCTGTTTATGATTCTTTTATTAATAGTGTACGTTTGGGCTGGTATACCTTGGCAATGAAAAAAAATGGTGCTGGAAGAAAGATTGTACTGCGCATGTCTGGAAAGAGACAGAATGTGACCTAGTGCCCGGAAAGTTGAATAACTGCCAAAGATCAAGGACAGCAGCTGTGTGAACATGGGAACGTGTGATATTTGTCAATGGAGCTTGAATTTAATGATATTTTGTTCGCAACAAAATATGTATGGGAAAGAAGGACATTGATGAGCTAAAGGGGCAGGGTTTATTAAACAAAGGGGTCCATTAGAAAATTGAATATGACAGCATGAGGTGAAGACAACTCTCTTGCCCCTGCCCAATAGCAGTCCATGATCCACGGATATTTGCAACTTTTGAGGGTGGAACATGCAGAATTAAAAGGATAACTAGAGGGGCAAAAGATCTTAGTTGTGTTCATCATGAGAGCGATCTATCAATGCAGAGAGCGAGAGAGGCGAGAACTGCTGCTGGAAAGAAGATAACAGACTGGGAAGATTCATTTCTGAAAGACAACCTGATTAGATTGAGGATTGTGGAAGAATATCGAGGAGGGAGAAAGTGAAAGAGAGGGATGCGTTCCGGTCCGTCGGGGTTCTAGAGAAGTGTAGTAAGTATTTCCTGTCCTGATTCTATCCTATAGTCTTTGTCTCCCAACTCTTAATCAGGTGACCTCCTCCAGTCCTTAGGCCAGAGGGTTGGGCTTGCCGTTTCACCATTGGGTAAATATATTTCTGTCTTAAATTTGCATATCTTTGGCAAATGTATGATTTATTATGTATTTGTCTCTTTATCTATCCACTCCAAATGCATTGAATTGTTGAATGAGTTCATGCATTGAATGTATCTGACAAATGAATTTTTCCCCCCATGAAAATTGATTGAGTTTGCACTGTGAGTCTGTGAATCTGTATAAATGAGCGTTCATTTTGACTGAGTTATTAGATAAAATTAATTGAATCTTACCCAGAGTCTGTGATTATTTTATTGAGAATCATAAGTTAAATTTGTTAATTTGTTAATATCACCATCAACTACTCGACTAATGGTCCATTGACCAAAGGAAGAGTGTTGATCTGTAAAGATTAGTTAGGCAGTGACCAATCAAGATCAAAGTGAATATAAAACTTGCCCACCCAGTGGGAACGAGTTGGCCAGGAAAAATATGACTGTGTACATGGGCCCATTTTTGAAGATCTGTTGATTGTGAACTATTCGCAATGGCTGCCCTTTCTGTTAGATCAGTTGTATTTTCCAGAGTTGTGTTACGTCTTATTTACTTTATATAGTTCAAAAATATATTTTTCCCAATCGAGCGACAATACGGGAGAGGCTTGTAAGGATTTTATTGTTCCAGTTGCTTTATCTATTGTGCTTCAGAATGCCTTGCTGTTTTCTTGCTTAACTGCTATTTGGAGGTCTACCCAGTTGTTATCCTTTAGGTCTTGACTACTTTTTTCTTTTTTCCATTTACGGGCTTTTTGTAACTTTGGGATTTCTTTCTGCTTGTCCCCTGAATAATTCTGAAATTGTAGTCTAATTAGTTCATGTAGGTTGATTGTTGCTTGAGCTGATCCTTTTTCCAGTAATCAGATATTTTCTGGACTGTGGTTACAATGGAGGGAACAGTATTTTAAAAAGCTATTATGGGGTCAGTAGCGAAGAGATTATTGCGGCGTTCATTTTATTGATAAAGTTTGTACTTCATATCATCCACCCTTCTTTTTGAGCTATTACGGCTTTACCATCGCCTGCGTTAGTAAGCTGCAATGAAACTTCAGTCTTCAGATACAGAACTGCACGATCACTTTCCTGTGTGAATTTACAGCCTGATTCATGTACATGCCGTTTTGCGTGTCCCTAATAGCGAATAATAGCGACTCGCTATTGAGAAAACGCAAAACGGCATTCATGTACTTTTCGGGGAAAAAATAGCGACTCGCACGCGGGCGCTAAAGCCGTTAGCGACCTACAAAAAACGCAGAATAATCGCTATTTCCGGGCACCAGCGATCGGGATTGCGACTCACAATCCCGATCGCACGGGATAGCGACTCACAATCCCGATCGCACGGGATTGCGACTCGCAATCCCGTGCGATCGGGATTGCGAGTCGCATTCTCGCGGGATCCGGAAATATGGGAAGACGCATTCCGAGCACCGTGATGACATCACAACCAGGAAGCAGCCAAATCCCACCCCCAAACACCACAGTGACGCTATCATCCGAGTGTACACGACGGAAAGCTGCCGCTAAACCTCCGTTAGCGACTCCCGACCCGGCCGAAATAGCGACCGCCATGTCTGACGAACCTCTGCCTGGCCCCAGCAACAGCGCTAGCCGCAAGCGCAAACTAAAGTTCTCCGAGCAGGAGCTGGAGAACCTCATAGAAGGGGTGGTGGCCAAACACGACCAGCTCTTTGGTGCCAACTCCAGGAGGGTCCCAGAACAGGAGAAGCGGAGGATCTGGGTGGGGATTGCCTCCAGCGTCAACTCTGTGGGCATTGCGGACAGGTCGGTGGAGGAGCTGAAAAAGCGCTGGTACGACCTCCGAGGGCGTGCCAAGGAGAGGGTGGCGGCGCGCCTCGGTGAGTCATCAGGCACTGGAGGTGGTGGACCGACTGTCCCACCCAACACCCCCCTGGAGGACCAGGTAGAGGACACCTTGGAGAGGGAGGCGTGTGTTGGCGTGACCACTCTGGACTCCTCCCGCCCCACCCAAAACACCCAAGGTAAGTGGCATGCGACTGCGACCCTGTCCCCTATGACTGTCCCTGCCCAAATAGGCTCACTCATTGGCCCTTAATCATGCCTATGTTGTGCATCAGGAAATGCCCTGAGGCATTGTGGGAGACGTAGTATGTCCACAATGTAGTAGTACCACAATGCGGCCAGAAAGGTTCCTAAGCGCACAAATCCACAGCCATCCAGGGAATGTCACCCAGCATGCATGTAACATCTGCACGTCTGACAGTCACATGCACCTAATGAGTATCCACTTACCCTCACAGGTGCGGATGATAGCAGTGACAGCGAGAGGCTGGTGATCGTCGAGGAGGCCCAGGAGGAGGAATCCCTACCCGCTACCCAGCCACCAGCCCCTGCCGCTGCGCCAACACCAGCAGCCAGGCCCCCCACCTTACCTGCTGCAACATCTGCAGGCCCACCGGCTGCCAAGGCCAGGCCCCCCACCAATGTGCCTCCAGTGCCTGCCGCACCTGCGACACCAGCTGCTACAACACCTACAGCTCGTCCTACACGATCTGGGCCAGCCACATCCGCTACACAGCGGCCGAACAGCAGGAGGGGCAATGGGCATCTCCATGCCTGCATGAGCGTGGAGCGGCGAATGCTCCGTTTACACCAGCGGCAGTCGCAGCAGCAAGGAGCCATCCAGCTCCAGCTGCAGAAGATCGGCCGCAATGTGGCGGGAGTCGGCCAGCGGGTGGACCGCATGACGGCGGCCATTGAGCGCATGACGGCGGCAATGGAGGCCAATACTGCAGCGCTGGGGAAGCAGCGCAGTGTTGCACGCAGGCGCCACCACCAGCTGTTGAGCCAGATGTCGACCTATAGTCGCTCAAATTATGTGGCAGCAAATGCCACCACCCAGCTGTCGCGGCGCTCTATGACCCAGCAGCACCAACTGGTCCAGTGCTGCGAGGAGATTACCCGGTTGCTGGAGCACTTGACCACCGCCGTGATCCCACTGCTTACACCTGTGCTACCGGCCATCGTAGGGGGAGATGATGTGAGTGAGGCTGCCTCCAGCGTGAGCAGCAACTCTGCCACGCAGGCCCCCCCACCTAGGCGCAGCACCAGGGCTACGCCTGGTCCATCTGCCCAGGATGAGGATGAGCCTCAAAGGCGCCTGGGAAATGTGCGCCGGAAACACCAATGACATTGTGTCAGGGACACAGGCGCAGGCTGAAGCTAAGCCTGCCATGAACCTTTACATGCAGTATGCTGGAATACTGGATTTTTTTGTAAATAGTTGTTACCATGACCCTTTTCTCTTGTGAATCCAACAAATACATTTTTTTTGCTGCACACATTCGCCTTGTGTAACATTACATTTTGCATGCAATTGTGATATGTGGGGTGGGGGAAGGGGGTGGGCTAGAAATTGTTAGCTGTGATGTGGTTGCGACGTCTGTGGCCTTCAGCTGGGTTCTCCCTGCGTGCATGGTGCGCATTTGCTGGTGGCCGGTCGTCCCCCTCAGATTCACTGCCTGAGATGTCAACTGGTATCCGGCGCTTGGTTGCAATGTTATGAAGCATTGCACAGACAGCCACAATGCGGCAGCACGCTGCAGGACTGTAATACATGGCCCCACCTGTCTTGTGCAGTATACGGAACCTGCTCTTGAGCAGGCCAAATGTCCCTTCAATACAGTTCCTTGTCCGGATGTGCGCAACATTGTAGCGCCGTTGCTGAGGTGTGGCAGGGTTGAGGTAAGGGGTCAGGAGGTATTCCCGTAGGGCGTAGCCACTGTCACCTGAATGAGAGGAGCAGATGTTGATTGCCTGTGCAGCGCAGTTACTTCATAGCAATGTGACATTGTCGACAAAGTGTACTTACCAAGTAGGTGTCCTTCCCCAAACTCTCCCCTGATCAGTCGTGTGTGGAGTCCGCTGTGCCTGAAGATGAAGGAGTCATGGGTACTCCCTGGGTACTGGGCCACAATGTCAGTGATGATGCTCTTGGCATTGCAGACCATCTGTATGTTGAGGGAGTGGTAGGACTTTCTGTTGCGGTACATATACTCCGTGCCAGCTGGTGGGCAGATGGCGACGTGGGTACAGTCTATGCAGCCGAGGACATGGGGAAAATGGGCAACATTATAAAATTGTAGTTTAGTGAGGTCCAATTCCTGTTGGCTCGTGGGAAATGTGATGTGCCGGTGGAGCGGGCTGAGCATGGCGTCAACAAAAGTGTGGAGGCAGCGTGACATGGTGGGCTGGGATATCCCCCCAGCAGCGGCTACTATGCCCTGGAAACTGCCGGAGGCCAGGAGGTGCAGGCTGCACAATACCTGCACATGTGTGGGCACAGAATTGTTTCGCCTTGTTGGGTGCTGCATGATGGGGTCGAGTTCTTGTATCAGCCAGGTGATCATTTCCCCATTCAGCCTGTATTTTGCATATATCTGTTCTCTGGTTTGGCCCAGCAAGGTGACCCGCTGCCGGTAAATCCTTGCCTGCCTCATGCGTCTCCTCCGTGCTGCTCGCTGTAGCCTTCGCCGCCTCACCACCATGTACATCCCAGGCATTGTGGAACGCCTAATGCTGCTGCTGAATGTCCTTATGTGTGATTGGTCAGGCCTGGACCTATTGGTGATTGGCTAACAGTTTTTCAAATTTGCCTTCATCATGGCTTTTATGGTTACCACCTGCTTTGAGCTGTCCTTAAATTGCGCCGCGCAAACGTGCGATTTTGCGCTTTTTCGCTAATGTATTTCTTTCATGAATGCCGATTGCGACAATATTGCGTTTCGCTAATCATTTCACAGATTCCGTGGTTGGTCGCTATTTCCGTATCGCTAATGCTCGACTTCCCGGAGTCTGCGACTATTACTGCGTAATCGCTATTCCAATCGCAATTATTTTTTTGCGATTTCGCTATTTCGTACTTGAATGCCGATCCGTGTTTTGCACCTGCAATTGCGTTTTCGCAGCCATTGCGGGCGCTATTTCGCTTCATGAATCAGGCTGTTAGAATTTAAATATAGACTTTTCCAAATAAGTCCTGGCTTATGTAATCTAATGTAGCGGAGCTAGAAATTCCACTTCTCACAGGTTTATCTAGATATCCTCTTAGTTTACATATACACAAAGCACACATGCACAATGCTTATACTGCATGTGTAAACCTATTTACACAAGATATTCATTACCATGTCTAGTTTAAACATGACTATGACTAAGATCATAACTAATTTAAACATGACTATGACTAAGATCATAAACGTAGCAAAACTTTAAAGTATGAAGGTCAAAGGCACCATAACATAACATGTGTATTTGTAAAGAGCACGTTCACCCAGAGGTCTCTTGGCATTGTATAACAGATGTTTATTGTTATCCAACTCAATAGTACTCATTTTATCATCCTCAGCTGAATGAAAGACTGAGTGGACCCCCTGGGTCCATGAGATTAAACACAGGCCCATGTAGTGGCTGCATTAGTCCACTGAGCCACATGACAACCTGGTTGGGCTATGCTTGCACAAAGCATCACCTTAATAAATATTTTCCAAAGGGGCTATTATTGAAAACAAAAAAATACTTCACAAGTCGGCTCTCAAACTTCTGCATTCCAGGGGCATATTTACTAAGAAGTTACGAGTGCCACACTCCACCAGTTCAGAAACGCGGGGCTGCACCATATTTACAACAATATGCTGAAGCCCTGCATTTCCCCCTGCTTTGGCGCTACATTTAGCTGCCTAGCGCCAACGCAGGAACCCTTGCACCAGAGTGCAAGTGTGTCTGTGTTGCAGGGGAAAATGGTTCATGAGCGGAAGTTATTCCTTCCTGCGATAACCTATCTTTAAATGGAGTTTTGTTACTTTCATGTGTGCTGCTTAATGCACATAGAAGTTGCAAAACAATATTTTTTTGTAATGATTGTTTATGTGCAGGAAGGTGTCCCTTCCTGCATCCAAACAATGAATGGCGTTTTGCTGTTTCCATGTGTGCTGAAACAGCAAAAACGAGGGAAAATTAAACATTTCTCTACGTTTCGCCAGGGTAAGACCAGTTTTACCTGGTCTTAATTTTGGTGGTCTTAATTTTGGTGCTGACTCCTATTTACGCCATCCTTGTAAATAAGGGGCAGCGTCAAAATCAATGTCTGTTGCTATTGAACACTCACTGCAAAACCCATTGCCTTCTCCATTCACAGTAAGTATAGCATAAAAGGGGGCCTTATTTACGAGGCAGCGTTAAGCCACGTTAACACCACCACACCGTCTAAAAAAGTATTTTTGTGGTGGCGATAGGGGCTTGTAAATATGCCTCCTAATTTCCTAAAAGTAGGTGCTTTCTCACGGTTGCAAAGAGGTGCAATCTGACTAGTTGAAAGGAGGTGCAATCTGACTGGTTGAAAGAGGTGCAGAGTGACTGACTGAAAGGGTCTGGTTATTTTACCTCTTTAATTCATTTTGAGATTTGGGAAACAGCTGTGCTTTTTCCCTCACTTTATCCTACTACGCAGGGTGAACACTCTTCCCCCCCAGAGAGGACCAGGCCAGACCATGTAGTGACAGTAAAAATTACTTTACCCAGTCTCCCAAATATTAAAATAATGAAATGAAGTTCATAAATGTCCAAGATATTTTGTTTAAAAACATGCATTTTTACTTCTACCTCTACATAGGGCTAGGGAAAAATTAGTTGCAAGTGAAGAGGGCCAGGTCACAACTCAGTGAGAAACAATAAAATGCTGAGAAAAAATGTATTCTTCCCTGGTCCTCAACCTCCTGTGTAGTGAGCCCTCATACTGACCCTGCCACAGGCACAAAATGGAGACAGTGTAGAGGTGAAAAAGAATATGAATTGGCCTATTTCACTTCAGTGGACTGCCCCGGTAGGACCATTTGGCTTAATGGTACACTATCTAGCCATTTTCTGTACCTTGTCTGTTTCAGTAGCAGGTGGGTTGTGAGGAGTGTATGATGATTAGGGCAAATTTAAAAGCCATGCTTTATGGGCTCATATGCTGGGGGGAAAACCAAGAACAAGCTGGAGTTTTAAGGCCCTTACGAAAGTTTTTGTGACTGGTTTCGTGACAGACAGGTGTGGGTAACGAATTCCACAGAAAGGGGACCAGATCCGAAAAGGACCGTCCGCCCATACATGACAGTTTGAACCTAGGGACTAGAAATTTGGCTTGAGAGGAGGATCGGAGTAGGCGTGTCGGAAGGTATGAATGGGCTAAGGAGCTCAGGTATTGGGGAGCTATGCCCAGCTTCATCTTATGCCTATAACATAAGGCCTTAAATTTTGTGCAATTCTCTACCCTGAACCAGTGGAGGTCACGGACAGTGCCTGAGGCAGTGGACTTTTTCATTACATGACAGAGCAGTCTAGCCGCAGAGTTCTGAACCACTTGCAGTTTGCGAACTACCTCCTTATTTGCTCCTAGGTATAGGACATTGCCATAGTCCAACCTGGACATAATAAAGACAGGGATCACAGTTCTTTGTGTGGGACCAGGCAATATCCAAAGTATTTTACGGAGCCATTTTAGGATGGTAAAGCAAGTTGACGCGACCTTGACGTCTTGCTGTCTCATACATAGCTGATCATCTATGACCACGCCTAGATTACGTGCTGTTTGCACCGGTTGGGGCAGATCACCCATTTGGGGGGAGGGCAGTGACTAGGGCGCCAAAGGTCTCTGTTTTTCCCCAGGATCAGAACCTCTGTTTTTCCACCATTTAACTTTAGCCAATTAGTGTGCATCCAGCTAGCTATCCATTGCAGCCCTACCTATAGAGATGAGTGGATGGCTCGTTGGAGGATAAGGAGAAGATAAGCTAGGTGTCATCCCCATAAGAAAAGATAGACAACGCAGCTTCTTCCACAATTGTAGCTAGAGGGCTAACATAGAGATTGAATAGTGCAGGGCTAAGGATCGAGCCCTGTAGTACTCCATACGGAGACACATGGGTCTTAGAGCTAGCAGATGGGGAAAAAACCTGAAAGGTCCAGCCGGTAAGAAAATGTTTAATCCATTCAAGCACTGATCCGACTATACCCAGGGATTGAAGCATACAATTGTCACCTGCCCCAAACTGTTGCATTTGGACAAAGGTTCAGAAGGAACAACTAGACACCAAAGTCATTGGGGGAGTGTACCACAGGACCCTAGACACAGGGTTTGTGAGACTTGAGGCAAAGGAGACCTTACTCAGCAAAAGGATGAAACTTACATCCATTCCTAATTAATAAGTACAGAAAGACAGAGAAATGGATAAGTGGGTTGTGCTCCCAGTGCTGAGGTCATCTCCAGACAGATCTAAAACGTGAGTTTGAAGGGATATTCTCTCTTTACTTTGGAGATTAAGAAATCTCTCATCATCATAATAACTGCCATAGAAAGGGGCGTGAGTGAACGTAAACATTTACGGAGAGGATGAGACTGAACGACTAGAGTGGCCGCCTTTGAAGTTGGGAACCTGGTTATAGCTTTGGGGGAGGCTCAAAGATCCTGTGAATCTGGGCAAATCACTTAATCTGCCCATGCCTAGAAAAACATGTATTTGTGTGTCTGAAATGCAACTGGTGCTCATGTAAATCGCTCCGATACCTTTGGGTCCAGTTTGCTCTATATAAAACAGTTTTAAAAAAAGATGATTTGATGGAAGTGTTGCTTCATCTTAATATTGTTGAAGGTGTCTTCTGTTATTTGACCCAGACTTGAGCTCAAACAATTGCGGCAGGAAAACAAAATGAGGGACAAAATATATTTTTCTTACAATGGATTCGACCTTCTCAGGAACGAAGTCGGCAAAAAACTCTCTAATCGGGACAAAAGACACAGGATCGGGAGGAGATGGTGGATGAACCCGAAAAAAAGCAAATACGTCTAAAAACATATGAAAAATAGACTGGGCCAAGAACCAGTGTTCTGGGATCTGAACCACTGCAAAAATACTGGTAGAGCAACATTGTCATGCTGTGTCCTTCAATTGCGTTTTCAGAGAGCTCGAATATATTAGTCAATCATTTGTACGATACAGTGTTTTAAACCAAACAATTTTTCTTGAAATCATTTTCTACAGCTACGAATATTAAGATATCATTTCAAAGTATAACTTTGTAGGTGTTTAAATTTTTGGATTTGTTGAGATGCTTCAGCCCATCTTATGTTTTCCCTCAACATTTGGTAATATTAAGGTATTGCTCTAATAGTAACAAAGCAATTCCCATGGGAGTATGCATGTCACTAAAGCAAGATTTCCCTACAAACTTAAACTTGCCATGATCACATTAGCTGGAGGCATATTTACTTTTGAACATTTTGGCAGACTGATTACCAAAAACGCAATTAAAGAGGGGAATAACAAGGAACAAGACGGAACCATAAATAACTATATGATACCTTCGGGAACATTAATAAGGTAGACCTACTAAACTACTGGCACTCAAAGTATCTTCAATTTCTTTTGGTCAAGAGAGATATTCTTGCTAAATGTGGTGTATTAAAAGGTTAGATTATAGGGATGTATGCCAAAGCAGCAATTACCAGGCTTTGCTGTTGTTGTTCTTTCAGTTGTTGTTCTTGATGTTCGAGATTTATTTGAAGATGTTGTCGATTTTGTGATTGAGGACACAGCTAATAAAATAAAAAAGTTAATTATAATTAGCATTTTCACTTCCTGACACAGCAATTAATCATAGATCAGATCTGATAACACAATTAATTAACTTTATTCTTGTGCTGTTAACAGTTTTATTTCTCATTCCTTACAAGTTATCACAGTTCAATTTTGATGGCGTTCGAGTATCGTGACATCTAAAATATTGCACTGTAGTGTAATTGCACTTATATGGTACTTACTACCCATTGTGCCCAAACTCGACTTTGGTTGTAGGGGCACTTAAAAAGTGATAAGTGGCATATTAGGTACCCCCCGGGTCTCCCCTAGGTGTCCCAGGGGTGGGGGTTATGTGTTTATAAGGAGGTTTATATGCCCTGGGGATAGAAAAATTCCGTTCCCCATTGTAGTGAACTGCTTCCCAAAATCGACTTTTGTGTTAGGAGCACTCTGGAGGGAGGATCTAAAGTATTGTTGCTTCTCCAGGTCCCCTAATGTCTCTCCTAGGTGTTCCAGGCGTGGGGTACATGTATCTATAAGCAGGGTCCTTATAAAAGACGTATTATAGGCCCTGGTATTAGAGACACTACACATTTATTTTTCCCATTGTAGATGCCCAGCTACATAAGTTAACACTTCAATAGTTTATGAACTCATCACTAGGAATTATTGAAAAATATCATTCAAGGACTTAGGCGAATGGTATTGATGAATCCAAAGGTATGCTTTTGCTGAATTTATCCTAAAGTATACAGAAAATAAGTTAAAAGGCTCACTTGTTTGTAAACCAACATTCATCCTTCCTGCCCTCGTCCCAGATTGGTCAGAGTTAACAGGATTTGCCAGCCTGCTTTGCCAAAGTAATAAGTGGCACCCAGGGAGAGAGACTATCTGGTTGGACAGGGCTCTACAACACATTAATGCCAGAGCAGGGGTGGTTGTAAAGCATGAGCTTCAAAGGAAGAATGGGACAGCCAGGTCCATCTACCCCATCCCCTCTGACCCAGCCAGATTGCAGGCTTAAGGAAGGAATTTGCTGATTTCAAGGGGAGGAGTGCTATGGAAATGAGCCCTACTGGAGGATGGTTTAACTAGTTTTTGGTCCTCTGCTGAGACATCAGCCATATTGAATTTTGGAGGAATAGTGCTTTCTGGCAGACCATTATGCCACACTTTGGAGGAAGTGGTCATGTTATGCACCTCATTGGACAGGAGTGCTCTCCTGCTTAACCTGAGAAAACACTGGATAAGTGTCTGAGAGGATCAGAGCATCACAGATATGCTGCTTGAAACTTAGAGAAGAAGAAGGGGCAATTTTCGAAGTTTGATTTGCACCAACAAGGCCCTGCCCTCTGATTGACTGCTTAGCTGCACAATTAGGAACTTAAGCCCAGTGGACCTAACTTGCTTCAAGAGGAATAAAGAGTGGACTCCCTGCAAGCAAGAGGTTAACAGAGTGTATCCTGTAGATTTGTAAGAGTTTTGTCCAAGTGGATTGTCGGAACTGAAGTCCCAAACTTTCATGGCCCATTTTGGAGTTTCCAGACTCTTGTATTGTGGACACTTTGGGGCCCCCAGAGGTACTTCAGGAAGAAGTTCTAGAAGTCTGGAGAACTTTGTAGCAAATTTGGAAAAAGTCTTGAGGGGGACCAACTCAACCGCAAGAGCCAAGGCAGCGACCTTCAACGATGAGCCGGCCTGCCCTGCTGGTTCATCTCATTGAAAAGCTTCAGAAGCCCAACGTCCAGAATTTGACCGCCCTTGAAAGTAATTAGGCGTACCCTCACCGGAGAGCTTCAAGCAACCCTGGCAGAAAAAGCTCCAGAAAAGATTGTAAGTCTGAAAGTAAAACTTTGACCAAAGCCTACCGCAAGATGTAGCCATGCAGGTCTCCATCACGGTCTGCCTGAAACGTTGACTTTGGCCCAACAAGTGAAATAGGTTTCTAAGTGCTATATAGTTCTAAATATTTAATAATTCATATCTCTGGTTCCCTACATTGGATTTCTTTTTCATTTTGGTGTCATTTTTAAGATTCAAATATTTCCTATTATTATAAATTGGTGTAGGATTTTGTTGTGGGTTTCGTTTTAATTATTGACTGAATTGGTGTTTTTAAGTACTTTACATACCTGTCTCTTAAGTTAGGCCTGCCTGCTCACAGCCAAGCTTCCAAGGGCTGAGCATGAGAATAATTTACTGAGACATATTCTTAGCCCTAGACTATTTTTTTGGCCTTATTGCCAGTGGTAGATGCACATTGACCACTACTAATGCTGAACTTTCCAACACATTACTTTTGTTGCTAGCAAAAGTTTTTTCAAACATAAGTAACTAATTCAAAGTTCAAAATCAGCTTTATTCAATTTCATGTTACAATCATCATAAAAGCATACATAGTTAAATACTTTTAACAAGATTTCTAATATCATAGATAAAATCAAACATTAAAAAACATGTTAAAAAAACAGACTCTTTACAATATAAAAGACACGATGCTTAATGATATATATAAGATTAAAAAATACATGACTAATCATGTTTAAACACCAGTTTGTCATACACAGAGAGGGTTTTAATTTCTGTGATAGCACCTCTAATAAAAAGGGAAACACTTCCGAGTTATGCTATAGAATCTGCAAAATAATATAAAATGCACTAAAGACTGTACTGATATTCCATCACATGGGCCTCTGGGGAGTCTATTAGATCATGCATCTCTTTTTGTAATGGCTACAAGACGATGTGCAATACCTAATTGAAGCCTGGTAGGGTAGAATGTTTACTGGACGCCTGTTACCGTCACAAGATAACCCTGCAACCCTGATTGTAAAGGCCCTTCAACACCTGCAACACAGCAAATGTAATTTACATGTTGAAATGTTCCTGTGGATCCTGCTATGTGGGACACACAGAGAGGAAGATACGCACACGGATATTAGAGCACAAGAGCAACATTAGGACTAAAAACACCAAATCCACAGTGGCACTGCATTTTTGGGAGAACAATCATTCTGTACCTCAACTTGTAGTTTAGTTCCTATATTCCCAATAGGCTCTGCACATTGTAATATTATATTCAGCAGTGTAGACGTAGGACTGAGGTCGACTAGGTCTCTACTGACTATATTAGACTTAAGGTTTGCCAGCTAGCTCAAAGGTCACTAGAAACTTTCTCGAACAAAGGAGGAGGAGTTTAACCTCCCTGGATAGACAAGAAGGGATTAGCTTCCGACAACCATATAACATGACAACTTTGCTCCCTCAAAATAAAAGTATACCTCTAGAGTTGTGTGAAAACAATAGACAGCTATTTCACTCAGTCCAATGTGCGTACTTAGTTTCACCAGAGTGCAGAGAAGAGAGAGACATCAGTTTTCAATAAAAGGAAAAATTTATTGAGCAGTCTTCCTTCTCATGCAAGAGAAATTAATTGCCACAATTGCAATACTTAATGTAAAGTAAAGTGCGTACAGTAAAAGGAGTATTATGAAATAATACTGTAAAAGCATTGATATGGTTTCTTAGCCATAAGAAACTTAAAATGGATAAAATCTATACATATATATATATACATTGGCCAACGTACTCAACTGGTGCTTCTAAATACGCCTACCCCAGTGTACCTGACCTAAGCCTAATACGTGGGAAGGAGTAAGTATGTAGCAGTTTAAGTTAAGTTGGTTTTGCCAAGAATCTGACTCAAGAATTCTCTTTAAGGGTTTAGTCAGCTCCGTACCTTGGTAATAGAATGTGGGAGGTCTGGTATCTCTTTCCTCAGGACTCGATATTCCAGCAACCCGCAAGGGTAGGCTGGAAACGCCGGAGCTGGATTTTCTCGGCTGGAGAGAAAGACAGCGTCTTCCTCAGCGCGTCAAAGAGGAGGGGCAGCGTCCGTGGGCTCTCGCATCAGCTGGGCTCTCGGGCAAGTAGATAGCTGCTCTGCTCCAACACCACTGTGTGTTTGCTTAAGGCAACGTTGGTATATTTATACCTGAAAGGTGCCGGGTTTGACGTAAGGTTGGACATAAGACGTCAATAAAGATGTCACTAAGAACTGGCCGTTCTTACAGTGCTCGCAGGAGTTCTATGACAAATCAAAACAAAAGCAAATGGGGATTTCCTAGGTTGCTGGAGGTTTAATGTGTCGAAAGAACTCGTTGCGCTTTCTAGGAATCCAAGGAAGTAGCTTTTGCCATGCTTTGGACTGCAAGGGCTATTTACTTAAATATGGATCTGATTCTTATGCCATTATAGGGATATTATTGATTATAGCCGTACAAGGGCATAAAATAGCAATATTGATTCAGCTTCCTAGATAAAAACACAATACCCACTCCACGATCGAATGTCCATCATTACTAAAACTAAGCAATAGTAAACATTTAAAGGTGCATGTGTATACCAACCCACCTCAAAATACATTTTTGCATTTGAAATGGTGGATGCGAAATACACGAAAGATTTTTGGTACTGTACGCTTATCAAGCAGTGTAATCATTCAGTTAAAAAGGATGCATATATATTAGCTGAACGATTTGCGAAAATTACACATGAAATGTCTCTCAATACAGAAAAGAAGGTCGAGACTATTCCATCACATATAAATACAGTTGCTGTAAATGTGGTAGAGGCTGAGGTAATATATTGTCTCTAGATTTACTAAAAATAGAAGCTCTGTTCTTTAAGAATAGTTCTACTTTAAGCAGAGTACATGTGCCAGAAAAAGGTAAATATTTTGGAAGTTGAAAAAAAATAATTTTGTTTTCAGGGAATAGTTCCAAATGTTTTCAGTAGCTTTTGTTTATCAATGCTGAAGGCCGAATTCAGAGTTCAGGGGAACGCTGTGTGCTCGTTGCTTAAAAAGTTATTCTTTCTGTTCAGGGGAGAACATCATTTCAGACAGATGTGCAAAAAAACAGTCTACAGCTTCAGGTGAAAGTTCGACTACGTTTGAAAATGCCGCAACAGTGCAGTCGTGAGAATGATTGCTATCATCGATGTCAGGATCAGCAATGCTCACAGAAGGTCGTACCTGGGTGATGTTGCTCTCATCTCGTACTTCACTGCCACCTAATCGTAGTGGTGAAGTCTCAACGAATGCCGTCATCAATATTGGTAACCACTGGGGACAACACGATGCATGAGCCGTTACATGACTTAGCAAAGTATCGATATCCATTGGTACTGCTGATTGTAGTATAAGACAGGTGTCCAACACGCATTCTTCTCCGCGTAGCATACATCGAAGCACAGGTAAGATGCAATTTTGCCAGATTGGTCTGAATGAAAGAAACCAGGTCATATTCAGATCTCTTAGCCGGGCTAATCCAAGGACTTTAGTTATGGGGTCCCGATAGCGTATAGCTAGGATTGTTTCTTCCATCGTTGCTGGAGTCTTGTCTGCGATTTGGCTTGCCATACCGGAGCAGAAGGAGCAAAAATAAAATTCCTGCTACGAGTCC
This sequence comes from Lissotriton vulgaris, assembly GCF_964263255.1. Classification (NCBI taxonomy): domain Eukaryota; kingdom Metazoa; phylum Chordata; class Amphibia; order Caudata; family Salamandridae; genus Lissotriton; species Lissotriton vulgaris. The sequence goes on along the minus strand of NC_141693.1, from coordinate 1,186,077,952 downwards.
CAAAAGTAGTGGTAGGCCGCTAAAGACAGTATGGACAAAATTGGGAAAAATGCCTAGAACTGCTTCGAAGGGTGTTAACAGTCCTGAAAAAATTGTCTTAAATACATGTGCGATGCCACTGGTATCTGACATATTTTGAATTTGGCTTAGCATTTCTCCGAAATGCACGGGGCAGTTAGTTGATAAAAGTGTATGTAACTCTGCTGTTGTCCTTGCAACTTGAAGATCATATGTTTGTTTTGATGACGTTAAAGGCACGGTTGTCTGTAAAAGAACAGACTTCATTCTACTTAAAGTATCAATTCGTATGGAAGAGATATTCAAAGAAGGCCAAATCGTCGCCTCCATATCTGGAGAGCTGTTTGGATACAATACTTGCATACAGCAAGTGACCATGGAACTAACGCTTACGAAATAGGCTTTCCCTGGCACCATGCCACAACAGCTGTGGTCCGTTATTAGAACGTAACTCCCGTTAGAAAGTTGTCTAAAGAATGGCTCTATCTGTGTTGCAGGTGTGCCGTGCTGGTGGCATGAAAGGTTATTTGAAGTCCCCTCACAGGCCCCATGCAAATTAATGCCTTGGCTCAGAAGTATACCGCTTAGTGATCGTTTACAATTGTTACCACTAAGAAATACATTCTGTTTCTTGTCACTATAACATGTGTGTGTGTAAGGTAATTTCCATGATGACTTAATGTACCCTTTAACCAACCTTTCATACTGGCCTGCTGGTATATACTCTTGGCAATTTTTAAATTGGAAAGTTGTTATCGGAATTGTGATTATTCCGTGTATTATCCATTCGATGACAGGTCTTTCTGACATAGTCAACGGTAATCTCTCAAGTTTTTCAATGCTCAGAATTATATAGTCTGCTCCTTTTTGTGCCAAACATGATTGTTTTATCAGTAAGGTTAAAGATAGAGAATAATGACGTTGTGTTTATCAAACGCCATGGCACGTATCCTGAACGCAGATTTTGCAACGTCCAGCCTAGCTGTACAATAGAACGTAATTGGGACTGACCGTGTTGTAACATTAGTAAGTCCTAATCTATTATATCGATAGCAGATGATACAATACTGTCCAGTGAATATATTCTGGAGGACAGAGTCATTAACCCATTGTCCACAACAGAAAGTGATTTTTCCAAATTAATACAATCAATTTCTCGTATTTTCTCTGCTGTCTCAATTTGAGTTACTTTCCAAGCTTCGTTGTATGCAGCGTATATACCGGCCGCTATGAAACGTTTTTGACGCTGTTTGCGTGTCCCATTAAGAAATCAAGCAAGTCAGCACCGTCTTTAAGTAAGGTCAAGTGTTGCTTAATTTCAGCCAGTGTGGATGTTTGTAGCCATTCAAGGCATAGTTTCCCTACACTGTATGTTGTAACTATCCCTGGATGTTGTCTCTGGGAGTATCTAAGGTCTGGGCTGGTCATTTTGAACCCCTGTATTTTGTTCAGGAATCTATCTTGACAGTTATTTGTGTCAATTGGCCAGATCAACCATTTTTTCCAATCTGGATGTGTTCTGTTTTGGTGTAAAATATGGTGTACGTCTATCTCAACATCTGTAGTGGTATTACTATCACGTAATGGCTTTGGAATAGACGGTTTGTTTAAGTCCTTAACCTTAGCTAGGCCAAGACAAGTAGTCTGTTGAATGGTGTCATTCAAGAATATGATTTGTTCTGGGATCATGCAGGCTCTAAATAATGCTTCTAAACCTCGGAATGGCCAATTTTTTGTACCCCAGATGGTTTAAGTTTCAATGTTATTTTTCCAGAAATCAAAACCAAATGTAATCATTTTTTCATAAAATGTTTCAGAATAAATCAATGTAGTATTTGTCAACATTGTTTTTATCCCTGTCTTATTTAACAGTTTAAAATAAAACGTTTCTGCATCACTTGTGTTAAACCCTGAGAAGTATGGGAATTTCTAATAGAATGTTTTCGAACTGTCTTTTGGTGGAGTTGCACAATGTTCCCATTGATTATACTTTAAAAAATTTCTAGGTTGAGCAGATTTATGTAAATAGTGATGTGCAAAGTGGTTATAGCAGTACATTTGTTCATAATTCGACGATCCTTGTAAGTAATCATGTTCTGTAAATTTTGCTGACATTACTAAATCTGACATCATATTATTTATACTTTCAAAGACCCAATCATCAGAGAATGTACTTGGTTTTACAAAGTCACTTAAAGAAACCTTGAACTGCTGGGCCATAGATTTCGTAATCTGTTTTGTCCCAAGCTACCCCACTGGGTATTGGAATGGCTGTGACATTCACTGAGGATAGTTCTCTTTTCTCTATGTGAGATGAATGGTGTGGCTTTAGGACCAAGTTGATGTTCTGGCTTGCTGTGCCCATTGTACTGTTTTATCCCTCAATGAATTTTCCCAAACAAAATACCATGATGAGCCAAAGCAGGAGGAAAAGTACACCTAACAGATTCCAAAATTCAATCCATGGAGAAATCAGATATGTTTCTTTGAGTTGATGAAAGAGTTCAGTTAATTTGTCTTTGAAGGTTTTTGTTGCTGGCGTTTCTTCAGGTTCGCTTGGATCTTCAGAAAAGTTATCGAAATCGATGAAGTAGCCAGATGTAGTTCTGTCAATTGTTGGAATTGCTTCCGAATTTTCCTTTGCTTTTTCATTTTTTCTTTCATTAGCAGAGTCTGAGGCTACATCGTTGTAGACAGGTGTTTCTTGATGAACTGTTTCAATTTGGGTTTCAAGAAGCACAAGTTCCATGGCATTGTTGCATAGTCCTTTTTTATTCACTGCAGGTTTATTAAATGTGATTAGTCTCTCAGTTTGAACCTCTTGGATTGTAGCAAGTTTTGGTATTCTGCTATTTCTCGGGAGTCCACCGGGCCTACTACTTATTATTGGCCACATGATTTTGGTTTTACCAGGTCGATGGATACAACTCGGTTCTCCTTTTTACCAGCAAGGGGCGGTAGTACAACTGATCTTGTTCCGCTGATAGCTAAGACAGGTACTGCTTTTCTGTAAAAAGGCCCGAATTCCTTCTTCACCGCGATCTTCTCTCTGACCAGATCCCCAATCTTTGGAATCCAGACAGGCCTTGCTGGGACAGGCGATTTATCTTCAGTGGCTGTTGGTTGCTGTTTTAACTTTATGTTGCTCAGGTCTTTTCTTGTTTCATTTAAGTCCAGTAACACAGCCAAACGATCTTTGATATCAAAGTATTTATTTTCTACCACTGAAGTTTGACTATCTAAGTCCTGAATATACATTCTAGTTCCGAACAATAGTTCGTACGGGCTGAAACCTTTTAGAGAATTTCTTGGCAGGATATTAAGACTACGTTGGACACTTGTTAAATGTTGGACCCACCCATCACCCGAACCTAATATCCTCACCGTTATAGATTGCTTTATGTCCCAGTTTTTCTTTCCACAATCCCATTTCTCTCAGGATGGAAGGGACAAGAGTACTGCAATGCAATGCCCATGCTGGTCATGGCCTCCTTATAAGCTTGAGAGCTAAAAGCAGGACCCTGGTCAGAATGTAGCATGCCAATTGCGTATGTGCCGATAAAGACTCGCAAATCTTTTATAACAGTTCTGGCGTCAGCCGAGCGCTGGGGTCTGTATTTTTAAGTGAATCTGGTCTTGAAAGGAAATTAATGCGACGCTGGGTTTTACGTATAGATAGCCTTATGCTAACTACAAGAATGGCCATGGCAATACTCTGGTCGGTTCAGTACTGCGATCTCTGTTGCAGTTTGGACAGCTCTTTGCAAATTTGTAATGTTGCAGGCTCATCGCCGGCCACCAGTATTCTGATTGTAATTCTTTCAGAGATTCCTTGATCTGTTTGTGCCTCGGACCTTCACCCATGTATGTGTCTGCTATTAATAAGACTCTCCTGTTCATGTTTGGAATTACTCTATCCCCCACTCCAGGGATTCAGGCAAAAGGAACAGAGTTTGCCTCAATTACGTATGTATAATTGAGTGGATAGTTCACGGGTAGTGCTGCACAGTCGCCTTTTGAAGACGTTTTTACCACCAGCATGGTTTCCCCGTCTATGTATTTTTCTGAACGCTTTCTTGTGGCTACGGAAGCCGGTTGAGTTGCTTCCGCTGTGGCTGTATTAGCCAATGAATTCCCTGCAACGTGAACGCCATCACGTCGATGACTCAGTGTATGTATCACGTGAGTCTTTGCTAGTTCTTTCTGCAAAAGAACTACCTGTTCCCAAAGCGTTTTATGCTTGATTGTGGCACCTGTGTCATCTTTGTAATCGTTTTGAACCCAGTTCTGCAAGTCATTATTGTAAGATTTTACGCAAAAATGCGAATCGCACACTATTAGTGTCGGGAATTCACAATCGGCACTTTCAAGCGCCATCTTTAAAGATCTGATTTCAGTTCGCTGAGCCGAACTGTTTTTCAGTGATTCAGTTTTTGTTATTTTCGGTCTGAATTTACCACAGAGCCAGCGACTTTTAACAATCGCGCACGCTGCATTGTAGGATTTATTATCCATATCGTAATGTTGTACAAATCTGTCTGTATAGATTATACAAGAGTACTGTTGGAGAGGCAGAATTTCGATTGGCAGAGGATATTCTTCTTCATATTTCGGATCTTTCAGTTTTTTCATGTTCGGGTCAAAATAGTATTTCACATCTTCTGCAGCAAGAGAATTTTCCCACTGTATCCATTTTAGATCTAGTGCCACCGTTTTTAGATTAACTGGGCTGCATAACGCCTCAAAGGCTGATTCTGCTGTCTTTTGCCTTTGGCTTGGGCTCTTTCTTTTGCTACAGCAGTCTGAACCGCGTTTACAGTATTTTTTGTAAGACTGAATGTTTTTTCAGCTTCTGTGTACAAATGTGATTTGTAAGCTATTGGTACTGTTTCTCCCTCATTAGAGGTCAGGTACGTGAATCCGCATCTTCCCGGGATGACTCGGATTACAAGGTTGCGTATGTTGTCGCGAGTTTGTAATTTTGTTTTAGCTAACATGTCAGTTTGCAATGATCTCAAAATTTCTGTGCGTTTCTGAGTCCAATTGATTGGTTTAAAATCAGGTTTTATTAATTCGTAGAGAGGTTTAACCCTCTCTGCATAATTTAGAATGTAAGTTCTTCCGAAATTCAGGAAACCTAGTATTGATTGTAAGTTCTTCAGCGTTTTTGGTGCTTGGAGTACAGCGCACTTCTCTAAGAAGTTGTCTGCTAGGCTTTTGCCTTCACTTGATATTTCATATCCTAAAAACAGGACAGTTAGATGGGCAATTCGTAACTTTTTAAAGTTGAATTTGTAACCCTCTGCTGCGAACCCAAGTATTATGGTGTTCACTCTTTTCAAGTGAGTATCCATGTCATCATCTGTGAGATAGATGTCATCGACATAAGATAATGCCTCATCATCATATATTTGTAGTAACTCTGTTACCCTTGCTGAGAATAATCCTGGGCTATTCTTGAATCCCTGTGGGAGACTACAGACATTTTTCTGTGACCCCATTATAGAGAAAGCGGTTAAATACCTGCTTTTGGGTGCAATGTTTTGACAAAAGAATCCATTAGAGATGTCTAATGTTGTTTTGTATTTTATTGCGAACGATGTTATTCATTAGTGCCGCACTGTGCCATCACGCCATCATGTGGATGTAGCGGAAAGCAGCCTTCGACGAAATAAATCATCCACAAAAACACTGTGCATAAAAGTCAACAGTGCGTGAAACCAACTGTCAACGGGTTCATCCGTCAATGAAGCCAACTGGCGACGAACCTGAATGTTGACTAAGCTCACCGTCTACAGAGCTCACCGTCTATGGAGCTCACCGTCTACAGAGCTCACCATCTACAGAGCTGAGCGACTACAGAGCTCACCGTCTACAGAGCTCACCGTCTACAGAGCTGACCGACTACAGAGCCCACAGTCTCCGAAGCCCCCAGTCTACAGAGCCCACAGTCTATGGAGCCCACGGTCTACGGAGCCCACAGTCTAGGGAGCCCACAGTCTATGGAGCTCACCGTCTACGGAGCTCACCTTCTATGGAGCTCACCGTCTACGGAGCTCACTGTCAATGAGCCTACCGTCTACAGAGCTCACCGTCGACCAGCCTACCATGGATGAGGCCACCGTCGACGAGCCTACTGCAGACGAGCCTACCGTCGGCAAGCCTACCGTTGTCGAGCCTACCGTCGACGAGGCCACCGTCGACGAGCCTACCGTCGAAGAGCCTACCGTCGACGAGCCTACCATCGACGAGGCCAACTGTCGACGAAATCTACCATCGACAAAACTCCCAGTGGTCGACGAGAGGGCACTGTCCTCACTGTCGTCGACGACTGCCTGGAGCCGTTGTCGTTGCAGAGCACCAGTGATGGCAGAGATTGTCGTCAGAGAGTACATCGACCGTATCGTCGACAAGCTGGCACATTTTCACGTAGAAAAGTGCACAGAGTGAGTCTAGACGCCTGAGAGTAAATCTCGTGGGCGTAGATGTGGGAGGAAGACTCATAGAAGGCCAGAGACCCCTTAATTGTGATTTTACTTCATCTGGTGAAGTAGAGGAGAAGCATCACTTAAACCTTTAATGTGCAGGACAAACAAAAAATCCTCCCACATCAGAAGGGGGGGTATAGTCTAAGCACAAGAACAACCCCTTCTCCTCCTACCATGTCAGAGACAGTCAGAGTGCTGGTCCATATACTCTTCATGAGGGTTCACAGGAAAAGGTCTCAGCTTTCCACAAGTGACGCAGGGTCTGAAGATATTACAAAACTGTGATATTATGAAGAAAAATTTAAGAAAACTGAGCAGAGCTCAGGGAGACTCCCTCCACACGACGTGCGGTCGAAAATCTGAGAGCCTGAGCCTCTGGGAAGAACATTCTGGTGGGTGCTGTCGCCTGATTGGCTGCAGTTTGGACCATACAAAATGACTAGGATAGTTCATGTGTGGAAGTTTTTACTCTTGTAGCTTGGGCTACTTTACTTCCTGGTTGGTTATTACTACGTTTTTCCAAGGATTTTATTGCATATTATTGCTTTTTTATGTACAGTGGGACTCCCACTCTGACGACGGGGAATGATTCAGGCATGTGAATCTTTGAAAGACACCCTAATACTGGAGAATCCTCGTGACCGCAAAATGGCTCCAAGCCTTTGCAGTCCCAATCCATTTCTGTTTCATTCTAACGTTCAGGGGGTCTCATAGATATACCCCTTAATGTCTTTGAAGTTTGTTGTGCTCATGAGTCCCTGACCCCTCCCTAAATCAGTACTGGGTATCTCCCTCCCAGTGTCACCTTTCTCCACTTGATACTGGGGGTATGGATCCTTAATCACTTAGTAGGAGATGGGTCAATTGGTTTATAGCACTAGCCCAGGCCTTTTCACCTCCCGGACTTCTCCTCCCCCTACTCTCCAGATGCAGGGCAGACTGTTGCCATCTCAACCCCTCCCTGGGCAAGACCTCTCCCAGCTTCTCTCACCTCTCAGATCCAGACAGTCAATCCACATTCAGCAGAGACACACAGAAATGCTTAAAGCACAAACTCAGCCACTGTCTAAAAGAGTGGTTTCTGAACATACAGTGACAAAACCACTTTCATAGAAAGATGTGTTATGACACTGTGAGTTCATACATACTAAACTTCACCTCTCCATTATAAACCTATAGGAAACTAGGCTAACAAAAACACACTACCCAGCCTCCCCTATTCTGTCCTATGAGCAGAATGGCCTTTCACCAGTGTAAATGAAATGGAGTGTTGTCAGGACATAGCACTCAGGGGATACCCTGGACCTACCACAGGGGTTTCCAATGTGTATGGAAAAGGGAAAGTGAGGCATGACAAGTGATTGCACTTGTCAGGACAACATGCTAACTTACCAAACTGCGCTCTGGCCCTACACTTAAGGTCTGTGTTCCCTTCTCCGCGAACCTTTGCATTACTAGCCCTGGCACACACAGTGCACATCACTAGGGACTTTACTAGTAAGGCAACATACACATCATGGCTAACCAATTACCATTATACTTTACACAGGGAACACTTGTACTTTGACACTGATCAGCAGTGGCAAAGTACCCAAAGCATCTAAATTGGCAAATCTATGTCAGGAAAACGTCTAGGGGGAAGCAAATGGTTAGAGAACTTTAGCTAAAAAGGCCAAGTCCTACAATACCTGTGTTAATTCAAATTTCCGCATCCCGCCATCAAAAAGGACTAATCTTGCAAGACAACTGCAGTACAACTGCTAGCTCCTTACTGGAGCAGTACATGCCTTTAGCCTTGTGCTCTTTTGACCTTGTAGGCCCCATTTCCTTCGTGTTGCTCTCAAATCACTTAGGAATTTTAAATTCTGGCTCTCATGTTTTCAGCATGATTTTCCCTTGATGTAGCAATATTGTTGTATGTAGTGCCAGCTTTTACCTTCAGTTGAAGACATGGATGATGGTTTTATTTTGCAAAATAAGTGTTCTGGGTTCCCTGCATGCTGATTAGAATATGTATTGTTTAAGACTACTAGTGAATATCTTAAAATGCAGAACACATGTGACATAAAGAGAAAACATGTAAAAAGTTCCTCTAAAGGCAGGGTATGCATGTAATAATCAGAAAAAAAACTATTTTTAAGAGAAAGCTTGTAACAAGTCACAACTAAGGCTCTACGAATTTCATAAAAACAAAGGAAATCTCTTGTATAATATTTCTTCTTAAAACACTCTCTAAAGCACCCAGATACACTGTTTGGGGCAAAATCTGCTATAGATCAAGTTGCCAGGTAATGCATTAGACTCCTGTGAAGTAACAAACTGAAACCTTATGGCAATGTAGTAGTTGATGTGCATGGCATATGCACAGATTCGCTACACACAATTAGTTGTGAGTATTTCTATAGACTGCCAGTTTCAAAAATTGTATATGAAATGGGGATCTGTATGGTCCTGGTGAAAGCCAGATGGCACTTAGAGCTGACCATGACCAGCTAAAACATGTTGACCAGTGGATGTCAGAGCCAATAGTTTCTCCCAATACATTCCACTGTGTTTTAAATTGCCAAAGGTACTTCAGAATAAATGTGATGGGGATTTGCCTCAAGGCTAATTTAATTGCCTTCCAGATCCTGCCAGAAGCCTTAAAACTAAGATCAAGTGTTCCATCCAACAGTGAGTTTGAGCCCGTCTGGTAACAACAGACGTACTGGGAAAGAACTCGATGGTGAAACATGCCACACATTAGTGTGGGCGAGAGTCATTCAAAAAATAATAAAGATTATTTTTCTTCACCTGGTAGGAAATAAAGGCACCATCTCTGTTAGTCTTTTCTATCAACTGGAAAAGTTTAAAGATGAACCCTAATAAAAAAGGGAAAGCTGAGCAGCTATCGCATAATTCAATAAATAAGGAAATACTGACTCTGTTGCTGCAGAGTTCAGAGGATAAAGCTTTGCAGCGGGACATCACTTGGAAGATCATTTCATTCTAAATAAATATACGATTGTTAGAAAATAATTTACAATGTATCTTAATACTTTCTAACAGCCTTTGAATAGATTGCAATGATTGGATTTTAGTATTGTAGGAGTAGGCCATGATATCCATGCATGTCTGATTGTGATAAACCACTTTCCCTCTATGGTGTGAACATGGATGTGCTCTGCTGTTGAGCTGAGGTCTCTTAGTTCACTAGTTCACTAGGAGAAATGCACAGAGCTGGTCAAATAAGATGAATGACTTTGTACTATATCCTGGACTCTTGTCCTTGTCCTCTGCCCTGTGCTTATTAGCTAGGTCTTTGCTTTAAAGATATGTTTATCTGTATAACTATAACTGTATAACTATGACCATATAAAAGCAAAAAAGTCCTGTCAAAGCCAGTAAGACTATGCGGTGAGACATACTAGCTTGGTCAATGTTATTCGTTTATCCTAAATGGCCACCTCAATTGTATGCGTATCTGTGGTGGCCAACTTTGGATGGGATGTTTTGAATATTACAAAAAGCTTTCAAAAGTGTGTGTGTGCAACCACAGCATTCTCTACATGCATTTGTTTTAAAGAACACCTTTCAAAGATCTATCAATTCAATGGCTTCTTTGAATGAGGTATCTTTAAATATTTAAAAATATATCTTTGAATGCTCTTACCTAAGATATAACAAAATCCACTCAAATATGGCAGCCCTGGATACACATGCATAATTGGGGGCCATCTTTTGAAAGGGGATTTTCTTAAAATATGAGAAACTACATTCAAAGAGGACTGCCCTGGATGCAAGCGCATGCATGCTCCTTAGTGTCCGTCTTCGAATGGTAAATATTTTCAGATTATTACCCACTGATAGCAGTTTGAGTGATGCTGTATGCACAAAGGTGCTGCAGAGGGGGGGGGGGGGGGCAAACATAAACTGGGAACAGGAAGAGAATGACTAGAAGGAAAACGTGGCTGATATTCACTGGAGTTTCAGAAGGCAGCAGTAGAAGGAAAGCTTAAGCAATAAAAATACTTAGACACAGAAATTATTCTGGCCTGAACTAACACATAAAAAAGAGAAAAGCAATCGAATCTTGAGCAAGGGAATGACCAGACACAAAGGGGATCCAATTATGAGCAGGGGGCTGACAAAAAGCCCACTCTAAATCTATGTAATGTATTGGAAGCAATAGGATTTTTTTGTATCTGAGAACTAACAAGCCAGGAGGTCCTGCAATATAAAGTGCAATAAATAGTTTATGAAAAATGTAAAAGAAATTTAGGAATCGTAAGCTTGTTAATTAGAATACTTCTAAAAAGCATGCGAAACTAGGAGAAGCCCAGACTTGTAAATACACTTTTTTTAAAGGAGCCACTCACTGGTAAAGTCTCTGGGCCTCTACAATAAAAGTGAAAAGTAAAGCACATGGGAGGAATAGAGAGAGCACACTGCCAACTAGTATTGAAATGTTACTAAAATAAAAGTAATAATTACCTGGGGCAGCAAAGGATGTTGTAGTAGGAGAGGATGTTGTGACACTTGATGATATGGCTGGCAATGTTGTTGTCATTATAGATGTTGTTGGGACTGTTGATAATGTAAATGCTTCAGGCTCTGAAACAAAAAAAGTTTAAAAGATGGGGTCTGCTGTTTGCAAAAATGGAAAAGAATGACCTGGTATGTGTATAAAAGTGCTACTTGCTCACATTATTCTCAACATTTCTTTCTGTCACATTAGTCTACCGTGCTATGCGGCATTATGCTAGCTGCGTTGTCTCACAGGATTTTCTGCAGCAGCCACTTAACCAACACTAAGCCACATCTACGGCATATCAAAGAACAGTTTTCTATGACCACCTGTATGCATCTGGATGTTGTGGGTAAGTAGTAAAGCCACACTATTAGCAGCAATGAGCTCTTAGAATGACAATTACATTTTAAATTGTTTTTGCTGCCGCTCCAGTGTAATAACTTGTCTGGGTACATGCCAGGTGTACTCAAACCTAACATGGTTTGGACATGTCACATTCTTAATCACTATTTGATCTCAGTAAAATCCCAGACCCTCTTGCTTTCTCCTGCTGTGACAATGAGACCAAGTTCCTAAAAAGGCTCATGCCATCACATCCCATGCTTTAAGTTATTCATAAAACAGACATAAAGGGTCCGATTCTGATGCAGTCAGAAAAGGATCTGGCCCTCAGTCGGAGCCTTTACAACCGCATCCTAATATGCTGGTCACATTCCTTTCTGACATCTTCATTACAATGGAGGCATCGGAAAGGAAACCAGCTGGTCATTCCTGCTGGCTTCCGGCCAGTCGGAATGAGGTCTGTAATCCGAAGGGTGGCTTTTTCAGCCCTTGGGATTACGATGACGAGTTTCGTCAGCCTTTCCATGCCGGACTTTCTGACACAGAAAGCTCTCAGAACTCACATTTGGGCCCCAGCAGGGCCCCCTTGGGTGCATGGCCTCTGGTTGAAAGCCTGTTGATTCCTGCACCCTGTGGCAGGCACCTTGCTGTTCCTGCCATGGGGTGCAAGGATGAACTGCACCTCCCATTTTACAATTTGAGCATGCATTCCAGCCGGTTTACGGCCGGAATGCATGCTCCCATTGTAAAATGTAGGAATGCGACCAAACAGTGTCTGGTCTCATCCAAATGGGTCTGTCAGGACCGACGACCGGGTGTTGGTTAGTCCCAAGACTGAGGTGATGTCGGGTGGAGGCAACTCCGCCCGTTATCGTAATCAGCACCAAAGTTTTAAAATGTAGCGGAGATTTCTCTGCAACATTTAAAGAATTTCATTTGTCAAATATGAGAAACTGTGTTTTTGATTCAGTGGGGCGTTTGACCACTCTTCCAGCACAGCCACAGTCCCTCTCTGAGTGAACCTCAAAAGTCTCTAAAGTGACCTCTGCTTAACCTTCTGGAAGCTTGGCACAAAAGTAGTAAGGCTTAACTTAGAGGTATTGTGAAAATGATTTATGCAGCAAACAAATAGTAATAAAGTGAAAACTCAACACAAGAAAAATGCTACAGCAATTTATAAAAATAGAGTACATTTTAATAAATTATTCATACCAACACTACAAACAAACAAACAGTAGAACTGGAGCTATGAATTTTTAAAGTTGGAAATAAAAACTAACACCCAAAAAATCAAAGAGCCAACCATCGACTTCTAGTCACACAAGACTGGATCAAAGCCCAACAATATGGGCGACCACAAAGGACCATGGGTCAAGTACAAAGAGTGGATTGGGCCCAGTCAGTGCTTACCTTCATATTTAGAAACAATTCTTAAGAAAATGTTCTGAGAAAATAAAGTTCAGTGGGGCAAGGCTGCAGACGGTGTCTGAAGAGAGGCTATCATCCTCGGGGAGCTGCTGCACAAAGTCACAGTGATGATTTGGACTTAGTATCTTTATTTGAAGTTCTAAACCTCCAGGGGGACGAGGCAGAAGCCTGTAGCCAATGAGTTCCATGAGGCGAGATATCCCTTGGGCAAAGGAATACAGAACAGGATTTGCTGCTTCAAGAACGCAGTGGGAGCTGCCACATACTCAGGCCTAGCGGTGATGCTCATCAATCCTTGGGTGGATAGGTGAGCAGGTTGAATTTCAGGACAATAGAAATCTATGTGCTCAGCTTTTCAGCAAGCTCTTGCTATCACTCAGTGGTCGTAATGAAGACGGACACTGCTTTGGAAAGCAAACCTAAGGTTTTGGATCTGCCCTGTCACTCCACAGCAAACTCCCCCAATTGTGACATCCAGTTTATGTATATTGTCCTTAAACACAGATCATTCTTTTAACAAAACCTTTAGCTGCATTAGAAGCTAAAAGCCCATTTTCCAATCTACATGCTATAAAATTGCACCATCCCAGGAAGTCTCCAATATATCCGTGCCTACTAACCACTGACAAACCAATCATTAAGTGATTGTCTCCTTTGATCAGTGATGCTGCCCTCAAGGTTCGCTGTGGTATTCACTCTCTCAGGGGAAGATTCACAAGCCCCTTGCGCCACTTTTTTATCATTCTAACATGGGAAAAATGATGCAAAAGTGGCGCAAGGGGCTTGTAAATCTGCCCCTCAGTATCAAAGATCTCAGCCAATGCAAATGTATGCTGTCTAGTTCCTTAAGCCCCAAATACTCCGTCATCAGTTGAAAGCTACATTAATAATTAGTCCTAATGATTGTATCCCATGGTGGAGACACCTATCAAACCACCTGCACCCTGACTAGCATGTCTTCCAATGGGTGTATGTGTATTTTTCAAATACATGTGTACCTTTTTTTTATAGAAACTGATACAGGAAGAAAGAAACAAACAGGCAATGTTCCCATCTGCATGATGGAAAACAGCACTAGCAGGGGTGACTCCAGTATAAGCCTTGCAGGAAAAATAGACTACCAGAGTATGAGTGAGAAAGGGACAGATGCAGAATCGGTTAGGAACGACTGGGAAGTTTCACTGTTTTGCCTCAGAGAGTCTCATAATTTAATCTGCCACTTTGGAGTGTTGTTTTGTATTACTGTTTGATGTGCTTCTGCAGTCTTAATTACCCCTCTGTCTCTTACCTTGGTATTATGCTCTCCCACCACTAGGTGTGCTGTTACATCCCTCGGTACCCTGGGCTTGTGTGCTACCACTGGAAATCAGTGTACATGTACACTCCAGGACCGCCCTCTTAAAAGTCTAATCTTATAACTGCTCAATGCTCTTTCCTGTCTTGGTTCAAATATCAGGCTCATACAGAGTGCAATGTGGCCTGAGGAGGTACTAATTTACATTATCATCCTCACAGATTCTCAATCTTAGCAAAGTTATGGAAATGAATATACTGAGGGCAGTGATTCATTTGTAAAAAATAAATAAAACAAATAAGCACTACAGCCGTCTTCAGGAACTACCTGCAACATGCACCACCCATTGCCCTTGCCAGCACTGTCAATGACAATGCCAACACAACTGAAATCACACTACTACAAGTGTGGTAATGGAGACTATGCCAGGTCCGCAAAGGTATAAGACAGGCCGGGCGGTAGATTATAGTTATATTACTGTATATTGAATTACTTAACAACTGCTTTTGTGCTCATCTGTAACTAGACAAACACCACCAACATGTGGCAGTGTCATATGTGCTAGTGTTGACAATTAAGTTCTGTAGTCCAGCTCCAGCAACCACCCACTCAAATTAAACACTGAGGGCCTGATTCACAGAACTAACTTAAGACAAAATCCTAAACTTACTACCACTCATTTCGGTATTCACAGAAGTTAGGAGTCCGAACTTCAGGACTCCTAAGTGCCTTCTGTGAATCGGGCCCTGACTGAGAGGTATGGATTTCTATATAAAGAAATGAAGAGGACTGTGCAAAAGTGTGGATTGCTACACAACAAATACACTAGACTTCCAACATATTTTGACCGTACTCCACAATGTGGTTGAAATTTCCACTTGGTGTCAGTATTGGAAGAAAAAAAGGAAAAGTACCATCTCTTTTCAAAGACTGGATTTTAATTTTCATTTAAAATGTCATATTAGATTATTTATAAAATGATATACCACATGCAGTTGTTCATGAAACATGCTATGGTACATAAAACAGAAAAATTGGTATAGATACTTTGTATGATTTAGGGATTCCCTGTCAAATCTCACAATTTGGGGCAGATGTATTAAATCCACCAGTGACGGAAAAAACTACAGGCAGAGATATTTTGGAGTAATTAACATCACCATGCTACAACATGTTAGTGCAAGATTCACTGGTAATAATACCGTTGATGGACAATTAATTGCACCTGTCAGGAATTGGCTGATATAACATTTCCTGTCACCTCTAAAATTGATCATCTCTAATGGTACTGGATGATTTTTGTGATGTAGGAAGATCTCATTTAAACTATCATCATGAAATAAACAAATTTAATAAAACGTTGTTCACTTTCCACAAACCATCTAAACTCAAACATTAAAGTGGGAAAGGAGAAATACGGTTACAAAGTTAAACTGGCAGTTCTTCAAATGAAGATTGACCTTCATCTCATGACTTACCAACAATTGAAATGATTTGGCCATAATGATACCCACTAGGCTAAAAAAACTAACAGAGCAGAATGGGTGGGGACAATTTATTCCTGACTGAGCAAAAGGGGGCTTGAATTGTCTGCCAAGTACTCAATTTACTCTGGAAATATACATTGGTGTCCAACATCTCGCGCTCTACTAGACCTCACACATGAAAACTTTATAATACTTAATGGTAAGGATATGAAAGGTTTTAGGTTTAATTGTGGCAGTACAGTATGGCTTTGGGTCTGAGTCTTTCATTAATTGGCGTTCTTCAACCAGTCTCTCAGACTCATTAGCATGAGGCATTGTAAATCACAGTAGACCCAGCCACTGGTGTATTAATCCCTCACCAAACGCTATTAACTGTTTGGGTGTGATGATATGTAAATGTCCCCTGCATTTAAAACTGATATGTTGAATTTTTATGACCTACTCCATTTACTAATCTAGCAATTATGCTGAGGCATAGGGTTGTCCAAGGTGATTCCAAGGATTAGAACCTGTTCTGTGACCTGCAGAAGCGCACCATGCATGTCCTTTTAAATCTACATAGGACTGCTGTCCATGTCCTGGGTTGCTGACATGTTGTGTGGGCGTGCCAGAATGTCAATTTGTGTGGTCTGACAATACTCAACAGACCTTGTTCTCCGGTTCAGGTGGAGTCATGTGCCTACAGTGACTGTGCCTGTAAAGTTCTGCTTAGATGTAACACCCAGACCTTTGTGCTGACATCCCATGTGCATGTCAAGTGTGTTTGGTATAGATGTTGGCATCACGTGGTGGTGAGAGTATGGTTGCTGAATTACCCCTGGTCCAACATGGCACAAGATGAAGGACCAAATCCAGTTTTCCAGACAGAGGAAGTGTATTGCCTGCATTACTGGAAAGTACGCAATGAGCCCCAGTCATTAAAGTGAAGGAGGCTGAAGATGGGCCACCCTATATGAATTTGATGAGGATATTTTAGAAGTGTATTGCCGATTAGTATATCCTGAGCACTGTCACATTGTGGGTGGTAGGGGAGCAGGGGGTGAATCAGCATTTTCGTGTTAAAGAAGTTTCTAGGCATGGCATACACTTTTGTTCTTCCCAGATTGCTACTTCAGGCACAATGATGACAGCTATGCTCAGAATCTTTATGCTTCATTTGAAGTTTTTGGGAATCTTCTACTTGGAGCCAGCATCATCACTATGTGCTGTGAGAGCCACTACCATGCACAAAGGTTAGGCCTGCTTTGAAGTCAGAAAATAGCCAGAAAATGACATTTGAAAAGAAACTGCCCCAAACCGGTTCCTGGCTTTTAAACAATGGCTCAACATTGCTAGTCTGTAAAACCAATATAAAGATGGTACCTAAACAATGCCACTTTGTTCAAGTTCGAATTTCTTCTTGACCAAGGAAATGAGTGCTTGCAAAGTACTTGAAGACCAAGGTTTGCGTTAGTCTCATAGCCAGTCTCTGAGAGGTGAGGGGACATCACCTAAAATCGCACACTTGCTGGACAGGGAAGGAGAGCGGAAAAAGACTGTATAGGAGGAGAATCCCAGCCATGTTCTGAGAAGAGAAAGTGTACACTGAAGAAGCAAAATAAAACAGCAAAACGTGTTATTCATTAAACGTTGTATGCAGTGGATGGAATTAATCTAAATAACATAATAAGATATCCTCAACATAAAACTCTCAACACTTGCTATTTGTAATTGGAGTATGGGTAACGGGAGATTATAAGAATACCTAGACAGATGACTTCAGCATCACTGCACTGGCTACATGTATTATTGTATAACCCCATGTGGCGACAATGCAACACGCTGGGCTCAGCAAAGGTAGTTCACATATTCCAGGAGAATTTTGTATGCCTTTTTAAGAGCATACTGTCCTAGTCTACACCCAAGTTTACATCAGACCACCTTTGCATTATAAATATTCCAGTTAGTATCACACACCGTCTCCCAGGAGTTATTGTAGAACATCTCAACATGACCCTCACATTTGTTTAAGCCATCCTTGAGCTGAATGGGTAGGATCACTGCAAGAAAGGTACAAGAAATAGGAGACCAAATTGTTACTCCTACAGAATACCCAGAAGGCTTGTACATTAACGTATTTCTATTGTGTTGAGAGAACCTATATACCTGGATCATGCAAATCAAGAACATTGTAAGCGTTTGCCACTAAGAAAGTTTTTTAAATAATTGGCAAATAAAGATTGTTTTCATAAGTTTGTTTGTTAAAAGTGTTGGCATTGAACACCATGCATTCCAAGGTAATCCTCAAAGCAGGTGATTGGTACACCTTCTAGTGCTTGAACTACCATGATATATGGTACTGAAGAGACTGCCATATAAAACCTGACTGTACCAATGACCTTTTTCTTTTCCCATCAAAGGGAATATACCAAGCCCATGTGTAGGGACATCTGCAAGGCACCACAGAACTTCTAAAGTATTTTATAGATTACAACCTTGACAAACTTTCCATGCAGAGACCTGGTTCAGTTGCTTCCGCCACAAAACATCATGGACAGGCTATGCCACCATATACCTTGAACACGACCTTGAAGTCAGATAAAGTATTACTGTACAGAATGCCATCACAGACAATAAAATCATTGACTACAAATAGTCCATATCTGCATCTCAAGTGATCAGTGATATTTCTCCTTGAATTCACATTTCTCTCTTCCTAAACTTTTGCGAAGGACCTAAACATACCGACCTCACAAAACAGTGCTCCAATACCACACACAAAGAACCACAACCTGCAAGTCAGGAACACACTAACATAACACTGCCCTGACAACCAACGTATCGAACTCATAGTAACAACTACCAAAACATTCTAGTTCATAAAAGAAGCAAACCCACTAAGAGGTGGGTGAGAAATCTACGAAATATACATATGTATTCTGGAAATACATGCCAGTCAGCAATCCCCAGCAAGGATACAAAAAAATGTTCACTCACATTTTAGGACTTTGGGACCATGACTAAGAGCTTTTGTGAGAGCAGTATCTCAGCGGCAGAACATAAATTTGCCTATCTGTAATGTATTCAAGATCACTTTTTTTTACAACTTATTATCTAATTTTCATCTAGCATAGCACTGATGAGTGAGTCACAATTTAAGACGCACATAGGTCAATTAAGCATAGGGCCTTACACCCAGAAATGAGATGTCCAAGTTGCGGGCTGTGAACTGTTTTTCAAGTTCTCAATTGTTTCTTATTAAATACTGCGGACTGTTGGGGATGTTTGGCACTTTTCATATGTATCCATGTTTGAAGAACTATTTCTCAGTTGTAATGAGCAACACTTCCTTCTCTAGCATCGTGAAAGGGCATCTGTTACTGGCACTTTTTCATTTAGAAAATAGTTTACAAAACACACGCAATAGCTACTCATCAGACATTTCAGTGGAATTGGGACAGTAATCTGTACACAGTTATGAACAGAGGTCCAGGTGTCTATCCTCAGCCTGAAGGCTATTCCCTAAAACAGTCCCAATTTCTCTGGTGTAACGAGCTTCGGACTTAACAAGGAATAATCCAATCCCTCTCTAATAACACCACTGAACACAAGGGTTTAACAGAATATCTTTATTAAGAACAATTTATTGAATGAGATTAACATTCGCACATCTTAAATTGCCTAAACAAAAACAGAATCCTATTTACACATCAAGTGTATGGAGAGTGCAATCTGCATTTTTTGACAGAAAGCTTGTAAATACATTTCCAGGGGTATCTGGAATCTTGAGACAGCCCTCACAAGAAAAGATGGAGTGCTCAAAGAAGTGACAATTTTGGCACTCAAAGAAAACATTGGCAAATCTGTTATAAATGTGGTTCTGGCAGAAGATAATTCAGTGGCAGCTGAGGACCCCTGCAAGTGGTGGAGTGTAATACTTGCTACCGGTATACCCCACTGTTTTCAAAATTCACCATAGATGCCCTCACACACAAATGTACCCATACACTCACACCAGGTTCACAACTAAACTCAACTTTCATGGGAAGGGGAGCTAACTCTTGTTGTCAATGGGGAGGGACAAGCATTTAAAGCAATGTAGGTGGAGATAACTTTACAGCCAATATGAGGGACAGAAGTGCGAAACTGCAGTTTAAACAAATTGGACAAACACAATCTTGTTATGAGTGACAGCCGGGAGTTGTTATTTAGCCCTAGATTCCCCGATGTTTAGTGGCGGGCCTACTTGCTGAGGACCAAATTGTTGATGGCTGATGTTTGATCCACATACTACATAGTGATATTTCGATTTGCGGAGTGTTGATTTTGCTGTGGTTAATTATCATACATTGTCTGATTGAGTATGAGTCAAAGTTAGATTGGTTTTCATAATTAAGTATGATTTGTGTATTATCTGCTTAACAGTAACACTTGAGAATGAAGGAGGAGATTGGGTTCAATAAAGAACTAAATTAAATGTTAACCGGTAAATATATTTACTTATTTAAGACATTTGTAAAGCACACTGGCACCCAAGGGTTTTCCTGGCACTGTATTACGCATCAATTATCCTGTGGTGTTGCAGAAGTGTGACCAGGGTCTGCAGCAAATTGTCTGATATATAGCTTCAGCCATTCTCTAGTCATTTGGGAACAACGATGTTTTTATCCTTTCCTAAATTGAATTACTGAAATATATACACCTTCTTTAAGCTCTATACTCTCCACTATAAATATTTAATTGCTAAAAGTCTTCTGGTAGAGCTTCATAAAGACTGCTTTCAACTTGACACCCTAACACAATAACCCTATTTTAGCTTATTTAGCTTGTCAGCGAATCCGCTCCTGTACACCATTTTCTACACCACTAATGCATTATCAATTGTTCTCTCTACGGCAGATATTTTGCACGCCAATGGTTTCAACATTCTTGTACATAAATATTACTTTGTCATATTACAGTCCACAAGTTATCAGCACCTTAAAGAAGAATTGTCCAACCACTAAGGTATGTATTTTCAAAAGCAGTTTTCACTTTATTTTTTCATCAATGGATTCACTCCACAATTTCATAAAGCATAGCCAACGCATTTTGTCTACTGAGAGACTTCTTCAGGGCTATTAAGGAAATACACAAAATACAAATATTTTAAAATGAGGAGCCTATACACATTTTTTTATAAAGTGAATCAGTACACAAATATATTTATAATTTAACAATACTACATGATTATGCAAATTGAAATTCACATGATTATTTCCAATAATGATGACCTCAAAATGAACATTTTAAGGAAAGCACAAGTTGATATCATTTATTATCCAAATGTTCTTCTATGACTCTGTTGCTAGAGTCAACATTAGATTTTCAACAGCATATTAGTGTGTCAAATAACAATTCCTCTATATATACAAAGGACCCCAAACAATAATATCTCCAACATTAAAAACCATACCTTGAATGTATGGCGAAAAAAAGTATCTCTCAGTGTTCCTATCCCAATAAAGATTGTTTCTTTATTGTTCCCCAGTTCTGCAATGTCAAACAATATAGTAATGAGATTCCACATCCCCAAACCAAAAGCAGAGAGAACACATGTACTGGTTTTTCCATGGAAACCATGTAGACAATTTAAGGTGACATTTGACAGTTTCTTACTACATGTGTTCTCTCTGCTTTTGGTTTGGGGATGTGGAATCTCATTACTGTAATGTTTGACATTGCAGAACTAGGGAACAATAAAGAAACAATCTTTACTGGGATAGGAACACTGCGACATGTGATGCAATACGTTTTTCGCCATACATTCAAGGTATGGTTTTTAATGTTGTAGATATTATTGTTCGGGGTCCTTTGTATATATAGATGAATTGTTGGTATTTGACACACTAATATGCTGTTGAAAATCTAATGTTGACTCTAGCAATAGAGTCATAGAAGAACATTTGGATAATAAATGATGTTAACTCGTGCTTTCCTTAAAATGTTAATTTTGAGTTCATCGTTGTTGGAAATAATCATGTGAATTTCAATTTGCATAATCATGTAGTATTGTTCAATTATAAATATATTTGTTTGTGTATTTATTCACTTTATAAAAAATGTGTATATGCTCCTCATTTTAAAATATTTGTGTTTTGTGTATTTCCTTAATAGCCCTGAAGAAGTCTCTCAGTGGACGAAACGCGTTGGCTATGCTTTATGAAATTGTGGAGTGAATCCATTGATGAAAAAATAAAGTGAAACCTGCATTTAAGAATACATACCATAGGAGTTGGACAATTCTTCTTTATTGTGCTGATAACTTGTGGACTGTAATATGACTAAGTAATATTTATGTACAAGAGTGCTGAAACCTTTGGCGGTGCAATTTGTTGTGGGACTTGGTCCTACAATGTGGGTAGTATAGAGGGAAGTACTCCCTGGTTTTGTGCACCTTTTGTTATTTTAGGAAACAATTCAATTTGTTGTGTGATGTTCTAAATAGCCTCTGCCCTCTGCATGTGTGTTTTGAAAGGCAGATATTTTGATGGTTCTGTGATAACCGGCATGAGTATATATAAAAGCCTATAGAAAATACACATAGTGGTAGTTGTTGTAGACTGGGAAAACAGGGTGGGATACTTTTTTGTTTGGCTAGTACTAAATAGGGAGGATGCATCCCGCCATCATCTCTTCCAACAAGAGGAAGCACCTCTCCACCCTTCTGACTTGAATTAAGGTTTTCCCACCCCTCTGCAGGTCAAGACTTATCTGTATTAGTGCAGCATGCAGCTGTAGGGTTAATACAAGGAACTTTCACTTGAATCGTGATCTAGGACACCCTGCTACTGATTATCTGTACTATATGAAAACATACACCCGAAGACTATTAAAGATGACTGAACTATTGGGAATGGCCTATACTGATGAAATGGCATCTGCTTCCCTGCTACCAGATACGAAAATCACCCACTGCCTTAATCAATCACAAAACTGGGATGAACTTAAAGAACTGGAAAGGAACCAGATGAAGATCCTACTAAATTGTGCAATTATGACAGAATATTTACGTGCAATGCAGCCCCAACAGGACTGTTGGTGAAAAACAATCCAAGAAGCTTCTTGGAAGATCAAATTTTTAAGAAAGAATGGTCACTAATAGCATGGAGATGCAGGACAGACTGGTTAATTCTGATCATGAATACTGCGAAACGGATATCGGATGGCCTACTCATCAAAATTAAGACCAGCGACAACTCATCCAAGAGCTTGAGAGGAAGAAAGGGCACAGAAGAGCCATTGGGTGTAACCTCACATACCACCACCACAGAGTTTTGCCTGGCCTGGACAATATGGCCCTCAACAATATAAAGGACCCCCTCAATTTCACAGCATGCCATATTTCAAACCCAACCAGAACCAGCAGTATTTTTTAGGATGGGTGGCAGACGAGGAAGAGGAGGCACACGGAATGGCAGAAGAATTTAATGTGACGATACATCGAGAGAAGGGATAAACACAATGGGCCAGACGAGGGACCAACAAGCAAGCCCGAGCTCTCTGTAGACCTACTGGTTAAGCTTATGGATGAAGTACTGACACCAGATGAACTGTTAGTGCTTAATAAAGGACTTGGTTATGTCCCCACAGACCAGATTGACAAATTTAAGACAAGATGTGAATTGATTGAATTCTTCAGAAAAATCGAAGTCAAAAACTATTATGAGGGCAACCCCGGACAGAAGTAGACACTGGTTTTACCACTATGCGGAAGAAATCCAACTTTAACCCTCCATCATCTATGATACCACAAGAATTTATCGCATTTGAGGAGGCAGTCACAATGACCCAGGAAAGACGTCCTATATAACCTCAACAGAAAGGAGCAAGAGGCATTAAGATCATTGAGTGAAAGAACAAACCTTGTGATAAAATTAGCAGATAAAGGCAAAGCAAAAGACATTCAAGACCAGAACAGCTACATGGAAGCCTGCCTGGACTTACTTTCAGATACACAACACTACATTAAACTTCAAAAGGGACCCTATGAAACGTTTGCAAAAGAAGATTGCGAAAATCACAGAAGAAGCATTGGAAAGAGGTTGGATATCAAAAAAGGAAAAGGAATTACTCAACACAGCCTAACCCAGAACACAACAGTTCTACACCATTCCAAAGATCCATAACGGCAGAACCCCACCTACAGGAAGACCCTTTGTGTCTGGGATAAGATTGGTCCTAGAACCTCTAAGGATTGGTTCCTACGCCCTTTGTCAAACAGATCAAATCTTATGTGAAGGACACAAAACATCTACTTAACATCCTGGCAGATACTGATTACGACCCAACACAATAAAGGATGATATGTCTTGATGTGGAGGCTCTCTACACAAGCATTCCCCAGGCGGAAAGCCGGCGCGTCATTTAAAACATTTGCTTAGACAAGATTGGCCATGGCATGCACCTATAGAATGGATTCTGTAATTGATGCATATGGCTTTGACTGAGAACTTCTTCAAATTTGACGACCAACTCAAATTACAAAAGCACAGGACTTCCTTAAGCAGCACTTTTGCCCCTAGTATTGCATACCTGTACATGAGCCAGCTGGAGGAAGAACATATCTGGACCAACAATCTTTTCACCAATTAAATTCAGATCTGGCGGAGGTATATAGCTAATATCCTGGTAGTATGGCACGGTGACAAGAAGAGCACTGAGACATTCGGCGAATGGATAAACCAACTAAACCTATTCCTCTGATTCACCATGACGACTCACAATACAAAGGTATTATTCCTTGATGTAAACATCGTAGTCAGAGATGGAAAATTAAAGAGTACTCTCTACACTAAACCCAGGGATCGAAATAGCCTGCTTCACTTTAACAGCACATACCCACGTTCCCTGAGAGAGAATCTTCCAGTGAGACACTTCTTAACTTAAGAAACCGTAGAAACTGCTCAGACCTGGACAGCTACACGGAGAAAGCAGACAAAATCACCAAGAGACTACGGAAAAGGTTGTATCCCTAAAGGATTATAGAACGAGCCCGAAAAAGAACTCGTAATACTCCGCACTCTGCCTTACTTGAAACTAATCTGAAAAAATAAACCAACTCACTGATATGTGTTACATATAACTCATCATCAAACATCATAAAGAAGATAGTAAATAAGAAGTGGCACAACTTGACCTCAAACCAACTGAAGTTTGAGAAACCTCTTTTTTCTTTTAAACACAGCAGGAGTATCAGGGATGCATTGGTCTGTACTGATTCCTGCAAAAACCAACAAGACACACTAATGACATAGTGGAACCAAGCATAAGTGAGGGGACAATATCCATGTGGTTCATGCATAGTCTTTCCCTTTTCAGCCCAAACTACTCATATTGATTTGGGCCTCCCCCAACTATGGGAACAGTGACACCACACTAATTGCAATACTGATAATGTCATCAACATGATCACGTGCCCCTGTAATAGCCGATATATCAGAATGACAACCAGGGAAGTGAAGACACAGATACCAGAGATCTGGGGGGGAGCGACCCTGACCTTGCCAGGTAGGTTGCCCTCCCCCGCTGCAGCTACACCAGCGCCTGTGCCCTGCATCCTGGTTTTGCTGCCCATTCCTGGGCACTGTTTTCCTTGCCCCCCCATGCCCACTGCTATCTTTCCTGCCGCTGCTGCCCTTGCGGCCCCACCTCCCCACGCCCATTCAATCCCTAGCCTCCTGCCTCCCAGCTGCTCCTCCCTCCCAGCTCCCCCTTTAAATGGCAGCAGCTGCGCGGCCGTGCAGCGGACGCACGCAGCAGGCAAGCCTCTGGCGTGCTTAAGGCAAGCCTGTCTGCGCCTGGACCGGGACCCGCGCCAGTACCCCTGGACCCCATGAACGCCACAACACCAGACTCCACTACGACGCCAGCAGCCTCCACACACTCAACACCACCCCGAAACGGACCCATGGACCCTTCTCTTGCCGCACCTGCAGCTTCACCTGAGACAGAACCACCAAACCTCCATGGACTGGACCCAACCACCTCCGCTGCATATTCCTCAACACCCGCTCTGCACGTAAACACGTCGTCGAGCTCTGGGATCTGCTCAACGCCTCCACCCCAGACGTTGCCTTCCTGATGGAGACCTGGTGGAACGGCTCCTCGGCGCCCAACATCACCATAGCCATCGGGGATGGCTACAAAATCACCCGCAGGGATCGCAACAATGGAAACATAGGAGGAATAGCCATCGTCCACAAGTCCACCCTCAAGGTTGCCACCCACGCAGGGGACACCCTCAACACCGCCAAACACCTGCACTTCCGGATCCACACCAACCCCAACACCACCCTCAGAGGAACACTCAACTACAGACCCCGGGCTCAGTTCAGCGACTCCATCATTGACCTCGCCAGCACCCACGCACTTGCCTCCACGCCCCAGTATCCCTTGAGGAAACAGCTAAGGCGATTTTGGCCAGCAAATCGGGATCTCCTTTTGATCCCTGTCCCCCTCCGGTGTTGCATCTTTTAGTAGAGATGGTCAATCCGATAATCAATAGGATTATTAATTCCTCTCTAACTACGGCAAGCATTCCTAATGAATGGAAGCTTGCAGCTGTCAAGCCTCTCCAAAAAAAGGCACTCGCCGACCCCACCACCCTTTCCAACCTGCGCCCTATTTCATTGTTACCTGTCCTGTTTAAACTGACTGAAAAGTTTGTCAACAGCCAACTGACTAACTTTTTGGAGAAGAATAACTTTCTCCATCCTAATCAGTCAGGTTTCCGGTCAGAACATTCCACCGAGACCGCACTGCTTTTCACCGCAGAGACCTTACGGGCAGCAATGGATCAAGGAAAGAAGGCTGTCCTTATCCTACTTAACCTGTCGGCAGCCTTCGATACGGTCTCACATAACATCTTACTGGACCGGTTGGCTGCCGCAGGGTTAGGAGGACAGGTCTTGGCATGGTGTAGGAATTTCCTCACCAATAGGTGCCAAGTTAAAGTGCTGGGTCCATATCAGTCTGAGGCCAAAGACGTCAGCTCAGGGGTCCCTCTGGGCTCTAGTTTGAGCCCTGTTCTTTTTAACCTCTATATGGTACCCCTTGTGAAACTGATTGCGTCATTCCAGATCAATTCCATTTCATACGCTGACGACACTCAACTCATACTGGTGTTGGATAGGGAGCGGCCAGGTGCCGAAGAAGATCTCAAGGAATGCCTTGCAGCTACCTTCAAATGGATGACTAACAACCATTTAAAGTGCAATGCCGGTAAAACAGAAATTTTACCAGTAGGGAATCATAATTTGTTTTCCCCAAAAATGTGCTGGCCAGCGGAAGCAGAAGCACCTCCCAACACAATTGCGTCTGCCCACAATTTGGGTATCAAATTTGACAACCAACTATCCTTTAAGCCCCAGGCTGTAGCAGTAGCAGGCACGTGCTTTCAGATCATAAAAGCACTGAGAAAGTTTTTCGATCTACTTCCATTATCGGCGAGGAAAACAGTCGCAGTGGCCTTAATAAGTTCTAGGCTGGACTATTGTAATGGATTATATGTTGGAGCCAATAAAACTGTTCTCCACAGATTACAAATGGTCCAAAATGCGGCAGCCCGCCTTGTTCTGCGTTGGCCTCGCAGGTCGTCAGCCTCAGCAGCACTTAACACTCTTCATTGGCTGCCAATAGGTAAAAGAATTTTGTTTAAACTTCTTTTAATTACCTTCAGGGCATTTCACCAACGAGGCCCAAAATATATATGCAATGGGTTTAAAAGATACCACCCGATGCGCTGTCTGAGGTCTGCCAGTCAGAACCTACTCACTCTCCCCCGTTTCAAGCTTGCCACAAAAGGTGGTAAATCCCTTTTTGTATTGGGCACTAAGGCCTGGAATAAGCTCCCTCTCTCCTTACGCTCATTCTCTCAAGAAGCCCCCTTTAGAAAGGCATTACAAACTTGGATCTTCTCTTTGCCCGATGCTACATGTAGGACTTTGGTGTAATTGTGGTGTAGAATGCAGGACACACCTTTTCCTTCCAACTCTTCCATCTGAGTTGTGCGAGCGCCAAGATACTCCTTGGAGTGAAAGTTGCGCGATAGAAATGTTTCTTACATTACATTCTTACATTACGTCCTCCTCGGGGACCTGAACTTCCACCTCAAGAACAACAACAACGCCAACTCCGCCACCCTGATCGACAACCTCGCCAACCTCGGCCTCAAACAACTCGTCACCGCTCCCACCCACGTCGCCGGCCACACGCAGGACCCCGTCTTCTCCACAGGCACCCACGTCGCCTTCGACTACACCACTGAACTCCAGTGGACTGACCACCGCTGCATTCATTTCACCTTCAAGAAACCAGCCACGCACCACTGCACACAACAGCTGTCTCGCCGCTGCTGGAGCAAAGACTTTGAAGACCGGCTGATCACCACCATCGCCCAGAACCCACCCACCGAGCCCACCAACCCAGATGCCGCAGCCTGCAACCTCAGACAGTGGATTGACGACTGCGCCAACACCCTCGCCCCGCTCAAGAAACCCTCCAATAGCCAAGCCAGCAAGAGAGCCATCTGGTTCACCGACGAGCTCCAAATCTCCAAACGGAGTAAATATGGCTCTACAAGTGCACACCAGACAACCATGCAGCCCAATAGGATGCCACCCGCAGACATCACCACCTCATCAGATTAGCCAAGAGATCCTCCTTCAAAGACTGCTTGGACAACAACGCACACGACAGCAAAGAGCTCTTCAGCATTGTAAAGGAACTCTCCAACCCCAGCGCCAATGCCAAAGACATCCCGCCCTCACAAGAACTGTGTGACTCACTAGCCATTTTCTTCTTTGGCAAGATCGCTGACATCCACGACAGCTTCAAAACCACAACTGCCCGACTACACCAGACTCCACCTCCCCTGTGAACACCACCAGCGCCATCCCCCTGACCTCCTGGTCCAACGTCAATGACGACGAGACACGCAAGGTCATGAACTCCATCCACTCAGGATCTCCGTCAGACCCGTGCCCACACCACGTATTCAACAAAGCAGAGGCAGCCATCACACCCCAACTACGGAAGGTCAACAACATCTCCTTCAAAACAGCAACATTCCTGGAAAGCTGGAAGCACGCCGAAATCAACACCCTCCTCAAGAAGCTCAAGGCGGACCCCAAGGACCTCAAGAACTTCCGGCCCATCTCCCTGCTCCCGTTCCCAGCAAAGGTCATCGAGAAAATAGTCAACAGGCAATTGGTCAGCCACCTGGAAGACAACAATATCCTGGACCCATTCCAGTCTGGATTGAGACAAAACCACAGCACTGAGACGGCACTCATTGCCGCCACTGACGACTTCAGGCGCCAACTAGACAACAGCGAAACATCAGCTCTCATCCTCCTGGACATGTCGGCCGCCTTCGACACGGTCTGCCATCGCACTCTAAAGAAACGCCTCCTAGAAGCTGGAATCCAAGAGAAGGCCCTTGAATGGACCACATCCTTCCTCTCCGGCAGAACCCAGAGCGTCCGCCTCCCACCCTTCCGATCGGAAGCCACGGATATCATCTGCAGCGTCCCCCAGGGCTCATCCCTCAGCCCGACGCTGTTCAACATCTACATGGCCCCCCTCGCACAAGTGGCCCGCCAGCATGACCTCAACATCACCTCCTATGCCGACGACACCCAGCTCATCCTCTCCCTCACCAAGGACCCACACACCGCCAAAACTACCCTCCATGAGGGATTGAAGGTCGTCACCGACTGGCTGAGGAGCAACCGTCTGAAGCTGAACTCGGACAAGACAGAGGTACTCATCCTGGGACCCACCCCCTCACTGGGAACAGCACCAACACCCACTGACCATGCACACAACCTAGGATTCATCCTTGACTTCTCCCTCTCCATGGCTAAGCAGGTCGACACCGTCTTCTCCTCCTCCTGCTATAACACCCTCTGCATGCTCTGCGGGATCTACAAGTGGATCCCGACCGAAACAAGAAGAACGGTGACACAGGCCCTCGTCAGCAGCAGACGGGACTACGGCAACGCACCCTACGTAGGAATCCCAGCCAAATACCCCGAGATGACTACAACGCATCCAAAACGCCTCCGCCAGACTGATCGTCAACGTCCCCCGCCGCAGCCACATCACCCCCCACCTGAGAGACCTACACTGGCTCCCCATCAACAAGAGGATCACCTTCAAGCTCCTCACCCATGCACACAAAGCACTCCACAACGCCGGACCAGCTTACTTTAACAGCAGACTCAGCTTCTACACCCCACCCACCAGCTCCGCTCTGTCAGCCTCACCCTCCACGCTGTCCCCCACATCCAACGAATGACCTCCGGTGGCAGATCCTTCTACTACCTCACCACCAAGACCTAGAACACCCTCCCTACCCACATACAGCAGACCCAAGACCTACTCGCCTTCAGAAGACTAATCAAGACCTGGCTCTTCGAGCAGTAGCAGCACCCACCCCCCCCCCCCCCCCCCTCAGCGTCTTGAGACCCTCACGGGTAAGTAGCACGCTCTACAAGTACTCTGATTGATTGATTGATTGATTGATTAATTGATTGATACGTGAGTATAGGAGCACTATACGAAGAGCCAGAACATATACGAAACTCACAGCCCATTATGTTGAAATGGGGCACTCAGACCAGGATCTAAAATGAACTATTAGATAGGAAAACAACGTTGGAGGTATAAACTCAGGACGCACACACAAAAGCTCACCAATTCAATCCCATGGGGCTAACTGACTCACACATGAGATATGCCCCAGAATTAATATAGCTCACATATGTGACCACCTTTACGCACTCGAAGGCATACATTAATACAATGCATTCCATCAACATACACTCCTTTGTCTTTTTTTATACATATCTTTATTACAGTGTTTTGACAAACATTACAAAATCAGCATATTTCATTTCATATTCATGCATTGAGGAGTAGCAAATCAACATACACATTAGAGTTAAAACCTGATTATCTTACAGGTGTAGACAGTAATCCAACTAATATAAACAATCATTTCATCTTCATGCATGTAGCCTCGTTGGATTCCAACCCCACTGGTGTCTACCATGATACATGCCTCCAAACTTTATAGGCTAACCAGTGTCTGAAGATTCCAGCTTCTGAACCCCACTCTCAACTAGAACTCCCCCCACCCCTGCCTTGTTTGGTGTACAGTCTTAGGTTATGCATCCTTGTCCTTTAGCTTTCTATTCCGAGTCCATTCAATGCCCACTCTGTCCGTGATGGCCGGTCCCCCCTGTCTACCTGACTGTGCGCTTCTCCCAGCCTCCTCATGATCTTCATCTTCATTTTCCATTCCACCACTCATCAACTCTCCCATCATTGCCATCCAGGCCTGTAAATCATCTTCTAACTTTTTATCTTGTCTAGTCTGCTGCATTCGAATCACCCCAGCTGTTGCACATCCCTTCAAATCTCTTACCTTTGTGTCAGTGTGGGCGGTCAGCGGCTCAGCGACGAATTGGCAATCCGTCCCTTCACAAGCACCAGTCCGAGGAGGACCCTAAGATTCTTATTCTTAGGTCAAGCAGCAAACCCAGCAACACCACCCGGATCTCACCTGCCATCTCCCAGCCTGTTACTCCCTGCAATGCAGTCAGGACTTCCATCCAATAGGCCTGAAGAAATCTAATGAGAACAGGGTTTTAGGATGGGGGAAATACTGGGCGCACAGCCCTTATTTGAACGCAAACGTGTTATGTGATAATGGTAAGGACGGAGGTGCAGACAGGTAAGGGGAAGAGCCCTATAACCCCTCAATAAGTGTGCAGTAAACACCACACGCTAAACAGAAACCAACTAACGCCTGTTGCACAACTCCAGAGGAAAAGTACAGAAATTCCGTTCCTTGATGGACACTTCAAAGATCCAATCGCCGCTGTCAAAGAGAACACCAAAGTTTTTAAAGTTCAATTCTTCTTTCAATAAATCTTGTTAGCCAGCCGACACGTGTTTCGTCGCATAGGAATGTAATGATTCCGTGACTCCTCAGGGCTGAATGATAGAGGTAGCGGACCACAGGTCGCTTGGCCGGTGATAATTCCAACCCGGCCCGCTCGAGACCAGGTAATCAGATGTGGGTCCAGATGTGGGTCCAGATCGCAGTCTGCGCAATTCTTACAATGAGTATTGCTGGTCGGTGATTCGTGTTCAAAATAGATCTAAAACTGTGCGATCGGTGTATGTTTTCTCCAAGCAAGGAAATTCTTGGGTTTGTATGTGAGGTAATCGGTGACCAACGAATTAGGCGGAATAGTAAAGGGAGTGTGTAGGCTCCCAGTTGTTCTGCCGCCCCGATGCGGGGAAACGTCAAAAAGCTTGTAGTCCAACGACGAAGCAGTGTGCCTTGTTCAGGGTACGGCTGGCTAACTAGATTTATTAAAAGAAGAATTGAACTTTAAAAACATTGGTGTTCTCTCTGACAGCGGCGATTGGATCTTTGAAGTGTCCATCAAGGCACAGAATTTCTGTACTTTTCAATAGCCCTGAAGCGTTGGGCAAGCCCAGACCATGTGAATGAACGTAGCTTCCATCTCCCCACATCTAGAACACTGCCCCGATCGCTCCGGTTAAATCTTATGCAGCAGCTTGGGGGTCAGATACGTATGATGTTCCTTTGTCCTTATAATGTAAATAATCTCTGTACATCCACTGATAAAATCTTCCTAGACAGGAGTATGCGATAATTTGTCTTCTGCCAGATGACAATGTCAGCCGGTAGAACCGGACCATCAATAGTGCTCGTAATTTGGAAATAAACATACTACTAGATACCGTTAACCAGTATATTTGTACCAGGAGTTATGTCCACTATTGGCACTATGGTATACTATACCCCACCAATACTCTAATGCACAATACAGCAACTGATGGAGTACAGGACACTAACAGCGCTATCTGATATCCCATACCAACCCACTATATGCCCCATGCCGCATTTGTGTTATCTGCTTCACTTGTAGCAAAAGTCAAAAAAGAAACACCCGTAATACACGGCGTCATCAAGTGCACTTACTAGGAATCTTCACAGAAAAACCAGTGAGTCCGATGTGCTAGGATTACTTGCCAAATACAACTATGGGAGTGTGTTGTCTGTTACTTCTGGTCATACGGAAACAGATGCTGCGATGACATCATCCAGCACACCGAGGGCAGGGCTTTGCCCACTAACAAGTCACACATGTACTTTGGCACATACAAATAGACGCGCTCCCAGACCCCCTAGAGTGGGGAGATGCGGGACCAAATAGGTGATTATGTGGGGCAGGACCCTTGATGAAGTAAGTGGAATGGGCATGACTGAGAGTGCGTTCAGCACACTTCAGGATACATGATTGCATTTCCCACAGGCCGTATAACTTTGGCAACATGCTGTCTTTCTTTTTTCTCCATAAAATCTGTTACGTGACACACGTGTGTAACTACATGGCTACCTTTGACACCGCGTACCCTTGTGAAGCAGAAGGTCCACCATGGAAGGGTGTGTGCCCACGGAATGTAACCTAGCAACAACGAAATGTCACGAATGAATGATTTTTAATCGACAAACATTTGGGTATATGATTTTAATGATGCATACCAGTAAACAGGAGGTGTAAGAAAGCGTACACCTAAAATTCGAATATTCTCAAGATGGGTTGGTGTGTGAAGGTAACACAGCCACTAATCTGAGTGTGTTTGGGTAACAAGACACCCAGCGACCACTCTGTAATGAATGCACTATGAATGATGCATGAATGCGCGTAGAGTTTCCCACAAGGACTCCACTAACGATAGTAATCACGCTGCATGATATGGGCACATGAAGTGACGGTCAAAAAAACTGCTTTTATTTACAGGTTGGACACCACAACAGAGAAACCGGATTGTGGACAAGTAAATACCTGGCTGGTTATAGGTGCAGAAGTCTGCACATTTTCGCCAAAAAATAGGTAGGACCTAAATAATCCCAGGAAGGAAAACTTGAATTGCCCTGAAGAAAGCCCAGGCCTCACTAGGGACAAATTGAAGGGGTGAAACATGTTGGCTTTAGGGTCATAGGACCATTGTATCCTCAACACCCTGCCTCTCATTTTTTAATATCCCCAAAAACTCCACTAATAAAGGGATACATTGGAGTTAAAGGAGGATATTTACT
Organism: Lissotriton vulgaris; assembly: GCF_964263255.1. Lineage (NCBI taxonomy): Eukaryota > Metazoa > Chordata > Amphibia > Caudata > Salamandridae > Lissotriton > Lissotriton vulgaris. Next base: position 1,186,044,219 of record NC_141693.1, on the reverse strand, counting down.
CTTTAAGCCCCCTGGCCTACTTCTCCTAAGAGTGTGTGGGGGTTATGAAACAAAAAGGAATCCTTTCCTGCCCCTAAGCAGATGGTGTACCACCTGAAGAGAGAAGTGCCCCACATAATATACATAAACAGGGTGGGATACTTTTTTGATTGACTGGTAAATATCTCCACATCTTTCATTTTTAAGTTATGTTAAAATGCTCTATCACTGCAGCTTTTACCTCTCTGTGCATTATAAAATGATGAAAAGCGTACTGTTTTAAATTTCTGAATCAACTTGTTTAAAAATTATTTTCCGGCGTCTGTTTGCAGTTTTTGGAGGGTTCACCTTTTCCTGAAGATTAATCGCTTAGTGCTTCTGCAAAGGTTCACTTGGACAATACATCTATTACCATTAATATATATTATTATGCTTGACTAGATCTTGAAGATTAATTATGTCCACCTGCCATTGATAATCTAGCAGTGCATTAATTATGGTTAGTCTCCTTTTAAAAAGGTTCCTGGCTGGCTTGTGAGTGAATGTGTCTATTCCCCAGATTACCAAGTCTTCACCTGCGCTCTGTTTACCCGATCATTTTCTACTAGAGCTCTTTTAAACAAAGCTTCAGCACTTTCAAAACTTCTGACCCTGCCTGTATTGTAATAAAGCTTACTTAACCTGTCCCCCAACATGTTATCAGCCGCTGCATCCCATGAAATGAAAAGAAATGGTTTTGTTAATGGTGATTTCATTTAAAATAAAGAATTCTAGCAACACATGGCATTCTACACAGTTTCATGGTACACGGCTTGCCATTGTTGTTGGAGATCTTGCTTACGTTTCCTAATATGTACATAAAATGACACACGCTACAGATGTTACTGGGGGGCCAGCAGATAATCTCTCGCAGCGTCACAAGTTTTGATATTTTTACAGCTATAAACTCAACTGTTCTATATAGGACTTCACAGTCAACCCTTGTATAACTTTGTACACTTGGAATACTGACAGCATTCATAAGATCATACAACGCTCTGTCATACAATACAAAACCATTATTTTTTAAATCATCTTCAGCTAAAAGTTCCAAGGGGATGTGTAAGCTGGTCATCGATGATAGTATTAACTCCTGCATATGGTATGTGTAAGCACTCCAATATACATCCGTTGCAGGTAACCGCACATTGACACACCCGCTGGCTATACACGTAGGACTGTCACGCTGCTTCGCCATTGGGGTTCACCAAACTTGAGATAGCGTAGAGCAACATATTTATCAATCTGGCAATTCATTTGCATCCTGCATACAGCTCAGAATCGTCTTGCACACCAACATTCTGCTTGTCCTCAAAGTGAGTAAATATGTTACATTAAATAATACATGAATGACACAATACTCAGTGAGCAAACACAAGGAGATGATGGACAGAGTGACGAAACTTTTCAGACACTCACTTCCAGTCACAGATCTGGGTTAAATCCATCACCGCTCTTTAGCTCACTTCGCCACCCCAGTTCAGGCACAGTTATATGCAAATCAGTCTAGACCCTGTGCCTCATGGGAACAGTCCAGCCCGAACTGCCAAGCCATGTCTTCCCTGGACCGGAAGCAAGCCTCCTGGGAACAGTTTCAGGGTAACACCCCTCTTCCGCCAGGCTAGCTTGAACCAGTGGCAAAGTGAGCATGGGACCCACGACTGAGTATACCCTGACAACTTAGACCGAAACAATAGTGTGGGGTTCATCATTTATTTTTTTAAACAGTTTTGTTGTCTATTTTTTAAATAAATATTGCGCATATGCCTTTCTATAGCCCTTTCAGCCACGCTTCTATCAAAATTTTGTGCATAGCCCTTGCTTACAGCCAACATTCGAGCCATGGTCACACAACCATCAGATCTCTTTGAGCGTGGTCCAAAAGACCGTAATCATTCAGGGTGGATATTTTCTTTACCACTGACAAACCATAAGCCAGCCTTAATAGTTTATATACTTTGTGCCGGTCTAGCAAGCTAAATATATGTTGGTTTGTTCTTGACGGGAGGCATATAGAAACTCATCAGCCTCCTGCTGCAGGTCATTAATTTTATAGAATTAACAAAGGTTAGAAAAGTCACATTTGAGACGCGCATTCGCAACAATCGAAGCAACACCTTTAACAGACCATATGTCATCATAGGTTATTCCTGGGATTTCCTTTTCAAATCGCTAAGATTATAGGTCCAACCACATTTCTCATGAAGCTCTTTGGTTTGGATTGTAGAACTTTCAGTCTGTTTTGAACAGCATAAGCAGTGACAATTTACTGCGTTAGCTGTCACCGGCGTCCCCTCCACCGCTGTTCTTTGTTCTGATGCTGACAGTGTCAGGCACTGTCGGCCGCAGCGCCTACTACGTACAAAGTAACAGGGACTACAAATCCCATGGGGCCTGCAGTCGAAGCTCATAGGTATTTGAGGACGTTGAGCACGTCGGCCGGCATGTGTAATTTACTGTTCCTGGTTTCTCGTGTGTTTGTGGCTTCTAATTGAGGAGCATTACTGGGGGAGCGTTGATGCATCTGATATGGAGCTATCATAGTGCACGGCAGGGCTCTGCGTGCACTCAGGCCTGGCGCGAGTGAAGCCCGGCTTCTGGAACTCATCTTTGGAGATAGACGACTCAGGTATTTCTTGGAATCATTAATAGAGCGGGGGTTACACTCAATTTGTTCAGACAGGACACTGACAGTTGTCAAAAGAAGGCATGCAACCATATTCAAAGGTGCTGTGTGTTGTTACAGTTAATAACTTTCAGGAAGAAGAACAAAAGGCTCACCCAGCAGAAAAATGGAATAAGTGGGTAGGAACACATACGCTCAGAAGTCTAAAACAAGGGTTGCCCTTTCATAACAACAAACGGAATCTCCCTTCAGTCGCAATACAAAGCAAGGCTTTTGAATGGTGTCACAGTTCAGTTTTAACTGGGCATCAGGGAGTAACGAAAACCGTACAACTAATACAAAGATCATTTTGGTGGGAAACTTTAACCAGAGATGTGAAAGCGTGGATATCCGCCTGTGACATATGTACCAGATCTAAAGGAGAGCCAGAGAAAGCAACAGGAAAGTTGATGCCTAAGCCTACCCCCAAGCAACCATGGCAAAACATCAGCATGGACTTTGTTACAGGTCTACCAAGCAAGCAGAGCCATACGTCAAAACTGGTAGTCGTAGATGGCCTTACAAAAATGGGGCATTTCATTCCCTGTTCTACCTTACCCGCAGCAGGCCAGACCGCTCAGTTGTTGCTTGAGAAAGTGTTGCGGCTGCAGGTGTTGCTGGAAGTCATTGTTTTTCGCTCGTTTCAGGACAACATGGTATAAGGCATTACAGTTGACTCCGGCATTGTCTACTAGCTTCCATCCCCAAACAGATGATCAGACAGAAAGGCTGAACCAGACACTGAAAAAATATTTGCGTTGTTACGCCAAAGAAGCTGAGGAGTCTTGGGTCTCATTGTTATGGTTGGCAGAAGTGGACTATAACAACTCCTGGCATTCCTCTATTGGAGTATCTCATTTCTACGGTAATCACGGATACGATGCTCAGATTCTTCCTATAGCTTTCCCTTGAAGCCTTGATGAACACACGCCAGTAAAGAAGCGTATTCATGCACTTCACCGCAACCACAAGAAGGTACAGACCCATTTGGGTAAGGCTAAACTACAATACAAGAAATGGGCAGACACTCATCGAAGAGATGGACCCTTTTATAGTCCTGGTGATAAGGTGTGGATGTCTACGAAAAACATCAGTTTTCGGATACGCAGTATCTTTCATCCTAGGTTCATTGGACCATATGTGGTGATTAAGCAGGTTAACCCGTGGCTTACAAACTATGTTTACCTGTCCACCTGCGTATTCATCCGGTGTATCACTGCAGTCTATTGAAGCCAGTGTTGGGGTGCGCAGGAGAGCTACTGCCCCTCTACTGCATGAGGTACACCTGGAAAACAAAGTACGACGCATCCTGGATTCCAGGTACAGTGTTGGCAGGCTGTGGTACCTGGTCTCATGGAAGGGGTACACTGCGGAAGATGACTCATGGGAGCCGGAAAGTAACATCCACACCCCTGGGGCGATCCGAGCCCTTCAGGCGTCTCATCCTGATAGGCCTGGGGCTAAGAGGCACTTGGGAGGAGGACATACTGTCAGGCTCGGTTGGCCGCAGCGCCTACTACATACAAAGCGAAAGGGACTACACATCCCATGAGGCCTGCGGTCGAGGCTCATGGGTATTTAAGGACGTTGAGCAAGTCGGCCGGTGTGCGTAATTCACTGTTCCTGGTTTCTCGTGTGTTCGTGGCATCTAATGGAGGAGCATTCCCAGAGGAGTGTTGACGCATCTGATTTGGAGCTATCATAGTGCACGGCAGGGCTCTGGGTTCACTCAGGCCTGGCGCGAGTGAAGCCGGCTACTGGAACTCGTCTTCGGAGATAGAAGACTCAGGTATTTCTTGGAGTCATTGATAGAGCGGGGGTTACACAAGGTTGCATCCCGACTCTAACTCAAACATTGCTTCTTCCCTCAAGCTCGTTAATTCAGTATCATTGCTCAAACTGAAGGGTTAGAGAAGCACTGTTTAACCTTACCGGAACATGGTTGGGATTGTTTATGCTCATGTCTTTTGTTCTTTGGTTTGCTTCATTGAAGTGGCTCAACTTCTATGCTGGTTGTTCTGTTCATTATTTCTATGGATTAGCGTTCAATTGTGAACGCGAAGACGTGCAATGAGCACAAACTTACAACTTGTTTTTTGACAATACTAAATAGTGTCTTGAATGTTTCTACATGATTTACACCAGAGGAAACGCAGATACAATGTACATGGCTTTCTGTTCATTTACAGTTCATGGGGGTATGAGTGAGGTGAGAGGCAGTTAATGCAGAAGAATGGTATGACAATGTTAATGAATGTGCACAACACTGATATCCTTTGTATTCTTGTCTTGTTAGGTATATGCACGGAACTGTATGGCCTACTCAGGGTTTGCCATTTATAGAGGACACCTGCTAGAATCCAAGGGGTATTTATGGAAACTTAGTGAGACGAATAAGTAGAGTAGACTTGTGGTTATTCCGGAATATATTGTGTCTTTGTTTCTTCAAAGGTTCTATTCCCTGCAGTTCCCATTCCTAACCCTATCCCTCACCTCATCACTTCACTATTCTGTGTAATATTAACAACGGAGTTGGGGGGTCAGGAGGAGTAATCCTTGAGCATTATTCCAGTCCTGAGGAGTTTGGAGCTACTGGTCGTGACAGATAGTTCAGAAAAGAAAGAAAGAAAAACTATTAGTTAAAATGAAAATATAACCGTATATACGGTATAAGTGATTATAACAATCATTACTAACCTCAGCATTTTCGTGCGACTCGGCAGGAACTCTGAAATCTTGAGAGTCGCTGAGATCCATTGAGGCAAACCCTTTGTCGGAGTTTGCGCTTTGCTGTTGCACGACGATAGCCTCTGGAGCTGGTTCCTCCAGACCTATGCAGACGACTCGCAAATCCTTTTCTCACTTTCCACATCTGATCCGTCTGCCCCATCTGCACTCAAAACAGGCCTTCATGAACTTTTTAACTGGATGTCGGATAACCAATTAAAACTTAATGGGGAGAAAACACAGAGATCCTCCTCTTAGGGAAAAGCAAGGATCTCTGGAGTGATCCCCATTGGCCGAAGTCGTTGGGTAGGCTCCCGCCTCCAGCCACCCAGGTCAGAAACCTTGGGGTTATCATAGATGATGGACTATCTATGACGCAGCAAGCCAACAAAGTGGCAGGCATGTGCTTCACTATTCTTAGATGGCTACGCAAAATTGTCTGGATGTTAGCGTCTATTACTCAGAAGACCGTAGTCAATGCCTTAGTTACATCTCGGCTTGACTACGGGAACACCCTCTACCTGGGCTCCAACAAAGCAGTGATAAGACGCCTGCAGCTTGTGCAAAACTCTGCTGCTAGACTGCTATGTAGAATCCCTAGATCTGCTAGGATCACAAAACATCTTAGGGATCTGCACTGGCTAAGGGTGGAAAATCGGATTCGATTCAAAGCCCTGAACTATCTGTTTAAAATCAAAGCTGGCACTGCCCCCAGGTACTTACATGATCTTGCCAAGCCCTATTTCCCCAACCGCAACCTTCGCTCTTGTACAGCAGTGAATTTTGCTGTTCCCAGGTACAAACTGGCCAGAATGGGTGGGAGATCCTTTTCCTACCTAGGGCCCACCCTCTGGAACACACTCCCCCCCCACATACGCAAAGAAGAAAATCATCTGAGATTTAGAAAAAGTGTTAAAACTTGGCTGTTTGACAAATAGTTGGCTGCTGACTGTCTCCTCTCCTGTTGTGTTTTGGGCTCTGTTATCTTGGCGCCGGGAAACCCTTTGTGGGTAGCTGCGCGCCTTATAAGTGCTATAAAATAAAATAAATAAATAAATAAACCCCATATCTTCATTGACCAGTGAGTTAAGAGCTGTTATTGACTCCTAGCCATATTCCATTTCGATGAAACTAACCACAAAGTAGGGCCATGAGCACGTGACTAGCACGTGACCAGGGTGATAGCACACCCCACATGACCCAACACAGTCATGTGACCCCCAGAAGTGGCATCTGAAAGCCCGGTAATGGAAGTGGCATCTCTTCCGGGGGAGGTTGACTGTCACTTTTTGTTGTACCGTAAGGTATCCCATTGTACTACTAGTGCAGCTCACTGTACGACATGGATTCTTATGAACAGGTGTACAGGGGGTAGAAGGATGACAGTTCTAGGTGGTTTTGGCGCTTAACACTATATAGGCAAAACAATCCCAGATTCACTATTTTTTGGTTGTTGGGTGCCTAGGTATGGGTTGTCATCCTTACCCACCAGTAATCCGTAGATTCAAATGTATGTACAATCCTATCACACCAACTTTAGATATTTCACAAGAAACAATGTCACAAATTCCAATTCACAAAATTAATACAGATTGAATTATATGTATGGTTCGTTTAATCTTTAAGGCTCTCTCCAAGTCCAGCCTTGGAGAGAGCCTTAAAGATTGGAATTTGTGACATTGTTTCTTGTGAAATATCTAAAGTTGGTGTGATAGGATTGTACATACAGGTGTACAGGGGACTTTAATTTACTGTAATTTTTTTGTTTGAATATGTTTATTGATGTTTCAGTTTATTATTACAATACAATGCAATACATTTGAGGATGGCAAGAAGTTATCATCCCAATTCCCAGTAATGATCATGCGTAACCATAACATTATATAGTACATGCATCTTTTATCGCAGCCATTAATGCGGGAGGGGGGACATAGATATCCTGGTCAAATAACATTGCCTCGCTCCACATGTAACAGAAAAGTGTTTCCCATTACCACAGAGAAATGGGCTATCAGCTGGTGATAAGACAGTGTTTCGGAATTGAGTAAGCGGCATCCGTCACGAAGCCATGGTCTGCCTCGTGATGTAATTGTGTGCCCATCACTGCGACAAAGGGTGTGTTGTCCCCTGGGTCAGTCTCAGTCATGGCTCAGGCTCCACGAGTGCACTGGTTAAAGTCCACTCTCGCGCGTATGTGGTAGTTCCGCTTATCACAAATCGTGTCTAAAAGACCCGTTATGTGGAGCAGCCCCACAATTGTAGGACTACGAGTGTGTGTGGTGTGATCGCTGATAGTCCTGTTGCTTGACTGAAAAAGCTATTAATCGTCGTTAACCTGCACATAGAAGTTTTTTAATTGTTTTTAAAACTGCACATTGTAAAAGCTAAAACAATCGGCACTTATGCTGGAAATTGCCGCTGTGTCATAGCGGATCCTGTCCCTCCCTTGAGGACTTGACAGAGCTCCCGGCCCATTTTGGCCCGCATTACTACTTCCGGACCCGCCATCTTGGGTGAGGAGCAGGAGCAAGCAGACTAGTGCTTGGCCCCTCCCGCCCTCACTCCCTCGCCACTACAAAAGAAGCCCGATCTCATACCCCCACTGACTACGAGTGTGTGTGGTGTGATCGCTGATAGTCCTGAGGCGGAAGCCGGGACTTTAGATTTAAAAACTTGTTGCTTGACTGAAAGCTATTAATCGTCCTTAACCTGAACATAGAAGTTTTTTAATTGTTTTTAAAACTGCACATTGTAAAAGCTAAAACAATTGGCACTTACACTGGAAATTGCCGCTGTGTCATAGTGGATCCTGTTCCTCCCTTGAGGACTTGACAGAGCTCCCGGCCCATTTCGGCCCGCATTACTACTTCCGGACCCGCTATCTTGGGTGAGGAGCAGGAACAAGTAGACTAGTGCTTGGCCCATCCCGCCCTCGCCGCTACAAAAGAAGCCCGATCTCATACCCCCACTGACTACGAGTGTGTGTGGTGTGATCGCTGATAGTCCTGAGGCGGAAGCCGGGACTTTAGATTTAAAAACTTGTTGCTTGAGTGAAAAAGCTATTAATCGTCCTTAACCTGCACATGGAAGTTTTTTAATTGTTTTTAAAACTGTACATTGTAAAAGCTAAAACAATCGGCACTTACGCTGGAATTTGCCGCTGTGTCATAGCGAATCCTGTTCCTCCCTTGAGGACTTGACAGAGCTCCCGGACCATTTTGGCCCGCATTACTACTTCCGGACCTGCCATCTTGGGTGAGGAGCAGGAGCAAGCAGACTAGTGCTTGGCCCCTCCCGCCCTCACGCCCTCACCACTACATAATGGTTCCCTTTCCCAGGAGGAGCAGCGGCCGAGCGCAATGGACGAGTGCAGCGGACGAGCGCAGGGCGCCGAAGGCGTGCCAAAGGCAAGCCCGCCTGCGCCCATCCGCGACGGGCCGGGACCAGGGCCCACGACCGCTGGCCAAACAAATACCATCACCTACAGCCCTAACACCTTACTTCAAATACGAGGCCCTACCAATGCCCAATGTCTCGCATCCTGGGACCCGATCACAAAACACTTTCTCTGCCAACACTACCCATACCGAAGCTGCTCACAAAAACTTCCCCCATCTTATCACATGTTCCTCGTGAACTGTAGATCTCTTCCTAAGGACCCTCTGGAGATTTCCTTGCTGCTCTCTGATGAAGAACCGGACACCCTATTCCTTACAGAAACATGGCTACACACAGACTCCGACCCCGATATCATTCAAGCACTTCCCGCAGGATATCAAATTCTCCGGGTTGATCGCTCATCAGGAAAAGGCGGCGGCATAGCTGTCATATATAAAAAACGATATACTTGCCGCAGCTCTCTTACTAACCTGTCTAGCTGCGAATACCTCACATTTTCGCTAGACTTCTCTCCTACATGCACCTTCTCAGGGACTATTGTTTACCGTCCTCCCGGCACCCCAAGCAACTTTATCAACAATCTACCACCCGCAATTGCCAGCCGAGTCTGTAACCTACCGAACAACACCCTGCTGGGTGACCTCAATTTCCATTTAGATGATCCCCAGGATTCAGCAGCTACTGAATTATTAAACAGTCTTGAGGCATTGGAACTCTCCCAGCGAGTGCTGGAACCCACCCACTCCAAGGGACTCCTCCTGGATCCAATTTTCAGCAACTGTATCCACCTTACAGTTAGCTCACTCCTCTCCCATGGTCCGACCACTCCTTGATCCCATTCACCTGGTCACCGTCCGGTTCATGCTCCACACCACCCCCTGCACCCAGGAGAGACCGTAAGTGGTCAAAACTTAATCCCAACCAGTGGGCATCCACTCTGGAAGCCTCCGTCCCAGAAGGCAACCATGACCCGGTTGTCAGTAACGACAATTTCAATAAATGGATCACCAATTCTTTAGATTGCATTATTCCAACCAAAGACATCAAACCCAAACAGAGACCAAGAAATGCACCGTGGTACTCCCAGGACCTACGTAATCTGAAGAAGGAATGCAAAAAACTAGAAAGAAAATGGCGCATTGACTACTTACAAGCTAGCAAGGATGCATACCGGACCGCTATAAAACAATTTAAAAATAGCATAAATAACGCCCAATCCTTTTTTTATGAAAACAAAATAAACGAAGCAGCGTCTAAACCTAGGGAGATATGCTAAATTGCAAAAACCCTGCTCAAACTTCCGGACAATTTACCAGATCCTCATAGTGCTCAGACTCGCTGCAAAGAGCAGGCCGAATATTTCCACAACAAAATAGCCGTGATCTACTCTTCCTTCCCTCAATCCCCTTATGTCCAAACAGGCCACAAGGAAACAAGCCCGCCTCCTCCTGCCACCCTGGAAACCTTCCCACCACTGGAGCCTACCACCCTGGAAACCATAATGCTCCAGGTAAAATCCGGATCTCCCAGTGAACCAGCTCCAGCTCAGTCCCTCAGGACAATTACCCCCATCATTCTGCCCACCATCCTAGACCTGATCAACAATTCCTTATCCTCAGGTAGCGTACCACCCAGGTGGAAACAGGCTACAGTTAGGGCCCTTCTGAAAAAGGCCAATCTTGATCAAAAGAACCCTGGGAACTACTGCCTGATCTCCTTATTGCCATGGATAAGGAAAATTGCGGAAAAACATGTAAACCAGTCCCTCACAGAATTCCTGTAAGCGAACAACTTACTGGATGTATCACAGACTGGGTTCCGCCCCATGCACGGAACAGAAACCGCTCTCCTTGCTGTGACGGAAGGAGCCAGAATGATTGTGGATCAGGGTGGCACTGCAGCCATCATCTTATTGGACCTCAGTGCCGCCTTCGACACCGTAAATCACGATATCTTGCTGCACAGAATCTCAGAACTAGGAATCACCTCTAAGGCAGCGGCCTGGCTCCAATCATTCCTATCAGAACGCTCGTTCTGAGTCTGCGAGGGCAATGTCACCTCGCCCAGTAAACCACTCAGTTGTGGGGTTCCTCAGGGCTCCTCTCTGAGCCCCACACTGTTTAACATATACATGCGCCCCCTTGCAGAGATAGTTCGCCCTTTTGGCGTTCAAATTGTGTCTTACGCTGATGACACCCAGCTGGTGGTAACTCTGAATCACCCCTCCACTCAATCAAGTGATCTAAGGGGCTGTATGGAGGCAGTATGCACCTGGATGACCCAGTCTTATCTAAAACTAAACAGAGATAAGACAGAGCTATTGGTACTGGGTAACCCCCCACAGAAATCCATTGACTCCATGTGGCCACCAGCACTGGGCTCGCACCCTTAGCCAAGGACACCAGTAAGAGCCTAGGAATCTGGATGGACAATGCACTGACATTCAGCTACCAGGCAGTCAAACTATCAGCCACCTGCATGGGCATTCTGAGGATCATCCGGAAGATCCTTCTGCTCCTCCCATTCAAGGCCAGACAGATCATGGTTCAGGGCCTAATCGTCTCCCGGCTGGATTTCGGGAAAGCCCTCTACCTAGGAGCCCCCCAACTAACTCTGAGAAAACTCCAGGTGATTCAAAACTGCACTGCCCGCACTATCTTTCGCATCCCCCGCCGCCAATCTGTGAAATCTGAACTAAAAGATCTCCACTGGTTGCCCACTGTGCCTACTGGAGGAAAGGAGCAACTCTGAACCACACCCTGATCACCCCCTACCATCCTAGCAGACAGCTTAGGTCGGCCCATAACTTCCAAGTCATCAATCCTAGGATTAGAAGAGAGAGGAGCGGAGGCAGAATGTTTTCAGTAAATGCGGCAAAACTCTGGAACTCTCTTCCAATCTCCCTCCGCTCAGAACCTAACATTCTGCCTTTCCGGAAAAAACTAAAAACCCTTCTCTTCAGTAGATAACTCAGCCCCTGCCACATACACCTGTTGCTCATAAGCGCTAGGACGCCTGCGGGTAGCTATCGCGCTATACAAAAACTATATCCAATCCAATCCAATCCACGAGTACTGCAGATTAATAGTTACCATTTTTCCCCCCAAATATTTTAGCTAACATGGCCGCTAAAGAACATGACGGTACTCTACTAACTCGAGCAACTGGGGGGGGGGAGAACAAATGTACACGTCAATAGTGAAAAGGGATCTACAATAAACAGTAAACAGAGAAGAGAAAGGGGAGTGAAAGAAAACTAAGGAAATAAGAGCTTTAGTCTGGGGGTATTCTATTAGGTGCGTGGATAGGTAAAGTGTTCATACGCGTCAGCAGGTGTGTGTTATTGCTGCTCCCGGGTGTATGGGGGGTTACTGGGTGGAGGTGAGTGCGCATAGCATTAGCGTGTGCAGCGTGAAATATTGGCATCTGGTTACGTGTATAGGGGACAGTCCATATCTGCTCAGGTGCGCCACGTGGTCAACACCCTGTACCCCGGTCATATCTCGTCACTGGCCGCTGGGATCAGAGTTACCCCCTCAGGTGCGTCTTTCTTCCCTACGTTCACATTCCAATGGTGTCTTGTCTTCGGGCGTTTATGTGATCCCCTGTTCGAGGCATGCCTGGTGAAAGGATTTTAAAATATCATCCCAAGGCTGTGCTATTGGAATGGCCCTAAGTCCCGCCGTCTCCTCCCTGTGCAAAGTGGTGCCTTCCTCTACCGCCCAGTTGTTAAAGGAGGTGCTCCAATGTTGAATGTGTGGTGGGTCTGCGCCTTTCCAGTGTTTGGTGATGAGCCTCTTAGCGGTGACCAGCCCTAGATCCCAGAACCTGGCATGTACTTTGTTGTGCTTCGTTCTTTTAAATAAGACCAACCAACATGTCTCCCACGTATACGGTAGTTCCATACCTGTCCCTCGCGCCAACAGTGATGTGACGGCGCGCCAGTATGTCGACAGCCTGGGACAGGCCCAAAGCATATGTAGGAGGTTTGCATGTGTTCGGGAGCATCTCGGGCACATTGACGTGTCAATTGCAAAGTATTGATTTATTTTATCCGGTGACAAGCATGCTCTGTGTATTATATAAAATGTTATGATTTTAAAGCACGAGTTGCGTGGAATATTGGTGGGCCCTTCCAGTATCCTTTCCCATTCCTTGTCCGTCCAGTCCCTGCCTCTGTCTATCGCCCATTTGTCTCTTAGTGGTTGGAGGGTGCAGCCGTGTGTGACAACAGCGCCTGCGCAAACCAGTGGATCACATGCGACCCATTCCCCATGACGTGCAGATATTGTATTAATTAATGTGTTTGTGGTTCCTCAGTCATATCTTCCCAAGCCTTAGCATACATGCGCATCAATGAGGTGTGCAATAGAAATTGCCACGCTGGCAGCTCAGTGTTTACTGCTAGTCTGTCAAATGGGAGCAGAGCACCGTCTGCGTATCGCTCACCCATTGTTTCTATCCCGGCCTGTACCCATCTGTCCAGCATGAGCGTTGTCAGTACTCCTCCGTCTCTGGGAGTGTCCAGTAGTGGGAGTGCGGGGGTGTAGGGCGTCACTGTTCGTGTGAGCCGCAGGCTACGTATATAGCACTTGTGGGCTACCGCTAAATGCAATTGCGTTGGTCGAGGGAGTTTGGCCAGGGGATGAAACAGTGTTAGTATCTGCGTGTGGGTTAGGGTCAAGGTATCCGAGGTGGTATCATTCAGGCATTTCCCGCTCGGCCATCCAACCACCCACTGTAGCTGTGCTGCCAGGTAGTACAATTCCTGGTTAGGCACCGCTAAACCTCCCGCAGCCACCGGTGCATATAGTTTCGTCAGCGCCACTCGGGGCCTACCAGCGTTCCAGATAAGAGCTCTGATCATGGATTCCAATTCTCGGAAGATGCGGTTTGGAACGTAGACTGTTATGTTAGAGTAATAGTAAAGTAGCAGCGGTAGCACGACCATTTTCATCAGGGTTACACGGCTGGGAACATTCAGGGGGAGCGTTTTCCAAAAGGTTATTTGCGCTTGTAAGGAGGAGATGGCCCTGACCAGGTTACCCTCCAGCACATCCGCTGGGGAATGGTAAATATGGATACCTAAGTACCTGAATGTAGCAGCGGGCCAGGCCAGCCGAACCCTGCCCAGCCGCAATGATTTATTGTAATATAGTAAAAATAAGAATAAAGAACAACACATGAAACCATTCAACACAATTCTTTGAGCATTTAAAAAAAATGCAATATGGCAATAAGATATTTTGAAACGTTTATAAGAAATATTTACTGAGGAAACTGAGCCAGTCAGCAAGAGACGGTCAAGGTATTGTCGGGGACAGAAATTTGATTCATAATTATATACCATACACAGAAAATAAATGTTGCAAATACCTGAGACTGGAGAGGATTTTGTGAAAGGAGGAGTCGTCATGGCTAGAGTAGTAGTTGAGATTGGAGTGGTAGTCAGGACTGTTGTTATTATAGTTGTCTTTGTTACTGGAGTTGCTGTGACTCTATCAGTTGTGAATGAAGTCCTTGTGGTGATAGGAGTTGTCACTGTGACTGGAGTTGTCATAGGAACCGTTTTTAGGATACTTATGACTGGAACGTTTGTTGTGAATGTAGTCATCCTTGTGACTGGATTCATTGTCGTGACCGGAGATGACGTAGGCTCTGAACAATTTAGAAACGAAAGTTAGGATTAATGAAAAATATGACGCTATATTGGTATACAGAAATAATTATTGTTTTTACGTCAGGATTTCATTTTTTATTCTGTGATTAGAGAAACCAAATTATTCTTATTTCAGTTTGTATTCACCTGCAAGAAGCAAACCTGCCAAAATAAGAAACGTGAATTAACAAGTCTTAGACCCCAAAAGGCTTTGACCCTTTAATGAGACTGGTAAATTGTCATAGTGTGGTGAATCGAAATATATGTGCATTCACAATTTAAGCTAATTTTAAGAGGCCTGTGATTCCTGATATGGCTAGTAAGCCTGGTACCAGTCCAATCAGTAATTATCAGGTCCATATTGTTATATAAGAGATACACACTTACTGTGGAAACAGAAACCAAAATTACTGATTCCCCCTGTAATTCATCATTGATGAGGGCTTTTTTAGGATCAATCTGGAGACGTAGTTAAGTTCACACTTTGGGAATGAATAAGAATCCCTGTATCAAATGCAGGGGTGCGAAATTCACACCGTACACCTGCAGAACTTATAATTAGGCCCTAAATGTTCAAGGGAAGAGAATATTCAGTCTCCCCTGAACTTTCACTTAAGTACAAGATTCAATTGCAGCTATTCTCCAAGGGTGTTTGGGGAGCCCTGGCCACTCTGAGACATCACATAATGCCCTAACCTCTACGTTGCTATGTAATGTATCAGTGTCGTGATAACACTACTTTCATAGTTTCCGAAACTGTGCACAGGTCAGCCCACTCAGCCTTTCCAGGCTACTGATGTCAGGGGGAAGGGGAGAGGGCGTAAGGCACAATCCATCTGCAGAGTGCAGTTTAAAGACATGGTGCTTTGTAGGTAGATTTATGGATAGCACTGGTCTGTGGAGGGTATATGTCCTAAAATGGGGATTTTGAGGCACCCATCAGTGGCTCCCTTGGCCCAACCTTCTGCCTTTTCAGAAAGATCATGTGAAAATGTCGATTCTCAGAGGTTAAGTGCATAGAGAATCGTGATTTGTTAAAGACAAGGAGGCTAGCATTATGGATTACCTTTTATACACCAATTTCTGAGCAGCATTTTAAAAGCTTCCAATTTAACTGTATGAAGTCGCAAAACATTAGAACATTCAACATAACATAATCTTTCAACATTCTAGGCTCTTCCTCTTTTGTTTCTCTTCTGTCTTCTCAAAAACCTTTATTTCCTTCGTTTCTCCATTCTTTTTCCGATTCCTCTACTGAGCATCTATAAAAAAACATTAACTCCTTTAAGCATATTGGTCAATACTTTTAGAAATTCACTGCAACCTTAACATCAAACTTCATGCATATCAACTAATACTTCAGTTCTTAAAAAATATATGTATATCCTCCTCGCCCACCAAGAGGGTAGGGAGGGCGGGATAATGCTAGCCTCCTTGTCTTTAATAAAATCATGATTCTCTATGCATTTAACCTCTGAGAATCGACAATTTATGACAAGGCAGGTGGCTAGCATTATGCATGTTTAGTCTTTTAGGACTTGCTCTGTTACATGTTCAATTGGCCTAATATAAAAATCACTAATCACTTTGTCATTTGATCAGTCCTCTGCTTTCAGAATTTGGCTCAAATTATATCCAGAAACATAAACCTTTGAAGCCATAGCTCCACACATCAAAGGCATTTTGAATTAATTAAAAAAAATACTCCTTTCCGATGAAAAAATCTCCCTGAAATAACCAAAGTTTTAACATCTGAAACCCTTCTAAAAGAAATCGTACACAATAATGTAGCCAACTTTCATGTTAAATGTTTCATACTCAAAATTCTGTTACTTTGCCATCCTTCAAAACGTTTCCAAATCAAACAAACATCCCACAGAGTATGATACCTTGAACCTGGAGGTTTTCTTAAACAAATCCCTTTCATAATTCTAAAAACCAATTGACTTTTCCCAACAGAAATTCCATCAACCAGACAATGACCAGTTGCTATATCTGATCTATAAAAATTAACAGTTCTATAATTTACAACCTTCCTGGATGGACTTGCCAGAAAATTTGTAATCATAACTTCATCTGCTTCAACAGGATCCGAATCCCTTTCCATGCACAAGCATACCCACTTTCCATGCGCTTGCATATCTTCTCCCAGTTCCTGGCGCCCAAGAGTCAAATAATAACTCTGAAGCCTCTCCTGATAACTCTGCGGATCTACCAGATTTCATGAAATGCCCCAAACTAGAAGGTTGAGCACCCCTGACTCCACTAATGGATGTCTTCCGTCTACATCTTTCAAAAGACCCTTTTCAGCTACTATTAAAATTGGATCCTCCAGAGCTAACTCCAACACAGATGGACACCATGCTTGTGTTTTCCAAAATGGTGTTGCTAAAACTAGTTTGAATGCTTGTCTCCTCACCTGCATCAGAACTCTGAGGATCATCGAAAATGGGGGAAAAGCATAACATCTCAAACCTTTCCAATCTAGACTAAATGCGTCTACACACATTGCTCCCAGATCCGGCCTCCAACTCACATAATTCTCCAACTGATTTGTTAACCTTGACGCGAATAAGTCTACCTCCAAAGGTCCCAATATTCCCTGTATTTTCTTGAAAAACAATGGATTCAGTTTCCAGTCGCTGTATCCTTTAAAAAACGAGAATTCCAATCTGCTGTCATATTTTCTTTCCCTGGCAGATACTGAGCCATTATGCTTATCTTGTGTTCCATGCAAAACTTCCAGAAATCCTTTGCCAGGTCTGCTAACCTCTTTGACCTGTTTCCCCGCAACTTAGTTATGTCTGTGACAGCCAAAATATTGCCCATCTTAAATAAAAATGTTGTCTGAATTTTCTCCTTGAAACTGCGAACTGCCAAGACCCCTGCTTTCAGTTCCAAACAATTTATATGGTCTTTTCTCACTTGCAAATTCCATCTTCCTCCTGTTTCTTGCCTCTCTAATATTGTACCCCAACCTAAGCTGCTCGCATCTGTCTCTAAGACATAATCTGGAGTCTCCCCCAAAATTACCCAGCCATTCAATGCATGCAGATTTCTTTAGCCACCAATTCAACTCCTCCTTCGCTTCTACATCCAATTTCACTTTGCCTCCATACCACAGTCCTTTAATTAAACTTGCACCTTTTACTCTCTGTAATGCCCTGTAATGCAGCGAGCCCGGAAAAATAGCCTGAATAGATGATGACAAAAGACCTGTCACTCTGGTGAACTGTTTTAGGCTTAGCTCCAGTTTTTTTATGGTTAACTTTGTTTTATTAAATTTCAAGCAAATGAGAAAAAACACTGCAACATCGGGCATTCGTGTATCTCGTTTTCAGGACACCCCCCTCCCTCCAATCTTGCCAAACCAACGTAAGCAGGTAGGAGCATCGGAATGTCCCTGTGGTGCGATCGAGGGGGCAGTCCCTGTCGAGGCAGGATACGGGGCTGGCCCTGTCGAGCAGTTCAAAATGTCTAACTACCCTCAAACTCCCCCCTCTTCCCCACCCTCACCCGAACCGGTGTGCCCTATTTAAAGGGTAATCATTGAACAGCAGATCAGGTAGCCTCAGTCATTGACTGTGCCTCCCTAAGCCGGAAAAGGCGAAGATATTTTGGACAGGTCACCTCGTTCAGGTCCAGTGCCAGCAGGGACACTAGGAGACGCCAGATAACCCAGAATGAGTCTGCTGAGTTCATGAGAGAGGCTTGAATTCGTTCAATGCCTAAGATATACCATAATTTGTGTAACCAACCTGTGTGTGTTGGTCAGGTCTGTGTGCCCCGTTGGGAGAGAATGTGTTGGACAGCTGCTCCTAGCACTAGACCCATCTGTTTCCCCTGGATGAACTTCGGCGGGTATGTGATTGGGTTAGGGAGCCCCAGGATTGTGTAGGCAATGGTAGGGATGGTGGCCCAGTACCCCGTCAATTCCTTGCAGTCGCAGAGTAAGTGAGTTAAAGTACCCGCTTCGTCACAGCCGTGCCAGCATGTCGGACTACGGTCTGGATTCCCTTTATTCAGCCTGGCGGGTGTCTGGTACCAGTATGTGGCCACCTTGGCTGCAGCTTCCCTATTGGCCATGTTACGGACCGTATGATTGGCCGTGAAGTAGATATCACACCATTCTTTCACTGTCAGGTCCCTCCCCAGTTCCCGTGCCCAAAGTTTTTGCCCTGCAGTGGGCGAGGAAGGGGCTGGCGGTGGAAGCATATTGTATAGTTCAGAGTTCATTTTCTTGTCGGAGTGTTTCGTTATGAGCCATTTCTTGTATTTTGTGAGCTTCCTGCTCATTACGGCTGCACATCAGGGTGGAGGAGCCAATGACTGAGTTTAAAGTACTGAAATCGATTCGATTCCGTTATGGCACAGGATTGTTTCATTTCCGAGAATGGGAGAAACCCCTCCAGATCGAAGAGATGTCCCGCCGACTGGCCTTTGGCGACACACCACTGCGAGAACACTGTCTCCTCTAGCCCTGGTGTAAACTCTGGTTGATCAATTAGGGGCGTTAATGGTGAGGGGAAAGATGTGAGTTCTCATTTGACAGCTGCTATGTCCCAAACTCATAGTACTGTGTTCTTGATAGGTGTACCATTGAGATTTGGTAGTCTGTCTCGCCTCTGCAAGAAAGGCACCTTCCACAAAGAAAGCTTTGCTAGCTCTTGGTCCTGGGACAGCCACCTTTTTTCAGACTTAGGTCTACTCCACTCCACCAAGCCCCTAAGTTGTGTTGCCTTGAAGTATTCCAGGATATTTGGGATACCGAACCCTCCCTCGTCCGGAGGTCTGTGGGAAAGATCCCTACACATACGAGGACATGCCCAAGCCCAGACAAACTGTTACACTGATCTCTGTATTTTGTGGAGTGTCCCCGGTGGGGGCCAGGCCGGTAAGGTCTAGAACACATATAGTGCTTTGGGTAAGATGGACATTTTTATGGCTGCAATACGGCCAAGTAGCGACAGTGAGTGTTTTTGTCATTACCGGAAGTCCTTCATAATTTGGGAGTGGAGTTTGGAATAATTATGCATGATTGTCCACGCAATAGAATGGGCTAAGTCTAGTCCAAAATATGGAACTGTACTGCGAGTCTGGAGTTCTCCATAGGGCGTTTGTCCTTCCCCTGTTAAGTCCTCATTTCGGCCTAGGTGCAGGACCATGGATTTTCCCACATTTATCCTAAAACCGGAGACGTGGCCAAAGGAGGTTAGTTCACTGAGAAATGCTGGCACGGATTGCTCCGGGGTCTCCAAGGTCGCTAAGATGTCATTGGCATACAGGCTCATATAGTACCTCTCTTCTCTGAATGGGATAACTAAGATATCAGGATTGTCCCTGATCCTTTGGGCTAGGGGCTCCACAAAGAGCGCAAAGAGAAGGGTTGAGAGCGGGCACCCATGTCCAATGCCCCTCTGGATCACAAAAGGCTGTGAGGTTGTCCCATTTACCCTGATTGTTGCCTTGGGCCTATCATAACAGCTCTCCAATCAGGCCCTGAATCGGTCACCAAGGCCAAAATGAGCTAACGTTTTGTCTAGGAAGCCCCAGTCTACTCTGTCGAAGGCCTTTTCGGCATCGACCGACAACAGGAGAGCATCCATCTTTGTGCGGTGGCTTTGTCGATAGGGTGCAGTATGCGTTTGGTATTATCCAACACAACGTAAGAACACAGCAGCAGACCAAGGTCAAGCACATTCACCCTTTTAGTTTCAGAAGTACTACTTTGAGTGCAACAACTTCCAGCAACCGCTGCTGAGATGTGCCTGTTTACAGTAAGAATTAAAGACAAAAGGAAGGTGCACTACATAAAAAATCAATAAGCAGTAGGTTCTTTGAGGTTTCTTCTTTTTTTCAGTTTCTTTGAAAAACAACAACGGCACACAGCCAACGTGTTTCTTTACCCCGTGCCACGGGAACTTCGTCAGGGCTCATTGGATGAAAACTAGGCGGGGTTACCAGTAACCGGCCCGAAGTGGAGTGTGTATCCGTACGTGGAAGCCAAATAAGCATCACATATGTAAGGCAATGGTGATCCTGCTGGAAAGAAGAAATTCTGTAGCAGAGCAAATGAAGGGAACCTGATGACTCCAAAGATTTCAAGCAAATCCTATATGGGGCCGCTTTCCAGGAATCCCAAATGAAGTAGGATGTCAGGATAAAAGTATATTCTTTTACCACCACTGTAAGTGTGGTCTCCTTCCCAATTACCAAACAAAAGGCAGCAATATCAAAGGAGTAGGGTCCCAAAAGGTAGGGAAGGCAATGTCCATACAGTACAGGTCAGCAGTTCCTTGATAAGAGGCTGACAGGCATAGTGGCGCGTCTCTCCATAGGCAAAGCGTTTGGTATTATCGCTGCTCGATTGTGAATGAAGCTGGACTGGTACGGTTCGATGATACCGGGCATACATGGGTCCAATCTGGCCGCTAGGACCCCCATCAACAGCTTTAGATCCAAATTAAGTAGGGAAATCAGGCGATATGAGCCACAATGGGTCACGTCCTTCCCAGGTTTAGGGATGACCACTATGTCAGCGGCTAACATATCGGGGGATTGTTCCAGCACCTCGAAAGGAGTTAAAAAGCTGCGTCAGGATCGGAGCGAGAAGTGGGCAGAAGGACTTGTGGAACCCAGCTGAAAGGCTGTCGGTTCCCGGCGATTCCAAAATGTATGAGGCGAGAAATTGCCCCTACCTCTTCAATCCTGATAGGTGCATCTAGAGATTCCACCCCGCCGTGTTTAGTGCCATCGTGGCGGCCCCCTGTAAGTAGGCCTCCCTGTTGGCGCTAAGTTGCGGGTCTTTACCATACAACATGGAGTAGAAGTTCCGGAGGGTTTCTACAATCTCGTCATCATGTTCAACTTTCTCCCCCTGGCATTCTGAAGAGATGACATTTTGGAGTGTTGGGTGAGGGCTCTGAGTTTACTTGTTAAGAGACTCCCTGTTTTGTCTCCCCCTATATAGTAGGAGTGCTTGAGCCGAAGTGCTGCATATTCGCCTCTGTCCAAATCAAGGCATGCCAATTGCGCCCTTGCAGCTTTCAGTTGGCGTCACACTCTGGGCGCGCCTGTCCGACGGTGTACCCTTTCTAATTCCAGCACTTGTGCTGTGAGAAGTTCCCTTTTTTCCCTACGCTCTCTGGATTCAGCAGCAGAAATGGCAATTAGCTTGCCCCTCACTACAGCTTTGAGGGCCCCCCATAGTGCAGCAAGGGGAGTGTCCAGGGAGTTGTTCGTCTCTAAGAAGTCAGTAATGCATTTGCGGAGTTGCTGTGGCACTCCTGCTCTACGGAGGAAGTTCTCCCTAAGTCACCATGTCCCTGTTGGCCTGCGACTCGGGGCATGTTGAGAGTCAATGTCACTGCGTCCTGGTCAGATAGCACTACTGGTGTAATGTTCACTGTATCTACTAGCGCATTTAGTACTGCCGAGCTTATGAAGTGGTCTAGGTGGAAGTATGTATGGTGTGCAGTGGAGTAAAAGGAAAAGTGTGAGGCTTGAGGAGTGCCACCCACCATATGTCTACCAACCCTCTGTCCCTCAGCCACTCCTTACCTGTTTTGAACAGTGCCCCAGTTTGGCCGCATCCATAACCAGGTTAAGGTCCCCACCAACCACTAGTCTCTTGTCTTGTGAGTGTAGAACTTCTGATAGGGCTGTTGTGAGGAGGTTTTCTTGTCCTGAGTTGGGGGCGCAGAGGGAACCCACCACCAGGGAAGCACCCCCCACCCAAATTTTGTAGGCCAGTAGACGGCCTTTTACTTCTGCCACCTTGTCGCCCACTGAACCCCCGAAATGACCTGGCAATCAGTGTGGCCACCCCCTCTTTCTTATCAGGTGTGGATGAGTGGAACCATTGGGGGAAAGCTCGGGACCACATCTGGTGCCAATCTTTGGAGAGGAGATGGGTCTCCTGCAATAGACAAAACTCTGCTCCTGAATTCTCTAGGTAGGATAGGATGGCTCTCCTTTTAATGGGGTTATTTAGCCCTTTCACATTAAGGGTGATTATCTGAAGTATGGATCGCGACATGAGTCAGTCATGGGTCTAATCTGCGGTATCTGCTGGAGCTTGGTCACCCTAACCAGGTGGATGTCCCCCATCTCCCTAACGTCGTGTGTCTCTGTATCGGATCCTTGCTTGGTCCCTGGCGTAGTTAGCACACCAGTTCCCCTTCCCCCCTCCTCCCTAACCCCAACAAGACCCAACAAAGAAGCATGAAACACTGTCCCGCCCCCAGGTGCCCACCCCAACTCTGGCTCAATCTCCCCCACCTTTCGCCCCAGTCCCATGTGTCCCCCCCATTGCTATGGCATTCCGGCTCCCTCCCTCCCCCCTAACCCCAACTGAGAAACCCCATGGTCCAAACATTGTCCATTGCCCGCGATCTAAGGACGTGGGCATGTGGGAAGTAGAAGGATATGCCATCTGTAGCCTCTTCACCGCCGTCCCAGAGGTGGCATCAGTCACGGCCCGGCCGGGGCGCCAGTACCCCGCGCTGCTGTTCCCACCTGTCAGGCCGCCAAGGAGCGTTGAACGGGACTCCAGCCCAGCATTTCACGACTCCAGAGCTGCCCTCTTGCTGCTGCTCACTTTCCGGCCATTTGTAGCCTCTTCTCTGCTGACCCAGAGGAGGCGTCAGTTGCGGCTTGGCCTGGGCACCAACACCCCGTGCAGCTGCTCCCACTCTTCAGGCCACCCAGGAGTGCTGATCGGGACCCCAGCACAGCGTTTCGCGCCTCCGGAGCTGCCCCTACTTAGGTGCTCACTTTTCTGCCATCTGTAGCGGCGTCCCCGGGGTCCAATGCTGTAATTTGACCGGGCGAGAGGGCCAGGAGTGGAGAGCCACTGAGAAGTGCGACCTAACAGTCCGCCATCTTGGCCACACCACTCTACCTCCAGTTTTTTTAATATTAATTTCACCTCTCTTCTTATTAAGATAATTTTCCTGCCTGGTAAGTCCAACTGTCTCTTTAACGTGTCCACCACAAAGCCTAAAAACTCCATTCTCTGTGCTGGATTCAAAATAGATTTCTCTAAGTTTATTACAAAACCTAATTCTGTCAGCAACCTCTGCACCATGATGCTGTGCTGCAATAATGTCTGTACTTCCCCAAACATAATTAGAATGTGGTATAACTAAATCAACAATCAAAGTCCTCTTTCTCGCAAGAAACCTACTACTGGTCTCATCACCTATAAAAAACACCATGGGGCCAATGATAGTATGAAGGGGAGACAAGCAAACTGAAATAGCTGAGCCTTCCACCTGAACTGAAGGCATTCTTGACTTTCCTCTGCAATCGTATTGTAAAATATGTATCCTTTAAATCTATTTTCATCAGCCAATTGTTGTCCATCAAGATGTCGCTTAACAGATAAAAACCCTCTATCTTGAAATGCCTGTATACCACATACTGATTTAATTCCCTCAGATTTATGAAGGGTCTCCACCCTTTGTCCGTTTTTTCCATTACAAAAAGGGTACTTACAAAACCTTTCTTATTCTCTGACACTCTTATTATCGCCTGCTTTTCCAACATTTCTTTTATCTATTTTTCGATTATAGCTTGAACCTCTTTTTGAAAAAGTATTTCTTTTGGCTCGCTCTCTTGTTTTGGCTTTGTTACAAAATCTATTACAAAACCAAAACGTCCACCTCCTTGATAGAATGGGCCTCTGAAATATGGTCGGCCGAAAGTCTGACCCTGCCTTCCGGCCCTGCCACATAAACTTCCACTTCCAAAACCCTTCTCATGGATGCATGTGCTTTATCCAGAGAAGTAAATGTTTAAACGTCCTTCCCTAATGACTTAACCAGTCCATTCCCAAAGAGAAGTCCTTTTGAATCTTCATTGCTCTCTTTCTTCGCAAAATCGCCCAACTTAGGACTAATTCTGCACAAAACTACCTAACATCTTTCTGCTTTTAACCCAGCATATGCGTTCCAAATAAAGCACACAGCTCTATGGCTTCAATAACTTAACAGATCTAAGTCAAGTTTTGTTCCATTTAAGAAAGATTCCTCTACCCTGTCAAATATCCTTGACACTGGACCTAGTATATCCAAAACTTTGTCCTTGCATTGCTTAAGCGATCTTTCCAACCCTTTTCTATGGTCACCATCCAATTTAAATAAATACGTTATTAGGTCTGGGTCAAGATTAGGAGTCATAGTCTTCTTAATATCAATCACTGGACGTGAGCATTCTGCTTTCATGAGATTGCACTCCTTCCTTTCTAATGACCATCTTATCCAGAATTTTATATAAACTGAAATATGTTCCATCAGCCACCATTCTGAACTTCTTGGGTGTCTAATCAATGCTGGATTAAATAATACCTGCCCAAAAGGATCCCTCAAATCCTTCTTTGACTGAGTACTAGAATTACCATCATCTTCCAATTTGTTTGGATCCTCTTATAATCAAGATCTAAAACATACTCATCAAAATTCTCATTTTAAATATTTGTTTGCCATGATGGTTGTCCACCTCTTTCATTCGCAGGGTCAAGCTGCCTTTCTTTCCTGCTGCTCTGGACACTTGTCAAATCTATACCTTTGCTTTGTTCACTCACTTTCTTATTCTCTGTACTGGAAATATTTTCCTCGCTATTCTTGTGTATCTGTTTCTTATAACACTTTCCACCAGGTCCCCTATTCTACGTTTCCTCCTCCTATGATAATGTCCAAAATTCCTCGTCCTCTAAAATATCAACTTTCCTATTCCCTTCTTTTGCCAACCTTTCCACAGTTTCTTGCCTTTACTCCCTATTTCTTGCTCTATTAACTTCCTTATCATTTCTTCCTGTATATCTTTTGCACTTATTTCTACTCCTTCACTCCTTTTAATTTCCTTCCAAATAACACTATGTGCCCCCTACTTTAATTTTTCCTCTTAAATGTTATCTTTTCCAATTTCCTTAAATCTCTCCCATTTAAAAAAAAATCCTTTTGATCCTCCCTCATTCTTATTATATTTCGTTATTTTCATATTTTTTGTTTGCAGTTTTTTTTCTTGCTCTTAATTCCTCAAAAACTCCTCTAAAATTCCTTTTAACCCTCCGATCGGAAACTGTCAGCTGTCAACTGACATCCTGATGCCAACTGGAGACTTATTTCCTAGCAACCCGACGTTGCCAAGTGAAACTTAATCCGTAATCAAATTGAGCTCCCATTCCTTAAGAAATAGACACGTCTGGACTCACGTAGTCCAAACTTCCTCTATTTCCTGTGGAAATCCACCTGATACCTTCTGTATAAATTCAGTGAGGGAGTTTGATTGCGGGTCTACGCACTCTCCCACACAATGGACCTCTCAGATCACCTCGCACTTCCACGCGCTTGTCTCCCTGCACCTTTAACTGTATCTTTTTTTATTTAAAAAATCATTCATTTTTAACGAGGCAAATACTCTACCTGTAAATGAAGATTCCTCCCAAAAACAATATCCTTCCTCCCATTACCACATTAATTTTATCCATAACTAAACAATGACTAAATCTTACTTCACTAAATACCCGAAAAATTGGGTTAAACAATCAAACCACAACTAACAATCATTTCTAGTCAAAAGACACTAACTCATTCTTCAAAAATCCTAAATAAACTCTTTTTCTTCACATAATCACCATACATAAAGCAATACCTTCATGAAAAAATCTCTCAAATAAAAGTATACTTATCTACTCGGAAGCAGCAAACAAAAAGGGAAAGTGCCTAGAATGTTGGAGGATTATGTTATGTTGAATGGTCTAATGTTTTGCGACTTCATACTGTTATATTGGAAGCTTTTACGGTGCTGCTCAGAAGTTGGTGAATAAAGAAATGCATAATGCTTGCCTCCTGGTTTGTCATAAAATTGGGGTTTAAAATTCACAATTTGAGCCCATTTTTTCAATACAAATTTCAGGAGATGGATCTCCCCTCAAATTTTCCTAGAAGATATGCAACATTGTTTTTCATCCACAGTGGAACTTTAAGCAGAAGCCCGGATTACGCAAATTAGTACTGACCCTCATCCTTAAGGGAATGTTTCAGGCTAAACTGCAGTAATGGATTAGGACCAAGTTTGGAGGATATGGAGGAAAGCGATAAAATCAGGAGCACAGATTTGAAATAGACAAGCAGGTCATCTAATCGGAAGTAAGGCGAAAGGGCTGACCTTAATACTTAAAGCTGATCACTTTAAGGATATTTTACGTATTCATTAGAAACAAGTGGTCTGCATTCAGACAGCCAAAGTTGTCTGTAGCTGAGATATAAAAATGGAAGTTGCAGTGATCTTGTGAAAATGACTCAAAAAATATTTGAAAGGATTCTTTCTGCAATATTAGATATGAAGGCGGCAAGATATAACACAGGATTTGCAGCGCTTAAGACCTGGCCCTGGCCCTTCTGGAATGCTCGAGTCAGATAAAGAGGTGCTGTGCCCAACATAATTTAGGCATGAATTTGAGGCTTCTGATCCTGAGTCTTCTGTCAGGGAGAAGAATATATTGGTCCCTTCAATTGTAACATTCGGTGACCCACTGCCCCCAATTACAGGGTAATTTCGCCTTGAAGCAGACAGACACACGCTGTTTTGCTGACCATGCTGTCGATCGGCAAGAGCTTTAGGAACTCCAAAATTTTAAAAGGATTCATCTCGAGTACAGAAACAGGCAGACAGACTAACGCTGTTCGATGCATGCACACAACATTATACGTGTATTCTACACCACATTAGGTACGGATTACTACATTGCTCACATTCGTGACCACTTGTGAACCAAAGGTCAGCGCGATCGCACCGCTTGTGTACTATATAAGAACCAGAGTTCCTCTTTATCTCTACCACACACGTCTCTGTGTGTCATCACCTCAATAACAGAGCTGTGCTACCCTCAGCCTGCTAGCCTTCACACTCACTTGGGATGTCCCTACATCCCTTAGTCCTTATGAGACCCTAGACTGCACAAGGGGTCGAAACGTCGTAGACAAAAAGAAAGCGAACCATTAACAGAGAGTATCACTGTATATAGATGCTGTGTATTATGTATAGATTTGCTAATAGTTGACTTTCATAAATACTTGTACAAAATTGTCACAAATATGTCACCAATACTTTAGGTTCCTGTTTTTCACTGGGGACACTACGCACAGTCTCTTATTTCACTTGGGAAACAGCCACTACAACGAAGCCGTTTCCACGAATTCAGTAACCACGCATGCTTTACAACGCATGCGCGGTTACCACTAAAACCTTTACCACGCATTCCTTTACTACAAAATACGTAGTAAAGGAATGCGAGTTAAAGGTCAAATAAAAAAGAGGGGGCAAGGGGGGGTTGGGGGGGTCTCCCCCCCCCCTAAAAAAAAAAAGAGCGGAAAAAAGAAGAAGAAAACTTACATAAAAACGTCTTCAGTGCCCCTGTCATGAATGAAAGAGCCTCCACAACGTCGTAGCGTAGCGTGTCCGTCATTATAGAAGTCCTTTTTTAATTTTCATAGACATGTTTTGACGCTTGTTTCTGTGGTTGGTGGAAGTAAGGGCTGCTGATGAAAGGCGTGCAGAGGTGTCAGGTAAGAAAACAAATCTTTGAAAATAAAAATTACCCGGAAAAAAAAGTATGAAGTGTTTCTCTCCTTTGCTTCTGTAGACTGACCCCTCTCCATGCCTCATTTCCCTGAAAATAGCCTACTAACGCAAATAATAATATGCACACATTGTTTAGCCTATCACTATCATTATGTACAGTTTCCCGTTTCAAAGATGTTTTTTACCGTAGAATAATCCTGCATAAAAAAATGCTGCGTGCTAAAGCCACATGCAAACAAAAATTTGCGTGGTAATGCCATGGTTGGTACTGGTTAGCGTGGTATAATCATATAACCATTTCACTTCATCTAGAATTTTGCTTGTGAAAAATATAAACTACGATTGTACTAAACTGAACCAAAGTTGTATGCGGTTTCTTCATCCTCTGACATCATCCCAACCCTTTCAATGTGATTATGCATCTTATTATAAACTAGCAGCCCGTCCCGACGTTGTCCGGGTATGAATTGCTGCCGGCCAGGAGTATATTGTTTTGTAGGATTTCGTTTTGATAGCATTTCTTATCTGTGACAGGCCTGTGAAATGCTCCGATTCACAGTGCACTGCTGATGCACTTAAGAGTGCGCGTTCAGTAGTGTGTGAACTCGAGTTTCCCTACTTTATTTTTCCTTGCAATATTATATAGCGCGAACTGGACAACATGGCATGAGCACAATTTACATTACAGAAGAACACATTCATTTGTGGTAGGCACGGGGAGACAAAGCTTGCCTGGAATCACAGAATGTTGAGCTGATGCCGAGATTCGAACGTAGCTCCCCAGCTCTAAAGTTCGCAATTCTAGACCTTGTGGCGAGAGGTGTGTCTAAAAGTGTATGTCGGTGCTGGCCATCAATAAGAGAGACCTGTGCATTTTTCAAATGAGTGGTGAAAAAATATAAGTATGTTGCTGGAGATGTGGGCCGCTGTGCCACCAATGTACTTACCGGGGGAGGGTAAACACCCATTATTCCGCAACTTTCTTTCCGCATACCATCACTCCGCATACTTTCATTACGAAAGTACCATGGCTCCGCAATGCCATTAGAACGCATGGCATTACATTTTATATGCTTTTACCACGCATACATTTAAAACGAAATTAGTTGTAAATGCATGAATGGTAAAAGCATGTTTTTTTTAATGTTTGGATAAGGTAAGTATGGGTATAGGGGTATATGTTTTGGGGTACTGAGGTATATGTTTTGGGGTATTTGAGTATTTAAAGGGTTCCGATATAGTTTTGGGTTATGGGGTAGTTGTAGGGTTTAGGGATAGGTATGGGTTTTGGGGTATAGGGGTATTTTTAGGGTTCAGGGGTAGGTTTTGATTTTGGGGTACAGGGGTATTTTAAGGGTTCAGGGCTAGGTTTGGGTTTTGGGGTACAGGGGTATTTTAGGGTTTAGGGCTAGGTTTGGGTTTTGGGGTACAGGGGTATTTTAAGGTTCATTGGTAGGTTTGAGTTTTGGGGTATAGGGTTATTTTTAGGGTCCAGGGCTAGGTTTGTGTTTTGGGGTACAAGGGTATTTTTAGGGTTATGGGGTAGGTTTGGGTTTTGGGGTGCAGGGGTAGTTTAAGGGTTCAGGGGTAGGTTTGGGTTTTGGGGTACAGGGGTATTTTAAGGGTTCAGGGCTAGGTTTGGGTTTTGGGGTACAGGGGTATTTTAGGGTTTAGGGCTAGGTTTGGGTTTTGGGGTACAGGGGTATTTTAGGGTTCAGGGGTAGGTTTGAGTTTTGGGGTACAGGGTTATTTTTAGGGTTCAGGGCTAGGTTTGGGTTCTGGGGTACAGGGGTATTTTTAGGGTTCAGGGGTAGGTTTGGGTTTTGGGGTACAGGGGTATTTTTAGGGTTCAGGGGTAGGTTTGGGTTTTGGGGTACAGGGGTATTTTAAGGGTTCAGGGCTAGGTTTGGGTTTTGAGGTACAGGGGAATTTTTAGGGTTCAAGGGTAGGTTTGGGTTTTGGGGTGCAGGGGTATTTTTAGGGTTCAGGGCTAGGTTTAGGTTTTGGGGTACAGGGGTATTTTAAGGGTTCAGGGCTAGGTTTGGGTTTTGAGGTACAGGGGAATTTTTAGGGTTCAGGGCTAGGTTTGGGTTTTGAGGTACAGGGGTATTTATAGGGTTCGGGGCTAGGTTTGGGTTTTGGGGTACAGGGGTATTTTTAGGGTTTAGGGATATGTTTGGGTTTTGGGGTACAGGATATATTTATAGGGTTAAGATGGGTTAGTGTTTAAGGGTGTTGGGGTATTTTAAGGAGTAAGGGTGGGCTATGATTATGGGGTGCAGGGCTATTTAAAGCGAGCCGGGTGGGATTAGCACACAATATGAGACATGGCATGAAGGGCGGAACATACCACACGCCCCCAGCGTTTGTCATGCCCCCAGCACATGCCGACAGCACAACGCAGACACGCCCACAAGGGACTACTTTGCTGGCACGGTTCTTTTACCTTCTAAATGTATATGGTGGTGTCTGCATAGCCTATGTCCCTCTGCTGCAACTGCCCTTTCCAACGCTGTATTGGGTGTTGTGATTGGTGCTGTGGTTCCTGAGATTACCCGCCTCAAAGGTTTGGGCTCTCTCTTTATTATTAGTATGGATATACAGTTCTATTTTTCCACAGGAACCACTGTTTCTAATAAAAATTTACCTACCCTGGTTCCTTAGTGAGTAGGGTCCACCTGTCCTTGTTCTCAACATAATTTAGGCATGAATTAGAGGCTTCTGATCCTGAATCTTCTGTCAGGGAGAAGACTGTATTGACCCCTTCAGTTTTAACATTCGGCGACCCACGGCCTCCAAGTACAGATTCATGCTCGGGGCAAGCCCATGAGCTTTCCGGTTTATCAAGTTGAAGACGGGTCGTATCCGCCTTGCTGAAACTTCTTATCATCCCACTGATGTCTCTCAACAGAGCTTACTGCATCATTTCACCCCTCCCTTAGCCCAGAAGACACAGGCTATTTATGCAGCCCAAAACAGGCGGAAGGTACAGCTGTTAACATTTGCAATTGAGATGTGTACTTATCCCCAGCACAGCCATCCTCCTAGACAAACATTTCTGGGTATAATTCTTCTTCATCTTTAATATCTCTGGAGCCCTGGGGGACCACATCATTTGTTGCACCTTTTAGGAGGAATATTTCAGTAATTGTTGGTTGTGGAATGTCATGGGTAGCGCATAAATCACCTGGCTCTACAACCACTGCAAGTGGAGATTTCTTTACCAAACTACCTGAGCAGTCTGCCATATTCTTCCTCTGCCCTGCCCCCATGCTATCAGGATGGTGTTTAACAGGTCACAGATCAATAAGCTTAACTACTCACTGGGGGCGGGGGTCTGCAGTTCCAGGTCAGCCAAAAAGCCAGGTCTTGAGGCTCTTCCTGAAGGTGTGCAGGCTAGGGGAGCTTCTGATGATGACTGGGAGCTCGTTTCAGGCTTTGGGTGCGACATAGGAGAAGGCTCTTCCACTTTCTCTGGCTCTGCAGATGCATGGGAACCCTGCTAGTGCCAGGATAGTGGAGGGGATGTTTCTTTTGGGTGCGTGGAAAGAGATTCTTTAATTGAGGTGTTTGGGTCTGATGTTGTGGAGGGATTTGTAGGCATGGGTGAGTAGCTTGAAAGTTAGTGGAGGTTTTGCAGGTGTTGCATCATGTGCTCATGTCGAGGGGTGGCAATGACTAGTCTGGCTGCGGTGTTCTGGGTGGTCTGGAGTTTGTGTAGAAGGGATTTGTTGATTCACGCATAGAGGGCGTTTCCATAGTCCAGTTTGCTGGTTATGAGTGCATCGGTGACGGTCTTTCTGGCTTTGGGGGGGGGTCCACTTGAAGGTCTTGCAGAGGATGTGGAGGGAGTTGAAACAGGTGGAGGCAACTGCATTGATCTGGCACGTGGAGGAGTCTAGAATGATGCTGAGGTTCCAGGAGTGGTCCGCCAGGGTGGTGGGTTTCTGAGGGTTGAGGGCCACTAGGAGTTGTCCCTAGCGGTGGGGGAAGGTCCAAGGACAAGGAACTCTGTCTTCTCCGAGTAAGCTTTAGGCAGCTGTTGCTCAGTCAGGCTGCAACCTATTTCAGTCCTTCCTAGAAGCTGAGTCTGGTGTCGTCAGGGTTCTTTGTGAGGGAAAAGATGAGCTGGGTGTTGTCAGCATAGGATACTATGCTGAGCCCATGCTGTCTGACGATGGTGGCGAGGGGGGCCATGTAGATGTTGAAGAGCGTGGGGCTGAGTGATGATCCTTTGGGTACTCCCAGTAGATCTCTGTGGGTTTGGAGAGGAAGGGTGGGAGTCTGATCCTTTGCATCATGGAGACTGGCTGCAACAGTGCGGTGGGAGACGGTGTTGAAGGCTGCGGAGAGGTCTAGCAGGATGAGGGCCGGGCTGTGGCCTTGGTCGAGTAGCATGCCATTGTCTTTGGTGGCAGCAAGGTGGGCGGTCTATGTGCTGTGGTTGCTGCGGAATCTGGAATGGGAGGAGTCGAGGATGGCGATCTCTTCGATGAAGGTGGTCAGCTCGGCGTTGATGAATTTCTCAGTGACTTTGGCTGTGAAGGGAAGGAGAGAGATGGGCGGGTAGTTTTTCTGGTCCATTGGGTCAGCCAAAGGTTTCTTGAAGAGGGGCTTGACCTCAGGCTGCTTCCAGTTGTCGGGAAATATGCAGAATTTAAAGTGGAGTTGATGGTGCGGTGTAGTTCGGGTGCAATGGTGGTGGTGGCTCTGTAAAAGACATGAGGCGGGCATAGGTTCATGGGGGTTCCTGAGTGGGTGCTCCCATGGTCGTGGTGGTGTCTTCAGTGGTGACTGGTGTCCAGGTGGTGATTGTGGGCTGGCTGTGCTTGCTGGAGGGGTGGGTAGTTTCTGGAGTCTGTTTGCTGAAGTTGTTGTAGAAGGCCGTGATTTTCAGGTGGAAGCAGGAGCCGAGATTTTTACAGAGGTCCTGGGATGGTGTGATGTCCGTGGCTTCGCTGGGGGGTTTGGTGAACTGCTGGATGATGTTGAAGAGTTTCTTTGAGTTGCTGGCGTTGGTGAGGATTTTGTCCCAGATGAAAGTCTTCTTGATGGCTCTTTTGAGTTGGTGGTATTCTGTCATGGCGTTCTTGTAGGTGGTCTGGTCTACGGTTGGTTTGCTGTTTCTCCATTGTTTCTTGAGATGTCTGCAGGTGCGTCTGGCTTCTAGGAGGTCGGTGGTGAACCAGGAGGCCCTCTTTCGGGATGGGGGAGGGGAGCAAGCTTGTCTGTGCAGCTGGTGATCCAGCGGTGTAGTTCTGTGGCTGCAGAGTTGGCGTCAGTCGTGGCGGAGGGGGGGTCGTGTTTGAGGGTAGAGTTGAGGTGCACCTCTGTTACCTTGCCCCATTCTTTTGTGGTGGGGGGGCTTGTGTGCACTGGTGGTGCTGAAAGAGAAGTGTACGCAGTGAGGTGTGGCTGAAGTCGATGTTTGTACCTCCGGCAAAGATTGGATCGAGCATGTGTGGGTGGGGGTGGTGATGAGCTACTTTAGTCCAAAGTTGGTGAGGTTGTCCAGGAGGGTGGGGTAGTCGGGTCACTGTGTTTGGGGAGGTGGAAGTTCAGGTCTCCGATGAGTATGTAGTCAGTGGAGGACATTGCCTGGGGTGTGATGAGGTCAGCAATGGCGGTGGTGAAAGGAGCGCAAGGCCCAGGGGGTCTGTAGGCGAGGGTGCCACACAACGTGGTTCTGGGGCAGGTCTGGATCTGGACGTGGAGGTGTTTGTGTTGGAGAGGGAGTCGCTTGTGCTGGAGGTGGAGAGTCGGAGGGAGCTCTTGTGTGCGATGGCGATTCCCCCTCCTGGGTGGTGGGGGCAGTCCTTCCTCTGGATCTTGTAGCCATCAGGAATGACGGTGGCGATGTTGGGTGTAGAGGCGGCATTTGTCCAGGTTTCTGTGGGGAAGGTGACGTCTGGTGAGGGGGGGGGTCATGAGGGTTCTGTGGATGGTAATGGTATGTCAGCAGTGTCGGCAGGAGAACTGCCCGTGGGTGGTGTTTGCCGTCGTCGACAGCTGGCAGTTGTTGTTCCTTCTGGGGTTGCGTGCGAGGTGGGCAGCTGGGTTGTAGCGGTGGAAGGTCAGAGATCCAGGGTCCCTGAAGCTGGTCGCGGTCAGGTCACGGATGGGCGCAGATGGGCTTGCCGTTGGTGTGCGGGCTGCGCACCCATGACGCACATCCGCTGCACGACCGCGCAGCACCTTCCATTAAATAGGGAAGGGGAAGGGAATCGCAGCTGGGAGGCAGGAGTGGGAAATCAGCAGGAGGAGGGGCTGTGGGGGCAGCAGTGGCGCAAAGGGAAACGGGCAGAGAGTAACAGGAAGAGACAGATAACCAATAATAAAAGTTCAGGGCAAAGACAAAAAAACGTGAAAAACAGGCACAGTTACAATACAAAAAAAAGACAGGAAACGATCAAAAAATGGGCAGTTACAATACAGAAAACAAAGACATAAAACAGTAGAAAAAAACAGGCACAATACAGAAGTGGAATCTGCAGATGAGTAAGGCTCTCCCACTGGACCACCGGGGATGAGGCACAGGCAGGAGCCTGTGGGTGGAGGAGGGCCTCAAACCCCTACCTGTACAGAGTATAGCACGGGAAGTGGCACTTACCAGCGGAGCTGCAGGGGGAAAGAGCAGGTCCCTGACCAGGAGGTCAAAGGTCTTGCTTGTGCTCCCTCGCAGTGGCCGCCATTAAATAGGGAAGGGGAGGGAATCGCAGCTGTAATGCTGGAGCGGGAAATCGACAGGGGGAGGATCCATGGGTGCAGCAGTGGCGGGAAGGAAAATGTGCACAGAACCGGAAAATATAGATAACCAATAACAAAAATACAGGGGCAAAGTGTAATGCTTCTGGCTCCTCCAATAATGACCCAACAACGTATAAGGGTTAAAGGGTTTTATTCCTTAAGTAACTGTTGTCGGAGAGCGCCGAGCCGCTTTGCTCGTAGCTCCGGCACTCGCGCTCTTTCTAATGAGATGCGCGTGCTTCTCAAACGTGGCCGCGGGCGCGTGACGTCATCACACGACGTACGCTGGCTAGAGCGTAAACATTAAACAAAGACATAAAAACTGAAAAACTGGCACAGTTACAATACAGAAAACAAAGACAGGGAACAATAAAAAACGGGCACAGTTGCAATACAGAAAACATAGACAGAAAACGATAGAAAAAATGTGCACAATACAGCACAGACAGCAGTGGAACCATTAGAAGAGCAAGGCTTTCCCACTGGACAATCAGGCATGAGACACAGACAGGAGTCTGTGGGTGGAGGAGGGCCTCAAACCCCTACCTGTACAGAGTACAGCACAGGCAGCAGCATTTAACAGTGGAGCTGCAGGGGGAGAGAGCAGGTCCCTGACCAGGAGGTCAGAGGTCTTGCTCCTAGGTAAGTAAGAAATAAGTAAGACATTTAGAAACGTTTATAAGAAATATTTACAGAGGCAACTATTTAAGCCATTCAGCAAGAGGGTGCAAGGTATTGTCTGGGAAAGAACTACAATGCTTAATTACGCACCAGGAACAGAAAATAAATGTTGCAGATACCTGCTACTGGAAATGATGTTGTGAATGAAGGCATTGTCGTGCCCAGAGTAGTAGTTGTGACTGGAGTAGTAGTCAGGACTGGGTTAGTTATCATGATTGGAGGTCTTGTTGTTATTGTAGTTGTCTTTGTTTCTGGAGTTGTTGTGACTGTAGTCGTTGTGACTGAAGTCCTTGTGGTGATAGGAGTTGTTACTGTGACTGGAGTTGTTGGAACTTTTGTTAGGATACTTGTGGCTGGAACAGTTGTTGTGAATGTAGTCATGATTGTGACTGGAGTCGTTGTTGTGACCGGAGACGACGTAGTCTCTGAAAGATGAGCACAATTTAGAAAAGAAAGTTAGGATTAATAAAAAATATGAAGCTCTATTTCTATACAGAAATACTGTGCAACTACTGTAGTTATAGAACCCAGAATCACTGATTCCCCTCGTAATTCCTCATTGATGAGGGATCTTTCAGGGATACATCTCGAGACATAGTACAGTCTACGCCTTGGGATTAACTGAGAATCCCTCTATTAAATTCAGGGGTGTGAAATGCACACTGCACACTTGCATACCTTCTAATGAGGTCCCAAATGTTCAAGGGCAGGAAATCTTCAGTCTCCTATGAACTTTCACTAAGGTGCAGGACTCAAATGCAGCTCATTAACAGGGGTTGTTGGGGAGCCCTGGCCACTTTGAGACTTCACTTAATACTCTTAGCCTCTCCGATGCAAGTTAAGGTCGCGGCGTCATGATAATACTTATTTCATAGTTTTACAAACTGTGCACAGATCAATCCACTCAACCTTTCCAGGCATTTTATGACAGGAGGAGGGGGACTGAAGCACAATCCATCGACAGAGTGTTGTTTAAAGACCTGGTGCTCTGTAGGTGGATGTATGGGTTATACAGATCTGTGGAGGGTAAATGTCCACCCGGCAGTACCTCCCTTGGCCCAACAAGAGGACACAGAGCAGCAGGTGTAGCATTCCAAGCCATGCCCCTGCTTTTGATAGGGCTGGCCACAAGCCCCAACAGAAGCTGGCATAGGGCCTGAACGGGTCTTCTCCTCGTTAATTAAGGCCAGCTATTCTGTCAGTGTTAGAATAAGTAACATGGAGTCATAATGGGTTAAAGAGTATGAGTTAAAATGAGTGAGGAGTGTCAGAAAAGGATTTGACGGGAGGGGTGAATTAGAGTATATGTGTGAGTCTGTTAGGCTTGTGGGTCTGCCATATGACAAGGTATACTTAAAGTATTTTGTATGGTTTATGCGAGCAACCATAGCTACATTGTAGCACTGGTATTTTGGAGGCATGTCTTTCTAAAAGGGACAAAATACAGTGCCTGGATTACTGGGGGTAGTTCTTGGCACTCTGGGGGCAGTGCTTGATACATGGCTGGCCACCTTTGGCAAAATGCTGGTGCTAGTATATTTGAGGTACTACTTAACATATGTGTGAGGGTAACCCACAAGTGTTGAAATCAATGGTGTCAACTTGTGGTCAGCATTGACTTTGATGGCACACCATGAAAGTACTGAAATATTTAAAAAGTGCCTTCTGCCTTTTTATCATGTTCATGTGAAAATTGCAGTTTAAAATCCACTACCTGACTCCATATAAAAAAAAACAGGCGATGGAACTCCCCTCAAATACTCCTAGAAGACGTTCAAAATTGTTTTTCATCCACCGTGGCACTTTAGGCAGAAGCCCAGCTTATGCAAATCAGGACCAAGATTGATTTGCATATGGCATATGGCAAGTCTTTGTTGAAAGCAAAATGCTCCACTGGGCAGAACAAACACAAGAATATGGAGAGAAGCCGTCAAATCAGGAGCATGGCTTTGAAATAGATAAGAAGGCCATCTAATCAGAAGCAAGAGGAAGCGGCTGACCTAAATACCAGTTTACGTATATTTTTCTTATTCATCAGAAACAAGTGGTCTGCATGCAGACAGCCAATGCTGGCTCTAGCTGAAATATAAAAATGGAAATTGCAGAAGGGTTCTTTCTGAGATATTAGACATGAAGGCAGCAATATATAACATTCTTTCTTATTCCCTGGCTTGTTCTATTAAAACGCAGATTGTCAGCTGTTAAGGTTCCATTTACTGGAGGAAAATGTATACACCCAAAATAAATATATGAATGTAGCTTTCATGGATTCTTGGCTTGCTTGTGCTCTGGTTAAGGTAGGAACTGGCCCGGCAGTTCGGGCTTGACTATTACTACTGGAGTAGGGTAAATGTGTTGGAATGATACTCCAGCAATTGCCAGTGGTTAGATAAGTTGTAAGCATTCCTCCCATCACCTTTCGTGTGTTCGCTGTACTAATTTGTCTCCACAAGTGCAATTTTGAAAAGTAAAGCGGGGAGCTGATGAGAGACCCATGATTTTCTTTCCAGGAAGTCGGGGGATCTGTCCGGGGTTTGTGCTGGCTCAAACACTGCTCTCAATATCCATAAGCACTGTAGTGCATTTTCATTGTGATTGCACTATTACTACATCTAGCCCTGGAGGCAGCGGACATAAAAACACAACCTGGCTGCTTGTGGATGATACCCCTTGGAATGCATTTCGACTAAGCTTGTTTTCTGATTACTTTAAGGTGTGTGGTTCATTATAAACACCTGCCAAAAAAGTTCAAGATATTTAGAAATGATAACAGACTTTGACCCTTTAGGAATAAGGGTAGATGAAGACACTAAATGCAACACAAATCTCTCTAATGCTCTACTGTTGCAACACACAGGGGCTACCATGAGATATGAAAACAATTTAGGTTTATGGGCCATATCATCAGCACTAAAAGTTTATAGGGTTCAAGCCTCATTGATGTCTGTCTACAGAGCTAAAGTATGGGTGTTTGCCAATCTCTCGAAATTCATGTAAGAGTTGTTTTGCACCAAAGATGTGTCAAATCCGTGCATGGGAAAGATAGCAGTCTGCAAGGGTGCTCCTATATTTGAGCAATGCTTGTTGAATATTTGTCTGCTTATAAAAATTAATGTTGGCATTTTGCCACAAACTACACCCCAGCTGTCACTGCCCTCAATGTGAAAAAACAGAGATGCTTTTCTTGTTCGTTGGCACTATATACAATCTGGGGCACATTTACAACTTCTGGCGCATCTCTGCGAATCAGCAGGGATGCACCAGAAGAGTTGTGACGCATCTGCCCACCTGTGCGCCATCACTGATGCGCCTCATTTACATTGCTGCGCACCATGGCGCAAAAATGGGCAGATGGGTGTCGCACCCCCCGGCGGAAAGGTGGCGCATTGCTGGAGTTGCGTCGCTGCTCGTGGTGCCCCTATGCCTGCTTCAAGCAGGCGCAGGGTTTTGACGCAGCATGGCTGTAAAGGTGACTGAGGGAAATCTTGTAGATTTTCTCAGCCACTGTTGCGAAGCGTTCCTGCGCCGGAAGGTTGTATATACCCTGCAGCATGGCGCTGGCTTTGCACCGCCGATGCGTCACAAAAGTGACACAACAGCGGCGGCGCTAATGTGGCATAAGGGCCTTGTAAATCTGCCCCCCAGTCTGCAAAAACGCCTACTACCAATAGTGAAGAACTTAAACCAAACTCCTACGTAGCTACGAGAATATGCAAACCATACCGCAGAACTCCTGGTTTTTGGTATTGTTCTCCACATGGAATGCTTCTTCTCAAAACTATGTATTTTAAATTTAAGGACTCTTTCTGCCACTCTTCCTGCTCTCCACATGCAGGATATTTTCCCATGCAAGTGCAAGTACTGGCACAGGTGGCTCCAGACTCCCTTATTGGTCAACAGAATAAAAGATGTCCAATCTTATTTTATTAAGCACTTACCACAAAATGATCAACTAACCTTGCTACATAGGAGTGAAGCTTCTGTACATCAACCAGACTTCAGATGTTTCAGAACACGCAATTGAGGTCAGTGAATCTTGCAATAGCTGAAGGGATTTTGTGAGTCTAGGCTAATCAGATTTTTTGTTTTTTATAGCAACTCATTATATAGTGTAATTTCTTCTTCTTTTCCTACTTGAAAAGTATTGGACAGAAACAGAAGTAGAAAAAAGCCTCTAAGGCCAGACTTCAGCTTGAGCAGATCGAGACTCCATATTCTCTATTTATACCTAATCACCGGTATGGATGCCTTTGATGCAGATGCCATCTGTCCTTATCTTTCCAAGAAACTATGAAAGTGTCACATCATTTAGACAATGACATTGATAAAACACCCGATGCACAGAAAATGACATCAATAGGACACCTGATGTGACATCAGTCTGGGACAAGTGCCTTGTTATCTGTATTTAATGATAATATATTAATCATAACATAAAGAATGTAGTCTGAATTGACATGTTTTTACCTTATTTGCTTATAAGAATACGTCAAGGACACATTCAAGTTATGTCAGACATTCCTACGGCTACATCAGAAAATTATCATATCTGATAAGCCACAGTATAAAGGTCTTTAAAGTGACCACTTGGCAGATTATTGTGCAAGATACTGTCAGATGATTCTGATAGACAGTTGTGTTGCCGCAGTATCCCATACTGCGCTGAAAGCTGAGACCGATCCAGGTCTGGGAGGCGAGGAGCTGATGCTGATGTGTGTCTTCCTTTCAAGGGAACACTCTCACCCAACTACTGATAACTGAATGAATGAATATATGAATTATAGAGCGCTAACTTAGCCCAAGGGGGTCAAGGCGTTAACAGCAGAACAATATGCAGGAAAAAAGATACACTCAGACAGACATCTAAGGGAACAACCAGGTTTTTAACATCTTTCGAAAAAGAGTGTGTGATTGTTGTCCCGAAATTTCCACAAGGAGAGAGTTCCACATTTTGGCTGCAGCAATCGAAAAGGATCTCACCCCCCATCTTTAAGCCTGGGAAAAGTAAGGAGGTGTTTGCTTGCTGACCTGAGATTCCTAGTGGGAACATAATGGTGAAATAGGGCTTTAATGCCATCAGGACCCAGGCCATAGTAAGCATTATGAGTGAGGCAGAGGGTTTTGAACATAATCCTACGGTCCAACGGGAGCCAGTGCAGAGAAAGAATAGAAGCTGAGACTGAATGGTTTTTTGGGCAAGTCCATCACCAGCCTAGCAGCAGCATTCTGCACCAGCTACAAGCGCCACAGTTGTCACTCGTTAATGCCCAGATAAAGGGTATTACAATAATCCAATCTGGACAATATTAGAGCAACAACAACTTTTTTGCGTGCCGCAAGCGGAAGAAACTGCAAGATCTTCCTTATGAGCCTTATTAGCCCGAAACAGGTAGCCACTGTCCTGCTAATTTGCAGATTCAAGGACAAGAAATTGTCCAACAGAACTCCAAATATTTTTCCATGGGAGACGGGGCTTGGGCAGGTGCCCAGAGTGTCAGGCCACCACTCCCGGGACCAAATGTCCACCTTGTCCCCGAAGATAAGAACCTCCATCTTCTCGCCATTCAGTTTCAGATAGTTTTTCACCATCCAAGATGAGACTGCTGGCATGCAGTTTTTAAAATTGCAAACAGTGTCCCTAATGTTATGAGTGATGGACACCATGATCTGCGTGTCATCCGCATATGACAACATACCCAGACCAAAAGATTTTACCACCTTTTCCAGCAGAGCAACATAGATATTAAACAACGTAGGGCTCAGGGAGGAGCCCTGAGGCACATCGCATAAAAGGGGAGTTGGATCTGAACAGAAATTGCCCAATTTAACTGTTTGGGTGCGGTCACTGAGAAAAGAGGCGAGAATCCCTAAGGCCGAGCCCCCAACACCTATCTCCCTGAGACGCTCCACCAATCTCAGTGGGGATAAGGTATCAAAACCTGGGGTGAGATCAAGTAAAATTAGTAAGGTGGTATGACCTGCATCCACCTGTGTATGGATGTTATCAAACACCGCAGTGAGCGCAGTTTCAGTGCTATGACAATTTCTGAATCCGTGTTGAGAACCATCAAGGATTTGATGGTCCCTTAAGTAGGCACACAGGTGGGAGTTCAGATAAGATTCTAAAATCTTTGCAGGGACCAGCAAAATGGAAATGGGTTGATAATTTTTCAGTTCCATCGGGTCCAGAGAGGGCTTTTTTAAAAGTGTCTTAACTACTGCCACCTTCCAGGCCAGGGGATATCACCCATCCGAGATGACTAAATTTAGGACCGTGGTGAGATGCGGCAAAATAGCCTCTTTGGCACTTTTTAGGACCTTCAGAGGACAGGGGTCCATTGGAGATCCAGACTTAATTCCTTCTAGAAGGTGGTCTGTAATCTCTAGAGACAAACTAGGAAAGGAAAGTAAACGAGGAGTCGCATTATTGCTGGATCTATTCACTGGATAAAGTACTGACTGGGCGTCTAGGTCCTTATTTAAGTTTAAGGCTTCCAGCTGGGCATATATGTCTGAAATCTTAGTGCAAAAGAAGGTTGAAAGCCTATCCCAGAACTCCTGTGAAGACTCCACCGGGACAATAGTCGAGGGAGAGGTAAGAGAATTAACAGTGTTAAAGAGCTCTTTAGAGGATTTAATCGACTCAGAAATATTTACGTAGAACTTTCCCTTTTCCTCCAAAATAGCTGCTTTGTAAACTTTCAAGCATTGTTTATGCAATTGTCTGCCTGAGGGTGTTAGATCAATGCGCCATCATCTTTCCTGCTTCCTGCATTCCTGTCTAAGCTTACGCGGTCTGTCAGAGAACCAGAGAGCAGAAGACCTTTTCCTTGCTGAGTAATGACTTTGTATGGGAGCTAAGGGGTCCATAACTGCTAACAGCTTTTTAGATAGCTCATCTGCAGCTAAGTTAGCGCTTAAGTGACCTGGGAGTTGAAAATTTGTGAGAGCGTTAGCAACGGCCTCATTACTAAACAAATAAAAATTCCGTTTGTCAGCCACTTTCCTATTTTCAGATCGCATATTACCAGATGTCAAGAATCTTAAACTAAAAGGAATGGCAAAGTGGTCTGACCAAGCTAGTGGAAGGGGTTCTCCTGTCCTAATCCAGTGATCATTAGAAAAAATCCCATCTAGTGTGTGGCCCGCCTCATGAGAGGGGGATGTAACCAGTTGTGAAAAGCCACAGCACTTCATACTTTTCCAGAAGGGTTTGTGTATCGGGACTTGCGCTATTCTCTAGATGAAAATTAAAGTCACCAAGAAGTGTAAAGTTGTTCTATCTAGGTAGGGCTCCAGAACATTAGAAAAATCCTGACTAAAGGATGCCCTCGGTCCAGGTTGACAATAACAGAGCACCCCAGAAAAGCTTTCTGTGGGATGCGTGTTTATAGAGAAATATAGAGCCTGATACTGGTCGAGAGATGAGGTGAGTGGTTCAGAGCGACAGGTGAAACTATTCCTTAACAGAATGGCCTAACCCCCACCCCCCTCCCCACCCCACTACTCTTTTCCAGTCTGTTAAGGTTGTATCCCGAATGGATAGCCTCTACAAGGTTGGGACCTGAGCAATCATTAGCCCACGTTTCAGTTATGACACCCAGTCCGGATTTCGTTGTAAAACAAAATCTTTAAAAGCCACATTGTTTTTGATCAGGGATCTAACATTAATAAGGAAGCCCTGAACTAACTTCTCAGTAGTGAAGGGAGTACCTATATCCATGGTAATAACCAAGCTCTCCTCTCCTTCCCCTATAGTTCCAAAATCACAAAATGCACAAGGAGAAAATCCTTTCCTGGCAAGGGTATCGGGGTCTACAGTATGTTTGCAATGAGCCTTAACCTTGCAAAGTTCCGGCAGTTCCTATCTAGAGTACCTTGGACCTACCTTTAAGCCTGGCAGAGAAGAACCAGCAACCCTGGTGTGGACTTGGCACGGACGGGCGCGGACGGGCGCAGACAGGCTTGCCTTTGGCGCGCCGGCTGTGTGCCCACTGCGCGGCGAGTAGAGCATGCTATTTTTATAGGCTTCGCGCACTATAGCGCTAACCAATATGTCTCTACCCCTCGCCAGCCGGCATAGGAGCAATGGAGTCTCCTACACCCTCCACAACAAACGGTAAGGACCGCGGTGGACCGGGGTGCAAGGCGGGACCCTGAAGCAGAAAACTGCCGAAGTATTTAGAGGAGTGCGAAGTTTAAGATCGTAATGTGCAAAGAAGCAAAGAAGAATTAATCAAAACATCGGAAAAGTATTTTTTTAAAAACGTTTAAAAACAAAGTGCCCCCAATCGAAGTATATCTAAGAGGACTAAACTGCTTATATGCGTCCGCTGCGTGGCTGGTAGAGCATGCTATTTTTATAGGCTTCGCACACAAGAGTGCTAACCCACGTGTCTACGCCCCACGCCAGCCGGCAGAGGAGCAATGGAGCCTCTTACATCCTCCACAACAATCTGCAGAGACCGCAGTGGTCCGGGGTGCAAGGCGGGACCCTGAAGCAGGAAACTGCCCAAGTATTTAGGTAAGTGCGAAGTTTAAGATCGTAATGTGCAAAGAAGCAAAGAAGAATTATTCAAAACATCAGTAAAGTATTTTTTTTTAAATGTTTAAAAACAGAGTGCCCCCAAACGAAGTATATCCTAGAGGACTAAACTGCTTACATGCGTCCGCTGCGCGGCGGGTACAGCATGCTATTTTTATAGGCTTCGTGCACTAGAGCGCTAACACACGTGTCTCCGCCCCTCGCCAGCCGGCAGAGGAGCAATGGAGCCTCCTACACCCTCCACAATAAACGGTGAAGACCTAACTTTAGGACTCCTAAATGCCTCTGTGAATATCAAAAGTCTTATAGTTAGGATTTTTCTCAGTTTAAAAGGAGTAAAGTTAGGACTTCTTACTTTAGGACTCCTAAATGCCTTCTGTGAATACCAAAAGTCGTAAAGTTAGGATTTTTCTCAGTTTAGGAGTAATAAAGTTAGGAGTCCTAACTTCAGGACTCCTAAATGCCTTCTGTGAAAACCGAAAGTCTTACACTTAGGATTTTTCTCAGTTTAAAAGGAGTAAAGTTAGGACTCCTTACTTTAGGATCCTAAATGCCTTCTGTGAATACCAAAAGTCTTAAAGTTAGGATTTTTCTCAGTTTAGGAGTAATAAAGTTAGGAGTCCTAACTTCAGGACTCCTAAATGCCTTCTGTGAATACCGAAAGTCTTACATTTAGGATTTTTCTCAGTTTAGGAGTAGTAAAGTTAGGAGTCCTAACTTTAGGATTCCTAAATGCCTTCTGCCAATACCGAAAGTCTTAAAGTTAGGGTTTCGCTCAGTTTAGGAATAGTAAACTTAGGACTCCTAACTTTAGGACTTCTAAATGATTTCTATGAATACCGGAATGAGTAATTGCCTTCTGTGAATAACAAAATGGTGGTAAATTTAGGATGTTGCCTTAAGTTAGTTCTGTGAACCAGGCCCA
Source organism: Lissotriton vulgaris (assembly GCF_964263255.1). Classification (NCBI taxonomy): domain Eukaryota; kingdom Metazoa; phylum Chordata; class Amphibia; order Caudata; family Salamandridae; genus Lissotriton; species Lissotriton vulgaris. Next base: position 1,185,999,266 of record NC_141693.1, on the reverse strand, counting down.
AGGTGACAAGGTGTGGATTTCGACTTGAAATATGCACCTAAAACGGTAGCGAAAATTCAAACCTCGATTCGTGGGTCCTTTTCAAGTAGAGAGAAAGGTTAATCCAGTGAGTGTTAAGATCCGTCTCCCTTCTATGTTAAAGCTACACCCAGTCTTCCATGTATCTCTGCTTAAAAAGAATCCATCAAATCTGAGATTAAAGGGGCTTCTGTTCAAGTTCAGTCAGTGAAAGAGTTTGAGGTGAAACAGATTCTAGATTCCAAGGTAAAGAAGGGAGAGTTGTACTATTTGGTTAACTGGAAAGGTTATGGCCCAGAAGAGAGAACATGGGAACCAAAGATTAAGTTGCATGCTCCCAGGTTGGTTAGAGTTTCATAGGACTCATCCCAATAAGTCCAAGGAGAGAGGGGGAGCTTTGGTGGAGGGTACTGTCAGAATTGTATTTGTATTTGTATATGGTATTTATAGAGCGCTAACTGTCGCTCCGAAAGGAGCATCCTGGTGCTGATACAGTGTACAATACAATATTAAAACCTAGATTGCAGCCATTACAAAACTGTCCGACAAACTGTAGATCCAAGTTTTTAATTGTTTCCTAAAGGCATTCTCCTGAGCCAGAAGTCTAAAGTCTTTAGGCATGGCATTCCATTCCTTGGAGGCCAGTACGGTAAGTGTCTTACCTCCCTTGGTTTTATAATTAAATCTGGGGATATTAATTAGGTTGCTGCCTGCGGACCTCAGGCATCTTGAAGGGTTATAGCGAGCAAAACGTCTCACAAGATACTTTGGACCTGTCTTATTTAAAGCTCTGAGAGAGGTCAACAAGATCTTAAATAAGATTCTCTTATGTAGCGGCAGCCAATGTAAAGTCTTAAGCGCAGTGGTAGCCGAGGATCTTCTGGGTAATTTAAGTACCAATCTCGCTGCTGCGTATTGGAGAATCTGAAGTTTTTTTAGCGTGGATTTTTTCACCCCGGCTATCAAGCCGTTGCAATAATCCAAACGCGATAGTATCAAGGCCACTGCCACCGTCTTTCTGGAATCAGTGGGCAGAAACTCGAAAAACTTCTTTAGAGATTTAATGATACTAAAGCAGCTTCCTGCTGTGTTCCTTACATGCTGGTCGAAGGAGAGAGCGGAGTCAAATAGAACCCCCAAAATTCTTGCGGTTTCCACTGACTGGGGTGGAGCAGGTGAGTCCTCAGGCCACCAATCCTTGGGATAGAAATGGACATCTTTTCCCAGAGGTAAAATCTCTGTTTTATTGGCATTACATTTTAAATGGTTGGTGTTCATCCATCGGAAAACCTCCATCAGACAGCTCTTGAAGTTTTGTTCCATATTGATGGAATTTTTATCCATAGATACCACTAACTGAGTGTCATCAGCGTATGATGTGACAAGTATCCCGTGTGACTCAATTAGTGCAATAAGGGGGACCATGTAAATGTTGAATAAGAAAGGGCTTAAGATGGAACCCTGCGGGACCCCAGATGGAACTTTTTTTTCGTTGGATAAAAAAGGGCCCAAGGAGACTGTTTGAGATCTGTCAGTCAAAAAGGATATTATCCATGCCAAGGCCACTTCTGTTATGCCTATACTTCTCAGCCTGTCAAACAGGATTTCGTGCGATATGGTGTCGAATGCTGCCGTGAGGTCCAACAAAATCAAGACAGCGTTTTTGGCTTGATCCTGCAAGAATTTAAAAGAATCAGTGAGCTCGATGAGGGCAGTTTCAGTCGAATGTTTAGGTCGAAAACCTGACTGTTGAGGATGTAAAATATTCTGAGTATCAACAAAAATTTTCAATTCTTGGTATACTATCTGCTCTGTTATTTTACCCAAGACAGGGAGGAGGGATATTGGTCGAAGATTAGATAGATCCGTGGTAGACTTGTTGGATTTCTTCATTAAAGGCTTCACAATTGCTTTTTTCCAATCAAGAGGGACCACTCCAGAGCTGAGTGAGGCATTAACTATCGCATTGATAGTAGGATTAGCCAGGTGAGAACCCCAAAAGTCCCTAAAAATCGTCATACTAGTTGTAAAATGCACAAGTAGCTTTATTCCAGACTCCACAGATCCATTTCCCTTAAGCTAGTCTTGTTCTGGCTGCAATTTAGGCTTTCCTCACAGCTGTGGAATTCTAAGATGGCCGCTCATGTAGAGTAGGTTGTAGGTCTAGTGTTTCTGCTGTTTTGCAATCACAGCTGAGCTCGTACTCGCTCTTGATGAGTGCTGCGCACTTCAATTGAAGTTTCCTGAGGAGAGGCAGTGCTAACCGTTCTCGCTGCGCTCAGACTTCAAAGAATCCTTTAACTTGAGAGAGAGAGAGAGTTTCCTGGAGTTTTAGGGCCATATGTATGAAACTTAGGTTTTGCGATTCTCATATAGCGATTTTGAGAGAATCGCAAAATGCTATGTATGTAGGATTTGCAAATAATTTTGCGAATCCTACATATTTCTTAATTGAGTATCGCAAATTGCAATTCGCAATTAAGGAATACCTCCCCATTCATTCCTATGGGACTAGAGGTCCATAGGAATGAAAAGACATTCTCAATTTGCGATTCTCAATTAGAGAATCGCAAATTGAGAATGCAATTTCAAGGGTGCCTGGGTGTCAAAAGGACACCCTGTTGCACCCCTGAAATGTGCATGTGTGCACATGTGGCACACATGCATGCCCTAAGGGCATGCATGTGTGCCACATGGCAGTTGGAAAAATGCAAAAAAGTGCATTTTTCAAAGAAATCGCAAATTACCACCAACTCGAACATGGTGGTAATTAGCGATTCCTTATGGCCAAATTGCACTTTTTCTGTGCTTCTTACACTCAATTAATCAGTCATTTGTTAAGCGCACTACATACCTGTGAGGGTCTCAAGGCGCTGGGGGGAGGTGGGGGCCGCTACTGATCGAACAGCCAGGTCTTTAGTGTACTCCTGAAGGTCAGAAGGTCTTGGGTTTGTCGTAGGCACAGTGGCAGTGTCCCATGTCTTGGCGGCGAGGTGGGAGAAGGATCTCCTGCCAGTGGTTTTTCTTCGGATGCGCGGGACGGTGGCGAATGAGTGGTCAGCAGAGCGTAGCTGGCGGTTGGGAGTGTAGAAGGAGAGCCGTCCGTTGAGGTAGGCTGGGCCGGTGCCTTGTGTGCATGGATGAGGAGCTTGAAGGATATCCTCTCTTTGACGGGGAGCCAGTGCAGGTTTCTCAGGTGGAAAGTGATGTGGCCGTGTCGTGGTACATCGAGGATCAGTCGTGCCAAGGCATTTTGGATGCGTTGCAGTCGATTGATGAGCTTGGTCGGGGCTCCCGCTTAGAGGGCGTTTCCGTAGTTGAGTCTGCTGCTGATGAGGCCCTGGGTGACTGTCTTTCTTGATCCATCTGTAGATCTTGTGGAGCATGCGGAGGGTGTTGAAGCAGGAGGAGGAGACGGCGTTGACTTGCTTGGTCATTGAGAGCATTGAATCGAGGATGATTCCCAGGTTGCGTGCGTGGTCGGTGGGGATCAGGGCTGCCCCCAGTGCCGTTGGCCACCAGGAGTCGTCCCAGGCTGACGGTTTGGAGCCGAGGATGAGGACCTCCGTCTTGTCCGAGTTCAGCTTCAGACGGCTGATCTTCATCCAGTCGCCGACGGCCTTCATTCCTTCATGGAGGTTGGCTTTGGCGGTGATGGGGTCCTTGTTGAGGGAGAGGATCAGTTGAGTGTCGTCGGCAGAGGAGATTATGTTGAGGTTGTTCTGTCGGGTGACGTGTGCAAGCCGGGCGATGTAAGTGTTAAACAGTGTCGGGCTGAGGGAGGATCCTTGGGTTACGCTGCAGATGAGCTCGGAGGCTTCGGAACGGAATGGGGGGGAGGCGGCCGCTCTGGGCTCTGCCGGAGAGGAAGGAGGTGGTCCATTCCAGAGCCTTGTCTCGGATCCCTGCGGCGTGGAGGCATGCGCGTAGTGTGCGGTGGCAGACGGTGTCGAAGGCTGTGGAGATGTCTAGGAGGATGAGTGCGGCAGTCTCCCCGTTATCTAGCAGGGTCCTGAAGTGGTCGGTGGCGGCGATGAGGGCGGTCTCGGTGCTGTGGTTGCTGCGGAACCCTGACTGGGAAGGGTCCAGGATTCTGTTCTCTTTGAGGTAATCGGGTAAGCTGTCTGTTACAATTTTCTCGATGATCTTGGGCGGGAAGGGGAGCAGAGAGATGTGATATAGAAGGAATAGCAATTTGTGATTCCTGAAATGCAATTGCAAAATAAGGAATCGCAAATTTTGCGGTTCCTTATTTTGCAAGGCAGTTTTGCTTTCATACATACCACTTAGCTAAATTGCGATCGCAAACGCCGAAATTCGCAATTTTGAATGATACATATGGCCCTTAGTGCTTTCGTCTAAAACTGGTTCTTGCTTCGTTTTCAGTGAGAGAGTTTCGTCTCTTTCTTTGCAGGAGCGTCGGAAGAGAGAATACCAATTCCAGTTTGTGAGTAAAGCAACATTTGGGTCTCAGATGGTCACGCATGCCCTTGTGGTTGCCTACAAGTAAGTCATATTTTTTCAGCGTTCACAGAGACAATAGCAGTTTTGAATTGCTACTTTTGAGAGGAAGCTAGACTAATCACTCCTATACTACCTTCTCCTAGATTCATTGCAAGTACCGGAAAAAAGACTATTACTTGAGATTTTTCACACGTATTTTTCATGAGAGAGCAAGTAGTAATACTTGGAGATAAGGATTACGTACAAGAGACAAAGGACAATTAATACCTGTTCTAAAACATAGTTCTATTCCTAAAAATTAAATTCAAGTATTCGCCTCTGAAATATAAGAGAAGAATAATTAAAGAACTGAAATTAAATCTAAAATCGTAAGAGAAAAGTTTGAAACATAATAATATTAATTTACTAGAGAGCAGAACTCCTGTGGAAATACAGGTAACAGGGTTGAGATAAAATAAAGGAATAAATACTCAGTGTTTAGTTATAGTAGTTTCATGTGCTCTTAGTTGCAGGATTCTACAAGAATATTTGCACCTTACCAGTACAGAGAGGTGACAGGTCAAAACATTTAGATCTAATAAACATACAAGAGAGCAGCAAACCACTGCGGAAAGACAAGTAACAAAAGGAAACCTTATAGTGTACAGTTATAGTGGTTACATGGTGTTCTTTGTTACAGGTGCCTACAAAGATCTTAGCACGAGTCCAGTCACCAAGAGGAGAAGCAGCGGCAGTCTTTCTTTTCTTCCCAATCCCCTTTCCCCCTCACTGCTGCATGTGAGCAGTGCAAGCTTACTGTGGTAGAGTAGGGGACTGAGGAAGCAATGATCTGCTCCTGTGGAAACTAAAGTTCAGGTGTTTGGTACTTGACACCCATGCCTACAAATGCCTCCACAACACTGTGCCATAATATCTCAATGAATAAATCTCCTACCACATACCCAAGAGAAACCCACAATCTGCCGACCTCGCCCTTTCCGAAACCCCAAGCATCCGCAGAGCAAGAACAGGTGGAAGAGCCTTCTCCTACATCGTCCCAAAGACCTGGAATGAGCTCCCTATCTATATCAGAGACACCCCCACTGTGCACAGCTTCAGGAAGAGCCTGAAGGCCAAACTTTTCAACTGACCTAGAGCTGCATGTGTATCCACAGCCTGGTTGCTGAATACTCAGCTTTGTTCTACCAGTCATATGTCGCTCTGGTTCTTGTGGGTACAAGACCTGCCGCAAACTGGATTGGCTGTAAAAGTGCACTAGGATTAATATAATATGATCCCAACACACAACTCCAGCTTTCTGATCCCACGTTGAGTGTAGTTGAAGACTTTGACCATCTTGAAAATGACTAAAGTGTGTAGGGTTAGCCCTGGGAACCTTTGTCCCTTTAGTTAGGTATCCCCAAGCTCACTCCCACCCACTAGCCCATGGCAGGCATAAATGTGGCATCTCCAGGCACCCACTTCAGAACACTCCTGGACCTGAGGCTGATCAGAGGAGGACTAAACCTGCTGCATGCAACCAAAGAATACCTATGGAGGACTGGAGCTGCTGGTCTCTTGCTTGTACGCAGGAGAAAGAAGTAAACTCCAAGGGACAAACGACTAACCTGCTGTTAAAGCTATAGGGATAGAATAATTCACATTTGTAAAGCGCGAACAATCACCCGTAAGGGTCTCTAGGCGCTGGAGGCCGTCGGAAAGAATAAGCAAGCTATTGCCCAAAGTCACATGGTGCTGGGCTAATCTGCCGCCGGCACCGGGGATCGAACCGTGATCCCCAGATTCCGGAGTCAGTTGCCCTGACTGCAGCGCCACACCTCTTCCTCCGCAGCGCCGCGCCTCTTACACTATAATAAGCTTCTAGTGGCTTTTTCTGCAACTACCCAGCTGATCAGTGACAAGAAGGCCTTTACTGGACTCCACCTGACAATCTGTGACTCTAAAGTACCTCTCCCGAGGTCCTGGGTGGCTTGAGAAGTGCACTCCTGTGGTGAATTGGGACTTTGAGGACTAAAGTCAGAAGATAAAATGTTTTGCTCAGGACAAACCAGGTTGATGTATCTCAAATTTCACCCTTTCGTAGACAATACACATTCAAGATTAAAAAAGAACCACAGACCAGAAACAGCACTCATTGCTACTACTGACATTAAAAACATCCTGGGCCTAGGGGAAATAGCTGCCCTCAGCCTGCTCAACCTCTCCGCGGCCTTTGACACTGTCCCCCACAACACTCTCACCAGAAGGCTATAAAGAATTAGTATTCAAGGATCTGCTCTCAAATGGATCTGCTCTTTCCTTATGGGAAGAAACCAAAGGGTTAGTCTGCCACACTTCACATCAGAGACCAAGAAACTGATATGCTGTGTCCCACAGGGATTATCCCTCAGTCCTACTCTTCTCAAACTGTACATGATACCGCTTGCCAACATCATCACAAGATATCAACATCATCTCCTACGTTGATGACACCCGATTCATTCTCTAATTCATGGACAAGATAAACACCACCAGGACCAACTTCACCAACTGCATGACCATGGTATATACTTGAGTCGCCAATTAACTCCTAACCAGACTCCAGACCCTTCAGAATAGAGATACAAGGCTCATACTTGACCTCCCACACCACACCTCACCCACATCACACCGTACCTGAGAAAACTTCACTGGCTCGCCATTCACTAACCCAGCCAATTCAAACTTCTCACGCACACATAAAAAACCCTAGACAATGCAATCAATCAATCAATCAATCATGGAATTGTAAGCGTGCTACTCAGCCGTGAGGGTCTCAAGGCGCTGAGGGGGGTCTGCAGATCTGTTTAGCCGAAGAGCCAGGTCTTCAGGGTTTTCCTGAAGGTGTTCCGGGAGAGGGCGCGTCTGATGTCTGCTGGTAGCTCATTCCAGGTTCTGCCTGCAATGTGAGAGAAGGATCTTCTGCCTGCTCTGGCTCTGTGGATGCGCAGGGTTTCGGCCAGTGCGAGGTTGGAAGATCAGACATTTCTTTTGGGTACGTGGAAGTTGATTCTGTTGTTGAGGTTTTTGGGTCCGTTATTGTGTAGGCATTTGTAGGCGTGAGTGAGGATTTTGAAAGTGATTTTCTTCTCCACGAGGAGACAGTGGAGACTTTGTAGGTATTGGCTGATGTGTTCATGTCGGGGGATGCCAAGGACAAGTCTGGTGATGGTGTTCTGTATTGTCTGGAGTTTGCGGAGTAGGGACTTGTTGATGCTGGCATAGAGTGCGTTTCCATAATCCAGTCTGCTGGTGTTGAGTGCATGGGTGACTGTCTTCTTTGACTCATGGGGGATCCACTTAAAGGTCTTGTGGAGGAAGTGGAGGGTGTTAAAGCAGCTGGAGTTGGCGGCGTTGACCTATCGGTTCATGATGAGTGATGATTCGATTACGATGCTGAGGTTTTTGGCGTGGTCTGAGGTGGTAGGTGGGCTTACGAGGGCAGTCGGCCGCCAGGTGCTGTCCCATGCAGAAGAGGTGGTACAGAGGATGAGGACTTCTGTCTTCTTGGCGTTGAGCTTCAGGCAGCTGTTGGTCATCCAGACTGCAACGTCTTGCATTCCTTTCTGGAACTTGAGTTTGGCAGTGGTGGGGTCTTTGGCGAGGGAGAGGATGAGCTGGGTGTCGTCGGCATAGACTACTATGTTGAGTCCGTGTTGTTGGACGATGGCTGCGAGGGGGGGCCGTGTAGATGTTGAAGAGGGTGGAGCTCAGTGATGAACCCTGTGATACTCCGCAGGTGATTTTCGAGGGGTCGGAGAGGAAAGGTGGGAGTCAAATCCTTTGGCTTCTTCCGGTGAGGAATGATAGGATCTAGTCCAGTCCTTGTATGCCTGTGTCGTGTATTCTGGTGACTAGTGCGCGGTGGGAGATGGTGTAGAAGGCTGCTGATAGGTCGAGTAGGATGAGGGCTGCGGAGTGTCCTTGGTCCAGGAGGGTGCGGACGTCATCTGTGGCGAGTAGGGCAGTCTCTCTCCGGTGGTTGCTTTGGAATCCGGATGGAGACGGGTCAAGGACGGCGTTCTCTTCATTGAATTGTGTCAGTTTCCTGTTTACTGTTTTCTCTGCAACTTTGCCTGCAAAGGGGAGGAGCAAGAGATGGGCCGATAGTTCTTGAGGTCGGTGGGGTCAGCTATGGGCTTCTTGAACAGGGGTCTGACTATGGCGCACTTCCAGTCATCTGGGAAGGTGCCTATTTTGAAGGGGGTGTTGCTGGTGCGTTGTAGTTTGGGTGCAATGGTGGCGGCAGCTCTGTGGTAGATGTGAGGGGGGCAGGAGTCGGTGTGGGCCCCTGAGTGGATGCTTTTCATGGTTGAGGCAGTGTCTTCGACAGTGATTGGTGTTCAGTTGGAGACGGTGGGCTGGCTGGTGTTTCTGGGATATGGGGGCCATTTGAAGTGCCTGGTTGATGTTTGATGAAGTTGTCGTAGAGGTTTTTGATCTTGAGGTGGAAATAGGTTCCAAGCTTGTCACAGAGGTATTGGGATGGGGTGATGTCTGTGGCTTTGCTGTGTGGGTTGGTGAATTCATAAATGACACTTAAAAGTTCCTTGGAGTTGGTGGAGTTATCAAGGACTAGGTTGTGGATGAAGTTCCTCTTGGTGACTCTGATCTGATTGTGGTAGTCAGTCATGGCGTCCTTGTAGGTGGTGTGGTTTTTGGTTGTTTTAGTGTTCATATCCAGGCCTCTGCAGGTGCGTCAGGCTTCTTGGAGAATGGCGGTAAACCAGGCGGCTTTCCTGTGGTGTTGTCTGTCAGAGTTGCGAAGCGGGACGAGCTTGTCTGCGCAATTGGAGATCCAGGTGTGGAGTTCTCTGGTTGTGTCATTTGCGTTGGATGCCCAGGTGTGGTTGTCTCAGGTGAGGGTGGAGTTAAGTTGCTAGTCAGTAACCTTGTTCCAGTTCCTTCTTGGCGGGGATGGGGCTGGTTTGGGTGCCTTGGGTTTGTTGATGGCGAAGGGTACGCAGTGGTGGTCGATCCTTCGCAGCTGTATGGTGTGGCAGAATTGGACGCTGTTTCCTGCTGCGAAGATGGGGTCTAGCGTGTGTCCTGCTCTGTGGGTCGGTGTGTTGACGAGTTGTTTATGTCCGATGCTGGCGAGGTTGTCACGAAGGATAGTGGAGTTGGGATAGCTGGGGTTGTCAAGGTGGAAGTTCAGGTCTCCAATGAGTATGTCGTTTTTTGAGGCGATGGTGTGGAGTGCGATGAAGTTGGTGATGGTGGTGGTGAACGGTGTTCGGGGGTTGGTGGGTCTGCAGATGAGGGTTCCTCTGAGTTTTTATTTGGGGGTGGTCTAGATCTGGAAGTGCAGGTGTTCGGCGGAGGGGAAGGTTTCGGTGGAGGTGGTGAGGCGGAGGGTGATCTTGTGGCTGATGGCCGGGGTGGTGGTGAGGGTCTGGCAGCAGTGGAAGCAGGAGAACTGGCTGTGGGTCACAATACTGTAACAGCCACATACAATTTCACTAACCAGACACCTACTCACTGCCTCACTCTCACTCACAACATGCCCTGCGTAAGCAAAAGGAAAACTGGAGGTCCCTCATTCGCCTACATTGCACTCAAGACAAGAAACAACCTCCCTCAACATATCATAGCCTTCTCTTCGTTAATTGAGTTCGGCAAGAAGCTGATGACCTGGGTCTTTATACAGCTACCTTGGGACCACACACCTTGCCCAAGCATCTGGATACCCTCTCAGGTGATTAGTGTGCTATACACTCCAACAAAACACAATACAAGAGCAGATTCTTGGGACAGTGTGACCCTAACTACGATGGAAAGTGGGTTAGAAGTTATGTTATATTATGTTATAAATCTAAAACAAGCAGTGATGTTTTTTACGAACGCACCTCTATTGGCATGTGCTTATATATTTGTAATACAAATCCGAAGAAGAATAGTCTCCTGGGATGCTATATGGTACAGATGCATCATGCTACCCTATATGCATCTGATACATTGGTGACACACCTCTGTTAATATGAGAAATTGATGTACCAAAGCACTCATTATATAAGGGGCGAGGAGTTGGCCTAACGGCTAGGGCGGTTGTCCTCGAGTGGGGGGAACTGGGTTCGAGTCTCGGCAATGACGCTGAACATCGACGCTGAACATCCTGTGATTCTGGCCCAATCCCTTAATCTCCCTGTGCCTGACAAAAAAACATGGTTGTGTTCTCATGTAATGCAACTGGTGCTATGTAAAGCGCTCTGAAACCCGATTCGGGTCAAGTTCGTGCTATACAGAAACTTCGTAAAATAAATAGTAAATAAATTGTGTTGTCAACATATTCAATGTTGTACAATTAATACAATAAGAGATCAGGAGACCAAAATGTTTCAATGAAGCTTGTATTAGAATCCAGAAAAAAAAGCTGAAGTGTTTCGTCACACAGGTGTCTTTAAGGCTGTAATTACATATGAAAGTATGATGGAGCCATCAGTAATCTGTCTTGATTTTACAATTTCCATCTTAGTTAATAAAAAAGTAAGTATAAATGTCATTGGTTTGGCTCAATGTATTTTGATTATATTTTAGAGTAAATTGATAAGCTGCCTAAGGTCTTTAATTACAATATATTTTCCTGCCTTAGGAGCGTTGATCATTAGTAGAGGGTCCCTTTGGCCTCAATTATTCAAGTTCCTAATCTGCCAAGCTTTTTGACATAACTAGGGTTGACATATTGGTTGCCAGGACTAAAGGAAATGTTTGATTTTGTACTGAATCTACTAATCGGAAATAAAGGTACACCGCAATGCTGCACGTGGGAACAGACTGCTGCAAGATGTCACCTTTAAATTAAATAATTGTTACCTGTGGCATTAGGTGATGATAATGTTATGGGAACTGGTACACTTTCTGTTGTCGTTGTGACTGCAGATGTGGTATTGCCTGAAACAAGAACTCAATTAATATAGTGTGGTGCAAATTTTAAAACAATTAACGCACTGCCAACAATAAAGCTTAATGTAATGGCTCACTTTTGTTACAATGAGGTATCACCGCTTTTTCAAGTAACTTAAACAAGTATAATGTGCACCAGAAGTTTTCACTGCAATTACAACCCACACTGCCAACTTTATTTACAAGTGAAATATATTATGAACATCCTGTTCTAAATTTAAAATAATGTTGGCAATGTTTATTCCCCAAACATACATTTGAGAAATCCTGGAAAAATACTTTTGCTATCAACCCTACCCCAAGCCCTTTCCTTCAAAAAAAAAAATAAACAAAGCCTGCAGAGGATGGTGCCGATGACCTAGGGTACTTTCACACCCTTTAATGGACATCAGCAGTTCAAAGCTTAGAAAAACAAGCTGAAATGGACTATTTACCATGGTTTTCAGCTCACTTTCCCTGCCACCATGTGCTATCGGCTCCTCACTGGGTGACTGCATGAAGGGCACTGATATAGTGTGTCACACGGTGGCGCTGTGTCAGTTGGCAGCTCTGCTGAGGCATAGGGTTGTCCATGTTGATTCCAAGGAGGAGAACCTGTTCTGTAACCAGGAGGAGTGCATCATGCAGTACCTTTAATTTTACATAGGAACACTATACATGTGCTGGGTTGCTGACATGTTGTGTGGGTGTGCCAGAATACCGATGTTGTGGTCTGACACTACTCAACAGACCTTGTTCTCTAGTTCAGGTGGAATTGTTTAAATACAAATGTAAAATTGTTTTATAAAGCGTGCAATTACCCGGGGGAGTCTAAGCCCTAGCGATTAGATGACAGAACAGACAGCCAGGGTGGAAAGAGGCACAAACCTTGGCTGAGGAATTCAATAAAGAACCAAGGGCAAGATGTAGGTAAGTTAATTTTACCGATTCATAAATACCGAATTTTACCGATTCAGTATTTATGAATCGGTAAAATAGAAGGGGGGAGATGTGGAAAGAATTGGTAATTGAATTACCGATTCTGTAAGAATCGGTATTTACAGAATCGGTAAATACCGATTCGGTAATGCCCATTGATTCCTATGAATATAGAAAAATGGGGTTCGTGAGGAGCACTCCGTTATTTTTGATCAAATTATTTTGCTACTCAAATGGTGCTACGATTAATCAGGGTAGTCACTCCTGTGGAATATGAAGTGGTTATGTTGGGTTTTTAGACCCACCTAATCGTGCACTGTTCACTTGGTGCTCCGCACCTTAAACTGTTTGCATACTAATGACACTCTTAGTATTTTGCTTCTATTGTTGCTTTTATTTTTTGTTATTGCATCTTTTTATATCAAGAAACTCTTTTGTTTGTTATTTTCATTATTCATAACAAAAACATTTGTTTCATTTTCATTTGTGCAAACATATTAACATTTTTACATTTTTACATTTTCAATTCTTTGACATAACATATATATCCATTCTATAATCATGTATTTACAAGTGAGCCCAATGCATTTCGGCACCTCTATGGTGCCTTCATCAGGGGCGACTCTGTAATGAAAAACATATAATATGTGTGAGAATCATTTCTAAGGTGGTACATGGGGGTGTATTACTGAACTGTATTATAGTCATACCTGCTGTCTATGGTCGTTGTTGTGTGCGTGTAGTCGCCTCAATCGATCTTACTCTGTGTGAATCACTGAAAAAATGATTGGAAATGACCTATATTGATCATGTATCAAACCTTGATAATCAACTGAGGTATTACTGTGCAATCTATAGAAACATACCTGATATGTTTAATGTGAGCTCTCTGAAACGAAAAGATGACACCTGTAAGAACTACACTCATCCCGCTAAAAACGAGTGAAAACTACCCAACTTGAACGATAAATCTTGATGCCCTTACCTTATCTTCACCAATATTATTAATCTGTATGGTGAAAAAAAGAGTTTGTTATCTATCTTATTGTTTGGGTGCTGGTTAGAGACCCAAGATAACGCTATGTAGTCGAAAGAATTGCATACCTGATATGCCAAAAATTCGCTCCCTATCGGAAAAACCGCAGCCCTTTGCTCGCCGTGTGTACCCGATTACTGGGTGATCGCCATTAAAACTCCGCGAACTCCGCATGTGGAATGATGATAATCGACGACAGACTATGTCCAACTCCCTGTAGTATTCCGTTCAACATGAGCGCCATCTTAGTATAAGTTTAATGCCTTCAATAGCAACCTAACTCGAAACATTGTTGCTAAGATCATATTGCTCCCGATGTGATCAAGTGTTGTATATTTACATTTTGACTATCGCCAAACTCGGAAGGATCTTATTGTGAATTTTCGTTCTTGAAAAAGCGCAAAAGCCGTGTGATTACGAATGACTTTCTAGGTTGAACTACCCTGCAATCCGCAAGAAAAACTCTATAATATAGAGTTGTGTTGAACTTTACTATTCTTTGCTAATGCGGCGATGACTTTGCAAAAGGCAATACAAATGCTCTATTTATACTCAGTTGAACCGCACGGTTTCCTAATGATCTGTATATATGTGAGTTTGCTGATGTGCACATGTATAAAACAATCATTTGACTATTAAATCCTTGTGGGTGATCATTTATTTAGACAATAGTAAGTATTCTGTACAAAAATTCATACTACGATTTAAATTTCTGAAGTACATTAAACATAATTAAAAATTGTGATTTTCATTGGTAAATCATGAATAATATGTCCTTATTCTTTTCTAGCCCCTGGTGATATTTCTCAGGTTATGAACCTTGTGGCATCTATATACAAGCTGGTGTTCCTGATTAGACATCCCCTACTTCAATGCTAAGGTCTAAAACGTTATGTAGGGGTTTATTTGTTGATCATGAGTTGTTTACAGATAACATGTGAGGTCATATTTGTCATTAAGCCCAGTTGGAGCTAAAGTTTTTAAGTATTTGATCCAAAATAATTTGCGTTGCATTAGTCTTTGGTGATTGTCTGTCCCTTCTTTTATTGGTACTTTTTCGATGATGAAAAATCTCAACTGCGAAATGGTGTGTTTTTCATCCCTCCAGTGGAGCACTAGTGGAGAAGTCAAGTTCTGATTACGGATTCTGCTCTTGTGTTCCGTTATGCGTATTTTCACTTTTCGTTCTGTTTTCCCAATGTACATTTTGCCGCATGGGCACTTAATTGCATATACTACATTATTTGTATTGCAATCACTGGTATGTTTCAGCTGTATGAGTTTTCCGGTGGTTGGATGTGTACATGTGCTGCCTGTGATCACATTGTTGCAATTGGTACAATTTGAACATCGCATAGTGCCCTTATATACTGCTGGACTTATGGAAAGTTGTTTGTGTTTAAGCCTTGCTCTCAGGTTTGGTCCTCTTGTGTGCGCGTGTACTGGAAGTTCTTTGAAAATGCCTTGAAAATCTGGTTCCACAGATAGTAGTTCCCATCTTTTGTTGATTATTTGTTTAATTTTTGTTGATAAAGTTGTGTATTTGGTCACAAATACCATCCTGTCATGTTTTTTCTTCTTGCTTGGTTTCAACAGATCTGCTCTGTTCATTAATTGTACTTTATTTAATTGTGATTCTAGTACATCCGCTGGGTATCCTCTTTCTTTGTACTTCTGTGCCTGTTTCACCAGTGTCATTTGACACTCTTGTGCATTTGAACATATGTGTTTTATCCTGATGAATTGGGACACCGGTAAGTTCTTAATGAGACTCTTGGGATGAAAACTCGTGTAGTTAAGAGCGCTGTTCCGGTCTGTTGGTTTGGTATATAATGCTGTTTCAAAACCATCCTGTGTTTTTGTAATTCTGACATCTAAAAAGTCAATGACCTCTTTGCTGATCTTGTGGGTGAATTGAATCCTAGTGTCCACTTGGTTCAAGGTGCTTATAAGTTGTTCAAGGGTTTCCTGTGTATCATCCCAGATCAAGAACACATCATCGATAAATCGACTGTACATTTTAACATGTGCCCATTCTCTCAATGACATCAGATTGTTAGCTTCATATTGAGCCATGAAGGTGTTTGCGTATGCAGGGGCCCCTGCAAAGCCCATTGAAGTTCCATTCAATTGCGCAAAATACTCGTCCTTCCATACAAAGTAGCTGTTGTGGAGACAGAATTTTAGTAGTTGTATCAGGAAATTTTTTTGGTTCATAGGTAGATTCTCCATTTTGAGCTATGCCCATTCAATGGATTCCAGTCCTGCGTGATGGGGTATGGAAGTGTAAAGTGCCACCACATCAATGGTGCACATAATCCAATGTTGTTGAAATCCTGCCTCTGTCCATTTTAACTTATTGAGAAAATCCGTTGTATCCCGTATGTAAGACCCCCATTGTTGAACAAACTGTTGTAAGTGATGATCAATATATCTGCCGAGTGAGTCAAAGATTGACCCACATCCTGATACTATAGGTCTTAATGGAGGGTTTGTCGGGTGTTTATGAATCTTTGGGATCATGTAAAGGGTCGGTCGTCTGGGATTCTTTTGAGTGAGATATGCTGAAGTTTGCTCGTCTATCCATTCGTTCTCAGTGGCTGTTTTTAATATATCATACAATATCTGCTGTAGTGTTCCTGTTGGATCCGATGATAATTTGAGATATGTATTCTCATCTGCCACATGTTCATTTACTTTTTGTTCATAAAAGACCGTGTCCATTAGTACTAGGGCTCCGCCCTTATCTGCTGGTTGTATTGTTAATGCTGCATTGTTTGCCAAATTATTTATTGTATTCTGCTCCTGTTTAGTCAAATTATTGTGTCGTTTTCTTTTATAGTCCAACTCCTGTAGATCTTTCCTGACCAATATTTCGAAAGTGTCCAACATCTTATGCAACACTGGTGCTTGAAACACACTTTTGGGTCTGAATTTTTTGATGGTATTGTCTTCTGTGTTTTCTATTGGTTCAACCACATTTTCAAAGTAATGTCTCAGTTTCAATGTTCGCATAAATCTGAAGAACGCTCCCTCAGTTTCCATTTCATTGGTGGCAGTTGTTGGAACAAATGTAAGGCCTTTGTTTAAAGTTAATGTTTGTTGTTGAGTCAGTGTGGTGGAAGATATATTGATGATTAAATCACTGTTCGTCCGCTCCTCAGTGCTTTTCCGGCCACTTCCTCGCCTTGTTTTCCGCTTGCTGTTAATATTTCCGGTAGTGCTGTTGGCGGTTGTCCTGAATCTTGTTCCTGTAACAAAAAAGACGTTTCTCTGCTCGTGGTTGCCTGGTTATTGCTTTCAACTGTTAATATAACTCCTTCTTGAGTGGCTTTTACTGGTCCTCTGCGTATAGATGTTTCCTTGTCTGTCACTAGACTTTCCTCAGATGAGCGTGCGGATGTAGGTGTTTTCTTTGGAATATATTGGCGTCGGGCATAGATGTCAGCCCATGTATAAACCTCGTTGAGCCTATAATCTATAGTGTCACGTTTATACTTTCTCAACTTTCCTTCCTGCAGCTCCTTTTCATATTTGTCTAGTTTGATGTTAATGCCTTCCAGGCTCATTTTCCAGCTGTATGTCTCCATCCTGGTCTCAAGTTCTGTTTTGAGTACATAAATTTCTTCCTCCAGTTCCCTGATGGTTTTGGATAGTTCTTCTATTATAAGTAATATTAGGTCCAAAGAGCATTTATTTAAAATACTGAACCATTTGTCCATGAATTTTGAGTTCAAGTTGAAGCGAAATAACATAGGTTTTATAGATAAACGCAAGCCTCTTGGTATACGCTTTGCTCGGTGATATTGAATGAGCGTGGATGCATGCATCCTTTGGTTTCATTGGCGACGTGTTAAATACTCCAGTTGTTTCAATTGTTGGCTTATTGATCCCCCATGCACATCCATGTTTTTTACTTCTTTGATGAGAGAATAGATTTGATCTGCCTGTTCGTTAGTATAAGCCAATGTGTTAGCTCTGTTGTCCGTCATTCCAGTTATCATATCAAACTGCATCTTGGATTGATGGGTGCCTCCTCACAAGGTGACTTGGTAATGAATATAGAAAAATGGGGTTCGTGAGGAGCACTCCGTTATTTTTGATCAAATTATTTTGCTACTCAAATGGTGCTACGATTAATCAGGGTAGTCACTCCTGTGGAATATGAAGTGGTTATGATGGGTTTTTAGACCCACCTAATCGTGCACTGTTCACTTGGTGCTCCGCACCTTAAACTGTTTGCAGGAACACCAGCTTGTATATAGATGCCACAAGGTTCATAACCTGAGAAATATCACCAGGGGCTAGAAAAGAATAAGGACATATTATTCATGATTTACCAATGAAAATCACAATTGTTAATTATGTTTAATGTACTTCAGAAATTTAAATCGTAGTATGAATTTTTGTACAGAATACTTACTATTGTCTAAACAAATGATCACCCACAAGGATTTAATAGTCAAATGATTGTTTTATACATGTGCACATCAGCAAACTCACATATATACAGATCATTAGGAAACCGTGCGGTTCAACTGAGTATAAATAGAGCATTTGTATTGCCTTTTGCAAAGTCATCGCCGCATTAGCAAAGAATAGTAAAGTTCAACACAACTCTATATTATAGAGTTTTTCTTGCGGATTGCAGGGTAGTTCAACCTAGAAAGTCATTCGTAATCACACGGTGTTTGCGCTTTTTCAAGAATGAAAATTCACAATAAGATCCGTCCGAGTTTGGCGATAGTCAAAATGTAAATATACAACACTTGATCACATCGGGAGCAATATGATCTTAGCAACAATGTTTCGAGTTAGGTTGCTACTGAAGGCATTAAACTTATACTAAGATGGCGCTCATGTTGAACGGCATACTACAGGGAGTTGGAATACATAGTCCGTCGTCGATTATCATCACTCCACATGCGGAGTTCGCGGAGTTTTAATGGCGATCACCCAGTAATCGGGTACACACGGTGAGCAAAGGGCTGCGGTTTTTCCGATAGGGAGCAAATTTTTGGCATATCAGGTATGCAATTCTTTCGACTACATAGCGTTATCTTGGGTCTCTAACCAGCACCCAAACAATAAGATAGATAACAAACTCTTTTTTTCACCATACAGATTAATAATATTGGTGAAGATAAGGTAAGGGCATCGAGATTTATCGTTCAAGTTGGGTAGTTTTCACTCGTTTTTAGCGGGATGAGTGTAGTTCTTACAGGTGTCATCTTTTCATTTCAGAGAGCTCACTTTAAACATATCAGGTATGTTTCTATAGATTGCACAGTAATACCTCAGTTGATTATCAAGGTTTAATACATGATCAATATAGGTCATTTCCAATCATTTTTTCAGTGATTCACACAGAGTAAGATCGATTGAGGCGCCTACACGCACACAACAACGACCATAGACAGCAGGTATGACTATAATACAGTTCAGTAATACACCCCCATGTACCACCTTAGAAATTATTCTCACACATATTATATGTTTTTCATTACAGAGTCGCCCCTGATGAAGGCACCATAGAGGTGCCGAAATGCATTGGGCTCACTTGTAAATACATGATTATAGAATGGATATATATGTTATGTTAAAGAATTGAAAATGTAAAAATGTAAAAATGTTACAATGTTTGCACAAATGAAAATGAAACAAATGTTTTTGTTATGAATAATGAAAATAACAAACAAAAGAGTTTCTTGATATAAAAAGATGCAATAACAAAAAATAAAAGCAACAATAGAAGCAAAATACTAAGAGTGTCATTAGTATGCAAACAGTTTAAGGTGCGGAGCACCAAGTGAACAGTGCACGATTAGGTGGGTCTAAAAACCCATGATAACCACTCCATTGATTCCTATGGGCATTGAAGCCCATAGGAATCAATGGGCATTACTGAATCGGTATTTACTGATTCGGTAAATACCGAATTTTGCAAGGGTGCGGGGGGTGTCACTTTGACACCCTCTAGCACCCCGATTTAAGGCATGTGTGACATGTGGCACACAGACATGCCCTAAGGGCATGTCCGTCTGTCACATGCCATAGGTGTGCATGCACACATGTGCATGCACACCTGGAATCAGTATTTTAGCACCCAGTGTAACTTTTAATTTGTGACTACTATATTTTAAAAACCTTTTGTGATACATACTGTTATTATTGTGCTGACTTCCTGACTCTCACAGGGCCTGTGCTCGATTCTTCCCCTGCCCCGCCCCGGTCCGACACGGCAACCAGTGCCGATTGAGCGGAGGGCGGGACAGGAAGAGCCAGTGACCCCACCCAGACTATCGCGCTGTTAGCGCTCTAGCTGATTGCATCAGGCAGGGCATTTAAGCCCTCTCGTCGCCCAAGCGCGCAGCGGTTGCGCGCAGGGGGCGCCTTAGAAGCGCCTGAGACGAGCCAGAGAGGAGCCCGTCTGTGCCCGTCCGTGACCGAACGGGGCCAGGGGCCATGCCCCCTGTTCCCGCGGCACCCCCCGCTAGCGGATCTGACAGACTCAGGTACACTTCCAATGACCTACGTTATTTGTGGCACCTGCCGCCGAAAGGTTGCGCACAGGACCCCGGCCCATGTCCCGGGGGCCCGTTTTCATGTAAGCATTGCCGCTACCAGTCATACCCATGCCCTCCCCTTTCAGGCACACTGACCCCTGAGGACTCTAGCCCCAGGCCCCCTAGGGGCAACAGCATACTTTGTAATATAAGATCCCTCCCGAAGCATCACTCGGAGGTTTGGGACCTAATCCACTCGACCCGCCCTGATTACTGCTTCTGTACGGAGACCTGGCTCAAACCCCATCTGGTCCCTGCTATCACCTTGGGGATCCCTTTGGGGTACAAGATTCTTAGGCTCGACCGCCCTGTCAAAACCGGCGGCGGGGTCGCTGTAATTTATAAAGACACTCTCACTGTTACCTTTCTCGACCAATGCTGTACTAGGGACATTGAAATCCTGGTTTTCAAGATTGGTTCCTCTTCACAAGCTTGCTGGAAGGGAGCACTGGTGTACCGTCCCCCTGGCCCCTGTGCCGAGGTTTCGACCCTCCTTCTGGAAACACTAGCTCCTCATATCAGCATAGGGACTAATTTTGTACTCCTTGGAGATTTCAATGTCCACAGTGAACTGTTTGACAATACAGAAGCGCGCAACCTGCTGGCTGATCTATCTGTACTAGGTTTTAAACAGTGCAACCGAGGTCCGACCCATCGGGCCGGTCACACCCTCGACTTAATCCTGTCCAACTCGCACTCCCTAACTTGTTATCCTCCAACGCAGGTGGAATGGACCGACCACTTTGTAATCAACTTTTCCCTCCCTACCCTTATCAAAGAACGCCCCCAACCTGCTCCCCTTCCGTTATGGCGCAGGCAGTGGTATAAGGTGTCCGCTGACACTTTTAAAACTACTTTCGTACCTCCCGACTTTCTCCCCTCTGACTCCACCAGTTCGGCCCTGTCTAAATACAATGATGCCTTGATCACGGCGGTCAACCTAATTGCCCCTTTAAGACACTGTAACCGGCGTTCTGACCGCAGGCAGGAACCATGGTACTCGGACCTACTGCGTGCGGAGAAAAAGGCCTGCAGGAAGTTGGAGAAATCCTGGAGAATCTCACGCAGTACGGCCGATAAAGACCGCTATGGCTCAGCCATGAGACTCTATCATAAAAACATCAGAGCTGCCCGTAAATCCCACATTGCCTCCCAACTGTCTGAGGCTGGCAATGACTCTAAACTACTGTACCAGGTTCTCTGTACATTCACCAAGCCCGTCGCCTGTGACAGTCCAGAAATGCTGACCCAAAAACTGTGTGAGGACACTGCTGGGTTTTTTGCCGATAAAATTGATTATTTTTATCGAAACATTTCCCAAGCAAGCCCACCTATTGAGGAAATAGTCCCCTCTTCCAGCCTCCAGCCCGGAATAGTCGGCGCTGATTCCGCTGCGCTGTCTTCTATCCCCGAGATTAGCTTGGACCAAGTCAACTCCCTGATTGGGACTATTAAATCAGGCAGCCCAGTGGACCCTGTACCTGCCTGTGTCATGCACCTCATTGGGAGTGTCCTCAGTCCCTCCATTCAGACGGTGATCAATCGCTCCCTCTCCGAGGGACTGGTCCCCCGGGAGTGGAAAGAGGCCATGGTCAAGCCTATCAGGAAAAACACCTCCATCCCCTGGTCAGATATGACTAATCTGAGGCCAATCTCCCTCTTGCCGTTCATCAGCAAATTGATGGAGAAGCATGTGAATCACCACCTTTCCAGCTTCATTGAGCAGACCGACAGTCTGGACCACTCTCAGTCGGGATTCAGGCCTAGGTATAGCACCGAGATGGCTCTTCTTTCCGTCACGGATGCTATACGCTTGTCCCTGGACAGAGGGATGTCAGTGGTGTTGGTGCTGCTGGACTTGTCCGCAGCATTCGACACCATATCCCACGCCATCCTCCTTACCAGATTAAAGGAGATTGGTATTGATAGATCTGCCTTGGCGTGGTTCACCAGCTTTCTCTCCGAGCGTACCCAGAAGGTGAATATGGGCTCCTTCAGCTCCCCCTCGGCCAGCATCACCAGAGGAGTCCCGCAGGGCTCCTGTCTCAGCCCTACGTTGTTTAACGTATATGTCTCCTCTTTGGCTAACATTATGAGGTCTTTCGGGTTTATGCCCATCTCTTACGCTGACGACACGCAGCTGCTGTTCACTTTTAAAAACTTTACCCCGGAGATAAGACAAGCTTTCTCCAACGGCATGACTGCGATCGCCAGCTGGATGGCCAAGAACTTTCTCCAGTGTAATGTGGGAAAGTCTGAGGTCATGCTATTCGGAGAGGCAAAAATCCTGTGGACCCCTGACTGGTGGCCCTCCAGTCTGGGTCAGGCCCCTTCCCCGAAACAGGTGGTGAAAAACCTGGGGGTCCGTCTAGATCATGACCTCACCCTTGCCCATCATGCCAGCACCACGGAGGGATCCTGCTTCCACATCATTAGCCTCCTTCGGAAGGTGTTCCCCCTTCTACCAGACAATACAAGAAAGACCTTGGTCCAGGCCCTCGTTCTGAGCCGCCTGGACTATTGTAATGGCCTATTCTTAGCAGCCAATGAAGGAGTGCTTAATAAACTTCAGGTGGTTCAGAACACTGCGGCCCGCCTGGTGACCAATGCCCCCCCTAGAACTCCATCCTTGCCCCTCCTCAAGGCCCTCCACTGGCTTCCCATCCGGAAACGGGTGGAATTCAAGATTTGCTGTGTGGTGCACAAGAGTCTCCACAACCTCGGTCCACACTATCTGGCCGAGAAATTTGTATACCACCGCCCTTCCCGCAATCTTAGGTCCAGCAATCAGCTATTACTTCAGGTTCCTAGACATAACAAGACTAGACAGGGAGGTCGCGCCCTTTCCATTATGGGCCCGCGTCTGTGGAACAGTCTTCCCCTTTCCCTCAGAGAGTGCCCGAGTCATCTAGCTTTCAGGAAATGCCTAAAGACAACTCTATTCTAGTTGGAGCGCTGCCCGACCTGTTTCTTCACAGCACCGCGCGGAGATACACCTTCGGGTGTGATGCCGGCGCGTTACAAGCCCATAAATAAATAAATAAATAAATAAATTGGATTGGGTGGTAAAATACCGATTCGGTAAGGTCTGTGGGACTCAGAAGGGTCCCACCTACATTTCAAACTTACCGAATCGGTAAAAATACTGATTCAGGATTTTACCGATTCCGTAAATTTACCAATTCGGTAAATTTACCGAATCGGTAAAATAGCCTACCTACATCTAGAATAGCCATTTACCGGTCGGTAACGGCCGAATCGGCCGTTACCGGTCGGTAAATGTCTACCTACATCTGGCCCATAGTCTTCAACTGCTTCCTAAATGGCAGTAGGATAGGTTGGGAGCGTAACGTTGGTGGCAATGAGTTCCAGAGTTTCCCCGCGCATAAGAAAAACATCCTTCCTCCCCTTCTTGCCTTGTTTATTCTGGGAATAGTTACCATTTGAGCTGAGCTGGACCTAAGATGCCTTATACGAGTGTTCCTGACAGTATACTGGACCGGACTCATGAAGGGCTTTTTGTACCAGGCATAGTGCCTTGAAAATTATCCTCTTCCTAACTGGGAGTCAGTGCAAACCATGCAATGACTGGGATATAGACACAAATGTACACATTTTTAAGAGCATTCTTGCAGCTGCATTCTGTAGAGATTTAATTTTTTTCACCAGATGTTTATGGATGCTCAAATACAGATCATTATAGTAGTCCATCTTATAGAAGACAAGTGCCATCATCACCTTTATATGCCTACAGGTCCTGTGTCTGTAAAGCTCTGCTTGACTGTAACACCCAGACATTTGGGCTGACATCCCATGTGCATGTCAAGTGTGTTCGGTATAGATGTTGGCATGACGTGGTGGTCAGAGTATGGTTGCAAAATTGCCATTGGTTCATCATGGCTGAGATTGAGCAACTGCAAGTTCAATTGAGGAGATGCAAAAATATTACTTCCAGGGGCGGCCTTAGGCATGTGCAAGCTGTGCACCTGCACAGGGCCACCAAACTCCAGGGGCCACCACGCCAATATATATCCTTAATATAATAATCCTCTGAGGATGGATACATATGTGCATGGCTGCCCCTGGCACGGATTTGGCGGCCTCCGGCTCCGTTGCACTTCCAAACACCCTGACCCCCCCCTCCTCTTCACTGGCCTCCGCGCTCCACCCCGCCCGGATCCCCTCTTCCCACCCCGCCGGACCCCCTCTTCCGGGGCCCCCTACCTACGCTCCCTGCCCAGGGCCGCCATGATGCTAGAGCCTTCCCTGTTACTTCACTCTATAAGGAGCACTGAGATTACACCAAATAAGAACGCTTTTGTAGAGGTGCCAATACTGATTGCAAAGGATAAGTTCCTAGGCTTGAATGAATACTATGCAAATTCTGTAGAGGGATATGCAAGGTAAGTGGAACAATGTAGATCTCTCCTGAATAAAAATGCCATATTTTGCTGGGATGAACACAATCAAGAGTCTTTTATTGTCAAAAAAGAATATCTTGTGGGCATGGATGATAGCAATAGTCAGATTGGGGCAGTGTAAATGTGACATGACAGGGGGAAAGTGTGGGAGGAGTCCTATGGTTCTAAGATTTCATGGATGGCTCAAAACACGTATACCATTATTGAAAGAGTACTAGTCACTTGACCCTAGACTGCAGGGCACATTTGATACCATGGGAGTGAAGTGCTAAAGGATTGCGATTGGTTCTCAGATTTGGATCCAGTAGAGGGTATTAGCTCCAGTATACCATTGGTAAAGGAGCTGACTTATAGAGTGTTAGCCTAAAAACCTAGAATACCCTTAGTCTCCTGAAAATATTCACACAGATAGTAGCAAGTACGGAGGATCACAGGATTCCATGCTCCAGTAATTGGTAACAGACTACAGACTTTAATAAATCCAGTGTCTTTACAAATAACCTATACATAAAGTTGGCAGACAGCCAATAGGCATTCCCAGTAGGATTTGAAGGAGATGTATCGAGATAGGAGGAAGAAGGCCTCAAGCTTAGAGGATAGAGTAAGCGTTATAGGTTTTGTTGTGGACCAATCTGAGAAACAGAGCATGACAGAAAAAAGAGAAAGTTGCAGAACACCTGGGGGAGGGTTCATTGTAACACAGCACAGATTAAAGTTCTTTGGATACAGAGTCTCAAAGTCGCTTAATGTAAGTTTCAACTAGAATGTTTTAAAAAATTTACTATAAACAGTCTCTGCCGCCCATCTGTAGGGTACCCATGTCCCATAACGCAGAGATCCAACCCTTATGTAGGCTACATTTCGCTAAGACCCTGAAACCTGAACTAGTACACGAGAGAGTGAAGGAAGAGTAGGAGTAGAAGGCTATGGATTTTGAGCAGAAGAAACTCAGGCTGGTTGCCGGGAAGATGAGGCAAGGCAAAGGGAGAGACTCAATAAGGGGCCTAGGAAGACAGGAAGAAGGAACTTGAAAGGCAGGAAAAATATGGTAATGAGGAACTAGAAATAGCACAGTAGCCCAGGAAAAACAGAAGCTCAGGTTTGCCAGAGAGAAAGGAAATCAAATAAATCCGGCACTAAGAAACTAAAGAAAATGACACATGTAGGTAAAGACAGTTTAGCGTGGTTCCAGAGTTTTGAGAGACAAGGTGAATGATATGTCCAAGGCAATAACTCTACTATATATGATACCTTTTGAAGGGATAGAGATCATTGGAAGACTGACTGAGAGTGAGAATTTCACTTGGAGTGCATGAAGGATTATTTGATTTGACTGTTTGGGAAAAGCCACCCAGCGTTTGAGAAATTCCATGAGTGCAAGGCAGATGTATTTCTGTTTGAGAACTGGAACCATAGAACTGTTTGTCATTGAAACAAGTATGTGAGAAATATAAAGGTGTAGTATTACCAGTCTATAAATTTGATAATGTTAGCAATGCAACACAGGGAAGATTTTTTTAACCTGTTTCAGACAGTACTTGTCTGACCCTACTGGGAAGGATCCAGAAATGCTTGTTGTGTTGTGTTATCTAACGGGGTGAACAAAAAGCTGTTGTATCATGGTACCAGGTCTAAATGTGTAAAGAGCTCCAGAAAGGTTCTTGACAAGAAAGAATGGCTCAGAATGATTTCCAAGGTCCTGTCTTGGGTAAAGTACTGTACCAGGTTCTCTGTACATTCACCAAGCCCGTCGCCTGTGACAGTCCAGAAATGCTGACCCAAAAACTGTGTGAGGACACTGCTGGGTTTTTTGCCGATAAAATTGATTATTTTTATCGAAACATTTCCCAAGCAAGCCCACCTATTGAGGAAATAGTCCCCTCTTCCAGCCTCCAGCCCGGAATAGTCGGCGCTGATTCCGCTGCGCTGTCCTCTATCCCCGAGATTAGCTTGGACCAAGTCAACTCCCTGATTGGGACTATTAAATCAGGCAGCCCAGTGGACCCTGTACCTGCCTGTGTCATGCACCTCATTGGGAGTGTCCTCAGTCCCTCCATTCAGACGGTGATCAATCGCTCCCTCTCCGAGGGACTGGTCCCCCGGGAGTGGAAAGAGGCCATGGTCAAGCCTATCAGGAAAAACACCTCCATCCCCTGGTCAGATATGACTAATCTGAGGCCAATCTCCCTCTTGCCGTTCATCAGCAAATTGATGGAGAAGCATGTGAATCACCACCTTTCCAGCTTCATTGAGCAGACCGACAGTCTGGACCACTCTCAGTCGGGATTCAGGCCTAGGTATAGCACCGAGATGGCTCTTCTTTCCGTCACGGATGCTATACGCTTGTCCCTGGACAGAGGGATGTCAGTGGTGTTGGTGCTGCTGGACTTGTCCGCAGCATTCGACACCATATCCCACGCCATCCTCCTTACCAGATTAAAGGAGATTGGTATTGATAGATCTGCCTTGGCGTGGTTCACCAGCTTTCTCTCCGAGCGTACCCAGAAGGTGAATATGGGCTCCTTCAGCTCCCCCTCGGCCAGCATCACCAGAGGAGTCCCGCAGGGCTCCTGTCTCAGCCCTACGTTGTTTAACGTATATGTCTCCTCTTTGGCTAACATTATGAGGTCTTTCGGGTTTATGCCCATCTCTTACGCTGACGACACGCAGCTGCTGTTCACTTTTAAAAACTTTACCCCGGAGATAAGACAAGCTTTCTCCAACGGCATGACTGCGATCGCCAGCTGGATGGCCAAGAACTTTCTCCAGTGTAATGTGGGAAAGTCTGAGGTCATGCTATTCGGAGAGGCAAAAATCCTGTGGACCACTGACTGGTGGCCCTCCAGTCTGGGTCAGGCCCCTTCCCCGAAACAGGTGGTGAAAAACCTGGGGGTCCGTCTAGATCATGACCTCACCCTTGCCCATCATGCCAGCACCACGGAGGGATCCTGCTTCCACATCATTAGCCTCCTTCGGAAGGTGTTCCCCCTTCTACCAGACAATACAAGAAAGACCTTGGTCCAGGCCCTCGTTCTGAGCCGCCTGGACTATTGTAATGGCCTATTCTTAGCAGCCAATGAAGGAGTGCTTAATAAACTTCAGGTGGTTCAGAACACTGCGGCCCGCCTGGTGACCAATGCCCCCCCTAGAACTCCATCCTTGCCCCTCCTCAAGGCCCTCCACTGGCTTCCCATCCGGAAACGGGTGGAATTCAAGATTTGCTGTGTGGTGCACAAGAGTCTCCACAACCTCGGTCCACACTATCTGGCCGAGAAATTTGTATACCACCGCCCTTCCCGCAATCTTAGGTCCAGCAATCAGCTATTACTTCAGGTTCCTAGACATAACAAGACTAGACAGGGAGGTCGCGCCCTTTCCATTATGGGCCCGCGTCTGTGGAACAGTCTTCCCCTTTCCCTCAGAGAGTGCCCGAGTCATCTAGCTTTCAGGAAATGCCTAAAGACAACTCTATTCTAGTTGGAGCGCTGCCCGACCTGTTTCTTCACAGCACCGCGCGGAGATACACCTTCGGGTGTGATGCCGGCGCGTTACAAGCCCATAAATAAATAAATAAATAAATAAATTGGATTGGGTGGTAAAATACCGATTCGGTAAGGTCTGTGGGACTCAGAAGGGTCCCACCTACATTTCAAACTTACCGAATCGGTAAAAATACTGATTCAGGATTTTACCGATTCTGTAAATTTACCAATTCGGTAAATTTACCGAATCGGTAAAATAGCCTACCTACATCTAGAATAGCCATTTACCGGTCGGTAACGGCCGAATCGGCCGTTACCGGTCGGTAAATGTCTACCTACATCTGGCCCATAGTCTTCAACTGCTTCCTAAATGGCAGTAGGATGGGTTGGGAGCGTAACGTTGGTGGCAATGAGTTCCAGAGTTTCCCCGCGCATAAGAAAAACATCCTTCCTCCCCTTCTTGCCTTGTTTATTCTGGGAATAGTTACCATTTGAGCTGAGCTGGACCTAAGATGCCTTATACGAGTGTTCCTGACAGTATACTGGACCGGACTCATGAAGGGCTTTTTGTACCAGGCATAGTGCCTTGAAAATTATCCTCTTCCTAACTGGGAGTCAGTGCAAACCATGCAATGACTGGGATATAGACACAAATGTACACATTTTTAAGAGCATTCTTGCAGCTGCATTCTGTAGAGATTTAATTTTTTTCACCAGATGTTTATTGATGCTCAAATACAGATCATTATAGTAGTCCATCTTATAGAAGACAAGTGCCATCATCACCTTTATGTGCCTACAGGTCCTGTGTCTGTAAAGCTCTGCTTGACTGTAACACCCAGACATTTGGGCTGACATCCCATGTGCATGTCAAGTGTGTTCGGTATAGATGTTGGCATGACGTGGTGGTCAGAGTATGGTTGCAAAATTGCCATTGGTTCATCATGGCTGAGATTGAGCAACTGCAAGTTCAATTGAGGAGATGCAAAAATATTACTTCCAGGGGCGGCCTTAGGCATGTGCAAGCTGTGCACCTGCACAGGGCCACCAAACTCCAGGGGCCACCACGCCAATATATATCCTTAATATAATAATCCTCTGAGGATGGATACATATGTGCATGGCTGCCCCTGGCACGGATTTGGCGGCCTCCGGCTCCGTTGCACTTCCAAACACCCTGACCCCCCCCCCTCCTCTTCACTGGCCTCCGCGCTCCACCCCGCCCGGATCCCCTCTTCCCACCCCGCCGGACCCCCTCTTCCGGGGCCCCCTACCTACGCTCCCTGCCCAGGGCCGCCATGATGCTAGAGCCTTCCCTGTTACTTCACTCTATAAGGAGCACTGAGATTACACCAAATAAGAATGCTTTTGTAGAGGTGCCAATACTGATTGCAAAGGATAAGTTCCTAGGCTTGAATGAATACTATGCAAATTCTGTAGAGGGATATGCAAGGTAAGTGGAACAATGTAGATCTCTCCTGAATAAAAATGCCATATTTTGCTGGGATGAACACAATCAAGAGTCTTTTATTGTCAAAAAAGAATATCTTGTGGGCATGGATGATAGCAATAGTCAGATTGGGGCAGTGTAAATGTGACATGACAGGGGGAAAGTGTGGGAGGAGTTCTATGGTTCTAAGATTTCATGGATGGCTCAAAACACGTATACCATTATTGAAAGAGTACTAGTCACTTGACCCTAGACTGCAGGGCACATTTGATACCATGGGAGTGAATTGCTAAAGGATTGCGATTGGTTCTCAGATTTCGATCCAGTAGAGGGTATTAGCTCCAGTATACCATTGGTAAAGGAGCTGACTTATAGAGTGTTAGCCTAAAAACCTAGAATACCCTTAGTCTCCTGAAAATATTCACACAGATAGTAGCAAGTACGGAGGATCACAGGATTCCATGCTCCAGTAATTGGTAACAGACTACAGACTTTAATAAATCCAGTGTCTTTACAAATAACCTATACATAAAGTTGGCAGACAGCCAATAGGCATTCCCAGTAGGATTTGAAGGAGATGTATCGAGATAGGAGGAAGAAGGCCTCAAGCTTAGAGGATAGAGTAAGCGTTATAGGTTTTGTTGTGGACCAATCTGAGAAACAGAGCATGACAGAAAAAAGAGAAAGTTGCAGAACACCTGGGGGAGGGTTCATTGTAACACAGCACAGATTAAAGTTCTTTGGATACAGAGTCTCAAAGTCGCTTAATGTAAGTTTCAACTAGAATGTTTTAAAAAATTTACTATAAACAGTCTCTGCCGCCCATCTGTAGGGTACCCATGTCCCATAACGCAGAGATCCAACCCTTATGTAGGCTACATTTCGCTAAGACCCTGAAACCTGAACTAGTACACGAGAGAGTGAAGGAAGAGTAGGAGTAGAAGGCTATGGATTTTGAGCAGAAGAAACTCAGGCTGGTTGCCGGGAAGATGAGGCAAGGCAAAGGGAGAGACTCAATAAGGGGCCTAGGAAGACAGGAAGAAGGAACTTGAAAGGCAGGAAAAATATGGTAATGAG
The DNA here is from genome assembly GCF_964263255.1 of Lissotriton vulgaris. Classification (NCBI taxonomy): domain Eukaryota; kingdom Metazoa; phylum Chordata; class Amphibia; order Caudata; family Salamandridae; genus Lissotriton; species Lissotriton vulgaris. The sequence goes on along the minus strand of NC_141693.1, from coordinate 1,185,968,913 downwards.
GAACTAGAAATAGCACAGTAGCCCAGGAAAAACAGAAGCTCAGGTTTGCCAGAGAGAAAGGAAATCAAATAAATCCGGCACTAAGAAACTAAAGAAAATGACACATGTAGGTAAAGACAGTTTAGCGTGGTTCCAGAGTTTTGAGAGACAAGGTGAATGATATGTCCAAGGCAATAACTCTACTATATATGATACCTTTTGAAGGGATAGAGATCATTGGAAGACTGACTGAGAGTGAGAATTTCACTTGGAGTGCATGAAGGATTATTTGATTTGACTGTTTGGGAAAAGCCACCCAGCGTTTGAGAAATTCCATGAGTGCAAGGCAGATGGATTTCTGTTTGAGAACTGGAACCATAGAACTGTTTGTCATTGGAACAAGTATGTGAGAAATATAAAGGTGTAGTATTACCAGTCTATAAATTTGATAATGTTAGCAATGCAACACAGGGAAGATTTTTTTAACCTGTTTCAGACAGTACTTGTCTGACCCTACTGGGAAGGATCCAGAAATGCTTGTTGTGTTGTGTTATCTAACGGGGTGAACAAAAAGCTGTTGTATCATGGTACCAGGTCTAAATGTGTAAAGAGCTCCAGAAAGGTTCTTGACAAGAAAGAATGGCTCAGAATGATTTCCAAGATCCTGTCTTGGGTAAAGGTCTAAATGGAACTGGGGTTCAAGTCACAAACGATAAGGAGTTATGGGGAGATGGGAGACCCTGATATAGGATGAATCAACTGACTTATGAAGGAGGACTTGATTTGGATAAGAGAGCAGCAAAACTAGCTTTGCCAGCATCAATGGAAATCCAACAAAGGGGAGTAAGAATGAGTAGAGCCAGCTAGCCTGAACAATATAAACCATGTGCTGGGAGTGCTGCTCCATGGCCAGGTAATGATGTTGTACCCAGATAGTGGGGTTGCCGCGTTTCCTGAATAACAACTGCATGAACAGATTATCAGTGGAAACAGGTGTACGGATAGAGGGTGAAATATTCGCTGAATTGGTGAGCGACTAATGGAGACATGACAAAACATTGATGGTTACAAAATGGAGAATACAAGAGCGTACCAATGCTAAGTTGTGGGATGTGGAACAAATGCAGATCATGGATGCACAGCATTAGAGCGATCATTACATTACAAGAAACTGAATGCCATGCAAGAAAGGCAGATGTACCAAAATATAGCAACCCAAATCTCAGTCAATTGAAGTGACAACCACACAAAAGGTTTCTGCTTAACAGCCTGATACGGCAACAAGAAATAAACATCAGGGCCTAACGAAGGAGGACATCGTGACATGTCCATGAGAAATGCACCATTTCTGTCTAATCACCCCAGGTTTTTCACCTTTTGCTGTATTTTTGTGGACTTTAGATGTCTGTGAATTTTAGCCATTCCAACCAGCAGTAAACTGCTTGTGCGCCCCCTTTTAACATGGTTGAATTAACATACTTCCACTGGTATATTTAACTTGCCTAGGAGTCCCTAGTAAATGTTACAAAATGTACCCAGAGCCTGGAAGTTAAATGCCACCAGTGGACTGAAGCACCTATTGTGCCATCCACAAACATGGCTTAAGACCGATCACAGTAGCCTGACTATCAGTGTAAAATAAAGTAATTCAGCTTGTCAACATAAGCCTTTTTGACAAGTAAAAACCTCCCTTTCAAATATTAATAACTCATCCTGAGGTGTTGGATATTTGCCTTTTCCGCAGGGTCACCCCAGATTCTTTTAGATTTTTTGCTTAACCCTTGTTGGTTGTAGAGGTCTGCATACTTTACTTCTGCTAAACATTAGTAAAGATCCTGTGCGCCCCCTTAAACTTAAAAAGATAGAAATTGTCCTGATAGGCACATTTAATTTACTCAGACGTCCCTATTGTACCAAATGTACCCAGGGCCTGTAAATACATGCTACCAGTGGGCTGCAGCATTCATTGTGTCACTCAATGCAGCAGCACTGTAAACCCCATCTCCTGGCCAATTGTAGCCTGCCTGTGCAATTTCACACTGCAAATTAGACCTGTCAACATACCCCCTTATGACAGTTACAATTCTTCATTTTAATTATTATTAAGTCCCCGCTAATTCGGTCTTACTGCTCATAAGGCAAGGTACACGGTATTAAAAAGTAGGACATGTAAAGGTTAAACATGTTCTTTCAATAAACAGGCCCTAAAAGCTGTGTTCACTGTAGCAGGGTTGAATTTTCCATAGGAAAGCATTGGGATACAATATTAAGTTTATTATATATCTTATATCTAGTTAGGAAACAGCTACACATCTCATTTACCCTGTCTGCAGTCCAAGGAAGTTCAAATCACCCACTTCTGCCATCCAATAATTAGTATTTAAATCTATGTCGACTTACTCATGGAGCAAACAATAAGCTGACCTATCTTAAGCTTACAAAATATGCAGGGTGGGTCTGTGAGGCTCCTTTTTGACAAATTCTGTTTGAATGTCAAGCCCTGCTTGACAGGTTTGCTGGGGCTTTTTATGACACTTGAGGTGCACCTCAAAGATGCCTCCCTGTCACTGGCAAATTTTAGCTGACACTTGGACAGGGCCCTTCTTTAGTCTCACGTGCCAGATAGGATCCAACCAGAGTGGCCTTTATTGACATTACAATGTCAAATCTCTGTTCAAAAGGTATGTTAGTTTTAAATATAACTAATAGGAGATGCACTAAAAAGGAGGGAAACAGAATGCCAAAACAATTCAGGCGACACCCTCACCTCCACCTGTTTTAACACCCTCCGCAAGACCTTCAAGTGGATCCCCCCTCAAATCCAGAAAGACCATCACCCACGCACTCATAACCAGCAGACTGAACTATGGAAACACCCTCAACCCCTGAATCCACAAATCCCTGCTCAACAAGCTCCAGACCATACAGAACACTGCAGCCAGACTTGCCCTCGGCATCCCTTGACATGAACACATCACCCAACAGCTGCAACACCGATAATGGGTCCCCGTTAAGAAGAGAGTAACCCTCAAGATACTCACCTATGCCTACAAATGCCTACAATTACCTCCACAACAGCGGACCACAATATCTCAATGAAAGAATCTCCCTCCACGTACCCAAGGAAACCTCAGTTTAATGATAATTTCTATGTGCAAATAAGTAAAAGAAATGGATTTTTTGCAAAAATGATCATGAGATAAGTTTATCTAACAGGCTTTATAGATATATTACTTAAATCTCTTTCTCAATGCAATTCAAATTAAAACGTGTGTGGAAAAATGTCCGTGTGAGCATGATATTATATATCATTTGCATTCACTCCTCAAATCAAATGGAAAATATGGTGCAGACTAAAGAAAGAAGGTAAGGGTTGTGCTCCTTTAAGCAAAAAGGATCATAATTACCTGTGTCCGATGTAGATTTTGCAGCTGGAAATGTTGTTATTGCAGATGTTGTAGTCCCTGAAACATGAACACAATGAAGCAAATGAGGGCCATGACTTTATTACTCATTATGCTGGCAGAACACACATTCCTTGCGATATAATAGAGCAGGTAACTAGATCAGTCTCATTCAAAGGGGAATCTCAATTTTTTTATGTGACTATTATTTGACACATTTTAAAACATTACTTAATGAAACTAAAATGTAAAGGAGTACTTACATTGGCAAAAGTAGACAAAACCAAATCTTTCTGCCCTCCTCCTACACAAAATCATGATGACGGCCACCATGACTGATGGTCTTCAGCTTTAGTTTACTGTTACTCAAGTTACTCTATGATTTAAGTGTGAACCATTCCCAGACCAGAGTTTCAAATGGTCCTGGATGATTATGTTGGCGTCTGGCTAAAGATTTAACGTAATCGGGTGGCAGGACAATGCTACTAGTGGGTCTTTAACTATATCGTAATTTCTTAAGATTCATATCTTTCATATTTGTAGTCAGAAATGGTCAGAAAAGTTTAGTCCCAGTGGCAAAAACTGTTGGGAGTCATGAGGTGGCTATTTTGGCAACCAATAGGGTTACACCATGTTCTGGCCCATGATGTCTTCTGCCTGTGCCTAGCAGACTATGCCTACTCTTTAATTTTGCTATGTTGTGCTATACACCTACCACCCTGCATGCAATGCGTATTCATAGGCACACAAACAGATAACTACTCTACTGCCTGTAGCACCAATTCTAATGATAACTTCAAGAAGGGCACTACACATCTGACACCTACCACCTTGCAGGAAATTGACCATAGTGTGCTTGCTTTTGCCCTTTTAGGCCTAGGAAATAATTGAAGAACACTGCAGTTATAAAGGTCCTAACTAGGCTTGGGTCTGGGTATGTTGTGGAAAGAGAGGGCAGAATATAAGTATGCTACCCCAAGTCTTGATGTGTTGGTAAAGCTTGAGACAAACCTCTTATTAGTTGTGGAGGGTAGATGGTCTGTGTATGGGGAAGTTAGGCATTTAGCATATGTGTATGGTGGAATCTGAATTTTAATTTCTGTAGTGAGGACGGGCACAGGGTTTCTGTGAGCTTTTCAGCAGAGGGTCTTGGTGAAGAGACTGGAAAGTGTGGCTCTGATGAGAGACTAGCATAGGGCCTCCATTGTTACGCCTGTGATGGAATTAGGCTCCAATGGGGGCGTAGGTCTGCATGTCGTTTGGATCCTATTGCCGTTGTGGTTAAATCCTGGATCTAGCCTTCAAAATCAGATTGAACACAAGGATGGAAAACATCAGTATCACCAACCACAGGTGATAACTGTCTGCATAAGGACAGAAGAGAGTCATGCATGGTTCTAGGCTATAACTCAGGGTGCTCCATTTTCCTGCGCTTGGAAAAGTTATGCAAGAACAAACGTTTACATCTGTTTGCCCAGCCAGGCAGCACAGAGCTGGGCAATTTTGAGCAGCAGCGCTCTGCAAGCACTTGATAAACAGATGCTGCTATAAAAACTTTACTTAGCATCATTGCTCATTTATTGTTCTATTATATGCAAGTTTCAGATTTTCGCAAGCATAGGTGATGTCGGGTGATATAATCACATGTGGTGCTAATTGTGCTATGATGCTGGCCTTCCTTGCTCACACTTTGCCATCTTCTTACACTAGGTTAACATCCGGACTATCAATGATTTTATAGGTTATGGGGCAACAAGTATGTCAGTTTCCCACTTATTAATGTTCATGTTTTGGTTACTAGGCGCACTTTATGATGAACAGTGGCCAGAAACCGGTCCCAGGATGCTTGGTTCCAGTACAGGGAGGACCTGGCTTGGCAGTTCGGTCTGGACGGTTCCAATGAGGCACTGGGCCAAGACTGATTTGCATATGGCTGGGTCTAAACTGGGGTGGCATGGTGAGCAAAAGAATGATGAATTTAACCCAGATCTCTTGACTGGGGGTGAATGTATGATCTATTCAGCATTCCGTCCATCATTTGTTTGCGTAGTCTTTGCACAACACGCTAACTAAACATGAGAATGAAAACACTGACAAAAATGATTTTGTACCTTACACATGTTTTAGAGAGTAATAATGATTTTGAGAAAAGTAGAGTAGAAGTACCGTAAAAGATTGCTTAGATTTGTTGAGGTAGGAACAATTCTATACTGTGTGTCTAACTAGCCTAACATATAATTTTCATATGAGGTTTAGCAATGTGAAATTAAACTGACATAAAAGTATTTTTGTGCTATGATGCGAAATAAATATTAATTATTATAGCAATCATATTTTACATATACATTAGTTTCATTTCTTATTGTGTCGGCTTTTATGATGAATGTGAATTTTCCTACATTGCTTCCAATATAATGCACTATAGAATTGAAATACCGGTCCAAATTCTTAATGCTTTAAATTAGATGAATGAAACTTTTGTGCTGAAACTTTACATTAACAGAGTCTTAGATTTTCTAAAACAAAAATTCCTAATTACTATTTGAAAATGTATTACATGTATTTACTCTCAAATTGTGGCAGTGGGCCATACTTGAGAGTAAACATTTTTGTGCAACAATTATTGACATTTGAATGTCATATATCCCTTTATATTATATTATGTTATGTTATGTTATTAAACATTTGTATCACGCACGGATACTCAAGAGTGCCCCGGTGCGGTTGGTGAACATTAAAGCAAAGCAGCGAAATTAGGTGAATTGATTGAAGAGGAAGGTCTTCAACTGTTTCTTAAATAGCATGGTGTACTGAATATTGCGCAGCTCCAGAGGAAGAGAATTCCAGGCCTCTGCAGCCTTAACAGAAAGGGAACTACCCCCTAGCCGAACCCTACGAAAGAGGGGAATGGCAATCAGGCGCTGAGTAGCAGAGCGGAGATTTCTGCGAGGAACATAAAAGGAAAACTGCCTCTGGAGGTAGACCGGGCCTAGACCATGCAGGGCTCTATGAGCCAGAGTAAGGGCCTTGAACTGGACTAAATGGACCACAGGCAGCCAGTGCAGATGTTGTTTCATGCTTGCGTGCCCAGGGATCTGCAACAGAACCCTGGCAGCCGCATTGTGTATTACTTGTAGTTTTTTTGACTGATACACTGGGAGCCCAATATACAGACCATTGGCATAGTCAATGCGGGACAGGATGAGTGCCCGAGTCACCATTTCCCTAGCTGATCTAGGTAGCAGAGGGTAGAACTTCCTAAGAGATTTTAGGATACCGAAGCACGCCCCCGCCAGTCGCTTTATTTGAGCGATAAATTTGAGATTCTCCCCAAACCAGATCCCCATACTTTTTGCAGGGGTGCCAGATGACTTAGGCTGGGGGTACTCTGGCGGCCACAGAGTCTCCCTAAAGGACGGAGGGAAGGAACCATAAAGAAGAACCTCAGACTTGCCCTCATTGCACTTCAGCTGTGCCCGAGCCAGCCACCCGAAGACAGCCGCAAGGCAACACTGGGCTGCTGTGGGGGACACCTCACTTTCCTTCCAAGTGAAGAGAAGCTGGGTGTCATCTGCATAAGCTATGACTTTAGCGCCCAGCTCCACTGCGAGAAAGATCAGAGGTGTAATATAAATGTTAAAGAGCAAGGGGCTCAGAGTCGAGCCCTGCTGAACACCAGTAGCCACTTTCCGGGGGGTAGAGGAAAAAGGTGGCATCCAGACCTGCTGTGTACGATCTTCTAGGGAGGATTTAAGCCACTTCCAAACCCGGCCAGACACACCAATGTGAGAGAGCCTAGAAAGAAGTTGTTGATGAGGGACCGTGTCGAAGGCAGCAGACACTAAAGGAAAGGTCAGGGAACTACGGACTCTGTAGAAACAAATACTCAGGAAGCTCTTGTTCCTTGTTTAGGCACCTAGCAGCGCCCAAGTTCTTCTTTTGTAGCGGAGTAGGAAGGTAAATAGGCACAATTCAACAACAAGATGAAAGAAAAAGTCTTTTAAGGTCCGCTACTTGTCATGGATGCTTTCCCGCTTGGACTCCGTCTTTGTTCGGTCCAGTGGCTGCTGGTAAAACTTGAAAATGTTGGGCATACAAGTTTGTGATGAGTGGCTTGTGGTGAATAAGCGCAACGAGCAAGCCTGACAGCCAAAAAGGAGGCTGGTTGGGCGGGGTTCTCACCCGAGAAAATTTAGAAAAAAGAGTGGGCAAATGGTGCATTTTCAAGCATATTTGAGAAAGCAAGGTTAATAAAGCAATTGTTAAATTCTAGTTTTAACATCAATCATGCTCACTAACATTACTGCAAATAATCTCTGTGACGGCCTCACATTTCTCACATGTGAGGTCTTGTTTAGATCTAAAAAACTTTTTATATGGATTTTGCATGAAACAAACACAGCATTTCTCTGAGAAATTTTCATAATAGCCTCTCAATAACCTACATTCTAAATAAATTAAAGGAAATCGTATTTAAAACAGTTTGTTTAAGAATTATAGAATGTCATCATGGCACGAATTTCTGCAGAGCAGAGTTGGCTCTATGAGGGGACCCATGAAATTCTGGGGCCCTGAGCCAGAGCTGAGCCCATTTTATCAATGCCTTAAACAGTCTCTGACCAGCCCTGGTGTTTTTATTCATGTCCTGATGCATGGCTTGCATTTTATGTTTTGTATTTTGAAGCCCTGCTTTCATCAAACCACTTTACTTAGTCTGCAAGCCATTTTCTGGCCATACACAAACTCTTCTTTTTCCTTCCAAATGACTCTCACCTTCCTTTCCATCCTCTGCATGCATCTTTACTCTGAGCACACTTTCTATAACACTTGCTTATCTTTGCCTTAATCACCATTGACTTTCTGCAAATTGCCCACAACCCACTATTACGATAAAAACCTCACCTAATTGGAAAGTGATACTCCTTCAACTTAACACTACCTACTCTAGCTTACACATAAACGCCACCAAACATTTGCATGAACTCATGTGCCCCCCTTAACCCGTTAATGTCCAACCAATCTAACAGGGATGCAGGGCACCACACGAATAAATAACCAGCACTTTTGGCACATTCTGTGCCGGGCCTGTTAAAGATAAAGCGTGACCCATTTCACATCAATTCTTGGAGCCCCCTCTCTCCAGGAGTAATTACCAATACCATGATGTACCATAGCTGATCAGCGCCATCTGGTCCATCTTAGCACCCTTGACTCAGAAACAACACACTCACAACTACATTCAAACTAATGAATACACTTCTACACCAAGAGGACCAAGAAAAAACAATTCTCAGCATGCTGTACAGGAGAACGTATATTAATTCATCAAGATTTTGCCAATGTGAAGAAGTCCCGAGTCCTCCTGTTTACAAGGATGTCTGTCTCCATCTCTTCCTCCCAGTGGCAATGTGAGCAGGGCCTCAACAGAAGGAAAGGTTGCTGTAACCTGTGCCTTCCAAGCACTGAACTGGGGTTAAAACCCCTGGCCTTTGACAGCAGAATCACATGAGTGCTTATATTCACATCAGTACAGGGGTATAAGGGAGACTCTGGTGCTGGAATAGTGAGGTGCATTTGGTTCCTTGACCTATAATTTCAAACTCCTCACATTGGGAGGGTCTGACTAGCAGTTTTATGCTCCCTTTTAATGAGACTCAGCTTTCTGGGTGTGATTCTTTGAATTATCCCAGTGGGCAATGAAACTTTCAATCAGGGAAAGTACTTTAACGTCTGACAAGGAGTCCTGCATTACAGTATTGAAAGGTTGAGTGATGTGCAGCAGGCGGTGGCCTGCGAGGATGTGTGGAGTGAGATGGATTGTACTGCATTGTCACTGAGTTCCAGTAACGATTCACGCTGGTGCTAGGGTACGGATGTGCCTTGGCCCCTAGGTGAAATATGGCACTTTTGGAGTGCTTGGAAAACGCCTTGAAGTTCAGTGTGACCAATGGGAGAAGTATGTTGTGCCATGTGCGGTTCACTGCAGTGGGGCACTTATCCCGACATAGCTCGCAGCGTTTAACTGTGTAGTGCATGTAAGACAAGTGAGGGGTAGAACATATGCGCTTTACGTTTATTTATAGCTGAGTCTAGGTGAAGGATGTGAGTTGTGAGTGTGACCTGTTTGGGAAGTGTTTTGGTGTCATGTATATTGAGCGGCGGAATGCACTCCTTGTGTAACTGCACCTGTGTATGAGGTGGAATGAAGTAGTGCGAGGGACAGACATGAATCTTGTCTTGCCTACTGTCCTAGACAGATCAAAGGTTATGGTTCTTGGCTGGACTTGAGGTGCAGGGGCACAAACCAGACAAATGCAATGGAGTGATATGTAGACATGATATCTTGCTTTTTTTTTATACGCCCGGGATGAGAGAAGCTCAGCCTCCCAGTGTGCACTGTATATAGGAGGTCATCACATGAGCTTAATGTAGTACATCTGTGTACGACAGAGAAGTCATCCATGGACATGCAGACGAGTAAACCCAGAGCAAGAGAGTAAAAAACCCGAAAAGAGAGAAAGGAGGAGAAAGACAGGGGATCAGTAACAATAGGAGAAGGTAGTATTGAAAAAGAACCTGCAAGAGTGAGATGAAGGGGCAGGGAGGGTCTGGTGGTGGATGAAAGAGGTATGAGTTGGAATCCAGACTATGCAGCCTGGGTGTGTTTGTACCCCTGGCATTTGGTAGCATTGGCGTAGGCCCCTGAGGAAACTTTTGGGTCCCGGCATTTATTTGACAAATTAAGCCCTGGGTGCAACATGGCTAGAATGGAGGGGGGCGATGGTGACGGCTGTCCTGTACGTTTACTTCTCAGAGCTATGTACCAAGTTAAGTTTATTATACTTACTGACTCAGATTAACAGTAAAATATACATGTTAAATAACTTCTCACTTAGTTGATTTCACTTGTTGTCTCAAAAGCAACAATTTCTAGAATGAAATTGCTATACTGACAGATATTATCCTGTGTCTTCTTGCACTTTTAGGTCACAATTCCAAATAAAAATCGGGTTGTGACGCTTTAAGCCCCTCTTCTCCATTCTTTTGCCACCTCAGCAGAAAGGAGTGCTCCACAGCATCTTAACCAGCAGGGTAGCTCTCCTGCGGTGGCCTGTGTTCGGAAACTGAGCTTCCTGGTACTGTCCCGTGCTTCACTGAAGACGTGCCCCGTCTGCTGACCGTACGCTGATTCTGGTGGCGCTCTCAGAGTGCAGTGTGCTGTGGTAACATCATGTGGGGATGATACACTGAAGAATTTCCCCTCACCAAACCCCCGCTGGGCTCTTAAGCTCTGTGAGGGTTAACAAATCCCTGTCACCCAGCACTCGTGTACAGCAGCAGGGGAAAGAATGTGGACTACTTTCTCCTGCAAACATGAACTTTGCCCTGGTGTTAGAATAACGGTACTTCTCCAGGGCAGTCGGGCCGGCATGAATGAGGAGGGAGGGAGGGGGGGGGGCAGGGGGGAATCGAAAGGGTTTGGGTGGGGAGGAGGTCGCGTAGGTTACAATTTAACAAACGTACCTTCCCCCGGTTACGCACCACCGCCTGAGCTCCTGCTGCTTGTGATGTTCGTTTTCCACAGGCAGCCTCCCTCACATCCCCTAATCCAGTCACAATATTGCAATGGCAGCGTTGTGATTGATGCAGATGGCGCCCTGCCGGGTGCCTGTAGTGAGGCCATTTTCTCTAGGGAAAGGGAGAGTGCGCATGACTGCTTTGGTTGGCCCCAGAGGTCCGACCAAACCGCAAGGACCCACAGCAGTGGGCTACCCATGCCTCCCCTGCTTTACAGTGACCTGCCTGCCACCAACGAGGCCCTTCTGTTTTCTCGCAGTGGGAGAAGCTGAAACATAAAATGGTGGTTTACCATTTTATGTTTCTGCTTCTCGCACTGTGAGAAAGCAGTGGGGCAATGCCCCTCGGGCCTAACGGAGGTGCCGCCCCTGGTCCTGTCCTTTCTGGAACTCGTTCGTACCCGCTGAGCAATGAGGCAATCAAAGGAGAACAAAAGGAATGGGAAAAAAACAAAAGAAACAGGTCAGTCTCTTTGTTTGCGCTCTCTGGTAGTTAAAATACCTGTCACCCTTGCCGTTACCTTTGTGAGGTGAAAACGGGGAGAAACAAGGAAAGTGCCCCGATAAAGCAGTGGTGCTTTTCTCCCCTTCCCTGCCAATCGCCATCATTTTCGAAGGAGAGGGACTTGCCTGGGGCTACGGCCCTCCAGGACCGCAGCAAGAGGTATCGCAGCTTCCTCGCTGCGCTGGGGACAACTGGATACAGAGGCTTATCCCGGAGGCAATGTGTAAAGCGTTTGCGCAACACACACAGCCAGCAGCAACACACTAGTTACACCACAAAAGGAACTCGACACAAGGTTATATATAAAAATAACCACAAACAAATTAGATCATAATCACACAATTTAAACTGTGCAAACTGGCACGGGCAATATTCACAAGGGATTATATACACAGGACAGGGCCACATGGACCACTGTCAGAACAATCACAAAGGGAAATTAGCAAATGCAGAACATATACTAACTATAGCACAAAATATTAAATGTAGAGCACAACCAGTAATTACTGGCACAATAATGACCTCCGCATCATCACAGTAGCATTAGGTAGAAAACATATCCTGCATAAACCTCAGGGGCATAAATACATTATGCATAAGCACCATAGCATCACATTAGGCCTCATAAGCGTAAACACCTTAGGCAATAGATTAGCATAAAAACAGTGTGCCCCAATCAGGAGTACAGCACATGAAAACGGTCCCCAGGCCAACTGGCCTCTCACACGGCTCCAACGCCCTATGTCCCAAAACAGTCAGGGTTGGCTGCGCATGCAGCAAAGTAAAAATGTGCAACAGTGGGCTAAACGTAGCAGCTGCCTACTAATTGCTGGGCAGCTGGGAATGGATGGGGGCGATGGAGTGCGTCTCACTCCTAACTTCAACCAGGCCCCCAAAGAACTGTGCGCCTAAACGAAGCAGCTCCCACTACTTGCTGAGCAGCTGGAAATGTTAAGAGGAGGCACGGGCTCCCAATGGCCCTCAAAACAATTATGCCCAAAGTTGGAGCCACCCGGGGCAATGGAATTAAATATGCGCCTCAGGGGAGAAAAGCGTGGACCCCTCTGGGCCCTCTATTCCAAAGAGCCCTTACTCACTGGCTCTGTGGGGCACATCACAGGGTGAGAACACGGGCCCCTCTGGCCCTTTAAACACTTATGGCAACGTAGGAGCGGCCCACTGACTGACGAGCCGCTCTGACTCAGACCCCACACTGGGGTCTTTTCTTTAAAAAGGCCCCCACACGTTGGAGCGGCCCGCAACCGTAGGCCCGCTCAGAACCTAGGCAGTGTCACTCTGCCTTGCTCCTCAACAATCCTCCTTTCCTCGCTGGTCTCTGTCGGGCAATGTGCCAGCGCAGGGTAGGCTCCCACCTGGCATTCTCGCCATCACAGGGCTTCCTCAGCACCACAGGAGCCCCTTGACCCTTGCCTCCCTTCCGGCTGGCTTCTCCTTTTTGCACCAGAGTGCGGGGTGGGCTCCCATCGGCTTCTCCTCTTCCGGGTTGCTCCCAAGCCCCGCCCACAGTCCAGGCTTGCCGACTTCAGCTTCCGGGTCGCCGCGGGCAGAACGGTGGCCCGCAGGGTTCAGTGTCTCCTTCTGGCCGCTGTACAGGGTAGGCTCCCGTTATTTCAATATAAAGTCCCTGGCAGGATGGGCACCAGCTAGGGGTATTTAAAGATGGCAAGTATGCAGGGTGGGTAGCCGCTGCAAACAACACGCACCAGAGGCTGCAAAAGCTCAGGGTGGGCACCCGCTGGCACTACAACTTCTGTGGTGGCATTTCCTCATCGAAATGTGGGGTGGACACCCGCTATCGAGCAGAACGCGGGGCAATCTCTGGGCAGCCTCTCCAGCTGCAATTCACGAGCAGAAGCGTTCCTCCGAGCGCCAGGGCCCCCAACCCAGCAAGAGGTCCAAGGGGAAAGCTGGACAACCCACAAGCGCTGCTCCCTCAAAGCACAGATATTAAAAATAAAGCGCTCCCCAGGTGCTAGGGTTCAAGTCCAGGGGGGGCAAGGGCTGTGCCCAGGGGCCAGAACACAGGGCTCTCCAGTAGGGAGTCCGTCCCTTGTGGTGGTTCCTACTGGAGCCCGTCAGCAGCAGGCCCCCCTCAAGTCAGGAGCAACAGAGAACATTTTTCATGGGGTCACACCCCCTTCTTATATACCCATCTTTCCTTTGTCACATAGCACAGGGTTTAGGGAAAACCAGATGCAACTGGTTTGGAGGAGCTGTGGAGCACTTTGTTGTGCTCAGCTCCTCTCTCCTTTAACAGGTGGGGGCTAGGTGCCCAGACGCAGCACAGGGGGCGTTGCCTGAATTGTGGAGGGAAGGCACAGCTCTATTCAGGTCCCAGGTGCAACTCCTCCCTACCATCTACATGCAGATCTCCCTATTCACCACCGGGAAAACACATCCGCACTCAGAATGCGCATACACTTTACACTTCGGCACAGTGCTAAAGTGCGCAGAAGCCAAAAACTACTAGTATCAGGTCACATTAAAAGGCAAAAAGTTTAGGGGTGAACCTGAAAAAAGTGCCAAGTCCAACAGACATTACTATGTGAATTCGACCTTTTAACCTCAGCACATGGAAAGCTACAATTGTGAATCAGTCTTTGTGAATTAAGTTGTGTGGCCTGAATGGACAATCGATTCTCATGATATGGCTTGGCAAAATAGGCCAAAGTATCTACTTTTCCTCCATGTGAGGGGATGATGGTCACACAAAGATCATAGGATGATGGTGTGCAAATTGATGTTATCTCCAAGTTCGACAGATTATATTAATGATTACTCCTGTAAAGGAGGGAGTCAGTCCAGGCCAGAACACTCTCTATCAGAGCTCCCTCTTTTCCCCATTCGTGTGGCTGTTTCCCTATGCCTATGCCCATGAACTTCTTTCTGGCGGGCTCTGACCAGACCCTATGCCTATACTAAAATAACATTTTCTGAACTGTCTCCAGCCCCTGCTGGTGGAAGGAATTCCCCTTGCCAAGCAAACTTTCCATGGACCCTATTGGCTAAACTGTAGATTTTCAATTTGCCTGTGAGGTTATATTTCTTTGTATTCTGCTAAATGGATTCCTTATCTAGAATTATCCCCAGGCTTGAGACTGGATCTGGAAAAATGTTGCCACAGCATCCCTGCGTGCCAGGGGGGGCTAGGGGGGGGGGGGGGGGGAAGACAGCATCACGCGAGGTAACATCAGTCCCACCCCTGCGCGCCTACGTCTGTTTTTCCGCGTGCATCGTGGATCCGGATCGTGCTCCTGGCCTTTCCCTTTCGCTTATTGCGTGTGTGGGAACAGTGTGCGAATGCCTTTGGGCTTCAAGACATGCTCATCTTGTGCGCGCCAGATGTCGGTGACGGATCCTCACCCCATGTGCATGTGGTGTTTGGGGGAGCACCACGATTCCACTGACTGTGAGGCTTGTCAGCAGATAAAACCGAAGTCCCGGCGGGAGCGTCGGATGAAACTCCTTTCGGCACGCATGTCCAGGTCGGCAGCGTCAGCGTGTCCATCCCCTACGGAGGGTTTCATGAACCGCCGCCTCTGTCTTCGAAATTGTCCTTCTCCCAGACTGCAAGAGCATCACTCACCTGTTGGTAAGTGTTGCAGTTTGTCCCCGAGGGCTGGTTCCCGGCCTGTTGGGGGTGCGGGCTCTCTGCGGGTGGTGCGGCCCACGTGTCGTCCCCCTATCTGTCGTTTCCCAGTAAGGGGGTGAATCAAGCCCAGATGGAGACATATGCAGCAGCCTTGCAATCCTCTTTGGCTTCTCCTTCTCCTTCTCCTTCTCCTCCTGGGATGACTGTGGATCCCTTGCCGTGTGCAGGGCCTTCTGCACCGTCACCGGTGACTCCGGCCCTGGCGTCGACAGGTTCAGATCCAGGTTCGGAGGATGTGGTGCTATTGGGTGTGACCCTTCAGGGGTTCCAACCTCGGACCACGGCGCCTCTGCCTTGCGCAAACCCCGCGGGGTCCCTTTGGTGTCGCGGGAGGTCGCCGGGACTCGGGACTTGTCCCCGAGTCCCCCTCGGTCCTCTGGGCAGGCAGGGGCCTTGTCCCAGGCTGAGGTGATGCCGCTTAGGAGCCGGCATCTACTGGCCCTAGCAGCGCCACAGGCACTAGCAGACTGCCCCTCTCGTCACTTCACGGGACGAAGCTGGCTGACAACCCCTCTTGTCCCTTCATGTCCCTCCCTGGGCCCCTTTGTCCCTCCACGCAGGCGGCTGCCTCGTCGGAGGTCGAGTCAATGCTTTTCCTGCGCACTTCCTTCACCGCCCCGGCTCTGACCCAGAGTCGGTCTCCTGCGCCGTGCGCTGTAGAGGAGGTCGTTCCGGGCGTCTCCCTTGGTGCCAGCCGATGCCGACCTGCCTCCGGTCACGGACTCTACGGCGCCAAGCCGGCGTTGGGTCGTTCACTCGTCATCGGACGGCTCCTCTTAACCAGAGGTTCAGCGCTTTTTGGTTTCATCCTCACCGGAGATGGGCTTCCGCGTCATGGCTTTTTCCCCGACATCGTCTTAGGACGGCTTCTCGCCATCACCACAGACTTCGTCGGAGGGACAGCAGGTTCCCCACTCCTCAGTGCCTCTTCCTCCTTTCCGGACTTGGCCTTTCCTTCCTCCGGTTGGCATGGGGGACGACTGCCTCAGCTTGCAGCTGTCGCCCACTGAGTAGCTGCTTTCTCCACCTCGGGGCCCTACGGAGGCGGGTGCTGCCTTCGCTCACGCTGTTTACACAGCTGTGGGAATTTTGCACATGGGTGATCCAGCTGCCCATTTCCCTGCGGATCGTCATCTTGAGGTCCTCCATCATGGCTCTGGTGGTAGGAAGCTGCTGCTTCCCTTCAAGGCTTCTCTCCATTCTCCTCTTTTGGGGGCTTGGGGCTGTCACTCCACGGGGGAGCCGGTGCCCCAACACCTTCTGCACCGCCACCATCCAGCGCTGCATGATCCTGTGTGTCTTTCCCTCCACCCCTCTACCAGGGGCCCTCTTTTGCAGAATGCCTTTCCCTCCCTGCCATCAATGTTGTCTCCCCCGTCACTGGAGGCTCATGGGCTCCTGGGGGCGTAATATCTTCATCTCGACCATTGTGGCAATGCGGGCCCTCAACACTCTTCGTGTTTTGGCTAGGGCCACTTCATGCTTGTGAGATTCAGCGGAGTCCTTATGTCTTCTGCTACTCAGGAGGGAGCCTGTGTTGATCTGCGGCATAATGTCTTGGATGGCCGGGAACTGGCGACGTTTATTCTTTGCTCCGCTCTGGACATTTCAGAGGTGCTTGGTCATTCCATGGCTTCTTCGGTCACATGCCTAGCTTTGGGATAGTGTGTTCTCAGAGAACGTTCGGGAACGGCTGGTGGACCTTCCGTTTGATGGCGCTCTTTTGTTCCACGCCCCTGTGGACTCGCCCATTCAGAGGTTCCTGACAGGGCTCCGTCCTCCTCCTCCTCCCCCCCTCCTCCTCCTCCTTCTCCCACTCAGTGACCTGTGAGTTGATCTGGATTTTGGGAGGTCTTCTGCTGTAAGGGCGGGTTGCCCCTGTTCGTGTGTTCTGTGTGCTTACTGTGCATTCAGGTCCTTTTGTTAGGACTGTGATGCTGTTGGCTACTGGTCCGGCCCCTTTTTGGATTGTGGTTTTTGGCTTTTGCTAAGCCTTGTTGGCCTTCAGTTATTCTTATTGGCTGATTGACAAGCCGTCTGCGGGTTCTCCACTGGTCTTTTCTGTTTTCCTTTGCTGCAGACAGTTTTTTCCTCTGAGGGTTCCCATGTCTTGGGACATAACATGCCCTATGTGGGGTACTGGTAGCTATTATATAGCTCTGTCATGTGCTGGGGAGGTGTGGTCGCCTTCGGGCCTCTGCTCTCTGTGGTGTTACGGTTTGTTGCAGGTGCGTTTCTCGTTTGTGGTTTTAAATTGGCTGGAGTTGCATCCTGGTCCGTCCTTCTCCGGGGTCGCTGCATTGTTAGCTAGGTCTTTTTAGGGCTGTGTTTGTGGATTCCTCCCTTGGGGCGTGTCCGGGCCCTTCTTGGCTTTCCTGGTCTCAGTCTTCGGAGGGCGTCTGGCTTGTCCTGGATGCACCATTCTGTGGTGTTGTCTGCAGCTGGTTGTGCAAGGCCGGTGCCATTCTGCTGTTCTTCTGCATCACTATACCTTCTGGCACTTTAGCGGGGCAGCTGTCCTTGCCTTGTTCGCTGGTTAAGGCTAGGGTGTGTTCGACCTTCTTCCAGTGAGCCCTGCCTTCAGTTCTACCTCTCCTCCCTAGGGGTTGAGGTGGTTCTTGAGTTTCTTGTGCCTCTGCAGGGTATTGGGTGGCTCTTCCTGGGTGACCTCGGGCTACCCTTTCTGCTTTCGCCTGCCTAATTGCTGAAGGCGCCATTCTGTCTTGTCTATTGCCTTCCGTCTGTGATAGGCTCGGCTGACCTTATCACTGGGTGTGTTTCACGGTGGGGGGCTTGCCTTCACTGTACCTCTTCTCCTTGGAGTCTCTGGGCTACTCTCCTTCCTCGGTGCACCTCTTCATTGCCTGGGCCTTTGGCTTCTGATGGAAATTCTTGGTACCTTGAATGGGCGTGGGGTGCTCTGGCCCCCTTTTGCCTTGCCCTTGTTTCTCCTGCTGACTGAGGGCGGGCTACCTCTTTTCTTGTCTCCCGCAGCCCCTCTGGGGTCGGTGGTTGCCTAGATGTAGTGGTTCCCCTTTGCCTGGGGGGTAAGGGCTCTGCTCCTTTTCCGTTTGACTCGTCCGCTGTGGGACCCTCTGTTATGTCCAGGCTGGTGGGGTCCTCTCGCAGACCCTCCTTCCCTTTGGGTATGGCTAGGGTATCTATTCTATGTTAAGGAATCTACGGCTAGTAGTCTCTATCAGATGTACAAGTTACTTACCTTAGGTAACGATATATCTGGTGGAGACAATTCTAGCCGCAGATTCCTTCAAAAGCCCGCCCTTCCTCCCCGTTCTGCGAGGACCTTTGGCTTGGTCTTCTGCACTCACCTCCCTGTGGGTGGCTATGTCTTCTGTCAGTGCATTCTTCATTTCTTTCCTGGCAGGATGCTTCATCCTGTTTATTTGTTCTGTTCCTCCCCTTTTGGCCATTGGAGGATGGGTTTATAGGTACTTCTGTGCCCTTACTCTGTGCTCCAGGTTGGGGCCTACCTTCAACCTATCCCCCTACTCCTCTTCCCCTTTCATTGCTAGTGAGTCTGGCCTCTTTGCTATCCTCTAATTTGTTTTTTTTTTGGCTGGGCCTCTGCCCTTTGATCCTTGTGGGGGATTCTTTGATGGGGCTGTCTTGGAGTATTGTCGTAACTTGTTTGTCCCGGTAGGGTTCCCCTTCATTGTTATTGATTGAGGTTGTAGTCCTGCTACGTGTTATTGTGAAATTTTCTCATATGTTCTTCTGTCTCCAGGGGGGCTATCTCCGTACTGGCTGGGTTGCTGCTGAGGGCGGTGCCCTGTTCTTTCTTCTTTTCCCTGCTTTTAGGTACTGTAGTGTCTGGCACTGTCCCTTATGGTGTTGTTCCTCAACACCCATTTTTCCATTTTTCTGCTCTTTCGCACACTGTTCCTATACTCTCACAGTTTTGTCAAATGGCTTCGCATTGTGGCGCAGAAAAGTTCTCTGTAGAAAACTGACGTAGGCGTGCCGGGTTGGGATTAATGTGACCTCACTGACGGCACGTACGCGGACAACGCCAGGGCGGAGTCCATGATGCCATCCCCCCGGCGCGCAGGGATGCTGTGGCAAAAAATATCCAGATCCAGTCTCACCCCTGGGGATAATTCTACGTTAAGGAATCTGCGGCTAGAAATGTGTCTACCAGATAAATTGTTACTGAAGGTAATAACTTTTACTTTTATACTACATCCGTAACTGCTTATTGAGACTTGTGCCTTAATTTCCTGAATGATGATTACCACCTTGAATGCTAAAATTGTTTACTACAATAACTAATTCAACCTAAATTGTCTGAGTAATTTTTGGACTTATTACTAATGTTCTTTGTGCAAGATTGTTCTTGCAACTCTAATGCATAAAGGAGATAGTTAGAGCATCACATTTTTTTATCAGTGTTCTGCGTAGCCACAGCAGAAATGCTGGTTTGTATGATCCCGGCCCGGTTAAACTTTCTCAGTAGGTTTAGACTTCCCGTTGCTATTTTAGATATCTACAGCATGGTCCTGAGGATTGAGTATTTGAATTCAATCTCTAATTTGTAAGTTAATTACCAATTATTGGTCCTTAGTGTGGAGCCAACAGTGGACACCCTGATTCTTCACCCTTTAATGCTGTAAGTTGGTTTATCGGAAGACCAAAACCTCTATGGGTAATACTGAGATCCAGAATAAGTCATAAGTTATAATAATTGGGCCCAGGTTAAACCACTGCCACACCCCGAAGGGGCTCATTGAGCCTTGATTATTATCGTGTTTTTCAATCCCAGCAGCAGCCTCAGGGACGATTTTCCTTGCATGCATGAGGGAGTGAGGACCCATGGCATGCTTGCTAGGCTACTGATTCTTTGTGATTGTGGTGTTACCCAGGCCTGTTGAATATTCACTCTGACATACACAATGCTTCTGAGAACAATACTTTCTCTGGTATCCTGGGGCACAACTGTTTTTATTGAACCCAGGCGGTGAACTCCGCTCTGTTCACAGAGTTTTCTGTGCTCTGTGGAGCATCCAGAGTTTTTTCCTCGCTCGTGCTCATGTTGCCGAGCGGGAGTGAGGAAAATCCACCTCCTGGATAGATTTTTTCTCACTTATGATTTTTTAACATGGACGGTCGGATTTTTCAATCCGGGCACTAGAGGGTGGTCACCACCGCTTGCATTGAGAAACCTTCTGTTTGAGTGGAAAAAGTTGCCGCTCAAGTAGAAAATCTACTCGACAGAAAAGAAGCAGCACCCTCTTGCACTGTGCATGGTGCCATGCGTGTTGATTTTCAAGCACAGGACAAACACTCAGCAATGAAAATCAATGCGAAGAGGCATGACCAAGCACACTCTGCCACTTGCGGAACTCCACGTAGCACGGCTGAGTTTTTTGGTCAAACTCCAACCAAGCTTAGTTTTTATTAACTTTTTACTTCACAACGGACCACACCAACAAAGCCCCTTAACAAAAGGAGTGAGCACACAAATTCAAAAAACCTGAGAGGTTTACATTTTGGAAAAAAAGCACTGTACACAAAATGCTTGTTTACACAATCAGATATCAAGCAGGAGGAATCATATAAACATACTTTAGACACTGTAAAATGAGACTTCATATAAGACACAAAAGCTGTTTTATTTCCTCACACTAAGGTAACATAGCTTAGCTTCTCCGTTCCATTTTTACGTTACGTTATATTATTAGATCAATATTCGGTCAGACAATTTCAGTACTCAAAAAAACGGTGTGAACCATCATAACACAGACTCACATTCAGTCCTATACGGTGCTAATTTGAGTAAGACATGAATGGTAATGACGAAAGCCCCTGTATCATTTAAGAATACTTAATGAATGCCATCTCTTAAGAGAATATCACTCAACACCAAAGGATTGAACCACTCTGTTAAAAGAATGCAAATATTAGATTATTGGAACAACTTGAAAGTCGATGCTGCCTTCCAGCAGGAAGTCAAAATTGGATATAGGGAAGCACTGTTCTTTGAGAAAGGCTGGGTGGCAGATTGTACCTGTCAAAAGCTTGTAATAAAAAGAATGGGGTACTCACACTACTCTCCAGAATATAAGGCCTATCTATTATTTTATCAGAACATGATGATGAGGGTAGGTGGTTATTTAGCAGGGGCAACATTTGAAAAAATATCTTTTTTACAATTGATATATATATATTTTCCAAATGGTGATGGCCCACAATTATGGCGATCTCTAATCATTAAACTGTCAATAATTCCTATAGATTCTCATATAATGTTTGAGGAAATTTGAATCTCCCAATGGATATTTTCTTATACCGTCATATACAACTCCAAAAGCACATCAACAATTGTTATTTGTATGTACTCACTCAAGGTATTGATTATCTAATGGCAGATTCTACCCTTCTACAGGCTACCACGAATCAACAATTCATCCTATACCTATCTCAGATCACACTGCTACATCCATCACAATTGTCAAGATACTCACCATCGCACAAAAACCAATATGAGAGTTAAACTTTGAAATTCTAGCCAAGTAATCAGAGGTACAAGCATGAGAGAAAGAAATACATCTATTTTTTTCAGAGTAGGCAAATTCGATCTCCTACCCAATGACTCTCTGGGATGAGTTTAAATGCTCTATCAGAAACACTAAATATGCCCTTAGAGACAAGAGTAATTTTAGAGGCAATTAAGTTAATTTGTACCAGCAGATCACCAGGCCCTGATGGATTCCCTATAATATTTCATAAAACATTTGCAACTACCATCATTTATCCCTCGGAAGACGCCCTTGTCCACTTTTTGTGACAGAGTAAGTTTTAAGGGAACCACCAAAGATGGTGAGCATCATTCTGACACCAAATATTACCTACCAATCTCTCTTTTACTTATGGAGGCAAAAATATATGCCTAGATTTTGGCTAAAAGATAAGAACCACTCATCCCCAAACTTATACATTACTCCCAAACGGCATTTGCTATGGGTAAACTGTCTAGCTATACATACGTAGCCTTTGTCACATCATAGAGAAGGACGACTAGCTTCACATCTGGCAACTATGGTTGCCCTGGATACAGATAAGGCCTTAAAATGGTCTTGTGGCCTTTTTTGGAATCTGTACTCTAAAAACTAGTTTGGGAGCCGTATTCATTAAATTGACCATGGGACTCTACTCCAATCCTCTAGTGAGAATCAGCATTAATGGGACTCTTTCCATCCAATTTAATCTGTATCAGGGTACTAAGCAAGGCTGTCCCTTATCTACACTTATATTCCAGTTGTCCAGAGATCTGCTAATACAACTACCGAATGATTCACCTGAGATAAGGGTTTTTATTTCAGTAAAATCCCAAATAAAACAGCAGCATATGCCAATGGTAACATTATACAGTCTGACGAAATTACTGAAGCTACTCCAGCGATTATTACAATAATACATCAATTTTCCACAGTGTCTGAATATACCCTGAACAAAGACAAAACAAAGGTCTTAACTCCCACTGCTTGACAACTCACCTCAGAATCTCTGGTTTTACATGGCAACCCGAATTTATCAAATACTTTGGCATATGGTTTTCCAAGGATTTTTCTGAATTAATAAGACACAATGAATCCCAAACAATAAAATAGGCCAAAGATCTACTTTCCTCTTGGACTCCTAAACATATGTCATGGTGGGGCAGGATAACAACTTTAAAAAATACGATTTCCCCCCTTTATAAATGTTGTTAAATCTATTCTTCCTATTCGTCTTACACCATTGATAACATCAGCTTTTTTGTGGAATAAAAAAAGAGCTAGAATTGCCTACAAAAGCATTTGCCTAGTTTTTGCACAGTTTGGTTGTAAAGTGCCAAGCTGGGGCAAATACAAAACTGCCTTCTTACTCACCAGGCCTCATTCACAACATATTTTTACAGACACAATCAAAGCACTGAAAACACATGACAAATGCATGCCAAATACGATCACTAAATCCAAGTTTATTTTGCTCTGGTAAATTTCTAAAACAAAAGCAGAAGCTGTCTCTAACCTCGGGCTAACATGGGCCAGAAAAAGAAATATGTCTACTCAAAGATTTATATGACAACTAGCTTACCCGTCGCGCGTTGCTGCGATCTCAGAAGAAAGGAAATGTAAGAAAACTTGTTATGATAACATTCAATTTACATTGTGTCATTTTTACTGAAACGTATTCATTTTAATATGGTAAACATTTTAAAGTGTTGTTTTAATTCTATTTATTCGAGTGCTTGTGGATACATGTTTTTTTTTGTTTTTCCGTCTGGTGCGTACACGAATAAATCAGAAAGTTTTCCAACATGTGAGCTGGCCACATACAGTTGTCCATGTGAGAAGCATGCATTCTCCAAATCTAGTCCACACACTTGCAGCGATTGTCCTTGTGCTTTGTTGATAGTCATTGCAAAAGCGAGTCGCACCGGAAACTGTAATCGTTGCGTACGGGAATAAATGAGAAGGTTTTCCGACGCGTGAGCTGTCCACATACAGTTGTCCATGTGAAAAGCACGGATTCTCCAAATCTAGTTCACACACTTGCAGCGATTGTCCTTTAGCTTTGTTGATGGTGATTGCAAAAGCGACCTGAAACTGTAAACGTTCAGTATTGGAAAGATTATGAGGGCCCTGGGGGCCGGGGGTGGGCGATATTTAACAATTTTTTAATTTTGTTTGTAATACTTTATTCGATAAAACAAACTTTATCATAAAAGTACATATAGTTCATTGTTAAAAAAGGTATAAAAACTTTAAAAAAGGTAAGATCTTTTCAGAAAAAAGTGGAGACACAGGAAGTTAGAGACTAGATTAGATAAAGTCCTAAACCAGACATCCGGGAATTGCCTAATGCATTATTATTCACAGTTTCCTACCCCGTTCTCGATTTTATCAGTCTAGAACGTACCTGCCAGGAATTTGGCAACTCCGCAAAAAATCATCACAGATGTTGTGTCCGTTACAAGTATGCGGAGTGCCATCGCATGGTGCCTGACTCCCAGTTCTATGCATACTGGCTTTAACCACCTTCTCCTGGGTCCACTATATGCTCTACAGGCAAATAAAAAGTGTGCTAGGGACTCATTAGGGTTTGGACATGCAGGGCAGCTAGAATGGTTGGACATAGATGACTTCCATCGCCTGGTAAAAGTGTTTAGGGGAAGTGTTCCATATCTAAACTTTAAAAACAAGGTTCTGTCTCTAGGCACTTTAATAACATCGAGAAAGGGTTCAAACTTCTTCACCTGCTTGTGCTCTAGAAAATGATTGGTTAAAACCCCCCAGTTTGATTTTTCAAGCTCCTTGGCTTGGACGAATTCCCAGTATATTCTTTTAATTGTTTCTTTCGGGGGTGGTGATTGGGACAGCCATGTATCGCATAGCCCCAATTTGGTGATCAAGTCCCTTAAGTTGTCCAACCATGCAATCTTAGTCATCTTATTCAGGGTAATAAGTTCGTCCAGAGCTGCGGCATAGTGTACCAATTCCGGTGTCCTTCTTAGTCGCACCCAATATAATAACGGTCGAAGGGTAACAATGTCTTTAATTGCACGACGGCCCAAGTCTTGAAGCAGTGGTTTCAAGGGGGTAGAGACTGGGAGGCCCACCAGGTCTCTCAAGAACTTAATTTCAGTTTTCGTTAGTTCTGTGATGTTGTCGAAGCCCCATAGTTCTGACCCATATATTGTTGCGGCCAATGCTTTCCCCTCATAGATGGCAAGGACAGGGGCAATGGGCCTGCTTGCAGAGGCTCAGTGTTCTCTGGCAATGGCTCCCGTAGCCCTTTTCAGATTCAGGTGCATTTTTGCTAGATGGGAGTCCCACTTCATTCTCAGGTTCACCCTTACTCCCAGATAATCAAATGCATCAACCTCCTCCAGTGAACATCCATTAAGCGCAACATTGATCTTCCTTGGTCTCTTAGTTTGGGACAGAACCATTAGTTTAGTTTTTGCGGTGTTACTTGTTAACCCACGTTCCTCGCAGAAGGTGTCGAACTTGGTCAAAAGTTTTTGGAGACCAGAGGGGGTTTTGGACATGAGGAGGGTGTCGTCCGCAAAAAGGAGGGTCGGTATTTTTTCACCTGCCAGGGTTGGAGCATCCGCAGTGTCCTCCCTCAAATGGTCTGCCACCCCATTTATAAAAAGGGAGAACAAGGTGGGAGCCATCACGCAACCCTGACGGACCCCCCTGTCCACTGGTATTTTATCAGTTAGTTGGCCCTCACTCCCCCATCGAATCCTTGCATACGTGCCTTCATGCAGTCTTTTAACTAGCTTAAGGAGGTAGCGTGGGTAACCCATGACCTGAAGTACCTGCCATAGTTTGGTGCGTGGGACAAGATCGAAGGCGGTTTTCAGGTCTATAAACGCCAAATATAAAGACCCTTTACCGACAGAAACAGTCTTCCAATAAATCGCAGTGAATCGGAAGACGGTCTATCGTGCCGACCTTTTTCCTAAAACCTGATTGTAGGTGTGTTAAAATGTCACCCTCCTCCAGCCAAGTCTCTGTTCTAGATGTGAGGACCCTGCCAACCACCTTCTGAATTACATCAATCAGACTGATTGGTCTATAATTGGCAGGGTCCTCTCTAGCCCTCTTTTTATATATTGTAACCACTTCTGCCCCTTTCCACCACTCAGGGACTGGGTAGCCCTGAGTCAGAAGATTCATTAGTGGAAAAAAAAGATTGGCCCATAGGGTCGAATCATGTAATAAAAGATCTCCAGGCAAGCCATCTGGGCCAGCAGCTTTCCCTGGGACAATATTTTTGATAGCTGCTTGGACCTCAAGAAAGGTGAAGGGATCTACTGGTTCGATATTCAAGGTCGTTGGCTCAGAGTCTAGGTGTGGGTCTGGCAGTTGTACGGAGTCAGCCTCACAGGAGTAGAGTTTCAGGAAATGGGAATACCATTGCTGTTCGGTTATATGGTGTAAAACAGGATCCCCTCCCCTTCTTGTTGATTTATTTATTAGATCCCAGAAAAGAGTTGAGTCTTTTATGGAGGCGGCCCTCCTAAGTTCCTGCCAGTGGTCTTCCTCTTGAGATTATGAGGGCCCTGGGGGCCGGGGGGCGATATTTAACAATTTTTTTATTTTTATTTTCATTTTTTGGCCAGAAACCTTTGCGGGAGTGTACACAACAACTTTTAACAATTTTTTTAAAATGTTTTTTTTAATTATTATTATTTTTTTGGGCCAGAAACCTTCGCGGGAGTGTACTCAACAACTTCCCAAAGTTTCATGCCGATCGGATGCATGGTGTAGTAATGCATAAAGGACAAACAGACAGACATACATTCGTTTTTATATATATAGATGATTCCTCCCAATTCTCATTCACAGAACTACAGGCAATATTCTATTTAGATAATATCAGTGTTCCCAGGGCAGATTGGGGGCAGGGTCTGTTTCCAAGTTGCACGCGTAATCTTGTGCCTGATTTTGCCATCTTTTTTGTTTGTGGTGGGATTGCATTGCAGCTGTGCTACTTCTGGGAACTACTAGGACAGGTTTTCCCTTGGTGAGATTATATTGCACCTGACTGCCTTTCTCTCCTCTGGAAATTGGCTATTTTCGTTGTTTTGGCAGCTCCTGGGACTCTGTAGTCTTTCTCAATTTTCTGCACGCTGTCATCCAAATTTCTGAAATTACTGCCAGTTTCAATTGCATTTGCCTGGTCAGGTTGGGTACATATATTCTCCCTATCCACACCATTTTTAAGTTTCTTCTCAGGGTAAGTTGCTTGGCCTTCTTGACTTCTTCTACTGACTTCTTTGTTCTTCTGTAGCTTCTTTCAGCCTCCTTGGCCATTCTTGTGTCTTTGATGCCCTAGTTTTTGTTTGGATTTGCTACTGAGTAGTGGCTGTCCTCTCATTTTCAGTTTTGGGACAGTTGGTTGTGACAATTTGCTGTGTTACACATTTCTATTCTATTAACTTTATGCTTTTAGTTAAATTGTCTGTAAGATCACATTGGTTTAGACATATCATACTCAGTGTTTGACTAGTATATTGCATGATATATGATATAATATACTTCAGAACACCTTAGGAGGAGGACCCATGGTCTTATAAAGTTCAGTTTAAACTGACAAATAATACTTTTGATTTGAAAATCTGTTTGTTGCTGCAGATTAGGTTGTACCTTATGAAGACGAATGGAGGCTTACCTAAACAGATGACACCGGCATCACTGTTGTGACCACATCTATTGTTGTAAAACCCTACATGACGACAATGCAACAAGCTGGGCTCATCCCCATGGCAGTTCACATAGTCCAAGAGAATTTTTCCATTGCCTTCTCCAAAGTAGGCATTTTTGGGAGCAGAATGTACTGGGCCACATCCAAGCTGTGCACACACTACCTTTGCATTAAAGGTGTTCCAGTAAGTGTCACACACGGTCTCCCAGGAGTTATTGTACAAAATCTCAACACGACCCTCACATGTATTGCCACCATCCTGGAGCCGAATGGGAAGGATCTCTGCAAAAGAGAGACAATAAACAGAAGACAACTGTGTTAGTTCTCTTAGGATAGTCAAAAGGCCACAAAACTGTGAATAATGCTGTATGCGCTGCACCCATGGCAAGCGTTTGACCTTTTTGATAGTTTGAAATTTAGTGTAATCTTTGCCAAATAATAGACCTAGCAGAGCAGAGTATAGTGTGGTGAGAATTTACAGACTTAGATTATATTGGCAAAGAAATATTCTTGCCATCAGTTTCTCAACAGAAACCAAAGTAATCCCCTCCTTACAATCTGTAATAGGAATCCTTCTCTGTCCAAGCAAACCCACCCTACATCATCTGTCGCACTGATCTTAGAAAATGCCTCACAGGGAAACACTTTACTGGCCCAACCTACTCCACTTTTTCTATACTTAGTGGGTGTTTTTTCAAACCACAAATCAAAACATGCAAGCTTGTGACTAACTAAACAAAGGACAACAGATACCCAAAAAGATGGTGGGTTGCAACCCCCACTACACACACATAAGTGTTTGAATAGCAGCTCAGGGACAGTAAAAGGTCAACTAGCCACTCTCTTATTTAAACTGTTAAGGGACAAAGGACAAGTATACAGCCATCTTGGCACGATTCAGCCTTTAACTAAGTGAAGGGGAAAACAAAATCAGCATTAGTTCTCCAGCACAAGCCAATAAATAAGGGTTGGTAAAGCACAACTTCTCACCCGTGAGGGTCTCAAGGCGCTGGGGGGCAGGAAGAGCATATCGTCTAAGTGCGGCGGCCACCCGAAAAGCCAGCTCTTGAGGGCCTTCCTGAACTGGAGGAATGTGGGAAATTGCCAGAGGAGGAGGGTGTTCCAGGCTTTGGCTGCTAGGTAGGGAGCTCCCTAGTAGCAAGCAACTTACAGTTAATTTAGATTTTTCATTTTGCAGCTCACTGCGGCATAAACAAACACTTACTGCATGCAAACATGTCTAATTTTGTGAAAACATACCCTGCCCCTCCAGAGAGAGAGAGATCCTATAATGGCGCGTGCTAACTGGTGTGGTGATCACCGTTTAAATAGTTTTTTTATATTTAATACAAATCAATGCACAAGACGTAGATTGTCAAAATCCTGTAGATTAGTGCAGGAGAGTAACCCACACTGATCAATGTTCGTCACAATGGGGAGACGTTTTCTGCTTCAGCCTCACTATAATATCTTCAGATTAGGGCTAATGGTGAGGTTATAAATGTGAATATATTCTGGAAAGGTTACTGCACCACTTTTGCAACACACCATGTTTTAGAATTGACCAGCAATCTTCCCAAAATTAGGTGATCTAGCAACAGGTTTAACAGATGTCAATCTGTGGTACATTTATTAGCAGAACTGTGGGGCATATTACCAAGGGCAAGTATCGCCACTTTTTTCGGCGAATTGTGCTGAGAAAGCGGCAATACTGCTAGAGCCCTATTAACAAGGGCATTTAAAAGCATGGCCCAAGCCCACTTTGCATGTTGGCGATAAACATCGCTAATGACATGCAAAGTGGGCGTTCCCACGTCCAACCACATGAAAAATGTGGTTGGAGGTGGGAACACCCTATTACCAAGGAAGGCGATGGGAGAAAAAGACCTGCGATAAACTCATTTATCGCAGGTCTCCCAACTCCTGCTCTGGCCAGGCGTTAGGCATTGATAACATGGGGGTGTGGATCATAAAGCTGAATCCACCCCCCCCCATATTATCAAGGCCCACATTAGCGCATGAAAACAACGTTTGTTTTCATGCGCTAATGTGCCATATCGCCGACTATCGCCGGATTTCTATTCGCCTACCTGATGCGCATTGATAATTGTGCGCTAAAACAGCGATAAAATCCGGCGATAGCCGGCGATACGGGAATGTACGTTGTGCGTTTTCCAACCCACTCCTTGGTAATATGCCCCTGTGTTTGTTTTTTTTAACTCTTAAGGAATGGGCTTTTTGGCTTGCAAGGTAGAGTTGTGACTGGCTCCTGATTGCATTACTGCTTGGCTTGCATGTGGCTATATGACTCCTGGTGTTATTTTCTTTTGAAGTTGTAATCTATTTTTTGTTCCATGAGATTCATACAGAATTCAAATATTTGCTTTGAATAGATTGTACAATCTGCTTTCCCTAAGTAAGTCATATGGAGTGCCTAAAGAAATTATTACTCTGGCATTTGTAATTTTAAAAAGAAAATTGGTATATAAGTTGTTCGATTTTTAGGGAATTGAAATGCTACGTAAGGGAGAAATGTTGGAACTGCCATATTAGCTACTAAAGCAGGTTCAAATTACACAGCACATGGTGTCGTGTGTGTTGCTCCTGGATGCACACAATCAGCACATGTGTAGGCAGGCAGCCTTAATTAAGTTACTTTAATGATACACAGGCAACAGGTCAGTACAGTTCGTCTGCCCACAGCAAACTGTCCTCCAAAAGAATGCTAAAGGCATTGGAATTACACCTTGTAGTTCCATTCAAATGTAACACAATGAACGCAAAGGATACAAAACATGACATATCTCCCCATCTTAATACACAACAAAATCCTACCACATCTCTTCCTATACCATAAAATGTACTAAGAGAGAGGAGAAAAGAAAATTCTAGAGAGAGAAAGGAAAAAATAAATAATAAAAATAATAATAACTACACTAAAAACACAAATGCAGTAAATGACTAACTCACAACATTATCCTTCAACCACCCAGGTAACTTCCTTTTTCTTTTACCATCCCCAGCTCTTTCCATGCCTTCGAGGTGGACATCAGATTTCAGTACCACACCTCCATATTTATCCTTCACTATTTCTCCCCTTCCTCATTTAACTCACTCAAATCAATCTGCGCATCTTCCAATCATAGCAGGTAGCTTGTCCTCAACTTTTAACAGCTGAAAATCTCCACCCTTCTTCACTTCCATTTCACACACTTCTCTTGAACTCAACACTATCCTCTTAATGTTCCGAACTTTACCACAAATCACTCTGACTGCTTCTTCTGGTGGAAAAACCTGACTCTCGCCTTTGGGAACTTTAATAGGTTTTTTCATCTCCATCCAATCCCCAATTTGTATATGGTTAGGTTTAGGTCCATGTTTGGCATAGTATGCCTTACCCCTCTCATGCATCTCTTTCAGCCTCCTACCCACCAAATCCGGAAACCATTGTTCCACTTTACTGTCACACAACCATGCAGGGTTGTATTTGCTTCTCAGAATTCTTCCTCTCATTATCACAAATGTTAACAGTCCAGCAGATTCCTTAGTAGTCACTCTGTGAGCCCACGCCGTTTCCTTACTTCAGGTCCCCAATCATACTGCCTTCCAGCCTAAGACTTAATTACACCTTTAACCACATGGATAAATCTCTCTACCATACTGTTCCCACTAGGACTATAAAGGGAAGTGGCCTTATGCTTGATACCAACTATCTTGATGTAATCTTTGGCTGCATTAGAGACAAACTGCACCCCATCATCACTCAAAAGCGAAGCAGGAATACCTTGAGAGAAATATGTCATGCAAGAATGTCAAAACTGTGTTTATGTCTGCTCTTTCCACTATACCCACGACTGGCCATCCGGAGAACAGATCAATCAGTACAGTTACACACTCCTGAAACTCACCAACAGGGCCTAACAAATACACTAGCACACATTCCCAAGGCTGCTTGGGAATCAAGAAATCACTACTAGGTGGTCTCAAAGTGCGTAGAGACTTATCAGCAGAGGAATAACTAACACATGCTCTTACAAACCTCTCAACAGCTGCATCCACCCCTGGCACCAAAGAGATCCTTCACCACAGACTTGGTTCTTACCACCCCAAAATGCCCTTCATGACAAGGTTGTGCAACTCCTTAGGAGGAACTATTTTGCTTTCTCTGAAAATCAAACCCTTCTATATGGAAAGCTCAGACTGGACTTCCTAAAATGGTCTGAGAGGCTCCTCGAGCTGTTCTTTCATTGGCCAGCCTTCACACATGCACCTTAAAACTTCTTGTAAGACAACATCCTTTCCACACTCCTTCATCCAGTCTTCTTTTTGTTATTGCAGGCATGCCAAAATCATGCACTAATGACACCCTAAAATCATCCCATGCTTCTTCTTCACACTCCTCCAATGGGCATGGCATCCTAGACTGGCAATCCTCTACTACACCTTCCCTGTCCGACATTTACACAATACAGTAAATACAGTCCTTCATATGCATATGCATGAACAATCTTGCAATTCTCGCAGGTGCGGTCACACTCACTTCTGTAGTTAGCAGTGTAACTAAGGGCTTATGGCCACATTGGATCCTAATAGATTTGCCCTGGACAAACGCTTGGAAATGATCTAAGGCCCATGCACATGCTAAAGCCGCCTTTTCAATCATCGTATATTTTTCTTTTGCATGTGAGAGTGATCTTGATGCAAACTAGGTTTTGGTTCATTACCTTTAGCATCCCTCTGTGCAAACACCACCCGCAACCCTATATTTATAGCATTCCTAGTTATGAAACACTCCGATCCATGATCAAAATTACCCAATGCAGGTACATTCACTATATCTTGTTTGGTTTGGCGAAATTTCTCCTTACACCTTGAGTCCCACATACATTTCATATTTTTCTTCAACGATTGCCTTATGTTGTACATCTTCTCCACAAAATTAGGAATGCATTTTGCACAGTACTGGGTCATGCCTAAGAATATCTTCACTTCATCCTCACTGACTGGCACTGGAGACCCCACAATACCATTTATTAATGAAAGTTTTGGTTTCACTCCACCTTCACTGATCACATGCCCCAAGTACATAACATTTGTTTTTCCAAACTTGCATTTGGCAAACTCCACAGGCAACTATTAGTCCTCAAGTACATTCAGAATCTTTCTCAGTCTCTCTTCATAGATACTCCTATTGTCTTCAAAAATTAAAATGTCCTCATGGAAGAACAACACCCCTTTTTTTTCCTTCCCAAACAGCCTGTACATAGTTGTTGGAAAACGGCAGCCCCCGATGCAAACCCAAACAGCATCCATTTGAATTGGTAACACCCAAAGGGTATAATGAATGCTGTGAATTTCCTGGAAGTGGGTAGCAACAAGATCTGCTGGTACGCAGATGACAGGTCTATAGTTTAAAACGACATTGTTCCTTTTAGGCTTGACACCATTTCAGTAATTTTCGGTAAAGGAAAATGATCAATAACTATGATATTGTTAAGGTGGCATAAATATGCACATAAGCGAATCTTCCCACGACCACAGGAGAAATCAAAGCTGAATTCTCTATTCATTCTATCTCATCCACGGCCACCAGTTTCTCCAATTCCTTTGAAACGGTATCCCTCACAATCATCGGTACGCCCCTTAACTTATGTACTTTAGGGACAGCATCACTTTTGAGTACAATGTAATACTCAAATCCTTTCAGTTTTCCAAAAGTCTTCCAAAAATCAATTGGATGCATTCCCATCATGGTGCTGCCCATGGAACTTCCCTCATATATCACCAACACTTTTAAACACTATTAGAACATTGGAATGTTGGGAGCTCCATTGAAAACAATGGAGTGCTCTGGGCTTATAATGGCTGGTATAAGCCCGGAGCTCCAACATTCCAATGTTTCTTTGTTCACAGCTCTGGCTGTGAACAAAGGCTTCAGGGACCCTGAGGGTATTCCAATCCCCTCACGCTCCCAAAAGGCTTTGTTTTTTTGGTTAGAACATTCTGTCCTCTAGTGACAGAATGTTCTATATGGCCGAGATACCCGCCACCCCCTCTCAACACAATCCCCAAAGGAGGGAAACCGGAAACAGTTCTTGAGTTTTTGGAAGTGGGATGGAGTGACCATCCCGGCCGTATTTATTAAAACAAAAATTAAAACATTAAACGTTTCATGTTATGTACAATTTCATTACCATATTGCGATGTTTGGCTAACCTTAACAGATTCTCTAATACAGAGGTTCTCCTAGCCGAACTAGCATCCTACAAAACATTTCTTGACATATTGAAATTGTACACCTAACGTTTAAGGGCCAACGGCAAGGTCATAACCGGTGTCAAGATCCCTAACCAGACTTACCCCTCCCACTTGGGCTGGGCGACAGCACGGAGGCGTACCTCAAGTGCAACTATTACCAATTTCCCTTGACTTGACGGGGGCACCTAAAGACTCGACGCCAGTTAAAGGTCGTTCGAATACTCGTGTGAGGTATCTAGAAGGTACCGTAGACCTTATCCCAACCCCACACAACTTACCGCATCTGCCGTCGCAGATGTCACTGGCCCCGGGAAATTCCCCAGGAGGGGGCTGTAACCCCTCCTACAAAGGAAGGGGCCTTGACCGCCTTTCCTTTACTTCCGGCGACCCATCCTTAGAAGGGACCGCCTCCCCATTGAGGGGCCAATGGCCACCTCTCCCGAGCGCTCCCATCCGTGTTGGGTGACGCCCACTCATAGGGATCTACTAATTAGTGCTCACCGATCATGACCTTACCGCCTACCAAATAAATACGACAGTGCTAACTAAAACTCAGAATACAGTGGCCACTATGACCGAAAGGGCATGCATAAAATTCAACACTAAATCTGAATCCCTTTAATGGTAAAACGTACTCAAACAGACCATTCTTTATTAACTCAATATCAACATGATACTCCAACCTGGAAACGAGAATACCAACAAAATTAATCAACTTTATTAAAAACAACTGGCTGTCTTCAGGGGCTGGTGGGTGGGTCAAAATTGGCTCTTCGTTCTGTCCCGAGCTCACGTGCAGCGAGGAGGTGCAGCTTCAGAGCACAAGAACAAGAGGATGTCTTCTGGTCTTGCGTCCCTTTTTATCCGTCTTCAGGGCGGGCGTATACCCGCCCCCGCCTGCCCCGAGGGCGTGGCTGGCTGCGTCAGTGTCTAGGCCAGCCCACTCTAGGGCGGGAACAGGCGCGCCCCGGCTACGCCGCTTCGGGCATACCAGCCGAGACGCGCCTCCCGCCCCAAAAATGGCTTCCCGGGGGGATCGAGGCACTCAGCCATAAGTTCGGGGGGACCAAGTTGGTCGCCCCTTTCCATATGGCCGAGATACCCGCCACCCCCTCTCAACACAATCCCCAAAGGAGGGAAACCGGAAACAGTTCTTGAGTTTTTGGAAGTGGGATGGAGTGACCATCCCGGCCGTATTTATTAAAACAAAAATTAAAACATTAAACGTTTCATGTTATGTACAATTTCATTACCATATTGCGATGTTTGGCTAACCTTAACAGATTCTCTAATACAGAGGTTCTCCTAGCCGAACTAGCATCCTACAAAACATTTCTTGACATATTGAAATTGTACACCTAACGTTTAAGGGCCAACGGCAAGGTCATAACCGGTGTCAAGATCCCTAACCAGACTTACCCCTCCCACTTGGGCTGGGCGACAGCACGGAGGCGTACCTCAAGTGCAACTATTACCAATTTCCCTTGACTTGACGGGGGCACCTAAAGACTCGACGCCAGTTAAAGGTCGTTCGAATACTCGTGTGAGGTATCTAGAAGGTACCGTAGACCTTATCCCAACCCCACACAACTTACCGCATCTGCCGTCGCAGATGTCACTGGCCCCGGGAAATTCCCCAGGAGGGGGCTGTAACCCCTCCTACAAAGGAAGGGGCCTTGACCGCCTTTCCTTTACTTCCGGCGACCCATCCTTAGAAGGGACCGCCTCCCCATTGAGGGGCCAATGGCCACCTCTCCCGAGCGCTCCCATCCGTGTTGGGTGACGCCCACTCATAGGGATCTACTAATTAGTGCTCACCGATCATGACCTTACCGCCACAGGCCCGGATAGTTGACCGGCTATCCGGGCCCCCCACAAAACTCCTAGCTAAAGGTCATGTTTCAACGTTTTTAACCATGCTAAGAAGTCTCCTATGAGTAACTCATACCCCACCCGAGACAAATGCACACCATCCCCTAGATACATACTGTCATCATTAATACAACCGTGCGAGATAGAATGCAATGTCCTGGAACGAAACAACCTACTCACTTTGTTATTAAGTTTTCTAACAGAATGGTTCAAAGCAGGAATCGAAACAGCCCCCCGCCACACTTTTCGTGGGATCATATGAGACCACCCAATTATGCACCCCGGAACTTTCCTCGCCAACCAACTTACAGTGGAAAGCATTGCCTCCAGGAGAAGTCGTCTACCGGTGGTGACCAAATCATTGCCCCCTAAATGTACTATGACTATAGACGGCGGTGACCTCGTCCGCCCTAACAAACCCTCAAAGAATGCCTGAAACTGGTCAATACAGAGACCGCCCCTTCCGTAGAAGGACATTCTGTACCCGTATTCCCCAGCTACGTGAATCATGTCACCTGCTTCGAATACGTCTGCGGCACGCCTCACGTATGAGTGGCCCACGACCCACACCTCCTTTCTCACAGCCGGTGATGTCTGACCGCTGGCCTGGTGTTGGGTCGACTGCATAGTCCGCCCCGCCTCGAAGGCTTGCGTAACTGAAAACCAAACAAAAGACAAGAAGCGTGAGTACATTATTACAGCTTCACAACATGTGCAATCGCACATACCTCTTATAACAATTGGAGGCCCAACGCCCCACTCGTTTTACTTGTTCCACATTAAGACCCCTGGCTGTAGCTTCAGTGGCAGCCCCTATCCGAAAGGAATGGGTCCCAAACTCACCCGGGTCCAAGCCCGCTGCGGTAATTGACATCGCGAGCACCCGCTGAAACTGAAACTTCGTCAGTGGGGCGGCGTCCGCGTGTCTCAACAATGTCCCCCCCCATGATGCCACCCTTCGTGCTAGGTAATCTTCTAAACACTTCACCGGACACATGGAGGACCCTGGAATCCTGCGAATGACTATGCAGTCTCCCACCCCACCTTGATCGGTTTTTGACTTGACAAAGGATACAGTCATCGTCTCACCCCTGATCTGAACGTGTTCCCGGCACAAACCCCCCACCACATCCCGCTTGCTCCTTGCTACCAGCTCACTTATCCTCATTGCCCCGTGAAATGCAAGCGTAAAAGCAGCTCGGAACAAACAGGCCTCGAACTGAGACGAGCATGTGGCGGGGAGTGTGGCCAGCAACTGGGACAACCTATCCAGACCTATCGGGCGCCTCTCATCTACTTTGCGACCCTCAAGGCGTTGCCACCCACGCAGCGCTTTCTGTACCACAAAAGACGCTGTCGGGTCCTGGATATTATGAGCCCTGGCAACAAAGGAAATGGCAGCACGATGCCTCTGGGCTGTAGCCACCGACTTCCCAGCCTTACGCAAGGACATCAGAAAATGTACTACCCAATCCTCATGCCCCCAAAGCCCCCCTCTCTTAGTCCCCAAAAAGGCTAAATAAGCCCGAAACGCCCCTTCGTATGCCTTCCTCGTCCTTGGTGCTAGACTCTCTCCCACGAGGTAACGAAGTTCGGGGCA
Organism: Lissotriton vulgaris; assembly: GCF_964263255.1. NCBI lineage: Eukaryota > Metazoa > Chordata > Amphibia > Caudata > Salamandridae > Lissotriton > Lissotriton vulgaris. Next base: position 1,185,931,823 of record NC_141693.1, on the reverse strand, counting down.
CCGAGAGACCAGAGAGCTTCGGGAAAGGGTGCTGGCTCTGGGTCCGCTGAGGGAAGGAAACCCGAGAAAGCCTGCATTTGAAAACGAGACAGTGCATCAGCAGCCTGATTCATCACCCCTGGGACATGTTTTGCTCTGAATACCACGTTCAGTTGCATACACAGTAAGACAATTTCTTTAAGCAGCCTTAAAATCATTTTACAACGTGCTGCCTGACTATTGATGCATTCTACAACGGTCATATTGTCAGACCAAAATATGACAGAGTGATTTTTTAATCCATCGGGCCAGGTTCTGAGGGCCACCAAAATGGGAAACAGTTCAAGGAAAGCAATATTACTCGTCAGCCCCCCTTCATGCCACCATGTTGGCCACCTTTGTGCCGACCATTTTGTGCCGAAGATGGCGCCGAAACCCATGCTTCCCGCTGAATCCGTCCATAGACCCAGCTCTTCAGAGGACAAGGGCGGTTTGTTCCAGACGACTCGACCATTGAAATCCGCCAAAAATGTTAACCAAATACGCATGTCTTGGCGGACCTCGGCCGATAATCTCGTGCGATGATGACCCTCTTTTAGGCCGACCATCGCCTGGGCAATTGAACGGGAGAAGGGGCGGGCCATCGGGATCACCCTTAGGGCAAAATTCAACTTCCCCACCAATTGCTGCAATTGATGCAGCGTAACTTTAGATGCAGTAATACATATTTCCAGGGCTGCCCTGAATTTCGACACTTTGGCAGCTGGTAAACGAAAACAACCCTCACTAGAGTCCAACTCGATCCCGAGAAACTCGAGGCAAGTCGTGGGACCCACAGTTTTACCTGGTGCCAATGGCACGCCAAATTGATTCATTAAAACACAAAAACCAGTCAAGGCCCGGGCACATTCATCGTCCCCAGCGGCCCCAAGGAACAGAAAGTCATCGAGGTAATGCATCACATTTCGAAAACCCGTTTCCTCCGTGTAAACCCATTGTAGAAAACTACTGAATTTCTCGAAATATGCACAAGATATAGAGCACCCCATCGGCATACACCTATCCATGTAATACGAACCTTGAAACATGAATCCCAAAAGACGTTGGTCTTCCGGGTATACCGGGAGCAAACGGAACGCTGACTCGATATCTGATTTCGCCATCAGCGTCCCGGGCCCCAGGCGATTCAAAATGGCTACGGCCTCATCGAATGATGCGTACCGCACCGAACATATCTCTGGATCAATTGCATCGTTTACAGAAAGGCCATGAGGAGCTGATAAATTGTGAATCAATCGAAACTCCCCTGGGTCCTTCTTGGGGACCACCCCTAAAGGAGAACAAACAAAATTCGGTACCGGGGGAACACTAAACGGGCCGGCAACCCGACCTCGGGTAACCTCTTTCCGGATCTTATCCTGTACTACAGTCGTATGCTGCAAGACGGAAAGTTGGTTTTTGCACGTCCCGACACCCTGAAAGTTCCCCACCGGGATGCGGAAACCATATGAAAAACCGTTACGTAGCACCCCAGCAGAAGTACGATCTGGGTATTCGCTGAGCCAGGGAATCATCGCCAGGGTATCAATCGGGGTTGGTAAAGGCGCCCCTCGGACTATATTAGACCTGTTTGGCGCCTCCTCTACCCCCATTTTCACCCGATTTGGCTCTGCACGAGGACTCAGGATGGGGTGCCCCACAACCACTACATTCGTGTTTGAATTTACAAGATCCCGGGGGCCTAGTACATTTACTTCTGTTGAAATTGAAACAGAAACCCCTCTTCCCTGTATTGCCGGCGGGTCTCGGGTAATCGTCTGTACCCGTACCCGACCGAAAGGGCGTCCCCCCATTTTGGCGGGAGGACTCACCACCAGTACTCCCCACCAACGGCACTTTCAACATCCCCGACTCTTTCATTTTATTCCATGTCAAAGAATCGTAACAGTCCCAGGTTAAACTTTTGTTATGCTCCATCGCTTTCCTGAAAAGGTTGTCATAACAGAACCATTGGTTACCTTGGTGCGATGTTGAGTACCCCATAATCCGTGACTGATATACTGGAAATTCAGGGAGCAATTCAGGCCTACGTTCCCCCAAAATTGACGTAAAAATTCCCCAAGCATTACCCCAGTTGCCAATATTCTCATTTACTTTAAAGGCGGCCATTTTGGCGCGCCAAACACTCGGATGCATCAGATCCTTTTGACCCTTAACAGTTTCAACCTCATAGTGATCAACGAGCAGGGAGAAAATGTTCACGTATTCCCCCGCCCAAATCTTTTCTTTCATTGCCAAAGGAACATGTTGCCCCAATTTTTCTCTACGAGAGGGTGTTGACTCATCCCTTGCGATCGGCAATGGCCGCTTACCTGCACCGGACGCTACTTCCGCCCCTCGTGGCTTGTTTATCACCGCATCCGGCGCGGGCACCTTGGCTGCATCACGTTTCTCGCGCAACTGTTTCATGAGTGCTTGCGCTTCGGCAGCCGTGGCGCCCTCGGTACTGTCCCCCAACCATGCTGCTAGCTGTGCCGCCAACTCGGGAGGCATACCCTCAGCGGATGTCGGGGTGACTACGACCGGAATCGGGTTCCCTTCCTGCGGTACCGGGGCCGGTACCGGGGCTGGCGGCTCGAGCGGGGAACAGGGAACCGGGACGTCTCCCCCGACCGGCCCCCTTCTCGGCCTCTTAGGCCTCCCTCCGGCCGGTGGACGCCCCGATCCCTCCTCGCCGTCTCGCCCCGCCAACTGCTTCTTTATCTCGGACATTTCCTTCATGAGAGCCCGAACCATCTGGTCAGTCGACATTCTCTTCGCGCCTTTCTTGGGCATCTTTCAAACGAAGTATCTAGAAGACAAAAAGAAAGATTAAAACGCTCAAAATTGGCTCTTCGTTCTGTCCCGAGCTCACGTGCAGCGAGGAGGTGCAGCTTCAGAGCACAAGAACAAGAGGATGTCTTCTGGTCTTGCGTCCCTTTTTATCCGTCTTCAGGGCGGGCGTATACCCGCCCCCGCCTGCCCCGAGGGCGTGGCTGGCTGCGTCAGTGTCTAGGCCAGCCCACTCTAGGGCGGGAACAGGCGCGCCCCGGCTACGCCGCTTCGGGCATACCAGCCGAGACGCGCCTCCCGCCCCAAAAATGGCTTCCCGGGGGGATCGAGGCACTCAGCCATAAGTTCGGGGGGACCAAGTTGGTCGCCCCTTTCCAATAGCCTTATAGCCCTTCGTAGATGGGCTATACCGGCTATTAAAGTCCCTCTCCTTTGATAAAGGCCCTCGCCTTTGGCTCGGGGCCTTTAACACTGGAGAGGGCCTTTTTATAGCAGGTATAGCCCTCTACAGCGGGCTATAAGGCTATATTGGGGTCCAAAATTATATGCACATATCCGTAATCGAACCATCCTAATACCGATGGCCCATACTTCGCTAAATACAACTTCCCCCTCACATGCTTGTTCTTAAAGGAGGTTCAACATATAAAGCCTAACATATCAGTATTTTCTCCAGTGTTACTCTTTGTATTTGTATCTGAAGCCAATAAATGTGTGCCAATCTTTTTTCATTTATTTTTTATTTATATAGCGCAAACTCGCTCTGAAGGAATTGGAGCGCTTTACATGAGCATCAGTTAAGTTACACAAGGAAACCTTCATTTTTGGAAGGCACTGGGAGATTAAGTGATTTGCCCAGAATCAAAGTATGCTGAGCCAACACTGAGACTGGAACCCGGTTCCCCAGCTCCAAAGTCGGCGGATCTAGCCCACAGCAAACTGTCCTCCAACAGACTGCTAAACGTATTGGAATCCCACCTTGTAATTCCATTCCAATAGAACGCAATGAACACTAAGAATACTAAATATAACACCTGGGTTCACCCCAACAGCCTCTACCGCAGATTGGGCTGACTCTGCTCCTATGCACAAACCTTATCCAAAAGCCTTAAATCATACTGAGCTCTGCAGGCCAGGCTAACCTTGCTTCTGTTTTTATTCCATAGACCTCTACGTCAATATGGTCTAACTCTGCTCCTGGGGTCACTTGATCCTGCCCCATTCTGTAGTCAGCAGTCAGGACCAAACCATTCTATATTCATTACACAACCTTGCCACTGAACTATCTTGTAGCAAAACGTTCATTGACTGCTAGCAGGGCTTCTATGGCATCAGAGTGAGCACACTATGCCAAAATATCAAAACTCAGAAGATTGCAAGCAAAATATTTAATCACTAAACAAACTGGAAGTGGAGCTTCTGTTGAACCAGAGCGGCTCACATAATACCTTGATAACAAAAATTGAAAAGCAGCAGATAAAATAAGTAGCTTCCATAGAAGATGGGCACTGATCTTCCGCCGCACCCAAGAGAGATGCAACATCTGCATCTCATAAAGGTAAAATACAACAGTTCACCAAATTACTGCCATATGCCAGAGGAAAAAAACAAATTAGGTCACAATGGGCACATATGCTGGTCCTTCTCCCTGGATTATCCTTCCCCTCTGTATCACACCCATATAATTGTAACTGTTATGACCCTTCACCTCCCCTTTCTTCTCTCCATCCTTCTAATAACAGTGCCAGAGCCACCAATAAACACTATCAGATCTGAACCAGGAACCCTCTCCAGGCACCATTATATCTCACCTCATAACCATTAATGAGTATCAGGAGAAAGGGCCTGGATTATACCATTTCAGAACTAACAGACAGTTAAGGTCTTATAACCTGTCTCAAAAAGATTGTACCTAACAAACATAAACTATAAAGAAACTGGAATATTCCACATGGATTAACAATGTGGAAGGCCCTTCTAAGGGATTATATGAGATCCTCAGAGTTCCGCAACCTAGTGGACCACCACTAAGACACCACGCTTGTAAGATTTGTTTGATGCAATCTCCAATGAGCTAATTGACAAAATGAAGAAACTAGAAAACTGCCTCGAAAATAAAACAAACAATGATCAATCCCCAAAAATTTAAAGCACAGTACAAATATTTTTAATAACTCACAGTCACTGATCCTCTTCACTCTGCTATCTGTTACTAAATTTAGTGACCAGACCAAGGCAGTAGGCCTATCGATCTGGTAGCTCTAGTACCATCAAGAATCTCCAGCAGCAACCTCCTGCATACATGTGCTGGGTCTAAGTTGAGGAACAATAATTCTGAAAAGCGCAGAAGGAGTGCCCAACAATAGAGGGCTTGAGGCAGCAAGCTGAGGCCCAGGCAACAGGTGATACCACTGGAGATCACCTTATATATTGGAAAAATAACCTCTGATACAATGAGGCAAAGGTTCCTGGACCTAGGGCAGCCTGTGTGCTGAAGGTCCCATGGTGTAGTACCCCATGTAAGACAAGTTCTTTGCCAGGTTTACCTCTCACTTCTTTTGGCCCTGGATCAAGATAGCCTCAAACACATTCCGCAGGTCCTGTCTAGTTTGGGTGTAGTAAGTGACAAAACAACTCTGCCGCGCAAGTGGCAGAGTGAAGTATGTCAAGCTGATTTCTTAGCACCGAGTGTTTGTCCCGCACTGTAAAATCAGAGTGAACAGCACCACGCACAATGCATGAGGTGGCAGCTTCTTTTTGTTGGCTCGAGTAGATGTTCTGCTTGAGCGACAGCTTCTTCAATGCGAGTGGCAGGTTTTTCAACACGAGCGTTAGCAACTAGCCACAACTCCATCATTGACAAATCTCGCATTGGACCTCTCTGAGTTAATGAGGGGAGGAGCTGTCACCTGCCACACACTTGTACATCACAAAAGGTTCTGCCTGATCACTCACACAAAGGGGATTGAAATTAGTCTATTGCAGGCTTCTCTAACACGTAGCTTGTGAGCTACTGGTAGCTCTCCATCTATCCATAAATAGCTCTCCAATATGCAACCTAGCTTACTAAATTAGAAGCTTTTGCTTGTTTGAACTAACAATTATATATCAAAATTGAAAATATGTATTTGAGATGAAAATCTGTGTATTTTCAGAGTCAGCAGCTAATATTTGGAGAAAAATGGTTTAACGCTAACTGAGTTTCTAGTTGAATTTCCAATTCAACAATTCCAAACATTGAGTTGAGTAAAAATAAACATATGCTTTCACAGCATTAATACACCCTTAAAGGTTTGCACCCACTTTACAAATGCACATTGTATTTATTTTATGAAGCTATTTGAGTAATAAATCATCTGGTGTCGAAGGTCTTATTATTACAATGGTGCCAGGGAGGCACTACGCTACAGCTATTATGTATTACCCATATAGGACCATTGCAAATTGATAACATCTTTTTTTATATTATTGCTGGTAACACTGCCTGATGCATTGAGGTGATCACTGCTGATAGTCCTGAATGGCTTTAGCCACCAATATAATCTTGTATGATGTTGTAACTATTACACCTGTAATAAATATCTCAGGAAGATTCCCAGGGAACATAAGTAGCTCTTACCACAGAAAAGGTTGCAGACCCCTTGTCTATTGTGACCGCAGATAATTTGGGGCCAGAGCAGAGAGGCAGATAATTCCAGGCACCTATGGAGGGCTGGAAACCTCCAGACAATTCACCTACTTTAAAGTGGGCACCAGGTATAAACGTTGGAGTTCAAGACCTGTGGATACTACAGAGGACAGACTGCTGTGCTGCTTTGCTGTCAGAAAGATTGTCCTTCTGCTGCCCTGCTACTCTGCTGGCTGAGAAGAAAGATTGGACCTGCATCCTTCATCCCTGGCTGCAGTGACCCCAAAGGTCAGCCAGCATACCTCATATTCTGAGCTGCGGGGACACAACAAGCTCCAGTGGCACCCTGCAACTACCCAGCTGGCATGCTGCCTGGACCTTCTGCCTTGACCTGCAACTGGACCTGCCTGAGCCCTGCTGGCCTCTGCTTGAATGAGTTCCTGACCCCCAAGTGGTGCCCCTCAGAGTGTGGACTTTTAGGGTGTCCTTAGTTGAGCCTCCTGAAGGTTTTTGGGCTCATTGCACAAAGATGTTTCTGCCAGCCACTGCAAACTCGACTCTTCATGCTATAGCAGCTGTGAACAAGGCCCAGCAGCACAAGATCTGCACTTTGCACTACAGGATAGACAACTCACAGTGACCAATAATGTGAAGCTCCAGCAATGACAGACCTCGTTGCAGATAGGAGCTTCGTAATACAGCAACAATTGTCCATGGTGCTCAGCCTGCTCTTTGCGATAAATCTGCAACCATCTGTGATGGTCTCTCTGCTCCAGACAGCCCCTTTCACCGCTAATGGATCTCTTTGTACTGGACTTTGAAGATAACTCTTTCGGCAGGACTAACCTGGTCTCTGTATCCAGCGGTCCATAGTGGTCGACCTGAACTTGGCATTTTCGCCTGGTCTCAGCCAGATAGCATCCAGTGGAGCTTTGTGATTATTGGCACTATTTTCACTTAAACATTCAAATTACATATGTACGATTATAGTCATTTATTTTTTTACATATTTGTAAATTCTTGTGGGATTTTTCTTGTGTTGTATTTTCACTTTATTATTGTAGTGCTGAATACATACTTTACTCATTGATGCTATTAAGCCTGACTGCGTTTTTGCCAAGCTACCAATGGTATAAGCATACTTTAATTTGGGCTTGCGTTTCACCCTGACAGAGATTGTGGTTGCTGCTTGAGTAGAGCTTCACCCCCTCAACCAAAAACCTAATTTCTAACAAACCAGTGCAACCAAAGCAAGGGGAAAAGTAAGGACTAACCAGATCAACGTTTAGGATTTGACAAGAGGGTGTCCACCAACCACAAGATGGCACTAGGTATAAAAGTAGAATCCCCAGAGAGTGAAAGCAGAACATTCCTGGGCCTGAGAAGATTTATATGAAGGACTGCCCTGCTGTCTGAAGGAGGACTGGACCTGCTTGCCATATAAAAGGACCCAAGAAGTGAATCCAAGGGTCAATTGGCTGACCTCTTGCTTGAGTTACAGGGACACAGCAAGCTTCGGTGGTCTTTCCTGCTTTCCAGCTGACTATACCCGACTGGACCTGATTTTGTTATTATACTTAGGGTTCTAGACCTTTGCTACCCTTCACTGGAGTCAAGAAGTACTTCTCCCTGACTAGCTGAAGGTTTGACCGGCTCTGAAGTAGAGCAACGCAGAGACTTGCAGAGCCACAGAGCTTCTCATCAATGTCTTCACCGGCACCAACCCCTGAGTCTCACAGATCCATGAGGCTGTGAAATTTGCCCCAGATAGGACGCCAAGCCTCAAGTGCCCTGCTGAGTTACACCAAGCAGCTGAAAGCTTCACCTAATCTAATGCCAAAGCAACACAGAGCCTTGCAGCTAAAAGCGTCAGTGGATCAGACTCCAAAAAACACCGTACTCTGGGAAGCTGTGCAAAATCTGCATCTAAATCAGAAGGTAAACCCCTTGCCAGTATAAACTTGGTCCTGTATCTGGCCCGCGGTCCATCACAGTCGTCCTGAGCTTGTGACTTTCTCTGGGTTCACTTCTACCAGATACCCACACTAGGCACCATTTTTACCGTAAATTTTTAAGTTCATAAACCCAGTGAGCTGATAAGATTTTTCTCATTTTGGTGTCATTTTATTAATTAAAATACGCTCTATTTTTCTGCATTGGTTTGGGGGTTTTCTTGTGTTGTCACTTTATTGCTGTTTGAGTACTGCAAAAATACTTTACACATTGCCTCTAAATTAAACCTGACTGCTCTGTGCCAAGATACAAGATGGTTCAGCAAAGGCTTATTTAGTGACATTTATGGTTCACTTTGCCAAGGACTGTTATTATTACTTAAGTTAGGTTTTTACCATACTCAACTAGAAACCCACTTTCTTACACATACCCTCACCCAACACTTCTCTAGGCTCTGCTTCCCATAACATAAGTGCACCTCAGTGGCCCTCACTCAAAAGATGAATGGACGTCCCATATATAAGCTTAAAAAGAAAACAATGTGCTCCCAACAAAATACCCCACACGGTGCAGCTGGCTATCCATGTGGCTGAGCGATTCAGCACCCTACATAGGGGGGTACGTGCGTTACATATACTACACTATGAAACAATACAAATATGTGGACCCAAGCTGAGTTACACATCTTGACTACGTCCCCTTTGCTATCTTTTTAGACATGAAAAGTTAGTCTCAGAAAGCCCTGGCTCGCTTATCCTACATGGAGGAATAGAAACTTGCGGTGAAGTAAGGGGACTATTTTGGTAACACTAGGCTTATGCTATGTGCTGAATGATCACATCTTTTGCCTGTGCCTAAGAGACCATGCATCTTTTGTGTAATCAATATGTTGTGCTATGCACCTCTCATCCTGAATGCAATGTCCACTCAGGACTAGAAACACCAACAGATATCTTCTCCACTTCCTTTATCATCAAGTTCCACTGCAAATTTAAAGCAGTGCACTGACCGTCTCTGACACCAATCATCTGGCAGCAGCTTGACCATGAACCACCTGCTTTTGCATTTTTAGGCCTAGAGGAAATATAACAAACAAAACACTGACGCCAATTATAAAGGTGCTAACTAGGCTTTTGTCTGGGAATGTCATGAACAGAGAAGGCAGAAGTTAAGTGTTTATCTTGGGGGGGCCACCCAACGGGTTGGTATGTTGGTAGTGGGTGTAATAGACATTGTACCTGGGTTTGAAGGGTAGATGTGCTAAGTATGGGGATTTTAGGCATATAGTTTATGTATATGAATGTAGCAGCTTTTTAATTTCAGTAGTGAGGAATGGCACAGGGTTTTGTGAGTTTTTCAGTCAACACACAACACAAGAAAAAATCTCAAACTAATTTAGATAAAAATAAAATTTAATGAGGAAAACTGGATTTTTAAATTTGAAGGTGTGAAATAGCACCAAAAAGCATTAAGCACCAACCACAGTCATCTGCTTGCACTGAACTGATGCCTAGGCGCATGTTAAGGATGACCACGATGGAGCGCGAGTCAGATATAGTAACCAGATGTGACCCTGTCAGATGTTTTAGCTTCAGATTTGGGTTTGATTTATGTCTCTGTGGTTTAAATAAATAGAGTATCTATACAGCCAAGGCTGTAGTCCCCCTGTCAAATTTATATGCCGGGGGACTTTGTTTTAATCACGGCGGAGAATACTGTCTCTGCTGTGTTTAGACCATCTGACTCCTCTATGGAGTCAGGGCCATCAGATGCTGATCTGTAATTCCAGGTGGAAGTAAAGGTCAGTTTTTACTCCTTGTTACTACCATAAAAACCCAGACAGTAAAGGGAAGTGGAAATTGCTCCTGTCCCAATAGAAGAGGAATCCATTGGCAAGGAAAGCATTGCCTTTTTAAGTTTCATAAGGATAATTCTGCTTTGGGATTTTCCTTTTGAAAAACAAAAATATTACTTTTGGTGCATGGCTCCATCATGTTGACAGAGCCATACACCAAACTTCAAAATGCACTGACATAATATACATAATAGTGTTTCCTGCCAAAGCTTTGTGAATTTCCGCCAGCGTGGCTTTCATTTTTAAATTTGGCAGGGCAAAGAAGTCTCTGCCAGGCGTATTTTAAGTCCTCTGCCAGGCCAACGGAAATTTCTCTGTCTGGCAAATTAAAAATTGGGCCCTTAGCCTCTGAAATGGAAGTCAAAAATCCTCAGCAGGGCAAGGCAGCAGGCTTTAACAAAAAAGGGGTCCACATTGTCAAATAGCTGCTGAATCATGTCTTGAAGAAGAAATTAACATTTTGCAGGAAAACACTGAGCAGGAGAATTTTGTAATCCGTAACCAGAGAAAGTTGCTTGCCAGCTGGTTACTTTTGGCACTTTCGCTCAGTAAAGATGTCTATCTTTGGACTTAAGTAAATTTTTAGCACTAGGATTATTCCAGCGGAGCAATGCTACAAACTGAAGCAAAAGAGTTCTCCACAAGGCTGCATACCTTCTACGTGAGGTTCCGCTGAATCAGAATTGTTGATGCCAAAAGGTCCATGGCAGAGCAACCAGAAACCTTGGTCCAGTAATGATGCACCTATGGGAGATTAGCTTGTCAGGTTCGTCCCAGTCCTTCGGAGGTCTTCGGTGACAAAAAGCTTCTAAATCCTAGGTTCCAGAAAAAGTTAGGAAGTGTACACATTGATACCAGTCAAGGGTCCATGATCTTGGGGAAAACCCTTGTCGGTCAAGACTTACTCCAGCAGAGGCTAGCAGCAGGGTACAGGGTAGGCCTAGTTGAAACTTGTGAGCTGTGCATTTGCAGGAAAGGCATCTTGTAGCTTGTAGCATTCCTGTAGCTCAAATGGGAGTTCAGGCTTGTGAACTTTGGAGTCCAATGCTATGTCCTGAGTACATGAGGGAGAGTTGGTCAGTCTCCTAGTCTCTTCTCATGCCACAAATAGCAAGTCTCATTCCCTTCTGTTCTTGCACAGGTCCAAACATTTATTCTGCGGAGGGTGATCTAGGTAATGCATTTATGCCTAGTGCCAGACTGTGACTGACCCCTTTCTAATCAATAAGTTAAACATTCCAAGGGCAACCCTACTCACTTTTGAAGCACTTCCTGTGTGCCCTACTGCAAACAATCCCACAGTTCCCCTGTCTATCTAAATCAAAGATGATGTGACCCTTCTTCCCTTCTCAAAGCCTGTGTGCTCACCCCGAGGTATAGCCAGAGAAATGAGCAACTCCTCCTCTGTGATAACTTTAAACCAGGTCTGGGGGCAGGTCCTTTCAATTGGAGCTGCCTGTCTAAGAGGGTACAAAGGAAGGGCCCTGCCCAGGTATCAGCTAACATTTGCCCAAGACAAACTAGGCTTCTTTGAAAATAATTAAGTTCTTACGCACAAGCAAATGGTCATCATGCCAGAGGAACAGAAGACCTCCACACTCCAATGTCCTTTGTCTCAGTTCTGGGAGCAAGTTCAAATCTCATCAATGGAGATATGTAACTGCCAGGTGACAGTTTGACTCATGCAAATGGACATCCAAAAGTTTTAGACAGGGAAAAAGTAACATTCTAAAAGCATATTTCCCAAATATGTATTGCAAATCCGACTTAAATAATGTATTGAGTTTGTAATAAATATTTTAAAAAGCCCAAAAATAAACTTTGAAGTTGCGCCCTAGCCTGATATGTGATCAATAAACTTAATTTTATATCCCAATGCTTTCCTGTGGAGCAGCCGACCGAACTTCAGTGAGTTAGGCCTATTTAGGGTTGATTTATTCGTTTTTAAGTAGAAGCCTTAGGCCTATCAAAATGGATTGTTATGAAAGGTCCAATTTGCAGTTTAAAACTAGTAGACCTGCAGACATGTTTACACCATCATTGTAGTGGATAGCACAATCAGTACTGCAGTATACTTATGATGCTTAACTTATTTACACCATCTAGATATCTAATAGGCAAGATAAATATGCCAATCAGGAGTATCCCAATTGTATCATGTTGAAAGGTGGAAAGCAGTCATATTACCACTGGTTAGCAGGGGTAAGGCGATCAGATTTCTACAATCAGAAAAAAGTCACTGCAAAAGTGTTGGGGTGACACCACTCAATAGATGGTCCTCCCCAACAGAGGCCGTGCTTGCTCACACTTTGCAATCATTTTTGCTAGGAAATAATCCATACTACTGCTTGACTTAATAAATTATTGGGCCATTAACATGTCAATTTCCCACTTATTTAGGTTTATGTACTGGTTACTTAGAGCTCTTTATGCTAATTAGTTGCTGATCCACAGCAATACAGTGCTACATGATAATGCCCTCATCTTTCATGCACTCTGTCAACAGCCAGGCTTAAGACAAGGTTTTGACCCTGGAACCATTACATGCAAGGTCTATGACTATTTGTTGCATGTTGAGAAACACACACACTTTCCTCTTATTAGCATTATGATTAGTAAACTTCACATGAGTGTCTCAAGTACCACTTGCAGGTTTTTTTTCCTCCAGGGTTTTTAGTGAGTACTGTTGTACAGTGCTTGCTGCTTTGGGCAACAAATGTGTCCTGATCATGGAGAAGTCATGTAATATATTGAGCAACTTGGGTTTCCTAATTTAGCAGCACTGCAATATTGGCCATTAAATCAACATACACAAGTAGAGTGAACAGATCCTGTTTGTATATGAAAGTGACCTTTCATTGACGAACGTGTGAGTGTTTTCTTTGGGGAACATCCATTACTCCCATTACAATGCAAGTCGTTACCACAACTTGCACTGGAGGGCGCTCTCGGCTAAGGAATAGTAGATTTACTATTCCAACACCTTCCCTACTGTATGTAGGCTGGTATTGGAATAGTAAATCTTACTATTCCTAAGTCCAGCACCCTACAGCGCAAGTCGTGGTAACGACTTGCGTTGTAAAACCAGCGTTGTAATGGTAGTGGGGTGTAAACACCGCGTTGTATTGGCATACAGCCGTTTTCTTTTGGAAGGGTATGTAAGTGCAAGTAAGAGCAAGCGTGTCCCATCTTTGAGTTTAGAGGCTCCTCGTCCTCCCACCTTTTTACAAATTTGAAGAGTGTCTTTCGTGCTCACCAAAGGTCAGCAAGACAAGCACTGTTCATGTTCGAGTCAGACAGCCAGATGCTGTACAAGCGCTAAAAGTGCAGATGCCTTGCTGTCTGAGGCAAACTTTGTCATGCTGAAGATTTCACTGTCCTGTGGGTGAGAATTTCTCAGCCCACCAAAGCTCAGTGAAGTCCAACCCCTCATAATAAGGTGGTGCCTTACCCATAGACTGTGATGTGAGTGCTTCAGTTTTAAGCTCTGTACTGCCCTGAGCTGACTGTCCATAAGTAACATTTTGTCACAGAGTGGGATGGGCTCAGCAAATCTCACTGACCCCATCCCACTCGGCGATAAGTAAGGGGAGGTCTTCCTCTTGCTGGCTGACCCATGAGTAGGTCAGCCAATGAGAGGAGGTGGCAGTACCTTCCCCAAAGTCTCCAGGAACAATCAAGGCTTCCTCCCACCACACAATGTCATTATTAAAGCCAGGTTGGTTGTTTTTAATATTGGGAGGATATGTGTATTCATGAATATATATGTATTGTGCATGTGTGCTGTGAATAGGTGTGTGCATGTGTATGTGTATGTGCTTGGAAAAGGTGAGTGTATATGTGTGCACTTGTGAATGGATGGGAGTGAGTATTCCTGTAGATGAGTGTGAGTATGTGTGTGCATGTGGCCATTTGTGGAAACTCAGGCAATTTACCAGCCGTCACCTAGTAGGAGTGACAAAGTGTAAGCATGATAAGCTCTTGGTGCCTAAATGAACCAGTAAAGGAAAAGGCACTTACATTTATAATACAGATCTGTGGACACTGCCAATGATGGTTTGTTTTACTGCCCATGAATTTCCTCTTTTACTACCGTCTTTCCTGACTCGACCCAGAGACAGGCTTTACCTTTTTTCCTACACTACAGGAGTACTTTGCTTTTTCTGCATTATGAATTCCTTCAAGAAATGGTTTCTTCTTTCTTAAGCTGTTTTCTGGTTCAAGATCCTTTTTCCAGCCCTTCCTGCAGAAGGGGGCATATGAGAGCCCCATCTTATTGCTACAGCAGTCGGAAGAGCGTTGTTTGTTTTAGGTGTTGGTAGGCAATGAGTAATTTGTAATAGAATGAGTGCCATGCCCAAAGCTGCTCAGAAATTCACAGCTGGTGCTTTTAAACCTCAGTGGACTGAATATCAGACTGTGTAGTCTTAAACCAATTTTATGGCTCTTCCATCCACTATTGGACATTCCCTGCCCCTTTATGTCACTTTTGCAGGTTCCATCTTTGTCCAATTGTGATTTTTGTTCCGTTTTTATTTTTCCATCTCCCAGGATTAACTTAGAGGCAATGTATAAAGTATTTATGTCACACTTAAACAGCAAAAAAGTGAAAACACAACACAAGAAAAAATAGAGTAAAATTTAACAAAATATTTGACAACAAAAATCTAATAAGTAGATTCAGAGTTATTGCTTCTTAAGGTTTTTAGTAAAAACAAGCACATAAAAGATCAAAGCTTCAACAGCGAACATCTAGTCGCTCAAGACTGAGTCAAAGCTGAAAGGTGGATCCAAGCGTCATTTGGAAACACAAAGTTGATTCAGCACTGTCCCTGCTTACCTTCGGACTTAGACGACTTTTAAACTAAATATCTGAGAAGGTAAAGTTCAGCTGGGCAAATCAGCTGGTGGTGTCCAATGAGGAAGAGAGGGCGTCATTGTCGAGAGGCCCCTGGACGAAGCTGCAGTGAAGATTTCTACATTCAGACTTAGTCTCTTTTTTGGAAGTCCAAAATCTCTAGCGGCACAAAGCTGCATGCTGTAGTTTAGGGGTTTCACAGGGTTGGATACCCCTTCTGCGAGGAACCGCTGCTGCATTGAAAAACGTAGGAGAAGCTACCATAAAGTCAGGCTTACCAGTGATGCACCTTGGGGGATCAGCGTGCAGGTGGGCCCGAGTCTTCTTTTGGTTCCCAGGGCAATTTTTGGGTGAAAATGTTCTATGCCCTATGTTTTGGTATTAGACTGTTTGGGCACCTTTCGCACCACTTCCAAGGCCCATCACTAGGTGGGCACTACCTGAACGGAGAAACCACTTCAGGCAGAGTCCAGGTTTATGGTTCATGGCTTTTTGTCGCCTTACAGCTAATAACAAATGGCCAGCCTACTAGCCCTTGGAGTCACTCGGCTTGCTGCTTGAACCCAGGACTGGGAAAGTCTCAAGCAGCAGGGCAGTCCTCTAAAGTGCAGGGCAGGCCTCCTGAGTGTCTTCTGAAAGTCCAGGAGTGAACTGTGGGTCTGAGGTCCTTTTACCTGGTGCCGGCATTGAAGTGTAAGAAACATCTAGAGTTCCTCCCAACCACAGATGGTTCTGGATGTTCCCTCTTTGCTGCACACACTCGAAGGGTTCTGGGGTGACCAAAAGCTAGTGTTAAGTTCTTTGTGAGTGTGCTGAGACAAATCTTTTGAAATGTAAGTGGGGATGGGCAGAGCTTTGCCCCACACATTTAGCAAGATGACCAAACCTGTCCACATCTAGTTCCCCTTTGTCTCACTGTCTGGGAGGAAAGGAGAAAGGCCAACTACCATGCTAATCACGTGACCCAGGATATAGGCATCAAGTTGGTAGGGCAAGAAAATGCTAATTATCTAAAAGTGTCATTTTCATAATTGTGACTTAAAATCCAACTTTACCATTATTGAGGATTTTAAATTACACTTCTTTATAGACCAAACCATTTCCTCCTGTTCCTATACAAACGAAGTGAAAAAACCAAATTTAGGATTTTTCCACTACTAGGACAAGTAAAGCTTCAAATTACGTGTCCAACATTTTCAAATACAATGTACCCTCCCAATGTGCTGTTTAGAGCCTACTTTAGGGGACTTATGTGTATTAAAAAAGGAGGTTTAGGTCTGGAAAAGTATTTTTTTGGCCAGGTCGAATTGGCAGATTAAAACAAGCACACATGCTGCAAAGCCTGGCCTGAGACACGTCTTAAAGGCCTACTAAAGTGGGTGGCACAGTAAGTGCTGCAGGCTCACAAGTAGCATTTAGTTTACAGGCCATGGATACATGTTGTACCACATTACAAGGGACTTAGAAGTAAATTAAATGTGTCAGTCAGGCGGAGGCCATGTGTATTATGTTTTAAGGAATGAACACAAATGCTTTAATACTGGTTAGCAGTTATAAAGTGCACGGAGTTCTAAAGCCAACAAAAGCTGTCTGATGACGAAAAATAAGTATAGGTGCCCCAGAATGGGTGCCAGAGGGCCCCCACCAGCAACCAAAGACTCAAATTAAGCACTGTTAGTAGGGGCGATGCTGTTAAAGTTTTTCTAAATGTGCAATTTTGGGTGACAAATTATTTGTTGAATTCTACTGATTTTTATAATGAATATAGTTGTGACTGATGAATTGTTTATATTGGACTTTGAACAATTGTATTTAGAGGTTTAGAAGTGTCAGTCACTCAATTTATTTTATTCGATACTTATAAGATAAAAGCACAGATGAATACAGGATAAAACATCAATACAATTTTTTTATATACATTCCAGTTTAAAAGTGATATAATTAGAGTTGTAATCATTCCCAGTTAGGAGACAAATAATAGAATAAGAGCTGGTATATCACAACAGTTTAAAATGTATTCTCTTGTGGTATACAATCGCCTGATTTTCTATGATTGAATTAAAAAGGACGCCACTGAAAAGCAAACCATTGGATTAGGCAGGAATTGTAAAATAACATTACTACATGGCATTGTTTAAAATGAACTTTGCACATCAAGGGCAAGATGAATCTTTGCAAGGTTCCAAATAAAATGTGCAAAAGAAAAAAATATGTAAATTTGGTTGTGCAAAGACACCAGCACAGGGACAAAATGGCAATTCATTTATGGAATAGATTCCAGCAAGATATGCCAACATGCAAGGAATAAAATTCAATCAGAATCTGGTTAAAAAGAATCTATGACGTGAGTTTGTCACAATAAATAAATATGACATTGTCCCTTCCTGAACCTTCAGACCTTCAAGATATGATTTTACTGATACCTTTGTACAATTTTATCTCATGTTTCGAGATGCTCAGAAATTCGCGGGGGGGACAAATAGATGCTCTAAGGCCAAGGACGAGAGAGTTGATTTGATAAACAAAATCCATGGGATCCTGAGAACGTTTTACATGGATAGGCAGTCTTCGATTAGCTTTTGAGTAGTATGGATGGATTCCCTTGTCTAAATGTGGTGTCACAGGATAATTGGAGCAAAAGTGATTACATTGGTCAAATATGGAACATATGCTAGCTTTTTCCAAAAAGTGACCTCTATCACTTCGAGGGCAGACAGGTTAGTATAGCCCCATATGCCTGCCCCGTGAAGTGCTATCGAAACTGTTTTAGCTACATAGACCTTTTTTACCATGTCGATCGGTTTCGCCCTAATTTTGTGATAAATGGGGGGCGTGGCCAACAGCATGGCCGACTAGACGTGCCTCGCCGGAGCTCCCGCCGAGTTGCCCCATAATCCGACTTTCATCCTTGACATCGAGCCCGAAAATCATACCACCTTGCAGCAGAACCCTTCCGCATATCGGAGTGCCAGCGGTTGGAGTGGTCGTGGGTTCTTTTCGGACTTTACGAGTCGGGAGACGGCATCGGAGAGAGGGCGGCCATGATGGCGGCCGGGAGGTTCGGAGGAAGGCGAGATCACTGATGCCGCGACCGACGACCCGCAGCTGGACCGAGCTAAGCCTCGTGCGAGGTCCCCCCACACGGTACGGGACTACAACCTAAAACTGGGAGAGCAATCTGGACCGCTGCTGAATCCTCTACGGGGGAAGCTCCCCGACACAAGATGGCGGCTGGCGGAGGGCATTGAGCCGTGGTCCTGCCCCACTGGAGTGCGGAGAAGAGTCGGAGAGCGAGCCGGCTTGAGATCCTAAGCCCTGGAGCGCCACGGCTGGTGGAGGTAGCCGCCTTCGCCCCCCCCCCCTCGCCCCCTTGCCGCTTCGCTCACGTACGGCGCCCGGACTCCGAGGCCTGGGAGGGGGCGACTAGGGACCTATTCTGTGACCAGACGCGAGTGGATTCCCCCGGTCGGATCTACCCGGCGGATCGCGCCTGGCTGGTGATCGGGACGACGTTGGGGCAGAGGCGGAGAACAGTGAGTCCCTCTGACGACAGTCTTCCACGCGGTCCGGGCCTTCCCCCCCCCGCCACCCACGTGGACACCATGGGGAAGAAGGAGCAGGCGCCCAGGAATGCGAAACAGGGCCCCATGGACAACTTTGCGGCACCGAGGACCGCGATTGAAACACCGGGCTCCCGCCCCGACATGGCCGTGCTGCTGGAGGCCATCCAGGCGTCCAGGACGGACATCCAGGCGTCGCCCTCGGCGCTGGAAACAAAGATTGGTGAGGTCGGGGCGGAGGTAACGCTGCTGCGCCAGGACTTTCGAAACTTGAACGAAAGGGTGACGGCCGCGGAGGACAGGCTGAAGGACGACGGGGAGGCGATCACTACACTTAGGAGGGACATGGCGGAACTGCAAGCCTCGCACAGTAATCTTCAATGGAAGGTGGACGATGCGGAAAACAGGTCCAGGCGCAATAACCTCCACTTTGTTGGGTTCAGAGAAGGGATTGAGGGCAAGGACATGGCTGCCTTCTTAATGACCTGGCTCAAGACCACCTTCCCGACGGCGCCATTTTCTCCCTGCTTCATAATCGAGCGGGCACACAGAGCGCTCCTGGCTAAACCCCCGGAGGGAGCGAGGCCCCGGCCGGTCATCGCACGCTTCCTGAACTTTGCCGACAGGGACTTGATCCTTCGAGAAGCCAGAGCTCTGGGGGAGATCCGTCTGGAGAATGCAACGATAATGATCTTCCCGGACTATAGCCAGGAGGTTTCGAAACAACGCCGATCTTACGACTCGGTGAAGGCAAAGCTGCGATCCCTACAAATCAGGTACATGCTGCTATTTCCCGCCAAGCTGAAAGTAATTTATAAAGACAAAGCGCTCTTTTTCAACCATCCTGAAGAGGCATGGCAGTGGCTGGAAGAGCGCCCCATTTTAAATAGCAGAGACATGGCTAGCCGGGAGGCGATGGACAAAACGGTGCGGAGCAAGCCACGGTGGGAAATACCAAGGCCTCAGAGGCAGAGAACTCGGAGAACCCAACACAAGGCCTCGGCGACTCCGTATAGGACCCGGGGGCGGCAAGCAGAAGGGACGGCAGATCGGAGTCCCCCGACCCGGCACCGGGCACGAGATCTAACGGACTCCGGAAAGGAACACGATCGGAAGGGGACGACGTCGAGGGGTCGGAGGACCCATCGTCTGGTGAGGAGGACATGGAACTTTTGAATGACTCTTTGCACCCGTTGGCGAAGGAGATCCGACACATGGAACAAGACCTTTCGGGCCACGGCCTGACCACGGACACACAAGACTCGCAGTCATGAACCTTAAGCTGAGAGACTCGATGGAGATGGCAACTCGGCGCACAGGAGCACGCAAGTTGGCACGATCCCCCCACATACCTGTTTTTTTTCCCAGTGTTCACACTGACTTCTGATTGAGTAGGGGAGGGATGTGTGGGAGGGCGACAGACCTGCTCCCATTGATGGTTTGGCCCCCTGTTGGGGCGCAGCTAGAAGGGGAGGGGGGTGGGGTGGGGGTGGGGGGGACCGTTGGAGTTGTTATTGCCTCATGTTGGGGTGTTGGGATGTTGGGAGAGGGGGGGGACAGTTATGGTTGAAGCAGCGTGCTGGAGGTGTTTTGCCCTTACTACCGCCCTGGCCCTGGGGTCCGCTACTTGATAGTCCCTGGGAAATGCAATGGCAGGTACACTAGCTGAACCAGTCGGAGGTGGCGCCGGGGTTAAGGCGCTAACATGGAATGTAAACGGCCTGGGCTCCAAAATTAAGAGGGGACTGGTTACGACCTATATTAAGCGCACAGCGCCAGACATCATTTTCCTTCAGGAAACACATTTGAGGGGGAACCGCTGTGCCTTTCTAGCACGCGGACAATACACGGTCCTAGCGCACGCCTGGTACACCATGGACTCACAGGGAACAGCAATACTCATTAGAAAAACGACACCCTTCACTGTAACACGCACATGGTTAGATCCACAGGGTACTTTTGCCGGGGTGCAGGGGACATGGAGGAGGCGCAGGTACACGCTGTTGTCGGTCTACGCTTCACGCAAATTGCAAACACGGACGATGCAGGAGGTCACTAATATCCTCCTAGACACTGCTGACACGATACAGATCATGGGAGGGGATTTTAATGATGGGATGTGCACAGCACAAGATAGGTCCGGGACCCCCCACACAGCGACTGCAGAGACTGCTTTGGCGCGTAGGATGAACACGATCGGTCTCACAGATGTCTGGCGGTGGCTCCACCCTACGCAGGAAACTTACTCCTTTTACTCTGGGGCTCACAAGGTTTTCTCTAGATTGGATTACATCTTCACCTCGAGGCAGGAACTCACCACCGGGGATCTGGCAGACTACAGGGCGAGGGGAATCTCTGACCATTCCCCGCTGTTCGTACACATAGGGCGGGGTAGGGGGAGCGGTCAGGCGCAGTGGCATATGTCATCATGGGACATACAGACCCCTGAAATCCTAGGAGGCATTAGAGCAGATATCAGAGTCTACATGGCAGAGAATGAGGGATCGGTGCAGTCCGGGGTTACATTGTGGGAGGCCATGAAAACCGTACTGAGGGACCGCTTTCAATCCAGGGTAGGGGAGGTTAGGAGGAAACGCACCGAGGCTATAGCCGCAGAGGAAGCAAACATACTGACCCTAGAGGCCGAGTACCACAGGACAAAGGGGGAGGCGGATCTCAGGAAACTGCTTGACACCCAAAGGTTATATAGGGAACTGACCACGGACGAAGCACGCACGCAGGCGCTGGCCACCCTACATCGCCTGAATGATGTTGGCGACTAATCAGGGAAACTCATGGCATGGTTGAGCAGGCGGGAGAGAGCGGCTAGGTGGGTGGATTGGATTGGTCTCCCTGACGGGACGCGGGCGTCCTCGGATAACACTATAGCAGAGGCCTTTGCGACCTATTTCGAGGACTTCTACAGGGTTAGGGACCTTGGAGACATTGAGGTGGTGCGGACGTTCCTGGGTGATGTGGAAGTCCCGCAGTTAACCTCCGAAGATAGCGAGACCTTGGAAGCCGACTTGTCCCTAGATGAGATTACGGAGGCAGTGGCTTCCTTGAGACCCGGGAAAGCACCGGGACCTAACGGTTTCCCGGCGGAATTCTTCAAGCGGACTGGGGACCTCCTTTCCCGCCACTTGAGAGGGTTGTTTATGGATGCGTTCGGAGACAGACGTCTTCCGCCGGATCTGACCCTAGCTACCATAGTCCCGATCTACAAGGAAGGCAAGCCCAAAGGGGAATGTTCCTCCTACCGCCTGATTTCCCTTCTTAACATCGGGACTAAACTCCTGGCCACCATACTGGCGAGGTGACTGAGACAAGTCATAACGGACCTTGTACATCCTGACCAGTCTGGATTCCTGCCGGACAGGGCCACCAAACTCAACCTTAGGCGCACCCACAACTGGCTCCAGGAAGTCTGTGACAGGAGCGAACCCCATTGGTTTCTCTCCTTGGACGCGGAGAAAGCGTTCGATGCGGTCCATTGGCCCTTCCTGATGGGGACTCTTGAACGTTTTGGATTTGGGCCCAAGTTCCTGCGCTGGGTACAGCTGATGTACTCGGATCCTAGGGCCAGAGTGAGAATAAATGGGAGACAGTCCAGGGAATTCGCGATAGAGCGGGGGACTCGCCAGGGGTGCCCGCTCTCCCCACTCCTCTTTACCCTCACGATAGAGATCCTTGCGATTCGTATCCGGCACAACCCTGAAGTGAAGGGATTCCACTGGGGGGAATCGGCCGCAGCCCAGGAGAAAATCTCTCTTTACGCCGATGATGTACTACTGTATGTCACGGACCCAGCCAGGACTATCCCCGCCCTATTCAAGGAACTAGAGGACTTTGGGGCAGTGGCCGGACACACAATAAACTGGCACAAGTCGATCCTCTATGACCCGCAGGGTGCCCCAAGGGGGGAGAACCTGCCTGAGCTCCTCATCCATACCACAGAAGGCTTCCGGTACTTGGGGGTCTTTATCACCCAGTATAGGCAGCGCTCCTACACTGACAACGTGGACAGGGTGTTGGTGGCAGCGAAGACAGAGATGGATAGATGGAGACCACTCCCGCTCACCATTCTGGGCAGGGCCGCCCTGTATAAAATGATCCTCCTGCCGAAGTTTTTGTACGCCCTCCAGAATGAGTATTACCCCCTACCGACTTCGACAATGCAGAAAATTCATGCCGATCTCCGTTCTTTCCTGTGGCTGGGGAAACAGTCCCGGGTGGCACTAACGACCCTGCAGTGCCACCAATACAGCGGGGGAATCTCGCTGCCCAATCTAGAGGCCTTCTATTGGGATGAACACCTTACTCCGATCAATGACTGGCTACACGCCCCGGCGGATCACCCCACTTATGCTCTGGAGAGATCTAAATGGGGCAATAAGACAGTACTGCACTTCCTCTATGGGGGGAAGGGAGGACGTCAGCTTCTCCCGGCGACTAAGATCACCCTGTCAGCGTGGCGCAGAGCGACGGTCAAAATGGGTTGGCACGAAAGACCCACCCGCCAGACCCCCCTATGGTCCTGTAGGTGGCTGACTGAGCTGAACAAACTCAGGGGCTTTCAAAGGTGGGACGATATTGGCATCTCCACTATTGGGGATGTCATAGCAAGGGGGGGAACTTAAATCCTTCCAGGCGCTCCAGCAAGAATTTGACCTCCAGAGGACCCAATACTTTAAGTACCTACAATTGCGGCACGCGTGGGGGGCACAAAACGTATCTCTCGATGGCATCCCCCAGTTTGCACCACTTGAGGGGCGCCTGCTGCAGGAACAGATACAGAGGGGGGCGGTGTCCATGACATACAAAACATTGACAAATAACATGTTGGGCGATTTACAGGCTCTGAGAGAGAGGTGGGAGGGTGATGTAGGCACACTAGAAAACCTGGACTGGGAACTTATTCTCATGCACCCGCGAGAAGTAGCCATAAAATCGAGGCTTCGCCTCGTACAGTTTAAGATTCTCCACCGGGTTTACTATGACAGAGTGAGGCTCCACCGGATGGGGAGGGCTACGAACTCCAGTTGCCTACGGTGCCAGCATCATTTGGGCGATTTCTACCACATCATCTGGGGTTGTGCTGTGATACAGGAATATTGGGGTGAGGTCTTCACTGAATTGAGTGCAATATTGGAGGTGGACATCCCTAGGGACCCCAAACTGGCGCTTTTGGGCATGTCGACTGAGGTGGATATCACACGACACTTATTCATTTTTCTGCTGCTGGCTTTGGTAGTAGCCAAAAGAGACATTGCGAGACTGTGGGGGGCACCAGGGAAGCCCAACCTGGAGGACTGGAGGAGGGGCCTGGATATGTATATGGCAGCTGAACGAGTCACATACAAAGCGAGAGGGTGTCCACGTAAATTCTGTAAAATCTGGGCCAAGTGGAGACAATATCATGGACTGGAGTAGGAGGTTGAAGCCGAGTGAGAAGGAGTGCGGATGGCTGGATCGTTTGTTGGAGGGGTTCTGTGTGTAACTGACCCGGGCATGTTAGCCCCGAGAGTATTCGGGCGATGGGACTCCATGTGTTTATATCACACACCCTGGGAAGGCCGGGGAGGGCAGGGAGACGGGAGGTAGGGTGAGGGGTGGAGAGTAACGCTGCTTGGGGGGGGGGGAATGGAGGGTGGGAAGGGGGGCCTCGGGTAGAGGTCTCCCAGTTACTGACATTACTGGTTGTTCGGGGGGGGGAGTTCGGGGCGAAAAAAGAAAACTAAGTTTGTCATGCTGACTGCTCTGTAACTGTCTATTTTCAAAAAGTTGCGTACTGGCGGGTGGAGAGGAATGTTGACGCTCCCCCGTAACGCCATGATGCTTGTACTGCTGATTCGCCCAATGCAACAATAAAAAGAAATTTAAAAAAAAAATAAAAAAATTGTGATAAATGAATGGAGAGCAACAATACTTCTCTTGAGTGATAACCCCCTGGTGGCAAGCATATGGGACCATGATAGTTGCCTGTCAAATGTTATACCAAGGTAGGAAAAGGTATCAGTATGGGCTATTTTTGCTCAGACATATAAAAACTCTGAACCTTCCTGTTCTTCCGGCCAGTGAATAAAATAACAGACTTTGCCTCATTAGTTTTAAGCCCTATTTTTTGCATGTAGATTACATAGATGTCTAGTAACTTTTGCAGGGCGAGTCTGTGGCAGGCAATTAACACTGCATAGTCAGCATACAGGAGAATTGGGGTGCAAATGTTGTTAATTTTGGGAATGTCTGGTGTTGAGTCAGACAGGGGAGGTTCTACCCCATTAGTATAAATAGAAAAAAGAAATGGGGTGAGTACGCAGCCCTGCCCGACTCCCCTGTTAATTGGAAACTCCCTAGTTCACTCCCCTTCTCTCCCGTATCTGACACAGGCCGCGACTGATGAATAAAGCTGCCTAATGAAAAGTATGATAGACCCATCTATGCCCATTTCCTCCATTATCCTCCATAGGTGTTTATGTGCCACGCAGTCAAACGCTGCTGACAGGTCCATAAACGCCAAGTGTAGCCTACCAGATTTTACTTGTGAATACTTGGTGATTAATAGACTTAAGTTGAGGCACTGATATTGGGTACCCATTCCCTCTTTAAAATCATATTGAAACTGGATTAAAACCTTATTTTTGCCTGCCCATTTCTCTAGTCGGTTCAGTAGAATCCAATCCATAAGTTTAGCTGTGCCGTCCAGCAATGAGATTGGCCTATAATGTTTAGGTTCGGATTTATCTCCCTTCTTGTACATTGTAATTAAAATTGATTTCTTTACTGAATCAGGTGGGCCCACCTTTGAGACTGCATTAAAAACATTTGTCAGCACAGGACCACATAAATCTGGCTGATCATTGAAGAAATCTATAGGGATGCAATCCGGTTCTGGCGCTTTATTGATGGAGCACTGGGTATGGGCGTCTCTGATCTTGTGATACTCGAAGATAAATGTGAGTTCAATAGGGAGGGATCATGGGTACATTCTGTGGCATCACCCCCTCCGCATTGGGGTCAAATATGCAAGAAAAATATACAACCCATAATTCCTCATCCAAATGAGAATCCAATGTAAGTGCTAAAGGTGGTTTCAGAAAGGGGGTACTAATAATGCTCCAAAGATCTTTGTAATTTTTAGAAATCACCACAAAATGGAGTTGTTCCCACACTTCTTTCTTTAAGAATTTGATTCTATTCTTCCTGGCCTCATTATATTCGAAATGAAGGTGCTTCACTAGGGTTGCATCTCTAGGCGTTGACCCCAGGGCCTGATGTAGAGCTGTTAGGGACTTGGTGCATATTCTGTCAAACCATCTGAGCCCTGATGTATTGGAAGCTGTTTTTTTCCTGGATAAATGGTGCCTGACGTCCATTAGTATAGACTCAAAGGCCATGGTTACTTGAGTTAGATTCGGTGCTCGTTCTAGGCACGTTACAATATCACTCTGGCTCTTTGTGATTATTTTCGGGACAAGGGAAGTTTTATCTACTGAGGTCCATTTCAGGGATATCCCATTAGTGTTTGCTGTCATGGGTGTAATGTGCCTTGTCTGTTCCGAATGAGTTCCTGCCCAGTTCAGTTTGCTAGTAAGAGCATCATGATCGCTAAAATTTTAATATTAATCTCGCAGCTAGAAATATGTTTCTTAAGGGATTCCGCTAAGATTATATAGTCAATTGTGGTGCCCTAAGAAGGTGTGGCAAAAGTTTTTTGCAACATACCAGAAGAGATGTCAACTGGATTACAAATCTTTAAGTTATTAATCACTAGAAGTCTATTCAGAGCTTCCCCATACTGATTATGATTAAAATGATATAAAGGGTCACCCTTATTAAAACCACATACTGCTGAATTTGATAGCTGAGAGCAATGTACATTAAAATCTCCCAGACACAATATTTGTGGTGTGTTTTTTAAAGTGCTAAAGCTATTGTTAATGCCTACCTCCAGCTGATCTACAACGTTTTTCATGTCTCCTGTGAAATAGTTATTGTAAAAATTAACTAAAACAATAGTGTCTTCATCTGGACCTTTTAAAAATAGTAAGTGGTAAAAGAGAGAGACATTATAATGTAACACAACTTCTAATTGTACTGTGTTTCTGAGTAAAGTTAAGATCCCTCCCCTAGCTCTTCCAGATCTTGATGGCAGGGCGGCAGTGTGGAAGGAAGGGTAACCATCCAGACTAGTCGGCTCAGTCTCCCATGTTTCCAGAAAGCGGATCAGATCATACAAGGGTACAATATTTATCCAGTCTGGATCTAACATTTTTCTACTCAGACCAGCAATATTCCATGACATGAATGAGATTGGTTCAGGCAGATCATATACTTTTACAGGTATGTGAGTTTCAGGGACCCGCATAGGGGGATTTTGAACAGGAGTAGAAGTGCTCCTGTTCAATTTGTGTCAATTGCAACCCTCTAAGTCTGTTAGGACATTGAATCTATCATGTGTAAGAAGGGTGGGGGTGGGCTACGGACCCAGAGAATGATGGGGAGGCATAAAGAGGGCGGAGGGAGCGGGTTACAATGCAGGGGATTGTGGACCCCGCAGCCTCAGTGTATCCCATGGTAAGGCAAATATATATATGAGTGGTGTTGGACCAGTAGGGAGTCGCTAAAATAGATACCAGACCATTTGTGAAGAATTCAAATTTACCACCACACAATCGCCCTCAATACATTTCCCCGAGTCCCCCACCCAACCAACTCTTCTGGCCATTAAAACATATGCCAACATCACCTTCTTAACCCCCAAATTTATTAAACCAATGACTTGCTTTAGACATCAATTGTTCTGTGGTCTCGGTTTTGTTACGGTGAAGTCTTGGAACATTTGTTAGTTTTACAACATAAAGACAAGCTGCTGGGGGAAATGCCAACTTCGTATAGTTGTCTATGAGACCCTTTTTGCCAGCTCAATCCTTTGGTCTGCTATATATCGAGTCTTAAGGAGGGCAGGGTAGTATCCTTAGGATTTCCATGAGATGGAATACCCCTAATGTTGTCACTAGTTAATTTTGAGGCGATGGGATTCGAATTTTGAACAACAGGTTGCTGCTGATTGTTGGGGGATCTAATGGATTTCTCCCAGATTTGTATTTCTCCTTGGTCTCATTGAGCCTTGATTAGTTGAACAGTTAGTATGGCAGCCGAGGTTGGGCTGATTTTGGTCTCCCCCTGCAGATCGAAGAGCTCCTATATTTGCCTTGATTCTGGAAAGTCTGTCTATCTGTGGTTGGATTAAAACGGGGAATGACGGTTCTATCTTTAAAATCAAAGAGTCCGAAAAGGATGAGTAAAGTGCATTAGAATCTTGAGGTGCAACAGTTTTTTCTTTTGTTGACCTCCCCCCACCTTTTTTCTTCTTTGAGGTGGGTTCTGATGGGCCCGAAGGGAAGGGTGAGTGATTGGGTATTCAAGAAATCAGGCGTTTGGACCACGTAATAGTAGGCTCTAAGTTTGTAAATATGGGATCTAATACAGGTGTCATAAGGTCCTCCTTATTTAAAAGTTCAGTCCAAATAACAGGCACACCCATTTTCCCCCCACAGATAATATACATTCAGCAGATAAAATCTCCTTATCTACTGCATCAGTGGCTCTTAGAAGAAAGTGTTCATATGCTCACCTCCATTAGTCGAAATTGTAGGTTTCCGTTTCCCCATCGTATAGATTCAATCTGGGCCTCTTGCACAACTACTGTCATGCACGTTAAAAAAAGGGCCTCCTCTGGGCTCTGACGGGCGTACACAGGCCCTGCCGCAAGACCCACTGGGGAATGCAGTCCCCGCAAAGACAAAGAGCAGGCGTGCAATGAAGGGCTCTTGTGCCGTGGTAGCCCGGAGCAGCTTTATGCACCTCCTGGAGTGATTCAAAATGCATAGGTGGCTCCTGCCGTAAGACCCACTGGGGAATGCAGTCCCTGCAAAGACATAGTGCTGGAGTGCAATGTAGGGCTCCCGCGGAGTGGCAGCCTGGAGCAGCTTTATGCACCTCCTGGAGCGCTTCAAAATGCGTAGGAGGCTCCTGCCACAAGACCCACTGGGGAATGCAGTCCCCACAAAGACAAAGAGCTGGCATGCAATGAAGAGCTCCTGCATCACAGGAGCCCATAGCAGCTTTATGCACTTCCTGGCGCGATTCAAAATGCGTAGGCGGCTTCTGCCGCAAGACCCACTGGGGAATGCAGTCCCCACAAAGACAAAGTGCTGGTGTACAATAAACTGTGTTTATTAACAGGGTTTAGCTATGCCACACTTTTTTAGAGACACCATTTTATTAAAAAGGTTTCAGTTGTGTTATTCTACTCATCTTGCTCCTCCTAAACAATGTCACCCTGTGTGTCATCTCACCACACAGAGCTTCTGTGTGTCTTCTCTTCTCACATTTTTCGCAGAGCACAGGACACTAAGAAGCAATTGGCTATTTTCCTTAGCATGTTTTGTGACCATACGTTCATTTTGCTCCTAATGTAATGTTCTGAAAGACACTTCCTTGGAAGTTCCAATGCAGGCTTGCTAGCACACTGGTTTATGGGTCTTTGTTTCATATTGTGTTGTAAATCTCTGGACTGCACTGTTGTTGTGAAAACCAATGCAAGATTTTCTCTACCTTAGAAATGGGTTAGTGTTATAATTATTTTTGGAATGATCTCCATTCTGATTTGCACAATATGTGTCATCACTAGTTATGCCATACTGAATTTGTCCTTGTTGTTTATTACCAATTTGTGAAATTTGTATGAAACCCCTTGGATTTGGTATGAGCCAGAGCCTTTCCTTTTTCCTCCGTGGCGGCTGTCCATCCCATTTCTTTTTGCTTTTTTTTGCTGTCATTTGAGACTTAGAATTGTTTTTTGTCTTCTGACTGCATATTCTGTATCTGAGCCTTTAAAAAATATATTTTGAATTCTGCTTTAATGTCTAATTTCCGCCTCCTACATGGAACAGATTCATAAAAAAGGGACAAAGCCCAGCTAAGGAATTACAGGCCCATATCTCTTTTAGATTCTACTGCCAAAGTCATAAGGCACATTCTGTTACACAGGCTGGAGGATTGGGAGGCCGAAAATAAAATCTAACTGACACCCAATATGGTTTTAAGGGTACACAGACAAAATATCGAGATTTAAATTTCGAAATACAATTATATCGAAGTTTAAATATCGATGGGACATAATATAGAAGGTAAGTAATATCGACAGTCTTAATATCGATATTAGTATGATATCAGTAATTTCGAAGTTTGAAATATCGATGTCAATAATATCGAAATCAATAATTTCGATGTTACTAATATCGATTTTTAAATACATTTTGTGTATATTATAATGTATTTATTATGTTTTATTATGTAATTTTTAATGTAATTTAATTAAATATTGTCTTTTAGTACTGTAGCGGGTTGTGGGTTTATAGGGGAATAGGGTGGGAAGTAATTTAATAATAATCAATTAATTAATATATGTTTGTAAATATTTTTAATTAATAATTAATTGGTAATTAATTAATATTAATTAGTTAATTCATTAATATAATTTTGAACATATTTTTAATTAATAATTAATTGGTAATTAATTATTATTAATTAGTTAATTACATTAATTAAAGTAATTTGTTTTATATATATTATTTTTTGTTATTGTTAATTAATTAATTGGGAAAAAATAATATTAATTATTAAATTTAATTAATTACAGCTAATGTGCTAATATATTTACTTTATTGTTATTGTTAATTAATAATTAATTGGTAATTAAATAATATTAATTAATTTTGGGTAAAGGAGTATTTTTAGGGTTCAGGGTCAGTTTTGGGTTTTTGGGTAAAAGGGTATTTTTAGGGTTCAGGGTCTTACCGGACTAAGGCCATTGCTGGTATGGAAATCCATTTTCACCAAGATGGAAACTGCATTTACCAAAGATATCATCAAGGACTGCTTACTCTTGGATAAAGTTTCAAGTATCCCATGGTTAAAATATGTAGCTTCGACTGTCAAGGACCTGTTTGACATGGATTTATGTAACGACCCCACCTGTTTGAATTCTCTAAGCAAACAGGAACTAAAAAATGACTATCTTAGGGCGAAATCGGATGTGCGAAGTTATGCTACTAGAGAATATTCCACACATATTTTTCACTTGTCATTGAAAGATGATAGCCGTGGTATTCCTATGTACCTTAATGTCATCCACAGACAGTCTCACCAGTTTGTTCTCTCAAGACTGAGATTAGGTATAGTACATAACCTGGTTGCCTTCCCAACAATGAAATCTCACCCAGTTACTCCTTGTCCGTGTGACGGTTTTACCAAACAAAGCACATCGCACTTTTTACTACTCTGTCCTTTGTATAAAGCGCAACGCATTTGTTACCTCAAGCCTATGTTCCTTAAATATTCCATGTATACCACCGGTAACGCCATGAGGCTTCTTTTTTCACTTTCAAGCCCTGATATATGTTTTTTTACTGCCACTTTTATTTTGAAATCTGTTAGAGCTAGACTTAGTATGGTTTTCCCGTAAATTTATGTGCAGCGACCCCCACACCATGTGACAAGGCTATCCCTGTTTATCATTTTGTGAATCATGTATATGTAATGTTTTTAACTGTATACTTTTATGATGTTTTTTAAACATTCGAATAAAGTTATAAACTGAACTGGGTTCAGGGTCAGTTTTGGGTTTTTGGGTAAAGGGGTATTTTTAGGGTTCAGGGCCAGTTTTGGGTTTTTGGGTAAAGGGGTATTTTTAGGGTTCAGGGTCAGTTTTCAGTTCTTGGGTAAAGGGGTATTTTTAGGGTTCAGGGTCAGTTTTCAGCTTTTGGGTAAAGGGGTATTTTTAGCGTTCAGGGTCAGTTTTCAGTTTTTGGGTATTTTTAGCGTTCAGGGTCAGTTTTCAGTTTTTGGGTAAAGGGGTATTTTTAGGGTTCAGGGTCAGTTTTCAGTTTTTGGATAAAGGGGTATTTTTTGGGTTCAGGGTCAGTTTTCAGTTTTTGGGTAAAGGGGTATTTTTAGGGTTCAGGGTCAGTTTTCAGTTTTTGGGTAAAGGGGTATTTTTAGGGTTCAGGGTCAGTTTTCAGTTTTTGGGTAAAGGGGTATTTTTAGGGTTCAGGGTCAGTTTTGGGTTTTTGGGTAAAGGGGTATTTTTAGGGTTCAGGGTCAGTTTTGGGTTTTCGGGGTACAGTCGTACAGGGTAAAAATAAAATAAATTTAAATTAAATCAATTAAATGAAATTAAAAAATATAAAATTACATTAAATTATTAAGTTTTTAATTTATTTTAAATGTATATGTATTAGTTTTAATTTTTTTATTATGTTTTAATATTTTTATTTAATATTTGTAACATTATATGTATTTTATAATTATTTTTACTTTATTATTAATACATTTAAAAAAACGATATTTTTAATTTCGATATTTTTGTACTACGATATTAATTTTTCGATATTTTTGTACTTACCTTGTTAGGGATAGGATTCCTATATTTTTGACTTCGATATTTTTGTTCCGATATTTTGGTATTTCGATATTTTTGATGTCGATATTTTGTCAGACATTCGGTTTTAAGAGAGGTCTGTACATAGCAGACCAATGCCAAGTTTAATCACAGGTAAGTATACTGTTTTCAAAAAGAAATCTATATCTTTGTGTTTATGGACCTCACAGCATTCTATGACTTTGTTTCACACTCTAAGCTATAGTCCATTATGAATGAGCTGGGAGTGGAGCAGGACATAATCTTATTTATAAGACAACTATATAAGGATTCTTCTTCATGTGCCAAGCGGGGTTTATCCCTGGGCGTAACATGGCCATAAATATCAGGCGACTCCTGGTTGCCATGGGTTCCACTGGGTATGACAAGCATGAGGTGGCGGTGTTCGTGGTGGACATTGAAATGGCCTTCGACAGCCTAGAGTGGCCCTACCTCTATGGGACTGGGTGTAGGATTCCTGGCATGGGTACAGCTCTTGTATACGTCCCCCGTGGCTTGGGTGTGCACTTGACGAACCATCTCTCCCAAGCAGAAGGTGGAGAGGGGTATGAGACAGGGGTGCCCCCTCTCCTTGCTCCTGCTTGCACTGGCTATGGAGCCACTGGGGTGCAGGGTGCGAAGCGGGCAGGAGTATAACGGTCTGAGGGCAGGAGAGGTGCAACACTTTATAGAGCTATATGCGAACGACCTTCTACTATTCCTCGGGCGAGTTGAGAGGGGTGCAGAGAATAATAGCCCAGTTTGGAGCCATCTCTGGCCTTAAAACCAACTGGAGGAAGTCCAGCATATACCCCATAATATCCAATGTCCTGCAATGGAATTCTGGGCTACACTGCTGCTGTCAGGGGTGGGTGGCAGTTCTGAAGAGGGTGGCACTCCGGCACCTTCTGTACTACTTCGGGACCCCTACCAGTGTGGATCCCGAGAGCAATGTTCAAAGATCTTGACTCTGATCACATAATTTATTTGGGGAACAGGGCGCAGAAGAGTAGCTCTGACCTCCTTGCAGCGTCCGATGGCAGAAGGGGGACTAGCGGTCCCATATTCTTAGTGTTATTATATTGCCACCCAGTTTTACTGGCTGATCCAATGGCTAGCAGCAGGACGTGACCCAGAATGGGGACAATATCCAGCCACGCCGGATACCACAACTCCGGGTCCAACAGAACACGTCCGACGACACCATGGAAACAAGGTGGTGATACGATGCTGGGCTAGATACTTAAGAAGGCTGGGTGCCAGGATCCCCTACTCCCCAGACATACCGATCACAATGCTGCGATGGTTGCCACAGGGGGCCCACTGGGTGGCGTTAGAGGACTGGGAAGCAACAGGGCTGACAACGATGTTAGGAACTATACTAGGATTCCACACTGCTCCCATTTGAAGAACTGCAGGCGGCATACGATTTGCCAGGAGGCCACTTCCTTAGGCATGGGGCCCTCAACATAAGGATTAGACAACACTGGGAGGGGAGGCAAGGATCGCGGGCACTGAATGGATATAGGCATGCAGCACTATCAGCAGGGAGAATCAAGACAATCAAGACAGTTTCTTGCCTTCACAAGGCAATGGGACAAGATATGCAGAAGCCACTAGAGCGCTTGCGATTACAGTGGGAGGAGGATTTGGGTAAACGGATTCCAGAGGCAGAGTGGGATAGGATCTTAGAGTGGACCCCGAAGGCATCTAGGAATGCTCGATTCAAATTGATTAATTTCTACATATTGCACAGAGTGTACCTAACCCTGTCCGCATAGGCATAGGTACAGCAGGGTGGCAGAGGTGCAGAGAGAGAGAGGCGTAAATAATCCACATGTTCTGGAGTTGCCCCACACTGCAAACCTTCTGGGAAGAGATCAGACAAGTGATAGGAGATCTCATAGACAAGGAGCTCCCCATAACCCAAAACATTTCCTGCTAGGGCGTGCCCCACACGGCCAAAAATAAAACAACTGGGAAGTTTCAAGATCTGGCCTATGTCCTGGCCAAAAGAGAGATATCCAGGAACTGAAGGCACCAGGAAGGGCAAGGATTGTTTCCTGGAAGAAGGAGCTAGATAAATGGGCGGGAACAGAAGGCAGGCTGCTGCTTATGTAGGCTAGCAGAGGGATAGGATAGGCAAGACAATAGTGCGGTGGGCTCCCCACCACCATTGGCTCCAGAACAAGAGAATGACAGACAGGGACACCTGGATCAGGGACGATAGGCGCTGCAGTATGCTAAAGCGACACTTGACCCACAGGCACCCAACAGTACTTGGAGATCAGATTATATCTGCCTACGTGCAACTCAAGGGGGATGGGGGTTAGTTCTGTTGGGGGGAAGTTTCAGACAAATACACCAGAACATGTCCACAGTGGGCATTATGTACGAGATTGAAGCTGCACAACACCTATAGTTGTATATGATGTCTTTTAAAACTAATAAAATCTGGTTGTACAAAAAAAGGTTGCTTGTGCCTGTGTCATCTATGGTAAGGATGGAGAATGCACTGATAATGTAGTATGAGGAGGGGAGTAAGGCAAGGATGTGTCATTGCCTCGTTTTTATTCTCTTTATATGTCAATGGAGTGGATATGTTTTTAAAGGTGAGAGCAAAGGACCTACCTTTTATTGTAGCTCGTCCCTTCCCCATCCTTCTGTACTCAGATGATGTGGTTTTAGTGGCCAGAACAGGTAGAGGGTTTCAAAGTGTGATCAATTATTTTATTGTTTTATGAATAAATTAGATTTCAAGGCAAATGAGAGTAAAACATTTACAATGATCGGTGGGGCCAGACCAGCAGAAAAACTCATTTTATTAACAATATCAAGGTATTGTGGCTGAATCTTTCTCTTATTTAGGTATCCTATTTGATTCCGAAATAGGAAAGCCCTCTTCGAAAAATGTATCACAAGTTTGCAAACTTTCTGCAAAAAAGTTGGGCTCAAAACCAATGAAAGAGGATCCTGTGCTTTATGCTAGTAAAAGATTTATTCATGTTCCCTCAAAATTATGCTACTGCCATCTGTCTGGCCAAATTGGGCATCCCTTATATAGATGAAAGAAATAAGTTATCCCCCCTCTTATTGTGGTACCCATGTGGGTAAGGGAGGAGACCGCTCTCAACAAGCTTTCTAGAAAGGATTGTCTTCAAT
This sequence comes from Lissotriton vulgaris, assembly GCF_964263255.1. Lineage (NCBI taxonomy): Eukaryota > Metazoa > Chordata > Amphibia > Caudata > Salamandridae > Lissotriton > Lissotriton vulgaris. The sequence continues at coordinate 1,185,896,510 of NC_141693.1, read as the reverse complement.
TTCAATCTGCCCTAGATATCCTGTAGCTTGCTTATGTAAAAACTGTCTAGCAGATGATTTGGTCAACCAGGATTATTTGCCAATCCAGAATCCTGCCACCTCCTTGAAAAAAGTTTTTTAAAGTAATGATTCTATGATAAGGCCTTGTTGAATAGAGAATATTTTGATAATCTTAAATCCAGGGTGCGTCATGCAATCTGGTGCCCATCACAAGGTTCTTCAACAGTATATCACTTTTATTGATATTAGGCAACAGTGATTTATCCTCACCAGGTTTAGGGTTAACCTTAACCCTCTCTTGGTGGGCTTTCCTACTAATAGTTCCACCTTGCAGCATTTGACCCAATGCCTCTGTGATGGAAAGTCTGTCCAGTACAACCTAAATATTGTGTTATTTTGTGCTTTTTATCAAACACCTAGAAGAAAGATTTTATTGCCAATCTTCACAGATTTTACATTTTGTCAATGTAGACCTGCCTTTTAATTTTTACCACAGTTTTTTTTATATGGCATATACTAAAATGAAGGAAATGTGCAATATTGGGATTTTTTACATACTGTGCAGTTATTTTATTGTATGTGGATGGATTGTTATTTATTTTGCTTATTTGCACTGTGATTTTACTTTTTTACGCTACAGAAATGTGGCGAATTAAGATATTTTTTGATTGACTGATTGATTGATGAGTGGCCACAGTCACCATTGTTACTCACTCTGCAAATGTGTTGGCCTGATGTTAAGGAGGGTGGCGACTCATTGCAAGATCAAAGGTGCTGGAGCAATTTTGGGGTGATCGAAATATTGGGGTACATTAAAATATTGGGGTTCAGCTCCCACACTACCAGGGTCAGTGTGGGAAAGAAGAAGGGCCCGGGCACGAAAATAAAAGTGCCCCCTGGTAAAGAATCAGATAGGTAAACAAGTGAGTCCACATTCTGCAATCAGGGCAATTTTGAACTGGAAATGCCACATTGTAGAGGTGTTTTCAAGCTATTGGAGACTGCATGCATTTGTGCTTGTTGCAGGCAATGTCAATGGTAATAGCAGGGAAATCAATATTAAAAACTGGTCTAACAGAATATTAAGTAGGCCCACAAACGGCCCAAAACCAGCACACACACCGACCTGTCATACCAGCTCTTCTGGCACTGTCAAATTGCCCTATCGGGTAGTCTGACCCTAGGTGTTAGCTATACTGTGCCCATGCTCAGCTGGTTGCTCTAGCCCATGTCTACTTTTTCTGCTTTGGCAATGATACATTGCAGGCAATGAGGTTCCGTGAGAATCGTAATGACGTTTTGGGCTTGTTCGAATATGGACGAGTTTGGTATCTACGAACCGCAAATGATGAGTTTAGTAGGCGTACGCGTTTTCGCTACTCTACTCTGCATGGTTTGTCATATTCGTGGGTTTCTCCATCTGAACCCACGGGTTCCATTTTAGATACGGCATCCATTTGGTTTCTTGCCCTCACATAGCCGGCGAACGGACAATGTCCGCTTCCTGACCCTGGGTTTCCCAAGCTCTTGCTGAAGATGCACATCTCTTTGAGTGTGTCTTTATGGCTAGTGGGATGACACAGGAAAAAAAGGCAGATGGCCCCGCTCGAGGCTCATCTTGCCGTGCCAGTCTATTGTTTCAGCCTTGCATGCGATAGGCTCGAATCCTTTGATCCTGCGATCACGCTTCCGATATTGCGCCTACCATCTTTTCAATCTGTTGTCTGTCTTTGTCTTCCTTTGCACCTGTTTCTGTCTCTTCTCTTAGCTCGTTTACAGCCAGAATGGAATGTGCCTAATGGTGAGATAATGTGCTTTTACAGTTGGGAACCGGCAAATACTACTGTAATTATGTTCCGGGCTTCTGAAAACATGAATGCAATCCTTTTGAAGTTTACTGTGGGAACTGAGTTGTAACCTTTTGTTCGCCATGTTGTGCAATGACGAAAATGTGTATAAAAGGAGCGATCCACTTTTGCAATTCGAAGCAGACTCTCAGAACCTACTCTTTGTTGTACTTCTTGCGATCTCTGTATCCCTGCAGTAAATAAACGCTGATCTTTGACGCCGAAGGAAGTGTCCCGTGTCTCTGTGATTGTACGCCGGAACAGGTAACCCACGAAGGTTTCAGGTGTTGTCCCCTGGCACCGCTGGGCCTTAGAATAGCCCAGTCCTTCATCAAGTGTGTATGGGTGGTAGGCTTGCGGGCGGTCTGACTGAGGATGTTGGCTGCAAGACGTGTTTTTCTTGGTTTCTTTTGTAGTTCTCAATGTTCTTCGGAGCCAAGAGCAGCATCCGTCCTATTGACTTCAGCAGCACTTACAGCATTCTTTGCCAGATTTGATTTACCCAGTTTGGCTAAACGTTTCAGGTTCTAATTGGCACAATGGGATGTATGTTCATCACTCGAACAAGAAGTTCTCTGCATATATTAGTTTGAGTCACAGCAAGAAGCCTCAAACACGTTTCGGGCTCTCTTGCTGGTACCGTGCAATACTTCTCAATTCTCTGTTCTGCCTTCTGGCCTTCTGCACTTGGACACTCATTTCTTTCTCCTTTTGTTTAATCCTAGTAGCTGTACTGTTGCTTGGTTGTCATGGTGCACTAGGGTGAGTGACTTTCGGTGCTTAGTAGGCTGACTTCATGCTAAGGGGCAGATTTATGTTAATTGGCGCATCCCCAGGGATGCGCCAGTTAACGTGCGCCACAGTGCGCCACAGCTCCGCCACCCATGGTGCGCCGCATTTATAATGCGACGCACCATGGTGCAAAAACGGCACAGATGCGTGACGCATCTGTGCCGGAAATGTGGTGCATTGCTGGAGTTGCGTCGCAAGTGCGACGCAGCTCCAGCAAGGCTCGGGGGTACACCATGTGCACAATGCTGCGTCAAGACCTACGCCTGCTTCAAGCAGGCGCAGGGTTTCGACGCAGCATTCCCCTGAAAGTGACTGAGTGAAATCTCATAGATTTCACTCAGCCACTTTCAGGAGGCGTTCCTGCGCAGGAACCCCCCCCTGTGCAGGAACGCCTCCTTATGGCGCAGTGCTTTACAACGTGATGCATCTCCTAGATGCGTCATGTTGTAAATAGGGCGCATTGTTTGCGCCGCAGTTGCGTCAAGTAAAGTGACGCAATTGCGGCGCAAAGAGGCGCAGCGGCCTCATAAATCTGCCCCTTAATGTTTAAAGCCTACATAGGTTTGATAGACTCTGTTTAATCGATCAATGCATCCTGACTATGAATGCCCCAAACTCTTTAGACCTCGATGCCTAGGTTAAATGCTAGTCCGGGGTTTTGGATGATATTTTTTTGGCTGTTATTTTTAATTACACACAATTTTATACTCGCCTGAATCCCCGAGAAGTGAGTAATAAAACTCCTTGTGATGTGTTTTCTCTGAAGTGTTCACCTAATATTATGGGGGATAAATATCTAGGAAATTCAAACGAGGAAAAAAATGCACCGTACATAAAATATTTGTTTTCACAGGCAGAAACCGAGCAGAAGGAAACAAAGTATAAACATAATTCAGACACTACAAGAGACAACACATAGGTCAAATAAGTTGTATTCTCGAAAACCAAGGTAATGCAGTTTAATTTCATTGTTGCCTGTTTTCAATATTCATATATTATTAGGAGCATATTCAGCATGAGTAGTTGACTTTTCAGTCCGTTTGCACTATTTGCTGCTGGGGACTATCAGGACATAGACGAACTTCACTTATATCAGATGCTAATTTGAGTAAGGCATCGGAGGTGACAAAAGTCCCTGTATTATCGTTTCTAGGTGGTAAAACGCTGATTATGGGTGACTGTATTTCAAATTTTTCTGTGGATACATAGTTTCTGTACCCAATGCTGTTTCTTGTTATCTTGCCCTGTGTCCGTGTGAATTGCTTTTTTCTCTTCCTCCTTTTCGGTAAAATGTCTAGGATGCCCTTCTGAGGTATTGGGTATCTTTGGCTGCCTTTATTACCTGGATGTGAATACATCACCACAAGGTCATTCATTCTTGACTGTGCCCGCCGAGCGCTTATGAGGGACTTTTTTTGAGTTTGGAGGAACCCTCAACCTACAAACATTTGACACTTGAATTGGCAGTACATTCTCCTCAAGTGTAGCAGAATTCCATGTGTTCAACTTTGAAACCAAGTACATCCTACATAACAGCAACCCTTATAAAGACAACAGAATGCTATGGAACCAGTACATACATAGGTGACATCATGATCATCTTGGACGGGGACAGCACCTCTACAGCTCCATTCCTAAATTCGATTACAACTGTGATAACAACCTCAATTTCACACACTATGGACAGGAAGTCAATCACATTTCTGGATGTGCAAACTGCAGACAAAAACATGCCACAAACAAAGAGATAGGAATATTTTGCTAAAAACTGAAAGTTTCCATCTTGGAACTTATGGGGAAAATTGCTTTCGGTCAATTCCAGAGACTCGGGAGAAATTGCAGTAAAACATCTGACTTTAACCTCCAAGCTAAAATCCTCACAGAAAAATTATGGGCCTGTAATAATCCGGAGAGGACTCTAAAAACAACCTGCAATTGAGCCAAGAATCAAAACAAGGAAGCCCTGTTGAAGAACCATGAACGCACTGATTCCACAACCCCCCTCACATGCATCACTAACTTCAAAACTATCTCAATTCAAGCTAAGAAAGTGATTAATAAAATCTGGCTCATCCTACAGACAGAAAAACTGAAATCGGAGAAAAAAAATCCTTTAAAAGAGATAGAAGTCTGAAGGACAGCTGAGTGTCCATTTGCCCCCAAAAAGTGTGAAAATGAGAACTACTGTTCTCAATAAGTTGGCCGTAATACACAGTGAGTCTATGATCATCTAGTCACACAACATGACCACTTGGTCATACAGACAACTGTAACGCACAATAACAAACACCACTAGGTCCACACACACGCTTTGTGGGCAAAAAACCCAGTGACTAAACCAGGCCCATTCGTTTTTGCAACCTAGTGGTCCAGTAATACAGGGGCCTTAAGTGCATCTAACTACAATAGCATGTTTTCCTGACATGCATATAACTCTGATTTTCATAAAGAAATTACATCTGGGGTTAGGAGTTATAACAATCTCACCAGGTCTCTTGTTATATAGGCATTTCACACTTAGGTCCCATAACCCACCCTAAGTGCAGTGGCACATCCAGCAACTTATTCAGGTAGGGCTAGATCTGGATAACTGGGCATTTGATCGCTTCCCACAGTATGGTTCATAGTTCCCAGCAGTTTTGTTATGCCAGCCAATAATTGCAATCACTTGCTCTGTACTAATCACCAGTGAATACTTAATTTTTCCCAAATAATTCTCACTGGCAAGTGGCAAGACATTCTACTGCTGTGCGACATTGAACCAAAAGGAGGACAGAAACACCACATCCATTAGGGGCGTGGTAAGAGACTTGACAGGAGGCTGCCTGGCCCATACGTGGCTGCTCATGAACATCCTCCAATGGGCTCACATACATGCTCCCATGGGCACATGACATGCATATAAGGAATTGCTCTTCCCTGAAATGCCTGCTAGACTATTTAGTCTGAGCAAAACAGGGGCAGTGCAACAAACGGATCTCATGAGGACGGCAGAGGTAATATGCAGGCGAGACACCTTGATGAAGTAAGTAGGGGAAGGGTATCTTTGCCACTATGCTCCAAGACACAGGGGCACTACTAGACTAAAATTCCCACTCCCAAAGTGTGTGACTACATGGTCCCCATTACTCGGAGTATCCATATTGAAAAAGAAAATCGTAATATATGTAGGTTGAAGTTTCCTTCTATTATAGCAACAAGGCATGAAAAGCACCATGTTTTAAATAATTTAAGCCTTATCAGACACTGCAATAAATGACCACATGTATTACGCTGCCTGAGATTGAACACTAGCTGGTTAACGCAACTCAGGGAGATGGTCACGTCCCTTTGTAAGCAAATAAATTACTGCATGAAGGTCAATGTGGTGGGGTGACAATCATGTCACTGTAAGTATCTGAGTAGTATATGTATGTTCCAGCATGTTGGAGCAGAGTGCATGGCACAGGTGTGCTGATTAAGCTCACATCTAGCTTTGCTATGTTGTGCTACTATTTTAACTCAAATGATGTCCTTCTCCTTGTATCCACCACAGACAATTACGCAGATTGATGAAAAAATTGTAAGTCACAAATTGAAACATCAGCACCACATGGCTTAGCGCAAATGCAGCCACCAGCTAGGAAGGACAAACTAGCGGTTCAGTCCTGAAGAAAGCCATATTGAACTTGTGGTCATTCGAAATAATGAATTAAACATGTAGACCGAGAAAGTGGGATATCATCACTATTTCACAGCGCATCCACTATTGTTTTGAACCTTACCTAAGGTTACCATTATTGAAATTGCCTTCAATGGTTGAGAACTTTGAGGTAATTTTAATTCACTTAAACTCCCCAAGAAACCCACTCTGCTGTAGTTCTGACATCACAGCTCATCCAGATGCTCTAGGGATCTCCAGTGGGAACCCCATGATGAGGCACGCCACTAACTATTATTGTTAGTAGCAAGGGTTCTTTTAAAAACCTATAACCTATTGTGAAAGGAGCGCCTCAGTTCACAATGCTCACAAATCTATTATTCAAGTAATGGTTTCATGCAAAAAACAGGTTCATAGGCAGTCTTTGATGAATTTCATACTCTGCGGTTTATTTAAAAAACCTTTCAAATTGTTATATCCGCACAATAAAATAATAAATCAATCGGCCAACGTGTTTCGTCCACACTTGGACATCATCAGGGCTGTAAATTAAAAGAAAACAGAACACATCAATCAACAAATTACTGGTGTTCCTCTTTTTTCAAAAACAAGAATTCATCAGTGTCCCCACAATTATTACATTAACTCAATTCTTAAACAGTAATGTCTGCCTATATCCAATCTTTGAATCCTCCCTGGTTCCAAGGATATAAAATTCCCTTGTACCAACATAACAATAATTCTATACTGTGCACCTGGTGTCCATGACTGCCTCATGAGAATATATTATGTTTTCACATCCCATCTTAATACAATTCATTATAATCACAGTTGTTCAGAACATGTTCAAATATATCTTAAAAGTCATTATAATTGCAGTTAGTCAGAACCATTCAATTCCATCTCCCAAAATCAGATATAATAATAGTCTCCCATCACTCCCCTCCTTCAATGTCAATGGCCCTTACTGATCCAATTCACTAATCCACCTCCCAAGCGCCAATGGCCAGTACCCTTAAAATTACTGATACTTAAAACATACCTCCAAATTATGTATTGATAATCTGCTCCGAATTTTCTGTTCCATCCATCCCATTAATCAGGAAGTTTTCTACAAAACAATAAATATATAGGTCTGTGTGCGATAGAAATTAGCACACACATTCATGTCCCAAGCCCATTACAATTGGGCAAGTTGCCCCAACGTTGCTGTCTACCCAGGTGTGCTAAACACAGTGCCAGCACCCCTCCGTAATGCAAAAAATGCATATGCAAATGTGCAGTAAGGTTTGACTCATATATTAATATCCCATGACACTACTCATCAAGCGCTATGTTCCGGTGCTGCCCCAAACCCAGCCGACCTACCGTTCCCTGTTCTCATCTGACTAGTAGCACGTTCAAATCCAGCGCACCTTCTCTCCTAGCCAGCCACCTCTGACCTCCTTCTATTTAAACAGCTTCTAGGCCAATCAAATCATCTCTTTTCCATGCCACTGTGTACCATACATGAAGGATGTTCCCTCTCTGGTCCTTCATGTTGAAAGCCAATCACGCACATGCAATGTCACAATGGGCGTGTCCAGTGTGCAAACTCAGTTAGTCCACTACTTTGAAAGCTTCCAAAGTGTTCCCTCTCTGGTCCTACATAGTACTAACAAATCACAATTCACCCAGCTGCAGCAAATACTTGACCTGCCTGATTCTGGGCGTGACCAAAGTTCATACTTGAACTGGGCAATGTTTGCGTTATGTGTAAACCTTCTAAAGGGGCGCAATGGGTGTGCCATCTCCGTTCCCCTATAAATACATGGTCATTATATATTATTACAACAACCTCCATCTTTACTATTAGAGCTCTAGCTGACTTGAAGATTGATAAAAGCATAGTGATAATAGAAGCTGATAAGGGCAGGAACGTCGTAATGAGAAGAACAGATTACAGTAAGGAAATTAGGAGACAGCTAAGTGATGGCATCTGTTCAAAAAATGAAGGTGCAAGTCAGCTAAGGAAGCAGCAGATGAATTACTGAAAAACTATACACATGGAGAGAGCAGGCACTGCTAGATGACAAGAATCTAAGTATCTTAACAATACCTGCCCCACTTATCCTTTTATATGCACTTTGCCCAAGATGCATAAGTCGATGCAGGATCCCCCCAGGTAGACCCATTTTTCAAGCATTGGGAGTCTAACTGAGCATTTTTCCGAGTTTGTGGATCTTTTTTTAAAACCTTTAACCCTGGTACATCAAGGATACTATGGATGTACTGAATAAGTTACAAGATGTAGTATGGGAACATGAAATGAGTTTTGTGACACTGGATGTAGTGAGATTATACACTAGTATAGAAAATGACATGGGAGAACAGGCACTCAATCATTCATGGGAGTCGTAAGGGCAGTCTACGGGAGCATTCCAACATAATTCTATAAATGACTAATTTGATATTGAAGAACAACTATTTTTTATTTGAGGGTGAGTGGTTTCATCAGATTCGTGGCACAGCCATTGGTTCCAGGCTTGCTACCTCTTATGCCAACCTATTCATGGGGTCTTTTGAGATGGAACATGCATAGAGCCCGAGAGCGGGTAAATGGATGGACTTGATTTTATTTTGGGGCTGTTTCATTGATATTATTTAACTCATCTGGAGAGGAACCAGCCTGGAATTAGCCGTGTATTTTGAAGTTCTGAATGAAAATAATGTCAGATTCACCATGAGTCACTGCAGTGATCACATATAATTCTTAGATGTTCAGCTGTTTATAGTGGAAAACAGAATACATAAGAGGCTCTTTAGGAACAAAACTGCCAATAATTCTATTTTAAGAGCCGACAGTGCACATCCTCCTGCTGTAAACAGAGACATTCCCTTGGGAGAGATGATGCGGACTCATAGGAACTGAATATAGATTGTGATTTTGAAGAAGGATTGACTAATTTGCAAGGAAGATTGTTATCTAGGGGTTACATGAAAGGGAGTTTGGAGAAAGCTAGTAACAGGGTGCATACACTGAAAAGAAAAGACACAGAGGGAATAATTTAGAGTGTGATTAGTGTTTGTCTCTACTTTTAGTACTCAACACAAAAAGGTGTACAAGATTTTGAACAAGAATTGGAATCTACTCAAAGGAGTTCCAGGTTTAACAAATATTCTCATGGACAAACTGGTTGTGACTTACAGGAGAAGTCACCAATAGGGTATTTGATTACCAGGAAATATTTGGAACCCACAGGACCCTGGGGGGAACTGGCTCGCGGGGCAAATGAAAGGTTTTTATACTTGTGGATCTTTCAGCATCTCTGATCATGGCATAAGTTGCATTAAACATTTCAAATCCAATACCAGGAGGCAGTATCACATTATTGAGTTCATTAATTGTAACAGCTGTGGGGTTATTTATATCATTGCGTGTGAGTGTTGCACAACTTATGTAGGAAGCACAAAAAGAGTACTCAAAATCAGGATCCAGGAACACTGTCATGAAATATTGAATGGTGATGTTAGATCCCCGATCTATCAACTTATCAAGGACAACCACCCCACTCAAACTGGTGCCAAATTCCATGGAATCCAAAGAATCACTACCGTTGTCAGAGGGGACTTGGAACTCAAACTCAGGCGAGAAGAGGCCAGGAGGATTAGCAGACTTAGATCAGTGGAACGGGGATTAAACAGTGATAACGGATTGCATTACTTCTTGTAATGGGTGGCTAGAGATATTGGAGGTCTCCTTTGAGAAGCAGGACAGATTGTGAACCTATGGAACATGATGACTTCTGACTCGGCCTAGGGGATTTAGACCTGTGAGCCTATGTGGATTGTTTAGTCAGGTTACTTTTCAGTTACAACTCTTCAGTTGGAAAGTGATTAACAGGATTGGGATAGGTTGGATTGTGAATAACTTGTGTGAGTGAAACACAGATTCTTGTAAATTCATCGGGACCTTGGGGTTTAGGGGTGTTGTTGTTTTGGAGCTGTGTGCTCGAGACTTTACACCAGTAATGTGGGACAAATAGGGACACCAAGAGGGATGGAAAAGAGATGAAAAGCGATGTCTGTGTTCTTTTAAACCGAATGCGAACATCGCATGATTCAAGTGTGAACTTTGGTCACGCCCAGATTTAGGTGGATCAAGTATTTGCTGAAGCTGAGTGAATTGTGATTGGTTAGTGGTATGTAGGACCAGAGAGGGAGCACTTTGGAAGGTTTCAAAGTAGTGGACTAACTGAGTTTGCACGCTGGCCACACCCAAGATCAGGCGGGTCAAGGATTTGGGCATTGCATGCGCATGATTGGCTTTCACGATGAAGGACCAGAGAGGGAACTTCCTTTGAATATGCTAAACAGTGGCATGGAAAAGAGATGGCTTGATTGGCGTAGAAGTGGTTTAAATAGAAGGAGATCGGAGGTGGCTGGCTCATGTGGGTATTTATCGAACTACGGGGAGAGAAGGCGTGCTAGATTTGAACGCGCTACTAGTCAGGTGATAGCAGGAAGTCTGCTGGGTTTGGGGCAGCGTCGGACCATAGCACTTGATGAGTAGTGGCATGGGATATTAATATATGAGTCAAACTTGACTGCACATTTGAATATATATTTTTTGCATTACGGAAAGGAGCTGGCACTGTGTTTAGAAGACCTGGGTAGACAGCTACGTTGGAGCAACTCACCCAATTGTAACGGGCTTGGGACATGAATGTGTGTGTTAATTTCTATCGCACACATGGACATACATAATTATTGTTTTGTAGAAAACGTTCTCATTATTAGGATGGATGGAACAGGAAATTTGAGTAGATTAACAATACATAATTTGGAGGTATGATTTCAGTATCAGTAATTTTAAGGGTACTGGTCACTGGCACTTGGGAGCTGGATTAGTGAATTGGATCAGACAGGACCATTGACATTGAAGGAGGGGCGTGATGGGAGACTATTAACATAGTCGACTTTGGGAGATGGAATTGAAGGTTTCTGACTAGCTGCAAATATAATGAATTTATATTAAGACTTTTAAGACATATTTCAACGTGTTCTGATCAACTGTGATTATAATGAACTGTATTATGATGGGATGTGAAAGCATGATATGTTCTCACGAGGCAGTCATGGGCACCAGGTGCACAGTATAGAATTATTGTTATGTTGGTATAAAGGAATGTTATACCCTTGAAACCTGGGAGCATTCAAATATTGGATAAAGGCAGGAATTACTGTTTAAGAACTGAGTTAATGTACTAATTGTGGGGACACTGACAAATTCTTGTTTTTGAAAAAGAGGAACACCAGTAATTTTTTCATTGCTGTATTGTGTTTTCCAACAAGTGTGGGCAAAATGCATTGGCTGTATTAGTTTTTACTACATTGTGTGGATCTAACAATTTGAATGTTTTTTTTTTAAATAAACCACAGAGTTAGAAATTTCTCAAAGACTGCCTATGAACCTTTTTTTGCAAGACACCATTACTTGAAAAATACATTTGTGAACAGTGTGAACCGAGGCGCTTCTTTCAGGATAGGTTATGAAATCTTGTTGATTAGTGGCCCAGTGGCGGTTTGACCATTGAAAGTTGAGCATGGATGAACTACCTAATCGACTAACCAGTAATACACACCAGTAATACACACCAGTGCGCACACCTCCTAGCCCTCATCGCCTATCGAGTTGGATGATTATTTTAAAAACCTAAAAGTTTTCCCAACTCACATGAGTGAGGAGCACTCCAGATGTTTTGAAAATTGGTAGCGAGCTCACTTTCATTAATTGTTATGCTTTTATTCACCCTCATTTTCTGAAATTGTTCCCTCCTGTTACCTTGGTGGCTTGTTTACCGCTGTTGGGTGGGACTTGATATCTTATACCAGCTTTGCCCATTTCTGCTGTATGTAACCTGGTCCTCTCCCAACCAAGGGGTTGTTTATGGTGACGGCACCCGTTGAGGAGATCAGCACTGGTAGTACCAGGACCACGCCTTTGGAATTACCGGACTGGCGTTTTTGGTGGATAAATTATAATTTCTTAATCTGCCTGAATAAGGATTCACCCTTTGCGATTTGGAATTATTTTCCAATATGCCCTCTCCAGCAACAGGAAGAGCATTGCACTGAGTTCATTTGGTGAAATTTTTATAGCACGCCATTCATTGGTAGCTATCCTCATTTTTGGGGTGCTGTCTCTCTGCAGTATAGCCCCCCCTCTCCTTCCGTCCCGCGCAAGACCCGTAGCTGAGGTGTTGAACTCCCTCCAAAGCGCCAGGGTCGAAACGTTGATGATCCCCCCTCCTTTTTTGTTGCCTGCACCCCTATCCCTGCCCTTTTTGAAAACTTATACTCAAACCGTATGATTAATATACGTGGGGCTGGCATAATACTAAGGGAACAGAACCTTAGTCCCTGTTTAAAATCATTTGATTATCCTGGTTATTCAGTTTTCCTTTTCTTTACTTTCCCTTGAGCACAAAAACCTTTGCACTTTCTACTGCACCTGGCAGAATTCCCCCAACTTTTTGGGTTTTTGTAAATATGTATATATGATTGTAAAATAAATTGCGAACTTATGTTGCTAAATACAAACTCAGTGTTATACATTTTGTTTTGGGTGTTTTTAGGATAATACTGCAAACGCATTTGGCTTGTTGTTTCTGTCTCCTTCCCTTCCAGGATCAAGTCCTACAAAGAGTAAAAAAATAAATAATTCATCTATATGTGTTTGAAAAATTGTGTCTAGGACCACTCTGTTTTTATACCATATGATACCCAGGTCATTTGACTTTGTCTGGCTCATACCCCATTTTTCTTAATAGCTTGAATCCAATGTCAAAGTGAGCAAGGGACCAATGTTTGGGCATACCCTGCCAACTTAGGGCGAACAAAGCAAACACAAGGAGATGATGGACAGGGCGCAGAAACCTTTCAGACACTTGCCCCCAGGCACAGATCTGAGTTGAATCCATCATCGTTCTTTAGCCCACTTTACCAGCCCAGTTCAGATCCAGCTACATGCAAATCAGTCTTGACCCTGTGCCACATGGGAACAGTCCCGCCGGAACTGCCAAGCCAGGTATCTCCTGGACTGGAAACAAGCATCCTGGGACCGGTTTTGGGGTAACACCCCTCATTAGCCTGGCTAGCTTGAATCCAGGGGCAACGTGGGCAAGGGACCCACATCTGGACATAGCCTGCCAACTTAGGGTGAACAAAGTAAACACAAGAAGATGATGGATGGAAAACTGAAACTTTTCAGACACTGACCATGGACCGGAAACAAGCATGTGGACCGGAGTTTACTGCCCAGGCTTACTTGTAACAAAGACATCATTAAAACTGGTATCAGATCTTGTTCAGCATGCCCAAGTTAGCAAAAGATACCTAAGGATCACACTGGACTAGAACCAAAGGAATTAATCATCAGTCAAATTGGTAGAAGAGCTTATGCTGCACCAGAGTGACCCAAAGGATAGCTTAATACCAAAAAATGAAAAATGAAAAATGAAAAAGCAATGAATAAAAGAAATAGCCGCCAAAAACCTTGTTTCTTAGGTTACAAGACACCAGAGAGAGATGCAAGATGTGCATCTAATAAAGGTAACAATCAACAATAAATCAACAGGATAATTCCTTGACTGCAAGGACCTAAATGTTCCCAGCTACTAATATAATGATGTGACATGCCAGAGGTAAAGTACTGATCAGGTCACATTGGGCATACATGTTGGCCATGATCCGAAGACAGTCTTTCCCCCGAACTAACAAAATACTTATTTAACCAATATGGCCCTTCACTTCCCTAATCGCCTAACCCTCCTGCTAATAACTGCACCCCAAACCACCACTACACACTATTAGGACTCAACCAGAGTCTGCCTCCTGACAGCCTTACAACTCCCCTTCTAATCACCAGAAGAGCATCAATAAAAAGGGCCTTGAGTGACAGTAATTACTGAACTGGAACAAATTAAATGTCTTATAACGTGCATTATTTCATCAAGATTTCACTCAACAAAATATAACATATTGAAACTGACCACAAAGATCAGCAATGTGGATTACTCTAAAGGATTACATAGTAGTCTTTCAGAGTTCCATACTACTAAAACACCACACGTGAAAGCTTTCTGTGATACAGTCATCAATTAGCTGCTCAGCAAGTAAAGAAACTAGATGACTAATTTAGGAATAAAATAACCAATGCTTAACAAATAACTGAAAGGACATAAATATTTTAAGTAACACATAGGATATAGGTAACATTGGAACCAGAGTTTCGTCTGGGACCTTGGGTAAACTTATGTATAAAGTGCAGTGACCCCAAGACCATATATATCACAATCAATTTATATACAGCATTTAATACATTGATCATTTGATGTATTTGTACATTGATTGGGACCACTGATCTTTATGCATTAAATAATTTATAGTCACTCATCACCTTCACTTTGTTACTAAATTCAATGACATGATTAAAGTACTAGGCCTTCGAGTTCCCCAATAGATTTCAACAAATTAAGAATCTTTAGAAACATCCTCTTAAATACATGTTCTGGATCTCTGGTGTTGACCATTTTATAAAGAAAACTGGTTGAAAAAACGATGTAGAGGAGAACAACCTACTTTTGATCAACAAACTGGGTTCGTAGACAACCCACACTACAAATTAAATACAAGGCTTAACGATTTTTCCACCCTTGTTGAACTTCCACCTCACCTTAATAGGAGACCTGATAAGGTCATTCAAACTAACATGCTACAATTACTCTGATGACATGCAGATTATCATAAAAGTGATAAACCCAAGGACCGATACATCTTGAACTGAGGATTTTCTCTGTGCTGTGGATGACTGGATAACAATCAACCAGTCTAAACTCAATTTCTCTCAAACTGAGATTATGACATAGAGACAATGGTGTAATTACCGATCTTCAAGAAACTAGAGGCACCAACAGGTATATCAAGGGAAGTAAGAAACCTCTGTGTGATCCTGGACTCCAAACTATCCCTGTTCCCAGATGTGAATGAAGTCACAAGTTTTACATTCCGTGCAATATGGACACTGCAACACATCTTCCCTCACTTTTGATACCAACAGAACCTAGAGGCTGTTCTCATTCTTGTGATGTCATGGTACATTATCCAAATAGCCTACACCCAAAAGCTGCCTGCTTTTAAGTAGATAAAGGGGAGAGGTTCCAAACTCTGCAGCAAGTCTATTATACCTCCACCCAAAGGCAGTATATTATATGCATTGTACTGCCTGTCAATAGGTAGTTGCTTTCCCCATAAGCAACTTTGTTCATTAACAGAACCGTCCAATGTGCGCAGTATCCCTCAGGCTAACTTCTACGCATATGTCCAGAACGGAACACATCATACAATGTCTAACATGTCCCTCCTACAAAAAAACGACTGTGGAAGGAACAGAATCTCAGTGCACGGGGAAAACCTTTTAAACTCCTTACCTCCAAAGATGCTAAGTATACTGGACCTTCAGAAGTACAGAAAGGAAATGAAGACCTGGAGCTTCCTAAAATAAGGATACAGACCCGTTTTAAGGATCATGGCGCCTCAAAATCCAATAACTTCAGAACAAACACTTCATTAAATGGCACAGACAGAGAATATAGTCCAGTCCAAGGGAAAGCCTCAGAAACTACCATGAGAATGCATCAACACATCAACTTTAATCAGTCCATGGCTTAAAGACGGTATATACTTCTTTGGTTGGTCGTAATATAAACACCAGTTCTGATGCGTGTAAGTTGTGCAGACTACAATAGTTTGCCTACACCAGATTGGACCCACAGAAACAATTATACCAAGAAACCAGTAATTTGGAAAGCCACAGGAGGAGGCTGTATTTCAGAAATCCTTAATAAACCATAAAAAGCAAGTCACACCATCCAGATAGGTCATACTTCCAGTGCATAAAGACATCTGCATTCTATACTCAGCTCGTGGTGAAAAACAAACAGGACTATAATATAACTTACGTCCATGGGTAACTTCAAAGAGGTCCATTCCAGCAGGTCAAAAAAAGCTTTTCATCTTGCATCTGGGATGGCCTACAGAGCAGACCATCCTGTGGATCTCTCTCCTCCTTCTCTCAACAACCTCCTAGAAAATCCTCTAACTGCGACAGTAAGTACAATTAGTGGGTTAATGGTCCTGCAGGCACACAAAAAAGCTCACAGGGAAGGCGAATAATAACACATAGCAAATGAACAAAAAATAAGTTGCCTGCCCTCAGTCTTTCTGTCTTTTGCTGCCACCACACTTAAGTGACATGACTCAAGAAAGGATAAGAGCTTCAATCAGGTCACAGATTTAATTTAATCACTCCTATCGCAGGTCACACTACAAATAAAACAACTTCTCAAGCAAGCACTTTCTCAGTCAGTAGTGGACAACCCATCTAGCAATGAGCATGGTGCCTTGCAAAAAATAAGAACAGCTGCACAAATGGATATAGATTTGCTTAATCTTTTATTTTTTTATTCTTGTTAGGTTCTTGCTCTATTACATCAAGACCTTGAACACAGTTTTTCAGAGCGCTTTCTAGAGGTACGATGTATATAATAACAATGAGACAAGCACAGATCATAAAAATCTAATGTAGATCTTTAGAGGAATGACTTTTCATTGTATTGTGGTACTTCCGAAGATCCAATAAAATAGGTGGGTATAGACTACAAATGGTGGTTTAGGAAATGCCATTTAAAGTCCCTTTAAAAAGCATAGATTCATGAGGCCTGTGCCAGCACAGCATTTCAGATACTTGAAGAATTTCCAGATAAGACTTTTGCATGCCTGGGACATGCTCGACCAATCATTATTTTGCAGCAGCGACGTCCACAATGAACCCAATGGGGTTTTCTGACTTTGTTACAAGATTTTACTCCTCATTGGAAGTAAAAGTAAAAGGTGACTCAGCCAGAGTCTGACTGGGGCACTCCTTATATCTGCTTAATGACTTATATGTAGGTAATCTCAAGTTACTTATTCTTAAATACCAAATTTTACCGATTCGGTATTTAAGAATAGGTGAATGGGATGTAGACAATAATTCGGTAAATTTTACAGACTCAGTAGGATTCAGTAATTAAGAATCGGTATTTACCGATTTGGTAATTCCCATTCATTCCTATGGGCCTGGAGGCCCATAGGAATGAATGAGAAGCCATTCAGTATTACCGATTCGGTAAATACCGAATCGGTAATAGGGGGAACATTTTCAAGGGTGGCAGGGTGTCACATTGACACCCTCTTGCACCCCTGAATAGTGCATGGGTGCACATGTGGCATGTATGTCTGCCACATCACACTGTTGTAAAAGCAAAATAATTGCTTTTGCAAAGGTTTTCGATATTTACCACCAACTTGTAGTTGGTGGTAAATAACGAATCCTTAACTCAGGAATACACTAACTTGAGTGCTCCCTACATTACGGATTTGGTAATTTACCGAATCGGTATGTTAAGAATTCGGTAATTTACAGATTCCTTAAATTACCAATTCAGTAAAATACAGAATCCACGAATCATGCCACCTACATCTCAAAAGTCAAATACCCGTCGGTAACAGCTGAAATTCGGTAATTTCGTCCGTTACCGACCGGTATTGGACGACCTACATCTGGCCCATACCCCTTAAATCGAAAGGAAAAAATGATGCACACTACATCAAAAAAGTGAAAAGCTTTACTACTATTGCACTCCTTTAAGTAAAAAGAATAATTATTACCTGTGACAGAAGTTGAGGTTGCAGCTGTGACTGGGGTCACTGCAGATGTTGTAATGCCTGAAACATAAGCACAAGGAAAAAAAATGAGGTCCAGGCATCTTACGTATAGCTATACGTTTAGAAGTTTGCATTGTCCAGTTTAAGACGTCTTTGTTTCTTTATGTAATGCAAGAAACAATCTAAATATAATTCACTTTGATCACATATTCTATGTCAACCTTAGAGTGGTTTTGATAAACTACAGCCTCCCTACCCACAAACTTGAAGGTAGACCTAGAATTAAGAATAGTACGTCTATACTTACATACTGACCTTCACAATATTGTGGCAGATGATATTCTTCACACAACATGTGTGTTGAAATATATTTAGTACTCATTATACTGGTAGAAGAAAAATTATTTGCGATATAAAAGAGGATGTAACTATATACATTTCACAATCTGCTTCGTTCTAAGGGTTTTATTTGATTTGACTATTATTCAACTCATTCTGAAACACAGCTTAGGGAAACCAAAAAGCAAAAGGGTATTTGCCTTGAAAAAGTAGACACATCAGCCTAGGCTGACCCTCATGAGATAAAATCAGTATCACAGCCCTTTCAACTGAGGTTCAGATCCTTTATTCAAATTAGTACTACTCAAGTTACTTTGTCATTCAAGTGCAAAACACTACCAGTAAACACATTCTGTTAGGAATCCATCAGCGTGAGGAGGATGGGGGTCTTCAAGAGACAGAAAGGATACATGTAACCCTCAGTTCTATGAAACCTACATAAACAGTTTTATCAGTGCAGTGCAAAAAAACAGAGGCAATAAGACACTCTCCTAGCACATATATATCATCTATTTTTACCAATAAATATGTATAACAATTCACAGATATATGTGAAAAAAATTAATACTGTGCAGAAATCAGAAGATTATGTACAACACACCATACAACTTTTTGGTTTCAAAACCCCTTCTCGTTCATCATAATTGAAAGTTGAGGAGGGCCCACATCCTCATTCTAAACCAAAAATGTGAGAGGAGAGACACGTTTACAATATTTTTCAGCGCATTTCATCGGTATGAATTGTTACTAACCACCTTCTTCAGGAGATATGATTGTAAATCTTCCAACTAGAATTCACATATATGTTAAATAAATATCACCATCATATCCAGCTACAAACATGCGTAAAAACGTAACTAAAGCATAGCCATTAAAAACATATACACTTTACAAAGAGACCACACATACTGACATTTAACAGATTATAATGCCATCACAGTTAGAGAAAATTTCTGGCCCTTGTTCATTTCATATAATATTTAGAGACAAATTGGTGCAAACGATAATTGTTCAATGAATAATTAGGGGTGTTTGAAATTCACCTAGATTGAGAAATGACTCATAATTAGGCAAAATGCATTTCAAGCCCAAAAAATTACCTGAATAGTCAATGTATTAATATACATTTTTATATTAGTAAAAATGAATAGATATATATACACACACACACATATATATATATATATATATATATATATATATATATATATATATATATATATATATATATATATATATTCAATGAAAAAACCATAGGTTATAGGCCATATATAGTTAGGAATTAGCATTTACAAAACCTTATTTTACTCGCATAAAACCATTGAAATTCCATATATAGTTAGAAGCGCTAACTATATATCGCGCACCCGCAATCCACTGCTGATGATGTCACATATTACATCATTCATGACATGGTCAGTGACATCACTGATGACATCACTGATGACATCTCAAATGACATCACTGATGACAACTCAAATGATTGTATGTGTCTGTAAAGTTTAAATATGTTTCACATATTGAAGAATGAGTGGATATATAAGTGTCTGAATGAAGAATTTAGTAGGTGCATGACTGACTGTATGAGTGAGTGATTAAATGTGTCTCACTGAGTGCATGGGTTAGTGACTAAACTGTCTTAATTTGTGCATCAGTATGTTTGTTGTTGTGTAAGCTGCTGCATGTGTTGATCAGTAGCTATAAGAGTGGCCATATGGGTTATTGATTGGTTGCCCAAGTATTTGAATGGGAGGCTGAGTGTGTGTGTGGGTGGCTGGGAGGTGCGTGACTCTGTACATAGATGTGTAAGCAGTTGATTCACTAGGAGTATGAGTTCAAGAGTGCATGTGGAAACAGCTATATGGGCGGTTGACTATGCATGGGTGTTTTGGTGAGTGAATGGATTTCTCATTGCTACATGAGCAAGTAAGTACGTATGTAAAACACAATACATGTGAGAGTTGAGATATATAAATAACTGAACATAAGAGCCAGTGAATGTGTGAGTGGCTGTATCGATCACTGTGAGCTTGTATCAGGGATTATATAAGAGAGTAAATATGTGTTATTATATGTTTGAATAAGTAAGATGTGTATAACTGTATAGTTGAGGAAATGGAGGTGTGATTGATTCTTTGCATGACTGACTAGGTGTGTGAGTAACTCCATGGATGACTGACAGTCTGTGAGTGTCTGTTTATACTGAGTGTATGTAAGGTTATATTAGAGTCTGAAGAGGTTCATTGTATTATCACATGAGTGATGTGATCAGTGATGACAAATGAGATGTCATCAGTGATGTCATTTGAGTTGTCATCAGTGATGTCATCAGTGATGTCATTTGAGATGTCATCATTGATATCATTTGAGTTGTCATCAGTGATGTCATTTGAGATGTCATCAGTGATGTCATCAGTGATGTCACTGACCATGTCATGAATGATGTAATATGTGACATCATCAGCAGTGGATTGCGGGTGCGCGATATATAGTTAGCGCTTCTAACTATATATGGAATTTCAATGGTTTTATGCGAGTAAAATAAGGTTTTGTAAATGCTAATTCCTAACTATATATGGCCTATAACCTATGGTTTTTTCATTGAATTTTCAAGGTTTTGTAAATGCAAATTCCTAACTATATATCCACTATAACCTATGGTTTTTTCTGTGAATTTCATTGGTTTTTTAATAGCAAATATGAAAAGCTTTAAAATGTCAAGTACGTGATAGATAAAAACATTTTCGTATTTATGCACGCTGATGTGCTTTGAACGCTGCACCCCCCCCCCTCCCCTCTTTTGCCTTAGTAGTACTCTCTCTTTGCAGATACTGAAGGGTAGTTAACGCAGGCCTTTACCCCCGTTGTAATCCGTCGTGCCTCCTTGTCTCTTCATTTGATTGATTGTTGTCCAAGCATTTACTGTTTTAGAATTGGTTCTCTTTGGATCATTCTCTATTTACAAACAAGCACAAAGTCGCAATACTCTGTTTAGTCTTTGCAGATAGTGAAAAATCGTGTAAAAAAATAAAAGTAATCGAGCAAAATCAGTAGGCCACTAATTGGATCTCTTTTTGACCTCGCTAAAATAGAAATATTAGGAACAACCCTTCTTGAGAAATACGAAAATAGTGAGATGAACTGAGCTCCACACCATGAGGGCTGCAAGACAGCTCGGCTCCATCACCCATCCCGCACAAAATAACGACAAACCCTATGCAAATATTAAAAATATAGACAACACACCAGCAAAGAAACAGGGTAAAACATTTTATTAAAAAACTATTTACATAACGTTGGTTTATAAGATGATGTCAGTAGTGGACCGATGTGTGAATAGATCGAAAACAGCACAAGGCTCCAAGATCCAGATAGCAAGCTCCTGGATGTTGGGTGCCATAGTTTAGAGTTCTGAATTTCAGCCTTTTTCAATGCCTGTGCTTTGTTGAATCAAAATGGCGGCTTGACACAAAGCTGACTCAAGCGTTGTTACTGATGCTATGCAGACCAAAACTGGTTTTCAGTTTGTACATTTTTCTAGATTTTTCAATCCAAGTTTGGTTGACTTTGTAGAACGATGGCTTCAGATTTTCAACATACGGTGTGGTGGCGCTGACTGGGAGGGGGCGCTTCGCTCCTGCCCCCTCCCCAAGTAAGATTTTCATACGTGAAAGTACGTTAATGGTTTTGGTCCCTGAGATGCTTCGATGTCACTACCATTCTCAAATAGCATAAGTTCTGGATGTTGGGTGCCATAGTTAAGAGTTCTGAGCAGTGCTTGTAACACTGTCTGAAGCTTATTTCCACCTACTGCAGCTTCACTATTCTCAAAGTAAGTGAGTGTCGTTTGTGGACCTGACTGCATTAGAAAACAATGTGATATGTTACCTTCCTAAACAGCTTGACGGAGGCCCCTGAGGGGCGGTGTGATGGCCATGGACTCGGAGAAGACGCTTGGCTCCGACACCCTCCCCAAGTCTTATAGCACTGGTGTAGCCTGAGATCGCCCCCGACATAGGCGGCCGGCTCCCGGGGTCCGGCGGTACTTTTTGCCTTTTGATGACTCTTCAATTCTGGACCTTGTCCCACAATCCGTTTGACCTGAAGACAAGCTGTAGTGAGGCGCCCCTTTATCGTTTTAGTTGCCATTCCGCCCGCTTTTGCTACACTGTGCCTCTTCCGCCATTCAGCTGTTTTCCGCCCGCTCTTGCGACTACAGCGTCTCGCTCACCATGTAGTTGAGATGCGCCCGCTCTTGCGGTGCAGCGATAGGCGGCTGCCACAGGACTCTCAAAATGGCGGCCGGCTCGTCGGTTTTGGGCCTGGTCCACTAAAATGGCCCTGGGACACCTTGGAACTCGGACGCTTGTCTGCTAGGGCTTGGATCCCATTCTCGAAAAGCGTCCCCTCAGCCGTGAAGATTCTACAAAAGTCTTGGGGGCCTCCGACTCCCGCAGGCTTCTGGTGGGGAGCGGCTGCCATGATTGCTCGTGGAATGGCCACGACGGAGCTACGAGATGGTAGTGGTCTCATGCTGACGCCAGCTTTAGTCTGAAACATCCAGAAACACTGTAGACTACCAATTCGATCAGTTCCGGTAGCGCCCCAACATGACCCGGAAGAGAAGAACTTGCCCTCCCCTCTTTGACTGATGGTTCTTGTTGCCTGTCCCCTCTGTTGTCATTTAACAGAACTTTTTGGACTGCTGAAAGGGGTTGTGTTCTGAACGCTGGTTGGTGGAGACATTTAGACTATATTCTTGACCTACGTTGTCGCGTAATGCGTTTTATGACACGCCGCGTTAGCGCACCCGGAAGTGATCCGAGGCGCGGCGCGCAGCGTGTAACGTAAGCATAACAGGTCATGTGACTTGTTAATAAAACTTTTCATTGGTTCATTTTACTTTTGTTAATTTAATGATGAAAAGCTTGGTCATATGACCTAAAAATTACGCTTTTTATTATTTTCGAACAATATTTTTTTTTCAAACATATGTTATAATATTCCAGGCTAATGTACTTTCCCGGAAAATTTACAACTGTCTTGCAAGTAAAATATATTCCTTTTTCGAGAAAAAGGGCGTTTCTTCCTTCCATGACGGAGCCGTTGAGTAAAAGAGATTCGGCCTGCTGTCTTAGTCGCCGAAACGCCTGATTATCAGATTCTTATCGATCACTTTATGTTGCAGACATGAAAAACACAACTGCCCTTGACCATTTATCTTTACTGCGTTCCTACATATTATACCTTTTATCCGTCATGTAATTGGACTGCTTTATTTCACTTGCCTTTTACTGATTCGAAAACAGTCACTAAAAGTAAAAACTTTACAAATGAAAATACTACTACCGTGTTTTGTTTTAAAAACCTTTATTGTAAAAATGTCAGTATACAAATACGGGCCTACAACCACGTGGGCCGGCCACGGAGCAAACTGAAATTGTATATGATGAGGAGACATTTACACTGTAGAAGAACGTAACGAGCGGGCCATTAGGTGACAAGAACAAAGGTGTCTAACAGTTGCGGAATCGGTGGACGTACATTTTGTAATTAAAATACGACAGGGCCACTTACAATAACATTTTCTAGATATACATTTGCGGGCAAAGAGTTACGAGTCCCATTTATACCGGCGCCATTTTGGGCGAGGCCGGGCAGGTCCAAGATATAGTCAAAATGTCTCCACCAACCATCGGCCAGACCAGAACCCCTTTCGGCCCTTTATGCTACAAGATGGTGTCTTCCATTCAGAAAATATTGGTGGCAGCATTTTGAAAGGAAACAGAAACAGCCGTTCTCCTAGTGAGTTTCACATTGTTACATTTAGGAAGAATGTTGAAGAGTAGTATGTGGAAAATCTGAAGCCATTTTTCTACAAACTCTCAATCAGACTTGGATGGAAAAAAAAAACCTGAAGAATGTACAAACTGAAAACCAATTTTTGTCTGTATAGCACCAACAGTAACGCTTGAGTCAGCTTTGTGTCAAGCCGCCATTTTCATTCAATCAATAGCGTCCCCCTGCACACATTCAGGGACCTGGTCGTGTCTTCAGATGAAACGCATTGTAGGAAAAGAAGCAGAAAGGAAAAGGAAAAAAGTTTCGCCGGACCTAGTGAAGCTGCAGCAGGTGCAAATAAGCTTCAGACAGTCCTACAAGCACTGCTCAGAAATCTCAACTGAGGCACTCAACATCCAGGACTTGCCATTCGGATCTTGGCGCCTTGTGCTGGTTCCGACCTATTCACACATCAGTCCACTACTGACATCACCTCATAAGCCAACGGGGCACCCCACGCCGACTTTCGGCGCAGCATTGTAGGATGGCCACACCAGTGCGGCAATTTGCTGGACACCACCTCGGTGCCATCCAGATCTCGGCGCGTTCATTCAATCAATAGCGTCCCCCTGCACACATTCAGGGACCTGGTCGTGTCTTCAGATGAAACGCATTGTAGGAAAAGAAGCAGAAAGGAAAAGGCAAAAAGTTCCGCCGGACCTAGTGAAGCTGCAGCAGGTGCAAATAAGCTTCAGACAGTCCTACAAGCACTGCTCAGAAATCTCAACTGAGGCACTCAACATCCAGGACTTGCCATTCGGATCTTGGTGCCTTCTGCTGGTTCCGACCTATTCACACATCAGTCCACTACTGGCATCACCTCATAAGCCAACGGGGCACCCCACGCCGACTTTCGGCGCAGCATTGTAGGATGGCCACACCAGTGCAGCCACTTGCTGGACACCACCTCGGTGCCATCCGGATCTCAGCGCGTTCGAGTCACTGTGCCGGAAGAGTGACCGGAACTCAGCTGAACACGCCGTCTTTCGGCGCAGCATTGTAGGATGGCCACACCAGTACGGCAATTTGCTGGACACCACCTCGGCGCCATCCGGATCTCGGCGCGTTCGAGTCACTGTACCGCAACAGTGACCGCAATTCAGCTGGACACGCCGTCTTTCGGCGCAGCATTGTAGGATGGCCACACCAGTGCGGCAATTTGCTGGACACCACCTCGGTACCATCCGGATCTCGGCCCGTTGTGCTGCCTTCGGCCTATTCGCACATCGGTCCGCTACTGACGCCGCCTCACGTGCCAACGGATTTTCTACGCTTTTTGTAGCCCTATGTCGCATAACAGGTCATGTGACTTGTTTATAAAACTTTTCATTGGTTCATTTTACTTTTGGTTTCCTAAAGATGGAAGGCTTGGTCATATGACCTAAAAATAACACTTTTCATTGGTTTAGAACATTTTTTTTTCCCAAACGATGAAAGCCCCACCTTGTTTCTGGATCATTCAGACTGAAGCTGGCGTCAGCATGAGAGCACCACCATCTTGTGGCTCCGTCGTGGTCATTCCGCGAGCAATCATGGCAGCCGCTCCCCACCGGAAGCCTGCGGGAGTCGGGGGCCCCCAAGACTTTTATACAATCTTCACGGCTGAGCGGACGCTTTTCGAGAATGGAGCCCAAGCCCTAGCAGGCAAGCGTCCGAGTTCCAAAGTGTCCCAGGGCCATTTCAGTGGACCAGGCCTAAAACCGAGGAGCTGTCCGCCATTTTAAGAGTCATGTGGCAGCCGCCTATCGCTGCACTGCAAGAGTGGGAGCAACTCAACAACATGGTGAGCGAGACGCTGTAGTCGCAAGAGCGGGCGGTAAACAGCTGAATGGCCGCCACCTGGGGAGGCCCGTTCACGCCGCCTCCCCCCCCCCCCCCGGGCCGCCGCACGCCAATTTTCGGAGCAGCATTGTAGGATACCAAAACCAGTGCGGCAGTTTACTGGACATCACCTGGGTGCCTGTCATACATGTTGTGTCAGCCATGTGACACTGGACACAGACCGCTACTGACGAGGCCTCCCCCCGCACCACCCGGGACGCCCCACGCTGTTTTTCTGTGCTGCATTGTAGGATCCCTAAACCAGTGCGGCACCCAGGCGACATCACCTGGGTGCCGTCCAGAACTCTGCACGTTGTGCTGCCTTGGGACTATTCGCACAACAGACCGCTACTGACGAGGCCTCCCCCCGCCCCACCCGGGACGCCCCACGCCAATTTTCGGAGCAGCATTGTAGGATCCCTAAACCAGTGCGGCACCCAGGCGACATCACCTGGGTGCCGTCCAGAACTCTGCACGTTGTGCTGCCTTGGGACTATTCGCACAAAAGACAGCTTCTAACCATTGTTGCTTTTTGTGTTAATAAATGTTTAAATGTTTTTAGTTTTTGTTCTGTTCATTATCGTTAAAAGTTAATAAAGTTTTATAACCTTACTTTGTTGGAGTGTTATCTATTTTTTGAAAAACGGGTGAATGGGGCCTTGAATCGGGTTATTGTCATGTGTGGGCTTTGGAAGTGTGCTGCTGCAGGATCGGACATTTCAAACTCAAATGCACGTTCTTTTTCTTACCTTTCCGAAGCATGGAGCGCAATAGCAGGCAGAGAAAGGGTGATGCACGTGTTGAACACTACCTGACCTGGCAAGTTGCTGGCAGTGCCCCCCCGCCCGCTCCTGAAAGAGGGCACACACACACCGCCGCCCCGAGTACTTCACAAATCTTTAAAAGACCATGCGCTTGTTCATGAGGCTTAAATGGTTTATCACCTCTTCTAGAACCCCTACATCGACCCTCTGACGTTTCATGGAAAAATTACCATGTAACACAATACCAAGCCCTATCAGCTGAAACCCCCAAGGAATCGTGGGGCATATTATCAAGGGGGTTTATCTCCGCTTTTTTGGCTTTAAAAACCATGAAAGCGGAGATAAAATTATTTCCCTATTATCAAGCTGTCGCTAACACCAGTTAGTGACACCTAAAAGGAGATAGCGACCATCTTGGGCCCGGCTTTGCATGTCAGTGATACTTATCACTAATGACATGCAAAGTGGCGTGCCAAGATGTTAGCGACTGGAAACAGTCCCTAACATCGCTACCTTCTATTACCAACTTTTGGAGATATTTGCGCTAAGCGCGAATATCTCCAAAATCTAACACCTGCCCTGAGCAGTTCTTAGCCATGTTATCCAATGGGAGGTGGATAACATGGCTAAGAGCATTAGGTCGATAGTACATGAATATCGCTGACTTTTCTGCGATAATAGCAAGGTTTATCTGCGATAAAAATCGCCGATCTGCGGCGATAATTTTTGTCTCTAAACAAGTTATAGACAAAAATTATCGCTAGTTGTTAGTAATATGCCCCCGGGTTTTTGCTTGCAGAAATCGGGAGGCGGGAGACTAGCACTGAAATCAGTACTCACACGCCTGAATCAGGAGAATTGGCATGTCTGAATTCTCTACAGCTGGGGCCATAAACTACATCCGCAGGGGTAGGTGATAGCCTGGGACCAGCCTGGCATCTAAAGTGGCTGCCGTGCACGACAAAATTGTGGCATTCGAAAAAAGGCAAGATGGCGCAGCCGCTGGAAGAGATATATCAACATATATCAGCCTCCTCAGCCACCCTCAGGAAACATAGGGGATTAGGATATGTCTCCCGCACCCCCTTATACCTAGTACTTTAATTAACGAAGCACAAAATGGCGAATTCCCGTTTCGCTACCAGTTTGCGGCCCAGTTCGCGGCCCGTGAAGCGCTTCTACCGTGAAAAATCATTTTTTTTTTATTTTCCCCACGGGACCCTTTAATAACCCCAACAACATTCCTAGGGGGCCAAGAGGGGGATACCTTGCCCCCTTTCATTAAATTCCCCCTTAGTTTTTCACCTTTTCTTCTCTCTCGATCCTACCGAGAGACAAGATGGCGGCCGCTCCGGACTGTCACGCAGCAAAAAAAAAAAAAAAGCTCACGCACAGCCGCTGGAAGAGATGTATCAACATATATCAGCCTCCTCACCCACCCTCAGGAAACATAGGGGATTAGGATACGTCTCCCGTACCCACTTATAACTAGTAATTTAATTTACGAAGCACAAAATGGCGAATTCCCGTTTCGCTACCAGTTCGCGGCCGCGCTTCTACCGTGAAAAATCATTTTTTTTTTATTTTCCCCACGGGACCCTTTAATAACCCCAACAACATTCCTAGGAGGTCAAGAGGGGGATACCTTGCCCCCTTTCATTAAATTCCCCCTTCGTTTTCCACCTCTTCTTCTCTCTCGATCCTACCGAGAGACAAGATGGCGTCCGCTCCGGACTGTTTAGAATGTTGACAGACACCGGAGAGCCAATCAGCTTTCTGCGCGCAAAGTTCCGATAAGCGAAAAGTAAGCGGACCGGATCGCTGCCCAGAGCGCTGTTACAGATATATATCTTGGTTTGAACGTTAATTTCTCAAAAACTACTGGAGCACATATATTGAGACCTAGCAAAGGCACATCGGGCTAACAGTCCCTACAATTTTGCCAAGTTTCGTGCAAATCCATTCAGCCGTTCGAGCTAAAAGTGAGTCCAACCGCCCTATGGAAAACTCAATGCAAAAAACGCGTTTTGGGACCCCCCTTTTTTCTCGGCCCCCCCTTGACGAACCCCCCCCAAATTTCCAGGAGCTGCTCAGAAACAAAATGTGCCATTTTCCTGAAAATTTCAGCCAATTCCGTCCACAAACGCCAAAGTTATTAGGCATAGAATTTTCAAAAGTCCCATAGAGAAAAAATCCTAACTATATATACCTACTGGCGATCGCCAGTAGGTAATATATATATATATATATATATATATATATATATATATCTATATTTATGCTTGACACACACTCGAATCCCCAAAGTGAGAAATAGACGGCACTCCAAGCCGGTGTTTCACCACAATAGGTTTATTGGCAGACCCCCCTGCCCCCTTAAACAGACGCGTTTCACCGTTTAGGCTTCGTCTAAAAAAAAAAATATATATATATATATATATATACATATATATATAGAAGGCTCCAAAACACCAACCAGTTGCACACACGAGTGGGTGCACGCCAAATCGGGGGTGTGCCCGAGTAACAAATAAGCTCCAAAAATCCCAGGAAAGTCAATCCCAAAGGAAGGTAGCACACTCAGGGGAGGTTTCACAAAAGATTTAATAAGGAAACCAACAGCAACGACGCGTTTCGCCTTGGGGCTTCGTCAAGTTGTGCAGAGAGCCGAGGCGTGCGCCGGTTTAAAAAGAGGACAGCATGAAAATTCAATGAAATCAAAGTAGGACTGTGTACATGATTACATGGTCGCCATATTGGAACGGTATTGAAAATTCAATGAAATCAAAGTAGGACTGTGTACATGATTACATGGTCGCCATATTGGAACGGTGTTGAAAGCAATCTTAGTATAGGCAATTGAAGCATGACAATTCAAATAAATGCCAGACCGAAAGTTATACAGGTCACAGAATATCCAAATTGTGGATATACGTGCTAGTACAGTCTCAACAATGAAAACATGTCACAATGATATAGCCCTGGATGGGCATGCGATAACAACTGAATAAATTTCCCTCTTAATGCAAAATGCATAAAATCAAGATGCGAAAACCAAGCTAATGGACTGAATAGCGCCAAGATTCATAGCAACATACAATAATCATGATGCATGTATCATCAAAAAGGTCTATACTCAATTCAGTTAAAAACGCACAGCAATTACGCCCTGGATGGGCAAAACATTGAATTCAAACATGCGTCACAAAATTCATTTTAAATATTAAACACATTAAAAGAATATGTCACATGAACATGGTTCATATAGACATAACCTGATCGGTGAAACACAGTCATAGAAAAATGGGGAGAATACATTGTATTTAATATCAAAATTAATAGATGCCCAACCAGTTAGCCTAAATGGACTGATAATTCCTCATGCATATTAAGGCCAAGCGGATGCTTACACTGTAAGTCTATTATATATCTCGATTCCAGTCGTCTGAGTCTAAGCAGACGATCACCCCCCCTAATACTCAAAGGTACGCTATCTATGCATGTGTAAGCTAACAGATCCCTGTTACTTTTATGCATTTTGGCAAAATGCCTAGCCACTGGGTATGCATCATCCTTTTTAGCAATCGCACGCATGTGCTCTAGTATCCGAAGTTTTACTGCATTGGTAGTGCTCCCGATATAATTAAGGCCGCACGGACATGTCAAACAGTAAATGGCATATGGCGTGGAACATGTTAAAAATTTGTTGATTCTTTTGGGGATGGTGACACCAGGTATCTTGTAAGTAAGCGTCCGCTTACTAAATTTACAAGCCTTGCAGCGGCCACAAGGATAGAAACCATTGAGGATGGGCAACTTAGGGGTCTTTTCAGGTGCAGAATAGTGACTGGAAACCAAATGATCTTTTAGTGATCTCGCTTTTCTGAATGTTACAAGGGGGTTAGATGGTAAATCTGCTTTAATGGTATTATCTGACAGTAAGATATTCCAATTTTTTCTTAAGATTTTCTTAATTTGGCCTGCATTATGAGAAAAGGTGGTGATAAGCCGAAAGCTGCCATTTTTAGATTTCTCTTGGTTTTTGGCTCTCAATAGATCTTTGCGTTTCGTATTTTTAACTCTCTCATAGGCCTTGCTTAATACCATATCTCCATAACCCCTAGTTTTGAACCTTTGCATGCTGGCATGGGCTGCTCTCTCAAAATCACTGTCATTAGAGTTGTTTCTGCGTATTCTAAGTAGCTCCCCATACGGTATACTCTCCACTAATTGACGGGGATGACTACTAGTAGCAAACAGCGTGGAATTGCCCGCCGTTTCTTTTCTAAACAATTTAGTCTGTATACAACCACAATTATCTATGTATATAGTGAGATCAAGATAATCAACTGAAGTGTGGCTGATTTGTCCGGAAAACCTGAGATTGATGTCATTGTCATTGAGGGCATCTACAAAGCCATTGGCAGTGTCTGCAGGACATTCTAGTATGATGAAAAGATCGTCTATATAACGATACCACCTTATTATTCGACTGTCCCACTCAGGATGTTTCTCGCTCCAGGATGCCTGCTCCTCCCACCACCCCACGAAAAGATTTGCGAAGCTGGGGGCGGAGCAGGCTCCCATCGCGACGCCGGACAGTTGTTTAAACAATTGCTTGCCAAATAAGAATATATTGTTATTAAGGCTAAACATCATGAACTCCATCAGCATCTTGTTGTGCTCATAAAATCTTATGGGCCGTTTATCCAAGAAGCTGGCCATAGCTTTTAGCCCATCACCATGTGCAATACATGTGTATAGACTGGTGATGTCAAGCACCAACATACAATATGTTTCTTTCCAGACAATTTCTTCAATACAGTTTAGTAAATGTTTAGTGTCTCTAAGATAGGATTTGAGAGACATTACCAGTGGAGATAAAAATGAGTCTACATAAATAGAAAGGTTCTCAGTCAAACTGCCATTGGAAGCAACAATGGGCCTGCCAGGAGGGTTAAACATATCTTTATGAACCTTAGGTAGGTAATAAAAGGTGGGGATCACAGGACTCAGACACCTTAAGAACAAATATTCATCCGTGTTTAGCATGTTCACGTTGTGCCATTTGG
This sequence comes from Lissotriton vulgaris, assembly GCF_964263255.1. Classification (NCBI taxonomy): domain Eukaryota; kingdom Metazoa; phylum Chordata; class Amphibia; order Caudata; family Salamandridae; genus Lissotriton; species Lissotriton vulgaris. Next base: position 1,185,864,646 of record NC_141693.1, on the reverse strand, counting down.
AAATCATTTCATGATAATCAGCCACACTTAGATTATATGTTCTTTCATTCACAGTGGCATAGGTGTTGGTATCTCCCAAGAGCCGACAAGCCTCTGTTTCATATTGGGTAGCCGTGAGTAGGACAATGTTCCCCCCTTTATCAGAAGGCTTAATAACCAATCCCGAGTCCTCACAAAGAGTAGTAAGAGCAAGCTGTTGAGTTTTCGTAAAATTATCTTTTTTAGGTACAAGTTTACTGGTGATGCGCAGTCTACTGAGATCCCTCAATACGGCATCGGAAAAGGTGTCAATAGCGTCAGCACCCATTATCGGCATAAAGGTAGAAGCCGGTTTAAATTCACTAGCCCCACCTTTTTGCTGTACATTCCAATTGTCAAGCATTTGGGTATTGGTTACCTCACCATCACCAACAATATTGCTTTCCAAACGGAGGCCTTCTACTACTCTCAGGCCTCCCAGCTCGCTACAAATCAGCTCCGTGTCCTCCACAAGTTTGCTGGCCACATTGCGCTCACCAAGAGGTTTGAGTTTGAAAAATTTGTGGAGCTTGAGCTTCCTCACAAATTTGAAAATGTCAATACGCGTTTGAGCAAATTCAAAATTTCTCTGTGGGCAAAAGGACAAACCTAATTGAAGTGTAGAATTTTGTTCATTCGTTAACACTTTCCCTGTTAGGTTGATAATAGTTAAAGTGTCATGGGGATCAGTGGAATCTTGAGTACTTTTTAGTTCCTTTTCTTGAAGAACTTTTATATATATATATATAGATATAGTTCCAAAGAAAGCGATCACTCAATCACTCAGAGTATTATTCCTCATCAGCAGGTGGTTTAATCAGTAACGCGTTTCGCTTTTACTTTATTTTACTTTTTCGGTTTCGTTTTTAAGGTCTCCTCCCTTTTGACCTTACTGACTAGTTATTTTGCTTTTTGGAGTACCCACCTGGGCTATCCTCTTTCTTTGAATCTAGTTAGCATGTGTTCTTGTTCTATAAGGCAATCCTCCTGATTACTGCAATTTCTCCTTGCTCTCAGCAGTTCCCGAAATGGGATAATCCATTTCAAAGTTTCTGGGTCATTGGATGAGTGGAAGTTTTGTTAAGACACTATGCAATTTTGACTACTCCAAAATGGATGCCATAATGACGTGTAGATGGATTTATCCTCAGCAGTCCTTTGTCTATGTTTTCACTCTATTTGTATGACAGCCAGTACCGAGAATTCAGTGTGTGAACAAGCTTGCTGTGCAAGCTATACACGTGACTTATTAAACCTTATGCTGATGAGGAATATAACTCTGAGTGATAGCTTTATTTGGAATTATTATATGGAGAAAATGTCCAGCTTGCTCCGCCGGCCACAGCGATCCTCTGCCTAGGGTGAGGGAAGACGAAAGGAGCAACACAGTCGCAAAAAAAAGAATAGTTAGTTCAGCTAACTATAATTCGTGCCCCCGAACTGCACTGCTGAAGACGTCACATATTACATCATTCATGACATGGGCACTGACATCACTGATGACATCTCTAATGAGATCACTAATGACACCATGATGACATCATTCAGTGACTGTGTGTTTCTGTAAAGTTTAAATATGTTTAATATATATATAGGCCAAAGTGCATTGAAGAATGTGTTGGTTTAAAAGTGTCTGAATGGAAGATTTAGTAGGTGCATGACTGACTGTATAAGTGAGTGATGTGTCTTATTGAATGCATTGGTTAGCGACTGATACAGACATTCACGCACTTTAGTTTGTCAGTTGGTGTGTAAGCGGTTGCATGGGTTGGTGAGTAGCTAAAGGAGGGGAGTCTATATGGGTTATTGATTGATTGTCTGAATATCTGTATGGGTGCATGAGTGTCTGTGTTTGTGACTCTGTGCATAGATGTGTTAGTGGGTGATTCACTGGGTGTATGGGTTTGAGAGTGCATCTGTGAAGGGCTGTATGGGTTTGTGAATATGTGTACGGGTGTGTTGGTGAGTGAATGGATGTCTCAGTTGTACACGTGTGAGTAACTGCATATGTGAAAGGCAGTATATGTGAGTGTTGGAGTATATAAATGACTAAATGTGAGAATGAGTGATTGTGAGAGTGGCTGTATAGATGAGTGTGTGCTTGTATTAGTTATTGTATAGGAGTGTAAGTATGTGTTAGTATATGTTTAAATACATGAGGTGGTGTGTGTATAACTGTATAGGTCGGTAAATGGGAGTGTGATTGATTCTTTGCATGACTGACTAGGTGTGTGAGTAACTCTATGGATGAGTGCCGGTGTGTGAGTGTCTGTATAGATATGTGAGTGCATATGATAGTGCAGTATTGATGGTTGACTGCATGTATGAGTGACTGTATGGGTAAATGAGTGGATGTGTGTGTAGACCTAGGAATCAGTGAGTGGGTATGTACTAACTGGTATTGGTTTGTCTATGGTTTCAAAAATAGTAGTCTGTATTTTAGAATGGGTGTATCAAAGGTTATATTAGGGTATGAGGAGGTGCATCCGATTATCAAGTGGATGATGTCATCAGTGATGTCATTTAAGATGTCATCAGTGATGTTATCAGTGATGTCACTACCATGTCATGAATGATGTAATATGTGACATCATCAGCAGTGAATTGCAGGGGTGCGAGTTATAATTAGCTGAACTAACTATAACGGCCGAATTTCTCTGGTTTTGTACGAGTGAAATGTCCAACTAACGATAACATCCCTGAAAACTGTGTTTTTTTCTGTGAATTTCTAAGGTTTTTTAAATGCTAATTTCTAACTATGCCTACAGAGGTAAAACATGTGCAGAAAGAGGAAGGAAGGCGCAGAAAGAAGCAAGAGAAATGCAGAAAGGGCAACAGAAGTCCAGAAAGATGAAGAAAGGTGCAGAAAGAAGCAAGAGATGTGCACAAAGAACCAACAGAGGAGCAGAAAGAGGCCTTGTTGCAATGTCATCCAGTTGCCCCATGGTTTTGCTGACAGTTACTGGTGGTAACTGACTCTGACTAACCAAGCCCGGAGCCAGTGCAATGCTGAAAGACACTTAGAATACAGTGAAAACACCTACATACACTAGGGTACACTATGCTTTGGGGTACCTCTGTGATTGGCATGACCTCCCCTGTAAGGCCTTAGTACAAAATTGGGCAGGGGGAATAAAACTACCTCTAACTAAGAGGTGCAGAAGGAGGCAAGAGAATTGCAGAAAGAAGCAACAGAGGTGCCTAAAGAGACAAGAGAGGTGCAGAAAAAAGCCAGTGAAGTGCAGAAAAAGGCAAGTGAGGTACAGAAAGAAGCAATAGTAGTGGAGAAACAACCAACAGAGGTGTAAAAAGAGGAAAAAGGGATGAGGAAAGATGCACAAAGAGGCAAGTGAGGTACAAAAAGAAGCAAGACGGGTGCAGAAAAAAGGAAGACAAGTACAGAAAGAGGCAGGAGAATTGCTGAAAGAAGCAACAAAGGTGTAGAAAGAAGCAAGAGAAGTGTAGAAAGATGCAAGTAGGGTGCAGAAAGAAGCAAGAGCAGTGCAGAAAGAACCAACAGAGGTGCCGAAAGAGGGGTGGAGAGAGATGTAAGAGGGGTGCAGAAAGAGGCATGAGGGGTGCAGAAAGAAGAAAGAAAAGGGCAGAAAGAAGTAACAGGTGCTGAAGGAGGCGAGAAGTGCAGAAACAGGCAGAAAAGGTACAAAAAAGGAACAGGGATGCAGATAGAGGCAAGAGATCTGCAGAAAAAGCAACAGAGGTGCTGAAAGAGAAAACTGAGGTGCAGAAAGAAGCAATAAATGCAGATAGAGGCAATGGAAGCACAGAAAGAAGCAGAAGAGGTACAGAAAGAGGCAAGACAAGTGCAGAAAGAGGCAACAGAGGTACAGAAAGAGATCTGTAGAAAAAAGCAACGGGGTGCTGAAGGAGGCAAATGAGGTACAGAAAATAGCAAGGGAGAAGCAGAAAGAAGGAAGAGAAATGCAGAAAGAAGTAACAGAGGTGCTGAAAGAGTCAAGAGAGGTGCAGTAAAAAACAACGGAGGTGCTGAAAGGGGCAAGTCAGCTGCAGAAAGAAGCAAGAGAGGTGCGGAAAGGGGCAATAGAAGTGCATAAAGAAGCATCAGATGTGCACAAAGAGGCGGGAGAGGTGTAGAAAGAGGAGAAGGAAGTGCAGAAAGAAGCAAAATAGGTGCTCAAAGAGGCAAGAGGGATGCAGAAAGAGGCAAGAGCAGTGCAGAAAGACTCAAGAGAAGTGCAGAAACAAGCAACAGAGGTGCACAAGGCGTGCAGAAAGAAGGAAGAGAAGTGTAGAATGAAGCAACAGAGGTACTGAAAGAGGCCCGAAGGATGCAGAAAGAGTCAAGAGAAGTACAGAAAGAAGCAACAGAGGGACAAAAACGGGGCAAGAATGGTGCAGAAAGAGGAAAGAGAGTTGTGGAAAGAGGCTAGAGAGTTGCACAAAGTGGGAAGACGGGTGCAGAAGCAAGCAACAGAGGTGTAGAAAGATGCAAGAAAAGTGCAGGAAGAGGCAAGTGATATGCAGAAACAGGCAAGAAAGGAACAGAAAGAGGGAAGAAGAGTACAGAAAGAGACAACAGGGTTGCATAAAGACGCAAGACAGAAGCAGAAAGAAGCATACAAAGTGCAGAATGAAACAACAGGGGTGCAGAAAGAGGCAAGAGAAGTGTAGAAAGAAGCAACAGAGGCAAGAGAACTGGAGTAAAAGGCAGGAAACATGCAAAAACAGGTACATAAGGAGACAACAGGGGTGCAGAAAGACGTAAGACAGGTGCAGAAAGAAGCATGGAAAGTGCAGAATGAGGCAACAAGCATGCAGAAAGAGGCAAGAGAAGTGTAGAAAGGAGCAAGTGAGATGCTGAAAGAGCTAACAGAGGTGCAAAAAGAGGCAAGAGAGGTGCAGAAATAGGCAAGAGAAGTGCACAAAAAGGCAAGAGAATTGCTGAAAGAAGCAACAGAGGGGTGAAAAGAAGCAAGAAAAGTGCAGAAAGAGGCAAGTATATGCAAAAACAGTCACAAAAGGTACAGAAAGTGGGAAGACGTGTAAAGAAAGAGACAACAGGGGTACATAAAGAAGCAAGACAGGTGCAGAAATAAGCATGTAAAGTGCAGAATGATGCAACAGAGGTGCGGAAAGAGGCAAGAGAAGTGCATAAAGAAGCAACAGATGTGCAGAAGGAGGCAAGAGAACTGCAGAAAGAGGCAAGAGAGTACCAGAAACAGGCAAACGAGGTACAGAAAGAGGGAACAGGTAGGTAGACTGAGGCAAGAGGGGTGCAGAAAGAGGGAAGAGGGGTGCAGAAAAGGCAAGAGTAATGCAGAATTTTGGAACAGGGGTGCAGGAAAAAACCAGAGCAGTGCAGAAAGAACCAACAGAGGTGCAGAAAGAGGCAAGTGAAGTGCAGAAAGAAGCAAACGAGGTGCAGAAAGAACCAACAGAGGTGGGAAAAGAGGCAAGAGGGGTGCAGAAAAGGGTCGGAGAGGTGCACAAAGAGGCAAGAGGGGTGCAGAAAGAGGCAGGAAGAGTGCAGAAAGAAAACAGCAGAAAGATGCAACAGAGGTGCTCAAAGAGGCAAGGAGGGTGCAGAAACAGACAAGAAAGGTAAAGAAAGAAGAAACAGAGTTACAGAAAGAGGCAAGAGTGATGCAGACAGAGGGAAGAGAGGTTTAGAAAGAGGCAAGAGAGTTGCACAAAGAGTGAAGAGGGGCGAAGAAAGAGGCAAGAGAGTTGCACAAAGAGTGAAAATGGGCGCAGAAAGGAGCACGTGATGTGCAGAAAGAGGCAAGAGAGGTGCACAGAGAGGTGAGAAAGTTACAGAAAGAGGCAAGTGAAGTGCAGAAGAAGGCAAGTGAAGTGCAGAAGGAGGCAAGAGAATTGCAGAAAGAAGCAAGTGAGGTGCAGAAAGAAGCACAATAAGTGTAGAAAGAAGCAACAGAAGTACAGAAAGAGGGAAGAGGGGTTCAGAGAGAGCAAGAGGGTTGCAGAAAGAAGCAAGACAGGTGCAGAATGAAACAAAAGAAGTGCAGAAAGAAAGAACAAAGGTCCAGAAAGAGGCTAAAAGGGTGCAGAAAGATGTAAGAGGGGTACAGAAAGAAGCAAATCAGGTGCAGAAAGAGGCAACAGAAGTGCAGAAAGAAGGAAGAGAGGTGCAGAAAGTACAAGAGATTTGCAGAAAGAGACAAGATAAGTGCAGAGAAAGTATGAAACGTGCAGAAGGAAGCAGCATAAATGCAGAAAGAGGCAAGAGCGGCTTGCACACTATTAGTACCAATTTACACCCACCTTTAGCAATAACTAACAGGTGACCATTCTAGGTTTGCACAGGAGCTTCCACCATGCTGTAACACTTGTCACTGCATTTTTGATAACGCTTGAGCCGTTTAATCTAGAAACAAGGCTTTTTTTGGTACAAATCTGCAGATTAGGGAGCATATGATGAATTATGTGGCTAATGCATAAAATGTTTACTTGTGCAAAAGTCGGTGCAGCCAAACAGTCACATAATTCCAGTGGCCCTGCTCATACCTCTGACTAGGTCCACACGTGCCCCTCAGTGATTCCTTCTTTTTTAGTCTCTCTGAGCTCAAAGTTGAGCTTCTATGGAAACGAGGACATGCGCTACCACAGCCACATTGTGGGTCACCTGAGAAATCTCTTCTGCCTACAGATCAATAAAAGAATCACCTTCAAGCTCCTCATGCATGCCTAGCTGGCCCTCGACAACATCGGACCTGCATAACTTAAACGCTGCCTCTGTTTCTACACTCCCAGCAGACACCTCCACTCTGCCAACCTGGCCTTGGACATTAATATAGGGATCCATTATGAAAATCTACAAAACACACATAAATTGGTTGCTTACTGGATTCATATTTATCTACCATTACTGAAAGTGCTCAAATATCCGACGCTATACCTGACCCTTAAACGAAGCCCAATTGGTTTAATCTGTCTTGTTACAGGCCATTGCAATAGTTTTGTTAGGCGGACTCCTGCAAAGAGTTTGGTCTCTGTATCTTGCAATGCAATAAGGTGGTAATTTTCTGGTTGCGACCAGTCACCAATTTTGAAGATGGGAGTTAATAAAGAGCTTTTTTATGTGTCCGGCTTTATATTTTACATAGAGGGGGAAGCTCCTATATCACTTTTATACCTCATTTTGTACAGCCTGTATCCAGCTCATGGGTGTAATTCTTTACAAAATCCATTTGCTCCTAATGCATCATAGGTGTTTAGAGGTATTAAACTGAGTCCTAAATCCTATACTGGCTACTAGGAACATTTCTCCGATGTTTCTGGCAGCCCAGCAAAGCACGTGCTCATACAGGAGTTGGACTCCCAAGGGATAAAATTGGTGCAAGGTAAATAAAGCTCCCTTGCTTAATCATAACTCTCTAAATTTAAATTGGGGCTCCAGCGAGAGTATTTCGAGCCTCTCGCGGACCCAACCGTCCAGATGCACAAATATATTTTACCCTTATTTTCTAAGAAACTACTGAACGGGTTTTCACCAAATCACAAAAAGCACAATCCGAGGACCAAAATCTATCATCCTGACAAATTAAATATAATTCCGGTGAGCAGTTTTTGCTGTAGCCCTGCAGAAAGATGTCTAGGGAAAATGCATGGATATTTTGCATTATGAGACCCCCTTGTTTCTTGGCACCTGCTTAACAGATCACCCCAAAACATTCCATGCACAAACAAATACAAAAGTTGCACTTTTTGTGAATGTTTTGTGCAGATTCATCAAACAGGCCAAAGTTTTTAGCAGCACAAAAAGCACTGTTCCAATGGAACAGCTGACCCAACTATAACTACACAGTGGTGACCACCACTGGGTAATATACACATTCAGAGGTATAGGCCAGGAGCTTCACACATGATGCCTAAAAACACATTCAGAGGTATAGGCCAGAAGCTTCACACATGATCCATAAAAACACATTCAGAGGTGTCAAGACAGGGTGCGCAAAACATACTAAACACAGTACATTTCCTAACACCGAAAAGCATCAGCACATAAATCACCATAGCACATAAATCACATTAGGGTCCAAGATGCGCCACTGCGCCAAAACCTAAATGTAGCAGCTGCCCACTACTTGCTGGGCAGCTGAAGACAAGAACAGGGCCTAAAAGCTGCAGCTGGCACTAAGTGCTGCGCAGCTGGGGAAGGCCAAGTAGGGGCGAAGGCGTGAGACTCACTCCTTAGTCCAAAGAACAAGTCCCTAAGAAGAAAACCTAAACGGAGCAGCTGCCCACTACTTGCTGGGCAGCTGAGGAAAAAACTGCGACAGAGGCTCTCGCTAGCCCTCAGGGACAAAGACTGCGCCAACTGTGGGAGCCATCTGGCTCTGGGATAAAGAATGCGCAATACGTGGGAGCCCTCTAGGCTCTAGAACCAACACGTGTGTCCCCTAGAACTGTGTGGGGAGGACATGGGCCTCTTAAACAAATGTGGGGCACCCTGGAGACCTCTAGGCTCTTAAAGCAAATGTGGTGCACCTTGGAGCCCTCTAGGCTCTTGAAACAACTGGGGCTTCGGGCGAGCTCTCAGGCTCTATGATTAAGGGGGGTAACAACAAAACTTGCCCCGATAAACTGTGGGCCCCACGTGGGCATCTGAGGGGAGGCTCGTTGGAGCTGCCAGCTGCCAGACGGGCCGCTCTGACTCTGCCTCTCCGGCCAACTTCCGTCACCGGCTCTTTGAGGCTGCCGGTCTCCTCTGGCAGCCGCAGGATGTTTCTGGTGGGGCTTCCCTCGACTCCGGGGAGCCCCGTTCTGCCAAGGGCGGCCTCGGCCGCCTGCTCCACTTCACCTGGGCCCCCTCCTGGGACCCGGGGCTCTCCTTTGTCGGCCGCCACCACGGAGCTCTTCTGCCGTGGGGCTCCCTCTAGGACACGGGAGCCCCGCAACACTTCGGCTCCTTTCTGCTGGTGGTGGGCAGCATCTCCGCTCTCCCTCTCGGCACAGGAGACCGGCAAGGTGGATATGGCTTCCCCTAGGCAGGGGGAAGCGGAAAAGCAGGCACTCCAGGGCGGTGAGCGGGACTTCCTGTTGGCATGCGGAAGTCCCAGCCCGCTTCAGGCACCGGCTGCCTGACTCCCTGCTTCGCCCCCGCGGCAGCGGCATCTTTTCCGGGGGCATAACGAGGGGTAGGAACCCTCAAGGCATAAAATAAAAGTAGAAATGGGGTGGGCACCCGTTAAGGCGCCTATAAAAAGCGGTGGCACCCTTAATTTAGAAATAGCGATAATCGGGCATAATGCAGGGTAGGCAAAAGGTGGGGGAAAAACGAGACACAGCTGGTTTTGGAGCATTCTGCTATGCTCAGCTCCTCCCACCATTCACTAGTCAGGCTAGGGACATCAGTCGCACCACAGAGGGCGAAGCCAGCATTGTGTGGGGAAAGCCCAGCCCTATTCAGGTCCCAGGTGCACTCCTCCCTCACATCAATCATGCAGATCTCTCCACTCACCACCGGGGCAGACTCATCCTGACTCTTGGAGTCAGGCACATCAGCCAGCTCTAGCCAATCACAAGCCAGACAGCCAATTCACACAAATTACACAGACATGCCAACTTCTAGAAGTGGCACTTCCACACTAGACACATTTATGCCGCACAAATCATCGCGCAGCATTTAATCACACGAGTCTGCAGATACCAAACTCGCACCTGCACTCCCCACGTATCAGGAACTACCAGGGACAAACATATTCCCCATGCATTCCTATGGGAGGGCAGGCCACTCTCACACACACACTCAGAGAGCGCACGCACTTTACACTGCGCTTCAGTGCTAAAGTGCGTAAAGACCAGAAATCACTATAATGAGGTAACCTTACAAGGAAAAAAGTTCAGGGGTGAACCCGCCAGAAGGGCCAAGTCCAACAATATGCATCTAAGAGTCTGTCACTACTGTTTCAGCAACTAAGAGAGTCACCTCATTCACCGCAGATTTTTCACCTTGCAGCTTTAGCTGCTGAGAGGCCCACTTAACACGCTGTGGTCCCAGAAAGTGCTACCTAGGAGGAAAAACAAATTTGTGGGCTCCTCACACTGACAACAATGTTTTTTCAGTAGTTCTGTAGTTTTTGACTCTTCGGCTTTCAACTAATCCTTTTAACAATGTCACAATGCCACTTTGGCTAAAACAAACTGCAAAGGCTGGCTTACAACCAAGGTTTTTAACACCGAAAATGTCACTAGTACTGTTTTATTGATGTAAAGGTTTTAACCTAATTTTAATTATGGTCTTACAACATGAAGAAATGTATTACTATTATTTTACCGTTTTCATGGTTTTAAGTAATCAAGCAAATACATGTATTATCATTATTATTAATATTATGGTAAATAGGGCCCTGGAAATGTTGGTTGTTAGACTAGTTCTCTTTGGTTTCACTTCCAGTCCTCAATGAGACAGGAAATGTATAGTTTGCTTGCATGTTTTATTTCCCATGGCTGGGCAGTCTGATGGGTTCAGAGGTAAGAGCATCATCAGTCTTGTCAACTTCAGCAGCACTTGCAGGGGACTCTGCAAGACCTTGTGTGCCAGTTTGGCTAAACAATGGCATAGGGCATTTAAATGCTATTGAGTTGTAATTGATGGCAAGAAAAAATTTAATGTTGACAGGGCAGTAACAATTTTATATAGTTGTCTTGGATCAGAAGGTCAAAGAAATTTTGATTGTTTACTTGGAGTGGCTCCAGAAAATTCACGTTTTAGAGAGTGGGGCAATTACACAAAAGCGATTGAAAGGCGCAATCTTCAATTTAGTGAGGAGCCAAGTATAATAGTGGAACAACACAGATTTAGTCCGAAAAACAAATGACAGATGAAATAATTAACTGTTAGAATTGCAAATGTTATCATCACCTTGTGAATTTGATGGAACATTAGAATACTATTTGAGAGATCAAATAGTGGTTAAATATTATGATTAAAAGATACATTGTTGTGTAGTAAAAATCCCACTCTGGCTGAAACTATTTTAATTGCAAAAGGGATTGAATGTACATTATTAGCAACTAAAGAGCTGAATAAACTTCACAGTATTATGCCAGCCCATAATTTAAATACTGTTAATGATGTTTCATCAACTTCTGCTAAGCATCTTATTTGAAAAATAGTATACGATGACAGATGAAGGCAACAATCCACATTATCAGTGTGGATCAAGGTTCCATTCTACAAATTAGCAATTATACAGAATTAAGTAAAATATGTAGTAAGTGTGGTAGGATTAAACATTTTGCTAAAGTATGTAAGAGTAGTCAGAAAAGTGTTCACATTAAAAAATACAGAAAGCAAGCATTAGATGAGGGTATTCAGCAAGGTAATTTAATTTCGTCAGTTTAGAATTGTCATACTTATATAAGAATGGCAAAGGTGGTCGTTACTTTGAAATCAAAATTGGAAATGTAATTTGCAAATTATTGTTAATTCACCAATTACTACAATCTCGGATCAACTGTTCTACACAGAATGTAAAGAAGTCAAGTTTGTACCTTGAGATATTAACCCAGTTGTTTTTGGGAGGAATAGAATAGACATGAAGGGGTATTATTAATAAACTTTAAAATGTGAAGACATAAATATTTATACCAAAGTGTATATAGCTACATTAGGATACAGTCTTGGGTTGGAAGGATCAGTACATTTTTGGTGTTGTTTTTCAACTGGGTATTATATGTCCTATCTCATTAGTAAGACTGGAAGAAAGAGGTATTGAGAAGATTGTAAACAGTCATAGAGGTGATCAAGGACAAGATGGGTTGTGTTAAAGGCTTTGAACCCCACATTATAGTAAAAGAAACTGCTTATCCAATCTGTCATAAGGAGAGAAATATATTGCTAAGTATTGTGAACAATTGCACCTACCTTTAGATAAGCTCATAAGTGTCAAATTAATTGAGTCTATAAATGCTTTGGAATGGGTCTCCCCAATGATGGCAGCCAAAAAGAAAATGGGGAGATTAAATGATGCACAATCCTTAGGTCACTAAATAAAAACATATTTGTGGACTCCCATCCTTTACCAAGGGTTCTGGAAATGGTAACACAATAGGGGGGCAGGTGAGATATTTTTCAACTATATATTTATGCATGCTATGAAGTTCCACTGTCCTAAGATTCCTAAAGTCAATTACCATCTTAATTACTCCATTTGCAGCATTTTGATTTCTACAAATGTCTTTTGTTTTGCCCTCAGTGGTCTTTGTTTTTCAGAAATTAATATAGAATTTCTTTATGAACATTATGAGATACACTCATTTCAGAATGACATTCTGATTGTGCCAGCACTACTGAGGAATAATGTCATGTTCTCTATCAGGTGTTAAATATACTGAAAGAGTAGAATATGTATATCACATATTATTGGTTGATGGTATTAGACCAAAACAAGATTTAGCTAGACATATAAAGATATACTTTAACCTGAATGTGCTCATCAAGTAATGTTGTACTTGGGACTCTGTGAATATTATTTACAGTTGTAGATGGCATTTCAGTCATCACAGGGGCTTTCAAGAAACTGCTTTGCAAAGGAGTACAGTTTGTAGAGTTGAAAAATAAGAAACAAACATTTGAAGAAACTAGAGGTATGATAGTGGATGCCCCTGCATTTGAGGCATATGTAGAAGGGGTGACATGCATGATAACTGTAGATGACAGCTCAAAAGGTTTAGAAACTGTAAGCACACAATTACTAAAAGGAAAAGGACACAGAATAGCTTTTGCCTCTAGATCATTAAAACAATCAGAACAACAATATAGGCACTAGCATGTGCTTAGGCATCAGAGCCGATGTGTGGTGGTACAAATTTATACTTTGTGTATATCACAAACTGTTAGTTCATATGATGTGAGAAAATGGTATGGAAAAGGCTTCACTAAGATTGATACATTTATCACTCTGTATGTATGAACTTAATTTTGAGGTACGCATTGTAAGAAGAATAAGAAATGCTATAAAATACTTTTTGTCGAGGTTTTCAGGAGACTTAAAATTGATATTACTAATGTGGAAGAAAATGAGTGTGTAACTGGTTTCCTGCAGTTCTAATACAATCAATCGAGATGCGATTCATGGATGTCTGCTATGTGAACTGACAAAATGCTTAGGGAGGTCAAATAGTTAATCCTCTATGCCAAAGGCGGTCATCACAAGCAATACACCCTGTATCTGGTCGGATCACCACCTAATCCTGTATAACATACCGCAAAATAATTCCCAGACTAAACTCCCATTAAAAACTAAAAAAGTGCGCCAATGGAAAAAAGTAAACTCTGATACCCTGATCAAAGTTCTGCCCAAATATAAACAGAAATCCATAATTCCATCAGATGGTACTAACCTAGACTTAAATTATGATACGATAATAACTACCCTTAGGCAATCAATTGATGAGATAGCCCCCGAAAAGACACAAAAAGTAAAGGGTGCAGAGAAAGGAGCCCTTTGGTTTACCCAAAGCCTACGAGACCAAAAAAGAAAGCTCCGCTATCTTGAAAGATGCTGGAGGAAATCCAAAAAGGACACTGATAGGGAATCCTACAGAACATCGTTTCAAATATATAAAAAGCTTATTGTATTAGCTAAGAAGGATTATTACGAGACACGCATGAACAACGCTACAAACATCCAGAGAGAAACCTTCCAAATTCTGAAAGAGCTAAGCAAGAAGGAGGAAAAGGCAGACATACTGATTGATTGTGATACCTTTCAAGGATACTTCCTTGAAAAAGTAGCGACCATCTTGTCAGATATCAAGAAGGATAATCCAGTCATACATACCGAACCACTGCCTCCTTTAAACCCCTCAACCCCTATTATCACCAGATTTCCCGAAATCAACTCTATCACCCTTAGACAACTAGTAGCATCCACCAAGTCAGGCTCCCCCGCCGATCCCTGCTCACCCGATATTTTTCGATTAGCAATTCCGATTCTAGAGGATCAGATCTTAGACCTCCTAAACATTTCACTAGCTACTGGATCATTACCAACCACCTTTAAAGAGGCACGCGTCAGACCCCTGATAAAAAAGCCTGGGGCAGATCCAACTAGCCTGAAGAATTACAGGCCAATTTCCCAGCTGCCATTTTTATCAAAAGTACTAGAACAGCACGTGTTAAAATCTTTGTCATCCCTTCTGGAACTTCACCACCTTCTCCAGGAGCGGCAAGCTGGTTTCCGTGCCCACCATAGCACGGAACTAGTAATGCTGTCTGTACTAGATGAGCTCAGATGCATGGCTGACAGTAAAAAGCCAAGCGCCCTGATATTACTAGATCTTTCAGCGGCGTTTGATACTGTCAGCCATGCACTGCTCCTGGACAGACTAGCCAGGTCCGGGATAAGAGAACAAGCTCTCAAATGGCTAATAGCCTTCCTATCAGGGAGGACGCAGAGGATCCAGTTAGCAGATCAGGTCTCCGATGTGGGCACCTTCGTTTGTGGAGTCCCGCAGGGGTCCGCGCTCTCTCCACTTTTATTTAATCTATACTTACAGCCACTGATAGAATCCCTGGCAAACATGGGCTGTAAAGTTTTTAACTATGCCGATGATACTCAGCTGCTGCTGAGTATCGACAACACAACACCGGCTCAGTCCATGGCCCAAGATATACTACGGTTCACAGTAAATTGGATGTCATCCAATCTATTGAAAATCAATCCATACAAAACGGAAGTCCTCGTAGTTTCAACCTCCACTTCCCCTGGAATGATTTGTTCTGGCCACAAGAACTTGGACCTACCCCAAAACCGTGCCCTAGTGTTAAGAGCCTCGGCATGAAAATCGATCAGGAACTTTCGATGGCCAACCAAGTGTCCCCTGTGGTTGGCTCCTGTACTAACCTGATCAGGCAACTACGTAAGCTCGTCCCTCTACTCCCAAGGAATATGCTTCGAACCATTGTTTCAGCCACAATAGTGTCTAGAATCGACTACGGTAACGCGTTATACCTAGGCCTCCCAAAAAACTCCATTAACCGTCTTCAGGTCATCTTGAATGAAGCAGCTCGTCTGATATTTGGAGTTCCGAGGCGGACCCACGCCTCCCCCTTGCTTTATAGGCTACATTGGCTTCCTATAATACAAAGAGTCGAATTCAAGAGTTTGTGCATCTGCCACAAAGCAATCCATGGACAGGCGCCAGCCTATATAAAAGATAGGCTTGAAATATATGAACCTAAGCGTGCCTTGCGATCTTCCGGCTCCTTTTTGCTATCCTGCCCACGCTTTAAACTGGCAACAAAAGGAGGCAGATCCTTCTCAGTTCAGGCTCCTATCATCTGGAACAAGCTACCTGAGGCGCTCCGTAGAGAATCCAACCTTCTCCACTTTAGGAAATCCCTGAAGACTTTACTCTTCAAAAACGAGTTTACATCCCAGTAGTTAGGTCGCCATCTCTAGACATTCCTATACTTTCATCTTGTTTCTAGTTGCTGTACCTGGTCAGAAGCGCTTTGAGACCTGTCGGTGAGTTGGCGCGATACAAAACCCAGTTACAAATTACAAATTACAAATTGTCAAAGAATGGCCCAAAGAACATTGTCTGATGGGTGATTTGCAATCATACAAATAAAGTGTAAGATGATGTCAGCATTAAAGGAGAGCTCCTACTAAAAGGAGGATATGTAATTCCCCCTAGTAAATTGAGAAATAGACTGATCACTATTGCACGCAATGGAAACCAAGGTATTACTGGTACAAGAAAATTGCTAAGATGAAGTTACTGGTGGACTGGTTTAGATGCTTCTGGGGAGGGTTTTGTTGGTGCTTGTGTTTGTAGCAATGCAGACAAAGATTTGTCTTCAACAAGTAGTGTGTAAAAATGGAAATCCTAATGAGAATGCAACTAATGTTGGTGGATCTGATTTAATAATGTATCAAATATGACACATTGTTTAGATAAAAACATAAATGTTTAGCCCGAGTCAGAAAGTTAAAGAAAAGTCTGAAGGAGTAGGAATGATGGCTCCATAGACAAAAGCAGCACTCGCAGAGAGTCCTGCCACTATTTCTGCTGAGCCAATTTGGATGTGTCTTCCCGCTGACGTAACTATGGTGGGTAAACCTCCTCACCTGAGCCTGACGTCTGAGGGGACCATACCGGTGTCGTCTTTGAAATAGAGCTCTATGATGAAGGCCAGGTGTGTTCTCGTATCTCAATCTCTCAGATTCCATGGATCTCACCTCCGTATCTCCCAACTTCCAAGCGCTGCCCCCCAGTAGGTTGCATATCGGCGAGTGGTTGGATATGCCCATTGGAAGGTCAGCAGTGTCACTGTATTACTGGTACTGGGTCTGGGGAGCCAGACGATGATTCAATCTCATCCTATTCAGGTTCTAATACCAGGTTCACATTTCCCCCCAGGATCGTGATCATGGCCAAAAGTTGTGTCAGACAGTTCTCAGCCCTCTGAAACAAATCTGTTTGTAGGCCTGATGGGAAATATCATGAGGCAATCACAAACCACTCCCCATTCCAGTACCCCAAAATCGCAGCATAGCCGCCACCCCGGTCGGTCCCAGTCTTCAGGACTGTTAAGTGCAGGGACCTCCAGACTAGTATGCCAGTCCCTCCTGAATCCTGTGGTAAATGTTGATTGTGCTAGCCATCGGTTTTCTATTGCCCACCATGCAAGGTTCCTAAAATGAGATTATCTCTGGGTTCCTTCTTATTGGGAGACCATGACTCTTTTAAGTTTATTCCCAAGGCTGTTCACAGTTCATTATAACAGAGCAAACCCGGAGTTAACTTTATCAGTATCTATCCTTATTTCTGATGCCCCATGTGCATCAACCGGCCCACAGTCCTGTTCATACTGATATTCCTGTGTTATCGTGTCAACCCCCCCACCCTACAACCTCCAGCTGCAAGTGTCAAACGACCCGCACTCCCATTGCCTCTGTTGTCTATCGCCCTTCTCACTCAAACATCAAACCTTATAAAATACCAAACAATGTTCAGGAACAAAGTCTGCTTTCTTGGAAGCAGACTACCTTGGCTTGTCCCCACGAGATGTGTTAGGATGTTTGGTCTGCTCCTCATCCTCCGCTCTGGCAATTGTATGCCTCTGGTCAGAATCGCCCATTTCCCCCTGCCTAGCCTATTTTGTGCAGTCACTTGAGGTCCTTTCCTTTTTTTGGTAGCGTTGTAGGGGACTGTCACCCTAGGCTGACTGGGCGCCACTCCTCCAGCCAGTCCCAGGTCTCTTCTAGTGTTGTGTTGAACCAAATCTTGGCGTCGTTCATGATGCGTAGTGTTGCTGGGAATTGCAGGTAGTACTGCAGATTAAGTTTTCTTTATGTTCCACTTTGATCTTCTCAAAGTCACATTTTCTAGCTTACATCTCTTGCATTAGAGAACACCATGATCACATATGGTTTTTGTAGTGGGCCCTGGTGGAGGTCCACCCTCAGCACAGGGTCTCTGTCTTTGAATGGAGGAAGCCGGCAATCATGAGTCACGGTCTTGCACCAGTTTTTGGTGAGGTACCAGGTGCTCTGTGCACCCTTTGAACTGCAAAATGTGGTAAGAAGTCCACTCAGGTCAATTTAGCAATAAGGAACTCCTCCAAGAATTTCTCTGCATTATACTGCTCTCTGTAGGATACCCACAAAGCGGACATTATGACATCGTGACCTGCCTTAACCATTTTCAGCCATTGAATGGAGTAGTTTTGTAGCTTCATGACGGTGATGGAGTTCGGGCGTTAGGGTTTTATGAACCTGGAATATTCCTTGAGGGAGATTTTTGGTTGCCATTACACAATCCCCCATCTGTCCCATGTCTGCCCGAATTGATGCGATGTCCGTTGCCACAGTGCCTTTTTTTGTTTCCAGGGCAGCTCTGGAGGCCTTCATATTTATTCGAAATCCGGCTCCAAAATTAAGTTGGTCTCTTATTTATTTTTTTATCAACGAGTGTATTAATCATATTTCTAGCTGGTTTCAATTCAAAGATAGCAGAATTGCTATTTAATCCAATATTCCATTATTTCCCGTAGCCAGCTAGAGCCTTGTTACAGTAAAAATCACTTTTGGGTGCTAGTCACTGACTAATTTCGGATTTCTACGAGTCCTTTATTGTTTTTTATATATCATGCACCCTGCAGTTTGGTCAGCAAGACCTGCATGGGAGTGACTTATTTATATTTAAAAAGGTTTTCTTCTGTCAAAAGTGATTATTTTGACAGACCGCAATACAGCTTTTACACTGCGGTAATCAGGCTATACAGAGTAGGCCTGAAGCCATGTTTTCCTTGTCACTGTAGTGGATGGCAGTGCACAAGAGGTGCTGCAGTTCACATGTGGCAGTTAACTTCTTAGACCTGGGTGGCACTTATTACCGCATAAAGGGCCCGATGTAGGTGGCCAATACCGGTCGGAAACGGCCGAATTCGGCCGTTTCCGACCGGTATTTGGCCTTTTGAGATGTAGGAGATCTTTTTTTGTCCGATTCGGTATTTTACCAATTCGGGATGTAGGTGGGACTACTTTCAGTCCCACAGGCCCTTCAGATTCGGTATTTTAACACCCAATCCAATTGGGTGTTAAAATACCGAATCCAGGTGTGCATGCACATGTGTGCATGCACACCTATGCCATGTGACAGACAGACATGCCCTTAGGGCATGTCTGTGTGCCACATGGCACACAAGCCAGTATTGGGGGTGCTAGAGGGTGTCAAAGTGACACCCCCTGCACCCTTGCAGAAATCGGTAATTACCGAATCGGTAAATACCGATTCGGTAATGCACATTGATTCCTATGGGCTTCAAGGCCCATAGGAATCAATGGGGGATACCGATTCGGTATTTACAGAATCGGTAAATACTGAATCTTACAGATTCGGTATTTACCGATTCTGAAATACCCACATCTCCCCCCTCCAATTTACCACTTCTTAAATACCGAATCGGTATGATTCGGTATTTAAGAAGTGGTAAATTGGAGTTTACCTACATCGGGCCCATAGTAAGGATTTATATGCAAGTTAAATATGCCAATTAGGAATAAACAATTCAACCATTTTGAAAGGCGAAGCATGGGCAACTTACTGCAGTTTAGAAGGGGCACAGTGCACAGTTAAAAAGCCAGAACAGCATATATGGCAAAAAGCTGGAGGGGGCATTATGCAAAAGATGGTTGTTTCCCGCAAAGATCATCCAGAGCTACTGGAAAACCTAAGTCGTTGAACATGTTTATTTGATACTATTGATGATGCTGTCACATTTTAACTTTTTAATGTATTGCTATATAAAGGAGGGATATGTGTTTTATTCAGATTTGGAGTTAGTACAAATGTTATAAAAGCATGTGGCAGGCGAAAGATGTGGCAGTAACATATCAAATATTCCAACCTAACTGTTAGAGGATTCCTGTCACTGGTACAGCTGGCGTTGTTGTGTCTTACTGAAAATGAAAACTTCAAATATACAAAGCAAAGCTGAGTTTCTTCGAGTGTGTGAACAGAAAAGGTCATCTCCAAAGGGAGTTATTTTGGGTAATTTCTTTCAATGAGACACCATTTGATATCTGGTCTGAAAGCCTGGTAGGTGAATAATAGAACTTATTTTTTGCAAGGAGGTTTTCGTTGGCATTCTCACATGATATTGTGTGAAATCAAAATAATTAACTGGCAAGTTTAGATGTTAAAAGAAATGCACTGTACACAAAATGTTTTTCTACACAGGCAGCAGGAAGAACATGTAGTCATACTTTAGGTAGTGCCCATTAAAAGACAACATATAAGACACAAAAGCGGTTGTATTTTTATACACTAAGGTTACATAGCTTAGTTTCATTATTACCCTTTTCACTATTTATATATTGCTAGTAGAATATGCAGCCTGAGCAGTCAACGTTCCAATTCATTTGTAGCAAATGCTGCAAATCATCAGGACATAGACTTAGTTCACTGGCCCAAGAATTTAACTGGAGTATGGCATGAAAGGTAATAGGTGAGATACACAAGGACCCCCTGGGTAGTAGTAATATACAGACTCCTAGGGCAGGGTAATAAAATATGTGAGTAAAGTAATAGCAACAGTTCCTGTATTATTTAAAGAGTGCTCCTCTATCTGGCTCATCTGCCAAAGCAGGTTACTCATGTGCTTACCCTGAACCTCTGCGGGCTCTCTGCCCTTTACCCCATGGTCCTTTTTAGGGGGATCCTGGGTGAGCATGCTTTGGCTCATGCTCTCTTGCTTGTGAGACTTTTGTGTTTAATAATGAGCTTAACACCTGCCTATTGCTTACCATTTATTGGCATTTTTGTCACTCTTCTTTGCTGCCTCCTAATTGAGCAGCACTTGCCATGCGCCACTTCCTTTTCTTTCTGTGGTGCATGGACCAAGTACAGAGATGGTGGGAGGATAGCAGAGTCATGCATTTTTTATTACAGTTCCAGCAGAGGAAATACATAATATATTATCAGTAATTATACCAAAGCAGCCTGACGTGGAGCAGCAGTAAAAAAACACCTCTTTCTCTCTCTCTCTCTTCCACTTACAAGATATTAGAGCAGATTGTCAGAGCCTTCTGTTGTCCTGCAGTGGACAAAAGACCTCATTCAGCTCCCCATCCGAGTTTACCTCTGTTTTTATTCCATTGCTGGGTAAAATACCTCAATGAGCTTTGGTGCTCGCAACATATCGAGATTACATTAAATCTGGATGTTTCCAACACTGCCTTTGATCCATCAGAGGTTGAGAGAAGAAGCATTTAAAAAAAAATAATGTATAGTGCATTTCTAAAATGCTTCTGCAAGAGGGGTCAATTTTCTTACATTGTATAATTCTACCACCCAGCATTTAAGTGCCAATAGGCACTTAATTATCCGGATTTCATTTTAAACGTGTATTTATCAGAGCAAGCCTAGCTCCAAGGCTCACACACGGTCAAAAGCAAACATACCTCGAATGTGCATGATTTAAATGAAAGCTAAAATGCTATAAATAGGGCAGTGGTGTTATTTGCACCATACGTTGAATATAAGGTAGAAGTCTGATCTACAAAGCTACCCAGCATTCTCAGCATATTTATTCTCTGTGACCTTTTGCAAAGCACCCAAAACACCGTCAATCACTCTACAGAAGGATTTCACTACAAAAAAGAACGTAAAGTTAGAAGATTCTAGTATGCAAAATTTTACCGCGGAACATCGACTGTTTAGCTTCAAAGGCTCTAAGTGAAAACTCAGATTAATTCTATATCAAGGGCAAGGCCGTCTTTAGCGCTGATTGCGGCCGGAACGACAATAATTTTTGGCACCCAATACTCCCTTACTACCTCGTCATATTCTCTCACTACGAAAGTGACCCTCATCTCTCCAATCATAAGTTATTGCTAAACATAACACCCCCCCTTCTAAGGTCAGCGCCCCCTCCATAGGCGAGCTGCCAGTGCGGCTGCACCGGTAACACGGCCCTAAAGCCCGCCCTGGCTATAATGCAGAGTTCTTTAAAGGTAATATTTTGTAAGCCAAAGAGCCAACATTCCTCAAAGGTGTTACACAATCACAGGCAGGGCTGGGGGCTTACCGATAAGGTTTCCTAAGTTCTAATCTTGTAGAAGTTTTTTATAGTGCAATGTTGAGGGCGGAATTGCTTCTAGGCAGGTGGATAGTTGTATTCACTTGTCTTCTACCTGCCCTAGGGCCTGGTGCTCTGTACTGCAGAAGCCTGCAGTGATGTATCTGAACTTGTAAGGGTAGTCACAGCATCATCAGGGGTATGGTTTTGTGTATGTCAGATATCTGAAGTGAGGTTGCACTAGCTGAGGAAACATAATGACCCCCCATTTCTGATACGTACCACATTTGGCATGCAATTGCTGCTTTTATTTTTTATTATGACAGAGTTTACTCTAACAGGGCCTTCGGTTCAGAAAGGCTTTGAAAGTTAGAAGCCACATTGCCCCCAGCCATCAAGCTGGAGTCTCTTTGACTGAATGCGAGTGTTTCTAAGGTTGCAGCTGTGAGTACAATAGAATTAATTTTCCATCAACCAACTCAGTTTTTCTTGTCTTATCCTCTTCCCCACCAGAAACAGTGATGGCAGGCGCAGCACCTGTAAACCTGCAGAGGTTCATATTTGCAAAATGTTTAAGAGAACAGATGCAGGGTTGGAATGGGCAATGAATTGGCTGTAATGACTCAAAGAATGTAGAACTAAAACCACAGTAAAGAAAATACTGACAAGCAATTATGTTCTTGTTTGCTTGTTTTGTGCCATCCACTATCCCGTCAACTAACACCCGCTGTCCCAATCTCTAGCCACACCCATCCTCCTGTTGTCCCTCACTGCTCTCTGCCCCATCCAATGGGTGAAACCATTAGCTTGCCATTGGGTGAGGCCTTTTGGCTTTCCCAATGCGTCGTTCTTCCTCCTTCACAGTCTGCTGTTTCTCACAGTTTCAGGGAAGGGTTGATTTGCATGCCTATAACCAGTTTTCGGGAACTTCAGATTTTTGGCTCTGGGCCTGGGCAGTAGGATGTTGATAATGGGTCACTTAATTTCCAATGGTTCTCTGGCTACCTAGTTCAAGTACCCACCACCATTTTCAGTGGTTGGCTGTTTTCTCTTCCTCCTTTTTGGTAGGATGTGTTGGATGCCCTTCTGAAGGCTAAGGTATCCTTGGCAGCTTCCATTCAACCTCAATTAGGGCCAGATGCAGGTCGCCCAATACCGGTCGGTAACGGCCGAAATTTCCGAATTTCGGCCGTTACCTACCGGTATTGGGCTTTCCAGATGTAGGTGGCATTTTTTAAGTATTCGGTATTTTACCGAATCGGTAATTTAAGGATTCGGTAAAATACCGAATCCAGGATGTAGAAAGCACTCAAGTTAGTGCATTCCTTAGTTAAGGATTCGTTATTTACCACCAACTAGAAGTTGGTAGTAAATAATGAAAACCCTTGAAAAAGCATTTTTTTTGCTTTTCCAACAGTGCCATGTTGCAGACATACATGCCCTTAGGGCATGTATGTCTGCAACATGTGCACCCATACACAATTGAGGGGTGAAACAGGGTGTCAAAGTGACACCCTGCCACCCTTCAATGTTCCCCCAATTACCGAATCGGTATTTACCGATTCGGTAAACCGATTCGGTAATTACCAAAACTTACCGATTCTGTAATTTTTTCGGAAAAATTACCTATATCCCATTTGCCTGTTCTTAAATATCGAATCGGTATGATTCGGTATTTAAGAATCGGTAAACTAGGATTACCTACATCGTGCCCTTAATGTGTTATTCCTTCCTGTTGCTCTGGTGGGTGGTTTGCCTTCTGGGTCTGGGATTGACATACTTTCCCTGGCTTTGCCCTGTTCTGGCTTATCAGGCCTGAGACTTTCATGGATGGACAACTGGTGAGGGCCTTTTATTATTATTATATTTGAATTTATATGGTGCAACAGCTACCCGGAGGTTTCCCGGCATCTATAGACCCATGAAGGAGAAAAGAGAGCCGCGATTCCGAGCTCAGAGGTTGAATGACCACGTTTTGAGGCTTTTAAAAAATTTGGCGTTGTTATTTTCAAAACGAAACGAGAGTGTGACCGAGTTACATAGAGACGAAGCCAAGTAGGCAAAGGACCAACCGCCCATACGGGTGAGTTTGAACCTAGGGACCACAAACTTTGCGTACTTGGATGATCTGAGTACGTGGGGTGTACAGGTGGATTAAGGTGCTAAGGTAGGAGGGAGCAGTACCAGCGTTAATTCTGTGCCTACAGCAGAGGGCTTTGAATTTGGAGTGTTTTTCAATTCTAAGCCTATGTAAGTCCCGGAGGGTCCCTGTGATGGAGGCCATTCGAGGTAGTTGACAAAGAAGTCTGGCTGCTGAGTTTTGGACCACTTGCAACCTCCGGGTTACCCCTTCTAAGCACCTTTTGTATCTTGAGACTCTTGAGTCATTCATCGCCTATCAGTTGAAGTCTCTGACTCATTTTCTGAAACTTTGTGGTTAGAGTCCTTCATGACCCTGTCTCTGCTTCGATTTCCTGTGTATGCTTCAAGTTGTGTTCAACCATTAGGTGCTTGAATGATCTCTGTGGTATGTGAAACTTCATCAATCTTGCCTCTTGCCTGGGTACCCTACGCTGAGCTGAAGATGGTTGGTTGTGTCTGTTCAAAATTAGCAGGTAAGAAAGGCAAAGCCTTTATGTGTGCCAGTGCTGGCTCTACTTTTCTCAATGACCTAACTTAACCCTTGAGTTCCTCTCTTAGTGATCATTGCTTTTCTGGCATGTATAATCATTTCAACCAACACTCATCGATGCTTGATGTGCATTCCTGTTCTTGTGACTGGTTGACGCCTTGAATAGAGCATCTCTGCATGTTGTCTTATGTGCCACAGCCTCCTGAATGGGGCTGAGGCAGGCTGTAGAGTGGGTGGGGGCTGTCTGATACTTCAATTGCATAGCTTCACCTTCTTCTCTATACAGTGCAGTGTGATGGGGGAAGGTGGGTATTCAGTGTACTTTTCCCCAGTTATACATAGCCCCAGTTATTGCAGGGTCTCTAGTACATCACTGCCTGACGCACCCCTATTGGTTGGCCCTTATACGCATGATTGGATTTTCACTTGGTTAAGGCTTCTACTGGGTGCCCTGTTCAGCATCTCCTTGGGGCGGTGTGGTTGCAGGGTGTGTTCCATGTTTCATAGTAACATATTTCTGTTCCTGGTTTTAACTTTGTTTTCTGCCTGGGGTAATATTGCTAAGCAGCCTTACTGCTTCTGGATGGTACTAGGGCAGTGTTTCCTTTGTTTAATAACTGGTGTTCCTAGCTGGCTTTCTCCCTTCTGGACCTTTGCATTTATTTTCCCTCAAGCTACCCTTAGGCCTTTGTATTTTTTCTGAGCTTTCTGCACTCTGTCAGGTTACTTGCCCATTTCCCTGATGTTGCAGCCAGTTCTCTGTTACATTTCCTTCCTCAGGTGGTTGTTGAGTCTTCCATATGCCTGAGGTTCTGAGGTCTAACTACAGTGGGTGAGTTACTTTGCCCTCCTTGTATGGACTACATCTGATTTTTGGTGTGTTTGGGATCCTTACCCATTGTATTACTATTGGTTCTTCTGCTGCTTCTACCCCCCCACCTTGGTCATTCTTGCCTCATTGGTGTCCTGGTTAGCATTTAATATGGCCACTGTGTCATGGGCATCAACATGATTTCTGTCTCACATTAGCTGTTCTAGTCTTGTTCCTCCCATATATCATAACGTGGTAAGAATTATGACAAGGAAGACAAAACAAGACAGGGTAATGCCTCTTTACCAATAATCGTCATTGCATTATGTCCAGGTTTTACTAGTCACGGTCTTTCAAACCACCTCCCCTAACCCCTAGACTTCAGCCTCCTGAGCTTGTAAATTTTGACCAGCCTCTGTAATTGCTGGGAAGTAAAAAGGGGGAGCCGTGGGAAAGGAAAAAAGGGTTAAGCTCATGTTTTATATGTAGGGATTTGTAAAAGTTAGCATAATGTAGTTTGAGACCAAAATTAAGGTTTGCCCTGTGGGAGAGGACTGTTCCTTACACGGTAAGGAAGTATCAAGGAAGGCCTGGAGTTGGCATAATAAAGACTGCTGGTATGTAATCAGGGCATTAACCTATACAATTGATTTTGTGATAAAATGCTCAAGATTTTGTAATGTTTTATAGGTCATTGTTTTATAACTTCCAGTCCGAAATATTCAATTTTGATCAGGATATAATACAAGTCTAGTAACTTCCTCAATTTAGCATAAATCAGATTGGTTGAGAAAGTGTATGGAGGACTTGCATAGCTTTTTATCATACCAACTAATCAAAAAGCTATTTCATAGAAGTAAATATGCATCTAACATTGGTGAAAACAGACTCACACACAAATGCACACAGATATATACACACACTTGGAAAGATGTCATTAGTTTACTTTTAGAGCTTCTCCTTCCAGCAAATTAGCTCATTGTAGATATACTCCTCTGCATAAGTCAAGTTCAAGTTTATTTCATGTTTATTCGGACCGCTGGTCCACAAACAATACATGTCGATAAAAGGTTCATCCAAAAAGTTAAATAAAGCATTTCATTAACACACATAAACCCCCTAAAACATATTTGATCTAAAAACCCACGATTATCTATTCTAAAAATAGCTATTTGTTAAAACTCATTAAAAAGATGTAAAACTGCCTTCACTTTTTGCATAAATTTCCCCATAGCCACAGCAATATCTAAGTGGGCCATTTCTGTCATCCGTGTCACAGCCTGGGTCCTAGTTATAATCTCATATTTCATAAAAATTGGTTTTAAAAAATGTAATAGGTAAGTCCAAACACTTCAGACAATCAAATAAGATATGCAGCATATCACATTTGGACCCTAAAGAGCAAGTGCAGCTTCCCTCCTCATTGATCATAGCCCGCTTTACTGAGTTGTTCAAATAACAAGCAAATTAGCTCATTGTAGATATACTCCTCTGCATGAGTCAAAACGGGAATTTTAAAAATGGTATGCACTTTATGCAATGATGTTTTGCAATTTTGTAAACTTCTTTGTTAAACAGATCAACTTCATGTTTTAGTTAAATGGACTGTATAAGACTACACCCAATGTTTTAGACATGACATTTTCAGTGAGTGAATTTTAAATTACATAACATATGATTTAAACAATTGGCATAACATTTTGTTTCTAAAGAAACAATTATTTTGTAACTGCAGTCGAGGGTGCACCTTACGAAGATGAATGGGACTTACCCAAACAGATGACACCAGCGTCATTGTAGTGACCACATGTATTGTCGTATAACCCTGTGTGATGGCAATGTAACAAGCTGGACTCATCCCCCTGGCAGTTTACATAGTCCAAGAGAATGTTTCCATTGCCTTCTCCAAAATAGGCGTTTTTGGGCGCAGAATGTACTAGTCCACACTGAAGCTGTGCGCAGACCACCTGTGCATTAAAGGTGTTCCAGTACGTGTCACACACAGTCTCCCACGAGTTATTGTAGAAAATCTCAACACGACCCTCACATGCATTGCCACCACCCTGGAGCCGAATGGGTGGGATCTCTGCAACAAAGGAACAATAAACAGAATACCACTGTGTTAGTTCCATCAGAATACTCAGAGTGCAAAGAGATTTTACACTGAATATTCAGCAGAGCAAACTAATGACAAGCATACTATATGCACCACACCCTCAGCAAGCATTTGGCAATGTTTTGTTCTCATGAATTTAATGAAAACTTTGTTAAGCAGTTAACCAGTACAGTAAAAAAGGAATGTTTAAATAGAAGTCTAATGGAGAATGTTGTGTGTGTTAATTGCATTTTCTTCCTCTATGGATGTGTTTATTAAACACACAGTAATGATGAGTGAAAGACTGGCTAGTGCTGGACCCCTCCAGATTTTCTACTAACAGGTTGCCATCAGTGTATTGAAAATGTGCAGACAATCTGCCATTCCTCTGGACCCTCCTCCATATTAGTCTAATCAGTCTGGACCTTCATCACTCTATTTTTGTGTCCCTCCTTCAAGGACTTCAGCCTACTCCATCCCTAGATACCATCAACCTTAGCTTCCTCTTACACACTAAAATTAGTAAAAAATAAATAAAAAAAAGACACTAGAAGACTCTTGCAGAAGTAAAACTTACAATGCTGAAGTGACAAAGAATTTCAACAACTTTCAGTTACTAATCTACTTTACTTAGACATCATTGAGTGATCTGATCAAAGTAGTAGGTCTTTCACAACCCCAGCAGGACCCACCCTCCTAATTCAAAGAGGCCTTGCTTCCAATGCACAAAGAGACTAAGTATGGGCGTAAAATCCGGTTCGCGGGCAAATTTGCGGATTTTTGATGATTTCGCGATCCGCGAATCGCGCAAATTTACCCAATAATCTGCAAATTCGCAAGCTACGAATTATTTTGCTTGGTCGCGCTTGAAAAATACAAGTTGTTTTTCTCCAGGTTTTGCATGTGCTGCGCCATTTTCGATCTTGCTGCGTAATCGTGCGAGAGTTTTTCGAACGCAATTACATTATCGCGTGCATGGCGAGAGTTTGACAATGCGAGTACGTTATAAAGGCCCGCGACGACGCGCAGTTGACTTCCGGCAGGAGATTTGAACAGCTCGCATTCCCGAAATTGCAAAAATTACAATTCTCCACAAGAAATCCACCGCAGGAAGCATACACCTTGTGAAAATGATGATTTTTATCAGAATAACTCCTCAGATTGACATTTGGCTGCACTTTTTGGTGCAGTAGTCCATTTTTTGGGGTGGGGTGGGAGGAAGGAAGTGCCTCAGAGTCTCCAACTTCCTGTTCCTGTCCGGCAGGCGCCTCCCAGTGCTTTGTGCATGTACTGGTCACTTTTCGTTTGGCTGTGTAGCTGGAAGGATTACTTTCTGTAACTGCTGCTGGATTTGTATTTGAGGACTTTTTGGACTTTGGAGTTTGGATCACTTTTGGACTTGAGATTTTACAAGTAAATTGGTGTTGTTTGTTTCACAACTTTAACAAAATATATATTGTGGTGGGTAGCCACAGTATCCAGTAGGCACAGGGTTAGTCATGGGTGCATGATACAACTGTTTCTGTGATTGTTTTTTAACTTAATTCTCATTTATGTCATGGAATTTTAGCTCACTGTTATATGTTGATTTTTTTTTTAAAAATTGGGGTGCCTGTAAAGCCTCACTAGCCAGTAGGCCCAGGTGTAGTGAGTGGTGCATGGGCCTAGTCTTTCTGTGGGGTGTCTTGAATTTAAACATCATTGAGGGCATGGAAGCCATGGGATTGTGGTGATTTTTGAGTGTTTTTCGACATTTTGGGGTGTTGTTGGGGCCTGGTCATGTGGGTGGGGGCATTTTGAGGCCTGGTACAGCCAGGGCCTGGCCATGTGGTTGGGGTCAAGGGGCCATTTTGAAGCCAGGCAGTGTGCTGAGGCCTGCACCCAGTTTGCCTTGCTTTCAACCATTATGCCCAGGGGTACTCAGTGGTGCATGGGCCTAGTCTTTCTCTGGGGTGTCTTGAATTTAAACATCATTGAGGGCATGAATGGCATGGGATTGTGGTGATTTTTGAGTGTTTTTTAACTTTTTGGGGTGTTGTTGGGC
The DNA here is from genome assembly GCF_964263255.1 of Lissotriton vulgaris. Lineage (NCBI taxonomy): Eukaryota > Metazoa > Chordata > Amphibia > Caudata > Salamandridae > Lissotriton > Lissotriton vulgaris. The sequence continues at coordinate 1,185,835,508 of NC_141693.1, read as the reverse complement.
CTGGCCATGTGGGTGGGGGCCATTTTGACGCCTGGGACAGGCAGGGCCTGGCCATGTGTTGGGGGTCAAGGGGCCATTTTTAAGCCAGGCAGTGTGCTCAGGCCTGCACCCAGTTTGCCTTGCTTTCAACCATTATGCCCAGGGGTACTCAGTGGTGCATGCGCCTAATCTATCTCTGGGGTGTCTTGAATTTAAACATCATAGAGGGCATGGATGGCATGGGATTGTGGTGATTTTTGAGTGTTTTTCGACTTTTTGGGGTGTATAACTGATGTTTCTCTGGCTTCCATTGCTTTTAGGTACACAAGAGAACCACCAGTGCCAGGAAGAAGTCCTGCAGCGGTGTGTGCAGCACAACGTCACGTGACGTCACGTGTGGCCACAGACAAGACAACTCTGCAACTGGGGCCTGCTGTTCTGACATCTCAAGAAGATGGCTCCAAAGAAAGTTGGCCGTAGCGCCTCAACAAAAAAAGTTGATAGATCCACGCCAGTAAGAAGGAGCAGAAGAAGCAAGTGGCACCTCCTACCAAGGAGACTGGTGTGCCCACCGACACCTTTTTTGGGAGAAAAAAAACTACGCCTGCAGCAGCAGCGCTGTCCGCCGGGGACAAAGCTGGAAGCAGCACCTCCGCTTCATTGGGCTCAGTCCCACCACGCCAAGTTAGGTCCAAGACCACCATGAGTGCTGCTGTGGCATCCACTTTGGTTGTTGAATCACCATCGACCACTGATCTTGGCTCATCACAAGAAAGTACCATCCAATCAATGCCGGGTGTAACTCGGCTGACGAGTGTTCAACAACCACAGCCACAAACACAGGTGCAACTAGTACAAGCGCAAGTACATGGGCAAGGAGAGGCGCAAGTGCAGCCGCAAGGAGAGGTGCAAGTAGAGGCGCAAGTACAGCCGCAAGGAGAGCTGCAAGGAGAGGCGCAAGTAGAGCCGCAAGGAGAGGCCCATGGAGAGGTGCGACTAGAGGTTGATGGAGCGGCACAACTGCCTACAACGCTTGTTCCTCCAGAAGTAGGGGCACATCAGGAAATTGATATTCAAGAGGAGGTATCATCCGAGGAAGCCACTCCTCCTGATGATGATCCATTGCCTTCCAGATCCCCAGCAAGAAAAAGGTCAAGGAGGGCTACTAAAAGTTGTTCTTCAAGCCCCCTTCCTTCTGATGAACTTGATGTTCATTGGAACCCACCAATGCAGTCTGAGAGTGAGTCACGCCATGAGTCGACAAAGGTAGCTAAGCCTAAAAGGAAGGCTACCGCAAAGCTTCGACTTATGGCTGATGCCGACGAACAAGAAGTGGCGTCTTCTGCTTCTGATGAACCGTCTGATGATGACCCAGTCATCACAGTCGTCACTCCAGCCCCAGCAGGCATGCAGCAGACAGACATTTTCACCCTATCCCGAATGGCTGCTGAGCGGGATATGGGCGGCGTGGCACTGGTACCACCACCGTTAACTACAACACCAACACAACCTACAGCTTCCATCTTTTTTAGTCAGAAGGGCCGGCATGGACCTCCATCCAGCTCGGGGAGTGAAGAAGCGACAGACATTTTTTCAGGTACACCCAGTTCTGCTGGCAGCAGCATTGCAGTGGTATCGCCCTCTATCCCTGCAACATCTATGAGGCACACTAAGAGTGTTGTAGAGACACCAATGCGAAAAACTACATCAGTGGGCCTAACTTGTTTGAAGACGTCATCATCATCATCACGTAAAGTGATCCAGCCCACCATTCGTGGAATGTTCTGGTCGGAGGCGCCATTTGAACGCAACCACCAATGGTACGTCTGTATAACGCGAAGCTGGCTAAAATGCCAGCGCTGGACATTCTCCCTTTTTCTTTCCAGGAAGGGGTGGGGTTTCTAGAATTAGTGGCAACAGTCTGCCCTAAATGGAAGGTTCCTAGCTGGTCCTATTTTGCCAGAGTTGCGGTTCCAGCACTACATCAAGATGTGCTGGAGGTGATTGGGGCAGCTTTGCTTAAGAGTGTTGTTCACACTATCCACTTGACAACAGACATGTGAACCAGTTGCCAAGCCCTTGATTACATGTGCATCACTGCACACTGGGTCTCTTTTGCAGGGTCTTTTGCAGGGGTTAGAGACAAGTCTAGTGCAGTTGTTGACCTGGACACAGTTTTTCAAGCTACTCGAAAACATGCAACATTAGCCATGTTTGCCGTGGAGAAAACTCATACTGCAAAAAACATTTTGGAGGAGTTTAACAGTAAGGTCTCTGAATGGCTGCAACCAAGAAATCTCATAGTTGGTTATGTTTCCACGGATAATGGCAGTAATATAGTTAAGGCCATGCAGGACGGTTAATATTTCAGAGTGCCGTGTTTGGCGCACTGCATAAACCTGGTTGTTCAAGATTTCTTGAAAACTGAAAACCAGTCAAGAAGTTACTGTCTACCTGCCGAAGAATCTGCACACATTTCAGCCATTCTTTTAAGGCCCGGAAGCAGCTGAGGAGCATTTAACATGTACGTAAAGTGCCAGTCAAAGGACTCATCCAGGAGGTGGCAACACGTTGGAACTCAACCTTTTACATGCTTGAGCGTCTGTTTGAGCAGTGCATGGTAATCAATGACTATATCTTTACAGTAAGTTCTGCTATTAATGACATGAGGCTAGAGTTGCAGGAATGGCAGCTAGTTAAAAGCCTGACAGACATGCTTCGTCCTTTTGAGGTCTTCACTCGTGAAGTCAGCTGGGAGGACTGTTCTTTGAGCAAAGCTATCCCATTGTTGCGCATGCTAGAGCACCAACTGAAGGCGGTGTCTTCAATGTTGAGAGATGATGTTGGAAAGCAAGCTGCGTATCTGTTGGCGGAGAATGTATTAAGCCGCCTAGTTGCCAAGGCTTCAAAAGATACATAAAGATGAACAATACATTTGTGCCACTATTCTGGATGCACTGTACAAAAAGGTAGTGGCCAGCAAAGCATTCATTCCTTTTGATGAGGCAGATATTTCAAAGTACAAACATTGGATAGCTGTGTCAGCTAGTCGGTTCGAAAAAGATTCAAGCAGGCTATCCAGCGTCAAGTTCCACTTCTGAATCTGTGGGCGAAGGGAGTAACTTTCCCTCACAGCCGTTAACGACACCAGCAACAACCCTATCATCATCCTCACCTGCACCAGGCCCAGCCATAATATTGTCGGAAGCGGATTGGCTAACTCATCAAGGGTTTGTTCGTTCCAGTGCTGAGAAGGCCACAGATGGTATGCAAAGTGGAGCAACCGTGGAGAACCTTGAGTTGATGGTGCAGGCCTATCTGGATGACCCAACACAGGTCTTTGTTAATATGAACCAATTGCTGTATTGGTACAGGAAAATGGCTCTATGGCCACTGATCACCAACCTGGCTCTAAATTATTTGTCTTGCCCACTTGCAAGCGTGTCTTCTGAGCGTGTTTTCAGTGCTGCTGGTGCCATTGTAACTTCAAAAGGGACCCGGCTCTCGGCCAAAAATGTGGAGAGGTTAACACTGATCAAGATGAATCAGCACTTGATACCAGCAGATTAAAAAGTACGTGAATGCACGCAGGAAGAAGAGGACACCGACTACGGTGACGAAAGTTCTTCTCTGTTACCTGACCTACTCCCGTCTCAATTCATGGAGTTGGAGGACGAGCTCTACTTCCCTGACACCGAGCCCTGAAAAAGACTTCTATTTTTTTGTCCTTATTCACTTTTATTCCTGTGTGTCTTTCTACTAACTCTAATCATCTAATCACAAGTCCATCAGCAGCACTGTCTTCGTCTTATTTTCCTTATTGATTTGAAGGTGCCGCAGTCTGCATTCCTGAGGTTCACAAGTTCACAACTCAATCATGCTCCTTTATACTCCTCCTCCAGACTCCCCCTATCCATTTCCCTACAGGCAGATGGATGAATTACGACGAGTCCCCTCAAGTGGGACTGAAATTACTGACTGACTATATGCTTGCTGATTGCTGACAGAGTTACTTTTGATATTGACAGGAGAGGCTGCCTGTGGGCCCTCACTTTCCGAAGAAGATGCGGACAAAAAGTAGAACAGGTAATAAATAATTGAGAAGATGGCATGCACTGGACAGCAATGGCTGTCTGGCTTTGATGAAACCAATTGCTGTTTCTTTTTTGTGCATGAAATGATGATTCATATGTCTTGTCTTAGTTATTATCTAATCTTTCACACAGTAATTATAACTCATGTCAACAACTCTTTTTTTTACCTTGTTTAATTAAAATTGTACTTCAAATTCAGGGGCCACTATATTGCATTTCACAAAATATGCAAAATGTCCTTGGAGCTGACTCACTAGCCAATATACCATGATGATTGATTAAATAATATATCTTTTTTCTTTATAGTCTCTAGCTGGGATGGATGGATCATCAGCGTCCATTTACGGAAGAACTATGGCCAATTCGTGAGTGGCAAACAGGTAAACCAGTCTACAACAACTACTACAGCAGGACTACATGTCTGTCTATTCTTGGTATGTATTGGTCGAGGGCGAGGCAGTGTACTGTTGTTGTTATGCCAGGCAGAGTCCACTCCAGACAGCAGTTCATGTAAAATTGGGGCTATGTGGCTTGCTGCATACAATTAGATATGCTTTGTCTGTCTGACAAAGAGCCTAGGTATGCTACATCAGGTTGCTTCTCTCAGTGCTTCACTCAGTGGTGCCTGCCTTGACCCTCTGCATGGCACTGCCTCAAGCTTGGGCCAAACATCCATTATGTTTGCAAAATTTGCTGGTTTTCGGTATTTCGCAAATCTTGCGAAAGTACCGAAAAATCGGAAATTCTTGAGCGGAACGGATTTTTGGCCCATGCTTGCGGCAGGGCCATGCAGACGGTCAAGGCAGGCACCACTGAGTGAAGCATCCTCCTGATGTAGCATACCTAGGCTATTTGACACAGACAGACAAAGCATATCTTCGGTTTAGGGTTCAGTGTGATTTACTAGGGTTTTTGGGTTTAAGTTGGGTATGGTTCACGCTGATTCTAGGGTTTGGGCCTGATGCAGGCTTGTTCATAATGATGTTGGCAATGTTTTAGGGGGTTTGGTGTTCTTTGGTCCAGAATTGGTAGAATTTTGGCCTTTTTGGGTGTTTTGCGGGCGTGTGTGTTTGGGTGAAAACTAAGCGAAAACTAGTCGTAGACCTTCTTCTTCTTCTTCTTCTTCTTCAAAGAGCGCAGTGGTTCGATTTTGTTCTGCCTTGCTGAGATTCTTGTGAATCGCTGGAACAAGTGACTGTCCAGGTGAGTTTAAAGAGGATCAAAGTAGTGGAAGTGCTGAAAACAGCAATGTTTTGTGAACAGCACAAATTGCCATGTTTTGAATATAACTGTATTGCATGTTTTTGGGGGGCTGTTTGGGGGTGTTCAAGATTTGTGGGGGAGGATTTGGGGGTCTGGGAGCACTGCTGGGATAGCATAATTTTTATTGGAAGTTATTTGAAGAAAATCCATGGTGGGAAAGAGGAGTTAGGGCCTAGCTGCAGAGCGCGTATGGACCGATGTTGACTGAATGGCTGAAAACTTTCTAAGTATGAGTTTTTGCATTTTTGCTTTTTGCCTGTTATGGGGTGTTTTGCTTTTTTGCGTGTGGCTGCAGGGTTCTGGGGGCATAGCTCGGAAGGTCTAATATCGAAATCAAGTGTTTTGGACCAAATCCATGGCAAATTTGTTTTGCGTTTTTGCTCACTTGCCTGTCTTTGGGGTGCTGTTTGGGGGGCTTCCAGGTTTTTGTGGGTGGTTTTTGGGGTCTGGGAGCACTGCTGGCACAGTCTAATGTTGATTGCATTTGTTTTTCAGGAAATCCACGGTGGAAAAGGGGAGTTAGGGCCTAGCTTCAAAGCGTATTTGAACTGAATTGAAGGTAGGCCCATTTTTGCTTTTTGCCTGTTTGGGGGTGTTCTGCTTTTTGGCGGGTGGCTGCAGGGGTCTGGGGGCATAGCTCGGAAGGTCTAATATTGGAATCAAGTGTTTTGGACCAAATCCATGGTGAAAAAGGTTTTCCGTTTTTGCTCACTTGCCTGTTTTTGGGGTGCTGTTTGGGGGACTTCTAGGTTTTTTTCAGTGGTTTTTTGGGTCTGGGAGCACTGCTGGCACAGTCTAATGTAGATTGCATTTGTTTTTCAGGAAATCCATGGTGGAAAAGGGGAGTTATGGCCTAGCTGCACAGCGCATTTGGACTGAATTCCAGGTAGGCCCGAAATTTGCTAAGTCTCACTTTTTGAGGTTTTGCTTTTTGGCTGTTTGGGGTGGTTAAACTTGTTTCCGCCTGTGTTGACGTGTCTGGGGGCATTGCTGTGAAGGTCTAATACTGGATAAAAGTGGTTTGGAGAAAATTGGAGGTGAAAAAGTTTTTCCATTTTCAGGCATTTCACTCACTTTAGCGTTTTCGGGGGGCTGTTTGGGGGGTTCCTGGTGTTTGTGGGTGGGTTTTGGGGTCTTGGAGCAACGCTGGGTATGGATACTTTTCATTGCAAGAGATTTGAAGAAAATCCATGGTGACACTATTTTAAACTTAGGGCTCGTTAGGGTTAGCAGTATTGCATGTGTTTGGGGGTGTTCGAGATTTTGGCAACTGGGTTCTGTGGTCTATTCTTGGAGCACTTGTCGAGAAATGTCTAATTTTGGTTGCAATTGGTTTGAAGAGAATCCATGGTGGGAAAGGGGGGATTTGGGCCTACTTTACTTTCAAAGGACGTTTTGTCACCATTTTCCACTAGGCCTCAGACAGGCAGCAATATCGCACGTTTTTTGTGGTCTGATTGGTGGTATTCTACATTTTAGCGTCTGTGTTTAAGGGTCTGGGAGCACTGCTGGGAAGGTCTAATTTTGTTCTAAAATTCGCCCATACTTATTTATCCTTCAAATGGAGACTCAGAGTACGCCCTTTCGAAACTATTGTACTGTTGATTCTGAAACTGAAAGTGTGACTTTTTGCACTACACAGCGTACGTACCTTATATTTTTTTCGCAGTGGTGTTTTAATATCACTTCCTGTTTTTGCATCAACATTTACAGGGCGCCTTTCACCCTGTGCAATGGAAAAAAGGATGAAGTCAGGCTTCACATTAGCGACCCACAATTCAGCATCCGCCAGGCAGGCAGTGGACAGGGTGTCTTCTGGTCACCAACATTGAGCGTCAGATGGAATGGAGGAGTACCGCAAATAAGAGGAATGGCTTGATGCATGCAACTTCCCAAATTCAACAGGACAAGTACAACAACATACAGTAACAGTATCCATTCAAGTCAAAGCACACTTTATTCGATTTTAAAAAAATCATAAAAGCCACATACAATACATATACATTAAAATCGCAATTCATTTATATACAAAAATCAGGGATGACCATAATTATTGAACATTATTTCGGCTCATAGCATTAAAATCCATTCGAGTGATACCATATTTACAAGAAAGTGTTCAGTGGAGCCCGTTTATTCCTGATTCTAAAAGCTTCCGCTAGAAAACTGGCAACACTAAAAGTAATGTAAACATTGCCCAGCATCTGGAGGTAAATTAATGCAGGTCTGACTTGAATAAAGCCAGCCTCCCTCAAAACAGGTAACAGTTGTTTTTTCCTAGCGGCAGTATAAAGTCCACAAAACATCATAAAATGCATGGTATCTTGTTTTGAGAAATTGCCACACTCACAAGGAGGGGCATCTTCTGGTTTGTCCCATGATAGATAGCAGCCCAAAGAAAATTTAACCAAATTAAACCTAAATCTGACTAATAGCAAATAGCATTCTATGAAGAGTTCTTGTGACATATTTCAGATATGGTTCCAGAGAGGGCGTAGTAATTAACATAGAGTGTATTCTTACAGATGGTTTCATTAATTCTTTCTCCTCTCTATTAAGACGGGCTCTCTCCATAAAATGGACCTTGATCATCTTCTCTCCTGATGTTAGATGGAGTTGAAAAAAGTTCCGGTCTACCCAAGGCAAAAAATGTATTTTTTGAATACTTCAACCAGGGTACTTTCATGGCATGGTCCAAAGAAATGACATCCTCCAGAATTAGATGATTCAAAGTTAACTCTGGATTTAGCCATGTCTTTGCCCAAGATAGAAGGGGTGCCAGTTTCAGCTTATCTGCAATGTAGGGCAGACCCACTTCCTCGTGAATAGAGAAGGTAGGGGTTGATTTGGGAACTGAAAGCAATTGTCTGATTATTCTGTTTTCTACCCTTTGGATTTTATCTTGGGTAGCGTAGCCCCACAAGGCGGCCCCATAGGTGGCAATGGGAAGACACTTCAAATTATAAACCATTAACAATGCTTCCATCGGCCTAGCCCCCAACCTTTTTGTAAAACCCAACAGTGCAGCTTTCGAACAGGCAAAGGATAAACTCTTCGCCTTTATCTGAGGGACCCATGACCCCCTTTCATCGAAAAGGACCCCCAGGTAAAGGAAGACCAGAACCCTTGAAACCACTTCGCCCTTACATATAAATGTTTTAGTTCTAAGCTTTCCTCTCTGTTTACCCACTACCATAGAATGAGATTTTTTAGCATTCACCTTCAGGTCAAGGTTTTCCATAAAGGAACCGAAAAGGTCCAATAATCTCTGTAGGACAATACCTGTACGGGCAATCAATACGGCGTCATCAGCGTATAGGAGGGCCGGAACATGTAATCCTCCCACACGCGGAGCGTCTACCCCCTCCTCTAGATGTTTTCCCAACCCATTTATATAAATGGTGAAAAGGAGGGGGGCCAGGATACACCCTTGGCGGACCCCTTTCTCAGACCTAAACGTGTCTGTGCACCTCCCCTCATTTGTGACCCTAACCTTTCTCCTTCAAAAGGAGACTCAGAGTACGCCCTTTCGAAACTATTGTACTGTTGATTCTGAAACTGAAAGTGTGACTTTTTGCACTGCACAGCATACGTACCTTATAATTTTTTCGCAGTGGTGTTTTAATATCACTTCCTGTTTTTGCATCAACATTTACAGGGCGCCTTTCACCCTGTGCAATGGAAAAAAGGATGAAGTCAGGCTTCACATTAGCGACCCGCAATTCAGCATCCGCCAGGCAGGCAGTGGACAGGGTGTCTTCTGGTCACCAACATTGAGCCTCAGATGGAATGGAGGAGTACCGCAAATAAGAGGAATGGCTTGATGCATGCAATTTCCCAAATTCAACAGGACAAGTACAATAGCATACAGTAACAGTATTGCCACGCCCACCTCCAGGCCACGCCCCCTTCCCGCCCTTCTTAAGCGCCAGCTCACGAGCGCTCTGTTGGTCCGAGTCTCATGAGGCGGAAAGCCGGGAGAAGCTCTTAAAATTGTGTTTAATGTGCTTTTAAAACTTTGACTTGCTGCTATTTGTACTTTGCACGCGGAGGGCGCCGTGTAGCGTATCTATCGCTCACGTGACCCCCTCCTACTGGCTATCATCGCCGCTGGCCACGCCCACCTCCAGGCCACGCCCCCTTCCCGCCCTTGGGGCCGCCTTTATCAATGTGCAATTTCAGAACGCGCAGCGGACGCGCCCAGCGGGCGCGCCGTCTGCACACCAAAGGCGTGCCTAAGGCAAGCCCGTCTGTGCCCGTCCGCGGCCGGACGGGGCTAGGGGCACGACATCATGCCAAAATCTTGTCTTACTCCTCCAAGGAACTTACCGCCCTCCATGGCCATTGGCCACTTTCGGATCCTGTCCGTAGGCTCATCACCTCATTAGGCCTTGTCCCTTCCTCCCCTCCAATACCACATCCTCCGCTGTGTGCTCCCCCGCTACCTTGCTCCTCCCCACTCGACCCTCACCCTACCGCTCCGCCACTGTCTGTCTTCCTACTCAATACCAGGTCAGCGGTCAAGCACCACCATGAGCTGTTTGTCCTACTCGACTCAGAGAAGCCTGACTTACTGCTCTTGACCGAAACCTGGTTTTGTGATTTCTCCCTCCCCGTTCTTCTGGCTACCCTACCCCCCTCCTACGTGGCCTTACGTGCCGACCGCCCGGCAGGCAGGGTTGGTGGTGGTGTGGCCTTAATCGCTCGGTCTGAATTGAACTTCCAATCACTTCCCTTTCCCCCCATCCCCCCCACAGATTTTCTGGTAGTCCGTTCTCTTTTATCCTCCCCCCCGATTACTTGCCTCCTAATGTATCGCCCTCCCCAGTCTTCGTCCTCATTCCTACCGGCTTTTCAAGACCTGCTGGCCAACTTGGTGGTCAACTACGCCTCGGTCTTGGTGCTAGGGGACTTCAATTACTGGCCATCAGACCCACATGAGTGTACGGCCTCAAAAGAATTCACAGAATCCCTTCTGTCCCTCAACTTTGTACCACATATAACTGTCCCCACTCACTCTCACGGGCACATACTTGACCAGGTCTGGTCCCTTAACCTCCCAGTGGCTTCGGCGGCTGTTTCTCCCTGTCCCTGGTCCGACCATGCTCTCATCTCCTTCACCATTTCCCGTAACCCGGTATCCAAAACTCCGCATGCCAAAAATACCTGGGCACGGAATTGGAACAGACTGGATTTTCCCTCCTTGACCTCCCTGCTTCGAAACTCCACTCCGACCCTTTCTGGCTTATCATCTGCCTCTCAAGCCAATGCCATTAACACCTGGCTGGAGGCTGTGACTCAGTGGCTCCCCTATGTCGCATTTCCATCCGTCGACCTAAGGATTCCAACAGATGGTTTAATGACCACCTGAAAGAGCTTAAACTGAGCGTCCGACGGGCGGAGAGGCAATGGAGGAAAAATTACTGTCCCTTATCAAAAACCCACTTTCTCACATCACTGGCCAAATACAAAACTGCAATTCTTGCCGCAAAAACCACCTACTTTTCAACAAAAATAACGTCGGCCGAAAATAAACCCAGGGAAATCTTTGGCATAGTGAATGACCTGGCATTCTCAGACCGAACCTCACCCCAAATCCCTCCTTCTCAGCTTCTATGCGATCAACTCAACACCTATTTCTTGGACAAGATCGTAGCCATCAAGGCCAACATCCCACCGCCCTCGTCTACTTTTGTTGATCCCTCTCCCCCCACCGTTCAATGCCTTCTCACCTCCATTCCCCCCCTCACTCAGGAAACATTTCTGGAGATACTTCCCAAAGTGAAGTCAGGTTCCCCGGCGGACGCCTGCCCGGCACGAATTCTGCAGCAAATCTACTCCTGCTGTCCTGAACCCCCCATCACCTTCCTCAATAGCTCCCTAGCACAGGGTGTAGTGACCCCTGCGCTAAAGGCAGCCACCATAGTGCCCATCTTGAAGAAACCTGGCGCGGACCCTTCCATCTCGGCCAACTACCGCCCCATTTCCCTGCTGCCCTTTCTGGGCAAGGTGATGGAACGCCACGTCACCGCGGTACTCAGCGCCCATATTGAGGCTAATGGGGGACTGGCATCTCGCCAGGCCGGCTTCCGTCCCAGACATTCGACTGAATCGGTTGTGGTCTCAGTCTTAGACAACCTCAGAAAGGGTATGGATGATAACAAACACCAGGCACTGGTCCTCCTCGATCTCTCCACCGCCTTTGACACGGTGGACCATACCACCCTACTTTCCCGTGTCAAGGCGGCTGGAATCGGGGGATCAGCTCTGGTTTGGCTCTCCTCCTTTCGGAGGGACCGCACCCAGGCGGTCCGGCTAGGAGACTTTACTACCACTCCTCTTCCTGTCACTTGTGGTGTTCCCCAGGGATCCTCTCTCTCTCCCTTACTTTTCAATCTTTATATCTTTCCTCTTATTTTCGCACTCCAGCAGCTGGAGGTCACCGTGTACAATTATGCGGATGATCTCCAGCTCATCTTTGATCTATCCTCCTCCTCCCTCTCTGTCTCTAATTTCCAGTCAACAATGACATTCATCAGGGACTGGATGAACCACAACCACCTTAAGTTGAACCCAGACAAAACCGAATTGGTTCTTACCGGTGGTTCGTCCAGCCCCTGGAACTCCCTCTTCTGGCCCTCCTCTCTTGGTCCCCCACCCTCCCCTTCAACCACGGTCAAAACACTGGGTGTTAAAATGAACAATCAGCTCACCCTCCATTCACATATCAGTTCCGTGGTCTCCTCTTGTTTCCTCACTCTTCGAACCATCCGCTCTGTCTCCCGTTTTTTCTTCCCTCAGGCACTTAAGCTGATTATGGCCGCCCTGGTGATATCGCGGCTGGACTATGCCAACGCCCTCTATCATGGCATCCCAGCATACAGCCTGCGGAGACTCCAGATGATCCAGAACCAGGCGGCCCGGCTGGTCTATGGCCCCCCACGCTATCACCATTCCACTCCCCTTCTCAGGGAGCTTCACTGGCTTCCCGTAAAGGAACGCTCCCTTTTCAAGACCGGCTGTATGGTCTTCCAGGCCCGCCAGGGCACTGCCCCCGCCTTCATTTCTTCACTAATAAATGAATACGTTCCCGCAAGAGAGCTCCGGTCTTCCTCCAAGTCTCTTCTTCAGATCCCACGTTTCACACGCAAAAAGTGGGGTGGGACCAACTTCTCCACCCTGGCTCCCACATTTTGGAACTCCCTCCCTGACCATCTCCGTTCTGCCACCCACTATCTTTCCTTCCGCAAGGATCTAAAAACTTTCCTCTTCAATCAGGCCTTCCCCGTTTAATTCTTCCCACCTTTCTCTCTTGTCTTCTCCCTCAGCTGCCGAACCCCCCACTAGCGCCAAGAAACCGCACGGTGCACGCTGCGCTTTAGAAATGTTTTAAATTAGAAATTATCCATTCATTTCTACTTATCTTTTAAGTAATGTTATTGCTGTGAACTTCTATGAGAGTGACTCTGCATTTCTTTGCTCTCTGCTTCTAAATTCATCCCTCCAGCCATTGTATAGTTTTACTTTGCTATTTTTCAAACTAACTTAATTAACAAAGTGTTTCTCTGAGTGCTGAGATAGGCAAAAACGCATAATTACTGCAGCCCTGTACTGTCGCATTCTTTCATTCATTGGAAAGTACTACTTAGTTTAAGTAACCTAACCATTCATTGAGCAATCAACTTCATGCCTGCAGAATGCCTGCAGAAGTGCATGCACTTCCTTTATGTCCTCTTAAAATATTTATGGATATCTTCGTATCCAAAGATTTGTTTATCTTCATTTGTTGTTTGTCCATGCTGTGTTTTTTTTCGAAACTAGGCTGTAATACAGTCTTCACTTTTTTGCACCCTGAGCTCCCATTCTCCCTCTCATGAACGCTTTGCAAGTTTCCCAAACTATATCCTCCTTAGCTGAACCCACATTTACGTCTAGAAAAACTTGTATCTCCTCTTTAAGAGTTTCTAGAACTTCTTCGTCAGCTAAAATTGTACGATCTAGTCTCCAAACAGGACTCATTTCTTCTAATTCTAAACTTAAGTTTAAACTCACTGCAGAGTGATCTGATAAATGTGCCCCTATGTGTTCTGCGCTTGTAACTCGCTCTTTCAACCTAGTGTCTACCAGAAAAAAATCTATCCGTGAATTATGCTTATATTTTTTATTATAGAAAGTAAATCCTAACTGCTGTGCTGCTTTAAATCTCCAAATATCACAAAGCCCTTGCTGGACCATAACTGACTTTACCTTAGCAGTCATTTTACTATTTACTATTGCCCTAACATTGCCAGTTCTATCCAACTTGCCATCTAATACTGTATTGAAGTCTCCTGCCATGATAATTTTACCTGATAATTCCAGCAACTCCAATTCAATTTTTTCTAAAATTGTGGGATCGTCCACATTCGGGCCGTAATAACTAACTATTACAAGCACTTCACCCGCCAGTCGTAACTTACAAATCACCCATCTTCCTCTGCTGTCTACTGAATTATTTTCAACTACTATATCAGCTCCTTTTCTAATCAAAATAGCCACCCCTTTTGTAACCAAATCTTGAGATGTAAAAATTGCATTTGCAATCCACTTTTGAGTACTAAATATCTCCTTACTTTCCTTTTGTGTTAAATGTGTCTCTTGCAAGATGATCACCTGAGCTGGTGAATCTTCTAAATATTTCAAAATTAGTAATCTCCTTGATTTAACCCGGAGACCATTCACATTCCATGTAAGGAACCTTAGCTCCTTATTAGTAATCCTGCTCATCATGCACTGCCCAAATTTCCCTTCTAATTATGTGACAGTAAGGCAGCTCATGAGGAATATATATATATTTTTTTTATTTTCTCCCTTGACCCTCTCCCTCCCCTCCCCTCCCCTCACAACCATTTCCCTCCCCGGAAAACCCAACCATAACTCCCATGGCCTAGGCCAGTGGATGTCACAGTGGTGATGTCTCTTGCTACTATTTTATATATACACGGTCAGTATTCTGCTTCTATCCATCGTGAGTGACATCCAGAAAGGCGTCTACCTCTTCAACTGTACGAAATGTATACATCTTATTGTGCCACATTACTTTTAAAAAAGCAGGACATTTTAGCTGGGCCGTGGCTCCTATTTCTCTTAAGGGAATCAATTGTTTACCCAATTCCCATTGCCTATTTGCTGTGGCTGGAGACAAATCCGACCTAATGTCTACTGTTATTCCGTCTATCATTATAGACTTTTTCTTAAGAGCAAGTGACAGAATTTTTTCTTTTAGCGAATATGTCGCAAAATTAATCAGAATTTTTCTTGGCTTAGCACGGTCTGGGTTCAACCTAAAGGGATCGCGATGTACTCGCTGAATATCTCGGGTCAACATTTCCTCAGTTTCAACTAATGATAATTCCTTCTTCAATAGCTGCACTACAAAGGTCTTTATATCCGCACCCTCCTTTCCTTCTTGAAGTTTAAGAATTTTTAAGTTATTGCGCCTTTGCATGTTTTACAACCTTTCTACTCTTTCATCCAATTCTCTGTCCCTAGAATATAGCTTCTCTATCTCTTTGCGATTATCCAGAACTCTTCCCTGTACAACTTTCATCTCTGATTCCATCTCTCCTGTACGTGTAGTTAATTTGTCAATCTTATCTTCTAACAATGTACATGTGGCGCTTATGCGCTCCTGATTCCTTTTGGAGGCTTCAAATCCTAGATGAATGTCTTGTTCCAATTTCCTTAACAACTCCATAACAGACACATCTGTTGTTGCAAATCTCTCTTGCTGTCGTAAACCAGATTCTTCTGAGGAAATCAGCGTTTTTCCACTAATCATAGTATCATCTTGCCTTGTAAATATATCCTCTCTCGCATTATCTTCCAGCTCAGCAGAGACAACAGTTAAACTTTCAGCTAATGAGTCTGGTGAAGTGGATTGAAATCTCTGCTCAATGGATGCCTCCACGTCCACACTAATAACTTCCCCCTTATCTGCCTCCATCTCTGTTACAAGAACCTGGAAGGGGTTTGGTGTTAAGAGGGTTGACCAGTCCTGTTCCTGCTCCCGTTCCTCTTCTATAGAGCTCAATGAATGACCAGCCGACTCATCCAACTCAGCCCACTCGCCAACCTTAGGCTGAGATTGAGAGATAGAATCAGGCTTCAACACCAGGACTTTTGGGACTGGCTTAAAATATGAATTAAGCGAAGGGGTTATTGGGGGCTTGAGACCAGCTTTTTCTTTTTTTTGTCTCTTTTTTCTTTCTTTCCTTGATGGGGAATCCTTGGTTTTGTAAGAAGCAGGCTTAGAAGTAGCCTCTTCTTTTGACGCACCCTTTTTAGCACCCTTCTTAACCTCTAACGAATAAGAAATCAAGTCCCCTTGAGTTTTATCAACTTTGTTTAAACCCACCAAACCGCACTGTCCCTCCAGTCTGTTACTCCTCAATTGGTATCTTGTTTTGCCCCCCTCGTCCAGCCCTTTGCTTACTTGCTCAGTATCAGTGTTCCAACCAACCTCCTTAACTCGCTGCTCGGCTTCCTCGCCAGCTTTACTCCCCAGCAAAAAAGCGGGGGGGGGGGTGTTCGTTAGGGCTTCCACTCCTCGTCCTCTGCCTCCGCTTGTTGGCGTTCCAATTTTCGCCAGCACTCGGCGTCCCCTGCTGACTCCTTGTGTCGCTCTCTCCCAGCTCCCAGCCGGCAAATGACGCGACTCCGCCCCCTCACTCTCGGCGGCTTGCAGAGCCGAGTTCTCCGCCATCCGCTGCAAGTCTCCAAACACCGGCCGACAAACGGCCTCCAGGATCGCTAGATAACTCGTTTTGGGTGCTCAACAATCCCCGCTTGCACCAAAGTATGTGCGCCCTCCCGAATTACTGACAACTGACCGCAAGTCTCACTTCGACACCACCACTGCTCCGGACATCCGCGACCCGCTACCTAGCCGGCCGACATGTTTTCCCTTCGAATTTAGAAAAAGAGATTCGAAATTGTGAAACTAGTCGAATTCCCCAGGGCGGTATCATTTCAGAGGGTTCATGGAAGAAAAAGCTCTTAGATATAAAGGTTCAACTTACGGCAGTACTTACTCAAAGAGTTAAAGAAAGATGGGAAGCCAGCCAGTTGGCACACTTTTCAAATGGAGAGGGATGTGGCAAGTTATTAGCGTGGAAAGCCAAGAAGGATGCTATACGGAATCAAATTAAAGAGATTAAGAAATAGGGCACAGGTCAAGTCATAACAGAAAGGAAACAAATTGTAGAAGCGTTTCATGATTATTTTGTGAATGTCTATACAGAGGACCTTTGTCCAAATAAGTTTGAGATTGAGAGCTGGTTACCCCTAGTAAAACCACTTGCAGCAGAGGATATGTTGGAGCTAAATAAGGAAATTACTCAAGAAGAGGTGATGAAAGTGATTAAGGAAAGTAAAAGGGGGAAAGCCCCTGGGCCAGATGGCCTCCCAGCAGAAGTATACAAAGCTTTAGGAAATACAATGGTCCCTACACTATGTCATCTGTATAATAAAATTTTTAGAGGGGAAGTAACAATTCCAAGTTCATGGAACGAGGCAACTATTGTCTTAATACTTAAACCAGGGAAATCTCCAAAGAGTTTGGATGCTTATAGGCCTATCTCACTCTTAAATTGTGACTACAAATTTTTCTCTAAAATCCTAGCTGACAGACTCGGTAAAATCATTCATAAACTGATTCATGAAGATCAAAGGGGGTTTATTAAGATGAGATACCTAAAAGAACTTACTTACTCTTTGATAGGTATGATAGACTTAGCTTCCAATTATGAATACCCCTTGGCAGTGATCGCGTTAGACGCTGCCAAGGCCTTTGATCGAGTTAATTTCGTATACCTAAAAGCACTCCTGCATTATCTTAACCTAGGAGACAAATTCACGCAATCTATTTTTTCTTTGTATTGTGCACCGACATCGCGAGTATTGGTAAACGGGACTCTTACACTTCCTATTAGAGTAATGCGGGGTACCCGACAAGATGCCCCTTATCACCCTTGCTTTTTAACCTATACATAGAGCCTCTTGCATGTAAAATTAGAGCTTCAGGAGAGATACCCCCCTTTGTTGTGATGGACTGGTCAAAGAAACTTGGACTATATGCAGATGATATTATTGTTTATTCTTCTAATTTAGTTGGCTCTTTGGAAAATCTAGTTAAGACAACAAAGGATTTTGGTAAGATCTCCGGTTATCAGTTAAATCAAGATAAAACTGAAATAATGACTTGGAATCCTAATACGGGAGGGGTAAAAACCACAGCAGTAATGAGATATCTTGGTGTTAGGATCACGCAAAAAATTGAAGATTTGGCAAAAACTAACTTTGATAGAGTGAAAAAAGAAGTTGGTGACACACTAAAAGGCTGGATGAATTTACCCCTTTCAATATACGGACGATCTAATCTTGTAAAAATGGTGATTGTACCTAAAATTACTTTCTTGTTTGAGACTATTCCGTTGGGTTTTAAAAAGGAATGGCTGGTTAAGTTACAGAGTATGATAACATCATTCATTTGGGCGTCAAAGGCCTCTCGAATCTCATGGAAGAAAATAAGGAGGAGAGTAAATAAAGGAGGGTTGGCGGCTCCAGATATACAAATTTATGCATGGGCTTTTTGTTTAAAAAACTGCAGGATGCTGTTGGGTACCCTTCTTAGTTCTCAGATTGGCGGATTATTTGGAATAATGCTGAAAAGGTCGGGATATCATGAGTTTGGTTTTTTGTATAAGTTTGCAGACCCTAAATTTTTTTAAAAGGTGAGACTTAAGACTTTGAGAGATTTGCCTGAGATATGGCATAAAATCAGGAAAATATCTAAACTGCCCTATTTTAGCTATATGGCTCCAATATGGGAGTCTCCTGGAGCTCCCTCCTGGACAAAAGACGCGCTAGCACTACATCTGAAAAAGGAACCTGCTTTGCAAAGGTGGAAAGATTTGTTTCAAGATGGCAATTTAATTTCTTGGGGTTTTTGCCAGCAAATGTGGGGTCCAGTTTTCTCAAAATACAAATACCTACAGATCCAAAGCTGGGCAAATCATTTGGAATCAGAGATCGGAACGGAAAATGACTTCGAGTTAAAATTGGAGACAGGGACCTTTAAGAAGGAAGTAGCTTTCTGGTATTGGCAAATACTAGAAATGGAGGATGGATCATTCGACCTGCCAGAGACCCTGTGGAAGGATAGCTTGCCAAGGATCGCGACAGAAGACCAATGACAAGTAACTATGTGCATGCTATATAGAATTGTTAAACCTGCAAACCTAAGGCGAAATCTTTTATTTACCATTCACAGGGCATATTGGTCTCCGTATAGACTTTCTAAATTTAAAGATGGAGGGATTGTCGGATGTCCAAAATGTAAAGCTCCAAATGTTGATGACTTACACATGTTTGTGTCTTGCCCAAATATCAAGCAATTCTGGATTGACGTAAGTAATTCTCTCTCCAAATCTCTGAACCAATGCCTTGAGGTAAGCCCTGAATTAATTATTACGGGGAGATATGATTTACAAAACAGACTTTTGAATAATAATGTTAGACTTATTTTTATGCCATGTTGCTAGCACGTCGAGAGATATGTAAACTATGGGTCTCACCACTTAGTCCTATTTTAATGGATTCGATTTTAGCCATGAGGTACATGGCTAAGCTTGATATGTTAGACCGTTCTAAAAGAAATAGAGGATTTTGGATACCCTTCCTGTTAAATTTTGGTTGAATTACATTTACCTTAAAGTCCGATGATTAAGCCCGTGCCTGTCTCGCTGGTATATGGACTTTCCCAGGACGATAAATAGAGATGGTGGAGGACACACATGTAGGGTCAGGTGGTCAAGAAGGATAGTTTAGAGGAAGGCCAGACTCAAGAATATGTGTTGTCTACGCCCCATTACTCTAATCCAGCCTAAGAGATAAAAACAGCCCAGTGTTGGATTAAGAAAGAAGTTATGGGCGGCAAGACGGCAAATGAGGATAAAAAAAAATAAAAAAAATAAAAAAATGCTGTGTTTTTTTTTCCTCTCTCAACAAAACGTTCCCAAAAAACCCCATTCCCATCCAATTTCCAAACCCTAACCCTCTTCCCCCGGGCTGTGTGGTTTTCATTGATGTGTGTGTAAATGACAGCAATAATTCCACACACTTGCTGGAGAGGATAAGGTCATAGCAACTGAAAATGAATTACATTTCAAGGCTGGTGAAAGAATCGAAGGATATATTCTTACTCAGCTTCACACAGACCCATGACTATTGGCAAATCAAAGCAGATTTTCATGGACGCCATCAATTGGATTGATCATGAAGAACATCCTCCTCCAACACGTGGCAAATGATTACGCAATGTGTCCTTCACCTTCAGTACTATTTCTTGTAGTAGTAGCCAATGTCAAATTCCACGCAAGTAGTAGTTATACTTTCAATACTTTAGCATTTGTAAAGCTACATTTTGGCACTGTTCTAGTGTACTGTCACGTGCTATAGTATCTATCATACCGTTCTAATGCTCCGCTCAGGCCAATCAAGGTTTCAATTTCTTTTTTTTCATATGCTGCAACTGCCACTGTGTACCACCACTAGTACCACCGCAATGATGCCATTTCAACCGCCCAGGATTGCCATTCTTAATCGCCATTTGCCATGCAGCCAGCCCTGTGCCTAGCCCTATTTTCAAACACGAATTACAGGTAAGATAAGCATTTGGGGGGAGGAAGAATAATGGAGTAGTATGAGAGACGAGAGACTGGCAGTAGTACTAGTAAAGTCCTAGGACAATTGAATTCACTAACTCTGTGAGAGGCACTTACTTTTGTAAACATTTGGGCAATTACTTACACAATTTGAATCAAGAAGCCACTTAAGTTTCAGGAAAACAAACTTACAGTTAACCCCACCCCCTCCAGCCTCAACTGCAGTAAAAACACGTATGATATGTTTACGTTGAAAGTAATAATTATTTATATCCCTAACAAAAATAAACTACCCCGCAAGACCCGACCCACCACCCCTACCTAACCCCAACGAATGTCCGTGAAATAAAAAGTCCCCAAAGTCCAAAAAACTCAACTCCCAATTCCCACCCCCCAAAAGTCTTTAAAAAAGGGGCAAGGGACAGTCTCTCCTTCTCTAATGCCGCCGGCGGCGTACTTTTTGGGCCAGGTGGTCATGCTCCTTGCGGAGGTTCTTGAGCAGGATTCTCAGTTTCTTCTGCTCCTGCTCAAGGTAGGACACCCTGAGGGTTAGGCGGTGCACGCGTGCCTTGCACCTGCTGTGGGGGGCAGCTGATTTTTTGGCTGCTTGGCGGTGGCAGGTGGTTGCGGTACCACGGCTCCATACCGCTGGAGGCCTGCACTGACTGGCTGACCCAGGGAGCGCGGAGGAGTATGCAGCTGTTCCTGTGGATGTTGTGGTTGACTTCGTATCCTCCTCCTCCTGGTCCACCAGCCACCGATTTTCGTCGACAGTCGCCTCCAGTTTCGGTTGCCGGGCCCGTCTAGCCAGCTCCTTCTGTGACCGTTTGGAAGGAGCATCTATATGAAGAAAGAAAAACATAGTCTTTAACCAATGCTCCTTAAGATTAACACAATATAATTCAACAGAAAGTTGTGTCCCAGTAGAACTAGCAACTTGTAAGCACAGTACATAACGTGTGTGGCCTGTATCTATCTAACCTGCCACTTCTTCAGCCTTGATCTAGTGGGAGTTTCAGGAATCAATTCTATGAGCACTATAGACTCAGTGCATTAGAGTCAACTATGACAGTACAACAGTCTTATTCTTCTTCTTCTCTCTTATTTAGCGAAATTGGTACGTAAACTTCTGGAAGCCGGCATAATGCCAGCGCAGTCAACTTGCACGGCATGATGACAGAGGCTTGCGTTACTTTACCAGTCCAGTACATGCAGGTGGTGAAGCTCTTACTTTTCTATTACTGGTGGCACTTAGAATACTCTGTTACAAGGGCTACTGCTTAATTAATTTAACTTTCACCCAACAGTGCCAATGACTACTAGAAAAGGAAAATGAAGAAGATAAATAATATGATTATCTATCCCTTCACAGGATATGTATTTGGTTACATATGGGATGACTTTAGGTGCTTTGTTTTTTATTGAGTGAACACTGATAGGCCACACATGAATGACAGAGTTGTACTAAAATTATGAACAGAGGTAGTGAGTGGCCCCCGTAATTGCCAGATATATGCTGTGCTTGCAATACAAAGTACTGCACCTGTTCATGGTAGTATTCGTAAAAATTACAACTTCTTTTCCTTGCCTTTCCTACACTGGAACGGGCGTGCGGGTGCGGTGTTACATGCTCTTCAAAGTAACACTTAGTACATCCAGTGACCGTCTACTCTCTCTACATACACATATGCTATTTATGAGTCAGATAGTACCATGATCCAGGCATCCATCCATTCAAGGTAAACGTCAATCATTCTTAATGTCTCAAGTGGACAAACCTTACTTTTTCTCACGGGAAAAGAACATTTTAATTTTATTTTGGAAACCGCAAGCCATGCATCCGTGCTTGACTTGCATTTGAATTTCAACCAAAGGATACACACATACAGTTTCTGTTTCACCCACCCAGGCAGTCCTCTTTCCTTTTTACTTCCACCCATCCTTGCTTCATCCTTCAACCGGACATGAATCATATTCCCAGCCACCTCGGGCAGCATTCAAAAACACGTATCATTCTTTGCCAGTCATCATTACTTTTAACTCGCTCGTCCTTCCACACTTACTTACACCCTTCTTTCCCTTTTCATTCATCCCATCCATTAAGTTCATCTCTGATCTGAATTGGATTCTCGAAAAAACTTTCACAGCTGAGTTGAAGTCAATTTAGAGCAGGCTACTATCTGGTTAATAAAAACATAGTTCTAAATTTGTAAGTCTTCTTAACTTGTACTGTACAACATATAGTACACCCGTGCAGAGAGCACACTCTGAAGTCTGCTTGCTCAATAAGTAAGGAATATAATAGCTTACCACTGTCCGCCACTACCGTGGCATCCCCCACAGCAGCTCCGCTGGCTGTTGCACTGCCTCCGCCCCAGGAGTGCCCATCTCCGCGCTGGCCCCGGCACCAGTGGATGGTTGTGCCGATGTTCCGCCTAGAAAACACATTTCAGATTCTTAGATGCCTTATACACCACTCCCTTGTATTTTGTCTAGGAATGAAAAAATGTCACTACAACTACACAAACAAATGTAATAATTTGTGACTGTCTAGTCAAAACTAAAAATTGCACTTTTTTCAGGGAAGGGTGTTGTCTTGCTACACTTTTTGGCACAACTGATGAATGCTTGCTTTTTAACAAGCACCGTTTTTCTCATAACAGACAGAAGCTTCCCTTCTAAGAACAAGAGCAACATCAGGTCATCATCAGTAGGACGGAGTCAGCAACGATTCAGCACCACAAAGAAGATTTGAAGTTCCAACCAGGTGAGGGCTCGCCCACAATTATTGAGTGAGATCACTAAGCACTTTTCCATTTTCAATCCACCGTTTATGTTGTATGATGAACTTGATTTTAATAAATGTTTTTACTTTTAATAAAGCTTTAAAACTTACATAGACTCTGTGGGTTTTAGTCATGAGTGAGTGAGCGAAAGGGTTTGCAATTTGCCAGCATGAGTCCGTGGCTCTGACAGTTCAGGACTCCGACTCCGTAGTCTTATGTCCTGGGTTGGATAATCATCATTGGGAATCAATCAACGATGAATTAGGGAGCTAAATGACTCTGTTACACTAGCTAGTCAGTGAGGAGATTGGGGGTTCAAATTCTGTTATGACTGAGGTATGTGGAAAGTCTAACTGCGCCTATCATAATTGATAAACAATGCACTATTTAGTGTCCATAGTTCTGTTTGTGCAGAATTGTCCCTGCAACAATAGTAGTATGGATTGTCCTCCTATCCAATCAAAAAGTAACCTAGTATCTTATTCTTTCTTGGTGGTCATTGACAGTTTACTGTTGGGAATTGTCAAAGCATAAACATTTAGAAGACTTCAAAAGACATTATGGACAACCCAGAGGACTGCACTCAGTGCATAGAGCTATTGCTGAAAATAATGGGAGTTTCGTTTAACACCTTTTGCCAACTGTGCAATCTTAGTTAGCTACACAGAAAGACTAATAATAATAATCTAGTAGTAACACAGGGAGTCATAGTAGAGGCAGGATAAGAATTTAGAAACAGTCTACAAGAAGATCAAAGACGATGTAGGAAAAATTGAATGTGGAACGTTAGTAAAAAATAGGTACTTTAAAAGATAGGGAAGTATAATTATTAATATTAACATGAAAACTTACTGGGGCCAGCAGAGGAGCCCTCGCCTGACCGATCCTGGCCTTCCTGGTCCTCGTCTGCCGGCGCCGCTATCTCATCCGCTGTCCTCTTGCCCCTGGGGGGAGCTGATGTACAACATGAAAGAAAGACCCAAACATGGATGATTGTTGTCAACCAAATCAAACATTTCAAAAGAACAATAACAAACTATTTCGGGGAAATAGCAAATAGACAACAATTGCACTAAATTTATTGACCTATCTGATGTGGTCTACTAGGATATTAGTATTGCTGGATTCCCGGACCGTCGACTTGGAAAGTTATGTAACTCGCTAAACAAACTACAAAAAGGTTCGACTAGGACTGGCAGGCAGAACTATGCAGCACGCGAAGTGACAGACAAAGTCCATTGTGATTGCAGACCAGTGAAAACACTAAAAAGTAAGTTTCCTACTACATAACCAGTCATTAAAATACTCAAACTATCAATCCACCACCACTATCTCTCCTAGTGGCAGGTGTACAAAGGAAGGACTGGACTTGAGTCTCTAGGGGCAGATTTATAAGTCCCTTGCAGCTCTTTTGCTCCATCGTTGCATGACTTTTGTGATGTAGCGGCAGCGCTAAAGGGGCGCCTTGGTGCGGGGTAGATTAACAACGTGACGCATCTGGGAGATGCATCACGTTGTAAAGCCCTGCGCCATCAGGGGGCGTTCCGGTGCAAGGGAGCTCTTTCCTGGGCAGGAACGCATCCTAAAAGTGGCTGAGTGAAATCTACAAGAGTTCACTCAGTAACTTTTAGGCCAATGCTGCGTCACTCAGTCAAAATCCTGCGCCTACTTGTAGCAGACGTACGGCTTGACGCAGCATTGGGGAGATAGGGCACCCCGGAGCATTGCTGGAGCAGCGCCGTGGTTGCGACGCAACTCCAGCAATGCACTGCCTTTAGGGCACAGACGCGTGACGCTCTGTGTTGTTTTTGGCCCATGGTGCGCCGCATTGTAAATGCGGCACACCATGGGTAGTGGAGGCGTGGTGCACAATTACTGGCGCATCCCTGCTAATTTGCAGGGATGCGCCAGTAATTGTAAATCCCGCTTAGTGTCTAGCATTACGCAGTTCTGTAAAGTACACTCATACATAATTACTCAGGCCAATGAAATGAGCAAAAAAAACGAAAACAAAGAGGCATAGTAGCACCGCCACTGAGCAGGAGAGCAGAAATGCAATCACAGAACATTTTGAAACATAATTTACCTACAATCTAATCGGCCGCATTATTGCTCTTCGGAAAAAACAAAAATTTGCAATATGATAACACATAGAGCAGGAGAAAACAGAGTAGTGATTAAATAGCTACTTCTACTCACCAAGCCCGGGGATCTCGACGCCCAGCAGGTCGAGCAGGTCGCGTTCACGGTCCAGGAGGTCAGACCACGGGTGCGTGGCCTGGTTGTGGGCGCGCGGGACCCGAGAGTGTTGATACATGGCCCGCCACACCTTCTCCCACTGCTTCCGATGCTCCCGGAGCCCGTACCCGTTAGTGATCCTGCCGCCTGCGGTTATGGTCTTGGGGAGGCGGGGCTGCACATAGTAAACCAGGGCGGCCAACTCCTCCGCGCTGAAGATCTCCCGGGCTATGACTAGCTCCCCCCGCAATCGCCTGCTTGGGAGCCGAGTACGGGGTGCAGGACCCTTCCCCTTCTCCTTCCCGGCTCCCTTTGCCATGGTCCTGTACAGCAGAAAAAAAAAGTTTAAAAAAGTAGCTTTAAAAGTAACGAAAAGTTGAAAATAACACAAAATATAGATCTAGAAAAAAAGAGGGATAGATATAGAATAGAAAAGATAAAAACAAAGTCCTAAGAAACAAAGGATTGCACAGATGAAAGGAGAATTAGAAAGCATGCACAGAACCATAGCAATGATTGAAAAACAAGATGGCCGCGCCCATTAAGGACCGCGTGGGTAAGTTGGCTCGATTTTTCCTGCGCGAGTACGCAAAAACACGTGCGAACTCGTAATAGCGCACGCACGCAATGCGACATTGTCAATAGCGCCCTGAAACGGAAATAGGCAACGCGCACAAGATGGCCAGGCCCATGTACGACCGCATGGGCAACCTCGCAGTCAGTGCGCTGCAAGCGGTCCGCGAATAAGCAAAAAACCTGGCGAACACGCAAAAAAAAAAGAAATCTGAAAATTTGCATGAATTCGCGGATTGCAAGTTTGATTTCGAGTGAATTTGCGCCCCGCGAATCTCGTGAAATTGCAGAAAAACGAATTTTGCTAAACTGAAAGCACTTAGCAGGTGCAAAAGTTCAAGCTAATTTGTAACCATTCCCTGTAGTGCTTCCTGAGGGGCCCCTCCAGAGTTCAGTTGCAAAGCAGGGTCAGAGAATAGTTACCAGTATGGCACAATGCTCCGGTAAAAAAAATAAACTGCAACAGGAAGCACTTACAGCTAAGGAAGCAGGTGCCAAACTTAAAGCTCAAATTCAGTGACACATTAACCAGCCCCAAATGAATTAATCTTAGTTGAGGCTGGGAAGGTGTGCTTTGCTTTCCCCCATAATCTACAGTGGTGAACAAGAGGGTGGTAGTGGTAAACCAGAGGGTGCTGTGATAAACCAGAGGGGGACAGTGATGATCCAGAGGGTGGCAGTGGCAAACCAGAGGGTGGCAGTGATGAACCAGAGGGTGGCAGTGATGAACCAGAGGGTGGCAGGGATGAACCAGAGGATGCCAGTTATCAACCAGAGGGTGGCAGCCTTGAGGCAGAGGATGGCAGTGATGAACCAGAGGGTGGCAGTGATGAACCAAAGGGTGGCAGTTGTGAACCAGAGGGTGGCAGTGATGATCTAGAGGGTGGCAGTGAAGAACCAGAGGGTGGCAGTGATGAACCAGAGGGTGGCAGTGATGATCCAGAGGGTGGCAGTGGTGAACCAGAGGGTGGCAGTAATGAACCAGAGGGTGGCAGTGAAGAACCAGAGGGTGGCAGTGGTGAAACACAAGGTGATGAATCAGAGGATAGCAGTGATGAACCAGAGGGTGGCAGTGGTGAACCAGAGGGTGGCAGTGATGATCCAGAGGGTGGCCGTGGCAAACCAGAGGGCGGCAGTGATGAACCAGAGGGTGGCAGTGGCGATCCAGAGGGTGGCAGTGATGAACCAGAGGGTGGCAGTGATGATCCAGAGGGTGGCAGAGGCGAACCAGAGGGTGGCAGTAATGAACCAGAGGGTGGCAGTGATGAACCAGAGGGTGGCAGTGGTGAACCACAAGGTGATGAACCAGAGGATAGCAGTGATGAACCAGAGGGTGGCAGTGGCAAACCAGAGGGTGGCAGTGATGAACCAGAGGGTGGCAGTGGCGATCCAGAGGGTGGCAGTGATGAAACAGAGGATGGCAGTGATGATCCAGAGGGTGGCAGTGGCGAACCAAAGGGTGGCAGTAATGAACCAGAGGGTGGCAGTGATGATCCAGAGGGTGGCAGTGGCAAACCAGAGGGTGCTGTGATGAACCAGAGGGTGGCAGTGGTGAACCACACGGTGATAAACCAGAGGATAGCTGTGATGAAGCAGATGATGGCAGTGGTGAACCAGAGGGTGGCAGTAATTAACCAAAGGGTGGCAGTGATGATCCAGAGGGTGGCAGTGGCAAACCAGAGGATGGCAGTAATCAACCAGAGGGTGGCAGGGATG
The DNA here is from genome assembly GCF_964263255.1 of Lissotriton vulgaris. Classification (NCBI taxonomy): domain Eukaryota; kingdom Metazoa; phylum Chordata; class Amphibia; order Caudata; family Salamandridae; genus Lissotriton; species Lissotriton vulgaris. The sequence goes on along the minus strand of NC_141693.1, from coordinate 1,185,808,154 downwards.
AACCAGAGGATGCCAGTGATCAAACAGAGGGTGGCAGTGGCAAACCAGCGGGTGGCAGTGATGAACCAGAGGGTGGCAGTGGCAAACCAGAGGGTGGCAGTGATGATCCAGAGGGTGGCAGTGATGATCTAGAGGGTGGCAGTGACAAACTAGAGGGTGGCAGTAATGAACCAGAGGGTGGCAGTGATGATCCAGAGGGTGGCAGGGGTGTACCAGAGGGTGACAGTGGTGCACCAGATGGTGACAGTGGTGAACCAGAGAGTGACAGTGGTGAACCAGAGAGTGGCAGTGGTGAACCAGAGTGTGCTGTGATGAACCAGAGGGTGGCAGTGGTGAACCAGAGGGTGATAGTGATGAACCAGAGGGTGGCATTGGTGAACCAGAGGGTGGCAGTGATGAACCGGAGGGTGGCCGCGATGAACCACAGGGTCGCAAACAGGCTGGACACGTAGAAACAACATGGTCGCAACTGTTTCGACCACACAAGTAACTTCGCGTTCCCGAACTTGTAAAAAACCCTCGCGAACTAGCAAAAACCCTTGCGAACAGGCAAAAAAAGAAATTCGTAAATTCGCACAAATTCGTGGATTTTGCGAATTGCGAGTTTGCTTTCGCACAAATTCGCGGATCGCGAATTTGCAAATTTCGCCCATACTAAAAGAGACCAGACATTCGTCACAAGCTTGGTGCTGAAAAACAAACTATGCAAAAACAACAGTTGATGGATAGAATGCAGAACAATGTCATACATTCACCCCAGTACAGAGATCTGGGCCTAAATCCATTGTTCTTTTGTTTGCTCACCATGCCATTCCAGTTTGAACCCAGCCATATGCAAATCAGTCTTGACCCTGTGCCCCATGGGAACAGTCCAGCCCAAACTGCCAAGCTAGGTCCTCCCTGGACTGGAAACAAGCATCCTAGGACCGGTTTCGGGCTTCCAGCCCTCATCAGCCAGGATAGCTTGATTCCAGTGGCATGGTAAGCACGGGACTCACGTCTGAGCATACCCATCCCACTCAGGTGACAAATGCAAAAACAACAGTTGATGGACAGAATGCAGAACATTATCAGACATTCACCCTAGTACAGAGATCTGGGCCTAAATCCATAGTTTTTTTGCTCACCATGCCATTCGAGTTTGAACCCAGCCATATGCAAATCAGTCTTGACCCTGTGTCCCATGGGAACAGTCCAGCCCAACCTGCCAAGGATGGTCCTCCCTAGACTGGAAACAGGCATCCTAGGACCGGTTTCGGGCTTTCAGCCCTCATCAGCCAGGATAGCTTGAGTCCAGTGGCATGGTGAGAAAGTTACCCACGTCTGAGAATGGATTTAGGCCCAGATATCTGTACTGGGGTGAATGTATGACATTGTTCTTTATTTTGTCCATCAACTGTTGTTTTTGCATTTGTCACACCTAGTCGTACGGGTATGCTCAGACGTGAGTCCTGTGCTCTCCATGCCACTGAAATTAAGCTATCCTGGCTGATGAGGGCTGAAAGCCCAAAACGGGGCCTAGGATGCTTGTTTCCAGTCCAGGGAGGACCTGGCTTTGCAGTTCGGACTGGACTGTTCCCATGGGGCACAGGGTCAAGACTGATTTGCATATGGCTGGGTTCAAACTGGAATAGCATGGTGAGCAAAAAAAGATGGATTTAGGCCCAGATCTCTGTTCTGGGGTGAATGTATGACATTGTTCTGTCCATCACTGTAGTTTTTGCACGAAAAACAAACTTTGGCTAAATTTCAATCAAATGGCATCTGATATCTTCAGAGTAGTCCATCCCTGTAGGTTAGGGAAATCTTACATCTAGAATGTTATCTAAAGCAGACCATCCCAATAACTCTCCCTCCTTTTACTCTCCTGCAAATGTTGCACAAAATTGTGGCCTTAAACTTAGGCAATAAGCGTTAGTATTACACATATTCTTTTCAGCTAAAGCCTGTTAGCCTGCCCCGTTCACTAAGGATTTGCCTTCAAAAAGAAAATCAGGTTAATTATGGTCACCTGGGTAAGCAGGTGAGATCCCCACAGCCCATTTGCCCAACTAAGCCACCACTCGGAATATAGCGTAGATATGAAAAGGGACGGAGAGGGTTGGTCATGTCACATTGGAGGGACCAGTTTCACTTCCTTGAAATCTCCAGCATCTCTGGATCGGATTCCTCTCTTTTCATTACTATGGAGATCCACAGAAGCTTTTGTATTGGAAACACTGTAGATTTCCCTGCTGATCAGCCGACTTCATGAAAAGTGAATTGTAATTTCCTGTTGACCAATTAATTACAAAGTCACTACTTAATCAGTTTTCTATATACAGTTCTTGAATTTTATTGTTTGAAGTATATTTTGTTTCGCTGCATCAACTTCCACAGTGAATCCAATGGATATTTTCTGGATATGTTACAAGATATTTTTTCTCCATGTAATTCAAATTTAAGGGTGGCTGATGCAATGTATCTCTGGGTTAGATATTATATATGCTTAAGGACTCACTCCTCACATTGAAATGAAAATATAATGCACACTAAAGCAAGAAGGTAAAATCATTAGTAAAGGTTGTGCTCCTTTAAGTAAAAAAGAGCCATATTTACCAGTGACCTGAGTTGATGTTGCGGTTGATAATGTTGTTGGTGTTTCTGCAGATGTTGTAGATCCTGAAACATGAACACAATTAATAAAATGAGGTCCAGGATTTATTACAAATAGATTCAAAATGTTATCAAACTTCTCCCTGTCCATATTACGATGTTGATGCTTCTCTATGTAATCAGTTTTAAAAATCTAGATCTAATTCACCTATTTCGCCTATAGTATGTCAACCTCAAAATCTGTGACAACACAATCTTAGCACCAGTCTCTCAAACTACACACTTGGAATGGTCACTCATATAGACATTCCTTGGCCAGTATGCAAGAATTACAACAACATAAATATCGTCCTTAAACATAGATGTGGAGCTAAAAATAGTAAATCTATACCCCCTTGTACATACTTACGATCATTACATGTGTAGGACAAATTGAATATTAACTGTGCTTTAATGACACACTTTTTTCTTTTGATATAAGGGAGCAAGTAACTAGATCAATCTCACAATTACCTACATTCAAAACATAATATCAAACATTCTCTTTGAAGTGGATATTATTCAAACCATTTTAAAATACAATTTGGTGAAACAAAAAAAGTAAAGTAGTATTTGCAATGACAAAAGTAGACAGACCCAAAACTGACGAGCCTCCTCTCAAGCCAAAATTTGGATGATGGCCCCTCTGACTGTCAGCTCTTTTTTAGCTCAAGCCTAGGCAACGCTGGTGCTGACTGTTCGAGACATGTTGTTGAAATATTGTGGCCACACAGCCCTCCCATTGCCTTTTTCTTCATTACCTCAATTGTCCTTTCACAAGGCTTGCCTGCTAGTGGTAATTCTTTTTTCTCAGTCCCTCCTTTTTGTGTTTTGTTTCCTCCTATTGAGCACCGCCTAATTACTGATACTTTGCACTTTGACGCTCATCTGTTCACTTTGGGGCACAATGTTTTTCTTTGTTTCCTGTTCGTGTTTGGCATAGCTTCCCTGTTTTTTTCATCGTCCTTTGAAAGGCAGAGTGTCATGTTGGAAAAAGAGCGTGAGTAGACAATGTTTTTAAAACGTAAAATAGATTTGCTTTTATACAGAAGGGTCCCATAAGAGCACTTTGTAAGCTATTTGTAATGTATGTTCTTTAGTGGCAGCTGAAAGGCAGCATGTCAGTCCTGTGGAACTGTGGTACTCATAGTACGGCCCGCGGGCCTTCCTTGTCGGCCCGCAGACCGTGCAGGTAAAATACCCATGTCCCGCCAGAGAGCAAGACAGAGTGAGAACGAGAGAGAAAGTGGAGAAAGAGAGAGAAAGTGGAGAGAGACAGAGAGTGGAGAGAGTGTAGAGAGAGAGACTGGCTGACTGACTGTGAGACTGAGATACTGACTGACTGAGAGACTGACTAAGAGAGAGACTGACAGAGAGAGAGAGACTGGCTAACTGTGAGGGAGACGGACTGACAGAGAGAGAGACTGACTGACTGCCTGCGAGAGACTGACTGGCTGGGAGAGAGAGACTGACATGCTGAGAGAGAGACTGATTGACTGAGAGAGAGACTAACCGACTGGCAGATAGAGAGAGAGAGACAGACAGAGAGAGAGACTGACAGAGAGAGAGAGAGAGACTTACACAGAGAAACTGACTGAAAGAGAGAGAGACTTACTGACTGAGAGGGAGAGACGGACTGACAGAGAGACCAACTGACTGACAGAGAGAGAGACTGAGTGACTGACAGAGAGAAATAGAGACGGACTAGGAGACAGAGATCAACTGACTGAGAAAGAGACTAACTGACTAAAAGAGACTGTCTGATATAGAGAGACTAACTGAGACTGACAGAGTGACTGATTGACTAAGATTGAGATGGACAGAAAGAGAGAGGCTGACTGACTGACAGAAAGACTGACTGACTGACAGAGAGAGAGAGAGAGGGAGAGAGAGAGAGACTGACTGACAGAAAGATAGAGACTGGCTGACATAGACTGCCTGACTGAGAGAGAAAGAGAGAGTGAGGCTGACTGAGACTGACAGTGAGAGGTTGACTGAATGAGAGAGTGACTGAGAGAGAGACTGTCTGACTGACAGAGAGAGACTGACTGACTAAGAGAGAAACTGACTGACAGAAAGAGAGAGACTTACTGAGATAGAGAAACTGACAGAGAGAGACTGACCGAGTGAGAGAGACTGAGACAGAGACTGACTGAGAGAGAGAGAGAGACTGACTGACAAAAAAAGAGAGCGACTGCAGAGAGACTGACTGACTGACAGAGAGAGAGACTGACTGACTGAGAGAGAGACTGACTGACTGAGAGAGAGAGAGAGACTGACTGACTGACAGAGACTGTTAGAGAAAGATTGGCTGACTGAGAGAGACTGACTGATCGAGAGAGAGACTGACTGACATAAAGAAAGAGACTGACTGAGGGAGAGAGAGAGGGAGAGAGAGACTGACTGACAGAAACTGACTGACTAGGGGAGAGAGAGACTGACTGTGACTGACAGAGAGGCTGACAGAGAGAGAGACTGACAGAGATAGAGAGAGGCTGACAGAGAGAGACTGACTGACTGCAGAGAGAGAGAATGATGGACAGAGAGAGAGAGAGAGAGAGAGAGAGACTGACTGACAGAGAGAGAGACTTTGATGGAATTGGGGTCAAAGTATGAAGCTATGCAATGTCTCTTATGATTGCTATTGTCTGCTAATAAAAATGTATTATCAAAATGTGTTCTTTGTAGTTACATCCGCTTTTGAAACACAGCATTGAATAATGTTTTGAAGCAAGTTTGATTTTTTTTACTCTAGCCCAGCCCTTCCCCCCACTGATCCCAGCCCCTTCCCTCTGACCCCACCCCTACCAATGCAGGCCTCAGCCACAAACCACACAGTAATTTTGGACCCCCACAAGAAAGTTTGTCATTACCCATGATGTAGAAGCTTTAGCTGTAAAACACTTTATTTCATGATTTCTGTCTCATGTCATCTTTTCTAGTCTTGTTCCTCTCATATATTATAACATGGTAAGAATTATGACAAGAAAGACAGAAAAAGGCAGGGTAATGCCATCTCACCGATAATCGTCATTGCATCATGTCCAGGTTTTACTAGTCACAGTCTTTCTAACCTTTTCCCTAATCCCTAGACTGCTGCTAACTGAGCTTTTCATTTCTGACCAGCCTCTGGATTTGATGGGAAGTAAAAAGGAGGAGCCGTGGGAAGGAAAAAAGAGTTAAGCTCATGTTTTATATGTGAGGATTTGTAAAAATTAGCATATTATAGTTTGGGACCAAAAAAATGGCTTGTCATGAGGGCGAGGCAGTTCCTTACTCGGTAAGGATTGTATCAAGGAATGCCTGGAGTCGGTATAATAAAGATTACTGGTCTCTAATCACCGCATTAACATACACAATTGATTTTGTAATAAAATGCTCAAGATTTTGTAATGCTTTACAGGTCATTGTTTTATAATTTCCAGTTCAAAATAATCAATTTTGATCACAATATAATACAAGTCTACTAACTTCCTCAATTTAGCATTAAACAGATTGGTTGAGAAACTGTATGGAGGACTTGCATAGGTTTTTATCATACCAGCTTTTCTACAACTTTAAGTCAAAAAGCTATTTCATAGAAGTAAATATAAATCTAACATTGGTGACAACACAAACACACACACACAGATATATACGCAAACTAGTAAAGATGTTGTTTGTTTAAATTTACAGCTTCTCCTTCCAGCAAAGTTGATCATTGTAGATGTACACCTTTACATAAGTCAAAATGGGCATTTTAAAAAATGTTTGCACTTTGTGCAATGTTGTTTTTCAAATTGGTAAACGTTTTTTTCATCAGATTAACTTCATGTTTTATTTAAATTGACTGTAGGATTACATCCAATGTTTTAGACATTACATTTTCAGTAAGTGACTTTAAATTGAATATCATATGATATAAACAATATTATAGAGAGAGTCCATTTAAATTGACATAAAATACTTTTTTCAAAGAACAATATTTTTTAACTGCAGTCTAGGTTGCACATTACGAAGATGAATGTAGGCTTACCCAAACAGATGACACCAGCGTCATTGTAGTGACCACATGTATTGTTGTATAACCCTGTGTGATGGCAATGTAACAAGCTGGACTCATCACCCTGGCAGTTTAAATAGTCCAAGAGAATTTTTCCATTGCCTTCTCCAAAATAGGCATTTTTGGGAGCAGAATGTACTAGTCCACACTGAAGCTGTGCGCAGACTACCTTGGCATTAAAGGTGTTCCAGTAAGTGTCACACACAGTCTCCCACGAGTTATTGTAGAAAATCTCAACACGACCCTCACATGCATTGCCACCACCCTGGAGCCGAATGGGAAGGATCTCTGCAACAGAGGGACAATAAAGAGAATACCACTGTGTTAGTTCTGTCCGAATACTCAGAGTGCAAAGAGATTTTACACTGAATATTCAGAACAACAAACTAATGACAAAAATACTATATGCACCGCACCCTCAGCCAGCATTTGGCAATGTTTTGTTCTCATGAATTTAATATAAACTTTGTTAAGCAGTTAACCAGTACAGTAAACAAGAAATGTTTAAATAGAAGGCTAATGGAGCATTTTGTGTGTGTTAATTGCATTTTCTTTCCCTATGGATGTGTCTATTAAACACACAGTAATGATGAGTGAAAGACTGGCTATTGTTATGTTATGTTATGTTATAATTTTATTTCTATAGCGTACGGCTACTCAGTGAGAGTGTCCCGGCGCTTTATATAGGCAGCTCAGTGTGAAAAAACATAACACCATAAAACAGAGACACATAAGGGAAAGAAAGACGTCCTAAAGGTTAAAAAGCCAGGTCTTGAGGCTCTTCCTAAACAGGATCAGATTGGGAGTACGCCGCAAGGCCAGAGGTAAGGTGTTCCACAACTGAGGGGCCCTAAGACCAAAGGAGCGACCCCCGGTGCGGGCCTTCCTCACTCGAGGGACGACGGCCAAGAACAGAGATTCCGACCGAAGAGATCGAACCGGGCGATAAAAGACGAGCCTTCGCTGTAGGTACCTTGCTCCCGAGCCAAAAAGTGCTTTGTGAGCCAGAGTCAGAGCTTTAAACATAATCCGCTTCCGGATGGGCAGCCAGTGAAGCGACTGCACCAACCCGGATGCTCTAGCTCGCCTATAGAGGCCGAAGATGGCACGAGCCGCAGAGTTCTGCACAACCTGCAGCCGCTGAACAAGATAGTCCAGAAGCCCTAAATATAGGACGTTGGCATAGTCCAGTCTGGAGCCTATTAAGGCTTGCACAGTGATCTTTCTATGCTCTTCTGTAAGCAGAGGTAAGAACTTCCGGAGCATCTTCAGAATACCAAAGCAAGTGCCCGTCAAACCAAGAATATGTGATCTCAGCGTAAGGTTATTGTCAAACTTAACTCCCAGATTTTTTGCCACCTGAGATGACTGAGCAGGGGGACAAGAATGACAAGCATGGCCCTGCCTCCTGAGTCCAGTGTCTCCCTAATGACCTCTGACACCTCCAGGAGTGCCGTCTCCGTACTTAAATTAGGACGGAATCCGGATTGTGAGGGGTGCAATAGGTCATTCGATTCTAGAAAGCTAGAAAGAACGCTGTGCACATGCTTCTCCCTGATCTTAGCCAGCGCCGGGAGGAGGGAGATCGGCCTGTAGTTGGCCAGAACCTCGGCGTCTAATCCAGGCTTCTTGAGGAGGGGGATCACCAAAGCCCTTTTCCAGGACCGCGGGACCCTCCCCTCCCTCAAAGACAAGTTCAAGAGAGGGTTGACCAATGGGTTCACCAGAGGCGCCATCCTGGCCAAAAATTTGGCCGGACAGGGGTCTAACGGCGAGCCCGATTTAAGATTGGCCAGGAGTGCAAGGGAAGCATCGGTGGAAACAAAGGGGAACTCCGCCAAAACAGCATCCCGCGTGGACGGTGGAATTAGTCCAGCCCCAATTCTAGGAGACCCTTCAGCAGACCTCTCTGTAAAGGAGTCCTGGATCTCCTCTGTACCCTCTCCAATAAAAACTTCACCACCATTACCTAGGTATGATACTGAGATTCCGACGCACCTGAGAGAGATGCAAGATGTGCATCTGTCAAAGGGAAAACACCAGAATCAACCAACTTGCTAATTCCTTGACAGCAAGTACCTAGAAATTCTTCAGCAACCAAAATATTGGTGTGATATGCCAGAGGCAAAGTCAGATGAAGGCACAATAGGCATGCAAGGTCTTCTTTATCCCAGTACAATCTGCCATTCCTCCGGACCCTCCTCCATATTAGTCTAATCAGTTTGGACCTTCATCACTCTATTCTTGTGTCCCTCCTTCAAGGACTTCAGCCTACCCCATCCCTATATACCATCAAGATTGAAACTGAGCTTCCTCTTACACACTAGAATTAGTTAAAATAAAACAAAGACACTAAAAGACTCCAGCTGAAGTAAAACTTACAATGCTGAAGTGACAAAGAATTGAAAAAGCACAACCAATGTTTTAAACAACTTTCAGCTACTAATCTACTTTACTTAGATATCCGTTACTCATTGAGTGACCTGATCAAAGAAGTTGGTCTTCCACAACCCCAGTAGGATCCACCCTCCTAATTCAAAGAGGTCTTGCTTTCAAAGCACAAACAGACCAGACATTGGTGGTGCTGAAAAACAAACTATGCAAAAACAACAGTTGATGGACAGAATGCAGAACAATGTCATACATTCACCCCAGTACAGAGATCTGGGCCTAAATCCATAGTTTTTATGCTCACCATGCCATTCCAGTTTGAACCCAGCCATATGCAAATCAGTCTTGACCCTGTGCCCCATGGGAACAGTCCTGCCCAAACTGCCAAGCCAGGGCCTCCCTGGACTGGAAACAAGCATCCTAGGGCCAGTTTCGGGCTTTCAGCCCTCATCAGCCTGGATAGCTTGATTCCAGTGGCATGGTGAGCACGGGACTCACGTCTGAGCATACCAGTCCCACTCGGGGTGACAAATGCAAAAACAACAGTTGATGGACAGAATGCAGAACAATGGCATACATTCACCCCAGTACAGAGATCTGGGCCTAAATCCATCGTTTTTTTGCTCACCATGCCATTCCAGTTTGAACCCAGCCATATGCAAATCAGTCTTGACGCTGTGCCCCATGGGAACAGTCCAGCCCGAACTGCCAAGCCAGGTCCTCCCTGGACTGGAAACAAGCATCCTAGGACCGGTTTCAGGCTTTCAGCCCTCATGAGCCAGGATAGCTTGATTCCAGTGGCATGGTGAGCACGAGACTCATGTCTGAGCAAGCGATGGATTTAGGCCCAGATCTCTGTACTGGGTTGAATGTATGACATTGTTCTGGATTCTGTCCATCACTGTTGTTTTTGCACGAAAAACAAACTATGGCTAAATTTCAACCAAATGCTATCTGATATCTTCAGAGTAGTCCATCCCTGTGGGTCAGGAAAATCTTACATCTCTCCCCCTCCTTTCAATCTCCTGCAAATGTTGCACAAAAAAATATGGCCTTAAACTTAGGCAATAAGCGTTAGTATCACGCATATTCATTTTAGCTAAAGCCTGTTAGCCTGCCCCGTTCACCAAGGATTTGCCTTCAAAAAGAAAATCAGGTTGATTATGGTCACCTGGATAAGTTGGTGAGATCCCCACAGCCCATTTGCCCAAGTAAGCACCCACTCAGGATAAAGAGTAGATATGAAAAGGGACGGAGAGGATAGGTCATGTCACATTGAAGGGACCAGTTTTACTTCCTTGAATTCTGCAACATCTCTGGATCGGATTCCTCTCTTTTCATTACTATGGAGATCCACAGAAGCTTTTGTATTGGAAACACTGTAGATTTCCCTGCTGATCAGCCGACTTCATGAAAAGTGAATTCTTAATTCCTGTTGACCAATTAATTACAAAGTCACTACTTAATCCGTTTTCTATATACAGTTCTTGGATTGTATTGTTCGCTGCATCAACTTCCACAGTGAATCCAATGGATATTTTCTGGATATGTTACAAGATATTTTTTCTCCATGTAATTCAAATTTAAGGGTGGCTGATCTAATGTATCTCTGGGTTAGATATTATATATGCTTAAGGACTCACTCCTCACATTGAAATGAAAATATAATGCACACTAAAGCAAGAAGGTAAAAGCATTAGTAAAGGTTGTGCTCCTTTAAGTAAAAAGAGCCATATTTACCAGTGACCTGAGTTGATGTTGCGGTTGATAATAATGTTGGTGTTTCTGCAGATGTTGTAGATCCTGAAACATGAACACAATTAATAAAATGAGGTCCAGGATTTATTACAAATAGATTCAAAATGTTATCAAACTTCTCCCTGTCCATATTACGATGTTGATGCTTCTCTATGTAATCAGTTTTAAAAATCTAGATCTAATTCACCTATTTCGCCTATAGTATGTCAACCTCAAAATCTGTGACAACACAATCTTAGCACCAGTCTCTCAAACTACACACTTGGAATGGTCACTCATATAGACATTCCTTGGCCAGTATGCAAGAATTACAACAACATAAATATCGTCCTTAAACATAGATGTGGAGCTAAAAATAGTAAATCTATACCCCCTTGTACATACTTATGATCATTACATGTGTAGGACAAATTGAATAGTAACTGTGCTTTAATGACACACTTTTTTCTTTTGATATAAGGGAGCAAGTAACTAGATCAATCTCACAATTACCTACATTCAAAACATAATATCAAACATTCTCTTTGAAGTGGCTATTATTCAAACCATTTTAAAATACAATTTGGTGAAACAAAAAAAGTAAAGTAGTATTTGCAATGACAAAAGTAGACAGACCCAAAACTGACGAGCCTCCTCTCAAGCCAAAATTTGGATGATGGCCCCTCTGACTGTCAGCTCTTTTTTAGCTCAAGCCTAGGCAACGCTGGTGCTGACTGTTCGAGACATGTTGTAGAAATATTGTGGCCACACAGTCCTCCCATTGCCTTTTTCTTCATTACCTCAATTGTCCTTTCACAAGGCTTGCCTGCTAGTGGTAATTCTTTTTTCTCAGTCCCTCCTTTTTGTGTTTTGTTTCCTCCTATTGAGCACCGCCTAATTACTGATACTTTACACTTTGATGCTCATCTGTTCACTTTGGGGCACAATGTTTTTCTTTGTTTCCTGTTCGTGTTTGGCATAGCTTCCCTGTTTTTTTCATCGTCCTTTGAAAGGCAGAGTGTCATGTTAGAAAAAGAGCGTGAGTAGACAATGTTTTTAAAACGTAAAATAGATTTGCTTTTATACAGAAGGGTCCCATAAGAGCACTTTGTAAGCTATTTGTAATGTATGTTCTTTAGTGGCAGCTGAAAGGCAGCATGTCATTCCTGTGGAACTGTGGTACTCATAGTACGGCCCGCGGGCCTTCCTTGTCGGCCCGCAGACCGTGCAGGTAAAATACCCATGTCCCGCCAGAGAGCAAGACAGAGTGAGAACGAGAGAGAAAGTGGAGAAAGAGAGAGAAAGTGGAGAGAGACAGAGAGTGGAGAGAGTGTAGAGAGAGAGACTGGCTGACTGACTGTGAGACTGAGATACTGACTGACTGAGAGACTGACTAAGAAAGAGACTGACAGAGAGAGAGAGACTGGCTGACTGTGAGGGAGACGGACTGACAGAGAGAGAGACTGACTGACTGCCTGCGAGAGACTGACTGGCTGAGAGAGAGAGACTGACATGCTGAGAGAGAGACTGATTGACTGAGAGAGAGACTAACCGACTGGCAGATAGAGAGAGAGAGACAGACAGAGAGAGAGACTGACAGAGAGAGAGAGAGAGACTTACACAGAGAAACTGACTGAAAGAGAGAGAGACTTACTGACTGAGAGGGAGAGATGGACTGACAGAGAGACCGACTGACTGACAGAGAGAGAGACTGAGTGACTGACAGAGAGAGATAGAGACGGACTAGGAGACAGAGATCAACTGACTGAGAGAGAGACTAACTGACTAAAAGAGACTGTCTGATATAGAGAGACTAACTGAGACTGACAGAGTGACTGATTGACTAAGATTGAGATGGACAGAAAGAGAGAGGCTGACTGACTGACAGAGAGAGAGAGAGAGACTGACTGACAGAAAGATAGAGACTGGCTGACATAGACTGCCTGACTGAGAGAGAAAGAGAGAGTGAGGCTGACTGAGACTGACAGTGAGAGGTTGACTGAATGAGAGAGTGACTGAGAGAGAGACTGTCTGACTGACGGAGAGAGACTTACTGAGATAGAGAAACTGACAGAGAGAGACTGACCGAGTGAGAGAGACTGAGACAGAGACTGACTGAGAGAGAGAGAGAGACTGACTGACAGAAAAAGAAGAGAGCGACTGCAGAGAGACTGACTGACTGACAGAGAGAGAGACTGACTGACTGAGAGAGAGACTGACTGACTGAGAGAGAGAGAGAGACTGACTGACTGACAGAGACTGTTAGAGAAAGATTGGCTGACTGAGAGAGACTGACTGACTGAGAGAGAGACTGACTGACATAAAGAAAGAGACTGACTGAGGGAGAGAGAGAGGGAGAGAGAGACTGACTGACAGAAACTGACTGACTAGGGGAGAGAGAGACTGACTGTGACTGACAGAGAGGCTGACAGAGAGAGAGACTGACAGAGATAGAGAGAGGCTGACAGAGAGAGACTGACTGACTGACAGAGAGAGAGACTGATGGACAGAGAGAGAGAGAGAGAGAGAGACTGACTGACAGAGAGAGAGACTTTGATGGAATTGGGGTCAAAGTATGAAGCTATGCAATGCCTCTTATGATTGCTATTGTCTGCTAATAATATGTATTATCAAAATGTGTTCTTTGTAGTTACATCCGCTTTTGAAACACAGCATTGAATAATGTTTTGAAACAAGTTTGATTTTTTTTACTCTAGCCGAGGCCTTCCACCCACTGATCCCAGCCCCTTCCCTCTGACCCCACCCCTACCAATGCAGGCCTCAGCCACAAACCACACAGTAATTTTGGACCCCCACAAGAAAGTTTGTCATTACCCATGATGTAGAAGCTTTAGCTGTAAAACACTTTATTTCATGATTTCTGTCTCATGTCATCTTTTCTAGTCTTGTTCCTCTCATATATTATAACATGGTAAGAATTATGACGAGAAAGACAGAAAAAGGCAGGGTAATGCCATCTTACCGATAATCGTCATTGCATCATGTCCAGGTTTTACTAGTCACAATCTTTCTAACCTTTTCCCTAATCCCTAGACTGCTGCTAACTGAGCTTTTCATTTCTGACCAGCCTCTGGATTTGATGGGAAGTAAAAAGGAGGAGCCGTGGGAAGGAAAAAAGAGTTAAGCTCATGTTTTATATGTGAGGATTTGTAAAAATTAGCATATTATAGTTTGGGACCAAAAAAATGGCTTGTCATGAGGGCGAGGCAGTTCCTTACTCGGTAAGGATTGTATCAAGGAATGCCTGTACTCGGTATAATAAAGATTACTGGTCTCTAATCACCGCATTAACATATACAATTGATTTTGTAATAAAATGCTCAAGATTTTGTAATGCTTTACAGGTCATTGTTTTATAATTTCCAGTTCGAAATAATCAATTTTGATCACAATATAATACAAGTCTACTAACTTCCTCAATTTAGCATTAAACAGATTGGTTGAGAAACTGTATGGAGGACTTGCATAGGTTTGTATCATACCAGCTTTTCTACAACTTTAAGTCAAAAAGCTATTTCATAGAAGTAAATATAAATCTAACATTGGTGACAACACAAACACACACACACAGATATATACGCAAACTAGTAAAGATGTTGTTTGTTTAAATTTACAGCTTCTCCTTCCAGCAAAGTTGATCATTGTAGATGTACACCTTTACATAAGTCAAAATGGGCATTTTAAAAAATGTTTGCACTTCGTGCAATGTTGTTTTTCAAATTGGTAAACGTTTTTTTCATCAGATTAACTTCATGTTTTATTTAAATTGACTGTAGGATTACATCCAATGTTTTAGACATTACATTTTCAGTAAGTGACTTTAAATTAAATATCATATGATATAATCAATATTATAGAGAGAGTCCATTTAAATTGACATAAAATACTTTTTTCAAAGAACAATATTTTTTAACTGCAGTCTAGGTTGCACATTACGAAGATGAATGTAGGCTTACCCAAACAGATGACACCAGCGTCATTGTAGTGACCACATGTATTGTTGTATAACCCTGTGTGATGGCAATGTAACAAGCTGGACTCATCACCCTGGCAGTTTACATAGTCCAAGAGAATTTTTCCATTGCCTTCTCCAAAATAGGCATTTTTGGGAGCAGAATGTACTAGTCCACACTGAAGCTGTGCGCAGACCACCTTGGCATTAAAGGTGTTCCAGTAAGTGTCACACACAGTCTCCCACGAGTTATTGTAGAAAATCTCAACACGACCCTCACATGTATTGCCACCACCCTGGAGCCGAATGGGAAGGATCTCTGCAACAGAGGGACAATAAAGAGAATACCACTGTGTTAGTTCTGTCCGAATACTCGGAGTGCAAAGCGATTTTACACTGAATATTCAGAACAACAAACTAATGACAAAAATACTATATGCACCGCACCCTCAGCCAGCATTTGGCAATGTTTTGTTCTCATGAATTTAATGTAAACTTTGTTAAGCAGTTAACCAGTACAGTAAACAAGAAATGTTTAAATAGAAGGCTAATGGAGCATTTTGTGTGTGTTAATTGCATTTTCTTTCCCTATGGATGTGTCTATTAAACACAGAGTAATGATGAGTGAAAGACTGGCTATTGTTATGTTATGTTATGTTATAATTTTATTTCTATAGCTCACGGCTACTCAGTGAGAGTGTCCCGGCGCTTTATATAGGCAGCTCAGTGTGAAAAAACATAACACCATAAAACAGAGACACATAAGGGAAAGAAAGACGTCCTAAAGGTTAAAAAGCCAGGTCTTGAGGCTCTTCCTAAACAGGATCAGATTGGGAGTACGCCGCAAGGCCAG
This sequence comes from Lissotriton vulgaris, assembly GCF_964263255.1. NCBI lineage: Eukaryota > Metazoa > Chordata > Amphibia > Caudata > Salamandridae > Lissotriton > Lissotriton vulgaris. Next base: position 1,185,792,524 of record NC_141693.1, on the reverse strand, counting down.
AGGTAAGGTGTTCCACAACTGAGGGGCCCTAAGACCAAAGGAGCGACCCCCGGTGTGGGCCTTCCTCACTCGAGGGACGACGGCCAAGAACAGAGATTCCGACCGAAGAGATCGAACCGGGCGATAAAAGACGAGCCTTCGCTGTAGGTACCTTGCTCCCGAGCCAAAAAGTGCTTTGTGAGCCAGAGTCAGAGCTTTAAACATAATCCGCTTCCGGATGGGCAGCCAGTGAAGCAACTGCACCAACCCGGATGCTCTAGCTCGCCTATAGAGGCCGAAGATGGCACGAGCCGCAGAGTTCTGCACAACCTGCAGCCGCTGAACAAGATAGTCCAGAAGCCCTAAATATAGGACGTTGGCATAGTCCAGTCTGGAGCCTATTAAGGCTTGCACAGTGATCTTTCTATGCTCTTCTGTAAGCAGAGGTAAGAACTTCCGGAGCATCTTCAGAATACCAAAGCAAGTGCCCGTCAAACCAAGAATATGTGATCTCAGCGTAAGGTTATTGTCAAACTTAACTCCCAGATTTTTTGCCACCTGAGATGACTGAGCAGGGGGACACATATCCGTTGGCCACCCCACCCGCCATTCCGGGTCCGAGGCACAGCCAAAGAACAGTACCTCCGATTTGTTGGAATTAGCTTTGAGGCTGTTCCGCTGAAACCAGTTAAAGACCATCCCTAGGCACCCCTGAATGCTCTCTCCATCAAAAGCCTGATCTTTCCTACACGTGAAGAGCAGTTGAGTGTCATCCGCGTAGGATACGATCTGGGCCCCAAAGGACTCCACCAATGCCGCCAGAGGGGTCATAAAGATGTTAAAAAGGGTCGGGCTCAACACAGAACCCTGCAGAACTCCGACTCCCAAAGGCGGCATCTCAGCGGAGCTCGGGGAGGCCCAGACCGTTTGTCCGCGACCCTCAAGGAAAGATGTAAACCATTTGAACACTGTGCCCCTCAGACCGATGTCATAGAGTCTGGCGAGAAGCGCCTCATGGGGAACGGTGTCAAAGGCCGCCGACAGATCAAGAATGACAAGCATGGCCCTGCCTCCTGAGTCCAGTGTCTCCCTAATAACCTCTGACACCTCCAGGAGTGCCGTCTCCGTACTTAAATTAGGACGGAATCTGGATTTCAAGGGGTGCAATAGGTCATTTGATTCTAGAAAGCTAGAAAGAACGCCGTGCACATGCTTCTCCGTGATCTTAGCCAGCGCCGGGAGGAGCGAGATCGGCCTGTAGTTGGCCAGAACCTCGGCGTCTAATCCAGGCTTCTTGAGGAGGGGATCACCAAAGCCCTTTTCCAGGACCGCGGGACCCTCCCCTCCCTCAAAGACAAGTTCAAGAGAGGGTTGACCAATGGGTTCACCAGAGGCGCCATCCTGGCCAAAAATTTGGCCGGACAGGGGTCTAACGGCGAGCCCGATTTAAGATTGGCCAGGAGTGCAAGGGAAGCATCGGTGGAAACAAAGGGGAAATCCGCCAAAACAGCATCCCGCGTGGACGGTGGAACTAGTCCAGCCCCAATGCTAGGAGACCCTTCAGCAGACCTCTCTGTAAAGGAGTCCTGGATCGATTTAATCTTGTCCGTAAAGAACTTGGCAAGATCACCGACCCACGACTCAGATGACACTATTTGAGGCAAGTTGGATCTAGGGGCAGTGAACTCCCTCACCACAGTAAAGATCTCCTTACATGAGTTGGAGGCCGCCTCTATCCTTCTGGCAAGATATTCCTTTTTCGCGCAGAGAATGTCGCGATGGTAGGCTTTGACCGCTATCCTGTAGGCAAATCTGGCCTCCCCGTCATACTGAAAGCGCCACGCCCTCTTAGCCACCTTACACTGGCTACGAGTGATACGCAGAGCCTCCGTGAACCACGGACCCCTCCAGATTTTCTACTAACAGGTTGCCATCAGTGTATTGAAAACTTGCAGACTATTTGCCGATAATGATGTTATCATCAGTTACTAGTGGGAATCTAATTCAGACACTACTCACAATCCATAATAAACCTCCTTGATTTTCTCTTCTAAATTACTTCTGCTTTATATGTTCTCTCCTCTGTACCCTCTCCAATAAAAACTTCACCACCATTACCTAGGTATGATCCTGAGATTCCGCCGCACCTGAGAGAGATGCAAGATGTGCATCTGTCAAAGGGAAAACACCAGAATCAACCAACTTGCTAATTCCTTGACAGCAAGTACCTAGAAATTTATCAGCAACCAAAATATTGGTGTGATATGCCAGAGGCAAAGTCAGATGAAGGCACAATAGGCATGCAAGGTCTTCTTTATCCCAGTACAATCTGCCATTCCTCCGGACCCTCCTCCATATTAGTCTAATCAGTTTGGACCTTCATCACTCTATTCTTGTGTCCCTCCTTCAAGGACTTCAGCCTACCCCATCCCTATATACCATCAAGATTGAAACTGAGCTTCCTCTTACACACTAGAATTAGTTAAAATAAAACAAAGACACTAAAAGACTCCAGCTGAAGTAAAACTTACAATGCTGAAGTGACAAACAATTGAAAAAGCGCAACCAATGTTTTAAACAACTTTCAGCTACTAATCTACTTTACTTAGATATCCGTTACTCATTGAGTGACCTGATCAAAGAAGTAGGTCTTCCACAACCCCAGTAGGATCCACCCTCCTAATTCAAAGAGGTCTTGCTTTCAAAGCACAAAAAGACCAGACATTCGTCACAAGGTTGGTGCTGAAAAACAAACTATGCAAAAACAACAGTTGATGGACAGAATGCAGAACAATGTCATACATTCACCCCAGTACAGAGATCTGGGCCTAAATCCATAGTTTTTATGCTCACCATGCCATTCCAGTTTGAACCCAGCCATATGCAAATCAGTCTTGACCCTGTGCCCCATGGGAACAGTCCTGCCCAAACTGCCAAGCCAGGGCCTCCCTGGACTGGAAACAAGCATCCTAGGGCCAGTTTCGGGCTTTCAGCCCTCATCAGCCTGGATAGCTTGATTCCAGTGGCATGGTGAGCACGGGACTCACGTCTGAGCATACCAGTCCCACTCGGGGTGACAAATGCAAAAACAACAGTTGATGGACAGAATGCAGATGGCATACATTCACCCCAGTACAGAGATCTGGGCCTAAATCCATCGTTTTTTTGCTCACCATGCCATTCCAGTTTGAACCCAGCCATATGCAAATCAGTCTTGACCCTGTGCCCCATGGGAACAGTCCAGCCCGAACTGCCAAGCCAGGTCCTCCCTGGACTGGAAACAAGCATCCTAGGACCGGTTTCAGGCTTTCAGCCCTCATGAGCCAGGATAGCTTGATTCCAGTGGCATGGTGAGCACGAGACTCATGTCTGAGCAAGCGATGGATTTAGGCCCAGATCTCTGTACTGGGGTGAATTTATGATATTGTTCTGGATTCTGTCCATCACTGTTGTTTTTGCACGAAAAACAAACTATGGCTAAATTTCAACCAAATGCTATCTGATATCTTCAGAGTAGTCCATCCCTGTAGGTCCGGGAAATCTTACATCTCTCCCCCTCCTTTCAATCTCCTGCAAATGTTGCACAAAAAAATGTGGCCTTAAACTTAGGCAATAAGCGTTAGTATCACGCATATTCATTTTAGCTAAAGCCTGTTAGCCTGCCCCGTTCACCAAGGATTTGCCTTCAAAAAGAAAATCAGGTTGATTATGGTCACCTGGATAAGTTGGTGAGATCCCCACAGCCCAAGTAAGCACCCACTCAGGATAAAGAGTAGATATGAAAAGGGACGGAGAGGGTAGGTCATGTCACATTGAAGGGACCAGTTTTACTTCCTTGAATTCTGCAACATCTCTGGATCGGATTCCTCTCCTTTCATTACTATGGAGATCTATAGAAGCTTTTGTATTGGAAACACTGTAGATTTCCCTGCTGATCAGCCGACTTCATGAAAAGTGAATTCTTAATTCCTGTTGACCAATTAATTACAAAGTCACTACTTAATCCGTTTTCTATATACAGTTCTTGAATTGTATTGTTCGCTGCAACAACTTCCACAGTGAATCCAATGGATATTTTCTGGATATGTTACAAGATATTTTTTCTCCATGTAATTCAAATTTAACGGTGGCTGATCTAATGTATCTCTGGGTTAGATATTATATATGCTTAAGGACTCATTCCTCACATTGAAATGAAAATATAATGCACACTAAAGCAAGAAGGTAAAAGCATTAGTAAAGGTTGTGCTCCTTTAAGTAAAAAGAGCCATATTTACCAGCGACCTGAGTTGATGTTGCGGTTGATAATGTTGTTGGTGTTTCTGCAGATGTTGTAGATCCTGAAACATGATCACAATTAATAAAATGAGGTCCAGGATTTATTACAAATAGATTCAAAATGTTATCAAACTTCTCCCTGTCCATATTACGATGTTGATGCTTCTCTATGTAATCAGTTTAAAAAATCTAGATCTAATTCACCTATTTCGCCTATAGTATGTCAACCTCAAAATCTGTGACAACACAATCTTAGCACCAGTCTCTCAAACTACACACTTGGAATGGTCACTCATATAGACATTCCTTGGCCAGTATGCAAGAATAACAACAACATAAATATCGTCCTTAAACATAGATGTGGAGCTAAAAATAGTAAATCTATACCCCCTTGTACATACTTACGATCATTACATGTGTAGGACAAATTGAATAATAACTGTGCTTTAATGACACACTTTTTTCTTTTGATATAAGGGAGCAAGTAACTAGATCAATCTCACAATTACCTACATTCAAAACATAATATCAAACATTCTCTTTGAAGTGGCTATTATTCAAACCATTTTAAAATACAATGTGGTGAAACAAAAAAAGTAAAGTAGTATTTGCAATGACAAAAGTAGACAGACCCAAAACTGACGAGCCTCCTCTCAAGCCAAAATTTGGATGATGGCCCCTCTGACTGCCAGCTCTTTTTTAGCTCAAGCCTAGGCAACGCTGGTGCTGACTGTTCGAGACATGTTATTTATTTATTTATTTTATTTATTTGGACATTTTTAAAGCGCCTGGTGACGCCAGAAGGCGTGTCCCCGCGCTATGATAAGTGAGCAATTGCCATCCCCCCTCCCCCAGGAACTACCTGCTAAAAAGGAAAGTTTTTAATTTTTTCCTAAACAGGGCCTCTGATGGCTCAAGACGCAAGTCTGGGGGCAAGACATTCCAGCACTTGGGAGCAAGGTATCTGAAAGATCTCCCCCCCATCCGCGCCTTCCTAACTCTGGGCACCACAAGTAGTCCCGTCTGAGAGGATCGTAAATTGCGGGTGGGCTCATAGTGGGACACCAAACTCTGAAGTGGCACAGGGGCTTTGCCGCTCAGAATGCGATGGCACATTGAGAGGGCCTTAAACTCAACTCTCTTCTCCATCGGAAGCCAATGGAGAGCTTGGAGAGCAGGTTTAGAGGGAGACCTTCTCGGGAGTCTTAGCACGAGCCGTGCTGCGGCATTTTGGAGCACCTGAAGGCGCCCCATGACCTTGCCTGAAGCCCCCAAATAAAGCAGGTTACCATAGTCTAGGCGCGAGGTGACCAGGGCGTGCACCAGCGTCCTACGAGCCGAGATGGGAAGCAGATCAAGAACCTTCCTCAAAGTTCTCAAGACACCGAAACACACCCCTGTCACCCGGCCAACCTGCGGGCCAAAGGCGAGGTCCTTATCAAGCCACATGCCAAGATTCTTGGCCTCCAGGCTGGGAGTGGGGGCTTCACCTAGGCAGGGTGGCCACCACGCAGGCGACCACGCAGAAGGCCCGCCCCCCACCACGATCACCTCGGTCTTGCTGCTGTTCAGTTTTAAACAGTGTGCGGACATCCAGGCTGCAAGATCTTGCATGCAGTTCCTGAAGATGTCCGCCGCAAGGCCGGGGGAACGAGACAGGGAGACGACCAACTGCGTGTCGTCGGCGTAGGACACCAGGTGGAGACCGTGGCCCTCCGCGATGGCTGCTAACGGGGAGACGTAGATATTGAATAAAGTCGGGCTCAGGGACGAACCCTGAGGTACGCCCTGGCCCAACTCGATCTCCCTCGAATAGCATTCTCCCATCCTGACTTGGAAGCATCTATCAGACAGGAAGGACTTAATCCAACCAAGCGCAGCACATGTGACCCCTCCTTCACTCAGACACTGTAGCAAGGTGGTATGTGCTACAGTGTCGAATGCTGCACTTAAGTCGAGTAGGATCAGAGCCATAGTCTGGCCCTCATCCACACCCTGTCGGAGTGCCTCCACCGCCGCCAGAAGTGCAGATTCCGTTGAGTGACGGGGACGGAAGCCAAATTGTGAGTCGTGGAGTAGCGATGCCTCCTCCACGAACTGCATCAGTTGCGTGTTAGCAATTTTCTCCGCTATTTTGGCCATGTAGGGCAGAAGGGAAATGGGGCGGAGATTGTCGAATTTCTCGAAATTCACATTGGCCTTTTTTTGCAGGGGGAGTACAACTGCCCGCTTCCAAGCCCTGGGGACACTCTGGGACAGAAAAGAGGAATCGAGTAGATTGCGAACAGAAATATTGAAATATTGTGGCCACACAGCCCTCCCATTGCCTTTTTCTTCGTTACCTCAATTGTCCTTTCACAAGGCTTGCCTGCTAGTGGTAATTCTTTTTTCTCAGTCCCTCCTTTTTGTGTTTTGTTTCCTCGTATTGAGCACCGCCTAATTACTGATACTTTACACTTTGATGCTCATCTGTTCACTTTGGGGCACAATGTTTTTCTTTGTTTCCTGTTCGTGTTTGGCATAGGTTCCCTGTTTTTTTCATAGTCCTTTGAAAGGCAGAGTGTCATGTTAGAAAAAGAGCGTGAGTAGACAATGTTTTTAAAACGTAAAATAGATTTGCTTTTATACAGAAGGGTCCCATAAGAGCACTTTGTAAGCTATTTGTAATGTATGTTCTTTAGTGGCAGCTGAAAGGCAGCATGTCATTCCTGTGGAACTGTGGTACTCATAGTACGGCCCGCGGGCCTTCCTTGTCGGCCCGCAGACCGTGCAGGTAAAATACCCATGTCCCGCCAGAGAGCAAGACAGAGTGAGAACGAGAGAGAAAGTGGAGAAAGAGAGAGAAAGTGGAGAGAGACAGAGAGTGGAGAGAGTGTAGAGAGAGAGACTGGCTGACTGACTGTGAGACTGAGATACTGACTGACTGAGAGACTGACTAAGAAAGAGACTGACAGAGAGAGAGAGACTGGCTGACTGTGAGGGAGACGGACTGACAGAGAGAGAGACTGACTGACTGCCTGCGAGAGACTGACTGGCTGAGAGAGAGAGACTGACATGCTGAGAGAGAGACTGATTGACTGAGAGAGAGACTAACCGACTGGCAGATAGAGAGAGAGAGACAGACAGAGAGAGAGACTGGCAGAGAGAGAGAGAGAGACTTACACGGAGAAACTGACTGAAAGAGAGAGAGACTTACTGACTGAGAGGGAGAGACGGACTGACAGAGAGACCGACTGACTGACAGAGAGAGAGACTGAGTGACTGACAGAGAGAGATAGAGACGGACTAGGAGACAGAGATCAACTGACTGAGAGAGAGACTAACTGACTAAAAGAGACTGTCTGATATAGAGAGACTAACTGAGACTGACAGAGTGACTGATTGACTAAGATTGAGATGGACAGAAAGAGAGAGGCTGACTGACTGACAGAAAGACTGACTGACTGACAGAGAGAGAGAGAGAGAGACTGACTGACAGAAAGATAGAGACTGGCTGACATAGACTGCCTGACTGAGAGAGAAAGAGAGAGTGAGGCTGACTGAGACTGACAGTGAGAGGTTGACTGAATGAGAGAGTGACTGAGAGAGAGACTGTCTGACTGACAGAGAGAGACTGACTGACTAAGAGAGAAACTGACTGACAGAAAGAGAGAGACTTACTGAGATAGAGAAACTGACAGAGAGAGACTGACCGAGTGAGAGAGACTGAGACAGAGACTGACTGAGAGAGAGAGAGAGACTGACTGACAGAAAAAGAGAGCGACTGCAGAGAGACTGACTGACTGACAGAGAGAGAGACTGACTGACTGAGAGAGAGACTGACTGACTGAGAGAGTGAGAGACTTACTGACTGACAGAGACTGTTAGAGAAAGATTGGCTGACTGAGAGAGACTGACTGACTGAGAGAGAGACTGACTGACATAAAGAAAGAGACTGACTGAGGGAGAGAGAGAGGGAGAGGGAGACTGACTGACAGAAACTGACTGACTAGGGGAGAGAGAGACTGACTGTGACTGACAGAGAGGCTGACAGAAAGAGAGACTGACAGAGATAGAGAGAGGCTGACAGAGAGAGACTGACTGACTGACAGAGAGAGAGACTGATGGACAGAGAGAGAGAGAGACTGACTGACAGAGAGAGAGACTTTGATGGAATTGGGGTCAAAGTATGAAGCTATGCAATGCCTCTTATGATTGCTATTGTCTGCTAATAAAAATGTATTATCAAAATGTGTTCTTTGTAGTTACATCCGCTTTTGAAACACAGCATTGAATAATGTTTTGAAACAAGTTTGATTTTTTTTTACTCTAGCCCAGCCCTTCCCCCCACTGATCCCAGCCCCTTCCCTCTGACCCCACCCCTACCAATGCAGGCCTCAGCCACAAACCACACAGTAATTTTGGACCCCCACAAGAAAGTTTGTCATTACCCATGATGTAGAAGCTTTAGCTGTAAAACACTTTATTTCATGATTTCTGTTTCATGTCATCTTTTCTAGTCTTGTTCCTCTCATATATTATAACATGGTAAGAATTATGACAAGAAAGACAGAAAAAGGCAGGGTAATGCCATCTTACCGATAATCGTCATTGCATCATGTCCAGGTTTTACTAGTCACAGTCTTTCTAACCTTTTCCCTAATCCCTAGACTGCTGCTAACTGAGCTTTTCATTTCTGACCAGCCTCTGGATTTGATGGGAAGTAAAAAGGAGGAGCCGTGGGAAGGAAAAAAGAGTTAAGCTCATGTTTTATATGTGAGGATTTGTAAAAATTAGCATATTATAGTTTGGGACAAAAAAATGGCTTGTCATGAGGGCGAGGCAGTTCCTTACTCGGTAAGGATTGTATCAAGGAATGCCTGTACTCGGTATAATAAAGATTACTGGTCTCTAATCACCGCATTAACATATACAATTGATTTTGTAATAAAATGCTCAAGATTTTGTAATGCTTTACAGGTCATTGTTTTATAATTTCCAGTTCGAAATAATCAATTTTGATCACAATATAATACAAGTCTACTAACTTCCTCAATTTAGCATTAAACAGATTGGTTGAGAAACTGTATGGAGGACTTGCATAGGTTTTTATCATACCAGCTTTTCTACAACTTTAAGTCAAAAAGCTATTTCATAGAAGTAAATATAAATCTAACATTGGTGACAACACAAACACACACACACAGATATATACGCAAACTAGTAAAGATGTTGTTTGTTTAAATTTACAGCTTCTCCTTCCAGCAAAGTTGATCATTGTAGATGTACACCTTTACATAAGTCAAAATGGGCATTTTAAAAAATGTTTGCACTTTGTGCAATGTTGCTTTTCAAATTGGTAAACGTTTTTTTCATCAGATTAACTTCATGTTTTATTTAAATTGACTGTAGGATTACATCCAATGTTTTAGACATTACATTTTCAGTAAGTGACTTTAAATTGAATATCATATGATATAAACAATATTATAGAGAGAGTCCATTTAAATTGACATAAAATACTTTTTTCAAAGAACAATATTTTTTAACTGCAGTCTAGGTTGCACATTACGAAGATGAATGTAGGCTTACCCAAACAGATGACACCAGCGTCATTGTAGTGACCACATGTATTGTTGTATAACCCTGTGTGATAGCAATGTAACAAGCTGGACTCATCACCCTGGCAGTTTACATAGTCCAAGAGAATTTTTCCATTGCCTTCTCCAAAATAGGCATTTTTGGGAGCAGAATGTACTAGTCCACACTGAAGCTGTGCGCAGACCACCTTGGCATTAAAGGTGTTCCAGTAAGTGTCACACACAGTCTCCCACGAGTTATTGTAGAAAATCTCAACACGACCCTCACATGCATTGCCACCACCCTGGAGCCGAATGGGAAGGATCTCTGCAACAGAGGGACAATAAAGAGAATACCACTGTGTTAGTTCTGTCCGAATACTCGGAGTGCAAAGAGATTTTACACTGAATATTCAGAACAACAAACTAATGACAAAAATACTATATGCACCGCACCCTCAGCCAGCATTTGGCAATGTTTTGTTCTCATGAATTTAATGTAAACTTTGTTAAGCAGTCAACCAGTACAGTAAACAAGAATTGTTTAAATAGAAGGCTAATGGAGCATTTTGTGTGTGTTAATTGCATTTTCTTTCCCTATGGATGTGTCTATTAAACACACAGTAATGATGAGTGAAAGACTGGCTATTGTTATGTTATGTTATGTTATAATTTTATTTCTATAGCGCACGGCTACTCAGTGGAGAGTGTCCCGGCGCTTTATATAGGCAGCTCAGTGTGAAAAAACATAACACCATAAAACAGAGACACATAAGGGAAAGAAAGACGTCCTAAAGGTTAAAAAGCCTGGTCTTGAGGCTCTTCCTAAACAGGATCAGATTGGGAGTACGCCGCAAGGCCAGAGGTAAGGTGTTCCACAACTGAGGGGCCCTAAGACCAAAGGAGCGACCCCCGGTGTGGGCCTTCCTCACTCGAGGGACGACGGCCAAGAACAGAGATTCCGACCGAAGAGATCGAACCGGGCGATAAAAGACGAGCCTTCGCTGTAGGTACCTTGCTCCCGAGCCAAAAAGTGCTTTGTGAGCCAGAGTCAGAGCTTTAAACATAATCCGCTTCCGGATGGGCAGCCAGTGAAGCAACTGCACCAACCCGGATGCTCTAGCTCGCCTATAGAGGCCGAAGATGGCACGAGCCGCAGAGTTCTGCACAACCTGCAGCCGCTGAACAAGATAGTCCGGAAGCCCTAAATATAGGACGTTGGCATAGTCAAGTCTGGAGCCTATTAAGGCTTGCACAGTGATCTTTCTATGCTCTTCTGTAAGCAGAGGTAAGAACTTCCGGAGCATCTTCAGAATACCAAAGCAAGTGCCCGTCAAACCAAGAATATGTGATCTCAGCGTAAGGTTATTGTCAAACTTAACTCCCAGATTTTTTGCCACCTGAGATGACTGAGCAGGGGGACACATATCCGTTGGCCACCACGCCCGCCATTCCGGGTCCGAGGCACAGCCAAAGAACAGTACCTCCGATTTGTTGGAATTAGCTTTGAGGCTGTTCCGCTGAAACCAGTTAAAGACCATCCCTAGGCACCCCTGAATGCTCTCTCCATCAAAAGCCTGATCTTTCCTACACGTGAAGAGCAGTTGAGTGTCATCCGCGTAGGATACGATATGGGCCCCAAAGGACTCCACCAATGCCGCCAGAGGGGTCATAAAGATGTTAAAAAGGGTCGGGATCAACACAGAACCCTGCAGAACTCCGACTCCCAAAGGCGGCATCTCAGCGGAGCTCGGGCAGGCTCAGACCGTTTGTCGGCGACCCTCAAGGAAAGATGTAAGCCATTTGAACACCGTGCCCCTCAGACCGATGTCATAGAGTCTGGCGAGAAGCGCCTCATGGGGAACGGTGTCAAAGGCCGCCGAGAGATCAAGAATGACAAGCATGGCCCTGCCTCCTGAGTCCAGTGTCTCCCTAATAACCTCTGACACCTCCAGGAGTGCCGTCTCCGTACTTAAATTAGGACGGAATCCGGATTGCGAGGGGTGCAATAGGTCATTCGATTCTAGAAAGCTAGAAAGAACGCCGTGCACATGCTTCTCCGTGATCTTAGCCAGCGCCGGGAGGAGGGAGATCGGCCTGTAGTTGGCCTGAACCTCGGCGTCTAATCCAGGCTTCTTGAGGAGGGGGATCACCAAAGCCCTTTTCCAGGACCGCGGGACCCTCCCCTCCCTCAAAGACAAGTTCAAGAGAGGGTTGACCAATGGGTTCACCAGAGGCGCCATCCTGGCCAAAAATTTGGCCGGACAGGGGTCTAACGGCGAGCCCGATTTAAGATTGGCCAGGAGTGCAAGGGAAGCATCGGTGGAAACAAAGGGGAACTCCGCCAAAACAGCATCCCGCGTGGACGGTGGAACTAGTCCAGCCCCAATGCTAGGAGACCCTTCAGCAGACCTCTCTGTAAAGGAGTCCTGGATCGATTTAATCTTGTCCGTAAAGAACTTGGCAAGATCACCGACCCACGACTCAGATGACACTATTTGAGGCAAGTTGGATCTAGGGGCAGTGAACTCCCTCACCACAGTAAAGATCTCCTTACATGAGTTGGAGGCCGCCTCTATCCTTCTGGCAAGATAATCCTTTTTCGCGCAGAGAATGTCGCGATGGTAGGCTTTGACCGCTATCCTGTAGGCAAATCTGGCCTCCCCGTCATACTGAAAGTGCCACGCCCTCTCAGCCACCTTACACTGGCTACGAGTGATACGCAGAGCCTCCGTGAACCACGGACCCCTCCAGATTTTCTACTAACAGGTTGCCATCAGTGTATTGAAAACTTGCAGACTATTTGCCGATAATGATGTTATCATCAGTTACTAGTGGGAATCTAATTCAGACACTACTCACAATCCATAATAAACCTCCTTGATTTTCTCTTCTAAATTACTTCTGCTTTATATGTTCTCTCCTCTGTACCCTCTCCAATAAAAACTTCACCACCATTACCTAGGTATGATACTGAGATTCCGCCGCACCTGAGAGAGATGCAAGATGTGCATCTGTCAAAGGGAAAACACCAGAATCAACCAACTTGCTAATTCCTTGACAGCAAGTACCTAGAAATTCATCAGCAACCAAAATATTGGTGTGATATGCCAGAGGCAAAGTCAGATGAAGGCACAATAGGCATGCAAGGTCTTCTTTATCCCAGTACAATCTGCCATTCCTCTGGACCCTCCTCCATATTAGTCTAATCAGTTTGGACCTTCATCACTCTATTCTTGTGTCCCTCCTTCAAGGACTTCAGCCTACCCCATCCCTATATACCATCAAGATTGAAACTGAGCTTCCTCTTACACACTAGAATTAGTTAAAATAAAACAAAGACACTAAAAGATTCCAGCTGAAGTAAAACTTACAATGCTGAAGTGACAAAGAATTGAAAAAGCACAACCAATGTTTTAAACAACTTTCAGCTACTAATCTACTTTACTTAGATATCCGTTACTCATTGAGTGACCTGATCAAAGAATTAGGTCTTCCACAACCCCAGTAGGATCCACCCTCCTAATTCAAAGAGGTCTTGCTTTCAAAGCACAAAAAGACCAGACATTCGTCACAAGGTTGGTGCTGAAAAACAAACTATGCAAAAACAACAGTTGATGGACAGAATGCAGAACAATGTCATACATTCACCCCAGTACAGAGATCTGGGCCTAAATCCATAGTTTTTATGCTCACCATGCCATTCCAGTTTGAACCCAGCCATATGCAAATCAGTCTTGACCCTGTGCCCCATGGGAACAGTCCTGCCCAAACTGCCAAGCCAGGGCCTCCCTGGACTGGAAACAAGCATCCTAGGGCCAGTTTCGGGCTTTCAGCCCTCATCAGCCTGGATAGCTTGATTCCAGTGGCATGATGAGCACGGGACTCACGTCTGAGCATACCAGTCCCACTCGGGGTGACAAATGCAAAAACAACAGTTGATGGACAGAATGCAGAACAATGGCATACATTCACCCCAGTACAGAGATCTGGGCCTAAATCCATCGTTTTTTTGCTCACCATGCCATTCCAGTTTGAACCCAGCCATATGCAAATCAGTCTTGACCCTGTGCCCCATGGGAACAGTCCAGCCCGAACTGCCAAGCCAGGTCCTCCCTGGACTGGAAACAAGCATCCTAGGACCGGTTTCAGGCTTTCAGCCCTCATGAGCCAGGATAGCTTGAATCCAGTGGCATGGTGAGCACGAGACTCATGTCTGAGCAAGCGATGGATTTAGGCCCAGATCTCTGTACTGGGGTGAATGTATGACATTGTTCTGGATTCTGTCCATCACTGTTGTTTTTGCACGAAAAACAAACTATGGCTAAATTTCAACCAAATGCTATCTGATATCTTCAGAGTAGTCCATCCCTGTAGGTCAGGGAAATCTTACATCTTTCCCCCTCCTTTCAATCTCCTGCAAATGTTGCACAAAAAAATGTGGCCTTAAACTTAGGCAATAAGCGTTAGTATCACGCATATTCATTTTAGCTAAAGCCTGTTAGCCTGCCCCATTCACCAAGGATTTGCCTTCAAAAAGAAAATCAGGTTGATTATGGTCACCTGGATAAGTTGGTGAGATCCCCACAGCCCATTTGCCCAAGTAAGCACCCACTCAGGATAAAGAGTAGATATGAAAAGGGACGGAGAGGGTAGGTCATGTCACATTGAAGGGACCAGTTTTACTTCCTTGAATTCTGCAACATCTCTAGATCGGATTCCTCTCTTTTCATTACTATGGAGATCCACAGAAGCTTTTGTATTGGAAACACTGTAGATTTCCCTGCTGATCAGCCGACTTCATGAAAAGTGAATTCTTAATTCCTGTTGACCAATTAATTACAAAGTCACTACTTAATCCGTTTTCTATATACAGCTCTTGAATTGTATTGTTCGCTGCATCAACTTCCACAGTGAATCCAATGGATATTTTCTGGATATGTTACAAGATATTTTTTCTCCATGTAATTCAAATTTAAGGGTGGCTGATCTAATGTATCTCTGGGTTAGATATTATATATGCTTAAGGACTCACTCCTCACATTGAAATGAAAATATAATGCACACTAAAGCAAGAAGGTAAAAGCATTAGTAAAGGTTGTGCTCCTTTAAGTAAAAAGAGCCATATTTACCAGTGACCTGAGTTGATGTTGCGGTTGATAATGTTGTTGGTGTTTCTGCAGATGTTGTAGATCCTGAAACATGAACACAATTAATAAAATGAGGTCCAGGATTTATTACAAATAGATTCAAAATGTTATCAAACTTCTCCCTGTCCATATTACGATGTTGATGCTTCTCTATGTATTCAGTTTTAAAAATCTAGGGGCATATTATCAAGGGGGTTTATCTCCGCTTTTTTGGCTTTAAAAGCCAAGAAAGCGGAGATAAAATTATCTCCCTATTACCTAGCTGCCGCTAACACCAGTTAGTGACAGCTAGTAGGAGATAGCGACCATCTTGGGGCCCACTTTGCATGTCAGTGATATTTATCACTAATGAGATGCAAAGTGGGTGTGCCAAGATGTTAGCGACTGAAAACAGTCGCTAACATCGCTATCTCCTATTACCAACTTTTGGAGATATTCACGCTAAGCGGGAATATCTCCAAAAGCTAACACCTGCCCTGAGCAGTTCTTAGCCATGTTATCCAATGGGAGGTGGATAACATGGCTGAGAGCATTAGCTCGCTAATGCATGAATATCGCGGAGTTTTCAGCGATATTCATGCTTTGCGGCGATTTTTACCGCATTTGCGTTAAACCTTGGTAATACCAAGGTTTATTTGCGGTAAAAATCGCCGCAGCGCTGCGGTAAATTTTTGTCTCTAACCAAGCAATAGCGATAATTATCGCTATTGCTTGGTAATATGCCCCCTAAATCTAATTCACCTATTTCGCCTATAGTATGTCAACCTCAAAATCTGTGACAACACAATCTTAGCACCAGTCTCTCAAACTACACACTTGGAATGGTCACTCATATAGACATTCCTTGGCCAGTATGCAAGAATTACAACAACATAAATATCGTCCTTAAACATAGATGTGGAGCTAAAAATAGTAAATCTATACCCCCTTGTACATACTTACGATCATTACATGTGTAGGACAAATTGAATAGTAACTGTGCTTTAATGACACACTTCTTTCTTTTGATATAAGGGAGCAAGTAACTAGATCAATCTCACAATTACCTACATTCAAAACATAATATCAAACATTCTCTTTGAAGTGGCTATTATTCAAACCATTTTAAAATACAATTTGGTGAAACAAAAAAAGTAAAGTAGTATTTGCAATGACAAAAGTAGACAGACCCAAAACTGACGAGCCTCCTCTCAAGCCAAAATTTGGATGATGGCCCCTCTGACTGTCAGCTCTTTTTTAGCTCAAGCCTAGGCAACGCTGGTGCTGACTGTTCGAGACATGTTGTAGAAATATTGTGGCCACACAGCCCTCTTATTGCCTTTTTCTTCATTACCTCAATTGTCCTTTCACAAGGCTTGCCTGCTAGTGGTAATTCTTTTTTCTCAGTCCCTCCTTTTTGTGTTTTGTTTCCTCCTATTGAGCACCGCCTAATTACTGATACTTTACACTTTGATGCTCATCTGTTCACTTTGGGGCACAATGTTTTTCTTTGTTTCCTGTTCGTGTTTGGCATAGCTTCCCTGTTTTTTTCATCGTCCTTTGGAAGGCAGAGTGTCATGTTAGAAAAAGAGCGTGAGTAGACAATGTTTTTAAAACGTAAAATAGATTTGCTTTTATACAGAAGGGTCCCATAAGAGCACTTTGTAAGCTATTTGTAATGTATGTTCTTTAGTGGCAGCTGAAAGGCAGCATGTCATTCCTCCGCTACGACCACACCACAGATTCCCGACCCCAACCACCTACAATGCATCCTTCTCAACACCCGCTCGGTCCACAGGCACGCCATTGACCTTTGGAACCTACTAGACACCATCTCTCCTGACGTCGCCTTCCTAACGGAAACATGGATGAACGCTTCCTCCGCCCCAGACATCACCATTGCCATCCCTGAAGACTATAAGATCACACGCAAGGACCGCACCGACCACACAGGAGGAGGAATCGCTATCGTCCACAAGAAATCAATCCGCATCTCAACCAGCTCTGACGCCAACCTCGCTAACTCCGAACACCTTCACTTCCAGATCCACATCGACCCCAAGACCACACTCAGAGGGAACCCTCCTTTACAGGCCACCAGGACCCCGCGCAAAATTCAGTGAAGACATCACGGACTTCATCACCCCACACGCGCTCCCCTCCAAAGACTACATCCTTCTGGGAGACCTCAACTTCCACCTTGAAAAGATCAACAACCGCAACACCGCCACCATCTTAGACAACCTCGCCAACCTCGGACTTAAACAACTGGTCACTTCCCCCACCCACATCGCAGGTCACACACTCGACCCCATCTTCACCTCCAGCAACCATGTCTCCTTCAGCCACACTACGGATCTCCTCTGGACTGACCACAGCTGCGTTCACTTCACCTACAACAAGCCGAAACCCATCATCCACCTCCAACCAACTCTACAAAGAAACTGGAACAAAATCACCACGGAGCAGATCTCCACATCGCTCCTTCTAAACACCCCAGCCCTCTCTTCTAACGCCAACGAAGCCGCCTCCAACCTCACCCTTTGGCTATCCAACACCGCCGACACCTTAGCACCACTGAAAAAACGTCAACACAAACTTGGCAACAAGAAGGCCTCATGGTTCAACGATGATCTCAAAAAGTCCAAGAAACTCTGCCGCTCCCTTGAAAAGGCCTGGAAAAAAGACCCATCCACCAGCAACAAGGACGCCTTCAAAAGCGCCACCCGTACTCACCACCAACTGATCCGAAAAGCCAAGAAAACAGCATTCAAGGATCGACTTGACAACAACGCCCACAACAGCAAGGAACTTTTCAACATCGTCAAGGAATTCTCAAATCCCTCAGCCAGCTCCAACGACATCACCCCCACTCAAACCCTCTGCGACTCCCTAGCCTCTTTCTTCCACAACAAGATTGCTGACATCCACAACAGCTTTGACAACCAACCCGGAGGCCAACCCACCCTACCATCTGCTGACCATCTTCCCCCCGTAAACACCCTTAACGCCTGGAACCCAATCTCCATTGAGGACACCATCCGCCTGATGAATTCCATCCACTCTGGATCCCCCACAGACCCATGCCCTCACCACATCTTCAACAAAGCAGACTCCGTCATCGCTCCGCACCTCCGAGACGTCATCAACTGCTCCCTCAACTCCGCTACCTTCCCAGAAGACTGGAAACACGCTGAACTCACCGCCCTTCTGAAAAAACCAACAGCGGACCCCACCGAACTCAAAAACTACCGCCCCATCTCGCTTCTCCCATTCCCGGCCAAAGTCATCGAAAAAGCCGTCAACAACTAGCTCGCCGCCTTCCTCGAAGCCAACAAATCACTCGACCCCTCACAATCTGGCTTCCGAGCCAAACACAGCACTGAGACCGCCCTCATCGCAGCAACAGACGACATTCGAACTCTACTGGACAAGGGAGACACAGTCGCCCTCATCCTCCTCGACCTCTCTGCAGCCTTCGACACAGTCTGCCACAGCACCCTTTTACAACGCCTCAGAAACATCGGAATCCAAGGAAACGCACTGGAATGGATCACCTCGTTCCTCACCGGAAGAACCCAGAGAGTCCGCCTCCCACCATTCAAGTCCGAGGCCTCTGAAATCATCTGCGGCGTACCCCAAGGATCCTCACTCAGTCCCACCCTCTTCAACGTATACATGAGCCCCCTCGCGGCCATCGCCCGCCAACACAATCTCAACATCATCTCGTACGCGGATGACACTCAACTGATCCTTTCTCTCACCAAGGACCCCAGCACCGCCAAAACTAACCTACACGAAGGAATGAAAGAAGTCGCCGAATGGATGAAACAAAGCCGTATGAAACTGAACTCAGACAAAACAGAAGTCCTCATCTTAGGTACATCCCCCTCTGCATGGGACGACTCCTGGTGGCCGCAAGCCCTCGGAAAAGCACCCATCCCGACAGACCACGCACGGAACCTTGGCGTCATCCTTGACTCTTCACTCTCAATGAACAGACAAGTCAACGCCGTATCCTCTTCCTGCTTTAACATTCTTCGCATGCTCAGAAAAACATTTCGCTGGATCCCCTCCGAAACAAGGAAAACAGTTACCCACGCTCTAGTCACGAGCCGATTGGACTACGGAAACACCCTCTACGCAGGTACCACCGCTAAACTCCAGAAAAAACTACAACGAATCCAAAACGCCTCAGCCAGGCTCATATTAGACATCCCACGCAACGAACACATCTCTGGTCACCTTAAAGACCTCCACTGGCTACCCGTCAATAAGAGGATCACTTTCCGACTGCTTACCCACGCACACAAATCACTCTACGACATCGGACCAGATTGCCTCAACTCTCGACTGTCCTTCTACACCCCCCCCCCGCCAACTTCGCTCTTCCAGCCAAGCCCTCGCCACTGTACCTCGCATCAACAAGACCACCATGGGAGGCAGATCCTTTTCATACCTGGCTGCCAAAACATGGAACTCACTCCCCGCTTACCTTCGCCTCACCCAGAATCACCTAGCGTTCAGAAAGCAACTTAAAACGTGGATATTTGACAAATAATCCTCCTCCCCTTCCTCAGCGCCTTGAAACCCTCTGGGTATGTAGTGCGCTATACAAATTCATTGACTTGACTTGACTTGACTGTGGAACTGTGGTACTCATAGTACGGCCCGCGGGCCTTCCTTGTCGGCCCGCAGACCGTGCAGGTAAAATACCCATGTCCCGCCAGAGAGCAAGACAGAGTGAGAACGAGAGAGAAAGTGGAGAAAGAGAGAGAAAGTGGAGAGAGACAGAGAGTGGAGAGAGTGTAGAGAGAGAGACTGGCTGACTGACTGTGAGACTGAGATACTGACTGACTGAGAGACTGACTAAGAGAGAGACTGACAGAGAGAGAGAGACTGGCTGACTGTGAGGGAGACGGACTGACAGAGAGAGAGACTGACTGACTGCCTGCGAGAGACTGACTGGCTGAGAGAGAGAGACTGACATGCTGAGAGAGAGACTGATTGACTGAGAGAGAGACTAACCGACTGGCAGATAGAGAGAGAGAGACAGACAGAGAGAGAGACTGACAGAGAGAGAGAGAGACTTACACAGAGAAACTGACTGAAAGAGAGAGAGACTTACTGACTGAGAGGGAGAGACGGACTGACAGAGAGACCGACTGACTGACAGAGAGAGAGACTGAGTGACTGACAGAGAGAGATAGAGACGGACTAGGAGACAGAGATCAACTGACTGAGAGAGAGACTAACTGACTAAAAGAGACTGTCTGATATAGAGAGACTAACTGAGACTGACAGAGTGACTGATTGACTAAGATTGAGATGGACAGAAAGAGAGAGGCTGACTGACTGACAGAAAGACTGACTGACTGACAGAGAGAGAGAGAGAGAGACTGACTGACAGAAAGATAGAGACTGGCTGACATAGACTGCCTGACTGAGAGAGAAAGAGAGAGTGAGGCTGACTGAGACTGACAGTGAGAGGTTGACTGAATGAGAGAGTGACTGAGAGAGAGACTGTCTGACTGACAGAGAGAGACTGACTGACTAAGAGAGAAACTGACTGACAGAAAGAGAGAGACTTACTGAGATAGAGAAACTGACAGAGAGAGACTGACCGAGTGAGAGAGACTGAGACAGAGACTGACTGAGAGAGAGAGAGAGACTGACTGACAGAAAAAGAGAGCGACTGCAGAGAGACTGACTGACTGACAGAGAGAGAGACTGACTGACTGAGAGAGAGACTGACTGACTGAGAGAGAGAGAGAGAGACTGACTGACTGACAGAGACTGTTAGAGAAAGATTGGCTGACTGAGAGAGACTGACTGACTGAGAGAGAGACTGACTGACATAAAGAAAGAGACTGACTGAGGGAGAGAGAGAGGGAGAGAGAGACTGACTGACAGAAACTGACTGACTAGTGGAGAGAGAGACTGACTGTGACTGACAGAGAGGCTGACAGAGAGAGAGACTGACAGAGATAGAGAGAGGCTGACAGAGAGAGACTGACTGACTGACAGAGAGAGAGACTGATGGACAGAGAGAGAGAGAGAGAGAGAGAGAGACTGACTGACAGAGAGAGAGACTTTGATGGAATTGGGTTCAAAGTATGAAGCTATGCAATGCCTCTTATGATTGCTATTGTCTGCTAATAAAAATGTATTATCAAAATGTGTTCTTTGTAGTTACATCCGCTTTTGAAACACAGCATTGAATAATGTTTTGAAACAAGTTTGATTTTTTTTACTCTAGCCCAGCCCTTCCCCCCACTGATCCCAGCCCCTTCCTCTGACCCCACCCCTACCAATGCAGGCCTCAGCCACAAACCACACAGTAATTTTGGACCCCCACAAGAAAGTTTGTCATTACCCATGATGTAGAAGCTTTAGCTGTAAAACACTTTATTTCATGATTTCTGTCTCATGTCATCTTTTCTAGTCTTGTTCCTCTCATATATTATAACATGGTAAGAATTATGACAAGAAAGACAGAAAAAGGCAGGGTAATGCCATCTTACCGATAATCGTCATTGCATCATGTCCAGGTTTTACTAGTCACAGTCTTTCTAACCTTTTCCCTAATCCCTAGACTGCTGCTAACTGAGCTTTTCATTTCTGACCAGTCTCTGGATTTGATGGGAAGTAAAAAGGAGGAGCCGTGGGAAGGAAAAAAGAGTTAAGCTCATGTTTTATATGTGAGGATTTGTAAAAATTAGCATATTATAGTTTGGGACAAAAAAAATGGCTTGTCATGAGGGCGAGGCAGTTCCTTACTCGGTAAGGATTGTATCAAGGAATGCCTGTACTCGGTATAATAAAGATTACTGGTCTCTAATCACCGCATTAACATATACAATTGATTTTGTAATAAAATGCTCAAGATTTTGTAATGCTTTACAGGTCATTGTTTTATAATTTCCAGTTCTAAATAATCAATTTTGATCACAATATAATACAAGTCTACTAACTTCCTCAATTTAGCATTAAACAGATTGGTTGAGAAACTGTATGGAGGACTTGCATAGGTTTTTATCATACCAGCTTTTCTACAACTTTAAGTCAAAAAGCTATTTCATAGAAGTAAATATAAATCTAACATTGGTGACAACACAAACACACACACACAGATATATACGCAAACTAGTAAAGATGTTGTTTGTTTAAATTTACAGCTTCTCCTTCCAGCAAAGTTGATCATTGTAGATGTACACCTTTACATAAGTCAAAATGGGCATTTTAAAAAATGTTTGCACTTCGTGCAATGTTGTTTTTCAAATTGGTAAACGTTTTTTTCATCAGATTAACTTCATGTTTTATTTAAATTGACTGTAGGATTACATCCAATGTTTTAGACATTACATTTTCAGGAAGTGACTTTAAATTAAATATCATATGATATAATCAATATTATAGAGAGAGTCCATTTAAATTGACATAAAATACTTTTTTCAAAGAACAATATTTTTTAACTGCAGTCTAGGTTGCACATTACGAAGATGAATGTAGGCTTACCCAAACAGATGACACCAGCGTCATTGTAGTGACCACATGTATTGTTGTATAACCCTGTGTGATGGCAATGTAACAAGCTGGACTCATCACCCTGGCAGTTTACATAGTCCAAGAGAATTTTTCCATTGCCTTCTCCAAAATAGGCATTTTTGGGAGCAGAATGTACTAGTCCACACTGAAGCTGTGCGCAGACCACCTTGGCATTAAAGGTGTTCCAGTAAGTGTCACACACAGTCTCCCACGAGTTATTGTAGAAAATCTCAACACGACCCTCACATGCATTGACACCACCCTGGAGCCGAATGGGAAGGATCTCTGCAACAGAGGGACAATAAAGAGAATACCACTGTGTTAGTTCTGTCCGAATACTCGGAGTGCAAAGAGATTTTACACTGAATATTCAGAACAACAAACTAATGACAAAAATACTATATGCACCGCACCCTCAGCCAGCATTTGGCAATGTTTTGTTCTCATGAATTTAATGTAAACTTTGTTAAGCAGTTAACCAGTACAGTAAACAAGAAATGTTTAAATAGAAGGCTAATGGAGCATTTTGTGTGTGTTAATTGCATTTTCTTTCCCTATGGATGTGTCTATTAAACACACAGTAATGATGAGTGAAAGACTGGCTATTGTTATGTTATGTTATGTTATCATTTTATTTCTATAGCGCACGGCTACTCAGTGAGAGTGTCCCAGCAGTTTAATATAAAGAAGCTCAGTGTGAAAAATCATAACACCATAAAACAGAGACACATAAGGGAAAGAAAGACGTCCTAAAGGTTAAAAAGCCAGGTCTTGAGGCTCTTCCTAAACAGGATCAGATTGGGAGTACGCCGCAAGGCCAGAGGTAAGGTGTTCCACAACTGAGGGGCCCTAAGACCAAAGGAGCGACCCCCGGTGTGGGCCTTCCTCACTCGAGGGACGACGGCCAAGAACAGAGATTCCGACCGAAGAGATCGAACCGGGCGATAAAAGACGAGCCTTCGCTGTAGGTACCTTGCTCCCGAGCCAAAAAGTGCTTTGTGAGCCAGAGTCAGAGCTTTAAACATAATCCGCTTCCGGATGGGCAGCCAGTGAAGCAACTGCACCAACCCGGATGCTCTAGCTCGCCTATAGAGGCCGAAGATGGCACGAGCCGCAGAGTTCTGCACAACCTGCAGCCGCTGAACAAGATAGTCCGGAAGCCCTAAATATAGGACGTTGGCATAGTCCAGTCTGGAGCCTATTAAGGCTTGCACAGTGATCTTTCTATGCTCTTCTGTAAGCAGAGGTAAGAACTTCCGGAGCATCTTCAGAATACCAAAGCAAGTGCCCGTCAAACCAAGAATATGTGATCTCAGCGTAAGGTTATTGTCAAATTTAACTCCCAGATTTTTTGCCACCTGAGATGACTGAGCAGGGGGACACATATCCCTTGGCCACCACGCCCGCCATTCCGGGTCCGAGGCACAGCCAAAGAACAGTACCTCCGATTTGTTGGAATTAGCTTTGAGGCTGTTCCGCTGAAACCAGTTAAAGACCATCCCTAGGCACCCCTGAATGCTCTCTCCATCAAAAGCCTGATCTTTCCTACACGTGAAGAGCAGTTGAGTGTCATCCTCGTAGGATACGATCTGGGCCCCAAAGGACTCCACCAATGCCGCCAGAGGGGTCATAAAGATGTTAAAAAGGGTCGGGCTCAACACAGAACCCTGCAGAACTCCGACTCCCAAAGGCGGCATCTCAGCGGAGCTCGGGGAGGCCCAGACCGTTTGTCGGCGACCCTCAAGGAAAGATGTAAACCATTTGAACACCGTGCCCCTCAGACCGATGTCATAGAGTCTGGCGAGAAGCGCCTCATGGGGAACGGTGTCAAAGGCCGCCGACAGATCAAGAATGACAAGCATGGCCCTGCCTCCTGAGTCCAGTGTCTCCCTAATAACCTCTGACACCTCCAGGAGTGCCGTCTCCGTACATAAATTAGGACGGAATCCGGATTGCGAGGGGTGCAATAGGTCATTCGATTCTAGAAAGCTAGAAAGAACGCCGTGCACATGCTTCTCCGTGATCTTAGCCAGCGCCAGGAGGAGGGAGATCGGCCTGTAGTTGGCCAGAACCTCGGCGTCTAATCCAGGCTTCTTGAGGAGGGGGATCACCAAAGCCCTTTTCCAGGACCGCGGGACCCTCCCCTCCCTCAAAGACAAGTTCAAGAGAGGGTTGACCAATGGGTTCACCAGAGGCGCCATCCTGGCCAAAAATTTGGCCGGACAGGGGTCTAACGGCGAGCCCGATTTAAGATTGGCCAGGAGTGCAAGGGAAGCATCGGTGGAAACAAAGGGGAACTCCGCCAAAACAGCATCCCGCGTGGACGGTGGAACTAGTCCAGCCCCAATGCTAGGAGACCCTTCAGCAGACCTCTCTGTAAAGGAGTCCTGGATCGATTTAATCTTGTCCGTAAAGAACTTGGCAAGATCACAGACCCACGACTCAGATGACACTATTTGAGGCAAGTTGGATCTAGGGGCAGTAAACTCCCTCACCACAGTAAAGATCTCCTTACATGAGTTGGAGGCCGCCTCTATCCTTCTGGCAAGATATTCCTTTTTTCGCGCAGAGAATGTCGCGATGGTAGGCTTTGACCGCTATCCTGTAGGCAAATCTGGCCTCCCCGTCATACTGAAAGCGCCACGCCCTCTCAGCCACCTTACACTGGCTACGAGTGATACGCAGAGCCTCCGTGAACCACGGACCCCTCCAGATTTTCTACTAACAGGTTGCCATCAGTGTATTGAAAACTTGTAGACTATTTGCCGATAATGATGTTATCATCAGTTACTAGTGGGAATCTAATTCAGACACTACTCACAATCCATAATAAACCTCCTTGATTTTCTCTTCTAAATTTCTTCTGCTTTATATGTTCTCTCCTCTGTACCCTCTCCAATAAAAACTTCACCACCATTACCTAGGTATGATACTGAGATTCCGCCGCACCTGAGAGAGATGCAAGATGTGCATCTGTCAAAGGGAAAACACCAGAATCAACCAACTTGCTAATTCCTTGAGAGCAAGTACCTAGAAATTCATCAGCAACCAAAATAATGGTGTGATATGCCAGAGGCAAACTCAGATGAAGGCACAATAGGCATGCAAGGTCTTCTTTATCCCAGTACAATCTGCCATTTCTCCGGACCCTCCTCCATATTAGTCTAATCAGTTTGGACCTTCATCACTCTATTCTTCTGTCCCTCCTTCAAGGACTTCAGCCTACCCCATCCCTATATACCACCACGATTGAAACTGAGCTTCCTCTTACACACTAGAATTAGTAAAAAAAAACAAAGACACTAAAAGACTCCAGCTGAAGTAAAACTTAAAATGCTGAAGTGACAAAGAATTGAAAAAGCACAACCAATGTTTTAAACAACTTTCAGTTACTAATCTACTTTACTTAAACATCCGTTACTCATTGAGTGACCTTATCAAAGTAGTAGGTCTTCCACAACCCCACTAGTCCCCACTCTCCTAATTCAAAGAGGTCTTGCATCCAAAGCACAAAGAGACCAGACATTCATCACAGGTTGGTGCTGAAAAACAAACTATGCAAAAACAACAGTTGATGGACAGCATGCAGAACAATGTCATACATCCACCCCAGTACAGAGATCTGGGCCTAAATCCATCGTTTTTATGCTCACCATGCCATTCCTGTTTGAACCCAGCCATATGCAAATCAGTCTTGACCCTGTGCCCCATGGGAACAGTCCTGCCCAAACTGCCAAGCCAGGTCCTCCCTGGACTGGAAACAAGCCTCTTAGGACCGGTTTCGGACTTTCAGCCCTCATCAGCCAGGATAACTTGATTCCAGTGGCATTGTGAGCACGGTACTCACGTCTGAGCATACCAGTCCCAACTTTGGGTGACAAATGCAAAAACAGCAGTTGATGGACAGAATGCAGAACAATGTCATACATTCACCCCAGTACAGAGATCTGGGCCTAAATCCATCATTTTTTTGCTCACCATGCCATTCCAGTTTGAACCCAGCCATATGCAAATCAGTCTTGAACCTGTGCCCCATGGGAACAGTCCAGCCCGAACTGCCTAGCCAGGTCCTCCCTGGACTGGAAACAAGCATCCTAGGACCGGTTTCAGGCTTTCAGCCCTCATGAGCCAGGATAGCTTGATTCCAGTGGCATGGTGAGCACGAGACTCACGTCTGAGCAAGCGATGGATTCAGTCCCAGATCTCTGTACTGGGGTGAATGTAGGACATTGTACTGGATTCTGTCCATCACTGTTGTTTTTGCATGAAAAACAACCTATGGCTAAATTTCAACCAAATGTCATCTGATATCTTCAGAGTAGTCCATCCCTGTAGGTCAGGGAAATCTTACATCTCTCCCCCTCCTTTCAATCTCCTGTAAATGTTGCACAAATAAATGTGGGCTTAAACTTAGGCAATAAGCGCTAGTATTACGTATATTCATTTTAGCTAAAGCCTCTTTAGCCTCCCCCGTTCACACAGGATTCGCCTTCAAAAAGAAAATCAGGTTGATTATGGTCACCTGGGTAAGCAGGTGAGATCCCCACAGCCCATTTGCCCAACTAAGCACCCACTCAGGATAAAGAGTAGATATGAAAAGGGACGGATTCCTCTCTTTTCATTACTATGGAGATCCAAAGAAGCTTTTGTATTGGAAACACTGTAGAATGCCCTGCTGATCAGCCGACTTCATGAAAAGTGAATTGTTATTTCCTGTTGACCAATTAATTACAAAGTCACAACTTAATCCATTTTCTATATACAGTTCTTGAATTTTATTGTTCGAAGTATATTTTGTTTCGCTGCATCAACTTCCACAGTGAACCCAATGGATATTTTCTGGATATGTTACAAGATATTTTTTCTCCATGTAATTCAAATTTAAGGGTGGCTGATGCAATGTATCTCTGGGTTAGATATTATATATGCTTAAGGACTCACTCCTCACATTGAAATGAAAATATAATGCACACTAAAGCAAGAAGGTAAAAGCATTAGTAAAGGTTGTGCTCCTTTAAGTAAAAAAGAGCCATATTTACCAGTGACCTGAGTTGATGTTGCGGTTGATAATGTTGTTGGTGTTTCTGCAGATATTGTAGTGCCTGAAACATGAACACAATTATTAAAATGAGGTCCAGGATTCATTACAAATAGATTCAAAATATTATCAAATTTCTCCCTGTCCATATTACGATGTTGATGCTTCTCTATGTAATCAGTTTTAAAAATCTAGATCTAATTCACCTATTTCGCCTATAGTATGTCAACCTCAAAATATGTGACAACACAATCTTAGCACCAGTCTCTCAAACTACACACTTGGAATGGTCACTCATATAGACATTCCTTGGCCAGTATGCAAGAATAACAACAACATAAATATCGTCCTTAAACATATATGTGGAGCTAAGAATAGTAAATCTATACCCCCTTGTACATACTTACAATCATTATATGTGTAGGACAAATTGAATAGTAACTGTGCTTTAATTACACACTTTTTTCTATTGATTTAAGGGAGCAAGTAACTAGATCAATCTCACAATTACCTACATTCAAAACATAATATCAAACATTCTCTTTGAAGTGACTATTATTCAAACCATTTTAAAATACAATTTGGTGAAACAAAAAAAGTAAAGTAGTATTTGCAATGACAAAAGTAGACAGACCCAAAACTGACGAGCCTCCTCTCAAGCCAAAATTTGGATGATGGCCCCTCTGACTGTAAGCTCCTTTTTTGGCTCAAGCCTAGGCAACGCTGGTGCAGACTGTTCCAGACATGTTGTAGACATTTTGTGGCCACACAGCCCCCCCATTGCCTTTTTCTTCATTACCTCAATTGTCCTTTCACAAGGTTTGCCTGCTAGTGGTAAATCTTTGCTCTTAGTCCCTCCTTTTTGGGTTTCGCCTGCCGAAGGCTGCGCTCTGCGCAGCTTTTCGGCGCAGGCGAAATCCATTGATTACAATAAGGACTACAGGAACGTCCCCCGGCTCCCATTGGCTAGCTCCATAAATGGAGGCCAGTCATTGGGTGCCGGATCTGTCCGTCAAGGCCGGACCAGATTCGGGGGCGTACCCGAGAATTTTTCTCTTTTGGCCACGTCATGCAGCGGTGGGCTGGGCTGTTTTTTTTGGCTCGGCGAGGTTTGTTTGGGCCATTTGGCGGCCGACCGCTGGCCGAGGAAGTCCAGGTGAGTGGTTCCTTTCCTGTCCCCCCTCCCGCTGTCCTTTCCTTTCCCGCCCCCCCCCTCCCGCTGTCCGAGTCTTTCCATAGCGAGGCAAGCGCGTCATCGCCCAACATAGGTGCAATAATTCCCTCTATAACTAAAGAGGTGCTGCATTTTCCTACGAACGCTTGCTAATCATTGCTTCTTTTCAATTATAAAAAAAAAATTCACTCGATTTCCCGCTGTAACGTTTTCCTTGGCACGTACGATGGATGCTGAAGGCTTTCGTTGTTTTTCGTGAAACCGCCATGGGTTTTTAGTTGAACCACCCAGTGCGCTGTGATTGGTTCTCCCGGCGACGCGTCATAGCGAGGACTCGCTGTGGTTGGCTGCCATCGTGAAGACCCGGCTGATGTCACTGGGGGCTCGCCAAGAGAGCCGCGACCTGTTTGGTCCTCGTCACCCGGGTCGTTTCTCAGAAGCTGCCGGAGCCTCGTCCAAAGAAGATTGCGGGGAGAGGAGACCGAGTCATCGATGACCCGACCCCGCCGAGGGATCTCCAAGTGAGTTGCGCACCCCTGGCCTGCCGTCCCAAGTGCAGAGAAGCGCACCAGCTTACCGGCGCTCGCTGGGGGTGCTTGGCGCTTCTGTGCCTCAAGTGGTGCATTGAAGGCTGGTGCATGGAGTTGTTGTGCTGCTTCGACACGGCCCCCTGTCCGATCCTGCTGAGATGGTGCTCCCTCCATCTTACGTTGCTTTCATACATATTGCATAGATCTGGTCGCTTTGTACGCTCTCCGTACCAGATGCCATGTAGCGTTTGCAAGGGGTAGAGATCTGTTTTGATAATTGTAAATACACCAGGCAAAATTAGACCCACCCCTCACAGACTCCAACGAGCCGGATGTCCACACGTGGCTGAGAGCGGCCGGCGCGGCTACCAAAGGGAGTTCAATTGGATTTTGGCTAAAACAATGTTGACTTTGCTGGGTAACCATAATAAAGAGTTTCCAGCCCTGTGGACAGGCTAGACTGCTTTACTGGCAGCGCGGTAATATGCAAATTAAGCGCTGGATGCGAGGCTCCTTTCCGGAGAGCACTGTGATCAACAAAGATGTCAGAGAGCTCTGCATGTGTGACTAAGTACTTTAGTGCGGTGATCCTGGGCAAATCACTCCTTTCCCCTCTTTTCTTATCACCTTAGGAGCGGCGCAATTCCCTCCCCAGTGCTGCGCTGTCCATTCGAACTAGTGCTGAATGAACTTCAATGGACGTGCGCAGCCCTGGGGAGGTAGTGCTGCCATCGGCCAACACCCCGACACAACACTTAAGGGGTTATTGACAAAAGCCGACAGTGCTTAGAAATCTGGCAGGCTGTATGAAGAACTATGTAAAACATACGGTTGAGATCACTCCGTTCAGGCTGGAGGAGCTGTGGGTAGCTGCAGTGTGTTATGATTATCTGATAGTGCCTTCTATCGCTAGTAAGGCTTCGAATCGCTTTCTTAGCGTGATCGCCGTTTTCATGCTATTAACGGATTCAATGAAAACTATGCTGCACCGGCCTATCTATAAAGCTGCAGGGTGTTGTTTAAGGGAATGGCGGGGTGTAAAAGCAGAAAACGCATTATTTTAGTGATTTCATTTAGAGTTGTGCTATGGTGCAAAGTATTCACTCACTCACACACACTCTCACTCACTCATTCACTTGCATACTCACTCACACACACACTCACTCACACACACACTCACTCTCTCACTCACTCACACACACAATCACTCACTCCTGCCAGCCCTCCAATCGTAAGGTAATAAGGCGCCAGGGTGCTTGGAGTAGTCCAACAGTGTTAATGTTGGTAACCCCCACCCACCTCGCCGGACACACACTCGACGCCGTCTTCTCAGCCAGCAAAGACATCGCCTTCAGCCACTCCACTGGACTCCACTGGACGGACCACAGCTGCGTCCACTTCACCTTCAGAAAAACGACGATCCACCACCACCAGCAACAGGTTGCTCGAAGAAGCTGGAACAAGATCACAGCCGACCAGCTCGCCGCTTCCCTGAGGCAGCACCCTCCCGCCAGCTCAGCGAACCCCAGCCAGGCCGCCGACAACCTCACGAAGTGGATCAGCAACTGCGTGGATGAACTCGCCCCACTGAGGACCCCGCCCAGCAGACCCAGCAGCAAGAAGGCCCCATGGTTCACCGACGAACTCAAGAGCTCCAAGAAGAATTGCCGAGCCCTCGAGAAAGCCTGGAGAAGGGAACCAACACCGGACAACATGACCGCCCTCAAGCTTGCCACCCGGAAGCACCACCAACTGATCCGCGCCACCAAGAAAACTGCATTCAAGGACCTGCTGGACAACAACGCACACAATTGCAAGGAACTCTTCAACATCGTGAAAGAGCTCTCCAACCCCAACGCCGGAAACAACGACATCACCCCTTCGCAAGACCTCTGCAACTCCCTCGCCTCCTACTTCCACAACAAGATCGCGGACATACACAACAGCTTCAGCACTCAACCGACGAACACCACGACCGAACCACCGCCCCCCACCACCACCCTCCGCGCCTGGACTCCGATCAGCACCGAAGACACCGTCCGCACGATGAACTCCATCCACTCCGGATCTCCGACCGACCCCTGCCCTCACCACGTCTTCAATAAGGCCGACGCTCAACACCTAAATCATGGGGGGAAGCTACAATTGTGCTTATTCCGAAACCAGGCAAATCGCCTCGGGAATGTGGGTCATATCGACCCATATCCCTGCTCAACAACGATTATAAAATCTTTACATCCATAATGTCAACAAGATTGAGTAGTGTAATAAGTAATATAACACATAAAGATCAAAAGGGCTTTATTAAAGGCCGTCAATTATCGGAATTAACTCACGACCTGATAGGAGCCATAGATATTGCATCAGCCTTTTCTTTACCTTTGGCCACTCTCACGTTAGATGCAACAAAGGCGTTTGATAGAGTTAACTGGCCCTACCTCGAAGATGTTCTTAAAAAATTTAACTTTGGAAGTAGATTCTGTAGAGCGATATTCCAACTATACAGTGCTCCGTCGGCCAGGATAATGATCAACGGTGTCTTGACGGAGGCATTTCATATCTCCAGAGGTACAAGACAGGGCTGTCCGCTCTCCCCACTCCTCTTTAACCTATATATCGAGCCATTCGCTCAGGTTTTGCGGACAGAGGCGAACATTCCATCATTCAGGTTTGGAGAGTGGGAGAGGCGGGTAGCACTTTACGCTGATGATATTCTGATTTTTACAGCTGATCCAAAAATAGCACTTCCTGTCGTTATACAGAGAGCAGAAGAATTTGGGCTTATTTCGGGGTACAATATAAACTCAAGTAAGACTGAAATGATGACTTGGAATATACCAGAACAACATTTGGGTATAAATGTGGCGTCTTCCATGCGGTATCTGGGAATACGAATCACCCAGGACGTGGGTAATATTGGTCAAAGCAACCTGGATAGAATTGATAGAGAATGTAAAAAGTTATTGAGATCATGGTCACATCTGCCACTATCCATAACAGGTCGAGTAAACCTAGTCAAAATGTGCATTCTCCCCAAATACACGTTTATATTTAACGCTATTCCTTCAGCATTTGATCTCAAAGCAATTGAAAAAAGTCAACAAGAAATCAACTCCTTTATTTGGAACTATAAATCTTCGAGAATCTCTTGGAAAAAGCTAAGGAGAAAAAGAGAGAAGGGAGGCCTTGCTTTACCTGATTTATTATATTATGCTTGGGCTTTTCAGATGACACATTCCAGGATGCTTCTAAAAACACCAACGAACCTTTCGATTGGATCAATGTATAGAGCTATGTTAATCGGGGAAAACTTATCAGTGGATGGGTTTTTGTTTAAATTTGCCAGCCAGAAATTTTTCAAAAAAATTAAACTTAAAATACTACAATCTTGGTCTAAAACGTGGCTTATCATTAGAAAAAGACTGGGGTTGTCCTACTATTCAAACTACGCCCCAATTTGGGAATCTCCTGGGCTTCCACCATGTATGAAGGATAGTTTATCAGTCACATTAGAGCATGCAGGGATTATAAGATGGGGTCAACTAGTGAAGGAAGGATCAATATTTACATGGGAAGAGTTAAACGAACACATTGGTTCCGGAATGTCCAGATTTAAGTATATTCAGCTGGACAGTTGGATAAGAGCCCAGGGTAGAAAAGATAAACACCTTGGGAAAGTTAGCCGCTTGGAACAACAACTTGTGGAAAAACCAGTGGCTAGAAAGGAGGTAGCTTTGTGGTATTGGCAGATTCTTGAAGAAATAGATGGAGACTTTACTCTCCCAGACCAACTGTGGGGGTCAGTAACTGGTCTTCGCTGTGAAGAGATATGGCTAAATTCTTTCGCTCTTTTACACAAGATTGTAAAACCTTCATGGTTAAGAAGAAACCATCTTTTCTCAGTACACCGCGCATATATCACACCACTTAAACTTTCCAAATTTCTCCCTGATAAAAAATGTAACAAATGTAATCTCACGGGCGCATCTGATGTCCACATGTTCATGGAATGCCCGGCCTTAAGTCGGTTTTGGGAAGAAGTGAAGGCTACGTTAAACTCAATTATGAACACATCAATTTCAATAACATTACCACTCATTATTTTTGGGCTGGAAGATAACATTACTGGCAAGGCAAGATCATTTCTTTTTTATGCCATTTTGCTTGCAAGAAGGCAAATTTGCATGCACTGGATAGAGGTAACAGCCCCCTCACACTCGGCATGGCTCACATCATTATACAAAACATCTAAAGTAGACCTCAACAGATCATGTAGCAAACGAAACCTGGCTTTTTGGGATGTGTTGTCCCAGTGGAAATAGAATCCGGGGTTTTTTTTTTTTTTTTTTTTTTTTCTCCCCGGGTCCTATGATTATGCCGATAATACTCTGTGGACCGGGTCCAGCCTCGATACGATAATGGTCCAATAGGTTGAAAAATACCTAGATGGAGTCAGCTCAAATCCCTCACGGTTTTGGCTATTATCTCCCACCCATAGAATATTTCGAGTTCTGGTAAAGGAAGGTCGCAATGGAAAACCACTACGGAGTGGACCCTTATGGGAAGGACTCGCTAGGTGGTTGGTATCGGTCACATTGAGGACATGGCAAATGAGGACACAAAAAAAAAATAAATAAATAAGGCCGACGCTGTCATCGCACCCCACCTGCGGGACATCATCATCACCTCCTTCGACACCGCCACCTTCCCGTGAAGAAAAGTAGAAAATGACTCACTCTCCCCACCAGGGATCTATCCAGCAGTTTGCATAATAAAGCAGCATAGGAATTGACAGCCAATCTGTAAAATTAAAAGACATCTTTATTATAATTAATTATGAGGCTTCGTCGTCCAACCGTAGTTTTACAATTGAAAGAGGGAGCCTGCCTGAGCTTTCTCAGACAGGCCTTTTATACAAAAAGTTTGCCCCTAGGCTCACATTCTTGCTGTGAAACACATCATTGTAGGTCGCTCCCATGGTACCATAACAAAGCAGGCTATAATTATGAATTCCATTCTACTTGCCCAAACTGACCAACCCATCTTCCATCATGAACATATGTCAAACTTCACATATTTTCCTGTGCAGGCCGAAGAAGCTCACAATAGAACTGGTTTCCTCCCCATCATATAAACAGTCACCTCCCCATTGTAAAAGCCCAGAAGCAGAGAAACAGAGCCAGGTGTGGAAGATAGAAATGTAGGATAAGGGATGCTTGTGGGTCATAAACAGGCATGGCTACTGTATTCGGCCTTCTAATCTTGCTCAGGCCAATGTACACAACAAGTTGCTCAGATCTTTAATATAGATTGACTAGAGGGCATGGACTGGTTTGGTGAGGCCAACATCACGTAGGCAGATTCAGCCTGTTCAGGTCATGGAGAAGTCAGAGAAAGGTGGACGTGTCCTTTGGATCAAATTCAGACTTTAATCAATTGACTATATAAGGGCAAGACACAAGATGGATGCCGTGGGCTCAGGACAAGAACAGTGATTTAAGGGTGATAGCATCACTCGATCGTGACGAAAATACACAGGCATAATGTCCTGATCATTACCGGTCTATTGATACCAAATTCGTCGTGGTATGATGATATTTTCTGCACGAGTGTTTAGGCCTTGGTACACCATTATGGCAGGGTCCGGAATTTTCAGAACCACAGACGCCCCTTTTGC
The DNA here is from genome assembly GCF_964263255.1 of Lissotriton vulgaris. Lineage (NCBI taxonomy): Eukaryota > Metazoa > Chordata > Amphibia > Caudata > Salamandridae > Lissotriton > Lissotriton vulgaris. The sequence goes on along the minus strand of NC_141693.1, from coordinate 1,185,757,613 downwards.
CCTTATATAGGCAATAACCTAAACCCATGTCAGTCTGAATCTAGGTCTATACTTATCAGATCATCAAAGGGGTTGCTGTAGCATTATCTTACTACTTAGCAACTCTCTCGGGACAAGTCTTCTTACACACGTAGTGGTACAAAGGCCATGTATGACAGGACCAAATAGTGAACACCTCTATCTGTAGTACGTGGTATAAGATCACCCACCCAACAATTAGTGATGTTCTAGTGTTGATGTAGAAGCTGTACAGAAGGGTCTATCAGTAAACTCTGGCCTAACCAATGTATGTTCAGGTAAAACATGAGAGTCATGTGAAGAAACAGTGAAGAAAGAAAGAGTATGTTGGGAAGTTGGTGCAGACGTCAATTGTGTAGAAGAAACAAACCAAAATATAGTAGCCAATAAAATACATAAAAGTAATAAAATAGATAGAGCTATACCACACTTAGAGAACAATATTCTATAATTTCGGTTTTTCATCTCTTGCTTTTTATCGTCATTCCTCAATACAATCTCCATTTTCTAATGTCGCTCACGCGATCTTGATAGAGTACTTCAGCTGTGATTATTAGCAGGTCATAGGGACACTGCAAGTCCTGCAGGCCTACTGCCACTACTCAGGTCACAAACTGAACCGTTGGTACTCCTACGTGACCCTGCAACTGGCAAATGGTAACCAATCAAAAATTTAACAAAAAACCATAATACAATTTCAGAAAAAGCAAGAGAAAAGGAAAAGCAAAAGTCAAATGCAAAGAAGTAATAGTAGGAAGAGACATAGGTTGGAAGGTGGGTACAGATGTCAATTCGGTAGCAACAAAAACAATCCCACCCATAAAAGACAATGTCATTTTAGAATAACACTAGAAAACACGTTGTTGAGAACATATAGACCACGGTAGGAAGTAGTGACCATTATTACGAATGAAATCATAATTTTCCACAATCCTAAGCAGAAGGCAAATCCTAGAATTATCTAATAGCATTCTATATAGCTTCCTGTGCATTTCAGTAATCTATTATATGTTCAAGTGAAACAGTGGCATTCCTGATCAATGCTCTCAGATGAAAAAGGGATACACTTCCACAGAGAGACTTCATTCTGCTTTTACTAAACAGAATAGTACGTTAAAACAAATGCCAGCAAAGCAGCAAAAATTAGTTTCCAAACTCCAATTCTATGCAAGCTCACAGAAAATACCCAGAGTCCGCCAAACCCTCTCCTTGCAGGCTTCTGTTGTCCATCAAATCCGTTTCCAGTGTCTTCTTCGCATTGGGCCTCTTCAATTCAGGCTTTTTCATGAGAAGACAATACTGTTTAGTACGAGTGCCCTCCGGGCAAACACTCACAGCTCACTCGAAAGTCTCAATGTCTTAAAACAATGCACCAGTGTCTCTTCTTTGTGGCAGACACTACAAATGATGCGCTCTTCATTAATCAAGGGCACAAAGCATCTCGTGCAGATCCAAGCACCATTTAGCAACAAACCTAGCAAGGTCGGCAGCACTTTCAGACTCCAACACTCATCATTTAGTGTCAGAAGGCGCTCAAGCTGCTCTCTCATTGGCACCAGAAGGTAGTGCCTTTTTCCAAACGTTGATCCTTGGGTGCACTGCCGTTCCGCTGGTGCAAAGCAAAAGAGGTGTGGGTGAGGCCAAAACTCGGGCCAAGGGGATCAGGGGACCGCGCGCTGCCAGAGGTTCAAGCACATGACAGTTTGAACAAATTGCACAAAGTGGATGACAGTCCTGCCATCAAAAGCAGGGATCCTCCGCATCTTTGCACTGAACTTCTGAGGCAAAACAGAAAATCAGCTCCTTTATTCTTTTCTTTTCACAACGCCTTCTGATGAAACAAATGGCTTGCTTAGGAGGTACCACTGGAGACACGCTGATGATCGCTGACCAGCTTTGCGACTTCCTTGTTGCAGGATTAGTAGAGCAATATGTAGCGGTCACTGATGGGGAGTGGGCTTTAGTGTTGATCACAGGTCTGCAGGGAATCACTCTTCCTTTGACTCGGGAAGATCCAGCAGGACCCTAGTGATGTAGCAAGTGTAACACAATTGTTAGTTTCCTTCAAGTCAGATATAAAAACAGTTAAGCAAGTGGCCTGTAATCTGCAAAGGAGTGGCAATACACCATGGGAACCAAAATGGATGCCCTCACACAGTGGCATTGTCTAATGGGGTACATTATTTAATGGGGTAAATACATATTCTCCTTAATGATGAAGCCTAGGTGTTCCTAAACTCCTTATCTAGAGCATCTCAAATAGAGCAATGACATAATACACATTATCAAGGACATGAAGAAGTCCCTTCTTTAAACAATGTGCATCAAATGCGCTATGTAATACAAAGGCTAATGATCAACTGTGCAGACAAAAGGACAAGAACTAGAGAGTCCTGGTATCTGCATGATTAGAACACATCTTATTAAAAAAATTGAAACAGAAGAAACAGAAGAGAACTGAAAAATTAAAAATAGACATTAAAAATATGTCGTACTAAAAAAAGAATGTAAACTTGAGATATCTCCTATTGAGATGGAAAATCTCCTATTGAGATGGAAAACTTGTATTGGGTCAATTAACCAGGCTATCACTATCCTGACAGTCAGTCAGAAAAGACATTTGAAGTGGGCCTAAAGAAAATTCTCGAAAACTAGTCTGATCAATCAAAAGGGAATGTATGTGACATAAGGGGGTTCCTACTACATCACTGCAGTCTTGAAGTGTGAACATGAACAATACACCCATAATAATAAATGGGCTGACTGGTGAAAGGAAGACGGAGAAGGGAAAAAATGGAAGTAGGACGCAACTAAAATCTTCAATAACTAAACATGATGCAACATTGGTCAGGGAAGAAGCAAAAAGAAAAATCTATAGGAAGGACAAGAGTTTGCTTGGGTGGCCTAAGGCATGTGACACAGCACCAAGAGCACGGGGATACATGAAAAGACCAATGTTACACCAATTTAACTCTACCGCTGACAATCTATACCCTACACGGTAATTCTAACTAATGTTCAGTTGTCTCTTCAGGGGAAAAAAATGAATCCATAGGCTTATTCAGGAATCAAAAAATGCGATAAAAAATGCGATATCAAAATTAGGCCACCTTTAGTCACGGATCTATAATTCCATCCTTAGGCCCAATCAAGGATACATAAATGCAGAGCTGCCTGTCCTTAAGGAAAAAGGGCAGTTAAGTGACTAACAACGGATAGCACACTTTAATCCAGTATATCATTTTAATTTTCTTAAAAAAATCATTACAGCCAAATTAGGCATGCACTGGAAAAACAGCTGCCTTACTCGCTCACAGTATGAGGTCCATATCTGTGAAATTTATCTTAATACAAATTCATCCAATTTATTGTGAAACAATGCATATCGTCATATGTGTTCCTTCACAACACAGGGGAACTTGTACACAAAGTAGCACCATAGAACAGAACATACACAAAAAAACATTAAAAAATAAATACACATATCAAGCCATCTCAAGCCATAAGATATACTTGCTGTATATCAAGCACAAGGAAAAACAGCCCAGACAAACAAACAGCATATATGAATAAACGGTCATGCATAAAACCATGGCACATGCCCTTCTTTTGACAGCAGGGCATCAGGTAATTGATACTCTGCTGTAAAATACAGTGTCGCTGTGTCAAATAACGCGTTTCAGTGGACCAAATGTATAAATGAAACATAAACACACACATTTTTTCTTAAAGAAATTACGCAAAAAAAACCAAAACATTTCTCTTCAACCAGCCAACTCACGTGTCTTGTGAATTAATCCATGAATTATCTGTAGGAAGAAGCAGAAAAGATACACAACACACACATTTCTCATAATATAACATCAATTTTAACCCTTTTTATCAGACTACAAAACATGGCACAACGTGACATACAAAAACTTTTCATTACTTACCTGTAACCTATTTTCCATGTACCTTGCAAAAACGCCCATTCTCACTCAGGCCTAAGGCCTTTAAGTTGCAGAATTTTGGGGAAGGGCTTCTACTTATTGCCTATCTAAAACTCAATGTAACACTTCATTTTTCATTTTGTCAAATAAACTTAACTAAAAAAAATGTGTTCCTAGCCTGGAGACACACATATACCAGTTCTACAGATCATTTAGCAGAACGTTTGATATTTGTTTTCTCAAAGAAATCACTTTTGCATTTGCCCTTTTTAAATCATGTTCCTTCATTTTACACAGTGCTTAATTTGTAAGACATGAAGTGCAGGTGCTACAATTTTGCATGAGGAATACCTTTCCTATTTGTTTATTATCTCAGATGTGCGCTTTAAACGCAGATGTAATGTGAATGCGGCAAATGAGAACAAGCCAGCCTGCAATGAAATGAAGGTTATAGATTTAAATCATATACAATCAACTACATCTCATATAAAGCGCTTGTGTGCAGCATTTTGAAAGCAACTGGGAGCTATGCAAACCACGTGTGGTGTTCCTTTTATTATTATTAGCGGGATGCAATGCTGTGTCAGCACATATCTAATTGAAAATGAATGTGTTGGTGACATAATTTACCAAACAACAAGCGTTTTGAGGAACATGCTGGAGCTATTATTTATTCTTAGGCTAAAATGCAATTATCATTTGCTGTACATGTCCTTGCATCCTCTGCTCATTTTAGTTCAAAAACCCCAACCCAGCTAATGTCAAATTTGTAACGCTTTAAGAAGACACTTTTAAATTATAAACATGAGCAGGAAAAGTCAGGCTATTCAAGTGACCTCAGGTCAGGACCGTGGCAGGGGCAGGGATTTAAACACAAAGAGGCAGCTGAAGTTAGCACCAGATGCACGTTTAACCATGTCATGCTGCATTCCACAGGCGAGGCCCTAATTAAAAGGTCACAAATGTCAACAAGACAGCCTTACAAGATAACATCTCAGCCGCTACTGCTGGAAACATGTTATACAGGTTCTGCCAGTCCCCTGCTCCTGGTAACTGAAGCTGACAAGGCCAGTAGGTTTAACCATTTCCACATAACCTGCAATATTTCACTATATTTAAAACAATTTCTATGACACATTGACTCGCTGAATCATAAGAAGGCACAACCTGCAAACATATATATTTTAAGATCTAAATGTATGTATTTACTAAAGAGACACTTTAAAAAGGGCCCTGAAACCATTTAAAACAGTCTATTTATCTGAAAATCGACTTTTGCATTCTGGATACTAAGAAATAAATATCTTACAATTTTTTTTCATAATGGGTATTACTAGAATGTCTAATACCAAATTTAGGAGTCATACATTTGAAAATACTAAGTTATACCTTATAGAAATGAGCTTGTTTGCGCCTAGGGTAAGGGAAATTGCGCACAGAGGTGTTTGGTCATTTTCGTGGTACGACATAACTTAAATCAAACATTTTAATGCTAGGGGGTCATAGTATGAGTGTTAAGCTTCACAAATATTAAAAAACGATTTTTGTAGCACTTGTTTTTAGTAATTATTTTTCATAATTAATAATTATTTTTTCCTAATGAAGCCTAATTATTGCTATTTGTGACTGTTCTACATATAAAATGCTCACTACATCCCTTGCCTATTATTTAGATACATATTAACACACAAGCCTAAGCGCAGCTACCTAACTGGGAATGCGTGAGATTACTGCGCCACATTTAGAAAGAACTGTTTGCAAAATTCCACCACCCGTGTTTAACTAGAGAGGTGCTGGCTGAATGATTAGATATACTGCAGCTGAAAAGACTTGGCTGTGAACATCTAACACTGTGCGTCTAAAGAACACGCGATTTCGTTTTTTTCATTTTTTTTTCTTGGAGCCTTATTTACATCTATTGAACGTGACCCATACACATACATACATTGAGCTCATTCCAGACACAAAACAGAAGGGGGCTCAAACAATCAGGACACACAAAACAGCGCGCTCTAACCATATCTTGTACATAGCGCCGTTCTTGTACATAGCGCCGTCGCAATGTACAACAAAACCCACAAACAACATAGACATTTAAACACACATTTTAACCCATAGGTCAACACTTAGGACAGGGACAAGGAACAGCCTACAGACTGTGTTCAAAAATAACCTGCCAAAACTAGTTGTAAACCATATTTACAACAAAAACGTTTTAGTTCCTATTTTTTTTGTTTTTCTTAAATTCTTCAACAGAAGGCTGCAAAAGGGACAGCCTCACAAACCTTTTAGAGAGAGCTCATAAATTGGAGTTCCAACCGGAGGTATCAGACGCGAATCCTCCAACTGGGAATCCTTTGTTGCAACCTAGTCAATACTAATACAAAACAAAATACAGCGACCAGGCATCTGCGCTCACTAGTCGGGTTTCAAACTTCATGGGGCTATCTCCAACGATATACACGCAAATGTACGTGACCCACGGTTTTTGAATACTGCAGTGTTCAAATAAAACCAAGGAACCAATACTGAGGAAGATTATCCAACGATAATCTGAACCACAGCAACCAAAGGCCTACCAAATGAACCAAATGTACCGGTACCCAAACCAAAGCGTCACATTTCTGCGACCAATAAATAACTAAGGACTGCGTCACATTTCTGCGACCAATAAATAACCAAGGACTCAGAACCAAAGGACTGGGAGCGACCCATTTTTATTCTTCAACTAAAACAGATGGAGAAAATATCTCTTCAACTGCCTATACAAATTGCAATTTGCATATACACATATATTTGTCCAGATTATAACTGTCAATTCCCCACTGCACTAACAGTCTGTTAAAAAATACTGACAGCAAAAAAAGAATGGGTTCCTTAGTCAGGAGTGACATCTTTAGGAGAGTTTTAAGTCAGAAAAATCGAAAAACATACTGGGCCACAAAGACAGATAATCCCCCAGAAAACCCTGTGCCCAGAGTACCTCTTTTTGGTAGAATTCTGTCTTGTATTCCCCAGCAGTTCCTCCATCCTTTGACAAAATACTCCTGTAGATAACCACTCCATGATAAGGCCTCGAGTTGGGCAGCCAACTGAAGAAAAGTAATAAAATAACTCACTCTCCCCACCAGGGATCTATCCAGCAGTTTGCATAATAAAGCAGCATAGGAATTGACAGCCAATCTGTAAAATTAAAAGACATCTTTATTATAATTAATTATGAGGCTTCGTCGTCCAACCGTAGTTTTACAATTGAAAGAGGGAGCCTGCCTGAGCTTTCTCAGACAGGCCTTTTATACAAAAAGTTTGCCCCTAGGCTCACATTCTTGCTGTGAAACACATCATTGTAGGTCGCTCCCATGGTACCATAACAAAGCAGGCTATAATTATGAATGCCATTCTACTTGCCCAAACTGACCAACCCATCTTCCATCATGAACATATGTCAAACTTCACATATTTTCCTGTGCAGGCCGAAGAAGCTCACAATAGAACTGGTTTCCTCCCCATCATATAAACAGTCACCTCCCCATTGTAAAAGCCCAGAAGCAGAGAAACAGAGCCAGGTGTGGAAGATAGAAATGTAGGATAAGGGATGCTTGTGGGTCATAAACAGGCATGGCTACTGTATTCGGCCTTCTAATCTTGCTCAGGCCAATGTACACAACAAGTTGCTCAGATCTTTAATATAGATTGACTAGAGGGCATGGACTGGTTTGGTGAGGCCAACATCACGTAGGCAGATTCAGCCTGTTCAGGTCATGGAGAAGTCAGAGAAAGGTGGACGTGTCCTTTGGATCAAATTCAGACTTTAATCAATTGACTATATAAGGGCAAGACACAAGATGGATGCCGTGGGCTCAGGACAAGAACAGTGATTTAAGGGTGATAGCATCACTCGATCGTGACGAAAATACACAGGCATAATGTCCTGATCATTACCGGTCTATTGATACCAAATTCGTTGTGGTATGATGATATTTTCTGCACAAGTGTTTAGGCCTTGGTACACCATTATGGCAGGGTCCGGAATTTTCAGAACCACACCCGGAGAGCTGGAAGCACGCCGAACTCAGCGCCCTACTAAAGAAACCTACAGCGGACCCCACAGAACTCAAGAATTACCGCCCCATCTCGCTCCTCCCGTTCCCAGCCAAAGTCATCGAGAAGACCATCAACAAACAGCTGGCTGCCTTCCTCAAGATGAATGGATCCCTCGACCCCTCACAGTCTGGCTTCCGAGCCAACCACAGCACCGAGACCGCCCTCATCGCTGCCACCAATGACATCCGAGCCCTGATGGACAACGGAGAAACAGCGGCCCTCATCCTCCTAGACCTCTCCGCGGCATTCAACACCGTCTGCCACCGCACCCTAGTGCAGCGCCTCAGCTACGTCGGAATCCAGGAGAAGGCACTGGAATGGATCATCTCCTTCCTCGACGGAAGGACACAGAGAGTCCATCTACCACCGTACAAGTCAGAGGCCACCGAAGTCATCTGCGGCGTCCCTCAAGGATCCTCGCTGAGCCCCACCCTCTTCAACGTCTACATGAGCCCCCTCGCGGCCATCGCATGCCAACACAACCTCAACATCATCTCCTACTCTGACGACACCCAGCTGATCCTCTCCCTGACCTAAGACCCCGCCGCCGCCAGAGCCAACCTTCACGAAGGGATGAAAGACGTAGCCGAGTGGATGACGACCAGCCGCCTGAAACTGAACTCAGACAAGACGGAAGTCCTCATCCTGGGCTCCTCGCCCTACGCCTGGGATGACTCCTGGTGGCCCCCCGCCCTGGGCACCGCACCCAAACCGACAGACCACGCACGCAACCTGGGTTTCATCTTGGACTCCTCCCTCACCATGACCAGACAAGTCAACGCCGTCTCCTCGTCATGCTTCAACATCCTGCGCATGCTACGGAAGATCTTCCGGTGGATCCCCACCGAGACCAGGAAGACGGTCACCCAGGCCCTCGTCACCAGCCGACTGGACTACGGCAACGCCCTCTACGCCGGAACCACCGCCAAGCTCCAGAAGAGACTCCAGCGGATCCAGAACGCCTCAGCCAGACTCATCCTCGACATCCCTTGACACAGCCACATCTCCGGACATCTGAGAGACCTGCATTGGCTCCCCGTCAACAAAAGAATCACCTTCCGCCTCCTCACCCACGCACACAAAGCCCTACACGATCAAGGCCCGAGCTACCTCAACAACCGCATCAACTTCTACGCTCCCAAACGTCATCTCCGATCAGCCAGCCACGCCCTCGCCGCCGTCCCCCGCATCCGAAGAACGACAACAGGAGGAAGGTCCTTCTCCTACCTGGCCGCCAAGACCTGGAACTCCGTCCCGACCGACCTGCGCCTGACCCAAGACCACCTCTCCTTCAGGAAGAAGCTCAAGACCTGGCTATTCGAGCAGTAGCAGCACACCCCCCCCCCCCCCAAGCGCCTTGAGACCCTCTGGGTAAGTAGTGCGCTCTATAAATGTCTGTGATTGATTGATTGATTGATTGAATGGGATCAGGGGAAGTGACAATTCCCCCAAAGAGTAGGTCAATCTGGGGAGTGGGCTCAGGAGAGACCCCCATGCCGTGGGCATCCAGTTTGTTAAGCTTCGCGCCCGGGCTGTGTGGGTGTGTGTGGGAGGTTCTGTGTGGGGGAGGCTCTGTGTGTGTGTGGGTGGGGCTCTGTGGGTGGGCTCTCTGTGGGTGGGTGTGTTTAGAATTTGCGAGAGATTATGCTATTGGTATTGTAAATAACAATGCTATTTATTTATCTGTTTTCAAAACCAACACATAAATAAAAATATTGTCATTTACAATGCCAATAGCTCTAACTTTTGTAAAGGCGAAACCGTTGCATTGTAAATGCTTGTTGTGTTTTGTTTCCTCCTATTGAGCACCGCCTAATTACTGGTATTTTACACTTTGATGCTCATCTGTTCACTTTGGGGCACAATGTTTTTCTTTGTTTCCTGTTCGTGTATTGGCATAGCTTCCCTTTTGTTTCATCGTCCTTTGAAAGGCAGAGTGTCGTGTTGGAAAAAGAGCGTGAGTAGACTATGTTTTTAAAACGTAAAATAGATTTGCTTTTATACAGAAGGGTCCCATAAGAACACTTTGTAAGCTATTTGTAATGTATGTTTTTTAGTGGCAGCTGAAAGGCAGCATGTCATTCCTGTAGAACTGTGGTACTCATAGTACGGCCCGCGGGCCTTCCTTGTCGGCCCGCAGACCGTGCAGGTAAAATACCCATGTCCCGCGAGAGAGCAAGACAGAGAGAGAATGAGAGGGAAAATGGAGAAAAAGAGAGAAAGTGGAGAGAGAGAGAGAGAGAGTGGAGGGAGTGTAGAGAGAGAGACTGGCTGACTGACTGTGGGACTGAGATACTGACTGACTGAGAGACTGAATAAGAGAGAGACTGGCTGACTGTGAGGGAGACGGAGTGACAGAGAGAGAGACTGACTGACTTCCTGCGAGAGACTGACTGGCTGAGAGAGAGAGACTGACATGCTGAGAGAGAGACTGATTGACTAAGAGAGAGACTAACCGACTGGCAGATATAGAGAGAGAGACAGACAGAGAGAGACTGACAGAGAGAGAGAGAGAGACTTACAGAGAGAAACTGACTGAAAGAGAGAGAGACCTACTGACTGACAGGGAGGGACAGACTGACAGAGAGACCGACTGACTGACAGAGAGAGAGACTGAGTGACTGGCAGAGAGACTGACAGAGAGAGAGATAGAGACCGACTAAGAGACAGAGATCAACTGACTGAGAGAGAGACTAACTGACTAAAAGAGACTGTCTGATAAAGAGAGACTAACTGAGACTGACAGAGTGACTGATTGACTAAGATTGAGATGGGCAGAAAGAGAGAGGCTGACTGACTGACAGAAAGACTGACTGACTGACAGAGAGAGAGAGAGAGACTGACTGACAGAAATATAGAGACTGGCTTACAGAGACTGCCTGACTGAGAGAGAAAGAGAGAGAGAGGCTGACTAAGACTGACAGTGAGAGGTTGACTGAATGAGAGAGTGCCTGAGAGAGAGAGACTGTCTGACTGACAGAGAGAGACTGCAGAGAGACTGGCTGACTGACAGAGAGAGAGACTGACTGACTGAGAGAGAGACTGACTGAGTGAGAGAGAGATAGAGAGGGAGAGAGAGACTGACTGACTGACAGAGACTGTTAGAGAAAGACTGGCTGACTGAGAGAGACTGACCGACTGAGAGAGAGACTGACTGACATAAAGAAAGAGAATGACTGAGGGAGAGAGAGAGAGAGAGACTGACTGACAGAAACTGACTGACTAGGAGAGAGACTGACTGACTGACAGAGAGACTGACAGAGAGAGAGACTGACAGAGATAGTGAGAGGCTGACAGAGAGAGACTGACTGACTGACTGAGAGCAAGACTGACTGACAGAGAGCGAGACTGACTGACTGACAGAGAGAGAGACTGACGGACAGAGAGAGAGAGAGACTGACTGACAGAGAACGAGAGACTGACTGACTGAGGGAGAGAGAGACTGACTGACAGAGAGAGATAGAAAGTGAGAGAGAGAGAGAGAGACTGACTGACTGAGAGAGAGACTTTGATGGAATTGGGGTCAAAGTATGAAGCTATGCAATGCCTCTTAAGATTGTTATTGTCTGCTAATAAAAATGTATTATCAAAATGTGTACTTTGTAGTTACATTCGCTTTTGAAACACAGCATTGAATAAGGTTTTGAAACAAGTTTGATTTTTTTTACTCTAACCCATCCCTTCCCCCCACTGATCCCAGCCCCTTCCCTCTGACCCCACCCCTACCAATGCAGGCCTCAGCCACAAACCACACAGTAATTTTGGACCCCCACAAGAAAGTTTGTCATTACCCATGCTGTAGAAGCTTTAGCTGTAAAACACTTTATTTCATGATTTCTGTCTCATGTCATCTTTTCTAGTCTTGTTCCTCTCATATATTATAACATGGTAAGAATTATGACAAGAAAGACAGAAAAAGGCAGGGTAATGCCACCTTACCGATAATCGTCATTGCATCATGTCCAGGTTTTACTAGTCACAGTCTTTCAACCTTTTCCCTAATCCCTAGACTGCTGCTAACTGAGCTTGTCATTTCTGACCAGCCTCTGGATTTGATGGGAAGTAAAAAGGAGGAGCCGTGGGAAGGAAAAAAAGAGTTAAGCTCATGTTTTATATGTGAGGATTTGTAAAAATGAGCATATTGTAGTTTGGGACCAAGAAAATGGCTTGTCATGAGCGCGAGGCAGTTCCTTACTCGGTAAGGATTGCATCAAGGAATGCCTGTACTCGGTATAATAAAGATTGCTGGTCTCTAATCACCTCATTAACATATACAATTGATTTTGTAATAAAATGCTCAAGATTTTGTGATGTTTAACAGGTGATTGTTTTATAATTTCCAGGTCGAAATAATCAATTTTGATCACAATATAATACAAGTCTACTAACTTCCTCAATTTAGCATTAATCAGATTGGTTGAGAAACTGTATGGAGGACTTGAATAGGTTTTTATCATACCAGCTTTTCTACAACTTTAAGTCAAAAAGCTATTTCATAGAAGTAAATATACATCTAACATTGGTGACAACACAAACACACACATACAGATATATACTCAAACTAGTAAAGATGTTGTTTGTTTAAATTTACAGCTTCTCCTTACAGCATAGTTGATCATTGTAGATGTATACCTTTACATAAGTCAAAATGGGCATTTTAAAAAATGTATGCACTTTGTGCAATGATGTTTTTCAAATTGGTAAACGTTTTTTTCAACAGATTAACTTCATGTTTTATTTAAATTGACTGTAGGATTACATCCAATGTTTTAGACATTAAATTTTCAGTAAGTGACTTTAAATTAAATATCATATGAAATAAACAATATTATAGAGAGAGTCCATTTAAATTGACATAAAATACTTTTTTTTAAAGAACAATATTTTGTAACTGCAGTCTAGGTTGCACATTACGAAGACTAATGTAGGCTTACCCAAACAGATGACACCAGCGTCATTGTAGTGACCACATATATTGTTGTATAACCCTGTGTGATGGCAATGTAACAAGCTGGACTCATCACCCTGGCAGTTTACATAGTCCAAGAGAATTTTTCCATTGCCTTCTCCAAAATAGGCATTTTTGGGAGCAGAATGTACTAGTCCACACTGAAGCTGTGCGCAGACCACCTTGGCATTAAAGGAGTTCCAGTAAGTGTCACACACAGTCTCCCACGAGTTATTGTAGAAAATCTCAACACGGCCCTCACATGCATTGCCACCACCCTGGAGCCGAATGGGAAGGATCTCTGCAACAGAGGAACAATAAAGAGAATACCACTGTGTTAGCTCCGTCCGAATACTCAGAGAGCAAAGAGATTTTACAATGAATACTCAGAACAGCAAACTAATGACAAACATACTATATGCACCGCACCCTCAGCCAGCATTTGGCAATATTTTGTACTCATGAATTTAATGTAAACTTTGTTAAGCAGTTAACCAGTACAGTAAACAAGAAATGTTTAAATAGAAGGATAATGGAGCATTTTGTGTGTGTGTTAATTGCATTTTCTTCCCCTATGGATGTGTCTATTAAACACACAGTAATGATGAGTGAAAGACTGGCTAGTGCTGGACCCCGCCAGATTTTCTACTAGCAGGTTGCCATCAGTGTATTGAAAACGTGCAGACTATTTGCCGATAATTATGTTATCATCAGTTACTAGTGGGAATCTAATTCAGACACTACCCACAATCCATAATAAACCTCCTTGATTTTCTCTACTAAATTTCTTCTGCTTTATATGTTCTCTCGTCTGTACCCTCTCCAGTAAAAACTTCAACACCATTACCTAGGTATGATACTGAGATTCCGCCGCACCTGAGAGAGATGCAAGATGTGCATCTGTCAAAGGGAAAACACCAGAATCAACCAACTTGCTAATTCCTTGACAGCAATCACCTAGAAAATCATCAGCAACCAAAATAATGAAGTGACATGCCAGAGGCAAACTCAGATGAAGGCACAATAGGCATGCAAGGTCTTCTTTATCACAGTACAATCTGCCATTCCTCCGGACCCTCCTCCATATTAGTCTAATCAGTTTGGACCTTCATCACTCTATTCTTGTATCCCTCCTTCAAGGACTTCAGCCTACCCCATCCCTATACACCATCAAGATTGAAACTGAGCTTCCTCTTACACACTAGAATTAGTTAAAAAAAACAAAGACACTAAAAGACTCCAGCTGAAGTAAAACTTACAATGCTGAAGTGACAAAGAATTGAAAAAGCACAACCAATGTTGTAAACAACTTTCAGTTACTAATCTACTTTACTTAGACATCCGTTACCAATTGAGTGACCTGATCAAAGTAGTAGGTCTTCCACAACCCCAGTGTGACCCACCCTCCTAATTCAAAGATGTCTTGCTTCCAAAGCACAAAGAGACTAGACATTCATCACAAGCTTGATGCTGAAAAACAAACTATGCAAAAACAACAGTTGATGGACAGAATGCAGAACAATGTCATACATTCACCCCAGTACAGAGATCTAGGCCTAAATCCATCGTTTTTTTGCTCACCATCCCATTACAGTTTGAACCCACCCATATGCAAATAAATCTTGACCCTGTGCCCCATGGGAACAGTCCCACCCGAACTGGCAAGCCAGGTCCTCCCTGGACTGGAAACAAGCATCCTAGGACCAGTTTCAGGCTTTCAGCCCTCATGAGCCAGGATAGCTTGATTCCAGTGGCATGGTGAGCACGAGACTCACGTCTGATCAAACGATGGATTTAGGCCCAGATCTCTGTACTGGGGTGAATGTATGACATTGTTCTTCATTTTGTCCATCAACTGTTGTTTTTGCATTTGTCACACCTAGTCGTACGGGTATGCTCAGACGTGAGTCCCGTGCTCTCCATGCCACTGACATCAAGCTATCCTGGCTGATGAGGGCTGAAAGCCCGATACCGGCCATGGATGCTTGTTTCCAGTCCAGGGAGGACCTGGCTTTGCAGTTCGGGCTGGACTGTTCCCATAGGGCACAGGGTCAAGACTGATTTGCATATGGCTGGCTTCAAACTGGAATGGCATGGTGAGCAACAACCGATGGATTTAGGCCTAGATCTCTGTACTGGGGTGAATGTATGACAATGTTCTGGATTCTGTCCATCACTGTTGTTTTTGCACGAAAAACAAACTATGGCTAAATTTCAACACAAATGGCATCTGATATCTTCAGAGTAGTCCATCCCTGTAGGTCAGGGAAATCTTACATCTCTCTCCCTCCTTTTAAACTCCTGCAAATGTTGCACAAAATTGTGGCCTTAAACTTAGGAAATAAGCGTTAGTATTACGCATATTCTTTTCAGCTAAAGACTGTTCGCCTGCCCTTTTCACCAAGGATTTGCCTTCAAAAAGAAAATCAGGTTGATTACGGTCACCTGGGTAAGCAGGTGAGATCCCCACAGCCCATTTGCCCAACTAAGCACCCACTCAGAATATAGAGTAGATATGAAAAGGGACGGAGAGGGTAGATCATGTCACATTGGAGGGACCAGTTTTACTTTCTTGAATTCTGCAACATCTCTGGATCGGAAATCTCTCTTTTCCTCACTATGGAGATCCACAGAAGCTTTTGTATTGAAAACACTGTAGATTGACCTGCTGATCAGCCGACTTCATGAATAGTGAATTGTTATTTCCTGTTGACCAATTAATTACATAGTCACTACTTATTCCGTTTTCTATATACAGTTCTTGAATTTTATTGTTCGAAGTATATTTTGGTTCACTGCATCAACTTCCACAGTGGACCCAATGGATATTTTCTGGATATGTTACAAGATATTTTTTCTCCATTGAATTCAAATTTAAGGGTGGCTGATGCAATGTATCTTTGGGTTAGATATTATATATGCTTAAGGACTCACTCCTCACATTGTTATGAAAATATAATGCACACTAAAGCAAGAAGGTAGAAGCATTAGTAAAGGTTGTGCTCCTTTAAGTAAAAAAGAGCCATAATTACCAGTGACCTGAGTTGATGTTGCCGTTGATATTGTTGTTGGTGTTTCTGCAGATGTTGAAGTGTCTGAAACATGAACACAGTTAATAAAATGAGGTCCAGGATTTATTATAAATAGATTCAAAATGTTATCAAATTTCTCCCTGTCCATATTACGATGTTGATGCTTCTCTATGTAATCAGTTTTAAAAATCTAGATCTAATTCACCTATTTTGCCTATAGTATGTCAACTTCAATATCTGTGACAACAGAATCTTAGCACCAGTCTCTCAAACTACACACTTGGAAAGGTCACTCATATAGACATTCCTTGGCCAGTATGCAAGAATAACAACAATATAAATATTGTCCTTAGACATAGATGTGGAGCTAAGAATAGTAAATCTATACCCCATTGTACACACTTACGATCATTATATGTGTAGGACAAATTGAATAGTAACTGTGCTTTAATAACACACTTTTTTCTTCTGATATAAGGGAGCAAGTAACTAGATCAATCTCACAATTACCTACATTCAAAACATAATATCAAACATTCTCTTTGAAGTGACTATTTTTCAACCATTTAAATTACAATTTGGTGAAACAAAAAAAGTAAAGTAGTATTTACAATGACAAAAGTAGACAGACCTAAAACTGACGAGCCTCCTCTCAAGACAACATTTGGATGATGGCCCCTCTGGCTGTCAGCTTCTTTTTTGGCTCAAGCCTAGGCAACGCTGGTGCTGATTGTTCGAGACATGTTGTAGATATTTTGTGGCCTCATAGCCCTCCCATCGCCTTTTTCTTCATTACCTCAATTGTCCTTTCAAAAGGCTTGCCTGCTAGTGGTTAATCTTTGATCTTAGTCCCTCCTTTTTGTATTTTGTTTCCTCCTATTGAGCACCGCCTAATTACTGGTACTTTACACTTTGATGCTCATCTGTTCACTTTGGGGCACAATGTTTTTCTTTATTTCCTGTTCGTGTTTGGCATAGCTTCCCTTTTTTTTCATCATCCTTTGAAAGGCAGAGTGTTGTGTTGGCAAAAGAGCGTGATTAGACAATGTTTTTTAAAACGTGAAAAAGATTTGTTTTTATACAGAAGGGTCCCATAAGAGCACTTTGTAAGCTATTTGTAATGTATGTTATTTTGTGGCAGCTGAAAGGCAACATGTCATTCCTGTAGAACTGTGGTACTCATAGTACAGCCAGCGGGCCTTCCTTGTCGGCCTGCAGACCGTGCAGGTAATGTACCCATGGCCTACCAGAGAGAAAGACAGAGAGAGAACGAGAGAGAAAGTGGAGAGAGAGACAGTGGAGATAGAGACAGCGGAGAGAGAGAGTGTGGAGAGAGAGAGTGTAGAGAGAGAGACTGGCTGACTGACTGTGAGACTGAGATACTGACTGACTGAGAGACTGACTAAGAGAGAGACTGACAGAGAGAGAGAGAGAGAGACCGGCTGACTGTGAGGGTGACGGACAGAGATAGAGAGACTGACTGACTGCCTGTGTGAGACTGACGGGCTGAGAGAGAGAGACTGACATGCTGAGAGAGAGACTGACTGACTGATAGAGAGACTAACCGACTGGCAGATAGAGAGAGAGAGAGAGAGAGACAGACAGAGATAGAGACTGACAGAGAGAGAGAGAGAGAGAGAGACTTACAGAGAGAAATGACAGAAAGAGAGAGACTGACTGACTGACAGGGAGAGACAGACTGACAGAGAGACTGAGTGACTGACAGAGAGAGAGACTGAGTGACTGACTGAGAGACTGACAGAGAGAGAGAGATAGAGACTGACTAAGAGACAGAGAGGAACTGACTGAGAGAGAGACTAACTGACTAAAATAGACTGTCTGATATAGAGAGACTAACTAAGACTGACAGAGTGACTGATTGGCTAAGATTGAGATGGACAGAAAGAGAGAGGCTGACTGACTCACAGAAAGACTGACTGACAGAGAGAGAGAGAGACTGACGGACAGAAAGATAGAGACTGGCTGTCAGAGACTGACTGACTGAGAGAGAAAGAGAGAGAGGCTGACTGAGACTGACAGTGAGAGGTTGACTGAATGAGAGAGTGACTGACAGAGAGAGACTGTCTGACTGACAGAGAGAGACTGACAGACAGAGAGACTGACTGACTGACTGACAAAGAGAGTCTGACTGACTGAGAGAGAAACTGACTGACAGATAGAGAGATACTGACTGAGAGAGAGAGACTGACAGAGAGAGACTGGCCGAGTGAGAGAGACTGCGACAGAGACTGACTGAGAGAGAGAGAGAGAGACTGACTGACAGAGAAATAGAGACACTGACTGACAGAGAGAGACTGCAGAGAGACTGACCGACTGACTGACAGAGAGAGAGACTGACTGACTGAGAGAGAGATTGACTGAGTGAGAGAGAGAGAGAGAGAGAGAGAGAGAGAGAGAGAGAGACTGACTGACTGAGACAGAGACTGACTGAGAGAGAGTGAGAGACTGACTGACAGAGAAAGAGAGAGACTGACTGACAGAGAGAGACTGCAGAGAGACTGACTGACTGACAGAGAGAGAGACTGACTGACTGAGAGAGCGATTGACTGAGTGAGAGGGAGAGAGAGAGACTGACTGACTGACAGAGACTGTTAGAGAAAGACTGGCTGACTGAGAGAGACTGACCGACTGAGAGAGACTGACTGACATAAAGAAAGAGACTGACTGAGGGAGAGAGAGAGAGAGACTGACTGACAGAAACTGACTGACTAGGAGAGAGAGAGACTGACTGTGACTGACAGAGAGACTGCCAGAGAGATAGACTGACAGAGATAGTGAGAGGCTGACAGAGAGACTGACTGACTGACAGAGAGCAAGACTGACTGACAGAGAGCGAGACTGACTGACTGACAGAGAGAATAGCTAACGGACAGAGAGAGAGACTGACTGACAGAGAACGAGAGACTGGCTGACTGAGAGAGAGAGAGAGACTGACTGACAGAGAGAGAGAGAGAGAGAGAGAGAGAGAGAGAGAGAGACTGACTGATAGAGAGAGAGACTGTGATGGAATTTGGGTCAAAGTATGAAGCTATGCAATGCCTCTTAAGATTGCTATTGTCTGCTAATAAAAATGTATTATCAAAATGTGTTCTTTGTAGTTACATCCGCTTTTGAAACACAGCATCGAATAATGTTTTGAGACAAGTTTGATTTTTTTACTCTAGCCCAGCCCTTCCCCCCACTGATCCCACGCCCTTCCCACTGACCCCACCCCTACCAATGCAGCCCTCAGCCACAAACCACACAGTAATTTTGGACCCCCACAAGAAAGTTTGTGATTACCCATGCTGTAGAAGCTTTAGCTGTAAAACACTTTATTTCATGATTTCTGTCTCATGTCAGCTGTTCTAGTCTTGTTCCTCTCATATATTATAACATGGTAAGAATTATGACAAGAAAGACAGAAAAAGACAGGGTAATGCCACTTTACAGATAATCGTCATTGCATCATGTCCGGGTTTTTACTAGTCACCGTCTTTCTAACCTTTTCCCTAATCCCTAGACTGCTGCTAACTGAGCTTGTCATTTCTGACCAGCCTCTGGATTTGATGGGAAGTAAAAAGGAGGAGCTGTGGGAAGGAAAAAAAGAGTTAAGCTCATGTTTTATATGTGAGGATTTGTAAAAATGAGCATAATGTAGTTTGGGACCAAAACAAGCATTTGCAATGCAATAGGTCTCGCATTAGGAAAGTTTGAGCTATTGGTCTTGTAAATGACAATTTTTTTATTTATGTGTTGGTTTTGAAAATAGCTAAATTAATGGCTTTGTCATTTACAATGCCAAAAGTTATAACTTTCGCAAATGTGACACCTATAGCATTTGTAATGCAACATATGTTGTATTTACGTGACTTAGATGTATTGATATTACAAATAACAATGGCTTTTAATTTTTTTAAATAATGTATACTTAAATAAAAGTGATTGTAATTTATAATGGCAATAGCTTAAACTTGTGTAAATAACTTTTGTGAAGATCATGTTCAGTGTATTTTATTGTGACGAAAATCCAAGAACAGAAGTGAAATAATAACATCTTTTTGTGACATTTGTAATAAAGATTGATACATTGAGAGAACATATTTGAACCAGTTGTTGTTGAATGGTTGCGCAGATTGATGCTGGGGTGGCGCTGAGTGATGCTGTAGTGGTGCAGAGTGATGCTGGGGTTGCGCTGAGTGATGCTGGGGTTGCGCTGAGTGATGCTGGGGTTGCGCTGAGTGATGCTGTGGTGGTGCTGAGTGATGATGTTGTGGTGCTAAGTGATGCGGTGGTGTTGCTGAGTGATGCTGTTGTGGTGCTGAGTGGTGCTGTGGTGTTGCTGAGTGATGCTGTGGTGGTGCTGAGTGGTGCTGTAGTGGTGCTGAGTGGTGCTGTGGTGGTGTTGAGGGGTGCTGTGGTGGTGCTGAGTGGTGCTGTGGTGGTGCTAGGAATGTGTATATTTCATTTAGTGACCAGGCAATTGGTGTGAGCCTGTGTCCCAGCTAGTCCATACACGAAGATACTCACAAATAAATACTTGATAACCAGTGGGTTAAATGGGTTGGAACTGTCCAGTACAGAGTACCAGCACTTTTTTATTTTTAGAGGGAGCAGTACCGGCACTTCTGAAGAAAAACGTGATACTTTTACTTGGACAGTACCGGCAATTCTTAAAAACAATCAGGTATTTATTTATTTATTTCATGCAGTTTTATATTCTTCTATTTCAGAGGGGTGGGGTTTCTTATTTCCTCTCTCTCTCGCTTGCCTTTGTTTGCCCCCTCGTCCTCCCTTGGTTGACCTCCTTCTTCAAGTGTATTGGTTGTAATTTATTCACATTAATAAACGTTGCCAATTACTAAGCCTCGCAGCCTTTACGAAAGTTTGAGCTATTGGCACTGTAAATGAGGGTGTCTTTTATTTATGTGTTGTTTTTTTAAAACAGATAACTAAAAGGCATTGTCATTTACAATAACCATAGTTGAAACTCTTGCAAATGCGAGCTCTAAACAATAAAGTGTGGATTATGGTGAAAGAATAAAAAAAAAAGGCACATTAGGGGAAAGATAGTGGTAAAATAACTGCGAGAATACCAAAAATGGAAACAAGCATAATCCTTAAGAAAAACATTGTGAAAAGTTAAAGATAGAAATTTCGTATTAAGCATTACTCCAGGAGAGAATTTAGGGGTCACACTAAATCTGGATTAAACGAAATCAGGCTCTTTGAAGAGGGAGAAAATCTTAAATCAACAAGGAGCCTGCGAGCCAGCCGCAAGGGATGTCAGCCCCTGGTTTATGATGCAGCATCGTGTGGTGAAGCATCACAGCTGGTGCGGATGCTACAGAGGGAGGATTGGGTCCACATCAAAGGCCGAGACCCTGCAGAGCCGGGCATCCGCTGTGACCTGTGACCCCTGCCAGAGCACAGAAATAAGCTATGAATGTGTATTGGGTTTCGCATGCACACAGCTGAAATCAGCCATTATTGTCTTGTTGCTAACGCCAGTCTCCAGCGAAAGTCACAGCGTTAAGAATCTGAGCGGGCTGCAGCATCTGCCTTACATTTAAGTCAGAACCTATTGTGTATATTCCATAACATGCGTTGTTCGCAAGTGAGTCTGGAATTATTAAAACATGCACTGCGTCACATGGAAAGTAGTTAGAAAATTGCATTACCGTGTTTACATAGTTTTCATTTATAATCTTTTGACTACATTCATTCACACCACCAAGGCTCAATTGCTTCATAGTTCTTTAAATGTCTGAAATAGGATAATTCATGAGAATCCCTTTCTTTCCATTTCTCATTCTGACATTAGTATCAATGACTGATTCGATAAATAAAATAAAAAGTAAAAAAAAATCGAAAGCATGGTCTTCTTTCAAAGGCCCTAATGGTTGTTAATCTTTGAGAGTCTACATTATCACGATGGGACCGGCGACAATATCAGCGCACATTTACCCGCGGACAGACAGATGTTCTGATAAAAATAAACATATTTTGGAATACCCATTAGAGTTTGGAAGGATTGAAAACTGTACAACGGGTTTCTACTTGCTCTGAGTTGCAGGCTGGGGAGTCTGTGCCAAGGGCCACAGACATTCTTTGCAGGGGAAGCAGCCAGTCGAACAATGCCAGCGTGCCACTGATTTCATTAGCGGAGACAGACACGTGTGAGCTCTGAGGGTCACAAACACGCCAAGGGATGCTTAAGACGGGGATCATCTGCTCTTTTTGGTGTTGAGGGGTGGGGGCTATTCTTCTGGGAAAATGCAGCCTGTCGTAAAAATACACATTTTGTCTTGTATCCGCAGCGAAAGCTTTCCCGGGTTATGTTATGTGTAAAGCCAACACAGAGAAACCTCTTCCCCTGCATTAACACGAAATTTGGTGTGCACCATTACCTTTCCCCAGCTAGAAAGGAAGCTACTCCAGCCCTTTACTTGAGTAAATCCCTGACCACTTGCAGTGTAAGAAAAGGGATCGAGAGAGGAGCTTGCAAACGCCAACAAATCACCGACCAACTGCTCCCAGGTTAAACAAGTTAAAAGTAGCCGGCAAAGGAAAGGCAGCGCTGGGAGGAGGAACGAGGACGCGTGAAGTGGATGGTGGGTGGCAAATGGACTCAAAGCGGCCGGTCGCTTTGGTGTTCTTGGCTTGCTTTGTGGGAGGGGTAGGGTAATTGGAAGTGTAAACCAGCATGAAAGCCAATGTGGGGGGAAAAGCGCATGCTTGTGTTCACGTGAACTCGCCAGGGTTTGGGGTGAAGACGCGCGTTTATACCTGTTATACATGAAGAAAGAGAAGGGTGCAGGACGTGCATGGAGATCATAGGGGCTGAGCTGTGTATTATCATTGGTGAGTGAGGGGGCACTCCGACTCAATGGCTTGCCCACACTCGCCAACAGAATCACATATATACTGCGCGTTACAACCACCTCATCTGCACAAGCGACCACTCTCCCATGCCACAGTTCCACCTTTAAACAAAGTACCAAAAGGAAAGTGCGTGCGCAGGCAGACAGTGTAATGCCGCACGTATTTCACTGCGGAGACAATGGAGCTGCGTGAGTAAAGCACGCACCAGTCACTGATGCACACTTACCTAAAAACGCACACAGAGGCAAGCAGTAAAGAGGGCCTGTGTGATCACTTCACAGGGACTGTTACAAAACACCTATGAAGGGGGCACATTTCGTGACCCTGACACACAGAGAGACCTGGGTATAGGCAGCATGAGATAGGGAATCGCACTGTCGGTTTATTCTGGACAATCACGTTTTAATAATCTTATACTGCAGCTCCGGTACATTGTGGCAAAAACCTCACGTGCACAGGTGTAAATGCGATGAGAACACATTTACCATGGTGATTACGGTGGGGAACCTGTTTGACCCTTGGGTGTGGTAATTTGAGCCACACTGGTACCTCACATCTGGCAAAGTGAGCCTGGCTGTGCAGTTGCTTGTCATTGTGTGTGTCTGTGTGTTTCTGGATGTTTGCGTCTTTCTCTCCTCCTGTCCATTTTTCTGCCTGCATGTTTTTGTGCGCGCTTGCCTATGTTCTTACTCATCAGTGTATGTTTGTGTTTCTTGGTGTGCGTGTATGTGTGAGCCAGACTGCAAGACTACCCGGCGGAGACAGGACGCGTGACACTGCGCGGATGCATGTGTGATGTCACGCCTGACACCTATAGTGTGGCCCTGTGCGGCAGCAGTTGGGGGGAGCCTAGGACACTGGAGCAAGGGTGCTGTGGAGTGATTTGAGGAGAGCACCCTAGGACACAGGAAGGCATATTTACATAGAGCGGGAGGTACCCCGAGCCTTTGCAGGAAGTGGTGCCTGTAGGTACAGAAGCCATGCATGGGGGTGCTCCCGGGACGGTCACTCCTTCATTTGTTTCCCTTCAGTTCGCCCTGTCATTCAATTGTAGTTGCTGAAGCACCAGACTGTGGTTCCGCAGCGGCATCTAGTGGCCACAAAATGAATATATTTAACACAGTAACGCTTTGACAACAAGTCAGTGTTGCCTAGGCGGCTTGCAAACAGTATCATATTCATATTTTTAATGAGTCACCATCTCTATTCCGATCAAGGGCGGATACAATGCGATATATTACAAAAAGACTTTATCAGCGTGGCAAGTCGGACAAGCATTGTCAAATAAGCAGTCACAGCATGAGCAACTACAGAGGAAACAAGGTCTTGGCATTGCTGTGGGGAGGGGGGAGGAGAAATGTGTGACACGGCCTGGCGGCCGTGAAGTGTGACGCAGTCGGTGGGGGAGCCCTTTGAAGTGAATCTCTCCGAGGGAAAAGCACGTGCTTGTGTTCACGTGAACTTCTTAAAATCCGCCGATGGTTTGATAACTTATTTTGCACACTTAAATTCAACCCTATCCATTCCTTGCGGAATGGGATAGGCTCGACCTAAAAATGGTTTGTCATGAGGGCAAGGCAGTTCCTTACTCGGTAAGGATTGTATCAAGGAATGCCTGTACTCGGTATAATAAAGATTGCTGGTCTCTAATCACCGCATTAACATATACAATTGATTTTGTAATAAAATGCTCAAGATTTTGTAATGTTTTACAGGTTATTGTTTTATAATTTCCAGTTCGAAATAATCAATTTTGATCACAATATAATACAAGTCTACTAACTTCCTCAAATTAGCATTAATCAGATTGGATGAGAAACTGTATGGAGGACCTGCATAGGTTTTTATCCTACCATCTTTTCTACAACTTTAAGTCAAAAAGCTATTTCATAGAAGTAAATATACATCTAACATTGGTGACAACACAAACACACACACACAGATATATACGCAAACTAGTAAAGATGTTGTTTGTTTAAATTTACAGCTTCTCCTTCCAGCAAAGTTGATCATTGTAGATGTACACCTTTACATAAGTCAAAAGGGGGCATTTTAAAAAATGTATGCACTTTGTACAATGATGTTTATCAAATTGGTAAACGTTTTTTTCAACAAATTTGTTAGACCTGGCACCTTGGCGTGAGTCTCCCTTCCACTTTTTGCCTATGTGCCTCAGATGTTTTTGCTGGTGTTCGATGCTTAGGGCTCTGTGCCACGGCCAACCCGTGCCGCAGTGCAAGTGCTCCCTATATAAAGTGTATCCGTAATTGATTTCCATGATTGGCTTATTTGGTTTACTGTCAGTCCCCAGTAACGTGCACCAGGAGTGCCAGGGCTTGTAGATACAAATGCCGCTAGTGGGCCTGCAGCGCTGGTTGCGCCACCCACCGAAGCAGCCTCGTAAAAGATGCCTGGGTCCACCATTGCAGACCCTGCATACAGTCTAGTACTGTCACGCTGAGTGCGCAAGTGCACACACTTGCCAGTCCCTAAACCTTCCCTAACCTTAATATCAGTCACCCCTATGGTAGGCCCAAGGGCAGGGTGCATTGTAAGCGTAAGGTAGGACAAGCCCTGATGTGTGCAGCATGTCCTAGTAGTGAATTACTGCCCTTTTTGATCTTCACTATTGAAGGGCTGCCTGTTCTCTTAGGCCATGGTGAGCGACTGGAACTATTACACGCTTTAGTCCCGGCCGGCTCAGGGAACACAGTGGCATGTCGAGTTTGGTATGCCTGAACTCAGAATAATAAAACACTTCCTTTAGCAAGGTTTATTTTAATATCCTGTGTTTGCAACTGCTACTTTTAGAAAGTTAGCATTTGCTCGC
Organism: Lissotriton vulgaris; assembly: GCF_964263255.1. Classification (NCBI taxonomy): domain Eukaryota; kingdom Metazoa; phylum Chordata; class Amphibia; order Caudata; family Salamandridae; genus Lissotriton; species Lissotriton vulgaris. Next base: position 1,185,731,864 of record NC_141693.1, on the reverse strand, counting down.
CTGACTATTTCAGCCCGCCTCTGCCAGGATGTGTATCTGTTGTCTGGGTTTGTGTGAGTGACAGGGCTGGGGAATTCCCGGGGACAGTCGGGGTTACCAGGTGGTGAATAGGGTGCTTACACCAGGATGGGTGGGCGGAGTAGTCCTTGACTCTGAATAGGGTTGTGCTCCACCACCACAAAGCTGGCTCCACCTCCTGTGGAGCGTCTGATGTCCCTGCCCTGCACCCTGAAAGAAGACGGCAGTTTCCTGTCAACAGAGTACTCCAAACCAGGTTGAACCAGGCTCAGGCCCCCTGGCCTGCCAAGACAAAAGAAACCGAGTATAAAGGTAGGAGCCCTGCTCCTAAGAAATTAGATCCAGTTTTGACCACGACGAACCTCTGCCCGACTAGAAGGACCAAGAGAAGCTGAGGAGAGGGAAACCTGCAGTGGTGCCTTGCTGAGGATGGAGAGGAAAAGACCAGAAAGGACTCCAAGGGCTTGATCACGAGCTTGCCCCTGAACGGAACCCCAGGACCATTGGGTTCTATTCTGCCTGTGCCCGTTTGCTGTTGGGCCTTTAGATCTTATTCCCTCGCCGGAGTTGTGACTCGGGTGCTTTCGCCCTCCAAGGTCGTGACAGCTCGGAGCCTGGCCGCCCCGCCGCAGAGAGCCCCGCTCAAGCTTGAGTCGCTCTCCGCTTCAGTGCCGGGCCGCCAGCTCTCCTGTCACCTCACCTGCTACGGAGCACGCTGTGCGCCTCTCATCTTCTCCCGCCGGAATCTGCACGGAGCGCATCTGATAGCCTAGGACGGTCTGTACGTCATAACGTACTCGACTGTCTCGCTTTGCCCTCCTGCTTACCAAGGCCATGCCGCACCTTAAGAAAGCCTTCCGTACTCTGGTACCGAAGGCCCGGTGCTGCACCCATCTGCCCGAGAACGCGATGCCCCACACAGATCCACAGGTACGAACTGGTGTGCTAAGAAGTAGTACACCCCGCAGGCATGAACAGCGCCTCGCCCCGTGAGCTGCATCAGATCCCGGATCACCACAACCCTCCACCCAGTCCCGCTCACCCGCCTTGCACCTCGAGGGGGCTCCGAGCCGGATAGATCCTTTGGAGAACCGTTGGCCTCATCCAGGGTTTGCCCTCACCAGTAGCCATGCCTGAAACGCCTCAGGCACTCATCGCAAGGTACATTGGAACTCTATCCCGAGTTCGCCTCGGATCCAGGGTCCGCAACCTTTCTTTTCCCTGTCATCGTACCTTGCTAACCAAGAACAATTAAGAACAATTGCCTATTTAAATCTGGTGGCCTTCATTCGCTAAACGTTATATGTCTTGTGATAATCCTGCATATATTTTTACATAAAGTCTACATATTTTTGATACAATCCTACGACTGGTGTCCATTTGTGGTGGGTCAGTGGGTTTCCTGTATGTCATCATAAATGCTTAACTAACTATCGTCCTGAAGATTAGCCTTGTCTGCTCACGCCACACTACCTAGAGGGTGAGCAACGGTTATTTCTAAAGGAGTAGTTCTCTTACCCTGACTAGAGGAGAGGGTCCCTGTTTGTCACAAGTGCATACCAGTGCCAACCAGAGACCGCCGATTCTAACAAGTTTAATTTCATGTTTTATTTGAATTGACTGTAGGATTACATCCAATGTTTTAGACATTAGGAGGCAGATTCATGAGTTCTGGCGCATCTCTGCAAATCAGCAGGGATGCGCCAGAACTGATGCGTCACGCAATTCCCTCCTTGCGGCACCACAGATGCGCCGCATTTACAATGCGGCGCACCATGGTGCAAGGAAGGGCAGATGCGTGACGCATCTTGTGGTGTACAGAGGGCGCATTGCTGGAGTAGCGTCGCAAGTGCGACGCAACTCCTGCAATGTACAGAGGCCCCCCATACATAACGTGGTGCGTCACTCCTTACGCCTGCTTCAAGCAGGCATAAGGATTTGATGCAGCAGTGTCATAAAACTGACTCCGTGAAATCTTGTAAATTTCACTGCATCAGTTTTACGGGGCTTTCCTACGAGGGAACGCCCACATGAAACCTGATGCAGGTTCCATGTGGCGCAGGGCTTTACAACGTGACGCATCTGCCTAGATGCGTCACGTTGTAAATAGGTCGCAGGGATGCGCCACGTTTCCGCGCCTTTGCGTCACACAACGGCGGCGTAAACGTGGTGCATGTCCGACAGAAATCTGCCCCTAAATTTTCAGTAAGTGACTTTTAAATTAAATATCATATGATATAAATAATATAATAGAGAGAGTCCATTTAAATTGACATAAAATACTTTTTTCAAAGAACAATATTTTGTAACTGGTTGCACATTATGAAGATGAATGTAGGCTTACCCAAACAGATGACACCAGCGTCATTGTAGTGACCACATGTATTGTTGTATAAACCTGTGTGATGGCAATGTAACAAGCTGGACTCATCCCCCTGGCAGTTTACATAGTCCAAGAGAATTTTTCCATTGCCTTCTCCAAATAGGCATTTTTGGGAGCAGAATGTACTAGTCCACACTGAAGCTGTGCGCAGACCACCTTTACATTAAAGGTGTTCCAGTAAGTGTCACACACAGTCTTCCACGAGTTATTGTAGAAAATCTCAACACAACCCTCACATGCATCGACACCACCCTGGAGCCGAATGGGAAGGATCTCTGCAACAGAGGAACAATAAACAGAATACCACTGTGCCAACTCCATCCGAATACTCAGAGTGCAAAGAGATTTTACACTGAATATTCAGAACAGCAAACTAATGACAAGCATACTATATGGACTGCACCCTCAACAAGCATTTGGCAATGTTTTGTTCTCATGAATTTAATGTAAACTTTGTTAAGCAGTTAACCAGTACAGTAAAAAAGAAATGTTTAAATAGAAGGCTAATGGAGCATTTTGTGTGTGTTAATTGCATTTTCTTCCCCTATGGATGTGTCTATTAAACACACAGTAATGATGAGTGAAAGACTGGCTAGTGCTGGACCCCTCCAGATGTTCTACTTTCAGGTTGCCATCAGTGTATTGAAAACGTGCTGACTATTTGCAGATAATGATATTGTAGGAGAGTAGGGTCTGCTATCCTATTGTCACCCCAAATGTTTGCTTTTTGCTTTTTGCTTCACTGGTTTATGACTTAATGTGGCTGTGGGCCTGCTAATCAGACCCACAGCCTGCTGTTCACTCTCTAAATTAATGCCAATGCACTCTAGGTGCATTACGAATTGGATCTGGTTCACCTTATAGGCCCCTGTAACAGTGTACCCCAGGTACCCAGGGCATAGGTGTTTTCAAGGCCTACCAGGGGCTGCAGCATGTATTGTGCAACCCCTGGCCTGGCCTCCATATTTGACACAACTGGCTGATCAATCAGCTGGGGTAAGTTGGTGTAATCACCTCTTTCTTAGATATAGTATACCTATATCTAACCTACCTGGACACATGTTAACCTATAAGCCACTCCTATGGAAGGCCTCAGCAATCCTGGAGGCAGAGTGCTTGGTTTTATGTGAGATGGTGCTCTGGCACGAGCTGAGCCTGTCTGCAGCTGTCGGGAACAACTCCCTTAGCTGTTCCATACCATATACTCTTAAGTGCATTATAATCCTCGCGGTTACTTGCTAACTTTGGTTTGGCTTTATCAAAACATGTCGAGTAAGGTGTCATACGACTTGGAATACTACCCCCTCACCAATTCTGGTGACGGGGGTAGCATTCCACCCTTCTAGAAGGACACGACGTGTACATAACCTGAACCCCGGTTAAAGTTAAACTCGAGCCTCAGCATCACAAAATGGATGCTGCCACCACAGAAACAAGTCTGACCTCCTGCTGCTGGGAGTCCTTCCAGCGAGAGAGGCTTGGACAAAGGATTTCCTGCCTTGGGGGGTGCGAGCACCACCCCAGACAGGATTTTGTGTATTGGGTAGCACAAGGCTGAATAAGATGAGACATGCCTGGGGCACACAAGATGTCCCCGTGCATAAGCCAGTCCAAACCGGTGCTGGGGCTTTCCAGCCCAAGTCCTGGCGCGGAGCTGGATAAAGGAAAGGGGATGTAACCGCTCCCCTTCCTGGTCCCACCCAGAGGAGGGACCTAGCAGGTGATCCGGCCCCCAGATTGAGAATAAGAGTAGGAGCTGTTTCCCAAGACTTCAGATCATCCTGAACTCGACTTGAAACTAAGAAGAAAACTGGACTTCGACCTTCTGCTGCACAGAAGACTGAAGAGCATCTCCCTTGTGGCCAAGAAGTAACCACCCTGTGAATACAGGCACCATCTAGCAACTCGACATCTGCTTTGCCGCCGCCTCCTGCCAGAGACCAAGCCCAGAGCCTGACGAGACCCAGACTCCCAGACATCTCAGAGCCCGATCCACAGTTCCTGCAAAGAAGAGACCCGTGGAGGCACCGAAAGACGTGTAACCAGCCATCTTGAAAGACCCACAAGAAGCTGACTGCGCAGCACCCGAGGCACCCTCGATGCTGTGCTTTAGGGTTTGGGAAGCCCCAACACGGAGCAGCATTTGCACCGAAGATCAGCCCTTCAGCTTCTCCATGATCTGCGTGGGGCCCTTTTGCATTTTTCCACTTGATGCACCATCCCGGTTACTAGTCGGTTGGCTAGTGGCCATCTTGGCGACTAAATCCGACATCTACACCACTGGTCTGGTTGCTCCAGAACGGCCCTCGCTTCTGTAAAAAGGAGCACCCCTTCTGACCTTGCTGGTCCGAGTGAGAAGCTTGCATCGTTTCCTGCATGGCTTGCATTAGCCAAGGCCTATTTGCTCCGATCAAGAAGCCGACACCGCCATCAGCTAGAGCCTTTCTGGGACATCTCGTGACCAACACCTGGATGTCCTCGACCTCTTCGTGTCCACGTGGCTGCAGAGACAATCTTCACCTCTTCGCCTGTTTGCACCCGACATCGCCTGGTTCCATCCTGGTTCCACGGTAGTCACTGGCTAGTGACTTTGAACATTGTCCCCTCTGCTTTCAGGTCTTCACCTCTTCAAATCCATCCTTGGATCCATCGGAACTCTCCTCAACGACCCGCCTGCAGCATCTTCATCTACAGGCTCCATAAACCAGCGCGACAAAACCCAACACACTTTGAGACATAGGCAACCGCTTCCTGTGGGTGAGGTAACCCTGGCACTGTGGTGCTCCTGTGTAGCAATACACCTCTAGTGTCTATGTTCCAAGTTGTTAGGTTCTAGGTCATCCGGAAGGTTCCCTTTGCAGTAACTTTGTAACTTTTACGCACCATTGACTTTGCATTGGTGTATGCGTGTGCTTTAAGCGCTGCACCCGAGTCCCGCGGGCCTTTCCCGACTTAGTCACTGCTAGTCCCAATCAGCTCCAGCGATTCCCCAGGCCCTAGGCCTACTTCCTTTCCGATTTGTGGTATTTATACCACTATTTTAGTATATGGTTTAGGTGGCCCCTAGGCTCATCCATATTGTGCAACTTTTGTATATTTAAACTGTGTTCGAAAAGAGTATATGGGATATTTGTAGTAAATAAATATATATATATATTTTCAATATATATCTGAGTGGTGTCCTTTCATTTAGTATTCAAGGGGATTGTGTATGGTAAAACAGCTTGCTTCGCATGCCTTTACAGAGTTTAGCCTAAGACTACTTTGTCCACGCTACCTCTAGGATAGCTGGTCTATAAGGTTGGCTTACAACCAATCATCATAAGGGTTGCTTGGCATAGTACAAGGTGATCACTAGAACTAGTGAGCATCACATACCAGGCCAACTTCTCACAGATATTATCATCAGTTACTAGTGGGAATCTAATTCAGACACTACCCACAATCCATAATAAACCTCCTTGATTTTCTCTTCTAAATTTCTTTTGCTTTATATGTTCTGTCCTCTGTACCCTCTCCATTAAATACTTCACCACCATTACCTAGGTATGTTACTGAGATTCTGTCGCACCTGAGAGAAACGGAAGATGTGCATCTGTCAAAGGGAAAACACGAGAATCAACTAACTTGATAATTCCTTGTCAGCAAGTACCTAGAAATTCATCAGCAACCAAAATATTGGTGTGATATGCCAGAGGCAAAGTCAGATGAAGGCACAATAGGCATGCAAGGTCTTCTTTATCCCAGTACAATCTGCCATTCCTGCGGACCCTCCTCCATATTAGTCTACTCAGTCTGGACCTTCATCACTCTATTCTTGTGTCCCTCCTTCAAGGACTTCAGCCTACCCCATCCCTATATACCATGAATATTGAACCTGAGCTTCCTCTTACACACTAGAATTAGTAAAAAAAAAAAAAACAAAGACACTAGAAGACTCCTGCAGAAGTAAAACTTACAATGCTGAAGTGACAAAGAATAGAAAAAGCACAACCAATGTTTTAAACAACTTTCAGTTACTAATCTACTTTACTTAGACATCCGTTACTCATTGAGTGACCGTATCAAAGTAGTAGGTCTTCCACTACCCCACTAGTCCCCACCCTCCTCATTCAAAGAGGTCTTGCTCCAATGCACGAAGAGACCAGACATTTGTCACAAGCTTGGTGCTGAAAAACAAACTATGCAAAAGCAACAGTTGATGGACAGAATGCAGAACAGTGTCATACATTCACCCCAGTAGAGAGATCTGGGCCTAAATCCATCGTTTTTTTGCTCACCATGCAATTCCAGTCTGAACCCAGCCATATGCAAATCAGTCTTGACCCTGTGCCCCATGGGAACAGTCCAGCCCAAACTACCAAGCCAGGTCCTCCCTGGACTGGAAACAAGCATCTTAGGACCGGTTTCGGGCTTTCAGCCCTCATCAGCCAGGATAGCTTGATTCCAGTGGCATGCTGCGCACGGGACTCACGTCTGAGCATACCCGTCCCACTCGGGGTGACAAATGCAAAAATAACAGTTGATGGACAGAATGCAGAACAATGTCATACATTCACCCCAGTACAAAGATCTGGGCCTAAATCCATTGTTTTTTTGCACACCATGCCATTCAAGTTTGAACCCAGCCATATGCAAATCAGTCTTGACCCTGTGCCCCATGGAAACAGTCCAGCTCAAACTGCAAAGCCAGGGCCTCCCTGGACTGGAAAGAAGCATCCTAGGACCGGTTTCGGGCTTTCAGCCCTCATGAGCCAGGATAGCTTGATTCCAGTGGCATGGTGAGCACAAGACTCACGTCGCACAGGGTCAAGACTGATTTGCATATGGCTGGGTTCAAACTGGAATGGCATGGTGAGCAAAAAATGATGGATTTAGGCCCAGATCTCTGTACAGGGGTGAATGTATGACATTGTTCTGCATTCTGTCCATCACTGTTGTTTTTGCACGAAAAACAAACTATGGCTAAATTTCAACTAAACGGCATCTGATATCTTCAGAGTAGTCCATCCCTCCACGTCATGGAAATCTTACATCTGGAATGTTGTAAATAAAACAGTGATAATGTTAAGCATTCGCTGAAGACATATTTCTGTGTCTTCAGTGTAGTTTCCCGCCTTTACTTGCATTCACAGCCATTTTGTTTTCTGGCCTCCATCTTGTAGGCTACATCGTGCCATGTGCTCGCCACGAGGCAAGTCCTACCTCACTGCCTGTCACCCCTGGAGTTTGCCCAGCAACAGGCTATAAATAGATCCAGCCTACCTAGCGCATGCCCAGTACGTGTAACATCTGTTTCTGCTTAGAGGGGATCGGAATGTGCATTCGGGGGGCTTCATGAATCGTTAACTCCACCCATGTATTGATCATGTTCAAGAAATGTCCATATATGGTTGTAAATCATACTTTTGAGCTATAACCGCCCACTTATGAGCCCCTTCTTTTTGTATAAAAGGGGACCGCGTGTCCGAGTTCTTTGTGCTACCTTGTACAATACTTATGAGCTGTAACCGCCCACTTATGAGCCCCTTCTTTTTGTATAAAAGGGGACCGCGTGTCCGAGTTCTTTGTGCTACCTTGTACAATACTGAAGAGTGTTGTGTAGGCTGTAGTACCACCTTTAAAGGTTAATTAAACTATGTCTTTGTATTTCCAGTTTCCGTGCCAATTTCTTATGTAGTCTGAGGACTTTGCGTACAGAAGAGCGAACCTTTCGCATTTGCGGGCCTGGCTGAGGCTTGAATTCATCAATTGGCGCCCGTCACGTGGGGCTCATCGGCGACTCGGATGCTCGAAGGATTGGTCGTGACGAAGGATTGGAACCTTGCCGGAGATGTGATCACTGCCAGCGGCGCCTTTAGTCCTGGCATCCCGAGGTATTCTTCCTTCCCTTCCGATCTGACCGTCTGGGTGGCGCCGGTCATCGACTGAGACCTCTTCTGTATGTTTGCCGTGTAGTGGCCGTTTGGGCAAATTCAGAACTTGGCAGTTGGAATCTGGACGCTCTTGATTGGTAAGAATCGTTGTACGATACTTGCCCCGAGCCTTTGATAGTCTTGATTGGCAAGGCAGTTTTAGGATACGCTTGCCCCTGAATTTGAAATTGACTAGTCGTTTTGAATGTGCCTATGAATGTGATATATGAGTTGCAACCCATATAGGCGGGCAATGTGGGGAAATTTCTCCTGACCTATGAATTTGAACGGCGCATCATTTTAAGTGCCACTTTATTGTAATATTGCATATTCTGCATTATTTTGAGACATGCAGTTTTTAGCGCACTTCGTAAGTGGTGCTGCTGTTTTGGAAATGACCGGTTGGTACTTGAAGAATCACAGCCTGCTCTCCCAGAGGGGACGCCGAATAGGGATATGTATGTAAAATTTGGTCTTTCCCCTATAATGTACAGCACGTTGTGGAGGAAATATACCAAGAAGGATCCTGAGTTACGATGGCCTATGTATGGATCAATTGATTTACGGAAAATTGAGTATGTGCAACAGTGTATGTGTAAGCAGAGAGTGCAACAAGATATGTTTGAATGTATACGTATGTGGGTGAAAGAGGTACGAGAGCGTGAGAAGCGAGAGCAAGCACTGATTGAGAAAGAGCAACGAAAGAGTGAGCGTGAGAAAGCGCAAGAGTTGAAAAAGCGTGAAGCTAAGGAGTTAGAAGAAAAGCAGGAGAAAGAACGGCAGTTGCAAATATCTGGCCAATATTCTGTTCGCCAGCCACTCTATCCTGTCCTTAATAAACCGGATGATGATTTTTCGTTATTAGATCATTCACCACCGCCCTGTGCTGGTCCGTCCGCCCCGAATGGAGGAGGTCAGATTCTAGACCACTCGATCAGAAGAGGGATACGCGGTCTATGTTATCGGCCGATCGTATGGCAGATCTTCGTAAGATTGCTTATCGGGTCACCAAAGATACTGTGTCTTTACTTGATGTGTTAACAGAGCTTGAGACATGGGAGGATAGAGAAAGACTGTATTTTGTTAGCTTCCTTTCTGATGAAGTGGTGAACGCCTTTCGAAAATATTCTGATGTTCTTGAACCAGCGGATGTGATAGCTGATGCCAAAGAACTACGTAAAGGTCTTTTTCTTTCTTCCCAGGTACCCAGTGCAGTTCGACTGCTTTTTGCATTGCGGGACGAAATGTTTCGACTCCGGGAAGAGGCGCGGAAACGGAAGGCCGGCGACGAGTCTCTGAGTCCGACTGGCGCCGGGAGGCAGTCACCCATCTTTCATTCAGATAAGATCAACACCGTGCATGCTAAACCGATACGGGAGGCAGCGCCTTTGTACGTTCCCCCTAAGGGAGCAGGTACCAGTTCGGATAAGGGGTCACCTGATGCTCAAGGGTATTTTATTTATAATTGGGTATATACTCCTTGGAATAGAGCAGATGTCATCGCATTGAAAGCAGCATTACCTGATCCTCAAAAGAATCCCGCAGCCTTTTATGAGGAAGTTGAGGGGGCTTTGAATTCCTGTACTATGACTTTGGCCGATATTGATTTGTTTTTCGGGCTCATTCTGCCACCAGATATGTGGAGGTCGATACAAAAGGTCGACGATCTTCAGGTATTTAAAGCTCAGTGGAGGGATCTTAAGGATAAGGACAGGGAGAGGAAACCAACACAGTAACCGACCAAATCGATTTTAGATCTCCCTGCTGCCATAGTCACTAAATTGAAAACGCTTATCCCCCCTAAAAAGAATGATTGGACGATGCTAGCATCCTGTAAACAGAAAGTAGATGAATCCGTGTCAGATTTTTTTACGTGGTTTGAAGAAACGTTCCATGATTTTAGCGGCCAGTCGCTTACGGACGACACGGGCCGACATCTTTTTGTTGATAAATATGTCTCAAATTTATTACCAAGTATAGCAGCTCGATTAAAAGCGAGTGAAAGTTCTTGGACTACATCGACACCAGCATCCCTCCTGACGATGGCTCAGTACTACGAGCGTCAGGAATTAGAAGCGAAAGGGAGTGAGGAAAAGAAAACTAAGGATTTGAAAACGAAGGTTATGTTAGCGCAAGTATATGGGCCACCCCGTAGAAGGAATGAGCGAGGTGGCAGGAATTTTTCTACTCCCCCATCGGGTTGTACTGATGTGGCCCGAGATCAATGTGCTTATTGTAAACGGAAAGGCCATTGGGCATGTGATTGCCCGGTGTTACGTGCACATCGCCAGGAGCGTGGGCAAGGGTCTGTGAGGGGTAGAGGAAAATTTTCAGGCCCTCGAGACAACACGAATGACCGAGCTAGGTTCGATTCCAATGTGCGATCCCGCGAGGGGTCCAATGTTTTTGATCAGCGAAATCAGTACCAAATGTCTGAATATGCACCTCCCGAACAGCATGATTCTCAGTATGCATAGGATTGCGTAGGATGGGGTAAGGAACCAGTTAAAGTGCCAGTAGATCAGAGGGGTCCTTATGTTACAGCACATGTTTTGGGCTCTACTGATAAGTTCCTGGTTGATACAGGAGCTACTCGTAGCGCTTTGTCCCGAAAATTGGTTCCGAGGGCTCCCCTGTCTGGCTCATCGATTACGTCAATAGGGTTCGATGGAACTCCTTCTGTTAGCCCACTGTCACAACCCCTTGCACTTTATATTGATCAGTTTGCTGCACCATGCCCATTCCTACTTTTTCCAAACACTCCTGACAACATCGTCGGCCTGGATATGCTCAAGTATTTTCGGGCCACGATACGGTGCTCCCCTGAGGGAGTACGTGTTATTTTGAATGACAATTATCCATCAATGGAGAGGGTATACTTGATTACTGTAGAAGCCACATTGGCCTCCTTGCCTGAATCTTTGTGGGATACATCCGATACCGACGTAGGACAAATGATTATTCCTCCAGTACACATTAGTGTAAAGGAGGGAGCTGTGTTGCCGCGTCTGCCTCAGTATCGGATTTCACGGGAGGGGGAGGAGGCGCTTATACAAATAGTGCAGGATTTGATTAAAGCCGGAATGGTTGTGATACCTCAATACCCTGTGGTCTCCGATATCACGACACTTCTTACTTTGGTCCCACCAACTGCAACAACGTTCTCTGTCATAGACTTGAAGAATGCTTTCTTTTCGATCCCTATTCATCCTGACAGCCGATACCTTTTCGGATTCACTTTGAATAATAGATCGTACAGATTCTGTAGAGTTCCTCAAGGCTATACCGAAAGTCCCAGTATCTATAATCAGGCATTGAAACGACACCTAGATTATTTTGTTTTACCTGACGGTGTGGCTCTTATACAATATGTCGATGACATTTTGTTGGCTGCCGACACCCCTGAGCAATGTGAAGGATGCGCTCTGTCCTTACTTACATTTTTGGCATCCCACAACCATAAACTGTCGAAGAAAAAACTGCAATATTGTAGACCAAAGGTAACCTACTTAGGTCACCTTTTGTCTAAGGAGGGGCGTGCACTCACGCCAGATCGTATTCAAGCCATTTAAGACACACCAATACCCTCCACGCAGAAAGAAGTTTGAGCCTTTTTGGGTCTCACCTCCTTTTGTAGACAGTGGATATTAGGGTTTTAACACATAGTTAAACCACTGTTAAGTCTGTTGACAAAGGATACCCCAGTTCCCCTTCCATGGACAGATGAATGTGAGAATGATTTTCACCAATTACGTCAAGCCCTTTGTTCAGCACCAGTATTAGGCACCCCTGATTACACAGAGCCCTTTACGTTGTATGTGCATGAGAGAGATGGATGCGCGTTATCAGTGTTAGTGCAGATGCACGGCGATAAGCAGCTCCCTTGTGCATATTTCTCGGCAGTGCTTGATCCTGTTGCCCGAGCATTGCCTGCATGTTTTCGCTCAGTTGCGGTGACAGCTGTGTCAATACGCCAGAGTGAAGGGATAGTCTTATCTCATAAGCTGATGGTGTTGGTCCCCCATGCTGTTGATGCCCTTTTGAATCAGACAAAGACGCAGCATTTGACCAGTGCTCGTCTCACAGGATATGAGCTGACACTGCTGGCTCCTCACATAACTTTGAAGAGATGTGCAACACTGAACCCAGCTACATTGTTGCCCTTCCCAGCGACCCAGCCTGAGGCACAAGAGACGCATGATTGTGTCTTTGGGACCAAGGAACAGACAAAGGGTCGCATTGATCTACAGGACACACCCTTTGCAGATGTGGATGGAGAACTGTGGGTGGATGGGTCCTGTTTAAAATTACCAGATGGAACCACTTCTGCAACATATGCAATTATTACCACATTACATACGGTAGTGGAGACAGCACGCATACCACAGAAATCAGCTCAGGCAGCAGAACTGATAGCGTTGATACGAGCTTGCGAGCTTAGCACAGGATTATGTATGAATGTTTACACCGATAGCCGCAATGCTTTTGGAGTAGAGCACGATTTTGGTCTGTTCTGGAAGGAAAGGAGCTTTTTGACATCACACGTAACTCAGATTATGTATGGAGAATTAGTACACCAGCTTTTGACTGCACTGACACTCCCTAAAAGACTAGCCATAGTAAAATGTAGTGCGCACAAGAAAGTGACAGATAAAGTGGGACACGGAAACGCCTTTGTAGATCGAGTGGCACGAGAAACTGCGATGCAGCCTGGTTCTATTTCTATGTATGTTGTCAAGTCACAAGCTGAACGGTGGCATGATGCTAGGGAGAAAGTACTAGAAATGCAAAAGACTGCTACTGAGAAAGAACGAGAGCAATGGTCCAAAGATGGAGAATTGGACGATGAGGGTTGTTTGAGGAATAAGCAGATGGATAGGTGGAAGTTACCCAGAGCCTTTGTACAACCTATGGATCAGATGGCACATGAGCTAGCACATGTTGGAGCTTCGGCAATTGTGAAATTGCTCACACAAGTCTGGGAGCATCCAGAGATTACTAGCGTAGCTAAGAGAGTGATACAGACGTGCAGGATTTGTCTTAAATACAATCCAGGAAAAGGGACACGAACTCCAGCAGGAGGATTTGCAACACCCACAGCACCTTTTGAAGTATTGCAAATAGATTATATTCAGCTGGAACGCTGTAATAATCTGAAGTACGTCTTGGTTGTGGTTTGTGCATTCAGCAAATGGATTGAAGCATACCCTACTAAGGACAATACTGCAATGACTACTGCTAAGGTGCTTCTGAAGGAATTCTTTCCTCGATTTGGTGTTTGTAGATTGCTGTGGAGTGATAACGGGCCCCATTTTGTGGCGGACGTTATTAAGTATGTCCTGAAGGGATTGGGCATTGTGCAAAAGTTCCACTGAGTATTCCACCCGCAATCAGCAGGACTGGTGGAGAAGTACAATGGAACTCTGAAATTAAAAATTGCAAAAATACAGGCGTCTACTTCTCTGACTTGGCCAGATGCCTTGCCTTTGGCGTTGTTGTCTATCAGATCGGTACCACACTCTCGGACAGGCTTGGCGCCTTATGATATTGTCTTCGGGCGCCCCATGAACATATGAGGGGTGCCCAAACCAAGTTCAGTGTATGATGTACCTTGTGTTTTAATGAATGACTATTTGGCACAATTAACTGATAGTTTGGTTTCTATTCACCAACAGATTCGAGAAGCACTCCCTGATCGGTCCACAGGAGAAGTTCATAATTTCGGCCTGGCGATTTTGTCCTCGTGAAGTCATTTGAGAGGTCGAACAGTCTGGAGCCGAGATGGTGTGGCCCTGAGCAAGTTCTCCTAGCCATGAGAACAGCAGTGCGAGTGACGAATCGAAAAAACTGGATCCACTCGATCCATTGCAGGAAGGTGCAACCTGACCTGGTGGAGCCTGCTGTACTGACTGACCATCGAGACATCCTGACTACAGAGAGAGGCCGTGCTGTGGTACCTGACGATTCTGAGGAGTTCTTCCCGGACCAGGCAACGCCTGCATCGAGGAGATACAATCTACGACCAAGAAAAGAATCTGCAATTGTATGAAAAGTTGTCAGAACGGTCCCTAGGTTTGTGAAACGGAGAGCCAATGAGGCAAGGGGGGGGGATCAGCCATGCATTAGAGTAGTTACACCCGTCTTGGCCCGATGGTGAGGAAAACAACGGCTACCTAGGGGTAAGAGTTCTGACAACACTTTAGATACAGGAAGATACTGTGTACTTTGTTCAAGATGGACAAGAAGAAACTTTTTGGTTCTATAGTGTTCATTTTCGTTATAGCAGTCATCGCTACAGTCATGTGGTTTGTTGAGGAGAAAGCTCCTGCCCGTGAACTGTATGTTGTTTCTACTCCAGTTCCTGATGAGCATTTCTTTTATACACTCCCTTATCAAGAATTGAAGCATCGACAGTCCTATCTGAATAACACTTTTATACAGATGTTGCATAATACCCACGTTGCTACGAATGCCACAGACTGTTGGATATGTGGGATGATGCCAGCGCACCAAAAGTAAGGGGGAACACCGTTCATACCACTTCCCTTTTCACATAATGGCTCTTGTAGAGCATGGTATACTTTGCTTTTTGCTACAAGGAAACCTACTGTAGGACGATTGATTTTCAAACTGAATAAAGAATGCCATCAAGATAAAGACGGCTATCCATAAGCCAATGGAACTATATGGGAGTGGGAAGAATATCGACCGGACAATGCATCAACTCCATATATTTTCACGAACACAAGAGACACTGTTGGACAGGAGAAATTTGTAATTTCCGTGGCCCAAGCACAAGCTGATTTATGTGTACAAAGCGTAGGCCATATTCCTGTAGGTGTTAGTGATTGCATTGTCGTTTTGAATATTGACGCTTTGAATAACAGTACTTTAATTGCTTCACATAATACTTATTTTGTATGTGGGAATAAGGGTTATTATCGATTACCAGCCGGATGGTATGGAGTATGTTATGTATCATTTCTATTGCCACCTGTATTTCTAGCACCTGCATCTTATCATAAGGATTTGAAATTGTTGAACAATGTAACTGTGAATAGATTTAAGCGAGCTTTATCCGTAGATGATGTGGATCAAACAGATACCAATCTGCAACAGTATATAGATTTCAACTTAGAATTGTTTTTCTTTGTGGGACCCGCTCTGAATAGCAGAAAGATACCACGATTAACGCGAGTAGTGGAGGCTGTTACAAATCAAACTGCAGCAGCTCTAGGGACCTTACTGAAGAGCTACAGATTACTAGGGTTGTTGCATTACAGAATAGGATGGTCCTTGATGTTATGTTATCAGACAGAGGTGGAGCTTGCAGAATTATCGGAAGTAGTTGTTGTGTCTTTATACCTGATCACACTCCTTCTGTGTACAAAGCTATTAATAAGTTGCATAAAATTGCAGCAGATATACATCAAGAAAATGGGTCTTGGACGTTCTCAGGGTGGTTCTGGACCTTAATTTCTACATGGGGTTGGAAGGTTCTTACAGGACTCTGCATAGTTGTTGCCATATTGTTCACCTGTTGTGTGTGTATTCAATGTAGCCCTATGATATGTTCATTATGCATTTCATTTTGTGTGCCCAATAAACAAGCTGTTGCTGATGCTGCCCATAAGAAAACTATAACTAGAGAGATAGCGGACATGATGAGCATCGATATAAACGATGAGTATCTAGATTATCCAAAGAAACCGAATGTC
Source organism: Lissotriton vulgaris (assembly GCF_964263255.1). Lineage (NCBI taxonomy): Eukaryota > Metazoa > Chordata > Amphibia > Caudata > Salamandridae > Lissotriton > Lissotriton vulgaris. The sequence goes on along the minus strand of NC_141693.1, from coordinate 1,185,715,830 downwards.
TTCAGCAAATGCTGAAAGGGTCGTCTGTTGTAAATAAAACAGCGATAATGTTAAGCATTCGCTGAAGACATATTTCTGTGTCTTCAGTGTAGTTTCCTGCCTTTACTTGCATTCACAGCCAGACTCCATTTTGTTTTCTGGCCTCCATCTTGCAGGCTACATCGTGCCATGTGCTCGCCACGAGGCAAGTCCTACCTCACTGCCTGTCACCCATGGAGTTTGCCCAGCAACAGGCTATAAATAGATCCAGCCTACCTAGCGCATGCCCAGTACGTGTAACATCTGTTTCTGCTTAGAGGGGATCGGAATGTGCATTCGGGGGGCTTCATGAATCGTTAACTCCACCCATGTATTGATCATGTTCAAGAAATGTCCATATATGGTTGTAAATCATACTTTTGAGCTGTAACCGCCCACTTATGAGCCCCTTCTTTTTGTATAAAAGGGGACCGCTTGTCCGTGTTCTTTGTGTTACCTTGTACAATACTGAAGAGTGTTGTGTAGGCTGTAGTACCACCTTTAAAGGTTTATTAAACTATGTCTTTGTATTTCCAGTTTCCGTGCCAATTTCTTATGTAGTCTGAGGACTTTGCGTACAGAAGAGCGAACCTTTCGCATTTGCGGGCATGGCTGAGGCTTGAATTCATCAGGAATGTTATCTAAAGCAGACCATCACAATAACTCTCCCTCCTTTTAATCTCCTGCAAATGTTGCACAAAATTGTGGCTTTAAACTTAGGCAATGAGCGTTAGTATTACCCATATTATTTTCAGCTAAAACCTGTTAGCCTGCCCCGTTGCACCAGGGATTTGTCTTCAAAAATAAAATCAGGTTGATTTTGGTCACCTGTGTAAGCAGGTGAGATCCCCACAGCCCATGTGCCCAACTAAGCACCCACTCAGAATATAGAGTAGATATGAAAAGGGATGGAGAGGGTTGGTCATGTCACATTGGAGGGACCAGTTTCACTTCCTTGAAATCTGCAACATCTCTGGATCGGAAACCTCTCTTTTCATTATTATGGAGATCCTCAGAAGATTTTGTATTGGAAACACTGTAGATTGCCCTACTGATCAACCGGCTTCATGAAAAGTGAATTGTTATTTCCTGTTGACCAATTAATTACAAAGTCACTACTTAATCCATTGAATAAAGTTGGTAACCAGTTATATAAGGAGCTCAGCAATTTCAAGGGGAAAGTTATCCTGAAAATTATCTTCTGCGGTGCTACTAGGGGTGAAGAGTATGGTTACCATACATACTCACTCAGGGCCACCTATGTGAAGCTGAAACAAAATTATAAGTGTTCCCCCCGAGCACTCAAAAATTCATTAAACAGTAAACAAGTCCAGTATCATCAAATTCTCTTATTGTAGAAAGACACTCTAAATTCCAATTTATCCACTGCAGTCCAAGTTTTCAGTTAGATTTATTCATCCACTGTAATATTCAAAACGCAGCCAACACATGTTTGTCATGTTATCTAATACAAATTGACTTCCTCAGGGCTGCAACCCAAACATATAATATGTATATAAATTATTTGAGGGTTATACAGTGTAAACAGTATACAACAGAATACTATACCAAAAACACTCCAGTTTCACTGGAATCCCGTGAGAGAGTAGAACCATCAATGAAATCGAACCAAGTTCAAAATCAACTATTTATGGAAACGTGCTCAAAAGCAAAATGGAGCCACCACCATTCGTTTATAAGATACAATAAAAGTGCTGAATAGTAAAAACATGGTGATAGAAAAAAGTCAAGAAAGTAAATAGAATAATTAGGATAGATATATTCACCTGTCCTATATGATTACAATAAAGCTCCTCAGTTATTCCTCAATTAGTTAAACACAAAAAAGTATCTTGCAATCATAATATTAAACGCGGATTACTATATGAAAAAAACACTCCCCTACAACTTCACTCAGGGTATGCAAAGTCTATTAGACGAGAGTTTAATGCAAATCAATACCGTTCCGCGTTATCCCTCGCCGGTAACTGCTATTCCTCAATAATTCTCAATCATGTACTTCTTTTATGCATCTGAAATAACCCAAACATTTATGTAACTGTAATTTGTCAAAAAAGTAAAATAAACTGACTCTAATAACAATAAATGACTGCAACTACTCACCCCACGCGTTCGAGTATCAATAGTAATCAAATTCCCTGCGTCGGGTCTATTTCTCCGATCGCTGGTCACTGGGGAATAAAATACATCCTTTCATAATTATGTCCTACTCGTTTCTGTAATGTGTGTAAAACACACTCTCAATGGCTCACAATGTCTCAACAAATATTTTAATAAACTGGGGGTTACATGACTATATCAAAAACGATATGGGAAGCCAATCCTCCATACACCCATTAATAGGTGTTGCGAGGGTTCTCATCTATACTCAATTACCCACGGGCAGTAATAAAACTTCGCGAGGGGGGAAGATGGCGGCCGAGTAGGAGGCTCGGTCGGAGAGCTCCCGTTACCCCTAGTGATTCAATGTGGCAGAGAGGGAGCTGCTCGGCGTTACAGCGTTATGGCAATGAGATTTAAAATGGACTAGTATTCGGTGCTCAGTACTGATTAATCCGGCAATCCGGCATATCTAAAACCGCGGTCCTTACCTGGGATGGTGCATTTCCCCGAGGTTGTCTCTCCCGGCTACAGTGGAGGGAAAGGTGTGGTGCGCTGGTTGTCGAGCGGCGCCTGGGAGCTTGAAGCCTGTTTCATACACGGCGTCGCAGAGGCGGAGAGCGGACAGCCGACCTTGAATCCGTCGGAGTGTATTGGCAGCGTGTGCTGGTGTGAAGCGAGGAGGGGGTCTGAAGGCTTCGAACCCCCCGGGGACCTAGGAGTCCGTGCAGCGGAGACAGGCAAGTGGAGCGCCGCACAGAGAGCAAAGACGCGCTGCTGCCGTGCCTCCGGAAGACTGAGCTTTCAGTTCCGGGGCGCGAGCAGCAGAGCGAGCAGCAGAGACTCCAGGGCTGGGGCTGGGGCTGGGGTCGGAGCACGGCAGAAGCTCAATGAGGCTGGCAGGACCGGGAGAGCTTCAAATTCAATAGCGAGGGAGCCAAGCACGTTGGAAGTCATAACAGGGTGGAGGACTATACAAAGTAAAAAAGAAAACGAATTCAGAGGGGCAGGAGCGGAGAAATTAATTTTTAAGCATAGTGAGAAAGTGGCAAAAGTGGCAAAAGTGAAAGTGACAGGTAACAGTCTAAGTTTAAAAATTGACATCAAAAATATTCAGATTTTTGATAAATTGTTTTACATAGCTGGCAAGCCACAGCAAGCTCAACAATTAAACGCCCAACAAGTAAACATCGGAGATAAAACACGCTATAATCTTAAAAGTGTTATTTATCAGTCCTGTCAACCATTGCAACATTTTTGGCTGGGCCGAACATACAAATATATACAACCTTGTCAGTTTACAAGGGTTGAAGAGAAAACCTCTACAAACAATCAGCACATGAGTAGTACCACTGAATTTCCACAGGAGGTTTCAAATAAGGCTCCAGAAGAGAAAAAACCTCAGGATTTAAATGATTTAAATGTTTTGAAAGATTTGAAAGATCTCCCAAAAAAACAAGTCGGGACCAATTTTGAAACAGGGTCTGAGCCTTGGCAACAAGGAGTTCACCCCAGCACTGGGAGATCCTTTTATAGTCTACGCAATAGAAAATTTCTGAGTCAGGAGCAGTTTCCAAAAGGTATCACTCCGAGAGTGAGCAGAAAAAAACAGAAGACAATACTCAGAGACTTTTTACAAACCGACATAGAGAAAGAGGAAAGATCAAAAGTAAAAGTGAAGGTTACCCCCTCTCTCAGGTCCTACTTCAAAATACAGCAACAAGAGCTGAACTCAGGTTCTCCGAGCCACATAAAACCACAAAAGCTACTAGTAGCTGGGGGAAGTGAGAAGGAGAAGGAAGGAGAAACCAAATTCACAGAAACTCACTTCCAAAGAAAAGATAACCAGCAAGGAATCCCTTTACTGGTTGGAAAACTGAGTCCCACTAAGACAAAGAAGGGGAGAAAAACTAGAACAAAGAAAAAGAATTTGGTGGAAAACAAGAGTCTAGAGGAGCTTTGGAAAAAAAGAGAAATCAGCACAGAAGAAGGAACGGAAATCTACATGGCTGAAGGAGGCGCTGATCCTGCTGCAATGGCAGCAGTAAACGAAACCGTAAATATGACGGAAGAGGTTGGAGAGGTTGGAGAGAAGGAAGACGATGATCCAAGGGTCACAGAGTATAACAAAACCCCAGCTAAAACTCAAACAGACGAATTACTTGAAAAAATATGGATAGAAATGAAAGAGAAATTCACCATCTCTGAATCAAAACAAAACAAAATACAAGAGGTCTGCGAGAAATTGGATACCAAGCTAAATACTCTAGCAGAGAGAGTTACGGCAATCGAAAAGGAAGTCACTGGCTTGGATAAAAAGGTGGAGAGAAACAGAAAAGAAATAAATTCCCTAAGACTGGAGAGTAAAAATACAAATGATAAGCTGGAATCTTTAGAAAATCAGGCCAGGAAAAACAACATAAGGATCTTAAATGTACCAGAGAACCAAGAGGGTAAAGACGTTAAAGCATTTGTAGTGGCACTCTTGGCGGAATACTTCCCATGGGCGGATAAAGAGGTCTTAAACGAGGACATACAAAGGGTGCACAGAGATCCTTACGGAAAAAGCAAAGAAAGGAAAACCCCCAGGAAAATTCTAGTAAACTTTAAAACGTATATGCTGAAGGATAAAATCTTGGGGGAGGCTCTGAAAAAAGGAACATTTAACAAAGATAATTGGAACTTTAAAATAAGATCAGACATGTCAAAAGCCTCGCAGACCAGACAATGGGAATTGGGAAATTTGATGTCCGAATTGCAACAATTAGGCGCCACAGTGCAAATGAAATTTCCACCCTCACTACGCATTATGTGGAGAAACAAAATGCGTAATTTAAGAGAACCGGAAGAAGTGAAGAACTTAATAGAACAAATCAAAGATCAAGTATTATCAGAGGAACCACTGAGTTAAAAGCTAGACGCTAAATGCTAAATGCTAAAATGCTAAAATGCTCACTTAAAAGGGAGAATGTATATAGATAAGAATCACGGGGGGGGGGACGGGAAGCCAAAAGGGTTACAAAGATAACCAAAGGAGAAGAAGATGGAGGCTTCCCCGGGGAGGGTAACTATAATACACAAATCAGAAAGTACGAAAATACACAAAAAAGGGTGGGGAGCAAAATAGGGAAAAAAAAGCAAAAAATACCTCATCTGCGAAAAGTCAGGAAATCAAAACATCAGGGAGTGAAATATAGAAAGATGTCACAACAAATGAACATAATAAATGGGGAATGAAACTAGAGAGGTAAAAATTTTATCTTGGAATGTGAATGGGTTAAGAACAAAAAGCAGGAGAAATAAAATCTTAGAATATATCAGAACAGAGGAAAGTGAGATAATAATATTACAAGAAACTCACTTGTTGAAGGAAGAATGGGATCAAATAATTAAGAACTTATGGTGGGTAGACTCTTTAATTTGTACAACACAACAAGTGAATATTAAGGGAATAGCGATAATCTTGAAAAAATCCTTAAATGCAACTATAATCAGCTCAGAAATAGATTGCAAAGGAAGATGGGCAATAGTCAACACAAAAATAGGAAATTCTCCCATTACAGTTGCAGGGTATTATGGTCCTAACCTAGATGATGCTGATCCGCTGCGAAATTTATACTCGCAGCTACTTTCAGTAACTTCTCCCATAATATTAGGGGGTGACTTTAATCTAGTAATGGATTTAAAACTTGATAGATTTCCTCCAGGCAGACATTCTAATCTAAAAAAAATGAGACAATGGATTGGGACTTACAAAAAAGATCTTAATCTGGTAGATATTTGGAAGGATAAGGGAGAAAAATCACAACCTTTCACTTTGCACAACAAAAAACTGGGTCATAAATCCAGGATTGACTTTTTTCTGATCAGTAATGAAATAGCAAGGAAAGTAAAAAAAATATCTCATCTGCCAGCTCACCTGTCAGATCATTCGGCAGTAAAATTGGAATTACAAATTACAGAAAATAAAACCGAAAGGAGATTTACAGTCGAAAGAGCCCTGCTGGAAGACGAACAAGTCATAAAAGAACTAGAAACAGAAACAAACATCTTCTTCGAACTAAATATGTCAGGCACCACAGAACAAATAACGTGGGACACCTATAAAGCAGTCTTAAGGGGTAAACTCTTGAGCTTAGGGGCTCGCAAAAATAAACAGGGTAAGCGAGAGATATCAGATTTAGAGACAGAGATCAATACTCTTGATATCGCTATATCCGAAGAACATGATGAGGTCAAGAAGCAAGATCTTATTAACAAAAAACAAATGCATAAAGATAAAATTAATCAAATCCTGGAGGAAAGATTACAGAAAAAATGGGACTCCAGCAAACTGGCGAAACATGAATATGGTGAGGGGTGCGGAAAATGGCTAGCATGGAAACTCAAAACAGATCTAGCTAAAAACAAGGTAAAAAGCATCATCCCGGATGGTCAGAATAATCCTATTGCCGACGAAATCACCATCAAGCAAGAATTTTGGAAATTTTTTAAAGACCTATATACGGAAGACTTAAATCCCTCAGAGCAAAGGATTGACTCCTACCTAGAAGATGCAGAGCTCCTAAAACTGGCAGAAAACGACAGAGAAACACTAGATAAAGAAGTCAGTGAAGAAGAAGTGGCAGATGCAATAAAAGCTCTGAAAAAAGGAAAGGCAGCAGGACCTGATGCCATTCCAAATGAACTATATATGAAACTAAAAAACTCCATACTTCCGCACATAACCAAACTGATCAATTTAATCCTAATACAACAGAAACCAATACCTAATTCATGGAATGATGCTATAATCTCAATTATTTTGAAACCCGGAAAGAACCCACTCAAGTGTGAATCGTATCGTCCAATATCTCTATTGAACACTGATTACAAAATATTTACAAAAATAATGGCAGCCAGACTAGGGAGAGTACTATTTAACTTACTACATCAAGATCAAAAAGGTTTTATTAAAGGGAGGTACTTACATGAAGTAACGCAAGAACTCCTAACTGCAGTAGACGTTGCTACAAGCGATAAAACTCCACTTACTATACTCGCTGTTGATGCCGCAAAGGCATTTGATCGAGTCAACTGGACTTTTCTCGAGAAAGTCATGATTAAAAATAATTTTGGACCACACTTTACAGGTATGATAAACCTGATTTATAAAGACCCAAAATCAAAGGTCCTAATAAATGGGAGTTTGACTGAAAACATAAAAATAACCAGAGGAACGAGACAGGGGTGTCCACTCTCCCCCTTACTTTTCAATTTATATATTGAACCTCTAGCAAACAAGCTAAGAAATAACAGCGAAATAACACCTTTCAAGGCTGGAAGTTGGGAGAAAAAAATTGCTCTTTATGCAGACGATTTAATGATCTTTACTGATGATTACCCAAAAGCTAAAGCAAGTATTGAGAAAACTCTAACCACATTCAGCAAACTTTCAGGATATTTGGTGAATCAATCAAAGACAGAAATTATGACATGGAACACGGCTTTTCAAAATAACTACATAAAAAATGAAATCAGGTACTTAGGAATCTTAATAAACCATGACATAGAGAAGATCGCAAACAGGAATTTGAACAAAGTTGCCGGAGATGTAAGAAAGTTATTCGAAACATGGTCCTCTCTACCATTGAGTCTGATTGGGAGATCAAATATAATCAAGATGACCATTTTGCCAAAGTTTACTTTTTTATTTAACACAATTCCAATGGAGTTCGGGAAAGCAGAACTAGCTCGGGCACAAAGAGATATAACAAGCTTCATTTGGGCAGCAAAGGGCACGAGGATCGCATGGAAAAAAATCAGGAGGAGCAAGAAGGAGGGTGGGCTGGCTAGTCCAGACCTGGTGGAATACTGCAGAGCCTTTCAGTTTAAAAACATTAAACCTTTACTGAAAAACCATGAACATTACTCAGTATATTTACAAGTAATTGCAAATTCAGAGGATCATGCACTGTTCAAGTATGGACATCCCAAATATTTCAAAAAAATAAAGTTAAAGATACTGAGAGATGCAGCAAAGGTGTGGACACAAATTAGAGGCATACTACATATACCATATTACAGTAAGTGGGCTCCTATTTGGGAATCCCCCGGAACTCCTGAATGCTTAAAAGATACTCTTGCACTGGCATTAAAAAGAGCCGACATTAAATACTGGGGGCAAATACTAGATGGCTCAAATATAAAAACCTGGTTAGAACTTCAAGAACTGTCGAACAACACATTATCCAAATTTAAGTACTATCAAATGTCAAGTTGGTCCAAAACTTTACCTAACATACAAGGCAATGAAAGCTTAGAGGATGACATGATTTCAACAACGCGATTACCAAAAGAAGTAGCCAAGTGGTATTGGGCATTGATAACGGCCAACGAAGACAGTGCAAATATGGAAGCCCAAATATGGAAAGACACTGTAATAAAAGATCTAGATCTAATATGGGAAAAATCTGTAGCTAAATGCTGGTCAACCCTCAAATCCGCGGCCCTGAAGAGGAATCATCTGTACACAATTCACCGGGCATATTGGACCCCCAAAAAACTGTCCAAATTTAAAAACGCTGGAATACGAAAATGCCCTAAATGTGGAGAAGAGAAGTCAGATGATATCCATATGTTTAAAAGCTGTCCGCATTTGGAAGAATTTTGGAACCAAGTCGGTAAGACCTTGAGTACTATCCTGGCCAAACAACTTACTGTAAGTACAACTCTTACTCTTTTTGGGATTTTGAGCTCAGATAATGAAGGGGGTCTTACTAAAGAGCAGGAAAATCTCCTTTTTGTACTAATAGCTCTAGCAAGGAGAGAAATATGTATTAAATGGATAGGACCCTCTTGCCCAACCCACGCAGAATGGCTAAACTCGGCAATAAGAATTAACAAACTTGATAAGCTAGGAAGAGTAAACAAAAGATTTAAGTTTTGGGATATCTTTGAGTCATACTTAAATCCCGAATAAGAACAAACTTAAGTCCTATGATTAAAGCGATCTATCTTCTGGTGGACAAGTAAAGTACTTGCCGAGTAGCCAAGCTGGCTAGCTCCCTCCCGATCCAACTTAAGCCAGAGGCATTGTGATATGTGACGAGCAAAGGAATCTCCTTAAATGGAAAATGGTCAAAACTCCCCAACCAAGAGAGAACAAGGGGCAGTGTCGGTTAAAATCAACGAGGCAGAATCCTGCTACTCCACATGCATAAGGATAATCGCAAGATGAGGACAAAAAAAAAAAAAAAAAGGGAAAAAAAAAAAAAAATAAAACTTCGCAAATCCTCAGTGCAGGTATACCTACGCCCATGTTAAAACTAACTTATCGGCTTCAATCATACTCAAGCAAAACCTGCTAAATACTCTGCTCATGTCCTATAAACAGCCTAATCCCGTACACCTTACCTAAGTCACAGATCTGTCCACGAAATACAATGTCACTTCACGTGAGCCGGCATTCTACGTGGGCGCCATCTTGGCTTCACCTCTTATAGTCAATACCTATAAGTGCCATTTTTGAGTGTGTTCCAATGTTAGTAACACCCTGAAAATACTAACATTCTGATTTATATTGTGATATCTTCGTGACATATTCGTACACAACCGTAAACAAGTCACTAAATGTCTTACCAAATCTCATTTAATTTATCTACCAACCTATTCAAGTCACGTTCGTAAAAAAAGGGGGTCGGATCCATCCTGAAATATCTAAATACACATAATACAAACACCATATTTCGTCAATTGATATATCTAATACTTCATGCGTTATTATTATGAAGATATACTAATCACTACCCGGTCTTTATATCAATTCAGATTGTTCGTCTACGTCGTCAGTTACCATAGATCAATAAAGCATCGCAAGTTCAAACCCTTCAGCTCTGCATTGTATAATAAAACTTCTCCAGAGTAGTGAGTCACGCTAAACCAATAAAGCACGATAGGTTCAATGATGCCCAAATTAACATATATCTAAAGAGTTATTATGCTAAAATAAAGAGCAGATACTCATTCTCAATAAAAGGAACCTGTTACGGTTGTTCCAATACTGTGATGACATTCCAATTCTGCTGACATGGGGTCGCCATTGTTGTCAATAATAAAAATCACACATTCTAGCAAGATCTTCCGTAGAACAATGAGAAAGTGATGAAGAAAAAAGAAAGGATAGAGGCACACTGGAGTTATATACCAAAGAACATATTACCATAATAGTGCACTCTACAAATATCTCAATGGTTATATAGGCTACTTAAATTTCACAATACATCATTCAGTTAAATTTACAATATAAATACCAAGTCCCATATATACAATCGGGACAACAGTTCTCATCATAGGTACCAAATCCAACATATTTATCATACATAATCACAAATTGCACATTGAATGATCATATCTCATTACATTGATAGTATTTTTCATCCATATTAGACAGGGTTCCCAATGGGTTTAGGAGGATGTAAAAATTCTTTCAACTAACATCTTGCACTCTGGTCCTGTAAATTAATAATTATGTCCCATATGTAATGTAAAAACGACTGTTCTCATTATCAATAACAAGTCTTATGTCATCAGTTCTCTAATTATAGAATTCTAAGTAAAACTACAGCATGTTTACTTGATTCTGCTTGACAGGTACATTTCTCATAATTAGGTATCAATCTCCTAAAAAATACTGGAATTCATTGTCGATGTTCATACCACACTCTACAGCTTTCAATTTCATTAACCATATAACCTCCCTCCGTCTAAGCTTCAATTGTCTGTTGCCCCCTCGTGGGTCTGGGCTAACATGATCAATGTCATGGAAGCTGAATATATGTTTCTGTTGATCATCAAAGTTCTGTATGGCATGCTCTGCAATTGGGTATCTAGTATCCCCATTTTTCCATGCTCTGAGGTGTTCTGTTATCCTATCCCTCAATCTCCTTATAGTACTGCCAACATATATCTGGCCACATGAACATGCAATCACATTTACCACATTAGTGGTATCACAATTGATAAAAACATCGATCATGACTTCACCTGTATTATTATAAGTAAACGCCTTAACTCTGTTAACAGCCCATCTACATGAGCTGCAACGGCCACATTTGTAAAAGCCTTTCAGTCTATTAGTCAGCCAAGTATCATCTTCCTTGTACGGATAACTGGGGCTGACAGTATTAGCCAATGTTTTCCCTCTTCTAAATGTTAATCCAGGTCATTTACCAATATACTGCATAATATCCTAATCAGCTGTCAGTAAGTGCCAATGTGTATTCAGAATAGAGTGTACCTTCTGACTTTCAGTATTGTAATGTGTAATAAGTCTGATCTTTTGCCCTTCTTTAGTTTTATCTACAGTTTCCTTAGGTATCAAAGTCTGTGTTCGGTTCAAGCCAAGTCACAGATTATGCCCACATATGAAGACCTTGAACCGGACCTTTTGGATTCTTGGGAAAAAGAATTAATTAGTAGCTCAAGGAACCTGATGAATATTCTCATCGAGAATGCAGAAAGGAAAATCCTAAACTTCTAGAGGAGATACAGAAAATAGAAGATGAGATCAAAGAGATGAATCTACCAGAAGCTACTATTAAGAAATGTACCATTTTGGATGAATATCTGAGTAACCTGCAATCTGATATCAAGCGCAGGAAAGCCAGGAAACTTAGGCGGGTGAGAATTATAAGACAGGGAGAGTTTTTACTTTTGCTAAGCGCTTTGACCACCTAGTGAAGCAAGGTCGGGGTTCAGGGATCAGGAAGGGCTCCCCTTCAACCAGTGATGTGGATGCATTTTCAAGTAACATCTCGAGTAGTGAGGGTGAGGAAGTAGAAGGAATACAAGTAACAGCTAATATTGAGAATACTTTTTTAGAGGAGGTAAAGTGGATGAGAATCAGGAATCGGGAAACGAACACCAGGAACCGAGACGCAGGTATCAAAAGACAAGGAGAGAGACAAGAGGAAAGGGGGCAACAAGGAGCAACATTAGGGATGAGGACCAGATCTTGGAAAAACTGATTGATTTTGACAATGTACGGGGAATGAAATAGAAATTATCAACCTGTCATCACAAGACATGTCTCCAAGTATGATTTCTTTGTTAAAGAAGGGACTAGGTTTTTGTCCTACTATGCAATCAGATTGGTTTATGACAAAAATTGATGTTTAAAAATTTGTAAGATTGCTGAAATTGAAAAATTATTTTTTGAATGTACCTGAAAAAAGAAAACATAAGGGTACAATAAAGGAAGCAAGTGAAATGAAAATTGAAGGAATCAATGCTACTAGGATTCTGTTATCTATAACTGAAAATGAGGATGACCCAGTGACAATATCACGACTTCTGGAAGATCTTGAAGTGAGTAGATATGAGAGTGAGAGCAGTGGTTTGAAAGTGAAATCTAGGTGGATGCCACAGTTGACAACGGGGAATACCATTGATGCTTTTTACCGGTCTGTCATCTTTGATCTTGAAAATTAATTGACAAAAGTAGGAATACCAGGTACTTTAGTGGCAAGGATAATTTGACCAGGGGTGAGAGACAGGCACTTAGAGAATTGGCAGCCAATAAAGAACTAACTATCTGTATGGCTGATAAAGGGGGCAACACAGCTGTGATGGATACAGTTACATATAATGATGAAATTATGTCACAACTAAATACCAGAGACTATTATGAAACTTTAACACATAATCCCCCTTACAGAACTGACAAATACAATCAATGGTCAACTTAAGATATGGTACGATCAGACACTACTTGAGCAGGATAAATACAACTACTTACTAATATACAGTACTAGAGCACCGTGTATGTACACTTTCCCCAAAGTACACAGAAATAGAGAGAAACTTCCGAGAAGACCCATAATATTGGGTATTGGAGTACCTACTGAGAGATTATCACAATATATAGACATTTACTTGCAACCTTGTGTGCAGAACCTTCCGGCATATATACAGGACACAAAACATGTATTGAATATTATGCAAGATCTTGTTTGGGAACCAGGCATGTACCTAGTTACTTTGGATGAAGTGTCCTTGTATTCAAATATACAGCAACAATTAGGTATTAAGGCATTGGTGACATTCCTGAATAAGAGACCAGTGGAATTGTATGACCACACTATGATGATCTTACAGATGATGGAGTTGGTGTTAAAGAATAATGTGTTTCTGTTCAAAAACAGGTGGTACAAGCAGTGCCTCTGTACAGCGATGGGTTCCAGATTCGCTCCGTCTTTCGCCAACCTCTTCATGGGGTGGTTCGAGTGGGAGTGGATCTGGGGCCGTCGTGGGCAGAGATGGATTGAATACATCCACTACTGGGGTCGTTTCATCGATGATTGTTTGATGATATGGACCGGTACTGTGGATAAACTTGAAGAGTTTTTCATGTATCTGAATAACAATGTTGTGAACTTGCGTTTTTACTACAAGGTCGCTTTCTTTCCAGACTACACAGCCGAAGTTTCCCGCCGGCGCAGAACTTTCCTGGATGTCAAGAAGGAGCTGAGAGTGAGAGAATTGCCCTACTCAATGCTGTATCCGGCCAGACTCAGGGTGTTGGCGAACAACAAAACATGGTTCTTTGACACGCCGGAGGAGGCACAAGACTGGCTGGAGGGTTGGAGACAGGTCGGCCTGCCTCGATGCTCGAATAGGAACCACCGGAGCCAGCAAGAAGGGGCTTGAAATGGGACGCAGACGTTGGATCAAGAGGATGCCGTCCGAACATCGATGCAGGAGGAGTTGGAGACAGACCAGGGAGCAGGTTCATGACTGCCCGGTGCTCTCAAGACTACTAGTTGATTAGGACATCGTCGGGCGGGTTGCCAGTTGACACTGGGCTAAGGGACTCCGAAGTGGGCAAGAGGGGCCACCGGCTCCAGGGAGCCTTTCACCCCAGCAAGCAAGTAGGATGGTTTGGGGGCGGGTAAAGCACTCTGCTAAGTTGGGGGGGGGCGGTTCAATGTCCGTTGAGCAGGGAGGCAGGGAGGGGGGCAAGGAGGGGGTTAGTTCTTGTTCTTCAAGTTACACAGGTAGTAGCAAGGCGTTTCAATGGACACACACATTATTCACGCATATGGGGCGGTCAAGATACCCTGGGGGAGGGGAAACATTCCTGGGACAACTGTGGTTGTAGATGCAATGATGGGTGACTCCCAAGCGGTCGCACCTGATGGTGGGACGCTGATGGCACCAGTGGCACCCCTCCGCATCATGACATAGAATGTAAGAGGGTTAGGGGACAAAGTTAAGAGGGGACTGGCGCTGCAGGCGGTGAAAAGACAGGGACATGCATTGGTCCTCTTGCAAGAAACACACCTCATGGGAGGGGCGCATCAGGCGTTAGACAGGAGGGGTTACAAGATGGTAGCACATTCTGAATTCACAACGGACTCAAGGGGGATGGGAATCCTGGTTAGAAAGTCTTCCCCGTTCATCGTTATGCAAACTAAGGTCGATGAACAGGGTTGCTTCGCAGCGATTCAGGGGCAGTGGGAGGGGAGGCTTCTGAACGTTGTATCCGTCTACGTTCCACCAGCGCTCCACTCTGTCACGTTGCCAGCACTGGCTGAATTTCTTTTGACTCTGCCAGCAGGGGATGTAATTATCGGGGGGAATTCAACGCAATAGTAGATTCCCTGGTAGACAGGTTCCTTGCTCGGGCATAGACGTCCGGACTCTCTTGCTTCCAGAGCTTCTTGGAGGCTTTGGGGCTTATAGATATATGGAGACACACACACCCCGCCACTAACCAATATACTTATTATTCCGCTTTGCACAGCAGTCTATCGCACATAGACTATTTCCTGGCGCTGAGGAACGGCCTACAGTATGTTGATAAAGTAGAAATACAACCCAGAGGGATATCTGACCACTCCCCATTTGTGTTGACACTCTCCACTCAGGAGACGTCACGTAAGCGGATATATCCCATTTACGCCGCATACCTCATGGTCCTCAAAATTAAAAAAGCACTCAAAAAAGTGACTGGACACTATTGCGATGAAAACACGGCATCTGTAGCCTCTCCTGCTATCCTCTGGGAGGCATACAAGACGGTGCTCAGGGGACAAGCCATATCGTCAATCGTGGGACACAAGCGAGAGCGCCAACAGGAGTTGTCTAAGCTAGAACTGGCATTGCGTGAAGCAGAAGCGGCCCACATGATGGACCCTAACCCAGACACGTCATACACTCTGAATACATGCCAACAGCAATACAGGGAACACCTCAAACAGCAGATGGTTGAAAATATCGCTGCGACCGCACATAAGGTCTACGATGTGGGGGATAAGGCGGGGAAAGTGTTGGCCTGGTTGGACAAGAGAGGCGGTAGCACTAGAGGAATACAGCAGTTGTACACCAAGGAAGGGATGGCTACAACATGGCCGGAAGAGATAGTGCAGGCTTTGGTGGATCACTTTGAGTCAGTCTACACTCCAGATAGGGTGGAAGAAGAGGCACAGGTGTCGCTTAGCCACATAGTGCTGCAAACGCTTCCACCGGAAGTGGTCAGGGAACTAGAGGCAGGCCTCACTGTCGACGAGATACAACGGGCTACACATAAGGTGAAGTCGGGAAAGGCACTGGGACCCAACGGTATCCCCATAGAATGGTTCAAAATCATGTCGGAACAACTTAGCGGGCCACTATTGGCGATGTATACTGACAGCCTGACGAGTGCCGAACTCCCAATGGACCAATGAACGGCCACGATTGTGGCGATTGCGAAACCTGATAAACCTCCGGCGGAATGTACATCTTACCGCCCGATCTCTCTTCTGAACGTGGAAGTAAAAAGTTTGGCGAAACTCTTAGCTAAAAGGTTGATTGCACACCTCCCGCAGTTGATCCATCCGGACCAGTCGGGCTTTATGCCTAGCAGAAACACTGCACTCAATCTAAGACGAGTTCACGGCGTGCTGGCCAAGGCGCCGTCCTTGTCGGCTCCAGCAGTCATATTGGCGCTCAACGTGAAGATGGCCTTCAACATGGAAGAGGTTCTGTCACATATGGGGTTGATCCCAAGTTCATAGCTTGGGTTCGCCTGTTGTATACCAATCCGATTGTGCAAGTCTCGGCGAACGGACACATTTCCCCTACGATTCCGCTGGCGAGAGGGACACGCCAGGGATGTCCCCTGTCGCCACTACTCTTTGCAATAGTGCTGGAGCCCCTGGCGACGCTGCTGCGTGCAACCCCCTTGTTGAAGGGGATCACGTGGGCGGAGGGTTGGGAGGATCACCTCTTCCTCTATGCAGACGACATGCTGGTGTATTTGATGGAACCGGAACATGGCATACCGGCTCTCCTGGCACTTTGTGATGCACAGGGGAAAACCTCGGGCTATACCATCAATTGGGCAAAATCGGTGCTGTATGTGCTACGGGGTCCGGCTCCCGTTCTTGCCACTGACTGCCCTCTGCGACTTGCCGGGACTTCTTTCAAGTACGTTGGTATATACGTCACGGGTGATCCAGCAGACTTCTTCGAGCAGAACTTGAGACCGCCACTAAACAGTCTGAGACAAGATGTCAAACACTGACGCTCCTGGGTAGAGCGGCGCTGTATGAAATGATGGCACTGCTGAGATTTCTCTATGTTCTTGGTAATGCGCAGTACCCGGTACCACCGAGGTATTTCAGGCAGGTGTCGGCTTTGGTATCTAACCTGCTCGGGAGTAACCGCCCAGCTCGTATAGCACAAGCTAAGATGAATAGGAGTTGGTATGAGGGGGAAATTGCGATGCCGAACTTGCAATTGTATTATTGGGCGGTGCAGCTAAAGACCATCAACCATTGGATACACGCCCCCCAGGACGACCCAGCATACAGGGCCGACAGGGCGAAGCTGGGCACTGACGGCGTGCTCGCAGCTCTATATGATAAACGCCTGGCGTCGAGGATGGTGGGACACACAAAACTCTCGACCACATTATGGCACACAGCACTGGCTAAATTGGGGTGGCAAGGCAGAATCACCAAACTCACCCCACTATGGGACACCAAGGCATTAGGGTGCCTTAGACATAGTAAGGGCTTCATGCATTGGGACACGATCGGTATCTCGGCGGTAGGTGACCTGTGGGACAGGGAAACGGTGGTCCCCTTTACCCAGCTACAACAACAATCCGAGTTGGGAGCGACTGAGTCCTATAGATATGTACAAATACGGCATGCACTGCTGACAGCTATACTGGCAGACTTGGAGGTCCTGGAGGCCTCGCCTCTAGAGGACTGCCTCCTCACGGACTACATGCACCAGCGTGCAACATCACTCACATACCGGAAATTGATTAATAATATGCCTGATCCCACAAAGAAATTGAGAGAGAAATGGGGAACTGAGTTAGGAGACATGGACGATTCATAATGGAACGAGGCGCTGGCTTCTCCGAAAGAGGTGGGCATCTCAGCCAAATTCTGTCTAGTGCAGCTCAAAATTTTACATCGGGTGTATTACACGAGAACTACCGTACACAAAATCCAGAAAGCTCAACACCCTTACTGTCTTCACGGTTGCGGGGAGGAGGGAACATTCATTCACACTATGTGGGAATGCCCTCGTATAATTGTGTACTGGAGACAAGTAATGCGTACCACGTCACAGACGTTGGGGGTGTCCCTGGTGCCTGAGCCATGCAAATGCCTGTTGAACATTTGGGAGCTGAACGACCTCACTAGGCACGGTCAAACCTGGGCCACGGTGGGCATGATAGTTACAAAGAGAGATATAGCTCAGAAGTGGGGTGCAGTAGAACTTCCCACGTTAGCACAATGGTGTAAGAATATGGACATGCTGATGATCATAGACAGGGCGGTGTACATGGCTAGAGCGAGCTCGCGCAAATGGAATAGAGTGTGGACCCAGTGGAACGTGTTCAGGGGAGAGGTTTGTGACCCACTGCCGGAGGATGGACCGGCAGACTTAGAGGAAGAAGATGTTGAGGAGTGAATCAGGAGGGAAGGGTCGGGGGTGTGTCTAAAGTCCCATACCAAACTTAGGGCATTTTGATACTATGCTCCGCTATATATGATATGCAAGGCCTGCTTGGCCAGATTAGCGCTGTTCCCTAAACAGCCATGACTGCTACACTGTATGTTTTCTGTATTGTTTTTACTTGTTCGAGTGTTTCTAATAACATGAAAAAGTTTAACAAAAAACACAAAAACTACTAGACCTCTAGGTTATCTGGAACACGGACTGTTTTGCTCAGTGTACACTTTATTTTGCCGCGCCACCGGACCCCATGGTTGTCGGCTAAAAGACTGTGTTAATCCGAAAGTGTTGAACGGGAATTGAGAGCAACGCAGCCGGCCCTTTGGGTTGTAGGCCTTAACCTGTGTACTTCTCGCATTGTACAATAAAGGTCTTTTAAAAAAAAATATTTATCGAATTTCTCCCTGTCCATATTACGATGTTGTTGCTTCTCTATGTAATCAGTTTTAAAAATCTAGATCTAATTGACCTATTCCACCATTTCACCTATAGTATGTCAACCTCAATATCTGTGACAACAAAATCTTAGCACCATTCTCTCAAACCACACACTTGAAAGGGTCAAGTCAAGTCAAGTCATAATAGTCTTTATTACATCACATAATCATAAAAGACATTTACAATTTAAAATAATACCCATAAAACATTTGGAGTGTTATCATTACAACAACAAAACTACGAAGTGATCCAAGGTTGCATACTTCAATTATACAAATTTTCAATAAATTAATATAAAATTCATTATAAAATCGTGATATCCATAAAACCAACATATATATACCAGGTAACAGTAAGACTAATTTATACAATCACATCTCTCGGATCATTGGTCACTCAATCCATGAGCACGGATGATCCACATGCCATGTTGAAATTTACAGTACACAGAAATAGAGAGAAACTTCCGAGAAGACCCATAATATTGGGTATTGGAGTACCTACTGAGAGATTATCACAATATATAGACATTTACTTGCAACCTTATGTGCAGAACCTTCCGGCATATATACAGGACACAAAACATGTATTGAATATTATGCAAGATCTTGTTTGGGAACCAGGCATGTACCTAGTTACTTTGGATGTAGTGTCCTTGTATTCAAATATACAGCATCAATTGGGTATTAAGGCATTGGTGACATTCCTGAATAAGAGACCAGTGGAATTGTATGACCACACTATGATGATCTTACAGATGATGGAGTTGGTGTTAAAGAATAATGTGTTTCTGTTCAAAAACAGGTGGTACAAGCAGTGCCTCTGTACAGCGATGGGTTCCAGATTCGCTCCGTCTTTCGCCAACCTCTTCATGGGGTGGTTCGAGTGGGAGTGGATCTGGGGCCGTCGTGGGCAGAGATGGATTGAATACATCCACTACTGGGGTCGTTTCATCGATGATTGTTTGATGATATGGACCGGTACTGTGGATAAACTTGAAGAGTTTTTCATGTATCTGAATAACAATGTTGTGAACATGCGTTTTTACTACAAGGTCGCTTTCTTTCCAGACTACACAGCCGAAGTTTCCCGCCGGCGCAGAACTTTCCTGGATGTCAAGAAGGAGCTGACAGTGAGAGAATTGCCCTACTCAATGCTGTATCCCGCCAGACTCAGGGTGTTGGCGAACAACAAAACATGGTTCTTTGACACGCCGGAGGCGGCACAAGACTAGCTGGAGGGTTGGAGACAGGTCGGCCTGCCTCGACGCTCGAATAGGAACCACCGGAGCCAGCAAGAAGGGGCTTGAAACGGGACGCACACGTTGGATGCCGTCCGAACATCGATGTAGGAGGAGTTGGAGACAGACCAGGGAGCAGGTTCATGACTGCCCGGTGCTCTCAAGACTACTAGTTGATTAGGACATTGTCGGGCGGGTTGCCAGTTGACACTGGGCTAAGGGACTCTGAAGTGGGCAAGAGGGGCCGCCGGCTCCAGGGAGCCTTTCACCCCAGCAAGCAAGTAGGATGGTTTGGGGGCGGGTAAAGCACTCTGCTAAGTTGGGGGGGAGGGCGGTTCAATGTCCGTTGAGCAGGGAGGCAGGGAGGGGGGTGAGGGGGGGTTAGTTCTTGTTCTTCAAGTTACACAGGTAGTAGCAAGGCGTTTCAATGGACACACACATTATTCACGCATATGGGGCGGTCAAGATACCCTGGGGGAGGGGAAACATTCCTGGGACAACTGTGGTTGTAGATGCAATGATGGGTGACTCCCAAGCGGTCGCACCTGATGGTGGGACGCTGATGGCACCAGTGGCACCCCTCCGCATCATGACATAGAATGTAAGAGGGTTAGGGGACAAAGTTAAGAGGGGACTGGCGCTGCAGGCGGTGAAAAGACAGGGACCTGCATTGGTCCTCTTGCAAGAAACACACCTCATGGGAGGGGCGCATCAGGCGTTAGACAGGAGGGGTTACAAGATGGTAGCACATTCTGAATTCACAACGGACTCAAGGGGGATGGGAATCCTGGTTAGAAAGTCTTCCCCGTTCATCGTTATGCAAACTAAGGTCGATGGACAGGGTTGCTTCGCAGCGATTCAGGGGCAGTGGGAGGGGAGGCTTCTGAACGTTGTATCCGTCTACGTTCCACCAGCGCTCCACTCTGTCACGTTGCCAGCACTGGCTGAATTTCTTTTGACTCTGCCAGCAGGGGATGTAATTATCGGGGGAATTCAACGCAATAGTAGATTCCCTGGTAGACAGGTTCCTTGCTCGGGCATAGACGTCCGGACTCTCTCGCTTCCAGAGCTTCTTGGAGGCTTTGGGGCTTATAGATATATGGAGACACACACACCCCGCCACTAACCAATATACTTATTATTCCGCTTTGCACAGCAGTCTATCGCACATAGACTATTTCCTGGCGCTGAGGAACGGCCTACAGTATGTTGATAAAGTAGAAATACAACCCAGAGGGATATCTGACCACTCCCCATTTGTGTTGACACTCTCCCCTCAGGAGACGTCACGTAAGCGGATATATCCCATTTACGCCGCATACCTCATGGTCCTCAAAATTAAAAAAGCACTCAAAAAGTGACTGGACACTATTGCGATGAAAACACGGCATCTGTAGCCTCTCCTGCTATCCTCTGGGAGGCATACAAGACGGTGCTCAGGGGACAAGCCATATCGTCAATCGTGGGACACAAGCGAGAGCGCCAACAGGAGTTGTCTAAGCTAGAACTGGCATTGCGTGAAGCAGAAGCAGCCCACATGATGGACCCTAACCCAGACACGTCATACACTCTGAATACATGCCAACAGCAATACAGGGAACACCTCAAACAGCAGATGGTTGAAAATATCGCTGCGACCGCACATAAGGTCTACGATGTGGGGGATAAGGCGGGGAAAGTGTTGGCCTGGTTGGACAAGAGAGGCGGTAGCACTAGAGGAATACAGCAGTTGTACACCAAGGAAGGGATGGCTACAACATGGCCGGAAGAGATAGTGCAGGCTTTGGTGGATCACTTTGAGTCAGTCTACACTCCAGATAGGGTGGAAGAAGAGGCACAGGTGTCGCTTAGCCACATAGTGCTGCAAACACTTCCACCGGAAGTGGTCAAGGAACTAGAGGCAGGCCTCACTGTCGACGAGATACAATGGGCCACACATAAGGTGAAGTCGGGAAAGGCACTGGGACCCAACGGTATCCCCATAGAATGGTTCAAAATCATGTCGGAACAACTTAGCGGGCCACTATTGGCGATGTATACTGACAGCCTGACGAGTGCCGAACTCCCAATGGACCAATGAACGGCCACGATTGTGGCGATTGCGAAACTTGATAAACCTCCGGCGGAATGTACATCTTACCGCCCGATCTCTCTTCTGAACGCGGAAGTAAAAAGTTTGGCGAAACTCTTAGCTAAAAGGTTGATTGCACACCTCCCGCAGTTGATCCATCCGGACCAGTCGGGCTTTATGCCTAGCAGAAACACTGCACTCAATCTAAGACGAGTTCACGTCGTGCTGGCCAAGGCGCCGTCCTTGTCGGCTCCAGCAGTCATATTGGCGCTCAACGTGAAGATGGCCTTCAACATGGAAGAGGTTCTGTCACATATGGGGTTGATCCCAAGTTCATAGCTTGGGTTCGCCTGTTGTATACCAATCCGATTGTGCAAGTCTCGGCGAACGGACACATTTCCCCTACGATTCCGCTGGCGAGAGGGACACGCCAGGGATGTCCCTTGTCGCCACTACTCTTTGCAATAGTGCTGGAGCCCCTGGCCACGCTGCTGCGTGCAACCCCCTTGTTGAAGGGGATCACGTGGGCGGAGGGTTGGGAGGATCACCTCTTCCTCTATGCAGACGACATGCTGGTGTATTTGATGGAACCGGAACATGGCATACCGGCGCTCCTGGCACTTTGTGATGCACAGGGGAAAACCTCGGGCTATACCATCAATTGGGCAAAATCGGTGCTGTATGTGCTACGGGGTCTGGCTCCCGTTCTTGCCACTGACTGCCCTCTGCGACTTGCCGGGACTTCTTTCAAGTACGTTGGTATATACGTCACGGGTGATCCAGCAGACTTCTTCGAGCAGAACTTGAGACCGCCACTAAACAGTCTGAGACAAGATGTCAAACACTGACGCTCCTGGGTAGAGCGGCGCTGTATGAAATGATGGCACTGCTGAGATTTCTCTATGTTCTTGGTAATGCGCAGTACCCGGTACCACCGAGGTATTTCAGGCAGGTGTCGGCTTTGGTATCTAACCTGCTCTGGAGTAACGGCCCAGCTCGTATAGCACAAGCTAAGATGAATAGGAGTTGGTATGAGGGGGAAATTGCGATGCCGAACTTGCAATTGCATTATTGGGCGGTGCAGCTAAAGACCATCAACCATTGGATACACGCCCCCCAGGACGACCCAGCATACAGGGCCGACAGGGCGAAGCTGGGCACTGACGGCATGCTCGCAGCTCTATATGATAAACGCCTGGCGTCGAGGATGGTGGGACACACAAAACTCTCGACCACATTATGGCACACAGCACTGGCTAAATTGGGGTGGCAAGGCAGAATCACCAAACTCACCCCACTATGGGACACCAAGGCATTAGGGTGCCTTAGACATAGTAAGGGCTTCATGCATTGGGACACGATCGGTATCTCGACGGTAGGTGACCTGTGGGACAGGGGAACGGTGGTCCCCTTTACCCAGCTACAACAACAATCCGAGTTGGGAGCGACTGAGTCCTATAGATATGTACAAATACGGCATGCACTGCTGACAGCTATACTGGCAGACTTGGAGGTCCTGGAGGCCTCGCCTCTAGAGGACTGCCTCCTCACGGACTACATGCACCAGCGTGCAACATCACTCACATACCGGAAATTGATTAATAATATGCCCGATCCCACAAAGAAATTGAGAGAGAAATGGGGAACTGAGTTAGGAGACATGGACGATTCATAATGGAACGAGGCGCTGGCTTCTCCGAAAGAGGTGGGCATCTCAGCCAAATTCTGTCTAGTGCAGCTCAAAATTTTACATCGGGTGTATTACACGAGAACTACCGTACACAAAATCCAGAAAGCTCAACACCCTTACTGTCTTCACGGTTGCGGGGAGGAGGGAACATTCATTCACACTATGTGGGAATGCCCTCGTATAATTGTGTACTGGAGACAAGTAATGCGTCCCACGTCACAGACGTTGGGGGGGTCCCTGGTGCCTGAGCCATGCAAATGCCTGTTGAACATTTGGGAGCCGAACGACCTCACTAGGCACGGTCAAACCTGGGCCACGGTGGGCATGATAGTTACAAAGAGAGATATAGCTCAGAAGTGGGGTGCAGTAGAACTTCCCACGTTAGCACAATGGTGTAAGAATATGGACATGCTGATGATCATAGACAGGGCGGTGTACATGGCTAGAGCGAGCCCGCGCAAATGGAATAGAGTATGGACCCAGTGGAACGTGTTCAGGGGAGAGGTTTGTGACCCACTGCCGGAGGATGGACCGGCAGACTTAGAGGAAGAAGATGTTGAGGAGTGAATCAGGAGGGAAGGGTCTGGGGTGTGTCTAAAGTCCCATACCAAACTTAGGGCATTTTGATACTATGCTCCGTTATATATGATATGCAAGGCCTGCTTGGCCAGATTAGCGCTGTTCCCTAAACAGCCATGACTGCTACACTGTATGTTTTCTGTATTGTTTTTACTTGTTCGAGTGTTTCTAATAACATGAAAAAGTTTAACAAAAAACACAAAAACTACTAGACCTCTAGGTTATCTGGAACACGGACTGTTTTGCTCAGTGTACACTTTATTTTGCCGCGCCACCGGACCCCATGGTTGTCGGCTAAAAGACTGTGTTAATCCGAAAGTGTTGAACGGGAATTGAGAGCAACGCAGCCGGCCCTTTGGGTTGTAGGCCTTAACCTGTGTACTTCTCGCATTGTACAATAAAGGTCTTTTAAAAAAAAAATATTTATCGAATTTCTCCCTGTCTATATTACGATGTTGTTGCTTCTCTATGTAATCAGTTTTAAAAATCTAGATCTAATTGACCTATTCCACCATTTCACCTATAGTATGTCAACCTCAATATCTGTGACAACAAAATCTTAGCACCATTCTCTCAAACCACACACTTGAAAGGGTCAATTCAAGTCAAGTCATAATAGTCTTTATTACATCACATAATCATAAAAGACATTTACAATTTAAAATAATACCCATAAAAAATTTGGAGTGTTATCATTACAACAACAAACCTACGAAGTGATCCAAGGTTGCATACTTCAATTATACAAATTTTCAATAAATTAATATAAAATTCATTATAAAACCGTGATATCCATAAAACCAACATATATATACCAGGTAACAGTAAGACTAATTTATACAATCACATCTCTCGGATCATTGGTCACTCAATCCATGAGCACGGATGATCCACATGCCATGTTGAAATTTACATATAGCAATTATGCTTAACTCATTCTCATCAGTTTTTAAAATCCACATGGCTTCAGTGCCGGAGATAATCCCCATAGACTGACAAATCGGCTTTAACCATTTATGCCTCACAGTCCGATAGACTGAGCAAACAAATAGAACGTGGCCAATGGATTCCAATTGTTCGAACCTGCACCCCATTTACCTGTGAATGAATTGATAGGAAGGGTACCTATCCTAAATTGGTGGAACCGTTTCCTATCACTTTGAACCGTTATGAGGTCCCAGTACTTTTCGTATGCGGGTACATGTTTAGTTTCTAAGTATACGCTAGACAGGGAAGTGCTGGTTATAGATGAAAAACGTTTTATCGTAACCATGCTACAATTTAGCTCTTTGAGCTCTTTGCGGGATGGGATTGTTGCATTAGTTGGTTTTTGCCACAACATGTTCAACCCCAGCTCACACAGTGTTAGCTTGACCTGCTTTAACCACAGGATTTTACCTGCACCGGGTGTATCCCTGACCTCCAAAAGAGCATGGGCATACTCGGTGAGCTCAGGGGTAACCCAGATCCTCCTCCATTAAGCAACTGGTCTAAAACGGGCCACATCCTCCAAATACTGATATCCCAAATCATAAAAGAGCGGTATTAATGGGGTAGATTGTGGTAATCCCCTAATAGACCTCAAAAATTTGTTTTGCGAGGTCGAGAGTGCAGATAAATTACTGAAACCCCACAATTCTGCCCCATACATTACTGATGCTGTAATTTTTGCATTGTAGATTTTCAGTACGGGGGCAATCGGCTTAGTGTGGGATTGGCGATGTTCTTTTACCAGGGTGCCAGACAGTTGAGCATGTCTAAGCAACAACATGTCCATGGATTCCACTTAAGTTTAGAACTTAATGTGATACCTAGATACATAAAAACATTGGCCTGCTCCAGTACAACATTATTCATGGTGACTAACCCTTTAACTAAATTCTGTTTGTGAAGGACCATGAATTTGGTCTTATCTACATTTATGATAAGACCATAGTCCTTGCAGAATAACTCAAATCTTGTAATAGACATCTGGAGACCTTGCTGAGGTATTTTACTACCATTCAGGGTCGGGCATCAGTAGGGTGGTTTGCATAATACTTTGTCACCTCGTTAATGTAGAGTGAAAATAGAGTAGGTGCCAGTACACACCCCTGCCTGACCCCTCTATCGACCTTGAATATATCGGTCACTTGGCCATGCAAACCCCAACGGACTTGGGCAAAATTACCTTCATGAAGTTTGATCAAAAAAGCCAACAAGTCCCTGGGCAGACCCTGTTCAGCTAAAACATCCCACATCCTAGATCTGGGAACCAAGCCAAAAGCTGACTTTAAGTCTACAAAGGCGGTGTATATTCTCCCGCCATTGAGGATAACGAAACGCCAATAAATTAAAACAAATCTAAAAACCTGGTCAATTGTACTCTGATGAGAGCAGTAACCCACCTGTAACAGGGATAGGATATTACATTCATCGATCCAGTCTAAAATACAAGTCAACACAAGCCTGGCTGTCACCTTTTGCAAACAATCAATTAGGCTAATGGGCCTATAATTTCTCAGATCTGATCTATCCCCTTTTTCAAAAATGGGTAAAATCTCTGCACCTTTCCATGAATCAGAGATTGGGGAACCTTTCGCAATTGCATTTACAAGGTGCTGTATGTATGGTATCCAAAGAGCCTTTTTATGTAGAAACAAATCTGCGGGAATACAATCAAGCCCAGGGGTCCTGCCACTCCGAACACTATTTAAAGCAGCTTCTACCTCCTGTGAGGTAAAACACAAAACAGGAAGATCAACTTGATTATCGAAAAGCCCCTGTGGTAGATCACGTTCTCCAGGATCAGCAGCAAATTGTTTATTAAAATGCGAAATCCATAACTCGGGTGCTACATGGTTAGTCGGTGTTGGCTAATACTACCCTTGCCCCACTTCAACAGATACCAAAAAACAACCATGTTCCTTTCTACGCTGGCACCATACAGTTCTTGCCAGTAGTCCTCATCCCACTCCTTCTTTGCTTTGTGTTGTGCCAACTTATACTCCACACAAGCTTGGTGGATTCTATCCCTGTGCTTGGATCTAATTGCCAAAGCTAGTGCTTTGTAAGCCAAATTACATGTGTTCCCATACCATGAATCATTGGAAACTTTTGCAGGTTCTTTCCTATTTGTTGTTTTAGCAATAAAATATCCTTTCAGCTTCTTAAAAAGATCATTATGTACCAGTGCAACTTTGGACTCAAATCCTGGCTTGTCTTGACAGCTTAGGAGATCTACCGTTGCATTTGAAACCAGAGTATAAATAGCCTCCAACTGGTCTTCTTTTAATATTATTTTAGACCATTTGACTATTCTGGTATCATTACTTAGATGGGTTCCTAGTCCAGATGATGGCACATCATCCAGTTTTGTGCCCACACATACCTTTTTGATCACTAGGGGATTATGGTCACTCTCCACTCTTTCCTCAATGGTCATATCTATCAATTTTGACGAGAATTCCTTGTTGACTAATATATAGTCAATACAGCTATTTCTTGACCCATTGCTATAGGTTGGTGGCCCGTTCCTATCAGACATAGTGCTCCCATTGGCTGCTCTTATTCCATGCTCCAAACACACAACTTTTAATTGTATGACCACCTCCGACCATTTCCCAATTGGTGCCAAGGATAGTTGGGGGATTTCCCATAATATATCTTCTTCCTGTCCTAAATCAATATCATTTGTATCCAAGGGCTCAAAAGTGCAGTTAAAATCGCCAGCCACCACTATGTCATTCACTCCTTTATACATATTAAGATAAAAATCTAGGAGAGCAATGGTACCAGAAGCTTTCCCGCCAGGTAGCCCTCTTGCATATACATTGAAGATTATAAGGTCCTTAACCCCACTTCTTTTTATCTTAATTACCAGTAGGTTGTCTCCCTCCGTGTCCAGCTGCTGAACTGAATACCTTACCCAGCTGACAAGCCCCCCCATCGGCCTCCCCCTATGGGCCACAATGGCGGGTTTATAAAAGGTTATATATCCAGCACTGAATACTGGGTCCACTAACCAGGTCTCTTGTAGGACCACAATATCATTAACGTCAATAAAAGACGCCAATCTGATGACTGTAATTTATTTTTCAGGTCAGCTACATTCCATGAAATTAGGCCAAAATTGCGTGCTTCATTCTGGAGCTCTTTGCTATTTATTACTGCAATAGAACTTTCTCCACACTCTATATTAGCCCTGGCCATTTATATTCTCGTGACCTCTTGACAAAATACTATGGGATTTTCCTCAAACTCTATGATAGTTCCTTTAAATGGGTGGCCAACCAAGGGAGTATTTATATCGACTTGAGAAACCCTCCATTGATGGCAATTATTGGTGCGTCCCACCTCTCCTAGCTCCTTAGTAACTGAATCCACGAGATTACAGTCTTGCGGTGCGGTGCTCAGTCATTCGTTTTCTTCCAAGGAGCTCAGGGCCTCATATCTGTTATGAGTTGGGAGAACAAAATTCATTGGTCCCGATACTTGGCCCAGGCGCCTATGGATAGCCCCTATGGTAGGTGGACTGACACGATAGAAAAACCCAAAGGAAGAACGTAAATACAGTCCTCCCTTACTAAGGAGGATGATGCCCTTTCCATAATACACCTAACTAATTTAGGGGATCTAAAGCTGATGACTATACAGTCCCCCGCCAAGCCTTTCACAGATTTACCCACCCAAGCCACCCTTCGGACCATTAAAACTCATCAAATAGAAGCTTCCCAAGCCCTGTTTTTGTATCCAAAAAGTGAAGGGCTGTATTTTTCTGAGAGGACCAGTGTTCTTCCTCATGTGGTCAAAGAAGCGGGGCATTTGTTAACACAATGGTGTAGGGTGTTGACTCAGGGGGTAGATCTAAAAATACTCTTCCGTCACCGCTACCCTCCACCTTAGACCTCAGTGCAGGACTGTTTGGCAATAGATTGCGCGGATTTATTAGGTTTGAATTTGTTAACACTGGGACAGGGCGGATATTATCAAACACCAGTGGGGGATTAAGAATTGTGGGGGCTTCACAGGCCTGTGTTTGGGTTTGAGAGTTCTCAGAGTTCCCTACCTTTCTAAGCCCTTGTGCTTCACTAGGACCACACCCTATAGGGTTAACAGCTAGTTTGGATGAATGATCTTCTATTTTGGCTAGCCTTTGATCTATTCGGTTTAGTCTACCAACCACGGGGTTCAGATGGGCTTTAAGAATATCCTTCAGTTGATTTATAGAAGCTTTGTTAAACTCATTTGTAAATTGATGTTTCTGCCCATGTTGTGGGTGGTCCATGACCAATATAGCATCCCGACTATGTACTAATGCTGTAGTAACTACCTCAGACCCTCCCCTTTCCGGACCTGTGCTCCTATTTTTAGCTAATTTCACAGCCTGGGCACTAGTTCTCGGGGCATTGCAAGCTTTCCTTTTCCTTGTTAGAGCAACTGTGCCAAGAGCAGTGACTACTTTCTTTTGTCTGGTTCGTGCTATACTACCAGTACTCAAATCATTGGCCTGGAGGGGGGGTCTATCTGGGTTCCATTACTGGACAATATTGAGGATTAGGAACATATTATAGGGCCAGAGGATTCATCATCAGTGACCAATTGGCCAGGGGGTAGGCTTAAAGAATCTAAAGATAGCCTCTTTTCAGTAATCTCAATCTCGTGCACGATTAAGAAAGGCATCCAGGGTCCCAACCACTCCCGCCTCCACTTTGCCTTTGTTCTTACTCATTACTATGCCAATTTAGGACAATACACAGTACACAATGGAAATTAGTACACAGAGTTCACATCAAAATCTTACTTAGAGTCCTAGTGCGGCGTTAGGGGAATGGCCCAGCCCAGCCTCTTTCTGTAGCTGACGGGCGCGGACGAGCCTGCCCGCGCGGCGGTGTCGGCTATGGCAGTGGCAGTGCTGGTGTTCGGCCGCCGGAAGGGAGCGGCGGGCCCTGCAGAAAGAGACGGCAGTCCCCACAAGAAAGCCAAGGGCAGGTCCACCAACAAAATCAGGAAGGAGTTTACAAGTAGCGCGTCCCGTGCTGCATTGGGCCTGGAGCGTTAGATGCGACTCCTGGCGCGTGACCATGGCGCTTTGCGTTGCGCCGCCGGGGCTTCTGGGAATTGTAGTTCCCCCTGCACAGCGTTGGCGGCTATGGTAGTGGCGGTGCTGGTGTTCGGCCACCGGAAGGGAGCGGCAGGCCCTGCAGAATGAGACAGCAGTTCCCACAAGAAAGCCAAGGGCAGATCCATCAACGGAATCAGGAAGGAGTTTACAGGTAGCGCGTCACTTGAAAGGGTCACTCATATAGACATTCCTTGGCCAGCATGGCAGAATACCAACAACATAAATATCATCCTTAAACATAGATGTGGCGCAAAGATTAGTAAATCTATACCCACTTGTACATACTTAAGATCATTATATGTGTAGGACAAATTGAATAGTAACTGTGCTTTAATAACTAGATCAATCTCACAATTACCTACATTCAAAGAATAAAATCAAACATTCTCTTTGAAGTGACTATTATTCAAACTATTTTAAAATACAACTTGGTGAAGCAAAAAAAGTAAGAGTATTTACAGTGACAAAAGTAGACAGACCCAAAACTGACTGAGCCTCCTCTCGAAACAAAATTTGGATGATGGCCCCTCTGAATAATGCTCGGCTCGTTTTTTAGGTCAAGCCTAGGCAGCGCTAGCGCTGACTCTTCAAGACATGTTGTAGACAATTTGTCGGCTTATAGCCAACCCCTTGCCTTTTTCTTCATTGCCTCAATTTTCCTTTCAAAAGGCTTGCCTGCTAGTTTTTAATCTTTTCTCTTTGTCCCTCCTTTTGTGTTATATTTCCTCCTATGGAGCGTTGCTAATCACTGGTATCTTTACACTTTGATGCTCCTCTGTTCAGTTGGGGCACTATGTTTTTCTATGTTTCCTGCTCGTGTTTGGCGAAGCTTCCCTTTTGTGTCTCGTTGGAAAAAGAGCGTGAGTAGGCAACATTTTCAAAACGTAAAATACATTTGTTTTTAATCAGAAGAGTCCCATCTGTGCACTTTTGTAAGCTATTTGTAATGTATGTGCTTTTGTGTCTGCTGAAAGGCAGCATGTCATTCCTGTAGAACTGTCTTACTCAGAGTACAGCCCGCGGGTAGTCCTTGGCAGCCCGCAGACTGGGCAGGTCATGGACCCATGAGAGAGAAAGTGGAGAGAGAGAGTGGAGACAGAGTGTGGAGAGAGGGAGTGGAGAGAGAGTAGAGAGAGAGACTGACTGATTGACTGACTGACTGAGAGGCTGACTGACAGAGAGAAACAGACTGACAGAGAGACTGACTGAAAGACTGACTGACTAACACAGAGAGAGACTGAGTGACTGAGAGAGAGACTGACTGACAGAAAGAGAGAGACTGGCTGAGAGAGAGAGTCTGGCTGAGACTGACAGAGAGAGACTGACTGACTAACACAGAGAGAGACTGAGTGACTGAGATAGAGACTGACAGAGGGAGAGATACTGACTAAGGGAACGAGAGATACTGACTGAGAGAGAGACTAACTGACTAACAGAGACTGTCTGACATAGAGAGACAAACTGAAACTGGGAGAGTGACTGATTGACTAAGATAGAGACTGACAGAAAGAGATAGGCTGACTGACTGACAGAAAGACTGACTGACGGAGTTAGAGAGAGACTGACGAGACTGACTGACAGAGATTGACTGACTGAGAGAGACTGACAGAGAGAGACTGTCTGACTGACAGATAAAAAGAGAGAGAAACTGAGTGACTGAGAGAGAGACTGACAGAGAGAGAGAGACTGACTAAGAGAAAGAGACTGACTGAGAGAGAGTGATTAACTGATTAACAGAGAGTGTCTGACATAGAGAGTCTGAGACTGAGAGAGTGACTGACTGACTAAGATAGAGACTGACAGAAAGAGAGAGGCTGACTAACTGACAGAAAGACTGATGGACAGAGAGAGAGAGACTGACTGACAGAAAGAGAGAGACTGACTGACAGAGAGAGAGACTGACTCTCTGAGAGACAGACAGACCGACAGAAAGAGAGAGACTGACTAAGAGAGAGAGAGATTGACTGACTGACAGAGACTGAGAGAGAGAGAGAGATTGACTGACTGAGAGAGAGATACTGACTTACTGACAGAGACTGAAAGAGAGAGATTGACTGACAGAGAGAGAGAGAGACTGACTGACTGAGAGAGAGACTGACTGACAGAAAGAGAGTGACTGACTCAGAAAGTGAGACTCACTGACAGAAACTGACTGACTGAGAGAGAGAGTCTGACTGAGACTGACAGAGAGAGACTGACTGAATGTGAGAGGGAGACTGACAAAGATAGAGAGAGAGAGAGAGAGACTGACTGACAGAGAGACTGACTGACAAAGGGAGAGAGACTGACAGAGAGAGAGACTGACAGAGCGAAAGACTGACTGACTGACATAGACTGACTGACTGAGAGCAAGACTGACTGACTGACAGAGAGCCATACTGACTGACTGACAGAGAGAGAAAGACTGACTGACTGAGAGAGAGAGACTTTGATGGAATTGGGGTCATAGTGTATATGAAGCTATACAATGCCTTTTAAGATTGCTATTGTCTGCTAATAAAAATGTATTATCAAAATGTGTTCTTTGTAGTTACATCGGCTTTTGAAATACAGCATTGTCTAATGTTTTGAAACGGGTCTGATTTTCTTTACTCTAGCCTGACCCTTCCCCCCTCCCACTGACCCCACCTCTACAAATGTGGCCCTCAGCCACAAACTACACTGTAATTTTGCCCCCCAACAGAACGTTTGTGATTA
Organism: Lissotriton vulgaris; assembly: GCF_964263255.1. Lineage (NCBI taxonomy): Eukaryota > Metazoa > Chordata > Amphibia > Caudata > Salamandridae > Lissotriton > Lissotriton vulgaris. Next base: position 1,185,682,871 of record NC_141693.1, on the reverse strand, counting down.
CCCATGCTGTAGAAGCTTTAGCTGTAAAACACTTTATTTCTGTATTTTTGTGGCAGCATAAAGGTAGCATTTCTGTCTGTTGTGTCCTAGCAGACACAGTCTAAGGGTTAACGTTGTAAGCCTACACTAAACACCCACCCACCACTTATGTCACGAGGCACGTGACATCAGTCAATAAATAGAGCTGAGCGCACGTGCTCGTGGCTCACTAACCCACTATCTATCCAGTGCCCGTGTCGCAGTCATTACTAGCATGTAGGCCTAGGGCCCACGACACAGCATTTGGCGACGAGGAGTGGCAGGACCCCCGGCGTGCCACTGCTAAAGAAAAAGGGGGGTGAATGCAGCCTGCCTATGGGCACCCCCTACGGGAAAGCAGCGCCGGCCGCCGAGAGGCCCACGGGGCGAGTGCCATGCCCCGGGCCTAGTCTTTGAGGAGGAGGTGATCGGGAGCCCAACCCCGAACCTTTCTGGCCCCGCCGTGTACTGACGTGGTGAGGGAGGCGTACAAGGAAAGCGGACCGGACAGAGCCCACCTGCACCGGCCGCCACTGACCCCCGCCACGATGACGCCATGCGGTGCCCACCCGTCACGGCCGCAACTAATAATAAGGTCTGTAGGCCAGAAGTGAGCCCGGGTACTGCGAATGGCCCCGGGGGGTCGCGCATGCATGGAGCGACCCCCCCTATGATTGAACCTCAGCGGAGCCCACCCGCATGGTCAGGCGCCCCGCTGGGCGTGATGCGGCCGAAAATACACTTTACATAAGGCAAGTCCTGCGGAGCCCACCCGCGGCCTGCCTGCAGTGTCCCCGCCGCGCAGCATGTGAGAAGTGCGGCGGCGGAGTAAAGAAAAACACCTGCAGCGTGTGGAGTGCTGCTGGGCGCTGTAAGCCGACAGCGGAGCCTACCCGCGTGGCCATGGTGCCCGAAAATTAACATTAAACAAAGCAGCGCCAGCGGAGCCCACCCGCGGCCTGCCTGCAGCGTCCCCCGCCGCGCAGCGTGTAGGGTGTGAGGCTGCGGCGGGGCCAGGGTGAAGAACCGTCAAAAGGGAGAGCCTGCAACTGCGCGAATACCTGCCCCGGTGACCGGACAAGGCCCCCAGCCCCCCCTGCCTGCGCGTGAAGGGACTGAGGCTGACGCGGGCAGGGAGCGAAAAAAAAGAAGTGAAAATGAAGAGAAATGCAGCGGGATCAGGCCGCTCTGACCGCTTTTAGCACCGCAGTGCTAACTGCCACGGAAATCAGCCGAGGCGGTCCTCCCCTGCCCACGCGAGGACTGAGACAAGCCGCCGCGGGCAGGGAGGACAATGACACTAAAAACAAAAGTGCCGCCAGCGGAGCCAAATCCCCCGTCCCAGCAGCAAATGTGCAGAGGATGGATGCAGGCGGGCAGGAGGCATGAGTGACAGCCGGTAGCTCCCAGCTCCACGTGGAAGGGAGAGGGGTTGCACCACTGCTGAGCATCGTGGACCCAGACCCCCCTTCGCACCATAAACACTCTTGTGTCCCACTACCTCCAAATTGCACAAGAAAAGAGAGGTGGCTTACCTGGGGTCAGCAGTGGCTCCAGCCCCTTCCTGCACACTCCTGGCAACAGCAGGTCCTGCAAGCCCGGGACTCCAAGCACCAACAACAGCAAAGAAGACCAGCAGCCTACACTGCCATCTAGTGGACACTGGGGAGAATTGCATCACAAGAAGCATAAAGAAGCAAACAAGCACAAGACAGCACAAGGGAAAGCCTACAGAACGAGAACAAGCCTGCAGCAACGCGGACATAGAGTGAGACCCATCACCACTGCAGAAGTGACGCCTGTGGCCACAGGTGCTCACCGCAAAAGCAGGAGAGAAGACAACCTCACGCTGGACGAAGAGGGAGAGTCAAGACGTCTACCGCAAGCAGCAAGATTCAAAGGCAACCGATGGAAGAGCACAAGTGTACCCCGGACGCGGACAGTACAGGACAGTGCCTAACAGAGAGGAAGCCACACCCAAAGCATCAGAAGACGTGCGAGGCAAGTACCCAAGTGTGAAGAAGAAAAGTGCGACACGCAAGTTGCGAAGAGCGACAACGCCAAAGAATCTAAAGAAGCGCAAGAAACAAAGCTACACTGAAGATGTACCGCGGCCGGTACGAAGTGAAGCAAGAACTTGTAACCGCAATGCACACTGACGTGCAATGGGAGAGTGACGCAAAGTTACCCCACAGCCAAAAGGAGGCGAAGAAACCACGCACGGTCAACGCCCCCAGAAGCTAAAGAGCCTCACCGGAATCGCGTGCGACAAGTACGCCCACAGGAGAAGAGTCAAGGAGAGGTGACGTAACCCTCCGGTACCTGCCAAGCATAAGAAGAGCACAGAAGAAAGTGTGCCGACACGCAGGCAAAAGTGCGCCAATGCAAAAGCCGATCACCAAGCTGATCGCCCGTGAAGGAAAAAGAAGATAACCGACCTGCCAATAGGTCGCCGGAATACTGACCCGCCAAAAAGGCACAGCAAAGGTATTCTGTCGAGACGTCAGGATGAAGATGTCCTGCCGTAAGACGTCCGTGAACTGAGGGATCAGGAGAATGTCCGAAAGAAGACCCGGAGAGATGGATGCAACACTTACAAGAAAAGAAGTAATAGGAGGCAAGAGAGAAGATCGTAATGACCGGTCCAGTCACCGAAGAGTGGAGAAAAGACAGTGTCCTAATGACAGGACAAGACCAGGTGGAAACAGGCGGAGTGCACGCTGCTTGAAGAAGCCTGGTCAGCAAGACAAAGGAAGAAAGGTGACCGCACCGTGTCGCGAAAAGGAGAAGGAAGAATGAGTGGCACAACGCCATGAAGAAAAGAATGAAGAAAGAAGTCATGTGGCACGACGCCAAGAACAACATCTGGAAAAGGTGAGAAGAGGTGCGATAAGTCTACACACTTAAAAGAAGAAGAGGTGACACACCACAACATCATGTACAGTGACCCACACGTCCAGGAGAACACTGAGAGCACCAAGAACAGAATAGGCACCCATTCACAAGACCCCGACGACCCGTGGACGATAGGAGAGCACAGGCCGGACCATTGGCAACACCCACCTTTGGGATCGAGTGGAAACCTGGATGCGGAGGGAGCTCAGATGGCCTGAACAAGGAGAACTGACCATTCCACTCCAGCCCGTGAAGATCCAAGGGGCAAAAGCCTCAGGGACACCGGTGGCAGAGGGTCCCGACACGAGAGATGGATTCATTGCCGTCTAACCTGCACGTCCCAGGAAGAAGAGGAACTTGTGCGCAAAGGCAGGAGTCAACAACTACCCTTCAGGTGGAGCTACGGACTTTGTGAGGTAGTACCCCCATCGTCTCCTCCATTCACACGCAGACTGTGGAGTTGGAGCAACGCTGTGGAATAATACCCGGCCCAGTGGAAACCTGAGGAAAAGGGCCTCTGGGACATCTCGTGGCAGGAGAACACCCGAGAGAGGGGCGTCCTAGTGAGAAGAATGTCCTTCAGACACTCCATCCTTTGTAATGTGAAGCCAAGCTGCTGACAGTGAAGAAACTGACGGACCAGCGTAAGACAACATCATCCCAGTCTAACATCTGGTCATCCTGTTTGGCGTCATCCTCAAAAACAACATCTCAGTGGACTGACCAACACACTTCAACGGCGCAAGTCCACAAGCCCATGGCCACCAAGAACCAAGATGTCAAGCCAAGAAGAACTAAAGTTTCAGCAGCAATTTCCACCGTCATCAAGCAAGCAGCTGAAGAGACTCAGTGTAAATTTGTAATTATTGTATATTTGTATATTTTCTCCCACAGGTTCGGACTTTTGTCTTTCCTTAATTTCTATCAAATTTTGGGAGGAATGTTGTGTCCTAGCAGACACAGTCTAAGGGGTAATGTTGTAAGCCTACACTAAACACCCACCCACCACTGATGTCACGAGGCACGTGACATCAGTCAATAAATAGAGCCAAGTGCACGTGCTCGTGGCTCACTAACCCACTATCAATCTGGTGTCCGTGTCGCAGTCCTTACCACCATGCGGGCCTAGGGCCCCACGACACAACACTGTCCTTCATTTTTATGTATTTATGTTGGAAAGGGAGCTCTGTTTTTGGGCAGGCGTTAAATCTTATCTTTATCTCGTCAGATATTCTGTGCAATCATAGACCGAGATTGACAGTGAGATGCTGTTTTCAGTGAGCAGCTATTCAGTCCCCCAAATGCCTCATGCTTCGCAACTTAACCCATCCAACCACCACCACCTTCATTGCTGCTTTCCCCCTTCTTGATTGTTCAACTATTCATCTGTAAGAGGCAGGCTTGACTACTTGTGGTAAGCTTGAATTGTTTATTGTACATTGATGATAAAGGTACCCCTGTATCTGAGTGTGTTTAATAATTAACATCGAGGACATTTGTCTCAGCATTGAACTAATCGCTGCCATTTGTCACAGTCAAATCTGCATCATATAGCCACAGGAAAACATACTTTGGACTTACGAGGAATTTAGTTAGCACGAGTCCATAGACATCCCTCAAACTGGATAGAGGCAGCAAACTCATAATGTCTCTTCACACAAATGTATCTCCTCCAATGTAGTTCAATTGGATTGTGTAAAATGATGTCCGCACTTGCATCATCTCCAATTGACCCTTTTAAAAACAGCTTTCAAACTTCGCCTCACATTGTTCTGCCAAGGCCTAGACTCTGTGCTGCTTTCACTGGTACAACAGCACGACCGACCTGTAGCATTTTCTTATTATAGCAAACAGAGCGCAAGTGACTGACTATATTATTTGGTTCATCCTCTCACCCCTTTCTCAAACATAATTCGGCTCAGTGGTTCATGTCTGTATATCATTTTTTTGTACAACTATTTTAATTAAGTTTAAGTAGATCATTTTACAACCATAATGGCCAAGCCTATTACCAGACTAGCATATTGGCACCTATTAACGAAAATGTGTTTCAATTGCCTGCCTGTGTATGCTTCAAGGTGTGTTCAACTGTAAGGTGTTTGAATGATCTCTATGGTATAGGAAACTTCAACAGTTTCCTGCCTGGGTCCCCTTTGCTGAGAAGAAGATGGTTGGTTGTGTCTGTTCAAAATTAGCTGTTATGATAGGGGAAAACCCCTTTTTCTGTGTCAGTGATGGCGCTACTTTTTTCTCAATCACCCTACTTATCCCTTGAGTTCCTCTCTTAGTAATGTTTTCTTCACTAGCATTTTTAATTTTTTCAACCAACACCCATCGATGCTTGGTGTGCATTCCTGTTCTTGAGGACTGGTTGATGGCTTGGAGAGAGCTTCCCTGCATGTTGTCTTGTGTGCCACAGCCTCATGATTGGGGCTGAAGCGGGCTGTTGAATGGATGGGATACTTACATTTGCATAGCTTCACTTTCTTCTCTATCCAGTGCAGTTTGATGTGGCAAGGTAAACATCAAATTGTTACTAAACAGTTACTGAAGATGCCATGCTATGCAGTTATATCAACTGATGTGGGGTGGTATGGAATCATCATGCTCAAAACGTAAACCCGTGCAAAAATCAAGGAAGTGATATCAATTCAACAAGAGTGAAAGTGAGTTAGTAGCGCGCAGGAATTCGCTTATACTGAATAACGTGAATGCGCTATATCGCGAAGGTGGTGAAACCACGCTCACTAGAACCCATGTGCTCGATAATATGCAGAAAGTAATTCCATGCGGAAAGTAATTCAATGTGCCCAACAAACCATAAAAATGAAGCCTTTGCGCACAATACTCACGGGGATGATTACATCAGAGTACCCAGATCGTCAAGCCTGCAAAAACGTGAGACCGTATAAGAAACATACACGGTAAACATGTAATAATGCAATGCGGTCACAATAGTCCCCGGTAGAGGTACTAACATGGTGAAATACGTGGATTCCCTCAGTATTCGACCAGCTCGAAGCCTCTAACCGTCAAAGTTTTGGGTGTGATTAGTAAACGTGTGGTGCTCCACTATCTACTGATCCAACCAATGAGTTTGCATCTATCCTGATTAAAATCATCAATCAGGCCGTTGACAATGGAACGATCACTGATCGAGTAAGACGCTACCTGACACCTAACAATCCTAAACCACCTGTGTTGTATATGTTGCCTAAAGTGCACAAGCACCCTACAAGACCACCATTACGACCTATTGTCTCGACGAAAGGAAGTATTCATGAAACCACGGGCAAGTTTTTGGACAGATATTTTCAACCATTTGTTTTGAATACTAGGTCACATGTTCGCGACACCACTGATTTTTTGATCAAATTGAAACAAGCTTCAGATTTGCTGGAGGATCGAGAGTTGGTATTGTGCACAGTGGACGTTGGTTCGCTGTACACTTCCATACCGCATGACCTAGGGATCACAGCCGGGGAAAACAAACTATCCAATTTGGATCTGGATACTGACATACAGGTACTACTCATTGAACTGATGCTATTCACATTATACCACTGTTATTTTACAGTGTTCGACAAATGGTTTCACCAGTTATGCGGAACCGCCATGGGAAATTGTGCGGCGCCGTCGTACGCTAATATTCATGAAATCCTTTGAATAATCACACATATTGACTCAACCATCATGGCTAGATTGTGGGAAACTTTATTTAAGATTTATTGATGACATTTTCATCTTATGGGCAGGAACAGAGAACGCTCTTGTGGATTTCTTGAAATCATGGAATGGAGTGAATGATCGAGTACAGTTCACATGGCCCTTGACAGACAGTGCATTCACTTTTTAGATGTGAAGATTGAATGACAAGCAGGAAAGATGACAACTACCATATTTCGTAAACCTACTGATCGCAATTCAATTCTACATTACCACAGTTTCCATCGACCAGGGTTGAAACAAAATTTACCTCTCTCTCAATTGATGCGTGTCAAACGCATCGTATCATCGGACAATGTGTGCCAACAAGAAATATCTAATATGGTTGAAAGATTCAAAGTATGCGGTTATCACCAACAGATATTGGATAAGGCAGTTACCCGGTGCGGGAACATGAATCGTGATGATCTTCTGCAAGTCCGACTGAAAACTGAAAATTCCCGGATGGTGGTAGTGTCCAAGTATACTGTGATTAGCAATCAATTTAGAAACATCATTTCCAACCACTGGTCTCTACTCAGTCTGGAACCAGATTTTCAGGGAGCCTTTGCACAGCCACCGTTGTTTGCATACACAAGGGGACGCAATTTAAAAAAGATTTTGTCTAAACTCAGAGAGTAGACCAAACAAGGACCATTTAAGGGTCTTCGACCCTGCTACAATTGTAGTAATTGTAACAATTGCATACTAGGTAATGTCACCAACCACCCCATGAAGGGTCAACCCATCAAATTGAGAGTCAACGCCACCTGCAATTCTGCCAATGTAATTTACATGCTGAAATGTCCCTGTGGGAAGTGCTATGTCTGTCACACTGAAAGAAAAATAAGAGTGCGGTTACTGGAACATAAAAGCAACATAAGAACTGGGAACATTAAATCTACAGTAGCTGCACATTTTCTGGAACAAAAACATACAGTAGCCCAATTAAAATATCTCATATTGGAGCAAGTGACACCCACACACAACAACAAAAACACGTTATTAAAGAGAGAGAACTTTTGGATCCGCTTCCTGGCGACGATGCAGCCACACGAATTAAATGACAGGATGGAATTTTTATGCTACCTACAGACTATGCATCATTTGTTATTTAACTGCTACTTCTGTGTTATTTACATCATGCATTGAATGAAAATATGCTCATGGAACATCAACGGGATTAATAGTAAGTTAAAAAACACCAAAATAGAAGGTCTCTCGGATCAAAACCAACTTATATTATTGCAGGAAACATGGGCAATAGATCCCCCTATGTTTAAAAATTACAAGGGGTATTTTGTACCAGCAATTAAATACAATAAGTTTGTCCGCCCGTGCGGAGGCCTAGCAATATACGTTCCATTGGTATTAGATGCAAAACACGAGCAAATACAGACAAATAATCCAAATCTACTAGCAGTAAAATTACGATACAAAACTCGCAGAAGGGGGTCGTATAAAATCTTGATATTAGTCAATATCTACATACCACCGAAACAGAAATTAAAGAAAGAGATGACTGCCGCCATAAACAATTTACTTCTGGAACTAATCTTGGAAGAGCCGTTAGCGGACTACATCGTATCAGGTGATTACAATACAAACTTGCTGACATCCTTTGTGCGGGATGACTTCGTCCAAACTCAAAACCAACAGTGGGAAATCCCGGATCCAATAATGGAACCTAGAATATCTAATAAACAAAATAGAATAGGGATAAACTTGGTAAAGAACTTGGAAGCACTCGGTTTTAGGGTACTAAATGGGAGATTCACAACAGACTCTCCACCGGCTAGCTCTTTTCATTCAACCAACAGTAAATCATGTATTGATTACACATTTACATCATTGTGTACTTTCAGCAGAGTGACTTCCTACTATCTAAAAAAAGTTTTGAACAGCGATCACAGCCAGCAAATCATTAAGATAAAGTTATTTTGCGCAGAATCTGAAAAGTACTCGATATTACAAGGCCAGATCAGTACCATAAATTACAAGAAACTTACTTGGAAACCTGAAAATATGGAGGAGACTATTGCAATGGCAAAAAATCTAGCTGTGGAATGCTTTGATGAACAAATAAAGTGCACTGCCCTAGATAGATGGGCTGAATTTACACAGAAAGTGGTGTCCAACAATACAAAAATAATAGGTAAACAAAGGAAAAAGAATACATTTATGGAGGTAAAAGAAACTAAGATCTATCTCCCATATGTGGTAAGGAAAACTAGAACCATGAGAAACAGGCTGAGGAAACAGCTAACCAAGACCCCACTTAACGAGGAAATACTGGCATCATTAAAAACTACAAATAGCACCTTAAGGAAACTAATCTGGAACGAAAAAAATAAAGACAAACAAGAGCTTTTAACAAAAATCTATTACGCAAGTACTTTAACAAACTCGCGGGAATTCTGGAGATTAATTAATGGACTAGCTAGACCAAATAAGTTTGCTATAGGATCCAGCTTATCTGAAGAAGAATGGGTGGCGTTCCTTAAAAAACATCTAGATTCCAAATCCACAGCACCAAAACAACCTGCAATCAATCCGATATATATAAAGGCTGATCAAGAGGGCGATTGTGATATTATAATAACTGAAACTCAAGTGGCTGGGCTAATTAAAAGACAGAAGGATGGGGCCCCCGGCCCCAATGGTATCCCATTTGCACTATATAAGGAAGCACCTGATTTCTGGTCCACTTATCTTACAGATGTTTTTAGAGAAGTAGTGGAGAGCGGCCAAATCCCTAAATCATGGAAAGGATCACTAATAACACCAATCCTAAAGAAAGGAAATTGGCAACTATTGGAAAACTATCGCCTAATTACATTGCAGGACACCGATGCAAAGTTGTTTGCCGGACTCCTACTGAAGATCTTAACGGAATGGGCAAAAGAGAAACAGGTACTGCCTGCGAATCAAACAGGCTTTATTAAGGGACTTGGTACATCCACAAATATTTTAATACTATCACTACTAATAGATAAAGCAATCACATCTAAAGAACTGCTATATCTGTGTTTCGTAGACTTTAAGTCTGCTTTTGACTGTGTTGACAGAGAACTCCTTTGGGAAAAGCTTAGCAAACAAGGAATTCCGCATAATCTCTTACAATTGATCCGGCTCCTGCACACAGAAACTTGGGTAAAGGTAAGGTTAGGTGAGGGAAATACACTAACCAGAAAAATCTCTACATCGAGTGGCCTAAAACAAGGGTGCGTTCTGGCCCCCTTACTTTTTAACTTATTCTTAGCAGATCTTTCTACAGACCTAAATGAAATCAATGCACATTCCCCAAGGCTAGCAAACAAACTGATATCTAACCTATTATATGCCGACGATGTTGTGCTTTTAAGCCAAACCAAAGTCGGCATGCAACGATTAATCGATGGGATTTTTAGGTATTCACAGGAAAATGGCATGCAAATAAATGAAGCTAAGACCAAAGTAATGGTCATTTCAAAAAATGCTCATCTTAAATCCAAACATAAGTGGTTATTAAACGGAAAAAAATTGGAGCAAGTAGCAGATTATAAATACTTGGGAGTTACTTTTAATGACAAAGGCAACTTTCAGACACAAAAATCGGACATTATAAGAAAGGCAAACTCCCTAGTAGGGGCCTTTAAAATCATTCAGAAATCAACGGGAGATTTGTCTTATCACCCTTTATTAAAAATAATTGCCGCAAAATTATTGCCTGCTCTAACCTATGGTAGTGAGGCACTCAATGGTCAAGATGCTGAAATTATTAATATCGCTGTAGCTAAAACGTACAGATCCTTATTCTCTCTCCCGAAGAATGCCTCACAAGCTCAGGTGAGACTTGAGTTTGGGCTAAACAATCAATGCTACGCAAGGAAAGGGCACATACTAAAAGTATGGAACAGAATAAAAAACGACAAGGATAATGAAATGTCCTGCTTATTGTGGCAGGAAGTGAACAACAAAACAAACACAAACATCAGCTCCTGCTTAAACAGCGCTATTGCAGAATTTGGTATAACACCAATCTGGGAAACCACAATTACGTCGGAGAGCTTCAAAAAAACAATAAACAAACTTACTAACTACCTCTCCATGATTATGGATAAAGATATTCTGGTCAAGCGTAGCCACGCATGGTCAATTGTCTCTGGATATAAGAAAAAAAAGGTTCAAACCTATCTAGAAACTGCATGGTCTAAGAAAAATAAACAAATTTTTATTGATGCCAGATTTGGCTTCTATCCAGGCACATGCCACTTACCACCATGGAAGAGAACACAAGGAAATAACATATGCAGGCTTTGTAACCTAGGAGAAGAAAACATCTTACACCTATTGTGTCTTTGTCCGGATCTGGAAATTGAAAGAAAAACTACAATTAAAAGAATGTTTAACATGCGTAGTGTAAGGACATGTAGACAGGCACTGATCGCAAGTCTTAACCCAGAAGATTTGCCGATGAGTTCTGCGCTTGTTAAATTCCTTCGTGCGGTACAGAAGAAATTGGATGTTTTTGATTGACCAAACAATAGTCTACGTGAATATGGACTTTATACAATGCAGCTCTTTTTCTTATTTATGTGTATAATATATATCTAACTTTTGAAAACTGATTGAAAATCCAATTGTTTTATAATTTTAAATCTGGTAAAGTTTTATCTGCTTTTTTGTAAGATTTTAATTAATCAAACAAATAAATAAAATATATATATATACATCATGCATTGTTTTCTAGTAACCACGTGAACAGTATGATCATTTTTTCATATCTTTTTATTCTGTTGTGAGTTTTCATATGTGGAATCACTTTTTCGTTTTGCACGTGATTGTTTAATACTGTGGATTGACTTTGGAGCTCCTGCTTCTCCTATTGTTAGTTTATTCAGCAGTATCTGCACTTATTTCACCCTTTCAATATGGCGCTGGTTCTTTTAACGTTTTCAGTCCTTTGTTTATTACTAATCCACACACCGCGCGTTTACTAATCACACCCAAACTTTGACGGTTAGAGGCTTCGAGCTGGTCGCGGACTGAGGGAATCCATGTATTTCACCATGTAAGTACCTCTACCGAGGACTATTGCAACTGCGTTGCGTTATTACACGTTTACCGTGTATGTTTCTTATACGGTCTCACGTTTTTGCAGGCTTGACGATCTGGGTACTCGGATGTAATCATCCCCGTGAGTGTTGTGCGCAAAGGCTTCATTTTTATGGTTTGTTGGGCACATTGAATTACTTTCTGCATATTATCGAGCACATGGGTTCTAGTGAGCGTGGTTTCACCACCTTCGCGATATAGCGCATTCACGTTATTCAGTATAAGCGAATTCCTGCGCGCTACTAACTCACTTTCACTCTTGTTGAATTGATCTCACTTCCTTGATTTTTGCACGGGTTTACGTTTTGAGCATGATGATTTCATACCACCCCACATCAGTTGATATAACATCATAGCATGGCATCTTCAGTAACTGTTTAGTAACAATTTGATGTTTATGAACCACCTAGTGACGGTATGATGTTTTCCTTTATGTTTGTAGAGCATTCCCCTGAAGACGGGCTAGTTATTAGCCCGAAATGCATTGGGACTGTTAACGTTGGATGATACCTTTCTTGGATTATGTTTACAAAACCCATTTTCAAGCATTAATGAACTACTCATGAAACTTATGAGTGTGGATTAAAAACTGGAGGAACCTTTCTAATTCGTGGATTCAACTTTTTGATGAACTATCCATAAATTGTTAGACTTCGTTGTCAATTGAGTGCTGTGCACCGGGGAGTCTTCCTCCAAGTGGGGGAAGCTGTGTATTAGTGTCTCTGGTACATCACTGCCTGACGCACCCCTATTGGTTGCCCCTTATACGCATGATTGGCTTTTCACTTGTTTAAGGCTTTTATTGGGTGCCCTGTTCAGCATCTCCTTGAGGCAGTGTGGTAGCAGGGTGTGTTCCATGTTGCACAGGAATGTATTTCTGTGCCTGGTTTTGACTTCGTTTTTTGCCTGGGATGGGCTCGCTAAGCAGCCTTACTGCTTCTGGATGGTACAAAGACAGGGTTTCCTTTGTTTAATAACTGTTGCTACCAGCTGGCTTCCTCCCTTCTAGACCTTGGCCTTTATACTTACTAAGGCTATCCTTGGGCCTCTGTAGTCTTTCTGACTTTTCTGCACGCTATTGGGCTACCCGCCTTTTTCCCTTATGTTGCAGAAAGTTCTCTGTTACATTTCCTTGCTCAAGTGGTTATTGAGTCCTCCCTACGTCTGATGTTCTGAGGTTTGAATACTGTGGGTGATTTACTTTGACCTCCTTGTATGGACAACTATCTGATTCTTTGTGTGTTTGTGGTCTTACAAATTGTATTACCATTAGTTCTTCTGCTGCTTCTACCCCCCACCTTGGTCATTCTTGCATCATTGGTGTCCTGGTTAGCATTTAATCTGGCCACTGTGTTGTAGGCGCCAACATGATTTCTGTCTCATGTCAGCTGTTCTAGTCTTCTAGTATATTGTAACATGGTAAGAATTATGACAAGAAAGACAAAACAAGGCAGGGTAATGCCACCTTACCGATAATCGTCATTGCATCATGTCACAGCATTTCTAACCTTTTCCCTAATCCCTAGACTGCTGCCAACTGAGCTTGTCATTTCTGATCACCCTCTGGAAGTGATGGGAAGTAAAAAGGAGGAGCCGTGGGAAGGAAATTGTTTTATAATTTCAGTCCAAAATAATCAATTTTGATTACAATATAATACAAGTCTACTAACTTCCTCAATTTAGCATTAATCAGATTGGTTGAAAAACTGTATGGAAGACTTGCATAGGTTTTTATTTTACCAATTTATCTACAACTTTAAGTCAAAAGGCTATTTCATAGAAGTAAATATACATCTAACATTTACAGCTACTCCTTCCAGCAAAGTTGATCATTGTAGATATACACCTCTATATAAGTCAAAATGGGCATTTTCAAAATTGTATGCACTTTGTGCAATGATGTTTTGCAATTTTGTAAACGTCTTTTTTCAACAGATTAACTACATGTTTTATTTAAATTAACTGTAAGATAACATCCAATGTTTTAGACATGACATTTTCAGTAAGTGACTTTTAAATTAAATATCACATGATATAAACAATATTATAGAGATAGTCCATTTAAATTGACATAACATACTTTTTTCAAAGAACATTATTTTGTAACTGCAGTCTAGGTTGCACATTACTAAGATGAATGTAGGCTTACCCAAACAGATGACACCAGCGTCATTGTAGTGACCACATGTATTGTTGTATAACCCTGTGTGACGGCAATGTAACAAGCTGGACTCATCACCCTGGCAGTTTACATAGTCCAAGAGAATTGTTCCGTTGCCTTCTCCAAAATAGGCATTTTTGGGAGCAGAATGTACTAGTCCACACTGAAGCTGTGCGCAGACCACCTTTGCATTAAAAGTGTTCCAGTCTGTGTCACACACAGTCTCCCACGAGTTATCGTAGAAAATCTCTTTGCACCCTGAGTATTCTGACAGAACAAACACAGTGGTCTTCTGTTTATTGTTCCTCGGTTGAAGAGATTCTTCCCATTTGGCTTCAAGATGGTGGCAACACATGCAAGGGTTGGTTTAAGATGTTCTACTATATCTCTTGAGAGTCTGTCTGTGACACTTACTGGAACACCTTTGTTGCAAAGGTGGCCTGTGCTCTGCTTGGGTGTGGCCCAGTACATTCTGCTTTCAAAATGCCTATTTTGGAGAAGGCAATAGAAACATTCGCTTTGACTATGTGAACTGCCATGGGAATGAGCCCAGCTTGTAACATTGCCATCTCAGTGTTATACAACAATAAATGTGGTCTCGACAATGACATTAGTGTCATCTGTTTCAGTAAGCCTCTCATCCATAGAGGAAGAACATGCAAACAAGTACACACAAAGTGCTCCGTTAGACTTCTATTTAAACATATATTTTTTATTGTACTGGTTAACTGCTTAACAACGTTTACATTAAATTCATGAGAATAAAAGATTGTCAAATGCTCACTGAGGGTGCGGTGCATATAGTATGTTTGTCATTAGTTTGCTGTTCTGAAAATTCAATGTAAAATCTCAACACGACCCTCACATACATTGCCACCACCCTGGAGCTGAATGGGAAGGATCTCTGCAACAGAGGAACAATAAACAGAATACCACTGTGTTAGTTCCGTCAGAATACTCAGAGTGCAAAGAGATTTTACACTGAATATTCAGGAGAGCAAACTAAGGACAAACATACTATAGGCACTGCCTCTTCAGCAAGCATTTGGCAATCTTTTATTGTCTGGAATTTTATGTAATCTTTTTTAAACAGTTAAACAGTACAGTAAAAAAAGAAGTGTATAAATAGAAGTCTAATGGGAATTTTTTGTATTCTAATTGTCTGCATTTTCTTCCTCTATGGGTTTGTCTAATAAACACACAGTAATGACGAGTGAAAGACTAGTTTGTGTTGGACCCCTCCAGATTTTCTACTAACAGGTTGCCATAAGTGTAATGAAAACGTGCAAACTATTTGCAGACAATAACGCTAACATCAGTGTCTTGTGATAAACTAATTCAGAAACTAGTCACAATCCATAATAAACATCCTGGATTTCACGTCCTAAATTTATTTTGCTCTATATGCTCTTTCAACTATACCCTCTTCATCTTTTTTTTTGCAAATCTGTTGTCTTAGTTTCTTGTTTTAAAGAGGTTACAATACTAATAACACCTGTGTGCAAGCAGTAGTAGACATTATAACATGTAACATGAGTATGGTACATATACAGTAATATGGCATAATTATATTATGAGGATCAGAGGCTCAATGTTCATCAGGAATGGGAGGTAACAGAAACCCCAAGTTTGTGAATATAGTCACATTTCATGTCCATCAATCAGGTTAAAAAAAAGGGGGGGGGGAGACGCTGTAGAGAAAAAAGGGGAAGAGCAGGGCAACAATTGTGAACATTTGGCAGCAGTTATCCAAAAGTTTATACACATTATAAACTGTCTGCTGATTCGTGCCTTCACACAAGTTAACACAACACACAGATAATACCAGTATTATTTGCACTGTGCACTGTGCTAGGCAGTATCATAAGTTTAGAGTGAGAAATTAAATATCAGTTTGTGTTAACTTGAAAAAGAAGAACATGTTTAAACCGTAGTAACTGTTGTTCAGCCCTTAACATCCTGTCGGATGTTTTGTGTTGTTTACTCACTATCGGAGATTGCCAACTGCCATTCCCCCTATCTATGAGTTGTATTAGCCAGTGTGCACAAGTGGTGTGCAATACAGTAGGGAATAGACGCAGAGTATCCGCCACCCAAACTCAGGATGACATCAGTTACCTTCAGGGTGTGGCTCAGGGGAATCCCCTCCTACCATGTCCACAGTGAGCTGCAGTTAATTGTAGAGAGTGTCCCAGTATGCTGCAATGGGGTTCTTGCGCAGTCCCAGTATTTCCACGTGTCTAATGGCAATGCTCTCTGCTTTCACCCAGGCAAGAATTGAGATCCGCCAGGCCATTAAAGTGGGGGGATCGGGTGCCATCCACTTCTTGGTAATGAGCCGCTTGGCCACTATCAGCCCCAGATCTAGAGATCTCAAGGTAACCTTTGAAGCAGGAGTTCTTTGAAACTCATGCAACAGGTAGGTCTGCCAGTCATACATCAGAGTTTGGTCTGTGCAGGTATGCAGGAGAGAGGCCACTTGGTGCCAGTAGGTACCCACCTAGGCACATCCCCATAGCATGTGGATTAAATCAGCTCCATGTTCAGTGCATCTCGGAAGCTCAGCATCTACACGATTGAAGGTTTGATTAATTTTAGCAGGTGTGTGACACACCCTATGAACGATGAAAGGCTGTATTTGCCAGAAACGCATATTACGGGGTATGCGTGTCGGGCATTTGAGAATCCGAGTCTTTTTCTGTGTCAGTAAGCTGGCATCCCAGATCATGTTCCCACTTATGACGCAATGGGTCAAGGCTAATTACAGCATGGGTTCTCAGGAAAGCTCCGAACCACTGTGGCAGGTGCCTACCGACCCCATAACATGCAAGTATTGCATGGTAAGATGTGTCTGTAGCTCCTCAGTTATATCCCATCCTGTGAGTGAAACCACCAATGCACGATTAATCAGAAAGTGTCCAGGCGGGAGCCCATCTTCTTCAACCAAGGTAATGTATGGTAAAAGTACCCCCTCCCGATATAAGTCTCCAAGTGTCTGAATATCGTTCTCATGCCAGCTTCTAAGTATCTGCGTAGAGATTACAGTGCAGGCATCAGGCGTTCCCTCCGGAGGTATCATTGGCACATAACGGGTTACCCTACGGCTGATGTACAGGCTTCTGCAGAAGCATCTATGGGCTACATCAAGTAGTAAAGGCACCGGTGGTCTGGAGCGTGCACCTGGGTGAAAGAGGCTGACTATATGCTGCAGGGGATAGGGTAGATGTTTAGTGGCAGTATGTGCACAATGGCGACCTGAGAGCCAACGCGCCAACCATTGCAGTTGTGAGGCAAGATAATAATGTCTACCCCAGATAAAATCTCAAATTTGTTTTTCTATGGGGGTGAAGAAAGAGGCTGGGATGTAGACCGGCAGATTTGTAAAGTTGTATAAGAGTCTCAGGAGCACTACCATTTTGGTACGTGCAACCCTGCCTGCTACAGATAATGGTAGAGTGCTCCAAAATCGCATCTTCAATTTGAGGAACGTCACCACCCAGCCTAGGTTCCCATCAACAAGATCGTCCGTACGGTGGTAAATTTGGATGCCTAAGTAGCAGAATGTGTCCCCGCCTCCTGCACCTTTTTACCACCCATAACGAAATTAGGGCTTGGAATCCCTCTTTAAATGAATAAATACAGGATTTATCTACGTTGACAGTCAGCGTGGCATCTCCCAGGGGCTCTCCGTTTGGGTGCGTAGCACTTCTGCCAATGGCTCCATCGTGAGCACAAACAGGAGCAGATATAGAGGGCACCCCTGCCGTGTACCCCTCTGTATTGGAATAGAGCCTGAAAGGTAGGGTCTAACCTTGACTCTGACTGTGGGTTTGACGTAGGGGAGGCATGTCAGTTGGATAAATACAGGGCCCAGCTTGAATTTCTCGAGCACAATAAATAGGTAGCTCCATTCCCTGGAATCAAAGGCCTTCTCCAGGTTCAATACAAGGCAACCCGCACGGGGCCATGTTTCCACTGTATACGCAGATATCCTGAAAAAGTACAGTAGATTAAGGGACGTATTACGGAAAGGCACAAAGCTATTTTTATCGGTGTGAAACAATGCCGGAACGACCTGTGCCAATCTATCTGCCAACACCTTCGCTAGTATCTTGTAATCGGTGTTAAGCAAAGCTAAGGGCTTATATGAACCCATCTCCGTAGGGTCTTTATGAGGTTTCAACAGCGATATTAGGTGCGCCTCGCACATAGAGGGTGGAAGCTGCTGGGACTCTAATGCAGTGGCGTATAAGTTGTGGAGACGCTGTTCAAGGGAGACCTGGTATGCTTTGTAGTACTCTGCTGGCGGCCCATCAGGGCCCAGGGACCTTCCAGAAGCAAGTGATTGTACCCAATCTCTTCCACTGTAACCGGTGTGTTGAGTGCCTCCCTATGTTCTCAACCCACCGTTAGCAGCTGCAATGCGTCCAAAAACCCCTCTAGGTCACACCCAGTGTTTTGTCTAAGGGAGCAGTATAAGTCAGCATTGTGGTGTGTCAAGGTGTTGTGTATTTCACGTTGGGTACTGTGAGACCTGGCACCTTGGCGTGAGTCTCCCTTCCACTTTTTCCTGATGTGCCTCAGATGTTTTTGCTGGTGTTCAATGCTCAGGGTACTGCGCCACGGCCAACCCGTGCCAACCCGTGCCGCAGTGCAAGTGCTCCCTATATAAAGTGTATCCGTAATTGATTTCCATTATTGGCTTATTTAGTTTACTGTCAGTCCCCAGCACCAGGAGTGCCAGGGCTTGTAGATACAAATGCTGCTAGTGGGCCTGCAGCGCTGGTTGCGCCACCCACCGAAGCAGCCTCGTAAAAGATGTCTTGGGTCCACCATTGCAGACCCTGCATACAGTCTAGTACTGTCACGCTGAGTGCGCAAGTGCACACACTTGCCAGTCCCTAAACCTTCCCTAACCTTCATATCAGTCACCCCTATGGTAGGCCCAAGGGCAGGGTGCACAAGCCCTGATGTGTGTGGCATGTCCTAGTAGTGAATTACTGCCCTTTTTGATCTTCACTATTGAAGGGCTGCCTGTTCTCTTAGGCCAAAGTGAGCGGCTGGAACTATTACACCCTATAGTCCCGGCCGGCTCAGGGAACACGGTGGCATGTCGAGTTTGGTATGCCTGAGCTCAGGATAATAAAATACTTCCTTTAGCAAGGTTTATATTAATATCCTGTGTTTACAACTGCTACTTTGAGAAAGTTAGCATTTGCTTGCCTGACTATTTCAGCCCGCCTTTGCCAGGATGTGTATCTGTTATCTGGGTTTGTGTGAGTGACAAGGCTGGGGAATTCCCGAGGACAGTCGGGGTTACCAGGTGGTGAATAGGGTACTTACACCAGGATGGGTGGGCGGAGTAGTCCATGACTCTGAATAGGGTTGTGCTCCACCACCACAATGCTGGCTCCACCTCCTGCGGAGCGTCTGATATCCCTGCTCTGCACCCTGAAAGAAGATGGCAGCGTCCTGTCAACAGAGTACTCCAAAACCGGGTTGAACCAGGCTCAGGCCCCCTGGCCTGCCAAGACAAAAGAAACCGAGTATAAAGGTAGGAGTCCTTCTCCTAAGAAATTAGATCCAGTTTTGACCACGATGAACCTCTGCCTGACTAGAAGGATCGAGAGAAGCTGAGGAGAAGGAAACCTGCAGTGGTGCCTTGCTGAGGACGGAGAGGAAAAGACCAGAAAGGACTTTGAAGACTTGTGCCTGAAACTATCTCCAAGGGCTTGAGCACGAGCTTGCCCCCTGAACGGAACCCCAGGACCATTGGGTTCTATTCTGCATGTGCCCTTTTGCTGTTGGGCCTTTAGTTCTTATTCCCTCGCCGGAGTTGTGACTCGTGTGCCTTCGCCCTCCAAGGTCGTGACAGCTCGGAGCCTGGTCGCCCTGCCACAGACAGCCCCGCTCAAGCTTGAGTCGATCTCCGCTTCAGTGCCGGGCCGCCCGCTCTCCTGTCACCTCGCCTGCTATGGAGCACGCTGTGCGCCTCTCATCTTCTTCTGCCGGAATCTGCACGGAGCGCATCTGATAGCCTCGGACGGTCCGCACGTCGTAACGTACCCGACTGTCTCGCTTTGACCTCCTGCATACCAAGGCCCTGCCGCACCTCGAGAAGGCCTTCCGTACTGGGGTACCGAAGGTCCGGTGCAGCACCCGTCTGCCCGAGAACGCGACGCCCCACACAGATTCACAGGTACGACCTGGTATGCTAAGAAGTAGCATACCCCGCAGGCCTGAACGGCGCCTCGCCCCGTGAGCTGCATCAGATCCCAGATCGCCACAACCCTCCACACCCTCCCGCTCACCGGCCTCGCACCTCAAGGGGGATCCAAGCCGGATAGATCCTTTGGAGAACCGTTGGCCTCGTCCAGGGACCAGGGTCCGCCCTCACCAGTAGCCGCGCCTAAAAAGCCTCGGACACTCATCGCAAGGTACATTGGAACTCGATCCCGAGTTCGCATCAGATCCAGGGTCCGCAACGTTTGTTTTCCCTGTCATCATACCTTGCTAACCAAGAACACTTAAGAACAATCGCCTATTTAAATCTGGTGGCCTTCATTCTCTAAATGTTACATGGTCTTGTGATAATCCTGCATATATTTTTACATAAATTCTACGCATTTTTGATACTTGCTGTACCTTAATTTAGTTCAAAATATGCCAAAAGTGCCTTCCCCTGTGAGACACGGAATGCCGAGTCCTCCAATGTACTAGTTTGGAGTCGCCACTTAGGGACCGGAGGGCGCTGAATTGGCCATTTAAATGCCCCTTCGTAAAGGTGTATCTGCCCTCTACATCATTGAAGACCTCATCGCAAATAAACAGGGCCACAGCCCTGACCCACACCAGTGCACCCCGCGCATGTGCCAAAAAGGTAGTAACGAATACCTGACCCCTCCATCTACTTTGCAGATGCTCCAATTTGGGCTGTGACATGTGGGTTTCCTCAAGTAAGGCTATTTGCGTCTTATGTCGGTGTAGGTATGAGTATATAGAGTATATACGGGTGGGTGTATGCATACCATGTATATTTCATGTCGTCACATTTACTTGTGTCATGTTTGAGTAATATATGTTGTCAGTACAAGTGGGGTGAGCAGTGGTGAATTCGGCACATCATGAAGACAGGGAGCATGGGCTGTACTTGCTGAACTAAAATGGGAAACATGAACCATAACCATATTAACCACATCCGTGCTAGTTGAATTCTCCTTCTATGCTGAGATTTTAAAAAACTCATGCTCCATGACGAGCTGGGCTCGTCATCAGTGTGCGAGGAGGCTACACCATGACGAGCCCAGCTCGTCATGAGCCTGGAAGGGGTTAACAATTGGGGCGAAATCCACAGTGACATTCTTCCAAACTACTAACTTGCCCAACGAGGCAATGACTATTTTAGTCTGGAGACTGATGGGGGTGTAGACAAAGTAGGCTTTACTACAACTTTTGCCTATCCCTATATGTCAGGGAGTAACCATTCAGTTCCCCATCTGTGTGTTAGTGGACGTGGTGCATTAAGTCTGTATCTTAATGACTTTGGCATACATACAAATCATGTGTGTATTGCACATAGGGAGGCAATATCAGAGTGCACCTCAATGAACCAACAGCATCACATTATTCAATACAAGGGAGTCTCTACTTTCGTGTATGGTCTTCACACATGTCCCTTAGACTTGGCAGTCCCTCACATGGGGTCATCAGCAGTCTGAGGGGTTACATCTGGTAGCTTCAGTTCATCAGGGTCTTCAGGTCTAGGAGTGGACGATCTACTAGCAGTTGCCGAACCGGTAAAGCTGATTTCCCACGCCTCTCGGTAGATCTGGGTCCCCAATGCCGTAACCGCTTCCA
The DNA here is from genome assembly GCF_964263255.1 of Lissotriton vulgaris. Taxonomy (NCBI): domain Eukaryota; kingdom Metazoa; phylum Chordata; class Amphibia; order Caudata; family Salamandridae; genus Lissotriton; species Lissotriton vulgaris. Next base: position 1,185,661,138 of record NC_141693.1, on the reverse strand, counting down.
GGGTATCACGACGTTCTATCGTGCTCTACTCCGAAAGTGGCACTGCCGCTCGTCTGGATGTGCTGTTCCTCGACGACAGTTTCTTTTTTTTTTGACCAGTCTAGCTGGATCTTCGTTTGAGGTGCAGGGTCCCGTCCATTGGCTGGATTCCTCCAGCCAATCTCATGTCTCATCAGGCGGTTCAAAAAAGCATGTAGTGCCCTTAGGCACTACTCTCAGCCTGGCGGGAAACAGCAGAGAATAGGGAAGATCCAAATCGCGCAGCTGTCACTTCACCACCATGAAAGTGCTCTGGTGTCTCTGCACCAGTGCAGTGTAATCTGGGAACACCATGATTGAGCTTCCACTAACCTTTACCTCATAGAACTTACGAGTCTCACGTAGGATTGTGTCCCTATCTCTGTAGTTTAAGAGTCAGAAGAGGAAAGGTCGCGCTTGGGCTCCAGGGGTGGGGGATTTTGGACCGGTACACGTAGCGCCCGCTCCACTACAAAGTGCAGCGTTAGCGACCCAGCAGGTAAGATATTACAGTGCCGGTGTTCCACATATGCTTCCGGGGTTTATCCTTCCTCACCCTCTGGGAGACCTACTACGCAGATGTTGTTACGGCATGAGCGCCCCTCTGCATCTTTGATTGTGTCCTCAAGTGAATGTATCCAGTCTAGGGCATCCTGCAGTGCCGCTGCGTGACTAGTAGTAACTGTCTTTAATTCTGATATTGTCTCAGCATGTGATTGGACTGTGTCGGCCAGTTTGCTGTGGTCAGCATGCAATAAAGTGAAATCAGATGCTACTTTGTCAATCCGAGCTTCAGGAGATGATCCAATTCAGTTCCGATTTTTTCAACCACTGCCAGTACCAAATCCAGCTTTGCAGTTATTCCCACGTTTGGATCATCACCAGTTTCATTGCCCCCTGCGTGTGGTGGCTCCAGCATGCCAGTACATGCTGCATTCTGCTGCACATTCATACGGAGGCGGCCCGTTGGCAATTTTTGCAGCAAGTGCACGGACGATCGATGATAGCCAGCCGCAAGGGAGTATGTATGGAGACCAGCCTTAGATGTGTGGTCGTTCTTGCTGATTATCTGTGCGCCAGTGAGGTTGGCGCTGGCTGCCTCCATACCATGGTAGGTGTTTCAAGCACATCGTTTTTTGCAGCAACTATCTTTCCATGGCTCAGAGCCTGCAGGCGTTGGCTGAAATCAGGTTATCAGGTTCTGGCACGGGTAGGCGTAAGAGGAGCGCAGGGCAGATTGTGTATATCCCACTCGCCGCAGGTGCAAGGCTCATCACCACACGTCTCCACAGCAATATATGAAGCAGAACACTTAGCACGAGGCACAACAGCAGGGTCCACCAGCAAGAAGGTACAGGCTACGTTGCACCCTCGGTAGGTTCCAATGGCAGAACAATGTCAGTCCTCTGAAAAGTTGACTGGACATGCACAGGCTTAATGTCACCTTCGGACTTCAGGCATCCTCTGTATCTTCAGGACAGCGACCCAGCAGCTAAGGCATCTAAGGACCCCCTCAGTGGCAACCACACGGGCATGGCCCAACTCGCATAATTGTTCAGGGATAGAGCCCCAACGCACAGCAGGCTGTAACTTGCTTCTCCCGGTCAGGGCTGCATCATTGCCCAGGAGAGTGGAGGATGCAGGGCGTAGAAAATGACGTGTGCCACTCACCGGATGCAGGGCAGATGGGTCAGTACTCCCCCTGTAGCAGTCCGGGGCCCAGAACACTTACCCCATCTCAGCCACAGCAGTCAGGCCTCTAGGGAGCAGGACGCAGATCACGTTCTGCCAGGGACTTCATCTGTCCATGAGTCAATGGGGGTGCTACCGCCGTATCACAAATCTCTCAGTTCCTGCCCTGTCAGCAGCCCCAGTATGGTCCTGTAGTACCTTCCGGCAGTGACCCGGCTGCGGGGGCCCACAGATGCAGGGGAAAGGGCCTCAAACGCGTCCAGGCTGCCTCTAGCAGCAACTGAATGGCTGCAATCTACTCACACCGCAACAGGTACCAGTCCGATGACAGTAGCGGTACCGGCATTCCCCCTCAATGCCGTACTGGTAGATGTGTATTGGCTGCGGACTCTCGGAGCACGTCTGCCAGTGCCACGCAATTAGGGCCCGTGTTGCCGGATCAGTGGGACAAGGCCTGGGCGCCAGCGTGGTCATGGGTGACCCTACACAGTCAGGGCCAGGGTGGCGACGGGCGAGCAGAGGTTGGCAACAGGACTCCTATAAATGACGTTGGGACAGTGACAGCACTCCCAGCCGGAGAGCTGCTCCACAGCCGTTGAGATCATCACTCAGATCACTGGATCGTGCCAAAGGGTTTCCGCAGGGGCTCTGCCGTAATTGCAGTCTGGTGTCAGTATAAGACTGAAACTTTAACTGTGAGGTGGGCCGGATGGCAGTAGAAAATCAGGATAAGTGAGGGATTAGGCACAGAGTCTTACACAATTGTGCCTGCCATGATGGCTCACTGGCCACGCCCCCATCTGTATCCTCCTTATTAAATACTTCACCACTAGTACCTATGTTATTGAGCTTCTGATACACCTGAGAGATATGTAAGCTGTGCATCTGTCAAAGGGAAAACAAAAGAATAAACCATCAGGCTAATTCCTTGACTGCAAGTACCTAGAGATTCAACAACTACCAACATAATGTTGTGACATGCTAGAGGCAAACTCGGATAAGTTCACAATGGGCATGCATTGTCTTCTTAATCCCAGTACAATCTGCCAACCCCCTGGACCCTCCTCCATACTAGTCTAATCAATCTTGTGCTTCATCACTCTATTCTTGTGTCCCTCCTTGAAGTACTGCAGCCTAACCCATCCCTACCTACCATCAAGATTGAACCTGAGCTGCCTCCTACACACCACAACTAGTCAACAAAACAAAGCCACTAGAAGACTACTTCAGATGTAAAACAAACAACACATTTTTAACTTTCAGTCACTAATCTATTTTACACAGACATCTGTTCTTCAATCAGTGACCTGATCAAAGTAGTAGGCCTTCCACAAATCCAGCAGAACCCACCCTACTAATTCAGAGAGGTCATGCTTCCAATGCACAAAGAGACCTGCCATTCGTCACATGCTTGGTGATGAAAAACAAATTATGTCTAAAATTCAACCAAATTACATCTGATAGCTTCAGAGTAGTGCATCCCTGTAGGTCGAGGAAAAGCTTACATATGGAAGGGCCTCTAAAGAGGACCATCAGAGTAGATCTCCCTCCTTTCGCTCTCATGCACCCACATTGTACAAAACTGTGGCCTCAAACTGAGGCAATGTGGTTTAAGATTAAGCATAATCTTCTCAGTTAAGGCCCGTAAGCCTGCCCCCGTTGCACTTAAAAGAATCAGGTTGAATATGGTTACCTGGTTAAGCAGGTGAGACCCCCCCACCCCATTTGCCCAACTGAGCACCCACTCAGAACGTAGCATATAGATGGAAAGGGATGGAGAGAATTGTTCACATCACATCGGAGGGTCCAGTTAGAATTCTTTGAAATCTGCAACATCTCTGGTTTCAAAACCTCTATTTTCATTGCTAAGGAGATCCACAGAAGATTTTATACTCAAAACAATGTAGATTGCCCTGCTGATCAGTCGAGTTCATGAAAAGTGAATTGATATTTCCTAGTGATCAATCAATTACAAGATCACTACTTAATCCATTTTCTATGTACATCGTTTTTTAAATGTATATTGCCAAGTATATGTTGTTTGGTTGCATCAAAGTCCACAGTTAACTCAATGGAATTTCCTGGATATATTACAAGATATTATTTCTCGATGTTATTCAATTTTAAAGGTGGCTAAGGTAATGAATTTCTGAGTCAGATATCATATATGCTTAAGGACTCCTCACACTGAAATAGAAATAAGATGTACACTAAAACAATAAGGTAGAACCATCAGAAAGGTTTGGGCTCCTTCAAGTAAAAACGAACAATAATTACCAGTGGCCTGAGTTGATGTTGCGGTTGATAATAATGTTGGTGTTAATACTGCAGATGTTGGAGTGGCTGAAACATGAACACAATTATTACAATGAGGTAGATGATTTATGACAAATAGATGCACAATTTTATCAAAGATCTCACTGTCCATATTTTGATGTTGAGGCTTCTCTATGTAATCAGTGTTAAAAATCTAGATCTAATTCACCGATTTTGCCTATAGTATGTGAACCTCAATCTCTGTGGCAACACAATTGTTGCCCCAGTCTATAAAACCTCACCTTTGAAAGGGTCACTCATATAGACTTTCCTTAGACTGCATGTCAGAATAACAACAATATAAATATTGTCTTTGAACATAGATGTGGAACTAAGAATAGTAAATCTATACCTACTTGTACATACTTACCATCATGATATGTGTGGACCATATTGAATGTTAACTATGCTTTAAGAATACCCTATTCTTTTGTTCTAAAAGAGGAAGTAGCTAGATCAGACTCACACTTATCTACACTAAAAGCATAATCTCAAATATTCTCTTTGAAGTGACTATTATTCAAAACATTTTCAAATACAACTTGGTGAAACTAAAGAGTAAAGGAGTATTTACAATGACAAAAGTAGACAGACCCAAAACTGACAGGGCCTCCTCTCAAGACAAAATGTAGATGATGGCCCCTCTGACTAATGTTCAGCTCCTCTATGAGGTCAAGCCTAGGCAGCACTTGGGCTGACTCTTCGAGACATGTTGTATACAGTTTGTGGGCTTACAGCCTGCCCATTGCCTTTGTATTCATTACTTCATTTGTCCTTTAAAAAGGTTTGTCTGCAAGTGGTTAATCTTTGCTCTTTTTCCCTTCTTTATGTGTTTTGTTTTTTAAAGGTATGTTGTCAAGCATATGTTGTTTGGTTGCATCAAAGTCCACAGTTAACTCAATGGAATTTTCTGGACATGTTATAGGATATTATTTCTCGATGTTATTCAATTTTAAAGGTGGCTGAGGTAATGTGTTTCTGAGTCAGATATCATATGTGCTTAAGGACTCACTCCTCACACTGAAATGGAAATAAGATGTACACCAAAACAAGAAGGTAGAAGCATCAGAAAGGTTTGGGGTCCTTCAAGTAAAAAGGAACAATAATTACCAGCGGCCTGAGTTGATGTTGTGGTTGATAATAATGTTGGTGTTGTTACTGTAGATGTTGTAGTGGCTGAAACATAAACACAATTAATACAATGAGGTAGATGATTTATAACAAATAGATGCACAATTTTATCAAAGATCTCACTGTCCATATTTTTATGTTGACTCTTCTCTATGTAATCAGTGTTAAAAATCTACATCTAATTCACCGATTTTGCCTATAGTATGTGAACCTCAATATCTGTGTCAACACAATTGTTGCCCCAATCTATAAAACCCCACCTTTGAAAGGGTCACTCATATAGACTTTCCTTAGACTGCATGTCAGAATAACAACGACATAAATATTGTCCTTCACATAGATGTGGACCTAAGAATAGTAAATCTATACCCACTTGTACATACTTACCATCATGATATGTGTGGACCATATTGAATATTAACTATGCTTTTAGAACACCCTTTTTTTTGTTCTAAAAGAGGAAGTAACTAGATCAGTCTGACGATTATCTACACTAAATGCATAATCTCAAATACAACTTGGTGAAACTAAAGAGTAAAGGAGTATTTACAATGACAAAAGTAGAAAGACCCAAAACTGACAGAGCTTCCTCTCAAGACAAAATGTAGATGATGGCCCCTCTGACTAATGGTCAGCTCCTCTATGAGGTCAAGCCTAGGCAGCACTTGCGCTGACTCTTCGAGACATGTTGTATACAGTTTGTGTGCTTACAGCCTGCCCATTGCCTTTGTATTCATTACTTCAATTGTCCTTTAAAAAGGTTTGTCTGCAAGTGGTTAATCTTTGCTCTTTTTCCATCCTTTATGTGTTTTGTTTCCTCCTACAAAGCACCGCCTAATTACTGGTATCTTTACACTTCGATGCTTATCTGTTTGTTGTGTTTAGCGAAGCTTCCCTTTTTTTTATTCCCCGTCCTTTGGAAGGCAGCATTTCTTATTAGAAAAAGAGCATGAGTAGGCAAAGTTTTCAAACCTTAAGATGAATGGGGCAGATTTACAAGCCACTCGCGCCTCTTTTACGCTGCTGTTGCGTAACTTTTGTGACGCAGCGGCGGTGCAAAAGTGAAATCTACAAGATTTTACTCAGTCACTTTTGAGCCCATGCTGCGTCAAAACCCTGTGCCTGCTTAAAGCAAGCGTAAGTATTGATGCAGCATTGTGCAGATAGGGCACCCTAGAGCATTGCTGGAGATGCATCATGATTGCGACGCAACTCCAGCAATGCACCTCCTTTACAGCATAGATGCGTCATGCAACTGTGCCGTTTTTGCCCCATAGTGCGCCGCATTTTAAATGTGGCGCATCCATGGTGGCGGAGCCATGGCACACAATAACTGGCGCATCCCTGCTGATTTGTAGGGATGCGCCAGTTATTGTAAATCTGCCCCAATGTGTTTAAAATCAGTAGGGTTCCGCCCATGCACTTTTGTAAGGTATTTGTAATGTATGCGATTTTTGTGGGAGCTTAAAGGCAGTGTATCACTCCTGTAGAAGCTTTAGCTATAAAACCTTATTTCTGTGCTTTTGTGGCAGCATAAAGGTAGCCTTTCTGTCCTTAATTTGTATGGATTTATGTCGAAAATGGAGCTTATTTTCAGTGCAGACGAGTAAATATTGTTCTTATCACCTCATGCAACGTAGCTTGACCTGACCCATCACCATAGCCCTCATTGATGCTTGCCCCTCCTTGATTGTTTAACTCCTTGTCAGTAAGTGGCAAATTAGACTCTTTGTGGCTGGCTTTAATTGTTTAGTGTACATTGACAATAGAGGTTTCCCTGTATTTGTGTATTTGACTGTGTTTATTATTTAACATCAAGGACATTTGACTCAGCACTAAACTAATGGATGCCATTCATCACATTCAAATCTTCATCATGCAGCCACAGGAAAATATACTTTGGACTTGAGAGAAATTTAATTTGTCAGCACGAGTCCATAGACATCCCTCAAACTGGACCGAGATGGCAAATTCAAAATGACTCTGTCTCTTCACTCAAATGTATCTCCTCCAATGCATTTCAACAGTATTGTGTGAAATGATGTCTGCACTTGTATCACCTTTGATTGATCCTTTTAAAAACAGCTTTCAAACTTTGCTTCGCATTGCTCTGCCAAGCCCTAGATTCCATGCCGTCTTCACAGGTGCAACAGCGCCACCTGTAGCACTATCTTCTTATCACAAACAGAGCTCAAGTGTCTGACTATATTATTAGATTCATCCTCTCACAACCAGATACTATTTTATTATTCGATGCCCGAATCCCCGTCGTAAACATAGTTTGGCTTAGTGGTTCATTTTTGTATATCATTTGTATAACTATTTTAATTAAGTTTCAGTAGGTCATTTTACAACAATAGTGGCCAAGCCTATTACCAGACTAGCGTTTTGGCACTTATTACAGAAAAGTTATTTCAATTTCCTGTATATGCTTCAAGGTGTTTTCAACTTTAACCCCTTTGCTGCTAGGCCTTCGCCCCTCTCCGTGCTAAGCCTGTTTTTGGCTATTTTGGGTAGTTCACGCTTAGGCCCCTGTAACTTTTAAACCACATAAGGTATTCACTCCAAATTTGCGTCCATTTTTCCCAACATCATAGGGATTCTAAAGGTGCCCAGGGTTTGTGGATTCCCCTGGAGGGGACGCGGAAATTAGCCAAAATACAGCTAAATTCGTTTTTTACCTCATCAGAAATAAACAGGGCCACAGCCCTGACCCACACCAGTGCACCCCGCGCAAGTGCCGAAAAGGTAGTACCGAATACCTGACCCATCCATCTACTTTGCAGATGCTCCAATTTAGGCTGTGACATGTGGGTTTTGTCAAGTAATGCTATGTGCGTCTTATGTCGGTGTAGTTATGAGTATGTAGAGTATCTACCGTTGGGTGTATGCATACCATGTATATTCAATGTTGTCACATTTACTTGTGTCATGTTTGAGTAATATATGTTGTCCGTACATGTGGGGTGAGCAGTGACGTATTCGGAACATCATGTAGACAGGGAGCATGGGGTGTACATGCTGAACTAAAACGGGAAACATGAACCATAACCATATTAACTATCGGGGCAAACTCCACAGTGACATTCGTTCAAACTATTACGTTGCCCAATGAGGTTATGACTATTTCAGTCTGGAGACTGATGAGGGTTGTAGACAAAGTAGGCTTTACTACAACTATTGCCTATCCCTCTACATCAGGGAGTAACCACCCAGTTCCCCACCTGTGTGTCAGTGAACGTGGTGCATTAAGTCTGTATCTTAGTGACTTTGGCATACATACAAATCATGTGTGTACTGTACGTAGGGCAGCAATATCAGAGCGCACCTCAGCAAACCAACAGCATCACATTAATCAATACAAGGCAGTCTCTACTTGCCTGTATGGTCTTCACACATATATCTGAGACGTGGCAGTCCCTCACATGAGGTCATCAGCAGTCTGTGGGGTGACATCTGGTAGCTGCAGTTTGTCAGGGTCTTCACGACAAGGGGTGGATGATCCACTAGCAGTTGCCAAACCAGAGGAGCTGATTTCCATCGTCTCTCAATAGACCTGGGTCCTCAATGCCGTAACCGCTTCCAGGTTATCACGATGTTCCATCGTGCTCTGCTCAGGAAGTGGCGCTGCCGCTCCTCTAGGCGCGTTGTTCCTCTGCTCTCGTTTCCCTCTACGACAATTTCTTTTGTTGAACAGTCTAGCTGGATCTTCGTTGGAGGTGCGGGGTCCCGTCCATAGGCTGGATTTCTCCAGCCAATCCCATGTCTCATCAGGCGAGTCGAAAAAGCATGTAGTGTCCTTAGCCACTATTCTCAGCCTGGCGAGGAATAGCAGAGAATAGGGAAGTTCCAAATCACGCAGCTGTCGCTTCACTGCTGTGAAGGTGCTTTGACGTCTCTGCACCAATGCAGTGTAATCCGGGAACACCATGATTGAGCTTCCACTGTACTTTAACTCAGAGAACTTACAAGTCTCATGTAGGATTGTGTCCATGTCTCTGTAGTTTAAGAGTCGGGAGAGGAAAGGTCACAGTTGAGCTCCGGGGGGGGTGGCTTTTGGGCCAGTACACGGTACGTCCGCTCCACTATGAAGTGCAGAGTTAGCACGCGAGCAGGTAAGCTATTACAGAGCCAGTGTTCCACATATGCTTCTGTGGTCCATCCTTCCTCACCCTCTGGGAGACCTACTATGCAGATGTTGTTACGGCATGAGTGCCCCTCTGCATCTTTGACTCTGTCACAAGTGCATGTATCAGGTCTGGGGCATCCTGTAATGTGTGACATTTAGTAACAGGCTTCAATTTCGATATTGTCTGAGCATGTGATTGGACTTTATCGGCCAGATTGCGTTGGTCAGCATGCAATAAAGTCACATCAGATGCTACTTTGCCAATCCGAGCTTCAAGAGATGAGCGGGTCTGATCCAATTCATTTCTGATTTTTTAAACCGCTGCCAGTACCAAGTCCAGCTTTGTGGTTATCCCCACATTTGGATCATCACCAGTTGCATTGCCCCCTGCGTGTGGGGGCTCCAGCATGCCAATACATGGCGCATTCTGCTGCACATTGATACGGAGGCGGCCCATTGCCAATTTTTGCACCAAGAGCTTGGACGTTCGATGGTATCCAGTCGCAAGGGAGTATGTATGGAGACCAGACGTAGATGCGTGGTCGTTCTTGCTGATTATCTGTGCGCCAATGAGGTTGGCGCTGGCTGCCTCCACACCATGGTAGGTGTTTAAAGCACGTCATTTTTGGCTGTAACTTTCTTTCCGTGGTGCAGAGCCTGCAGGTGCTGGCTGAAATCAGGTTACCAGGTTCTGGCATGGGTAGGCAGGCGTAAGAGGGGCGCATGGTACAGATTGTGTATTTCCCACCCACCGCAGGTGCAAGGCTCATCAGCACAGCAATATATGAAGCAGAACACTTAGCATAAGGCACAACAGTAGGTTCCACCTGCAAGAAGGTACAGGCTATGTTGCACCCTCAGTAGGTCCCCCTGGCAGAACAATGTCAGTCCTCTGAAAAGTTGATTGGACATGCACAAGCTTAACGTCACCTTTGGCCTCCAGGCATCCTCTGTATCTTCAGGACAGCCATTCAGCAGCTAAGGCATCTAAGGAGCCCCAAAGCACAGCAGGCTGTAACTTGCTTCGCCCGGTCAGGGCTGCATCTTTGCCCAGGAGAGTGGAGGATGCAGGGCATGGAAAATTACATGTGACACTCACCGGATACAGGACTGATGGGTCAGTACTCCCCCTGCAGCAGTCAGGAGCCCAGAACACTCACCCCATCTCAGCCGTTGGAGCCAGGCCTCCAAGGAGCAGGATGCAGATCACACTCAGCCAGGGACTTCCTCTGTGCACAAGTCATTGGGAGCGCCACAACCGTATCACAAATCTCCCAGTTCCTGCCCTCTCAGCAGCCCCGGTATGGTCCTGTAGTACCTTCCGGCAGCAACCCGGGAGCGGGGGCCCACAGATTATGGGGAAAGGGCGTCAGTCGCGTCCAGGCCACCTCCGGTAGAAGGTGAAGGGCTGCAATCTACTCACACGGTAACAGGTACCGGTTTGATGACAGCAGCGGTACCGGCATTCCCCCTCAATGCCGTACTGGTAGATGCGTAGTGGCTGCGGACTCTCAGAGCACGTCCACCAGTGCCACGCAATCAGGGGCTGTGTCCCCTGATCACTGGGGACAAGGCCTTGGTCCCAGCGTGGTCACGTGGTCACGTGACCCTACACAGTCAGGGCCACGATGGCGACGGGCGAGAAAAGGACGGGAACATGACTCCTATAAATGATGTTGGTACAGTGGCAACACTCCCAGCCAGAAAGCAGCTACACAGCCATTGAGATTGTCATTCAGGGGGCAGCAGGATCCTGCATCCGCTCCGGGCCTCTCCAGGCTGCGTCCCCACCACAGCCGCCATTCCGGGTCTGGATCGTGCCTCAGGATTTCTGCAGGGGCTCCGCCATAATTGTAGTCTTGTGTCAGTAGAAGACTGAAGCTTTCACTGTGAGGTGGGCCAGATGGCAGCAGAAAATCAGGATAAGTGATGGATTAGGCACAGAGTCTCACGTAATCGTGTCTACCATGATGGCTCGCTAGCCACGCCCCCATCTCTATCCTCCCAATTAAATACTTCACCACTAGTACCTATGTTATTGAGCTTCTGCCGCACCTGAGAGAGATGTAAGTTATGCATCTGTCAAAGGGAAAACACAAGAATTAACCAACAGGCTGATTCCTTGACTGCAAGTACCTAGAACTACCAACAGAATGTTGTGACAGGCTAGAGGTAAACTCGGATAAGTTCACAATGGGCATGCATTTTCTTCATTATCCCAGTACAATCTGCCAACCCCCCCGGACCCTTCTCCATACTAGTCTAATCAATCTTGCGCTTCATCACTCTATTCTTGTGTCCTTCCTTGAAGTACTGCATCCTAACCCATCCCTACATACCATCAAGATTGAACCTGGGCTTTCTCCTACACACCACAACTAGTCAACAAAACAAAGACACTAGAAGACTACTTCAGAAGTAAAACAAACAATGCTGAAGTGGCAATGAATGAAATGACACAACAAATGTTTTAACTTTCAGTCACTAATCTATTTTACTCAGACATCCGTTCATCAATCAGTGACCTGATCAAAGTAGTAGGCCTTCCACAAACCCAGCAGAACCCACCCTACTAATTCAGAGGTCATGCTTCCAATGCACAAAGAGACCTGCCTGCCATTCGTCACATGCTTGGTGCTGAAAAACAAACTATGGCTAAAATTCAACCAAATTACATCTGATAGCTTCAGAGTAGTGCATCCCTGTAGGTCGAGGAAAAGCTTACATTTGGAATGGCCTCTAAGGCAGACCATCACCTTGGATCTCCCTCCTTTTTCTGGCATGCGCGCACCAAAGTTGTGCACAATTGTGGCCTCAAACTGAGGCAATGAGCGTTTGGATTAAGCATAATCTTCTCAGCTAAAGCCTGTAAGCCTGCCCCCGGTGCACTTAAAAAAATCAGGTTGAATATGGCCACCTGGTTAGGTAGATAAGACCCCCCTCACCCCATTTGCCCAACTGAGCACCCACTCAGAACGTAGCATATAGATGAAAAGCGATGGAAAGGGTTGTTCCCATCACATCGGAGGGACTAGTTACAAGTCTTTGAAATCTGCAACATCTCTGGTTCTGACACCTCTCTTTTCATTGCTAAGGAGATCCACAGACGCTTTTGTACTCAAAACACTGTAGATTGCCCTGCTGATCAGCCGAAATCATGAAAAGTTCATTAATATTTCCTGGTGATCAATCAATTACAAGGTAACTACTTAATCCGTTTTCTATATACATAATTTTTTTAATGTATGTTGTTAAGTATATTTTGTTTCGCTACATCAAAGTCCACAGTTAACTCAATGGAACTTTCTGGCTGTTAAAATATATTATTTCTCGATGTTATTCAATTTTAAAGGTCGCTGGGGCAATGTATTTCTGAGTTAGGTATCATATATGCGTAAAGGACTCACTCCTCGCATTGAAATGGAAATAAGATGTACAGTAAAACAAGAAGGTAGAAGCATCAGAAAGGTTTGGGCTCCTTCAAGTAAAAAGGAACAATAATTACCAGTGGCCTGAGTTGATGTTGCGGTTGATAATAATGTTGGTGTTGTTACTGCAGATGTTGTAGTGGCTAAAACATAAACACAATTAATACAATGAGGTACATGATTTATAACAAATAGATGTACAATTTTATCAAAGATCTCACTGTCCATATTTTGATGTTGAGGCTTCTCTATGTAATCAGTGTTAAAAATCTAGATCTAATTCACCGATTTCGTCTATAGTACGTGAATGTCAATATCTGTGTCAACACAGTTGCTGCCCCAGTCTATAAAACCCCACCTTTGAAAGGGTCACTCATATAGACTTTCCTTAGACTGCATGTCAGAATAACAACAATACAAATAATGTCCTTGAACATAGATGTGGACCTAAGAATAGTAAATCTATACCCACGTGTACATACTTACCATCATGATATGTGTGGATCAAATTGAATATTAACTATCCTTTCAGAACACCCTATTATTGTGATCTAAAAGAGGATTTAACTAGATCAGTCTCACAATTATCTACACTCAAAGCATAATCTTTAAATATTCTCTTTGAAGTGACTATTATTCAAAACATTTTCAAATACAACTTGGAGAAACTGAAGAGTAAAGGAGTATTTACAATGACAAAAGTAGACAGACCCAAAACTGACAGAGCCTCCTCTCAAGACAAAATGTAGAGGATGGCAGCTCTGACTAATGGTCAGCTCCTTTATGAGGTCAAGCCTAGGCAGCACTTGCGCTGACTCTTTGAGACATGTTGTATACAGTTTGTGTGCTTACAGCCTGCCCATTGCCTTTGTATTCATTACTTCAATTGTCCTTTAAAAATGCTGCCTGCCAGTGATTAATCTTTGCTCTTTGTCCCTCCTTTATGTGTTTTATTTTTTAAATGTATGTTTCCAAGTATATTTTGTTTGGTTGCATCAAAGTCCACAGTTAACTCAATGGAATTTTCTGGACATGTTACAAGATATTATTTCTCGATGTTATTCAATTTTAAACATGGCTGAGTTAATTTATTTCTGAGTCAGATATCATATGTCCTTAAGGACTCAGTCCTCACACTGAAATGGAAATAAGATGTACACCAAAACAAGAAGGTAGAAGCATCAGAAAAGTTTGGGCTCCTTCAAGTAAAAAGGAACAATAATTACCAGTGGCCTGAGTTGATGTTGTGGTTGATAATAATGTTGGTGTTGTTACTGTAGATGTTGTAGTGGCTGAAACATGAACACAATTAATACAATGAGGTAGATGATTTATAACAAATAGATGCACAATTGTATCAAAGATCTCACTGTCCATATTTTGATGTTGAGGCTTCTCTATGTAATCAGTGTTAAAAATCTACATCTAATTCACCGATTTTGCCTATAGTATGGGAACCTCAATATCTGTGTCAACACAATTGTTGCCCCAGTCTATAAAACCCCACCTTTGAAAGGGTCACTCATATAGACTTTCCTTAGACTGCATGTCAGAATAACAACGACATAAATATTGTCCTTCACATAGATGTGGACCTAAGAATAGTAAATCTATACCCACTTGTACATACTTACCATCATGATATGTGTGGACATATTGAATATTAAATATGCTTTTAGAACACCCTTTTTTTTGTTCTAAAAGAGGAAGTAACTAGATCAGTCTGACGATTATCTACACTGAAAGCATAATCTCAAGTATTCTCTTTGAACAGACTATTATTCAAAACATTTTCGAATACAACTTGGTGAAACTAAAGAGTAAAGGAGTATTTACGTTGACAAAAGTAGACAGACCCAAAACTGACAGAGCCTCCTCTCAAGACAAAATGTAGATGATGGCCCCTCTGACTAATGGTCAGCTCCTCTATGAGGTCAAGCCTAGGCAGCACTTGCGCTGACTCTTCGAGACATGTTCTATACAGTTTGTGTGCTTACAGCCTGCCCATTGCCTTTGTATTCATTACTTCAATTGTCCTTTAAAAAGGTTTGTCTGCAAGTGGTTAATCTTTGCTCTTTTTCCATCCTTTATGTGTTTTGTTTCCTCCTACAAAACACCGCCTAATTACTGGTATCTTTACACTTCGATGCTTATCTGTTTGTTGTGTTTAGCGAAGCTTCCCTTTTTTTTATTCCCAATCCTGTGAAAGGCAGCATTTCTCATTAGAAAAAGAGCATGAGTAGGCAAAGTTTTCAAACCTTAAGATGAATGGGGCAGATTTATAAGCCATTTGCGCCTCTTTTACGCTGCAGTTGCGTCACTTTTGTGACGCAGCGGCGGCACTAAAGTGAAATCTACAAGATTTCACTCAGTCACTTTTGAGCCCATGCTGCATCAAAACCCTGTTCCTGCTTGAAGCAGGTGTAAGGATTGATGCAGCATTGTGCAGATAGGGCCCCCTAGAGCATTGCTGGAGCTGCCTCATGCTTGCGACGCAACTCCAGCAATGCACCTCCTTTACGCCATAGATGCGTCATGCAACTGTGCCGTTTTTGCCCCATGGTGCACCGCATTTTAAATGTGGCACATCCATGGTGGCGGAGCCGTGGCCCACATTAACTGGCGCATCCCTGCTGATATGTAGGTATGTGGCAGTTATGGAAAATCTGCCCCAATGTGTTAAAAATCAGAAGGGTTCCGCCCATGCACTTTTGTATGGTATTTGTAATGTAGGGGATTTTGTGGGAGCTTAAAGGCAGTGTATCATTCCTGTAGAAGCTTTAGCTATAAAACCTTATTTCTGTGCATTTGTGGCAGCATAGAGGTAGCCTTTCTGTCCTTAATTTGTATGCATTTATGTCGAAAATGGAGCTTATTTTCAGTGCAGATGAGTAAATATTGTTCTTATCTCCTCAGAATTGCTGTGCATTCATAGACCTAGATCAAATGTGAGACGCTGTGTTCCAGGGGCGCCAATTCTGTCCCCCAAGTGCCTCATGCAACGTAGCTTGACCTGTCCCACCACCATAGCCCTCATTGATGCTTGCACCCTCCTTGATTGTTTAACTCCTTGTCAGTAAGTGGCGAATTAGACTCTTTATGGCTGGCTTTAATTGTTTAGTGTACATTGACAATAGAGGTTTCCCTGTATTTGTGTATTTGGCTGTGTTTAATATTTAACATCAAGGACATTTGACTCAGCACTGAACTAATGGATGCCATTCGTCACAGTCAAATCTTCATCATGCAGCCACAGGAAAATATACTTTGGACTTGAGAGAAATTTAATTTGGCAGCACAAGTCCATAGACATCCCTCAAACTGGACCGAGATGGCAAATTCAAAATGACTCTGTCTCTTCACTCAAATGTATCTCCTCCAATGCATTTCAACAGTATTGTGTGAAATGATGTCTGCACTTGTATCACCTCTGATTGATCCTTTTAAAAACAGCTTTCAAACTTTGCTTCGCATTGCTCTGCCAAGCCCTAGACTCCATGCTGTCTTCAAAGGTGCAACAGCACCACAAATAGCAATTAATTATTATCGCAAACAGAGGACAAGTGACTGGCTATATTATTTGATTCATCCTCTCACAGCCAGATACTATTGTATTATTAGATGCCTGCATCCTTTTCGCAAACATAGTTTGGCTCAGTGGTTCATGTTTGTATATCATTTGTATAACTATTTTAATAAAGCTTGAGTAGGTCATTTTACAACAATAATGGCCAAGCCTATTACAAGACTGGTGTTTTGGCACATATTACAAAAAAGTTGTTTCAATTTCCTGTATATGCTTCAAGGTGTGTGCAATTTAAACCCTTCGCTGCTAGGCCTCCGTGCTAAGCCCTTTTTTGGCTTTTTGGGGTAGTTCACGCTTAGGCACCTTTAAATTTTTGACCACATAAAGTATCCATGCCAAATATGTGTCCTTTTTTTCCAACATCATGGGTATTCTAACGGTACCCAGGGTTTGTGTATTCCCCTGGAGGTAGCCCAGAAATTTGCCAAAATAGAGCTAATCTTTTTTTTTTAATGGGAAAAAACAGCTACAGATGAAAGCGTCTGTTTTTCCCTGCAAATTATATAAAAAAAAGGGGTTGTGGTGCTGAAATCACCATCTTCTCAGCTTTCAGGGACAAGCAGACTTTTGTCAGAAAATCTAAATATTTTACACATTTTTGGTATTTTTCTGGGACACAGCCTATTTTTTCAGTTTTTTGTGTTTTCAACCTCCAAACAGCTAATGGTAGAAATGGGTATGAAAACAATAATGGATCCTGTAAATCTATACATTTTAGAAAAGGAGACAAAATTCTAAATTCGGCAAGGGGTCATATGTGTAGATCCTTCAAGGTTTCTATATAGAAACTAAGGGGCACATTAGGATGGTGGGCGGGCTTTGCCCGCCCGCCACCCTATCGGGATACGGGACCACCCGCCTCAATGGTGGGGGTCCCGAAATGTGCATTAGGATGCATCCGCCACAGTGGCGGGCGCAATCCTCATGTTAACATTGTGGCGGGAGGTGCTTACTGCATCTCCCGCCACAATCTGAAAAGCATTTGCAGACACGAAGCGGCAAGCACCCCGCAGTGCCTGCTGCTTGGTGTATGCAAATGCGGGGGGGTACCACAGGTACCCCCCCCCCATTGCACAGAACACCTCGGCCATCACCAGGGGGGCCCGCAGAGGGCCCCCAAACCAAAGACCGCCTGCCTTTCCGTGGCGGCATTCCCGCCACGGAAAGGCTTGACAGAATGCCCATTGTAATATGGCTGGCGGTTTCTAACAGACACTGCCACCATATTAAACATATTCCGCCCCGGCCGCATGGCGACCGGGGCGGAAAACAGGCGGGCGGTGTTTTTCCCCGCAGCGGTCACCCCCGCCATCCAAATATGGCGGGGGGAATTAGGCAATGGGTGTCGGGCGGATTGCCTCCGCCAGGCCGGCGGTGACTACCGCCAGCCTGGCGGAGGCAATCCGCCCGACATCATAATGGACCCCTAACTGTTGAATATAGGAACATTGAAAATGAGTTGAAAAAACAGCCATTTGTGTCAACGTTTTCACCTGTAACTTCTTTTACTTATGACAGCTGTTTGAAAGCAATATACTGTTACATCCGCTGGACCTTTCTGGTTGTGGGGATATATTGGACTTTTAGGTTCAACAAGAACCCAACGAACCCAAAGCTAATAACTGAACAGCATCTTGCAATGTTTTTTTATTTATTATGTACCGGGTATATAGCAATTACGTTGGGAAAATATATAAATGGAAAAATCGGTGTGAGAGACACCCATGTATTTCTGAAATTGGAACAAAATATAGAGTTTCAAAAAATTAGATATATGCACATTTTCGAAATATTGAGTACCCATACTAGCATGAGAATTATAGGTAATTTTTCAAACTGACTTCTTTTTTACAAATTGTCTTTCATTTGTAAGGCAGAAATGCATCAAAAGTCAATAGGTAATAACAGTTTCTCTACAATTCTGTTACCCCAAGTCTCCCGATAAAAATGGTGCCTCACTTGTGTAGGTAGGCCTTGTGCCTTGTAGACAGGAAACTACTCAAAATGGACACACTTTGGGGGTCATGAGGATGGTGGGCGGACTTAGTCCACCCGCCATCCTATCGGTGATTGGGACCGCCCGCCATGAGGGCGGGGGTGCCCGTGGGGTGTATTAGGATGCGCCTGCCACTGTGGCGGGCTAATCCCGCATTTTTAGCATTGTGGCGGGCGGTGCTCTCAGCACCGCCTGCCACAATGCTAAAAATGCACGTATGCATTTTGCATATACAAAGCGGCAGGCACTGCGCAGTGCCTTTTGCTTTGTTTACGCAAATGCAGGGCGGTACCACAGGTACCTCCCGTGTGAACCCCCCACCTCTCCTTCACTCTGGGGGCCCTCAGGGGGCCCCCAAAGTGAAGACCGCATGCCTCGATGCCGCCACGGAAAGGCATCTGTTTTGGCCCATGGTAATAGTGCCGGAGGTGTCTAATATTAAACACCATATTAAACCTTTTCCGCCCCGGCCGCAAGGCGACCGGGGCGTTAAAGCGGCGGATGGTCTTTCCGTCCACTGCGGTCCCCCTCTGCCATAGTAATAAGCGGGGGGAAATGGGTGGCGGGCGGGTATGGATGTCTGGCAGATCGCCACCACCCGCACGGCAGTGGCAATCCGCCAGACATCCTAATGGGCCCCTTTGTTTTACAGTGAAAACGGACCCATTTTTTGCAAACTGCCTAGCTGTAGATTTTGAACCCTAGCTCTGCTGGCACCGAGGGAAACCTAGCAAAACTATATATTTTTTAAAACTAGACACCCAGGGGAATCTAGGATGGGGTGACATGACTAGCTCTCACCAGGTTCTATTACCCAGAATCCCTTGCAAACCTAAATATTTGTTAAAAAAAATCCCTTTTTCCTCACATTTCTGTGGTGGAAAGTTCTGGAATCTGGGTGGTTCCACACAATTCCATGCACCCTGCATTTCCCAAAGTCTTCCGAAAAGAATGGTACCTCACTTGTGTGGATAGGTCTAGTGCCTGCGTCAGGAAACGGCCCAAAACTCGACGTGGACACACCACATTTTGACAGTGAAAAGAGAACATTTTTTTTGCTAAGTGCCTAGCTGTAGATTTTGAACCCTAGCTCTGCTGGCACATAGGGACACCTAGCCTAACTATACGCTTTTGAAAACTAGACACCCAGGGGAATCCAGGTTGGGGTGACTTGACTGGCTCTCACCAGATTCTATTTCCCAGAATCCCTTGCAAACCTAAAAATGTATAAATAAAACCCACATTTTTCTCACATTTCTGTAGTGGAAAATTATGGAATCTGTGTGGATCCACACATTTCCACCTTCCCAGTGTGCCCCAACATTCCGAGAAAAATGGTACCTCACTTGCGTGGGTAGGCCTAGTGCCCGCAACAGAAAACGGCCCAAAATGCAGTGTGGATACACCACATTTTCACTGTGAAAACGGACAATTTTTTTACAAAGTGCCTAGCTTTAGATTTTGAACCCTAGCTCTTCTGGCACCTAGGGAAACCTACCAAACCTGTACATTTTTTAAAACTAGACACCCAGTGAAATCCAGGATGGGGTGACTTGACTAGCTCTCACCAGGTTCTGTACCCAGAATCCCTTGCAAACCTAAATATTTGTCAATAAGACCATATTTTCCTCACATTTCTGTGGTGGAAAGTTCTGGAATCTGAGTTGATTCCCAAAAATTCCACCCACCCCGCATTTCCCAAAGTCTCCCGAGAAAAATGGTACCTTACTTGTGTGGGTAGGCCTAGTGCCCGCGACAGGAAACGGCCCAAAACGCAACCTGGACACACCACATTTTCACAGTGAAAATTCACCCTATTTTCGCAAAGTGCCTAGCTGTATGTAGATTTTGAACCCTAGCTCTGCGGGCACCTAGGGGAACCAAGCAAACTAGACACCTAGGGTAATCTAGGATGGGGTGACTTGTCTGGCTCTCAGCAGGTTCTCTTACCCAGAATCCCTTGCAAACCTCAAACTGTGTCCAAAAAACAAATTTTCCTCAAATTTCTGTGGTGGAAAGTTCTGGAATTTGCGTGGATCCACAAAATTCTACACACCCGTGTTCCCCAACGTCTTCAGAGAAAAATGGTATATCACTTGTGCTGAGTGGGTGGCATTTTGTGGATCCATACAGATTCCAGAACTTTCCACCACATATATGTAAGAAAAATATGTTTTTTTTACAAAGTTTGAGGTTTGCAAGGGATTCAGGGTAACATAATAAGGTGAGAGCCAGACAAGTCACCCCATCCTGAATTCCCCTTGGTGTTCAGTTTTAAAAAAGGTAGAGGTTTGCTAGATTTCCCTAGGGGGAAGGGTGGGTTGCCAAGATATGCCCCCAAGGGGGGCAGAAAGACTGCGGATTGGTTAAATTGTTTTCGGGGGTGCAAAGGCCCTTACCCAAGGGCCCGCTCCCCCCTCCCTGGTGTCTAGTGGGAGGTTCTCTGCTTGGGGATCACCTTCCTGGGGCATGGAGATTACCCCCTTTCCAATGATACCTCTCCCATCTTTTTATGTGCTCAGGGGGCTGAGATAGCCCCCAGAGCACATAGAAAGTGAAACTGAAATGAGCCTAAACAGGGGGTTGCCTCGGGAGCTATGGAAGCTCTTTCTCAGCTCCAGAGGCTTTGTGGGAATAAAAGAGGGATTTCATTTGCTATGGCGTCGAAGGCGTGGGAGCCATCCGATGCACATTAGAACTTATGCATCCAATGGCTCCCAGGTGTTCAACGCATTCAAGGGGTTAAGGTACTTGAATGATCTCTATGGTATGTGAAACATCAGTTTCTTGCCTGGGTACCCTTTGCTGAGCTGAAGATGGTAGGTTGTGTCTGTTCAAAATTACAAGAAAAAAGCCCACTAGCAGTGAGGGCTTGAAAAAAGGCATTAGGATTTATTTCTCCAAATGCTCAACTTTTGTGAACCCTCTGCCAAGAAGCCACAAAAACACAAGGTTAAAACTACAGTTGAAAAAGAGCGTTAAATTCAATAAAAGATTGTCTGTTCAATAATCCCAAAGATCATACTCTTCTCCAGCAATCGATCAAATAATCATGATTAAGTGTACAGTAGTTATTCAGGAGTCATGTGAGTCTTTTAGAATCCAATTTTATTCAACAAATGAAATTTGACAGAAGCAGTCCATTCAGCTGAGCCAATGTGTTTCGTCCCTTTAGACTTCATCAGGGCTGATATTTTAAAACATGCATATCACAAAATCTGTCTCGTATAAAAAATATAATATATATGTATAAACCTGCTATTGACATCTGAATAATGAACCTCCAAATGCACCCAACAAGATTCCCTACCTATATACATACGAATACAACCAATTTTCTGAGTATTTATACAATAACAATGTTATCATTTAATAAGTAATAATTATAACTATACATTTTTTAATTTGCTGTTTTTCAAGTTTTTAAATTTTTATTTTTTAAAATGTTTTCACCGGTTGCCTAACCTACCACATTCCTGTCCCCTAGCATAAGAAAAAACACCATTCTTATTAGACGTTCTCCCTATAGTTAATAAACAGATACCATTCTGTTGACCCTTGGATACCTATCTCTTAAAATTAACTGTATAGATCTTACATTTCCATTGTTTATAGGGTTTAGTAACCCTGCAAACCACCTCCGCCCCCCAGGAGCAAGATGCCCTGGACAAAGAATTACTCAACTCACTTGTCAATATTTAAGTGTCATATTCAACCAGGTCTCAGATTCTGTCCTTATTCCATAATTCTTCATAAATAGAATCTCATGCTACAAGGCAGAGTGTTGTATTCCTGTTTGATCTACAATAAAGAGTAGCCATTAAGTCTCCTCTTTTTTGACTCACAAGTGCAATCGCAAAAGAAAAAGACATAAATCCACTTTCTCCCCCACATACATTGTGGAATTGGTAATAGTGAGCTGGTTCGAACACGGTTAGACCGAATCGAATGGCGGCATTCTTGTCTTCTGACCGTGATTTTGCTCTTTAATGGGGATTGTTGATCCTGTCGGACACATCACAAGTGAGCATTTGGCTTACAATTTAGCACCTGATAGGAGGGATACGAGCCAGTGCCCATTGGTGCAGTCACCAGTCGATGTTGGCGGACTACGCCAGTTGAGCTCCTGATTAGAGGGAAACTAGCCCAAGAGGGAGGGTTTCATGTAGGCAATGGTGGTTTTTGCAGGTAGATTCTGTGGAAGAGTCATGTGACACACATTGGAGTGTCTGATTTGAGGAAATTTAAGCCAGAGCAGAACAGAGAAGTTTTTCCATTCTGGTCGGGCTGTCTCCTGATTGGTCGGAATAACTAGTAACAAACAGAAAAAGCAGTCAAGAATAACAATATATTTGTTTCTAGTCATGTGACCGGATGTCCCATGGAGGTGTCCCTTATTGGGCCACACAACTGAAGCAAAGAGAATTAGTGGCTCATGATGATGTCTATGATTGCAGCCAATGGTTTTTAAAAATGTTCATAAGAAAGATGTTGGAGTATCTGACTCACAAGACTCCTGAATAACTACTGTACACTTAAACATGATTATTAGATTGATTGCTGGAGAAGAGTATAATCTTTGAACAGGCAATCTTTTATGAATGTAAAGCTCCTTTTCAACTGTTGTTTTGTTCAAAATTAGCTGTAAAAAAAGGCCAAGCCTTTTATCTGTGTCAGTGATGTCTCTACTTTTCTCAATGACCCTACTTATCCCTTGAGTTCCTTTCTTAGTGATCTTTTCTTTAATCTTTTCAAACAACAACCATCAAACCTTGGTGTGGATTCCCGCTCTTGTGGACTGGTTGACAGCTCAGATAGAGCATCGCTGCATGTTGTCTTGTGTGCCACAGCCTCCTGTATGGGGCTGAAGCAGGCTGTTTAGTGGATGGGCGCTGTCTGATACTTCCACTCGCACATCTTCACCTTATTCACTATCCAGTACTGGTTGATGGGGGAAGTATTCAGTGTACTTTTCCACAGTTATGCCTGACCCCAGTTAGTGCAGGGTCTCTGGTACTGCACTGCCTGACATCTACTATTGGATGCCGCTTATTTGCCTCATTGGCTATTCACTTGAACAAAGCATCTATTGGGTGCCCTGTTCAGCTTCTCCTTGGGGCTTTGTGGTTGCAGGGTGTGTTCCATTTTGCATAGGAACTCAGCAGCCTTACTGCTTCTGGATGGTACTGGGACGGAGTTGTCTTTGCTTACAAACTGTTACTGTTAGCTGGCTTTCTCTCTTCTGGACCTTTGCCTTTTAATTTTTGCACAGGCTGCAACTTGGGCCTCTGTTGTTTCTTCTGAGTGTTTTGCATGCTGTCGGGCTACTTGCCCATTTCCCTGATGTTGCAGCCAGTTCTCTGTTAAATTTTCTTGTTCAGGTGTGTGCTTTGTCCTCCCTACCCCCAATGTTCTGATGTCTGAATATAGTGGGTTAGTTACTTTGGCCAACTTGTATGGACTACCATCTGGTTCTTTTTGTTTTTGGGGTCCTTTCCCATTGTTTTATCATTGGTTCTTCTGCTGCTTCTACCAGCCAACTTGGTCATTCTTGCATCCTTGGTGTCCTTGTTGGTATTTAATATGGCCACTGTGGTGTGGACATCAGCATGATTTCTGTCTCAAGTCTGTTGTTCTACTCTTGTTCCACTCATATATTGTAATGTGGTGAGATTTATGACAAGAAACACAGAACAAAATGGAGTAATGCCTCCTTTCTAATAATCATCATTGCATCAAGTCCAGGTTTTACTAGTCACAGTCCTTCGAACCTTCTTCCTAATCTCTAGACTGCTGTCACTTGTAATTTCCTGACCGTCCACTTGGATTGATGGGAAGTAAAAAAGGAAGACCAGTGGGAAGGGAAAAAGGGTTAGACTCACATTTTATATGTGAGGATTTGTAAAAATTATCATAATGTAGTATGGGACCAAAGTTATGGTTTGCACGGTGGGCGAGGACTGTTCCTCACTCAGTAAGGATGGTATCAAGGAAGGCCTGGAATCGGCATATTAAAGATTTGGTGGTATGTAATCAGGGCATTACCCTATACTATAGATTTTGTAATAAAATGCTCAAGACTTTGCAATATTTTACAGGTCATTGTTTTATGAGTTCCAGTTAGAAATAAACAATGTGGATCACAATGAAATACAAGTCTACTAACTTCTTCCATTTAGCATATATTAGATTGGTTGAGTAAAGGTATGGAGGGCTTTCTTAGCTTTTACCATACCATCTAATCTACAACTTTAAGTCAAAAAGCTATTTTATAGAACTAAATGTACATGTAACATTGGTAAAATAGATATATACACAAACTTGTACATTATGTTGTTTGTTCATGAGCATTTAAAAAAATGTATGCAATTTGTGTACTGATGTTTTGCAATTTTGTACATTTCTATTTTCAACCGACTAACATGTTTAAAATAATTGGTCTGTAAGATTACATCCAATGTTTTAGACAAGCCATTTTCAGTGAGTGACTTGTATGTTACATAACATATGATATAAACAGTATTATAGGAAAAGCCTGATATAAAATACTTTTTTTTAAAGAAACAATTATTTCGTAATTGCAGCCTAGGTTGCACATTATGGGGAAGAATGGAATCTTAACCAAACAGATGACACCATTGTCATTGTACTAAATACATGTATTGTTGTATAACCCTATGTGACGGGATGGTAACAAGCTGGGATCATCCGCATGGCAGTTCACAAGTCCCAAAAACAATTCCATTGCCTTCTCCAAAATAAGCCTTTTTGGGAGCAGAATTTACTGGTCCACACCCAAGCTCTGCGCAGACCACTTTTACATTAAAGGCGTTCCAGTAAGTGTCACACCTGGTCTCCCCAAGATTTATTGTAGAAAAATCTTCGTTAGGCAGTTAACTAGTACAGTAAAAAAGAAATGTTTAAATAGAAGACTAATGGAGCATTTTTGTGTTTTAATTATTTGCATTTTTTTCCTCTATTGATGTGTCTAATAAACACACAGTAATGACGATTGAAAGACTAGCTAGTGCTGAAACCCTCCAGATTTTCTACTAAGAGGTTGAAATCAGTGTATTGAAAATGTGCAGATAATAATGTTAACATCAATTTCTTGTAGGAACCCAATTCAGACACTACTCACAATCCATAATAAACATCCTTGATTTTATGTTCTAAATTCCTATTGCTCTATATGCTCTTTCCTCTGTATCCTCTCCATTAGATACTTCACCACTACTACCTATGTTGCTGAGCTTCCGCTGTACCTGAAAAAGATGCAAGATTTGCATCTGACAAAGAGAAAACACAAGAATCAATCAACAGGCCTCATTCCTTGACTGCAAGTACCTAGAACTTCATCAACTACCAACATAACGTTGTGACATGCCAGAAGGCAAATTCAGGTGAGGTCACAATGGGCATGTATGGTCTTCTATATACCAATTCAATCGGACCTCCACCCGGACTCTTCTCCATGCTAGTTTAATCAATATGGCCCTCACCACTCTATTC
This sequence comes from Lissotriton vulgaris, assembly GCF_964263255.1. Classification (NCBI taxonomy): domain Eukaryota; kingdom Metazoa; phylum Chordata; class Amphibia; order Caudata; family Salamandridae; genus Lissotriton; species Lissotriton vulgaris. The sequence continues at coordinate 1,185,635,330 of NC_141693.1, read as the reverse complement.
TTTTGTCCCTCCTTCAAATACCTGAGCTTAATCTATCCCTATATAACATAAAGATTGGACCAGAGCTTCCTCCTACACACCAGAACTGGTCAACAAAACAGACACTAGAAGACTACTTCAGAAGTAAAACAAACAATGCTGAAGTGACAAAGAACTGAAAAGACACAACAAATGTTTTAAACAAATTTGTCACTAATCTACTTTACGCAGACATTCGTTACTCAATCAGTGACCTGATCAAAGTAGTAGGCCTTCCAAAACCCCTGCACAAGTCACCCTACTAATTCAGTGAGGTCATGCTTCCAATGCACAAACAGACCTGCAATTCGTCACAAGCTTGGTGTTGAAAAACAAACTAAGGCGTAAATGCAACCAAATGGCATCTGATACTTTCAGAGTAGTCCATCCATGTTGGTAGAGGAAAAGTTTACATCTGGAATGGCCTCTAACGCTGGCCATCACTATAGATCTCACTCCATTTTCTCTCCTGCATCCGCTAAAGTTGTACAACATTTTAGCCTCAAACTGAGGCAATGAGCATTCGGATTAAGCATATTCTTTTTTGCTAAAGCCTGTTAGCTTGCCCCTGTTTCACCAAGGATTTGCCCGGAAAAACAAAATCAGGATGAATATGGCCACCTGGGTAAGCAGGTGAGACACCCCCTAACCCAATTTGCCCAAGTGAGCACCCACTCAGAACGTAACATAAAGATGAAAATGGTTGGAGAGGGTTGGTCACGTCACATCGGAGGGACCAGTTACACTTCCTTGAAATCTGCAACAACTCTGGATCTGAAACCCCTCTTTTCATTACTAAGGAGATCCACGGAAGCTTTCGTATTGGAAACTCTGTAGATTACCCTGACTTCATAAAAAGTGAATTGATATTTCCTGTTGACCAACCAATTACAAGGTCGCTACCTAATCCGTTTTTTATATACATTGTACTTCAATTTTATGTTGTGAAGTTTCTTTTGTTTCACAGCATCAAAGTCCACAGTGAACCCAATGGATTTTTCTGGATATGTTACAGGATATTATTTCGCAATGTACTTCAAATTTAAAGGTGGCTGAGCGAATGTCTCTCTGGGTCAGATGTTATATACGCCTAAGGACTCGGTCCTCACATCGAAAAAAAAATATGATGTACACTAAAGCAAGAAGGTAGAAGCATTAGTAAAAAGGAGCAATAATTACCAGTGGCCTGAGTTGATGTTGCAGTTGATAATGTTGTCGTTATTGTTACTGCAGATGTTGTAGTGCCTGAAGCATGAACACAGTTAATAAAATGAGGTCCAGGATTTATTACAAATAAATATACACTTTTATCAAAGTTCTCACTGTCCATATTACAATGTTGCTGCTTCTCTATGTAATCAGTGTTAAAATTCTAGATCTAACTCTCCTATTTCGCCTATTGCAAGTGAACCTCAATATCTGTGACAACACAATTGTTTCCCCAGTCTCACAAACCACACACTTGAAAGGGTCACTCATATAGACTTCCCTTAGGCTGCATGTCAGAATAGCAACACCATAAATATCGTCCTTGAAAGTAGATTTGGAGCTAAGAATAGTGACTCTACACCCACTTATACATACCTAACACCATGATATGTTTAGGGCATATTAAATATTAACTGTGCTTTTAAAACACACTTTACTTGTGATATCAAAGAGCAGAAAACTAGATCAGTCTCAAAAATACTTACATTCAAAGCATAATCTCAAACATTCACTTTGAAGTGACTATTATTCAAAACATTTTAAATTACAACTTGGTGAAACTAAAAAGTAAATTTGTATTTACCGTGACAAAAGTAGACAGGCCTAAAACCGACTGAGCCTCCTCTCAAGACAAAATGTGTATGATGGCCCCTCTGACTAATGGTCAGCTCCTTTATTAGGGCAAGCCTGGGCAGCGCTTGCGCTGATTCTTCGAGATATGCGTGATGCGCGTCAGCGTCTGAATCGAGCAACAGTCCTGGAAGTCGGAGCCCATATTGCCGGTCTGAAAACGATCTAAAGGCACGACCCGTTCATTAGAAATCAAGGCAGCAATGCCGCACCTCAATCGTCAATAACGAGATGCTTGGAGAACCAAGCTAGGACAGGATCTGTTCAACCGGAATTCTGGCAGCATTCGAACTCGCAGCCACGAGAGTACAGAGTACACTGCCACATCGTGTCTATCCCAGCGCGACTTGCTGATCGAACAAGGGACCAGGCTCAAGAAAGAAAGAAGGGCCCAAGTTTTAGATATTCTCCGCCCTACCATGCATGGTGGAGAGCAGCACAGAAAGAGACACTAAGGCCACCTCCAGTCCATGTCCTGAGGAGAACCCCAGAATAATCTAAGGGTTCAAAACGCGTTGACTCTACGCTGGAACCAGAATCATAATGGGTATCGCAGGAATACAGTCTAAATACTTTTTCCTGCTAATAGACCCTGACAAAAATACAATTTCCAGTGTAGCTGACAGGCAGTCACTCAGAAATTATTGTTTGGCTGCTTGTTCTTGTTTTTGTATAAAATATTAGGACTGGTGCCCGAAGAATGTAATATTTGGAGGCATCCCGCATCCCTTATGTGTATATGGTGTCTATATGATTGTTTTTTCGTGCTCATTTGTTTGTAATATGTGTTTGTATTAATGATGTATAGTGTCTTACTTTCGTACATATTTGAACTGTAAATAATACATGCAAATAAGTAAAAATAATCATAATGCAAATGTTGCCCGCCTAGGATCATTGGCTAAGTGTGGTGCAAATAGATTGAATTGATTTACCTGGCCATCTTTGTTCTTTATCAAATTTGAGTGGTCTAGGCCAGGTAATAACCAGACCCAAGCCTTTTTTAGTTTCACTGTATACAGCTTTTGGGCATTCAGCCTGCCCAGTGCCTTTTTGTTCATTACTTAAATTGTCCTTTAAAAAGGCTTACCTGCTAGTGGTTAATCTTTGGGTTTTGTCCCTCCTTTTTGTGTTTTGTTTCCTCCTATGGAGCATACCTAATGACTAGTATCTTTCCTCTTTGATGTTTGTCTGTTAGTTTTGGGGCAATATTGCTTTTCTTTTTTTCCTGTTTGTTTTTGGCAAAGCCTCCCCTTTTTTTGTTCCTTGTCCTTTTGCGCCATGTAAAACGAGTGTGAGTAGGCAACGTTTCCAAATCTTAAAATGAATTTGTTTTCACTCAGAAGGGTCCCATATGTGCACTTTTGTAAGGTATTTGTAATGTATGTGCTTTCCAGAGGCACCTATTCAACCCTCAAATCCCTCATGCTTCACAATTTGACCCATCCCACCACCACCACCCTCATTGCTGCTTTGCCCCTCCTTGCTCGTTTAACTCCTCAACTGTAAGAGGCGAGGTTGACTCCTTGTGCCTGGCTAGAATTGTTTATTATACATTGGTGATAAAGGTTCTCCTGTACCTGGCCGTTTTTAATAATTCACATCAAGGACATATGTATCAGCACTGAACTAATTGCTGCTATTTGTCACAGTCAAATTTGCATCAAGTAGCCACAGGAAAACATATCTTGAACTTGCGAGCAATTTAATTTGTCAGCACGAGTGTTAGACCCAAGATCCCTGGTTGGCTGAGGTAGGTATGTCAGGCCAAATAGGGACACTCAGTCCCATGTCAGGGCAAGGAAGGACACCTTCTGAGATAGCACCCGCTCTCCTCCATAACAGCTTGGCACAAGCAGCCAGGCTTATCTTTAAGACAATTGTTTAAAGTATTTCCAACTGTGCTCCAGCAACCCAATGATGACCCCATAAATGGACTCCACACGAGTTTTTATAAAAACAAGTATACATTTTACATAAAAAGATGCACAATAAGACCACACAATATAAATCCAACATATGCATATTTGTAATATTCCTCCTGGCTGGTTGTTAGGCCAGCCAGCCCTTGTAAGTTCTAAACATTCCACTGTAGTCCTAATACAATGTTATGTAGTTCGTAATGCTAGAATCAGGCACTTTGGAACGGAAAAGTAATGCAATGCATAACGTAACAATCAGGCACTTTGCAATGTATTAATGCAATACGTAATTCAACAACCAGGTACGTCATTATGCAGAAATAATGCAAGGCATAATACACTAATCGGTTAGTTCACTATGCAGGAATAGTGCAATGCGTAATACACTATTCAGGTAGTTTGTTATGCAGAAACAATGCAATGTGTCATACTACAATCAGGTAGTTTGTTATGCAGAAATAATGCCATGCGTAAAACTCTAATCAGGTAGTTCGTTATGCAGGACTAATGCAAAGCGTAATTCACTAATCAGGTAGTTCGGTGTGCAGAAATTATGCAATGTGTAATATGACAATCAGGTTCTCTGTTATGCAGAAAAAAGGTAATGCGTAATACACTCGAGCACCGATCATGTTGCCTTCGGCGATCTCTCCGCCACTCGTGCTGATTTGCAGTCAGCCTCTGTCAACAGTTCCCCTCAACATGGGTTTGGTGTAACAAAAAGTGCAGCTCCACACTCCGGTCCTTGTACTGCCAATCCATTGGCAAGTACGGGCCAGATATGAGCTGAAGCAGAGGCTGGAGCTGCCAGAATGAGAGAGAGGTTGAGAGCGTCTCCCACAGAGCCCGCACCCCACGCCAGGCGTCAACACACGTTACCTGGGGGGTGCAACTTCACTCTCCTCTCCTCTTCCAGCGACTTTGGCTTCCGATGCAATCTTTGTGAATTCCGGGCCTGTGGCTCATGATGGAGTGTTTCCATCACGAGCATGGCGGCGCTGCGTGACCCCCCTCCCCTCCAGTGCCGCGGGCGAATTACTGCCGCGGCCAAGGGGTAAAGCTTTTAAAAACTGTTTTCAATCTTTGCTTCGCACTGTGCTGCCAAGCTCTAGACTCAGTGCTGCCTTCATAGGTGCAACAGTGCCACCTGCAGGATTTTCTTATTATAGCAAACAGAGCGCAAGTCACTGACATTATTATTATTGGGGCTGGGCATAGTTTGCGTAGCGCCACTATGCACACTACGCAGAATTTTGGAGAAAAAAAAGTGGAAAACGGGGGCACGTCCTGAGGGTCCGTGTGCCCAGGACAGGGGTCCCTCGTGCCTGGGCAGACTCCCTGATCTCCCCGGGCCGATTGGAGCCCAGGAACCCTGCAGCCCCGGAGCCCTGCAGCCCCGGAGCCCCGGAGCCCTACAGTCCCCGACCCGGGAGCCCCAGAGCCCTGCAGCCCCCGGAGCCCTGCAGTCCCCGAGCCCTGGAGCCCTGCAGCCCCGGAGCCCTGCAGTCCCCGAGGCCTGGAGCCCCGGAACCCTGCAGCCCCCAGAGCCCTGCAGCCCCGGAGCCTTGCAGTCCCCGAGCCCTGGAGCCCCCAGAGCCCTGCAGCCCTGGAGCCCTGCAGGCCAGGAGCCCTGCAGTCTCCGAGCCCCGGAGTACTGCAGCCCCGGAGCCCTGCAAGGGCAGGCAGAAGCCCTCCCGCGGAGGCTCAGGGCAAGCAGATTGGCGTCATTTCGGTCCCGGCCATCTGGTCACCCCTCTCGCCTCGGCCATCTGGTCGCGCCCAATGCTTTCCTATGGGGCGACCAGATGGCTGGGCTTCCCTGGAAGTCCCGATGAGGTGCAATTCGCCTCCCGGATCCCAGGCGGGGCTCCAGGAGGTCGGGCATGTTCGCGCCCTGGGTCCCCTCTGTCACCTTGAGTGCCGGAGCTCTGCAGCCCGAGAGCCCTGGAGCCCTGCAGCCGCCGAAGCCCCCGGAGCCCTGAAGCCCCCGAGCCCTGCAGCCTTGGAGTCCCAGAGCGCTGGAGCCCCGGAGCCCCGGAGCACTGGAGCCCTGGAGCCCTGGAGCCTCAGAGCCCTGTGGCCCCGGAGCCCTGGAAGGGCCGGCGGGAGCTCTCCCGCGGAGGCTCGGGGCAGGCAGATTGGCGTCATGTCAGTCCCGGACATCTGGTCTCATCTTTCCACTTGGCCATCTGGTCGCACCCAAGGCTTCCTAATGGGGCGACCAGATGGCCGGGCTTCCCTGGAAGTCCCGATGAGGTGACATTCGCCTCCCGGATCCCAGCCAGGGCTCCAGGAGGTCAGGCACATTGTCTCCCTGGGTCCCTTCCATCACTCCCAGAAAGAGGGGTAGCCTTCCTCCGGATTACTAGGGGCAATGGTATGCCCGCACACCGTTCCGGGGCTGGCGGTTCCCTGCCGCGGACCACATAGGCGATGACCGGGCAACACCTCCCAGGCGTCCGGGGCTCCCTCCTCTAGCCTGCGGCGTGGCAAAGTACCCAGGACGGGCTCCATGGGTCCCGGGCCGTCCTCCCCATGCCTGAGGCCCAGCGTGGGGTTTCAGAGCCCCCCTGAGCACTGCGGCCCCGGAGCCCTGGAGCCCTGTAGCCCTGGAGCCCTGTAGACCTGGAGCCTGTGAGCCCTGGAGCCCCAGAGCCCTGCAGCCCCTGAGCCCTCCAGCCCCGGAGCCCTGCAGCCCGGGAGCCCTGGAGCCCCGGAGCCCTGCAGTCCCCGAGCCCCGTAGCCCTGCAGCCCCGCAGCCCCGGAGCCCCGGAGCCCTGCAGCCCTGCAGCCCCTGAGCCCTTCAGCCCTGCAGCCCTGGAGCCCTGCAGTCCCCGAGCCCCGGAGCCCTGCAGCCCCCAAGCACTGCAAGGGCAGGCGGGAGCCCTCCCGCGGAGGCTCGGGGCAGGCAGATCGGCGTCATTTCGGTCCCGGCCATCTGGTTGCCCCTCTCGCCGCGGCCATCTGGTCGCGCCCAATGCTTTCCTATGGGGTGACCAGATGGCCGGGCTTCCTGGAAGTCCCGAAGAGGTGCCATTTACCTCCCGGATCCCAGGTAGGGCTCCAGGAGGTCGGACACGTTTGCGCCCTGGGTCCCCTCTGTCACCTCGAGTGCACGGATTACAAGAAAGGGGGGTAATTGTCCTCCGGATTACTAGGGGCAAGGGTATGCCCGGACACCCTCCTGGGGCTGGTGGTTCCCTGCCTGGGACCAGATGGGCTGTGTTCCCGAGCAATAGCTCCCAGGCGTCCAGGGCTCCCTCCTGCGGCCCGCAGCGTGGCAAAGTACCCGGGATGGGCTCCATGGGTCCGGGGCCCTGCAACCCCAGAGCCCCGCAGCCCCGGGGCCCTGCAGCCCCAGAGCCCTGCAGCCCCGGAGCCCTGCAGCCCCGGAGCCCTGCAGCCCCAGAGCCCCGGAGCCCTGCAGTCCCCGTAGCCCTGGAGCCCTGCAGTCCTGCAGCCCTAAAGCCCTGCATCCCTAAAGCCCTGCAGCCCTGCAGACCCGGAGCCCTGGAGCCCCGGAGCGTGAGCAGGCGGGAGCCCTACCGCGAAGGCCTCGGGATAGGCAGATGGGGAGTCCTTTCGGTCCCGGCCATCTGGTCGCCCCTCTCCTCTCGGCCATCTGGTCGCCCGCAATGCTTTCTTATGGAGCGACCAGATGGCCGGGCTTCCCTGGAAGCAACGATGAGGTGCCATTCGCCTCCCGGATCCCAGCCAGGGCTCCAGGAGGTCGATCACGTTCGCGCCTAGGGTCCCCTGAGCCTCGCGGTGCGCACTTGTTTCCAGAAAGAGGGGTAGCCTTCCTCCGGATTACTAGGGACAAGGTACTCTGGGACCCCTATCGGCCTAGCGGTCCTCAGCCGGCAGCTAGACAGGCCAGGATGCCGCCCCTGCCCCAGGTCCGTCCCTGGGTCCGTCGCGTGGCAGGATGCCCTGGATAGGGTCCGGGAGGGCCCGGGCCTGGGGTCCCTGTCCCCCCGGCATGCTGTACTGCCCGGGACGGCGGGGGTTCCGTTGGGTTCAGGAGCTCCGGCCTGGGGCTCCGTCCTGGTTCCTGCCGCGTCGCAGGGTGCCCGATACAGGGTCCGGAGGGCCCGGGGAGGCTTCTCCTCTGCCTCGGGCCTGGGAACCCCAGTGGGGTCCAGGGGCCCTGCTGGGCCCCGGGTGGGGTGCTCCGGCCCAGGGCCCTGTCCCCCAGCCTAGGGCCCTGTCCCCCGGCCTGCCGCACTGCCAAAGTCCCGGGACGGGGTTCCGTGGTGCCCGGGGAGCCTCCCCCCGCTTGGCTGGGTTCAGGAGCTCCGTCCGGGGCCCCTGAGGGCCCCTGAGAGGGTGGCCTCTTCACCCGGGGTTCCGTCCTGGGTCCTGCCGTGTGGCAGGGTGCCTGGGACGGGGTATAGAGGGCCCAGGGTAGGCTTGCCCTGCGCCTCCGGGCCTGGGAGCCCCGTCTGGGTCCAGGGGCCCCACCGGGCCCCGGGTTGCGTGCTCTGGCCCAGGGCCCTGTCACCTCGGCCTGCTGCACTGCCAAAGGCCCGGGACGGGGGTTCTGAATGAATGAATGAATTAATGAATGAATGAATGAATGAAATAAAACTTATAAACGCGCAACTTTGCCCGGAGGCATCAAGGCGCCTACAAAGAAAATGAAAAACGAAAAGGCGAAACCAAAGAGCTAAGGGTAAGCTTTGCCAAAGAGCCATGTCTTCAGGGCCTTTCTGAAATATTGTATTGAGGGTAACATCCTAATTTCTAAAGGGACAGTGTTCCACCATCTTGGAGCCAGATTGGAAATGGCTCTGCCTCCCCATTTGGCTCTTCGCACTCGGGGAGCGGTGAGGAGCCACTTCGAGGAGGAACGAAGGTTCCTAGCAGGGACATAGGGAATCAGGAGATCTTTTACACCTCCGGTCTCTTTTCTGTTTAAGGCTCCGAACACCAGGCAAAGCACTTTAAATGAAATCCTGGCATCAATAGGAAGCCAGTGCAAAGATTTCCTGGCGGCGGTAACTGACGACCTTCTAGGAAGGTCCAGTACAAACTTTGCCGCTGCATTTTGCACCGATTGAAGACCTTGCAACAGGCCTTTATTGGCTCCAGCGTATAAAGCATTACAATAATCAAGCTGGGATGTTATCAAAGCTACCACAGTTTGTTTCCGGGCTTTCACAGACAGGTAGTGCTTGATTTTCCGCAGGATTCCAATGACGCCCCAGCAGGTGGAGATAGTCCGCTTTACTTGGAGGGCCATGTCGAGGGAAGGGTAAATCATAGCCCCCAGATTTCGTGCTGTGAAAGTTGGAGCCGGACACGCCCCCAGGGATCCGGGCCACCATTCCGCCGACCAGATGTCTTCCTTCTCGCCGAACACAAGGATCTCCATCTTTTCGCCGTTTAACCGCCATGAATTGTCAATCATCCAATGGGTGACTGCCTCCATATAGAGTCTAAACTTGGAGGCAGAAGAACTGACAGGCTGGGCGAGGGACAGCAAGATCTGAGTGTCATCGGCGTATGACACTACGTCCATCCCAAAAGATCTAATAAGCCTGGCCAGGGGGGTCACGTAGATGTTGAACAGGGTCGGACTTAACGCCGACCCCTGTGGAACCCCCCACTTCATTGGCAGGGATGGAGATAGAAACTCTCCCAGCTTCACTCTCTGTTCCCTCTGGTCCAGGAAAGAAGCCAACAGGCTTAATGCGGGCCCCTCCACCCCTATCTCCCTCAGACGAGATGTTAAAACGAGGGGAGACAGGGTGTCAAACGCAGCTGTAAGATTCAGCAGGATCAGCAACGTACTCCCACCCTTGCCAACTGTGGTGCGGATGTTATCAAGCACCACAGTCAGGTCGGATTCCGTGCTATGACCCTTCCGAAAACCGTGCTGCGAATGATCCAAAAGACCAGAGGATTCCAGGAAGGAAGAAAGATGCTGGCGTAGATGGATTTCCAGCATCTTTGAGCAGTGAGATGGAGCGGAAATTTTTAAGCACCTCCGGGTCCAACGACGGCTTCTTCAAGAGCGGCTTCACCACAGCCTTCTTCCATTGGGAAGGAAAAATGTCATCCCTCAGAGCCCTATTCATCATCTGAAGTAACGGGGGCAAAAGAGTTTCCTTACATTGTTTGAGAAGATAGAGAGGACAGGGATCAAGAGGTGAACCAGACTTGGTCTTAGCCAAGAGGACTTCCAGTTCCTGTAAGGAAAGCAGGGGAAAGCTAGACAGCAAGTTTGAATTAGCAAGTCTAACAGACCCTATGAGGGGAGGGATCTGAGAGATAGGAGAGGTAGGGGAAGGAATCCTTTGGAGCTCAAGGGCCGAGACAATTCCAGTAATTTTGTCATGAAAAAATTTAGCTATGTTGTCACATAGCTGTTGCGAACAGATGACAGGATCAGGGGTCTTCAGGGTAATCAGAGAGTCAACGATGTTAAAGAGCTCTTTCGAAGAAGTGAGAGCCCCGGTGAGGTTTGAGAAATATTCCTGCTTAATTCTTATAACCTCCGCCCTATATTCCCTCAGAAGGGTTTTATGACTTATCCTGTCCTGTATGTTCCCACTAGATCTCCAGCGTCGTTCCTGCTTTCTACAGCCTTGTCTTAATAGCCTTAAAGACTCGGCATACCAGGGGCCAACGGCCTTTTTCGAGCAGAGGAACGCAAAGAAGGAGGTGCCCGAGGAGCCTCCCCTTGCTCGATGGCTTCAGGAGCCCCGTCCGGGTACCCTGAGGGCCCCGGGGAGGGTGGCCTCCCCACCTGTGGCTCCGTCCTGGGTCATGCCGCACGGCAGGGTGCCCGGGATGGGGTCCGGAGGGTCCAGGCAGCTTCCTTTTCATGCCCGGCTATCTGGTCGCCCAGATCCCCTCGGCCATCTGGTTACCCGGATCCCATCGGCCACCTGGTTGCCAGAAATGCTTTACTATGGGGCTACCAGATGGCCGGACTTCCCTGGAAGTCCCGATGAGGTGCCATTTGCTTACCGGATCCAGCGAGTGCTCCTGGAGGTCGGGTACTTTCGCGCCTTGGGTCCCCTGAGCCTTGCGGTGCGCACTTGTTCCCAAAAAGAGGGGTAGCCTTCCTCCGGATTACTAGGGACAAGGTACTCTGGGACCCCTCTCGGCCTAGCGTTCCTCAGCCGGCAGCTGGATGGGCCAGGATGCCACCCCAGCCCCGGGTCCGTCCCTGGGCCTGCGGCGTGGCAGGAAGCCCTGGATGGGGTCTGGGAGGGATAGGGAGGCGTCCCCTGCGCCTCCGCTCTTCTGGCTGGGGCCAGGGGCCCGGCCGGGCCCCGGGTCGGGTGCCCTGGCTCCGGGCCCCATCCCCCATCCCCCGACCTGCCGCACTGCTGAAGCCCGGGACAGGGTTCCGTTGTGCCCGGGGAGCCGCGACTGGCTCTGGGTCGCCTGGGAAGGCGTCGGGGTGGCAGGTGTCCCTCCGCTCCGGTGTTACAGCCCCCCTGGCAGCAGCTTCGTGTGTCCGCGGGGCCGAGTGAGATTCGACCGCCTCCGCGCCCTCCCCTGGCCACCCGTCCCCGGCAGCCCCTTGGGTCTCGCCGGGGCGGTTGAAGGGGAGACAGGGCCCCCTGCTCCCGGCATGACTGTCGACTGGGGCGGACTGTTCTCAGTGCGCCCTGACTGTGTCGCGCCGCTGGGTGGGGAGACCCACGCCGGGCGCCAGGGGTCTGCGGCGATGTCGGTTACCTACCCGACTCGTCTTGAAACACGGACCAAGGAGTCTAACACATGAGCGAGTCAGAGGGCCGAGTGAAACCCTGTGGCGCAATGAAGGTGAGGGCCGGCGCGCGCCGGCTGAGGTGGGATCCCGCTGCGCTTCTAGCGGCGGGCGCACCACCGGTCTGTCTCGTCCGCTCCGTCGGGGAGGTGAGCGTGCGTGATTGGACCCGAAAGATGGTAAACTATGCCTGGGCAGGGCGAAGCCAGAGGAAACTCTGGTGGAGGTCCGTATTGTATTGTATTGTATTGTTATTTATATAGCGCGGTTGCTGCCCAATGGGCGTCCAAGCTCTGGAGCATGAAGACAGAACTGTAAATGACGGAAGGGTTATGATTCGGTGGATTTGGCAAACAGGTAGGTTTTCAATTGTTTGCGGAAAGAGAGTAGGTTTGGATTAGTCCGGAGTTGTAGGGGGAGTGAGTTTCTACATCTTAGAGGCGTTTAAGGAGAACATCCTTCCTCCGGTCCTGGCTCTTCTTACTCTGGGTGCCATGGCCAGGAAGGCCTCCGTGGATCGAAGGTTTCTCTTTGGGTGGTATTGAGTGACTAGCTTTCCAATGATAGCTGGACCAGACTTCCAGAAGGCCCGGTGGGCAATACATAACGCCTTGAATGCAACTCTCAGTCGAACTGGAAGCCAGTGCAGGCTGTTCAGTGCAGGTTTAGCTGACTGAGTCCGTGGAATCTGTAGCAGGGTGCGGGCTGCACAGTTCTGCACCACCTGTAGCTTTTGTAGGGTCATCTCAGGGGCTCCAACATACAGGGCGTTGTTCGAGTCTAGCCGGGACTGAATCAGGCCCTGTACTGCCACTTGTTTGGCTTCCATAGGTAGGAGGGGAAGAACTTTCCCTAGTGTCCTAAGTAGGCCAAAACATGTGGCGGATAGTTTGGTGGCCTGGGTGGAGAAGGAGAGACATTTGTCAAGCCATACTCCCAGGCTTTTTACGCTTTCCTTGGGGGTGGGAGGGGTACCTAGGCATGGAGGCCATAGGGATGAGAAAGACACTGGTGATACTGAGCCCAGGAGCATGAGCTCAGTTTTGTCTCCGTTAAGTTTTAAGGAGGAGCATGTCATCCACTCCTTGACATCCTCTAGGCATTTCAGCAGGCCTTCTGAGGTATGTCTGGCACCCTCTTGAGCCAGTGAAACCACTAGCTGGGTATCGTCAGCATACGATACAATTTTTATACCGTATGGTTCGACGATCCCAGCCAGAGGTTTCATATATACATTGAACAGCACAGGGCTCAATGAGGAGCCCTGCGGTACCCCACAGTTCAGGGATTTTCTGGCTGATACTGTGTCCCCGTCAAAGATCTGGAAAGATCTGTTGTTCAGGAATGAATCGAACCACCTTAGAGCATCGCCAGTGACACCGATGTTGCATAGACGGTTCAGCAAGGTGGTGTAGCTGACCGTGTCAAAGGCGGCACTTAGTTCAAGGAGGATCCCTTTCACTGATCCTCCCTGATCTAGTATTTTTCGTGACTCTTCGGTGATCGCAAGCAGGGCAGTTTCAGTGCCTTGCTTGGGCCTGAATCCTGTCTGGGTTGGGTCCAGAAGCGAGTTACTCTCCAGGAATTGCACTAGTTGGGTATTTATGTGCTTCTCCAGAACCTTACTTACCCAGGGAAGTAATGAGATTGGGCGGTAACTGGAGTGGTCTTCTGGGTTGAGAGTGGTTTTTTTTAATAGTGCCCGAACCATGGCTCTCTTCCAACTCGTGGGAACTATACAGGAGGCGATGGAGGAGTTGGCGATGCACGTCAGGACCGTAGCGGTCCTGACGTGCAAATCTTTCATACGACCTGGGTATAGGGGCGAAAGACTAATCGAACCATCTAGTAGCTGGTTCCCTCCGAAGTTTCCCTCAGGATGGCTGGCGCTCGGAACCCCCAGTTTTATCTGGTAAAGTGAATGATTAGAGGTCGAAACGATCTCAACCTATTCTCAAACTTTAAATGGGTAAGAAGCCTGGCTCGCTGGCGTGGAGCAGGGTATGGAATGCGAGTGCCTAGTGGGCCACTTTTGGTAAGCAGAACTGGCGCTGCGGGATGAACCGAACGCCGGGTTAAGGCGCCCAATGCCGATGCTAATCAGACCCCAGAAAAGTTGTTGGTTGATATAGACAGCAGACGGTGGCCATAGAAGTCGGAATCTGCTAAGGAGTGTGTAACAACTCACCTGCCGAATCAATTAGCCCTGAAAAGGGATGGCGCTGGAGCGTCGGGCCCATACCCAGCCATCGCCGGTGCTGAGAGCCGCGGGGGCTAAGCCGTGACGAGTAGGAGAACAGCTGCGGTGATCACGGAAGCCTGGGGCGAGGGCCCGGGTGGAGCCGCCGCAGGTGCAGATCTTGGTGGTAGTTTCAAATATTCAAACGAGAACGTTGAAGGCCGAAGGTGAGAAGGGTTCCATGTCAACAGCATTTGAACATGGGTCAGTCGGTCCTAAGAGATGGGCGAGCACTGTTCGGAAGGGAGGGGCAATGGCCTCCTTTGCCCTCGGCCGCTCGAAAGGGAGTCGGGTTCAGATCCCCGAACCCGGAGTGGCGGAGACGGGCGCCCTCGCGGCGTCCAGTGCGGTAACGCAAACGATCCCGGAGAAGCTGGCTGGAGCCCCGGGGAGAGTTCTCTTTTCTTTGTGAAGGGCAGGACGCCCTGGAATGGGTTCGCCCCGAGAGAGGGGTTCGAGCCTTGGAAAGGGTCGCGGTTCCGGCAGCGTCCGGTGAGCTCTCACTGGTCCTTGAAAATCCGGGGGAGATGGTGTAAATCTCGCGCCGGGCCGTACCCATATCCGCAGCAGGTCTCCAAGGTGAACAGCCTCTGGCATGTTGGAACAATGTAGGTAAGGGAAGTCGGAAAGTCAGATCCGTAACTTCGGGATAAGGATTGGCTCTAAGGGCTGGGTCGGTCGGGCTGAGGCGCGAAGCGGGGCTGGGCACGCGCCGTGTCTGGACGAGGCACCTTCCTCCGGGGCAGCGGCAACTCTGGACGAGAGCCGGGCCCTTCTAGTGGATCACCCCAGCTGTGGTGGTCGCCTCTCCCCAAGGGCGCAGGGCCGGCGCCTAGCAGCTGACTTAGAACTGGTGCGGACCAGGGGAATCCGACTGTTTAATTAAAACAAAGCATCGCGAAGGCCCGAGGAGGGTGTTGACGCGATGTGATTTCTGCCCAGTGCTCTGAATGTCAAAGTGAAGAAATTCAATGAAGCGCGGGTAAACGGGGCGGGTAAACGGCGAGAGTAACTATGACTCTTTAGTACTGACTCGGCGGAGGAAGTCTATAGAGATAGGCCAAACAAGGTTTTAGAGAAGTGGTGAATCAAACGAACCCAATACCAGATGGGGTAGTTCCTGGTTAAACAAAACTCTGTTAAGATGGCGAAAGGGGGCGCTGTCTTTTCAAAAAAACCTCCTCCTTACTGACTTACCGGACTTGACAAACTGGCTACGCTTTCCAACTCCCAGTTCCATGAGGACAGCATGCAATTTAGTGGCTGTACCACGGAGCCAGTGTTGATGTTGGAAGCGAAATACTCTGATGGGCAGCACAATTAATAACCCAGAAGGGGCCACCGTAAGGTGGTACAAAATAGCCAAATGCCTCGCCATCTAATTAGTGACACGCATGAATGGATGAACGAGATTCCCACTGTCCCTACCTACTATCTAGCGAAACCACAGCCAAGGGAACGGGCTTTGCAGAATCAGCGGGAAAAGAAGGCCCGCTGAGCTTGACTCTAGTCTGGCACTGTGAAGAGACATGAGTGGTGTAGGATAAGTGGGAGGCCCTCGGGCCGCCGGTGAAAAATACCACTACTCTTATCATTTTTTCACTTACCTGGTGAGGCAGGGGGCGAGCCCCGTGGGGCTCTCGCTTCTTGCTCCAAGCGCCCGGCGCCCACCGGGTGCGACCCACTACGGGGACAGTGGCAGGTGAGAAGTATTACTGGGGCGGTACACCTGTCAAACGATAACGCAGGTGTCCTAAGGCGAGCTCAGGGAGGACAGAAACCTCCAGCGGAGCAGAAGGGCAAAAGCTCACTTGATCTCGATTTTCAGTATGAATACAGACCGTAAAAGCGGGGCCTCACGATCCTTCTGACTTTTTGGGTTTCAAGCAGGGGGTGTCAGAAAAGTTACCACAGGGATAACTGGCTTGTGGCGGTCAAGCGTTCATAGCGAAGTCGCTTTTTGATCCTTCAATGTCGGCTCTTCCTATCGTTGTGAAGCAGAATTCACCAAGCGTTGGATTGTTCACCCACTAATAGGGAACGTGAGCTGGGTTTAGACCGTCGTGAGACAGGTTCGTTTTACCCTACTGATGATGTGTTGTTGCAATAGTAATCCTGCTCAGTACTAGAGGAACCGCAGGTTCAGACATTTGGTGTATGTGCTTAGCTGAGGAGCCAATGTGGTGAAGCTACCATCTGTGGGATTATGAGTGAACGCCTCTAAGTCAGAATCCCCCCTAAACCGTAACGATACCACAGTGCTGTGGAGCCTCGGTTGGCCTGGGATAGCCGGCCTCTCTCGGGAGGCCAGTGCGTAGAGCAGCTCGCTTGGGGACCGGAGCGCGGACGGAAGGGCGGACGGAAGGGGGCCGCCTCCATCGCCCTTAGTGCACTGCATGTTCGTGGGACACCAGGTTCTAAATCATTCGTAGATGACCTGATTCTGGGTCAGGGTTTCATAAGTAGCAGAGCAGCTACCTTTCTGCGATCTATTGAAAGTCATCCTCTGAGCCAAGCTTTTGTCTCTCCGTGCGTGGGTGCCCGCGGACGCCTCTCTCCACCACACCCAGGGATGTCGCTGGGCCGGCGGGAGGGACGCGGAGGGGTAACACGGGTCCGTGGGAGGCTGCTTCCACCATGAGCACTTCGGCACGGGGGCCTCCCCCTCCTGTCCCTGCCCCACCGGGGTGCAGGGATGGGGGCCACCATCCCTTGCGGGTCAGCAGGGTGACCAGATGGCCCGCTGCTCCCGGGCAGGGAGGTGAGCAGCAGCCACCCGGGGAAAGGAAGCTCCAGAGCGTCTGCCTTGGTGCACCTGGCCACCCTCGCCAAACTGCAAGGGCCTCTGGGTACGACAGCCTCCCAGGCCATCAGGGCGCTCGGTCGTCCCAGGCCATCTGGTCGCCTGGCTGCGCGACCAGATGGCCCTGCGGGCAGGGTGACCAGATGGCCCTGCGGGCTCGGTGACCAGATGGCCCTGCGGGCTGGGTGACCAGATGGCACTGTGGGCTGGGTGACCAGATGGCCCTGCGGGCTGGTTGACCAGATGGCCCTGCGAGCTGCGTGACCAGATGGCCCTGCGGGCTGGGGGCCGGGCTAACTCCAACTTTTGTCCCTCCCCAGAGTTCTGTAAGCCCCCACTATGTGGGGGCTTAATAGTCAAGAAAAATGGGCTGTGGGGGAGAAAAATGGGCTGAGTGGGCGTGGCCTGGGCTTAACCCTCCTTGGGTCCGGCCAAGGGTCCATGCGCTGGGGACGGGGCTTCCATGGAGGCTCTCCCCGGCCTGGCTAGGGTTCAGAAGGTGGGACCGGGCCCAGGGCTTGAGCTCCGTCCGTCCGGCCGGCCCCGGGGTGCGTGAGCCTCCCCGTCCTGCAAGCCATCAGAGGGTCCTGGCGCTGGGGACGGGGCTACACCGGGGCTCGGGAAGGCTCTACCCAGCCTGGCTAGGGTTCAGAAGGTGGGACCGGGCCCGGGGCTTGAGCTCCGTCCGGCCGGCCCCGGGGTGCGTGAGCCCCCTGTCCTGCAAGCCATCAGAGGGCCCGGGCGCTGGGGACGGGGCTCCACCGGGGCCCGGGGAGGCTCTCCCCGGTCTGGCTAGGGTTCGGAAGCTTGGACCGGGCCCGGGGAGCAGGTGTGGCTGGCTTCATCCACTACGCTATAGAGCGTAGTTTTCTGCCCACCCCTAATTATTATGTTCATCCTCCCACAGACAGGTACTATTTTAGTATTAGATGCCCGCATCCCCTTCTCAAACATCGTATGGCTCAGTGGGTCATGTCTGTATATCATTTTTTGTATCAATATTTTTAATAAAGTTTAAGTAGATCATTTCACAACAATAATGGACAAGCCTATTATAAGACTAGCGTATTGGCACTTATTACAGAAAATATGCTTGAGTTTCCTCTGTATGCTTCGAGGTTTGTTCAGCTGTAAGGTGTTTGAAAGTCTCTATGTTATGTGAAACTTCAACATTGTCCTGCCTAGGTATTTCTGGGCCTGGTTTTTACATCTTTGTTTGCCTGAGGTGGGATCGCTCAGTAGCCATACTGCGTCTGGATGGTACTAAGCCAGGGTTTTGCTTCTTTAAGAACTGTTGCTGCTAGCTGGCTTTCTCCCTGCTGGACCTTTGCCTTTAGTTTTGCTCAGGCTGCCCTTATGCCTCTGTTGTCATTCTGAGCTTTTTGGACCCTGCCGGGCTACCTGCCCATTTCCATGATGTTGCAGCCAGTTCTCTGTTACATTTATTTGTCAGGTGGATGGTATATCCTCCCTACCCATTATGTTCTGAGTTATGAATACAGAAGGTGACTTACATTTGCCTCCATTTATTTACTACCGTCTGGGTCTCTACATGTTTGGGGTCCGTACCCATTGTTTAACCATTTGTTCTTCTGCTGCTTCTACCAGCCTCCTTGGCCATGCTTGCATCCTTGGTGTTCTGGTTGGAATTTATTATGGCCACTGCGTTGCCAGCATCATTTCTGGCTCACATTGGCTGGTCTAGTCTCGTTCCTCTCATATATTGTAACGTGGTAAGAATTAACACAAGAAAGACAGAACAAGGTGGGTAATGCCTCCTTAGAGAAATTTGTCATTGCATCAAGTCCAGGTTTTACTAGTCACAGTCCATCAAGCCTTCGACCTAATCCCTAGACTTCTGCCACCTGAGCTTGTCATTTTCTGGCCAGCTACTTTGATTAATGGGAAGTAAAGAGTAGGAGCTGTGGGAAAGGAAAAATAGGTTAAGCTCAAGTTTTTTATGTGAGGATTTGTAAAAGAGCATAATATAGTTTGGGATGAAAAGAATGATTTGCCCTGTTGGCGGGGACTGTTCCTCACTCGGTTAGGACTATATCAATGAAGGCCATGGCTCGGCATAATAAAGATTGCTGCTCTGTAATCAGGGCATTAACCTATAAAGTTGATTTTGTAATAAAATGCTCAGGATTTTGAAAAACATTATTGGTCATTGTTTTATGATTTCCAGTTCGAAATAAACAATTTTGATCACTATGAAATACAAGTCTACTAACTTCCTCAATTTAGTATAAACCACATCGGTTAAAAAAAGGTATGGAGGACATGAGCTTTTTACCATACCAACTAATCTACAACTTTAACCCAATAAGCTTTCCTTTCAGCAAAGTTGGTCATTGTAAATATACTCATCTGCATAAGTCAAAAAGGGCATTTTAAAAATTGTATGCAATTTGTGCAATGATGTTTTGCAATTTTGTAAATTTCTAATTTCATCAGATTAACTTCATGTTTGAATTAAATGGTCTCTAAAATTACATCCAATAGTTTAGACAAGACATTTTCAGTGGGTGACTTGTATTGTCGTGGGGCTGAGCCTTGCATTCACACTGTGTTAAGTTGACATGAGCTTATTAGAAGTTTAAACGCCATTTTTCATTTCTGATGCCTTTTGCGCACGGCACACATTATTATAAATGTTTAGAGTTAGCAGAGTGTATTGCTTCACACTAGAATAATACGTTTATCTATATTAGCAGCCTTGCGTGGTAAGCTTTTGTCTGAACAGTGAGTGCCGAGGCCTTCAAGGTTATTTCAACACAGTGGTTGTTGTTTGAACTGATCAGCGCACACTCTAGACATAACACATATGCAGCTGTGGCCACCTCTGATTTTGGCGCGTTTAATAATGTACTGCGTAGGCATGATCACACACACTTGGTTAACATTTGCATGCAGAGAGCTGGTGCAGAAACTGATGTGATCCATTTCTGCTAGGACCAGAGGTATGGGGCCGCCCTTGTAATCCCAAGAGACCTTCTGTAGATATAAAATAACCTACTAGCAAGGGAGGGTGAAATATAAGTTTATTATAGCCTGTTTCCATTTAGCATTGTAACATGCTTTCTCCCTTTGTATTTTATGAAATAGTAACTATGCTGATAATCTTGTTGCTTAAAATATGTATGCTTGTATTAGCTGAGATACTGCGCATGAGAACACAGCCTTAGAAATAAATATTTCAAACTTGCACGTGTCTTCATTTACTCCCTGTTTTGGACTGGTATGAGAGTATAACAAAAGAGTGTTCATCTGTTCCACATTTCCTGAGGTAATCTAAGTTCCATGTTCTGGGTTGTCTAATCATTGGTGTTATGGAAGAACCAATGAGACACTGATTGCTAGCCTGGAAATGGATATTGGGTACTAAGATGAGTTTTGGCACACCCTAATTCACTGAGGTTCCAAGTCTCTATGCACAGTTCTGTGTAGGAGCAGAATCCCTGCTACATGGCGCCCATGTGATGGTGGTCTTATTACATGATGCTTGAGTAGTACTTCAATCAGTCCTTAGCACCTTCACTATTGTTTCCGGATAATTGTAGTGTCGTACAAACCTACCTATAGTTACATAGGTCTTTTCAAGCTTGAATCTTTCAAAATCGGTTTCCTTTTGAATTACTACCTACTAGTTGTGCTACTTCCTTTTACTTTGTACTTTTTCTTTTCTGTGTCGCGATGGCTAACGTTGATATACGTATCAACAAAGAGAGAGGTAGGGAGAAGGGAACACTCTTATTCCCCACTGATCATCATTAACAACAACAAAAGAGTGTTCAGAGCTCGTCGGGAAGGACGGGTTTCAGAGCACAAAGAGAAGAAAGTAGAAACACCCTCTAGGTGTTTATAGAAAGCCCTCACTCACGGACCTGGTCGGTGACATGCTTCATCATCGGGCCCCACTGATGCAATTGGCACACCGCCCTCAGCATCTAGCACCCGCTTGGTACCTGCGTCAGCCCTTGGTAACCGGGTCTCGTGGATTAGAGACCCGGTTACCGAGGGCAGACGTAGGTGCCAAGCGGGTGCTAGATGCTGAGGGCGGTGGGCCAATTGCATCACCACCCCCTTTCCCGAGGTCTATGGTGTGATAGTTTCACACCTGTCAAGTGCATTTTAATTTTTGTGTGGTCTCCTAAGCTGTGAGAACCTACCATTTTGTTGCACTTCTTTTTGACAGTATTTTTATTTTTACTTTCACATCCCTTGGTAGGGTTGGCCTTAGCACGTCCATACCGCCGGGGTTTACTACACTATAGGTCCTGACGAATGCCAGGTAAATTAACACCGACATTGGCAGAAACATGTTGACCAGCACATAAATCTAGAGGACACAAGCCACTCAATTTATCTGGCTGAGTTTTCCTACACATCATTTTAATATGGCTTATTGATCAGACAATAAAGAATTTGTTGATACAATTAAGGCATTTTTAAATTCACCATTTACACTTTTTCTTGTCTCTTACACAACCACTTAGCCACTCACGACTTCACATTAACCCGCTCTGCAGTAAATCTGGTGTTGAAGCACACTGGGGTGGCACTCGGCCACTCCCAGTGGGGCCCGATGATGAAGCATGTCACCGACCAGGTCGGTGAAGGAGAGCTTTCTATGAACACCAAGACGGTGTTTCTAGTTTCTTCTCTTTGTGCTCTGAAGCCCATCCTTCCCGACGAGCTCTGAACACTCTTTTGTTGTTGTTAATAACGTTGATATACCGCAACATAGTCGCATTGCGGTTTGCAATCATTTGCAAGCTTATAGCGTTGGTTTGGAGGGCATGGCAGTTATTTTGGCGGTCAGTGGTGAGATTGCTTACATGTTTGAGACTTTCTACTCTTGGTTGACATTTCCTACGGTGGATGCGGCTACGCAAGTTTTTCACACTTACACTCACACAGCCGTGCCCGTGGAATACGTTGCTTATAGGACACAGGAGATTCCGATTTCTGCATGGTAGCACCGTGTTTGTTTTGATAGAGCCCTTCCCCACAGTGTAACGGCGATTAGGCTGGGTCTTTTGTCCATTACAGGTGCTTCTTGGACGGTTTTGGCTGGATTCACCCCGCATCCTTGTTGGGGCTAGTCCCCGTTGCTGAATTACGGACCCTTTATAACTCTGCTATCAGTGTTATTCAGGCCCTAGTCCAATCTATTACCCGCAATTTCCAGGGCGGGGTCCCTGGTGTTGCGGCGCTTCCAGCTGGACTTAGTGGTATGAAGCTTAGTCCCGTGATGGTCAATGCGGTGATGGGCAAGCGTCCCCAAGATAAGGATGATATGCCTTTTTGGCTTACCGAGAAATCTGACCAGCTGGAAACAGTTTTCCCTAATTTGACTCCCGTAGAAAAACACAGGATTCTTACAATTAGTTTACCCAAGGACTTGGTACCAGAAGCCGGTGACTGCGAGTCATGGGGTAGGAAGTTTGTGGCAGTGTACAGGAGGTGCTTCGGTACTCCGTCAATGACTGTCCTTCCAACAGTCATTAAGCATGTTCAGAACGAACACGGACCGGAGGCTGCGGTTGAGTTGGGAATGAGACTCGTGGGCTCATTTGATGTAGTTTCCGATCTGGTCTTTTCTAATATAAAGGGAGATGCGGTGAACTTTCAAGTGGCTAATGCCTTGCGCAAGGTCCCCGACGCGACAAACCCCGACAGTTACCAATAATTATTACGGCGGCTTATAAAGCCATTGACCGCAATAGTTTAGGTGTCAAGCCATTTTCTGCTAAAGATTAAAAACAAACTCAGGGTGCGAAGTCTGAAACGGAAGTTCAACCCACAGCTCCAAAGAAAAATTGGAACAAAAATAAAAAACAGGGGAGACAGCAACAGTAACAGGAGTCCTGTACCTCATCACCAGTGCCTGTGTCTACTGAGCGCGTTTATGATTTGCGCGACCACACTACAATTAAGTCACCTGATAGATTTCAGGTTCCTGATCAACGCCCTCCTCGTTCTTTACAGGACACATCGGCCTCTTCGTCCGGTGATGGAAGCAACGGAAGAGGTAGGGATGGCCAGCAGAGTCGCGACCAGCCCCGCCCGAAAGATGGAAAAGGCAAGCAGGACGATTCTTCACAGAAAAGACCCCAGTTTTAGAAAAAGAAAGTTGCCGCTTTAACAGCGAGATATGCCACAGATAGTGATAACACAGCTTTGGAATCAGACATGGGCGCTGACGTTGTTGGACAGCGCGGCGGAGATTACCGTAGTGCGAGAGGCCCTGCGTCCACTACAGAAGGTGACAGCGACTAACCAATATGTTGTTGTAGAGACAGCTGATACTAGAGTAGCTCCCCCTGATAGGCTTTTTGAAATTGTCCTTTTAATTGAAGGTGAAATACAACGTACCATAAAAGGGGTATTTTGGGAAAATCTTACAACTACCTATGACATTTTGTTAGCGGAAGCTGACTGCCCCCACCTTTTGTTCTCGCAGCTCTGAGAGGGGAGGAGGTAATCCTCCCTAGTTTCGCACACACAGTGTCTAAGGAGCATGCGCTGATTTTAGCAGGGGAGTGGGCTAAGGCCCTTGCTCTGGTTCTCTACCGTACTCACTGTGGTTGGGATACATTTTCGCATGTACAGCGCCGGGACACTCTGCCTGAGTAGCCGCGCGCTATATAAACCACATATTAACATAACAACACATAACATTTTCCCCACACCACGAGATTCCCTTACGGTCGATGCTATAGCCTCAACCTCAATATCCCATCAGGCATGAAGCTAAGGCTTCTCTTGTGGAAATCCTTGAACAATTAGAATATCAAGGAGTGATTGAAACTTGTGTGTCACCTATGAATAACCCACTTTTTACTGTGACCAAGCCTGACGGTTCGTACAGTTTGGTATTGGATTACCGGCATTTAAACTTGCATTGCCATACTTGTGCAGTACAGAATACCCACGGCTCTGCTTTAGTGGATGGTCTTGTGCGCAAAAGGTTTAAAACCACACTTGACATATCCAATGGTTTTTTTGCCCACAATTTGTCAGGACTGAGTTCCAAGTGGACCAGTTTTTCCAGTGGCAGCAAACAGCGCCAATTTAAATGCCTGGCTATAAAATAGTCTGGGTGTGTTTGCTACCCGCATTGTCTCTCTTTCGGAGAGAGTGGACCCGGATGCGTGTTCGTATGTGGATGACATCTATCGCACAGACGACGAAATTTGGGTGCATCTGTGTCGCGTTGACCGCCTTTTTTGCAACTTTGCGGACTTTGGTTACAAATTTAACTTTGCTAAGTCTCACATTGCAGAGTACACAGTGTTGTTCCTGGGCTACGAGCTCAACAATGAAGGTTGAGGAATGGCTCCTCACTTCTTGGAGAAATGCGCTCAGCTGTGCGCTCCTACAACACTGAAAAAATTACAGTCCTTGCTGGGATTTTTTAATTTTGGGCGTACTTACATTCCCGAATATGCCTAGCGTATCAAGCCATTTCTGGCTGCCTAAACATTCAGCCATTTTGCAATCTTTGCAGGCTGATCTTCTAGAATCTAAATTCTTACTGACTCGTGATAACCACGCCAACCTGGTGATAAGAATGATCCCTGGGACGGTGGGTTTCACATACCTTACTTTTATCGAAGGTGACAGAGTGCCTATCGCTTACAAGTCACACTTGTACACTTCGGCTGAAATGCGGTTTTCCTCTGTGGAAAATGTTTTGACAGCAGTGCAAATGGCGATTCTAAAGGAACGTGCACTGTCGCAGGGAAAACGTGACAAAAGCCAATGTACCAAATTCTAAAGCTTTGCACCCACGGTGGATACAATGGGCAGCATCATTGACGTCTCCGGATGTCACGTTTATTTTTGATGCCTCCTTACAATCACAGGAGTTTTTGCAGTATGAGTTTGTCCACTAGCAGTGTAAATGATACAATGGAAATCCTCCAAAGGTCGACCTTTGAAGGATTTCCATTGTATCATTTACACTGATGGCTCAGTGCAAGTTGCGCATGGGTCTAAGCACGCATATGTTTCAGCTTGCGCCGTTGTGGCAGGTACCATGGTGAATGATGAGTTCAAGTCCGATGTTGTATATACGCAGACATTAGGGGACTGTACCGCACAATTGGCGGAGCTCCGTGCTCTGATGCTTGCATTGGAGTACACTGATCCTAGTATGACTACTCTTATTGTGAGTGACTCTTACTACTGTGTCCAGTCTTACAATGAAAACCTATTCTTTTGGATTCAGAATGATTTTCGTAATTCCAAAGGTAACATGATATAACATAAAATGATCTGGGTACGAGTGGCTGAGCTTAAAGAGCAGTTGTCACTCCTGTATGTAATTCATACTCTAGGCCATCAACATGTGGAAGTTCACGCTGGTGGCAATAGTTTGGCCGATGAGGCCGCAAAAACAGCAGTATGGCCATTTTTGGTTGCAGCAGTTACACATTCCAAAAGTAAGATTGATGATGACATCTTGGCGGTTGTTGCCGCTACTGAGAAGGGATGCAAATGTCCTAAGGGGTTCCCTTCAAAGTATTCTTATCATTTAAGTCCTGATAAAGTTTCTTACGTGAAAATACCGAACGTTGGTGAAAGATTGATTCCCAACACAGATCGCAGGCCCACGCCGAATACAGCTGCCCACGAAGGTGTTGTGTCGGCGCATGCGGGCATCTCGGCTACTGTATTTCAGTTACAACAACGTTTCTGGTGGCAGGGACTGTACTAACAGACGCGTGATTATGACCTTAAATGTGACATTTGCAAGGAGATTAAGCCTTCAACTGCTGCGCGTCCACCCCAGATACAGTTGTACAATTCTAATAAACCACTTGGGTGTGTTTATTTAGATAACTGCGTTCCATTTTCCTCTGATACTGCGTATAATACATCTTAGTTGCAGTTGATTCTTGCACACGCTTTGTTTGGGTGTGGCCACACCGCAGCGCTGATTCGCGAACTGTAATAAGAGACTTGCGTATCTTTGTAGGGATTTTTGCCTGTGGCACCTTCCATTCGGATCAGGGTCCTGCTTTCGCCTCTAAGGCGTGTAAGGATGCCATGACTTCGTTGGGGGTCCAAGTCAAGTTTCCTCTCCATACAGACCTGAGGGTAATAGTGTTTTGGAATGAATGAACTGAGATTTAAAGCAATCTTTAACAGCTCTGGTTAAAGGCACTGGCAGGGACTGGCTGGCCTATCTCAATAGCGTGCAATGTGCACTTAATAATCTCCCTAGAAGGTCTCTGGGTGGGCGGACCCCATACAAAATGCTCTTTGGTATCAAAATGTTCGTCCTGGACCTTGACTGTCTAGACCAGGCGGCAGTTGCTGCCTCCTTTGATTTAGATGAACATTGTCATGTTTTACAGGATCTACAAACGACGAGAGACAGTCTTGCAAAGGAACACTTGCCCTCCACATCTGATGCTGCGTTGCAGATTCCGGTAGTTGGCTGGCTACACCAAGTTGGAGTACTGGTTCGAGAGAAGATCGAAAACAGGAAAGAATTTGGACCCTCATATCGTGCTCCAGTTCCTGTGCTTGGCGTGAAGTGCACAAGAACAGGCATTTTACCACCACTTCCAGGTCGTAAAGAAAAAAGATACATCTCCATTGACAATGTCAAACTGCACAGAGTGGCCGATTCTTCTTAGTATGACACCTGCGGTCTCCTGTCCATCAATTCTGAGAATTCTGTTTTGGCCCCGGCTTCTACCCCCAGGCCTGACGTTGTCCTCGAGATGCCTGCAATTTCCAGTCCTTTATTAAGTTCTCCATCTGATGCTCACTTTGATGAGACTTAATATACTTACCCCACTGACTTATTGATGCCCTATTTGCAAACTTGTTTGGCTACAGAATCCAGATTTTCATTTGACACTGACTCTCACACATCGAAGACCCCTTCAAAGATTTCTGTTTTTGTAACATGGTTTAAAAACATTTTTTGATTCCTCCTTGGACCTACATTTGGTTTGTGCTTTTTTTTGATTTACCTGCTCATGTCAATTGGATTTGTGGTGTATTTTTTTTGCCTTGTCAATGGACAATATGTTGAAGAGAGAACATGCATTTGACATATTGATGGAACATTGGCACCCCATTCCTCATAACACAGATTGAAGAGGGACCTGGCTTTTGTTAACATTACTACTTGGCCTGCCTTATATGTGATTGTGTGGGATGCTATTAGATTTCACATCCACGGACCCACAGAGGTTATAAATGTCCCTAATGTCCTAAGGGTTTCTATGGGGGATGTGATTAAGCAAAATATGCGTTCTGATGATTGGGATGTTCAGGCCGTAGAAGCTTTGTTTTCTGATTTGAAATATTATGCTGCCTTTGATGCTGAAGATTTGTATTTAGATTCCGCAAATTATGGTGATTTGTTTTGTTACCAACACTTTGGCAATCACTACCTGCATAAGGCAAACACCAGGAAAAATATGGTTAATTATACACAATGGGAACATTGTTCCGCTCCTGTACAAGGCAGTTCCACTTCTCTTTTAAAGAGGTTCACTTATTTTACTGATTTTAATCAGTCAAATCCCAATGCATTTTATTTTAAAATTCCCGAAAAGTCCACTTCCAAGGTTAGACTTACCCACACGAATTATTGTATTCAAAGTCCTTTTAGAGCAATTGGCTGTTGGGGGCTATGAGCTGTGGAAAGATACTATTGATCTTAAATCAGTTTGGGGTTCTAAAAGTGCAAGGCACTGAGGCTTTGCATCGTGCATGGCTCATCCCGAACCATATGTTGTTTTTGAACTCTACAATTTCACAAACAACTTGCTTTGGATTGGCTACTACTAAAAAGTTAAATGCTCCTTCTTTTCCTGAATTAGAGGAATATTCTGGTTGGAATAATAATACCAATATTTCAATCAGAGAATTACAGACTCTGTTACTGAGTTCTACCTTTATCATATCCAGTTTGGATCCAAAGGGTTGGTTGCTTTGGCACAAAAGTGCAGCATCGTTTTCGGGATTTAGCTCAAGGCTACACACAAGACAGAGTGGATCTCCGTTTTGAAAGTGGCCATTCTGTGACTACCTATTCTGTAGGCAAATTGTGTCAGAGTTGGCTCAAACATTCCACTGCATTAAGCTGCATTTATCTAAATTGACTGACGATGTTGATCTAAATGATTTTGTCAAGGGCCCAACTTCCGGGAGATCTAAGAGATGGATATATGCTATTTACAACGAAGTTTGGAAACTGTCCAAAATTGAGGCTGCTTCCCGCATTAGAGCTATAGATCAGGCAAATTCAGAAAAAGTGCTAGCAGTTGTAGATAACAGCATTCACAAGCTTTCTTCCCGCATTTACACATTTGATAATATTGTTTCATCTGTTGTTGATATTGTTCAGGAAGATGTGTCTGTTTTGTACCATGGCCAAAATCAATTGCGTTCTATTATGCAGTTTGCCTGTACCTTGCAGACATTGAAATCAGGGAAAGTTCCTTGGCACTACATGAATACTTCATCATTGTTTGCCCCTTTTAATTTGACTGAAAAGCAATGTTTTATTTCTATGAAAGATGCAACTTTTTCTATGTTACATATTGAAAAGTTAGAACCGTTACCATTTTCTGTGGCTGAGAAAAATTCCGCTACGTGCTTATCCACAGGTTAATAACTTTACCTTTCCCCCTTTTCAAGTTCGAGGCCTGTATGAAGTACTACGCAATTGGCAGATATGAACCTCTGGGCACCGCTTATCTTCATGAAGCTTGGTCATTACCATGTACCTACCTGTTGCCTTAGGGAGGGAAAAGAGTTTTACATGAATGGAGAGAATTTAGCCTGTATTTTAAAAGGTACACCGGCACCTGCTATCATACCCACATTCACATTACTGGCAAACGGGAGTTATTTACTTTCAAATAATGAAGATTGTTGTGGGATGGTAGCCGGAATTCCTTACATGGTTACGGTCAGTGAGCGTGTAGTCTGTTGTAAAAATGTAATGTTTCCCCCCCCACATGGGAAGCTCAATGTTTCCATCTGGCTGATGATTCCGACCTTGAAAGCAGAGTTCAACAAGATGAGTCTTATAAGAGCTCTATTGTCTCAGAAAAAAGTCACCCTCACATTTGCTTGTGAAACATTTGTCCTTCACGTGGCAAACACCCACACAGAACTGCATGCTTTATTAAATATGGATTTGCCCTTGCATTTCGGTGAATTAATTCACTCTATCTTTTATGCGTCATCCACCACGGGGCAGGCCCACTTTTTTAAGTTGTTAGCAGTGGCCTTGTGACTTCTTTTCAAACTATATTTGGCGTGTTCCCGGCATTTTTTCATTCGATTTTTTCCAGCCTGTATGGTGGATTTTCCTTAATGCTTGCTCTGGTTGCAGGCGTGCTTCTGTTGTTTTGTTTATTTCAAAATGGATGCACGTCCTGTGTTGCGTGAAGATCTGTCACAACTGTTGCTGCTCCACAACTAAATGCTTGAATATTATGGAGCGCTGCCTCTTGCTACGTTGAGTGCAGTTTATGGATTATTGTTTCGATTTTTCTTTTTCACATGCGTCCAGCCTGTCTTTCATTCCCTGAGTTGCGATTTCGACTGGGCCCTGGATTTGTGTCTCTGCAATACGGTGTTTCCCAATGCGGATTATGATCAACTGATGAGCGCCTTAGTTGCTCATGAATTGCTTTGTTCTGGCGGAGGGATAATGGCCTTTGCAGCGACGCATGGAGTCCTGGGACGCTGGAATGTTTTCGCAGCGGCGCAAGAGTTCTTGGCACACAGCTTCATTGAAGAAACACTGAGTTGCCCTCTGATGGTACTAGAGGCTCCGGTAATTGAAGAACATGTATGATTCTTCCCATTGCTGAATTGGATGGCTGAAATGTTTTCAGATGAGAACAGTGACTTCCTATTGGAGGCTGTTGGGACATACTTTGCATATGCATTGTTGGAGTGAGATCTGACATCACTTCTCTCTCTTTTATGGCCGAGGTCACATGATGGACATCGTATTTTTTTATTTTTTTTCTCGACTTTTTTATCCACCCAGGCCTGTTGAATTCCCTATGCACATGGCTAAAATTACGTGATTTGAAGTACTTTCGACTTATGTAGTTTACTGACGTTTTTTCACTGCGGCAATTTGAACTTGGATCTGACTGTTCTTCTTGAACTCTGCATTCCAAATTTGCCCCTTTCTTATCCGTGCTCAGATCAAGGGAGGGTGTCATGGGGCTCAGCCTTGACTTTACACTTTGTTAAGTTGACATGAGCTTATTAGAAGTTTAAACACCATTTTTCCTTTCTGCTGCCTTTTGCACACAGCACACATTATTCAAATTGTTTAGAGTTAGCAGAGTGTTTGGCTTCACACGAGAATAACATATTTTTCAATATTTAGCAGCATTGCTTGGTAAGCTTTGTCTGAATAGTGAGTGCCGAGGCCTTCAAGGTTATTTCAACACAGTGGTTGTTGTTAGAACTGATCAGCGCACGTTCTAGACATAACACATATGCAGCTGTGGCCACCTCTGATTTTGGTGCATTTAATAATGCACTGCATAGGCATGATCACACACACTTGGAGAACCTTTGCATGCAGAGAGCTGGTGCAGAAACTGATGTGATCCATTTCTTCTAGGACCAGAGGTATGGGGCCGCCCTTGTTATAAAATAACCTACTAGCAAGGGAGGGTGAAATATAAGTTTATTCTAGCCTGTTTCCATTTAGCATTGTAACATGCTTTCTCCCTTTGTATTTTATGGAATAGTAACTATGCTGATAATCTTGTTGCTTATAATATGTATGCTTGTATTAGCTAAGATACTGCGCATGAGAACACAGCATTAGAAATAAATATTTCAAACTTGCACGTGTCTTCATTAACTCCCTGTTTTGGACTGGTATGAGAGTATAACGAAAGACTTTTCATGTGTTCCACATTACTTGAGGTAATCTAAGTTTCATGTTCTTGGTTGTCTAATCATTGGTGTTAGGGAAGAAACAATGAGACACTGATTGCCAGTCTGGTAGGGGATATTGGGTACTAAAGTGAGTTTTGGCACACCCTAATTCACTGAGGTTCCCAGTCTCTATGCACAGTTCTGTGTAGGATCAGAATCCCTGCCACAGTTTATTACATAACATATGATGTAAACGATATTATAGGAAGGGTCCATCTAAATTGACATAAAATACTTTTTTTGAAGAAACATTATTTTGTAACTGCAGTCCAGATTGCACCATATGGAGAAGAATGGAGGCTTACCCAAACAGTTGATACCAGCGTCTTTGTATTGACCACATGTAATGTTGTATAACCCTATTTGACGGCAATGTAAGAAGCTGGGCTCATCCCCATGGCAGTTCACGTAGTCTGAGAGAATGTTTCCATTGCCTTCTTCAAAATAGGCACTTTTGGGGGCAGAATGCACTAGTCCACAACCAAGCTATGTGCAGACCACCTTTTCATTAAAGCTGTTCTAGTAAGTGTCACACACGGTCCCCCAAGAGTTATTATAGAAAATCTCAACACAAGCCTAACATGCGTTGCCACCACCCTGGAGCCAAATGGGAAGGATCAGAGGAACAATAAACAGGGAGAAACCACTACTCTAGTCAGGGCAAGGGAGTTACACGCTGAAGATAACCCCTGCTCACCCTCCTGGTAGCCTGGCACGAGCAGTCAGACTTATCCCAGAGGCAATGTGTAAAGCGTTTGCACACCCACACACACAGCAGCAACACACTAGGCACACTGCAAGAGAAACTCCACACAAAGTTATACAAAATATAGCCTTTGTATTATCCAAAATACATTAGAATCATAATCACACATATACACTGTGCCAACTGGAACTAGGCACTATTCACAGGGTATTATATACATGATGGGCCACTGTCAAAACCATCACAAGCACAAGTAGTAGAAATAAAACACAACCAGTTACTTTTGGTACAATAATGACCTCAGCACTATATCTAGCAATATAAACGCATTATGTCTGCATCACAGTAAGCATAAAACACATGACATGTAACATTTGTATTAGGCATCACCACATTAGGCAATAACAATTGGCATAAAATGCATTAGGCCCAAACCTCATAAGCATAAACCCTTATGCACCCTCCGTAGGCATCACATTAGCATAAACACATTATGCATAAATACCATGGGCATAAATCATAACATGCAGTTTTGTGTCAAATCTTGTTATTTTCCCCCCAAAACAGGGAGCAAGCAGCAGAAGGACTGTTACACAGCGTTAAGCCTACAACCCACTCGGTGCAGGCCACATCATTATGTGGTGCAATAAATAACATTTATAAGTCTCGTACTCAAAACCATTGTACACAGCGTTCCTCCTACAACCCCACAGGGCTGGCCGCGTCATAAGATACCCAATATATGCTGTGCAGTCATTGCCTGAAATAGCCCGGACCCTGGGGCCGAATACAACCAATAAACCAATAGGGGTAGAACAAATAGACCACGGGGGTCCAAACTTCTAACAGAGTAGCAAAGGAAAGGACAGTAGGACAGAGGAGATAGAGGAATAAGTAAGCAAAAGAAACTGGAGAGACAGTCAAAGAGAGCACAGAGCGTGTCAGAGTTGGGGGAGGGGACCAACGCGCCGTGCACCAGGTCATATTACAGCACCTACATTGGCCTAGGCTTCGCATTCTAGAGCTCTTATGCTAACAGCTACACATGGGCGCAAAAATCCGTTCCGCTCGCGGATTTTGCGGATTTTCTGCAAATTCGCAATCCGCGAACTCCCGCAAATTTGCCGAAAATCCGCGAATCCGCGAGTGGAACGGATCGGGGGGGCAAAAGTTCAAGCTTCAAGTTGTAACTATTTTAGAATGGCGCCGGCAAGCTGCCAGCGCCATTCTAAAATAGTTACTAAGTTAGCTTCAACAGGAAGCACTAATTGAAGCAGGTGCTCGAGTTTAACTGAATTCGAGCACCTGCTTTATTTTATCTATTAGTGCTTCCTGATGAAGCTAACTTAGTAACTATTTTAGAATGGCGCTGGCAGCTTGCCGGCGCCATTCTAAAATAAAATAGGAGAGGGGCAGAGGGCAGAAGGGCACAACGACGAGTGTGGCAGAGGGCAGAAGGGCACAAAAACGAGTGGGGCAGAGGGCAGAATGGCACAAAAACGAGTGGGGGAGAGGGCAGAAGGGCACAACAACGAGCGGTCTCCCAAAAAAAAACGCAAACAGGCAAAGCGCCCCGCGAACACGCAAAGCGCCCCGCGAACATGCAAATCGCTTCGCGAACACGCCAAAAAAGAAAAATCCGCAAATTCGCACAAATTCACGAATTTTGCGGATTGCGAATTCGCAAATCCGCAAATTCGCGAATTGCGAATTCGCAAAATTCGCCCATGCTTACTAACAGCCTGCCCGGCTCTGGGGGGACCACCGCATCTTCCACAAGACGTAGCGCCCGTAGTCTTGTAGGCATGTGTCGCGCATGCTCTACTGCGCATAAATATTTCACCAGGGGTTGCCAGACTGCCTTAAAGCGCATGTCGCAAGCCTGCAGTCTGGCTGTGAGAAGTTCCATTGTTATAACATGCCATAGTTACACAAACCAGGCTGCGATTGGCGCCACCTCCGTCTTTTTCCAATACAAAGCTATGAACTGCTTGGCCGCTCCTAGCATTTGAAGTGCCAGTGTCCAATCATTCTGGGTCAGCGCCTTCAGACCAGCAGGTTTGATACCTAACAGCAGCGTGCTAGTGGCTTCAGGCAGAGGGAATCTCAGCACCCCCCTGATGTGGCTTAAGACTTCCTTCCAGAAGAGGGTCAGAGAAGGACAGGCCCACCATATGTGAATAAAGTCCCCAGTTGCAGACCAACACCTCCAACACTCAGGGGAGGAGGCAGGGAACATCTTGTTCAGACGCTGGGGCGTGTAGTATCACTGGGTCATTATCTTATAGGCATTCTCTTGCTGTGGAATCCTATGATATACTTTGGGGATGTGTCCTGCCATAGGCAACCACACTGCGCCGAGATGATGTCTGTTCATGAAATGGAGTGCCAACGTTGCTGATACGGATGGGATGGCGGTTTGTGAGGGTGCTGCAAGATCTGATAGATTTTTGATATCAGGCCCTTTGAGTCAACAAAGGAGCGGGCCAGCCACTCGAACGGAGTGAAAGCACGCGTAGCCGCCTGATATGTGCCATCTTCCATCACCCAATGCCTCACCTGAGCGTATTGCAATCCAGCTTCAAGCGGTATTTTAAATTCCTCTCTGCATTGAGCAAAGGACTTTAAAGAGCCCCCATCAAACAGATCCGTAAGCACTCTGCAGTTGCCCTGTGGCCACTTGTTGAAGGCCCTGGTGCGATAGGCCGGCGGGAAGCACGGATTCTTCTCTATTGGGGTGTGTGGCAAGGGAAAGGTCGTGAGGCCCCTGCACACTGCTATCTTATCCCAGACCTCTAGTACCGTTTTAATGGGTACCGCCATGTATGCGCTCCGAGAGTGCCCCATCCTAGGTCTCCACAGCAGATCCCAGATGGTGCGCCCACCCCTTCTCGCTTTCAGTTACGCCCCATTTCACTATAAAACGAAGGTGCGCTGCCCAGTAATACTCCACAAGGTTAGGGCATGCCAGCCCCCCCCTGTCACGTGGTGCCAATAGAAGTGCTTGGGAGAAGCGGGCATCCTCCCCCCAGATAAAGTTGGTAAGGTCACACTGCAGGCCTCTTATATTGTGCAGCGGGATGGGTGTGGGAAGAGACTGGAATAAATATAAGACTTTGGGGAGGATAGACATCTTAAGAGCATTGAGTCTGCCCAACCACAATGACCGAGCGCCGACACTCCCTCCAATTTACTTGTGTCCACTCCTCTAGCGAGGGGGTCAGCTGTAGGCGAAGATTTCTAATGTGATGGGTTGTCCACCGGTACGGAGCTATCTGCTCCAAGTGGGGTATCTCAGCCTTCGTGATGGTGAGGTTGAGGGCCCAAGACTTATTGTGATTGATCTTCAGGCCGGAGACTCGCTCAAAGAGGCACAGCACTGAGTGTACTGCCAGTAGGGATTATCGAGGCTTCGTTAGCGTATGGATAAGGTCGTCCGCGAAGAGCGCTACTTTGTTCTCTCTACTGCCTAGGGCATACCATGGATGTCAGGTGTCGGGCGAATCATTTCTGCTAGGGGCTCTATTGCCAGGGCAAATAACAGGGGCGAGAGCGGGCACCCCTGTCTGGTTCCCCTACCGATGTCAAACGGCGTCGTGAGCTGTCCATTGACTCAGATCCTGGCCCGCGGCGCAAGATACGGCGCCATGATCCAGGTGATCATCTTCTGGCCAAGGCCCATCCTGTGTTGCACCGCTCGTAGGAAGACCAGTACACCCTGTTGAACGCCTTCTCCGCGTCTAGCGAGAGAAGACAGGCTGGGATCTTCCAATGATGCACCTTCCCCACAAGGTGTGCGACCCGGCGCACATTGTCTGCCCCCTGCCGGTTGCGGATGAAACCCACTTGGTCTGGGTCTACCAAGCCCGGCATATGAGGGTCCAATCACTTTGCCAGCAACTTGGTGTATATTTTAAAGTCAGTATTCAGTAGAGCAATTGGGCGATACGACGCACACAGTGTAGGGTCTTTCCCAGGCTTCAGGATTAAAGAGATTTCCGCCAATCCCATATCAGGGGACGGTCCCACCTCATCCGTGAAGGAGTTATACAGCCTGAGAAGGTAGGGCCGAGCTGAGCCTGGAACATGCGATAGAAGGATTGAGGGAGACCATCCGGTCCCGGAGTTTTCCCCAACCGGAGCTCCCGCATGGCTGTTGCTATCTCCTGTTGAGTTATCGGCCCCTCCATTGCCCTCGCGTAGTGAGGATGTAGCGGCGTCCCTCGTATCTTCCTAGAACCTCCTCTACCAGCTCCGGGGGTGGTTTCTCCTCCTTATACAGTGCCGCATAGTAGTCCCTAAATGCCTTACACTTATCCTCCTCCGCCACAACTCTCTTCCCATCCGGCAATTGGATATTCGCTATATGTACTTTAGCGGCCCGGACTCTCAGCCTCCTCGCCAGTAGCCTCCCTACCTTGTCTCCTCTCTCAAAATACCTCTGCTTCAGCATCAAGAGGGATTTCTCCGCTCTGTTGGCTCTCAACAGCCGGAGCTGACCCTTAAGATTAGCCAGCTGCCGTCTCGACCGTAAAGAGGAACGGCCCTGATCTTGCAACTCCGCCTTCTTGATGTCTCCTGCCAGGTTGTATCTCCAGCGATCGAGCCTCGCGCGCTCGCGCAATCAATGGGAAGTAATGTGCCCCCCATATCTTAGCCTTGAAGGCGTCCCAGACCACTGGAAAGGGTGTCTCCGGCAGGTCATTACACTGAAAGTAGGAGGCAATGGCCCCTCTAATGTCTTCTACGTCGGCTGCATCCCGGAGAATTCCCGGCGGCAGGCGCCACCTCTTTTCGGCCGGGTCCTGCAGGAGCAGCTCAACATGGGCATGGTCAGAGAGCGAGATATCTGACATAGTGACTCCGAGGACATCACGGGAGAAGTCATGGGAGATAAATAAGTAGTCGATGCAGGAATAGGATCGGTGCACATGCAAGTAGAACGAGCATTCCCTCCGGTCTGGGGAGTAGTAGCGCCATGCATCTAACAGTCCCAGGTCCATTATCTGCTTGCACAGTGCCGAGGACATAGCTCCCGTGCCACTGAAGAAACCCTTACTGAGGCCCACCTCAGGGCTCCAGACCAGGTTGAGGTCTCCCCCCAAGATGAGTGAAGGGCCTCCCTGTGGTACCTGCTCCCGCAGAAGGTCCCGAAGGTAGCGGTCCTGTGCCTGGTTAAGGGCATAAATATTACATAATGTGTAGCGGCATTGCTCAACCTCCACACTCACTCTAAGGAAGCGCCCATCCCCACTCCGAAAGGGCCTGTCTCCCCCTCGCCTGATGCCAGCCCTGCACAGTATTGCCACTCCTGCTGTCTTTGAGTCCGCTGCAGCCCAAAACTGAAGAGGGTACCTAGGGTGCGTGATGCGCTTGGTGTCTGCTTGTAAGAGATGCGTATCCTGCAGGAATATAATGTCTGGGTTCTGCTGAAGGAGATAGTGCCACGCTTGTCTTCGCTTATTGGGTGAGTTAAGGCCCTTGACATTGAACGTTAAGACCTTCAGGGGGCTAGGGAAATTTGTTGTCATGATGGAATCCTATCATGGGCCACCCGTGCCCCCTCAACAGTCACCCAGAATGTTCCGCACTCATAATAGGCATACACCCGCACAGCTCCATACCATCCCACCGCCCGGGACCCTCTCCACGCATCTTGTGAGAAGAAAAGGGGAAAGGGAAGTAGATTAGCAAGGAACAAGGACAGGAGGAAAAGAGCAAAAAGATAAAAAGCGGCCAGGTAGGCCACCCATCTTTGTACAACAACAGCGGCCAACAAGGCCATAGTACACTGTCCCCTACACAGGGCATCCTACATCCACAGGTTTGGATGCTCTCAGGGATGTCACTCCCTTAGGGGCAGCCCAAAGAGGGTTCGTGGTGGTCTCAAAGGTCTAACAACTGGGGGCTCCCGCTACCCCCCATCCCTCAAGCCTGAAGCCAGGGTGTTGTGTGGAGAATCGCATCATAACCCTTCCCCCCGGGGTCATGTGTACGTGGGTGTCAAGCCTCCCCTTCAGTAGGCGATGAGCAGATGCACTGCAGTTCATGGTGTCAAGGGCGCCCGTCGGTCTCCTCTCTATCCCCTTCAAGAGATTGGATGTGGGTTATGATGTCCTGCTTAGCCTGAGAGGATGAACGCTCAATCCTGGGGGACGTGCGATGCTGCTGTTGCACTGTGGTCCAAGACGGCTTGGCCGGCACCCTTTCCTGTCTATGGGGGTGAGATGGGCTCGCCGGCGGTGATGCCGGTAGGCGGATGAGTTGCGCGGGTTCCGTGTAGGACCGTATAATTCTGTGCTTGGATTCCCACTGAAAGATGAGCGCAAACGGATGTCAGCATTGATAGGAGATGCCCATACTGTGTAGGTTTTCCATCACCAGCCTGAATGCTCGCCTCCTCTTTAGGGTGTTGGGCGCCAGGTCTTGAAATATCTGAATCTTGTGCCCCTTGTATCGCAGGTCCGGCTTGTCACGCGCTACTCTCCAAATGGCCTCCTTTTCCATAAAGAAGTGGACCCTAGTCAGGATGTCCGAAATGAGACCCGGCCTCCCCGCATGCCCGGAAACACGATGGGCTCGGTCCAAAGCCGGTGGAGAGGCGTTCCCATCACCCCAGACTTCGTGTTGGAGCTGCGCCACATCACATATTCCATAATGTCCTCCCCTTCTTCTCCGAGAGGTAGCCCCCGGATACAGAGGTTATTTTGGTGGCTTCTGTTCTCCAAGTCCTCCCGCTTCACTTGAAGCTCGATGTTCTGTTCTTCAAGGGCCGCCAGACACTGTCACAGCTGTTCCTGGTCCTCCGTGCGCGAGTCCATCGTCTTCTCCAGTCCATCCACGCGGTCCCCAAGATCCATGACCTCCTTCCCGAGTTCCTTCACACACGTTTGCACCTCAGACCGCAGTGATCCAATGTCCGTTTTCAGCTCCGACATGAAGGAGGTCATAAAGGCCAGGGTAACCGGCGGGGAGTCTCCAGTGGCCTGAGACGAGCTCTTGGTAGCGGCAGGCGCGCCCGCCTTTCCCCACATTGCTACAACCGTATTGTCTCTGAGGGCTGAAGCCAGGTCGGCCTTGTTCCCCTTGGGCACGTCATCGCCAGCGGCACTATTCCCAGGCGAGCTTCACAGGTGTCCTCTTCAATACCCCCGGCAGTTGATCGTCAGCAGCAGGCACTGGGGGGATCAGGGCCCCGGTCACCTAGCAAGAAATTAGGCCAAGGTCTGCACCCACTCACCAATTCCTCCACTCTATAGTACCCCAACAGGCCCACCTTGCCACCCGCGGGGCTCAAGGCTACGTGAGGGGATTGCCGGGCCCGTAACCAGGGGCTCGGGCTACAAGAGGTGTGAGAGTAGTGGCTATTTCACAGCATAGAACACCCGGGGAACTCCCACTTACCCGGGGCGGTGGAGGTAAGGAGCACAACAAGTCAGCAGGGCCCAGCAAGTGAGGTCCCCTTACCCCCCCACCTGAACTTCCCCCAGCCGGGCCCACCCAAGAACCCCAGGGCAAGATGTCGCGCCCCTGCCTCTCCGGGACAGGGCCTATGTGGGACCATCGCACTAGCTCGGGGCCTCACCCAAGCACTGGTATAGGGCACTCTTCCCCGCTTCTCCGATCCCCCCTGTCTCGGGTCCCTCAAAGAAGGCGCCTGCCCTAGCGCACTATACCACCCCCCCCTGTCGCTGTCTAGTCTGGGGGCGTTCAATGAGCATAAGCAATCTCTGGCCAGCCACACCACATCTGCAGAGTGCCTCTGCAGCCTCGCCCAGGACTGACTCTCCGGAGTCACCCAGTCCCCGCAGAACCCCACCAGCCAACAGCTATCACATCCCCACTCGCAGTCTTCAGATCAGGCCGTCATACCTCCAGGCCGTCGCACCAAGGTCCTCTGATGCCGCACCTCAACACCCCAGGCAGGTCTCAAATAGCGGGGTGAGCGGAGCTTCCTGACCAGTCACTCAGGAACTTCACAGCATTCCCCCATGTCACGTCATGCACCCCCACTGCCCGACTTTCCTCAAAAGCACAGTCGCGTCGCCGGTCTACTCTGCGTCTGCCGCTAGTTGCTTCCCAGACCCCCAGCTTGTCCTCAGTCGCCAGGTCTTGCAGAGACAGTCCAGTCGCACACTTCCCAACAAGAGCTTCGCGAGGTAGCACCTTTAGCCCAGCCGTTCGCGATGTCCGCCGCACTCCAGGCCTCAAGACACCACGGGGGGCCGACTGCCCAATCGCCACTAGCCCCCAGGGCCACACCGCAGGACCACAGGCCAGCACACCACCAGGCGGTCCTGAATCCGCAGAGGGCTCACACAAGGGCAGGCCAGCAGCTGTCAGATGCCCTGGTAAGGCACGCTCACCTCACCAGCCGCCAAAATGGCGGACTGAGCCTCTCTCTGGCTCCCGGCTCCCTGGTCCAGATCTATCCTCCTTGGAGCCCTGATCCGCTCTCCTGGCCCGAATTCCACTCCTTACCCTGCTGCCTCGGTGGGGGAGAGTCCGCACATGCTGTGTGTGCGTTCGCCGTCCAGCCGCCGGGTGCGGGCCAGCTCTCTGCTGCCAGCCAGACAAAATGCAGGTTTCCTCTCCAGGCCCGCCACCAGGCACCTCATGGGCGGGCTTCAGCCGCTCCTGGATCTGTTCCCCACGGGGTCCAGGTCTGCATCCCCAGCCCTGACTCCCCTGTCCGCCTCCCCTCCTTGTTAAAGAAAGCGCTGCCCCCGCTGCCGAAATGCCCTGACGTCCAGCCTCCGGTCGCGTGTCCCGCTCTGTCAAGGGACACGCAAAATGGCGGTTCCCCGCTCCAGGTCGGTACCAGGCTCCTCTAGTCCTGCCCACCGGCTGCCTCCCGGGGATCCAAAGCTCGCCCGTAGTCGCCCGGCACTCAGGCACCCTCAGTGTGGCCCGGGGGCTGTGCTCGCCTCTCCAGACACTGCCGTCCAGCCTCTGATCGCGGGTCCCGCTCTGACAAGGGACACGCAAAATGGCGGATGGCTTCTCCAGGCCCGTTACCAGGCTCCTCTATTCTTGCCCACCTGCTGCCTCCCGGAGGTTCAAAGCTCGCTCGCATCCGCCCAGCACTCAGGCCCCCTCAATGTGGCCCGGGGGTTGTGCTCGAGGCACCCCAGCTCCGCCTTAATTGCTGCTGAAGGAGGTTGACAGCGGGAGCCCTTCCAGAGCACGTCTGCTCATATTGCCTGCTAAGCCACGCCCCTCATAATATGCAGTTTTGCAGAGCCTTGTGCCCTACCAATATCACCAAACTGACCCCAGGCCAACTAGTCTTCCTCTGGGGCCAAATGCCCTTTGTCCAAAATGTTAGGGCGTACTCTAGAGATTTCCAACTAGCCCTCTGGCTGCCAAAAAGCAATGAATACAATGTGCGCCATGCACTGGGGGCAGGGGGTGCCACTCACCCCTTCGTCACCAGAAAAGAAATTGCCCCACGTTGCAGCTGTCCGCAACCTCACGGTGCAGCTGGGAAGACTGACACCAAAAAGTAACTAGGGAGCCCCATTTTTCCGGGGCTCCTCTCTCTCCAAAAATGCCCCCTTTATCAAATGAAGCCTCCCACTGGCCAAAAAATAAAACAGCCAGCCATTGCAGCTGCCCATGCTCAGGCGGTGCAGCTGTGACCCAAAGAGCTCAGCGCTGGCTTTCACAATACCCAAATTGAGCCCCCACTCACGGGGCCTTCGTTCTCGCGCAACTAGGGGGATGGCACCAGCAATGTGCCTCGGCAGGCTCCCACTTACCAGGGGTCTCATTTGCAGCTGTCACTCACTGGGGATCCCCTTTTCTGGCTGAATTTGTGATACACCATCCTGTGTGGGACACCGGTCTTGTACCTGCAGCTCCCGGAGCCCTTGAGGCTCCAACTCCGTGACTCCTTCCTCGATCAGGCTTCCACAATGCCTGACTTCTGGGGCTCTCTTGCAGTCACCAGAACCTCGCTTTGGTCTTCTCCCCCAGGGTCTGGTGAGCATATGAGGCTCTGTCTTGACTTGGTCAACTGCGCGGGGCTCTGTAAAGCTCACAGGAGCCCTGCCCAGGACCAGGCTACAACGGCCTGACTAAAGCAGCAACACGCGAGGCTCCGGCATCGTCCATCCTGCCGGCGCTGCCTACAACCAGGCAAGTCCTCCTGCCTAACTTCCGGTTTTGCAATTCTTGGCAACAGCCTCACTCTGGGTGACACAACAATGTGGGGTAGGTTCCAGCTTTGGTTTTGAGGTGCACAAAATGAGGGGTGGACTTCCGCTCCCTTTCTGGAAGCACAAAAAATGCAAGGTGGGCTCCACACCTGGACGGCACAGCATGCGGGGAAGGCTCCTGCTCCACTTCCAAAGACCATGGGGAAATCCCATGCTTGGATTCCCTCCAGACGTTTCGCAGCCAAGGCCTGCAAACCCTACCCACTCCTCATGTGCTGGAGCAGCAGGCACAAGGTACAGTGATCACGAAGAGCTAGAATCTGAATCTAGGAAGCAAGGCTGGGCCTAGGCCAGTACACAGGGCCCTCCAGTTGAGGGGCAGTCCCTCGTGGTGGTTCCTCCTGGGGCCCAACAGCAGCAATTCCCCCCCCCAGGTCACAAGGAAGAACCATTTCATGGGGTCACAGCCCCAATATTTATACTACATCTCTTCTTTGGCTGCCCTGTTACAGTGCCTGGGGGGACCAGTCTCAACTGGTTCTGGGAGGTGCTGAAGCACGTTGCGTACAGTGCTCCCACCCTCCTTTGTCAGGTTGGGCTCTGTCATCAGACACAGCACAGGGGGCAGAGCCAGCATCTACCCAGGCAGGCACAGATCTATTCAGGGTCAGGGGAGTATTCCTCCCACTACTCCAAATGCAGATCATCTATGCAGCCTAGCGCTGACTCACATTGCCCTTCCTGGGGCTACACACACCTCACTGGCCCCTGTCACTCCAGAGCCAGACAATGAAAAACACATCAGGCAGGCAGACACATAGCACAAAGAAATGCCAACTTCTAAAAGTGGCATTTCTAAAATAGTGATAATAAATCTGTGCACACCATTGTGCAGCATTTATTATTACTATTCCAAGCATACAAAACTTGACTACGCTGCTCCTCTCATATCAGGAATTACCACTGAAACACTTATCAGGGAACCCCCAATGCATTCCAATGGGAGGACAGCCTCACAGCAGTGGGAAACAAAATTGGCTGTTTGTCACTACCAGGACATGTCACACACTTAAGGTACATGCGCCACGTCAGAGCGGCAGTAACACTGCACGCACAGACCCTGCAATGGCAGAGGCCTGATACAGGTTTGAAAGGCTACTTTGGTGTGTGGCGCAATCAGCGCTGCAAGTCCACCTGTAGCATTTAGTTTACTGGCCCTGGGTATCTGAGATACTACTTTATAAAGGACTGACAGGTAAATTAAATATGGCAAACAGATGTAGACCAATCTTACAATTTTTACCATAGAGAGCACATGCACTTTACACTGGACAGCAGTGCTAAAGTGCCCAGATTTCTAAAACCACCAACACTATGTCAGAAAAAAGGCTAGGAGGAAGGCAAAAAGTTCCGGTATGACCCTGCAAAAAGGCCCAAGTCCAAGAAAGAGAAATGTGTAAATAGAAGTCTAATGGAACATTTTTTGTGTGTTAATTGTTTTCATTTTCTCTCTCTATGGCTGTATCTAATAATCGCACAGTAATGACAATTGAAAGACTAGCTAGTGCTGGACCCCTCCAGATTTTCTACTAACAGTTTACCATCAGTGTATTGAAAATGTGCAGACTGTTTGCAGATATTAACATTAACATAATTTTCTTGTGGGACCCCAATTCAGACACTACTCACAATCCATAATGAGCTTCCTTGATTTTATGTGCTAAATTTCTTTTGCTTTAT
Organism: Lissotriton vulgaris; assembly: GCF_964263255.1. NCBI lineage: Eukaryota > Metazoa > Chordata > Amphibia > Caudata > Salamandridae > Lissotriton > Lissotriton vulgaris. The sequence continues at coordinate 1,185,592,215 of NC_141693.1, read as the reverse complement.
ATGTTCTTTCTCTGTATACCCTCCATTAAATAGTTCTCCATTACTTATATTTACTGAGCATTCAACGCACCTGAGTGATATGCAAGATGTGCATCACACAAAGGGTAAATACAAGAATCAACCAACAGGGTAGTTTCTTGACTGCCTAGAAGTCAATCAACTACCAAGATAATGTTTTGACATGCCTGAGGCAAATTCGGATGATGTCACAATAGGCATGCATGGTCTTCTTTACACCAATAAAATCTGCCCTTCCCACGGACCCTCCTCCATACTAGTCTAATTGATGTGGCCCTTCAACACTGCAGCCTGGCCCATCGCTACATACCATCAAGATTGAACCTGAGCTTCCTCCTACACACCAGAACTAACCACTACACAAAGACACAAGAAGACTACATCAGAACTTAAACAAACAACGCTGATGTGATAAAGAGATGATAGGTACACAACAAATGTTTTAAACAAGTTTCAATCACTAGTCTACTTTACTCAGACAACCATTACTCTATCAGTAACCTGATTAAAGTAGTAGTAGTAGGCCTTCCACAACCTCAGCAAAACCCGCCCTACTAATTCAGAGAGGTCATGCTGCCAATGCACAAAGAGACCTGCCATTCATCACAAGCTTGATGCTGAAAAACAAACCAAATGGCATCTGATATCTTCAGAGTAGTCCATCCGTGTAGGTCGAGGAAGAGCTTGCATCTGGAATGGCCTCGAAAGCAGGCCATCCATGTAGATCTCCCTTTTTTTTTCTCTTGCACCCGCCAAAGTTGTACAACATTTTGGCCCCAAACTGAGGCAATGAGTGTTAGGATTAAGCATATTCTTTTCAGCTAAAGCCTGTTAGCCTGCCCCCATTGCACCAAGGACTTGCCTGCAAAAATTCAAATCAGGTTGTTTATGGCCACCGGTGTATGCTGGCCCAACTAAACACCCACTCAGAACATAGCGTATAGATGAAAAAGGATAGAGAGGGTTGGTAAAGTCAAATCGGAGGAACCATTTACACTTCCTTGAAATCTGCAAAATCTCTGTATCATAAACCTCTCTATTGACTGCTAAGGAGATCCAAAGAAGCGTTTGTATTTGAAACACTATAGATTGCCCTGCTAATCAGCCGACTTCATGAAAAGTGAATTGATATTTCCTGTTGACGAATCAATTACAAATGTATTACTTAATCCATTTTCTATATACATAGTTCTTAAATATTAGTATATTTTGTTTCGCAGCATCACAGTCCACAGTTAACCCAATGGATTTTTCTGGCTATGTTCCAAGATATTATTTCTCAATGTGATTCAAATCTAAAAAGGTTGCTGAGGCAAAGTCTCTTTGAGTCAGATATTATATATGCTTATGCTTAAGGATAGGATAGTATAGTATTTATAAAGCGCTCTACACCCGGAGCTGTCAAGACGCTAAGGGCCAGATGTAGGTAAAAAACATTTACCGATTTTAAAAAACCGAATTGTACCGATTCGGTATTTCAAAATTGGTAAATGGTATGTAGGTGCCAACATCTGGATTCGTTACCGAATCCTTAACACTTCTTTAATTACCGATTCGGTAAATACCGAATCGGTAATGCCCATTCATTCCTATGGGCTTTGAAGCCCATAGGAATGATTAGGCATTACCGATTCGGTATTTACCGAATCGGTAATTAAAGAATTCACAAGGGTGCAGGGGGTGTCACTTTGACACCCTCTGGCACCCCCAAAACAGGCACTGGTGCCATGTGGCAGGCAGACCTGCCCTAAGGGCAGGTCTGCCTGTCACATGAGATAGGTGTGCATGCACACATGTGCATGCACACCGGAATCAGTATTTTACCATCAAATTGGTTTTGATGGTAAAATACCGATTTGTTAAGGCTCCTGGGACTCTGAAGAGTCCCACCTACATATGGGTGTCCTCAAATCGGTATATTTACCGATGTTTTATTTTACCGAATCGGTAAAAGTACTGATTCAGTAAAATATTGCCCCCTACATGCCAAATATTGTAAACCGGTCGGTAACGGCCGAAAATACCGATTTTCGGCCGTTACCGACCGACCTACATCTGGCCCTAAGTGTACAAAAGCAGGAGGAAAGATTTCCGCAGCCGCTTAAGAGGGGAACAGCCAAGTTTTCAGGAGTTTCTGAAAAGCCGGGAGAAAGCTAGCATTGACGATGGGCAAGGGGAGAGAGTTCCAAAGTTTATCGGCGGGAACAGAGAGGGAGTGGCCGCCCCATCTTGATCTGTGGAATTTGGGCAAGACTAGTTTTTTTGTGAGGATGATCTCAAGGTCCTCCCTGGAATATACCATTTGAACAGACTAGTTTGTTTTGTGAGGATGATCTCAAGGTCCTACCTGGAATATACCATTTGAACAAAGACCTCAGTTGGGATAGGCCTTTGCTATGCATGGCCTTATATACTGTGCTTAAGACCTGAAATGAGACGCGCTCCTTAATGGGGAGCCAATGTAGTGTATGGATCCCCTCTCTAGCAGACTGATGTTTAGGAATATTAAGAATCAGTCTTGCTGCTGCATTATGTACCACCTGGAGCTTATTCAGTGATGTAGTAGAGATATTAAGGTAGAGGGCATTGCAGTAATCAAGACAAGAGTTAATCAGAGCAATGATGGTTAGCCGATGTAGTTCAGGAGGAATGAGTGGAAGCACCTTTATGAGCGTTCTTAAAATATAAAAACATGTACCAACTGTGCGGTTGACGTGAGTGTCAAAAGTCAGCCACTCATGGAATATGACACCCAGATGTTTAGCTGTTTTGACAGGGATTGGAAGGGGTCCGCAGTCAGTGGGCCACCACACATTTGACCAAATTGCGTTCTGAGATCCAAAAACAAATACCTCTGTCTTGTCTGTGTTGATCTTAAGGGAATTGCCCTTCATCCAATGAACAATATTGGACATGAAGGTGTTAAACTTCTCTGTAACTGAATGTAGGTTGTTGGTGATAGAAACGATAATCTGGGTGTCCTACGGAGAGGAGAGCAACTAAAGTCCATAGGATTTCACCAATTTGGCCAGGGGGGTCACATATAAATAAAAAATGGTGGGTCTAAAGGAAGAGCCCTGAGGGACCCTGCAAGAAAGTGAGAAGGCTATTGTACTGAAACCTCCACAACAAACAGTATGTAGTTAGTTTGTTAAAAAGGATTGAAGAAGCTGCAGGACTTTTCCCGTGACTCCCGCTTCTTGCAGCTGTTGGACCATGGGCACTGGGGAGACGGTGTTGAATGCTGCTGATAAATCAAGCAGAATCAGCACCACCGAGCCCCTACCTGCAGCCAAATGCAGTAAGTAGCTGCAAAAAGGGCAGATTCGGTGCTATGACCAGTTCAGAATCCCTTCAGTGAGAGATCAAGAATTCCCTGTGAGTCAATAAACTTCATGAGTTCAGTATTTAAGAATTTCTCTAGGATTTTCGCCGGGGCGGGTAGGAGGGAAATAGGGCAGACATTCTTTTACTCCAAGGGATCAGCATTGGGTTTCTTAAGGAGCGGGAGAACAATAGCTTCCTTTCAGATAGCTGGATAGCAGCCAGACAAGAGTATTTAATTGAATACCTCGCACAGGAAATTGGCTACCAAGTCTGGTGCAAGTTTCAGTGTAAAAGGCGTGCATGGATCGGAAGGTGCTCTGGATTTAAGACTGAAGAGACTGAAGAGAAAATCTTTGGTAAGTTGGAAAGAGATAGAGGAGAAGGTAGACAAAACATTCTCAGTGATAACCTGAGGGGGTGTCATCTTGCTTGATTCATCATTGTCCACATTAGTTTCCTCACCAACAGAAACATTGTCAGTATCAGGAGTAAACTCATGGAAGATCTGCAGGTCCTTTTCCTGAAAGAAGCCCGCTACCTTATCACAGAAATCTTGAGAGGGTGTCATAGTTTGTTGCTGGGGTGGTTCCAGAATCTCGTTGATAACCTTAAAGAGCATACTGGATGAGTTATGCACTGTCAAAATCTTTTCTGTAAGAAATCAGTATTTTGGGTGAAAGATAGTCTCTTTGTAGTTCTGTAACAGAACACGCTGCATGGCTTTCTCCTGACGGCAGGGCCTGGCATGCCATTTGCGTCTTGTCTTGTCTGCGGCATTCACACCTCATGGCCATAAGTTCGACTGAGAGCCATGGGGCGGAAGGTTTCGTCCTTTTGGTAATGCAGTTTTGGAAAGGGGCAACTATATCAGAGGCCTGGTTAATACAATCCCAGAAAGCCTCTGCAGTATATAGGGGATTGTTGTGCCTCCTGGTGGGGGTCGAAGCCAAAGCGGCCTCCTAGCCGGTGGCCATGACTTTGTTCAATTTCCTCCAGTGACGATTTCCAGAGGGGGGTATATCATACCTTCTAATGATAGAAATAGTTGAAATTGGGAATTCGATCAACCAATGGTCTACTCAGCTAAGGGGTTGAGCTGTCTCAACCACCAAGTCATCATGATTACTAAAGGTGCCACCTCACATCGAAATTAAAATATGATGCACAGTAAAGCAAGAAGATAGAATCATTAGTAACGGTTTTCCTCCTTCCTTCAAGTGAAAAAGAGAGATAATTACCAGTGAACTGAGTTGATGTTGTGGATGCTAATGTTGTTGTTGTTGTTACTGTAGATGTTGTAGGGCCTGAAACATGAAGACAATTAATACAATGAGGTTCAGGATTTATAACAAATAGATACACAATTTCATCAAAGTTCTCACTGTCCATATTTTGATGTTGATGCTTCTCTATGTAATTAGTGTTAAAAATCCAGGTCTAATTCACCTATTTGCCTATAGTATGTGAACCACAATCCCTGCCCCAGTCTCTCAAACCACACACTTGAAAGGTTCACTCATATAGACTTTCCCTAGGCTGCATGTCAAAATAACAACAACATAAATAACGTCCTTGAACATAGATGTGTAGCTAAGAATAGTAAATCTATTCCCACTTGTTACTTACCATCATGATATGTGTAGGACATATTTAATATTAACTATGCTTTTATAACAATCTTTTTTCTTGTGATGTAAGAGAGCAGGTAACTAGATCAGTCTCACAATTAGCTACAGTCAAAGCATAATCTCAAACAATCTCTTTAAAGTGACTATTATTTAAAACATTTTAAATTACAACTTGGTGAAACTAAAACGCAAAGCAGTCTTTACAATGACAAAAGTAGACCGACCCAAAACTGACCGAGCCCCCTCTCAGGACGAAATCAGGATGATCTTTCTTTCCTGCTCGTGTTTGGCAAAGATCCCCTTTTTTTTATCCTTGTCCTTTGTGCCATTTGAAAGGCAGCGTGTCTCATTGGAAAAGGAGCGTGAGTAGGTAAGGTTTTAAACCTTAAATTACATTTGTTTTCAATCTGAAGGGTCTTGTCTGTGCAATTTGTAAGGTATGTGTAATTGTGTGCTTTTGTGGGTGCTGAAAGGCACTGTGTCATTCCTGTAGAACCTTTAGCTGTAAAACACTTTGTGGCATATACTCAAGGACTCATCACTGATTTATCAGCACTTTAGCACCGCAAAGGTGGCGATAGACTTATAGCCCTATTCTCAAGCTGGTGCAAACTGCAGATATCGCTAGTTTTCCAGCGATATCTGCTGCAAAAAACATCGCTACTGAGGAGAGTGACAAAAAATGCTAATGATATGCAGAGTAGGCATTCCCGTGCAAAAACACATGAAAACACCACTTCACGACATTCTCAACGACCAGCCAGATCTGCAATGCGATCCAAAAACAGGTGATAAGGCGCGTTTGCAGCAGGGATTTAACACCTGCCTTTAACTGGTGTTAAGCAGGATGACAACCTGCAGTATGAAAGGAAGCTCAGCCCAGAGCCACATTTGAAGACCAACACATGTCATGGAGCTACTGATCATGCAGCTCAGAAACCCAAGAGGGCCACAACACCCACCGCCGCCACCCACAGGACCCCCCCTTACCTCCCCCAGACAACCACTGAGGCAGCACAGAACAAGACAACAGACCTTCCGAAAACTGTATGGCCCCCAGCCACACAATTGCAGAATGTGGGGGGAGGTGGTAAACAAGTATGTGTGAAGGAGGCAAGTCACCCATGAATAAGAAAACACAATGCCAAGTATGGCGGTGTACAGACTTCAGTATGAACAGCACAGACATGTCCATGTGGGCATATATCACTTGTGTTTATATTGTTGTGGACAGTGGATGCAACCATGTTACCTCAGGCAGTGGCTAAGACCTTGGACATGTAGTTTTGCTGTTCTCCCCTGTAAGCGGAAACGGAGTGGGCTGCGCCGGCGTATGCCAATCCAGCGCAGGGGTGGGAAGAATTTGCCCGGGATTCTGGGCGTGGTTCAGTTCTGACCTGGACAAGGAAGTAACTACTGTGTGTGTCTCTGTTGTAGTGTCTGCACCACCCAGCCCACAATCGACAATGTTGCAATGTAGCATGCACCCGGAGGTCAGGCTCACACGTACAGAGAAATGAAGGAGAGCAAGACAGCTCAGGGTATTGGCTCATTCATGCCAAGTGTTGTGTGTACCTGTATTGCCGCAGCATGAGTCAAATGACTAGTCCTACTCGCAGTGATGAGTCAAATGACTAGTCCTACTCGCAGTGGGAGTTTAGCTAGGCATGAACTCTACATCTGTGGCCGCCCTATCCTTAACATAGTTCTACACTCACGTGGCCGCCCACCTTCAACAGCCAACATCACTGTGTCATTCATTGTCAGGCTTGTGGACATGTGCAGACAGGTATGACAATTGTGTGCCCTAGGAGTGCAAGTGATGCAACTGCAAAGCGCACACAAGTAAATAAGCCGGGGGGAGGGAGGAGTTGCTGTGAGGCAAAAACACACAGTGAGGCTGTACATTTGCCACATGCAAGACATGTCAAACATGAATCCCAAAGTCGCACACATCCCACACCACCCCCGACAAGTAACATCACAATACCTGAATGCAAGCAGATGACAAACTAACATTAGGGATGAAAGCTCCTATGTCTTACCTATCAGGCGGGAGCACATCTGCACCTCCGACCTCGGAAATGCATGTGCCCGGCACCCCCTGACATATACTATAGCAGCTGATGACGACTCCCACACTACGCACAGGCCAACCAAAGACCAACGTATACACACCCCACACACAGAGGTCCTTGCTCGAAGTAATCTTGCATGGAATAGCCTTCACACTAACTCCCACATCATCCAGGCGTACAACTGTTGCACTCTAAAACAACTCATTGATCCAAATGTTTTATTCACATTCAGTGGAGTGTTGAAGCTGGACCAGTACAGGGCCATGCAAACCCTAGTCTACATTGATGCCCCGTGGAGGGCCAGCCAGAGTCCTTTAGGGATTGACAAGTTCTTCGGAAGTGGAAGACTTCAGTCCGGAGTGTGATTGCTATGTCATTGGTAACCAGACAAAATATGGCATTCCTAGTCAAGGTCCGAGGTAAGTGTCGCTGAGTGCATTGGTGGACAGTGGTAAGTGTTATTCCAGGGCACGATGCAGAGGGCAGAACCAAGCTGAAACCGGCCATATGGTGGAGATGAATGCTACCACTTCATTCTTATCAGAAAGCTCAATTCATCGTCATCTTCGTCCTCTGATGTGTCAGGTGCGGATCTATGATATTACAACGCGTTATTTTACAACGCATGCTGTAACATCGCAACTTTTACAACGCAGGTTCCATTACAACGGATGTCATTACAACGCAGGATATTACATAGCAGATGGTATTACAACGCATACCATTACATCGTAAGTATAGGTAAGTTTAATTTATTTAAAAAAATTAAATTAAGTTAATTTTATTAATTTTATTTTATAATATAATTAAAATAATTTAAAAATGTAATTAATATAATTTTTTTAAATAAGTTTAATTTAATTTTAAATAGGAATTAATGTAATTTAATTAAATTAATATAATTTTATTAATTTAATTTAATAAATTTATATTAATAGTAATTAATTAAATATAATTAATTTAATTTAATAAATATAATTGTATTAGTCTTAAAATTGTAATTAATTTTATTAAATAAATTTAATTAATTTTAATTTAATTAATTATTTTAATTTAATTAAAGTCGTACTTTAAAAAAAGAAACCCTAAAAATACCCCTGAACCCCAAAACCCAAACTCAGCCCTAAAACCTAAAAATACCCCTGTACCCCAAAACCCAAACTCAGCCCTAAAACCTAAAAACACCCCTGTACCCCAAAACCCAAACCCTGCCCTAAAACCTAAAAACACCCCTGTACCCCAAAACCCAAACCCTGCCCTGAAACCTAAAAACACCCCTGTACCCCAAAACCCAAACTCAGCCCTAAAACCTAAAAACACCCCTGTACCCCAAAACCCAAACCCTGCCCTAAAACCTAAAAACACCCCTGTACCCCAAAACCCAAACCCTGCCCTGAAACCTAAAAAAAACCCTGTACCCCAAAACCCAAACTCAGCCCTAAAACCTAAAAACACCCCTGCACCCCAAAACCCAAACCCTGCCCTAAAACCTAAAAACACCCCTGTACCCCAAAACCCAAACCCTGCCCTGAAACCTAAAAACACCCCTGTACCCCAAAACCCAAACCCTGCCCTAAAACCTAAAAACACCCCTGTACCCCAAAACCCAAACCCTGCCCTGAAACCTAAAAACACCCCTGTACCCCAAAACCCAAACCCTGCCCTAAAACCTAAAAACACCCCTGTACCCCAAAACCCCAACCCTGCCCTAAAACCTAAAAATACCCCTGTACCCCAAAACCCAAACCCTGCCCTAAAACCTAAAAACACCCCTGTACCCCAAAACCCAAACCCTGCCCTAAAACCTAAAAACACCCCTGTACCCCAAAACCCAAACCCTGCCCTAAAACCTAAAAACACCCCTGTACCCCAAAACCCAATCCCTGCCCTAAAACCTAAAAACACCCCTGTACCCCAAAACCCAAACCCTGCCCTAAAACCTAAAAACACTAAGCATGGGCGGAAAATCCGTTTCGCTCGCGGATTTTGCGGATTTTTGGGAAATTCGCAATCCGCGAGATTTGCGAATTTCCCGCAAAATCCGCAAATTCGCACGCAGCGGATTTTTTTTGCGGCGCGCGGCGTTGGTGATACAATTTTTGCGGCGCGCGGCGTTTATCATCGTTTGCCGGGTTGTTTTTCTCGATAGTTTGCGAGTGCTGCGCCATTTTGGATCTTGCTGTGTGATCCCGCGGGAATTGGCGAGCGCGCAACGTCATCGCGGATTGCCAGCGAGAGTTTGTCAACGCGAGTACGGCGAGATCACGTCTCGCGGTACTTCGCAATTGCGAGATTTGAGATGCGGCGAGCGAAAATATACAATTTGCAATTCTGCACAAGAAATCCACCAGCAAGCAGCATAAACCTTCTAGAAATGATGATTTTTATCTGAATAACTCCTTAGGTTGACATTTGCCTGCACTTTTTTAGCGAGGAGTCCATTTTGGGGAGGGGGGGAGGGGGGTGGGAGGAAGGAAGTGCCCCACAGTCTTCAACTTCCTGTTCCTGTTCAGCAGGCTCCTCCCAGTGCTTTGTCCATCTCCTGGTCACTTTTCATTTGGATCTGGAGCTGGAAGGATTACTTTTTGTGGATGCTGCTGGATATTTGGATTTGAGGCCTTTTTGACTTTCTTTGGATCACTGTTGGATTAGAAATTTTACAAGTAAGTTTGTTTGGGGCATTACAGTTGCTGCAACTAAAATTTTGGAATTTTCGATTTTGGGCTGTTTTGGGGCCTTTTGCCCAGGGGTACTCAGTGGTGGGTGGACTGAGTCTTTCTGTGGGTTGTCTTGAACTTAAACATCATGGAGGCCATGGATGGATTGGGATTGTGCTGATTTTTCAGTGATTTTCGTTTTTTGGGGCTGTACTTGTGGCCTTTTCACCAGGGGTATTTGAGTCTAGCATGGGCCTAGTCTTTCTGTGGGTTGTCTTGAATTTAAACATCATGGAGGCCATGGATGGAATGGGATTGTGCTGATTTTTCAGTGATTTTTGTTTTTTGGGCCTGTACTTGTGGCCTTTTCACCAGGGGTATTTGAGTCTAGCATGGGCCGAGTCTTTCTGTGGGCTGTCTTGAACTTAAACATCATGGAGGCCATGGATGGAATGGGATTGTGCTGATTTTGCAGTGTTTTTCGATTTTTGGGGGTGTTCATGGGGAGGGACAGGCCATGTGGCTGGTGGCCATTTTGAGTGCAGCTACAGGCACTGGCCATGTGCTGGCAGGCAAGTGGCCATTTTGAATGCAGGCTTTGTTGTTAGGCCTGCAACCATTTTGCCTACTTTTCAACCTTTATTTATGCCCAGGGGTAGTGAGTCTTGCATGGGCCTAGTCTTTCTGTGGGTTGTCTTGAATTTAAACATCATGGAGGCCATGGATGGAATGGGATTGTGCTATTTTTCAGTGATTTTCGTTTTTTGGGCCTGTACTTGTGGCCTTTTCACCAGCGGTATTTGAGTCTAGCATGGGCCTAGTCTTTCTGTGGGCTGTCTTGAACTTAAACATCATGGAGGCCATGGATGGAATGGGATTGTGCTGATTTTGCAGTGTTTTTCGATTTTTGGGGGTGTTCATGGGGAGGGACAGGCCATGTGGCTGGTGGCCATTTTGAGTGCAGCTACAGGCACTGGCCATGTGCTGGCAGGCAAGTGGCCATTTTGAATGCAGGCTTTGTTGTTAGGCCTGCAACCATTTTGCCTACTTTTCAACCTTTATTTATGCCCAGGGGTAGTGAGTCTTGCATGGGCCTAGTCTTTCTGTGGGTTGTCTTGAATTTAAACATCATGGAGGCCATGGATGGAATGGGATTGTGCTGATTTTTCAGTGATTTTCGTTTTTTGGGCCTGTACTTGTGGCCTTTTCACCAGGGGTATTTGAGTCTAGCATGGGCCTAGTCTTTCTGTGGGCTGTCTTGAACTTAAACATCATGGAGGCCATGGATGGAATGGGATTGTGCTGATTTTGCAGTGTTTTTCGATTTTTGGGGGTGTTCATGGGGAGGGACAGGCCATGTGGCTGGTGGCCATTTTGAGTGCAGCTACGGGCACTGGCCATGTGCTGGCAGGCAAGTGGCCATTTTGAATGCAGGCTTTGTTGTTAGGCCTGCAACCATTTTGCCTACTTTTCAACCTTTATTTATGCCCAGGGGTAGTGAGTCTTGCATGGGCCTAGTCTTTCTGTGGGTTGTCTTGAATTTAAACATCATGGAGGCCATGGATGGAATGGGATTGTGCTGATTTTTCAGTGATTTTCGTTTTTTGGGCCTGTACTTGTGGCCTTTTCACCAGGGGTATTTGAGTCTAGCATGGGCCTAGTCTGTCTGTGGGCTGTCTTGAACTTAAACATCATGGAGGCCATGGATGGAATGGGATTGTGCTGATTTTGCAGTGTTTTTCGATTTTTGGGGGTGTTCATGGGGAGGGACAGGCCATGTGGCTGGTGGCCATTTTGAGTGCAGCTACAGGCACTGGCCATGTGCTGGCAGGCAAGTGGCCATTTTGAATGCAGGCTTTGTTGTTAGGCCTGCAACCATTTTGCCTACTTTTCAACCTTTATTTATGCCCAGGGGTAGTGAGTCTTGCATGGGCCTAGTCTTTCTGTGGGTTGTCTTGAATTTAAACATCATGGAGGCCATGGATGGAATGGGATTGTGCTATTTTTCAGTGATTTTCGTTTTTTGGGCCTGTACTTGTGGCCTTTTCACCAGGGGTATTTGAGTCTAGCATGGGCCTAGTCTTTCTGTGGGCTGTCTTGAACTTAAACATCATGGAGGCCATGGATGGAATGGGATTGTGCTGATTTTGCAGTGTTTTTCGATTTTTGGGGGTGTTCATGGGGAGGGACAGGCCATGTGGCTGGTGGCCATTTTGAGTGCAGCTACAGGCACTGGCCATGTGCTGGCAGGCAAGTGGCCATTTTGAATGCAGGCTTTGTTGTTAGGCCTGCAACCATTTTGCCTACTTTTCAACCTTTATTTATGCCCAGGGGTAGTGAGTCTTGCATGGGCCTAGTCTTTCTGTGGGTTGTCTTGAATTTAAACATCATGGAGGCCATGGATGGAATGGGATTGTGCTGATTTTTCAGTGATTTTCGTTTTTTGGGCCTGTACTTGTGGCCTTTTCACCAGGGGTATTTGAGTCTAGCATGGGCCTAGTCTTTCTGTGGGCTGTCTTGAACTTAAACATCATGGAGGCCATGGATGGAATGGGATTGTGCTGATTTTGCAGTGTTTTTCGATTTTTGGGGGTGTTCATGGGGAGGGACAGGCCATGTGGCTGGTGGCCATTTTGAGTGCAGCTACGGGCACTGGCCATGTGCTGGCAGGCAAGTGGCCATTTTGAATGCAGGCTTTGTTGTTAGGCCTGCAACCATTTTGCCTACTTTTCAACCTTTATTTATGCCCAGGGGTAGTGAGTCTTGCATGGGCCTAGTCTTTCTGTGGGTTGTCTTGAATTTAAACATCATGGAGGCCATGGATGGAATGGGATTGTGCTGATTTTTCAGTGATTTTCGTTTTTTGGGCCTGTACTTGTGGCCTTTTCACCAGGGGTATTTGAGTCTAGCATGGGCCTAGTCTGTCTGTGGGCTGTCTTGAACTTAAACATCATGGAGGCCATGGATGGAATGGGATTGTGCTGATTTTGCAGTGTTTTTCGATTTTTGGGGGTGTTCATGGGGAGGGACAGGCCATGTGGCTGGTGGCCATTTTGAGTGCAGCTACAGGCACTGGCCATGTGCTGGCACGCAAGTGGCCATTTTGAATGCAGGCTTTGTTGTTAGGCCTGCAACCATTTTGCCTACTTTTCAACCTTTATTTATGCCCAGGGGTAGTGAGTCTTGCATAGGCCTAGTCTTTCTGTGGGTTGTCTTGAATTTAAACATCATGGACGGCATGGATGGATTGGGATTGTGCTGATTTTGCAGTGTTTTTCGATTTTTGGGGGTGTTCATGGGGAGGGACAGGCCATGTGGCTGGTGGCCATTTTGAGTGCAGCTACAGGCACTGGCCATGTGCTGGCAGGCAAGTGGCCATTTTGAATGCAGGCTTTGTTGTTAGGCCTGCAAGGCTGCAACCATTTTGCCTACTTTTCAACCTTTATTAATGCCCAGGGGTAGTGAGTCTTGCATGGGCCTAGTCTTTCTGTGGGTTGTCTTGAATTTAAACATCATGGAGGGCATGGATGGAATGGGATTGTACTGATTTTGCAGTGTTTTTCGATTTTTTTTGTGGTGTATAACTGAACTGATGTTCCTCTGTCTTCCATTGTTTTTAGGTGCACAAGACTCAAGAGAACCACCAGTGCCAGGAAGAAGTCCTGCAGCGGTGTGTGTGTGCAGCATAACGTCACGTGACGTCACGTCTGGCCTCAGACAACTCTACAATTCGTGCAACTGCGGCCTGCTGTCTGACCTGCTCTGAAGAAGATGGCCCCCAAAAAATTTCTCCGTAGCTCCTCCAGCAAGAAAGTTGCTAGTAAGGAGCAGGAGAAGCAAGTTACCAAGGAGGCTGGTGTGCCACCCGCCACGTTTTTTGGGAGCAAAAAAAAAAGTACGCCTGCAGCAGCAGGATCTGCTGGGGACCAAGCTGGGAGCAGCACCCCTGCTCCATTGGGTTCAGTGCCTCCACCACCACGCCAACTTAAGTCAAAGCCCTTGAGTGCTTCAGAGGCAGTCAGTGTACTTCTCCAATCACCATCGACCAGTGATGTTGGCTCATCGCAAGAAAGTAGCAGCAATGTCCCTGAATCAACACAGGTTGTTGTAACTCATCTGACAAGTGTTGAACAACCACAGCCGCAACAACAACACCATGTGCAAGTACACGCCCAAGTACATGTGGAAGGAGAGGCAGCAAAAGGAGATGCGCAAGCAGAGGTGCGTGGAGGGTCACAAGTGCCCACAATAGTTGTTCCTCCCGAAGTAGGGGCACATCAGGAAATCGACAATGAAGCCGAGGTATCATTGGAAGCCACTCCTCCTGATGATCATTCATTGTCTTCCACATCCCTAGCAAGGAAAAGATCAAGGGGGGTATCTACAACTTCTTCAAGCCCACCTCCTTCTGATGATACGGATCCAGCTTGGAAACCACCACTGCGGTCTGAGAGTGAGGCACACCATGATCTGACAAAGGTACCTAAGCGTAAAAGGAAGGTCGTCCAAAAACTCATACCTATGGAGTGTGATGAGGCTCAACAAGAAGTGACAGATACTGCTGGTGATGAAGCCTCTCACGATGACGACGAGCCAGTCATCACAAAGGTCACTGCAGCCCCACCGGGCATGCAGCAAAGAGACATTTTGACCCTATCCCGAGAAGCTGCTGAGCGTGATGATGATGTCGACGAGGATGCAATGGAAATGGAAACACAACAATCATTAGATTTGGAGTTAAGTAGTACTCCAACACCTACCGCTCTCATATTTCTAACTCGCAAGAAGGGACCTACATCCACCTCGACCTCAATTCGTGGTGGTGAAAGTGCAAAACGTACTGAAGTTCGGCAATCCACATCCTCCACTTCATCTGGCATTAGCAGCAGGACCACCACCACCAGTATCGCCGCCTCCTCCGGCCCCCAAAGACATTTCAAGTCTGCAGTTTGGGACTTCTTTAGTGTTTGCCCAAAAAATGAAACCGTAGCCATTTGTAGCATGTGTAAGCTTCGAGTTAGTCGTGGTAAGTTGGGTTCCAACTATGGTACCGGAGGCCAGAGAGGTCATCTTGAAAGAAAGCACGCTGTCAAATGGTTTGCGCACCTACAGGCGATCGAGGAAGCCAGAATTGCACGTAATGCTGTTTCATCTGATGATGACGAGGAGGAAGAAGACGATTCAAACACTTCACTTACACCCAGTACCCCTGTCAGCAGCACACCCCATGTGAGCCACACTAAGAGTGTGGGAGAGAGTGAGACATCAATGCGGAAAAGTTCATCAGCGAGCGTAACTGGGTCGAAGATATCATCATCATCCCGTAAATCCTTGGTCCAGGGCAACATTAAAAAGATGTTGTTTAGAGAAGCGCAATATGAACGCAACCACTCAATGACGCGTCTGTATAACACTAAGCTGGCTAAAATGCTAGCTCTGGACCTTCTCCCTTTTTCTTTTGTAGAAGGGGTTGGTTTTCTAGAATTAGTGGCAGCGCTCTGCCCTAAATGGAAGGTTCCTAGCCGGTTCTATTTTGCCCGAGTTGCGGTTCCAGCACTACATGAAGATGTTCTGAAGGTGATTGGGGCAGCTTTGCAGAAGAGTGCTGTTCACACTATACATCTGACAACAGACATGTGGACCAGTGGCGCAGGCGCTGATTACATGTGCATCACTGCACACTGGGTCTCTTTTTCAGGGGCTAAAGCAAAGCTAAACACAGGTGTTGACACGAACATTGTTTTTAAAGCTGCTCGGAAACATGCAACACTAGCCATGTTTGGTTTGGAGAAACGTCACACAGCAGAAAACATTTTGGATGTCTTTAACACAAAGGTCCTTAACTGGCTGTCCCCACTAAAACGCCGGGTTGGTTATGTTTCCACGGACAATGGCGCCAATATAGTTAAGGCCATGAGGGACGGTTACTATTTCAGAGTGCCGTGTTTGGCGCACTGTATAAACCTGGTTGTCCAAAAATTCTTGGCTAATAAAGCCAGTGCAGCGTACAGTGTATTGGACACCTGCCGAAAAATGTGCAAGCATTTCAGCCATTCTTTTAAGGCCCGGAAGCAGCTGAGGAGCCTGCTATATCAACGTAAAATGCCAGTGAAAGCACTCATCCAGGAGGTGGTAACACGTTGGAACTCAACCTTCTACATGCTTGAGCGTCTGTATGAGCAGTATACGGAACTCGATCAATATTTCCTTACAGAGGGTACAGAGGAGCTGAGGATGGGTGGGCCGCAATGGAACATAGTTCAAAGCCTGACACGCATGCTTCGTCCTTTTGAGTTCTTCACGCGTGCAGTCAGCAAGGAGGACTCTAATTTGGGAAAAGCTATCCCATTGTTGTACATGCTGGAGGACCAACTGAAGGAGGTGTGTTCTGTGTTTGAAAAAGATGACAAAAACCAAGACTCTTTGCTTCTGGCTGAGCAATTATTAGAGCTCCTACAAGGTGATGAACGTCTTAAAAAGATCCACTCAGAACAGCATTACATTTGTGCTACTATTCTGGATCCACGCTACAAAAAGGCGCTGGCAGGCCAAGCATTCTTTCCTTTTGATGATGAACATGTTCCAAAGTACAAACGTTGGCTAGCCTTGTCAGCCAAGAGGTTTGAAACAGAACGGCTGGAAATTGAAGGAAATGGCAGTACATCAGCAGGCCATCCCCAGTCAAAACAATCCACTTCTGCACCTGTGGCTGTGGCACAAGTGACCTCTCAGCCGTTAAAGACACCGGCAACCGGATCATCTGCACGAAACACAACAGAAACATTGGAGGCTGAAGAGGATTGGCTAGCTCTGCATGGGTTTGGTTCTCAAAAGGTCAGAGGCACAGCAAGAGCTAAGCAAAGTGGAGGAACCTTGGAAGAGGACCTTGAGTCGATGGTGAAGGACTATCTGAATGACTCAACAGAGGTCTATGTTAATTCTGACCCATTGGCGTATTGGCATGGGAAAAAAGAATTGTGGCCACAGCTCACCAACCTGGCTTTAA
The DNA here is from genome assembly GCF_964263255.1 of Lissotriton vulgaris. NCBI lineage: Eukaryota > Metazoa > Chordata > Amphibia > Caudata > Salamandridae > Lissotriton > Lissotriton vulgaris. The sequence goes on along the minus strand of NC_141693.1, from coordinate 1,185,575,501 downwards.
ACTACTTGTCTTGCCCACTCGCAAGCGTGTCTTCTGATTGAGTTTTCAGTGCTGCTGGTGGCATTGTAACTCCCAAACGGAGCCGCCTCTCGCCCAAAAATGTGGAGAGGTTAACAATGATAAAGATGAATCAGCACCTCATACCACCAGATTTCAGAGTACGAGAAAGCGTGCCGGATGAAGAGGAGGTGGCCAGCAACATAGATGAGGGAATTTCAACTCTGTCAGGTGACACTGAGCTCACCCTGCCTGAATTCGCAGAGTATGATGACGAAGCCTTATTCTTATTCCTGGACCGTGATACCGAGCCCTGAAAATGAGACAACGAATCAATAACTTTCTTTTTCGTCCCTATTCACTTTTATTCCTGTCTGTCTGTCTTTCTTTGTTGTGCACAGTTAATATATTTCAAACTTTAATCAGATAATCACAAAATCAAGCCCATCAGCAGAACTGTCTTCACTGGTTTGCTAATTGATTTGAAGTTGCCGCAGTCTGCATTCCTCAGGTTCACAATTTCAGAAGAACATGCTCCTCTATCCTCCTCCTCCAGACTCCTATTTCCATCAAACCAGAGGGCTGGTTTACGCCCAATGAAGAAAGACTCAGCACTTGTGGGGGTGTTGTTGTACCTCTTTGCAGGTGAGTTGACGGCTCTGGGGCCATTGCTGGGAAGCTCTAATACCGGATAAAAGTGTTTTGGACCAAATCCCAGGCGGAAAATTATTTGTGTTTTTGATGACTTGCTTGCCTTTGAGGTGCTCTTAGGGGGGCTTCCTGGTGTTTGCGGGTGAGTTTCGTGGTCTGGGAGCACTGCTGGGACACTCTAATCTTGATTGCATTTGCTTTTCAGGAAATCCGTCGTGGCAACCCCGACTTATGGCCTAGCTACGCAGCGCGTTTGGACCGAAGGCCGAGAAATATTGCAAGTATAAGATTTTGCTTTTGGCCTGTTTGGGGGTGTTATGCTTCTTGGCGGGTGGGTTGGCGTGTCTTGGGGCATTCCTGGGAAGGTCTAATACCGGGTAGAAGTGGTTGGGACAAAATCCAGGCCGATTTTTTTTTGGGCTATTTCTGACATTTTGCTCAATGTAGCGTTTTCGGGGGCCTGTTTGTGGGGCTTCCCGGTGTTTGTGGGTGAGTTTCGTGGTCTGGGAGCACTGCTGGGACACTCTAATCTTGATTGCATTTGCTTTTCAGGAAATCCGTCGTGGCAACCCCGACTTATGGCCTAGCTACGCAGCGCGTTTGGACCGAAGGCCGAGAAATATTGCAAGTATGAGATTTTGCTTTTGGCCTGTTTGGGGGTGTTATGCTTCTTGGCAGGTGGGTTGGCGTGTCTTGGGGCATTCCTGGGAAGGTCTAATACCGGGTAGAAGTGGTTGGGACAAAATCCAGGCCGATTTTTTTTGGCTATTTCTGACATTTTGCTCAATGTAGCATTTTCGGGGGCCTGTTTGGGGGGCTTCCAGGTGTTTGTGGGTGAGTTTCGTGGTCTGGGAGCACTGCTGGGACACTCTAATCTTGATTGCATTTGCTTTTCAGGAAATCCGTCGTGGCAACCCCGACTTATGGCCTAGCTACGCAGCGCGTTTGGACCGAAGGCCGAGAAATATTGCAAGTATGAGATTTTGCTTTTGGCCTGTTTGGGGGTGTTATGCTTCTTGGCGGGTGGGTTGGGTTGGCGTGTCTTGGGGCATTCCTGGGAAGGTCTAATACCGGGTAGAAGTGGTTGGGACAAAATCCAGGCCGATTTTTTTTTTGGCTATTTCTGACATTTTGCTCAATGTAGCGTTTTCGGGGGCCTGTTTGGGGGGCTTCCTGGTGTTTGTGGGTGGGTTTCGGGGTCTGGGCGCACTGCTGGCTATATATACTTTACTTTGCAAGAGGTTTGAAGCAAATCCATGGTGGCAGAGGGGAGTTAGGGCCTAGCTGCAGAGCGCGCGCGGAGTGATTTGGGAAATTTGTGAAAAATTGACTAAGTCCCCATTTTTGTACTTTTGCTCTTTGGCTGTTTGGGGGTCTTCTACTCGTTTTCTCCTGGGTTGACGGCTCTGGGGCCATTGCTGGGAAGCTCTAATACCGGATAAAAGTGTTTTGGACCAAATCCCAGGCGGAATTTTTTTTGTGTTTTTGATGACTTGCTTGCCTTTGAGGTGCTCTTAGGGGGGGTTCCGTCTGTTTGTGGGTGAGTTTCGTGGTCTGGGAGCACTGCTGGGACACTCTAATCTTGATTGCATTTGCTTTTCAGGAAATCCGTTGTGGCAACCCCGACTTATGGCCTAGCTACGCAGCGCGTTTGGACCGAAGGCCGAGAAATATTGCAAGTATGAGATTTTGCTTTTGGCCTGTTTGGGGGTGTTATGCTTCTTGGCGGGTGGGTTGGCGTGTCTTGGGGCATTCCTGGGAAGGTCTAATACCGGGTAGAAGTGGTTGGAACAAAATCCAGGCCGATTTTTTTTTTGGGCTATTTCTGACATTTTGCTCAATGTAGCGTTTTCGGGGGCCTGTTTGGGGGGCTTCCCGGTGTTTGTGGGTGAGTTTCGTGGTCTGGGAGCACTGCTGGGACACTCTAATCTTGATTGCATTTGCTTTTCAGGAAATCCGTCGTGGCAACCCCGACTTATGGCCTAGCTACGCAGCGCGTTTGGACCGAAGGCCGAGAAATATTGCAAGTATGAGATTTTGCTTTTGGCCTGTTTGGGGGTGTTATGCTTCTTGGCAGGTGGGTTGGCGTGTCTTGGGGCATTCCTGGGAAGGTCTAATACCGGGTAGAAGTGGTTGGGACAAAATCCAGGCCGATTTATTTTGGCTATTTCTGACATTTTGCTCAATGTAGCGTTTTCGGGGGCCTGTTTGGGGGGCTTCCCGGTGTTTGTGGGTGAGTTTCGTGGTCTGGGAGCACTGCTGGGACACTCTAATCTTGATTGCATTTGCTTTTCAGGAAATCCGTCGTGGCAACCCCGACTTATGGCCTAGCTACGCAGCGCGTTTGGACCGAAGGCCGAGAAATATTGCAAGTATGAGATTTTGCTTTTGGCCTGTTTGGGGGTGTTATGCTTCTTGGCGGGTGGGTTGGGTTGGCGTGTCTTGGGGCATTCCTGGGAAGGTCTAATACCGGGTAGAAGTGGTTGGGACAAAATCCAGGCCGATTTTTTTTTTTGGCTATTTCTGACATTTTGCTCAATGTAGCGTTTTCGGGGGCCTGTTTGGGGGGCTTCCTGGTGTTTGTGGGTGGGTTTCGGGGTCTGGGCGCACTGCTGGCTATATATACTTTACTTTGCAAGAGGTTTGAAGCAAATCCATGGTGGCAGAGGGGAGTTAGGGCCTAGCTGCAGAGCGCGCGCGGAGTGATTTGGGAAATTTGTGAAAAATTGACTAAGTCCCCATTTTTGTACTTTTGCTCTTTGGCTGTTTGGGGGTCTTCTACTCGTTTTCTCCTGGGTTGACGGCTCTGGGGCCATTGCTGGGAAGCTCTAATACCGGATAAAAGTGTTTTGGACCAAATCCCAGGCAGAATTTTTTTGTGTTTTTGATGACTTGCTTGCCTTTGAGGTGCTCTTAGGGGGGGTTCCGTCTGTTTGTGGGTGAGTTTCGTGGTCTGGGAGCACTGCTGGGACACTCTAATCTTGATTGCATTTGCTTTTCAGGAAATCCGTCGTGGCAACCCCGACTTATGGCCTAGCTACGCAGCGCGTTTGGACCGAAGGCCGAGAAATATTGCAAGTATGAGATTTTGCTTTTGGCCTGTTTGGGGGTGTTATGCTTCTTGGCGGGTGGGTTGGCGTGTCTTGGGGCATTCCTGGGAAGGTCTAATACCGGGTAGAAGTGGTTGGAACAAAATCCAGGCCGATTTTTTTTTGGGCTATTTCTGACATTTTGCTCAATGTAGCGTTTTCGGGGGCCTGTTTGGGGGGCTTCCCGGTGTTTGTGGGTGAGTTTCGTGGTCTGGGAGCACTGCTGGGACACTCTAATCTTGATTGCATTTGCTTTTCAGGAAATCCGTCGTGGCAACCCCGACTTATGGCCTAGCTACGCAGCGCGTTTGGACCGAAGGCCGAGAAATATTGCAAGTATGAGATTTTGCTTTTGGCCTGTTTGGGGGTGTTATGCTTCTTGGCGGGTGGGTTGGGTTGGCGGGTCTTGGGGCATTCCTGGGAAGGTCTAATACCGGGTAGAAGTGGTTGGGACAAAATCCTCGCGGAAAAGCCTTTTGGCACTTTTTGTAACTTAGGGTTCGTTAGGGTTAGCCCTAGCAGCAGGATTGCATGTGTTTCGGGGTGTTCTCTCTTAGAGCACTCGTGAGAATGTGTAATTTTGGTTGCAAGTCATTTGAAGAAAATCCATGGTGGGAAAGGGGGGATTTGGCATAGTTAAAGAAAGCCTTTGCCACTATTCTTAACTTAGGGTTCGTTAGGGTTAGCAGTATTTCTATTGCATGTGTTTGAGTGGGGGGGATTTCGAGTCTTGGAGCGATGCTGGCTATGGCTAATTTTGCTTGGTTGCTTGCAAGTGGTTTGAATGCAATCCACGGTGGGTAAGGGGTAATTAGGAAGGGGGGACTTCGGCCTACTTTTACTTTCAAAGTAAGTTTTGTCACCAGTTTTCTGCTAGGCCTCGTTTTTTGAGATTTGATTGGGGGTCTTCTACATTTTTCCGACTGGCTTTAGTAAGGGTCTGGGTGGGAGCACTGCTGGGAAGATCTAATTTTGTTCTAAAACACAGTTTACAGTACACCTAGCTTGAGGGGAAAGATCCGCTACATTAATTTGCCCATACTTATTTATCCTTCAAAAGGTGACTCAGACAGAGTACGCACTTTCAAAAATATTGTACTGTCTACTAGGAAAATCAAATTGTGACTTTTTGCACTCCACAGCCTACATACCTTATATTTATTTATCAGTGGTGTTGTAATATTATATCACTTCCTGTTTTTCGTTGAATAATTACAGGCCGGGTTTCAGTCTCTGCAATGGGGAAAAAAGGATGGAGTCAGGCTTCACAGTAGCGAGCCACAATTCAGCATCAGGCAGGCAGTGGACAGGGTGTCTTCTGGTGACCAACATCGATGGACGAAGCGTCGGCTGCAATGGAGGAGTGCCGCTAATAAGAGGAGTTTTTTTTCTGCAGGCAACTTACTTACCACTTCCAACAGGACCACTACAACCACATAGATACAGTATCCCTTGCCTTTTTCTCTGACTGTGACTGCATTTCTTGGATCTCTCTCTGCTTCTAAATTGATCCCTTAACACATCACTTACTCCACTCCACTATCACATCTGCACCACACATAGTCATTTGTAAGTGCTCCTACGTAATTCGCAAGTCACAGCACGCCCCAGGCCGTAGAGGACTGGGATGGCCCCAATGATGAAGCATGTCACCAAGGGGCAACCCTGGTGAGTGAGGGGACACCTAGAAAAAAAGCAATTTCTCCTTTTCTATCTACTATACCTTCCAGACCAACCCCACTGAGTGTTGTTGTGAATGGATTTATAGTGACCAGCAAGGCTCTCGGGTATCTGGCTACAGAGACCTTATGTTGAATATCGTTATCAATAATTCCACACAGGCCCTGTACTGTTGCATTCTTTCTTCCACAGTTGTCGAAAGTACTACTTACTTTTCACTGACATGCATGCAGTAGTGCATGCACTTTCAAAGATTGATGGTAGGTTTGTACCCAAAGAATTGTTTATGTTCAGTTGTTTGTCTATGCTGTGCTTTTTTTTACAGGGTGTCTTCTGGTGACCAACATCGATGGACGAAGCGTCGGCTGCAATGGAGGAGTGCCGCTAATAAGAGGATTTTTTTCTGCAGGCAACTTACTTACCACTTTCAACAGGACCACTACAACCACATAGATACAGTATCCCTTGCCTTTTTCTCTGACTGTGACTGCATTTCTTGGATCTCTCTCTGCTTCTAAATTGATCCCTTAACACATCACTTACTCCACTCCACTATCACATCTGCACCACACATAGTCATTTGTAAGTGCTCCTACGTAATTCGCAAGTCGCAGCACGCCCCAGGCCGTAGAGGACTGGGATGGCCCCAATGATGAAGCATGTCACCAAGGGGCAACCCTGGTGAGTGAGGGGACACCTAGAAAAAAAGCAATTTCTCCTTTTCTATCTACTATACCTTCCAGACCAACCCCACTGAGTGTTGTTGTGAATGGATTTATAGTGACCAGCAAGGCTCTCGGGTATCTGGCTACAGAGACCTTATGTTGAATATCGTTATCAATAATTCCACACAGGCCCTGTACTGTCGCATTCTTTCTTCCACAGTTGTCGAAAGTACTACTTACTTTTCACTGACATGCATGCAGTAGTGCATGCACTTTCAAAGATTGATGGATAGGTTTGTACCCAAAGAATTGTTTATGTTCAGTTGTTTGTCTATGCTGTGCTTTTTTTTACAGGGTGTCTTCTGGTGACCAACATCGATGGACGAAGCGTCGTCTGCAATGGAGGAGTGCCGCTAATAAGAGGATTTTTTTTCTGCAGGCAACTTACTTACCACTTCCAACAGGACCACTACAACCACATAGATACAGTATCCCTTGCCTTTTTCTCTGACTGTGACTGCATTTCTTGGATCTCTCTCTGCTTCTAAATTGATCCCTTAACACATCACTTACTCCACTCCACTATCACATCTGCACCACACATAGTCATTTGTAAGTGCTCCTACGTAATTCGCAAGTCGCAGCACGCCCCAGGCCGTAGAGGACTGGGATGGCCCCAATGATGAAGCATGTCACCAAGGGGCAACCCTGGTGAGTGAGGGGACACCTAGAAAAAAAGCAATTTCTCCTTTTCTATCTACTATACCTTCCAGACCAACCCCACTGAGTGTTGTTGTGAATGGATTTATAGTGACCAGCAAGGCTCTCGGGTATCTGGCTACAGAGACCTTATGTTGAATATCGTTATCAATAATTCCACACAGGCCCTGTACTGTCGCATTCTTTCTTCCACAGTTGTCGAAAGTACTACTTACTTTTCACTGACATGCATGCAGTAGTGCATGCACTTTCAAAGATTGATGGATAGGTTTGTACCCAAAGAATTGTTTATGTTCAGTTGTTTGTCTATGCTGTGCTTTTTTTTACAGGGTGTCTTCTGGTGACCAACATCGATGGACGAAGCGTCGGCTGCAATGGAGGAGTGCCGCTAATAAGAGGATTTTTTTTCTGCAGGCAACTTACTTACCACTTCCAACAGGACCACTACAACCACATAGATACAGTATCCCTTGCCTTTTTCTCTGACTGTGACTGCATTTCTTGGATCTCTCTCTGCTTCTAAATTGATCCCTTAACACATCACTTACTCCACTCCACTATCACATCTGCACCACACATAGTCATTTGTAAGTGCTCCTACGTAATTCGCAAGTCGCAGCACGCCCCAGGCCGTAGAGGACTGGGATGGCCCCAATGATGAAGCATGTCACCAAGGGGCAACCCTGGTGAGTGAGGGGACACCTAGAAAAAAAGCAATTTCTCCTTTTCTATCTACTATACCTTCCAGACCAACCCCACTGAGTGTTGTTGTGAATGGATTTATAGTGACCAGCAAGGCTCTCGGGTATCTGGCTACAGAGACCTTATGTTGAATATCGTTATCAATAATTCCACACAGGCCCTGTACTGTCGCATTCTTTCTTCCACAGTTGTCGAAAGTACTACTTACTTTTCACTGACATGCATGCAGTAGTGTATGCACTTTCAAAGATTGATGGATAGGTTTGTACCCAAAGATTTGATTATGTTCACAATTGTTTGTCTATGCTGTGCTATTTTTTCTTGTCTCCCAAAACCTTTCCCAAAAACCCCCGTACCCATCCATTTTTCAAACCCTAACCCTCTTCCCCCGGGCTGTGTGGTTTTGATTGATGTGTGACTAAATTACAGCAATAAATCCACACACTTGCTGGGGAGGATAAGGTGATAGCAACAGGCTGGTGAAGAAATCCAAGGATATATTCTTACTCTGCTTGACAAAGAACCATTGCTAATGTGAAAGGACTTCAACCGAATTAGTAGTTATACTTTACCATTTGTTAGGCTACAATGTGGCACTGTTCTACTGTACTTCTGTCACCTGCTATATTCTCAGTTGTACCGTTGAATTGGTCAGGAGGACAAACCAGATTTCATTTTCTTTTTTTTCATAGGCATGCAACTGCCACTGTGTCACACCACTAGTACCACCGCTATGAGGAAATTTTATCGGACCAAGATTGCCAACCTTATTCGCTGTTTCTCGTGGAGCCAGCCCTGGGTCTAGCCCTACTTTCAAACACAAATTACAGGTAAGAAAAGCGTTTGGTGGTTTGGGGGTATAATGGAGTATTAGTAGGAGAGACGAGAGACTGAAGGTAGTACTACTAAAGTCCTAGGACTCTTGGATTCACTTCACTTAGTCTGTGAGAGGCACTTAGTGTTGAAAACATTTGGGCATTTACACTTAAAGGAAGAAAATGGAACTAAACTTTCAGGAAAACAAAGTCACTGTTAAACCCCCACCCACCAGGCAAGCAGTAAGAAACAGGTATGCTCAGATAAAGTTTGAAAAAGTATATTTATATCCCTAACAAAATAATCTCCCGCAAGACCCTCCCTAACCCCAACGATTGTCCTTCAAAAGTCCCCAAAAACCCAACTCCCAATTCCCACCCCCCAAAAGTCTCTAAAAAAGGGGCAAGGGACACTATGGGTGGATGCTGTCAACTTTTTGGGCCAGGGCATCATGCTCCTGGCGGAGCAAGGCGTGCTCTATGCGGAGCCCCTCCAACTGGTTGGAAAAGTGGTGGAGCTCCTGCTGGAGGCGGGACACCATCAGGGTACTGCGGCGCAGGCGTGCCTTCAATGCCTTGTAGGTGCAACGGCTGTGAGAGGAAGCTGTAGCTGTTGTCCTTGCTACTCGGCGGTGGCGTTTGGCTTTGGCAGCCCGGCTCAGTCTGGGTGGACCACTGTGCTGGGTGGCACTGGCAGCCCGTGGGGGAACGGAGGCCGATGCAGACAACGTAGTTGTTGTGGTCGACTGCACACTTTCTTCGTCCTCCAGGGCCACCAGCCGCCGATATTCGGCCACAGTGGCATCGATCCTCCGTTGCCGGGCTGCTCTAGCCAGCTCCTTCCTCCTTGTTCGTTTGGAAGGAGAACCTATATGAAGAAAGAAAGACATAGTCTGTAACCAATGCTCTTTAAGATTAACTCAATCATTCAGCAGAAATTTGTGTTGCACTACAACTAGCAACTTGCAAACGCATTACATAACTATTGAGGCCAGTATCTATCTAACCTCACACTTCTTCATCCTTGCTCTAACATTAGTGGGAGTTTAAGGTTCAAATTCTACGAGCACTATGGACTTCCATTGGAGTCGACTATGAAAGTACACCAGTCTTATTCTTCTTCTTGTCTCTTGTTTTGGAAAATTGGTACGTTATCTTCTGCAAGCTGGCATAATGCCAGCGCAGTAAACTTGCACCCGAGAAAAAGAGACGCACGCCATGAGGAGTGACCTAGACTTGCGTTGCGTTACTGTACCCGTCCAGTAAATGCAGGTGGTGAAGCTCTTACTTTTCTATTACGGGTGGCACTGAGAATACTCTGTTACAACTCAAGGGCTACTGCTTAATTAATTTAACTTTCACCCTACAGTGGAAATGAGTACTAGAAATGGAAAATTGAAGAAGATAAATAATATGATTATCTATCACTTCACATGGGATGTTTTTGCTTATATATGGGATGACTTTAGGTGCTTTGGTTTTTATTGAGTGACCAGTGATACATCCACACATGAATGACTGAGTACTACTAAACTTATTAAGAGAGGTAGGGAGTGGCCACCGTAATAACCGGATCTATGCAGTGCTTGCAATACAAACTACTGCTACTATTGATGGTAGTATTTGGCCAAAATTAAAAGTTCTTTTCCTTGCCTTTCCTACACTGGAACGGACGTGCGGGTGCAGTGTTACATGCTCTTCAAAGTTACACTTAGTTCATCCACTGACCGTCTACTCTCTCTAGATCATGGGTACTCACAAACTTTCTCTCAGGGGCTACATTTACAGTGTAGTTTGGGGCCGAGGGCCGCACTGGTGGGGGCGGAGTCAGAGGGGGCGGGGCTAAAGCAAAACGATAACTTGTGACCAAGAGGTTGCACACAGGTCCCTGCAGCAGATGCCCTCATCCACTGAGCCACCAGACCCAGCATTTACATACATCTCTCTCCCTCCTGCTCTCCCTCCTGCCCTCCCTCTCCATCTCTCTCTCCCTCCTGCCCTCTCTCTCCCTCCCCCTCTGTCATCTCACTGTGTGTGTGTCTATCTGTGTCAGCCTTCAGCCCGGGTTGAGACTGCTTCCTCAACGCGCACACACAGACAACAACACCAAAGTACTTAACAGGTCTTTAAAAGACCATTAACATATTATTGAGGCTTTGTTTGTTGTAGCGCCCCTGCTTCTCCACCCTGACAATCACTGCTTGCCCGGCCCCACAGAGCAGAGGCTTTGTTCTATTTCACCTCTTTGTGGCCTTGCATCTCCACTCTGCTCTGTGGGGGCCGGGGGAGCAGTGATTGTCAGAGTGGAGATGCAGGGGCGCTAACAGGTGAAATACAAAAAAGCCTCTGCTCTGTGGGGGCCGGGGGAGCAGTGATTGTCTGCAAGGTCTGCGCACCGCCAAGAAAGGCTTGCCGGGCCACCACCGGCCCGCGGGCCGTACTATGAGTACCCCTGCTCTAGATACACATATGCTATCTAAGAGTCAGATAGTAGCATGATCCAGGTATATGGACACATACAGTTTCTGTGTCACCCACCCAGGCTGTTGTCCTTCCACCCATCATTGCTTCATCATTCACCCCGCCATGCATCTCATATTCTTGCCTTCCCAGCTAGTCTTCAATCTCAATAAGTAAGGAATATATAAGAGCTTACCTCTGGCCGCCACCACCACCGTCTCAACTCTCACAGCCGCCGCCTCCTCCCCTGAAGAATCGCCCTCCGCCTCCGTGTCGAGCACCACCACCTCCACACTGGCCCCGCCACCAGATGTTCCACCTACAAAGTACATTTAAGAATGTTAGAATAAAGCACTCACTAGTCTTTGGTCTAGGAATGAAGACATGTGAAAACAATGTAATTTGTGACTGTCTACGTTAAAGTTAAAAAAAATGTCCCTTTTTCCAGGGAAGGTTGTCTTGCTGCACTTTTTGGCACAACTGATGAAGGCTGTTTTTTTAACACGCACCATTTTTCTCCACACAGACAGAAGATGGACTTCTAACAACAAGATCAAGTTGAAACCAGGTGAGAGCTCGGCTCGACCACAAGAAATGTCTTCAATTAATCGTCAGCACTAACCACTTTTCCATTATCAGTTAAACGTTTAGTTTTATTATGACTTCATTTTAATAAATGTGTTTACTTTTAATAAAGCTTTTAAACTTAAATACAATCTGTGTTTTTTGGTCCAGACTAGAGTGACTGAGTGAAAGGTTTTGCAATTTTTGCAAGCATGAGTCCAGATAGAACACTTCAAAAGACATTATGGACAATCCCAGAGGACTGCACTAAGTTGATAGAGCTATTGCTGACTAGAATCATGGGAGTTTCGCCAACCGTGCAATCTTAGTTAGCTACACAGACAGACTAATAAGAATAATCTAGTAATACCACAGGGAGTCATAGTAGAGGCACGATAAGAATTTAGATACAGTCTACAAGAAGAGCAAAGACAATTTTGAAAAAAGTCAAATGAGGAACGCTAGGAAAAATAGGTACTAGTCTAAAATGAAAACTTACTGGGGCCAGCAGAGGAGCCCTCGCCTGCCCGATCCTGGCCCTGTTGAACAGCATCCGCCGCCTGCTGCTCCTGTGTCCTCCTCTCGCCCCTGGGGGGAGCTGACGTACAACATGAAAGAAAGAACAGAAAACATGGATGATTGTTGCTTGTCAATGTCAACCAAATCAAACATTTCAAAAGAACAATAACAAAATATTTCCGCGAAATTATATTGATTAGGGTTAGTTTTCATTTATTTGCGGACCTGTGACTTCGAAAGTCACGTAACTCACTAAACAAAGTACTGAAACGTTCACCTAGGACTGGCAGGCAGCAGTCCGCAGGCAAGACGCAAAGTGACAGACAAACTCCATTGTGATTTCAGTCAGATCAGTGACAACACTAACAGTTGCCTGCTACATTACCAGTCATTTAAATAGTCAAACTATCAATCCACCGCCACTATTTTTCCTATTGTCAGGGGTACAAAGGAAGGGGCAGATTTAAGCCCCTTGCGGCTCTTTTGCGCCGTTCTTGCGTGACTTTTGTGACGCAGCAGCTAAACAAAAAAGGGCGCCATGGTGCGGCGTATAATATTATAACAACGTGACGCATTTGGGAGATGCATCCCGTTATAAAGCCCTGTGCCATCAGGGGGCGTTCCGGCGCAAGGGAGGGCATTCCTGCGCTGGAACACATCCTAAAAGTGGCTGAGGGAAATCTACAAAATTTCAATCAGTCACCTTTAGGACAATGATGCGTCACACAAACCCTGCACCTGCTTGAAGCAGACGTACGGCTTGACCCAGGATTGGGGAGATAGGGTACCCCAGAGCATTGCTGGAGCTGCGCCATCGTTGCGACGCAACTCCAGCAGTAAAGCTTCGGTGATGTTTTGGGCCCATGGTGCGCCGCATTGCAAATACGGCGCACCATGTTTGGTGGTGGTAGCGGGCCGCACAATTAATGGCGCATCCCTGCTACTTTGCAGGGATGCAACGGTAATTGCAATTCTGCCCCTTAGGGGCATACTTACTTACGCGTTCTGGCGCATCTCCAGAGATGCGCCTGATCAAATGCGTCATGCAAAACCACCCTTGCGACACGGCAGATGCGCCTCATTTACAATGCGGCGCGCCCTGGCGCAAGGGTAGGCACTTGCGTGACGCATCTCGTCACGTAAGAGCGGCGCATCGCTGGAGTCACGTCGCCAACGCAATGCAACTCCAGTAATGCTCAGGGCCACCCAATACTTAACATGCTGTGTCAGTCCTTTCGCCTGCTTCGAGCAGACATAAGGAATTGAATTGACGTAGCAGCGTCGCAGAAGTGCCTGCATTAAATCTTGTAGATTTCACGCAGGCAATTTTGCGAGGCGCACAGCCGCCGGACCGCCCACCCTGCGTACTAGGAACGCACCCATTGTGGTGCAGGCCCATGGCTTTATAATATAACGTGACGCATCTCCCTAGATGCGTCATGCTGTAAATGACTCGCAGGGATGCGGCACGTTTACGCCGCTGTTGCGTCACGCAAGGCAACGTAAACATGGCGCAAGGGGCTTGTAAATGTAATCTGCCCCCTAGTGTCTAGCATTACGCAGTTCTGTAAAGTACACTCATACATAATAGTTACTCAGGCCAATGAGACCACGAAATAGAAAACAAATAAGCATAGTAGCAACGCCACTGAGAAGGAGAGCAGTGCACCTGAAATGCACAGAAGATTTTGAAATATAATTTAACTACAATGTAATAGTCATCAGCGGCATTATTGGCTTGCTCCATGTAAAAAACAAATATTTGCAATACAACAACACAGAGCAGGAGAAAACATCATAGTAGTGAGTGATTAAATGGCTACTACTACTCACCAAGCCCGGGGATCTCCAAGCCGAGCTGGTCCAGCAGGTCGCGCTCGCGGTCCAGGAGGTCCGTCCAGCGATGGGTGACCTGGCTGTAGGTGCGCTGGACCCCGTAGAGGTGGGATATGGCCCAGCACACCTTCTCCCACCGCTTCCGGCGCTCCCGCATGTTGTAGCCGCCGGCCGCGATCCTGCCGCCTCCCGCGATGGTCCTGGGCAGGCGGCGCTGGACGAAGTAGACCAGCGCGCCCACTTCCTCCGGGCTGAATATCTCCCGTCGCGTCACCTGCTCCCCCCTCAATCTCCCGCATGCTGTCCTGGCACTGGGTCCAGCACTACTCCCCGCCGCCGCTGCGGCCCTCAAGTGCCTGGGCAGCTTCACAGCGCCTGGCTTGACCATGGTCTGGGCAGGTAAGGTAGGAAGAAGTAGAACATTAAGAAAGAATAGGATAGGGAAGAAGAAAAGAAAAGAGTTTAAAAAAGTAGTTTAAAAGTAAAGAAAAATAGCAGAAAAGACAAAAATATACAGCTAGGAAAAGAGAGGGATAGATAAGAAGCAAAATCGTAAAAAAAAAACTGAAAACAAGCAAAGGATGGCAAAGATACCAAGAGGATTAAACACCATGCCCAGACACAGGAAATGAATGAAAAACAAGATGGCCGGCGCCCGTTCACGAGCGCGAAAGTAAGTTCGCGCGAGATTTTCCTCGCGATCTCGTGCGAACCTCTAGATTTCCCGCGCGATCTCGTGCGAACCTCTACTCGCAATGCGCTTACTGCGCGAGATTATACATAGCGGGCGGAAACGGAAATACGTCACGCAAACAAAATGGCCGCGCCCGTACTCAACCTTGGGGTAAATTTGCGTGTTGCGCTGCAAGCGGCTCGCGAATACTGCAAAAAAACTCGCGAAACAACAAGCCGCAAAAAAATAAAATGCTCATTCGCACGAATTGGCGGCTTCCGCGGTCGGTTTCGCACGATGCCGCGCCCCGCGAATAGCGCGAAAAAAACGAAAAACGATTTCAGCAAAAGCAAAAGCAATGAGCAGGTGCAAAAGGTCAACCTCATGATTTGTAACGATTCTCTGTAGTGCTTCCTGAGGGGGCCCTCCAGAATTCGGTTGCCTGCTTGCAACTATTGTGTGACCCTGCTCTGACCTTAACTGTATGCCACAAAGGTCCTGATTTACAGCTAAAGGAGCAGACAAGCAGGTGCCAGGCTGGAACTTGAAATTCTTTCAGTGACACATTAATTAGCCCCTAATTCATTATTGTCAGTTGGGGCAGGGCAGGTGTTGTTAATAAACTAACCCCAAATTAATTCATGTCAGTTCAAGCAGGGCAGGTGGGCTTGCTTTTCCCCCCCCATCTTCTACAGTGATGATGAACCAGAGGGTGGCATTGATGTAACAGAGGGTGGCATGGGTCAAAGAGAGGGTGCCAGTGGTGAAACAGAGGGTGCTGGGAGGCTGTGATGATGAACCAGACGTAGAAACAACATAGTCGCGACCGTTGCGAGCCGACAAGTAAGTTCGCAATTGCGAACTAGTACCAAATCCTCGCGAACTGGTAGAAACACTTGCGAACACAAAAAAAAAAAAAAAATCCGCAAATTTGCGAGAATTCGCGGATTTTGCGGATTGCGAATTCGCAAAATTCACGAACGCGAGATTCGCAAAATTCGCCCATGCTTAAAAAACACCCCTGTACCCCAAAACCCAAACCCTGCCCTAAAACCTAAAAACACCCCTGTACCCCAAAACCCAAACCCTGCCCTAAAACCTAAAAATACCCCTGTACCCCAAAACCCAAACCCTGCCCTAAAACCTAAAAACACCCCTGTACCCCAAAACCCAAACCCTGCCCTGAAACCTAAAAATACCCAAACACCCCAAAACATATACCTCAGTACCCCAAAACATATACTCATACTTATTTTAAAAATTACTTAAATTAATATATTTAATTTATAACATTAAAAAACATAAATAAATATATTTATTAATAATTAATATTAATTAAATAAAATTAAATAAAATAAAAAAAATTAAATACTTACCAATACTTACGATGTAATGGTATGCGTTGTAATACCATCTGCTATGTAATATCCTGCGTTGTAATGACATCCGTTGTAATGGAACCTACGTTGTAAAAGCTGCGTTGTAACAGCATTACGACGTAAAAGTTGCGTTGTAACAGTAACGCACCGTCAGGTGCCTCACAAGCGGGTGGTGGTATTTTGTCTGCATCAATGTGTGGCAGTGACACATCAGGGGCCAGAGGTGTAATGTCTGCCGCACTGTGTGGTACTGACACTTTAGGGGGCGGAGATGTGGATGGAGTGGCATTCATCCATGCCAGGCCTTGTGGTAGCAATGCCATGAAGAGGATCTGCAGGCCATGGAAGATCACAGCTACATCTCGCTGGTGTGCAGCCATGGCAAACATTCTTTCCGCCTTCATCCGCTCAAAGCTCTCCATCATTCTCCTTATGTGTTCCAACTCCTGGCTGACATTGCTGGAGCCACTCTGAATAGACAGTTGTTCTTGGCTCAGAGTCATGACTCCAGCGATGTCAGCCATGGATTGTTGGAGAGCATGGAGCGGACATTTGGTGTCTGTTAGGGACTGTGAGTGGTCCCTGATGGGACTTAGACAACCACTTATGGCATCTAGTTTGGCTACCATGAGGTCGAACCCCACCCACAGCTGATCAGCCATCTTCTTCTGGCACCCCAACACACGGTGTTTGAATGCCATGTTTTGGTCGTGGGGGTCCTGGGAGACAGCCGTGGTGGTCGGTGTTTCCTGCTGTGTGGTCTGTGCTGGGGTGGCGTCTCCCCGATGCAGCTGGGCTGCCCTTCTCCGGAGGTGGCGTGCCGGAGCTGTCCATGAGCTGTTGGAGGGCGTTGATGTTGTGGAGGTCCTCTTCATCTTCAATGCTGTGTTGTTGGGTCTGCTCTGCAGGAGGTGTTGATTCTCCCTCTGCAATGTAAAGGGGAGATGCAGATTGACATTGTGTTCACATGTATGTTTCCGCATGGTACTAGATTGTTTACAGACTGCATGACAATGTACATTGTGACTGTTTGTGAGGAGATGCCTATTTGATGCGGGACAGTTGACATTTCTACACCATCACGGATGTGAGGTTGTACTTGTACATTGTAATCTCACAGTTTCCTGCTATGCCAAATGCAAATGGCCATTTTCTGCACACAAGCAGCAACAGTTGTGCCTCTTTTCTGTTGTGAAAGTGTTGCAATTTGTACCACATTGTTGTCAATGTTGAGGTGCTCTGATTCCTATGGGTTTGTACTGCTCTGATTTGGCTGGCCCTTATCCCTTTCAGGCGGTGTGCCTTTCACTTCTGTGCTTATACACTGTTGAGATGTTGCAGACTTTGGTTAAATTGGGCTCTTGATCGGAATCTGACTTTTGCATGGTTTGTCCGCAGATGTGCTATACCTAATTGTGCGTGTGTGCCATTGTGCCCATCTCTCCAGGTCCCCCCAGTCCCTGTTCATTACTCACCCTGTTGCTCAGGTCAGGTTGCACAGTGTCCGGTCCCCCAACTCCTGCCACCATCACCCCAATGATGGTCCCAAGCGGGTCTTCCGTGGGCCTTGTTGAGTTCTGCTTGTCCTCTGTACTTGCTCCGGCTACCTCCATGGTGCTTCGCAGATGTTTGTGGGTTTTTTTGCAGTTTTTATAGTGATTTTTCCCACCTGACTTGTGGGACTTTCAGGCATGGCGCTGCTTTTCACAGAATTTTTTATCACAGTTGGGCCCCTCACAACCTTTTTCACGTTCAGGTTTAGATTTTTATCACCATCCTGGTGATTTTATCGCGGACATTTGACGCGTTATCGGGATACTATTGAGTTATTTCCCTGTGCCAGACGGTGATAAGAAAATTTGCGTTAACCTATTTTGGCCCTTTATTTTTGTGCATTTAAGACAGCGTAAAGATAGCGTTTATGTCCTTAACTTTTATGTATTGACATGAGCATGGGAGCTTGGTATCTGGGCAGACCTGTAAATGTTTAAGAAGGTCATTTTACAACAACATTAGCCAAGCCTAATACCATACTAGGGTGTTGGCACTTATTACAGAAAATGTGCTCATCTGTATCAAATTTTTTTTAACCATGCTGCATGCATTGGGAACACTAAAAAACTAACAACTATTGTCAACATTTCTTTCTGTATTTTTTGGGTAGAATTGCCTGTTTGATTGCAGCTTTACTTCACATAGGTTATCCCCTCTCGCCAGCTTCCATAATAGCTTTGCAGAGGAATGCTTGAAACGTGGAGCAGGCTTCAAACTGCAGGCTGTGTTTGCCTACAACAAGAAGCTTGCCCCTAGCGCAGGAACTGATCCACAGAGATCAGTCTGGGTTTGATGCCGGAAGGTCAATGTCCTCCAACACCGGGTACTTAATTTAGGCTCTTGACTTTTTTAATAATAATGGTACACCAATGACCATTATGATGGTCAACTCTGAAAAGGCATTTGACCTGGTTAATTGGGACACACTTTTTTCGGTTTGGGCAAATTTGGTGTCCCTGTTCAGGTTATAGATATGTTGAGGGGAATATCTACCAGGGTGCTCAGGCCCAGGTGGAGATGAACGCCAATCAAGTAGGGACAGTAAATACCAATCGTGGGACCAGACAAGGGTGTCCGTTGTCACCCCTACTGTTTACCTTCTATATTGAGCCCCTGGCCACAACCATCCATGATAATTGGGAATACCAGGTATGGCAAAATTAAAGCTGTTTGCGGATGACATTATTTTATATTTAAGTCCTGAGTACCTGAATTTAGACTGGGTATTAACAGAATTTAGTCAATTTGAACTGATTGGGGACTACAAAATAAACCAAAACAAAATTTTAACTTTAAATACTAACTGTGATTTTCCCCCCTTAAATCTCAGGCCTTAAAATTGGAAACAATAAGCTATCTGTGGGTATTTCTTTACAATCATTATGAACAGCTTTTTAATTTAAACAAGCAACGTGGAATAAAATCACAGTATTGCTTGACAGCTGGTTACTTTTACCCTTAAACTTAATGGAAAGGGGCGACCACTCGGTCCCCCCGCACGTATGGCGGAGTGCCTCGATCCCCCCGGGAAGCCATTTTGGGGCGGGAGGCGCGTCTCGGCTGGTATGCCCGAAGCGGCGTAGCCGGGGCGCATTTTTTCCCGCCCTAGAGTGGGCTGGCCTAGACACCGACGTAGCCAGCCACGCCCCCGGGGCGGGCAGGGGCGGGTTTACGCCCGCCCTGAAGACGGATAAAAAGGGACGCAAGACCAGAAGACGTCCTCTTGTTCTTGTGCTCCGAAGCTGCACCTCCTCGCTACACGTGAGCTCGGGACAGAACGAAGAGCCAATTTTGAGCGTTTTGATCTTTTTCTTTGTCTTCTAGATTCTTCCTCGGAGAGATGCCCAAGAAAGGAGCAAAGAGAATGACGACCGACCAGATGGTGCGGGCCCTTTGCAGAGAGGTGTCCGACATAAAGAAACGGTTGGCGGAGCGAGATGGGGAGGAGGGTTCGGGCCCTGCGCCGGCTGGCGGGAGACCTAAGAGGCCGAGAAGGGTTCCAGCCGGTGGAGACGTCCCGGTTCCCTCTGCCCCGCTCGAGGCGCCGACCCCAGTACCGATGGAGGGGAATCCAATCCCCGTTGTCGTCACCCCGACATCTAAGGAAGACATGCCCCCCGAGCTGGCAGCACAGCTAGCAGCTTGGTTGGGGGATATTAGTGATGGCGCCACGGCTGCCGAGGCACAGGCACTGATAAAAGGGCTTCGTGAGAAGAGAGAGGCAGCTAGAGTGGCTGCGCCGTTGGCGGGGATAGACAAGCCGCAAGCGGCAGAAGCTGCGTCCAGTTCAGGTAAGCGGCCATTGCCGATTGCAAGGGACGAGTCAGCACCCTCTCGTAGAGAGAGATTGGGACAACATGTGCCTTTAGCTATAAAGGAAAAGATCTGGGCAGGGGAATACGTGAATATTTTTTCCTTGCTTGTTGATCATTATGATGTGGAGCATGTGAAAAGTCAGAAGGACTTAATGCATCCGAGTGTTTGGCGCGCAAAAATGGCCGCCTTTAAGGTAAATGAGAACATTGGCAATTGGGGCAATGCATGGGGTATTTTTACATCGATTTTGGGGGAACGTAGGCCCGAGTTGCTTCCTGAGTTTCCCGTTTATCAATCAAGGATTATGGGTTACTCGACAACGTATCAAGGTAACCATTGGTTTTGTTACGATAATCTGTTCAGGAAAGAAAAGGAACATAACAAGAGTTTGACTTGGGATTGTTACGATTCTCTAACATGGGATAAAATGAAAGAATCGGGAATGTTAAGAATGCCATTGGTCGGGAGCAATGTTGTTGATTACTCCCGCCAAAACGTGGGGACGCCCTTTCGACCAAGTACGAGCACCGACGACCAGTCGAGGCCCGCAGGTAATACAGGGAGAAAGGGTTTCTGTTTTAATTTCAACAAGGGGAAATGTACCAGGCCTCCTGGATCGTGTAAATTCAAACACGAATGTAGTACGTGTGGGTCATCCCATCCTGAGTCATCGTGCAGAGCCAGAACGAGTGAGAATGGGGGTAAGGGAGGCGCCAAACAGGTCTAAGCTAGGCCAAGGGGCGCCTTTACCAACCCCGATTGATACCTTGGCAATGATTCCCTGGCTCAGCGAATACCCGGATCGTACTTCTGCCGGGGTGCTGCGGAACGGTTTCACACATGGTTTCCGCATCCCGGTAGGGGACTTTCAGGGTGTAGGGATGTGCAAAAACCAACTTTCCGTTTTACAACATACATCTGTAGTGCAAGAAAAAATTCAGAAAGAGGTTAGCCGGGGACGGGTCGCCGGCCCGTTTAGTGTACCCCCGGTACCGGATTTCGTTTGTTCTCCGTTAGGGGTAGTCCCCAAGAAGGACCCAGGTGAGTTTCGTTTGATCCATAATCTGTCTGCTCCACATGGTCTTTCGGTGAACGACGCAATTGATCCAGAGGTTTGTTCGGTGCGATATGCATCTTTTGATGAGGCAGTAGCCATCTTGAATCGCCTGGGGCACGGGACGTTGATGGCGAAATCTGATATCGAGTCAGCGTTCCGGTTGCTCCCGGTACACCCAGACGATCAGCGTCTTCTGGGATTCGGGTTCCAGGGGTCATTCTACATGGATAGGTGTATGCCAATGGGATGCTCTATATCATGTGCTTACTTTGAGCAATTCAGTACTTTCCTGCAATGGGTGTTCACGAAGAGAACGGGTTTCCGAAATGTAATGCACTACCTTGATGACTTTTTGTTCCTTGGCCCCGCCGGTAATCTCGAATGTGCCCAGGCCTTAGCTGAATTCTGTGTGTTAATGGGTCATCTTGGCGTGCCATTGGCACCGGGTAAAACTGTGGGTCCCACGACTTGCCTCGAGTTTTTGGGGATCGAGTTGGACTCAAGGGAGGGGTGCTTCCGTTTACCAGCAAGCAAAGTGTCGAAATTCAGGGCAGCCCTCCAAGTTTGTTTAAATGCATCCAAAGTTACACTGCATCAGTTGCAACAATTAGTGGGAAAATTGAACTTTGCCTTGAGAGTGATACCAATGGCTCGCCCTTTTTCCCGCTCAATTGCCCAAGCGATGGTGGGCCTGAAGGAGGGTCATCATCGCACAAGGTTATCGGCTGAGGTCCGCCAGGACATGCGGATTTGGTTAGCATTCTTGGCGGACTTCAATGGCCGAGTCGTCTGGAGCAAGCCAGCCGTGTCCTCCGAAGAGCTTGGGCTATGGACAGATTCAGCAGGAAGCGTAGGTTTTGGCGCCATCTTCGGCACAAAATGGTCGGCACAAAAGTGGCCCCTATGGTGGCACGAGAAGGGGCTGACGGGTAATATCGCTTTCCTTGAACTGTTTCCCATTCTGGTGGCCCTGAGAACCTGGCCAGAAGGGTTGAGAGATCATTCTGTTGTGTTCTGGTCCGACAATATGACCGTGGTGGAATGCATCAATAGTCAGGCAGCCCGTTGTAAATTGATTTTGAGGCTGCTCAAAGAAATTGTCTTACTGTGTATGCAACTGAACGTGATATTCAGAGCAAAGCATGTCCCAGGGGTGATGAATCAGGCTGCTGATGCACTGTCTCGTTTTCACATGCAGGCTTTCTCGGGTTTCCTCCCTTCAGCGGACCCAGAGCCGGCACCCTTCCCCGAAGCTCTCTGGTCTCTCGGTGCCCCGAACTTCGTCACCTCGTGGGAGAGAGTCTAGCACCCAGGACAAGGAAGGCATATGAAGGGGCGTTTCGGGCCTATTTAGCCTTTTTGGGGGCAGAGAGAGGGGGACTTTGGGGTCAGGAGGAGTCGGTAATACTTTTTCTGATGTCTTTACGTAGGGCTGGGAAATCGGTGGCTACGGCCCAAAGGCATCGTGCCGCCATTTCCTTTGTTGCCAGGGCCCATGGCATCCAGGACCCGACAGCGTCTTTTACAGTTCAGAAGGCGCTGCGTGGGTGGCAACGCCTAGAGGGTCGCAGTGTAGACGTAAGACGACCGATAGGGCTAGATAGGTTGTCCCAGTTACTGGCCTCGCTCCCTAATACATGCTCGTCTCCCTTCGAGACCTGTTTGTTCCGGACTGCATTTACGCTAGCGTTTCACGGGGCTATGAGAGTTAGTGAGCTGGTTGCAAGGAACAAACAGGATGTGGCGGGGGGCTTGTGCAGGGAGCATGTTCAGATCAGGGGCGATGCGATGATTGTCTCCTTTCTCAGGTCCAAGACCGACCAAGATGGGAGGGGGGACTGCACGATCATTCGCAGGATCCCCGGGTCATCCATGTGTCCGGTACAGTGCTTAGAAGATTACCTAGCACGAAGGGTGGCATCATGGGGAGGGACATTGTTAAGGCATGCAGACGCCACCCCGCTGACGAGGTTTCAGTTTCAGCGGGTGCTTGCAATGGCCATCGCCGCAGCGGGCTTGGACCCGGGCGAATTTGGGACCCATTCCTTTCGAATAGGGGCTGCCACTGAAGCTGCAGCCGGGGGTCTTACTGTAGAACAAGTGAAACGTGTGGGGCGCTGGTCCTCCAATTGTTATAAGAGGTACGTGCGATTGCACATGTTGTGAAGCTGTAATCATGTACTCACGCTTCTTGTCTTTTGTTTGTTTTCAGTTGCGCAAGCCTACGCGGCAGGGCGGACTGTGCAGTCGACCCAACACCAGGCCAGCGGTCGCACGTCACCGGCTGAGAGGAAGGAGGTGTGGGTCGTGGGCCACTCATACGTGAGACGGGCCGCAGACGTATTCAAAGCAGGTGACATGATTCACGTACCTGGGGAATACGGGTACAGAGTGTCCTTCTACGGAAGGGGCGGTCTCTGTATTGACCAGTTTCAGGCATTCTTTGAGGGTTTGTTAGAGCGGATGAGGTCACCGCCGTCCATAGTCATAGTGCATTTGGGGGGCAATGATTTGGTCACCACCGGTAGACGACTTCTCCTGGAGTCTATGCTTTCCACGGTAAGTTGGTTAGCAAGGAGAGTTCCGGGGTGCGTAATTGCGTGGTCTCATATGATCCCACGAAAAGTATGGCGGGGGGCTATCTCGATCCCTGCTTTAAATCATTCGGTTAGAAAATTGAATAACAAAGTGAGTAGGTTGTTCCGTTCCAAGACATTGCATTCGATCTCGCATAGTTGTATTAATGATGACAGTATGTATTTGGGGGATGGTGTGCATTTGTCGAGGGTGGGCAATGAGTTACTCATAGGAGACTTCTTAGCTTGGTTAAAATCGTTAAAACATGACCTTTAGGTAGGAGTTTTGTGGGGGGTCCGGATAGCCGGTCAACTATCCGGACCTGTGGCGGTAAGGTCATGATCGGTGAGCACTAATTGGTAGATCCCTATGAGTGGGCGTCACCCAACACGGATGGGAGCGCTCGGGAGAGGTGGCCATTGGCCCCTCAATGGGGAGGCGGTCCCGTCTAAGGGCGGGTCGCCGGAAGTAAAGGAAAGGCGGTCAAGGCCCCTTCCTTTGTAGGAGGGGTTACAGCCCCCTCCTGTGGAATTTCCCGGGGCCAGTGTCATCTGCGACGGCAGATGCGGTAAGTTGTGTGGGGTGGGGGGAGGTCCACGATACCTTCTAGATACCACACACAAGTCTTCGAACGACCTTTAAATGGCGTCGAGTCTTAAGTGCCCCCGTCAAGTCAAGGGAAATTGTTAGTAGTTGCACTTGAGGTAAGCCTCTGTGCTGTCGCCCCTCCCAAGTGGGAGGGGTAAGTCTGGTTAGGGATCTTGACACCGGTTATGACCTTGCCGTTGGCCCTTAAACGTTAGGATGTACAATTTCAGTGTTATAGAGAATGTTTTGTAGGATGCTAGTTCGGCTAGGAGAACCTCTGTATTAGAGAATATGTTAAGGTTAGCCAAACATCGCAATGTGATAATGAAATTGTACATAACATGAAACGTTTAATGTTTAATTTTTTGTTTTAATAAATACGGCCGCGGGAGGGTCACTCCCTCCCACATCCAAAAACTTTCAAGAACTGTTTCCGGTTTCCCTCCTTTTGGGATCGTGTTGAGAGGGGGTGGCGGGTATCTCAGCCATATGGAAAGGGGCGACCACTCGGTCCCCCCGCACGTATGGCGGAGTGCCTCGATCCCCCCGGGAAGCCATTTTGGGGCGGGAGGCGCGTCTCGGCTGGTATGCCCGAAGCGGCGTAGCCGGGGCGCGTTTTTTCCCGCCCTAGAGTGGGCTGGCCTAGACACCGACGTAGCCAGCCACGCCCCCGGGGCGGGCAGGGGCGGGTTTACGCCCGCCCTGAAGACGGATAAAAAGGGACGCAAGACCAGAAGACGTCCTCTTGTTCTTGTGCTCCGAAGCTGCACCTCCTCGCTACACGTGAGCTCGGGACAGAACGAAGAGCCAATTTTGACCCACCCACCAGCCCCTGAGGACAGCAAGTTGTTGTGCAATAAAGTGAATCTTATAAGTATGTTTTTCTGTTTTGTTTACAGGCTGTGAAAGTATCAGTTTGTTGTTGATCATAATAAAGTATGGTGATTATCGTGTAGTTTGTTACAATTAAAATGATTTGATGTAGTGTTGCATTTGAAGCATGCTCTTTCGGTCGTAGCGACCAATGTTTTCATAGATTTGAGTAAAATTGTCGTATTTATTTTTGGTAGGCGGTAAGGTCATGATCGGTGAGCACTAATTGGTAGATCCCTATGAGTGGGCGTCACCCAACACGGATGGGAGCGCTCGGGAGAGGTGGCCATTGGCCCCTCAATGGGGAGGCGGTCCCGTCTAAGGGCGGGTCGCCGGAAGTAAAGGAAAGGCGGTCAAGGCCCCTTCCTTTGTAGGAGGGGTTACAGCCCCCTCCTGTGGAATTTCCCGGGGCCAGTGTCATCTGCGACGGCAGATGCGGTAAGTTGTGTGGGGTGGGGGGAGGTCCACGATACCTTCTAGATACCACACACAAGTCTTCGAACGACCTTTAAATGGCGTCGAGTCTTAAGTGCCCCCGTCAAGTCAAGGGAAATTGTTAGTAGTTGCACTTGAGGTAAGCCTCTGTGCTGTCGCCCCTCCCAAGTGGGAGGGGTAAGTCTGGTTAGGGATCTTGACACCGGTTATGACCTTGCCGTTGGCCCTTAAACGTTAGGATGTACAATTTCAGTGTTATAGAGAATGTTTTGTAGGATGCTAGTTCGGCTAGGAGAACCTCTGTATTAGAGAATATGTTAAGGTTAGCCAAACATCGCAATGTGATAATGAAATTGTACATAACATGAAACGTTTAATGTTTAATTTTTTGTTTTAATAAATACGGCCGCGGGAGGGTCACTCCCTCCCACATCCAAAAACTTTCAAGAACTGTTTCCGGTTTCCCTCCTTTTGGGATCGTGTTGAGAGGGGGTGGCGGGTATCTCAGCCATATAGGCCGTGTCGCCCTCATAAATATTTCCATACTTCCACTACTCGTGTTTCTCTTTATAAACGTACCTATGAAAATGAATATTAATTATTTTAAAGAGCTAGAATCTATGTTTAGGGAATTTGTCTGGAGCAAAAATGCTTCCAGGGTCAAGCTTACAGCTAGAAATTAGTCAAGGTGGGTTAGCATTGCTGAAAATTCGAACTTACTACGAGACAGCGATTTTAAATCTTACAGCTCGTTTGCTGGAACCAAATGGATTATTAGATAAACATTTTTTAGACACAATGGTCCAGGAATCTGGCTCACAAATTTTGATATTTTAAAAAATATCTAAATTGCCGAAAAGGGACTAGATACAAGACTCTGCAGGACTTTGCCTACAAATTGCAATCCTTTTTTAAGCAAGCCGGCTCTTCCGGATTCCACTATTTAAAGTTAGGGGAATGTAAAATTTTGGGTCTTCAAATCTAATCTATTCACCTCAAAAACTGGAAGGAGGGTGGCTTAGAAGAGCTAGGGCACTTTTTTATGAACAATAAAATAATTACCTGGCAGATGTTCAAAATGGATGCAGTGAATGTAACAAGCTTGGCTTTTTTGAGTATCTACAGATTATACATTTTTAAATAGATATAATCTTTTATCAAGTGGCGTCCCGACCAAGTGGTTGCCTCTCTATTTAGAGCCAAATTAAGAGTGGTGGGCAACTGGTACTCTCAGCTGAGTAAACTAAATGAATATCTCTTTGTTGAGAAATTCTTAAAAGGAGTAACACAGGAAACTAATTGTACTTTATCAAGCCAGGAGTGGCAGTCTATATCACAGTTAGGGAGTAAGGCTTTAAGAGCTGCCAATTTTAAAAGGATGGCCTTCTTGTCTCGGTGGATGGCATATTATACTCTTAAAGTTCCTAGCAAAAAATATCCAGAAGTGGAGAATAGATGTTTCCGTTGCCGGGCAGAAGGGGAAGGGGTTTGGCTACACATTTTCTTCATGTGACAAAAACTAGAGCTATTCTGGGTCAAGATTTTTTTGGCTTTAGCCAGGCAATTCAAAGGAGGTTAGATCTGGAGCCTGAAGTAGCCCTCTTTGGCATTACTAGAGTAAGATCTGACAAAATCAGAGGAGACTTTTACAGTGATGTGCTCCCTCATTGCTCGTTCTTTAATCCTCCAGAACTGGAGGTCAGTAGAGGTACCTTCTTACTCAACTTGCTTAAACAAAATGAAACGAACTATGATATTTGAAGAAGCATACATAGGAGGGTGGGGGCTACAAGAAAATTCACTGCTGTTTGAAAATATTTAACGAACCTAGAAACCATGGTGGAAATTGAGGTTTTGTAAATGTTTTTTGATAGTTTCATGTACTTTAGCACCTTAGAACTTTAGCACCTTGCAGTTTAGTATACTAGATTTGCACATTTATAAAAAAGTAGGGATTTTGACCAAAGCTAAATTTTGAAAATTTGAGAATGCTACTATATTACAGTCGCAATTATTCCTTTTGTATTTACTCTGTGCGGGATTTATGCTGGTAAAAGACAGTTTATTGTGGGACTTTCTGAGTACTGTAGCACTTTAGCATGTTAGCACTTTAGTAGGAAAGATTTGCACACTGTAGTGATATTGACTCAGCATTGCTCCAAAATTAAGGATGTAGCCAGACAACTGTTACAACATGTTTTTTTCTATTTTCTTGTATCTAATACATGTTGGTCTAATATATAACGTACAGGTTTTTGATTAGTTTACGGTGTCTCTCTGGGTACTGTTGCACTTTAGCACTTTAGTATGAAAGATTTGTACACTTGTAAATAGTCGTGATATTGACTCAAGCACTGCTCAAAATTTAAGGTTATAGCCAGATTATTGTGGCAACATGCTTTTTTCCCTCTATTTTCTTGTTTCTAACCCGTGTTGGTTTTATGTATAACATACAGGTTTTTTATCACAAAATATTAGTTAAACTCCCTGTTAACAACTGTTTGTTCTTATGCCTAATTTGCTCTGCTCAATAAAAATAAAGAATAACATTGTTAGTTAAACTACCTGTTAACAACTGTGTTTTGCTATGCTTAATTTTCTCTTCTCAATAAAAATAAAGGATAAAAAAAAGACGCCTGGTAATTCCTCTTTACGAGCACCCTTGCAAATCAGCACACAACTTTTTATTACTTCAGTCAAGACAAACATGTAATGATAATGGCGGAATGATTGCTCTCTAGTTGTGTTAAACAAATATGGTTCATGTCTGGAATGCAAATGCATTGTTTCAGTATGTTCCACTAAGCATGCACACTTTTCATTATCCATGGTGCGGGCTTTGACATTTACACTAGGAAAAAACTTTCCTTTTCTTGGTGGGGCATATTAAAGTGAGCCTTTTATAGGAGAATTCTCAAAAGAAGCCATTCAGATTGCTTGTTGTGTTTTTCATGCAGACTGGATGCCAGATCTTCATTGCAAAAACAGGCTATTTAGTGTTGCAAAGAAGATGCATATACATTTTTTCTAAAACAAAGAAAGCAAAAATTACCATCTTATTTCTAATATGGTTGCGCAATGCTCATCGGAATAAAGTGACTTACATTTAACAAGTTTATTTCTATTTCCTACCTGGTATTTCTATTGCTGGATTTGCCTTATAATAGTCCATATTCAAATACTTTTTTCTTAAATAAGGTGGATAAGATATCTACCCATTATCAGAAAATGTGTTTCAGTCTGGAAGATTAGTCACTATTCTTTTCCATTCCAGAATGGGCAGTACAGGTTTATTTTTGTGCAACCCATGTTGACTGTTCACTAAAAAAAATATCTTTCTCTGGTTTGATGTACACTAGCTATCTGATCAAATATCTGATCTACTTTTTAAAGTAACTGGACCTATTTTGGATGAATGTTTGTTTGTATGTCCTATTATCCACCCCTAACTGCACTCCCATGCTGCAACAGCCTGCTCTCATATTCACCACCCCTCCCGTTCACCACCCCTACCCGATTGCTAGAGGCAATAGCTGGCCCATAAACAAGACCTATAGGCTTTGGCAATGCTTGCTTAGATTACTGTTACTCAAGTTACTTTGCTAGAACAGAGTTTCCAAGATCCCTGGGAGATTTTCTCGGATTAAGCAATAAACAATGTAATTGTTAGCTGTGCCATACTGCAAATGAGTCTTTAGCTATATCTTACATACTTTCATTATTTTTTAATAGGTAAAAGTAGTCCCAGGAAGCCCACATTGAGAGGTAGAAACGTGCAGGCTGGTAGGAAGGTGACGTTTTTTGCAAGCACTTGTCTTAAGCACTTGCTAGTCTCCTTTCATCCTGCATTTGATGTCCATTTGTCACTATACACACAGAAATACTCAACTGCCTGTATCAACTGCTCCAATTGAACCTTCAAGAAGATCATTGCCATTCCAGGACCAAATAAGTGAGCATATTGGGATACACTGAAATACAATTTTGACACTCAAAATATCCCATACAAAAATAGTTTGACCAAAATATCGATGTCAAAAATATCTACATCCTATACTTGTAATGGTAAGTACAAAAATATTGAGAAAACAAATAATGATGTCATAGATTTAATATATATTTTAACAAATATAACAAAGAATCTTCATTTAAAAAAGTTAAACACACATATATAATAATTCATATATATATTTACTTAAAACAGTTTATAAACTTATCATTTTAATATATTTTATCATTTTGAAATTACATAAAAAATTAACATATACATATTTATTTACGTACTTATAACAACATAATTCTGTTAAAAAAATCTTTAACTGTAAATTTCCCACTTCAGTCAGTGCAACAGTAGGAAAGTGTTGGATAGTGGAGGGGTACACATTACTATTCCCACTCCAGTGAGTGCAACAGTAGAGAAAGTGTTGGATAGTGGAAGGGTGAAAATTACTATTCCAACTCCAATGAGTGCAACAGTAGGGAAAGTGTTTGTTAGTGGAGGGTTAAAAATGACTATTTCCACTCTAGTCAGTGCAAACGTAGGGAAAGTGTTGGATAGCGAAGGGACAACATTTACTAGTCCCACTCTAGTGAGTGCAACAGTAGGGCAAGTGTTGGATAGTGAAGGGATAACATTTACTATTCCGTCTCGCCAGTGCATCAATAAGAAAAAATGCTGGATTGCGAAGGTGTAGAATTTACTATTCACACTCCAGTCAGTTCAAAATTGAAAACAAGAAAATATATACAGAATAAAAATATATATTTTTTAAATTAGTAAAAAATATTATTGAATAAAAAACAAATTAAAACACATACAATTAAATTAACTTGCCACCCTTTCCCCATTAATCCCCACAACCCACACCTAAAATTAAACTGTAAAAAAAATGTATTACAGAATTTAAAAAATCTATTAAATAACTAATAGTATTTAATAACTAATTATAAACTTAAGTAAAATTAATTTACTCTCCACCCTTCACCCCTATAAACCCAAAACCTAACACCTATTAATTAATTATTTAAAAATAAATTACTTCCCACCTTTTACCCCTAAAGATCCCACAACCCACAAATACATATTTAGTTGTTGATTAATGAATTAATATTAATTAACAACTAATTATTAATTAAATACAAATAAATTAGTGCCCACCCTTTACCCCTATAAACCCCACAACCTGTACCTAAAATTTCCCCACAAAAATGTAAAACACAATAAACATTATGAAATGTTAATTAAATAAATATTAATAAAAACAAATTCTTCATTTATTTATTAAAATTGAATTAGTTCCCAGCCTATTCACTTATAAACCCACAACCCACTACGGAACTAAAAAACACAAAATGTAATTGAAATAAAATTAACAACTACTAAAAATGTAACACATATATCAAAAGACATAAACAATACTTATCCAAACAAATACATCACATACATTTAACATATGTACTAAAATACATAACACTAATTAAAAAAGCGATATTTTAAACAGCAACATTTTGGAAATGATATTAATTACTTCTATTTTTGTGAAATTTATATTTTTTACCTTTAAGTCCATATTCTTGACCACAATATTCTTGCTGTCGATATTTCGGTGTCACGATATTTAAAACTCTATATTAGTGTAAGTTGACATTTTCAATTCAATATTTTGACTGAATTCTACGTACGGGTCAATACTTTCGGGAGAATGTTGGGTCACTCAACACCCTGTACCCTGCTGGAAGTGGTTAAGATGGTGCTGCAAGGCCACGTTTAGGCCCTCTTAGGGTTAAAAAGTAGGAATAGGTGATCAAACACCCTAAGCTGGAGAAGGAGATCATATCCTTGGAACTAGAGATAGAGAGGGGGGTACCAGATACCTGCCTGATTCATTGTCTTTGGTTTAGGCAACACAAATGGAGGGGCACACTGTAGAATACTGCTCAAGCCTATTCACTGGCCACTCATAGATGACAGTACAATGTCACTGATAAAGCCAGAACATTTATTGATTGGTTGCCAAAGAGAGACAGGGGAAGGAGCTGGGATGCTGAAATCCCGGATCATGCGGCAAAGCTCCATTCCACTGATTCTGATATAGCAGAAGTTTTTGCTATGTATTATGAATACACGTACTCCTCTAGGACCACCCAATCTGGCCATGACTGTACTAACCTCCTTAAAGACCTCTCTTTGCGAATCCTCTCACCGGAAGACAGGGAAGCATTAGAGCATGACTTGGCGGCTGAGGTTCAGATAGAAGGAGCAATCCGTGTACTACAATCCTGTAAAGCTGTTGGCCCTAACGGACTGACAGTAGAGCTAAAAAAAGGTAACGCTGATAAAGTGGAGCCCAATATGCTTAACGTGTTCCAAACCACAGAAGCAGGATGGTGTTCTCCCGGCAGATCAGAGGCTTGCCACTATTATGGTTCTTCCCAAGAGAGGCAAACCTCTCATGGCCTGCAATTCTAATAGGCCTATATCTCTGCTCAGCTTAGAGGCTAATGTCTTGGGGAAGGCCCTGGCCAACAGACTTGTAAAGATAATAACCACGGACGTCCACCCGGGCCAATCCGGATTTTTACCCTCTAGGGGCACTCAACTGAACTTGAGGTGACTCTGGGGGGTACTACACATGACGCAACCTCCCGGGCGGAGGAAGCTGTCCTGCTCTCCATAGATGCCAGAATAACTTTTGATGTGGAAAGAAAAACAAGGGAACCCAATGGGTAAATAAGGACCCTGGGTGCGCACTTTTTATTGGTAACAATGGTCCTTAAAACATATACATGGAAAAATGATACATATAGACCAAAATTAGTACTATATTCCACGTTGTCCAGCTGGACACACAATTTTGATAAATCAAATAAATGTTTTCAACAAAATGACGAGCAACCAACAATAGAGTGCGACGCAGTCCTGCATCCAGTACACGAAACAAAAGACAAATACAAATGAAACATAAAGAATTTCAGGCAAAAGAAAATGGATGCATGGAATCAATCAAAATACATGACAATCTATCCATGACAGTATTCACACTAATGTGACACAATGGTTTAAACGTGTGAATCTGTTCCATAGGTCGACGACGTTTCGATCCCTTTAAAAAGATAATGGGATCATCATCAGGACGGTGATGTTACATGCCTAAATGAGAGCGCTGCCAGTTGGGAGAAAGAGGGGAAAATAAAGGCAGAGAAAAATCTGTTGTGAGTATGGGGTCCATTCTTAAGAGAACGACCCTTGACCCCCACCAGGTAGCTCACTCCCCCTCCGAACAGCACCGCCTGTTTCTCCCTGCCCCAGTTTATGCTGCTGAGGAAAATCAAGGCCCTTCATAAGTTTTTTCAAAAAAGGAGAGATCTCTGGGTAGTTCTCAAGTTTAGGTGGAAAGCAGCTCCTGTTAGAGCACTCTCCACACCAGCGACAGTCTAGATCTGCTCAACTCAAATGTCTGTTTTTCTATCAAAGTTTTTAAGCATAGGATTAGCACAGTGCTATCCACGCCGAGATTGAAAAGCAGAAAGTCTTTTGCTATTTATACAGCAAAGTCTTTCAGCATAGGACTAATACAGTGCTGTCCTTGCCGAGCTGTAAAATTACAAAAGCCATTTATCGCTCCAAGGCCCTTCATAGCTTTATTGCTTTTATTGTATTGCCTGTATTTTCATTGTTGTATCTGTGACTGGTGTTGTCTGTCTTCCCACGCTGACTGTATGTGGTCCGTGCCCCTTTTACTTCCTTCTGTTCCCTCGATGTCCTTGTGCTCTCTCTGCCCGGTCTTTCCTTCTGTTCCCCTCGCTGCCCCAGTGTCTCTGCCCAGTTATCCCTTCTGTTCCCCCCGCTGCCCCCGTGCCTATCTGCTGGTTCTGCCCTCTGTTCCACTCATTTTTCCATCGTTTTTTTGTGCCTTTCTGGCCTCTGTTCCACTTGTTTTTCCCTTGTTTTTTGTGCCCTTCTGCCCTCTGTTCCACTCGTTTTTTGTGCCCTTCTGCCCTCTGTGCCACTTGTTTTTTGTGCCATTCTGCCCTCTGTTCCACTCGTTTTTCCCTAGTTTTTTGTGCCTTTCTGCCCTCTGTTCCACTCGTTTTTTTGTGCACTTCTGCCCTCTGTGCCACTCGTTTTTCGTGCCTTTCTGCCCTCTGTTCCACTTGTTTTTCTCTCGTTTTTCCCTCGTTTTTCCCTTGTTTTTTGTGCCCTTCTGACCTCTGTTCCACTAATTTTTTTGTGCCCTTCTGCCCTCTGTGCCACTCGTTTTTCCCTCATTTATTGTGCTTTTCTGCCCTCTTTTTCACTCGTTTTCCCCTAGTTTTTTGTGCCTTTCTGCCCTCTGTTCCACTCGCTTTTCCCTAGTTTTTTGTGCCTTTCTGCCCTCTGTTCTACTAGTTTTTTCCTCGTTTTTTGTGCCATTCTGCCTTTTGTTCCACTAGTTTTTACCTCGTTTTTGTGCCTTTCTGCCCTCTGTTTCACTTGTTTTTCCCTAGTTTTTTGTGCCTTTCTGCCCTTTGTTCCATTCGTTTTCCCTAGTTTTTTGTGCCTTTCTGCCCTCTGTTCCACTCGTTCCCCCACCGCTGTGCCCTCTGTGGCCCGCCCCCCTGACTGCCCATTCACTGTCCTCGCCTCCCATCTATTCCTCCCTCCCACCTCCCCATATAGGCCAGCCGCTGCGCTGTGAAGAGAGCGACCCTTGACCCCACCAGGTAGGTCGCCCCCCCTCCGCAAAGCACCGCCTGTGTCTCCCTGCCCCAGCTGCTACTGCTAAGGAAGGTCGAGGCCCTCCACCACCCGCAGGCTACCACCTGAGCCTCATCCCTTGTGGCCAGTGGTAGGCCATAGGTAGGTTTGCTCATCCTCTGCTTTATTGCTTTAATTTTATTTCCTGTATTTTCATTGTTGTGTCTGTGACTGCTGTTGTCTGCCTTCCCCCACTGCCTGTACGTGGTCCATGCTCCCTTTTCTTCCCTCTGTTCTAAGCTTGGGTGCAAAATCCGTTCCGTTCGTGGAATTTGCGGATTTTTGGCAATTTCGCGGGACGCGAATCCCGCGAATTTGCCCAAAAAATCTGCAAATTCGCAAGCTGGCAGATATTTTTTGCTTGGTCGCGCTTGAAAAATACAATATTGCACGTGCGGCGTTGACTTACCGTGATTCTGTGTTCGCTGAGTTTTTTTTATCCTGCTTTGCGTGTGCTGCGCCATTTTGGATCTTGCTGCATGATCGCGCGAGAGTTTTCCGACCACGATTACATCATCGCGGCCCGCCATCTTGCACAGCGAGAGTTTGACAACGCGAGTACGTCATAAGAGCCCGCAATCACGCATCACGGGAGTAAACAATTGCGAACACGTAGATGCGGCATGCAGATGACTTACGGCGGGAGATTTGAACAGCTTGTTTTGCCGAACTTGCAAAAATTGCAATTCTGCACAAGAAATCCACCGCAGGCAGCATAACCCTTCTGAAAATGATGTTTTTTATCAGAATAACTCCTCAGATTGCCCTTTGGCTGCGCTTTTTTGTGCAAGGAGTCCATTTTGGGAGGAGGCTGGGAGGAAGGAAGTGCTCCAAAGTCTCCAACTTCCTCTTCCTGTCCAGCAGGCTCCTCCCAGTGCTTTGTACATGTCCTGTTCACTTTTGACTTGGATCTGGAGCTGGAAGGATTACTTTTTGTGGCTGCTGTTGGATATTTGTATTTGAGAACTTTTTTGGACTTTGGATCACTTTTGTATTTGAGATTTTACAATTAAGTTGGTGTTGTCTGTTTGGGGCTTTGCAGTTGCTGCAACTACAATTTTTAAACTTTTTAACAACTTTAAAAAAAATATATTGTGGGTAGCCACAGTATCCAGTAGGCCTAGGGTTAATCATGGGTGCATGATACAACTGTTTCTGTGAGTTTTGTTGAACTTAAATCTCATTTATGTCATGGAATTTTAGCTCACTGTTATATGTGGATTTTTTTTTATTTTGGGATGCCTGTAAAGCCTCACTAGCCTGTAGGCCCAGGGGTAGTGAGTGGTGCATGGACCAAGTCTTTCTGTGGGGGGTCTTGAATTTAAACATCATTGAGGGCATGGATGGCATTGGATTGTGGTGATTTTTGTGTGTTTTTTTTTTAACTTTTTGGGGTGTTGTGGCCTGGCCATGTGGGTAGGGCCATTTTGAGGCCTGGTCCAGGCAGGGCATGGCCATCTGGTGGGGGTCAAGGGGCCATTTTGAAGCCAGGCAGTGTGCTTTGTGCCATAGGCCTGCACCCAGTCTGCCCTGCTTCCATCCATTAGCCCAGGGCTTGTGAGTGGTGCATGGACTAAGTCTTTCTGTGGCGTGTCTTGAATTTAAACATCATTGAGGGCTTGGATGGCATTGGATTAGGGTGATTGTTGTGTGTTTTTCGACTTTTTGGGGTGGTGTTGGGGCCTGGCCATGTGGGTGGGGGCAATTTTGAGGCCTGGTCAAGGCAGGGCCTGGCCACGTGGGTGGGGGTCAAGGGGCCATTTTGAAGCCAGGCAGTGTGCCTTGTGCCATAGGCCTGCACCCAGTCTGCCCTGCTTTCATTCATTATGCCCAGGGTAGTGAGTGGTGCATGGACCAAGTCTTTCTGTGGGGTGTCTTGAATTTATGATCAACCACTGGTGGAAACTCCACTAGTATACCTAACACACTACTAATGTTAAAGTATGCCAGGTGTAACAACTTAATCTATTATTAATTGAACACCAAGTAATCACTCAAAGAATCTCTTTACAAAAATTGGTCATGTGTTTTTTTGAGAATATGTGCATTTTCATTACAATTTCAAAAATACCTCAAGAATTTTTTTTTCATACATGAATACAAATAAATCCAGAAGCTAACGATAACATACAACTGTTATAAAAACATTAGCACACGATTGTCATACAAAAAATTGCAGAAAGAGGATTGAATTGACATTCATGAAATTATAGAACCAAACTTAAAAAAGGCCCAATGCATTTCGGGAGGTTCCCTTCTTCAGGGGCACTGAAAAAAATGAAACATTGTGTCAACACTCTATGACAATATTTTCTTGTTTGTCATCAATACTACATTTTAACTCACTATTTACAGTTATCAAAGGCAGTTCTAAATACTAGCAACGCGAGAAAACAGTTAAATCTAATCACAGTTTATGAGCTTAATATTAGGTCAAAAGAGTGCCAAAAAAGTATGAAAAAGATGAATACAGATAGTGGGTGGAACTGACACCAGGTTAAAAGTGTAGTGAAATTGTGGAGGAAAATGAAAATAGTAAGAACTACCGAGTACCGCCACCGTGCACATGGAATAAACTTTGAGAGAATTTATCAAAGAGATTCTATTACTGAATACCCAGATCTAGCTAACACCACTGTGTAGATAAAAAACTTTAAAAGAGCGATTGACTCCGAATGCAACAGTACTTACTTACAACTAGTAAATAGCGATAATGGACATGATGTGGACAAAAGAAAACTAAACAAGCAGTTGAGCTGGAAACAACAAACAGAGAGACCATACCGGTCATTAGTAGAAATGGCAACAACGCGTAAGCATGCACTTAGTCGTAATGCTAGATGATGTACCCATTCACTTACTATGAAGAACAGAAGCCGTTCAAAACGACAATTGTGCAATTTCTCACAATATAAAACCATCGAATCTGTGACTGAGACTGACCAAGAAACGGGGAATGAATCCTTCCGAGTGCTCTAAATTCATTTGTACTCAAAAGCAGTATACAAAGTTTTTTTAAAGAGACTCAACCTGCAATGAATTGACAGTCACACTATTAGTGTGCAAGTAATCAAAACATTCACTTAATCTAAATTCCCACGTTAGCGCTAAGACTTTTTACCCCTATATTACACGCAGTCATGAAACTGCTGCTAGCATGATTTTTACTAAGGCCAATACTTTGTCTCTCACCGAAAGGCATGATGCGTAATCTCCTAAGTCTTTAGACTACCAATTCTGTTCAGGAAGGTATAAGGACTGGTGCTTGAGAGCAATCTACAAAGAAGAAGGTGATACAACGTTGCCGAATACATCAAATACTAGACGTGTCCTCAGTATTCAAACAATTAGCCGGGGCGCGCACTGCCCGGAAGCACAACTCACCTGTAGGTGATTTTCAAAAACGCGATATGCGGTACTCTCCAACTCAGTCTAAAAAATAAAATTAACGAAAGCCAATGTCAGGGACAAGATTAATCGAACCTGACTTAGCTTAACTAGAGGAGATCTGCCTGAACAGAAAGTCCTCTACTTACCACAGCAACAAGGACTCGCGTAGCCTCGTCTTCCACAAGCCGCTGCGCGAACAAATGTTCCTCCCGGTCGTCTGTTTCTAAATACTGGTGTGTACACAATTCGCAAAGAAAGAGGACTGAACGTCGTGGCCATAATGGAATAGTGCGAATCACCGAGGCTCATATTGGAATAACACAAAGACTAGTAAATCGAATGTTTATGGACCCTCATAGCACATATCATCCGAATGAGGAAGTTACACAAAAGATTGGCTGTGTAACAACACGCTCGTATTAAAGTAGGAAAAAAAAGGAAAAAAAATATTTTTAGCTTAGCTTAAGACACGGATGTCATATGTCAGATCAGCAGAGAAATTCCGAAAAAATTGTAGCTGTTATAACTATTGTGACACAGTCAGTGCAATGTGCAATGCTCTAATATTGAAAATTAAAACAAATTCATTGGGATTGAAATACCAAGAACCCAACCCGAGGTCCACATAGAAGACAGAAGACGAAGCCTCACAACCATCTTGTAGTGAGTGCATGAACTAGTACACTAAAACTAGAAACGATACCAAATATGTTGAAAAGCGGAATAACAATATCCCTTATCCGAGTTTTTACATGGAATCATTAACAAAGCGTGGCTGCTATTTAAAGGTAAAAAGTTGCACGTTAAATTGTGTAAGAAAAGTGGCAATTCCGTGGCTACTTCTTTTGGAAAAAACAACCAAATGCCAAAATGGTTGAGAAGACTGCTGTGAGAATATAACCACTCGACAAAATACTTGACAAAGAAACCAAGAAGTGGGCTAATCAATCCCTAGAAACTGAGATACGAATACTATGATCCTAAGCCAATGAACGTACTCACAAAGTAACAGGCACTGCAGTGTGATGTAAACATAAAGAAAAACTGTACATAGTGAAAAAATAAGAAGTGCGTGATCGAATAATAAAAGGACTGGTGGTGATTCAGAAATAGTACAGAATTAAACAAACTCAACCACAGTCAAAGAGAATAAAAGAACCGTGTGTGCTATTTGACCTAAATGTAAATCCATTTACAATACATAACAGATCAGTTACATGAATACTGTGCTGTTATAGTGACTTTAAGGCTGTCAAAGAAAAGACTGTAATTCGATTCTGTCATTAAGCCCACTGGGTACCAATGTTTGCAGATATTTTATCCACCAAGCTTCCCTCTGTGCCAGAAGGATTGTGTGATTGTAATCAGGTTTAACTGCAATTATTTCCAAAATAGTAAACCTAAGCTGAGCATTGGTGTGTCGATGTTCTGACCAGTGTGTTGCAAAGTAAGACTTAGTGGACTTAGTCCTGAATGTGCTTTTGTGTTCTGTTATGCGTACTTTGACTTTTCTGGAAGTTTTGCCTACATATAGTGATCCACACGGACATCTGATGGTATAAATTACATTGGAACTATTACAATCCCCATTGTATTTTAGTGAGATAGCTTTCCCCGAGTGTGGATGGTAGATGGTGTTCCCGGTCATTACATTATTACAGTGTACGCAATTATAACATTTGCGCATTCCGTGATATTGTTACTGTGTTTCGGATACTTTGGAAGTTAAGATCTCCTTGATATTCTTGCTCCGTGTGTACGCGAACAAAGGTTCCTCATCATATAGACCGTTGAAATCCGGCTCTTGTTTCAGTAATTCCCATCTAGATTTGATGATGTGTTTAATAGCTTGGGATCTCGATGAGTATTTAGACACAAAGACATGTCTATTTGACTTCTCTTTTGGTTTGATAGTTAACAACGTTTCACGTTGTTTAGATTCAGTCTTAGTGAGGGCTGCCGATAGAATTTCTACAGGATAACCTCTTTCGTTGAATTTAGCTTGCTGTTGTTGTAAAGCATCTTGTAAGCTTAATCTATTAGATGTGATGCGTTTCACCCTCAAAAATTGTGAGTACGGTAAATTGTTTATCAAAGAGGGTGGGTGAAAACTTGAATACAGCAACAGATTGTTTCTATCCGTTGGTTTTGTATATACTGACGTTTCCAATTTATTTTCCTTTTGAGTGATCAATACATCTAGGTAATGGATATTGTATTGGTTGATCTCATGAGTAAATTTGATTCTCTCATGTTTGTTGTTAAGTTCACAAATCAATTGTTCCAAAAGTTTTTGGGAACTCTTCCATACTAGGAAAATATCGTCGATGAATCTTATGTAAAACGCTAGATTAGTAGACCAAATTTCTTGACTGAAGATATGTGTGTCCTCAAATTGCGCCACAAATGTATTGGCGTACGCCGGCGCGCCTGAAAAACCCATTGAGGTTCCACTCACTTGAAGAAAGAACTTGTCTTTCCACACCAAGTAACTGTGCTGAAGGCAAAATATCAATAATTCAAGAATGAAGATTTTGTTGACAGGTAAATCAGGTAATTGTAGAAGAGCCCACTCACAGGCTTCAACACCTTCTTTTAAGGGAATGGACGTGTACAATGAAGTCACATCAATAGTGCACATCAACCAGTTAGGACTGTATACGTTTTGTACTTGTTGTAACAAGTTCAAAAAATGGGTGGTGTCCTTAACATAACTGCGCCAAGATTGTACAAATTTTTGTAAGAAGTGATCAATCAGTTGTCCCGCTGGTGAAAAAATAGAGTCACAACCTGATACTATTGGTCGGAAGGGTGGATTATTTAAATTTTTGTGCACTTTTGGGAGCATGTACAGCCTCGGTCTCCTTGGGTATTGCACAGTCAAAAAGTTCCGCAACGTTGGTGTAATCCAGGCCATCTGTGCTCAATCTGCGTAGAATATCCATCTCATCTTTTCTTAAATTAGACCGCATTCGTGGATGGAGATTCAATTTTGTCAGGTCATGGCGTACCAGTGATTCAAAGGTGTCTAAAATTTTGTGTGACACTGGTGACATAAAGATACTTTTAGGTCTGAAAGATTGGTACACCAACAAATTAGAACTGGAAGTGTCTGTTTTTCGGTTTTTAAGAAACCTAAGGCTAAAACACTTTTTTACAAATGTTGTACCAACTTTAGACACACCAACAACAGATCAGGATCAAGATGATTTAGAATTAAGATCTTTCAGACCTAAAGTATCTTTATGTCACCTGTGTCACACACAATTTTAGACACCTTTGAATCACTGGTACGCCATGACCTGACAAAATTGAATCTCCATCGATGAACAAATAACTTTCCAATTGGCAGACAAGGGTGGAGCTCTTGTGACAATGGACACTAGCTTCTATGTACAGAAGGTTAATGAACATATAGATGATGCAACAACTTATATCCCATTGGAAGAAGATCCTACAACTAGTTTTATGGAAACTTTGAGTCAAATTCTAGATAAGGCAGAAGAAATGGCCTGGATTACACCCACGTTGCGGAACTTTTTGACTGTGCAATACCCAAGAAGACCGAGGCTGTACATGCTCCCAAAAGTGCACAAAAATGTTTATAATCCACCCTTCCGACCAATAGGATCAGGTTGTGACTTTATTTTTTCACCAGCGGGACAACTGATCGATCACTTCTTACAAAAATTTGTACAATCTTGGCGCAGTTATGTTAAGGACACCACCCATTTTTTGAACTTGTTACAACAAGTACAAAACGTATACAATCCTAACTGGTTGATGTGCACTATTGATGTGACTTCATTGTACACGTCCATTCCCTTAAAAGAAGGTGTTGAAGCCTGTGAGTGGGCTCTTCTACAATTACCTGATTTACCTGTCAACAAAATCTTCATTCTTGAATTATTGATATTTTGCCTTCAGCACAGTTACTTGGTGTGGAAAGACAAGTTCTTTCTTCAAGTGAGTGGAACCTCAATGGGTTTTTCAGGCGCACCGGCATACGCCAATACATTTATGGCGCAATTTGAGGACACACATATCTTCAGTCAAGAAATTTGGTCTACTAATCTAGCGTTTTACATAAGATTCATCGACGATATTTTCCTAGTATGGAAGAGTTCCCAAAAACTTTTGGAACAATTGATTTGTGAACTTAACAACAAACATGAGAGAATCAAATTTACTCATGAGATCAACCAATACAATATCCATTACCTAGATGTATTGATCACTCAAAAGGAAAATAAATTGGAAACGTCAGTATATACAAAACCAACGGATAGAAACAA
Source organism: Lissotriton vulgaris (assembly GCF_964263255.1). Classification (NCBI taxonomy): domain Eukaryota; kingdom Metazoa; phylum Chordata; class Amphibia; order Caudata; family Salamandridae; genus Lissotriton; species Lissotriton vulgaris. The sequence goes on along the minus strand of NC_141693.1, from coordinate 1,185,533,929 downwards.
TCTGTTGCTGTATTCAAGTTTTCACCCACCCTCTTTGATAAACTATTTACCGTACTCACAATTTTTGAGGGTGAAACTCATCACATCTAATAGATTAAGCTTGCAAGATGCTTTACAACAACAGCAAGCTAAATTCAACTAAAGAGGTTATCCTGTAGAAATTCTATCGGCAGCCCTCACTAAGACTGAATCTAAACAACGTGAAAGGTTGTTAACTACCAAACCAAAAGAGAAGTCAAATAGACTTGTCTTTGTGTCTATATACTCATCGAGATCCCAAGCTATTAAACACATCATCAAATCTAGATGGGAATTACTGAAACAAGAGCCTGATTTCAAGGGTCTATATGATGAGGAACCTTTGTTCGCGTACACACGTAGCAAGAATATCAAGGAGATCTTAACTTCCAAAGTATCCGAAACACAACAACAATATCACGGAATGCGCAAATGTTATAATTGCGTACACTGTAATAATGTAATGACCGGGAACACCATCTACCATCCACACTCGGGGAAAGCTATCTTACTAAAATACAATGGGGATTGTAATAGTTCCAATGTAATTTATACCATCAGATGTCCGTGTGGATCACTATATGTAGGCAAAACTTCCAGAAAAATCAAAGTACGCATAACAGAACACAAAAGCACATTCAGGACTAAGTCCACTAAGTCTTACTTTGCAACACACTGGTCAGAACATCGACACACCAATGCTCAGCTTAGGTTCACTATTTTGGAAATAATTGCAGTTAAACCTGATTACAATCACACAATCCTTCTGGCACAGAGGGAAGCTTGGTGGGTAAATTATCTGCAAACATTGGTACCCAGTGGGCTTAATGACAGAATCGAATTACAGTGTTTGCTTTGACAGTCTTAAAGTCACTATAACAGCACAGTATTCATGTAACTGATCTGTTATATTTTGTAAATGGGTTTACATTTAGGTCAAATAGCACATACGGTTCTTTTATTCTCTTTGACTGTGGTTGAGTTTGTTTAATTCTGTACTATTTCTGAATCACCACCAGTCCTTTTATTATTCGATCACGCACTTCTTATTTTTTCACTATGTACAGTTTTTCTTTATGTTTCCATCACACTGCAGCGCCTGTTACTTTGTGAGTACGTTCATTGGCTTAGGATCATAGTATTCGTATCTCAGTTTCTAGGGATTGATTAGCCCACTTCTTGGTTTCATTGTCAAGTATTTTGTCGAGTGGTTATATTGTCACAGCAGTCTTCTCAACCATTTCGGCATTTGGTTGTTTTTTCCAAAAGAAGTAGCCACGGAGTTGCCACTTTTCTTACACAATTTAACGTGCAACTTTTTACCTTTAAATAGCAGCCACGCTTTGTTAATGATTCCATGTAAAAACTCGGATGAGGGATATTGTTATTCCGCTTTTCAACATTTTTGGTATCGTTTCTAGTTTTAGTGTACTAGTTCATGCACTCACTACAAGATGGTTGTGAGGCTTCGTCTTCTGTCTTCTACGCGGACCTCGGGTTGGGTTCTTGGTATTTCGATCTCAATGAATTTGTTTTATCTTTCAATATTAGAGCATTGCACATTGCACTGACTGTGTCACAATAGTTATAACAGCTACAATTTTTTCGGAATTTCTCTGCTGATCTGACATATGACATCCGTGTCTTAAGCTAAGCTAAAAATATTTTTTTTTCCTTCTTTTTTCCTACTTTAATACGAGCGTGTTGTTACACAGCCAATCTTTTGTGTAACTTCCTCATTCGGATGATATGTGCTATGAGGGTCCATAAACATTCGATTTACTAGTCTTTGTGTTATTCCAATATGAGCCTCGGTGATTCGCACTATTCCAATATGGCTGCGACGTTCAGTCCTCTTTCTTTGCAAATTGTGTACACACCAGTGTTTAGAAACAGACGACCGGGAGGAACATTTGTTCATGCAGCGGCTTGTGGAAGACGAGGCTACGCGAGTCCTTGTTGCTGTGGTAAGTAGAGGACTTTCTGTTCAGGCAGAGCCCCTCTAGTTCAGCTAAGTCAGGTTCGATTAATCTTGTCCCTGACATTGGCTTTTGTTAATTTTATTTTTGAGACTGAGTTGGAGAGTACCGCATATCGCGTTTTTGAGAATCACCTACAGGTGAGTTGTGCTTCCGGGCAGTGCGCGCCCCGGCTAATTGTTTGAATACTGAGGACACGTCTAGTATTTGATGTATTCGGCAACGTTGTATCACCTTCTTCTTTGTAGGTTGCTCTCAAGCACCAGTCCTTATACCTTCCTGAACAGAATTGGTAGTCTAAAGACTTAGGAGATTACGCATCATGCCTTTCGGTGAGAGACAAAGTATTGGCCTTAGTAAAAATCATGCTAGCAGCAGTTTCATGACTGCGTGTAATATAGGGGCGAAAAGTCTTAGCGCTAACGTGGGAATTTAGATTAAGTGAATGTTTTGATTACTTGCACACTAATAGTGTGACTGTCAATTCATTGCAGGTTGAGTCTCTTTAAAAAAAGTTTGTATACTGCTTTTGAGTACAATTGAATTTAGAGGATTAGGAAGGATTCATTCCCCGTTTATTGGTCAGTCTCAGTCACGGATTCGATGGTTTTATATCGTGAGAAATTGCACAATTGTCATTTTGAACGGCTTCTGTTCTTCATAGTAAGTGAATGGGTACATCATCTAGCATTACGACTAAGTGCATGCTTATATGGCCGAGATACCCGCCACCCCCTCTCAACAAAATCCCCAAGAATTGGGAAACCGGAAACAGTTCTTGAACTTTTGGAAGGCGGGAAGGGAGTCACCCTTCCCGGCCGTATTTATTAAAATATGAAACAAAAGAAAACATTAAAATAACAGTTTCATATAATGTACAATTTCATTTCCACATTACGATGTTGGCTAACCTTAACAGATCTCTAATACAAAGGTTCTCCTAGCCGAACTAACATCCTACAAAACATTTGACTTGAAATTGTACATCCTAACGTTAAGGGCCAATGGCAAGGTCGTAACCGGTGTCAGATCCCTAAACCAGAAATACCCCCCTCACTTGTGAGAGGAGCGACCGCACAGAGGCGTACCTCAAGTGCATCTACCAATTTCCCTTTGTACTTGACGTGGGCCCCAATAAACTCGACGCCATTTAACGGTCGTTCGAGGACTCGTGTGAGGTGTCTAAAAGGTAGCGTAAACCCCCTCCCGCACCCCACACAACTTACCCATCTGCCGTCGCAGATGTCCTGGCCCCGGGAAATTCCCCAGGAGGGGCCGTAGCCCCTCCTATCCAGGAAGGGGCCTTGACCACCTTTCCTTTCCTTCCGGCGGCCTCTCCTTAGACAGGCTCCCCGTTGAGGGGCCAATTGGCCACCTCCCCCGCGCGCTCCCATCCGTAATGGGTGACGCCCCCTCATAGGGATCTTCGAATTACTGCTCACCGATCATGACCTTACCGCCCGACCAAAATAAATACAACAGTTCTACCTAAGTTACTAAGATTTACAAAGCAAAACAACATTTATTATCAAGCGTAAATACTGATCAATCCTTGTTCAAAATTACTTTATTTGCAAAACATACTGAAAATAACCAATCTTTATTGCATCTTTAAGAAATTTCACGACAATCATCACAACCTGTAAGAAAACAGAGAAAACAAAAAGATACTATATCAACTGTATTTACAACGAATCGCTGTCCTCAGGGGCTGGTGGGTGGGTCCAAATTGCTCTTCGTTCCGTCTCGAGCTCACGTGCAGCGGGGAGGTGCAGCTTCAGAGCACAGGAACAAGAGGATGCTTTCTTGGCTTCCGCTCCTTTTATCCGTCTTCAGGGTGGGCGTGAACCCGCCCCCGCCTGCCTCCGAGGGCGTGGCCGGCCGCGTTGGTGTCTAGGCCAGCCCACTCTAGGGCGGGAAAAAGGCGCGCCCCGGCTACGCCGCTTCGGGCATACCAGCCGAGACTCGCCTCCCGCCCAAGATGGCTTCCCGGGGGGATCGTGGTACTCCACCATACGTTCGGGGGGACCGATTGGTCGCCCCTTTCCATATGGCCGAGATACCCGCCACCCCCTCTCAACACAATCCCCAAGAATTGGGAAACCGGAAACAGTTCTTGAACTTTTGGAAGGCGGGAAGGGAGTCACCCTTCCCGGCCGTATTTATTAAAATATGAAACAAAAGAAAACATTAAAATAACAGTTTCATATAATGTACAATTTCATTTCCACATGACGATGTTGGCTAACCTTAACAGATCTCTAATACAAAGGTTCTCCTAGCCGAACTAACATCCTACAAAACATTTGACTTGAAATTGTACATCCTAACGTTAAGGGCCAACGGCAAGGTCGTAACCGGTGTCAGATCCCTAAACCAGAAATACCCCCCTCACTTGTGAGAGGAGCGACCGCACAGAGGCGTACCTCAAGTGCATCTACCAATTTCCCTTTGTACTTGACGGGGGCCCCAATAAACTTGACGCCATTTAACGGTCGTTCGAGGACTCGTGTGAGGTGTCTAAAAGGTAGCGTAAACCCCCTCCCGCACCCCACACAACTTACCCATCTGCCGTCGCAGATGTCCTGGCCCCGGGAAATTCCCCAGGAGGGGCCGTAGCCCCTCCTATCCAGGAAGGGGCCTTGACCACCTTTCCTTTCCTTACGGCGGCCTCTCCTTAGACAGGCTCCCCGTTGAGGGGCCAATTGGCCACCTCCCCCGCGCGCTCCCATCCGTAATGGGTGACGCCCCCTCATAGGGATCTTCGAATTACTGCTCACCGATCATGACCTTACCGCCACAGGCCGGATAGTTGACCGGCTATCCGGACCCCCCACAAAACACTCCTACCTAAAGGTCATGCTGTAAACTCCTTAACCATGCTATGAAGTCTCCTATGAGTAATTCGTTCCCCACCCGGGACAAATGAACACCGTCCCCCAAATACATACTGTCCCCTTTAATACAACCATGCGAAACAGAATGCAGTGTACTTGAACGAAACAATCTACTCACTTTATTATTAATTTTCCTTACTGAATGATTCAGAGCAGAAACAGAAATAGCCCCCCGCCACACTTTCCGTGGGATCATATGGGACCATGCAATTGTGCACCCTGGAACTCTTCTCGCCAACCAACTTACCGTGGAAAGCATCGCCTCAAGAAGAAGTCGTCTACCAGTGGTCACCAAATCATTGCCCCCAAGATGTACTATGACTACAGACGGCGGTGACCTTGTCCGCCCTAACAAACCCTCGAAAAATTATCGAAACTGGTCAATACAGAGCCCGCCCTTTCCGTAGAAGGACACACTGTACCCGTATTCCCCAGCCACGTGAATCATGTCACCTGCTTTGAATACGTCCGCGGCACGCCTCACGTATGAGTGGCCCACGACCCACACCTCCTTTTTCACAGCCGGCAATGTCTGACCGCTGGCCCCCCGGTGTCGGGTCGACTGGACAGTCCGCCCCGCCTCGTAGGCTTGCGCAACTGAAAACCAAACAAAACAAGAAGCGTGAGTACATCATTACAGCTTCACAACATGTGCAACCGCACATACCTCTTATAACAGTTCGAGGACCAACGCCCCACACGTTTTACTTGTTCAACATTCAGACCCCTGGCTGTAGCTTCCGTAGCAGCCCCTATCCGAAAGGAATGGGTCCCAAAGTCGCCGGGGTTCAAGCCCGCGGCAGAAATCGACATCGCAAGCACCCGCTGAAACTGAAACCTCGTCAGTGGGGTGGCGTCAGCGTGTCTTAACAAGGCCCCCCCCCATGCTGCCACCCTCTGCGCTAAATATTCCTCTACGCAGCCAACAGGGCACATGGCAGACCCGGGGATCCTCTGGATGATTACGCAGTCCCCGATTGAATCCTGATCGGATTTGGACCTGACAAACGAGACCGTCATTGTCTCCTCCCTGACCTGAATGTGTTCCCGGCACAGTCCCCCCATCGTATCCTGCTTGTTCTTTGCCACTAATTCGCTTACCCGCATAGCCCCATGGAATGCTAATGCAAATGCGGCTCGGAACAACACTGCTTCGTACTGGGATGAACATGTTACCGGTAGCACGGATAATAACAGGGCCAACCTATCCAGACCTATCGGGTGCCTATCGTCTACTCTGCGACCCTCAAGGCGTTGCCACCCACGTAGCGCTTTTTTGCACAACGAAAGACGCTGTCGGGTCCTGGATCCCATGAGCCCTTGCCATGAAGGAAATGGTGGCCCGATGCCTCTGGGCCGTAGCTACTGACTTGCCTGCGTGACGTAAAGAGAGCAGGAATCTCACTACACACTCTTCCAGACCCCAAAGCTCCCTCCCGGCAGTACCCAAAAAGGCCCAATAGGAACGGAACGCCCCTTCATATGCCTTCCTCGTCCTGGGTGCTAAACTCTCTCCCACGAGGTCTTGTAGTTCGGGGCACCGAGAGACCAGAGAGCTTCGGGAAAGGGTGCCGCCACCGGGTCCGCTGTGGGCAGAAAACCCCAGAAGGCCTGCATACGGAAACGAGAGAGAGATCATCAGCCGCTTGGTTCATCACCCCCGGCACATGTCGCGCCCTAAACAGTACATTCAGTTGCATGCACAACAACACAATTTCCTTGAGCAGTCTCAGTATCAATTTGCAACGTGCTGCCTGACTATTGATACACTCAACCACGGTCATGTTATCAGACCAGAACACCACAGAGTGATCCCTAAACCCTTCTGGCCATGTTTTCAAGGCCACCAGAATAGGGAACAGTTCGAGAAAAGCAATGTTACTCGTCAACCCGCACTCATGCCACCATGACGGCCATTTTTGAGCCGACCATTGTGTACCCAATATGGCGCCAAAACCCATACTCCCCGCCGAGTCTGTCCATAGCCCCAACTCCTCGGAAGACACTGCTGGTTTATTCCAGACAATTCCACCATTGAAATCCGCCAGGAATGCAATCCAAATGCGCATGTCCTGGCGAACCTCTGCCGAGAGTCTCGTACGATGATGTCCTTCCTTCAAGCCGAGCATGGACTGTGCAATCGAGCGGGAAAAGGGGCGCGCCATCGGCATTACTCTCAGGGCAAAATTCAACTGACCCACCACCTGTTGCAATTGATGCAGGTTCACTTTCGTTGCACGAATACATGTCTCAAGGGATAACCTGAATTTTAACACTTTTTCTTTAGGTAATCGAAAACAACCTTCCACCGAGTCGAGCTCGATCCCCAGAAACTCGATCAAGGTCGAGGGACCCACCGTCTTACCTGGCGCCAATGGCACACCAAATTGATTCATTAGGACACAAAATTCATGTAAGGCCTGTCCACACTCAGAATCCCCGGCTGCCCCCAGAAACAGAAAGTCATCGAGATAGTGCATAACATGTTGAAAACCTGTCTTCCTCGTGAATACCCACTGCAGAAAACAACTGAATTTCTCGAAATAGGCACATGAAATCGAGCATCCCATTGGCATACATTTATCCATGTAATAGCGACCCTGAAACTGAAAACCAAGGAGACGCTGATCGTCTGGGTGTACCGGGAGCAACCGGAACGCTGACTCGATGTCCGATTTGGCCATCAGCGTCCCGGGCCCCAGGCGATTCAACATGGCAACGGCCTCATCGAAAGATGCGTACCGCACCGAACATACTTCCGGGTCTATCGCGTCATTCACGGAAAGACCACGTGGGGCTGACAAATTATGTATCAGCCGAAACTCACCCGGGTCCTTCTTGGGGACCACCCCTAGAGGAGAACACACAAAATTAGCAACTGGTGGCAAATCGAATGGACCGGCGACACGACCTCGAGTTACCTCTTTCCCAATCTTTACCTGCACCACTGCCGTGTGCTGTAAGACCGACATTTGATTCTTACAGTCCGGTACCCCCTGAAAATCCCCCACTGGGATGCGGAAACCATATGAAAACCCGTTCCGTAAAACCCCAGCGGAAGCATGATCTGGGTATTCGCTGAGCCAAGGAATCATTGCCATAGTATCAATCGGGGTCGGTAAAGGCGCCCCTCGGACTATATTAGACCTGTTTGGTGCCTCCCTTACCACCGTTATCACCCGTTTTGGCTCTGCACATGGACTCAGGATGGGATGGCTGCCCGCACCCCCCACACTCATGTCTGAATTTGCATGACCCCTGGGGCCTGGTACATTTGCCCCTGTTAAAATTCCAACAGATCCCCCTTTTACCTGTGTTGCCACTCGGCTTCGTGTGGAACTCGTTACCTGCACCCGTCCGAAAGGGCGTCCCAGAGTTTTGGCGGGAGGATTCCCCCCCGTTACTCCCTACTAATGGCACCTTCAACATCCCTGTACTCTCCATTTTTTGCCAAGACACAGAGTCGTAACAATCCCAAGACAACAACGGGTTGTGTTCTTTAGCTTTTCTAAACAAATTATCATAGCAGAACCACTGATTGCCCCCATATGCCACAGAATACTCCATAATACGTGACTGATAAATGGGTAACTCGGTCAACAACTCAGGCCTGCGCTCCCCCATGATGGAAGTAAAAATTCCCCACGCTCTGCCCCAAGTACCAATGGTCTCGTCGACCTTAAAGGCGGCCATTTTTGCGCGCCAAACACTCGGATGCATGAGCTCCTTTTGACTCTTTACATGCTCGATCTCGTAATGGTCGGTAAGCAATGAAAACATGTTTACATATTTATCCGCCCAAATCAATTCCTTGATTTCTAGTGGGACGTGCTGGGCAATCTTCTCCTTACGAGAAGGTGCAGACTCCCCCCCCGCAATCGGCAATGGCCGCTTACCTGAAGTAGACCCCACGTTTGTCGCCGAACTTGGGCCTGCTGTACTTCCAACCGCCGGGACCTGTGGGGGAACAGAAGATGGCGTCTTCGCAGCCTCCCTAGATTCCCGCAGTTGCCTCATCACTGCCCGGGCGTCATCAGCCGTGGCGCCCTCGCTATCGTTTCCCAACCACGCTGCCAATTGTGCCGCTAACTCGGGGGGCATATCCTCCCTGTTCGCAGGGGTGACCACCACAGGGATTGGATTCCCCTCCTTTGGCGCCGGGGTTGGCTCCTCTCGTGGGCCTTCGGGAACCGGGGTCTCCCCCCCAAGTGCTCCCCTTCTGGGCCTCTTGCTTTTTCCACCGGGAATTGTTCCCTGTAAAGGCCGTTTCGATCCTCCCTCCCCGTCCTTAGCCTCAACCTTTCTCTTCTGATCGGCTATCTCCTTCATGAGTATGCGGAGCATCTCGTCGGTACCGACCCGCTTTCCGACCTTCTTGGGCATTCTTAGACGGGATATCTGTAAGACAAAAAGAGGGATTACAACGCTCCAAATTGCTCTTCGTTCCGTCTCGAGCTCACGTGCAGCGGGGAGGTGCAGCTTCAGAGCACAGGAACAAGAGGATGCTTTCTTGGCTTCCGCTCCTTTTATCCGTCTTCAGGGTGGGCGTGAACCCGCCCCCGCCTGCCTCCGAGGGCGTGGCCGGCCGCGTTGGTGTCTAGGCCAGCCCACTCTAGGGCGGGAAAAAGGCGCGCCCCGGCTACGCCGCTTCGGGCATACCAGCCGAGACTCGCCTCCCGCCCAAGATGGCTTCCCGGGGGGATCGTGGTACTCCACCATACGTTCGGGGGGACCGATTGGTCGCCCCTTTCCACGCGCTGTTGCCATTTCTACTAATGACGGTATGGTCTCTCTGTTTGTTATTTCCAGCTCAACTGCTCGTTTAGTTTTCTTTTGTCCACATCATGTCCATTATCGCTATTTTCTAGTTGTAAGTGAGTACTGTTGCATTCGGAGTCAATCGCTCTTTTAAAGTTTTTTATCTACACAGTGGTGTTTGCTAGATCTGGGTATTCATTAATAGAATCTCTTTGATAAATTCTCTCAAAGTTTATTCCATGTGCACGGTGGCGGTAGTTCTTACTATTTTCATTTTCCTCCACAATTTCACAACACTTTTAACCTGGTGTCAGTTCCACCCACTATCAGGATTCATCTTTTTCATACTTTTTTGGTACTCTTTTGACCTAATATTAAGCTCATAAACTGTGATTAGATGTAACTGTTTTCTCGCGTTGCCAGTATTTAGAACTGCCTTTGATAACTGTAAATAGTGAGTTAAAATGTAGTATTGATGACAAACAAGAAAATATTGTCATAGAGTGTTGACACAATGTTTCATGTTTTTTCAGTTCCCCTGAAGAAGGGAACCTCCCGAAATGCATTGGGCCTTTTTTAAGTTTGGTTCTATAATTTCATGAATGTCAATTCAATCCTCTTTCTGCAATTTTTTGTATGACAATCGTGTGCTAATGTTTTTATAACAGTTGTATGTTATCGTTAGCTTCTGGATATATTTGTATTCATGTATGAAAAAAAAATTCTTGAGGTATTTTTGAAATTGTAATGAAAATGCACATATTCTCAAAAAAATACATGACCAATGTTTGTAAAGAGATTCTTTGAGTGATTACTTGGTGTTCAATTAATAATAGATTAAGTTGTTACACCTGTCATACTTTAACATTAGTAGTGCGTTAGGTATACTAGTGGAGTTTCCACCAGTGGTTGATCATTTATTTGGGCTGGCTGCCTTCCAACCTAACAGCACACAAACACATTAACTTTTTCCATTATATGGAGTACTTGGTATGAAAAGGGTGTGCGCAGGCAAATAATTTCTTGTTGTGTCTTGAATTTAAACATCATTGAGGGCATGGATGGCATTGGATTGTGGTGATTTGTGTGTGTTTTTTTTACTTTTTGGGGTGTTGTTGGGGCCTGGCCATGTGGATGGGGTCCATTTTGAGACCTGGTCCAGGCATGACATGGCCATGTGGTGGGGGTCAAGGGGCCATTTTGAAGACAGGCAGTGTGCTTTGTGCCATAGTCCTGCACCCAGTCTGCCCTGCTTTCATCCATTATGCCCAGGGCTAGTGAGTGGGGCATGGACTAAGTCTTTCTGTGGTGTGTCTTGAATTTAAACATCATTGAGGGCATGGATGGCATTGGATTAGGGTGATTTTTGTGGTTTTTGACTTTTTGGGGTGGTGTTGGGGCCTGGCCATGTGGGTGGGGGCCATTTTGTGGCCTGGTCCAGGCAGGGCCTGGCCATGTGGGTGGGGGTCAAGGGGCCATTTTGAAGCCAGGAAGTGTGCTCAGGCCTGCACCCAGTTTGCCTTGCTTTCATCCCTTATGCCCAGGGGTACTCAGTGGTCCATGGACCAAGTCTTTCTGTGGGGTGTCGTGAATTTAAACATCATTGAGGGCATGGATGGCATTGGATTGTGCTGAATCTTTTTGTGTTTATCGACTTTTTGGGTGCTGTTGGGGCCTGGCCATGTGGGTGGGGGCCATTTTGAGGCCTGGTCCAGGCAGGGCCTGGCCATGTGGTGGGGGCCAACTGGCCATTTTGAAGCCAGGAAGTGTGCTGAGGCCTGCACCCAGTTTGTCTTGCTTTCATTCATTATGACCAGGGGTAGTGAGTGTTGCATGGACCAAGCCTTTCTGTGGGGTGTCTTGAATTTAAACATCATTGAGGGCATGGATGGCATTGGATTGTGGTGATTTTTGTGTGTTTTTCGACTTTGTGGGTGCTGTTGGGGACTGACCATGTGGGTGGGGGCCATTTTGAGGCCTGGTCCAGGCAGGGCCTGGCCATGTGGGTGGGGGTCAAGGAACCATTTTGAAGCCAGTGCAGTGTGCTTTGTGCCAGAGGCCTGCACCCAGTCTGCCCTGCTTTCATCCATTATGCCCAGGGGTACTCAGTGGTGCATGGGCCAAGGCTTTCTGTGGGTTGTCTTTTATTTAAACATCATTGAGGGCATGGATTGCATTGGATTGTGGTGATTTTTGTGTGTTTCTGGACTTTTTCGGGTGTTTAACTGATGTTCCTCTGGCTTCCTTTGCTTTTAGGTGCACAAGAGAACCACCAGTGCCAGGAAGAAGTCCTGCAGCGTTGTGTGCAGCACAACGTCACATGGCGTCACGTGTGGCCACAGACAACTCTGCAACTCGTGCAACTGCGACCTGCTGTTCAGACATCTGAAGAAGATGGGCCCAAAGAAAGGTGGCCGTAGCGCCTCAACGAAAAAAGTTGCCAGTGCCACTGCCAGTAAGAAGGAGCAGAGAAAACAAGTAGCACCAACTACCAAGGAGACTGGTGTGCCCACAGACACCTTTTTTGGAGAAAAAAAAACTACACCTGCAGCAGCAGCGGTGTCTGCCGGGGAACAAACTGGGAGCAGCACCTCCGCTTCATTGGGCTCAGTGCCACCACGCCGAGTTAGGTCCAAGCCCATGAGTGTTGCCGAGGCAGCCACATTAATTGTTCAATCACCATCTACCAGTGATGTTGGCTCATCGCAAGAAAGTAGCATCCAATCAACGCCGGGTGTAACTCAGCTGACGAATGTTCAACAACCACAGCCACAATGACAACCACAGGTGCAAATAGTACAAGCGCAGGTACATGCGCAAGGAGAGGCGCAGGTACATGGGCAAGGAGATGCGCAAGTACATGCGCAAGTACATGCGCAAGGAGAGGCGCAAGTAGAGGCGCAAGGAGAGGCGCATGGAGAGGCGCATGGAGAGGCGCAACTAGAGGTACATGGAGCGGCACAACTTCAAGTTCTTCTTCAAGCCCCCTTCCTTCTGATGATCTTGATGTTGATTGGAACCCACCAAAGCAGTCTGAGAGGAAGGCACGCCATGAGCCGACAATGGTAGCTAAGCCTAAAAGGAAGGTTTCCGCAAGGCTTTCAATTATGGGTGATGATAACGATTAACAAGAAGTGGTGTATTCGGCTGCTGAGGAACAGTCTGACGACGACCCAGTCATCACAGTCGTCACTCCAGCCCCAGTGGGCATGCAGAAAGACATTTTGACCCTATCCCGAATTGCTGCTGAGCTTGATGTGGGCGGCGTGGCACTGGTACCACCACCAATGCAGTTAACTACTACACCAACATGACCTACAGCTTCCATATTTTCTCGTCAGAAGGGCCGGCAGGGACCTCCATCCAGCTTAACCTCCATTACCTCAAGTAGTGGTGCTGTAAGTGCACAACAGAGTCAAATTCAGCCACACCCATCCTCCACTTCATCTGGCATTGAAAGTAGCACCTCCAACACCAGCAGACATCTCCAGTCCCCAGTTTGGGACTTCTTTAGTGTTAGCACAAAGGCGGAAAACATGGTAGTTTGTTCGATTTGTAGAACTGTAGTTAGTCGGGGTAAGCTTGGTACCAACTATGGTACCGGAGGCCAGAGAGGTCATCTCCAAAAACACTACACTATCATTTGGAAGGCGCACCTAAGGAAGATCCGGGAATACAAAAGTACAAAAAATCCAAATGTATACATTCATATTGCATCTGATGATGACAAGGGGCTGATCGTGCAGGGGGGAAGTGAAAAAGCGACAGACATTGTTTCTGGTACACCCAGTACCCCTGGCAGCAGCACTGCAGTGGTAGCGCCCACACCCTCTACCCCAGCAACACGTATGAGCCACACTAAGAGTCTGGGAGCGACACCAATGCAAAAAAGTACATCAACTGGTTTGAAGAAGTCTGAATCATCATCATCATCTTCACGTAAAACGGTCCAGACCACCATTAAAAGCATGGTTTGGTCAGAGGCGCCATTTGAACGCAACCACCCAACGGCATGTCTGTATAACGCAAAGCTGGCTAAATTGCTAGCGCTGGACCTTCTCCCTTTTTCTTTCGTGGAAGGAGTGGGTTTTCTAGAATTTGTGCCAACAGTCTGCCCTAAAAGGAAGGTTCCTAGCCGGTCCTATTTTGCCAGAGTTGCGGTTCCAGCACTACATCAAATGTGCTGGAGGTGATTGGGACAGCTTTGCAGAAGAGTGCTGTTCACACTATCCACCTGACAACAGACATGTGGACCAGTTGCCAAGCCCTTGATTACATGTGCATCACTGCACACTGGGTCTCTTTTGCAGGGGTTTCAGACAAGTTACGTGCAGGTGTTGACCCAGACACAGTTTTTAAAACTACTCGGAAACATGCAATAGTAGCCATGTTTGTCATGGAGAAATCTCATACTGCAGAAAACATTTTGGAGGAGTTTACCAGTAAGTTCTTTCAATGGCTGCATCCAAGAAAGCGCATGATTGGTTATGTTTTCACGGATAATGGCATTAATATAGTTAAGGCCATGCAGGAGGGTGACTATTTGAGAGTGCCGTGTTTGGCGCACAGTATTAACATTGATGTGCAAGATTTCTTGAAAAAAGAAAAGACAGTCAGCATGTTACTGACCGCCTGCCGAAGAATCTGCACACATTTCAGCCATTCTTTTAAGGCCCGGAAGCAGCTGAGGAACATGCGTTGCCTGCCAATCAGAGGACTCATCCAGGAGGTGGTAATACGTCGTTGGAACTCAACCTTCTACATGCTTGAGCGTCTGTCTGAGCAGTGGGTGGTAATCAATCAGTATGTCTTTGGACTGGTTTCTTCTATGAAAGACATGTGGCTAGAGTTGTAGGAATGGAAGCTAGTTAAAAGCCTAACAGACATGCTTCGTCCTTTTGAGGTCTTCACACGTGAAGTCAGCAGGGAGGACTGTACTTTGGGCAAAGCTAAAAAACGGTGATGGATCAAGCCCTGATCTGTTGACTGGGTAGGAGTATTCTGCCTAATTCAGAAACTCTGAACATCACCACCCCCTTTTCTGAATAGTTTTGTCCACCATAAGCGTGGAAGGGTATACTCAGACATGAGTCCCTTGCTCACTGCACCATCAGGATTCAAGCAAGCCGAGCCGAAGACGGCTGTAATGCCAGAAACCGGTCCCCGGAAGCTTGTTTCCTTTCCAGTATAAGAATTGGCTTGGTAGTTTGGTCTGCCCTGTTCCCATGATGCACTGGGCCAGGGACAGACTAATTTGCATGTAGCCAGGTTCTGAGCTGGGATGGTGCAGTGAGCTAAAAAACGGAGATGGATCAAGCCCTGATCTGTTGACTGGGTAGGAGTATTCTGCTTAATTCAGAAACTCTGTCCATCACCACCCCCTTTTCTGAATCGTTTTCTCCACCATAAGCGTGGAAGGGTATACTCAGACATGAGTCCCTTGCTCACTGCACCATCAGGATTCAAGCAAGCCGGGCCGAAGACGGCTGTAATGCCAGAAACCGGTCCCCGGAAGCTTGTTTCCTATCCAGTATAAGAATTGGCTTGGTAGTTTGGTCTGCCTGTTCCCATGATGCACTGGGCCAGTGACAGACTAATTTGCATGTAGCCAGGTTCTGAGCTGGGATGGTGCAGTGAGCTGAAAAACGGTGATGGATCAAGCCCTGATCTGTTGACTGGGTAGGAGTATTCTGCTTAATTCAGAAACTCTGCCCATCACCACCCCCTTTTCTGAATCGTTTTGTCCACCATAAGCGTGGAAGGGTATACTCAGACATGAGTCCCTTGCTCACTGCACCATCAGGATTCAAGCAAGCCGGGCCGAAGACGGCTGTAATGCCAGAAACCGGTCCCCGGAAGCTTGTTTCCTATCCAGTATAAGAATTGGCTTGGTAGTTTGGTCTGCCTGTTCCCATGATGCACTGGGCCAGGGACAGACTAATTTGCATGTAGCCAGGTTCTGAGCTGGGATGGTGCAGTGGGCTGAGAAACGGTGATGGATCAAGCCCTGATCTGTTGACTGGGTAGGAGTATTCTGCTTAATTCAGAAACTCTGCCCATCACCACCCCCTTTTCTGAATCGTTTTGTCCACTATAAGCGTGGAAGGGTATACTCAGACATGAGTCCCTTGCTCACTACACCATCAGGATTCAAGCAAGCCGGGCCGAAGACGGCTGTAATGCCAGAAACCGGTCCCCAGAAGCTTGTTTCCTTTCCAGTATAAGAATTGGCTTGGTAGTTTGGTCTGCCCTGTTCCCATGATGCACTGAGCCAGGGACAGACTAATTTGCATGTAGCCAGGTTCTGAGCTGGGATGGTGCAGTGAGCTAAAAAACGGTGATGGATCAAGCCCTGATCTGTTGACTGGGTAGGAGTTTTCCTGCTTAATTCAGAAACTCTGTCCATCACCACCCCCGTTTCTGCAATGTTTTGTCCACCATAAGCGTGGAAGGGTATACTCAGACATGAGTCCCTTGCTCACTGCACCATCAGGATTCAAGCAAGCCGGGCCGAAGACGGCTCTAATGCCAGAAACCAGTACCCAGAAGCTTGTTTCCTTTTTCCAGTATAAGAATTGGCTTGGTAGTTTGGTCTGCCCTGTTCCCATGATGCACTGGGCCAGGGACAGACTAATTTGCATGTAGCCAGGCTCTGAGCTGGAATGGTGCAGTGAGCTAAAAAAATGTGATGGATCAAGCCCTGATCTGTTGACTGGGTAGGAGTATTCTGCTTAATTCAGAAACTCTTTCCATCACCACCCCCTTTTCTGAAATGTTTTGTCCACCATAAGCGTGGAAGGGTATACTCAGACATGAGTCCCTTGCTCACTGCACCATCAGGATTCAAGCAAGCCGGGCCGAAGACGGCTCTAATGCCAGAAACCGGTCCCCGGAAGCTTGTTTCCTTTCCAGTATAAGAATTGGCTTGGTAGTTTGGTCTGCCCTGTTCCCATGATGCACTGGGCCAGGGACAGACTAATTTGCATGTAGCCAGGTTCTGAGCTGGGATGGTGCAGTGAGCTGAAAAACGGTGATGGATCAAGCCCTGATCTGTTGACTGGGTAGGAGTATTCTACTTAATTCAGAAACTCTGCCCATCACCACCCCCTTTTCTGAATCGTTTTGTCCACCATAAGCTTGGAAGGGTATACTCAGACATGAGTCCCTTGCTCACTGCACCATCAGGATTCAAGCAAGCCGGGCCGAAGACGGCTGTAATGCCAGAAACTGGTCCCCGGAAGCTTGTTTCCTTTCCAGTATAAGAATTGGCTTGGTAGTTTGGTCTGCCCTGTTCCCATGATGCACTGGGCCAGGGACAGACTAATTTGCATGTAGCCAGGTTCTGAGCTGGGATGGTGCAGTGAGCTAAAAACGGTGATGGATCAAGCCCTGATCTGTTGACTGGGTAGGAGTATTCTGCTTAATTCAGAAACTCTGTCCATCACCACCCCCTTTTCTGAAATGTTTTGTCCACCATAAGCGTGGAAGGGTATACTCAGACATGAGTCCCTTGCTCACTGCACCATCAGGATTCAAGCAAGCCGGGCCGAAAATGGCTCTAATGCCAGAAACCGGTCCCCGGAAGCTTGTTTCCTTTCCAGTATAAGAATTGGCTTGGTAGTTTGGTCTGCCCTGTTCCCATGATGCACTGGGCCAGGGACAGACTAATTTGCATGTAGCCAGGTTCTGAGCTGGGATGGTGCAGTGAGCTGAAAAACGGTGATGGATCATGCCCTGATCTGTTGACTGGGTAGGAGTATTCTGCTTAATTCAGAAACTCTGCCCATCACCACCCCCTTTTCTGAATCGTTTTGTCCACCATAAGCGTGGAAGGGTATATTCAGACATGAGTCCCTTGCTCACTGCACCATCAGGATTCAAGCAAGCCAGGCCGAAGACGGCTGTAATGCCAGAAACCGGTCCCCGGTAGCTTGTTTCCTTTCCAGTATAAGAATTGGCTTGGTAGTTTGGTCTGCCCTGTTCCCATGATGCACTGGGCCAGGGACAGACTAATTTGCATGTAGCCAGGTTCTGAGCTGGGATGGTGCAGTGAGCTAAAAAACGGTGATGGATCAAGCCCTGATCTGTTGACTGGGTAGGAGTATTCTGCTTAATTCAGAAACTCTGTCCATCACCACCCCCTTTTCTGAATCGTTTTCTCCACCATAAGCGTGGAAGGGTATACTCAGACATGAGTCCCTTGCTCACTGCACCATCAGGATTCAAGCAAGCCGGGCCGAAGACGGCTGTAATGCCAGAAACCGGTCCCCGGAAGCTTGTTTCCTATCCAGTATAAGAATTGGCTTGGTAGTTTGGTCTGCCTGTTCCCATGATGCACTGGGCCAGGGACAGACTAATTTGCATGTAGCCAGGTTCTGAGCTGGGATGGTGCAGTGAGCTGAAAAACGGTGATGGATCAAGCCCTGATCTGTTGACTGGGTAGGAGTATTCTGCTTAATTCAGAAACTCTGCCCATCACCACCCCCTTTTCTGAATCGTTTTGTCCACCATAAGCGTGGAAGGGTATACTCAGACATGAGTCCCTTGCTCACTGCACCATCAGGATTCAAGCAAGCCGGGCCGAAGACGGCTGTAATGCCAGAAACCGGTCCCCAGAAGCTTGTTTCCTTTCCAGTATAAGAATTGGCTTGGTAGTTTGGTCTGCCCTGTTCCCATGATGCACTGAGCCAGGGACAGACTAATTTGCATGTAGCCAGGTTCTGAGCTGGGATGGTGCAGTGAGCTAAAAAACGGTGATGGATCAAGCCCTGATCTGTTGACTGGGTAGGAGTTTTCCTGCTTAATTCAGAAACTCTGTCCATCACCACCCCCTTTTCTGCAATGTTTTGTCCACCATAAGCGTGGAAGGGTATACTCAGACATGAGTCCCTTGCTCACTGCACCATCAGGATTCAAGCAAGCCGGGCCGAAGACGGCTCTAATGCCAGAAACCGGTACCCAGAAGCTTGTTTCCTTTTTCCAGTATAAGAATTGGCTTGGTAGTTTGGTCTGCCCTGTTCCCATGATGCACTGGGCCAGGGACAGACTAATTTGCATGTAGCCAGGCTCTGAGCTGGGATGGTGCAGTGAGCTAAAAAAATGTGATGGATCAAGCCCTGATCTGTTGACTGGGTAGGAGTATTCTGCTTAATTCAGAAACTCTTTCCATCACCACCCCCTTTTCTGAAATGTTTTGTCCACCATAAGCGTGGAAGGGTATACTCAGACATGAGTCCCTTGCTCACTGCACCATCAGGATTCAAGCAAGCCGGGCCGAAGACGGCTCTAATGCCAGAAACCGGTCCCCGGAAGCTTGTTTCCTTTCCAGTATAAGAATTGGCTTGGTAGTTTGGTCTGCCCTGTTCCCATGATGCACTGGGCCAGGGACAGACTAATTTGCATGTAGCCAGGTTCTGAGCTGGGATGGTGCAGTGAGCTGAAAAACGGTGATGGATCAAGCCCTGATCTGTTGACTGGGTAGGAGTATTCTACTTAATTCAGAAACTCTGCCCATCACCACCCCCTTTTCTGAATCGTTTTGTCCACCATAAGCTTGGAAGGGTATACTCAGACATGAGTCCTTTGCTCACTGCACCATCAGGATTCAAGCAAGCCGGGCCGAAGACGGCTGTAATGCCAGAAACTGGTCCCCGGAAGCTTGTTTCCTTTCCAGTATAAGAATTGGCTTGGTAGTTTGGTCTGCCCTGTTCCCATGATGCACTGGGCCAGGGACAGACTAATTTGCATGTAGCCAGGTTCTGAGCTGGGATGGTGCAGTGAGCTAAAAAACGGTGATGGTTCAAGCCCTGATCTGTTGACTGGGTAGGAGTATTCTGCTTAATTCAGAAACTCTGTCCATCACCACCCCCTTTTCTGAAATGTTTTGTCCACCATACGCGTGGAAGGGTATACTCAGACATGAGTCCCTTGCTCACTGCACCATCAGGATTCAAGCAAGCCGGGCCGAAGATGGCTCTAATGCCAGAAACCGGTCCCCGGAAGCTTGTTTCCTTTCCAGTATAAGAATTGGCTTGGTAGTTTGGTCTGCCCTGTTCCCATGATGCACTGGGCCAGGGACAGACTAATTTGCATGTAGCCAGGTTCTGAGCTGGGATGGTGCAGTGAGCTGAAAAACGGTGATGGATCATGCCCTGATCTGTTGACTGGGTAGGAGTATTCTGCTTAATTCAGAAACTCTGCCCATCACCACCCCCTTTTCTGAATCGTTTTGTCCACCATAAGCGTGGAAGGGTATACTCAGACATGAATCCCTTGCTCACTGCACCATCAGGATTCAAGCAGGCCAGGCCGAAGACGGCTGTAATGCCAGAAACCGGTCCCCGGTAGCTTGTTTCCTTTCCAGTATAAGAATTGGCTTGGTAGTTTGGTCTGCCCTGTTCCCATGATGCACTGGGCCAGGGACAGACTAATTTGCATGTAGCCAGGTTCTGAGCTGGGATGGTGCAGTGAGCTAAAAAACGGTGATGGATCAAGCCCTGATCTGTTGACTGGGTAGGAGTATTCTGCTTAATTCAGAAACTCTTTTTTCACCACCCCCTTTTCTGAATCGTTTTGTCCACCATAAGCGTGGAAGGGTATACTCAGACATGAGTCCCTTGCTCACGGCACCATCAGGATTCAAGCAAGCCGGACCGAAGACGACTGTAATACCAGAAACCGGTCTCCGGAAGCTTGTTTCCTTTCCAGTATAAGAATTGGCTAGGTAGTTTGGTCTGCCCTGTTCCCATGATGCACTGGGCCAGGGACAGACTAAATTGCATGTAGCCAGGTTCTGAGCTGGGATTGTGCAGTGAGCTAAAAAACGGTGATGGATCAAGCCCTGATCTGTTGACTGGGCAGGAGTATTCTGCTTAATTCAGAAACTCTGTCCATCACCACCCCCTTTTCTGAATCGTTTTGTCCACCATAAGCGTGGAAGGGTATACTCAGACATGAGTCCCTTGCTCACTGCACCATCAGGATTCAAGCAAGCCGGGCCAAAGACGGCTGTAATGCCAGAAACCGGTCCCCGAAAGCTTGTTTCCTTTCCAGTATAAGAATTGGCTTGGTAGTTTGGTCTGCCCTGTTCCCATGATGCACTGGGCCAGGGACAGACTAATTTGCATGTAGCCAGGTTCTGAGCTGGGATGGTGCAGTAAGCTAAAAAACGGCGATGGATCATGCCCTGATCTGTTGACTGGGTAGGAGTGTTCTCCTTAATTCAGAAACTCTGTCCATCACCACCCCCTATTCTGAATCGTTTTGTCCACCATAAGCGTGGAAGGGTATGCTCAGACATGAGTCCCTTGCTCACTTCACCATCAGGATTCAAGCAAGCCGAGCCGAAGACGGCTGTAATGCCAGAAACCGGTCCCCGGAAGCTTGTTTCCTTTCCAGTATAAGAATTGGCTTGGTAGTTTGGTCTGCCCTGTTCCCATGATGCACTGGGCCAGGGACAGACTAATTTGCATGTAGCCAGGTTCTGAGCTGGGATGGTGCAGTGAGCTAAAAAACGGAGATGGATCAAGCCCTGATCTGTTGACTGGGTAGGAGTATTCTGCTTAATTCAGAAACTCTGTCCATCACCACCCCCTTTTCTGAATCGTTTTATC
This sequence comes from Lissotriton vulgaris, assembly GCF_964263255.1. NCBI lineage: Eukaryota > Metazoa > Chordata > Amphibia > Caudata > Salamandridae > Lissotriton > Lissotriton vulgaris. Next base: position 1,185,512,665 of record NC_141693.1, on the reverse strand, counting down.
CACCATAAGCGTGGAAGGGTATACTCAGACATGAGTCCCTTGCTCACTGCACCATCAGGATTCAAGCAAGCCGGGCCGAAGACGGCTGTAATGCCAGAAACCGGTCCCCGGAAGCTTGTTTCCTATCCAGTTTAAGAATTGGCTTGGTAGTTTGGTCTGCCTGTTCCCATGATGCACTGGGCCAGGGACAGACTAATTTGCATGTAGCCAGGTTCTGAGCTGGGATGGTGCAGTGAGCTGAAAAACGGTGATGGATCAAGCCCTGATCTGTTGACTGGGTAGGAGTATTCTGCTTAATTCAGAAACTCTGCCCATCACCACCCCCTTTTCTGAATCGTTTTGTCCACCATAAGCGTGGAAGGGTATACTCAGACATGAGTCCCTTGCTCACTGCACCATCAGGATTCAAGCAAGCCGGGCCGAAGACGGCTGTAATGCCAGAAACCGGTCCCCGGAAGCTTGTTTCCTATCCAGTATAAGAATTGGCTTGGTAGTTTGGTCTGCCTGTTCCCATGATGCACTGGGCCAGGGACAGACTAATTTGCATGTAGCCAGGTTCTGAGCTGGGATGGTGCAGTGGGCTGAGAAACAGTGATGGATCAAGCCCTGATCTGTTGACTGGGTAGGAGTATTCTGCTTAATTCAGAAACTCTGCCCATCACCACCCCCTTTTCTGAATCGTTTTGTCCACCATAAGCGTGGAAGGGTATACTCAGACATGAGTCCCTTGCTCACTGCACCATCAGGATTCAAGCAAGCCGGGCCGAAGACGGCTCTAATGCCAGAAACCAGTACCCAGAAGCTTGTTTCCTTTTTCCAGTATAAGAATTGGCTTGGTAGTTTGGTCTGCCCTGTTCCCATGATGCACTGGGCCAGGGACAGACTAATTTGCATGTAGCCAGGCTCTGAGCTGGAATGGTGCAGTGAGCTAAAAAAATGTGATGGATCAAGCCCTGATCTGTTGACTGGGTAGGAGTATTCTGCTTAATTCAGAAACTCTTTCCATCACCACCCCCTTTTCTGAAATGTTTTGTCCACCATAAGCGTGGAAGGGTATACTCAGACATGAGTCCCTTGCTCACTGCACCATCAGGATTCAAGCAAGCCGGGCCGAAAATGGCTCTAATGCCAGAAACCGGTCCCCGGAAGCTTGTTTCCTTTCCAGTATAAGAATTGGCTTGGTAGTTTGGTCTGCCCTGTTCCCATGATGCACTGGGCCAGGGACAGACTAATTTGCATGTAGCCAGGTTCTGAGCTGGGATGGTGCAGTGAGCTGAAAAACGGTGATGGATCATGCCCTGATCTGTTGACTGGGTAGGAGTATTCTGCTTAATTCAGAAACTCTGCCCATCACCACCCCCTTTTCTGAATCGTTTTGTCCACCATAAGCGTGGAAGGGTATACTCAGACATGAGTCCCTTGCTCACTGCACCATCAGGATTCAAGCAAGCCAGGCCGAAGACGGCTGTAATGCCAGAAACCGGTCCCCGGTAGCTTGTTTCCTTTCCAGTATAAGAATTGGCTTGGTAGTTTGGTCTGCCCTGTTCCCATGATGCACTGGGCCAGGGACAGACTAATTTGCATGTAGCCAGGTTCTGAGCTGGGATGGTGCAGTGAGCTAAAAAACGGTGATGGATCAAGCCCTGATCTGTTGACTGGGTAGGAGTATTCTGCTTAATTCAGAAACTCTGTCCATCACCACCCCCTTTTCTGAATCGTTTTCTCCACCATAAGCGTGGAAGGGTATACTCAGACATGAGTCCCTTGCTCACTGCACCATCAGGATTCAAGCAAGCCGGGCCGAAGACGGCTGTAATGCCAGAAACCGGTCCTCGGAAGCTTGTTTCCTATCCAGTATAAGAATTGGCTTGGTAGTTTGGTCTGCCTGTTCCCATGATGCACTGGGCCAGGGACAGACTAATTTGCATGTAGCCAGGTTCTGAGCTGGGATGGTGCAGTGAGCTGAAAAACGGTGATGGATCAAGCCCTGATCTGTTGACTGGGTAGGAGTATTCTGCTTAATTCAGAAACTCTGCCCATCACCACCCCCTTTTCTGAATCGTTTTGTCCACCATAAGCGTGGAAGGGTATACTCAGACATGAGTCCCTTGCTCACTGCACCATCAGGATTCAAGCAAGCCGGGCCGAAGACGGCTGTAATGCCAGAAACCGGTCCCCAGAAGCTTGTTTCCTTTCCAGTATAAGAATTGGCTTGGTAGTTTGGTCTGCCCTGTTCCCATGATGCACTGAGCCAGGGACAGACTAATTTGCATGTAGCCAGGTTCTGAGCTGGGATGGTGCAGTGAGCTAAAAAACGGTGATGGATCAAGCCCTGATCTGTTGACTGGGTAGGAGTTTTCCTGCTTAATTCAGAAACTCTGTCCATCACCACCCCCTTTTCTGCAATGTTTTGTCCACCATAAGCGTGGAAGGGTATACTCAGACATGAGTCCCTTGCTCACTGCACCATCAGGATTCAAGCAAGCCGGGCCGAAGACGGCTCTAATGCCAGAAACCGGTACCCAGAAGCTTGTTTCCTTTTTCCAGTATAAGAATTGGCTTGGTAGTTTGGTCTGCCCTGTTCCCATGATGCACTGGGCCAGGGACAGACTAATTTGCATGTAGCCAGGCTCTGAGGTGGGATGGTGCAGTGAGCTAAAAAAATGTGATGGATCAAGCCCTGATCTGTTGACTGGGTAGGAGTATTCTGCTTAATTCAGAAACTCTTTCCATCACCACCCCCTTTTCTGAAATGTTTTGTCCACCATAAGCGTGGAAGGGTATACTCAGACATGAGTCCCTTGCTCACTGCACCATCAGGATTCAAGCAAGCCGGGCCGAAGACGGCTCTAATGCCAGAAACCGGTCCCCGGAAGCTTGTTTCCTTTCCAGTATAAGAATTGGCTTGGTAGTTTGGTCTGCCCTGTTCCCATGATGCACTGGGCCAGGGACAGACTAATTTGCATGTAGCCAGGTTCTGAGCTGGGATGGTGCAGTGAGCTGAAAAACGGTGATGGATCAAGCCCTGATCTGTTGACTGGGTAGGAGTATTCTACTTAATTCAGAAACTCTGCCCATCACCACCCCCTTTTCTGAATCGTTTTGTCCACCATAAGCTTGGAAGGGTATACTCAGACATGAGTCCTTTGCTCACTGCACCATCAGGATTCAAGCAAGCCGGGCCGAAGACGGCTGTAATGCCAGAAACTGGTCCCCGGAAGCTTGTTTCCTTTCCAGTATAAGAATTGGCTTGGTAGTTTGGTCTGCCCTGTTCCCATGATGCACTGGGCCAGGGACAGACTAATTTGCATGTAGCCAGGTTCTGAGCTGGGATGGTGCAGTGAGCTAAAAAACGGTGATGGTTCAAGCCCTGATCTGTTGACTGGGTAGGAGTATTCTGCTTAATTCAGAAACTCTGTCCATCACCACCCCCTTTTCTGAAATGTTTTGTCCACCATAAGCGTGGAAGGGTATACTCAGACATGAGTCCCTTGCTCACTGCACCATCAGGATTCAAGCAAGCCGGGCCGAAGATGGCTCTAATGCCAGAAACCGGTCCCCGGAAGCTTGTTTCCTTTCCAGTATAAGAATTGGCTTGGTAGTTTGGTCTGCCCTGTTCCCATGATGCACTGGGCCAGGGACAGACTAATTTGCATGTAGCCAGGTTCTGAGCTGGGATGGTGCAGTGAGCTGAAAAACGGTGATGGATCATGCCCTGATCTGTTGACTGGGTAGGAGTATTCTGCTTAATTCAGAAACTCTGCCCATCACCACCCCCTTTTCTGAATCGTTTTGTCCACCATAAGCGTGGAAGGGTATACTCAGACATGAATCCCTTGCTCACTGCACCATCAGGATTCAAGCAAGCCAGGCCGAAGACGGCTGTAATGCCAGAAACCGGTCCCCGGTAGCTTGTTTCCTTTCCAGTATAAGAATTGGCTTGGTAGTTTGGTCTGCCCTGTTCCCATGATGCACTGGGCCAGGGACAGACTAATTTGCATGTAGCCAGGTTCTGAGCTGGGATGGTGCAGTGAGCTAAAAAACGGTGATGGATCAAGCCCTGATCTGTTGACTGGGTAGGAGTATTCTGCTTAATTCAGAAACTCTTTTTTCACCACCCCCTTTTCTGAATCGTTTTGTCCACCATAAGCGTGGAAGGGTATACTCAGACATGAGTCCCTTGCTCACGGCACCATCAGGATTCAAGCAAGCCGGACCGAAGACGACTGTAATACCAGAAACCGGTCTCCGGAAGCTTGTTTCCTTTCCAGTATAAGAATTGGCTAGGTAGTTTGGTCTGCCCTGTTCCCATGATGCACTGGGCCAGGGACAGACTAAATTGCATGTAGCCAGGTTCTGAGCTGGGATTGTGCAGTGAGCTAAAAAACGGTGATGGATCAAGCCCTGATCTGTTGACTGGGCAGGAGTATTCTGCTTAATTCAGAAACTCTGTCCATCACCACCCCCTTTTCTGAATCGTTTTGTCCACCATAAGCGTGGAAGGGTATACTCAGACATGAGTCCCTTGCTCACTGCACCATCAGGATTCAAGCAAGCCGGGCCAAAGACGGCTGTAATGCCAGAAACCGGTCCCCGGAAGCTTGTTTCCTATCCAGTATAAGAATTGGCTTGGTAGTTTGGTCTGCCTGTTCCCATGATGCACTGGGCCAGGGACAGACTAATTTGCATGTAGCCAGGTTCTGAGCTGGGATGGTGCAGTAAGCTAAAAAACGGCGATGGATCATGCCCTGATCTGTTGACTGGGTAGGAGTGTTCTCCTTAATTCAGAAACTCTGTCCATCACCACCCCCTATTCTGAATCGTTTTGTCCACCATAAGCGTGGAAGGGTATGCTCAGACATGAGTCCCTTGCTCACTTCACCATCAGGATTCAAGCAAGCCGAGCCGAAGACGGCTGTAATGCCAGAAACCGGTCCCCGGAAGCTTGTTTCCTTTCCAGTATAAGAATTGGCTTGGTAGTTTGGTCTGCCCTGTTCCCATGATGCACTGGGCCAGGGACAGACTAATTTGCATGTAGCCAGGTTCTGAGCTGGGATGGTGCAGTGAGCTAAAAAACGGAGATGGATCAAGCCCTGATCTGTTGACTGGGTAGGAGTATTCTGCTTAATTCAGAAACTCTGTCCATCACCACCCCCTTTTCTGAATCGTTTTCTCCACCATAAGCGTGGAAGGGTATACTCAGACATGAGTCCCTTGCTCACTGCACCATCAGGATTCAAGCAAGCCGGGCCGAAGACGGCTGTAATGCCAGAAACCGGTCCCCGGAAGCTTGTTTCCTATCCAGTATAAGAATTGGCTTGGTAGTTTGGTCTGCCTGTTCCCATGATGCACTGGGCCAGGGACAGACTAATTTGCATGTAGCCAGGTTCTGAGCTGGGATGGTGCAGTGAGCTGAAAAACGGTGATGGATCAAGCCCTGATCTGTTGACTGGGTAGGAGTATTCTGCTTAATTCAGAAACTCTGCCCATCACCACCCCCTTTTCTGAATCGTTTTGTCCACCATAAGCGTGGAAGGGTATACTCAGACATGAGTCCCTTGCTCACTGCACCATCAGGATTCAAGCAAGCCGGGCCGAAGACGGCTGTAATGCCAGAAACCGGTCCCCGGAAGCTTGTTTCCTATCCAGTATAAGAATTGGCTTGGTAGTTTGGTCTGCCTGTTCCCATGATGCACTGGGCCAGGGACAGACTAATTTACATGTAGCCAGGTTCTGAGCTGGGATGGTGCAGTGGGCTGAGAAACGGTGATGGATCAAGCCCTGATCTGTTGACTGGGTAGGAGTATTCTGCTTAATTCAGAAACTCTGCCCATCACCACCCCCTTTTCTGAATCGTTTTGTCCACCATAAGCGTGGAAGGGTATACTCAGACATGAGTCCCTTGCTCACTGCACCATCAGGATTCAAGCAAGCCGGGCCGAAGACGGCTCTAATGCCAGAAACCAGTACCCAGAAGCTTGTTTCCTTTTTCCAGTATAAGAATTGGCTTGGTAGTTTGGTCTGCCCTGTTCCCATGATGCACTGGGCCAGGGACAGACTAATTTGCATGTAGCCAGGCTCTGAGCTGGAATGGTGCAGTGAGCTAAAAAAATGTGATGGATCAAGCCCTGATCTGTTGACTGGGTAGGAGTATTCTGCTTAATTCAGAAACTCTGCCCATCACCACCCCCTTTTCTGAATCGTTTTGTCCACCATAAGCGTGGAAGGGTATACTCAGACATGAATCCCTTGCTCACTGCACCATCAGGATTCAAGCAGGCCAGGCCGAAGACGGCTGTAATGCCAGAAACCGGTCCCCGGTAGCTTGTTTCCTTTCCAGTATAAGAATTGGCTTGGTAGTTTGGTCTGCCCTGTTCCCATGATGCACTGGGCCAGGGACAGACTAATTTGCATGTAGCCAGGTTCTGAGCTGGGATGGTGCAGTGAGCTAAAAAACGGTGATGGATCAAGCCCTGATCTGTTGACTGGGTAGGAGTATTCTGCTTAATTCAGAAACTCTTTTTTCACCACCCCCTTTTCTGAATCGTTTTGTCCACCATAAGCGTGGAAGGGTATACTCAGACATGAGTCCCTTGCTCACGGCACCATCAGGATTCAAGCAAGCCGGACCGAAGACGACTGTAATACCAGAAACCGGTCTCCGGAAGCTTGTTTCCTTTCCAGTATAAGAATTGGCTAGGTAGTTTGGTCTGCCCTGTTCCCATGATGCACTGGGCCAGGGACAGACTAAATTGCATGTAGCCAGGTTCTGAGCTGGGATTGTGCAGTGAGCTAAAAAACGGTGATGGATCAAGCCCTGATCTGTTGACTGGGCAGGAGTATTCTGCTTAATTCAGAAACTCTGTCCATCACCACCCCCTTTTCTGAATCGTTTTGTCCACCATAAGCGTGGAAGGGTATACTCAGACATGAGTCCCTTGCTCACTGCACCATCAGGATTCAAGCAAGCCGGGCCAAAGACGGCTGTAATGCCAGAAACCGGTCCCCGGAAGCTTGTTTCCTTTCCAGTATAAGAATTGGCTTGGTAGTTTGGTCTGCCCTGTTCCCATGATGCACTGGGCCAGGGACAGACTAATTTGCATGTAGCCAGGTTCTGAGCTGGGATGGTGCAGTAAGCTAAAAAACGGCGATGGATCATGCCCTGATCTGTTGACTGGGTAGGAGTGTTCTCCTTAATTCAGAAACTCTGTCCATCACCACCCCCTATTCTGAATCGTTTTGTCCACCATAAGCGTGGAAGGGTATGCTCAGACATGAGTCCCTTGCTCACTTCACCATCAGGATTCAAGCAAGCCGAGCCGAAGACGGCTGTAATGCCAGAAACCGGTCCCCGGAAGCTTGTTTCCTTTCCAGTATAAGAATTGGCTTGGTAGTTTGGTCTGCCCTGTTCCCATGATGCACTGGGCCAGGGACAGACTAATTTGCATGTAGCCAGGTTCTGAGCTGGGATGGTGCAGTGAGCTAAAAAACGGAGATGGATCAAGCCCTGATCTGTTGACTGGGTAGGAGTATTCTGCTTAATTCAGAAACTCTGTCCATCACCACCCCCTTTTCTGAATCGTTTTCTCCACCATAAGCGTGGAAGGGTATACTCAGACATGAGTCCCTTGCTCACTGCACCATCAGGATTCAAGCAAGCCGGGCCGAAGACGGCTGTAATGCCAGAAACCGGTCCCCGGAAGCTTGTTTCCTATCCAGTATAAGAATTGGCTTGGTAGTTTGGTCTGCCTGTTCCCATGATGCACTGGGCCAGGGACAGACTAATTTGCATGTAGCCAGGTTCTGAGCTGGGATGGTGCAGTGAGCTGAAAAACGGTGATGGATCAAGCCCTGATCTGTTGACTGGGTAGGAGTATTCTGCTTAATTCAGAAACTCTGCCCATCACCACCCCCTTTTCTGAATCGTTTTGTCCACCATAAGCGTGGAAGGGTATACTCAGACATGAGTCCCTTGCTCACTGCACCATCAGGATTCAAGCAAGCCGGGCCGAAGACGGCTGTAATGCCAGAAACCGGTCCCCGGAAGCTTGTTTCCTATCCAGTATAAGAATTGGCTTGGTAGTTTGGTCTGCCTGTTCCCATGATGCACTGGGCCAGGGACAGACTAATTTGCATGTAGCCAGGTTCTGAGCTGGGATGGTGCAGTGGGCTGAGAAACGGTGATGGATCAAGCCCTGATCTGTTGACTGGGTAGGAGTATTCTGCTTAATTCAGAAACTCTGCCCATCACCACCCCCTTTTCTGAATCGTTTTGTCCACCATAAGCGTGGAAGGGTATACTCAGACATGAGTCCCTTGCTCACTGCACCATCAGGATTCAAGCAAGCCGGGCCGAAGACGGCTCTAATGCCAGAAACCAGTACCCAGAAGCTTGTTTCCTTTTTCCAGTATAAGAATTGGCTTGGTAGTTTGGTCTGCCCTGTTCCCATGATGCACTGGGCCAGGGACAGACTAATTTGCATGTAGCCAGGCTCTGAGCTGGAATGGTGCAGTGAGCTAAAAAAATGTGATGGATCAAGCCCTGATCTGTTGACTGGGTAGGAGTATTCTGCTTAATTCAGAAACTCTTTCCATCACCACCCCCTTTTCTGAAATGTTTTGTCCACCATAAGCGTGGAAGGGTATACTCAGACATGAGTCCCTTGCTCACTGCACCATCAGGATTCAAGCAAGCCGGGCCGAAAATGGCTCTAATGCCAGAAACCGGTCCCCGGAAGCTTGTTTCCTTTCCAGTATAAGAATTGGCTTGGTAGTTTGGTCTGCCCTGTTCCCATGATGCACTGGGCCAGGGACAGACTAATTTGCATGTAGCCAGGTTCTGAGCTGGGATGGTGCAGTGAGCTGAAAAACGGTGATGGATCAAGCCCTGATCTGTTGACTGGGTAGGAGTATTCTGCTTAATTCAGAAACTCTGCCCATCACCACCCCCTTTTCTGAATCGTTTTGTCCACCATAAGCGTGGAAGGGTATACTCAGACATGAGTCCCTTGCTCACTGCACCATCAGGATTCAAGCAAGCCAGGCCGAAGACGGCTGTAATGCCAGAAACCGGTCCCCGGTAGCTTGTTTCCTTTCCAGTATAAGAATTGGCTTGGTAGTTTGGTCTGCCCTGTTCCCATGATGCACTGGGCCAGGGACAGACTAATTTGCATGTAGCCAGGTTCTGAGCTGGGATGGTGCAGTGAGCTAAAAAACGGTGATGGATCAAGCCCTGATCTGTTGACTGGGTAGGAGTATTCTGCTTAATTCAGAAACTCTGTCCATCACCACCCCCTTTTCTGAATCGTTTTCTCCACCATAAGCGTGGAAGGGTATACTCAGACATGAGTCCCTTGCTCACTGCACCATCAGGATTCAAGCAAGCCGGGCCGAAGACGGCTGTAATGCCAGAAACCGGTCCCCGGAAGCTTGTTTCCTATCCAGTATAAGAATTGGCTTGGTAGTTTGGTCTGCCTGTTCCCATGATGCACTGGGCCAGGGACAGACTAATTTGCATGTAGCCAGGTTCTGAGCTGGGATGGTGCAGTGAGCTGAAAAACGGTGATGGATCAAGCCCTGATCTGTTGACTGGGTAGGAGTATTCTGCTTAATTCAGAAACTCTGCCCATCACCACCCCCTTTTCTGAATCGTTTTGTCCACCATAAGCGTGGAAGTGTATACTCAGACATGAGTCCCTTGCTCACTGCACCATCAGGATTCAAGCAAGCCGGGCCGAAGACGGCTGTAATGCCAGAAACCGGTCCCCAGAAGCTTGTTTCCTTTCCAGTATAAGAATTGGCTTGGTAGTTTGGTCTGCCCTGTTCCCATGATGCACTGAGCCAGGGACAGACTAATTTGCATGTAGCCAGGTTCTGAGCTGGGATGGTGCAGTGAGCTAAAAAACGGTGATGGATCAAGCCCTGATCTGTTGACTGGGTAGGAGTTTTCCTGCTTAATTCAGAAACTCTGTCCATCACCACCCCCTTTTCTGCAATGTTTTGTCCACCATAAGCGTGGAAGGGTATACTCAGACATGAGTCCCTTGCTCACTGCACCATCAGGATTCAAGCAAGCCGGGCCGAAGACGGCTCTAATGCCAGAAACCGGTACCCAGAAGCTTGTTTCCTTTTTCCAGTATAAGAATTGGCTTGGTAGTTTGGTCTGCCCTGTTCCCATGATGCACTGGGCCAGGGACAGACTAATTTGCATGTAGCCAGGCTCTGAGGTGGGATGGTGCAGTGAGCTAAAAAAATGTGATGGATCAAGCCCTGATCTGTTGACTGGGTAGGAGTATTCTGCTTAATTCAGAAACTCTTTCCATCACCACCCCCTTTTCTGAAATGTTTTGTCCACCATAAGCGTGGAAGGGTATACTCAGACATGAGTCCCTTGCTCACTGCACCATCAGGATTCAAGCAAGCCGGGCCGAAGACGGCTCTAATGCCAGAAACCGGTCCCCGGAAGCTTGTTTCCTTTCCAGTATAAGAATTGGCTTGGTAGTTTGGTCTGCCCTGTTCCCATGATGCACTGGGCCAGGGACAGACTAATTTGCATGTAGCCAGGTTCTGAGCTGGGATGGTGCAGTGAGCTGAAAAACGGTGATGGATCAAGCCCTGATCTGTTGACTGGGTAGGAGTATTCTACTTAATTCAGAAACTCTGCCCATCACCACCCCCTTTTCTGAATCGTTTTGTCCACCATAAGCTTGGAAGGGTATACTCAGACATGAGTCCTTTGCTCACTGCACCATCAGGATTCAAGCAAGCCGGGCCGAAGACGGCTGTAATGCCAGAAACAGGTCCCCGGAAGCTTGTTTCCTTTCCAGTATAAGAATTGGCTTGGTAGTTTGGTCTGCCCTGTTCCCATGATGCACTGGGCCAGGGACAGACTAATTTGCATGTAGCCAGGTTCTGAGCTGGGATGGTGCAGTGAGCTAAAAAACGGTGATGGTTCAAGCCCTGATCTGTTGACTGGGTAGGAGTATTCTGCTTAATTCAGAAACTCTGTCCATCACCACCCCCTTTTCTGAAATGTTTTGTCCACCATAAGCGTGGAAGGGTATACTCAGACATGAGTCCCTTGCTCACTGCACCATCAGGATTCAAGCAAGCCGGGCCGAAGATGGCTCTAATGCCAGAAACCGGTCCCCGGAAGCTTGTTTCCTTTCCAGTATAAGAATTGGCTTGGTAGTTTGGTCTGCCCTGTTCCCATGATGCACTGGGCCAGGGACAGACTAATTTGCATGTAGCCAGGTTCTGAGCTGGGATGGTGCAGTGAGCTGAAAAACGGTGATGGATCATGCCCTGATCTGTTGACTGGGTAGGAGTATTCTGCTTAATTCAGAAACTCTGCCCATCACCACCCCCTTTTCTGAATCGTTTTGTCCACCATAAGCGTGGAAGGGTATACTCAGACATGAATCCCTTGCTCACTGCACCATCAGGATTCAAGCAAGCCAGGCCGAAGACGGCTGTAATGCCAGAAACCGGTCCCCGGTAGCTTGTTTCCTTTCCAGTATAAGAATTGGCTTGGTAGTTTGGTCTGCCCTGTTCCCATGATGCACTGGGCCAGGGACAGACTAATTTGCATGTAGCCAGGTTCTGAGCTGGGATGGTGCAGTGAGCTAAAAAACGGTGATGGATCAAGCCCTGATCTGTTGACTGGGTAGGAGTATTCTGCTTAATTCAGAAACTCTTTTTTCACCACCCCCTTTTCTGAATCGTTTTGTCCACCATAAGCGTGGAAGGGTATACTCAGACATGAGTCCCTTGCTCACGGCACCATCAGGATTCAAGCAAGCCGGACCGAAGACGACTGTAATACCAGAAACCGGTCTCCGGAAGCTTGTTTCCTTTCCAGTATAAGAATTGGCTAGGTAGTTTGGTCTGCCCTGTTCCCATGATGCACTGGGCCAGGGACAGACTAAATTGCATGTAGCCAGGTTCTGAGCTGGGATTGTGCAGTGAGCTAAAAAACGGTGATGGATCAAGCCCTGATCTGTTGACTGGGCAGGAGTATTCTGCTTAATTCAGAAACTCTGTCCATCACCACCCCCTTTTCTGAATCGTTTTGTCCACCATAAGCGTGGAAGGGTATACTCAGACATGAGTCCCTTGCTCACTGCACCATCAGGATTCAAGCAAGCCGGGCCAAAGACGGCTGTAATGCCAGAAACCGGTCCCCGGAAGCTTGTTTCCTTTCCAGTATAAGAATTGGCTTGGTAGTTTGGTCTGCCCTGTTCCCATGATGCACTGGGCCAGGGACAGACTAATTTGCATGTAGCCAGGTTCTGAGCTGGGATGGTGCAGTAAGCTAAAAAACGGCGATGGATCATGCCCTGATCTGTTGACTGGGTAGGAGTGTTCTCCTTAATTCAGAAACTCTGTCCATCACCACCCCCTATTCTGAATCGTTTTGTCCACCATAAGCGTGGAAGGGTATGCTCAGACATGAGTCCCTTGCTCACTTCACCATCAGGATTCAAGCAAGCCGAGCCGAAGACGGCTGTAATGCCAGAAACCGGTCCCCGGAAGCTTGTTTCCTTTCCAGTATAAGAATTGGCTTGGTAGTTTGGTCTGCCCTGTTCCCATGATGCACTGGGCCAGGGACAGACTAATTTGCATGTAGCCAGGTTCTGAGCTGGGATGGTGCAGTGAGCTAAAAAACGGAGATGGATCAAGCCCTGATCTGTTGACTGGGTAGGAGTATTCTGCTTAATTCAGAAACTCTGTCCATCACCACCCCCTTTTCTGAATCGTTTTCTCCACCATAAGCGTGGAAGGGTATACTCAGACATGAGTCCCTTGCTCACTGCACCATCAGGATTCAAGCAAGCCGGGCCGAAGACGGCTGTAATGCCAGAAACCGGTCCCCGGAAGCTTGTTTCCTATCCAGTATAAGAATTGGCTTGGTAGTTTGGTCTGCCTGTTCCCATGATGCACTGGGCCAGGGACAGACTAATTTGCATGTAGCCAGGTTCTGAGCTGGGATGGTGCAGTGAGCTGAAAAACGGTGATGGATCAAGCCCTGATCTGTTGACTGGGTAGGAGTATTCTGCTTAATTCAGAAACTCTGCCCATCACCACCCCCTTTTCTGAATCGTTTTGTCCACCATAAGCGTGGAAGGGTATACTCAGACATGAGTCCCTTGCTCACTGCACCATCAGGATTCAAGCAAGCCGGGCCGAAGACGGCTGTAATGCCAGAAACCGGTCCCCGGAAGCTTGTTTCCTATCCAGTATAAGAATTGGCTTGGTAGTTTGGTCTGCCTGTTCCCATGATGCACTGGGCCAGGGACAGACTAATTTGCATGTAGCCAGGTTCTGAGCTGGGATGGTGCAGTGGGCTGAGAAACGGTGATGGATCAAGCCCTGATCTGTTGACTGGGTAGGAGTATTCTGCTTAATTCAGAAACTCTGCCCATCACCACCCCCTTTTCTGAATCGTTTTGTCCACCATAAGCGTGGAAGGGTATACTCAGACATGAGTCCCTTGCTCACTGCACCATCAGGATTCAAGCAAGCCGGGCCGAAGACGGCTCTAATGCCAGAAACCAGTACCCAGAAGCTTGTTTCCTTTTTCCAGTATAAGAATTGGCTTGGTAGTTTGGTCTGCCCTGTTCCCATGATGCACTGGGCCAGGGACAGACTAATTTGCATGTAGCCAGGCTCTGAGCTGGAATGGTGCAGTGAGCTAAAAAAATGTGATGGATCAAGCCCTGATCTGTTGACTGGGTAGGAGTATTCTGCTTAATTCAGAAACTCTTTCCATCACCACCCCCTTTTCTGAAATGTTTTGTCCACCATAAGCGTGGAAGGGTATACTCAGACATGAGTCCCTTGCTCACTGCACCATCAGGATTCAAGCAAGCCGGGCCGAAGACGGCTCTAATGCCAGAAACCGGTCCCCGGAAGCTTGTTTCCTTTCCAGTATAAGAATTGGCTTGGTAGTTTGGTCTGCCCTGTTCCCATGATGCACTGGGCCAGGGACAGACTAATTTGCATGTAGCCAGGTTCTGAGCTGGGATGGTGCAGTGAGCTGAAAAACGGTGATGGATCAAGCCCTGATCTGTTGACTGGGTAGGAGTATTCTACTTAATTCAGAAACTCTGCCCATCACCACCCCCTTTTCTGAATCGTTTTGTCCACCATAAGCTTGGAAGGGTATACTCAGACATGAGTCCCTTGCTCACTGCACCATCAGGATTCAAGCAAGCCGGGCCGAAGACGGCTGTAATGCCAGAAACTGGTCCCCGGAAGCTTGTTTCCTTTCCAGTATAAGAATTGGCTTGGTAGTTTGGTCTGCCCTGTTCCCATGATGCACTGGGCCAGGGACAGACTAATTTGCATGTAGCCAGGTTCTGAGCTGGGATGGTGCAGTGAGCTAAAAACGGTGATGGATCAAGCCCTGATCTGTTGACTGGGTAGGAGTATTCTGCTTAATTCAGATACTCTGTCCATCACCACCCCCTTTTCTGAAATGTTTTGTCCATCATAAGCGTGGAAGGGTATACTCAGACATGAGTCCCTTGCTCACTGCACCATCAGGATTCAAGCAAGCCGGGCCGAAGATGGCTCTAATGCCAGAAACCGGTCCCCGGAAGCTTGTTTCCTTTCCAGTATAAGAATTGGCTTGGTAGTTTGGTCTGCCCTGTTCCCATGATGCACTGGGCCAGGGACAGACTAATTTGCATGTAGCCAGGTTCTGAGCTGGGATGGTGCAGTGAGCTGAAAAACGGTGATGGATCATGCCCTGATCTGTTGACTGGGTAGGAGTATTCTGCTTAATTCAGAAACTCTGCCCATCACCACCCCCTTTTCTGAATCGTTTTGTCCACCATAAGCGTGGAAGGGTATACTTAGACATGAGTCCCTTGCTCACTGCACCATCAGGATTCAAGCAAGCCAGGCCGAAGACGGCTGTAATGCCAGAAACCGGTCCCCGGTAGCTTGTTTCCTTTCCAGTATAAGAATTGGCTTGGTAGTTTGGTCTGCCCTGTTCCCATGATGCACTGGGCCAGGGACAGACTAATTTGCATGTAGCCAGGTTCTGAGCTGGGATGGTGCAGTGAGCTAAAAAACGGTGATGGATCAAGCCCTGATCTGTTGACTGGGTAGGAGTATTCTGCTTAATTCAGAAACTCTGTCCATCAATACCCCTTTTCTGAATCGTTTTCTCCACCATAAGCGTGGAAGGGTATACTCAGACATGAGTCCCTTGCTCACTGCACCATCAGGATTCAAGCAAGCCGGGCCGAAGACGGCTGTAATGCCAGAAACCGGTCCCCGGAAGCTTGTTTCCTATCCAGTATAAGAATTGGCTTGGTAGTTTGGTCTGCCTGTTCCCATGATGCACTGGGCCAGGGGCAGACTAATTTGCATGTAGCCAGGTTCTGAGCTGGGATGGTGCAGTGAGCTGAAAAACGGTGATGGATCAAGCCCTGATCTGTTGACTGGGTAGGAGTATTCTGCTTATTTCAGAAACTCTGCCCATCACCACCCCCTTTTCTGAATCGTTTTGTCCACCATAAGCGTGGAAGGGTATACTCAGACATGAGTCCCTTGCTCACTGCACCATCAGGATTCAAGCAAGCCGGGCCGAAGACGGCTGTAATGCCAGAAACCGGTCCCCAGAAGCTTGTTTCCTTTCCAGTATAAGAATTGGCTTGGTAGTTTGGTCTGCCCTGTTCCCATGATGCACTGAGCCAGGGACAGACTAATTTGCATGTAGCTAGGTTCTGAGCTGGGATGGTGCAGTGAGCTAAAAAACGGTGATGGATCAAGCCCTGATCTGTTGACTGGGTAGGAGTTTTCCTGCTTAATTCAGAAACTCTGTCCATCACCACCCCCTTTTCTGCAATGTTTTGTCCACCATAAGCGTGGAAGGGTATACTCAGACATGAGTCCCTTGCTCACTGCACCATCAGGATTCAAGCAAGCCGGGCCGAAGACGGCTCTAATGCCAGAAACCGGTACCCAGAAGCTTGTTTCCTTTTTCCAGTATAAGAATTGGCTTGGTAGTTTGGTCTGCCCTGTTCCCATGATGCACTGGGCCAGGGACAGACTAATTTGCATGTAGCCAGGCTCTGAGCTGGGATGGTGCAGTGAGCTAAAAAAATGTGATGGATCAAGCCCTGATCTGTTGACTGGGTAGGAGTATTCTGCTTAATTCAGAAACTCTTTCCATCACCACCCCCTTTTCTGAAATGTTTTGTCCACCATAAGCATGGAAGGGTATACTCAGACATGAGTCCCTTGCTCACTGCACCATCAGGATTCAAGCAAGCCGGGCCGAAGACGGCTCTAATGCCAGAAACCGGTCCCCGGAAGCTTGTTTCCTTTCCAGTATAAGAATTGGCTTGGTAGTTTGGTCTGCCCTGTTCCCATGATGCACTGGGCCAGGGACAGACTAATTTGCATGTAGCCAGGTTCTGAGCTGGGATGGTGCAGTGAGCTGAAAAACGGTGATGGATCAAGCCCTGATCTGTTGACTGGGTAGGAGTATTCTACTTAATTCAGAAACTCTGCCCATCACCACCCCCTTTTCTGAATCGTTTTGTCCACCATAAGCTTGGAAGGGTATACTCAGACATGAGTCCCTTGCTCACTGCACCATCAGGATTCAAGCAAGCCGGGCCGAAGACGGCTGTAATGCCAGAAACTGGTCCCCGGAAGCTTGTTTCCTTTCCAGTATAAGAATTGGCTTGGTAGTTTGGTCTGCCCTGTTCCCATGATGCACTGGGCCAGGGACAGACTAATTTGCATGTAGCCAGGTTCTGAGCTGGGATGGTGCAGTGAGCTAAAAAACGGTGATGGTTCAAGCCCTGATCTGTTGACTGGGTAGGAGTATTCTGCTTAATTCAGAAACTCTGTCCATCACCACCCCCTTTTCTGAAATGTTTTGTCCACCATAAGCGTGGAAGGGTATACTCAGACATGAGTCCCTTGCTCACTGCACCATCAGGATTCAAGCAAGCCGGGCCGAAGATGGCTCTAATGCCAGAAACCGGTCCCCGGAAGCTTGTTTCCTTTCCAGTATAAGAATTGGCTTGGTAGTTTGGTCTGCCCTGTTCCCATGATGCACTGGGCCAGGGACAGACTAATTTGCATGTAGCCAGGTTCTGAGCTGGGATGGTGCAGTGAGCTGAAAAACGGTGATGGATCATGCCCTGATCTGTTGACTGGGTAGGAGTATTCTGCTTAATTCAGAAACTCTGCCCATCACCACCCCCTTTTCTGAATCGTTTTGTCCACCATAAGCGTGGAAGGGTATACTCAGACATGAGTCCCTTGCTCACTGCACCATCAGGATTCAAGCAAGCCAGGCCGAAGACGGCTGTAATGCCAGAAACCGGTCCCCGGTAGCTTGTTTCCTTTCCAGTATAAGAATTGGCTTGGTAGTTTGGTCTGCCCTGTTCCCATGATGCACTGGGCCAGGGACAGACTAATTTGCATGTAGCCAGGTTCTGAGCTGGGATGGTGCAGTGAGCTAAAAAACGGTGATGGATCAAGCCCTGATCTGTTGACTTGGTAGGAGTATTCTGCTTAATTCAGAAACTCTTTTTTCACCACCCCCTTTTCTGAATCGTTTTGTCCACCATAAGCGTGGAAGGGTATACTCAGACATGAGTCCCTTGCTCACGGCACCATCAGGATTCAAGCAAGCCGGACCGAAGACGACTGTAATACCAGAAACCGGTCTCCGGAAGCTTGTTTCCTTTCCAGTATAAGAATTGGCTAGGTAGTTTGGTCTGCCCTGTTCCCATGATGCACTGGGCCAGGGACAGACTAAATTGCATGTAGCCAGGTTCTGAGCTGGGATTGTGCAGTGAGCTAAAAAACGGTGATGGATCAAGCCCTGATCTGTTGACTGGGCAGGAGTATTCTGCTTAATTCAGAAACTCTGTCCATCACCACCCCCTTTTCTGAATCGTTTTGTCCACCATAAGCGTGGAAGGGTATACTCAGACATGAGTCCCTTGCTCACTGCACCATCAGGATTCAAGCAAGCCGGGCCAAAGACGGCTGTAATGCCAGAAACCGGTCCCCGGAAGCTTGTTTCCTTTCCAGTATAAGAATTGGCTTGGTAGTTTGGTCTGCCCTGTTCCCATGATGCACTGGGCCAGAAACAGACTAATTTGCATGTAGCCAGGTTCTGAGCTGGGATGGTGCAGTAAGCTAAAAAACGGCGATGGATCATGCCCTGATCTGTTGACTGGGTAGGAGTGTTCTCCTTAATTCAGAAACTCTGTCCATCACCACCCCCTATTCTGAATCGTTTTGTCCACCATAAGCGTGGAAGGGTATGCTCAGACATGAGTCCCTTGCTCACTTCACCATCAGGATTCAAGCAAGCCGAGCCGAAGACGGCTGTAATGCCAGAAACCGGTCCCCGGAAGCTTGTTTCCTTTCCAGTATAAGAATTGGCTTGGTAGTTTGGTCTGCCCTGTTCCCATGATGCACTGGGCCAGGGACAGACTAATTTGCATGTAGCCAGGTTCTGAGCTGGGATGGTGCAGTGAGCTAAAAAACGGAGATGGATCAAGCCCTGATCTGTTGACTGGGTAGGAGTATTGTGCTTAATTCAGAAACTCTGTCCATCACCACCCCCTTTTCTGAATCGTTTTCTCCACCATAAGCGTGGAAGGGTATACTCAGACATGAGTCCCTTGCTCACTGCACCATCAGGATTCAAGCAAGCCGGGCCGAAGACGGCTGTAATGCCAGAAACCGGTCCCCGGAAGCTTGTTTCCTATCCAGTATAAGAATTGGCTTGGTAGTTTGGTCTGCCTGTTCCCATGATGCACTGGGCCAGGGACAGACTAATTTGCATGTAGCCAGGTTCTGAGCTGGGATGGTGCAGTGAGCTGAAAAACGGTGATGGATCAAGCCCTGATCTGTTGACTGGGTAGGAGTATTCTGCTTAATTCAGAAACTCTGCCCATCACCACCCCCTTTTCTGAATCGTTTTGTCCACCATAAGCGTGGAAGGGTATACTCAGACATGAGTCCCTTGCTCACTGCACCATCAGGATTCAAGCAAGCCGGGCCGAAGACGGCTGTAATGCCAGAAACCGGTCCCCAGAAGCTTGTTTCCTTTCCAGTATAAGAATTGGCTTGGTAGTTTGGTCTGCCCTGTTCCCATGATGCACTGAGCCAGGGACAGACTAATTTGCATAGAGCCAGGTTCTGAGCTGGGATGGTGCAGTGAGCTAAAAAACGGTGATGGATCAAGCCCTGATCTGTTGACTGGGTAGGAGTTTTCCTGCTTAATTCAGAAACTCTGTCCATCACCACCCCCTTTTCTGCAATGTTTTGTCCACCATAAGCGTGGAAGGGTATACTCAGACATGAGTCCCTTGCTCACTGCACCATCAGGATTCAAGCAAGCCGGGCCGAAGACGGCTCTAATGCCAGAAACCGGTACCCAGAAGCTTGTTTCCTTTTTCCAGTATAAGAATTGGCTTGGTAGTTTGGTCTGCCCTGTTCCCATGATGCACTGGGCCAGGGACAGACTAATTTGCATGTAGCCAGGCTCTGAGCTGGGATGGTGCAGTGAGCTAAAAAAATGTGATGGATCAAGCCCTGATCTGTTGACTGGGTAGGAGTATTCTGCTTAATTCAGAAACTCTTTCCATCACCACCCCCTTTTCTGAAATGTTTTGTCCACCATAAGCGTGGAAGGGTATACTCAGACATGAGTCCCTTGCTCACTGCACCATCAGGATTCAAGCAAGCCGGGCCGAAGACGGCTCTAATGCCAGAAACCGGTCCCCGGAAGCTTGTTTCCTTTCCAGTATAAGAATTGGCTTGGTAGTTTGGTCTGCCCTGTTCCCATGATGCACTGGGCCAGGGACAGACTAATTTGCATGTAGCCAGGTTCTGAGCTGGGATGGTGCAGTGAGCTGAAAAACGGTGATGGATCAAGCCCTGATCTGTTGACTGGGTAGGAGTATTCTACTTAATTCAGAAACTCTGCCCATCACCACCCCCTTTTCTGAATCGTTTTGTCCACCATAAGCTTGGAAGGGTATACTCAGACATGAGTCCCTTGCTCACTGCACCATCATGATTCAAGCAAGCCGGGCCGAAGACGGCTGTAATGCCAGAAACTGGTCCCCGGAAGCTTGTTTCCTTTCCAGTATAAGAATTGGCTTGGTAGTTTGGTCTGCCCTGTTCCCATGATGCACTGGGCCAGGGACAGACTAATTTGCATGTAGCCAGGTTCTGAGCTGGGATGGTGCAGTGAGCTAAAAAACGGTGATGGATCAAGCCCTGATCTGTTGACTGGGTAGGAGTATTCTGCTTAATTCAGAAACTCTGTCCATCACCACCCCCTTTTCTGAAATGTTTTGTCCACCATAAGCGTGGAAGGGTATACTCAGACATGAGTCCCTTGCTCACTGCACCATCAGGATTCAAGCAAGCCGGGCCGAAGATGGCTCTAATGCCAGAAACCGGTCCCCGGAAGCTTGTTTCCTTTCCAGTATAAGAATTGGCTTGGTAGTTTGGTCTGCCCTGTTCCCATGATGCACTGGGCCAGGGACAGACTAATTTGCATGTAGCCAGGTTCTGAGCTGGGATGGTGCAGTGAGCTGAAAAACGGTGATGGATCATGCCCTGATCTGTTGACTGGGTAGGAGTATTCTGCTTAATTCAGAAACTCTGCCCATCACCACCCCCTTTTCTGAATCGTTTTGTCCACCATAAGCGTGGAAGGGTATACTCAGACATGAGTCCCTTGCTCACTGCACCATCAGGATTCAAGCAAGCCAGGCCGAAGACGGCTGTAATGCCAGAAACCGGTCCCCGGTAGCTTGTTTCCTTTCCAGTATAAGAATTGGCTTGGTAGTTTGGTCTGCCCTGTTCCCATGATGCACTGGGCCAGGGACAGACTAATTTGCATGTAGCCAGGTTCTGAGCTGGGATGGTGCAGTGAGCTAAAAAACGGTGATGGATCAAGCCCTGATCTGTTGACTGGGTAGGAGTATTCTGCTTAATTCAGAAACTCTTTTTTCACCACCCCCTTTTCTGAATCGTTTTGTCCACCATAAGCGTGGAAGGGTATACTCAGACATGAGTCCCTTGCTCACGGCACCATCAGGATTCAAGCAAGCCGGACCGAAGACGACTGTAATACCAGAAACCGGTCTCCGGAAGCTTGTTTCCTTTCCAGTATAAGAATTGGCTAGGTAGTTTGGTCTGCCCTGTTCCCATGATGCACTGGGCCAGGGACAGACTAAATTGCATGTAGCCAGGTTCTGAGCTGGGATTGTGCAGTGAGCTAAAAAACGGTGATGGATCAAGCCCTGATCTGTTGACTGGGTAGGAGTATTCTGCTTAATTCAGAAACTCTGTCCATCACCACCCCCTTTTCTGAATCGTTTTGTCCACCATAAGCGTGGAAGGGTATACTCAGACATGAGTCCCTTGCTCACTGCACCATCAGGATTCAAGCAAGCCGGGCCAAAGACGGCTGTAATGCCAGAAACCGGTCCCCGGAAGCTTGTTTCCTTTCCAGTATAAGAATTGGCTTGGTAGTTTGGTCTGCCCTGTTCCCATGATGCACTGGGCCAGGGACAGACTAATTTGCATGTAGCCAGGTTTGAGCTGGGATGGTGCAGTAAGCTAAAAAACGGCGATGGATCATGCCCTGATCTGTTGACTGGGTAGGAGTGTTCTCCTTAATTCAGAAACTCTGTCCATCACCACCCCCTTTTCTGAATCGTTTTGTCCACCATAAGCGTGGAAGGGTATACTCAGACATGAGTCCCTTGCTCACTGCACCATCAGGATTCAAGCAAGCCGGGCCGAAGACGCCTGTAATGCCAGAAACCGGTCCCCGGAAGCTTTTTTCCTTTCCAGTATAAGAATTGGCTTGGTAGTTTGGTCTGCCCTGTTCCCATGATGCACTGGGCAAGGGACAGACTTATTTGCATGTAGCCAGGTTCTGAGCTGGGATGGTGCAGTGAGCTAAAAAACGGTGATGGATCAAGCCCTGATCTGTTGACTGGGTAGGAGTATTCTGCTTAATTCAGAAACTCTGTCCATCACCACCCCCTTTTCTGAATAGGATACAATTTATGGCACTGTTCTCTACTGTGCTATCTATCTTACTGTATCTAATGCTACGCTCAGGCCGCACAATGATTCATTTCCTTTTTTTTTCATATGCTGCTACTGCCAATGTGTACCACTACTACTACCAGCACAACTATGATATTTCATCCGTCCAGGTTTCAAGTCAACACCCAAACTTAATCACCATTTGCCATGCAGCCAGCCCTGTGCCTAGCCCTATTCTCTAACAGGAATCACAGGTAAGATAAGCATTGTGGGGAGGTAGAATAATGGGCTAGGACACGGAGGAGAGGAGAGACTGACAGTAGTACTAGTAAAGTTCTAGTAGGGCAATTGAATTCACTAACTCTGTTAGTGGCACTTTTGTACATTTTTGGACGTTTAGATAATTCATGCTGGTAAGTTTGAAGAAACCAAACGTACAATAACCCCCACCCACCACCACACAAAATAATATGAACGTGTATACTATGTTTAAGTATAAAATGAATATATTTCCACTAACAAAAATAAACTAACCCAACTCACCCCCCTCCCTAACCCCAACCAATGTCCAAATGTCCTTCTTCAATGCCCAATTCCCACCCCCCAACAGTCTTTAAAAAAGGGGCAAGGGACAGTCACCTCTTCCGGCGGTATCCTGAGAACAGGTGGTCCCGCAGCTCTTTGCAGAGGTCCCGGAGCTGGCGCTGTTGCTTCTCTGCCAAGCACAGAGTTAGGAAAGGTCTATAGCAAAGTGACAGACATTGATTAGATAATACAATTTATGGTTTTTTGTAAATAAAAACCTAGAATGAAACAGTATATTAAGTCCACTTGTGTACAGAAACCAATGAGCAAAATAATTTCTGATATTGCTTTATTGTTTATTGTTGTTGACTATTTTTCTTTTGTTTTCTACTGTTTTTTTAAATATATATAGTTTTTATAAGTGATTATGTGTATAAATTTTATATAGTCTTGAATTAAAAAATACAAAAGAGAAAATACAAAATCAATAGACATGAAACATATATACAGTGATGAAGGCAAAGCGGTAGACACCACTACGCGCGTTTCGGCTCTTGAGCCTTCTTCAGGTGACCGTCTATTGTTAGAGTTTCAAAGAGTCCAGGACTCACAGTTAGGTGTGGCGTGGATATAAAAGGTCAGTCGGTAAAGGCAGCTTCTTAAGATCTTGAGATGTGGAACGATGTAGTCCTATAGCTTGTCATATGATGTTATGACATCAGAGAAAAGGAGGTGGTAGAACAGTATAGTGGAGGTAGCTTAGATTCAGATCGTTATTTGTGTTGACATTTGTAGAACCTCCACGAGGATAACTTCCAGTGAGTAGATGGTAAGATGAGAGCAATAGTGAAGGAAACGAGTATTTATCTCCACAAGTTGATAAAATATCCGGAGGCGAGCAATAATGATGTATAATTGTTAGCACGAATATTTTGTATCCACCTAAAGATAAAGTAGAAAAGATGTCCCTGGAGCGGAAAATACTATGGAGGATGATCTGGTCATAGCATCGCCCAAGAGGTTTGATGAAAATAGTGACGCTCCTGGTAGAAAAAGGACTGGTAGCAGTACTCGACCGCCAAAAGACCACACACCGGTATGCTAGAATGCAAGCAGCCAAGCACTCCAGGTAGTCGACTCTCTTTCAGAGGCAGTGCAGATGTGCCATCCAGGCTCTAGGGGGGGCAGCTGTTCTTTTTGCTGCTGTGCGGCGGCGGCGAGAGGCTATCGGGCCATGGCGCCGTTTCGCTGGAGGCTGCTGGCTGGTGGCCCCGGAGGCACTGGAGGAGGATACAGTAGTTGCTGCCTCCTCCTCCTCCTGCTTCCAAGCCCACAGCCACCGATATTTGGCGCAAATGGCCTCCAGCTTACGGGCCCTGGCCCGGACAGCAATCTCCTTCCGGGTGAGTTTTTTTGTTGCGGAGCATCTATATGAAGAAAGAAAGAAAAATACTGTAGCCAATAGTCTTTAACATTAAGTCAAAATAATTCAACAGAAAGTTGTCTCACAGTATCACTGGCAACTTGCGAGCATAGTATAACATTTTGGCATGTATCTTTCCACCGTCTTTGTAGGCCTGTGACATTAGTGGGAGTTTTAGGAATTCTACTAGCAGCACTATGGACTCACTACTACATAGTCAGAGAGTCAGAGACTACACCAGTCTTCTTTTTTTCTCTTGTTTTGCAACAGAAATTACTTGTACGTGAACTTGTGGTAGCCGGCATAATGCCAGCTCACTCAGCTTGCACCCAAGAAAAACAGACACAAGCCATGATGACGCAGAATCGCATTACTTTAAGCAGTACATGCAGGTAGGGAAAGGAAGCTCTTACGTTTCTATAAGGGTGGCACTGGCCATACTCGGTTACATCAAGGGCTTCTGCTCAATGTAATTTATATTTCACACTGCCCCCGGGCCTTGACTACTACAAATGGAAAATGAAGATTATTAATTTCTGATCATATATCCTGCCGATCACATGATCTTTGCTTATATGATGGATGACTTTAGGTGCTTTGTTTTGATAGATTGAGTGAACAACTGCAATAGTCCACTCATGACACAGCTGAAAGAACATTATTAACATAGGAAGTGAGTGTGGTACCCATAATTGCCGGAGGAAGGGACTTGACTTGATATAATGTCAACTATACAATACATACACAATATATGCTGTGCTTGCAAAGTAAACTACTGTACTGTTAGTCAAGGGAGTATTTCTGAACAATCACAATTTCTAGTATTTGGATTTCCTCAGCTTTGCTACTCTGGCACGGACATGCTGTTTAAAGTAAGTAACACTGTTCATCCACTAAGCGTCTGCTCTACTACATACACCTCTGCTATCTATGTGGAAGAAGAAGATGCCATCCATGCTTCCAAAGTAAACGTCTATTATTCTTCTTAATGTCTCAACTGTACCAAGTTTACTTTTTCTCAAAAACCAACTAACAACCTTTTCATTTTTTTTGATAAACCACCGTCTTGCATTCGAGTTTCACCCAAATGATATATTGCAATGCACACCACACATGCATTTTCTGATTCACCCACACAAGCAGTCATCGTTTCTTTCTCCTACAAACATTCTTGCTTCAAGCAGCCATGCATCTGATTCCTTCCTATCAGCCACCTCTGCCTGCATTCAAAAACAGGTATCATTCTTTACAGTCATAAATATTACGACTCGCTCATCCTTCCTTTCACCCTTCTTTCTCTTTTCGTTCTTCACATCCCTCAAGTTCATCTAATATGACTTGGCTTCGCGATAAAAGTTTCCCAGCTGAGTTGAAGCCAATTAGAGGGGGCCATTGCTTACCCGAGAAATACCGCCGCTAATGCTATTACTAAGTCAAGGTTGACTGTCTTCTCCGTGATTGGAAAAAATGTAGTTCTAAATTAGTAACTGTTCTTAACAGTACAGTGTACTTGTACTAGTGTACTGTCTACTGTACAGTACATTATACACTCCTTTGCGAGCCTACTCAAAAATGTCAATAAGTAAGGAGTATAATAACTTACCTCCGTCCGGCGCCGCTGAGCCATTGCCCACAGCTCCTCCTAGTGGCACTTGTGGCACTGCCGCATCACCCCCTGGAGTGGACTCCTCCACACTGATGGCCCCGGCACTGGTGGTGTTAGGTGCCGCATCCGATGTTGTGACATCTAGAAAAAACATGTCATATTTTCAGATGCCATACACCACCCCCTATTTCGTCTCGTAATGGAAGAAAATGTTAATCCAACATAACCAATTTTTAATTATTGGGAATGAAAAAAAAAAGGTTTTGGGGAGGGTGTTAACCTTTTATATGGTTAGCCGTTAAATGCTACACTTTTTAGGACAACTGATGAATGCTTGCTTTTTAACGTGCACCATTTTTCTAATTACAGAAAGAAGATTCCATTGCCCTTCTGCCAACAGGAGAATTCACCACCTACTCCTCATCACCAGCAGCACTTTAAGTAATTTAAAGAAGGTGGGGGCTCCCGCACAGTTATTCTAATAATTTGATGTGTTAAGTTGAAGTATATTGATTCAAGGGAATGTTGTTTAAACTTTAATGTCATCTATCACCAGTGCTCGCTCAGAATACTTCGCTATTAAAAATAAAGAAATAGTTTTTTTATTTCTTATTTGAAAATAAAACTTTAAAACTAACAAACACTTTGTGGTTTTTGTTCACAAGTGAGTGAGCGGAAGGGTTTGAACTACTGTACTTTGCAGGCATGTTTCCGTGACTCTGATAGGTCGGGACTCGGCGGTAGTCTTCTTTCTTCTGGGTCGTAATCATTGGTCAGACACACTAAATAGTCGGTCAGGGAAGTGGGGGTTCAACTTCTGTTCTGACTGAGGTATGTGGAAAGTCGAACTGCACCTATCATCAACAATGTCCTATTTCTCTTGTCCATACTTCTGTATGTGCACAATAGTGCCTGAAACACTAGCGGTATGGTATGTGCTCCTATCAAATCAAAAAAGCCAACTACTAGCTTATTCTTGGTGGACACATTGACATTTTGTTGTTGGAAATTGTCAAATCACTTACATTAAGAAGACCAGAATAAACAGCAAGGGCAACCCAGAGGAATGCACTCAGTGCCTAGAGCTATTGCTGGATCAGAGTTTTGTTTAACACCGTTTGCCGACTGGGCAAGCTTATCTACCTACACAGACCGACTCATAATAATAGTACATAGTAGTAGCACAGAGAGTGATGGTAGAGGCAGGATAAGAATGTAGAAACAGTCTAGAAGAAGATCAAACACTATTTTGTAAAAAATGGAATTAGGAAACAGTTTGTTATGAATAGGAGCTGTAAAAGTTAGGGAAGTATAAGTTTTAATATAACAATAGAACAACTTACTGGGGCCAGCAGAAGAGCCGGCAGAGGACCGATCCTGCTACCCACCTTGTTCCGCCAGAGTCTCTGCTGTGGTAGTCTCCTTGCCCCTGGGAGGTGCTGATGATCATGAAAAAAACACAACATGGATGATTGTTTTTTTGAAATATTTGATTTCTTTGACCGCAATCTAAAATTATCTTGGGGAAACAAATTACCAACAATTGCACTACATGTATTGACCTATCTGATCTGGTCAACTAGGAGGATAGTACAGTATTGCTGGATTTGCAGAACGTCTACTAGGAAAGTTATGTAAATCATTAACTACACCAACAACAAAAAGGTTCTACTACGACTGCCAGCACTCAGCAGCACGCGACGTGACAGACACAGTCTGTCATCATGACTGCAGACCACTAAAAAAAGTCCTACTACTAAATAACAAGTCATAAATAATATACTCAACCTATTAATCCACCACTATCTCTTCTTAGTGGCAGCAGGAGTACAAAGGAAGGACTAGACTTGAGTCTCTAGTCTCTCTAGAATTATGCAGTTCCCATCTCAAATGAGCACAAAGTTGCAAACAAGTAAGCATAGAAGCAACGCCACTGAGCAGGCGAACACCTGCAATCACAGAAGCTATTTAAACATTAATTTACCTGCAATGTAATCGAATCGGCAGCATTTTTGCACTTCGGGAAAAACATATATTAGCAATATAACACAGAGCAGAAGAAAACAAAGTAGTTATTAAATAGCAACTCACCAAGGCCAGGGATCTCCACACCTAGCAGGTGGAGCAGGTCCTGCTCCCGGTCTAGGAGGTCCGACCACCGCTGCAACGCTTGCTGGTAGGTGCGCCGGACCGCCGACTTCCTACGCATGGCCCGCCACACCTTCTCCCACAGCTGGCGACGCTCCCGGAGGCCATACCCTGAAGCGAGCCTGCCCCCTGCTGCCACGGTCTTCGTGAGGTGGTGCTGCACATAGAATACGAGTGCGGCCACCTCCACCGCAGTAAAGACTTCCCTGGCCTGTACATTCTCTGCCCTCAAGCGCCCGCAAGGGAGCCGGCTACAGGGTGCGGGACCCTTCCCCTTTGACTTGCCGGCTCCCTTTGCCATGGTCCTGGGCGAAAGAAGAAAAGAATAGGGGGAAAAAAAAATAATAGAGAGAGCTAAACAAAAAAGGTAGTTATTAAAGTAACAAAATGTTGAAAAAAACACAAAATATAGATGTAGAAAAATAGAGAGATAGATAATGAGCAAAAAAGTTTTTAAAAAAGTGCAAAGAAACAAAGGATTGCAAAGATTGAAGGAGGATAGAAAAAGCATGCCCAGAACCATAGTAATGAATGAAAAACAAGATGGCCGCATCCATAGAGGACCGCGTGGGCAAGTTCGCGCGATATTTCCCCCGTGAGCACGCAAAAACACCCGGGACCACGTAATCGCACCTCGCGACAACGCAAGCATGCAACTAGCGCCCGGAAACGGACATACGCAACGCGGACAAGATGGCCGTGCCCATGTACGACCGCATGGGTACCTTCACGGTCGATGCGCTGCAAGAGTCCAGCGAACACGCAAAGCGGCCCACGAACACACAAAAAAAATCCGCAATTTCGCACGAATTCATGGATTATGCGGACTGCAAATTTTTTCACGCAAATTCACGTACCGCGAATTCGCGCATTTTGCCCATACTTACTATGTTCCCCTCACTGTCCCCCTGCTGTCTCTGCCTGGTATTTCCTTCTGTTCCCCTCGCTGCCCCCATGTCTCTAGCCGATTTTCCCTTCTGTTCCCCTCGCTGCCCTCGTGCCTCTCTGCCCGTTCTGCCCTCTGTTCCACTCATTTTTTCCTTGTTTTTTGTGCCTTTCTGCCCTCTGTTCCACTTGTTTTTTCCTCATTTATTGTGCCTTTCTGCCCTCTGATTCCACTCATTTTCCCTAGTTTTTTGTGCCTTTCTGCCCTTTGTTACACTTGTTTTTCCCTAGTTTTTTGTGCCTTTCTGCCCTCTGTTCCACTCATTTTTCCCTCGTTTTTTGTGCCTTTCTGCCCTCTGTTCCTCTAATTTTTCCCTCCTTTTTTGTGCCCTACTGTCCTCTGTTCCACTCGTTTTTTGGTGCCCTTCTGCCCTCTGTGCCACTTGTTTTTCCCTAATTTTTTGTGCCTTTCTGCCCTCTGTTCCACTTGTTTTTCCCTAGTTTTTTGTGCCTTTCTGCCCTCTGTTCAACTCGTTCTTCCCTAGTTTTTGTGCCTTTCTGCCCTCTGTTCCACTTGTTTTTCCCTCGTTTTTTGTGCCTTTCTGCCCTCTGTTCCACTCATTTTTCCCTCGTTTTTTGTGCCCTTCTGCAGTCCGTTTCACTTGTTTTCTTGTGCCCTTCTGCCCTCTGTACCTCTTGATTTTCCCTTGTTTCTGTGGCCCTTTTGCCTTCTGTTCCACTAGTTCTTTGGGCCCTTTTGCCTTCTGTGCCACTCGTTTTACCCTCGAATTCTGTGCCCCTTTTCCTTCTGTTACCTTTGTTGTCTCTCACCGCCCTCGCCGCTGCGTCCCCTGTGGCCCGCCCCCTCACTGCCCACTGCCCATTCGCTGCCCCCGCCTTTCGCCTTCCAGCTGCTCCTCCCTCCCACATCCCCATATATGCCAGCCGCTGCGCGGCCACGCCACAGGCGCACAGAAGGTGTGCCTAAGGTGAGCCCGTTTGCGCCCATCTGCGCCTGAACCACGCCCAGCACTAGAACCCCTGGCCCCTGCACCCACCACGATGACTGCCGCCAATACGACACCAGCACTCTGCATGCTCTCACCTCCGGACAGAGCCACACCGGCTTCAAGGACGCCCCTAAACGCACACACGGCCCCTTCACCTGCCGGAACTGCAGCTACACCAGCCTCAGAGCCGACAAACCACCCGCCAAGAAACACCCCAACCACCTCCGATGCATACTAATAAACACCCGCTCCACACGCAAGCATGCCGTCGAGCTCTGGGACCTGCTCGACACAACATTCCCCGACGTCGCCTTCCTGACATAGACCTAGTTTAACGACTCCTCTGCACCCGACATCGCCATAGCCATCCCAGACCACCCGCAGAGACCGCATCAACGGAGTCGGAGGAGGAATCACCATCGTCCACAAGTACAGCATCAGGGTCTCGATTAGCACCGCCGAACACATGCATTTCCAGATCCACACAGACCCTAATTCCAACCTCAGAGGCACCCTCGTATACCGACCCCCGGACCCCGCCCCCAGTTCAGCAACTCCACAACCGACTTGATCAGCACCGACTACATCCTCCTCGGAGACCTGAACTTTTACCTTGAGAATATCAACAACAACAAGTCTACAACCCTGATCGATAACCTTTGCCAACCTCGGACTGACGAAACTCGTCACAACGCCCACCCACTCCGCCGGCCTCACGCTCAACAAAGTCTTCTCCTCAAGCCCGTACGTCTCCATCAGCCACACCACCGAACTACTCTGGATCGACCACAGCTGCATCCACTTCGCCTTCCAGAAACCCACACCACCGCACCCAACAGATCCCCCGTCGCTGCTGAAGCAAAATCACCGAAGACCATGTACACGCAAACCTTGCTCTCAGCCCACCCACCGAACCCTCCAAAATTGACGATGCTCCCCACAGCCTCAGACGCTGGATCGAGGACTGCGCCAACACCATTGCCCCTCTGAAGAAACCCCCCCACAGAGACACTAGCAAGAGGGCCAGCTGGTTCACCCCAGAACTCCGAGCCTCCAAGCAAGCCTGCAAGAAACTAGAGAAGAAATGGCACGGTGAACAAACTCCGGACAGCCTCGACAACAACGCACACAATAGCAAGGAGCTTTTCAACATCGTGAAGGAACTCTCCCACGCCAACGACATCCCGCCCTCGCAAGCCCTGTGCGACTCCCTCGCCACCTTCTTCCACAGCAAGATAGCAGACATGTATGACAGCTTCAACACCACAACAGACAGCCACAACAGACAGCAACACAACAGACCCTCCATACACCATCGAACACAACCCCCTGCTAGCCTGTGCCAGCATCAGCATCAATGACATCATCAAGACCATGCGCTCAATCCACTCTGGCTCCCCTTCCCGCACCAAGACTTCAACAGAGCAAGCAGCACCATCGCACCCCACCTGTGCAAAGTCATCAATGTCTCCCTCAAGACCGCGACCTTCCCAGATATCTGGATGCCGAGATCAATGCCCTACTCAAAAAACCTAAGGCAGACCCAAGAGACCTCAAGCACTTCCGGCCCATCTCTCTGCTCCCCTTCCCGGCCAAGGTCATCGAGAAAACCGTCAACAGACAGCTAACCCGATACCTCGAAGAAAACAGAATCCTTGACCCTTCCCATTCAGGGTTCTGCAGCAACCACAGCACCAAGACTTCCCTCATCACACCCACCGACGACATCAGGACCCTGCTGGACAACAGCAAGACCGCAGCACTCATCCTCCTAGACCTCTCTGCCGCCTTCAACACTTGCTGCCACCGCACACTACGCCTCCACACCGCAGGGATCTGAGACAAGGCTCTGGATTGGACCACCTCTATCCTCTCCCACAGAACTCAGAGCGTCCGCCTCCCCCCATTCCGTCCAAAGCCTCCGAGATCATCTGCGGCGTACCCCAGGGATCCTCCCTCAGCCCAATGCTGTTCAACATTTACATGGCCCTGCTCGCACACGTAGCCCAACAGCACAACCTCAACATAACTCCTACACCGACGACACTCAGTTGATCCTCTCCCTCACCCAGGACCCCATCACAGCCAAATCCAATCTCCACAAAGGAATGAAGGCCGTCGCCGACTGGATGAAGACCAGTAGTCTGAAGCTGAAGTCGGACAAGACGGAGGTCCTCATCCTCGGCTTCAACCCTTCAGCCTGGGATGACTCATGGTGGCCGACGGCACTGGGGGAAGCCCCGACACGCACGCAACCTGGGAATCATCCTCGACTCAAAGCTCTCAATGACCAAGCAAGTCAACGCCGTCTCCTCCTCCTGCTTCAACACCCTCCTCATGCTCCACAAGATCTACAGATGGATCCCGACAGATACAAGAAAGACAGTCACCCAGGCCCTCGTCAGCAGCAGACTCAACTACAGAAATGCCCTCTACGCGGGAGCCTCGACCAAGCTCATCAAACGACTACAAAGCATCCAAAACGCCTTGGCACGACTGACCCTTGATGTACCACGCCACGGCCACATCACCCCAACCTGAGAAACCTGCACTGGCTCCCCTTCAACAAGAGGATATCCTTCAAGCTCCTCACCCACGCACACAAGGCACTCTACAAGACTGGCCCAGCCTACCTCAACAGACGGCTCTCCTTCTACATCCTCAACCGCCAGCTATGCTCCGCCAACCTCTCATTCACCACTGTCCCACACATCCAAAGAACAACCACCGTGGGAGATCCTTCTCCCACCTCGCCGCCAAGACATGGAATACCCTCCCACTGAGCCTACGACAGACACAAGACCTGCTGACCTTCAGGAGGATTTACTCTGCACCAAGGTTAGTGACAACCATCCGTGCATGCCGCTCACTCGTATACGACTCGTTTGGCATGCTAGTCACGTTCAAATTTAGTCCACCCCTGTCATTCAGGTTTATTATGCTCGCATTATATTGGCTGTTCCACCACTGTTTTTGAGACTGTCACCGTTCTTTCAGCCACTAATTTTGCAGTTGTCACACGGATGTCCACAACTTTCAATGTTTCACCATACCTTGGAGCGTACACACCTCCAATGGTTCTGCTACTCCACCCCTCCATTGTTTGAGGGTGATGACTGGGTGGGAGTCCTACAAGGTCCATGAGAAAAAGCCCTACTAGCTTGTTTCCACCTCATACTGTTACGCATGCTACACAGATTCTATTATTCCAGGTCCCTGTTACATTGTCTAGGCTATGATACGGCCCTCTGTGCCAGGGATTGTGGCATGGTGGGCAACTTTTTCGACAGCATCTGGGGACTCCCTGAGATTCAACAATATTGGAGGGGGATGATCCAGATTGTGGCCAAAGTTACGGGTCTCACAGTCCCCTATGAGGCCAGATGGCTGCTTGCTGCTGTGCATAAAGGGGGAGGGAATTTGGCCCTGGTACTCAAAGCACTGGCTAATGTTAGAGGCAGGGGTAGCAAAACATAATGTCGCAAAGATATGGGGAGCGAGTGGACCCTCAAGTCTCTAAGACTAGGAAAGTAATTTAGACTGATGTCAACAAACAGAGCAGGATATTTACCAAGGTCAGGGCTGTCTTAGGGAATATGAGAACGTCTAGGTGAAATGGGGCTTATATAGGGAAACATGAAGGTCTGGTAAGGGAATCTTCTTTTGTGGTTCGAACAATGATTGAAGTCATTGATGTTTATCTGCACTTACATGTATACCCATATGATCTCTCTGCCCTTTGTCAATACCTGAAACTATTATGACGAATGCATTCTTTGATGTGTACTGAGAGACCGTTTAATAAAAAGACTTTTAAAAAAAAGCATTGCCCACTTTTGATGACGCTCAACTTGCAGCAACTTGATCAAGAACCACCTGCCTTTGCACCTTTATTCCTTGAGCACAAGTGATGAACACAACCCTGACTGCAAGTATAAGGGTGCTACAAAGACTTAGAGCGGGATAAGTGGTGGACAGAAAGAGGGCAGACAGTAAACGTTATCCTGTGGGAATACCCAGAAGGTCAGTAAGTTCGGAGGGGGGGGGGCAGACTTTATATTGGGGTATGGAGGGCAGATGGTCAGTGTATGGGTAAATTAGCAATATTATTTATGAGTAATGAGGAAGGGCACAACTTGTATGTGATGTTTTCAGCAGAAGCATTGCGCGAAGAGATCAGAAAGAGGGTCTCTGAAGAAAGATTAGCAGAGGGCCCCGCTATTGACATCTGATGCAAGGTTAGGTCGAAGGCCTCTATGCCATTTGGATCTTATTGTATTAGAGGGGTAACCCTAGGTCTAGTCTTCAATAGCGCACTCAACACAAACACAAAATGAATCAGTATAACCAATCATGGATGACTCATTCCTGCCTGTGGGCAAGAGCAAGTCATCTATGGTTCGGTGTTATGGCTCATGGTGAGGCTTTTATCTGCTGGTAACGTCCACAGCACCAGGCTAGGATGCTATTTTCTATTAGCTCCTTGTTCATTCTTTCTCTTCCCAGTTTTTACTGCATCAGGGTGAGTCCTCATTTGTGTGACAGACAATACTATTGCCCCAAACCCACCATGTTAATTTGTAGACATCCGTGCTTCCAAAAAATCATCATAGTCCACTTTAGGTTTGGGCACAGTCAGATCTAGCTGTCTCTCAAGACCTCATGTCAGTTCACAACATGCAATGCACAACATACAGAAAAAAGTTTCAGGTCAGTCCCCTTCTGCCGTTGGCTTGTTTGGGCGAGCCAGCTTTAGTCATTGGCCTAAATGGTCTGTCTATCATGTTTTGAATCAGCCCGCTACATTCCACGGATGCTCACATCAATTTTAAATTTGTGACATATATAAAATTTGTTTTAAGTGCAAAACTTCAATAAAAGTCATTAGGCCATTCAGCCCAGAAGCTCATCAGGAGAGAAGGGCTGCAGCAGTGTGTTCCCCACCTCCTTCATACCTTCACACCATCATGAGCTTCTGGCTGCTAGTGCTGGCCTTCAACATTTTGACTACCTTTAAAACAAGGCTGCCAAACATGCCCACTTTGCGAGCCCAGCAACGCACATGATTGGTGGTCACAATGGAATCTCATGGCCCAAAATTAAGTTGCAGGACATCTGCCTCCGCCAGCCTCTGAACCACACAAAATCTGCCACTTGGGGTCCCTGATCAGGCAGAAGACATTCCCTTGATGTGATATGTGTTCGTAGACATCCCTTCCTTTGCTCAGGCAACTACTACAAAGCAACCGTTGGTAGGAAGCACCTTTTCCTGATGATCGATGCTTTGGTATTCAAGGAGAAACCTTCTCTTTCCTCAAAGAGGCACAGTGATGTCCTGGGGCTGCAATACTGAAGGACCCAGGGACACGCAAGAACGGACTGCACTGGGCTCAGCCCCTGCACCACCAGAACCCCACAGAGCTTGCTCCTCCCCCCTGGATAATGGGCATGACCTGAAGCAAGCTCTGAAACAAATCGTTATGCCACAGGTGCCACATTTTCCTATGGTCTGAAATGTTAAGTGAGAACATAGGTTAACTTCTGCCTACTCAGTTAGGTATTATAGAGCTCGGGACTTTGAGCTGCACCAAAGTACTTGAGGTATGAGTGCTGCTATAATAATTGTTCTTTATTTTTTGCTCATTCACTGCTGCGGTTACATGAAATTTGCAGTTGCAGATTACGCAAGCAGAGGTGATGAGGGGTGCTGTAGGTGCTAATTGTGCTATGACGCACAATTTGCCATCTTGTTCGCTAGGCCAGAACCCTGACTACAGATTGATGCAAATTGTTCACTTATTCATGCCACTGTATCGGTTACTAAGAGCACTTCATGCTAACGAGTGGCTGCTTCACAGCATCTTCAGTGCTACTGATGATTTAGTTTCAAACACTAGGCTTGACAGAAGGTTAAGAGCCCGGTTCCATCAAATGACACCAATCGACTTGCGTTCTTGTTACTGGCAGGATTTTTGCACCTGGGAGGTGTTCCTGCAGCAGCTGAGATCCCGCTGCTCTGCTCCTCGGACACGAAGCGGAGACGCTGCAGCCGGAGCTCGCCGTGAAGTTGGGGAGTTCGTTTCCCGGCTAAAAGCACTGTCTGGGGATCAACCGTAAGAGTTGGGGGCCAGGTGCCGGAGGTGGATGCGGCTTGGTGTCAGAGCTGAGGGGAGGAGAGTCGAGCTGGGCCGAGCTGCGTTGGAACAGCAGCTCTGGTGACCTGCTCATGGCTCGTGGCTCTCTTTGTTGCTCCTCGTTGCTCCCCGACCCCCCTCCCCCCTGCGCTGGTACCTCGATCCATTTCCATCCGAGTGAACGGCGCTGCCGGAGGAGGAGCATTTGCTCAGCTGGAGCTGCAAAGGAACAGCCAGTACAGCAGCCTCTACAGGGAATCACCATCGGTGCGTGAATCCCAGCGGGAAGCCTCCCACCCACAGAGAGGATTGTAGGTGAACCGAGAGCGGGTAGGCTCCTTAGCCTATGCAGGGCTCGGCATCGATACTGGCAAGCGCCTGCTCTTTCAGCAACAAACATCCCGCCAGCCAGACCCTAGCCCTTTGCCAGCATAAGCCGCCTTAGCAGAAGGTGGCAATTGTGGTGAGACGTGCAAAGGGTGAAAAGTGATCTACTATTGGAGCAGCACAGAGCCACGGTGAGCACAGCGGTCAGAGGAGTTGGCAGCAGAGGAGCATGGCAGCCGGTAGCAGAGAAGCCACAAGAGAAGGGGGGACAAAAGTCGGCGTTCATAGGGTTTCTGCTGTTTCCCGCTGCACCCTGCCGATCCCTTCCTTTCTTCAGCAGCACCGGAACCAAAGCCCAGCTGGAGAGCCGTGAAGCGTGAAGCGGTCCAGTTCCCAGCTCCCTCGCTCCAAGGTCTCAGCACTCCAGACTGAAGGATTGAGCACAGGCGCATAGGAGCTTCACCCCCGCGGTGTTTCGGCGGCTCGACCTGGAGGTAAGAGGCAGGGGGAGGAGGGGACGATGCAAGCGCAGCCGCTGTTAGAGGCGGTAGCTAAGTAAGAGCCCGGGGAGTTGATCGAGGGAGGCTGTCTTACTAGGTCTTTCAGCCTGCGGTCCCCCTGTGTGCTCCGCTTGTCGCCCCTCACCCCGCACGGACTAAAACGGATTAAGCCTGCACCTCACTTCATAATCAAAACAGCCCAGCTAACAAACTAACAATACAAATGCCAAGGGCAAGGGCGGGTACAAATTGAATCTCGTGGGGGACAGCAGGCGCTTATCAACCGATTGGTTTTGTCATCCGCTCGCCCTCACCACCACCTACCACCACAGCCACAGTTACAAAACCCCCAAATCAGCAATCCAGCAATCCAGCTTGTAAACCAACTTGCAAAACCAACCATCAAAAAAAGTTAAGAGATAAAAGAAGGATAGTTCCGACCCATCGACAGCACAACGACGGAACCCTCAGCCCACGTTCCCCCTCAAACAAAAGGAACAATCACACCGCTCACACTTGGAGTATCCTGATCATGAGATCCGGGAAGATACGAGGCGAGGAAACCCCAGCTGAAAAACCACAGGCAAAGACAAAAAAGGCCAAGGGGGACCCTCCAGGCACTATCAACGAGGCAGAGGACGGCTCCGCCACAGGTGGGGGCAAGAGCCCCAAGAAGCAGGTCCCGGTGGGACAAGGCATCAGTTCAGTAAACCTCGCAAAATCCCCTCCCGGCTCGATACTCCAACATGATAAATCCGGATTGCAGAGCCCCGATGCGGGAGCCAAGGGGCTCCACAAGGTCAGCACAGCCTGTAGTCCCCTGGCCAGAGATAATGAATTATCGGAACACAATGCTAAGCCATCACTGAACCATAAAGTTCAAGCGGCGCACTCCAAATCAAGCAAACGGGCACTGATTACAGACTTTCTTAAAGTCTGTCAAAGACTCTCTACTGGGAATGGATCAGAACTTCGCCCATTTGATGCTAGCTCTAATTTCAACAGTACTTAGCGCAAAGCACTCAAGGAGGGCACAAACAAAGGCATCATATTGCCAGCACCACCATCACTTCACATAAGGTGTTATAGCGAACCTCGCAATGCCTCTAATACCAAAACAAGAAGGATCTCTTGGAGTGGGGAATCTGGCCCTCCCGGTGCGTGTGACCAAATTACCCGACAACTAGCCAATGGCTCAGACCAAACCAGGGGGTACCCAATTCCCAAGTCCCAACAAATAGCTCACATATCACCGGCTCGTGCCTTAGTCCATTGGACCCCGGACGCAAGCTATGACTCGGTCTTTTTAGAGCAAAGCCCACAATCCATCCAGAAAACAACCCCGACAATAACCGAGGAATGTCCCTCACAAACACAAACAGTAAACTGCATTCAAAACCCGCTGTCACCAGTAAATTCTCCCAGTAAATTGAGTTGCCAGCCCATATCGGAACTTGATAAAAAGCATCACCCCCCATCTGTCGGACTAGCAATGGAAGAAACCGATGCCATCGAACACAGTGAGTCATCGAACCCACAGGAAGAAAACGTAACCGCAAGTGAGAGCATAGAAATGGAACGGAGTATGCGCCAGTTCGCAGCTCAATATGACCAAACGCCTGGTAAGGAGGAAAGCAATGTCAAAAGGTCATCGCTAAGGAGTGCGCAACCGTGCGAGCATCGCAATCAACTAAATCCTCCTGAGCATCCTTTCACCTCACCCAAGCTTACCCATACACATGGGGAAAAACTAGTGAGCACCCAAACAGCCTCCATCTGGCCGCAACTATTAAAGACCATGGAAACCATAGGCGTCGCAATGTCCTACCATGCGGACAAATTGGACACGCAAGTCGACCTGCTTAACCTTCTGGCCCTTCACGTTCAGGGCATTGAATCAAACTTAAAAGATTTAAACAATATGATCACGAAGGTGCAACTCAACAAGGCCTGCACCTTCTATACTTACCACTGTTCAGATATAATAGACAAACTGGCCACAGTACCAAGCCTGATGACGCAGATATTGGGGCCTGTCACGGAACCCATAATGGACTCACCTAAGGCAACAACTACAACTATAAGACCCTCAACAAGTCAACAGCCCGCCAAAGAGGGTCCCGGTAGGCCGCTTGAGGTTTGCAGCGGCGAAGCAAGCTTGAAAACCCAAGACCAATCAGATTCCTCCATCTCTATTGATATCACGACGCCAGCAAGAGCACACGTACATACTCTAGCTGACCACGGAGAGGAAGCAGATTCAACTCAGGCGTCCGTACAAATTGCGGAACACAGTCCCAATCTTACTGTTCAGGTACATGCGCTTACTAAAAGGGAAAGGAAGCGCCAAAGGAAAGCTAGAAAAGCAAAAGCACACAGGTGAGGCGCATCATCAAAGCCCCCCAAAAAAACCAACAATGACCTTAGCAACTGCGAAGATAAAGAGAAGTCAGAGGGTGTCCCACCTCAAATTAGAACAACTTCAGAGCAAGGGTCAACCTTAAAAGGCTTACCCCTTGACAAGGCAATAACCACCCCAAATAGAGCCATAAATGGCACAAATTCAACCCAGAACGCAATAAAGGCGTTTAGCATCTTCAACCCACCCAGAGAAAAGCCAAACCGCAAGTCACCAATTGACGAGCAAGTCATAATCACAAACATCAAGCGAAGAAAAAGTTCAAAGGATACCATCTTATCCATTCAAGTATCAGAAAACAAAAGACAAGTTGGCATAGATAAACCCGCAAAGATCAAGGAACTAAATTCACGAGACCTGCTGGAGGGAAAAACACAAGTTCCACCAGCCCTAGACCTCAACGAACAAGCAACCACAAGCAGTGCACAGCCAGCTAACCAGTACACCTCAGAGCCAAAGATGAACCTGGAAGGAAAGTCTACCCCAATCATCAAAGAAATCAGATGACCAATAATTCAAAACCGGCATATTTTAAGAAATAAAATTGAGCTAATTCCGAAATACTGTTCAAGAGGGACCCATGATATCTTGAACAGAGGGGCAATCCTAAGACTCCTAGAGGAATTACCAGGCCTGAGTCATTTAAAATCATGCGACCTGGAATCAGTAGAGTTCAAACCAAACCCTTTCCAACCAGGCTCCGATTCCACGATAACAACCTGGACTGATCACATCGTCACAGAACAAATCCTGACCTACTGGTAGGATTTTGCCTCATGGGGTATTGATCTAAAAAAAGTGGAGCCAGCTCGATATCCCAGTCCGTTGCGGAAACAAAATCCAAAACGAGGCCCCCTAAAAAACGCTAAAGGACCAGAGTTAAGAGGCAGCATAGAAGAAGAAGGCCACCAACTCAGGCAAATCACAATCACGATTGCCCGTCAGGTGAATGACCTGCCCGAAAGTCACCAACATGCCCCTCTGGCATCAATACATAGGAACACAGACTGAACCAACAGTAGAGCAATGGTTGGGAAAGAGCAGGGCAGCACGTTCTGTTCATGGAAAGTCTATGGTCTAAAAGCGAAGCTGGAAGAAGAAGACTTTATAGAGTTTATCACGCAATTTAAAATACTAATGCTCCAGGAAACACGCCTCTTGTGGGAAAAAAACCTGGCTGTTTAACATCTAAAGACCTGAATCAATCAAATCACTGGATCATTAGCACCGGGAAACCCTTTGTTGGGTAGCTGTTGCGCTATACAAATGAACTAAATAAATAAATAAATAAATAAATACAAAGAATTCTTTACACCAGCACAAAAGGAGGCCCGCTCCGGCAGGGCAAAAGGAGGCCTATCCATTTTCATATCGACGGACCTTCTATGGCAACTTAGTCACATCGACCTAGAGTCTACATGGATGCAATGCGTTAAAATAGAAATTTCCCCAAATATGGGCCTCTTGATCGTGAACCTCTATATGCACCCGGGTGGAAACCATAAGGGGAAGAGGATAAAACAACTAGTTACTGCAATCAAGGCGTTAAAGTCTACCTATCCAAGCGAAAACATGCTTATAACAGGAGATTTTTATATGAATCTAATTCATCGTCAGGAGGGAAGCCTCCCCACTCACATTGTCCTCCGGCAGGGCAACCTTTGTAGACAAAGTGTAATAGGAAGGAAATGTGCCATGGAGTTGGAAGCCCTCCAAATGTACACCTTAAACGGAAGGGATAATCTGGACTCACCAGCTGCCCTAACAAGGGTTTCCAAAAATTCAGGATCAACCATAGACTATACTCTGGCGGACCCCGACCTATTGCTTTACATCAGAGACTTCCGCATCCAGGAACGTGGGGAAAGTGATCATTTCCCACAGACCTTCACCTTGACAATTGAAGTAAAAAAGTCTGAGCAAGCGCTGCCTCTATCCTTGAACACACAAATCTTCAATTTACAATGGCTAAACTGGAATGAAGAAAACCTCGACAATCTAATGGCGTCATGCCATGCATTGCTTTCACTATCTGACATATCAAAGGACATAATAAAGACCTGGGAGTCCTTTGTAGCAGACTTAAACAAGAATTTCCAATCCAACCACAGAGGACAGAAAGCCATAAGAAACAGAGGAGGGAATTGGTACACCCCAAAGCTGCGACAACTAAAAAGGCAAATGAATGCATTTCTCAGGGCTGAATGAAAAAAGGATCCTCACTTTTCACAACAAACTCTGAAAACAATTGCAGCCTTAAAAAAAGAGCTAAAAAGAGAGACCAATCTGGCCAAGAGAATGCATAGGGAAAAACTAGCGTGTACTATACTCCATGCCAGTAAGATACAGAACTCAAAAGAATTTTGGGCAACAATAAACTTCATGCTCAACGGTAAACATCAGCAGTTCAACTCCGACATGACTGACCAGCTTTGGTGTAGCCACATCGATTTATTATACAATTTCACACTTGATACCCCACTTGACAATAAAGTTGTGCTTCTCCCGGAGTGTGCCCTGTCAAGCCTGAGAACAACGACAGACCCGAAGCCCGCTGACCCCAAAGCTACTTGCGAACCGCCAATAACAAAGAACATAGGTGACACTGACCTGATGACACTAACGCAGGTCTTTAACACCATAACATCATTGAGAGCAGATGGAGCTCCTGGCCCAAATGGTCTCCCCAATGCCCTATTCAGGAAAGACCCCATGTCCTGGGCCAGTCAATTACTCCCTTTACTTTATCA
Organism: Lissotriton vulgaris; assembly: GCF_964263255.1. Classification (NCBI taxonomy): domain Eukaryota; kingdom Metazoa; phylum Chordata; class Amphibia; order Caudata; family Salamandridae; genus Lissotriton; species Lissotriton vulgaris. Next base: position 1,185,470,873 of record NC_141693.1, on the reverse strand, counting down.
CAGTGTAAAGACCGGGAACATTCCCGAATCGTGGAGGGACAGCATTTTACACCCAATATATAAATCTGGGTCTCTCTCTGACCCCAACAACTACAGGCTAATAGCCTTAATAGATGTGGAGGCAAAGATCTATGTGTCAAACTTACTGGTAGAACTGGAGGCTTGGGTAAGCAGCATAGGGCTAATCCCCCTGACTCAAACAGGCTTTCGCCCAGGAATGGGCACCCTCACCAACTTATCTGCAATAACCCTACTAGCAAAAAGGGCAATCGACAATTCTAACTCGCTGTATACTTGTTTTTTGGACTTAAAAGCGGCCTTTGATAAAGTGCCAAGATCCAAACTCTGGGCCAAAATGAAAGCCTGGGGCGCGCCGCCAAAGCTAATAGGAGCAATCATAGAGCTGTATTCAAAGACCTGGGTCCAAGTGAAAAAAGGAGCTGGCCGATGCCTGACAAAGAAATTCTGCACACTCAACGGCTTAAAACAAGGCTGCGTATTGGCCCCCTGCCTTTTCAACATTTACACCGCGGACCTAGAAAGCGATCTACGCTCTATTCAGGGAGATCCACCAAAATTGGGTAACTTACCCATAATGAGTCTACAATACGCAGACGACATTGTGCTTTTGTCACAAACTCCTCTCGGCCTACAACGTATGATCTCTAAGCTTGTGTCATACCTCTCGAATGCACAACTGACAATAAACCTTAAAAAAACAAATGTTTTATGATTCTCTGGCTCTCGCAAGAAAAGAAAAAAATGTGTCTGGAAGATAAACTCCAGCATATTAACTCAGGTAGACCAATACAAATACCTGGGCATCTCACTGGATCATCAATTAAAATATAAACAGCACTTGGAACAGGGGAAATCAAAAGTCAAACAGCTCCAATTCGCCTTTAAAACAGTCCAAAAACATCTATGCGGAAATTCCACTGCCCACATTTTAAAGATCGTAGCCGCCAAATTCTTGCCATCCCTCACATATGGTTCTGAGATGATGGCAACCCGGGACTCCACAGCGCTAAACCTCGCCCAATCTCGCCTCTTTAAAAACCTTTTTTCAATCCTGCGCTATATTTTGCAATCTCAAATACGTTTGGAATACGGTCTCACAAATCAACTCCCGGCAAGACAAGGAGCCCTCGTCAAATACTACTGGCGAATGAGGGATGCAGAAGATCACTCCCTGGCTCATCTGTGCTGGCTGGAAGTAGAAAAACAGGCAGGACTTCCCGAGTCTATATATAAGTCCCTCAGGCAAGCGCTTCAATTATTAGCACTGGAAGAATCTTGGCTTGCACCCATGACTTACACTGCTTTCAAACTGCGAACTAACAACGCAATCAAACAAGCATCACTATTAATGGACAAAGCTGCAGTGGCAGGCAAAAGCCACGCCTGGATTGTTCTGCCATCATACATCCACATGAAGCCCCATCCATATTTGCAAGACTGCTTCAGGGACCATTACAAAAGGAAATTAAGCTTGTTAAGGTTGGGCTGCTTTGTGAGTAAAGATCTCACTCCCAAATGGCTACAGTCCTGGTCAACTTCCGACTGCCGCCTTTGTAACAACGGCGCAGAGTCATTACTGCATCTAATATGTATATGCCCTGCACTTCAGAAACTAAGGAAAGTGCTTCTGCTACTACTCTTAAGAGTCGCCCTGGTGAGAATCTGCAGGGCGGCTTTATCATATGCCTCAGTGGGACTTGGATAAAACTATCTTGCAACACTATAAAATTTCTGGAGCATGCTGCTCAAGAGCTGGGAAACAAGGCAGCAACCAAAGAGAACTCAGGATAACAGGCTTGGACACAGCCGGCCATAGACTCACTTTTATTTTACCAACGGACTCTCTTGATCCATCATATAGCACTTCATTTCATGTCATAAAAGTGTACCCTGATCCAACCCACTTTGCTTCCCCAAGTTTTACTTTCCCCCTTACACCACTTTTTGAAAAGTCTGTGTAATTTCATGTTACAAAAGTGTCCCCTGATCCTAATCATAACACCTTTCTAAGTTTTAATTTTCACCTTAGACCACCTTCCTGCAAAGCTTGTGTAATTTTATATTCTCTTTGCTTTTCCTATTCTTTTTGTTTTATCTTGACCTGAAGCTGATTTTGTGTTGTTTTAAAGATGTAAATATTGACCAAATGGTGGTAAGCTCCACCCTTTTATGATTTTTATTATAAATCAAATAAAAGTATTACTCTCATCAAATGTAAGCTCTGAGATTGTTTACTCTATGCTGCGAAACCTTTCAGAGCTAGTGTGATCTGATGGCCCAGGGTATGAGCTGCAGCTGGATCAACATAGCAAGCCCCTCGGTTTGCTCTTCACTCCTTGTCCAAGAGAGAGCATGCAGTCTAGATGAGGCACAGTGGGGAGAATGAAAAATGAGTGCACTGAAAATGTCAGCGATCTAGCAATTTAATTTAAAAAAGGAGGGTACTTAAAGTCTCACAAATCCGTGTTGTGAGAATAGTATCAATAAATTAATAAAAAAAAGATTGTGCTTATGGCAAGCCGTCAGCGCCCGACTGAAGACAGGGCCAGGAACCCTGTCTTTTTCAGTCAGAAAGGCTGATGTATACCTTTCATCAGCTTATGGCACTTCAGCCTGCTCACCCTGCAAGCTGCCAGAGCCCAAATGTATGGGTGAGTCCGTCAATATACAACTGTTGCAATTTTTCTTTCCAACCAGTGGACAAAAGTCTTAATATAGTCAGGGACATTTTAAGGATTTTGGGGGGCCTGGGCCAAACATATTTTGTCGGCCCCTGTTCAAAATAAATTTTGAATTCACTGTCCATTTTACGTTCATTCACACCCTTGTTATGTCCGCAATATTTAATGATACATTCAAAATGTATGAAACAGTAAAAGAAAGAAGAGAAATGAGCTGTAATTACTTACTTTACTTTTTATAGTGATTTTGTTACTTGAATCCACACCTGAAGACAAATGAAGATCAGTGGGGCCCTCTAGTTGTGCTAGGCCATTCTCTCAGTCACTCTAAGTATCAAATATAACATTATTGAAGTAGGCCAGAGTGATATTGTCCCATTTTCTAGCAAAATTCTGTATCCACCTGTCTAGATTTCAATCAATGTCTTGTTCCATGATATTAGTTTTCATTCATTTCAGCCTGAGGTATAGCACTTTGTACTACTTTCAGTGTGTTCTTCTTACCTTCTTTCTATTGTTAACATTGGTTTGTTCTTTCCTCAGACATGCTCAGAACATCACCTTTAACATTTTACTGGTGAATTTCAAATTGTATAAGTCCTTAACTATGTTGATTCTGGGACAAACTTTATGGCATTGGGCTGACAGAAAAAAGTAATAAATACAGAAAAGCATTGGCGTTCAACCTTCTTCAACGTGTTCTGTGCAATAGGTGGTTGTTTGGATGATATCATATACATCAGGGTGCATAGGTTAAACAGAAGATGATTGAGCAATTATCCTTGTTGGACCTCATCTTGTTTCTCTGCAAATCTTGTTATCTACACCTGATCTGTGCAGTAATTGTGTTAAGGGGTTCTATTTTAATTTGGAGGAATTGAACATAAATGCTGCTGGGTTTGGAAGTTTTGTTGAAGGCAATGCTTGCTGCCTGCATCAAAGGCTTGAATTAAGATTCAATGATAAGTAGAAAGTTATAAACCATAGAAAGTTATAGGCTTTTGTGAACTGCTGACAATAAATTTATGATGCTCAGATGGACCCTATATGATTTACCATTTTCAGGTCTAATCAGTCTTAGCGATTCCTGCAAGGCATCCATGCTGTTTCCCTGAATGGTCAGGCCCTCTTTGGGTGTTTTATAGTTGGAGAAGGATAACATAGGCAAGATTGAGTACAAGAACTCTATGCTGTTGGCTTGAATTTTGATAATGCTGTTTGTCAAATAGAAAACGTTTTTGGTATTTTCTTGCGAACATTGTTCAAAGTGATTTTTGTTCTTGGGTCTTCTTCCCATTTGTCAGTTTTTCTTGTCATATAATTTCAAATACTATAAGTGCACAATATGCTGCGATTCCAGAGCATCTAGGGGTATTTTAAGTGCAGATTAGGTTGTAGAAGTTAAACATCTGAATGCAGATTTTTAGAAAAAGGAAAGTAAATGTGTTTCTAGGAATATTTACTTATATTCAATGAATACCAAAAATGTCACTATGTGTTTCTGCAAAATAACGTTTGGAGCATCTCTGTACAATATTAGGCACAGTGAAGACACTACTTAAGTATGCATCGCTTTCTGAGTTTGCTAGCAGCAAACTCATTCACCAGATCAGCAAATTCTATTTCTTGAAGCATTTCTGACTCAATACTCAGAGCAGAGCCAGAGAATTGAATCTGGCTTGTCGCATTTGATTACGTAGCTCATTTTTTATGAGCTCCAACTTTGAAAAGGACCTTTCACCACTACAGTTTGTGACCATTATCGACAAGAATATTCGCAGTGCAATTTCAATGTTAGGGAAAATGTTCTCAAGTTTATCAGTTTTTATTTTCCTGTAAAGACCAGACATTGAAATTGTTTCATTTTTGTGTACAGGATAATGTTTAAACTGCTGGCATTCCTTGATGAGATCAGATTTGTTCAGGTCTTTATAGTACAAAGAGGCAAGCTTTTCACACCACCCTTTGATTTCTTTGGTGTTCATGTTTTTAATTCTATAAAGAAGCCAAACCGATTATTTAGGTTTCTATATGCTTCACTTTGCCGTGTTAAATCACCAATCAGAGCATCCATGATCGGTAAGTATGCTTCTATCTTAAATTTGGTCCGCCCTTCAAGTACGGTGTCCCTAGAGGGTCCTTCAAACCGAGTTTGTCTACTGCTTCGTTGTTTTGTACGCTTTCCAATGTCTCTGTAATGAGTATCAGGAGCTTTTGCCTTTGCCTTGCATTCATAGTCATCAAATTGGTCTCTCAACTCTTGTTCATAAGACTTCAAAGATTGGATAACGTTGACTGCAACAGATAGGCTAACATCTCTTTTTTTGTACAGGCTTGCTTGTTTCGTTGAAACGCATCAGTATGTCATTCCAGAGAATGGTCAAAAAAATGGTTTCCAGTCTGTCCATTTTTCTAAGGAGACTAAGTGCATCATGCATTGTATCTTTTGACTGAATGTTATCCTTTGTCAGTGAATCAAGAGCAGCTTTAATTCTTTCATATCCACCACACAATGCATTGAGGGCATCTGCATGAGCTGACCATCGAGTATCAGACAAGCGTTTTACAACCTTGTGATTTGGGCCTACAGAATGAAGTAGCATGGCCCAACAATGAGTAGATGCAGCAAAAAAAGTGCACACATTTTGAACAAAGTCAAAAAAAGAAACAACCTGCACTCAACAGCTTTTATGCCCAGCAGGTTTAAAGAATGGCCAGCACATGGCACATAAACAGCAAATTTGTTGATCTCTTTCAGTCTTGCCTGTAAGCCCTAATACTGACCAGACATATTGGATGCATTATCATATGACCGACCACAGCAATCTGATAATGGAATACCAGCCCGCTCTAGGAATTTTACTACAACATCGGCAAGATACTCTGCCCCCTTGACCATGAATGGAGACACATTTCAAAAAACGCTCCTTTGGTATGTGACCCTTTACATACCTCACTGTGAATGTCAACTGATCAATGTGACATACATCTGGACTGAAGTCTACACTGAGAGAATAATATTTTGCTTCTTTTATTTCTGATAATGTTGCAGAGAAAACTTTCTTGATTGATTGATTATAGTGCTTATATAGCGCCTACTGTCACCCTACGGGTATCCTGGCGCTTCAGACTAGGAAGAATTGACCAGAATGGAATAGGTCAGAGCAGAAAGACAGGGAGACAAGAGGTTAAACCCTAGGAAAGAGCCAGGTTTTTAGACTCTTATGAAACTCTGTCAAAGAATCAATTTGTCTGAGGTTCAGGGGTAGCTCGTTCCATAGGCGGGCACCAGCCACAGTAAAAGCCCTCCCTCCCGACCTGGAATGTTTGAACCTGGGAACCATCAATAGGCTGGCGCTAGAGGACCAAAGCTGCCTCTTGGACTGGTACCATGTACATTTCTTGCTCATTAATGTGATAATTTCTTCACAGATTGTTGCCGATAGGTATAAGAATCTGCCCTTTTCAGAACTTCCATATTTCCTGATGTGCTCTTCAAGAAACGGGTCAAATTGGCTCAGAAGTTCTAAAATCCCCAAATTAATTCCATTGTGCAGTAATCCTATCATCAGGTTTTCCCCTCTGAATGCCATACCTCTTGCTGCTAAAAATTTAACAACTGCTACAATTCTTTTCAGCAAACCCTGACAGAATATTTGTTCATGTTTTATTTGTTCCCCTAATTCAGAATTAATTTTACCAGTTTCTTTTTGACAGGTGGCATATACTAACATGCATTTTTGATGCTCAGGGCAACCTTCATGTTGAGACATACGACGGGCTGCATGCTTCGAGTCATTAAAACCAGATCTATTGAAGGCAGAATCTGTGCTAGAAAACAAACGACAAGCAAAACAGTACACTGATCCTTGTGAAGGAGAATATAATAGCCATGTATGACTTACAAATTCCCCATTTTGCTGTTCCAGCTTGAAAGCAGCATCAGATAAACTCTGCTTGTGTTTCTTTTCTCCAATTTGGTAAACACGAGCAGAACTGGAAAAATCACTATTTTGATTTTGACAGGTTGAAGGCCCTCTTTGAACCCAATAGGATCGTGTTTTGTTTGTGATATGATTCCATAAGGCAAGATCTGATGCGTAGCTCACCGCTGTTAGTTGTGGAATTTTTTTAACATTGGCTGTCATCTCGTATCATATACTGAGAAGCATTTTCAGCAATAGTTTGTAAATCTATAATGTTAGAGGAAGTGGTGGCAGATACATCCTCAATATATTCTCTTACGGGCTCATTAGCAACAAGATCATCTCCTTCATACCGTGACTGTGCCGCATTATCAGTACAACATTTCGATTGTACTGGAAAAAATGAAGTTACTTTTTGAAGCTTCGCAAGCTTCTGTTTTACTCCAGATTTTTTTCCTCCTTTTTGCAGCTCCACTCACATATGAACACCTCATTTTTTGCAGTGAGCAACTTATCAGATTATATAAAGATTCAATAACATACATGCTCACGAGCTGAGGAAGTAAGACAACAGTACATTGTTGTTTGTTATTTATATTGGTAACTATATGTTCAACACACTATTGCAGACTCTGATGTTGGGCATACAAATATGTTTAGGAAATCCAGAAGCATGATCAATCATTCTGGACCTACTAGGCCAAGGTATAAAATATGTACATTTCAAATTTACCATCCCTATCAACAAGGTCGTGGGAGGTTGGGGCACAAAGTAACTAGCTTCAGTTAAAAGTGAAATTGCATGAACATTACTCACATTTCTTCTACTTAGGAAGCAATTGAAAGGTATCACTTTCCTTTGTGGGACTTACTTTGTTTTTGGGCAACTTTAATTTTTCACATGAAGACAGGGCAGGTTTATGATTTATTTAAAATTATATTTGCATACATATTAGTATGGATACATTTATTTTGGACCCATCATCCAAATATTCACAGTGAGTCAATTTCTAATAGGAGAGGGATTTCCAAATAAGCTATGTATTGAAACATAAAACAACAGAAAACCTAAATACAGGCAACTCAACTATCTAATAAATTACGCAAAGCATGTCCTTCGGATTTCATTACAAGACAAGGAGGCTACATTATGCATTAATCCTTTAATGCCAACTCACAACAGCCGCTTACATCATAAAGGAACAATAAAGAACTACATGACATCACACCATCAATATATGCCATGAGCAGGAGTAGAGCTGCCTCTTTTAAATGCGGCTCACAACAGATAAGTTGTCTCTCTTTACCTTGCTTTAGATATTTAATATATTATCTTATGGTAATTTTTATGATTGTCAATATGCTTTTACTGATTTACTCTCATAAATATGTATATTTATACGCTGTATTTATGAACCTTTAATCTTTATATACTGTACAGGTGAATTTTCCCATTCCCTCAACCCTCAATCCTCCCTAACGACTTCCAATCTATGGTTGTCGCTCTTTTCCCAACCCCTCGACCCCCTCTCCTTACTACTAGGAGATCTAGCTGTACGATTTCTCCCCGGTAACCTCCTTCTGCCGTTTTCGCCTCGACCTTAGTTTTATACCTCTCGAGTTGCGCTGGTAAGTTTATGACTCGTACGCTTATGGCAAGCTTAATGTTTTAATGTCCCTTAATCACCCCGTTGTGATCATAGCGGCTCCGTGTATTCCCCCTCACATCGGCAAATTAGAGGAGAGGAATTAACCTCGGCAAGGGCGACGCTACTCGCAATGCCTCCTAAGGTTCATTCCTCCCTTCTGATACACCAGCTGTCTTAAGAGGAATAAATTAGTACATTATTTGGAATAATATATGATTTGTACACCGGGGGCATCATTTAGGAGTCTCTAGGGATGGCAGATCTGGCCCCTGGCTTTCCTTTTCTTATCCCTGGAACTGGCTTTGCGATTCCTGGCCTCAAAGGTGGCAAAATCAGTGCCAGGGAAACAGTGGCGATTCAGAAAAGGGGGTGGTGATGAACAGAGTGTCTGAATTAAGCAGACCACTCTTACCCAGTCCAAAGATCAGGGCTTGATCCATCACCGTTTTTTAGCTCACTGCACCATCCCAGGTCAGAACCTGGCTACATGCAAATTAGTCTGTTCCTGTCCCAGTGCATGATGGGAACAGGGCAAACCAAACTACCAAGCCAATTCTTATACTGGGAAGGAAACAAGCTTCCGGGGACCGATTTCTGGCATTTCAGCCGTCGTCGGCCCAGCAGCCTGAATCCTGATGGTGCAGTGAGCAAGAGACTCATGTCTGAGTATACCCTGCCACACCTATAGTGGCCAAAAACGATTCAGAAAAGGGGGTGGTGATGAACAGAGTGTCTGAATTAAGCAGACCACTCTTACCCAGTCCAAAGATCAGGGCTTGATCCATCACCGTTTTTTAGCTCACTGCACCATCCCAGCTCAGAACCTGGCTACATGCAAATTAGTCTGTTCCTGTCCCAGTGCATGATGGGAACAGGGCAAACCAAACTACCAAGCTAATTCTTATACTGGGAAGGAAACAAGCTTCCGGGGACCGGTTTCTGGCATTTCAGCCGTCGTCAGCCCGGCTTGCCTGAATCCTGATGGTGCAGTGAGAAAGGGACTCATGTCTGAGTATACCCTGCCACACCTATAGTGGCCAAAAAAAACGATTCAGAAAGGGGGTGGTGATGACCAGAGTGTCTGAAATAAGCAGACCACTCTTACCCAGTCCAAAGATCAGGGCTTGATCCATCACTGTTTTTTAGCTCACTGCACCATCCCAGCTCCGAACCTGGCTACTTGCAAATTAGTCTGTTCCTGTCCCAGTGCATGATGGGAACAGGGCAAACCAAACTACCAAGCCAATTCTTATACTGGGAAGGAAACAAGCTTCTGGGGACCGGTTTCTGGCATTTCAGCCGTCGTCGGCCCGGCTTGCCTGAATCCTGATGGTGCAGTGAGCAAGGGACTCATGTCTAAGTATACCCTGCCACACCTATAGTGGCCAAAAACGATTCAGAAAAGGGGGTGGTGATGAACAGAGTGTCTGAATTAAGCAGACCACTCTTACCCAGTCCAAAGATCAGGGCTTGATCCATCACTGTTTTTTAGCTCACTGCACCATCCCAGCTCAGAACCTGGCTACATGCAAATTAGTCTGTTCCTGTCCCAGTGCATGATGGGAACAGGGCAAACCAAACTACCAAGCCAATTCTTATACTGGGAAGGAAACAAGCTTCTGGGGACCGGTTTCTGGCATTTCAGCCGTCGTCGGCCCGGCTTGCCTGAATCCTGATGGTGCAGTGAGCAAGGGACTCATGTCTAAGTATACCCTGCCACACCTATAGTGGCCAAAAACGATTCAGAAAAGGGGGTGGTGATGAACAGAGTGTCTGAATTAAGCAGACCACTTTTACCCAGTCCAAAGATCAGGTCTTGATCCATCACCGTTTTTTAGCTCACTGCACCATCCCAGCTCAGAACCTGGCTACATGCAAATTAGTCTGTTCCTGTCCCAGTGCATGATGGGAACAGGGCAAACCAAACTACCAAGCCAATTCTTATACTGGGAAGTAAACAAGCTTCCGGGGACCGGTTTCTGGCATTTCAGACGTCGTCAGCCTGGCTTGCCTGAATCCTGATGGTGCAGTGAGAAAGGGACTCATGTCTGAGTATACCCTGCCACACCTATAGTGGCCAAAAACGATCCAGAAAGGGGCTGGTGATGAATAGAGTGTCTGAATTAAGCAGACCACACTTACCCAGTGCAAAGATCAGGGCTTGATCCATCACCGTTTTTTAGCTCACTGCACCATCCCAGCTCAGAACCTGGCTACATGCAAATTAGTCTGTTCCTGTCCCAGTGCATGATGGGAACAGGGCAAACCAAACTACCAAGCCAATTCTTATACTGGGAAGGAAACAAGCTTCTGGGGACCGGTTTCTGGCATTTCAGCCGTCGTCGGCCCGGCTTGCCTGAATCCTGATGGTGCAGTGAGCAAGGGACTCATGTCTAAGTATACCCTGCCACACCTATAGTGGCCAAAAACGATTCAGAAAAGGGGGTGGTGATGAACAGAGTGTCTGAATTAAGCAGACCACTCTTACCCAGTCCAAAGATCAGGGCTTGATCCATCACTGTTTTTTAGCTCACTGCACCATCCCAGGTCAGAACCTGGCTACATGCAAATTAGTCTGTTCCTGTCCCAGTGCATGATGGGAACAGGGCAAACCACACTACCAAGCCAATTCTTATACTGGGAAGGAAATAAGCTTCTGGGGACCGGTTTCTGGCATTTCAGCCGTCGTCGGCCCGGCTTGCCTGAATCCTGATGGTGCAGTGAGCAAGGGACTCATGTCTAACTATACCCTGCCACACCTATAGTGGCCAAAAACGATTCAGAAAAGGGGGTGGTGATGAACAGAGTGTCTGAATTAAGCAGACCACTTTTACCCAGTCCAAAGATCAGGTCTTGATCCATCACCATTTTTTAGCTCACTGCACCATCCCAGCTCAGAACCTGGCTACATGCAAATTAGTCTGTTCCTGTCCCAGTGCATGATGGGAACAGGGCAAACCAAACTACCAAGCCAATTCTTATACTGGGAAGGAAACAAGCTTCCGGGGACCGGTTTCTGGCATTTCAGCCGTCGTCAGCCTGGCTTGCCTGAATCCTGATGGTGCAGTGAGAAAGGGACTCATGTCTGAGTATACCCTGCCACACCTATAGTGGCCAAAAACGATTCAGAAAGGGGGTGGTGATGAACAGAGTGTCTGAATTAAGCAGACCACTCTTACCCAGTCCAAAGATCAGGGCTTGATCCATCACCATTTTTTAGCTCACTGCACCATCCCAGCTCAGAACATGGCTACATGCAAATTAGTCTGTTCCTGTCCCAGTGCATGATGGGAACAGGGCAAACCAAACTACCAAGCCAATTCTTATACTGGGAAGGAAACAAGCTTCTGGGGACCGGTTTCTGGCATTTCAGCCGTCGTCGGCCCGGCTTCCCTGAATCCTGATGGTGCAGTGAGCAAGGGACTCATGTCTAAGTATACCCTTCCACACCTATAGTGGCCAAAAACGATTCAGAAAAGGGGGTGGTGATGAACAGAGTGTCTGAATTAAGCAGACCACTCTTACCCAGTCCAAAGATCAGGGCTTGATCCATCACAGTTTTTTAGCTCACTGCACCATTCCAGCTCAGAACCTGGCTACATGCAAATTAGTATGTTCCTGTCCCAGTGCATGATGGGAACAGGGAAAACCAAACTACCAAGCCAATTCTTATACTGGGAAGGAAACAAGCTTCTGGGGACCGGTTTCTGGCATTTCAGCCGTCGTCGGCCCGGCTTGCCTGAATCCTGATGGTGCAGTGAGCAAGGGACTCATGTCTAAGTATACCCTGCCACACCTATAGTGGCCAAAAACGATTCAGAAAAGGGGGTGGTGATGAACAGAGTGTCTGAATTAAGCAGACCACTCTTACCCAGTCCAAAGATCAGGGCTTGATCCATCACTGTTTTTTAGCTCACTGCACCATCCCAGCTCAGAACCTGGCTACATGCAAATTAGTCTGTTCCTGTCCCAGTGCATGATGGGAACAGGGCATACCAAACTACCAAGCCAATTCTGATACTGGGAAGGAAACAAGCTTCTGGGGACCGGTTTCTGGCATTTCAGCCGTCGTCGGCCCGGCTTGCCTGAATCCTGATGGTGCAGTGAGCAAGGGACTCATGTCTAAGTATACCCTGCCACACCTATAGTGGCCAAAAACGATTCAGAAAAGGGGGTGGTGATGAACAGAGTGTCTGAATTAAGCAGACCACTTTTACCCAGTCCAAAGATCAGGTCTTGATCCATCACCGTTTTTTAGCTCACTGCACCATCCCAGCTCAGAACCTGGCTACATGCAAATTAGTCTGTTCCTGTCCCAGTGCATGATGGGAACAGGGCAAACCAAACTACCAAGCCAATTCTTATACTGGGAAGGAAACAAGCTTCCGGGGACCGGTTTCTGGCATTTCAGCCGTCGTCAGCCTGGCTTGCCTGAATCCTGATGGTGCAGTGAGAAAAGGACTCATGTCTGAGTATACCCTGCCACACCTATAGTGGCCAAAAACGATTCAGAAAGGGGCTGGTGATGAACAGAGTGTCTGAATTAAGCAGACCACACTTACCCAGTGCAAAGATCAGGGCTTGATCCATCACCGTTTTTTAGCTCACTGCACCATCCCAGCTCAGAACCTGGCTACATGCAAATTAGTCTGTTCCTGTCCCAGTGCATGATGGGAACAGGGCAAACCAAACTACCAAGCCAATTCTTATACTGGGAAGGAAACAAGCTTCTGGGGACCGGTTTCTGGCATTTCAGCCGTCGTCGGCCCGGCTTGCCTGAATCCTGATGGTGCAGTGAGCAAGGGACTCATGTCTAAGTATACCCTGCCACACCTATAGTGGCCAAAAACGATTCAGAAAAGGGGGTGGTGATGAACAGAGTGTCTGAATTAAGCAGACCACTCTTACCCAGTCCAAAGATCAGGGCTTGATCCATCACTGTTTTTTAGCTCACTGCACCATCCCAGGTCAGAACCTGGCTACATGCAAATTAGTCTGTTCCTGTCCCAGTGCATGATGGGAACAGGGCAAACCAAACTACCAAGCCAATTCTTATACTGGGAAGGAAACAAGCTTCTGGGGACCGGTTTCTGGCATTTCAGCCGTCGTCGGCCCGGCTTGCCTGAATCCTGATGGTGCAGTGAGCAAGGGACTCATGTCTAAGTATACCCTGCCACACCTATAGTGGCCAAAAACGATTCAGAAAAGGGGGTGGTGATGAACAGAGTGTCTGAATTAAGCAGACCACTTTTACCCAGTCCAAAGATCAGGTCTTGATCCATCACCGTTTTTTAGCTCACTGCACCATCCCAGCTCAGAACCTGGCTACATGCAAATTAGTCTGTTCCTGTCCCAGTGCATGATGGGAACAGGGCAAACCAAACTACCAAGCCAATTCTTATACTGGGAAGGAAACAAGCTTCCGGGGACCGGTTTCTGGCATTTCAGCCGTCATCAGCCTGGCTTGCCTGAATCCTGATGGTGCAGTGAGAAAGGAACTCATGTCTGAGTATACCCTGCCACACCTATAGTGGCCAAAAACGATTCAGAAAGGGGGTGGTGATGAACAGAGTGTCTGAATTAAGCAGACCACTCTTACCCAGTCCAAAGATCAGGGCTTGATCCATCACCATTTTTTAGCTCACTGCACCATCCCAGCTCAGAACCTGGCTACATGCAAATTAGTCTGTTCCTGTCCCAGTGCATGATGGGAACAGGGCAAACCAAACTACCAAGCCAATTCTTATACTGGGAAGGAAACAAGCTTCTGGGGACCGGTTTCTGGCATTTCAGCCGTCGTCGGCCCGGCTTCCCTGAATCCTGATGGTGCAGTGAGCAAGGGACTCATGTCTAAGTATACCCTGCCACACCTATAGTGGCCAAAAACGATTCAGAAAAGGGGGTGGTGATGAACAGAGTGTCTGAATTAAGCAGACCACTCTTACCCAGTCCAAAGATCAGGGCTTGATCCATCACCGTTTTTTAGCTCACTGCACCATTCCAGCTCAGAACCTGGCTACATGCAAATTAGTATGTTCCTGTCCCAGTGCATGATGGGAACAGGGAAAACCAAACTACCAAGCCAATTCTTATACTGGGAAGGAAACAAGCTTCCGGGGACCGGTTTCTGGCATTTCAGCCGTCGTCGGCCCGGCTTGCCTGAATCCTGATGGTGCAGTGAGCAAGGGACTCATGTCTGAGTATACCCTGCCACACCTATAGTGGCCAAAAACGATTCAGAAAAGGGGGTGGTGATGAACAGAGTGTCTGAATTAAGCAGACCACTCTTACCCAGTCCAAAGATCAGGGCTTGATCCGTCAGTGTTTTTTAGCTCACTGCACCATCCCAGGTCAGAACCTGGCTACATGCAAATTAGTCTGTTCCTGTCCCAGTGCATGATGGGAACAGGGCAAACCAAACTACCAAGCCAATTCTTATACTGGGAAGGAAACAAGCTTCTGGGGACCGGTTTCTGGCATTTCAGCCGTCGTCGGCCCGGCTTGCCTGAATCCTGATGGTGCAGTGAGCAAGGGACTCATGTCTAAGTATACCCTGCCACACCTATAGTGGCCAAAAACGATTCAGAAAAGGGGGTGGTGATGAACAGAGTGTCTGAATTAAGCAGACCACTTTTACCCAGTCCAAAGATCAGGTCTTGATCCATCACCGTTTTTTAGCTCACTGCACCATCCCAGCTCAGAACCTGGCTACATGCAAATTAGTCTGTTCCTGTCCCAGTGCATGATGGGAACAGGGCAAACCAAACTACCAAGCCAATTCTTATACTGGGAAGGAAACAAGCTTCTGGGGACCGGTTTCTGGCATTTCAGCCGTCGTCGGCCCGGCTTCCCTGAATCCTGATGGTGCAGTGAGCAAGGGACTCATGTCTAAGTATACCCTGCCACACCTATAGTGGCCAAAAACGATTCAGAAAAGGGGGTGGTGATGAACAGAGTGTCTGAATTAAGCAGACCACTCTTACCCAGTCCAAAGATCAGGGCTTGATCCATCACCGTTTTTTAGCTCACTGCACCATTCCAGCTCAGAACCTGGCTACATGCAAATTAGTATGTTCCTGTCCCAGTGCATGATGGGAACAGGGAAAACCAAACTACCAAGCCAATTCTTATACTGGGAAGGAAACAAGCTTCCGGGGACCGGTTTCTGGCATTTCAGCCGTCGTCGGCCCGGCTTGCCTGAATCCTGATGGTGCAGTGAGCAAGGGACTCATGTCTGAGTATACCCTGCCACACCTATAGTGGCCAAAAACGATTCAGAAAAGGGGGTGGTGATGAACAGAGTGTCTGAATTAAGCAGACCACTCTTACCCAGTCCAAAGATCAGGGCTTGATCCGTCACCGTTTTTTAGCTCACTGCACTATCCCAGCTCAGAACCTGGCTACATGCAAATTAGTCTGTTCCTGTCCCAGTGCATAATGGGAACAGGGCAAACAAAACTACCAAGCCAATTCTTATACTGGGAAGGGAACAAGCTTCCGGGGACCGGTTTCTTGCATTTCAGCCGTCGTCGGCCCGGCTTGCCTGAATCCTGATGGTGCAGTGAGCAAGGGACTCATGTCTGAGTATACCCTGCCACACCTATAGTGGCCAAAAACGATTCAGAAAAGGGGGTGGTGATGAACAGAGTGTCTGAATTAAGCAGACCACTTTTACCCAGTCCAAAGATCAGGGCTTGATCCATCACTGTTTTTTAGCTCACTGCACCATCCCAGCTCAGAACCTGGCTACATGCAAATTAGTCTGTTCCTGTCCCAGTGCATGATGGGAACAGGGCAAACCAAACTACCAAGCCAATTCTTATACTGGGAAGGAAACAATCTTCCGGGGACCGGTTTCTGGCATTTCAGCAGTCGTCGGCCCGGCTTGCCTGAATCCTGATGGTGCAGTGAGCAAGGGACTCATGTCTGAATATACCCTGCCACACCTATAGTGGCCAAAAACGATTCAGAAAAGGGGGTGGTGATGAACAGAGTGTCTGAATTAAGCATACCACTCTTACCCAGTCTAAAGATCAGGGCTTGATCCATCACCGTTTTTTAGCTCACTGCAACATCCCAGCTCAGAACCTGGCTACATGCAAATTAGTCTGTTCCTGTCCCAGTGCATGATGGGAACAGGGCAAACTAAACTACCAAGCCAATTCTTATACTGGGAAGGAAACAAGCTTCCGGGGACCGGTTTCTGGCATTTCAGCTGTCGTCGGCCCGGCTTGCCTGAATCCTGATGGTGCAGTGAGCAAGGGACTCATGTCTGAGTATACCCTGCCACACCTATAGTGGCCAAAAACGATTCAGAAAGGGGGTGGTGATGAACAGAGTGTCTGAATTAAGCAGACTACTCTTACCCAGTCCAAAGATCAGGGCTTGATCCATCACTGTTTTTTAGCTCACTGCACCATCCCAGCTCAGAACCTTACTACATGCAAATTAGTCTGTTCCTGTCCCAGTGCATGATGGAACAGGACAAACAAAACTACCAAGCCAATTCTTATACTGGGAAGGAAACAAGCTTCCAGGGACCGGTTTTTGGCATTTCAGCCGTCGTCGGCCCGGCTTGCCTGAATCCTGATGGTGCAGTGAACAAGGGACTCATGTCTGAGTATACCCTGCCACACCTATAGTGGCCAAAAACGATTCAGAAAAGGGGGTGGTGATGAACAGAGTGTCTGAATTAAGCAGACCACTTTTACCCAGTCCAAAGTTCAGGGCTTGATCCATCACCGTTTTTTAGCTCACTGCACCATCCCAGCTCAGAACCTGGCTACATGCAAATTAGTCTATTCCTGTCCCAGTGCATGATGGGAACAGGGCAAACCAAACTACCAAGCCAATTCTTATACTGGGAAGGAAACAAGCTTCCGGGGACCGGTTTCTGGCATTTCAGCCGTCGTCTGCCCGGCATGCCTGAATCCTGATGGTGCAGTGAGCAAGGGACTCATGTCTGAGTATACCCTGCCACACCCATAGTGGCCACAAAACGATTCAGAAAAGGGGGTGGTGATGAACAGAGTGTCTGAATTAAGCAGACCACTCTTACCCAGTCCAAAGATCAGGGCTTTATCCATCACCGTTTTTTAGCTCACTGCACCATCCCAGCTCAGAACCTGGCTACATGCAAATTAGTCTGTTCCTGTCCCAGTGCATGATGGGAACATGGCAAATCAAACTACCAAGCCAATTCTTATACTGGGAAGGAAACAAGCTTCCGGGGACCGGTTTCTGGCATTTCAGCCGTCTACGGCCTGGCTTGCCTGAATCCTGATGGTGCAGTGAGCAAGGGACTCATGTCTGAGTATACCCTGCCACACCTATAGTGGCCAAAAACGATTCAGAAAATGGGGTGGTGATGAACAGAGTGTCTGAATTAAGCAGACCACTCTTACCCAGTCCAAACATCAGGGCTTGATCCATCACCGTTTTTTAGCTCACTGCACCATCCCAGCTCAGAACCTGGCTACATGCAAATTAGTCTGTTCCTTTCCCAGTGCATGATGGGAACAGGGCAAACCAAACTACCAAGCCAATTCTTATACTGGGAAGGAAACAAGCTTCCGGGGACCGGTTTCTGGCATTTCAGCCGTCGTTGGCCCGGCTTGCCCGAATCCTGATGGTGCAGTGAGCAAGGGACTCATGTCTGAGTATACCCTGCCACACCTATAGTGGCCAAAAACAATTCAGAAAAGGGGGTGGTGATGAACACAGTGGCAGCTCGATCTTATGGACCTCAGTTAGGGCTCTACTCTTTGTTTACTATCAAAGTTTTATTACACTTATAATTAATAATCTTACATTATTATTGTTTGTGTAATAAAAATTGGAGCACCGTTAGCTAAATGATGACCATTTATTGGCATCTGAGATTTGTAAAGAAAATGCTTTTAAATGCACTTCATGCTGTGCATTGTATGACCTGCATACCATAACCGGCTGACTTGAGAGGTTTTACATGCTTGCATTAGCTGAACCACAACAGCAGTGTAATTATGTTTTACTCTCTCTCTCAACACCCACACACACCTACACATCAAACGTATCTAACATTCGCCTGCTTCTTTTCCATCGATTAACTTAATAGAAAAGCCAAGGAGCGTGCATATTTTGTCCCAGTGACATAAATGTGGTATCTCTGTACAGATTTAGATTACAGTTCCACTTCTGAATATGTCAATGTTTTGGGCGTCATTATGAGTGCAGATACAGTCAGGTACTGAGTCCCTGCACTTCTTCAGTATAAAAGGTAGAGTTCCTATGCTCCTCAGCAGACTGCCAATACTCTTAATGGGAGAGCACATTTACATCTCAGGAGCAAACAAATACTCCAGGATAATGAGTACCTAGACTTTCGTAGTTACATTTGATGCACTGCAGTGGTTTCAAAGTTCCAAATGGTGCTGGTAACTATTACTGGCCACATCTGATATTCTCATTATGTGTTACATAGTCTGTTGAAACTCTGAAATGTTTACCCTGAAGATTTTGGCTGCATGAAGCAGCCAAAATAGCTGGGGCTATTGGGGCGGCGGCCGGTGACAGTTAAAAGTGGTGATACGTAAAATTATTGGAGTACTGCACTGTGGCAAGCCAGCATAGTGAACAAGCCTGAACAACCTACGGGGGTGGGGGGTTCTCCCCCCCCAGAAAATTTGAAAAAAGAGTCGACAAATGGTGCATTTTAAAGCAAATTTGAGAAAGCAGGAAGGTTAATAAAGCAATTGTGAAAGTGCAATTATTACATTAATAAAGAGATGTCATATAACAACATAGGTAGCTATATAAATCTGCAAAAAAGAGGGCCCTACTGTCTCATTCACAGTACAATAGTGCTGTAGTGTCATGCTGCCTCATTCAAAGCACAGTGACGCTTGAGTGTGATACTGTCCCATTCAACACACCGTACCACTGGAATGGCCTAGAGTCCCAGTCAAAGTCCACTAGCACTAGAGCTCTCAACGGTCCCATTCAAAGCAAATTTGCCAGGGAGAGCCCTGTGGTCCCACTGAAAGTGCAGATGAGAAGTGCCTTACTTTCCAATTCAAATCATAATAGGGCTGGAATAACTCAACTGTTCTACTCAAATCATTATAACCCAGGAGTGACCTTCCACCCTATTTGTAGCACAGTTGCACTGGAGTCCTCTACTGTTCAATTCAAATACAGCAACCCTGGAGTGTCCTACTATCTACTTCAAAACACAGTAGCTCTGGGGTGCCCTACTGACCCTCCAAAAGTACAACTTTACTGGTGAGAATTGCCCTACTGTTCCATTCAAAGCAAAGTAGCACTGGAGTGCCTAACTGCCCCACTGAAAGTACAAAAGCACTAATGAGAAATGCCCTTCTGTCTCATCCAAATCTCTGTAGCACTGGGAAGTCCTTCGATTCTTTTCAAAGCACAGTAACCCAGGTGTGCACTAATTTCACATTCAAATACCCACCACCCTGATAAAGGAGCTCAAACCCCTACCGTGTGGCTCTAGAGCTCTACAGATAGCTGCATTTTTTCTTTTAATTTGAATGCCATTACTATAGCAGTGCTACCGATTCCTGTTTTCATTATGAGAGGGCCTTCTGTCATTCCATATTTAACAAACATATGGACCACAATTACAATGTAGGTGCCTAGCAGCACTCGGTGGCAATGGAGATAACAGCTTTATTGAAAGGAAGAGTTTTCCATATAGCATTGCTGAAAATGTTGTATATCACGGTTCATCTGAATTAACACGTGGTTTCAGGTAAGAAAATGAGATGGAGTTAGGTTTACCTTAAAAGTGGGAGTGTAACTGCAAGATTGTTATCGGTGGCAACTGTGCTGCTGTTAATAAACCTTCATGTGACTTTCACTTTTGAGATAAGTACGAGTTGGAAGCTTCCGGAAGTATTGTTTTGTATAGTGTACCTATAGTAAGTAAAATATTTGCACATGACCTACATTATGTGATTACTTTTAGGAGATATGTAAAAGAAGAAATAGTGAATAAAAAAATAATTTCTCCTCAGGTCACAAACACAACATTCTAATTTGTTAAAAGTACATTTGTCATCCAGGACGTCGCACCAACTACACGTGGATCTGGAAGGCAGCCCAACTGAGCCAACCCCCTTCCAATCTAAACTGTATAGCAGGTTGCCTCACCCAGACTGAGAACTAGACATGGGAACATGTGCGAGCTGGCCATTGACATGATGGCCGGAGGTCAGCGAGGACCACCTTAAATTAGCAGCCATAGCTGAAATTACACATGACCTCTATGCCCATACCGAACACAACCCTGCCCTGCCCTGATTTCACAGTGATAACAACTCCGACACATGGGGGACATATTTCCGATCCAAAAATAAATTCCATTAAGGAAATGTATAGTCCTAACACATTCCCTTACACTGGATATTCTAGGGTATCATATTATCTCATATACGTAATGAAATAATTAACCGCAACATTTCCAGAAGCACGTCAGACTGGGGTCTGCTATTTTACTGGTTAGAGAAACCAACCCCTAAACCTCTTAAAACTCGTATTTATATTATAACCTACTGGGCTGCGCAACTTCAGAACCAGAGGGTTAAGCCTGCATACTTCGGTCCATTGACATAAGTAATGAAAACACTGACAAATAATGATCTTTTTGCTGTGTGCATGCTAAATACTACATATTGGCAGGGTCTAAATGATGCGGATGTGCTGCCCCTGGGTCAGATAGATTTTGAGCACTTGGTGTGCTCCTGGCCTGCCCAACAGCTGCAACATCTCAGTCCCAGGTAATTCACACGCTAGAGCTAATGATAGATAAAATAATTCCTATGTCTCCCATGATGGCTCTGCTGGGTGTTGCCTTGATACCCCTAAGCAATGCAAGAAACTGTTGACAATGATGACCCTGCTAAGTCAGAGGTGTGTGGCCTTGAGAGAGCACCCCTGTACAGCGTGACAATAAGCCTGTTATGATATTGGGGCACTCCACAACACCCAGACTGCAGGGTGATGGGGATGCTTATTCTACACAATGTGTAATTGTGTACACAACAAACTACAATTCCAGTGTGCTGACACGTGCTGTTATGTAGGTGAACAACTGTCCGTTATGGATGTAAAAGCAAAAATTCAATATAAAAAATGTAGCATCAATCAGAGTACTGAGGACTAACATTAGACAACTGGGCATGATAAGACTATGGAACAAAAGACACTGAGTCATCTGGGATTTAATTGCATATGGACAGAGGTCAAGGCTGCGAATTAATTGCACAATAAGGGGTCGATTCTGATTCGGAGAAAAAACGCTCCAAATAGCCGTTCAGAGCATTTTTCCCGTACGAATCGTACCCTGCAACGTCCCCTGTACGTAAGACGAGGTACGATTCGTACCAGGAGCTGGACTCCGTACGAATCGTAAAGAGACCGTACAAATCAAATTCCCGTACGAATCTCCCTCGGAACCCGCTGCACGCAACATCCGTATGATTTGCGGCTGGTTTTTCCGACCCAGCAAGTACGATTTGTGTCGGGTACGCACCGTACAGCCCTTTTTCTATGGGAGCTGACAACAGGCGTAAAAGCAGAGTTTGCCTTGAAACAGGTACAGAACGGCCCCTCCCGGGTACGGTGCATACACCCCATGATCGCAGGGGTACGGTGCGTATCCCTGCGATCATGGGGTGTATGAACCGTACCCCGCGATCATGGAGTGTACAGACTGTACCCTATGTTCGCTGGGTGTACGGTGCGTAACCCTGCAATCGCAGGGGTACGGTGTGTACACCCCATGATCGCAGGGGTACGCACATACCCCGTGATCATGGGGTGTACGGACCGTACGGTGTGTATGTGATAGTGTGCTTTTCCATACGAATCGCCCTTACCTGACGTGCACCG
Organism: Lissotriton vulgaris; assembly: GCF_964263255.1. Lineage (NCBI taxonomy): Eukaryota > Metazoa > Chordata > Amphibia > Caudata > Salamandridae > Lissotriton > Lissotriton vulgaris. The sequence continues at coordinate 1,185,448,700 of NC_141693.1, read as the reverse complement.
TACAAATCGGGTCCTCATACCCCGGTCCGGATCGTACTCGTCGGGTCGTACGGCATGCTTACAATTCGTACGGAGAGGGCCCCGGATACGAATCATACGGACGTTTTTTTCCAGGATCGGAATCGACCTCCTAATGTTCCTGCTCTTTCCCATCCCTTAGCTTTCCCCAGGTCCCACCCTGAACCCTACAATTATGCAGGTTGCATGCCTGAGGCCAGTCTTTCTCTGGAGTTACAGCTAGCGCTGGGCGCCTCTTCGGAGGCAGCTGTGCGCTCTACAAGTGTCTTGTATTGTATTGTATTATACCTATTGCTTCAAGTAGTGTAATAATATACTTAGAGTATGGTTTGAGCCAGGCCCTTGCTTGGGTGATTGGGTAGCTTGTTTCAAAATACCGGCCATCTGAGCCAGTTTGGCCCTTATACTGTTGGAAAAGATTACAGTTCTAAGAAATTGATTCTTCGTTGTTTGTTTTATTGGCCATACTTGCCTTTGCAAGTCTGAAACTCATAAACTGAAAGTGAGATAGAAAATAAACTGAAATCCTCACACCTCCAGGCAGTAATATCCTTAATATGTAATAATCAGAGCAAAACTAATTCAGTTATTCTTTCTTTACATGTAGAACATTTTACAAATACTGTTTGAAGCAAGCACAAATCTAATTGTCCTTATTTATATGCAGAATGTCTTACACATATCCACACTACACATTACCACTGAGTGAGCTAAAATACAAACTGCACAGTTCGATGTAAAACAGAAAATGGAAGTGAAAGGAAGGTGAGTCCTGTTCTTTTGACATATAAAGCTGGGACATCATTTATGTCATTATATTTTTCCAGGACCTAAAATATTTCACTACATTATCAAAGTGCTACATTAGATCATGTACATTAGTTATCTTAAAGTGATCCATAAATCTCAGTTGTAATCCCTCCTATACTTTCTTCAAACAGAATCTCACATCGCTATTGCTGAACAAATACTACAACACACTCCCAGGAGCCCAGCACACCAACATGAGCATGGAAATGGCCCCTTGACCCAGTGTCTAATCAATCATTAATTCCACAGAGGGATAATGTTGTAATTTGATACCTTTAAATATACATATATAATGTTGCCTTGTTTTTTATCCCATTGAATCCCTGCATTAATGCTATGATCCCTGTTCCACACTTTACTGTAAAGCGCTCTGATACCCTCGGGTCGAGCAAGCACTATATAAAACTCTCAATAAATAAATATTTACCTCAGAAGTCGGGACTCTCAATCGACTTAACTCTGATTCTTACTCCTGAATTTTGCCTCCCATAAACTGCGCGCCAGGCACTCTGAACAAGCGGAAGCTGTCATGATGAGTCATAGCTTTTCCTCATCTTGGCTTGCCAAGCGAGTTCCAACTTCCTGCCATATCAGATGCTAGGATAGGGTTGGAGGTGAGCCCATTTCCTCTATCCTGCTATCTGATAGGATATCGGGATGAAGAGTGACAAGGCAAGCCCCACCGAAGCCTCATTAGCAGACATGCTGCACTGCCCGAGGTAAGAAGTGCTTCATGTCTGCGATGTACTTTGACTGTGCGAGGTGGGGCCTGGGACTTTGCAAGGGGGCCCCTTGTGAGGTGGGGGCCCTGGGCCAAAGCCCACATTGCCCCTGCCTTACAACATCTCTGAATATGGTGACCAGTAACGCGGATCACTGTGAAACCACAACGCCTTTAGGCAGAAGCTGCATGAACAAATTTCTATTGTTTTAGTAACAGCTGCCATTCTCTACCAAGGCATCAGTAACACCTAGTCAATGTTTTGTGCAAACATAATCCAGATGCCCTATTTTTAACATAGCGATGGCTTCATGATGGACCACTACCAGATGTGAATGCTACATTCACTCCTAACTATTCTTTTGTTAGGATAGATAGACTGAATGGGACAGGTAGGGAAATTGCTATCGTTTTCAAGAATGTATATAAATGCAAAATAGAAAAACTCCCATTCCCTGCTTGTGAGGCTTTGTCCTTCTCTCTCTTACACACAAATTTACTTTAACTGGGGCTCTGATTTATAAGCCTCCAGGTTATGACATGCCATCATCCCGGATATTATGAAATGTTGAATTGTATGCTGCTCGGTGATCTAAATATCAATTTGGAAGACCCCAAGTGTAGTCAGGGAATTCCTCTTATTGAGGATTTGGGTTTCTTGAATCTGCCCATTTGTAACTCAGCTTCTGCGCACGAGGCGGGTCACCTTTGGATCTGATTTTTTTCAATAGGAATGACCTACAGAGTCTCCCATACGGTTACTCTGGTCAGACCATTTAGCAGTACCATTTGCTATTAGGATTAGCTTTTTCTTTGATAGGGCTGAACAAATCAACAGCTAAGTATAGGAAGTGGTCACAAATTGATGTCCCCGTCTTAAACCTGCAACTGCTGAGCACCAACCCTTCTCTGGAGCAAAGAGTTGATTCTGATCTGACGTGATATCTTTAATTCTCAAGAGGCAATCCCACAAGCTTCATCAATTCACTCAGCTAGATCCAGCCACCAGCTCCCTAGTTCAATGAGACGCTTTGGCTAGAGAAATAAAGTTGTAAGGGCCTGGAAAGATTCTGGAGGAAGTCTTATGATGAGGTGTCCAGCAATAAATATAGAACAGTGATAGAAATCTATAATTTGCACAATTCTATTCTCAATATCGTATGGCGTGTAGGACACTGTGTAATGTAGGTCAACTTTTTTTAATCTGTTATTTCTATTCCGTTTTTCAGAAAACTCGGGTGCTAGTGGGTGTCTCCCTCTGACCCATGGGAGTGAAACTTGAACTCAGTACGACATGCTTGTTAACTTAATAACAGTGTGCCCATCTAGCACTCCCTTCGAGACCTGGTCTTCCAAGTGCTCCTCTAGGTAAACCAGATGTCTTCAAATCAAAACTGTAAACCTGACTTGACTTTGAAATTCTTATGTTTATCTTGTCAACATTGTCATCTTCATTGTTACATCACATTGATCGCATTCACTGCGGGTGGTACCACTTGTGTCACTTGTTGAATCACAGTCTATACATTAGAATCCATCCAACACTGTGAATCCCTATGCATTCTGCGACTGAGCCCTTCTTCAGGGGAAAATGCGTTTAACCTAGAAGGAAAAAGGCATACAGTTGTAATCCAGGGATGTCTAAGCTCCCTCACACTAGCGCAGGTATACATTAGTGAAACCAATAGTGCTGTGAAAAGATTGACTTAAATGTTGGTGCAAACAATGGTGCTGTGGAAAAGTTAAAAAAGGTATGCTTGTCCTCGCAATCAAAGTGTCTTAAACAGATGGTGATCTTGGAGAAAAATAAACGAACATAGGATAATGGACTGTGTTATGTTAAAAATGGGTGCATTGACTGTAATGTGAGGTTGGCGAGATTATCACATTACATTGGTTGTGCGCGAAAACATGCTCAATGCTACTGCCGTTGTGGATCAGACTTCTCATAGTGAGTGAGCGTTTCAGTAAGATATTCTAAGCTAGCGCTGCTCGTAACTGTGATCGGCGTGATTTTGGTGTGGTAAACAAACATTCCGGGCCAGTCTCTACATATTAGAGACTGCAAACTTTAAGTTACAAAGCAGTCTGAAACTGTGCATGCGTTCAGGTTAAAAAAAAGCAGTGCCCTTGGGTCTTACCGTTTGTATAAACATTGTGGATATCTCCACGCTAATAAATTCAACCATAATCCGTAACCGGCTACTTCGGAATCCTGGTCGATCTCCGATGATGTCAATACGTGTGCGTTAAATGTTAGTGGGTTTCTCTATGGAAACTGAAAATGGACTAAAATCGTGGCAGCAATCTTGAAGTGATTTAATGCCAGTGCTTCTCCAATGATACAATGAGTACCAGTGTAAATGCGCAGGAAACAATGTAAAAATATATAAAAAATTTAACAAAAAAGTAAAAAAAATTGAAAAAAGGTGAATGAAAGGCATAATGGCTATTATGGTGATTGTAATAGAGTGTATGGATGAGTAGCTAACCTGAGGGTGATTCTGGTCACACAGATTTGCAAGGGTTTAAAAAGAAAAAACATGTCAGCATGCTGACCGAGTGTGTAAATTGAATGTGATCATCTATGTTGTTGATGAATGCAATGAAATTCGTGATCTCATCTGGAGATCCCTTCCATATAAGGAAGGTATCATCAATATAACGCCAAAATCTCAAGATTTTCTCATTCCATCTCAGGTTGGTTAAGATGTGATTCAGTTCCAAGCGATGTATAAACAAGTTTGCATAGCTGTGCGGCTCTGAAGGATTTCATTGCATTCATCAACAACATAGATGATCACATTCAATTTACACACTCGGTTAGCACAGAAAGCATCGCATTTCTGGACATATTAGTAACGTGTAAAAACAATAAAATTGAGACAGATATATATATATATATATATATATATATATATATATATATATATATATATATATATATATATATATATATCAGTACTTTTGGTATATATATATATATATATATATATATATATATATATATATATATATATATATATATATATATATATATATATATATATATATATACCAAAAGTACTGACAGGAATAATTCTCTGCACTTCGCCAGTTGTCACCCAATGTCCCTAAAAAGGCATATTCACAATTGCTGAGAATAAAAAGAATATCCTCTCAAGCCAATACATACACGAAAAATCTAAATAAGATGCTCGCAAGATTTAAGGGCAGAAAATATCCAGAAATAGTCTTGACAAGTGCAAAAGAAAGGGCAGAAGCCATCAATCGATCAGAGTTACTAATAAGAAAGGGAGAAAACCAGCAGCAGACCAGTGTTTGTGTCCAAATTCTCAAACAAGGAGCTATCAGGTGAAAAAGATCATACTGAAAAACTGGCCTATGATAGAAAATGAACGGAATTTCAACTGAATTTTCAATTCTAAACCTTTATTTGCATACCAACATTCAAGGAACCTATAAGATTTACTTGAGACCATACCAAAACGTAAAAGTGTCACATACAGCGGAACCAAACCATGCTTAAATTGCAGCCACTACAATGACATCATCCGTGGTAATACTTTGAATCATCCCGCCACAGGAAAAACCATTAGATTGTTTACCAATGCAACCTGCGATACAAAACATTTGGTATACTAACTTAAATGTCCTTGTGGTCTTCCATACTTTGGGAAAACGGAGAGGAAAATGAAAGTTCGAATGACAGAATACAAAAGCACCATCAGAAATAAAATTATGAAGGCGCCAGTAGCTGCACATTTTACCATCAATAACCACAATATAAGCTAGTTAAGATTCCTGATCTTGGAGGTTGATCCTGTGAAACCTGGTACTGATAACAGGAAAAAACTGTTGCAACGTGAATTATACTGGTTTAAGAAGTTGGACTCTTGTAACCCAAAGGTACTTAATGAACGCTTGGAATATAGTTGCTTTTTATAACAATGTGTATAAAATTTCTGCATGCTGACATGTTTTTTTCTTTTTAAACCCATGCAAATCTATGTAAACATATATGTAACCAGAATCACCCTCCGATTAGCGAGTCATCCATACATAGCCAATATGCCTTTCTTTTACCCTTTTTTCACATTATTTTACATTTTTTAAAGTTGTTTTTACATTTTCATACATTGTTTCCGCGTGCTTACACTGATATTCATTTTATCTTTGGAGAAGCACTGGCATTAAATCACTTTAAGAAGGCCGCCATGATTTTATTCCATTTTCAGTTTCCATAGAGAAACCCACTAACATTTAACGCACACGTATTGATGTTGGATTCCAACCAGCCCGAGCACTGCAGGAACGTAGCATGCACCAGTCCCCTTCACCTGCCCACTGACCACTCACAGGATAACCACTATGAGTGAGCCAATGAACCTGAAAAGAGGGTGGTATTGTTGAGGAGACATCAAGTCTGCCACCCTTATGAAGCACTAGGACACTGCTTCCTTCTTCCTCCACGCCTCTGCACCTGTAGAAGAGACAACCTTTTCATATAGACTTATACCACAGGGTATATCCCAGCCCCTATGACCATGCCCTGACACAACACAAACAACCCCTCTTACCGGTTTAAAGCGCAGGCTTTTCTTCGTGAAGGCACCTTTAAAACACAGGGCACTGGAAATGCTATTTCCTGCTTCCGATGCTCTCTCCCATCGGGAGCACGTATTCAGTGTCCTTAAAAACAGTGCGAGGGGAAAAAAAGGACTTTGACCAGTACCAGAAAAAACCCCTTTATAGAAATGATAGGGAAAAGGAACCGGGACTGTTTGACAGCGAGTGGAATCCTAAACCAAAATCCAAGCGTTAGAGATACCGCTATCGCGGAGTGACCCGAAACGTCACTTCCGCAAACAACGATGTGAACCGGCGTCTAACCAGGACGCGCTGATCACATCCGTAGCTTCCTAACGTTCGGTGACAAAAGCCTTCATACACCGAAAGGAAACAACTAATAGACAGTGAACGGGAGCCCCCGAACACCCACCACCTCACTACGCTGGGACGGGAAAGCAAGGGAAAACGATAAGGGAAGCACCAACCCGGGACCCTACGCTAAATAACTTCAGGGAAGGGACAAGGACGGGAGAAAGGAATAAAAATCGTAATGCAACAAGGCAACAGGAATTCTTCTCTCGAGCCCGTGAAGAAGACAGAACAAAAAGGGTTCAAATCAGCAGAAGCGCATTCGAACAGCAGCCAGCAACCGGAATCCAAATTTGGCGATTTCAAGCAAAGAGTAAAGGTAGGACTACACTTTTATCCTACAGGTCATTGGTCATGTCATGCCACGGCATGGTCACTGAGAAGGGACTAACTGCCCAAAACCCTAACAATTGACATCATCAGAGATCGACCAGGACTCCGAAGAAGCTGCTTACGGATTACGGTTGAATTTATTAGCGTGGAGAGCCCCGCAATGCTTATACAAGCGGTAAGATCCAAGGGCACTGCTTTTTTTAACCTGAACGCATGCAGTGTTTCAGACCACTTCGTAACTTAAGGTTTATCATTTCTAATACGTACCATGAGACCGGAACGGAATGTTTGTTTACCACACTAAATACACGCTGATCACAGTTACAAGCAGCGTTAACTTAGAATATCTTTCTGAAACGCTCACTCACTATGAGAAGTCGGCTCCATAAGGGCAGTAGCATTGAGTACGTTTTTGCGTATTTTTTCACCACCGATTTGAAAAAAGCACAGGTCTCTCTCATTGATGGCCAGCACCGACATACACTTTTAGACAAACCTCCTGCCACAAGTTCTAGAATTGCGAACTTTAGAGCTGGGGAGCTACGTTCGAATCTCGACATCAGCTCAACATCCTGTGATTCCAGGCAAATCGCTTTGTCTCCCCGTGCCTACCACAAATGAATGTGTTCTTCTGTAATGTAAATTGTGCTCATGGCATGTTGTCGAGTTCGCGCTATATAATATTGCAAGGAAAAATAAAGTAGGGAAACTCGAGTTCACACTAGGTGTGGGCGGAAAATCCGTTCCGCTCGCGGATTTTGCGGATTTTCGGGAAATTCGCAATCCGCGAGATTCGCGAATCTCCCGCAAAATCCGCAAATCCGCGAGCAGCGGATTTTGCTCGCACTGTTCGCGTGAGTTCGCGTGAGTTCGCGCCCCGCGAATAAGTGCAAAATTGCAGAAATACGATTTTAGCAAAACTGAAAGTAACTACTTACCAGGTTCAAAAGTTCAGGCTCATCATTAGTAGCCATTTCCTGTAGTGCTTCCTGAGGGGCCCCTCCAGAGTTCAGTTGCCAGTTGAAACTATTATGTGACCCTGCTCTGAACCTCAGAATAGTTACACATATGCCACAAAGGTCCTGAATTACAGCTAAGGGAGACAAGCAGGAGCCAGGCTGGAAGTTAAAATCCATTAATCAGCCCCTAATTCATTATTGTCAGTTGGGGCAGGGCAGGTGTTGTAACTAATTTTGCAACAATGAAAGCACTTAGCAAGTGCAAAAGATCACTAATCAGGGCGCACTAAGGAAGCAGGTGCCAGCTAAAAAAATATTCTGTGACACATTAATCAGCCCCAAATTAATTCAGGTCACTTGAGGCAGGGAAGGTGTGCTTTGCTTTGCCGAAAATAATGTACACTGGACAACCAGAGGGTGTGGTGATGAAACAGAGGGTGGCATGGGTGGGCCAGAGGGTGGCATGAGTAGTCAGAGAGTGGCAGTGGTGACAGAGAGTGGCAGTGATGAAGAAGAGTGTCCTAAACAGGCTGGACACGTAGAAACAACAAGTTCGCAAAACTTGCGACCCGACAGGTAAGTTCGCAAATTGCGAAATTGTAAAAACCCTCGCGAACTGGCAGAAACACGGGCGAACACAAAAAAAAAAAATCCGCAAATTCGCGGGAATTCGCGGATTTTGCGGATTGCGAATCCGCAAATCCGCAAAATTCGCGAACGCGAGATCCGCAAAATTTGCCCATGCTTAGTTCACACACTACTGAACGCACACTCTTAAGTGCATCAGCAGTGCACTGTGAATCGGAGCGTTTCACAGGCCTGTCACAGATAAGAAATGCTATCAAAACGAAATCCTACAAAACAATATACTACTGGCCGGCAGCAATTCATACCCGGACAACGTCGGGACGTGCTGCTAGTATGATTATATAATAATTACACATGGATGTTAGTAATTTGAACAATGAGATGCCTCTGAACCAGATTCATACTTTTAATACTTTCCCAACACAGAAGTCACGTAAAAACACAAAGGCCCCACACAATAATCTACATCAAACACCTGCTGTTTTATTTAAAATATTATCCACTAATACCCTGTACGCAACGTAGAGCAACCACCCATGAGTGTTGACAAAGTTCTGAAGCCTAAACTCTTCCAAATGAAAGAAACATCTCTGTCCTATACAACATTCTTCTAACAAGTATATAGGTCATGAGGAAGGCGTGGCCAGCTACTGAACATGGCGGACATGAATTAGGAGTGCTCCGTAACCCGAGCTCAAACATCCTGGCAGAACGAATATTCTGACCTGTAATTGCGGTACGGAAGTGCTGCGAGTGCTGTGCAGCGGGTGTATGGGGTTCCGCTACCTGCAACGGTGTCAGCCTTAATTGTCAGAGGCTGTGAGAGCGAATGCCTGCGGTGTGACCACTGCGGGGGAAGGGCCCAGGTCTTATGGAGTTGGGAGGCGGCACCACCTACATACCTCTCTGGGCCGTGCGGTGCCTGGGATCTGCCTGGAGGTGGCTGCGGCGATCGCCCGTGGTGTGCAGGACTGCTGTGCGATCTGTCGGGGACCTGGACCCTGGTCCGTGAGGAGACATTGACGCTGCCCGAAGTCGGAGGCTGGGACACGGCGTTGGCCCAAGATCGGCTGGGACCTGGGGGGTGAGTCTGAGTGGGGAGATCTCTGCTGCTGCTGGCTGCTCATGCTTGGTGTCCGGGGGTTGATGCGCTGCTGCCCCCCCACCCCCATCGCCTCCTGTGAATGGCCAGATTGAGAGCCTGCTGTGACGGGGAAGTGCAGCGGGTAGAGGGCCATGGTGCATTGAGCTGAGAAAGAGACAGCAATATTAATGGACTGCCCTCTGCCTCTGCCCCGAAGCTGTGCTGCCTCTGATGGTGCATGCACCTGGCACCATTGTGTACTGTGTGTAAAGGGCATACCACCCTTATCTTGTGAATGGTGAATAGCTGTGAGGACCTTGTTTTTCTACCATCAAAGCTGGCATCACGAGTGTGGAAAGGAACTGTAGGAACACGTGGCTTCCCCCTCCCTGCTCCACCTGTGTTGAATCTGGCATAACTGGCTCAACGGAGGCTCTGTGACCATGGTCACCAGTGGCAGTGCTTGAGCTCACTGGTGCAGTCAGCGGGGCCCGTAGTGTTGGTGGCTGTAAGCAAAAGGGAGGCCTGCAATGTGCGCTGCCTCACTGGTCTCTGCAACAGACCTTGACGGGAATTTAGGAGCCTTCCATTCTGTGGTCCCTGCCCTGCCTGGAACACGAAGTAGGAATGGGGAGCCTGTACACTGACATAGGTTATATCACACAACCTGTGTGTAGAGGCCTGGCTGAACCTGCTTCATATACTCCTGGGAGAGCCCTGCTGCATACTACTTACAGACGGCAGGGGGAGACCGGTATGAGTGCAACACCTGTTCTGACTTATCAGACCCCCAGATCCACTGTCCAGCCGGCAGGAATCTGATACCCTGCTGTGGAGAGATGGGCCGTCAGCGGGGCAAAACGTAAGAGGTAGCAGCCACCAACTCCCATGAACTGGAAGATGGAGAAGTGCCTACGAACATGCAATCAGTCAATACGATCCCCCCTCAGGTGATGTGGAGGCGGATGACAAACTGGACCTACCTCTGAATGAAGTCAGAGAATCCAGGAGCTCTATCGAGCAGCAAAGAGCCACCCTCAACACCGGTTTCACCCTCCTAAAAGCAGATCATAACAAATTGGCTGACAAGGTGAAAGATCATGGCTCCATTCTGGAACACCTGATACCCCAACACAAGGATCATTCAAATCAGCTCAGGTCCTTCGGAAGCAGGTCCCGGGGCTGATAGACAGGGTCGAGGACGCAAAGGGAAGGGCACGACACAACAACATTCGCGTCATAGGGCTGCCGAAAAGCAGCAAAGGGACTGAAGCGTCGACCTATATGGAGCATTGGTTCTGCACGGATGTAGCCCCAGAGGGCCTCTTCGACTTCATCTGTGTTGAGAGGGCGCATCAGATCCCCACGGGAAGACCGAGAGTCGGTGCACCGCCTAGACCCTTAATTGTGAAAATCCTTAACTATAGGAACCTTTATGTGCTGCAGCAAAAAGCAAAAAAAACACAGTTGATGGACAGAATGTAGAATAATGTCATACATTCAACCCAGTACAAGGATCTGGGCCTAAATCCATCGTTTTTTTGCACTCCACACCACCCTGGGTTAGACACTGGCTATATGCAAATCAGCTCTGACCCTGTGCCTCATGGGAACAGTCCAGTCCGAACTACCAAGCCATGTCTTTCCTAGACCGGAATCAAGCATCCAAGGACCGGTGTTTGGATATCAGCCTTCATCTGCCTGGATAGCTTGTCTCAAGTGGTGTGGAGAGCCTGGGACTCAGGTCTGAGTATGCCCAGCACACTCGGGTGAACATTGCAAAAAACACAGTTGATGGACAGAATGTAGAACAATGTCATATATTCACCCCAGTACAAGGATCTGGGCCTAAATCCATCGTTTTTTTGCACTCCACACCACCCTGGGTTAGACACTGGCTATATGCAAATCAGCTCTGACCCTCTGCCTCATGGGAGCAGTCCAGTCCGAACTACCAAGCCATGTCTTTCCCAGACCGGAATCAAGCATCCAAGGACCGGTTTCTGGCTACCAGCCTTCATCAGCCTGGATAGCTTGACTCCAGTGGTGTGGAGAGCTTGGACTCACATCTGAGTATACCCAGCACACTCGGGGTGAAAATTGCAAAAAACACAGTTGATGCACAGAATGTAGAACAATGTAATACATTCACCCCAGTACAACGATCTGGGCCTAAATCCATCTTTTATTTGCACTCCACACCACCCTGGGTTAGACACTGGCTATATGCTAATGAGCTCTGACCCTGTGCCTCATGGGAACAGTCCAGTCCGAACTACCAAGCCATGTCTTTCCCAGACCGGAATCAAGCATCCAAGGACCGGTTTCTGGCTATCAGCCTTCATCAGCCTAGATAGCTTGACTCCAGTGGTGTGGAGAGCCTGGGACTCACGTCTGAGTATACCCAGCACACTCAGGGTGAAAATTGCAAAAAATACAGTTGATGGACAGAATGTAGAACAATGTCATACATTCACCCCAGTACAAGGATCTGGGCCTAAATCCATCGTTTTTTTGCACTCCACACCACCCTGGGTTATACACTGGCTATATGCAAATCAGCTCTGACCCTGTGCCTCATGGGAACAGTCCAGTCCGAACTACCAAGCCATGTCTTTCCCAGACTGGACTCAAGCATCCAAGGACCTGTTTCTGGCTATCAGCCTTCATCAGCCTGGATAGCTTGACTCCAGTGGTGTGGAGAGCCTGGGACCCACGTCTGAGTATACCCAGCACACTTGGGGTGAAAATTGCAAAAAACACAGTTGATGGACAGAATGTAGAACAATGTCATACATTCACCCCAGTACAAGGATCTGGGCCTAAATCCATTGTTTTTTTGCACTCCACACCACCCTGGGTTAGACACTGGCTATATGCAAATCAGCTCTGACCCTGTGTCCCTCATGGGAATAGTCCAGTCCGAACTACCAAGCCATGTCTTTCCCAGACCAGAATCAAGCATCCAAGGACCGGTTTCTGGCTATCAGCCTTCATCAGCCTGGATAGCTTGACTCCAGTGGTGTGGAGAGCCTGGGACTCACGTCTGAGTATACCCAGCACACGCGGGGTGAAAATTGCAAAAAACACAGTTGATGGACAGAATGTAGAACAATGTCATACATTCACCCCAGTACAAGGATCTGGGCCTAAATCCATCGTTTTTTTGCACTCCACAACACCCTGGGTTAGACACTGGCTATATGCAAATCAGCTCTGACCCTGTGCCTCATGGGAACAGTCCAGTCCGAACTACCAAGCCATGTCTTTTCCAGACCGGAATCAAGCATCCAAGGACCGGTTTCTGGCTATCAGCCTTCAACAGCCTGGATAGCTTGACTCCAGATGTGTGGAGAGCCTGTGACTCACGTCTGAGTATACCCAGCACACTCGGGGTGAAAATTGCAAAAAACACAGTTGATGGACAGAATGTAGAACAATGTCATACATTCACCCCAGTACAAGGATCTGGGCCTAAATCCATCGTTTTTTTGCACTCCACACCACCCTGGGTTAGACACTTGCTATATGCAAATCAGCTCTGACCCTGTGCCTCATGGGAACAGTCCAGTCCGAACTACCAAGCCATGTCTTTCCCAGACCGGAATCAAGCATCCAAGGACCGGTTTCTGGCTATCAGCCTTCATTAGCCTGGATAGCTTGACTCCAGTGGCGTGGAGAGCCTGGGACTCACGTCTGAGTATACCCAGCACACTCGGGGTGAAAATTGCAAAAAACACAGTTGATGGACAGAATGTAGAACAATGTCATACATTCACCCCAGTACAAGTATCTGGGCCTAAATCCATAGTTTTTTTGCACTCCACACCACCCTGGGTTAGACACTGGCTATATGCAAATCAGCTCTGACCTGTGCAGCAAAAAGCACGTGAGATGCCACAGATCCAGTTTGAGAACTGCCAAGTATCACTTTATCCTGATTACACGCTACTGGTACAATGACGCCACTCTGCCTTTCAAGATGTAAAGAGGAAACTACGCACTATGGACCTCAAATATGCACTGTTGTTCCCAGCCCATCTGAAGATAATCCACGACCAAAAGACTTACTTCTTCGAAAACCCAGAAACAGTGAGGAATGGCTGGAAGTTATGGAACCAACACAACTTTCGGGCCGACCCTCTCCTAGACCACATGGACCTGGAAACACGAGACACCGGCGGTCACAACATGTGATGGAGTCTAAGAGCATGAAGTCCTTACCTGGCCTCACACAGCAGCAGGTCCAGGCCAGTAAGGAAACTGCCCTGGTGGCGGCAAACTCCTTCAGGGACAGCTTCTCTCGCAGAATGTTGGAATAGTCAGAGCACAGCACGGTCTGTTCTGACTCTAAAGGCAGCTTAACGCTTTTCCCTACTGTGACGTCTCAAACGGCTGATGGACCGCTGGGATAACAGCTTGACTGATATGGTTTCGCTACTACAAACTATAGTTTGCTGCATGCGCTGCCGGCCCGCTGATCCCCTGCACCCTGTATATCCTTTTCATTGTTAATAAATCTATGATATTATAATAAATGTGATTTCTATATAATACGCTTGGGGAGCCCCTCAGGTTATATGCTACATAACATGATCAATGTGGCTACCAGTCCCCACTTTGCAATTGCCACAGTTTAAATTGTACTGGTTTATTGTTCACTTAGGGCCTCATTAGGATTGAGGTTAATCCGCATCCTCCGGGCCGGCGGAAGCCACCGCCGGCCCAGAGGATGCGGATTAATCGCTGCGGACAGAAAAAAGACCCCCCGCCAGATTAGGATGGCTGGGGGATCTTTTTTCCGTCCGCCGCTTTTCCGCCGCGGTCGCCTTCCGACCGCAGTGGAAAAGCTCTAACATGGCTGGCGGTGTCTATCAGACACCGCCAGCCATATTAGGATGGCGGCGGTCCTATGCCTTTCCACAGCAGCATTTCTGCTGTGGAAAGCATATGGACTTTTCTTTGGGGGCTCGTTGTGGGCCCCCAGGGGTGAAGGGGGGTGAGGGGTGCACATGGAGGGTACCTATGGTACCCCCTTGCGTGCACGAAGCGGCAGGCACCACGCGGTGCCTGCAGCTTTGTGCACGCAAAGGAAAACATGGTATTTTTAACATTGCGGCGTGTGCTGCTTCAAGCAGCACCCGCCGCAATGTTAAATATACAGGATGTGACCGCCAGGGTGGCGGTCACATCCTAATCTGCACGGAGGGACCGCCGCTGCCCCTGCGGACGGTCCCTCCTATGCTGGGGTGGCGGACGGACGCAGGTCCGTCCGCCATCCTAATGAGGCCCTTAGTTAGGTCTGGTCTGTTTTTAGTTGTAGGCTTAAACTGGTATTATGTTTAGTTTAGGGGATCTATGGCTCTAGCACAATGATGGCGTTAGGTCTCCCACAATTGTATGACCCACTACATAGTAGAAGACTCAGAAGGTGGTATGGTACAACATACGCTAGACAAATATACATTTGTTACATGGAACTTCCGGGGGTTAGGCTCCATACATAAGAGGCACAGGGTACACTCATTCTTTTTACGCCTGGGGGCACAGGTGGTCTTCCTCCAGGAATCGCACTTAATGGAAGCGGAGGCTACCAAAATGAGAATGAAATGGAGAAGTCAAGTCACATCCACCAATTACTCTGCCTTTGCACGAGGGATGAAAATCTGGATCGGGGGGGGGGGGGGGAGTGCCCTTTGTTATATTGGACAAACGAATAGACATGCAGGGACGGTATATATTCCTGCGCGGTACGCTAGACAGAATACCTGTTGTCTTAGGGAACATTTACGCTCCAAATTATGGCCAACACAAATGCTTCGGGAGTCTAAATTCTAAATCCCATGGGACATACGACTGTAGAATGCATATTAGGGGTTTGCAAACTAACAAAGACACAAAAGGTTGAACTGCGTTTTTTGGACCTAGTTCTTATAGCTTCAAAAAGATCCATCACCATGCGCTGGAAGTCAGCCAGAGCCCCCGCCCTAGGTGTGTGGCATACTGAAATGCTTCGGTGGGCGGGAGCTGAAAGCACGGCACTGCGTAGGGAGGAGCCTCGCAGCCTAAGGAAACATCCAATCTCCCTAGAATGGGATGCCATGGTGGAAGTATTTCGAAACATCACCCCGGATGCTGCTACTGGCGTTCCAAACTCTTCATAGTAACTGGGATCACACAACTATGTGCGGATTGACCTCTGTGGGTAATAGTTGAAGTAGTGGTTTCAGACAGTGGACACAGAATCTTACATTACCTGGAGATGTTTAATAGATATGCACACTCCATATGCCGAACAACATTGTACCCAATTTTTCTCTGTGGTCAGACACTAACATCTAGAAATAATAGACACATCCAGCTGCTGTTTTTCAAACAGTACAAGTCTTATCATATAAGCTGAGACTTGCAGTTCTAAAAACAGCAAACAATGAGACATGAAAAAGGTCCTGAGATGAACGAGCTACTTGCCTGAGACGCAGACCAACTGATTATGACTCTCGGGTATGGGGTCCTGCACGAATCCCAGAGATCTCTAGTATAATAGTGTATTTAAATAGCAAGGGTAGACTTAAGCTGCTTAGTCATTCGCTATACCAGGGCTATTTTATTATGTACAGTTTATTAATTGTGATAATCACATTTTTGCCTTGCATATGTCTCCTTATTGAAGCACGTTTTTGCAAGAAAGAGCACCTTAGTTTCAATAAATACTGTAAGCTTTATATGTGTCTCTCCTTTTAGTGGATAAGTGCAAGGATGACAGACAAAATGCGTGCACACTGAGCTATTGGTTCCTAAACTAACTAGTGAAGGAAAAGGCGCTTTCAGTTCTTAAGGCATATCTGATTTACCCATGTTCATACGGAGTGAGAGTGCTTTCACTTTTTCTTTGTTCTGTAAGGAACTGGTTTACGAGCTTGTTTTCTCTGTTCTGTTGGTTCAGTGGCCTTTTTTTAGCCTGGCTGTAACCAATCCCAGGTTGTTCCTAACTTCCTATAGTAGTGGACACAGCTTCATTTTATTGGCATTGGGAGGGTACTCCTGAGCCGATGCTCAAGTGGTTTGGTCTAGACCTTGTATGGTATTTCTCTTTGGCCATGCTACACTCCTGGCAATCGTGTGTGGGCAGTGGGGTTGTGGGCTGCCTGGCTCTTGAGGATTTTGACTCTAATACATCCTCTGCTTGGTTTCGTTTGTAGTCTCCAAAATGTAACAGGCTATTCATGGTTAGCCTTGTAGGATCAATTTCGATTGGCTGGGCAGTCCGTCATGGTTTTCGAGCTAAGATCAGCATCCAACCTATTGTTGTCTTTGACATTTGCAGAAGTATTCGCCAGACTTCGTTGGTTGCAGTTGGCACATCGTGTTATATGCTCACCACTCAAATAAGTTGTCCTCTGCATGTATAGATTTTTATTCACAGCAGGTGAATAAAATAGGAGAATTTGGCCCTCTTTTGTTGGTACCCTGCTGTATTTCAGACTGGCTGCAGGCTTTATGTCAGGTACTTCGCCCTCCTGCACAAACGCAATTAGTTGTGTCTCCTTTTGTTTGATTCTGATAGCCCAAATATTTCCATGGTGACAGTGCTTAATGTTTATAAGGATTAAAACCCCTGCCGTACATTATAAGGAAATCGAAGTCATTGAGGAGAACCATAACCACATAGTGAAACAAGGTCGAAGACTGATGGGCATATTACCAAGCAATAGCGATAATTATCGCTATGCATGGTTAGCGGGTAAAATTATATCGTGAGCACCGAGGATTTTTACCGCTGAGATACCTTGATATTATCAAGGTTTATCTCAAAGGCGGTAAAAATCCTGCAAAATGCATGAATATCGCTGAAAAATTTGCGATATTCATGCATTATCGTGACAATGCTCTTAGCCATGTTATCCACCTTCCATTGGATAACATGGCTAAGAACTGCTCTGGGCAGGCGTTAGCTTTTGGAGATATTAGCGCTTAGCGTGAATATTTCCAAAAGTAGATAATAGGAAATAGCGATGTTAGCGACTGTTTCCAGTCGCTAACATCTTGGCACGCCCACTTTGCATGTCATTAGCGATTATTATCGCTGACATGCAAAGTGGGCCCCAAGATGATTGCTATCTCCTTAAAGCTGTCGCTAACTGGTGTTAGCTACAGCTAGGTAATAGGGCGTGTAAAATTATCGCCGCCTTAGCGGGAAAAATTCCAGCTAAAGCGGCGATAAGGCCCTTGGTAATATGCCCCTGAGTTCCTTAATAACGTCAAGGAACTCTGAAGTAACTTGCAATATCCTTGTGATATAAGGAGGTAGCTACTTCATCTCACATAATAACATTACCTGTCACACAAACCACTTAAAACCGTAGGGGCAGATTTACAATTACTGGCGCATCCCTGCAAAGTTGCAGGGATGCGTCAGTAATTGTGCGCCGCAGCTCCGCCACCCATGATTGCACCATGGGGCAAAAACGGCACAGATGCGTCACGCATCTGTGCCGTAAAGGCGGTGCATTGCTGGAGGTGCGTCGCAAGCGCGACGCAGCTCCAGCAATGCTCTGGGGGGCCTATTCTTCCAATGCTGTGTCAAGCCTTACGCCTGCTTCAAGCAGGCGGAGGGTTTTGACGCACCATTGGCCTAAAAGTCTTGTAGATTTCACTCAGCCACTTAGGAGGCGTTCCTGCACCGGAACGCCCCCCCCTGCCCCGGAACGCCTACTTATGGCACAAGGCTTTACAACGTGGCGCATCTAGGAGATGCGTCACGTTGTAAATACCCCGCACCATGGCACATCTTTTGCGCCGGCGCTGCGTCACAAAAGTGACGCAGCAGCGGCGTAAAAGAGGCGCAAGGGGCTTGTAAATCTGCCCCTTAGTGCGTAGCTTGTTCATATGAGCGAGCAAGCAGGTTTACAAACCTTTGGTGCAAAATCAAACACATGAAAAACCTGTTAGTTATTTATTGCCACCCGATTTCCAAAACAGTTTTTTAGAAGTCAGTTTAAAAAAAAAAAAGCTGCACTTGCTCGAATGTGTAGAAACATGCAGAAAGATTCTAACTTTTCTCTAACTGTCTTAGGTGTGCAAAAAATAAACACATTCTCTCTACTTGTCATTGTAGGCTAAAACAATAAGTAAATGAAAGAAAAGCAAAGATCCATGTTCATTGAATTGAACAGCTGCTTGAATTATTTTCCGTGACTTGACATGTCTTTCACCTCGTCTGCTGGCTCTGGAAGCAGACATAATAATGTCGGAACTCGACAGTAATAGTTTTAAATAATTGATTTCTATAATCTTTTCTTTATAATCAGCAACAGGGCGTGTCACAAATTGCTGATTATAAAAAAATTAGATTCCTGAATTTACACTAGGATTAGAGAATCCCATGTATTATAAAACAATATGTGCCAGAGCCAAATTCGTGCTCAGAAAGCAGTGGCCAATGCTACAAATACAGGGGGTGCTGAATACCAAGACTGCATATTCTTGATTCTACATCATGCCTCTTTCATCCATCACCACATACTCGCTCCCCCATTGCCTTACTCTTGCAGGCCTGTTTTTATCAAGAACAAAGAAGGGCTGTGGGCTATTTCCCTCCGTTCTAAAATACCTTATCCTATTTTGTCTCTCGGTCCTTAGACAGTGCCTCTGACTGGTTCCAAGCCCTTACACCTAGAAACATATGTAGTGGTAACGAACAGACACTAATGGCGTTGTGGTCTTTATAAATAATCTTTATTCTCTGCCAAGGAGTTGTGCCAGACACTAGGCCAACACCATGAGCAACTGCTTCATAATGTAAATGTAAAAACTCTCAAGCCAAACCAGAATCATTCTACGTTCTATCCTGGACATGGCTGCCTCAGCTACACATATAATACATCTCTTTTCATTCAACAAACAAATACCAGAAAACAAACAAACTCAGACAGAACTAAACAGGAACATGACAACCACATACAAGTCAAGTCAAGAAACTTTAATTGGTTGTTCTTGTTGACAGCCATAAAAGCTTTTACATTATACATTTATTAACACGATTATTCATTAAAAGAAGAAATCAAATAAAAATAGAGTCATAAACAAGACAGATCTACATTAGGCATTCAGAATATTTAAAAGAAACCTTAAAAGAAAAAGGAAATAGCAATTCATGTATCAATACTTTTATCCTTCGATACTGTTTCTGAATTTCATTGCCAGTTTTAAAAAACTACATATATACAAAGTGTATTCACTTCTTAGCAGCTGAAGGAAATGTAGTGCAGGACGAAATTGTAGAAAATTCAGTTTTTTCAAACAGGGTTTTAAATATAACTTCCGCGGTATAACATAATAGGGACAAAAAAACAAAAATTGTGCCAGGTCTTGCGGAGACTTATCGTCGCAGCCGCAAGCCGGCAACACTTGCCCACAATGAGATCCCCTAGGAACAGCCAACAGTAAATGAAACAGGTTAAACCTGAACCTTGTCAATAAAAAAAGGTCATAACTAGATATTTGCCATGTTAGGTACGGTTCCAAAAGCAATGTACTTTTTATTAGTACGTGATTTCGTACACTATCTTTTTTTAATTCACATGACTCCCTATCCTGGTATCTAGAATCAATAAAAGCCTTCTTGACCGCAATAACATCCAATTTAGTAATGGAATCAGGAAATAAGAAAAGTTCAGGACGACCTAAATCAGTAAAGCACTTATACAAGTACTTTAACCAGGGAACCTTCATCCTGTTATCCCATATAAGTGCTTCTCTTAATATAAGCTGGGTGAGTGGTATGTTGTCATTTAGCCAGCAATTCATCCAACATAATAAGGGATTTACTGCAATTTTGTCACATACGAAGGGAACCCCCAATTCCTCATGCACAGAGAAGTTTGCCGTACCCCTGGGAACCCTTAGTAATTGTTTTAGAAAGTTATTTTCAACTATCTCTAGGGCTTCCAGAGGAGCATATCCCCATATTTCACTACCGTAGCATGCTGTAGTAACACTTTTGGCCTGGTAAAGTTTGAGTAATGCAGCAACTGGACTGTTTCCCATTTTCCTGGAAAAGTCCAGTATAGCCGCATTTGCCCTGATGACCTCTCCCTTCATTTTTTGAATCACGGGTCCCCAATTTAATTGACTGTCAAAAAGGACCCCAAGGTAAGAGAATGTGTTTGTTGCAGGGATTTGTACTCCATTTACATTTCAGCGATTTGGTTTTTTATTTCCTTGGCCAACCTTCATTATGTAGGATTTAGAATTATTAATACTTAAATCTCTGGATTTAATGAAAGAAAAGAAGGAGTCTAGTAAAATTTGAAGTCCATTGGCGTTCCTAGATAAAAGGACTGCGTCATCCGCATATAGCGGAACCGGCAGTCCCTTTCGGCCAATGTACGGGTAGTCTGTATTAGTACTTAAAAAGTGCTCTTCCAGATCATTTATGTAGAGGTTAAAAAGGAACGGGGCCAGAATGCATCCTTGTCGAACACCCCGATACACTCCAAAGTCTTTTGTCACATTTAGATCTTGTGTGTATCTGACATTCGCTTTGGTGTCAGAATGCATATCTTCTAGCAAATTAACTAAGTTCTGGTCCACACCCATTTTTGCCATGGCGCCCCAGAGCTTCCCGCGACTCACACAATCGAAAGCCGAGGAAAGATCCATGAACGCCATGTGGATCGTTCCTTGTCGGGCCTTAGCATACTTTCCAATGATAAGGTATAAATTTAAACATTGAGAGATCATGGAATGTCCAGGCCTAAATCCATATTGGATTGGAGATATTATTTTGTTTTCCTCTGACCACCTGACCAATCTATTCAAAATTACTCCTCCCACAACTTTGACCACGGAGTTTATTAATGATATTGGTCTATAGCAGAGAGGACTGTTACGGTCTCCTTTCTTGAATACGGGCACAATAGTAGATACCCCCCATGATTTTGGGCATCCACATGACACAGCCACATTAAGTACTGCTGTAAGGACCGGTGCCCAAAGTACTATACGAGATTTAAAAAGGTCAGGAGGAAGACCATCAGGTCCTGGGGCCTTGTTGTTTGATAGCCCTTCAATTCCCTTTATTACCTCATCAATTGAGAAGAGCAATACATTTTCTCTACTTTCATTTAATCTGTATTCTGCCTGCGACTCATTATACATACAAACAACCATACATTCTAACCTGGACATGGCTTGCTCAGCTACAGATATAATACATCTCTTTTCATTCAACAAACAAATAACAGAAAACAAACACAGACACAACTAAAC
Organism: Lissotriton vulgaris; assembly: GCF_964263255.1. Lineage (NCBI taxonomy): Eukaryota > Metazoa > Chordata > Amphibia > Caudata > Salamandridae > Lissotriton > Lissotriton vulgaris. Next base: position 1,185,426,973 of record NC_141693.1, on the reverse strand, counting down.
ATGACAACCACACACCAACATCCATACATCTACAACCAAAGAGATAAACATTCTTAAACTAAACATGAATGTGCCCAAGAGAAACCCCTCAACACTACCAAACATCCTGGAAGTCTAAAAAGTCAACTTACTAAACACTAACTGCATGGGCGATTACATGCTAACAAAATCACCCATCCAATGTAGTGGATGCCTATGTTTCCTTTGGCATTCCCTAACACTAGGATATGTGTTCGTCATATTGGAGTCACCACTGCAACTGAACACCCTCAATGATCCTACATTTCCTTGTGTTACCTGTTTCTGAAAACCTTTCCAACCATTCATTAGACATTAAAGACCATCTACTACATTTTTCTGTGTCCTCAACTTTCTTTCCACACTCTCCTCCTTTCTGTTACAGGGCAACATGCCTCAAATCCCAGCAAGGAATATTCCCGATCTAAACCAATTCTCACACATGGAAGGCACTTTGAAAGATCCTATGAACTTTGATAGACTCGCACACTATGCACCAGACTTCACCTTCACCCAATCACCTACCTGAATTATCCTTCCTACAGTCTCTCCTTTAGGTAGTTCACTCATGCTCCTGTGTCTACAACTTTCCATCCATTTTCTATCCAATATTGTACCTACTGACCTATCTCTCATAAGCTCTAACAGGCTCATCCCTGAAGAACTAGACAAAGTGTTGCATTAACCCCAGAACATATCCTCTTCAACGTCTCTTCCAAATTAAGAGAAGACTTCAATGCCATTTCCATGGTCACCTTTTTATTTTCAAATCTGTTTATTAATTATAAATTGAATAGGAAAACAAAAAGGAAGAAACAAAGCAAAGTACATCACTGATAGCATGGTACATTGACTTGGCCTTGCAAAAGTGCTCCTGTTACAATGAGAAGAAACAATAAAGGATGGGGGTGTAACAAAGATAAAACAATATGTTTATCAATTAACATGATACACTGGCATAGATTTGTTTTTAAACTGTAGTGTGTAGCAAAATAGCCAGAGAGGAATAAGGGGCTAAATAAATGCGAAAGTCAACAAGATCCCTTTTTCAATGAAAACTTTCCCAGTGTGATAGAAGAAAGGTATGGCGGTCCAGGGGACGCTGAACCTATAGTTGGGCTATGTGAGTAGGATTTGTACATATCAGTGTATTAGATTGAAAATATTTTAGGACTTGCGTGATGGTGCTCATGAGAAATGAGGTTAATAAATACGCCCCTCCTCTATAGAAAAATGGGGGGAAGACAAATAAATAAAAAAACAAATTGGAAGGTTAACGGGAGAGAGATGAGCTAAGAGTGTTAAGGGCGTGAATAGCTAAAATCCTCTAGGGGCGGGAGATGCCCCATCATGATCCTTTGGAATAGGAGAAGCGGTAATGCCAGCGTTTTCAATCTGGGATAAGTGTTGACTTAATGGTTGCCAAGTGTGGGTGCATTTGGAGTCTGCGTAATTAATACGGGCGGTAAGTAATTCTAGGGCCAGGACATGCCACAGCCAAAGAAACCACATTGTGATAGGTGGGGGGCGAGTTTCTTCCAACATAAAGCTATGGTCTGTTGTGCTGCCCCCAGCATTTGTGCTATTAGGCACCAATCTGAGTGTGTCATGGGTGTTAATTGTAGGGGTCTAATGCCCAACAGAGTCACTGTTGGAGAGCTGGGTCTTGGGAAAGCGTCAGGTTGGGGCAAGACTCCCAAATGTGTATGAAACCACCCGTTCCTCTCTGACATATCCAACATGTTGGGGGGAAAGCACCGAATCATCTTCTGGAGACAGGCGGGGGTAAAATACCAAGGTGTCATACGTTTATAGGCCGATTAGCATTGGGGGATGCTTTGATATATTTAGGTATGTCTCGCCAAAGTCGGTCCCAATTCTCTGTGAAGACCTCCCTGCCAAGATCCATATTCCATTGATTTTGGTATGTGTGGGGCTGGGATTGTTGCGAGTGTTGTAACACTTTATATCTGTTCCAAGATCCCTCGAAGGCCTGGACTATGGCTTTAAAGGGAGTCAGCGATCTAATCGCGCCTTGTGTGTAAGCAGGGGAAAGTAGCCACAGTCTCAGTTGATAATATTGCATTCTTCCATTGTCTGTAAGATGAAACGATTTTTTGCACTGTTCAAATATGATGAATGTGGCCCCCTGGAAGAAGTCCTGAATAATTTGACACTCGCCCTCTGTCCAAGATTGGAAAGGGTGAGTTGGAGGGCAGGCGAAAAAGTGGGGTTGCGTGCTATAGGGATGCTGGGGATTGGGAATGGGGTCAAGCCCAGAGATACTGCAAGTTTGGTCCATATATCTAGCACCGTTTTGTAGGGGTAGCTATGTATGCACTTCGGGGGCAGGCTGCACGGGAGAACCAAGCGAAGTCCCACAAGGGCCTACAAGTAACAGCTCGGTCCATGTGGAACCAATGTTTTTTGCTTTCCTGGACCACTCACTCCGAGATGAAGGGAAGATGACAGGACCAATAATATTCAAGGTGGTTAGGGCATGCCAGACCCCGCAATCGCGGGGTAGCATCAAAACTTTGTTAGAAAAACACAGGCGGCCTTTACCCCAGATGAAGGTGGTTAGATCACGTTGTAGGGATTGAATATCAGTTTGTGGGATTGGGGTGGGGTGGGTTTGGAATCAGTATAGCACCTTTGGAAGGAGAGATATCTTGATAGTGTTAATTCGACCCTGCCAAGAGAGGGGGAGGTTTCGCCATCTACAGATATATTCCTGTATGGCGCGTCTGTAGCTCAGCAAGTTGGCATGCGTCCAGGAAGATCGTGAGGGAGTCAGATCCAATTCTAAATATCTTATCGAACTTTCAAACTGTTTCAATAGGATCAGATTTTGAAATTCTTGAATCTTTGAAGACAGAGGGTGAGATTCAGGGCATGGGATTTGGTTAAGTTGACTTCAAAGGAGAGCAGGAGTAATGCTAATTCTGTCAATTAACAAATTGGAGAAACTAAAGAGGGGCGACATTTCTAAATGGTGGGAAGCGATTTTCCTGCAGAATTATATCGACCAAGAAATGGTTCCCAGGGGTCTCAGGATCTTTACCACCCCATCCTATGAAACACCCAATCCGGCAATGCTGGCTGAATGGTCAGAGAATTCATCAGTGAGCTCAAGGAGAATGTTGGAATCCTAGTGAAGTACGCCTGGATTGACAGAGAACTGCTCCTTAAGAAAATACAAGACACAATGGAAGACCTCAAGAAAGTACCAGATGGCGAGACATTAGAAAAACTTATCAACACCATGAAGGAAGGGAGGAGGAGCTACGACAGCAAACAAGATGGCTGCTTAGGTTCCAGGCTCCGCCGACCTCCGTACTCCGCCACAAGATCCTGCACAATATCCTGATCTTACGCCCAGCCTCTGCTTGGATGAAGTGTTCCTCATTCCGTTGGTGAAATCCCCAGATTTTTATCGAATGATTTCACGAACTTACACCCAGTTGAAGATCGTGGCCTGCTCCAGCGGTGAAGCCGGGGCCTCGAGTATCTGCAAGGCCAGGCTGCAGTGCAACAACATCGGCTGAGAGACCCTGGCAGGGTCCGGTCAACCGTAGTGGAGACTTCATCTACGCCCGAATTTGGTGGCGATTGTTTTCCTTTTCCAGCGTTGAGAGAGAGGTGACCTGCTGTTGCTGACTGCTCCACCACCAGGGCAAATAAGAGTGGGGATAGCAGGCAATCTTGTCTAGTGCCCCTATGTATAGCAATGGGAGGAGTAAAGCAGACATTGATGCGGATACGTGTGGTCCGTTGAGTGTAAGGGGCAATCAATCTGGAGACCTTGTAAGGGTCTAATCCTATTCGGTGTAGGACCTCCCTGTGAAAGCACCAGTCTACCCGGTCGAATGCCTTCTCTGCTTCCAATGACACCAGGCAGGCAGGAATGTCCCTGTATTTAACTTTTTTGATATGGTGGGTTATTCGACGAATATTGTCTGTGCCCTGGCGGTGGCAGATAAACCCGACCTGGACTGGGTCGATAATACCATGTAGATAAGGCTCCAAACGATTTGCAAGGATCTGTGTATAGATCTTCACGTCAGAAGTTAAGATGGCAATGGGTAGATAAGATGTGCAGAGGGAGGGGTATTTACCTGGTTTTGGGACCAGCACTATTTAAGCTTCTGACATGGTTGGAGTGAGTCCGGTGGTGTCAGTAAAATTATTAAGAAGGGTAATTTTTGAGCTGTGGGCAGAAGGTGTGATAAAAAGCAACAGTGAGATCATCAGGCCCGGGGGTTTTCAATATTGGGAGATGTTTTAGTGCTTTTGCTATCTCCTCCAGCGATATTGGCTCATTTAGAAGACTCGCGTAATGGGAACTGATAGGTTCCCAGGGGCAGGAATCAAGGAAGGAGGCAATATTTACCGGGGCACAAGGGTGGGCTACGTACAGCTTTTTTTGTAGAAGTTTGAGTGAGTTAGGCCTTTATCGAGTTCAGATGTAGCCCAAAAGACGCCTGGTCGACTAAGCTTGGAAATGTGGGCACGCAAAGATTGAGTCGGCAGACGTCACACAAGGCACTTACCTACCTTATCCCCAACATATAGAATATTTGTTTGAGAGCTATTAAGGAGCATCTGCTTTGTTGATGTGGTGTATGCATAGCTGGCCGTGCAGCGCTGTAAGCTGTTTTTTTGATTTGTAGCGAGGGTTGATGATGATCTTTTTGCCCAAACGCTTTAATGTCAATAGAGAGGGTTGACTTGAGAAGACGAGCCTCCCGGGAGCAGAATATCGCAATAGAGGAGATAACTCCCCGGATAGTTGCCTTGAAGGCATCCCATCTGACAGATTCTGACATATCAGAGGTGTCATTGGCAACAAAGAAGGCCTCAAACTCTTTCCGTATATCTACTACATCTTCTGGGTCACATAGTATTTGGGGAGGGAACCTCCATCAGGGGTGTGCTTTGCACTGTATGTTGGGGGGTTAGAAAGAAATCGAGACATGGGCATGATCAGAAATTGAGATGTTAGACATCGCCGCAGCAGTTAAAAGAGAAATCAGAGGGGAAGGATTGGAAGTAATAGTCGATTTGTGAATATGAGCGATGTACATGGGAAAAGAATGAATAGTCCTTGATGTCAGGGGAGAGGTATGTCTAGGCATCTAGTAATCCTAAGTCAGTGATGGTATTCTTAAGGGCCACCGAAAAAGCGCCCGTGCCCTGATTTGCTGGTGTGCTGTGGCCCCAGTCAGCATCCCACACCAGATTGAAGTCTCCCCGAGGAAAAACCTCCTCCAAAGGTTTTAGTAGATGTCATAGATGGGAGCACAGGAACATATCCTGGGCTTGACTAGGTGCATAAAGGTTTAGAAGAGTAAGGTCATGTGCCCCATTGTATATGAAGTTTAAGAAATCGACCCTCAATGTCCCGCACCACCCCGGGGGTCCTCCCTGCTAAACCAGCCCACAGTAGTATGGCTATTCCAGCGGTCTTGGAAGAGGAACAAGCCTAATTTTGCAGTGCACATTTAGTGTGTGCCGTGAGACGAGTGTCTGCGGAGACAAGATGGGTCTCCTGGAGTAATATTATGTATTGGGCTTGTAGAAGCAAGTAGTGCCAGACCTGGCATCTCTTATTGGAGTACTTGAGTCCCTTCATATTGAGTGAAAGGAGCATAACGGGAGATATCCTTGACATCTCGGTAGAAGTATCCACAAGGTGGGAATGTATAGGACACTTATGTAAATGCTAGCACACATTTGGGACCGCCAGAGACAATGAGATGTGTGAGAGTGCGTATTATGCCACTTAAGTGGGTAGGGGTCCCCAAATTACGTAATAGCTTAGTCGGGTTGGACAAAATGCAGTCATGTCCCCCTCTCTAAATACGCATCTAGGAGGTAGTGATGGTGAAGGGAAGAAGGGGTATATCCTCATCAACAAACGACCAACAGGGCCAACCAAGTTCAGTGTGTCAAGGAATAGACAATTGTTCACAGAATGGGCCAGTCTGAAGAGGTTGTTCTTCTATGTGACACTGTAGTTGTGGGGGTAAGTGGTGGATGCCAGGAGATTTCGAAGTCTCTGCTTTTGGCAGCCTGCTGCATGAGATGCAGAGGAATATACCAGCTGCTGGCAGGAGCGAAGAGTGGGTGTCGAAATAGTCAAGGGCAAGGCTTGGGGGTCCATTGCAGAGGCAAGTTTACCCATGTCTCCTTAGTAGCAGAGGCACATCCAATTATTGCCCTGTGGTACCAGGTTCTGTTGCATACGTTTGGAACCACATGAGTGGACTTGAATACAGAAAAACAGATTAAACCTTGAGGAATTAGAGATATGAGTGTGTCCCGTTAAATCATTGTTTGACCAGGAGGTCAAGGTTGTGGGGGGAGAGTCATTCAGGGTCTGGATTTGATTGATAATGATTTGCTTGTCCTGGGATGAGTCTTGGTCTTTGGGATGCTTCTTGTACTTAGGTGGCGGGACAGTAGACCATTTCAATCGGAAAGGTTTTACTGGGCGTCAATGGGAGATGAAGAAGCTGTTTTGCTTCATTGAGCGAGTGAAGGATTTGCCATTTGTCCTCCCAAGAGAACATCAATGCAAAGGGATGGCCCAGCTGGTAATTGAACTTAAGATCATGCAGTGTGCCTGTAACCGTAAACATTCTTGCGTTGGCTTAGTGCAGCAGGGGCTATGTCTTGGAAGATTTGGATTGAGCACTGCAGCAGGTCCAGCACATGGGCAGTCGCAGGTGTATCTTTCAAGGCAAGTTCACAGGGCTCAGGGGTGCAAATTTGTATGTCTGGGGGCTAAGTAGACCCTAAGTGGGGAGTAACTGGGGAAGACAGCCCAGACCAACACTTGCCCTCTTCACAGATATCCACTGGTCACTATCGCTGCTGATGGTGCTTATTGCTTCCCCCACACCAGTGAGTGTGTCAGAGCAGTCCCAGCCCCAAATTCCCAATAGAAGCTGCTGTGTTCGAAATAATCAAGGAGGGGTGGGGCCTCAGGCGTCAGACAGGATCGGGGAGGGAGCCACCAGTAGCAGCTAGGAGAGATGGGGGCCCCAACACCCAGACCCGACAAGTGCACATTACCTTTTGTTCCGGCACATAAGTCTAAATTGCCTATAGAGCAGGCCAGCTTCACCCAAGTCCTAAGGCTTCGCCGCATCACCATGCTCTTCCATCAGCATCTCCCTTGGCCCAGCCGTCACTCCTCACCTCAGCTCAATCACAAAGGGGCCTTGATTGCTCCCTATCGCAGGCTTCACTCCAGCCACTCAAGCCATGGGGGCCCCCACCGCAGTTCTTTCCAGCAGGGTGCTAAAGGGGCTTAGGCAGTGCCAAGGGGTCCTCTGGGCACAGGGGAGCCGGATGCCTAGGCTGCCCTGATCAGATGCACTCCAGGTGGTCAAGGCTCATGGCTCCCACTCCCCTGGCACGAGGAACAACAGCACCAGAGAAGCAGCCACATCCCATGCCCAATCCGGCAGCAGGTAGGCCGGGCCCGTGACCGGCGGCTAGATGCTCCAGGGCCCGCCCAGCCATCCAGCAGCCCCCGAGATCACCGCCAGGCAGGACCACCACCAGATGAGGCTGGGTGTAAGGCCAGGGGGTAGGTCTTCTCTCACTGCTCCGGGTCCAAGATGGCGGCAGCAAGCTCAGCAGCGAAAATAACTAGTGTATTCTCACGGATTTGCAAACTTATATTACAATTTGTTACAAATATATGTAAGTATGTTACATTACTGAGACCTTAATCACTGTATCAATCTTAAACGCAAACTGTAACATAAATTTGCAAATTTGTATGAATATACTAGTCATTTTTGAACTATATATCCAACTCTTCTGCCATAATAATATTGATTTTATAGCGAGGATACAGTGAGCATGTTTTTGGTCATTGCGCATGCGCAGTAGGCTTAGCGTCTCGCCGAAACCATGACGCGTGGCGGCTTTGCACTAACGCGCATGCACGTATCATCACTACATTAATCTAAATACAAATTGTAATATAAGTTTACAAATCCGTGAGAATACACTAGTTATTTTCAAACTACATATGTCATTTGCCTGTTGTAAGGATATCGTCGTAATTGAGGAGACTTCAAGCTTGTTCAGTTTGATGGCGTGCTTTCTGGCTATTGCGGCTGCACGTTAGGCGAGCGTCTTGCTGATCTCGTGATGCGAGGCGTTCTAGCACTAACGCGCATGCGCTAAACGATAGCAGATGCTTTTTTCGGAGATCTCGAGTCAACAGAGATCATTCTCATGTGCATGCCTTAAATCATTAGCCATAAATATAGTTGGCTACACACAGGTGCAATGAGATACGATTCTCGTAATCTTCATTTAAGCTTCTAGTTTGGCGGGCAAAACAAGGTTATCATCCAATCAGCCCCACTATTAAACGGAAGGGGTCAGTCCAGTCGGTACCTCCACTTCCTCTCGGATGACAAAGAGAGGTACCGACGGACAGGAAAGGTCCTTTCCTCCTTCCTTCTTTTTAGGGTTACAGATACCTCTTGAAAAGAAACAAGCAAGGTCTAGCTTTTGACCCTGTAGGAACAATGTTCTTCATTAACTATTCAATCCATCATAATTATGGGAGTCCAGTGAATAGTTTTTCTACTCTCTCATTGTTGATGCCTATACTCTTGGTAGCTGCTAGGAGCATGTGCTCACCTTTACTTTTACTCTTTCTTTTGCCAATACTTGTGGAGTTGGGACCGTGGATGATAATGACAGCGTCCACATTTAGATTGCTAGAGTTTGGATGTAACAGCTATTAGCTGGGGCATATAAAACATTGATATTTATGCCTCATGGTTTCTTTTTACACACTAGAGCGGGGCCTCATATTCCCGAGCGGTTGCCGGGTGAGGTGAGGTCGTCTCCCACGGAATGCGGGGTGAGTATTACAGAGAGGTATTTCTTTCTGTGATAGAGTTAGTATGCTCCTGAACAAGCTGAGTATAACATACTTATGCTACTTTGTTGTCTGTAGAGTTTCTTTGTAAATATGTGGATATACATGTAAATATGTGTTTGTTTTTGTATGTTTTCTCGAACAGGATAAAGGCAAATTTACTTCTTCCAGTGCACATTGGGGCTCCAAGTACCTGGTAGATATAAGCACTTCATATATAGAAAAACACTATTATGGTTACATACATTTTTGCACATTTCACGTTTTCCATATGTTGCAGTAGCTTACCATCATCTAGGTTCTAACGAAAGCCGGATAGAGTTTCCATTTGGCTGAAACATGTTGACCGCCCTGCACAGCGCCATAGTGTAGTTATACATTTAGACTACCTGGCGTGGTTTTAACTTTGACACTTAGACAAGCCTCATTAAACATATTTTTTGTCTAAGTCGTTAATTTTAACTTTCACTTCACTAGAGCACTGCACCACACGCCTTTAGCATTAACCTCTGAGTAACATTCTGGCTAGAGTTTTTATTCCACATCCATATCTGCACCGTCATTTGATGGTTTGGGCGGCCTTTGGATGGATTAACAAATCCCACATGATGAGATTCCGCCAGAAGGGTGGTCTGATGGTAATATCTCAGCCAGTTGAAACTCTTTCACTTTTTGCATGAGTCCTGTTGTTTTCTTAGTTACTAGTACAGCAACACACACAGAGGACCGGTCATTTCTGTTTAGTATTATGAGATTATGATGTAGGGAAGTGAGATGACAGGTCGTTAAATATATTCCCTCTGACCTCTTATAAATTTAATTTTTTGGCACCTTTATCAATCAACACAATCTTTCCATCTGTCCATGTCCTTGAGGATTGTACAGGGTATTGGAAATGTGTTTTATTTCACATCTCCCAAAGAAGCTCTTCATTTCATCAAATGTGAGTTGCGCACTGTTTTCATTGAGGAGGAAAACACTGTAAACCTTCCCTACCAAAGATCTCTTTTAATATTTTTACAGTGGACTGGTTGGTAATACTTTACACTATGTCTACTTCTATCCATTTTTAATAATATCTACACAAACAGCAAGATATATTTGAAGTTCAGGAAGAAAATGAAAAGGTCCAATAAAGTCAAGACAAATAATATTCCATGGTATTGTATTTGTCAAGATGTGTTATTTCTAATTAAGTATTCATAGTCCCACTTCTAACCCACTCTCTTCTCAATTAAGACACTTCATGCAGAAACACACTTCCTCACTTGCACATCAATGCCAGGCCACAAATATCTCTCCTTCAACATTTTACAAGTTAGAGTTTGTCCCAGATGTCTCCGATAATACTATTAACTTGGTCCTCACTCAAACCCACAGGTGATACAAATATATGGAAAGGGGCGACCATTCGGTCCCCCCGAACGTATGGTGGAGTACCACGATCCCCCCGGGAAGCCATCTTGGGCGGGAGGCGAGTCTCGGCTGGTATGCCCGAAGCGGCGTAGCCGGGGCGCGCCTTTTTCCCGCCCTAGAGTGGGCTGGCCTAGACACCAATGCGGCCGGCCACGCCCTCGGAGGCAGGCGGGGGCGGGTTTACGCCCGCCCTGAAGACGGATAAAAGGAGCGGAAGCCAAGAAAGCATCCTCTTGTTCCTGTGCTCTGAAGCTGCACCTCCCCGCTGCACGTGAGCTCGAGACGGAACGAAGAGCCAATTTTGAGCGTTGTAATCTTTCTTTTGTCTTACAGATATCCCGTCTGAGAATGCCCAAGACAGTCGGAAAGCAGGTCGGTACTGAGCAGATGCTCCGCATGCTCATGAAGGAGATAGCCGATCTGAAGAAAAAGGTGGAGGCTAAGGACGGGGAGGGAGGACCGAAACGGCCTTTGCAGGGAGCAGTCCCCGGTGGAAAAAGCAAGAGGCCCAGAAGGGGAGCACTTGGGGGAGACACCCCGGTTCCCGATACCCCACGTGAGGAGCCAATCCCGGTGCCGAAAGAGGGGAATCCAATCCCTGTGGTGGTCACCCCCGTGAACAGGGAGGATATGCCCCCCGAGTTAGCGGCACAATTGGCAGCGTGGTTGGGAAAAGATAGCGAGGGCGCCACGGCTGACGACGCCCGGGCAGTAATGAGGCAACTGCGGGAATCTAGGGAGGCTGCGAAGGCAACATCTTCTGTTCCCCCACAGGTTCCGGCAGCTGGAAGTACAGCAGGCCCAAGTTCGGCGACAAGCGCGGGGTCTACTTCAGGTAAGCGGCCATTGCCGATTGCGGGGGAGGGGTCTGTACCTTCTCGAAGGGAGAAGATTGCCCAACATGTCCCACTAGAAATTAAGGAATTGATTTGGGCGGATAAGTATGTAAACATGTTTTCATTGCTTACCGACCATTACGAGATAGAGCATGTGAAGAGCCAAAAGGAGCTCATGCATCCGAGTGTTTGGCGCGCAAAAATGGCCGCCTTTAAGGTGGACGAGAACATTGGTACTTGGGGCAGAGCGTGGGGCATATTTACCTCCATCATGGGCGAGCGCAGGCCCGAGTTGTTGACCGAGTTACCCATTTATCAGTCACGTATTATGGAGTATTTTGTGGCATATGGGGGCAATCAGTGGTTCTGCTATGACAATCTTTTTAGAAAAGCTAAGGAACACAACCCATTGTTGACTTGGGATTGTTACGACTCCGTGTCATGGCAAAAAATGGAGAGTACAGTAATGTTGAAGGTACCATTGGTAGGGAGTAACGGAGGAGAATCTTCCCGCCAAAACTCTGGGACGCCCTTTCGGACGGGTGCAGGTAATGAGTACCACTCGAAGCCGAGTGGCAACACAGGGAAAAGGGGGATCTGTTGGAATTTTAACAGAGGGAAATGTACGAGGCCCCAGGGGTCATGCAAATTCAGACATGAGTGTGGGGGGTGTGGGCAGCCATCCCATCCTGAGTCCTTGTGCAGAGCCAAAACGGGTGATAACGGTGGTAAGGGAGGCGCCAAACAGGTCTGATATAGTCCAAGGGGCGCCTTTACCTACCCCGATTGATACCATGGCAATGATTCCTTGGCTCAACGAATACCCGGATCATGCTTCCGCTGGGGTGTTGCGAAACGGGTTCTCATATGGTTTCCGCATCCCAGTGGGGGATTTTCAGGGTGTAGCAAACTGTAAGAATCAACTGTCGGTCTTGCAGCACGCGGCGGTGGTACGGGTAAAGATTGGGAAGGAGGTGACTCGAGGTCGTGTTGCCGGTCCATTCGATTTGCCACCTGTTGCTAACTTGGTTTGTTCCCCTCTAGGGGTGGTCCCCAAGAAGGACCCGGGTGAGTTTCGGCTGATACATAACTTATCAGCCCCACGTGGTCTTTCCGTGAATGACGCGATAGACCCGGAAGTGTGTTCAGTGCGGTACGCATCTTTCGATGAGGCCGTAGCCATGTTGAACCGCCTGGGGCCCGGGGCGCTGATGGCAAAATCAGACATCGAGTCAGCGTTCCGGTTGCTCCCGGTTCATCCAGACGATCAGCGTCTTCTTGGTTTCATGTTTCAGGGTCGCTATTACATGGATAGATGTATGCCAATGGGGTGCTCGATTTCATGTGCCTATTTCGAGAAGTTCAGTTGTTTTCTGCAATGGGTGTTCACAAGGAAGACAGGTTTTCAACATGTTATGCACTATCTCGATGACTTTCTGTTTTTGGGGGCAGCCGGGGATCCTGAGTGTGGACAGGCTTTACATGAATTTTGTGTCTTAATGAATGGATTTGGTGTGCCATTGGCGCCAGGTAAGACTGTGGGTCCCTCGACCTTGATCGAGTTTCTGGGGATCGAGCTCGACTCGGTGGAAGGTTGTTTTCGATTACCCAAGGAAAAAGTGTTGAAATTCAGATTATCCCTTGAGACATGCATTCGTGCAACAAAAGTAAACCTGCATCAATTGCAACAGGTGGTGGGTCAGTTGAATTTTGCCCTAAGAGTGATACCGATGGCGCGCCCCTTTTCCCGCTCGATTGCACAATCCATGGTCGGCCTGAAGGAAAGGCATCACCGCACGAGACTCTCGGCAGAGGTTCGCCAGGACATGCGCATTTGGTTGGCATTTCTGGCGGATTTCAATGGTCGAATAGTCTGGAACAAACCAGCGGTGTCCTCCGAGGAGCTGGGGCTTTGGACAGATTCGGCGGGGAGTATGGGTTTTGGCGCCATATTTGGTACACAATGGTCGGCTCAAAAATGGCCGTCATGGTGGCATGAGTGCGGGTTGACGAGTAACATTGCTTTTCTCGAACTTTTTCCTATTTTGGTGGCCCTGAAAACGTGGCCTGGGGGTTTCCGTGATCACTCTGTGGTGTTCTGGTCTGATAACATGACCGTGGTGGAGTGTATCAATAGTCAGGCAGCACGATGCAAATTGATTCTGAGACTGCTCAAGGAAATTGTGTTGTTATGCATGCAACTGAATGTACTGTTTAGGGCAAGACATGTGCCGGGGGTGATGAACCAAGCGGCTGATGCGCTTTCTCGTTTCCGTATGCAGGCCTTCTGGGGTTTTCTGCCCACAGCGGACCCGGTGGCGGCACCCTTTCCCGAAGCTCTCTGGTCTCTCGGTGCCCCGAACTACAAAACCTCATGGGAGAGAGTTTAGCACCCAGGACGAGGAAGGCATATGAAGGGGCGTTCCGTTCCTATTGGTCCTTTTTGGGTACTGCTAGGGGGGAGCTTTGGGGTCAGGAAGAGTTTGTAGTGAAATTCCTGCTCTCTTTACATCAGGCAGGCAAATCAGTAGCTACGGCCCAGAGGCATCGGGCCGCCATTTCCTTTATGGCAAAGGCTCATGGGATCCAGGACCCGACAGCGTCTTTCGTTGTGCAGAAAGCGCTACGTGGGTGGCAACGCCTTGAGGGTCGCAGAGTAGATGAGAGGCACCCGATAGGTCTGGATAGGCTGACCCTGTTATGGTCCGTACTCCCGGCAATGTGTTCATCCCAGTACGAAGCAGTGTTGTTCCGAGCCGCATTTGCACTAGCATTCCATGGGGCTATGTGGGTAAGCGAATTGGTGGCGAAGAACAAGCGGGATACGATGGGGGGACTGTGCCGGGAGCACATTCAGGTCAGGGGGGAGACGATGACGGTCTCGTTTGTTAGGTCCAAATCCGATCAGGGTGCAATCGGGGACTGCGTAATCATTCAGAGGATCCCCGGTTCTTCCATGTGCCCTTGTGGTGTGCGTAGAGCAATATTTAGCGCAGAGGGTGGCAGCATGGGGGGGGACCTTCTTGAGACACGCTGACGCCACCCCACTGACGAGGTTTCAGTTCCAGAGGGTGCTTGCGATGTCTATTTCAGCCGCGGGCTTGAACCCCGGTGAGTTCGGGACCCATTCCTTTCGGATAGGGGCTGCTACTGAGGCTACAGCCAGGGGTCTGAGTGTGGAGCAAGTAAAACATGTGGGGCGTTGGTCCTCTAACTGTTATAAAAGGTATGTGCGGTTGCACATGTTGTGAAGCTGTAATGATATACTCACGCTTCTTGTCTCTGTTTGATTTTCAGTAACGCAAGCTCACGAAGCGGGGCGGACTGTACAGTCGACCCAACTCCTGGGGACCAGCGGTCAGAAATCACCGTCTGCGAATAAGGAGGTGTGGGTCGTGGGCCACTCATATGTGAGGCGTGCCGCGGACGTATTCAAAGCAGGTGATATGAGTCACGTGGCTGGGGAATACGGGTACAGGGTGTCCTTCTACAGAAAGGGCGGGCTCTGTATTGACCAGTTTCAATTCTTTTTTGAGGGTTTGTTAGAGCGGACGAGGTCACCGCCGTCTATAATCATAGTCCATCTTGGGGGTAACGATCTGGTGGCCACTGGTAGACGACTTCTTCTTGAGGCAATGCTTTCCACAGTAGGTTGGTTGGCAAGAAGAGTTCCAGGGTGCACAATTGCATGGTCCCATATGATCCCACGGAAAGTGTGGCGGGGGGCTATTTCGGTTACTGCATTGAATCATTCAGTAAGGAAGATAAATAACAAAGTGAGTAGATTGTTTCGTTCAAATACACTGCATTCTGTTTTGCATGGTTGTATCAAAGGGGACAGTATGTATTTGGGGGACGGTGTTCATTTGTCCCGGGTGGGGAACGAGTTACTCATAGGAGACTTCATAGCCTGGTTAAGGAGTTTACAGCATGACCTTTAGGTAGGAGTGTTTTGTGGGGGGTCCGGATAGCCGGTCAACTATCCGGCCTGTGGCGGTAAGGTCATGATCGGTGAGCAGTAATTCGAAGATCCCTATGAGGGGGCGTCACCCATTATGGATGGGAGCGCTCGGGGGAGGTGGCCAATTGGCCCCTCAACGGGGAGGCGGTCCTGTCTAAGGAGAGGCCGCCGGAAGGAAAGGAAAGGTGGTCAAGGCCCCTTCCTGGATAGGAGGGGCTACGGCCCCTCCTGGGGAATTTCCCGGGGCCAGGACATCTGCGACGGCAGATGGGTAAGTTGTGTGGGGTGCGGGAGGGGGTTTACGCTACCTTTTAGACACCTCACACGAGTCCTCGAACGACCGTTAAATGGCGTCGAGTTTATTGGGGCCCCCGTCAAGTACAAAGGGAAATTGGTAGATGCACTTGAGGTACGCCTCTGTGCGGTCGCTCCTCTCACAAGTGAGGGGGGTATTTCTGGTTTAGGGATCTGACACCGGTTACGACCTTGCCGTTGGCCCTTAACGTTAGGATGTACAATTTCAAGTCAAATGTTTTGTAGGATGTTAGATCGGCTAGGAGAACCTTTGTATTAGAGATCTGTTAAGGTTAGCCAAACATCGTAATGTGGAAATGAAATTGTACATAATATGAAACTGTTATTTTAATGTTTTATTTTGTTTCATATTTTAATAAATACGGCCGGGAAGGGTAACTCCCTTCCCGCCTTCCAAAAGTTCAAGAACTGTTTCCGGTTTCCCAATTCTTGGGGATTGTGTTGAGAGGGGGTGGCGGGTATCTCAGCCATATGGAAAGGGGCGACCATTCGGTCCCCCCGAACGTATGGTGGAGTACCACGATCCCCCCGGGAAGCCATCTTGGGCGGGAGGCGAGTCTCGGCTGGTATGCCCGAAGCGGCGTAGCCGGGGCGCGCCTTTTTCCCGCCCTAGAGTGGGCTGGCCTAGACACCAACGCGGCCGGCCACGCCCTCGGAGGCAGGCGGGGGCGGGTTTACGCCCGCCCTGAAGACGGATAAAAGGAGCGGAAGCCAAGAAAGCATCCTCTTGTTCCTGTGCTCTGAAGCTGCACCTCCCCGCTGCACGTGAGCTCGAGACGGAACGAAGAGCCAATTTTGACCCACCCACCAGCCCCTGAGGACAGCGATTCGTTGTGAATACAGTTGATATAGTATCTTTTTTGTTTTCTCTGTTTTCTTACAGGTTGTGATGATTGTCGTGAAATTTCTTAAGATGCAATAAAGATTGGTTATTTTCAGTATGTTTTGCAAATAAAGTAATTTGGAACAAGGATTGATCAGTATTTACGCTTGGTAATAAGTGAGGTTTGCTGTGTAATCTTAGTATCTTAGGTAGAATTGTCGTATTTATTTTGGTCGGGCGGTAAGGTCATGATCGGTGAGCAGTAATTCGAAGATCCCTATGAGGGGGCGTCACCCATTACGGATGGGAGCGCTCGGGGGAGGTGGCCAATTGGCCCCTCAACGGGGAGGCGGTCCTGTCTAAGGAGAGGCCGCCGGAAGGAAAGGAAAGGTGGTCAAGGCCCCTTCCTGGATAGGAGGGGCTACGGCCCCTCCTGGGGAATTTCCCGGGGCCAGGACATCTGCGACGGCAGATGGGTAAGTTGTGTGGGGTGCGGGAGGGGGTTTACGCTACCTTTTAGACACCTCACACGAGTCCTCGAACGACCGTTAAATGGCGTCGAGTTTATTGGGGCCCCCGTCAAGTACAAAGGGAAATTGGAAGATGCACTTAAGGTACGCCTCTGTGCGGTCGCTCCTCTCACAAGTGAGGGGGGTATTTCTGGTTTAGGGATCTGACACCGGTTACGACCTTGCCGTTGGCCCTTAACGTTAGGATGTACAATTTCAAGTCAAATGTTTTGTAGGATGTTAGATCGGCTAGGAGAACCTTTGTATTAGAGATCTGTTAAGGTTAGCCAAACATCGTAATGTGGAAATGAAATTGTACATAATATGAAACTGTTATTTTAATGTTTTATTTTGTTTCATATTTTAATAAATACGGCCGGGAAGGGTAACTCCCTTCCCGCCTTCCAAAAGTTCAAGAACTGTTTCCGGTTTCCCAATTCTTGGGGATTGTGTTGAGAGGGGGTGGCGGGTATCTCAGCCATATCACATCTCATTGTTGTAGCACCTCATTATATTTCTCAATAGTCTCCCCAAAAACCATAATCTCATCTTGAAAAAATAGTACATTCTTAAGGCCAGCCAACATATTTGTAATTATTCTTTGAAAGACACTGGGCAATTATGAGAACCTAATAAATTATAAGCACCATCAACTGTGATAAAAGCAGTAAAGGCTCTTGATTCAGGATGTAATCTTTTTTGGTGGTAAGCACTTCAAGTATAAATTGTTGTAGTACTTACCACCCGATAAGAACAACAAAGAACTTCTCATTCACTGCAATAATATTCACATTGAGGCTCATAGGTCGACACAAAACCTTACATTTCCATTGGCCTTCTTTGTGATTACAACTGGGGACAACCATTCAACACCTTAAACTGTCTCTGTGATCTCTTCTGATCCCATTTGCTTTGGGGTTACTGTGACTTCTTCCCGAATTGCCTGTGAAAAAAATCTCACTGGTACTGCCCCTTTTTTCAACATAAATCTTATGAACATATTATTCGGAAACTTTGCAAAACATATACAAGATATCATCAAGACTTTTCTGTTCTATAACCAGCACCTAGTCTGTTGACCTAGGGTTTATGATTATCTCCAAGTCATACTGATGAACCCAGTCGAACATTGGCGGTCCAGCTTTGCCAGCGTACACTGTCAGAGTCACATGAATTTAGGCTCCCTAGTAGCCTTTGAGAAATATGCCTCTAGGATTCAGTTTAACCTTTGGCCAAGTGAGATCCTTGGGAACAGCAAGGTAAAGTGAACCAGGGCCCACCATCAAATTTAATTGAGCTGATGGTCTATTTTTTTCCCCAACAGTCACTTTAGGATTTATGCCTCACGGATTCAGTTTAACTTTCGGCCAAGTGAGATCCTTGGGAACAGCAAGGTAAAGTGAACCTGGATCCACCCTCAAATTGAATTGAGTGGATGGTCTATTTTCTTCCCCAACAGTCACTTGTTGATTACCCAGACACATAAGACGCTGTAGTGAGCATCCTCTGCATCTTCCTAAATGATGGATACTTTGCAAGAGTGTACAGAAGTATGAGCAGAAGCAAGGTGTTCTCGTTTGCCACAATTTGGACACTGCTTTCCAATTGCTGAGCATATTCTTGAATCTCCAGAATGAAACATACTTCTGCACTTTTTGCACATTTTAACCCTAGTTTTATTCCATAAAATGTTGCTGTGATTTGACTTAAAATTCATAAGCTTGGAAAATTTCATGCTATTAAATTGTTTTTCCAACAGTATTTCTGTCCTCATCTTTGTCACTAGTCTCTGACATATCCACAAAAAATTATATCTGTTTTCCTCACTTCCTTTGTGCATTGTTCTGACTTTTTAACTATATTTGCAATGGCAATTGCATCATTTAATGATTGATTTCTGGCAGCCCACAAGTGTTGTTCTATCTTTTGGTTGATATTTTATAACTTTTGTCAGTCATGCTTACAAATTGAGATTTATCAATCTTGCAACAAAATCATTGATTTTCTCAATTAGCTTTTAGGGTTGAGCATACAACTTTTGTCTACACATTGCAACATTAACAGAATTTACAAATCTAGTTTCTGAATACATTAATGCATCCTTGTTTCCATCTTTTATCTCATTGCTCTGATCATCTAATGCTGGAGAACGATACTTAAAAATGCTCAGCCAAAATATACTAAAGCACAACGAGTCGGTGTAACTATTATCCAAAGGCAGAAGGAGAATTATAAAACCAGCATTCATCAGATTCAAGGTGAGGCCTGACGAGATTTGGTTGGTCTAGCTACTAAGTAGAATGGTATGGCACTGGATGGTCTATATCTTTATGGTTTCATATCGGATGTACTGGTGGTGGACTCTTATACACAAATGTAATTAATTTTGATTTTTATTAACTTTTCACAAAGTTTCTGTGTATGCTATTGGCAAAAACCAGACACGACTCTTAGGAGAACGATCTGCCTCTTTGCGTCAGTTGTTTTCTTTTTCTGATTCACATCCGTCACAAAACGGGTCACAAATGGTCTAGTACTTCACTGCAATAAAACACCAAAAGGTTGAAACATATATGTAAAATCTGTGTTCAAAGGAACTGGACATACAACAAGGTGTATTTCTGTATAGCTATTTACATGTTTTCCAAACAGGAGCGTTCTTGATGTCAGATGCAGTTTTATATAAAAAAATATTTTTTTTAAATCACAGTACACAAGAGCATATGTTTGTTTTGCTTTGAATCGTGACTATAATATGTCACAGTATACAAAAATGGTCTGAATGTATTTCTCTGCAGCCTTGAGAAAGCCCAGGGGGGCGAAACGTACGTTGGCTGCTGTTGTAAGAAGTGAATTAAAGCAAATACAAGGAACTGATTCAAGACTCTTTTTTTGCGAATAGAAAAAAAAGGACATTGTTTTGTGGCAAATTGATACACATAATGTACAGAAACTTTGTTTTGTTCTTCATTTCTCCTTCTGCCTTTGGATAATAGTTACAACGACTTGGTGTGCTTTGGTGTATTTTGGCTGAACATTGTTCTAGGCATTTTAGTCCTAAGGTAAGCACACCCTGATGGGTGGGTAGTGTGACACCATGGGACCACCCTAAAGACACATTTTCTTGAAATGATTTAGAAATAATTCACTGTAAATGGATGTGCAGATCGCAGGGCAAACCCACAAAGCTTTGAAATGAATACTTAAAAATGTGTTGACCTTTTATCTCCTGTGCATTTAACACCAGGGCTGTTTTCCTTGTCTATGAGAAATTGGTAACATCTAGTGCTTCCAAATAGCTGCTGAATATGTCCTTCCAATCTTCCCATTCCATGGGAGGAGGACCTCGTAAAGGCAGAAAGCTTGTTGGAGTAAATATACCTGGTGAGACGTCCATATTGTTTAATGATTAAATGTGTGAAAATATCTTTACTTGTTTCTGTTTCCTACATTTCTGCACAAGGTGGCGATGAAAATAAAGAACAGGAGGCAGAAGTTTACGTGAGATGACAATGCTGAGCTTTCTGAGAGAAAGCAACCTGTTGATGAGATATCTGCTTTCAAGTAAATGCATTTTTTAACAAGTCGACTTGTCAGAATGTACTGGAATTGACACCCAGTGTTTGATGCAAGCTATGTTAAATGGAAGTCCCTGAATGGGATTAAGAATGCTCTTACCATTTAATTAACATGTAGGCTTGTTTTTCCTTCCAACAATGTCCTTAGAGAGCCTAATTACGAGTTTGGTGGTCCGAGGACTGCCAGACTCATGGGGGAACGGTACTGGCTGTCCAGCGACCGCTACACCAGAGCTGTGACTGCCCTAATACAACTAGGGCAGTCGGACTGTCGCAGTTGCTGGGGAACTGCCATTCACTGGTGGTGGTGCGGTGGTCTTGAGGGGGCAATATGCCTGCTGGGACTGCTGCAGTCCCACCAAGCATATTATGAGTTTCCTCTCCGTCACGGTTTTCATGATGGTTCCTCTTCCAAGAAAGATTTGGTGGGTAGGAAAGAAAGGAAGACCTACAGGGCCCCCTGTTGCCTCAGGGCCATGGGGTGCATGCAGGAGGGACAACATGTGCTGCCCTGTGTGCATGTACCCCACTTCCTGCACGGCATATACTTTACAGTCATTGATGTGCAGGAACTTTTTGGGCGTTCCCATTGAGGTGCACCAAAAAAAGCCCGCAAGAAACAGGAAAAACTTGTAATCTGGTGGGGGCGGCCCCATCACAGGTTTGGCTGTGCGGCAGCGGGATTCCGGCATGGTGATCCGCTCCCACACCACCAACATCGTAATCAGGCCTAGAGCGATGTAGGCACTCCTCACCAAACTGTAGTGGCAACAGTCACACACTGATGATGTTGTGGTCTCTTAATTCTCAGTCAGGGAGTCATGGAAGCCATTAGGCCAACACCACTTGGCGCCTGCTCCATAGTAATATGTAAACACTCTCAAGCAGGACAAGAATTATTCTACATTCTAACCATGGCTGGATTAGCAATTGATATAACAACATATCAACTCTATGGTAAAAGGATGCATTTGCCACATTAACATAAAGATCAAACATACATTTTCTCAAATCGTGAAATACAAGATATTGGTAACATAGGCAAGAAATAACTGACAAGAAATTAACTTTTATTATTTATATAATGATTGGAAACTTCTATTTCATGTACATGATTAGCTGCATATAGATGTCTACTTGGAGTTGGTTGCAGAATATCGGCCAGCAACTGTTTCACCCAAAGTTGGTGCGCAGACTTAGGGCTTTTTCCTGGCTGAAATGTAAGAAGAAAATTAAATACTAAATTAAGCGTCATCTGCTAAGCATGAAACTTGAGTTTGGGTGAACACATTTAGTGTAACACAGCACTCGTGTGTAGGTTATAGTACGGTAAAGTGCTGGGCAGCATAGTACTAATGATTTGTAGCTAGAAAGAATGAGAGAAATGAAAGGTAGAGGAGACAGAAATGCAAAAGATTGAGGTAATTGTGGATTTGGATGGCAGTTAGGTAACTGAAGTGCTTCATAAGAGAATATATACTGATTGAGCAGTCCATTTGGGTTCAATGTTGTATGATGAAGAACTTTGTACGCTATTTGGAGCAATAGGCTGTGTCCTGTCTGAATTACAATTTTGGTTTACTGTGAGATACATTATTGGAGAAAATAACTAACCTGAGGGATATAAGGTAGAAAAAATGTATGATCTATGCTGGGAACCATTAGGACATAGATTCACTTCACTCCTATCATATGCTAACTTGAGTATGGCATCAAAGGTAATCATAAAAGCCACTGTATTATTTAGGACTGCTCAGATATCTGTCACCTCTCCCAAACCCCCGCCCCCTGTAGCCTTTCTGTTCATTGCTCCAGGGTTGGTTCTGTTTCTGTGTCATCCTCCTCCCCTGGATTGCTGTTTCTGTCTTGCAGTGGACAATCCTGGGAGGCGGTAATTTGTATGTCCGCCAAATTTTGACCTCTGGCCTTTGGGTAGGACACGGATTATAGATCCTGGTGTTTTCAAATATTTTGTGTCTACTTGGTTCCTGTGTCCACCACTGCTTCTTGTTATTCTGTCTGGTGTACAAAGTGGGCAGCTGTGTTTTATTCCTCCTTTTTGGTACGATGTGGTATCTGCCCTCCGGAGGCCTCTGGTGAGTTCTCTGCTTCCAGTCAGCTTCATTTGCTCAGGCTGTTCCCCTGTGTTGTTCGCATGGGTGGTTTTTAAATGGCTTTGCCCTGTTCAAGTTCATGTGGCCTTTTTCTTTCATGGGAAGAACAAATGATGAGTCTTTTCAACGTGAGAATACTCTAGGGTTGTCACTCATCACCTTTTGGATAAAGTCTCTGACTTTTAGTCTGAAGCATTGTGGTTCAAGTCTTGCAAGATCGTGGGTCTGTTTTATATTCCTATGTAAGCTTCAAGTTCCGTTTAACTCTAAGGTGCTTTAGTGATTTCTTCGATATGTGAAACCTTAAAGCTTGGGTTCACTCTGCTGAGTTGGGAATGGTTCCTTTTGTCTGTTTACCATTTACTGTTGAGATGGTAAATGTCTTTTCTCTATATCATGGTGCTGGCCTTACATTCCTCAAAGGAACATTGCATGTTGTTTTTTTGATATCCCTTATAGATTGATCAGGAGGAAACAGGTTAGTTGGTCAAGAAAATGTTATTTCATTAGGCACAATCTTTTTCAGAAACTAATTATTCAATGAATTCTTAGGTATCATGCACAAAGATATGAAACACCAGTATGGTTGATTGAATTATATGTATTGAAACGTGTGTGAGATAAAAGTGTGTACCATCACCAATGAGTAAAAAAATTAAGTTATAATTATAAAATGTTCGAAAACAGCTAAGGTTTTTGAAAGCATGCAAGTGTTTCTTCTGAGGATGAACTAAGGCAAAGTGAGTGTCTTTTTAAGAAAGCAGTCCAATGTTTTAAGTTAAGAGTGTAAGGGCTGGAAAAATCGGGGTACCTGGGATTCAAACCAAGAAGGGCCACAATTATTTCTTTAATCCTTATTTGAGGCACTTTATTGGACATCTAGAGTCATATTTTGACTCAAAAAATTGGTGTTTTGACCCATTCTAGTTCTGGGGGTCTCCCCAGGATGAAGAACTAGTAAGGACTGTGGCTTCTGTTAAAATATGGGCTATGAAGCATCCTCCAAAGAAGCAATTTCTTTAGAAAGCAAAGTGTTAAGAAGTGTTAATCTTTCTGTAGTCATACAGGTCTTTGGGAAATGTAAATTGTCCATATGTTTTGTGATTTTCAGTGATGTCATGCGAGCTGTCATCAGTGATGTCCCTGACCATGTCACAAGTGATGTAATATGTGAGGTCATAAGCAGTGCATTGCGGTGGGGTAACTTATAGTTAGCTCAGGTAACTATAACTGCTGAATTTAACTGGTTTTGTATGAGTGAAATCAAAGCCTTATTATAATGTCCCTATAAACTTTGTTTTTTTTCTGTGAATTTTGAAGGTTTTTCATTAATGTTGTTTCTTTACTATAACGTCCCTGTAAACTTTGTTTTTTCAGTGAATTTCTAAGTAAAAGAAAAATACATCCTGAATGTAACCTGTAACCTTTGAGAGTGGGTATGTGTGAATATAGGTCGGAGAGTAGTTGTGTGAGTGGCTGTATGGGTCTGTGACTCGGTGTGTAAGTGGCTGTATGGGTCTGTAAGTGGGTGTGAGTGGATGTGTGGGTGTCTGTATGGGTATTTGGGTGGGTGTGAGTAGATTGAGGGTGTGTGAGTGGATTTGTGCGTCAGTAGGTGCATGCGTGATTGGTTGTATGGGTCGTTAAGTGGGTGTGTTAGCAGTTGAGTGGCTTTGTGAGTGCCTGTATGGGTCTGTGAGTGGGTGTATGAATGGCTCTATGGAAATGTGAGGGGTGTGTGACTGGCTGTATAGATCTGAAATTGGGTGTGTGAGTGCCTGTAATGGTCTGTGACTGGGTTTGTGAGTACCTTTGTTGGTATGTGAGTGGGTGTGGGTGGTTTTGGAGGTGTGTGAGTGGGTTTCTGAATGGCTGTATGGGTTTGTGAGTGGATGTGTGAGTGGCTCTATGTGTATGTGATTGGCTGTATGGATCTATAAGTAGGTGTGGGAGTGACTGTATAGGTGTGTGAGGGGGTTTGAGGGCATGTGAGTGGGTGTATGAGTGGCTTAATGGGTGTGTAAGTAGCTGTGTGGCTCTGTGGGTAGATGTAAGAGTGGCAGAATGGGTGTGTGGGAGTGGGTGTCTAAGTATCTGTGTGGGTGTGTCAGTAGTTGTGTGAGAGACTGGGCCACAATGGAGCCTCACCTGCACCTTTATCCAAGAAGAGTCCAGAGTTTTGAACAAAAAATCTATCCAACTGGAGTACTTTCTACTGGTTAATTAGTAAGTCCTACCTCGATAAGTAAATGTCCAGAGCATATTCTACACTACATCCGCATAATAATCCATAAACAAATGTCTCCAGTGACCATGTGTGTGTGTTTCGACAATGTGAATGTTCCTTGTGCGTCTTTATCTGGAAATCTGTCATAACATGAATAATCCTACAGCGAAGACCGCAAGTCTAAAAGAGGTGAATCTCCACCAAACAAGAGTACTTCCTCTTAACTAGGCTTCTTTGTTTGATGGAGATGTCCCCATATTCCTTACCATCAGGAATGTGTCACTAAAATATTCGAGAATTGCATTGAGCGGCCTTTCAGTAAGCTGTTCATCAATATGGGAAAAGGCGGAAATATCTTTGCATACTACTAAGGAAAATAGGGCAGAGCCAAGTAGGCGGACCGTGTACATGATTTGGGGCATTTGAATACTCAGGGTGATTAAAAGGGAGAACTATGGACTTCGCCTCCAAGACAAGAAATAAACCATTCGTCTTACTCACCATAAATCAAATTGCACTCCAATAGATCTACAATGCATTCACCTCCATTAAGGATTTCAAATCGTTTTTCTTCATGGAACATGAAAGGAAATACACTTGCTTTGCCTTCGATAAGATCAAGAAGTTAGAATCATTTGTGCTTTACAGAAGTGGAGCTTCAACTCGGGCACCTGCTGTGTTTATATTTGTAAGTGCTTTCAGTTGAGATTTAATTTCTGTGAATTGAGCATCAGGGCCATAAAAGAACTTCTGCTCCCCATGAGAATAGACCAGCCTGAACTGCCATGCCAGGCCCTCCCTCGACCAGAAACAAGCATTATGGGACCGGTTTCAGGGTATCACCGCTCATCAGCCAGGCTAGGCTAAATCCAGTGGCACAGTGAGCCCGGGACTCATGTCTGGGCATACCCGGCACACTTAGGGCAGCAAATGAAAAAATAACAAGTTGGCAGATGGAATGCTTGAATTAATACCAGCCACTGCCATGTCTTGCGCCATATCCTAATCCATTATTCTTTTGTCCATCAAGCCACAAAGTTTGGACCCGCATATATGAAAATCAGATGACCTTGCTCCCCATGGGAACATTCCAGCCTGGATTTCCAGGCCGGGACCTCCCTGGACCAGGAACAAGCATTATGGGACCACTTTTCGAAGTATCACCCCTAATCAGCTAGGCTAGCTTGAATCCAGTGGCACAGTGAGCCTTAGACCCATCTCTGGGCATACGCAGCACACTTAGGATGGCAAATGCAAAAAATCAAGGTGATGGATGGAATGCTTGAATTCATCTTGGCCATTGGCAATCGCTCAAGCATATGCCAATCCATAGCTTTTTTGCTCACTATGCTACCCCAGTTTGGACCCACCATATGCAAATAAGTCTTGGCCATGTTCTCTACGGTAGCAGTCCAGCCGAAAATGCCAAGCCAGGTGCTTTCTAGACCAGCAACAAGCAACCTGGGACCAGTTTTGGGGTATCAGCCCTCATCAACCAGGCTAGCTTAAATTCAATATATTTTTGTTATACAAAGGTCCTAGGTTTTGGTTGATAGTTCGAGAAATAATTTACACAGGCTCAAGATAAAGGCTGTGTTTTTCCTTTCTTCCGAGTCCAGCCGGACCTAGAAGTGTTTATTTTGGAAAACAATTCATAAATATAAATAAGATAGGCGAAACCAAGTCGCACATGAGTAACTGGGCACAAGCCTGTACCTAGAAAGGAAAGGACAATACAGGGGAAAAGGAGAAAGAATAAACAGGCAAACAAGGAGAACAGGGTGGCTTATAATACGATGTATACAAATTTAAATAAGCTCAAACCCACAGTATCTGCCGTGAAAATTGCAAATCATAAAACAAGCAGTACTGCAAAACAGTCGACGAACGTTTCGATCCCTATCTCCAGAAATAGTGGGATCATCTTCAGGACTAAAATAGATTTTGCCTGATTGTTTTGAGTGAGCCTGTAGGGTTTAAACAGGGAGGAAAGAAAAGGAAAATGAAGGCAATTCATTTGAAAAAATAGTCAGTCGTCACTCTTTTCATGCAGGGTGCAACACGTGCACATGCAGTTGTATGTTCCAAAGGTCACGGGTGGGTATGTGCGCATATTTGGAGTGTTGGTGGCCAAGTAGGACATACCGCGTTTGTTCATTAAAATAGTGCTCGGAGACGTGAAAAACGTGTGTTTGATACGGAAAAATGGACAGGGTGGGGGAGTGTTGAACAAGTGGGTCACAAGTGAAGAGGACCCAATATTTGGGAAATCTAGTTACCACGAACGAGGCACGGTGGGCTGTACGTGGTCAAGAACACTTCAATGGGTATTCAGTTCCTGAGCGGCCGATGCCTGGAAAAATAATTTCAATCAACCGTTTGAAATTAAGGGGTCAGGGTAAGTGGATTTCTGATAACCATATCTACTGTTTATCGCCTAGCATTGGGTGCACGGCGTCAGGAAGGATATCGGTATCTGTCTAGTAGGATCAGTTCAGAAAGGGCCTAAAAAAGAATTATATGGGTCAGAGAATATTGGGTGTGGCCGTGATGGTAAATTGCTGTGAAAAGTGGTGAAAATATACTGTTACAGTCCTGCATGTCTTGCATGGACTTTGTTGAAAACTTTAGATGAGTTGAAACCTGTGAAAAAAAGGTTGAACGATAAGTGGGCTTGGAGTGCTAAAAGGTGAAAGTGAGGGCGGCGAGTGCACGCAGATAATTACCGTTAATTACGGTTCGTTATGTCCACAGGTCGCTCAATGGCGTGGGCCTTTTTCGTGCGAGCCTGCATGGGAGAAATATGGATTACATGAGGCATGTTGGGCTGGATCTGTGCCACGTGAGGGCCAATGGGTTGTGTCCAGTCACGGCTTACCGTAATCTGCTCGTAGTGGGGCCGAAATGGGGTCCCGTCTGGAGGCTCAATGGCCTGGTGCTGAGTGTCTGCATGCAGCTGCGTTTTTTTATATATAGTCCGTGAATAGGTGATGGAAAGTGAAAATGGACTAGTTCGGCGTGATAGTGTACGTTAAAAGTGGGTGCCATCTTGGAGTGGTGGAGTGAAAAACGTGTGAATATTAAGCTTTGGTTATAGCGCGGTTCTCTGTCTCACAAGGACTCAAGCTACATAAAAGACAACTGCAATTGAAGAAAATTAAAATTTCGGACATAGACGATTAACAGCTCATTTTAGAAGATCATTATATTAGACTAGTCCAATCCTCTGGTCTGTTGAGGCCATCCTGGATAGAGTTGAACTGTATGATGGACTTCAGCTCTTCTTTGTTGAGTAATTGTCCCATGTTGCCACCTCTTGGTGGAAGTCTTAGCACTTTCAGGACAGTCCATTTTAGATCGTTGTCAGAATGTTTCTGGTCCGCAAAATGTTCCACCAAAGGGGCATTCAGAGTCCCGCACCGAATGCGACTTTTGTGTTGCCCAATGCGAATTTTTACCTTCTGACTGGTTTGTCCAATGTACACTTTTTGGCATGGGCATAGGATTAAATAGATGACGTTGCAGGTGTTACAGTTGGAAAAGGAACGACATTGTACAGTAACATTGTTAAAGGTAAAGCTTTTTCCTTCCATAGTACTGTCACAATTATTACATCCACCACATTTAGCATGCCCAACAATGGGGGACAGACCCCATACATTATCAAGTGTTGCGGAAGGTAGAGAATTGGGCAAAGCGGCCCTCACAAGGTGGTCTCTGAGGTTTTTACTTTTCTTAAAAGCAAAAACTGGTTTTTCAATGGACAGAACACCGGTGTTGAGTATTGGCCAGTGCTTCAGAATTGTCTTTCTCAGTTTGTTGGAAATTGGTGAGAAAGTGGAGACACAAGCTATGCGCTTCGATTCAGTTTTTTCTTTTGGTGTGAGTAGGGCTTCCCTAGGACAATACCAAGCACGCTTGGTAGCGTTTTTGATTAACTTTTTAGGGTATCCCCTTTCCTTGAGTTTGAATGCTAAGGTAGCAGCTTCTCGGAAGTAATCATCTTTACAAGAGCAATTCCGCCTGATTCGCAAAAATTGCGAGTACAGGAGTGAATCGCGTAGTGCTCTTGGATGGTTGCTATTGTAGGCCAAAAGGGTGTTTTTTTCGGTCGGCTTACGATAGAGACGTGTCAGTAGGGAGCCTTCACAGTGATAGATTGTAAGATCCAAAAAGGAGATTGAGTCATTATTGGTGGAGATGGTGAAAGTGAGACCTAGGCAGTTATTGTTCAACCAATGTTGGAATTGGCGCAGGCAATCGTCGCTTCCATTCCAGATGATGAAAATATCGTCGATATACCTGTGCCAAAACTTTATCCCTGGGAGGAATGGATTGGTGGGATGAATGATGACATTGGTCTCTATCTCATCCATAAAGAGTATCGCCAGATTGGGGGCAAAAATGGCGCCCATGGCGGTCCCCTTGATTTGTTCATAATAATTGCCATTGAAGAGGAAAAAATTCCGTGTGAGGCATATTTCTAGAAGCTGGAGGATAAAGACACTTGGTACGGCGTGGGGACTTGGTCGTGAGTCCAGAATCTTTTTAATCAGTAGGAGTGCTGTTGTCTGCGGAATATTGGTGTAAAGGGACTCGATGTCCATGGTGACCAAAGTTTCAGTCATTGGGTCATACGGGTGGTTTTCGATCATGTTGATCATGTGCATCGAGTCCTTTATGTAGCATTGTGTAGATGGGACAAACTCCTTAATAAAGTAGTCTACATAAGATCCCAATGGTTCTAAGATGGATCCACAGGCTGAAACAATGGGGCGGCCTGTGGGATTTTTCTCATCTTTATGCACTTTAGGTAGTGTATAAATTACAGGGATTCTGGGCGTTTTGACGTTTAGGAAATTGTACTCTTTTTTTGATAGGAAACCTGCTTCAAGGCCTTCTTTAGTTATTTTTTGTATAAGGATCTGTATCTCCTTTGTTGGATTGTGACTTAGTTTTTTGTAATGCTCTTTATTATCCAGTTGTCGCATTATTTGTGAGATGTATGCCGTTTTTTCTTGTAGGACGATACCACCGCCTTTGTCGGCGCTCTTAATTACGAGATTATCATTAGCTTTGAGGTGTGAGATGGCATTTTTCTCTTCCCTAGAGATATTATAGGGAATGAACATTTTCTCTTTTTGAAGGTTCTGCAGTTCCTTCAAAATGACCTTCTCGAATGTAACCACTTCAGTGGGAATCATATTGGCAGAAGGAGAGAAGATGGAAGGTGGTCGGAAGGGGGTATTACTTATTTTTTCTGGTGTGGGATGTAACTGAAAGAACGCCTGTAGGCGTATACGTCTAAAGAATCTCATTAACTCAGTTTGTAGATCCATGTAGTTGGGGGGTATTGTGGGTACAAATGAGAGGCCTTTCTAAAATGAGCTGTTAATCGTCTATGTCCGAAATTTTAATTTTCTTCAATTGCAGTTGTCTTTTATGTAGCTTGAGTCCTTGTGAGACAGAGAACCGCACTATAACCAAAGCTTAATATTCACACGTTTTTCACTCCACCACTCCAAGATGGCACCCACTTTTAACGTACACTATCACGCCGAACTAGTCCATTTTCACTTTCCATCACCTATTCATGGACTATATATAAAAATACGCCGCTGCATGCAGACACTCAGCACCAGGCCATTGAGCCTCCAGACGGGACCCCATTTCGGCCCCACTACGAGCAGATTACGGTAAGCCGTGACTGGACACAACCCATTGGCCCCCACGTGGCACGAGTCAAGCCCAACATGCCTCATGTAATCCCTATTTCTCCCATGCAGGCTCGCACGGAAAAGGCCCACGCCATTGAGCGACCTGTGGACATAATGAACCGTAATTAACGGTAATTATCTGCGTGCACTCGCCGCCCTCACTTTCACCTTTTACCACTCCAAGCCCACTTATCGTTCAACCTTTTTTTCACAGGTTTCAACTCATCTAAAGTTTTCCACAAAGTCCATGCAAGACATGCAGGACTGTAACGGTATATTTTCACCACTTTTCACAGCAATTTACCATCACGGCCACACCCAATATTCTCTGACCCATATAATTCTTTTTTAGGCCCTTTCTGAACTGATCCTACTGGACAGATACCGATATCCTTCCTGACGCCGTGCACCCAATGCTAGGCGATAAACGGTAAACATGGTTATCAGAAATCCACTTACCCTGACCCCTTAATTTCAAACGGTTGATTGAAATTATTTTTCCAGGCATCGGCCGCTCAGGAACTGAATACCCATTGAAGTGTTCTTGACCACGTACAGCCCACCGTGCCTCGTTCGTGGTAACTCGATTTCCCAAATATTTGGTCCTCTTCACTTGTGACCCACTTGTTCAACACTCCCCCATCCTGTCCATTTTTCCGTATCAAACACACGTTTTTCACGTCTCCGAGCACTATTTTAATGAACAAACGCGGTATGTCCTACTTGGCCACCAACACTCCAAATATGCGCACATACCCACCCGTGCCCTTTGGAACATACAACTGCATGTGCACGTGTTGCACCCTGCATGAAAAGAGTGACGACTGACTATTTTTTCAAATGAATTGCCTTCATTTTCCTTTTCTTTCCTCCCTGTTTAAACCCTACAGGCTCACTCAAAACAATCAGGCAAAATCTATTTTAGTCCTGAAGATGATCCCACTATTTCTGGAGATAGGGATTGAAACGTTCGTCGACTGTTTTGCAGTACTGCTTGTTTTATGATTAGCAATTTTCACAGCAGATACTGTGGGTTTGAGCTTATTTAAATTTGTATACATCGTATTATAAGCCACCCTGTTCTCCTTGTTTGCCTGTTTATTCTTTCTCCTTTTCCCCTGTATTGTCCTTTCCTGACTAGGTACAGGCTTGTGCCCAGTTACTCATGTGCGACTTGGTTTCGCCTATCTTATTTATATTTATGAATTGTTTTCCAAAATAAACACTTCTAGGTCCGGCTGGACTCGGAAGAAAGGAAAAACACAGCCTTTATCTTGAGCCTGTGTAAATTATTTCTCGAACTATCAACCAAAACCTAGGACCTTTGTATAACAAAAATACGTAGTTCCACCCGTAGGTCCTTGGCCAATTTTTACGGGTTCCCTTGTATACCAATACCTACACTTAGCGCAATCACTAGATTGCAAGGGGTTTCTATTCCCTTGCCCACCTCTTCCCGGGGGCGGGCCAGCCCTGACACCACGTCTTTTTCTAAAATCCTACATTGTGTCTCCCTATACCTGTCCCCTAACATGGCAGTTAATACACCTCTTTACACAGACGATTATCTCAAACAACTATGCTCACGCCCGTCATTACTATCAGAGACACCAGAAGCTCCAATATCAGTAAATGACTCTATTCCAGACCAATTAGAAAAACTGATAAAGAAACAAGTCCGTTTAGAACTAATGATCTTAATGTTAACAGATTATCTAAAGGCCAACGTAATCCCACTAGGTCTACAGGTTCGAAACATCCCGGAAATTTTCACTGATAATCCCAAATATATCCAAAACTTTAGCTTTATAGGCACCACCTGTTCACGCCATTGGCTTGCCCTTGGCATTGATATCGCGAGTGAAACTCTCAAAACCTTGGAAGTAGAGATTGCAGATCTCCTCAAACAATTAACAGATTCTGACCCCAGTGCAGACGCAAAAAAACTATTGGAACAAATTGACAAAACGGTGGCTGAATTCCACAGGATTGAGCAAAACAAAAAGTCCAACAAAATAAAAAAAGACGTGAAACTATACAATATAGAAAACACATATCCTTATCTGCAGAAGGATTTCTATATTAACAAAACATACCCTCGTTTCCAAAACAGCTGTCCCTGGGGCCGCTATAACAGACGCCAGAACCTTGTGGGATTCTCGGATACATCTGCCGAATCCTCGGATAGTTCTGATCCCGGTGAAGGCGGTAGCGGCGCAAGGAGAGGCGGACTACACCAAAATTCTTTTTTAGCCAGAGGCGCCCAGGACCCACCGCAACGCGGAAAGGTCAAGAAACCACAACGATGGCAAAACCCGCCTGGCGAGCGCAGAACTCGCAACAACTATTACCAATGGTAAACGCAGTATCAACACACACGGACAGAATTGGCAGCATCCCTATATTCAATCTCTCCAAACACACACTTGAACAAAATGAGTTGTCATTACTTATGAAAGGCCTCTCATTTGTACCCACAATACCCCCCAACTACATGGATCTACAAACTGAGTTAATGAGATTCTTTAGACGTATACGCCTACAGGCTTTCTTTCAGTTACATCCCACACCAGAAAAAATAAGTAATACCCCCTTCCGACCACCTTCCATCTTCTCTCCTTCTGCCAATATGATTCCCACTGAAGTGGTTACATTCGAGAAGGTAATTTTGAAGGAACTGCAGAACCTTCAAAATAAGAAAATGTTCATTCCCTATAATATCTCTAGGGAAGAGAAAAATGCCATCTCACACCTCAAAGCTAATGATAATCTCGTAATTAAGAGCGCCGACAAAGGCGGTGGTATCGTCCTACAAGAAAAAACGGCATACATCTCAGAAATAATGCGACAACTGGATAATAAAGAGCATTACAAAAAACTAAGTCACAATCCAACAAAGGAGATACAGATCCTTATACAAAAAATAACTAAAGAAGACCTTGAAGCAGGTTTCCTATCAAAAAAAGAGTACAATTTCCTAAACGTCAAAACGCCCAGAATCCCTGTAATTTATACACTACCTAAAGTGCATAAAGATGAGAAAATCCCCCAGGCCGCCCCATTGGTTCAGCCTGTGGATCCATCTTAGAACCATTGGGATCTTATGTAGACTACTTTATTAAGGAGTTTGTCCCATCTACACAATGCTTCATAAAGGACTCGATGCACATGATCAACATGATCGAAAACCACCCGTATGACCCAATGACTCAAACTTTGGTCACCATGGACATCGAGTCCCTTTACACCAATATTCCGCAGACAACAGCACTCCTAGTGATTAAAAAGATTATGGACTCACGACCACGTCCCCACGCCGTACCAAGTGTCTTTATCCTCCAGCTTCTAGAAATATGCCTCACACGGAATTTTTTCCTCTTCAATGGCAATTATTATGAACAAATGAAGGGGACCGCCATGGACGCCATTTTTGCCCCCAATCTGGCGATACTCTTTATGGATGAGATAGAGACCAATGTCATCATTCATCCCACCAATCCATTCCTCCCAGGGATAAAGTTTTGGCGCAGGTATATCGACGATATTTTCATCATCTGGAATGGAAGCGACGATTGCCTGCGCCAATTCCAACATTGGTTGAACAATAACTGCCTAGGTCTCACTTTCACCATCTCCACCAATAATGACTCAATCTCCTTTTTGGATCTTTACAATCTATCACTGTGAAGGCTCCCTACTGACACGTCTCTATCGTAAGCCGACCGAAAAAAACACCCTTTTGGCCTACAATAGCAACCATTCAAGAGCACTACGCAATTCACTCCCGTACTCGCAATTTTTGCGAATCAGACGGAATTGCTCTTGTAAAGATGATTACTTCCGAGAAGCAGCTACCTTAGCATTCAAACTCAAGGAAAGGGGATACCCTAAAAAGTTAATCAAAAACGCTACCAAGCGTGCTTGGTATTGTCCTAGGGATGCCCTACTCACACCATAAGAAAAAACTGAATCGAAGCGCATAGCTTGTGTCTCCACTTTCTCACCAATTTCCAACAAACTGAGAAAGACAATTCTGAAGCACTGGCCAATACTCAACACCGGTGTCCTGTCCATTGAAAAAACTGTTTTTGCTTTTAAGAAAAGTAAAAACCTCAGAGACCACCTTGTGAGGGCCGCTTTGCCCAATTCTCTACCTTCACCAACACTTGATAATGTTTGGGGTCTGTCCCCCATTGTTGGGCATGCTAAATGTGGTGGATGTAATAATTGTGACAGTACTATGGAAGGAAAAAACTTTACCTTTAACAATGTTACTGTACAATGTCGTTCCTTTTCCAACTGTAACACCTGCAACGTCATCTATTTAATCCTATGCCCATGCCAAAAAGTGTACATTGGACAAACCAGTCAGAAGGTAAAAATTCGCATTGGGCAACACAAAAGTCGCATTCGGTGCGGGACTCTGAATGCCCCTTTGGTGGAACATTTTGCGGACCAGAAACATTCTGACAACGATCTAAAATGGACTGTCCTGAAAGTGCTAAGACTTCCACCAAGAGGTGGCAACATGGGACAATTACTCAACAAAGAAGAGCTGAAGTCCATCATACAGTTCAACTCTATCCAGGATGGCCTCAACAGAACAGAGGATTGGACTAGTCTAATACAATGATCTTCTAAAATGAGCTGTTAATCGTCTACGTCCGAAATTTTAATTTTCTTCAATTGCAGTTGTCTTTTATGTAGCTTGAGTCCTTGTGAGACAGAGAACCGCACTATAACCAAAGCTTAATATTCACACGTTTTTCACTCCACCACTCCAAGATGGCACCCACTTTTAACGTACACTATCACGCCGAACTAGTCCATTTTCACTTTCCATCACCTATTCACGGACTATATATAAAAAAACGCCGCTGCATGCAGACACTCAGCACCAGGCCATTGAGCCTCCAGACGGGACCCCATTTCGGCCCCACTACGAGCAGATTACGGTAAGCCGTGACTGGACACAACCCATTGGCCCTCACGTGGCACGGGTCCAGCCCAACATGCCTCATGTAATCCCTATTTCTCCCATGCAGGCTCGCACGGAAAAGGCCCACGCCATTGAGCGACCTGTGGACATAACAAACCGTAATTAACGGTAATTATCTGCGTGCACTCGCCGCCCTCACTTTCACCTTTTAGCACTCCAAACCCACTTATCGTTCAACCTTTTTTTCACAGGTTTCAACTCATCTAAAGTTTTCCACAAAGTCCATGCAAGACATGCAGGACTGTAACGGTATATTTTCACCACTTTTCACAGCAATTTACCATCACGGCCACACCCAATATTCTCTGACCCATATAATTCTTTTTTAGGCCCTTTCTGAACTGATCCTACTGGACAGATACCGATATCCTTCCTGACGCCGTGCACCCAATGCTAGGCGATAAACGGTAAATATGGTTATCAGAAATCCACTTACCCTGACCCCTTAATTTCAAACGGTTGATTGAAATTATTTTTCCAGGCATCGGCCGCTCAGGAACTGAATACCCATTGAAGTGTTCTTGACCACGTACAGCCCACCGTGCCTCGTTCGTGGTAACTAGATTTCCCAAATATTGGTTCCTCTTCACTTGTGACCCACTTGTTCAACACTCCCCCACCCTGTCCATTTTTCCGTATCAAACACACGTTTTTCACGTCTCCGAGCACTATTTTAATGAACAAACGCGGTATGTCCTACTTGGCCACCAACACTCCAAATATGCGCACATACCCACCCGTGCCCTTTGGAACATACAACTGCATGTGCACGTGTTGCACCCTGCATGAAAAGAGTGACGACTGACTATTTTTTCAAATGAATTGCCTTCATTTTCCTTTTCTTTCCTCCCTGTTTAAACCCTACAGGCTCACTCAAAACAATCAGGCAAAATCTATTTTAGTCCTGAAGATGATCCCACTATTTCTGGAGATAGGGATCGAAACGTTCGTCGACTTTTTTGCAGTACTGCTTGTTTTATGATTTGCAATTTTCACGGCAGATACTGTGGGTTTGAGCTTATTTAAATTTGTATACATCGTATTATAAGCCACCCTGTTCTCCTTGTTTGCCTGTTTATTCTTTCTCCTTTTCCCCTGTATTGTCCTTTCCTGACTAGGTACAGGCTTGTGCCCAGTTACTCATGTGCGACTTGGTTTCGCCTATCTTATTTATATTTATGAATTGTTTTCCAAAATAAACACTTCTAGGTCCGGCTGGACTCGGAAGAAAGGAAAAACACAGCCTTTATCTTGAGCCTGTGTAAATTATTTCTCGAACTATCAACCAAAACCTAGGACCTTTGTATAACAAAAATACGTAGTTCCACCCGTAGGTCCTTGGCCAATTTTTACGGGTTCCCTTGTATAGCAATACCTAGCTTAAATTCAATGGCACAGAGAGCCTGTGACCCAAGTATGAGCATAGCCAGCACGCTTAGTATGGAAAATGTAAACACAACTAGGCGATGATGTTAAAATATTTGTTTTTTGGGGAAGGCGGGGTGCCTGGGGGACTCCAGCACAAGGTCTAGGGAGTCAGGGTACTCCTACCCTACCCCCTTTCAATTTTTTATAAACTTTTTTTGTTTGGGACTCAGCTGAGTCCAAGTCCCAAGATGGCTGCCAACACTTCCTGGCAGCCAATCAAATATTCGCAGAGGGTCTGTGCCTCTAGATATGCACATTTGGTTTTCCTTAATTCTCTTTAATACTACTGAATGGATTTAAACTAAATAAGAAAGAGGGCTCTTTCTAAACCAAGAGGTAGGTTTCTTCCAAATCTAGTGTCATTACACTCAGCGGTTTGGGCTGTGGTATGTCTAAAATGTCTAAGGCAATTAAAATAGGCAACACCCTTTTTTTTAATCCCACTTTTTCTCAGGCCCCACTTGACAAATCACCCCAAAACTTTCCAAAGCACAACTAATATCAGGGAGGCACTTTTTAGGGAAAATTCGTGGAGATTTGTCAAACTACGCCAAAGTTATAAGCAAGTTAAAAAACTGTACTGGCAGTTCCGTCACTTTAAAAACAGAAATTCGGGCACACAGGAGGTAACCGTTGATGCTGTTTATTCTGCAAATTGTACGGTAAACAAACGCGTTTCTGAATCAATCCTTCGTCAGTGTTAGATCTCATTACTGTGAGGTGCCATTTTAACTCGATCGCATCACCAAGGTAACAACAGTGACGACGGCCCCAGACACGATATTGTGGCACAAACATTGACCGCCATCTTTGCATAGTAAACATAGAAATCTTCAGTGTAGCTTCTTGTGCTGGTGCTAACACAGGGGGTCAGATTGACAATGGTAACACCAGCACAAGAAGCTACACTGCAACTAGGATTAACATTCTGCCCTAGCGAGAAGTTAGGGTTTACACAGACCAGGATTGTTCTGTTTAAATTCGTCCGGAAGATGAAACTATAAAAATTTATAAACTCAAACCATCAGTTGCGGAAGCAAGGAGATTAAAAATCAAACCCTCGACCAAGGACCCTTACCACACATCATCTCAGCATGGTAGAAATGCAGGAAGATCTACGTTCAGAACAGGAGAGTCCAGAAACATCATCAATGAAAATAGCTGAGAGGACTAGGAAGATTGTCATTGATCAGGAAGCACCTCTAACTATTTTTAAGCCTCCTTCCCAATTTAATCCTCAAATGCCCTGCGATGCAATTGAGACTGAGGTATGATAAGAAGGGTCGAGCTCACCAACACCAGAATGTGATGAAAGAACAGAAAGATATCCTGAGTATTCTGAGCAAACATGATGACATCGTTTGTAAACCCTCAGATAAGGGTGGCAACAATGTGCTACAAACTAGAGAGCAATATTGCTGCGAATCTCTACGACAACTAAATGATGAGAGATATTATGAAAGAACAACGAAGGAGTGTTATCTTGAGAGTATTTCCTCTTACCATGAGTTGATTAATAAATGGAGAACTAAATCTATTGTGGATACTGATGAATTCCTGTTTTTGAGAAATTGTGAACCTGTGATACCGACTTTTTATCAACTTCCTATAGTTTATAAAAGCCTGATTTATCCGCCGGGAATGGCCCATTGTCTCTTCCAAAGGAGGACTCACTGAAAACCTTTCTAGGTATATATACTCCTTCGTTTTTCAGATGGTTTTAGAACTTGCCTCATACGTTAAAGACACTAAGAATTTTATTGTACAATTGAGTGACATTCAATGGGATCCTATATTATTGTTAATTACCCTTGACATCAGGAGTCTATATACGTTTATTAAGCACTCACAAGAAATTCAAGCAATAGGCTTTTTCCTGAGAAAAAGGTCTCTTAAGTTCGCAGAACACAGCATATGCTAGTAGAACTTATCGACTTCTGTCTTCAAAATAATATCTTTTTGTTTCAGGTAGACACGTATAGACAGATCTCAGGGACGGCGATGGGCAGCTGCTTCGCCCCCAGCTATGCAAACTTGTTCGTAGCCTGGTGGGAGGAGCAGGTAGCCCTAGTCGGGCCCCGTTCTTAAGTAGGCGGACATTGCAGTGGTATTGCGTTGATACATCAAGGACCTCTTCCTGATATGGAAGGGCTGTTCTTGGCAGGCAGCAGAGTTTATCAATTATCTTCACCTCAGAGTGTTTGTGAGAGAGGGAGTCCTTAACTCTATAGAAAGCCCACTGCCGGGAATTCAACTCTCCATCTGGAGAGTAGTCATCCCCCAACCTGATAAAAAGCATTCCGTACGGAGAACTTCTTCGCCTTAAATGGAATTGTACGTACAACTCAGATTTTGAAAAAGCAGCGAGTGAATGTTGAGATCTAACACTGACGAAGGATTGATTCCCAAACGCGTTTGTTTACCGTACAATTTTCCGAATAAACAGCGTCTACGGTTACCTCCTGTGTGCCCGAATTTCTGTTTTTAAAGCGACGGAATTGGCAGCACTGAGAATTTTCACTGCAGCACCGCCGCGATTAGGCACCTGCCTGTGAGTGCCCCGGCTGGAAGGTGCACTTTGGAGCGGGATATATATATATATATATATATATATATATATATATATATATATTCGAGCTCCGCAGGTTCCAAACCAGCAAAAAATCAGCACTCGCAGTAGTATAAACCAGGTTCGGTTTATTGCGCACAAATCAAGTAAAACAGACGCGTTTCAGGACTTGCCTTCGTCAGTGTCAGCTGGCGACGGCAAGGCGGAATTAAATAAGGCATTCACAATTGAAAGTAAAAGCGGACAATTATTACAATCTTAAGCGCCATCTTTGAATGGTGAAATAATGCAAATAACGAAAGAAAACCGAATTCATAGCAATGCTCATAATGCTGAACAAATCATGCAATCCTATTCATTGAAATTTTAAAATAGGTTATCTAATGTCAACATTGAGCCCTGGATGGGCTAATTCATTTGGCTTAGAATTAGAACCTTGTTTCCTTAAATCAGCATCGGTCACATTGCACAATCGATCAATATACTACATTGGTAAGAAGTTTTGAAAAATTCTAACGAATAAAACCTCCGATGAATAGATCAGTGATTAAGGCCTGAATGGCCATATTAGTGAAACTGTAAATCACAATTAACCAGATCTCTACATAACACTATTAAATTAAATCCCAACATTAATTCATCATAGAGGATCAAAACTGTATACCAACTCAATTTCTTAAAGCATTTAAGTAGATGAATAAATTCTCAGACATTGACACAGTTCATTTCATACGTTTCCATTTGATTATACTATAGGTGTGATAGTAATTCTTCCCCTGCATTAAGTCCTCCTGGTGACTTCGTTTGGAGATCGATAATATATCGTGACTCCAAGCGTCTAAGTCTCCGTTTCAGGTCTCCACCCCTTATATCTTGAGGGACACAGTCCAAGCTGAAGAAGCTAAGTAAAGTCCTATCGCTATTGTGGTGACTAGCGAAATGTCGGGCCATCGGATAGCTCTCATCCTTGTTGGCGATGGCCCGTTGATGCTCAAGGATTCTCGGCTTGACTGCCTTCGTTGTACTCCCCACGTACATAAGTCTG
The DNA here is from genome assembly GCF_964263255.1 of Lissotriton vulgaris. Lineage (NCBI taxonomy): Eukaryota > Metazoa > Chordata > Amphibia > Caudata > Salamandridae > Lissotriton > Lissotriton vulgaris. The sequence continues at coordinate 1,185,386,501 of NC_141693.1, read as the reverse complement.
CAGGGGCACTTCAGACAGTACACCACAAATGTGGTAGAACAGGTGATGAACTTATTAATCTTAATTTTGGAATCCTTGTGTGGCACCTGATAGGTAAGTACCCTCTGACTGTTACTGCAGGCCTTGCATTTCCCACATGGATATGAGCCATGCATGGCGTGCAGTTCCCCTTTGGACTTTTCCTTGGATAGATGGCTTGTGACTAGTCTATCTTTCAATGATCGTATTCTCCTGAATGTTATCATTGGGTGTTTTTGCAAATCCTTGCCAATTATGGTATCTGATTTAAGGATCCCCCAATTTTTTGACATGATAGCTCTGACTTTATTCGCTGCCACCGAATAGTTTGTTATAAGTCTAATGATGCCACTACCTCCTTTAGTTGTGCCAATCTTTTCATCCAACAGTAGGGTTTGCCTTTCGAATGTTTTAGCTTTCTCTTCAGCTTGTTGGAGGACGGTTCTGGAGTAGCCGCGAGATTTGAAGCGTTTCACGCTTCTTTGTGCGGCCTCCGTGAAATCTCTCTCAAGGGAACTGTTGTGCTTTATCCTCAACAGTTCCCCATAGGGGATACTTTTAACTAGGGAGGTCGGATGGCTGCTACGTCCGTGTAGGACAGAATTCCCTGACGTCTCCTTTCTATAGAGGGCGGTCTGGATGGTGCCTAAGTAAACGAAAACCCTTAAGTCTAGAAAGCTGACCTCTTCCTTGCTCATGTTATAGGTAACCTCTTCCTGATATGGAAGAGCTGTTCCGGGCAGGCAGCAGAGTTTATCAATTATCTTCACCTCAGAGTGTTTGTGAGAGAGGGAGTCCTAGGTACGGAACTCTATAGAAAGCCCACTGCCGGGAATTCAACTCTCCATGCGGAGAGTAGTCATCCCCAACCTGATAAAAAGCATTCCATACGGAGAACTTCTTCGCCTTAAATGGAATTGTACGTACAACTCAGATTTTGAAAAAACAGCGAGTGAATGTTGAGATCTAACACTGACGAAGGATTGATTCCGAAACGCGTTTGTTTACCGTACAATTTTCCGAATAAACAGCGTCTACGGTTACCTCCTGTGTGCCCGAATTTCTGTTTTTAAAGCGACGGAATTGGCAGCACTGAGAATTTTCACGGCAGCACCGCCGCAATCAGGCACCTGCCTGAGAGTGCCCCGGCTGGAAGGTGCACTTTGGAGCGGGATATATATATATATATATATATATATATGTATATATATGTATATATATATATATATATATATATATATATATATATATATATATATATATATATATATATATATATATATATATATATATATATATATATATATATATATATATATGTATATATATATATATATATATAAATATCAATTTCAAAATCCGCTCTGTAAGCGCTGACTGCGGCCCCGAGGGAGGTGGCACCAATGCCGGCCGAGCAAGCCGGTAATTTAAGTTTCAAAGTTCCAAGCTGATGGTGCTCTCAGTCCACAAAATCACACACAACTCCGCTGCTGCTCCAAGGGTGTTGTTAGTTTAATAAACAGCCTTGGAGCAGCAGCGGAGTTGTGTGTGATTTTGCAGACTGAGAGCACCATCAGCTTGGAACTTTGAAAAATATATATATATATATATATATATATATATATATATATATATATATATATATATATATATATATATATATATATATATATATACATATATATACATATATATGTATATACATATATATACATATATATACATATATATATATATATATATACATATATATATATATATACATATATATATATATATATACATATATATACATATATACATATATATACATATATATATATATATATATATATATATATATATATATATATATATATATATATATATATATATATATATATATATATATATATATATATATATATATATATTCCTTTTTCCAAGGAAAAGACCAGCACTCTAGAGGTTTGTTCCACTCGAATTCTTTATTGTTACAGTGATGGCATTATCAACACATTACAGCTGCCACCCACAGCCTTGGTCACGATACTAAATATATAACTTACTAACGGTCGGCAGTAGGTAATTATAGTTAGGACCTAGTTTTAATGGGAAAAGCACTTTATGACTTGGCTATAACTTTAAGTATGAGGCAACAATATCTCAATCGGATTCAATTGGGCAGCAGATATATATGCATGTACAGTACATTACAAAAGATCTGGACGGGGAAAGAGAGACTCACAAATTTCGATTTTCAAAAGTGCACATTGCATCACATATTTGGAAGGAAATATAGGCAAAACAATCAGGGAAAATAAGGTAAAGTAGTAAACAGCACTTATGGCAAGTAATGCTGTGGCAACACAAGGAGGCTTTGTGCACTACGTGATAGTGAGACAAACAGTGGCGGCGCAAGTGACATAAGGGTAAAAAACAGCAAATTGGCGCAGACAAGAAAATTAGAACACAATATATACAGATTATAGGTTTCTCCTTGGTGAATGGATTATGGTAGTTAGTTTTGGAACCAAAGTCGGTAATGCACCATGAGTTGCGCTGCAGTGCGGGTCGACGGCGTTTTGATCCTATCGATTTAGGATCTTCATCAGGACCGGGTTGTCGAATGAAGGAAGTGCTGTGGGGAACGGAAGCAGTAGGTAAGGGGTCTGGAGGGGAACTGGGTACATGTGGGCGGAGAAACGGTGGTAGCGAGGGGTAAGGAGTTGGTGTGCTGGTAAGTGCGAAGGGCAGAAAAGGGGGTGGCACTGTTCCATCACTGTTGCTTTTCACTTTAACACATACCGATACCATTTAAGGTGCCATATTTCCTGCACACGCAAAAACCCTCCACAGAACCCACAATATATGTTTTTTTCACTTTATAGAAACCGCAAAAATGGAAAATAGGTCTGAAAGATGGTTTATAAAGAAACTTAGCACAAGAAAATGAGTTTAAACATGCTTTGAAAGAAGTATGTGTATAGTAATATGTGTAGGGCAATGTTAAGAATGTTTTTTTTACATATTATTTTGGATGTGTTGGTGGCCATTGAATGTCTGCTTCTGTTTCCAGTTTTCACGACTTGTCCGAGGGGATTGCGACAGAGTTGCGAAAGTCCTCAAAAACTAAAGAAAAAACCTTTAGAAAAAAACGTCATAATATTTTGGGTACTAGGGTGTTCTGACAAGAGCCGATGTGTTGATTGTTTGTACATAGTTGCTATACACAAGACCAGATGCAGAGTATCAGGCTACTTAGAAATACCCTGTTGCCTTCATCTGTAAAGTACACTCCATAATTTCTATAAGTTTCATGCATGTCAAAATGCAGATTGTTGTTTTAGATACAGTCCATGTGATGGTCTCTGAAGAATGCAGAAACTCTTTTATTAACATGTTTCCTAGCTTCATCAATCTGTGGACAGAATTGATTTGACCACTTCCATTTCTGTCTTTGGCATGTATTAGAGTACACCAAGGCAGTGAGAGAGAAAAGAGACATCAGTTCTGCAAAGGTTTGTTTTGTTAGGATTTCCCAGCCCTACCCCAGTCAATGTGGCTAATTCATTGCCACTACAGTGCACAATCATGAGGAATGCTACAGGGATGTTTTAGTTATAAATTAGCATTAAAAAACCTTAGAAATTCACTGACAAAAACAAAGGTTACAGGGCAGTTATAGTTAGGAAATAGAATATTTTTTAAACCTTAGAAATTAACTTAATAAACCAAAGATTACAGGGATGTTATAGTTAGGCTGACATTTCACTTGTGCAAAACCAAAGCAATTTAGCATTAATAGTTAGCTGAGCTAACTATAATACACACCCGCAATGCACTGTTGATGACTTCATATATTACATCACTCATGACATGGTCAGTGATATCACTGATGGCATCTCAAATGACATCACTGATGACATCATCCACAGAATCTGATGTGGCCCTCAAACCCCCATGTAACCTTTCATACATCCACTCCAACTTCCACACTACCATTCTCAAAACCATTGACACACTCATACCAATTCTTACATATCCACTCTATGATTCATAGGTCTACACACCTATCCACTTAGTCACACATACAGCCACTAGTATACCAACTCACTCACTAATAAAACCACTGATGTATCCACTCATACAGCCACACAGCCACTCAAACACTCCTTGTCACCCATAGAGCTACTCATACAATTAGTCAATCACCCATAGAGTCAATCACACAAACTATATAGTTATACAGACACTAACACATACTCACTCACCTATACAGTCACAGACAGAAGCACACACTCACCCATACAGCCACTCTCACAATCACTCGCTCACACATACAGCCACTTATATACTCAAACACTCACCTATACTGCCTTTCTCATATGTAGTTATTCATCCATATACCACTGATACATCCATTCACTTACTGATACAGCCATATGCACACTCACTTTCCCATACAGCCCCTTACAGATGTACTCAATAACCAATATAGCAACTGACTCACCTACTTTCTCATCCATACAGGTACTCAGACAACCAATCAATAACCCATACAGCAAATCATCTACCTACTCACCAACCATATAACCACTTACTTAGCAACTGACAGACCGATACAGATATTCACACAAATTAGTCACTCACCCGTACATTCACTGGGACACTTATAATTACTCACTTTTTACAGTCAGTCACATACCCACTAAATCACCCATACTGGCACTCACACACCCACTGATTCATCAATATACCTTGATGTATATATATATTTAACACTCATAAACGTTTTAGAAACACTCACAGTCACTGGATAATTGTATTTATTTATTTATGTTGTGTTTTATATAGCACAGACATGACCCAGAGTAGGGTATCAGAGCACTTTACAATTACATATCAAGAAACAGTTGAGTTACCTGTCAAGTCATCAAAAATCTGTAGTTGTTCATTATTTTTGAAAAAAACATTAAGGCGTAATGTACATATGTACGATCCACAACACACAACATTAAAGCATAATATGCATATGTACCTTCCACAACTAGGATAAGGTTCGCTAAGAATTTGCATTTGTTGGACCTTGGCAGATGAATGAAAATGGAGTGACTGTTGACATTAAGTGAGATATTTACACATATATAAAGATTTGGCTTCCTGTTTGAAAGAGGAGATGGATAAAATTCCCCTAATGTTCGGGGGAAGAGTGTTCTAAGTTCTATGGCCTGCCCCTGAAAAAGCTCCGTCATAAGTTCTTTTCTTACGGAACCGGGCTGGTTTCTATAGTAAATCTTCATGACTCCGGGAGATGCAGCATCCTCCGGATAGTTTGAGTTTCAGGGCTAGGTACACTGGTGTGTTGTAATGTATCACTTTGTGAGTGATGCATGCTAATTTTAGAATTGTTCTTGCTTTGTAGGGAAGCCAAATAAGCACCTTCGGATGGGGGTGATGTGGTTGAATTTTCTTGAGCCAGTTATAAGTCTTGTGGCCTCATTGAGACAGGCTTTCGGAGGGGCTGTTGAGATCTTGGGGAGACCAGCTTGAGTTGTGCAACCATTCTCGATCTTTGAAATTACTAGTGCCTGGACTGCTGTTTTCAGGTCTGAGTTGTTTAAAAAAGTTTTCCGTTTTCTGAGGTAACTTAAATGGAACCAGGCGTTTTTTGCCATCATGTTGATATGTGATAACATGTTCATATTTTTGTCTAGAACAATTCCCAAGGATTTGGTGGAGTCAACAATCCTCAGAGTACAGTTTAGTGTTGTGATCAGATTGGCCCATTCTAGGATGTTCTTAGCTCTTTTCTGGGGGGAAATCAACAGGAATTCGGTTTTATGTGGGTTGAGCTTCAGGTGATTACTGGTTACTAGTTAACCAGTAGATGGTTCTCTTTAAGGCCTGGTTCATAATACCTATCTCTTCTGGCAATGTTATCTTGATGTACAGCTGTGTGTCATCTGCGTACATGTGTAATGAGATGTTTGCTTGTAGTAAGGTTTTTGCTGTAGCTATACGTACAGATTGAATAACACCCAGAATAGAGTTGAATCCTGAGGAACTCCGATCGCATTACTGATAATGTTTAGTTGACTATGAATTTTTGCGATCTGTTCTCTAAGAATGAACTTAACTATCTTAGGACTGTACCATCGAATCCCATCCTATTTTTCATGTGATCTAGTATTTTAGCATGGTTTACCATGTCGAATGCCAAAGAAAGGTCGAGCAGATTTAGAAGGCACGTTTCGTTTCGCTCGAGTGCAAGGAGAGCGCCATCCACGATGTGTAGCATTGCTGTTTCCGTACTATGGTTAGGTCTAAATCCTGATTGGAAGTCACTCAACAGATTAAATTCTGAGATATGGTGGCTCAATTGTTGTTGTACACATTTTTCCAGAACTTTGGCTAGCATGGGAATGTTTGTTACTAGTCTGAAGTTGTCAGGGTCTGGGGGGGTTCTCTATTGTTTTTTTTAGGATTGGAGTGACTCGCCCTGTTTTTAGACAGTCCGTTATTGAGCCTTGAGATAGTGAAGCATTAATTATCTTTGTCCATGAGGGGATGAGCAGATGGTTTATTGTAGACCAACACTTTGCCGGTAAAGGATCGTTGTAGTGATTGTTTGGTTTAGTGGACAAGATGATCTTTGCAATGTCTAGATCATTAATAGGCTTGAATTCTGACCATCCAGCTTTGTATTCAAGCGTTTCCCGCACTGGTCGAGGTTGATGCTCATCTAGGGTGCTCTTAGTGATTCAAATGCATTCAGCTGCTTTTCTGAGCTCCCCTTCCATCAATTTGGCTTGGGAGGTGAAGAAGGAGGAGAAATCTTCACTGCTCATATTCGATTTTGTAGTTGTTGGTGCAGATTTGACCGTTTTATTGGATTGATCTTTTAGTAGATCAAATTCCTTGAGTGATGTCTCTAGCTATGTTATGAATGATGTAATATGTGAGGGATGCAAGTTATATTTAGCTAACTATAACTACTGAATTTCTCTGGTTTTGTACGAGTGAAATATCAGCCTAACTATAACGCTCCTATATATATATATATTTGTACACACATCAAAAAAAAGAAAGGTTAAAATAACTTTGTAGTTAAGTGTGCTAAAGAGATCTGTTATTGTTAACAAAAACTGAGAGATTCACTGAAAAACTCAAGTTTAAAGTAATGTCATAGGTGAATATTTCCGTCACAACATTAATGCTTTGAACTGAAAAACCAGACAGACATTCACCAGTTATAGCTAACTGTAACTTGCGCCACTGCCATGCATGACTTACGAACTAGCATATTATATTATATCTTTAGGGGCATGTTCTATGGCAACGTTTATGACATCACTGATAACAACTAAAATGATATTATTGATGACATCACTGATTACATCATACAAGCTTCCATTGTACATATTACTCTGTAAACGAGCATGACATTAAAGGTCTGAACGTAAGTACAAAATAGCTCAGAATAATATGAAACATCATTAATGAATCACAGATGCAAACTTCTTCAGGTTTGGCAGTTTTGTGTTATATACAACATTGACCATATACCATAGACGTTATGGGTATCCTAGTTCACATTAACAATCAAACACAGATATATAGGAAACCTTATTCTACGCGATATTCAATATGTATACATGTATTAAGAGATAACCAAGTTTGTCAAGAAACTCATTGTCTGCTCCAAAACTAATGCCCTGCTGTGGACAGTCCTTGTATGTATCAAACCCCTTACAGTCAACAAGCCTACATGGAGAAATGAAATTGATTTGTGTAGAAAAAAGGAAACTGTAGACAGTATTTTCTCTATGGAGAGTTTTAGTTCAAAACATTAATGTTACTGACATATTTACCTAACTAGAACGTCACTTTAACTCTTGGTCTTTTCAGTGAAAATATATATTACAAATTCACCTTGTAAAGAATGCCTATTACTTTAATTGTACAGCTTCTACTTTCAACACAGCAAAGCCGGCCATTGTAGATGTATTCTTCAATGCAATTCAAAATGAAAAGTTTGAAAATTGCATGCAATTTGTGCAACTTATATTAATAAATGTTGCAAATTTCTGTTCTAAAAAGATTTATAACAGGTTTTCAATTAACTGCAGTATTACATCCAATGTGTTAAACATACCATTTTCAGTGACTGAATTCTATGCTGCATGACATGCGATACAATACACTGTAAGGCACTTTAACATTATAGGAGGGCACAAAGTCATGGGAAGGTCAACACATACTTTAAGGAAACTATAATAAAGTGGCTTACCTAAACAGATGACACCAGCATCATTGTAGTGACCACACGTATTTTTGTATAACCCATTGTAACGACAATGCAACAAGCTGGGCTCATCCCCACGGCAGTTCACATAGTCCAGGAGAATTTTTCCAGTGCCTTCTCCAAAATATGCATTTTTGGGAGCAGAATGTACTGGGCCACACCCAAGCTGTTTGCAGACCACTTTTGCATCAAAGGTGTTCCAATAAGTGTCACACACTGTCGCCCAGGTTTTATTGTAGAAAATCTCGACACGCCCCTCACACGCATTGCCACCACCCTGGAGCCGAATGGGAAGGATTTCTGCAAGAAAAGAACAACACCCAGTGTTAGTTCCCTTAGGGCAATCAAAAACCAACAGCACAGTGAATAATCAAGACTCTGGACAATCACTATTGCTAGTGCTGTACCCTCAGCATGTGTTTGCCCACTTTGTATAGTCAGGAGCATACAGTAATCATTGACAAACACTACACTCAGCACAGTAGAGTATGATGTGATGGTAATTTACAGACTTAGGCCATGTGATTCAAGGATCTGTTTGAATGAAAGTCTGCTATGGCATTTTTCTGTGTTAATTGTTTTCAATTTCTTCTTCTACATAGGTGTCTACTATAGCCTTATAGCCTTATAGCCTGCTGTAATAGGGGTATATCGGCCATCAATGGCCCGCTACAGAGCTTCAGCTCGGGCCTTTTAAAAGGGTGCTGGACTTTAATGCTGGTATAGCCCAGCTACTGAGGGCTATAAGGCTACTCGAACATTCCACCACTAGAGGGCAATATGTTCTAATAAATAAAACGAAGGCTTCACGGAGCCTGGGGGAGTTTGTAATCACCTTGAGCTCCATGAGGCCTTCGTTCACAGCAACAGCTGTGAACAACAATGTTGGAATGTTGGAGCTCTGGGTGTCTACTAGTCATTAGAAGCCTAGAGCACTCACATTGTTTTAAATGGAGCTCCCAACATTTCAATATTCTATTAAACATAAACACACAGCAACAATGAACTCTAGAATAGCAATAGATTGACCTATCCACATTTCCTACTGAACAAATTTTAATCAGCCTACTGAAAATGTGCACACTATTTGTAGATAATATTTTTCACCTCCATTTCCCTGAATTTAACTAAATACAGGCCCTCCTCACAATCCGTAACTGACATTCTTCAATGTCTAGGCTAACAAATCCTTCATGATCTTCAGGGAGATAAACTGGCGTACTGATCTTAGGAAAGACAAACAATATACTGCCCTGTCAGGAGAGGTCCCATTTCTGTGTGTGCTGTACTGTTACCACCAGGTTACACCCAACACTGCAGGAGCGAAGATATGCCCAGTCCACTACCCCTGTCCCTGCAGCCATCACCCGTATCAACACAGAGAATTTGCCACCAGGACATAGGGAGAGGGTGGGGGTAAAAGAGGGAAAGCACAAGGAATCCTCGCCTGGGCACAATCCTTCTAAACACTACAGGTAAGTAGATACTCACATAATCTGTTTTAGAAGCTCAAATCGCCCATACATCAATGATACATGTAGTCCACAACTCGTTTTCACGTGCAGAAAAGAGGTACCTCCAATCTCCAATGTGCGATTCCACAAGAATAATATACAAGGGGAAAAGTCTCACTGAGACATAAAAAAAAACACTCTTGAAACACGAAAAAATAACCCCAATAAAGAAGAAAAGAAAAGCGTCCATGAACAATATCTCAACCGGGTTGAAGTGATGAAGCGAGATACAGAAGATTTTATGTGTACCTCATTCAGATCAATCACCTCCATAATAAAGTAATATATTAATTTTGATTGCTGTGTATTAATCAAAACATGCACATTACATGTGGGAAATGCTTTGCACTAACAGGTTTGAATAACATATTAATTGGTGATGTAAAACGCATGTTTAATCTATTTTGTGCATTTAAGTGGTGTAAAATGCATGTCTGTGTTATAATGTGCATTGTGCATTTGCATGTTGCTTTTCTGCTTTATTTTTAATGGCTTGCAGTGTGATGCTTTTCTGCTAGGTAACAGTTGTAAAGGGTAAATATTAGCATTGGTGGTTGGGGGGACAGAAAACGCATTTATTCTATGAATTCACATTCCTTTTTCTGTTTATCGTAGTACTGGTGGGTTTCCCAATTACAAAATGGCTTCGCTTTTCCCGGTTCTGCGCAGTAGAAAGGCTTACATCATTTTGCTGAGAGAAAGCTCGTTTATGCTCTGACTCCACTGAAAAACATTATGAAGCTTCAGCTAACTATGATTCGAGGCCACTTGATATGAATGTTGGTGAAGTGGCTGCAGGCCAAAGTGATAACCACGAGAACAGCTGAATGTCTGCCAAGGACAAAAGCATAGCGCCTTTAAAAAATGACTACATGGAAACAGCGAAATCACTGAAAACGAGCATTTAAAGAAAAAGGCCTAAAGTCGAACAGGAACTGTTGAACGTTTATTTATCAGTTTGCAAACAAAGTTATTCACGTACATCTTGTAAGTTTGAGAAATGTATGAACAGTCGAATTCGTATCTGTCAGCTTTTAATCAGCAAGTTATTCATGGACATCCTGAAAATTAGCAAATACATTGTGTATTAACGAACATCCTGGAAGCTAATAATTGCAATGTCATGACCAATCAGAGAATGGAAACCAGAAAGTGTTGAAACATTTGAGAGTAGTAAGCCAGAAAATTCAGTATAAATATTAGAGCAAAATTGGGGTTTGATGTCATTGGAGCTGAACGCAGAGAGAGAGATGCTTTTTGCACTGCAGCTGTTTTACAGAGATGCTGGGAGCCTGAAACTATGCCAGACTTGCTTGCTGATAACCCCTGTAGGTTGGAGATTCGTTGCGTGTCACAGAGCCTGGGTGAGGGACTGTGTCCGAGGAGACTCTGGGTTAGTAAGTAAAGCTTTGGGGTTTAGTGCTGGGTAGGCCGGTTTTTATTCTCTATGGTTTCTCTGATCATTTCAGTTGCATTGACCAAGGTTTGATGTTTTATTTTAGAGAATAATGCAATTAATGTGAATCTGAATTTTCTCTTTATGATTAAACAGTTTTACTTGATTTATTGCCTGAATAAATAGCAATGTTCAGTGAGATTTAACAATGATAGAATAAATGCTCATTTTCTTTTATGCAAATTAATAACATAAAATCTTTGAATAAAAATTAGATAAATGAAGAAGTAAAAGCTGGTATTTGATATTCCTACGCCTAATTTTCGTTCTAGCAGATCCATTGCCACTATGGTGGTGGGTCTGAATAATTAAATGTCTGAATAAAACCATGGTAAAGTGTAAATAATCTGCAGGTGTAAATAATAAATGGTTAAATAGGTTTAGACGCTCCACCAAATGTTACAGCATTTCTCCAGTGTGATTCACCAGAATCCTTGAAGCCAAGTGTAAGTGAACAGGGTAAATGTGCAGTGTTATGGGCCCCACTGATGCATGATTTGTTTGCTTTAAGGTTTCAGGAAAAATGGTGAGTATTGATTACAAATAATTTCTGGAGCCACGCTGTAGCAGAAGAAAAGAACCCAACTGTGCTAAACGTCCAGATAACGACTATGATGGTCTGTAAATATCCATGAATTAACAGCGTGATCCAGGAAAGAGAAACAGACATGCAGCCGCGTACCTGTAATTCCAATGATGCAAATAAAGGAAGCCAGTCAGCTCGGCGAATCCTCATCCAAAGAGAGGAAAAAGAGAACAATGTCCCAGAAATATAAGTGCCTGTAAGCCTGCAAGTGGCAAGTCCGAAGGGGAAGCAAGGCAAGACGATCCAAACACAGCGGAAACAGGAAAAGAAGGCGTAGGACTTCCGGGTAAGAAGACCGGGAAACAAAGCCAAGCAAAGAGTACTGGCTGTCGGCCCATTTCATACTCCTGCAATCGCGCCTAATTTGCGTTTGCACCAGTAGACCTATTTATGCATGCCCATGGAGAGAGGGCTGGAGAAGGTAACTTCCTGTCTAATTCTTAACAAGTGCTAACTGGTTATCACCATTTTGATTGGTTTCATATTTAATATAAACCACTGCCCAAGGAGTGGATTGTGGGTATTTCAGAATTCACTGCAGAAGAGAGTAACAATGAGCAACGCATTACAACTGGGAAATACATCCTTACTCAGTCTCATGATATCTTCAGTGTGGGGCTTATGATGGCATTACATACATGAACAGATTCTAGAAAAGTGACTGCACCCCTTTTGCATCACAATATGTTTTGTAATCTACCACCAAACTCTGAAAAATGAGGTGGATCAAGTTTCTGGTTTACAGCTGTCAGTCTGTGCCACATTTCTTGCAGATCTGCTGTTGTTGCTTTAACTCTTGTTGAGTGGGTTTTGGGCTTGCCAGGCACATTTGCGAATGCCTCCTAAAAACACTACTGATTAGACTGTGTGTGGCTATCTGGCTCCTGGTGATTGGTTTAGATTTGTGATACATGTATTCTTGTGTGGGATTCATCATTCTTCAAATACTTACTTCAAATTGATTGCACATTTTTACTTTACCTAAATAAATGCAAATTGTTCCAAGCAAATGTAGAAGCAGTTTGTTTGATATGGAATTGCAAGGATACCTAAGGGAGAAATGTTGGATATGCCATATGAGCAACTTTAGCAAGCTGTACCACGTTCACCACACCATATTACCTATCTAATCCTTTGACCCTCTACATATTTGGCCTATTTTTACAGGGTTACTACTCGGGTACCTACTTAGACTGGGCAGTAGGCATCTATGAGTAGACCCTTTGACTCACCAATATAGTCAATTAAATGACATGACCCAGCCACATCTGCATCGGACTGAGCTGTCTTACGAGCAATGGAGCACGTGGGGCTCTACTCTTTGTCCAAAATTCCTACCCTCTGAGTGGGTCAGAGCCTGTGGGTCAGCACAAGATTTATTACTTTAGTTTTTCCAGAGGGGAAGTGTGTGTTAGGCCCCCAGCCCAGACTCGATATTGGCCCGGGAACTCCATTTACCAGGGTGTATTCAACAACATAGCTGCTGCAAGGAGTGCTGGCCAGTGGAGAGACGGCGGGAGAAGCCAAAATTGGGCAATCAGGACTGCCACCAATACCAAAAGCACCCAGGTGTCTAGTGGGCACAGACATCTGGGAATAAAAAGAACTTAAAACAAAAATAAAGAAAACCACAAAGGAAAAACAGCTATTAAAACTGCTTGATTGTTAATATTGAGTTCCAACAAATTTTGATTTCTAGCCCATACCACCTCCCCAGAGTAGGCCTTGGACTACTCTGCATCACTACCGTAAGAGAGTCAAATGCTCCAATGGGGTGCTTGGTCCTCAGCAAAGATAAATTGTGGACCTATTACTTGCACAGACCTCACATTCTGCACAACTAATAATCTAGTTTCTTAAAATACATTAACACCCAAACCTGAATAGCAACAAGTAAAAGAAAAGCCTTGTTACTGAGCATCCGCCACACCAAAGAGATGCAAGATCCTTCCCCTCTGAGCTCAAAAGCTCCTATTTTAAGACTCCTCATAAAAAATGCAAACTGATCCCCAATAGCCCATTTCTAAGAAGAGTGACTGAAAGGGTAATCTTCTCCCAGATCTCGAACTGTGTGGAAGGGAGAATCTACAATTGGGATAAGCAATCTGGATTCGCCCGTGTCCCACACTGTGGTGTCCCTCGAGGCTTAATCATTTCTCTACTCCAGTTCAATCTCTTTCTCACCTCAGTGCCAGACTGTTGTATTAACATTGTATTTTGTGGTATATGGTGACCTTTTCTCCTCTGCTCTCTTTCTTTTACCTTCTTTTCCCTCTCCTTTGTTACATGCATTGTGGTTTGCCTTGGAAAGTTCCGTAACCTAAAGTTCCAAGGTGAAGGTGTAAACAGAACATTATTGATGCCAAGCTCTGGTATGAGATATTTGAGTAAAGCACTCCTTCACAACACTTACTGGCCTCATGGTTTCCTCAAGAATGAGACACATACCCACTCAGGGCATTCAACCTAATATGTTACAACTACTCCAATGACATATAGAATAGTTTATAACAAAAAAACCTAAGGACAGAGAAATCTAGAATTGATGAGAATCTCCATGTCATGGATGAATTGAAGATGAGCATCCAACCTAAAGTCAATGCCTTCAAAACAGACATCATGACATAGATAAAATGCTGCAAATACCAATCTGTAACAATCTGGCCAAAGGAAACTATAGGCTCCACCAGGTAAATCAATGAAGGTAAGAAATCTTGGGTTGATCATGGACTCCAACCCATCTTCGATTCTAGTTCTAAATGAAGTTAAAAAGAGTGAATTCTGTACTATGCACTATAACACAATTTCTCTTACTTGGGAAACCCATAACATTAGGAGGCCATTCTAACCTTTGGCATGTCATCAGTTCCCTATCAAAATTACCTGGGCCAAATAATTGCCTGCTTCATAGTATGTAAACAGTAAATGAATCAAAACACTATGGCAATACTTATTATACCTCCATCACAGGGAACACAACACCAGTATATCATAGGCATTACACTTGTTGCAGATAGGAAGAGCAAAATGTTATTCCTATGAACAACTATGTATTATCCACAGACCCATCAAGGAAAATGTTTCAAGTGCCTACAAACTAAATTCCACACATACACCCAGAACAGAGCAAATTTCACCTTGCCAAGTCAGTCCATCCTGCAAGAAAAAGATCACATTTTGATACTGTGTGTATGCTCCAGGCTATCCTTAGCCACTTGGCTGCTAAGGCATTATTTGAAGGCTGGTTTGTTTTCCATTGAAATCAATGGAAAGTCCATGACGAGTTACCCTTGTCATTAGCGGCGAAGAGGTTAACTAAAATAATTTTAAAATTGACAGGCACACATGGAAAATGGTCCGAGGCTTAAGTCAGGGTACACCACTAAGTCGGATACCCTCCCAGCAAAAGTGTTTACACATTTATAGGTTTGTTTTTCATGGTGGAACTAGTCATGAGAGTTTAGACTAGCCTTTATGATGCAAGAGATACAGGGGTCAAAAGAAACACAAAGACAACAGATTGAAAGAGCTCACACTTGTCCTCTTAGTCGCTTCTTGATATGGCTACAGTGTCAGCCGACCTGGTGTTGGACCACCATAAGAAAGCAGGGACAGATAAAGAACAAAACAAAATGTGGTGCAACAAAGGCTGTTCTCGGCCCACCCAGTATATCTATCACGTATAGCTTATATGCAGCAGTAGTTTCTTACTTAAGCCATTTTATGGTGCAGGCATGAATGGCTTCTAGGTACATTATTCACAGCTTTAGATTACTTGAGCTGTCTACAGGCTTTCACCCAGCTATGGTCAGCTCCAGGGCAGGCAATAACTAATCAGTAATCAACAAGCTATCATTGAGACGAAATGTTACAAACAGGGGCAAAAGAAAGCAAATGATAACATTTACTGTTTAGACCACAACCAAAGCCTATACAAACAAAGACACTGGACAATCTTGTGAAGTGATCCAGATTCAATTACAAGACAGAAACCAGTATCTAACATTAGGCATATATTTTGATTAAAGTGGACAGGTTATGCATGCAGTGCATACAATTGAAAACTGGTACAGATCATGTCAATGTTTGAATTGCATCAACTGTAATAGAATCGTTAAATGTCCCAATATAGAACATCTATGGACAATTGAGTAAAATACAAATATGCAATGTGCAAAACTGAAACCAAGGTCTGTTTTATAAAATGTCCCTTAAGCAAAGATTCTAAATTGAACAAATATAAGTGAACATAAATCAACTATCCACATAAAAACATGAAAACCAGCTTACACAGCATTGGCTTGAACATGAACCCCAAATGTTCCAACTTAAATACCAGGCATGAAAACATGTACAAAAATTTTGTGATATGTGAAGTAATTGTTAGTAGAATGAGAACTGTTTTGGATAGAAATACTTCATAGGTTTTCCCCTGATGGACTGAATAGTGAACAATACTGTTCATGTTTCCTATGCACTACAATGACCAAAATGGAAATGGACTAATGCTGGACTCCTAGGACCACCATTCCACATAAAAGTATATAATAATAATCTTTATTCGACATATAAGAATATGACCATAAATAAACATCTTAAATTATACATACAGCAGGCAAAGGCAGTTTTAATAAAAGCAGCAACGTACACATTAAAACCAAGTTTATATACAGTCATAGTCCCCACTGTCGCTTAATTTCAAAGTACATCCAACACATTTCAATACAGGATAAAAAGTATAAAAACAATAAAATACTCGACTAGTACTTTTATAGCAGCAAAACTTACAGCAAAAATAGCCATAATTCTTATGGGCTTAAAATGTCCTGTGTGGGTCTTAACTTTAAAGCAGATCTTAAAAAATTGGAAACACAAAAATATGTGTGAAAACATCTGATGACAATTTTTAAAAAAGTAAGGCAACACACACCTGTTTAAATCTAAGCTTTCTTAAAAGGCCCTTCAGGAACATTCTTCTAGGATATGCATAGTGCGGACAGAGGAATACAAAATGTAAGGTATCCTATGGAGACCTATTGTCGCTGCCACAGGGTCCTCTATGTTCTGTGTGCACAGTAAAACCAGAGGATACAGACAATAGATGATGAAGTAAATTTAGTCCAAAACGTGTAATTAAAAGTCTGTCATGTGCACTAGTTCTGAGAGATAAATATGGTTCCATGTCCTGTGTTGACTAAAATCTGTTCTCTCACTGTGGGCTTATAAAGTTCACTATCCTCGTGTTGAGTCATGACGTACTTAAAAAACAGGTCTTTAATATGTGCGTTTTCCTGAGTTCCCACCTTATCGGGTTAGTGAACAGGTCTACACGCCCTAGTGTGGAAAGGGTATCCTTCACATATTTTAAACACTGGATTTTTTGGGCATGGTCAAGGGAGACACTGTCTTGGATTACCAGCCTATTAAAACCTGCCTCTTCATTTACCCAGATCTTCACCCAACACAATAGGTTTTAACAGCCACCATGACAAAAATGTATTTAGACCACAATTCTTTATAAACAATGTACACAGGGGTGCTGTGAGTGACTTTCAGCCAGCGCCTAAAATATTTATTCTCTTCAATTTGTAATTTGTTAACCACCTTGAATCCCCAAACCTTACTACCATATAAAACTTTAGCAAAAGATGGAATTGTATAACTTTTGAAATCGTCCCTGGTGACCAAATTAGCGATTGCTCCTATGGACCTTATCAAAGTGAGACACTTCTCCTCTAATAAGTTTTTAAAATGTAGTTTTCCATCAAATAAAATACTCAAGTATGAGAAGGCCAGTACTTTCCCTACGGTATGTGTGCCTATTGTGTAATTGTGAAGCTTCCTGGACATCTTCCCAGTTTCCATTATATATGATTTAGCTAGTTTAGAAGACAGATCCATTTTATTCAAGAAGGTTACAAAACTGTCAATTGAAAGCTGCACACCCTTTGTGGTACAAGCGAGTAGTACTGCGTTGTCTGCATTAAGCAGAACAGGGACTTCTCTTGTACCCATCCTCAGTGCGTCTGCTTGTTTGGCCATCAGGGTGGAGTCAAGGCTGTTGATATATAATGTAAACAAAAACGGCACAAATATACAGCCCTGTCTAATCCCGCTAGAACATTTAAAATGATCCATGGTCTTCCC
The DNA here is from genome assembly GCF_964263255.1 of Lissotriton vulgaris. NCBI lineage: Eukaryota > Metazoa > Chordata > Amphibia > Caudata > Salamandridae > Lissotriton > Lissotriton vulgaris. The sequence continues at coordinate 1,185,368,493 of NC_141693.1, read as the reverse complement.
CTCCTGTGTATTTCTGACTACTGCCGTGGTATTCGAGTTGTAGGGCCATTAGAGTATTAATTATTGCTGGATCCACCCCAAACCCTGCAATGAGTGTCCATAGTTTGCAGCGGTTCACTCGGTCCAAGGCCACAGTGAGTCCATAAACGCTAAATACAACGCCCCTGGTGTGGCTAATGTCTATTTTGCAGAGATGAATATTGAGGCATTGGTCTGTAGTTGATTTACCGGGTTGGAACCCATATTCGACATCCGTTATAATTTGGTTGACCTCTGCCCATTTCGACAGCCTGTTTAAAACCACGGCCCCAAAATCTTCACTGATACATCAATAAAAGATATGGGGTGATAACACTGTGGGCTGTCCCTGCCTCCTTTCTTGAAAATGAGAACAATAGTGGCGGTGCACCATGATGCTGGCATTACTGATGCTACTGCCGCATTTAAAACCCTTGATAAAAGTGGCATCCATACCTCTATATTACATCAGAAGAGGTCTGGCAGAATCCCCCCTGGTCCCAGTACCTTGTTCTGTGAGAGACCCTTAATTCCCAATCTCACCTCCTCCACAGAGAATATAATGGGGTCAGTTTTCTGCTCCAGATTTGAGGCCTGATATTGCTCTGCTCTATGGGGGTGTTATACATACCTGCACAGTGCTCCTGCCATTGATCTGGAAGGATGTTATGGCTTAGCCCTTGTTTATTTGAGTCTTTAAAACATGGGTTGTTAATGACCCTCCAAAAATGAGTAGAGTCCTCCACTGTCTCTGTTAACTCCTACCAGGCTTTCTGTTGTAATTGTCCATTTTCGCCCCTTGACGGCTTGCTTATGGACTCTGCGGGAGGCCGCCACCCAATTCCTATCTCTTGGGGACTGCTTAAGGGCTGATTTTTAAGTCTCTGAGGGCCTGAGAACATTGCCCACCAAACCATAGAAGGGTGTCCATACTAGTAGAATAAGCTGGTGCTTTCAGGAAACTATCCACTAATTATGCGATGTCCCTAAAAAGCTCTACTAGTTCAACCCCTTGCACTTCTAGGCCTAGACATTTCAAAATAACCTACCTGCTTATAATAAAAAGAGAAGTGTTAAAAGCAGCAGTGTCTATATAAGCCCAGTGTAACCGCATACCTTGAACAGTTTGCGGAGATTGTAACCCCAGCTACTCTATGAGGTGCTGGAAGCTAGTGGGAAGGATCAAGTGACAAAGTCACCGGATTATGGTCACTAAAAAGCTATAATTGATGTTAAAAGGATATAAACCTTTTCAATGTAAGAGAAACAAAAATAAATCAATAATTAATGAGCAAACGCTCCCTTTGTAAGTGGGGTGCACAGCTATGTCCGGATTGGTGGCAATCAAGTCCAACGTTTGAGAAAACCCATAGGTACTTAGAAGGCCATTCATATCCCGCCCTACCTGAGTATGCTCCATGTGTGTCCTTAGTGTGCAGGACGACCAATCACGATGGGTCACCCTCAAGTTTGGACACAGATGGGAATTAAAATCTCCAACTAGAATCAATTGTGACTGTTCCGGACCTGCTTCATGTATTTACTCTAGCCATGTATTTAATTCATCAAGGCTAGTCGATCCCTCAGAGTGTGATTTGCATTATAAAAATTCATTAAAACTAGCCTGTACATGTTGTTAAAGAATGTAATGCCCGATTCTTCCATCTACTGTGAATACTCTGGTCTATAAACATGATTAGGCCCCTCCCTGCTCTCCCTAAGCCCGATCTTAATGCTTGGCAGAAGAAAGTTTTTTATCATTCAATGATGAAATAATTTCTGGCTCCCATGTTTCCTGGAGCATATTGTGTGGAAATTTCTGATGTAATGTAGCCACAGCTCGTTTCTGAACTTGCTGGTTAAACCCGCTACTTTCCACAAGATTATTTTTAGATCGGCCACAATACGCCCCTCCAGGGAACCAGTGGACGGGGCAAAGATAGCTGCGATGATAGCCCTTTCAATGCTATTTAGTCCCAGCTGACTTTGATCCCTGCACTCTTGGGGGATTTGTGTTGTTATCCCCAAATTAATTAGTCTCCTCCCTCCCCCATGCTGTACCAGTAGATTCAGGTTGAGTATAGGTAACTCTGCCCAAGCTTTTCCCTTCTTGTAGTCAATCTATATCATCCAGGTCCCTCAATGGTGCAGATGAATTACTTAAAGTCAAGGGTACCCCACCTAAGGTTAATCCCTCCACTTATCCTGAAAAATGTTGAGGCAATTTTAAGCTAGATGGTGACATATAAAAGAAACCCAGCTGTAAAGGTTTGATTCCTGATTCTGCTGGAAATAGGTTCGAGGGAGGATAGGATCTTATGGACCAATTCTGGATACCTAAGTGTGACAATCACACTGACTCCTGGGAATAGTTTCCCATTCCTGACAATCCATGATACCCTCCTGGCCATCAAGATGTGCCTGTGATCGGCAATATTAAATCCAGTACGCTTACACAGCAATGGGTCAATCTAATAATTAACTGGGTGGTGGACTCATCATTTGTGCTAATGAGTCCTGGAACACCTGTCAGGGCCACTGTGTTGGGGCAGCTTGCTTGTGGGAGGTCTATAACCGGTAAGTCTTGGGCATTAGGGGCAGCTAGAATAACCCCCGTGCATTGGCTCCTGTGGCACTTGTTGATCTCTTTGGTGACCCCCTGCGACAACTTCTTATTATAAGAAGCCAGCGGCCCAGGAATCATTAACTCCGGATTTGTAACCTGTGCCACAGGCCTTATTGCACCAGGAATAATTTGAGGGATTTGAGTCCCGGTATACATCACTCCTGGAGGAAGTACTGGGGGGATTACTTGTTGAACCTCTTGAATAATGGGTACCATGCTCTGCACAGCCTATCCAGAGGGGGACAATGTGTTACCAATTTTATCAAGCGTAGCCCTTGTTTCTGCCAATACTTTTACGAATTCATTTAAAAAATCATTCAAAAGGCCAGTCACTTTTTCCACACTTTTTTGTTTCAAAGGCGCCCACAAGTCTTCAAAGTCCTTAGTAACTTTGATATCTAGGCTGACGTGCCTTCCCCTTTCTTCGCCGCAATTATTTTCTTTGTTGCTTTTCATTGTTTATTTGAGGCTGGTGGGCTGCTAAGTTCCACACCATGGGTGCTGGTTGGCCTGGCCTTCTTGCGAGTGGTTTGACGAACAGCAGTGGGGGTAAGACTGGTTCCGGGGTTGGAACCTCCTGAGACGTCCGGAACCTAAGCTTGACACTGGTCTTGTCCCAGAGAACACTCTGCTGGTTTTTCAGCCACCTCGGAGATGCAACACTCCATGAATGGCATGGCAGTCCCTATTTTTTTTTAAGTGAGGCGCCTCTCACTCAGCTCTGTCTATCTCTTTGGTAATTGCCCCAACTGCTGTCACCAAAAACAAGTCAATTATTCCCTTAGTTAAGTCCTGTGGGGAACACAAGGGCGGACCATTCCTCTTCCCCATGATGTATTTTAAACAATCAACCCAATGGGCCCACCTCCTTAATGAAAGTCTAAGATGCTTCATGGGGCTTCGGGAGGGGGGTTGTTGACACAGGAGAAATTCCTCACATGAGTTGGTTTAAGTGTTACTGACCCACTGACCTACATTCAGCCATAGCCTGCCCCGGATTGTTTCCTTGCTCCTTTGTCTCCTTGCGAAAGTTCAGACAAAAATCACACTGCTCCAGCCCTTGTTGGTATCGATAGCAATACTAACCCACTTAGAGAGTGGGTTAGGCCCGGCCTTAAATGGCCGTGGATGGCGCATACGGACCTGTCCTTGGCCCAGGGGTGGAACAGGCACAACCATGCACGTCTCGCGCTGCGGGTACCCAAGGATGAACTCATTCGCCTCCGGGTGCAGCGGCAGGGGCATAACACAAGCCCCCGCAGTCCCTGCGTTGCGGGGGGGCCCCGTGGGGGCCCCGAGCTCCGGGCCCCTCCTCGCGTAATACAATACATCTAAGTAGGTTCTAAAATGGTGCGCAGCGCGAGCCCCGGCCGGGGCCCCTGCGAGTATTTGAAATGGTGTCTGGGAGTCTTTGAAAATGGTGCGGGGGCCCCGGCCGGGGCTCCTGGGAGTCTTCGACATGGCCGTGCAGCAGCAGGGGCCCCTGGCTGGGGCCCGAGAGCAAGTCCGAATTGGTGGGGGGGCCACGGCCGGGGCCCGTCACGTCACCCCCGTGTGAGTGTCTGAGTGAGTGAGGCACTTTACTGGTGTGAGCACTGAGCAGTTATTACACTGAGGCTGAGCTGAGCCACTCGAATCTATGAAATGCAGGCCGACCGACACGTCCCCACAGGGGACACAAATAAGAGGGCGGCCACCGTAGTGCCACAAGATGGCACACGGGGCAGCCCAGCTCTTTGAGACCCCTGAGGGTCCCGCGCGTCACTTCCGGCCTGGGGTGGGCGGGGGAGAGTATATATTCCTCCCCCGCCCACCGAGCGTGCTACAACTGCCAGCGCTTGGGGCACACCTCTGCCTTCTGCAAACAGAAGCCAAAATGCGTACGCTGTGGAGGAGAGCACACCTCCAACCAATGCACTAGGAACCGGGAAACGGAACCAGCAAAATGCGCCAACTGCGCAGGACCACATCCAGCAAGCTACCGCGGCTGCCCCTACCTCCAGAAGGCAAAGAAGGAAGGCCAGCGCCAACCCCCACAACCACAAAAGACTTCCCTACACTCAGCAACGACGGACCAGGGGCAAAGGAAGACTTACAAACCCTCAATGACACACAGGATCCCAAATGGCAGACCAACCAACAGCCATAGTAGCGCGCGTGTGGATGGAAGATCATACGCAGAGACAGCTAATCCCAAACAGGACAGCCCAGCACCAACTGCCCCCCCAGGACCAACTGCCGCCCCAGGACCAACTGCCGCCCCAGGACCAACTGCCGCCCCAGGACCAACTGCCGCCCCAGCACCAACGGCCGCCCCAGCACCATCCTGTGAGTTAGGATCAGCCATCAACTGGCAGGAACTCATCGCGAAGATTGCAAAAACAGTCGCAGACATGAACATCCACCCGGTGGTGACAATGGTGGCGAGCCTTATCGCAGGACTTTTCCAGGGCGAAGAAAACACCAGCAATGGCTGCAAAATCTAAAAGAAACTCCCTCTTCGTGATGTGGAATGCTAATGGCATTCAGAAGAAAACTGCAGAACTCCTGCACCTGATGGAAACCATGGACATGGATATAGCGCTTATTTCCGAGACCCACCTGCAAGGAAGCCAGAAGCTCAGCTTAGCAAACCACAGGGTATACCGCACAGATCGCACCACTGGAGTCAAGGGCGGAGGAACAGCGGTGATCGTCAGCACAAAAGTGAAGCACCACGAGATCTCTCTACCACCTGTTGGAAGTATTGAAGCAACTGGCATACAGATCCAGACACCTGCAGGCCCGCTGCGGCTGGTCGCTGCCTACTCACCCCCAGGCAAGCTAGTCCCAAAGGACCTGGATGCTTTATTGGACCCCAGCATCCCCACACTAATTGGAGGCGACCTTAACGCCAAGCACAAATGCTGGAACTCTCGGACGGGAAACCGCAAAGGACACGCCCTACTCGCCCATTCAAAGAAGGAGGACTTTGTAGTGGCAGGCCCGACTCAACCAACACACTATCCAGGCTCTGCACTATATAAACCGGATGTACTGGACATAGTGGTCTTGAAAAATCTCTCCCAGTCAATGGAGCTTGAAACCTTAACAGCGCTGACATCCGACCACAACCCAGTGTTGATCACAGTTGGAGACGTACTTGAAGACCAGCAACAGGGCATCAGGCACAACTTCAAGAAGGCGGACTGGTGCCTATACAAGAGATGCCTGGAGGAGACACTGGTCCCTGGTCCGCTGCAAAGCACTGAAGACATTGACCAGGCGATTCGCCACCTCACAGATTCAATCCACGCAGCTATTGAGCACAGCACTCCGGAACAGAAACTACAACGATGCTCAATCTACGATCTCCCGAAGGGCATCAAGCAGTCAATAGCTGAGAAGAACAGAGCCCGCAGAGAGTGGCAGAGGAACCGCACCCCGACCTGCTGAAGAAGTATAATGAGCTGACAAGGCAACTGAAGATACAAATAAGCCAGCACAGAGGTGAAAAATGGGAAGCAGCTACAGCTAACCTAAAGGTCTCAGACAACTCTATCTGGAGAATGACCCGCCGCCTGACGGGGAAGAAGGAACCAAACCCACCGATCCAAGGGAAGACTCACCTGGAATGCAGCAACAGGGATAAGGCAGAGGTCTTTGCTGACACGCTGGAGGAATCCTTCAGGCCCAACCAGGCAAGCAAACTGGCAACAGAAGTTGAGCAAGAGGTCGCCAAGCACCACCAGGAGCACCCACCAGAAACAGAAACCGAGCACATTGAGGAATGCTCAATGGGCGAATTACTGGCCCTGGCAAAAACACTAAAAAACGGCAAGGCACCAGGGAAGGACAGAATAGTCAACCAAGCCATCAAGATGCTCCCAGATACCGCAGTGGATCACCTTGCTGAGATATTTAACGCATGCATGCATCACCAGTACTTCCCAAACGCCTGGAAAGAAGCAAGAGTCGTCGTATTCCCCAAGGCTGGGAAACCACTACGAGATCCTGCAAACTACCGCCCCATAAGTCTGCTATCTGGCCTATCAAAACTCTTTGAAAAAGTTATCCTCGCCCGTCTCGTGGATTTCGCAACAAGCAACAACCTCCTTGCTAAAGAACAGTTTGGGTTCCGGAAGGACCACTCAACCAATCACCAACTCCTCAGAGTTGTGGACATCATCAGCCATGGATTCAACATCAACAAGTCTACTGGAGTAGTCTTTCTGGATGTAGCAAAAGCATTTGACCGAGTATGGCACGAGGGTCTGCTTTACAAACTTATCAAGCTCCAGTTTCCCAGCTACCTGGTCAAGCTACTGTCCAGCTACCTGACAAAACGGACCTTCCACGTGGCGGTGCGAGAAGAATGCTCATCGCCACGCCCAATTCTTGCTGGGGTGCCTCAGGGATCAATCCTAGGACCATTCCTCTTCAACATATTCACAAACGACATACCCACTGACCTAAAGAAGACTGATCTTGCCCTTTACGCGGATGATGTTGCAGTCATCTCCCAATCCTTCAGCGACAAAGAAGTGGCGAAGAACCTGGAGGCATCGCTTTGCAGACTCTCCGAATGGTACAGCGACTGGCAGATAACCCTAAACACAGGCAAAACCACTGCAACATTATTTACCAGGAAGCAGAACAGGAACCACCCACAGATCCTCCTCAATGGGGACAAGGTCAAATGGGAAAACAGCAGCTCCTACCTGGGGGTGACTCTGGACTCTAAACTCAGCTGGAGAAACCACATAGAGAAGACCTGCCAGAAAGCAGCATCCAAACTGGCTGCATTATACCCACTCCTGAAGACTAAGTCGATGCCCATGCAGAGCAAGGTACGAGTAATCACTGCAATAATTCGACCAACTATGACATACGCTTCACCAGTTTGGAGTGGCTGCCGCCCACATCTTCGGAAGGACCTACAAAAACTACAGAGTAAGGCCTTACGGATTGCAGCAGGTGCTCCCATGTTCACACGAACAGCAGACCTCCACAGAGACCTAGGCATCGAGATGTTGGACGACCATCTCCTCAAACTCAACAGGACATTCTACAAAGGACTGGATCAAAAAGAAAACCCACTGATCCGGAAACTTGCAGATATCTCTACAAACCCATTTGACCGCTACCCGCGTCCCATTGAAGCGCTAACCCTGCGAACCTGAAACAGCAACGCAGCATCCAAAAACTCATTACTGCCTGAAGGCAAACGCCGGCAGATACGCAAAACTCACCGCTGCCCTGATGGCATAATAGCCTCGGCAAGCACCTAAAACCCGCTCACTGCCGGCTGGCATTATAGCCGCGGCAGGCACCCAAACCTCAACACTAACAGAAGGATCTACACGGACAAAGGCGAGACTCTCGAAGGAAACATGCTGACAATTCTGCAAACACTACTGACCGCTACCCGCGGCCCATCACTGAGCTGACCATGTGATGCAACCTCAACTGTGACAAAGCGTCACACACCAATAAGACAACCGAAACAGCAACTACAAAATTCCAAACGAATATGGAGTAATGAGGCTATTGCCTCGGTATCCAAAAACTCACCACTGTCAGAAGGTATCTGACAGGAGAAGACAAGAATCAGGCGAGCGGCCTCTTTGTCCGCTGTCCCCTCACCCTGACGCCGTTTGGGTGCACTTGTGTGCGTTGGCCTGAGGCCTTGTCTGGCGACGGTGTCTCGTTCCTCGTGGTGAGTCATCCCCCTCGGGACGGTTCTGTGTTGTTTCTTTTTTGAGTGAGGGGACTTTGGAGTGTTTTATCTTAGCAGTATGCGTTATGCCCGGCCACGGTATTCTAGGTTCGGGATCACTCAGTGTCTGCAGTGGCGTAAGGTCTAGGGAACTTGACGCTCTGTTCTTGAGCCTTGTGGGTTCGAATTTTCTATTGGATGGTCAGCGGCTCAGTTATTTGTTTTTGGGTTGATCCCTTTCTTTGCTTGTTTTTCACGCAGTGAGGCTGTTGGACTGCCGGGGGGGGGGGGTCTGTTATGCATCCTCGATCGAGGACTGGGCGGTCTCGGGAATGCTGCCTGGCTTGTTACTCATGGGCTTTGTATTAATCACCATGCGGTTATATAGTGTGTTTGGATGGGGAATAAGGTGCAGATCGGGCGATGTGTTACGCAGTAAACTTGTGTATTCTTCTGCTTCTGCATTTTGCGCTTTTTATTTCCTCTTCGGGATCTGCAGTGCTGTATTCCTATCATTTGATGGCAGTTTTTGAATTCCTCTTCTTGTGGGCAGGTCGCATTCCTCTCGTGTCTGCAGTCTTGAGAGCTCCAGTGGCGCAGTGGGGTTGCGCGCAGTGGGGTTGCGCGCAGTACTTATACAGCAGTATTTGTTCTTAGCCATGCCGAGGTTGTGTGTTCGGGCCTCACCTGGAGCAGCGGATTGGCGTGTCTGCAGTGTCGATTTCCTCTCGTGGCTGCAGTGCCTTGCATGTTTTTGGGCAGAGCCCCTCTGCCACGGGCCGGTTAAGGGGTATTCTAGGTTCGATTTCGGGTCTGGTGAGCTCTCTTTCTGGCGTGATGAGGTGGCTCGACATTAGTAAGCTGGTGACTTGGTGCATGTGTAGACTATTTTATAGAAATTCTCCTTGGTCGCACGCTTCGGTCATCTAAGGTTAATTTCACAGATTAGGCCTCTGAGACCGATACTTTCCATGCATGGCACCCCCCCCCCCCCTTTAACCACATGCGCGCTCCTCTGATTCTGCCCATATGCTGACTTTTTAAAAAACCCATTGTTCATGACGAGCTGGGCTCGTCATCAGTGTTTGAGGAGGCTACACCATGACGAGCCCAGCTCGTCATCAGCCTCGAAGGGGTTAAGCCTGATGGTTTCTCCTCGCATTCTCGCAATACGCCCCCCCCCCATCGTGTGCTTCTTTGAAGTGGTTGGCCTCGTGTTGCGGGGGGGGCGCTGTTGTTTGTTGTTGGGGGTGGGTGTTTGCCCAGGGTCTGGGCGGCGCATCTGGCGGGTCACGCAGGGGTACAGGGGACCGATTGTCCGTTTTATCTTTTGCAGCCTTTTGTGGGCAGGTCGTGCTGTATCCCCGGGGTGCTTTGCCGGTCCCCCGGCCCTGCCCTAAACGCACTGCAGGACCGTCTGAGAATTTTTTTTGTTTAGCGCTTACTGTGTCTTTTGCGGTCTGGACTCCTGGGGCATCTGCTCTATGACCATGCAGTGTTGGCGCTAAGTAGAGGCCATTCTGGCTTTCAGGGTAGCCTGGGGGCACTGCTTACGTAAGCAGGGGCGCAAGGTCGCGACCATTTTAGGGATCAGGGCAGCTATTTTGCACTGCTCTCGTGGGCAGGGGCGGCAGGTTTCGGCCATCTTGGCAACCCGTGCATCTTCCTGCCTGCTGGGCCAAGGGCTCCAGGGCCCGCCAATCTTGCCTCCTCTTTTATCGAAGGGCTTCTCAGGCACACCTAGTCCCTTAGGGGGTATTAGTTACCGTATTGGTTTCATTCCATCGCGTCCACCCCCTGTGTTGTTGTCACCATGGGTCCCTCTTTTTCCTTACGGGTGCTCACTTGTGGACAATCTTTCACAATGGTTCGGGCTCGTTCGCACGACTACAGTTCTATTTCTCCTTCTCTGCCTCCGGGAGCGGAGCGTTTGGTTTTTGTGTCCGATTTTCGGTTCCGGCCTTTTCGAGTTTTTTCTCCCCATAAGTGCTGCCCTATTCAGCTATGTTGTGCTTGGTGCTGCAACTCAGTCCTGTTTGCCTGAGTATTCTCTGACTGGGGTCCGAGAACCCCTATCTACCTGAGTACGGGGTCAAAGGGTTGTGATTTTACTATGTAGCTGGCAGCTGTTTTTCCTTTTTGTCCGAGTTCCTTTCCTTTGCCCCCCCCTAGTGAGATCGTTTTGCTATTGGGCTCAGCGTTCTTAGTTAGTTGCCTGTCTTGAGTCGTACGAGGCTCTTGGCTCGGTACCCTAGTCACGTTTGCCTCTGGGCTCTCGCTGGTGTTTGCGACCCAACCCTACTACCGCGGACGTGCCTATAGTCGCGGTTGGATAGTCCGCATTACTTAGGTGCCCGACTCCCCATTAGTGCCACTGAACGGCAGTGTCCGGGAGGAAGGTGGCACGCTGTGCCCCGCTTCACGCGCGTGTTTTTCATGGCGGGTAGCCATTAGTGTCTATGCACTTTCGACATTGTCATGTACAGGTTCAGGTGAAGCATGTGCGTGCCAAGAACTATGGCGGTCGTCTGGCTGGCGAGCACAATTGTATCTTAGGGCGCAACGTTTTCCTATTTTCCGCGTCAGGTTGCGACAATTAGTGCCTTTGCTTCGTTCAGTTTTAAGAGCACCTAGGTTGTGCCGTTGTTGTCTAGGGCTTGGCGGAAGGTGCAGGTACCATGATCCTGGGGGCTCCGTCGAGCTTTTACCTGCACACCAGGGCACGAGTCGGGGTACCACGCGGGTGGACGGCATCCCCCCACTTATTTCCGAGGGTTTTTCAGGGTGGACGCCGTCCACCCTGCTAAATCAAAACGTCCACCATTTAAACAAGCATTTACAATGCAATGGTTTTGCCTTTGTTAAAGTTAGAGCTATTGGCATTGCTCTTGACATTATTTTTATTTATGTTTTTTTAAACATAAATAAATGTCATTGTCATTTACAATGCCAATAGCTTATTCTCTCGCAAATGACACACACAAACACCCACAGAGAGCCCCCCCACACACAGAGCCCCCCCCACACACACACCCACACAGAGCCCCCCACACACACAGCCACACAGAGCCCCCCCCACACACCCACCCAGAGCCACACACACACCCAGAGCCACACACACACCCAGATCCACACACACACACCCACACACCCAGAGCCACACACACACCCACACACCCAGAGCCACACACACACCCACACACCCAGAGCCACACACCCAGAGCCACACACACCCAGAGCCACACACACCCAGAGCCAGACACACCCAGAGCCACACACACCCAGAGCCACACACACCCAGAGCCACACACACCCAGAGCCACACACACCCACACACCCAGAACAACCAAGGTCAGCCTCTTGTGCTAAAGAAATGGCTAGGAAGGACACAATTTCAGATTCTCGCGTTTGTAACTCATTTACAGAGGTCCCAGCACTTCTAGACATCTGCGTGCTTCGTGCCATAACTTTAAGTGGACTTCTGGTTTGAGGTGTAGGGCAACACCCGTAGTCAGACAGTTTTTACCAGTTTTATTAGACAGACCTTCCTAGCAGGCTGAAAGCCCCATTACAGATCTGTGATGGTCATGTTAGCGCTACACCTTGAACCATGAACCGAAGAACACAGATGCATGGCCTGAGGGTGGGAATACAGAGGACGCTGCCTACGACCTTCCAGATAAGGGGCTCTTGCAGAAAAAACATTGATTGGAAGGTCTGTAGGATGGAACTGTACAAATATAGCACATACTTCCCGGAGAAACAAAGGCCTGTACCATACAGTAAACTCGAGATTCCCTGATTAGACATTACTTCTAAGCTGGTGGTTAAGTAGTGTCAGACTCGTATGTATCAGGCATGGGAAAAGACATGCAGCGGGCTTCCTTGAAAGCAACACAATGTGATGTCCTGCACAGTAGTGCAATCCTTTGACACTGAAAGTTATTGTTTGAACCCACCTTTCATATTAAATACGACAGACTATGCCCATTCAGTTTTTGACCTCGCAGCAGTGACCGTTCTCTCGTACTTGCACTTTCACAATAAATGTACAGTAGCCTTTTTGAACATTGCTAATAATGGGCACTGCAGCACGGAAATAAAGAGACCAGTGCGAAATGGTAGTATGCCCTTACTGAAAGTAATGATTATGTGCATTAAAACCACCGCTATTAGACCTAAACGCACTGGTGCTATAATTATTTCAACCCAAAATAGAATTGGCAACACTTCTCTTAGCTTCCTCCACTAACTACCAGGGTACATCATACTTACTCAGAAACATAAAGCATGGATTGGAGATGTCATGATCATACACTCCTTGGCCTCTCACAATGAGACATCTAACAAGTAATACGAACGGCAACAAAATTATAGCAGTGTACAGTAAAAGGTTGCCCAACAGCGCTGAAAGCACCACCTGCAGGTACGTGCTTGCGACCCTGACACCACCTGAAGCCACGCGGGGGCGCTTGCGCCCTGACACCACGGCGCAGGCGCCCCTCTCCCAGCTGCAGGGCCACGCTGCGCCGGACGGGCGCGTGGGCCGCGCTGACCCAACACCAGCTATGCTCGTGCTGTTCTTTACGTGTTTGGCTGGACAGCCGAGACTTTTAATAATAAATCATTCTAACGAAATAATTATTGTGCAAGCTGTGTTCTAGTTTTCTGTCCATTGTTAAAACCGTATTGAGTGTGCGCCGTTCTCTCCCAGCGAGGACGGAACACGATTTGAACAGATTTTTTTTTTACCTGCCCCTCCCTCCCATACGGACATGGAGTAAGGACCTTCCTTCAGAGGGTTCGTGCACATGCCGCAGTACTGTACGCTTCTAGTACAGGCCTCGGGCTCAACCTTTTCCACTCTACCGTCCAAAATGATTTGTGTTCATAGCCGCATCTGCTGCTACCACAGCGCTTAGAAGAAGCCAGGCCGTGTAAGCAAGCGGTGTATATGCACATTGTTTTTCTTGGAGGGGGGGGGGGTGTTGCCTTAGCGTGAAATCGACCCGAATGTATCAGAGCGCTTTACACAAGTACCAGTTGCTTACCCAAGGACACATTAATTTTTGTTAGGCTCGGGCAGATTAAGTGATTTGCCCAGAATCACAGGATGAAATTGGGCGTATGTCACACTCGAACCTGGTTTCCCCAACACCAAAGTCGGCAACTCTGGCCCTTACGTCACATCCTCCATTAATAATGAAGGCGCTATATTTGCTTCAGGCCGAGTTATTAGCACGAGTTTAACCAAATGCGCGCAAATGTTACAGCGAGTCAGCTTGCTGATATGAAACACACTTGACGTATTAAGATCCTTTGCAGAATTCATTAAAAAAACACAACTTACATTCTCTTATTTCTCGCCTTCTGTGTGTTATACTCCCGTCCTACTTAAACCCAGATAAATTAAATACGAACCACTGAGCTCTGTTGCTCTTACAAGGAATTGTCTTACTCAAAGAGATTCGCAGAGTCATTTTATTACAATTGCAAGTAACTGTCACCACGGTTTGCCAAGTGTCACACAGTTTGGTCAAGAGAGGTAGCCGGGATCACAGTTCGCTTATTTTGGAACCCAAAACTAACTATATATCCAGTACCTGTACATTAGGTTTGGAGATAGTTCTGCATTTCTCGGTGTATTGGAGCTTTTTCTTACACACACACGCATATGTACTTACGCTTTTATTTCCTCAGGTGAAGAATTCTGAACTTGCAATATACAATGTTAGCAAGATCGACCGGAAACGGCCTGACTACATTTAAAACATCAGGTGCGTCAGTATCATCCTCCTCAAATGCCACTAACTCAGTTGCATCGACCCCAGGAGGATGAAAGTCGGAGTCAGCGCGCAGGCCCCCCCCCCCGACTTTTTCGCTAAAGTAAATATAATTTTAAAAAATCTGCAAATTCAGATGCAATGCCATCAATTGGGCACGCTGTCTTACCTCTATCAGAATACGTGAGCATAATGTGTTGACACTTAACCGGGCTGACTCCGCCTTTCATCTTTCCACGGTCGATAAAAGGAATAGCCCTGAGTTGGGTCATAATTTGTAAAACTTTAATATCATTTGTTATTACAGGTACTGGGTACACGGGGGGATTAAAATGTACGTCATTGTGCGTTTTAGACATGATAACGACTTTGGGCCTCTTCGGAAGCATTAGAGTACATGTACATCACTGACATTCAAAGGTACGGAGCACTATACTGGCCAGCTGGGGGTGCAGCCTCACCACCTGCATACTCGGCAGGAGAGTAAACACCGTGAAATCTCGGCAGAGATTTAGTGAGGAAAGGCACGAAGAGCGGGAGGGGGGGTCGGGAACGGCCACACACGAGGTAAACGGAGGAGGGGGGGCGGAAAGGCACGAAGAGCGGGAGGGGGGTCGGGAACGGCCACACACTGACAGCGGGAGGGTGAGGGGCGGGAACAGACACACACACACACGGACAAAGCAACAAACTAAAAAACAAAGCACTCACCTGGACATCTTCCGGCAGATCTCTTGCTTCCTGCTCTCCACTCCTCCTCCCGATGACGTGGTGGAGGCTCGGCCGGCTGGGCCAATCCCAGCGCGGCCCTGGCTGGAGGCGGACGGCTGCTTCCTTCGGCTGGCCGGCCTGAGGAGAGGGAGGGAGACGGGCTGCCACGGAGCGGGAGGGAGGGGCTATCGAGCGACTTTTGTGCAATGTCCCGAGCAGGAAGGCAGAGGCAGGTGCCGGCAATGCCGGACCAGATTCGGGGGCGTTCCCGGCTTTCGCCTGACGTCGCGTGACGTCGGCAAAAGCCAAAGAATCTCGGGAACGCCCCCGTGTCTGGTCCGGCATTGACGGACAGGCCCCTCGTCCAATGGCTAGGCTCCATTTATGGAGCCAGCCAATGAATGACGAGGGCCGACCCAAACACACACACACAACTCAAGAGGTTTTTTGGCACATGCGCAAAGCGCATGGCCAGTCAAAACCTAAAAAGGGCCATGGGGCATGAGATCCCTAGTGTCTAAAAAGGCTCTGGGAGAGGGCCTCACTCCACCACAACCTTATTATAATTTTTTTAATAGGCCCTGGAGGATAGAGTCCTGAGGGCATATTAAGGCTCAGGGAGGGGGGGTGGGCCCTTTGCTCCCTCGCCCCTCCCCATTTAAAAACCTTTTGGCCCTGTGTCAACTCACCGATGAGCACAACATGAAGGCTCCATGCAGCGGGGTTTTCTTTACATATAGTAATGAAACATTACTTTATGTAAAAAATATCTCTAGAATTTCACTTGAATAAAACCCAAAAAGGTTAAAGAATCGTTATGGTTAGGTGAATTTGTCAGTAACATTAATGTTTTAACAAAAAGAAAACAAAATCGCCAATAACATGCGCCACTGCCATGCAGTGCTTACAACTTCACAATCTACATCACTAAAGGCATGTTCTATGACAGCATGACATAATCTAAGCTTCTTTTGTAAACATTTCCCCATAAACGGGTATGGCATTAGAGCTTTGAAAGTAAGTACAAAATAGCTCAGAAGAATACGAAGCATCATTAACGCCATCGCAGAAACAACCCCATTAGACGTAGAAAGCATAGGTTATATGTCACACTGGCCTTATACCATACACTCCACAGGTAGCGCAGTTCACTTCAACAATCAACCACAGATATAAGAAAACTCTTGTGTACAACCTATATAAAACTATTCAGATAAAGCAACGTACCTAAAAATATTGCTTAACACTTGTCACAAAACGAATGCCCTGCTACGAACAGACTTTATCTCTATCAAAACACGAAAAGTCACCAAACTTACAGTGATAAATGATGTTGATTGGAGTAGAGAAGCATGTATTGTAAAACTGTATACAGGGTGAACACAAGGGCTTTTCTTATATCTGTGGTTGATTGTTACAGTGAACTGTGCTACCCGTGGAGGCAGTCCACAGGTGTTGCTGTGGGTGCATATCCATTGATTCCCAGATTTACATTTGGTAAAACTGAGAATACGTCTAAATCCTACCTCTCTCCAGCCAAGGCATAGCACATTGAGGAGAAATACTTTTATTTCTACTAGTTTTTCTCTCTTCTAGTCACGCTGCAGAATGCTGCATGCCAAGAAAGAAGAAAATCCCACTGATGTTTTTTTTGTTGCAGGAAGGTCTCCCTTCCTGTACAAACACAATTACAGGGATACTTGCAAACCGACGCAATTGTGCCTGTCCTGACGCATGGCATACAATTGTTCACCAGCGCTGTGGAAAGCACAGGGATGTATTGTATTATTGTTAATATGATGCAGCCCTGTGCTTCGAAAATGACGCAGCATGGTACAGCTAAATGGCTTACGACACTGCACAATTCTCTTGTAGATGAAGCCTTTAGTATTTTGTGTATAGAACATATGCCCTGTGGTAAACTTTCCCCTCAGAGCCTAAGAACTTGTGTGTTTTGCTCGTTTGCGCTGGACAAACTCAACTGCACACAGGGATAGTCTTAACATGTATAACATGTTGAATACTTCTACAAACCTACGATGCATTAGCAGCACACAATTTTGTAGACACACCCATCAGCCAGACACAGGCAAAATTAGGTTGAAAAGTAATATGGTAGCTACGTGTCACTATGTAAACTGTAAAATAAACTCGCAGTGTCTTTGGATGATGTCACCAATGATGTCCTAAAACAGGTCATGAGGGCTGGCATATGTAAAGTCATAAGCAGTGCATGGTCGGGGCAAACTACTTTTTTTTGTTTAAGTAATCACTCACAAATTCTCCTATCTATAACGTTACTTTTGTTTTTGCCAGAGAAAACAAACAAGTCTTTCCATAATTGCAGGGGACATAAATACGCTCAGAATGTCAGCAGAAGACTCTGGGTCGCACATTAAAGTGAGAATTTGAGTTAAGCCAGGTGGCTCGCCTCTCCTGGGCACAAAATAAAGTCTGGGTATACCACTGCTTCACAAAAAATGGTATGCTGTCATCACTCCTGTACGTGATGCAGCCAAAGGCAGGGAGGCTAGTTTAATGCCACTATGATGGTACACTTGGAGAACCCCTCCATGTCACAAAACCGGTTCTGGGCCATTCATTCGTATGGAGCCAGGACCCAACAAAAACCTCAGAATATCCATTTCACTTGCAGTTGGGCACTCGGGGGAGGTGTATGCATACGTTTACCGTGGAAGACACCGTCACATTCCAAAATACCTTGACTGCATCGCCAGCAGTCCCACTCTGCGCCCCTGACCCCAGCAGACTGCTTTCCTCTATCCTCACAACCCCTCAGGAGGTTCTCTTACACGATCACCTCCCAGGATTCCCCCGTGAAAGGACCCTTCTCTGTGCTGTAGCCCCTGTCCAGCTCTGTCGGGTACAACGCACGCCTTTTGTGTCTGGCTAGCCGGCACCTAACTTTCCTGCGCCTTCTCGCTGGAGGGGAGGGACGGGCACCGATGCCCCCTCTCCCTCGAATCACTCACCGGCTCAGTCTCTCCGTAGGCTGCGGGGACGCTGGCAGTCTCCTTCCTCGTCCGGAGCTTGGCTCTCCTCCTTACCGGGCCGCGGGCGGGGCTCTCTCACCCTCGAGAGCCTCGCCGAGGACAAGACGCTGGGCTCCTTCTTCCTCTTGGGCAGTACGTGCGGCCGGCGCCCCAGCCGCGATTAGGCCGCCATTTTCCCCGACGTCCTCGAGGACGCTTCTCCCGTTGCCGGGCAACCCTCCGGCCAGGCTAAAGCTTGATAGGCTGGCGAGACAGCCAATGGCAGCGCGGCCCTGCAGACGAGCCCCCCAGGCTCCGGGTCGCGCTGCTGAGGCCGAGGGGAACTTCTTTTTGCCGCAATCCGGGGTAGCCTCCCGGGAATTCACAAATAAAAGCGAGGTGGCACTCGCTTGGGCGGACAAAGCGCTCCTCAGCGCTAGATGCAAAATACAGCGCTCTCAAGCGCTAGAACAAAATCAAGCGCTCCCAAGCGCTAGAGGACCAAAATAGCAGAGGCAGGTGCCGGCAATGCCGGACCAGATTCGGGGGCGTTCCCGGCTTTCGCCTGACGTCGCGTGACGTCGGCAAAAGCCAAAGAATCTCGGGAACGCCCCCGTGTCTGGTCCGGCATTGACGGACAGGCCCCTCGTCCAATGGCTAGGCTCCATTTATGGAGCCAGCCAATGAATGACGAGGGCCGACCCAAACACACACACACAACTCAAGAGGTTTTTTGGCACATGCGCAAAGCGCATGGCCAGTCAAAACCTAACAAGCATTTACAATGCAATGGTTTTGCCTTTGTTAAAGTTAGAGCTATTGGCATTGCTTTTGACACTCTGCACTCTGAAGCTCCACTCTGCACTCTGCATCTGCACTCTGCATCTGCACTCTGCATCTGCACTCTGCATCTGCACTCTGCATCTGCACTCTGTATCCCCACTTATTTTTTTAGGATTTGTTCCCTGACTATAACCCACCACCAAGCAATGCACATACCAGTCTGCTCCCAGCCTGCCCGCCTCTCTGAGGGACACATTTCTACACACAACCGCATTCACGCCAGTGAATGGGCGAGCCGGACAGGGGACGCGGATCCTGAAAGGTTGGGATTGTGCGATTCAAGTGCATTTAACGTAACATCATATTCGCATGCAGGGTTTCCGGATTTTTAGAGGTACAAGCTGTCTTCATGACTAATGAATGTTATGCCCTTTACGTTTCCTGTTAACCGGTATCTTGGTCCCGTTTGTTTAATTGAAACTGGCCAAGACTACATCTCCCACAATACAACAGGTTGATACATGAAAGCTCAACACTGAGGCCGTCTTGAAGCCCTATATTTTAACAAGCCATAACGGTAATGTTTCATTTACTATAGAACTCGAGATGCCTCATCGCACCCCCGGGCAGAGCTGTGGGTGGGACCTGCGATCACAGGCTCGAGTCCCGGTTCTTGCTTCGGTCCTCCCAACCCCAAGGCTGGTGACATTTGCAGCGCTTTGAAACTGCCCTTGCGTTGAACAGGCACTTTACAAGTAGCTAAGATATTTGCAAACTTTCCAAATTCATACATTTCTATGTCAAACATTAAGTAGTCCGTCTCTTCGCTAGTTTGCTCGTCAGGACTTTGCCAATGCTGTGCACTTGAAGGTGGCGCGAGTACTTGTACATTCGGTAACTTGCAATGCGCAGCTTGTCGTAGTGTTAATGAATGACAGATATAATGGGGTTGACATTGACCGTACCACCCGTACAGACTGCGATCAGGCCTACTTGGAACAGGGCATCAGTGCAGAAGATCAAGGAGGCCCTACTAAGGGCATGCCCTATGGGTACTGGCTGAAGGTGAGTGGTGCTCTCTGCCAGTGAAGCATTGCCATGCCCAGAGATTACCACGAGCAAGGGAATTTTGGCTACAAGGCATGTCTGCAGTGTATAGGCAGTGAACTTGGGAAGGCAGTGGTACCACTGCGAACCACAAATAGGCAAAGTGCATGCTTTTTAAGGTTTTGGATACTAATTATAACTTCAGCAGTTGTTTCTTGCAGGAATGAGTTCATAGTTACAAATTACGTATTTTGCATAATTTGCAACCAGTTTGAATTATGGATTTCAACAAAAGAGAAGCTAGGAAGGTGTATAGTACACTCCAGGATACAGCACTTCATGCATTATGGTCACGTTTGCAAAGCACTCACAAAAGATCAAGGGAACATTCTAGATGATACACCACATTTTTAGTCAACAGCAGTGTTTTAAAGGAAGTGGAGAGACGTGGGAGAACTCACTATCCCAGAGTACCTGTTTGCTTCCGACAAGTGCGGGTAGTCTCCCATTAAAGTATTGTACCTGTGCTGGGAAGCATTGTTACTCTCCCAAGTCAAAACAAATAAGTGTAGGTACTCAGTACCTGCCCATTTAAAGAACTGGCCAACAAAGATTTGTATCTTGACCGACCTTTTCAGGTTGATATTTACCTACAACACTGAAACAGAAACAAAGTCCCAGAGAGCAAATGAAATAAAATAAAAAGCAATGACACGCATGGCACGAGCCACCCACTCAGCAACTATGCACCTTAGGTGGAAGGCTCCTGATTTTAAGGCAAGACATAGAGGCTAACATTATGCAGCATCCTTCATTGCTCTCATTCACTGCACGTTAGCTCATGTCTTTTTAATATAATCCAGATTCTCTGCTCACCAAGTATTCCTTGCATAAATATCAATACTTTTATTCATTTTCTCATGCCCCCATCCTGAAATACACAGCAGTCTACATCACGTGCATGACAGAAATTCCCCTCGTTTGTGTGCCATAATTATGGCATGGGCACTACATAACTCCACACACCATGGGTAGCATTTAAAAATATTGCGTCTGAAATAAATTTGTTTAAAAACAACAGCTGGTTGCATCGGCGTAGCCCATGGCCATAAGCATCAGCAGATGGAGTGCCAGGCCTGAACATTAACATCAGCACTAAAGGCTGCGTGTCCTGTGCTGACTCTAGTGTCAGCCACCACCCGGGGCGGAAGTAGAGAGCGGCGAGGGTCAAGCAGAGTGTAACGTGTCACACAAGACAGGCAGGGTGGCCGGGCTGTCAGCGCAGCTACACCAACCCCTTCGACCCAGCCCATGGGCACCCTAGACTTGGCATAGCGTTTAATTCGCAGTTGAAGGCACGAGACAGCTTTATCACCGGGAAGGGGGGCGCATGAATAACTGGCACAGGGGGGCACGTAGCACAGGCATGTTAGTGACGGTCTTGGCGGGAGTTCAGGGGTCCCCTCAGCCCTCACCATATGCCCGGACGAAGGCAGCACTCACCCCCTTTCTCGCCGATAGCGGGCTGCAGCTTGGCGGCTCCAATCACCAAAACGATGCCGAGGATGAACCATTCCTTGCGGACACGTTCCAGTAGGCCCATGCTGCCGGGGGATCTGAAACGGACTGTCCCAAGAGTCAACGAGCAATCGGGTGGGGGGGGGAGCAGGAACAGACACACACGGACAGGCACGGAGAGCGGAGGGGGGCGGGAAGACATAAGGCAATAACAAGAAAAGCGGGAGGGGGCGGGAAAGGGGGCGGAGAGACGCCGACGACGGCCTTGGAGCAGGAAGGCGGCCATGAGGAAACAAGCGGGAGGGGGCGGGAAAGGGGGAGGAGAGACGGAGCTATGCACCTTAGGTGGAAGGCTCCTGATTTTAAGGCAAGACATAGAGGCTAACATTATGCAGCATCCTTCATTGCTCTCATTCACTGCACGTTAGCTCATGTCTTTTTAATATAATCCAGATTCTCTGCTCACCAAGTATTCCTTGCATAAATATCAATACTTTTAATCATTTTCTCATGCCCCCATCCTGAAATACACAGCAGTCTACATCACGTGCATGACAGAAATTCCCCTCGTTTGTGTGCCATAATTATGGCATGGGCACTACATAACTCCACACACCATGGGTAGCATTTAAAAATATTGCGTCTGAAATAAATTTGTTTAAAAACAACAGCTGGTTGCATCGGGGTAGCCCATGGCCATAAGCATCAGCAGATGGAGTGCCAGGCCTGAACATTAACATCAGCACTAAAGGCTGCGTGTCCTGTGCTGACTCTAGTGTCAGCCACCACCCGGGGCGGAAGTAGAGAGCGGCGAGGGTCAAGCAGAGTGTAACGTGTCACACAAGACAGGCAGGGTGGCCGGGCTGTCAGCGCAGCTACACCAACCCCTTCGACCCAGCCCATGGGCACCCTAGACTTGGCATAGCGTTTAATTCGCAGTTGAAGGCACGAGACAGCTTTATCACCGGGAAGGGGGGCGCATGAATAACTGGCACAGGGGGGCACGTAGCACAGGCATGTTAGTGACGGTCTTGGCGGGAGTTCAGGGGTCCCCTCAGCCCTCACCATATGCCCGGACGAAGGCAGCACTCACCCCCTTTCTCGCCGATAGCGGGCTGCAGCTTGGCGGCTCCAATCACCAAAACGATGCCGAGGATGAACCATTCCTTGCGGACACGTTCCAGTAGGCCCATGCTGCCGGGGGATCTGAAACGGACTGTCCCAAGAGTCAACGAGCAATCGGGTGGGGGGGGAGCAGGAACAGACACACACGGACAGGCACGGAGAGCGGAGGGGGGCGGGAAGACATAAGGCAATAACAAGAAAAGCGGGAGGGGGCGGGAAAGGGGGCGGAGAGACGCCGACGACGGCCTTGGAGCAGGAAGGCGGCCATGAGGAAACAAGCGGGAGGGGGCGGGAAAGGGGGAGGAGAGACGGAGCACGAAGGAAGACGCTGACGACGGAAGGCGGGTGCCGGCAATGCCGGACCAGACTCGGGGGCGTTCCCGGCGTCGCGTGACGTCGGCAAAAGCCAAAGAATGTCGGGAACGCCCCCGTGTCTGGTCCGGCATTGACGGACAGGCCCCTCGTCCAATGGCAAGGCTCCGTTTACGGAGCCAGCCAATCAATGACGAGGGCCGAACCAAAGCCACACTACTCTTCTCATCAGGTTTTCGCCTGCGCGAAAAAGCTGCGCAGAAAGCGCAGCTTTTGCCAGGCAAAACCTAAAAAGGGAGCGCGGCGCGCACAAAGTAAATAAAGCATTTCCGGGTGGGCGAGTGGCTGGCTGAATCCCGAAGTTACCAAGCACGCCGGTGGTCACCACGCCCCTGCATCTACCATTTGTCCGTAATTTTAACCGGGCACAGCTTGCCCCCACCTCCCTTCTTGACTCCGATGCTGTATGAAAGCTCCGACCCCCAGCAGCACTGTAGAGGCTCAGTGGGATGACAACCCTCACACCTCCAGCCCTTGATGAGCTGTTAAGAGGTGCTTGAAGGTGACAGAGGGAGGGGCGGCAGCTTCGGAGCAGGGGCATCCATTCACATGCAAACAGCCCTGAATGCGTTTTGTATCTGCTATTTAGAGGGGGGCTCACACATTCCATTTCTACCCAGGGCCCCAAACATCCGAGACTCGGATGGTTACACCGCTGATTACACCGAGGCAGCACCTGCTTCTCTTCACCGAACTGTATGAAGTTAATTGAAGGCAGTGCGGTTGGTGAGCAGTTTTATTTGTATGTGAATTCACGAATGCAAACTATTCTTGAAATAGTTAGTAGGGTTGTTCACTATAATGCGGAACTGGCTTGTTGCGGTACTTGCATCACAAACTAATTGGCGATGTAGTGCAAATTATCTGGTGCACTAATGTCACCAGTTGCTTGTACAGAAAATGGGTATCTGCATTGTACTATCACTGTTGCAGTTTGACTGAGTTGATGAAGCGTATGTGCCAGCAGTTCTTTTAACTGAGCATACATGAAAGACAAGTGGTTTGTAGTTACATCTTGTCGACGTCTTTGTGTGTGTAATAAACCAATCCAAGTAGCTGCGCTGTCCTCTAGTAGCATTGGCAAAGAATTGCTTAATCATAAAAACGTTCCTGTACAGAAAAGTGCAGCTGACGATTTTATGTTCAATTTAATCCGCGATAATTTAATATTTGATCGCAATAGACGAATACAATGGTCTCACACTTTTAGTGTAATGATTGTGGTATTCCGTTTTTAACATGTCCTTTTTCTTAGGCCGGAGTGCACAGATTTTTATTGTTGCTGTTCACTTTGGGCTTTGTGGTGCTGTTCTCTTCTGAATGTGGTATGAGGTTCTTTTAAAGGTTTATTTTATAGATTCATGGAAGGATGCAGTTCATTCTATTTCGTTAACACTTAACCAACTGTATGGTTATGGTGATGGGGTTGTCGGTGGTTGTATTTGTGTTACGGTGGCGGACGGCGTGAATGTGCTGTGGCAGCTATTGGCCCATTCTGTTTTGTTACATTGTTGAGGGCATGATGCTTCTCGGTGTTTAAAAGGTGTTTTGGTATAGATTGGGAAGTGACTATTGCTGGCTATGCACACCTGTGCAGCGTTGGAATATTGTGTTCTCGGCCTATTGCTGGGATTTGGAACGCTTGTAGTGGTTCAAGCGTGCAATGTTTTGGGGAGGCAAGGCACTCATGACCTGTCAACGGAGTGAATCATAAGCCTTTGAGTTAATCACCTGACCTGGACCTGTACCTGTCCCAGTCTCAGCGCTGAACTGGGAACGCAAAGCACCCATGGCAAATTTTCAAACCAGCTCCCAGTAAGTCTCACTACTACAAAGTGAGGCATTTAGGGATTCTCCGACCAAGACAATTTGAGAGAAAATGATGCATTCAACTCAGTTGTCATTATGTTCAATTGTGTAAGCTTTCAAAGCATATTAAATTAACTTATTGTGCACCAGGATACAACAATCCTTGTTGAGGCTCAGTGATTACCTTACTATCACCTCTCAACGGTACCTAATCTCCCCAGAACTCCTCTCGCATGTATTTTATTTTTATAGCATCTCCCCTACCAGTGTAGTGTCAAAGCACTTTACTTCGCACACATACTGAGGATGATTCAGACACATGTAAATCAGTGTGTAGAAAAGGTTACTTTAGGCAAAGGGGATATCTTTGTTTATTTTTATTATATGTATTATTGTTTTACAACTATTTGTACTGTTAGCTTTACTGACTTACCTGTTTGACTAGGATCATGTACCCTCTCTTTGTAAAGCGCTCTGATACCTGCAAAGATCTTGTTCGCGCTATATAAAACTTTCAAATAAATAAATAAATAAAATAAAGCTTAATTACTGTCACTAATTTGTAAGCAAACCTCGGTTCTTCAAACATGCATAATGTAATACAATAAAGAAATGGCACAATCGCACCCACACCGATTAACAAAGTATGGAGGACAATCAGTTCAATCAGTTCTCTCGGAGTATCTCCTGTAAGTACTGTACATCACAGTGGGGGATGGCATTTTGGACAGAGAGCCTGTCTTCTCGTTGTCTTGTGCAGGAGTGGACGAGAAGCCCAAGATGATACTAGAATACTGCATGCCCACCCCTGTGCCCACCCTGGGGATCACGTTCCCTCTCCTGTGATGACGCCTGCTCCTGTCCCCCTATGTGGTGGCTCCAGTCCACCTCCCCCCACCGCCCCCCGCCTGTGATGGCTCCTGTCCCCCCCTGTGGTGGATCCTGTCTCCCCCCTGGGTGGCTTCTGTCCCAGTCCTGGAAAGGCCCCTGCAGCGAGGGTGAAGTTCTTGATGGGCCTCTTCTCAAAAGGGCTCAGCTCAAAATTAATATGGAACGGTGGGCGTGTAAGTAAGTGAAGGGATGTGTGAATGGCTGGATGAATTAGTGAAAGGGTGAATGGATGAATGAAAGATTGAATAAATGGATAATGAGAGAGGATAGATGGATTGATGAGTGAGGGGAAGGATGGAGAGAAAAT
Organism: Lissotriton vulgaris; assembly: GCF_964263255.1. Lineage (NCBI taxonomy): Eukaryota > Metazoa > Chordata > Amphibia > Caudata > Salamandridae > Lissotriton > Lissotriton vulgaris. Next base: position 1,185,342,812 of record NC_141693.1, on the reverse strand, counting down.
GTAAATAGCGTGATGTATGGGTGGAAGGGTAGCTGGATGATGGATGAGGGGAAAGATGAATGAGGGGAAGGATGATGGATGAGGAGAAGGATGGATGGATGGATGGATGGAGGGGAAGGATGGATGGATGAGGGGAAGGATGGATGGATGAGGGGAAGGATGGATGGATGGAGGGAAAGGATGAATGGATGAGGGGAAGGATAAATGGATGAGGGGAAGGATGGATGGATGGAGGGGAAGGATGGATGGATGAAGGGCAGGATAAATGGATGGGATAGATGGATGGGTGAGGGGAAGGATGGATGAAAGGAAGGATGGATGAGGGGAAGGATGAAGGATGGATGGATGAGGGGCAGGATAAATGGATGGGATGGATGGATGGGTGAGGGGAAGGATGATGGATGAGGAGAAGGATGGATGGATGGATGGATGGATGGATGGATGGATGGATGGATGGATGGATGGATGGATGGATGGAGGGGAAGGATGGATGGATGAGGGGCAGGATAAATGGATGGGATGGATGGATGGGTAAGGGGAAGGATGGATGGATGAAGGGCAGGATAAATGGATGGGATGGATGGATGGGTGAGGGGAAGGATGGATGAAAGTGACGTAAATAATTAATTTACTCTCTTAATTTCTATGCAGGTAAGTACTTAATCAATAATAACTCAGATCGGATGAAAGAAGACAGAGTCCGTGGTGTTAGAGTTCTAAGGGGTTTTATTCCTTAAAAAGGAATGGTCATGGCCAAGATATCATGTTCTGACCACCACACAGGATGTCAGAAGGGATAGATGAGCGCGCTACATTTTATTAACAGTACATAGCTTATATACTTATTTCATACCATAGGTTACAGTGCAAGAGGCGTAACAGCTGAGAGAAGACAAGATAACAATATACACGTGGTGCATGTGCGTAATCAAGAGGCGTGAACTAGAGGTGTGTTCTGGAAACGTCACTGATAGGTGTCACAAAGGGGTGGCACTAACGGAATATGTGGCAATGTCAGCAGAAATCGGAAGCTTGGATGCGCGCGCAGCTAGATGACGTGTAATTGGAGGGGTGCAGGGGACTTGACATTTACACTGACGGAAAGAGACAGAAGTCTGGCATGTCAGATCAACTTGTGCTTCTATCATATCTGATATCTGATGTTTAGGAACTAAGCTATCTGGGCAGAAAGGTCTCTAGAGCAGAAGCTATTCTATACTTGCTGTGAGTGCGTGTATAAGCGCCTGAGTGTCTGTATGAGAAGCGTGGGGGCATGGGGCCTTCCATGGAAGCATGGCAACAGAGCTATGAATTACTTGCATAGAGACAGGTCGGCCCTTTAGCCCTGTAGCTGAGGAAGGATGTTTACTGAAGCTAGCAGGAAGGAATGTATTTTCGGGGAGGGAAACAGATAACTCGAAGGTTATAGTCAATCTTGGCAGGCAGCGGCTGAGCTGAGCACGGAGGGCCGCGCTAGAAGTAAGTCAGAGTTCACGGGTACGGGGGCTGCCTGGGCAGAGATTTCTCGGAGTCAGAAGCCAGAAAAGAGGCTCGGTGGCAGAGATTCAGGGCCTACTTCAGCCAGGGCTGAAAAACGTAGGAGTACACTACAAAAAGACGTTGGCATAGCATACTTAGGAACGGACCATTCAACTCATTCATGGTGGGTCTGAAAGAGGACATGTTAACGTTGGACGCAAATGTATTTGCGTCTTCATAGCTGACACAGGAGGGAAGTTACATGCACTTTAACTCGTACATGGAGTCGGTGGGGTACTCGCTAGGGAACACAACTTGACCATAAAATTTATATTACCTCATTCCCTCCTTGTTCCCTACGGACCCTTCATGATATATCGATCCTCATAAATCGATCGGTTTGTTCTTGTAACATTATATGTTCATCTTTCTTTCTTTGACTGTTTGAGAGACAACTGGAATGTTCAATGCAGGATGTGGCACACAGTCCACATATCGCTGGCCCACACTGTAGGCACAGGCAGCAACTGAATACTATAACAAGGCCAATGCCTAGGAATGATAAGATCTTCCATCCCCAAGCTGTTAACGTAGTCCAGAACCAACCGGACCAAGTCCAGGTGCCTGGATTCTGATGTATCTGATTTGCAATTTTATGCAAACGGGTAATAGCTTGATAGACAGATGGTGCGTTTTGTGGAATGAAAACACAGCAACTTGACCCGATGACCTTACAGGCTCCACCTCTATCTGCCAAGATGACGTCAATCACAAGACGATTTTGAAGGACAACAACCCGCATAGCAGATTGCTCCTCTGTTAAGTTACCTAAGGCGGAGGCAGTTTCATGTACTACTGCTTCAAGTGTTCTGGTTAATCTGCGTATTAATTTACTGTTTTGGACAGGCCCTAGGAAGAAAAAGAATCCTTTATTGAAATCAGTGTACTGTTCCCATGCCGTTTCTGTGTAGTCGACAAGTGGAATATCTCTTTTGGGTCTATTTGGTACTAGATTCGTATTTCTATGGTAATCAGGGGGAGCTAGGAAAACAGGTGGCAGGAGGAATGCAATATAACAGGTACCATCCCAATCTGGAGGCAAACGTATGTATGCGGTATGACCACAAACAAAATAAGAGTGACTGGTAGCTTTAAAGGATGATTTACCATGATCACTGAATTCGACCACAGTAGTGCATTTACTATGACCTACGTGTACTGAACCTTTCTTGCTAACACATAATTCACCTGTGACTGGTAATACTAACATATGGGGCAGAACTGGAGCAGCTTCGGATTCAACAGTAAGGATCATAAGGCTAATCGTGTAATTACCTAATCCATATACTTCATTTTCTAGATCAGTTCCTATTCGAGTGGGAAGTCCCTCTTTATCAGGATAACAGACGTTGAGCAGGACTAAGTTCAAGTTTCCCCAAACCCAGCCCCCATCGAAAACAGCAATATCAGGATCTAAGGAATTAATTATTTTAAACCATGCTCCACAGGAGCCATTGTGAGTGAATGGGTACGGAAAGAGGGGCAGAGCTCCCTTGTAATTCTGGTAGGGAGGGAGTCGGCCACATATCCAGCAGTCTGTAGCATTGTTTGTCTGATGGGAGTGGTGTAACATACTAATGAATGTATTGTTGCGCAGCGCAAGTCTGTAGGAGAGTTCATGTGCAGGAAGTTCACTAAAAGTGTGTTCAGCAGAGACATTGTAAGCAGATTGTTCACGCCTGAAAATAGGCCAATATATAGGTAGCAGAATGCTGGCAATAATAATTAGAATACTTAGAAAAAACATTATTAACAGCGTCACTATACAGTGACTACGCAGTGATTTACAGTATGTACGTTTCTTTGCTTCTCTCTCTCTATCTCGATCTAGGGGATACATGTCAGAAACTATTTAACCGATTCACCTAGGGGAGGACTTAAACAATTAAACTGTCTGACTTGCTAGGTCTGAGTTTCATTCGATATAGTTCTTGGGGAGTCTTTTCTCGTTCGGCAACGGTAAAGTCTTTCGTCTCAACACAGTCTTTGGTGGGGGTGGACGAGTCAGAGTCCTGTTTCAGTCCGTTTTTTAGTTCATTGCAAAGTTTGATGTGACTCGTGTGGACCCACCCCTTTCTCCCCTCGATCTTCACGGCGGTCCTGGTTGTAAGGAGGACGGTCTTCGGAGACTTCCAACGGGGCTCCAGCGGACTTTTCCGGTCGAAATTCCGGACGAGTACCAGGTCCCCAGGACGGACCTCATGCGCCTTCACATCGGTGTTGTCAGGGAAGGCTGCGGCAACCTGTGAACGACATGATTGGAGTGCAGACATCAAGGAGGCAAGGTAATCTGTCAACATGTTACAATCAACATCAGTGATCTTTTTCGGAATGGGCGTCCCCCACATATTCGGTGGTCTGCCAAAGACCACTTCGTACGGGGATAGCCCTGATCTAGAATGGGCGACCATTCTCATGTAGAATAGTGCCACGGGCAGGGCGACTATCCAGTCGACCCCTTTTTCCTGACAGATCTTGGCAAGGCGGATTTTTAATGTCTGATTATGCCTTTCTACAAGGCCTGCTGCTTCGGGATGTCGGACACAGTGGAACCTCCACTGATATCCTAGCAAAAGGGAAACCTGTTTCATCAACTCGGACGAGAACGGCTGTCCGTTATCTGAATACACGACACGGGGCAAACCGTACCGTGGGAAGAATTCACGAACCAACTGTCTGGCAGTGGTCGGAGCAGTGTAGTCTGGGACTGGGTATGCTTCGGTCCAGCGGGACAGAGCACAAACAATTACAAGGACATATTTAAATCCTCGGCAGCTATTCATCTGGATATAATCCATCTGGAGGACTTCAAAAGGGTGATCGGGAGGATGAAATCCTCCTTGCTCTACAGGGACGCTTTTACCTGGATTGAACTGACAACAGATCATGCAAGTACGCACTTTCTGTTTTGCTGCTGCTCGTAAGTGTTTATTGTACCAGAGATTCTGTAAACTGTCTAACATCGCCTTCTCTCCTAGATGTGCCGGGCTATGTGCTGTATTTATCATGACTTGAACCATTGAGTCGGGGAGAAACCATATAGATTTTCCCTTCGTCACCCAACCTTGATCTGTCTGAATCCCTCCTAGTTCAGCCCATTTCCTTATTTCATCTGGAGTAGCATGTGTCTGAATATCAATTACGTCTAGGGCTGGATCTCTAACTGCCATACACTGTGTCGGTACTATTGTCTTTGTCGCATCAGTAGTCTGAGTGTGAGTCAGTGCTGTATGTTTTGCTGTCTGGTCTGCCAGGTCGTTACCCTGGGAAACGGAATCTGTAACTTTAGTATGTGCCTTACATTTCATGACTGATATGCCCGAGGGCAAATGTATTGCTTCTAACAGTGCTTGAATGAGGGGGCCATGTTGTATCTTGGCCCCATGAGAGGTCAAGAAACCTCGCTCTTGCCAGAGGACTCCGAAGTCATGTACAACTCCGAAGGCATAGCGGGAATCTGTGTATATGTTAACATTTCTGTTCTTGGCTAGAATACAAGCTCGGGTCAGAGCGATGAGTTCTGCTGCTTGAGCAGACAGTGTGTCAATACGATGTGTTTCTTTAACTTCAGTTTCAGTGGTCACGGCATACGCGGCCACTAATTCTCCTGTATTTGTTCTCATACATGAACCGTCCACATAAAGTGTCAGGTCTGGATTTGTCAATGGAACATCTGTTAAGTCTCGTCTAGGTTTTGTTACTGCATTAATGATTTCTATACAATCATGTGAGGCTGGATCTGTCATACTTGTGGGTAACAGTGTTGCTGGGTTCAGGATGCTGCAGCGTCTGATTTCTATGTGTGGCTGGAATAGTGTTAATTCATAACCTGTCAGTCGTGCTATAGTCAAGTGTTGAGTCTGGGTTCTGTTTAACAAAACCTCTACAGAGTGTGGTACTTGAACTGTTAACTGATGACCTAAAACAATTGAATCACTTTGTGTTATTGCTAACGCTGTTGCTGCTACTGACTTTAAGCACGCAGGGAGTGCCTGGGCTACTGAATCCAATGTACTAGAGAAATAAGCACAAGGCTTATGTGAACCTGCTTGATCTTGAGCGAGGACAGACAACGCTGTACCATCACGTTCTGTAACAAAAAGTGTAAACGGTTTGTTGTAACATGGTGTCGCTAAAACTGGTGCTTGGCATAAGGCTTTCTTTAAGTCTTCAAAAGCTTGTGTATGTTCCTGAGTCCAAGGGAGGGCAGTCGAAGTCACTGCCTCCTGTGTCGTTAACTGTATGAGTGGCTTGGCTAGAAATGCATACTGGGGAATCCATTGTCTGCAGTACGAGGTGAGGCCTATGAAGGCCCGCACTTCCTTTTGTGTCTGGGGTTGTGGCATATTTACAATTAGCTGAATGCGATCGGGAGTGAGCTGTCTCCCCACTTTGGACAGCAAGTGACCCAAGTACACAACTTGCTGAACACAGAATTGTAGCTTCGAAGGAGACACCTTGTGTCCCTTGTCGGCCAGAAAGTGTAGAACTGTCAGTGATGCTTTTTCACATTCGGGCTCACTTCGTGCGGTGATCAGTAGATCATCGACGTATTGCAGTAAAGCGGTGTTAACTGGCATTTGAATACAATCTAGTTGTCTTTTCAGTGCTTGACTATAGATGCTGGGGCTTTCTGTGAATCCTTGAGGTGCGCGCGAAAATTTGAAGCTGCGTCCATTTAAACAGAATCCGAAGAGATATTGGCTCTCTGGATCAATAGGCACGCTGAAGAAGGCGTTCTTGAGATCAATTACAGTAAAGAACGTTGCTTCTGAATCAATGGCAGTCAATAAGGATGAGATATCGGGGACCACAGGATACTGTGGAATAATGCATTTATTTAATTCTCGAAGATCAATCACCAGCCGATATACTGGCGGTGCATTGGGATCAGTACGTTTAAGAATCGGAATGATGGGTGAATTGCAGATATTGGAGTCGGTCTCGACGACCACTCCTTGGGCAATGAGCTCTTCAATAATTTTCAGTAAAGCCACTACAGCATCGGGTGGTAACTTATATTGTCTGATTCTGGGTAATACAACACCTGCCTTGAGTGTAACGCGGTATGGTGTAATGTGCATACATCCTACATCAGTTGGGCCTTTTGCCCACAAGTAATCAGGTACATTTTTCAATCTGACGTCAAACTCACGTAGAACATAATGACCCTTGAAATCCCGCAGAAAGAGTCTAACTCCCTCCGGGGAACAGCAGATTATGGCTCCTAGAGCCTTCAATGTTTTAATTCCTAACAGATTTTCCGGACATGATTTTGTGAGTAACAGGTCTGTAACGCGTGATAATGGACCCACAGCCAGGGGAACTGGTTCTGATACTTCATTTACAATAGGCTGTCCTGAAAAACCCAGGGAAACATTCTGTGAGCCTGAGAGGGGTGCCCCTGGAACTTCATCATGACTTATTGTAGTGCGACTTGCCCCTGTGTCAATTAAGAATTTTCTGTCTTTTCCTAATACTTGACTGTGTACATAAGGACCTTCTTGATCTACGGGAATCTCAATAAGAGGCAAGCCACCTTCCCTCTCTAGGCTGTTTCATGTATATCGGGAATATTCGGGGTAAGCGGACTGGGCATACTGGTACATCTGCTGTGAAACTTGCTGAGTTGCGGCAATGGGCTGTGGCTGTGGTACTGCTACGGTCTGTGCTGGAGTCGAGGAAGCATGCATAGGCTGTGTATTCTGTGTATTCTGAGGCTGGTTATGGTCTTGTCTAGGCAGATGCGGTCTTTCTTTAGTTTTCCCTGTCGCTATGTTATGTTTCAGAACTGGGCATTCGTGTACGTAGTGACCTGGCTGTTTGCAGTAATTGCATGTCCCTTTAACGGGAGCTGCAGTGTGACTTGTCTGGGTCGTACCTTTTCTGTGGCTGTCGGATGGAACCGTCTGAGCTACTAACATTTTCATCTTCGTGTCTTTCATGCGTTTTTGTTCCTGATCTTGTTCTTCTCTGATTCTGTTCTGGTGATATTGTAACATTTGTAACATCTGTGATGGCGTGTTTGCTTGCCATGTACTCTCGACTTTATACACTCTATTTTTAACTAACGGTAGGGAATTCTCAACTAACTTTGATACAAAAAGATGTGGGTACGACTCGCTACTTGGCTGGAGGCCACTATTGATAATAAAACATTTCTCGAATCTTGAATAGAAGTCACTAGTATCTTCATCATGTTTCTGTTTACAGGACGAGATTGCATCCCAATCCTCCTTTCTAGTTGTCAATAATCTGGGCAGGACCTGTACTATCAAACCTGGTAATGCTTTAGTTTTGTCCCCAAGGCCTAACCCTGGAACCCGTTTTTTCTCTTCATCTTCTATTTCTGCCCAGGCAATCTTTGTGTCTCCCACCTCCCATTCCTTTTCCTTCAGTTTCTCGAATATACCCGTAGGCAACAATACTTTCAACATTTTCATGATATCATCATACGTGTAGTCTCCCATCAGTAACATGTCTTTGAGCTCTCTATGAAAACCTGCAGGGTCTTTATCATGGCACGGGACTAATTTCTTCATTTCTAACAGTTCTAATTTAGTCAGAGGCGTGTGTACATACACGCGTTTCAAGACTTTATCCTCACCCATAACAGGGTGCACTTCCCGTAAGGGGTTCTGACTTTCAATACCACCCCCGCATTGCATATGGTACATTTTCCTTTCTGGAGGTGGGGCGGGAACATATTCAGAGCTTACAAAGGTATCATATCTGTGTCGTTGTTCTAGAATTATTTGAATTAATTTGGTGCTTAGGCCTCTCCATCTATCCATCAGTAGCGCTTCTAGTGTTTCGTGTAAGGGAACTGGATCAGAATAGTGTTTTCTGTATTTGATAAGAAGGTGCTGAATCATGTATACACCTGCTAATTTCTGTTCGTCGGGGGAGAGGTTCAGAAATGTCTGTGCTACGGTATCATCATTATATATGTCTGCATTTTCGGCCCATGATACAGCTGATCGGGCGAGTTCTTGTTCATCCATAGAATTGAGTACGTGGTACCCAACTCGATCTCGAAGCCTTTTATCAGTTTCCTGGAACTGATGCTCAGCAGAATTCGGATTTGTTAAGGCAGAGAAGAAAACTCTCTTGCTCTCCGGACGGATACCCTTCCTAAGGTAAGTTCCCTTACCTACATATGCTATTGTTCCTACACTTCTTTCGTGTTCTTCAGATTCTTCTTCCTCCTCGGAGGAAGCCTTTTCTTTCTCTTTCTGGTGTACTGCTATCACTGCTTTCCTAATCTTCCTGTACATAGAGGCTATGCAAGTCCCCCTGTCGTGTTTTCCTTCAGCTATATTTTGACCCCACTTGTTCAATGCATCTAATTCACTCTGATCTGTTCCGGGCCTGTCCCGTTCTCTTATCAGACAATTTATGAAAAATCGTAGTATCAGTGCTTGCATGTCAACTTTCTGTTTCTCCATGGCATCCTTAATACTGTCGGGGTCTTTCCCTGTCTGAACAAACTCATATATTCTATCTAGACGCTCCTTCATTCCTACATAGCATAGCAAGTTATCAGTAGCAGATCTTAACCGTAATGATGCCAATATCATTAAATCGTCTTTTCCGGGTACTGGATCATATCTGCAAACTGACATGTTTTCTTTTAATGCGTCAAGGCGGGATGAATTAGAGGAGTGGGGAGACCTGTACGTGAGGGGACTCTGCATGTCTCTGAGATTGAATCTGTGAGTTGGTGGCGGGGTCTGAGGACCCGCGGTCGCACCTCCTGAAGCGGAAGCTTGTGCATTACCTCCCTGTGGAGTCTGTATCTGGACTGGAATTTGTCGTTTAGGTGGATCAGGTAAACGTGATTTCGGCAGGTCTGTTTTGAGTACGGGAAGCGGCGGGGCTGGCGGAACAGGAGAAGTCTGTTGTGGTACCGGCGGAACATGACCTGGGGGTGGAGTGCCACCCCCGTCCCTGTCAGTAGGCAGGGCACGAACAGGCAGATTGGTGTAAGCTGGTGCTACATCTTCCAGGTAGGAATTTAGGAATATGTCTTTAGTAGTCTTGTGCATTACTTTAGTTGGAACTAATGGTGACGGCAGATTTTTCGGTATTTCTGAAATGGCGTCAGGTGTACCCTCGGCCAAAAGATACATGTTGTTCACTTGGCTATTTCGGATGCGATCTATTTGTTCTGCTTTTACTCGAATTCCTTCAATAACTAATTCGTTTTCTTGGGCCTTTTCTGATTCTCTAAGTCTGTCTTCTCTACGGAGTGCTCTTTCAGCACGTTTATGTGATTCCTTACGCCAAAATTCTATGGCGTCTTTCTGAGATTGTCTGGCTTTCTTTTTCCGTAATGCTTCTTCTACCTTTATGATGCACTCGGCATCCCATGTTCCGTTAACTGGCCATCGGTATCTTTCCTCTAGGTGCTTTGTATACTCGGTCCATAATTCTAGATATAGGATGGCGTCTATGCCATGTTTATTATACATAAAATTGCCTGGAGTGTCCCTAGGGGGGATAGGGATTTCTTCCTCTAACATCCCTTTCCTAGTTCCTATCTGCTTCAACTTGTTAAAAAACGGCATTGTGCCTACTTAATACTGAAATGCTCGATCCTGGATACTTAATTCTGAATGTAACTATTTATACAAGAAAACACAATAATGCACAAAAACAATCACATTCATACCACGACATTAATCACAAAAAACATTTAAAACATGGATGACTACCCCTCTATACTAGATGTACTGCTCAACAGCACAGATACACCGTTGTAACAGTGCAGAATTCGGAAATTCGGAATACTAGATATACTGCTAAACAGTACAGATACACTGCCTAAAAACAGTGCAGACCGGACTTGCGTACCCAAACCCGTCTAGATACGACCCAGCAATGGTACTCACCGGGAAGCACGGAAACAGAAGGCCTCGGAAAACTCGACTGGACTCGACTCGATACTTCGGAAAACTTCGGAAAACTTCGGGAAACTTCGGCAATTTTCGGAAAGCTTCGGAAAAACTGGTGGGCCTCTTGACACCTCGGACCTTGCTTCTTTCGGCTAGGCTCTGGTCGGGATCCTCCGCACTCCTCACCGCCTCGTCTGGGCACTGATCGCAGTCTTCGTCACCTCCGTGGGTCAGAGGGAGATGCAGGAAATCCTGCCAATACGCGTATGTTCCAGCCAACTGACGGCAGGGGACACAGGTTGCAACGCACCAACCGGCGCGTGAGGTGGGGGAGGGGTCCCTATTCGGGCGCCAAAATGACGTAAATAATTAATTTACTCTCTTAATTTCTATGCAGGTAAGTACTTAATCAATAATAACTCAGATCGGATGAAAGAAGACAGAGTCCGTGGTGTTAGAGTTCTAAGGGGTTTTATTCCTTAAAAAGGAATGGTCATGGCCAAGATATCATGTTCTGACCACCACACAGGATGTCAGAAGGGATAGATGAGCGCGCTACATTTTATTAACAGTACATAGCTTATATACTTATTTCATACCATAGGTTACAGTGCAAGAGGCGTAACAGCTGAGAGAAGACAAGATAACAATATACACGTGGTGCATGTGCGTAATCAAGAGGCGTGAACTAGAGGTGTGTTCTGGAAACGTCACTGATAGGTGTCACAAAGGGGTGGCACTAACGGAATATGTGGCAATGTCAGCAGAAATCGGAAGCTTGGATGCGCGCGCAGCTAGATGACGTGTAATTGGAGGGGTGCAGGGGACTTGACATTTACACTGACGGAAAGAGACAGAAGTCTGGCATGTCAGATCAACTTGTGCTTCTATCATATCTGATATCTGATGTTTAGGAACTAAGCTATCTGGGCAGAAAGGTCTCTAGAGCAGAAGCTATTCTATACTTGCTGTGAGTGCGTGTATAAGCGCCTGAGTGTCTGTATGAGAAGCGTGGGGGCATGGGGCCTTCCATGGAAGCATGGCAACAGAGCTATGAATTACTTGCATAGAGACAGGTCGGCCCTTTAGCCCTGTAGCTGAGGAAGGATGTTTACTGAAGCTAGCAGGAAGGAATGTATTTTCGGGGAGGGAAACAGATAACTCGAAGGTTATAGTCAATCTTGGCAGGCAGCGGCTGAGCTGAGCACGGAGGGCCGCGCTAGAAGTAAGTCAGAGTTCACGGGTACGGGGGCTGCCTGGGCAGAGATTTCTCGGAGTCAGAAGCCAGAAAAGAGGCTCGGTGGCAGAGATTCAGGGCCTACTTCAGCCAGGGCTGAAAAACGTAGGAGTACACTACAAAAAGACGTTGGCATAGCATACTTAGGAACGGACCATTCAACCCATTCATGGTGGGTCTGAAAGAGGACATGTTAACGTTGGACGCAAATGTATTTGCGTCTTCATAGCTGACACAGGAGGGAAGTTACATGCACTTTAACTCGTACATGGAGTCGGTGGGGTACTCGCTAGGGAACACAACTTGACCATAAAATTTATATTACCTCAAAAGGAAGGATGGATGAGGGGAAGGATGGATGGATGACGGGAAAGGATGGATGATGAGGGGAAGGATGGATGGATGGATGATGAGGGGAAGGATGGATGGATGGATGGATGATGAGGGGGTGGGTGAAAGGATGGATGGATGGATGATGAGGGGATGGATGATGAGGGGAAGGATGGATGGATTGAGAGGGGAAGGATGGATGGATGATGAGGGGATGGATAGATGGATGATGAGGGGATGGATGATGAGGGGAAGGATGGATGGATGATGAGGGGAAGGATGGATGGATGATGAGGGGAAGGATGGATGATGAGGGGAAGGATGGATGGATGGATGGATGATGAGGGAGTGGGTGAAAGGATGGATGGATGGATGATGAGGGGATGGATGGATGGATGATGAGGGGATGGATGGATGGATGATGAGGGAATGGATGGATGATGAGGGGATGGATGGATGGATGATGAGGGGAAGGATGGATGGATGATGAGGGGAAGGATGGATGGATGGATGATGAGGGGAAAGGATGGATGGGTGATGAGGGAAAAGGATGGATGGATGATGAGGGGAAGGATGATGAGGGGAAGGACAGATGGATGGATGGATAGATGATGGAAAAGGATGGATGGATGATGAGGGGAAGGATGGATGGATGATGAGGGAAAAGGATGGATGGATGATGAGGGAAAAGGATGGACGGATGATGAGGGGAAGGATGGATGGATGATGAGGGGATGGATGGATGGATGATGAGGGGAAGGACAGATGGATGGATGGATGGATGATGGGTGGGTGAAAGGATGGATGGATGGAGAGTGGGTGAAGGGAGTTGGATGAGTGATAGGGGCAATGGATGGATTCATCAGTGGATGAGTAGATGGATGGATGGGTGGGTGGATGGATGGATGGAAGGCTAAGTGAAAGGGTCGATGGAGAGAGAAAGGGAGGATGGATGGATGACTAAAAGAGTGGATGGGTGGAAGGATTAGTAAGTGAAAGGATGGCTGGATTGGTGAAAGGGAAAATGGCTGAATGTATGAGTGAATGGATGGATGGGATGAAGAGTGGATGGATAAGTGTACAGATGGATAGGGTGAAAGGGTGGATGGATGGATGGATAATGGAGGATGAGTGAAAGGATGGATGAGGGGATGGATGAAGGGATGGATGAGTGAAATCATAGATGGAAGGATACATGATGGATAGGTTTGCAAATGGTTGAATACTTTTGGAAATGGCTGGGCTTATTTATATACTATTGCGCAACCTCTGATGTGTCTGTAAAACGTACCTATTGTCCTGAATTTTGACCTCCTGTCCTGAATTTGTGTCCTGAATTTTGACCCTTTGTCCTGAATTTTTACACTCACCGTCCTGAATTTGCACCAATGCCAGTTGGTCACCCTAATTCTTTGTGCGGTAGAACCGAGGCTCTTTAACACAGCAGAATGAGAGTGACGAGAGAGAAACCTGGCAGAGTGCTGCCAAAGAGCTCTCCCACTCAGAATATTTCATTATTCAAGCGATCGTGAACAATTAAGGGTAAACTGAGATGTGAAAAACTAAACACAATGCGATGCGGCTGCACGAGACTTGAGGAGTTAATTAAGTATTAGTACTAGCAAGTGTGCTGTAAGTTAAATTAAAACATTTTACATGCACTGTGCGCCTCGTGCGTGTAGAATCAGAGTCCCACTAGACCCGGCCCTGCCAATTAAGTGCCGGCGCTAAGCACTGGCACAAATTAAGCCCTGCATTGAACAATTGACACCAGGCTACAAAATGTAAGTAGTATGATGGTGTACCCTTGTGTGTTCTTCCGTGTGTCGCTGTTTCCACATGGAATGTTTAATGATGACAGCAACGCCCCCTTCTAGTTTGTGTTGTCGGTCTGAATTGTATAATTTTGTTTAATGGGGAGGTGTAGGATGGCGCTGGATTGTTCATTTAAACATGACTCCATGATGACGTCTGACTTGGCATTACGTATGTCAGTATATTTTTAATTTATGCTCAATCCTGTCAGTGTTTGGATAATTGCACTACTGGATAGGGGGCACAAAGTTTTGCAAAGGTTCTGCCCGCTTTCTTCAAGGGGTCCCCACAAAATGACATCATGAGCTAGGCCCACCCCGATTTTATAGTAAGTAGTCTCTGTAAAGGGGGAAACAACCATTACAATGCATGAGTCATAATAGGCCATTTTTTTAGGAACTATCACAAAAATAAACAATATTAATACAAAGTAAAGCAATGTTTATATTTTGTTGCACTGAAGTAAATGAAGGCAAATAAGTTAAACTAAAATATACCAAAACTAAATACATTTCCTAAAATAAATAGAAATAAAAAAATCTGCTAAAATAAATACAATGGCCAGTTAATATATCTAAAATTTAGGCATTGACCCAAGTTAATGCCCCGGCAGTTCCATTGTCTTCAGCCTAGATTCCCAATGTTAGACTAATGTTCCGATTTGTTACCTTTGCTGCAAATTGTAAAGCGTTCTGATATCCTTCGGGATCAAGTTCGCTCTATATAAAACTTTATAAATAAAATAAATAAATCTAGCCTTAGCTAGAGAGAGGCAGCTGGGACAAAACTATTTAATACAGAGTCGCTAGTTTACAATAGGTGGGGAGATAACATCTAACACTCATCGATAGAATAACGTGAATATGGAGCCCTACTGTGTGTAATAGTCCTTGTCGAGTGTGGGAAGCAGCCTCTCTGAGAACCTGTAATGTATACAAAATCTTGCAGTCAAACTTTCCTGTAGCGTTTTGAAAATGTGTTCATGCCACCTTCGCCAAACTTCATCCACATTTAGGCTGCTAATTCCTCCATACAGGGACCTTAAGTCACAGGCTTAAGTACCAAGCAGCTTCAATTGTTAAATCTTGCATTATATGCAAATGATAGATCTGCCTTACATGTGATGTCACTTCCTGTCGTGATGTCACTTCCTGTCGTGATGTCACTTCCTGTCGTGATGTCACTTCCTGTCGTGATGTCACCTCCTGCCGTGATGTCACTTCCTGCTGTGATGTCACTTTCTGTGACCACGCCTACCTTGGAGAGTCCCCCCACTTCTTTTTTTAGGACTTGTGCCCTGCTGCACACGTTGTAGCACAACGGGGGTGTTTTATCTTGGTAAGGCGCCGGTTGCGGCCAGGTTGGGAGGTAGCAGTCACGTAGGCCCGGGTTTGCTTCCGCGGCGAGAGTGGTCCGGGCAGGTACCAGCAGTGTCGGTGGTGCCTGGCTGCATGCCTTTTGTTCTCGAGACGTTAAGCTAGTGTACGGGAGGCCATTTGGACTAGACAGGGCATCGTGTTAGGTACTCGCTGTTTTCGGAGGATGGGGGTGTACCGCATACATCGGCCTTGTGTCGGGGCAAGCGTCGAGCTTCGTTGGTGCTCCGCATCACACTGTAGTTGCAGTCTACAAGTAGAGGTATGGTAGACTGTTTTTCACTTGAACTCACGTCACTTAGGCAATTGTGGCACTTGTGAGTCCCGGATGCTCATGCGATGTATGAGATACCTACCAGCGGTTTCGGATTTAGCGTTGTGTGCAGGTTACGTAACACACCATTTATCAGGAAGCAGGATAACAAGGCACTACTTGCTCCTCTCATACTTCAGGTTCCCCTGGGAGAACACTTCTGTTGGCTTTGAGAATAGACCGCGCTTTACCAGGCTCCCCTGTGGTCTACTGTGGCCATGTTTGGATTTGGGAAGTGTCTCTTCAGGTCGAGAACTTTTGTTCAGTCTTTTGGCTTGGGACGAGGAGGTGTTCCTGGGTAGAATTGCAGGGTACAAGTTAGATGTGTTATCATCATCACTCCATAGTGCCTTGGTCATCTTCGGACCTTGCATCCATATCATTTTCCTGTTTTAGCCTCGGCACCTCACCACCGCCCTGCGCGACACAAGCGTTGCCCCTCCCTCCTACTTCCGGTATGTGTTATAGAGGTATCCAGTTCTCGTATCTGACAATTTTTGCAGACCTCATGTAGAGGGAGCTGACAGTGCGTTTCAAGAGTTAGTGTCATGCGCAGGTTCCATATGGGTACCCTACACAGGCGGAAGGCATGCTGTATTCTCGGCACACACTCTTACACAAGCTCTCAATAGGATGGCCCTTCCCCGGCATGGAGTTTAGAACCGGCCATACCTCCTAGTATTTCCTTCAGATAGAGAGAGGGCATCTTGGAATTTGGTAGTGCCTCTGTAGGAGGTGTCCGATGAAGCAGTTTGCAGGATACGATTAGGAGGTGTCTTGTGCAGTAGGGGAAGGGGACGAGGCTTGGACCTCTGTCTCTCTCGCCCATGTGCTATGGCCATTCCCTTCTTAGCATTTGAACTCTGGGCCCAGTGTTAAGACACTTCCTTTCTCCTGCCTCAGTCTCTGTAGGCTCCCTTGGCTTGCCCCGCCCATCTCCTTCGACACTGTATTAATGAATCAGTTTTGTACCTCACTGTCAGGCTTGGCTTGGTAACAAGGGGGCAGTTACCCCATTCTCTGGGTAAAGAATTCAGAATGTTACTTGTAGGGGGGCGGGGCTTATAATGGTTGTTTTTTGTCTCATTTACAAGAACCGCGATGGAGATCCGCCCTCTCGTTTGGGGCCGCCCGAACTAGCAACTAGTAGAAGGGTCTTAGCACACTGTGGTCAGTGAGCTAGGGTAAGGGACACCCTGGTTCTCGCCAGGGGCATTTCCGCCTTGTATGTGTTTGCCCATTTTATACAGTCCTGCTCTTTCAGGCCCTAGTGGGGAAGAGTTACTGGTAGCACCCGGGCATACTCCTTCCTTTTCAGGATGTTTTCCCATATAGTATTCGGGGTTGTTTACGTGTTTGCTATACGTTCTGCAGCATCTCATTTATTATTCTAAACATTAGGTGACTCTTCCTCGTGCATTTGGGGGTACAATTTTGATCTATAACAAACCTTTTAGTGATGTTACTAGAAGTAGAACACTTTTCCTGGCGGCTGTTGGTACTAGAAGTAGAACACTTTGCCCTGGCGGCGCAGCTGGCTGCCTTGCAGGGAAGCATACTAGGCTCTGTTAGCCTTACGCTGTGGGACGGTAGTGCGCCATTGCGTTGGGTTCCGCTCTCACAGGTTGAGAAGTAGATTTAGACTTGGACTTGGTCGGCGCATTCTGATTTGGACTGTGTTGGCGTGCCCAGGATGAGGCGAAGCCGGCGCACGCCGTTTGTTTCCCATTCAGCGCAAAGTGTGTCTTCACGCTATGCATAGTTGGATTTGTCCTTCTCCTGTTTTACGGTGCAAGGTAGGCCAGTCTGACTATGTAAGTGTTGTGTTTCCCTGCTCCTTCTGAGCCACGCAGTCTCTTTCGCCACCTGGCACTTTGAACCCCATTAGTAGCGGATATAGGTTATGTTTCTCACAGGCACTCTTCTAGCTCGGGTTTATCTGTCATAGGCAGCCTCACTCGTTGGACTTTAAGAGTCGCTCGTTGATCATCTGGGCGTCTCCACTGATTGGGACTTCACTCTGCTTCTCATTCGATTGCTGGCAAAAAAGTGTTATTTAGGTCTTTCTTGTCGCTCTTGGTGCACTGATATGGTGGACATGTCACACTGAGCAGTGACACCGTGGTGGCTTTGGTTGGGGGCGGCTATTTCCTCGTTGGCCATGCACGAAAGCTAAATTTTGGGGCTTGTATCTCATGCACTATGTAGCATTGACTAAACCGTCAGATGGGCTTGTTTTATGGGAGCGCTCATTTTGTATGTGTATTTAGGGAGGCATTGGCATGGCGGCCACTTACCTAGCATTTCTCAGCACATTCGCCTGACCAAGCTGTGTAGCCCTGCAAATTAGTCGTGCCTGCATTGCCACTTTATTACTCTTGCTTTCTGGCCCTCGCCGAGAAACCCGCATAATTGTACCCAGATTCGCCGGTTGTCCATACCCCGGCATATTGGCAATATGGTAATGCTTTGCCAATTTGCACAGAGTTTTGGGCCTGCTTTAGCACTCTTTCCCTCCTGGCCGATCCCACCTTTACCTCCCTGCTCTGGCTCCTTTGTGTTTCAGGCTGATACTTTAGCCTCCACTTGTTTATATCATGGGTCACATGTTGGTACTTTGTGGCTATGTAGACGCTTGCTTTAGCTGTTTTATGTGAAGGGACGCTGGGAGGGCCCGTGGCGATGTCCACGGGTAGGCGGTTCCATTACGTATTTCATTTAGTTTATTATGTACCGTAGTGGGGCCTTTTCTTTTGTGTTTCGCAGGCCAGGAAGTAATAGTGAGCAAGTAGTAATGCCCCTAGATGTACTACATGTATACACAGTTGGATAGGCTGCTTGTTTTAAGCGTCTTAGGGTCCAACGTAGGACAGGCAAAGGGGGACGTTTTGGACTATTGACAAGTATTAGGAGATACCTTGCACAGTGTTGAAGGGAAGTGGCCTAGGCAAATCTCTTTACGGCCTGTTTTGCATGATGGAGAAACTTGTGACTACGAAGTGAGTTGTCCAACTTATGATATTGGGCACCAGGCATCATATGAAGCACTTCGTTTTTTGGTGTATCTTGTATTTTGTTGTACTTGTAGGGCCCAGAAGGGGCAGGTAGATTTATCAGTTCTTTCTCCAACTGCAGTGAACATACCTTTGCCACCCTTTGTGCACTGTACTAAGGAAATCGTCACACATAGCATCGTTACCCATGTAGCCCGGATAAGGGTGGCCAGTTCGTGGGCGGCTATGCATGATATT
Source organism: Lissotriton vulgaris (assembly GCF_964263255.1). Classification (NCBI taxonomy): domain Eukaryota; kingdom Metazoa; phylum Chordata; class Amphibia; order Caudata; family Salamandridae; genus Lissotriton; species Lissotriton vulgaris. The sequence continues at coordinate 1,185,324,054 of NC_141693.1, read as the reverse complement.
TCCAAGTGTAGCTTCTTAGCTTGCACAACTATACAGCTTTGACTACGTCAACAGATGGGAGGATGGAAGGGCAGGCATGCACCACGAGATGGTCCTGCTACATCTGCCTTGACAGTATCAAGTCCTTCATTATAGACAGGTTTCGGCTCACGCGAACAACGGCCTTGTTCAGTTGGGGTGCATTATGCTGAAGGAAGCATGGGGGGGAGAACTTATTTGGCACACCTTACTGGAAGTATGCTTGAGGGGCATCTCTCTGCTCTCCTCCTGGCATGTTTTTGGTCTTTGACCCCCTGGCGGATTGCTGCAAGTTCCGTCCACAGGGCTAGGTGGATAACTAAGGGGGGGAGGCTGGCCTCCAGCAGTATCTCAGTCTGGGGGTTTTTGGCCAGTTTTCCCTCGCCATGCGGTGCGGGGGCAGCTGGCTCTATGTGCCTCTGAAGATCAGGCAAGGGTATTCTGGACTGAGGTGCGTGTAACTATTTACACTTTCTCAGACGGGTTCCAGCGGATACTCCTACCCACCAGTTGGGAACCTTGTGACACACTATCTTTATTCGACTCCACCCCGGTGTATATATAAGGGTCTTATGTGGTTCCAAGGGTCCAGGTTTCTGTGACCAGGCGCTTGTTCTGCAAGCAGCATAGGTTGACCCGTTGCTAAGCCTTGCAGTGTACCATTATTGGACTCTACACTCTCAACCCCCCCTTTTACTGGCCGTGACACCTTGTGTGTGCACCCAGGTCCTTTTACTAGGGATTGCGCTGGTCACTGCAGTTTTCTATGACACCTGAGAGAACGACCACATGAACTTGCGGAGGGTTTCGCTACCAGTGGGGGACAGGTAATTTTCAGTGGTCAGACATGTCTCCATCTCTGTAGACTAGGCGATAGTCAGGGGAGGCTCTGGAGCCAACACGCAGGAGGTCCTGTGTTGTGTTAATTAAGGGGCAGAGGAGACAGGGCGTCTTTGACTTGGGAGACCTTTCGCCATGCGCAAGGGGCTTTGGGAAGATATTTTGTCACTCCTGCCCGATTTTCATTGGAACTTTTCTGGCTGGTTAAGGGAGAGGCCCCAGTAATAATCACTAGAAATAGAGGAAGCATGCCGGCCTTGGTGGGGGGCCCTGGCTGCGACGGTCGCCACACCCAGGGCTGTGGCGGAGTTACAGGGCGATCCAGAGGCAGAAAGGTGCCCGGGAGTACCCTCTTCAGGAGCACAATAGGATGCTGAGGCCTATTATCCCCATGGAAGTCTGTGCGGTGGACCCTGGGGGTGCGACGGTGCCCCGCTGTCCTACGGGCGGTTAGAAACCTGTACAACCGGGGGTTGCTTGAACGCTCCGCCCCTCGTAGGGGGGGGCGTGAGCAGGAGGGTGGACCAATGGTTCACCGGATTTGGGAGGGGCTATCTCCTCACCACAACCGCTAAGCAACGATTGGCTAATGCCACGTTGCAAATTGGCCCATCAGGTGGTAGGTCGCGAGGGGCGGCTTGCCTTTGGATTGCCTGTAAGATAACCCACCTTGTTGGCATGTGTATATGCTAATAAACCTGCAGCTACTTTTCTCCAACATTAAGTTGTCTTGTCTGCTTATTTCTGCGACATGCATGTTGCTGCGAGCGGGCTGGTGAGTGGGCCGATATTGGCACTATGCAGGCCAACCGACACATCCCCGCAGGGGACACAAATAAGAGGGCGGCCACCGTAGTGCCACAAGATGGCACACGGGGCAGCCCAGCTCTTTGAGACCCCGGAGGGTCCCGCGCGTCACTTCCGGCCTGGGGTGGGCGGGGGAGAGTATATATTCCTCCCCCGCCCACCGAGTAGCCTCTTTGTCCGCTGTCCCCTCACCCTGATGCCGTTTCCCTCCCTTCCGCATACCCGGCGCTTTCAGGGTGGGGGGGAAATGTTTCTAATCTTTTCTCATTTGTGTTGCAGGCGGAGTTACAGGGCGATCCAGAGGCGGAAAGGTACCCGGGAGTACCCTCTTCAGGAGCACAATAGGATGCTGAGGCCTAATATCCCCAGGAAGTCTGTGCCGTGGACCCTGGGGGTGCGACGGCACCCCGCTATCCGTCGGGCGGTTGGAAACCTGTACAACCGGGGGTTGCTTGAACACTCCGCCCCTTGTAGGGGGGGGCGTGAGCAGGAGGGTGGACCAATGTTTCACCGGATTTGGGAGGGACTATCTCCTCACCACAACCGCTAAGCAACGATTGGCTAATGCCACGTTGCAAATTGGCCCATCAGGTGGTAGGTCGCGAGGGGCAGCTTGCCTTTGGATCGCCTGTAAGATAACCCACCTTGTTGGCATGTGTATATGCTAATAAACCTGCAGCTACTTTTCTCCAACATAAAGTTGTCTTGTCTGCTTATTTCTGCGACATGCATGTTGCTGCGAGCGGGCTGGTGAGTGGGCCGATATTGGCACTATGGCGGACACTCAGCAGCGCGCACACACTTATTCACTTTCACTTCAGATCCCGAGTCGAGAGAGAGACTTTCATTTTCCGTTCCGTGCCTCGGCGGGGGCAGGGCTGGCTGCTGGTGAGTGGAGACCAATGCCAGGCAGCCAACACATGCGCAATCGCCGGCGACACAATAAGCAGTAAGGTGTGGCGTCTGGCGTGTGTGACGTGCGTGTGGCATCAGGGGCGCGCAACCCCGCCCGCATAGCCATAGTCAAGAAGACAGAGTACAGTAGAGAACAACGAATGAACTTTGATTCGAAGTAGACAAAACCAGGCCCGCCCACGCTCAGGACTGTGACTGTCGACCGAACACCAAAGTAAGTCCATCACCGGCAGGGCCTGGCTCCACTCCAGGCGTCCAAGTCCACTTTTCTTCAAGTTCCAAACATATATAACGAAGTATTTTGCCCTTGGCCCACAGTCAACAAACATACAGGTAGTGGGAAGGGCAATTTTGGGAGACATGATCTGCTGCTCTGCTGCACGTGTGTCGTGAGGAAGCCAGAAGGCTATTCATAACAGTTCGGGGGGGGGGAGGAGAGTGAGTCTGAGAAGCTTGCATTGCCGCTGCGACATCCGACATTACATTTGTCACCGGGCTCCACTGAGGCCTCAGGGCGGCATGTACCAGGACTGGGCATGTACCATAATCCATTACTACTAGCTATTTTGATTGACTGCCCCATCTGCGTTGTACCTGGTGTGGGGGGGGGGGGTCTACGACGGCACCAGTACTTGTCTTGAAGTAGCGTGTCATGCAGCAGGACTAGACTGTAAACGTCACCCAGTAAGTAATCCACTCTGCATTTTCTTCAGCGTGGTTGCAATGTAAAGTTGGTATGAATGTTATGTGACGACTCCGAATTCGACTCCGAGGTGCAGGATGATGGTGATGGGCCTACTGGCTGGCTAAATAGAGTTGGAATATTGTGAAATCACATTAAACTTTATTTTTCTTGGTGCGGTGGGTGTCCGGCCCACCGCAGGCAGAGAGAGTTGTGTGGGGCCGGCTTCCTGTGGTCCACGCTGCGCCTCATTGCCTGTGCACTTTAGCTAGCGTGACTGATACCAGGCAGGACATTTTTTAATTTAGCTAAATCTTGCTGCCAGCCAGAGCGAGACATCCTTAGGAGAGGAGACCGGCCTTTGACCCTCCATCTCGAAGGCCCAATAAACGTGGCAGCTCAAGACTTGTAAGCAAAGCTGATGGCCGAAGCGCTCAGATGTGATACCCTGAGCACTTCAAGGAATCAGACTGACAACAACTGGCATGAAATGGATGCATGCCACGGTGCCTACCTAGCATTACTGTAACTGTAGTTGTACCTCACTTTATTTGAGGAGGTCATTTGCTGGTTGCTACTCGGTGGCTTCAAATGTCTTCTTCTTCTACTTTCAAGTAATAGTTTGAACACAATTATGCTGTCATCTGAAAATATAAACCATGCCTTGTTATTTTTTTTTATTAGATTGTTGGAACGAGTCCTGAGTCAAGTGAAATCGGCACAAGTTATCTTGATTTGTAAACCTACTGACAATCTCTGAGGTGCGTCATCCTCATGTCAGATCATGCCTTGCAATATTATGTTTAATCATTTATGTTTTTTGTGGTTTTGTTAGGCGTAATGAACCTGCATTGCAAGTGCTGGGCCAGAAGCTCTCCCTGTACCTGGAGCAGCAAGTCCAGTCAGGGCTTTTTGGCACTGAGGTGGGCTTGTTCAGCAGCAAACTGATAGAAGGAAAATTACAGAGGAAAAACAAGATGCCAAAATGTTTAAAACATTCTTAAAAATATGGGCTAAATGTGTTTCGGGATAAGAGCACACCAGCCCTATAATGGTCCAGCTGGAAGTTGCTGCGGAAATGGTTGTTTGGGGAAGAAGCACAGCTGGTTAAACTGGGCTATCTCAAGTCAAAGGTAATCTGTGCTGTGAGGGGGCCTGGACCACTGTGATCAGCAGCTGAACAGTTAGGACAGGGTAGTTTGGGGGTGAGTTATTATTTTTTTATCTGTGTGGGAGTTTTACAGCACCATGCATGTCTCCTTTCTGGGTACTTCAGGGCTCTAAGAATGTTGAAGATAAAGGAGGCTCTCTCAGAGTCAGTTTGTGGAAAATTAATTTGTGCTGATAAACATTGTCTGCGCCATCTTGCCTTTTTCCCAATGCCACACTTTTGTTGTGCACGGCAGCCATTATAGATGCCTTGGTCAGACCCACTCTCTGCACGCCGCCGATCCCCAGCGCGACCCCCCCCACCCTCGTAAGCTCCCCCCCCCACGCACTGGCCACCCCCTCTCTCTCTCTCCCTCATGCATGGGCCATAAAACTCCTCCATCTGCGCTGCTCTTCCCTGGGAATCACACCCCGTGCCTGCCCCACACCTCCCTTTCTTCCTATTCACTGTCGCACCCTCTGACACCACTCTTCCTCCGTGTCCTATTGTCCAGGCCGGTCCCAGGCTATCACCTAGCCCTGAGGATGCAGTTTATGGCCCCAACTGTAAAGAATCGCCCCTTTTCAAAGGAGTTACAGTAGATCAAGGCCCCCACCCCATGAGATCCGTCACGCCGCACGCATTCCGGGAATCAGCGGAATGCCCTGCTGTTCCTGCCATCTGATGACGAGCCTGTATTATGATTGGGGAGGGGAATCTCACTGTAAGGGTGTGTGGGAACGGATCCGAAGCGGAAGATTCCAGGGATGTCTTTCATACTTCAAAGTACCTTTATTATAATAAAGAATGTCTTCCTGCCATAAATGCGTGTATAAGAGGCCAGGCCTCAGAGATGCAGAGCACCTCGAGAAGATTCCCTGTTGGTCTGATCTGATGTGTTCTCCTCCGGAGAGAATAAACCTTTGTTTCCTGCCTTCCGGTCTCCAGCGCCTGCCTCTTCATTGATTCATACTCTGTGGGATAAGAGGCGACATCCCCGGGCAATACTTAAGGTCATTCCGTTCGTTGATTGCCTTCCTGCTTTACAATTGGCATCCCAAGCGTGGGGCCCATCAGCGACACGTGGATCCAGTGGGAGAGGTCCTGACGACAGAGTGAACGACTACAGCGAATGGGAGAGCTCCTGTCCGATAGACTCTCGTCTGACAGCCGATCATCCGAACTTCACTGGTTCCGAACTGACCTCTCTCGAGTGATCTACGGTCATGACTGGGAACCATCAGGAGTGCCGCGGCAATATCGGAGATTGGAGGACAGTCGGGCGCTGGACGCGGAAGACGAGAAACAGCCCATGCGGTCCGGGTAAGGTCGTGTAAAAACGACAAATTGTTAAACGATGATGGTTCTTTGAGACATTCGCTGCTTACAAACGGGGAAGAGCACAAACACTCTATCTTCCTTTGTGGACAGTGAAGGGTGGGTAACGCGGACTTTTGTCCCCCTTTTGTAATCTGTCGTGCCTATCTTTTCTCCCCACTGTTTGTTTGATTGATTGATTGATTGTCAGGGTAGCTCCCTTTTCTTTGATTGTCAGAGCAGCTCCTTTTTGAGGCATTCCGTGTCCGCAAACGGTGAGGGATGGAAAGAGTCTCTCTCCCTTTGCAGATAGTGAAGGTTAGGTAACGCGGACCTTTGTCCCCCTTTGTAATCTGTCGTGCCTATCTTCTCCCCATTGATTGCTTATTTGGATCTAGTTCTCTTGAAGCATTCACTGTTTGCAAACAACGTAGAATAGCAATATTCTGTCCAGTCTTTGCAGGTAGTGAAGGACCTTTGTCCCCCTTTGTAATCTGTCATGCCTATCTTCCCCCCACTGAGTGGTAGCTGGTTCAGCCCGGACCGTTTGTTAGAGGTGGATCATCCAGTCCCACTGGAAGGCACCCCTAACAAGGACATGTTCACGAAACATGGATTAGTCGCTATAGCATATAGCAAATTATGGCACAGGTATACGAAGAAGGAACCACAGAGTCAGTGGCCACTGATAGGATCCTTTGAAGAAACTAGATGCACTAGATAAAGTTCTAAAAACTCGTAGAACGACACCGACCATGCTAGACAGCGTTGGCCTGTGGCGCAAAGAAGCTGTACAGCGAAAGAAGAAAGAGGAAGCTAGGTTAGACAAGGAGCTACGTAAAGCAGCCCACCTAGCCGCAAAGAAACTAGAGGAAGAAATAAAGGAGAGAGAGGAAGCTAAGCGGAAACGAGAAACCGAAACATCGAGTCAGTGTCCTGTTAGAACACCCTCTGCACTCTACCCCGAATTACCCCCGAAACAGCGAGCCTACGATGATCTCTTATTAGGTCCTCCGATCATCTACATGCCCCCTCCATATGCCCCTTCCCAACCTTCAGCGCACCACTCACTGCCCACCAAGCACAGGCGAGAGTAGCACCAGGGCCTCGGCACCCATGGCCTCCGCGCCGGCTGAACCCCTTGCAGCAGATACAAAACAAGCAGCAATGTTAGATGACCATGAGGCCCGAAAGGCAGAACCCACGAGAACGAACAGGTTGGGCAAAGATGAGCGAGCGGGGATTGACAAGGTAGTCAGGACACTAGTAGAACGAAAGGAGAGTGAGGAACACATCATGGATATATTCAACTCATATGCGGGAAGCCACAGACGACACTTTGTCGTACGATTGTGTTATCATGTCCTAAATGCTTATGAGGACCAATATCGAGATAAAGGTCCTGAGAGCCTAACGACTCTGTATAGAAAGGTTGATATCGGGGATGAGGGTGAGTGTGACGTGACAGACCTCCTTGCGCGTACACTTGAGGTTTTCCGCCACCTCACTGAATCAGAGGTGGAAGCTAAACCTACGACACCTGTAGCGACCGAACCACGAATAGAACAACCTAGCACCATGATGCCGATAAGAGAGGCTGCCCCCTACTGGGTTCCCCCACGAGGTCAGGGAACACACGATGATGTTAACCACGCGGATGCAAGAGGGAGGGTAGTGTACAACTGGGTCTACCAACCATGGGATCGGCAGGATATTCTGACGTCCCGAAACTCTCTGCCTGATTTACGGAAAAACCCCACTGCCTTCTACACTGAACTAGGTACAGCCTTAGGTTCCACCATCATGACCCTAGCGGACATCGATTTGTTCTTCGGGTTATGTCTGCCAGCTAATGTGTGGAAGCAGATCCGCAAGGTCAACAACCTTGAGCTGTTCGGATATACCTGGAGACAACTCGATGCGATCGACAAGCAACGAGGAGCCGGACAGAAACCCGTAATGGCTATTCTTGAACTCCCGGACAAGATCGTCCAGAAACTCAAGACCCTGATTCCCGAGAAGAAAATAGACTGGTCAATAGTGACGGCCTGTAGAAAGAAACCACAAGAAGATGCTTCGGAATACTTTTCTAGGTTCAAAACAGTGTTCTCCGACTACAGCGGCCAAGATATGACCACTGCAACCGGACACCACTTGTTCGTCCAGAACTTTGTGAAGGGTCTGGTGCAAGAGGTTTCTCAAAAGCTGCAGGCGAGTGAAAGCAGCTGGGCAGCCTCTAAACCCGCGGCTATCCTCCAGATGGCCCAATACTATGAGCATCAGAAAAATGAGAATGACAGGGCATCCAACGTAAAAAGAAGGAGTTGAAAGAGAGGGTCATGATAGCTCAACTGCAAGGGGTGACGATAGGTAGGGAACCCTCCAAAGGAAACTACCAGTCGACAGCCCCTAAAAATACACCCTCCAGAGAACGAACGTCCATACCCTATGCAGGCCGAAGGGACTTAGATGAAAACCAATGCGCGTTTTGTAAGGGATACGGCCACTGGAAGTCGCAGTGCCCGGTCCTTCATGAAACAAACAAGAACCGAGAGGCTAGAGACGAGACAAACGGACAAAGGAACAGGAACCAGGGACGGGGACACACCAATGACGTTAGCTATGACAGATCAAGCCAACCTAACACATTTGACCGCCCACGACAGAATCAGTATCAGCAGTCCGATTGCGAGAACGCCCACGACTTCGCATAGGACAGCCAGGGACAAGGGAGGGATCCAGTCGAGCTTTGTGTTGACCAGCAAGGTCCTTACGTCACTGCTAAGGTCCTGGGTACAAAGTCCCCATTTTTGGTGGACACTGGGGCAACACGTAGTGCGTTATCCAAATGACTGATTCCAAGGGCACACTTGTCTGGCTCACATGTGACATCGATAGGCTTTGATGGAACGCCCTCTACTTATCCCTTATCTGCACGATTCCCTTTGACTTAGAGAACAACATCACGGACACGACATTCCTGCTATCCTCCAACACCCCCGACGCCATTATGGGTCTTGACCTCCTGAAACACTTTCGAGCCACCATTCGGTGTTCCCCAGATGGAGTACGGGTCATACTGTACGATAACCAGAATCTGTTCAGGCCTTGTCCCACCCGATGCATGTTTTCCATCACTGACGCTGACTTGTCCCTACTCGACACTTTACCCTCGTACCTTTGGGCCAAGACCGACTCAGATGTAGGACGCATGATGATAGACCCTGTACACATCACAGTACGACCTGACGCTACGCTCCCAAAACTCCCACAATATCGGATATCGTCCGAGGGCGAGAAGGCACTGGTAGAAATCATCCAATCCTTAGTCGATGCAGGAGTGGTAGAGGAAGTAGTCAGCAACGTCTGCAATAGCCCTATCCTACCCATTGTTAAGAAACAAGGCGAGGGAAATGAGAAGGCTTATCGCTTCATCATTGACCTCCGAGAGGTGAACAAAGTAGTTGTACCTCAGTACCCAGTAGTCTCCGACATCACCACTATCTTGACCCTGATCCCCTCCACTGCCACTGTCTTCACCGTCATAGATCTAAAAAATGCTTTCTTTTCCATCCCCATCCATCCAGACAGGCGATACCTCTTCGGCTTCACCCTAAAGGCCCGTTCATATAGATTCTGTAGAGCACCCCAGGGCTACACTGAGAGCCCCAGCATCTACAGCCAGGCTCTCAAGAGGCAGCTGGACGCAGTCCAGCTCCCGGACGGAGTGGTGTTAATCCAGTATGTCGACGACATTCTCCTGGCTGACGATACTACTCCACTTGCCATCACAGCCACCATCCAACTCCTGCACTTCCTCGCGGAGAATGGTCACAAGGTCTCCAAGAAGAAGCTGCAGTTCTGCCAACCTCAGGTGACATACTTAGGCCACCTCCTGTCCAAAGACGGGAGGAAGCTCACACCCGATCGGATCCGGGCCATCCTAGAGACCCCTGTTCCCAAAACTCAGAAACAAGTTCGCTCCTTAGTAGGCCTCACGTCCTTCTGTCGACAGTGGTTGCCGAACTTTAGTCTCATAATCAAACCTCTACTCTCTTTGTTAGGGAAAGATGTCCCCTTCCCACTCCCTTGGACCCCTGAATGCCAATCCTCCTTCCAAGAACTACGAGATGCCCTTTGCTCGGCCCCTGTCCTAGGAACCCCCGACTACACCAAGCCCTTCTCCCTCTTCACCCACGAAAGGGAGGGGTGCGCTTTGTCTGTCCTAACACAACCCATAGGTCCCAAACAACGCCCTTGTGCCTATTTTTCTGCCACTCTTGACCCCGTAGCCAGAGCTCTGCCCGCCTGCCTTCGAGCGGTAGCTGCCGCTGCCGTCTCTATCCGACAAAGTGAGGGGATTGTGCTTTCGAATTCCCTCACTGTGCTGGTCCCCCATGCTGTTGACACCCTCCTGAACCAGACCAAGACTCAGCACCTGACTAGTGCACGACTGACTGGTTACCAATTGACTCTGCTTGCACCCCACATCACACTGAAACGATGTACCACTTTGAACACTGCCACACTGTTGCCTCTCCCCAATGATGGAAGCAACCGGATATCCGAAGATGACCTACCGAAACCCAATGACTGACAAGCTGCACAGCTCAAAGACTATAGCCATTTTCATTACCCTTCTCTTTTGCCTCCTCCTCATGACAACCTTCTGGATCATCGAAGAAAGCACACCCGCCCACAAAACGTTGCTCCCCACTGAACTGCCGACAACTACCAAGGAACACTTCTTGATTGCCCTTTCACCACAGCTCCAAGAAAGGCGCAGGGAGTTCTGGAATAACTCCTTTGTACAACTGCTGCACCAACACAACCTTGCCGCTAATGCCACTAATTGCTGGATTTGCGGGCTGCTGCCCCATGTAACCGGACACTCCATCCCATTCATTCCTTCGCCTTTTTCCATCCACGGCTCCTGTCTTGCTTGGCTGATCCTTCTGCAAGAAAGCTTTAAAGACAATGCCACTTCAGAAAGAACTGTTTCGCATTTCTACCACGGGGTATGGCTGAATAAGACTGGGTGAACCGCCACTCCTTTTTGCCCTCTGACCTCTGGTGCCTCTATTCACATGGACATCCCTGCCAAAGAGCGAGTGGAAATGCAGGTGTTCCATAACCCAGCCAGACCCACTTTCTCCTACCTCCGGAAACGAACAGCCGCCACTCTGACCGTAGCCCTGTCTGTCGTCAACGTCTCGGGCCTTGTGTGCATCGAAGGCCTGGGAACGCAACTAGTGGGCCACAGCGCCTGCGCCATCACCAGAACACTGGATTCATCCGACCCTCCCTCCTTTGTTACTTCTCCAAATATGTACTTTGTTTGCGGCACCAAAGCATACACCTGGCTCCCCAAAGGTTGGGGGGGCACATGCTACATTGCCTTCATTCTTCCACCTACGTATGTGGCCCCGGCAAGCCACCACCAGCAAAAGCGTGCAAGGGACATCGACCAGGCCGACTCTACAGGGGCACAGTTCTTGGATGCCGTGAAGGGACTTGTGCCATTCTGGGGTCCGATGGCGAACAGCCGTGCCATCCGACATTTGACCCAGGCAGTTGAAACCACCATGAACATCACAGCCGGCATCTTGACCAATAAAACCACAGAGCTTCAGGCAGTCCGCCTGGTGGCTCTTCAGAACCGCCTCGTTCTAGACGTGGTTCTGGCAGACCGAGGGGGAGCATGCCGCATCATTGGGTCCAGCTGCTGCACCTACGTGCCAGACAATTCACCTTCTGTTTACAAAGCCATCGAACACCTCCATAGACTATCATCTGAAGTACACCAGGAACAAGAAGGATGGTCGCTTGGGAGCTGGTTCTGGGACTCACTGAAAGCCTGGGGGTGGAGGTTGTTCACATTCATTCTAATTCCGATTGTGGTGCTATGCGGGTGTTGCTTGGGTATCCAATGTTTGCCTCCTCTGTGTTCGTTATTTTCAAATTGCATTTGCCCAAAGACTTTGGACTTACAGACTGAACACATGAAAGCTTTGTATGATGCAGAAATACGTGGCATTATGGGAATCGACCCGAATTAACAAGTTGGCGAGAAATGTTAAAAGGGAGGACTGTGGAAAATTAATTTGTGCCACCCCCTCTCTCTCTCTCCCTCATGCATGGGCCATAAAACCCCTCCATCTGCGCTGCTCTTCCCTGGGAATCACACCCCGTGCCTGCCCGACACCTCCCTTTCTTCCTATTCACTGTCTCACCCTCTGACTCCCCTCTTCCTCCGTGTCCTATTGTCCAGGCCGGTCCCAAGCTATCACCTAGCCCTGAGGATGCAGTTCATGGCCCCAACTGTAAAGAATCGCCCCTCTTCAAAGGAGTTACAGTAGATCAAGGCCCCCACCCCATGAGATCCGTCACGCCGCACGCATTCCGGGAATCAGCGGAATGCCCTGCTGTTCCTGCCATCTGATGACGAGCCTGTATTATGATTGGGGAGGGGAATCTCACTGTAAGGGTGTGTGGGAACGGATCCGAAGCAGAAGATTCCAGGGATGTCTTCCATACTTCAAAGTACCTTTATTATAATAAAGAATGTCTTCCTGCCATAAATGCGTGTATAAGAGGCCAGGCCTCAGAGATGCAGTTAGAGCGCCTCGAGAAGATTCCCTGTTGGTCTGATCTGATGTGTTCTCCTCCGGAGAGAATAAACCTTTGTTTCCTGCCTTCCGGTCTCCAGCGCCTGCCTCTTCATTGATTCATACTCTGTGGGATAAGAGGCGACATCGCCGGGCAATACTTAAGGTCATTCCGTTCGTTGATTGCCTTCCTGCTTTACAAGTTGAGTTATAGCTGGACTTAGACCCTCCCCTTGGACTTGCACATCCATTGCAGGGGCCTGTGTTGAAACTCATGTTCTCTCTGTGTCCTCTCAGACTTTCATCTTTCTGAGGAGATGGGAGCCAAAGGGCCTGAGCTGCCTAGATTGGAACTGGGGAACCAGGTTTGAGTCCGGTGTTGGCTCCTTTTGTGATTCTGGACAAATCACTTAATCTTCCCTGCCTAAAAAAACAGACCTTGTGGAATGTAATCTGGTACTTGCGTAAATCGCTCTAATGCCCCTGAACAAGTTCACTTCTCCCTATGACAACTGAAAAAAGATCAAAATAAATCAGTATCATTGAGTTGGGTATCAATAAATGTAAATGTAAATGTAAATGTAAATGTAGTGTATTTTATATAGCGCACTTCTACCCGGAGGCCTCGTAGCGCTGTATTCATACCGCTGTGGAACCCATCAATAAACATCGAATGCCTGCCAGTAGTGCCAAGAGGCTTTCTCTAGGGCGAGCGTGTGTGCTACAAATGCACATTTTATGGTATGTTAAAATCTGGATTGTTGAGGTACAATCTTCTCCAATGTTGTAATGTGGTGACCCTTTTTCTGCATGAAACCCAGGTGTAGGTGCATTTGAAGCTCTGTTCGAACTAAGTTCTGACTCAGTGTAGGTGCCTTGAAGGCTGAGCTGCTTAGTCAATGTGCTGCTGGTTCTAGGGTCACCTGTACAAACTCAGAACAAAAGAGTTTTGTTTGCACACCCGCGAGAACCAGGGATTACACACATAATAATCAAATTGGGCAGTGAGCAGGGTGGGAGCATTAAAGATATTGTTTCACACTCCAGCCTTGACATCCCCAAGAATTGCATGGTGGTATTACATCTGGCTTTTAGCAGTGCCAGACCAGGATGTGAGTGGAGCAAATATAGGAAGTGGGTGGAGCTGGGAGAAGTGGGTGTGGCCTCTGACAAACATTTGAGCACCTGGACTTCATATTTTACAAATTTGTCTGCTAGCTTGCTCTTGCTCCTCGTGTTAGGGAATCTTAAGCTGTTGCCGCCTGCTGTAGGCCAGTGAAGCTTGCTAAAACCTTTCAGCAAACACAAGTCTAACTCAATGGCATTTGCCAGTGCTTGCTTTCTTCCCTATCTCATTGGAAAGGCTACTCAAGTGATTTTGAGGTATCTAGCTCGAGCAGCCACGAGTTCCGATGGTCACAGAGTCACTGCGCTGTGCTCTACATGCTGGTGAGTGCATGTTTGTTTCAACGGTGTATTTTGCTTTACCAGCGCAGAGCCTCTTCATAAGAATGTTAAGGTCCTTACAGGTGAGCTGCTGCGCGCGAGAAGGGGCACCAACACATGCATGCAACTGAAGCAGCAATAATGAACTGGGGAAATCTTGGGAATGACGCTTTGAAAGTTTTGATAAAAGTTTATGGTACACGCTAAGCTGGAAAAAAAATTAAAATAGAGAAATGTCCTTGTGTCAAAATGGCAACTTTGATGAGAATGGATAAGACGCATTTAAAAAAAAATCCCTTTTGTTTAAAAGTGATGGCAAAACAGCATTGAATTGTAAATAATAGCACTTTGACTTCATAAATCATGACGGAGTGGCGCACTAGCTTTCGATATTCATAAACTTCGCTAGCAGCATGTATGATTAATGTATGTTTCAGTGACTTGTCCATAGCACCTCACAGGTCAACTCATCATTTTCCTAAAATGGTATTTTATCTTGTTCCTAATTGTTTGTATGAAAGTAGGATTCCCCACAGTAGCCTTTGGAGTCCTCATGAGAGTACTGTTGTCCTGGCATTGAGCTATTACACAAACAAGGGTAACGGACTGTGATCTTACAATCCTGGGTCTGCATAGACATTCGGCATGTAATATCGATGTCAACAACCCTTTAGTGCCATACAATGTGTTTCACAGGTAAGCCAAAGTCTGTCTGCAGGCAGACTGTAGAGAATGAGATGGTAGCGAGCCTAGGCCAGGAAGGCATTGCTATGCCAGACACTCTACCAGAAAATGACCACTATGACTTATTGCCAGAATAAACAAGTTACACACCTGCATTTTGTGCGGCTTCCAGGTCTTATGAAAGCTTAGGGCCTGATTTAGAGCTTGTCGGTTGTCGGTTGTCGGACAGGTTGCTCTGTCGCAATTAGGCCCAAATGTTAGATGTTATGACATGGCTTGGCAGTTCGGACTGGACTGTTCCCATGTTCCCATGAGGCACAGGGTCAGACTGATTTGCATATGGCCATGTCTGAACTGGGGTGGCAGAGTGGGCTAAAGAACGGTGATGTTTCCCACTTTCTCACTAGAACTTACAGAAAGACAATATAGAGGCATTTCATTTAAATGGAGGTTTCAAAGCAAAATATGCTAGATTTCGGGGTGGTAGGGCAAAGTGGTACACGGTGGGCTGCGCCGCCGGGGAGGCATGGTGGGCCGCGCCACGGGGGGGGGGGGGCTCCATGTGCTTTGCAGGGGGGCCCCCTCAAGTTTCGTTACGCCCCTGTGCAGCGGTCTCACGTCTGCGCCTCCTGGCACAAAGGCACTTGGGGGCTGGAGTCCCCCGGCTCAGCGGCGCTGAAGGGCAATCTGCAGTAAGGGCTCGATGCATTTCAAACAATAACATGAATTAAAATAGGACATTTGGAATTTCTGGTCACCGGGCTAGCTTGCACCAGTCAAATTAATCGCAAGTATATGCATAGGAGCAAAAACGTTCAAAGAACCTTTTCAATGCGATAAGGAGGTGCATTGAAGATGTATAGGACAATAAAGAGGTTGTTGAAATACTAAAATAGCTACAGTCGGTTGTGCTTAATGAGGAATGAATGCATCATATAACTTAATCACTGCTATCCGCATCCCCTAAATAATAAGCATTTGATATCTATCTTCAATACCAGCAGTAAAAGAGAGAATAAAATAAAAAAAATTAACACTGCATGTGGAGGCCACTTTGATTGGGATTAAGTCTGTTCTGCCAGTGGTATGCAACTAAAAGAGTTTAGAAGACCGATTTTGTTTAAAGCATATATGCACTTTCAAAATGTTAAGGTTTTCTAACTATTTAATTTTGTTTGGAAATGTACAGCATGTGTCTTTATGATGTCTCAGATTATACCGTTCTCCTGATGAAAAGCACCACCCAATATGGCCACAGAGTCGTTAATGTCCCTGGGTTAAGTACCACACCACAAGCCCGGCACCCAACCATCAATGACCAGGTCTGAGACCAACTCTTTGGGTTAAAGGTCATAAGACCCCCGGCTGTATGTATTCCATACACACAAACCATTTATATATATCAAAAATGTGCACAGTATCCACAATATATACATGTTGTTTACTATTGAAGACCTGACCTTAACAGAGTCTTTAGTACTTGGGAATCACCTAACCATAACTGATTTGTTCCTGTGCTACCAACAACATAACCATTCCTAAGTGAGATTATGACTGGTTCCATGACTCTTCCTCGTAAACCCCCTGTCTAGAGAATGGAACCGTCATTATGGGAGGTCCCCACTTTACTTCCCCTGTACCTGGAGTCCCCCATAATAGAAGATCTTGAGCAGAGGGACCAGCTGCTCTCAGAATACCTACCTCAGGCACTCTCTACACCCAAGTTCCTCGTCCCCCAAAGGACCTGTGCTAGTTTGCACCAACTGCGCCTGTGCGAGTGGATGCCAGGTAAGCGACAGCTCCTAACCCTGAGCGCTGCTGCATCCTTCTTCTGAGTTGCTGTCAGCACCCCTTTGAGAGTCCAGTGGTGTTGTTTTTGTTATAAAAGGATGGGGTAAAGGGACCCGAAGTGTTCCCACCAAACATGACCTCACCCGCCACTGGCCAGCATAGTTCCACTGCTATCTGCCCCCCATGTACTATGTGTATTGGTCTAGCCAAGCCAGCAAGTTCTCCAGAAACAATGATAATTGTACAGCGTCTTTTCACAAAAAAACACTCACCCTTGATGCACCTGTGAGGTATAGATGATAAACTTGCTGCGCTCAATAACTTACCAGCCTCTCTCTTCAACCGGTTTGCCGTCTCACCATCTTTCCAATTAAACCGAGGGACAATGTTGGGCTATGCTATTATGGCCTCCCGATTCTTCTTTGAGAGCCAACACATTTAAGAGGCAATCAGTTCAAATAAGTCTTTTAATCATAGCTCGAACAAGTCACTACCTCCCAAATGCACAATTACCACCCCTGGAAGAGGAAGCCTCCAGGGAAGAATTCTGTCCAATGCAGTTCTCAAGCTGACCTAGTGCAGCCTTCCTTGACTGCAGTAGGTTTGCTGATTTACTCGCCTTCCTTGCCCGCGTTACGTAGTCACCTGGAGAATAAAAGACCTTTGCATGCCTCATAAGTGGCTCAACACCAGCACATATGTAACAACTCTTGCTCCCGCATTGGCAAGACGCAATCATGGTACAACACGCCTCAAGTGCGGTTCTGGTGATAAAAATTGTAAATACATAATAACCTGTGGTACAAAATATATGTGCAACCTTATATGCATCAATGTGTGTTGGTTTGGTTTAATAAAAATGGTCAAAGGTTGACGGTTTATCAACAAAGAAAACATGGCGAAATCCGGGAGATAATAAAGGCTATGCAGGGAATACCAACACTTGTAAGGTGTTTTTTTGTGGGGGAAACGGGGATGAAGGGGTGACTGTTGGTCAATAGCGTGGACGAATTGCACGTGATATGCCCACTATGAGAGGCACCCCCGCACCTACGGGCAGGGTGCCTTTAGTGGAATTTCGGGCAAGAGGACATAAGTTTCATTTCTGTGGAATGAGGTTGGAGGAGGGTCGCTGAGAAATGTGAAAAAGCAAGGAGTTGCGCTGGCGATCCCCCCAAGGCTAATAAAAGTGTTGGTCTCGAGGGTGTAGCCCTCTTTTTCCGCTCGCCTCAGGGATTGCTAGAGGGCCGCAGCTGGAAGCGATTTGCACACCCACCCATCCCTAAGTGTTGGGAGTAGTTTGGCGGGGTATTGGGAAGCAGAAAAGGGTAGGGACTCCGTTTGGCGGGGACTGTCTGATCCTGAAACAGGAAGCCAGTCATTGGGGCTCCGGCTGGCAGGAGAGGGGGCCGTCCTGCTGGTGGTCCTGGACTCTCCGGCTCTACCCGAGTAGCCGGTGCTTGGAGGAAGGAAGATGGTGAGAGAGTGGATGTGCCAGGAAGGCGCCGATAGACACCTCAAATGGAAGTCGTGGAGAGGGGCTGGTGTGTCCTGACGGTACAACATGCCTCAAGTGCAGTTCTGGCGATGAAAATTGTAAATACATAATAACCTGTGGTACAAAATATATGTGCAACCTTATATGCATCAAGGTGTGTTGGTTTGGTTTAATAAAATTGGTCAAAGGTTGACAGTTTATCAACAAAGCAAACATGGCGTTGTCTGAGAAATAATAAAGGCTACGCAGTGAAGACCAACACTTGTAAGGTGTTTTTTGTGGGGGAAACTGGGTTGAAGGGGTGACTGTGGGTCAATAGCGTGGAGGATGAATTGCACGTGATATGCCCACTATGAGAAGCACCCCCCCCGCGCCTAGGGGCGTGGTGCCTTTAGTGGAATTTCGGGCAAGAGGACATAAGTTTCGTTTCTGCGGAATGAGGTTGGAGGAGGGTCGCTGAGAAATGTGAAAAGGCAAGGAGGTGCGCTGGCGATCCCCCCAAGGCTAATAAAAGTGTTGGTTTCAAGGGTGTAGCCCCCTTTTTCCGCTCGCCTCGGGGATTGTTGGAGGGTCGCAGCTGGAAGCGATTTGCCCACCCACCCATCCCTAAGTGTTAGGAGTAGATTTGGCGGGGTCCCGGGAAGCAGAAAAGGGTAGGGACTCCGTTTGGCACGGACTGTCTGACCCTGCAACAGGGACCAAGTCATGGGGCTCCGGGTTGGCAGGAGAGGGGGCCGTCATGTTGGTGGTCCTGGACTCTCCGGCTCTACCCGAGTAGCCGGTGCTTAGAGGAAGCACAATGGTGAGAGAGTGGATGTGCCAGGAAGGCGCTGATAGACACCTCAAGTGGAAGTAGTGGAGAGGGGCTGGTTGTGTCCTGCTGGTACAACACGCCTCAAGTGCGGTTCTGGCGATGAAAATTGTAAATACATAATAACCTGTGGTACAAAATATATGTGCAACCTTATATGCATCAATGTGTGTTGGTGTGGTTTAATAAAATTGGTCAAAGGTTGACAGTTTATCAACAAAGAAAGCATGGCGTTGTCCGAGAAATAATAAAGGCTACGCAGTGAAGACCAACACTTGTAAGGTGTTTTTTGTGGGGGAAACGGGGTTGAAGGGGTGACTGTGGGTCAATAGCATGGAGGACGAATTGCTCGTGATATGCCCACTATACACCAGAGAACAATATGTCTTCATCAGGATCCCTCCTTCCGGTGCTTGAGCCAGCTCTCACTCCGTGATCAGAGCCCCCCACCCACAGCTGATCTGTTCGATCCGCACGTGCACGTGAAGCCAGACAGAAATACATGTGCCACTGAATAAGCGCCATGGTGATGTAAGTTGGTGCACTGGGCCCTAACTCTTTTACCGCTCACCCTATAATTTCAGGTGCAAAGGAATGTGGATGGTGTTGTATCGCGCCTGTGATGCAACAGGCGTGCATGTAACGTGAGGTCATGTGACCTCCAGTGAATGAAAGTACGGGACGCGCAAACGTACTCCAGTCAGGCGACGTAGGCGAGTCCCTGTGTGTTAACCCTTATCTTGGCTCCTGTGTAGTCTTTAGAGTGCCCCTCCCCTGTAGGCCCACGTAGTTATCCCCTTATGGTTGACGCTGTTCGAGGGGCCTACACAACAGATGGGTGGGATCATCTGAATGAAATTATACAAGGTGACGCATTTCACGTTACTGTTAATTGGGGGTGGTATTGTGCTCAATCTGACATTAATATTGCTTTTCAGCGCCTTTCAATAGCTTGAGGCTTACCATAGGCTTCCAGGGGTTCCCTCGCAGACAGCGGCGTTGTGAGACATCATGTTCAAGCAATCAAAGAATTTATAAAGCGCACTACATACCCGCGAGGGTCTCAAGGCGCTGGGGGGGGGGGGGGGGTGTCTGCAGCTAGTGTTCTCTGTGATTCGATCCTATTAAAACCAGCCACTCATTTAAATATCCAAAATGACAGTTTCTGTACCTACCCTCTTTATGTGGACACAGTATCACTTTATTATAACTTTTCAAAATAATGCACAGCAGCCACACTGCTCTTCAGCATAGCTTGAAGACACTGCATGCGTGGTAAAGGCATCTACGTGGGAGAGGAATGCTCTGGCTAAACACTTATAAATTCCCAAAGGCAAGACCTATTGGCTATGCCAATGTTTGGCATTATGATATGGTGCCCTTCAATTTAAACTGATTTTTTACTCAACGTCTTTTGAATGTAGAACTAGGATTAACTGTTTTAAAACTCTATTAACGATTTTTAATGCTGTAAAATATGTTGCTTGGTGTAATGTTTTTTTCAAAGACCGAACGAACACTTGCATAAAGTTGAATATGGGGCAGGGTTTGGGTGTCCTGATGTGGGGAGCAGACGAGGAGTGAGTGATCTGTTCTCTGGGGTAAGTGGGAAACAAAGAGATCCACTCGCAACCTTGAAGCTCCTTTTATGGGGGTGGGACTACTTGCCCGAGCTCGTACTGACCCCGGAAGCACATTAGTGCTTCCAGGGGCAAACTAGCGGAAACCAATCCTCGCCCCAGGCTGACCTACCTGGCCCAGGGCGAGCGAGGGAACCTGGGATGGCCTCCGGGCCGCTTCACATATCTGCTGACTCTTTCAAGTTAGGAAAGCCTCCTCCAAAAGCATTGCGATTTATACAAAATATTCCTACCTGTGTTACCTGGTTGGATACAATGACGACATTTCTATCTATAAAATGTAATTGAAGAACATAAATACTTTACTAGCTACACAACTGCTCTTCTGGATAAGTTCTGTTTTGAACAAATGGATATTTTTATTTTAGATCTGGAGTTCAGATTTAGTACTACATAACTGATAAACAGCATGTATCATTAACAGATATCTCTCATATTGCTCCCCTTCATTCTCACTCGTGAGTGGTAGCATCATTCGTTGATACTGTACGTACTGTACTGAACCCCCTGCAAACATCACACTTTTCACCCGTCCTGCTTTTATGTTATGTAGAGGATGGTTGAGAATGCGCATCTACAATATTATGCACACATCCTCGGACTACTGGTGTTCCTAAGCCTCATCTCATCACTTACAATGCAGCCATTAATATATCATTTACTTTCTAACTTACTTCGTAAGTCAACATGAAAAGGATGACAAGAACAGTATTTGCCAAGCCAGCATTGCCTCCCTGGTTATCCAAAATGTTTAGTAGTCGCACGCAGAGCATGTCCCCGAAGATAAACACTGTTCCAATTTTAGAATGCTCCGAATAGGTACTGTTCATACTCATCCCACAATCACATTGTTCTAGCTTAAATACATTATGTTCTGAAAACACACAATGTTCCACACTGAAAAGATCGCTCTCCAAATGGGCATTGTTCCAAGTTGAACATGGTGCCAAAGAATGCTGCGTTCCAAATCGAACATATCGAGGTGCTCTGAAAGGTGAACAGATGGAGCTGTAGATAGGCTGATCTTGCAAGAACAAGACAAGCTACATTAAACTCTGATCTGCAGACAACTGCATGATTGGGATCTAATAGGACAGAGTATTTAAAATGCCTGTCTCCTGCTGATATCTGTTTCGGCAATTACATCTGAAAGTCAAAGGTGGAGTAAGGTTCATATAGTCCAGGACGTGACTATTATGGCCCTCATCTGTCTGGCTCCAGGGCAGTCAGCTGCGAAGCACAAATAAGCACAATGTGCCAGGGCAGGGGAAAAACTGTGGTGGCACATCAAGCAGTATAAGGTACAGCCTTGAACCTTGTGGCCATTTGGGGCCCTCATGCGAAATCTTGGACTCTCCGATCAGAGTGGCAATTTTAGGAGTTTAAGTGATGGCAGGAATGCTGAATTTCAGAACTGTAAGATGCTTCAAAAGGGGCACATTTTTAAGTAAAATAAATGTCAACAACGAGAGCCTTCCTATGAAAAGTACAACTTGCATTGATAACTATGCTGTGTCCCATCTGTAATGGCGTGGGCTACTGGGGCAGTGATATACCTACGCCACTGATTAGGGCTTAAACTTTTTAAGAACACACCACGCAGACACTTTTTCTAACTCTGGGCCAAAGACCCCGTGCGGTCTTGCGCCCTTTTATTTATACCCTCGGGCGAGCCCGCCCTCGGGATGTGTGCGTGCGTGCGTGTGTGGACGGGCCGGGTGGCTCCGTCATTACATCCCTCCAATCTTTCAGACACATAGTCCCAAATGTGGTAGACCTTAGGCTTTGTTCAGGCACTAGGCATAGTCCTTCAGTCTCTGACTCGGAGTCGGGTTCGGTTGTAGGCTGTACCTCTGTCTCCGGGGATTTCCACTTGCCTCCGATTCTTTAGGGCGCTCCAGAGGGACACCTTGACCTTCTGCTGTGCTGCTCTGGTTGGCAGGTGTCTCTAGCGCAGTTCTTGGGGGTGTCGGCACTTCTTCACCTCGACATTGAGATGATTCTGCTGAGTCTGGTCCTTCTCCCTGTTCGGCGTCCGCAGGTGGCTTTCAGCTGTTCTCGGCTCCCTCTGGACTCCTTTGAACCGCGAGGTGTTCCGCGTGACAACTCGGGCACCTCGTCCACCGACACCATTGTTCCTTGGATGTTAACGACTTCCCACACCTTGGGTTCATAAGGTGTGCGGTATTTCCAGTTCGGGTACCGGTCCTTTAGTATCACCTTGTCCCCTACCACGAGAGACATGGGTCGGGCTCTTCTCATTTGGCTTGCTTTGTCGTTGGCCCGCCTTCTCCTATTCTGGGTGGCGTTCTGGTCAAGTTCGGGGGGGGGGGCACCAGGATGGGCCAGCCAGTATACAGTCTCTGGGGGATTTTCGGAACAGCAGGTGTGCGGGAGCACACCGGGTGGTGCAGTGGGGTGTCTGGCGGTATGCGCTGAGGAACTGAGAGAGACATTCTTCCGCATCTTCTCTTTTCTCTACCACGATTCGAAGAGCACGATTCAATGTCTGCATGAAGCGCTCAACTTCCCCATTCACCTGTGGCCACTGTAGGGTAATTTTCCGATGCTTGGCGCCCCTGGACGCTAGATAACCTTGAAAGTCTTTGCCCTGAAACAGTGGCCCATTATCTGACCGAATTTCCTCCGACAGACCCATCATTGGAAATGTCCGGTCAAGTATTGTCTTGACATGCGAGAACGCCGTGGAGGGAACTACCTCCACTATAGGGAAGTGTGAGTGTGAGTCTATCAGCACAAGGGTGTTCCGGCGATCCGGGAACGACCCAAAGTCAATACTCAATTTGGACCACGGCTCCTGGCAGGGTTCTTCTGTAATTACCGGGTGTGGTACAGGATCATTGCCTGTGATGGCGCACGAGTGACAGTTGCGCACCTCCTCCTCTACCATGGCATCCATCCCAGGAAACCATATTTTGTTTCTCAGCCTGGCCTTGGTCTTGGAGCTCCTTGATGGCCTTGATGCGCCAGTCGAAAGACCTCCTTTTGCAGGCTCGTTGGGATTAGCAGCGACGTGCCTGTTAGCACAACTCCATGGGGCCCTTCACTGAGTTCGCTCTGAGCCCTTCAGACTTGTTGCCTAAAAGCTTGCTCCGCTGTCGTTAACGAACTATCACCTTCAAGGAAGTGTTTCCTGCTCCGATTGGCCAGCGTCTTCTGTACCTTCATGAGAAATTTGTCTACCTCCGTTGCTTTGCCTATGTCTTCCAACGTGAGGACAATGGGGCAGGCTTCTTGTGAGATCATCTGCATGAATTATTCGACCTCCTCAGCCTCGTCCTGCATGGGATCAAATGGAGCTGCACTCGGGTGGCGCGACAGGAAGTCAGCAGGATTTTCTGCCCCGGGCCTGAAGTGTACTTCAAAGTGATATGTCTGTACCTGTACTGCCCACCTTTCAATCTGAGGAGGGGCGAGCCTCGCAGTCCCGGCAAACAGCGGTACAAGCGGCTTGTGGTCTGTGATTACCCAGAACTCGTGTCCATACAGGTATAAGTGAAAATGTTGGCAGTCCCACTTTATCGCTTGTGCATGGCGTTCAATCTGGGCATAGCACATTTCTGTGGCAGTCAGCGCCCTGCTTGCGTATGCCGTGGGTACCCACTCTCTTGACTGTCTCCTGCATAAGGACAGCTCTGAGTCCGACAGGGCTTGCGTCAACGACGACCTCTGTGCGTCTGTTCGGGTGAAAGTACGCCATTACCTTGTCGTCAATGAGGGCACTTTTGACCGCTTGGAATGCCACGTCTTCTTTTGCAGACCACGCCTACAGTTTCCCAGCTTTGGTTGGGGCTCGCAGGGGCTCCGAGAGGGATGCGAGGTTGGGGATGAACCGGCCACAGTATGTGGCCATCCCCAGGAAGCTTCAAACTTCCGTTGCTGTTGTCGGCCTGGGTGCTGAGCGAATGGCTTCCTC
Source organism: Lissotriton vulgaris (assembly GCF_964263255.1). Classification (NCBI taxonomy): domain Eukaryota; kingdom Metazoa; phylum Chordata; class Amphibia; order Caudata; family Salamandridae; genus Lissotriton; species Lissotriton vulgaris. Next base: position 1,185,299,910 of record NC_141693.1, on the reverse strand, counting down.
TTTCTTTGGGTCTACACGTAGACCTTCCCTCGAGAATATATATCCAAAGAAGTCTACCGATTCTTCGTAAAAGGAGCATTTGGCGCGGGGCAGGGTGAGCCCAAGATCAGCCAGGCGCTGCAGCATGGCCCTGAGGTGGATGTGGTGTTTCTCCAGGGTCTTAGAGAAGACCAAAATGTCATTGCTTAAGTTGATTACACCGGACAGCCCAGAGAGTGTCTCTCTTATCGCATTCTGGAAAACATCTGCCGCGAAGAGACCCCGAAGCTAAGCCTCTTGTATCGGCGCAGGCCGACATGTGTAGAAAACGTTGTAATGTTGCGACTGTCCGGGTGGAGTACCAGTTGGTGGTACCCTGCGTTGAGATCAAATTTGGTGAACCACCGGGCTCGGTTCAGGTCTGCAACTATGTCATCCATCGTAGGTGTTAGATGGCGTTCTCGCTTCATGGCCTTGTTTGGTAAGCGCATGTCGACACATAGTCGTATGGCTCCTGGCTGTTTCGGTTTCGGGGCAATCACGAGGGGTGAAACCCATGGTGTCGGGCCCGACACTTATTCGATAACCCCCAGTTCTTCTAGCTTTCGCAGTTCTCTCCTGTGTCTCAATGCTGTGGGTCTGACCGTGTGGTCTACATGTAATTTGAACATTTTCCCTTTTAGGCAGCCTAGTCCTTGAAAAAGCATGGGGAAATCCTTTAGCATTTCCTCCGCATGTAACTCGTGTACCTGGTTCACAAAGAATACTAGCTGTGGATCCTCCACCGTATGACAGCTGAGGAGGGTCCCTCTCTGTCCTTCTGTGATGTCGAACCTTGTCTTGATGGCTTGGCCATTGCTGGCAATGTCCACCTCCATGACTCCTTGCAGCGGGAGCGGTTCGTCACTGTGGTAAGTGTATATCTTTGCTCTGGACAGCTGAAGGGGTGGGCGAGGTGATAACTTATCGTACTGAACACTATCCATGACATTGAAGGAGGCCCCAGTGTCTATCAATGCATGTACCTGAGAACCTGCTACGGTGATGTCACACATTGGTGGTGGTCGACTTCGGGAGCATTCCCACCCGACGAACGATACAAAGAATACATCGTCATCATCATCGTCGAGATTGAAGGCTGATGGAGCTGGGTCACTGCATGGTCCGGGGTCTTCTAGCGTCAATTGGCGCACCCCATGCGTAGGCCCTCGTGTTCCAGGAGTGTTACGTCACCCACTGCTGCGGCAAACGTTTGCAAAGTGGTTTGGTTTTCCACATTGTGATCAAGACTTCCCCTTCTTAGAGCATCGGCCTCCTGCAGAATGATCCATGCCACAGTTGCCACACATGGGGGTCTGCGACGTCCTTGCACTTCCTCTGAATTGTTGAGGTCTTCTGCGGATCACGTCGACTCTCTCCTCCTTGATCCTGGGTGTGCGTGATGCTGCCGCAGGGCGATTCAGGGCCGCCTCCATCTCGTCAGCTAGCCGTTGGACAGTTCATGAGACCTTGTGAACACTAGTATTTCATCGAGGGAGATGTGGGGTTGTCTGAGGATGAGGCGCCGGAGTTGAACAGACCTGCAGCCTTGAATGAGCTGCACGCAAATTTCTAATCTCTGATCCGGCAGTTAACATGAGGTGGCTAGCTTTCTTAAGCGGGCATAGTAGGCATCGACGGTCTCCGTGTCACCTTGCCGTGCCTGTCGCAGTTTGAACCACTCGTAGTCTGGGTTGATTGGCGATTCAATGCGGCCACCGCCCCAATGTAGTCATCATAGTTGTCACTGTCCGGCAGTGTCTCAAACAAGTCATACAGCTCGGCTCCGCCGTAGCACATGAGGAGCGACCTCTTCACCTTCCCGTCAGATTCTCGGACACCGATGAAATAATGATCAAGGCGACCAATCCAGAAGCGCCATCTTGTTGCTGCGGTGGATGGGTCCTAGAGTTCGCTAAACTGCGGCAGCTGGGCAGCAATACCGTGGCCTGGAGGGGCAGGAATCTGTTGGGCCCCTTGGGCAGGAGCTTGGGCCTGTGCAGCGGCTTGTTGCGGAATTGGCACGTTTTGCTGAGCGGCCCACCGGTGGAGGCTTGAACGCTCATTGTCACGAGGTGTGGCTGGCGGCGTGACGTAGTGTCGGCCTCTGGGTACGTGAATGACCTGGTGCGCTGTTTTCTCCTCCTGCAGTGTGCCCACTCTGGGGCAGTTTATTGAGGGGCTTCTGGTGAGGCCAGTCGAGCCTTGACCCGCTCCCACAGCCACACCCGAGTGTTGCTCCTTCCTGGTCCTTGGGGTCCCTCCCCCCCGTGTCTCTGTCTGGAGAACCGACTTTGTGCCCCTTCCTTTCCTCCTAGGAATTTCCTTTCTTCTTTTTTTCTTCTTTTTTCCTTGTGAGCTTCTGGGCAGCAGCTGCAGCACGTGAAATCCGGGCTCGGGGCAGGCCACGCCCCTTTTCTCAGCGCGGTGATCCGCAGGGCTGGAGCGGGGCAGCACGAGGCCCGAAGCTGCAGGAGTAATGAGCCCCCCTGGGATCCGCAGCTCGCGAGGGCCAACACAGTCCTTCTGCGCGAGCGCTGAGAGGCGCAGGCTTCTGCGCGCGTCTCTTGCTCCGGCCACACCATGTGGGTGTACGCGGGTGGTCGGGAAAGGCAGCGGCCGGGCCTGCAGTCACAGCGCGGCGAGGTATGACGGTGGAGGGGGCAGCATGCAACGCAGCCGCCCCGCAATGGTGACGCCTCACTTCGGCACCACCCCCGGCGCAATTAGCTTACACTGCATTTCCTTGCTTCCTCACAAACCCATCTTGGCTCTAATTGTTATTCCCCATCACTCCCTCATTGTCTGTAAAGGTACAGCATCAACTATATTTTTGCCAGGTATGAGTAAAAAGTAGACTTTAGGGATTTAGGGGCATATTTTCAAAGAAGTGACAGAACGCAGTGTTAGCCTATGTGGCACTCCACCACATCTGAAATGCACAGTTGCACCCTATTTACAACCATAGGGTGCAGCTGTGTGTTTCCAGCAGCGCTGGCGCTAATTTCTGCTGCCTAGCGCCAACACAGGCACCCTTGCACCATAATGCAATGGTGCCTGCGTTGTGGGGAATGATTGTTCATGTGCTCAAAGATGTCCCTGCATATAAACAATCTTAAATGGGGATTTGTAACTTCTGTGTGTGCTACTTTGTGCAGCACAAATTGAAGTTGCAACTTGTAATTTTTAAAATGATTGTTTATGTGCAGGAAGGGACACCTTCCTATACATAAACAATCATGCATGGCATTTTGCTATTTTTATGTGTGCTACACAATGCAGCACATATAAAAACAGCAAAAACGAAGAGATATGAAGCATTTCTCCACATTGCGCCCTGTTAAGACCAGGTTTTCCCTCTCTTGTAAATATGGGGCAGCGTCAAAATTAATGGGTGTTGTGGCAGAACGTCCACCGCAACACCCATTGCACACCCGTTTCACACAAAGTATAGTTTGAAAGGGTGTTTTATTTACAAGGCCGTGTTAAGTCACATTAAGTGGCTTAACACTGCTTGTAAATAAGACAAAGCCTGTATCGCCAGCACAACGTCAAAAAAAGTGATGTCCTGGTGGCGATACAGGCTTGTAACTATGCCAATTTGTTTCCTCTCCAGCTTTGCACACTTTGCATTAATGCACATGATTTGGCACACAAAGGCTTTTATGGCGCTTGGCAGGGGCTGGCTACTCCAATAACTTAGCTAACATTTGAGGCTGATCGTGAAAATACCATGACTGGTATGGAGATGCCTAACAAATCTGCTTAATGGGCTACTGCAGAGGACAAAAAGGCTGGAGCACGTTTCAGTTTTGAGTCCTGTGGAAAGTACACTAGGCCTTGGCAATTATTTTTCTTTAACTTCTGAGATTTGCTTTTACCTTTTAAATTATGTTTAGATTTTTCAGAGTGAAAAGTAATTGCAGGATATTTTATAAAGGTTGAAAATACTGAGAAATGCTTAGAAATGCTTTATGAATAAGTATTGGCAAAGCCAATATCTTGGTTGCACATTACAAAGGCATGACCTATTGGCTTTGATTTACTTGATCGATCTAGCTAGGCTGTGGCAAATTACCGGCAGTAAAACTAGCTATTTAACCCTTGAAACAATTTTGTGCAAGTGGTTCACCAAATCGGAAACAGTGGTTCAGCAAATTGCTCTTCTCAAAACACAACAATAGAACTTAGATGGTTGACGATAGATTCATCGCCTGGAAAAGACTTATGCACCAGACACATGAATTTGAATTTGTAAATTTTATGATCAACAGTATGTTTAACGAGTTTAGAGCTGGACTACTACAATTACGCTTTGTTAAAATCAAGGACGTTCGCAGCCGTGGCCCGTGCAGGTAAGAGCGGTGTGTGTTTGGAAGGGGTTTGGGGGGATATTTCGACAGACGACAAGGGAAAATTAAATAAATAATTTGTTTTCCTTCGTCATCATCTGTCAAAATCCCCCTCTCCCCCATCTGAACCTATCGCTCTTACTTGCACGTGGTGATGTGATTTTTGCATGATGTAGCTGACAAGGGTAAAACAGATCAGCACTAATGTCACTAAAGTCAGATTGAGTATAAGGCAAAATTAATTCACTAACTGCAGTGAACTAAAAGCTAAGTATGGCATCTTAGTATGGAAGTCTTTTTATTAAATGGAAAGTTTCTTCATGCTTTCACCAGCTTCTCTTGCAGTTTGTGGCACCCCACATTCCACAGGTATCTGTCACTCAACCCACCATGCATTGTATTATTGTAACAAAGGATATTGGGAATGTGCCCAGTGGACGCAGACTTGCCAATTAATGACAGAACAAAAATGCAGACGAAAGAAATCATTTATTTCTTCAGATTACCTTCACATCCCTTAACCCTGTTTGTACACCAAGCATACAAAAAATAGGAGAACTAAAGTACAAAACATGCTACAATGTTATTACAAAGCCACATTGTGTTAGCCTCTTAAATGTGGAATAAAAAGCAAGCATTGGCAATGCTATCAGATCAGGTTTAAGAATGAAAGTGCCATTTCTAACGGTAATGGGTTTTGAGATTCAACAAGTCATCACAGGTACACTCTGTCGCTCATTCTTGCACTCATGCATCTGTTTATCCACCCACTGATTCATTCTTTTATTCGCCCACTTACACAACCCCAATAAAAAGCACACAAATCAAAATCAACATATGAAAGATGAAGGACTAACAACTGAAAAAAGAAACCCTGATGGCCCATAAACATGGCATGCAAATAAACATAGTAGGTGTGGCAGTCTATCATTATTTTAAAGTTCTAGCAAGGGTACTCTGTTTAGAACCATCACTGTAACGAAAAGGTTCAAAAGAATGATGCACTGTGGACAATACCAATCCATACAGTCTGCCTAGTTTAGAGGAAGAGGCCACACAGGCTGTGGAGCACTGCAGATGAAATCAGCGGACAGCAAGCGCCCGTTCGCACTGCCTTTGCTGGAGCTTTTTATAATAAAGTGATCAGCCACATGACCTACTGTACTGAGCATCCACATTATCACAAAGCTACAACTGTAAAAACATCTTAAAATCCCTCTTCAGGTGGCCTTATGAGGACGATCATGGTTTCCTCGAGTGGGCCAATAAAACACTTGTCTACTATGATAATCTGCAATGTAATAAAATACACTATGTGAAACGTGTAGGCAGGTATCAGAAAACCACTCTTATATACTTAGTGTGAAAAGCATGTGTGAAAGGCAATTAGCAAGTCAGGCCTGCTTTCTTTGTCTTAGCATTTCATAATAAACAGATCGAACCTCTGACGTGTCACAACTTTGCCCAGTGGGAAAAATAAAAACTGTAGTCTTTATCATCAGCTTGATTCAGTAAACAACAGGCCTACTGAAGTATGCATAAACTTTACAAATATGTTTAAAATTACAGTTGGCTAAAACAATATACAAACCCTATCAAAGGGGTCCAACAAGATAATCACATGGAAAATATTCTACCCAGGGTTTGTCAGAAAGGGTCACCAATGAAAAACCCTTGCCTGCAATGGTAATCTTTGAGATTTTGGGTAGCAAGATTCCCCTCCACAGCCTGTAACACAGTGTGATAACAATATACCTTTAACCCTTTCGCTGCTAGGCCTCCCACTCCGGTGCTAAGCATTTTTTGGCTATTTAGGGTGGTTCACACTTAGGTCCCTGTAACGTTTTGTCCACATAAGGTATCCACGCCAAATGTGTATCCTTTTCTTCCATTCCAACCCCCTGAGAATTCTATAGGTATTCGGGGTTTATCCTGGAGAGAACCCAGAAATTTGCCAAAATAGAGCAAAAGGTTTTTTGGGTGGGAAATGGAAATAAAGTGCTAGAAACCTCATGTAATGCAAATATTAGTAAACAAAACATGTTGATTAATATATTACAAGTTATTTCCTCAGCACACTGAGATAGAGATAGATTATTTTGCTTTATAAAAGAAGGGTGGGGCTGTACACAAAGAGCAAGACCATGCCCCACACAAATATATTTGGAAAAAGTCTTTCTACCCCTCCTGGGGGGCAAATGGGGCATTAGTCCTTGATCTGGCACCCGGGAGAGGGGCAGAAAGCACACTAGGCACCAGGTATGACGGTGGAGGGGGCAGCATGCAACGCAGCCGCCCCGCAATGGTGACGCCTCACTTCGGCACCACCCCCGGCGCAATTAGCTTACACTGCATTTCCTTGCTTCCTCACAAACCCATCTTGGCTCTAATTGTTATTCCCCATCACTCCCTCATTGTCTGTAAAGGTACAGCATCAACTATATTTTTGCCAGGTATGAGTAAAAAGTAGACTTTAGGGATTTAGGGGCATATTTTCAAAGAAGTGACAGAACGCAGTGTTAGCCTATGTGGCACTCCACCACATCTGAAATGCACAGTTGCACCCTATTTACAACCATAGGGTGCAGCTGTGTGTTTCCAGCAGCGCTGGCGCTAATTTCTGCTGCCTAGCGCCAACACAGGCACCCTTGCACCATAATGCAATGGTGCCTGCGTTGTGGGGAATGATTGTTCATGTGCTCAAAGATGTCCCTGCATATAAACAATCTTAAATGGGGATTTGTAACTTCTGTGTGTGCTACTTTGTGCAGCACAAATTGAAGTTGCAACTTGTAATTTTTAAAATGATTGTTTATGTGCAGGAAGGGACACCTTCCTATACATAAACAATCATGCATGGCATTTTGCTATTTTTATGTGTGCTACACAATGCAGCACATATAAAAACAGCAAAAACGAAGAGATATGAAGCATTTCTCCACATTGCGCCCTGTTAAGACCAGGTTTTCCCTCTCTTGTAAATATGGGGCAGCGTCAAAATTAATGGGTGTTGTGGCAGAACGTCCACCGCAACACCCATTGCACACCCGTTTCACACAAAGTATAGTTTGAAAGGGTGTTTTATTTACAAGGCCGTGTTAAGTCACATTAAGTGGCTTAACACTGCTTGTAAATAAGACAAAGCCTGTATCGCCAGCACAACGTCAAAAAAAGTGATGTCCTGGTGGCGATACAGGCTTGTAACTATGCCAATTTGTTTCCTCTCCAGCTTTGCACACTTTGCATTAATGCACATGATTTGGCACACAAAGGCTTTTATGGCGCTTGGCAGGGGCTGGCTACTCCAATAACTTAGCTAACATTTGAGGCTGATCGTGAAAATACCATGACTGGTATGGAGATGCCTAACAAATCTGCTTAATGGGCTACTGCAGAGGACAAAAAGGCTGGAGCACGTTTCAGTTTTGAGTCCTGTGGAAAGTACACTAGGCCTTGGCAATTATTTTTCTTTAACTTCTGAGATTTGCTTTTACCTTTTAAATTATGTTTAGATTTTTCAGAGTGAAAAGTAATTGCAGGATATTTTATAAAGGTTGAAAATACTGAGAAATGCTTAGAAATGCTTTATGAATAAGTATTGGCAAAGCCAATATCTTGGTTGCACATTACAAAGGCATGACCTATTGGCTTTGATTTACTTGATCGATCTAGCTAGGCTGTGGCAAATTACCGGCAGTAAAACTAGCTATTTAACCCTTGAAACAATTTTGTGCAAGTGGTTCACCAAATCGGAAACAGTGGTTCAGCAAATTGCTCTTCTCAAAACACAACAATAGAACTTAGATGGTTGACGATAGATTCATCGCCTGGAAAAGACTTATGCACCAGACACATGAATTTGAATTTGTAAATTTTATGATCAACAGTATGTTTAACGAGTTTAGAGCTGGACTACTACAATTACGCTTTGTTAAAATCAAGGACGTTCGCAGCCGTGGCCCGTGCAGGTAAGAGCGGTGTGTGTTTGGAAGGGGTTTGGGGGGATATTTCGACAGACGACAAGGGAAAATTAAATAAATAATTTGTTTTCCTTCGTCATCATCTGTCAAAATCCCCCTCTCCCCCATCTGAACCTATCGCTCTTACTTGCACGTGGTGATGTGATTTTTGCATGATGTAGCTGACAAGGGTAAAACAGATCAGCACTAATGTCACTAAAGTCAGATTGAGTATAAGGCAAAATTAATTCACTAACTGCAGTGAACTAAAAGCTAAGTATGGCATCTTAGTATGGAAGTCTTTTTATTAAATGGAAAGTTTCTTCATGCTTTCACCAGCTTCTCTTGCAGTTTGTGGCACCCCACATTCCACAGGTATCTGTCACTCAACCCACCATGCATTGTATTATTGTAACAAAGGATATTGGGAATGTGCCCAGTGGACGCAGACTTGCCAATTAATGACAGAACAAAAATGCAGACGAAAGAAATCATTTATTTCTTCAGATTACCTTCACATCCCTTAACCCTGTTTGTACACCAAGCATACAAAAAATAGGAGAACTAAAGTACAAAACATGCTACAATGTTATTACAAAGCCACATTGTGTTAGCCTCTTAAATGTGGAATAAAAAGCAAGCATTGGCAATGCTATCAGATCAGGTTTAAGAATGAAAGTGCCATTTCTAACGGTAATGGGTTTTGAGATTCAACAAGTCATCACAGGTACACTCTGTCGCTCATTCTTGCACTCATGCATCTGTTTATCCACCCACTGATTCATTCTTTTATTCGCCCACTTACACAACCCCAATAAAAAGCACACAAATCAAAATCAACATATGAAAGATGAAGGACTAACAACTGAAAAAAGAAACCCTGATGGCCCATAAACATGGCATGCAAATAAACATAGTAGGTGTGGCAGTCTATCATTATTTTAAAGTTCTAGCAAGGGTACTCTGTTTAGAACCATCACTGTAACGAAAAGGTTCAAAAGAATGATGCACTGTGGACAATACCAATCCATACAGTCTGCCTAGTTTAGAGGAAGAGGCCACACAGGCTGTGGAGCACTGCAGATGAAATCAGCGGACAGCAAGCGCCCGTTCGCACTGCCTTTGCTGGAGCTTTTTATAATAAAGTGATCAGCCACATGACCTACTGTACTGAGCATCCACATTATCACAAAGCTACAACTGTAAAAACATCTTAAAATCCCTCTTCAGGTGGCCTTATGAGGACGATCATGGTTTCCTCGAGTGGGCCAATAAAACACTTGTCTACTATGATAATCTGCAATGTAATAAAATACACTATGTGAAACGTGTAGGCAGGTATCAGAAAACCACTCTTATATACTTAGTGTGAAAAGCATGTGTGAAAGGCAATTAGCAAGTCAGGCCTGCTTTCTTTGTCTTAGCATTTCATAATAAACAGATCGAACCTCTGACGTGTCACAACTTTGCCCAGTGGGAAAAATAAAAACTGTAGTCTTTATCATCAGCTTGATTCAGTAAACAACAGGCCTACTGAAGTATGCATAAACTTTACAAATATGTTTAAAATTACAGTTGGCTAAAACAATATACAAACCCTATCAAAGGGGTCCAACAAGATAATCACATGGAAAATATTCTACCCAGGGTTTGTCAGAAAGGGTCACCAATGAAAAACCCTTGCCTGCAATGGTAATCTTTGAGATTTTGGGTAGCAAGATTCCCCTCCACAGCCTGTAACACAGTGTGATAACAATATACCTTTAACCCTTTCGCTGCTAGGCCTCCCACTCCGGTGCTAAGCATTTTTTGGCTATTTAGGGTGGTTCACACTTAGGTCCCTGTAACGTTTTGTCCACATAAGGTATCCACGCCAAATGTGTATCCTTTTCTTCCATTCCAACCCCCTGAGAATTCTATAGGTATTCGGGGTTTATCCTGGAGAGAACCCAGAAATTTGCCAAAATAGAGCAAAAGGTTTTTTGGGTGGGAAATGGAAATAAAGTGCTGCAGAAGAAAGCATCTGTTTTTCCTTGCAGATGGTATTAACAAAGGCTTGTGGTGCTGAACTCACCATCTTTCCAGGTTTCAGGGACAGGCAGACTTTCGTCGGAAAACCAACATTTTCTGCACAGTTTCGGCATTTTACTGGGGCATAGCCTATTTTTACTACTTTTTGTGCTTTCAACCTCTTTCCAGTTAGTGGTAGAAATGGGTATGAAAGCAATAATGAGTATCTGGAAAGTAGACAGGTGTCACTGTGTAGATCCTTTAAGGCATTCCTATAAAAACCCTCCTAACGCTGGGTGTTAGGAAATCTGTAATGGTGCAGGGAACTTACAACTTTCCAACACAGAAATGTCAGTAAAATTTGATTTTTCAGCTAGATTTGAGGTTTGCAGGGGATTCTGGGTTAAACAAACACTGGGGGACCCACACAAGCCACACTGCTAGTCTACGCACACCCAGACACAGCCAGTGTGCTTGACGAGCGGCAGGGTGGGCGGGGTTGGAGGGGGTGGTAGGGCATGAACTTGCTTGCAGCCGGCCGCGTCATGCTCTTCTCCTCTTTTACTCCAGGCAGCACAGGCTCCCATAATGCCCTGTGACCAATCCTGAAGCTACTCTCTCTTACACATGAGAGCATCTTGAGGATTGGCCTGAGCACCCTCAATTTGCTCTCCAGGACAGACTGTGAGTCTGTGCCTGCACTCAGCTGCTTTGCTGGGTTGGAGAGAGTTTTAACTGGCATGAAGATTTGGCCGGCCTGTGATGGCTGGCCAAACAAACATGCACAGTAAAGGTAGTGCATCTACCACTCCCCTCAGTCACCCCTCCTGGCCCCACCACCAAGACTAGGCAAGAAAGGAAAAATAAAACAAGTGTTTATCATCGTTTTATTTTACCTTTCCTGATGTTTTGGGGTTCGATGCTCCTCTGTTATAGTGGAGGAGCCGCAGCTATGCATATCACCTGCCAAGTGCAATACACGCATACTGCAAGCCAAGCACAATCCACACACAGCTCCTGCCAAGCTCAATCTATGCACACTGTCAGCCAAGCACCAATCCACGCACACTGCCAGCCAAGCACCGGTACACTCACACTGCCAGGCAAGTGCCTGTCCATGCACACTGCCAAACAAGCACAAGTCTACACACACTGCCACCAAGTACTAGTCCGCACACACACCTCGAGCCAAGTGCAAGTCCACACACACTGCCAGATGAATTCCAGTACACACACAGCCAGCCAAATGCCAGTACACGCAGACCATCACTAGACTACAGTCTACACATAAACAGAAAATAGCCTGGGATCTAGTGGTTTTCAGATCCCCTCGGGGGTCAGATGAACCTAAAGATATTGGTGATCTGCCTCTGAAATGTGTCCTAGAAACAAATGGGAGTGACTTGTCTATTGGGCCGCTCTCTGACATGCACATAAACATATCCCTGGTGCCTGGTGGGCCTTCGGCCCCCCTGTGGGGCACATCAGGGGTAATAACACCCATCTGGCTCCCAAGGGGAGCCAAAAGACTGTCCAATTTGTGTTTGAGGCACTGGCATGTCCAGTTTGGGCAGCTCCCACCCCACGCATAAAAAAAAGAATCCCTGGTTGGATTTCTGCCTCCTCCGGGGTGCAGATCAGGTGGGGCAGAAAGACGGTGACAACTTTTTTAAGGAGTGGAGGAATTGGCATGTTCATTCTAGGGAGCACCCACCACTGACCTACAAAATAAAAATAGTCCCAGGATTCCTAGTGAGCTTTCTGCCCCGAGGGGGGCAGATTGGGGGATATTGTCCCCATCTCCCGCAAGGGGGCAGAAAGACTGTCCAATTAGTTTAGGAAGGGTGGGGGCACTGGCAGTCCCATTTTGGGCAGCCACCACCCCTACATATTAAAAAGAACACAATCCCTGGTGTTGAGCGGGCTTTCTGCCTCCCAGGGAGGAAGATAAGGGGCTGTTGCCCCCACCTGCCGCCGGGGGGGGGGGGGCAGAAAGACAGTGGCATATTTTTTAGGGGTGGGACATTGGCATGCTCCTTCTGGGTAGCCCCCAACTGCAAAAAATGGTCCCTGACCGCCTAGTGGTCTTTTGCCCTGTCGGGGGGATAGATCTGGGCTATTCCCCATCTGCCCTCGAATGGGGTAGAAAGACTGTCCAATTATTAGAGGTGGGGGCTTCTCACAATAGGCATGCTAGTGCCCCTATCCCTAGGTATTAAAAAAAAAACATAGTCCCTGGTGCCCCCATCTGCCTCACGGGGGCAGAAATACTGTGGCAATTTCCATAGTGGGGTGGGGGTATTGGCATGCCCATTTTGGCAGCCCCACCCCTAAATGTACATAGATCAAATTCCCTGGTGCCTAGTGTGCTTTCTGCCCCTCTCCCGGGTGCCAGATCAAGGACTAATGCCCCATTTGCCCCCCAGGAGGGGTAGAAAGACTTTTTCCAAATATATTTGTGTGGGGCATGGTCTTGCTCTTTGTGTACAGCCCCACCCTTCTTTTATAAAGCAAAATAATCTATCTCTATCTCAGTGTGCTGAGGAAATAACTTGTAATATATTAATCAACATGTTTTGTTTACTAATATTTGCATTACATGAGGTTTCTAGCATCTAGGGGAAGCTTGCCTATGGGCTTTTACTAACAGTAACGCTAATGCATTAAAATGGCCGTCAAAAACACGGGAACCCTTCTGCTCATGCGTCTGTCACATCTAGTGGCCTGACATACTTTTCTGCTTGGTGGGAAAACTTTGCTTCTGCGCATTAGTGCCAGAATGGCTGCTTAAATTTCACATGCTGATGCTTATGCTGCAGATTGTACTAAGCTTGTTCGTTCAGCTTAATTATTAATGCACAAGTTAAAATAAAGTAATGGGAATAGAGTAGAGATAAGTGGTATACAGTGCATTAATTTATTTCTGTATTCTAATATGTTTCTTTTTGACTTTGCTACTAGCTCATACTTTGGGCCTGATCCCTGACACATCTTCCATCTTGGATGATTCTGTACATGCGCACCCTGAACCTGAAATTACTGAAGCATTGGCATTGAATGATTGCCAGCCCACTTCTTACCCACTATGTGCCTGGGAACCTGATCATCTGACCTCTAGAAATGAAGCTACCAAATACAATTTATTCAAAATGTGTGGTGCAAACACCAATCCTGGCCATGGGCTGGGGCAAAATACGGACCAGGACCAGGCTCGCAGGAACAGACAGGTGCAGATTAGGACAGGTGACCTCAGCTAAGTGCAACGCCAGCATCACACCCCTCGCTCTAGGAAAGCCAATTAATACCTCGATTGGGTAATCGATTTTCACAAAAAGTGGTGCACGGGCGGCGCAAAAGTGATGCAAGGGCTCATAAATAAGCCCCATGATACATATTATTTATGTAAAATCAAAAGGTCTTCACTGACCCTAGACCTAAAAAAAGAGATGGGGAGGATGTCAGTCCTACATCCAGCTGGATCTCATTAAACTAGTTGGTTACATTTCTAAATATGTTGTTAACTGTTTATGATTTTTAACTGATGTCCATTAGGAGTAGCAGTGATCACAAATCTGTGAAAGCTATTGTGCACTAATGTTGGAGAAGATGAGGAATGTTATTGTGTGGTATCCTCATGCTGTGCTTTGAATACAGAGTGGAATGATATTCGCACACTATATGGTGACACAGATAGCCTGGATTCTTTATTCTTGAAGTCTGAACTGGTTAAATTCTCCTTGAGTAGGTTTAATGAAGTGTAGTGGGGCCCTGTACAGGGGTGGATAAGCTAGCAGCTGACCCTTGTTTATAATTAACTCATACATCTTCTTTATTTTTTATTTGAAATACGACATTGTCAATCACTGCACCACACACGCATTTTACTTGAACACACAAGTAGGCCTACCTATGCTAATTTAAGAGTTTTCACCATGTTGAAATAAAGTGCAAACATTTCGATTGTGTTATAAGAACTGAATGTCTTCCATTAACCAAATGGATAGTTCAAACCTGGGTACTTCCACACTCGTAGCTGTATCATAAATAACTCACTGATAAATGAGGGCTTGCAATTATTTTCATTGAAATCCCTCAGACTACCAACACTCCATATTGAACAACAATGGCCAACTACTCATTCAAGACATACAAAGCTTTTTAGCCACAACTCCCTCATGGTGCATGATCCTCATCTTGAAAAGTTAGCAACACTTTATATTCATATAATACATTCATTTTATCCATTCTTTTGCTAGCATTTTACAGTGGTTGATTCCCAGGTAATTCCATCTGAAAACACTATGAACCCTAGCCACTCACAACAGATGTTCCAGGCTGACCTGCATACTATCAACCCTCGACAACCGTTTGGCCAGGAAATAAGCTGACAGGATCTCGTGTCTAACCATCTTTGCAACATGCCACAACTCAAACATCTCAGTGTCACTGAAGTAATCAAATGCCTATTAAGACTAGCCAACAACTTCACATTCTAGTGCAAACTTTTTAAGTTTTTGAAATGCTGCAAATCCCATATGGTAGGCAATGTATATCATATGAGCAGTTGACTTAACAACAGACCTGTTGCAGAAATGGATAAAAGTGAATGCGCTAGGATTATTCTAAGTTACTAGAGCCCGTACTTTCTGCTGTTTTGCCTGCCCGCATGCCTGTGTGACCAGGGGGAGCAGGGTGCCACACAGAGCGCATTTCTACGTGCCAGGAGGTGCTTAAATCCAGGCCAGGGCTCCAACAGTGCGGTAGCCTCTACTTTCTGCTGTTTTGCCAGCCTGCATGCCAGTTTGACTGGGGCTCAGGTACCACAATCCCCAGGCTGCCACGCCATCAACGTACATTCTATGCACCAGGAAAAGCTTAAATCCAGGCCAGGGCTCCAGCAGCGTGGACGCGCACAGGATGCACGCAGGTTTTGCCTGGGCAAAGCCTGGGCTAAGGGCTGGGCCCATTCTTTGGCTGTGCTAATCATGGCCCTTGCAGATGGGTCTGTGGTGGTGAATTCCTGCCCTGAATCTATTTGACAGCTTAAGGTAACTGTTGTAAATAGAAGCCTGGAGCCGGGTATAATTTAGGTTGTTTTATTCAAGATAGATTTCAGGTCATGTCATCAAGATGGTAATAATAAAAGACCCACCAGGAGTGACCTGCTTGTCACTCAGCCTGCCTGGTTCCAACTGCCAGTTGTCACCAGGCTAAGCCCCCAACACTCCATGATATCACCAAAGGTTCTAGTGGTGACATCATATGAATGACAATGAAATCCCACAGGCAGAAAAGAGACAGGCTAAATACAACAGTAACACTATCTCATTTTTCTTGGGGAAATGCAAGGTGATTTGCAGTATGGAAAACTGAAACCCCACCTGCCCCAAAAACCACTGATACCACTCTTGATAGTTTTCTTCAGAGGGCAGTAGAAACTATCAGTAAAGAAATAGAACACGCCGAGCGGAGATTTTCTTTAGCACCAATTCCCGATTCGCTTTTACTTCCTTCCAACAGTGAACCTCAGTTGGACATTCCTGAAATTGTTATTGATTACAGACCTCAACCCCCAATCTCTCCCACCGGGATAGTTTTGAGCCCGGGTGAGTCTCGTGACACACAGGATATTTGAGAGCGCTGTACAAACTCCACTACGGCAAAGGCTAGACCACTGACTGTACCTGGTGGGAAAAGGGTAATGAACTGAGAGGACAGGAATTGCTCATAAATTCAATGGGCAGTCATCAAAGACAAAGAGATCAAAACAAACCCACATATTAGGAAATGTCTGTACATTTTGCACAGGAGGGTCAAGCAACATTGTAAAGGATGGGCCTGATATTTTAATTGGAACATTTTTAAATTAGTTTAGGAGGCCCTGTCACCCATTTTGACCAGGCTGGCCAGCAAAGAGGAGCAAATAGCCCTTGTCCTACCAGTGCCAGTGGAAATGTCATCAGCAAATAAACAGGTAGAGGGGGAAATACCGTCAAGTTACAAAGCCGAAGGGCAGGTTGTCGTTGTTTCTGGTCCCTCCTTGAACGGGGTGGGCCCTGCAAGAGCAACATCTAATTTAAATACTATTGCCCCCTCAAGATCTTATTTATGATACAATAAATATCAATACACTGGCCATGATATCACAGGACCCTGTGCCCCAGGGAGAACCCCTGTATGTAGTCACACCCGGGACATGGCCTTTTGTATCAAAGAACATCTAATCCAGTGGGCAAATTAGATCCCTTCCTGGGGACACATGTTCATCCAATCAGCTAGATGGCTCATTAAGTGGGCGGGGGGATCACTGACACAGTAAACTTGCCCCCAGAAAGTACACCCTACACATTGATTTTTACGGGCGTTCCGCTATTACCCCCAGCCAACAAGAAAGCTGCCAGAGCCTCATAAATAAATTAGCACATTGGAGCTCCAAGAAAACACCCTCTTGTTTAAACTGGATTTATTTATTTATTTATTTATTTATTTAAAACACTTGTAGAGCGCAGCTGTCACCTAGCAGGTATCCTGGCGCTGAGAGCTTACTCCTGAGCTGGAGCAAAGGGAGACTATTTAGGGGATGGACGTGGCGATGAACTAGGGGAAGAGCCACGTTTTGATTCACTTTCTGAAAGGCAGGAGCTGTGGAGTTTGACGAATGTCGACGGGCAGACTATTCCAAAGCTTGGCAGCAGCTACTCTGAACGATCTTCCCCCGGTCCTTACCTTGTTGAATCTGGGTACTGTCACAAGGCAGGCTGTAGTGGATCGTAGAGTTCGGGTGGGAATATACCAAGAAAACATTTGTTGTAGTGGTCTGGGGCCCAATCCGTGTAATGCCTTGAAGACCAGGCAGAGAGCCTTAAAAGCTATGCGTTGCTTCAGAGGAAGCCAGTGTAGCTCAGCTAAGGCTGCTGTGGCCGAGGATCTCCTGGTCCAACCAAGGGCCAGTTTGGCTGCCGCCGACTGGACTCATTGGAGTCTGTCCAGTAGTACAGCTGGAGACTCGAGCAGGAGAGCATTGCAGTAGTCAAGGCGACTAAGAATAGTACACCTGACTATCAGTGCTCGGGCCTGGGCTGGGAGTAATGGCATGATTTTGCGTAAAGAACGCAGAAGGGCCGAGCAGGTGGAGACTGTTTTAGATACCTGCGTTTCCATGCTGAGGTTGTTATTTAGCATAACACCCAGATTGCGGACACTGGTAACCGGCTGTGGTTTATCAGGGTTTTCCGGGGGCCAGAATTCCACAGGAAATGGGCGAGGGATTCGTCTCCCGGGACAGAACAAGACCTCGGTTTTAGAGGAATTGAATTGCAGGGAATTCAAGTGCAGCCAGCCGGCTGTGTCTCTTAGGCAGTCATGGAATGCTTCCATGGGGATTGAGTCTTCCCCCTCCCATGAAAGGATGAGCTGGGTGTCGTCCGCGTAGTTTACTGTTTTCATTCTATGGGTTTGATTAAAGTGACCAATGGTTTTAAGTAAACGTTAAAAAGGATCGGACTGATGGACGAGCCCTGGGGTACACCGTGAGGGACTGGGGAGAAGGCAGATTGAAAAGGGGGGAGGGATACAGCTTGTTTCCTATCTCTGAGGTATGAATGGAACCAGAGCAGGACAGTGCCATCGACCCCTGCCTCGCTCAGCCTCTTTAGCAGAATCACGTGGTTAACCGTGTCGAATGCGGCAGACAGGTCCAATAGGATCAAGGCCACTGCGTGGCCCCTGTCTGCACGCATACCAAGTTCTTCCATGGCTGTAAGCACTACTGTTTCGGTGCCATGGGCTGGTCGAAATCCGAATTGGAAGTCGTCCAGAATGTGACTCTGCTCAAGATGTGTCGATAGTGCTTGCTTCCAGGGGGTGGGAACGAGTCCACAGCACAGAGATTGGTTACAGATCCTCCGGAGGGTGTGGAGTAGTTCAGCTCCACACGCTTTCCAGGTTTTAGGGGGGAGTGGGTCCAGGGGGGACCCAGAGGTGATTCTGTGTGCCAGTCTCTCGAAATCATCTTCGGGGATAGGGGGGAAAGCCTGTAGACCTACCCTAGGGAGGCGACCTGGGCTCGGTGGTTCACGGTTGGTAGTGTCGACTCCGGGGAAATTTAGATTATTTTGCGATGGGGGAGTTGCCAGATTGTTAATGATGGTCTCAATTTTGTCCGTAAAGAACTGTGCGAGATTGTCGCAGAGGGTCTGGGAAGGGGGGATAGTTTTCTTAGCGCAGTCTGGGTGGATGAGGTTATCAAGGATCTGGAATATACTTTTAGAGCTATTAGCTGCGTTAACTATAGTGGAGCAGTAATAGGTCGATTTGCTCTCTGTGATGGCAGATTTATATTATAGGAGCTTGTTTTTGCAGATGGTTTTATTAGTGTCGCAATAACCTTGTCTCCACTTCCTCTCAGCCTGTTTGCAGGCTAATTTGAGAGTTTTCAGGGAGTCATTATACCATGGAGCAGGTGCTCTGCCTTTAGGTTTGCAACATTTTAGTGGAGCAATAGAGTCCGTGGTGGATACTATCCTCAGGCTGAAGGCTCTGTAGTTGTGTTCAACCGAGTTGGTTGGGGAGAAGCTATCTTCCACATTAAAGACAGTGGTGGTGGAACTCAGTTTTTCGAGAGCTTTCCAGTCTCTGTACATAAATTCTGGTAGAACGCTTTTGTTCAGCTTTCCAGTTTTTGTACAGGTAATATAAAATTTGATAAGAGCATGATCCGTCCAGCTCATGGGCAGAATGTCATTCATATGTGTTAAACCAGGACTGGAAAAGATAAGGTTGAGTCGATTGCCTGCTGAGTGGGTAGGTTGTTTAAACAATTGGTGAAGTCCCACGCTGTCGCAGGACAGCAGGAGGTTTTCTAGACCAGTGTCTAGGCTACCGTTTGGCCAGAGGTTAAAATCCCCTAAAATGATTAGTTTATTGTGGGAGGTTGCCATGTTTGTAAAGGTGGTGAGTAGTGCTTGCTGTTGTTGGGAGGTAAAAGACCCTGGAGGTGGGTAGCAAATAATCGCCGTGAAGATATCTCCTAAGTGGCAGTTTATGGAAAGGCCGAAGAGCTCAATCCCGGCCACTGAGTCCATGTCTAAAGTGTTTATTTGCCAGGAGGCTCTGTAGATTATGCCTACTCCGCCACCACGGCCTTTGGGTCTGGGGAGGTGCAAAATTTTAAAATCTTGAGGGCAAGCCCATGCTAATTCAATGTCGCAGTCGGCGCGAGTCCACATTTCGGTTAGGAAGAGGACATCTAAATGATGGGATTCTATAAGGAGATGGATTTCGTTAGCATGCTTTGGTAGTGATCTGACGTTCAGAAGGCCTCCCAGGAGCAGACCCTTATGTGTGAAGTCACGCAGCGGAAAGGCTGTGTCGCCAAAGGTGAGCTTACCTTCGTGAGCGAACCCTGGCAGGTTAATCAGTGTTTCCCGGGTATACCGTGGGGGCTGCGGGCAGATTTGAGCAGAGTTGTTGGCGCTGGTTGCGTCCTCGTCGCGGACGAGCGCAGACGAGCTTGCCTTAAGCGCGCCTTCGGCGCACAAGCGGCGCGCCCGCTGCACTCGTCGGCTGCGCTTCCGGTATAGACTCATTACTTGTAGTGGTAGCTCAGGCGTCGGAGAGGGGGTGTGGCCAGCAGAGATGGGCGTGTCTCTTGGCTCCCTCGGTGTGGTAATGGCGCCAGAGAAACAAGCTTTTTTGCCCCGCACAACTAATATATCAGCTGCTCGGCGAGGCTGGGGTGGGTGCCAGGGTTAATACAATGTGCAGAGCAAGTTAAAATCACAGGAATACAATGTTTAAAAATGCGATCAATTTCAGACTCCCGGCTTCCGCCTCAGGAGTATCTCTCTCAGTAGAGCGGCGCTAGTGCTCAGCGCGCTCAATTTGTATCTGTGGGGGGGGGGTGTGGCCAGCAGAGATGGGCGTGTCTCTTGGCTCCCTCGGCGTGGTAATGGCGCCAGAGAAACGAGCGTTTTTGCCCCACACAGCTAATATTTCAGCTGCTCGGCGAGGCTGGGGTGGGTGCCAGGGTAATACAATGTGCAGAGCAAGTTAAAATCACAGGAATACAATGTTTAAAAATGCGATCAATTTCAGACTCCCGGCTTCCGCCTCAGGAGTATCTCTCTCAGTAGAGCAGCGCTAGTGCTCAGCGCGCCCTATTTGTATCTGTGGGGGGGGTGTGGCCAGTAAGCATGGGCGAATTTTGCGAATCTCGCGTTCGCGAATTTTGCGGATTTGCGAACTCACAATCCGCAAAATCCGCGAATTCTCGCAAATTTGCGGATTTGTTTTTTTTTGTGTTCGCGCGGGTTTCTGCCAGTTCGCGAGGGTTTTGTACAATTTCACAAACGCGAACTTACCTGTCGGGTCGCAAGTTTTGCGAACTTGTTGTTTCTACGTGTCCAGCCTGTTTGGGACACTCTTCTTCATCACTGCCACTCTCTGTCACCACTGCCACTCTCTGACTACTCATGCCACCCTCTGGCCCACCCATGCCACCCTCTGTTTCATCACAGCACCCTCTGGTTGTCCAGTGTACATTATTGTGGCAAAGCAAAGCACACCTTCCCTGCCTCAAGTGACCTGAATTAATTTGGGGCTGATTAATGTGTCACAGAATATTTTTTTAGCTGGCACCTGCTTCCTTAGTGCTTCCTGATTAGTGATCTTTTGCACTTGCTAAGTGCTTTCATTGTTGCAAAATTAGTTACAACACCTGCGCTGCCCCAACTGACAATAATGAATTAGGGGCTGATTAATGTGTCACTGGATTTGAACTTCCAGCCTGGCTCCTGCTTGTCTGCCTTAGCTGTAATTCAGGACCTTTGTGTAACTATTCTGAGGGTCAGAGCAGGGTCACATTATAGTTGCAAGTAGGCAACTGAACTCTGGAGGGGCCTCTCAGGAAGCACTACAGGAAATGGCTACTAATGATGAGCTTGAACTTTTGAACCTGGTAAGTAGTTTCAGTTTTGCTAAGATCGTATTTCTGCAATTTAGCGCTTATTCAGTGCGAGCAAGCCATAAAATCCGCTGCTCGCGGATTTGCGGATTTTGCGGGGAATTCGCGAATCTCGCGGATTGCGAATTTACTGAAAATCCGCAAAATCCGCGAGCATAACGGATTTTCCGCCCATGCTTAGTGGCCAGCAGAGATGGGCGTGTCTCTTGGCTCCCTCGGCGTGGTAATGGCACCAGAGAAACGAGCGTTTTTGCCCCACACAGCTAATATATCAGCTGCTCGGCGAGGCTGGGGTGGGAGCCAGGGTTAATACAATGTGCAGAGCAAGTTAAAATCACAGGAATACAATGTTTAAAAATACGATCAATTTCAGACTCCCGGCTTCCACCTCAGGAGTATCTCTCTCAGTAGAGCGGCGCTAGTGCTCAGCGCGCTCTATTTGTATCTGTGGGGGGGGGGCGTGGCCAGCAGAGATGGGCGTGTCTCTTGGCTCCCTCGGCGTGGTAATGGCGCCAGAGAAACGAGCGTTTTTGCCCCACACAGCTAATATATCAGCTGCTCGGCGAGGCTGGGGTGGGTGCCAGGGTTAATACAATGTGCAGAGCAAGTTAAAATCACAGGTATACAATGTTTAAAAATACGATCAATTTCAGACTCCCGGCTTCCGCCTCAGGAGTATCTCTCTCAGTGGATCGATTATATTATCGTGACCAGGCGGGTGAGTTGGGTGGGCTGTATAAATAAAAGCATTCAAGGTGAGTGTGTTGTGCTGAAATTTAGTGACACAAGGTGGGTGCATTTTACTCTAAAATACCTTAGAGACTCACCTACCGAACAGATAAAGGCTCAACCATTGTTGTTTTTTACCCCCTAACCAGGTCTCTACTATCAGTCAGTAGCCTATCTAGCTAAGACAAAACATATATGCCCCTAATCGGCCATCCTTTTTCCATCTGATCGATTTGAGGCCCTCTCAGGTTTTACTGAGATTGATTGACTGACTATACAACCTTGATGCCCAGCTGATAACAGAAGGAGGGGTCTCCTTTATGTCGATCCAGGGAGAGTATCAAACAAAGATGTATTTGGCAATATAAACCCCCGAATCCCCTGGTTTAAACCTCACTAGTTCTACTGTAAAGGTGAATATGAATAATTCTATAACCTGTTCCCACCTCATAAATGTAATTACTACTGTCAATTTGCGAGGGTGAGGGGTCAAGCTAGATATCTGCTGTTAGTACGTCTGCTTTCATTGTTACACCAGCGGACACTAATCAGGGTAATCCCACCCCCTCAGTTAAACTTCTCCTGGAATATTGCAGGCATTTGCCCTTAATTGGAATATAAAATATGGCTTAAAGAGAGTATTGTGTTGGACGGCTATTAAGCTTTCAATGTTCCGGCCATCCCTTCACCAGCTGGGATGGCAAAAGGGGGGCTGGTAACCTTAATCACAACTAAATAAGGTTTGATAAAAGCCCACTGTGCAAGTTGTAAGTTCATCGCCATGGTTCCACCTGATTGTGATTGTGAACCTGATGCAGGTCAGGGTATTACTAGTAAACTGGTACTGCCTTATTTTTTACTTAACCCCTTCGCTGCTCATGAAGAGCTCAGCTCGTCTTGCAGTAGCTCATGAGCTGAGCTCGTCATGAACAATGGGAAAAATGTAAACTCAGCACATGAGGAAAATCTCCCTAGCAGCCAAGGTATTAAAGAGCCGTCATGTCATAGTATCCTCACAAATGCAAATTAATAATGTTTCTGTAGAGTGGCAGCCTTTATGTGTCCTGTTGGTGGGGGACTTCAACTGTACTTGCGAGCATAGCACTGAATAAGTTTGTGGCCTCTTGGATTCAAAGGGACAGCTGTTGGCGCATTTCATCCATACCCCACAGGGTGAAACATTAAACTCCACTGTTATTGAGAATGACTTAGATAGCTTAATTAGCAGTTCCTTAGTCCAGTGTCCCACTTTTGTTGGAGGGGCTTGGAAAGTTGTATTGTCCGTGATCTTAATATAGCACTCAGTTCTTCAACGACTAAAACCCACTCATTGTCTTACTTAACGTTATAGCTCAGGCAGAGATGGGTGATGGCCGGCATATTCACTAAAACCGCAAAAAGGGATAAGAATAACTTGGGGTAAGAAAAATCTGTTTCAATTTGAGGTTGAAACAGGTAAAACAAACTATGATCTGATAATGGAGTGCCTCCAACAGGATTCACCCTCAGCCATGATTTTTCACAATTTCGAAAGAATCTGCACAATCATGAATGTATCTAATAGATTAACACGTCCGGCTAGGTTAGAACAGCCTGAAGAGGCACAATGGTTTATTGCCAACTGCTTCAGAGCCCACAAGGATTTAAAAATTGCCCTCCAGTCCACCCCTCTTAGTAGAGCACAAATCAAATGTGCTAGACGATTGTTAGAAATGTTATTTCTGGTTAGCGAGGGCTTGCGCCTAAGCCAGGCAGATACCACCACTCTAGTCAGGGCAAGGGAGTTACACGCTAAAGATAACCCCTGCTCACCCCCTTGGTAGCTTGGCATGAGCAGTCAGACTTATCCCAGAGGCAATGTGTAAAATGTTTGCGCAACACACACACAGCAGCAACACACTAGGCACACCACAGAAGGAACCCCACGGAAGGTTATATATAAAAATAGCCTTTGTATTATCCAAATAACATTGAGTTTGAGTTTAAATCACTTCTAAAGCGCACGTACACCTGACGGTTTCATGGCGCTGTGGTTCACTATGCCTCAATTAGCAGGGGGGCCAGGAGACAGAAAAGCAACTCATTGGGGGAAGGCTTGTGAAAAAAGAAAGGTTTTTAATGCTTTCCGGAACAGAGGATATTGGGTGAGGGACCTGAGATGAAGCGGAAGTGAATTCCAGAAAATGGGGGCAATGGTGGAAAATTTGGAGCCTCCCCATTTTTTTCTACGAAACCGTGGGATGACCAACAAGTGTTGGGAGGAAGATCGTAGTTCCCTTGCCGGGGTATAGAGTTTAATCTCAGAGGAGATAAAGGCAGGGGAGGATCCTGACTGAGCCTGAAAGGTGATGCAACCCATTTTGAACAATGATCGTTCACGAATAGGGAGCCAGTGCAGGGATTTTAGAAGCGGGGTGACGTGGTGTGACTTGGCCAACTTATAGACTAGGCGAGCTGCCTGGTTTTGCACCAGCTGCAGCCGTCGGACACTGTAAGTGGGCATACCACAATATAGAGCGTTGCCATAGTCTAATTTAGAGACGACCATAGCCAGTGCAATAAGTTTTAGGGCAGGGAAAGAGAAAAAGCGGGAAACCTTACGGATAGTGCGGAGAGAAAGAAATAAAGAGGACACCACCGAACTCACCTGGGAGTGCAAGGTAAGTTGATAATTGATCTTGAATCCGAGTGCTTTGACAGAAGGAGAGGGGGAAGGGGTGGGAACCAGGGAAGAGGGCCAAAAAAGAGAGGACCAGGGACTGGCACAACCACCTGTTAAAACCAGTTCGGTTTTATCCGGGTTTAGTTTCAGGTGGCTGTGACTCATCCAGTCCCGGATAAAGATCATAGTGGTTTGAAAGTTAGATAAGGATTCAGGGGCTGAAGAAAGATTGAAAATGAGCTGGAGGTCATCCGCATAATTGAATACGGAGACCTCCATGTGTTGAAGGGCTAAGACAAGAGGGGCAATGTAAAGATTGAAAAGTAGTGGGGAAAGAGAGGAACCCTGGGGGACCCCGCATGGCACCTTACAGGGCTCAGCCGAGAATTCGCCCAGCCGCACTACTTGGGTGCTGTCCCTTAGGAAGGAGGACAGCCAGACTAGGGCTACCCTGCCGACCCCGGCCGCCCCGACACGGGCGAGTAAGATGGAATGGTCCACAGTGTCGAAGGTGGCGGACAGGTCGAGGAGGACCAGGGCCTGGGGAAGGTTGGTGTCCATACCTTCTCTAAGGTTATCAAGGACGGATAGGGACACAGACTCGGTGGAATGAGCAGGGCGGAATCCGGCTTGACGGGGGGCTAAAACCTGGTTGTCTTCCACAAAGGTGGTAAGGGCTTTGGTCACATGTCGTTCCAGTACTTTCCCTAAAAAGGGTAGTAAGGAAATAGGTCAAAAGTTGACAGGAGCAGAGGGGTCAGCACCAGGTTTTTTCCGGATGGGAAGAATAATGGCTGTTTTTAGGATTGGTGGGACAACTCCCTGAGATAGGGAACAGTTAAGAAAGGAGAGAGGGGGTAGCACACACGTTGTGAAAATGAGCCTGAGGATGTGAGCAGGGCAAGGGTCTAGAGGGGAACCCGATTTAACCAAGGGAAGAAGGGAGAGGAAAGATTCTTCTGTTAAGAGGGGGAATGAGTCAAAGCAAGCCTTTGCAGAAGGGCTAAGGGGATTGTGGAAAGAAGAAGAAGGGGGAGGAATATTGGTTTTGATTTTTACGTTTTTATCCAAGAAGTAAGTGTTCAAGGAGTCGCATAGGGACTGTGACGGCGGGGGTTTAAGGGTGGTTCTGTCGGCATAGACAAGATCGTGAACTATAGAAAAAATTTCTTTAGGCTGGTTTTCTGCAGCTAAGATTTTTGAAGAGAAATATTCCGTTTTAGTAGATAAGATGTTTTTTTTATATTGAGACAGGAGGGATATGTACTGGATTTTAAGATTGGGACAGTAGTGGGGTCTCCAGGAACGCTCAGCGTGGCGAACTGAAAGTTTCATCACCTTGAGTTCCTCGCTGAACCAGCGGTTGGAGTTATTAGGCTGTTTGGACGAAACTCGCCGGAGGGGTGCGATCGAGTCGCAGCCTGACTGGAGCCAAGAGTTGATAGTGTCAGCTTGGATTGTAAGCGGTAATCCAAGTAAATCTGGGCAGAGGGGAAGGAGTGTGGAGGCCACTAAGGATGTGTCAATCCAGCCCCAAGAGCATGCCCAAATATTTTTAGGAAGAGGGGGCTTGGAAGTTAAAGCAATGGGTGAAGAAAAAGAAATCAAAAAGTGGTCAGACCAGGGACAGGGGGAGATAGAGAGGGACATTATAGGGCAATTGAGAGTTCAAATCTGGTCAAGGGTGTGTCCCTGAGTGTGAGTGGGGAAGTGAACATGGGACTTAAAATTGAGGAAACGAAGGGTATCAGAAAATTCTTTAGAGATAGCACATTCTGCTGGGTCAGAAGGCCAAAAGTTGAAGTCGCCTAGCACCATGATGGAGGAGTTGTTAACCGCTAGGGTGGGCACCAACTCTTGGAACCCAGGAAGAAAGGCTTGGGAAGGTTGAGGGGGGCGATACATAAGTAGACAGGTGAGAGGGACTTTGAGGGAAAGAGAGCGGACTACTAGGAAATCAGAAGTGCCAATAGAGGGGAAAGTAAGGGGCTGGAAGAGAAGTTCTTTCTGAGCGATCAAAGCAACACCTCCGTCTACTTTATCCGCGGGTTGATCAGCTCGGAGCGCATAATAAGTGGCGGGAAGAGCTGCTAATAAAGAAGGTAGAGAGCTGTCACGAAACCAGGTCTCAGTGAGGAATAAGAGATCAGGTTTGTGTAGATCTAAGAGAACAAAGAGCTCATGATAGTGCTTAACCGCAGAGCGCGTGTTAAGGTAGTAGATGGAGAGAGAAGCCGGTGTGTGTGCAACCGGGTGCTCAGGGCCGGGGACGGGAGGGAGCAAAGGGGGGGCACGGGGAAGAAGGAGAGGGTGAGAATATGGAAGCTGTTAGTCCCAGGCTGTCAATGTGAGAGGTCGTAGAGTCATTGATCAGCCCGGGGCCTTGAAGACCGTAAAGTTGTGCCAAGGTGTAGTATCGCAATGGGGCGGGGGGGGGCCTTGGTCCGGTAGAATAGTAATGACACAATATACACTGTGCCAACTGGCACTAGGAAATATTTACAGGGGATTATATACACATGACAGGGAAAATTGGGCCACTGTCAGAACCATCACAAAGCACAAATAGTAAATGTAGAACACAACCAGTAATTACTGGCCAAACACTGTACTCAGCATTATATCTTGTAACGTAAATCACACTATGCAATAAGCATCACATTGGGCGTAAAGCACGTTATGTGCCAACCTCATAAGCCTAAACACATTAGACAATAACCTCACAAGCATTAACACATTATGCAATAACTTCCTAAGCGGAAATTACATTAGAGGCATAAATCAGAGTGCATGAATTACATTTATCATAGGCACCACATAAATCACCGTAGGGCCTGGTGCCCTATCAACCTAACACTGACCCCTGGCCAACTGGCCTTCTCAGAGGGCCCAAATGCCCTTTGTCCCAAATGTCAGGGTGGGCTGCCACTGCAGCAGAATCCAAGGTGCGCAATCGTGCTGGCACCAGTATGCCTCCTGGGTCCCCACTGGGACTCCTCACAAATGCTTTGGCCTAAACATTGCAGTTGCCGCTAATTGCGGTGCAGCTGTGAAAATAAATCAGCACTGGTACCACTGTGACACCTGAGCCCCACTCTGGGACTCTCCAACAATGAAAAGGGCCCCCTTTGTGCAGCTGCCTGCGCTCTCGCAGGGCAGCTGGGATCAGCAGTGAAAACACAGGCAACACTGTGCCTCTCAAGCCCCACTGGGACTAACTAAAACAAATGTTCCCCATGTTGCAGCTGCCGGCACTGGTGCAGTGCAGCTGGGGAAGAAGACAGAGGCACAGGCACTTCTGTGCCTTAGGAGCAACCACAGGGGGAGGGCACTGACAATGTGCCCCAACACATCCCCATTGCTTTTTAGTCAAGACTAAGTGACCCCAACGTTGGAGTGGCACGCTCTCTTGCGGGACCGCTTAGGCACCAGAATGTGCCTCAAAAGGGTTAACTATTTACAACATAGAGCCCCCACTCACAGGGCTCTGCAGGCTCTACTGCTCCTGGGGGCCATCTTGCAAGCACTTCTGGTCTCCATGGCCGGCTTAGCAACACGCGGCCTCTCTCCGCTCACGAGAGCTCCACCTCGACTTTTGTGGCCCCGCACAGAGTCAGGCAAGGCCGCCTGGCTTCCTGGTAAAGTCGGCGGCTCTGTTCTCTGCCACAATACGGAGTGGGCACCCGCTCAAAAAGAAATCACAAAAGCGGGGTGGGTATCCGCCAACACCACAAAAATGCGGGATGGGCACCCTCCTTGTAAGGCACCACAATGCGGGATGGGCCCCCGCCTCTTAAGTATTCATAAAGCGGGGTAGGCTCCTACTCGACGTGCAAAATAGGGAGGAATACCCATGTTGGGATTCCCTCTAACAGGGCTGCAGCTCCGTGCTGCGAAGCCAACACGCTCCTCTTCTGGGGCAATTCAAGTATAGCGCTCACGAAGCGCTAGAAGCAAAAAGTCCAAAAATCCAAGGCAAAGTTCCAGACACACAGCGGGCCCAGGGAGGCCAGCACACCAGGACCTCTAGCAGGGAGGCAAGCCCTCATGGTGGATCCTCCTGGGACCCCAGCAGCAGCAAGCCCCAGCAAATACAGGAAAAGCACACCATTCCTGGGGTCACAGCCCCTATATTTATATTACCTCTAGGCTTTGTCTGCCCTGGCACAGGGCTTGG
Source organism: Lissotriton vulgaris (assembly GCF_964263255.1). Taxonomy (NCBI): domain Eukaryota; kingdom Metazoa; phylum Chordata; class Amphibia; order Caudata; family Salamandridae; genus Lissotriton; species Lissotriton vulgaris. The sequence continues at coordinate 1,185,271,040 of NC_141693.1, read as the reverse complement.
GGGAACCAGCACATTCTGGTATGGGGGGAATTGGAGCTCTCTGTTTACCAGGCTTCTCTTGCCCTTTTGTCAGGAGGGCTCATCATCAGACACACTACAAGGGGGCTGAGCCAGCATTGTACAGGCTAGGCACAGACCTATTTAAGGACAAGGGACTTCTCTCACTACTCCAAATGCAGATGTCCCATCCGGCCTAGTGCTGATTTAGCCTGCCCGTCCTGGAGCCACACACACCTCACTAGCCCCTGTCACTCAAAAGCCAGACATGCAATTCACATCAGGCAGGCAGACACATAGCACGCAGAAATACCAACTTCTAAAAGTGGCATTTCTAGAATAGTTATAATACATCTGTGCACGCCATTGCATAGCATTTAATATCACTATTCCAACTATACAAATTTGACCACGCTGCTCCTCTCCTATCAGGAATTACCACTGAAACACTTATCAGGGAATCTCCAATGCATTCCTATGGGAGGGCAGCCGCAAGGAGTGAGAAACCAAAATGCCTGTTTGTCACTGCCAGGACATGTCACTCACTTAAGGTACATGTTCTATCTTTTGCCTATAATGCATCCTGCCCATAGGGCTAGCTAGGGCCTACCTAGGGGTGACTTACATGTAATAAAAGGAGGGTCACGGACATGGCACACACTTTCGGTGCCACGTCACAGAGGCAGTAATACTGAACGCACAGCACAGGCCCTGCAATGGCAGAGGCCTGAGATAGGTTTGAAAGGCTACTTTGGTGGGTGGCGCAATCAGCGCTGCAAGTCCACCAGTAGCATTAAATTTACCAGCCCTGGGTATATGAGACACCACTTTACAAGGGACTGACAGGTAAATTAAATAGGCCAAACAGGTGTAGACCAATCTTACCATATTTATCACAGAGAGCACACACACTTTACACTGGACAGTAGTGCTAAAGTGCTCAAAGTCCTAAAACCACCAACAGCATGTCAGGGAAAAGGCTAGAAGAAAGGCAAAAAGTTCAGGGGTGACCCTGTAAAAAGGGCAAGTCCAACACAGATTATATAAAAGCACCATCAATAAAAGGAAAGAAGATTTGAGGCATTTAGCCTGGTAGAACTTAGGGAGAGCAAGTGCTCTTAAAGATAGTAAAAGTTTCTGGGCTATTATCAATCGCCCACAATTTATGGAGGAGGTGAAAAAGATTGATTCATTGATTCTGGGAGACACCTGGGAATCCCATTTTGCGATTATATTTTATCCAAGTTGTTTGGCGCTAATAGCGAGTAATGAGGATCTCCCCGTAGATCTAACACTGGCAGCTGACCTCAGTGCCTCATTCACAGTAGCAGAATCTGAGGAAGCCTTAGCGAAAGGAATCTGGATGAAGGCCCCAGGACCGAATGGGGTCCCACTAGACTTATTTAAAATAAATATTATTCTCTGGGCACCCCCGCTGACTAATATTTTTAAACCACTTGTGATTGGTCCGATCCTAGGGTCATGAAAAGAGGCCATTGTTGTACCTGTTTTTAAAAAGGGGAATGGAATAACCCCGCCTGTTACAGTCCGATTTCCCTCATCGATGCTACTGTCAAGGGTAGTTCTCGCTTGACTTGAGGCTAGGAGGGGCTCCATCCACCTTGCCTTCATGGACTTGTCCAGTGCCTTTAATACCATTAACAGGGAGAAATTGTGGGCGCAAATAGAAAAAATGGGGATAGAAGAGGCACTGATCTTGCTTCTAAGAATACTCCATGCAAACACCACTGTGGCCATGAGATATAGTCCACAGGGGGAAAGGACTAAGTGCATTGGGCCCGATTCACAGAACTAACTTAAGACAAAATACTTAATTCATTTTGGTATTCACAGAAGGCAGTTACTCATTTCGGTATTCAAAGAAGTTATGAGTCCTAACTTTAGGACTCCTAAATGCCTTCTGTGAATACCGAAAGTCTTAAAGTAAGGATATTTCTCAGTTTAGGAGTAGTGAAATTAGGACTCCTAATTTTAGGACTCCTAAACTGACAAAAATCCTAACTTTAGGACTTTTGGTATTTACAGAAGGCATTTAGGAGTCCTAAAGTTAGGAATCCTAACTTTGCTACTCCTAAACTGAGAAAACTCCTAACTTTAAGACTTTCGGTATTCACAGAAAGCATTTAGGAGTCCTAAAGTTAGGATTAGAGGAAACCCATTTCTGCTACTTTCTTATGCGGATGATACTGTACTTATGGACTTGACGGCCAACAGCCTACAAAAATCACTTGATGACTTTACGGACTTCATGTTGGCTCTTGATCTAAAGGGTCAATTTGATAAAATCTATGTTTTGGTGTGTGGCCCTAAACAGACAAAAACCAGAAACTTTAGTGTAAGGGGCAAGAATATTGAAAAGGTGAAAACTTTTACATATTTGGGGAATATGTTTAATGATGAGATGAAGTGGGAGCCTCTGGCCACGGCAAGAGCTCAGCAGACAAGTAGGTTTGTGGAAGGGCTGCTCAGGTTTGCCTGTAAGCTAGGCCACAAGCCGGTGTCTGAGCTAGTTACTTTATATCCAGCAAAATGTTTATCGGTTGTGTCTTATGGGGTGGGAGTGTGAGCCTACCATAATAGTCGCCTGTTACAAGTTGTGGAAAATAAGTTTACAAAAAGACTATTGATGACTTCAAATAGCACTTCTACATTTTTTTGTCATCGACAACTGGGGATAGAATATGTAGAAGATCGCATTGACATTGCCCCTCTGCTCTTAAGGGCCAAAATATGGGTATCCGAAGAGTTACTGTTTTCTAGGGAGGTGATTGAAGACTGCATTGATTTGGACAAGTCATTGAAGATTCCCTGGCTTCGTTATGTGTGGGAAAGGCTATTTGAGATTGGTTTGGGAGAGTATTTTGACACTCTGACCAGTATTCACACAAAAGCTAAGGCTGTTATAAAAGAGGCACATCACACATGGGTAACCGCGCGTCATACGCATTCTGAGGCGACAGGTCCCAGTTGCTTGTTTACGGCTAAACAGCAATTTTATCTAACCTTCACTGCGAATACACAGGCACGATTCCTTTTAACAAGATTTTGTTTAGGCACTTTGCACTTTCTAGTGGCATTTCCAAGACAATCTGGGTGGACCAACAATCTTATTCCCTGTCCTTGTGACAACACGGCAACCCACAGCACGCTGCACTTTATCCTGTTTTGCTCACTTAACGGGGAACCAAGGGGAAGATTTTTGGCACCACTATTAAAGAATATTCGGCCATGTACATATGTTGATGGGTTCAGATATCTGCAATCATTGATCAGTTCTGCTATTTGTACTGCGGTGTCAAATTGTATTAAAGTTGCAATGGCTATAAGAAAGCATTATGAACTACTGTAATCAAATGGGAGGAAAAATACTTTTTATTGTGTCATTTTAATCATTATGAAATTTTATGGTTGATGTTTCTTTTTTAGATGTGATTTTATTAATAAGGATATGTCGATTTTAAATTGTAGTGTCTGTTTGTCAAACTTCTATGGTCTTGGCATCGAATAAAGTTATTCTTGATGGACTACTAGAACATCTATACACTTAGTTGGTAGCAAGCAAAATGTAATATTAATGTACAACACTAAGAATTAAAACTTCCAGCTCCAGCTGCAGATTTGGTCGGATCATTCCTTTATCTATCCATCATTGACCATGCTGTCACACACATACGTCTTTAACTTTGGTAATGGACAAACAACATGCTCACCGGAAAGCATGAAACACCATGTGACAAGGCACCGTAAACTGCCAATTTCTCTTTCTCTGCCTAAGCACCGAGGAGATTCAGTTGTGACTTTCAACATTATGCTAACTGTACAAAATTCAGTTCGCTTTACGGCCTTGTTTGCACTGTAACATTTTTAAAATATATTTTTCCTGCTCAGGTTGTTCCTGTGAAAAGGACAGATGAAAGCTATATATAATTGAAGGCTACTTTCTTTGGCACAAGGTGGTTTTGTTTATATTTTTTTATGTACTTTTGTTTTCTGTTGTATGAAATCATACGGTTGTATTCAATAGATATAGAGGAAAGATCATTATACCTTGAGATGCATTCTCTGTTTTAAAATTGGATAGCGTAATGCATCTCTTGCTTCACACCAGCACTGTACGAATTCTCCGCTTGAAACTGTATAAAAACTTCCCACTTGGAAAACAAGCCAGGCCTTCCTCTTGCATTCCTAGAGAGCAGACTTCACATTAGTCTGTTTATCGGTCTGTACTTAGATTATTTTTCAAAACCATTCTCTCTTGCTATAATGAGCAACCCTTATGACATATAATCCATGACTAATTATTTGCTTTGTGCTAAGCCCTATTTGGTACTGGCTTAGGCTTAGTTTAGGGCTCAGCTTTCACTGCCAATGATATCTCGCACTATGAGTAATTTTAATCGATTGACTAACAATATACTTCTATGAATGCTGTACTGAATTTTAAATTTCAAACAAACCTTCCGATTTATATTTTGAATTTCGTCTCGTGTGGGTTTTCCTATGTGCATTTTCCGAGTAAAATCGTACAACTGTTTTTAGTGCTCTCACCTTAAGGGACTCACACACAGACCGGAACCATGAATCAACCCTTTTGATGTAAAAAGTGGCAACAGTTTCACTGTTGTAATTATTAACTGATGAATCATTACACAAGGGCAAGTCCAATGTTAAATATGTCTTTGTCAGTCTTACACCTGCCATGAGGCTGGCATAAGATATTGACGCATTTGCGTCCTAGAAGTGGCCCAGTGAAATCTTATAGATTTTACTGCTTCACTTCTATGACCCTTTCTTACATCGGAACGCCCACCCTGCATACAATATACCTGATGCAGGTATAATGTGGCGCAGGAGTTTACAAAGTGACGCATGTACCTAGATGCGTCAATTTGTACATATGGCACAACAGGGTGCATTTTTTACACTGCTGGCGCGTCACAGAAAGTGACGCACCAGCGGCGCAAAAGTGACACAAGGGTCCATAAATTAGTGTATGGGGGGGTTTTGGTTGATGTGTCAAATTTATAGCACCTTTTTTTCAAGCAAGTAGAAAGGGTGAATCTTGAATGGATGGTAATATACTAGGAGACTGGGTCATGAGTGATGACTTGAACAGTTTTGGTGATTCCAGTGTTCATACTTATGTATAGTTATGTAATGAGAATCTCTAGGTTTTTTACTGTGAGAAGCTTCAATTCTTTTCGCATTTTTGGGTATTGTGGTACCAGGATATATAATCAGCCTTACACTCATTTGCTGAATGAAGGAAATTACGCTATCTAAATAAAATGTCAGTATGACCCTAAATCATTTTCAAGGTGGGTATCTGCCTGTGACTGTTATGATTTTTGTTCAATATAATTGATACCAAATCAGTTTCCAGCTCTCAACAGTCTTTGGGAGCTGTTTTCTTTCCATGTTGATTTGAGAGATTTTCTTCCATAATCCAATGTACTGACGCTGTCCCAACTGACTTGTCTTTAGTGGGGGAAAATGTGTGACCAGAGGATGGCCACTGAGAAGGGCAACAGATCTGAGATATGCTGGGCAGTAAGGTGGCCGCCGTGAAGGCCAACTTGTCGGTGTCATGAATAGGGATTGGTGAGTGCTAACTGCAAAGGAGCAGCATATGTCTTGGCCCCTCAAACCCAAGCTCTCCTAACCTCACTGGTGCATGGTATGGCCGTGCATGGCCCAAGGACACTCCACTTTCCATTAAATAAGAAGACTTGGGGCTCAGCACTGTGAGGCGGGGTAAGTGTGATGTAAGGTAAGTGGCTGGGGCAAAGTTGTCAGACACTGAACTCTGTGTGAAGCTCCTAAACATTTACGTCAGTAGGATGGAGATGATGGTGATATTGGCTTGCCTGAGAGGAGCATTAGCTCCACCTGGATCTGAGTGCTGCTCCAAAATAGGGTGATTGTGAATAATAGGATTAGAAATACCCCATCAGAGATATTTATTGCCACAAGCACATACAAGCTGTGAGCTCATCAGTATCTAACAGGTAGTCTAGTGGTTAAAGCATAAGAGAGCCAAAGCTTGTCATTGAGTTCTTCTTTGTGTAGCTCTAATGCTGTGTCTCTGGACGGAGGTCAGAGACAGCCAAGGACCCACTGCATAGTGTTCCTCAGAAGCTACCTTCCTTCTGGAGCTCACCACTCAGATGGTTATAGCAGAAGATTTTTCTCATTAAACAGTGCAAACCATTGTGCTAGCCATTAAGTGGTATGGCTTGCAATGACATATCACTTAAGTAAAGGATACCTCTTATCTTACTTGGACCAATAGTTTAGTCAAACAATTCACTAATGGACTATAAGTAAGGAACATCGTGGACTTGATATTAACATCAACTCTACGAGTTACCTTTAGATAGAAAGACTAGTAGGAAAATATCTATTCGGGTGATAGCATAGTATTTTATTATGCAACACTGTTTTAATAAAACAGGAGACGTCAACAAATTTACACTATTTTCGATAAGAGGAAGCTTTATTGCAAACGCTAGTTAGATGCACGACTGTGTATTTGGTAGCAGCTTAAAATAAATACAATACACAGTTCTGAAACTGTTCAGGCAGCCTGAATGATCCCCGCTTTATCCAACTTGCTAAGATGTTTGCAGAAAGAGTTGCATGTAGCATTTCAACCGAGTATCGTCTGGAAAACTGTACATTTGGGGGTACACATTCTAGTGCACTAGAGTCAGGAGTCTTTGTGTTACATGCACAATTGGGTGGTAGTAGCAAATCACGCGATAACTAAAGTAACTGCTGAAACGATAACGAAAATGAAGGGATGAAACAAGAAGCGAGCAAGTTAGAGAGAACACAATGAGTAATGTAGATGAGAAAGGAAGGGACGAAAGGAGGTGACTGCAGGATGTGAAAGTAGATCAGGAAAAAGGGATGAGCATGAGGTGGGCGATCGGGGTAAATGGAGAGGCTATATTGAGGGCATACAAAATGCACAAGAAGGAGGAAGGGCTCACGCCTCAGTAGTGAAAAGAAAAATTAACAAATCTGATACATTGACTGTTTAAAGAACCCAGAGTCCATACACCAAGCCGCACCAGAATCCTATGTCTTAAATTTTCCTCCTCAACTTCTTTCTTAATGAGGAACATTTAACAATAAACGCACAGGCGCCGGATTATAGTTACAAATCTAAATAATATTTAGCGTATAAACCCCCATTGAAGTACTACAACTTTGTCATAATTAATGGACCCCCATTACACTGTCACAATCCAGGAAAACAGTTCACATTTATTTTCCCTTCATTAACATCAGCCTTGTGGGTTGTGAGAGGCTAATCGCATGCAAATAATAAAGGTACCTCCATATGTCTGCAGTAGCACACTTGGCAATGACAGCAATAATAACAGAGGAGGAAGGAGGTGTTTGCTCCTCATTGTGATCCTTGACTGGTCCTGAAACATTTCAGAAAGTGATTCCGGGATTTATAGCTTTCCATCCCACAGTGGGTTGTAACCAAGTAAACTCCGGCTTCCCTAGATGCAATCTTCACAACAAGGAGACTTAGATTTTATTAGGACACACTGTAATACCTCTTGAGACTTTGCTAAGGTTGAATGGAGCTCACAGTGGACGTGTTATTAATCTTAATTTATTATAAAAAAGTTGAACGGGTCCAAAGGCTGTACCAAGATTTCATAGTAATACTGATCAATGGGGCTGTAGCAGAAAAGTGTAAAAAGCCTTTCATTGAAAATTCATTCACAGCATAAGTTCCACATTGGAGAGTTTCCGGAGTGTTTTGGTGAACTTCTTTTGAAAGTGCTTCACAACACGATCTATGGTAGAGCCCTTAGCAAACACCAGTGATTTTACAAAATCCATAAAGGACAGAAGCCAAGCAGCCCTAATTACATTTACATTTAACTTCATTAAATAGCTCTAATTAGCATTCACATTCGCCCATTTCACCTCACCAAATAGGTTTGTATTATATTGTTAAGAAACATTTGGAGATCACTTGTCCTCCGTATCTCAAAAATACTTCACCCTTCTTAGTTTCCCCCCACTGAGATGTCATGATCCAAACTCTTGTATTTAGACCATTTGCTCAAGGGATTATCATACACACACTTACATTTCACTTGTATAGGTTTATCACCTCAACAATAGAAATTAGAACCAATGTCCATCCTTGGAAGACTGAATGAGTAGCAGAAGAACCCTACCTTAGAGGTCCTCATATACAATATGTATAATAGTGAGATGAACGGTGCATGCGACTGGATATTGATCATTACCAGTTTTGATGCTGAGTAGAAAGGGTGATTGTTAGGCATCCTTAGTTCCCAATCATATGTTGATCAATCACATTTCTTGAGATCCACGTAGTGTACAGCTAGCCCTGGTGTACATGCTCCACTAGGGAAAGCATTCCTTGGTTAGCGCAAACAGGAAGCTATCTAGTTCATACAGGGAACTCTGTCAACTTCAACAAGACAACTTTGGAATCAGGATCTCCTCCCATGTCTGCATGTCTTAAAGATGCATCGGTTTGTGAGTAATGGTTTAGGGCCTACATTAGCGATTGTGAGAGTGGTACTTCATCATCAACATGACCCAGAACAAGTCTGCCTTATTACACGTGAATTATACAGAAATGCACTTGCAGTAAGATGGACAGAATATGCATAATTGTTGTGATGGAGTACCTGTCCATCAAACTCCAAATAAGGCCTTTAGTACTCGACATGGACCAAATATATTTGCCACATGCCTCTCCTCAGGTATTTAAAGATTTCCCACTTGTGTTCCAGTTGGCCCTGCAATTAATAACTGATCTATCAGACGTTACAACAAGACCTGAGTAAGCATCAAAAAAATGTAATATAGCTATTCCTTATGGCTCTGATCATTGTGTGTTGACTACATGAAGCAGAAAGCCATTTGTGTATAGGCATAGTCTTACTTCCACCCTTAATAATCATCTGAGCCACCATTGATGACCATCTGATGCTAGTGCATCTCACATTATCCAGTTAGCCGAGGGTTGCAGCAAAGGAGAAAACAATATCAGCGAGACTGTGGTGCCCTAACTAATGGCAAACATTCTGGATCTCCCATGATGTACTCTGACTGAAGAAATCCAGTTTCCATAGACCCATAAAATAAATTATGGGCCAATGATGGCTCAATGTTTACCGGCATACAGAACTTTTCACTTCTTTATAGCAAGTCAAATGCCTTATCTATATTTCACATTAGAGTTAATGGCTCCTCTATCTCATCAAACATTACCAGCATTCTTCACAGATACCTTAGACTGCGTCTTGTTCTCATATTGGTCACTCTTGTTGGATCTACCTGTTTTTCCAGCTACTCCATTTACAATTTTAGCAAGATTTTAAACAGTACCATTCCCTCTATGTTAGACAGTATGATGTGCTTCTTACAGAGAAAATTATTCTTCAAAATGATTGAAATCAGTATTCTCCCCCCAAGGTCAAATGGAAGACCGCCATTTTCACAAGACGCCTTCAGTGTTTGTGAAAGGTATTTATTGGTTTCCCTGCCCATTTTCTTATAGTTCTGCTGAGAAATCACTGGGCTGTGGTGTCTTTCCTAAGCTAGTCACCCTAATTCCACCTCACCTTTCTTCAGCAGTACTCTGCATTAAGATATGTGGCTGACCCAGAGCACATACTGGGGCATGTCAGGATGAAGCCCACTAATTCTGTGGCTAACACCTTGTAATCTGCTCAAGTTATCTACAAATGCACTTGCCAGTTGTGATTTTTTCTGCATTCTCTACTTTCTGTTGTCCAGCTCACTAACATTTTCCTGTCATTCTTTTTCCTTTAAGCAGTCTGTGATCAATTGAAAATTACATTTATGCTAACCATCTCTAGCAAGGTATCAGTGTAGATTCAGATCACACTGCAGCACTGAGACCACTATCTCACCCATTAAAAATGTTGCCTTCCTGACCCCAGATAAAGTTGCCCCTGATTTTTATGGATGCCTGAATTACATTTAACACTTTCAACCAAACCCCCCTCCCCTTTATATTCAACCTGACGCCGCCAATGAGTTTCACCAACAATGTCCTTCACTGGTTCTACTCTACCTTTCAACCAAAACCCGTTTCTTCACATAGGTATCTTACGGTCTAATAAGGTCCCCATCACGTGCAGAGTCTACTAGGAGTCCATAGTGTTTATCTGTCATCTGCAACCTCTACTTGGAGCCACATGGAGCTCTGCTCACAGATAACAACATCAAGATTCACCAGTATGTGAATAATATACAACTCTATCTGAAAGTATCTTCTACTTCAGACATTCAAATCCTCAAACACTGCCTGTACATCATCCAGACCTGTATGTTCAGCCTCTCCCTGAAGCTTAACCCAATCAAAATGGAATTCCTATTATTTGCCAAAAACAACAAACCGCTAACAGTAGAAACCTGGCTCAATGACATGAACCTTGACAACTTCAAACCCTAACATTCACAAAATGCAAAGTCACTTGGATTCACCCTGAAAACCAAACTCCTGCCCAAGGACACATTGCTGAGGAACAAAAAAAGACTGGTACCAGCTCTCTCTTCTAAAACAATTGCAATGTTTTCCTCCAGAATATGGCATCAGAAACAGCTGTTCAAGCCTTCACTCTCACATTTGAATGTTGGTATTGCTTTGTTTCATTTCCTCCCACACTCCACACTGGCAACCCTTAAGGGCAACAGAGACACCGCAGCATGTTTCATGTCGGAGCTGAAAATATACATTCACATCACCCGCATCCTGATGGATACCCATAGGTGTTCATTGTCGGCCCACACCATTTTCAAAACCAGCTGCCTCATTTACTAAATCATCATAACCCCCACTCTTGATTTTCTTGCAGACAAGCTCACCATCTCTGGTTGTTCTTGACACACCCACAGCCCGAATAAAATCATACTACAGACTACAAAGGGTAATAAAAGAAAAACTAAGGCAGCAAGTGTTCACTCACGATCATGAACAACATCCCCATATCTATCAGGCCTGCCCGTCTTTAAAAAGCACCACCTACCTCACCTGTCTCTCACTGACTTTATACTTGGCTTTAACCCAGTGCTCCAATGCTTATTGGCCAGGTTCACGCTGTAGAAATGCCACATATATACATAAAGTTTAAGTAGATAATTGCCTTTCCTCTCAACAAGGCCTGTCTGATTTTTTATATCCTGAGATGCAGCAACCATTCATTAACTTTAAACTACTATTTTGTTTGGCAATGAGATAAACCTTTAAGCTCTTGTCCACTAAATGATTGCCATTCAGACTCTCTGTACCAAGGTGGTCTCCAGCTTCCCTACCCAACACAATCTCATGTGAGGACTGATAAGAAAGATCACTTGGGAGGATGAAGGCATCCGTTCCTGTGCGCATATGGACAAAAAGCAATTGTTAAGACAAGAAAATGAGTAATGTACAACAAGAAATTTGCATAAAGAGTGTCTCTGCCCCTCAAACAACGAATGGATGAATGAATTACTTTTGTTGAGCGTGGTAGCTATCCTTTGTGGAGTTCTGGTGCCAAGGTATCTAAACAGAAGAGCAACATAAAAGCTAGATCATGGATGCAGAAAAAAAGTAAACTTCTAGGCCCGCCTCATAAAGCAAAATAATTGGCAGCAGCTCTAACACTGCACCGCTCAATGCACATTTGAGAAAAACTGGCAACTGGTTGGAACTAGAATACAGAGGTTGGAAAACTGAGCACCTCTATAAATGTGTCTCAAGAAAATAAGTCCCTTTACAGGATAAGCCTGATGCACAGGTTCGTGTAGATAATTCAGACAAGGTGCATATAGTCCTAGTACAATTATTCAAGAATAAGCCTAGCAAACTGTAATTCTGGACTCAGAACTTCTCCATGATCTGGAGGGATACCTGAGAGATGCCATAAAAGCTTGCAGAGAATTCCCACCCACATCCTAAAGAAGTCTAGTAAGGTGGTGGCAGCATACACGTTTTTGTGAATCATTAGAATAGTCGGACATTTTTCTGAGTATCAGGAGACAACAAGGCCTACTAACCCCTCTCAGTTAAAGTTTTACTTTATATGTCGACCCCAGATGTTGTGCTAAAGTTCCATGTGAATGTATATTCAATGGATATATGATGCATGTATTATAGTAGGATTTTATATGTAGTGAATGCTAGAACCTGTGAGATCCATTTTGGATGGCCAATGGTTTATGTGAGACCTGACATCCTTTGGGAGGAATTCCCTAAAACTTTTTGCCTTCACACCTCCTGTTTTCTAAAATGTGTTTTTGTTGGCATTTAGACTCTGTGCACTTAACTACTGCTAACCAATGCTAACATGCTTGTGCTCTCTCCCTAAAACAAATTGTAAAACTGGCGTAAACCTGATTGTCACATTGTATTTACTTATAAGTCCCTGGTTTATGGTACTACATGTACACAGGGCCTGCATATTTAAACTAAATGCTATTAATGGGCTTGCAGCACCCATTTTACCACCCACTAAAGTAGCACTTTAAAATATGTTTCAGGCCTACCATTGCAGCCTGTAGTGCAGTTTTAAACTGCAAATTTGACCTAGCAAAAACACCTTTTACCAGGACTAAACCTTCCTTTTTAATATATTTATGTTACCTGTAAGGTAGGCTCTAAATAGCACTTAGGCAGGGTGCATTTTATTTAAAAAGTAGGACATGGTTAGCCACACTGCCCAGGGGGAATCACTACCTGCATCTTCCCCGCTTGAAGATAGGGTATTAGATGGAGATCTGCCAGACAAAGCCATATCACTCATTTATGAAAAACTAATTAATAACATGGCAGACCCACTGATCCGGCTTCGGGCCCACTGGGATTACAATGTAGCGGGGCTTGAAGATGAGGAATGGACCGCAGCAGTAGCCTCTCCAAGGGAAGTGGCCATTTCCTCTAGACTCCTGTTAGTGCAATTGAAGGTGCTGCACAGGTCATACCTGGCCGGCCCTTTGTTGGTGCAAATGGGATATAGCGCAGACGGAGGGTGTCCTAGAAGCTGTGGGCAGGCAGGCACTTTCATCTATTTGTGAAGTTGGCCTGGCATATGCTGTCCACTATTCTAGTGGGCACCTTGCACCAGTCCAAACGACCCCTTATTGATGGTAGGTTGAAGACAACCTTTATAGGAAGCTATCCTAGTGGTAGCTGTGGAGAGAAGCCTTCAGGCTAAGTCTTGAAGGAATGTAAAGCAGCTTGTTTTACCAGTCTATAATCTTGTGAAGGACCAAATGAAAGGAGAACCACACCAGGTATATATATAAAATATATGTATTTATTCTAAACACATCCCTCTAGTCCCTTTATGAGGCTAGAGGCAAAAGTACATTCAGTAAACGCAATAGCATACAGTAAATTAGCACAATATACGTTGAGCCCTAGGGGTGTACCAAACCATATATTAAGAAAGTGGTATAAAAACCATGACTTGCATAGACACAAGGCCTAGAGCATTTAGAACTGCTGGGGCCACCAGGAACCACCCAAGGTAGTGACACAGGGGACCCGCGGGGGTCGCGTGCAGTGTGTGAACACAGTTGCGAATCACTATTAACATCTATGGGGAAAGTCGTGGTTGAAATTTTAAAGAGAAAGGACACTTAGAAGAGGACTTGTAGCAAACCCCTTTAGAACTAGGACATTCTGAAGCCAACACCCATGGGAGCACCAGAGTACTTGAGTTACCTGACCCAGGGAAGCTGGGTGCATAGGTGTCTTTTCGTGTCGGGTTTGGTCGACGTTTTCAATAGCAATCTGCTGAAAAGAGCTGCTGGTGCCCAAGAGTAAAGTGTTCGGAGGGATCCAAGCCTGGATCGGAGATGTGAAGAGCCTGAAAGCGGAGTAGACAGAGTCTGGGTCACTTGCCAGTGATCAGGAGCACGATAGGCGGATGCCCACCAATGTTGGGTGATTTCAGCTGAAGAAGGTGAAGCTTGCCTCTTCAGCCACGAGGTCCTGGAGACGTCACGACAACCAGGAGCTGGGTTCGAGCTGTCCCACAAAGGGTGTTGAGTGCTGCAGTTTCGGTGACCGGATTGGACCCAACAAGCCTTGACAACAGCAACCCATGCAGAAAGTTGATATAGGCTTCGGTGCAAACCAGCAAGGTCTGAGAGACTCACCACTTGGTAGGAAGTCAGGGCACATCTGGAGCAATCAGGAAAGCCCAAGGAAAATCAGGTTGGCCTTCGTGGGGCTCCACCAGTCAACGGACCAGGGATCGCAAAGGAGCCTCAAGCGGAAATGCAAGAAGCGGATCCACGGAACACTTGTGGAGTGTAGGCCAACAATCTTTGGTGCAGAGTTTGCTCGGGGCTTGGTCTACAAGTAACTCAAAGCACAACTTCAGAAAAGCTGAGGAAGTCAATGCACTAGCAAATGTGCACGGTGTCCAGGAGTTCAGGGTTCCACGTCACTCGTGAGGGCTGCGGGTCACAGCTTTGCTGGGGACTTGTGTCAGCCTTCGAGAAGTCTGGAAATCCTCTTCCTGGGCTGCAAATACTTCAGAGTCCGGCGGGAGCTTCAGAGATGCAGACAAGCAAATGCTTCATTGGTGCCTGTTTGAACAGGGGAGTCACTCCTTCACCCCAAGGGAGATTCTTCTGTCCTCTAATCGTTAGTAGAGCATTGAAGTACCAGGATTCAGTTTCAGAGTTTCATCCAGGTGTAATCTAAATTCCTGTTGCCAGGGGTCCCTTACTTATACTAAGAAAAGGGGTTGGACATACTCTGGGGACCCACCTATGGGAGGGTCTGGAAAGAGGGGTGGGTACACCAATTTCCTTTGTCCAGTTTCGCTCCAGAGCAGGGATGAGTGTCCCTGCTACCGGTTTGAACTGGACTATGCACAGGGACACCAAATGTGCCCCCAGTGCAGACTTTCTGGCACTCTCAGAGTGAACCCACACAGCCCCAATACACTAAAGCCTGTCCGGGAGGTGGTTACACCTCCCTCTGACAGGAAACCTATTGTCCAGGCCTCCCCTGCCGGACTTTTGTCCAGCAGCAGGAGGTCAGACGCGTGTTTGTGGCTGCAGCATCCATATTGTGATGCTGGGGCTCGTTTAAACTATTACCGGGCAAACCAGTGTGTACATGTCTCTTCCTCTAGAAGGGTGGAATTCTACCCCCACCACCAGGACTGGCGGGGGGTAGGATTCCAAAGTGGTTCCATGCAGCCATTCCGAAGTTAGCATTTACCGCGGGGTTATAATGCACTTAAGAGCATATGGTCTGGCTGCATCACATAACAGCCTCAGAGAATAGATTCCGAAAGCTGCAGAGGGGTCCTGCTCATGCATGGGCACCGTCTCACACAAAACCAAGCACACTGCCTTCAGGATTGATAAGGCCTGCCATAGGAGTAACTGATAGGTTTATATGTGCCAGTAATTAAAGGTAGTTATAGGTAACCTATATCTTAGAAAGGGGTGCATGCACCACCTTACCCAAGCAGCAGTAGCAGTCCTGTGGTGTCATTTTGTTAGGCTTCCCAGGGGTGACATAATACATGCTGCAGCGCCTGGTAGGCCTCTGGGGTACCTATGCCCTTAGTACATAGTGTGCCATATACTGGGGACTCACAAGGGTACCCCAGTAACCAAACTGGAGCGTACCTAAAGTACATGCAATCCTTTTAGAGAGGAAGCAGCTAGGCTGGGGTCCTGGAAAGCAGGGCCCCAGCCAGACTAAAGTAAAAAAAAACAGTGAAACACCAGCAAAAAGTGGGGATAACCATAGTAAGCAGATCCTAGTCTCCTACATCCATCTGCTCTGGGAGTGTATCGCCATCCAAGGTTACTGGTCCAGGGTTGTGGGTCGCATTGAAGATGTGTTGGGACAAAATATTGATTGTAATATAAAGCTATGTATGTTAAATGTCTAGGGCCCGACTGACCTAAATTCCAAGGAACGAATATGGGTGACTCTGGGACTGATGGTAGCGAAGCAGAATATTGTTCGAAAGTGGAAAGCGGGAGACCCACTGCATTTTGCGGATTGGAGTAAGGATATGTATTGGTGTATGGGTACAGAAAAGACCATATATGAAGACAGGGGGTGCCCCACCAAGTGGACCCAGATCTGGGAGAAATGGAACAACTATAGGGGAGGGATATGTGAGACCCCGCAAGCGTGAGACGAGCTTGGAGAACTGGGATGGAATTCTGGGGTGCTGTAATCACTACATTGGTTGTTTTTGCTCTTAAGCACCATTTTCCTCCTGTGTGACATTGTTGAATCACCATTGCTAGTGTCTGAATACCAGCTAATTTTCAAGTCCTGTCTTTTCAATAAAAACATTGGTAAAAATTAGGACATGTGTTTTTATGTTTTACATGTCCTGGTAGTGAAAACCTCCTAAATTCGTTTTTCACTTTTGTAAGGCATATCTCTCCCACTGGATAACATTGGGTTACCTTATTCCATTTAATAAGTGCTAACTTTTGATTAAGAACAGATAAGGATGCCATGTTTGGACTCAAATGAATTATAATTTAAAATCCTCTTTAATGGTGAAGTCAGATTTTAAGACACAATTCTGAAAATGCCACTTTCAGAACGCACTGGGTCACATGAATGAATAGCTTAGCTGTTGGGCTTTACGCATTTCCTCCCCCTGCATGGATGTCTGGGGAAGAGTTGTTCCTGCCCCATTACACTTAAAAGGCTGACTCCAGCACACACACAAAGGAACCTGACACCAGTGTTTAACACTCCAGACTTCTTCGAGTCATGGCAAAGGAAGGAAGGCACTGTCTAGAACCTGAAGTGGGGTAAACCAGGGTGTTTCCCACTTCAACTATAGGCACCAGGTTTCAATACCTCACCTGCCCAAACCATGCTGGCCTCTGTTAGAGAGTCCCTGGTTCCCAGGAAGTGCCTCCTCAGTCATCAGAGTGCACTCCGCTTCAAGAAAAGGCAAAATACTGAATTTTGGGTTTGTCGCAATCAAGAAACAATTTGTTGTACGTGCGCTTTATAAATGTCTATAACTTAGCTGTATAAATGTCAATAACATAACATAACCTAAATGACCAGGCCCATTTGATGACTGTCCACAACACCAGGCTTGCTCTTCGACCTACATTGGCAAATATCTGATGTGCTCCCTGCTCTTCATAGCCTCCTCTACTGCAAACTGGACTCTTTGTGCCAGACATTTGAGAAGGTAACTTTTTTAGCTGAACTAAACTGGCCCCTGTATCCAGGCCACGGTCTAACGTGGTCGGCCTGAACTTGTGACTGTCCCCATGGATAGCACGACCAGATGACTGAGTGACAATTCGTGGTTTTAGGTGTTTATATATATATAGACACAGTCCTGCTCCCAAGGAAGAAAGTACGTACATGAGGCTGTTAGGATACAGCTTTTTTATTTTCTTGGGTCTCCCTTGACCCAGAGATTAGAGAGACGCGTTTCGGCTTTGCATCTAATCACCCAAATACATGTTGTTAAAAAATAGTATTCTTTTGAAAACAGGGGACCCCTATATGTCTAATGAACTCGCTATACATAGGGAAAGAAATAAATTAAATAAAGGTCCTTAGCTAGTTAAGTCAAAAAATTGACAGAAACAGTTCTAGGTCCCTCTATAAAAAGCAACCACTAATCAAATCATCAAAAATATATACACTGATATGTCTGGAAAAATATATTTAATTTTATTGTTCGATCTGATTTATTATTATTTTGAATTCTCATTGTTTTCCTTTTTTTATATATATAAAAGAGTTTGTTCATCTCACAGTATACATGGATGAATACATACATATAAAAAAATTCACATAAATTGATTCAGGCTCATTAAACATAAAATTCCATAAATAATATACGATAGACGTGAAGTTGATGGAGGCAATCTGGTAGATGTAGACTACGTGCGTTTCGGCATTGCTACCTTCATTAGGTAACCGTCTATTGCACTAGAATTCTGTGTATGTGAACTGGATTCTCAAAGGAATAGTTAGTTTATACTGAAAGCAAAAGATGGAATAGACCTCCGTATATTGATGAGCTATAAGGGCAGAATTATATTTAAAAGTTGGCGTCCATAATAGACACGATCATCTTGGAATGGACCATAGATGCCGCCATAAAAGATTTTTTTTAGAGTTATAGTCAGGCTACTCTTACAATAAAATATATAATAAATACATTTTTATTGTAAGAGTAGCACGAGCGAGTATAATATCAACATAACTAGCACGTAGGAGAATTTGACAGAATGACAGACAGCAGGTTTAATTACTTGGCAGGAATTTTGCTTCCTTAAAAAAGACTAACCGAAATTACCGATATTGTATCTACTTCCTAAGGTACACAAGGACCCCTTAAAACCTCCGGGAAGACCCATTGTGTCCTCAATGGGTAGCGTAAATGAAAATCCTTCCAAATACATGGATCATTTCTTGAGGGAGTATGTGTGTCTTTTACTCTCCTAAATAAGGGACAATAAGGACTTCCTCAATAGAATTGAAAAAATCAAATGGGAAGAAGGTTCTGTTCTTATTACCCTGGATGTGAGTTCACTTTATACCATCATTGACCACGTCTAGAGTATGGAGGCAAGTTTTCACTTCCTTAGGAAGAGGGACATATGCTACTTAGGCCACACGTGTATGCTTATGGAGATGATCAGAACCTGTCTTGCCAACAAAATTTTTATGTTCGATGGGGAGTTATACAAACAGGTGCGGGGCACGGCGATGAGATTGTGCTTCGCACCTAGTTTTGCGAACATTTTCCTAGGAAAGTGGGAGGAGGAAATTTGTCAGGATGTCAACATGAAGAGTGACTTTAAATCTGTGAAACTTTGGATCAGATATATAGACGATTTGTTTATTATCTGGGGCGGTACTGAATGTGATGCAGAAAATTTCATCACTAAATTGAACAATAATTCTTACAACATACACCTTACTGGTAACAAGAGTAGGGAAAGAATTGCATTTTTGGACACAGAAATCGCAGTCCATGAAGGGGATCTAGTTTCTAGTCTCCATAGGAAGAAAACTGCTGGGAACAGTCTTTTGTATGCCCTCAGTACTCATCCCAAACCGCTGAAATGGAGTATTCAGTTCGGGTAGTTACTGAGGGCACGGAGGAATTGTATTACGGAGGAAGCCTTTCTTCTTGAATAGGAGACTATGCTGGTCAGGTTCAGAGAATGCGGATATCCTGAATGGGTCTTAGAAAAAGCGGTTAACAAAGTTAAAGAGACGGTGAGGTCAGATACGTTAGCAGTGAGAGAAAATACGATCAATGAGGAAGGGATTTCTAGAGTCATTACTACCTTTAACCTAGAATCTAAGAAGCTAAAAAAAATCCTTGCAGATAACTGAAAATGTTAAAATCTGATAACATCTTAGGTCCTAGGCTTAGTGATAGACCTTGTATTACGTATAGAAGAGGGAGAAGTCTTAGGGATATCCTAGTGCGAGGGGACATCACAAATACACATAAACATCACATACACATACATGGTCTGAAAGGTTTTTACACGTGTGGACATTGTTGAGCGTGCAAAAACAGCTACATGGTTAAAGATATTGAAATTCCAGGACGTACCCAGAATAGGGCGATCAGTCAATTCCTCACATGCAATACAAACTACGTTGTCTATGTCCTTGAATGCCCATGTAAATGTAGATATGTTGGTAGTACTGTTTGTATGGTAAAAAATGTGTTCAAGAGCAAATACGAGCTATGACCAATGTCGATGTGCATTACTCCATTGCTTGTCATTTTCAGGAAATGCATCAATCCAACAATTCCCTCCTTAGATTTTTCGCAGTTGAGCATGTTAATCTTGGAAGGAGGGGAGGTAACCAGGACTTGGCATTAAGAAAAAAAGAATCCAAATGGATCATGGAGTTAGAAACCAGATTCCCTGGAGGGCATAATCCTGATGAGGAACTTGCAACCCATTTACACGAAGATTGAATGCATTATTAATGATTTAGACTGTGATGATATTGTTAGTTGTATGATCTAAATGTATATTTTGAGATTTTATCTTTGTTTTAATACAGTCTTCTATTTTTGCTATCTTTTCACAGGAGGAAAGGAAGGGACCTTTCACGTTTTTGAGCACTGCACCGGTTCCCTACTATTTTCTTTGTATGGATGGACTCTGCACGTAAACTGGAGATAAGAGACTTTTTAGATACACTTGAGCACTTTTTTCACCTTATTAAGTTTTGTGGTTTTTGAACTATTAATGTGGAACATGGATAGAGGACCCAACTCTTCAATACCACTGGGTCTTGGATTAATTCTAGTCCCACCTTCGTTTTTTTACCACTTCTCCTAGCTATTAGACATATCCCAAGGTCACTAGACCAAAAATAACTGAAATAATATAGCTGTAGTAAGTGGTTTTGTGAGCAAATTGAGTGCCAAAGATTTTGGCAGCGGCACTAGAACGCGAGGAATGGTTTAATCTTTATAATCATAATAGTAGACAACATATTCACTAGTGGTCGACTATTCTACTTAATTATTGGAGCCCTTTCTGGGACCGTTACGACCAAGGAAACTAGATATGTATCAATTTGTATTACCTTTCTCTAATGTGCCAATATACTTTGAATGTTTTGTTGGATCAATTAACTAGTAATTCCTGTTTATTTGCAAGTATTTCAGTTTCATGTGATGAAAGTAACATGTAACACAACCTTTTCCAAGATGTCTGTCAAGTATGTCTCTGCTTTGTCGAGTGCATGATTAAGATTCCTCGCAGCTTACTTACTCGTTTATAAATGGTTTTGTGCAATTTTAAACATTGTATTCTCGCGCGCTTTGGCTTGTTCCTACCTGCTGCTTGATTTACTTGCCAGTACCTGTGTCCACCACGGGTCTTCCCGATTGCTACGGAGGGCGCCGGCGAACAGTTGCTGCCTCTGGCCCCATTGGCCTTAGCGGGTCACATGGGTCGCGACAGTGAAGCCCAACCCTGCTTAAAACTCTGTGGTTGGAATTAGTGCTTGATGTCTCTGCTTTGTCTCCCCAATTGCTGTGGAGGGCGCCGGCGAACAGTTGCTGCCTCTGCCCCCATTGGCCTTAGCGGGTCACGTGGGTCGCGACAGTGAAGCTCAACCCTACTTAAAACTCTATGGCTTTCTCCGCGCCCAGCGGACGCGCACAGGGGACTCGCGCCAAAGTCGCGCCTAAGTCCAGCCCGTCTGCGCCCGTCTGCGCTGAGTCGGCGCCAGGGGCTAGGCTGGCTGGTCCTCAGTTTTCCATACCCTTAGTAAGTAGTCTGTATTCCACCCATACACTACTGTCTTTGAGACCCTTATGGAAGCCTTGTCATCATACCTTACCCCCTGCTGCCCTCCCTTACCTATATTGTGGCATTTGTCATCCTGCCCATGGTAGAAAACGGAGCGTCCGGAAAAAATGCTCTGATTTTGGGGAATTGAAATCTACTCCCTCCGAGAAAGAATTAGGCTACCTTGTCAATGCAAGATCTCCCGTCAAGAATAACATCGGTTTAAGGGAATTTGTATCAGTTCATTACCGAAACATGGCTCATGGTTTCCTCCGGTCCTGACCTGGTGGAGGCCATCCCTTCGGGCTATGCCTTGACTAGGATGGATAGATCTGGACGCAGAGGAGGCTGGCTGGGTATTTTACATAAAGGCTCCTCCATCTGCCGAATTGAGCATCTTTCCACCCCCGCAGACTCCTTTGAGGCCATGTATTTCTCTATTAATGTTGCTCCTATGGCTTCCTTCTCTGGCATTCTAGTTTACAGACCCCCAGGCCCTAGGACTTCCTTTAGCCAAGATGTAATGAGGCTTTTAGAGCCCCTGATTGACCGATCCAATCTCACACTCCTGGGAGACTTTAACTTTCATTTAGAGAATCTTACCTCTAAGGACACTTTGTCCCTGACTGAATCGTTGCAGGCCTGAGGCCTGACTCAACTGGTGGACAGGCCTACACACTCTGGATGGTGTTATTTCCAATGACCCCCGATTGAAGATCGTTATCCCTATCCCCTTAGCTTGGTCAGACCACCTGGCTTTGCCTTTTGAGCTCAAACTCCATCAAAAAGCTCCCCTTCGTTCTGATGTTAAAAAATGGGAACTTATAAGGAGCTTCAGGCACATTGATAACGAAGCACTCTCACCCTTCCTGAACAAACTTTGTCCTTTTGCCAACAAGGATATTAACTCTGCTGCTGCGGATCTCTTTAATACCATCTCTGAGGCCGTAGACATCTTAGCCCCGCGAAGCAGCATTATTCTGCCAGGAAGAGCCCTTCTGCACCTTGGTTCTCTGACAGACTCAGACGATTGAGACAGTGCTGTAGAAGGCAAGAGAGGCTTTGGCGTGCTCACCTGGACTCTGCTGAGAATAGACATAAGCATAAACAGCTTTTGAAGGAATATAAAATGGATATTATTGAGGAAAAGAAGGCTTATTTCCTTAATTTGACTGCCGCTCTGAATTCCTCCAGGGATCTTTTTAAGATCATTGATTCCCTCCCAGAAGGTGGAGTCCATAGTGGAATCCCAGGAGCTCTGCAATAAGATCTCTACCTTTCTTCACACAAAAGTTGATGACATTTACAGCTCCCTGGAGCTCCTCAACCGGGAACTAGACTCTCCTCCTTTTCTCTCATCAGCCTCTTCAGCGCCTGTTCCTTCTGAATCTATACCTTGCTTGCTCACTTTTCCTCTGCTCACTCTCGATGACAACATTAAATCGGGCTCTCCCTTCGACCCTTGTCCGCTGAAGGTTTTGAAGAGCTGCAGGGAGGCGATTTTGTCCCCCCTGCTAGAGGTGCTTAACCCTGCCATTACGGAAGGGGTTTTCCCCCTCTCCTGGAAATTGGCAGTGGTTAAGCCTCTTTTGAAGAAAACCTCTTTGGACCCTACGCTCCTTAAAAGGTTTCGGCCTATCTACTTGCTTCCGGTCCCGGCTAAAATACTAGAAATCCACCTTAACCATCATCTGACCACCTTTCTTGATGACTCGAACCTACTAGATATCTCACAGCACGGCTTTCGAAGAGCCCACAGCACTGAATCTGCTTTGACTGTGATGGTTGACAACATTTGTTCGAGTGTTGACAGGGGCCAGATTACTCTGCTGGTTCTACTTGACCGGACGGCGGCCTTCGACACTCTGTCACCCGCTTTCCTGGTCTCCAGGCTCAGGAAGATGGGTGTGGGCGGCCCTGCCCTCAGGCTCCTGGCTTCCTTTCTCCATCAAAGGGAGCAGAGAGTGAAACTGGGTAATTTTCTGTCCCCCTCTACGCCTGTGCATTGTGGGGTCCCGCAGGGGTCTTCTTTAAGCCCCACCCTTTTCAATATCTATGTGGCCCCACTTGCCAGGGTTGTGAGATCCTATGGGTTCGAGGTGCTGTCCTACGCCGACGATACCCAGATTATGGTCTCTTTAACGCAGTCGGTGAATGATTCTGCCCTCAATTTTAGAACCTGTATGGAGGCAGTGTCCCACTGGATGGTCCAAAACTTCTTAAAGCTCAACGGAGAAAAGACCGAAGTTTTGATCTTTGGGGGTGGCCAGGTCATTTGGTCTAAAGATTGGTGGCCGGAATCCCTTGGGGACTGCCCGCTCCCCTCGCACTTGGCTAGGAACCTGGGGGTCCTGTTTGATACCACTCTTTCCTTTGACCGGCAGGTCAGTAGGACTGTGTCCACCTGTTGTGGTATCATCAGTATCCTCAGAAAGATAGGATCTTATCTTTCTCTAGATGCGAGGAAGCAGGCCAGGGTAGCCCTAGTCTCATCGAGACTAGACTACTGTAATGCACTGTACGTGGGCAAGAATAAGAGCTCTGTCCATCGACTACAGATGGTCCAGAACGCTGCAGCCAGGCTGGTTCTCAATCTTCCCAGGTTATCCTCTGCCTCCCTGGCTAGGAAAGTCCTTCACTGGCTGCCCGTTCGGGCTAGGGTCTCTTTTAAGCTTCTGTGCCTTGCCCATGGGGCCATATATGGTTCTGGGTCAGAAGGCATCAGGTCCCTCCTTGTTCCCTACCTCCCCAGTAGAGCCCTTCGGTCCTCTACAAAAAATCTTCTTCAAGTGCCTAGATTTGCCAAAGACAGATGGGGAGGCAAAGCCTTTTCCACCGTTGTACCTAAGCTCTGGAACTCCCTTCCTCCTGACCTAGTGGGACAGTCTTCTTTGGCACTTTTTCGCAAGGACTTAAAAACCTGGCTTTTTCGTGAGGCTTATTTTTAAGCCATGGACTTGGCGATCCTGAGACTTGTCATTTGATATTTGCATTGTCTGGCGCCTTGACACCCTTGGGCTAAGTTGCGCACTGCAAATCCCCTTTCGTTCATTCATTCAAGTACAACGTGAGGTGTGGCTGAGCAATGGTGCCTTTTCTATGTCTTTTAATATTTAAGCACGTCATTGTAGAACTGTAAGAATCGTGTGATCAAGAGACAGGCTTGTCTCGAAACACGTAACGGTTCTAAAAAATAAATACTGTTTTGCAGCATCCCTTGACCTCTGAGTGTGCGTTCTATCTTGTGAATTTGTAGTAATATATATATATATATATATATATATATATATATATATATATATATATATATATATATATATATATATATATATATATATATATATATATAACAATACCATCAACGACAAAAAGGAAAATGTAACAAAAAAAGAACGTTTAGCCCTGAAAAGCCTCCAGTCCAACGCTTTAATAGAAATAAAACCAGCGGACAAAGGGGGGAATATCGTGATTCAGAATAAAACAGACTACTTGGAAGAAGCCCATCGCCAACTAAACAATGTAACTAACTATGAAGTCTTGAAATACGATCCAACTGTAACTATGATGCACAAATTACATAAATGCATACAAATTTGGCAAGAAAATGGCCTTTTAAGCATGGAAGAAAAGAGGTTTTTGACAATCATACATCCAATAATGCCAACAATATATTTTCTTCCGAAAATTCACAAGACTCTTGTTAAACCACCAGCACGTCCAATAATATCCAGTTGTGGCTCATTGTGCGAAAATGTATCTTCCTATGTAGACTTTTTTCTGGCTCCAATAGTTCCAACACTCAGCTCCTATCTCAAAGACACTGGGGACTTCCTTAGGATCATTATGGGAGTTGAGTGGCAACCTGAGTATTGGCTAGCAACTATTGATGTTGTCTCGCTATATACTTCAATTCAGCGAGACATAGGACTGGTTGCAACCAAATACTTTCTAAGTCAAAGACCCATATCAGAATGACGACACACTAACATGGTAATAGATATGATGACTTTTTGCCTGGAAAATAACGTTTTCACTTTCGATAAAAAAATTTACAGACAAACTTGCGGATGTGCCATGGGTGTTTCATTCTCTCCAAGCTATGCGAACCTCACCATGGGGTGGTGGGAGAAGAACATAGCTTGGAGAGAAGAAAACGAACCATATACCACGGACGTGGTTATATGGCTCAGATTCATAGATGATCTGTTCCTCCTTTGGAAAGGCACGAAACAGAAACTGCTGGAATACATTGAAATCCTCAATGAAAATGTAGTTGGACTACAATTCACGTCAAATATTCAAAAAGAAGAAATAGAATTTTTGGACACAAAAATGATGATTTTAAAAGGATGATTTTAATTATCCTTGCACTGTGACTACTGTTGATCTAAAGCAGGAAACGACACAACTAAACTCTAAGGCACTCAGCCACTATGTTTAATACGGACACTCAGTCCACCACACTGTAACTGAAGGGTGAGAATTTGCGCTAAACGATGTGAGCTAATCTAGCTACATCATGAACGGTCCAGTGGACCAATTTTTGCGCATTGGCAGTCACCGTCACTCACATCTAATAGAGTTCAAATTGTGTCGCAAGAATGCTTGGATCCGGTATTTCACACTGCACAGTTTGGAACTACACTGATCCATAAGACTACTGTGCCCACAATGCACCATAATTGCCATGTGGTGACTACAGGTATTTAATCTAAAAAGCAATGATGGACTATTGTTTGTACCGTGATCAGGGACAGCTTCATGTCCGAAACGCGTAGGTGGGGAACCTACAGAAAATAAACTAAGCATTTAACAAACGGAGTAGTGTGCGGCGTGTTTCTACATTGAAACGTCTTTGCTAAAAGGTATTGCTGCGAGGGTGTCCTGAACCTTGCCGCCGGCACCAGCTATCGATGCTCCTCTCCCTTTGGGACATTTGCTCGTGATATATATATATATATATATATATATATATATATATATATATATATATATATATATATATATATATATATATATATATATATATATATATATATATATATATATATATATATATATATGTATATATTTATGTCACATCAGGATCCCAGCGATGCAACCTTCACAGGGAGCGGCGCAGTACCGGGAAACAGACTCTGCAGGCAAGACATGTTGCTTAATGATGTTTATTTAGTGCATCAGATGTCCAAATGACGCGTTTCGGCCACCAGACATGCGACCTTGATCACATAGCGCTTGCAATGAAGGAAGGGTGCTATATGTACAGTGTTACAAGAGCAGTATTATTTCTATTTTCATTGAAGTGACTCAACAGGTTTGCAAAGTGTGTAACATCACAGGTTTACTGCACACATTTTACTACTGTGCGCCTAAACATAGTAAAGAGACTATGAGTACTGAGCACATGGTTCAGAGCCAGTGATGGCCACAAGCAAGATGTGCTGGTCGACGAGGCTACTAGGAATCTACTATCCCCCATGTGTAAAGATAAGTAAGAATGTTTCCGTTTTCCTGTGTTAGAGCATGAGACCATGAGTGAATGCCTGTCTCCACCGAGACTTCGCTAAACGTATTAAAGAAGCGAGGTAAATAAATAAAGGGCTGCATGTTATGCCAATGAAAATGTTAAATGTGACCTATGTTCGCATGTGTGAGTCTGTCGACGGCTGAGGCAATCTCTGTGAAATGGCATAGTATATAACAGAAGAATGCAATTCACATAGAGGTGCGACTTCCAGTTATAAAGAAACTGATCTAGGTGTATCAGATGGTGCCTGGTGTGTGTAGTTCAGTACATGATGTAAAGTAAAAAATAGCACATTACTAACGTTGCAAGCCAAAGAAACTAACTACATGAATGGTGCTTGCCACTGAATTTGAAAGTAGTGATTGTGAGAGAAGGGGTAACAGTTGTTACGCGAGCCTTATGAGCGTGTATATGCAAGGTGAGGTACGCGTGAAAGTGCTCATCAATATATCATAAGAAAATATCAGTGCCCACTTGGTCACCGAAAAAACACCAAACGCCACTACCCAGTTCCCTTCTCAATCTTCTGGATTTCAGGTGTTATATTTACCTAATAGTTTACAAATTGCATATCACTGCTTCTGCTGATTGGATTTCTGTTGTTTTTGTCTCATTTGATTTATTAAAATGTTCCCTATCGATCTAATTTGGTTTGGGATTTTTCTTGTGTTGAGCTTTAACTTCATTACTGTTAGTGTGCTGCTTGAATACTGAACACATTGCCTCTGAGTTAATCCCGAAAGTTAAGCACAGGTTAATTTAGTGACTTTTGTATTTCACCCTGACAAGGATTGTGATTGTTGCCTGAAAAGAATTTCACTCCCCTCAACCGAAAAGTGTTTAATTTGTGCCCGTGCTTTCCGGTACTTAGCGCCTGCACCTAATTAGCAGGGCCAGGTCTACACACTCTGGTGCACATAATTGATGTATAGTAATTTACTTGCTTCGCTATCGCTACGGCACATGGCAGTGGCACAATGTTACTGCTGAACTCAAGTGTTCAACAACTACTTCTCGTCCGGAGACACTGTCTGCCAATATGACTTCCTTCACTTCTTTCAGACACTCCACTCATTCTCAAGAGCCGAGGTTTTAATCCCCTGCTGCACGAAATCCCCTTCATGCGCCCTAACACACTTGCCAACCCTCTCTAGGCGGCTTGGCGCTGGTGGTTCAAGGAACAGGCCAGGGCAGACACCTGTTCAGAGAGAAATAGAGGCACGCAAGGACGGTGCGGGGTCTCGGGGAATGTAAGGAGTGGAAGAACCATGTGGGAGGGAAGGGATCGACCTCCACCCCCTCTTCTTGACACGGGAACATCAGGACCAACAAGCATGCAGGTTTTTTTTTACGACAGAAAGGCACTTCATGAGAAATCATTAATGGCAACTGGAACACGCATGCAAACATTAACCTGGACACACATAACATACTCATACCCACACACCAGACACAAATACTTCCATACACATCTATAAAAACTCCCTCCCAAACAAAATACTCGCGCACACACAAAGACACAACAGGCAGGCACGCACTCAAAGACATATGGATAGAACCATGCACACTTACATACATTGGAGCCAAAGACAATTAGGTGTGGCCTCCAACAAAGGTTTGAGGACCTGCACTTCAAATTTTACAAATTAAGCACTGCCGAAAACCCATCTTCTTACAGTTAAGCATAATACAAGATGGATGATAGTTAGCTTCATCAGAAGTACATTGCCTACAAAGCTGTGGCTGGTCACGGGTGGAGATCACACACCAAACTGAGGAAGAATGAAGACAGGGCTGCCTTTAGAAATTTTATACGGGCCTTGTTAGCAAGAGGCTGCTGATAGGTTCTTCCTGGGTACTCTAATTTCTAAGATAGTAGGGGTGAAGCATTGGACTGCACTCCAGGTGCAGAGAACTCACACTCCATTTCGGCCTTGTTTTGGCTGCTCTCGTTTGGAGTTAGTACCATTGCTATGTGCTGCAAGAGCCACCACCTTCCACAAAGGTTGTGTCAGAGGAAAAATAGAAAACTACATTTGAAAATAAATCAACCAAAACCAGTTCTGAAGCCTTAAATAGTAGATACACATCCAGTCTGGAAAAGGAGTATATAAAAAAAGTACCCGAACAACCACACTTTGTTCTATCTCCATGCTCTTCATGACTACGAAAGAGAGTGCTCCAGAGTGTACTCAAAGGACTGCTGAATGACTGGGCATGGTGTCTACATCACAGCCTGTCCCAGAGGTGAAGGCTGTAACTTGTTGGAGAAGGTAAGGTTCTGTCTAAGCACCTAAAAGTCTGACAGCCTGCTGCATGAGGGAAGGGCAGTGTCTGGCCCTGCAAGGAGGAGATATTGTCCAAGAGGAGGATCCCAGCATGTTCTTGGTGTGTGGAAACCCAGAATTAGCTGGCTACGGACAGGGAGAAAAGCTAGTAGTTATCCAAAGTGTGCAGGTTTTGACAGTCTCCAGTTGCTGTGAGCTATGTACCAATTTGCCACTGTGCTACCTGGCATTTCCGCCATAAATCCCAGAGGCCTGGTGATACTGTTGTTACTAGATGTGCCCATCTGTGAGGAGCCACTGCAACGGTGTGGAGGCAGCAGCTGCCAAATAAATGTGCACATCAGAATCTGCCTTAGCAGCCTCAAATGCCAAAGATGAATGCCCTAATACATTAGCTCGGAGGCCACAACTACAGGCACCCCACCTGAGCACACTTTTCCACCCCAGTGGTCCAGAGAATAGCCCCATGAACTGAAGGGACTGTGCTTATACGAGCAAAGGGGACATTTTCTGCTAGAATGCTAATCTTTAACAATACAAACTTGTTGGGCATAAACTATAAAAAAAAGTCGCAAACAAGCTAACATTTTAGGTACCTCATTATAATCTTCATCTGTGACTAATCTATGCGTATAGACATGGCTTTGTCCTGGTTACCCTAGGTGGTGGACCTTCCTTGAGAGAGAGTTTTGAAGCGGGAGCCACAGAGGGTATCTGTATTTCACTACAACTCATAGGAATATTGCAACTCTGTACCTAAACCATATTGGAGTATGTAGTATTTCACTTTGCCTTATGATTAGTGTAGTAAAAGATAAACACTAGGATGCACCTTTACTGTGGTGTCTGCTGTTTGACTAATGAGTCCTAAACTCTTATAACCCACACTGGTATCACCTTTAAAAGTCTTTGACTGTTCACCCTCGTTTCCCAGGGATTTATTGCAGATAAAGTGCATTTAGTCAAGTTTGCAGGTTCATAGAAGAACTGGGTCTGAAAACCTGAGTCCCAGTGGAGACATTTCCCTCAGGCTCCCCATCCCTGTGGGATCCGCAAAGCCATGGCAGGCCCACAGCACATGGCCTTGAGCCACTTGCCCACAAGCTCACTGAAAGCCAGCAGATCTTGGTTGTTTGGTTTGGGGGAAGAAGGGGGCTTCAGGTGGATCTAGTATGGGCTGCCACATTCATCTGGATGGGGAGTTAGGCTGTGTTTGCCCTGCCCCTGGATGACTTCTCCTGATCAGGTGGATGTGGTGTGAGATCCCCAGCCTTCTTGGGAGGGGCTCAGGTATTTAAGGAGCCACACCCAGTGATAGCTGCCTGCTATTAATTAAGCGCCACAGAGAGAGCCTGCATCAATGAAAGAAAAAAACTCAACACCCTTCTGGTCATATTCAGCTTAAAAGGCTACAGTAGATGACACCATTACCCTCCCTAATCAATGAAGTGGAATGTAAGACAAAGCTAGGAGTACCTTTCATTATTTATAGCAAAGAAGGACGGGGAATATATGCTTAGAAAGGGCACCTTATTGATCTGCCTCACCTTCTTTTCAACAGGGCCTTTTTTATGGTTAACCATTCCCAAATCCCCAGCCCCTGCCTCTTGTGGCAAACTGCTAAGACTATGAGACGTCCAGCAGGGGCCTCAAAAGGTCAATGGAGAGGGCTTTTTTCTGTCCCAGCATAAGTATTCTGGGGTCTGACAGACAGGCACAAGTGGCGCCATGGAGTCCAGTAGCCCCCATCCGCCATGTGGCACCCCCACTTTAGACCGGTCCGCCAAGTAAAGCAGTCAAATGCACTGTTGCTCACTCCTAACCCAGCTGAGCTAGAGAGCAAAGCGGGATGCTAGACAGCACACAGAGCATTCCCTCCAATGCGGTGACCAGGACAGATTCAGTTCAGTATGATGATTGAACATGATTGGTAGACTAATAGAGGTACAGTTCCTGGTTCTTTGAAGATTATTTGATCTTTCCCGTGAAACGTAAACTGGCCAGTAGTTTGTGTAATTAAATGTATCAGATTAGTCTTTTCAAGGTTTTAAGGACGGATTGCTTCCATACCTACAGAACTGAAAAAGTAATGAGAAACATAATTTTTTATTGGAATTGAAGGAACAGTTTCTGATGCAGGCATTATGTTAATCATAGGGCACGGGTCGTTAAGTAGACCGATTTAAGGAATTTCAGAATAATATATGTGCATTTAGGAGACAGAGAACTAAAAACATTAACATAAGCAAGTAGACTTAAGATCAAGAGAGTGTAAGGAGACAAGCTGCTCAAAGAATTCACATGTTTTATATTGTAGTATGAAAAACCGTCTGACAAAACCTCACAGAAATTCAGTGATGCCAGTATTTTTCAAACAAAATGAGACAGTGATATAAGGTCCTTCATAATTTCGTACACCTCTGTGGTACAATGAACATTTTAAGTGTTGGATTAAGGTGGTGCCCTTTTAATACCAGCATTGTAGATTTCAATGCTTTTGTAAGTCTGCCTTTGGTTGTGTTTGCTGTGAATCCCCAAGTGCTTGTCCAACCGCTTATTAGTGTTATCCATTAATGAACTGTAATACTCTATGATTAATAACACTACCGCCTTGGAATTTTCATCAATAATATGAGTTATTTTCAAACCCTAGTGGTAATGGCTAGATTGACATATACTGTGAGGATGTCATGTTTACCTATTGAATTCTCTAGAGATCTTGACACCCAGGCCCAAGGCATCATGCTCTAACCTATAAGTCTCCCTGGGAGAATACGTCTCAATAAGTATCAATAGTCTTCCCAATCAGCTCATGAACCTCTAGCATGCTGCCTGTGAACCCTATGTCCTGTCCGGGAATTGGCACTCTGAAGGCTTTACCCCAACAAAGTCTGAGTTGGTCATCATAAAGGGAGGACCTGCTGAGCCCCTCATCAAAGAATAGTTAAAACAATACAGATTCAGATAGTTCCTTGACCATAATTCGTCCTATAGCTATTTCCTGGGCTTTAACATTCACTCAATGCTGCCCTTCAAGTTCCAGTGAAGAAAAAGCTCAATTAGCTTGGTTCCATCTCAAACTACTGTGAAAAATGTATATCTATGATATTCAACAGTCCTAGCAGTTCTCTTGTCATCCACTGACGGAAGTAATGTAGTCACTCGCCACTAATCCTTTGCAGGCTTCCTGAATAGCGTGCGTCAACAAGCGCTATATAAATACAAACTTTTGTCCTCCTCTATCCTTCTGCTATCATTCCAAATCCAAATAACTGACTAACCTATCTACCACTTAAAATGTACTTGCATGTTTCACTATACTAATTCAACACTAGTCCTCTATGGGTCCCGGAGTAGCGTGCTACTCGCCCAAAAAGCGCTTCGACACCTCGTCAGGGGTAGTAAGCGCTATATAAATGCAATTACAATACAATACAATACAATACATGTTATTGTTCATGCAAAAGCTCAATTAAGGATCAAATTGGAGCATATTTCCCTTACCTTGAAAGACTTTCCAGAATCCAACTTAAAGTTCATCGTATGATATATGAACACTTCACAAGAAATTCTGACTAAGTGACCACTATGCTCAGTGCCTCTGGTGGCACAAGGCCTTTACCTGGCCAGATTAGAAATCCAAAAAACGTTCAAGAAACGCACTAAAAACATTCAAAGAATGCATACGCCAAAAGTGTTTTGGGCATGTGAATCAGGCCACTATAAGTAACTTTCCATCTCAGTCGTTCTCCTTCACTGGTAGAATTAATTGAAAGATTTAAAAACTTACCTGTACACTAACATCCTACCTGCCTCGATAGTATTTCCTCGACCGCAACCCAATTCTCGTTAGATGCTGTGTTTTGCATTGCCCTGACATCTTGCAGTAAACATATCTGATTCTCACCTCTAACATTTCGGATATATACATAGCTCCGTTTACCTCTCTGGTTATGCCCAAACTTTAGAAGTACCTCTAATTAAAAAAAAATATTACTCAGATGAATCTGCAGGAGTGGAAGGAAAATGGCAATGTGCCTCTTGATATGCTACTTTACTTTTCACTACTCACTTAAGTTTGGCATTAGGCTGATGGATTTTTAATGGCTACATGCATGAGGTCCCAGATGCAGGTTAAGCAATCTGCTGTTCTAGAGTTATAATTGAAACAGTCACAATAACCTTCTAAAGCCAATGACAAAGTTTACATTCAGTTACTCCTCAAAAGATACCCCAGCTCCCAGGTGCCGTGTCGTATTATACAACTGGGTGTGTGGTCACAGGCTGTGTTAGTACACATTCAGTCGCTGCTCCCAGGGAAGACTGGGGCACGGTTCTGTTATTAAAAAACAGCAATCGAGAGAGAGTGAGGTTGAAACTCAGTTCTTGTCTGTG
The DNA here is from genome assembly GCF_964263255.1 of Lissotriton vulgaris. Classification (NCBI taxonomy): domain Eukaryota; kingdom Metazoa; phylum Chordata; class Amphibia; order Caudata; family Salamandridae; genus Lissotriton; species Lissotriton vulgaris. The sequence continues at coordinate 1,185,237,479 of NC_141693.1, read as the reverse complement.
CAGTTCATTGCTTGTGCACAGCAGTGATAGGTGGACCAGCAAGCAGTTCAAGAACAACCACTCCATCCTTCACTACAGGATGATGAGGTGACCTTTTTGAAGGGGAGAAGGCACCCGAGCACCGAGGCGTTTCCTCTGATCCACTGTGCGCCAAACTCAAACATGTACTCAGTTAAGTGTGCTACCGTGGGCCTCTTTCACAGTCAGTTGGCGCTGGTAATATGGCACCAGAGCATAAGCAGAGAACTTCTCTTGACTGCATGGTTTCACGCCTCCATGCAAACGAGGGAACATCCATGTGAAATTGTGTGGATATGAAAGGTGTACTGCACACTAGTATGACACACATATCTGTACCCCCACCCCCTCTGTGATACAGAAGTCAACAGGTGAAGAAAGCTCTCCGTGTCCGGTTTTGCTACTGTAATCTGCCCCAGATTGCAAACAGTCTTCTCCCCAAACTGAGGCTTCTACAACTTTAACTCATTCTTTTTTTTCACAACTTTTTTATCGAGAAAATCGCATAGAAGACACAGCACTCCGCATTCCGGAGAAGCTGTAGCAAGTACGGTACATCATAAGCAGCGATTTATTTTCATTAGAAAATTCCCCCCCAACCCCTTGCCCCTTTCCCCAACTCCCCAAGATCCTCCCTCCCCCCCCCTTTGCACAATGTCTCACAGATGCCGTCTAAAATACATATATACAGAGTAGTGAATACGTCTTAGCCTCCATATGCCCATCACACCCGCTCCTCCTCGCCTCTCACCTGTGCTGGGGGCTCAAGCCATAGGCCCCTGTAGTCCGCCCATCTTTTCCATATTTTATAATGTTTTTTGGGACAGCCCCTGGCCTCTAACACCGGTCTTTCCAATCCCATGCAAAAGTCTAGTCCTCTTTTCCATCTGACCACCGTGGGGGCTCTGGGGTCCTTCCAGGCCTGAGCTACATCTCTCTTTGCCACTGTAAGGCCCAGCAGGAGCAGATGTCTTTTGTAAATGTTGCCTCCTACCCCCTCCAGGACATGTAGTAGCCCCAGCTTTGGAGTACAAGGAAGGTCCCACCCCAGCACATCAGACAGACAGTTCCATGCGCCCATCCAAAATCTCACTAGGCCACTACAGCCCAACACTGTGGGTAGAAGGTCACCTGTCTCCCGGCTACACCTCAGACACATCGGAGACTCAATCATGCCAGCCCTCCACAATCACTCTCTGGTATAGTAGGCACGCTGTAAGTACTTAAACTGTATCAGGCGCAAGCGCACGGCAATAGACGGCCCCCTTGGGGATTCAAGAGCTTCTCGCCAGTCCTCCTCTCCCAGCTCACCCACATCTCTCATCCAGCGATTTCGTAGGGGCTGCAAGTCAGAAGAACAATGTGTGACTAGTGTCTGATATATACGGGAGATTTTCTTCTCCCCCAGGTCCCCCATGAATACCTTCGCTTCTATCGGGCTGAATTCTGGCAGGGTGTCTAGTCGTTCCAGTGTGGGAGTGATGGCATGTCTCAACTGTAGGTATCTAAAGAATTGCATGCGGGGCATACTGAATTCTTCACTAAGTTCTTGAAATGATGTAAGCGTAGTGCCCTTCATACCATGCCCCAGCGCAGAGATTCCTATCGAGTCCCAGCCTCAACGCCAGCTCCGGTAGTTGCCCATTATGCCAGAGCGGGGTCTCCCTCGTCAGTTTCCCCCACCATCCCATACGACGCAATGTTTGTCGCCAGAGCTGGAATACCACATGCGTCGCCCTTGGCAGCCCACTCCTCAACCGCGCCGAGTACAGAATAGTGTGTAGCGTGTCTGGGTCCATCAGGTACCTTTCAAGGGCGTGAGCTGGGTCCCCCCTGTCACCATACCATCAATCGTTTAATACTACAAGGTGTGATGCTTGGTAATATGACAACACCTCGGACGTCGGCAGTCCCCCACAATATGTGGACAAAAAACAGGTACGCAAACCCACTCTCGACGCCCCTCCAGCCTAAAGAAATAGGCCTAGAGCGGAGTTAACCTGTTTGAACCATTGCGATTGGATCGGGTAGGGGTGATTCTGCAGCTGATACAGCATGCGGGGGAGGGCTACCATCTTAAATATTGCTGACCTGCCGTATATATTAAGGGGCATACGAGACCAGCACTTCAGCTCCAGTTGTACCTTGTCCCACACTGGAACTATATTGCGTTCCCAAGCAACAGCCGGCGAGGCCGTCAAAACCCCCCCCAGATATTTAAGGCCCCCAGCCGCCATCTGTAGTAGCGATGCCCACGCACCAATCCCAGAGCTATCGCTAAGCATCCAAAGCGCGGACTTCCGTGGATTCAGGTATAGCCCCGACACTTCCCCGAAAACTTTCATAACCTCGAGGACCCGGGGCCCGGACCGGTTCACATTTGTAAGGAAGAACAGGACATCGTCCGCATATAATGCGATTCTATCTGAAGGTCCCGCCTCCCATTCAAAACCCTGCAGCTGTGCATCCATCCAGGCCCAAGCTGCTAGCGGTTCCATAGCCAGGGCAAAGAGGTATGGCGAGAGGGGGCACCCCTGTCGGGTACCCCGTCCTATTGGGAAGGTCGCAGACGTCTCTCCCGCCACTCTCACCGTGGCTGTCAGGTCGGTGTATAGCAGCCGAATATAAGACATGAAGTGTGGTCCTAGATTTAGACGCGGCAGGAGCGCGAATAAGAATGTTCAGCTCAGGGAGTCAAAGGCCTTGTCGATGTCTGCTAGTAGCAGTGCCGCCTGATCCCTGGTCCTAGCCATCGCTTCTACTGCCACGTGCGCACGCCTGATATTGTGCCTCGTTGATCTGTAAGGCATAAAGCCAGCCTGATATGGGTGAACAAGGTCCGTGATGTTTGGGAGTAGTCGGTTTGCAAGGGCCTTGGCCAATATTTTGGCCTCAATATTTAAAAGGGAGATTGGACGATAGGACTTGTGGCGGTCCGGGGGCCATCTGTGTTTGCAGAACACTATGATTTCTGCATGCCTCCAATCTGCTGGCAGGAGACCATCTTCTCTTGCCACCTCCAGGGCCTCCCCTATAGTGTGGCCCCAGCTGGAGGTGATATCTTTTAAAAAACTCGCTTGGGAACCCATTAGGCCCAGGGGCCTTGCCTGTATTAAGCTCTCCAACGGCTGTACCTAACTCTTCCGCTGATAGTGGGATCTCGAGCCGCTCCCGCACGTCGTCTGGGAGTGCGCGGGGCGGAAGGTCATTAATGAACTTTTCAACATCCAGTGCCGGGAGGGATTCCTGCGCAGCATATTGGGCCACGAGGTAGCAAGCAAAGCTGTCTGCCATCTCCTTCGGGTCTGAAATAGAGGCTCCGGTGTCATCTTTAAGGGCTGGCATCTCATATGCCTGAAATGTGCTCTGGCAAAGCTTGTGGAGCATTGTGCTGGACTTGTCGCCCCACTGATATATTCTACTTCTGGTTGCCAACCAGATCTGTCTGGCCTCGTCCAGTAATAGGGACGCGTATGATTGCTGTGCCAGAAGCAGCTGCCCTACTCCCTCTTGATGACTCGCAGCCCCGCATTGAGTTTCCAACTACTCTACAGCCGCCGCTGCCTTCACTATCTCTTCTTTCTGCTTCCGGCGCACTGTCGCACACCAGGCTATGTCTATCCCACGCAATGTGGGTTTCAGGGCCTCCCAAGCCGTTCTTGCATCCGCTACTGTGCCTAAATTCTCCTCCCAGTAATTAGCAATAGCCGCCCCTATATGCTGCTGGTAAGCCGCCTGTTGCAGATTCCAGGCGGAGAGGCGCCACCAAAATGGATGTCTCCTCTTGTCTAAGGTGGCTGCTATCACAACCGGAGAGTGGTCCGAGGGACCCCGTTGCAGGATGGATGCCGAGGCAATCCTCCTTGCCACAGGAGCCGGGACAAATATATAGTCAAGTCTCGAAAACGAGTGGTGAACCGCCGAGACATAGGAGTATTCCCGTTCGTGGGTGTGGAGGTGTTGCCATGTGCCTACCCAACCCATGCCCCACACCATATCACTGAGTTTAGTTGGAGTATCTGCAATGGGGTCGCCCCCAGGCCTAAGTCGATCAAGTGGGCAGTGCGTGACATCATTCCAGCGTTTGGGTGTAGTGTGGTAAATAAAAAACTAATTATTTACGTCGTTCGGAATTTCTATAATTATCCAAGAAAATGGTAATGCATAAAATGAGGAGCAGAGTCCGTGGTCTTCGAGTTGAAAGGGTTTTATTCCAGAACTCGAGTTAAGGGAGAGCTCCTTCACCAAGCGGGTTCAGGAGTAGTCTGCTTTACTTGGAACATAACAGCACTTATATACAGTATGAGTACAATCAAAAAGAAGGAGTTCCCTTAGACTTGATTCAATCATTCATGATGTAATCATACAGAAGACATAGCATGCTTGTTCTCGTTTAAAGAATAACCTGAATAGCATTTACACATAGACAAACATATTGCATCGGGGTGATTGTGGTGACAAGTTACAGAGTTGTTAGTATCTGAGGACAGAGAATCGAGGCATTGTTACAGGGTCATTTCTGTTGGAAAGGTAAAGAGGACGAGGCATTGTGCGTTCTTTACTTCTTACACAAGGGCGGTGATGTCTCACAATGGTATGTGTGTGCAGCTGGGAAGAAGGAGAATGGGCTGTAGTAAACTATTCTTCTTCGTGGCTGTCTCGTGTGCTTGATTAGGTTTTCCCTTGGTTGTTAACCCAACCCATGGCTGTCCTCGCAAACTGGGAGATCATTGACGGGTGAGAGCTGCTCGTTTGATGACAGAGTTAGAGAGAGGGGGTTTTCGAGTCAACCAGCTGACTGACTCCATTCTGGTCTAAAGGAAAATATCGAAAGGGACGGAAACCCATAGGATACATGGTAGCTGATCATTATTCTTTGCGTGTGCTAGTATTATAGGAAAAAGAGCAGGCAAGAGGGGGGTATAACAGGATTTGTGCTTGAAGTAGGAGAATCAGCTTGCCTGGTCGATGTTAGGGTGGATAGGGTGCATGATGGGACACCAGGCGGAAAAAGGAGTTTTTTAGTCAAATTCCACAGTAGGACAGTCTGCGGTGCACCAAAATCGCTACCCCTCTAGATCCCCCCACAAATCCCGCATGATAGACCAGGTCATAGCCATATCTCTGCAGACCCAACGCTTTGTTACCCAATGAATGTGTTTCTTGTAGGAGGAGGACATCCACTTTCTCTCTCTTCCCCAGCCTCAGCACTGCACCCCTCTTAATCTTATCGAGCATGCCCCTCACATTCCAGCTCATCACTTTCATTAGGGCCCCATCGGGCCTTTGCTCAAGGTTTTCAACCGCCATCTAGGCGTAAACGCAGTAGCGTAGGCAGCAGCATTCATTCTGGGCCTGGACGCTCTAGCAGAATCATTCGAGACAACCATGTGCAAAGCAACTCATCCCCCCCCTCCTTTAGTCTCCCGTCCCCTCCTTCCCCCTTCCCTGCCCCAGTACCACCCCACTCAACAAACATGTCCCCAACTTGCACTCAGTCCCCCAGCCTCCCCCCACCCCATACCTCAGCAACATTGAAGTACCTGTCGCGGTATAGAACATCTCTAGTCCCCAACGGGAGACCTGAGACTGTCTATCCCAACGGAGCCCCCCCAACAGCCCCAAAAACAGTACCAACTGGTCCCCTAAAAGAACAAACCTCCCCGAACTAGAGGTACGTGTCCGCCTTTTAGTCCATCCCTCCCCACCCATCCCGCATATCGTGTCTATAAGTCTACAAGCCGTCGCATAGTTGTGGCGCCCCTGAAGGCGTACCTCTTCTCCAGCCAGGCCATCGAAAACTTCCACCTGTCAATGTTATAGTGTACGATCCTAATAGAAAAGAGAGGGGGAAGGGCCCAAGGGGAAATTTAAAGACCCCCCACTACTATAGCCCCTTAATACAAACTTTCACAACAAAAAATAGTAGTGGGTCTATCAAACAGTTGGCTCGAGTATGTGTCTGAAAGGTAGGCTTGGAACTACGTCAAAAGTTGAGCATCTTTCCTGTGTGGAAAAATACCCATCAGCTGTCGATCCTGGACGCCCTGTTCATCATATGGGTTTCCTTCACACCGGGAAGGTAGGTTTTAAGCCAATAGTGATGATAGAAATGAAAACCCATTATTTGTTTTCGTATGTCAGGGTAAGGATGGACAACTCAAGAGCAGTGCATGTGTAAAGTGAAAAGGGTGTGAACTGTGATGTGAACAGATAAAATTGGGTAATAGAATGGAAAACTAACTTTAATAAACACCTTTCTATTCCCAATATAAAAAAGCGTGCGATGCTAGAGGTTTTAACAAATAGTCCCTAGGCTTAATATGTGGTCGACATGTTTCTGCAGACTAAATTATGGATCATCTCAGGTATCCTGCTGCTTTCTTCAGGACCTTGTTCGCGACTGCTCAATAAAGCTCGGGGAGGTCAAGGTCAAGGTCCACGAGACAGCCCAGAAGGACGTCTGGAGTACCGACCGGACGTGCAGGGATCCATGTACCTGAGCTGTGGCCAGGTGGGGTGGAGCGTTTCTCTCCCACAACTTTGTTAGGAGAATGTTTTACTACTGAAATACCCAGGTGATATTTTCCTCATTTATTCACCTTTTATTGAGCAGTCGCGAACAAGGTCCTGAAGAAAGCAGCAGGATACCTGAGATGATCAATAATTTAGTCTGCAGAAACATGTTGACCACATATTAAGCCTAGGGACTATTTGTTAAAACCTCTAGCATCGCACGCTTTTTTATATTGGGAATAGAAAGGTGTTTATGAAAGTTAGTTTTCCATTCTATTACCGAAATTCTATCTGTTCACATCACAGTTTACACCCTTTTCACTTTACACATGCACTGCTCTTGAGTTGTCCATCCTTACCCTGACATACGAAAACAAATAATAGGTTTTCATTTCTATCATCACTATTGGCTTAAAACCTACCTTCCCGGTGTGAAGGAAACCCATATGATGAACAGGGCGTCCAGGATCGACAGCTGATGGGTATTTTCCCACACAGGAAAAATGCTCAACTTTTGACGTAGTTCCAAGCCTACCTTTCAGACACATACTCGAGCCAACTGTTTGATAGACCCACTACTATTCTTTGTTGTGAAAAAAAATAGTGTTCGATGCAACACAGGGGGGGTGCTGGCGTTTCAGTACTCCTCATGGATCTACCTTCGGATCATCCGGTGTTTCAGTTTCCTCTGTGTTCCCCTTTTTTTCGAGGAGAACGTTTCGACGAGCGAGACCTCCAGTTGCTTCTGCTACATGAATGCCTGGGGGTCCGCGGCGGTGCCGTCGAGGAGGATGAATCCGAGTCTCGGGCCGGCGGGGTATGAGGTCTTACCCGTACTGTCTCATCTGTCCATGCAAACACTTCCTCAGGAGAGTTAAAGAATTGGGTTTGTGATTGAAAGACCACCCACAGGCGAGCCGGGTAAAGTAGGGCATACTTGATTTTAAGGTTTCTCAGGTGGGCCTTGGCCGCCAAAAAGGACTGCCACTGCTGCTGCACCAGTTTTGTGTAATCTGGGAAGATCATGATCCGCTGATTGTCATACATGAGGGGCTCCTTCAATCTGGCTTGTTTAAGAATTGTGTCCCGGTCATGATAATTGAGAAGCCTGACTATGACCGGCCGCGGGCGTTCGCCTACCAGCGGCTTCTGTGTAAGTGCTCTATGAACCCGTTCAATAACAAAGCAGCGGGAGAGGGACTCCGGCGGGAGCCAGCCCTCCAGCCATTCCGTAAGAAAGGCTTCCATGTTGCCCTTTTCGCACTCTTCCGGAAAGCCAACAAACCGTAGTTTGTTGCGCCGAGCCCGTCCCTCGGCATCCTCGGCCCGAAGCGCCAGGCCTTTCTGTATGCCCTCCATGTTGGCCACTTTCTTTTTAAGGATCACCATGTCGTCTTCCACTCCAGTAATTTGTGCTTCCGCTTCTGTAATGCGGGCCACCGCATTTCGCAAGTCTTGATGCAAAAGTGTAATGTCCGCTCCAACGGCCCCTATTTTGGCGTCTAGCATATCCCTCGATTGGGTAATTGCAGCTAGGAGGGCCGCATTGTCCGGACCCTGAGTCTGATTGCTTCCCGCGGCCCCAGAGTTCCCACTCAGGCCCGTGAACTTGTCGATGGTTCCCTGTTTTGAGGTTACGCCGCCGCTCCCACCTCTAGTCATGGTTCGTTGGCTACCGGACACCTCCGGCGTCTCTCGTGGCTACAGTTCCTCACCGCCTGGGGCCTCCCTCCTGAGGATATCGTTGTCCGGGGTTTACCAGCCTCTCCTCACTTGATCACCAGGTAGTAAACTGCCAGGCGGCCCGCAATCTAGGCCCTCACCGCAAACCTCGACTCTCGATGTCAGCCCTGGGCGCCGTCCCCGTATATTCACCGCAGTTCTTGATCCGCGACTGTCTGCCAGGGGGCCCCAGGCTTTGTGTATCCGGGCCCAGCGTCGGTCGATGATATCCGGCAGATCAGTTCAGTGGAGCCCGCCACTTAGGTACAGTACTTCTCTCGAGGCCCTCGGCGCCATCACAGCCCGGCCGCGCTCCGGATATATATAGTCAGTCTCAGGGGCCTGGGCCAGGGCACCCCGTCGCACCCCACTACATGGAGAGGCTCACCGCCTGGTCCAGGGTCTCGTTCCACGTGGTCCGGCACAACCGCCGGGGTGTCCTTCTGCTCCAGCCACTGGTCTCAGTTGCCTCCGCAGTCCCAGGGGTCCGCCGCCGTGCAAAGGGTGCCACTAGGCCCTGGTCTGCTCTTCGGATCTTTGCCCCCGCCTCCAGTCAATCCGACGGCTTCTGCACCAAGTACAGCAGCTCAGCACCTTCCCGGTTCCACCACCGCAGGTCCGATTTGTTTAGCGGCGCCATAGAAGCCGCGCCGATAACGCCGCCATCAGCCCTCCTCTCCTCCGGGCGTCTCCAAACATGAGGTCCCTGGCGCCTCGCTCTTTAGTAGGCCGCTCTGCTAGTGTCGGCTGTACTGTGCCTTCCGAGCCCGCAATTCCGCTCAAACTAGCACCTCATGTGCCGGCCACCTTCCGCTGCACCACACCATATCGGGATGCCCTCGGGTGTGGGGGAAGAAGGATAATTTGGACAGATACTTGAGCGGCGGGACGGAGCTCAGTTAAGCTGCATCCGCCATGTTGGCTGCCTTAGCCACGCCCCCTTAACTCATTCTTTTGTATCCTGCTTTCATTCGATTCCACAGTTTTTATCCACTATCAGCGCGTATTCTAGAATCTTCACATTGACCCCTTTCCTATAACTTATTGCAGATTGAATCTAAGCATACATTCCACAGGTGTTCTGACTCCTAACCCCAATGTCTTCAGGGATCCATGGCCAGTATTCTTGAAACCACTGATTAATATTAATCATCGAGCTGATACAATCCCTTCATGCCATCCTTTTTTAACACAGGGGTCATATGCCATCTAAGACCTTTTGGCTCAGTTGCATACAATCTTTTTGTCCTCTTGAAGTGTAATCCACACTTCCTCCTTTACATGGTCCTCACTCTGCTGCCCCATCCCATGCTATCTCTGTTGTTTGAAATAAATTAGCCTTCCCAGCAATGAGAAGAGTAAGGGTCGTTTGCTTAGATTAAAACTACGTGGTTTGGATCGCGGCTGAAGATAGTGGCTCTGTTGTAATTTATCCTATCTGTACTTCACCTTTATTGCTATCAGCCCTTCCTTTGTGTCCTTTCCCATTCAGTGTTCCAGAGTGTTAGGTTGTTCTATGCTCTTGCCTTTCCCAATGATTCTATCTAGTGTCAGTTACGAGTTGGGTCAGCTGGGAAGAGGTTTACTTCTGTTATCTGCTCCAATAAACCTCTACGCTGACTTCTACATATATGCCGGTATCCTGCCTATTTATTTTACAACATTTGGTGACATTTTCAGTAGCTGACTTGATTCGAGGATCCGGCGTCTCAGCAGAATTTGATGCAGTGGAGTTCCTCTTTCCCAAAAGACGGATCCGGCATGCAGTGGCTCATATCTCTTGCTATCCTCGTGACGCTGTACAGGTTCAGCTGGATTTGGATTATTTTGGGCAGTTTTTACGTTTTTTGGCTAACTGGAGTCAACGTCATTCCTAACGACTCTGTCTCGAGCGCAGCCGCGAGAGCGTCATCTCAAGTGCTCTTGTGAAAGATTGACAACGCTTCGAGGTATCTTAGCAATGTTTCCTTGCCCGCATCATCTGCGCTGAAACGTCACGTCACCACGCAACGTCCGGCCATTTTGAATGTATTTGTTTACTTTCTTTGTGGAGGCTTTCTCTGTGCATTACATACTGGATATCTGAGCACCGAGTTCCTTATCGATGTGCCCGGTTTCCACAGTGATTTATTTTTGTCTTTATTTGGGCTGCTGTTTTGACACTCTACTTTTATGATATTTGTTTTATGCACTCTGTAACCTTTTGGTACTATTCATTTATTATTTTCTTTATAATAATATAGAAGTATGTAACTTCTTTTCTTGGCAATATGGCACAATAAATTAATGTAGCCCTTCCTCCACCATTTTTATCAGAGCCTGGCACTCCGCTTATTCCATGGGAAGATTGGATAGTTATGTTCGATAACTATTTGGATGCTTTAGATGGCCAGCAATTTCCTGCTAAGCGCAAAAAGGCATTGTTATTAAGCGCTTTGGGAAAAGAGGCACAGCGCAATTTTAAATACTTACCTCAACAGTTACATTCTTCTGCACAATCAGCTACTGATGAATATACTGATGCTATGTCTTGTTTGGAAATCAGATTTGCCAAAGAAGAAAATTTGGTTTTAAATCGATTTAGGTTTTATACACATAAACAACGTGCAGAGGAGTGTATTGATGATTTTGTGGCATGGCTTAGAGAATTATCCGTTAAATTTAACTTTGGGGCCATGGCTGATGAGATGGGGAGAGACCACCTTATAGTACAGTGCAACAACAAGAAGATCCAAGAGCGATCATGGGCGGCTAAAAATTCTTTCCTGAAAACAGTCATTGACCTTGCCAAAGTAGTGGAACAATCGGAAATATGCATGAAAGAGTTGCATAAGTCAACTCCTGTTTATATTGTTTCTGATTGTACTTCACAAGAATGTGAGGGTTTTAATGATGAGTCTGTTGCTGTTCTAAAATTGAAAGGGAAGTTTGTTTACAAACAAAATCAGTATGTAAAGCCTAATGCAAAATTTTGCTCAAGGTGTGGGAGCAATACTCACTCTTCTGACGCAAGGTTTTGTTTTGCTAATAATAAGGAGTGTTGGAAGTGTGGAAAAGTGGGTCACTTTTCTAAAATGTGTCGCTTCAAGGGTAAACAAAAAATAGCAATCGTACAAGATGACTGTATTGACATTCATAGGGATAAAGGCAACATTTTGGTGGTGGAAGAATCTCTTTCAGACGTAAACCTTATAAATGAAAAGAGGGAAATTCGTCCTAAGGCTGATTTCAATATCAATGGTCATGTGGTCACTTTGATGGTGGACACTGGCTCTAGGTATACAATAATTCCAGAACCTTTATTTAAAAGAGAATGGCCTGATGTGTCCTTGTTACAATGTGATATTGCCCCCACTGTGTTTCAAGGGGAACACATAGAAATGCTAGGGTATTTTGATGCTAACATTTCTTTTTCAGGCAGAATTATTAATGGGAAGGTATATGAGGCATTAGATGGGCCTCCAATTCTTGGATGGATTCATCAGTACGACCTTCATATTAGAGTGGATCCCCTGAGTGTCAAGTTATGGCTGTGAATGAAGAATCATTGAACAACATCATGCATAAGTTTGAAAGTGTGTTCAGAAATGAATTGGGACGTATTGATGGTTATGTCCATAAAATTCTGTTAAAAATGCTATTCCCACTCAGCATAAGCTCCGCAGAGTTCCTCTAACTGTTAGAGATGAAGTTAAAGAACTGATAAACGAAATGTTACAAGGGGGGAATCATAGAACCCGTTGAGGCTTCAAATTGGATATCTCCGGTCGTGATTTCACGCAAATCGGATGGTTTTGTGTGGACCTTAGGTCTCTTAACAAAAATGTTATTGCGGATACTTTTCCACTTCCCAATATAAGAGAATTGGTTTCTACTTTGAATAGGGCAAAATTTTTCACTAAACTTGATCTTAAAAGTGCATACCACCAGATTCGTCTTCACGATGAATCAAAGAGTCTCACTGCTTTTATTACCACTGAGGGTACCTTCCAATTTACCCATCTCCTATTTGGTCTCACATCAGCTGCCAGCGTTTTTCAAAGCATGGTAACGGAACTATTTAAAGGCATAGACAGGGCAGTGTATTTTCAGGATGATATCTTGATGTTTGGAAAGACTGTGGAGGATCATAAGTTCACTCTTAAGGAAGTTCTCTTTAGGATTGAGGAGGCGGGTTTGACTTTACGCAAGGAGAAATGTTCTTTCTTGGTGCCGCAAATGGAATATTTGGGGTATGAAATTTCTGCACAGGGTGTTAAACCTAAGAAGAACCTCATAGAGGCAATACGTTTGGCACCTTGCCCTGTTGATAAAGACCAACTTAGGTCCTTTATGGGTCTCATTGAATTTTATTCTAAATTTGTAAGAAATTTTTCAGACAAGACAGTTGTGTTGAGATCGCTATTGAAGAAAGGGGTAAAGTTTGTATGGAATGTCTCTCATACCAAATGCTTTAATGATATCAAACAAGAGTTGTGTGATGCAAAAATGTTGGCACCTTTTGATGTTAAGCGCTTGTCCACTCTTATGGTTGATGCCAGTTCAACAGGATTGGGAGCTGTCCTTTTGCAGAAGTATGATGAGGGTGTGAGAGCTGTTGCATTTGCCTCACATACTTTGTCTCTTTCTGAAAAAAACTACTCAGTTATCGAGAGAGAGGCATTAGCAGCTGCTTGGGCAGTTCAGTATTTTAGGACGTATTTGTGGGGTACTCGATTCAAGCTTGTCACAGATCACAAACCCCTTATCAGTGTTCTTTCTCCTGGCAATTCTGGTAAAGATTCTCCTAGACTTGCTAGGTTGGCCTCTAGACTTCAGGAATATCAATATGATATTTCTTTTATCCAGGGTTGGCGTAACATTCAAGCAGATTGTCTATCTAGACTTTCTGTCGACTGTCATGTTGATAATGAGTTAATACTACAGAATGATATTGCGATAGCTTTTGTGCAAGACGTTTTGGCCTTGGGTGTTGGTTCTTTTACTCAAGTTGATTGGTCTTCCGCTATGTCTCAAGATACTGTTTTGAAGACTGTTGTGGATATGGTGAAGTTAGGCGTACGACGTGAAAGTTGTGTTCCTGCTCCTGTTCGTCCTTACATAAAAATCCTGGATGAGTTGTCTCTTTCTGATGGTGTTATTTTGATACGAGGGGATAAGTTTATTCCTCCTGTTTCGTTAAGATCTAAAGTTATTGCTTTAGCTCATGAAGGCCATTTGGGACAAACTTTCACTCAACGTAGGGTTAAAACTGATTTTTGGTGGGCAGCCATGGATGCCCAGGTCTCTTCTTGGGTTCAAAATTGCTCCTGGTGTAAGAATAGTGAGAAAAGACTTAAATTAGCGGGTAGTCACACTTGTGGTGAGATTTTTTTTCCACAGCAACCTTGGCATAGTGTATGTCTTGATTTTATTGGTCCTATCTCTGAGTTGCCTCTGGATCAGCTTTTCGCTATTGTTGTTATTGATCTTTTTTCAAAGTGGCTTACTGTTAAGTTTGTTCGTGACATAACTACTGATTCCACAATAACATTTTTGTCTGTCTTGTTTTCTGAGGACGGGTGTCCTCATACATTGATTACTGACAACGGTACTCAACTCACTTCTCATGACATCCGTAATTTTTTAATTAATTGTGGTATTACACATCACAGGACTTCTGTATTTAATCCCGTGCTAATGGAGTTTGTGGGAGTGCCAACCGACTCATCAAGGGGATTATTCAGATGTCTTTGGCTTCAGGTGGGTTTTCTCATGATGCAGTGCGTGACATGGTCTGGGCTTATTGTTCTACTCCACATGAGTCTAATGGTACTTTTGAGTTGATGAGGGGTAGGCGTCCAGGTACTAAATTGAATCCTTCTTGGTTGAAGAATAAGACTCTTGGATTTTATGGTGTGACCCAACCAAGTGATAAAGCGCGGAAAATTTCTTGCGGTGATCTAGTCAAGGTTAAGCCTGGCAGGGTAAGTAAAGGATTAAACAAGTTTAGAGGTCCTTACAAGGTTAAGCTTTCTTTTCCTGATTATGTGGTACTTGAAAATGGTGAGAAATGGAACCTTCAGAATGTAGCTTTATTTCAGAAGTCTGATCTGTTTTCTAATTCCATCCCATTGGAGGTTGACTCTGTGGTACCTGATTTAAGTGACTCTGAGTCACCTTCAACTTCTGGTTACATGTTATCTACTTTTGAAGAGATGCCTTCTCTTCCTTCTGTTGTTCCAAGGGAAGTAGGTGGTGGCGATGCTTCTAATGTGTGCCAACAGGTCGTTTCTTCACCTGTTGAAGTTTCTTCACCTGTTGAAGTTTCTTCTGTTATTAGGATTCCTAGAACTCGTCGACCTCCTTTTTATTTGAAGGATTAATTGTGTTGAGCTGACTTCCTTTTATTTTTATGAGCTTTGCTGTCTATTTCTAATTTCATTGTTATTCATTTATTTGTTGAGTTATTCATTTGTTGGGTTATTTAAGGGGATAAGATGTGTTGTAATTTATCTTATCTGTACTTCACCTTTATTGCTATCTGCCCTTCCTTTGTGTCCTTTCCCATTCAGTGTTCCACAGTGTTAGGTTGTTCTATGCTCTTGCCTTTCCCAATGATTCTATCTAGTGTCATTTACGAGTTGGGTCAGCTGGGAAGAGGATTACTTCTGTTATCTGCTCCAATAAACCTTTACGCTGACTTCTATATATATGCCAGTATCCTGCCTATTTATTTTACGACAGGCTCGAACCGTCATCCCCTCCCATGGATATGCCTTATGTGACTTTTACGCGCTCTTTTTCTACCGGGTTCAAAGTCACTTTTCTCACCTAAACTTCTGCGGAATCCCTAAGGTATCAAGATTAGAGTACTCCACTAATCAGCTGTGCAGCAGCCCCCTATCCATTTTCAACCAGGCTGTACACTGAATATCGCGCCTCTGAAGCTGTGACGAGTGTCCTGCTGGTAGACGTTGCTGCGACACCCCGATGACCAGATGGCCTCAATGGGCTACGGGGCAAAAAGCAGTGTGAGTTTTGAGGGTTTTAGTGAATGCAGTCAACAATTACAAGTAAGTACACACATGTAGAGACCCCAAGGTCTGCCTGAGCCTAAAATGGCGACCTTAGGGGAAATCTAATGAAGATCAAATCAGCTGAATCTGCCTTCAATGCAACGTCCAGATAATATTTAATTAGAGCAGGCTAGAAATTGATTGTAGTGGCTGTGGTGACTGTGGTAAAATACAGATACTAATACAGTTACACTTAACCCCCTGCATTGCCTGACTCCAAAATGGCAGCCGCTGCGAAGATCTCGCAAATCTCTTGCCAATCTTGATTACACCTGCCACCAGTGTAGCCTAATACCTTGCTAGCTCATTGTTCCGACAAGATCAGACTATCCTATTGCTGCCTCATTGTCTGAAGAGTGTCTGTTGAACGAACATTGTGCCTACAAGTTTCTACACAGTGCCTGACCCTACTATGGATCCTAGGAGTATTCCTGAAGATTCATTAGAAGACTAGAAGATCAACAAACAAGCAGGCCTCTCTAACTTTGATATTCTCCTCGCTAACATTTGGTGTCTTCGGTGCTATCTGGGCTACTACGTCATTTTCAATCTCCATTCTAAGTCGTGTTACAGTCAACGACATATAACATACAGCATACAACACTGTTGTTCTGGTGTATGAATGCTGGTTCTGGCAACATGGAATACTAATCTCACAGTGAAACAAGTGTAACAGTGATACAAAATACAGTGTGCCAAAATACAAAAATACAAACTCCATAATACAAAATATAAGTGTGCCATCGTACCCACCAACCATATTTATTCCTCACCACAGCAAAGCACCATTATACCACCATTGCGCCATCCAATCATTGCAATGGCACCATGGTACTGAGGTCATTGTGGTCTTTGTGAGGGCACCACTATAAACAACTGATTAATATGATGTTACTAGGTACACCCCTTCGGTGTCAACGGTACCACCAGTACACTGAAGAAGAACATTACTCACACAAAAATGGCTGGCAAAGAGATTAAGACAAACCTAAAAAGAGTTAAGGTGGACCCACCCAATCCAGACTCACCAGCCAAAGGCAAACATGGCATCAGTTCCAGTATGTAAACCATGTTAAGTATATTAGCGGAAGTCCACAAACTCGCTAAGTCCACAAAGGAAAAGGCTGATAGGATGCAGACCGAGATTTCCCTCATCCGTCAAGACATCAGAGACACCAACGTTAGAATAACAGAAACTGAAAGCAGAATTAGCCAACTGGAAGATGTGGAAAACAAAGTGAGTAAATCCCCCCAGGGCCTAACCATCACGACAGACTCGCTCATGAAACGGCTATCAGTCCTGGAAGATAGAAACAGAAGGGGGAATGTGAGAATCTTTGGAATCCCAGAAGGGGAGGAAGACCCTTCTGGATCATGCATCTCTTTTCTGGAAAAATGGTTTACTCAAGCCACAAACCTAACGTTCAGTAAATCCCTGGAGTTTGATTGAGCTCATAGAAGCAAGAATACTCAGGAGTCAGAAAGCGCCAAGACCAATAGTGTGCAAACCTCTCTGCTATTAATATGTAGAGTTGATCCTCGCCTTCACGAGGAAAAGCAACCACATCCTTTGGAAAAACAACAACATCTATATATCGCAGGATTATAGTAAGGAAACTGTTGATACAAGAAAGGGTTTCCCGGCGCTTCACCCCAAACTAAGGGCCATGAACTACCAGTTCGCCTTTGCAGGCCCAGTCAAATACCGCGTCACGATTCAGGGGTCTCCACACTTTTTCACTGATAATCTAGCATTGAAAAGATTTCTCGACGGAAAAGATGAATCACTTATGGACGTTTCTGCCCCGGCCTTCTACTACAAGATCTTGATCTACCATTGCATTGACAAATGCACAACCGAGAAGATGAAACTTTTTTGGTCATCTCGGCCACTAGGCCTTTTGCCGCAAAAACTTAAGTTACCATTACTGTAAGTTGTAAGATATACATCTTAGGTCTCCTGGTTATCTTGCCACGTGATATTCTTTGACAATGCCCAGTTAAGGTCCCTGGGCCCTCTGCTGGAAGAACTTGAGCTCCCATTGTATTGGAAAGTGCACAACATCGATTATTCTGTCCTCTCTGTAAATTGTAAGATATACATCTTAGACATGTTGGTTATCTTGCCACTTGATATTCCTCGACGTAACCAAGTTAAGAAATCCATGACATTATCAAGATAAGGTAATATCCGCGTTGTAATGGCATGCGGGGTAAAAGCCTGTGTTGTAATGCCATACAACCATACAAAAAGGAGATCCACTCCTTTCACATACCATAAGAAAATGACCCATAAGGACTACCCTAAGTAGTAAAACACACACTATGACCATATCGCACCTATCATGTCTCAGATCTCACTGATAGCTCCGGCCCAACACAACATCAAGATAGTTTTTCTGAACGTTAAGGGCATAAATCACCCATCAAAGGAAGGAAGATTCTTCTTGACTATCTCCACAAACAGAAGGGTGACATCATCTTGTTACAGGAAGCTAAAATCAACTTCAAACAATTCAACTCACTTAGAAATAAGTTTTACAGCGACGTTGCAGGTTCAGATGCAATAGGTAAAGAAAACGGTGTCCTGACTTTGGTAGCCAAAAAAAAGCCAGCATAGACCTTATTTCATGCTCAACCGACACACAGGGAAGGTGGGTCACAACTAAATTGGTAAAACATAACACAGAATTCTACATCACAAACATCTATGCCCCCAACAAAGATAACTCCGCCTTCTGGGAAGATATTAGTAAACAAATTAAAACTATTCCAGATACCGCCATGCACATATTTGCGGGTGACTTTAATCTCCCCTTAGACCCAGACTTAGATAGGGACTCACGCTGCCTTTTTCGTGTCAACAAATCACACAAAGCTTTTATTTATGCAAACATTTTAACTTGACTGACACTTGGAGGTTACAGAATCCTATAGGCAGGGGGTGCACTTTTTATTCATCTCCACATTATTCTTATTCATGCATTGATTACCTGCTTATTTTCGACAATGCTGTAATAGAATAGATCAAAATGCATTTGAGCCAAGAGTGATCTCAGATCACTCATGTTTCAGTTTATTCATTACTGACCCAAAACCTTTTAAAAAACAATCCATATGGAGATTCAATAATGAGGTATTAGATACAGACTCAAACAGGCAAAGCATTGAGTGTGCGATCCACTACTACCTCATGGTAAAATAAAATTGGAGACACCTCTGTCCTCACAAGATGGTAAGCACTAAAAAGCACTCTTAGGGGTGGGATCATTAAAATTATGTCTGCTATGAACAGTGACACCAAAAGCAATCTTCAAAATCTAGAAAAGGTGATATCTATATTAGAAGGGAAACACATTGCATCGTCCCGCTTACCTTGCTCCCACTTGGGTCCCCTCAGTAATCAGGCAGCTTCCGCCCGCTCCCCGGTCCATAACGGGTTGTACCCGATTGCGTGGAGGGAGCTGGTGGCATTCTAGTTCCTCACTTTGAGTCCTAATGCGGGGGCGGAGCTTGGTGGTCAGCAGTCTAGTTGCTGCTGCCTACTTAAGCTCAATGCTATTCTTGTTGCACAGCAGATGTGTGCTGATGTATAGCACTTGCATTTTGTAAACTGACACAGAGCACTGTAATGCACTTTTAAATGCTTTCAATTTCCTGACGTCGCCTACTCCATGGTGCCACTAACTTGCTGCACAGTGTATTTTATTCTACTTTCTCCCGTTTTATTATTTTTTGCCACACTTCTTTTCCCACTTACCTTGCTCCCACTTGGGTCCCCTCGGCAGTCAGGCATCTTCCGCCCCACTCCCCGGTCCACCACGGGTTGTTCCTGATTGCGTGGAGGGGGCTGGTGGTATTCTGGTTCCTCACTTCCGGTCCTAAGGCGGGGGCAGAGCTTGGCGGTCAGCAGTCTAATTGCTGCTGCCTACTTAGGCTCAATGCTCTTCTTGTTACGCAGCGCAGTGGCTACCTCACAAGACCTTTTCATTGATCCAAGGCTCAGCATTTAAATATGAGGGTCGGAGACTACAATCACCCATTTAAGCCTGATCACTTAGGGCTCTTTCCCCTATCCAAATGGAATGGGTGTCCATTCTCTTTTACTACTGATTCCTTGCAACTAATCCCAGCTATTCCTTCTATCCCTACCCCCACCAGTCATACCAAAACTCACTCCCCCTCCATAAAGGCCTGCCTGATCAGCTGTAGATCTCTTCCTCGCCACGCAGATGACATCTGGCTCTCTTTGGAAGCTAACTCCAAGGACTTAATTTTCCTGACCGAAACTTGGATTAAAGACAGCTCTAACCCCGACTTCACCCTAGCCATTCCAGCTGGCAACCTTATTCAGGGCATTACTGGGGCTGATAATAAAGCGTAAGGGAGGAGTAGCAGTAGTTTCCCAAAGTAGGTGGGACATATCTTACAGGAAATTAAGCAATCTGGGGCCCCTTGAAGCTATGTACTTTTGCATTACGTTGGCTCCTAATATCCCTATGAGTGGAATCTTGGTATACAGACCCTTAACTCCCCTCCCAATCACCTGCAAGAATTTTATAATGGGGCGGCAGACCTTTCTCTCAAACACACCAACTTTACGATCTTAGGAGACTTCAACGTTCATACTGATGATATCAACTGCACCAAAGCTTGTCAACTCATCAATACCCTGGAAGGCCTCAATCTGACTTAGCTGGTGTTTGGCCCCACACATGCTGCCGGTCACACTCTTGTTCTTCACTAAAAAACCCACCCTAAAACTCTCACCCCGTGCCCCTCCCACCCGGTCTGATCATTTCCTAAATCCTTTTAGCCTTTTACTGCTTTCTCGGATTCCCATACCCCCACATAACTTGGAAAACAGAAGGAAATGGTGCAACGTCACTTGTAATAGTATGACTACTGCCCTATCCTCTACTCACCTCACACTCTTAGGGGACCCGGACTCAGATTCAGCTAACTTTAACAGTTGGCTTACCTCTGCTCTAGATAATGTTGCCCCCCTCAAACCTACCGACTCCTCTAGACAGAAACCTTCAGCAACTTAGTTTTCCCGTGAGCTCCGTTTGGAGAAAAGCCACTACAAAAAACTGGAGCGTATTTGGAGAGTATCCTATGATACCACGGCTAAATTAGAATATAAAGCTGCCTTAAAAAATTTCCATAAACTTCAATGTACCACCATGAGAGAGTATTTTCTTAATAAAATCCACTCTGGAGATAACTCAGCTAAAGCCCTCTTTAAAATTGATTTCGCCAAGCCTGCGGCCACTACTAATGTAGTCTCCCATGCCTTGTACATGAACAACGGGATATGCGATTTTTTTCAGGATAAAATTCTTGATATCTATTCTACCCCCACACAACTTAACCAAGATCCTGCTGCCAGGTTGGTTAGGAATGACGCTCTGACTTTCTTCCGTCCAATCTCTCCCGTCGCCTCACTACAAAAACTCTTAACATGCAAGTCCGGATCTCCCAATGACCCCCTGCCTGACCCAGTATTTCAAAATTTCTGGCACCTCTCATCAACACCCCATTGAATCAGATCTGGAACGCCTCTCTTTCTCTGGCACCTTCCCAGCAGTGTGGTAATAGGCTCTCCTGGTGCTGACTCCTGGTGCTGACCTGATGCAGGCCTTACTGTTTTAAAAAATTAAAGACCTATTTCCTGCCTTTCGGCGCCAGCAAAAATTCTTTAAAAAAATCATTCAAGAACATCTGTCTAACCATCTGGAATCTGGTAATCATTTCCATGATTCTCAGTCTGGCTTTAGATCCAGATACAGTACTGAGACCACCCTTTTTGAAGTCTCTGAGAGTATCAGTGAGAGGGTTGATTCAGACAAAGCAGCCATGTTAGTGCTGCTTGACCTTTCCGCAGCGTTCAACACGGTTTCCCATTCTATCCTTTTGGATAGATTAAACAACGTGGGTATTCAGGCCACACCTTTGTCCTGGATCCAGTCCTACCTGGGAAACTAGACTCAACAAGTTTTTCTACATCCTTTCGTCTCGTACGAGAAACCCCTGCTACGTGGGGTTCCCCAAGGCTCTTCCTTACTTCCTTTCCTTTTTAAAGTCTATCTATCACCTCTTGCAGAGCTGGTCGAATCGTGTGGGGTGAGAGTGATTGCCTACACCGACGACAGCCAACTGGTGTTTTTTTAAGAACATTTCGAAGCTGCATTCTCCAACTTTAGACACTGCCTGAGAAACATCTCGGTGTGGATGTCACTTAGCACTCTAAAGCTTAACTTTCATAAAACCGAGGTACTCATCTTTAATCAAAAAATCCTGCCCCCCTCCAACGCTGTGGTGGCCGCCTGAGATGAATACTCCCCCAAAGCCTGTTGACTCGGCTAGGAACCCCGACTTCCGGTTTGACAATGAACTGTCCTGCAAAACTCAAATTAGACAGGTGTCCTCCTGTTATGGGAAGCTTTGCATGTTGCGTAAATTTCTTCACTTCCTTCCCCTGGAGTCCTGCAGGACGGTAATCCATGCTCTAATCACATCTCATCTTGATTACGCCAATAGTCTTGGGCGCCGGCCTACCTGATTAGGCACCTACAGATTATACATAACGCTTTGACCAGAGTGTTCTGTAAAATCCTCTTCCGCCACTCAATCACCCCCCCCCCCCCCCACTTGCGGAAGCTTCACTGGCTACAGGTGACTAAACGTGTTGAATTCAAGGCTCTCAAAATCGTCTCAAAAGGCCCTGTATACCTGAGAGCCAGACTTAAAACACTATCAACATAGTTGGACCCGCGGATCCAAAAATCTACGTCTCCTTGCCACCCCCCATTTTTGCAAGACCAGAATGGGTGACAGAGCCTTTGCAGTCATCACCTCCAAAAGTTGGAATGCCCTGCTGCTCTCTCTCCGTTCCTCTGAGTCTGCACCCATCTTTCGACGTGCCTTAAAGACCTGGGTGTTCACCAACCCCTAGACCCTCCCTCTGCACCTCTCATCAGCGGTCTGCATCAACACCTGGATACCCCCTTTGGGGGTAGCTGTGAGCTTAATAAATTCCTAAATAAGAGGAATCTCAGTTTTGAATGAATTGGTTAAAAAATAAATATGAGTATAATAAAATTATGAGTCACATGGCAGGGGTGTGAATTAATAAACAAAAAAGCATTAGGCTCTGTGAATCCAAATAGGCAGGGAAGAGCTTAGCTTCCTACCAAAAGTTCAAATTACGGAAAAATATGATTAAGCCCTTACTGGACCAGAAGGGTGATGCTCACGCTGATCCTAACAAAATAGCAGAAATATTTAAGAATTTCTACTGTACATTGAATAGCAAAAACTACAACCTGTGCACCGTTAAAGCCCAAAACTACCTAAGCAAATGCGACCTACCTGCCCTCTCAGAACAAGACAAGGATGAAATCAATGGTCGAATAACTACCAGCGAAATTGGGGGCACAATAAAATCCCTTAAAGTAGGGAAGACATAAGGACCTGACGGGTTCAATGCAAAATTCTTCAAGTCATTTTCATCTGCTCCGATTCCCCCACTTCTGAAACAAGTTAAACACATTTTGTGAATCCAGCCAGATAAATGGGACACCTGCAGGCGTTAACATAGCGGTGATACCCAAGGAAGGGAAGGACCCATCACATCCTAAAAATTACAGGCCTACATCCCTGATTAACAAAGATTGCAAAATGTATGCCATGATCCTTGCTAAACGTCTCCATAAATATTAATCCAAACATCCATCCTTCACAAATGGGATTTCTAAAGAACAGACTTTCTAGTGATAATACACACAATTGTTTTCACACCTTGGAGAAAGCTTTCAACAAAATAGTCTGGTCCTACCTTAACGCGACACTCGAAAAATTCAATCTGGGAGACAGTTTTATCCAAATGGTAATACCACTGTATTTTAAACCTTTCACCAATGTTAGAGCAAGTGGGAGCATCTCCTCATCTTTTAAGCTAGAACAGGGAACTAGGCAAGGATGCCCATTCTCACCTTCCTTATTCCTTCCTATTAGCAATAGGACCGTTCCTTTATCAGCTTTGGAGCAGCAAGCAGATCACAGGAATGTGCTTCAACAACAACACAGTCAAAATAACAGCTTATGCAGACGACGTGTTAGTCATCTGCGATAATGCGGAGTCTGCTATCACTGCGCTAATGTCCTCAATGAAAGACTTCTCAGCGGTATCTGGTTATAAGCTCAATAAAGACAAGACTCAGGTAAAACTGCTCGACAACCTTGGAGACAAAGAAATAATTGGCAGCTCGAACCTTACATGGCAGCCAAATAGTATCAAATTCCTAGGCTAGACTTCACCAGAGACTTAATCACTACCCTACAAGCTAATGAGAATGCCCTCATCAAAAACATGTCCATGTTACTAGATGGCTGGTCACCAAATTTGTATCCTGGTGTGGAAGAGCTGAGACATTAAAATGATGATTACCCCATTAGTAAACTACCTAGCCAGTATGTTGCCTATGGCACTCCCCAATGAGATTTACAAGATTTCAACACATTCCTCTGGCAAGGAAAGAGGCCCAGAATTTCTATGAAGAAACTTCAACTATCCAAAGAAAAAGGGGGTTTGGGTCTTTCAAACTTTAGGAATGATCAAACTGTGTATCTTTGCAAGCAAAGATCTAACTGGCTATTAACCAACCCTGGCTACATCCCAGTATGGCTGGACATAGGAAGGTCAATCATCAACGAAATCCCTTTGCCTGCTCTCCTAACCACGGATATCTCTTCCATCCCTCATTCTAAATATATCATTCAAAACACTAACCCCTAGATGCATCAACGTTGTCATTTGCGATTCCTTATTTGCGAAAAATAAGGAATCGCAAATAAGGAATCGCAAATGGCAATGCATCATTTATTTCGCAATTTTATTGAGATTCGGTAAAAATCGCAATTTTTACCGAATCGCAATAAAATTGCGAGTTTCAAATAGCGAATTCGCAATTCCCATTCATTCCTATGGGCTGAAATGCCCATAGGAATGAATGGGAATTGCGAATTCGCTATTTGTAAATCGGAATTCAACAAAGCATTTCAAGGGTGGAGAGGGGTGTCCAAAGGACCCCCCCCTGCACCCATGAAATGCACTTTTACATGTAAGTTACATAAACACATGTCCTAAGGACATGTGTGTCTGTAACTTAACAGTTTACAAAATGCATTTTTGTTCTTTTTTAAACAATTGTGCAAATTACCACGAGGTTCAAACTCGTGGTAAATTGCACTTGCAATTTTAAAATTCGCTAACTTTTTTTACAATGATGCATTCCATTTAAGGAATCGCACAACTGTAATCGCATTTCAGAAATTTGCAAAATTAGCGAATTTTAACAAAAAGTAATGATGCATATCAAAAAGCATTTTTGGAGTCGCAAACGGCCGATTTTAAGGAATCGCACCGTTTGCGACTCCAAAAATGCTTGATGCATCTGGGCATAAAAGAGCCCTGCGACGCCTGGACCAAATGTCAGCGGTAACAATCAAAAAATCCAACTAATCCTCTCTATGGCGCAACCCCTATCTGAAGGTGGACGGAGACATTTTATTTTGGGAAAAATGGTCAGAACTCTTTACAGGGAAACTCCCTTCTCCTTTCTCTCTGCTACAATCACGGTTTGGTTTAGTCTCCTTATATTTTTAGACATTTCGGAAACTAAAGGCACAGCTCACGCTATGTTCAACTATACCCACTCACCCGTCGATCCTCTCATGGATACTCCAGCAACTTTTATCCCCAAAACCACGCAAATCACACTTGAAAAGCGAGATGAAATGGGAATCTAAATGTAACACTAGAAACATCCTCTTCGACCGAGACAAGTTTCATAAAACTCACTTCTCAAACAAAATCTCTCCTGTACCATCCCAAACTAAACTTATGCTACTAAACAGGACATATTGGACCCCTGGGAGGATTTTTAAACTTAATCTCAGCTAGAGTCCTACATGCTGGAATTGTAATGCACATGTTGGTGATCGAGCTCATATGCTCTTCTAATGCCCCATCCTACAAACATATTGGGACAAAATATACAAGGGTATAAACAAAACATTCAATATCGATCCCCCCCAGGGAAATTTCCTATATCCTTCTGGGTTTTCTAGATCCAATGCTGCCAGATGAGAATGACCGCTTTCTGTTAGATCTTGTATTAACACTTGCCTGCAAAATAGTTTTTAATAAATGGAAGAACTCCAAAGAAGTCTCCTTCAGAATCTGATAAGAATGGTTGTTAATTCTCAGGGGGGCTGATAATATCTCTCTACACTCTTCGCCCTGGTGCCCCCCACATAGGAAGTTGTGGAGGTTACTTGATGTCTTTTTCTTTAAATATGACCCTCCATGAAACTCATAAGCCCCAACAAACTAACATACACACTCTACTGAACATCTTGATGACTACCATTGGGCGAACACCCTCCCTATGGATCTCGACCACCAGCATGAGTCCTCTCGTCTGTCCCTCCACATAAAGATCGTTCCATATAGGAATTGCCTGATGCTAACCACTATGTATTTCTATTATTATACAGTTGTATTCGAGTTAAACAGATATGTGTGAATTTCTTGTTAATTGATATTTGGACATTAGCTTTGCACTTAGGATATTAGTATGTATAACTATTCTACTGTATTTGCTGTTCTCACATGATATCCTTATAATAAATCGTATACAAACTTTTATGTCCTTAAGTGTATGCCTGCAACATAATCTTATCATAGAACGACTGAAGAATGTGATATATATAGACCACCTGCATCTCTCTAACATAACCGCAATCCCAACTGCCACTTGACTGGTAACCTCCTGGCATTTTCTTCTTCCTATCAGTATTATTATTATTATTATTAACATTTATTACGTTATTTTACTTGAAAACTACTTTGATTTAGGAGCTCTTGCCCTCTTCAGAGGATTGGCATTACTGTTCGTGGGAGTGTTTTATTCTGTGTTTAGCTTGGTGTGTTGTTCTGTCACTTGGATCTATTGAAATGACCCTTTTTACCAGCCTTTTGTGGACAGTTTATGTAGAGTCCAGATTATGTTTAGGCATAGAGCCAGATATAGGGCATTAAACGTCCTGCGGCCAGCAAGGACAGCAGACTGTGCGCAGGACTGCACACTTCATGGCTGTTGCTTTGGTTCAACTCGGCCGCTCCATCTCTCTCATGGTTGGTCAATTAGCTCGGCCCATACCAGCAGCTGCTACTGTAGCTCTGTTTTTCCATACTCCTTCCTTTTCTCCCCCTCATTAAGCCACTTGCTGTCTGCGTGCTGAAGATGGTCAGGTGGCTTAGCCATGTTACCAATGATTACTATTGTGTGGCAAACCTGTTGGCTCCAGTCTACATTAGGCAGAATTGTACAGCATTTCTCAGTACCCATACTTCATCTTCTTCCTCGCCTCTGCAGCTGTCACATGCCAGCATTAGGTCTCCTGTACCAAAGCCCATCTAGCCAGACAGGACATCAAGCACTGGTTAGGGTCCAACACAGAGATAGTGTGTATGCGCGGAAATGCCAGTCAAATCCACCAAAGCAGAGATGGACAAGATTGTTTAAAAAAAATAATTTGGAGCAATCTGCAGAATGTTTTTCTGGCTGTTCTACCTCCCCCCTCCCCTGGGATGCCGAGGCCTAATTTGGGAATGTGTGGAATGCTTCGAAGGAGAGGGAGGGATTGCTTGTAACCTAGGTACATGAGAGCCAAAGTCTTTGTTCTGGGGAGCGTTAGACAGTAGGACTCTTAGCGCATTATCCTGTTTTTAAAAAGATGAGTGCAAGTGTCTCTAAAGTGAGCTCCGGCTCACCCACCAATGTTTCTGCTTCCAGTCCCTTTCAGAGGTCTTAATCTTGTCTTCCATTTTGGGTCAGCAACCACCTCTTTTGATGCGGAAACAAAACTAGAGTTCCTGTAATGCACACTGCCAAAATGTAGGGAGGCATGGGGACTAAGGTGCCCAACAACCTTTGCAACTACTACCACATTTCATTGGTCCTTGAAGGTTTGTTGTCCTTTTCACACTTTTGCAACAGCTTTTTAGTCCCGTGACCAAACAGATAATCTGTGCTCCCCAGGAAAATCTGGTTGATGTACCCTGATTGGTTAGATCTTCAGTTGGTCTCCCAATTCCTTAACCTCAAGAAGGGGCAACATTTGATCTCCTTTGCACAAACCCTGCCTGGTGGCAGCAAGATTACATTTTCTGGGGTGCCATAGATGCACCCAGAATATCAGCTAGTTGACCACTCCAAGCAAGTTAAGCACAGAAGCTTTTGGCAAGCTGGGACCCCTTCCAGTGTATTACTTTATTGAATTATGGCAAACATGTAATCTAAAATTTGCAAAACAGATAAGAAGTACTGCAACATGCGCGCACAGTAAATGCTTTTCAAATGCTACCAGTGCATCCTTCAACCTATAGAAAAAGTCAACTTGTGCGACAATAACAGCCACAAGATGAAGGGGGCATGCTGCTGCCTATATAGGACAATCACATCCCACAATTCCTATTCGGCTATTGCCGATTTGTCTGAAGGGAATACACAATGTTTCCAGCAAGAGGAGCCACCAAGAAATTGTACTTGGTCATCTGGAGATAAACTGTGACCGTTGCAATAGACTCTGAAAACATGGAGGATGCACTTACTGATTGACAATGGGTCATGGACCAAATGTTTGAACTAGGATATATAACATGGGGTTTCTCTCATATTAAGACCTGGACCAGTGTAGATAACTGATGTTGCTTCCAGGATGTTTGCTGAGTGCTGCAGCTTGCTCCTGGTTTGGATCAAGGCTTAAAGTCCTCGTTAAGTCTCTTCTGGCATAGTCTGCTGTTTATATTGCATATGAGGATGCCCCAACCCAGCCAAAGCAGAAGACTGTATGGGATGCAGATGCAGTGGTTTGAAGCCCTCTCTACCCCTCATCAAGCACCAGTAGAGGGCTTCGCAAGAAGTTTACAGGTGTTGGCGAGCTGAGTCCTGATTAACTTGGCAAGCACACTCCAACCCTCAATTGACTTTTATTATTTTCAATTCTTAATTGAATCCTGCTGTTGTTTCATCCAACTTTTAACTTATTTGTGTGCTCTAAACTCAAAATGTTCTTCCCCTGGGCTTACAACAGTTCCCTGGATTAAACAATGGACTGACCCAACATCATTACTGTTGGTCCTCTTTATTTATTTATTTTTTTTAAATGATCTTTATTAGGACGTCAGACATAGGAACAATATAACAGAAAAGGAAAAAAAAGCGAACAGTAAATAACTATGCCTTAGGTCCTATTTTTCATTATATACCAGCCACCCCCCACCCTCCCCACCCCCCCTGGTGGATCCCCTCAGGGTACAAAGAAAAGCATAGAATCAAAAAACAAATGAATGAGTAAGTAAATAAGTATATAAGCCCGATCAAATTCAACATTCTTCCTGGTTCAACCAATTATTTAGATATCTCCATATTTTTTCTCCCTCCCTCTGAAACCTATTTCCTCTTCTCCTATACACAGAAATCTCCCAATGGTACACAAATAAAAAGTTACTAAACCATACATGAATCGAAGGAGGGGTCGGATCAAGCCACACCGTGGCTAAGCAAAGCCACAGTACAGCCATTGCTACAAATACCACCTTATGGTCTGGTTCAGCCATGCTTTGGTTGGAAACTCCTAACATAATAACCTGGGGGGTCAGCAATACAGAATATCCCAAAACTTGTTCTAAGCGCAGTTGAATTTTACTAAGCAATTGGGACAAACTAGGGCATGTGGCAAGCATATGCAGACTGCCCGTGGCGAGCAGCCCACATCGTGAGCAATTTATCCCAGAGGTTCCCCCCCTCATTTAGAAATTTGAGCAGGAGTGATATAAATATTTAGCCAAGTCTTAAAACATTGTACCTGTATGTTAGCAGATATACACGCTGTTTGGCTATACAAGAGAGAATCTTCGCACTCGCCTTGTCCAGCTTGTAAGGCCGATTGCCACCTGTGAAAATGCTTAGCTAAGTCATCTTTCCTTTCCTCATTTACAAGTTTATATAAAGATGATATTGATGATTGACCCCCATTAATCAAATCGATTAGCTGGATGCCTGTCCAAATGACAGTTCTTTTACAGAGAAAGTCCCTAATCTGTAAATATTTAAAAATGTGTTTATTCTCAATTCCATAGTTCTGTTTAATGGTCTCAAAGGTCAACATGTTAGTATCAGGTATAATATCCCCCATACACTGAACCCCCTTGTCTACCCACTCCTTAAAATAGGCATCCCGAAATATTTCTGTGAATAAAGTGTTCCTTGTAAAGGGAGAGTTTACATGAAACCGCCCAATTCCAAACATTTTGCAGGCCGCCGTCCAAACCCTATAGGCACTTAGTAAAACCTTAAATTTCACCCTTTTAAAATAAGCAAAATCTATATGACGAAAAAAAAAGTCCCCTAGCCTCGGCACCATAAATTAAATGATATATCGATTTATCCAAGGTATCAGAGTTCCCTCCATCCAATAATTCACCTCTTTGTTTCAAAGTAATAGACCAATAGTGAATTTGAAAATTAGGTACTGCCCACCCAACCCTATCTCTAGGTAGAGTCATAAATTTAAGGGCCCTTCTTGGACGTTTCCCAGCCGATAGAAACCCTGATACTATCTGATCCAATTTTTTAAACCACGATTTATCTATCCACAAAGGAATTGCCCTAAAGCAATATAACATTTTGGGAAGGAATATTATTTTGACAACATTACATCTGCCAATCAATGTCAAATGTAAGTTATTCATTCAACGGGTGTCCGCACCTAGTTTTTGTAATAAAGGCTTAAGATTAATATCCACAATTTCTTCAGGTTTGGAGTTAATATCTATACCTAAGTACTTGGTGTTTTCTACTATCCGGTGGTCCATTACATTAATTTTGTCATTGTAAATTATTTGAGTTTTACCCTCATTTAGATGATAGCCAGAGATCTTGCCAAACTGTGACGTTAGGATATTAATTTCAAGTAAAGCCGGCTGAGGAGAACAAGCCAAAATAGCTAAATCATCAGCATAACCTAAAATTTTAACGTCTCCACCCTTAGCCTGCTCAGGTAGAATTATCGGGCCTTCCAGTATCGTCCTGATTAAGGGATCAATATAGATGGCAAATAACAAGGGGGAACACGGGCACCCCGGTCTTGTTCCTCGCAATATTTTTATTATCCCTGATTGAACCCCCATTGCTGACACCTTGGCAATAGGCTGTTGATACATGCTCTGAATAGCTCGAATACATTTTTCCCCAAGACCATAATGCTTCAGAGTGGCCCATAAAAAAGGCCAGGAGACCCTATCAAAAGCTTTTTCCGCATCTAGCAGAATTAAAGCCATAGGGTCTCCTGTAACCTTGGTGTAATCGAACAAAGTGATTGTTCGACGTTTGTGATCAATAGTTTCTTGCCCTGGAACAAAGCCATGTTGTTGAGGAGAGACATTTTTTTTAATAACTGAAGCCAGCCTGTTAGCGAATATCTTAGAATAAATTTGTATATCACTGTTAATCAGCGTGATAATCTATATGAACCGGTATCTGTCGCTATCTTACCTTTCTTTCAAAACAAAACAATCTTAGCCATCCGCCAGGATTCCGGGGGTTTAACCCCGCTCTGAACAGCTCTGAACATCTCCAACATAATGGGTATGAGCTAGATTTGAAACAGCTTAAAAAATTCTCCGGGTAGAAAATCTGGACCTACAGCTTTCCCAGATGGGAGGGAATCTATAGCGAGAGAAAGTTCTTCCAGATTAATTCGAGCATCGAGCATATCCTGATCTTCAAGTGACAGTAAATCAGCTTCAATTTCGCTAAGATACCTTAGGTATTGCCACCTGTGTCTCATTATTTTCCCTAAGATCTTCTGAATAGAGCTTTTGATAAAATTTCCGAAAGGCCAGTAAGATTGCCTCTTCCTCGGTGACCATACCAACATTCGGGTCAATTATATTTGTAATCCGTTAAACAGCTAGTTTTTCATGAATCCTTATTGCTAACATATGGCCAGCCCTTTAATTACTCTCATATAATTTAAATCGCCAGGCTAGATATTTGCCTGCAGATTTTGCTAAGGCAATTTCGGTTATGGCGGATCTTGCAATTGTAATCCTGGTTTGAGCTATTTCAGCCTCTCCACCCTCATTAAGAACCAGTAGAGGGCTTCGCAAGAAGTTTACAGGTGTTGGTGAGCTGAGTCCTGATTTACTTGGCAAGTACACTCCCACCCTCAATTGACTTATTATTTTCTATTCTTAATTGAATCCTGCTGTTGTTTCATCCAACTTTGAAGTTAGTTGTGTGCTCTAAACTCATCACTTTCTTCCCCTGGGCTTACAACAGTTCCCTGGATTAAACAATGGCCTGACCCAAACAACATCACTGTTGGTCCTCTTTAAATGAAAAGTCATAACCCGGAGGCTCAGACGCCCCCAATGAGATATTCCCATTTTAGGTGACCCTCGTCAATAAACTAGAGTGCAAGCAGTAGGCCTGAGATTTCTGCAGAGAGTAAAAGCACTTTTTCAAAATCCAAAACAGCACCTCCTATAACTGCAGGTTACCAGAAAAACAGTTTATCGTTTCTCACGCTTATAGATTATTTTAAGAATTCTTGAACAGAAGGGTCTTCAACAATAAACATTACTGTTTTGAAAACAAATAACGAATGTGAGATAGGTTGTGGCAGGTCAGAATTGATGAGAATTAGCAGAGCTGCATGTTGCTGCCAGTGCTAGGTGCTACACATTATAACTGAGTAGATTTGTGAAAGCAGCCTGTGGGTTTTAAAGTTCAAAGTGAAGTAGTCACAAAGAAACAAGGTTTTAACTCACAGGGAATACTTGCGCTCCGCTCAGTTTCTGACTACCTGTCTGGTTGAAAATTAAAGTTGGTGGTGCCACAGGAAAAAGGAAACCCTCTGAACCCTTCAAAAGGTATTGTTACACAAAACCTAAAAATTATGAAAACGATTTCCTATGCACACACAATATCAATTCAAATACAAAGTATTATAATCATTCGTCCGTTCAGTATGATCCTAGAAATTATTTTCCCCTTCTCCTTGTATGAGCAATTCTTTCTTTTATTGCTCAAGCAATCTCACGCCAGCCGACACGTGTTTCGTCAGAGTACAGATTGCTCTGACTCTTCAGGGCTTTCTTCTAATGATGGCGTATGTTGTAATTCCACTTAACCGGTGATAATTCCAACCCGGTAAGTGTGTCTTGTGTGGTCACTTGTAATATAGATCTTCACTCACTTCTTTATAAAATAATTAATATGTTCAAAATGCCGTATTTAAACGCACGGGCGGAACAGAAACAATCCCTGTAATCCAATCGTTAATTCTCATTTTGTAGAATCCAGTCTCAGCGAGATAGATCTCGTATAAAAGTGGTTAGTTGTGTTTACACCACGCACAGTCCGAATATCCCTGGACCTCCTATTCTGCCCGGCCGCGAGTCCGGCGTCTCACAGTCAATGGTGTAGATAGAATGCGCAATACCCTGAATTTATCAAATGTATTTTCTTGGTACTCACCTTCCAGGCATTTTTTGTTCCTCATTTGCCAGCCTCCTTCAAATTCTTAAAGTAGCAAATGTCAATGAGGCAGATCCCCCGCCTAACAAGTAGCGGTCACGTGGAACTCTCTCCCTGTGTATCTGTGAAAGCAAACTAAACTGGTGAGCTTTAAGAAACTGTTGAAATCGTGTTTTTTTACACAACAATCATGATAATCTGCTGACATAATTGTCATGATAACCCAGTTTCTCTCCCATCGCTAACCATGCACTCCACAAATATTACAAATAAATATTTCCAATATGAGTAAGTAAAAAAAATGTTCCACATCAGGTCAGCCTCACTTTTGTTGTGAGTGGGGAAGGGAGATTTTCATATTAGGGTTCTGGCACCCTAAAGAGTTGTCCATGTATTAAGGTATTCAATGAGAAAGGATGCTCTAAAGATTACAGAGGAGTTTTGGAAGACTGTCTGTTAGACCTGGCACCTTGGCGTGAGTCTCCCTTCCACTTTTTGCTGATGTGCCTCCGATGTTTTGCTGGTTTTCCGATACTCAGGGCACTGCGCCACGGCTGACCCGTGCCGCAGTGCAAGTGCTCCCTACTGTAAATTGTACATGTGATTGATGTCCATGATTGGCTCGTTGGATTTACTGTTAGTCCCTAGTAGAGTGCACCAGGAGTGCCAGGGCTTGTAGATGCCAATACTGCTGGTGGGCCTGCAGCGCTGGTTGCGCCACCCACCGAAGCAGCCGTAAGATGTGTCTGGGGTCCGCCATTGCAGACCCCGCGTGCAGTCGCGTACTGTCACGCTGGCTGGGCAAGTGCACCCACTTGCCAGCCGCCAAACCTTCCCTTAACTTCATGTTAGTCACCCCTATGGTAGGCCCGAGGGCAGGGTGCATTGTAAGTGTAAGGTAGGACAAGCCCTGATGTGCGTGGCATGTCCTAGTAGTGAATTACAACTAAATTCGTATTTCACTATTGTAAGGCTACCTGCTTCCTTTAGGCCAGAACGAGCGGCTGGAATTATTACACCCTATAATCCCAGCCGGCTCAGGGAGCACGGTAGAGAGTCGTGTTTAGTATGCCTGAACTCAGAATAATAAAATATTTCTTTTAGTAAAGTTCATTTTAGTATCCTGTGTTTGCAAATGCTACTTTTAGAAAGTTAGCATTTGCTTGCCTAACCATTTCAGCCCGCCTCTGCTGGTATGTGTATCTGACTGTCTGGGATGTGTGAGTGACAGGGCTGGGGGATGACAGGTGGTGAATGCGCAGATTACACCTTAGTGGGAGGTAGGAGTGGCTCTTGACTCTGAATCTTGCTGTGCTCTGCCACCACAATGCTGGCTCCACCCTCCTGGGGAGCGACTGATGACTCAGCCGACACCTGGCCCAGGAAGGGCGAAGCCCCATCAACAAGGTACTTCTGGCTGCCCCTGTCCACACAATGGTGGCTCCACCTCCTGTGGGGCGTCTGATGCGCCTGCCCCTCACACTGAAAGCAGAAGCCGGAGTACACCCACCAAAGTACTCAAGGACTGAAAGTGGCTATGCAAAGGCCCCCCTGGCCTGCGAGAACAAAAGAAATGCAGTATAAAAGAAGGAGCCCTGCTCCTTGTAAATTAGATCCTGTTTGTGCTACAGAAGGAACTCTGCCCGACGAGAAGGACCGGGAAGGACAAGGAAGAGTGCTGACTCTTGCCTGTGTCTGGTGCCTTGCTGCTGAAGGAGAGGAAAAGGAAAGACTACAAGAGACTTTTGCTTAGTGAAACTTTGTGCCAAACTCTGCTGAAGAGATCTCCAAGGGCTTGCTGCTGAACTTGCCCCCTGACCAGCGCCCCAGGACCAGTGGGCGCTACATCCTGAAGAAAGTGACTGTGTGTGCTGCTTATCGCTGCAGTACTGACAGAAGGGTCTGGGAGCGCTGGGCAAGCCTGCCACACTCCCCGTATCCAAGGCATCGACATCCCCCCAAGCACCGTGACCGGGGCCCAAAGCAACAGCGAGAGCAACGTGAGGTCCAGCCGCCGCTGGCCCGAACACCGTGACTGCACCTGCACTGGGAGCCAGAGAGCAAAGTAAAGGAGGACCCGTCCGGTCCAAGCTCCCGGATTGACTGCGTCAAGCCACCTGCGAAGACGGACAGCTGCCTATGATAAACCCCCCTCTGGTCGGTATCCTGCCCGACAGCTCAGCTGTGAGCGCACAGCTGCAACCGGCACTTGGCTGGGTACGTCCTGCACTTGGGGACCGTACTGCCACTTGCCACCACCACACCGCCGCCGACTCCAGGATCGGAGCGAACGTCGAAGGAAGGACCCTGCCGCCACAGAACACCGCCGCCCCGGATGACCCGTGACCTGCCCGGCTGAGAGACGCAGCGAACAGCGACCCCGGAAAAGCAACGCGACGTGGGACAGCTCCCCTGGAAGCCGACCGCTCCAAAAGAATCGAAAGGTACTGTGTTGTATCCTCACGGTGCGAGCGTCCTGCAATCCGAGCTCGCACCGCGCCATCTACTCCCAACACGAGCCTACTCTGAAATCGAGGCTCGCACGGCGCCCGGCCCCCGGGGCCCACGTGGAGAGCGCATTGAGGCGCTACGAGACACTGAACCTTGTCGAACCTGGGCAGAAGGCCCAACAAACTGCGTATTGCTAAAAGAGAACTGTGGCAACCTAAACTCAAGTAACCTGGAACCGATATTGAAAGTTTGATAACTGTATTTACAAGCCTGCTTGAAATCTATATAAAGATATATATTTTTACAAATACAGTTTGGTGTCATTGTGTGGTGGGTTGGTTGTGATGGTATGATATTGCAAATGTTTAACCCTATATGCCCCAAAGATTAGCCTAAGACTGCTTAAGCCACACTACCTAGAGGGTAAGCAGAGGTTGTCTGGAAGGTAACCCTCAGCCCTGACGAGGAAGAGAGAGTCCCTGCTTGTCGCTAGTGCTACACTGCGCCAACTAGAGCCTCCCCCTTCCTACATTGGACGCAGCGGTGAGGATTTTCGAATTTACATTTGCAGTGTCTATACCTTAACTTCTGACCATTGCACGGTGATTACAGTCCAGTTACTTAGCCACAGGTTTTATTGTAATTTTGCTGAGAGAAGATCCCTAGCGAAGAAGCCATGCCGGGCGCGACGAGCCTGGATGGAGCGGAGTCCACGACCTCTGAGATGTTGGAGGTGGAGTGGGACGCCACAAAGCTGGATACGTACTCCAGAACGGAACTTAAGTTTTTTTGCAAAAAACTCAAGGTTCCACACACCGGTTGCAAGAACAAGCCACAACTCTACAAGGCCCTGAAAGCCTGGGTAGAGTCCCGAAAGGCCCCGGAGGATCAAGATGCCCTCGCGGAGCAGGAGGCAACTGAGGAGCAGAATGCACCTGTAGATCTAGTGGATCTCGAAAGGCAAGACAGCGTGCTCAGCTTTGGTAAAGGCCTGTCGCCAGAGGAGCTGGCAGACAGGAAGGAAACGAGGGATCACGAAAGGAAGCTGGCGGAATTGAAAATCCAACTGGAGCTTGAAACCAAAAGAATGGCGCTGGAAGAGCGAAAGCACCAAATGGATTATGAGTTGAAAATGAGGGAGATGAGTCTAAAGGAGAGAAACTTGGATCATCCTCCCTCTGGTGGCAGCACAACGCCAGTGCAGGTAGAGTCAAGAGTTCACATCCCTAAAGATGTAGTTAAAGAGTTCTTTAAGGGGGATGACATAGGACAATGGTTTAGGGCATACGAGGTAGCCATGTCCTCCCACCGGGTCCCTGACAAGGATTGGGGAGCGGGGTTGTGGGGAAGGTTCCTTAGCGAAGGGCGGGACACCCTGCTAGATTTGCCCGTTGAAAACCAGAAATCCTATTCCCACATGAAAGAAGCTTTAATGAACAGGTACGGGCTTACCCCTGAAATGTATAGACAGAAGTTTAGGGGATGTACTAAGCGGCCTGGGAATACGTATGTGGAGTATGTGACTTATTTTTGCAGAGCACTGGATGGTTGGGTGAAGGGTAGCAAAGTGAATGATTTTCAAGGTCTCTTTGATTTAATTTCATGGGAGCACTTGTCTGATCACTGTTTTCCTGAGTTACGCCAACACCTGATCGATAGCAAGCTGTCCAACCCGAGGAAGCTTGCTGAGGAGGCGGACCGCTGGCTCAGCACCAGGGTCCACAAGGGTCCAGTGGGAGACTCCGCCAAGAGTGGGCAGGGTCCCCAGCAGAAGAGTGGGGGGGACAAGGGAAAACAGAAAGGGTTCCAGAAAGGCCCCCAAAGTAATCCCCAAGGGAACCAGCAGCAAGGTTCTCAGCCTCCCCCACCCCCAAAGCAGAATGGGGCCCGACAGGTAAACCTGTTCCAAAGGGGCCCTTCAATTGTTTCAAATGTGGTGAGCCGGGGCACATATCCAGTGACCCCAAGTGTCGCCTGTTTGGAAAACCCGCACCCACTGGTGCTCCGCCCCGTCAAGTGACTAGCGTTCACTTAGGAGAAGAAGTGATGGTCCCGGGGGGGTGGAGATCCCGTTCACATGACCCTAGTCTCGCTAGGAGACAGTGAGATGATCCCTACGAACTACCTACCCTCTAACACTAAGAAATATGGGCAGGTGGTGATCATCAATGGTAAGGAAGCTGAGGCTCTTAGAGACACAGGAGCCAGTGTGACTGCAGTGAGGCAGCACCTGGTGTCTCAAGAGCAGGTTGTACCCCATGCCTACTGTAGGGTTATCAACGCTGATAATTCAGAGAGTCAGTGTCCGATGGCTCAAGTTCCCTTCGAGTGGGGGGGGGTCTCTGGTACTCTGCAGGTCTGTGTGAGGAAAACCATGCCTGTTGACTGTTTGCTAGGGAATGACTTGGAGCACTCCCCTTGGGAAAAGGTGGAGAAGACGACTCACCTGAGGATGGTGGGTCTGCCTGACTGGGCGTGCGTGACCACCCGGTCGATGGCAGCCAGTAGGGGTGATCAAGAGGTCCTGGGGCCCGAAGGAGAGGCCCAGGAACCGGCTTTAGGGAGAAGGCGCAGGGGGCGCGGGAAACCGGCCCCTGAAGTTCCCACGGTCCAGGAGGAGGCAGACCTTGAGGGGGATGCCCTGGAGCCTACAGTGGAACAGATTGCCGAACTGGGGGACCTGCCTGAGCTGACCCATTGGCAGCAAGAAGGAGGACCCTCCAGGGAGGAATTCTGCAAGGAGCAGAAAGAATGCCCTTCTCTCGTGGGTATGCGGCAGCAGGCTGCAGACCAGGCCAATGGTGTTC
This sequence comes from Lissotriton vulgaris, assembly GCF_964263255.1. NCBI lineage: Eukaryota > Metazoa > Chordata > Amphibia > Caudata > Salamandridae > Lissotriton > Lissotriton vulgaris. Next base: position 1,185,199,292 of record NC_141693.1, on the reverse strand, counting down.
AGGCCAAAACAAATTACGTGTACTGGGAGAACGACCTCCTGTATTCAGAGCCTAAGGCTGCTGAACCTGGGTCAGCCCGTGTGCTGGTGGTACCCCAGAAGTTCAGAGCCTTCCTACTGGGTCTGGCTCACGATGTGCCGTTAGCAGGACATTTGGGGATGGACAAGACCTATGACAGGCTTGTCACCCACTTTTACTGGCCCCAAATGCACAAGAGCTCAGATGCTCATTGTAGAGCCTGTCCGACTTGCCAGGCAAGTGGGAAGAGCGGAGGGAAGAACAAGGCTCCCCTCCAACCCTTCCCTGTGGTCGGTACGCCATTCCAGCGAGTGGGTATTGACATCGTTGGGCCTCTGGACCCCAAGACAGCCATGGGCAACAGGTTCATCCTGGTCTTGGTGGATCATGCCACCCGGTACCCTTAAGCCATCCCTCTGAGGATAGTGACGGCCCCCGTGGTGGGACGTGCACTGATGGGAATTTTCTCACGAGTAGGATTCCCTCTAGAGGTGGTGAGCGACAGGGGGACCAACTTCATATCCAAGTATATGAAGTCCCTTTGGCAAGAGTGTGGTGTAACTTACAAGTTCACCACGCCTTACCATCCCCAAGGAAACGGGTTGGTTGAAAGATTCAACCGAACCCTGAAGGGCATGATCATGGGCCTGGAAGGTCCAATGAGGCGTAAGTGGGACGTCCTCTTACCATGCCTGCTCTTTGCATATCGCAAGGTACCCCAGAAGTCCCTAGGGTTCAGCCCCTTTGAACTGCTGTACGGTCGACCCGTGAGAGGACCACTGAGTTTGGTAAAGGAAGGCTGGGAGCAATCTCCCAGGAAACCTCCCCAGAATGTATATAGCTACATGCTGGCCTTCAGAAACCAAACCAGGCGCTTCAGACAACTTGCCGAGGCAAATCTGGAAGCGAGCCAGGAAGAAATGAAGCGGTGGTACGACCAGAATGCCACTCTGGTCGAGCTTCAGCCTGGACAAGAGGTGTATGTCCTGGCCCCAGTGGAGCCCTGTGCCCTTCAGGATAAGTGGACAGGTCCATTTGAGGTTGTGGAGCGCAAGAGCCCAGTGACATACTTGGTGGACATGAAGACGCCCAGGAACCCTTTGAGGGTCCTACATGTCAACCGCCTCAAGCCCCACTTAAGACGGTCCGAAGTGGGCATGTTGTTGGCAACTGATGATGGAATGGAGGAGGAGTCGGAGCTAAGCATGGGCGAATTTTGCGGATCTCGCGTTCGCGAATTTTGCGGATTTGCGGATTCGCAATCCGCAAAATCCGCGAATTCCCGCGAATTTGCGGATTTTTTTTTTTTTTTGTGTTCGCCCGTGTTTCTGCCAGTTCGCGAGGGTTTTTACAATTTCGCAATTTGCGAACTTACCTGTCGGGTCGCAAGTTTTGCGAACTTGTTGTTTCTACATGTCCAGCCTGTTTGGGACACTCTTCTTCATCACTGCCACTCTCTGTCACCACTGCCACTCTCTGACTACTCATGCCACCCTCTGGCCCACCCATGCCACCCTCTGTTTCATCACCACACCCTCTGGTTGTCCAGTGTACATTATTTTCGGCAAAGCAAAGCACACCTTCCCTGCCTCAAGTGACCTGAATTAATTTGGGGCTGATTAATGTGTCACAGAATATTTTTTTAGCTGGCACCTGCTTCCTTAGTGTGCCCTGATTAGTGATCTTTTGCACTTGCTAAGTGCTTTCATTGTTGCAAAATTAGTTACAACACCTGCCCTGCCCCAACTGACAATAATGAATTAGGGGCTAATTAATGTGTCACTGAAAGAATTTAAAGTTCCAGCCTGGCACCTGCTTGTCTGCTCCTTTAGCTGTAAATCAGGACCTTTGTGGCATACAGTTAAGGTCAGAGCAGGGTCACACAATAGTTGCAAGCAGGCAACCGAATTCTGGAGGGCCCCCTCAGGAAGCAATACAAAGAATCGTTACAAATCATGAGGTTGACCTTTTGCACCTGCTCATTGCTTTTGCTTTTGCTGAAATCGTTTTGCGGTTTTTTTCGCGCTATTCGCGGGGCGCGGCGTCGTGCGAAACCGACCGCGGAAGCCGCCAATTCGTGCGAATGAGCATTTTATTTTTTTGCGGCTTGTTGTTTCGCGAGTTTTTTTGCAGTATTCGCGAGCCGCTTGCAGCGCAACACGCGAATTTACCCCAAGGTCGAGTACGGGCGCGGCCATTTTGTTTGCGTGACGTATTTCCGTTTCCGCCCGCTATGTATAATCTCGCGCAGTAAGCGCATTGCGAGTAGAGGTTCGCACGAGATCGCGCGGGAAATCTAGAGGTTCGCACGAGATCGCGAGGAAAATCTCGCGCGAACTGACTTTCGCGCTCGGAAACGGGCGCCGGCCATCTTGTTTTTCATTCATTTCCTGTGTCTGGGCATGGTGTTTAATCCTCTTGATATCTTTCCCATCCTTTGCTTGTTTTCAGTTTTTTTTTTACGATTTTGCTTCTTATCTATCCCTCTCTTTTCCTAGCTGTATATTTTTGTCTTTTCTGCTATTTTTCTTTACTTTTAAACTACTTTTGTAAACTCTTTTCTTTTCTTCTTCCCTATCCTATTCTTTCTTAATTTTCTACTTCTTCCTACCTTACCTGCCCAGACCATGGTCAAGCCAGGCGCCGTGAAGCTGCCCAGGCACTTGAGGGCCGCAGCGGCGGCGGGGAGTAGTGCTGGACCCAGTGGCAGGACAGCAGGCGTGAGATCGAGGGGGGAGCAGGTGACGCGCCGGGAGATATTCAGCCCGGAGGAAGTGGGCGCGCTGGTGTACTTTGTCCAGCGCCGCCTGCCCAGGACCATCGCGGGAGGCGGCAGGATCGCGGCCGGCGGCTATAACATGCGGGAGCGCCGGAAGCGGTGGGAGAAGGTGTGCTGGGCCATATCCCACCTCTACGGGGTCCAGCGCACCTACAGCCAGGTCACCCATCGCTGGACGGACCTCCTGGACCGCGAGCGCGACCTGCTGGACCAGCTCGGCTTGGAGATCCCCGGCCTTGGTGAGTAGTAGTAGCCATTGGCATTTAATCACTCACTACTATGATGTTTTCTCCTGCTCTGTGTTGTTGTATTGCAAATATTTGTTTTTTACATGGAGCAAGCCAATAATGCCGCTGATGACGATTACATTGTAGTTAAATTATATTTCAAAATCTTCTGTGCATTTCAGGTGCACTGCTCTCCTTCTCAGTGGGGTTGCTACTATGCTTATTTGTTTTCTATTTCGTGGTCTCATTGGCCTGAGTAACTATTATGTATGAGTGTACTTAACAGAACTGCGTAATGCTAGACACTAGGGGGCAGATTACATTTACAAGCCCCTTGCGCCACGTTTACGTTGCCTTGCGTGACGCAACAGCGGCGTAAACGTGCCGCATCCCTGCAAGTCATTTACAGCATGACGCATCTAGGGAGATGCGTCACGTTATAAAGCCATGGGCCTGCACCACAATGGGTGCGTTCCTAGTACGCAGGGTGGGCGGTCCAGCGGCTGTGCGCCTCGCAAAATTGCCTGCGTGAAATCTACAAGATTTAACGCAGGCACTTCTGCGACGCTGCTACGTCAATTCAATTCCTTATGTCTGCTCGAAGCAGGCGAAAGGACTGACACAGCATGTAAAGTATTGGGTGGCCCTGAGCATTACTGGAGTTGCATTGCGTTGGCGACGTGACTCCAGCGATGCGCCGCTCTTACGTGACGAGATGCGTCACGCAAGTGCCTACCCTTGCGCCAGGGCGCGCCGCATTGTAAATGAGGCACATCTGCCGTGTCGCAAGGGTAGTTTTGCGTGACGCATTTGATCTGGCGCATCTCTGGAGATGCGCCAGAACGCGTAAGTAAGTATGCCCCTAAGGGGCAGAATTGCAATTACCGTCGCATCCCTGCAAAGTAGCAGGGATGCGCCATTAATTGTGCGGCCCGCTACCACCACCAAACATGGTGCGCCGTATTTGCAATGCGGCGGCGGCGCCCCATGGGCCCAAAACGTCACCGAAGCTTTACTGCTGGAGTTGCGTCGCAACGATGGCGCAGCTCCATCAATGCTCTGGGGTACCCTATCTCCCCAATGCTGGGTCAAGCCGTACGTCTGCTTCAAGCAGGTGCAGGGTTTGTGTGACGCATCATTGTCCTAAAGGTGACTGATTGATATTTTGTAGATTTCCCTCAGCCACTATTAGGATGTGTTCCAGCGCAGGAATGCCCTCCCTTGCGCCGGAACGCCCCCTGATGGCGCAGGGCTTTATAACGGGATGCATCTCCCAAATGCGTCACGTTGTTATAATATTATACGCCGCACCATGGCGCCCTTTTTTGTTTAGCTGCTGCGTCACAAAAGTCACGCAAGAACGGCGCAAAAGAGCCGCAAGGGCTTAAATCTGCCCCTTCCTTTGTAACCCTGACAATAAGAAAAATAGTGGCGGTGGATTGATAGTTTGACTATTTAAATGACTGGTAATGTAGCAGGCAACTGTTAGTGTTGTCACTGATCTGACTGAAATCACAATGGAGTTTGTCTGTCACTTTGCGTCTTGCCTGCGGACTGCTGCCTGCCAGTCCTAGGTGAACGTTTCAGTACTTTGTTTAGTGAGTTACGTGACTTTCGAAGTCACAGGTCCGCATATAAATGAAAAGTAACCATAATCAATATAATTTCGCAGAAATATTTTGTTATTGTTCTTTTGAAATGTTTGATTTGGTTGACATTGACAAGCAACAATCATCCATGTTTTCTGTTCTTTCTTTCATGTTGTACGTCAGCTCCCCCCAGGGGCGAGAGGAGGACACAGGAGCAGCAGGCGGCGGATGCTGTTCATCAACAGGGCCAGGATCGGGCAGGCGAGGGCTCCTCTGCTGGCCCCAGTAAGTTTTCATTTTAGACTAGTACCTATTTTTCCTAGCGTTCCTCATTTGACTTTTTTCAAAATTGTCTTTGCTCTTCTTGTAGACTGTATCTAAATTCTTATCCTGCCTCTACTATGACTCCCTGTGGTATTACTAGATTATTCTTATTAGTCTGTCTGTGTAGCTAACTAAGATTGCACGGTTGGCGAAACTCCCATGATTCTAGTCAGCAATAGCTCTATCAACTTAGTGCAGTCCTCTGGGATTGTCCATAATGTCTTTTGAAGTGTTCTATCTGGACTCATGCTTGCAAAAATTGCAAAACCTTTCGCTCAGTCACTCTAGTCTGGACCAAAAAACACAGATTGTATTTAAGTTTAAAAGCTTTATTAAAAGTAAACACATTTATTAAAATGAAGTCATAATAAAACTAAACGTTTAACTGATAATGGAAAAGTGGTTAGTGCTGACGATTAATTGAAGACATTTCTTGTGGTCGAGCCGAGCTCTCACCTGGTTTCAACTTGATCTTGTTGTTAGAAGTCCATCTTCTGTCTGTGTGGAGAAAAATGGTGCGTGTTAAAAAAACAGCCTTCATCAGTTGTGCCAAAAAGTGCAGCAAGACAACCTTCCCTGGAAAAAGGGACATTTTTTTTTTAACTTTAACGACAGTCACAAATTACATTGTTTTCACATGTCTTCATTCCTAGACCAAATACTAGTGACTGCTTTATTCTAACATTCTTAAATGTACTTTGTAGGTGGAACATCTGGTGGCGGGGCCAGTGTGGAGGTGGTGGTGCTCGACACCGAGGCGGAGGGCGAATCGGGCGATGCTTCAGGGGAGGAGGCGGCGGCGGCAGCTGTGAGAGTTGAGACGGTGGTGGTGGCGGCCAGAGGTAAGCTCTTATATATTCCTTACTTATTGAGATTGAAGACTAGCTGGGAAGGCAAGAATATGAGATGCATGGCTGGGTGAATGATGAAGCAATGATGGGTGGAAGGACAACAGCCTGGGTGGGTGACACAGAAACTGTATGTGTCCATATACCTGGATCATGCTACTATCTGACTCTTAGATAGCATATGTGTATCTAGAGCAGGGGTACTCCTAGTACGGCCCGCGGGCCGGTGGTGGCCCGGCAAGCCTTCGTTGGCGGTGCGCTGACCTTGCAGACAATCACTGCTCCCCCGGCCCCCACAGAGCAGAGGCTTTTTTGTATTTCACCTGTTAGCGCCCCTGCATCTCCACTCTGACAATCACTGCTCCCCCGGCCCCCACAGAGCAGAGTGGAGATGCAAGGCCACAAAGAGGTGAAATAGAACTAAGCCTCTGCTCTGTGGGGCCGGGCAAGCAGTGATTGTCAGGGTGGAGAAGCAGGGGCGCTAAAACAAACAAAGCCTCAATAATATGTTAATGGTCTTTTAAAGACCTGTTAAGTACTTTGGTGTTGTTGTCTGTGTGTGCGCGTTGAGGAAGCGGTCTCAACCCGGGCTGAAGGCTGACACAGATAGACACACACACAGTGAGATGACAGAGGGAGAGGGAGGGCAGGAGGGAGAGAGAGATGGAGGGAGGGCAGGAGGGACAGCAGGAGGGAGAGAGATGTATGTAAATGCTGGGTCTGGTGGCTCAGTGGATGAGGGCATCTGCTGCAGGGACCTGTGTGCAACCTCATGGTCACAAGTTATCGTTTTGCTTTAGCCCCGCCCCCTCTGACTCCGCCCCCACCAGTGCGGCCCTCGGCCCCAAACTACACTGTAAATGTAGCCCCTGAGAGAAAGTTTGTGAGTACCCATGATCTAGAGAGAGTAGACGGTCAGTGGATGAAGTAAGTGTAACTTTGAAGAGCATGTAACACTAACACTGCACCCGCACGTCCGTTCCAGTGTAGGAAAGGCAAGGAAAAGAACTTTTAATTTTGTCCAAATACTACCATAAATAGTAGCAGTAGTTTGTATTGCAAGCACTGCATAGATCCGGTTATTATGGTGGCCACTCCCTACCTCTCTTAATAAGTTTAGTAGTACTCAGTCATTCATGTGTGGATGTATCACTGCCTGTCACTCAATAAAAAGCAAAGCACCTAAAGTCATCCCATATATAAGCAAAAACATCCCATGTGAAGTGATAGATAATCAGATTATTTATCTTCTTCAATTTTCCATTTCTAGTACTCATTTCCACTGTAGGGTGAAAGTTAAATTAATTAAGCAGTAGCCCTTGAGTTGTAACAGAGTATTCTCAGTGCCACCCGTAATAGAAAAGTAAGAGATTCACCACCTGCATGTACTGGACGGGTACAGTAACGCAACGGCAACGCAAGTCTAGGTCACTCCTCATGGCGTGCGTCTCTTTTTCTCGGGTGCAAGTTTACCGCGCTGGCATTATGCCGGCTTGCAGAAAATAACGTACCAATTTTCCAAAACAAGAGACAAGAAGAAGAATAAGACTGGTGTACTTTCATAGTCGACTCCAATGGAAGTCCACAGTGCTCATAGAATTTGTTCCTTAAACTCCCACTAATGTTAGAGCAAGGATGAAGAAGTGTGAGGTTAGATAGATACTGGCCTCAATAGTTATGTAATGCGCTTGCAAGTTGCTAGTTGTACTGCAGCACACATTTCTGCTGAATGATTGAGTTAATCTTAAAGAGCATTGGTTACAGACTATGTCTTTCTTTCTTCATATAGGTTCTCCTTCCAAACGAACAAGGAGGAAGGAGCTGGCTAGAGCGGCCCGGCAACGGAGAATCGAGGCCACTGTTGCGGAATATCGGCGGCTGGTGGCCCTGGAGGACGTGGAAAGTGTGCGGTCGACAACAACGACAACGTCGTCCTCCGTGGCCTCACCGGCTGCCACCGTGACCCAGCACAGTGGTCCACCGAGACTGAGCCGGGCTGCCAAAGGCAAACGCCACCGCCGAGCAGCAAGGCCAACAGCTGCTTCTCACAGGCCTTGCACCTGCAAGGCAGTGAAGGCACGCCTGCGCCGCACCACCCTGATGGTGTCCCGCCTTCAGCAGGAGCTCGCCTTGCTCCGCGAGGAGCATGATGCCCTGGCCCAAAAAGTGAACAGCATCCACCCCTAGTGTCCCTTGCCCCTTTTTTAGAGACTTTTGGGGGGTGGGAATTGGGAGTTGGGTTTTTGGGGACTTTTGAAGGACAATCGTTGGGGTTAGGGAGGGTCTTGCGGGAGATTATTTTGTTAGGGATATAAATATACTTTTTCAAACTTTATCTGAGCATACCTGTTTTTTACTGCTTGCCTGGTGGGTGGGGGTTTAACGTTGACTGTTTTCCTGAAAGTTTAGTTCCATTTTCTTCCTTTAAGTGTAAATGCCCAAATGTTTTCAACACTAAGTGCCTCTCACAGACTAAGTGAAGTGAATCCAAGAGTCCTAGGACTTTAGTAGTACTACCTTCAGGCTCTCGTCTCTCGTACTAATACTCCATTATACCCCCAAACCACCAAACGCTTATCTTACCTGTAATTTGTGTTTGAAAGTAGGGCTAGGCCCAGGGCTGGCTCCACGGGAAACACCGAATAACGTTGGCAATCTTGGTCGGATAAAATTTCCTCATAGCGGTGGTAGTAGTGGTGTGCCACAGTGGCAGTTGCATGCCTATGAAAAAAAAGAAAATGAAATCTGGTTTGTCCTCCTGAGCAATTCAACGGTACAACTGAGAATATAGCAGGTGACAGAAGTACAGTAGAGCAGTGCCACATTGTAGCCTAACAAATGGTAAAGTATAACTACTAATTCGGTTGAAGTTCTTTCACATTAGCAATGGTTCTTTGTCAAGCAGAGTAAGAATATATCATCGACAACTGTGGAAAGAAAGAATGCGACAGTACAGGGCCTGTGTGGAATTATTGATAACTATATTCAACATAAGGTCTCTGTAGCCAGATACCCGAGAGCCTTGCTGGTCACTATAAATCCATTCACAACAACACTCAATGGGGTTGGTCTGGAAGGTGTCACGTTTACTCCCCGTGATCCAGTCGATGCAAATATGGTTCCACCTCCAAATGTCACCAACACCCAGAAGTGTAAACACAGGGTGTTCGAGGCATTAGGCGAGGGAGAAAAATAACAAACTAAAATAAAAAATGTGGGATGGGTAAAGGTAGGGTCAGCAGGGAAAGGATACCTGTAAGAGAAGACAAGACAGGCATCAGTGAAGTGATGTCCTAACATACAAGGGTACTCTCATATAGTCTCACTAAATAGTCTGCAAGTCTCCCGCCTACTCATGGGAAATGTAGTTTCATAGTACGGTAGGCGCTTAGGGGCTGCGTAACCTGACAGAAGGTATAGTAGATAGAAAAGGAGAAATTGCTTTTTTTCTAGGTGTCCCCTCACTCACCAGGGTTGCCCCTTGGTGACATGCTTCATCATTGGGGCCATCCCAGTCCTCTACGGCCTGGGGCGTGCTGCGACTTGCGAATTACGTAGGAGCACTTACAAATGACTATGTGTGGTGCAGATAGTGGAGTGGACTAAGTGATGTGTTAAGGGATCAATGTAGAAGCCGAGAGAGAGCAAAGAAATGCAGTCACAGTCAGAGAAAAAGGCAAGGGATACTGTATCTATGTGTGGTTGTAGTGGTCCTGTTGGAAGTGGTAAGTAAGTTGCCCGCAGAAAAAAAATCCTCCTATTAGCGGCACTCCTCCATTGCAGCCGACGCTTCGTCCACCGATGTTGGTCACCAGAAGACACCCTGTCCACTGCCTGCCTGATGCTGAATTGTGGCTCGCTACTGTGAAGCCTGACTCCATCCTTTTTTCCCCATTGCAGAGACTGAAACCCGGCCTGTAATTATTCAACGAAAAACAGGAAGTGATATAATATTACAACACCACTGATAAATAAATATAAGGTATGTAGGCTGTGGAGTGCAAAAAGTCACAATTTGTTTTTCCTAGTAGACAGACAGTACAATGTTTTTGAAAGTGCGTACTCTGAGTCACCTTTTGAAGGATAAGTAAGTATGGGCAAATTAATGTAGCGGATCTTGCCCCTCAAGCTAGGTGTACTGTAAACTGTGTTTTAGAACAAAAATAGATCTTCCTAGCAGTGCTCCCACCCAAAAAACGAGGCCTAGCAGAAAACTGGAGACAAAACTTACTTTGAAAGTAAAAGTAGGCCGAAGTACCCTAATTACCCATTACCCCCCGTGGATTGTATTCAAACCACTTGCAAGCAACCAAGCAAAAGTAGCCATAGCCAGCATCGCTCCAAGACTCGAAATCCCCCCCACTCAAACACATGCAATAGAAATACTGCTAACCCTAACGAACCCTAAGTTAAGAATAGTGGCAAAGGCTTTCTTTAACTATGCCAAATCCCCCCTTTCCCACCATGGATTTTCTTCAAATGACTTGCAACCAAAATTACACATTCTCACGAGTGCTCTAAGACCCCAGAACTCAGTTTGAAAAATCTAGAACACCCCGATACACATGCAATCCTGGTGCTAGGGCTAACCCTAACGAACCCTAAGTTACAAAAAGTGCCAAAACTAAAGGCTTTTCCGCGCGGATTTTGTCCCAACCACTTCTACCCGGTATTAGACCTTCCCAGGAATGCCCCAAGACCCGGCAACCCACCCGCCAAGAAGCATAACACCCCCAAACAGGCCAAAAGAAAAATCTCATACTTGCAATATTTCTGGGCCTTCGGTCCAAACGCGCTGCGTAGCTAGGCCATAAGTCGGGGTTGGCACGACGGATTTCCTGAAAAGCAAATGCAATCAAGATTAGAGTGTCCCAGCAGTGCTCCCAGACCACGAAACTCACCCGCAAACAGACGGAACCCCCCCTAAGAGCACCTCAAAGGCAAGCAAGTCATCAAAAACACAAAAAAAATTCCGCCTGGGATTTGGTCCAAAACACTTTTATCCGGTATTAGAGCTTCCCAGCAATGGCCCCAGAGCCGTCAACCCAGGAGAAAACGAGTAGAAGACCCCCAAACAGCCAAAGAGCAAAAGTACAAAAATGGGGACTTAGTCACTTTTTCACAAATTTCCCAAATCACTCCGCGCGCGCTCTGCAGCTAGGCCCTAAGTCCCCTCAGCCACCATGGATTTGCTTCAAACCTCTTGCAAAGTAAAGTATATATAGCCAGCAGTGCTCCCACACCACGAAACTCACCCGCAAACACCAGCAAGCCCCCCAAACAGGCCCCCGAAAACGCTACATAGAGCAAAATGTCTGAAATAGCCCAAAAAAAAATCGGCCTGGATTTTGTCCCAACCACTTCTACCCGGTATTAGACCTTCCCAGGAATGCCCCAAGACCCGGCAACCCACCCGCCAAGAAGCATAACACCCCCAAACAGGCCAAAAGCAAAATCTCATACTTGCAATATTTCTGGGCCTTCGGTCCAAACGCGCTGCGTAGCTAGGCCATAAGTCGGGGTTGGCACGACGGATTTCCTGAAAAGCAAATGCAATCAAGATTAGAGTGTCCCAGCAGTGCTCCCAGACCACGAAACTCACCCGCAAACACCAGCAAGCCCCCCAAACAGGCCCCCGAAAACGCTACATAGAGCAAAATGTCTGAAATAGCCCAAAAAAAAATCGGCCTGGATTTTGTCCCAACCACTTCTACCCGGTATTAGACCTTCCCAGGAATGCCCCAAGACCCGGCAACCCACCCGCCAAGAAGCATAACACCCCCAAACAGGCCAAAAGCAAAATCTCAAACTTGCAATATTTCTGGGCCTTCGGTCCAAACGCGCTGCGTAGCTAGGCCATAAGTCGGGGTTGGCACGACGGATTTCCTGAAAAGCAAATGCAATCAAGATTAGAGTGTCCCAGCAGTGCTCCCAGACCACGAAACTCACCCGCAAACACCAGCAAGCCCCCCAAACAGGCCCCCGAAAACGCTACATAGAGCAAAATGTCTGAAATAGCCCAAAAAAAAATCGGCCTGGATTTTGTCCCAACCACTTCTACCCGGTATTAGACCTTCCCAGGAATGCCCCAAGACCCGGCAACCCACCCGCCAAGAAGCATAACACCCCCAAACAGGCCAAAAGCAAAATCTCATACTTGCAATATTTCTGGGCCTTCGGTCCAAACGCGCTGCGTAGCTAGGCCATAAGTCGGGGTTGGCACGACGGATTTCCTGAAAAGCAAATGCAATCAAGATTAGAGTGTCCCAGCAGTGCTCCCAGACCACGAAACTCACCCGCAAACACCAGCAAGCCCCCCAAACAGGCCCCCGAAAACGCTACATAGAGCAAAATGTCTGAAATAGCCCAAAAAAAAATCGGCCTGGATTTTGTCCCAACCACTTCTACCCGGTATTAGACCTTCCCAGGAATGCCCCAAGACCCGGCAACCCACCCGCCAAGAAGCATAACACCCCCAAACAGGCCAAAAGCAAAATCTCATACTTGCAATATTTCTGGGCCTTCGGTCCAAACGCGCTGCGTAGCTAGGCCATAAGTCGGGGTTGGCACGACGGATTTCCTGAAAAGCAAATGCAATCAAGATTAGAGTGTCCCAGCAGTGCTCCCAGACCACGAAACTCACCCGCAAACACCAGCAAGCCCCCCAAACAGGCCCCCGAAAACGCTACATAGAGCAAAATGTCTGAAATAGCCCAAAAAAAAATCGGCCTGGATTTTGTCCCAACCACTTCTACCCGGTATTAGACCTTCCCAGGAATGCCCCAAGACCCGGCAACCCACCCGCCAAGAAGCATAACACCCCCAAACAGGCCAAAAGCAAAATCTCATACTTGCAATATTTCTGGGCCTTCGGTCCAAACGCGCTGCGTAGCTAGGCCATAAGTCGGGGTTGGCACGACGGATTTCCTGAAAAGCAAATGCAATCAAGATTAGAGTGTCCCAGCAATGCTCTCAGACCATGAAACTCACCCACAAACAGACGGAACCCCCCCTAAGAGCACCTCAAAGGCAAGCAAGTCATCAAAAACACAAAAAAATTTCCGCCTCGGATTTGGCACAAACCACTTTTAGTGCTTCCCAGCAATGGCCCCAGACCCGTCAACTCACCTGCAAAGAGGTAGAACAACACCCCCACAAGTGCTGAGTCTTTCTTCATTGGGCATAAACCAGCCCTCTGCTTTGATGGAAATAGGAGTCTGGAGGAGGAGGATAGAGGAGCATGTTCTTCTGAACTTGTGAACCTGAGGAATGCAGACTGCGGCACCTTCAAATAAATTAGCAAACAAGTGAAGACAGTTCTGCTGATGGGCTTGTCTTTGTGATAATCTGATTAAAGTTTGAATTATATTAACTGTGCACAACAAAGAAAGACAGACACACAGGAATAAAAGTGAATAAGGATGAAAAAGAAAGTTATTGATTCGTTGTCTCATTTTCAGGGCTCGAAGTCGGAATCACGGTCCAGGAATAAGAATAAGGCTTCGTCATCATACTCTGCGAATTCAGCCCGGGTGAGGTCAGTGCCACCTGACAGAGTAGAAATTCCCTCATCTATGGTGCTGGCCACCTCCTCTTCATCCGGCACGCTCTCTCGTACTCTTATATCTGGTGGTATGAGGTGCTGATTCATCTTGATCATTGTTAACCTCTCCACATTTTTGGGCGAGAGGCGGCTCCGTTTGGGAGTTACAATCCCACCAGCCGCACTGAAAACCCGTTCAGAAGACACACTTGCGAGTGGGCAAGACAAGTAGTTTAAAGCCAGGTTGGTGAGCTGTGGCCACAATTCTTTTTTCCCATGCCAATACGCCAATGGGTCAGAATTAACATAGACCTCTGTGGAGTCATTCAGATAGTCCTTCACCATCGACTCAAGGTCCTCCTCCAAGGTTCCTCCACTTTGCGTAGCTCTTGCTGTGCCTCTGGCCTTTTGAGAACCAAACCCACGCAGAGCTAGCCAATCCTCTTCAGCCTCCAATGTTTCTGCTGTCTTTCGTGCAGATGATGCGGTTGCCGGTGTCTTTAACGGCTGAGAGGTCACTTGTGCCACAGCCACAGGTGCAGAAGTGGATTGTTTTGACTGGGGATGGCCTGCTGATGTACTGCCATTTCCTTCAATTTCCAGCCGTTCTGTTTCAAACTTCTTGGCTGACAAGGCTAGCCAACGTTTGTACTTTGTAACATCTTCATCAGCAAAAGCAAAGAATGCTCTGCCTGCCAGCGCCTTTTTGTAGCGTGGATCCAGAATAGTAGCACAAATGTAATGCTGTTCTGAGTGGATCTTTTGAAGACGTTCATCACCTTGTAGGAGCTCTAATAATTGCTCAGCCAGAAGCAAAGAAGAGCCTTTCTTTTTGTCATCTTTTCGAAACACAGAACACACCTCCTTCAGTTGGTCCTCCAGCATGTACAACAATGGGATAGCTTTTCCCAAATTAGAGTCCTCCTTGCTGACTGCACGCGTGAAGACCTCAAAAGGACGAAGCATGCGTGTTAGGCTTTCAACTATGTTCCATTGCGGCCCACCCATCCTCAGCTCCTCTATACCCTCTTTCAAGAAATATTGATCGAGTTGCGTATACTGCTCATACAGACGCTCAAGCATGTAGAAGGTTGAGTTCCAACGTGTTACCACCTCCTGGATGAGTGCTTTCACTGGCATTTGACATTGATATAGCATGCTCCTCAGCTGCTTGCGGGCCTTAAAAGAATGCCTGAAATGCTTGCAAATTTTTCGGCAGTTCTCCAATACACTGCACGCTGCACTGTCTTTATTACCCAAGAATTTTTGGACAACCAGGTTTATACAGTGCGCCAAACACGGCACTCTGAAATAGTAACCGTCCCTCATGGCCTTAACTATATTGGAGCCATTGTCCGTGGAAACATAACCAACCTTGCGTTTTAGTGGGGACAGACAGTTAAGGACCTTTGTGTTAAAGACATCCAAAATGTTTTCTGCTGTGTGACGTTTCTCCAAACCAAACATGGCTAGTGTTGCATGTTTCCGAGCACCTTTAAAAACAGTGTTAGTGTCAACACCTGAGTTTAGCTTTGCTTTAGCCCCTGAAAAAGAGACCCAGTGTGCAGTGATGCACATGTAATCAGCGCCTGCGCCACTGGTCCACATGTCTGTTGTCAGATGTATAGTGTGAACAGCACTCTTCTGCAAAGCTGCCCCAATCGCCTTCAGAACATCTTCATGTAGTGCTGGAACCGCAACTCGGGCAAAATAGAACCGGCTAGGAACCTTCCATTTAGGGCAGAGCACTGCCACTAATTCTAGAAAACCAACCCCTTCGACAAAAGAAAAAGGGAGAAGGTCCAGAGCTAGCATTTTAGCCAGCTTAGTGTTATACAGACGGGTCATTGGGTGGTTGCGTTCATATTGCGCTTCTGTAAACAACATCTTTTTAATGTTGCCCTGGACCAATGATTTACGGGATGATGATCTCTTCGACCCAGTTACGCTCGCTGATGAACTTTTCCGCATTGATGTCTCACTCTCTCCCACACTCTTAGTGTGGCTCCCATGGGGTGTGCTGCTGACATGGGAACTGGGTGTAAGTGAAGTGTTTGGATCGTCTTCTTCTACCTCCTCGTCATCAGCAGATGACAAATCAACGTTTTCATTACGTGCAATTCCGGCTTTCTTGACCGCCTCTAGGTGCGGAAACCATTCGAGAGGGTGCCTTCTCTCAAGATGACCTCTCTGGCCTCCGGTACCATAGTTAGAACCAAGCTTACCACGACTATATCGAAGCTTACAAAGGCTACAAATGGCTACGTTTGCCTTTTTTGGGCAAACACTAAAGAAGTCCCAAACTGGAGACTTGAAATGTCTTCGGGGGCCGCCGCCGGAGGAGGCGTCGATACTGGTGGTGGTGGTCCTGCTGCTAATGACAGATGAAGTGGAGGATGTGGATTGCCGAACTTCAGTACGTTTTGCACTTTCACCACCACGAATTGAGGTCGAGGACGAGGTGGGTACCTTCTTGCGAGGAAGAAATATGGAAGCGGTAGGTTTTGGTGTACTACTTAACTCCAAATCTAATGATTCCATTTCCATTGCCTCCTCGCCGACATCATCATCACGCTCAGCAGCTTCTCGGGATAGGGTCAAAATGTCTCTTTGCTGCATGCCCGGTGGGGCTGCAGTGACCTTTGTGATGACTGCCTCGTCGTCATCGTGAGAGGCTTCATCACCAGCAGTATCTGTCACTTCTTGTTGAGCCTCATCACACTCCATAGGTTTGAGTTTTTGGACGACCTTCCTTTTACGCTTAGGTACCGGTGGCAGATCATGGTGTGCCTCTGCCTCACTGTCAGACCGCAGTTGTCGTGGTTCCCAAGACAGATCACTTGCACCAGAACGAGGTGGGCTTGAAGAAGATGTAGACACCCCCCTTGATCTTTTCCTTGCTAGGGATGTGGAAGACAATGAATGATCATCAGGAGGAGTGGCTTCCAATGATACCTCAGCTTCATTGTCGATTTCCAAATGTGCCCCTACTTCGGGAGGAACAACTATTGTGGGCACTTGTGAACGTCCATGCACCTTTGCTTGCGCATCTCCTTTTGCTGCCTCTCCTTCCACATGTACTTGGGCGTGTACTTGCACATGGTGTTGTTGTTGCGGCTGTGGTTGTTCAACACTTGTCAGATGAGTTACAACAACCTGTGTTGATTCAGGGACATTGCTGCTACTTTCTTGCGATGAGCCAACATCACTGGTCGATGGTGATTGGAGAAGTACACTGACTGCCTCTGAAGCACTCAAGGGCTTTGACTTAAGTTGGCGTGGTGGTGGAGGCACTGAACCCAATGGAGCAGGGGTGCTGCTCTCAGGTTGGTCCCCAGCAGATCCTGCTGCTGCAGGCGTACTTTTTCTTTTGCTCCCAAAAAAAGTGGCGGGTGACACACCAGCCTCCTTGGTAACTTGCTTCTTCTGCTCCTTACTAGCAACTTTCTTGCTAGAGGAGCTACGGAGAACTTTCTTTGGGGCCATCTTCTTCAGAGCAGGTCAGACAGCAGGCCGCAGTTGCACGAATTGTAGAGTTGTCTGAGGCCAGACGTGACGTCGCGTGACGTTATGCTGCACACACACACCGCTGCAGGACTTCTTCCTGGCACTGGTGGTTCTCTTGAGTCTTGTGCACCTAAAAAAAATGGAAGACAGAGGAACATCAGTTCAGTTATAGAGCACAAAAAAATCGAAAAACACTGCAAAATCAGCACAATCCCAATCCATCCATGCCCTCCATAATGTTTAAATTCAAGACAACCCACAGAAAGACTAGGCCCATGCAAGACTCACTACCCCTGGGCATAAATAAAGGTTGAAAAGTAGGCAAAATGGTTGGAGGCCTAACAACAAAGCCTGCATTCAAAATGGCCACTTGCCTGCCAAGCACATGGCCAGTGCCTGTAGCTGCACTCAAAATGGCCACCAGCCACATGGCATGTCCCTCCCCATGAACACCCCCAAAAATCGAAAAACACTGCAAAATCAGCACAATCCTATTCCATCCATGGCCTCCATGATGTTTAAATTCAAGACAGCCCACAGAAAGACTAGGCCCATGCTAGACTCAAATACCCCTGGTGAAAAGGCCCCAACAACAGGTCAAAAATCGAAAAACACAAAATTGTACAAAAAAAAAAATTCGAAAAACACAGAAAAATCAGCACAATCCCAATTCATCTATGGCCTCCATGATGTTTAAATTCAAGACAACCCACAGAAATACTAGGCCCATGCAAGACTCACTACCCCTGGCATAAATAAAGGTTGAAAAGTAGGCAAAATGGTTGGAGGCCTAACAACAAAGCCTGCATTCAAAATGGCCACTTGCCTGCCAGCACATGGCCAGTGCCTGTAGCTGCACTCAAAATGGCCACCAGCCACATGGCATGTCCCTCCCCATGAACACCCCCAAAAATCGAAAAACACTGCAAAATCAGCACAATCCCATTCCATCCATGATGTTTAAATTCAAGACAGCCCACAGAAAGACTAGGCCCCATGCACCACTCACTACACCTGGTCAAGGCCCCAACAACAGGTCAAAAATCGAAAAACACAAAATTTTACACAAAAAAAAATCGAAAAACACAGAAAAATCAGCACAATCCCAATTCATCTATGGCCTCCATGATGTTTAAATTCAAGACAACCCACAGAAATACTAGGCCCATGCAAGACTCACTACCCCTGGCATAAATAAAGGTTGAAAAGTAGGCAAAATGGTTGGAGGCCTAACAACAAAGCCTGCATTCAAAATGGCCACTTGCCTGCCAGCACATGGCCAGTGCCTGTAGCTGCACTCAAAATGGCCACCAGCCACATGGCATGTCCCTCCCCATGAACACCCCCAAAAATCGAAAAACACTGCAAAATCAGCACAATCCCATTCCATCCATGATGTTTAAATTCAAGACAGCCCACAGAAAGACTAGGCCCCATGCACCACTCACTACCCCTGGTCAAGGCCCCAACAACAGGTCAAAAATCGAAAAACACAAAATTGTACAAAAAAAAAAAATCGAAAAACACAGAAAAATCAGCACA
Source organism: Lissotriton vulgaris (assembly GCF_964263255.1). Classification (NCBI taxonomy): domain Eukaryota; kingdom Metazoa; phylum Chordata; class Amphibia; order Caudata; family Salamandridae; genus Lissotriton; species Lissotriton vulgaris. The sequence goes on along the minus strand of NC_141693.1, from coordinate 1,185,180,915 downwards.
ATCCCAATTCATCTATGGCCTCCATGATGTTTAAATTCAAGACAACCCACAGAAATACTAGGCCCATGCAAGACTCACTACCCCTGGCATAAATAAAGGTTGAAAAGTAGGCAAAATGGTTGGAGGCCTAACAACAAAGCCTGCATTCAAAATGGCCACTTGCCTGCCAGCACATGGCAAGTGCCTGTAGCTGCACTCAAAATGGCCACCAGCCACATGGCATGTCCCTCCCCATGAACACCCCCAAAAATCGAAAAACACTGCAAAATCAGCACAATCCCATTCCATCCATGATGTTTAAATTCAAGACAGCCCACAGAAAGACTAGGCCCCATGCACCACTCACTACCCCTGGTCAAGGCCCCAACAACAGGTCAAAAATCGAAAAACACAAAATTTTACAAAAAAAAAAAATCGAAAAACACAGAAAAATCAGCACAATCCCAATTCATCTATGGCCTCCATGATGTTTAAATTCAAGACAACCCACAGAAATACTAGGCCCATGCAAGACTCACTACCCCTGGCATAAATAAAGGTTGAAAAGTAGGCAAAATGGTTGGAGGCCTAACAACAAAGCCTGCATTCAAAATGGCCACTTGCCTGCCAGCACATGGCCAGTGCCTGTAGCTGCACTCAAAATGGCCACCAGCCACATGGCATGTCCCTCCCCATGATCACCCCCAAAAATCGAAAAACACTGCAAAATCAGCACAATCCCATTCCATCCATGATGTTTAAATTCAAGACAGCCCACAGAAAGACTAGGCCCCATGCACCACTCACTACCCCTGGTCAAGGCCCCAACAACAGGTCAAAAATCGAAAAACACAAAATTTTACAAAAAAAAAAAATCGAAAAACACAGAAAAATCAGCACAATCCCAATTCATCTATGGCCTCCATGATGTTTAAATTCAAGACAACCCACAGAAAGAATCAGTCCACCCACCACTGAGTACCCCTGGGAAAAGGCCCCAAAACAGCAAAAAAATCGAAAATCCCAAAATTTTAGTTGCAGCAACTGTAATGCCCCAAACAAACTTACTTGTAAAATTTCTAATCCAACAGTGATCCAAAGAAAGTCAAAAAGGCCTCAAATCCAAAGATCCAGCAGCATCCACAAAAGGTAATCCTTCCAGGTCCACATCCGAATGAAAAGTGACCAGGAGATGGACAAAGCACTGGGAGGAGCCTGCTGAACAGGAACAGGAAGTTGAAGACTATGGGGCACTTCCTTCCTCCCACCCCCCTGCCCCCCTCCCCAAAATGGACTCCTCGCTAAAAAAGTGCAGGCAAATGTCAAACTAAGGAGTTATTCACATAAAAATCATCATTTCTAGAAGGTTTATGCTGCTTGCTGGTGGATTTCTTGTGCAGAATTGCAAATTTATATTTTCGCGCGCCGCATCTCAAATCTCGCAATTTGCGAAGTACCGCGAGACGTGATCTCGCCGTACTCGCGTTGACAAACTCTCGCTGGCAAGCCGCGATGACGTAATCGCGCTCGCCAATTCCCGCGGGATCACACAGCAAGATCCAAAATGGCGCAGCACTCGCAAACTATCGAAAAAAACAACTCGGCAAACGATGATAAACGCCGCGCGCCGCAAAAATTGTATCACCAACGCCGCGCGCCGCCAAAAAAATCCGCTGCGTGCGAATTTGCGGATTTTGCGGGAAATCCGCAAATCTCGCGGATTGCGGATTTCCCGAAAATCCGCAAAATCCGCGAGCGGAACGGATTTTCCGCCCACGCTTAGTCGGAGCCTCTTCCTGACCTCTTAGTGGCCTGTGAGAAAGATGGGTCAGTGGATGGAGTTAACCTCTCACCCACCCTGACCCCCGAACAACAGGAAGATTGCCGCCAGTTGCTGGGGCAGTTTCCAGATCTGTTCTCCCTGGTTCCGAGTGTCACAGATTGGTGCATCCATGATGTGGACACTGGAGACAGCTTACCTGTGAAGCATAAGGCTTACAGAGTGACTGACAGGGTCAGGGCCTGCATTAAGGAGGAGGTCGCCAAGATGCTTGCCCTTGGGGTGGTTGAGTCTTCCAGCAGTCCTTGGTCCAGCCCCGTGGTCTTGGTCCCAAAGGCTGCTGCGCCGGGAGCCACACCCGAACTCCGGTTCTGTGTGGACTACAGAGGACTCAATTCAGTCACGAAGACTGACGCGCACCCCATCCCCAGAGCTGATGAGCTCATTGATCGGCTAGGGGCTGCCCGGTTCCTCAGCACGTTTGATTTAACGTCTGGGTACTGGCAGATCGCCTTGACCGATGGGGCAAAGGAGAGGTCCGCATTCTCTACACCAGATGGGCATTTCCAGTTCCGGGTTATGCCATTTGGAATGAAGAATGCCCCTGCCACCTTTCAGAGATTGGTCAACCAGGTGTTGGCTGGGCTGGATGAGTTCAGTGCCGCCTACCTGGATGACATCGCGGTGTTCAGTGGCACCTGGCCAGAACACCTGCGACACCTCTGGGAAGTGTTGATGGCCCTGCGCAGAGCAGGCCTCACAATCAAGGCAAGCAAGTGCCAGATTGGGCAGGGTTCCGTGGTGTACTTAGGACACCAAGTGGGGAGTGGCAAGGTAGCACCCTTGCAACCCAAAATCGAAACCATCCTGGCTTGGGAACCCCCCAAGACCCAGACTGCAGTGAGAGCCTTCCTGGGGCTCACTGGGTATTACAGGAGGTTTGTCAAGGGCTATGGCACGATCGTGACCCCCTTGACAGAGCTGATTTCGAAGAAGCAGCCCAGGAATGTGATTTGGACTGACACCTGTCAGAAGGCTTTTGACACCCTGAAGACTGCCATGTGCACGGCGCCCGTGCTCCTGGCTCCTGATTTCTCCAAGGAATTCATAGTGCAAACAGACGCTTCAGAGCATGGTGTAGGGGCTGTTCTTTCACAGATGACTGAGGAGGGCTTTGACCAACCCGTAGTCTTCATAAGTAGGAGGTTACTTCCACGGGAAAGTAGGTGGAGTGCAATAGAGCGTGAAGCATTTGCTGTGGTCTGGGCGCTGAAGAAGCTAAGACCCTACTTGTTTGGGTCTCACTTCCGAGTTCAGACGGACCACAGGCCCCTCAGATGGTTGATGGAGATGAGGGGTGAGAACCCAAAACTGTTGAGGTGGTCCATTTCTCTACAGAGTATGGACTTTACGGTGGAACACCGCCCTGGCACCGACCACGCCAACGCTGACGGTCTGTCCAGATTTTTCCGCCTTAGTGATGTGGAACTCCCTGGGGAAGGGTAGTTCCCCCCACCTTTCAGCTGGAGGGGACACATGTTAGACCTGGCACCTTGGCGTGAGTCTCCCTTCCACTTTTTGCTGATGTGCCTCCGATGTTTTGCTGGTTTTCCGATACTCAGGGTACTGCGCCACGGCTGACCCGTGCCGCAGTGCAAGTGCTCCCTACTGTAAATTGTACATGTGATTGATGTCCATGATTGGTTCGTTGGATTTACTGTTAGTCCCTAGTAGAGTGCACCAGGAGTGCCAGGGCTTGTAGATGCCAATACTGCTGGTGGGCCTGCAGCTCTGGTTGCGCCACCCACCGAAGCAGCCGTAAGATGTGTCTGGGGTCCGCCATTGCAGACCCCGCGTGCAGTCGCGTACTGTCACGCTGGCTGGGCAAGTGCACCCACTTGCCAGCCGCCAAACCTTCCCTTAACTTCATGTTAGTCACCCCTATGGTAGGCCCGAGGGCAGGGTGCATTGGAAGTGTAAGGTAGGACAAGCCCTGATGTGCGTGGCATGTCCTAGTAGTGAATTACAACTAAATTTGTATTTCACTATTGTAAGGCTACCTGCTTCCTTTAGGCCAGAACGAGCGGCTGGAAATATTACACCCTATAATCCCAGCCGGCTCAGGGAGCACGGTAGAGAGTCGTGTTTAGTATGCCTGAACTCAGAATAATAAAATATTTCTTTTAGTAAAGTTTATTTTAGTATCCTGTGTTTGCAAATGCTACTTTTAGAAAGTTAGCATTTGCTTGCCTAACCATTTCAGCCCGCCTCTGCTGGTATGTGTATCTGACTGTCTGGGATGTGTGAGTGACAGGGCTGGGGGATGACAGGTGGTGAATGCGCAGATTACACCTTAGTGGGAGGTAGGAGTGGCTCTTGACTCTGAATCTTGCTGTGCTCTGCCACCACAATGCTGGCTCCAACCTCCTGGGGAGCGACTGATGACTCAGCCGACACCTGGCCCAGGAAGGGCGAAGCCCCATCAACAAGGTACTTCTGGCTGCCCCTGTCCACACAATGGTGGCTCCACCTCCTGTGGGGCGGCTGATGCGCCTGCCCCTCACACTGAAAGCAGAAGCCGGAGTACACCCACCAGAGTACTCAAGGACTGAAAGTGGCTATGCAAAGGCCCCCCTGGCCTGCGAGAACAAAAGAAATGCAGTATAAAAGAAGGAGCCCTGCTCCTTGTAAATTAGATCCTGTTTGTGCTACAGAAGGAACTCTGCCCGACGAGAAGGACCGGGAAGGACAAGGAAGAGTGCTGACTCTTGCCTGTGTCTGGTGCCTTGCTGCTGAAGGAGAGGAAAAGGAAAGACTACAAGAGACTTTTGCTTTGTGAAACTTTGTGCCAAACTCTGCTGAAGAGATCTCCAAGGGCTTGCTGCTGAACTTGCCCCCTGACCAGCGCCCCAGGACCAGTGGGCGCTACATCCTGAAGAAAGCGACTGTGTGTGCTGCTTATCGCTGCAGTACTGACAGAAGGGTCTGGGAGCGCTGGGCAAGCCTGCCACACTCCCCGTATCCAAGGCATCGACATCCCCCCAAGCACCGTGACCGGGGCCCAAAGCAACAGCGAGAGCAACGTGAGGTCCAGCCGCCGCTGGCCCGAACACCGTGACTGCACCTGCACTGGGAGCCCGAGAGCAAAGTAAAGGAGGACCCGTCCGGTCCAAGCTCCCGGATTGACTGCGTCAAGCCACCTGCGAAGACGGACAGCTGCCTATGATAAACCCCCCTCTGGTCTGTATCCTGCCCGACAGCTCAGCTGTGAGCGCACAGCTGCAACCGGCACTTGGCTGGGTATGTCCTGCACTTGGGGACCGTACTGCCACTTGCCACCACCACACCGCCGCCGACTCCAGGATCGGAGCGAACGTCGAAGGAAGGACCCTGCCGCCACAGAACACCGCCGCCCCGGATGACCCGTGACCTGCCCGGCTGAGAGCCGCAGCGAACAGCGACCCCGGAAAAGCAACGCGACGTGGGACAGCTCCCCTGGAAGCCGACCGCTCCAAAAGAATCGAAAGGTACTGTGTTGTATCCTCACGGTGCGAGCGTCCTGCAATCCGAGCTCGCACCGCGCCATCTACTCCCAACACGAGCCTACTCTGAAATCGAGGCTCGCACGGCGCCCGGCCCCCGGGGCCCACGTGGAGAGCGCATTGAGGCGCTACGAGACACTGAACCTTGTCGAACCTGGGCAGAAGGCCCAACAAACTGCGTATTGCTAAAAGAGAACTGTGGCAACCTAAACTCAAGTAACCTGGAACCGATATTGAAAGTTTGATAACTGTATTTACAAGCCTGCTTGAAATCTATATAAAGATATATATTTTTACAAATACAGTTTGGTGTCATTGTGTGGTGGGTTGGTTGTGATGGTATGATATTGCAAATGTTTAACCCTATATGCCCCAAAGATTAGCCTAAGACTGCTTAAGCCACACTACCTAGAGGATAAGCAGAGGTTGTCTGGAAGGTAACCCTCAGCCCTGACGAGGAAGAGAGAGTCCCTGCTTGTCGCTAGTGCTACACTGCGCCAACTAGAGCCTCCCCCTTCCTACACTGTCCCAATACTGGGAGAGAAAGGGCAACTGCAGAACAAGGCTGGCGAGTTTTGGAAGCACTATTCTTGGAAACCGGTGATGAGACAGAAGAGAGTACCACCGATAAGGACAGACAAGTATTGCCTTTGCTGTTTGATGGTACGTTCTTAGCCAGAGTAACTGGGTGTTGTAGATCAGAGTTGAGCAGCTTTTGCAGGGCCATTTTTATGCCCCAGTAGTGAAGGTTAAGGGTTGGTCAAAGGAAGTCCACACACCCTGGAAGTCAACGTTCTTTCTTGGAATTGATCATACATTGAAATTGGGCTGATAGGCATTCCAGGCCAGGGTGTCCTGTTCAAACCAAACTTGCATTGTTCTAGGAGCCTTAGTCTTAGGAATCTTACTCTGACTAGTGTTGAATTAGTGGAAGAGGTATTTGACACTCTCAAATATAAAATCTGAGGATTTGTAACAGATTAAGGGTGGATTAAAGGCTGCTACTAGACAATGCTACAAGTTTCCATTGGAGGTAAACAAAATGCTATCACCTGACACTTGTACAAATTTCAAGCGCCAGCTAATGGGGATTGACCAGACCTACTACACCAAATGAGTGGGACATGAAGAGAATGATTCCAGAAAGATTTTTAAAACTCTGAATGAAATCAGAATTCTTCATATGCTTGGCTTGGCTAAGAGATTCATCCATCAGACAGCCGGAGTGTTTCACACATAAATCATTTGAGTTAGGAAATTAAAAAGGGAAGTCATAGAATCATAAGGAAAACCACCCACTTAGGAAAAACTGTAAATGTAGATCCCTCCTTGCCTAGGACATTCCCGATTTTAAATTAGCCTGACTGCACTTCACGAGAGATGCCTAATATTTTCAAATTGTAGCAATAGGGCTTCGCCAATTTATTCCACAAAGTTTTTTTGCTTCTCACTTCCCAGCTTTTGGATCTTTACTGTGGAAAAGTCTCACTTCCTGAGTCTCAGTCAGGGCACTTTTACAGTGATTGGGCTATGCATGTTTACCTCAAGTGTCTGCCATTTAAGATAAGGCCAATGAGGCACAGTTAGGGTAAAAGGCACTGGTCTGGTTACACATGCACACATGTGAGGGCTGCACATGTGAGATTACCATTGTACACAGCATGGAGTGCAAAGGTAGTCTGGCACTTAAGGGATTCTGCAAGATTAGGTACTGACCACAGGAGGCCATATAATATTAACATGCATTTATAGACAGGTCAGAAGGGTATACTAGCAAATCTGTAGTGCTTTTACTGTATTATACATATAGGTAAAATCTTAGTTCTTAAATCTTATAAGTTTTGCTCCTCTTAGTCCAGACACTGTCCAGCAAGTTGTCAAACTAGAGTAAAACATACACTTCAAGTTTAATTTTGCAATTCCATATCCAGTAAAAAAGCATCTTATGAGACTGCATCCATTGTCATATTTTTCAGCTCGGCTCCCCAGCTGATGGAAAAAGGGCTCCCCCCACAAAAAATAGTAATTATCATGGATTTACCCAGTTCCTGGGAGACCAAAGGGGTTATGGGGAAAATCCGCATAAGATAATTAGCTTGCCATACTGGACCTGGGCTGGGACAACCTAGGCCAAGAGAACAACTGAGGAAATGTAGACATCTAGAGTTAACACGGCTTTAAAGGTTTGGTGGGAAGGGATGTGATTGTGATATCTACTTGAAGCAGAGCTGAGTCCCTCAAAGGAGCTCTTTGCAGAGAAAACCTGATGATGGCGTGTTTGATTGCCATAGAATGATGGGCAGGAGTGTTGGGACAGGGGTGGAGGAAGGATGTGGCATCCTAGGATCGGCCAGGAGTGCTGGCCTCTAGAACTTTCGAACCCCACTTAAAAACCCCACTAGGAGTACAGAAGTCCCCCATGAGCGTTTACTAAATTATGCCCATAAGTGTCCGGGGTCACTGGAATTATGAACCCCAAGCGAAGTTTACATCGGCTTTAAGCAGTCTAAGCGATAGAGCTTTCGCCATGTCATAACACAAGGGTTTATATATAGCAATGTGGTGACCCCTTGACAAAGCTGGTCAGCCTGTCTTATTCAAAATGATACCCCTTTATAGTGTGCTGTTACATTTGCTGTAGGTGGGGGCATGTGAGGTTCAGGACCCACTACGGGTGCACTATGATATGAGGGTGGGTGTCATGAAAGGTATATGATGTGCATATTTGTAATATAATGCGTAGTATTTAGTAGTCAGTGTTTAATAGATGTATGTGTCTTTTTTTAAAGAAAATGCACTGACGAGCCAATAATTTACTGAGTGTTGTTGCATGCCAGTGAACTCAGATTGCTAACCCACACCACCTCCTTTTAGTGGGCAGAGAACTGACCTGCCCTGGTACCCTGAAGGAGTCTGGTGCTGCCATGGGGGACTTACTATTGTGGATTCGCTGGAGACAAATGCTATACTGCTAGACCTTAAAGAAGTGTATATCACTCCCTTCCTCAAGAAGTACAGTTTAACCATGTAAATTCTGATGCTTCCCAGGCCCTAATTCCCAAATCGGTCACTGTTCAGCCATTTTATTATTATTTGGGAGCCTTCATGCTTACGCCTTCACATTGTTTTTTCATCCATTTTTCCCCAACCTGTTGATGATTCTGAAGGTACCCTGAGTTAGTTAATTTCTCAAGAAGGAATAGGAATATTTAACATAATGAAAATAAAAGTACAAATATCTGATGTGCAAGAGAATATTATTCTTATGTTCCTAAAGATGACATCAAGAAACAGTTTGCAATACTAAGACTGCCCTCTTTCCAGCATTCAGGAACAGGGAAAAAAAATAAATGTGCAAAATAATTAGCACTGGTTTTATACTTTTCTAAGTCGTAGTAAAAGTTTCTTATTTTTATTGTTTCTAACTAATAAATAGAGGTACTGGAGTTGGACCAGCTTCTCTTTGAACAGGATAATGTAGTTCCAAGGGGCACACACATCTTGTGCCTTCAGGGTCCTTTTTGCACTACGGCCACGCATGACTAGTGTGCTTAGTGCTGTCCTGAAGTGCCGATTAGGGGTAAAACCCCAATCTTTCAACCCTGTGGGGGAAGAGGGGGAGGAAAACTGTTACCCTTTAGTGGTGCGGAATATGGGCTGATGTCAGGATGGACTGCCCCCACCCCTTTTTACCAATACTTTTGCCTAGGCCTAGTGGGCTTTCTTCTCTGAAGATTGAGACTAAATTGTGTATATATCCTTAGCCCTCCATGGGCAGTCCATGAACCGCAATGTCCGAATGGGCTGACTTACATCCCATTTTCTTTCTTTTTGTAAATCCTATCTCATGCACTTAGATGCTAATTTATGCAAGCACCTAGAAGGACTGATGGGGCCAGGAAAAAGCCATTTTGGCTTTAGGGGATGGGGCCATGGCCCAATGCCAGGACGGACTGGTCCATTTTTCTTTTAATAAACACGAATCAATGGTGTCTATTGGGAAGAAAGACTGTATGCTTTAGGGATAGGCTATAGCCTGAAGCTAGTATGGGCCATTTTCCAAACCCATAAAAAGGTTCCCTGGTGTTTAGTGTGTTTTCTCTACCCCATCCTTCCCTCAAGAAGGACAGCGCAGAATGGGGAAAGCCCAGTGCTTAATTTCAGCCAGTGGTTTTCGGTGCTCGGCACTGGCACTTAACTGTCAATACCGGTGCATGTGACAGTCTGCCACAAGATGGCGTTGTCTGGCTGATTTAGAGATGGCCACAACAAGAGCCAATTATTAATTCAATATACTTTACAAATTACAAATTACCTGCCACCCAAGCCATTCTTATAGCTTTAGAGGGATAGAGTGTGATGGTTAGCAGTTGCTAGACCCAAGCCCCGAGTGCGTCACGAGGCACTCTGTTAACATGCGCTAACCGCATCCCTCCCATTCTTCTTTTTTAGAGTTACACCAGCTTTCCTTGACAGGCATGTAAGTGACACGCCGACCTATTTTTCCTTATTCTTTGCATGTAAACACACCGTGACATTTTCTCACATGCTGGGTAAATGGTTACCGCTCTGCATTTTCGTTTCCGTTGGAGTAGCTAATTTATTTCTTTTGAAAATGGTTAATATGAATGCTATCATCAATAGTTTGTGTACTGTTTATTTGTGTATACATCGAGCAGCCATATTAATGTTTATTTACATTATTGTTTTCAGTGTCAATTCCCTGATGAAGGGCATGTTAAAAAATGCCCGAAATGCATTGGACACGTTTGAAAGACAGTGCCTGAACTAATGATTGTTGATAACGATTTTGAAGACATAAGAATCAATGTCGCAAACCAGGAACTCAATCTTTAAGTAAAATTAAAAGATACTCAACAAGAAACATTGTATGAAAGTCTTTTTTTGACTCAAGGAAAGACAATTACGTGTGTGCCAGCAAAGGGATGAGACTAGAGACCCTCTAGCCTCACGTTCTAAAGCATTTTGATCAACGTCGTTGGGCCCTCGACGTCTCCTTGCAGAGCACCACAAAACTTCTATAAATATCACCCAACAGATGAGCGTTTAACTCTCAACAAAATATAGCTGTGCATCCGTCCGATAACAGTCTCATATTTTATTTTCCGCCATGCATGCAGCTCTAAGCTTTTGCTATAAAAGATGCATCTAAAATGGGAATTGAGTAGCTTTGAAGCAAGTGGAATGTGTGAAAACTTTAGTTTGGTTTTGTCTTTTGAAATTCCCTAAATGGCCATTTATTGGTATAGACCTGCATGGTGCAGGTGAAGATATGACTTCCCTGAATTCTGATCTGGAAGATTCCTATCTAACTAACTGAATATTAGAGCACTATTGAACTTTAGAGTAGAATCTGTCTAACTGTCGGAATTTCCCAGTTTTAGTAGCACAGGTCTTCTGTTGAGCCCCAGTGACAGATGGTGTCCGTATCTAACCAAGAACTCTCCTTGCTTTATGGTACTGTATTCCTGAAATGACCTGATAACTTACTCGTGACCTTAATTTCCCATCAGGCCTTCTTCACTGTCCCATTCTTACTGTCTGAGATAAAGATACATTTCCCAAAACTCCTTCTCTTCATTCATGGGGAGGATTCTAAAAAGGATACACACCCAAAACCCTTTTATCCTTAACAAGACAATAACTGTGGTTTGAAGCCAAAACGAACTGGGTGGAAGGGGTGGAAATAGAAGGACTGGTAATCGATAAAAGGCCCCATGAGTATTACATTTCACCTGTAGACATTTCAGCCATTATCTCCTTGGTAATTTCTTCTTTACTATCTAAGGAGTATCAAGCCAAGTGAGCCTGGCAAAGCAGAGACAGAAACCTAATTACCTCAACTTCACACACACATACCCCTCATACACCTCCTCTGAAAGTCAGAATCCTCAAATGCTTAAGCTGAAGAAATTACAGACATGACCCATCTGCTGAACGTAGGCAAATAAGGCTTAGAGCCCTACATAGAGGGCCCCAGGTTGACAAATAGGGAATAATAGTGCTGACACTATACTGTTGTAGCCAGGCCAACAAGCATCCTCATTTGGACATTCAAGGTATAAAGGGCCACTTCTTTCGTAATGCGGTAGCATGGTAGAATGAAAGAACAGAAGTCTCTTGTACTACATACTGCCTTCCAGGGACACTTGGAACAAAATGAGGACACAATCTGAGAACCAACATTTCAGGAAACACCCTGGATTGTGTGCCATCCAAGTAGTTGATGTACAATTCGATGGTCATGTTGTCCATATGGATCAGCTCAAGGTAGCTCGTGAATAGAGAATTAAAAACCTGACAGCTTGAAACCCAGCCACCAGGTATATTTAGTTGGGGGAATCATGAGGTACCCTCTAAAGTCAAAGGGTATGAGCAGAAAGAGTGCTGCAAGTAATGCCTCAGCACTGGCTACTAGCATCCATCAAGACCATAGCCTGTGGATAAGGAAGGGATGGTACTCCCTCCAACAAAAATGTGGAATTCATCCACTAACCTAATTCCCTTTGACTGGAAATGGAACTCTCAGATTGCACATAGTGGGGACTACAGTGTGAGTATGTGATGCACCACAATCCTAGATGCAGTCAAGCCCATCGAACAGTCAGGTGAGCAGCGGAAATATAATCCTGATGTTAGAGCCGCTCACAATGCAAAAGACTCTGAATGATTGTGATCTATGTCAGATAAAGTCTCCGTCTTGGAACACTGTCCAGGGGAGAAACGTCCTGACCTCAGTTTAGCCTGAACCTGGCCTCAATGTCCTGCAAGTTGTGTGTGGGGTGAGATGGGATTTCCCTCGATTCAGCAAAAACCGTCACTCCTGAGCAAGTTGAACACAAGTCATGTCCTTTGCCATCTCTGTTCTAATAGGCGCATGCACCCACCAGGCATCCCAATATGGGTGGATCAGCAGTAGAAGTAGAGTATTTCCACCAAAAAAACTAGAGCATTCATGAACACCTTCAGAACAAATCTGAATGCTGAAGGAAGCACCACAAATTGATACTGGCATGAATGGACCACAAACAAAATGAACCTCTGGGGTAATGTTACATGAATATACACATCCTTAACATACAGGGATGCTATAAAATCCCAAGAAGCTGCCATTGGTTGGATATTCTGCAAAGTATACATCTTGAGGTGACTCACTGGACTCCTTTGATTTAGATATTTCAGGTTTTTGATGAGCCAAAAACCTCCAGTGTCCTCCTCTAGCAAGAAAACAACAGAAATGACTCCTTGACCAATTCCTCCTCTAGAACAAGCCTGTCTCCCCTTTTGGCTAAGAGCTTTAAGATTGGAGTATGCATTGCATCCTGCACCAGATGGTGCGGAGGAAACCAGCCCACTTGCGTCTGTAGGCAACATGAAAAACGTTGTCTTGTAACCTGGACCAGCAATATTCTGCATTCTGTGACTGGAGGTAATAAAGCCAGGTTTTGAAAAAATGAGTAAGCCTTCAACTCCCTTAAAAAAACAGAGAAACCTGACCCCTAAAATAGTCAAGATTTAGGAGCTTTGGGGTTCGTGGAAGCAGCTGATGCCTTGTAGCATCCTTTATGATACTGCTGTTTGTTCATCTATCGTCACTTGTATAAGGAGCAGGGCCGGACTGGGAACACAAACCAGCCCTGGCAATTAAGTTGGGCTGGCCACCTGGGAGGGGGAGAGCTCCTGATCGGGGAGGGACCTGGTGGGATACACTGCTACTTGTTTTAGTTCCGGGGACCAATATTGCAGCACAGCTGCAAAACAGGCCCCCACCTGTCCAACACCAGCCCCACCCTTCCAGCCCACCCGGAAAACGCCTGGTGCCCACTACAGCCAGTCCAGATTAAGAGCATGGGCACTTGAATGATGATAGAGACAAAACCATCTGGAATCAGACTAGGTTTTTTCAAGAACTGGAAAGTGCATGCAATCATTGAGGGATTTTGGGACCAATTCCTCCAAGTGACGTTTTGTCCCGAGAAAGGCAACCTGAACAAGCAAGATACTGTACTCCTTCAATCCTCCAATTTCTCAAAAACATCTGCTGATGGAAAACTTTCAGATGATCAAATCAGAGCTGAGTGACATGACGGGCAATACACTTGTGGCGTTTCAACTGGCTCTACAGGCGGGTGGCCGTTTCACCAAAACACAGTTGTTCAAATGTGCATTTTTCCTGTTTGAGCAGCTAGGAAGACCTGCACAGGAAACAGGGAAATGGATGATTTGTTTCTTGTTTTTCAATACCAATCTTCTGATCTGGGAGTTTAATATGAAAAACAAAAATTGTTTGTCAATTGGCCACATCAAACCTTGTGTGCATTCAACAGAGGAATAGTGCCTTCAGGTGAGCAGTGGCTGAATGTTCTGATTGGGCCAAGGTCAAGACTGATATGGTTGGGTCCAAACTGAAGGGGCATGGCAGGCAAAAAATTATAGTTTGGGATGTGGCCCTGAGCGATTGCCATTGGCGGAGATTAATGAAAGGATTTCATCCATCATCTTATTGTTGAAGTTTTTGCACAAATGTGAGCATTCCAAGTGAGCTCCCCTCCGTCTTACCCCACAGTAACTAATCCACCACGCCACATCCAAACCCCAGCCTCAATCCCCTGCTCCTAGACTCCCCTACCCTCACAACACACTTACCACATGCCTTCACTAACGGGAAACAACTGACAGGGCGATCTGTCACAGGAACGCAGAGCCAGGGGCCGGAGGCTACTGCGGTTCTCTTTCAGACAGGGTGGCCAGTGGCATCAGGAAACTTGAGGGGGGACACCTGCAAAGTACATGGAGGACCCGCCTCTGAACTCACTCAGGAGCTCTCAGGCCAGGCTACTGTGCTGAGGGAGCCCCCAGGAGTCCGGGGGCTGTGGGGGCCTTTGTTACACCACTGAAGATGGCAAACGGGCTGCTGTCAGTAAAAAGCTCAGAATTGCCCATAGGTGATCGTAGGCTGGGAGCAAATTCAGGCACAAGTACGAGGGGGGTCAAACAAAGCAGCAACTGAAGGCCAGTGGGGCATGAGGGCGCTCCAGCTGCTTCTGCAGACCTGTGTTCTGCTGGAACTGGTACTGGTGCTATGGCAGTGGAGCAGCTGAGGTGTGCGTCCTCTCCTTCCAGCTTCTCCTTTCAAATTTCTTCACCCCAGCAAGATTGTCACTTGGTTCACATTATAACATTTTAAATACAAAATCAAGGAAATGAAAAGTAAACACAAATCTTCACTTAATAAGCAGTAGTTTGTCAGGAGACATTTCCTGACTCTTGTCTATGTGCTGTTAGCTCAAAGCAGAGGTCAATTAAAACACAAACTTTGATGGCCTCTTTATGCCTGTTCACCTTCTGCCCTCTTGCAAAGTTATCCTGGGGTTCTTCACCAACTCCAACACCTCTTCTTCCAGCGCCCCTGACGCACCACTGCTAACCTGCATGCAAACATCATTGAGAACACCCAACTAATATAGGACATAATGTAGGACAATCTACATGCAGTTCTCATTGGCATGCACCAGGAAGTTGATGAAAATTGGATGTTCTCCTTGACATTGTCACTCATTTTAATGCACTATATAAATGAGCCCTATGGACTAAATACTTGCTGACAATCCAAACCTTGCAGGAGGTATGGGAATACTATAAAAACCTCAAATACCATTTCAATAACAAATTGTCCTTCTGCACTGGAGTCCATTTCCATTCAGCTTCTAGTTCATGGCCTTCTTTTAGAGTCTAAATGATGGGAGATCTTGGCATCAAAAAGTTGGAAGACCACTGTTTTAGACTGCTCTAATAATTCTTCATAATATAATTATTTGATTCCTAAGATTACGTACTTTTTGTTAGCGAGTACCCATTGCCTCTTTTCTTACATAGCACTTGAGAATTAATGTAAAACTTTCAGAGTTAACTTTTCTTCATATTTTCTCAGCCCCGTGTTATACCCGAGTATACGTGAAATCGCCTTTTTTTCTTATTTTGGGCAACTCGAGGAGTTTCAAAGCCCCCCTCCCCCTTCTTTCTGCAATATTTCATACAGTTCATTTGTAGAGCGCACTACTTACTTACCCGTGAGGATCTCAAGCGCTAGCCTTCTCTTTAACTGCAGTTTTATGAAAGAATTTAAAACACACTTAAAACTGATAATCATCCTGTGGTATTCCATGTTGGAATTGTTATTGTACATTCTCACTGTAACATTCTCTGTGTGCTGATCTGAAGAGTTACTACACATCCCACCCATGCAAATACAGAATCTGAAGCAAAAGATTGCAATATCAGTTTATTGTAAGTTTCAGAAATGGCTAAAATTAACTGTATTTTCGTTTTGAGGACTAATAAAACTCACAGAAATTGAGTAGGTTGCCAGATTACTCCTGTGAGCTCGAAGGCCGTTCATGTTTTTGCAAATGAAGCACTGGCTAAACATGCATTGCAATGCTATATACACTGCGCAATTTGAAATGAACCTACTGTTCCTACAGTTATTATAAATGTTTATTAAGAGCTAAATGTGCCTAAAACACAACAGTCTGAGTCACAATTGAATCATATTCTGTTACGACTGCTGATTCGTATCACAACTGGAATCCGAACTTCCAGCCTTGAAGACCAGATTCCTCAAACTGATTTACACGGAGCTAGAGCTGGTACGATTTAATTAGCCTTCATCTGATGAAACGAGCACTGGCACAGCCAGTAGGCCTGGCTTTAATGTGATATCATCACATACAAACAAAATTTCTTTATGCCTGTGTTGTATGCATTTTCACATCAAAGTCAGAGTTTTTGCTTTTGCTTATAGTAGCCAGACTGAAATGTGCCTACAAGAACCTTGAAAGTGGCATGCTTTTAAAACTGAGGGGCATATGTACAACAAAGTGTCAGAGTGAGGCGTTAGCCTTCCTGGCCTAATACTGCACTCCGCCACTTCAGAAAAGCAGGGCTGCACCACATGTACAACAATATGGTGCAGCTTTGAGTTTCCCCCTGCTCTGGTGCTAAAGGTAGCAGCCTAGCTCAAATGCAGGCATCCTTGCCCTATAGTGCAAGGGTGTCTGCGTTGAGGGGAAGATTGTTTATTTTATTTTACAGAGTTTTATATTACGCAAACTTGACCAGAATCAGGTGTGAGTGGTTTACATAGCACCATTTACATTACATGAGGACAAATTCATTTTTGTTAGGCACGGGGAGATTACATGATTTGCCCAGAATCACAGGATGTTCAGTGTCATTGCCGAGACTCAAACCCAGTTCCCTAGACTCGAAGTTGACCGCCCTAGCCGTTAGGCCAACTCCTCTCCCTGTTTATGTACATGAAGGTCTCCTTCCTGCACATAAACAATCTTTAAATTATGTTTTGTAACTTCCATGTGTGCTGCTTAATGCAACACACATGGAAGTTGCAAAACGTCATTTTTTTGTGATTGTTCATGTGCAGGAAGGGGGACCTTCCTGCACATAACAATTGATGGCTATTTGCAGTTTCTATGTGTGCTGCACAATACAGAACACATGGAAACAGCAAAAACAAGGAGAAATAAAGCATTCCTCCTAGTTTCGCCTGTTTAAGACGAGGTTTTTCCTGATCTTAATTTTGATGCTGCCTCCTATTTAAGCCACCCTTGTAAATGGGGGCAGAGCCAAAATCAGGGGGTGTTGCGGTGCAACGTTTACTGCAAAAGACAGTGCCTTCCCCTCTCACGCTAAGTACAGCGTGAAGGAGTGCCTTATTTGCAAGGCAGCATTAAGCCACGTCAAGTGGCTTAACGCTGCCTTGTAAATAGGGCAAAGCCCCTTTCGCCACCACAACGTCACTAACAGTGATGTTGTGGTGGCTATAGGAGCTTGTAAATATGCCCATCAATATCCATTCAACCATTGCTAACACTGCACATAAAAAAGCTTTGATTTGCCAAGATTGATGATGGTCAGTATAGTTTATATATCTGGCCTCATTTATTAGAGTTAGGGGGCCGTATTACACAAAGTGCTGAGGGGGTGTGGTGGAGTTTTGGGGGATGTGCTTATTGGAGGAGTGGCAATGTAATGGGCTTGCATGCCATGTCAGGTCCAGTTCTGGGATCTTTAGGACCCTGAGCAGAAAAAGAGTCATTTGCATATGACGTGACATCAGAGGAAGTGACATTAATTGACAATTAGTCCTCTGGTATCATTGTAGCCGTTCTGCAATTAACAATTACCCTTGTACTGATATCAGCAACACAATAATAATAAAAACATTAATATTAACCATAATAAAATAAGTACAGATGTTTTTAAAGCCCTCTTCGGTGGCTATAGATTATATTAATCTCACAAAAAGAAAAACCCTGGCACTCAAACATTTTAAATTCAATTGATGACACAGTTCAGTCTACACTAGCAAGAAAGATCAGGAGAAGTCCTCTTAACAGAGGAAACACTGGAAGTTTTATTTTTCCAGACATTGATTCATTTCTTTAACAGATATCATAGTAACACAAAATTGACAAAAGAAGTTGCAATGACTTAGATCCTCAAGTTTGGATAATACATTCAGAAATCTCTGCAATGATGGAGCTAGGTATCCAGTCTTTGGTGCAAAGAACATGAAACAGCCAACACGCATTTCATAACAACCGTCTATACTTTCCACAAATATATATACAGATAAATCTCAAATACAACTCTATCAAGATATACTCATACATTGCTACATTATTACTCCCTACTACTACTGACGAGACGTCATACTTCTTCTAACAATTTGTATATCTCTGAGCCTTGAAAAAGTCACTTTTGTGATGAAACGTGTCATGGATCATGGCTACACAGGTCATACGAGAGGGGCCATTGGTGTAGCAATGGTGCCATGGCCCATGGTTCAAGCCAATCAATTTTCCCTTGCCCGCCCCCTGGCTAAATATGAAAGTACAGTCATAGTTATTGAGCACTGGCGCATGAAAACCATGAGACCCAATGCCCCTACTTTTGGATCTCGCAGACACAGTGCATGCTGGAAGACAGGCCCAGGGAGGTGATTCTTTCATGGGCCTTCCAACACTGATTCATTGCTTTGACCACCAGGGGAGAGGAACCAATGGCATAACAGAGGTGTCAAGGGGCCCTGGTACAAGCAAGGTAAATTGCCCTACCTTGTCTACTGTTTGGGCAGCAAAATAAACCATAATATCCGTGCATTAACACACTAACACCACGGAGTCCCAGTGCCACTGCACTAGCTGTACTATGATAACTACACCCCAGAGAGAAGCCCCTTCCCCTGGATCTCACTGCCATGGTCCAGTGCTGTGAGGTCCAGGGGAGGGGGATCTTTTCCCCTGGCCTGGAAGTGCTGCACCATGGTACTGAGGGCAAGGGGAGGGCCCCCTTCTGGTCCTGTAAAAGATATATCATGGCTGCAAGGCCTTTGCAACAGGGGTCAGTGGCATAGCAATACTACTCTTCGCCATATTGCCAGCAAGGTAAATTGCTAGAAAATTAAATGAAACCTGATTTGAGCACACATTTAAACCCATGGGCCCTGGTTGCACTGCACCTGCTTTACTGTTAATAGCTATGTCCTAAGAGGAGTTTCTTTCCCTGAACTTCTTAGCATGGTCTACTTCTGGGAGGCACTCAGCACCCATGTCCCTGGTGCCACTGCACCTGCTGCACTACTGATAGCTACACCCTTGAGAGTCCAGTGCAACCAGGCCAAGGGGACTGGAGGCCTCTCCTGGGCCTGGTAGCACAGGATCACAGCTGCAAGACCCATGGGAGATAAGCAAGCGCAATAGCTATGGTGCCAATGGGGCTGACAGGTCTGGATCATGGATGCAAGGTCCATGGGAGAGGCATGCATTGAGCTAAAAACACCTGTTCCCTAATGCTCTGCGTCTGCTGCTGCATCTGCTGCAGACCTTTCCCTTGTTTCCTTGTTCCCTTTTCCTGCCACACCCTGCTTCAGTGAGGTATGAGTTTCATGCCTCACACAACTTTTGGACAGAGACAGGAGGTGAACATGACTGGTGCCTGATCGGGTCTCAGGGTGGTGGAGCTGGCTCAAGGCCTGGGGCAGCTGCCCACACTTTCCATGCCAACTGTTTATTTGTCCCCAAGGCTCTTTGTGTTACAGTAGGGGCTGCAAACAAATCTGCAGACCCTTCTACAAAAACAGATCATGCAGGTGCACTGGCGAATTAAGCTATAATTAGGGAAAGAGATTGACTGAGTCGCAGGCCTGGAGGTGAATTTTCATTTTGGAGATTGGTAGGGACTTCCCACAAGATTTCTGTCCCCATCTTATATTCTCACAAGACTTTGGGGTGGCCATATTGAGGAACAAAGCAAACACAAGGAGATGATGGATTGAGCGCTGACATTTTTCAGACACTCACCCCTAGTCACAGATCCAGGATGAATCCATCATCGTTCTTTAGCTCTCTTCGCCACCCCAGTTAAGACCCAGCTATATGCATATCAGTCTTGACCCTGTTCCTCATGGGAACAGTCCCGCTTGAACTGCCAAGCCAGTTCTTCCCTGGGCTGTAAACAAGCATCTAGACCAGTTTCGGGATAACATCCCTCATCAGCCAGCCTAGCTTGAATCCAGTGGTAAAGTGAGCAAGGGACCCAAATCTGGGCATACCCTACCAACTTTGGGCGACAAAGCAAACACAAGGAGATAATGGATGGAGCGCTGAAACCTTTCAGACACTCACCCCGTCACAGAGCTCGGTTGACTCCATTATCATTCTTTATCTCACTTCGACTCCCCAGTTCAGACCAGCCATATGCAAATCAGTCTTAATCCCGTTCTTCATGGGAACAGTCTAACAGAACTGCCAGTCCAGGTCTTCCCTGGACCGGAAAAAAGCATCCTGGGACTTCAAAGAGATATGATTTTTGACTAATTATCCACACATTTTGAAATAAACATTAACAAAGCTATTGATGCTTAATTACTTTTTTCAATGTATCAGATGCCAATATGTGCATCCTGGTATTTCAAATGGTAAGCCTTTATCTGAAAGAAAAAGAACATGCACCTAAATTAGATGTAGGTGTGGTGCTGCAGTTAATAGCAGAAACCTTTTTAGGTCTGTGGTTATTGAAGACCTTTCGATTTTACCAAAAGTATCTGTATAATATGCTTACAAGAATGGGCTTTCAGCTACCTCTGTTCATACATTGGTTAGTTTTTGTGTCATTTTCATGCTGCTTCTACCCACTACTGCATGGAGTAATGGGTCAACCTACTTCAGTCACTAGCTACCTTCCCTTTGAGAGACTGTATTTTGCTCTTTCACAAGGAGCACATCCCCACACGAAGTAGTTTCCTACTGTGCCAGTGTTTTTGGGGCAGATTTATGAGGCCGTTGCGCCTCTTTGCGCCGCAATTGCGTCACTTTTTTTGACGCAACTGCGGCGCAAACAATGCGCCCTATTTACAACGTGACGCATCTAGGAGATGCGTCACGTTGTAAAGCACTGCGCCATAAGGAGGCGTTCCTGCGCAGGGGGGGGCGTTCCTGTGCAGGAACGCCTCCTGAAAGTGGCTGAGTGAAATCTATGAGATTTCACTCAGTCACTTTCTGGCCAATGCTGCGTCAAAACCCTGCGCCTGCTTGAAGCAGGCGTAGGTCTTGATGCAGCATTAGTTGAATGGGGCACCCCCGAGCCTTGCTGGAGCTGCGTCGCGCTTGCGACGCAACTCCAGCAATGCGCCACATTTCCGGCACAGATGCGTCAGGCATCTGTGCTGTTTTTGCACCATGGTGAGCCGCATTATAAATGCGGCGCACCATGGGTGGCGTAGCTGTAGCGCACTGTGGCGCACGTTAACTGGCGCATCCCTCGGGATGCGCCAGTTAACATAAATCTGCCTCTCAGTTTTTATTAGTGTTGCCTTTGTTTGTAGAGACTGATGTGATAACAGGAGGATTTCTACCAGATGATGGCACAGGGCACATTCTAGCTTTATCAGTTTCTGTCTCCTGCAACTGCTGTTACAAATTCCTTTGTTTATCTGACTGCTGCTTTTCAACACAATACCATCAGCTCACTTTTACTCTTAATATAATCTATTTTTTTCATTTCCTACCTTCTTCTTTCTTACTTTCTTTAATTCCTTCTTTATTTTCCAACTTCCGTCTTTCTTTCCTTTCCTGCTTTCTTCTTTCCTCCCTTCGTTCCTTTCTTTCATTTTTTCCTTCCTCCTTTCTCTTCCTCTTTTTTGTTTTCTTTTTCTTTCTCTGTCGTTTGTTTTTCTTCCTTCCTTCTTTCCTTCCTCCCTCCCTCCCTTCCTCCCTTCTCTTTCCTTCCCTTTTTTCTTTTCCTTATTTCTTGGCAGCGAACTTAGACTGATTGACCACCTAAAGTCTGTATTAGCCACAACCTTTTAGTTTTACCTTTAGGGGTTTTCAGCTATACTTTGTCCATTAGTCATAAACTTTTTTCTACCACCCACTTCAGCATGCTTTAAGAGACAATGTGTCAGCCAACTTCAGCGTTTGGTGGATTTCACTATGAGTTATGGCTTGCTGTCCTTTCACAAAGAGTACATCAACTCACAAATTAGTTCCCTTCAGTACCAGAGAATGCTATGGCAATGTGTGCTTTGTCAGACCAAAACAACATTTTTGTCTATAGCTAATGTTTCTGTTTAAGTTGATGAGAGTCCTATAGCTTCCTGAACAATAACGTTTTGCAAAAACAATGACAACACATAAATTGCCAAAAGACTGGTGGCCAACCCCAGATCTATTCACTTTGTCAATGTAGACATGCTCATTAAGTATAGCAAGCCGTGGATCTGGAATTCTGAATATGAAGTGAGTTGCTTCTAATGAGTCACCCGCCTTGATAGCCAGACAACCCTGGGCGATGAATCTCTCTGCCTGAAGCGAGCAATTTACATTTGTGAACATGTACAGCGAGTGTGTTTCACTTTTCTCTGTTTTTAATAAAAGGTAAAGTTTAAAATGCTGTCGATGGTGTGCTTTTGTTTGTTAAATTTGAGATATTGAATTCGCTAAAGCAACGATGTGTAACAGGATGAACATATGAAATAATCTGATAAAGGAAAAGAACACAGTGAAAAGGCCATTGTACAGTGTAGGAGCTAGGAAGCACTCTATCAGGGCATGGTGTGCTCTGTCAGCTCACAGATCCTACAGTGAGGGGTCATGGTGAGCTACTTAGAAGTGAGAGGCTGGAGGGAAAACGTGATTCAGTTTGTGCATCACTTTTCAGTGCCATACATGTATCTGTAAATCCATTTTCAAAAACTATCATAAACATAAACTTGTGCAGAGAGTACACTTTAACAGAGCAAACCAAAGAGTGATTTAATTAACCTATGTATGATAAAACACACCCTTAACAAGGGGAAGAACCAGTCTCTCTAGATAAAGAGACTTTACAGGTTTTGACAGCAGACAGATTACACTATTTTTACTGACTGTTGTTTCAGACAGAAGTCGTCCCCAGAAATCAGCTAGATAGTTTAAGAAAATATACACATTTTGCAATCAAATACACATTTTCAGTTTAGAACAATAAACTCACGCTCTCCCAAAAGAAGCGCTTTTATTTTTCATGAAAAAAGACTGCTGGAAGCTGGGTTTCTGGTTGCCAAAGGTGTGCACCCTGTCCAAGCAGGAACCACAATCCTAGGCAGGGTAAATCAGATACACATCCTAAATTAACCTGTGTTCACCCTCTGGTAGCTATGCATAAAGCAGTCAAGTTTAACTTAAGAATGTGTAAAGTATTTGGGCAACACTTCAAACAGTGAAACAGTGAAAATATCACACAAAAAGATATTACACCTAGTTAAAAAGGGTTTATTTATTGAATAATGCAAGATATAAATCCAATAAGTGGAACCGGAGTTATTAATGTTTAAAGAATATTTTGACTTGTAGTGCTTAGAAGCTTAAAAAGCCAACTTGGACTATGATGTTGAGCTACACCGTATCAAATCCAAAAAATCAGGACAATCATCATGGAGAGTGGGTCAGATACAGGGTTGTTTTGACGTTGAGGATGGGATGCAAGGTACAAGGAATCAATGTGTCAGCCTTGATACTTGGGATGTAAGCGATGAGTCAGCACTGAGCAGCGCAACGTCGAAGATGCTCCAGGAATGCAGCGATGGATGTGTGGCTCAGTCAGTCATGCGATGCACTTGATCCTCACAGGAGTGTCAATGTGTCAATGGAGATGCGCTGGTTCCAAGCGGCGTAACAGTGTTGATGCATGGATTTCTGCTGGAACAACACTTTATACTCTTTTCCAAGGGCCCAGGACAGGATTGACATAACTTGGCAGGGCAAGACTCATAGTTGGCAGAGTCCAGGTGCTGTGGCAGTGTTGTGGAGTGATTGGAAGTCTTTTCATGTCCCAGAGGGTACCAACAGGAGGCAAGCAGGCAAGCCCTTAGAGCAACTCTGGATTCCTGTATGTAAATTTTCTTTTTCAGAGCGCTCGTGATCCTTACTTGAGGCATTACCCGCCTTTTGGACCAATACAACTCTTACATTACCGATTCTTCTACCTCTGGTGTGGACATACTTTTCTCCCACCAAAAACCCGACCAGGACCGGGTTGGAAGTATCACCGGTCCCCCGGTGAGTTACCTCGCCATGTGCCACTTTTCTCTAATATCCTATTCAGAGCACCATGCATTAATAGCTTTGCAGCGCTCTGATTCCACCTTATTTATTTTCTTTCACCACAGATACTACGATCATTTACTCCCCGACAGGTACCCTTTTCTACCTCCTATTTCACATTTAATCTGCTATCACTTTAACTATTCTTCCACTGGCTGTCTTTCAGACACACGGTTTCACTATGTTAGGAATGTTCGAATGTACGACGAGCTGCACTATAGTAGTCACTAACTTACGGTTGAAAATGCAAGGTTAACCATAAAATTGCAATGTTTTGTATATTCACGTACAATCAAAGAGTGGTTTTACAGCGCCATTTACAACTTGCTGATCCCCTACCAAGATTGCAATGTTTTTTACATCTATTTACAATCAACGAGTGATGTTATAGCGCCATTTACAACCTGCTGATCCCCTACCAATATTAGCAATGGCTCAGTCTCACTTATCCTTTTCTCCTCCCCCTATGTTGACACGTTGACAAGCAGAAATACCTACCCTACATGTTTTGTTTCCGAACACAGACAAATCGCATAATATAGAAATGCATTTTCTGCCCTTGTCTTTTCCTCTTAGGTGCAGGCTACGGTGATTGTTCTTAATAACAAACACAACCGACATTATACTGTATGCTCTAGGATATGTCATAAGAGTCAATCAGCCATTGTTTTTGTTCCCTGGTTTGTCACTTCACTTCACCCACTTTGCAAGTGCATTTACAAATTAAATAAACCGTGGAGGATCAGGCCCGGTTCACAGCGGGGGAGGGGTGCTGGCACTCTCAAAGGATGCCAAACGGTGGCCGCCTCGTGGCAGGGCGTCTGTAGGTCAGAGGAACAGCCCACATTATTTGAACGTTGCTAGCAGGGCCATTTGCAAAAGTTGCGCCGATGCCGGTTTACCTAGCTGGGAGAACTGGTGCTAATACGGCACGGTCGCTGGTTCAAACCCCGTTCGAGCAAATATGTAAAATTTAAGAAACAATTACTTATTAACTACTCAAGGTTGCAGCGGGATGAAATTTCTCAGCGGGCCGGCATGTGTGTAGGCATGACAACTGTTACATGCAAAGTGGCATAATCTGTGAGCTTTAAAGTAGTAATTATTTTGTCGCCTAACACGCGCCAATTTGCGTTAACGGCGTGCAGCAGCCGCAGCACCACGAACAACGATGGGTGGTAATCTGTGTTCCTTATTACAGGCAGGAAGGGACTAGCGACCTTTTATTAGGTCGAAGGCCTAAAAGGCTGCGCTTGCGCAGTCTTAGGCCGGAGATTTAATGAGTCTGAGTAGCGCCGAAGGTCCCGCCTCCGTGCCCCATCTCTCCTTCATTGGCTGGCTTCCTAAACGGAGGCCAGCCATTGGAGGAGAGATCAGTCACTCCAATGTAGCCCCGTCCTTTTCGGATTTGGGGGTGTCATTTTTGATGTTCTTTAGACAGTGACGTTGTCCGTCACTCAGAACATCAAAACCACGCCCCCAATTCCGAAAAATTTCAGGAGCGCCGGCCGCCATTAAGCTGTTTGTTGTACATGAGGTAGGTCGCATGCTCCCGCTGTCCTCGTTCCCGCCCCGAATCCGAAAGTCGTTGTGGCCGCCGTTTTGTTTTTGCCGTTTTATTTTTCTTTCCATGTTTTGTTTTTGCCATTTATTTTTCCCGTCCCCCGAGGCTCTCCCGTCCCCCGAGGCTCTCCCGTCCCCCGAGGCTCTCCCGTCGAGGCTCTCCCGTCCCCCGAGGCTCTCCCGTCCCCCGAGGCTCTCCCGTCCCCCGAGGCTCTCCCGTCCCCCGCGCCTCGTCCCCCGAGGCTCTCCCGTCCCCCGAGGCTCTCCCGGTCCCCCCGGTCATATATTAATCTTATAAACGGTCAGTCTATTTGTAGGAATCGTATTTTGAAAGCGATCAAACCTATTCCTTGAATTGTTATACAAACTAGATGAGTATGAAAAATCAAAAGGAATTAAGTACATGGATTTGAACACATCTTAAAAAATCTTAGACAGTATTAACCCCGTAAAAGCTCCTCATCCTTTAAATATGGCCTCTGCGTTTCACCTATTGCCGATACAACTGTAACGAAGGCGTAAGGCATGTAAAAAAAAATGTTTTTTAAGTGGAGGAGTGAGCTCCGCTACCTATTCCTGGCAAGTAACGGAAAATAAGCCTCTGACAAAAGTACCAGTGTCTTGATCGGAGAAAAAACGGTCTCATAGGAAACCTGAGGGTGTGACCCTGGGGACCCCCCCTCGCTTTACTGTTGTAGGTGTACCCTGTGTGACGTTTAGGTGACGTCCCAATCGAAGACGGTTGGCAGGCTGCCGGGAGAGAGACGCCATTGCTGTTTCTTCATCAAACTGAAAGTGCTGCTCAGGGCAGGGGCGGGCTGAGTGGGGATTTATCTCCATTAGCTTCCTTGACTGTGTCCCGGCGTCTCTCCATCCTCTCATTGCCCAGGGGCTCGGTGTAAGCGGCAGCGGACATGGCGTGCGGTGCCACTCTGAGCCGGCCCATGGAGTTCGAGGCCCTGCTTAGCCCGCAGTCCCAGTCCCCTAAGCGCAGGAGGTGTGCCCCGCTGCCTGGATCCCCTGGGGGACATTCCCCAAAGCGGTGGGGTCTGATGTCCCACGGCGAGGAACAGCCTCATGGAACACCACCGCCTCTGCCTTTCGTTGGGGAGCGACGCCTCACCCCAGGTAACTGCAGAGGAGGCTCGGGCCGGGTGGCACAGGGAAAGCGACGACATGGGGGTTATCCGGGGACAGCGATCTGGGTCAACGTGATTGATGGCGGTCTATCAAAGTGGGAGTAGAAAACCAGAATACAATAGTAATTTATACAAATTACCATCACCGCAGAAGAAGCTCGAAATTCAATGTGTGTCCGCCTTCTAAATGAGCAATGCTGTTTTGTGGGGTGTGGGCACAGGGCTTCACTGTTGGTTAATATTTTGGTGTGGGTAGGTGCACAGAGAGTTAAGTTTCTGGATGTAAGTATCGGCTGCAGTCGAGCTCTACCATCCCACCACTTCATACTCCTGGGCGTTAAATACATTGTTTTGGGGGGGGGGGTGGCGGGGGCGCAGCATAGGTGATTTATGAGACACAGAAAACAAAGCATCTGTTTAAAATCTCAGTCGATCATGTCTATTTATCCCTTGCCGATCCTTCTGTCTTGTTTTAACTTGAACTCGTTTTGCATTGATGAAAGAACGATATTTTAGTGACAGATGGATACACATTGTTACGAACTTTTATGTGATTGAGGACGCATATATGATTTTTAAACCTGCATCCGAATATTCGGAGATTACGATTGAGGCTGTATTTTATCTGTCCAGCATTTTTATGTTATGGCAAGCACGTTGTGCTGTCAAAACGTGGATGAATCTTTGTAATGGTTTCCTTCCATCACTGGCTAGGGTACTGATTTATTGTGCTATTTAAGTTAAGTGGAGCCCTATGTGTTCTGGGCTAGAGAATCCTTCCAGATATGCCACAGGTGACTAGACAAAGAGATCGTTGGTTGGCCGTAAAGGTAGTGATGGCCATTCCAATGTTAACTCACATTTTTCCTGCCACAAATACATGTTCGAGATGTTTCCTCTATTTTTATTGACACGATGGTTTTGTTTTTAGCCTGCATGTTCAGTTCTCCTTTGTAGTTACATACATCCCATTGGTATCCTCATTGTTCTACGACTTAATCCATCATGTGTGGGGCTCTGGGTGTGTGTGGGGCTCTGGGTGTGTTTAGGGCTCTGGGTGTGTTTAGGGCTCTGGGTGTGTGTAGGGCTCTGGGTGTGTGTAGGGGCTCTGTGTGTGTGTGGCTCTTTGTGTGTGTGATTGTGTGTGTGTGATTGTGTGTGTGTGTGTGTGTGTGTGTGTCTGTGGCTCTGTGTGTGTGTGTCTGTGGCTCTGTGTGTGTGTGGCTGTGTGTGTGTGTGTGTGTGGCTCTGTGTGAATAGTTTTTTTTGTAGGTGGCTGTATGTGTGGGTGGCTCTGTCTGTGTGAGGGTGGCTCTGTGTAGGGGTGTAGCTATTGGCATTGTAAATTACAATGCCATTTATGATTTTAAAAAAAAGAAATGTCATGAGCAATGCCAATAGCTCTACCTTTAATGATGCCGAGACCATTGCATTGTAAATGCTTGTCATAGTAGAGGCAGAGAGCAGCATGGAATGGGCAACTGAGCTGCTCATGGCCCGCAATACTGACTCTGGGTGTCTCGATTTTCGACTTCAGTAAGCAGACTTAAAAGATACAACCAACGTGCTCACTGCCTACGCACTACACTGGCGGCGATGAGCTCATCCCTCACCAATACTGTAGTATCTACTAGCCCCGGCCAATTCCATGAGCAGTAGCAGCACAGAGCCGGAGATGACTCAGCGCCTGGTGCGTGCTCCTGGGATGACGGCTGCCTTTTAATATTTAGAAAGACTAAGGTTCAACAAAAGCAGCAGGCCTCAGGTCCCTCAGTGACAGCTGCAGGACGGTCAAGATGCAGACTCGGTGCATCAACTAAACAAGAATGGGGGCAGAGCCCATATATTCACTAACTCAGCCAACTACACATTGACCTCAGTGACTTAAGCACCCAATCCGGGGACCTGCTGTAACCTCATGTCACTCATGCGTTAACTGTACTTAGTTTGAACCAGTAATGCTTGTAATAACTGCCACACACACATAATATTGTCATGAATCCTGGTAGTCTATTAAAAAATTTGCTCTAAACCAGGGGTACTCATAGTACAGCCCGCGGGCCAGTGGCGGCCCGCGGACCTTTCAGGCATTGTACCCGAGTTTTTCTTTTTTTTAAAGGCTGCCTGCAACCAGAGCTCGACTCAGAGACTCTGCTGCCTGTGGGGGCCGGGCGATTTCCGCCGTAGTCAGAGTGGGGCTGCAGGAGCGCTGTGAGGTGAAAAGAGCCTCATTAACATGCTAATGGTCTTTTGAAGACCTGTGAAATGCTTGGGTGAGGCTGTGTGCGCGCGCCTGGAAGCTGTCACAGGGGTGGGGGGGGGGGGGGAGACAAACAGGCAGGGTCACGAGAAGGAGGCAGTCAGAGAAAAGGTGGAGTATGGGGTGATAGCAGGTGCGGGAGGGGGGTCCCGAGTTTACACCCGCCTCACTTCAGAGCCTAGAGACCACGTGGCTAGCTTCGTGAAGCTGTAGAAGTCCTCAGCCTTCCAGATGCCCCCAGTTGGTCCCTGTTAAAGTTCGTTCGCTTTATTTAATGGTGAACTATGTGTGCACCTCTATTTCCTTAGAATATGTTCATATCTCAGATGGGTTTCAGTAATGTTGCACGAATCTTGCATAACCGCACTGCAAGCCCGGTCACCTCAAGGTGTCTGTGTGAGTTCAGGGTGTGGGTGACTGTTCATGACTGGGCATGATTGAGAACTGCAGCTGAGGCTGAAGGCAGTTCGACTTTCTGACAGAGACTCGCATAACGGTGTTCTAACTAAATGCTCATCCAATCCTTGGCCTCTCTGCTGGGCGCCCAGAACGATGGCCACATGTGGGCCAATTGTAATGGCGATTCTATGGGAAAGTGTATGGTGGTATGCAGCTGTCAAAATAGGGACAGTGCCAATGGAAAAGAAAATGTGGGGCGTGTGAGAGGCGATGTTGAGGAGGAGGAGTTATAAGGAAGGATGTGTAGGAGAGAGTGAAAGACAGTGGTGCAGATGGCGTGAAATATGTGGATGGAGAGACTTCAAAAAGATGAGTGGAGCACAGGTTGTACGTGAATGACAGAGAGAGAGGGCCTGCAGCAGGAAGTGATGTGACAGGAAGAAAGTGAGTTACTCCTTCATGTGACATAGAACAAAAATCTGTGCTAACAAGCATTGGTACAGGTAATGGATCGGGCATGTTTTTGGTGTTTGTGTTACCTGAAGTATGATGGTTTTATAAGCACTACCAGACATCACACATAAAGGTGCCTTGAATACTTGTCAGGTGGCATGCAGAGTTTAGGTCCCGTTCAGGCCCAACCCATAATTTTTCCAAGATTTCCTAGTTACACCTAAATACCCCTTTTGGAGACACCACCACCTTTTCCATCCACTAAAGCACTGACATGGGAGATCGGGTCCCGAGAGAGCAGCTTGTGTGTTTTTGGGGGAGGGGTGAGGGTGAGAGAAGGAACGCATCTTCCGCATCTTTCAACAAGTTTAAAAACAAGCTATTAGCCTTGCGCCTCTGCCAGTGATTGCTTGTGTTTTAAGGATTAAACACAGACAAAACCATATGAAAAATGAATCCCATTGCGAGGGAGGGAGGGAGAGCGAGGGAGGGAGAGCGAGGGGGAGGGAGAGCGAGGGGGAGGGAGAGCTAGGGAGGGAAGTAGAGCGAGGGAGGGAGGGAAGGAGAGCGAGGGAGGGAAGGAGAGCGAGGGAGGGAAAGGAAGGCAGACAGAGGGAGGGAGACAGAGGGAGGAAAGGGGAGGGAGAAGGAGACAGAGGGAGGGAGAGCGAGAGGGAGGGAAAGAGAGGGAGAGGGAAAGGGAGGCAGGGAAAGGGAGGGAGAGCGAGGGAGAGGGAGGGAGGGAGACAGAGAGACGGAGGGAGACAGAGGGACGGAGACAGGGAGAGAGAGGGAGGGAGGTAGACAGAGGGAGGGAGGGAGGGAGTCAGAGTGAGTGAGACAGGAAGAGAGGGAGTGAGAGAGTAAGAGAGAGTGAGACAGAGGGAGAGATGGAGAGATGGAGACAGAGGGAGAGATGGAGAGATGGAGACAGAGGGAGTGAGCGGGAGTGATAGAGTCAGAGGGAGACAGAGAGTCAGAGGGAGACAGAGGGAGACAGAGAGTCAGAGAGGGAGAGGGAGAGAGGGAGGGAGAGAGGGAGGGAAGGAGAGAGAGAGAGAGAGAGGGGGAGTGAGAGGGAGAGGGGGAGAGGGAGAGAGATGTGTGTCTATGCTGGGTCTGGTGGCTCAGTAGACGAAGGCGTCCTCTGCAGGGACCTATGATCAACCTCATGGTCACAGTTTTTTTTTTGCTCTAGCCCCGCCCCTTCCCCACTGACCCCGCCCCCACCGGTGCGGCCCTCGGACAAAAACCACACTGTAAATTTGGCCCCCGAGAGAAATTTTGTGAGTACCCATTCTCTAAACCAAGTCAAGCTGAACCAAGTCAAGGGCTGGTTTGTACACAGGTTAAGTTTATGTCAAACTTCTGCCATACAAAATCATTGGCGGAATGTAATCTGGCTGAAAACGTGGTTGCAGAGAGGAGGGCGTTGTTCCGAGTGAAGGTATCACCTTACACCCGTTAAAAACAGACAGGCACAACCTCTCCGCTAGGTGTATGCTCTGGGTCACACAGCTGCGGAGGGAAACGGTCTAGAACAAGGTCCCTCTTCAGTCTGCAAACTCTAGATCACGCTCCCAAGTGAGTACCACTAAAATCACAGCGCAGGAATAAATTGCTTTCAAAGAAATTCCTGTAGAAATCTAAGAATAAAGTGGAAAATAGCCAGCTCAGATGAAAGGACGGTGTCTTATCAGTGACTCCCACGGAAGTTACGTTCCGTTGATTGTTATTAAGTGAAAAATCAAATACGAAAGTATCGGATGAACATCCTTGTAATACTGTGACAATTATCAGCCTCGCCGCTCTTTTCAAGTCTCTCCCTCCACCAGAGATGCGGCTGCTCGCGCATTCCCAGCGTGTCTTCCCCACTGCAGAGGTCTGATCCTCGTGCTGGGGGGACAGAATCTGGCCGGCTCTCATTGGCCTCTGTGGAGCGTCCAGTCGATGGCCCACGTCGTCAATCACTCCCTGAGGTCGTTGTCGCATCTCCAAGAAGGGTGTTACAGTATGCGCCATGCTGAGAGGCAAACAAGGTAATCCGTGCAGCCAAACTCGTAACACAGGCCCCCGCAGGCCCGCACTGCGGGGGGGCCTCTCCGCTCCTGGGGGCCCCCTCGGGGGCCCCCTCACTCTCACAGGGAGGGAGACGGCTGCAGCACTGCCTCGCAGTCTTACTCTTCGTTAACTGCCCACACGGACTTAGAGGCCTCCCCAAGTCCCCCTAATTAAACGGTGCGGGCACGCCACGGCGAAGGCCTCTAAGCCTCGCCCTCTGTTCATTAATAATTATGGTGCTGTGCGCACACCCTTGCCGGCCTGAGCCTCTTAATAAATTATTTAAATAGTTAGTGCGCGGCGCGCAGTATGCCCGGGCCGGCTCTTCCTGAATAAATGGTGCGTGGGAGTGGCGTGCACCGTGCGGTGCCGCGGTCCTCAGGGTGGGGGCGGGGCTGGTGACTAATGCCTGCCACAGTCATGCGCAGTGTAAATGAAAAGTGCGCGTTACTTGTACTGGCCCTGATTCCTGACAAGGGTGCGGCCGCCGCGCAAGACTACCTCCGTGCCAGGATAATTATACTAATAAGAGAGAGTATAGCTAGCCCCTGCTTGGTGGCTAGCCTCCTCGTCCTGTCGTCACCTCCGAAGCTGCCTGCAGGTGAGTGAGCAAGATGTCCGAGGCACTGAGGAAGGGCAGGCCAGGAGGAGTAGTGGCCCGAAACGAGCCCAAGTCGTCAAATGCAGTGGTCCGAGGTCTCTTGTTCGGTTCCCAGTAAGGAAAACTCTGCCTTCTATCTTTCAAAGGTCAGCTAATTAAGTACAGCAAACAATAGCTTTAAATGATGCAGAGCCTTAGTGAAGCTGGGCCTATGGTTCTTTATTAATCATTGCTTACTGATGAAATCTGTACTTGTTTGCCCTTTCGTTACCTCTAAAATGGCAACGTCACCAGCATTCAGACAATAAGCCTTGTTGTAGCTCCGGTTTCCCATGGAATATTAGCCTTGTGTATAAACTCCAGCATGGCTTTGCACCAGCAGTTTGCGGCAGGTTGCTGGAGCGTGTGGCTGTGTGTTCCACGGACTCTGCAGCTCTGATGTCCCACCAGCAGCTGCAGGTGCAGACCCACCGTCCCGGGACAGGCCCTCTTTCCTCTATCGCTCAGCAGGCTTTGATCTTCTGCTCAGCAGCTTCCACGAGCGAACGATTTCCCTCCATGTTACGGCCCTGAAAGTAAGCCCTTTAAAGCATCGCTCCCAGGGCGCTCCGTGCGCCAGGAAGCCTGCCAGGAGGCGCTTCTGCGAAAGTTATCACGGCTCGGCGGGCTCTGGACTCAGGGCCGGGCCTCCATGGTCACAGCTGCAAAACCGTCTTTATCTTCACAGAAAGCCTGATAGCATCGGACCTGTTCGGAGGTCAATGCTGTGCTCTTCATAGGAGGCTTTCAAAATGGAACTGCTCGGGTGGATTTGACAAACGGTGATAAAAATACTAGCAGCAGGCGTTATTTACAACACTTAAACATGACAGAAGCGCTATTTTTAATTAATGTTGTTGGTGACAATACCTTTTCCCACAACAAGTTATGAACTTTCCTTATCTAATTGTCGACACTCTCCATCTTTGTACCTCTTTTGGCCTCTGCTGAATGGTATTAAAGCTGCAACGTGCTTGAATTGGTGTGGTGACAAACGATAGGAAGCGGACATGTCGCCTCACCTGCTCCCGGCGCCTCGCCCACCTGGAGGGCTGTTTGAGGAGTAAATACGGCGAGCCACTGCCCACTGCACTTCCCTGGGCCTGATGGTGCCGCTCACCGTCCCAAGGTCGGACTCAGAGTGGAGTCTCAGAGAGGTGGGTGGTAGGCAATCATGAAATCCTGGTATGGGGCCCTGCCACCCCACTGCTGATTTCTTCTGTTCGTTATACTTTTTGCAGCGCTTCCCGCCTTAAGAGAAGCGCTGCAAAAAGTATAACGAACAGAAGAAATCTGCAGTGACTGGAATCTGAGGGGGCGGGCGACCAGGCCCTGTCAGCCCGCCTCCGCGGTAATTACCCATATAAACTGACTCCAAGAAACAAAGGAATGATGATCAGTTAATTGTCTGATATTTCCATTTGTTTGACACAGGATGTAACTACCAAAGCCATTTGCGTAACTAAGATTAATTTAGCCACTCCACAGGTTGCATGTAGTGTTTACAAAAGTCGTGAATTTTCACTTGCTACTTGATTTAATCGTGATGTAATTTTATGGTAGAGCAAACATCTCATTGGTGTGGTGTGGAGTGGGCATTCGAGTGGGGGGGGGGAGGGAGAGGGAGGTTCCTTAAAAAATAGTAGAAAACTTGCATTGTGCAGTTATTTGCAAAGCTTGGAAGGCATTCTCCCAACCATGATCTAGTAGAGGGTTGACACATGTTAAGGGTGGGAATAAATAGCTATCCTGTGTGGGGATGGCCAGGGGGCAAGCAACCCTTGATGAATTTGGAGAACATGAATTTGATATGGGCTTACATTATCTATATCCAAATTGGGAATGTGGAGGGAACACCCTCTAAATTTATGGGGCTGGGGGGAGGGGGGTGTTTCTATTTGAGTCCAAGAAAAGTTACACACTTTGTTCACTTTGTCCTAGTTATGTATTTGTTTTATAATCTTTGTAATTCCCTGACCTCTTGCTAAGTAAACTTTGCACTTTGAGTAGGAGAGAGATGGAATTCACATTATAAATATTCTGCTTAAAGACTGACGTGAGCAACTGTTAGGGGTGCATATTTGAGATGGATATTGGTGGCAGCTACACTGTGAACCCACGGACAGTGAGGAGCGCTATGATTAAAAAGGGTGATGTGTGGTCATAGGTTTCTTTGAATAACTTTTTCTTCAGTATTTTGTTGAGGATGAAATTTTGGCGGTGACTTGAAGGATGTGGTGCAAGGAATTCCAAAAAGCATCCCCTGAGCTCTCATTGTTTTCCGCATGCTGCTTTCATCTGCACGTGGGACTATTGGAGGACTTGACCTCAGGTTGTTTCCTGGTTTACATTTGGGGTCAAGTTACCGAGATAGAAAGGACCATATACTTGAAATTATTTGTATACATTACATTTGAATGTAATTCTTAGTTTAATGGAAAGCCAGTGCAGCTCCTTCAAGGCAGGAGGTATTAGACTATAATGATTAAATTATGCTCCTTGGAGACTTGTGTGGATGTCATTGTAGCTCATTGACATCATGCATTCATTAAGTAGCGCTGCCTTTTTGTCTGGCTGTGCATCAAGCAGTTTAGAGTCATAATTCTTTAAATTGCAGTTGATTAGTGTAAGGGATGTGTCTTACACCTGTCTTTACTTACTGTCTTACATTCTCTATGTTCTAAATTAACGTGAGCCCCATTGCCAGTCTTGACAAGTGGCATCAATAAATTAATTAACAGAGATGTTAGGGTTTATAAAGCA
The DNA here is from genome assembly GCF_964263255.1 of Lissotriton vulgaris. NCBI lineage: Eukaryota > Metazoa > Chordata > Amphibia > Caudata > Salamandridae > Lissotriton > Lissotriton vulgaris. The sequence continues at coordinate 1,185,145,650 of NC_141693.1, read as the reverse complement.
ATTTAATATTAATCGAGCTGTTGATTACATATGAGACCAGAACAAAAACATTGCTCAATGATTTTTTAGAAACCCTTAGTGGGTGTCTGCTGCACTTCAGATGAAGCTGGGCCAGACGTACAGCTACGTAACAAGAGTGGGAGCGAAAAAAAGAGGGGTGGGGCGCTTAAAGACAGAAAGAGAGGAAAGGAGAGAGCGGAAGGTCAGGAAGGAAAGGTGAGGAGACTACAGTTAAGAGAGTAGAAGGGAGGGACCCTGGAAGAAAGGAAAAGGGAGTTGTGGAGAGAAGAATGGAGGGTGGGAGGTAAGTATGGAAGAAAAGCTAGAAGAAAGCTTGAGATGTGGTAAAGCAGCAAAGAAGGAAGGAGAGAAGGAAGGAAGCTTGCGAGTAGATGGGGAGAGAGTGATGGGGCAAAGGAAGAAGACTGCAAGGGAGGAAGAGGAGGAACAAAGAAGGAAAAGAAGAATGGAGGTACAGAAAGGGTTGAGGGAGAAGGAAGAGAGGGGAAGAAATAGAAAGAGTGGAGAGTGAGAAGGGAAGTTTCAAATCAAAATATGCTAGATTTCTGGGTGGTAGGGCAAAGAGGTAGATGGTGGGCCGCACCACAGGGGGAGGGGGGCCCCCTCCATGTGCTTTGCAGGGGGGCCCCCTTAAGTTTCGTTACGCCACTGCTGTTAATGTGATCTGCTTCTCCAGCTCTGCAAGTGCAGAGATCATGCTCTTTAAAGTATGAAAATCCTTCCCCCTGAAGGTGAAGGATGCTTAGGCGGCAGGCATACCCGACTTGAAACTGATATTAAAGCTCCGTTTGAAGAATGTATGAATCACTGCTTCGCAAGTAATCAGACCCAAGACTTACTCTATAATACTCCTGCGGATGTGCAGGGAGTTACCGTCAGGAGTGGCTGGAACTTAGGATTTAGCTGGAAATATACTGCTAAGGGAAATTAAGGGCAATTTCAACGTTGATGCATGGGAAAAAGAAAAGATAAGAAAAGGATTCTTTTTGTTTATCGTGTCCAAAGTTCCGGGAATTTGGGATTGTTTCTGTTACAAAGAGCAACGCAGCATTACAGCCTACCAACCTTCCAGTAGTCATGAGAGATCTATTAAGGCACACTTTTATGGTCATTGAATTGAAAATATAATACAGACTTAGAAGACATCTATATGAAATTGGGGGGTAAATCTCAGTTAAAGCAAAAGCAACACAAAGCAACAACGAACGCATTTCAAACAAATGCAATTGCCCAGAGAGGACCAATCACTTACCTTACTAACCGTATAAATAGATTTATTAACAGATTTCTATCCATAACCTTAGAGGCAGGAAAATGTAATCAGAATAGTCGCACCACACTAGAGCAAATAAAACTAGCAATAGGCAATGCGATGTTCCATTGAAACCAGCAATTACAGAGCAAGGCACCTCTGGTATCAGCACAATGACTCCACCAAACACACTTCCATGAATACAATAGAAAGCATATTCCCCAGTTCACATCGAGCCATACCAGCATCCCCAGACAGCTCCCGTACAATAAGAATAGAACTCTTTTTCAATACTGAGGCTGTATATTATGTTGTATTGTATCGCATTCAAAGCTCAAAGTTAGTTTGGGTTTCAGAGCCATGCTTCTCAAGATCCTACTTTGAGGACTTGGTTATATGCACAATAGATTGCCTGCGTGCATGAAGTGGAAACATCAACAATTTACTTTAGCTCTTTCTAATGCTCAGGTAATCATTCAATTATTAAAAAAGCACCAGGAATTTTGGAAGTCTCCTCCTTGCCTGAATCTCTCGGGTGATTGTTTTATTGCCTATACTGAACACCACTATTGCATATTTAGGTGGGCTCATCAGGAGGAGATCTTCGGGAACTGTGCTGAATAGATAAGTGCTTTATAAGCAAAACCTGGAAACATAGTGGTCTTGCTCCCGATCCACTGTGTATTGCTATACCGTAAACCCAGGGTGTCCACGCCGCTGGCCAGTTTAGAGGAAACAATTCGGGTGGACTGGGTTCCGTCAGCCCAATCGACGCACGGTTTGCATTGTTCTTGTCTGGGCCTCACGGTTCTCTAATGAGGTAGGCGGATGAGCCTCTGTACACAGAATGACCAGCAAACAAGGGGGGCAAAGTGATGACTTTGATATCTATTTTATAATAGGGCTTTAAATTCAGATGGATATCCTTAGCGGATGTCAGATAAAATAGCAGGGCCCCATGCAATTTTGACAGTTGTAATTCCTGATAAGGGGTGTCATCAATTCAGAAGGCCGTCTTGTTCATCCCTTAAGGGCTTTGGGTAGGAAGCAAGTAAGAGGCTAGTTATATGTGGCATAGTTGGGGTGTGCCCCCTTTTCCTATGCTTTTATTTTCAGCACTATCCATATTTGAAGTTGGCCTCAGCAACCAAGGGGAGCAAGGTGATGACTTTAATATCTATTTTATAATAGGGCTTTAATTACAGATGGATATCCTTAGCGGATGTAAGATAAAATAGCAGGGCCTCATGCAATTTTAAGAGTTGTAATTCCTGATAAGGGCGTCATCAATTCAGAAGGTGTCTTGTTCATCTCTTAAGGGCTTGGGGTAGGAAGCAAAGTAAGAGGTTAGTTATAATGTGGCATAGTTGGGGTGTGCCCCCAATACCTATGCTTTTATTTTCAGAACTATCCATATTTGAAGTTGAGTGTCATTCCTAATGCGCGTAGCTACCCGGGGGCGTCCCAGTGCGGTGACTCGTCAGACTAGATTCAGGGCGGGCGAGCCACTAGGACCGCAGATGAGTAAATGCAGCCAGGCGGAAACCCCTGGAGATACGGGGGTTGGGATTCATTAGGTTGGCCATACGAAAGCCGTAGGTTGCTGGGAACCGGTCGGGACCCACTGGTCCAAAGTAGGCTGGCGATATCCTTGCTGGACCTATGGAAGCTATAGAGGCAGCGGGTTGAAAGTAGCCGAGATCCAAGGAGCTAAGGGTGGGGGCTCTGGGTGCATCGGAGGCCACACCCAGGGCTGTGGAGGAGTTACAGGGCAATCCCAAAACAGGAAAGGCGCAGGAAAAGGACCTGAAGCCTACAGTGCCAATCGCACCGTGCATAAGTCATACATGCTTCAAGGGGTCCTTATTGGGAACTTGGAGTACGACGGCGCCCCGTTAGTCCTTAGGGCGTTTGTAAACCTGAGCAACCGGGGGCTTGCCATATGCGCTCCGCCCGGCTGGGGAAGGTGTGAGTCACTTTCCCTTGCTCAGTGGGCGGAGCTATGGTGGACAATAGGTTCACCGGTGGGAGGAGTAAGTCCTCCCAGGTACAACACCGGGCTATGGCCGCTGGTGTTTCTTTGGCTAAAACTTCAGGCGCCCTGCAACGAGGGGTTGCGGGCGGACGGGATTGCCTGTAAGATAACCCACCTTTTATTTGTATAACAAATAAACCTGCAACTTCTTTTCCAAACATCACTGTGTCTGTAGCCATTGTGTGAAATCTGTGGGATGCTGTGGGTGGCGGCGTAACGATAAAAGTACTATGCATGATGCCTGTGGTCCCTGCAGGGGATCCCGTAGGATTACCTTTGAGGGCAGCCGGGCAGCAGGACCCTGGGGGCGGTTCTGGCGAGCCACCAGTTGGGGGCGGGGCAACAGGTATAAGGGTGTCGTAAATTGACAATGGCCGGGTTAGCGCTTAGCTTTGCTACACGTTATTTCCCTTAACTTGGCCTTATTTGAAAACGCCATTTTGTATGCTACGGCGGCCATTTTGGGAAATGAGCGGCCTCGTGGTCAGCATGCCCTTTAGTCCTTTGTCCGTGCTACTGACCACTCGAGTTTGCCCAGCAACAGGCTATTTTTAGTAACGGTCAAGCCTGTACATGCGCAGTTCCCGTTGACCAGTCACCCCTCAGGAATGTTCCGCCAAAACTGACCAGTGGAGTTGTAACCCCTCCCATGAGTTGGCTGTGTTCCAAAAATGACCATATATGTACCTAAACTCTGTAACCTTGTACCGCCTATCTTTTTATTACCTGTAAATTGTATAAAAGAAGGACTCGCACCAACGTTCGTTGTGATACTTCTTGCATTGCCGAAGGGTGCTGTAGGAATGTACCACCACCCCATAGGGTCTTAATAAACTTGTCTTTTGTACTTTTCAGTTTCCGTGCCAACAGTTCTTTTGGTGTAAGTGGGTATTTCTGCGGAGCATGTAGGCCTTGAGAACCCAATACCACAAATTGGCGACCACGAAGGGGCTCATCGGCGACTCGGATGCTCGAAGGAGAGGTCGTGACGAAGGATTGGAAACTCGCCATGGACGCGTACGCTGCCACTGAGTGACCCGAGTCTTGGCACCCACGGTGTTTTCTTCCTTTCCTTCTGATCTGACCTTCCAGGTGACGCCGGTCTCCGACTGAGATCCTGATCATCTGCGTTGCTGTACAGTGCCCGTTTGGCTGATTCGATTAAAGACCTTGGCAGTTGGAATCTGGATATTTGAGATTGGGTAAGATTTGTGATCGGTAAAGTAGTCTACGGACTCTTACTGAAGTTCTATGATTGTGACTATGATTTGAGTTAGCTAACATTTTGACTTTGTGAACTTTGAATATATATGTGTAGTGCACTTCACAAAGGCAGGCATGTAGAGATGTTTCTCTAAATTTGTTTGTACTCTGAGCGGCACATTTGTGTGAAGTACTGTAAGTGCCATTTTTTATGGTATCACGCTTTCGTGGTACTTTTTGAACATGCCTGTTTTAAGCACACTCCGAGGGATGTGCTGTCTCGGAAATGGTACCACAATTAGGTTAGCGGAATCTCAGCCGGCTCCTCCAGAGGGAACTCCCAATCGTGAGATGTATGTGAAATTCGGCCTTCCCCCTATACTGTACAGTAAATTATGGCATAAATACACTAGAACCGATCCCGAGTTGCAATGGCCACTACATGGGTCGTTTGATTTGCGAAAGGTTCAGTTTGTGGAGCAATGTTTGTTTCAGCGCAGGTCTAGACAGAATATGTTTGATTGTGTGCGAATGTGGGAGAAAGCGGTGCGTGAACGTATGAAGCGTGAAGTTGCCTTGGCGGACAAAGAGCAGCGCAAGGCTGCTCGAGATAAGGCTTTACAGCTTGAGGAAAAAGGGGCGCAGGAAAAGAAAGAGAGGGAGGCACGGGAACGTAATTTGCAAACGACCGGTCAATTTCCTATTCGACGACCGCTTTATCCTGTCCTTAATAATGAAATTGATGATTTTTCGTTATTAGATCGATCTCCGCCTCCGTATGTTCAGCCTACGGCTCCGACTGAAGATTCTGGTGATGAAGAACGGGATAAGTTGGATGGGAAGGATAAATCGAGTGTCAGGTTATCTGCGGAGAGAGCCGCGGATTTGCGTAGTTATGCTAGAAAATTAAATTTGAATCATATAACTGTGGCAGAAGTTATAGCTGAAAGGAGTAAATGGACAGAACGAGAATTGATGTGTATTTTGAATACTTTTGCAGACGAAGTTGTTACTCGATTTCGTAAACATTCAGAGACCTTAGAACCTAAGGTTGTGTCGGTCCATCGTGAGAATTTGGATAAAGGTTTATTTGTTCTTGCAGATGTCGATGACCTTTTCACACAACTGCTCCAGCTACGAGATGAGGCGTCCAGGTTGCGGGAAGAAGGGAAAAAAGATAAGGAGTCCGTGCCGGGGTCGACGGAGCAATCCAAACAGTGTTCTATGCTGGGTTCAGATAAGAATTCTAAAGTGCATGTTATGCCTATGCGTGAAGCTGCACCTTTGTATGTTCCCCCTAAAGGGGCCGGTACGGATGAGGATAAAACATCGGCAAATGCAAAGGGGTATTTTGTATATAATTGGGTGTATACGCCTTGGAACAGAGCAGATGTTATGGCATTGAAAAATGCTTTACCTGACCTTCGTAAAAATCCAGCCGCATTCTATGAAGGGGTGGAGGGGGCCATTTCCTCTTGTGTTACGACTCTTGTTGATATAGATCTCTTCTTTGGATTAATTCTTCCGCCTGATATGTGGAGGTCGATTCGTAAGACTAATGATCAAACGATGTTTGGAGCAACTTGGAAAGACATAAGCCAGGCTGACTTAGACAGGGAACCTGCATGCAAACCATGTGACTTAATTTTAGACCTCCCAACGGCTATTTTGAACAAACTAAAAACGCTTGTTCCCCCTAAAAAGATCGATTGGACTATGTTAGCTTCGTGCAAACAAAAGCCAGATGAATCGGTATCAGATTTCTTTACACGTTTCGAAGAAGCGTTTCATGATTACAGTGGTCAATCGTTAACAGATGATACGGGTAGACATCTGTTTGTTGATAAGTATGTGGCTAATCTCCTACCGGAGATTGCAAAGCGCTTAAAAATGAGTGAAAGTTCCTGGACCACGGCGACCCCCGCGTCTTTGTTAACTATGGCTCAGTATTATGAGCGGCAGGAATTAGAGGCTAAAGAAAGTGTAGATAAGAAAACAAAGGAATTGAAAACGAAGGTGATGTTGGCGCAGGTTCGCGGGGCGCAATCCAGAGGGAATGATAGAGGCAGGCGAGGAGGGGGTAATGTGTCGTACGGTCGTACTGACATTGCGGATGACCAATGTGCATATTGTAAAGAGTTTGGGCATTGGGCTGAAGATTGTCCGGTGCTTCGTGAACAACGTAGTCAGCGTGGTCGTGGAGGTGGAAGGTCGAGGAATAATTATTCAGGAGCGAGAGGTGGCGGAAGTGATCGTGGTAGGTTTGAAGCGAGGGGTCGTGGCCAGGATGAACGAAATACTTTTGATAGACAAAATCAATATCAGATATCGGAGGGTGAGAATGTGGAGCATCAGGATTATGTGCATGCATAGGACTGCGTAGGATGGGGTACGGAATCAGTTGAAGTGCCAGTAGATCAAAGAGGTCCATATGTATCAGCGGGCATTTTGGGTTCTACTGATCAGTTTTTAGTTGACACAGGAGCTACTCGTAGTGCTTTGTCCAAAAACTTGGTTCCAAGGGCTCCCCTGTCTGGCGAAACGATAACATGTATAGGGTTTGATGGCACACCCTCTCCTAGCCCACTATCACAACCTCTTGCACTTTGCATTGACACATTTTTCAGTTTTTGTCCATTTTTGTTGTCGCCTCACACTCCAGATAACATTATGGGTATTGATTTGCTCAAATACTTTCGAGCAAGGATTCGCTGCGCTCCTGAAGGAGTGCGGGTTATTTTGAATGACAATTACCCAGATTCAGACAGATTTTGTACAATGAAGGAGATTGAAGCATAAGCCTCTCTCCCGCACACGTTGTGGGCGACCTCAGATAAGGATGTGGGACAGATGCTTATTCCACCTATTCGAATTACTGTCAAGGAGGGAGTACTTTTGCCACGTGTACCACAGTATAAGATTTCTAGGGAAGGTGAAATTGCTTTGACGCACATTGTTCAGGATTTGATCATTGCAGGAGTAGTGGAGGAAGTTCCTTACAATGTCTGTAACAGCCCTATTCTTCCGATCCTTAAGAAAGACACTGACGACAAAGTCTATCGATTTATTATTGATTTGAGAGAAATTAATAAAATTGTCATTCCACAATACCCGGTGGTGTCAGATATCACGACATTGCTTACATTGGTCCCTCCCACAGCAACGACCTTTTCTGTCATTGATCTTAAAAACGCATTCTTTTCCATTCCCATTCATCCCGACAGCAGATACCTATTTGGCTTCACGTTAAATAATAAATCGTATAGATTTTGTCGTGTTCCTCAAGGTTATACAGAGAGTCCTAGCATCTATAGCCAGGCTTTGAAACAACAGCTTGACTCTTTTGAATTGCAATCCGGAGTAGCCCTTATACAGTATGTTGATGACCTCCTGTTGGCTGCAGACACTTATGCACAATGTGAGGAGAGCACGCTCGCTTTGCTCTCCTTTTTGGCTCAGAACAACCATAAAGTCTCTAAGAAAAAGCTGCAATACTGTAGACCCAAGGTGACCTACCTCGGTCATCTTTTGTCTAAGGAGGGGCGTGCATTAACATCAGATCGAATTCAGGCGATTTTAGACCCACCAGTCCCCCGCACTCAGAGAGATGTACGCGCCTTCATAGGACTAACGTCCTTTTGTAGACAGTGGATTATGGGGTTTTCGCACATTATCAAACCTTTGTTAGCATTACTGTCCAAAACTACACCAATGCCCCTTGAATGGACAGATGAATGTCAGAATGCTTTTGAACAATTGAGACAGGCCCTTTGCTCTGCACCCGTGTTAGGTACACCAGATTACACAAAGCTTTTCACATTGTACGTACACGAGAAAGAAAGGTGCGCGTTATCAGTGTTAGTGCAAGCGCACGGGGATAAGCAGAGGCCATGCGCGTACTTCTCAGCCATTCTTGATCCTGTAGCACGAGGGTTACCTGGGTGTTTCCGAGTGGTTGCAGCAACAGCGGTAGCTATACGACAGAGTGAGGGAATAGTTTTGTCACACAAATTGTTGGTACTAGTTCCCCATGCAGTAGATGCCCTGTTAAATCAAACAAAGACTCAATATCTTACGAGCGCACGTTTAACAGGATATGAGCTCACACTCCTGGCGCCACACATTACACTGAAAAGATGTGCTACCCTGAACCCTGCCACTTTATTGCCTTATCCGGTTGAAGAGGGCCAGGAGGAAAAACATCATGATTGTGTTTTTCTGACTGAGGAACAAACAAAGGGTCGTGTCGACTTACAGGATATGCCACTTCCAGATGTGGATGGGGAACTGTGGGTTGATGGATCGTGTTTGAGGCTGCCAGATGGCACGACCTCTGCAGCATATGCGATCACGACACTTAAGACGGTGGTAGAAACAGCACGAATACTCCAGATATCAGCCCAAGCAGCGGAGCTGATAGCCTTGACAAGAGCCTGCGAACTGAGTGCTGGCCTATGTGTGAATATCTACACAGACAGCCGGTACGCCTTCGGAGTAGTGCATGACTTCGGTTTACTCTGGAGAGAGCGTGGGTTTTTGACCTCTCATGGAGTACACATTATGCACGGAGAACTAGTGCGTGATCTCCTAAACGCGTTGCTTTGCCCAAAGAAAGTAGCGATAATTAAATGCAGTGCACATAAAAAGGTCACTGACAAAGTGGGACAAGGCAATGCCTTTGCAGATAGTATAGCAAGACAAACAGCTATGTCCCGAAATGACTCCCCCATGTATGTAGCGAAGTCGCAGGCCGAGCGATGGCATGATGCTAGAGCAGAGATACTAGACATCCAAAAATCAGCGACTGAAGCAGAACTTGTAGCATGGGCAGAAAAAGGGGTACTGGATGACGAGGGTTGTTGGAGGAGCAAGGATATGGAGAGATGGAAATTGCCTGCAGCTTACTTGCAAGTAATGGTTCAGATGACACATGGGTTGGCACATGTGGGGGCTCTTGCAATCACTCGATTGTTAACACGAGTTTGGGAGCATCCTGAGATTGCCAATACTGCAAAGAGAGTAGTGCAGACCTGTTTAATATGTTTACAGCACAATCCTGCAAAAGGGACGCATACTCCGAAAGGAGGGTTCGTTCCACCTTCCGCACCATTCGAGGTACTTCAAATGGATTATATCCAGCTTGAGCGTTGCAATAACCTTAAGTATGTCCTAGTGGTGGTGTGTGCTTTTAGCAAATGGGTTAAGGCCTTCCCCATGAAGGATAATACAGCTTTGACAACAGCTAAGGTTTTGCTCAAAGAGTACTTCCCTCGATATGGAGTTTGCAAATTTTTGTGGAGCGATAATGGTCCTCATTTTGTTGGGAAAATTGTGGAGTATGTGCTAAAAGGGCTGGTGATCCAGCAGAAGTTTCATGCTGTGTTCCACCCTCAGTCAGCAGGTCTTGTCGAGCGGTACAATGCTACGTTGAAATTGAAACTGGCTAAGATTGTGGCGTCCACGTCATTGAAGTGGCCGGATGCCTTGCCGCTAGCATTACTCTCTCTTAGATCAGTGCCCCATTCTCGAACTGGCCTCACACCGTATGAAGTGGTGTTTGGACGGCCTATGAATATATGGGGAGTTCCTAAGCCGCGATTGTTACATGATGTGCCTTGTATAATGATGAACGATTATTTGGCACGATTAACAAATGATTTGCTTTCTATTCACCAACAGGTTGGAGAAGCGCTCCCTGACAATTCCATTGGAGAGGCTCATAATCTCCGTCCTGGAGATTATGTTATGATTAAGTCGTTTGAGAGAGCGAACAGCTTGGAACCGAGGTGGCGTGGCCCCGAGCAAGTTCTACTGGCGACTCGAACAGCTGTGCGAGTGACCAACAGAAAGCGGTGGGTGCATTCAACTCACTGCCGTCGCGTCTCTCCGGACCTGGTGCATCCTACTGTGTTGTCTGACTACAAAGAGATCTTGGACAAAGAAAAGAGCCCAGCTGTGACGTCGGCCGAATCTGAGGGAGCCTTCCTGGACCACACTGTTTCTGGACGACAGCGCTACGATCTGTGGCCAAGATAGGAAGAAGATTTTTTTTTGTGCGAGACTGGTTGGTTACCGCTCTGGGGTTTGTGAAACGGAAGCCGGGAATCTCAAGGGGGGGGGATCAGTTCTGCCAAGAGTAGCGACACCCGTCTTGACCCCGGAGAAGAAAACAACGGCTACCTCGAAGCTCAGCACTAACGTTTTTTTTTTAGTTGTGTATTTGAGACATTGTGAACTTTTGAACTATAGCGTCTTCTACATCACGAGACAAGAGAATTCTTGGTGCCGTCTTGTTCGTACTGACAATTGTGGTGATAGCAGTGATAGCCTGGGTAGTAGAACTTGTGGTGCCTGTACGAGAACATTTGCTACTGACTACCCCGGCTCCATCTGAACATTTTCACTTCACTTTACCCTATCATGAAGAACGGCACCGACAGACTTACTTGAACAATAGCTTTATTCAAATCTTGCATCATACTCATAATATGACGAACACTTCTAACTGTTGGGTGTGTGGGATGTTGCCTGGGCATCAGAAGAAAGGGGGCACACCGCTCATCCCACTCCTGTTTTCCCACAATGGTTCCTGCAATGCCTGGTATACTCTTCTATTCACTCTGCGATGGCCTACAAAAGGGGGGGTGCTTTTCCGTTTAAACAAGATATGTTATCATGATCGGGATGGCTATCCACGAGCTGAGGGTACTCGATTCGAATGGGAAGAGTACCGCCCCGACAACATGTCTGCACCCCGAGTTTACAGTAATCAACGGAACATTAACATGTCCAGCTCGCATGTCATTAATGTCATAGATACTAAGGCTGATCTCTGTATACGCAATAAAGGTACAATCCCGGTTGGAAAAAGTGAATGTAACACCACACTTACATTTGACAGTCCGAATGGCATATCATTTGTGGCATCTCGAAATACATACTTCATTTGTGGTAATAAAGGCTATCATCAGCTCCCGTTAGGATGGCTAGGTACATGTTATATCTCTTTTGTATTGCCCCCTGTATTCATTGCCCCACCAATGTACCACAATGATTATGTTCTATACCATGATTTGTGTTAAATAGAGTTAGACGTGCTGTGGTTTTGGATAATATTGACCAGACCGATACTGCCTTACAACAATATGTAGATTTCAATTTGGGATTGTTTTCCTTTGTGGGGGCTGCTTTGAATAGTCGGAAAATACGACGACTGACCCGTGTTGTTGAGGCTGTAGCTAACGATACCGCTTTCGCATTGGGAAATATAACGGAAGAACTTCAAATATCCAGAATTGTTACGCTTCAGAACCGAATGGTTCTTGATGTGGTTCTAGCTGATCGAGGGGGGGCATGTAGAATTATCGGAAGTAGCTGTTGTGTTTACGTACCTGATAACTCACCATCTGTATATGATGCTATTTCCAAACTCCACAAAATTGCAGCTGAAATACATCCGGACAATGGTACATGGCTCCTTTCGGGGAGGTTCTGGTCAATACTTAGTACTTGGGGCTGGAAGCTACTGACGATTTTATGTATCATAGTTGGGATATTGTTCTTCTTGTGTTTATGCATACAATGTGGCCCTGCATTATGTTCCATGTGTTTATCAGCCTGTATTCCATCTAGACGAGCTCTTGCCCAAAAAGAATTGATGCTTCATAAAGAAGTAGCTCAAATAATGTCAATTGATATCGAAGATGAGTATCCCGACTATGTTCACTATGAGGTAGCTTCAGCTAAACACTAAAAGGGTCGTCTGTCGTAAATTGACAATGGCCGGGTTAGCGCTTAGCTTTGCTACACGTTATTTCCCTTAACTTGGCCTTATTTGAAAACGCCATTTTGTATGCTACGGCGGCCATTTTGGGAAATGAGCGGCCTCGTGGTCAGCATGCCCTTTAGTCCTTTGTCCGTGCTACTGACCACTCGAGTTTGCCCAGCAACAGGCTATTTTTAGTAACGGTCAAGCCTGTACATGCGCAGTTCCCGTTGACCAGTCACCCCTCAGGAATGTTCCGCCAAAACTGACCAGTGGAGTTGTAACCCCTCCCATGAGTTGGCTGTGTTCCAAAAATGACCATATATGTACCTAAACTCTGTAACCTTGTACCGCCTACCTTTTTATTACCTGTAAATTGTATAAAAGAAGGACTCGCACCAACGTTCGGTGTGATACTTCTTGCATTGCCGAAGGGTGCTGTAGGAATTTACCACCACCCCATGGGGTCTTAATAAACTTGTCTTTTGTACTTTTCAGTTTCCGTGCCAACAGTTCTTTTGGTGTAAGTGGGTATTTCTGCGGAGCATGTAGGCCTTGAGAACCCAATACCACAAGGGGTCCCCCCGTCCCCTGCGTCCTCTTTGCTGCTGCTCCCCCTACCAGACGGGTCGCGACCAGGGAGGTAGCTCCCAGGCCTCTCCATCTCCGCGGACGATAGGTAGCTCCCCCCTCCCCCATCAGGACTAAGGTCCCCCCTTGCACCGAATTCCCCTCCCTACCGCTCAACCGGAGTAAGGCTGTGTAGTTGGGGGGGGGGGGACTGTCATTAACATTTGTCTCTTGTTGCAGGAGGAGTTACAGAGCAATCCCAAAACAGGAAAGGCGCAGGAACAGGACCTGAAGCCTACAGTGCCAGGCGCACCGTGCATAAGTCATACATGCTTCAAGGGGTCCTTATTGGGAACTTGGAGTACGAAGGCGCCCCATTAGTCCTTAGGGCGGTTGTAAACCTGAGCAACCGGGGGCTTGCCATATGCGCTCTGCCCGGCTGGGGAAGGTGTGAGTCACTCTCCCTTGCTCAGTGGGCTGAGTTATGGTGGACGATAGGTTCACCGGTAGGAGGAGTAAGTCCTCCCAGGTACAACACCGGGCTATGGCCGCTGGTGTTTCTTTGGCTAAAACTTCAGGCGCCCTGCAACGAGGGGTTGCGGGGCGGACGGGATTGCCTGTAAGATAACCCACCTTTTATTTATATAACAAATAAACCTGCAGCTTCTTTTCCAAACATCACACTGTCTGTAGTCATTGTGTGAAAGCTGTGGGATGCTGTGGGTGGCAGCATAACGATAAAAGTACTATGGATATCTAAAACAGTTGACTTGCTAAGCGTAGTTCCTGCTCTATTGCTATTTGAATCGTGCGCCCCACATGTAGAAGCGTTTCTAAACTGCAGAGTGAAGAAATAATGACGTATTTCATTGTCTTCAAAGTGCATCCGTGACTTTATAAAACTGGATTAATGCCGCCCCTCATTTAGCTTAATGTTGGCCTCTAGTTCGCTGTTCAGTGTTAATTTATTTTCAGCATGAAGAGAATTGTAATTGCAGTTGGTTGAATATTGTCGAGTATTTATTTTCCTTCGTGCAGTAGCCCATGTCTGACAAAAAAAAATCTGACTGTGAAGAAACTGGCTTGTTGAGCGTGCGATATCGAAATAATGGACGATAATGAAAGTGTTTTCAAGTCTTTACACATTTATTAATCCTAGAAATATATGACTCCAGCAATACTTTCGGGGAAAGAGAATTGCAGTGCACATATTTGGGTCTGCGCTTTGGGTTGTGAAGTGTGATTGCTTGTATGGCTACTCGCGGACCAAAACTGACTCGGCCGCTGAGGGTACAATGGGCTTCCTCGATACGTAAACCTCCATTCTGATTGGCCGAGGCATGATGAACTTTAGATGAATGTTCATTTTTTTTGTTTTAAAGCACTTAATTTAATCAGAGAGTTGACATTTAGAAGACGAAGCCTCTGAAAGGGATTTTGCTAAATGGAAATGCATTGCAGAAATGGCTAATTCTGCATACAGCAACAAATGCACTTTTGAACAAGCATTGGCCGCGTGACCCGGCTGGGAGTGAATTTTTCCTACATTTAATGCCGTTATGTTTGAAAATTTCTCAAGGCGCGACATAAATAAATCATCTTACTGAATAAAGAAATTCGTTCACGATTCAGGCCAACAAATATTTCAGCAATCAACATTCAAGGTTACCACGGCTATGATGTTAAGAAGACTTTGAAGCTCCACAACTCTTCACAGTGAAAAGCACATGCATCATGATACAAACAAGCATTGGCTGCGCAACCCGGCCGGGAGTTGTGTATGCGCGCAAAAAACTCCAAAAATTGCAAGTGTGACGGGAGTTGTGCGCACGCGTGCGACGTGATAAAGTGCTCTGCACGTGCGCTTGTGTGCGCTCTAACAAGATGATCGCCGGCCTGAGTAGCACTTTTGAAAGCAGCTACTAGATTTCTCGCAAGAGCAGCGCATGCACGCTGACTCTAGCGAGACCTAAAAAGGCCAACCATGTATGTTTAAAGAGTCTGCAAAGACCTTGCTTTAACACTAAATAGGGTCTTAAATAAAAAAAAGTATGTATTCATTTGTAATGTGACTTTCTGTCTGTTTCTTTTATTTTCAGTCATGAATCATTCAGGCAGCCCTAGAACACATTTAAAATTGCTTTATATTTGCTTTTTGAAGTACACACAGATAAGTGCTAAAAATAGGGCTTTAAGTGAATGTTTATTTTAAGTACCGTCTGCAACATCAAAATATTGAGCTGGCAACCCTAATCATGAGACTGGAAGTTTGTTGCAGGATCAGCACATTATTTATTTCACCCTTGATTCCCTGATTAATTCCATAATAGCAATAGTTTCATTTATAACTGAAACCATACTCTCCGTCGATAACATGCAGATTAACTTCAAGTGTCTGGGAATTCACCCTGAATTCAGACAACTCACTCCTCATTCTCACCCTAGACTTTCACGCTCACCCTGCACTCACAGCGCATAGTTATAGTTTACCCGCATTTGCCACATAATCCATCGTCTGCTGCTTGATTTGCAGATTAAAAAATGCAGCAACACGTTTCCTCACAGTGGAAGACCCTTTCTAAAGGTTGACTGGTCACCTTTATGTTGCTTATTGCTATATGTGGGTGTTAATGTAGTACTTATGAAGGGCATTAAAGGCCAGGACAATGTTAACATGTGTAAAAATAGCAAAATAGTGCAGTAATGCTATCACAAAATATGCAGCATAAATTGCCTTTGCTTGCTGCAGAATTTAGTCAAGCATGCTGCATAATTTGGCCTTCTCCCGCCGCATAATTCCAATGGCCCTGTCTACAGTGGTATGAGGCCACAGCCTGTGGCAGAAAGCACTGTGAATATGTAAGTCATTATTTTAAAACAGTATTTACATATTCTAAGCTGGGCTGCTGCTGCAAAATGAAGCAGTGATTGAGATAAAACAAGTTCTTACAAAATATGCTTTTTAGTAATAAGTACTCAAACTGTATCTAATCCAGACATTTTTGTAGTGTCTCCACTAGTCCAGATCCCAGCTGATAACTCCTTTACATTACATCTTAAAAAGAATAGATCTTTGCCACCATAACGCTTTAAGCAGAACCATTGGAAATATTCAGCAGAAGAGGACAAAATTATGTGGCAGATTTAACTAAATTATGCAGCAAGAAAAGGTAAATTATGCGGCAAAATGCACCACATTTTGTGGTTGGCATTACTTCATTATTTTGTTATTTTAACTCACGGTAACGGTGTCAGGGGAAATATTTCACCTCATTAGTACCAGCTTAATACCCCAAAACAGCAGTAAGCAACTACAAAATTACCAGTCAATCTTTGCAAAGGACCTTCCACTGCTCTGGAACACTTTGTCACGCTTTAAGTAACTTTTGTTCCGTTTGAGCTAGAATCAAGTTTTTTGTTGTTGAAATCTGCAGATTATGTAGCAAATGCAGTAAACTGATAATTATGTGGAAAACGCTGCTGCTGCAGAAAATCATAATGTCAGTGGCCATGTCTTTAAGTGACCCAATCAATTAATAGCTGGTAAGAAGGCAAGTTTATTTTTTAACTTTCTGCACTTCCACCACACACTTTGATTTCAGGCACAGGCATCTCAAAGTCAGTATTACCATTCAGTGGAAGTTTGTTTGTGAAAGCTCAGTCCATGGGGTGGCAAATAGAAGGCCAGCAAGGTTGCATTCAGGTGCAGAGCCCTAATACGCCCGATCCTTGGAACCTCACAGAAATGGTCTAGGAGACAGAGGAAAGGAGCAAAATTCATAGATATTGTCAAAGAGAAGGCCCAGAATAGGGAGCACTGTATGTGGACTCATTTTCATGTTTACAAATGGCCAGAGACTGCTTCTTCAGAGAGATACCCTAAAGAAGGGGACAATATAAGTGTTTTTGTCTTTTTAAAAGGGACATTCATTAGTGAAGCTGGTACTGCTGCCAAGTGTGTAAGTGGCCACTGATGGTTATCATAAAGGAACAGGTGCAGCAGGACTGGGGGCCAGGAATTTGGGGGCCCACTGCATCACAATTATGACTGTCTACCTTTAAAAAAAGTGGCATTAGAGTGTATTGTTCTTTTAAACATTGGGACAGAGGTGATGATCCATCATGGTGGGGAAGAAGTCAAAGAGGCAGAGGAGTTAGCCTGCTACTCAGGACTGCAGTTATTATTAGTGCAGCAGGTATTGTTGCTTTGGGGTCAAAGAGTGTGAGGGGCTCACAACATCCCAATTATGCGGAGCAGTTTGTTTGGGATATCTGTTTTTGTTTGATGTTTGGTGTGGTTCATAAGCTATACAAAAAGTATTCTGAAATCATCTCATAAGCCCCGTTCCCTGCACGCAGCCATGTCCCGCCAGCTCCCCCAATCCTTACCATAAAGTTTTGGAGGGGGGCCCTACCTCAAAATATTTTGCTTTGGGGGCTCAGAGTAAAAAAGTTTGAAGACCTCTGCCATAGAGTGACAGTTCCACTGTCACTGAGGTCAAAGGACCCTTGAGCAGGGTGGCTCTAGGACAGTGCGACCACACCAGTCGCTGACCAGCCGCGTTCCGTGCAGGTATCAGCGGTGGGGCAGAGGGGCTGGGTAAGGGGGATTTCGCTGGAAAATTAAATAAATAATGTTTTTTCCCTCTGCATTGTCCTCAAAATCCCTCCTTACCTCCTTACCAGGCCCCACTGCTGTTACCTGCGGCTGGCACTGACTTCAGGTGGGGGTGTTGTGTTTGCATGTATAATATGGTTTTTAAAGCAGTTGCTGCCTCCTTCCTGGCCTCCAACAATTTTATTTTATTTTTTTACAATTTTTGATACAAGTTACAACCAGTACAGCAAGTCTTCAACCTCCCCCCTTCCCACCTCCCCCCCACGGGCCAGAAGTACAGCACAATATCGAACACTTATCCACAGTCTTTGCATGAAGTTACACAGCCATTTAGCCAACAACCCGGTAAGTAGGGCAGGCGGCGTTTTAAGGGCACTGAAGTATTGACATGCTCAAAACCTAGAATGCAGGGTGACAGCTTCCGCATTTCCCATCTCCAAAACTCCAGTAACTGAAACGAGTCTTGGTTGTCATTGCACTACTTGCACTACGCATTCTCCCCTTGGGAGGCTTGTAGCCCCGCCTCCTGGTCTGTGTCTGCTGTTAAATATGTTTGGTACAGCCCCCAAAAATTCTTTGGTCTGCTGGTGGGGGGTAGTAATTCGCTGTATATCTCAGATTGCGTACAAGAATACAGCACATCATGTGCCCACCTTTTAGTAGTCGGCTTCGGGCCCCTCATCCAGCAGCATGCTACAACCCTGCTCACAAGTAGGAGCCCCATGTCTGCTAATCTGCGAATTGCTTTTGGCAAGTTCTTGGTGTACCCTATCAAGACCATCGCAGGGTCCGGGGGGATAGTCACCTTTGTGATGGTGCTAAGTTCTGCAAAAATGTTTTCCCAAAAGTCATTGATACTCGGGCAGTCCCATGCTAGGTGGAGAAAATCAGCGTCCGGGACACAACACCTGTCACACTCCGCAGTGGTTCTGAGACCATACCTGTGGAGCCTGGACGGGGTGTAGTATATCCTGTTGAGAAATTTGAAGTGGACCAGCCTGTGCAGTTCGTTCAAAGAGATGCTCCTTGTGTTGGTGCAACAGTATTTCCAAATGTCATCGCTCAGCGCCATTTGTAAGTCTACTTGCCAGGCTAATCTCGCTTTAGTGTACGTGTTTTCCCTGTGTGATAGGGCCAAGGTGTAGAGGTGAGTAAGTAATTTTTGTGAGGTTGTGGCCTTCGTGATATATGTGAGTTCCTTCACTTCTGGCGGCTCTGCCATGTCTCCCCCCAGGAGTTCTGCGAAGCATGCCGCACTCTAAAGAAGTGGAATCTTGTCAGCAGGGACGGGTCCTCCTGGTCCATCCGTGCTTGTTCCCAAGTTTTTACCACCCCATCACTAAATAAATTGCCTGCAGTCTCGATCCCTAGTTTCCGCACAGCTTCCAATACCCCCTTTTCGCGCAGTGGGGGCAGCCATCGTTCCCAATCAATAGGCATGCTGGGGGTGTATAGCAGCACACCGTTCTGCCTCTGCAGGAGGGTATTCCACGCATGTGTCGTAGCCGCAATTGAATCAAGGATTCCCGTGCGGCGATCATCAGGTTCGAATATCATGTGTGGGAGGGAGAGCGGAAGAGCAAACAAGGTCTCCATCTTCAAGTGGGGAATGTCTTTTTGTCCGTGTACCCTTGTGTGAAGGTGTGCCGCCTGTGCCACTCTGTAGTATAATTCTAGGTCCGGAGCACCCAGTCCCCCCATGCTGTATGGCAATGTAAGGAGCGACCACTTCGCCCGTGGTTGTCCACCCGCCCGCCCAAGCAAGCCTAGTCAGTTCCTGTTGTAGTCTTTGAAAGAACGTCTTGTGGAGCACCATCGGGATGGCTGTGAATAAGAAGAGGAATCTGGGGAGCACCACCATTTTCTTGATAGCTATCCGCGCGATTAGGGAGAGTGGGAGTTTACACCATGCAGTCACGTCATCCTCCACTCTACTAAAGGCCGTACCATAGTTTGCTCTAAAGAGGGTCTTGGAATCCGTGTGAAGGTGGATCCTGAGATATCTGATCACGTCAGTGGTCCAGGTGAGCGGGTATTCCATGGTCGTGGGTAGTGTCACTGGGGTCTGGGGAAAAGCTAACGATTTCGACCAGTTGACTCGAAGGCCTGACAATGCGCCAAAACGTACCACCTCCCTTAACACCAATGTCAAATTGTTTTCTGGGTCTCTAACATATAGCAGGGTATCATCTGCATACATTGAGACCACAATCTTATAGTTAGGGAAGCAGATGCCTTCGTTGCCATGGTATTCCCAGAGGGCACAAGCTAATGGCTCTGCCACTAATGCGTATAGCAGGGGAGAGAGTAGGCACCCCTGTCGAGTGCCTCTGGTGATAGGGAATGGGTCTGTTACTAGGTCATTGATTCGTAGTCTGGCGCGTGGTCTGTGATACAATGCTCCTATCATTTGTAAAAATGGTTGACCAAGTCCCAGGCGCTGCAGCACCTGTCTCATGAAAGGCCACTCCACAGAGTCAAACGCCTTCTCCATGTCGAGGAATACTGCAAACGCAGGTCCGTCCAGTCGTGTGTGTTGCATTGTGCCTAATACAGTGCGGATGTTGTATGTCAGGTTCCTGCTTGGGATGAAGCCTGCCTGCGCCGGGGCCACAAGCTGGGTGGCCAGTAAGGCTAGTCTAGTCACCAGGACCTTAGCGTATAGCTTCGCGTCCACATTGAGTAGGGACAGGGGACGGTACGAGCTACATACATCACTCGGTTTCCCATGTTTCAGGATAGTAACTAGCAGCGCCTCTCTCATTGTGTCTGGCATTTTGCCCTCTGTACAAATTTCGTCAAAAAGAGTCGACAGGTGCAGGATCAATTGCTCTGCAAAGGCTTTATAAAAGCCTGCGGTGAGACCATCCGATCCAGACGCGCTACCTGACTTTATGCTCATTAGAGCCTCGGAGATTTCGTCCTTTTCTATCGGTTGCATGAGGAATTCCCTATCAGAGTTAGGCAAACAAGGGAGATCTATATGCCCCAGGTAATCCTCAATGTCCTCGTCCATATCCCCTCCCTGAGCTGTGTAGAGAGTAGTGTAGTAAGCTTTAAATGCTTGAGCTATATCTACTGGATCAGTCAGGGAGTACCCCATGGTCGATTTAACCTCAGTGATTATCTGGTGTTTCCTCCCTCCTCCGATTATCCTGGCCAAGAGAGCGCCTGGTCTATCTCGTTCACCGTACATTCTAGCAGTAGCGTATTTTCCCATGTGTTTGACTTCCCTGTCTGCTTCGTCGTGATATTCCTTAAGCAAGATTTTA
Organism: Lissotriton vulgaris; assembly: GCF_964263255.1. NCBI lineage: Eukaryota > Metazoa > Chordata > Amphibia > Caudata > Salamandridae > Lissotriton > Lissotriton vulgaris. The sequence goes on along the minus strand of NC_141693.1, from coordinate 1,185,124,914 downwards.
ATATTGTCGCAGTCTGCACTGTCTCTCTGCCTTTTTTCCAAGGCACCCAGCTGTTTCTCAAGGACCTCCAGTCCTGCGCGAATCGTCTTCAGTACTCCCGAGTGTTGGGAAATCGCCACCCCTCGAATGTAAACTTTAAATGCCTCCCAGTCCCAGCAGTCTGGAAGCTATCCACTGAGCCTATATTGGTCTCAAAGAACAGATCTATGGCTGCAGCCAACTCTCCCCTGAATATCGGGTCTAATAACGAACACGGTGGGAACCTCCACATGAAAAGTGGGATAGAAGAGTTTTGGTTTACTATCTCCAGGAGCACAGGAGAGTGGTCTGAGAGGGTTCTGGGAAGGACCTCACAGCTCGTAATCATGTCAGATCTGGACTCTGGGATCAACCAGTAGTCAATTCTGGAGTGAATATTATGAAAGGCGGAGTAGTGGGTGTAGCCCCCCAGAGTCGGATTGAGGGAACACCAGACGTCGCCAAGACCTAAACGCGTCATAAACCCCTGCAGTTCCACCGCCTCAGCGGCCGGCTTGCGATGCGGGCCAGCAGATCTATCCAGTGTGGGGTCCAGAGTAAGGTTCATGTCTCCCCCCCACCAAAGGTCATCAGGGTTGTAGTGTCTAAGTTTACCCGCTAGCCCCTTGTAAAAGTCGGGGGAGTCAAAGTTCGGACCATATGTATTGACAGCTACGAAAGACATTCCCCGACCAGTGCATCTAGATATTACATAACGTCCCTCCGGGTCAGCCTCAAGTGTTTGTTGTGTGAGTTTGGATCTAGGGTTCACCCATGTCATCACCCCTCTGGCGTGTGTAGTGAATCCGGCGGTCGCCACATTACCCTCCAGTCCCCTGTGGTGTAAGATTCTGCTGTCCATGGGGAGGTGCGTCTCCTGGATCAAGGCCAGATCTATGTTGTGTCTCTGCAAATAGCTCAGCACCTTACGTACTTTTCTGTGATCATTGAGGCCGCACACGTTCCAAGTGAGCGCCCTAATTGTGTCAGCGCGCGCCTTGTTCATATCAGTCGCCATTGCTTCAGATGTGTCACGCATTCACTCTCTAAGTGTATGTCGTCCGTGCATTCTCTATGTGTATCGTCTTTGTGCCCAGTATGCACTACATCATGTTTCATGCTGTGTGTGCTAAGTAGCGCATGAGCTAGAGTTTCCACTTTAGCGCCGTCAACAACTGCCCCAACACCCCCCCTGTCAGAAGTACCCCCCCCTCCCAGAGCAGACCATCACCAACTTGGCCCAGCCTGAAATTACCCCCTCATCAAAACTCCCCTATTGTCCCATACAGATCCCCATAGGAACCCGTTGTGCTAATAGGGCTGGGGCAGAGGTCGCCAGAATTAGAACAGGTAGCAATTGCAATTAAACAGTTTTTACAATCCGGCTCCCCGCCTCATCACCCAATATATGTCTTTTAATGGCAGCCCACATCCGTGTGTCTGTATATGGAAGCTAGTGTCCTCTGCCGGGATATTAACGTCTACCTCTCGATGACTAGCAAGCTCCAAAACTGCCAGCCTAAATCAGGGGTGTTTGCCCAGAGCCACAAAGCCAGTCGAAATAAAGGGTAAAGAATCAAAAAGTATAACTGTGTCATGGAACAGTCTCACCATATCTCGAAGTCTCAGGTCTCTCACAGGTAACCCACAGTTCTCTCCATCGGCACCATCAGCAAGACCGGGGAATCCAATGTTCAACGCTCATCTCTGACTTCGTCACTCCGGCTTGTCGCTGATCATAATTGCTCGGGGTGATTCAGGGGGCGTAGTGCGGTCATTCTTGCTCGTCCAAGCCACTGGTACGGTCCTGTTCGTCTGGTTGTCCCCTAGGGCTGTTCCGTTGTTCCTTGGACCAAGCCTTAAGTGCCTTTTGGAGGTCATTCGGGTCAGTGAAGAAGTGGGAATGCCCTCGTCAGTTTATTCTCAGCTTCGCTGGGTACAGCATGGCGTATTCCAAGCCAAGATCCCAGAGTTGTTGTTTATACGGAGCAAAGTGACGCCGCTCTTCTTGCACCTTAGCAGTAAAATCTGGATATAAGGAGATGTTTGCGCCCTCGAACTGCAGTTGACCCTTCTCCCTGGCCACTCGTAACGCTGAGTCCCTCCCTCTATAGTTCAGAAGTTTAGCTATTAAAGGCCTCGGGGGGACCCCCGGGCGCGGCCTAGGACCCAACGTGCGGTGCACTCTCTCCACTATAAACATGGGTGACAAAATGCCATCGCCCAGCAAGGTGGTCAGAAGCTTCTCCACAAATAGCTCCATCTTGCCCGTTTGTGTCGTTTCCGGGAGCCCCGTGATTCGTATGTTGAATCTCCTGGAACAGGCTTCCAAATCCTCTGATTTGTCCTGTATCACCTGCAAAATCTTAGCCATATGCTTGCGATCTTTATCTAGTTCCATTTGCCCCTCCTCCACTTCAGTTATCCGTCTTTCAGACATATCTAGATGTTCCGCATGTTTGTCGACCCTTTCAGACATTCTGTCCATACGGTAAGTGAGAGCATCGATCTTTGTCCCTATTGACGCCATGCTGTCCTGCGGGCCCTTCTCCATGTTAACTAGCAACTCCTTGATATCAGTGTATATCGAGTTGTCTTGTGTTACAGAAGGTTGCCCGTTTTCGGGTTCCCGTGAGTCTGAGGCCTTCGTGCACCGCTGTTCGAATGGAAGTTTGGACTGCATTTTGTCTCCTTTCCCCATCGTGAAGCGATGTTTCTCTGCAGATCCGCTCTGCGTAGAACAGCTCAGGGGGAGGGAAGGTCTGGATGGCAGTCGTGTCACTGCTACTAACAAGGCACCCGGTCTCCCCGGACCGTCCCCCGGCGCAGTAGCCACACTTATCTAGCAGGCGAGGCCAGGACGACCAGACCGATATGGTCGGGGTGCCTCAAGGCAGGTCAGGGCAGCGAGTAGCGTGACCTCCGCAGAAGGCCGCGAAGGGCCTAATATGTCACCGCGTCTGACCCCAGGTGAAAAATCCGCACACTTCTTGAGTTATCTCCCTGTTTGTGGAAGCAAAGGAGGCCGGTATAAGTCCTCGTGTTGTACTGCTGTGTGGCGCGCCGGTCCCAGATCCGCAGTAGGTCCACCACAGCTGCCACAATGTGGTGCCCCGTGCTCCACCGCACTCACCGCCCGAGTGGACATCCAATGCCAAGTGTGCCAAGCGGCTCTACTGTCTGTGGGAGGTGAGCCTCACCGACCGGGACCTGGCTCTCTGGCAGAAGGCTGGAAGGCCCCAGCAGGCCGCAGCTTTCAACCACGTTGTTAGGGCGCGTAAAGCTGTCGCGGGTCCCACTCCATCTCCAGATATCGTACCCAGCCCTCCAATGTCCCCAGGTCGTTGCTGCAACACCCCGTCTGCTCGGGTAAGGCCTCCACGCTTGGCTCGCAACGCGGCAGTACTATCCGGGGACGCGAGTAAGGCGAGCCGCCCACTCTCCGCTGTGTTCAGGAGACGCCTAGGCCACCGCAGGTCACTCCCCCCTCTGTCTGCTGCACGCGGGGGATCTGGCACTTACCGCTGTCTCTGCTTGCAACCCGGCTCATAGCCTTGAGTCCCATGATCCTGGCCACAGCAGTCGCCGGTCGAATGGTTCAGCGTACGGCGCACGTCGTGTGACGCACTCCGGGGGCAGCACTACGCCATGCAGCGGCTTCGAGGCCCTCACCCCCGAAGTGTTGGGCCACCGTTTCCCCCTCTAGGATCGTCGGACTTCTCCCGCTCTGAGCACCGAGTGTGCCGATGATGCTTAGGGGTTATGCGCTGTCCTCGTCAGTTGACAGGTGCTGTTATTTTAGGATAAATGAAGGATTTCTTGGGTGATTTGTCAGAGCTCAGCGCTCAAGTGTCTGCCATCGACGCTAGCAAGCTCCGCCCCTGGCCTCCAACAATTTTTAGCAACAATAAAAATGTCATGATAACTCCAGTGATTAATGTTCTTAGTATAGTAGTGTTTTTTCTAGTGGACGTTTTGACTCATGGAATAGAAGTGCAGATGGTTAATGTGCCTTCTGCTAAGAACATGTACCATGTAGATCACAAAGTGCACATAATGTAAATAGAGGGTTACTGTTTTTGTCAGAGAGACCCTATTGTTACTTGCGGTTCATAATTTAAAATTCTAACGTAGAACAGTGAGCTATTAACTGCCATGTAAGAGCTGCATGCAAACTGCAAGATATAAATTAGAGCGTTATGTTTTTTTCCCCCAGTCTTTGATTATCCTAATGTTGCAAAAAAGAGTTCATTTGGGTAATAATTCTGATTATTAAACACAACCCCCAACCATGGTATTAGGTTTTAAATGCTGAGTTTGTGTTTCTCCAGACTAATCTCTATTAAAATTTGCTGCCTACTAGTATGGTTATCATGTGACTCCTACACCTTGTAGTCTCTTTTCCTATGTAACATTTCCCATACAGTGATTTACATACGTATGATTAATTGTCTCTGTGTAATATGTGTGATGTAAAGTGCTCTGACACCCTACACTGGTATTAGTGGTGCTGTAAATGTTCTGTTACTTTATTATTTCAACATTTTTATACATGCTAACAATCTCTGTAAGGATTTTTCCTCATTAGAACCAGTAGAACATACAACTGCAGCAGTGAGGAAGGGGGCCAGTCAATCTTTGCAAAGGGCCATCCACTTCACAGCAGAACAAGTCAATTTCTTTGTAACTTTTGATCCGTTTGAGCTATAAACAATTTATTAGTTTAGTTACTGAGCGCACTTACGATTTGCGCAACCTCTCTACGATTAAGTCACCTGATCGATTTCAGGTTCCCGATCAACGCTCTCCTTGTTCTTTACAGGACACATCAGCCTCGTCCGGTGGCGGAGGAGGCGGCAGAGGTAGGGGTGGACCGCAGAGTTGCGAGCAACCCTGTCCGAAAGAAGGAAAAGGCAAGCAGTACGATTCTTCACAGAAAAGACTCAAGTGTCAGAAAAAGAAAGTTGCCGCTTTTACAGCGAGATATGCCACAGATAGTGAGAACGCAGCTTCGGAATCTGACATGGGTGCTGACGTTGTTGGACAGCGCAGCGGAGCTTACCATTGTATGAGAAGCCCTGCGTCTACTACTGAAGGTGACAGCGACTGACCAATATGTTGTTGTGGAGACAGCTGATACTAGTGTAGCTCCCCCTGATCGGCTTTTTGAAATTGTCCTTTTAATTGAAGGTGACATACTACGTACCGTAAAAGGGGTGTTTTGGGAGTATCTTACACCTACCTATGACATTTTGTTAGCGGAGGCTGACTGGCCCCCACCTTTTGTTCTTGCAGCTCCGAGAGGGGAGAAGGTAATCCTCCCTTGTTTCGCGCACACAGTGTCTAAGGAGCATGCGCTGAATTTTGCAGAAGAGTGGGCTAAGGCCCTTGTGCCGGCTTTGTACCGTACTCATTGTGGTTGGGATCAATTTTCCCCTCACCACGAGATTCTCTTACGGTCTATGCCACAGCCAATATTGATCCATAGATCATGGACTTATTCCATAGCTCATAGGATATAGAAAGTCTATTCTGATACCCACTCCCCCTTTTCTCCACAGTGATCGACACTGACTGTAATGGCAATTGGACTTTACAGGTGACTTTTTGCACTTGTTTTACTTTCTCCTTTAGTCACTCTTTCACTTTATCATTTATTCACACTGTGCAGTAGCCTTAGCATGATAGCCCTTGGTCCTGATGAAAGCAAGGACGCAATAGTCCGTGTTTTGCTGAAACATGTCGACCGATTTTACCTCAGGCAGTATACATAACCTGATTGCCTAAGGTCATATACATTTTTTAATCTTGGTATTGAGAGCACACACAGAATAAATATCATTCCGTGCTCTTCTAACCAATTTTAACACACTTTTTTGTCTTGGTTTTTTCTTTATTGCACTCACATTTACTTGCACTGCACACCACAGTCCCATTTTTCTTCCCACTCCTTAAGATCGAGTGGTAGACCACACTGTAGCCTACAACCACTAAAGGGACCTCCTTACCACCAGGTCATCCTTTGATTGTGGGAACTAATCTTCTCAGACGGGTGGTCCGGTTAAAATCCCAAATGATGAAGGGCGGATCCGTATGGTGACCGATGGGTATTTTCCTCATCCCTTGAGAGCCTTTTGTGCCGAATCAATGTTTAACTCTGGGTGATCAGGGCACTGTGGTGAATTAGATGACTATCATATACCTCTGAGCTGTGTCTGGCCTTAGACCCTCTGGTACCTTTTGTTGTGTTTCAACCACCCACTTTTTACTGTCACCAAGCCTGATGATTCGTACCGTTTGGTATTGGATTACCGGCATTTGAACTTGCATTGCAGTACCTGTGCAGTACAGAATAACCACGGCTCTGCTTTAGTGGGTGGTCTTGTGCGTAAACGTTTAAAAACCACACTTGACATTTCCAATGTTTTTTTTGCCCACAACTTGCCTGGTCTAAGTTCCCAATGGACCAGTTTTACCAGTGGCGGTAAACAATGCCAATTTAAACGCCTGGCCATGGGCTATAGGAACAGTCCAGGCGTGTTTGCTGCCCGTATTGTCTCTCTTTTGGAGGGAGTCGACCCGGATGCGTGTTCATATGTGGATGCTATTTATCTCACAGACGACGAAATATGGACGTATCTGTCGCGTTGACTGCATAATTTATTGTTTTGCGGACTTCGGTTACAAATTCAACTTTGCAAAGTCTCACATTGCAGAGTGTACAGTGTTGTTCCTGGGCTATGAGCTCAACAATGAAGGTAGAGGATTGGCTCCTCACTTCTTGGAGAAATAAACACAGTTGCGCGCTCCTACAACACTGTAAAAGTTACAATCCGTGCTGGGATTTTTGAATTTCGGTCGTACATATACACCTGAATATGCCCAGCGTATCAAGCCATTGTATGCTTTGATACAACCTTTGTTTACCAAATCGTGCTGGCTGCCTGAGCATTCAGCCATTTTGCAATCTCTGCCGGCTGATTAGTTAGAATCTATCTTCTTACTGACTCGTGATACCCACAGCAACCTGGTGATAAGAATCATCCCTGGGGCGGTGGGTTTCACATAACTTACTTTTAACGAAGGTGACACAATACCTATCGCTTACAAGTCACACTTGTACACTTCGGCTGAAATGCGGTTTTCCACTGTGGAAAAAGTTTTGACAGCAGTGCAAATGGTGATTCTATAGGAACGTGCACTGTCACAGGGAACATGCATGTTGGTTGTTACCCTGTATCCTGCACTAGAGGCAGTGACGAAAGCCAGTGTACCTAATTCTAAAGCTTTGCACCCACGGTGGATACAATGGGCATCATCATTGACGTTTCCGGATGTCACGTTCATTTTTGACGCCTCCTTACAGTCACAGGATTTTTTGCAGTATGAGTTTGTTCATCCTGCCCCGTTGACTATGTGGCCTTTGGAGGATTCCCAATGTATCATATACACTGATGGTTCTGCGCAAGTGTCTAAGCACGCATACGTTTCAGCTTGAGCCATTGTGGTTGGTATCATGGTGAATGATGAATTCAAGTCAGATGTCGTACATACGCAGACATTAGGGGACTGTACTGCCCAATTGGCAGAGCTCCGTGCTCTACTGCTTGCATTGGAGTACGCTGATCATGGTGTGACTACTCTTATTGTGAGTAACTCTTATTACTGTGTACAGTCTTACAATGAAAACCTGTTCTTTTGGATTCAGAATGACTTTTGTGATTCCAAGGGTTACACAATAAAACATAAAATGATCTGGGTCCGAGTGGCTGAACTTAAAGAGCAGCTGCCACTCGTGTATGTAATTCATACTCTTGGTCATCAGCATGTGGGAGTTCACGCTGTTGGCAATAGTTTGGCCGATGAGGCCGCAAAGATAGCAGTTTCGACATACTTGGTTGCAGCAGTTACACATTCCAAAAGTAAGATTGATGATGATATCTTGGCAGCAATTGTCGCTACTGAGAACGGAAGTAAATATCCTAAGGGGTTTCCTTCAAAGTATTCTTGTCATTTAATTCCTGATAAAGTTCCGTATGTGAAAATACCAGACGTTGGTGAAAGATTAATTCCCAATGCGGGCCGCAGGTCCACACTGATTACAGCTGCCCACGAGGGTTTCGCGTCTGCGCATGCAGGCATTTCGGCTACTGTTTCTCAGTTACAACAGCGTTTCTTGTGGCGGGGGCTGTAAGAACAGACGTGTGATTATGTTCTTCAATGTGACATTTGGCAGCGTCCGCCCCAGACACAGTTGTACATTTCTAATAAACCACTTGGTTGTGTTTATTTAGATCACTGCGGTCCTTTTTCCTCTGATACTGCTTATAAGTATATCTTAGTTGCAGTTGATTCTTGCACACCCTTTGTTTGGGTGTGGCCACACCGCAGCGCTGATTCGCGAACTGTCATAAGAGACTTGCGTATCTTTGTATGGATTTTTGCCTGTGGCACCTTCCATTCGGATCAGGGTCCAGCGTTCCCTGTCTAAGGTGTACAAGGATGCCATGACTTCGTTGGGAGTCCAAGTCAAGTTTTCGTCTCCATACCGACCTGAGGGTAATAGTGTTGTGGAACGAATGAACCGAGATTTAAAGCAGTCTTTGACAGCTAGGGTTATAGGTACTGGCAGGAACTGGCTGGCCCATCTCAATAGCATACAACGTGCACTTATAATCTCCCTAGAACGTCTCTGGGTGCCTGGCTTTCACCTTGGGGATGCCCAGTAATGGGTTATCTCGCAGGGGAATACCAGGACGGGTTCCCTAAGCAAGTGCTGGGATGCTTTCGGGCAGCCATGCGCTCTACAAATCAAATTTCATTTCATATGTTATATATGTGCCCTAAATTGGCTGATTTATTTTTGGCTATTGAACGCTTTCTTGCTTTGGATCACCAGTGTGTTTTACTGGGGAATTGGTGCTGACATGGGTTAAGTCAGCCTTTGATCCAATAATAAGATATAAAGCAACAATTTCTTTTGTGTTTATTTGTATGGCGACTGTGCATGCTTGTATTACGAAGTACTCGATCTCCACTGACCCTCCGTCATTTACCTCTTCTTGTAGTAGCTATTTATAAGACCAAGGGGAATTGGAAGAGCTCATTTGGGGCAAGGATTTGGGCTCCTGTGGCTGACTGGATTTAAGACACATTGATTTAATTGCTATGGAGTGCTTTCTTTGTTCTAAGATGCTTTATTTTTTTTAATTTTTTTTCCTAATTCCTATTGTTTCTGTGTCTGTTCTTGAATGTTTTTGTCGCCATAAATGTTAATGCATCGTTCCTGATTTGCTTTTGACCCCCACCTATATTTCCATGTATGTGTTGAAGAATCAGTATTTTTTGCATAAAAGGGGAAAAAAAACAATAAAAAAAATGTAAAAAGAAAAAAAAGGAACGTCCAACACACATGATCAAATGCCTTGGCGGCATCTATAGTGATTACCGCCAAGGGGAAAGATTGTATAGTTGCTAAATCAATGATCCCAATCAAGGACAAAGTCAATTCCTGAATCTGTCTCCTAGGAACAAATACCTTTTGGTCGATATGAATTAGCTGAGGAGCTAACTTGGCCAATCTCCCCGCCAAAATACTGGCATAGATTTTATAGTCGACATTTAGCAGGGAAATGGGCCGGTATGAATCCGCACTCTTTGGATCTTTTGTGGGTTTAAGGATCAAGGTGATTATGGCTTCTTTCCATGAGGCTGGGACTTCTTCCTCCCCCTTATAGATCGAATTGAACAATACTGCCATATCTTGGATTATTACTTCCACCATTATTTTGTATAATTCTTCTGACAAGGAGTCTTGGCCTGCTGCTTTTCCTCTTTTTAGATGTTTAATCTGTTCTCTAATTTCACCCTCAGCTATTTTGGCTTTTATTATCTCTCTACCATCAGAAAAAAGACCCATAAAAAGGGTTATGTAACATATTATGCAGTGCTGCACATGAACCTGGGGTCAATGTTTATACACCGGATTGGCGTCAAATGTAGGTTTCCATGTTCTACGCCAATGGAGTCGGTCTGAAATAGCATATACAGGAAATAATGGTAAAAGGAAAAAGGTCAAAGAATGAGCCTGAGCTTCTGGATTTTTCTTGAGTACTCTTCATTAAAAGTAAAATCTCCAAGGTGGGCGAGCCTTTATATGATCTATTGTGGTGCTTTCATTTAAAGATAGTAAACCAAAGGACTTCTTGGCTAACAATATATTTACCATAGCTTTGAGAAAAACATTGATAGAGTATGGTGTGGTGTGTGGCTTAAAGTGATAACATTTTACATTGAAGTTTTAAATTGTTATTGGTAAGTGCTCTAGCAACACATCAGCATTATTAGCTGCTTTGAGAAATGAGGTCAGAATCAAACATGCCATGATGAGACAGCTAGAAGTTGTGCAAAAAACTAGATCTTGGTAAGTTTATAAAATAAGAGTAGAACATGCACTTTTAAGAAAGAAGGAGGGAGAGAGTCTCAGGTTGTCTGGCAAGACAAGAGAAGGCATGATCACTACAAAAGCAACCACCATGGGAGTGAGAAACCTTAAGCAGCCAAGATCACTTGAGATCAGAGAGTGGACAAGAGTGTATTTGTTTTTTCAAGAATGCCGGTACAGATCCAAGCAAAATTCAGCACAAGAGATACACGAGCCACAGCAAATTGAAAGAGTTCCTGCCCAATGTAGCGAGCCAGTGAAGGCGTGCAAGAGAGACATAGCTCAATTTTTATCCTATCTGCTTTTCTGACTTTAGAACTCTGCACACTTTACCCCTTCTAAGCAGGTGTAAAGTTCCTGTGCTGATTTAGTGAACCACATTCTTTTATGGTCTCCACTAGCCAAAATGGGAATGGATCCATAAATATCCTAAAGTCACTTCTTGTCAATAATTAAGCCAAGATTTGTAGGGTAGGGAAGGTGAACTGAGTGATCCATTTTCCACACGGAAAGGTGTCCGGGAGGATTTCATGCCAGTGCCAACTGTGATATTGTCATTAACAATCTAGAAGTAACTTTCTCTGGACTAAATGTTGAGGTGCCTAGAATGAGCAGGCTATGAATCCTGATGTTTGTTGATTATGTATAGCTAATGGCACTACCAGTTCTACCACAAAGCTACTAGTGAAGGAAGAAGTTCACCAATTCTATTATTAGAAGGACATTGGAGAGCAATACTATGAAAATAAAGGCAATTGGTAACAAAGATCATTGAGATGTCCACTCATTATTACTGATTGACTAGATAAAGATTCACAGAGAGCGGCAGTTGCTGCTTATTTAGGAGGCCACTGCATATTGACAAAGTTAGAAGCATGCTACTTCAACCTGGCCAGTCCATGCTCCCTTTCAAGAACAAGTATGGAAGTCAAGCAAAGAAGGAGGCCTCATATGTGTATCAAGCCAATGCAGTCAACGTTGCTCACTTCAGCTCTCATTGACAACTGCCAACATTCATTTATTTTTCATCCTCAGGAGATATGAAAACAAGTCGTTCACTTCCTTAAGAACAAAGCTTGGGCTTTGGAAAATGACTTACCTTTGTGGACTTGACCTTTTACTTATTTTATAGGAAAGGTAATCAAGAATCTCACGTGGGTCTCCCAACAGAACACCGTTTCAGAGATTCAGTACAGATACATTAAAATTGCCACTTTTACTTCAAAATGAACTAGGTCAAGTTTCTCCACCGAGTAGCTCGTGAACTACTGATAGCTCTCCAGCTACCCCTAAGTAGCTCTCCTGTGTCCAACCCAGCTTTCTACATTAGAAGCTCTTGCTTGGTTGAATTAATATATATGTACACCAAAATTACAAAAAGTGTATTCGAAAGACAAACGTGTGTATTTTCAGGACTCATAAGCTGATGTTGAATTTCCAATAGAAATTCAAGTTGAATTTCCAATGCAACCATGCTAACGATTGAGTTGTGTAATAATCAACCTATGTTATTTCTGCGGCAATATACTCTTTAAGGAACACATGCGCTTTACAAATCCACATGCTATATTTAAAGATAATGTTTAAGTAAGAAATCGCTCAGTATTGAACTTATTATTACCTTGGTGCCAGATGCATTACGCTGTGGCTTTTATGTATTACCCAGGTACAGGTCCAGCAAATTGACAAATCCTTTTTAACATTACTGCTGGTAACCCTGTCTGATGCATTGAGATGATCACTGCTGATCGTCGTAAAGGAGGTGGCCTTCGATGTACTCTTGTCTGATGTGGTCACTATTACAACACTAATAACATTAGTAGCTCAGGGTGAATTTCATTGAAGGTAAGTAGCTCTTTCTACAAAACAGGTTGGAGACCCCTGAGCTAGGGACTCAAATGGATTGTTTACAGATAAAATTCAAATTTGGAACTGTGATACTGTATCATTAACCCATTCTGTATTCTCTTGCCCAGTCAAGACTAAAGTGCCTAAACTCGATAGAGATCCGGAAGAAAGATCTGATAAATTTGCATTGTTTGTCCTGATCATGGCAGCTAACCTACTTTTAAAGTTACCCTGTAAAAACATGGATGACACGCTTCACATTTTCACGGTACAGCTGTTGAGCAGGAGTTATGCTAATCTCGTTCCAAGAGTACATTTTGCCTGAATGTTGGTCTCTAGCAACCATCAAATATAATTTTGAATGACTAATAATTTTAAAGTTGTCCAAATTGTATTGTTTGTAAGAACAAGAATCAACTCTCAGTTAACAATGTACCTTTATTAGAATTGTCTATCTGATTTGGCATTACTGCTTGGTTTTAGGCAAGCTGTCATAAATTTCTAAGTAAACCAAATCTGAATTGCATTAAGGATAGCATAGATTACTATTCTACCTAAAATCCTAGAATATATAAATAAAGATTATTTTACTGATGGAGTGGGAATTGTTGATTAAATTGTTATTTAGTAAGGAAGGGTATGTTGATATCTAATAAAAACTTTCGGGGGGGGCACAAAATTATGACAAAAAATAAAGGGGCTTATTTACAAGCACCCTGCGCCACTTTTGCGTCATATTTAACATGGTAAAAGTGACGCAAGGGGCTTGTAAATAAGCCCCTAAAAGTGGCTCAACACTTGAGGTGGTTAAAAGGAGTTCTAGGTCACGTCAGAATTATGTAAGCATGGTAATACCTCGGATCCGTAGATTTCACTTCAGGCCGAAGTATTTAGGTGAAACTCTGTGGTGGGATAAGGAATTACCAGGAAGGCATTATTTCTGATTCCTGGGGTTATTCCTAATTTCTGACTGTGCCTTCAGGTACACAATATAATACCCCTGAAATCCCCTTATCCCGAAGTTACTGATTCCCCTGGTATACGGAAGGCTGGGGGAAGGGGGTGACCTGCTCAGATACTGGGGTACTCGGACCTCAGAATACCAGACACTGTGCATGTCCCATTGTATGTACCAGAAGCTTTTATATGTCAGTTTAGTTTATTGTGTGTTAGAAAGTGAATACACTGAGAGCTGTGTTACACGTGTTTTCTCATGTGCAATGTGCATGTGCTATGTGCACCAAATGCAATACAGCCCTGCTGAGTTTCTAGGGAGTCAGGAGAGTTAGCATCTGGCTGCTTTACCCACATGTTTTGGCACGTGTGCACATCACATGCAAGTGCACAGCGGAGCCACCAGAGCATCAACAGCATGGAAACTTCAATTTAAGGAATCCATAACTGTCTTAAGTCCAGTAATAACTATGTCAAATTACCGTGTACTCATAGTTCATGAATATCAGCCAAATTAAGCAATAATCCTTTATTACACTCACACAGGCTAAGCACAATATTATCATTTTTGGCTTCATGCGGGAGATTTCAGCCTCATACGTTTTGTTCCCATATTCTTTACTCAAGAAGTTGGATTGGTCCAACAACAACCTCCAGCTCTCGTTGGTATGGTCCGGGGGATCTCTTCCTCCTCATTATGCAGCCTTGGCGACAACGCGATGAATTGTCGTTTATACTGCAGACAACCATCTTACAACGCAAGTAGACATTCGGGTGATAACGCAGGAAGTCAAAAGCTCGGAAAGAAAAGCGAGCCTCGTCCATTGGTGATTCGTAGGTCTGGTACGTCGAATCCCGAACACACCTGGAAAAGTGAAAAACAGGCAAAATCAAGGAGGAAAAATCAGTGAGAAGGAAAAAATAAATAATTAAGAAGATAGAGGGTGAGCCAGGGAACAGATGGAGGATGGAAAGAAGGAAGACAAGGATGGATTGGAGGAAAAAAGCAAGAATACAGCTAAGGGGATGAATAGAGAGTGGACATGGTGCTTCAAAAGGAAGGAGGAGAGTAGGGATGGAAACATTTGGAAAGAATGCATGGAGTAAGGAAGGCATGAATGAAGGGTAAGATGGGTAAGAGAGGAAATACCATAGGAAGTGATTGACAAACGAAGTAAATGAAGAAATTAGAAAGGGATTACTAATATGAGAAATAAGGAAGAAGTGAAGGAATTAAGGGTAGAGAGAGGAAGGAGTGATAGAGGAATATAGAAGAGTGGATAGAAATACCGGGGATGGAGAAAGGGTGGTAAACAAAGATGTAAAGCAAGATGTGGGTAAGAAGAATGACATGTTCAGTGCAAGGGTAATCAAAGATTCGAATACAATATTTCTAGCGAGGAAATGAGAAAACGGGATGATGTAGGGAGGAAAAGAAGAAAACGAAATCAGGGTCAAAATGTGTTTTTAGGGAAAAAGGGAAACTCTGCTTTCAACATATATTCTCAGAATAAAATCAGAATATTAGGCAGTGGTAACATAAGATCTAGCTGTAGACCTGTGGCCTTCCACAGGAAGGGAAAACTGTGGCAGGAACTCTAAAGTCAAATATCTTCATGGCTTACTCTAACAGTAGCCACTTTTTAACCCTGAAAGCGGGGGAAGTGAACAAATGGAATCAACGATGCAAATGACTGTAATATGTTCAAACAAATTCTGTAAAAAGTAGGACGTTCTTAGATGGACTCTCAGAGTATTACAATGCGGAGCAGGGCCACTAGCGCCCAAGACGGCTACATTTCTTTAGGTCTCCATGTCGGACCCCCATTCTTAAGTCCATCTGTGAGTCCTGAGGTGTTGGGTAGCCAGATCATCTGTTTCAGAGTGATCCTCAGTGCGGCGTGCCCGCATTTGGCTCATTTTGCCAAGTGTGGTGGGAGCCTTGACTGGCGCCTGTTCATATAGCCTGGCCCTAAACTATGAGCTTCGTCAGCAATGGCCCAGCTAGAGGAAAAGATGGACATGCTGGATAACCTGAATTTATTCATCTGCAAATTCTGGAGGTTCTACTGGAGGTGCCTTTTCTGGCGCTGTGGGAAAATCTGCTAAAGTGTTGGATGAAACCTTCGAACATTTTGCCTGAAGAGGTATATTCGACTGGGAGCAAAAAGCAGGTCCCATTGGAATGATCATGGTGTTGGTAGCAGTAATCATAGAAGAGAATGCACATCCAGGGAAGTCATCAAATGAAAAAATGTGTCTTTGTCGGAGCATAGACATTTGTTCAGGGGTGGCCTTAGGCATGTGCAAGCTGTGCACCGGCACAGGGCCACCAAACCCCAGGGGCCACTATGCCAATATATATCCTTAATATAATAATCCTCTGAGGATGGAAACATATTTGTGTGGCGGCCCCTGGCAGGGATTTGGCGGCCTCAGGCACTGTTCCACATCCAAACACCCTGACCCCCCCTCTTCACTGGCCTCCGTGCTCCGCCCTGCCCGGACCCCCTCTTCCGGGGCCCCCTACCTGCACTCCCTGCCCAGTGCCACCATGAGCCTAGAGCCGCCCCTGATGTGTTCTTTTCTGACCTTCATCCATCTACATTAGTGAGGATGAAAGCCACTTTGAAAATCAGCAAAACACACAAGATGATGGACGGAATGTTGCACAATGCCAAAACATTCACCCCCAGTCACAGATCTGGGTTTAATCCATCGATATTTTGCTCACCAAGCCACCTCAGTTCAGACATGGCCAAATGCAACTTATCCTTGACCCTGTGCCTCATGGGAACAGTCCAGCCCTAACTGCCAAGCCATGTCTTTCCTGGACCGGAATCAAGCATCCTAGGACCGTTCCTGACTATCAGCCCTCTTCAGCCAGGATAGCTTGACTCTAGTGGCGTAGTGAGCACGGGAACCATGTCTGGGCATACCCTTCCCACATAGGTTGAACAGCAAAACACACAAGATGCTATTCACTATTGCTATTCACCCTATGTGGAAAGGATATACCCAGACGTGGCTGAAGCTATCCTGGCTGAAGACAGCTGATAGCCAGAAACAGGTCCTAGGATGCTTGATTCCGGGAAGACATGGCTTGGCAGTTCGGGCTGTACTGTTCCCATGAAGCACAGGGTCAAGACTGATTGCATATGGCCATGTCTGAACTGGGGTGGCTTGGTGAGCAAAATAACGATGGATTAAGCCCAGATCTGTGACTGGGGGTGAATGTTTTGCCATTGTGCAACATCCGTCCATCATCCTGTGTGTTTCACTTTGAAAATCAAGCACAACTTCAAGGTAAAGCATCTCACTGCTACAGAGGGTTCCACTTTAAAAGTGCGAGGTGATCACAGGGGAAGAAGTAGTCTTCTTGCAAGAACACTTGGCATTGGTGTTCCTGGAAAATTTAAATCTAGACTATGGTTGAAATGATTGTAGTGGAGTTCTGTGATGATAGAGTAGTCTGAGCGAGCAGGAGTAACAAGCCTGCTGAGTGGTACAGATCCAGAGGTAAATTTTCTGTAGGTGAAGTGTCGGCACTTCATAATACCTATCCGGTGATCTCTACCTTTTTTTTACTACCCTCACTTTTACCTCCCCTGTTGCTATCTAGAAACCACAAAGTTAGTTGAATGGTTAAGAGTGAAACAGGGGTGCTTACTATAATTAATTCACTAGCACCAGTGTACTACTTTGTTATAACGTAATACCCCACCGGCCCCATGGCGACGTGAATGATCGTACATTGATTGTATGGTGCCTAATAAATATTCTTAATTCTAAATATCACACTTCTTTCACAGTGTTTCGTAGTGTTGGGATTTTGCAGGAAGGTCATCCCATATAAATCTTGGAAAACACTGTGGAAACACCCCAAATTTAGAAAAGTAGATGTTTTTATTGACTGTTCAAATGATGTGAGTATGAAATTTGACTTAAAATCCTATCATTTTTCACGAAGTATGAAGCATCTGCCTGTACGTCTACTGCCTGCTTCCTTTGTTTTTTCCATCCACCCTTTCGAGGCAGATTCTCAGGCATGTATGCCGGAAAATCTTCTTTGAAAGAACATGATTTGAAGTTGACAGTTGACACACATCTTCAGGGGTTAGGACATAGACAGCTGGGGTATTCTTATAGGTTAGGCAGATCCCGTTGGCTTGAACACCAGAGTTACTGCTAATGTTACATGTACCTTATAGTTTCACACACCATTCCTATCTCAGGCTGAAGCGTCAGACAACAATGAAGACAGATAATGTAATGAAGTGATATAAGAATATTTGCGATCATAAGAACATTTGTGATTAAATTAATTCACACGAGTCAAGCTTTGACAACTGAGGTAGCGAGTGCCTTCTAACACCAAAGAAGTAATGCTAGAAAATGTTTCATAACTATAGGTGACAAAGTGCTCCAACACGGCTCATGAAATAACAGCCATAGCAACAAGAACCTCTTCAAGGAAATAATGATACAAATACATAAAGAGTCACAATTCACTGTGAATTACTATTAAACAAACAACATCAAATAAATGACTCCATCAACAAACTGTTGTCAATGCCAGAACATTTTTGGTCAATAGGTTGTTGGTTTTCACACATTTGACATTTTAATCAAGTGCTCACAAGTATTACTGCCCATGTAGAAGGATTTAGCCTCACAACAGTGTAAAACGTTCGCAAAGGAATAACCATCTTTATTGATAGGTAGCAATTCTCTGTCAGTGATGCCCACCATCAGTGTCCAAGGATAACCACCATGCCACAGGGTTTGCGTCTGTTTTGCCATGTGTGTTCAAAAATGCCCACTATGTGCCCAAAAATACCCACAGTCTGCCAATGTCCTCTCCCTACTTTCCTCGTCTGCTGGTGGGACACCAGCCACATATCCACATGAAATGACTTCTGTGCTGTGACTTTATTAGTACCTGCTAACACTCACCTCTGTTATCACCAATGTTGGCATTAGCACGGTAGGCACCACCAGTCCAGCATCCACACCAAACCTGCATGACCCCATCATGCAAATCAGTGCAACATACACATCAACAATAATCTTCCACTAACCCCAGTGGGCCACTTACAGCATACAATTCCCAAATCCGCCCATCAACTATACAACTCCTGCCCCTCTGCCCCCCAGGATCCAAACAACTAAACCTGCCCTTCCACCACTAGTACCCACATAAAGCTTGCACAACATCATTAAAAAACCCACACCAGCCTTGCACAGTATCAGCACTATATCCACACCATTCAACTTTCACATAAACCTCACTATCATAACAGCTAGTACCATTACCAACCTGCTATTCACACCACCTGCGCACCGGTCTTTATTGACAGTCACTCCAGCCTGGTTTCAATTCCTCCCAGCAGTTATAGCAAGTCACAGGTTTGCCATCGATCTCAGGAAACAGATCCACAGCACTGTCTTCCCTGACCACGTCTTCCTTCCATTAGTCTCCTGTATTCATATTGGCTCTGACCATGCTCCATAGTACTTTAAAAAGATTGGAGTAAGTGAGGGGGAGGTTGTGCTTTTAGCACCAATTGCAAACCATACTAAAGCAGAGGGATGATTGGAGGGATTTTGGCATAGGGCCGTGCAGGATGGCAGCTTGCTGCACTGCTCTATGCCAAAGTGAATGGGCAGGATTGCAACTTATTAAAGCAATACAGTGCATTCTTGTCCTTTCTCCCTGCACTGGCACGTTTCAACAGCCTAGTGCCATCGTAGGCACCCTTGCACAATGGTGCCTCCGTTGCATGCAGAATGTTTTATGGCAGGAAGGGGATTATATTTTTTGATTTCAAAAAGGGAACTATTTGAAAACTCCGTGTGAACATTTTCATTCAGCAAAATTATGTTAATTACTTAAGTTCTTAACTCCATTATTTTCTATGGGAGGGTGTTACAATGACACTGGTTGGCCATGTGTGGTGCTAGACTTTCTCCAGCTCTGAATTGGAGTACCTTACTACTGCTTGGGTCCCTTTTTGGCTGTAGTTATTATAGAAGTGCTATTTGTGAATAGCTACAGGCTTATTGTTTTGTGGGTGGGGGGGTGGAGGGGTGCTGATGACCCTGACTAAACTCCTTCCTCACCTTACCTGACACACGGTAGACCCTTCCTTGTTCCTTCCTAACGTAGGATTGTGAATAGCATTTTGTAGAAAGTTTTGTAGTACTTCAAAATCCAGTTTGTGAATATCCCCAAATTATGTCAACCTTTTTCTGTTAATACCTGTGTTGTGCATACCATCCTTCTAAGGTGCAATATGAAATGTAGGTATGAGTAAAAAACATGCCTGCTCTTACCCATTTCTGATGATGTCGTAAGTCTGCATTGCAAAATGATCTTCATAGGGAGAAGCTTCACATGTGTCAATGAACACTTGCAGGTCGGGATCGGAGCTTTGTAGGGTAGCCTGTAGGTACAGCTCCTGGTTCAGGCTGACCTGGTACGGTGACTGGCTGATGGGCTGATAAAAGTAGGAAGACTGGTAGAAGGAAAGGTTCACCTCATAGTGACCGTACTCTGTTTCACTGATCTCAATAGTGTCATCCGCCATGTAGGTGAACTCCACGATCGCATCCTGGAACATTTGGCAGTGCAGATCCATGCGTAGCTTCTTCTGACGGGTGATTATGACCCCAGACGGGGATGCACGTAGTGTATTAGAATAGGTAACAGTGCTGTTTTTCAACTGTAAAACATGAAGAAAGATCATTACTTTTCACATAGTGTGCTATAACCCTTATTACAAGCATTGCAATAATGCCACACCTTCACAGTCAGATCTCCTCCTCAGATTTACCATGTAACAGTAGAAAACATGATGAAGTGGTAAATGCATTATGGATTGTGCATTAAGTATCTCCTTCCCTGTCTCATCCCACTTGCTTCGTTTCCCCACCACAACCAACAGGTCAGCAAATCTACTTCAAGCAGGATTCCCTCAGATGTCATCAGTGTTTCCACAAGGCAAAGAAAGCCGATGTAGGGCTGGCTCATTAGCTACTGATGAATGAATGTGATTCATTTCTTGAGGAACAAGGCAAGCTAAGATTGAAATATACGAAAAATATGTATTAAAATTTAGGGTAATACAAAAAATGTTGGTTTATTTTTTCACGTTCCACTCCACTTTAGCCACTTTTTTAAAATTTGACATGCCATAGAAATAGCGAAGATTCTGTAAATTCAATGCTCTGAACTCCAGGAAAGAGCACATGCAGTGCTTTGAAGACAAATACATACATCAACTGGCCACTATCTCCTTTGTAGCTGTCAGTATTGCTGGAAAGAGGCCCCTTAAACCTCAGTGAGGAGAGTTGGAGCAGTTGTTCAGTAAGTTATTCAAAGCAGTCTCAAACCGCTTTGAAGAAAGTCCCTAACTTTTTCACCTCTGTCTCATGTGAGGGGTAGCTCAAAGCTTTAACTCAGAAATCCTGGGGCGGATCGTTCATTACGATATACAAACTCTCCTTCTGAGCTGGAATGGACACTCTCATGTCCAAACATCCAAGGGGTATGATCCAGGCATATTGGCATACTGGGGCAGGTAAGCCACCGACTCAGGGCGCCCATCAGATCAAATGCAGTACTTCTGGTACAATCAAAGCCATTACCTTACTTTATAAAGTGCTTCTTCAACAAGTCAAGGGGAACTTGTGGGGCCTACGAGATAGGTGGGCGACTTAGACAAATCTCCCGGACGGATTGGGCTTTTGCACCCAATGCATGGTAAGGTCTGGAGCGGTGCGTCCCTTGGGGCGTAGGGGCGTAGCCCCACTAAGCCACATGGACGCACCGTCGTATTTTTGGCAATTATAATTCTATCTCTAACCTCCTCGAATCATGTTATAGTGCCGCAACGCTACCGGCCTGGAATCCACCGGGACACACCCCACTCAATCGGGAGTGCGTAGGGGGTGGGGCTGGCTGGGTTGCTGCAGCTTGAGTGACAGTCCACACTCAGCTGCAGCAGTACTGCGCATGTGAAGTTTTGGGCTCAAACTAGCCCGAGCATGCGTGTAGACTACTTCCCTACCTTCCCCATAGAGAGGGACCAATGGGGGTGCTGCTTCTTACAGCAGCCGGGCCGCTGTAAACAGGGTTGAACGGGCGAGTAGCAAATGTGCCCCCCTAGCAAATCCTGGCGCTGCATGCAGCGCCAGGAATGGCTGGTCCACCGCAGGCAATCCATTTTTGGATGCCGCGCGTGGGTCATGGCACACTCCCTCGGCAGCTCTATATGGCCAATCACTGTATGACTTCATGTGAAGCCAAAAACAAACCATTACGCGAGGGTCCAAGGGATATAAAGTTTAAAGACCTGTACCTCGTTATTATCCCCAGCTCCTTCTACATATATAACACAAGAACACAGGGGGTCTAACTGCCTAGTTTTGTAGCTGAGCTGCCAATCTGAACTGTCAGAATCTCGGAGTGTTTAAATCACATGAAAACAGCCTATTTTAAACGAAGGTGAACACTATGTTAATAGGAAGCACAGACACAGTGAAGATCATTCAGAGATGGTTTTCAAAATCCAAAACATTTAGCAATGGGTTACCATCAAATTGACTTGGTGATCAGTCCTATCATCTGGCCAAACCCAGGTGTGAGTAAGGCTAGTCCCCTGATCATTGGGTCCTAGAGAGCGACACTAATTGTTGCTTGTTAAGGATTTGGTCCACCAACACAAATGAACCGTCAATGATGGCTGATCTTTGATGGTTAAGTGAATAATAGTGCAACAAAAACAAAATAGTGAATTTAAAATAGGATGGTGTGTCCTCCTATTATAAATTTTATTCTACAGCCGAACAACATCTCCTAATTAAAAACCTAGAACAGTGCAAGAGAGACAGTAAACAAATATCTGTCTAGTAATGGCCAAACTAGGCTGTTAGACCCCCTGTGTTCTTCATGTGAAGCCATGCAGTGATTGGCCACTGCCTGTAGTGACGTTCTCTTCTCTCTATCGCTCTAGTGGCTCGCATCGATCGATCATCGATCTTGAGGCTGAGCGAGTGCAGTCAGTCACTCAGACAGACTCTGACTCTGCCACGGCACTCGCCCTCGGAGAAAAAGGATCGACAAACACTGGTGTACACAATCGACTCTACAGTGAGTGAGTATGCATGAGTGTGTCATGATTGCTTTATTTGATGTGACTCACTGATAGGCAGCAGTCAGTGAGTGACTGAATCTTGTATTGTGTGGCCCGACTGCTCTGTACTCTGATGGTGACCACCGCACTGTGGCCAGAGGAGACTAGAGCACAGTCAGGAGCTGCCACTTTTCTGACAGTGACTTTACTTTAACTTTACTAGTTTGGAGACGCTAGAGAGAGAGAGAGAGACACCAAAGTCAGTAATGGTCTCTTGCATCTCCAAACTAGTAATAAAGTCAGTAGCAGTTCTGTTCTGGCCATTATTACAGCCTTGATGAGTGTCTATGCACTACAGTGCTGCTGCGTCACATGGTGGTAGTAGTAGGCCCTACCCAGGGCCTGCATAAGCATAATTTGGCGATGCAAGCCGGCTGAGACTCCATGATTTCCAACAATCAAAAACAAATGCAGCTCAAACATGTTTAACAAACACAGACTAGTATCTTTCAATAACGCGATCTCAGTGTCACGCCCCTCACACTACTTTAATTAACAAGGCTTGCTGCCACAGGAATTTGTGCATTCGGTTTACATGGTTTGTAAAGCGCCAAGAGGACACTTTTTGAAAGCTGCAGAGCGCCCCGAGGCTTATTAAAAACATGAAATGCTAATAGCGATGAGATGCGGCGTTTGTGGGTGTATGTGGGTACTACAGGCTTTTCTTGTCACAGCAATGATCTGAGGGAAGTGTATGCAAACGTTGTTGTGGAGTACGGGTGTGAGGAGATCAAGCTTCCTTTACGCTGCACATCTTGTTCTTTGTCAGTCCAGTATTTATGAGGTAGGTTTCATGGGGATTGATTGGAATATGTTCAGGTCCGTTTTCTGCGTGTGTAATAAATCCGAGGCTAAACTTAGTTTAATGAGGCTAAGAAATACTCATTTTAGAATTAGAAAGCATTGGAATCTGCAGAGCCGTGTAACTTACCTGGGGACATGTCAGTTCATGAAAGATGTTAAATCTTAAATTTTCTGTGAGTGCTGATAGCAGTCAATGTTTGAAGCAGGCTCTACTACAACCCTGAATCAGCTTGACATGAAATATAAAGTAGAGCCAAGATAAAGAAAAACAGTCGGAGCCACATGATTTCTTGCAATTAGTTCATAGGTAGGGATACTGCTTGTATTATGTATTTGTTTTGTTACATTTCTGTATTTTTCCATATTTATGCTTATCGTTATTAATATTTGTTTTTGTTTTATGTTAAAAAAAAATTACGCTGGTACACTCTAATTCAGATGGCGCCCATATTCTAGCACCATATGCAGTCCAGTACAATGCACACAAACAGACATTTGAAAATATTCACATTTGCAATTCAAACAGGTGCACCTTTGTTTTTTTAAATGGAAATCTCATTATTTTTTAATTCAAATTGCAGTAGTGTTGCTGCGCATAGATGTTGGCCTAGCCGCAATGATCGTGTTGCATGCCACAAGTTACTTTGCTTTAGGATGGTGTGATTATTCCCCGGTCTCCTTCATTCTCCTTTCTCTCTGTCCTATGCAAGATGGGTATCGCTAATGCTCCGAGTATTTGAGAAAACATCAGGAACCACATCCCACTGCCCTTGCATGATGTGCATATGAGGGTCTATAGCTCACGGTCACAGCTTTCAAGCATAAGGTTCGCTAGCGCACTTTAATCTCTGCATATATATAGCCAGCATGGCAGGAAGTTGGAGTAATTTGCTATTCAAACACCTCACACTTGTTTGCTACAAAGGGCTTCCTGTTCTTTGGTGCATTGTATCCTGACAACTGTATTCGGGTTTGCTTGTGGTTTGAAAGCTTGCTTGAGTAGACTGTTGCACTAACAGGAATTGACCTTTCCAAGGATTTACGCAAATAGGGTAGGAAAGAAAAGGA
Source organism: Lissotriton vulgaris (assembly GCF_964263255.1). Taxonomy (NCBI): domain Eukaryota; kingdom Metazoa; phylum Chordata; class Amphibia; order Caudata; family Salamandridae; genus Lissotriton; species Lissotriton vulgaris. Next base: position 1,185,100,581 of record NC_141693.1, on the reverse strand, counting down.
GGGAGTTTATGGATGGAAAGTTTTGATATTTATTAAAAACGTAATCGCTGCCTTTGTAATAGACTGATAAAAGTAAAAAGAGGAAGGACTCAAACTAACCTCTGGGCTAATTCCTTACAGACTTAGTGAAAGGCAGAGGGAAATATGACATCCCTTTATTAATGTAATAAGTGCACTTTAACTATTGCTTCTTGCTTCTCAAATTTGCTTGAAAATGCACATTTTACCCACTCTTTTTCAAAATTTTCTCGGGGGAGAAGCTTAAGATGTTTGGGCTCGCTCGCCACGGTGCACTCCAATAAAGTTTACGCCTCACCACTTTCAAATGTCACCAGCCACCACTGCCACCACGCTGTGTTTGACAGAGCAGGGTCCATTCAGGCCCTGCACTGTCAATCACATTCACACCATGGTGTGCATTTGTGAACACACTCGAATCCAGGCATCCTGCTGACAGCAGCAAAAGGAGCAATTAAGAAAGCCACCTGAGATAAGGGGTGTAAAATGGCCTTTATCCCAACTGAGACTTTTGTGTGAGTGTCTGTCTTGCTTCTGTCTGGGTGTATGCCTGCTTGTGTGCACATATTTGTGTGTGTGTGTGTTTGTGTGTGAGAAAATGGTGACCGTTAAAGCTCTCTAAAGATGCAAGAAGGCAGCATGTGAAGCTGTACAAAACCAATTAAGTCGAAGTCCTTGGAATAAGCCATTGTGGTATGAACGCGTGCACCCCTCCTCCAGCTGGTTGCCCGTCGAAGCAGTGGGGTCATTCGCATTGCAGATGACCACTAACCCCCATTTTAAAAGCAGGATGACCACCTCTCGGCCATCAGTGTGGCCTGGGAGGCTGCCACTGTGGGTCATCTCCTGGTCTATTAGCTGTGTACTCCAAAATCCCCGCCCCCCACCCTTCCTCCGCTTGCATAAACAGATCTGCATAGGAAGAGCTCCCTGCACAGACATAGGACCCTGCATTCACGGTGGTGCCAGACAGCGCACTATACCTGGCTTACCGTACCTGTAGGGAGAGCAGGAGTTACCACCACAGCAAGGGGGCTCGATGGCTCAGTGGTGTTGAGTAACAGTACTACCTAGCATTAAAAACACAAAGAAATACAGCTCTGATGTCATCTGCTTGTATACCCTTTGGTCCCTTGGTCTGCCGTTCATCTGCTTGTGTCAGAGTGAATTGAATTGTGTTGTTGCGCGGATGTGGCGATTTTCGCATAATTAGAGACTTCCCACATAATTCATCATCTGCCGCCTAATCTGCTGATGGTAACAAATTAAAATGTGTTTTTGGCTCAAATGGCTCAAAATGGAGCTACACATATTGCCGTTGAGTAGAAGACCCTTTGCAAGCTTGACTGGTCAAATTTCTGTTGCTCATTGCTATATTAGGGTGTTAACCACATCGCTGCTGTGGTTATTTTTCCCCTGTGCTGAAAAAAATAAATACCAATGTTACATGACGAGCTCAGCTAGTCATCAGCACAGCTCAACTGTGCCTCATGACGAGCTGAGCTCGTCATGAGCATGGAAGGGGTTAAACAGGTACTAATGAGGTACAACAAATGCCCAGACAGTGCTAACAAGTGTAAAATTGAAAAAAATATAAAGAAAAACTATCAGAAAATATGCAGCATTACGATGCATAATTTGCTTTTTCTTGTTGCATAATTTACTAAGCCTGCCACATAATTTGGCCCTCCATTCTTCATAATTCCAGTGGCCCTGGCTATAGCACAGTGCAAAGTCATCCAGGAGATGGATTCTTGGGAGACAATATATCCAATTAATTGGTTGGTCTGACACGCGCTTTTGATTAAATGCTGAATCCAAAAATGTGTCTTATACCATGCAAGGTAAGTATTGTGCATAATGTACTGTGTTTACGGTTGAAAAGGCTGTCTTTTGTTCCCCTAGGAGGTGCTTTTAGTGTTTGGCTTGTTTTTGTCCCATGGGCCTTCCATTTGGCCACATAGGTTCCCCGGGGTGGCCCTTTGGCAGCTCTAAGCCCCATGTGCCTGACGCTCTTGCAGTTTTGACTAAAATAAATTGACTCCAACACAAGGCCCAGGTTACTGCCTGCGATCATTTAGTTGCCAGCGTGGAACTAGGAAGACTGAGAGAGCCCTGTATTATTATTATTATTAATAGTTTTTATTGAGCGCAGACAAATCACCCTGTTGGGTCTCATGGCGCTGTTACGCTGTTATGTATGCCATTGATTGTTGGAATACATTTGGAATGAATTGCAACAAATGGTTCAGGATGGCATTTGTTTTAGCACTTTGTGAAAGCTGATAATCGAAATCATTGCGACTGACATGCCTTTATTTAATTGCCTCAAGCTGTGCATGGTGTGAGCCACACTGTTAAAACATGGTATTTTAAGCTGGTATTTATTTTCGAGGTGGACTCAGTGTGCCCATAACTTTTAGCGTGATCTTTGTGTGCAACATGTAGCCGGTTCTTGCCAACGAGATACACATATTTAATGCAATTGGGTGTCTTTGCCATTCAGGAGTCAGACATCACTTAAGAGGAAGTTGGCAGGTTTTGGAGGTTATGTGTGGTCACTCTCCAGGCCCTCAAGCAGTGTCTCTTAGAGCTGAGATTTCCATGAAAGTCTTATAGTCTGAATTCAGCACCTGAGCATAATAGGACGGTATGTATGAAGCTCTGTGGTTATACTGAATAAGCAGCTACCTATATTATGCCATCTATTAATGTAACAACTGCACTTTCACAATTGCTTTATTAACCTTCCTGCTTTCTCAAATTTGCTTGAAAATGCACGATTTTTCTACTTTTTTTTCAAAATTTTCTTGGGGGGTGTTACCCCTCCATACCCCCCCTTTTGGGGTCGGGCAAGCTCGCTACGCTCGCTCGCTACGCTCGCTCGCTACGGTGCTGTATGCAAATCGCTTTGCGCCCCACCACTTTCAAATGTCACCCACCGCCCCTGGGTAAGGAAAGCTAGATTTAAGCTCTTCCAATAATATATCTTATAAAGAATGTGCCTCACACTTTAACAATTAATGTGATGTTTCCAGAGGAACCAACAGTGTGATGTAAAGTTGTGAATATTGATTTTTATCATATGGATTAGGAGTGCCCTGCCTCTTCCATTACTGAGACATGATCGTTCAATACATGGCAACGGCCATGGACCATCATATTCGGAAAACACCAGCCAAATATTTGCTGGAGCTTTTCCCTAGGCCCAAAACGAAAGCAACATCACCTAGATTTATTGAGTTGGCATTAATGGAGAGTGGAGAGATGTTGTGCAGCAGCCAGGGCAGCTGACTTTGAAGCACAGGGCTCACGGTTCGATCCCCGGCTCCGACAACAGCTCAGCTCAGCACCACGTGACTCTGTGCAATAGCTCACTTAATTTCCACAATGACCCCCAGCGCATTGAGACCCGTAAGGGTGAGTAGTTCGTGCTTTCAAAATACGGATTAACATTAATACTTACTCGCCGCAAAATTGTGATCTCCTTTAGGGATCCCCTTGGCCATTTATTTATTTAAGGTTTTTATAGAGCGCGTAGTCACCCATGAGTATCCCAGCGCTATACCTCGTAATCCTGATGGAAGGGAGTGCGGAAAGGTAAGAGTGATTATGGAAAGAGGAGGGTTTTGAGCGATTTCCTGAAACGGAGTAGATTCAGCGCTGGAGTGCTGAAGTGTTGAAGTGGGTGGACTGCAAGGAATCGGCTCTATGGGGAGAGGCACTACCCAACGTGAGGTCCGTAGAGCATGCAAAGGCATGGATTTGGGTATTGCAGGATTACCCCAAGATAGATGGCATGGTAAGGATTATCTACTCCCCCAGGAAGCAAGGGGGCTAGGGAAGATGAAACGGGATCCCTTCCGGGTGGAAATTAATTGATATTTCAGCAGCCTGAGTGCCTGTTCCCATATCCGCTCCCCATGGGCCAAACTCGATACCGTAGCAGAGTTCCTACAAGTGGTATTTCCCTTGCAGAGAATACATTTAATATCATAAATGACAACTCAGCAGGTAACACCCAGTCCAAGATTGCTATTTTCTTTTTCTTTCAAAATTATTTTTTTCTTTCCTTGATCATGTATTATTTATATTTGCAACGAATGCTCTATATGTAGTTAGTTACTTGCCCCATTGACTGTGACCACCCCTACACCAGCCTAACTAGAATGACCCTCATTGGATCAATCTTACATCGGTTAGCGGGTAAAATGACTATGCCTATAATGATGATAATACTTCTATATTCTAACCTATAGTATGTGGACAGAGGCATAAGCTAATGATATCACTGTTTTACTTATTATGGCTGTCTTGCAAAATAATAAAGGCACACACGGTAGAGCAACCTTCATGTCACAGCAATTCACCTGCCAGGCTTTCAGAACTCAATTGCAGACAAATTCAGCAGCAGCAATTTAAGAGAATGCTAAATAACAAAGTGCTTCTGAAATGTTTGAAGATTGTAAAAAAACGGATTTCGACCTGTTGGCTAGTGAAGCCAATGTAAAATGCAGAGACTATGCATGCAGGTTTCCAGATCCTTGTTCCATAGTGAATGGCCATAGCGCATGGTCGTTTGGTATACTGGTTGAAAACACTTGTAGAGACTTTTGGTCTAATCTCAATAGTATTTTAGGTGATCTCCAATCTGGGGGCAATGTAGAAAGAAAAACAAGGATTCTTGTCAGAACACCTTCGGGTGGGCCGTGGGGCAATAAGGAGCTACTGGGTCTAACACTGAGGGATTCGGCCATTTACTCCTGATGTACCGGTGCATGACATATTAAGTGTCCTGAGAAACTGGGAAAGTACCCCTTCAGTACTTGACACTCATTGGTGGCGTGGTTCGAGCAGTCCAAGGCTTCTTGGGGTGGAGGCAGATGCAGGGGGGTGAACACAGGTTCACAATTCAAAATAAGATCAGCAGCACCTGTAACAAGAGGATGAAATACCTCTAGGCTGTATAACTTCATTGTATCTTAAATAAAAATTAGGAAAAAAAAGAATACAAAAAAGATCATCAGCATAAATAAATGATTGTCCAGTCAAATACTTGCTTTTGTGAAAAAGGAGCATTTGTATATGAACACAAAGTGAAACATATCTTACACAAACAATATGCACAGTCCCCCTGAGGTCTGGGCTCCAGTGTTTGATAGGCAGGTCCCTGTGTCCCACTTCCTTCTGACTAGCGGTAGGGGATATTCCCTATTCAAGGACTAATACAAGGCTACCCCTGATGAGAGATAGACCCCCCAGTGCACAGCGTAGGAAAGACACACAGGTCTAATGATTTAAAGCAAACTTCATGAGTGTTTCATCCAAATGGTTTACTAGTTCATCATGGTTTGGTACATATACATTGAGTTCATGTATAAGACATCGTGATCCAAATGAAAATGAAGGTTAACATCAACAGAATGATAGTCCGAAAATTATGAGTCCCAATGCATTTCGGGCTAAAACAAAGCCCTTCCTCAGGGGATTGCTCTACAAACAAAAGAAATGCCATAATCAAATCCAGTTCAAATATCTACAACAACCTGCATAAACAGCGACAAGGTGGTGTGAGGTAGAAACTCAACTTGTGCTCACCACAATAACCACGTTTCAAAAAGGTGTAAGTGATGGGAGGCAATAGAACAAGCAATAGCAAATGTTAAAATAATCCTATAAGAGACAGAACACCAAGTGGACAGACAGAATAAAGCATAGTGTCCCCACGTAAACACGATAGGTAAACCCAGTGCATCACCGTGTAAAAACGAAGCGGTGAATGATGGTATAACGTGCATGTGCCACACAGTTCAAAAAGATCACGCTAACCAAAAGTAGGAAAAAGACGCTGCCCAATTTTAAAAAAGCGCCGGCAGAAAGACCGCCGAAAGGCTAGAAGTGGTGCATCAGTCCCCCAACCAGAGGTACTCACGATATGCGCTGGGAACGCGAACCGCCTTCACCAACCCGGATCGCGAAGCAAACGCGCCCGGACCGTGTCAGTTATGAGCTGGCGTGTAAACATGAAAGATGGACTAAGGTGCATCTAGGAGTGAGCGCCATCTTGGACTAGTGTAATTCACATTAAACACGAAAAAGGAACAAGTCCCACGACATGAGTTAAGGTGCACATTGACTAAGAGTGTAGTGGAAAACAAAAAATGAAAAAATAGTTGGAAGCGAAAATGAAGCACTGACAAAACTACAAGAGAAAACACCAGAGGTAAACACGAAACAAACACAATAATCAAGGGGATAACAGGCGTATGTAGTGTGACAGATGAAAACAAGCAGGATAAATCACAGATAGCATGAAAACTCCATGCGATCATTAAGCCCGTGCGGCTGCATGGTCGCCAGGTAACGAATCCAGAAGTTTTCCCTCTTCAATAAGGTTTTTTTGTTGTCGTGTGTCACTGGTACTTGCTCCAGGATGAGGTATTTTAGTTGAGCAACAGTATGATTGTGTTCTGAAAAGTGAGTAGCAACAGTAGATTTTAGGTTGCCAGTCCTTATGTTACTCTTGTGTTCCAACAACCGTGTCCTGATCTTTCGTTCAGTGTGTCCCACATAACACTTGCCACAGGGGCACTTCAAGAGATAGATGACATTCATGGAATTGCACGTGGCGTTCACCTGTAATTTAATGGGGTACCCCTTCATGGGATGGTTGACAACATTCCCCAGAATGCAATTGTGGCAGTTACTACAGTTATAGCAAGGGCGCAGACCCTTGTATGTGACCGGTTGACTTTCAGTTTTGGGTTTACAAAGCATTTCTTTGAGGTTTCTTCCCCTAGTATAGGCGAACATGGGTTGTTGTGCAAAAGCTCCCTGGAAATCTGGTTCCAGGCTGAGTAATGTCCAGTGTTTGGAAATGATGTTCTTGAACTGTGTACTCAAAACCGTGTATTTGGATACGACAACCATTCTGGAATTTTCAGATTTGGTGCGAACCTGCAATAGTTCATCACGGGTTATGTTTCCACACCGGGTAACAGCCTTTTGTAGAGTTTGTGGCGGATAGCCACGAGCCTTGAACCTGTCAACCATGTTGTTCATTTCAATCTGGCAAGTTTCTTCAGACGTCACGATGCGTTTAACGCGCATCAGTTGGGACAAAGGGAGATTCTGTTTTAAGCCCACTCGATGAAAGCTTTGGTAGTGTAACATTGAGTTACGGTCCGTCGGTTTTCGGAAGATGGTGGTGGTCACTATGCCATCTTGTCTTCCCACCTTGACATCAAGAAAATGGATGCTTGTCCTGTCAAAGTTCCAGGTGAATTGTATGCGTTCACTGATCATATTCCATGTGTTCAGAAAATCCACAAGGGCTTGTTCACTGCCTGACCATAACATGAAAATGTCATCAATGAATCTCAGGTAGAGTTTCCCATTGTCGTTCCAAGCTGTTTGATTTAATATGTGGGTTTCCTCAAAAAATTTCATGAAGGTATTGGCGTACGACGGCGCCGTACAATTGCCCATAGCCGTCCCACAGAGCTGATGGAACCATTTGTCTGATACTGAGAAGTAGCTATGGTATAAGGTGAATACCAATAGCTCCATCAACAGTACTTGTAGGTCAGAGTCAAGGTTGGAATGAGATAGTTCGTGTTCAACAGCCATTAGACCTAGGTCGTGAGGTATAGACGTGTATAAAGAACACACGTCTACCGTACAAAGTATCAGTTCTTGGTCTAGAAGATCGCAAGTGGCCTGTTGCAGTTTAATCAAGAAATCTGTCGTGTCTCTGACGTAAGATCTCGTATTCAACATAAATGGTTGTAAGTATTTGTCTAAAAACTTCCCGGTGTTCTCGTGAATGCTTCCTCTAGTCGAGACAATCGGTCTCATTGGTGGTTTGGTGGGGTGCTTGTGCACCTTGGGTAGCATGTACAACACAGGTGGTTTGGGGTTGATCGGGGTGAGATAACGACGTGCTCGGTCATTGATGGTGCCATTATCAAATGCCTGGTTGATGATTTTTGTGAGTATAGCGAGAAACTCATTGGTCGGATCAGAAGGTAAAGGAGCATATGTATTGAGATCGGATGTATGTATCTCAATCTGTTCATTGTAGTATATTGAATCCATGATCACTAGGGCTCCGCCCTTGTCAGCAGTTTGGCAGACGATGGAAGAATTGTTGGCAATTTTCAATATGATGTTCTTTTCAGCCCTAGTCAAGTTCTCACGTTTCACCTTAGATTGAAAAGGTAATTTGGCTATGTCACTTTTCACAAGATTTTCAAACGTATCAATTATCTTGTGGCTCACGGGAGCCATGTAGGTGCTGTGGGGACGTAGTCCTCTTAAGATATCATCATCTCGTGAAGGGGTGGTAATTACATTTTGAAAGTAATGTCTCAAACGTACATTGCGCAGAAGTTTGAAGGTGCTTACTTCGAGTTCCAAAGTGTTCGTTTTGGTAGTGGGAACAAATGACTGTCCTTTTTGCAGGACACGAACTTCTTCCTCATTGAGTTGAGTAGATGAAATGTTAATCACCAGGTTTTCGAGGTCATTCATCTGCGTCTGTTGCCTTTCTTTTGTTTGACCTGTTCCTTTTCGACCTCTGCGGGTTTTGCCCCGCCTGGGTCGGTAGTTTTGTCCTGATCCTGTTCTAAAAAATGAACCGCAGAGTTTGAGGTGCCAGGTTGTTGTTCGGCTTGTTCAGATGTAGGGCTGGTCGTTTTGCGTGTCGCTGTGTCACCATCTGATGACGAGGTATCAGTAGCCGAGTATGGATTATAAGGGCGATTAGGGCGTCGGCGGGCGTACGCTTCTGCCCAAGTGTACACCTCACCGAGCTTGTAGTCTATGGTGTCCCTCTTATACTTCCTAAATTTTCGTTCTTGTATCTCACGTGTATGTTTATCCAATTGAGCATTCACGTCCTCCAGCATTTTGGTCAGCTCCGTTGGGTCGATGGCATTGTCCAGCTCGGTACGTATAGTTTTGATTTCCTGTGCCAGGTCTTCCAGTGTTTTGGACAATTCTTCCACTATGAGTAGGATTAAGTCCAACGAGCATTTGTTGAGTATGGCGTACCACCTCTCAACAAATCTCGTGTTGTTTTTGCATAATAAGGGTTTGAGAGGGACCCGTAGGCCCCTAGGGATCCGTTGGGCGCGATGGTACCGCACGAGGGTGCTTGCGTGTAACTTTTGATTTGTTTCCTTCTTGAGTAAGTAGAGCAATTGCTTGATGTTACTCTCTGCACTTCTAGTGCTAGTTGCAGAAGCCACATCCTCCTGAATCATGCCATAAATTTTATCGGCATCCCCTGCCGTGAAGGCAAAGGTGTCGGCCTTGAGATCAGTCATATTAGATACAACATCGTAATTCATTGTTGAAATAGCGTGCTAAATCCTCAGTGCAGAACAGTAGTGGACTCACAAAGTATGTAGAGAAGGAATTTGCACAGCTTGGAGTAATCAAATTATTCGGTGGATTGAGCAGTGAAGCGTGCAACCAGGGGTAAACGCTGTCTGGACCGGTCAGCGTGAGATCAAGGACTAATACAAGGCTACCCCTGATGAGAGATAGACCCCCCAGTGCACAGCGTAGGAAAGACACACAGGTCTAATGATTTAAAGCAAACTTCATGAGTGTTTCATCCAAATGGTTTACTAGTTCATCATGGTTTGGTACATATACAATGAGTTCATGTATAAGACATCGTGATCCAAATGAAAATGAAGGTTAACATCAACAGAATGATAGTCCGAAAATTATGAGTCCCAATGCATTTCGGGCTAAAACAAAGCCCTTCCTCAGGGGATTGCTCTACAAACAAAAGAAATGCCATAATCAAATCCAGTTCAAATATCTACAACAACCTGCATAAACAGCGACAAGGTGGTGTGAGGTAGAAACTCAACTTGTGCTCACCACAATAACCACGTTTCAAAAAGGTGTAAGTGATGGGAGGCAATAGAACAAGCAATAGCAAATGTTAAAATAATCCTATAAGAGACAGAACACCAAGTGGACAGACAGAATAAAGCATAGTGTCCCCACGTAAACACGATAGGTAAACCCAGTGCATCACAGTGTAAAAACGAAGCGGTGAATGATGGTATAACGTGCATGTGCCACACAGTTCAAAAAGATCACGCTAACCAAAAGTAGGAAAAAGACGCTGCCCAATTTTAAAAAAGCGCCGGCAGAAAGACCGCCGAAAGGCTAGAAGTGGTGCATCAGTCCCCCAACCAGAGGTACTCACGATATGCGCTGGGAACGCGAACCGCCTTCACCAACCCGGATCGCGAAGCAAACGCGCCCGGACCGTGTCAGTTATGAGCTGGCGTGTAAACATGAAAGATGGACTAAGGTGCATCTAGGAGTGAGCGCCATCTTGGACTAGTGTAATTCACATTAAACACGAAAAAGGAACAAGTCCCACGACATGAGTTAAGGTGCACATTGACTAAGAGTGTAGTGGAAAACAAAAAATGAAAAAATAGTTGGAAGCGAAAATGAAGCACTGACAAAACTACAAGAGAAAACACCAGAGGTAAACACGAAACAAACACAATAATCAAGGGGATAACAGGCGTATGTAGTGTGACAGATGAAAACAAGCAGGATAAATCACAGATAGCATGAAAACTCCATGCGATCATTAAGCCCGTGCGGCTGCATGGTCGCCAGGTAACGAATCCAGAAGTTTTCCCTCTTCAATAAGGTTTTTTTGTTGTCGTGTGTCACTGGTACTTGCTCCAGGATGAGGTATTTTAGTTGAGCAACAGTATGATTGTGTTCTGAAAAGTGAGTAGCAACAGTAGATTTTAGGTTGCCAGTCCTTATGTTACTCTTGTGTTCCAACAACCGTGTCCTGATCTTTCGTTCAGTGTGTCCCACATAACACTTGCCACAGGGGCACTTCAAGAGATAGATGACATTCATGGAATTGCACGTGGCGTTCACCTGTAATTTAATGGGGTACCCCTTCATGGGATGGTTGACAACATTCCCCAGAATGCAATTGTGGCAGTTACTACAGTTATAGCAAGGGCGCAGACCCTTGTATGTGACCGGTTGACTTTCAGTTTTGGGTTTACAAAGCATTTCTTTGAGGTTTCTTCCCCTAGTATAGGCGAACATGGGTTGTTGTGCAAAAGCTCCCTGGAAATCTGGTTCCAGGCTGAGTAATGTCCAGTGTTTGGAAATGATGTTCTTGAACTGTTTACTCAAAACCGTGTATTTGGATACGACAACCATTCTGGAATTTTCAGATTTGGTGCGAACCTGCAATAGTTCATCACGGGTTATGTTTCCACACCGGGTAACAGCCTTTTGTAGAGTTTGTGGCGGATAGCCACGAGCCTTGAACCTGTCAACCATGTTGTTCATTTCAATCTGGCAAGTTTCTTCAGACGTCACGATGCGTTTAACGCGCATCAGTTGGGACAAAGGGAGATTCTGTTTTAAGCCCACTCGATGAAAGCTTTGGTAGTGTAACATTGAGTTACGGTCCGTCGGTTTTCGGAAGATGGTGGTGGTCACTATGCCATCTTGTCTTCCCACCTTGACATCAAGAAAATGGATGCTTGTCCTGTCAAAGTTCCAGGTGAATTGTATGCGTTCACTGATCATATTCCATGTGTTCAGAAAATCCACAAGGGCTTGTTCACTGCCTGACCATAACATGAAAATGTCATCAATGAATCTCAGGTAGAGTTTCCCATTGTCGTTCCAAGCTGTTTGATTTAATATGTGGGTTTCCTCAAAAAATTTCATGAAGGTATTGGCGTACGACGGCGCCGTACAATTGCCCATAGCCGTCCCACAGAGCTGATGGAACCATTTGTCTGATACTGAGAAGTAGCTATGGTATAAGGTGAATACCAATAGCTCCATCAACAGTACTTGTAGGTCAGAGTCAAGTTTGGAATAAGATAGTTCGTGTTCAACAGCCATTAGACCTAGGTCGTGAGGTATAGACGTGTATAAAGAACACACGTCTACCGTACAAAGTATCAGTTCTTGGTCTAGAAGATTGCAAGTGGCCTGTTGCAGTTTAATCAAGAAATCTGTCGTGTCTCTGACGTAAGATCTCGTATTCAACATAAATGGTTGTAAGTATTTGTCTAAAAACTTCCCGGTGTTCTCGTGAATGCTTCCTCTAGTCGAGACAATCGGTCTCATTGGTGGTTTGGTGGGGTGCTTGTGCACCTTGGGTAGCATGTACAACACAGGGGGTTTGGGGTTGATCGGGGTGAGATAACGACGTGCTCGGTCATTGATGGTGCCATTATCAAATGCCTGGTTGATGATTTTTGTGAGTATAGCGAGAAACTCATTGGTCGGATCAGAAGGTAAAGGAGCATATGTATTGAGATCGGATGTATGTATCTCAATCTGTTCATTGTAGTATATTGAATCCATGATCACTAGGGCTCCGCCCTTGTCAGCAGTTTGGCAGACGATGGAAGAATTGTTGGCAATTTTCAATATGATGTTCTTTTCAGCCCTAGTCAAGTTCTCACGTTTCACCTTAGATTGAAAAGGTAATTTGGCTATGTCACTTTTCACAAGATTTTCAAACGTATCAATTATCTTGTGGCTCACGGGAGCCATGTAGGCCATGTGGCAAGTGTTATGTGGGACACACTGAACGAAAGATCAGGACACGGTTGTTGGAACACAAGAGTAACATAAGGACTGGCAACCTAAAATCTACTGTTGCTACTCACTTTTCAGAACACAATCATACTGTTGCTCAACTAAAATACCTCATCCTGGAGCAAGTACCAGTGACACACGACAACAAAAAAACCTTATTGAAGAGGGAAAACTTCTGGATTCGTTACCTGGCGACCATGCAGCCGCACGGGCTTAATGATCGCATGGAGTTTTCATGCTATCTGTGATTTATCCTGCTTGTTTTCATCTGTCACACTACATACGCCTGTTATCCCCTTGATTATTGTGTTTGTTTCGTGTTTACCTCTGGTGTTTTCTCTTGTAGTTTTGTCAGTGCTTCATTTTCGCTTCCAACTATTTTTTCATTTTTTGTTTTCCACTACACTCTTAGTCAATGTGCACCTTAACTCATGTCGTGGGACTTGTTCCTTTTTCTTGTTTAATGTGAATTACACTAGTCCAAGATGGCGCTCACTCCTAGATGCACCTTAGTCCATCTTTCATGTTTACACGCCAGCTCATAACTGACACGGTCCGGGCGCGTTTGCTTCGCGATCCGGGTTGGTGAAGGCGGTTCGCGTTCCCAGCGCATATCGTGAGTACCTCTGGTTGGGGGACTGATGCACCACTTCTAGCCTTTCGGCGGTCTTTCTGCCGGCGCTTTTTTAAAATTGGGCAGCGTCTTTTTCCTACTTTTGGTTAGCGTGATCTTTTTGAACTGTGTGGCACATGCACGTTATACCATCATTCACCGCTTCGTTTTTACACGGTGATGCACTGGGTTTACCTATCGTGTTTACGTGGGGACACTATGCTTTATTCTGTCTGTCCACTTGGTGTTCTGTCTTTTATAGGATTATTTTAACATTTGCTATTGCTTGTTCTATTGCCTCCCATCACTTACACCTTTTTGAAACGTGGTTATTGTGGTGAGCACAAGTTGAGTTTCTACCTCACACCACCTTGTCGCTGTTTATGCAGGTTGTTGTAGATATTTGAACTGGATTTGATTATGGCATTTCTTTTGTTTGTAGAGCAATCCCCTGAGGAAGGGCTTTGTTTTAGCCCGAAATGCATTGGGACTCATAATTTTCGGACTATCATTCTGTTGATGTTAACCTTCATTTTCATTTGGATCACGATGTCTTATACATGAACTCAATGTATATGTACCAAACCATGATGAACTAGTAAACCATTTGGATGAAACACTCATGAAGTTTGCTTTAAATCATTAGACCTGTGTGTCTTTCCTACGCTGTGCACTGGGGGGTCTATCTCTCATCAGGGGTAGCCTTGTATTAGTCCTTGATCTCACGCTGACCGGTCCAGACAGCGTTTACCCCTGGTTGCACGCTTCATTGCTCAATCCACCGAATAATTTGATTACTCCAAGCTGTGCAAATTCCTTCTCTACATACTTTGTGAGTCCACTACTGTTCTGCACCGAGGATTTAGCACGCTATTTCAACAATGAATTACGATGTTGTATCTAATATGACTGATCTCAAGGCCGACACCTTTGCCTTCACGGCAGGGGATGCCGATAAAATTTATGGCATGATTCAGGAGGATGTGGCTTCTGCAACTAGCACTAGAAGCGCGGAGAGTAACATCAAGCAATTGCTCTACTTACTCAAGAAGGAAACAAATCAAAAGTTACACGCAAGCACCCTCGTGCGGTACCATCGCGCCCAACGGATCCCTAGGGGCCTACAGGTCCCTCTCAAACCCTTATTATGCAAAAACAACACGAGATTTGTTGAGAGGTGGTACGCCATACTCAACAAATGCTCGTTGGACTTAATCTTACTCATAGTGGAAGAATTGTCCAAAACACTGGAAGACCTGGCACAGGAAATCAAAACTATACGTACCGAGCTGGACAATGCCATCGACCCAACGGAGCTGACCAAAATGCTGGAGGACGTGAATGCTCAATTGGATAAACATACACGTGAGATACAAGAACGAAAATTTAGGAAGTATAAGAGGGACACCATAGACTACAAGCTCGGTGAGGTGTACACTTGGGCAGAAGCGTACGCCCGCCGACGCCCTAATCGCCCTTATAATCCATACTCGGCTACTGATACCTCGTCATCAGATGGTGACACAGCGACACGCAAAACGACCAGCCCTACATCTGAACAAGCCGAACAACAACCTGGCACCTCAAACTCTGCGGTTCATTTTTTAGAACAGGATCAGGACAAAACTACCGACCCAGGCGGGGCAAAACCCGCAGAGGTCGAAAAGGAACAGGTCAAACAAAAGAAAGGCAACAGACGCAGATGAATGACCTCGAAAACCTGGTGATTAACATTTCATCTACTCAACTCAATGAGGAAGAAGTTCGTGTCCTGCAAAAAGGACAGTCATTTGTTCCCACTACCAAAACGAACACTTTGGAACTCGAAGTAAGCACCTTCAAACTTCTGCGCAATGTACGTTTGAGACATTACTTTCAAAATGTAATTACCACCCCTTCACGAGATGATGATATCTTAAGAGGACTACGTCCCCACAGCACCTACATGGCTCCCGTGAGCCACAAGATAATTGATACGTTTGAAAATCTTGTGAAAAGTGACATAGCCAAATTACCTTTTCAATCTAAGGTGAAACGTGAGAACTTGACTAGGGCTGAAAAGAACATCATATTGAAAATTGCCAACAATTCTTCCATCGTCTGCCAAACTGCTGACAAGGGCGGAGCCCTAGTGATCATGGATTCAATATACTACAATGAACAGATTGAGATACATACATCCGATCTCAATACATATGCTCCTTTACCTTCTGATCCGACCAATGAGTTTCTCGCTATACTCACAAAAATCATCAACCAGGCATTTGATA
Source organism: Lissotriton vulgaris (assembly GCF_964263255.1). Lineage (NCBI taxonomy): Eukaryota > Metazoa > Chordata > Amphibia > Caudata > Salamandridae > Lissotriton > Lissotriton vulgaris. The sequence goes on along the minus strand of NC_141693.1, from coordinate 1,185,085,047 downwards.
ATGGCACCATCAATGACCGAGCACGTCGTTATCTCACCCCGATCAACCCCAAACCACCTGTGTTGTACATGCTACCCAAGGTGCACAAGCACCCCACCAAACCACCAATGAGACCGATTGTCTCGACTAGAGGAAGCATTCACGAGAACACCGGGAAGTTTTTAGACAAATACTTACAACCATTTATGTTGAATACGAGATCTTACGTCAGAGACACGACAGATTTCTTGATTAAACTGCAACAGGCCACTTGCAATCTTCTAGACCAAGAACTGATACTTTGTACGGTAGACGTGTGTTCTTTATACACGTCTATACCTCACGACCTAGGTCTAATGGCTGTTGAACACGAACTATCTCATTCCAACCTTGACTCTGACCTACAAGTACTGTTGATGGAGCTATTGGTATTCACCTTATACCATAGCTACTTCTCAGTATCAGACAAATGGTTCCATCAGCTCTGTGGGACGGCTATGGGCAATTGTACGGCGCCGTCGTACGCCAATACCTTCATGAAATTTTTTGAGGAAACCCACATATTAAATCAAACAGCTTGGAACGACAATGGGAAACTCTACCTGAGATTCATTGATGACATTTTCATGTTATGGTCAGGCAGTGAACAAGCCCTTGTGGATTTTCTGAACACATGGAATATGATCAGTGAACGCATACAATTCACCTGGAACTTTGACAGGACAAGCATCCATTTTCTTGATGTCAAGGTGGGAAGACAAGATGGCATAGTGACCACCACCATCTTCCGAAAACCGACGGACCGTAACTCAATGTTACACTACCAAAGCTTTCATCGAGTGGGCTTAAAACAGAATCTCCCTTTGTCCCAACTGATGCGCGTTAAACGCATCGTGACGTCTGAAGAAACTTGCCAGATTGAAATGAACAACATGGTTGACAGGTTCAAGGCTCGTGGCTATCCGCCACAAACTCTACAAAAGGCTGTTACCCGGTGTGGAAACATAACCCGTGATGAACTATTGCAGGTTCGCACCAAATCTGAAAATTCCAGAATGGTTGTCGTATCCAAATACACGGTTTTGAGTAAACAGTTCAAGAACATCATTTCCAAACACTGGACATTACTCAGCCTGGAACCAGATTTCCAGGGAGCTTTTGCACAACAACCCATGTTCGCCTATACTAGGGGAAGAAACCTCAAAGAAATGCTTTGTAAACCCAAAACTGAAAGTCAACCGGTCACATACAAGGGTCTGCGCCCTTGCTATAACTGTAGTAACTGCCACAATTGCATTCTGGGGAATGTTGTCAACCATCCCATGAAGGGGTACCCCATTAAATTACAGGTGAACGCCACGTGCAATTCCATGAATGTCATCTATCTCTTGAAGTGCCCCTGTGGCAAGTGTTATGTGGGACACACTGAACGAAAGATCAGGACACGGTTGTTGGAACACAAGAGTAACATAAGGACTGGCAACCTAAAATCTACTGTTGCTACTCACTTTTCAGAACACAATCATACTGTTGCTCAACTAAAATACCTCATCCTGGAGCAAGTACCAGTGACACACGACAACAAAAAAACCTTATTGAAGAGGGAAAACTTCTGGATTCGTTACCTGGCGACCATGCAGCCGCACGGGCTTAATGATCGCATGGAGTTTTCATGCTATCTGTGATTTATCCTGCTTGTTTTCATCTGTCACACTACATACGCCTGTTATCCCCTTGATTATTGTGTTTGTTTCGTGTTTACCTCTGGTGTTTTCTCTTGTAGTTTTGTCAGTGCTTCATTTTCGCTTCCAACTATTTTTTCATTTTTTGTTTTCCACTACACTCTTAGTCAATGTGCACCTTAACTCATGTCGTGGGACTTGTTCCTTTTTCGTGTTTAATGTGAATTACACTAGTCCAAGATGGCGCTCACTCCTAGATGCACCTTAGTCCATCTTTCATGTTTACACGCCAGCTCATAACTGACACGGTCCGGGCGCGTTTGCTTCGCGATCCGGGTTGGTGAAGGCGGTTCGCGTTCCCAGCGCATATCGTGAGTACCTCTGGTTGGGGGACTGATGCACCACTTCTAGCCTTTCGGCGGTCTTTCTGCCGGCGCTTTTTTAAAATTGGGCAGCGTCTTTTTCCTACTTTTGGTTAGCGTGATCTTTTTGAACTGTGTGGCACATGCACGTTATACCATCATTCACCGCTTCGTTTTTACACGGTGATGCACTGGGTTTACCTATCGTGTTTACGTGGGGACACTATGCTTTATTCTGTCTGTCCACTTGGTGTTCTGTCTCTTATAGGATTATTTTAACATTTGCTATTGCTTGTTCTATTGCCTCCCATCACTTACACCTTTTTGAAACGTGGTTATTGTGGTGAGCACAAGTTGAGTTTCTACCTCACACCACCTTGTCGCTGTTTATGCAGGTTGTTGTAGATATTTGAACTGGATTTGATTATGGCATTTCTTTTGTTTGTAGAGCAATCCCCTGAGGAAGGGCTTTGTTTTAGCCCGAAATGCATTGGGACTCATAATTTTCGGACTATCATTCTGTTGATGTTAACCTTCATTTTCATTTGGATCACGATGTCTTATACATGAACTCAATGTATATGTACCAAACCATGATGAACTAGTAAACCATTTGGATGAAACACTCATGAAGTTTGCTTTAAATCATTAGACCTGTGTGTCTTTCCTACGCTGTGCACTGGGGGGTCTATCTCTCATCAGGGGTAGCCTTGTATTAGTCCTTGATCTCACGCTGACCGGTCCAGACAGCGTTTACCCCTGGTTGCACGCTTCACTGCTCAATCCACCGAATAATTTGATTACTCCAAGCTGTGCAAATTCCTTCTCTACATACTTTGTGAGTCCACTAATATTCCCTATTCACTCAAGGCCATACTAGTAGTCCCAAACTCAGAAGTCCCATATCCACTCTTTTAAAAGTCAAAAGTGTTCCAGCACACTAAGCGCTATGTAGTATAACAGTCTTATCCCCTCCTGCAGGGGTTGCCTGACCAGAGTCTCCGGGAGCAGTTTACTTGCAGATGTCACAGAAGGTGGCAGTGGCTGCTGTTGGTAAGTAGCACTCACAGCTCTGCAGAGGCAGTGGCTGTGTATACACAGCCCTTCCTCTGGTGAGACAGTAAGCTCCTCTGAGGCTTCCCAGAGATGGGCAGGGGTCGACTGTTCTGGTTCCAATCCTAAGTCGGGGGCTTGGGCAAGCACAGGTCACCACGGCATCCTCTCCTCTTGACAGACTGAGCCAGGTAATTGTCCTTTTCCTTTCCAGTGACCCCCTCTGACATACAGGGTTGTCAACCTCACTCCGCACTTAAGTGATGGCCAGATTGGCAAGGTTGTTATTTCATCTTCATGGCAGCCTCTCTGGCATACGGGGTCACCAATTTCCCACAGCACAAGGACGAATGCCTGATTGGGATGGCAGTAATTTCTCGGCCTGGGTTCTGATCATTATGCCTCCTCTCTTAAATAAGAGTAATTTGGGGGACAAAATTAAACAGTGGGACACACTAACGGAGCTCAAGTGGCCGTTTGTGCTCGCTGTCCATGTTCTGCTGCTTTTACTGCTGCATCTTAAATTAAAATGTATCCTCTCATCCATTTATTACAAACATATCTAAAAGAAATAGCGCTAAATGCCAGAAATAAGTTGGGGAACAATCCTACCCCAACAGCCCATTTACTGAGAGCTAGCACCTGCCTGCGCTTGCAATTTGTTTATTGCTAAATGCATCCCTTTCTCCATTTTGACACACACATCTGCTCAGTGCCATGATAGCCTCGTTTGTGATTGTATGCATTTGAAATTAACATTCCATAACATAACATAACATAACATAACATAACATAAAAACATGTCTTCCTATCTGGTATCTCACCATCCATTAAATTAGGCCATTTTATATTTAAAACATCTAGGATGACTGGGGGAGTATCTGAAGGACCCTCCTTCTCTCTCCAAGTGTTTGACATCTATGTCAAGGTTCTAATGGTGAGTCAGGGCATTTATGGATGGGGATGATACCCAGATGCTTTTGAGTTTATACAACAAACCCTCCACATATGGAGCATTCCAACAAACAATGTGCTTCATCTGGCAGTGGATAGACAGTATTAAATGGAAACTAAATGCAGATAAACCGGAGGTCCTGAAAGCCATTGTGTGAAATGGACTGTGGTTAGAGGCTGACTGGTCCGCAGAGATGTAAATGTAAATGTAAATGTAAATGTAGTTGAGCTTATATAGCGCACAGCTAGCTGCAGTGGGTGTCCCGGCGCTTGCTTAGGGAACCCGTCCTAGTATTCCCCTGTGAGATGCCCAGAAGATACATATTTTTCGTAAGCTTCATTGGCTCCGATTGAGGAAATCCATAGGCTTTAAATCCTCATTTTTCGTGCACATATCCTGATCCAAGGTAGCTTCAGCCTTAATTCAAAAGAATCTTCAATATTATGTTCCTAAGCAAAGTTTGAGATTTTCCTCTTCTATCTTACTGGTTATCCCTAGATTCCATAACTCAAGGTCTGGGGGCGATGTTTTTTTTTTATTAAAGCAGCTGGACTTTGAAAATCACTTCCCCCGTGACTATTATTCTGAGATGTCTTAATTTAATTTGATCCATCATCTAATAGCTTAGATGTTTAGAGAGACTTTTGTCAATTTTTAGAGTGTTTTAGCCTCTTTCGATGTCATTTACTTTTCAAATAGACCTTAAGGACCATTGGTGATAGATAAATAGTGATAGCATAACAAAATCAGTCCCAGATATTGCCAGTATAGGTAGGAGTATAAGAATAATTTTCCTTGTGATCTTCGTTGGATAGAAGCAATTAGAAGTTATAAAAAATAAATTCCAGGTTAATCTCAGTTGTGTTGCAATTTAGGTGAGGTCCATCAACCTAGCAACAGCCATCATGTGGCTTTTAAACTCTGTCTTAAGAGAGAATAAGTGCCTGCTCATCCCAAGAATAAATTGGGTGCTGTCTTTATAAGAATGGAAGCACATCCGAAAGGAGTGAATGAGAGCAGCCAAGGGGTGAAGTAGATGTAACACTGCATTGAACCATCTTGAAGAAATAACAGAAAGAGGCGAGAGCCACAGTCTATGAGCAGCCCTTCAAAAAAGATGCAAACTCCCCAAGGCTGGTCTGTAACTCCAATGGTGGGCAGTCGCTTAATTAGGACATTACAAGATACAATGTCAGAGACAGTTGAGATGTCCAAGAGGATGGTAGCTGCTTTTCCTCCAGCATCGTATTTCTTTGACATCAGAAATGAGGCCAATCTCTCTCCAGTTAACTTGAAAACATAGTTTTGACCTTGGACACTAGTAATCAACAACAACACCCTCCACAGATTCTTCTCGCTAACCCTGCATTGGCCCAGCGTTCAAAGAACAGACCGCACAACAAGTGTTAATATCACTTAAAATATCAGTGGTAGATATATCTGACAACTGGAGTACAAGCACAGCAGAATGTGAATGTATTAAAGAGAATTTTAAAGATAGTTCAAGGGGAGAAGGTCCCAGTTGAGCTCTTTTTATGCACCATTGTTTTGGGAAATAAGACTTTCAGATTCAAACTCATGAGTAACACATCTTGAAAGGCAAGATGCCTAAAACAGACGTGGTAGAGGCAAAACGAGTAATGGATCAGGTCTGAATAGAGTTTGATGGGTTAAAGCAGAAAGTAAATTGGAAAGAGTACATGATGTATTGACCTTTATGTAGAATCATTACCTGTAGGGCAATGCACCCAATTTAACATGTCCTGAAGAATCTGCAGCAGTGGAAGACATTGACATGCGGCAATATGTTGATAACAGAAACAAGCTCTTTTTGGATAAACCTAAGTGAGGACACAAGTCACACTGCAGTAGGCCAAGTACATTTCCCAGGTGTCAGATCGCATATTATTGAAGCCCGTTTTTATTGAGGTCAAGATGTTGTTGTCCACTCTAATACAGACCGTCTGACTTCCCTGAGTCTCACCTGTCTTGCTGTGCCACAGCCGCCGTACGGGATTTTGAATATGATGAAAAGCTGTGTGATCTCAGGGTCACAACCAGGGTCATTCAAAGACACATCCCATGGAAAGTAGCCCAGGGACTGGATATAGTCGGTTGGGATTACAGCTTCCATGTCGTTAGAAGAACAGGCAAAATACACTGGAAGTGGGCAGAAATTACATATTAGCACCCAAGTAGCAGCACAAAACAAAGTAGTTTAAATACAATAGATAATATGGAGGGAAAATGAGTTATTGATATACAAGTATTGAGTGAAGCCAGAAATCATGCTGGCTTTGGGAAATTCAGCATATTCTCTTTTAACCATGTTATTGTTTCAGAGGTCTTTAACTCTCACAATGTCTCTTAAATCCTCCTTAGATGAGTCCGCCTCTGCAGAAAATGTAATTTGGGTGTATCCCAGAACTCTTGAAGTAGGGGGAGTTATGTTGTGGTACCTCCAGGGGTCCATTGAGATGCAAGAAGAGGGAAGGGGTAGAAGGAGAAAGTGATGTGGGATATGGGAGCTGGAGTGTAGGACACTAGAAGAAACGAATGCTCTTACCTGATGTGAGCAGAAAGGCTCCAGCCAGTAGGGAGCTGAAATAACTCTCCCTGCCCATGCTCTGGTAGGCAGGGTCAGAGGATTGGTCCACCTCAGCGGGAGCACAATGAAAACCTGCTTCCACTGAGCAGGAGCAAATAAGTCATTCGGTTCCTGCCGGCACCAGAGGAGGAGTGCTGACAGGGGAGCAGGCAGGATTCCAGGGGCCATGATGCCCATCTGCAGCATCCACCACATGAGACTGCTATGGGTGCCCTGGTCCCACCTGAAATAAACAAGCTACAGCAGCATGTAAGTGGGCTCCCCGTACTACTATAACTAACAAGCATTTGCAATGCAATAGGCCTCGCATTTTAGAAACGTTGTCCTAGTGTTATTATAAATGACAATGCCTTTTATCATTGCAGGTTTTTTTAAATACATAAATAAAAGGCATTGTATTTTACAATGCCAATAGGCCAACATCTCACAACTGCGAAACCTATTGCATTGCAAAGGCTTAATTTTCTTTCTCTGATCATCCATAAATTAAGTGATGAGTTAAGTGGCAATCACTTGTTTTATTTATTTACTAGCAGCCCGCCCCAGCGTTGCCCGGGGCAGAAAGGGGGCTGGGGGCAACATTTCAGGCTTGCGTGCACTCCCGCCCCGGCACCCGCCCGCCACAACATTGTCTGTGTCCCGGACAATGTTGTGGCTGGCTGGGTCCTGGGCGGGAGTGCACGCAAGCCTGAAATGCTGCCCCCAGACCCTGAGCCTTACCGCAGTTGTTCCGGGCCAACCTCCCGCACCGGCTGCCTCCCGTCCTGTGTCCCTGAAATGCTGCCCCCAGACCCTGAGCCTTACCGCAGTTGTTCCGGGCCAACCTCCCGCACCGGCTTCCTCCCGTCCCGTGTCCCAGAGCCTTACCTGAGCCGCCGCTCCTCCCCCAGCTCCTCACTTTACCGCAGTTGTTCCGGGCCAACCTCCCGCACCAGCTCCCTCCCGTCCTGTGTCCCAGAGCCTTACCTGAGCCGCCGCTCCTCCCCGAGCTCCTCACTTCACCGCCGCTCCTCCTCGTCATCACGTACGTTGCGGCCAGCGCTACGTCGTGGCTGTCAGCGTCGCGGCCAGCGCTACTTTCAGGGCACTACTTTTTTTTTTAAGTTATATTTTTAAATTTACGTTTTTTTTTATTTTCTATAGCCTATGTCCATCTGCACATCCTGAGGATTACAACAATGTATTGGGTGTGTGGATTGGCGCTGTGGTTCCCGAGTTTACCTTGCCAAAAGGTTTGTGTTCTCTCTTTATAATAGTAGTATAGATTCACAAAATTTAGCAAAATCACTTGTAGGTTAGTCCACGCCAGAAGAAAATGCATCGAAGCAAAACAAGAAAAGGAAAATGCTGAAAAGGTATGTTCTGAAGCAACAACTGCAGGCGAGAAGTTGAGGGCTAGTTCAGACCTTGGGCAGAGTTCCCTCTGCTGAAACTTTCCATCTGTTAAAGTCCCACAGCCTCTGTTTTGCATGCAAAGGCATTGAAATGAATATTCGCATACCTGTATGTTACTACAGAGATTACAACAATGCTCCCGAAGATACACTTTCCTCGTCAAGGACTGAGTTAGAACAAAAAAACTTTTTTCCTCGATTACTCGCTGCATTTAATGTTTTTTCTCCCCTTTGGGAAGCATACATAAAAAATACAGCTACCTCTGCGAGACAAGCACACAATGGTTTTTGGAAGAAAAGAGGAGGCTCCAATTGGTACAAAACGAGCACCTACTTGGGCTGTTTTGGGCGCAAAAACAGAGAAAAGTGTACACTAGTTATGGTTGCAACAGGAGAGTGTTGACTATTGGAACCAACTAGTGTCTCTGTAGGCTGTAGGGAATCCATGTCCAGATGTACACTGCTCACAGCATTTACGACTGTAAAATTACTTTCCGAATTGTAAACAGGAGGAAGCTCCTTCTAATGTCCAAATCAGAGAGCAGCGTATCAAGTGTGTGTGACCACAATTGTGGTTGCAAACCATTGATGAGCTACTGACACACAGTTTATGTAGTGACTGCTTGGAAAAGGTGAATCCTGTCAGCCTGCCTGCTCGCCTAATGTTTCCACAAACGGTAAACGTTTTTCTCGTCTACAGCGGTTCTTTTAAGGACCTCCTTAAATAGACACTGTTACATTCAGATAGTTTATAGTACTGTGGAGCCGCAAAGGCTGGACCACAAAAAGTAGCTAACCATTAATAGACCAGAGAGGGAGGCACTTTTATGGGTTCAGGAGTAGCATACCATTTGCCGAAAAAGCGCTTTGAAGCCTCGTCAGGGGAAGTAAGCCCTATATAAATGCAATTACAATACAATACAATACTTAAAAGGTACTCAGTTTTTGACTTGTCAAACAAAGACAAAACAAACGTTTTACCAGCATTTATATGAAAGATAATGTTCAGGTTTAAGGCAAGAGGCGCTCCAATTTCATTTAACAATTAACATAAAAATAATGCATAGAATTGCAGCACTTTAAGTCTTAGGCGACATAGTGCCATTTAAGTACTCAGGAGGACATTCTCAAGAACGTGTGATAACTATCGCAAAATTAGTTTAACGCTACTTTCAACATTGCAGTCTATAGCGGGAAAATAACGCTGTGTTAACTAAGTATTCACAACACGGAGGTACCATGCGATAGGACCACGACAACACGTCAAATGTCCGCGATAAAGACAACGCCACACCGCAACAATGCAAAACACGAACGCAAAAATATTGCGATGAGGCCAATCGCAATACAAAAAGCAGCGAAAAACAGCGACAGGCCTGCAAATCCCACACGTCAGGCGGGAAAATGCACTATAATAGCTACAAAAAGAACACACCAAAAACAATTCAAAGTGTTTAGCAACATGGATGCACTAGGACTGAGTACAGAGGTCAACGCGAACTCCAAAATCCCCACAGACCACTAGCAAGGAACAACAGGGTCAGGGACGGCCGAGAAAAAGAGGGAGAGGAAGACGGGGTGCAGTCTGCAGGACAACCAGATCAGCGTCACGGAGGTGATAGAACACTACCATCAACTGACCCACAATTAGACTAACGTGAATGCAGTCAGAGTGTCAAGGTGGTCAATGGAGGAGGCCAAGAGGAGCTGGCATGATTTGAAAATCTAAACCAAGCACAAACCTGCTGCCAACAGGAAGGCAGCAACAGTGACAGGATGTGAGAGTCCAGTGCTAGAGGATGAGCTGTAGGATACGGAGGCCACAGTCATCTGTGTGGAGACGGTGCAAGGAGTTGCGAGTCCGGACACAGTTCGAGTTGACCTGACACAAAATCAACAGGGTGAGTAACGACTAGGGACTGGGGGGATGGAGGAGATGAGCACAATGGCACACATGCACAATGATGTGTAGCACACTGCACACCCAGAATGACCCTGGATCATGTCCCTGATCCCCATGGCACACTGCAGCACACACACATAGCATTCACAGCACATCCACATTGACGACAATGTGGTACAATGTGCAACCCTGACACTGCAGAACCGAGGACACAACTCGCTCCACACATGTGCAGAAACTACATCTAACAGAGCAGGAAACTCTGAGATGGAAATGTATGCGTACAACCTCACATCCATCATGTAGTCCAAATGTCCACTGTCCCGCATCAAAATCCAGCACCTCCCAAATGGTCACAATGAACATTGTCATACAGTCTGCATGTAAACAAGAACAATACACCAACATTCATGTCAACACAATGTCAACACACGTCTCCCCTTCACATTGCAGAGGGACACACAACTCCTCCAGAAGAGCAGAGCAGACAACTCATCATCAATGTTGGAGAGGACCACCATACCCTCGACACCGACGTCTTACAACAGCTCATGGACATCCCAGGCAATCCACCATCAGGACCAGGGTAGCCAAGCTACATAGAGGAGAACCCAGCCCCTGCATAGACCACACAGCAGGAAGCACCCGCCAGCACGGCTGGCTATCAACACTTCACCGAGCCACACATTGCATTGCAATGCCAGGTGTCAGAATACCAAAAGGAGGTGGGCGAAAAGGTGCAGGTGGGGTCCAAATTCATGGAAGATTAACTAGATCACATACGTGGGTGTCTAATTCCCTTAAGGAACCACCTACACCCCACAAAGGAGACCCACACTGCGACAGACACATGCATTTGCACATTTCCAGTACAGAGCCAGGCCCAGAGGCACACAATTATCCTTCACACACCCACGCGGGACCTGCGTACGATGGCCCAGTCTACTCCTCTTATGTATTGAGTGGGTAACGACAAAGCTACATGTCCCTGCTCTAACCCGCTGCCTGCTGTGACAGGGTTTCATCTGCTGTACACAGCACAATGTAATGTTGTAGGGCCCAGGTCCCTCATGCATACATTATGACCACAAAGACACATGCAGATAGTTTGTGGAAGTGGCTATGGGCATGTGCGCCCGGCCCTATTATTGGCAGGGTCACATGTACAGTGATGCCTGTGCTATATGTATGTGGGGTGAGTGTAAGCCAGCCCCCGCAGAGAGGTTGGTGCTGGTAAAAATTGAACAGTGATCACTATTAAAACGGAAACAGAAAACACCAGCATTACATAAACAACTGCAAAGTATCATGGTGGTAGCCGGAGCAAGTACAGAGGTCACCCAATATGTAAACAGAAGTGTCCATGAGTTGCAGTGCACAGAGTTTGGGGCACTAGAGCTGAGCGTGCACATGTGAATGAATTGTCTAGGATTGTGTCCCTTCGGGATATACCTGATGCAGCTGCAGTGGGGTGTGTTACACCTGCATCATCTTTCATATCATTGTCCCAGGTCTCCCACACTGCCTGAGGTGACATTGCTGTGTAACCTCTCCACATTACAAAACGCAATCAGTAACGGTCAATGGGTTACGTTGCACTGAGTTAGTGGCACCTGGAGTGCTGAGCAGGGTATCAGGCAGATGATGGCATCCACGACAGGTGTGAGCAACTCCGTTAGTCTGCCAGTATGACTGTTTCAACTCTGGCAGTTGGAGTTTGGAGGTGGACCTGGTGGTGGTGGTGTGTACCTCCTGCAGTGATGCGATGTCTGGGCTGGTCAGTACTCAATTTGATGTGTGAGCCCTGGTGTACCGCAGTTGAGGCCGGAGGCAGTGGACAGCGCAGGGCCACATGCTCACGGCATCGATGACCCCAAGGTCATTGTCTCAGAGGCCAACCAATATCTCAGATGACAGGGTCCCTGACTTGAGCTGCATAGAGTAAGTGGCCCCGGATGCACTGTGGTCAGCACAGGCACAGATCCACGGGAAGTTGACTTGTGGTGCACTGAGGTAGGGACACACTGATTGAGCGGGTCCTCCGCGGGTCCTCACATGTGGCAGAGGGTTGCGGGGGACAGTGGAAGGTGTCCTCCAGGTTATGATGCAGAGGGCGGAAGCCGGCTGGAAGCAGCAAAGGGAGGAGTGGAATGCTACAGCCTCATTTTCACCACCAATTCAGTATCAGCTACATGAGGATGAAGACAAAGCCCAGTCCAGAGACTCAGACACCACCAAAGTTCAACCAGAGAGTGTCCATGAATGTCAGGGACCAGACTTAGTGGCACTGGGGCTGAGAGGGGATGCAGTCTGCGATGATGCTGGTACAAAGATATAATCTGCCATTGGTAGATCAAGACTCGGTCCCAAATATGTGACCTACTCGACTGCAGTGTAGGCCAGAGGCAGAGGTCAGCAGTGGCCCACAGCCACGTGTTGTTGGCTCACGATGCACAAGAGTTAATAACACCAAGGCAGTTATCTGTAGATTTCAATCACCTCCGTAACGATGATCCTTTTTTCCTCCTGACTGAAACACGTCATCCTCTTACACCTCTCCTTGCGTGCAATGAAATGTACTCTGCAATTGAAAAATTAAGACTCACTTCCAAATGTGTGACTTACTCGAGGGCAGTGTGGCCCAAGGGCAGCAGTCCGCATGGGCCCACAGACACATGTGGTTGGAATGCTATACACAGACTTGGTGGCACTACATCAAAGTGAGTATAGTGATATAAACTCTGCCATAAATAATGTTCTCTGTAATGGTGTAATCAAGACTTAGTTCCAAATGTGTGACCTACTAGTCCGCTGTGTATGTTGGTGGAGTATGTCAATGGGAAACGAGTACTGCGGGCCTGTGTCGCGGAGGCTGTGATGGTCTGAGGAGACTGCCAGAGTTGGGGCACGTGGTTGGCCCTCTTCGACACACGCTGGTGTCGGCATGTGAGCATTGAGGCCTGGGTGCGCATGGCAAGACTGGTTCAGGGAGCAGGGGCCTGGTGTGCAGCAGGCATACAGGATCGCAGGCAACAACCCTCACGGCGACGGCCTCGTGGCAGGGTGAGAGGCTCCACCCTGGCAGAAATGTTGGGCATTCTGGAAGAGAACGACACCCAGAGTTATATGCTTTTTATTCACACCCCTACGCTGGCCTGGCGTACGCTGGGCCAGCCCACTCTGCGCAGGCTTATGGGGGGGATGTAACAAGCTACATTTCCGCAAACTTCCCTACTGGCTGGGGTGACATTGTTGCGTCCACTGCCCACTACACTCCAAACACCAATGGTGTATGTCGACATGGATATGTGTGTGGTCTGCATACTGCAGTCTGGCCATCACATCCACGCCATACTTGGCATTGTGTACATTCTCATTCATCGGTCACTTGCCTCCTATGCACAAGCCTGGTCCCCACCTCTTCCCACATTCAGCTATTGCGTGGCTGAGGTGCCATGCCGTTAATGGCTTATGTTCATGTCTGGCCGAGGTTCCCACAGTAAGTTGTGCTGTCATGTCTGGTGGGTGGGCATGTTGTTTGGCATGTTGTATGTGAGTTTGTAACATGTGCATTCCAAGTGTTTGTGAGTTGTATGATTGTGGAGTTGAGGTGTGTGTTCATTTTGTACTTGCCAACGAGCAGTGTATTTCCGTGGGTGCCATCCTGGTAGCTCTGGCTGAGGATGGACTGTCGGAAGATTTAGGAATCATGCACACTGCCTGGGTGGTTGGCGTAGACGTTGATGGAGAAAGTGTGCTTTCTATTGTGGTTATTGTGTGCAGTGTTGTCAGGTGGCACAAGTAGGACATGTGTGCAGTCAATTGCCCCCTAACACGTGCGAGAAGCCAGCTATGGCTGGACAAGGAAGTAACTAATGCGTGTGTATCTTTCGTAGTGTCGGTGCCACCCGGACCGCAATTGACAATGTGTCACCCTGTGACCCAAGTCCCACAACATGAGCAACATGGATGTAAGGAAGAATCACTGGCCCTACATTCATCCATACTTCCACACTTGAAACATCATAGACGTGACACATATGTGTGAATATGAATGTTGAATGCACATTCATTGGAGTATTGTAGCTGGAGCAGTACAGGGCCATGTAAACCCAACTTTACATTGGTGGCTCGTGGAGGGCCATCCAGAGTCCTTTAGGGAATGAAAAGTTCATCGGAAGAGGGAGAGTACAGTTCACCTTCAGAATGCTTTCATTGGTGACCAAACAGAATATGGCAGTCCATGTCAAGGTCCAAGGTGAGTGTCGCAGAGTGTATCGGGGACAGTGAAAGGTGATGATGTAGAGGGCAGAACCTAGCAGAACCCGGCCATATGGCGGAGATGAATGCTACTGCGTCCTTCTTACCACGAGGTCAGATTCCACCGCATCTTCGTGTTCTGCTGTTTCATGTGTCTCACATGTGGGTGGTGGTGTTCTGTCTCCAGCAGTGTGTGGCAGCGATACCTCAGGGGCAGGAGGTGGAATGTCAGCCACATTGTGTGGCACTGACACTTCAGGGGGCGGAGATGTGGATGGAGTGGTAGCGGCAGCATGCATCAGTGCCAGGCATTGTGGCAGCAATGCCATGAGGAGAGTCTTTAGGGCATTAAGGAACCCAGCTACCTCTTGCTGGTGTGAAGCTGTGGCAGCTGCTCTTTCCGCCTGCATCCACTCCATGTTCTCCATGATCCTTTGCATGTATCCCAACTCCTGGGTGACATCGCTGGATCCACTCTGACTAGACAGGTGTTCTCGTCTCTTAGTCATGACTCCAGCGATGTCAGCCATGGATCGCTGGAGAGCATGGAGCAGACTGTGATTGTCCGTTAGGGACTGTGAGGGGTCCCTGATGGGACTTAGACGCCCACATATGGCATCCAGTTTGGCTGCAATGTGGTCGAACCCCACCCGCACTTGCTCAGTCAGCTTCTCTTGGCACCCCAACACATGGCGTTGGAAGGCCATGTGTTCTTCGTGGGGGTCCTGGGAGGCAGCCATGGTGGTGGGTGCTGCCTGCTGTGTGGTCTGTGTAGGTGGTGGAGTCTCCTCATTGCAGCTGGGCTGCCCTGCTCCTGGAGGTAGGGTGCGGTGGCTGTCCACGAGCTGTTGGAGGGCGTCGGGGTCGAAGGTGTGGTGGTCCTCTTCATCATCAGAGAAGAGAGGTTCGGCCTGCTCTGCAGGAGGTGTTGGTTTTCCCTCTGCAGTGTGAATGGGAGATGCAGTTTAACATTGTGTTCACATGTATGTTGACGCATTGTACATACAGACTGCATGACAGCGTACATTGTGACTGTTTGGGAGGAGCTGCCTATTTGATGGGGACAGTGGACATTTCAACAACATCACAAATGTGTTTTTGTACTGTACATTATCAACTCACATTTCCCTGCAATGCCAAATGTGATTGCCCAGTTTCTACACACAAGCGGCACCAGATGTGTCCTCTGTTCAGTTGCGGACGTGTTGCGGTTTGTACCACATTGTTGCCAATGTTGATGTGCTCTGCATGTTATGTGTGTGTGCTGCATTTTGGGAGAGTCTCCCCAACGCTCTGATTTTGTAAATGTAAAAATTGCAAATTGAAACTTGTATAGCGCACTACTCACCCGCAAGGGTCTCAAGACGCTTGTACGAATACCGCTGTGGAACCCATCCTGGCTTTCCCTGTGAGGCGTCCACTCCTGGGCACCCCCAAGGTGGAGGCCAGGCATCCTTAGCGTTATGGGGGCCGTTGTGGAGATTAAGCACGCTATTGCCCAGAGTTGCAGAGTAGGACTCCATGATTGGATTAGGCACCGAGGCGAGAATTATCAGGTCCGTGGAATTTTGAGCCCAAGACCCGCCGAGGCGGGGAATTGAACCTTGGTCCCGGGCCAGACCTCTGCATTAGGGTCTGCCGCTCTAACCATTGAGCCACACTTCTCCCATTGAGCCAAGCTGACCCATATCCCTTTCATGCGATGTGGCTTTGACTTCTGTGCTTATACGGTGCTGAGATGTTGCAGACTTGGGTACATTTGTCTCGTGGTGGGAGTTGGAGGTCCGGGTCATGGTTTGTCCTCAGATGTGCTATACCTAATTGTGCATAAGTGCCATTGTGCCCGTCTCCCCACGTCCCCCCAGTCCCTGGTCGTTACTCACCCTCCTGTGGTGCTTGACCTCTTCTATTGTCTTCTTCAGCACTCTGACTGCGTTCACCTTGTCCACGATGGACTGCCATATTCAATTTTTTGTTGCCAATGACACAATGGAGGTGATGAACAGTTGTCGATTGTGTTCTACCACCTCCGTTATCAGGATCCTGTTTTCCTGCGGACTGAACCGCGTCTTCCTCTTCTTGTCCCTGCCCTTTTCTGACCCAGAGGTCCCAGGCTGGTCCTCTGGGGGGCTTGTGGGGTTCTGGTTGTCCTCTTTACTTGCTTAGGCTACCTCCATTGTGCTTCGCTGTTGTTTTGCTTTTGTTTGTATGTTTTTTTTCTACTTTTATAGTGATTTTTCCTGCCTGACGTGTGTGACTTGCAGGCCTGATGAAGATTAATGCTGATTCTTTTACCACGGTTGACCCATTACAACTTTGTGCTCATTGGGATTTGCACTTTTATTGCCATCCCAGTGACTTTATTGCGGACATTTGACGCATTATCGGGAACATATGGCATGTTATCACGTGTTGTGAATAGGAAGTTCAAAAGGAGTTATATTCCCTCGATAGACGGCGATATGTAACATTGCGATAACCAGTTTTGGCAATGATTATCACACATACTTGAGACTATCCCCCATTATCAAGGAACCAGTGACATAGCTAGGGTGTCACCGGCCCTAGTGCAAACAAGAATTTGCAAATACAATAGATCTTGCATTTACAAGAGTTTAAGATATTGTCAATTACAATGGCAATAGTTAAAAATTGTGTAAATGCATGACCTCAGTTGCCATTGTCCCAGGCTGCTTGAAAGTGAAAGCGGGCATGGAGGGAAAAGCATGCAGTGCCCATAGAAGGAGACACCCATTAACCGCTCATTGCTATTGTATATTCCCGTGCTGCGCTGCAATTTTCAAAATCCCATTGTTTGTGACAAGGTCAACTCGTCAAACGCACAGCGCAGGTAACACCTATGACGAGTTGACCTTGTCACAAGCATCGAAGGAGTTAAAGAAAAGAGTGCTTACCAGCTAAATAAGACATGCAGTGTCGCATTCCAAGTAAGGAGGCCAGTCACCATGGGTGTTTACAAATGCAGAAAAGGCGGTACCATGGAGGGACTAACAGCCCCAACTACACTTGTACGCCAGCATTTACGAAGGACAATGACACAAGCCAATGAAAAATATGTGTGAAGAGTGGGCGGGGCTTCTCTTATATACTCCACTACAACAAGTCTCCAAGAGCAGTGCATGGGCGCTTACTCAGTCTCGACCTAAAAAGGGAATGATTCCCAAGGCAGCAGCGGCCCTGCCAGCTCCCTGCAAGTGGACCCTTGCTCCACACAGGAGCGAGAAACATGTTTTTTTTCTAAACTGGGGTGCCCAGGTACCCACCCACTCTGGGGCGACTTCGCCTTAGCATTTGAGAAGTGGGCAGTGGGGGACACCACTCTTTCTTCATCTATATGCTGGGGGCAGTGAAAGTTGTCTTCCTCCAGGCCCTGATCTCTTTGTCAGTTGGGATGGTGAGGGACGCTGATGGAGTGGAGCCACTCTGGCAAGGCTCCCTGCTGGCGCAAGTGGCTGCGCTGGAGGTCTTTGGGAAGTGGAACATCATAGGGATCTCTACCATAGGTGATGTAATGAGCAGAACGATTCTTAAGTCCTTTCAAACCCTGCAGGTGGAGTACTAACTCCATTGTAGTGTATTTCATTGCTACATTCAGCTCTGCCATGCCCTGACCCCGTATATTGCGCCATGCCTGATCTCCCTATTGTAACCCATTGGAAGGTAAGCTTATGGGGGATCTGGGATCCCACAAGATTGCGAAGATATATCAAACACTTATTTCCAATCACCCTGAAGCTTTCCTTGCTCTCAAAGGGGCATGGGATGCTGATGTTGAGATACTGGAGAAGGACGATTGGTGACTGCCCTGGGGGCACATCGATAGGCGGTCAATGAAGCCAGACTTAGGCTGATCCAGTTTAAATATCTTTATATGGTGTACTGCACATGCCATCATTTGTGGGGCGTGGGGGTAATTGCCTTCTTGGCATGCCTCTGCTGTAGTACAGTGGACGGATGGAAGTGCCCAGCACTGGACCGGTTCTGGCGTGGGGTGACGTCTTGTCTAGGGGGGGTCTTGTCCTGGTCAATTCCGATGGATCCAAAACGTATTCTCCTGTATCTCACTAACACTCTGGATGGTATTAGCTATAAGGGTTCACTGCTGTTTATTTAGTCTGACGTTGGTGACGCGGGATATAGTAAGAGGATGGAAGGCCAAAGCACCCCCATCCCATGTAGTATGGAAGAAGGGGATGGATCACTGTATGAGCCAGGAGGTGACAGTGTATAAGGCAAGGGGTTTTCTGCAGAAACACCCCAAGAATTGGCAAGTGTGGGCGGACTATAGGGGCATTGTGCTGGAACCTGTTTGACCTCTGGGACAAACAGTGAATTATAAAATTCGACTGTCCATGGGATGAGATATGGATGGGGGGTTCAGAACAAGTGCTCATATTTTTATACCTGTTATGTATAATGTCATAATGTGGGTGGGGTGGGATCGGGCTAAGTGACAGGTACTTGCTTATTTTGCTTATATTTCTGTTCTTTCTAAGTTGACCCTCCGGGTCATGTTTTTACTTCAAAAGAAATAAAAGCTGTTTTGAAAAAACATTTTCCTATCTAGAACTTATTTAGTTTTTCTATGTGGGGAATGGTTTTTCTAATGTAAGTAACAAATTTAGAATATTCACACTTTTTAATGTTGCGGAGTGGAGTGTTATTAAGTGGAGTGTGGCACAAAATAAAGGAGGAGAGTGTCAAATCCACTATGATACAGTATATAGTGGTATAGTGGAGTTGAGTAAAGTGGAATAAGGTATACTGGAGTGGCGTACAATGGAATGCCATGCAGTGGAGTGGTGTAGAGTGAATTAGGATACAGTATAGTGGCGTATATTGGAGTGGTATAGAGTGTAGTGGAATATAATATAGAGTTTTACAGTGGGATAGCATAGAGTGGTGTGTGGTAAAGTAGAGTTATGTTTTGTAAATATTTTAGAGTGTATTTGAATCCACTGTACTGGTGTACAGTGGAGTTCTATAGACTGAAGTGTTGTACAGTGTAGAGCATATATTGGAATATCGTATAGTGAAATAGTGTACGGTTGAGTGGCATACCGGGGACTCTAGTACAGTGGAGTGGCTTAAAGTGGAACAGCGCTACATTTTAGTGCGGTATATTGGAGTACCATGCAGTGGAGAGGTGTATACTGTAGTGGTGTATAGTGAGCTTACGTAAAGTTGAGTATGGTGCAATGTAATGTTCTAAATTAAAAATCCATAAAGTGCAGTGGTGTATATTGGAGTGCGGCACAGTGCAGTGATGCAGAACGGAATGGCGTATACTACAATGGGGTACAGTGCAATAGGGTACAGTGCTATGACGTATACTGGCGTAGCATAAACTGTAGTGCCATACACTGAAGTAGAGTAGAATTGAGTAGACTTCAGTGTAATAATGTTCCGTTTAGTGTTGTGAAATCTTTAAATGCATATTGGAGTGGCATATACCAGAGTACCATTTAGTAGATTGATATACAATGAAATTTGGCTAATTATGAAAGCTAAGAGGCTAGTGATATACAAGAAGTGTTGTTTAGTGCAGTGGTGCAGCATGTAGTCCTTTAAAATGCAATAGCATGCAGTGGATTGTAATACAGTACTGTGGTATATTCTGCAGTTCAGTATAATGGAGTGCTGTAGAGTGGAGTAGCGTACACTGGAATAGGGTACACTCAGGGTCTGTACTATGAAGTGGGCCATAATTGAATAGTTTATAGTGGAATAGCATAAAGTAGAGTTGCGAAAAGTGAATAAAGTACAGTTGCGAGCAGTACAGTGTAGGGGTGTCCAGAAATTGTTGTACTGAAAAGTGTAATAGAATACAGCTGTGAACAGTATATTGGCATATAGAATAGTGTTGTAGACCGGAGTGTCACACAGTGGAGTTTTGGTCGAGTAGAGAAGACTAACGTCCAGTAGATTAGTATAGAATATAGTGGTGTATACTAGAATAATACAGTAGCATACTTTAAATAGAATACAGTGGAGTGCCATAAATTACATTATTATACAGAAAAATGGGGCAAGAAGAAGTGTGTAAAATAAAGGAAACATAGGGTTAAATTGTGTGAACAACTGTTAATGTTATATCTGCAACATAACTATTATAATATGTAAATGTGCATTTCCTGGTTGTATAATTAAATAGTGTAAGTAGTGTTAAACTTATGCATTATAGAAAACATACTAATATATTGTGCTCTGGTGTACCGTGGTAAGTTCACGGTATATCACTGTACATGGGCAACTATAAAGTCAAATTTCCATTATTATGAGATCAGCGTTTTGCTGACTTATGTCTTAGGGTGCTACATATACTTAAGTATTATGTTTTATTGTTATGAACAACCTATTACCACTTTATGTCATTGGTAATAGGTTACCTTTTTTGTTTATCAATGTGTGGATATTATCGCTCTACGGCTTTTAAAATATTTTCTCCCTTAATAAATTTGGAACAATTTGCCAAATGTACGCAAAATGTAGCATACTATTCCACATGTTTCATTGTGGTAGTAGTAGAGATTTGGAAGGGTTTAAAGAAGGAGATCCATAACAAAAGTAGCATATTGTTATATTTTGACATAATTACATATTATAGTGTTCACATGATTGTTTTGTGTAGTTTAGCTAAGTAGTTTAACTAATTAATACATCTTTAAGGTATTTAAAGTTAGTGCTATCTGTTGTTGCATTATTAAAGCAAAATATGGGGGTATTTTGTGATAGTACCACAGTACATCCTGATCATAAGTCGTTAGCTGATTGTCTAATCATGAACTTTAAAAAGAGTAAAAATAGCCAGGTTGTTTTTAGGTACACTTAAGAAGTGGTAGAGCAAAGAATTACAAGTTTATATATATATATATATATATATATATATATATATATATATTTTAAAATACAGGGAGTGTGGTATTTCTACAGTACTCCAAATGCATTTTGCATGGTTTTAATTTCTATACATTTTCATAATAGTGTAATCTGAACTGTGTTTTTTTATAAAATAGAATGGTAATTCTAATTTGTAGTAATTAGCACACTTCGCGTACACTTTATGTAAAATATTGAAAATACACATTAATACATTATATTTATAAAATATAGTCCATTATAGTGAATTTGCATTCATTTTTTAATTCTGGTATCGTGGTACTCCTGCGGTACTCCAGCGGTACGCGTATTTTAAAAAAAATATGTAAACTTAATAATATTCTTCCCTACCTATTACTATTTTTCTTAAGTAATAATAGGTATGGGAAAAATAGCAGACCTAATACTTACCTACACTGAATGGCGTAATGCAGAATACAGGGAAAGTGTAACTAAAAACAACTTAGTTGTCTTTTACTTTCCTAAACACAGTCATTAGCCAATCAGCTAATGCCTTGTCGTTGCTATGTACCTCAGGAGTACCACAGTAGCACAGCATCCACAGATATAGCTAAAAAAACTTAAAACATATGAAATGCTCACCCTACTTATGTGTAGTGCCCCACACAATCATCTGCACACCATAATAATAAATAATCCTTCCAAATTACGTATAAATCAGACTGATGGTTTTTGCGGTACGCAAAGTGCAAAAGCCTATGTAAACTGCATTGGATTTTATGCCCGTTTTGAGCCACTTTTTCCTTTGCACCCCCTTGACTCTATGCAGCAAAACTTTCAGGATTCCAAGAATGAAACAGGGCAGTTGGTCTGAAAAGTTTTGTGGACATTTGTCAAATGGGTGCAAAGGTATA
Source organism: Lissotriton vulgaris (assembly GCF_964263255.1). Lineage (NCBI taxonomy): Eukaryota > Metazoa > Chordata > Amphibia > Caudata > Salamandridae > Lissotriton > Lissotriton vulgaris. Next base: position 1,185,063,076 of record NC_141693.1, on the reverse strand, counting down.
AATGGACAAACATCAAAAAATCTGAATTTCCAGTCACCCTAACTAAAACTACAGAGTTGCTTCTGCCATTCTGTAATATATAAATAAACTTTAAAATATTAAAACAATTAAATGCTAGTTTATAGAAGATACATTATTAATTCAGCATTCCTGTACTCCTCTATGACAGTTTAGATGCATTTTAAGGGTAACATTTCTTAAGTGAAGGCAATGCACGTGTTTTTGAGTCTCTGGTCCAATATTCTGAGTGTTTCATAATGTTCAACAATACGTCTTTTGAAAGAGAGTAGGTGAATATTGAATGCCTACCACTTTTCAGGTAATACAAATTGCCAAGGGGGTGCCAAGCTCTATTGGATGGGTGTCCTGGGAAAGCATAGATGGTATGCAGGGTGATAGGATTGAGGTGGACCCTATGTATGAATTATAATTTTGTATAACAGAACCAGGCATATGGCAACAAAGTTAACCTTTTTGGAGCCATAACTTTATTCTGAAACAGTAGTGCTGGGATGGAAAGACCCCCTGATTGGCTCTCAAGAGTGTGTGCAAGGGCCACACATTCCCAAAGCAACTTTCGTAGATTTTTGTCTCAGCACACACTACAAATATGAGTGTGAGCTGAAGGTTTTCTTTGATATGGAATTAGACCCAGTGCTGGAATCTGTGATCTGGGAGGCACACTAAGTACACCCTCCTTTACTGAGCTTGACTACCATAAGATAACCAGGCAGTAGAGGTCTGACAGTGATCACAAAACAGATTATACTTACAGGACAGGTTGTGGGTTTTAATCTGTCACTTGATGGTCCCCTGCAACTGGACATGGATGACACGTGTGAGGAAGGTCTGAGAGTACAGAAGGTTGTGTCTGGAGTGTGTCTGTTACCTGCCACTATGGCTACACCGCAAAGCACTTTAATTTTTTGAAACAATATGGTACAAAACATGGAGGTTTGAGAGAGCCCTTGAGAAAAATGTTAATATCAGTGCTTCTCTAAGGCATTTCTGAGGTCCTTTGTAGTGGAGTAGAGGCTATGGTGTGGAGCATTCGAGACGAGTCCTTTTGCATTATAGGGTAATTTCCCTGCCTTTTCCATCTCCACCGTTCCCTAGAATTGCTACCTCACAGGTTAACAGGTTATTATGTGGGCATCCTCTCCTTATTCTGGCTTTCCCCTAATAGAAGCCTTCCAACTCTACTCCATTTTCCTGATAACACTTGAAGACAAAGGCTGGACCAGTCTGAAAGGAATACACAAAAGTCAGAAAAAAACAGGTCAGAGGTGGAGTGCTGGAATACAAAATCTTTGTACCCTTAGCATAAAGAAGGGAAAGACACCACCGGTCATTGTACCAAGCTTTGCCTACCTTAACCCCTGAGTCCCACACCAGTGGTAACCAAGTATTCCAGGGTTGGGCCACTGACTGCCAACTCTCCTTCCTTAGATTCTGGGGGGCAGATTAATAAGATGTACAGATGCGTCAGTTTTCCTGTGCCTCCATGAGAAACACTTGTACCACCATGGATGCGCCATATTTGCAATTGTTGATTTGGACTGGAACAACATCAGACTTACAGTGCTTCCACACGTGGCTGAAGGCCAACAGCCCTGATATCAAATTTACTATACAATCACATGAGAAACGTATTAAAATCTTTGAAGAAGAAGGTCGACTTCAAACTACTCTCTTCCGAAAGCCGGCGGAATGGAATTCCTTGTTACAATACAGTAGCCACCATCCGCGAGGGTTGAGGGATAATTTATCTTTCGGGCAGTTTCTGCGTCTCCGCAGGAACTGCTCACGTAAAACAGATTACATGTCAGAATCGGAGGAACTTACCAATCATCTACAAAATCAGGGATATCCTGTGAGACTCATCAAACGGGCAAGGAGGCTGCATTGGTACAGCCCGAGAGAGGACCTGCTTCAACCAAGAGATAGAAGTGACCCTAACACTGAACGGATGATTTGTGTTACAACTTTTTCTACAAAAAGCAATCCCATTAAGAAAGTCATAAATAAGAATTGAGCACTCATTTCCGATGACATCCAACAACATGCGCTTTCCCTCCATGCATACAAAAGAGCCAAGAACATAAAAGATGAAGTAGTCCATTAATTCCTTGATACTCCAGACCAACCAACCGTACTGTTGTTGTGGAATCTTCCTCCCGTTCTGGGCCACCATAGGTGCGGATCATGTAAAGCATGCCCGATGACAATACAATCCAAAAAATTTGAGCACAAACAACGTAAAATTCTCTAAAATCGCACACGAACTGCAATTCAGTCAATGTGATATATGAAATCAAATGTGCTTGTGATCAGCTTTATGTGGGACAAACTCAACAAAAAGTGAAATCCAGAATATTACAACACTGTAGCAGAATACGATATGAAGTACAAGGGGCACCTTGGTTGAACATTTTAAGAGACTGGGCCATGCTCCAGATACGCTGAAATGGATTGTCCTTGAGAAAGTTACGCTTGGCCCCAGAGGGGGCAATATCAGCATGATCCTTAACATCCGAGAATCCAAATGGATGAACCTGCTTGATTCCGTGAATAATGGCCTCAACTAACTGGAAAGTAGCCGTGCACAACTAGCAACACTGTCTAAATAACACGTCACCACACTGTATTTCCAACATGACAATGGGGGGTGCCTAGTCAGGGACATGTCAACCTAATATGTTTTCGTATTGTAGCCATTTTTGTCAATACACCACAATGTTGTGACACTTTCATCATCATGTTTGAGAGATGCGTGTCTTTTCACATATGTTTATTTTTATATTTTTACCACCATTGATTGGTATGCGATACCCCCATTATCCGAGTGACGCGTGCTCTTATTCAGATTTATTATACGTTTCTCGATGCTTGGCATCTCATTTAACTGTTAAATGCTGCCTCACCCCTATACGGGGTATTCCAGACTGAATTCCCCCCCCCCTCTTCTTAAGTGACCCATCTTACAATCTCGATCATATTGTGGCAATAAAGTTTGTTGAATAACACAGTAGGATACTGTCACCATGGGCGCTATACCCTCATGTGTGGAGAGGTGCACGCCCTCATTGTCCATATTGTCTGTTTTTCTAAATGCCTTTTTGACAATCATACTCATTTATGACACGGGGTAATAATGATTTTGGGAATACCGGCCCTTCCTATATCTTTCTTTTCTGTGTGGCATACCTTAGCATAGTCTTTCCACCATTTACATACGCATTCGGCGTGAACCGACGTGCAGGCGCCTGTAGATTCGTGTACATTCATGAGCAGAGGCTGCAGAGTCACTCACTCGTTTGCCGACGTAGGAGGGTGAACCCAGATCCCCACGTGTTGCCAGAAAGGTTCTTCTGATTCATCAGGTATGAATTCTACCCATGACATTCCCCCCTTAATTAGCACCTGTCTTCCATATTTTGTCTCGACCGCGGCTGTGGCGAACATCGACACCTTTCCATCACCTGACTCTAGGCTGTCGAGGCTACCCCAAGTGAGTAGCCTCTATCTCCCACCTCATTCCGATTTCTCTCTCGGTATTTGCTGCCTTGTTATTAGTTGCTCCTAATGCTGCTCCCTCCGTGTTTTTTAATGTTCTCTAATGCAGTATTGTCAGATGAAAGCGCCATCATTTTGAAATACCTAATCCAGTTATCGCATTCTGTTACCATTAACTGTGACTCTTCATGTATTCTTAATAGGTAACCTTACATGATTAATCCCTCTTGGGCCCATTATTAATTAATTGTGCTTTTGTTGTATATATTACAGACTATCACCCTCCGCCACTTTGGAGCCGGACGGCCCAGTTTAGTGATGTTTATTTGACATGGTGTTGACCATTCATTGGCTTTTTTCGTGTCATTCTGTAGTTTCCCCATTTTCGTCACATTTATAGTGTTTCATTGTTTTAGGATTACTGAAGCCCCTTTCCTTCCATCACTGTCCTGATGAAGATCCAGCTCTAAGGCTTTACACTTGCCTAGGATCACCCTTGGGATTGAAACGTCGACTTTTTTACCTTCCAACTACCAGCTAAAGCCATCTCAGATATATAAACATGTTGATGAGCAAAATGCATGGTTTATTTTATTATTAAAGCGCTCATTCATAGTGTGCAACCTGTTGGCCTTGGTCCATTACCAACTGCCAATTAGAATTGTGGAGTGAAAGATTAATACTCTACCTTTCACCAAACATTTTCTCATTACTCATTTCCTCACTTGCACATCTATATTTTCACACTCCTTTGGGGCACCAATGTTATTGTATATAAATACGCTAATGGTGTATGCCTTCCTCTCCTTTTACACATTGTGATTAAACAACAGTGTGTTAAACGTTTTTATTTGTGTTTACATTTTTTCTGTTTGTCTTTATGTACTTGATTATTTTGCATTGCTTGTTTTGTCAAAAAGACTGTGTACTGGGGCCCCTCTTTCATATGTACCGCATTGCACCCAGGTCCCAGTGACCTTAATGGGTATACCCGTCCACTGTACTTGTATTTACAATATAGCACACCATGGCACAAGGATTGACAGATGCATCAGAAATTTTGACGCAAATGTTGACTCGAAAGTCGCAAATTGGTGGAATCATTTCGCAAGCACAGTGCAACTCCAGCAATTCATGGGAGGCCTATTCCCAATATACTACATCACTCCTTACCCCTGCTCCAAGCAGGCGTAGGAGTTTGTCGTAGAGGCATCCTAGAAGTAGCACAGTGAAATCTTGTAGATTTCACTTCATCACTTCTATGAGGCATTCCTGCGTGGGAACGCCAACCCTGCATACATTATATCTGACGCAGGAATAAAGTAGCGCAGGGCTTTATAAGGTGATGCATCTCCCTAGATGTGTCCAGTTGTAATTTAGAAGCAACGTGGTGCATTGTTTACGCCACCTCTGCATCACCAAAAGTGATGCAAAGGCTGTGCAAAACTGTTGCAAGGGGCTTGTGAATCTGCCCCTGGACCTGGAACCTGCAAAGTACTGCAACCTGCCAGGAGAAAAACGGCCAAAGGCTTGTTGTTGAAGGAAGGAACTGACTGACTGTTGAGAGATGACGGAATGCGGGCCTGCACTTCAGAGCAAAACCGGAGATACTGGTGACAGCAAGGGCTGTGAGTGTGATGTCTCTTGGTGGGCAGGGCAGCATGGAAAAGACTGTGAACTTGGGAAATTGTGTTATGCTGTACCCAGTAACTATCCAGAAGTGGCTTTAGGAAGGGATAGGCGGGAAATAGAGAAGCACATTCATTTCCTTGCAAGTGCTATAAGCTTATTGTGATGCTGACTGATTTGGATTCTGGTACAATACCTTTACTGGGGAAGTATGTATTGTCTAGTTTCCGTACAAACCCACCACCACCTCCTACAATAACTCGAGCTCAGCTGAGAAACAAGCTGTTCTGTCATTGGGCAATGACACCAGCATTGTTATCAAACAGGTGGATAAGGGGGGTGCCACCGTCATCCAAAACAGTAGAGACTACGATATTGAATGCAAACGCCAATTATCCAATGTCACTCATTACAGACCACTTAATGTAGACCTTACGAAGAGGCTAAGTACCACTATTATGAGTCTTGTTTGGAGGGCGAAACAAACGAATGGATCTCCAAAAATAAAGCAGCATTCCTGATACCTACAGACCCAGTTACCCCATACTTTTACACCCTCCCCAAGATCCATAAAGGGGTATCACCAGTCCCTGGGAGGCCAATTGTTTCTGGTATTGGCTCATTATTAGAGCTATTATCTAAATTTAGTGACTCATTTCTCCAACCTGTTGTCAGAAAGATTCCATCTTTCTTGCAGGACACCAGGGATGTCCTCCGCCTCATTGAGTTCATCGAGGGGAGGGAAGGTGTGGATCTCCTCCTTACCATGGATGTCGAGGTGCTATTCACTAATATCCCTCAACAGGCCACGTTGGAAGCAGTTGAGTCCACCCTCTTACTCGAGGAATGGTCCTCCCCCACCTCTGTGTCATTTATCATGGCCTGCGCTTCTCTGGCATTGACTGAAAATTTCTTTCAATATGGGACACAACTGTATCATCAGATCCGTGGGACTTCCATGGGTTCAACTTTTGCCCCCAGCTTGGCCTGCATTTACCTGGCTACTTTCGAAGAAAGCACAATCAGGTCTCCACTCAACCCCTACTGTGACAACATCACACTGTGGCGCAGGTACATTGATGATATCCTCATACTTTGGAAGGGTGATCGTACAACATGCAAAGCCTTCTGCTCCTGGATCAACCTTCACAACCCCTTCCTAAAATTCACTGGTACAATCTCAGAAACAACCATTCCATTCCTAGATCTGTGTATCAATCTAAGCCCCACTGGACTCAGTACAGCTCTCTACTGCAAGAGTACTGACAGCAATAGTCTCTTGCTGTATCAAAGCCACCATCCACGGGCCCTGAGGGATAACCTCCCCTTTGGACAATTCCTCCGGGTCCGGAGGAACTGTACAGCGAAGTCTGATTTTCAACGAGAAGCTACCCTCCTACAACACAAACTTCAGGATAGAGGATATCCTACCAGACTGATCAAAAATTCCTGAAAAAGAGCTCTGAACAATCCAAGGGAGAGCCTGTTAGAATCCCACCCCAAAGCAACAGACGAACAAATAACTTGTGTTACCTGCTTCACTCAGAACTCTTCATTTCTAAAGAAAACCATAAATAAACACTGGTCTATAGTGAATTCGGGTGGCCTAGACATCCCCCGCCCCCGTTTCGCTTTTAAAAGAACTGCTAACTTAAAGGACGCCCTTATCCACACACGCCCTAAGAAACATAATACTGACAACCAAAGCACTCTGTGGGGACTCCCCCTGTGGTTGGTCATTTTCCGTGTGGTGGATGTGGGGTATGTCCGCAGACTTTGCAGTGTAAGGAGGTTAGACTCTCTGATACATTTGTGTGGCAGCTCCGCAAGCACACCAATTGTAATAGTACCAAATGTATCTATATGTTTACTTGCCCCTGTGGTAAAAACTACATAGGGATGACAATGAGGCAAATTAAATTAAGGATTATGGAGCACAAAAGTAACATCAGGTGCTCCAAAACACACACAAGACTGTACGAACGTTCTTCCCAGCACAGCCTCCCTGCTGATAGTCTCACATGGCTGGTACTGGAGTCCCACCTGTCCATCACAAAACAAGCCCTGTTCAGGATTGAACAGAGATGGGTCCACCGTCTGAAACTGGACTCTATGGGGTTAAACGACTCAGTCCCTTGGACATCCCTGGGACGATAAACCTCTGGTCTTACCACATACTATGCCTGCATTTAGGTATCTCTCACCCTGCCTAATCTCCATCTACTACACTGAGGGGTTAACTGACAGAGTATCACATCACTTCTCCACATTTTCCCTGATGGTTAGATGCACCAGTTAATATCTAGTTTAGAACCATCTACTATATCCAATGTCATTTATATCCATCATTTCTTTTCTGAGACTTAGGGCTGGCAGCAAGGCGTCACCTGTACCTATTCTTGACTGACCGTGTTTCATTTAATTCATGTGTCTTTGCCTAACCGGTACAATGCATGTACTCGTTTTTCTTCTATGGGCCCTTGTTAAGATGGCCACCGCCTTTACCACCTACACGGTCTGTTTTCCTCCCAGACTTGGCTGCAACCGCGCATGCGCGGCTGGTGACGGAGACTCGGCTTCCGCGGCAGCGCGGACTCGGTGGAACAAGGATGGCTTTAAATACCGGGACTTCTCCCCGGTCTCGCCACCAGCTGCTTTGCGCCTTGATCGGACGCTGGACGTGGGGGTAGGTTCTAACTGCCAGGCCCGTGCGCCCCCGGAGGTAAGCCTCTCACCCTGCCCCTCTTTTCATGATCGCCTACCAGAAGTTACCGCAACACTGGGTGAGTTGTTCAGCTTCCGCTCGCCATAAACCTTGAGGTGAGTTGCTTGGGAAGCCAACTGCTTCAGCGGTACTGTATCGCTTGTGGGGTTAGTTTGCTGCCTGGTTTCCGTGGTTGGTCGGGTCACAGCGCACTGTACCTCGAGCATCTGACAACCTATGCTGACCAATACTGCATTACGGGGCACTTGTCCTCTTGTAGCAACCCCCTCTCGTCCGTCAGACATTGCAGCGCCAGTCTGACGAGTGATGAAGCATGACACCTAGTTACCTGGGTGTGTGAGGGTTTCAGTTCCAACAAGGTGATTCCCCCCTTCTTTCAGTACACACACTTTTCTTTTCCACTCTTCCCGGGGAACTCTGTACCCTTTCTTGTGTTACTGGTTATTGGACTTGTACACTGTACCCCGTTAAATATTGTCCTTCCCAAGTCCCTCCTTTGTCTAAATGTTTGCGCGCGGGTAATCTCCCGTGGGACGTTGAGGTTACCTACAGTACTTAAAACAATTTACTGAGAGGACCATTATATGCCTGCTGATACTACTACTGTACAGCTAGGCTTAACTTTCCTTTAGTACTTTCTGCACTCCCCGGACCTGACCACACGATATCTTACTATGGAGGAAGTGTCAGGTCTGAGTATCGATGAAGAAGCTATAGCAGAGGCTTTGAGATCTGCTCCCTCACTCTTTGGGGTGGGTGGAGCTACTGCCTCAAGCTCTGCAAATGAAGATTGGGCAACTGTAACCTCATTGAAGAAAGAATGGCTTAGGATAACTGTGCATGGGGCAATGATGACTGAATACTTGAGGGCCAACATCGCTCCTCAGGGACTAATAGTTAACATCATGCCAAGATTGTTCCTTGAAGACGAGCAATTCAAGATAGGCTGGTGTCATGTCTCTTGGAAGTGTACAAAAGATATCCTCTTCTTGATCGTCAAGACGGCCAAGAGATTAGCTGACGCTCTACTTGTCAGGATTGCAGCAATCGAGACTGCAATCCGAGGCACAATGAAAAAGACTCCCTTCACAGCCAAGCTGGCGGAGATCAATCAGGAGATCACGGACAATTAAGAATTTCTCTTACAACAGAAAATGGCTAAACTACAGAAGGATGTAGCAAAATTTGACAAAGAGAAAGTATACCCTTATCTCAAAGAGGGATACACTAGTCACAGGAATAGCTACTCTACTGACGAGAGCTCAGGTAATGAGAGCCTCAGGGGATCCTCCGGGAGTGATTCGAGTGGCAGCTACCCCACCAATAGCAAACGTAATCAGCGCTGCCCCAATTGGAACCAAGTACAGAACAAAGGCCCAATGTTCCAAGGACCCCCACAGATGTTACCTCCTTGGCAATACCCCTTCTACCCCCAGGGTCCACCACAATTCTACCCGATGAACCCACCTTTTTTAGGCAGAGGCTGGGGCAGAGGAAGAGGGCGCAAGCGAGGAGGGCAAAAAGCCGCACAATGGCAAGATCAACCAACCGCACAGACAACAGTGGAAACCAGGAGCACGACCAGGGGAAGGAGAGTTTAATTGTGAATCTCACTAATAGGACACTAAATGAAATAGAGACAGAGATCCTTGAGAAGGGCTTAGGCTTTGTGCCAACTCCGATCCCTGATAGCTTCACTGAAATGTGCGAAGTAATACAACTATTCAGGAAGATACGCCTGCGTTCCTTTTTTGCTGACAGACCTGAAAATGATAAAACCGACACAGGATTACACAAACCTTCTACCTTCACCCCTACTGACTCTATGGTTCCACCTGAGATACTAGCCTTTGAAAGGGCGGTCCTTAGGAGCTTGGAAAACAAACCCACTACCACCTCCTACAATAACTTGAGCTCAGCTGAGAAACAAGCTGTTCTGTCATTGGGCAATGACACCAGCATTGTTATCAAACAGGCGGATAAGGGGGGTGCCACCGTCATCCAAAACAGTAGTGACTACGATATTGAATGCAAACGCCAATTATCCAATGTCACTCATTACAGACCACTTAATGTAGACCCTACGAAGAGGCTAAGTACCACTATTATGAGTCTTGCTTTTGAGGGCGAAACAAACGAATGGATCTCCAAAAATGAAGCAGCATTCCTGATAACTACAGACCCGGTTACCCCATACTTTTACACCCTCCCCAAGATCCATAAAGGGGTATCACCAGTACCTGGGAGGCCAATTGTTTCTGGTATTGGCTCATTATTAGAGCCATTATCTAAATATTGTGACTCATTTCTCCAACCTGTTGTCAGAAAAATTCCATCTTTCTTGCAGGACACCAGGGATGTCCTCCGCCTCATTGAGTCCATCGAGGGGAGGGAAGGTGTGGATCTCCTCCTCACCATGGATGTCGAGGCGCTATACACTAATATCCCTCAACAGGCCACGTTGGAAGAAGTTGAGTCCACCCTCTTACTCGAGGAATGGTCCTCCCCCACTCCTGTGTCATTTATCATGGCCTGACTTCTCTGGCATTGACTGAAAATTTCTTTCAATATGGGACACGACTGTATCATCAGATCCATGGGACTTCCATGGGTTCAACTTTTGCCCCAGCTTGGCCTGCATTTACATGGCTACTTTCGAAGAAAGCACAATCAGGTCTGCACTCAACCCCTACTGTGACAACATCACACTGTGGCGCAGGTATTTTGATGATATCCTCATACTTTGGAAGGGTGATCATACAACATGCGAAGCCTTCTGCTCCTGGATCAACCTTCAAAACCCCTTCCTGAAATTCACTGGTACAATCTCAGAAACAACCATTCCATTCCTAGATCTGTGTATCAATCTAAACCCCAATGGACTCAGTACAACTCTCTACCGCAAGAGTACTGACAGGAATAGTCTCTTGTTGTATCAAAGCCACCATCCACGGGCCCTGAGGGATAACCTCCCCTTTGGACAATTCCTCAGGGTCCGGAGGAACTGTACCGCGAAGTCTGATTTTCAACGAGAAGCTACCCTCCTACACCACAAACTTCAGGATAGAGGATATCCTACCAGACTGATCAAAAATTCCCGAAAACGAGCTCTGAACAATCCAAGGGAGAACCTGTTAGAATCCCACCCCAAAACAACAGACGAACAAATAACTTGTGTTGCCTGCTTCACTCAGAACTCTTCATTTCTAAAGAAAACCATAAAGAAACACTGGTCTATAGTGAATTCGGGTGGCCTAGACATCCCCCGCCCCCGTTTCGCTTTTAAAAGAACTGCTAACTTAAAGGAAACCCTTATCCACACACGCCCTAAGAAACATAATACTGACAACCAAAGCACTCTGTGGGGACTCCCCCCTGTGTTTGGTCATTTTCCGTGTCGTGGATGTGTGGTATGTCCGCAGACTTTGCAGTGTAATGAGGTTAGACTCTCTGATACATTTGTGTGGCAGCTCCGAAAGCACACCAATTGTAATAGTACCAAATGCATCTATATGATTACTTGCCCCTGTGGTAAAAACTACATAGGGATGACAATGAGGCAAATTAAATTAAGGATTATGGAGCACAAAAGTAACATCAGGTGCTCCAAAACACACACAAGACTGTACGAACATTATTCCCAGCACAGCCACCCTGCTGATTGTCTCACATGGCTGGTACTGGAGTCCCACCCGTCCATCACGAAACAAGCCCTGTTCAGGATTGAACAGAGATGGGTCCACCGTCTGAAACTGGACTCTATGGGGTTAAACGACGCAGTCCCTTGGACATCCCTGGGACGATAAACCTCTGGTCTTACCACGTACTATGCCTGCATTTAGGTATCTCTCACCCTGCCTAAACTCCATCTACTACACTGAGGGGTTAACTGACACAGAGAATCACATCACTTCTCCACATTTTCCCTGATGGTTCGATGTACCGGTTAATATCTAGTTTAGAACCATCTACTATATCTAATGTCATTTATATCCATCATTTCTTTTCTGAGAATTAGGGCTGGCAGCAAGGCGTCACCTGTACCTATTCTTGACTGACCGTGTTTCATTTAATTCACGTGTCTTTGCCTAACCGGTACAATGCATGTACTCGTTTTTCTTCTATGGGCCCTTGTTCCATGCCCCTGTTAAGATGGTCGCCGCCTTTACCACCTACGCCGTCTGTTTTCCTCCCAGACTTGGCTGCAACCGCGCATGCGCGGCTGGTGACGGGGACTCGGCTTCCGCGGCAGCGCCGACTCGGTGGAACAAGGATGGCTTTAAATACCTGGACTCCTCCCCGGTCTCGCCACCTGCTGCTCTGCGCCTTGTTCGGACGCTGGACGTGGGGGTAGGTTCTAACGGCCAGGACTGTGCGCCGCCGGAGGTAAGCCTCTCACCCTGCCCCTCTTCTCATGATCGCCTACCAGAAGTTACCGCGACACTGGGTGAGTTGTTTAGCTCCCGCTCGCCATAAACCTTGAGGTGAGTTGCTTGGGAAGCCAACTGCTTCAGCGGTACTGTATCGCTTGTGGGGTTAGTTTGCTGCCTGGTTTCCGTGGTTGGTCGGGTCATAGTGCACCGTTGAAGCCTCAGTTTTTCCGTTGGTTTACCGGCGGAGGCACGGTTCGAAGGGCATATGGTCCCTTGTTCACTGATTTTAACCCTTTACTCCTGTGTGTGTTCTTGAAATTAACTTTTGCGAACCACTTACGATGGAATAATGCACTCACTGTGCTGTCCTGTGATATGTCTCTATTCTTACAGGTCGCAATACTTCAGCAGGACCAATCGGCCTGCGTTCCTGTATAACCTACTAAAGAAGGTTGTATAGCACACTGTAATGTTGTCTTTCTTTTGTGTAGTACTATTCACCAAGGTCCTGAGGAATTGCCATTTGGGCAAGAAACATGTCGACCTGACCAGAGGGTAGTAGTTAATAAGCCTGGATAAATCCAGTGCATTTACCTCCCCTCCCACTTTTTAATCAAGGAAGTCAACCACGTGAATAAATCACATTGTGGACTGACCCACCTTTTTTAAATCCACCCTTTTCACGCCACGACTACACTTCCCCGCCCTCTCACACGCATGCACCAAATGGCCGGAACAAAAGATCTCCGATAAAGAGCCCCAGTTTCGGGAGCCCGTCAGACATTGCAGCACCAGTCTGACGAGGAGCAGAACCCATATGATGAAGCATGACACCTAGTTACCTGCGTGTGTGAGGTTTTTAGTTCCAACAAGGGGATTCCCCCCTTCTTTCAGTACACACACTTTTCTTTTCCACTCTTACCAGGGAACTCTGTACCCTTTCTTGTGTTACTGGTTATTGGACTTGTACACTGGACCCCGTTAAATATTGTCCTTCCCGAGTCCCACCTTTGTCTAAATTCGTACAATGATTGACATCCCGACATCTGGATACTTGTGTGCAAATATTCCGCCCTCTGACTTGTGCATGTACACCATCTTATTGTGTGCAAGAAAACACATACATTTTCTTTTAAATAAAAGCCCTCAGTGTTCATTGATATACTGATTGAATTTATATGTTTCATTGCGCTCTGAATTGCTACCACTTCCCTGAGTAAGCCATGGACTGCTCGAGTTCACTATCCTAGAGGTTGTAGACAAAAAGCGTGCATTGAGTTTTGGGCACAAAGGCCCAGTAAACCTTACCTGTGCTGGGACTGCTGAAAAATGCATCACACATTGGGTCCCATTTATTATGAAGCAAGCTGTAAATGTTGAAAAGGATAGCCATACAAACAACAGTGGTCAACTGGTATAATTGAGGAATATGCACTAACTTCTAGGTCACCTACAATTTGCTTCAAGGCGCTATTCTCGGTTTGGGTATTTTGGGGAATTTGTAATAAAGGAGAGTTGAGAGTAAAAATCACGAAATCAACAAAACTAGTGCGCTATAAGTATATGGAGTTTTTTTCACAAACATCAGGACTTTTATAGAAGATATACAATCTCAACAACCAATACTTAAAAAATGAGCCAAGGCCGGATTCCGGAAAATCTCAGATTTTTTTCGATTGATAGGTGGCTAAATATTTCCGAAATGCATGATCTAATTCCAAATGATTTTCTTCTCCTCTGGTCCTATAGTATGCTCATCAAGTTGCTTAGTAATCTGGATCTGATGCAGGTTAATGAGCATAAAAATGTGGCGCTCGCACTATTTTAAGTAAGCATAGATAGGAAACCTGGGGAGTGGAAACAACTGTTAGCCCCTATCAAAGGTCCAGATCTCGCTCAGAAAGCAATAATCAAATGGGAAGAACATGAAGGACTGGATCTAACAACGAGAATGTGGATCTAAGTAAATAAACTTAACTTCAGCACGCTACGGGGAGCAAATTGGCGTTGGATGCTATCTTTTAGCAAATGGCTCCTATGTAGAACAAATTAAAACCAAAGGGGATGATGGACTGAGTGTTGAACATTGCAAGATCTCACCCCCAGTCAACTGATCAGGGTTTAATCCATCATCATTCTTTAGCTCACTCAGCCACCCCAGTTCGGATATGGCCATATGTAAATCAGTCTGACCCTGTGCCTCATGGGGACAGTCCAGCCCGAACTGCCAAGCCATGTCTTCCCTGGACGGGAAACAAGCATCCTGGGACTGGTTTCGGATTACTAATCCTCATCAGCCAGGCTATCTTGAATCCAGTGGTAGAGTGAGCAAGGGACCCACGTCTGGGCATACCCTGCCAACTTAGGGCAAACAAAGAGATACCAAAGGGGATGATGGACAGAGTATTGAACATTTCAAGCACTCACCCCAGTCAACTCATCTGGGTTTAATCCGTCATCATTCTTTAGCTCACTCCGCCACCCCAGTTCAGACATGGCCATATGAAAATCAGTCTGACCTTGTGGCTCATGGGAACAGCCCAGCCCAAACTGCCAAGCCATGTCTTCCCTGGACCAGAAACAAGCATCCTGGGACAGGTTTCTGGCTAATCAGCCATCATCAGCCAGGCTAGCTTGACTCCAGTGGCAAAGTGAGCAAGGGGCCCGTGTCTGGGCATACCCTGCCAACTTAGGGCAAACAAAGCAAAACCAACGGGGACCCATATCATTTCACAGTGCCCTTTGGGAATGCACCCTCAAGTGAAGTCAGTGATGCTATTAGGATAGAGGGGCCCAGAAACTCACAAAAGCATCACCCCATGAAAAGGTTGAACCACTGATTGCGTGCTTGTGAAGCATCTGCCAGAGCACGCTCATTGGTGCTGGCCTGTCCATCACATGTTTGCCATGCATCAAGAGGTGGTTATTATTATTTAGGGTAGAGCTCCAGATTTAGAGGTTGCCTCTGCCATTCAAAGCAGGCCAAGGGTCTGGGAGACTGCCTTCTCCCAATTTGATCTATAATTTAATCTCTAACACTGAGGAGTTGATGAGAGCAACGCAGAGTGTGTGCAGGCTGAAGTGAATGTGCGACACGGAGGACGTCTGAGAGAGGCCACACACAGCATTAGATATCTTTTTTTGAAGGGCATCAACCCACTGAAATATACAATGCAAATTTGTGTCAAGCACATTGATTTGTCCTGATGGTCATAGGCTGCATAGGATACTGATTAGAAAACAAAGGCAGTAGATTTGTGAAAATTGAGTTAAATGTGTGGTAACTAGATTTCAGTGCAATTAACATTTTTTTCTATCCAAATCACGTGGAAATAATTTATTGAAAACTGTTGTAATATGTCGGATCATGGAAAGGCTAAACCTGTTAGGACAAGCAAAACATGCAGAAACTGAACCTCAGTATATTACTCATGTTATCTTATATAAAAGCAGACCGTCTTTAAATGGCCCTCACAATTTACAGCCTTGCTGACAAACTTAGTTTTTTCCTTAACCATGAATCATATATGGATATCAGATATGAGGTAATATACGGAGAATTTCTCCAGATTAACATGGGCACTGCATCTTTTTTTCAGTATGAGGAGCCTTTAAGGTCACAATTCGTGGACAAATGGTAGCCTTTATGGCTGCACAATCTAAAAGGCGGGTGGCACATATAGCTCAATTTCACTCTGCAGTCGACAATCTATGACAGCTTAGCGATGGCTGGCTGGGGACACAAAATATTTATTGGCAAGTAAATAAAGCAAAGCATGAGTTAAGAGAGTTTTTTTAATTAAGAGGAAATTCAGAGTTCATAGCTATATCAGCACCGGTCTATGAGGAAAGCCAGGTGATAGGAAAGTTCCTTGCTCATTCAACTATGATTAAGCAGGAAGTAGCAACACTTATGGACCTGGCAGAACCAGAAACAGGTGCTGTGGATTCTGAGAAGTATAGGAAAGACAAAATATTCTTACAGCATTATAATGATTTATATGCTGCTAAGTACACAGTCTCAAAGTAGACTATATCTTATTATTTTCACTATATAAATCTCCCACAACTGACAAGTATGCAGATAGAAGAATCAGAAGCAGATATAACAACAGAAATCCAACCTCGCCACAATGCCAAGTGGCAAGTCTTCTGGTAATGATGGCTTCCCAATAGAATTTTATAAAGATTTTATTAGGGAACTGACATCCATTTTGGTTGAATTTTCCAATCAAGGAGGGGAAATTCCATCCGATTTTAAAGAATCAACAATAGTTAGCTTTGTGAAGAAAGGCAAGAATCACGAGTGATGTTAATGCATACAGACTGATCAGTTTATTAAATGCCTATTTAAAATTCTTAATGAAAATATGGGCTAATTGTGTGTCGGCCATAATACAGAAGATAATTCATATGGACCAGACAGGATTTATTACCAATAGGATGATGTCATCTAACACAACCTTTTTAGTCCATGCACTAGATTTTTTTAATACTAACCAAACACCCACAGCTGTAATGATGGTAGATGCCAAAAAAGCATTTGATCTAGTTATGTTATGTTATGTTATGTTATGTTAAGTTATAGGCGTTTTATATCGACCACAATTAATCGAGAGTATCCTGGCACGCAGAGTTACCGTGACCTAGCAAGGCAAAGGAGTTTAGACTGGAAGGTTAAAGAAGAAGGTTTTAAGTTGTTTTTTAAATAACCTAGAGTCATGGATGTTGCGTAATTCCAGGGGAAGAGAATTCCATGCTTTAGCTGTTTTCACGGAGAGGGACTGACCTCCAAAAAATCTAGTGAATTGGAATGTTATTATTATTATTATTATTATTATTATTATTATTACTTTAGCTTTATTCGATTTTTAGGTATAAAATCATAAAAGCACATTGCAAAATATATACACAATTACATTTCAAATCATTTCAATTCATTTCAAATCATATCACGGTAGATAACGTTATAACATTTAAAACTTTTAAGAAAAGTCAGGTAGCAAATCAATAATATGTCCAGTCAGAGTCTATGTGTTAAAAGCCCCTCAACCCGGAGCTGTATTGGCCCGACCAAAAGTTAGTCTCTTCGATGATCTTGTATGGGGGTATAGTGATTCTCTAGGATAAAAATCAGATAGACCCCAGGTGTGTATAGGTCCGTATCCTATCTGTGGTTTCCAAGATTGGAGGTAAGGGACAACATTGCTATTGATGAACTTTATCAGCACCAGATCGCCGGATCTCTCTTTTCGAAGCGGACCTAACCATCCCACCCTTCTAACACATTGTATTCTACCATCAATGTAAGGGGGTAGGGGTCTATTATTTGTTAGCCAAAATAGTGCCTTATTTCTCAGCTCCTGTTCACTTTCAGTTTTTCCCTTTGAGAGTTCCGGCACCCCAGACAGGACACCCACGAACGGAGCAGCCTCCGGTGGTAGATGAATGTGATTTGTTTTCCTTTGCATGTTCCGTATCTTGGGGAGTGGCCCTTTAGGTGGTATTTTTACATTTTTCAGCCCTGTTGTAAAGGAACAGCTGGGTATTGTTTTTATTTTGATGGGAACTTTCTCGCTGGATTGAGTTGGCATACCTGGGGTTGCCCGTTGGAGTTGGAAGACACTACTTTGTGGAGTTGTTAAAGGCTTTACAGTATCACGTGAAGACTGTAATAGATTGGGGGCTGCCAAGTTGTTTAGGGGGAGCGAGTTTATCTTGATCTTTTCCTCTATTGCCGTGATCCTATCCCCAAGATCGTTCATTCTTTCTATTAACGGATGTAATGCGGCATTAATCATAGTTTGTATCTGGGCCAAGAGTGTTGGTGTAATTGAAGGTACAAGCAATTTATTCTCCTTAGCATGGGTGCCTGTATGTTTGTCCGCTGATCGATTCCTTTTGCCAGAAAGGTCCTGGAAAAACATTATAGGGTTCGTGTTACCTGATTCAGGTGGGCAGAGAGAAGTACCCAGGCGGTTTCCATAGGGTGGGGATAATGAACTGGGATGGGGGCTTGTGGTGACTGTAGGACAAAAGGAGGCATTAGTGTGCTCTGATGTCGACTTAACGGCCGCATATTTGGATTGGCATAAGCTATTAAGTTCCTCCAGGAATGATAAGTTTGGTGATGCGACGGCAGACTGAGGGGAAATGATGTCACTATAGGAACAGTCGGTGAACAATCGGTCTCGTGCTATTCTTACGGGTTGTTGGACAGTAGACGGTGTTGTCTTTATTAGGTATTGAACCATCGTCCCCTTGGCCAGGTCCCTAGGCGCAGTAGGAATTTTCGGGGCCCCCTTACAAGACATGTTGTGAGTAGCAGCAGGCGCCTGCAGGGACTTGAAAGACTTTGCACAAAGTGTCTTACCTATTTTAAATGCACGGCCAAGGGAGGTGGCCCGTCCCGGCCTCCTCTGGCCTATGATGGCCTTAGATGGTCCCGCCTTGTCCCGGCCTTAGCCCGGCCGCTCCCGCGCGCTACTCGCGGTGCGAGAGGTTCTCCCGCCTTTGTACCGCGCCTCCAGGCGCTCCGCTGACATCACCCGACCGCCGGGGCACCTGGGGGATGTAGTCCCTTGCCCTCGCGGCGGTCGGGTTGCTGGGCCAAAAGAGTTTGCCGCCGTTCCCCTCACAGCACAGGATCGTGTGGCAGTCTGGCAGTCAGGTCCTCCCCACAGGTGGCAGCTTTCCCCCGCAATTGGAATGTTCTTTTCTTCGGCGTTGACAAGTTTGGCTTCCCTCCTCAGTTTACTAATATGCTTAGATGGGTATATCATGGCGCACAGGCAAAGGTTCTTATAAATTCGAATTTAGCAGGAGTGGTTAAAATAAAGAGGGGAATGCGTCAGGGTTGTCCCCTTTCTTCACTTTTATTTACCTTCTTCATTGAACCTTTAGCCATCAGCGTCAGGGCCATTAGAGGTATGGAGGCACCAATCTTGGGAATGCCCAAGTTCAAACTATTTGTGGAGAAGTGTGGCTCAGGGGTTAGAGGCGGCAGACCCGGAAGCTGAGATCAGCCCTGGACCAGGGTTCAATTCCCCGCCCCGACGGGGGTTGGGCTCAATAATTCCACGGACTCCATAATTCTCGCTCCGGTGCCTACTCGACTCACGGGCTCACACTCTGCGACTCTGGGCAATAGCTTGCTTAATCTCCACAACGGCCCCTCGTGGTGGGATGCCTGGCTTTCACCTTGTGGGATACCCTTCCGGGGTATCTCACAGGGGAATACCAGGACGGGTTCCCTAAGCAAGCGCATAGATGCCTGCGATGTGGGCGATTTGCGCTATATAAATACATTTACATTTACATTTACATGATATATTACTCTATCTAAGGCCAGAAACACAAAATATTAAAAAAATAGCGGCAGAATTTGATCGCTTTCAAGCAATAGGGGTATACAAAATTAATCATAAAAAGAACCGATTTGCTTGGATTTAATGCCCTGCTTAGTATACTCCCTTTAATTCTTCAGCAATAGGCTTAAAATAATAATCAACCAATTTGTTATCTAGGGGTAAGAGTAACTAATCAACTCACTGAACTCTGTAGATTGAACTATGAAACGATATTGAGAAAGATCAAGGAATTCTTGGATAGATGGGCCATTCTCCATCTTACATTGATAGGGCGCGTAGCATTGACAAAAATGTTTATCCTACCTTTGTTGATTTTTCTTTTTACTAATATCCAGATCAAAATCAACAGGGCACATTTTAAAGAATTGGATATCCTTTACTGTGTTTTATTTGGAATAAAAAGGCTCCAAGAGTTACATTTTCACTCCTTCAGATGGATATAAGTCAGGGGGGATTAGCATTACTCAATATGTATTCTTATTATGAAGCAGCCCTTTTAGATAGATCAGCGTGGATTTTAGAGGCTGAATGATCTCAGGAGAAGATAGGGAGAAGATGGGACAGGAGGTGTGATCTCAGCTACCAGCTTTTATAAAAACTGCAAAACTCCCAAACAAGATAAGATATAAGGTACTTCGGGAGAATTTTTGAAGACTTCAAATATTCTATGCCTCCAAGGGACAATCTGCAGGATATAGGTATTTGCAGCTAAATGAATGCCACGTGCTGGGTCTGCAAATCCCAAATAGCCATACAAGGTAATGATATATGAATGGATTTAAATAACTTGGACATTTTTTGAATGGAAGGATTAATATACCTTGGCAGAATCTCCATGTAAGATGCAGAGACCGCTGCAATCTTTTTTTTTATTTTGGATATCTGCAGATTGTCCACTTTATAGCTTTCAAACAAGCTCCATCTCTTCACCAATAATGAATGCCCTCTTTAGGATAAGGATGAGGGGGATAGGAAATTGGCATAGGATATTACGGAGTCAATGGGAGTGCTTCTTGATGAGATGGTTTTTAGAAAAGATTTCATTGATTAGGGAATAAGGCCTTAAGAGCTGCAAATTTCAAATGAATTAATTTGTTTGCTCGACAGATGGCATATTATACCTCTAAAGCCCTTCAAAAGATGTATACAGAGTTGGAAAATCGCAGCTTTTGTTGTAAGCAGTTCGGGAGGGGAGGCTGGCTTCATATGTTTTTTACCTGCCCTGGGATTATGCTGTTTTGGGAACATGATTTGATGCCTGAAGCAGGGGGTTAAATATACAGATGAAACCCGATGGAGGTGTGGTACTCTTTGGGTTCAGTACTCAAAAGCAAAGTTAACTTTTGAGAAAAGGCTCTGAAGTATTTATAACTATTACCTTTTTAGTAGCTCGCTCCATGATCCTGCAGAACTGGAAGACTAACAGAGGGTCAACCTATAAGGAATGGTATAGTTAAATGATTCTCACTCAAAAATTCGAGAAAGAATATGCTAGAAGGGTTGGAGTCTTAAGGTTAATTTTACAAACCCTAGACACCTCCTCCCTTAATCTTATTCTAGAACTACTTAACACCTCTCTTAGGGAAGCCAAGGTCCCCAGCTCATGGAAACATGCCATGATAGTACCACTATTGAAAAAAGCAAATGCAGACCCCACTAACCCATCCAATTTCCGCTCCATTTCACTCTTTCTGGTCTACTCCAAGATTCTGGAAAAACACATTAATACAAAACTCACCAAACACTTCACAGCCACATCTCCGGACACCTGAGAGACCTGCACTGGCTCCCCGTCAACAAGAGAATCACATTCCGACTCCTCACCCACGCACACAAAGCCCTCCACGACCTGGGCCCCAGGTATCTCAACAACCGCCTGACCTTCTACACTCCCACCCGCCAGCTTCGTTCGACCAGCCACGCCCTCGCCGCCGTTCCACGCATCCGAAGAGCCACCATGGGAGAAGATCCTTCTCCTACCTGGCAGACAAGACATGGAACTCCCTCCCCATCCACCTCCGTCAGACCCAAGACCACCTCTCCTTCAGGAAGCAACTCAAGACCTGGCTGTTCGAGCAGTAGCAGACCCCCCTCCCCCATGCGCCTTGAGACCTTCCGGGTGAGTAGCGCGCTATATAAATTTCTTGATTGATTGTTTGATTGAATCATGGAACCTTCTTCGCCAGTCTCAGTCTGGCTTCAGGTCTGGCTTTACAACATAATCGACTCTCTTGGGGGTCTCTGAGACCATTCGATGCCAGGTCAACAAAGGGGAAACAGTGGCACTTATTTTGCTTGACCTAAGTGCCGCTTTTCGACACGGTTTCCCATACCATCCTTCATAACACCCTTAAGTCTTCCGGCATCACTGGCTCAGCCCTTGAGTGGCTTGCAAGTTTCCTCTCCAATCGAACTTTCCAAGTCTTCTCTTCTACATCGGCTTTCAAAGTCCATAAATCTGTTTATGGCATCCCCCAGGGCTCCATCCGGAGTCCCCTACCTTTTTATTTGTATGTTAGACCTTTGGCCACCATTGCGGAGCAAGCTGGACTCACCATCTATTCTTACGCGGACGATACCCTGATCATCTGCTCTCTCACCACGGGCCATCATTCTACTACTACTTCCCTTTGCTCAGGACTTAACAATATTGCTACCTGGATGTACGAAAATAACTATACGGGGGGAAAACTGAACTTCTCCTGTTTGGTCACAACACCACCTTATGGGGCCCGCACCACTGGCCACCACAAATGGGCACTCTCCCTGTTCCCTCCAAAACTGCTCGCAACCTTGGCATCATTTTTGATGGCCAGTTGTCTATGAAGCAACATGCGGTCAGAGTCTCTTCCACTTGTACAACCATTCTCAAGTGGCTCAGATAGATTTTCTGGATGCTGCCTCAGGACACAAAACAAACAGTAGTCCAGGCTCTAATTACATCCAGACTGGACTACGGTAACGTTCTCTTTCTGGGGGCTTGCAAGGAAGTAACTCGTAAACTGCAAACGGTACAGAACATGGCTGTCCGGCTCCTTTGCAAACTTCCCAACAAGTTCTCTACATCCACCTCTCTACGAAGCCTTCATTGGCTCCGCATTGAAAATCGCACAAAGTTCAAGGCCCTCTGCTTTATGCACAAAATCAACACAGACAGAGCCCCCCCTTATCTCAGGACCTTAGTCCACCAATACTGCCCTTCCGCACCCTTCGCTCATCCAACCAGCACAAGTTTCAGGTCCCCAGGATCAAAAAAGATAGAATGGGCGGTCGCTCATTTGCTTATCTGGCTCCTTCGCTATGGAACTCTCTCCCTCTCCCCCTGCGCACTGAGCTTAGCTACCTCAAGTTCCGCAGGGATGTAAAAACTTGGTTGTTTAACCAATAGACCTCCCCTTCTCTAGTCTAATCTTGCCGGTGCTCTGCCCTCAACCTGTTCTTAGCGCCGAGAAAACTCTGGGTAGCTGTGCGCTCTATAAACTTAAATATAACAATAATAATAATAATATGGTGATTGAGAACTATACCTTATTACCAAAACACACCTTTGTGCACATAATCACTTTCTTGAACATATTGTATAGAACAGATAGTTGCTAAACTTCACATTTTTGCACTTTATTGGGAATAAATAGAACATTTGAGTTTATGCACATTTGCACTTTCTAGTCATATCTAGGATTCAATGCATTGTTGAAATCATAATGAGGAAAAGGGTTGTATTTTACTTATTAGCTGTAGTATATCTTATCATATTGAAGTATAATCGCTATTTTGGTTTTATTACGGCATAAACTGTATTGAATGCTTGACGGCTAAATGTAACACTTTTGTACTTCTTTGAAATTAAATTGGATTATTCCATATATGCACTTTGCCACTTTATAGAAATATCTAGGAAAGTTTCTTGTATAGTTGAAATGATTATGACGAACCTGCTGTATCTTATGCATCTGCTTAATAAAGAAATAATGAAAAAACATCATAGTTCAATACAGACAGTCACTTTCCTACATTCTCAGTTCCTAACTTTGGGCTGAACCTACCTTCGTTATTGGTGTCACATCTGTAAGAGTGATAGTAAGCGTGGAATCCTGCGTTTGAGATGTTCTCATCACTTGTGAATAGAACAGCCATACTGTTGGATGTGGAGGTAAAGCTCTGAATGGAATCATTGCAGACCGTCCCAAGCAGAGGCGCGGAAGCGCGTAGCCCGTCATAGACAGCAACATAATCGTAACTGCAGCCATTAGAGGGTTCTAGGCTATTGAGAGAAAGAAACAAAATATTCAGAATAGATCTCAATGCAAGAATCATTAGTTCTGAAATTGATGTGAGAGATGTGTAATTAAGCTAATAGTAGGGAAGTGCATTCCACTGGGGAAGAGTTTTTGCAGACTTTATATTTTACCATGCCAATTAGGGGACAGGGACACATATCTAGCAGCTCTGCTTACTATCTTTGGGAGTATTCACAAAGTTAAATCCACAGGTGTAGTTTTGTTTCTAGTGAATTTATCCTTACACTTTTAAGTGACTTACTACTGTGGGCTATTCACAAAATCACAGTGTAAAGTCACTCAAAAGTGTAGATTTACATGCCACAATTCACTGAAAAAGGGGATGAAGCCACAATTATTAAGGCAAAGTTAACAACTGCCTAAAAGGAACACTAGTAACTGCAGCACCACAATTGGTCAATTACTGACCGGCTCCTCTTCAATGGAGGAGGAGCGTAGTGCCACTGTCTCAGAGCCAGCAGCTGAAAAATAAAATATTTTATTATCGTTTTATATTTCAGCTTCTGGATGAGCCAGCGTATGTAGGAAGGGGCGGGGCCAGGCTAGGAGGAATGAAGTGGTATGTGCACTTCTATTTGCGCATTTTCATTTGGCCGGCAGTCTTAGACATGCACAATTAGGCTTCTGCAACCAGTTTTATTGCACAGCCAGGATGAAGAAACATCACAGACTACCTGTGCCTGAGGGAATGTTAAACCAGCCCACTTAGGCCAATCCCCGCGCTGCTCTCATGCTTGGTAATAGCATGAGAGCAGTGGAGGGATTGATCAGGGAGTCTCTGATGCTGTCCTAGTGTCTGGTGGGACCAGAAAACAGAGTAACAATGAGTCGTGAGGAGGCTGGCAGCTTCAGGTAAGTCTTATGTTTTTAATAACTAACCCAACTGTGCTCCCCCACCAGCGCTAATTTCCGACTATTCCTTCAGAGGTAGAACATGTGAAGAAAGAGGAAGAAAAGTGCAGAAAGAAGCAAGAGATATGCAGAAAGAACCAACATAGGTACAGAAATAGGTCTTGTTGCAAAGTCATGCTCTGCCCCCAACTTTTTGCTGACTGGTACTGGTGGAAACTTACTCTTACTAACCAGGCCCGGAGCCAGTGCTATGCTAAAAGACACTTAGAATACAGTGAAAACACCTACGTACACAATGGTACACTATGGGTCGGTGTACCCCTGTGATTGGCATGAACTCCCCTGAAAGACATGGTACATAATGGGGCAGGGGGATTAAATCTACCTCTAAGTCAGAGGTGCAGAAAGTGGCAAGAGAAGTCCAGAAATAAGCAACAGAGGTGCCGAAAGAGGCAAGAGAGGTACAGAAAGAAGCAAGTGAAGTGCAGAAAGAGGTAAGAAAGGTGCAGAAAGAGGTAAGCGAAGTACAGAAAGAGGCAAGAGAAGTGCAGAAAGAAGCGAGAGAGGTGCAGAAAGAGGGAAGACGAGTGCAGAAAGAAACTACAGGGGTGCAGCAAGAAGCAAGAGCAGTGCAGAAAGAAGCAAGAGAATTGCAGAAAGAAGCAGAGAGGTGGAGAAATAGGGCAGAGGGGTACAGAAAGGCATGAGGGATGCGGACATTTGCAAAAGAGGTACAGAAAGAAGCAAGAGCAGTGCAGAAAAAACCAACAGAGGTGCAGAAAACGGCAAGGGGTGCAGACATAGGTAGGAGAGGTGCAGAAAGAAGCAAGAGTGGTACAGAAAGAGCCAGGAGGGATGCAGAAAGAAGGAGTATCAGAGGTGCTGTAAGAGGCACGAAGGGTGCAGAAAGAGTCAAGAGAAGTGCTAGAAAGAAGCAACAGAGGTACAGAAAGAGGCAAGAGAGGTGCAGAAACAGGCAGGGAAGGTGCAGAAAGAGGAAACAGGGGTGAAAAAAGAGGCAAGAGAGGTACAGAAAGAGGGGAGAAGGGTACAGCAAGAGGCAAGAGGGGTGCTGAAACAAGCAAGTAAGGTGTAGAAAGAGACAATCGAAGTGCAGAAACAGGCAGGAAAGGTGCAAAAAGAGGGAACAGGGTACTGAAAGAGGCTAGAGGGATACATAACTTTATAAAAGAGGTACAGAAAGTAGCAAGAGCAGTGCAGAAAAAAACAACAGAAGTGCAGAAAGAGGGAAGAGGGGTACAGAAAGAGGCAAGAGAAGTGCAGAAAGAAGCAAAAGAGGTGCAGAAAGAGACAAGAGAACAGCAGAAAAAGGCAAGAGAGGTGCAGAAAGAGAAAAGCGGGGCAGAAAGAGCCAAGAGGGGTGCAGAAACAGGCAAGCGAGGTACAAAAACAGGCAACAGAGATACAGAAAGACACAGGAGAGGTACAGAAATAAATAGGAGAAGTGCAGAAAGAGGCAAGAGAATTGCTGAGCAACGGAGGAGCAGAATGAGGCAAGTGAGGTGCAGAAACAGGCAGGAAAGGTGCAGAAAGAAGGAACAGTGGTGCAGAAAGAGGCAAGAGGGCTACATAAATGTGCAATAGAGGTACAGAAAGAAGCAAGAGCAGTGCAGAAAGAACCAACAGAGGTGCAGAAAGAGGCAAGAGAGATACAGAAAGAGGCAAGAGAAGTGCAGAAATAAGCAAAAGAGGTACAGGAAAAGGCAAGAGAGCTACAGTAAAAGGCAAAAGAGGTGCAGAAAGCGGAAGGAGAGGTGCACAAAGAGGCAAGAGGGGTACAGAAAGATGCAAGAGGGATGCAGGAGAATGCAAGAGAAGTGCACAAAAAATCAACAGAGGTGCTGAAAGAGGCAAGAGAGGTGCAGACACAGGCAGGAAAGGTGCAGAAACAGTTCCAATAGTTCCAATAATCTTTATTTCGATACAAACTATCATAAGAGTCACAGACACAAGACAGGTATTAAAAAAACATATTAAAAAGAGAATTACAGCGTGCAAGCTCATGAAATAACCATGGATACGGACATTAGTACATCTCAGGGGTAAAGATAATCATATTTTATAACATACTTAGACAGCTAAAAGGTTAAAAAGGCACACTAAAAAAAATAATTTAATTTTAATTTTATGGAGCGTTTACATCACCTTTCTTATGTATTGGCCTGACAATTGTCCCTTTCCAATTATCTGGGAACTTGCCTGAATTTAGGATCTCTTGAAACATATTAGAAAAAAACTCGCCCACCAATCTATATTCGTTTTTATTATAATTGCAGGTAGATTATCAGGTCCAGCAGCCCGTGTTAGATTTAGTCTTTTTATTATACCTCTAATGGCATCTGGGGAGAAGTGTGCTTTAATTTCTTCCCTTATTCTAGGCCAATCCTTGGTCGTTGTCCCCTCCCTATCTGGCCATGTACCATAGATTTCTTTCAGATATGTCACCCACTTGACCTCTGGCACCGAGCAGTGTAGGGTTCCTGAGCATTTCCCCGTACATTCCTGAATTAACTTCCAAAAGCCTCTCACATTCTTGTCTTCAATTGTCTCAAGTAAATTCCCCCAACATTTGTCCTTAAATGTCCTTTTTTTAATCTCTAATAGTGACCTTATATTTTATTTTTAGTTTCTTAAGTTCTATTACCGCTTCATCACTATAATATGCTCTTAGGTGTCTCTCCTGTTTTCTGATGCTGGCCTTGACCTTCCGACATTCATCATCGAACCAATGAGAGCTGCTACTGGGGTATGGTTTCAAGTTATTTACTACTTTACGGTTACCGTGTTTTAATTTTATCCTGAGGCATTCCACCATATCCCTTATTGTGTCCTCATACCATATTATGCCCTCCACTGGTGCTAGGCTATCTAAATTCACGGACAACTGGTGTGCACTCAGTTTTTTTATATATTCATCGGTAATTCTCGTGGTTAGTCGTTTAGGGTATTCCACCTCTACTGGAAGCTCTTTTTGTCTATGCGGGGAACTGCGTACCTGGAGTTCTACCTGTAGAGGGTAATGATCACTACCCTCAAGCCTAAGGATTTCAAATTGTTTAATTAGATAAAAGTTCCACGCCTGAATGAATGCATA
This sequence comes from Lissotriton vulgaris, assembly GCF_964263255.1. NCBI lineage: Eukaryota > Metazoa > Chordata > Amphibia > Caudata > Salamandridae > Lissotriton > Lissotriton vulgaris. The sequence goes on along the minus strand of NC_141693.1, from coordinate 1,185,035,195 downwards.
ATCTATTGGGCACATTTGTTGTCCTATCTTAAAGGTACGATTCGCGGGCTGGTCTGCATCCTTCCTTCCATTTACGCAGACCATCCCTATGGCCCCCAGCAATTGCCCAAGCTCATCGTCTTGATTTGAAATCTCACAACGGGGAAAAAGTCAATCAATCAATCAATCACAGACATTTATAGAGCGCACTACTTACCCGGAGGGTCTCAAGGCGCTAGGGGGGTGGGGGTGCTGCTACTGCTCGAATAGCCAGGTCTTGAGCTTCTTCCTGAAGGAGAGGTGGTCTTGGGTCAGGCGCAGGTCGGTCGGGAGGGAGTTCCAGGTCTTGGCGGCCAGGTAGGAGAAGGACCTTCCTCCTGTTGTCGTTCTTCGGATGCGGGGGATGGCGGCGAGGGCGTGGCTGGCTGATCGGAGATGTCGTTTGGGAGCGTAGAAGTTGATGCGGTTGTTGAGGTAGCTCGGGCCTTGATCGTGTAGGGCTTTGTGTGCGTGGGTGAGGAGGCGGAAGGTGATTCTTTTGTTGACAGGGAGCCAATGCAGGTCTCTCAGATGTCCGGAGATGTGGCTGTGTCGTGGGATGTCGAGGATGAGTCTGGCTGAGGCGTTCTGGATCCGCTGGAGTCTCTTCTGGAGCTTGGCGGTGGTTCCGGCGTAGAGGGCGTTGCCGTAGTCCAGTCGGCTGGTGACGAGGGCCTGGGTGACCGTCTTCATGGTCTCGGTGGGGATCCACCGGAAGATCTTCCGTAGCATGCGCAGGATGTTGAAGCATGACGAGGAGACGGCGTTAACTTGTCTGGTCATGGTGAGGGAGGAGTCCAAGATGAAGCCCAGGTTGCGTGCGTGGTCTGTCGGTTTGGGTGCGCTGCCCAGGGCGGGGGGCCACCAGGAGTCGTCCCAGGCGGAGGGCGAGGAACCCAGGATGAGGACTTCCGTCTTGTCTGAGTTCAGTTTCAGGCGGCTGGTCATCATCCACTCGGCTACGTCGTTCATCCCTTCGTGAAGGTTGGCTCTGGCGGCGGCGGGGTCGTTGGTCAGGGAGAGGATCAGCTGGGTGTCGTCAGCGTAGGAGATGATGTTGAGGTTGTGTTGGCGTGCGATGGCCGCGAGGGGGCTCATGTAGACGTTAAAGAGGGTGGGGCTCAGCGAGGATCCTTGAGGGACGCCGCAGATGACTTCGGTGGCCTCTGACTTGTACGGTGGTAGACGGACTCTCTGTGTTCTTCCGTCGAGGAAGGAGATGATCCATTCCAGTGCCTTCTCCTGGATTCCGACGTTGCTGAGGCGCTGCACTAGGGTGCGGTGGCAGACAGTGTTGAATGCCGCGGAGAGGTCTAGGAGGATGAGGGCCGCTGTTTCTCCGTTGTCCATCAGGGCTCGGATGTCATCGGTGGCAGCGATGAGGGCGGTCTCGGTGCTGTGGTTGGCTCGGAAGCCAGACTGTGAGGGGTCGAGGGATCCATTCATCTCGAGGAAGGCGGCCAGCTGCTTGTTGACGGTCTTCTCGATGACTTTGGCTGGGAACGGGAGGAGCGAGATGGGGCGGTAATTCTTGAGTTCGGTGGGGTCCGCTGTAGGTTTCTTTAGTAGGGCGCTGAGTTCGGCGTGCTTCCAGCTCTCCGGGAAGGTGGCGGTGTCGAAGGAGGTGTTGATGATGCCCCGCAGGTGGGGTGCGATGACCGCGTCGGCCTTGTTGAAGACGTGGTGAGGGCAGGGGTCGGTCGGAGATCCGGAGTGGATGGAGTTCATCATGCGGATGGTGTCTTCGGTGCTGATTGGAGTCCAGGCGCGGAGGGTGGTGGTGGGGGGCGGTGGTTTGATTGTGGCGTGCGTCGGTTGAGTGCTGAAGCTGTTGTGTATGTCCGCGATCTTGTTGTGGAAGTAGGAGGCGAGGGAATTGCAGAGGTCTTGCGATGGGGTGATGTTGTTTCCGGCGTTGGGGTTGGAGAGCTCTTTGACGATGTTGAAGAGTTCCTTGCAATTGTGTGCGTTGTTGTCCAGCCGGTCCTTGAATGCAGTTTTCTTAGTGGCGCGGATCAGTTGGTGGTGCTTCCGGGTGGCAAGCTTGAGGGCGGTCATGTTGTCCGGTGTTGGTTCCCTTCTCCAGGCTTTCTCGAGGGCTCGGCAGTTCTTCTTGGAGCTCTTGAGTTCGTCGGTGAACCATGGGGCCTTCTTGCTGCCGGGTCTGCTGAGCGGGGTCCTCAGTGGGGCGAGTTCGTCCGCGCAGTTGTTGATCCGCTTCGTGAGGTTGTCGGCGGCCTGGCTGGGGTTCGCTGAGCTGGCGGGGGGGTGCTGGCTCAGGGAAGCGGCGAGCTGGTCGGCTGTGATCTTGTTCCAGCTTCTTCGAGCAACCGGTTGCTGCTGGTGGTGGATCGTCGTTCTTCTGAAGGTGAAGTGGATGCAGCTGTGGTCCGTCCAGTGGAGTCCAGTGGCGTGGCTGAAGGCGATGTCTTTGCTGGATGAGAAGACGGCGTCGAGTGTGTGTCCGGCGAGGTGGGTGGGGGTGGACACCAGCTGCTTGAGTCCGAGGTTGGCGAGGTTGTCGAGCAGGGTGATGGTGTTGCGGTCGTTGTTGTTCTCCAGGTGGAAGTTGAGGTCCCCCAGGAGGATGTAGTCAGCGGGGGGGAGGGCATGCGGGCTGACGAAGTCGGCGATGTCCTCGCTGAATTGAGTGCGTGGTCCCGGGGGTCGGTAGATCAGGGTGCCTCTGAGGGTGGTCTTCGGGTCGGTGCAGATCTGGAAGTGTAGGTGTTCGGCGGTTTTCAGGGTGTCGTCGGTGTTGGTCGTGATGTGGATGGTGTCCCTGTGGATGATGGCGATGCCTCCTCCAGTCTGTTTGACGCGGTCTCTTCGGGTGATCTTGTATCCCTCTGGGATGGCGATGGCGATGTCGGGTGCTGAGGAGTCGTTTATCCAGGTTTCCATGAGGAAGGCGATGTCAGGAGCTGTGGTGTCGAGGAGGTTCCAGAGTTCGATGGCGTGCCTGTGGACGGAGCGGGTGTTGAGCAGGATGCACTTGAGGTGGTTGCTACTGGTGTTTGGCTTGGCGGGTGCTGGCGTGGGGCAGGTCCGGATGTAGGTGAACTTGCAGGCGTGGCAGCTGAAGGGTCCGTGGGTGCGCCTCGGGGTGGCTCGGTAGCATCCAGGGATCCCGCCGGTGTTGAGTGCGATGAGTTCGGTGGCGTTGTAGGACAGTCGGGTCATCTTCCGTCGGTGGGGGTAGGGGTCCTGGCGCTGGGCGTGGTCCAGGCGCGGACGGGCGCAGACGGGCTTACCTTTGGCGCGCCTTCGGCGCACAATCGGCGCTCCCGCTGCGCGTGCCCGCTGCGCGTTCGCACGGTCGCCATATATGGCAAAGTGCGAGGGAGGGCGGAGCAGCTGGGAGGCGGGAGCAGGGAGGGTACAGAAAGAAAAAGGGGGCGTGGTTAGCGGCGGTGGCGGGAAGCGGGGAGCGGGTAGGGAGGAGACGGGGGGAGCGAGAAACAGGCAATAAAAATACAAATTCACAATACAATACAAAAAATGCAGAGGGGCACACAGCAAGATAGCGGGGTACAGGAGCCTGCAGGTCAGGCGAGCACAGCGCTACACCGTAGGAGACCATGCCGCTCAATGGCAGGGGGCGTGGTCACACGGCGGCGGCCAGGGCAGCGAGGCAGGCAGGCGGGAGGCACACGCAGCAGCTGGTGGCCGTGCGGCGCGGGGGGTTTCCTAAACTAGGTCCCGAGCCCTATTTTATATACTCCCAGCATATCCCTCAACCAGGGGTCCGTTTTAATAGGATTTAATCTATGATTGAAGTCCCCCAATATCATTAGCACATCGCTTGGATAGCAATCACATAGGTACTCCAGGTCTGATTTTAAACATTCTAGATCAGTCTTATATTCGTTTGATTTCCCTTTCTGAATGTACACATTTATAATGCATAAGTTTTCACCCCCCAGCATATTGTTTACGGTACACACTCTACTACCCAACGCCCATTTGCACTTGAGTTTGAGGGGTTCCAAATCTTTGGCTATCCTTGTTGAGATCAGCGTCATCTGGCCACCGGAGGGTCTACCTGATTGGTTCTTTTTTGCTGGTTTTTCGTGGTAAGTGAAGCCTTCCGTAACAGGGGTTTTGTCGCACAGCCAAGTTTCCTGGAGGCATACAATATCATTTTTCTTCAAGATGTTTTTGAAATCTTCCTGTGACTTTATTCTGTTTTATCCATTTACATTCCAGGACAGAATGGCAACGACCCTTCTTCCTAATCAATGTTACTCATATAGCTGTCTTCCTAAATTATTATGGTGTAATATTTTTAACTGCTCAAGGATATTATTTGGTAATCCCTGTCTGTCAAGCGCCTTCCACAACAAGTGCCTGGGGATGAGATCGAAAGCGGCTCTTAAGTCAACAAATGCCACATATAAATGGCCCTTCTTTAAGTTGACATATTTCCAGCACAAACAACAAAACCTAAATACTTGGTCTATAGTACTAATTTTGGTTCTAAATCCCTCTTGGAATTTGGTAAGTACATCTCCATCATCAATCCAATCATTGATTCGATTTAAAAGGTGCCTCGCATACATTTTTTGTAATACATCTATTAAACTAATCGGGCGATAGTTTGCGTGGTCACTTCTATCGCCCTTTTTAAAAATGCAAATAATTTCTGCCCCCCTCCACGTATCTGGTATATCCGCTCCTGCAGCTATGAAGTTGTACAAGTAATTAAGATATGGCCCCCAGATTTTTATCTCGTGTTTAAACAAGTCTCCTGGAATAGAGTCTAATCCTGGGGCTTTCCCAGCTTTTACAGAGTTTATTGCAATAATTGTTTCCTGTAGACTAAGCTCTAGATTACACTCAATCACAATAGACACTAACAACAGATCCCCTCCAAACCTCAATCTCAGGGGCTGCATAAAGGTTTGTAAAATGATCTCTCCATGTCTTTTCTTCTAAGTAAACTTCTCTAGAGCCTTTCTCTTTCTTATTTCTATTGGCCTCTATTTTCCAAAATCCAAAAGAGTCCTTGCTCTTTGCTGCGATCAACATGTCAGGCCATATCGCTTCGTCCCAAACCATTTTAGCATTCCCAAGTGCTTTCTTATATCTTTGTCGTGCTTCCCTAACCTTAAGACTATTGTTCTTGTTTTTAATTAGGTTTATTAATTCAGTTTTCGCACTACGGCATGCTTTATCAAACCAAGGTTTCCCTGTGGTCCTTTGAATTATTTTTGCTGTGTCTATTTTAACTGTCTTTGTTACCAAGGGGACTATCTCCCTAGTAAATACTTTGTGTGATTCCAGGAATAGGCCCCCATTCATTACAGCTTCAGTGTTTACATATGTAGAAAAGGTGTTGGCAAATGTTTTATAAATATTTGCCAATTTTTTGCCATTATCCAGTGTGTGTGCCCATTTGACTGCGCGACGATTATTAGTCACAATTACATTGTCGTCATTTGCTAATGGAGGACAATTAGTATCCAATGCACTGGGTATTGTTCCACCTTTGAATACTAATTTAATTGGCCGATGGTCGCTTTCTAATCATAACACCACCTTGGAATCGATTCCATATTGCCATAAATCAAAGGATAGTGCTATATTGTCTATTTTACTATGTGTGTTGTTCCTACAAAAGGTGGGAACCATCGGTATATCAGAAGGGAGACGACCATTGCATGATCTTAGTCCATGGGTCATCATCAAACTCATTATTTGAAGTGCTAGTGATGTGCACAGGACCTGTTTTGTGCTTATTAATTGAGGGATCTCGTTTACTAAGTCTTCGTTCTCATAAATGCAATCTAGTCCCTTTATTGGCTCATAATCACGATTAAAATCCCCTCCTATAATTATACCTGTGCCTGTTTCAATTTTACTTAAAACTAGATCCAATTGGACAAATACAGGTGACTCCTTTGACGCCGGGCCCGGTCGGTTATGAACATTGTAAGCGTGCAGATCTCTGTTATCATTGGTCACTATTTTTATTCCAAGGATATCAGGGGAGTCCGTCTCTATCTGTTTTATACTTCCATTGATGGAGACTTTCACCCAAATGACTAAGCCTCCAGACGGCCTACCTCTATTAGACTGGGTAGCTGCATTAAAAAAGCTTTTATAACCCTCTCGATGAACATTCTTGGTTGCCCAGGTTTCATGCAATAAATATACATCAAATTTTTCTATGTATTCATTCCATCCCGGGTCTATTGTGTTTTTCTTCAAACCGGCAATGTTCCATGATATTATGTTTAAATGTGTGTTATCATTCGAATTAGCACAGGTTAAAATAATAACGCTTGAGCTAGGTACCATGTCAATTGGGGATGCTACCTCATCAACATTCTTGTCACCCCTTTCACTTATCATACTAGGTGCACGTATAAAAAGGTTAAGCCCTTCATCTATTTTCTCATTCACCATGATGGGGTTTGTTTTCATGGTTGGTAAAGGCAGTCAATCCAACGCTTCCAACTGGGATAACTCTTGGAACCTATTAGGGGTTACCACGGGGAATGTACTATTATGCATTAGTGCCATGTTGTTACATTGGTTTTTATAAAAATAGCCTAGTGGAAGTGCATGGATATTTGTGTGGTTTTTAGCATTTTCTTCATGGGCTCTCAACAGTAATCGAACCAAATGTGAATTTCTAAAATTAAAAACTATGCAATCACCTTGTGTGTCTTTCGGGGAGTTTCCCACCCACCCTACCCTTCGTGCCATTATAATTTTGTTTGCCTTTCTCTTATTAAAGTTTTTGTATTTGGATATCCAATCCATAACTTTGTTCTTTAAGTTAATCCAGGATTCCTTCTGTTCCCTTTTTAATACCGGGACCCCTACTAGCACTAGAACATATGGACTTGAGGCAGGGGGGAGATCCAGTACATCTGAGTTAGGAACCAAATCTGTCCCTTTAGTACTATATTGTTTGAAACGGGGGGCATGGCCCTACCAAACATCCGCTTATATCATCTGTCTTGCCTTTTGGCTCAAATGTCTGTACTGTTTCAATCGGTCCCAAGCCCGCAAGAGGCTCGGAGAGATAGGCAGGATCCCCCTTCCATTTTTGAGCTTTTACTGGGGAAAAAGGCTGTTGGACTACTTTTGAGTAAGGTAGATCGGAGATACTATAAGATTCTAGATGGGGTTTGGGGGATTTGGAAAGCTACCCAAAAAATGTTGGAAATCCCTAAGCTCAATGCTCATCATCTCCTCTGGAACTCTAACGTGTTCCCCTATTTGGGTACAGACAGGAATTGTCTGTTCTGGAAAGAACATGGAATAAGGACCATAGGGGACATTATGGTGGGAGGGGAGGTACTTAGGTTTGAAGTGATACAGCACAAGTTTGGGATCCCCTCTAACCACTGGTTTCTCTATAGACAACTGGTTCAAACAGTGATACCATTTAGGCCGAGGATTTTAGTAATGAATCGTATCCCCCTAATTGATTAGTTTAATTTTATTGCTCCCATTCCATAAATAGTCTATAACCATCTAATGGTGGGCATGCAATTGCAGTGAAGTTAGGCGACCCAGATGTTGATTTAAATCTAGCACTTGCACTAGATAAGAGACTTTTTCGTTCCTCTAACCTACGGGCTCAGCACTATAAAACGCTGTTTAATCTGTATCATACTCCGGCGAAGCTGTATGCCTGGGGCCTGGTGGAGAACCATAAGTGCCCTAGATGCGATAAGGGCCCAGCTGACCTAATTCACATGTTCCATCAGTGTGATCAGTTATCTGTGACATTAAGGGAAATTGAAAATTTCTTGGAGGGGCTGCTAGAATGTAGGATTGTTCTATCCCCTTCACTAATGCTATTAGGTGTAGACAAGAAATTTAAGTTGGGAAGTGCTGCCGAAGCTTTGGTTTTTATATCTACTGCGTTATTTCGCATCCTTATTTCAGCCGGCTGGAAAGATTCTTCCCCCCCTACCTTTCAAATGTGGATCGCAAGGCTGCTAGGATTGCATAATATCGAGTCTTGCCTCTATGAGCTGAAAGGCAAAAAATGTAGGGAATTAGGAAGTAATATCTGGGCACCACTTGCTAGGTGGAGAAGTTTGAGTGGCTAAGTACGGTTTTAATATGTATCCTGATCATGTATTGTTTATTGAACTACTGTCTGAATATTTTAATAGCACAGTTTTTGATAACATATATTTATTACTGAATTGTTATTAATCTGTATCATGAACTTCTTCTTAACCACTTCCATGCTAATGACAAGGTCAGCTCGTCATGGAGTGGCCATTCATTTCAATGGAAAATACACAGAAATCCTTGAAGTGCCATAGCAGCCAAGTGGTTAAGGTCTAAATGGAATAAGGATATAATGAATTTGTATATACCTCTCTTTTTGTATGACATCAATTATCTCAATAACATTTTTTTTAAAAAGGACTATATTGTATTGTAATACGAGATTTATATTCAGACCGCGATGTTACCTTACCTATGGCTGGAGGTGTGAGAGCCCTCTTACTTGTCGAGGAAGGAGCAGCCTTATCTTTATAATTTCTAGAACAATTTCTATCTGGGCTCCTTCCCCCTGCTTCCACTCCATTACCCTCTAGTGCTTCTACGCCACTATGCTCCTTGGTCTTCTCTAGTGAGGTTTTTAGATCATTTATCAATACTACCCCTTCTGCAACTATGCCTTTTCCCTCACCTATACTCTTCCCTAGATAAGAAACAGCGGCATTCAATTGAGAGATCTCAATGCTTAACTCCCTGAGTTTACTATCCATTGATTCACTTGTTTGATTGTGAATAGAAGTTAAAGTTGTTTTAATAATGTCTGCCACCGTATGCTCAAGGCCATCTATTATTCCTCTGTCCCTTACAGATTAGTTGAAATCAATGCCTTCAGTTTGTGTCCCCATAGATCTAGAGGTATTGTCTATGATTTCTACTTCCTTTTCGATGGAATTATATCCTCCCCCTTTGGTACATGTTTTCCCCTTTCTCTGTTTTTTTTTCTCTCTTGTGTATTTCCCCCATTGGGTTGTACCATAGGCCTGGAATCTTTTGTGTCCGTTGTCTACTCGAGATTCCTGGGCTCTCCACTGAATGAGTTCGGGAGATAGGATGAGCTAATAAATTCATATCATCCTCAGTTGGCCTTACGACGGTCACGGCTGGTAGTACATTTTCCAATGAGAGCTGAGCCCTATTTACCATGTACATTGGGAGTTTGGAAGGGTCCAATGATAATCTTCTCTGCGCCAATTCAATTTCACGTGCCACAACGAGCTCTGCTGTAGTAATAAAATCATCCAAAGTACCCGCAGTGCCTGTTCTTTTACTCATATTTAAGATAGAAATAACCAAGCTGTTGCAATTACCTAAGCAAGTAAAGAAATCCAATGATAAGAACAGTAACTGTACATTCAATTACAGCGTTGGTTAAGGAGTTAACACAGAGTGTGCCTCAGCACGTAATCCAGACAGTACCTTTTCTGGACATACAGCCAAGAGAGAGGGGCCGGCCCGACCTCCTCCGGCATCTGATGGCCCCGCCCTTGTCCCGGGCTTCTCCTGGCGCGTCCCACGCGTGGTCCCGCGATGCGGGAAGGCAGCGCGAATTAAAGCACCTCCGGGCGCGGGCAATGGCGTGGGCGGCTTCTCCCGCTAAGACCCCTGGGACTGGTAGTCCCCCACTCTGCGGCCGCGAGATTGATATGAGCGGCGGCGAGGGGACAGCAGTCCAACCACGGAGAAGAGTCCAGCGTCTGATGTGGCAGCCGGGGAAGTTGTAGTCCAGCGTCTAATGTGGCAGCTGGGGATGTTGTAATCAACTGACCCAAACACGATAGGTGCAGAAACAGGGAAGAGGGGTGCATAAAGAGTAAGCATGGGCAAATTTTGGGAATTCGCGATCCGCAAATTTTCGGATTTGCGGATTCGCGATCTGCAAAGTTCGCGAGCTTGTGCGAATTTGCAGATTTTTTTATTTTTGCGTGTTTGCGGGGCGCTTTGCGTGTTCGCAGGGCGCTTTGCGTGTTTGCGGGTTTTTTTTTTTTGCCTGGTTAATCACTGCCACCGTCTCGTTTTTTATACCCTTCTGCCCTCTGTACCACTCGTTTCTGTGCCCTTCTGCCCTCTGCCCCACTGATTTTTTGTCCCCTTCTGCCCTCTGTCCCACTTTGTGCCCTTCTGCCCTCAGCCCCACTTAGAATGGCGCTGGCAAGCTGCCAGCGCCATTCTAAATTAGCTACAAAGAGCTTCAACAGGAAGCACTAATAGATAAAGTAAAGCAGGTGCTCGAGTTGAAGGTCAAATTAAGTTACACAATCATTAATCACCCCAAGTTTGGAGTGATTAATGATTGTGTAACTGAATTTGAGCTTCAACTCGAGCACCTGCTTTACTTAATCTATTAGAGCTTCCTGTTGAAGCTGACTTTTGTAACTATTTTGAATGGCTCTGGCAGCTTGCCGGCGCCATTCTGAAAGAGTTACAAAAGTCAGCTTGAACTTTTGACCCAATCCGTTCCGCTCGCGGATTTTGCGGGAAATTCGCGAATCTCGCGGATTGCAAATTTACCGAAAATCCGCAAGCGGAACGGATTTTCCGCCCATGCTTAATAAAGAGGCAAGAGGGATACAGAAAATTGCAAAAGTGGTTTGAAAGAAGCAAGAGCAGTACAGAAAGAACCAACAGAGGTCGAGAAATAGGCAAGAGAGGTGCAGAAAGAGATAGGAGAGGTGAGAAATGAGGCAAGAGGGGTACAGAAAGAAGAAAGAGGGGCATGGAAAAAAGCAAGAGAAATATACAAAGAAGCAACAAAGGTACTGAAAGAGACAAGAAGGGTGCAGAAATAGGCAAGAGGAATGTAGAAAGAAGCAACAGAGTTGCAGAAAGAGTAAATAGAGTGGCAGAAAGAGGCAAGAGAGATGCAGAAAGATTCAAGAGAGGTGCAGAAAGAAGAGAGTGAGGTTCAGAAAGACACAAGAGAAGAGCAGAAAGTGGCAAGTGCGGTGCAGAAGGAGGCAAGAGAGGTGTAGAAATAGGCGAGATAAGTGTAGAAAGAGGTAAGAGAAGTACCACAAGAGGCACTTGAGGTGCAGAAAGACTCAAGAGAGATGCAAAACCAAGCAAGAGAAGTGCAGAAAGAGGTAAGAGAATTGCTGAAAGAAGCAACAGAGGTGCAGAAAGAGACACAAGAAGTACAGAAACAGGCAGGAATGATGCAGAAAGAGGGTACAGGGGTGCCGAAAGATGCAGGAGAGATGCAGAAATTTGCAAAAGAGGTGCAGAAAGAAGCAAGAGCAGTGCAGAAAGAACCCGTCAGATGTGCAGAAAGAGGCAAGACGGGGGCAGAAAGAGGAAGGAGAGATGCAGAAAGTGGCAAGAGGGGTACAGAAAGAGGCTAGAGGGATTCCGAAAGAAGGAAGAGAAGTGCAAAAAGATGCAAGAGGGGTACAGAAAGAAGCAAGGGAGGTGCAGAAAGAGGCAACAGACGTGCAGAAAGTGTCAAGAGAGGTGCAGAAAGTAGAAGAGACTTGCAGAAAGAGGCAAGAGATGTGCCGCAAGAGGCACTTAAGGTTCAGAAAGACTCAAGGGAGGTGCAAAAACAAGCACGAGAAGTGCAGAAAGAGGCAAGAGAATTGCTGAAAGAAGCAACAGAGGTGCAGAAAGAGACACAAGAAGTACAGAAACAGGCAGGAATGATGCAGAAAGAGGGTACAGGGGTGCCGAAAGAGGCAGGAGAGATACAGAAATTTGCAAAAGAGGTGCAGAAAGAAGCAAGAGCAGTGCAGAAAGAACCCGTCAGATGTGCAGAAAGAGGCAAGACGGTGCAGAAAGAGGAAGGAGAGATGCAGAAAGCAGCAAGAGGGGTACAGAAAGAGGCAAGAGGGATTCCGAAAGAAGGACGAGAAGTGCAAAAAGAGGCAACAGATGTGCAGAAAGTGTCAAGAGAGGTGCAGAAAGTAGAAGAGACTTGCAGAAAGAGGCAAGAGAAGTGCAGAAAAAGAAAGAAATGTGCAGAAAGAAGAAACAGAAATGTAGAAAGAAGCAAGAGAGGCACATAAGGAAGCAAGAGTAGCTTGCACACCATTAGTACCAATTTAACACCCACATTTAGCGATACATTCTAGGTTTGCAAAGGGCCTTCTACCATGCTGTAACACTTGTCACTGGATTTTTGGTAACGTTTGAGATAGAGACAAGGCTTTTTTTGTTTAAATCTAAAGATTAGGGAGCAGATGATGGATTATGTGGCAAATGCGGTAAATGTATAATTGTACGAAAGTCGTTGCAGCCAAACACTGAGTTCATAGTTTAGCTTCTAAGGAAATGAAGGATACTAAACCTGAGGTTACCACATAATTACTCTCCATAACACATAATCCCACTTTACATAATTCCTACACACTGAATACCTCATACTTTACGTCCACATAATTTCACTGTACAGTTTACTACATAATTCCACTACACACAACGTACATCCACTCCACTCCAAAAAACATTAGTCAGTCAGTCAAAAATCTTTATTTCGGCCACTGGGACCATAAAAGTACATAAAATGAATGATATAATATATACAGTTTCTGATAACATGCATTAGGGTAGCTAAAAGAATAAATAACACAATTTAATTTACTGGTCTAACAAAGATCACAAGATGGAAAAGTGCATATCTGTTCGAGGAATTCCCAAATGTTGTCCTAATTTATTTGTGTATCCTAAATCTGCTACTTCTCCCACTTTTGCGGAGCAATAAAAACAAGTGTGGGATCAAGTGATCAGTTTTGTTTCAAATCTTTTTTATTTTAGTCAAAGGAAGAAGGTCACACTCCACAGGAGCGTCAGGTACACAGCGATAAGCCTACAACCCTAGTCAGGTTGGTAGGAAGGCATATCAGGTGGCAATGAATTCCAGGGGAAAGAAAAATTATACACAGCGTTACGCCTACAACCCCAGAGGGGCCGGCCGCGATCAAGTGGCAGATAACAACATCAGTTAGACCTGTGGAGTGGCAAGACCCAGACGGCCTTTCTATGCTATAGACGAGCAACAGGCCCACATGTAACAATCATTCCAATGGGGCACCAGGGCGCGAAAAGAAGACAGTGATAGGAAGAAGAGGAGCAGACAGAGGTAATTAAGCAGGAAAAGGAGGTAGGATGGGAGAGCAAGAGTAGAGATAGCGCGTGCCTGGGAGGGAGGCCGAGAGTCTAGTCTATTGATGGCAGCTTTGAGGTGCAGCATAGGGGGGCAGTCATTGTCGCAATCTGCTCAGGTCAGGGGGGACAATAGCATCCTCAAACAATCTCAGCGTCCTAAGTTTGGTAGGCATGTAGCGCGCCCGTTCAACTGCGCAAAGGTATTTGACTAGGGGCTGCCTTACAGCTTCGTAGCGGGTAGCACGCGCTTGCAGCCGGGCTGTAAATAGTTCCATTGTAAGGACATGCCAGAGGTGCACAAACCAGGCCACAATTGGAGGAGCTTCGGGCTTCTTCCAGTGTAAGGCTATAAGCTGTTTGGCAGCACCCAGCATTTGGAGCGTCAGGATCCAATCACTCCTGTTCAGGGCCTTTAAATTAGCAGGCTTAATACCCAGCAGGATGGTGGTTGTGAGTTCAGGCAGAGGGAATCCCAGTACCCCCTTGATGTGGCTAAGGACCTCCTTCCAGAAGAGGGTCAGCGCCGGGCACGCTCACCAAATATGAATGAGATCTCCCGTTGCAGATCGGCACCGCCAGCACAGGGGTGAGGAGTTAGAAAACATCTTATGAAGGCACTGGGGAGTGTAATAACATTGGGTCATTAATTTATAGGCATTTTCCCGCTGTGGGATGCTACGGGATATTTTGGGGATGTCCCGCCAGAGCCTATGCCATTGCACAGGGGAAATGTCCATGTCCGACATTGCCTGCCATCTGTCCTGGTAGGGGTGGGAAGCCGGTATTTGAGTGTGCTGGAGGATCTGGTAAATACGATACACCAGTCCTTTTGATTCGATGGGGTGGCGGGCCAGCCACTCAAAGGGGATGAAAGCGCGCATAGCTGCCTGGTACATTGAGTCTGCAGTCACCCAATGTTGCAGCTGGGTATACTGTAATTGCGCCATCGATGTGACACGGAACTCCTCACTACATTGAGCGAAGGATTTTAGTTTGCCCTCCTTGAATAAGTCTGTAACCACCCTGCAGTCCCCTTGAGTCCACTTGGCAAAGGCTTGTGTGTGATTTGCCAGTGGAAAATACGGGTTCCCCTCTATCGAGGTGTGCGGCGAGGGAAAGGTCGTGAGGCCTCTGCGCACAGCTACCGCGTCCCAGATGTCAAGCACCGTCCTCGTAGGCACTCTTAGAGCGTGCCGTCCGCTGATGCCAGACTAGGTCCCAAATGGTTCGCCCCGTCACGGCCCGATCCATGTGGAGCCATCCCTTTTCACTCTCCATTACTCCCCATTCCACCACAAAGCAGAGATGCGAGGCCCAGTAGTAGTCCAATAAATCGGGGCATGCCATTCCCTCCCTGTCCCGCTGTGTCATTAACAGTTTCTGGGAGAATCGAGGCCTCTTACCGCCCCAGATGAAGGTGGTGAGGGCACCCTGGAGATCGCGAATGTAGCGGAGCGGGATGGGCGTGGGGAGACACTATAATAGGTACAGGATTTTAGGGAGGATTGACATTTTGACAGCGTTGTGCCTGCCCAGCCATGTCATTACTAGGGGCTTCCACTGTCGTAGTTCCTCCAGGACCGACCGTCGACACTCCCGCCAGTTTACTTGCGTCCACGTGTCCAGGGAAGGAGTTATCTGCAATTCGAGGTAACGGATGCTCTGGGTGGCCCACTGGTATGGCGCCAAATGCTTAAGGTGGGGGATGTCTGTCTCCGGAACGGTAATGTTGAGGGCCCAAGATTTGCTGTGGTTAATCTTAAGACCCGAGGCCCACTCGAAAAGGGTCAACGCAGAGTGGAGTGCTGGCAGAGACTCACCGGGGTGGGTAAGGGTGAGGAGAATATCATCAGCAAACAGTGCAACCTTGTTCTCGCGGCCCCCGAGGAGGATACGTGTATGTCGGGTGCCCGACGGATCATTGCTGTCAGCGGTTCCACCACTAGGGCGAAGAGCAAGGGCGATATGGGGCACCTCTGCCGGGTGCCCCTGCAAATGGGGAACGGCGCCGAGAGATGCCCATTGATCCGGATCCGGGCCTGCGGGGCGAGGAATGGCGCCATGATCCTAGTGATCATGTCTGGTCTTAGTCCAAGCTTACCAAGGACCACCCGCAAGAAGGTCCAACCCACCCAGTCAAATGCCTTCTCCCTGTCCAACGAGAGTAGGTAAGGCAGAATATTCCAGTGACGCGCCTTCCCCACCAGGTGAGCTATTTTGCACACGTTTTCCGCCCCCTGCCGATTACGGATTAAGCCAACCTGATCCGGGTCCACGAGACCCGGCATGTGGGGATCCAGACGCTTTACCAGGATCTTGGTGTAGATCTTAAAATCGGTGGTCAGCAGAGCTAAAGGGCGGTACAAGGCGCATTGCGTAGGATTCTTTTCCCGGTTTCAGAATCAGCGCTATCTCCGCCATTCCCATGTCCCGAGACGGTCCCTCCTCGTCGGTTAAAGAGTTGAACAGCCTCAAGAGATGGGGTCCAAGCTGCGACTGGAACATACGGTAAAAGGATAGAGGTAGACCATCCGGCCCTGGGGTTTTCCCTAGGGGGATATCCCGTATGGAGGCCGCTATCTCCTCCTGGGCGATCGGGCTTTCCAAAGCCGTTGCATGGTACGGATGTAGTGGTGTCCCCGTATAGGCATTCAGGACATCTGCCACGGCGCCTGGGTCTGGTGGTTCCTCCTGATAAAGCGCGGTGTAGTAGGCTCGGAACGCCTCGCATTTATCCTTCTCGAAGACGGCTTTTGTCCTATCAGAGAGCTAGACACTGGCGATGTGGGCCTGGGCTGCCCGCGCCCTCAGGCGACTCGCCAGTAAGCTGTCCACCTTGTCCCCACCCTCGAAGTATTTCTGCTTCAGGACCAACAGGGAAGGCTCCGTCTTGTTGGTACGCAAGAGCCGGAGCTGTCCTCTGAGATTGGCGAGCCGCCGTCTACACACAGCAGAGTTGGCCCTATGGTCCCGCTGTTTCTCCCATTTAATGTCCCGCTTAAGATTATTTTTGAGGGTTCTGGCCGCGTGAGTCCGTGCAATCGAAAGGGTGGTGATGTGGCCCCGGATCATCGCCTTGAAGGCATCCCATACGACAGAGAAGGGTGTCTCCGGCAGGTCATTACTGGCAAAGTAGGTGTCTACATTGTCCGCGTCCCGAAGGACGCCTGGCGGCAAACGCCATCACGCCTCTCGAGCGGGGTGAACGGCCGGGTCCTGCAATAGCAATTCAACATGCGCATGGTCCGATAGCGAGATGGCAGACATGGAAGAGCCCAATACGTCCCTCAGCAGAGCATGGGAAATAAATAAATAGTCGATACGGAGTACGAGCGGTGGACATGGGAATAGAACGAGTAGTCCTTCAGCCCCGGGGAGCGGTAGCACCATACCTCATAGAGCCCCAGGTCCATGACCCGGGCGCGCATCGCAGAGGACATGGCCCTAGAGCCGCAGGCCGAGGTATCACTACGGTCTACATCCTGGTCCCAGACTAAGTTAAAATCTCCCCCCAGGATCAGGCAGGGGTCCCCCCGCGGGACATGTTCATTTAAAAAGCATAGGTACCGATCCTGCAACTGATTGGGCGCGTACACATTACATAAAGGGTAGGTGTGCCGGCCAATGCCCACACTCACCCGAAGGAAGCGCCCATCTTCATTCCTGAAGAGCTTGGAGTCCCCCCGCCTGATGCCATTCCTACTAAGAATCACCACGCCTGCTGTCTTGGTGCTTGCCGCAGCCCAAAATTGGAGGGGGTATCTGGGGTGCGCCATACGCCCAACATCTGCCTGCAGAAGATGGGTCTCTTGGAGAAATATGATGTCAGGGTCCTGCTGCAGGAGATATCGCCAGGTCTGCCGCCTCTTATTGGGGGAGTTCAGGCCTTTGACGTTAAGCGTCAAGACCTTTAGGGGACTAGGTAAGGGGGCAGTCATAATGGAGTACTAGTGGGAACCGCATGTGCCCCTCCACCCCCCCTCGCAGCCGCTTACCAACACAAACACTGTTCGCCAGCGCAGCCCAGGCCAAGCGCCACAGCCGCACAGCCCCGCACAGGTAAGGAAGAGAAGAGGGAAAAGGAAGGGAGGCAAGGAAAGACGGAGAGAAGAAAGAGACAAGAAAGAAAATACATGATCCAACAGTGGCCAACAGGGCCAAGTCCAGATGACCCCGCCATCGGGCACCCTACACCCGGGGGTTCAGAAATGCCCAGGGATGTCTGTCACTCCCTCAGGGATCACCAGGGATAGGGGCGCAGTCGGTCTCGAGGTCATCGTGGGGAGGAGCCCCAGCGTCTTCCACCCTAAAGAAAGGAGCCAGGGTGCGAAACCGGGTAGAGCAGTCATCTTCAGTGGCACCCTGAGGCAAAAGGGGGGAGAGCGCCTACTCCCTGAACATGTGGGCCGTGAGTTGTCATGAACGCCCTCCTGTAAGGTCACGGGGTTGGCGGGAGGGACGTAGCCTCCTCTCGATCTCCCTCCAGGGATTTGATGTGGCAATAATGTCCTGCTTGGACTGGGAGGTGGACTGCTCGTCCACGCAGGATGAGCGTCGGTGCTGTTGGACCGTGGTCCAGGATGGTTTAGCTGGGATGCGCTCCTGCCTCCGTGGGCGAACCGGACTCACCGGCGGCGATGTCGGCAGCTGCAGAAGCTGTGCCGCCTCAGTGAATTTCCTCACAACTCTCCGCTTGGTCTCCCACTGGAAGAAAAGGGCAAAGGGGTGGCCCCATTGGTAAGCGATGCCCAGTTCCCGCAGCTTTTCAGTGACCAGCTTGAAGGCTCGCCGCCGCTGGAGGGTGTTGGGTGCTAAATTTTGGAAAATTTGGATTTTATGTCCCCTATAAGTAAGGTCCGGCTTGCTTCGCGCTGCCCGCAGGATGGCCTCCTTCTCCGTGAAGAAATGGACCCTCGTCAGGATATCCAGAAGGAGTCCCGGGTGCCCCAGCGGTCAGGAAACCCGGTGGGCCCGGTCCAGGGCCGGCGGTGAGGCATCGTCGTCTCCCCAGACCTCATGGAGGAGCTGTGCAACATAGATCAGGATATCCTTCCCTTCCTCTCCGAGAGGCACTCCGCAGATGCGGAGGTTGTTCCGGTGGCTCCTATTCTCCAGATCTTCCTGCTTGACCTGCAGCTCTACGTGTTGCTCCTCAAGCGTCGCCAGGCATTGTCACAGGAGCTCTTGGTCCTCAGTGCGGGCATGAACTGTCTTCTCCAGACCGTCTACCCGGTCTCCCAAGTCCGTGACCTCCTGGCGCAGCTCCCGTACACAAGTGTGGACCTCAGAGCGGAGGGAGCCAATCTCCATTTTAAGCTCTGACATAAAGGATGTCATAAACGCCTGTGTCACCGGGGCCGCATCTGCCGAGGTCCCCGAGGCCTCCGTCATCGGTGCTGTTGCCCCCGCCTTGCTCCCCATTGCCACCACCGAGTTGTCCCTAAGGGGCACTGTCCCTTCAGTCTTGCCCCCTTTGGAGCGTGTCATGGCCAGGGTAATTGTGTCTCACCCAGACCACCAGCGCCTCGAGGGCCGGGGTAGGGGCTGTTGGAAGCAATAAACAGATCGTAGGAGAGAGTCCTCTCGACCCCTACCCTGGAGCACCGCAGTATAGGATCCCAGTCAGCCCAAACACGAGTCGCCAAGAGGCCCCGCAGCGAAGTCGCAGTAGCAAGTTCTCCCCGAGGCCGCCACAGGAGCCTCTCACCTCACCTCGGGCGCCGGCAGCTTCTCGCGGGTCTGTACCCTGCGGGGCAGCAGGGCGGGCCTCAGCACGAGAGTCTCAAGGTGGCGTCTCCTGCCGCGGGATCTCCGCTCGCCTCCGGCTTTCTGCCCGCTCTGGCACTACAGGGGCAATTCCACAGCACCGCATAAAGCCCAGGTAAGGGCAATCAGCATCCACCCCCAGCAGGGCAAAAAGGACCCCCCAGCTCCGCTTTCATGGCTTAAGCAGGCGGCAGATGACGGGAGCTCCTCCGCAGCACGTCCTACCACATCGCTGGTCAGACCACGCCCAGAGTGATCAGTTTTAACCATAATTTTGTTCCAATTGAATAAAAAGAAATATCTCAAAATATCATAAGGAAAAAAAAAGGTACATACATAGTGCACATAAATAAGAAAACAAAACAGGTGATGGACCAAATGTGGATCAATGTCACACATTCACCCCAGTCGAAAGATCTGGGCCCAAATCCATCGTTTTTTTGCACTCCACACCACCCTGGGTTAGACAATGGCGATATGCAAATCAGCTCTGACCCTGTGCCCCATGGGAACAGTCCAGTCCGAACTACAAAAGCCATGTCCTTCCCAGAACGGAATCAAGCATCCGAGGACCGGACCGGTTTCGAGGTAACACCTCTCATCAGTCCGGCTAGCTTGACTCCAGTGGTGTGGAGTGCCTGGGACCCACGTCTGAGCATCCCAAGCGCACCCAGCGGGGTGAATGTGTGACATTGATCCACATTCGGTCCATCACTTGTTTTGTTTGCAAATTCCGTCCTAAGTGCGCTGGGGATGCTCGGACGTGGGTCCCAGGCACTCCACACCACTGGAGTCAAGCTAGCCGGGCTGATGAGAGGTGTTACCTCGAAACCGGTCCGGTCCTCAGATGCTTGATTCCGTTCTGGGAAGGACATGGCTTTTGTAGTTCGGACTGGACTGTTCCCATGGGACACAGGGTCAGAGCTGATTTGCATATCGCCATTGTCTAACCCAGGGTGGTGTGCAGTGCAAAAAAACGATGGATTTGGGCCCAGATCTTTGGACTGGGGTGAATGTGTGACATTGATGCACATTCGGTCCATCACTTGTTTTGTTTGCAAATTCCGCCCTAAGTGCGCTGGGGATGCTCAGACGTGGGTCCCAGGCACTCCACACCACTGGAGTCAAGCTAGCCGGGCTGATGAGAGGTGTTACCTCGAAACCGGTCCGGTCCTCGGATGCTTGATTCCGTTCTGGGAAGGACATGGCTTTTGTAGTTCGGACTGGACTGTTCCGATGGGGCACAGGGTCAGAGCTGATGTGCATATCGCCATTGTCTAACCCAGGGTGGTGTGGAGTGCAAAAAAACGATGGATTTGGGCCCAGATCTTTGGACTGGGGTGAATGTGTGACATTGATCCACATTCGGTCCATCACTTGTTTTGTTTGCAAATTCCGCCCTAAGTGCGCTGGGGATGCTCAGACGTGGGTCCCAGGCACTCCACACCACTGGAGTCAAGCTAGCCGGGCTGATGAGAGGTGTTACCTCGAAACCGGTCCGGTCCTCGGATGCTTAATTCCGTTCTGGGAAGGACATGGATTTGTAGTTCGGACTGGACTGTTCCCATGGGACACAGGGTCAGAGCTGATTTGCATATCGCCATTGTCTAACCCAGGGTGGTGTGGAGTGCAAAAAAACGATGGATTTGGGCCCAGATCTTTGGACTGGGGTGAATGTGTGACATTGATCCACATTCGGTCCATCACTTGTTTTGTTTGCAAATTCCGCCCTAAGTGCGCTGGGGATGCTCAGACGTGGGTCCCAGGCACTCCACACCACTGGAGTCAAGCTAGCCGGGCTGATGAGAGGTGTTACCTCGAAACCGGTCCGGTCCTCGGATGCTTGATTCCGTTCTGGGAAGGACATGGCTTTTGTAGTTCGGACTGGACTGTTCCCATGGGGCACAGGGTGAGAGCTGATTTGCATATCGCCATTGTCTAACCCAGGGTGATGTGGAGTGCAATAAAACGATGGATTTGGGCCCAGATCTTTGGACCGGGGTGAATGTGTGACATTGATCCACATTCGGTCCATCACTTGTTTTGTTTGCAAATTCCGCACTAAGTGCGCTGGGGATGCTCAGACGTGGGTCCCAGGCACTCCACACCACTGGAGTCAAGCTAGCCGGGTTGATGAGAGGTGTTACCTCGAAACCGGTCCGGTCCTCGGATGCTTGATTCCGTTCTGGAAAGGACATGGCTTTTGTAGTTCAGACTGGACTGTTTTCATGGGGCACAGGGTCAGAGCTGATTTGCATATCGCCATTGTCTAACCCAGGGTGTTGTGGAGTGCAAAAAAACGATGGATTTGGGCCCAGATCTTTGGACTGGGGTGAATGTGTGACATTGGTCCACATTCAGTCCATCACTTGTTTTGTTTGCAAATTCCGCCCTAAGTGCGCTGGGGATGCTCAGACGTGGGTCCCAGGCACTCCACACCACTGGAGTCAAGCTAGCCGGGCTGATGAGAGGTGTTACCTCGAAACCGGTCCGGTCCTCGGATGCTTGATTCCGTTCTGGGAAGGGCATGGCTTTTGCAGTTTGGACTGGACTGTTCCCATGGGGCACAGGGTCAGAGCTGATTTGCATATTGCCATTGTCTAACCCAGGGTGGTGTGGAGTGCAAAAAAACGATGTATTTGGGCCCAGATCTTTGGACTAGGGTGAATGTGTGACATTGATCCACATTCGGTCCATCACTTGTTTTGTTTGCAAATTCCGCCCTAAGTGCGCTGGGGATGCTCAGACGTGGGTCCCAGGCACTCCACACCACTGGAGTCAAGCTAGCCGGGCTGATGAGAGGTGTTACCTCGAAACCGGTCCGGTCCTTGGATGCTTGATTCCGTTCTGGGAAGGACATGGCTTTTGTAGTTCGGACTGGACTGTTCCCATGGGGCACAGGGTCAGAGCTGATTTGCATATCGCCATTGTCTAACCCAGGGTGGTGTGGAGTGCAAAAAAACGATGGATTTGGGCCCAGATCTTTGGACAGGGTGAATGTGTGACATTGATCCACATTCGGTCCATCACTTGTTTTGTTTGCAAATTCCGCCCTAAGTGCGCTGGGGATGCTCAGACGTGGGTCCCAGGCACTCCACACCACTGGAGTCAAGCTAGCCGGGCTGATGAGAGGTGTTACCTCGAAACCAGTCCGGTCCTCGGATGCTTGATTCCATTCTGGGAAGGACATGGCTTTTGTAGTTCGGACTGGACTGTTCCCATGGGGCACAGGCTCAGAGCTGATTTGCATATCGCCATTGTCTAACCCAAGGTGGTGTGGAGTGCAAAAAAATGATGGATTTGGGCCCAGATCTTTGGACTGGGGTGAATGTGTGACATTGATCCACATTCGGTCCATCACTTGTTTTGTTTGCAAATTCCGCCCTAAGTGCGCTGGGGATGCTCAGACGTGGGTCCCAGGCACTCCACACCACTGGAGTCAAGCTAGCCGGGCTGATGAGAGGTGTTACCTCGAAACCGGTCCGGTCCTTGGATGCTTGATTCCGTTCTGGGAAGGACATGGCTTTTGTAGTTCGGACTGGACTGTTCCCATGGGGCACAGGGTCAGAGCTGATTTGCATATCGCCATTGTCTAACCCAAGGTGGTGTGGAGTGCAAAAAAACGATGGATTTGGGCCCAGATGTTTGGACTGGGGTTAATGTGTGACATTGATCCACATTCGGTCCATCACTTGTTTTGTTTATAAATCAGAAAAGGCTGGCGGAGAACAGTATTGATTTCCCACTCTTGCTGGAAAATAAAGTGCCTGTGCTGAGTCAGGAATACATTTTTGCCAGAGAGATTACCAGGTGCAATCTTTTGTGGGCAAACACATATTGCGCCGAATAGCTGGCAGGTGAGCGACAGTAGTATCAGATAAAACATAGGGTTAATATTAAGATGATCCAATGAAAGCTAATTATGTTAAAAAAAATATATATATATATGTATAGAATCACGGCGGCGTTATCGGAGAAAAGCGCCTGACCTTAAAAATTATTGGTAACTAGTAAAGGGCGTTAGAATAGCCTAAAACCTCATTAACTCCTTTTTCATGTTAGCACTACGAATATGCCGCATAAAGTGTAGAAAACATGAGATGGAAAACACGATGGGTGTTTGGGTGTCGAACTTTAATATTCTAAGAGTCTCAGAACAGTGTCTGAGGCCCATATTCCTACATAGCCGGACCAGCCAGCGGGACCTTGGCCTCCTATAAGCTTGGTAAAAGAAAAGTATGTGCACTTCAGTCTTCTCCACGTTCAGACATACAGGGCAGTCCCGACTGCTGTCACCCAAACAGTTAGTGGTGAATGATCTGAGTGGACGCGTCCCGGGTCTGAACTGGATGTATAACTTCTTTGCAAATATTGGTTGGATATCATCTAGTGCTGGTTCAAGGCGATATTCTAGTTTTGTTTCCATAACCATTTGTGATAGGTGCCCTGGAGAACTCCTCCCTAGCTGGTTCTGTTTTAACTCTCTGTAGTTCTCAATTAGTGCCTTTCTGGGAGTCACAGTGCTAGATTCTTTGGCTGAACTCCACAGATTTGTCCTCCCCAAGGCCTGGCATGTGTTCCTTATGTACACCAGCCAGGGCAATTTTCCTACACCGTGCAAACTCATCACCTCCCTTAGTTCGTCTCTATAGGGGGCAAGCTCTGGGGTGCTCCATAGACGACGCCAGAATAAAAGTGGTTTTAAAGCTATTTCATCTGGTATGGGGTTAGTCCCAAGATCCAGCCTAAGGGGGATTAGAGGGGAGCTAACAGGGAGTCGTAGGAGCTGCCTGGTGAAAGAGTTCTTTGTTGAGGATAAAAGGGTGCTGGGGCAGTGACCTCATAATTCTGCCCCGTACAGAGTAACTCCCCTAGCCTGAACCGCATAAAGTTCAACCGCAGGACCTATTACTTTGTGGGAGCAATTATTGTAGACCTTTAGAATGCCCCCTGATGCCTGGGCCAGTTTTAGGTTAGCTTTTTGTATTTGGGCCCCCCAGTCCATTTTTTCAATTAGAGTGATCCCGAGATATTCGAAGATCGACACCCTCTCTAGGGCCATTTCATCTAAACAGGGGTTTGGGCGAATGTGATTTTTCACTTGAAAACCATGTATTTGGTTTTCTGTAAGTTGATCTCAAAACCCCTGTTTTTACAGAAGGCACTGAATGCATTGAGGACCCTTTGCATACCCATGGGGGATTTTGATAGTAATAGGGTGCCGTCTGTGAACATCAGGGCAGGTATCTTACAGTTTGCTAGCCGGGGTGCAGCAATATCTTTTCCTGCCATCAGGAACTCTATTAACCCGTTTATAAAAAGGGAGAAGAGAGTTGGGGCCAGGATGTAACCTTGGCGTGTGCCTTTTTTGACCGGGAAAGGGGCTGAGAGCTCTCCCCCAGCAGCTATTTGGTTAAACTGCTATGTTTGTGCGCTGTTCTTGTTTTTAAAAGGACGAGACCTTGCCCATTAAAATATTTTCATAAGGTTGTCTATCCTATTTTAACTCACCACTTATGCTGTTCTTGCACTGCACTTGATCCCATCTGATCTATATCACATGGTCCAACAGTGATTGCGGGTCACTACCCTTATCCATCACAGGGTACGATCTTTGTCTCAATGATCTAGAGACACACAACCCTATGGATGACCAGATGATAACATTGATCATTACAAGTTTTTGATGGGAATCCTATATAAGGTTCTATTGATCTACAATCACTGGTGGCCCTCTCTTTAGATTTTTACGTGTTCTGTGAGAACTTTTTAGTCTCAACTCCTACCATTTGGACATAACTAGTCGTAGGTTTAAAACAAATAGGAACTTATATGTTATTTTCCTACTAGACCCCTAGGTTTTCTTGTTGTTTATTCTATTCCATAAGGGATACTACCTAGGCTGGTCTTTAAATATCCCTTGGGCCCTCTCTTCACGGTTTGTTATTTGTAGTTCTGCTCTTTTGCCATATCTTATTTGAGCATAGTTGCCTTGATGAAGGCGTTTCATCTCATGGCAAAGGTAATCTGGAGCCCCTAATTCCATTAATATATCCCACAATTATCCCTCGGAACTCAATCAAAGGCGGATTTAAGGTCGACAAAAATGAGATAGAGGGTGCCACCCTCTATGGTCACACTTTTCCAAAACAAGAGCTGTAATCGAAAAATGTGATCGATGGTAGAGATATTGGCCCTAAACCCAGCTTGGAGGGGTGTGAGTACATTATGTTCTTCTATCCAGGCCTGTAATTGGCCCAGGAGGGCACGTGCATAGATTTTCTGGCTTACGTCAATTTGGCTAATGGGGCGGTAGTTTGCTGGGCTCAGCTGGGAACCCTTTTTGTAAATTATGTAATGTAATGTAAAAAATTCTTATAGAGCGCACTTACACCCAGCGGTTTCATGGCGCTATAGGCAGTAGGGAGACAGAGAGAAACAGACGGGGCAGAAGGAAAGGGAACTAATTGTGTGCTTTACGGAACAGATGTGTTTTCAGGAGAGACCTGAAGCAAGGGTAAGAGGTGGTGAGCCTGAGCTCTAGAGGAAGTGCATTCCAAAAAGAAGGGGCAAGAAACGAGAATTTTAGCCCTCCATGTTTCTTGCGTTTGAAAATGGGAGTTTTAAGTAGGGCAAGATGGGAGGACCGGAGATTCCGGGAGGGGACATAGTGATGGAGAAGAGAGGAGATGAAGGCCGGGCCGAGGCCAGCCAATGCTTTGAAGATGGTGCAGCCCAGTTTAAAATTGCACCGTTCGACCACGGGAAGCCAATGAAGGGTTTTTAATAGTGAGCGAACATGCTGGTGCCTGGACTGATTGAAGATCAGTTGTGCCGCCTGGTTCTGGACCAGCTGTAATCGGTTCAGCTGATAGGCGGGGATGCCAACATAAAGAGAGTTGGCATAATCTAGCCTGGATATAACCAGGGCCAGTAAGGCCAGGGTGAGGGCCTCTGTTGTAATGAATCGAGATATCTTACGGATTTTACGTAAGTGAAAGAAGCTAGACGAGACCACCGCGTTAATCTGGGGTTTCATCGACAGATCTTTACAGATGGCCACCCCAAGGCTTTTGGCAGATTCAGCAGGGCGAGGGGGGAGGCCTAAGCGAGTAGGCCAGAAGTTAGGGTTCCAGGGATTGGAGGTGCCCCCGATAAGAACCAATTCGGTCTTATTGGGTTAAGTTTCAAATAGTTTGCTCCCATCCAATCACTGATGTGACACAGAGTGGACTGGAAGTTGTGAATGGATTGATCCGAGGAATCGATATCGAGGATCAGTTGAATGTCATCAAAATAATTAAATGCAGTGACATTGCTCCTTCGTAGGGAGCGAATAAGGGGGGCAAGATACAAGTTAAAAAGAAGGGGGGAAAGAGAAGAGCCCTGCGGGACGCCGCATGTTAATCCAACCTTGTCAGCAGAAAACTGAGAGAGGCGGACAGCCTGATGACGGTCACTCACAAACGAGCGAACCCAGTCAAGGGCTGATCCCCGGATGCCGGCCTCCTCAACAAGGCCAACCAGAATATCATGGTCGACCGTGTTGAAGGCAGCCGACAGATCGAGAAGTACCAAAGCCTGGCTGGTGTTACCGTCCGCTCCCTTCCGCAACTCTTCCATCACTGAGAGAATGACCAACTCAGTTGAATGGGCAGGTCGAAACCCGGCCTGTTGGGAGTCAAGAAACTGTGAGTGTTCAATAAATGAACTCAGACAGTGGGTAACATGAGCCTCAAGAACTTTGCTGAGGTAAGGGAGTAGGGAAATAGGGCGGAAGTTGTTCATAAGGGAGAGATCAGCATTGGGTTTCTTGAGGATGGGCACCACAACAGCGGTTTTAAAAGAACTAAGGACTGAGCGCATTTTGAGTGAGTTGTTTAGGAAAGTCAGAGGCGGAATGGGACAGGTAGAGAAAGCCTCACGCAGAACGTGGGGGGGGGCATGAGTCAATGGGGGAGCCAGAGCTCACCTTATTTAGTAAAGTTAGAAACTCGTCCTCCGAAATAGGAGGTATTTGTGTGAGCTGTTACGAGTTATGGACAACAGGAATGGAGACAAGAGTGGGTGAATCAGGGGGGGCAAACATGAAATTCTATTTTTAATTTTAATGACTTTTTCAATAAAAAATAAGTTAAGGGAGTCACAAAGTGCCTGGGAAGGGGGAGGTTTGATGGAAACCCGATCTGGGTGCGAGAGTTCTTCCATAATAGAAAAAAGATCTTTTGCCTTAGAGGCTGAGTCTGCAATTTTCTTAGAGAAATAATAAGTTTTAGCTTGCAAAATAGCTAGCTTGTAATCTTTGAGTAAGGCCGTAAATACCAGCTTCTTATCAGGAGCATAGACTCATCGCCAACAGCGCTCGGCCTGTCTGAGTTTGAGTTTTTTTACTTTAAGTTCCTCTGAAAACCATCTTTGTGCATGATGGGGGCGTTTTAACCTGACCTGTTTGAATGGGGCTACGGTATCGCTAGCAGATTCGAGCCAGCCCCGCAGGCCCTGCGCTTGAGTGTCCAACGAGTCACCCTCTGGTGGGGAAGAGGCTCTAAGTAAGGTGACAAAAGAGCCCAAGTCGGCCCTATTCCAGTTCCTGGCAGGAAGGTTGCCCTCAAGAGTGCGACTAACATGGATAGTAATGGCGAAAGAAAAAGTAATATTAAAGTGGTCCGACCAGGTGCAAGGAAGGACAAGAGGAGAGGAGATGTCCAGGTTGGAGGTCCACACCTGGTCAAGGGTGTGGCCCTTGATGTGAGTTGCTAGGTGGATATGTTGGGAGCAGTTCATACCCAGTAACAGGTCAGAGAAGGTGGATGAACAAGCACTCTATCTGTCATCAGAGGGCCAATAGTTAAAGTCCCCTAAGATCAAGGTTTTTGAATTGTTAATAACCAACTGGGAGAGCATATCACTGAACATTAACGGAAAATTGGGCATGGGCTGAGGGGGCCGATAGACTAAGACACAGATAAGGGGGGTCACAGGAGAAAAATGTAAAAAACGTTTACATTTACAACGCCAATAGCTCTAACTCTCACAAATGCGAAACCTATTGTATCGCAAGCACTTCTTTAACTATTACACGGGTATGCAGAGTGGTGGAGACAGGGTGCCGGTCCTCCAAATGGCACTCAGCAATTCCGCTGCTTACGACTTACAGGAGGAACCAGGAGGCCTTTTTGGTCCCCAAAGTCCCTCAGGAGTAAAGTGAAATTCATCCCCCATCCCGCAGTTTGCTAGGAGATGCATTTACAGAGTGGTGGAGAAAGGGGGGCAATGCCTCCAAAGATGTCTTAGCAATCCCACTGTGTGGGACTCACTGGAGGAAACAGAAGGGGTAGTTGGCCCCCAAGGACAACCTTGGGGCCAACTACCCCTCCTATTACCTCCAGTAAGTGCCACACAGCAGGATTGCTAAATTCTAATAGCAGGCCACGCCCCCTTTGCCCACCATTCTGCAAACGTACTCCTTGGTGCGCTCTTGGTTGGGGATTGAAGTCCCCTTTGCTGCTGAGGGTCCCTAGGGGCTAAATAGCCTACCTCTTACCTCCAGTAAGCCCCACACAGTGGGATTGCTCAGTGGTGGACACCACTCTGCAAACCCGCCTCCTGGTGTTTTCTAAGTTGGGGTATTAAGTCCCCTTCATTCCTGAGGGTCCCTGTGGGCCAACTTGCCCCAAACATCTGGATTGCTGAGAGTGCTCTGAGGCCACACACCCTTTTTACACCACTCTGCAAACACGGCAGCTGGCACACTGCTGCTCGGAGGATGAAGTCCACCTGTGTCCTGAGGTTCTCAGGACACAACAAGACCTCATCACCTTACCAGCAGTGCACCAAGATGCGGGTTTGCAGAGTGGTGTAAAAAGGGGCGTGGACTTGGACCACCTCTCTGCAATCCAGCTCAGTGGCGCTTACTGGAGGTACCTGGTGGGCTAGTTGACCCCCTAGGACCCTCAGTATTCAAGGGAAAATAATTCCCCAACTTACAACGCACCAGGGGGTGCATTTGCAGATTGGTGCAGGGAGGGGGTGGGGAATCTGGCGAGATGCCAGCTTTTTTAATGTATTTATTTTTTTAGAAGGGGGCTGTGTGCCCCCCCCCCCCCTTCTTTTATCATTTTTGGGGTCCTGGGGACCCCAACCCCAGTGCCTGCCCCTTTTTAATAAAAAAAAGGGAGGGGACTGCGCTGCCCCCCTTCCAAGTCCAATGTTGGCCTGGGACCCCATCCCCCGGGGCATGGCCTCCTTTTCCAAATGTAGTTATTGTGGCCGGAGCTCAAGGGCAACTGCTTCACAGCTTTTTTTTGTTTACAAGAGATTGGAAAGCTCTGGCCCCCGCATCCAAAGGACATTGTAGTACCGCTGCTTGCACAGTCCGACTTCACGAAGAGGCCAGCTCATTGTAGCTGAGTCTCCAACAACTATGGGGCTTGGATACATGCGGTGAGATGTCAAGGGGGCCCGGGAGAGATCTTTATGCAGCGAGGACTCTGTCATATTTTAAAACTGCACCTACACACACTTTGTCAAGATCGCCAGCACTCATTGGGAGTTTTTAATGAGGCGACGGAAAAACGCTTACCTGGTAGCCAAGATGGTGCTTTCTGGGAATCGAAGTCCTCAAAGTGAGGCTGTGTCCAGGCATTTGAGAGACCAATCGACTCAGCTGGGCTTCCACCAATGGCAGCGAGATGGATTACTGAAAAGTGACAGGTGTCAGCAATTGGTGTTTGGCATATGATTATGGGACTCATCCCGAAACGCATCATGCCTCCTGTGCTGCAATAAAGGTTTTCTTCCTGGTTCCCAGTTGTGTCCCTCCACTTCTTTCCTTTGTGGAGGTAATCTTCGTATGGATAAATACATATGTATATACGTAGACACCAAAATCTGTTTTACAGGAATATTTCCCTCTTATTTTTCTCATGCCTCTGTGTAAGCCTGGTTGGTATTGTTCTTTATTAATCCCATTTTGACATGCCTTGCACTTTGTGCACTTAACCCCTTCGCTGCGGCGGCTATTCCGCCGCAGCGCTAAAGGGGCGGGGCGGCCGCGCGGCCGCCGCATGCTGGTGACAGAACCGCTCCGTCACCAGCTACAGTTGAGCTGTGCTGGTGACGGAGCGGTTCCGTCATGACCCGCCCCGCTCTTTAGAACGCCCGCGCAGGCGCGAAATCAGCGCCGCGCAGGTGCGGCGGCCGGGCCATGACGGAACCGCTCCGTCATCAGCACAGCTCAACTGTAGCTGATGACGGAGCGATTCCGTCATCAGCATGGAAGGGGTTAAAAACCCCCTTCCGTTTATTTAGCCAGGTGGTTTTCAACCTGGGTTTTTTCAGAACATTGCTAACCAACATAAGCTTAAATGATTTTGTTCTTCTAAACGTGAATTGTGGACATTTTGACACTTTTTTACCAAGTATTGGATCATTTCTCACCAGATGCCAGTGTCTGTTACAAATATTGCGCAACTTTTCATGTTGAGCACTATATGTAGTCACAAATCTACAGTCAATCTTATTTTCTGCGCCAAATTAGGTAAATACAATACAGTCCTTCCAACAGTCAAGAGCTGTCTGTATGGGTTTTCGAGGCACTGACGTGGGTTTGTCTGACGAGTGCCTCTGCCCCAGCCCTACCAACAGTCAAGAGCTGTCTGTATAGGTTTTCGAGGCACTGACGTGGGTTCGTCTGATGAGTGCCTCTGCCCCAGCCCTACCAACAGTCAAGAGCTGTCTGCTTAGGTTTTCGAGGCACAGTTGTGTGCTCCTCTTATGAGTGACCCTGCCCCAGCCCTACCAACAGCTAAGAGCTTCCGTACTGTCTCTGACTGGGTCATACGAGGCTGCGCCCCTCTTGTTGTTTCTCGGTTAACCCCTTAAGTGCTGCCTCGGTGCATTGGCCGACGGCAGCACTACCTCCCCAGTGCTGCGCACGACCATTGAACGTCCATTCAGCACTAGTTCGAATGGACAGCGCAGCACTGGGGAGGAATGTGTAATAGCAGCTATGAGGTTAAAGTGCCCGTCATCAGGGCTATTGTGGGCTGGGCAGGTCAGAGGTCAATGCAAAACACTCCATGGAAGGAATTTCCTGCGCCTGTCAGAGATTAATGGCCCAGCAGGTGTTAATGTGGCCAGGAAAACACCGCAATCAGGAAGATGGGCATGGCAGGCAGCCCTGGGCTGAAGCACGGATTTCATGTGATTGACTCTGCCCCTGGCCTACCTGTGTTAACAGAGGCCCTGGTCTGTGTTTATTGACAAGTTACTTACTGCATCCGAGTTCAGAAAAGTTTTAAAGGTTTGTCTGG
Source organism: Lissotriton vulgaris (assembly GCF_964263255.1). Classification (NCBI taxonomy): domain Eukaryota; kingdom Metazoa; phylum Chordata; class Amphibia; order Caudata; family Salamandridae; genus Lissotriton; species Lissotriton vulgaris. The sequence continues at coordinate 1,185,003,960 of NC_141693.1, read as the reverse complement.
CATGTGATAACCTCTCCTGTGCTAGAGTTTTAGAGGCACTGACGTGTATTCTTCTGATGAGTGACTCTACCCCAACCCTTCCGACAGCTAAAGCTCTCTGCTGTGCTAGAGTTTTAAAGGCAGTAGCGTGTGTTTGTCTGATGAGTGCCTCTGCCCAAGTCCTACCAACAGTCAAGAGCTGTCTGTATGGGTTTTCGAGGCACTGACGTGAGTTCGTCTGACAAGTGCCTCTGCCCCAGTGTTCTGACCCCACTCACCTGAACAAACAGGTACTACAGGAGCAAGGATAGCTCGATCCACCCCTTGCCCGTTGTCTTAGCCACTCGAGCGAAGAACAACAATGTTCACACGAGAGACCAACACATCAGGGGGAAAACCAGAAAAGGTGATGGGCAGTTGTAGGGACTTTCATGCGACCAGCCTTTTAAACTGCAGACGTTCCATTCTTTCATAAGCTGCCGGAAAACATAAAACAAAACAAAAGGGACAGCAGGTTAAAAGACAAATACTAATCTTATAGCCCTGCCCAATCAATCCCTTTTTACTCTGTAATCAAGGCATACCCAGACAAAGATTCTAGCTTTTCCACTGAAGAAGGAATCTTGAAAAAGGGCCCCAAGGAAATATAATATGCTCCAGCCGGAGACAGACAGAATCCCTCCAAGCGCACAAATCACAGCAAGGCAAATGTCAGCCAGAATCCAAGGTAATGGCAAAAATCCAGGTGAAAACACAATCCAAGGATCCACAGGGAAATCAGGAGAACACCAGCCAAAAGAACAGGACTCCAAATACAAAAAGGCCAAAGTAGTTCCGGGGCCGAGAACCGGAGAAGAACCCAAGTAATGAAGGAAGGGCAGGAGGCCCTTATATACCGCTATAGTCCCACCCCTTGCCGTGGCTATACTATCGGCAAACAAATCAAAGAAAAGGAAAAACAATCCTGCCCGCAAAACCCCGCGTACATGCCCCGCCCGCTTCTCCCGCCCAATCAGTCCACCCGCAGTTCCCGTCAACAGACTCCCACCCGCAAGGACCTACCCACACCTCCCACCCACAGGATACAGCCCGAGAATTCCGCCCGCTTCCTGCCTGTGAGATTCCCGCCCGCTTCCTGCTTGTGTGTTTCCCATCCGCGAATGACCGCCCGTGTGCGTCCCGCCCCTGAAGAAAAGGTAAACAAACATTCAGACCGCAACACCCAGCCCTACCAACAGTTAAGAGCTGTCTGCTTGGGTTTTCGAGGCACTGACGTGTATTCCTCTGATGAGTGAACCTGCCCCAGCCCTACCAACAGCTAAGAGTGTCCGTCCTGTCTCTGACTGGGTCATACAAGGCTTTGCCGCCCCTGTGAGGTGCTTCTTTGTTAAAGTGCACGTCATCGGGGCTATGGTGGGCAGGACAGAGGTCAATGCAAGACACTCCATGGAAGGAATTTCTTGCGCCTGCCAGAGATTAATGGCCCAGCAGGTGTTCATGTGGCCAGGAAAACACCGCAATCAGGAAGAGGGGCATGGCAAACACTGGGCTGAAGCACGGATTTCTGAACAATTCTCGGAATCAGAGAATCCAATTTGGTTGTATTTTTCCGCATTTATTTTTAAATACAGACGGAAGAAAAATATTGTTCCGTCTGTATTTATATGTAAAAATCTGTTAAACGGAAAACTGGGAGCCTTAATCATGATAAAAGCAGTGACTCTGGTCGAGCGAGGGGGGCCTGCAAATCCTCATTTCCAACAAAATCGTGGTAACTGTCCGGAAGGCTGTAACTGTGGGCCCATGTGCCAATATCCAATGGCTGAAAAAAAAAGGGGTGAAAGATCTGATAATAGTAAACTTCTACAATAATGTATTCAACAGTTTACAAGATAGTGTGGTAACAGCTATTGATCAGGGTACGGAAATGTTCCTATCCATAGTTAATACTGAGTATGCTTTATTCTGGGCAGGAGATTTTAACTTGCAGGTGTGTGGAGCTCCCAATACTAAGCCATGTGGCCTCATACTATACATGAGGAATCTGATCAATGTTGCCACTATGCTTATGGGGAAAACACTTAATCAGCTGATGGTCAAATATGATCTTTACCTCCTTAGAGGAGCTAGTGGCGTAAATTAGACCTCCAATCCAACTTTTATAGGAAGAAACTCTAATTCTACAATTGATCATGTATTGGTTTCTGCCTTTGTAATTCACTCATGTGTGGTAACCTCATTGTTTAGTGACCATAATCTTCTAAAACTAACCTTTTTTTCTGGGGTATAAAGATGGATGTTTTTAACCTAGCTAACCATATAAAACCTGTTGGGACAAATGGGGTCACTATTAAATGGACAGGTGTTGATCCCTCTCTTACAATTAGGAAAATAGTATTTTCAAACCAAAGTGAAATTGCATATTGTCTTCAGGAGGAAATTACTCCATTAGTACTGACTGAAAAATGTTTTATTTTCACTAAATCAATTAAATCTATTTTGAAAGACTCCTGGGCCACTAGGCGGTAAGAAGAAGGGGTGGTTTGACGGTGCCTGCTCTAGAGCCCTAAGGGGTTTGAAGCACGCCCTGTATCAATCTCCACGTGAATATAAGGCAGCTATAGTGGCTCAGAAAATGACACTTAAGGAAGAGGCTTGGGGAAATGTGGCTATTCTAGCAAAACCCGAAATAACTAACTTTTCTGGGAGACCGTAAACGCCCCTTTTTTGAAGAATTATAACATTCCAGTGGACAAATGGGTGGTACACTTATCAGAAATGTTTGATAGTAATAGGGAGACGATCATGAGGCAGGATGGGCCGTGAGACTTGGGAAGTAACCTCACCCTTAATATTACAAATGAGGAAGTCATTCAGGCAATTCAGGCGAGTGCAGGGGAACAGGCCCCAGGACCGGATGGTGTCTCAGTTGACATTTTTAAAACCGCTCCTACCCTGTGGGGACCCATCCTAACCAGAGTCTTTATTATAGCTGCAACAGATATCATTCTTAAGACCTGGAGTGAATCCATTATAATTCCCTTACTTAAAAAGGGGAACAAAGAAGACCCTAGAAATTATAGCCCGATTTCGCTCATAGACACCACTATGAAAGTAATGAGATGTGTTCTCCTTTTAAGACTTGAAGAATGGGCAACTGAATACTCTGTTTTGACACCAGCCCAATATGGGTTTAGAAAACACTTAGGCATTGTCGAACAATGTACTAACCTAGTACTGCTTATTGGTAAATATACTAGGGCAAAGCCAGGATCCCTATACGTTTGCTATGCCGAACTAAGCAGTGCATTTGATTTAGTGGACCACCATTTGTTGTGGTCAACCCTAACAGAGATGGGAGCTCCTAGGGCTATTATTGGGTTTCTCTCCCGCCTGTACGAAAAACTGTATACTCAGGCCTGATTTGGTCCTCAGGGAGAACACCACATTTTAAGGTGGGACTGGGGATTCGGAAAGGGTTCTTATTGCCAACACTTTTATTCTCCTTATTTTTCAATGGGATTGATAATCACCTACAGGCAATACAGGCCGACGTCCCTATGGTGGCAGGTCACCCGTCACCCCTCTTATTATATGCAGACAAGGCCGTACTAGTTGCGAGAACCCCAATAGGCCTGCAGAGATTGATGGATGCATTTTCTGATTTTATGTTACAGAGGAAAAGTTCATAAATAAATCTAAAAGATATACTATGATTTGGGGGCCCAAACCCACCCCCCAACCCCCCAACCCCCCCCCAGCCCCCCCCCCCCCCCCGGAGACGCGCGAGTGCGCAATTCAAAATTGCTGCCTCCCGGTGAGCTCTGAGGGAAATTCAGGCACTTCGAGCTAATACACACACAATTGGGTCAGAGGTTAATAACGTACGCAAAGAAATGGCTAGTTTGTCAATGAAAATATCTGACAGTTCAATAAAAATACAAGATAATAAGGTTAAAGTTGACGCTTTTACCCTACTTTTGGCGAAAATTTCACCTATGTGCTCACTACTTTTGGAAATGGAAACTCGCAATAGACAATATAATCTACGCATATTCAATTTACCAGAAGATGTTGAGGGAGCTAACTGTAGATTTTATTTGGAGAATCTAATTCCTGGCCTCTTACAAATCAAATTTCCATAAAAATTCTAAATTGATAAGGCTCACAGGATTCCTTCCCATCAAAACCCTCAGCATACAAAACCACAACAAATGATCTTTAAAGTTCTTCGTCATCACCATTTGGTTTTGATCAGAAAAGCAGCACGAGAAATCCCTTCATTGATGGTCAATAGGAACAAAATATTAATTCATCCTGATTTTGCCAAAGAAACTGTCTCAATTTGCAAGGAATTCACTGCTCTTTGTCCTCAACTTAGAAGTCTTGGATTCAAATATGGTCTTTTTGATCCATTGATGATGCATATCTAGTAAGATAATTTCTCGAAATCCTTTCATTGTCCTGAAGAACTGAGACATTTCTTGGATCAGCAGTCACAGCATTCAATGGATACCCATGACTCTGCTACTTGATTACTGTCAGTCACGCTTTTTCTGACAAATTGATGATGTATTCTTGCATTGGGCTCCAACAGTCATTCTTGTAGAGCGTGTGTGCGTTTCACTTTTGACATTTATGTATTCTATTTGTCTTTTTTTCCAAATTTTATTTCTTTCTTCCCTTCTACTTGTTCTGAAGCTACTTTTTTTCTCATTCTCTCATTCTCTTTACTTATTTCTTACTTTCCTCTTCTTGATCTTTTTCTTTTTCTCTTCTATTATGGCTAATGTTCATAATATTAAAGCAGTTTCATTAAATGTTAAAGGTTTATGTCATCCAGTTAAACATACAGCATTTTTTGATTATTTAGGTAGTTGCAAAGCTGATATTTATTTTACAAGGAAACTCATATAGATTACAAAATCTTAGATTATATGAAGAAAAAATGGGTTGATACTGCTAATGGAAATAAAATGGTGTGGCTATTCTTTTTGCAAAACAATTGGATTGTCAAATTTCTTGTAAAAATTCAGATGCTGATGGGAGATATATAATCGTTAAAATGAAAGTTCACGGCTCACTCTTATTTTTGTTAAATGTTTATGGTCCTACTGCAGATGATCCTGTTTTTTGGGCTACTCTTACAATGGAGGTTCTAAAGCTTGGCAAAGTTCCTTTCATTGTTGGAGGTGATTTTAATGTTATATCTGATCCTTTAATAGATAGATTATCTCCAACTAAATTTCACCCTCCTAAAGTTTATTATGCTTTTAAATCATTTGTTCAAACCACTAAGTTAGTTGATATTTGGCGTTTACATTTCCCGACAGAAATTATTTTTTTCAAACCCACATGATTCTCATTCTAGGATTGATTATTTATTAGTTTCCAGACAACTAATTAACTCTGTAATTACTCCTAAGATTGGTAATATTGATGTCTCAGATCATGCTTTGATTTCTTTTGTTTTGAATTTAGATTAAACCTTTACTAAGCAATCTAGATGGCGAATGAATACTGGCATAGCTCTAAATGAATATAACAAACCTTGGGCCCGATGTAGGTCGGTCGGTAACGGCCAAAAATCGGTATTTTCGGCCGTTACCGACCGGTATACCTGAAATGGTATGTAGGGGCACAATTTTACAGAATCGGTAAATTTACCGATTCTGTAAAATATCGAATCGGTATTTTTACCGATTCGGTAATTTTCCGATGTAGGTGGGACTCTTCAGAGTCCCAGGAGCCTTAACGAATCGGTATTTTACCATCAAATCCAATTTGATGGTAAAATACCGATTCCGGTGTGCATGCACATGTGTGCATGCACACCTATGCCATGTGACAGGCAGACCTGCCCTTAGGGCAGGTATGCCTGCCACATGGCACCCGTGCCTGTTTTGGGGGTGCCAAAGGGTGTCAAAGTGACACCCCCTGCACCCTTGTGTGAATCGGTATTTACCGATTCGGTAAATACCGAATCGGTAATGCCCATTCATTCCTATAGGCTTTGAAGCCCATAGGAATGAATGGGCATTACCGATTCTGTATTTACAGAATCGGTAAATAGCGATTGTTAAAGATTCGGTATTTCAACATCTGGATATACCTACATATCCACACTTTAGATTTACCGATTTTTAATTACCGAATCGGTAAAATTCGGTAATTAAAAATCGGTAAATCTAATTTACCTACATCTGGCCCCTAAACTCTTATCCGCCATTCAGGATTATTTTTTACTCAACCCTGAAGGTTCTAATTCTATGATTAATAGATGGGAGGCTTTTAAAGCTAATATTAGAGGTGTAACTATCTCTATTATGGGCCACGAAAATAAAACCTTCAACGCAAATATTAAAAATTTAGAAAAACAAATTGGGAGATTTGAGCGACTTTTTATAATGCTTAATGATCCTCAATATAGATCTATACTGCAAAAGCTTAACTCAATTCTTAGTAAAAGAGCTGGCATTCAGATTTATATTGCTAAAGCCAGATTCAGTTTTAATGCCAACAGATCTGGTAGACTTTCAGCTAATTATATACGTATAAAAAAATGATAACACTCAAATTAATTCAATTCATGGCCCTAATGGTAAACTTGCTTTGTGTCACAAAGAGATTGTTAATGAATGTATTGATTTTTTATCTAATTTTTATAATAAGCTCGATTTTCATGATGAGTCCTTAATTTTTTTAATGCATGTGCATTTCCCAAGATGTCATAATCAGATAACATTCGGCTTGATGCTCCCATTACTAAAGATGAAATGTTATCAGCCATCAAATCTCTTAAAATAAAAGATATCCTGGTCCCAATGGGATTCCGACTGAGTTCTACAAAGAATTTTGGTCACAACTTTTACCTTTTTATTTCAACTTTTTACTTGTTTTGGTTCATCAAGAATTACCTCAGGTTCTTTTACTGAAGCTTTAATTATTGTACTTCCTAAGTCAGATAAAGACCCCACTCTTCAATCTAATTATCGTCCAATATTTTAATTAATCAAGAGTGTATATTATATGCTAAAATACTTGCTACTAGATTATCCCCTTTATTAGATTCTATTATACATCCTAATCAATCTGGTTTTATGAAGAATAGATATTCTGCAAACAATACAAGAACTTTGTTACATATTATTGAACTAGGGCCTTCTTTAACTTTACCTTCAGAAATTTTGGCCTTAGATGCTGAGAAAGCTTTTGATAGAATCTATTGGCAATTTTTGTTTCATACCTTATCATCATTTAATTTTGGGGACTCTTTCATCAGCATGATTTCAGCTCTATATTCTGCTCCTACTGCTCGTTTATTTATCAATGGCCAAGTTTCACATCAATTTCCCCTTGTTAGAGGTACAAGACAAGGTTTTCCCCTTTCCATACTTTTGTTTTTAATTGGTATTAAACCTTTCCTTACTTCTATAAGAAAATGTGATTATAGTAAAGGAATCAATATTAAGGATGTTATTATTAAAATCTTAGCTTATGCAGATGATGTGCTTTTATTTATTAGTGGCCCTATATCCTCATTCCCCTCCCTATTGGAGAATATAGCAAAGTATTCCACAGTTTCTGGTTATAAATTAAATACTAACAAAACTGAATTTGTCCCCTTAAATATGTATTGTACTCCTGATATGATTCCCATGAATGAAATTATTTGGCAAAAGAATAATTTTAAAAATCTTGGTATTTTAGTCTCTTCATCCATAAAATCTACAATTACTTTAAACTGTGACTTTATCCTAAATTATATTAAGATAAAACGTCCAAATGGTCTTCATTACATCTTTCCAGGAGAGGTAGAATGGATTCTGTCAAAATAGCTACTGCCCCTAAAATCTTCTACACCCTTGCCATGATCCCTATTCAATTTTTATTAAAGTTCTACAAAGATGTTGATAAACTTCTCTCCAAATTTCTTTGGAACAACAAATCACCTCGTATTACTTATACAAAATGAAAAATGTCCAAATATAAATCTGGGTTTGGTATCCCCGACTTTTTTCTTCACCATAAAGCCTTTATTTTAAAACAAAGTTCCATATGGTTTAATCATTCCTTTTAAATAATCCTCCGGCTTGTCTATATATTGAGAAATCAATAGTAAATCAATTTCCATTACCCACTTTGTTAACCATGTCTAACAAAACATATTTTTTTCATAAATTGGTTATTCTTAAATCCACTAAAATGCTTTTTAATGATCAAGATTCCATTTTTTTATTTCCCATGTATAATACGGAAGACTTGTCATTATGGTATAGCCATGCCATTAAATTGAATAGAAATATCAGTTTCTGGTATTCATGGATCAAGGCTGGTATTTTTTATCTTAAATATGTTTATTTCAACAAAACATTTATATCATTTGAGATGTTGCAAACAAGATTTGGTTTATCACAGTTTGATCTTATTAAATATCAATATTTGTGTAATTCAATTTTAGATTCTATTCCTCAGGCTATTCCTTCTAATGTTAAAGCTGATTTATCAATTTATATTCAGTATCCAAGTCATCTCATGGTGTTTTATAAAAACTATCAAATACTTTAGGTAACAATATAAATACGATTTCAACTTTTTGGAATAATGAGCTTTCACTTTCCCTGTCTGTCGATTTATGGAAAAATATTTGGCTTAGTAGTATATCTGTATGGGTACCTGTTTCACTTTATCAAACCAATTCTTACATTTTATTCAATTGTTTATGGACTCTGTTGCCTTTGTTCCAAGCTAAACTTCTTACATCTGCAAATTGTTGGCATTGTAAATTGCATCAGGGTACCTTACAACATATGCTTTTTAATTGCCCTTTAGTGTTTACATTTTGGACTGAAGTTTGGGTTATTATAAAAAAGATATTAAGGATTCATGATGATATCTCATACAAAATGGTAATATGATAATCTGCTATTTTGTCACAGAATTGAAATGATTTAGAAGGTAAACTTTTCAATTTCCTATTTTCAGCTGCGGTAAAATCCATTACTTTTTGTTGGAAAGACATTTCGATATTATCTGTTCATGCTTGGTGGACCTGGGTTTTTTTACAAGAAGAGGTGCTCAATTTTCCTGGACTGGGATTAATCATAATTCTAACTCTTATCACTCTTTTTGGATAGCTGTTGATGTATATTTTTCCTCTTAATAATATAGTTGTAGATTGTTTTTCTCATTATTGTATTTATACTACATTAATTTTTAGGATATAGTAGCTCTATTTATAGTTAATGCATTCGTTTTGATAAGTGTTCCCCTTTTCCCTCCTTGCCTTTTTATGTTTTATATGAATATGAATAATTTTCTTACCTATTGTAATTATTCTGCTAGTTTTGTAATTTATAATTGTGCATAGGTATTTTCGCTATATAATGTTTTTTCTGTATTGTTTGCGTTTGATGTCTATTAAGAAAATGCAATAAAATATTTTGAACCCAAACCCCTTAAAACAAATTATATTGAAAAACCTCTGATTAAGACAGTGAACTCCTTTTGTTATTTAGGTATTGTCTTTGTGGATAGTGGCTCTTGGTCTCAACATATTTCATATGCTACAGCCAAAATGGACATGGCAACTCAAGGTATTTAAAAATGTTCTTCCAAACTAGGGAGTCGGCTAGTTAATGAGATGGTAGTTTTACACAAAGCTAAAGGAACAAGCATAGCCTTTTATGGGGTGGGGCTATGAGGCCATTCAATTTCCAATGTCTTGAAATCTGAAGAAAACTTGTTCTTGAAACGGTTTATTTTTTTACCCTCATCTGCATCCAATACCATTGCTCATTATGAGACAGACCTCCAGTTTTTAGAAGCCTCCCTATTGGCCCTATCCCTATTACTGTGGGATTCAATATGGAAAAGGGAAGAAACAGGTTTTACCAAATCAATTGTTTTAGACTGTCTAAAATTGCAAAATGCACTCAAAATTCCATGGCTGCTGTACGTTAATACTGTTCTAGAAAAGTTATACAAAACATCAATATGGACTGAAATGTCTAAAACCTTGATCTACTCTAAGAAAGAAATTAGAGATTCCTTTCTATAAAATAGGACACATTTAAGACTTTTGACTGAAAAGAGCAACCCTAGTATGGCTCAGTATATGTCATTACAGCAGCGATGTGATTACTAATAACTATTTGTCATGTGTGACTTATGCACAGCAGCGCTCTGTATTAACAAGATTTAGATGTGGCATTCTTCATTTTCTTGTAGCTTTTCCTACTATGCAGTTTCACATGCCTGCAGATTTTTTATGTCCATGTGACAATAAAAGCAAACAGAGCATGTTGCACGTTATGCTATTTTGTAAATTTTATAAGGTTTTTAGATGTTTTTATTTAAAGCCACTATTTATTTCATATAACATCAGGTCACATATAGAGGCTATGAAATTCTTGGTACGATTAGGTGACCCCCTGACCTGTTATAGTGGGGCCTTGTTCCTTATGAGAGCAATTAATAAGAGAAAAAGTATAAGATCAAAGGAGTACTAATTTATTATGGTTTTAAACATGACTAGTTTTATAAATGATTATTTTACCTGTAATAATTATGAATTACCTCAATGATGTAGAAGCATGAACGTTATGGTCAATAAACATGTATAAGTTGTAATGTTTTTTATAATTTGATTATATTGGTTTTATCTTATAATGACTGTTCTTTTATGGCTATCTTTAGATAGTAGAAAAAAGATTAATGATGATGATGATGATGAATTCACACACTCAAGAACTGAATTCTAGGCCAATTGTTTTTGTATAAAAAATATTATGTTGTGTATTTCTAGAACCAAGCAAGCCTGGTACAGGAAAGCATAAAATACTTTTCAGTAATAAGTTACTGGATATAGAACAGTTTGAAAATGCAATCAAAATTGTATTTTGTTTGATTTACAGGGGAGCGGTAGTATGCAACACTTCAGCGGGTGCAGAGTGGGCCGGATTCACGGTTTCTGGCTGGCACCAGAAGCTATAGTTTTAACAAGTCCGGTGTTCATGGGAAATTCAGTCTTTGAAGTGAAGGCAGGCAGGTCCTCCGGGGTTCTTGAGGTTGCTTGCTGCAGGACACACTGGGGTTTCACAGGAGCAGGTTCGAGGGGAGACAGGCCTGTAGGGCTGCGTCCAAGTCAGTGGACGATGTCCTCTTGTTAGCTCTGCACGGCTTTTCATCCTTCTTCTTATCTTCTTTTCTTGTGGTTTCTGGATCTGAGGTAGGAAGGTTCAGGGTGCCCTAAATACTACATTTAGGGGCATTACACAGGTAGGTAAAGGGCAGGGACCAATGTGTCCCTTCCCTGGGGTGGGTACACCCCCTATTCTGCCACTCTCTAGTGGGAGGGGGCAGGAGCCTGTCCCTAGTTGGCTGGGTCCCCCCATCCTAAAGATGGCAGGTACTCGAGGTTGTGCTTCACCTCACCTCCCCCACCTTAGGGGTGGAGTTGATAGAGGTGGGCACACTTCTCTTCCTCACTTGTATTTCCCACCGGTTCTCCCACCCAAAGTGGGTGGTAGAACCGATGGGGACCAGTTGCTGGAAGCAGAAAATGGTCTGGAGACGCTCACAAAGGTGGCATGCCTTTGAAGCCTCTCCTTCGTGAACCCTGCCCATCCTGGGGGAGGAGGCTTGGCACCTTGTCCCAGGATGTGCATTGTTTCAGGTCCCCAAGAGCAGCAATGCTTTCGACCCAGGGGTCCAGAAACATGTCTGGTGGTGGCTGCCTAAGCAGCCACTCAGTCAGGTCATTAGGAGTTGGTCGAGTTTCAGGGGCATCTCTAAGATGCCCTCTGTTGTGCATTTTACATTAAATCCCACACTGGCATCAGTGTAAGTTTAATGTGCTGCGAAGTTTGATACCAACACAAGGGGAGCTAAGAGGGAAACAGAAGGTACAAAGGGGATCGCCCTCCACTCTAATCAATCAAATCACAAAAAAGATCCCTGTACCAAGGACAGGTATTCTATTTACTCAACATGAGAGTGCACTAGCTCTGGACCTATTATTACAATGTGCCAGAAACAACCCCCTTTCTCTTTACAGTGAGGTGTGTTTTCTCTAATGTTTTGCTGTCCATACACAAAGCAATGCTTGTATCTTGGAAACTTAAAATTACAGGGTGGCAATCAACTCAAAATGTCCAATGAACTGCCCTCAATCAAACAGTCCATCATTCCACACTCAAACAGGTGAAAGAATGTAAAAATGTGTGGTGGAGAGGAAGGCACCTCACGGGCGAACAACCCTCGGGGAACTTGGCAGATGTTCTTACCAATTCTATGCCCCTTTCTCATCATCGGTTGCCATTCCAATCCTTTGTTTAGTTTCGATTGGTATGTCAATCTGCAAACGGTAAAACCATCAGATCGTCAACCTGTGCTGAGAGCCTACATGCGTAAACTATGAAGACACTAACTGCACAGCATACTCATAAGCCGATTATTCTCCACTCAGCCCTCTTGTGGAAAGCTCTATCCCTCATCTCTACAGTGCTGTGAGGCCAAACTCCGTCCACATGGAACACCTAGCTGAGAGCAATCTGGATGGTGGCCTGATCAGCTGGTATGAGAAGACAGGGCTGAATCAGGGTAAATAGTCCCTTATCCTTTGACCCTAATATATGTTTCTAGAGAAATAAGATGTCCAGATTGGTGCCACAACAAGGTTTTTAATGGTCCTATACGGGTGTGTGTTTTCTAACTCAACAGTGTCCAGAAGGAGGTGTCCACAATCGGTGCAGTGACCGAGTGCTAATACCCTGATGAATCTGCCAAAAGCATTGGGGCAGTGAAACATGTCGGTATCAGGTATTGGTACGCATTATTAAGCTACCAGCCGTTTTAATTCACCAGCACACACTAATACGAACAATAAAGATATATAGTGAGTGTGTCTGATGATTTTATGTCACTCGTTTATGTTGGTCACATTAGTTGGCTATTGTTGTAAGCTTTCTGTCTAGCACCTCTTTACACGCATTTTTGCTTTTGTGTTGTACATTTTCTGTGTTTTGTACACTCATTTCCTTCTGGATTGGAATGGCAACCGATGATGAGAAAGGGGCATATAATTGGTAAGAACATCTGCCAAGTTCCCCGAGGGTTGTTCGCCCGTGAGGTGCCTTCCTCTCCACCACACATTTTTTCATTCTTTCACCTGTTTGAGTGTGGAATGATGGACTGTTTGATTGAGGGCAGTTCATTGGACATTTTGAGTTGATTGCCACCCTGTAATTTTAAGTTTCCAAGATACAAGCATTGCTTTGTGTATGGACAGCAAAACATTAGAGAAAACACACCTCACTGTAAAGAGAAAGGGGGTTGTTTCTGGCACATTGTAATAATAGGTCCAGAGCTAGTGCACTCTCATGTTGAGTAAATAGAATACCTGTCCTTGGTACAGGGATCTTTTTTGTGATTTGACTGCGAAGTTTGATACCAAACTTCCCAGTCTTCAGTATAACCATTATGGTGCTGTGGAGTTCGTAATGACACACTCTAAGCACCATATACTCTTAATGGCAGCACTGAACTTACAGTGCCCGGCAATGGACTTGGGCACAGGGCTCATGCACCTGTACCCTCACCACTGGCATAGGGCACCCTGCTAGAGAGGTGACTGATGTATGCCAGGGCAGTGATTTGTGGGCATGGCAATAGGGATGTGTGCCATATCGACTCTTCACTTTGTTCTGCACCAGAAAACGTAACCTGCAAAGGAAGTGTGTGAGTGTCAGGGTACAGGGTCTCTAAGGGTGTCACAATAAGTGCTGCAGCCCTTATAGGCCTTCTCTGGTCACAGTGCCCTGGGTACATGTGGTACCATTTACCAGGGGCTGACATGTGGCCGGAGATGTCAGTTGGGTTCGTTTTCGGGAAGGAACACAGGCCCTGGTTGGCATGGACCCAGGTCACACCAAGAAAAAGTGCATCAGTAGTGTGGCAAAACGTTGGGGGGTTACTGCAACAGAAACCCACTTTCCTACAATTCTGTAGTAGTCTAGACATAATTACACTACAACACATTATGTGTTACACCCGCACTTAGATTTATGAATTATTTAGACAGATTTTTCTTTAAAATAAATGACAGGTCAATTTTTGAATTCAAAATCTAGAACTTCTGCAAACATTTTGTCTTCTTGGTGTATCTTAACAGGGCTCCATGGCAGTCACTCTCAAATCATGCCTGGGCTCTGGATTATCCTGACCCCTCACTATTGACGATATTCACTTTTTGGCGCTATTTTCCCATAAAATAAAATAAATAATATCTCTGGATTTTCTTCGTGGATTTTCGTCATTTTTATGTCATTTTGCTTTTTAACTTGCTTTCTATGTTTCTGATTCAGTTTGGGATTTTTATTGTTTGACATTTAGACTTTATTGCTGCTTTGGTACTTTACACATACTTCACACATTGCCCTACGTGAAGCCTGTCTGCTCTGTGCCAGATTTACCAGGGGTTCGAGCTCAGCTTAATTAGTGACTGTAAGGTGTCATCCTGACAAGAGTTGTGGTTATTCATTAGGGGGAAGAAGTCACCCACCCAAAACAATAATCAAATGTCCTACAATGTGCATCTGTGTGGCATTTCAAAAGGGTGTTGTAGTCCACAGTATCAAATGTAGCACATAAACAACACTAAAGAAGAGCAGTTGAGTCTTCCTGGATTAAATGTAATCGTAATTCATCCAAGCTGACAGTGAAGGCTGTGCTCTTTCCTCTGCCTAGCCAAATGTCACATTTCCAGTAGTCTAAATAATTTGATTCCTCTAGATAACAGATAAAGTGCTTGTCTTCCACCCGCACTGATACTTTGCCTAAGGCCGGCAGGATCATAACAGATGTTTAATTTTCTGCCATTGAGTTATTTAGGACTATTACCTGCTTCCACAGGTATAACACCAGTACAGTTGTTAGATTAATTATTGTCATAAGAACTGATAACAAACATATCTGCAAGTTAGAGGCCAGACATAGGGCACGAGGTGAGCTCGATTTTAGCTGTGAAGGAAGGACTACCATTTTCTCTTCATTGGTTAGAGTGAAAGTTGGCAAATCAACAGAGGAGCCCAATGGTGGGCTTCAAGCTATAACAGTTGTCCTTCAAGGTGGAGATCGGGTTCTTAATACCTGAAGAGAATTTCTCGATTTTGCATGAGAAATAAGATGCTGACTGATTGCAGACCTCTTGGTAGGTCTGGACTGGTTGAAAACTGCAAGAAGGATAGATAAATTATGTTAAGGTAGTAAAAAAGTCCTTCGTAATGTTTAATGTCATAGGAGGCCTGCTGCTTCCTTTCAAGCTACGTGTAAAACAACTTTTTTCCAAAGAATTAGTGTATCAGGGTTATTAGAACATTGGAATGCTGAGAACTCTATTGAAGGCAATGGAGTAGCTCCGGCCTTATAAGGCTGTTGTAAGCCTTCTGCTCCATTGTTCCATTATAAGTCGTCCTACTATTTCCCCTTTTTAATTTACAACACTACCCTCAGTGGGAGGTATGTTATAATAACCTTGTATCCCTTGTGCCTTAGGCTAAACCGGTTGTTAAAGGCCCTCACCCTTGTATTTGTCCCTCACCGTCGGCTCGGGCCTATAACTCGGGTTCGGGGCCTTTAACAACTGGTATAGCTCTCAGTATTGGGCTATAAGGCTATAGTGGGTTTCAGATAATCTGCCCTATAATGTTTTGTATGAAGGTCTCAATCAAGAACTACCCTGTGAACTTAGTAAAATGTGATAACGCGTTGGAAACAAAGACAAAGCAAAGAAAGGAGTTTAGTACACCCTCTAAAGTATCAACAAGACTGGAGATATTAATAATCATATACTATCAAGTAGGAATTTGTTTAAGAAACTTTTTTAAAGTTCTGTAGGGGGAACTCCTTTTTAATGAATTCTAAATTAAAATGAATTAAATTATAATATGACCAGGGAAGGAGAGAGAAGTCAACAGCCCCTAATTGTTCACAAGAGAACTAATTCCGTTCGAAAATATGTTCTTTTTTGTGCATGGGTGAATATACAACTATATAACTTGGGCCAGACCCTAGGTATTCATAGTGTCAGCAACCTGTTCTGCTATAGCGCCCATAGCATTCTCAATGTGCAGATTAAAGTTGCCTAAAACAGTTAGCCTTTGATGACGAAGCAAGTAGTGATATGCAAGCTCAAAAGGATCACACAAGGAACTGTCTTCTTTTTAACAGGAGGATAAGTCAATAGAAAGTACGTTGAAACTTCATGTAAAATTAAACAATGTTAAAGGAAGGATTTTAGGCCAAATAAAGGCCCTCTTGCAACTGGCACTTTAAAGTTTCTTCTGGAGTGGTTTAAGACAGACGTTTTTCCAAGTGGAATCCACGATCTATATAATGTCCTTCCCTTTTCTGTTCTTCTTACTCTTTGGTGGAATTGTCCTTATTTGCATGGCATTGCCTATTTACCTAATCCACACCCATAATTTCCCAAATTTCAGAAATACATTATTTTCTGTGTCACCTGAGGGACTTTAGGAGAATGAACGAAATACACATTCCCTCTCGCAGTTTCTGAATTTGTTCAGTACGTTACTTGTCAGATAAGTTCGTTGGGGGTTCATTTGCCTGGATCCATGCAGGATTGCTCCACAAGAGGCATGGAATCATCATACTTGTAATGTAATAAGTCCCTCTGTTTGACATTCGTAATGGTTCCACTTGGAATTGGTTATTTCATTTTTACATTCTTTATCTAATAATATTTGTTTTTAACAGGCTCACTGAGTGCTACAGAATTTGGGTGTGATCATCTGTTTGTTTGGTTGCTGGAGGTCATGGCTTGCTTTGGTTCTGATAGATATTCAATATGAAAAGTCCGGAAATTAAGGGCACAGGGAAGGTGGTAACACCCTCATTATTTACCACTGATGTTCATTTCTCTGAGTGTGTTACCTGACTACCGTATGTGGCCTGGCCATTACTCAGGGGCGGCTGGTGACATTTGAAAGTGGTGAGGCGTAAATACTGCACTGTGGCGAGAGAACAAGCCCGAACCACTTATGGGGGGCTCTGGGGGACTCCCCCGAGACAATTTTGAAAAAAAGAGTGGGCAAATGTTGCATTCTCAAGCAAATTTGAGAAAGAAAATAGGTGGCTTGGCGAACACATCTCTAGAAGTAGCCAGACAAGTCTCTTTGCCCTTGCACAGATACATCACTCTCCCTGCATTGACATAGGCACAGTCACCCTGCACTCATAGACCCATTACTCACCCTTCTCTGACAGATCACTAAGCCAGCATTCACCCATCCACATCATTCACCCTGGACTCACACAGGCACACTGCTCAACCTGCAGTCACACAGACATCACTCACCCTGGACTCACACAGGCACATCTCTCACCCTGGACTCACACAGGCACATCGCTCACCCTGGACTCACACAGGCACACTGCTCAACCTGCACTCACACAGAAATCACTCACCCTGGACTCACACAGGCACATCGCTCACCCTGGACTCACACAGGCACATCGCTCACCCTGGACTCACACAGGCACACTGCTCAACCTGCACTCACACAGACATCACTCACCCTGGACTCACAAAAGACACATCACTCACCCTGGACTCACACAGGCACACTGCTCAACCTGCACTCACACAGACATCACTCACCCTGGACTCACAAAAGACACATCACTCACCCTGGACTTCAACAGGCACATCACTCACCCTGGACTCACACAGGCACACAGCTCAACCTGCACTCGCACAGCCATCCCTAACCCTGGACTCACACAGGCACATCGCTCCCAAGCATGGGTTTCCAAAAAACGGAATCTGCGATCTGTGTGCATGAAAAAATAAAAAAAGACGCTAAAAGCCCATGAGCTACTCTGCACTCAATACCCCATTGTGGCACGATGCTTACAAAAAAAAAAACATTTTGTTTGGAAAAAGTTGAACAAAGATGCACTAGGCTTTGCGGCAATCGGGGCTTGTCCTGTAATGCCTAATTGTATCTTACAATGGGCGTTTCAACAAGAAGCTGCGTATTGTGTGAACACACTTTTGAGACAAATAGGTACACTCTCCAGGCACAAAGAAACCTTCTGCCAGCCAGATGATGGGTTTTTTTTTCCTCTTTTTTTGACAAACATATCATTTAGTCAGTCTATGTGAGGCGTAATTGACAAGCAGCACAAAAGCCTTCCAGCATCTTAAATTGGAAACACCGTTTCCTAAGACAGATCAAATTGTAGAGCTTTGGACAATTGCACAGAATAACAAAACGCAATATAAAGTGCACATCTTCTGCATTCTGGAGTACCGGAGAACGCCTCCCAAATCACTTACTTCTATTTAAATTTTATTTCATCATTTCAAAAACCAGTCCATCTCTGGCCTTCGTTTTCCTTTCCCCTGCTAAATTCGTATAAAAAACATCAAACTAAACGCAATTTTTTCCAATAGTGTTTCACTTTTCAAAATAAATACTGACCTTGCTTCAGTGATCATTTACTAAAATATATTATCTTTCATTTGTGAGTTTTACAGCTTATGCATCCAAAAGGTTTCGCAGCACATTTTTTCCTGCTCGGATAGAGAGGCAAGATGGCTGAGCGGGAAAGGACAACAGATATGGACAGAATATATGAAGGGTGGTGGTAGGGGGCAACAGGAACACAATGAGGTGGAGGGCGAGGGAAGGGAACAGCGTAGTAGGTAAGTGAAGAACAAGAGGGCAGTGAGACAGTGAGGAGGAGTTGGTGTGATGCGAGTGAGGTCACAAGAGCGCCGAGGCCGAGTGAGAGTGAGGTAGATAGAGGAGGGAGGGGGAGCTGGGGCGGGCTCCCCCCGCAGAGCGGTGGAACTTTAATGTGTAACCGGCTCTGGGTGAGCACCTACACTGGGCCTGTCTCAACAGGGGGCAATGACGTGGTACAAACACTCCCCTTTCAGCCAGGCCGGGTCCCGGGACACACCCTGCTCCGTGCACAAAGCAGCTTCTGGTGGTCTATTCCCTCCCCTAGCTGCCTTTCCATTCAGCCCCCTCTCCGGGATCCTGACCATTTGTCATGGTAAAGCCTCCATTCGATTCATGCCCGCCCAAATCGAAAAGAAGGTTATCCTACCAGTGCCACAGTCGAGTCAGACACCTTTCACTTGAACTTCTACTAGTACAGTGTACTTCCAAAAAACGCTGTCCAGTTCTGCCAGGGAACGGACAGAGAGTTAGTGTCTGCAGCCACGTGGCGAGTCGGACTGCACACAGCACTGCACACGAGCCCTAACGACACCGACCTGGCTACACACACTCAGCAGCCAGCCAGCGGCGAGCGCATTCCCAAATGGCCAATCACTGCAGGGCTTCACATGAAGTCACACAGTAATTGGCCATTAAAGTGCGGCTGAGGCAGTGTGTGCCACCACCCATGCGCGGCATCCAATAATGGATTGCCTGCCCTTCTGCGTGGTGGACCAGCCAATCCTGGCGCTGCATGCAGCGCCAGGATTGGCTAGGGGGCACAGTCACTACTCGCCCTTTGAAACCCCGGGGGCTGCGGCACGGCTGTGCTGTAAGAAGCAGCACCCCCCTTGGTGCAATTCTAAGAGGAAGGTAGTAGAAGGCTGAACCGCGCATGCTCGGGCTAGTTCCAACCCAAAATTTCACGTGCGCAGACTGCTGCAGCTGAGTGTGGACTGTCACTCAAGCTGCAGCATCCCAGCCCAGCCCCACCCCCCTGGGCACTCCAGATTGATTCAGGTGTGTCCCGATTCCCGGTCATACTAGTAGCGCTGCTGCGCTATTGCCACCAATGATGCATTTAAATATTTAGTGTGCACTGCTGTGCTTGACGACGGTGCGTCCAGGCTTAGTGGGGCTTCGCCCCTACGCCCCAATGGACGACCACGGCTGCCATTACTGCTTCCCATTGCTTGGTGTAGTACAAAATGTATGCAATTGAAAGAGGGTTGCATGCCAGAATATATAGGTAGAGGTAAAAAAAACAGTGCAACCAGTTGTAGCTGTGGTATTGTGCACACGCAAGTCCTATCCTCACTGCTGACAACCTATGTTAGAAATGGGATATCTGGTTGGCTAGGGCAGGAGACTTAGCCAGGCAGAAACCACCACTCTAGTAAGGGCAAGGGACTTACACACTGAAGATAACCCCTGCTCACCCCCTTGGTAGCTTGGCACAAGCAGTCAGGCTTATTCAGAGGCAATGGGTAAAGAGTTTGTGCAACACACACACACTGCAGCAACACACTAAGCACACCACAAAAGAAACTCCACACAAGGTTACATAAAAAATAGCCTTTGTATTATCATAAACACATTAGATCATAATCACATATATATACTGTGCCAACTGGCACCAGGTAGTAATTTACACAGGATTATATACATGGCCGGGCCAATCGGGCCACAGTCAGAACCTTTAGAAAGCACAAGTAATGACAAACCCAGTAACTACTGGTAAGATAATGAACTCAGCATCATCACAAGCAACATAAACGCATTATGTCTGAATCACATTAGGCATAAACACATTATGCAATAGCATTAGCCATAAACAAATTATGTAATAGCATTAGGCATCACCTTGGGGCCTTGCACCCTATCAACACCATAAAAATTACCCCAGGCCAACTGGCCTTCTCTGGGGCCCAAATGCCCTCTGTCCCAAAAGTCAGGGCGCAATAATCACTGGACCTTCCACCAGGCCCTCCGGCAGCCAATGCAGCAGAAAAGATGTGCGCAATGCACAGGGGGCCGGGGTGCTAATCACCCCTTCCTCATCATCAACAAAGTGCCCCCTCATTGCAGTTGACCGTGCTCTCGCAGTGCAGCTGAAATAAAATGAGCACTGGCACCGCCGTGCCTCAAGCCCCATTCCAGGATCCTGAGAATCACGTGCCCCCATCACTGGGCTCCTACGGTCCCACGCAGAGGCACCAACAGTGCCCAAGTTCAGCCCCACTCACCGGGCTCTCTGTAGGCTCCTCCAGTCTCCTGGGGCAGGGTGAAGGTACCGACAATATGCCTCAGCAGGCCCAGTTCATGGGACCTCTCCAGATATGCCCCGGTCTCTTCTTCAGGCCGGTCTCAATCTGTCTGAGGGGCTCTTCACCTGACTTCGATGTCGCCTCTCTTCAGTTGCCGGGTAATGCTGGTGTCTCTGCAGCACTCCTTGGAGATTAGGGAAGGGGGAGCACCACTCGGTCACAACTCCTCCCTCCTGCCGCACTGTCTGCACCACACAGGACACAGCCAGGTGGGGTGGGCTTCCGCTGGAATGTTGGTCCGGGTACGGAACAAAGTCTCTGTTGTCTTGATTTCCTTCTTGTGGGCACAGTATGGGGTTCCCTCCGGCAATACGGGAGTCCTGCCCACCTCTAGGCACATGCTTGCCTGACTTCTGGTTTCGCAGGCCGATTCCCACAGGCTCAGCGCTAGTGATCGCGAATACGAAAAGCCATCATGGGGATCTACATACTCCTTCTCCTGCTCCTACTCTGCAACTGTAGGGGACCTGGACACAGCCCTCCCCACGCCAGCAAGGAGCCAGCAGCGTTTCCCCTCTTGAAGTGCACAGGCAGGCCAGCACACCGGGTCTCCTGAGCAAAACAGCAGTTCCTCCAGCAGGGCAGCAGATCACCCTTGCACAAGCCCTCTCCTTGGGGCACGGATTTCAGCAGTGCAAAGGCAAGTCCCCAAAGTCCTCAGGGGCAGAGGTGGGCCCAGGCAGACCAGCTCACAAGGCCCTCCAGGCAGAGGGGAAATCCCTTGTGGTGGATCCTCCTGGGGCCCAGCAGGTACAGCAAGCACCCAAAGCAGCACACTTTACATGGGTTCATGGCCCCAATATTTATACTACATTTCCCTTTATCCTGCCCAGGCACAGGGCCTGGGGAACCAGTCTCATCTGGTTCTGGAGCACTCTGTTTACAGGACTTCTACTCCCCTTTGTTAGGTGGAGGCTTGGTCATCAGACAATACCACAGGGGGGCAGAGCCTGCATTCAGGGAGGCACAGACCTATTCAGGGGACTACTCCTCCCACTATTCCAAATGCAGATCTCCTATTCAGCCTAGTGCTGACTCACCATGCCCCTCTGCAGCCACACGCACCTCACCAGCCCCTGTCACTCCAGAGCCAGACATGCAATATACATCAGGTAGGCAGAGCCACGTAGCACACAGACATGGCAACTTCTAAAAGTGGCATTTCTAAAATAGTGATAATAAATCTGCGCACACCACTACGCAGAATTTATTATCACCATCCTAAACATACCAAACTTGACCATGCTGCTCCTGTCATATCAGGAACTACCACTGAAACACTTATCAGGGAATCCCCCATGCATTCCGATGAGAGGGCAGCCTCACAGCAGTGAGAAACCAAAATGGCTGTTTGTCACTACCAGAACATGTCTCACACTTAAGGTACATGTCCTACTTTTTACCTACAGTGCACCCTGCCCATAGGGCCAGCTGGGGCCTACCTTGGGGATGACTGATATGCAGTAAATCGGGGGGTCACAGACGTGGCACACACTTTAGGGTCCATGTCACAGCGGCAGTAACACTGTGCGCACAGGCCCTGCTATCGCAGAGGCCTGAGACAGGTTTGAAAGGCTACTTTGGTGGGTGGCGCAATCAGCACTGCAAGCCCACTAGTAGCACTTAATTTACTGGCCCTGGGTATATTAGATACCACTTTACTGTGGACTGATATGTAAACTAAATAAGCCAAACAGGTGTAGACTAATCTTACCATGTTTACCACAGAGAGCACACGCACATTACACTGGACAGAAGTGCTAACGTGCCCAGAGTCCTAAAACCACCAACACCAGGTCAGAAAAAAAGACTAGGAGGAAGGCAAAAAGTTCAGAGATGACCGTGCAAAAAGCACCCATTCCAATAGTTCCTTGTTGGGTGTTGTGCAGTGCTGTTTGTAAATAGGGATGATCTTACTCTTTTATGGGTGGAGGCATGTACGTCTCTAAACCCCTCCTATGCCTGCCCTAAACTCCTCCTTACTCTTCTCTAAACATCTCCTGTAGCAAAGGGGATTATCATTTAGAGTGGACAAGAGTCTACCTCAAACTACAAGGCCGCCATCTGCTAAATGCAACAGCAATTAAATAAAATAAACAAGTGCTCAATCCATGGTAAGCAGCGAGCCTTAAATTAAAGGCACTGTGTAAGTATTTGGGCAGTGAATAAACAGTGGAACAAATGTAATAAATCACAACAAAAATGCACAATTATTTTTAGAATAAAGCAAAAAAAGATTTTGAGTATAATAACACTAAAAACCAACAATCCAACAAGGAGAAGCAGATATATGAATTTTCAAAGAATTACAGTGACAAAGTGCCAGGAAAAATAAAGTGCCCAATGTCAGTCTACAGTCGCTGTAGACGGGGACCAAGGTGCAATTTCAGGTTGACCGCAATGGATTGCGGATCTGATACACCAAGTGGCTTAGTCCCCATGAAAGTCTTGAAGTCAAAACGTTAAGAACGTTTCTAAGTCCCACTTCTGAAAGGGGCTTTGTCACTTTCTTGAAGAAAAATGTTGATATTTCTCTAAGTCCCAACTCACATTGGTCCTTTCTAAGAAGACAAAATTCTCTCTGTGCCGGTCTCCACTGAAGCTGTAGCTGTTGCAGTGGAACCAAAGGCAGGTTACATAAACCAGGCTGGTCCCTCTAGTGCTAAGGAGCTTTTGAAAGTTCTTACTGAACTTTTTCTAAGTCTCATCTCAGAAATGGACTTAAAATTGTTTTCAGAGTTGTGGAGATCTCAACCCAGAAAGAAGCTGAAATCCAATCTGATGCTGTGGTACTGCCAGTTTTTCCACCAGGAACAGCTGAAGCTCTGCAGGAAAAGTTTCAAAAAGTTTCAAACTTTCCTATGATGCCCGCACAACCACGTGAGTATACTTCTAAGACCCACAGGACCTATGGAGAAAGCACATTGAGACTCTCAAGGTGTCAAGCAGAGTCCAACAGAAAAATCCAGGCACTGGGATTCTTTGCACCAATGCCAACTTCAGGTTTTATATTTTCCAGAACCCCAGGAATAAGCCTATGATCCTTGAAGATCTTGTCGTCCTTGGATTTCAAGTAGAAGATGATCTCCTCAGGTTCTTCCCTCAGAGTACAGATGGCAACTGAAGCAGGTGCAGTCCTCCTGTTACCCTTTCACAAGTTTAGCAGTAAGGTATATGCTGATAGAGTTCAACAGCCTGTGGGTGGGGGACCCCCTAAAACTCTCCTAGTCCATCTATGACCAATGGAATAAATGTTTCCAGGCCTTGGCCTAGCTACTTTTTCAGTTGCTATTGTTGTTCGCCTAACTGCAAACAGGTCCAAAATGCATCATGTCCAAGATGGCCAAAGCCTTCAGCCACTCTAAGCTTGGGCTCTGAGAGCTGGGTGTGTGTAGGGGAGTGTAATATGAAAATGACTTTCGTACTCCCACATCTTACTCTAAAATCTAGCTTGAAGCAGGCTCTGGACTCACAATAAAAATTATACATATGTCTAGTAAGACAAAGTAGTGTCATACAAGATACACAAGTATTGTGATCCGGGCCTGTCTGATCACTTTTAAGTGTGCAATTAAAAGTTTTTTACAATTGCTTCCAACAGGCCTGGCATGCAGGCTTTGACATAGTTGGGCCAACAGAAGGGTCGGCAATCCCCGCCCTAAATATTTTGCTGAGCCTTGAATGTCCACGTCCGTCCTGATGTCTTTGTCATAGAAGTAAACATAGAGTGCCATAGGAATGATTTCACGTATGCAGAGGTGCTGCAATTCTCAGCCATTAGGGCCCCTTTCAAAGAATCATACGCACTCCATTCCCTCACTGTGCCAATCAATCTAAATACCAAGCCCTGAAAGAACGGAGGCAGTTCCTCTAAAATGACATCTGTTTGTATTTTGATATGGTAAAGGTTAAACATTACAATAATTAGTAAGGCTAAGATCCTGGAACCCGCCCCATCTATACCTACTTTACTTCAGATATGACGACCTTAATGCAGAAGTTCTTCTTTGCAACAATCTGCCACCGGCACCATGCATTGCTGGGGTAAGGGCCTGCAAAACTTGGGCTTGAAAAATTTCCATAGGGCTGAGACAGCAAAAAGTCACAAAAGCCGTCTGCAAGAAAAGAAGGAAAACATAGATGTATTAGCAGAGCAAAGGCCTTCTTCTTTCATTAGAACTGGCCCCACAGAGGCAACGCAGACACATGGAATAAAAAAAGAACTCACAAAGGACAATCCCACTGCCCTCAAATTTAGATAACAGGTTGGGGCTTTTAATTCTAGTATGATGTTGGTGGTAGCTCTGGGGTTCTCCAAAGAATTGAATATATGTGAAACATCACAGGGCAGAGCAATGTTGGCTTTGCACAAGAGATGATCATATAATTGATGAATATCATACAGGACTTTGGTGTCACATAAGAGACAGAGACTCTAGCCATTGAGTGTGTGTGTGTGTGATTCTTGATGGATGTTGTGGCCAATGACTATTCAAATGGCAATGCATCTAAAGCTACAGTGTTGGACAAATGTCATGTAGGATACCATTACCATTGTTCACTAGTGTGATATTGTCAACCTCAGAAAGAAGCATAGAATGAGGCTCCCATTTAAAGATGGAGGCGTGGCTGAGGTGCCATAGGTTGGCAGTACCCCCATCCTGCCAAACTTACAGATCCCTCTGCCCCATTAGGAGGTGCCAGAACCCAGGGTTTCCACCAACAAAACCGTAGCTCGCCCCACCAGTGAGAGCCCTTTTCCTAATCTCCCATCTGTCTCTGAAGTGCTAGGGCAGTGATGATCGCTTTGCCTTATTTGTGCAGGGAGACAATCACTGGATTTCCATGCTCTGCATTTAAGGCAGAGCTGCCTCTGACAGGGAAATTGATCAATGGTCCCCACGTGGTGGGAAAAACTCCGTGTGTGTCAGCGTCATAGATATTTTGTTTTTCTAGTTACTACCTAAGTAGAGGGGAAACGGATATAGATGGCTTAATCTACTGATCCAACTGTGGGGGAAATTATTTATTTGAAACATTTTTATAAATGGATGCTGACGGGAGTAGTGATTTTGATTCTAATTTTGGGCAACTGCAGCATGACAGCTCTTCCAATATTCAGCAGGAAGAAAGGATAGTAAAAGGGACGGGTGTGATAAATATTTTGAGGGATACTATGTCAGATGAATCACTGCTGGAACTTTGAAGAATGCCAAAACCACACAACAGCGAATACATATGCATTTGTAGAACATGCACATGAATAGCCATTTTCCATTTTTTTAGGTACATTTTGATTAATTTTATGAGAAATAATAAAAATAGTCAACACAATTACAAGAAGCCACAACAGCCCAAAAGGAACCATGGTGTTCTGCAACAGTCATTTAGAGATCGGTTAGTGGTAATTGCAGCACTGCACATTATTCTGTTTTACATTAAATCAGGGTTTAAATTAATTGAGATAAGTAATAAGTGGTCTCAATTTCCATTAGAAAGATACTAAACCTAATTTCCCACTGACCATTGTATGTTCATAGTAAACATGCAAGGGTGGATTGGGTTTAAGAATTATATGATACCCAAAGGTCCGAGGAAAGGGTGCCAGCTGTATCCACTTCTCTTTTTTTCTGGGTACTGCAGCAGTCAGACGTTTGAGAGCCGTATTAGTGGTAAATAGTGTCCTTAACTACAAGTGTCTCAAGCCTCAAGCACTATGCATTCCAAATGGAGAACACAATTACTCCCTTTCAAGGCTTGCATCTCAAAGGGAGTGAATGCACGCAGTAAGGGCATGATCAATGAGATAGTACAATGGGTAAAAATCAGATAATACATTAAAGATCTACTTACAGTTGATCAACCCATCGTTTTCACGAAGGCGGCTACATTAAAGAAATAGTCCTTGACAAGATACTGAAAACCATGCACCTTATGAATTGCTAATGAATCACTTCTTAGTAGGCAGAATAATGCAACGCACATTCAGTAGCATCAAGTGAAAGAGAAAGGCTCCTCTGAACTCACCCAAGATGTGAATGGCACTGTCACAAATTAACAACTGAAAGAGGGTGATCTAAAGCCAAAAACTGAAGGGGGCGGTCCCTAAACACACTCTCTTTATAGTATTTATAAGAGGTTTAACAGCTAGCAACGCATCGCAAGTAAGACTTTAAAATGCAGACAAATAATCCTTTACTAAAAAAATGTTTTTTTTAGCTCTTGGACCACGGTTGTGATTAATTTTAAGCTATGCTTATGATACATGTGAAAATTGGTTATTATACAGATTTTCCAAGGAGGTTTATTTTTATTTCTTTATTTATTATCACTTTCAAATTCGTTTAAAATATTTCAAACAAAGAAAAATGAAATGTGGTGGTGTGTGTCTTCATCCTATTGTGATTGAATCATAGTAAGGCCTTCATTCTAGGAACAACAAGGCCTCTGCTAAAGATGCAGGATTTACAGAGCTTGGTCACTAAAGTAGCCACCAGTGTTAATATGTATGTATGTTTATATGTATGTGGTATTTGCACAGTGCAAACCTAACAAGAAGGCAACAGAAGGCTGTTCAGTCAAAGGATAAGATACAATCACAGTGAGAGGTTAAAGAGGTAGTAAGATACGTAGATTGGAAGTGGACTGCTACTTTGTCCCTACATAGTGTTATTAAAGAGGAGTATCGTCAGCTCGTTCCTAAAATGGAGCAGGATTTGGTCAGTCCTGATGAATACAGGGTTGTTGTTCCATATCCTGAGTAAGCTGGGGAAGCCCTGTTGCCTTATTTTCTTTTTCTTCATCTCAAGTCTGACGGTGTCCTGGCTGCAGGTTTGGCGAGTGCCACCAGAGCTGGTGAGCGTGTCAGCTAGACTGCTGGGGATGCCATTCTATGGCTGTCACTCAATCTCTGCGGGTCTCAAATCCTTGCACTAGTGTCCTGAGGAAACCACAACATTTCTCTGGTGAATTTTTAAAATGATTGCTGTGGCTATTTTTATTAGACTGGGGACTTA
Source organism: Lissotriton vulgaris (assembly GCF_964263255.1). NCBI lineage: Eukaryota > Metazoa > Chordata > Amphibia > Caudata > Salamandridae > Lissotriton > Lissotriton vulgaris. The sequence continues at coordinate 1,184,975,886 of NC_141693.1, read as the reverse complement.
AGAGAAGTAGAGCCAGTTGTGTTCAGTAGAAAGTATAGAAACCTGAGCTCTTTGTTCTACTTGCTGCTCCTAACAACAAGACCTTCTCTATTGCATTATTTTTGGCTCAACCCACTGTACTTGTGCTCAAAGCATTCACGGCATAGAGAGTACGGATGTGGCCAGAGAGTTACCTGAAGATTAAAGACGTTGCTCAGCCCAAGTACTCACGCTCCCAGCAGTGACTGCGGATGAACAGGAGATTCGCAGACAAGACACAGCTGATCCACCGTGTCCTAAACCTTCTTCTGTGCCTCTCCTTTGGTGCATAATGTGGCCAATTGTTTGCATACTGTGGATATTCTTAGCGTAATAGTACATAGCCATATTGTAATGTTTCCACTTCATTATTCCGGTATTTTTTGCATGTCTATGACATTATCTCCTCAGGTGTCTGATGCCTCCGCATGTAAGATTGGTGTAACCTGAATGTATTCTTCCATGCACTCACTCACCCATTCATTAATCCATCAATTCCTACACTCAATGCTTCAACTATGCATTCATGCACATACCCTCTCATTCATACATCAATGCACTCACTCATCCATCCAACCATTTTCTCATCCTGCCATTCCCCTACCAACACACATTCGCCAATAATTAATGAAGATTCACTTTCACTTATAAAACAGCCATACCTATTGGTTTTGTAAAGATTGTTTAATAAACATATGTATGAAAGTAGGGCTCTAGAGGGGGAGAACTCGGAGCTCTGGTCGCCCTAGAAATTATGACCGGGTTTTAAATCCTATCATCCGTCTCACCTCGCAAACAGGGTGCATTCCTTTCACACCCATGCCATCGGGTGTACACACATTGTAGGGATCTGCACGTGGGCAGCAGGGTTGGACACTACTTCTGCAGAAAAGCAGAGCATACCTTGAGGTGCTGAACTTGTTGGGTCAACCACGGTAGTTAGAATAGAAGTATCTAACAAAAAAGAACATTGAAGATGACTTGTTAAGTTACATTACTTTTGAAGGAGTAGCAAAGAACAAGTTTTGTAGCAAAAAAGGCACAAGAAACTTTTCGAAAAGACACACACACAGGGCCCTCCGTACAAGCTGGATCCCCCAGCACTTCCAATAACTGCCGAGCTAGAGGCATGCGCAGTCCACCAATACATTACTATCATCTTGCGATCTTGCACTTAGTGCACTTCAGGTGCCCCCATATGATGAGATTTGCAAAAGTACATCAGCTGTTGCTGACTTGCTTACAAGAGGGCGGAGACAGCTGGGGGACTGCAGTGCGATAACTTACAGAAAGCGAGCATCAAAGGATTACTCGATACTTGAAGCAGGAGAGGGGCAGAACTTGCAAATCCTAAATGTTGCTGATTGGTGCAGGGCCCTCTAATTCCAGGACAGCAGAGATAATCTCGTGGTATGTATTCGATATGCTTCTACAAGGACCCATTTGCATCCTGTAAATTAGAGGGCTGCTATAGCTCTGGGCCGAAGTCCCCTCCCGTCAACACCTGCTTGCCTGTTGCATATCAGTGGATGCAGCTATAAAGGACCTGCCTGCCTGTTGCATATCAAAGGGTGCAGTGTTACGGGAGCTGTCTGCCTGCTGCATATCAAAGGGTGCAGTGTTACGGGAGCTGTCTGCCTGCTGCATATCAAAGGGTGCAGTGTTACGGGACCTGCCTGCCTGCTGCATATCAAAGGGTGCAGTGTTACGGGACCTGCCTGCCTGCTGCATATCAAAGGGTGCAGTGTTACGGGAGCTGTCTGCCTGCTGCATATCAAAGGGTGCAGTGTTACGGGAGCTGTCTGCCTGCTGCATATCAAAGGGTGCAGTGTTACGGGACCTGCCTGCCTGCTGCATATCAAAGGGTGCAGTGTTACGGGAGCTGTCTGCCTGCTGCATATCAAAGGGTGCAGTGTTACGGGAGCTGTCTGCCTGCTGCATATCAAAGGGTGCAGTGTTACGGGACCTGCCTGCCTGCTGCATATCAAAGGGTGCAGTGTTACGGGAGCTGTCTGCCTGCTGCATATTAGAGGGTGCAGTGTTACGGGGTCTGTCTGCTTGTAAATACCAGCAGATGCAATAGTACATGATCTGTCTACCTCTTGAATACACGAGGGTAGAGTTATGGCCCTGACCATCTCTTGAATATTGTAGGGTGCAGTGGTGCATGGACTCTCTACCCTCTGGACAATAGAATGTTGCGCCCCTCTCAGTAGTGGGTAATACCAGCAGACTACAATATGCCTACCTATGGGACGCTCTGGAGTTCCCGTGGAAGCTGTAAAGAAAAAAAAAATCAAAATATGAATGATTACAATTGGGAAAGCCTTGTCCACTTTCGAAAAACCGTTGAATTGGTCACTACTGTTTCTCACGCCTACCGCTGTCCAAACCCCCCACTGCAGGCCCCGTTACACACACATACTCTAATGCCACCTACAGCTCGCCTGCTGATACACAATGACCATCAGACGACTGTGCACGAGCCTTAACATTCACCGAGATACTGAAAGGGACTGTGGTGCCCGAGACAGCGTCACTGACACTGAATCGTGGGTCTTTTAACAGCTTGTAGCGCAGACATTTATGTCGATGCTTTGTGTTGCAAAACTGATGTGAGACTAATTGACGTACATCGCCATCATTAATGTCATCACCATAGGAAACTCAATAACGCCTTATGACAGAGTTGTGTCCTGCAGAGGAGTAAGTCTCAAAAGTGAAAGGGAGTACAACAGGATACCCTCACACCTCTCATTAGAAAAAGTTCTTACTTCACAATTGTCCAAAACAAATGAAATATTAAAGCCTTCATCTTCCCCTGGCTCCAGAATAAAAGATTTCCTAAGAAAAAAATGAAAAAATGTGCCTGCTGTTCCCAGAAGAAAGTGAATTGTGAGGGGTGGTGGTTGGAGGAACATTCACCGCATATGGTGCAACTTGTTTCCACGGCATGGGAGAAAATTAAAATGTCTAATCAAAGCACAGTCGAATTAGGGGCACATTTACCATAATTGCATATAGAGCGGCTATAGGAAGGTGGAGTATTATGTGGTGATGTTGATTAGCCTTCATCATGCAATTCTCTCACATAATCCCAAAGATAGCTCTTGGATTCACAATAATAGATCCTTAGCCCAGTCCTGGTAGTGTGGCAGAGAGCAGTCAGTCTTTACTAGAGGAACATGTGTTAAGCATTTCAAAATATCAACATGGACAATAAATAACTGACACGACTCAAAAGAATTCTGACACCAATAATTAAAAACGATAAAGCATACTTTCATATAGATTTAAACACCAAAATGAAGTGAATCAGATAAGTACAACGAGAGTTATGGATTTTAGAAGTAAAAGTAAATAACTTTAGAACTGTGGTCAATGGGAAAAAGCACTATTGGCAATCGGTCACTTGCAGGTCGAGTTGTGTGGAACCCAAGGATGATAAATGTGACATTGGTCCCAGGACCAAGCCACAACAGTCAGTTCGATTTTACCTGGCTCGAGAAGCCTGGGTGGAGAGTTGTCCTAACTGCCAATGGTGGGGAAGTAGGAGTGGCAGTGGAGCTGGTTTTACCACTTATACAGTGCTGGTGTGAAAACAGTAGCAAAAAGTTGACAACGAGGCCACTGCCAACGTCAGATGAAGGTGTTCCCTCGAGTGCAGTGCCAAGTAAAGGTGGTGGTTTCTGGACTGATCACCAACAAGCCTTGGCAGTGGTACGGTCAACAAGAAGTTAGTTTGACATCCGGAGGACTGGGGAAAATGGTAGCTGCCTGAAACTTGCTGGAGGTCAGGACTACTTTCCCACAATGCACTGGACAATCTTTATTTGAGTGATCCCTCAGACGGCCTGATGTACAGCAATTATTTGGTATATTGTTTTTACGTGCGATGTGCAGGAGACTAGTGCCACTAGTCCAGGTGAGTTAGGCGTAGCCTTTGGCTCTCAAATGAGTGCCTCTGTATGGGGGAATTGGTCTTTGGTCTGGGACTAGTCGTAGTCATGCAGTTTCAGGAAGGTTGCCGCAGAGTATCACGTCTTTGGTTTCTGCAGCTCCTGTTGTCACAGACTCTGATCTCTCCTGTGCCCTTTGATGCAAGTCAGATAAGAACTGAGGTTCTGGTGTCAGGAGTGCCCCTTAAATTCTGGATTTCGTGGTGTTAGGGATGTGGGTGTAAGTAGCTAATGGGCTATCAGCCTCAACGGCAAATCCCCCAACCATGTCCGGGGTTGTGTGTCTCCTTTCCTATCTAGAACCCTCTATTCTGGCACTTTTAAAATAGCAGAAACCTTTGTTAGCTGTACAGACAAGTTGGCACACCATAGAGGTGTGGCTAGCCTTCTGGGGCTGTACACCTCCTGAATACCTAATTATCCTGCCTGTCAAAGTGCAAATGGCCTGGGGGCGGTGGGAAGGCAGTTGCCTCCTTTGGGAGATAACCTGGTTACGTATCACAAGCGGTGAAGGCTTTGAAGCTCACCTTCTTGACGAGCCAATTCACTAGCCATCCTGTTAGGAAGGGAGGTGTGACCTCCTTCCCATCTAGGCCATGGATTCTGACTCCTCGGAGAGTTCACACCTTCTGGCAGTGGATCCGATTCCTGTCTTGGCAGCAGTAGCTGCAGGCTGGCAGGCAGAGCACAGGAAAGGATAGGGCAACCAGGTGGGTAACCTCTAGAGTAGCCACCTGGGTGCATACCACATCATCCTCAACACGAGAATCTTGTCGGGGTGATGAGGCACATTGTTTGATACCAAAGATTACATATTTTGAAGGTACTAGAATGTAGCTGGTGACCTCAAGTCTACCCGGATGCCAGAAAATGTTATCCTATGAGCCACTCACCACTTATAGTAGCCCTTAATCGAAAAGACTACTATGGGGACTTATATGCATGCACTTATATATCTTCACCTTTAATATAATGCACCCTGCCTCCTGGGCTCAGGAGGCCTTCCTTAGGGGTGACTGGCATATATTAAAAATAGTGCTATGACTTTTCCTCATATGGTGGGGACAAAGTGTGAGGGCGAAGTCACTTTCGAGCAATTTGCAATGCTCCTGCAGTCTGCAATGGCAGGACGGCTGTCATACTTGGGTCACCCAGGGTGGCACAAACAGTGCTTCAGGCCTTGGTGACCCCTTTAACACTCGTGCCATGTGAACCACTGGTACATATACTAGGGTCTTATAAAGGGGTTAAAGTCCTTGCAATTGACATTGCTAATTCAAATGTATCTGTTTTAGGGAGTGAGCACTGGTACTGGAGCCGGGACCTCAGGCTCGAGTGAACTTTTGGAGTTATAACCAACAGCACTGGAGCCAAAAGTGTGTGGGCGGTGACAATACAAAAAGTACACTTTCCTGCAGCGGTGCAGCAGGAGATCTTGCTGCACTGCATTACATGAAAGGGAGAGGGAAGAAATACTCAATTTTTACAGAAACATACAGCATTTCTGCTCTGTTCTTACGCCGGTGCACTATGTGTTGCCCAGCACCAAAGCATGCAGCTTTGCACCAAAGTGCAAGGGTGTCTGTGTTACAGGCAGGATTGTTTTTGTGTAGGAAAGGACCCCTTCTTGTACAAAACCAATCCTTAGAGCATAATCCTTTTCCCCTGTGTGCTGCAAAATGCATGGACATTTCTTTAAGCGGTCTTTTGTGCAAAGCGCATAAAACCTACAGCACCTGACCCAGGTTCCATCAAACAATGTCATGTTGCCATTGATCTTTGTTACAGATAAAATTAGAAAGACTTTTAAAAATAAGGGTTGTGAAGTTATGGACACTTCTTTAGCATTGAGATGTCTTCCATTGGAAACCTAATGGATCTCACTTTGTCAAAATGAAGCAGAGAGTCTCCTAACATTTTATCCCATCCAGATGATGACCCAGTATCTTACTTAGTGGTTAAAACGTTGGCATATGCAATAAGACTAGGAATGATTTACACTCATTTGTAAAATACTGACTCCCCATGTTAAAATTTTCCTATTAATTTATTTCGAAAAAAAATGACAAATATCCAATTAGGGGAATTTGAATTAGCCTCCAGCTTCAGTCCTCTGAGTGCTTAGCCCTGAATGAGGTGTGAAAACTGCTTCCAGAGGAAAAGTCGAAGGCCTGGGTGTGGGAGGTATTATCGTTCCACCGATAGCATGACTTTTTAGGCAGTGCCCAGAACCTGATTAACTTCAAAGAGGCCTCCCCTGTCACAGATAAATGTAAGCTGACACCTGGGCAGGCTATTTCTTCCTCCAGTCGGCCAGGCTCCAATTTCATTGGGGAAGGATTTGACCCTGAACTAGTTTGAGGTGACCCAGAGAGTCACTCATTCCTTCTATACCGGAGGCCCACTATCAGCCATATTCATGAAGTGAAATTGCGCACGCAATCGCTGCGAAAATGCAATTGCGAGCGCAATTGACGTAATCGGCATTCAACACCAAAATAGCGAATTCGCTAACAAATAATAGCGAATTCGCTATAAAAATCGCAGAATCTCGGTAGCCGATCATAAGCGAATCAGAAAATGCGACAAACCACGGATTCTGCGAAATAAATTGCGAATTCGCTAAATAATCGCAATCGCCATTCATAAAAAATCGCTAATAGCAAAAAACCCAAAAATCGCTGTTTGCGCGGCGCAAATTAAGGAGAACTCAAACCAGGTGGTAACTATAAAAGCCATGATAAAATTACATTTGAAAAACCGTTGGCCAATCTGCAACAGGTTCAGGCCTAACCATTCACACATAAGGACATTCAGCAACAGCATTTGGAGTGCCACAATCCAGGAATGTACATGGTGGTGAGGCGTCGAAGGCTACAGCGAGCAGCACAGAGGAGACGCAGGATCTAGGGCAGAATTTTCCTCCAGCGGGTCACCTTGCTGGGCCAAACCAGAGAGCAGATATATGCAAAATATAGGCTGAATGGGGAAATGATAATGCAGCTAATACAGGACCTTGACCCCCTGATGCAGCACCCAACAAGCCGTACCAATGCGGTGCCTACACATGTGCAGGTATTGTGTAGCCTGCACCTCCTGGCCTCTGGAAGTTTCCAGGGGATAGTAGCGGCTGCTGGGGGGATATCCCAGCCCACCATGTCACGCTGCCTCCACACTTTCGTTGACGCCATGCTCACCCAGCTACAGCGTCACATCAAATTTCCCACGAGCCAACAGGAATTGGACTTGACCAAGCTACAATTCTACGATGTAGCCCATTTTCCCCATGTACTTGGATGTATAGACGGTACCCATGTCGCCATCTGCCCACCAGCTGCCACAGGGTATATGTTTCGCAATAGAAAGTCTTACCACTCCCTGAACATACAGATGGTGAGCAATGCTAAGTCATACTTCACTGACATTGTGGCCCAGTACCCAGGGAGTACCCATGACTCCTTCATATTCCGGCACAGCGGCCTCCACTCACGACTGGTCAGGGGAGAGTTCGGTGAAGGACACCTACTTGGTAAGTGCACTTTGTCAACAATGTCACATTGCTATGAAGTAACTGCGCAGCACAGCCAATCACCATCTGCTCCTCTCATTCAGGTGACAGTGGCTACGCCCTCCGTGAATACCTCCTGACCCCTTACTTCAACCCTGCCACACCCCAGCAACGGCGTTACAATGCTGCACACATACGGACAAGGAATTGCATGGAAAGGACATTTGGCCTGCTCAAGAGCAGGTTTCGCATACTGCACAAGACAGGTGGGGCCATGTATTACAGTCCAGCAGTGTGCTGCCGCATTGTGGCTGTCTACGCAATACTACATAACATGGCAACCAAGCGACGGATACCTGTCGACATCTCTGGCAGTGAATCTGAAGGGGACGACCGGCCACCTCCACATGTACGTCATGCCCGCGGAGAAGATCCTGCGGAAGGACACAGGCGCTGCAACCACATCACTACAAACTGTTTCTAGTGCACACATACCACTATCACAACACTGCACCCATGCATGACGAATGAAATAATGACATGAGTGTGTATGAAGTATGACCTTTCTTCTTTAATGTTACATCACAATAAATAGGCCTTCAAAAAAGAAATTGTCTGATGGGGAGTGTATTACTCCATACCTCCCCATGCTGGGGTATGGGGTTTGCAGGACTCAACTGCATGGCCTCCCTCATATTTTTACAGTCCTCAGCGATGTTGACGACGAGACGCCCCAAGTCGTCTCTCCGCATTCTCAGGGACGGTGTTGGCCCTACTCCCTGATGTTGGCCGGCTGCTGCGGCGAGGTGGAGGCAACGGTGGTAAGGAGGCACTGCTATTGGTCGACGCAGCCTCACTTGTGTCGTCACCACCCTCTGCTTTTTCCCGGCCAGTGGCCTGTCTGCCAAGCACAGCTGCAGTGAGTAGGTCGAGTGACCTGGCCACATCCTGGCAACACTGCACCATTTGTGCCTGCATAGCTAGTGAACGACGTGCCAGCTGAGATGTGGCGTGGCCAACAACATGGTTAGACCTAGTGTAGGCCGATAGGCGGGCCAGTAGTTGGCGGTGGCGTCTACGGGTCATGTCCTGCTGTGAGACAAGCAGCTGGTTGTTCTGTCTCACAGCTGCTGTCATCTGGGCAATATGTTGCCCATTTGCCTGCATCTGTACAAGCATTGCTGCCATGTGGCGTGCCTGCGTGCGATGCACCACCAGCATGCGGCGTTCAATTACCAGGCCTGGGTCTGGTGTTTCTGGAGCCCTGCCGGTGCCTGCTGGGCCCTGGCGCTGCTGGCGCCTCTGTGCGATGGTCTGTGACCTGCCAGCTGGTGTGTGCCTCGTCTGGCTCCGAGACGCTGGTGGTGGAGCCTGTACCACTGCTGTGGCGGCACGGGGTGTTGGTGCAGTAGCTGGTGCTGGCTGCACTGCAGTGGATGCAGGGGTGGCCCTGTCGGCACGGGGTGTTGGTGCTGTAGCTGTTGCTGGCTGCACTGCAGTGGCTGCAGGGGTGGCCCTGTCGGCACGGGGTGTTGGTGCTGTGAGTGGTGCTGGCTGCAATGCTGCTTGATGTGATGTGCCAGGTTGTTGGGAGGACTGTCCCTCACCCTCAGTGTCCTCCGGGCTCTCAGCAATGTGTAGCGCATCACTATCGGTGCTGGCTTGATCCCCTGCACCTGTAATGTGAAAGGGTGGATGATTAATGTTATGTGTCTTGCACAGGAAAATTTGACACATGCACGCAGCCTTGCTTTCCCTGACTGGGTTTTGTTTAGACTTAGCAATGAGTGCTCTGGCACTGTTGGCCTGACTGCGGGCTCATGCTTACACTACAAGTACCACAATGCAATGGGGCTTTTTTGGTGTGCTTGGTCTGCATATTTGGGGATGTCATGGTGCTAGTTCAGGACGTATGGACATTGTTAGGGGACTGGGTCGCAGTCGCATGGCACTTACCTTGACTTTGTTGTTGGCCGGGTCGAGAGGAGTCCAGCTGAATGACCCCCACGCAGGCTGCTGGCGCTATAGTCTCCTCAATCATGTTCTCCAATGGGGTGTTAGGTGTGGCCAATGCATCCCCTCTACCGGTGCCCAGTTGGTCCCCAAGCCGCAAAGCAATCCGCTCCTTGGAACGTCCTCGGAGTTCATACCAGCGCTTCTTGATGTCGTCGATGGAGCGCTGGGTGACACCGACGGAATTGACCTTGGCGCGGATGCGCTGCCAAATCCTGCGCTTCTCGGGCTCTGGCACCCTCCGAGAGTCTTTACCAAACAGCTTCCCATAGTCATTGCACACCCTCTCAATGACATACTCCAATTCAGCTTCGGAAAATTTCATTTTCCTTTTCCTCTCCTGCCCAATGCTCCCTGCTGCATCCTGGGACATCTTTCTGACCTTTCCTTTGGGCTGGGGTGCTGTAGAGTCTTGCTTTTGGAGCTCCAAACTTTCCTGCTGCCACTCCCTGGCTCTGTGTTCGGTTTGTGGGTGTGGTGAGCCTACTTCCTGGTTGTGATGTCATCAGTGGGCTCGAAATGCGCCTTCCCGTTTTTGCGATCTCGCAGTTAGCGAGATCGCTAATTGCGATATCGCTATTTGCGATATCGCTATTTGCAATATCGCTATTTCGGCATGGGAAATTGCCGAAACTGCGATTATTTAGCGATTGCGGCTAGATCGCAATCGCCAATTGCGATCGAATGCGAATCGCAATTTTTTTGCGCTTTTTATCATGAATGCCATTTTGCGAGTCTCAAATAGCGATACGCTATTTTTCGCTATTTGCTAATCGCAAAATGGTAGCTTCTTGAATCTGGCAGTATGACCCTTCAGTGGGACCCTTCAGCGGGCCCGATCCGTATCCACATAGGGGAGGGCAATATCAACAAGGACCCTATGGTTGTGGGTGTGCCAGTCGTACCCCTTTCAGGATGTATGCTGCCAAACTTTCAGAAGTCTCTGTGGGAATTGTAGGAATCACCATTGCCTTTGAGGGGAAGTCTGCAACTCTGTGCAGGCAGAGAGGTGGGCATGGAATCATGCGTGCCCTTTCCAACGTCCACCATTGATGGGTGAATTATTTCCATTTCATCTCCTGGATGACCCAGAACAAGCACATCCCAGAGGGGCCTTTCTCATATCCATCTGAGTTGGTAATACTCGAAGACGTATGGACAGTGCATACCATCATTTGCAAGGCAGAATGCTTTGAGCAAATGAGGAAAATAATTCCACACATTCCAGTGGCGCAAAATGGTGTCAGAAGATGAGCTACAAATGTCTGTGTCCCTTTCTCTAGCGGAAGAGTGCATCTATGAATGGACAAACTCCTCCGCAGGTCACTAGTAAAGAATATTTGTTTTATAATCTGGCTTTAGTTATGCGTTAGTGCTAAAGCGTCTGTCTCCTGCTCCTAAAATGAACAACGGTAACAGAGTGACTACCTGAAGAGAGAGTAAAAGACATTTTGAGAAAAGCACCAACTTAATATGCGCCTATTCTGGGAAAAGTGATAATTTTATGAGAGCAAACAAATCTATAACTGAGAATATAAAACTAAGAAAATGACTATACGGGAATTTTTGCTGAATATGAAAGTATGGCACATTAACAATAATTCTGCATGCACCATAACATAAGATTGATTCAGGGAATTTGAAATTTTTCCCTCCTTTATCTAGACAGCATGTCCATTTTAATTACCTCCCAAGATATCAAAGTTGGATAAAGGAAGTGCTTTGTAAATGTTAACAGAGGGGCAACCCATGGCTCCGATTCTCACTTAAAATTTAAAAAAAATAAGATTTCACTCTGTGGACACCCTAAAACAGCATTTGCTTTCATTGCATTCTTATAATGCCTGCTCCGCATTTCAATAAAAAGTACCATCATTACTGTTTTGAAAACAACCCACACATTTTGTGGGTTGTGTGGTCTCACAAAGTGAGTCAAAGCCCAGCATGATTGAAAATGATGACTTGTTACTAGCATGCATCAGGGACATTTTCACAATATTCTTCCTGGAACTGACGTGCCATAAAAAAGGTGCAGTGACTGCCTATTGACTCTGACTGTGGTGACTAGTGGCTGTCCACCGGTGGACAGACCTCTGGTACAAGAGTTTCTAATGGTAGAGCCGGATAGGGTCTCTTGTCGGGAACCCAGCGGTTCCATCAACTCTAGATGAAGCAAAGAAACACTAACTTTGGTTGGAAATGACTTCTGTTAGTTTATATAGAGATTCTGCTCTGTCAAACAAAAAAGGAGCACTGTAGTCCAGCCTCGGGAGAAAGGGGTAGAGACTGGTTAGACTACAGTGGTTAGTGTGTGGGAGATTTGTACTGCTGGGCATCTACACTTTGAATGGAGATACTCTGTAATTTTGTTCCAAAATGTTTTGAAGGTCTTTGTTTTGGGGCGAAATGTGCGTGCTTTCTAAAGGAGGGAGAACTTTTAAATTCTTCCTTGATGTCAGTTAAGTCAGGAACCTTACGACCACATGCACAACCTATTTAGGAAGTGCAAACGGTGCGAATCGGTAAATTCGGCCGTTTGCGATTCCTAAATAGGTTTTTGGGATGCATCAAACATTTTTGGCAAAATCTCTATTTTTAGCGAATTCCAAAAATGCGATTGCTTTTAAGGAATCACAAATTTGCGATTCCTTAAAAGCAATGCACGAAATTCCAGGGGAAAATTATTCCAGGCCAATGGCCCAAGATTAGAAAAGGATCTACCTCCAGTCCCACTCGGATAGCTTTTTGAAATACTGGCCAAATGGCCATGAGCTGACCATAAATTCCTGGGGGCCAGCAAGAGCATAGGCACAGATCCTCCTCCTCAGGTACACTGCTTCTTTGTCATGTAATGGTTTATGAACCAGGACCAGGGTTTTCAAAGGAATCCTCTTTTTAATCAGAAGCCAGTGAATCATTTTCAAATGAGGAGTCACATGAGTTAATGGAGAAAGGTTGAGGAACATTTGGGCTGCCACATTCTGCACCACTTGAAGTCCATGGAAAAGGTAATCTGGAAGACCCAAGTAAAGGGCATTGCCATAATCAAGTCAGGAAGTTAGTGCTTGAATCATAGTGTTCATCACATCAACAAATAGGAGAGATCATTCTTTTTTCAAAGATCGTAACAGCCCAAAACAAGAGCCAAACAGTGAATGGATTTCAGTGTGGAAGGTGAGGGCACTCACAATGAAATTCCTAAAGGGGTAGTACCCTTAGGGCAGAACATCCCCCAAACCTCTGGCGAAATGGGGACAAAAAATACAATTTCCATTTTGTCAGGATTATATTTTAGTCGTTTGGTGGACAGTCAGTTAAATGTCTTGGGGAGACATATTTTAATGCGTCTGAAGCCACCCAAGAGTCCAGGTCCTGGGGGCACCTCTTGGGGTTAAGTACTCGGTCCAGCAGGGGCCAGCTGAGCTCAGGTAGGTCCAGTTGCAGGTTCAAGTAAAACCAGTTGCAGAAGGCCAGTTGGTCAGTTGCAGGGAAGACTCAGAAGCTTGTTGAGTCCTCCTAGTTCACACAGGTAAGCAGTTAATTGGCCCTTGGAGTAACTCTGGGTAGCCTGCAAGCAGGTCCCATTTTCCTTCTCAGGTAGCAATGCAGTCTTTTGAGTAGAAGGGCAGTCCTCTGGCAGCAGGGCAGTTCTTCTTCTGTAACTTCCACAGATCCAGGAGTGTTCTAAGAGTTTCTCCCAATAATAAATATATATAACTGGTGTCTGCCTTTGTGTGAGTGTATGTTAAGTTATGTTATAGCCGTACTTTTTGAGCGCACGGCTACCCCAAAGGGTGTCCCGGCGCTTTAGCAAAGAGGCCTGACAAACCAAAAAAACCCAAAGGCAGACACGCTACAGTCACGATGATTACTTGGTGAAGAGCACGGTCTTCAGCTCCTTCCTAAAAGCCAGGAGGCTATTAGCCCTACGGAGGGAGAGAGGGAGCTCATTCCAGAAGCGAGCTGCCACATATTGGAAGGATCGACCACCCATCCGGACTCGTTTAGCCGCAGGCACCTCCATTTTGGCCAAGTCCGCTGAACGCAACGTCCTCCGCGGAACATAGAAAGCAGTACGCTTCCTAAGGTAGTTGAGACCAACCGAGTGAAGGGCTTTGAACGCCAATGTAAGGATTTTAAACCTAATTCTGCTAGAGATCGGTAGCCAGTGCAGCCTAGTTAGCAGCGATGAAGCAGTGGCTCTCCTTGGCAGGCCGAAAATGGCTCTGGCCGCCGAATTCTGAACAATTTGCAATCTAGACAAAAGATACTTTGGAAGGCCTGCAAAAAGTGCATTTGCATAATCCAGACGGGATCCCACAAGCGCCTGGACTATATTCTTACGATACTGCAGGGAAAGCAGTGGGAGGAATTTCCTGAGCATCTTAAGGATGCCGAAACATTTCCCCGATAGTCCCAGAATGTGTGGACGGAAGGAGAGATCGTCGTCGAACACAACTCCAAGATTTTTTACTTGGGAGGATTCCTTCTCAGGGGGGAACATGTCCTGGGGCCACCACGTCTTCCAACCAGGGTCAGGGGCACAGGTAAAAAAGAGCAGCTCAGACTTATCCGAGTTGCATTTCAGGCTGTGCCGCTGAAACCACGCAAAGACTGTGCTCAAGCAGTCTTTGATTCTGCCGCCGTCGAAAACCTCTCCCTTCCTGCAAGTGAACAGCAGCTGGGTGTCATCAGCGTATGAGATGACCCGGGCCCCAAATGCCTCCGCTACCTCCGCCAGAGGGGCCATGTATATGTTAAAAATGGTGGGGCTCAGAATGGACCCTTGAGGCACCCCCACCTCTAGCGAAGGCATTTCCGCGGAGAACGGGGGAGCCCAGATCACCTGTCGGCTAAGAAGGATTGAAACCAGTTCAACACCGTCCCCCGCAGTCCTATCTCCCTGAGTCTTAAAAGGAGACCAGCGCGTGGGACGGTGTCGAAAGCCGCCAACAGGTCCAGCATGACTAGCATAGCCTTTCCCCCCCGATCGAGCGTCTCCCTGATGGTGTCGGTCACCTCTACAAGGGCTGTCTCCGTGCTATAATTAGCACGGAAGCCAGATTGGGAGTCATGCAGCAGTTTGTTATTCTCAATGAAGGTGGTAAGAGTGTGCTGAACATGTTTCTCCACCACCTTCGCCAGAGCAGGGAGGAGGGAGATCGGTCTATAGTTAGCCAGCTGCAAGGGGTCTAGCAAAGGCTTTTTGATCAGCAGCAGAATAAGTGCGTGTTTCCATTGGCGAGGGACCACCCCAGAGCTCAATGACAGATTAAGAAAGGGGTTCAGCAAGCTGTTTACAGCTGAAGCCACCTTGCCCAGGCATTTCGCTGGACAGGCATCCAAAGGGGAGCCAGATTGCAATCGGGATAGTAACTCAAGCGATGTTTCAAAGGATAGCTGGGGAAAAACCGATAGTGTGGGCCCGGGCTCTGCCTCTAAGGATGATTCCAACTTCAACTTACACCCTGAGGCAGCAGGATCCATTGAAGGATCCACCGAAGAGAAGGAGTCCTGAATCTTTATGATTTTAGCCACAAAAAAGTCTGCAAGCTGCCTAATCCACTCTTCCGTATGCGAGTGTGTACGGGCGCCTGCGACAGGATCAACAAACTCCTTCACAATTCTGAACAATTCCCGACTCATGTTATCGGCTTGGTCTATTCTATGCTCGAGATAATTCTTTTTAGCTTCAGCAATCTGTTTATGGTATAGCTTTATGACATCACAGTACTTAGTTTTCTCCACAAGATCGTACTTGCGCCGCCAGAGTCTTTCCGCCTTTTTACAATCTTGGCGCATTTTTCGTAGTGTGGAGGTAAACCAAGGAGCGGAGTCATGGTGGGGGGCTATTCTAGCTGACTTCAGTGGGACCAGCTCCTCAAATCTTGCCTGCAACCAGTTCTGGACCAAAGTTAGGTCGGCTTCTAGGTTCCCTGTCAGTTCACAAGAATGTTGACAAAGAGCGTCGGAGAGCATGTCTGCTGTCACTAGGTGAAAAGCTCTAGATTGTCGAGTCCCGTCCTTCTGTATCCTTGTCCTTACCCACACATCTGGTGCTGGACAGTTCTTTCATCTTCCTTGTCAAGACTTCAAATTGCATTAGGGTGACAGGTCCCTCTGTGTGTGCATGAGGCAAAGCTGTTTCAAGTGTAGGTGGAGCTGGGTACAGCCCCTCCCCAATCATCTTGCGACCTAACTCCACCTTTATGTGTTTTCAAATACACAAATCTAAGGAGAATGTAGTCTGGAAGACCCAGCAAATCCCAGCAGCAGAGCCATTCAGTCATGTGACCCAGGATACTAGCAGAAGGCACAGGTGGTTGGGACAAGGAAAGGCCAACTTTCTAAAAGTTGCATTATCAGAATTTCAAATTGAAAACTGACTTTACCTTTAAAAAAGATTTTGAATGACAAAGCATTTGAGTGTAAACAACATATCTGGATCTTCTCCCCATCACAGGTTGTCACTTTTTGAATATGATAAGGTAATCCAGTGATAGTCAATGAGAGAGATAGGCTTTACAACAATGAAAAAACTACTTTAGTAGTTTTTCACTGCCAGAACATGTAAAGCGTTAGCTAGACATCTCCTACTTTTTAAATACAATGCACCCTGCCCTATGAGTCTTTAGGGCCTAGCTCAGGGGTGACTTATAATTGTTAAAATGAAAGGTTTAGGCCTGGCAAAAGGTTTACTTTACCAGGTCAAAAAGGCAATTTATAGCTGCACTACAGGCTACAGTGAGAGACCTGATACATGTATAAAAAGCTACTTTAGTGGGTTTTATCTAACTGAACAATAAATAAATATTTTCGATTTAAAAGTTCAATTTCAATTACTTTAGTGAGTGGTACAAAGAGTGTTGCAGGCCCTCTGGTAGCATTTAATTTACAGGCCCTGGACACAGGTAGTATCATTTATTAGGGACTTACAAGTAAAGTAAATGTGACGATTTAACATGTTTGAAGGAGAGATGCACATGGCAAAACGTTTCGAAGAATGTCACACAAACGATGTCAGGTCTAACACCTACCATAACCTAATCAGTGAACATCTTGGGCTACAGAAAATAGCTAAGGAGCAGAAGCAATTTAAGTTTAGGAACCAGGTAAATTCAACTTTCATTCAGCTGCATATTATTCATTTTCTGGAGCACACTCAGGGACTTATTTGCAAGCCCTGTGCTCCACCGTATCGTCAGTTTTTGTGATGTTCCGGTGGTGTATGGGGCTTAGCCACATCGACATGGCCACGTAAAGCCACCCTGTGTGGCTTACCATGGCCTTTTAGCTTTGGAGTGAGGCAACGCTGCACAAGTCACTGCGTTGCCTCACACTGCATCGGGGAGGCATGCCATGGGAGTTGCAGTGGGTGTTACCATGCAACGCCCAAAGGTTTTGAAACATTCCCAGATTTACAACAAGCCGTAAATCTGGGTATGCATTAAAACCATGTACTTTCCCAGTGGTGGCGTAATGAGTAGTATTAACAGGATTTCTTCTGGTTTGTTGCTCTTTCCATGTGTGCTGCGCTCTTCAGTACACATCGTAAGAAGAAAACACCTCCAATTATTGTTTTTCTGCATGAAGGTGTCCCGTCTAGCACAAAAACAATCATGCCAAAAACACATACACCCTTGTACCATGGTGCAAGAGTGACTGTGTTGGTGCACGACTGCTAATTGTGCGCCGATGCTGGCTGAAAGGACAGCAATGCACCATATCTTGTAAATACGCTGAATTCCTGCCCTCTTGAATTGGCGTAGGGCAGCACAGGAAAATAAATTGCTGTGCTGCCCTTCGCCAAGTCTTTGTAAATTTGCCCCAGAACACTTTGGCCAGCTCTCCCCATAGAACGTGGGTGTCAAGAAAATGTCCTTTCATTCTTTCTTTCGGTACGAAACTGAAAACTTTTTATTCAGTACGTGACAATTTAACTCATGTATCAGCACCTTCAGCCCATACCTAATGTGTCAGTATCGATATGGTTCTAATAGCTTACTTTCCCCATGCGCTTCCGTTTCTAGATCACGCAGCATCATGTTACCCGTTTCTGAACTCCTTTATGGCTACCCTTCTCTCATCCTTTGTCAATTGCAGCTCTTTATTGCTTTGCAAAGAGAATTCTGCTTCTCTACTGTTGTATTTATGGAAAGCACAACAGCACTCTTGTTTGGTGGGAATGAAACTACAGAAGAAATCAAAATGAATCACATAAATAAACAGTTGAACATTTCAGAAGGTACTTCAGATGACAGCGACTCCAGCTGCAATACAGTGGTGTAAGTTTAAGGGAAGATGAAAGTATGTAATTCATGTCAGCAACAGGGACAGAAAACAAACAAAACTGCAGCTCTACCTACCGCTCTCTGGTGTGGTATAATAGGGGGGTGTACCTGTAAAAAGCACAAAATAACAGGTTTACGTTTAAAATGATCACGAGTCATCATTTAGCGTGTTCATGTTTATTAATCCTCTCCCAGGACTTGCCAACCCCTCTCTGGGAATACTGGCTCTAAATACAGTGCACTCCAGCCATGGGTCAGCTTATCTACTGCTCCCAATCCCAAAGGCTTTCAACTACTGCCATGTGCTCCACCTGAGAACTCAAACTGATAGGCTGCATCTTGACCTTAAATCGAAAAAGGCAAAGTAGACCCTTACATCTTCTTTCCCATTAAAGGTTTACATGAACTTTAAGTGGTCGTGTTATTCACTGCTTCTGGGACGTGGGGTCTGTGGTACATTTGACGGAAAGATTGATGTGGGTGAAAGCATATCAGGTTCTCTCCTGAAAATCTTCATAATGCAGAGTTTATGCACGAGATTTTGCGACTTTTCCTTATCAGCATGCTTTTTTTTGAAGGAGGATCAAAAGGACCCTTAAGGCAAAGAGGAGATGTCCTGCCTCTGAGACAGCAGTGACCTGACATTTTCATTTGTTTTAGCGGGTATACACTTCCCCTGAGAATTTGCAGAGAGGGGGCATAAAATGCCATTGGGATTGAGAACCCCTGCCCTGCTTTAAAGAGTAAGCGCAAGAGCTCTGACAAAAACCTGTGGGACGTCTGCTCCACCAACCTGAAGTCCTAGGGGCAGATTTACAAGTCCCTTGCTCCACTTTTGCGTCATTTTCCCCATGTAAATAATGACGCAAAAATGGGGCAACGGGCTTGTAAATCTGCCCCCTAGTGTCCCGTTGGAAGAGGGGGGACTGAGGGGTTTCTGATGGCAGTCTCAGCTGGCTTCGCTGGCACAAACATATGACTTGGCAGCCGCCTGCACCTGACGGCCAGGGCAGAGCAGTGAATTCCCACTCTGTTTAAGGTGGGACAACTGTGGGTGATTTATCTGCATGGGACCTCCACATAAGTGGACTTGAGAAAGAGCGGAGAAAAAGATCCCCTTTGCACAGATGGAATATTTCTTGTGTATGAGGCACATATCTTTTCAGTTTTGGAGAACATATGTCTGGTGCAGCAACGGATGCACTGTTGGCAAACAAAACTCTGACAGGCCAGTAACAATCCCTAAATATGGCAGCAGGTGCTGTACTGAGGGCATGGGTCTGAGGTGAGGGCCTCCAGTGATCGGGCGCACTAGCAGCCACCCCACCCGCTGCACTCTAGTCAATACGACGAGTCTTCTCCTCAGAGAAGACTCTGTTTGGAACTTTATGCTCCTGCTTATTATGGAAGTTAAAAAAGGAATTATGAGTCGCAATAAGACATTGCCATTGCCACTAACTCAATCTTTCTGTTTAATATGTTTTGTTTTATGCACCACTAATATACAGAATGATATTAAAAAGGAAACAGATATCGCAACACAAATGGGCGAAAAAGAAATTTGAGATTATTCCCTGCATGAAATCAAATCATGCACTTTATTAACTTGGTTTCAAATCACTTCGTACTTTCACACAATGCCTATTATTGCATTTTACTTTTCTGTTGAAAAATCAGACACAAATGTGCTAAGAACATTAATTGAGTTTGGACCATCAAATGTATTCCATCAAAGACAACCACATTCCCATCAGCATGTGAGACTAAGTTAATAGAAGTGCCAAAAAATATGTATAGAAATGACACAGTATGTATTGAGAACGTCTAATAAATGTTTCGTTTTCAAAAAGTATTTTAAAAAAGTAACTAAAAGAGCCACCCAACATGCATACTTCAAAAGAAAAAATGACTTCACAAAACAAAGTAGAGTAAGAGAGCAAGAGCAGAAAAGACAATCCTACTTCATTTTATAGAATTCTTCAAAACAGTCCAATATATACCCACATTGATGGAAAGTTACCCAATAGTAAGGGTCTCCCGTAGATACTAGATTTGCCTGTTTGTTCAACCAAGGTTCTACTTTCCAAAGCCTTAGAATTATATTCTGTGCTGCGATCAACGCTCTAAAAACAAAGTTATCTTCATGAGAGATTCTTTGATAGACTATCTTTGACCTTTTTGAAAGCAACCCTCCATAAGGTTGACCTAGGTGAAGATTTCATCAGAATGACAATGGCCTTTTACTCAAATCCTCAAGCATCAGTTAAAGTTAATGGCTCTCATTCCAACCCTTTTAATTTCAAACTTGATACGCGAAAAGGATGCCTATAGTCCCTTCTCCTGTTTTTCCTAATGATAGAACCACTCCTCACTTCCTTAAGATAAAACAATAACATCCTGAGATCCCCTTTCCCTCTGGAGTTATAAAAGGTGGTGCCTTGGTCTGTGAATATTCCATTCTTACCTGGAGGATGGTAAAGTATATGGAGTTGTTGGGAGTGGTTATCTGAGGATTTTACGGAAATCCCTAGGTATTCAAAAGAATCCAGGGGTTCGGAATGAAATTTCGATATGGTGATGTCGGATCGATGTACGCAGGTAATGACTCCGCCCTTTTTTTTTAGGTCTGTCTTGTCTTATGATGTTGTAATTTGGGGGGATTGGAAGGTCTAGGCATGGAGAGGATGATTCATTGAGCCAAGTTTCCGTGAGGATGGTTATGTCCGTTTTTAGCTTTAGAATGAGGTCAGCGATGTCAGAGGCGTGTTTTAGGACTGAGCGGCAGATGAGTAGGAGGGAGGAGATCTTGTGTGAGGCATTCACTGAAGAAGGCTCGTGATTTTCGGAGAGTAGTGGGTATTGTTTGAAGGTTATTTGGGTTTATCATTCAGTGATTCAGTTGGGATGTTCTGTTTGGATTCATGGGGACTGGGAGAATAGAAAATTCTTCCTTATTTGTGATGGGGCAATTAGGAGTTTCGTAGAGAGGTAGTAAGGTTTGGAATTCCAAGTCCATTAAGAAGTTGGGGAGTTTGAGTGTACGTAAATGTTGATTAGTCAGAGGCAGTGGGATAGTGTTTATCACGTTGATGGCTGCAGCTAGAGAGTTTTGAAGACAAGTGAGTTTAGAGAGAGAGTTTCCTGCGAGTTGTAAGATGTTTCTGATTTCTAGGATATTGTTTTGTAGGTTCTGGGAAGTGAGGTTATTATGGGTTTGGAGTGAGTCCAGCTCAGACTGGTAAGCATGTGAGACTTCCTTCTCAGGTAGTAAGGCAGTCTTTTGAGTAGAAGGGCAGTCCTCTGGCAGCAGAGCTGTTCTTCTTCTGTAACTTCCAAGGATCCAGGAGTGTTTTAAGAGTTTCTCCCGATAATAAATATATATAACTGATGACTGCCTTTGTGTGAGTGTATCCTTGTCCTTCCCCACACATCTGGTGCTTGACAGTTCTTTCATCTTCCTTGTCAAGGCTTCAAATTATCTGAGGGTGACAGGTTCCTCTGTGTGTGCATGAGGCAAAGCCGTTTCAAGTATGGGTGGAGCTGGGTACAGCCCCTGCCCAATCATCTTGCCACCTAACTCCACCTTTATGTTTTTTTCTAATTCACAAATCTAAGGAGAATGTAGTCTGGAGGACCCAGCAAATTCCAGCAGCAGAGCCATTCAGTCATGTGACTCAGGATACTGGCCGAAGGCACAGGTTGTTGGGACAAGGAAAGGCTGACTTTCGAAAAAGTGCATTATAAGAATTTCAACTTGAAAACTGACTTTACCCTTAAAAAAGATTTTGAATGACAAAGCATTTGAGTATAAACAACATATATGGATCTGCTCCCCATCACAGGTTATCACTTTCTAAATATCATAAGGTAAACCAGTGATAGCCAATGAGAGAGATGGGCTTTACAACAATGAAAAAACAACCTTTAGTAGTTTTTCACTGCCAGGACATGTAAAAAGTTAGCTAGACACCTCCTACTTTTTTAATGCAATGCACCCTGCCCTATGAGTCTTTAGGGCCTAGCTTAGGGGTGACTTATAATTGTTAAAATGAAAGGTTTAGGCCTGGCAAAAGGTTTACTTTACCAGCTCAAAAAGTCAATTAATAGCTGCACTACAGGCTACAGTGAGAGACCTGATACATGTATAAAAAGCTACTTTAGTTAACTTCAATTTCAATTACTTTATTGGGTGGCACAAAGAGTGTTGCAGGCCCTCTGGTAGCATTTAATTTACAGGACCTGGACACAGGTAGTATATTTTATTAGGGACTTAAAAGTAAATTAAATGTGACGATTAGGTGCTGTCCAATTTTAACATGTTTGAAGGAGAGATGCACATGTCAAAACGTTTCGAAGAATGTCACACGAACGATGTCAGGTCTAACACCTACCATAGCCTAATCAGTGAAAATCTTTGGCTACAGAAAATAGCTAAGGAGCAGACACAATTTAAGTTTAGGAACCAGGAAATTCAACTTTCATTCAGCTGAATATTATTCATTTTCTGGTGCACGCTCAGGGACTTTTTTGCAAGCCCTATGCTCCACCGTATTGTCACTTTTTGTGATGTTCCGGTGGTGTATGGGGCTTAGCCACATCGACATGGCCACATAAAGCCACACTGTGTGTCTTACCATGGCCTTTTAGCTTTGGAGTGAGGCAACGCAGCACAAGTCGCTGCGTTGCCTCACACTGCATCGGGGAGGCATGCCATGGGAGTTGCAGTGGGTTTTACCATGCAATGCCCATATGTTGGCATAAATCTGGGTATGCATTAAAACCATGTACTTTCCCAGTGGTGGCGTAATGAGTAGTATTAACAGGATTTCTCCTAGTTTTTTCCTCTTTCCATGTGTGCTGCACTCTTCAGCACACATCGAAAGAGGAAAACACCTCCAATTATTGTTTTTGTGCATGAAGGTGTCCCTTCTAGCACAAAAACAATCATGCCAAAAACACATACACCCTTGCACCATGGTGCAAGAGTGCCTGTGTTGGTGCACGGCTGCTAATTGTGCGCCGGTGCTGGCTGAAAGGACAGCAATGCACCATATCTTGTAAATACTGTGAATTCCTGCCCTCTTGAATTGGCGTAGGGCAGTGCAGCAAAATGAATTGCTATGCTGCCCTTAGCCAATTCTTTGTAAATTTGCCTCTGAACACTTTGGCCAGCTCTTTCCCGTAGAACGTGGGTGTCAAGAAAATATCCTTTCATTCGGTACAAAACTGAAAACTTTTCTTTTCATTCAGTACTTGACAATCACACTCATGTATCAGCACCTTCAACCCATACCTAATGTGTCAGTATCTCTATGGTTCTATTAGCTTACTTTCCCTATGCGCTTCAGTTTCTAGATCACGCAGCATCTTGTTACCCATTTCTGAACTCCTTTATGGCTACCCTTCTCTCCACCTTTGTCAATTGCAGCTCTTTATTGCTTTGCAAAGAGAATTCTGCTTCTCTACAGTTGTATTTATGGAAAGCACAACAGCACTCTTGTTTGGTGGAAATGAAACTACAGAAGCAATCAAAATGAATCACATAAATAAAGAGTTGAACATTTCAGAAGGTACTTCAGATGACAGTGACTCCTGCTGCAATACAGTGGTGTAAATGTAAGGGAAGATGAAAGTATGTAAATCATGTCAGCAATAGGGACAGAAAACAAACAAAACTGCAGTTCTACCTACCGCTCTCTGGTGTGGTATAATAGAGGGGTGTACCTGTAAAAAGCACAAAATAACAGGTTTACGTGTAAAATGATCACAAGTCATCATTTAGCATGTTCATGTTTATTAATCCTCTCCCATGACTTGCCAACCCCTCTCTGGGAATACTGGCTCTAAATACAGTGCACTCCAGCCATGGGTCAGCCTATCTACTGCTCCCAAAGGCTTTCAACTACTGCCATGTGCTCTACCTGAGATCTCAAACTGATAGGCTGCATCATGGCCTACCTTAAATAGAAAAGGGCAAAGTAGACCTTTCTATCTTCTTTCCCATTAAAGGAATTCTGATGTTTACATGAACATTAAGTGGTCGTGTTATATAACTGCTTCTGGGACGTGCAGTTTGTGGTACATTTGAGGGAAAGATTGCTGTGGGTGAAAGCATATCAGGTTCTCTCAAGAGAATCTTCATAATGCAGAGTTTATGCATGATACTTTGCGACTTTTCCTTATCAGTATGCTTTTTTTTCGAAGAAGGATCAAAAGGACCCTTAAGGCAAAAGAGCGGATGTACTGCCTCTGTGACAGCAGTGACCTGACATTTTCATTGGTTTTAGCGGGTATACACTTCCCCTTAGAATTGGCAGAGAGGGGCCATAAAATGCCATTGGGATTGAAAACCCCTGCCCTGTGTTAAAGACTAAGCGCGAGAGCTCTGACAAAAATTTGTGTTACTTCTGCCCCGCTAACCTGCAGTCCTAGTGTCCCGTTGGAAGAGGGGGGACTGAGCGGTGTCTGATGGCAGTCTCAGTTGGCTTCACCGGCAGAAACCTGTGACTTGGCAGCCGCCTGCACCTGACGGCCAGGTCATAGCAGTGAATTCCCACTCTGTTTAAGGTGGGACAACTGTGGGGGATTTATCTGCATGGGACCTCCACGTAAGTGGACTTGCGAAAGAGCGGAGAAAAAGGTCCCTTGTGCACAGATGGAATATTTCTTGTGTATCAGGCACATTTCAATTTCAGCTTTGCAGAACATATGTCTGCTGCAGCAACAGATGCACTGTGGGCAAACAAAACCCTGACAGGCCAGTAACAATCCCTAAATATGGCAGCAGGTGATTCACTGAGGGCATGGAGCTGAGGTGAGGGCCTCCAGTGAGCGGGCGCCTGCAGCCACCCCACCCGCTGCACTCTAGTCAATACGCTGAGTCTTCTCCTCAGAGCAGACTCTGTTTAGTACTTAATGCTCCTGCTTATTATGGAATGTAAGAAAGGAATTATGAGTCGCAATAAGACATTGCCATTGCCACTCACTCATTATTTCTGTTTAATATGTTTTGTTTGTGTGAGTGTATCCTTGTACTTCCCCACACATCTGGTGCTGGACAGTTCTTTCATCTTCCTTGTCAAGGCTTCAAATTGTCTGAGGGTGACAGGTTCCTCTGTGTGTGCATGAGGCAAAGCCGTTTCAAGTGTAGGTGGAGATGGGTACAGCCCCTCCCCAATCATCTTTTCACCTTTATGTTTTTTTTTAATACACAAATCTAAGGAGAATGTAGTCTGGAAGACTCAGCAAATGCCTGCAGCAGAGCCATTCAGTCATGTGACCCAGGATACTTGCAGAATGCACAGGTGGTTGGGACAAGGAAAGGACGACTTTCTAAAAGTTGCATGATCAGAATTTCAACTATAAAACTGACTTTACCCTTAAAAAAGATTTTGAATGACAAAGCATTTAAGTGTAAACATCATATCTGGTTCTGCTCCCCATCACAGGTTATCACTTTCTAAATATCATAAGGTAAACCAGTGATAGTCAATGAGAGAGATAGGCTTTACAACAATGAAAAAAGAACCTTAGTTGTTTTTCACTGCCAGGACATGTAAAACGTTAGCTAGACACCTCCTACGTTTTTAATGCAATGCACCCTGCCCTATGAGTCTTTAGGGCCTAGCGTAGGGGTGACCTATAATTATGAAAGGTTTAGGCCTGGCAAAAGGTTTACTTTACCAGGTCAAAAAGGCAATTTATAGCTGCACTACAGGCTACATTGAGAGACCTGATACATGTATAAATAGCTACTTTAGTTAATTTCAATTTCAATTACATTAGTTGGTGGCACAAAGAGTTTTTCAGGCCCTCTGATAGCATTTAATTTACAGGCCCTGGATACAGGTAGTATTATTTATTAGGGACTTACAAGTAAATTAAATGTGACGATTAGGTGTTGTCCAATTTTACCATGTTTGAAGGAGAGATGCACATGCACTTTAGCAGTGGAAAAAGAAGAGGATTAACGCAAAACGTTTTAAAGAATGTCGCACGAACGATGTCAGGTCTAACACCTACCATAGCATAATCAATGAAAATCTTTGGCTACAGAAAATAACTAAGGAGCAGAATCAATTTAAGTTTAGGAACCAGGAAATTCAACTTTCATTCAGCTGAATATTATTCATTTTCTGGTGCACACTCAGGGACTTATTTGCAAGCCCTGTGCTCTACCGAATTGTCACTTTTTGTGATGTTCCGGTTGTGTATGGGGCTTAGCCACATCGACATGGCCACGTAAAGCCACCCTATGTGGCTTACCATGGCCTTTTAGCTTTGGAGTGAGGCAACGCTGCACAAGTCACTGCGTTGCCTCACACTGCATCGGGGAGGCATGCCATGGGAGTTGCAGTGGGTGTTACCATGCAACGCCCATAGGTTTTGAAACATTCCCAAATTTACAACATGGCGTAAATCTGGGTATGCATTAAAACCATGTACTTTCCCAGTGGTGGCGTAATGAGTAGTAATAACAGGATTTCTCCTAGTTTTTTACTCTTTTCATGTGTGCTGCGCTCTTCAGCACACATCGAAAGGGGAAAACACCTCCAATTATTGTTTTTGTGCATGAAGGTGTCCCTTCTAGCACAAAAACAATCATGCCAAAAACACATACACCCTTGTACCATGGTGCAAGAGTGACTGTGTTGGTGCACGACTGCTAATTGTGCACCGATGCTGGCTGAAAGGACAGCAATGCACCATATCTTGTAAATACGCTGAATTCCTGCCCTCTTAAATTGGCGTAGGGCAGCACAGCAAAATTAATTTCTGTGCTGCACTTCGCCAAATTCTTTGTAAATTTTCCCCTGAACACTTTGGCCAGCTCTTCCCATAGAACGTGGGTGTCAAGAAAATGTCCTTTCATTCTTTCATTCGGTACAAAACTGAAAACTTTTCTTTTCATTCAATAAGTGAAAATCTAACTCATGTATCAGCACCTTCAACCCATACCTAATGTGTCAGTATCCATATGGTTCTAATAGCTTATTTTCCCCATGCGCTTCCGTTTCTAGATCACTCAGCATCTTGTTACTCGTTTCTGAACTCCTTTATGGCTACCCTTCTCTCCACCTTTGTCAATTGCAGCTCTTCATTGCTTTGCAAAGAGAATTCTGTTTCTCTACAGTTGTATTTATGGAAAGCACAACAGCACTCTTGTTTGGTGGGAATGAAACTACAGAAGAAATCAAAATGATTCACATAAATAAACAGTTGAACATTTCAGAAGGTACTTCAGATGACAGCGACTCCAGCTGCAATACAGTGGTGTAAGTTTAAGGGAAGATGAAAGTATGTAATTCATGTCAGCAATAGGGACAGAAAACAAACAAAAATACAGTTCTACCTACCGCCCTCTGGTGTGGTATAATAGGGGGTTGTACCTGTAAAAAGCACAAAATAACAGGTTTACTTTAAAATGATCACGAGTCATAATTTAGCGTGTTCATGTTTATTAATCCTCTGCCAGGACTTGTCAACCCCTCTCTGGGAATACTGGCTCTAAATACAGTGCACTCCAGCCATGGGTCAGCTTATCTATTGCTCCCAAAGGCTTTCAACTACTGCCATGTGCTCCACCTGAGAACTCAAACTGATAGGCTGCATCTTGACCTTAAATCGAAAAAGGCAAAGTAGACCCTTACATCTTCTTTCCCATTAAAGGTATTCTGATGTTTACATGAACTTTAAGTGGTCGTGTTATGCCCCTGCTTCTGGGACGTGGGGTTTGTGGTACATTTGAGGGAAAGATTGCTGTGGGTGAAAGCATATCAGGTTCTCTCCAGAGAATCTTCATAATGCAGAGTTTATGCATGATACTTTGCGACATTCCTTATCAGTATCCTTTTGCTTCAAAAGAGGATCAAAAGGACCCTTAATGCAAAGAGGAGATGTTCTGCCTCTGAGACAGCAGTGACCTGACATTTTCATTGGTTTTAGCGGGTATACACTTCCCCTGAGAATTGGCAGAGAGGGGCCAAAAAATGCCATTGGGATTGAGAACCCCTGCCCTGCTTTAAAGAGTAAGCGCGAGAGCTCTGACAAAAACTTGAGGGACTTCTGCCCCGCCAACTTGCAGTCCTAGTGTCCCGTTGGTAGAGTGGGGACTGAGGGGTGTCTGATGGCAGTCTAAGCTGGCTTCATCGGCAGAAACCTGTGACTTGGCAGCCGCCTGCACCTGACGGCCAGGACAGAGCAGTGAATTCCCACTGTGTTTAAAGTGGGACAACTGTGGGGGATTTATCTGCATGGGACCGCCACATAAGTGGACTTGAGAAAGAGCGGAGAAAAAGCTCCCTTGTGCACAGATGGAATATTTCTTGTGAATCAGGCACTTCAATTTCAGCTTTGCAGAACATATGTCTGCGGCAGCAACGGATGCACTGTGGGCAAACAAAACCCTGAGAGGCCAGTAACAATCCCTAAATATGGCAGCAGGTGCTCCACTGAGGGCATGGGGTTGAGGTGAGGACCGCCAGTGATCGGGCGCACTGGCAGCCACCCCACCCGCTGCACTCTAGTGAATACGCAGAGTCTTCCCCTCGGAGCGGACTCTGTTTAGGACTTAATGCATCTGCTTATTATGGAATGTAAGAAAGGAATTATGAGTCGCAATAAGACATTGCCATTGCCACTCACTCATTCTTTCTGTTTAATATGTTTTGTTTTATGCACCACTGATATACAGAATGATATTAAATAGGAAACAGACATCGCAACACAAATGGGCGAAAATGAAATTTGAGAGAATTCCCTGCATGAAATCAAATCATGCACTTTATTATCTTGGTTTCAAATCACTTTGTACTTTTACACAATGCCTATTAGTTCACCTTACTTTTCTGTTGAAAAATAGGACACAAATGTGCTAAGAACATTAATTGAGTTTGGACCATCAAATGTATTCCATCAAAGACAACCACATTCTCATCAGCATGTGAGAATAAGTTAATAGAAGTGCCAAATAAATATGTATAGAAATGACACAGTATGCATTGAGAACGTCAAATAAATGTTTCGTTTTCAAAAAGGATTTTAAAAAAGTAACTAAAAGAGCCACCCAACATGCATACATCAAAAGAAAATTA
Source organism: Lissotriton vulgaris (assembly GCF_964263255.1). NCBI lineage: Eukaryota > Metazoa > Chordata > Amphibia > Caudata > Salamandridae > Lissotriton > Lissotriton vulgaris. Next base: position 1,184,947,004 of record NC_141693.1, on the reverse strand, counting down.
CTTCACAAAACAAAGTGGAGTAAGAGAGCAAGAGCAGAAAAGATAATCCTACTTCATTTTATAGAATTCTTCAAAACAGTTCAATATATACCCAAATTGATGGAAAGTTAACCAATGGTAAGGGTCTCCCGTAGATACTAGATTGGCCTGTTTGTTCAACCAAGGTTCTACTTTCCAAAGCCTTAGAATTAATTTCTGTGCTGCGATCAACACTCTAAAAGCAAAGTTATCTTCATGAGAGATTCCTTGATAGACTACCTTTGACCTTTCTGAAAGCAACCCTCCATAATTTTGACCTAGGTGAAGATTTCATCAGACTTACAACGGCCTTATACTCAAATCCTCAAGCATCAGTTAAAGTTAATGGCTCACTTACCTTCCCCTTTAATTTCAAACTTGATACGCGAAAAGGATACCTATAGTCCCTTCTCCTGTTTCTCCTAATGATAGAACCACTCCTCACTTCCTTAGGATGAAACAATAACATCCTGGGGATCCCTTTCCCTCTGAAGTTATAAAAGGTGGTGCCTTGGTCTGTGAATACTCCATTCTTACCTAGAGGATGGTAGAGTATATGGAGTTGTTGGGAGTGGTTATCTGAGGATTTTACAGAAATCTCTAGGTATTCACAAGAATCCAGGAGTTTGGAGTGAAATTTCGAGATGGTGATGTCGGATCGATGTATGCAGGGCATGCCTCCGCCCTTTTTATGAGGTCTGTCTTGTCTTATGGTGTTGTAATTTGGGGGGATTGGAAGGTCTAGGCATGGAGAGGATGATTCAATGAGCCAAGTTTCCGTGAGAATGGTTATGTCGATTTTTAGGTTTAGAATGAGGTCAGCGATGTCAGAGGCGTGTTTTAGGACTGAGCGGCAGATGAGTAGGAGGGAGGAGATCTTGTGTGAGGCATTCACTGAAGAAGGCTCGTGATTTTCGGAGAGTAGTGGGTATTGTTTGAAGGTTATTTGGGTTTATCATTCAGTGATTCAGTTGGGATGTTCTGTTTGGGTTCATGGGGACTGGGAGAATAGAAAATTCTTCCTTATTTGTGATGGGGCAATTAGGAGTTTCGTAGAGAGGTAGTAAGGTTTGGAATTCCAAGTCCATTAGGAAGTTGGGGAGTTTGAGTGTACGTAAATGTTGATTAGTCAGAGGCAGTGGGATAGTGTTTATCACGTTGATGGCTGCAGCTAGAGAGTTTTGAAGACAAGTGAGTTTAGAGAGAGAGTTTCCTGCGAGTTGTAAGATGTTTCTGATTTCTACGATAATGTTTTGTAGGTTCTGGGAATAGAGGTTAGTATGGGTTTTGAGTGAGTCTAGCTCAGACTGGTAAGCATGTGAGACTTCCTTCTCAGGTAGCAAGGCAGTCTTTTGAGTAGAAGGGCAGTCCTCTGGCAGCAGGGCAGTTCTTCTTCTGTAACTTCCACAGATCCAGGAGTGTTCTAAGAGTTTCTCCCAATATTAAATATATATAACTGGTGTCTGCCTTTGTGTGAGTGTATCCTTGTCCTTCCCCACACATCTGGTGCTGGACAGTTCTTTCATCTTCCTTGACAAGGCTTCAAATTGTCTGAGGGTGACAGGTTCCTCTGCATGTGCATGAGGCAATGTAGCGTTCTAATCTAGGACCCTGATCGATACTGTGACCTTATGCCCCTATTTGGCTATAAATCCATTTATTCCATATATTGGCATAACCTATCAAATGCAATATTCAGAAAATCGTCTCTGGCCTCACACGAACAGAGCCACATTTCAGAATCACTTTCTCTGCCACTTCCTTTGCAACCAATTAGTGCAATGACATAGCAGAAGTTACTATCTAAGATTCCTAGATTAACACTCCGAGTTCTTCAACAAGATAAAAACTCAGCAACCTGGAAATCCCCGCTTGCTATGTTTTGATTAGTAATAGAACTCTAATGAGCACTGATAGACGATCACTTCCTAGTGACATCTTTATTGACGTCTTATGTCCAAAAACTTACGTCAAACAAGGCACCTCTCAGGTATAAATATTACCAACGTTGCCTTAAGCAAACGCTGTCTCGTTGCTGAAGTTGCTGCTGTTATGCTGATGATACCATAGCTGCTATCGCTACTGCTATCGCTGCTAACGAGCGAACGATGGTGTGGTGAACTTAGGAGCTGAACAGCCGTCCCCCTGCAAGAGCCCAGCAGATGCAAGCTGCCCGCGGACGCTACCCCTCCTCCTCCTCCTCGACGCGCTGAGAGAGACGCTGTCTTTTCTCCTGCAGAGAAATCCAGCTCGGGCGTTTCCAGGCTACCCTTGCGGGTGACTGGGATATCGACCCCCTGAAGGAGATACCAGACCTCCATCATTCTATTCCAGAGGTATAGTGTTGACTAAACCCTTAGAGAGAATTCTTGAAGCAAACCTTGGCAAAACCAACTTAACTTAAAGCTACTTACTTACTCCCCTCCCAAGTATTAGGCTTAGGTCAGGTACACTGGGGTAGGCGTAGTTAGAAGCACCAGTTGAGTATTTTAGCCTAATGTATATATGAATTTATATATGTTCTATTCATTTTAAACCATTGTATGGCTAAGAAACCATATCAATGCTTTTACAGTATTCTTTCGCAATACTCATCTTACTGTACGTACTTTTTATAATAACAAGTCTTGCAATTGTGGCAATTCATTTCTCTTGTACGAGAAGAAAGACTGTTCAATAAATGTTACCCTTTATTGACAACGCCTGTCTCTCTATTCTCTACATATTGTGAAAGTAAACTGCACAACCACTGACTGAGTAAAATAACTGTCTATTGTTTCACACGACCCTAGAGATTGACTCTTATTTGAGGAGCAAAGTTGTCATGTTGCACGGTTGTTGGAAAACTGAATCCCTTCTTGTCTGTACCAGGGAAGCTGATCACTTCCTATTCAGACAAGAATGTTTCCAGTGACCTCTGAGCTAGTTGGTAACAAACCCAATTAAGTTTAGCATAGTCAGTGGAGGCCTGGAAGATCCTCACTTCTACGTCGATACTACTGTTTATGGTAATCCAATGCGCAGGGCCTATTGGGAAAAATAGGAACTTCACTACAGCAAAGCCATTTCAAGTGTAGGTGGAGCTAGGAACAGCCCCTTCCCAATCATCTTGCCACCTAACTCCACCTTTATGTTTTTTTCTAATACACAAATCTAAGGAGAATGTAGTCTGGAAGACCCAGCAAATACCAGCAGCAGAGCCATTCAGTCATGTGACCCCAGATACTGACAGAAGGCACAGGTGGTTGGGACAAGGAAATGCCAACTTTCTAAAAGTTGCATTATTGGAATTTCAACTTGAAAAGTGACTCTACCCTTAAAAAAGATTTTAAATGACAAAATCATTTGAGTGTAAACAACATATCCGGACCTACACCCCTTCACAGGTTATCACTTTTATAATATCATAAGGTAAACAAGTAATTGTCAATGAGAGAGATAGTCTTCACAACGATGAAAAAACTACTTTAGTAGTTTTTCACTGCCAGGACATGTAAAACGTTAGCTAGACACCTCCTATTTTTTATGAAATGCACCCTGCCCTTTGAGTCTTTAGGGCCTAGCTTAGAGGTGACTTATAATTGTTAAAAAGAAAGGTTTAGGCCTGGCAAAAGGTTTACTTTACCAGGTCAAAAAGGCGGTTTATAGCTGCACTACAGGCTACAGTGAGAGACCTGATACATGTATAAAAAGATACTTTAGTGGGTTTTATCTAACTGAACAATAAATAAATAATTTTGATTTCAAATTTCAATTTCACTTCCTTTAGTGGGTGATACAAAGAGTGTTGGAGGCCCTCTGGTAGCATTTAATTTACAGGCCCTGGATATAGGTAGTATCATTTATTAGGGACTTACAAGTAAATTAAATGTGATTAGGTGTTGTCCAATTTTACCATGTTTGAAGGAAAGATGCACATGCACTTTAGCACTGGAAAAAGGAGAGGATTAAGGCAAAATGTTTCGAAGAATGTCACACAAACTATGTCAGGTCTAACACCTACCATAGCCTAATCAGTGAAAATCTTTGGCTACAGAAAATAGCTAAGGAGCAGACGCAATTTAAGTTTAGGAACCAGGAAATTCAACTTTCATTCAGCTGAATATTATTCATTTTCTGGTGCATACTCAGGGACTTATTTGCAAGCCCTGTGCTCCACCGTATTGTCACTTTTTGGTTATGTTCCGGTGGTGTATGGGGCTTAGCCACATCGACATGGCCACGTAAAGCCACCCTGTTTGGCTTACCATGACCTTTTAGCTGTGGAGTGAGGCAACGCAGCACAAGTCGCTGCGTTGCCTCACACTGCATCGGGGAGGCATGCCATGGGAGTTGCAGTGGGTATTACCATGCAATGACCATATGTTGGCGTAAATCTGGGTATGCATTAAAACCATGTACTTTCCCAGTGGTGGTGTAATGAGTAGTAATAACAGGATTTCTCCTAGTTTTTGCTCTTTCCATGTGCACTGCACTCTTCAGCACACATCGAAAAAGGAAAACACCTCAAATTAATGTGTCTGTGCATGAAGGTGTCCGTCCCTGCACAAAAACAATCATGCCAAAAACACATACACCCTTGTACCATGGTGCAAGAGTGACTGTGTTGGTGCACGACTGCTAATTGTGCGCCAGTGCTGGCTGAAAGGACAGCAATGCACCATATCTTGTAAATACTGTGAATTCCTGCCCTCTTGAAGTGGCGTAGGGCAGCGCAGCAAATTGAATTGCTGTGCTGCCCTTCGCCAATACTTTGTAAATTTCCTCCTCAACACTTTGGCAAGCTCTTCCCAGAGAACCTGGGTGTCAAGAAAATGTCCTTTCATTCTTTCATTCGGTACAAAACTGAAAACTTTTCTTTTCATTCAATAAGTGAAAATCTAACTCATGTATCAGCACCTTCAACCCATACCTAATCTGTCAGTATCCATATGGTTCTAATAGCTTATTTTCCCCATGCGCTTCCGTTTCTAGATCACTCAGCATCTTGTTACCCGTTTCTTAACTTCTTCATGGCTACCCTTCTCTCCTACTTTGTCAATTGCAGCTCTTCATTGCTTTGCAAAAAGAATTCTGCTTCTCTGCAGTTGTATTTATGGAAAGCACAATAGCACTCTTGTTTGGTGGGAATGAAACTACCGAAGAAATCAAAATGAATCACATAAATAAACAGTTGATCATTTCAGAAGGTACTTCAGATCACAGCGACTCCTGCTGCAATACAGTGGTGTAGATGTAAGGGAAGATGAAAGTATGTAATTCATGTCAGCAATAGGGACAGAAAACAAACAAAACTGCAGTTCTACCTACTTCGCTCTGGTGTAGTATAATAGGGGGTTGTACCTGTAAAAAGCACAAAATAACAGGTTTACGTTTAAAATGATCACAAGTCATCATTTAGCGTGTTCATGTTTATTAATCCTCTCCCAGGACTTGCCAACCCCTCTCTCGGAATACTGGCTCTAAATACAGTGCACTCCAGCCATGGGTCAGCCTATCTACTGCTCCCAAAGGCTTTCAACTACTGCCATGTGCTCCACCTGAGAACTCAAACTGATAGGCTGCAACTTGACCTTAAATAGAAAAAGGCAAAGTAGACCGTTACATCTTCTTTCCCATTAAAGGTGTTCTGATGTTTACATGAACTTTAAGTGGTCGTGTTATGTCACTGCATCTGCGACGTGGGGTTTGTGGTACATTTGAGGGAAAGATTGCTGTGGGTGAAAGCATATCAGGTTCTCTCCAGAGAATCTTCATAATGCAGAGTTTATGCATGATACTTTGCGACTTTTCCTTATCAGCATGCTTTTTTTTCGAAGGAGGATCAAAAGGACCCTCAAGGCAAAGAGGAGCTGTCCTGCCTCTGAGACAGCAGTGACCTGACATTTTCATTAGTTTTAGCGGGTATACACTTCCCCTGAGAATTGGCAGTGAGGGGCCATAAAATTCCATAAAATTCCATTGGGATTGAGAACCCCTGCCCTGCTTTAAAGAGTAAGCGTGAGAGCTCTGACAAAAACTTGTGGAACTTCTGCCCCGCCAACCTGCAGTCCTAGTGTCCCGTTGGAAGAGGGGGGACTGAGAGGTTTCTGATGGCAGTCTCAGCAGGCTTCACCGGCAGAAACCTGTGACTTGGCATCCGCCTGCATCTGACGGCCAGGTCAGAGCAGTGAATTCCCACTCTGTTTATGGTGGGACAACTGTGGGTGGTTGATCTGCATGGGATCTCCACGTAAGTGGACTTGAGAAAGAGCGGAGAAAAAGGTCCCTTGTGCACAGATGGAATATTTCTTGTGTATCAGGCACATTTCAATTTCAGCTTTGCAGAACATATGTCTGCTGCAGCAACTGATGCACTGTGGGCAAACAAAACCCTGATAGGCCAGTAACAATCCCTAAATATGGCAGCAGGTGCTTCACTGAGGGCATGGGGTTGAGGTGAGGGCCTCCAGTGATCGGGCGCACTAGCTGCCACCCCACCCGCTGCACTCTAGTCAATAAGTCTTCTCCTCAGAGCATACTTTGTTTAGAACTTTCTGCTCCTGCTTATTATGGAATTTAAAAAAGGAATTATGAGTCGCAATAAGACATTGCCATTGCCACTCACTCATTCTTTCTGTTTAATATGTTTTGTTTTATGCACCACTTTTATACAGAATGATATAAAAAAGGAAACAGACATCGCAACACAAATGGGCGAAAAAGAAATTTGAGAGAATTCCCTGCATGAAAGCAAATCATGCACTTTCTTAACTTGGTTTCAGACCACTTCGTACTTTTACACAATGCCTATTATTTCACTTTAATTTTCTGTTGAAAAATAGGACACAAATGTTAAAGTTAATGGCTCTTTTTCCAACCCTTTTAATTTCAAACTTGATACGCGAAAAGGATGCCTATAGTCCCTTCTCCTGTTTCTCCTAATGATAGAACCACTCCTCACTTCCTTAAGATGAAACAATCCTTGGGATCCATTTTCCCTCTGGAGTTATAAAAGGTGGTGCCTTGGTCTGTGAATACTTCATTCTTACCTGGAGGATGGTAGAGTATATGGAGTTGTTGGGAGTGGTTATCTGAGAATTTTACGGAAATCCGTAGGTATTCACAAGAATCCTGGGGTTCGGAGTGAAATTTCGAGATGGTGATGTCTGATCGATGTACGCAGGTGATGCCTCCGCCCTTTTTTTTAGGTCTGTCTTGTCTTATGATGTTGTAATTTGGGGGTATTGGAAGATCTAGGCATGAAGAGGATGATTCAATGAGCCAAGTTTCCGAGAGGATGGTTATGCCCATTTTTAGGTTTAGAATGAGGTCAGCCATGTCAGGGTATACAACGGTTACCACGCATTTTTTACAACGCGGTACCGTTACCACGCTACTTTTACCACGCAGGTCGTTACAACGAAATGCGCTGGGGGGCGCTCCAGGATAGTAAATACTTTAATTTACTATCCAACTCCTTTCCCTAGAGTCCACGGGGACTGGAGTTGGAATAGTAAATTAAATAATTTACTATCCAGCGCCCCTCCACGCAAGTCGTTGTAACGACTTGCGTGGTAAAAGTAGCGTAGTAACGGTACGCGTTGTAAAAGTGCACGTGGTACCGTCATACATCCCCATGTCAGAGGCGTGTTTTTAGGACTGAGCAGCAGATGAGTAGGAGGGAGGAGATCTTGTGTGAGGCATTCTCTGAAGAAGGCTCGTGGTTTTCGGAGGTAGTGGTTATTGTTTGAAGGTTATTTGGGTTTATCATTCAGTGATTCAGTTGGGATGTTCTGTTTGGGTTCATGGGGACTGGGAGAATAGAAAACTCTTCCTTATTAGTTTCTCCCGATAATAAATATATATAACTGGTGTCTGCCTTTGTGTGAGTGTATCCTTGTCCTTCCCCACACATCTGGTGCTGGACAGTTCTTTCATCTTCCTTGTCAAGGCTTCAAATTGTCTGAAGGTGACAGGTTCCTCTGTGTGCATGATGCAAAGCCGTTTCAAGTGTAGGTGGAGCGGGGTACAGCCCCTCCTCAATCATCTTGCCACCTAACTCCACCTTTATGTTTTTCTCTAATACACAAATCTAAGGAGAATGAAGTCTGGAAGACCCAGCAACTCCCATCAGCAGAGCCATTCAGTCATGTGACCCAGGATACTGGCAGAAGACACAGGTGGTTGGGACAAGGAAAGGCCGACTTTCTAAAAGTTGTATTATCAGAAATTCAACTTGAAAACTGACTTTATCCTTAAAAAAGATTTTAAATGACAAAGCATTTGAGTGTAAACAACATATCTGGATCCTTTCCTCATCACATGTTATCCTTTTTAAAATATCATAAGGTAAACCAGTGATAGTCAATGAGAGAGATAGGCTTTACAACAATGAAAAAACTACTTTAGTAGTTTTTCACTGCCAGGACTTGTAAAACGTTAGCTAGACACCTACTACTTTTGTAATAAAATGCACCCTGCCCTATGAGTCTGCCGAGGAGGCGGTCTGCAGGATGGCTGCAGGAACTGTGTGCCTTTCGGCCTCACCCGGCCCGCTAGATGGGTGCGGGAGCCCGTGTGAGCCCGCATCCTCCGTAGGCCTATCTGTGAGTCTAGGAGGCCCACGACCTAGTGACGCCTACTGTGGAGGTGAGGAGTTGAGGTGCCTGCCTGTTGCGGCTGCCCTGTGGCTGTGCCTTGTTGAGTGGGGGAAATTTGGCTGTTGATCAGGCGGTGGGGTGGCCTGTTTACTGGTGTGGCTCCCCCCCCACCACTGAGAAGACCTGTGGCCCTATAATGAGGGTACCCCATGCCCTGCTTGACCCTTGGATACGATTACGTACTGAGGCGGTCCGGCCCGAGGCTGAAGCCCCCTTGGTGCTCCAGTGGGGTGTCGGGGGTACTTCGACTGCCATCTCGGGCAGTGGTGACTCCATCTGTTGCAGCATCCCTCTGGGCGGTTCCATGCCGGACGTGCGCCGGAGCCCATTGTGAGCTCCCGTTCTCCGATGAGGCTGCAGATAGGCTCTCTCCCTCGTCCTCGCGCCCAAACTGGTTTCTCCAGGATGAAGGGTTCAAAGAGCAAGTAGGTGCTGAGCTTTGCCTCTAATTCACCAATAACCAAGGCTCAGTATCCTCCTCTCATACCATCTGGGAGGCCGGAAAGGCCACCATTCGGGGCTTTGCCAAAGGCCAACTCAAATTTACCCAACCGGCACGTGATTCCCAGCTCACACTTTTGAAGGCGCAGGCCACCCAGCTTGAGACACTGCCCCCTGAGGACAGAACCAGGGCTCAGGACAAGAGGCTTTCGTTTTTTAAGAGATGAAATCAGACAGACCTCTCTGGAGGCTGCCAAATTGCTTTTGCGATCTTCTGTAGCCGGCATATATGGCTGGGGAGATAAAAACGGGAAGCTCCTCCATTGCCAGGCCCCGACCCTATGGCCAATCTATAATACCAGAGGTGATCTACAAAGGCGGTGAAGTCCACCGTGCCCCGATGGCAGTGGCCCAATGCTTCGCTGCTTACTATGCCACTCTCTATTTGGCACGGACACCTAGCCTTTTGCTCCGGGAGCCCCTCCGATGTGAACGGTTCCCCCTTCCACGCCTTAGTGAATCTGAGGCGGAGGCGCTGGATCTCCTGATCACCCCGCAGAGGTTCTGGATGTCATATCGTGCATGGCGGCCGGTAAGACACCCAGACCAGACGGGCTCCCCCAGGAGTTTTATGCATCCTACCGGGACACCCTGGTTTAGCTTCTATTGGTGAAGTACCGTGAAGCTGTGGATTGGGGTTCCTTCCATCCAGAGACAGACTTAGCCACCATTGTAGTGATCCCTAAGTCTCAGCCCCCTTCGAACTGCTACTCGTACTACGGTCCCATCTCCCTTATTAACACTGAGCTTAAGATCTTCGCCTCTGTCCTGGCCAACCGCATATTACTGCACTTGGCCAGTCTGGTTCATCCAGACCAATGCGACTTTATGCCTTTCTGAGGGACCAGTCATTGCCTCAGTCGCCTTCAACTTGCCCACGCAATTCGGCACCTGCTGTCCCCCTATTTGTCTCTCCTTCTCATAGACTTTGAGAAGGCCTTTGATTCAGTAGATTGGGGTTACTTGGAACAGATGTTCTTAGGAAGCCCTTTCCGCAACCTGGTGAGGATGAGGCGCAGGTCCTCGTCAATGGAGCTTGCTCCCATCCCTTTCCTATTAGAAGGGGCACGAGGCAGGGGTGCCCCCACTCACCACTTCTATTTGCTTTGGCAATGGACCCCCATGCTTGCCTTATTCGTTCGGACTGCTCTCTCACCGGTCGAAATGGCCCGGCTTTGAGGACAAGCTCGCGCTCTATGTGGAGGATGTGCTGCTCTTTTTGGCGGACCCTGCTCAATCGGGCCTCCTATGCCTCCGGACCTTGGACCTCCTTGAGCGCACCTCGGGTCTACGGTTAAACCTGAACAAGTCTGTTCTGGTTCCCCTTCACCTTTCACGAGATTGCTTAGAAGGCAGTTGACTACCCCTCTTCGCGACAGTCCTTCAAGTACTTAGGGATCTGGGTGGTCCTTCTCCCTGACCTATCCTAGTCACTTAATATGACCCCGCTGGTTAAGCGAGTCAGTGCTGACCTCCTTAAATGGCGAACGCTACCACTGAACACTCTGGGCAGAATAGCTCTATTTAAAATTATGATTTTACCCAGATTTCTATACGTGGTCCAGAATACGCACCTCACTTACTCCAGATCTTGATTTCGTGCGATGGACAGTTTGGCCAACAAGTTTTGATGGGGAGGGCGGAGGCCCAGGTTGGCCCTGGCCCAATGCCGGATCCTGCCCTTTGATGGGGGTTTGGGATGACAAGCCTATATCTTTATCATTTAGCGACTTGGTTCCTTACTGTGCACGGCTGGTTTCATGGTGGCTGGTCCGACGCGACGTACTGTCTGGAACTGCACACCCTATGTTTCTCTAATATCAAGGGGATGCTGTAACGAAACGCTGTTTCCCAAGATCTCCCTGAGGTCACACGCGGAGTACTCTTGCGCCATACTCGCTGGTCGGGCAAATGGACACAGTATACCCCCTTGTGGTGCGGCACCAAATTTCCGGAGGTTGCTTCTCTTTCGGGATTCCGACCCTGGGATCTCATTGGGATTTCCCTACTGGGTGATGTCTGGAGTGGTGCCCATCAACGCTCCTTCCAGGACTTACAGCCCGGTACTCCCTCCACTCTTCTCAGTTCTTTAGATATCTGCAGCTACGCCATGCCCTCCACTCTTATATATCAAAGGGCACTTCCTTACCTGAATATAGCCCACCCGAAGCTCAGGTCATGACTGGCAACCTGGGGAAGGGAGGTTTCTCCCGCATTTATTGCTCTCTTACAAACAACACCCCCAGCTCACTATCTCTACTCAGGGACTAGCGGGAGAGTTTGCTTGGGGTCATGGAGGACGCTGACTAGAGGGAAGCCTTAATAGCTACCAAAACAATTGTGTCAGCAAGTCTTCGGCTAGTCCAAATATACTGCTTACACATTCCCAGTCTTACACCACTGCCCCTCCACCGTGCAGGGCTTCGGTCTAATGCTTCCTGGCCCCGCTACCCTCACCCCCAGGCAGATTTTTATCATATGATATAGCTTTGTCCTGCGATTCATAGGTTTTGAGAATCCATGACCGGAGAGCTCACTGAGGTCCTGGGCTGGGAGGTCCCTCTTGACCCTATGCACGTAATTCAGGGCATAACTGAGAAGATGGATGGCGCCAGGGCTGAGAAGCTCTCTCCTAATACAGTGCAGGTGGTAGCCAAGAGCGACATTGCAGCTCACTGGCTGAACACTACTGCGCCTACGTTGGTGCGCTGGCGCAGGGGAGTGGACTGGTGTGACGCACAGGAACGGCCTCTATATGTGGCCTGAGGTTGTCCCAAGACGTTTCGTCGAATGTGGGGCAAATGGGTCGGAGTGATGGAAGACTAAAGGGAACTTATGTACTGTCCGTAACTGGAGAGGGTATGCCGATATCGTCCTTATGTACGCCTTGTCTTTCACATTTTACTCCTTAATGGTGCTGTTATCTTTGTTGCAACCTAAAATCAATAAAAATTGGTTATAAAAAAAAGCTACTTTAGTGGGTGGCACAAAGAATGCTGCAGGCCCACTGGTAGCATTTCATTTGCAAGCCCTGGTTACAGGTAGTATCATTTAATAGAGAGTTACAAGTAGATGAAATGTGGCCATTAGGTGTTGTCCAATTTTACAATAATTGAAGGCAAGAGCACATGCAGTTTAGCACTGGTTAGCAGAGGTAAAGTGCATAGCGTTGTAAAGCAAAGAGAAATAAAACCAACAAAAAAGGAGTGGTTTAAAGTAAAAAGTTTGAGAGAATGCCACACGGAAGATGTCAAGGCTAACACCAAACATATCCTTATCAGAGATAATCTTTGACCACAAGAAATAGTTAAGGAGCAGAGGCAATTTAAGTTTATTGACCAGGTAATTCAATTTGTATTCAGCTGCATCTTAATCATTTTCTAGAGCAGACTCTGGGGCTTATTGACATGCCCTGTGCGACCTAAAGTCACCTTGTGTAGCTTTTCATGGCCTTGTAGATGTGAAGTGAGGCAACCCAGCACAAGTTGCCACATTGCCTCACTTTGCATCTGGGAGTTATGACATGGGTGTTGCAGTGGGTGTTCCCATGGAATAGCCATAGGTTTTGACACATTCCCGGATTTACAACATGATGTAAATCTGGGAATGCATTAAAATCATGAGCCTCCCAAAGAGAGGTATGAGGAGTTATAACATAACTTCTCATCGTTTTATTTCCTGTGTACATGTGCACTGCATTCTTCAGCACACATGGAAAGAGGAAAACACCTCTAATGATTGTTTTTGTGCATGAAGTGGTCCCTCCCCGCTTAAAAACAATCATGCCAACAAGACATACATCCTTGCACCATAGAGGAAAACTGCCTGGGTTGGTGCACAGCTGCTAATTGAGCGCCGGTGTCTGCTGAAAGGACAGGAATGCACTGTATCTTGTAAATACAGTGCATTCCTGCCCTGTGGAATTTGTGTAAGGCAGCACAGCAAAATTAATTGCTGTGCTACCCTATGCCAATTCTTTGAAATATGCTCAACACTTTGGCAAGCTCTTCCCGTAGAACAAGGGTGTCAAGAAACTTTCTTTTACTTCTTTAATTTAGTAGGAAACTGAAAACTTTACTTTTCACTCAATACTTGATAACCTAACTCATGTATCAGCACCTCCAATACCTAATGTGTCTGTATCTATATGGTCCTCATACCTTATGTTCCCTATTCCCTTCAGTTTCTAGCTCACTCAGCAGCCCATTCCCCGTTTCTGAACTCCTTTATGGCTACCCTTCTCTCATCCTTTGTCAATTGCAGCCCTTCATTGCTCTGCAAAGATAGTTCTGCTTCTCTGCAGTTGTTTTTATGTAGAGCACAATACCACCCATAACTTGCCAAACCTCAGCAATGTCAGATACGTATTTTAGGGCTAATTGGCAGTTTAGAGGGAGACAGGAGATCTAATTGAGGTATTTTCTAAAGAAGATTCATGATTTTCGGAGGTACGGGTAATTGTTTGAAGTTTATTCAGGTTCATCATTCTGTGATTCAGTTGGGATGTTCTGTTTGGGTTGATGGGGACAGCGAGAATAGAACATTCTTCCTTATTTGTGAAGTGGCAAGTAGGAGTTTTGTTGAAAGGTAGTAAGGTTTGGATTTCAAAGATGGTTAGATAGTTGAGGAGTTTGACTGTTTGTAAATGTCGATTAGTCGGAGGCAGTGGGATGGTATTTATCACGTTGTTGGCTCCAGCTAGAGAGTTTTGAAGATGATTGAGTTTAGGGAGAGAGAGTTTTCTGCGAGTTGTAAGAAGTTTTTGATTTCTAGGATAAAGTTTTGCAGGTTCTGGGAAGTGAGGTTAGTATGGGTTTTGAGTGAGTCTAGTTCAGATTGGTAAGAGGGGGGAGGTAGGACTGGCGAGCAGAGCGGGATGGGGATAGTATTGCTGGGGTGTTCGATGACTATGATGGCAGTGTGTTAGGTTTGAGTGGCTAGGACAGAGGTAGTCGAGAGTGAGTGGGATATGCATGGGTTGGGGGCTTTTTTACGATTCGCTAGAGTTCACTTGTCGGTGTGAATTTCTCCGGTGGACGGAAAAGGGTTGTGGAGGGGGGAGAGAGTTATGGAAATAGGGGTGGTGGTGGAATGTGGAAATGAGGAGAGTTGGAGATTAGGTATTAAGGGAGGAGCGTTGTTGTTGTCGCATATCAGTGGATGCAGGGCTAAAGGGCCTTTCTGCCTGTTGAATATCACAGGATGGAGCATTATGCAGTCTCTTTGCCTGTTCAATATTAGAGGGTGCTGTGTTACAGGGCGGTCCACCAGTTGCATATTAGAAGGTGCAGCGTAACAAGACCTGTCTCCCTGTTGTGAATCAGAGTGCAGAGTTACAGGGTCTGTCTACCTGTTGCGTGTCAGAGGGTGCAGTGTTATGGGGCCTGTCTGCCTGTTACGTGTCAGATGGTACAGCAGTACAGGGTCTGTCTGACTCTTGCATGTCAGAGGGTGCAGTATAACTGGACCTGTCTACTTGTTGCATATCACAGAGTGCAGAGTTACATATTGTTGAATACCAGCAGATGCAAAAGTACATGATCTGTCTACCTCTTGAATCTACGAGTGTAGAGTTATGGCCCTGACTGTCTCTTATATTGAAGGGTGCAGTGCTGCATGGACTCTCTACCCCCATAACAAAAGAGTGCTGTGCGCCTCTCAGTAGTGGGTAATACCAGCAGACTGCAATATGCCTACCTGTGGAAGCCCCCAGAGTGCCCGTAGAAGCTGTAAAGGAAAAAAACAAAATATGAATGTTTACGTATGCGAAAGCCTTATCCACGTTCGAAAACTGTGATGTAGTCATTACTGTTTCTTACGCTTACCGCTGGCCAAATCCCATACTGCAGGCCCCATTGCACACACATACTCTACTGCCACCAACAGCCCATCAACTGCCTGCGGGGACACCACGACCATCAGATGCATCACCAAGATACAGAAAGGGCCTTGCGGGTCCCGAGACAGCGCCAGCAAGAAGGTGCTCTCATCACTGACACTGAATCATAGGTCATTTAACAGCTTCTAAGCAGACATTCATGTTGATGCTTTGTGTAGCAAAACAGATCCAAGACTAATCCACAAATCCAAGCAGCAGAGCCATACAGTTATGTGACACAGGACACTGGCAGAAGGCACAAATGGTTGAGACAAAGAAACACCTGCTTTTTAAAGTGGCATTATTAAAATTCTAAGTTGAAATCTGACTTTACCATTAAAGAGGATTTGAAATGACAGTGCATATGTGCAGAAACAACATAATCTGCTCCCCATCGAAAGTTAACACTTATCAAATTTACCAAGTTAAACCAGTGTTAGTCAATGAAAGACATAGGAATCACAACAGTGAAGAATGATGTAAGGAGTTTTTCACTAACAGGACATGTAAAGCGCTAGTAGACACATCCTACTTTTTTGATACAATGCACCCTGTCCTATGAGTCTTTAGGGCCTAGCTTCGGGGTGACTTATAATTATTAAAAAGAAAGGTTTACGCCTGGCAAAATGGTTACTTTGCCAGGTCGAAAAGGCAGTTTATAGGTGCACTACAGGCTACAGTGACATACCTGAGACATGCAAAAAAAGCTACTTTAGTGGATGGCACACAGAGTGTTGAAGGCCCACTGGTAGCAGTTAAATTGCAGGCCGTGGATACAGGTAGCATCATTTAATAGAGACTTACAAGTAAATTAAATGTGACTATTAGGTGTTTTCCAATTTTACCATGTTTGAAGGAGAGAGCACATGCACTTTGGCACTGGTTAGCAGTGATAAAGTGCACAGAGTTAGAAAGCCAACAGAAATAAAAACAATACAAAGGAGGGGTTTAAAGCAAAAAGTTTGAGCGAATGCCACACGGAAGATGTCAGGTCTAACACCAACCATAGCCTTATCAGTAATAATCTTTTGCCACGGGAAATAGCTAAGGAGCAGAGGCAATTTAACTTCATGAACCAGGAAATTACATTTTCATTCAGCTGCATCTTAATCATTTTCTGGTGCAGACTCTGGGGCTTATTTGCAAGCCCTGTGCTACACCAGAACATCACTTTTTGTGATGTTCCGGTGGTGCACAAGGCTTAGACATATCTACAAGGCCACATAAAGTCACCTTGCGTGGCTTTTCATGGCCTTGTAGATGTGGAGTGAGGCAACGCATCACAAGTCGCTGCATTGACTCACTTTGCCATTATCACAAATGGGGTTACCCTATAAAGTCAAAAGGACCTGAGTATCAGTCAGTACAGAAATAAAATGGTCCTAGACTGTTGTAGCTGAAGTTCAAAACAGTATCCTACCAGGTGTAGGGGTCAGATGTAGGGTGTAGCCTATTTAGGGGCGTCGACATTTCGACCCTATTGCGTAAGGGTGAGTGTGGTCCTCTCACGCAGCGGGGTCGATAGATGCTGCGCGCTGTCAGGATCTAACGAGCACCAGATCAACCTTCATAGTAAACAGATTCCCGAACGATTTGATTTATACCTCTAGACACCCCCACGCCGCTCCTCCATACAGCTGTGCTGGGAAACATTCCCTTTTCCTGATGGATCTACAGCAGTGGTTCCCAAACTTTTGACTCTTGAGGACCCCCATTGAGTCACCACTGGAAGCCGGGGACCATAGAGAAGCAAATGTAGATTTGGAAATGTTGTATGTTTTTTTATCGGGTTTTAAAATGGCGAACATAGTGTTAACTAATATGCTAGTAGTATAATCAGCTAGGATGAAGTAATGTTATTGTATGCATGGCTATAAGGAGAGGGGTTGGAGAAGATCTACTCCTTTAGGTAGCCAAATCAGAGAATTGTTTTGCTCAGATGAGAAGTACCAGGCTCCTTGTCGGATCAAGAATATTGTTTAGTATTTATCAAAATCCCTACCCCCTTTGTCTTTATTTAATCTGGTTTTTTTTAATGACAGACAAGGGATGTTTTTCCAAATAAAGTCTACAAAGATTCTACCTGGAGTATTAAAGAAGGCGCTAGAGATTCTAACAGGGAGAATGCTAGTAATAAAAACAAACTTTAGGGGTTACCATCATCTTCACCGTTTTAATTTTGATCCACCATGATATGAACTTCTATAAAAAGTAAAACACCATCTATATACGAGGCACCTTTAAAACTCCAGAGGGGAAAGGATTCCTAGGATGTTATTGTTTCATCTTAACCTCATAGCTGCTATTACACATTCCTCCCCAGTGCTGCGCTGTCCATTAGAACTAGTGCTGAATGGACGTTCAATGGTCGTGCGCAGCACTGGGGAGGTAGTGCTGCCGTCGGCCAATGCACCGAGGCAGCACTTAAGGGGTTAAGGAAGTGAGGAGTGGTTCTATCATTAGGAGAAACAGGAGAAGGGACAAAAGGCATCCTTTTTGCGAATCACAATTTAAATTTAAGGGGTTGGAAAGGGAGCCATTAACTTTAACTGATGTTTGAGGATTTGAGTAGAAGGCCATTGCCATTCTGATATAATCTTTGTTTACGGCAAAATTATGGAGGGTTGCTTTCAGAAAGGTCCAAGATAGTCTATCAAGGAATCTCTCATGAAGATAACTTTGCTTTTAGAGTGTTGATCGCAGCACAGAAATTAATTCTAAGGCTTTGGAAAGTAGAACCTTGGTTGAACAAACAGGCCAATCTAGTATCTATGGGAGACCCTTACCATTGGTTAACTTTCCATCAATTTGGGTATATATTGGACTGTTTTGAAGAATTCTATAAAATGAAGTAGGATTATCTTTTTTGCTCTTGCTCTCTTACACTACTTTGATTTGTAAAATAATTTCATTTTGTTGTATGCATGTTGGGTGGCTCTTTTAGTTACTTTGTTATCCCTTTTGAAAAACAAAACATTTTGTTGACGTTCTCAAAGCATACTGTGTCGTTTCTGTACACATTTGTTTGGCAATTCGGGTAACTTATTCTAACATGCTAACAGAAATGAGGTTGTCTTTGATGGAATACATTTGATGGTCCAAACTCAATTAATGTTATTAGCATATTTGTGACCTATTTTTCAACAAAAAGTTAAAGTGGAATAATAGGCATTGTGCAAAAGTACGAACTGATTTGAGACCAAGTTAATGAACTGCATGAATTGATTTCATGGAGGAAATTCTCTCAAATTTCTTTTTTGCCCATTTGTGTTGTGATGTCTGTTTCCTTTATAATATCATTATGTATAGTGGTGGTGCTTCAAACAAAAAACAATAAACAGAAAGAATGAGTGAGTGGCAATGGCAATGTCTTATCGCGACTCATAATTCCTTTCTTACATTCCATAATAAGCAGGAGTATTAAGTACTAAACAGAGTCCGCTCAGAGGAGAAGACTCGACGTATTGACTAGGATTTACTATTCACTGTATCTTGAAGCATATGCTTTTGTTACTCACCAGACTTAGAACATTGATACCCCCCACCCCCGTCCTGAGGAAGACCCGCTGCCAAGGACCACACTCACCCTTACGCAATAGGGTCAAAACGTCAACGCCCCTGAATAGGCACACACCCTACATCTGCCCCTTACAGATGAAGTTGCACTGTGACGAAGAACAGTTTAACTAATGTACTGTAGGCAACTGTGCTTCTAGGGGTAGGCCTGATTTTCAGAAAGGGAGACGATCTCAACCTATGCTGGTTCCCTAATGTTTTAAATATTTGAATTTCCTCAATGTAACGACAATTGCTTCTTCTTTTCCTTTTCTATTCTTTCACATGAGCTCTAAAACATTTCACGTACCTCTTTCTCCCTGATGATATCCGTGTGGATAAAACATTGTACATCGAAATAACTAAAGTGTGTTTCTTTGAAATTACTCAATGTGTGACTGAATACATTTAAGTTACCAGTCTTTTGGAAGCGGCCTTGCTATTTCTTTTTGTGCTTATGATCCTATCTGCCTAAATGACTATACTCATTCAATGAGACTGTTTTGAACTTAAGCTACACCAGTCTAGGACCATTGTTTGATGCACTTTGCGTCTGGAAGGCATGCTATGGGAGTTGCAGTGGATGTTCCCATGGAAAGGCCATAGGTTTTGACACATTCCCAGATTTACAACATGGTGTAAATTTGGGAATGCATTAAAATCATGAGCCTCCCCAGGAGAGGTGCAAGGAGGAGGTATAACATGATTTCCCATCGTGGTTTCCTCTGTTCATGTGCACTGCATTCTGCAGCACACATCAAAAGAGGAAAACACCTCTAATGAATGATTTTGTGCATGAAGGAGTCCGTTCCTGCACAAAAACAATCATGCCAACAACACATACATCCTTGCACCATGGTGCAACAGTGTCTGTGTTGGTGCACAGCTTCTAATTGTGCGCCAGTGCTGGTTGGACGGACAGGAATGCACTGTATCTTGTAAATACAGTCCATTCCTGCCCTTTGGATTCTGCGTAGGGCAGCACAGCAAAATGAATTGGTCTGGTACCCTATGCCAAATCTCTGAAATATGCCCATCAACACTTTGGCAAGCTCTTTCCGTAGAACGTGGGTGTCAAGAAAATTTCCTTTAATTCTTTAATGTAGTAGGAAACTGAAAACCTTTCACTCAATATGTGACAATCTAACACATGTATCAGCACCTCCTACTCATCTCTAATGTGTCTGTATTCATATGGTCCTAATAGCTTATGTTCCCTATGCGCTTCAGTTTCTAGATCACTCAGCCCCCCATTCCCCGTTTCTGTACTCTTTTATGGCTACCCTTCTCTCATCTTTTGTCAATTGCAGCTCTTCATTGCTTTGCAAAGATAGTTCTGCTTCTCTGTAGTTGTTTTTATGTAGAGCACAATCTCACTCACTGACACACTGGTTAGAGGAGGCAGACCCTGATGCAGAGGTCAGACCCGGGACCAGGGTTCAATTCCTGATGCGGCAGGGTCTTGAGCTTAAAATGTCCACAGACTCGATAATTCTCAGCTTGGTGCCTACTCGAATCATGGGTTCACACTCTGCAACTCTGGGCAATAGCTTGCTTAATCTCCACTATGGCCCCCGCGATGGGATGCCTGGTGTTCACCTTGGGGATGCCCAGTAGGGGTTATCTTGCAGGGAAAGCCAGGACGGGTTCCCAAAGCAAGCGCTAAGAGACCTATTGGTGATTTGGCGCTATATAAATCGAAATTAACATAATATAACATAACATAACACTCTTGTCTGGTGAGAATGACACTATAGAAGAAAATAGAATGACTAATAAATAGTTGTACATTTCAGAAGCTGCTTCAGATGATTGTGACTCCTTGTGCAATACAGTGATGTAAACGAAAGGGACGATGAAAGTATGTATTTCATGTCAGCAGTAGGGACAGAAAACAAACAAAACTGCAGTTCTACCTACCGATTGATGGTGTGCTATAAAAGAGGGGTGAACCTGTAAAAAGCACAAAATAACAGGTTTACGATTAATAATTATCACAAGTTGTCAAATAGCATGTTCATGTTTATTAATCCTCTCCCATATCTTGCCAACCCTCAGCACTCTGAGAATACGGAGTCTAAATACAGCTCCAGCCATGGTCAGCCTATCTACCACTCCCAAAGGCTTTTAACTACTGCCATGTGCTCTACCTGAGAACTCAAACTGATAGGCTGCATCTTGACCTTAAATAGAAAAAGGCAAAGTAGACCTTTACATCTTCTTTCCCATTAAAGGCATTCTGATGTTCACATGAATTTTAAGTGGTCGTGTTATATCACTGCTTTTGGGACGTGGGGTTTGTGGTACATTTGAGGGAAAGATTGTTGTGGATGAAAGCATAACTTTTTCTCTCCAGAGAATCTTCATAATGCAGAGTTCATGCATGATACTTTGTGTCTTTTCCTTATCAGTATCCTTTTGCTTCAAAAGAGGATCAAAAGGACCTTTAGGATACAGAGGAGATGTCCTGCCTCTGAGACAGCAATGATCTGACATTTGCATTGGTTTTAGCGGGTATATACTTGTAAATGTAAATGTAGTATACTTGTAAAGCGCACAGCTGCCCCATCTCGGGGAGTCCCGGTGCTGTATAACGCTGTGGAACCCTTCCTGGCTCTCCCTGTGAGATGCCCCTCCTGGGCACCCCCAAGGTGAAACCAGGCATCCCATAGTTGTTGGGGCCGTTGTGGAGATTAAGCAAGCTATTGCCCAGAGTTGCAGCGTGGGATCCAGGATTAGAGTAGGTGCCGAGGAGAGAATTATCGAGTCCGCGGACATTGAGCCCAAGACCCTGCCGCGTTGGGACTTGAACCCTGGTCCCAGGCCTGATCTCTACTTCAGGGTCTTCCACTTCTAACCAGTGAGCCACACTTCTCCACTTCCCCTGCGAATTGGAAGAGAGGGCCCATAAAGTGCCATTGGGATTGAAAACCCCTGCCCTGCGTTAAAGAGTAAGAGCGAGAGCTCTGTCATAAACTTGTGGGACTTCTGCTCCACCAACCTGAAGTCCTAGTGTCCCGTTGGAAGAGGGCGGACTGAGGGGTTTCTGATGGCAGTCTAAGCTGGCTTCACCGGCAGAAACCTGTGACTTGGCAGCCGACTGCACCTGACGGGCAGGGCAGAGCAGTGAATTCCCACTCCGTTTAAGGTGGGACAACTGTGGGTGATGTTTCTGCCTTGGACCTCAACGCTTGAGAAAGATCTGAAAGAAATGTCCCTTGTGCACAGATGGAATATTTCTTGTGCATGAGGCACATATCTTTTCCAGCTTTGGAGAACATATGTCTGCTGCAGCAACGGATGCACTAAGGGCACGCAAATCACTGACAGGCCAGTAACAATCCCTAAATATGGCAGCAGGTGCTACACTGAGGGCATGGGGCTGAGGTGAGGGCCTTCAGTGATCGGGCGCACTAGCAGCCACCCCACCCGCTGCACTCTAGTCAATGCGCCGAGTCTTCTCCTCAGAGCGGACTCTGTTTAGGACTTAATGCTCCTGCTTATTATGGAATGTAAGAAAGGAATTATGAGTCGCAATAAGACATTGCCATTGCCACTTACTCATTCTTTCTGTTTATTTTTTTTTGTTTGAAGCACCACCACTATACAGAATGACATTAAAAAGGAAACAGAAATCACAACACAAATGGGCAAAAAAGAAATTTGAGAGAATTTCCTCCCGGAAATCTTATTCATGCAGTTCATTAACTTGGTCTCAAATCAGTTCGTACTTTTGCACAATGCCTATTATTTCACTTGCTAAGAACATTAATTGAGTTTGGAGCATCAAATGATTTCCATCAAAGACAACCACATTTCTGTTAGCATGTTATAATAAGTTACCAGAATTGCCAAACAAATGTGTACAGAAAAGACACCGTATGCTTTGAGAACATCAGCTCAATGTTTTGTTTTTCAAAAGAGATAACAAAGTAACTAAAAGAACCACCCAACATGCATACAACAAAATGAAATTATTTTACAAATCAAAGTAGTGTAAGAGAGCAAGAGCAAAAAAGATAATCCTACTTCATTTTATAGAATTCTTCAAAACAGTCCAATATATATCCGAACTGATGGAACGTTCACCAAGGGTAAGGGTTCCCGTAGATACTAGATTGGCCTGTTTGTTCAACCAAAGTTCTACTTTCGAAAGCCTTAGAATTTTTATTTTTTTGCTGTTATCAATGCTCTAAAAACAAAGTTATCTTCAGGAGAGATACTTTGATAGACTATCTGGGACCTTTCTGAAAGCAACCCTCCATAATTTTGCCGTAAACGAAGATTATATCAGAATGCCAATGGCCTTCTACTCAAATCCTCAAGCATCAGTTAAAGTTAATGGCTCTCTTTCCAGCCCCTTTCATTTAAATTTTGATACGCAAAAGGATGCCTTTTGTCTCTTCTCCTGTTTCTTCTAATGATAGAGCCACTCCTCACTTCCTTAAGATGAAACAATAACATCCTGGGAATCCCTTTCCCCTCTTTAGTTATAAAAGGTGCCTCGTACACAGATGGGGCCCGATGTAGGTAAATCTAATTTACCACTTCTAAAATACCGAATCCTACCGATTCGGTATTTAAGAAATGGTAAATTAGAGGGGGGGAAATGTAGGTAATTCTGATTTGGTAAATACCGAATCTGTAAGATTCGGTATTTACCGATTCTGTAAATACCGAATCGGTATCCACCATTGATTCCTATGGGCCTTGAAGCCCATAGGAATCAATGTGGAATACCGAATCGGTATTTACCGATTCGGTAATTACCTATTCTTGCAAGGGTGCAGGGGGTGTCACTTTGACACCCTCTAGCACCCCAATTACAGGCTTGTGTGCCATACGGCACACATACATGCCCTATGGGCATGTCTGTGTGTCACATGGCACAGGTGTGCATGCACAGATGTGCATGCACACCTGGATTCGGTATTTTACCACCCAATTGGATTGGGTGGTAAAATACCGATTCTTAAAGTCCTGTGGCACTCTGACATGTGCCAGCTACATCTGCATTTACAGAATTGGTATTTTACCGAGTCAGTATTTACCGATTCGGTAATTTTACCGAATCGGTAAATACAGAATCAGTAAAATACCGATTCTGTAAATGCATGCCCTACATCTGAAAACCCTAATATTGGTCGGAAACGGACAAAATCCGACCGGTATTAGGGCTCCTACATCTGGCCCATGGAGTTTTACTTTTTATAGAAGTTCATATCATGGTGGTACAAAATTAAGACGGTGAAGATGATGGTAACCCCTAAAGTTAGTTTTTATTACTAGCATTCTCCCTGTTAGAGTCTCTAGCGCCTTCTTTAATACTCCAGGTAGAATCTTTGTAGACTTTATTTGGAAAAACATCATTTGTCTGTCATTAAAAAAACCTAGATTAAATAAAGACAAAGGGGTTAGGGATTTTGCTAAATACTAAACAATATTCTTGATCCGACAAGGAGCCTGGTAGTTTTCATCTGAGCAAAACAATTCTCTGCCTTGGCTACCTAATGGAGTAGATCTCCTCCAACCCCTCTCCTTATAGCCATGCCTACAATAACATTAGCTCCTCCTAGCTGATCATACTACTAGCATATTAGTTAACACGATGTTCGCCATTTTAAAACTCGATAAAAAAACATACCACATTTCCAAATCTACAATTGCTTCTCTATGGCACAATAAATTAATATGACTCGTTATTTTACATACCATTACTTCGCAGCTTTTTACTACAAAGTTTTTGCTGAGCAATTATCGTTACTACGCAAGTTTTTAGTTTGCATGCCTTAACATTGCAAGTGTTAATATGTGCAAACTAAAAACTTGCCTAGTAATGAAAACAGACATTTACCCCAACACTACACTTAATACTAAATACAAGTACGCTACCCTACACATATCAAACTCTGAAACACTACCCAAACCCCCAAACACTACACAAACTCAACGGGCCCGATTCACAGAACTAACTTGAGACAAAATCCTAAACTTACTACCATTTTTGTATTCTCAGAAGGCACTTACTCATTTTGCTATTCGCAGAAGGCACTTGCTCATTTCAGTATTCACAGAAGTTAGGAGTCCTAACTTTAGGACTTCTAATGCCTTCAGTGAATACTGAAAGTCTTAAAGTTAGGATTTTTCTCAGTTTAGGAGTGGTAAAGTTTTGACTCCTAACTTTACTACTCCTAAACTGAGAAAAATCCTAACTTTAAGACTATCGGTATTCACAGAATGCATTTAGGAATCCTAAAGTTAGGACTCCTAACTTTAGGACTCCTAAACTGAGAAAAATCCTAACTTTAAGACTTTCGGTATTCCCAGAATGCCAGTCAGTCAGTCAAAGCAAGCTTTATTTGGTTAAAATTTAAAACCATCAAAGCACAGTACCACATAAAATTCATCACATTTAAAAATCATTACATACATAGGATGAAGTTAATTCATAATATACAAATGTACATGTTTCATAAAGACCATTTAAATTAACTTAGCCCATCAAAAAATAGTCCTTGGAGTTCAAATAAATAATTAAAAATAATTGCCATCCATTGAGTATACGTTCTAAAAATCCCTATTAATAGAAAAACAAATGTCATTTTAATAATAGTTTTCCTTGTTCCTAGGGTCACTACATAACCTGAGGTGGGAAATTCATATAGCAATAATTACATCTTATCTCTTCGCCTAATTGCCCCCGTGATGTAACTAGCCACTCCAAAACACACCAGCGGGGACTTCAGTGACTGCAAATGTATCAAGGCTGGCCTGACCTCTTCAAAATTACAGTCCTTTAACAATGGCAATATGAATTTCTTGCGTATTGAAATATAAAAATCGCAAAAGAAGATCATATGTAAGGTGTTCTGATCTGAAAATCTGTCACAAGGACAGGGCCCAAGGGTCCCCTCCTTGGGGAATCCTTTTGGAAAGGAAAGTAGCAATGGGAGCATATTATACTTAAATCTTGTCAATACAAACAAATGATATGGCTTGTTCATATACGTTAAATACGGTAAATGGGCAAAATATCGATTCCAAAATATAGACAAACTAAAATATCGAGTCCAAAATATAGAATGGACAAAATATCGAATGGACAGAATATAGACATTAAAAATATCGTTTTGAAGGTAAGTAATGTAATATCGATTTTAAAAATATAGACAGTCAAAATATCAAAGTGCATAACAGTTTATTAAAAATATCGAATTTTTAATAATATCAAATTTTTTTAAAGTGTTTTTTATGTTAGTATGGGCCAGATGTAGGTAGGACTCAGTTACCGATTCTTAATTACCGAATTTTACCGATTCGGTAATTAAGAATTGGTAAATAAGAAGGGGGGGTATGTAGGAACATCCAGATGTTCCTTTTACCGAATCAATAAAAATCGGTATTTACCGATTCGGTAAATACCGACCGGTAATGCTCCATTCATTCCTATGGGCTTTGAAGCCCATAGGAATGAATGGGGCATTACCGGTCGGTATTTACCGAATCGGTAAATACCGATTTTGACAAGGGTGCAGGGGGTGTCACTTTGACACCCTCTAGCACCCCCAAAAAAGGTTCGGGGCCATGTGGCAGGCGTCTGCCTGTCATATGGCACAGGTGTGCATGCACACATGTGCATGCACACCGGAATCGGTATTTTACCATCAAATATATTTGATGGTAAAATACCGATTCGGTAAGGGTTGTGGGACTCAGAAGAGTCCCACCTACATATCAAATTTACCGAATCGGTAAAAATACCGATTCGGTATTTTACCGAATCTGTATTTTACCGATTCGGTAAATTTACCGAATCGGTAAAATACAGGGCCCTACATCTCAGATTGCATTTACCGGTCGGTAACGGCCGAATTCGGTTGTTACCGACCGGTAAATGCCTACCTACATCTGGCCCTAAATGTGTGAAAAGTGTATATATATTGTAATTTATTTTAAGTAACTAATTTTATGTTATTTAATTATTTTGTAATTTAATTCTGTAGCGGGTTGTGGGTTTATAGGGGAATAGGGTGGGAAGTAATTTAATTATAATTAATTAAATATGTTAATTAATTAATTGGTGTTTATTTAGAATACATTATTAATTAATTTTTAATTGGTAAATAAATATTTCCTAATTGATAATTATTTTTTATTAATTGATTAATTGATAATTATGTGAATTAAATTTATTTATTTTCTGTAGCGGGTTGTGGGTTTATAGGGAAACAGGGTGGGAAGTAATTTAATTATAATTAAATAAATATGTTAATTAATTAATTGGTATTTATTTTGATTAAATTGTTAATTATTTTTTAATTGGTAATTAATTAATTCTTAAATGATTACTTTTTTATTAATTGATTAATTGATAATTATGTGAATAATATCAATTTATTTTCTGTAGCGGGTTGTAGGTTTATAGGGGAATAGGGTGGGAAGGAATGTAATTATAATTAATTAAATATGTTAAACAATTTATTGGTATTTATTTTGAACAAATTGTTAATTACTTTTTGAATGATAATTAATTAATTCTTAATTGATAATTAATTTTGATTAATTGATTAATGTGAATTATATAAATTTATTTCCACTGGAGTGGGAGTAGTAAAATTTACCCCTACGCTATCCAACGCTTTCCCTACTGTTGCACTCTCTGGAGTGGGAATAGTAATTTTTACCCCTCGCTATCAAACGCTTTCCCTACTGTTGCACACTCTGGAGTGAGAATAGTAAATTTAACCCCTACGCTATCCAACGCTTTCCGTACTGTTGAACTCTCTAGAGTGGGAATAGTAATTTTTAACCCCTACGCTATCCAAAGCTTTCCCTACTGTTGCACACTCTGGAGTGAGAATAGTAAATTTTTCCCCTACGCTATCCATCGCTTTCCCAACTGTTGCACTCTCTGGAGTGGGAATAGTAAATTTTACCCCTACGCTATCCAACGCTTTCCCTGCTGTTGCACTCTCTGGAGTGGGAATAGTAATTTTTACCCCTACGCTATCCAACGCTTTCCCTACTGTTGCACTCTCTGGAGTGGGAATAGTACATTTTACCCCTACGCTATCCAATGCTTTCCCTACCTTTGCACTCTCTGGAGTGGGAATAGTAATTTTTACCCCTATGCTATCCAACGCTTTCCCTTCTGTTGCACTCTCTGGAGTGGGAATAGTAAATTTTACCCCTACGCTATCCAACGCTTTCCCTACTGTTGCACTCTCTAGAGTGGAAATAGTAAATTTTAACCCTACGCTATCCAACTCTTTCCGTACTGTTACACTCTCTGGAGTGGGAATAGTAATTTTTAACCCCTACGCTATCCAACGCTTTCCCTACTGTTGCACTCTCTGGAGTGGGAATAGTAATTTTTACCCCTACGCTATCCAACGCTTTCCCTACTGTTGCACTCTCTGAAGTGGGAATAGTAAATTTTACCCCTACGCTATCCAACGCTTTCCCTACTGTTGCCCTCTCTGGAGTGGGAATAGTAATTTCTATCCCTACGCTATCCAACGCTTTCCCTACTGTTGCACTATCTGGAGTGGGAATGGTAATTTTTACCCCTAAGCTATCCAACGCTTTCCCTCCTGTTTCACTCTCTGGAGTGGGAATAGTAATTTTTACATCTACGCGGTTGTATGACGTTACAACGCATGCTTTTACCACGCATGCCTTTACAACGCGGTTTTTACATCGCAATCCATTACAACGCATAGCGCTTAGATGTGCTGGATAGTGAAAAGTTAAATTTTCTATTCCAACTCCAGGCCCCGTGGACACTAGGGAAGGTGTTGGATAGAAAATTAAACTTATTCCCTATCCTAGAGCGCCCCCCAGCGCAATGCGTTGTAATGGTTTGCGTAGTAATGCCTGCATTGTAATGGTAGTGCGTTGTAAAAGTTTTGTTTTTAAAGTTGTTCAACCCTCTACGCTATCCAAAGTTTTCCCTACTGTTGCACTCTCTGGAGTGGGAATAGTAAGTTTTTACCCCTGCTCTATCCAATGCTTTCCCTACTGTAGCACTCTCTGGAGTGGGAATAGTAATTTTTACCCCTACGCTATCCAACACTTTCCCTACTGTTGCACTCTCCGGAGTGGGAATAGTAATTTTTACCCCTACGCTATCCAACGTTTTCCCTACTTTTGCACTCTCTGGGGTGGGAATAGTAATATTTACCCCTGCGCTATCCAATGCTTTCCCTACTGTTGCACTCTCTGGAGTGGGAATAGTAATTTTTACTACTACGCTATCCAACGCTTTCCCTACTGTGGCACTCTCTGGAGTGGGAATAGTAATTTTTACCCCTACGCTATCCAACTCTTTCCCTACTGTTGCACTCTTTGGAGTGGGAATAGTAATGTTTACCCCTACGCTATCCAACGCTTTCCCTACTGTTGCACTCTTTGGAGTGGGAAAAGTAATTTTTACCCCTACGCTATCCAACGCTTTCCCTACTGTTGCACTTCCAGGAGTGGTAATAGTAAATTTTACACCTCCGCTATCCTACGGTAATAATATTGTGTATTTTTTATTAATCTTATGTTAATATATATATATATATATGTTTTAACAGATATGATTGTATTATTTTTTATAAGTTAAATTAGTTATTTAATAATTTTAAGGTAATGTAAGTATTTTTAAGTATATTTTAGCTATTTATTTTTAATATTTTTTTAATTTTACATTTTAAGACATTCGATATTTTTATGATGTATATAGATATATAAACGATATTTTGGGGTCGATATTTTGGTACTTACCTGTTTGGAGATAGGAATTCGATATTTTGTCTGTCGATATTTTGGAATCTATATTTTGGGTAGTCTATATTTTGTCCCTCGATATTTAGTCAGTGATCCGTTGAATACGACTGAATTCCTCTTCCTGTCCTCAGTATAGCAAAACTCCTGACTGAGGGTTTAACCAGCTCCCCTTCTTCCTTCATTAGCATACACCTATTGATAAACTGGGACTTTATGGGTTTGATAGCCACCTTACTCAGAACCCTTGGATTTGTGAACAGGTCAGGACTGCCTAGGATTTCCATTTGTGTTTTAATGTAACTGAGCCACGGAATCTCAAAGGCCCTGTCTAGGGATATACAATCCTGAATTATTAATTGATTTAAATTAGGCGGTTGCTGAGTCCATATTCTTAACCAACCTATTAATGGGGCTACAGAAATCTGGTCTTGAATATAGCCAATGCCCACGTCCTCATGTATGTTAAAATTAGCAGCAGATACTGGAAGTGATAATAATTTTCGTAAGAAGATATTTTCTGCTACTAGTATTTCACTTGCATCTGCATAACCCCATACCTCACTCCCATATAGCACCATGGGGACACACTTTGCGTTATATATCTTCATGAGAGCTGGGAGTGGTTTTGAACCGATCCGCTTTGCAAATCCCAAAACTGCCCCCGTGGATCTTGCTAGGCTATTCTTTTTTAAAATACGCTGTGTCACCCAAGACCTTTTTCGTCAAATACTATCCCTAAATATGGGAAAGTTGGAACTTTAGTCAGTTCCAGGCCTTTGCAAAAAAATCTTGCCTTTTTCGCCCTCTTCCCACCAATCGTCATTGAATGTGACTTCTTAAAATTAGTTATAAGATCAAGAGAGTGCATAAAACTAATAAAACGATCTAAAAGCAATTGTAAACCTCTTGCTGTTCTAGCCACCAGGACGCCATCATCTGCGTATAATAGTGCTGGTATCTTTTTTGGACCTACCCTTGGGATGTCTTCGCAAGATGTTATTAGTGCATCACCCAATTTATTTATACAAAGCGAAAACAGCAGAGGGGCAAGGATACATCCTTGCCTCACTCCACATTTAACAGACCATGCTTTAGTTAGGCTCCCATTTTTATTATAACGGACAGCGGCAGTGTTGTTCTCATGTATATCAGCCAGGAAAGATATTAGGGTGTGTTCCAACCCAATGTCAGGAAGAGAGGCCCATAACCTTTGCATGTTTACAAGGTTGAAAGCTGTGGATAAATCCATAAAAGCTAGATGGATATCCCCCTGCTTCACGACCGTGTACTTTCCTATAATCATGTTTAAATTCAGGCATTGGGCCACCGTACTTTTCCCCTGTCTGAAACCATACTGTAGGTCCGAAATAATTGAGTTTTTATCCAGCCATTCGGTTAGACTAGCCAATACAACTTTCCCCATTATCTTTGCAGCAGAGTCCAAGAGTGAGATTGGCCTATAAAAGGCCGGGTCTTCTCTTGAACCCTTTTTATATATTGGGACCATAAGCGCTCTGCCCCAAGTTGCTGGGAAACTTGTCTTGGTGGCAGCATTAAAAACACTAGTTAAAATCTTTGCCCACAGACTTGGATCAGCCATGTACACATCCGCCGGGACCCCACCGGGCCTGGTGCTTTCCCCTTGGCTGTGGAAGCAATTGCCTCCATAACTTCCTCCACTTGGAAATTTTTTTTGGGTGCTCCATCAAAATCCCTATAAGTGGTAGCCGATAAGGGCGTATTCACAGAATACAGGCAACTAAAGTGTTCCACCCATCTTTCTGGAAGGATGAGGCAGTCCTTAATGGTATTGTCTGTCTCACCAAAAACTGGGCTATTTATTATTTTCCAGAATTGGGTGCTATTTTATAGGGTGCTATCTTGGCTTAGCTCTTCCCAGGCCATCTCCTTAAGCTCTGATTTTCGTGATTTAATCGATTTTTTATAGGTCCTTCTAGCCTCGGCAATACTAATTGCATCCCTTAAGGGGGCCTTCAGCACACGCTAATAGGGCATTATGTGCAGTAGTGCATGTTTGATCAAACCAATGTTTTAATTTCTTCAGTCTTGGTTTGCCTTGCCGAGTCAGATTGACCACTATTTGATTAGTAATGCTGGCAAAAGCATCTAGGATTTCTGTTGATTCTGCACCCAAATTAGTGCAGAGGCTAAAATCTTCACGGTTACTTTCATACAGATTACCAAGAAAGTCAGCCGGGGTAATAACATCCCATCTTATCCTTCGGCCCTGACAAATAGTAGCTATCTTAAAATTAGAAATAAGGTCCAAAGGTACCTCACATAAAAGGGGCGCAATTTTGATGCCCATCCTAAGGGGATTATGATCACTCATCCCAACCTGACTGACTCCGAATGAGCCAAGACGGTCCATTAAGGGCATGATATTTGAATATAATCAATAATGGTTTCATGACCTTGACCTATGAAGGTTGGGATCGGGTTTAAAATATCTGATTGCTCAGGGCAAAATAAGTAGTGGGCAGCTAAAAGACTCTCTAAATACAGCCCACTTCTCATATGCTCAAAATGCATGAGCCCCTGCGTGGCCAATTCATACTCGATATTTTGCAAACAATCTAGGTGGCAAGCATGAATATTAAAATCTCCAAGGATTATGAGGTAGTAAGGGGCATCATTTTTAGTCTCAAAGTCATCTAAAAAAGAAGACAATGCTTTTAAATGGTCTAATTCATCTTCTCTTGTGAAAGAGTTATAAAAATTTACCACCAATAAATTCGGGAGGCTATTTTACCCCTCCAGTTTAACAGCTAAATTGTGTGGGGAGTTTGTCACAACTAACTCTAAACTATATAATAATTTTAAACTAAACAATAACAAAAGACACCCCCTCGACCTCCCAATCAACGATGGTTGAGCAGATTTATTAAAAGAGACATAGCCGTCTAGGTGGTAAGTATCTCTTGCCTCCCATGTTTCCTGCAACGCAATATTGTGGTTTGTAGAAATTAAACTCTCCCAATTTTTATCCCCTCTTTTTGACCGCAACCCAGCGATATTCCATGAGAGAATCTCTACCTTATTTGCAGTTGCAGCCTGTCTTAATGGGGCTTCTCCCCTGGTCAGGGTACTCACTATATTAGATTGGACCGATTCACTAGTGGGTGCTACCTCAGTATCAGCCACAATAGACGGAAGACTTCCATCTACCATTTGTCCAATAACTGGGTGCAGCATATCCTGCAGTCAGCCCTGGTCGTCTAAGCCAGATAACACCTCATATCTGTTTGAGACTGGAATTTGTAGGTTAATCCCCCCTTCTAGTCCTGCTTGTGGTTTGTAAAAATAACACAAGGGGAGGGCAGGAATGCTTGTCGTAATTAAAGAGTAGTCCTGTGCTTCCAAAACTTTAAAACAAAATCACACCTATCAAAATTAATAATAACACAGTCACCCACTGTTTTTTTGGGGGAATTCCCACAGTCAAGCCACTCTATGGACCATCAAGATGTGATTTGAAAGAAAAGCTTTAAAACCTTTATGCGTAATGAGCCAATCCACCGTTTTATTTTTTAACTCAGCCCATGTCTCTATTTGATCCACCCTTAATGGGGGGACACCAGCCAAGACCACCACCAAAGGGCTTGCGGCTGGGGGCAAATCTATTACATCTTTAGCTGGTTTCAACCCACTGCCATAAGTTTGATTATCAGATTCACATATTTGTACATTTTTTGGCGCATTTTTTGTTTCAATTTGACCATTTACAGCTTGCGTTTGGTTTACCCCTGAAAGCTGGAGATTACCTTTTTGGGCTTGGTTCTGATATTGGTGGCTAACTGATCGTGTCTGGCTGTTAGAAGAGACAATCCCATCCAACACTGGTGGTTTTGGTGCAACTTTACTGACATTCCC
This sequence comes from Lissotriton vulgaris, assembly GCF_964263255.1. Classification (NCBI taxonomy): domain Eukaryota; kingdom Metazoa; phylum Chordata; class Amphibia; order Caudata; family Salamandridae; genus Lissotriton; species Lissotriton vulgaris. Next base: position 1,184,913,743 of record NC_141693.1, on the reverse strand, counting down.
AGTAATCAGAGGGTCTATGGTCCTAAAACTACCCAACGTAATCAAAGACCCACCTGAGTCTGAGTTTCCTATAGCTATAATAGATGTACCTGCTCCCCTCCCGGTTTCCTTAATATTTCCTTCCTTGAACTCTCTTGCCAAGCTACTAATCTTTTCCTCCAATACCTCTAGCTTGGACCAGAAAGGAGCAAGGGAGGATGATATCAATGACTCCATACGTACCCAAAAGGACTGAGTGCCCCCTGTATCGCCTGGGTCACTAACAATAGGGGTAGCAACTTCCTCACATTCATCCCAGCACCAAAGATGCTTGTCTTTTTTGCTTTGAGGGCTTCATTTTTCCCTTTGGTCTTATTTTGTGACCGCGTTGCTGGGCCGCACCTTGTGCATTTTGCCAAAGGTTCGGCCCGCCTGGCATGTACGCCAATACTTTCACTGGCCGGCCTTTTTGGCCTAGTAGACCGATTGTTACAAACTTCCCTTGCACTAGTAGTTACCTCTGTGGCAATTTCAGGGGGGATCTCGTCAGGATGACTACGCTCAGCAAAAGGGTTTAGGGGTTTTTTGTTCATATCTTGACCAACCACAGGAGCAACAATTACCACATCATTAATACATTCAGCAAATATTTGATTTTACCAGCCCTCACTTCAATTATTGGACTTAGGACTATGTCTCCTGTGGCCCTCTGTGAATGATCTAAAATATCTTCATCAATTAATGGTTGAGCCATGGTCTCTGGAGACTTAATAAGTTGGATCTTACCCATGGAAGATCTCCTTTGGGCAGCATACGCTCCTAACGATAGCCTTTTCTCGGTTAGCACTATTTCCTGCTGAAGCATATTCCCTGCTCTAACCAGAAAGGCATCCTTAGTACCAGCAAAACTTCCCCCAACCCTAGATTTTAAACCTGCGCCACTAGATTTAGAATTCATGACCCCGCAGTTGCATAAGTATATGTTACAGAATTGAAAAAATGCTCAGGTATATCCAATAAACAACTTATCAACAATTTAGAAAATTATTGAGTATCTCAATAACAAGTAGAAAAGCCTTAATGAGGGAATTCTAGAATAAATTACAGCTTGCAAACAAGGGGTATAGCTCTATGTCATCTATGATCAATTTGATCTCCCCAGAGTACGCCTTCAGGGCCCTCCAGTTATAGTGCACACTCTAGATGCTACAAGTACATAGATGCAAATTATCTTCCAATTGGGCTTTACCATGCGCCATACATATAGTAAAGACAGCTACTAACCAAGTCAAAAATGTCAAAGACGGGCCCAGACCGGCCTCCTCTGGCCCCGGATGGCCACAGATGGCCCAACCCCTTGCCCGGGCTTAGCCCGACTGGTCCCGCGAAGCAGGAAATCTGATGCGTTTTTAAGCACCTCCTTGAGCGTTATGGGCGTGGGTGTGGTGGAGGGTCCTGGGCAATGTAGTCTCTGGGACTGGTTCCCCCTCTCTGCGGCCACGCGTGTTTTCAAATGGCGGCGGCAGCGGGAGGAAACCACAGCTAGAACCCCAGGAAAGCAAAGTGCCCAGCAGAGCCGTCGCAGGAAGACCAAGGTAAGCAGAAATCGGAGCAACCCGCTCCGCCGAAAATCTGACGCTTTTTTAAGCGCCTCCTGGCGCGTTATGGGCGTGGGTGCAGTGGAGGGTCCTGGGCAATGTAGTCTCTGGGACTGGTTACCCCTCTTGGCGGCCGTCCCTGTTCTCAAATGGCGGCGGCAGCGGGAAGAAACCACAGCAAGAACCCCAGGAAAACAAAGTGCCCGGCAGAGCCATCACAGGAAGAACCAAGGCGAGCGGAATTCAGAGCAACTTCTGTTAATACTGGAATGAGTAAGTGCCTTCTGTGAATACCAAAATTGTAGTAAGTTTAGGATTGTGTCTTAAGATAGTTCTGTGAATTGGGCCCACTAACATGACCTTAAACCCTAAATCACAACCCCCTGCAGGACACTCCCCTTTCCCCCAGTCCGCTCTCTACACTCAATCACTACCCTGCACGACCCCCCAACAATACCCTAAACCCAAATACACTACTCTACACAAACACAACTACACTACTCTTAAACCTAAAACACTACCCCAGCACAACTCTGCCCCTACCCCCAGTCCTGTCCCTACTCCCAAACACTACCCTGCACCACCCCAGACACTACCCTAAACCCAAATACACTACTCTACACTACACAAACACAGGTACACTACCCTAAAACCTAAAACCCTACCCCCAGCTCGACTCTGCCCCTACCCCCAGTCCTGTCCCTATTCCCAAACACTACCCTTCATGACTCCCGAGACTACCCTAAACCCAAATACACTACTCTACACTACACAAGCACAACTAGACTACTCTGAAACCTAAAACACTACCCCAACACGACCCTGCCCGTACCCCAAGTCCTGTCCCTACTCCCAAACACTACCCTTCAAGACCTCGACACTACCCTAAACCCAAATACACTACTCTACACTACACAACCACAACTACACTACCCTAACAACCTAAGAAATGACCCTCAGCACGACCCTGCCCCTACCCCCAGTCCTGTCCCTACTCCGAAACACTACCCTTCAGGACCCCGACACTACCCTAAACCCAAATACACTACTTCACACTACACAAACACAACTACACTACTCTAAAACCTAAAAAACTAACCCCTCACATCCCTTCCCCTAGGACAACGCACCCAGCTTACCTCTCTTGACTTTCTCCTCGTAGGTGAGGAACCCTATGCGGGACTCCGTTGTGCCCATGGCCCCCTCACTCCATGACGACGGGTGCTGCTCTCTATCCCTGAGCCGCCGCTCCCTGTCACCTCGCCCTGCCTGGGACGCTGCTCCCTCCGCTTTCATGCAGTTGTCATCGGCATAATCATTATCATTGTAAGCATGAGGCAGGAAACAGACAAAACTATTGGAAATGTTTCCGATAATAGGTGATATCGGGGCTGCTGTCAAGACTCAGGGTTCAACTATCGGTCATTGCACTGGACCAGAAGTCGGATGTTGCGTCGGAGCTGAAACTGGCAGAACAGAACAAGCCTTGAATCGATGGTGGGTTCCTGTGTGCGCTCATCTTTGCAGCATGCTTTCTGTGCGCCATTGTTTATCTATTACAACGCATGCGTAGTGGCAATGCATGCAAAGTAACAAGTTGCGTAGTAAAGGCTACGCGTTGTTACATTGCATGCGTTGTAATGCTTCCGAAGTAATGGTATGTGGAGTAAAGCCTCCGTAGTAATGGGTGATTACCACAATAAACACATCAAACTTGATGGTAATGTAATTTACTGGAAAAACTGGGCAAGTAATGGCATTATCATAATAAAGGACATAGGGCCAGATGTAGGAAGCCAAATAGTGATCGCAAACGCCAAAATTTGTTGAATTTCAGCCTTTGTGAACACAATTTGGCTTTGAGCAATGTAGGTAAGATTAAACTTACTCTCAAAATAAGGAATCGCAAAATTGCTATTCCCTGTTTTTTTATTGCATTTAAGGAATTGCAAATTGTGATTCCTTAAATGCAATGTAAGTAGCACAAAAGAAAGTGCACTTTAGCCTTAAGGAATCGCTAATTACCCCCAACTTCAAGTTGGTGCTAATTAGCTATTTCCTTTAAAAAAGCACTTTTTTGCTTTTTAAAAATGCCATGTGGCACACATTCATGCCCTTAGGGCATGTATGTGCGCCACATGTGCACACATGCGCATTTCAGTGGTGTAACAGGGTGTCCTTTTGGAACCCTTGAACCCTTGAAATTGCGCCTGCAATTTGCGAGTACCTCTTGGTTACTCGCAAATTGCGGGCGCAAATCCTATTCATTCCTTTGGGCCTCTTGGCTAGTAGGAATGAATGGGATGGTATTCTTGTTTGCGAATCTCAATTTGCGATTCGCAATTAAGTAATATTAAGGAATCGCAAATAGTTTTGCGATTCCTACCTACATTCAATTTAGCAAGTTCTTAATAGCTATTTGGTAAAAATCGCTATTAAGGACTCGCTAAATTGAATTTACCTACATCTGGCCCCTCGGCACTACAGATAATCCCAAATCGTTCTCAAAACTCCGAAGTACAAACAATTTAGGGAAATACGTTTCTGCAAATTTTGAAAATTCAAATCCACTCTATGCAAACTAGGCAACCCAAACACATCCAGGCTGCCGGTGTTTTTAGACAAATTTATAAAACAAGGACTTATTACATTCAAGATTTGCAATCTACTATCAGCATTTACAACCCCTTTACAATGGCATATTGCCACGAATTGGAACATGGCAAAAGATATTGCGCTCCACTTTTAAGGGAAAAATCTCACCCATACTCGCAGATGTTGGATAATCTACAAAGCATTTTAGATTGAAAAGCTCCATAAACTAGGTCGTATCGATTCTCAGCTTTGCTGGAATTGGAACTCAGAAATATGCTTCTATACTGCAAACACATCCTCCCACTCAGGGATCAGATTCAGAGTTTAATACGGATGTTGTTTAATAGTAGTTTTACTATAGGTATCGCTAATGTATCACTTGGCATATTTGCATCTCCGACCACACCACCCCTCAATGCCGCAGACCTTCTACTTGTCAACCTGACTCTAATCTTGGACATCAAACTAATCTTTTCAGAGAGAAAAAGTGCTTCGAACAAATCTTATTACACTTAGTAGGCATGGCTTTGTTTGTAAGAAGTGCTGATAACAATATTTATCATTCGGCAAACTCTTTCCTCCCTCACAAGAGTATTTGGGATGTTCTACACGTCTATGTCCACTCACGCAAGCCACCCTAGAATCTCCATCTTTATTTAGTCTTCTTCATCACTTAGGAACTCCCACCGTTTTCTACTCTATTGATACAAGCAATTAGCTGGACATTAACAGTTTCACTCCCCGTAAATTGCTGTCATATTCCCGATCACTCCTCCACCCTTGCTCTGTCGTCTATCTCTTCTGTATTTTTGGCATTATCTTTTACAATTATACCATATGCCATCCTCATGGAATATAGTATAGCTGTCTCCACTGCTCGGTCTGTAAAGATGCCAACTTGTTCCATCCCTCAATGGTTAATGACTTTTTTAGTACTCTAATGTTTTTGTTTAAGCTTTGTTCACTTATTTTTCTATACTCACCAAGGGCCCACCATCGCAGGGCACTCCTCTCTGGAACAACTGTTGTATTTTAATTTACTGTAATGCCTCGTTTCCCAATGGATGATGTTGCCCTTGATTTTGTATTATTAAATGCAAATAAAAACTTGAGAAAAAGAGGAAATGATATTCGCATCAGTTTCTAGATCCCTCAGTCCCCCATTCCCCGTTTCTGTACTCCTTTATGGCTACCCTTCTCTCATCCTTTGTCAAATGCAGCTCTTCATTGCTTTGCAAAGATAGTTCTGCTTCTCTGTAGTTGTTTTTATGTAGAGCACAATCCCACTCTTGTCTGGTGAGAATGACACTATAGAAGAAAACAGAATGACTAATAAATAGTTGCACATTTCCGAAGCTGCTTCAGATGATAGTGACTCCTTGTGCAATACAGTGATGTAAACGAAAGGGACGATGAAAGTATGTATTTCATGTCAGCAGTAGGGACAGAAAACAAACAATACTGCAGTTCTACCTACCGATTGATGGTGTGCTATAATAGGAGGGTGTACCTGTAAAAAGCACAAAATGACAGGTTTACGATTATAATTATCACAAGTTGTCAAATAGCATGTTCATGTTTATTAATCATCTCCCATATCTTGCCAACCCTCAGCACTCTGAGAAAACGGAATCTAAATACAGCTCCAGCCATGGTCAGCCTATCTACCACTCCCAAAGGCTTTTAACTACTGCCATGTGCTCTACCTGAGAACTCAAACTGATAGGCTGCATCTTGACCCTAAATACAAAAAGGCAAAGTAGACCTTTTACATCTTCTTTCCCATTAAAGGCATTCTGATGTTCACACGAATTTTAAGTGGTCGTGTTATGTCACTACTTTTGGGACGTGGGGTCTGTGGTACATTTGAGGGAAAGATTGTTGTGGATGAAAGCATAACTTTTTCTCTCCAGAGAATCTTCATAATGCAGAGTTTATGCATGATACTTTGCGACTTTTCCTTATCAGTATCCTTTTGCTTCAAAAGAGGATCAAAAGGACCTTTAGGATACAGAGGAGATGTCCTGCCTCTGAGACAGCAATGACCTGACATTTGCATTGGTTTTAGCGGGTATATACTTCCCCTGAGAATTGGCAGAGAGGGGCCATAAAATGCCATTGGGATTGAGAACCCCTGCCCTGCTTTAAAGAGTAAGCGCGAGAGCTCTGACAAAAACTTGTGGGACTTCTGTCCCGCCAACCTGCAGTCCTAGTGTCCCGTTGGAAGAGGGGGGACTGAGGGGTTTCTGATGGCAGTCTCAGCAGGCTTCACCGGCAGAAACCTGTGACTTGGCAGCCGACTGCACCTGACGGGCAGGGCAGAGCAGTGAATTCCCACTCCGTTTAAGGTGGGACAACTGTGGGTGATTGATCTGCATGGGACCTTCACGTAAGTGGACTTGAGAAAGAGCGGAGAAAAAGGTCCCTTGTGCACAGATGGAATATTTCTTGTGTATCAGGCACATTTTAAATACAGCTTTGCAGAACATATGTCTGCTGCAGCAACTGATGCACTATGGGCAAACAAAACTCTGACAGGCCAGTAACAATCCCTAAATATGGCAGCAGGTGCTGCACTGAGGGCATGGGGCTGAGGTGAGGGCCTTCAGTGATCGGGCACACTAGCAGCCACCCCACCCGCTGCACTCTAGTCAATACGCCGAGTCTTCTCCTCTGAGCGGACTCTGTTTAGTACTTAATGCTCCTGCTTATTATGGAATGTAAGAAAGGAATTATGAGTCGCAATAAGACATTGCCATTGCCACTTACTCATTCTTTCTGTTTATTTTTTTTTGTTTGAAGCACCACCACTATACAGAATGATATTAAAAAGGAAACAGACATCACAACACAAATGGGCAAAAAAGAAATTTGAGAGAATTTCCTCCCGGAAATCAATTCATGCAGTTCATTAACTTGGTCTCAAATCAGTTCGTACTTTTGCACAATGCCTATTATTTCACTTTCCTTTTTTGTTGAAAAATAGGTCACACATGTGCTAAGAACATTAATTGAGTTTGGAGCATCAAATGATTTCCATCAAAGACAACCACATTTCTGTTAGCATGTTCGAATAAGTTACCAGAATTGCCAAACAAATGTGTACAGAAATGACACAGTATGCTTTGAGAACATCAGCTAAATGTTTTGTTTTTCAAAAGGGCTAACAAAGTAACTAAAAGAACCACCCAACATGCATACAACAAAATTAAATTATTTTATAAATCAAAGTAGTGTAAGTGAGCAAGAGTAAAAAAGATAATTCTACTTCATTTTATAGAATTCTTCAAAACAGTCCAATATATATCCGAACTGATGGAACGTTCACCAATGGTAAGGGTTCCCGTAGATACTAGATTGGCCTGTTTGTTCAACATAAGTTCTACTTTCGAAAGCCTTAGAATTTTTATTTTTTTGCTGTGATCAATGCTCTAAAAACAAAGTTATATTTAGGAGAGATACTTTGATAGACTATCTTGGACCTTTCTGAAAGCAACCCTCCATAATTTTGCCGTAAACGAAGATTATATCAGAATGCCAATGGCCTTCTACTCAAATCCTCAAGCATCAGTTAAAGTTAATGGCTCTCTTTCCAGCCTCTTTAATTTAAATTTTGATACGCAAAAGGATGGCTTTTGTCTCTTCTCCTGTTTCTCCTAATGATAGAACCACTCCTCACTTCCTTAAGATGAAACAATAACATCCTGGGAATCCCTTTACCCTCTTTAATTATAAAAGGTGCCTCGTACACAGATGGTTTCTCAACTATATAAACATCAATCAGAACAATTAAGAGAGGTATTGTCATTTATTTCACAATACCAGGTATCAACCATTTGTCAGTACATTCTCAATACTTTTTGAAAAGCCCCAGATGGGGGGAGGGAGAGGAAGGTGAAGGAAGGGGGTGTGCTCAGGGCAGTGTAAAGTCAAAGAAAAGTAGACAGAGTCAAAATGAAAACAATCATGAACGATATTTACATTTGGATCAGAACAGATCTACCACAAAAGCCTGAATAATTAAGGCATCCATTGCAAGATTAATACACTAAAGGCCTTCAACGGTCACACATGAAACATTGGAAATGATTAGAGGACATGTGCCGGAGGTCCGCATCAAGAAACAAGAGCCGTCGACGTTCCGACCCCTGGCCGTAGGCTACGTTAGGTCCTTTAACGGGGTCTTCATCAGGACAAGTGCAGGAGAAGGAAGGGGCAAGGTTGAAAGGGGCGATAATATCTGTGAAATTAAAACAATTGTTCAGATCACTATTTTAAATTTGTCATACTATTTGACAGAATTCAGTTACACTAACAAGAAATTACCATGGGCTCAGGGCCAACTGGGCCTCCAAGCGTAGGAGATAGAGTGAGACCAACCAATCGTCTCGGTCAAACTCAGGCGATATAGATTCGCGTATACACAGAGGAATAACTTGGTTTTTTTGAACAAGTGGAACCTCAAGAGACTGAAATTGTTAAAAAGGGCTCCACTCACATGAGTTATCACCCAATCAGCCGATTGGTGAAGGTTTCTTGGTATGCAATCACAGTAGTCAAACAACACGGGGGTAGGGTGCAAAGGAGTATGCACCAACTGTGAATAGAATGTTTAAAATGATTAGGTCGGGTGCTGCTTATAAGAGTGACCTAAGTAGGTGCTGGTTGAGCAATGCAGTTGCAGTTACTTACATTGAAGGAGCAAACTTAAAGGCCACTGTGGGTCTTTTCACTTGAAACTTTTCTCTTCGACAAACTTCCAAAGTAAGTGGTCGCTGAGGATGAGAAATAGGTGCAAGTTGCCACCGGCTACATCAAATTGCTTGATTAGTCTAAAGGCATTCTTAGAGGACATTCTTAACCACGTACACACCTCCAATTTGGAAATTAGTCTGGGAGCGATCTTCCTTAACTTTGATATTGGTTTATCTACGAGTCACATCAGATAGCAGCATGGGCCGGAATTGTTCAACCGTTCCGTCAGTCTCAGTGAAGTGGAAACCTTAACGGGGAGATTAAAAAAGGGGGGGCTTACACCTCAGATACCCGAATAGTATCTATCTCAAAGTTTTTAGGAGAGAGAGGGTTTTTTACAACAAACTTACACGTTTTTTGGAGGAGGGCTGCTACCATCAGTTGAGCATCACTGCCGCATAATTGCTTCGCGGAGTTTAAGGCGGGAACCGTGGTTTTCAGTTTCCGTGGGGAGTAAATCCTACGGAGTGGGAAAAACCATCGGATATCAAAATTGGGAATACTCATGTCATGATGTGACAGAGTTTAAGTCGCTCGTTATAGGGGAGGCGCATGGTACAGGCACTCCAGGATGCCACTGCAGTCAATGCTTGTCCAAGGCAACTCCGCAAGACAGCTATGCGGAGTTAGGGGCGGAGTCTACTTTTGACTGACTTGTGGGAAATGGAAGAGTTACTTAAAGAATCGCGTTTATCGGGAGGGTGTCGTTTGTTGAGAGAACCCAGTAAACATTCAAATGAATAAAAGAATCATACGTTTACACATTGCAATGTTTAGAACTAGAATACAGGGACTCGTGCACTTCTCAGACATGAGGGTGTAGACGAGCAGTATCAGACATAGTATTGTAATAACATGATACCAACTCAAGCACTTCTCTAACATGAGAGTGTAGATGAGTTTGTTCGCACATATTTAGATGTTATATCTACAACAATCAATAGTTCAACCAAGTGCTGCCAACTGTGCCAGACTGCTATCCTGTTCATTCAGACCATTTTTTATCGAATCTAAAAGGGACATCCATTTTGATTTGCGTGTGTTGAGAGCTACCTGCAGGTTACCTCCTCTTGTACCTAGGGATACTTTCTCGACAACCCACCATCTTAACTCTGACACCATATGTCCTGCCTTCTGCCAGTGGTCTACTAAAGGGGCACCCAATACCTTGCATCGCAGTCTACTGCAATGGGAAGAGATGCGGGATTTGATCTTCTGTTGAGTTTGCCCAACGTATACTTGATTACAAGGGCATTTTACAATGTAGATCACACTACTGGAGTTGCAGTTTGTATAATGTTTCAGGGTGTGGGTACGTCTGCCATGGGTAAATGACTTAGGGCCCGATGAAGGTAGCCAAATACCGGTCGGTAACGGCCGGAATTCGGTAATTCCGGCCATTACCGACCGGTAAAAGAGAATCGAGATGTAAGAGACGGAAAAGGTACCGAATCGGTAAATATTATGTCTGTCTACTGTATTATTTACATGTACTTGGCTCCATAGTTTGATAATCGGATATCACTAGGTGACGAGCACGTGTTAAATATATAGGATCACACCATAACGGTACAAAACGCAATTTGTAAGCAGATCGTGAAGCTTTGCCCCACACTTGATTTTATAAACTGAATCACGGGCACCAATTCTGAATACTCCTAATATCACGGTGTATACACACAATAGATACCGTCTCAATATGGCGGACAAAAACGATGTGACGGATCATACGCTATCCGTCTAGTACCTAAACGCAGGAAGGCGAACCCGAGGAATATATACTTCCGGGTAATAGACGCAGGCCTCCCAAAATACGGAAGAGCCTGCTCGACACGGAGCCGCACTATCGCCTTCAGACTTTGAAATAAGAAGGTAAGATACCGGAATAGAAGGAATAATTATGTTTTAGTTAGGGAGCTACGGAATTACGGTACACTAACGAATTTCCATTTATGTAACTTTCTTTCCTTGTAATGATCGACAGCTGGGGTGAAGATGATAAAATAAACAAGGTGAACGTTGATCCCTTTAATGATCTGATCGGAACTACAAAAAATATCTCGATCATGTCTGATAATTACGGACTTACCATTAATTAGAAAGTAAGCTCGTCACACTATCAATGATATGAACTTAAAAATACACTAGCTGTACTGTAAATGCAATAGTATCTCACCTGGATAATATACAAAATATACAATATATATCTCTCTACAGCTCGATACAAAGGAAAAATAATCGGGGTCAAAAGAGATAATTAACCCATGCCACGTGAGGCTGGGTCGGAAGTATAACCAGCCAGAAGGTACGTCTCTGGACTGATTTACTTCAGGACACTACTATTCTGTCATTGTAATGTTGATATTGAGTCTTGATATGAAATTCATTATACGTACAAACTTTGATAATTTACAGGCATAAAATATACCACTAACGAATATCAGGTAAGCCTGAGTATTGTTACTCAGCCTTAATATCTAGATTAGGCACTTCAAAATTGTAGAAATACACACCGATATTGCGAAGAACTAGATCCGGCACGGGCACCTATATATCACGCAATATGGCACAAAAACAGTAATACCCGACTGTGAAAACACACCGCCGGTGAGGGAATGATATTCGAGCACAATTTATGAAGTGAATCACTTCACGAACTGTGGGGCATCGTTATGTCTCTACAAATGAGGCAACTTTCACCCTTTCTATGGGAGATATCCTCTCTCTCCCACCTCTCTTTCCATGAAAGTTTTTTTCACATAATGATAAGAGATATAGAATATATCTGTCGTGTACGGGAAATGCCACATATGTCCCGAAATATAAAAATTTTCACTTGCATGACATGTAAATATCCAAAAAGTAGCAACATGTACAAATTGTGAACACGAGACAATGTATCTTGCAACTCCAATATTGTTTGTATTATATTTTCTTTCCCAGCCCTGATGAAGTCGTGGGTTCCTGCCCATTCGACGAAACACGTGTTGGCTGGACTTGGAGAAAGCCTTAAAGATTAAATGAACCATATATATAATTTAACTTGTATTACTTTTGTGAACTTCAATTTGTGACATTGTTTTTGTGAAAATATCTAAGTTGGTGTGATAGGATTGTACATATACTTGAATCCTCGGATTACTGGTGGGTAAGGATGACAACCCATACCTAGGCACCCAACAATCATAATAGTGAATCTGAGATTATTTCGCCTATACAGTGTTAAGCGCCAATACCACCTAAAACTGTCATCCTCTTATTACCTATAACCTCTCAGACTGGTGGGGCAGCTACAGAGGCACTAATATTTATCATATAAGACAAAATAGATAGAGGTAAAGAAGCGGCAGAGCTTTTCGATAGTTTAGCAAGGGGTGAGACAGTGACGACCTCCTTAGCAAGTGGGAACACTAATAAAAAGAATGAAGGACTGAGGGAGAAATTTATGAAATTGGAGAGATTGAAAATTGCTGAAAATTCGAAATGGTGGGATGGGTCTACCCTAGAACAGTATGTACGCCTTAAGAGAATACCTAGGGGGCTCCGCTCACAAATATTACCAACTTACGACGATCTTGATGAGGATCTCTTACTGGCCTGGGAAAAAGAACTAATCTCCAATTCCAACAATCTAATGAACATTCTGATTGAAAATGCATCCCGTAAAGTAAAGAAACTTCAGGAGGAAATTGCACAATTGGAATTGGAAATTAAGGAACTTAACCTTCCAGAAGCCACCAAAAAAAACTATGAAATATTGAAAGGGATACTAGACAAACATCAGACTGAGATTAAACAACGTAAAGCTCGCAAAATAAAGAGAGATGAGATAGATTACAAACAAGGTAGGGTCTTTACTTACGCACGGAAATATGACCATCTAGTAGACAAAGGGACAAAGGGAACTACACAACAGGCTCAGAATTTAACTCCAGCGAGTTCCGTCTGCACATCTTTGGAGACCCTTCCTAGTGAAAATGAGGAAATCTCATCTGATGACACCGCACAAACTAGTGCTTTTTTAAGGGAGGTAAAAAGAATGAAACGGGGAAACAGGGATCAATCAAGACAAAAGGCAAATATAACAAAAGGACAAGGAGGGGAAAAAGAGGAGGAACCAAATGCAGGAAGACAGGGAATGAGATTGAGATCTTGGAGGAAATAGTTGATGATACGAATGAATGGAGGGGTGTGCAAGTGGTGAATCTCAGTGACAAAACACTATCACCAGATATGATTTCTGTACTAGAACGGGGTATGGGTTTTTGCCCTAAAGAACAGGGGGATATACACAAATCTATGGTTGATCTAATCAAATTCACTAGAAAATTAAAATTGAAGAAACATTTTGATTGTATGCAAATTACAAATAAAAGCATAGAAACAGAAACTGAAAATGTGACTTGTGTAATACCAACAATACAAGACATTAGAGATTGTGAGATACTCTTATCTATTGTGGATGATGACAGAGATCATATGTCTATAGACAAACTATTGTTTGACCATGATATAGAACCAGACAATACCATCTCAAGTGGTCTACACAATGAATCACGATGGACCCCGACTTTACCAAGTGGGAACAGTGGGGACATGTTTCACAAATTAGTCACTGAGGATTTATACAACCACTTAAAACACAACTTAAAAAACAGGAGGATAATTTCAGACAACCTCAGTAAACATGAACGTCAAGCATTACTGGATTTGAATAAGTTACCAGATGTTACCATTAAGGAGGCGGACAAGGGTGGCAACATAGTTGTAATGAACACTGAAACTTACAATGCAGAAATACAAACACAACTGACAGACAGGATCTGTTATGAGAAACTCACAGATAATCCAATGGGATCACTAAAAGTTACCATCAATACCCACTTAGAGAAATGGTGGCGTGATGGTCTTATAAGTAGGGAAGAATTTACATATCTAAAAATGGATAAACCAAGGTTCCTGTGTATATATACTCTTCCCAAGATACATAAAAACGCCCAATCTCCGCCTGGAAGACCTATTATCTCTAGTATTGGAGAGGCCCCACTGAGAGATTGTCCCAATATGTAGACAATTATTTACAACCACTAGTACGAAACCTACCAGCATATATTAAGGACATCAAACATATCTTAAGTATTCTCTCAGATGTACCATGGGAGGATGGTATGATTATGGCCAGTCTAGATGTCACCTCCCTATACACAAACATTAGACAGATCTGGGTCTCTTGGCAGCTAGAAAATTTCTCAATAAAAGACCAGCATCTCAGTGGGCTCACACTGAAATGTTGATCGACATGATGGATCTCATATTACAGAATAATGTTTTTCTATTTGAGTCTACTTGGTATAGACAAAAACAAGGTGTAGCCATGGGCTCCAGGTTCTCACCTTCATATGCGAACCTGTTCATGGGCAAGTTCGAGGAGGAGTGGATCTGGGGCCCAGGTGGCACATGGTGGAGTGAATTCATCATATACTGGGGTCGTTACATTGACGACTGTCTTTTAATTTGGGATGGAGATATGAATATTTTTAAAGAATTTTGTAAATACCTGAACTCAAACCTGATGGGTATACATCTAACTCACTCCATAAGTAAAACCCAAATAGAATTCCTGGATCTAACCCTATTTATCGAAGATAACAAAATACAAAGTAAGCTATACAGAAAACCAACATCATGTAATGCTATTTTGCATGCTGGTAGCTCACATCCCAAACATCAGATCCAATCCATTCCCTTCGGAGAATTAACTCGTGCAAGAAGGAACTGTAGCAAAGATGATTATTTCTCAGAATGTAAGGTCAACATGAGAACAAGGTTCAAAGCCAGAGGGTACAATGCAGATATTATTACTAAGGCTGAGCAGAGAATTGATAGCACAGCTAGAGAAGTAACTTTACGCCAAAAACATAAAGAGGACAACAAAAACACTAAAATTAGACTAATCACGAATTAGGACGATGCAGCAGTCATATTAAGAAACAGCATGAGGAAACATTGGTGGATTTTAAATAATGACAAATCCTTGAACCAACATATCACAAAATATCCCCTCATCACACACAGAAAGGGGAGGAATATCAAATCCTGGGTGAGTCCCACCTACCCACCATGACCCAAGATAGTTCCTGATTGGTTAACTCAAAAGAGTATTGGCTTCCACAAATGTGGGACATGTAAATTATGCCCAATGGCCATGAATAAGACCAAGACATGGGCAGAGAATTTAAGATTAAACAACTACTTAACTGTAACAGCTGCTTTGTAGTTTACATGATCACTTGCAAATGTGGCAGTTTCTACATAGGTAGTGCAAAAAGAGCTCTTAAAGAAATAATTTTTTAACATGTAAGAGCAATCAGACATCAGGATGCAAGATACAATACTGCCACACATAAAAACCAATGCCCCAAACAAAGCAAGAACAAAACAATTAGTTTCTGTGCAATTGACCAGGTAAAAAATGATCCCAGAGGGGGAAACAGGGAATTGATCTTGCGATGCAGAGAGGCGTCATGGATACTAACTATGCGAGCGGTAGAATATGGGATGAACTCAGACCAGGAACTGCATTACTATCTAGGTGACTAAAACACATCTTTATATTACACTGCTCATCTAGACATGAATTCATGTACCAATTATGAACCTGCAATACAATGAATCAAAAACTGCAATATATGTAAATGTGCCCTCAAACATATTTAGAATAACGAACAAAATAGGAAATGTTTTTTATGTGTTTCTTTATCTGATATAATGATTCAACTCAGATATTATATAGTACAATGCTTGCCTCACAGTACTCTGTATAATTGTATACTGATTAATGATAGGCTAATATGACAAAACTGTCAATTTGGCACACTAGAAATGTCTGTCTACTGTATTATTTACATGTACTTGGCCCCATAGTTTGGTAATCGGATATCACTAGGTGACGAGCACGTGTTAAATATATAGGATCACACCATAACGGTACAAAACGCAATTTGTAAGCAGATCGTGAAGCTTCACCCCGCACTTGATTTTATAAACTGAATCACGGGCACCAATTCTGAATACTCCTAATATCACGGTGTATACACACAATAGATACCGTCTCAATATGGCGGACAAAAACGACGCGACGGATAATACGCTATCCGTCTAGTACCTAAACGCAGGAAGGCGAACCCGAGGAATATATACTTCCGGGTAATAGACGCGGGCCTCCCGAAATACGGAAGAGCCTGCTCGACACGGAGCCGCACTAGCGCCTTCAGACTTTGAAAGAAGAAGGTAAGATACCGGAATAGAAGGAATAATTATGTTTTAGTTAGGGAGCTACGGAATTACGGTACACTAACGAATTTCCGTTTATGTAACTTTCTTTCCTTGTAATGATCGACAGCTGGGGTGAAGATGATAAAATAAACAAGTTGAACATCGATCCCTTTAATGATCTGATCAGGACTACAAAAAATATCTCGATCACGTCTGATAATTACGGACATACCATTAATTAGAAGGTAAGCTCGTCACACTATCAATGATATGAACTTAAAAATACACTAGCTGTACTGTAAATGCAATAGTATCCCACCTGGATAATATAAAAAATATACAATATATATCTCTCTACAGCTCGATACAAAGGATAAATAATCGGGGTCAAAAGAGATAATTAACCCATGCCACGTGAGGCTGGGTCGGAAGTATAACCAGCCAGAAGGTACGTCTCTGGACTGATTTACTTCAGGACACTACTATTCTGTCATTGTAATGTTGAAATTGAGTCTTGATATGAAATTAATTATACGTACAACCTTTGATAATTTACAGGGATAAAATATACCACTAACGAATATCAGGTAAGCCTGAGTATTGTTACTCAGCCTTAATATCTAGATTAGGCACT
The DNA here is from genome assembly GCF_964263255.1 of Lissotriton vulgaris. Lineage (NCBI taxonomy): Eukaryota > Metazoa > Chordata > Amphibia > Caudata > Salamandridae > Lissotriton > Lissotriton vulgaris. The sequence goes on along the minus strand of NC_141693.1, from coordinate 1,184,896,907 downwards.
TCACAATTGTAGAAATACACACCGATATTGCGAAGAACTAGATCCGGCACGGGCACCTATAAATCACGCAATATGGCACGAAAACGGTAATACCCGACTGTGAAAACACACCGCCGGTGAGGGAATGATATTCGGGCACAATTTATGAAGTGAATCACTTCACAAACTGTGGGGCATCGTTATGTCTCTACAAATGAGGCAACTTTCACCCTTTCTATGAAAGATATCCTCTCTCTCCCACCTCTCTTTCCATGAAAGTTTTTCTCACATAATGATAAGAGATATAGAATATATCTGTCGTGTACGGGAAATGCCACATATGTCCCGAAATATAAAAATTCTCACTTGCATGACATGTAAATATCCAAAAAGTAACAAGATGTACAAATTTTGAACACGAGACATTGTATCTTACAACTCCAATATTGTTTGTATTATATTTTCTTTCCCAGCCCTGATGAAGTCGTGGGTTCCTGCCCATTCGACGAAACACGTGTTGGCTGGACTTGGAGAAAGCCTTAAAGATTAAATGAACCATATATATAATTTAACTTGTATTAATTTTGTGAACTGAAATTTGTGACATTGTTTCTTGTGAAAATATCTAAGTTGGTGTGATAGGATTGTACATATAAATGATATGGCTTGTTTATGTACGTTAAATACGGTAAATGGGCAAAATATCGATTCCAAAATATAGACAAACCAAAATATCGAGTCCAAAATATAGAATGGGCAAAATATCGAATGGCCAGAATATAGACAATAAAAATATCGTTTTGAAGGTAAGTAATGTAATATCGATTTTAAAAATATAGACAGTCAAAATATCAAAGTACATAATATAGTTTATTAAAAATATCGCATTTTTAATAATATCGATTTTTTTAAAGTGTTTTTTATGTTAGTATATGCGTGAAAAGTGTATATATTTTGTAATTTGTTTGAAGTAATTCATTTTATGTTATTTAATTATTTTGTAATTTAATTCTGTAGCGGGTTGTGGGTTTTTATTTAGAATACATTTTTAATTGGTAATTAATTATTTCTTAATTGATATTTATTTTTTATTATTGATTAATTGATCAATTATGTGAATTAAATTAATTTATTTTCTGTAGCGGGTTGTGGGTTTATAGGGAAATAGGGTTGGAAGTAATTTAATTATAATTAAATAAATATGTTAATTAATTAATTGGTATTTATTTTGATTACATTGTTAATTCATTTTTAATTGGTAATTAATTAATTCTTAAATGTTTATTTTTTATTAATTATTTAATTGATAATGATGTGAATAATATTAATTTATTTTCTGTAGCGAGTTGTAGGTTTATAGGGGAATAGGGTGGGAAGGAATGTAATTATAATTAATTAAATATGTTAAATATTTTATTGGTATTTATTTTGAACAAATTGTTAATTACTTTTTAATTAATAATGAATTAATTCTTAATTGATAATTAATTTTGATTAATTGATTAATTGATAATTATGTGAATTATATAAATTTATTTTCACTGGAGTGGGAGTAGTAAAATTTACCCCTTTGCTATCCAACGCTTTCCCTACTGTTGCACTCTCTGGAGTAGGAATAGTAATTTTTACCCCTTCGCTAGCGAACGCTTTCCCTACTGTTGCACACTCTGGAGTGAGAATAGTAAATTTTACCCCTACGCTATCCAACGCTTTCCCAACTGTTGCACTCTCTGGAGTGGGAATAGTAAATTTTACCCCTACGGTATCCAACGCTTTCCCTACTGTTGCACTCTCTGGAGTGGGAATAGTCATTTTTACCCCTACGCTATCCAACACTTTCCCTACTGTTGTACTCTCTGGAGTGGGAATAGTAAATTTTACCCCTACGCTATCCAACGGTTTCCCTACTGTTGCACTCTCTGGAGTGGGAATAGTAATTTTTGCCCCTATGCTATCCAACGCTTTCCCTTCTGTTGCACTCTCTGGAGTGGGATTAGTACATTTTACCCCTACGCTATCCAACCCTTTCCCTACTGTTGCACTCTCTGGAGTGGAAATAGTAAATTTTACCCCTACGCTATCCAACGCTTTCCGTACTGTTGAACTCTCTGGAGTGGAAATAGTAATTTTTAACCCCTACGCTATCCAAAGCTTTCCCTACTGTTGCACTCTCTGGAGTGGAAATAGTAAATTTTACCCCTACGCTATCCAACGCTTTCCGTACTGTTGAACTCTCTGGAGTGGGAATAGTCATTTTTACCCCTGCGCTATCCAATGCTTTCCCTACTGTAGCACTCTCTGGAGTGGGAATAGTAATTTTTACCCCTACGCTATCCAACACTTTCCCTACTGTTGCACTCTCTGGAGTGGGAATAGTAATTTTTACCCCTACGCTATCCAACGTTTTCCCTACTTTTGCACTCTCTGGAGTGGGAATAGTAATATTTACCCCTGCGCTATCCAATGCTTTCCCTACTGTTGCACTCTCTGGAGTGGGAATAGTAATTTTTACTACTACGCTATCCAACGCTTTCCCTACTGTTGCACTCTCTCTCAAGTAGGAATAGTAATTTTTACTCCTACGCTATCCAACGCTTTACCTACTGTGGCACTCTCTGGAGTGGGAATAGTAATTTTTACCCCTACGCTATCCAAAGCTTTCCCTACTGTTGCACTCTCTGGAGTGGGAATAGTAATTTTTACCCCTGCGCTATCCAACGCTTTCCCTACTGTTGCACTCTTTGGAGTGGGAATAGTAATGTTTACCCCTACTCTATCCAACGCTATCCCTACTGTTGCACTCTTTGGAGTGGGAATAGTAATTTTTTCCCCTACGCTATCCAACGCTTTCCCTACTGTTGCACTTCCAGGAGTGGGAATAGTAATTTTTACACCTCCGCTATCCTACGGTAATAATATTGTGTATTTTTATTAATATTATGTTAATATATATATATGTTTTAACATATATGATTGTTTTTTTTTATAAGTTAAATTAGTTTTTTAATAATTTTAAGGTAATTTATGTATTTTTAAGTATATTTTAGCTATTTATTTTTAATATTTTTTAAATTTTACAATAATTCTAAGAAATTCGATATTTTTATGATGTATATATATATATAAACGATATTTTGGGGTTGATATTTTGGTACTTACCTGTTTGTAGATAGGAATTCAATATTTTGTCTGTCGATATTTTGGAATCTATATTTTGGGTAGTCTATATTTTGTCCCTCGATATTTAGTCAGTGATCCGTTAAATACGACTGAATTCCTCTTCCTGTCCCCAGTATAGCAAAACTCCTGACTGAGGGTTTAACCAGCTCCCCTTCTTCCTTCATTAGCATACACCTATTTATAAACTGGGACTTTATGGCTTTGATAGCCACCTTACTCAGAACCCTTGGATTTGTGAACAGGTCATACTGCCTAGGATGTCCATTTGTGTTTTAATGTAACTAAGCCACGGAATCTCAAAGGCCCTATCTAGGGACATACAATCCTGAATTATTAATTGATTTAAATTCGGCATTTGCTGAGTCCATATTCTTAACCAACCTAATAATAGGGCTACAGCAATCTGGTCTTGAATATAGCCAATGCCCATGTCCTCATGTATGTTAAAATTAGCAGCAGATGCTGGAAGTGATAACAATTTTCGTAAGAAGATATTTTCTGCTACTTGTATTTCACTTGCATCTGCATAACCCCATACCTCACTCCCATATAGCACCATGGGGACACACTTTGCGTTATATATCTTCATGAGAGCTGGGAGTGGTTTTGAACCGATCCGCTTTGCAAATCCCAAAACAGCCCCCGTGGATCTTGCTAGGCTATTCTTTTTTAAAATACGCTGCGTCGCCCAAGACCTTCTTTCGTCAAATACTATCCCTAAATATGGGAAAGTTGGAACTTTAGTCAGTTCCAGGCCTTTGCAAAAAAATCTTGCCTTTTTCGCCCTCTTCCCACCAATCGTCATTGAATGTGACTTCTTAAAATTAGTTATAAGATCGAGAGAGTCCATAAAACTAATAAAACGATCTGAAAGCAATTGTAAACCTCTTGCTGTTCTAGCCACCAGGACGGCATCATCTGCGTATAATAGTGCTGGTATCTTTTTTGGACCTCCCCTTGGGATGTCTTCGCAAGATGTTATTAGTGCATCACCCAATTTATTTATATAAAGCGAAAGCAGCAGAGGGGCAAGGATACATCTTTGCCTCACTCCACATTTACCAGGCCATGCTTCAGTTAGGCTCCCATTTTCATTATAACGGACAGCGGCAGTGTTGTTCTCATGTATATCAGCCAGGAAAGATATTAGGGTGTGTTCCAACCCAATGTCAGAAAGAGAGGCCCATAACTTTTGCATGTTTACAAGGTTGAAAGCGGTGGATAAATCCATAAAAGCTAGACGGATATCCCCCTGCTTCGCGACCGTGTACTTTCCTATAATCATGTTTAAATTCAGGCATTGGGCCACCATACTTTTCCCCTGTCTGAAACCATACTGTAGGTCCGAAATAATTGAGTTTTTATCCAGCCATTCGGTTAGACGAGCCAATACAACTTTCCCCATTATCTTTGCAGCAGAGTCCAAGAGTGAGATTGGCCTATAACAGGCCGGGTCTTCTCTTGAACTCTTTTTATATATTGGGACCATAAGCGCTTTGCCCCAAGTTGCTGGGAAACTTGTCTTGGTGGCAGCATTAAAAACACTAGTTAAAATCTTTGCCCACATACTTGGATCAGCCATGTACACATCCGCGGGGACCCCACCGGGCCTGGTGCTTTCCCCTTGGCTGTGGAAGCAATTGCCTCCATAACTTCCTCCACTTGGAAAATAATTTTTGGTGCTCCATCAAAATCCCTATAAGTGGTAGCCGATAAGGGCGTATTCACAGAATACAGGCGACTAAAGTGTTCCACCCATCTTTCTGGAAGGATGAGGCAGTCCTTAATGGTATTGTCTGTCTCACCAAAAACTGGGCTATTTATTATTTTCCAGAATTGGGTGCTATTTTCTAGGGTGCTAACTGGGCTTAGCTCTTCCCAGGCCATCTCCTTAAGCTCTGATTTTCGTGATTTAATCGATTTTTTATAGTTCCTTCTAGCCTCGGCAATACTAATTGCATCCCTTAAGTGGGCCTTCAGGACCGCTAATAGGGCATTATGTGCAGTAGTGCACGTTTGATCAAACCAATGTTTTAATTTCTTCGGTCTTGGTTTGCCTTGCCGAGTCAGATTGACCGCTATTTGATTAGTAATGCGGGCAAAAGCACCTAGGATTTCTGTTGATTCTGCACCCAAATTAGTGCAGAGGCTAAAATCTTCACGGTTACTTTCATACAGATTACCAAGAAAGTCAGCCGGGGTAATAACATCCCATCTTAGCCTTCGGCCCTGACAAATAGTAGCTATGTTAAAATTAGAAATAAGGTCCAAAGGTACCTCACATAAAAGGGCCGCAATTTTGATGCCCATCCTAAGGGGATTATGATCACTCATCCCAACCTGACTGACTCCGAATGAGCCAAGACGGTCCATTAAGGGCATGATATTAGAATATAATCAATAATGGTTTCATGACCTTGACCTATAAATGTTGGGATCGGGTTTAAAATATCTGATTGCTCATGGCAAAATAAGTAGTGGGCAGCTAAAAGACTCTCTAAATACAGCCCACTTCTCGTATGCTCAAAATGCATGAGCCCCTGCGTGGCCAATTCATACTCGATATTTTGCAAACAATCTAGGTGGCAAGCATGAATATTAAAATCTCCAAGGATTATGAGGTAGTAAGGGGCATAATTTTTAGTCTCAAAGTCATCTAAAAAAGAAGACAATGCTTTTAAATGGTCTAATTCATCTTCTCTTCTGAAAGAGTTATAAAAATTTACCACCAATAAATTCGGGAGGCTATTTTTCCCCTCCAGTTTAACAGTTTAAATTGTGTGGGGAGTTTGTCACAACTAACTCTGAACTATATAATAATTTTAAACCAAACAATAACAAAAGACCCCCCCTCGGCTTCTCAATTAACGATGGTTGAGCATATTTATTAAAAGAGACATAGCCGTATAGGTGGTAATTATCTCTTGCCTCCCATGTTTCCTGCAACGCAATATTGTGGTTTGTAGATATGAATTTCTCCCAATTTTTATCCCCTCTTTTTGACCGCAACTCAGCGATATTCCATGAGAGATTCTCTACCTTATTAGCAGTGGCAGCCTGTCTTAATGGGGCTTCTCCCCTGGTCAGGGTACTCACCATATTAGATTGGACCGATTCACTAGTGGGTGCTACCTCAGTATCAGCCACAATAGACAAAAGACTTTCATCTACCATTTGTCCAATAACTGGGTGCAGCATATCCTGCAGTCAGCCCTGGTCGTCTAAGCCAGATAACACCTCATATCTGTTTGAGACTGGAATTTGTAGGTTAATCCCCCCTTCTAGTCCTGCTTGTGGTTTGTAAAAATAACACAAGGGGAGGGCAGGAATGCTTGTCGTAATTAAAGAGTAGTCCTGTGCTTCCAAAACTTTAAAACAAAATCACACCTATCAAAATTAATAATAACACAGTCACCCCGTGTTTTTTTGGGCGAATTCCCAAGTCAAGCCACTCTACGGACCATCAAGATGTGGTTTGAAAGAAAAGCTTTAAAACCTTTATGCGTAATGAGCCAATCCACAGTTTTATTTTTTAACTCAGCCCATGTCTCTATTTGATCCACCCTTAATGGGGGGACACCAGCCAAGACCACCACCAAAGGGCTTGCGGCTGGGGGCAAATCTATTACATCTTTAGCTGGTTTCAACCCACTGCCATAATTTTGATTATCAGATTCACATATTTGTACATTTTTTGGCGCATTTTTTTTTTCAATTTGACCATTTACAGCTTGCGTTTGGTTTACCCCTGAAAGCTGGAGATTACTTATTTGGGCTTGGGTCTGATGTTGGTGGCTAACTGATCGTGTCTGGCTGTTAGAAGAGACAATCCCATCCAACACTGGTGGTTTTGGTGCAACTTTACTGACATTCCCAGTAATCAGAGGGTCTATGGTCGTAAAATTACCCAACGTAACCAAAGACCCACCTGAGTCTGAGTTTCCTATAGCCATAATAGATGTACCTGCTCCCCTCCCGGTTTCCTTAATATTTCCTTCCTTGAACTCTCTTGCCAAGCTACTAATCTTTTCCTCCAATACCTCTAGCTTGGACCAGAAAGGAGCAAGGGAGGATGATATCAATGACTCCATACATACCCAAAAGGCCTGAGTGCCCAATGTATCGCCTGGGTCACTAACAATAGGGGTAGCAACTTCCTCACGTTCATCCCCAGCACCAAAGATGCTTGTCTTTTTTGCTTTGAGGGCTTAATTTTTCCCTTTGGTCTTATTATGTGACCGCGTTGCTGGGCAGCACCTTGTGCATTTTGCCAAAGGTTCGGCCCGCCTGCCATTTACGCCAACAATTTCACTGGCCGGCCTTTTTGGCCTAGTAGGCCGATTGTTACAAACTTCCCTTGCACTAGTAGTTACCTCTGTGGCAATTTCAGGGGGAATCTCGTCAGGGTGACTACGCTCAGCAAAAGGGTTTAGGGTTTTTTTGTTCATATCTTGACCAACCACAGGAGCAACAATTACCACATCATTAATACATTCAGCAAATATTTGATTTTGACCAGCCCCCACTTCAATTATTGGACTTAGGACTATGTCTCCTGTGGCCCTCTGTGAATGATCTAAAATATCTTCATCAATTAATGGTTGGGCCATGGTCTCTGGAGACTTAATAAGTTGGATCTTACCCATAGAAGATCTCCTTTGGGCAGCATACGCTCCTAACGATAGCCTTTTCTCGGTTAGCACTATTTCCTGCTGAAGCATATTCCCTGCTCTAACCAGAAAGGCATCCATAGTACCAGCAAAACTTCCCCCAACCCCAGATTTTAAACCTGCGCCACTAGATTTAGAATTCATGACCCCCCACTTGCATAAGTATATGTTACAGAATTGAAAAAATGCTCAGGTATATCCAATAAACAACTTATCAACAATTTAGAAAATTATTGAGTATCTCAATAACAAGTAGAAAAGCCTTAATGAGGGAATTCTAGAATAAATTACAGCTTGCAAACAAGGGGTATAGCTCTATGTCGTCTATGATCAATTTGATCTCCCCAGAGTACGCTTTCAGGGCCCTCCAGTTATAGTGCACACTCTAGATGCTACAAGTACATAGATGCAAATTATCTTCCAATTGGGCTTTACCATGCGCCATACATATAGTAAAGACAGCTACTAACCAAGTCAAAAATGTCAAAGACGGGGCCCAGCCCGGCCTCCTCTGGCCCCGGATGGCCAAAGATGGCCCAACCCCTTGCCCGGGCTTAGCCCGGCTGGTCCCGCAAAGCGGGAAATCTGATGCGTTTTTAAGCGCCTCCTGGCGCGTTATGGGCGTGGGTGTGGTGGAGGGTCCTGGGCAATGTAGTCTCTGGGACTGGTTCCCCCTCTCTGCGGCCACGCCTGTTCTCAAATGGCGGCGGCAGCGGGAGGAAACCACAGCAAGACCCCCTGGAAAGCAAAGTTCCCAGCAGAGCCGTCGCAGGAAGAACAAGGTAAGCGGAATTCGGAGAAACCCGCTCCGCCGAAAATCTGACGCTTTTTTAAGCGCCTCCTGGCGCGTTATGGGCGTGGGTGCGGTGGAGGGTCCAGGGCAATGTAGTCTCTAGGACTGGTTACCCCTCTCGGCGGCCGTGCCTGTTCTCAAATGGCGGCGGCAGCGAGAATAAACCACAACAAGAACCCCAGGAAAGCAAAGTGCCCGGCAGAGCCATCGCAGGAAGAACCAAGGCGAGCGGAATTCGGAGCAACTTCTGTTAATACTGAAATGAGTAAGTGCCTTCTGTGAATATCAAATTGTGTAAGTGCCTTCTGTGAATACCAAAATTGTAGTAAGTTTAGGATTGTGTCTTAAGTTAGTTCTGTGAATTGGGTGCACTAACATGACCTTAAACCCTAAATCACTACACCCTGCAGGACACTCCCCTTTTCCCCAGTCCGCTCTCTACACTCAATCACTACCCTGCACGACCCCACAACACTACCCTAAACCCAAATACACTACTCTTCACAAACACAACAACACTACTCTTAAACCTAAAACACTACCCCCAGCACAACTCTGCCCCTACCCCCAGTCTTGTCCCTACTCCCAAACACTACCCTGCACCACCCCAGACACTACCCTAAACCCAAATACACTACTCTACACTACACAAACACAGCTACACTACCCTAAAACCTAAAACGCTACCCCCAGCTCGACTCTGCCCCTACCCCCAGTCCTGTCCCTATTCCCAAACACTACCCTTCATGACTCCCGAGACTACCCTAAACCCAAATACACTACTCCACACTACAAAAGCACAACTATAATACTCTGAAACCTAAAACACTACCCCCAACAAGACCCTGCCCGTACCCCAAGTCCTGTCCCTACTCCCAAACACTACCCTTCAAGACCTCGACACTACCCTAAACCCAAATACACTACTCTACACTACACAACCACAACTACACTACCCTAAAAACCTAAGAAACGACCCCCAGCACGACCCTGCCCCTACCCCCAGTCCTGTCCCTACTCCGATACAATACCCTTCAGGACCCCGACACTACCCTAAACCCAAATACACTACTTCACACTACACAAACACAACTACACTACTCTAAAACCTAAAAAACTAACCCCTGCACATCCCTTCGCCTAGGACAACGCACCCAGCTTACCTCTCTTGACCTCCTCCTCGTAGGTGAGGAACCCTATGCGGGACTCCGTTGCGCCCATGGCCCCCTCACTCCATGACGACGGGTGCTGCTCTCTCTCTCCCTGAGCCGCTGCTCCCTGTCACCTCCCCCTGCCTGGGATGCTGCTCCCTCTGCTTCCATGCAGTTGTCATCGGCATAATCATTATCATTGTAAGCATGAGGCAGGAAACAGACAAAACTATTGGAAACATTTCCGATAATAGGTGATATCGGGGCTGCTGTCAAGACTCAGGGTTCAACTATCGGTCATTGCACTGGACCAGAAGTCGGATGTTGCGTCGGAGCTGAACCTGGCAGAACAGAACAAGTCTTGAATGGATGGTGGGTTCCTGTGTGCGCTCATCTTTGCAGCATGCTTTCTGTGCGCCATTGTTTATCTATTACAACGGATGCGTAGTGGCAATGCATGCAATGTAACAAGTTGCGTAGTAAAGGCTACGCGTTGTTACATCGCATGCGTTGTAATGCTTGCGAAGTAATGGTATGTGGAGTAAAGCCTCCGTAGTAATGGGTGATTACCACAATAAACACATCAAACTTAATGGTAATGTAATTTACTGGAAAAACTGGGCAAGTAATGGCATTATCATAATAAAGGACATAGGGCCAGATGTAGGAAACCAAATAGCGATCGCAAACACCAACATTTGTTGAATTTCAGCCTTTGCGATCACAATTTGGCTTTGAGCAATGTAGGTAAGATTAAACTTGCTCTCAAAATAAGGAATCGCAAAATTGCTATTCCTGTTTTGTGATTGCATTTAAGGAATTGCAAATTGCGACTCCTTAAATGCAATGCAAGTAACACAAAAGAAAGTGCACTTTAGCCTTAAGGAATCGCTAATTACCCCCAACTTCAAGTTGGTGGTAATTAGCTGTTTCCTTTAAAAAAGCACTTTTTTGCTTTTTTAAAAGTGCCATGTGGCACACATTCATGCCCTTAGGGCATGTATGTGCACCACATGTGCACACATGTGCATTTCAGGGGTGCAACAGGGTGTCCTTTTGGAACCCTTGCACCCTTGAAATTGCGCCTGCACTTTGCAAGTACCTCTTGGTTACTCGCAAAATGCGGGCGCAAATCCAATTCATTCCTTTGGGCCTCTTGGCCCATAGGAATGAATGGGAGGGTATTCTTGATTGCAAATCTCAATTTGCGATTCGCAATTAAGGAATATTAAGGAATCGCAAATAGTTTTGCAATTCCTACCTACATTCAATTTAGCGAGTCCTTAATAGCGATTTGGTAAAAATCGCTATTAAGGACTCGCTCAATTGAATTTAACTACATCTGGCCCCTCGGCACTACAGATAATCCCAAATCGTTCTCAAAACTCCGAAGTACAAACAATTTAGGGAAATACGTTCCTGCAAATTTTGAAAATTCAAATCCACTCTATGCAAACTAGGCAACCCAAACACATCCAGGCTGCCGGTGTTTTTAGACAAATTTATGAAACAAGGACTTATTACATTCAAGATTTACAATCTACTATCAGCATCTACAACCCCTTTACAATGGCATATTGCTACGAATTGGAACATGGCAAAAGATATTGCGCTCCACTTTAAAGGGAAAAATCTCACCCATACTCGCAGATTTTGGATAATCTACAAAGCATTTTGGATTGAAAAGCTCCATAAACTAGGTCGTATCGATTCTCAGCTTTGCTGGAATTGGAACTCAGAAATATGCTTCTATACTGCAAACACATCCTCCCAATCAGGGATTAGATTCAGAGTTTAATACGGATGTGGTTTAATAGTAGTTTTACTATAGGTATCGCTAATGTATCACTTGGCATATTTGCATCTCCGACCACACCACCCCTCAATGCCGCAGACCTTCTACTCGTCAACCTGACTCTAATCTTGGACATCAAACTAATCTTTTCAGAGAGAAAAAGTGCTTCGAACAAATCTTATTACACTTAGTAGGCATGGCTTTGTTTGTAAGAAGTGCTGATAACAATATTCATCATTCGGCAAACTCTCTCCTCCCTCACAAGAGTATTTGGGATGTTCTACACGTCTATGTCCACTCATGCAAGCCACCCTAGAATCTCCATCTTTATTTAGTCTTCTTCATCACTTAGGGACTCCCACCGTTTTCTACTCTATTGATACAAGCAATTAGCTGGACATTAACAGTTTCACTCCCCGTAAATTGCTGTCATATTCCCGATCACTCCTCCACCCTTGCTCTGTCGTCTATCTCTTCTGTATTTTTGGCATTATCTTTTACAATTATACCATATGCCATCCTCGTGGAATATAGTATAGCTGTCTTCACTGCTCAGTCTGTAAAGATGCCAACTTGTTCCATCCCTCAATGGTTAATGACTTTTTTAGTACTCTAATGTTTTTGTTTAAGCTTTGTTCACTTATTTTTCTATACTCACCAAGGGCCCACCATCGCAGGGCACTCCTCTCTGGAACAACTGTTGTATTTTAATTTACTGTAATGCCTCGTTTCCCAATGGATGATGTTGCCCTTGATTTTGTATTGTTAAATGCAAATAAAAACTTGAGAAAAAGGAAGAGGAAATGATTTGATAAATTTATAATTCTCCCCCTAAAATTGATAAGTTCATAACTCTCCCCCTAAAATGATGGGCAGAGGAACTAGGAGCCCGATGTGCAGAGGTATTTTCATTTGGAAGGTCTGCGAGTAGCAAAAACACAGGTTTTCAACTCACAGAATAAAACTAGAGCCCTTTTCAGATGCTCAAGTAGTAGGGTTCTGGTGGCTCACGGGACTAGTGCGTCCATTGCAGGAAAGTGTTTCCCATGTTTCAGAGAGTCAAAAGCAAACAGAATGTTTCCTCCAAAACCAATTCAGGTGCATCAGTTGTCAAAGAAGAAAACATCAAAAAGCGTTAGGCAGCCCAGCTTCCATGGAGCTTCATGAGGTCAGTGCCACCACAGGACACGGGGTCACCCAACTGCTGCACAGCAGGAGGGGAGCCGAACTCTGATTTCATTCAATCAATCAATCAATCAATCAATCAACTTGTAAAGCGCACTACTTACCCGGGAGCGTCTCAAGGCACTGAGGGGAGGGGGGTGCTGCTACTGCTCGAAGAGCCAGGTCTTGAGAAGCTTTCTGAAGGTGAGCAGGTCTTGGGTCTGCCGCAGATGGGTGGGGAGGGTGCTCCAGGTCTTGGCGGCGAGGAAGGGGAAGGATCTGCCTTTGTTGTTTGTTGGATGTGCGGGACGGCAGCGAGGGCGAGGCTGATGGAGCGGAGCTGGCGGGTGGGGTGTAGAAATTGAGTCTGTTGTTCAGGCAGGCTGGTCTGGTGTTGTGGAGTGCTTTGTGTGCGTGGGTGAGGAGTTTGAATGTGATCCTCCTGTTGGCGGGGAGCCAGTGCAGGTCTCTTAGGTGGGAGATGATGTGGCTGCGGCGGGGGACATTGAGGATCAGTCGGGCGGAGGTGTTTTGGATGCGTTGTAGTCGTCACAGGTGTTTTGCCAGGATTCCTGCGTAGAGTGCATTGCCGTAGTCCAGCCTGCTGCAGACGAGGGCTTGGGTCACCGTTCTGGTTTCGGTCGGGATCCACTTGTAAATCCTGCGAAGCATGCGGAGGGTGTTGTAGCAGGAGGAGCAGATGGCGCTGACCTGCTTCGATATGGAGAGGGAGGAGTCAAGGATGAATCCTAGGTTGCATGCGTGGTCCGGGGGTGTTGGAGCTGTTCCCATTGTGGTCGGCCACCAGGAGTCGTCCCAGGCGGAGGGGGTGGGGCTGAGGATGAGGACTTCCATTTTGTCGGAGATCAGCTTTAGGCGGTTGCTCCTCCTCCACTCGGCGATGGCCTTCATTCCCTCGTGGAGGTTGGTTTTGGCGGTGTGTGGGTCCTTGGTGAGGGAGAGGATGAGCTGGGTGTCGTCGGCGTTGGAGATGATGTTCAAGTTGTGCTGGCGGCCACTTGTGCGAGGGGGTCCATGTACACGTTGAACAAGGTCGGGCTGAGGGATGAGCCCTGGGGTACGCCGCAGATGATGTCAGTGGCTTTTCAACGGAAGCGTGGGAGGCGGACTCTCTGGGTTCTGCCGGAGATGAAGGACGTGGTCCAATCCAGGGCCTTCTTCTGGATTCCGGCTTCTTGGAGGCGTGTTCTTAGTGTGCGGTGGCAGAACCTGTCGAAGGCGGCTGACAGGTCCAGGGGAGATGGGCCAGAAGTTCTTGAGGTCATTGGGGTCCGACTTGGGCTTCTTGAGGAGGGCGTTGATTTTGACGTGTTTCCAGCTTTCAGGGAAAGTCACTGTGTTAAAGGAAACGTTGATGACCTTCCGTAGTTGGGTTGCGATGGTTGCATCAGCTTTGTTGAAGACGTGGTGTGGGCAGGGGTCTGTCGGGGATCCTGAGTGGATGGAGTTCATGACCTTGCGGGTTTCGCCATCGTTGACGACAGGACCAGGAGGCCAGATGGTTGGTGCATGTGGTGTTCGTGGTGGGGTCTGTTGTGGTCGGGGTGGACGAGGTGTTGAAGCTGTCGTGGATGTCAGCGATCTTTGCGATGGAAAAAGGTGGCCAGTGAGTGGCACAGATCTTACGAGGGATGTCGTTGGTGTTGGCGCTGGGGTTGGAGAGTTCCTTCACAATGTTGAAAAGCTCTTTGCTGTCGTGTGCGTTGTTGTCCAGGCGGGCTTTGAAGGAAGATCTCTTGGCTGTTCTGATGAGGTGGTGATGTCAGCGGATGACGTCCTTATGGGCTGCGTGGCTGTCTGGTGTGTGGTCGTAGAGCCATTTCTTCTCGAGCTTCCGGCATGTACGTTTGGAGGTCTGGAGTTCTTTGGTAAACCAGGCAGCTTTCTTGCTGGGGTGGTTGATGGAGGGTTTCTTGAGCGGGGTCAGAGTGTTGGCACAGCCGTCGATCCACTGTCTGAAGTTACGGGCGGCGGCGTCTGTGTCGGTGGGGTCGGTGGGTGGGTTCTGAGCGAGGGTGGAGGTCAGCTGGGCTTCGTGACTTTGCTCCAGCAGCGGCAAGGCAGCAGTTGGGTGCGGTGGTGTGGGGTTGGTTTCTTGAAGGTGAAGTGGATGCAGCGGTGGTCGGTCGAGTGGAGTTCGGTGGAGTGGTTGAAGGTGATGTAGGTGCTTGTGGAGGAGAGGGGGTCGAGCGCGTGGCCGGCGGCATGGGTGGGCTCGATGACGAGTTGTCGGAGGCCGAGGTTGGTGAGGTTGGCGCTCAGGGTGGCGGAGTTGGCATTGTTGTTGTTCTCGAGAATGAAGTTCAGGTCCCCGAGGAGGATGTAGTCCGTGGAGGCGAGTGCGTGGGTGCTTGTGAGGTCGGTGCTGGAGTCGCTGAAGAGGGCCCGGGGTCCGGGAGGTCTGTAGACGAGTGTTCCTCTGAGGGTGGTGTTGGGGTCGGTTTGGATCCGGAAGTGAAGGTGTTCGGTGGAGTTGAGGGAGTCGTCTGCGAGGGTGTGGACCTGGAGGGTGGACTTGTGGACGATGGCTATTCCTCCTCCAATTCCGTTGGTGCGGTCTGTGCGGGAGATCTTGTAGCCATCCAGGATGGCTATGGCAATGTCAGCTGACAAGGAGACATTCCACCAGGTCTCAGTCAGGAAGGCCACGTTTGGGGCCGAGGTGTGGAGTAGGTCCCAGAGCTCGACGGCGTGTTTGCGTGTGGAGCGGGTGTTGAGGAGTATGCAGTGGAGGTGGTTGGCTGATACTGTTCCTCTGGCCTTTATTTGCTTTAATGTAAACCGTTCGCTATTTTTCTCAAACAACGACCTTGGTCTCCCTGTCTTCGCCTTACTGCAACTTAATGTACATGTTTTATTAACTGTGTTCCCATTTGTTACCTGTTGAGACATTGTTGTTTGTTACATAATAGTTACACCCAGTCTCAACAGGGTTTACAGGGTGTCTCCTGTTGTTTGTTCTCCAAATGATCCAAGGAGCTACCTCTTTTCTTGAAATTCAATGTTTATCCGTGATGGAAGATCCTGAAAGAAACAACTTGCAGAGGGGCCATCTAAGTGAATTGTTAGCATGTACCTCTGTATTGCTGATTATATTAATTGCTGGCAGGGCCTATTTCAAACTAGGCACAGCATTCCATTTCCCCTTACCAGAGGAAACAGTATGTCCAGAACTAAATGCCAGTCATAGTTATACAGAAATGAATGAAATGAAATGAAATTGGATTTATAAAGCGCATGGCTGCCCCAAAGCGTCCCAGCGCTAACTTAACTAAAAAAACAGAAGGCCCTGAGAAAAGGAAAGAAAAAACAGGAAGTTATTCAGCCTTGGGAAAAAGGAAGGTTTTAAGGGATTTTCTGAATTTAAGATAGGAGGGTTCCATCCGAATTTCCCTGGGGAGAGCGTTCCAGTGTCTTGCCGCGTTCAAGGAGAACCGGCGACCTCCAGTATGGGCTTTTCTCACTCTAGGAATGGAGACCAGGTTTTCCCCATCAGACCGAAGGGTCCGCAATGATTTGTAGGGACAGATCAGCTTTCTTAAGGCAGGAGGGCCTTTACCTTGCAGTGTTTTGTGAGTGATGCACAATGATTTAAAAGCAATTCGTTCCTGGATGGGGAGCCAATGCAGGGTTCTTAGTAATGGTTTGGCTGAGGCCCTTCTAGGTGCCCCCATGAGCAGTCTGGCTGCGGCGTTCTGTACCCGCTGCAGGGTGTTAATTGTGGCATTAGGTGCAGCCAAAAGGAGAGCATTGCCATAATCCAGGCTAGATAGTATTAGACCTTGGATTAGAAGCTTCCTTGATTGAAAAGGCAGGAGGGGGAGCACTTTCCGTACTGTGCGCAACAGACCAAAGCAGCTGCCTGCGACTTTCTGTGCATGGGTCCAGAAAGTTAGTTGGGGTTCAAACCAGACCCCGAGGCTTTTGATTTTCTCCCTTGCTGGGGGCAGATCACCCATACAGGGCGGCCAATACTCAGAAGGCAGAGATGTAAAATGATGACCTAGGAGCATGATCTCTGTTTTGGCTCCGTTCAATATAAGCTTTGAGTCGGTCATCCAGGAGAAGATTGCAGTAAGGCATTTCGAGAGGTTGTCTGAACATTCCCCTTGTTGAGTCAGAGAGACGACAAGTTGCGTGTCGTCTGCGTAGCTGATGGATTTAATCCCGAAAGGGGCTACTATATCTTCCAGCGGGGCCATGTAAACATTGAACAATGTGGGGCTCAGGGAAGATCCCTGAGGAACCCCACATTGAAGATGAGTAGGCTTTGACATAGTACCATTTTCCCAGATCCTAAAGGATCGATTATCCAGGAAAGATTCCACCCACCTAAGGGCAGACCCTACAATGCCTAGTTTAGTGAGACGGTGGACAAGGGTTGCGTGGTCAACGGTGTCGAATGCAGCGCTCAGATCCAGGAGGATCAGAGCCGCTGATCCCCCTGAATCTAAGATGCATCTAGCCTCTTTCGCCACCACTATAAGGGCTGTGTCCGTGCCCTGTCCAGGGCGAAATCCCGTTTGGGATTTGCTCAGTAGGTCATTACTCTCCAAAAATCCAGAGAGCTGCCGGTTCACCAGCTTTTCGGCGATTTTGCCCAAACCAGGTAACAAAGAGATAGGGCGAAAGTTTGCCAGATCGGCAGGGTCTAATCCTGGTTTTTTAAGGATAGTTTTAATTTTTGCCTGTTTCCAAATCAGGGGAACAATGCCTGTAGTGAATGAGGTGTTCAATAGATCAGTGGCGAGAGGGTCAATGGTGCTCACAATTTGTTTGAGAATGTGCATAGGAGCTGGGTCAGAGGGAGAGCCGCTTTTAATGTTGGAGAGTGTCGTGCAGAAATCTTCCCTGGTGATACACGTAAACACCTCGAGTCGAGGGCCTGTAGTTGAGGGAAGGGGGGCATCGGTGACCGAGGATGTAGCAGTATGAGGAAGGCTGTCTAGAATTCTCTGTATTTTTTCATCAAAAAACTTTGCTAGCAAGTCACATCTTGATGCGGTATCATCATGTGAAGTGTTCGGCGCTGGGATTTTAATCAGCTGAGTGACGATTTTGAACGTTTCCCTAGAGGAATTAGCTGAAAGTCTAATTTTCTCCTCAAAAAAGGAGGCCTTAGTCGTTTGCCGTGCGGCTTTATAGAGTCTGAAAGCCGCCTGGTGGGAAATTTTGCTGTTATGGGCCCAGTCACTCCTCCAGATACGTTCCGCCTTTTTACAGGCCTTTTTGAGGTCTCTTAATTCGGTAGTATACCAGGGAGATTTAAATGTGCTACTCTTCTTAGTCACCATTTTTGGAGGCAGAACCATGTTCAGGGAATTATTGCGCCAGTTCTGAAAGTTCAGGTCTGCAAGCAGGACATCAGACTCTGGCTCCGGAGCTGATTGTTCGAGGGCAAGTTTCAGCTTTTCCACCGAAAGTTTCGGCCAGGCTCTTTGAAGAGTACGGTGGCGGGAGGCACCAATCTCTTCCGATCGAAGTTCCCAAAAGAAGGGAACTACAAAGTGGTCGGACCATGGTAGGGGCAAAGGCGATGTAGCTAGGAGCTGGGTATTATTAGAGAAGACAGGATCTAACAGATGTCCTTTGCTATGGGTGACTTCCTTGTTCAGAAGATTAAGTTCAAAAGCTTTAAGATTTAGGATGAGATCAGCAGCTACTTTATCATTAGGGTCATCAAAGTGAAGGTTAAGGTCTCCGAGTACCAAGAAATTGGATGCCCGAGCAGCCGCTACCAAGGTGACTTCTAGTAAGGAGTCAGCAAAGTGCTTAATGCTGCCCGGCGGGCGGTAAATCAAGATTCCAGAAAGAGAGTGGGTGTGGGTTAGCTGAATGCTAAAATAAGCACTTTCTGAATCTGAGATGCCGCCATTCTCAAGTCTACATGTCAGAGAATCTCTATAGATTATGGCGAGACCTCCTTCTATCCCTTCGCCTCTGTTCTGATTTTGAATGAGAAAACCACTAGGAAGGGCGGAGATTATGTATGAGTGGGGGGATAACCATGTCTCAGTGAGGAAGAGCAAATCCAGGCTACTTTCTTCAATCAACAGATTGATCTCTACCGCATGCTTATACAGAACATCCTCTCAAAAGGTGGGAAGCAGAAGAATTGTTCCAACCTCCTGAACTGTGAGGATTTCACAATGCCTGAGATAGTAAAAAAAACTCTGCAATGCACACTGGCCTAGAGGACCAGTATCTTCTCACATGCAAGTGGGCTGTGTGAGAAGCCAGAGGGGAAGGGTAGCAGATTAACTAAAAAGACAATAAACCCTCCTCAGATACTTTTCCTTAAGCCTGCATATGTTGAAGATTTGGGAAGGCATCTGAATAATCTGAAAGCTTCTGGTATTATTCTTAAAGTATCTATGCCTTGCTGAATGCAGTGGCGCAGATGAAGAATGAGCTGTGGATGTGCACAGACTATCACGTTCTCAGTGACCTCACCATTCCAGACCCATAACAGGGCAGTATTTGAGTGAGGGTGTTGGGGCTTCGCTCCCTTTATATTCACTCCCCGGGGTTGGCTATTGCAAAAGTGAAAATAAACTGTCTTTCTCAGTTAAAAAAAATGCTCACACCCACCTCTTACTTGGGGCAGGGGTTGTTGTTACTGTGATGACTGATGAGTCTCAAGTCATGTGACACGCAGCGAGAGACACCGATCCATAGCATTCCTTAATGCTACCTGTGGGCGGGTCCTGAGTCTAAAGTATTGGCCGTGCTGAGAAGCTCACAGCCCTGAAACATGTGAAGTCATCAAGTCAGCAAAAATATAGCCTTGAGGACCAGTCAACATCCCCTGACGACATGGAGGTAAAGTTAGCCCCGGGCGCTTCAGGCTCAAGCCCTGTAGCACCAGGAGCTTCATGTCAGTCAGGCAGAGGAAAGGGTGACATGTTACCCTTTTCCAACTTGTCACGGGGGGAGGGCGGGGTACAACTCCAGGTGGGGTCGTCATGTGATGAGTTGGGAAAGGATGGGGTTGAGGCTGCAGGCAGGCAGGAAGCTGAGAAATCGAGTTTGCTCAGTTTGTCATCAGGATTTTTGAAGACATGCTGTGCAGACTCGAGGTGTCTCCTTCCCATGCTGCTGTATTTTGCAGGACTGTGTGGACGCCACTTGCAGCTCCAGCATCCGTGTGACTGGCGTTGGGCGCCAGGAGCTGAGGAGCTGCATACAAGGTGGTGCCTAAGGTACTGGTGTTTATTATTCTTTTAGTGAGGGGGTGCAGTGTTTTTGGTCGCACATGCTTTGCCAAGAATTTCGCATCTGGGCTAACAGCATGTCTGCATGGTTGTTAAGGAGGGGTTAACCGTGCTTAACATTCCCCTTTTCTCACTGCAATGTTCTTCAACTTTCAAGGGGATATCGAGGTTTCAATAACTTACCCACCTTCCCACTGACTTTGTAAAATGTATAGTGAGGAAAACAGCCATTTTCCTTGATTGAATTGCACTGGGGCATTACTTACTAGATTGCCCTTTTCAGCCTGGAAGCAAGAGGTGAAAGGAGACACTGATGGAGATCTCTGGAAACGTCTGTGTTCTTCACACAAATGGCAAGGATTGTATGGTCCCTGTAAGAGGCAGACCTGAGATGCCTGAATGTTACCAAGGTTTGTGGAAGTGGGGAAGAGCGTGCATGGCGCCTTAGAGGGTACAGAGTGTTGGTGCATAGAGGACTCGAAGCATGGGCGGGAGGAACCGGGGTCAAGGAAGGAGGGCTGGAAGTAGTAAAGTGTGAAGTTGGGAGGGTGTGATGGAACATTATATGCATTCACTATAATCTACATTTGCACTGATATTTTCGAATTTTCCAAACATTCCAAATAATTTGTGAGGGAGAAACAAATCAAACACGCCCGCCGCACACATTCCAAAAGAAGGAAGTTTGGCTTGTTTACTAAGCCAGGACATTTCTAAGATACTTTAGGAGTTCTTGAACAAAAGCCTATAAAAACTATTGCTTTTTGATCTTTCTATTTTAATAAGGAAATGACAACAGCCTCCTAAAAATGCGGTGTCTTCTCAACTCTTTGAGTGCTCAAGACGAGGTCAGCTCATCATGAGCTACGGCCCTCCGGTGCTCATGAGGAGCTGAGCTCGTCATGACCTCACCCGTTTCGTGGAACGCTCGCATGCTGGGCTGATTTCCCTGCTGTGCTGAGCGTTCCATTGGAACGGGTGTGGCCATGACGAGCTCAGCTCGTCATGAGCATCGGAGCGCCGTAGCTCATGACGAGCTGACCTCGTAATGAGCATGGGGGCACTGTACGTCCCCCTGCCCCCAGCACAGCGGGGGAAACAGCCTCGCACGGAAGGGGTTAAACCAAACCCAAAAGTCACACCCTGCACGCAGCCCAGCCCAACGCACCACTCACCAACTTTACCAGCCGCCCTTGCAGGATAGACTTGCAGTCCTTCTTCTGATGTGGGGGCCACAGTTTTCAAGCTAACCTGGTTGATGAGGATAATACCCCCAAACCGGTCCCAGGATGCTTGTTTCTAGGTCCAGGGAGGATCTGGCCTTGCAGTTAGGGCTGCGTGGGTTCCTATGAGTAGCAGGATCAAGAGTGATTGGCATATGGCTGGATCCAAACTGGGTAGCATGATGAGCAAAAAAAAGAACAATAGATTTATCCCAGATCTCCTGACTGAGGGTTGAGTGTTTGAAATGTTTCAGCACACTAGCCATCATAGTGTTGTGTTTGCTTCTTCTGAATCTTTTCAGGCCCAGGAGTGTTCGGATTTAAGGTTCTGAAGTTGGTACTTTTATACCCAGCGCCGGATTGTGGGTGGGGACAATCCTTTGTCCACCTCCAAAAGTAGATCTGGTCAGTTCTCTTTTCTTCGCTGGGTTTGTCTCCAGCCTAGCCAGTGGAACAAAAGGCAAGGCAGGTTTGTGTCAGGTTCCTTTGTGTGTGCTGGAGCAGGTAGTTTAGAATTTTAATCAAAACACAGCTTGTCCGCAGTTATCCTGTCAGGAAGACCTTTTCTCCTCGACAGCCAGGCCTCTTTGTCGATTTATGGTCCCAATTTACATTTCCCAGTGGGGGAGGCATCTCCAGCCCAAGAGTAACTAGTCACTCGCAAAAGGCTAGGAACCTTTAGGAAGTGAAATGCTACCTTTCCTGCAGTCATTTAAAATCTGACTTTAACATTAAAGAGGATTTTAAATTACAATTAAAGAAGTATTTCTTTAGCTCTTCTACATTGAATTTAGCACTTATTTAATGTAATTGGGTAGACCAGTGTTAGTTTAGTGAAGGGCAGCCTTGCCTCAGTGAAAAATGACTTGGAGGTTTTTCACTGCTAGGACATGCGGACCATTAAATATGCATGTCCCTTTAGGTTAGGGGTGACTTACAATTATGAAAAAGAAGGTTTTGGCCGAACAAACAGTTTATTATGCCAGATCGAAATAGCAGTTTAAAATGACCCTAAAGACTGCAATGGCGGACCTGAGACATATTTTAGGGAGTTACGTTAGTGGGTGGCACAATGACTTCTGAAGTCAACTATTGGCATTTCACTTTCATGTCCTTGCTACTGATACATGTAAGTGAATTATATGTGCCTGTCATGTATATGCCAATTTGACCATCTTTAATGGGAAGAGCACACAGACATTACTACTGCATATCATGGGTAAAGTGCACGTAGTCCTGTGGCCAACATAAATTAGTTCAGCAGCAGAAGGCAAACATTCTGGGGTGACCATGGCCAATTTGCTCCTATGCAGTGGGATTTGTCTGTTCTATGCCCTTCTGAACTTAACTGTACCCCTCTCACACTATTCACCTGAGTCACTGCACTGTCCCCGGAGGAACCCTTCTCCTCATCCTTGGACCACATCTGTGAGGCTCATGGCTAACCCTAGGCAGAGTACGCGGAGTGCCACTATGCGGGTTTCCACAGAGTTAAAAAAAACTGTGGAACTCCACTAAAAACACACACATACCTGCTCTGGCATCTCCTGGCTTTCCTCCTCCTTGCCGTAGTCTTTCCTCCTTGCCATCCTCCTCTTCACCGGTCGCAAACCCCTACGTTGTACGTCTTGCCAGGACTGTGCATGGACATGGGGCATGGGCAGGGGCTAACTCTGCTCTGCCACGGAGTCGAAGTTTTGACTGAACTCTGTGTTCCCAACAGAGCGCGGAGTTGGCAAAGCTCCACAAACTCCTCTGGCTGTGTGGAGTTCGCCACCCAGGCTCACTCCTGACCATGGTTTGTTCACAGATTCATTCAAGTAGGCAGACAGCACTACCATGGCCAACACAGTGATGCAGCCTATTCTGACCCATTTTCCCTAAACCAGGGAAAACTCTGCCCAAAGAGACCATAACCAACAGAGGTAACTGATAGCTGACAGTGTCAGGATCCAGGCCTGGGCCAATGGAGAGCTGGCAAAGGGGGTCCCACATGCTCCAGAGGTTTTCCTCAACTCTTAGGCTTCCCAGGGGAAGGGAGGTAAACCCCTGGTGATAGTAGCCATACTTCCACTCTCTCTACTGCTGTCTCAGGGGTAGAATCCTGAGTCCCGTCTCCCAACCTGGGGGCTATACCCTGTGGCTAAATTGGTGCCTGGCTTTCAGGGAGGTACCACCACTACCCTCAAGGGTGATACCCTGTGTCTCACATGAGTCTGCCTGGTGCAGATCTCCTGTCTTTTGTGTCTGTGACAGCACAAATAGCACCTTCAGATTAGAAGTAGCCTCACTAGGGTCAGTCCTAGGGTGCTCTCATTTAGAGTGGATACCCCCTGATCCACTGGTCACTGATTTCCTCCACCTCCTATCCCTTGCTCTCCATCCGGACCTCAGTACTCGCTGCTTGAGAGCAATACTTCCAGAAAACTGAGCATTCCGGGTGCCCTGGGCAGCCATCCCACCCAGATTTTCTCTCGCTGGTGGCAGTACATTTTCTAATATACTGTCAAGGGAAATGAAGAGCTAGCTATGACCCTACTAAGGGCCACGTCGCCTCTCCAATCCATGGAGACCAGGCCATACGGTGTGAGAAGATCTGCTCATGGGCCAGGTTTACCCTACAAACTTGTTATGGCAGATACTGTTCTGGTGAAACCAGCCTTTCCACCATGATGGTCTGACTGACATAGGTATCTCTCAGATCAGTGACAGGCACCCCATTCACAGTGACCTGATGGAAGTGATGTCTCCCAAACTCATGGATCACCAGCTTATCTCCTATGTTAACTTCCAAACTAAGGGACATTGGGGCATGCTCTAACCTCGGCTCATGGGGATTACCTACCCCTAAGTCCACATTGGCCACTCCTGAACAGTCCCTAATTGTGGGGGCTTCTTGGTAAAGACATGATTTACTTGCCCCTGCCATAGATAGAAACAGTCAAAGCACTTGGGCTCCCTTTCGCCTCTACCAATCAGGATCGTCCCCCTAAAATATTTTGGAAACTGTTTCTCCCTGGACCCCGCTTCATTCTAGTGAGGATAATCTGAAACACCCTTCTTAGGGTCACTCCCTTTTACCTTTTTGGGAACCCTGGTGATGAGCTAGAGCTCTACTTTTTTTGCAAGCTCTCTGAGTGCAGTGAGCTTGGACTTAACTAGGTGTTAACACAACTCTGAATAACAATTACTGTACATGTGCTCTTTTATTAACAGACTGTACAGCTTATCATAAATGTTCACTTTACTGCTCTTCACCAAACCATCCAGTGCCTTACTGGATTATGCCACTAAATCCACCCAGTGCTGGTTAGACAGCTTCTTCTGCCTCTAAACTTTAACATAAGTAAATCACAGCGGAGTGAATGAAATCTTATGAGCGGTATATACACATTGCATACGCCCAGGTGAAACTCATGGGTTCCCACAAAATTCATGTTTTTTTTCCAAAACAAAAACTCGCACCCACTGTTGGTTCTTTAAATTGCATGCCTCATCATTGAGTCCTCACCCAGATACACTGGGGTATGTGGGTGGGCTCGACCTTGATAGGTTTCAACTGAGCTCTTGGTGGTATTTTTTTAGGGAGAATCTTATGTTTAAAATTACCTCTGAGAAAGCAATCCAAAAAAATGTAAGTTATATAGATATATATATGCCTATGGTTTTATACGAGTAAAATCTCAAACTAACTATAACGTCCCTTAAACCTGTGGTATATATAGATAAAGCCCAGCCTGAACTTCTGCCTAAAACCATCTGGCTTAATAAGCCCGGTTTTTACAGATGTACTTTGTGCCGTGCCTGCACTTTTGCGGTTAATGCCACGCATTATACATCTGCTTTTAATGAGAGAGCTATTCCAATAAAAGAACATCTGACATGTCGCAGTGAATATGTAGTTTACCAGCTTACCTGCACATGTTCTCTCTCTTATATAGGCAGTACCAAGTTGCAAGCGAATCAACGAATTCTGCAACACATCAGAGCTATAGTCAACTCAGACATGAATTATCCTGTGGCTCGCCACTTTAAAGCTGTCCACGACAAAAAATTGAAAGATCTTACATATACATTGTTGTGTTCTGTGGCTAACCCAGTTAGGGGTGGTGAAACTCTTACGACAAAAAGAAGCATTTTTTATTGTACTATTAGATACCAGATCTCCCAACGGTTTAAATGCTTTTGATGAATTACATCATTTTTTGTAACTTATGTTTCTCTCTTGAACCATTATCTTTGAATTTCTGTTCCTGAAGTGCTATTGTTAATATGAATTTTTCTTAGATCTCATTAGTTACTGTTTTTATGGTACTAATCATAGTGTTTTTAACCTATTTCATTGCAGGTCTTTATTTGAGTTTTCTTTGCCGCCAATTAATTTCCATGTATTTTACATTTAAATAAATGGTTTGTTGTAGCATTTGCACTTTAGCTTTCAAGCAGTTCTGAGACAGTGATTTTCTTAAAATTAGGCATATGAATTCGTATTTAATGAATTTCCCCTTCTTGCACTTGCAATTGATTCTTGGAATTATATTCTCCCTTATGAAATTTTGAGAGATTATTTGTTATCTTGAGGTTTCTTTTGCTATGAATAATGTGGTGGATTGGATATTCTTTCCACTATGTCATATATATTTTTGCTTTGTCTGTCGTCATGAATTTGGATATTTTTGCCTTTTTTTGAACCACATTTGAGCACTATGCTTTGATTTTTTGTCTCTGTGAATTCTAATTATTTACAACCAAGTAATTATTATTGTTTGACTGCTTAGTTAATGCTTGTTTGCTTTGTTGCAAACCCTTGCGTCCTGTTTCTTTAGGCGCTTGGGCTTTCAATGACCATTTAATGCACTGCCTACTCCTGACGCGTCATGTGACCAAGCTCCGTTCGCGGAGCGAAACGCGTCAGGGAGGGCACTTGCCTTTGCACCTTTGCTTTAATAAATTTTCACTGCTGGCACCTTACTTGGAGTGATGGCTTGTTGATTCGACA
Source organism: Lissotriton vulgaris (assembly GCF_964263255.1). NCBI lineage: Eukaryota > Metazoa > Chordata > Amphibia > Caudata > Salamandridae > Lissotriton > Lissotriton vulgaris. The sequence goes on along the minus strand of NC_141693.1, from coordinate 1,184,870,718 downwards.
ACAGTTACTTTTTGCGGAGTGGAGGTCTGCGCCCATTGTTGCCGCTTCGTCAAGCGGTTGGGATCCTGCTTCTTCATATATATATATGTATATATATATATATATATATATACCACAGGTTTCAGGGACGAAATAGTTAGTCTCAAACTAACTATAATGTCCCTGAAACCTGTGGTTTATATATATACGGCTGTATAGTTTTTGTCAATTTCATGACGCCTTATTGTGACAAGCCACGCATGGAATAATGCGATTGCCCATCTGTGGGCTTTACAAAGCAATTTGCTATTGTTGTGTTACATCTATTATACACTATAAGATGGCCGCCTCTGTTTCGTGCGAGGCATTAGTCCCCTTGTTTGTGTCCATACCTGATTGGAAGTGGGAGTGACTATGCTTGTTTAAAATAATGTCGGAAACAAACACAGTGCATCACACACTGACGAAGGCAGACCGCCGAAACGCGTCTGTGTGCACCCCTCCGCTAAATAAAATCTAGCGCGTTTGTAACCCTCAACCTCGAGTGCTGTCGTATTCTTTTCCAGGAGTGGGAAGCACTTTGGAGCGTCAATGTGTGGCGGTGTCCACGAACCGCCGACAGCACCCGCCGACGAGTGAGCAGCCGCTTTTTCGTGGAGAAAGGAGCGTTTTCGAAGTGCGCGGCTGTGCACCGCCTGATCCAATCTGGGAGTTCGAGTCCGGTCACGGATTACAGAGGAGTACGCGAGCCCCGTGTCTCCCGAGGAAGACGTCTCCGGTGAGCATTGCATGTAGCTGTTAATCGTACACTCCCATCTCTGCACGCCAGGGAGCATTGGAATTGTGTGGCCAGGCGACAGAGGATTGAGGCTGCAGACGCGCTTTTGAACTGCGGGGGTGGTAGCACTACTTGCACGCGCGAGTCTACAGTGCAAGCCTAATACTGTTTATGACACGCGCTGCTCCGACATGTTTTCCGATGCGGAACGGCAATCGGCAGCAAAGGGCATGTTTAAAAGGCAGACAAGATCGCCTGCATCAACTGAAACGCCTACAGTGGAAACGCCCAGTAATCCACTCCTAATAACAATGACGAAATTGGAACGCCTCCATGAAAGGGAGATCCGTAAATGGTGGGAGGCGACAAGCCTCACTAATTATATCGAAGAAGAAAGGGTACCAAGGGGGTTGAGAGTTCACACTGTTCCCTCCTATGAGAATCCGGACCCGCAACTGCTCACGGACTGGTTCGAACATACTGCTCAATACTGTGAGGGCACACTTAAAATACTCGTGAAATACGCTTGGAGCGACAGGGAGCGAGCACTGGCAGACATTCAAGTAATTGACAACGAACTTGAGAATGAAACTGATCCTAGTCAAGTAGCAAACATCACACAGATGAAGGAACAAATGAAGGCCAGGCTAGTAAAATATGAAGCTAAAATAAGACTCCGCAAACAGGAGAAATACGAGAGGGACGCAAATGATTATCTAACTGGACGCGTCCTCACGTATGCAAAAAAGTTTGACGCTCCACGCAAGGCCCTGCAGAAGAGCAGGAAGGAAGGTGCTGGGACAACAAGCGGTACTGGAGAAGTGACCTCCGAATCAGATATAACTGAGAATGAATCGGAAGAGAATCAATCAGACCCAGATATACGCACTACCAACAGAAGGCCTAAAGTGGCAGACAAAAGCACCAAGACTCCTTTTCAGGAGGAGTACGAGGTAATCCAAAGCACATGGCTCCGAGGTGGGAAGAACAAGCCCCCAGACATGGATACCCAGGGAGCAGAAAAAGACGGAGAACCAGACGGGCAGGCGGGGGGAACAAGAGGAAGAGGCAGAGGCTGCGCCCGAGTATCTCGTTGGACCAATCGGAAGCGCACCAACAAAAAACAATAGCCTCAGCCATCAATCCAAGTGGAATGAACACTACTACTAACCCCTCAGGAAACCCTAGCATCGACAATGAGGCAACAAATCTAACGGTGGTCAACCTCACTACCAGAGAGCTTACAATGGAAGAAGAACAAGTCCTAAGCCTCGGACTAACTTTCTGTCCAAATAGTGAGTTGGAATACACCCAAACTAAAATAGACCTGTTCCGCTTCACGCGCAAACTGAAATTACATAAACATTTCAAAATGCGACCGCATCTACAAAATAAAGAACACCACGGGCGAAGAATCACAGCAACAGACGCACTGAGCGGCAAAGACTTACGCTCAGTAGAGATACTAACTGATCTGGAACTGGAACATACACAGAACCTTGCAGACTTGGATCCAGCCCAGAGAGCGGAAATGCAGGGTATCGAACAAGAAAGTGAAAGTAGTGGATTTAAACCAGCGTCCACCTTCGTTCCTCAATCCCCTTGGGATGCTATAGATGTGTTTTCGTAAGCTATGAACGATGATCTATTAAAGTATCGAAAAACTAATCAACAAAATCCCCACCAGAACATCACGGAACAACAGAGACTAGCCCTTAAAGGATTAACGACGGACACGTACATAATTGTGAAGCCCTCTGATAAGGGTGGGAACGTGGTTTTAATGACTCGTGAATATTACACGAAGGAAGCATTGAGGCAACTTTCAGATGAGAACTTTTATATCAAATGCACCAATGAGACCTACCAGCAGAGTATCATAGAGTATGATAAACTTATCTCTAAATGGTATAATCAACGTATGCTGAGCAAAGATGAACATCTGTTCTTACGCATTACTTGCCCCATGACTCCTACTTTCTACCACCTCCCAAAACTTCACAAAAACCGTGACTGCCCACCTGGCCGCCCGATCATTTCTTCTATTGGGTGTCTTACGGAGAATATGTCTCGCTTTGTGGACCACACCTTATTTCCTCTTGTGTCTACTCTGGACTCGTATGTACGAGACACGAAAGTCTTTTTGACTAAATTGAATAATTTGGTGTGGGAACAGGATTATCTTTTGATGGTATTGGACATCACTAGCCTCTACACAGTTATTGAACACAATCATGGACTAGAGGCTGTGAAATGGGCACTAGAACAACGCCAACTACGATTTTCTAGACATAATCTAATGATTCTAGAATTCGTAGAATTCTGTCAAAAACACAATATTTTCCTGTTCGAAGAACAGCTATACATCCAGAAGTCTGGCACGGCGATGGGTACCTGCTTTGCCCCCAGCTATGCGAACCTGTTCGTGGGCTGGTGGGAGGAGCAGGTACTCAGGAGCTGTATAGTAGGAGGCAAAGAGGGCAAGGTCATCTGCTGGCATCGATATATCGATGACCTTTTCATTGTGTAGAAAGGTAACCTTGAAACAGCTCAGGAGTACATCAATGTACTAAATAATAATCAAATCAATCTGCGATTTTCGGGAACAGTGAGTCCGGTGGCAGCGGACTATCTGGACCTCAAAATATATGCAGAAGATGGTCACCTCCACACTAACCTCTTCAGAAAACAAACTGCTGGCAACTCCACACTGCATGCCAGCAGTAGCCATCCACCCCAACTAATCAACAGTATCCCCTACGGGGAACTGCTGAGACTTCGCAGGAACTGTTCCAAACCCTCTGATTTCGAAGCGGCTGCTTCGGAATGCATATCCCGATTTAGAGCTAGGGGGTATGGGGAGAGAATACTCAGTAACACTCTCAATAGAGTAAGGAAAATAGAGAGACAGTCCCTTCTGACTAGTAACTCTGAACAGGTCAACCGAAGGGGTTTGCCAGGTGACAACAAGGGCAAGTTCAGAGTTATAACTCCCTACTCGACAGGTGCGGATAGCTTCAGATCCATGCTACGGAAGAACTGGCATATTCTCTTAACCGATAGTGTGCTCAAAGAAGACCTTCCAACCCAGCCACTCCTAACCTTCAGCAAAGCTAGATCACTAGGCGACATACTAGTGCACAGTCATCTAGACAAAGTGTCTCTGAGAACCAACACTTTAAGGGAGCAACGAGGTTTTTACCCCTGCGGCCGCTGTAAAGCGTGCGCAGGTAGTAAACGTGTACTCTCTTATACAATAACAGAAACTGGCAGGAAAATGTACATAAATAAATTCATCACCTGCAGCACACAGTATGCCGTCTATTGCTTGCAGTGCCCCTGTGGCTTACGCTACATCGGGAGCACGATCAAGGAGATCAAGCTCAGAATATTAGAACATATGCGAGCCATCGACAAAACAGATCAGACCTATCCGGTGGCTCGTCATTTCGCGGAGGCACACAACCAAGACCGGAACAAGCTTCAGTACTTCGGCCTCGATATTGTACCCCCTAATATACGTGGAGGTGACCGTCTACGCAGATTAAGGAGACTAGAGTCCCGATACATTATCGATCTGTGTACGAAACATCCCAAAGGTCTTAACAGTGGGGAGGAGATGGCTTTCCATCTAGGGAAATGAGCAGAGAATAACAATTGGTATATACTACTCCAAGATGATAGTCCATCTTATTAAACTGTAATTAGAACTTCTTACATCATCGTGTATGGAACAAATGTATACCAATGTACATAATAGCTCTGAAACTCCTATCTGATTTTCTGTCTTGTATATATTAGTGTGTGAGAGACACTTTATCGTTATTTAATTCACAGTACCTGTTCTGTTGTACAACTTCCTATTGTGAAGCTAGGAAATATCACCAATACCTTGCGATCCAGATTGAATGAATTTAAATTTGATCGGGAATAATGCAGGGGTACAACTTAGATGTCTCCCACATATTTAGCTTTCCACTGTATATAAGATGCACTTTAATCACACATGTTCCATTTCTGAACTCATGTTATAATTTTTATATGAAATGTGATCGAATATTGGGAACAATTATACATGCCCCTTCTGCTGTTGCATGCGATGCATCTCACTCCATATATATCCCACTTTTTTCAACCCCCTTTAGCTACGCCCATCTTTTGGCTGTGGTTTGGGAAATGATTTACTTTCTTTTTGTGTACAGGTGATTTGGACTGTGTATTGTATATGGGGACATTAGCCGATCCACGGCTGTATAGTTCATGTCGATTTCATGACGCCTTATTGTGACAAGCCACGCATGGAATAATGCGATTGCCCATCTGTGGGCTTTACAAAGCAATTTGCTATTGTTGTGTTACATCTATTATACACTATAAGATGGCCGCCTCTGTTTCGTGCGAGGCATTAGTCTCCTTGTTTGTGTCCATACCTGATTGGAAGTGGGAGTGACTATGCTTGTTTAAAATAATGTCGGAAACAAACACAGTGCATCACACACTGACGAAGGCAGACCGCCGAAACGCGTCTGTGTGCACCCCTCCGCTAAATAAAATCTAGCGCGTTTGTAACCCTCAACCTCGAGTGCTGTCGTATTCTTTTCCAGGAGTGGGAAGCACTTTGGAACGTCAATGTGTGGCGGTGTCCACGAACCGCCGACAGCACCCGCCGACGAGTGAGCAGCCGCTTTTTCGTGGAGAAAGGAGCGTTTTCGAAGTGCGCGGTTGCGCACCGCCTGATCCAATCTGGGAGTTCGAGTCCGGTCACGGATTACAGAGGAGTACGCGAGCCCCGTGTCTCCCGAGGAAGACGTCTCCGGTGAGCATTGCATGTAGCTGTTAATCGTACACTCCCATCTCTGCACGCCAGGGAGCATTGGAATTGTGTGGCCAGGCGACAGAGGATTGAGGCTGCAGACGCGCTTTTGAACTGCGGGGGTGGTAGCACTACTTGCACGCGCGAGTCTACAGTGCAAGCCTAATACTGTTTATGACACGCGCTGCTCCGACATGTTTTCCGATGCGGAACGGCAATCGGCAGCAAAGGGCATGTTTAAAAGGCAGACAAGATCGCCTGCATCAACTGAAACGCCTACAGTGGAAACGCCCAGTAATCCACTCTTAATAACAATGACGAAATTGGAACGCCTCCATGAAAGGGAGATCTGTAAATGGTGGGAGGCGACAAGCCTCACTAATTATATCGAAGAAGAAAGGGTACCAAGGGGGTTGAGAGTTCACACTGTTCCCTCCTATGAGAATCCGAACCCGCAACTGCTCACGGACTGGTTCGAACATACTGCTCAATACTGTGAGGGCACACTTAAAATACTCGTGAAATACGCTTGGAGCGACAGGGAGCGAGCACTGGCAGACATTCAAGTAATTGACAACGAACTTGAGAATGAAACTGATCCTAGTCAAGTAGCAAACATCACACAGATGAAGGAACAAATGAAGGCCAGGCTAGTAAAATATGAAGCTAAAATAAGACTCCGCAAACAGGAGAAATACGAGAGGGACGCAAATGATTATCTAACTGGACGCGTCCTCACGTATGCAAAAAAGTTTGGCGCTCCACGCAAGGCCCTGCAGAAGAGCAGGAAGGAAGGTGCTGGGACAACAAGCGGTACTGGAGAAGTGACCTCCAAATCAGATATAACTGAGAATGAATCGGAAGAGAATCAATCAGACCCAGATATACGCACTACCAACAGAAGGCCTAAAGTGGCAGACAAAAGCACCAAGACTCCTTTTCAGGAGGAGTACGAGGTAATCCAAATCACATGGCTCCGAGGTGGGAAGAACAAGCCCCCAGACATGGATACCCAAGGAGCAGAAAAAGACGGAGAACCAGACGGGCAGGCGGGGGGAACAAGAGGAAGAGGCAGAGGCTGCGCCCGAGTATCTCGTTGGACCAATCGGAAGCGCACCAACAAAAAACAATAGCCTCAGCCATCAATCCAAGTGGAATGAACACTACTACTAACCCCTCAGGAAACCCTAGCATCGACAATGAGGCAACAAATCTAACGGTGGTCAACCTCACTACCAGAGAGCTTACAATGGAAGAAGAACAAGTCCTAAGCCTCGGACTAACTTTCTGTCCAAATAGTGAGTTGGAATACACCCAAACTAAAATAGACCTGTTCCGCTTCACGCGCAAACTGAAATTACATAAACATTTCAAAATGCGACCGCATCTACAAAATAAAGAACACCACGGGCGAAGAATCACAGCAACAGACGCACTGAGCGGCAAAGACTTACGCTCAGTAGAGATACTAACTGATCTGGAACTGGAACATACACAGAACCTTGCAGACTTGGATCCAGCCCAGAGAGCGGAAATGCAGGGTATCGAACAAGAAAGTGAAAGTAGTGGATTTAAACCAGCGTCCACCTTCGTTCCTCAATCCCCTTGGGATGCTATAGATGTGTTTTCGGAAGCTATGAACGATGATCTATTAAAGTATCGAAAAACTAATCAACAAAATCCCCACCAGAACATCACGGAACAACAGAGACTAGCCCTTAAAGGATTAACGACGGACACGTACATAATTGTGAAGCCCTCTGATAAGGGTGGGAACGTGGTTTTAATGACTCGTGAATATTACACGAAGGAAGCATTGAGGCAACTTTCAGATGAGAACTTTTATATCAAATGCACCAATGAGACCTACCAGCAGAGTATCATAGAGTATGATAAACTTATCTCTAAATGGTATAATCAACGTATGCTGAGCAAAGATGAACATCTGTTCTTACGCATTACTTGCCCCATGACTCCTACTTTCTACCACCTCCCAAAACTTCACAAAAACCGTGACTGCCCACCTGGCCGCCCGATCATTTCTTCTATTGGGTGTCTTACGGAGAATATGTCTCGCTTTGTGGACCACACCTTATTTCCTCTTGTGTCTACTCTGGACTCGTATGTACGAGACACGAAAGTCTTTTTGACTAAATTGAATAATTTGGTGTGGGAACAGGATTATCTTTTGATGGTATTGGACATCACTAGCCTCTACACAGTTATTGAACACAATCATGGACTAGAGGCTGTGAAATGGGCACTAGAACAACGCCAACTACGATTTTCTAGACATAATCTAATGATTCTAGAATTCGTAGAATTCTGTCTAAAACACAATATTTTCCTGTTCGAAGAACAGCTATACATCCAGAAGTCTGGCACGGCGATGGGTACCTGCTTTGCCCCCAGCTATGCGAACCTGTTCGTGGGCTGGTGGGAGGAGCAGGTACTCAGGAGCTGTATAGTAGGAGGCAAAGAGGGCAAGGTCATCTGCTGGCATCGATATATCGATGACCTTTTCATTGTGTGGAAAGGTAACCTTGAAACAGCTCAGGAGTACATCAATGTACTAAATAATAATCAAATCAATCTGCGATTTTCGGGAACAGTGAGTCCGGTGGCAGCGGACTATCTGGACCTCAAAATATATGCAGAAGATGGTCACCTCCACACTAACCTCTTCAGAAAACAAACTGCTGGCAACTCCACACTGCATGCCAGCAGTAGCCATCCACCCCAACTAATCAACAGTATCCCCTACGGGGAACTGCTGAGACTTCGCAGGAACTGTTCCAAACCCTCTGATTTCGAAGCGGCTGCTTCAGAATGCATATCCCGATTTAGAGCTAGGGGGTATGGCGAGAGAATACTCAGTAACACTCTCAATAGAGTAAGGAAAATAGAGAGACAGTCCCTTCTGACTAGTAACTCTGAACAGGTCAACCGAAGGGGTTTGCCAGGTGACAACAAGGGCAAGTTCAGAGTTATAACTCCCTACTCGGCAGGTGCGGATAGCTTCAGATCCATGCTACGGAAGAACTGGCATATTCTCTTAACCGATAGTGTGCTCAAAGAAGACCTTCCAACCCAGCCACTCCTAACCTTCAGCAAAGCTAGATCACTAGGCGACATACTAGTGCACAGTCATCTAGACAAAGTGTCTCTGAGAACCAACACTTTAAGGGAGCAACGAGGTTTTTACCCCTGCGGCCGCTGTAAAGCGTGCGCAGGTAGTAAACGTGTACTCTCTCATACAATAACAGAAACTGGCAGGAAAATGTACATAAATAAATTCATCACCTGCAGCACACAGTATGCCATCTATTGCTTGCAGTGCCCCTGTGGCTTACGCTACATCGGGAGCACGATCAAGGAGATCAAGCTCAGAATATTAGAACATATGCGAGCCATCGACAAAACAGATCAGACCTATCCGGTGGCTCGTCATTTCGCGGAGGCACACAACCGAGACCGGAACAAGCTTCAGTACTTCGGCCTCGATATTGTACCCCCTAATATACGTGGAGGTGACCGTCTACGCAGATTAAGGAGACTAGAGTCCCGATACATTATCGATCTGTGTACGAAACATCCCAAAGGTCTTAACAGTGGGGAGGAGATGGCTTTCCATCTAGGGAAATGAGCAGAGAATAACAATTGGTATATACTACTCCAAGATGATAGTCCATCTTATTAAACTGTAATTAGAACTTCTTACATCATCGTGTATGGAACAAATGTATACCAATGTACATAATAGCTCTGAAACTCCTATCTGATTTTCTGTCTTGTATATATTAGTGTGTGAGAGACACTTTATCGTTATTTAATTCACAGTACCTGTTCTGTTGTACAACTTCCTATTGTGAAGCTAGGAAATATCACCAATACCTTGCGATCCAGATTGAATGAATTTAAATTTGATCGGGAATAATGCAGGGGTACAACTTAGATGTCTCCCACATATTTAGCTTTCCACTGTATATAAGATGCACTTTAATCACACATGTTCCATTTCTGAACTCATGTTATAATTTTTATATGAAATGTGATCGAATATTGTGAACAATTATACATACCCCTTCTGCTGTTGCATGCGATGCATCTCACTCCATATATATCCCACTTTTTTCAACCCCCCTTTAGCTACGCCCATCTTTTGGCTGTGGTTTGGGAAATGATTTACTTTCTTTTTGTGTACAGGTGATTTGGACTGTGTATTGTATATGGGGACATTAGCCGATCCACAGCTGTATAGTTTATGTCGATTTCATGACGCCTTATTGTGACAAGCCACGCATGGAATAATGCGATTGCCCATCTGTGGGCTTTACAAAGCAATTTGCTATTGTTGTGTTACATCTATTATACACTATAAGATGGCCGCCTCTGTTTCGTGCGAGGCATTAGTCCCCTTGTTTGTGTCCATACCTGATTGGAAGTGGGAGTGACTATGCTTGTTTAAAATAATGTCGGAAACAAACACAGTGCATCACACACTGACGAAGGCAGACCGCCGAAACGCGTCTGTGTGCACCCCTCCGCTAAATAAAATCTAGCGCGTTTGTAACCCTCAACCTCGAGTGCTGTCGTATTCTTTTCCAGGAGTGGGAAGGACTTTGGAGCGTCAATATATATATATATATCTATATATATATATCCTTGTTGTCGCCTCCAGCACACAGGAATCATTTCTCCCAAGAGACGAAGCGTACCCAGGGTCGTGCTAAATATTTTTGTTCTCGCCCAACACCACCGCCATGACGCGTTTCGGTCCCTCTCTGACCTTGATCACATGACACATCACACGGGCAGATCTACACCTTTTAAAGTGACAGTGCAGTTGCTAATACAATAAATATGGATGACAGACTATGTTCCTGCTTAAATGCAAATGTAACGGTAAAATACAGTACATAGAAGGTGCTACATTTTCAAACTCCTGAGCAATTCTAACTGTAAAATACAGTACATTGAGAGTGGAAATATCGGCAAGTTCATGTTCAAACCTAGATCATAGTAAACATTCACAATAAATAAATATTTACAATACTGGGTAAAATGCATCAATAAATATTCATGTTAAATATTTATGATAAAAACCTCCCATTATTATAATCAACCGGTTAAAAAGGAATTTTCTAAAATATTTACATGGTTTAAAAAAATCTATGCTAAAAAATTCCTATACGGCTGCATCAATAATGAGTGTTCAAAACCCGGGGTCTTGTGTCACATCCGTGACTAGCACATGAGGGAATGGCATTAACCCATGTAGGAACATCAAAAGTCCATACTCATAAATATAGCCCAAGTGGGCATACTCAAAATCATTCACAATCAATAGTGCTACTCAAATTTGTGTATCCCCACCCTAAACCTAAAATATCCAAGTATAAAACAGTGAAAGTTTAAAATACTTTGAATAGTTGTTTTTGTGTGCGGCATCCTGACTTATTCATTGCAGATGGACCCACAAAGATATATATAGAATTTAAAAAACTATAAATATTAAATATAGATTATAAAAACGTATGGAAATCTTCAGTGGAGTTCAAACCATTCAGACTCTTGGTGTCCATCTCAAGAATTTTTTTAGTTTCTAGTCTTCTTAACCTAGCATTTCTATCTCCCCCGTGCCTCAAAGGGGGAATGCAGTCCACCACATAGTATTTCAGCAGGTCAGGATCCTTTGCTTGTACTGCTGAAAAATGGCGAGCCACCGGATTTGACTCATCCCCATTCTTGATTGCACGAAGATCTTGTAGTACTCTCTTGTGGCACTGGGGTCTAGTACTCCCTACATATTTTAAGCCACAAGGGCACTCTAAAACATATATCGCAAACTCGGTCTTGCACCTGAGTTTTTTGTCAATTTTCATAGGTGTACCATGAAAGGGGCTCAGATATTCAGTTTTATTTATACCCTGACTATATATATATATCCCTAACGTCCCTGGAACCTGTGGTTTATATATATATATATATATATAAACCACAGGTTCCAGGGACGTTATAGTTAGTTTGAGATTTATATATATATATATATATATATATATATATATATATATATATATATATATATATATATATATATATATATATATATATATATATTCACTGAAAAAAAACATAGGTTTCAGGGGTGTTATAGTTATCAGGCCATTTCACTCGTACAAGACCATTGACATTGCCCGTTTTAGTAAGTTGTACTAACTATAACTCGGGCGCCCATAATCCACTGCTGATGATGTCACATATTGCATCATTCATGACATGGTCAGTGACATCACTGATGACATCACTGATGACATCTCAAATGACATCACTGATGAAATCACTGATGACATCATCCAGTGAATGTGGTTTGGTTTGATATTTAAATATATATTATATATATAGCAATCTGTATTGAAGACTGACTGGATGTAGAAGTGTCTGGATGGAGGATTTAGTAGCACTGTCATTGACTGTCTAAGTGACTAATTTAAAGTGCCTCACTAAATATATGGGATAGTGACTAAACTGTGTGAATATCTGTTTCACTGCATCTCTTGTTGTGTAAACTACTACATAAGTTGGTTAGTAGCTAAGTAAAGTCTATATTAGTATTAATTAATAAAGTGAGTATTTGTATAGGATAGTGAATGTGTGTGTGGTTGGATGGGAGGTGTGTGACTGTCCAAAGATGTATAAATAGTTGAGTTAGTAGGCATGTGAGTTAAGACTACATGTGAAAACACTTGTTTGGGTGAGTGATTCTCTTTATCGGTCTGGTGATGAGTAAATATATTTCTCAATGATACATGTCTCACAAAGTAGAAATATAAAAGGCAGTGTATGTTATATTTGTTGTTTATATATAAGTATACGTATACTTAACACTCAGTGATTGTATGAGTGACTGTATTGAAAACTGTGTACTTCTAATAGTGATCTTATAACACACTAAGTATGAGTTACTATGAGTTACTATCTATATGAATAAATGAAGTGGTGTGCTTAGTAAATGTACCTCCAGTAAGCGCCACAGAGCTGTGTGGCAGAGAGGTGTAACAAGGGGCATGGCCTCAAATCACCTCTCTGCAATGCAGCCCCCTAGCACATACTGTAGGTTCCTGGTGGGCTATGTGGCCCCCAGGGAACCCCAGTATTCAAGGGGAATTCATTCCCCCTCTTCAAATGCGCCAGGGGGCGGGTTTGCAGAATGGTGCAAGGAGGGGGCATGGCCTCCGGCCCGATCCAGTTTTTTTTAAATTTTAATTTTTAAAGAAGGGGGCTGTGTAGCCCCCGTTCTTGTTCTAATTTATTGGCCCAGGCGACCCCATCCCATCAACCAGGGCCTGCCTCCAATTTTCAATAAAAAAAAAATCGGGATGGGGCAGCATGGCCCCCCTCCTGCAGGCAGTTTTCTTTTAAAAAAAATATTTGTCATTTTTTTCGGGAGGCCCCGTGGACCCCATCCCCTGGGGCTGTCCCTCTTTGTTGGAGACCGTGGGGGGACCCCCAATCTCCCCATGGTCCCGCCAGCTCCCCGCCTCCTGCACTGAGCGGGCCTAGGAGGTCAGGGTGTGTCTACTCTGCCCCCTTTTCACGTTATGTGGTGTTTTTGGGGGGTTTCTTGACATCACTGATGACATCACTGATGGCATCATCCAGTAAATGTGTGTTTTTCTGAAAATTAACTATGTTTTATATATGTATACAACAGACAAAAGGGTATTGAGTATACGGGAAGAATTGACGCTCAAACAGTATTAGCGTGCATGTAAAATGAAAATTACAACAGTCACTGGTGCTGGCAGGGAGGGGAGACCCCAAGAACCCCTCAATTTAAATGTGAGAATTCACATCTAAGAATTAAGAAACAAAATCCCGCGCACACAGATTAAGTACAAACAAGTAGAGTGCTACTATATATGATTCACAGCAACAAATGTCCAGCGTAGGTTCTTTGATGTATATCTCCTTTTATTAGATCGTCACACCAATGGAAATTCACAGCCAGCCGACACGTGTTCCGATATAGGTCTATACAATTGCAGACACTATAACTCTTCAGGGCTGGAAAAATACAGAAAACGAGTGACCTATAATAAATATACTACACAAGTAGTTTGTAATCAATGTGCCAAAGTGAATGTGACATTCTCCTCATTCCAAAGATACAAACAGTCAAATGGAACCCAAGAGTGATTCTAAAAGCAAACTCTAAACGAAAATATATCCTATTCCGTAATGCCTATATAAATGCATAGCAATTAAAACAGCACTATTGATTGTAATCGTCGATATGATCTGAAAAAAGGTGGAAAGACACCTGTGCTGACTTTGAAATATAGATCAATTATTCATGGTGAACTTTGCATGAATATCTACAGTATTTTCAACAAAAATTATTATTGTTCATACGTGAGCATGGTCCGAATGTATTTACAGCTTGCGCTAAGGAATGTTATGTAAAAGCAAAGGCGTGATAATTCAACCGCATGCAACCCCATCAGTGCAATGTGTGATACAGATTGTTTCAAAGCTATCTCAATGGCTGGATCTTTATCTGTAAGGGCTGGTTATACAGAGGTAAGTGAGCAGGGGAAAAAGAAAAACAGAAAGAGCAAAGGTTAAGTTGGTAACGGTGTGTAGAAATTAGGGTGACCGCAACCAAAGGGGCAGAATAACAAAAACAAAGGCTCTTACCCCTAGTCCGGTGATAATTCCAACCCGGCAGGGTAACCTATTAATAGGAGGATGACGATATAGTGGTTCTGTAAAAATAATTAAGTACCCCAAATTAGGCATTGGATATTTTACATCCCGGGGGTAAAAGTAAACAAATTGTCTGGAAGCTGAAAAATACAAATGCACGTATAAAGCGAAAACATCTCAAATCTGTATCATCTAGGATGTATCAGATAGACCACCAAATCTCACGGCCACTACATTGTTTGGGAAACTGAAAACGTAAATAAAACCAAATGTAGTGGCTGTCACAGTCCCATGTATTAAACTGAAATAGCCTATAAATTGGTACAGGAACTGAGTACTAATCAGTCCCATCTTCACCCATGATGGTAGTCTCTTACCCGTTAAAATTTTCAAATCACCATGTAAAGGGGAGACGCCATAATTCAGCACATCTGTGCCATCAAAAAATCCATGATCCAAATTGTAGAGTAAAAGAAATTCTTCGCGGTACACCACATGGGTACGTGTGGTGTCCAAGTTCTAGAAACAAGAAATAACGGGATCTATTAGTAGATAGTTCCCAGTTGTGATAGGTATTCATAACATTCAAGCAGTATCCAAAGGATTCAATTTTAAATATCCGCAATACAGCAATAGCCATCTTTACCTGGGTAGAATCACCCTCGATGTAACTCGCGTCCCCGACCCGGAAGTGACCACCACGAGACCCGGAAGGTAAAGTTATAGCCTCCGCGAGTTAAAAAAGCCTAGCATGCGAACCTACGTTGTGGTTCACAAGATAGAAAAAAGACTATGTCACCGCTAGGGAAGCTCGAAGTCCCGATTGTATAGCTAGGGAAGTTCGAAATCCAGATTGTAAAAATCTTACTGAAAATTGTCAAAATAATACAAATAAGCGGTACCAACTACACATAAAGCCCCAATTCAGGCTATTATTTCCAAAATGCTCATGTACTGAAAAGGCCACCATTTGAAACCACCAGAAGGTCCAAATAAACAACAAGGAAAGCGGAAAAGAAAGGATATTCAGAATATCCTAAAAGTGTAAATTAGAAGGAGAGTCAAAAAATAAAGAACAGAAATAAGAGAAAATTTAAAGTATTTACAAGGAAAGCAAAGAGGAACATGGTATACTCAATTTAGTGTAAAAGTAATTTGCATAGGTGCAAAAGAAAAACTAAGGTGACATTGTGATAGCTAAGATAAAACCATTATTAAGAAAACGTTACGTATGAGTGTTACAACATCCACTCTACGTACAGGTTATATAGTGAGTACACAAATTAGTAAAACGAAAAGGGCAGACAGCGAAGTCTTTCCAAAATCCCAATGTCTAGCGATCCAATCGAAATACTGAAAATGATCTATTCCTATTCCCATTAATACGAAATATTGATACAGAATGTGAAACACAATAGAAAGAAAGTGGTGAGACACAGGACTATTGTGTAACTAGAATAACTATATTTCAGACCAATAACAGTACATTAGTCCCCCAGAAAGAATTGCATCTCGGGGTCACAATTGAGTCCCCGCCCCACTGTATGAAGTCTCATGATCCAAAAAGCTTCAGCACGTCTAAGGCGATGCTCTCTGTTGCCCCCTCTAGTATCAATAGGAATATGATCAATTCAAAAAAAGACAAATTCTTTTTTGGGGCCTTGTGCCCGGCAAATACTTGCGTGAATTGCCACTGGGTATCTAGCATCATGTTGTAATAGCGCTCTAACATGTTCCCCAATTCTCTCTTTCAAGCTCCTAATGGTGCTACCCACATACTGGAGTCCACATTTACATTTGATAATGTATACCACAAATTTGGTTAAGCAATTGATATTCATACGAATGTCATAGGTTTTGTTGTCACAACCCTTGAAGTTTTTCGTCTTATGTTTAGCCCACCTGCATATTCCACAGAATCCACATTTGAAAAAACCTTTATTTGGAGAGGTCAGCCATGAGTTGGTTTTTATTGTTCTAGGAACTGTAGGACTAAGTCTGTTGCGCAAAGTCCTACCCCTCCTAAATGTAATCTGAGGTTGACTGGTCACATAATTGGTTAGTGTCTTGTCGGCAGTTAGGATGCTCCAATGTCTTTTGAGGCTCCTACGTAGGACATGGCTCAATTCATTAAAGTCAGTGACCATACGAATGTTGTCCTTTTTGTCCCCATTAGCAATAGCTTTAGGTTTTAGAGTTTCTTCCCTCTTGACTCGCCTAATTCTCTTTTTGGCCTTGTGGAGAGTTCTAGGGGAATATCCTCTTTCTACGAAGCGTTGGTTCATATCCTCAAGGCATTCTTGAAATTCTGGTTCCTCACTGCAATTGTGTCTGGCCCTAACAAACTCACCATATGGTATAGCACTGATTTGGTGTATAGGGTGAGAGCTTTCAGCGTGTAAGATAGAATTACAAGCAGTATTTTTCCTGAAGAGACGGGTCTTTAATTTGTTGTGTTCAGTGTACAGTTCTATATCTAAGAAAGAGAAATGTGTACTGCTGAATTCCATAGTGAATTGTATACCATATAAATTGTTATTCATGTATGTAAGAAATTCAAAAAGTTCAACCTGTGTACCTGTCCATAGAAGGAGACAATCCTCTATGTATCTCCCCCAATAGAAGATCTTATCAATCCATTTAGCGCCTTCTATGCCCCAAATCCAATCTTTTTCCACACAACTCTTAAACCTAAACCTATTTGCTAATGGGGACAAAAAAGACAACATTCGTATGGTCACTGACTTTAATGAATTGAGCCATGTCCTACGTAGGAGCCTCAAAAGACATTGGAGCATCCTAACTGCCGACAAGACACTAACCAATTATGTGACCAGAATAAAAACCAACTCATGGCTGACCTCTCCAAATAAAGGTTTTTTCAAATGTGGATTCTGTGGAATATGCAGGTGGGCTAAACATAAGACAAAAAACTTCAAGGGTTGTGACAACAAAACCTATGACATTCGTATGAATATCAATTGCTTAACCAAATTCGTGGTATACATTATCAAATGTAAATGTGGACTCCAGTATGTGGGTAGCACCATTAGGAGCTTGAAAGAGAGAATTGGGGAACATGTTAGAGCGCTAATACAACATGATGCTAGATACCCAGTGGCAATTCACGCAAGTATTTGCCAGGCACAAGGCCCCAAAAAAGAATTTGTCTTTTTTGGAATTGATCATATTCCTATTGATACTAGAGGGGGCAACAGTGAGCTTCGCCTTAGACGTACTGAAGCTTTTTGGATCATGAGACTTCATACAGTGGGGCGGGGACTCAATTTTGACCCCGAGATGCAATTCTTTCTGGGGGACTGATGGACTGTTATTGGTCTGAAATATAGTTATTCTAGTTACACAATAGTCCTGTGTCTCACCACTTTCTTTCTATTGTGTTTCACATTCTGTATCAATATTTCGTATTAATGGGAATAGGAATAGATCATTTTCAGTATTTCGATTGGATCGCTAGACATAGGGATTTGGGAAAGACTTCGCTCTCTGCCCTTTTCGTTTTACTAAATTTTGTACTCACTATATAACCTGTACGTAGAGTGGATGTTGTAACACTCATACGTAACGTTTTCTCAATAATGGTTTTATCTTAACTATCACAATGTCACCTTAGTTTTTCTTTTGCACCTATGCAAATTACTGTTACACTAAATTGAGTATACCATGTTCCTCTTTGCTTTCCTTGTAAATACTTTAAATTTTCTCTTATTTCTGTTCTTTATTTTTTGACTCTCCTTCTAATTTAAACTTTTAGGATATTCTTAATATCCTTTCTTTTCCGCTTTCCTTGTTGTTTATTTGGACCTTCTGGTGGTTTCAAATGGTTGCCTTTTCAGTACATGAGCATTTTGGAAATAATAGCCTGAATTGGGGCTTTATGTGTAGTTGGTACCGCTTAATTTTATTATTTTGACAATTTTCAGTAAGATTTTTACAATCGGGATTTCAAACTTCCCTAGCTATACAATCGGGACTTCGAGCTTCCCTAGCGGTGACATAGTCTTTTTTCTATCTTGTGAACCACAACATAGGTTCGCATTCTAGGCATTTTTAACTCGCGGAGGCTATAACTTCACCTTCTGGGTCTCGTGGTGGTCACTTCCGGGTCGGGGACGCGAGTTACATCGAGGGTGATTTTACCCAGGTAAAGACGGCTATTGCTGTATTGCGGATATTTAAAATTGAATCCTTTGGATACTGCTTGAATAATATGAATACCTATCACAACTGGGAACTATCTACTAATAGATCCCGTTATTTCTTGTTTCTAGAACTTGGACACCACACGTACCCATGTGGTGTACCGTGAAGAATTTCTTTTACTCTACAATTTGGATTATGGATTTTTTGATGGCACAGATGTGCTGAATTATGGCGTCTCCCCTTTACATGGTGATTTTAAAAATTTTAACGGGTAAGAGACTACCATCATGGGTGAGGGTGGGACTGATTAGTACTCAGTTCCTGTACCAATTTATAGGCTATTTCAGTTTAATACTTGGGACTGTGACAGCCACTACATTTGGTTTTATTTACGTTTTCAGTTTCCCAAACAATGTAGTGGCCGTGAGATTTGATGGTCTATCTGATACATCCTAGATGATACAGATTTTAGATGTTTTCGCTTTATACGTGCATTTGTATTTTTCAGCTTCTAGACAATTTGTTTACTTTTACCACCGGGATGTAAAATATCCAATGCCTAATTTGGGGTACTTAATTATTTTTACAGAACCATTATATTGTCATCCTCCTATTAATAGGTTACCCTGCCGGGTTGGAATTATCACCGGACTAGGGGTAAGAGCCTTTGTTTTTGTTATTCTGCCCCTTTGGTTGCGGTCACCCTAATTTCTACACACCGTTACCAACTTAACCTTTGCTCTTTCTGTTTTTCTGTTTTTTAAATGATAATTCCTAACTATAACTTACTTGAAACCTATGTTTTTTTCAGTGAATTTCAAAGGTTTTTAAAATAACAATTTCTACTAATTATGTTGACCACTTCCCCATATTTTCAACCAGAAACTAAATCTGCAATGCTACGTAAAAAATCAGGCAATAGTTCCACTTACCACTAACAAATTAACAGCAACATTTAACTACTGTAAGAACATCGAACATGTACTATGTGAATTACATTGAACTCACACCCATGTTTAAAGAGCAATATGTCTTAGAGATTGTAATAATACCCTTCTGACACCCAACAAAATCACAATACTCAGCGCCACTACCACTACAACCACCCCCACAGACCTCTCCTTCCTACTACCTGAGAGGCAGCGCAAAACAGTACTACGGACCTCTCCAAAATAATATATCTGCTCAACAGTACATTAGCTCAATCTACAGAGATGTGGCAACCAAGTATGTCTAAGGGAAAAAAAATTAACATCAACAATATTGTACACAACGCTAAGACTACCGGTGAAATACTATACACAATTCACTATAGAAATCAAAATCTTTTCAGTGTGTACATATACCATTGATACATGTAGTGTACTGAATAGTGGATGCAACCATATTATCTCAAACACTAGGGAATATTTCATGTAGCTGTGTTCACCCCCCTCTTTTGAAACAGAAGCAGAGTGGGCTAGTCCAACGTAAACAACGTCAACGTAAGACTATAAATAATTAGTCTACATCTTGGGCGTAGTTCACTTCTGCAAAGAGAACAGAATGCGCCGCAGCGAAGGTCCACACCCTGCCACGTGGCTGCCACCATGACCGCGTGCTTCCTTGATACAGGTCGATTGCAAACTCAACGCCACAGCACCGCAGACTTATATCTGTATCGACTAGTGGTTTCCCTCGACACTGCGGACAGCAGAGTTCACAACTTGAATTCAACTTTGGATCTAAGTTTGTCTTCAGTATCTGTGCTGAGAAGTGCCAACAATCTATTCTGCGATCAGTAGAGTTGACAACCTGATACCAGTGGAATTCAGCTTTCCGTCAACACTACGGACGGCATTGAATCCATTCTTGCTTTATTTAAGGCAGAGACAATTGTACTGTGTCCTCAGATTCTGTTAACTGTGCAAAAAAGCATTCATCAATCTTTGTGCCTTCAATCTACACTGCGTACAACAGGGTTCTCAACTTCAATTTAGCTTTGCATCAACACTACGGACAGCAATGAATCCAGCCTTGCTTTATTTAAGGCAGACACAACTATACTGTGTCCTCAGATTCTGTGACAAAATGGCATGCTTCGATCTTTCTGTCAACTACTGCCTTAAATCAACACTGCGTACAACAGGGTTCACAACATGCATTCAGCTTTCCATCTACACTATGGACAGCATTTAAGATATCCTTGATTTATACAAAGATAATTTTTTTAAAGGATGCCACAAAAAACATTCCTCAATGACTGTAGTGAGTTCTGTTTTCAAATTTACACTGCGATCACTTGATACCAGTGGCGCATAAGCACTACAGACAGCATTAAATTTAGCCTCAATTTATTTAAAACAAAGAAAAAAAGGGTGCTGTTGCACTGCTAGTATGTGCAAGCACCTTCAATAGCTGCATCATGTGAACTATGATAACAAACAATGTACAAGTTTGCGCCAAAATGTACCTCCACCACCAGCAATACCAAGTACCTCTGGGGCATCACCCTCAACATCGCCACCAGACATACGCCCCCAATTTGTGAAAGTTACAATGCACTGCGTGAAGAGGAATCGTGTAATTTGTTAGTTTTCACAGGAATTGATAACCATTGATGCTAGTTTCCCCCCTCAAAGTTATTATACTCCAGTATGCAACAGAGAATGATTTCAGTGCAGCACGTTCAGACCACGCATCATCGCAGGGTGAGCACACGATAAACACCAGACGTACCACTAACTCAGTACACTGTAAGTAATAGCCACGTGCCCTTGTTAAAGCAAAATTCAATAGTCAAAACACATTTTACCAGTGCGGTCTGCCTGGACCACGCATCATCGCAGGCTCCACACAAACTGCCCCTACCTCAGTGCACCACAACTCATGAACACTTTACAATAGAATCTTTTGTGTATTATTTGACATACAATGCTCCTACCTTTGTACAGCAAAAGTCATAAACCGTTTATGATAATTATCTGTATATGATATCATGATTACTATTGTACTTGTTACCAACAAACAACGTAATACAATGAAATGGAGCACACGTGCCCGTACCCTCTTCAACTATCTATCTGTTTCTGTGTATTTATTGTGTTTGTAAAATGCTGCTCCTCCGCCCTACCACTTTATATTGTGCTATAAATAGCGTATGCAACCATCTTACCTATGACAGTAAGTGTGGGCTATTCCTCCTTTTATTCAGCATATTTATATAGTGCAAAATCAACTCAAAACTAATACATTTTCAGGCACGTTTACATTACGTCATTACACTACAATAACAGGATGTGGACGCAACTCTGAGGCTCGAACACTAATTTCCAGCACCACGTTCTACAGTGTACCTGAATAACCACATGCGTATATGTATATATATATAGCTTTGGAAGAAGACCGTTTGGTCGAAACGCGTCTCCATTAAACGCAATTGAAAACACAGACCCTGGAGTGCGAGTCTCTTTGTGTGGTTCCTGCTAAAACGCTGGTCGGGAGCCCTTTCTGATATATATATATATATATATATATATATATATATATATATATATATATACATACATATATATATATATATTAGCTGCCCTTCATGTACCAAAAACTCCAACTTAAACCTTTCACTGCCCAGTATTACTACACCTACAACACTCCACTGAATGTATAACAAAGATTCATAATTGCAGAAATTCGTCATGTCCACCATCTTTTATGTATGCAACTATGAACGAATATAGAGTCAGTGACATCCCGTACCTTACATGTTGGCCAAGTTGTGGGACTTTACAGATATAATGACACATTTCTTTTTAAGACCCGGTTGACGTCCGCACTACAAAATGGACACCCAAATCACTTGATTTCTCATATAGCTCACGACTGGACCAAACCCATAGCTCCGGAATCATGGTTCAGAGCCTCGCGCAGCACTAGCATACGTCAGGCCAGCCCACTCCACTTATGCTTCCAGGAAAACATAACAACGAAACATTGCCCAGATTCAATTGTAGTGATTTCTTAGTTGCAGGTCTAGTTGTCAGAACGGCACACACACACTCCCTCATGGCTGGTATACACCCACATCACACCCATCCAGCACCTGTGTCACAACACACATGACCCTACAAATAAAAAAGACGGGGTGCACGTGCTTCCCCATGCCAAACCACTGAGTAGGGGGGCCCACCACTACGTGTGTGGCCTCTTTGGTTGCTGAGTTAGTAGTATCAGAAGCACTGAGCGGGTGAGGAACCTGCGATGAAGATGATGGAAGCACGAGTATGTTGTTACCCGGCACCATATATGAGACTTCTTGGTGGCAGAGCGGGACTACATAATGCAGAAGGTGTCCTGTCCACGAAAAGGTGAGCAGTGAGGCCTGGGTGTGCATCGGAGGGAGCTGATAGGCTGCAGCAGACTGGATACAAGAAAACGACGCAGCGATTTAGACAAACACAGTCCTACATAGTGTATCAAATTACATGTACATTTTTTTTTCCAATAGCAAGAAGGTTTTTGTAATCGGTCAAGCGTCCGGAATATAAATTATTCAAATATTTCTTTTAACTGTGGGAGGGAACGTGTGTGAAAGGCCGATGTTATTGAACTCCACATTAAGATAGTAACAATTACCAAATATAACATCTTTCTTTTACTATCTTTTAGATGTAGAGCTTCAGGATGCATTATGTCCTGGCAAGTGGTAAAAAATACACCAGTGATAGAAAGGTGAGCTGCGAATATTCTTTGCAGTCACTCTCTCACTTCCTCTCTCCTTTCATAAAAATATAACACACAATGTTAACTTTCTTTTATCTTACAGGTTGTGTTTCACAAATTAGCGTCCCCCCCAACACCTCTAAAACTCAACGTTCGAGGATTCTGCAATGATGCATGGCCACTGTAACAATGTCTGAGAAGGCTGCTACAACACGTGGTGCACCCTCTTTGAATCACACCAATGGCACAAGGTGAGCAAAAAAAGCTTCTTTCCAAAACAATGACAAGTCATCTGTTAAATGAGAGAGTGGGTAGTGTGCAGTAGCTTTACTGCGTAGGAATGTTCAATTACCTCAGAGCAGTGATAATAGATAGATTACAACAGTCTGAGAGACAAATCTACAAGCCCTTTACTTTTGTATGTACAATACTATGACTAACTCTATATACTATATTTCAGATCACTAAACTGGAGGGTGCACTATGAACCAGCACATACTTGGACACACAACCAAGGCAAAGGGTGAGCTATGAGTATTTTCTCCACTATTAACTGCTCAATCTATAATTTTCACTCTCTCACAGTTTTAATGTCGTTTTCTCTCTCTTTCTCTCTTTCCCTCTCACATCATTTCTTTTTCTCTTTTAAAGTTATGGATGCTGTTGTCCACTGTGCTGTGACCAACCAAAGCTGAGTTTAAGTTGTGAACTCTGTTGGCCACAGTGTTTACAAAAGGTAAGCAGACCTAGATATACAATGCCTCAGATTAAATGCTTCAGAAATGAAAGACCTTATTTACAAGCCCCTTGTGCCACTATTTCGTCACTTTCAACATTAGAAAAGTAACACAAAAATGGCGCAAGGGTCTTGTAAATAAGCTCTAAAGAATATTGTCTTGCATAATGACTTGATCTCTCATCTAATTCTACCTCATCTCTGAATCATTTTAAAGACCTGTTGATCTGTAATGTAAATCGGACGCACTAGGCTCTTCCATACAGACACCGCTTGAACACAAGCCGATAAGACAAATCAAATGTATCAGGCACACTGCACACGTTAAAAGAAGGAAATATCTTCAACTGTTAATTTGACTTGTAATGTTTGACCTCATTTAGTCACATCGATCTAATTTTAAACACTAATGGCGGACGGTCAAACATTATGGTGGACGGTCCCTTCCCACGACAAGATGGCGGGCGGACAAAGTCCGTCCGCCATCCTAATCGGCCCCATAGTGTGGTGAACTTCCAACCTCTGTGCTCATTTAAGTGTTCTATGAACTGTTACTATGGTAGCAGGCAGAAAGCCGTTTGGAGGTAGAGTTGAAAGGTACTGGCTGTACAAAAACCGTTATATTAACCCTGGATCCTCCACAAGACCGAAAAGGAAGGCAAACTAAAACAAAACACTATGTACCAGATTTACAACCCCCTTGCACCACTTTCACATCCAAGGCCCCCCCTTACAATATTAGAAGTGTGTGGGCCTCAACGAGCCCACTCAAGCTCCAGGAACTACCACCCCCAGAAATTTGTGTATTGTGAGAGTTCGACTGCGTGACCCTATGCCTAGAGCCCTCGAGAGCCCTGGGGACCACAACGCCTGACGGCAGGCTCATGCAGTGTCCCAGGGTGCCTACCGCGAGACACTGCTGTTTGCGTTGAGAGGGCGGGAATCTCGCGGCTCACACCCTCCCATAGCAGACTTAGTTTGCATTTTGAAGACAGAGCAGAAAAATCTGTTCTCACTGCCATAATAAAAAGCAGATTGCATTTCCACATACAAGTTAGCATCTCCCCTTGCGGAAAATCAATGCTGACTCCCAAAGAACGCGGCAAGCCACGGGACCGTGGGGGCATTGTAGATCTCATGATCACCAACATTTGTTTTAAGACCAGGGGGATAGGGACCCCGGAGATATTAGAAATTACTAATAGGCGCTATTTTTTATGGTAAAATTACAAGTCTGGTGTGTACCCGCTGGATCACGACTCATAAGCTGTAGGGTGCGCGACTCCAGCACCTTTGATGCACAACTTGTAAGTGTTTAGGACTCAACATTACTTTTCCACATCACAAGCTACTATACAACTCCCAATGTGGAAAAGCAATCTGATTTTGATTTTGAAAGAGAGAACAGATTTCCTTGCTATGGGAGGGCCGGATGGACACCCCGGAACACCACAGGAACCGGCCCTCCCACAATACATAAAGCCCAGAGGAGTGGTGGTCCCGGAGCTTTGGAGACCGTGCACCCCCCCTCCCTAGCCATACTTTTTTTTGTAGCCCCAGTGGGATACGGAGCCCTTGAGTGCAGTAGGGGAGCCATGTAGTCCCCCCCACAAAACATAAACCCCCGAAGGGTGATGGACCCCACGGCTTTCAGGACCTTCCACCCTTCCCCCCACCACTTTTTTTTCTTTTTAGCCCCGGGCACTGATGATCCCTGAGGCTGGGGGTCCCCTCTGGGCCCCACATAAAATTTTATAATTTTGCCCCCAGAGACTAATTATTTAAATATTTTATTTATTTTATGGCACAGTCCACGCACAATACACGCATCCCGGTAGTTTTTTTTTTTAAATGTGGGCCCTGGAGGTCTTCAGGGTTAATATTAATTCTATCCTACCCACTTTCTCCGTTTTGAACACATATTCCACTGACTTACTCACTCTCGCTTCTACCGAGGCACAAAATGGCTGCCAACAGTTCCTGGTTTTGAATGTTCACAACCGCTGGACAGCCAATTAACATTGAGCGCGTGAACTCATGAAATTAGCCAGTTACTTTTCATCTTGTCCTGTACTTACCCAGAGAGTACCCTTGCAGTCATACAACTACACAAGGGCTACTCATTGAGTGAGGTCTATTATGTGCGTTAGTTTCTAGGTTCCAACATGTTTCAGAAATATTGTATACATATTTCTTTTACATATCATCATGATTTGATAACATAGAGCGATACGTATGCATGCTTTGTCTAGGCCCAACTCTCATGCAGTTATAAAAACACCAAAATACTTACCATGCAGTACCTTACTTGCCTCTTTTCCATATATATTGTCTGTTTCTGCAGTTCTCTTGTATCCTTCTGCACTTCACTTGCCTCCTTCTGTAACTATCTTGCCTTATTCGGCACCTTACCTACCCCATTCAGTAGTGCTGTTACCTATTTTCCACCTCTGATACTTCCTAATGCATCTTTTTGCTTCCCTTGCCTTTGTCTGTACTACTCTTGCCTGTTTGTGCACCTATGTTGGTTCTTTCTGTACTGCTCTATCTTCTTCCTACACCTCTGTTCCAAATTTCTTCAGTTCTTTTTCCTTTTTCTGCACTTGTCTTCCCTCTTTCCGTACCTCTCTTGCCTCACTCTACCCACCTGTTCCTCCTTCTTGTATGTCTTTTGCCTGCCTCTGCAACTCTCTTGTCTCTTTCTGCACCTCTGTTGATCCTTTCTGAACTGATCTGCCTTTTTCCTGCACCTCTGTTTCAAATTTGTTCATCTCTCTTGCCTTTTTTTGCACACCTCTTTCTGCACGTCTCTTGCCTTACTCTGTTAACCTGTTTCCTTTTTCTGTACCTTATTTGTCTCTTTTTACACCTCTGTTGATTCTATTGGCACTAATGTTGCTTCTTTCTATCACCTCTCTTGCAAGTTTCTGCACCCCTCTCATACAGCTATAAAAACACCAAAGTAGTCGCCATGCAGTCTTACAATGATGCATGCACTAGACAGTAATGCTGTAATTATTCAGATATTACTGTTGTATTTTTTTTCTGCACCTCTTTTCACTTATTGTGCAGCTCTGGTGTAATTGTTGCCATGTTCAGAAAATCATATATGAATTTCTTTGTAGAATTTAAAATAGAAAGAGCTTGTTTAGTAATAGATAAATATATATGTTTATAATTACTTTATTAATAAATCACTTTTTCAGTTATTTTTCATTATTATTAAGAAAGAAAAAACATGACGAAAAAGCGCAAAGGAAAAAAACGCAAAGAAAACAGTACTATTTAAAGCAGAAAGAAATGCAGAAATTAGATGAACTACAACATGTGGCAAAAAAGAAAAAGTCTTGTCGTAAGAGAACAAAGGAATTTCATAAAAGAATTTCAAGGAGTGGAAAGGATTTTGGAAATGATGAGAATAGATAGAATACTTATAGAATGAAAAAGAGTGAATTGAAAAAAGACACATTAATAGAAATTAAGGAAATTAGAAAAGAATCTGTGTTGAAAAAACAATGAAACTATTTTATGATATTAGGAAACCTATGTATAAAAGTAGAGTATTATAAAAATGTGTTAAAACATGGTAAGAAATATAAAAGAAGATCTGCATTTTATAAAAAGAAAAAAAAGATTAAAAGTATAGTCAAAAAGGCTTTTGAATTGAAAAGAAGATTGTTCATTTTAGTGTTAAAGAGAATGCGAACATTACATACACCAATGCATTCTATGAAGAACAAAACTAATATGAAAAGACTAATCAACAGAACTAACTTTTGTAAAATATTTTTGGGTTAATGGAGGCATACTTCTAGTTCAGAACCTTTTTTTAATGAAGAGAGCTATTCTCAAAACAATACATTAGTTCACACATTTGCTACCAGTGGTCATGCATATATGCAATTGACAAAGAACAGAGGGTTCCTAGAAATTTGGAAGAAGTGATAGCTGAAGAAGTTCAAGGGAGATGTACACAAGCTCCAGTGTATATGAGGGATTGTAGTAGTATTTGTGGTATACGACAGGCGTCTATTGATATTTTATGAAATTTCTTACGAGAGTATACTAAAAAAGTATTAACCCATTTACTGCTTTGAACATTCCACACCGGTGCGGAGCGTTCTATTAAGAGTGCGGGCCGCATCAGCAAACGGACGTGCACAGCACTATGGAGGTAGTGGTCGCAACGACCGTTGGCCGACAGAAGCTGCGAACGGGTTAAACAAAAGATTAAGATGTTGCAAAGACTAGCAGGCACATGCATCAAGCGTTTTAGAATTCAGTAAAATTATGAATCGCTAAAATATGGAATTTGCGATCGCAATTTGAAGAATAGAAATGCATGAACCTTAATTCTGCGAAAATTTTAAAATTTTCGCAAAATTAAGGATTGGCAAAAAAATTCAGCGAAATCCATTGCGATTTACCATTTGCAATTCGCAAGTAAACAATCGCAAATAAGGAATCGCAATCCAAATGCATGAAAAATCGCGATTAGAGATTTTCAGGAAAATCGCTAATTTGCAATCGCAATTTAAGAAGGGACCCAACCAGGTGGTAAAAATGAGTGCAAATCAGAAACAGCTGAAGACCAACAGAAACATGTATAAACACACCCACAATGAGGCCCCAGTTTCCAAAATGGCTGCTCTGTACCTGATGGCGAGGAGGATGAGGCTGCAAGCTGCTCAACCGAGAGGGAGGCAAATTAATGAGCGCATCTTCAGAATACGTGTCACTCTGCTTGGGCAGGAGGATGATGAAATATATGACAAGTATAGGATGAATGGCCAAATGATACATGATCTGATCCATGAACTGGACCCTATCCTGCAACGACAGACCCATAGGACCAATGCAATCCCAACGCATGTGCAGGTATTATGTTGCCTACAGCTACTGGTGTCAGGCACTTTTCAGGGAGTCATAGCAGTAGCAGGAGGTGTGTCTCAAAGTGCAATGTCACGAATATTGCCAGATTTTCTTGATGCTATGATGGTACGGATACACAACCACATAAGTTTTCCTACCACAGCCCATGAAATAGCTAGGACCAAGCAGGAGTTTTATCAAATTGCTGGCTTCCCCCAAGTACTGGGTTGTATTGATTGCACCCATGTGGCGATATGTCCCCCTGCAGCTCATGAATATATGTATCGCAATAGGAAAAGTTATCATTCCCTGAATATTCAGGTGGTGTGCAATGCAAAGAACATTATAACGGACATCGTGTCACAATTCCCTGGCAGTGCACATGATTTGTATATCTTCAGGCAAAGTGGCATTCAGACCCGTCTAGCAAGGGGAGAGTTTGGAGAGGGACATTTGCTAGGTAATTATGTGAAAAACATTTTTCCATTCCTTGTACAAATGTAAAACTCAAACAACCACTGACAACCTTTCTACCATCACATGTAGGTGACAGCGCATACTCCTTGCAAAATTACCTGCTGACACCATATCTAAATCCAGCCACAGCCACACAAAGGAGATACAATGCAGCACATAGCTCAACGAGGAACGTGATTGAGCGCACATTTGGCCTACTCAAGAGCCGATTCAGACGTCTTCATAAGACCGGAGGTGCAATGAAATACAGTCCCATCAAATTCTGCAAGATAGTGGCAGCATGTGCCATGCTGCACAACATTGCAACAAAGGGAGGTTTGGAAGTGGAGCTGTCTGACAGTGACTCGGAGAATGGAAACCAGCAAGTGCCACACCACCCTGCCCAAGAAGGCACAGGCGCAGCAGAAAGCTGCAGGCGCAGATTGGAGATTACACAGAATTACTTCTGAGGTGAGTAATGAAGACACAAACACATTCAATGAAATGCAAAGTATACTTTATGTAAATGTATTGTGACCGGTGAACATAAGCAAACAGCCAAAAGTGACTAATGTCACAATACTCGTTGGAATTCGAAAAAAAATAAAATTATTTAAATCAAATGTACTTGAAAGTCAGTGATATGGTCACAGCGTGTCAATGGTTAAATCACCATTTCACTCAAAATGTCAGGATGGGAGACTAGCGTTTTTTCCCTCCAACACCCAGAAGTCTGTATTGCCCTGCATCTTCTTGCCTTTCGTTGGCAGTGGATGGGGTAGCGCTGCGAGTAGTGTGTCTCACAGCAATTGCAACAGGCACTGTGGTACTGCTCATGCTTGAGGCACACTCACTACTGTCATCCTGTGCAGTCATGTACACTTGCCTACCGGATGCATTCATCAGGTCTACTGCATTAGTCACTTGATGCAGTGCTTTGGCAACATCTCCACTACAGTGACACATTTCCGTCTGCAAAGTCACTGATCTACGCGCCAGCTGTCGTGGCTGTGGCCAGACTATTGTTGGTCTTTCCTTGGTGTTTGAGTTGCTGCATCAGTTGGCGGTGCTGTCTGTTGCGCGATGCATCCCCCTCCTGCATGACCTT
Source organism: Lissotriton vulgaris (assembly GCF_964263255.1). Lineage (NCBI taxonomy): Eukaryota > Metazoa > Chordata > Amphibia > Caudata > Salamandridae > Lissotriton > Lissotriton vulgaris. Next base: position 1,184,840,402 of record NC_141693.1, on the reverse strand, counting down.
TGTGAGTTCCTGGACACTACTGGCCAGTACAGCAATGTTGCCTGACATCTGTGCAATTTCCTCCTTCACTAACCGAGTGTTCTTACTCTGCTGGCGATGTGAACGGAGCATCTGTCCCTCCAAGCCACCCCAGACTGGATTTCTCGCCTCCACCTGCTGTGGTCTGCGTGCTCTGCGTCTTCTCCTTTGGATTTACAAAAGCCTCTCCGGATCTGTGTTGGTGTGGGTGTTGCGATGTCTGTTTGCCATACACGGACTGCAGGTGCAGCATTGCCCTCATCATCGGAAGCCATGGGACGCAGTGTTGGGACAGGTGCCCTATGGGAATTAGGCACACGTGACTGGGTAGTTGGCAGAGCTGGTGTGCCCTCATGTTCTGATGCGCTGCTGTGTTGCATTTCCTGACCATCAATGTCCCCGCCGTCATTAAGTTCTGCATCTGTGAGGTGAAACAGTGCTAAACTGCATCAATGTATGATTGTGAGGTCATGTCACAGTTCTAATTTAATAAAATTCTTTATATTTTGAACATCTGCTACACTATTTCTTACAGTTTTGGGCATATCTGTGTGTGTCTCATTGTTAGTACTTTGCCTGACTACAACTCCCATGATGCAATTTCCTCAGTAATGTAATAGTATACAGGCTTTACAATGTGTGCTAATGCTGTGCTCTGCTGACATCCTGACTCATGTACTTGGGGCAATTGAGACATGCATTTCTCTTACCTGCTGAGGTGTGTGCAGCTGCGTGACTCCAACAACTGCTTCACACTGGATGGTAGACTCCACCAATTCCTCCATGGGTGTGTTTCCTGTGTGTGGTGGTGTGCCCCCTCCTGTCTTCTGTGCCTCCTTCATACGGTCTGCAATGCTCGCCTTGGCACGACTGCGTAAATCGTACCATCTCTTCTTAAGTTCCTCTGTTGAACAGTGAGTGACCCCGATGGCATTAACTTGGTTCTGGATCCGGATCCATATTTTACGTTTTTCCTGCTCTGGAACCTTCAGTGAGGCTTCCCCAAACAGCTTGTCATTGCTGTGCACTACACCCTCAATTAGAGTCTCTAGTTCTTTTTCAGAGAATTTAATTTTTCTCTTCCTTGAACTTTGGCTGTCCTGTGCTTGTTTGTCAGCTTCCATTTTGCAGTTCTTTCCCAGTGTACACAGTCTCTCTCCCTCTCACTCTCCTCTGCTCCCAGAGCCAGCTCCCTCCTCCCCCTGAGCCTCAGCAATGAAAATGAGGCTTGGACAGCACATTTCCTGGTTGTGATGTCATCAACATGCATCAATGCGCGACCTCGAAATTAGCGAAATCGCTAATTGTGATTTCGCAATTTGCGAGTTCGCAAATTAGGAATATCGCAATTTTTTCTGCGATTTTTACCGATTCCTTATTTAATCGCTATTTTATTCTTGCATTCCGTTTTGCGATTCCATATTTGCGATTCCTTAAAAATTGCTAATAAGGAATCGCAAAAACCTTTCAATGATGCATGTACCTGTAGATCCTTGTAAAGTGAGAAAATATACTGACTTGCAAGATCATTCTCTGGCTTGTCTTTCTAGAAAAGTTTTTCAAAGGGTTTTTCATCATTTGAGAATGTTAGCAGTACATGACTCTGCAATGCGGAAGTTATTGTGATGATAAGAGTTTTGTTTCTTTAGTACTCCAGAAGAGTGTAAACAAAGTGAGAATTTGATAACTGTAGATGTTGAAGTGGAGGTGGACGCTAGTATTACTGAGTAGCTTGTAGAAGAAAGTACACAGTTTAAGGTAATTTTTTCTGAAAAAACAAAACTATGAGGTCGATTACGATGGCGGACGGAAACGGGTCCGAGCGCCATGTTCGCAGCAAATATACTCCCGTCCGCACTGCGGATAAACCGCCTGTGCGATTAGGATTTTTCCGCCAGCACACACCGACCGCGGCGGACGGATCACACCAAAGACCGCCGCACATGGACGGTACCACAGAAAAACCGTCCGCCGCGGATACAACGTCCACAGAAACAGGCCCGACCTCCGCCAGGCCTGCGGAGGTACCGCCCGCATGATTAGAATAACCCCGCCATCCCAACAGAACTCACCACCGTCCACGACTGCCGTGGTAAAAAAGCATCGACAAACAGAACTTGGCTGGGGGAGGACCAAACGAACATCACCCTTGCCGTCAAACCGAAACAAAAATGGCGGACGAAAATAAATAGTAAACCAAAAAGACAGGACACACACCTACCTAGAACAGCCACCCCCAACAACTACACGGCCCAATGACACACCCCTAGCACGAACAAGAGCATCCAAGTCTCCACACCCACAGAACACCTGACTGCAAAAAACCATTGGGACACAACCACCACATAGAGTATAATAGGAATCACTCCCATTACCGCAATCCTTTGCATCACAGCACAGCTGCAAGAAAGAGGCACACATCACACACAACAGGCACACACAAACACACATACAACCTGCACACCAACACACCCACCACACCAGCCCCCACATCACCATCCCTACATACCACACACCTGCACACCCAACACCCCCAATACCTTGCACACCACACACTATGGTCCCCAAGAAAAACCCCAAGTTCACAGAGAGTGAGTTGAAGGTCATGGTGGATGAAATCATCTGCCTAGAATGACATCTGTCCGGTACCCTAGTCCAGCAGACCACCTTGGCAAATTAAACCACAATGTGGGACAGGATAGTGACCAGAGTGAATGCTTCTGGGACCGTGCCACGCACCAAACACGATATCCAGAGGCGGTGCCACGACCTCAAGGAAAGGGTGAAAGGCATCAGGGCCAAGAACCACCTGCGGGCACACCACACTGGCGGAGGCCCTCCCATGGATCCAATACCATACACCCAATGGGAGGAGAAGGTGCTAACAACACTGCACCCTGAGAGCCTGGAAGGAATAGATGAGGGAGTGTAGGCTGGTAAGTACAAACCAATGACCACCATCACACTGTTCTGATGCTGGATTGTGCCCTCTCATGTGCTGCCTCAGATGGACCTGCTCTGTTCTGTACCATGGACTGTTGATTCACATTGCCCCTGTCATGTGCTGCCTCAGATGTACCTGCTCTGTTCTATCCAGTGTGCATGCTCCTGGCTACTCACAAAGTCAACCTCTGTGCTGGACAATGAAGCAAGTTAATCCTGTGTTGTAGTTTATCTGTGTCATTCCTGGTTGTCTCCTTGCATTGTTGCTGCTGTTGTACATGCTGCGTCTGCCACTTTCACATAACCATTGCCCAGCACTGTTTTCTTTCGTTTGGCAGTGATGACAGTCAATACAATATGGCTGTGGACTGTGTAAGGGTGGGGAGGCACTCTGAGGCTTATTTTGGGGCAACACTGGCTTCCCATTCACTGCAGGTTATGTGCATGTGTCACACTCATGATTTGTGGCTACCCAGTCGGTTGTTTAGTCTCAACTTTGTCAGTCAACATGTCAGTGCTCATCGTGTGTGTGTTGGTTGTTGATGTGTGTGCAGCAGGGTTGTTTTTTGTGGTGTGTGGTGTATGGCCCCTGTTTGTTAGTGGGGTAGGTGTGGGGTTTGCCTGAGGGTGGGCCAGCATATTTCCTTATGTATGGTATGCCTTGTGTGTTGGTGTGTGTATGTGGGCCTGTGAGCTGTGTGGCCTAGCAATTCCTGCCTGCCTTCCTACCTAGGTGATTGTGGGCATGGTTTCCATTGTCTGCTCCGCTACGTTGTGTTGTCCAAGGTGTGGCTGTTTGTTCGGAGTGCGTGTGTGTTCTGGGTGCGTGGGGTTAGTTGTGCCCAGGTGGTTTTCCTGGGGGTGCATGTATGTGTGTTCCTGTCCAGACCTGGGGTTCTGTTGTGGGCAGGGGCTTCGACAAGTGCGTGGTGTGTGTGTTGTGTGTTTGCGTACCTGCGTCGTCGGCGGCAACGGTCCATGACTTGCTGGTGGTGGAGCATGAAGAGTACCGGGAATGCGTGTAGAGCTGGGTCCATGGCGGTGGTCTGGCTGTGGTGGGTCTCTCTGCAATGTTTTGCCTCTCAGCTGTGGTGGTTCTGCCGTGTTCGGGCTGGTGGTTTTCCCGCAGCGATTTGCTGTGTGGTTTCCGCCATCGTGATTTTGAGGACGGTCGAGACGTCATTCCGTACGGCGTTGTCTCTGGATTGGTTACGTCCACCACGGGGTCGGGTGTATTTACGCGGCGGATCACGTTCTTTCGGCAGTGCTTCCCATCCTAATATGGTGGACGGGCGATCCGCGGCTTGCGGACTGTAAAAAGAATTTTCCGCCTACTCCAGGCCGGCGGTCGTCCTTCCGTCCGCCATGGTAATCGACCCCTATGTTTTTCTTTGTTGTCGATGTACTCACTATAGAAATCAAACAAGGAATGTTGATCTGTATTTAAAAAGTGAAAAGGTAAACAATGATAAGTGGCAGGAATTTTGTGCGTATTTGTTAGTGGAAATTCGTTCTGAGTTGGGTAGTGATCAGCGTATTTGTAAATATTGTTACAGCAAACTAAAAGAGAACAAAAAAGCAGCTAGAGCTGTACATATTAACCTAGAGTTGGTAGCTATTTCTGTGGAACTGGTAGATTTAAATACGTATGAGTCAATTCTGATTCAATCTGTGCACCCGTTTCAGGCTATTGTTCGTATGGAGCCTAAAACAGGTAAGCTGCCCTCATCAGATTTACTAAGAGGCTTACAAGGAAGAGTTGTGTATTTACTTTTAGATTTAAAGAAAAATATTGAAACTATTGGTGTAGAGAAAGAGTAAACTGAACCTCTGGTTATTCTAGTTAATGGTGTTCCTACGAAGAGTCGGAAAAAATGGCAAGAATTAGTAGAAGTCACCAAAGTGCAAAAGGCTATGTAATATCTCATAAAAAAACAATCTTTTTGATAAAAATGTGTATGTGGTAGAAGAAGAAATAGTTTTAGGAGATAGTTTTAGGAGATGATAGCCAAATTTTAAGTGGCTAAATTGGAAAAGTGGACATCTCCAAAAGTGAAGAAATTTATGAACATTATAGTGTACATCCTTTACATTCAAAGGAAGAGATTGGAAATACTATTGAATTATTCTAAATAAAAAAAGTGAAGGGAACTCTCATGAGTGTTTCGGAAGGGAGTTTGGAAGCTCATTGTTTTCCACAGCTCTTCCCCATTGGAAAAGGTGGACAATATGAAAAATGACCAGTACAGATACCAGCGTCAGAATATCGTACAACAAGATAGTACTTAGAAAATCCAAGATTTGAACAATATATTCCATATATATTTCATCTTCTGTTTGCAAGTGACTTGCCTGGACTTTCATATGCAGTGAACCACATATTAAAAACAAGAGTTCATATTCAACATGTTTCTGCAAAGGAATTCATGGACAAAGTGCAACAGAGAAACGATTATTTAGAATCTCAATTGATTAATTTGATGGCGTGCCAACATGGTACTAATGAGTATTGGTATTGTCGTCACAGAGAACCTAAATGTATGTTAAGGAACTTAGGAACCCCTTCATGGTTTGTTACACTAAGATGTTCTGAAAATGCATGGGACGATTTACTTGAATTTCTATGAGAAGCAAATTCAAATATTAAAAACATTGAATTCCAGACAGGTGGAGAACTGTGTTCCTTGGATCCTGTAAACGTGTGCAGATACTTTAATCATAGGCTTCAATCTATGATGTAATTTTTCTGCAATTAAAACAACACACCTCTTGGAGATGTTATTGATTTATTTTTGAGAAAGGATTAGTAAGCAAGAGGTGCTCCTCATATACATATGCTTTTATGGATCAAGGATGCACCTACAATTGGAACTGATTCTGATGAGACTGCTTTATCTTTCATTGAAGACTGTTACATGTGGAATTCCAGAAACAGGAGAAGAAAATACCTTAAGACAACAAGTTTTACGGTTTCAAACTTATTGATGTGGGAAATATTGTCAACGGAAATACAAGTCAAAGGAAAAATTTTATACAAAATGTAATTTTGGATTCCCAACATCCAATAATTTCCAAAGGAAGAGTCAACCGTTTCATGTCAGCAGTGAGGCATACTATAACTCAAAAATCTCAAAGAATACTTACAATATAAATAGAAGCAAAAATCCAAAGTATTTAATGATTATATTCCAAGTAATTTTGACAATTTGGAAAGCAAATATGGATATCCAGTATGCTGCAGATAATTTGATTGCTGTTGCTCGCTATGTGACGTCATACATGACAAAATCTGAAAAGACAGAGTTGACCGAAATGTGTGAAGAAATTTCACAAGAGTAGACTCCTAGTAAAAAATTGTACAGCTTTAGTTTGAAGATGCTTCCCATCGAGAGATTGGAACCTACGAATGTTTGTCTACAGGTTTATTTTTAAAGTCAAGAGGAATAATTTGTGTAAGTCTAGGTCTTGCTGCAACACAAAATTGAGTATTGAAATTTGTACAAGAAATTGAATTCTAAGCACTGAATGAACTGGAAAGTAAAGCCCGCTTCTTGAAAACATATGTCTCTATGAAATACTGCAATATGACAGCTTTAAGAGAAATATTACAGAGAACATAAATGAAGAAAAATATGAAGTCACTTGCTGTGATGGATGTTTGGTGAAACATACCAAAGGAAATCTCATTATTCACAGGAAACTCAGTTGCGAAACTACAGAAAAAAAGGAATTTTACTATTTAAAACTTCTGCAACTGTACAAGCCTTGCCGTACTGAAATGGAATTACTTGGAGATTTTCAGTGCTATAAAGATTATTTTAATGCATGTTAAGATAACATTCAATGCATAAATTATCTACAAATGTTGAATGAAGAGATTCAACAAGAAGCTACTATTGCAGCTGAAATTGCTAGAGGCAGTACTCAAGATAGTCAAAGTTCTTCTCCACTGAGTCAAGATCCACTAGGAGAACAAATTCTTGAAAATGAAGCAGTAATCGCCATGAGTGAAGTAGAAACAGCAATGCATCAAGCGCAACAGGATATTATGGAGTTGGGAAACTTGGAAGAACAACTAATATTGAGCAGAAACAAATATATCAGCAAGTTACACAACAGATAGACCATGATTTACTTTATGAAAAAAAAAGAATGCAACTGCACATACTTTAAAGCTATTTGAATGTATATCAGTGGTCAAGCCGGTACAGAAAAAAGTTTCTTAATTAATGTTTTGACCAGTTATCTACAGAAAATCACTGAATCACATGTATCTTGTGTTGTAACCACTACAACTGGCTTAGCAGGACACAACATTAAAGGGATTACATTACATTGTTTACTGATGCTACCTGTTGAACATGAAAACAAGATGAAATATCACAAGCTATCTGGAGAAGCTTGTTATGAAGTTTGAAGGGTACTAAAGAAAATGAAACTTCTGATCATTGATGAGGTGAGCAAACTTAATGCTTGCCTTTGTACATTTAAGAATGCAGCTTATTTTAAAAACAGATTATGATGTTTTATTTGAAGAAAAACATTTATTTTTATTCATTAACCTACTACAACTTACTCCTGTCAAAGGACAAGCAGTCTTTAAAACTCTTTGGGAAGTATTGGAAATGTCAACATTTGGTATTATTTTTAATATAAAGAACTTACTAAAAGACTTGTATGTTCATAGAAAACATTTTCCTCTGTCTTTGGCATGTGCAGCGACAATTCATAAATCTCAAGGTTTAAATGTAGATAACGCTTTAATAAATATTGGAAGTACAGTGTTTAAAGAGGGAATGACATACGTTGCATTGTCTCAAGTAAAAACTTTGGGGCAGATTTATGTTGGGAATGCGCCACGTTTGCGTCACGCAACTGCGGCGTAAACGTGGCGCATCCCTACGACCCATTTACAACGTGACGCATCTAGGCAGATGCATCACATTGTAAAGCCCTGCGCCACTTGTGGGCGTTCCGGCGCAGGGTGGGCGTTCCGGGGCAGGTGCGCCTCGCAAAAGTGGCTGAGTGAAATCTATAAGATTGCACTCAGTCACTTTCAGGCCAATGCTGCGTCAAAACCCTGCGCCTGCTTGCGGCAGGCGTAGGTCTTGACGCAGCATTGTAAAGATGGGGCACCCCCGAGCCTTGCTGGAGCTGCGTCACGCTTGCAACGCAACTCCAGCAATGCGGCACCTTTACGGCACAGATGCGTCACGCATCTGTGCCGTTTTTGCCCCATGGTGCGCCGCATTGTAAATGCGGCGCACCATGGGTGGCGGAGCAGCGGCGCAAAATAACTGGCGCATCCCTGGGGATGCGCCAGTTATCATAAATCTGCCCCATTATCTGGACTGTATTGGTTTTGATGAGACAAAGATTAGTGCAGATTCAAATTGTGTAAGAGAGTATACTCGGTTAAGAATACTATATGCTTCCAATTTAGGTGTATATCCTTTTTATGGAAAACATGTAGTATGTCCAAAATGAACATATGAGAAACACTGTAGTGAGGTTGGCTAGAAGAACAATAATCAAGAGAATGGTGAGTCTCCAAAGAAAATTAAAATGGACACTGTTGATGATATTGTAGGATACCAGTTAGAAAATAGTTCAGGTATCCACTGCAATGCTAATGTAATAATGGACGTTGTGTTTTTTCTAGAAAATTTACATCATCAAATTATAGAGATTCGAAAAAAAGATTTTGTTCTTTGTTGCATAATATTTTTGAAAAGTTGACAACTGGTAAAACTAAAATCCAAACTACTTGTGGCATTTGGCATCTTTTGGACATATGCTCTGGTTCTTCACAATTTACACTTAATGTACAACAAAATGCTCAAGAAATTCTTATGTTTATTCTTGCAATATTAGAAGATGAAGGAATACAAATTGAAAATCTGTTTGGACTACATTACAGATGTGATCATGAATGTGATAGTTATTCTTTTACTTTTATCACCAAAATAGACACTGAACAATTCATATATTTGACAACACCAGATTGCAAAACAGTGTCTTTTAACAGATTAGTAAAAACAGCTAATCAAGATATGAAATTTACTCACTGTGAATCAGAAATGTTGTCAACATTATTCATAGAAAGATTTGGACAATATGTATTGTAATGCTACAATGTTGTAGAGATGATGGAAAAACATTGGAAACAAGAATTAAAAATTTAGTTGCACGTCAAGTGTCAATTTCAGGAAGAAGTTTAAAAGCAGTGACTATTATTTTCCATGATGGACCTAGTAGAACATCTGGACACTATACTGTGTATTTAAGACGCAATAAAGGATGGACACATTCTAATGATGCTCATTTAGAATTCAAATGTCGGTTCCTTATGAATGACCAAATTCATAGCTAATATTTTTGATGCCAAAGTCCTGAAAACATCATTCGGGCTATTGGGAAGATGTCAATATGAATTACAAAGTTTATTTTGGATATTTTTAATACAAATAATTTCGGAAACATAATTCGGCCCATAGGGAAAATGTCAACAATTACTGTTTCAATTATCATTTTTCTTCTTTGATATTGTATTTAGAACATTGTGCTTGAAAGAAGCAGTTCATATATGTGATCTTTGCATTATATGCAATGTTAATGAGAGTGTTTATTTTTGAAAATGTAAACTGATAGTTGGGTTTTCTTGTAAATATTTTAAACACAGATTTAGATTTTTTTAACAACCTTATTGATTGTATTTTTTTGCCGGCTGTTAAATGATGATCAACATTGAAATCACTGTGTATGGTGGAATTCAATAGAATCTGAAACAGCAAAAAAGGCAAACTAAATATATTATGTAATTCTAAAAATGATGTTGTGTTCTTAAAACTATATCATATGCCATAACAATATTTTTTCTTGTCTTTTACAGAAATTAATTCTAAAGTTTGAAAATATTTTAAATGTATATTATAATAAATACACTGAAAAAAATGTTTAAATGAGTTTCATATCTACTTCAATAAAGAAGGTTAGATAAAGTAAGATAATAACAATGCAATAAAGATAATGTATTGAATTTATAGTTGGAGTCACTTTTATTGCGGTCATTCGTTTAATTTTTGTTTTATCTCACTCATCAAATTACTTTACAGGAACATATGGTCTTCTTCAATCTCTTAAATATAACCTCTGTAGCTACAAAATCACTTATACAGTACCAATTTACAGCTTTGTTTGCTGTGATAGTACCTGTCAGCTCTTTAATCACCCAAGGATACCTGTGCACTTACCAAATTACTCAGGCACAACTGATGTATTCCTGCAATCACACAGGTACTAGTTATCCTCTCATGCAATAACTCAAGCATTATCCATGCACTGTTCACTCATCTATCAACTACCCATGCAGTTCTGTAATCCTCTGGACACTACTCATTTATTTCTTCAAATACCCAGGCACTACTAATGGACTCATCTAATCCCCAATAACTAGCAGTGCACTTATCCAATCACTCTGCCAATACCCAAGCACTTTTAAAATCACCATGAACTGTCCTTGCATTCCTCTAATCATCCAGTCATTTTCCTTGTACTCATGCAATGACCTAGGTACTAGCCATGCATTCAAGCAATCATCCAGACATTACCTATAACGTCATGTAATTACCCAGGCATTAAGCATACACTTGTAAAATAAACCAAGCAATACCCATGCGCTAAGGAAATCATGCATGCACAACACATGTACTCCTGCTATCACCCAGGCACTACTCATGCAGTTATGCAATAATCCAAGCACTACCCATGCACTGCTCCAATCACCCGTGCTCTACCCTATGCAGTTCTCTAATCACCTAGACACTACTCATTCACTTCAATTATGGAGGCACTTCCTATGCACTCCTCCAATCACCCAGCCAGAACAATGTACTTATCCAATTACTCCACCAATACCAAAGCACTTTTGGGATCACCATGCAGTATCCCTCCACTCCTTGAAGCATCCAGACAGTGCCCAGGCAATCATGCAATGACCCAGACACTAACCATATATTCTATCAATCATCCAGATGTTACCTATAAAGTCATGTAATTACCTAGGCATTAAGCATGTAAAATTAACCAAGCAATACCCATACACTTAGAACATCATGCAGGGGCTACACATGTACTCTTGCTATCACCCAGGCACTACTCATGCACGTATGCAACAACCCAGGCACTACCCATGCACAGCTCCAATCACACGTGCACTACAGCATGCACTCCTACAATCACCCAACCAGTACCATGTACTTAACCAATCCCTCCGCCAATACTCAAGCACTTATAAAATCACCATGCACTCTCCTTGCATTCCTCTGATCATCCAGGCAGAACTCATGTAATAACCCTGACATTAACCTTATATTCAAGCAATCATCCAGACAGTATCTAGAAAGTCATGTAATTACCCAGGCATTAAGCATGCACTTGTAAAATCAACTAAGCAATAACCATGCACTTAGAAAATCATGCAGACACTACAAATGTACTTGTACTATCACCCGCGTACTACGCATGCACTTACACAATAACCCAGGCACTAACCATGCACTGATCCAATTACCCATCCAGTACCATGCACTTAACCAATCACTATCCATGTATTCCTCTAATCATTCAGGCAATACCCATGTACTCATGTAATGTCCTAGGCACTAACCATGTATTCAAGCAATCATCCAGACATTATCTATGACCTCATGTAATTATCCAGGCATTAAGAATGTACTTGTAAAATCATCCAAGCAATACCTATGCACTTAAAAATCTTGCAGGCACTACACATGCACTCCTGCTATCATCCAGGCACTATTCATGTACTTATGCAATAACCCAAGCACTACCCATGCACTGCTACAATCACCTGTGCACTACCCTATGCACTCCTTCAATCACCCGGCCACTACCATGTGTTTAAGCAATCACTCTGCCAATACTCAAGCACTTATAAAATCATCATGCACTATCCTTGCACTCTTACATTCACCCAGGCATTACCCATGCACTCATGAAATTATCCAGGCATTACCAATAAACTAAAGCAATCACCCAGGCAGTAGCCATGCACTCTTCTAATTACTCAGGCACTACTAATTCACTCTGACGATTACCCACAGATTACCTCTCCACTCATACAATCACTCAAGCACTACCAATGCACACCTGCAATCATCCAGACATTACTCCTGCACTCTAGCATTCACCCAGACACTACCCAGGCACTCATGCAATCAGTCAGGCACTAGCCATGCACTAATACATGTACTTTTTTTGCAACAGGTTTTCCCCGATCCCGGGGAAAAGTGGAGTCGCTGAAAAAACGGCTATGAATCGCTTACTTCAGTGAAAATTCCAAGTTTATTTTCATAAATCCATTAGGGGGTCAAATAACAAAAAACAACAGGTTGTTTTTTGTTATTTGACCCCCCAATGGATTTATGAAAATAAACTTGGAATTTTCACTGAAGTAAGCGATTCATAGCCGTTTTTTCAGCGACTCCACCTTTCCCCGGGATCGAGGGAAAACCTGTTGCAAATTGTTAGCGGTTGGCTCAACCGCAGGAGTAACGCGACCGAGGGAAAGCAGCGCCTATCGAAGAGAAAGGGAGCCGAGTAATACATGTACTTATACACTTCTGCTGCACTTTTACAATCACTTAACCACTCTCCATACAGTGTTCCAATAATCCAGACACTGCATGTACACTCAGTAAATCAACCAGGTGCTTCTAATGCAGTCATCCAATCACACAGAAAGTACCTACGCACTCTTCTATGCACCCAAGCATTACCCATACAATACTTCAATCATCCCTACATTACCCCATGCATTGATGCAATTATGCAGACACTATCTATACACTCCTGCAATCATCTAGATACTACCCATGTACTCTTCCATGCACCCTGGCATTACTCATGCACTCCTTCAATCACTCAGACACAATTTTTTTTTTAAATAAGTTTTTATTGCAGAATTATTAACAAAATATCGAGCTAGTACGACCATCATCACCACCTCAGTACAAGGCATTATACTTTCTCAAGGTTGTACACGGCCCTTCAGCCCACATCCCGGAGGCCGGGCGGTGCAGCAACGAGTTCCAGCATGAGATCGTCATGAGTGTTACAGAGGGGTTTCCGGCCAACAGCACAATGAAGTATCTGCTTTTTTCCCCCCAACAACTCCCCCCCCCCAATCACCCCCTGACAGAATCGTTCCCCCCACGTGGGCAGCGCACGGACCCACAGGATCTATGGAGCAGATCTCCGCAAATACCTTCCCAAGTTGACCACCTGTTAACACTTACCAACCTGTTCCCGCTGGAGGTCCCTACCTAGCGCCGCGCGAACTCCCCCTGTGGACCCTATCTAAATTTTGTTATCGGCTTCTTGCCCATTCCTATCAGGGTGGCGTGAAAACCCCCCTATTCCCCTCCCACCCCCCTGCTGCTACTGATGTGGGTTGTAACTGTGGGTTCCGGACAGAATGACTCGCTATCAATAGGGATTATGCCTACTTGCCCCTGGCTTCATGGAACTCCATGCGCAAGAAGTCCCTCATCCTCATCTTCCGTCAAATAGTCACACAAAGCCTGCACAATCATCTCCCAAGCTCTAGCCATCTCCAGGCTCTTCTCATTACCCGTTCTGGTGGCTTGACGCATTCTCAGCACACTTTCACACCTAGACCATTTCAACAACTCGTTCGTCCATCTCCTGACAGAAGGGCCCTCCTTGGATTTCCAGTGCCATGTAATCTCTCTCTGGGCCAGCATGACCCCTAGGTCGATAAACTTGCTCGTGATTTTCGTTTTCGCTGTGTGGGAAACCAAAGTAGCAGGCATGCCGCCATATCAAACGCCACTTCCCTGTCTGTGATCGCGTTCAGAAGCTCACCCACCTCCGGCCAGTATGTACCCAACCTTGGGCATCCCCACAACATATGATCCAGCTCAGCTCCGGGCGCCGAGCACCTCGGGCATGCCGCCTCCTGCACCTGAAAATGCCGTTGGAGTTTCCCTGGGGTCAAATAGGCTCTATGCAGTATGAAAAAGTGCACCTGCTGGAACCTGGCATTCCTACTACCCTTCCACGTCCGCTCCAGTATGTGGCCCCAGACCGTGTCCGGAATGGGCTTGTCTATACTGTCCTCCCATTTTGCCTTCAGCGTCGTGAGTGGTTCAAGCCCCTCATTCAACATCCTCGATTGGAGACAAGTTACCGCCTTGATCGTGCCCGCCGCCATCACTACATACTGGCATGCCATAGTCGTGTCCGGCTCCGTTAGTCCTACTTTCCAGTGTTTTTGCATCGCTGCAGAGATCGCTGCGTGTAGGAGATAACCCCCATCCGGGAGACCAAATTGTTCCTGCAGCGCCCCAAATGGGGTCAGCTGCCCTTCCACATACAGATCTCCTACCACTTGTAGGCCCAACTCCTCCCACTCCAACAGCAGAGACCAGTCACCCCCGTGTGGCAATGCCGTAAGCATCCCTAGGGGGATCTCCGGAGCATAAGGTCGTGTGACCCGCGCCCTCTTCAGGCTCCTGTGCCAGCACAACCGGAGGGTTCTCTCCTCCAGGGTGAGCTCTCTTAAGTCCAATTTCTGTTGCATAATTATATAGGACAGGACGTGCCTTTGGATACCCCTTCCTCGGACCTGGTCTGGGCCCCTGAATTCGCAAGCGACGTTCTGTGTCAGCACCTGGAGCTGGGACGCCAGTTAATACAATTCAAAGTCGGGCACCGCCATCCCCCCTCGAGTTTGGGTTCGGTCATATTGTGCAACGCCACCCTGCGTCTGCCATGTCCCCAAAGAAAATCAATGATCATTGACCTCAAGTCTTTAAAGATCCGCTGAGGGATCCAGATTGGAAAGGTTCTAAAATAGTATAGCAGTCGCGGCAGAGCTACCATTTTTAACAATGCCACTCGACCCTGCACCGATAAAGGGAGGGAGGCCCAGAAGGACATGCATCCCCGCAGTCCCCTGATGCATCGACCTATGTTACCTTCTAGGAGACTCGCAGCATCATGGTAAATTCTGACTCCTAGGTATGTGAAGCACTTGTCTTCCCAGACCACGTCTACTTCAAGAGGAGGATATTGCATATCCGTTCGCAATGGGAAAACACACGTTTTAGCCCAGTTCACCCTAAGTCCCGACAGTCCGCCGAAGGACGATAGCATCTCCATGGCCCCCCCAAGAGCCGCCCCTGTGTCCTCCAAATACAGCAACAGATCATCTGCATATAACAAGATGTGGTGGGTGTCCCCATTATATCTAATTCCATTAAATGAAGCTCCCGTTCTAGCCTGCGCCGCCAGTGGCTCCATCGCGAGAGCGAACAGAAGAGGAGATAGCGAGCATCCCTGCCTCGTTCCTCTACGTACCGGATAAGCGGGTGATACGACCGACCCCAATCGCACCCTAGCAGTGGCAGCTGAATAAAGGACCATTGTCCATTGCCCAAAGCCTCCACCTAGTCTGAACTTCTCTAACACCCCATCCAGATAACACCATTCAAGGCTGTCAAAGGCCTTCTCAATATCTACCGATAGTACAGCCGAGGCATGGTCCGAGCTTAAGGCGCCGTGCAGAATGCGGATCAGCCGGCGGGTGTTAATGGCCGTGTTCCTGGTAGGAATGAACCCTGCTTGATCTTCGTGCACCAGTGTGGTCATGTGTGGCAGTAGTCTGGTGGCCAGGATGTGGCTCAAGATCTTGTAATCGACAGTCAGCATAGAGAGGGGTCTATACGACGTCACATCTAGCGCATCCCTACCGGGTTTCAACAGCGGCACCACTAGTGCCTCCCTCATGGAGCTAGGGAGGTGCCCAGGGTTACAGCTTCTGAGTACACCGTCAACAGCCTGGGTGCCAACACATCAACATACTTCACATAGCATTCAATTCGGAGGCCGTCCACCCCGGCGTCTTGTTTCTAGCCATCTGCTTAATAGCCCCCCGAATCTCCATTAAAGTGATTGGTCCGCCCAAAGACTTCGCCGTTTCCTCATCTAGCACTGGAAGCTGCACAGTGCGTAAATAGTCGCCTATTGCGGAGGGTTCCGCTTCCAACTGTGTGTCATAGAGGCTCATATAATACTTCTGAAAGCGCGTTAATATTGCCGTTTGTGAGTGGACTACCTCCCCCGACTCAGTTCTGATACCCATGATCGGGTTACCACTTCCCCTCCTCAACTTCCCTTTCTCTCAACCCCCCTCACTCTGCCAGATGACCGTTCCCTCAGTGCTACCTCTCCTAACTGACAGGACCTCCGCAACCAATGCACCTCTGTTCCTCCCAAACCTCCTACACTCCCATGACGCCACACAGGCCTCCCCCCTCCTACTTCCCTACCGACGTGTTCCGCACCTTTCTCCCCCTAAATTTGTCCTTACTTCCTCTCCCTCTTGCAACACCAACAATGACAACTCTCCCTTAACCCCCAATTCACTTACTCCCGCTCCCAACCCCCACCTTTCCCCACCTGTGAACCCCACCCCCAACACACCTCCTGTCCCCCCACTTCTCCCTGCCGTCCACCACCAATTCCACCCCCCCTTATTTCAATCGAGCCACCCAACCTTCCGCGCTCTGCCTCTTTCTCACTGGAAAATACGCTTGGCTCTCTGATCACCTCCATCTCTCAGCTTACAGCTGCCATTTCACTTTTATGCTCTAAGATCTCCACCCCTCCATGCACCTCTACTCCCTCCCAACTTCCACAGAGATACACCTCGCCCCCTCACCCCAATACAGCCAAGCTCAACCTTTCGTCTGCAAACGTCGTTAACTTACACAAGCCCCTGAACGCCACCCTTCTTCAACAGGCATACCCTAACAACCCCACTGTCTACACTATTCCGACCATCACCTCTGTCAGAACAAAGCGTCCACCTAAACCCTCCCGAGCACCCCCGCAAATGTATAATATCCCGATCACCCTTCAGAGCCCAAGTGCCCCCGTCACCAAAACAGTCTTGACAGAGCTGCGCTGTATGCTTCACAACTGCAGATCTGCAGTTAAACACAAACTTGAAATATCCGACACCATCTCCCTTCACAAACTTGACATGCTCTTCCTCACAGAGACCTGGTTCAAAGATACCTCTCACTCTATATTTGATCTCCTAGTACCCACAGGTTATTCCATATTTAGGAATGACAGAACTGAAAACACGGGGGGAGGTGTTGCAGTCATCTTCAGAAACGCCCTCCAACTTAAGGCGTCTCCTAGCAGCTCCTCCCACACCTTTGAATGCCTTTCTCTTGAACTTCAATTGCAACACCGTTCACCGCTCAGATTCCATATCATTTACCGCCCGCCTCGTAGTAGTAGCTCTTCGTTTATAGAAGATCTCAAAGACTTCATCAGCGACCAATACTCTCAAAGTGACAATCAGACCATCGTGGGTGACTTCAATCTCCACTGGGGCGCACCGCAAGACTCCTCTGCGAACTCACTGGCCACCTTCTTCTCGGCAAATGATCTTATCCAACACTGCACTGAACCAACCCACTCTAAGGGCGCAATCCTGGACCTTGTTATTTCTAAAGCAGGCATGCTTTCTACTTCTACCCCTATTCATGTAGATTGGTCTGACCACCACCTCATCCCATTCTCTCTTCAACTTTCACACTCTATAACTCTTGGCCAACCCAAAAGGGCCATCTCCTGGTTCCGTGACGCCAAAAACATTGATGTCGGTCCCCTCTGTGAATCAGCTTTGCTTTCACTTCCAAGGCTAGACCCGAACATAGCTGTTGACGATCTCACCTCCCAATGCCTCACAGTTCTTGCAGCTGAAATTAATAACGTCGCTCCACTTAAAAGCAAAAGGATAAGGCCCACTCCCTCAGCACCTTGGTTCAACAAATCCCTTTATGAGGAAAGGAAGCAGCTAAGAGTCCTGGAGAAGCAATGGAGGCAATTGCCTTCCACTGACAATTTAGCCTTGCTTCGCACAGCAAGATCCAAATACCACAAGCACATCTTCCTTGAGAAAGCGACGCACTTCAAAACCCTCCTTGATTCCGCCAAAAATAGACCCAAAAAACTATTCGATCTCATCAAGACTCCAAGCTGCTCTCCCCCAACCTCCAAGGTGGAGGATTCTACAAAGAGAGCAGCGGAGTTTGCTGTTTTCTTTGATGAAAAGGTGAAATCACTTGTGGATCAGGTTGCTCATCCTACACCCCCAGAGGAGCGCACATCCTTAACCATTTGGCAGAGCTTTGACCCCATATCTGAAGATGCCCTTCTCAAGTGCATACGCGAAACAAAGCCCTCCAACCATTCTCTTGACCCTATTCCCACTGCCATTGCCTTTGACTTCTATACCCATTCCCTCTCCTATTGGTCCACTCTGATCAATATCTCCCTCTGGCAAGGATCCCTTCCTGTCTCCTTCAAAGCTGGGCAGGTCACCCCTCTGCTGAAAAAGCCCACTGCTGATGCGAGTGACCTCAACAACTTCCGCCCCATCACCAACCTTCCCTTTCTTGCGAAGATCACGGAAAGATGTGTAGCCAAACAACTCTCTCGTCATATCAAGGACAATGATCTTCTTGACAATTGTCAGTCCGGCTTCATCCAAAACTGCAGCACTGAAACAGCCCTACTGCAAGTGGTTGATGATGCGCTGAGGATACTCGACTCAGGGGGGTCCTGTCTGCTAATTCTCCTTGACCTTTCCGCAGCCTTCGACACTGTTAATCACAACACCCTCCTCAATATTCTTCAACAGAGAATGGGCTTGGAGGGCACTGTGCTTAAATGGTTTGCATCCTTCCTCTCTGACAGATCTCAAATGATCAAAATAGCGAACAGTCTTTCTTCTCCTGTGGCGGTGTGTCAAGGTGTTCCCCAAGGCTCTATACTTGCACCCACATTGTTCAATCTCTACTTAGAACCACTGGGAAACCTCCTAAGCAAATCCGGGATTCACTATCATCTCTATGCAGATGACACTCAACTCTACCTCAAGGTTGCCTCCACTCATGACCTCTCCATCCTAAGCTCCACTCTCGACTCCATTCAAAATTGGATGTCATCTCATCAACTGATTCTGAATCCCTCCAAAACTGAATTCCTCCTCTTCTCCTCCTCACTCTCTCCTCCCCCGGTTCAATCATGGATGGATCAGATGAATCTACTTAACAATAAACCCATCATTGTCGACAGCGCAAAATCCCTTGGTGTCATTCTAGACAAAAATCTCAATCTAACTCCCCACATCAATTCTATTGCAAAATCTGCTCGCTACCAACTGCGCCTTCTTTGGGGAATACGTCGCTTCTTCCCGGAGCATGGCCTTATAACCCTGGTGCAATCGCTGGTCCTCTCCAGACTAGACTATTGCAATTCTCTTCTTACTGGCCTCCCCAAATCTCACCTGTCCCCACTTAAGTCTGTCTTCCATTCAGCAGCTCGTTTCATTTAAGGGGCCAAAAGAAGCGATCACATCACACCGATGTTATCCACCCTCCGCTGGCTTCCCTTCGAAGCTAGAGCTATCTACAAGACCGCTTGTATCACCCACAAAGCCTTGCACTCCTCCTCTCCCCGCTACCTGGCAAATAAACTGAAACTCTCTGGAGGCTCTAGACCTTCACGCAATGCGGAGAATCTACTGCTTGAACCTCCCACTTTCAAGAAGGAAAGAACAATGGCCCAATCCTTTTCAGGCAATGCAGTGAGAATCTGGAACTCGTTTCCGCCTCAGCTCCGGACCACCGCCTCCTCCCAGGCCTTCAAAAGGGACCTCAAAGCTCTCCTCCTCCAGAGACACCTCCAAAAGTAATTCACGTCCTCTTGCTATTTGGAGGAAGACTTCCCACTACTGATATTTTCTACTTTCCATGACCATGGAAGTGTCTTCCCGGTGTTTGTCCTGTGGTTGGAGTGTCTGCCTTTTCGCAGTATTCTCCATGTTCTTGTGTTCGGTGCCCTTTTGTAACATGCACACACCACTTTGCCCTTGTAACACACGGCTGCTACCTCTCACATGTTTTTACCTTTGAATACTTGCACAAGTGCCACCTTGCCTACGTAACGCTTGTTCGTGTGCCTAGCATTTATTGCAGTATTATACCTCAAATTATACTCTGTTTTCTCTTATTACTACACACTTGTCACTTTCCTCTTGTGCACTTTTGACTACCTCATGTATTTTTGGTTGCTCACAATTTTTACTACCTCAAGTATTTTGTTTGCTCACAATTATCACTATTACCTTTACTACCTCATGTATTTTTGGTTGCTCACAATTTTTACTACTACCTCAAGTATTTTGTTTGCTCACAATTGTCACTTTTACCTTTACTACCTCATGTAATTTTGGTGGCTCACAATTTTTACTACCTCATTTATTTTGTTTGCTCACAATTGTCACTATTACCTTATGTAAGTAACGTTTGCTTTTGTAATCTGCTCTTTTGTAATGTTTCTCATTATGTTTCATTTCTGTTCCTAATGTGAAGCGCTCTGACGCCTTCGGGTAAAGTCCGCGCTATATAAAAATGCATAAATAAATAAATAAATAAATAAATAGGCTCCAGGTTAGCAAGTTTTGCAAGCAGTGTGCCCACCTTATCTCTCTCCGCATGCACCTTAGTGAGGTATAGCTTGTAATCATAGCATCGCAATCGCTCCGTTTCTTTTGCCACCAGTTCTCTCGCTTCCAGCAGTTGGTCCTGCAGGTCTGGCCTTTCAGGCCTACGCCGTTCAAGCTCTCTCAGCACACATTCCGCCTTCCCCAGATCCGCCAAGACAGTCGTCCTCACATTCGAGAAGCTGCCCATACAGACCCCCCTCACCACCACTTTCATCGCATCCCATTCCACCGATCTCGTGGCGGCTGACCCTTCGTTCTCATCAAAGTAAAGCGCCATGCCCTGGTGGACCCTGTCACTAAACACTGAGTCCTCAAGTGTATCAGGCCTTAGCCTCCATGTTGGGACCGAAGACCTCGCCCCCTGCCATGGTACCGCTGTCAATAAGGGATTGTGGTCCGAGATGGTCCTAGCAAGGTATTCAGTGTGCAACACCATGGCAGCCAGGGGCCACTACATAGGATGGAATCTATTCGGACATGTAGTGCGTGTAGTGCTGAGGAAAAAGAGCAGTCCCTAACATTAGGATGCTGTTCCCTCCACACGTCTATCAGGCCCCACCTCTCCTGCCAGTCCTTCCTGTGCGCCGCTAGCCTACGTACCGGGGAGTCAGCCAAAGGTGGGTGCGATCTATCCCATGTCACATCAGTGATTGAATTAAAATCCCCTCCCAGTATAATGAGGCCCGTCAGGAAGTGGGCCAGCAAGCCTGTAAGAGTATCAAAATATCGGGCCTGATCAACATTGGGGGCATAAACACTACACAGGATCACCTCCCTGCCATAAAGCCTCCCTTCCACCACCACATACCTACCCCCAGGGTCCACCAATTGACTCGTGATTTGGAATGAGACCCCCGCTCTGACCCATATCAGCACCCCTCTCGCGAACGCCGAGTAAGAGGTGCCAAACACATGTCCACGCCATCTCTTCTGCAATGCACTACATTCCAGTTTGGTTAAATGAGTTTCCTGCAACAGTGCTATTTGGATGCCTCTCCTCACCAAATAAGCGTGCACCTTGTATCTCTTTGACATAGTCCTGAGTCCACGAACATTCCATGTGAGGCACTTCAAATCAGGTAACGACCCCATCGCAGCCATCACCCCCCCACTTCAATAGTATGAAACTACTCCCCACATCATTGCAGCAGTACCCCTCCCCCAAAACACCTCAACAAACTACCCCAACCCCATTCCCCAGGACAGGACCTAACAACACTGCCGTAGCCCCCATCCAAACCTGTAACATCACACACTGTTCACTATCCTGTGGTAGTCACCACAGAAAGCCTTAAGGGCAGCGGAGGGGTGTCTCAGGGCCGACCCGGGGTAGGCCCAGTCCTCACCCCACGCCCTTGATCCCATATGATAGTTACAACAGAGTACCTGCTAGTCGCCAAGCATCAGGAATTGTCTGCTCCAATAGAGAGCCAGTATCACGTCCTAAAACTATTCATTAAACAGGCCATCTGCTGTCTGTGGTGTGACCGTCGGCCCTGCAGAGCTGTCAACCTCCGGGAGTTCTCCTCCAGATTTTCTCTCCCCATCCTCCGAGTCTGATTCCTCCGACAACTTCTCCTGCTGTCACCCTGTGATAATCGCCATTGCAGATAGCGCTCCTTTGCGGTCTGCTGCCATCAGGTCCGCTCTCATTGCCCTCTTAAGTTTGCGGATTCGATGAGACTTTCGAACCTGGACTGACCTCTGTTTCTCCTTTCCCCTTTGATCTGGCGGTCCGTTCCCGCTCGGTATAACTCCAGCCATCACCATGCCTCATCAAGGGTCTGGAAAAATTGGGTTGTGCCATCGAGGATCACTCTCAGTCGAGCCGTAAAGAGCAGTGAGTATTGTATCCCCTCATCTCTCAGCTCCTTCTTCACTGCCAGGAAAGACGCCCTGCTCCTCTGGACTTTCTGGGTGTAATCCGGGAAGACCGTGACCGAGCTATTGTCCACCTGGAAGGGTCCTGTGGCCCGCGCCCTTTGTATCAGTAGGTCACGATCTTTGAAATGCAGGAGCCTGACTACCATCGGTCTGGGGGGTCGGCCCTGCATGGGTGGACGGGCAGGGACCCTATGTGCCCTCTCAATCGAAAAGAATGGAGACAAGCCATCCGGAGCAACTACTGATTTGAACCAGTGTTCCATATACGCCACTGCGTCGTCCCCCTCCACTTTTTCTGGCAGGCCTACTACCCTTACGTTGTTCCGACGGTTGCGGCTTTCGGAATCCTCCGCCCGTCTCTCCAGCGTCGCCAGTCGGGTAAGTATATCGGACAGTTTATGCTCCGCAGTGACCACCACTGGTTTTAACTCTTGGAGCAGCTGCTCATTTTCCTTCACCCTATCTGAAAGTTTGGCATGGTTCGCTTTCAGGAGGCCCAGTCCTGTAGCCACCTTTTCAATATCCTGGTGCAGAGACTCTTTGGTCGCAGTAATTGCTTCCAATATGCTGTCCAGGCATGTATTCAGTCTGCGTTCTTGTGCTGACGTATCCGGGCTCTCCTGGAGTGTGCCTTCCATGTCCGGCATAGTCATCTGACCCTGTTTCCGCCTCGCGTCTGCTGCGCCACCGACTGCGGCCATCCCGAGCACCACGTGTGATGTCTTAGTAGGGCCTCCGGCGTATTATTCGGGTGAAGTGCTCAATCGCCAGGCAGGGCTACCTCTCGTGCCCCTAGACCCCCCACCGCGTGTTTCCCAGGTAGTGGCCTTCCACTCCAGAGTGCAGATCGTTTGTTCCTGAGGGGTTCTGCGCCAGTGTTCAAAATGGCCGACCTCCGTTTACGCCCTCCGGGAGTGGTCTACCCAGCTCTGCTCGTTCCCGGGAGCCCCCCTGGAGTCCTGCGCCGTTCCGTCCCGGGCCCAGTCTTCCCGTCACCCTGTCACCCCGTGTCAGGTGCAGGATTCTCGCCAACCAGTTGCGGGCTCAATATTTAGGGCGAGGAGCGGGGAAAATAAGGTCAAGGTCCCCTGGTGACTGGGAAGATGCCAGCTCCAACCAGACCGTCAGGCAGTGTAGGAGTCCTCAGCTGCCAAGTGCTGCGGTCGTCGGTGCCACTCAGGCCTGTTCCATCCCCTTCTCAGCGCAATAGCAGCCCTGCCCTGCTCTGGCGGCAGCCGTCTATCACTGTCCGTCGTGGGAGCTGGCGGCGCCCACCTGGGTGTGATCCTTACCGCTGCCTCCAAGCCCACCCGGGTGTAAAGCGTTCCTTGGGGCTCCACGCCGGCCTGCAACCAGCCCACTGCGCTGCTCCTCCAGGAGCCTCTGTGTTCTCCCCGTCCGTCGGTGTCCGGGTGCCGCCCCCGTCCCCACCGTGCAAAGCCGCTGGGCAGCCTCACTTCCAGAGAGCCGCCGAGATCCGCGGTGGGGGGATGGGCTCCCCGATCGCAAGTCCGTGGCACCGCAGAAAGCCCTCCCGTCCTCATCCGCTGCTGGCTGCTTCCGTGGATCAGGCTCGCTCAGCGCAGTTTCCGCTAGGCAGCGGCTTCCTCCTCACCGCAGCTGCAGAACGCCGCGCTCCTCCGATCTGTCTCCGCCGGTCCGGGCAGCCGCCATTTTATAGACTTTGTTCTCGGCTTCCCGGGACCGCAGAGTCAGCTCCCAGCACATCCGTGGGCCATCCGCTAACCCTTCAGAGTGTTCCTTGGTCGGGCCAATGCGACAGGCAGACTTTCGGGTTTTTCGCCGGCCCAGAAGCGAGGAATGACAGGAGAAATACGGGATCTGGCACGGAGCTACAGGCTCACGCTGCCATCCCAGTCGGCGTCCAAGCCAAGCCCCCAATCACTCAGACACTACAGCTGCAGTCATGCAATCACTTATGCACCCACTACCCATGCACTCTTACAATCTCCCAATATTAGCCATATAATCATTTAATCACTCAGATAGTACACTTGTACATCTCCAGTCACTGGGGCACTATACATGCATTCATACAATCAATTATGCAGTACTCATTCATTTCTCCATATATTACACTTACTACAATTCATACAACAGTTACAAATGTGTCTATTTTTAACCCAAACAGGAGATTCTGAAAAGAACCAATATTTTTCTTTCTTTTTTCTTTTATAATTTTTTTTTGATTTTTCAACTCTTTTATGAATTTTTGGGTTTTTTTTTTAAAAGAAAGAAAAAATTACCAGAAACAACAGTGAAAGGCTACAAAACAATATGCAATTTCAAAGTCATTGCAAAAAACAAAACAAAAAAAAATAACAATGATGGTTATCAATTGCAACCACACCAGCATTCAGTGATTGCTCACGATGGCAAAAGAATGTGTTGCTTTTGATGCAAGTCTGCTGCACTGTAGCAAATTGAGGTACAATCTGAGGTGTTGATGATGCAAAAAAAACAGATGAAGTGCTTGGTTGGCCACTGTTGCCCTGTCTAGCTTGTTTTTCCAGGTCACATCTGTGCTGCTCTCTCGCAAGACGTCACAGATGTATATTCTGCTAATACTTAGGCATTGAGAAGGTGCCACAGAAGTACTTCTTGTCAGATCTTTGTGAAAAGACACTGTTTCATAGGAGCACGTAACCTTACGGGCATTAACTGTCTTCTCGCCAGGTGGAAATGTGAAGAAAGCCAATATGATACTTTTGTATCTCACCTTCACTGGTTCTTCCAACTCATCTTCATCTTCAGGTGGAAGCTGCCCTGCTGGATTTAAAGCAGCTATTTTTTGATGAAGAAAACACCAAAAAACTAAAACAAAGAAGAAGCGCAAAACAGAAGACCTGTCACTCCCGAGATGTAGCTGAAAGAATACAAAAATAGGGTGGGGTCCTTCAAGTTCTTGAATCAAGAGCTTCTTAACCAATCAAATACTTTCTTTTGAAGTCACATGGGATTTGCCACCAGGAGCGCACCCGGCACGAATTCCAAAAGATATATTTAACAATAATATATCTTTTTCACAAGTACAAATGAATGATGTTTACAGTTATATTAAGTAATCTCTTGGTATAATATATACAATAAAGTTATAGATATATACTTAACCAATCACTATCCATGTATTCCTCTAATCATTCAGGCCATACCCATGTACTCATGCAATGACCTAGGCACTTACCATGTATTCAAGCAATTATCCAGACATTATCTATGACCTCATGTAATTATCCAGGCATTAAGAATGTACTTGTAAAATCATCCAAGCAATACCTATGCACTTAAAAATCTTGCAGGCACTACACATGTACTCCTGCTATCACCCAGGCACTATTCATGTACTTATGCAATAACCCAAGCACTACCCATGCACTGCTACAATCACCTGTGCACTACCCTATGCACTCCTTCAATCACCCGGCCACTACCATGTGTTTAAGCAATCACTCTGCCAATAC
This sequence comes from Lissotriton vulgaris, assembly GCF_964263255.1. NCBI lineage: Eukaryota > Metazoa > Chordata > Amphibia > Caudata > Salamandridae > Lissotriton > Lissotriton vulgaris. The sequence continues at coordinate 1,184,814,440 of NC_141693.1, read as the reverse complement.
CCAAGCACTTATACAATCATCATGCACTATCCTTGCACTCTTACATTCACCCAGGCATTACCCATGCACTCATGAAATTATCCAGGCATTACCAAAAAACTAAAGCAATCACCCAGGTAGTAGCCATGCACTCTTCTAATCACTCAGGCACTACTGATTCACTCTTACGATTACCCACAGATTACCTCTCCACTCATACAATCACTCAAGCACTACCAATGCACACCTGCAATCATCCAGACATTATTCCTGCACTCTAGCATTCGCCCAGACACTACCCAGGCACTCATGCAATCAGTCAGGCACTAGCCATGCACTAATACATGTACTTATACACTTCTGCTGCACTTTTACAATCACTAAACCACTCTCCATACAGTGTTCCAATAATCCAGACACTGCATGTACACTCAGTAAATCAACCAGGTGCTTCTAATGCAGTCATCCAATCATACAGAAAGTACCTATGCACTCTTCTATGCACCCAAGCATTACCCATACAATACTTCAATCACCCCTACATTACCCCTGCATTGATGCAATTATGCAGACACTATCTATACACTCCTGCAATCATCTAGATACTACCCATGTACTCTTCCATGCACCCTGGCATTACTCATGCACTCCTTCAATCACTCAGACACTACAGCTGCAGTCATGCAATCACTTATGCACCCACTACCCATGCACTCTTACAATCTCCCAACATTAGCCACATAATCATTTAATCACTCAGATAGTACACTTGTACATCTCCAGTCACTGGGGCACTATACATGCATTCATACAATTACTGATGCAGTACTCATTCATTTCTCCATATATTACACTTACCACAATTCATACAACAGTTACAAATGTGTCTATTTTTAACCCAAACAGGAGATTCTGAAAAGAACCAATATTTTTCTTTCTTTTTTCTTTTATATATTTTTTTTTATTTTTCAACTCTTTATGAATTTTTGGTGTTTTTTTTAAAAGAAAGAAAAAATTACCAGAAACAACAGTGAAAGGCTACAAAACAATATGCAAATTTAAAGTCATTGCAAAAAACAAAACAAAAAATTTTAAAAATGATGGTTATCAATTGCAACCACACCAGCATTCAGTGATTGCTCACGATGGCAAGTCTGCTGCACTGTAGCAAATTAAGGTACAATCTGAGGTGTTGATGATGCAAAAAAAACAGAGGAAGTGCTTGGTTGGCCACTGTTGCCCTGGCTAGCTTGTTTTTCCAGGTCACATCTGTGCTGCTCTCTCGCAAGACGTCACAGATGTATATTCTGCTAATGCTTAGGCACTGAGGAGGTGCCACAGAAGTACTTCTTGTCAGATCTTTGTGACAAGACACTGTTTTATTGGGAGCACGTAACCTTACGGGCATTAACTGTCTTCTCGCCAGGTGGAAATGTGAAGAAAGCCCATATGATACTTTTGTATCTCACCTTCACTGGTTCTTCCAACTCATCTTCATCTTCAGGTGGAAGCTGCCCTGCTGGATTTAAAGCAGCTGTTTTTGATGAAGAAAACACCAAAAAACTAAAACAAAGAAGAAGCGCAAAACAGAAGACCTGTCACTCCTGAGATGTAGCTGAAAGAATACAAAAATAGGGTGGGGTCCTTCAAGTTCTTGAATCAAGAGCTTCTTAACCAATCAAATACTTTCTTTTGAAGTCACATGGGATTTGCCACCAGGAGCGCACCCGGCGCGAATTCCGAAAGATATATTTAACAATAATATATCTTTTTCACAAGTACAAATGAATGATGTTTACAGTTATATTAAGTAATCTCTTGGTATAATATATACAATAAAGTTATAGATATATACTTTTCACACTTAAAGATTTGCAATGAATTTGTGATGCCGGTGTGACCCCTCCCCGCAAATACGTACATGACATTACACAAGGTCAAGATTCGTGAAGCCATTGTGCAACTGGCAGGCACCCAGCGCGATTTCCGAAAAATATATTTAATAATAATACATCTTTATTCCAGTTACAAATATATGCTATTTACAGTTGTCTTAAATAATTTCTTGGTATACTATATATAATAAAGTTATATACATAAACGTTTGAAACTTGAAGATTGGTGATGGATTCGCGCACAGGGTGCGACCCCCAGAACTACGTACATAACGTTACGCGGGGCCACAATCCGTGCCCCCATCACTTACCCAACACGCATCCTACGCGACTTAACCAATATGGAGGCTTGAAATCATTCACCCACCAAAACAGGTACACAATCGGTACGCGAATCCACTTTTTTATATAAAAAATAAATAAATAAAAATCTATATTTATATTTTAGAAGATATTACATTCTTTTTATAAGAAATAGAAAACTAAGAAAACGTTTTTGGGGGACATTATACTTAGAAATTAGCATTTAAAAAAACTTTGAAAGTCATTGAAAAAAACAGGTTTGAGGGACGTTATTGTTAGCAATTCGCATTTAAAAAACCTTTGAGATTTACTGAAAAAAACATTGGTTTCATGGAGGTCATAGTTAGAAATTAGCATTTAAAAAACCTTTGCAATTCACTAAAACAACCACAGGTTTCAGGGAGGTTATAGTAGGAAATTAGCACTTAAAAAACCTTTGAAATTCACTAAAAAACCATAGGTTTCAGGGACGTTATAGTTGGAAATGAGCATTTAAAAAACTTTTGAAATTCACAGAAAAAACCACAGGTTTCAGGGACGTTATAGTTAGTTGGACATTTCATTCTTACAAAACCAGAGAATTTCGACCGTTATAGTTAGTTGACCTATCTATAACTCATGCCCCGCAATGCACTGCTGATGAAGTCACATATTACATCATTCATGGCAGGAACGTCCATGCGCTTAATGCATTTTTCTGAATTGAATAGAATTGCAGTCAAGGACTTCAAATCCTTGACCTGCATGGCAATGGTACATGGGAATAATCTTACAAAGATTAGTAGTATGCATTGTTGACCCTTTGTGTGACTTACAGCTGGCCCATGTCTGTCCCTTTAATCTCCCACACCATATCTCAAGCTGCAGTTGTCCATCTGTCTACTGTTGTGCCCACTTACTCCTACCCATAATGCTGGGGGGTCCTGCCTGGCATCTCATACTTTCCTGGCACAGACTGGAGATACCCTGTATCAGAAAATCCATTCTACTTTATTCCCAGCTGAACTTCACTTCGATTCCAGGGAAGTTGGACAAGGTCAAGGATAAAACAATTCTTTCAAGTGAAAAACATGACTTGCAATATTACACTCTAGCCATCATCTCCTCTGTACAACAGGATTTTTTTTTGCACCAGTTGATGCATATTCATTGGTCTTGGTTCCCTGGTAAAAAAAAGTCTCATATGAAATATGTTCTTTGTTCATTGACCTAATGTTAACAACTCCATTAAGATGGTTTTGTTAGCATTTCAGGTCAATGATGCAATACTACATAGGAAGCATTTCACAAAGCTCGTTTTACAGAATGCAGAAGCTTTGTGGGAAATGAGAATATCAGAAGTAAGCAGAATCAAGAGAGAACCAAAGGTGATATAGAAATGTCAAGGCTATTGGTTACCTTAACTGCATGTTGTTGTCCTCTGCATGTACAACTACTCACAAGAGTGAGAATAATTAAAGCACTGACTGGAAGAAAGTTAGAAAAATAAGACCTACCAGACACAGTCATCATTAGCGGAGTGCTCATTATATCACCTGTGAATGCAAACAAATACCTTATGAGATGCAGGAGACCATTTATTAAAATCATATTCCAAATAAACATTCATCGCTCAGGTGGTTCATGCCTTTATAGGCAGAACCGCCATATTCTGTTCTAACTCTCTAAATGTCCATTCTAAACGGGCCAAACCATGCATTCTACTAACCTTATGTATATATTTGTTTGAATTTTTTAGATCACATTTACTCATAGTAGAGGCAATTTATCCAGCTGCTTGGTAAATAGGGACTTTTCTCGGCTATTTACTTTGCCACTGGTCAATTGGTAGAAACTATTTACTAATTGGCCAGGGGCCTTAACATTTGCACAGAATGTTCACGATTTACCTGACTTCAAGCTACATAATAGAGATTCTGCACTGTTTGGCTAGCAGCCATGCAAACAGCAGAAAAACATCACTATTACCTGGAACTTCAATATTTACCCAGTCGCTGGCTAAATGGTAGACATTTTGCACGGTTTGACCAGCACCCATGCAAATAACAAGGCAACTTCACAAAACAAAATCCTATGCACACACAATTGAATTAGACACTGGATAATACAGTTGTAAGTCAGGTCAACAAAACAATAAAATTATTTTCCACTTCTTATGTATGTGCAATTATTTCTTTATTGCTCGAGCTACAACGCGCCATACGACACATGTTTCGTCAGAGTATTGGTCGCTTGACTCTTCAGGGCTGGAATTGAAACAAAATATATACAGTACTAAATATTCTGTCCAGAATATCCATTGCATCATCCATCTCTACATCATGGAATGATGCTGTCCAAACTACAAATCTGCATATTTTAACGGTGTTACATTTGAGGCGAAACATTTGCCCAAAGAAAGGCTTGAGGAACACAAGGACCAAAGATAGCCATATTTAGAAAAAAAATTCTTCCCAGTGAGTTGCATGTTAAAGAAACATGTTAAAGAAACATACTCTAATCCTAATGCTTCTGCACACTTCGCTCGTGTCTGTTACATGCACAGGCATGGGAAAGGTGGCTGTGAACCATCACCCGCAGTAACGGCGACATTTTTTAATGTAAAAACTCGAAACATATTATTCATGCTATTTCCTACACGTTTACAGAAGGGAAAAACATATTTATCTGAGAATCATTCATGCACATAGGTAAACTGTGTTTACGTGCAGAAGTATTGTGCAAAAAAGGTGGTTAGAAAAGGTTAAACGGGCCACCAGGGCCCGAGCTTGTCGCGACGTGAGAGAGAAAAAGGATAGACCCTGCACCTGGGTTTTTTGTGTTGATAAGTGCTTCTATCTTATATGGGCATGCCGGTACATACCTATCTTCTGTTCTAGGCGTATGTTGTAGTTCCTATTTAGAATAATTAAAATAAGTTATAACCCGTAGTTAAATTGATTATAACTACTAAAAAGTGATGAGAGTCATCTTCATGTGCCCACTTACCGCTTGACCGGTGATAATTCCAACCTGGTAAGGTTATCTTTGAGTACTGTGTAGCTTGAAAATTTGCACTATTGTCTTGATCGCTGTGGCATGTAGGCCGTGGGGATATATGAATTGAAACAAGAAAATGGGGCCAAGTTAACAAATGTCTGATTTGACTCCTGTGGTACAATCTCCTGGTACTACACCCTTAGTAGATTCAAACCGCAATCCGACCGGTGCCCAACACAACACAAATTCGAACGGCCTTGCCTCCAGAAAATCGCTATTGGACCAACACATATCTGCCCGGTATCACTTATCCATCAAGAACCACCCTAATAGATGACTCCACTACGTTTAGCTCTGACATCCTTCAGATAGACATTATGCGTCTCTCATTGTTTGAGTGACTTCATATTACAGTATAGGAGCTCATAATCCACATTTCTTCAACCCTTACTGCAGTGCCCAGCTCATTACATGGCTCACCTGTATGTAAAATTGAGGCATGTGCCCTACCGTAAGATTTGCTGGGCGGAACAGGACTCTTGTTTTAATTTAGGTGATTAATGCCTAGAAAAACGTACAAAATCACTATACAATTCATCTCACCTCCTAATCTATCACGTTTAATGAAAAAACACGGTGGGGCTTATATGCTTACTGTATGCGTGGCCAATCTGTTTCGTGATAATTGCTGTGTGTTCAGACTATTCGCCGTATTTTCACAATTGTTGTCAAAGTGTAATCACCCAATACTCGTCTTAGTAACGACTACCCCTTCCTTACTTCATGAGTTTTATTAGCTCTCTAGTATATTCACATACCTTCTGTTCCACCTGGCCATGAATCCGGCGTCTCCCCGCAATGCTGAAGCTGAATGCGGAAGTCCGTGTGCAGCGCGTATTAAAAAAGAAAACTCCTCCCATGTTCGCTTGACGACTAGAACGTCAAACCCACTTCGGCTCTGACATGAAGGGCAGAAAAGGAGGTGGGTAACCCGGTATTATTGTTTACGTGGTCTCATTCTAAATATTCACAATAGAGATGTACCATTACAGGGCCAGTCCCTAACCGTATATATTTGTCGGCATAGAGCAATCGGAGATGCAACGTCAAAGGGCAAAACCAAGATAAAACCACCTTAAGTCAAACCGTGGCTATCTAAGTCTCCCGGTATCTTCCTACTCGAATGTGTATATATGGACCCGTTTGTAAGTAATATGTAGGTATATAGTACCTTTCAAGGTTGCAATACAATGCAGTAAATGCGCGCCCCTTGTGTTGCTCCCCTTACAAAGAAAGAACAATTTTTTATTTTTTTATACCAGACAAATTGTGAGGTCCTTTTCACTATGAACGTACTATCTCACCTTGTTCTTATATTTATTGTTCATGTCACCCCGTTGTGCATTCGAAGTGACATTCAATGCACGCTTATGTACATCAATAACTAACTATACCACTTGAGTATCATTTCATTTATCACATGGAACATTTCTCAGTTAATTGCAGAGATTGTGATATCACCATCTGGGCTTCACTTCCCCACAGTCCCGCATTCGTCCCAGAAAAAAATTGGATTTCTGAATCACAGTTCAAACCCAGCTTAACTGATTCCAAATGCATTATCCACGTTGCCTCTGCTCTACGCAGTCTCAGTTCCCTGTTACCTCCTCTTGGGTTCTGGTCTATCAGTTCAATACCAAAGAAAGAGATCTCCTTGTGGGTGTTTTGTGCAGGGCATATTAAGGCATGGATCGCTGCAGGATATCTCGGGTCCCCCTTTTTCAGGGCTCTTATGTGTTCAGTAATTTGTTCTTTTAAGGGTCTAATAGTACTTCCCACATACTGTTTTTTATATTTACACACCAGTAAATATACAACATATCTAGTGGTACAGTTTATATTTTGCCTGATTTCATACCACTGGTTATCTGGCCCCCTGAAACCTTTAACCTTGTGTTGGGCCCATTTGCACATGTTACAGAAACCGCATTTATGAAAACCCTTAGTGTGTGGAGTCAGCCATGTGTTGATTCTCTGTGTTTTCGGAAGTGACAGACTAAGCCTAGTACGTAAAGTTCTCCCTTTTCTGAACGTAATCATAGGCTGCGCTGGTATTTCTTGTGACAAAATAGTGTCCCGCTTAAGGATACCCCAGTGTTTGTTGAGAGTTTTCCTCAATGTATGATTCACTCCATTGTATTCAGTGATCATGCGTACTGTGGTGTTTTTAGATTTACTTCCTGCACTATCTCTTAGCGTTTCTGTTCTTGTCACTGTTCGCTACTTTCTTGGCTGCTCTTGTCAATGTTGTGTTATCATAACCTCGGTTTCTGAATCTCTGCTCCATTTCATTGATACAAATATTGAAGTCTTGGTCTTTACTACAGGTACGTATGGCTCGTAGGTATTCACCATACGGTATGAATCTGATTTGGTGCCCGGGATGACTACTAGAGGCGTGCAATATTGAATTGCACGAAGTGTCTTTCCCAAAGAGTCTTCTCTTCAGTTTTTTGTTCTCCACATATAGTTCTACATCTAGAAAACATATTTTCTCAGCACTTTGTTTCATTGTGAACTGCATGCCATATTTGTTCCTATTTAAATACTCCTTGAATTCCTTTAATTCATTGGTCGAGCCCGACCAAATGAGTGGACAGTCGTCTATATATCGACCCCAATATACAATTCGATCGATCCAGATCGTACCCTCACTTCCCCAGATGTATTCGGTTTCAAGGCAGCCCATGTATAAATTGGCAAACGAAGGTGAGAATTTTGATCCCATTGCCACCCCCTGTTTTGTTTGTACCATTTATTTTCAAACATAAAGAAGTTATTGTCTAGGATTAACTTCATCATTCCAATAAGCATTTCACTATGCAACCACTGCGTGGCAGGTCTGCTGTTAAGTAAGCGAGTGATTGCTGCCAACCCCTTGTCTATCTCTATGCTAGTGTACAAGGACACTACATCTAATGTTACTAGAAGTAAATTCGGTTGCCATTGTAAGTCTTCCAAAAGGCCCAGGATGTATTTTGAATACTGAATATAGCTGGCCATAGTCCGGACAATAGGGCCTATGAATAAGTCTACATATTCTGAGAGCCTTTCAGTTGGTCCATCAATTCCCGCTATTATAGGTCTACCCGGTGGAAAGGGCTTGTGTTTATGGATCTTGGGCAGTGTATAGAGAATAGGATATGTGGGTCTTGTGGTCTTCAAATACGCCAGTTCGTCATCGTCTAAAATCCCTTGTGTGTGCCATTTTACTAATTCTTTGTTGATTTTTATACAGGGTGGTCCCATTGGATTATGTCCTATTTCTTCAAAACATTTCCTGTCATTTAGTTGGGACAAAATCTCTGTGTTGTAGTCTACTAAATCCATCACCACTACATTGCCCCCCTTGCCTGCCTCTCTGATGATGATTGTGTGGTCATTGACTAATTCCGTGAGACCCCTTCCTTCTCCTGCACTTAGGTTGTAATGTGCCTGTCTCTTGTTAGCGGATCTATTGTGAGTAAAGTGTTCCAAATCTTCTAACACTCTTTTATAGAAGTCATTGATTGCATTGCCACCTGGTAGTGTAGGCGTCCATTTGGACCTATTCCTGAAACCACTAGATAGTGTTAGATCAGTGTCAATGTCTAGTTCCCCTAACAGCTGGGACATAGTATGCGGTGATTCTTCTCTTTCTGTGATGGACAGTAGTATCCTGGTGGCTTGCACATCTTGGATAGATGGTACATCACACACTGAACCTAGGTTCATGTTGCACACTTTTTTATTTTTCAACGGATTGCACAGGAAATGCTTTTTTAGTTTCAAGGTACGTATAAATTTGTACAAGTCAATTTTTAAACTGCATAAGTCACCCTCCTCAGTCGCATTAAAGCTCAGCCCACTGCTCAACAGACTAATCATGTCCCCAGTTAACGTCTTAGATGACAACTTTACTACTTGTACCTCCTCTATTGTACTAATTACTTCATCATCCCTCTGCCCGATCTTAGTTTCTGTCTGTAGTTGTCGCTTTCCACCCCTTTTGCCTCTCCTAGTTTTGTGCCTGCTGAAGGGTTTGTACCCATACGTCGGTTGCCTCTCCTGGCTGTTCTGACCTCCTGAAAAAAATTCGATCTCCCTAGGCTGGTACCACCTAATCCTTCATTCTCACTCTCACTTGTGGGGGGTCCACTTAAAGATGAAGTACTGGATGATGCTGAAGTTGATTCACTTCTTGTGGTCTCTTTGGTTTTAGGGTTGACCACTCTTACTGCATCATATTTTCTGGCGTATGTAAATACCCTGCCTGTTTTATAATCTACCTCATCCCTCTTTAGTTGCTTAAGTTTCCTCTCCTTTATTTCTTTTTGGTGGGCGGTTAGTATCTCTTTCAAAATCACATAATTTTTCTCTGTGGCATCTGTCAGGTTTAGATCCTTGATTTCGCTTTCTACAATGCTGATTTCAGATTGTAATTTGATGACCTTTCATTCTGAGGATTCAATTAAAATATCCACAAGTGTAAAGGAATTAATATTTAGGGAATCCTCCCATTTTGTTAGCAGGCCATCATCCAGCTCATCATAAAATGGTAGGATCTGAGCTCTTAACCCCCTTGGAATTCTTTTAAGCCTAAGATATTGTTTTAGGGTGGTGGCATCCCACCAACGGGCATTGTCCGTCTTTTTTAATCTCTCCAGTTTTAGGAACTTATCCCTCAAACCCTCCTTGTTATTATTTTTTCCGCTAGCTGATGTTTGGTTCGTATTTGAACCATTGGTCAAGTTGCCAAATAACTCCTCGGCTTCCTTGTCTCTATCCATGTTTTAATACACTGGAGTAATATTATCACACAGCTCACTACACTTTTTACAATCTTGGCTTGTCAGTGCGGCTGCAATCCCTGTATTTAATCAAGTGCTTACAAAGGTGCAGGGTTTTAATTCTCAGGGACTACTTGTGCTCCGCTATGTTCCTAATTATTGCCTGTCGGGCTGGATAGTTTAGTGGTGCCACAGGAAAAGGGGAGACCCTCCCAACACCTTAAGGGATGTTGCTCGCGCAACACCTGTACTTCACTATTTGCCTTTGCCATTGGCTAAATAGCTGAAGTTATGTATATATTGGCAGCAGTCAAGCACACAAAAAAACTTCACTCATCAGCCAACTTCTGTCAAAACAGCAGACATGTACAATTAGTCCAACAACATGCAAACTGCATAATTATTCATGTGTCTGATGAGTACATAATCCAAATTTTTTGACCAGTAGCTTGCAGGAAGCAAAAAAAATTCAATATTTTTCCCGCAAATGGCTAAATAGCAAAAATGATGTACTGAATTGCTGGTGGCCTTGCATATAACTTGAAAAGAAATGTCATTATTTTTCTGGTAGGTAGCTAAACAGTAGACAGTGTGCACAACTTGGCCAGTAGCCATGCATATAGAAAAGGAACTTTACTATTTCCCAGCTGCAATCAAGAATTAAATACCCTTCGCATCCATCTCTTTATGAAAGTTAGGGTTCTCATGTATCATTAATTCATTTTCAAAAAGTGGTTGCAAAAAATGAACATACTTTTGCAGATTACACAAGTTATGCTTCCCACTACTTAGAGGTTTAAAGGTACCAAATGATTGACTCTTTCCAAGTTATTGTACAGACATGGCACAGGATGCTACTAGATATCACCATGGGGGTAGGTAGATACAGCAATGCGAGAGTATTTTGCAAACCGACATAATAATGTTCAGTCCGGTTCACAAAATACTGAATCTTAGGGAATTGCAGATCGACCTGCCTAATTATTATTCCTTAGTCAAGTGCCAATGTTCTACCCTCCGTGATTGGCTCTAATCACAGAGATGGTGACACACCATTATCCTAATGACTGCTTCCAAAATTGATTTTTTTTCAAAGCCGCCCATGTTCTTTAAAGGAACCAGTGATGGTTTGAAAAAAGTTAACAGTTTTAGAACATTTCTCCTCCCTCAGGCTGCGATCATCATTCCCAAAGGGAAAGGGGTCCTAAGGGGAGCCCTTCCCCATTGCACCACCCAACTCTGGGTCGCCAGCTTGTTAATGGTTTACAACAGCAATTGCAGTCAAACTAGCAATACATTCCTTTCTGAATTGCAAAGGGGATTGAGGAAACCCCTTTTATGAACACTCCTATTTGCAATTTGGACCCCATTGCAAAAGTCCATTTACTAGTCGAAAGAAGTTTCCACGTTATCAAACAGGGTTTTGTACATGTTGATACAACTTAGTGCTAAAAGTGGCTCAGATGCAAGCACTAACTTATAGATCGGACTGTGCGCAATTTTTATTTATGCTGGAGTAATTATCCATTGCACTTGCAAATTTACTGAAAATCATGTCATTATGCCTGCTCATGTAAATGAGGTTAATTCTGGGCAAAACCCCTTTTGCAGGCCACAGGATCAATGAACTTAGCAAGCGAGAGTGACTGCTGCTGTTCTGTCCTGTTGCTTTTTGTGATATTTACTTGGTGCAAAAAGCCTATGTCTATTGTGGATGCAAGGGTGAATTTTGTGCTACGAAAGTAGACTTACATGCTTGTTTAGCCTCCTTGCATATTTCTGCATAATTTTGCTGAAAGTCTACATAGTTACACTACAGTTTGACTTTTTCCAAGTTACTTTACAGACATGGCACAGAATGTTACTCAATTGCACCATGAACCAAGACACAGCTATGTGAGAGGCTCTTTATGGAACTGCCTCGTGCTTCACACATGCTCCTACTCCTTTACCTTTACCTGAAGACCTGACGTATGTCAAAGATGATTAGAACCTTTGCAAGACTAATTGAAACTGTTTACTGTTCTACAGCTATCTACTCGCTCTTCCTCACAAAGCCATGGGAATGTACCAGGACCAGATATAAGATTACCAAAAGGCTTTGTGTTATCAGAACACCTATTTATATTCTACAAAGCTGTGCATTTTGGAATCATTACTTTGGTTCAGTTCAATTTAAATCACACTAAAAAATCTGAAAACAATGATTTGTAAACACAAAGGCCAGAACTGGAAATGTTGTATCCCAGTAACATAGTGCCACCTGATTTTTAGAAAAATCTTATGAAAAATAGAATAAATGGCATACACCACCTTTAGATGTCACCACCACAGTATAATTGAGAGGCATCCTTATAATCTCCTGATGGAAGGAAGAAAAAGTATGGGTCTGATTTAAAGTTTGGGGGGACTAAGCTAACTCCCCAATGATGGCAGGGGCCAGTACCTCTGCCATTCCTAGAAGCATAAGGCAGCCAATTTAGAGTTGTCTAACGGCCCTGTGGACAACTCTCTACATTGGAAGGAACTGATGTCATGAAGGTTCCTGCCTATGCGGGAAAAGTTTGACAGGAAATGCTGTCTGAAAAGGTGGCTGGTAGGCAACATTTTCAACAATTTGTTGTCTTTTAAACACAAACTCACAAAGCTGGTGTTTCTTTTGAAAACAAAACCTCCAATGTCCCCCACAACCTAGAGTTTTTTAGCAGAGTGTTGAGGGTCATTATTTTGTTCTGCTCCTTACTCCGAGGCTTTAAACTAAATAGGGTTGGCATTGTAAAGTCCGTCCTCTGACGACACCCACTCTGTCATGCCAGCAAAGGAAGTAATCCATCAAGGAGCCATGAGTAAAGGAAAAGGACTGTAATTCATTGAACTGAATATCATTGGAATATTAATGAGTAGTCTCAGTAAATCTGTGAAAGATGGATAGGCATCAAAGACACAGAAGAAAAAACACTCACAGAGTTTTTTTACTAATTGACTTCATTACACATATTCAACGAATTAGGATAATGAATAAACAGAGACATTTTGTTACCTCTATGCTTGCGACCTACAGATTGATCATTTTGCAGTTCTACTTTTATACTTTTTTCCAGACAGGAATTGTGGATCCACCATTGAGGTTTCAGAAATGACTTATGGTGATTGTAATAAAAATGTAATTTTCTGGTTTAGTTCAGACAAAGCTTCTGTGCTAGGTGGTGCCTCTCACAACAGTAGCAATAGTGCTGACTTGAAGCAGGAGCATCCAAAACAAGGACACAATGAAGTGTGATATCTCAGCACCTGGCTGTCTTTAGCGTTCCGGAGATGCCATCAGGCACATACCAAAGGGACTGCCCCGATTAGCAACTTTGACTCCTTTAACAAGAGAATCATGTTGTTACTCAAGAAAATTTAATCAGCAGCCCTTTGTTAATATAGACCTCACACAATGGCTGTGGGTAGCCTTCTAACCATCCTTCCTCACTTCAATGTCTGGGTCTCCAGTCCCATGGATGCAGTCAAAACATTTCCGCTGTCTAGGGAAGCTGAATCCACTCTGCAGCATGCAAAATGCATCCCACTGGTCGAAGCACTTTGCCTTTCACAACTCACAGTCTTACTACTACTCACTTGGTTAGTATGGACCGCATATGCACACACATGGAATGTCAACTCAAAAGTCTGGGAGTCACAAAAACTATTTCAATGGTCTTGACTCTTTACTAGCCTTCCTAACACATCTGCTACATCGGTAGGTCCACCACTCCTCATTTAGCCCTTTGGATTTCACAGACAACTCAATTGGTGCTGAAGCTATAACTGTTGGCATTGGTTCCCAGTAGTATCGCAGCTGTCTTTATATTTCCTTTACATGCTATGATTTTTCAGCAAATAAGTACCAGCTCAATATGTGGGCTGAAAAGGATGAAAGTGTCCGGGGGTTGACAGCATAAAAAGCATGCATAAGAACAATTTCCAAAAGGGATATTCTAGTACATGTGGCATAGAATCACATATCTGACCTCATGTTCTTGGTCCTCTGCTCTAGGACTTTCTGTGCCTTCCGGTGCTGGTCCTCCTCTTGGTACTGTTCCAATTTGTCCTATACTGGGTTGATGTGCTCCTCCTGATCCTCTTTGTGGATCTGGTCCAACTAGTTCTGGTCCCCCCTATATTGGTTTCCTAAATCTGGCACACTTGGTTCTAATCCTTGCTGACCCTTGTCTTCTTGGCCCTGCTCTGGCCATTCCTTGTAGTAGCCTTTCTAGACTTCCTGATCCTGGTACTACTGACCCTCACCCTGATCCTGCAAGTCTGCAGCACCCTTCTCCATCTAACCCTGGCATCTAGGTTCTCCTAGATCTTGCACTCCTAGTCTTCCTGGTTTCGGTTATCCTGATTCTCCTTGCACCGGTCCCTGTTTCTGTGGTCCACCTAGTACTGCGCCTGCCATTCCTGGTCCTCCTTATTAGGTCTTCTTGGGCTGGGCTTGTTCATTTTGGTCCAGGTCTGATCTCACTAGACCCCGTGGCTCAGGTTATCCATCTACACCCTAATTCACACTGCCTTGGCACAGAGTTGACACTTTCTGTGTTCCCCATGCTCCGATTGTTACTTCAGGTCCTCGTACACTTGACTGTGACCCCTCTGGTCCTCACAGCCCGCTTCCTGATCCTGTTTATTCTGATCCCTCTAGTCCACCAAATACTCCTCAATCTGGTCAATAGTCTTGATCCTGCCCTGAATAGTTCCCCTGATCCTCCTCCAACTTGTCATGATACTCTTGACCCTGGTCCTCCTGTTCCTTGTTATTCTGATTCTGCATTAACTTGTCCACTTAGTCCTGCTCCTCTTTCTTCAGGCCATCCTGTGCTTAGACACTCATCTTGGTTTTCCTGGCTCCTGTCATCCAGTCCCTCTTTGTCCTGATCCTCCTTTACCTCCTTCAACTGCTATACCAAGTCCTGATAATCCTGCACCTCTTTGCCCTCTTAGATGTTGTCCTGTTGGTTCTGGTTGCCTTTCCATCTCATTCTGATTCTCCATTCCTGTTCTCATAGTCTTCCTCACCCTCAGTCTGATTTTCTTAGCACAGGTCTTCCTATTCCTGGTCCTCACAGTATGTGTTCTCTTCCTGGTTTTGTGCTACTTGACTTGATCATTTTGTTTCTGTTTGTTTCTGTTGCTCCCTGCTTTGGTATATGTATGCCTAATCCTATTGATTCTGGTCCTCTTGGCCATTCTGATCCTTCCAGGCCCCCTTCTCCTAGCTCTACCTCTTCCTTTCTGATCCTCCTGGCCTTTGTCCCCTTGATCTTATCATTCTGATTCTTCTCACCGTGGTCATCCAATTCCTAGTACCTCACTCGCTGGTCCTGCTGATCCCCTCGGTCTACCTGGCCTCTGGTGTCCTAATCCCCTTAGGCCTTGCCCTCGTAGATGTTGTCATCCCGATTTGGGGCACACTGGTCTTCTTGCATTGTCCTCGTGGTCAATCTGCCACTGCACCAAATGGTTTGGGCCCTCTTGCTCCTGGTTCTCTTTGTCTGGATCCTTCTGAGCCTCGTCATTTTAGTCCTGGGCCTTCTTGATAGCCAGGCTCAGACCCTTTATTCTTTCTGGCTCTGGCTGTTCGGTTTCTCCTGATATTCCTAAAACTGGTCCTGCTACCAACAGGTGCTGTTCTTTCTGCTCCACGTGGTACTCTGGACCATGGTCCTATGGTTATGGTTCCTCCATGCACTCGTGGGCCTCTTCCTAGTCTCTTAGTGCAGATCCTTTTAATTCTCTTTGCTCTGGTCCAGGCCCTCTTGGCTCTGGTCCTCTGGTAAAATTGGTACTGCCCCCTCATCTGTCTTGCTTATTCTGATCCTCTGGCTCAATTGGCCATAAGCCTCATTCTCCTAATCTTCCTAGTCTTCCTAAATCTGATCCTGATCTTCCTGCTGCTACACTAACTGATGCTCCTCTTTGCTTTGGTTGTTCTTCTTTTTCATAGTCCTAGTCCTTATTGAAAATATGTGCCCATTGGGCCTGATCCTTTTGGTCCAGGTCCTTATTGTTTGGTTTCTTTTTGGCCTAGTTCTCATGGACTTGGTCCACTAATCATCCTATCCTCGATCCTGGTTGTCCTGGTCCTTCTTGGCCTATTGTGCTTGATATAATAAACCTTGCATTTGTCCATCCTAGCCCTTCTTGGTTCCTTTTTGACCCATCTGGCTCTGTTCCTTTCTAATACTCTTAGCCCTGGTACCACAGGTTCTGGTTCATCTGGCCTCTCATGTCCTGTGCCTCCTGGTTTGGGTAGTCCTGTTCCTCCTAGATCTGTTACTTGTCCTCTTAGCCCTACTGCTACTGCAGCTCTTTATCCTGTCCCTCTTGATCAAGTTATTTCTTGTTTGGCTCTTCCTGAGCCCTTTCATTGTGGCACCTAGTCCCCCTAGCCACCACTGTCCTGTTCCCTTGGTCTTCAAGATGCTGGGTGGCATTCTTACATCTATTCCTCCTCACCCAGGTCCTTTCGGACCCGACCTTACTCCCTGTGCCTCCGTTGCATTCTTGCTCTCTTCTCTTTTGATTTCACACTCACTTATGCTTTCTTTGCCTCTGCTTGGCTCCTTTTTCTCTCATTTGCTTCCTTCACACTGCACATTTCACACTCTTTGATCGGTGACCTAACTTTAGCCTAATTTCTTTCCATTATCTCATTCTTAAACCTTTTGCATTGCTGTTACCTCTTTACTTTTACTTTGTTTCTTATACTTTGCCTCTTTTTTCACTCTCTTTGACCCTTTTGCTCTCACCTCTGTTCCTAAGCCCCCAATCCCCCTCCAAGTCCTCTCCTAATCCTCACTAGTGCTTTTCCTCCTCCTGTCCCCGCTCTTTATCTGCTCTCCTGCTTCTTCCCAAGTCTTCATCCCATGCCTCTTCCCTAGTCCAACCGACCACTCCCTGCAGTGCTCCCCCTCCCAGGACATGGTCATGTGTGCCTGCCTGCACCTGAACCGTGCCCAGTGCTATGACCCCCAGTCAGATCACCAACTGCCACTACTGCTCAGCAACCCTCCATGTGCTCAACTATGGATGCAACTCTATTCACTGCTGCCACTCTGCAGCACATAGAACTGTAGGACATTTTTGTTGACCCCACTGTCACTTCTGTTGCAGGAACTAGGTTCCACACACACCCTCACTCAGACTTCTACATCACCCGCTCCAAACCTCACCGCACCCAGCACCAAACCTGTCCCTCAGCACACCTTCACATGCATGAAACTAAACACTCGCTCACTCAAAAAACATGAAATTGATATCTGGGTTCTACTGAACAGCTCACCTGACCTCCTAACAGAAACCTAGCTGTTTGCTGACTCAGCTCCTGACATGGCAGTGGCCATCCCAGCATGATACAAAGTTGCACACTAGACCACCACTTCAAACCTGGTGGAGATCTTGCCATCATCCACATTGATACCATCAAATGCATAACCAACACAGACTCGAACACCCATTCGATGTAACACATACACTTCAACTTACTACCCTATAACATTTTATAAGTGTACCTTCCGAATGGAAAGAGATAGCCAGTTCATGTTTGGTGTCTTTAGAGTCACAATTTCAAATCCCAACTTATGGCAAACTCTGGTTTTTCGTTACAATTTTGAAAATTACACTTTAAAAAAGTTGACATTTTTCGGCTCTTAGCACTTTTGTACCTGTAGCCTGCCTGCCTTCATACAAAGGGCCTAAACAACCTCACATTGTTACTGAAGCCAGCTGGGGTCGGGGAGATTCCTTGAACTTCAAATACACAGTCTAGAAGCTTCTCTTACTTTTCAGAACCAGGGCAACATAGTATAGATTGGTGACCTCAGATACCACCTATTCAGTACACTTCTGGAACTGTGGATACTGTGCAAGGAAGAAGAACTGCTATGCTGCTAAAGGACTGACACTCTGCTGGACTGCTACTCTGAAGTAACTGCTGCCTTGTTGTGCTGACTTGCTGCCTGCTGCCCACGTGCCCGAGGAGGAAGAACTCCATCTTGAACCCATGACACTAGAGTGATTCAAAGGGCTAGCCTGCTGGCCTCCTGATCTACGACTCCGGAGCATAAGAGGCTCACCAACAGCTCCTGGACCGGTCTTGAGTAAGGTAATTGACCTTCAAGAGGTGCCTCTGAGATCCTGGACCCTTGTTGTGGCTCTTCAGCTCATTAACTCAAGTTTTTGGGCTCTTAGTAACCTGCAAACGGGCCCGTTCACCGGATCTGCGCCGCTCTCTCCAAAAATCAGAACGAGCCGTTGTCAGCCAATCTCTTTGCACAGCAGCATTGATAGCCCACAGATAACCATTACCATGATGCCCAAGCCTTCCAGTCTGCGACACCCAGCCTGCTCTTCGCAACTCGCCGACCACCACCTGCGACTCTCTACTTGCTCCTCGCAATGCTCTCCAATGCAAACAGGACTCTAGGCACAACATTTGTGAAGGTACAAGTTCAGCGGGACTAGTATGGGACTGTATCTGGCCCATACTCCATCACAATTGGCATGATCTTTTGACTTTGACCAGGTCAAGCGAGACCACATAGCCATGGTTGTCACTTTATGATTTTAAGGGCTACATTACAGTTTATTATTTAAAAATTCCTAACTCCGGTTCCAGTGATTAGATTTTTGTTCTTTTGGTCTTGGTAAATTAATTGAAATTTGCTCTGGTTTTCACTGTTTTACTGTTTGCAGTGTTGCACAAATACCCTACACATTGCCTCTAAGTGTAGTCTGAAAATTAGACTGACTGCTCTTTGCCAAGCTACCAGTTGAATGAGCACAGGTTAATTTGGGTTGCTTGTGCCTTGCCCTGGTTAGGATTGTAGATGCTGCTTGACTAGGGCTCACACCCCAGTCAACCACATACCCAATTTCTGACAAAATCCACACAAGGCACTGCACAACATCAGACAAGCATACCTCAACTCCGCCTACACTTCCACCAGCTTCACTCTGCATCTCTCTCTCTCTCTCTCTCTCTCTCTCATACACTTCCCACATCCATAGAAGCAGATAAGGAGGGCTAACCTTCTAATATTCACACCTAAAACCATGAGCCAACCTCCCTCTTTGCCTTAGGGCCTCCTCCTCGCTTCTGAAATTCCAAAGAAGCAGAAGACCTGGCTCTTCATCTAAATTGCTTCAGTCAACCTTTACAACTGCTCCAGTTGCTAGATACGCCTTGGTGATTAGCTAGACCATACAAATTCAGTTAACATAACATTCTAACCTAGGCTCTTGAGGTCCTGCTAGTCCTGGTTCTGTATAATTGTGGTCTTCCTGGTCCTGGTCCATTCACTTCTAGCCCCTTGGTTCTCCTTGATCTGATCTCTGTGGTTGTGGCCCTCCTGTCTCTGGTTATTTTTTTACTGGTCTCCAGTAGTGGTCGTCCTCTTTGGTCCATCTACCAGGGTCTGCTGCTCTTGGACATGGTCATCCTCGTCCCTCTGGTCCTGGTAGGTGCGCTCAGGCCCTACTAGCTGTTATGGTCCAGTGCTTCGTTCTGCTGCCAACCCTGGGCCTTCTGTTCCTTTGAGCCCTTGTCCATTAGATCCTGGTTTCACATCCTACTGGCCTTCCTGAAACTTTTCACCCTTGTCCTGGTACCCCTAGCACTGTTTTTCCTTTTCCTGTTCCTCATTGCCTGTTCCTTGTCTCCTTTGTGATTAATAAGCATGATCCTTGGAGATCATGTATCCCTGGCCTAGTTCTTCTTGTCTGGGTCCTCGTGCCTCTGGTTGTCCTAGCCCTCTTGGTGGTTCACCTCCTGGCCCTTATTCTCCTACTTGTCATCATCCTCCTCCTACTGGTCCTACCCTTTCCTTCCACTGCCCCCCTTTACAATGACCTTAGTCAGGTACAGCCTGAAAACCGCGCACAGACATTTTTTGGGGGTTAGGACTTTCAGATGTCTTTTACTGTGTCAGCACTTTCAAGTACAGAAACTGAGAGAGCAAAGAAACGGGAGCTCACTAGAGACAAGGCCTTACCCACTTAAAACACTTCTTTACATGATAACATTTAAAACTATCATATCCAAGACACATTGTTCAGGTTACTAAAATATAAATGTGACTGATGGGGCCCCTCATGATATGAGACCAATAAGCATCTGTGCCCTAAACCTACTCTGCTGGGTGAATAGTAAAAAAAGGGGTGTTTATTCACAGGCAGCAGAGTGAAAGAATAACTGTGATTTATTCAGATGCATTATTTACGTGTCTCCTGTTTTGATGCCCCCATCCCACAGAAGCCTCATTACTCTGTCTCACGCAATTTACCTCTTGCATGTGTCTCAAGGCTCTGTGGCCCCAAGCACCAAATGTCTACAGTCGGTGACCATCCTTCTGGGGCCCTGATACCACCTATCTGTCTGCATTGCCAGTTTGCTGCTGTTTGTTGACTGCTGCTGTGTTGCCTGGTTTGAAATACAATACAAGAAGCCTAAAGCTAGCACAAGGCCATCCATAAGAAGCCAAAAAAGAGCTCATTCATCATACATAATCATAAGGAGGATCAGGAATATCACAAAACAATTAAAAAACAATGTATTGCTATGAGTGAATAAAACATTTATTTAACATACTTAAAAACAGACTGCATTTTTTGGAGACAGATACGACTAGTCTGCAGTACAAAACATCTTATTTGAATATTACATTAGCATAAATGTTTTTTTTCAAAAATGATTTTTCTTTTTCTTCATTAGTAAACAGCTATGCTTAATTTATGCACTCCCCTTTGAACAAACTATTGTACATGTGTATGTTCCTTTACTTTCAAATGCTTCCCACATGTTACATCCTCATTACAAGATGGCTACCACCATAATATTGCCTGCAGCCCCTTTTTTCTTTACAGCCAGCCAAATACCAAATGCATTCACACTGTTTATCAGACCGCAATTCAAATTGAACATCATCTCTTCTATTTTGCCTATGGTCGGTTAAACAGCAGGGATTATGTACTATTCTGCAGGCCACTGGGTAAACAGTAGAGATCACATACTATTTACCCCTAGCACACTAAATATAAACATATACAAAGATAGCTGGACTAGCACAAATAAATATCATATGAAAAATAGCAGGAAGCAGAGACTAAAGGTACTTTACTCTAACCGGTATGAGTAACAAAGTTGCGGCAAATAATGTAAATAATGTTTACACACAAAATGATCCGGAATGCTGGACAGTAGAAATAAGATCGTTTCAAAACCTTGAGCCCAGTAGAGTAAAATATCAACTCTAGAGGGAACATGGTGGGTAGGGAGACCTCAGTAAAGAAGATCCTGCTTTACTGGACCTAAAGTATGAGCAGGTAAATGTAAATAAGATAGGTCTGTCTGATAGACTGAAGCAAGACCTTTATCATATAGACACTGAATAAATATTAACACTGAAAGTGATGCAAGACAGGGACAATGGAGGAGGTGAAAATAGTTAGGCAAATCTACATTTAAGTGGACAGAAGAATAAGGAATTATTTTAAATGAAGGCAATGCATATAGTCGAAAACCCACAAATAATTTACAACAAAAGACCAAATACGATTAAACTAGGAATTGAATGCTGACGATAGCCTCACACCAGAAAATACTGCATTGTTTCGATATTGTACACAAGGAG
Organism: Lissotriton vulgaris; assembly: GCF_964263255.1. NCBI lineage: Eukaryota > Metazoa > Chordata > Amphibia > Caudata > Salamandridae > Lissotriton > Lissotriton vulgaris. The sequence goes on along the minus strand of NC_141693.1, from coordinate 1,184,792,780 downwards.
ATGGTAAAGAAATGTGTTTTTGAAATGTAAACATAGGGTCAAACGTAATGCCTTTGTTAAAGACAAAAGAGGGGACTTTTACTAGCTATTGGTATATTTTAAGTGTATGGATTGGATCTAATGTGGATCTTTTATGTTTAAGGTTGCTAGGGGAACATCATGAGTAGTGGAATCTTGGGGTGGATTGGGTTTCATATTCTAGGTTTTGGAGTTGGTAATTGCTCTCAGGTAGGGAGTCACTAGTTACTTTTAAGTATGTTAACAAAGGCACATGGGCTGCTTGTCTAAGGCAAATAGGAGGGCTTGTGACCGAGAGGGAGAAAGGGATACTTTGTTTCGAGAGGTCTCATTAGATTACTTTTGAATGAAGGGCTCGCCCACCCAGTCTTCATTTTTGCCCTAACCTCATTCTTTTGGAAGGATGGTCTGTGGCTGTCCTGAGATGTCACATTCAAGGATACGCTGATTCTTCTTTGGAACACATTAATACGCTTTTTCCCTAGATGAGGAGCCTTGTGCCTAGGTTTAGAATAATTTCACTCACCCTGCCCAGCCCAGGGAAGAGCAGTGTACGACTCCAGGTTGCCCCATCTCCCTTTTATGTTCTGATGAAGAATCACGTATATGGTTATAAATTACCTCTTTTCTTTGGATCGAAACGTTCACAACCTGATCAGTGAAGCCTGGTATGGCGTAGTATCCTCATAAAGAGAGTTGATTGATTCAAGCACAGACCTCTACTTCATGGATGTGAATTTGGTTACTTACCTTTACTGCAGAAAGACGGAATGCAGTTGCCTGCGTGCACTACTAGTTTTATTTTAGTTTGCATTGCTAACATTTCCAGCCACCTGTCACTTTTGCACGAGTACTTTTTTCTGCATATAACGGAGAAACCTATACATTTGGAACAATGTGTATATCATAATAATTTCTAAACACATTTTGATTCATTTGCATATTTCTTGGCTCTGTTGTGCTTTTTTGTTTCTTCCCACCCCTTCTTGTTTTGATCACTTGCAGGAATGAGATACTAAGAGTAATACTGAATAGCCTGTGTGGAAAAAAAAAATATTCATATTTTCTATTGGGATAACTTTGTTGTTTGTATCAAATTGAACACAGGACCTATGGCCTTTTTGGTTGACCCCAATATTTTGTAAGGAGAGCCTAGAAGTCATCCTCTACAGATGGGGACCTGCAATTATTCATATATTATGTTTCAGGAGCTTATGTGGAAGTGAATTATAGTCGTGACTATGTTAAAAGCAATCGTTTTCCATATTACAAGCCTTTCATGCATTCTATTTTTAACTCAGTCGCCAGATTGCACGATTTCGCAAGCTGTGTCCTTAGGGCATTCATGTATTTTAAGTATTTTTCTTGACTAGTACTGCCAGGAACTTCCAAACGGACATCGATGGGTAACTGGGCATTCCTTCCCCAACATCAAGCAGTAAGGGGCTAAAAGGGAGGCGTGTGTGATGTGCAGGTGAGCATCATGCAAGCTCTTCTTGGCCTTCTGGTGTGAAGTGGCATAATGCTTTAATTTCGGGAACTTCATGTAACAAGCATAATTACACCATTACACCAATTACGCCAGTGTAATCTTAATTTCTTCTAGGTCTAGGTGCTGCTGCGGAAGGCAAGGCCACTGCATATTCCCTAGCTTGTTATAGGGTTTCCCCTTTGTGTTACTATCAAGGACAGCTGCACCTACCAGGTGGACAATCTGTTGTCGTCACAGCATCTGTGAAAAAATACAAGAAAACATCCAAATCAGAAAATGTGTGTTGATGAATTTAAATAAACAATAAGAATATATACAATTAGGGTTACAATTGGGAGAAAGGCATTTGTTTACAATTTGTAATTCTGGCAAAAGCAAGTTTCAAAATATCTCCTTACTCGCTACAACCCAAGCACTGCAAAACCAGAAGGACTGGCTTCAATATGCTGCTAACCCCTGCAAACAGACATTCATGATGAACATTTGAGCATGCCTGTGTTTGTCTGCATTAGAACATTAAAGTCCTGAGTACTGCCCATGCTAATGCTTCTTAATATTGCTACATAAGTAAGGTTGAAGGGTTGAGGGCAAATTGTCCAACTTTACAATTTTTGTTTGCATAATTAGCAATCTCTCCATGAAAGTGAGACTAAGCTTGAACATTCTCTGAAATCATTGGTTATATAATGAATGGTATATTAAAGCTTTAAAGGCATTTGAAATATTAGTTTTATGTATGAAGGAATTGATACATAGCACTGAGTTTCAAAGTAGTGGCTGAACAGGCCTGACCTAAACATACCAATTGCTGACTAGGGCAGTTTTAGAGCACTGTATACTGTGCTATGCTTTTACGTCAGGCATATATATAAAAATGTATAAAAAAGTACGGGTGTGCATAATTTGCACAATTGCATGCAAAGTTATCACATGGAATTACCTAACAATGCCACAATAGTAAGCAGAACTATGCAAGAAGTTTAATTCTGCAATTAGCTCTATATCTGAGCGCAAAAATGCCCTCTCATGTATAAAATGTATTCAAGGATGCATTTTATGCTGCGAAATAGCACTAAATGCAGCAGAACACAAATAGCAGCCGTTTGCTTAATGTGCTTTTTAGGTAGAATTTTCACCCACCTTTCTCCCGGAATTTAGTGCTATTCTCTCAGTGCAAAATACACCCTTTAATCCTAAATGGACCAGAGGATGCATTTTGCGCAACAAAAGAGCGCTAAATGCGGCAGAGCACAAATAGCAATGGTGAGTGGCCTCTTGAGCCTCCTAAATGTGGTCTTGTGGTAGGATTTTTTTTCCCCATATTACTCTTAGTCACAGGAGCAGGAGTAATCACATAATTATGGGTAATTTAATGTCAAAGACTAATGCGGAATTACTGAAATTATTCTGGTTATTCCAGGGTGATTACAATTCTGCCCATGCCTAGTAAAAAGTGATATGGAGAATGCTGGAATTATTCTCAGCCACTGCTTGTAACTCTAAGCCACATTCTAGTCACTTGTAAAGCATCCTGTACAAGACTGAGAGGAATGTCCTGCCCTTCGACAGTGATAGACCAAACCTTAACCTCTTCATTTCAGGGCATGTCCCGCCACTGAACATTTAGGCCATGCCTGGTCTCCTGAGAGGCCTTGTCTTAGCCTCACAGTAGCAAGGCCTTTCCACTGGAACTACAGGGGTGTTAGATGATTAATGTTAACCAAACTGTTAAGGGGGCAACCACATTGATACTTATCCAGATTTTGCAATAGCTCAGGAATGGGTATATGGAGAAAACAATATTTATTACAGCTCTGGATATGGGAGCAATGACAGAGCCATCCTAGAAGCTGTGCCATGTTTCTTCAGGCTTAGATTAAGAGGTGCGATGGCATTTGGAAAAGAAGCTTGCTTCCTCACTGGCTAGTGACTAAAAATTAGGATAGTCACATATTAAGTGTTCTCCAAGACTAGCAGAGTCTCCAGCACCTCGTGATGCCCCTTTAGCACCCTGGCGGGGGCGAAACAGTCCAGTCAGAAGGGACTGTTCTATGGCTTAAATCTTCAACCCTGATAGTTGGCTGCCTCAATTCTAATGTTATCTTCTCCACGTGAACACGATGTGTGATCCTATATAAATACCTCTATATACCTTGGGACAGTTGCATAAAGAAACTGGGGGCATAAACATGCTTTACTACCACCATTAGTCACAATATCGTAAAGCTTGACACTTTCATTTACTGCCAACAAATTCCATCATTCAGGTTTATGTTGGTCCGTGAAGGTCCATGACTTCTAAGGAGAGCATACCTGCGCAGATGGTGGCTGCTTCTTCGCATTGGCTGCTGGTAAGACCATACCCGTTGTTGCTTGGGCAATTTGACTGGCACGCGCCATATTCAAGGCAATTGGCACTTGGGGCAGAAATTGGCTCTCCACAGTTGAGCATGTGGCATAAGGTCTGTGCTTCACTCATTCCCCACTGAAAAGTGCATGCTGGTTGCCAGGCTCCATCATTGTACAATTCCACACTCCCGGCACAGCGGCTCCAGCCACCAACAAGTCTAGCAAAAGGATATTCCCCTGTTGGAGAAAGTAAAGGGTTTGAAAGGTTTACAATAGTATGTAGGACTGGCTCCAGCAGGAGGGGGCAAAGTTATGAGGCATTTCAAAGAAGCAGATACTAAAACAATAAAAAAAATAACCAATAAATACGAGTTAATAACAAGCGCGACAGTGCCTGTAATCCCTGCCCCAGCCGTCCATTCACCACGCGACCAATCCAATCCAAATAAGAATTTAAATGGCTCTAAAACTCCAGTGATCCCTGGGTCAGTGTGGGGTGCCCCTTTGTTCTGAGAGCAGGTGACTGTCATTCATTTGCACAGCCTGTGTCTACCATGAATAGCATGATTGGAAGTGAAAATGATAAGTGCTCCTCATACCCGGGGCAAGGATAGTTAGTGTTGGGTCCGTTTGTTTGTTCCCAGAGAAGACACACTCCTGCTTTGGGAGTTTGTTTTCTCCCACCAATAAAAATGTTTAATCAGCATTTTGAATAAAGCCTCTCTCAGAAAAATTGTGCCAGTGGTAAACTTAACAGCACAGAGATCCCCTCCAGGTATGGAGGATCTGTAAATAGGATAGTGCTTCGTTGGGGCAGCTGAGGTCATACTCATAACTCACCCCCTGACAAACGCATCTGCCCATCTGGTAGGGTCTAAATAAGTGTCCAATAGCCAATGGTTTGAATTGCAAATTCAGATTTGCTCAGAGGATATATCTTTGGATGCTTGAGAGTTTTTTCAAGAGTTGATAGATTGGAGGACAGGTTCCCATTGGAGCAGATTCATGACTGATTTGCATATGTCTGTGTCCAAATTGAGGTGACATGGTGTGCAAAATAGCGATGGACTGAAATGGGACTCTGAGCAATTATCAGTGATTAATTCAAGCATTCTATCCATTACTTTTCGGTCTACTCACAGAAAACAGCATCACGGTTCATAAAAATACCAATGATACACAACTCTACTTCAAAGTCTCTTCTGTTTCAGACATTCAACTCCTCGAACACTGCCTGCTCATAATCTAGACCTGCAATCCCCAAAACCCTACCACGCAGTAGTTGATTAGATTAAGTACCACTAACTTTTCACTTTTACCGAGTTCCTGCACTTACATTTTTTGTTGCACTTTTCTGAACTAGTTCAACCTCAGTTGTAGCATGCATGATGTTTTAAAAATATCTGCCAACCATGCGGTAAAAACTGTTTTTTTATTGTTTTAAATTCTTTCTGTCCATCAAGTGATTGGCCATCTTTGAGAGTTGTTTTAACTTTGCGTAATTTGAGAGCATTACCTTAAGACCTTATTCTGTATTGAATCATTGAAAATTAAAGTCGCCATTTGTTTTGAAAAACGTCATCCACCGCCACTGCTGAGTAGACTTGCTGTGAGTTATTGGTTGTCTATGCTGGATGTACAAAATGAGTATACTGAGAATCTAATGTGTGACGCAAATGACAAGAAAACACAAGAAGACCCCTTAGTACTATTTCTATGAATTCATAAGAATGTCACAACGACTGCAGCACTCCAGTTACCACCCTGAGACTCAGGGTGCACACTGTGGAAGTCACGAATCTCTTAGAATTAGTCATCGACCTATATCACATGCTGCACTCAGCAATAAACAAAGGATCATAACAAAAAACTTTGAACAGGCCTCAAGTTGCCTATGAAGACGTGCCTCTCCTGCTGATCCAGGACTAGGCCCTAGCCCAATACCCCGAAGAACCTTAGACATAGGAAGCTTCTGTCAAGAATTAAGGAAGCAATGAGGCCGACCGTGACAAAGAGGAAAGGAACAGGAACTCCTGCATTAAGACTGCATCCTAGGGGGCGTGGTCTGGCCACGTAGGGAAATGGCTGCCTAAACGAGGAGCTCCGCTACGGGACGGCACCCATGAGGAGGCAGCATTGTTTACAGTGACTCCAGGACTGTCACTGCGACGTTCCCCACCAGGCTGAATAACATGGTCATGTCTAGCGTGCATTTCTTTTGACCAGCGACCTTTTTGGGGCTTTTTAGAAGCTGAGGAATGCTTGAGGGAATGAGCACCGGTTGGGCCTGACGACGCACTTGAAGCCTCGAGCCTCACGCAATCACTGCGCCCGCCTCTCTGACAAGCTTCTGCCGTCGATGTGTGGAGATTTGTGAGGTAAGCGGTTTCTCCGCTTTCATCTGCAACATGTGCCATCATTATCTCCATGATTAACTGCTGACAGCATTTCATAACCCACCATCCCTGGCAATGAAGTTATTTATAGAATGAGCTGAGGGTTTTCCACTCACGTGAAATACTTTCACAATAAATCAGCTCAAACTCGTTTCAGCGCTTAGCTTCTGTAGACTGCAACAGTTTATCTCCAGGGAACTGCTAACCCTTTTGACAGTCAACTCTCTTTGGGATCGTTTCCTGAGAAAAATGTGTTCTGGCTCCTGTCAGCTTTACTTCAGGAAAAACTAAAACCGAATATTCTTCTTTCTACAATTTGCAGGCTGCTGGAATCTACATATACATTTCCTTTGACTGTGAAAGTGCAAAATAAGTCTCTGAGCAGTTGAAAGCCCCCATAGTACCTTTATCCCTTTAACATACTGTGGAATAAAATACTATTGCGTTTTAATGCATATTACTTTCCTTGGATTCTGAGCAGCTGCTAGTCATATAAGGGGCCTCTGTCACGACAGAATCACTATTGCACTATATAACCCCAAATATCTGAGATAATGCCTAATAATAAGGGAGTTTATACATGAAGGTCCTTGGCAAAGAAGTTATTTTCAGAATAAAGCTGCTGCTTTTGACATATGACGCTCTTTCCCACACATTGAATCACCTCAGAGTCGTGTATGTGCTTAGCTCCTCTGGACTTCAACATTTTATTTCTAAAAATTACAGGTTGATATGTCACCTAAATGTCTCTGAGCTTGTTTTATGAGCTAAACTTGCTCTAATTCCTGTAAACTTGTCTCTGGGGGTAAATGGAAGCCTTATGTACTCCTTTTAACAAAATACAGACTGCTGGAATTTATGTGTTAACTGCCTTTGACTAGGAAAAAAGGAGCAAAACAAATTGACAAGCAACTTTAAATCTTTTGGCACAACTTGCTTTATCAATGTATATTCGCAACCTCTCAATTTGTTTGTGTTACTTCACAACATCAGTTGCCTGATTCAATACACTGGGTGATATATATATATTTTTTTTAAACAACAAGACCCAACAAAAATCTATATATTTTATGTTCTGTCAAGCCGATTGTCACCTGCTTTTGGACCTACTCCCTATAAAGAGCCTAGTCTCCTTGTTCATCTGGTATCTTTTCTCTTCTTATTTTTTCCTTACAGCTGATTCCTTACATACGGCACTGGCTTCTTCTTCTTATTTTTTATAGTGCCTTACATATGGGTAAACTGACCAAGGAGGTTCCCCATACTAGGGCCACTGCCCGTAAGTTCTTGATTCACACTAGCTCACGGTATCAGTGCTTAACCATGGAAGATTCAAATACCTCTTCACCTCAATCTGCCTCACCGAAGAAGACCTCTTCACCGGCAAATACTTCAACTACTCTCAGCAGTAAAGCTTCCTCCAAGAGACTAAAGAAGGATCCACCTTCTCCGCCTGCGTCGGCCTCTTCAGTCACCATGGACTTGCTCCTTGAGGAAATTAGGGCCCTACGCCCCTTTGTTGAAGAGACTACTGCCACTCTCCAGGAAACCACCTCTACTCTTCAAGATCTCTCTAACAAATGGTTAACTGTGGAAAGTCGTGTCACAACGCTGGAACAAAATGTTGATTCCTTAAATTCCTCTGCTTCCAAGGTGGACTCCCTTTGTTCTCAAGTCTCCAGCCTACACAAACAAATCGAAAATTTGGAAAATAGGAATCGTCGTAACAACCTTCGCATTTATGGCTTGGTGGAAAATTCAGAGGGATCTGATCCAATTTCTTTCTTTAAGTCCTTTCTGCCCAAACTTTTGAAACTTCCAGAAAGCCCTCCGCTAAACATCCAGAGATTACACCAACTAGGTTCTTTACCACATCAGGCTTCTGCTCCTTCACTGAATAAGCCCAGAGGAATAATTCTTTACTTTCTTGAATATACTGACCTATTAAAAGTTCTGGCTGCCGCCAGGGCTTTGAAGAAAATTACCTGGTCTGGAAATACTCTGTTTTTTGTTCAAGACTATGCAAAATCAACTGCAGACCGTCGTAAAGAGTTTTTGGTGTTGAGACCTCAGTTACGTTCTATTGGTGCCAGATATGGTCTCTATCACCCATGTCTCTTTAGGGTTACTGTCAACAATAAGACTACTTCATACGAAGATCCACTGAAACTTAAGAGTTTTCTTTACTCCTTCAATGCTGAATCTATGGATACTGGATCTTCATCTACTGCTCAATAATGTATTTTGGTTTTTGTTGCATTTTTTGCCATCTGCATACGTTTTGCTTTGTTTAGGATGTGCTTATCACTTCCTTCATGCTTCATTCTGATTTTTTGCAGTTTGATATTCTTGGTTATATCTTCCTCTCCAGTTTTATATTTCTGCATTTTCCTTCTCTGAGATCTTTCTTTCCTCTCTGCAATCCAGTTATATCTTTTCCAACTACTTGTTTTCTTTTATATGATTAACATGTTTCTTCTTTTCACAGGTCGTCTACCGACTCCTCCTCCCTCTCCTATTGTTCACTAGTGCCTCGTGGGTGCTGTTTCCCTCCTCGCTTCTCCTCCGTGAGTTCGGATAGCATCATTCCCTCGTATGGCCTCCCACCCTCGCTCCCTCCGTTTGATCTACAGTCTATGTAAGTTTTTGCTTTCTTCTTTATCTTTCCTCTTAATGTTCTATCATGTTTTCTTCTATGGACCTAACTCTCTTCATTTTTCTTTTCTTGTTTTTCCTACCTTTTTCTCCTTACTCTTTCTCTCTTTCTACTCTATTTTTTCCTCTACCTCTTCGCTTTATTGCTTCATTATCTTTTACTCTGTATACAGTTTGGTTTTATTGATGTCATGTTGTATTGTATGCTTTTTGTATTATCATACAACCTTTATCTTGTTACATTCAGAGTTACCTCGTGGAATGTTAAAGGATTAAATAATCCTATTAAAAGACAGCGAGTGTTATCCCACTTGTCTAGACTAAAAACAGATATTGCTATGTTGCAAGAGACTCATCTTTCTGATGTTGAAGCTTCTAAACTGACGAGACTATGGGTTGGTAATGTTTTCTACTCCCCAGCTCTAGGGAAAAAGAATGGGGTGGTTATCCTAGTTCACAAAAAGTTTACTGTTTCTGTTATTCATCAAGAATCAGACTCTGATGGTCGTTGGGTGCTTATTAAGTTACTAATTGACAATGTACCTTTGGTTATTTTTAATGTTTATGCCCCGGTAACAGTGGATAATGCTTTTTGGCCCCTTATCTCTGATAAGTTAGTTTCCCTTGATGATGATTATATCATTTTTGGTGGAGATTGTAATCAAATCCATGATCCCATTCTTGATAGGAGATCCCCTGTTAAGTTTGTTCATTCTAAAATGCATACTCAATTTACCTCTGCCACCCATCGTAAGCCCTTAGTTGATATATGGAGACTTTGCCATCCTGACCTCCAAGAATTTAGCTACTTCTCCCCTCCCCACAAGACACAATCCCGCATTGATTATCTTTTTCTTAGTAAATCTTTAGCCCAATGCACTCTTGCTTCAGAAATAGGCTCTATCCTTATCTCTGACCATGCCCCAGTTTTTGTTGATTTTGATCTAATCCCTCCCCCCCCCCCCCTCTGGCAGATGGCGTTTTAATAATTCCCTCCTTGCAGACCCTAAATTCTCTGGCCAATTCAGCTCTTTTGTTGCTGACTTTTTTGCCGTAAACTCCACCCCGGATTCTTCTCCGACCATGATATGGGACTCTTTTAAAGCAACCGCTAGAGGTTTTATCATTAATTACGTCTCCCAGAAAAAGAAGAGATTTGAGAAACAATCTTCCCAACTTTTGGCCCAAATTAAACAGTTAGAACATGCCTATTTTCATTCCTTCTCAGACACCTCTTTAAAAGATCTCATCACTGCTAAGGTCGCTTTCAACAAATTATCTACTGACGCTGCTGCTTCTTATCTTTTAAAAAGCAGTGCTCGTTAATATGGAGGCCAAAATAAAATGGGCAAACTCCTAGCTAATTATTTGAAAGCACGCCGAGATAGAACTCAAATTTCCTCTATAATTGATTCTTGTGGTACTTCTCATTTTAAAGATGATGACATTTTGCAGGAATTTGTCACTTTCTACAAAGGCCTCTACACTACCGAATCCTCTCCGCTTCCCTCTGACTTATCCTCCTACTTTCAATCCATTACGTCGCCTCCTTCTTTCCATGTTGATTTTCCTTCACTTGAAGCGGATATAACCCTTAAAGAACTATCCCACGCAGTCTCAGTTTCAAATCGCGGTAAAGCCCCCGGTCCTGATGGCTTTTCTATTGAATTCTATGATCATTTTTCGAAACTTCTTCTTCCTCGCTTGCTCGCTTTATTTAATTCCTTCATTGCAAATGGCTCTTCTCAAGGTACTTTTCAAGACGCTATGATTTGCCTTATCCCCAAAGATAACAAAGACCCTTCCTTTTGTAAGAATTACCGCCCCATTTCCCTTGTTAACACGGATTATAAGATATTTGCCAAATTACTTGCCCTGCGTATTGATCCCATTTTACCCGAACGTATAGGTCGGGAACAATCAGGTTTTGTGAAGGGACGTTTGTCCTCTGACAATTCCAGAGTTTTCTTTAATGTTCTTAGTAAGGCTTCTTCCCTATCCTACCCACTTGCGGCCATCACATTAGATGCCGAAAAGGCATTTGACAGGATCAGTTTGTCGTATTTTGACGATGGCTGGGTTAGCGCTTAGCTTTGCTACACGTTTCTCGCTTAAATTGGCTATACGTAGAAACGCCATTTTATATGTAGTGGCGGCCATTTAAGATCATGAGCGGCATCGTGGCCAGCGTGTCCTTTAGTCCTTTGTCCGTTCCACTGACCACTGGAGTCTGCCCAGCAACAGGCTATTTTTAGTATTGGTCAAGCTTACACATGCGCAGTTCACACTGACCAGTCACTCCTTAGGAATGTGCCGCCAACTGACCAGTGGGTTTGAAACCCTCCAATGAGCTGGCTGTGTTCCAAAACATGACCATATATGTACATGAATATGTTCTAACTTGTGCCGCCTATCTTTTATTGCCCTAAAACTGTATATAAATCGGGGTCACACCGGTGTTCGGTGTGATACCTCTTGCATTACCGAAGGGTACTGTATGAGTGTACCACCACCCCATGGGGTCTTAATAAACTTGTTCTTTGACTTTTACAGTTTCCGTGCCAACAGTTCTTCCAATGTATGTGGGTTATCTTCGGAACATGTAGGCCTTGGGAACCCGATACAACAAATTGGCGACCACAAAGGGACTCATCGGCGACTCGGATGCCCGAAGGAGAGGTCGTGACGAAGGTTTGGACACTCGCCATGGACGCGCGCTGCCACTAAGTGACCCGAGTCTTGGCACCCACAGTGTTTTTTCCTTTCCTTCCGATCTGACCTTCCAGGTGGCGCCGGTCTCCGACTGAGTTTTGATCGTCTGTGTTGCTGGATAAAGTGCCGTTTGGCTGATTTGATTAAAAGACCTTGGCAGTTGGAATCTGGACCTTTGAGACTTTGGGTAAGATTTGTGATCGGTAAGGTAGTCTGCGGACGCTTACTGAAGTTCTATGATTTGTGATCGGTAAGGTAGTCCTCGGACGCTTGCCGAAATTCTGTGACCTATGACTTTGATTTGAGTTAGCTAACATTTGTGAATTTGTGAATTTGTGAACTTTGAATCTATATGTGTAGTGCACTTCACATAGGCAGGCATGTAGAGATGTTTCTCTAACTTTGTTTTTTTCCCTTGAGCGGCACATTTGTGTGAAGTATTGTAAGTGCCATTTTATACGGTGTCACGCTTTCGTGATACTCTTTGAACATGCCTGTTTTCAGCACGCTTCGAGGGATGTGCTGTTTTGGAAATGGTACCACAATTAGGTTAGCGGAATCACAGCCGGCTCCCCCAGAGGGAACACCAAATCGCGAAATGTACATTAAACATGGCCTTCCCCCTATAATGTACAGTAAACTCTGGCATAAGTATACTAAGTCGGATCCTGAATTGCAATGGCCACTACATGGGTCGTTCGATTTGCAAAAAGTGCAGTTTGTGGAGCAATGTCTGTTTCAACGCAGGTCTAGACAAAACATGTTTGATTGTGTGCGAATGTGGGAGAAAGCGGTGCGTGAGCGAATGCAACGTGAAGTTGCCTTGGCGGACAAAGAGCAGCGCAAGACTGCTCGGGATAAGGCTTTACAGCTTGAGGAAAATGAGGCTCAGGAGAAGAGAGAGAGGGAGGAACGGGAACGTAAATTGCAAACGACGGGTCAATTCCCTATTCGTCGACCGCTTTATCCTGTCCTTAATAATGAAATTGATGATTTTTCGTTGCTAGATCGGTCACCGCCTCCATACGTTTCGCCAACAGCTCCAGCTGAAGATTCGGGAGATGATGGGCAGGATAAGTTGGAAAAGAAGGGTGTATCCGCTCTCAGGTTTACTGCGGAGAGGTCCGCACATTTACGTAGTTGGGCCCGTAAAGTGAATAGGAAATGTGTTTCTCAGGATGAGGTGATTGCGGAGAGGAGTAAATGGTCGGATCTTGAATTAATGTATTTCTTGTCTAGTTTGGCGGATGAAGTTGTTGCCGCGTATCGTGACCTTTCAGATACGTTAGAACCTAAAGCTTTGTCCGTGCATCGTGAGAATTTGGATAAAGGTTTATTTGATCTTGCAGATGTTGACGGCCTATTCAAGCAACTGAATCCGAATCGGAGAATAGCGAGCAGATTAAGGAGTGTTCTCTCCGGGGTTCAGATAAGAGTTCTGCATTGCATGTTATGCCTATGCGTGAAGCCGCGCCCTTGTATGTTCCACCTAAAGGGGCAGGTACGGATGATGATAAATTGTCAAAGGATGCGAAAGGATATTTTGTATATAACTGGGTATATACGCTGTGGAATAGAGCAGATGTTATGGCATTGAAAAATTCGTTACCTGATCTTCGGAAAAATCCAGCGGCATTCTATGAAGGGGTGGAAGGGGCTATTTCGTCTTGTGTGATGACTCTTGTTGACATAGATTTGTTTTTCGGGTTAATTCTTCCACCCGATATGTGGAGGCAAATTCGTAAAAATAACGATGAAACAATATTGGGGGGGACGTGGAAAGAAATAAATGCTGCTGATTTAGATAGGGAACCGGCATGTAAGCCTTGTCAGTTGATTTTAGATCTTCCAGCAGCTATCTTGATTAAATTAAAAACGCTTGTTCCTCCTAAAAAGATTGATTGGACTATGTTAACTTCGTGTAAACAAAAGCCCGATGAAACAGTTTCAGATTTCTTTACACGCTTCGAGGAGGCATTCCATGATTACAGTGGTCAATCTTTAACAGACGATACGGGCCGGCATTTGTTTGTAGATAAGTGTGTGGCTAATCTCTTACCGGAGATTGCAAAACGATTGAAATTGAGTGAAAGTTCCTGGGCCACGGCGACCCCTGCATCTTTGTTAACTATGGCTCAGTATTATGAGCGGCAGGAATTGGAGGCTAAAGAAAGTGTTGATAAAAAGACGAAAGAATTGAAAACGAAGGTGATGTTGGCGCAGGTTCGGGGAACACAGGGTAGAGGGAACGATAGAGGTAGACGAGGTGGAGGGAATACGTCGCATGGTCGTACGGATATAGCGGAGGATCAATGTGCCTATTGTAAGGAGTTTGGGCATTGGGCTGAAGATTGTCCGGTACTTCGTGAGCAGCGTAGTCAGCGTGGTCGAGGAGGTGGTAGGTCGAGAGGGGGGTATTCGGGAGTGAGAGGTGGTGGAAGTGATCGTGGAAGGGTTGAGGAGAGGGGCCGTGGCCAGGACGAGCGAAACACGTTTGATAGACGGAATCAATATCAGATATCGGAGGGTGAGAATGTGGAGCACCAGGATTATGTGCATGCATAGGACTGCGTAGGATGGGGTAAGGAATCAGTTGAAGTGCCGGTAGATCAGCAGGGTCCATATGTAACAGCGGGTATTCTGGGTTCTACTGATCAATTTCTAGTCGACACACGAGCTACTCGTAGTGCGTTGTCAAAAAACTTGGTTCCGAGGGCTCCCCTGTCTGGCGAAATGATTACCTCTGTAGGGTTCGATGGCACACCCTCCCCTAGCCCATTGTAAAAGCCCCTTGCGCTATGTCTTGACAAATTTTTCAGTTTTGGTCAATTTTTGTTATCACCCCATACACCAGACAATATCCTGGGCATTGATTTGCTTAAATATTTTCGAGCAACAATACGGTGCGCTCCTGAGGGAGTGCGGGTTATTCTGAATGATCCGGATAGGTTTTATGCTATCCTAGACATTCCAGCTTTGGCCTCTCTACCGCATACGTTATGGGCGACCTCAGATACGGATGTGGGAGAGATGCGTATTCCACCAATACACATCACTATTAAGGAGGGGGCCCCTCTACCACGAGTGCCACAGTATAAGATTTCGAAAGAAGGTGAAATTGCATTGACACATATTGTTCAGGATTTGATCGCTGCAGGAGTGGTGGAGGAGGTCCCTTATAATGTTTGCAATAGTCCTATTCTTCCGATCCTTAAAAGAGATACTGACGACAAAGTCTATCGCTTTATTATTGATTTGAGGGAGATTAACAAAATTGTCATTCCCCAATACCCGGTGGTGTCCGATATTACGACCTTGCTTACATTAGTGCCACCAACGGCCACAACATTTAGTGTTATTGATTTGAAAAACGCGTTCTTTTCCATCCCTGTCCATCCTGATAGCAGATATTTGTTTGGCTTCACGTTAAATAATAAATCGTATAGATTTTGTCGTGTTCCCCAAGGTTATACTGAAAGCCCTAGCATCTACAGCCAGGCTTTGAAAAGACAGCTAGATTCCTTTGAGTTGCAGACTGGCGTGGTCCTCATCCAGTATGTGGATGACCTTCTGCTTGCCGCAGACTCTTATACACAATGTGAAAAAAGTACAATTGCGTTGCTTTTCTTTTTGGCACAGAACAATCATAAGGTTTCGAAAAAGAAGCTCCAATACTGTAGACCCCAGGTGACCTACCTAGGTCATCTGTTGTCTAAGGAGGGGCGTGCATTAACATCTGATCGAATTCAGGCAATTTTAGACACACCAGTCCCCCGCACACAGAGAGATGTACGTGCCTTCATAGGGTTGACGTCCTTTTGTAGACAGTGGATCATGGGTTTTTCGCACATTATAAAACCTCTGTTAGCATTACTGTCCAAAGCTACACCAATGCCCCTTGAATGGACAGATGAATGTCAGAAGGCCTTTGAACAGTTGAGACAGGCCCTTTGTTCTGCACCCGTGTTAGGCACACCAGACTACACAAAACTTTTCACATTGTACGTACACGAGAAAGATGGGTGCGCGTTGTCAGTGTTAGTACAAGTACACGGGGACAAGCAGAGACCATGTGCGTACTTCTCTGCCATTCTTGATCCTGTAGCACGAGGGTTGCCGGGGTGTTTTCGAGCGGTAGCAGCAACGGCAGTAGCCATACGGCAGAGTGAGGGAATAGTGTTATCGCATAAACTGTTGGTGTTAGTTCCTCACGCAGTAGATGCTCTGCTAAACCAAACAAAGACCCAATACCTTACGAGTGCGCGACTAACAGGATATGAGCTGACACTTTTGGCGCCACATATTACACTGAAAAGATGCGCTACTCTGAACCCTGCCACTTTATTGCCCTATCCGGTTGAGGAGGGTCAGGAAGAAAAACATCACGACTGTGTTTTCCTGACCGAGAAACAGACAAAGGGTCGTGTTGACTTACAGGATGTGCCACTTCCAGATGTGGATGGGGAACTGTGGGTTGATGGATCGTGTTTAAGGCTGCCAGATGGTACGACTTCCGCAGCTTATGCGATCACGACACTTAAGACAGTGGTAGAAACAGCTAGGATACCACAGAAATCGGCTCAGGCAGCAGAGCTGATAGCCTTAACAAGAGCCTGCGAATTGAGTGCTGGCCTATGTGTGAACATATACACAGACAGCCGGTACGCCTTCGGAGTAGCACATGACTTTGGGCTACTCTGGAGAGAGCGTGGGTTTCTGACATCTCACGGAGAACACATTATGCACGGAGAGCTAGTGCGTGATCTCCTAAACGCGTTGCTTGGACCAAAGAAAATAGCGATAGTAAAATGCAGTGCCCACAAAAAGATCACGGATAAAGTGGGCCAAGGAAATGCCTTTGCAGACAGCATAGCGAGACAAACGGCTATGTCCCGGACTAGCTCCCCCATGTACGTGACCCAATCGCAGGCTGAGCGATGGATCAATCAGTGACACTTATAAAGCGCGCGAGTGATGCTAGAGCAGAAATATTGGATATTCAAAAATCTGCTACTGAATCAGAACTTGCGGCATGGGCAATAGATGGGGTACTAGATGATGAGGGTTGTTGGAGAAGCAAAGACATGGAGAAATGGAAATTGCCTGCGGCTTACTTGCAGGCGATGGTCCAGATGACACATGGATTGGCACATGTCGGAGCCCTTGCAATCACTCGACTGTTAACACGAGTTTGGGAACATCCCGAGATTGCTAATACTGCTAAAAGAGTAGTGCAGACCTGTTTGATATGCTTGCAGCACAACCCTGGAAAGGGGACCCATACTCCGAAACGAGGGTTCGTTCCACCTTCTGCACCATTCGAGGTACTCCAAATGGATTATATCCAGCTTGAGCGCTGCAATAACCTGAAGTATGTCTTAGTGGTGGTATGTGCTTTTAGCAAATGGGTTGAGGCTTTCCCCACGAAAGACAATACTGCCTTGACAACAGCTAAGGTTTTGCTCAAAGAGTACTTCCCTCGATTTGGAATTTGCAAATATTTGTGGAGCGACAATGGGCCTCATTTTGTCGGGAAAATTGTGGAATATGTGTTGAAGGGGTTAGGGATTCAGCAGAAGTTTCATGCTGTGTTCCACCCTCAATCTGCAGGTCTGGTCGAGCGGTACAATGCCACGTTGAAATTAAAACTGGCCAAGATCGTGGCGTCCACGTCATTAAAATGGCCGGATGCCTTACCGCTAGCATTGCTCTCCCTCAGATCAATACCCCATTCTCGAACGGGCCTCACACCATATGAAGTGGTGTTCGGAAGGCCGATGAATATCTGGGGGGTGCCCAAGCCGCGATTGATACATGATGTGCCTTGTGTAATGATGAATGATTATTTGGCACGATTAACAAATGATTTGCTTTCTATTCACCAACAGGTTCGAGAAGCGCTCCCTGACAACTCTACTGGAGAGGGCCATGATCTTCGTCCTGGAGATTTTGTGATGATTCGGTCGTTTGAGAGGACGAATAGCTTGGAACCGAGGTGGCGTGGCCCGAGCAAGTCCTCCTCGCTACTCGGACAGCTGTACGAGTGACCAATATGAAGCGGTGGATACACTCAACCCACTGCCGTCGTGTCTCTTCTGATCTGACAAATCCTGTTGTGTTGACCGATTATAAAGAGATTTTGGAAAAGGAAAAGAGCCCAGCTGTGACGTCGGCTGAAGTTGAGGGAGCCTTCCCGGACCACACTGCTTCTGGACGAGAGCGCTACAATCTACGGCCACGATAAAGAAGAGTTTCTTTTTGTGTTTTATGACTGGTTGGTTACCGCTCCAGGTTTGTGAAACAGAAACTGGGAATTCCAAGGGGGGGGATCAGTTCTGCCAGTGTAGCGACACCCGTCTTGGCCCGGAGAAGAAAACAACGGCTACCTCGGAGTTCAGCACCATTTTTTTTCTTTTTTTAGGTATACACGCATGTGTATTTGAGACTTTGTGATCAATTTGAACTATTTGAGACTCTGCAAGAACTTTTCTGAACTATGGCATCATCAGCATCACGAGATAAGCGACTCTTGGGTGCCATTCTCTTTGTTTTGACTATTGTAGTGATAGCTGTAATAGCCTGGGTAGTTGAACTTGTGGTACCTGCACGCGAACATTTGCTGCCGACTACCCAGGCTCCATCTGAACATTTTCACTTCACCCTGCCCTATCATGAAGAACGGCACCGACAGACTTATCTGAACAATAGTTTTATTCAGATCCTACATCATACGCACAATATGACAAATACCTCAAATTGCTGGGTGTGTGGGATGTTGCCCGGGCACCAGAAGAAAGGGGGTACTCCACTCATTCCTCTCCCGTTTTCGCATAATGGATCTTGCAATGCCTTGTACACTCTCCTCTTTACTCTGAGATGGCCAACCAAAGGGGGAGTGCTTTTTCGTTTGAATAAACTGTGTCACCATGACCGGGATGGGTATCCACAAGCTGAGGGTACTCGATTCGAATGGGAGGAATACCGTCCTGATAATGTGTCTGCTTCACGAATTTACAGCAATCAGCGAAATATCAATGTATCGAATGCACATGTCATTAATGTTATTGCTACTAAAGCGGATCTATGTATACGCAATAAAGGTGTAATTTCTGTAGGGAGAAGTGAATGTAACACCACACTCACATTTGACAGTCCAAATGGTATATCGTTTGTAACATCCCGCAATACCTATTTCATCTGTGGAACGAAGGGTTATCATCAGCTTCCATTAGGATGGTCAGGCACTTGCTATGTGTCTTTTGTATTACCTCCCGTATTCATTGCCCCACCAATGTATCACAATGATTATATTTTATATCATGACTTTGTTTTAAACCGTGCCAAACGCTCTGTTGTTTTGGATGATATAGATCAAACGGACACTACTTTGCAGCAGTATGTGGACTTTAATTTGGGCCTGTTTTCTTTCGTTGGAGCAGCTCTGAATAGTCGAAAGATCCGACGACTGACCCGTGTTGTTGAGGCTGTGGCTAATGATACTGCAATAGCACTTGGAAATATCACTGAAGAAATACAGATTTCTAGAATTGTTGCGCTCCAGAACCGGATGGTTCTGGATGTAGTGTTAGCTGACCGTGGGGGGGCATGTAGAATTATCGGGAGTAGTTGCTGTGTCTACATACCTGACAATTCACCATCTGTATACGATGCTATCACAAAGCTACATAAGATAGCCGCTGAAATACATCCAGATAATGGTACTTGGACTCTGTCAGGATGGTTCTGGTCAGTACTCACCACCTTGGGATGGAAACTGTTAACGATTTTATGTATCATTGTGGGGATTCTGTTCTTTGTATGCTTATGTATCCAATGTGGCCCGGCTTTATGTTCTATGTGCTTATCAGTCTGTGTACCATCAAGACGAGCTCTTGCTCATGACAAAATGATGCTTCATAAAGAAGTAACACAAATAATGTTAATTGATATAGAAGATGAACACCCTGACTATGTCCACTATGAGGTAGCTTCAGCTAAACGCTAAAAGGGTAGTCTGTCGTATTTTGACGATGGCTGGGTTAGCGCTTAGCTTTGCTACACGTTTCTCGCTTAAATTGGCTATACGTAGAAACGCCATTTTATATGTAGTGGCGGCCATTTTAGATCATGAGCGGCATCGTGGCCAGTGTGTCCTTTAGTCCTTTGTCCGTTCCACTGACCACTGGAGTCTGCCCAGCAACAGGCTATTTTTAGTATTGGTCAAGCTTACACATGCGCAGTTCACACTGACCAGTCACTCCTTAGGAATGTGCCGCCAACTGACCAGTGGGTTTGAAACCCTCCAATGAGCTGGCTGTGTTCCAAAACATGACCATATATGTACATGAATATGTTCTAACTTGTGCCGCCTATCTTTTATTGCCCTAAAACTGTATATAAATCGGGGTCACACCGGTGTTCGGTGTGATACCTCTTGCATTACCGAAGGGTACTGTATGAGTGTACCACCACCCCATGGGGTCTTAATAAACTTGTTCTTTGACTTTTACAGTTTCCGTGCCAACAGTTCTTCCAATGTATGTGGGTTATCTTCGGAACATGTAGGCCTTGGGAACCCGATACAACAAATTGGGACTTTATGTTTCATGCCCTCACTTGGATTGGCTTTCCCCCTAAATTAATCTCCCTTATCTCCCTTTTGTATTCCGGTCCTAGAGCTTCTATCTTTGCTAATTGGAAAATTTCCGATTATTTCTCCCTTTCCAGGGGTGTCCGGCAAGGTTATCCCTTATCCCCCTTATTGTTTATTGTAGCATTGGAACCTTTCCTCACTAAACTACGACTGGATGCCCAAATCACTGGTTTTAACCCCGGCCCTAATCAAGTTAAATTATCTGTTTATGCAGATGACATCCTTTTCTATTGCTCTAATCCTGAGTCCACTCTTCCTGCCTTTTTACTCCAAGTTGACGCCTTCTCACAGGTTTCGGGATATCGTCTCAATCGTGACAAATGTGAAGTTCTACCCCTTAATGTCTTATGTCAGCGTCATTACTTTGATCATACTGGTTTCTCTTGGCAGTCGACTAAGGTAAAATATTTAGGATTGTGGTTTTCCCCTTCTATACCAGACACTTTGAAGGCTAATTTTGAATATATTACAAAGAAATTAACTGATTCTATTACTAGATGGCATCCCCTCTTTCTTTCATGGTGGGGTCGCTTGGACTCCATCAAAATGATGTTAGCTCCTATAGTCCTATACTCACTATCCATGATTCCTGTTCGCATACCCTGTTATTATTTTAAACGGTTGGACTCACTCTTGGTGAAATTTCTTTGGAGAAATAAGCCTCCACGGATCGCCTTGTCTTCTCTTAAAAAAGATAAACAGTCTGGTAGTCTTAAATTTCCAGACTTTAAATCATACCATTATTCTTTTATCCTCAAACAAGCTTCTCGTTGGCTTTCCACAGAAACTCCCACTTATCCTCCAGTTTGGCTATCTCTGGAGAAATCTCTCCTTTCTCCGTTTGATTTTTTGGAGACCCTTGCCTTTTCGGCCAACGTTTCTCTCTTGAAATCCCCTGTCATCGCTCATACCCGTCACCTCTTATCTCCCCTTTTACCTTCTTCTTACCCTTCCCTTACTTCTTTGTCCCACCAACCTATTTGGCATAATAAGTTACTTCGCATTAAGAACCGTTCTTTTTATTGGAAATCTTGGAAATCCAAAGGTCTATCTTGGATCTCCCAACTCCTATTTCATAACGTTCCTCTTTCTTTTACAGATCTTCAAGCTCAATTTCTTCTCCCTGCTTCCTTTAGAAAACAATACGACCTGTTGCTTCCTGCTCTTCTTCAATACCTTCAATCTCTTCCTTCTTCCTCTGAGACACCCTCCTCTTACTCTATCATTAGCCCGCTTTTGAATTCCTCTCCGTCCGCTTCTCACATTTACAAATGTCTTATAACTTCACCTGACCGACTCAAATCGAAGACTGAATTGGCCTGGGAACGGGATTTGTCAATATCCTGGCCTGTCTCTCTATGGGATAAGCTGTGGTTAAAAATACACAAAACGTCCAGAGCTGCTAATACTACCCAAACTCTTTACTTTTATATCACCGTTTACTATTAACTCCACAGAAATTGGCCACATTCTCCCAGGACATTTCGCCTAAGTGTTGGTCCTGTCCTTGCCAATCTGCTGATTTACTTCATATGTTGTTCCACTGCCCCAACATTGCTTCCTTTTGGCAATTGATTTGGTCCCGCTTGCACAAAATATTTGGTTTCACACTCCCTTTCTCCCTTTCCAACGTCCTTTTGGGTTCTTTGTCTCCTGATTTACCACTCTCCCCTTCTCACTATAAGTTGCTTGACTTATTTCTGGCCATAGCCTTTCATCTGATTACCTCCAATTGGAAAGATTCTACCAAAGTCAGTTATTCAGCTTGGTGGAATGCTATTTGTTTTCACCATAGGCTTGATACCAATTATGTTACCCCCGTTTCCTTAGCTGTTAAACGAGACCTATTATGGATTCCTCTTACTACCTACCTCTCCAAAACCTCTCCCTCTCCTCAAAATACTATTGTTACCCACCAAAATCCATCTGATGATGTTCATAAGCCGCCATGATTTTGCTTATTTATCTTTTTCCTTCGATTTATAAAGTTTTATGCTTATTTATTACTCGCTGTCAATTGTATACATTTTATTTAAGTTTTAATATCTGCATACAATGGTATATTTTATGAAATGTTCATACTTCACTTCCCTTTTTGTTTTATTTCCTTTTCCCCCCTTGTTTTCCTTTTCCATGACTTAGATATAGGTGTTTATTGATTCCGTTTTATTATGCCTTCTCAATTTTATTTTTGTATCTCATATACCTTTCATTGATTGAGTGTATTACATTCTGTATTCTATGCTATGTTTTGGTTTCAATAAACTTGAACTTAAAAAAAAAAAAAAAAAAAAGACTGCATCCTAATCAAAAGCTTTGGCCATAAAGGGGCCATTGGGATGTATTTTGTGGTGCAGACGTTCTCTAACAATCCAGTGTAAAAGCTTCACAGGGAGGATGGATCCAGGATGGTCATATATTGGAAACATGTTCTGCCCTTTGGACAGCACCTTTAGTTTCCTAATACTAAGATTCACCTGCCAACTGGTCAAGTTATGACCAAGCAAAGATCTTCAGCATCAGGCATTTAAGGATTGGCAGACCTCTATAAGCACCTCTAATCGCAAGGACTCCAATTTGAATTCAGACGATTTTGCTTGGACTGGTTTAGGCATACTATCTCACACAACCTGCAACTAAGGCTTCACTAACTTCTGTGGCTGTGTTGACCACAGACAATGTACATATTGCTGCCCCCAAAAAAGAAAGAATGTGAGACTTTTTTCAGTGCCCCCTGACCAGCCACAGTCCAAGCCTCCCTAAGAGTGATATAGACCATGTTGCCAGAAAGCAGACCGGTGCCTTTGTTACTTATGACACACCTGGTATTACATTGGACACCTGGCTTTGGATGTCAGGTGGACCAGTGAGGTCATCGGATACTTTTCAAGAAGTCGTTGTGAAGATTCTGGGAACTGGACACCCTCTAAATCTTGGGTGGACACTCTTTACCTTTGCCCCTAGTGATTAGCTGGACTGCTGCCGGTCAACCGTAATGGGCAAAAGGAATGTAAGACTGATCTATCCATCCTGCCATGTGGTGGAGTAAGACCGAGCTGACAGATATTGGAACGGGGCGTGGCCTGAGAGTAGGAAGAGCTACAAACTCTCAGGCTTTTTAACCACGCTTTTATTAAGTGCCAGGATACCTTATCTGGCAAGATCCAACAAGAAAACTTCATAAACATGGGAACGATGGAGATGGGTCATGAGGATTAGAACAGTTCACTGACAAAACTCTCTTTTTTCACTGAATGCTTAGTAGGGAAACACAATCCCAACAATCCCAACAACCATGCTGCATCCTACAGGTCAACCCAATGTGCAGATGAAGACTGCAAGTAATCAGTTATTATGTTTCACCTGTTTATGTGAATCTGCATTATAAAGTACGCTTTTGAGTCAGCTTCTGTAAGCCATTGATTTGTTTAGGTCATCCCTGTACAGAAATTACTTTAAAACTTGGGATTAAAAACTAGAAACTGAGTTATGATTTTTTTTTACTTAAGGTTCACAATAGAGCCAAAAGGTGCAAAGCACCAACTCAAGTATATGGTTGCACCGGACAGAGACAAAGTCACAAGTTCAGGCCAACTGTGATGGAGTACGGGCCGAGTATAGCCCCAGATTCAGCCTGCTGGCAGTTGTACTTTCTTTCCTTGCTGCAGGAGGTGTGTGGTGATGCGATGCAAGTCTCTGCATTACATCGGTTGAAGTCATCTTTCAGGAACGTAGCAGTGCTACAAAGCAAGGTTCTGTGTTGCTTTGAGTTGTTCTGCATTGGATCCAGTGATGGCGCCAGTCAGGAGCTGTGTGGTGCTGTAATGCGATATTCTGAATTGCTCTATGTGGCTGTGTCAGATCTAGTGAAATCTTTAGATAGTCAGGGAGAAGTACACTCAAACTCCAGCCAAGTGAACAGGACCTTGGTGACAGCACTTGGGGGTGAAGACTCACTCACAAAGAAGCCTGCAGATAGGACCAGGTCAGACCAATAGTGTGTTATCAGCTGGAAAGCAGGAAAGATCCCAGGAAGCTTAGTTGTGCTCCTGTACCTCAAACTAAAGGTCTGCCAACTGGCCCTTGGAGCCACGTTTGTGGTCCTGGGTTTAAGACAAGCAGGTTAAATCTTGCTTCTTCAGACAGCAGGGCAGTCCTTCTTCTGACGTGGGTCCCTTGCTCGCTGTACCACTGGATTCAAGCTAAACTGGCTGTTGAAGGGTGATGCCCTGAAACCGGTCCAAGGATGCTTGATTTCAGACCCAGGGAGGACCTGGCCTGGCAGTTTGAGCTGGACTGTTCCCACGAGGAGCTTAGTCAAGGCTGATTCCCATATGGCTGGGTCCAAACTGGGGTGGCACAGTGAACAAAAGAACTATGAATTTTACTTGACTGGGGGTGAGTGTTTGAAACGTTTTGGCACTCCTTCTATTATCCTTGCAAGGAAGACACTGACACCGGGCCAGGCAGCTTAGAGGTTTCTGGTCTTTTGTGAATTTATCGGTGGTTTGCTGGTAGGACTCCACCTGGCAGCTTTCTGGTCCGGGGGATCCTTGAGGTGGAATCTGGCCCCTGTGCCCTGATGCAATTGCAACAAAGTAATTGGCAATGAAACATGTTGGGCTTTCAGGTTAAAATGGTCTAAACAGGACACAGTTTTTTTAAATGAGTACGGACACAATGAAAATGAAAGATAATCGTTTTGTGTCACAGTCACTTTGTTTTAACGGTGTAGAAGTAGCACAATTGGCCTCCTTGTGTGTAATGGGGGTCTTAGTCTTTGGATTAACACAACTTCATTTTGACACATTGCTTTGTCTTTGTCTCATCTGCACTTTATTGGGAGTTGGTTTGTCCAGGAAGTGCCAATGATGAGACAGTGAGTTAACTGGTGAGTGCCTACCAGCTACTCCCCTGGAATTGCTTATGTGAGACACTTCCTTATTTCACTTCACTTTTTAGACCTGTACACTTGTCAAAGTCTTGTGGGCTACTGCCCCGTTTTAATGTTTATTTATATAAAAGACACATATGGGCGATATATGATATAATTATATATCAAACCCTGTCTCACCCTGAAAGAAATGGTGTGACTGTCTAATAACTTTGATTTATATATGTAAAATATAACCAGGTTTCTGTATATTTGTAATATTGAGTGGAGGGTGTCCTGGTTTATTTTCCCTCTTGAGCTCCCCTTTTTGGAATAGGGCAGGTTTGGTGTCAGGTTCCTTTGTGTGTGCTTGGGCAGGTACCCTTGAAGCGTAATCCCACGGGCACAGGTCCTCCCCAGTTACCCTGCAAGGAAGACTCATCCCCTCTACACCCTGGCCTCTTTGTTCACTTCTGGCCCTAATACACATTTCCCAGCGGAGGAGTCATCTGCAGCCGAAATGGAAAAGTGCCATATGAGTAGTTAGGGCCTACTTTAGGTTAGGAGTGACTTATAATTATGAAAAAGAAGGTTCCGGTCTAGCAAAACGTCTATTATGCCAGGTCGAAATGGCAGTTTAAAATTACCCTAAAGACTGCAATGGCAGACCTGAGACATATTTTAGGAAGTTACTTTAGTGATTAGCACAATGACATCTGCAGCCAACTACTGGCATTTAATGTAAAAGCCCTTGGTACTAGTACATATAAGTAAAATGCATGTGCCGATCATGTATGTGCCAATTTGACCATGTTTAAAGCGTAGAGCACACAGCCATTAACACTGCAGGGGTAAAGTGCACAATGTGCTATGGCCAACAGACATGAGTTCAGCAGCAAAAGGCAAAACTTTCTCGGATGACCTGCAGAAAGGGCAGATTTCCAACATAACCCATCCCCACAGACAAAAGTCAGTGTAGGCTAATCAATACCTTAATGAGCTTCCCTGCTGAGCCCATAGAACATGGCCAATTTGCTCTGATGCAGAGGCGCTTGTCTGTTCTATGTCCATCTAAACTGTATCCCTCTGTCACCATTCTCCTGAGTCACTGCACTGACCTAGGGGGAACCCTTCTCCTAACCCATGGACCACATCTGTGTGGCTCCTGACCTTAGTTTGCTTACAGATGCATTCCAGTAGGCAGACAGCATTACCATGGTTAACAAAGAGATGTGGCCTATTCTGACCCTTGGAACAGATTTGTTCCCTAAACAAGGGAAAACTCTGCCCAAGGAGACTACAACCAACACAGGCCACTGATAGCTGTCAGTGCCAGGAGTCAGGCCCAGGTCATCTAATGCCCAATGGAGGCTTTGGGCGGGTCTCTTTTCCAGACTCCGGGCTGGCTAAGAGTCTCCCACTTCCTCCTGAGGTTTTCCTGACCTCTTAGGTTTAGCAGAATAGGGGGGGGGCAACAGCAGCGCGTGATAGACGCCATACTTCCTCACTCTCTGGTGCTGTCTCAGGGATGGTATCCCGAGGTTCGTCTATCAGCTTTGGCTCAACCTTGATAGGTTTCAACTGAACTTTTAGTGGTATTTTTTTAGGGGGGATCTTATGTCTAAAATCGCCTCTGAGTAACCAAACCAAAACATTTACATAAAGACTCTTTAATTTAACCCCTGGCAAAATCAAAATATAAAAGTGATGTTTTGGAGCTTATTATTGCCCCTGTTGGGCATGCCTTGGGAAACACACCTCCCTAACCAATTAAAAACTGGGGAAGTACCTCAGGAAGTATAGTTAAAATAGGTATGGCATGCAATTACGATTGTGTGACTGTGAGTGATGTGGCACAGGTATGGGTGCACAAACATTACCAAATGAGAACAATATTATTCCCAAATAGGATAGAAAATGGATTTTCTTGTAGCTGGTTCCTGAAGAAAGCCTACCAATCAGTGTTTGGTGTATTTTCATGCTGAAACATGTAGACCTGAGATGTCGGAGAATAAATGAGCTCCAAGAAAATCACCTCTGTTTTTTAAGCATTCCAGGGGTCTTGTGCAGTTATTTGGAAGCAGATTGAATAAACTTTAAATGCTTCTGCCGCCCCATTTATTGATGTGACATGGGCCTAAACTTTAGCCTGTACTTTTCTGTGACAGCAGAAATATGTGGAAATATGTGGAAATGCCATCTCTCTCCTTCTATTTCTACTATTATTATTATTATTATTATTATTATTATTATTATTATTATTATTATTATTTGTAGTGGTATTATAGGTATTATAAGTATTAGTGGTATTATTATTATTATTATTATTATTATTATTATTATTATTATTATTATTATTATTATTATTATTATTATTACTATTTATCCATGGATGTCATTGAGGGGGACTCAATAAAAATGTACGAATTAAGACCACATTTGTACAAGAAACACCCCTCCGGGTATACCCAGATGCATTCATGGTTATGTAAGGTCTATACTTAATATGCGTCTGGACCGCAAGGTCTACTTGATTTAATACAGTTACAAATGTATAATGTATAAACCTCTGCCCTCTCTCCGCTCAACAAAGTGAACACTGTCATATATTATTATTTATTATTATTTTTTTTTTTTAAAACCTTTATTTGTAAAATGCACAGTACACAGCGTCTCCCTACAACCCGTCAGGGCCGGCCGCTATGACATATGACGAAAGGATAAAAAGGAAATAAGGGGACAGTACGTCGTTAAAGCAATCAATGAGCGTGCATTATCGTACGGAACATAGAACCATAGCAAAAGGATAAGAAAGGTTTAATTTTATGATTTTGTCGAGTACAATTTTATAAAACAACGAAGAAAGTTAAAGCTAATCACTGAACAGGAGAGCAATCATCATTCACGAAGCACATGGGGGGAGGCATGAAGAAGGAAGGCATATGTCAGAACGCAATTTCCCACCATCGAGGCACTAGGACCAGCAGCTATGTCACATAATGATACGATACAGTAAACTCCCCAATAACACCAGACCCCGACCCCAAATTAGGCAAAAAGGTATTTAAGAAAAAGGAACAGAAAGAGAAGAAAGAGAAAGAGGGCCATAGAGACAAAGAAGAAACATAAAACACATCCCATCCCCCCACCCTGCATACCAGCGGAAGGCCACGGCCCACCCCCCCCCCAATAGGCATGCCTGTCGCCCCAAGAAGACCCCCAAGCGGGAAAGAACGGAGGAGGGCCGTAGCTCCAGCCCCATACTCACCCCCAATCCCCCCACCCCCAAAAAGCGGAAGTCCACTAAAAGGGAGCGTGGGCAACAGTGTAAGATCATCCCAGCCATTATAAAGTCTCCAATTCGAACAACGTTCCGCTTCGGCACCAAGAACACTCAGGAGATGTCGAAGCAGCGGTCAGCCCTGACCAGACCGGATAAAAGTCAGCGTGCCACCCAATCCGTGCGCAGTGAGACGCAGTGCACCAAAAGTATCAGTTGAGGCCACACAAATCCCCAGCAAAAGCCACATTGGTAGCAGAGGGACAACTCTCCAAGGCATCACAGTAGTCAGCGGTGGGGCATGGCGCCCATGATCGGGAAACAAAGGAGCCGGTAGTAGATCGATGAGGGTCGTAGGCACCTCATCCCAGGCATAATGTTCCCCAAACTTCCCATCCGGCGGCACATACTCATGGAAGTCAACCACTGCGGTCGTCGGGGATAAGGAGGGCAGACACTCTTTGCTGCACGCATCCGCGACTTGGTGCGCCACGATAGGAGGAGGCATCCGCTGCACAGGGCGTACAGTCGTCCCCAAATCTTTTAGGGTAGTGTGTAGGTCGTTGATGGCCAACAAAACATCTCTCACTGTAGGTGCCATTACACACCAGACAATCAACCGGGACCTCAGGGCTCAATGCACAAAAGATAGAGCCGCCGCAGTAACGGATCAAATTCAGCAAAGAACGTGCATGTCGCAGGAGAGTCCCTGAGGGTCACAGTTGAGCCCCAGGCAGCCACAGCAGTGCGCACCCCTTACCGCAGTCGGGTTACAATCTGATCCGGCAATAAATTCTGCCTCGCAGCGTATCGTCCCCCGATGTAAGGAACTCCAATCAAAATTTATTTATTTATTTATTTATTTTTGATATTTTTATTGCGCAACAAATACCCGAAGGTGTCTCGGCGCATGTGTGAGCTAGCAGGACTACCGTAATAAGATTCACTGGTCAAACAACCATGTCTTTACAAGCCTGCGGAAACTCATCAAGTTGGGTGTATTTTTGATATTTAGTGGAAGAAGGTTCCAAAGTTTTGGTACAGCCACTAAAAAGCGACGGTCTCCCCAGGTAGCCGTTCTGGTACGAGGTACAGGTAGAAGGCAGGTGTTGGCGGATCTCAACAGTCTTTTGGGGGTGTAGACCTGAAGTGCCTCAGTCAGGAATTTGGGTCCTATGCCATGCATTGCCTTATAGGCAATGCAGAGGGCCTTGAACTTAATGCGGCTCTCTACTCTAAGCCAATGGAGCTGGCGGATAGCAAGGGTGGTAGGTTGGCGACAAGGGATGTTTAGAAGAATTCTGGCAGCCGCGTTCTGTACTGACTGTAGCTTCAACAACACCTGTTTCTGGGTGTTAAGGAAGAGGGCATTTCCATAATCGATTTTGGAAAATACCAGAGTGGTAACTAAGGTCTTCCCAGCAGAGGTGGGGAGATAAGGCAGCAGTTTCTTTATTTTCTTTAGGATAAAGAAAGCAGAGGAGACAACCTTGTTGACATGAAGGTTGAATGTTAATTTGCTGTCAAAGATGACTCCCAAATTTCTCGCTTTTAGCACAGGGACAGGTGGAGAGCCCAGTTGGTTAGGCCACCAGATGGGGGACCATTCTGGAGCGAGGTTGCCAAAGGTCATAACCTCGGTTTTATCCGAGTTAAGCCTTAGGCAGTTGGAGGACATCCATGTACTAACAGCGAGCATGGCCTCCTGAAAATTAGCTGCCACTGCTGTGCCGTTCTTGTGGATCGCCAGCACCAGTTGGGTATCGTCTGCATAGGAGGTTAATCGTACCCCATAGGCCTTTATTACCCTCGCTAAGTCCGCTACATAGATGTTAAATAGCGTTGGACTTAGCGAGGAGCCTTGGGGTACTCCACATGGTAGTGCAGAGACGGGAGAGTAGAAGTTACCCAACTTGACTGTCTGGGTACGGTCGGCCAGGAAGGATGAAATAAGGTCTCTGGCCAAACCATCTATCCCCAGAGCTGTGACACGGTCGACCAAGATAGCATGGTCGACCGTGTCAAATGCTGCGGACAGATCCAGAAGAATTAGGATGGCCACTCCTCCCTGATCCATGATGGTTCGGATTTCGTCAGAGGCTTTTATTAGAGCAGTCTCCGTCCCATGTCCCTTCCTGAAGCCAAATTGCGTTTCGTCTAAGAGTTGGTGAGTGTCGACGTACTCTGAGAGCTGTTTGTTCATCAGAGTTTCGCAAATTTTGGCCGGGAAAGGGAGACAGGCAATAGGTCTATAACTGACCAAAGCAGAGGGATCCAGGGAGGGCTTCTTCAATAAAGGCTTAATCACTGCCTTCTTCCACGGGGCTGGGTAACAGCCGGTATGAAAGGCAGTGTTGCAGATTTCCATAAGTGGGTGAGAAATCACCTCACTTAGATTGGCCATCACTGGGGGGGGGACAAGGGTCCAAAGGGGATCCTGACTTCGTGATAGAGATAAGTCTGTTGATTTGGTCTTCTGAAGTGTCAGCGAAGTAAGAGAAAGGGTCATGGTTAATATGGGGAGTTTCCTTTCTTCTGACAGTGGAACTGGTCCCTACATCTCCACCAAAAGATGAATAGATGTCTGCCACTTTGGTGGTGAAGAAATTAGACAGTGCATTACAGAACAGTTGGGAGGGTTCTGCTCCAGGACCCGAGGGAGGTGTGGATAAGGAATTGACCACTAAAAAGAGTTCTCTGGCCGAATTCCTAGCATTGTCAATTTGGGTCGAGAAATAGGTCGTTTTCCGGGTGATAATGGCCCTTTTATATATAATTAAAGCATCTTTGTAAGATTGCTTAGCTAAGGGGCAATAAGATTTCCTCCAACGTCTTTCTAAATTCCGACAGTGTTGTCGGTGGAGTCTAAGCTCTTCTGTATACCATGCTGCTGAGGGCGACCTTCTATTAGGTTGGATGGATTTTTCTGGGGCAACCTGATCAGCGGCGTTCTTAATCCAGTCATGGAAAGCTGAAGCTGAGAGGACGGGATTAGATCCTAAGGTAGGGGAGGATAATGACAAAATGTTTGCCATCTGAGGGATATCAGCATTCTTCCAGGCACGGATTGCTGCCCTACTCGGTGGTCTGGAAGCAGGAAGGTTAACTGGGGGAGTGTCAATAGAGAGTATGATGGCCCTATGGTCGGTCCAGGTAAGGGGTAAAATATCTGATATCTTGATGAGAGAGTTATTGGTAAAGACACCATCTAGTGTGTGTCCCGCCAGGTGAGTAATTCCCGTTACCAGTTGCTGAAGTCCTAACGTGAGGAGGTCAGCGATAAGTTGGGAGGTGTCGTGGTTTCCATGTTCTTCCAGAGGGAAGTTGAAATCTCCCAATATTGTGTAATCAGCAGAGCCTATAATATACTGATTTAGCTCAGATAGGGAGCAAAGAAAGGAACTGCGAGGTCCGGGGGGTCGATAAAGCAAAATGCCTTTAAAAGTTTGTTTACTATTAAGATTAATTGCAAAGGCGGCAGCTTCACAATTAGTAGATGAAATGGGGTCTAGCGTGGTGTGGTACTGATTTTTAAAAATTATGGCAAGTCCTCCTCCTCTTCCTGATTGTCTATCATGTCTCACTACGCCATAGCCATCCGGGGTGGCCTGACAAAAGTCAGGTCCCGAGCCTGCATCTCCCCATGTTTCTGTGGCGAAAAGAAAGTCAAGATTATGCGTAGTGATAAACTCGCAAATATCTAGACAATGACATGGTAGAAAGCGTGTGTTGATAAGCGCCGCTCGACATCCCTGAAATGGGATAATGGCCGAACTAAGGGGGGCATCGGGAACTAGTGAGTGGGATAGAGTTGGCGATGGTAGCTTGTAGTTGCAGCCAGGGCACGGGGCGGGAATAATACCTGCAGCAGTAGAAGGAGGCAGGGAGATGCACTGGTGGCTAGGACATCCCGGATTGAGCAGTCTGAGTTGGGTCGAGGTATAGTGTACAAAAGAACCTGGAGTCATGGCCCTGGGCCGAGTCCGGTCGCGGACGGGCGCAGACGGGCTTGGCTTAGGCGCGGCTTCGGCGCGCGCCCGCTGCGCCAGCCCGCTGCGCCGTCTGGGCATAGTATGATTATATAGGGCGTGAGGAGGGTGGGAGGCCGGCGCGACTAGAGCGCAGCCCCAGCCCACACCAAAGATGGCGCCCGCCGCCACCTACACCGAGTAAAAGAAATCGGCTGGGCGAGGCAGGAGAAGTGAATATGAAGCGTGAGAAGGGGTGTCAGTGTGCCTGCAGTAAAATTCCCTCTCAATTAATAATTTTAAAAGCCCCCACAAAGAAATAATATTTCGATTTTTAAAATGTCATCAAGCAGTTTAAAGCACAAGTAAATCACAGTAATGCCAGCAGAAAAGGTAAAATAGTCGCTGATAGCTCGCAGCCCTAGACTCCCTCTAGGGAGAGCTCTGAAAGGCAGTGAGCGCCGGAAATGACCCTGCTAAATAATCTGGGAGGGCGGGAGGCCGGCGCGACTAGAGCGCAGCCCCAGCCCACACCAAAGATGGCGCCCGCCGCCACCTACACCGAGTAAAAGAAATCGGCTGGGCGAGGCAGGAGAAGTGAATATGAAGCGTGAGAAGGGGTGTCAGTGTGCCTGCAGTAAAAAACTTTAGCATACAAGTAGTGGGTCCGGCGCTGCGAGCGCACTCAATGTCTGCGGCAGGGAGGTTTCAGTTTCACCTCCGGGGCTCCGGACCATCATGGCCGGTGGAGGCCGTTGTTTATCCACTGCGAGGCGGCCATACTGTAGCCCGAGGTCCCGGCTTATCTGGACTGAGGGCCAAAGGCTTCCGGACGACGTTCCCAAGCCATCCGGGGCGATATGCGGACCGGAGTTGGACGGTCGGGCTCCGCTACTATTCCCCCGTACAAAGCCGTGGCTGGGGTGCAGGATCGCGGGCAGGAAACCATGGGAGATGAGGGCGAGCGGCGGAGCTGGGCGTCCGCGCGGCCATCTTGGCCGCCGTCCTGGCTCCTCCCCCCTGTCATATATTATTTTATTAATGTTTTGTTTTTCCTGTCTTGCTTTGACAAAACTCAATAAAAATTTACTAAACAAAAAAATTGCCCTACAGCATGCAATGGCAGGAATGAGGGATATATAATGGGAACTACTTTAGTGGTAGTGGGTGGCACAATGAGAACTGCACCCATCTACTAGCATTTACTTTACAGGATCTGGTAGTAACTAGGGACATATAAGTAAATTAAATGTGTCAATCACGCATGTGCCAATTTTACCATGTTTAAAGGGAACTACGCACACACTTTACCCCCTTTTTAGCAGTAGTAAAGTGCATGGAATCCTATTGCTGACAAAAAACAGGTTCAACAACAGAAGGCAAAACAACCTAGGTGACCCTGCAGAAAGGGCGCATTTCCAACATGATCCTACACTCTACATGTCACATATGGATGAATGACTTGCCCAGACTTAAATAGGACACTCATGCAGGTGAAAATAGGTCCAAAGAATTAGGCTTCTGTGTCGTCAGGGGCAGGGTTCAAACATCTGCTCTACTGAAATTAGGCACTCACAGATGGTAACATTTTATGTACGGAGGTATACAGGAAAGTGATGGGTGAAATGCTGAATCAATCTCAGCCACTGGTAACTACTTGGTCCACATCTCAGTTCATCATTATTTCTCACAGCTTGCCACCTCAGTTTGGACCCAGCTCTGATTGGGGCTCTTTACTGAGATGCTCAAAGTGCAATGGGTATTTCCAGACGTGGCTTCTGTGCCCAGTGTGCCATTGGAACCAAGCTGCACCCGACTGTAGAGCCCAAACTAAGGCCAGACTGGTCTTGGGTTGCTTGTGTTCTGGTTCACAGAGGACCTGGCTTGGCAGTTAGGATGGAATGATCCTATTGAAACTGGAACAAGACTGATTTCCAGATGGACTGAGTTTTGACCTGAGTAAATACCAGATTAAGCTAGGCATTCCGACAGCACTTTTTGTGTTACTTCAGCATTTTATGTACAGCTACACCTACCTGAAGAGAAGCAGTGAAGAGAGAGAGTATGTATGTAGCTTGCTAGCAAGACAGTATGTATATATCTGTTATATAGATAACAAGGGTGTCGACTCTCCGGGCCAGATTCACAGAACTAACTTAAGACAAAATCCTAAACTTACTACCATTTTATTATTCACAGAAGGCACTTACTCATTTCAGTATTCACAGAAGGCACTTACTCATTTCGGTATTCACAGAACTTAGGAGTCCTAACTTTAGGACTCCAAAATGCTGTCTGTGAATACCAAAAGTCTTAAAGTTAGCATTAAGCGATTTCTTAAAATTTCTTAATTGCGATTCTCTAATTGAGAATCGCAATTAAGGAATACTTCCCCATCCATTCCTATGGGCCTAGAGGCCCATAGGAATGATTGGAAAGACATTCTTAATTTGCAATTCACCATTAAAAATTCGCAAATTAAGAATGCAATTTCAAGGGTGCAGGGGTGTCCAAAGGACCCCTGAAATCTGCTTAGGAGTACATTTTGCACACTCACATGCCCCAAGGGCATGTGTGTGTGTAAAATGGAACTTTGAAAAATGCATTTTAGTGCATTTTTCAAACTTTTCGCAAATTACCATGAAGGTCAACTTCATGGTAATTTGCTCCCCTTATTTGCTAATTCAGAAATTTTTAAAGTTTGATGCATTACATTTAAGGAATCTCATTTTTCTCAGTTTAGTAGTAGTAAAGTTAGGACTCCTAACTTTAGGACTCCTAAATGCCTTTTGCGAAAAACGAAAGTCTCAAAGTTAGGATTTTTCCCAGTTTAGGAGTAGTAAAGGTAAGAGTCATAATTTTAGGACTCCTAAATGCCTTCTGTGAATATTGAAAGTCTTAAATGTAGGACTTTTCTCAGTTTAGGAGTAGTAAAGTTAGGACTCCTAACTTTAGGACTCCTAAACTGAGAAAAATCATAACTTTAAGACTTTCGGTATTCACAGAAGGCATTTAGGAGTCCTAAACTTAGGACTCCTAACTACAGTGAATACCGAAATGAGTAACAGGCACATGCATCAATATTGCATTTTGCGATTCCTTAATTGAAGAAATCGCAATTAAGGAATTGCAAACTGCAATGCAACAAGAAATCGCTATAAAAAAAGCGATTTCTTAAAATTTCTTAATTGAGATTCTCCAATTGAGAATCGCAATTAAGGAATACTTCCCCATCCATTCCTATGGGCCTAGAGGCCCATAGGAATGATTGGAAAGACATTCTTAATTTGCAATTCACCATTAAAAATTCGCAAATTAAGAATGCAATTTCAAGGGTGCAGGGGTGTCCAAAGGACAACCTTTGGACACCCCTGCACCCTTGAAAGGGCATGTGTGTGTGTAAAATGGAACTTTGAAAAATGCACTTTAGTGCATTTTTCAAACTTTTCGCAAATTACCATGAAGGTCAACTTCATGGTAATTTGCTCCCCTTATTTGCTAATTTAGTAATTTTTAAAGTTGGATGCATTACATTTAACCCCTTCCACGCTGATGACGAGCTGGGCTCGTCATGGCGTAGCCTCCTCGCACGCTGATGACGAGCCCAGCTCGTCACGTAAAGTGCGGTTTTGAAAAACTCAGCACAGGAGCGTAATTGCGCTAGCGCGCATGCGGTTAAGGAATCTCAATTTGAGATTCCTTAAATGCAATTGCAATTTAAGAAATCGCAATTTTGTGATTTCTTAAATTGCGAAAATAACAAAAATGTTAATGCATCCCAAAAATGTGAATTGCATTCGCAAACGGCTGAATTTTGCGATTCGCACCGTTTGCGAATGCAATTTCCTTTGATGCATGTGGCTGTAAGTGCCTTATGTGCATACCAAAATGAGTAAGTGCCTTCTGTGAATACCAAAATGGTAGTAAGTTTAGGATTTTGTCCTAAGTAAGTTCTGTGAAACGGGCCCTATGTCAATAAAAGACTGCAAGTATTTCAACATGTTGCGACCCAGATCCACTTGGGTATTCCCAAGTCTCAGTCTGCTTCCACAGCACTTACCACTTTGCACTGGCTACCAATCAGCAAGAGGATTAATTTCAAAACATTGTGTATACCTCATCACGCAAAAAACAAGATTGGCCCTTACATCCTTGATCACCTGATTTGTCCGTATCAGCCTAACAGAGCACTCGGATCAACCATCCTACACGAGCTCTGCATCCTTGGGGTAAAAAAGGCCAGATGTGGAGGGTTATCCTTTGATTTTATTTTTCCAATCTTTGGAACACTGTGCCTCTCTCTCTCTCAGATCAAATAACAACATTCTCAGTTTTAGATATCAACTGAAAACTTACCTATATGACTATGACTCCTTATCTGACTTTAACATTTCCAGTGCTGGCAAGCCCATCGGGTATCCATGCTCTTAGTACATTTCCCTGAATTGAATTGCAGTCAAGTGCTTCAAGTCTTTACACTACATGGCAATGGTACATGGGGATAATGTTACAAAGTTTCGTAGTATGCATCGTTGAGCAGTTGCGTGACACAGCTGGTCCATGCCTGCCCCTTTAGAGTCCCACACACTGCCTCAAGCTTCAGTTGTCCATCTGTCTACTGTTTTGCCTACTTACTCCTACCCAAAACTTATATCTGAGCAATGGTTAAGGGGGTGCTGCATGGCATCTCAGATATTCCTGTCACAGACTAGAGATACCCTGTATCAAAAAAGCCAGTCTACTTCATAGCCAGCTGAACTTCACTTCACCTCCAGTGAAGTTAGACAAGGTCTAGGATAAAACACATTTTTAAGTGAAGAACATATAATGCAATGTAAATCCCTAGCCCACAGCTCCTTTGTACAGTGGGACTATTTTTGCACCAGTTGATGTATATTCATTGGTCTTAGTTCTCAGGAAAAAAAGTATCATGTGAAATATGTTGTTGGTTAATTGAACTAATGTTAACATCTACATTATGATAGTATTGTTAACATTTCAGGTCAATGATGCAATCCTACATAGGAAGGATTCCACAAAGGTAGTTTTGCGGATTGTTTGAGCAGAGACTGTCAGAGGTAAGAAGAATCAAGAGAGTAGCAAAGGTGATATAGTAACGTCTAGGCTATTGGACTTCATGTGGTTGTCTATTGCATGGTCCACTGCTCACAAGAGTGAGAATAATTAAAGCACTGACTGGAAGAAAGTTAGAAAAATCAGACCTACCAGTAACAGTTACCGTTAGCGGGGTGGTTGTTGTTTCACCTGTGAACACAAACAAATACCTTATGAGATGGAGGAGACCATTGATTAAAATCATATTCCAATTAAACATTTATTTTTCAGGCATCAGACTGTATAAGCAGAACTGCCTAGATTCGGTAACAATTTTCAAAAAGTCCATTCTAAATGGGCCAAATCATACAGTCTATTAAGCCTATATATTTCTTTATTTGAATTTATAAATCACATTTATCCAAGGTAGAGGTAATTTATCCAGCTGCCTGGTGAATAGTGAATTTGCTCTTTAGTTTGCCACTGTCTAATTGGTAGAAATTATTTAAAAATAGCAGAGAATCTTCACTCTGTGCCTGGCTGCTAGCTACATAATGGAGATTCTGCTCTGCGTGGCTAGCAGCCATGTACATAGCAGAGAAATATCATTATTACCAAGCTGCTGGCTAATAAGCAGAGATTCTAGACTGTTCAGAAGTGGCCGTGCATAAAGAAGTAAACCTTCACTATTTACCCGGTCACTGGCTACATCTGTAGCTCCACCACTTCTCATCTAGCCATTTGAATTTTACAGACCCCTTGTTTGGTGCTAAAGCTATCACTGTTAAAGACATACAAATGATGGACGGAAAACAGAACAAATCAAAACATTCACCCCCAATCAAGAGATCTGGGTTAAATCCATCATTCTTTTGCTCAACATGCCACCCAGTTTACACTTGGCCATATGCAAATCAGTCTTCACCCTGTGCCTCATGGGAAGAGTCCAGTCCGAACTGCCAAGCCATGTCCCCCCTGTACCGGAAACAAGCATCCTAGGGCCGGTTTTGGGGTTTCACCCCTCATCAGCCAGAATAGCTTGATTCCAGTGGCGCAGTGAGCCCAGGACCCACGCCTTGGCATACCCAGTGCACTTAGGGCGAGAAAGCAAAGGACACACAATTATTGGACGGAATGCAGAACAAATTAAAACATTTGCCTCCAGTCAAGAGATCTGGGTTAAATATATCATTCTTTTGCTCACCATGCCACCCCAGTTTAGACTAGGCTATATGAAAATCAGTCTTGACCCTGTGCTTCATGGGAATAGTCCAGTCCTCCCTGGACCAGAAACAAGCCTCCTAGGACCGGATTCAGGGTTTTAACCCTCATCAGCCAGAATAGCTTGAATTCAGGGGCACAGTGAGCCCTGGACCCACATCTGGGCATACTTGGCGCACTTAGGGCAAGAAAGCAAAAGACACACAATTGATGGACGGAATGCAGAACAAATCAAAACATTCATCCCCAGTCAAGAGATCAGGGTTAAATCCATCATTCTTTTGCTCACCATGCCAACCCACTTTAGACTTGGCAATAAGCAAATCAGTCTTGACCCTGTGCTTTGTGGGAACAGTCCATCCCAAACTGCCAAGCCATGTCCTCCCAGGACCGTAAACAAGCATCCTAGGAATGGACCTGGACTGGTAGTTTGGGCTTGACTGTTAACTTTGGGCACAGGATCAAGACTGATTTGCATATTGCTGGTTTCAAACTGGAATGGCATGGGGAGCAAAAAAAAGAGGGATTTAGGCCCATATCTCTGAACTGGGGTGAATGTATGACATTGTTCTGCATTCTGTCCATTAATTGATCCTTTTGCAAAGCTATGACTGTTGGAAGTGGTTCTGCGAAGGAGGCACTACAGGTCCAAAGCAGGCTCTGCCCAGAAATTCTGGCCAACCCTAGCCACTTCACAACCATGAAGCAGAATATTGCTTAAACTAGCGTGTTTTTGAGAAGGGAATCCCCCTCTCACACATAGAAAAACCCTTTAGGGCGTGTAAACACATAGTCTGAATTACACACCCACTAGTTTTAATTACACACACATAATTTTAATCCGTCCTGAAGAAAGCCAGCATACTCATAAGGCACTGGCTGAAACATGTTAACCTACCAAGGATGTGTGAGGTCGTAACTCGCCTCTAATATCCCACAGCCTTATTTTTAACCGCTGACGGTGGCCCAGGTATTAAAGTCTCATTTACCTTCGGGTACTGGGACCCCCGCCAAGCCGTTTTAATCCAATTTTCATAACACTCTTCACCGCACACTTAGTGACATACCTGCTCCGCTGTAATCAGGCGTCGAAGCACACCCGGGACACGCTAGGTGTCACTGGGTGGGCCCGATGATGAAGCATGCCACCAACTAGGTTGGTGGGTGAGGGCTTCATGAGCACACTCACAAGGTGCAACTACCCCCTGACAAAACATACTTGAGTCCTTTGAACTAAAATTAATTATTTTGGTTAAAAAAAGCACTCTTACTCAGCTAGTCTCCTTTTGATTAACCTCATATAAACTCGGGGATTTGGACTAGCTATCTGTTCCTCTCTCTCCCTCTTGATACACGATAATGTTGGAAGTGGTTCCCAGTGCTATCGCTGTCTTTATATTTTGTTTACATGCTCTGACATTTCAGCAAATACGCACAAGCTCTATATGTGGGCTAAAAAAGATGAAAATGTCTGGGGGTTGACAGCATAAATAAGAACCCTTAACAAAAGGGATAGCCAGGTACATGTGGCATAGAATGACATGGGTGTTCTCCTGCTCCCTGTCCTAGTGCACCTTCTGGCGCTAGTCCTCCTCCTGGTCCTTTTCCAATTTGCCCTATTCGGAGTTGGTTTGGTCCTCCCGATCCTCACTGCAACTGTGGTCCAACGAGTTCAGGCCCCCCGGTATTGGTTTCCTGAATCTGACACCCTTGGTTCTAATCCTTCCTGAATCTAGTCTTCTTGGCCCTAGTCTGGCCATTCCTTGTATTGGTCTTGTTTCTGGTCCTTCTTGTTTTGGTCTTTGTATGCCTAATCCTCTTGGTTCTGGTACTCATGGCCATTCTAGTCCTTCTAGGCCCCCTTCTCCAAAATCTACCTCTTCCTTCCTAAGCCTTCTGACCCTCGCCCCCTGGATCTCATCATTCTGATATTGCTCACCCTGCTCATCTGATTTGTAGTACAGCACTTCCTGATCCTGCTGGTCCCTATGGTCTACCAGGCATCTCATTTCCTGGTCCTCTCAGGCCTTGCCCTCTTAGACATTGTCTTCCTGGGTTGGATCATCCTGGTCCTCCTGCCCCGGTGCCTTGTTCTCATGGTCAATCTGGCACTGCACCCAATGGCTTGGTTTTATTTTGCCTGGGTCATTATGATCCTCATTATTTTGGTCCTGGTCCTCCTGGATATCCAGGTCCATACCCCTTAGTCTTCCTGGCTCTGGCAGTTCTG
Source organism: Lissotriton vulgaris (assembly GCF_964263255.1). Taxonomy (NCBI): domain Eukaryota; kingdom Metazoa; phylum Chordata; class Amphibia; order Caudata; family Salamandridae; genus Lissotriton; species Lissotriton vulgaris. The sequence continues at coordinate 1,184,751,878 of NC_141693.1, read as the reverse complement.
GTTCTCCTGATCTTCTACAGACTAGTCCTGCTACCACCAGGTCCTGTATTATCTGCTCCACTTGGTACTCTGGGCCCTTGTCCTAGGGCCTTGGTCCCCATGCACTCCTGGGCCTGTTTCTGGTTCTCTTAGTGCTGACCCATTTAATTCTCCTTCCTCTGGTCCTGGGCCTCTTGGCTCTGGTCACTGGTAACCTTGGTACTGGCCCCCTCATCTTTATTGTTCATTCTGATCCTGTGGCCATAATCCTCATTCTCCTAATATTCCTAGCCTTCTTGAATCTGGTCCTTATCTTCCAACTTCTACACCAACTGATGCTCCTCCTTGCTCTGGTCGTTGTTGTTTTTCATAGTCCTTGTCCTTCTCAAGATTATGTGACTGTTGGGCCTGATCTATTTTTTCCTTGACCTTACAGTTTGGTTTCTTCTTGGCCATGATCTCATAGACTTGGTTCACCAATCATCATAGCTTTAGTTCTGGTCATCCTGGTACTGTTTGTCCTATTTTGCTTGTTATCATAAACCTTGCATTTTGCCATCCTGTACCATCTTGGTTCCCCAATCTTTATCCTTCTGGCTCTTTTCCTATCTAGTCCTCTTGGCCCTGGTCACCTGGTCCTGGTTCTCCTCACCCTAACCCTCCTATCCATGGCACCACAAGTCCTGGTTCATCTGGGCTCTCATGTCCTTTGTCTCCTGGTTTGGGTTGTCCTGGTCATCCTCGATCTGTTACTTTTTCTTAGTCCTACTGTTTTTGCAGCTCTTGATCCTCTCCCTCTTGATCCTGGTTTTCCTTGTTCGGGACCTCCTAAGCCCTTTACGTTTGGTCCTGGTCCTCCTAGGTGCCACTGTCCTGTTCGCTTGGTCTTTCACACTCTAGGTAGTATTCTAACATCTAATCCTCCTTACCCTGGTTGTGCTATCTGTAATGATTGTTCTGCGCCACACCTGGTGATCTGAGCCCTGTTACCCTAGATCCTAATATGCATAGCGCTCTTAGCCCTGCTTCCAGTCCTCCTGGTGATGATCCTTTTAGTTCACCATGTCCTCCTTGCTTTTGTTTGTAGTTGACCTTGTCACTGTTCCCCTTGGTCTTCCTATTCCCTGTCCTGTTTAACCTCGTTTCCTGGTACCATTGGCCATTGGCCTCCAGGTCCTAATCTTCACAGTCCTCTGCAACCTGATCATAATCCTCCTGACCATAGTTCTCCTGCTCCTTGCCCTCATGGTTCTGCATTAACTAGTCCTGACCCACCAAAGATCTTCCTAGTTTTTTCTAGTTCTGTTGTTCCCTGGCCTCCAATTTATCTAGCCTTAAACCTTTTTGACCGTGTACTTCTTGGTCTGTCTGTTTGTCATTCCTATGTACTTCTGAACCTGTTCCTGTTTCACAGGCTGTTGGTCCTGAACCTTTTCATTCCCCTCATCCTAAGTCCTGCTCCACTGGCATATTTAGTGCCCTAGTTTGCCTATTCCTAATCCTCCTTCTGCTCGCAGTTCTCATATTCCATGTAGTCCCGGTCTTAGTTCTGGCACTCTTTTGTCTGGTCCTCATATATCAGGTATTCAAGTGCTGGACCCAATGGCATTGGTTTCCCTAGTCCTCCAAGTTCCCAGTCCTCCTGCTTCAGCCTAAGCCTACTAGTCCTCCTGGTGTCCTAGTTTGCTTGTAGAACTCTGTTTTTATTCTTCTGAACCTGGTTCCTCTATAATGGGACTTCTGGCTCTGGTCTTCATCATCCCTCCAACACAGGTCATTCTAATTCCCATGTTGAACTCTTTGAGCTTTTGCATTGCTGTTGCCTCTTTGCTTTCACTTTGTTTCCTTTATCTCACAATTTGACCTTTTAACTTGCGTGTGTGCCTTTCCTTTCCTTTCCTTACCTTTCTTTTCCTTTCCTTTCCTTACCTTTCATTTCCTTTCCTTACCTTTCCTTTCCTTTCCTTTCCTCTCTTGATTCACACTCTTTGGCCTTTTTGCTCCCACCTGATTTTGCATCTCTCTTGTGCTTCTTCACCTGTGCCCCCTCTGTTCCTAAGGCCATATCCCCTCCCAACTCCTCCAGTGTTTTTACTCCTCCTGTCCCCTGCTCTTTACCTGTTCTCCTGCATCTTCTTCTCATCCCTTCTTCCCATGTCCCATTCCCAGCCCTGTCAATGCCTCTTCCCTTAGCCCTACCCACCACCCCCTGCACTGCTCCCGCCTCCCTGGACCTGCTTAATGACAGCCGCTGTACGACCGTGCAGGGGACACAAGTCATTGGTGTGCAAAAGGCAAGCTTATCTACACCTGCCAGCACCTGAACCATGCCCAGTGCCACAACTCCTGGTCAAATCACCATCCGCCACTAGTCCTCAGCAACCCTCCACTCACTCAACCCTGGACACACCTCTAAGTGCTGCTGTGGCCCTGCAGCACACAGCACAGTAGGATGCTTTTCCTGCCCCCAACGTCACTTCTCATGCAGCAACTCGGCTCCATACACAGTCTCACTCAGACTTCTGCATCACTAGCTCCCAACCTCATCCCACCCATCACCACACCTGTCCCTCAGCACACCCGCACATGCATGCTCCTAAACACCCGCTCACTCAAAATCTGGGCCCTCCTGAACAACATCTCACCAGACCACCTAACAGAAACCTAGATGAACCACGCCTCAGCTCCTGACATAGCTGTGGCCATGCCAGCATGTCCCAGCACGATACAAAGTTGCATGGCAGACCAACTAAACAAGCCTGGTGGAGGTCTTGCCATCATCCACAGAGATACTCTCAAGTAAACAACTACCCCTGATCCGAAAACCCACTTCATGTAACACCTGCACTTCGACCTACTACCCTATTACATTTTGTGTAATTTTCAAATGGGAAGAGATTAAGCATGGTCGGAAAATCCGTTTCGCTTGCGGATTTTCGGTAAATTCGCAATCCGCGAGATTTGCGAATCTCCCGCAAAATCCGCAAATCCGCGAGCAGCGGATTTTGCTCGCACTGTTCGCACTGTTCGCGTGAGTTCGCGCCCCGCGAATAAGTGCAAAATTGCAGAAATACGATCTTAGCAAAACTGAAACTACTTACCAGGTTCAAAAGTTCAGGCTCATCATTAGTAGCCATTTCCTGTAGTGCTTCCTGAGGGGCCCCTCCAGAGTTCAGTTGCCAGTTGAAACTATTATGTGACCCTGCTCTGAACCTCAGAATAGTTACACATATGCCACAAAGGTCCTGAATTACAGCTAAGGGAGACAAGCAGGAGCCAGGCTGGAAGTTCAAATCCATTAATCAGCCCCTAATTCATTATTGTCAGTTGGGGCAGGGCAGGTGTTGTAACTAATTTTGCAACAATGAAAGCACTTAGCAAGTGCAAAAGATCACTAATCAGGAAGCACTAAGGAAGCAGGTGCCAGCTAAAAAAATATTCTGTGACACATTAATCAGCCCCAAATTAATTCAGGTCACTTGAGGCAGGGAAGGTGTGCTTGCGTTGCCACAATAATGTACACTGACTGGACAACCAGAGGGTGCTGTGATGAAACAGAGGGTGGCATGGGTGGGCCAGAGGGTGGCATGAGTAGTCAGAGAGTGGCAGTGGTGACAGAGAGTGGCAGTGATGAAGAAGAGTGTCCCAAACAGGCTGGACACGTAGAAACAACAAGTTCGCGAAACTTGCGACCCGACAGGTAAGTTCGCAATTTGCGACATTGTACAAAACCCTCGCGAACTGGCAGAAACCCGCGCAAACACAAAAAAAAAAATCCGCAAATTCGCGAGAATTCGCGGATTTTGCGGATTGCGAGTTCGCAAATCCGCAAAATTCACGAACGCGAGATTCGCAAAATTCGCCCATGCTTAGAAGAGATAGCCAGTTCATGTTTGGTGTCTTTGGAGTCACAATTTCAAATCCTAACTTATGGTAAACTCATGTTTTTCATTACAATTTTAAAAATGACATTTTAAAAAAGTTGGCTTTTTCAGGCTCTTAGCACTTTTGTACCTGTAGCCTGCCTGCCTTCACGCAAATGGCTAAACAACCCACATTGTTACTAAAGCCAGCTTGGAGCTAGGGCCGGGGGGATAGGAAATTCCTTGAACTTCAAGTACACTGTCTAGAAGCTTCTCTCACCTTCCAGAACCAGGGCAACATGGTATATATAGGTGACCTCAGCTACCACCTCTTCAGTACACTTCTGGACCAGGAAGAAGAACTGCTATGCTGCTAAAGGACTGGCACTCTGCTGGACTTCTACTCTGAAGGAGCTTTTGCCCTGCTGTGCTGTGCTGACTTGCTGCCTGCTGCCCTTGTGCCCGGAGAGGAAGAACTACATTTGATAAGTGCAATTTCCAAATGAAAATATATAGCCAGTTTCAAAATTATTCCTTCCAGTCACACAATAGGGGGATTCGGTGTGCCTGGAAGGGTCATCTGCTGAAAGGATTGGGATGGAGCTGAATACAGCCCCAGCAACTGAACAGGCTAAGTCTTGACTTCATACAAAGGGGCTACAAAGGGGCTACATGACCTGGCATTATTACTACAGCCAGCGTGGAGCAAAGGCAGGGGAGGTAGGGAATTCCATGCACTTCAAGGACACTGTCTAGAAAATTCTCCCACCTTCCAGAACCAGGGCACCAAGGTATAAATAGGTAACCTCAGATACCACCTCTTCAGTACACTTCTGGACCTGTAGATACTCTGCCAGGAAGAACTGCTATGTTGCTGAAGAACTGCCACTCTGCTTGACTCCTACTCTGAAGGAGCTATTGCCCTGCTATGCTGACCTGCTGCCTGGTACCCTCTTGCCAGTCGAAGAAAAACTGGACCTAAAACTCCATCTTGAACCCAAGACCCCAGAGTGACTTAAAGGGCTAATCTGCTGACCTACTGATCTGAGCCTCAAGGACATAACAGGCTCTCCAACAGCTCCTGAACCAGGCCTCAGGGGTTTCCTGACCCCTAAGAGGTGCTTCTCAGGTCCTAGACCCTTTGTGTGGCTCTTGAGCTCATGAAATCAAGTTTTTGGGCTCGTGAACATCAAGGGGCCAGTTCGCACCAGAACTGCGCTGCTCTATCTGAAAATCAGAGTGAGCTGCCATCAACCTGTCTCTTTGCACAGCAGCATCGATACCCTCAGCGAACCCCAACATGAAGCTTCAGCATGGTTGTTCACGACACCCGACCTGCTCTTTGCACCATGCCAACCATGGGCTGCGACACTCTCCATGCTCCTAGTGATGATCTCCAATGCAAATAGGACTCTTGACATAAAACTTAAGAAGGTAAAACTTCACCTGTACTACTATGGGTCTGTATCCAACACGTGCGCCTTTGCAGTTGGCCTGAACATTTGACCCAACAGACCCAGTGAGACCAGATAGTCGTGGTTGGCACTTTATCCTTCGGAGCGCTACATTGCAGCTTATACTTAAAAAATTCATAACTACCGTTCTACTGATTGTCAAAGTCAAAACAAGCTTTATTCGGATCATACAAAATGTCCACAAAAGCATACTATACAATAAAAGGACTAAAATACATTTATAGTTAAAAAGAAGACACATCTAATATTTAAGGGAAAACATCAGGAGACATCCGTTCATTATTTAAATTAAATAAGCACAAAGCTGAACAAATATGCTTACGTTGCTTCTTAATTCAGTCTTTCCAAATGAGCAAGTTCATTCCTTTGTTTAATTGCCATCAGTATATAACAGATAACGGTGTTACAAGCTAAAACATTATCCAGGTACCGTAAATAAATAAAAGCAGTTTTATAGTTAAACAGGCAATTAGATTTAAAAATCGGTCGAATTTTTTTTTTTCTAATTTCAGAATAAAACTTACAAAACAATAAAAAGTGAAGGGTACTTTGTGTGGAACTGCCATCACATGGACAATTCGGCATGATGGGGCACCACTTAACCCTTTTAGGAAATGCAAATAAAAAGTGCAAAGAGCACAATCTTAATCTGGTATGGTAGAATCTATGTTGTACATTGGTTACAAAGGCAAGCTATGGTTGTAAACCCCTGGCCATGGGACCCTCGAGATAACAAATGACTGTTTTCTTAGGATTTGATGCCTCATCTCTGCGAGCGGTCATTACACTCAACAATCACTCTTTTAATTCAACCTTACTGGGGTATTGAGCATCTCCCAGGATAAAGTTGTTTGCAGTTAAATCACAGTCCTCTAAAAGGCCAACAATGTAACTTAACCAGGGATTTGTTTTACAACCATCTTGAGACATACAATCTAAAATAATATCCCTCGTAAAATGAGTCTCTTTCCTAACCCAGATTCGATGCCATAGATTTAATGCGGCCATACTTATTAAGTCATATATGTACGGAGATCCAGTTTCCCTGTGTACGATAATAGAAGGTAACAAGCTAACAAGCATCTAAGGAAGTTGTTTTCGAGAGTTTGTGGTGAAGAAGTAATAGTCTGGCCCCATAGGGCCCCCCCATAATAACTCGCTGTGATGCACTTTGCTCCGCACAACTTAAGAATCTCCCTGGCAGGTTTATTACCGATTTTTTGGGAGAATCTAAATATGGGCTCCATTGTTTTTACGAATTTCAGCTTGCTTAGGGTTATATGCTTTTTCCAATTGCCCTTACTGTTAAAAAGGTTCCCCAAGTAAGAAAAAGTAGATGTTCTTTCTATCTGTGTCCCGTTGATAAAATGGGATTTTATTTTTATATTCCCTTTACCACAGGACATTACCAGTGTCTTATTTAGATTAATTTTCAAATGTTTCTCCGTAAAAAAACGATTAAAATTATCCATCAGGGTCTGTAAGCCATTTGCCGTCCTTGAAATCAGGACGGCGTCATCGGCGTACAATAAAAGGGATGTTGCCCGCTTACCAATCATTGGGACATCTACCCCACTGTTCTTTAATGAAGAGTCAACCCCATTTATATAAAGTGAAAATAATAAGGGGGCAAGAGTACAGCCCTGTCTAACTCCACGGGTAATTTTAAAGTGCTTCGTGCTTTCCCCCTGAATTTCATATCGTATCCTTGCCGATAACCATGCGTAAATCTGTGATAGGAAACTAACAATATCATCCGGAGTGCCTATTCCCCTTAATGTCTCCCATAGCTTTGAGTGGTTCACCAAGTCAAAAGCGCTTGATAAATCCACAAAGCAGAGATGAAGGGATCCCTCCCTATCAAGGGTATATTTTCCTATTATTAGATCCAAGTTCAGGCACTGCTCAACTGTGCCAACGTCCCGTCTAAAGCCATACTGTGCCTTTGATAATATATTGTTTTCAATTGACCGAAGCTCTAGCCTGGCCAACAATATGCGTCCCATGACTTTAGACGTTGAATCAAGCAAGGATATTGGACAATAGCAACTCGGACAACTTCTATCTCCCTTTTTAAATATAGGGACTATTAAGCTCTCTGCCCATGTGGCCGGTATCACCCCATCTATTGTTGCATTGAAGAATTTAAACAAGACAGGTACCCAAAGGTCCATGTTGTGCTTAAATACATCAATTGGGAACCATCAGGGCCAGCAGCCTTACCACTGGCACTATTCTTAACCCCTTCGATGCTCATGATGAGCTCAGCTCGTCATGAGGCACGGTGCTCGTGTGCTCATTACGAGCTCAGCTCGTCATGAGGCACGGTGCTCGTGTGCTCATTACGAGCTGAGCTCGTCATGACCACACCCAGTTAAATTAGGGCCCAGCACCGGGGGTAAATCTGCACCGCACGCAAGGTGTTAAGGGCTGTTCTAATTTCGTCTTGAGATATACTCTCTAAATTAATATTATATGTAGTTATGACAGCATTATCCTGAACTCTTGAAAGACCCTGTTTGGATTCATTAAAAATTGCTTCAAAATGAGTTAACCAGTCCTCAGGAGCCACTACGGTATCAATCTTCACTGATTGTGCCTCTTTAAAAAAAGGTTGATCCAGAGTTTTCCAGAAGAGAACTGAGTCTTTTAGCTCTACGGCCTTGTTTAAAGACTCCCATGTATTTTCTCTTATCTCCATTTTTCTCTTATTAAGGGCTTCTTTATATAATTTTCGTAATGTGTTGATCCTCTCCCTGTTACGTGGGATCATTTTAAGCACCAACTTTAGAACAAAGTTTATCAAACCACCTCAGGGAATTCAATACAAGTTTCTTACTTTTTCTTCGTAGGTTGTCTGATATTACAGTAGAAATAAGTTGGAAGATCTTAACAATATCAAGGCTACTTGATGAATCATCCAAACAAGTGCCGATATGATTTGATATTTTTAATAAAATTCTATTTGTAAATGCATCTGGATCTAAAGCTGCCCATTTGATTGAGATCCCGTTTTCCCCATGTGTTTTTATGTCTGCTTCACAAGTACCTAATTGGAACGATTTTCTAGGCGGAATACTTACAGTTATCAATACTGGGTGGTGATCACTCAATAGGCTGGGGACAATGAGGTATTCCAAAATTATGGACCTTAAATCTATTGAAGTAATAAAATGGTCGATGCATGATGATGACCTTGCACCTTCAAAGGTAAAGATATTATCTCTGTCTTCCCATCTACTACCTTGTAAAATCTTACCTGTAATTTCTAAGTTATGTTTAGACATAACAAAATTAATATTTTCCCCGTAATTATTGTGGGGGAAATGTGTCAGAGCGCCACCTTGTTCTTCTTCGTAACCACATTGAATTTCAGCTATGTGGTCACATGGTTCTAAGTTGAAAACCCCCGCCCAAATGATGGAGCTATCCCATTCTACATTCTTCATGATTGTATTTTTGTTCTTTTGATCTTGTTTTATTTATTAAAATGTGTTCTGTTTTTTAATTCTGGTGTGGGATCTTTGTGTGCAGTCTTTTAACTTTTTGACTGTTTGTAGTGTTGCACATGCTATTAGGGGGTTAAGCACAGGTTAATTTGAGGTTGCTTGTGCCTTGCCCTGACTAGGATTATGGTTTCGGCTTCACCGGGACTCACACCCCAGTCAACCACTAACCGAATTTCTAACAAAATCGATACAAAACACAGCACAACATCAGACCAGCATACCTCAAATCCTGATCTCCACTTCCACCAACCAACCATTCATGTATGTTCTGCCACTCTCTCCCTTGCATACACTCCCCACATCCACACAAGTAGATCAGGAGGGCTAAAATTCTAATACCTCACACCAAAAACATGGACCGACCTCCCTTTTCATCTTAGGGCCTCATTGTCCCTTCTGGAATTCCATAAGAAGCTAAAGACTTGGCTCTTCACTAAAATTCCTGTTGTTGACCTCCACACCTACTCCAGATCCTAGATGCCCCTTGAGTGATAAGCTGCACCATACAAATCCAGTTAACATACCATTCTAACCTTGGGTCTCAAGGTCCTGCCAGTCCTGGTTTTTTATAGTTGTGGTCTTCCTGGTCCATTCACTTCTGTTCCCTTGGTCCTCCTTGAAATTATTGTCTTTCCATTGGTCGTGTGGAATTGGTCCTCCTTGCTCTGTCTACCTGGGTCTGCTGCTCCTGGCCCTGGTTGTCCTCGTCCCTCTGGTCTTGGTCAGTGCGATTAGGCCCTCCTAGCTGTTATGGTCCGGGGGCCTCGTGCCTCTTCTACCACTGGGCCTTCTGTTCCTTTGACCCCGTTGTTGAGAAGTGTGGCTCAATGGTTAGAGCGGCAGACCCTGATGCAGAGGTCTGGCCCGGACCACGGTTCAATTCCCGCCTAGGCGGGTCTTTGGCTCAATTTCCCTGGACCTGATAATTCTCGCCTCAGTACCTATTCTAATCATGGGTCCAACTCTGCAACTCTGGGCAATAGCTTGCTTAATCTTCACAACGGCCCCAACAGCGCTAGGATGCCTGGCTTCACCTTGGGGGTGCCCAGGAGTGGGCACTTCACAGGGAAAGGCCAGGAAGGGTTCCTCAGCGGTATGTATACAGCACCTTGAGATCCCTTCAGGGGTGATTCGTGCGCTATATAAGCACCACATTTACATTTTTTTTTTACATTAGATCTAGGTTCCTCATCCTAGTGGCCCTCTTGATCCTTTTCACCCTGGTCTCAGTACTCCTAGCAATTTATTTCCTGTTCCTGTTCCTCATAGTCTATTTGTTCCTGGTCCCCTTCGTAATTGGTAAGCCTGGTCCTTGGAAATTATGTCTTCCTGGTCCTGGTTCTTCTTGTCCTAGTCCTCATGTCTCACATTGTCCTATCCCTTCCTGATGGCCCACCTTCTGGCCCTTATTCTCCTACTTGTCCTCAACCTCCTCCTGCTGGTCCTGCTCCTTCCTCTCCCCAGGCCCCCTCCACAATGACTTTAGTCAGGTACATCTGTTTTGGGTGGGGACTTCCAGATGTCTTTTATTGTGACAGAATTCTCAAGAACAGAAATGGAATAAGCAAAGAAAAACAAGGGCTCTCTAGAGACAGGCCTATACCCACTTAAAACTCTCGTTTACATGATACATTTCAAAACTACCATTCCGAAGATACATTGTTCGGGTGACTAAAATATAAGTGTGGCGGAAGAGAACCCCTCATGCCTAGGGACCAAAAAGAATCTATGCCCTTACCTACGCTGCTGGGTGAATGGTAAGAAAAAGTGTTTTTATTCACAGGCAGCAGAGTGAAAGAGTAACTGTGAATTATTCAGATGCATTACTTACTTGTCTCCTGCTTTCACGTCCCCATCCCTCAGAAGCCCCATTACTCTGTTTCACTCAATTTACCTCCTGCATGTGCCCCAATGCTTTCTGCCCCCAGCACCAATTGCCTACAGTATGGGGCTCTCTCTCTAGGGCCCAGAAACCACTTATCTATCTACGTTCCCATTTGTAGCTGCTTATTGACTGATGCTGTGTTTCTCGGTTTGACCTACAATAAAAGAAACCTAAAGCGAGCACAAGGCTTTCTAAAGAAGCCTAAAAAGCGCTCAGCCTTTAAACATCATTAAAAGGAGTATAAGGAACATTACAAAACAATAAAAGCCAATGTATTGCCATTTGTAAATAAAACACTCAGTATTCTTTTGAGACAGCCAAATACTACTAGACTGCAGTATAAAACATATGTGTGCCATATGCTGAAGCTTCTGTAAGTAATAATCCTATTTGAATATAAAAATGCCTTACATTTTTTTCTGTTTCTTCATATGTAAACTGCTAGGCTTAATTTATGCACTTACCTTTGTACAAACTATTGTACATTTGAATATTCATTTACTTTGAAATGCTTCACACTTGTTGCATCCTCATTACAAGATGGCAAGCACCCTACCATTACCTGTAGTCCCAAGTCTCTTTACGGCTGGCTAAATAAAGACCTCCTTAACATTGTTTATCAGGCTGCCAGTCAAATTGAACATCATCTCTACTATTTAGCCTATTGGCGGGTAAACAGCAGAGATGATGTACTCTTCTTCATGCCACTGGGTAAACAGCAGAGACCAAGTACTATTTGGCCAGCAGGTGGGTAAACAGCCACTTATCTTACTCAAAGCACTCCAAATATAAACATTTACAAAAATCGCAGGAATAGCACAAATAAATATCATTAAAAATAGCAAGAAACATAGACTAAAGGTACTTACGCTACCTGGTATGAGTAACCATGTTGTGGTAAATAACCTAAGATTTTTTGAAAAACAAAATGATTGGGAATGCTGGCTCGTAGGAGTAAGATTTTTCAAAACCTTGAGGCCAGTAGAGTAAAAGACCTAACCCTAGGAGAACATGGTGGGTAGGGTGTGGGCAGTATAGAATGTCCTGCCTTGCTGGACCTAAATATAAGCAGGCTAAATAATATACAAAATATAGGTCAGTCTGATAAATTGAAGCAAGACATTTAGCATATAGACACTGCATAAATATTAACACTGAAAGTGATGCAAGACGCTCCCCCAATGGAGTGATAAGAAAATAGCTGGAAAAATCTACATTTAAGTCGACAGAAGAATGAAGAATCATTTTAAATAAAAGCAAAGGATATAGTCGAAAACCTCAAATAATTTACAACAATGGCCCAAATTTGATGAAAATTGAATGAAGAGGATAGCCTCAACCAAGAAATTGAGGGCGGCATTGTTTCGCTACTGTACACACGGAAATGGCAAAGAAACTTGTTTTTAGGGATAGAGTTAAATGTTATGCCTTTGTTGAAGACAAAAGAGGGGTCTTTTACTAGGTCTTAGTATATTTAAGTGTCTGGATTTGATTTAATGGGATGTTTTATGTTCAAGGGGAGCTTTGGGAGTACTATGACCAGTGGAATCTTGGAGCGGATTGGGGTTCATATTCCTTGTTTTGGGGCTGATAGTTGCTGTCAGGTAGGGAGTCACTGGTTAATTTTAGGTGTGTTTACAAAAGCAACTGGGCTCATTGTCTAGGGTAAATGAGTATTACTGTAGTCCAAAAAGGAGGTCTTGCAGTCGAGAGAAAGAGAGGGATACTTTGTTTTGAGAGCACTCAGTCGGTTACTTTTGAACGTAGGGCTCTCCTACCCTGAATATATTTATTAAGTCTTCATTTTTGCCCTGACCCCAATCTTCTGTAAGGGAGTTTTGTGTTGAGATGCAGCATTCAAGATTCAACAGATTCCTTTTTGGAACACAGTAATATGCATTTGCCCTAGACGAGGAGCCTGTAGCGCGGCGGGGCCACGTGGATAAGGCTGCTGCAGCGCTGCAAATAATGTACACCACACAGCTAGCTGGTTGAGGGTGGGAAGACACCGAGCGGACTTCTTGCCATTTATTTATCCCCTCGGGTCAAGCCCGCCCGAGGGGTGCGTGGATGCGTGTGCTTGGGATACATTGTTTAGAAGAGCCCGGGTGGCTCTCTACATCCCTCCTTTCTTTTAGTGACTTGCAACAGGTCCTTCAGCTTCACTGAGAGGTGCACACAAAGTCCCTGAGTCTTTGGCTCAGCGCAGGGTTCGGCCTGAGACCATATTTCTGCTCCAGGAGCTGGAACTGCCCACTGCGCTGGATGGAGTATTCGGGGGTGGCTCAGTCACCACGTCGTGACGGGTTTGACCAGCCCCGGGGACAGTCTCTCCACTCTCCACTCGCAAACCCCTTGGCGATGGACTCAGCGTTCCTGGCGAGACAGGTAGGGAGAGACTCAGGGTGTCCTCTGGACATTCAGACACCTCTTGGTCAGTGTTGTTCTCGCAGATCTTCTTGAAGCTAGACACATTCCTCATGACAGACTGCTGCCCGCGCTGGGCAGTGACCATGGTACCTTGGATGCCAGCCACTGTCCACTCTTCCAGCTCGTATGGTGTCCTGAACTTCCAGCATAGGTGCCTGTTCTTGACTACCACACGATCCCCCACTTGCCCTTCTTGCCTGAACCGCTTCGTTGTCTCGTTCCAGGGGTTCCCATGTTGGGTCTGACAGGATGCTGTCTCGTGGGGGCCGCTTGAAATGTAAATGAGATGGAGCGCACTTGTTGGTGCTGTGGGGTGTCTGTCGATAGGCACCAATGAACTGGTCTAGTGGCGCTTCTACATCTTCTCCGTGGTCTACGGCAATGCGCAGTGCTCGGTTGAGCGTTTGCATCAGACGTTCCACCTCCCTGTTGGCTTGAGGCCACAATGGTGTGATCTTTCGATGATGAATCGCTTTACTTTCGAGGTATTCTTGGAATTCCCAGCCCTGGAACGGGGTCCATTGTCTGACCTGATTTCTTTGGGCAGAACCATCACTGCAAACGTTTTGGCCAGGACTCTCTTTACGTGTGCGAACGCCGTCGATGCCACCACCTCCATGACAGGGAACTTCGAGAAAGAGTCGACCATTACCAGCATGTTGCGTCCGTCGGGGAAACTTCCAAATTCAAGGCTGACTTTGGCCCAGGGGGTCTCACTCGGTTCTTCGATGATCACCGGCGCCAGTGCCAAGTCTCCTCCTGTGATCTTGCAGGCGTGGCACTGTCTCACCATATTCTCCACCATGGAATCGATTGCCGGAAACCAGACTTTATTTCGCAACCTGGCCTTCGTCTTGGCCATCCCCTGGTGTCCAACATGTGCCAGCATGAGTATCCGACTCTGTAGCCTTTCCGGAATCACAGCGATACCAAAGGGGATGATCAACGGAGCGTTTGAGCAAATCAAACACTCATCCCCAGTCAACTGATATGGGTTGAATCCATCACTATTCTTTAGCTCACTTCACCACCCCAGTTCAGATATGGCCATATTCAAATCAGTCTGAACCCTGCGCCTCATGGGAACAGTGCAGCCCAAACTACCAAGCCATGTCTTCCCCGGACCGGAAACAAGCATCCTGGGACCGGTTTCGGATTCATAATCCTCATCAACCAGGCTATCTTAAATGCAGTGGTAGAGTGAGCAAGGGACCCACGTCTGGGCATACCCTGCCAACTTAGGGCGAACAAAGCTATACCAAAGGGGATGATGGACGGAACGTTTGAGCAAATCAAACACTTACCCCCAGTCAACTGATCTGGGTTTAATCCATCACCATTCTTTAGCTCACTCCACCACCCCAGTTTAGACATGGCCATATGCAAATCAGTCTGACCCTGTGCCTCATGGGAACAGTCCAGCTCGAACTGCCAAGCCATGTTTTCCTTGGACCGGAAACAAGCATCCTGGGACCGGTTTCGGATTCATAATCCTCACCAGCCAGGCTATCTTAAATCCAGTAGTAGATTGAGCAAGGGACCCAGGTTTGGGCATACCCTGCCAACTTAGGGCAAACAAAGCGATACCAAAGGGGATGATGGACGGAACGTTTGAGCAAATCAAACACTTACCCCCAGTCAACTGATCTGGGGTTAATCCATCACCATTCTTTAGCTCACTCCACCACCCCAGTTCAGACATGGCCATATGCAAATCAGTCTGACCTTGTACCTCCTGGGAACAGTCCAACCCGAACTGCCCAGCCATGTCTTCCCTGGATCGGAAACAAGCATCCTGGGACCGGTTTCGGATTCATAATCCTCATCAGCCAGGCTATCTTGAATCCAGTGGTAGAGTCAGAAAGGGACCCACGTCTGGGCATACCCTGCCAACTTAGGGCGAACAAAGCAATACCAAAGGGGATGATGGACGGAACATTTGAGCAAATCAAACACTCACCCCAGTCAACTTATCTGGGTTTAATCCATCACCAATCTTTAGCTCACTCCACCACCCCAGTTCAGACATGGGTATATGCAAATCAGTCTGACCCTGTGCCTCATAGGAACAGTCCAGCCCGAACTGCCAAGCCATGTCTTCCCTGGACCAGAAACAAGCATCCTGGGACCAGTTTTGGATTCATAATCCTCATCAGCCAGGCTATCTTGAATCCAGTGGTAGAGTGAGCAAGGGACCCACGTCGGGGCATACCCTGCCAACTTAGGGCGAACAAAGCAATACCAAAGGGGATGCTGGATGGAGCGTTTGAGCAAATCAAACACTCACCCCCAGTCAATTGATCTGGGTTTAATCCATCACCATTCTTTAGCTCACTCCACCACCCCAGTTCAGACATGGCCATATGCAAATCAGTCTGCCCCCGTGCCTCATGGGAACAGTCCAACCCGAACTGCCAAGCCATGTCTTCCCTGGACCAGAAACAAGCATCCTGGCTCTGGTTTCGGATTCATAATCCTCATCAGCCAGGCTATCTTGAATCCAGTGGTAGAGTGAGCAAGGGACCCACGTCTGGGCATACCCTGCCAACTTAGGGCGAACAAAGCGCTACCAAATGGGATGATGGGCGGAGCTTTTGAGCAAATCAAACACTCACCCCCAGTCAACTGATCTGGGTTTAATCCATCACCATTCTTTAACTTACTCCACCTCCCAGTTCAGACATGGCCATATGCAAATCAGTCTGACCCTGTGTCTCATACGAACAGTCCAGCCCAAACTGCCAAGCCATATCTTTCCTGGACCGGAAACAAGCATCCTGGGACCGGTTTCGGATTTATAATTCTCATCAGCCAGGCTATCTTGAATCCAGTTGTAGAGTGAATTCCAAAATCATAATCATATGTCCTCTCAGGATGACCCCTTGCTTACCTACGCTAAGTTTGTGGTGCACTTGCCAGAGTTGTTGTTGAGCGTGGCTGACTTCTGTCCTGAGAGCACAAGTTCTATCCATGAAATGTGTCCAGCCGCTGTTCACCAGCGTGGTTTTCACCAGGGACAGTGTCTCATCGTTGGTAGTGGCACACCCGATTTCCTCGAGTGTCATCGCCACGGGGCAAGCTCCCTGTGAGACCATCTTGATTCAGGGTGACGTGATTGGAAGTCAGCCTGGTTGCTGGCGGCGGGACGAAAGATGACCTTGAAATTGTAGGACTGCAGCTGCACCGCCCATAGCTCTATCATCTGGGGCGACAGCCTGGACGATCCTGCGAATAGTGGGAGTAGGGACTTGTGGTCGGTTACAACGTGGAACTCTTGGCCATACAAATATAAGTGGAAATGTTGACATGCCCATTTTATCGCGAGGGCTCTCTCGATTTGGGCATACCTTGTTTCAGTGTCTGTGAGGGCCTTACTGGTGTATGCTACCAGCCACCAGGCTTCTGGGCTGTGCTCCTGAGGATGGACAGCTCCAAGACCAACTGGGCTGGCGTCAATGATCAGTTCAGTGCGCCGCCCCCGATGAAAGTAAGCCATTCCCGTTTTGTCTAGCAGTATTGCCTTGATGTCGTTGAATGCCGTATTGGCGGCCACAGTCCACTCCCACTTGTGGTCATTGTGTGTGAGAGCATGGAGCGATTCTGACACGGCAGCGAGGTTCCGAATGAATCTTCCACAGTATGTGGCCATGCCGAGCAATCTTCTCACTTCTGTGGGGTTCTTGGGGGTGCTGGCTGCTCGGATGGTTGCAGCCTTCTTGGGGTCCACTAGGAGTCCTTCTCTGGTGAAAGTGTACCCAAAGAAATTGACAGATTCTTGGTAGAATGAGCACTTTGGCCTGTGAAGGGTTAGCCCTGCAGTCTTCCAGTCTCTTCAGGGTGGCTCGGAGGTGAATGTGGTGGCCTTCCAAGGTGTCTGAGAACACCAGAATGTCATCACTGCGGTTACTCATGCCCTGCAGACCCGACAGTGCTTCCCTGATGGCGTTTTGGAAGACTTTTGCTGCCGAGGACACTCCAAAGATCTCTTGTATCTCCGGAGGCCAAGGTGTGTCGAGAATGTGGTGATGTATCTACTCTCTCGTTCAAGTTCTCGCTGATGGTACCCTGCGTTTAAATCCATTCAGGTCTGCCACTATGTCGTCCATGGTGGGTGTCATGTGGCGTTCCCTCTTGACTGACGTGTTGTGTAGCCTCATGTCCACACAGAGCCAGATGGCTCCGGGCTGCTTGGGTTTGGGAGCCATGACCAGCGGGGACACCCATGGGATGAAACCAGATACCTTCTCAATCACGTCAAGATCCTCAAGCTTCTTCAGCTCTTCCTCCACCTGCCAGCGGAGATTGAACGGCACTCTCCGATGCCTTAGAACGACTGGTCTCACTGTGGGGTCGATGTGGAGTTTGAATTTCTTGCCCTTGAGTTTCCCTAGTCTAGTGAACAACGCTGTAAACTCCTTCAGAATGGCTTTGGCGTGGGAGTCATGGATCTGGTTGGCAAAGAAGACACGCCCCAGGTCTTCAGCTGTATAGCAGCTGAGCAGTGTGCCCTTCCTTCCTTTCTCCTGTGATGTGGAACCTGGTCTCCCTGGTATACTTTCCGCTGGCGACTTTGGCATGGATGACTCCTTGGAGAGGAAGTGGATCTGTCCCTCCATACGTCTAAATCCCGGCCCTGAAAGGCATGAGGGGGGCCGTGGTGACAGACGGTCGTATTGCTCTGAGTCCATCACATTGACAGAGGCACCAGTGTCGATGAGGGCTTGAACAGCCATCCCTTCCACCGAGACGGAGCACATTGGTGGTGGCCTTCGGCGATTGACGGCCCTGCTGACATACGACACGACAAACACTTCATCGTCATCATCCTCAAGAGCAAGGCAACGTTCCTGCTGCTGGACCTTCCTTGTTGATGGCGGGTCATCAATGGAGACCTGGTGAAGGCGTTGTGACATACCTCGCAGCTTTGAAGGAGTCTGCCTGGACCGACTGCTGCAGCACACCTTGGCAAAGTGGTGGATCTTGCCGCAGCAGGAGCATGTCTACCCTCTCACTCTGCAGATGGCTGTCACTGAGTGATCCTCGCCACAGTAGCCACATAGCCCTCCGGGTTGCGTTCTCGGCGCATGGCGAGCCGCGTAGGACGTTGTTGGATTGCCTCGTCCTTCTCTTCCTTGATGGGCACTTGTCTGGACGTATGTGGTGCTGCTACGGGTGTATGTAGAGCGGCCTCCATTTCTTTTGCCTGAACATCAGACAGCTCGTGAGACCGGGACAAGATGAGGAACTCGTGGAGCGAGATCTTGGGTTGACGAAGGATCAGCTTCTGCAGGAGTTTGGAACAGCATCCTAGGAATTTGGCCCCGTATCTCTCCCCCAAGATCCGGGAAGGTTCACTTGTTGACCATCGGGGTTAAGTTGGGGGTCAA
Organism: Lissotriton vulgaris; assembly: GCF_964263255.1. NCBI lineage: Eukaryota > Metazoa > Chordata > Amphibia > Caudata > Salamandridae > Lissotriton > Lissotriton vulgaris. Next base: position 1,184,733,350 of record NC_141693.1, on the reverse strand, counting down.
AGAGCCTGTTGAGCGCGGCAACCGCTGCTCCATAGTCGTCATCATTACCAGTGTTGGGGAGCGTTTGAAATAGGTCATACATTTCTGAGCCTTCGTAGTAGATAAGTAGCAACTTTTTAACAGTGGCATCGGTCTCCCTGGTGCCTTTGAAGTAGTGGTTGAGCCGTCCGACCCACGCTTTCCATCGTGTCGCTGCCGTGGCGGGGTCTAAGGCTTCACTGAAAGGCAGCCGTGGTACAACGGCCAAATGACCGTGCCCTGGGGTTGGTGCGTTGACACCGCAGTCCTGGTTTCTTCCCCAGCCTGCTGGACAGCAGCGCTGTTTGGAGCTGGGTCACCTTTGATGGCTGCACGGTGGCGCAGTCCTGGCGCTAGGGGATCACAAATGTGCACGTGTGTCAGCACGGGGCCTGGACTGTGGGCCTTGAGGCTGTGAGTGGGGTGCTTTTGCTCCTTGCGTCGACTGAGGCAGCCAGAGTCTCCCCAGTGGGACAGGTAAGTGGCACTGTCCTCCCTGTAAGACCGTCCCCTCTGATGCACCTTCAAGTGTGTGTTCACTTTTCCTTTCTCTTTTTTTCTGTCTTGTTTGACCACTGTTTCTTTTCTGTAAGTGTCACTTTGGCAGAATAGAGGCAGCATCCAGGACAGCTATGGGGACAGGGGTCTGAGCACCAGACGAGGAGCAGGGCCACGTGGATAAGGCCGCCGCAGCGCTGCAAATAAGGTAGACCACACAGCTAGCTGGTTGAGGGCAGGAAGACCCCGAGCGGTCTTCTTGCAGTTTATTTATCCCCTCAGGTCGAGCCCGCCCGAGGGGTGCGCCGATGCGTGTGCTTGGGATACATTGTTTAGAAGAGCCGGGTGGTTCTCTACAGATCCCACGTGCCTTTGTTTAGAATAATTTTATGAGTCCAGCCTAGGGACGAGCTGTGTATGACTCCTGGTTGCCTGACCTCTTTATATCCAGATGAAGAACTGTTGTTTGCGATTTTAGATTCCGATTGAATTTCCTGATTCATGCCTTATATAGGTACAATTCACGCTGCCCTTATATAGGCATAGAAATCCAATCCTCATTTAGGCATAGCCCATGCAGCCCAAATACAGGCATGACTACTTCCATCCATTCATCTACGTCACAACGATTTCTTGGAAAACTAGACTCTTAAGCCGTTAGGGACTTCCCCTTGCTTTAATATTGATTTCTCCAAGAACTCAGTTATTATACATGAACATCTATTCCTTAGGGGTTCATTCATGACGTTTATATGCCCGACTTTACGTCAAAGCTAGCATTCCTAAACACATTCAAGGTATAAATATACCTTCACTTGCTATGTCAAAGCACTGTTTGGTTTGGTGCAGTTCGACTTCCTACTTGCACGACGCAGCTCGCTACAGCAAGTGCCGAAGGAAGCCAACTCTCCAGCTGATGCACTGATCAGAAGCTGTCCTCCTCTGCCGAAAAATCCAGCTCCAGTGTTTCTGACTCCCTTGCGGAAATCCAGTCCGTGAAGGAGATACCAACCTCTCTCATTCTAAGTTATGGAGCCGATTAGAACCTAGAGACACCATTGGCAATTCTTGGCAAAAACTAAACCTATGCTAAAGACAAACACTTACTTCTTCCCTCGTACTAGACCTAGGTTAGGTACATTGGGGTAGGCGTATTTTAGAAGCACCAGTTGAGTATTTTAGCCTGTGGTATTTATGTATGTATTTTTACATGTCATAGCAACAAACAATGCTATTACAGTATTATTTTATATTACTGTTTTCACTGTATGCATTATACTTTGCATTCTGTCTAACGATTGTAGCAGTTCACCTCTCTTGCATGAGAAAGAAGACTGTTCAATAAACCCCTTTTTTTGAAACGCCCGTCTCTCTATTTTCACTGCAACTCTGTAGAAATGAAGCATGCACGATTATCTGAGTAAAATAGTTATCTATTGTTTCCACGACTCTGAAGGTACGTTTTATTCTTGGGAAACAAAGTTGTCATGTTTATGCCGTTGTCAGAAACTAATCCCTTCTTGTGTATTCGAAAAAGTTTCTAGTGACCTCTGAGCTAGCTGGCACTCACAAGTAAGTTTAATATACTCGATAGAGACATACTGACTTCAGTCCTATGTCAAATGTAGAGTGTTTATTATTCCAATGCGCAGAGCCTATTGAGAATATAGGAACTACACTACAGAACCACTTATAAGGTTATGAATGACCTCTTTTATTTTGGTTGAAATGCTGACAACCTAATCGGCTGAGCCTGGACTGGACTAGTATACTCATAGAGGTAGTGGACTGATTCAAGCATACACCTCTACTTCATGAATGTCAATCGGGTTACTTACTTACAATACAGATAGGATGCATGAAGTTGACTGCATTGCACTGCTAATTTTATTTTAGTTTGTATTGTTAAAGTTTTCAGTCACTGGTCACTTTTGCACGAGCACTTACTACGGCACATAATGGTGCAACCTTTACATTTGGAACAATGTGTATACATTAATAATTTCTAAATACATTTTTATGTATTTTTTCTTTCTTCTTGGCCCTCTTATTTTGGTCACCTGCAGAATCGGGAAACTAAGAGTACTACTGTACAGCCTATGTGAATTTGTTTCTCTTTTTCATATTTTTAATTGGGACCATTTTGTTGTGTGTATTGAATTGTACCCCGGTCCTACAGCCTTTTAGGTAACCCCATTATTTTGTAAGTGCAGCCTAGAAGGCATCCTCCTCGACAGATGGGAAACTGCAATTTTTAATGTATTTTATTTCAGGCATTTACTTGAAAGTGCTTTATAGCCGTTACTGTGTTAAATGCAAGCTTTTTGCAGATTGCGAGTCTTTCATGCATTCTGTTTTAAACGCAGTCGCCAGATTGCACAATTTCTCAAGCTGTGTCCTGAGGGCCTTCATGTATTTTAGGTATCTTTCTTGTCTCGTACTGCAAGCATTCATCCGCAACATTAAGGGGCTGATTCTGATGCGGTTAGGAAAGGATTCCCACCTAGGTCCTGATTCTGATGCGGTTAGGAAGGCCTCCTAATGTTATTTGCTCCTTCCAAATCAGATCGGGACGTGTCTTCCCGACCCGGGGCCCAATTATAATGCGGTTAGGAACATATGCTCCCACTGAAGTCAATGGGAGTCCAACCAAATCGTATCTGGAAGCATACGGATGCATCGTACTCCGTAGGTCGGACTCTCCCGATCCGAGTGGGTCGGAAACCATTTCCAATCCGATTCGGTCAGGAAGCTTTCCAACTGGCATAAGAATTAGGCCCTTTATAGTAAGGGCCTAAAAGGGAGACATCGGTGATGTGCAGGTAAGCATCATACAAGCTCTTCTTGGCCTTCTGGTGTAAAGTGGAATAATGCTATAATATTGGGAACTTCCTGTGACAAGCATATTTACACTATTACACAAATTTGGCAGGTGTAATCCAATTTCTTCCAGGTCTACTTAGGAGCTGCTGTGCAAGGCCAAAGCCACTGCATATTCTTTAACTTGGTATAGGGTTTCCACTTTGTGTTACTATCAAGGGCAACTATACCTACCTGGTGGACAATCTGTTGTCGATACAGCATCTGTGAAAAAATACAAGAAAAGATGCAAATCAGAGAATGTGTATTGATCAATGTTATTTAAAGCCATAAGAATATATACAATTAAGGTAACAATTTGGAGAAAGGCATTTGTTTACAAATGTTAATGCTAGAGAAAACAATTTTCTAAATATCTCCCTACCCACTACAACCCCTTCCTCAACAATATCCTACATCTGGAAACAGACTGGAATTTCATGTCTGGCTCAAAGATTGTGATGCCCTGACCTGCTGCCTGCCAATCTGTAGAATTCTTGAAATAATTGCAGCCAATGATTTTACCCGGGTCACTTTTCTGTCTTTACTTGCTACCTCATTACAGAGTGTGACCAGCCATTTCCAACTCACAGGTCATATAATCTGTGACGGAAATCCAAAGAACCCTCTGACAAGTTTCTGCCTTGTTGACCTCATCAGTGAGGTGCAGCTTGAGACCTACGACACACTAAGCTACAGAATAGACGCTTAGGTATAGTCCTAATGTGTATCATTGAGGAAAAACACAACACTGGCAAAAGCAAAACTAGAAGGACTGGCTTTAACATGCTAATGGTAAACAGTCTAAATAGCGAGTTTTAAATATCAATATGACAAAATATCGATTTTTAAATATCGAGTTGACAGAATATCGACTGTAAAAAATATAGTGGACAGAATATCGAAATACAGGTAAGAAATATCGATTGTCATAATATCAAAGTTAGTAATATCGACAGTCTGTAGTATAAATGACGAGTCGCAGGCGAAGGTTGCTGTGAGTAAGTTTAATCAGCTCAAGAGCAGCACAGCGACAGCCTCAAAGCACAGCATCCAACTGCCAGACCAGTCAACATTCCACTCGAAACCTCGGAACTCCCAACACTCAGGGTTCCAACTATCAGTGCCATAAGGGCACAAACACAGAATACTACATTATCCTCATTTCTGCAAACAAAAGGAAGAAAAGAAAAGAGTGTAGGAATTGACAGAAGGAAACGGAAAACTAAAGGAAAAAGGCAGGAAGGAAAGAAAAGGAAAGTAGGAGAAAAAGAAAGAAACCCTGACAAGCACAAGACAGGCCAAGAACCCCACATAGCAGGACAGGGAAAGAAAAGAACTATCTGAACCTGACAGGAATCCTGGGTACCCTCACACTCCTGCGAAGTGTGGGCGACAGATCTTCATTAGCAGGTTTGCTGCCAGAAATGGCGGATTCAGAGGAGGCAACTTTAACTTTGACAACCTTACAGACATTCCACCAATGGTTGTTGTTAACCTGCACAGCATTCCCACAAACCTTGTTGACAACAAACGGTTCAGAGAATTTACTCCTGCCTTTGGTGACATGAGCAGGATTCTTAATGCGAACAACATCACCAACACAGAAGCCATGAGACACCACCCTTTTCCTCTCATCAAAATGGCTTTTCTGTCTAGCCTGGGCTTTGTTAACGTTTTCTCTCACAAGACCATCAATGCCATCTATGACATCCATCTTGACCCACTTGGACATCCAACCTGGACAAATCTTATTCGACGGTTTCCTCCCTCTTAGAAGCTCAAAAGGGGAAAAACCAGTGGAAGAATGTGCGGTGGTGCGGTAAAACCATAGCATGGAGCGAACAGCGTTCTCCAACACACACTTACTGGCAATGGCCCATTGGACACAGTTATTCAACACACGGTTCATTCTCTCGACAAGGCCATTGGACTGGGGATGGTACAAAGAACTCTTCTTGTGAGAGACTCCACTTTGGGTAAGGAAAGACTCGAAATCAGAACTAACAAACTGTACCCCATTATCGGTCATGAT